>NC_059169.1:23891628-28891628 GCF_019923935.1 Bubalus bubalis
AAAATTTCACACATATCATTTCTTCCTTGCCAGGTGGTCCGGATGTGAACTAGTTCAAACAAAAGTGATCTCACTCTGCCCTGAAATGGGATGGTGCTCTGGCTTCCAGATACAGGCCCTGTCACTCTTTGTTTCCCCTTGTAGTAAAATCTCAGAAGCCTTTCTTTTGTAACCCCCACCCACTATTGCAGTCATGTCCAAATATTGGTTTAGCCAAAAATTCGTTTGTGTTTTCCTGTAAGATATTATGGAAAAACTCAAACGAATTTTTGGCCAACCTAATATTTTGATACTCATATTATAGTGGTTCCTTTTCAGAGAGAATCGTTATTTCCCATGTAGATTCAAACAGTTACGGATTGAGGAGGATTATGGAAGCACACTGAACCTCACATTCCAGAAATACCTCCGTTCCCCATTACAGGTAAGATAACCTATTCAGCAATACCCTCTGATTACTATACTTCAAGTAGCAAATGAGGAAATAAGATTGTTTCTTTTAATAATTACAGAGACTAATTTCTTGAACTATGCTTTACAAATGTTGTCCTGAAATCAATTAAGAAATATCCGGTCACATAGAAAATAGCTAGTCTCATGCACGTCGATCTGAGTGAATCAGAACAAAGTATTTAGGAAGTGGAAAACAATAGCATCAATCACACTGAATTTGTCAGCTTACCAATCATGATACAGATGCTAAAATTACTAAAGAGCTATAACTTTTTAGAGCATGGCATTTTAGATTGGCATTAACTCTGATGTATAATTTCTAGTGCAGTGGGTAATGACAAAAATAGAGAAGCTATTATATTATAAATAAATATTTGGGTGTACAAATGAATCCTCACTAAAATATTTATTTGAAGTTAATTAAATTCCATTATATAGCCATCACTACAAATTATCTCCTGCATTCTAATCATTGGTTAACTGCTTATTACCTCACAAAGATGAATAAATATAAGTCAAATCACTAAGATGCCTATATTTGATTTTAGTATGGGCAATGATTTAGTTTATCTGAAACAACTGCCAAAATAAATTTGTTACATACACTACACTCTCACAAATAGACTCCAGTGTATCTGATCAGGTACTTTCCAAACCTAGAACAGTGTTGAACTCTCAAATATTTTCTGAATAAAGAAAATATCCCATTACCCATGAGTATTGTGAATGCATCTACATCCTCTCACAGACAATCTGAGAAAAAGCTAAAGGAGGCAACAGAACCAAGATCGCAGGGTTCCTCTTCACTACCACCATATAGCATGTTGCCTGGGTAGTGAAGAGGAGCTGGTTAGGAAGATCTGATGTATTTCCTCTTTACCCTACCTCATTAATGACCTTCAGCTTCCATCTTTCTCTATTCTTTTATCCCCAATTTCTTGCCTACTGATACATGTTGAACATCTACTTGTATGCTGGTACAGCTGCTGCTAAGTCACTTCAGTCGTGTCTGACTCTGTGCGACCCCATAGACGGCAGCCCACCAGGCTGCCCCGTCCCTGGGATTCTCCAGGCAAGAACACCGGAGTGGGTTGCCATTTCCTTCTCCAACGCATGAAAGTGAAAAGTGAAAATGAAGTCGCTCAGTCATGTGCAACTCTTAGCGACCCCATGGACTGCAGCTCAACAGGCTCCTCCATCCATGGGATTTTCCAGGCAAGAGTATTGGAGTGGGGTGCCATTGCCTTCTCCCATCTACTTGTATACTTTGCAAGAAAAACAGAGGTATAGAATTGGCAAGTAAGTCATGAGGTATTTACTTCATACTATCAGTGGCAAAGAGTCATAGATTTTTTTTAACACTCTTTTCCCACGGAGTGCATCTTTCCTATTTTTATTATTTTATTTTTGGCTGCACAGCACAGCATGTGGGGTCTTATTAATAGTTCCCTGACCAGGGAGTGAACTCATATCCCCTGCATTAGAAGCATAGAGTCTTAACTATTGGATCACCAGGGAAACCCAAAGAGTCATATATTTTCAGTACGTTGTGGTATACCATGCACAGAGTTAAGTACACATTTCTATTGTTGTTGTTAGGTTGCTTTAAAATAGTAACTGTCAAACTATTTACTGTATATTCATTTTTGTTTCAAAGAACTTCAATAAATCTTGGTGATGTCCTTAAAATGAAAATTCCATTAAGAACAGTCCTCTTGGCCATATTCATTTCTATTCATTCTTTCTTCAGGGCCTAACATAATGTCTGGAACATTCAGTCACATCTGAATTTCACATATATTCGTAAACGAAGACCTTAACTATAACAGGCTAAGATAAAGGTAAGTAGACCTCTTTCTCTTGTTTTTAGTACATATTTCCCAGTGAGTTGACTGAAGTCAATCATAGAAGAAAACACCAGGGTCTTCCAAAAGCATACACATCTTCCAATGATGCGATTAAAATCAAACATTAAATCAGTGCTGTAACACTGAGGTAGACAGAGAACACAAAATTTTTAAAGTATATAATTATACCCCAATCTGTTGCATTATATTGTTTTACTGTGCTAGCTATAGAAACTGTTGGCAAAAGCTAACATAAAAATTGTTAAATAAATAATTTCCTATATTTTTGTTAGATCAATTAGCTATATTTATTTATACGAAGGAAAATTTTTAAAGAAAAAAAAAACAGTACTTAAGCTTTTAGTGTGTATTCTGCTAATATTATCTATGTAGATTTCTGGACCATTTCCACTAATTAGATGACTCTCAAAACATTTTCAGTTTCAACAAACCACATCCCCATTTTACTTTAGGTGCTGAAGGACCTCAATATATTTAAATATAGCTTATCTAATTTATAAAGCATTTTCATGAATGAACACATAATTATCACTCCTCCACATCCTACCACTAAAGGGAGAACTACATAATTATGAATTAATGAGATGGATTTTCTTTTGTAACTTATGTAAACTAATTTCATTACTTTATAAAAACATATGGTTCCTATAATGACTGAATTTAATGTTTTTACTAATTTATTTTTCCTCATAATTATAGCATTGAATTTTAAATGTGTATATTATTATTTTGCTTAATAATTTCTATGAGGAACTAAATTCTTATGTGAATCAATTATGTAAATAAATATTTTGATGATTATGTTTACATAAGGCTACTCTGTGTCCAAGTGCTCAAAGATAATAATTATGCTAATCAATTACCAAGCTTGGTTTATGCTGACAAGAAAATGTACTGAAGCATTATTTATAAAGGTAGGGACTTGAGCATATTGAACTTGCAAATTTAAGAGCAGCTATATTTTCAGTAACTATATAAAAACTGCAACAAGATTGGAGAAAGTCTCATATTGAGCAGAATGAGAAAAGAAGTTCAATTACTGAACAGTATCCCTGCAAGGAAAATTACATGTAAGGAAAATGGTCCATAGGAGGTTTTTAATCATTAGGCATTAAAAAAGATGGGTAAAACATGATACTGAGAATGACTCAGCAATTATGGGGCATTTAAAAATATTATTGAAAAACCTGAACTAGTATATTCAACTGAGGGAAATATCTTTAACCAAAATTATTGCCTTTGTTTAAAACAATGGACTACAAAACACATCACAGTGCAAACGGACGAAGGGAAATAAGAACTTTGGGCGTCTGGACTGCCAGTCTGATTGGCAAAGAAAGAATACTGAAATACAAGCTGAGGCATAGATTGACCAAAACCAGAATCTTTTCATTTTCAGACATTCTAATCAGATACTCATTTCCCATATTCCATATGAACAAGTATTAGTGAAATAGTTTTACATATAACATATTCATAAAAATCTGTATCATTTAAAGGATTTTTTTTCCATTTTTCAAGATGATAACTCTCATGCTGTACAATATTAAAAGTAGATTATTACCAATATTCTACCAGGTAGTTTTAACCCTTTCCAGTTATTACCAGAATTTTGAAAAACACTAGAATAGCAGTAGCTTCAGCAAAATCTTTACTATCTCTTATGATTTAGATTCTGAATTTCCTAAAATCTTGAACTGCAATCTTTGCTAACATAATACAAAAGCTATATCTTTTAAAGTAAAGAAATGTAAACTGATGAGAATTTCAAAGAAATAGAATCAGAGTTACTGAAATTACTGTTATCGTCCTCATGGTCTCCACTGTCTGCCACTTTGTCAAACTTTTTTTTGTTGTATTTTTTTTCATTCTGGGTGAAATAGTAGACTAAACACAAATGGAACTCCCTCTCTTTCTTCTCCCCAAACAAAAACTTAATATAAAACATTTCATGTTTGAAAGATCCAAGTAAAGAAAATCTCCATAAAGCAGAAATGAATAGGAAACTCAGAGTAGTAAAAAGCAGCTGAAATCAATAGCTCACAGAGAAGCCAGACTGGGCCTTAAAGGTGAGCCCATCAGGAATATGCCTTATTTTGGACCCCAGGAAAGAACTAGAAATGAGGTTTCTGCCACAAAAGAGGATAGGAACAGTGTCCACTCCTTACCCCTTAACAAAACAAACTGTTCCCTGTGGCCAGGATGTAGTTAGTCTAATTTAAAATAGGCTCATATTTTTTGTGGAGTAGAGGGATAAATCTGTGAGTCAAAATACAGATACAAACTGAGTTTGGGCACTCTGAAATGCCAGGCTACTGGCATGCTCAAACATAACTCACTAGAAAGACATATAAGGGAAAATGTCCTTCAGAAGACGAGTTCAAAACAAGATCTGACAAGTATAATTTCAATTCTGCCACTAAAATGAGGCCATAAATATTAGGATATTTTGCTCTATCATGCTTTTTTGTTTTTAGTTGCTCATGAAATTAAAATGAAACAGTCAACTTGTGCCACAGATGGGAAAAAGGATTTTGAGTTTTGCTTCTGGTCAAAAGTGAGTAACAGGATGACAGTGAGTAACTGGATTTGCCATTCTATCAGAAGTGAACAACAATAAAAAAACAAAAGACAAAATCTGTGGACCAAGGATTTCCAGGATGCTGGATGCCAGGCAATGAAGCAAAATAATCCTTGAGACTGGGGAGCAGAGGTCAAGGGGCAGGATAAGCCTTAGTTTACCATTTGCTCCTTGAAAGAAAAGCTATGACCAACCTAGGCAGCACATTAAAAAGCTGACATTAATTTGCCAACAAAGGTCCATCTAATCAAAGCTATGGTTTTTCCAGTAGTCATGTATGGATGTGAGAGTTGGACTATAAAGAAAGGTGAGCACTTAAGAATTGATGCTTTTCAATAACACTGATGAACATACATGCAAAAATCCTTAACAAAATTCTAGCAATCAGAATCCAACAACACATTAAAAAGATCATACACCATGACCAAGTGGGCTTTATCCCAGGGATGCAAGAATTCTTCAATATCTGCCAATCAATCAATGTAATACACCACATTAACAAATTGAAAAATAAAAACCATATGATTATCTCAATAGATGCAGAGAAAGCCTTTGACAAAATGCAACATCCATTTATGAAAAAAACTCTCAAGAAAGCAGGAATAGAAGGAACATACCTCAACATAATAAAAGCTACATATGACAAACTCACAGCAAACATTATCCTCAATGGTGAAAAATTGAAAGCATTTCCTCTAAAGTCAGGAACAAGACAAGGGTGACCACTTTCACCATTACTATTCAACATAGTTTTGGAAGTTTTGGCCACAGCAATCAGAGCAGAAAAAGAAATAAAAGGAATCCAAATTGGAAAAGAAGTAAAACTCTCACTGTTTGCATATGACATGATTCTCTACATAGAAAACCCTAAAGACTCCACCAGAAAATTACTAGAGCTAATCATTGAATATAGTAAAGTTGCAGGATACAAAATCAACACACAGAAATCCCTTGCATTCCTATACACTAATAATGAGAAAATAGAAAGAGAAATTAAGGAAACAATTCCATTCACCATTGCAACGAAAAGAATAAAATACTTAGGAATATATCTACCTAAAGAAACTAAAGACCTATATATAGAAAATTATAAAACACTGGTGAAAGAAATCAAGTTCAGTTCAGTTCAGTCACTCATTCGTGTCTGACTTTGCGACACCAAAATCGCAACACGCCAGGCCTCCCTGTCCATCACCAACTCCCGGAGTTCATTCAAACTCACGTCCATCAAGTCGGTGATGTCATCCAGCCACTTCATCCTCTGTCGTCCCCTTCTCCTCCTGCCCCCAATCCTTCCCAGCATCAGAGTCTTTTCCTATGAGTCATCTCGTCGCATCAGAGGGCCAAAGTACTGGAGTTTCAGCTTTAGCATCATTTCTTTCAAAGAACACCCATGACTGGTCTCCTTTAGAATGGACTGGTTGGATCTCCTTGCAGTCCAAGGGACTCTCAGGAGTCTTCTCCAACACCACAGTTCAAAAGCATCAATTCTTCGGCGCTCAGCTTTCTTCGCAGTCCAACTCTCACATCCATACATGACCACAGGAAAAACCATAGCCTTGACTAGATGGACCTTTGTTGGCAAAGCAATGTCTCTGCTTTTCAATATGCTATCTATGTTGGTCATAACTTTGCTTCCAAGGAGTAAGCGTACTGTAATTTCATGGCTTCAGTCACCATCTGCAGTGATTTTGGAGCCCGAAAAAATAAAGTCTGACACTGTTTCCAATGTTTCCCCATCTACTGGCCATGAAGTGATGGGACCAGATGCCATGATCTTCGTTTTCTGAATCTTGAGCCTTAAGCCAACTTTTTCACTCTCTTTCATTTTCATCAAGAGTCTCCTTAGTTCCTCTTCACTTTCTGCCATAAGGGTGGTGTCATCTGCATATCTGAGGTTATTGATATTTCTCCCAGCAATCTTGATTCCAGCTTGTGTTTCTTCCAGCCCAGCGTTTCTCATGATGTACTCTGCATATAAGTTAAATAATCAGGGTGACAATATACAACCTTGACGCACTCCTTTTCCTATTTGGAACCAGTCTGTTGTTCCATGTCCAGTTCTAACTGTTGCTTCCTGACCTGCATATACGTTTCTCAACAGGCAGGTCAGGTGGTCTGGTATTCCCATCTCTTTCAGAATTCTCCACAGTTTATTGTGATCCACACAGTCAAAGGCTTTGGCATAGTCAATCAAGCAGAAATAGATGTTTTTCTGGAACTCTCTTCCTTTTTTCATGATCCAGCAGATGTTGGCAATTTGATCTCTGGTTCCTCTGCCTTTTCTAAAACCAGCTTAAACATCTGGAAGTTCACGGTTCACATATTGCTGAAGCCTGGCTTGGAGAATTTTGAGCATTACTTTACTAGCATGTGAGATGAGTGCAATTGTGCAATAGTTTGAGCATTCTTTGGCATTGCCTTTCTTTGGTATTGGAATGAATACTGACCTTTTCCAGTCCTGTGGCCACTGCTAAGTTTTCTAAACTTGCTGGCATATTGAGTGCAGCACTTTCACAGCATCATCTTTCAGGATTGGAATAGCTCAACTGGAATTCCATCACCTCCACTAGCTTTGTTCGTAGTGATCCTTTCTAAGGCCCACTTGACTTCACATTCCAGGATGTCCAGCTCTTGGTGAGTGATCACAGCATCATGATTATCAGGGTTGTGAAGATCTTTTTTTGTACAGTTCTGTGTATTCTTACCACATCTTCTTAATATCTTCTGCTTCTATTAGGTCCATACCATTTCTGTACTTTATTGAGCCCATCTTTGCATGAAATGTTCCCTTGGTATCTCTAATTTTCTTGAAGAGATCTCTAGTCTTTCCCATTCTGTTGTTTTCCTCTATTTCTTTGCACTGATCACTGAGGAAGGCTTTCTTATCTCTTCTTGCTATTCTTTGGAACTCTGCATTCAGATGCTTATATCTTTCCTTTTCTCCTTTGCATTTCACTTCTCTTCTTTTCACAGCTATTTGTAAGGCCTCCCCAGACAGCCATTTTGCTTTTTTGCATTTCTTTTCCATGGGGATGGTCTTGATTTCTGTCTTCTGTACAATGTCATGAACCTCCATCCATAGTTCATCAGGCACTCTGTCTATTAGATCTAGTCCCTTATATCTATTTCTCACTTCCACTGTATAATCATAAGGGATTTGATTTAGGTCATACCTGAATGGTCTAGTGGTTTTCCCTATTTTCTTCAATTTAAGTCTGAATTTGGAAATAAGGAGTTCATGATCTGAGCCACAGTCAGCTCCCAGTCTTGTTTTTGCTGACTGTATAGAGCTTCTCCATCTTTGGCTACAAAGAGGACACTAATAGATTGAGAAATATACCATGTTCATGGATACGAAGAATCAATATAGTGAAAATGAGTATACTATCCACAGCAATGTATAGATTCAATGCAGTCCCTATTAAGCTACCAACGGTATTTTTCACAAAGCTAGAACAAATAATTTCACAGTTTATGGAAATACAAAAAACCTCAAATAGCCAAAGCAATCTTCAGAAAGAAGAATGGAACTGGAGGAATCAACCTGCCTGACTTCAGGCTCTACTACAAAGCCACAGTCATCAAGACAGTATGGTACTGGCACAAAACAGAAATATAGATCAATGGAATAAAATAGAAGCCCAGAGATAAATCCACACACCTATGGACATCTTATCTCTGACAAAGTAGGCAAGAATATACAATGGAGAAAAGACAATCTCTTTAACAAGTGGTGCTGGGAAAACTGGTCAACCACTTGTAAAAGAATGAAACTAGAACACTTTATAACACCATACACAAAAATAAACTCAAAATGGATTAAAGATCTAAACGCAAGACCAGAAACTATAAAACTCCTAGAGGAGAACATAGGCAAAACACTCTCCGACATACATCACAGCAGGATCCTCTATGACCTACCTCCCAGAATATTGGAAATAAAAGCAAAAATAAACAAATGGGACCTAATTAAAATTAAAAGCTTCTGTACAACAAAGGAAACTCTAAGCAAGGTGAAAATACAGCCTTGAGAATGGGAGAAAATAATAGCAAATGAAGCAACTGACAAAGCAAATCCTGCAGCTCAATTCCAGAAAAATAAATGACCCAATCAAAAAAATGGGCCAAAGAACTAAACAGACATTTCTCCAAAGAAGACATACAGATGGCTAACAAACACATGAAAAGATGCTCAACATCACTCATTATCAGAGAAATGCAAATCAAAACCACAATAAGGTATCATTCACGCCAGTCAGAATGGCTGCTATCCAAAAGTCTGCAAGCAATAAATGTTGGAGAGGATGCGGAGAAAAGGGAACCCTCTTACACTGTTCGTGGGAATGCAAACGAGTACAGCCACTATGGAGAACAGTGTGGAGATTCCTTAAAAAACTGGAAATAGAACTGCCATATGACCCAGCAATCCCATTGCTGGGCATACACACCAAGGAAACCAGAATTGAAAGAGACACGTGTACCTAAATGTTCATTGCAGCACTGTTTATAATAGCCAGGACATGGAAGCAACCTAGATGTCCATCAGCAGACAAATGGATGAGAAAGCTGTGGTACATATACACAATGGAGTATTAATCAGACATTAAAAAGAATACATTTGAATCAGTTCTAATGAGGTGGATGAAACTGGAGCCTATTATACAGAGTGAAGTAAGCCAGAAAGAAAAACACCAATACAGTATACTAATGCATATATATGGAATTTAGAAAGATGGTAACAATAACCCTGTATACAAGACAGCAAAAGAGACACAGATGCATAGAACAGTCTTTTGGACTCTGTGGGAGAGGGCGAGGGTGGGATGATTTGGGAGAATGGCATTGAAACATGTATAATATCATATGTGAAATGAATTGCCAGTCCAGGTTCAATGCATGATACAGGATGCTTGGGGCTGGTGCACTGGGATGACCCAGAGGGATGGTATGGGGAGGGCGGTGGGAGAGGGGTTCAGGATGGGGAACACGTGTATACCCGTGGCTGATTCATGTTGATATATGGCAAAACCAATACAATATTGTAAAGTAATAAGCTTCCAATTAAAATAAATAAATTTATATTAAAAAAAATAAATTCAATATGATTAAAAAAAAAAAGAATTGATGCTTTTGAACTATGGTGTTGGAGAAGATTCTTGAGAGTTCCTTGATCTCCAGCAAGGAGATCAAACCAGTCAGTCCTAAAGGAAATCAATTCTGAATATTCATTGGAAGGACTGATGTTGAAGCTGAAACTCCAGTACTTTGGCCACCTGATGTGAAGAACTGACCCATTGGAAAAGACCCGAATGCTGGGAAAGATTGAAGGCGGGAGGAGAAGGGGACGACAGAGGATGAGATGGTTGGATGGCATCACCAACTCGATGGACATGAGTTTGAGTAAGCTCAGGGAGTTGGTGATGAACAGGGAAATCAGGCATGCTGCAGTCCATGGGGTCACAAAGAGTCAGACATGAATGAGTGACTGAATTGCTTTGAGAGTTTCCAGAACTGATACCAGGAAGAGAAACTCAAGCACAGCCAGGAAGATTTGCTGAGTAAAAGAGACATTGCTGAGAGTCCAAAGAAATCAAAGCAGTTTGAATGTCTAAGAGTAACAAAGAGGAGAAAGCTGCACAGAGAGAAAACCAAGATTCTGCAGAGTTTTCCTGGAGTATTCATCAGAATTCTGATCAGTCCATACATATAAGGTTACTACCAAAAGCAAGGAAATGAACCCCCAAAGAGTTAGAGGGAATACACAGCAAGAGATATCATTGGAAAGCATCATAATTCACCCAGTGCTGGGTAGAGTACACAGAAGGATTTTGCTTAACAATGGAATATAATTAACCCTAGATTAAACATCACTGTTATTCCACATATAAATCTGAAAAGGAAGACTCAGAAAGATCAAATTTAACTTTATCCCAGGAAAAAATCTCAAGAATATTTATAGAAATGTAAAAATATCCAGCACCCAAGAAAATAAAAATTCATAATGTCTGGTATCTAATCAAAAATTATCAGGCAAGTAAAGAATCAGGAAAGCACAACTAACTCATAATCCAAAAACTCAGCAAATCAAAACAAATGCAGAATATAATATATTATAATTAACAGAAAAGACATTAAAACTGACAATAGATTTAAACCTAATCATGTATTTAATCACATAAAATGTAAGTGAAACACACTAATTTAAATGCAGAGATGATCATATTGGATAAAAAAGCAAGACCCTATCTCATGTTGCCAAAAAGAAACACACTTTAAATACAAGGACAACAACAAATTAAAAATACGAAGATGGAAGAAGATATATCAAACTAACACTAATCAAAAGAAAACTAGAATGGATATATCAATATCAGACAAAGTAGATTTCAGAGCAAAAAATGTTATCAAGTAGAAAATCATTTCATAATAATAAAGGGGTCAATTCATCAGGAGGATATAACAACTACTAATGTTTATGCACTTAATACCACAATTCAAACTACCTAAAGAGGAAAAAGAAAAAATTATAGTTCAGTTTAGTCACTCAGTCGTGTCTGATTCTTTGTGACCCCAGGAACCGCAGCACCCCAGGCCTCCCTGTCCATCACCAACTCCCAGAGTCCAGTCCATTGAGTCGGTGATGTCATCCAACCATCTTATCCTCTGTCGTCCCCTTCTCCTCCTGCCCTCAATCTTCCCCAGCTCAGGGTCTTTTCAAATGAGTCAGCTCTTCGCTTCAGTAGCTCATTTGGAAAAGAATCCACTTGCAATGCAGGAGACCCCTGTTGGATCCCTGGGTCATGAAGATCCACTGGCGATGGGGATAGGCTACCCACTCCAGTATTCTTGGGCTTCCCTTGTGGCTCAGCTGGTAAAGAATTTGCCTGTAATGCGGGAGATCTGGGTCTGACCCCTGGGTCGGGAAGATCCCCTGGAGAAGGGAAAGGCTACCCACTCCAGTATTCTGGCCTGGAAAATTCCACGGACTGTATTGTCCATAAGATCCCAAAGAATTGGACACGACTGAGTGACCAAGCATGCAAGCGTGCATGTGCACACACGAGCGCACACACACCCACCCCCCACACACACACATACACACAGAGCCTGGCCAAAATGGGTTCAGAGAACTGGGAGATGACAAAGCTGGGAACAGCAACTCTAAGGGTTTCTTCAAAAATTGATTCTGTAAAGGGGAGGTAAGAAATTATTTTTACAAAGGGTAATGTGGGGTTAAAAGTGTCATTTGCTTTTTGAAATAGAACACAAACTAGAACAAACATATATGCTTAAAGTGAAGTTCAGACAGTACAGGAGAAAATTATGTACAGTATAGATGAGAATGGGGATAACTACAAGCAACAATTTGGAAAAGGTAAGAGGAAGAAGAAGCCAATAACAAGAAAAAACATTAAAACTTCTCATGTTTGAAACTCAAAAATTCATGCCTAAATAACTCAGGAATTAAATAACAAATCACAATAAAATCTTTAAATATATCAAAATGAACAAAAATTAAAGTAATACTAGAGACAAAAATTTGTGATGAGGCAGCTAAAGTGGTATTAAAGGGATACTTATAACCTTAAAAGTTTATATTACAAAATTTTTAAAGATTAACGTAATTCAAAAGAAATTTTAAAGGCTAACTGTAATGAATAAAAATTCTAAAAAAAAAATTCACTTAGGAAATAAGAAAAAGAAACAGGAAATAGCTCTCCCGTAGGTTTGTTTCCATGTCTGGACCACTTAAGTAAAAGAAGACATAAAATAAGCAACATAACAATAAATTACCAAACCTACCTGACAGTCAGGCTTATCAACCCTATAACAGATCAATGCTGAAAGGCTAAGCCTGCAAAGTTCAAGGAGAAACAAGCTAAGTACATTCCCATTTACATTGACAATTCTGTCAGTTCTGTTTTCATTCAAAGACAAACAAATATAGACAAGATCAATGGAACAACAAATTCCTATTACCAAACCATATGCTCAATAGCTTGACAATGCATAGATTAAACTACCAAAAACCTTTGAAAACATCCACATACTATTGATATATATCCAGACATTGAGTCACAGAAACTAATAACCCTTAAGAACATTTTTTTTCCTGTAATAAGGTGACATAACATTATTTTTTAATCCATCACCTCTGGCTATAGAATATAATCTGCACTGACTTCAAGAGAAAATTAATTCCTAGAAAAAGCTATGAAGACAGATGATACCATGGAGTGTATTATTATTGGCCATTATAAAACATAAAAGAATTGATTGTATAATAAATGGAATATGAGACTCTCTCAAATAAGAATTTGTTTGAAAATAAAGCTGTTATCTTTGTTATTTGGAGCCAAGTAACAGTCTTTGATTTTTTAAATTCTTGGTGAAAGCACATTTCTTGGTTAATCATGCTGGAAACAGAATCTCTGCTAGTTGTCAAATCACACATTATTTTATTGAAATGAATTCATATGACAGTAAACTAAAAATAAGGTGCTTATCAAATTCGAACAGTCAACTATTCACTAACCATAAAAACATATAACTTGGGCCAATCCTTCTGTTGTGATCATAATCTCTTTCAAAGAATACTCATTTCTGCTAGGGACCTTGGCAAGTAAAGCAGCATGTATAAGGCAGGGGGGCAAAGGCGGTGATGGAAGTATGCAACTGGGACTCTGCCATAGACAAGGTTAAAGACATGAGACTCAGAAAAAATTCGAATGAGTCAAATCAGGCCAAGCATACAAGGTGGGAAAAACAGTTCTGTACAAGGGGAAAATCATATATAAAGGACCAGAAATGTCATACTACAAATATTGCATGACAGGAGCATGGTGTCTGGTCCCAAAAGGAATTTGGAAATAATTCATGAAGCCAAGAAGAAATTGAGAAAAGGCATTGAGAATTAGAGTTCAAGTTGAAAATTTAGCCTCAGAGAGGAAAAGAAGTATTTCTACTTAGAAAGAATGCAAGAATAGGAAGCAGCAAATGAAAAACATGCATATTTCTTAGACACTTATGAGGTGTTCAGGAAGTTTTCACACTGTTCTCAGAACCTTACTAATATCAACAATATAATGCTCATAAGGACCCCCTGAAGTGGGTTGCATATCATCCCTATCCTACAGATAAGAAAAGCACAGAGAGAGGTTTGGTAAATTGCACAAGTCACACCGTTATGTAGGATTTGATTTCAGGCAGTTGGTTCCAAAGTTCATGCATGTAACCACTAGGAGGTCTTGTGTCTCACTTCTGTGCATACGTGCATGCTAAGTCGCAGTCATGTCCAATTCTGTGTGAACCTATGCATTGCAGCCCACCAGGCTCCTCTGTCCATGGGATTATCCAGGGAAGAATACTGGAGTGGGTTGCCATGCCCTCCTCCAGGGTATCTTCCCGACCCAGGGATGGAACCCACATCTCTTACGTCTCCTGCATTGACAGGCGGATTCTTTACCACTAGCGTCACCTGGGAAGCCCATGTCACTTTCAGGGCAGGTTAAATCAGAGTTAAACTATTTCCATAAATAATTGCTAACCTAATGAATTGCACATTAATGATTAGTACAAAGACTTGGAGGAAAAAGGGAAAAAAAAAGAATCAAAAGGGAAATTAGTTAAAATTTCAAAGAGGAGAAAAGGCATCATCCTATAAAATTAAAATACTGGGAAGGGCAGTAATGAATGTTTTAATGGATGGGAATCCAAAATATGCTATTAAATTTTATTCAGCTACTGTTAGTGTCTTGTTTCCATTCTATCCAACTATTTTTTGAAGACTTTTTCTTTTTCAGAGAAGTTTTAGGTTCACAGTAAAATTGAGAGGAAGAGACAGAGATTTCCCATATACCTGCTGCCCTGCTCATACATAGCCTCCTCCGTTGACAACATCCCCCCCACCAGAGTACCACATTGATACAACTGAGGTACCTACATTGATGTATCATAATCATTCAAAGTTCATATTCTATCTTAGGGTTCAATATTATGTTGTATATCCTACAGATTTGGATAAGTATATATTACCATGTACCCATCATTAGAGTGTCAAACAGAGTAGTTTCACTGCTCTGAAAATCCTCTGGGATCTACCTATTCATCTCCCCCCTGCTCTACGTCTACCACCCAAGGATCTTTTTCCTGTTTCCACAGTTTTTCCTTTTCCAGAATATCACATAATTAGAATCATACAGTAAATTACCTTTTCAGCTTGGCTTCTTTCACTTAGTAATAAGCATTTAAAGTTTTCCATGTGTTTTTATGGCTCGATAGCTCATTTTTTTTTAGTAGTAAATAATATTCTATTGCCTGGATGTACCACAGTTTATTTATCTATTCACCTACTGAAGGCAATCTTCATTGCTTCCAAGTTCTGGCAGTTACAAACGAAGCTGCTATAAACATCCTTGTGCAAGTTTTCATCACCTATGGGAAAATTCTAAGGAGGGTGATATGCTCAATCTTACAGTAAGCGTATGTTTTGTAAGAACTCATCAAACTATCTCCCAAAGTGGCTGTACCATTTTTTTGTATTTCCACCAGCAATAAAGGACAGCTACTGTTGCTCCACACCACATCCTGGCCAGTGTTTGGTGTTATCAGTGTTCTGGATTTGGACATTCTAATAGGTGTGTATCTCATTGTTCTAATTTGCATTTTTCTGATGATATATGATGTAGAGCATCACTTCAAATGCTTATTTGCCATCTGTACATCTTCTTTGGTGAAGCATCTGTTAAGACCTTTGGTTAGTTTTTAATTGGGCTATTTTCTCCTTGTTGCGTTTTAAGAGTTCTTTGTGTATCAATAACAGTTCTTCATCAGACTTATCATATTTTATTCCAGTTTGTAGCTTGACTTATTCTCTTCACATTGACTTTTACAGAGCATTAATTTTTCAATTTTAATGAAGTATGGCTGAGCAATTACTTATTTCATGGATCATGTCATTGGCGGTGTATCTAAAAATTTATCACCATACCCAAGGTTTTCTTCTGTTACCCTCTAGAAGTTTTGCAGTTTTGTATTTCACATTTGGTGTATGATCCATTTTGAGTTAATGCTTGTGAAAGGTGTAAGGTCTATATTGGGATTCACTTTTTTGCATATGATGTCCAGTTGATCCAGTACCATTTGCTGAAAAGACTATCTTTGTTCCACTATATTGTTTTTGATTCTTTTCCAAAGACCAACTGATCATGTGAATCTGTTTCAGCAATCCCCATTCTGTTCCACTGATCTCTTTGTCTATTCTTTCACTGATACTATAGTCTCGATTACTACAGCTTTATAGTAAGTCTTGAAATCAGATAGTGTTCATTCTCTAATCTTGTTTTTCTCTTTCATTATTGTATGGGCTATTCTGGGTCTTTAGACCCCCATGTAAACATTAGAATCAGTTTGCACTCACAACTATTTTGTATCACTCATATTTAAGTTCAGAATTTAAAAGCCTTAAAAAGTGTACACAGTACAAAGAAATTATTTACAGAGTCTAAAAGTAATTTAAAAAATGATGATATATAAAAACACATCCTTGAGAGCAAAAAATAACAAAATGCAGGCTGCTTTGAGGTATAATATTGTTTCTCACTGAATTGTAAAATATGATGGTGCAAAATACCAAGACCTCAAAAAAAGATCAGTGAAAAAATCAGAAGCCCCAGAAAGGTACTTAAGAGAAAACATTAGCATTTTATCTAACAGTGTCTTAATTCATCACATAAGTCAAAACAAGAAAACAAAAAACTACAGAAAAATTGCAATTTTGTTTCATTATTCTGAATATAACTAGCACAGGACAAAACATATTGATATTTATAGCTTTTTGTTTCTAATGTGATCAAATTACATCATTTTATAGATAAAAATGAAAGCTTTAGAGTACAAATAATATTATTCTGGCAACATATCTATTTAAATTCCTTTAAAATAGGAACTGGAGATGTTTTTGAAATAAAGGAGATGAATATTTCATCCATTAGTAACAATAATGCTTATAGTCATGATAAAATGGTTACAAATAACACAAAAATGTCAACAAACAACATTTTTGTTTAAAAATTTCAATGTTCTTCAGAAAAAAATACTATTTTTATAGTTAATATACAAGAAAAGACTACTAAATTTATGAATATACAAGAGAGGACAGAATAATTTAATTAAATAAACTTTTATGCTTACAAATGGTGGGTGAAAGAAACCCAAATAAACTTGCTCAATTCTTGTTGCTGTGACATATGCACACAGATACAACTATATAGCAATGGACATATTTTCCTAAGAGAAAATATAGGAAACAATATTACACTTGTTCACTCTTCCAGTTAGATTTATAAATTGTTATTAAACAAGTGGGGAAATCAAATGTTATTAAAGGGATTTACAATGATCTGAATATTTACTTTCCCATAAATTTCATATGTTGAAATCTAATCTTGAATATGATAGTGTCTGGAGATGAGACTTTTGAGGAGTGATTAGGTCATGAGGGCAGAGCCCTCAATAGGATAAGTGACCTTATAAGAAAAGCCCCAGAGAGATCTCTCACCACTTCTACCAAGTGAGGACATAGTAAGAAGACAAAAGCCATCCCTCATTAAACAGTCTACCAATTGCTTATTCTTGAACTTTCCAGCCACAAGTACTATGAGAAATAAATTTCTGTTTATAAATTACCTGGTCGAGAGTATTTTGTTTTTGCAGCCCAAATGGACTAAGACAGGAATAGTTCAAAGGCTTTATTAATCACAAACATTGCTAGAAATCAGTCTTTATAATAGAAAAGAAAAAGGTAAACAAAACATTCTTTACAAATATTTTGGAAATATTACTTGATATTTTGTATTTATTTGATATTTGATATAAGAATAATTTGATCATTCAAATTTCATATCAAAAACTTTTACTTTTCCTTTTCTGAGTACATCCATGACTCACAAGAATAAATAGCAGTTTGAAATATGAAGGATCAAACATATTTACAAAATATATTGAACTTAGTGAGCTATAAATAAACCACATAAATTCAGTAGCATATTGCCTCACTTTTAAAAGTAAGCTTTTGATTTTAACATAATTTATATGATTACTAAATTATCAGACCCCAAGGTAACACACTAATGGACTAAAGAATATTTAATATTTAATATAGTCTCTTCAGAAAAGATACCCACAAATAGCCATAATTAGCAAGGAAAAATATTAAAATTTCTAATATTCACTGAAGAAGTAATTTGGATTTCTTCATCTCTGAGTCTAATCATGAACTAGTGATATACATATATAAATTACTTAAAGTACCTAATAGAGTATTTCCAGTCATACAGCCACACAGGGATCTATGTAAAAGAGCTCACAAACTTGCATATATTTAAAATGAAAAAAAACTGATTTTCAGAAAGAGCGACTAAAAATCCCATTCTTGTCCCTTTGACTTTGTTTGTTAGTCAGTACTAAACAGTAACTTTCTGCATGTTGGGGAAATTATAACGGAATTCTCAGCTATGCATTTATAGACCTCTCCTTTCATGTCCTTCTCACTACTTGAAATAGTGAGACTAAATCAAAGATAACTGCAGTGGTCCAAACTAAAAGGGATGAAGGCCTGATCTAGAAAAGTGAAATGGAGGAGGCAAGATTAATTTACCATCTTGGGGATGTTCTCTTTGAGATGATTATGGGACATACGACAGCCTGTTTTCATACTGGCTTTGGAGTTGTATATAGTTGACCTGATCTCAAAATTCAGACTGTAAAGTCATTGGAACATTGATGAGTGTTAAAAGGCTAGAAGTAAATGAAACCACTGAGGGGTTGCTGCTGCTGCTGCTGCTGCTAAGTCGCTTCAGATGTGTCCGACTCTGTGCGACCCCATAGACGGAAGCCCACCAGGCTCCCCCTTCCCTGGGATTCTCCAGGCAAGAACACTGGAGTGGGTTGCCATTTCCTTCTCCAATGCATGAAAGTGAAAAGTGAAAGTGAAGTCGCTCAGTCGTGTCCAACTCTTAGCGACCCCATGGACTGCAGCCTACCAGGCTCCTCCATCCATGGGATTTTCCAGGCAAGAGTACTGGAATGGGGTGCCATTGCCTTCTCCGACTGAGGGGTTGGGGAGTAAAAAAAGACAAGAATGAGAAAAGGTAAGGGGTAAACCCTGGAAATACACAATACTTATAATTAAGAGGATAAATAAAAGTCAAAAGAAGAGGGCTTTTTTTTTTTTTTTAAGGAAGGAGGATTAGAAAAGTGTTAAACTAAAAGTGAAAAAGAAGTAAGGAGTTGTCAACAGTAGGAAGAGATAATGATAGAGATCAAATATTGCATAGATGTTAGTCACTGGAAAATGGGATCTTCCAATGGTCATGGGTGATCTCTGACAAAGCCATTTCAATAAAATGGGCAAAAAAGTCAGGTTGGTGAGTTGAAGAGATAATGAGAAAAATTCCAAAAGTTTGATTTATTAATATTAATACACTATTGAAAAAGTTGATAATATCCATACAATAAGTAGAAATTATTCTAATTTTGCTGGAAAGGTTGGGGGAGAAACAATGAAGGATCAATTCAAATGACTCTCAAATTAAACATAAGTTAAAACTTATTTTGCAGGCTGAAAAGAAAGAGAAACTGGAATGAGAAAAACTGAAAACACATGAAACAAGGGATAAAGGACACTAGAAAGTGATAAAGGCAAAGAGGGAAAAGATCAAGAGTATAGGTCTAACATTTGACTTGTCAAGGAAGACAGGTCCTCATGTTTGGAGATGGGTGAATATTGATATTATAAATTGAAATGTGGGGTCAGAATTCTTAAAAGTTAGAATGTTCTCACCTACTTTTTTTTTAAACATGAGAGTACAGTATATATCACCTGTGTAGAGAGAAGGAAAAATGGTTTTGGGTTTTATCTCTTCAATTGCTCACAATTTTTCCATTAAAAAAGGCATCATTATCTCCACTTACATATGTAACATGAGGCTCAGAGAAGTTTAGAAACCCTCCCAAGTCCACACAATCAATACTTGACAGTGTGATCCCAGGGACTTGATTTTAAATAGTATGTCCTTCAGAACAATCTGATATCCCTACTTGTGGCTAGAAAGTGAGAGAATGAATCCTAAAGGTCATATTTAAACTTGAAGCTTAAGAATATTTGCCGTGGTTGTGTGCATGGATTTCTGATGTATGAACACTACTAGCCACTCTCTGGAAATGCAAGACAACTCTGGTTGAAAGGATGTTTCTCCAACTCCCAGTAAAAAGAACATCACACCAGTGCTTTCAGTATCTCCTGGTTGACTCACTCTTGCAAACACACTCAATTTGTGTAAAGTAGCATAGTAAATTTGTCCTGGTTTAAATTCAAAACCAGCACTGAAGCTGATTTGAAACTTTTCTTTATTATTTCTTACTGTGAGGTTCCATATTATGAGTACTGAACCAGAAATCTCATTACTTTAATAGCACTATAGCAGGGACAATACACAATGCAAAAGAAATGTTATCAACAATGATCTCCCCAAAATGTTGGACTTTACTAATAATACAAGCTTAAATCTTTAACAATACAACTACATTCAACGAAGCTGTCCTGAGTACATTGTGTTCCTTGATATGTGGGAGAACAAGAACACACAGTTCCTGCTTTCAGAAATGTATCAACTCATTAGAAAAACAACATTCATATAAAAGCTAATAGTGAAAACAAAATGATGACATTTCAAAAATGTGTTGTAATGATTAAGACTAGAAACATCAGCATACTATCATAGTCTGTAAAAAGTTTCATAAGAAAGCAAGCTAAGGAATAAGATACACAAAATATTTGTTGCATGATTATCTAAATGAAAAAAGAAAGAAGCAAGACATGTAGATTTCCAGGTTAAGTGAAAAAGACTGTTCCTTTTAGTAGACAAACTGTTCTACTATTAAGTAAAAATGCATTTTGTACAATGATGCCAACACACATATTCCTTACTTTTAATATTTTCTTTTACTATGCAAAAATACACACTTGAAAAACGCATGACTAGATCACTTACCAGATACTGAGGAACTCTATTGTCTACAAGAAGACATTAAAAGAAATTATCATCCATTTAGTTGCATATTTATGCAATATAGTTAAAGACCCTGAAGCAAGATCTATCTATAAATAACAGATTAAATGGCAATGCACTCCAGTATTCTTACCTGGAGAATCCCATGGAACCTGGCAGGCTATAGTCCATGGGATTGCAAGAGTCGGACAGGACTTAGTGACTAAACTGCCAACCACTACCATTCAAATAGTACTAGAATAGGCTAAAATGAAAATTAAATAATATTTAATAAATAGATAATAGCTTAACAAAATTAAATAAAATTTAATAGTAAATAAGTTTTTTTGTTATCAGCAAATAAATATACCATCCTAAAAACTCATGGAAGACAAGTTTAAGTGAGCTGTTCAGTAAAACAATGGGTTACTGTAGCAGCTTGAAAATCAAATTTCTTACACAAATTCTACTAAAAAATATTAGAAATTCTTGTAGCCATTCTGTAATTTCAGCATGTCAATAAGAAAGACACTAATTTTGACTTTTATTCATATGAAAGTTCTTTTTTCCTACATATTTTAAATATACCTAGCCCGTTCCCCTAAATTTATTTAATGTATATCTAAATTAATTTCCATTTTGCTTTGTAAGGTTACTTATCTACCAAATGTTTCCATTTTAAAACCTGAAACTAATCAAAACCCATATTGTCTAAATAAAGCTGGCTCTATTGTGAATAGGAAACAATCTGACTATCATGTTTAAAGGAGAGACATATAATTAATTTAAGCCTGAAGGAGAGCCAATACAAAGACAATCTGGATAAGATTGAGAAGTTCATTTTTTAAAGAATATAAATTCTTATTTTGTTTTTTCCAAAATTCCCTTCAGGTTTTCATGTTTATTAATATATTAATATGACAAAGTATGACACCACCCTTATGGCAGAAAGTGAAGAAGAACCATAGAGACTCTTGATGAAAATGAAAGAAGAGAGTGAAAAAGTTGGCTTAAAGCTCAACATTCAGAAAACTAAGATCATGGCATCCGGTCCCATCACTTCATGGCAAAGAGATGGGGAAACAGTGGCTGACTTTATTTTTCTGGGCTCCAAAATCACTGCAGAGGATTGCAGCCATGAAATTAGAAGACGCTTACTCCTTAGAAGGAAAGTTATAGCCCACCTAGACAACATATTCAAAAGCAGAGACATTACTTTGCCAACAAAGGTCCGTCTAGTGAAGGCTATGGTTTTTCCAGTAGTCATGTATGGATGTGAGAGTTGACTATACAGAAAGCTGAACATCGAAGAATTGATGCTTTTGAACTGTGGAGTTGGAGAAGACTCTTGAGAGTCCCATGGACCGCAAGGAGATCCAACCAGTCCATCCTAAAGGAGATCAGTCCTGGGTGTTCATTGGAAGGACTGATGCTGAGGCTGAAACTCCAATACTTTGGCTATCTGATGCTAAGAACAGACTCATTTGAAAAGACTCTGATGCTGGGAAAGATTGAGGGCCGGAAGAGAAGGGGACGACAGAGGATGAGATGGTTGGATGGCATCACCGACTCAATGGACACGAGTTTGGGTAGGCTCTGGGAGTTGGTGATGGACAGGGAGGCCTGGCTTGCTGCGGTTCATGGAGTTGCAAAGAGTCAGACTCTTATTACCCTCCTTCCTCCCCAGACATAATTTCTGTTCTGAGTCAAACACAAACTACTTTATATAAAATAAATAATTTATAAGCATGCAATATATAACATGGGAATATAGTTAATATTTTATCGTAAATTTGTTTGGAGTATAATCTATAAAGATATTGAGTAACTATGCTTCCCTGGTGGCTCACCGGTAAAGAATCCACTTGCAATGCAGGAAACATGGGTTCAGTCCTTGGGTTGGGAAGATCCCCTGGAGGAGGGCGTGGCAATCCACTCTAGTATTCTTGCCTAGGAAATTCCATGGACAGAGGAGCCTGGTAGCCTGCAGTCCATGGGGTCACTAAGAGTCAGACATGACTGAGTGACTTCACTTTCACTTTTCACTTTAATGCACTGGAGAAGGAAATAGCAACTCACTCCAGTGTTCTTGCCTGGAGAATCCCAGGGATGGCCAAGCCTGGTGGGCTGCCATCTATGGGGTCACACAGAGTTGGACACGACTGAAGCAACTTAGCAGCAGCAGCAGCAGCAAAGAGTCAGAAAAGACTTAGTGACTAAACACCACCACCACCTGGAACTAATATCATTGTTGTTGTTCAGTCACTCAGTCATGTCCCACTCTTTGGGACCCCATGGACTGCAGCACGCCAGACTTCCCTGTCCTTCGTCATCTCTCAGAGCTTGCTCAAACTCATGTCCATTGAGTCAGTGATGCCATCTAACCATCTCATCCTCTGTTGTCCCCTTCTCCTCCTGCCTTCAATCTTTCCCAGCATCAGGGTCTTTTCTAATGAACTGGCTCTTTGTATCAGGTGGCCAAAGTATTGGAGGTTCAGCTTCAACATCAGTTCTTTTAATGAATATTCAGGATTGATTTCCTTTAGGATGGACTGGTTGGATCTCCTTGCAGTCCAAGGGACTCTCAAGAGTCTTCTCCAACACCACATCTAAAAACATCAATCTCACATCCATACATGATGACCGGAAAAATCATAGCTTTGACTAGATGGACCTTTGTTGGCAAAGACTGTCTCAGCTTTTTAATATGCTGTCTAGGTTTGTCACAGTTTTTCTTTGAAAGAGCAAGTGTCTTTTCATGGTTGCAGTCACCATCTGCAGTGATTTTGGAGCCCAAGAACATAAAGTCTGTCACTGTTTCCATTGTTTCTGCCTCTACTTGCCGTTAAGTGATGGAACCAAATGCCATGATCTTAGTTTTTTGAATGTTGAGTTTCAAGCCAACTTTTTCACTCTCTTCACTTTCATCAAGAGGGTCTTTAGTTCTTCATTTTCTGCCATACAGATGGTGTCATCTGTGTATCTGAAGTTATTGATATTTCTCCCTGCAATCTTGATTCCAGCTTGGGCTTCATCCAGCCTGACATTTCGCATGATATTCTCTGCATGTAAGTTAAATAAGCAGGGTGACAATATAAAGCCTTGACATACTCCTTTCCCAATCTGGAACAACACCACATCTAAAAACATCAATCTCACATCCATACATGATGACCGGAAAAATCATAGCTTTGACTAGACGGACCTTTGTTGGCAAAGACTGTCTCAGCTTTTTAATATGCTGTCTAGGTTTGTCATAGTTTTTCTTTGAAAGAGCAAGTGTCTTTTCGTGGCTGCAGTCACCATCTGCAGTGATTTTGCAGCCCAAGAACGTAAAGTCTGTCACTCTATGTCTGTTGTTCTATGTCCAGTTCTAACTGTTGCTTCTTGATCTGCATACAGGTTTCACAGAAGGCAGGTAGGGTGGTCTGGTATTCCCATTTCTTTAAGAATTTCTCACAGTGTGTTGTGATCCATACAAAGACTTCAGCATAATCAATGAAGCAGAAGTAGATGTTTTTCCGGAATTCTTTTGCTTTTTCTATTATCCAATGGATTTTGGCAATTTGACCTCTGGTTCCTCTGACTTTTCTAAATCCAGCTTAAACTACTGGAAGTCCTCAGTTCACGTACTGTTGAAGCCTGGCTTGGAGAATTTTGAGCCTTACGTCACAAGCATGTGAAATGAGTGCAATTGTGTGGTAGTTTGAACATTCTTTGAGCTCTTCTTCAAAAAAAGTCAATTATCTATCAGGAGCTTCAAAAAAGAACTACATATATCCTATTAACATAAAGTTCAAGAACATATAAAACTTAACGATTAGTAATCCAAGGGTCATTTCATGTGCCTATTGGCCATCTGCATGTCTTCATTGGAAAAATGTCTGTCTAGGCAACTTTTAATCAGGTTGCTCTTCTGTCCACCTTTAAACAGGTTGTTTCATTTTACTAATATTGAGTTGTATGAATTTGGTGTTTATTTTTAATATTAACTCCTCAGACATATTGTTTGCAAATATCTTCTCCCCTTCAGTAGGTTGCTTTTCCATTTTGTTGATGGTTTTCTTCACTCTGCTTTTAAGTTTGATTAGATCCCATATACCCAGTCCCTTTTTCTCAGCATTATGACTATAACAGTCATCCATGTTAGTTTCAGTTCATTCATAGTCACTGCTGCATAATATTTCACGGAATGAGTAGACTACAAACTAGTCATTCATTTTAGTATTGATGGACATATGAGCAGTCTATTCTTTTACTATTATAATAATGTTGTTATGAACATTCCTCTATAGCCTATTGGTTTTCATGCATATGCATAAGTTGGGTATACACTCAGAAGTAGAATTGCTGGGTTAGGATATGCATGTGTACTATATTAGTAAACAGTTTCCAAAATGACTGTGCTATTTTCTTTCTCTCTTGTAGTGCATGAGAGTTCACCATCTTTACCAGCATTTAGTACTGTCAGTCTTTTATAACATTTGAGCCACTGTTTTACATTTCTCTGCTACTAATTGAGGTTGAATAACTTATTGGCCTTTTGGATATTCTGCTTTGTAAAGTGACTACTCAAGTTTTTTTTTACAATTTTTAAATATATGTGTTACAAATATCTTCCAACTCTAATTTACCTTCCATTCTCTTATGTCGTTTTCAGTTTTAATGTAGCCCACATTTTCAGTCTTCTCAAATAATATGGTTAATGATTTTTATGTCTTGCTTAAGAAATTTTTCCTTATTCCAATGAAAATCTTCACAGTATTTTTCCTTTAAGTCAACATTTCACACAAAATTGATATTTTTGTGTAAATGGTATTAGGGGTCACATTTCATTTTTCCCCTTTGGATTGTCCAACTGAATCAGCAATATTTATTAATATTTCTTCTAATGAAATAATCAAATTTTCATATATTTGTGGATATGCTTCTATACTTTGTGAACCCTATATTATGGACTGTTGTTGTTGTTCAGATGCTAAGTCGTGTCCAACTCTTTGTGACCCCAGGGACTGCAGCACATCAAGCTTGCAAACTTTATTAAAAAGTCTTGATTTCAGAAAGCATAAGCCATCTCACCTCCTCCTTCAAGAGTACTAATGTTACATATAAAATTTAAAATCAGCATTTCAGTTTCTACCAGAAAAAAAAAACTAACACAATTTTTATTCAGATTGCTTTGAGCTTATAAATCAGTCTTTTCTCAATAGTATTTCTATCATTTGGAGCTGTTTTGTCAGTCATAGGTATCTGATATTGTTGGTTCTACTGTGAATGGAATCTATTTTGAATTTTGTTTTATTTTTACTTCATTTTTAATTTATATTGCTGGTAAGTTTTAGTTTACTGTTAGTACATTGAAATGGTGTTTTAATCTTGACCTATGTCCATGACTTCAGTAAACTTCACTTAATAATTTTACTACTTCAAGTATGTAAATAATTATGGAATTTTAAAAAATCATAATATTGATGAAATTAACATCTTTGTTCCTTTCCAATGATATACTCTTTGTTTCTTTTGCTTGCCTTATTATCCTAATACATCCAGTAGCATTTTTGGATGTATTAGTGGGTATCACTGTTGCCTTTCCAATGTAAGAGACAGCATTATCTGCTTCCCAGGTGGTGCTAGTGGTAAGAACCTGCCTGCCAATGCAGGAGACAGAAGAGACGTGGGTTTGATCCCTGGATCGGTAAGATACCCTGGAGGAGGTCATGGCAACCCACTCCAGTATTCTTGCCTGGAGAAACCCATGAACAGAGGAGCCTTGCATGCTATAGTCCATGGGGTCATGCAGAGTCAGACACGACTGAAGCAACTTACCACATGATGTTTGATATAGAACATATTTTCTAGCTACCTTTATCAAATTCACTTCTATTTGTAGGTGCTATGCACATACCAAGATAATCCTATGATTTTCTGGCATAGAGAGGGAGAGAAGGAATAATAAATGAGTTCCTTGCATAGGGATGCATTCAACAACAGTAGAAAGATGTAACAGTAGCTCATTAAAGAGAAAGTCCACAGGAACATGGAACTTTTCTTCAAGGGAACTTTTTTCCAAAGTGGCCAAGGTATTCCTGAGCCTGTGGGGTGGAGGAGTGGTGGAAAGACAATTTATAATTTAATAGTTCTCTCTTCTAGGGTAGTATATCCTTTTTAGTTGGCTGAGCTCAGATTCATTGGCACTATTTCAACAAATATACGGAGAAAATAAACCCTACCTCTCAAGTTTTATTTCCCAAGGATTTAACTACTTCCACAATCTTCAAGGGACAGCTAATTGGCTAAAGTGAAACCCACATCACCCAGCCCTTCAGTCGGTTTACATCAGGAGAATCCATCTAGTGCCAAAAGAGATAGGAAGACCCAAGAATCTTCTAAAACTATTTTAGCACAGTCCTATAACCAGAGCCATCGCAGCGACCACAGTCCCTCAGGCCAATCAGACAGGTTGCCATCAAGGAGGAGGCAGCTACTCCCCCTATTCAGCCTCCTACAGCTCCTGGAGGTGCAGATCAGACCACAGCTACAGCTAGAAGAGCAACTCCAACCACAGTGACAGTGGAGGCCAGAGCGGAGGAACAGCTATGGCTCAGGCAGGCCGCCTACAATCTAGGGTCACAGGGGCTACGTGGAGCACACCAAGGCAAACAAGGAGGCTAGTCAGCACAGTGGAACTATAGCTCTCAGGTTCAGCCAGAAAGCCAGCTGCCCTCCCAGCTCCTAACGGCCATCATGGAGAACACTGCACAAAGGCAGATCACAGCGTGAGCTCCCAACACAGATAAAGCCCTCTGGGATACAGATCTGTACCTTCTGTGTCTCCCCGCCACCCCCTGTAGCAGTGGTCCCAGATGTGACCCAAGGCATGAGGGGCCTTTTTCTCCCTGGCTCCACTGAGACAGACACCAGCTATAACAGTCCTACTTGGCCAGTTGATCCCACACCCTATTGGGCTTCTCCTCCCCACCAAATGAGCAACTGTCAATCAGCAACCAGTTAACAGTCCTGCTCTGTCATTTGTAGGTACCACTGAAAGCCCCTTCCTCCTCCCAATTGAATACAAAAGGACCCTGAATCCTGACAGAGTAGAGATGGTTCTCAGCGAGGCTAGTCTGCCATCTCCTCAATCTGCTGGCCTTCCAATTAAAGTCATCATTCCTTGCTCCAACAACTCGTCTCCCAGTTTATTGACCTGTCATGCAGTGAGCAGGAAGACCTTGGGCCTGGTAACACACTAACCATGTAAGAGTCAGTTTCATGCATCACAGTTAACATAAAACTGTTACCAAAAACGCAAGTCAGTTTTGATGTTCAGTGAGACCAAATAACACCAAAACATGAGAGTGTGGAGCAGAGAAAGGTTTACTATAGGTCCCTGCAAGGAAACGGGTGGCTTCTGCCTTAAAAACCTCCAACTCCCCAAACGCTCTCACAAAGCCCTTTTGTACAAAGGAAAGGTGAGGGAGGGGTGGGGTGAGTCTTGCAAACTTCATGATGTCAGAGCCTGTGTTGTTGAGGACAGGTAAGAATGCTCCTATAAATCTCTACCAAAAGAATGTCATTCTCTGTCCTGACAAGAAAGGGCCAGGTGCCAAGGCACAACTCTCATCCTCTGAGGTCCCAGTTCTGACTCGGAAGAGGTCGATCTCAGCTGGTGGCTCCCTCAAAGCCAAATCCCCAGACCCTGACGGGCTGTCACCACTGAGGGAGGCAGGCATCCAGGAACCAGTTGGCCCTCAGGCTCCTCAGGACACCCAAGTGGGGACAGACCCCGTCCCACTGCAGACGGCTGCAGCCTTTAGGTCGCAGAGGCGGAGAAGAGAAGTAGGTTCACTACCACCTCAAGGGCTGGGTCCCGCCAGTGCATGGCCTTGGTGAGGGCTCTGGAGCCCTGCAGAACACAGCCCACAGCCTGTTCCCTGCGTCTCCCAGCTCACCTGCCAGTCAGAGGCCAGATGAGCTGGAGAGCCCCATAAAAATGTCTGAACCCACTTCTTACCTCACTCTCCACCTGATGGCCACCAACGATCACTGACCACCACTCTGGGGACCGTTGGGTGAGATGGGTCGGCTAACGGTTGCTCACTGACAGTTGCACGCTTGGGGGAGGGGCCAACTGCAGCGCCAACCAATGACTAAACAGGATCTCTAACGGCGGCTTGATGACAGCTGCTAGCTTAGGGGTGGGGCCTACTGTGACTCCCACCAATGGTTAAGCAGGACCTCTAACGGCTGCTCTAACCCTGGTAACCATTGCCTGGTAATGAGTTGCTACATAATGCTGCCCTGCAAAGGCCACATGCTAAGGGCCGCATACTGCCCCTATTACAAACCAGTGTCTCCAAATCCCTTCACCCTACCCAGTCCAAGTTGCCGCGTTGTGAGGTACAGCTGGTCTCTCTATCCTGACCCATCCTGAGACCCATATTTAGCCATGTTTGGGACTTCGTGTCTTCGTGTTTGTCAGTTGCCATTACAACACTGAATAGAGTTTTTTGAGTTCTTGCAGTTAAGCACCCCTGTGTCTGTACAACTGGTGTCTGTGTTAACTCAGTTTGTCTTTAAATAGTTACAAAAGGGATACATCATCTGTTAATGCTTTTGTGACGTGGGCTAAAGAGTTTTCTGTATTTTAATGCTTTTGTGTTTCAGTTTTAGAAGCAAAGATTTTATTTAAAAAACCAGTGGGAAAGGGTGGGGCTTTCCAGGAGGCACTAGTGGTAAAGAACCCACCTGCCAATTCTGGAGACTTAAGAGACACGGGTTTGATCCCTGGATTGGGAAGATCCCCTGGAGCAGGGCACAGCAACCCACTCCAGTATCCTTGCCTGAAGAATCCCCATGGGCAGAGGAGCCTGACAGGCTACAGTCCATAGGGTTGGACACGACTGAAGGGACTTAGCACCCACACATGGCAAAGAGTGGTGGTGGGGGACAACATATGTCTGGATCATTCAGGCAGTACATCTGAACTGAGCTGAAGGTAGGCAAATAAAAACAAAACTGAAAAGAAAAGTTACACGTAAATTCAAACCATCTAGAACTTTGTCTTAGTTGGTGACTGTGTCCAGTGAGATGCACTGACAGGAAATTTCTGCTTCCTCTCTCTTCTGTGCTATTCTGACTGGACTATGTACCTTTAGGACCACAGTTTCAGGCAGAAGGGGCCCCCTCCCCTACTCTACATCTCAGCAGGATCTACTAACACCTATAGGCGAGATGTCTTTCGGATGTTACTAACCTGAGTGCCTTCACAACCCCTGTGGTTCCTTTAATTTAGCAGCCACCTTTGTGAACTGAGAAGTATACTCAAAAATCCCAACCCTCCATGTTGTTACCTGCTGGGAACCTGACTGATACATGAGCATTTTCCTTCCCACTTTGCTTATTTTAACATAGCTTTAATTCATTACAGTTCTTTCACTTTTCCCTATTTATTCTTAGTTTCTGGCTTTGCCTACATTAGTTTTGACTGTCAAAAGTCAGGGCATTCCTACTTAGCTCATCATTGATATTTTTATATTATTGGTTTTATACTGTAAATTATTGGATTGTTGCCATTTAAATAATCTTACTTATGCTGCAGTTTTGTTATTCCTTTTATTCTCTTAGGATTCCGTTTTGACACTGAAAGTAATGTGGCAACTAGAAAGTAGGAAAATCATAATGGATATAAAACAAAAAATGTTTTTTAAATGAATAGCCACTTAGAAGCATGCTCTTAAAGAAAATAGCCCCATTACTCAAAATATTACTAATGGAAAAAGTCACTGCTTTCTCATTTTGTAGCCACCAAAATTGGCTCAAACATTTTCTACTTCATCAAAACTAGGGGGAAAAAAAATCTTCTAAAGGAATGACAGCAGTGGCCACAGGACTGGAAAAGGTCAGTTTTCATTCCAATCCCAAGGAAAGGCAATGCCAAAGAATGCTCAAACTACCGCACAATTGCACTCATCTCACACGCTAGTAAAGTAATGCTCAAAATTCTCCAAGCCAGGCTCCATCAGTACGTGAACCGTGAACTTCCAGATGTTCAAGCTGGTTTTAGAAAAGGCAGAGGAACCAGAGATCAAATTGCCAACATCCTCTGGATCATCGAAAAAGCAAGAGAGTTCCAGAAAAACATCTATTTCTGCTTTGTTGACTATGCCAAAGCCTTTGCCTGTGTGGATCGCAATAAACTGTGGAAAATTCTTCAAGAGATGGGAATACCAGACCACCTGACCTGCCTCTTGAGAAACTTATATGCAGGTCAGGAAGCAACAGTTAGAACTGGGCATGGAACAAAAGACTGGTTCCAAATAGGAAAAGGAGTACATCAAGGCTGTATGTTGTCACCCTGCTTATTTAACTTATATGCAGAGTACATCATGAGAAACGCTGGGCTGGAAGAAGCACAAGCTGGAATCAAGATCACCGGGAGAAATATCAATAACCTCAGATATGCAGATGACACCATCCTTATGGCAGAAAGTGAAGAAGAACTAAAGAGCCTCTTGATGAAGGTGAAAGAGGAGAGTGAAAAAGTTGGCTTCATGCTCAACATTCAGAAAACTAAGATCATGGCATCTGGCTGGTCCAATCACTTCATGACAAATAGATGGGGAAACAGTGGATCCAGATCCTAATTTATCCTAATTTTGATATTAGGCCAGTTTCTTAACCTTCATGATTCAGATAATGTACTTAAGTTGGGGGGAAACCCTTTTATTCTCAGGGCAGTTGAGAAGAAAAATAACATCTCTGGTTGATACATGGTAGGCACGCCCATATGACATCCTTCTTCTTACTAATGCATCTCTACGGCTTTCTAATATTTTAGGTATGATTTCTGAGAGACAAACTATCTTCTGATGGCATATTTTGTCCTGGTTGAACAGACTTTTAATATCAGTGCTTGAATTATAGGCCTTATTGCTGACCCTGATGGTATCAAGTTCCAGGAAACCATCTATGTCCTCTCTCTGTCTGTTAATATGTCACCTGATTCTGACGCTTACTACTGCCTGAGGTAGCTGCTCCTGGCTACTTCTACCTGTTAAAATTACAAAGTATGTTAAAGTTAAATACCATCTTATTTTACAGCTTGGAAGCTACAGCCCAGACAGTTTAAATGACATATCTAAAGTCACACAGTGCAAAATAGACTGGAAACCAAATATCTCTTTTTCCCCTATTGCATTCTTGAGCTACATAGTGTCAAATGAGTCCCAGAAAACAAAATGATTCTGACTATATTTGAAATGTAAACAGACTTTTGAAATTTATTTTTCTTAGATTATGGTTATCAATTTAAAATTTCTAAGCTTAAAAAAAGAGGAGAGTATTTACCTTTGAAGATAGTGTTATTTTTCTTGAAATTTTTGAGACAATTTTGATCAGTTTCCTTCCTTTACCTGTTTTCTAGAGATGACACCACGTGACAGGATATAGTGACAAAGCAGAGAAAGATATGGATATAAACACACACACACAAGTGATAAGATTTTGAGGAAAAACAAGTTGCTATTTTTATTGGAACACTTGCTTTGTCATTAGGGACCATTTTAACTTCATCTCACCACATTTATCTATTCAGAAGATTATCTGTAGCCAAGTGTTACTTACATCTTAACTAGTGTTCACAGATATAAATTGATGTTAATATGTCTGTAGAATATGTAATTAGGAAATCAGTCTGACACTGCTACTAGAAAGAATTATCAATATATAATTTTACATATTCAAGTATGAGAGTAAAGAGGATTGAACACACAGCTACATTTTAAGCTCTTAAAAGGCATTTCATATGGTGATGACTCAAATATGGTTTTGAATTAAAATGCTAAATAGCTCTTAAATTATTCACTTTATTACTTTTTAGCACACATGCATGATACCAGAAATTAACCTAAAAACATTTTCTTAACTGTAGTCATCTTCCCTGAATTGTTCTAATAACTAGATAAATTATGTGTATTGTGGCATGCTGCTTGTATACACGTGCAATATAAAACACTTTAGATTAAACAACATTCAGGGACTTCCCCTGTGGTCCAGTGGTTAAGAGCCCACCTGCCAGTTTGAGAGAAAAGGGTTTGATCCCTGTCCCGGAAAGATCCCACATGCCATGGAGCAACTAAGCCTATGCACCACAGCTACTGAGCCCGTGGGCCTACAGCCCGTGCTCTGCAACAGGAGAAGCCACCGCAGTGGGAAGCCTGCACGCTGCAACTAGAAAAAGCCTGCATGCAGCAACGAAGACCCCGCCAAGCCAAAAAAATAAATAAATGATTTGAAACAACAACAACATTCAGGCAGATGTGGTACACCACCAACTTCCAAGGGAGCCAACACACCAGAACCTGTCCCACGAATCTACCTCATTGTTCTCAGATGAGCTCTTGACAGCTCTGCCTTCCAAACCAGGGACCAAGTTGTGCATCACTGAACCCAAATTGGATAAAATTTGGCTCACGTCTTTAAAGCTAACTTGATTTGTCAACACCCATTTTTCTTCCCAGAACTTTAAGATTCATGGGGAAATGGAAAAATAGTGGGGACCATGGTTCTCAGCTTCTCTCAGTTCTGCCAGAATATTCTAATTAAGTGAAATTATGTTGACTGTTGCCTTAATTTTCACCAATATACCTTCATGACTCCGGATTTTTGGAAATTAGTGTGATAAAACAAAGAATTGGGAGTGAATGCAGGTGCCCAGATTGACAAATGGATGAAAAGAGCTAGCATATCATGAGAACAGATAAGGTGAATATTTCTATTCAAGTACAGAAAAAAGGTGTTAGTTACACTTGTATACTAATAATTAATTAAAAGTTGACAGTGACTCTGGATAATATTAATAAAATAAACTCTGATTTACTATCCAAGAAGGACCCCCAGTGTTCTATAAAACACTTGCTTGTGAGTAGTACAAAAGACTAGAAGTATTAAAAATAAAGCAAGTACAATGAGAACTGGGGACATTTTATACAAATCTAAACATCAAACTGCAAGGAGATCCAACCAGTCCATTCTGAAGGAGATCAGCCCTGGGATTTCTTTGGAAGGAATGATGCTGAAGCTGAAACTCCAGTACTTTGGCCACCTCATGCCAAGAGTTGACTCATTGGAAAAGACTCTGATGCTGGGAGGGATTGGGGGCAGGAGGAGAAGGGGACGACAGAGGATGAGATGGCTGGATGGCATCACTGACTCAATGGACATGAGTCTGAGTGAACTCCAGGAGTTTGTGATGGACAGGGAGGCCTGGTGTGCTGCAATTCGTGGGGTCTCAAAGAGTCGGACACGACTGAGCGACTGAACTGAACTGAACTGAAACATCAAACAGACAAGGGAAGCAAGATAAAGAGCAATCAATTAGGAAAACTGAAGTTAACTGCTGAGCAATTTATGTGTTTTAATAGGTCACTGCCTTTATGTATAATAGAAACTAATTAGAGAGTTTTACGCTTTTCTAATTAAGACTTTATGTGGCTAAGAAATTTGACTCTTTCTAAGTGTCAGTTCCAGAGGAAACCGGAATTTTGAGTGCCAAATTAATCGTCAATCAAGACACATCCACAGTGGAAGCAAAACTATTTCAAAACTGGGATTGATGAGTTTAAAAATCACAGACCATGGCTAAGCCTTAAAAAATAACTTGAAGAAAAATCACATAATATAGGAATTTCAAATCCTTTATAAGTACTTGTTTACAGGAAACAGCCCTGGGCAGGAAACTCCTTTTCCTGACACTTTAGCAAGGCTGTATTGGAACTAACTTTTAAACCAGGCACCCCCACGCTCTGCTCATCTCAGCCCAAGAACACCTTTCACATCTTTTAAACACACCATACCTTGCCTGACTTGTCGGTTCTTTCCGTAGATCAAAGAAGTAGAAACAAAGAGTAAATAATTAACAGATGACCAGATCTCTTCCCCAGCTTCCCCTTCTGTAATCTACTGAACAAGCTGTGTGACCAGTCCGTGTGAACAAGATCTTATCGAAAGGAGTCGAGAAGCCTGCACACAAGCCAGCTCACGGCAGGGGCTGGTGATGATTATGACTTCCTATCTCAGTGATTAACTGAAATGATTTCCCTGTTTCTCTTGAGAACTTTCATGGCCAAGAAGACTCTTCAGAGTGGTTTTAGGGAGACGCTAAATCCACCATCTCCCCAGACTGCTGGCATTCTGATTAAAGGCACCTTCCCCTCTGCTGTTTCTGAGTATGTAACTGATTTTGTAAGTAGCAAGCAGCAGGACCTGATTTATTCAGTAACAGTCTTAAAGTCAGAGATTACTGGGTTCAAATGTAAGCTCCAACATTTCCTCACTTTATAAGCTGGAGCTTAAGTAACCACTCTAAACCATGTATTATCAAAATCAAATATCAAGTGGAAATTAAAGCAAGACCTTATGAGGTAGGTAAGTGGTTTAAATAACATAATCAGGTTTTCCACTAAAAAGCTATACATTTTCAATATTTTCTGATTATGATAGTAATGCTCACTGTACCAAACATGCATGAACACTTTCACATACCTAATAACCTCAATAAGAAGAAACGACTGTTAACTTTCTGGTGCTCTCTTTGTCAAGATGGATCTAGAAATATAATTTTTTTTTAATTTTATTTTATTTTTAAACCTCAAACATTGTATTAGAAATATAATTTAAAGGTTTGGCTATGATGATTTTTATAGTTCAGAAGCTTTTTCAACTGGTATCAAGAGAGACCAATACCTCTTTTGTGCACTTTGTCTTTTAATATTTTCCTTTGAAGGGAGTTAATAACCCTGAAATTATAAACATTTAATTATTTTATTCTTTAATTATTTTGTTACATTTAAGACTTTACTTTTTCTAGATTCATGGACATGCATTCTCACCATGGCCATATCACCCTATGAGGCAAAGTTGTTTGTTGAGGGAAAAAGGACAGAAAATGTTAGATATTAAAGTCATTCATGACCCTCCAAAGGGCTGCAGTACATAAAAAGACTACATCTGTGTCATTAAATTTTCAAGGAGGGAGACTGAATTTGGAAAAACATATGTATCTAAAAAGGTTCTTTACAGGGGTTAATAAAAACAATGTTTAGAAACACTGACTGAGAGGATCTCGTGTGGCCTCAGGCTTGCAGCAGCTTGAAGCAGGAATTTGGTTCCCACCCAGAGACTAAAGTCAGGCCACAGTAGTAAGAAAACTGAATCCTAACCACTGGGCTTCCCAGATGGCACTAACAGTAAGGAACCCACCTGCCAATGCAGGAAACGTAAGTGACGTTTGTTCGATCCCTGGGTCAGGAAGATATCCTGGAGGAGGGCATGGCAACCCACTCCAGTCTTCTTGCCTGAAGAATGCCCACAGACAGAGGAGCCTGGTGAGCTACAGTCCATCACATTCACAAAGAGTCTGATACGACCGAAGTGACTTAGCATGTACATGACCACTAGAACAACTGGGAGCAGTGACCATTGACAAGGGCCTGGTCTATCAGCTAAGTAGAAATGAATTTTCACATAGTGATGAAAAGCAATGGAAAAATAAACTATTAAGAGGAAAAAAGAGTACACGTGGATACACACACAGGTGGGCTCAGAAAGTCATGCCCTCATGGTAGTTTGAATCACTTTTATGGGGCATTTCTCCCAGGTTTCCTTTGGCCAATGATCTTGCTTTGCCTGGTTCCGAGTCTGTATTTGGTATATTTCAGGAACCTTCTGTGAGGGCATGCACATCTCTTAGCCAAACTAGATTCTAGTGAATAGTCCCATGGATAGGCTGACCTCACCTATTATGAGGTGGTACCATCTTCCTTCTTGACCTTCAAGGAATTCTTCTGCATGAGTGTAGTTAAAATGGTCTTGATTTCAAGAATGAGGAATATGGGTTCTTTTATTGCTTATCTGGACAGGGCTCAGCTCTTGTCTCACTCCTCATCTTGGAATATCTTCCACAGAGGACAAATTGCAGCTATTCAGACTGGGGCCCATCTATCTCCTACCTCACAGAAACTATCTTAGGGAATAATACGAGATGCAAAAAACTGAATTCATAAATGTTTATCGGGTGCTCTAATATTATTGAACAAACTATCTTTCCCCACTAATTTGAAATGATACTTTTTAAGTCCTAAATTTTTATCTATTCTTGGTCTGTTGCTCAGCTTTCTATTCTGCCTCAGTTTTCATTCATATTAATTTGTCATTGCTTACAATGTGCATTTTCTATGCCATAAAAGTATATGGGCATACCTTACCTTGAAGAAATAAAACATCACACATGATTTTCGATGTAAAATTGATTTTAAGAAAAGCCCTGGTGAACTTTCTGGTTCATATTTATCTTTAACATACCTAAACAATTTTTGAAAATTTATTTTTAATTGGAGGATAACTGCTTTACACTGTTGTATTTGTTTCTGCTGTACAACAGTGTGAACCAGCCCTATGGATACACATGTCACCTCCATTTTGAACCTCCCTCCCCCGCCCCACCCCACCCCTGTAGGTCATCACAGAGCAGCAGGATGATCCACTTGGGTTATACAGCAACTTTCCATGAGCTATCTATTTTACATATGGTAGTGTATATACGTCAATGCTACTTTCGCAATTCGTCCCACCCTCCCCTTCCCCTACTGTGTCCACAATTCCATTCTCTACGTCTGTGTCTCTATTTCTGTCCTGCAAATAGGTTCATCAGCACTATGTTTCTAGATTCTACATACATGAATTAATATGTGATATTTGTTTTTCTCCTTCTGACTTACTTCATTCTGTACAACAGGCTGTAGGTTCATCCACCTCAGTTCAACTGACTTAAATTCATTCCTTTTTTATGGCTGAGTAATATTCCATTATTTTGTACCACAACTTCTTTATCCATTCACCTGTCAATGGACATCTAGGTTGCTTCCATGTCCTGGTGATTGTAAATACTGCTGCAATAAACATTGGGATACATGTGTCTCTTTGAATTATGGTTTTCTCAGGGAATGTGCCCAGTAGTGAGGTTGCTGGGTCATATGGTAGCTTTATTCCTAGTTTTTAAAGGAATCTCCATGCTGTTCTCCATAGTGACTGTATCAATTTACCAACAGAAACCTGCACAATTTTAAAGGCAAAATATTCAGAAAATCTTTAGAAAGAACATTTTTTATACTGTTGCAAAACATCAAAGCTACATTCCATTGTTCAATAAAAGCTCTACTCTGTTCCGAGCAATGTGATATATGAGTTGGGACTTTATATATAGACATATTTTGCTACAGCCTACCTGCACACCACTAAGAATCATATCTTGATTTTTCTAGTATTTTTAAAATTCTGATGTATGTTTTTGTTCTTCATAAAATATAATTTTCCCCCAATTTTCATAGGTTTCTTAACACAAGATTATTACATGAGACACTACAGAAAAGAAGAACTCAGTATCATTTCAATAGAGTTCTGGAAATCACTTCTGAACGGTTACCTTGGGAACCATTACCAGGATTGTCTCCTGTATTAAAAGGGACTACTGATCTGTCGAAGCACTGCATAGGTTTGTTCAGCTTCTAAACTTTAATGAACACAGAAATCCCTTGGGAAAATGTGCTGAAATATGAATTCTGATACAGAAGTTCTGAAAGATGCCTGAGATTCTGTGTTTGTAAAAAGCTCCAGATTCACAGTCATAGGGCTCATCATAGATCACACTCTGAGAAGTGAGGAGTTAGTTGGCATCTATAATCCCATGTTAAATTAGCTACATGAAAGACTTAGAAATATACTGAGGGTAAAGGGTATCTAAACAAAAGATCACAACATTACCTTTTAAAACACATCAACACACACATACCCACACACACACCAACTTGATCCATTCTTCCCCCAAAAAGAAATTTCCAAGGTTCCTTTAAATGACTTTAATTCTGATAATCTGATTTTTAAGTCTCTAAAGATGGAGTAGTATACTGGCTCTGAGAAAAGTCCCAACACAGGATCTAAAATAAAAGAGTGATGAGAGGAGCCAGTGGATACACTGAAGGTAAACACTATCCCAAATTCTGTTCCCTAATATTAATACATTTGCCTCTCATTTCCCAATTACTGCTAAATGCTTTCAAGATTTATTTTGCTAGCTAAACATTGGAAGAAAAATATTACAATTAATTCTGTCATATAACCTCTCAAAACTGTTCACTTTGAAGAATACCCAGTTAATTTTTTGGTTGACTGATTAGTATTCAAAATTAAAAAACAAAACAAAACAAAAAACCTTAAATCCCTCTCAACAAGTTTGTAACAAATACCGAAATATAATGTCATATGGATCTAGGATGTGCTTTCCTTTTTACTTATGACCACGTTTCAGGTAAATATATTATTTTGCCTCTCCTAGGATTGGTCCGCCCTGAGCATGTTTCTCAAGAAGCCTCTAAGGCATTTGCATCAGAAACATCCATGTGCTTCCTGAACATGCACATACCTATAGTAATTCAATTGGATCTCTGGAAAATGGCTCAGGAATACGCATTTCTACTAAGTGGTCTAAGTCATCCTCTTTCACGTGAGAATTTTACATCTCTTTTGCTAAGAAATTCAAAATGAACATTAACACACTTTTTGAGTCTGCAGTAAGTTAAATGGTGACTCCCCTGAAGATATGTCCTCCCAGGACCTGTGAATGTGACTCTATTTGGAAAAAGAATCTTTGCACCACAACAGAACATCACTCAGTCATTAAAAAGAATGAAATAATGCCATTTGCAGAAACACAGATGGACCTAGAGATTGTCAAACTGAGTGAAGTAAGTCAGACAGAGAAGGAGAAATATTGTATGACATCCCTTATATGTGCAATCTGAAATGAAATTATACAAATGAATTTACTTACAAAACAGAAAACGACTCATGGACTTAGGAATGAACTTATAGTTGCCGAAGGTAGGATGGGGGAAGGGATAGGTGAAAGTTTGCAATAGACACGTACACACTGCTATCTTTAAAATGGATCACAAACCAGGACCTACCGCACATCACATGGAACTCTGCTCCATGTTATGGGGCAGCCTAGATGAGAGGGTAGTTTGGGAGAGAATGGATCCGTGTAGATGTATGGCTGAGTCCCTTCGCTGTTCACTTGAAACTATCACAACACTGTTAATCGGCTGTACCCCAAAACAAAATTGAAAGTATAAAAAAAATATAGTCTTTGCAGATTAAGTTAAAGATTGTGATATGAGATCATCCTGTATTAGTGGGTGAGTTCCATATCTATTCACAAATGACCTTGTAATAAGACAAACATAAAACATAAAGCGATACGAAGGCAGAGACAGGGATTGGAATGACACATCTACAAGCGAATGAAAACAAAGAACTGCCAATAGCCAATGGAAGCTGTAAGAGATCCATGCAACAGATTCATCCAGAAGGAACGCACCCTGCTCACACCTTGATTTTGGACTTCCACCTTTAAGAACTATGAGAAAAGAATCCCTGTTTTAGAGACATACACTTTGTGGTTATTTGTTACAGCAGTTCTAGGGTAGGAATAAAATCCCTCAAAATATATATGTATATACATGTGTGTTCAGTCACCCAGTCAATGTCCTATTCTTTGTGGCCTCATGAACTGTAGCCCGCCAGGCTCCTCTGTCCATGGGATTTCCCAGGTAAGAAATACTGGAGTGGGTTGCCATTTCCCTCTTCAGGGGATCTTCCGGTTCCAAGGATCAAACCTGCATCTCTTGCATCTTCTGAATTGGCAGGCAGATTCTTTACGACTAGTGCCACCTGGAAAGCTCATGAACACACACATGTATATATGCCATTAATAATATAAATAATAATAGGTGATATTTGTCTGTGTGCAGGCATAGAGTCTAGGAAAATCAAGACTGTAAGGTGATGCCTGGTTAATCTTAACACTCACAGTCTATTCTACCTTCATAACTCCTTGATCTTGAACAGGATTCCTTGCCAATAATCAACCCTCTACAAACTGCTCTCCTTATTTATTGCCTCTTCTTCTGGAGCAATAAGTTGAAAATTATTTTTTACTATCTGCCTAAGAACTTTATGTGCCTTGCTGATGCATGTGAAGTAGAAGTGAGTCAACTTCCAAACACATGGGTAGCTGAGGATTCATTTACAAAATTGTATTACATTCTCGGAAATACAAAACACTGTCATAAATAGTTTCTTTTAAATACCATATAGAACAATGTTTTGATCCTCACATTAAATATTCCTGGAACTTTTACTTTCAGTTTCAGAAAAATAATTTTTGTTAGAAGCTCAAAAGTTGTCTTTCAAAAAATTCAGTGATATATATATATGCTTTGAGTATAAACTCATAGCAGAATTAATATCATGTTTTTTAAAAACTTACACAAAATCTAAGAATCTTCTTGTTATATATGTTGAGAGTATATTTTTCTATTTCTCTATAATTAAAAAACCAGTTGATTAATGAATCAATAATATTCATCCTATGTCTGGGTCTACAACATTTACAAAGTTACAACAGGGACTATGATACAATAAGTCCAGAGAACATGGATTCTGAATTTAGAATGACCAGAGATTGAATCCACATCCATCACTTTTTAGGCATGAGAACACGAATTTTCTTCAGATTCCCTTAGTCATTAGTAAAAGAACAGGAATAGCTGTCATTAATTAAGCACATACCATTTTAAACATAATGTTATATCAATTAATTAATCTTTTCATGATCTCTGATTTAGATTTTATATAATTCCCACTTCTACAGTTGTGAAACTAAGACTCAGAAAGAGGTTAAATAAATTTCCCAAGAACACATAGCTAGTTAGTAGTAATTACAAAGTTAAAACTCAAGGAGGTCTGGGTTCAAAGCTTGCACTTTTATTTATTTATTTTTTAATTTTATTTTATTTTTAAACTTTACAGTATTGTGTTAGTTTTGCCAAATATCGAAATGAATCCGCCACAGGTATACATGTGTTTCCCATCCTGAACCCTCCTCCCTCCTCCCTCCCCATACCATCCCTCTGGGTCGTCCCAGTGCACCAGCCCCAAGCATCCAGTATCGTGCATCGAACCTAGACTGGCGACTCATTTCATACATGATATTATACATGCTTCAATGCCATTCTCCCAAATCTTCCCACCCTTTCCCTCTCCCACCGAGTCCATAAGACTGTTCTATACATCAGTGTCTCTTTTGCTGTCTCGCATACAGGGTTATTGTTACCATCTTTCTAAATTCCATATATATGTGTTAGTATACTGTATTGGTGTTTTTCTTTCTGGCTTACTTCACTCTGTATAATAGGCTCCAGTTACTCTATGCTCTCTTACTTTAGTTTTACTAAACTTATATGGTTAATTATGGCTTATATCTATAAAAATCTATTTCTGACACATCAACCAAATTAATGGTTTACACTTTAAATAGGGTTCCTAGTATCATTGTCCCTAATGATTTCAGAACAGAAATGATAAATAACATTAATTTCCAGAAAAAAATAATAATAACACTGTGAGATGCAATGGGAAGCCTGCTGAAGAAACTTTTTGCAAAGGTTCTCCTCCCTGATGAAAGAAATGCTTGAGAGGACACTGCACCTTCTGTCTTAGCTGTGGTTATAAAAGAATGAAGCACCAGTAGCTGCAGCATCCATACTGTGACTACGTAGGGGGCAGCCAGAGGCAGAAAGCCCAGGTGAACGGGAATGTAGGGGAGAAAGATGGAAAGTAATGAGTTATTTGATAGACGGCACCATTTAAACTCTAAACTTATAATAATGAAGTAATGTGTTCCTATTATTTAACAGTTAGTGGTTAAAAACTTTGTTACTGCTTGAATCCCAAAGCATCCTAAATGATAAAAGCAACAATTCAAACTTTCTCTAACAATCATATGTTATTTAAGAAGTGTAAACTTGAAGCTTTCATGAAAATATAAATATTTAAAAATCAAAATGGAACATGACCTAGGGGGGAAAAAAATCAACCTTTAATCTTTTTCCTTTATTTCGTTTTGTTTTTAAAATGCAACCATTTGAATTTTATTTGTGTTATACTATAATTTGAAGGTAACATATCGGGAAGGTTAGTAAATAAATTACTTAAAGATTAAATAAAAATCCATAGTATAGCTTATAAGTTTTAGAATGCAACAGCCCATATTTGATACCTGGAAAGAAACTCAAATATATCATTAATCTCCATTTACTCCCATATCTCAGGGATATATATAAGTAAACCTGCTATTCTATTAAGATGGTAGAGATTAAATAGCAGTCTGTTGATGATTTATTCTGCCACATGCTATTTGGAATTACATGCTTGTGAGATTGCTCTGCAAGTATCTTAAAATTCATTCATGTCTTCCAATTATTTTTTTAGAGTGCTGGATCTTTATCTAAATTATTCATATCTATCTATATCCCAGGGATGCTAGATGAAATGGTAGAAAATATAAGTCTATTAAAGAATACAGTACCAACCTTCTAAACAGAATTAATGGCATAAGGCTGTGCATATTCAGATGCAACAAGACCCTGCCAGGATGTCCCAAGGGCCAAAGCGATCAACATATTAACATACATGCTAATGTATGTTAACATAATGTTAACAGAGTCCCTTGGACTGCAAGAAGAGCCAACCAGTCCATTTCTGAAGGAGATCAGCCCTGGGATTTCTTTGGAAGGAATGATGCTAAAGCTGAAACTCCAGTGCTTTGGCCACCTCATGCGGAGAGTTGCCTCATTGGAAAAGACTCTGATGCTGGGAGGGATTGGGGGCAGGAGGAGAAGGGGATGACAAAGGATGAGATGGCTGGATGGCATCACTGACTTGATGGATGTGAGTCTGAGTGAACTCCAGGAGTTGGTGATGGACAGGGAGGCCTGGAATGCTGCAATTCATGGAGTCGCAAAGAGTCGGACACTACTGAGTGACTGAACTGAATTGAACATTATGTTAACATAATGTATGTTAACCCTCTCCATGATATACCAGTATAGCTCATGCTTGACATTTAACTAACACAATTTACTGTGGCTTAAGGATGGAATCTTCTAAGAGTAGAAGTCACCATAAGATGATGGTACGCAGGGGTGAGTGAGGAGGTGGAAAAGGGATAAAGAATTCATTCAAGGGTAGAAAGCACCAAAAGCAAGTCTCTTGACTTAAAACAAAGTCTTAGTGTTGGCAAGCAACAGATTTTAGCAAGGAATTGGGTGTTGTCACTTAAATGCTTTTAAAATCTACCCTTGTGGAACTTTTCCCAGATTCCTTGTTTGGGTACCAAAAATAAGACAATTCTGTGGAAACCCAAAAGAAGAGTTGGCTGGGATTGGGGGGAGAAGGAAATGGCAACCCACTCCAGTATTCTAGCCTGAAAAATCCCATATATGGAGGAGACTGGTGGGCTACAGTCCATGGAGTCATAAAGAGTAGGACATGACTTAGCCACTAAACAGTGGGAGAGAGGAGAGGAGAACCAGAGACAAAATACTCACAATTCTAGTTCCAAAGGCATTAAGCATAGTCTACATGAGAGAATCCAGCCAAAACTTCTGAAATTCCCAAGAGGAGATATGTGACAATGCAGAGGAGGGGACTGGCCAGAGGGAAGGAGACATCCTGCCAAGGGCAGAAAGACACAGATGTTTGCTGGTATTGTCAACAGAAACAAGGATTACATGGTTTGGTGCTTCCCTAGTGATAGATATGTCAGAGAGAGTGTGAATGTATATATCGGGTGGCCAAAAATTCGTTCAGGTTTTCCATAAGATGTTACGGGAAATTCCAAACGGACTCATTGGCCAACTCAGCATGTATTTCTCAATATGTCAGTTTCCTATACTTATGCACCATGACTGAAATGTACAGCAATTAAGTCATTCCACTCCTAAGTTAAAATACCACTTAAACTTCCGTGAAGGTCTTCAAAGTTTCATTTAATGAACTGTACCTTCTTGATTACAGTGTCAGCACTGAAAGATGTCTGAGATATGAGATATATGTCAGCATCTAAAACACTTATGTTAGCCTAAAACTATTTTCACTTTCTGACATGCATTAGTTGTTGCAGAATGCCCTTAACTTGCTACTACAAGCAGCAGTAAACCACAATTCAAATATTATATTTTCCTCTTTTATGCATTAATTAGCAGGCAGTCTGTGGATGTGCATACATTTGTGTATGTAAATTCAGTTACTAACAAGTTGATCTGCAGTTTCTTAATATAGCCTCCATGATATAATACCATATATTAACTTGCCAGTTTACATGATTTCAAAATAATTACTGGCAATTTTTAGCACAGAGTAAAATTAGAAACAAGGATTTGATCAAATTTGACAGTAGAATCACTGTTAGTGAAAACTGTCCAGGGTCAATGAACATTAAATCTAAGCATAATTTATTATAGTGCGTGCGTGAACGTGAGGTTGATTCAGTTGTATCTGACTTTTTGTGACCCTATGGACTGTAGCCCGCCAGGCTCCTCTGTCCATAGGGATTCCCCAGGCAAGAAATACTGAAGTGGATTGCCATGGCTTCCCCTGGGGGATCTTCCTGACCCAGGGATCGAACCCTTGTCTCTGGCATCTACATGCATTCGCAGGCATGTTCTTTACCACTAGCACCACCTGGAAAGCCCCAATTTATTATACTAAATTATATTTAAAAATAAAAAGGCAGCATAGAGAATTACTTTAAATGGAGAAACCTGGGAGGGCAGGGAGGCTCCAGAGAGAGGGGATATAAATATATATAATTATGACTGATTCACATTAAGGTATGGCAGAGACCACCACAATACTGTAAAGCAATTATCTTCCAATAAAAATAAATAAATAAATGGAGAAACTGAATTTGCATTCTTTCATGAATAATAATATATGCTTCCTAGCAAAATTTTCTCATATGTGGTCTTCATTTTTTAATTAAAGATGGTTTAGAGACAAGTTTGATTCCAGGAATAGAGATCTTATACACATAGTCCTATCCACAGAAACCTTTAAGTTTCTGGGTTATTTCTGGAAACAGAACTGCTTGGCTTTCTGGTATTCTTATTCACTTAAGAAACTAGTAATAAATGTGAGAAGTAACAGTTAATCATAAGAGGTATGACACCTTGAAAACAAATTTTTGTTGGATTTCTTTTTCTAAAGGTTTAGTGAAAAATGTCCCCATGTAATTATAAAGGTGACTATGTATAAATTTCTGTGTGGATTTTCATACTGTAGATAATTTCTTCCACATTTTAATGATCTGTAAATCAATAAATATTTTGAGTTGGCTGTGATCTCTTTTACCCTACTTACTTACAGTGTGAATTCTCTATTATTTACCTCTGTTATTCTTTTCTCTTTTGATAATACATTTAGTTTTAGAGGTCAGGCACTGAGATTTCAAGTAAATTCAGTACATACGTATTGAGTTAGTATGTGGAAGACAATTTTGAAGGCTCTTGTAATGGGTACAAAGTAGACATCATTAGACCTTAAAGCTATATATGTTCCTGGTGGTTTCCCAAGCTAACACATTAAATCTGAACTTTTTAGTAAGTACATTTATATAACAATGAATTCAGTCTTATTTATTGTTATATTCCGTACTCTTTGGCCTAACACCCTTTGGATCCACTCTTATGTAGATTCCCCAGTTCAGTATTATTCCCCAATAACAGTATTATTGCACAGTTCTGAACATGTGCAATAACAAAGCCTCACACATTTTTTGGTATGTAAATTATTTATGCCTGGGTCATAGTACACACTTGCCTCCCTGGAATATTCTAAGATCCCCACCTTTGCAGTGAACCTAGAAATTACCAGGACTGGTTGTGGTGAGTCTTAAAGAGAATGAATACTCACTTGTAAATCATTATTCCCAGGTGAAGAAATCACAGATTTTTCTAGCAAAGAAAAGGTAGTCTCCTCAGACACAGAAAGGTAAGCTACCTCAGTTCTAAGAAAGGCTCAGAGTGACTTGGGGCTCAAGATAGTCATTCTACTGTGGGTCCAGCCACATGTTCCCATGCCAAATTCAGCACTCCATTCTTTCCCAATAAATCCCCTAACATTCAAATGAGAAATGTGGGAAGACCGTAGATGAATGGGCATTGAAGTTCAATAACAGATATAATGCACTTTTACATTTAATTTTAGCAATATCAGCCCTGTTGTTGCTGTTTAGTCACTCAGTCCTGTCCAGCCCTTTTGCAACCCCATAGATTGTAGCCTGTCAGGTTTCTCTTTTCAAGAGATTCTCTAGGCATGCCATTTCCTTCTCCAGGGGATCTTCCAGACCCAGGAATTGAAACCACGTCTCCTGCACTGCAGGCAGATTCTTTACTACCGAGCCACTGGGGGAGCCCTTATCAACTCTGTAGATATAATAAATAAGAGTATACTTAAGGCTGGCATGGATGCTCTGTTTCTCAGACCATGACTTCAGCTGAGAGTTCGAGGCCTTGCGCTCATTGTTTTCTTTCTGTGAGTGCTCCAACGTGCCCAGTAGAATCCATACCACCCACAGCCCTTGTAGCTACTGTGAATGATAATGTTCAGATACTGCACTCAAGTGGGCATCCAAAGCACTTAATGCAGTTGGCCCTTCATCACAATCAACTATAAATGGTAACTTGATTAATTATGATGCCACTGCATGAAACAGACGTCCCACTTTTTACTGGCAAAGCGTTCAACATCGTGTTCAAATCCTATTGCAGGTTCAAATCAATCCCAAATTCCAATCTCTGGGGGTCTATCTCCTAAGACCAATTTCTGTGATGCATTTCTGTAATGGCAAAGAATCTGCCTGCAATGCAGGAGATCCAGATTCAATCCTTGGGTCAGGAAGATCCCCTGGAGAAGGAAATGGCAACCCACTCCAGTATTCTTGCCTGGAGAATCCCATGGACAGAGGACCTTGATGGGCTACACAGTCCACAGGAATCAGAAAGAGTTGGACATGACTTAGTGACTGAACAACAACAAACCAGTTAGGGTCCAATCAGAAGACAAAAACCACATAGCAATTTGAGCTGAAAGAGGCTAATATAAAGAATTTACCAGAGATGAACTAGAAAGGGGCAAAGAGAATTCTAAAGGATATACGAATAGCTGATAAAGGACTGAGGCAAAACACTCAAAGAAGGAAAAAAATGTGAAAGACTCCTACTCATGGCAAGATTGAAATCCAGACATTGCTGGTGAGGGAATGGCTATAGCCGTCTAGATTATGGGAAAGTCTGTGAAGGTCCTATAACAGGTGAGCAAGAAGAAAACCACATTTTAAGGGAATTAGAGAACTCATGGAAGTCTGCAAGACTCTCTAGGTGTCACTGGGAAACTGCTCTCAGAATTGCCAGAGAAACTCTCCAGGGAGCTTCTGACAAGGATGCTGCCACTGAGCACTCTCTGGGGACGAGTGTCACCGGATGTGCTCCACGCTGACTAAGCACCATGGCAGCAAGCACAGAGACTCACACAGGAACCAGGAACAGAAAGACAGGACACTTCCTGCAGTGCCTTCTGAGACTTTCTATTTAAAATGCTTAACATGCTAGCAGACAAAGGAGAAATGGTCAGAAGGTCCAGCCCCAGTATCACAAACTAGGCAGTGATGGGTGAATTTGGAAGTGAGAGGCAATCCATTCATAACTGTTCGGTTCAGTTCAGTTCAGTCGTTCAGCCATGTCCAATTCTTTGCGACCCTGTGAGGCCTCCCTGTCCATCACCAACTCCTGGAGTCTACCCAAACCCATGTCCATTGAGTCGGTGATGCCATCCAACCATCTCATCCTCTGTTGTCCCCTTCTCCTCCTGCCATCAATCTTTCCCAACATCAGGGTCTTTTCAAATGAATCAGATCTTCTCATGAGGTGCCGAAGTATTGGAGCTTCAGCTTCAACTTCAGTCCTACCAATGAACACCCAGGACTGATCTCCTTTAGGATGGACTGGTTGGATCTCCTTGCAGTCCAAGGGACTCTCAAGAGTCTTCTCCAACTCCACAGTTCAAAAGCATCAATCCTTCTGCACTCAGCTTTCTTTATAGTCAAACTCTCACATCCATACATGACCACTGGAAAAACCATAGCCTTGACTAGATGGACCTTTGTTGGCAAAGTAATGTCTCTGCTTTTCAATATGCTGTCTAGGTTGGTCATAACTTTCCTTCCAAGGAGTAAGCATCTTTTAATTTCATGGCTGCAATCACCATCTGCAGTGATTTTGGAGCCCAGAAAAATAAAGTCAGCCACTATTTCCACTGTTTCCCCATCTATTTGCCATGAAATGATGGGACCAGATGCCATGATTTATAACTGGCACAGATGCAATTTCCTTATTATGGATCTTCAAAATCCCAGCATAATTCCTTTTCCCTGTAGTAACAGTACTGGGACCAGGGACAGCGTCCTGACTTTAAGTAAACCAGTACAGAGACCAGGCAAAATAACCTAGTAGGTGCACTAGGAATTACCTGCCCCTGGATGATAAGACCATGGGAAACAAACATGTTCCTTACCAGGAGTAACAGCTTGCTCATTAAGACTTGTTTCCATAGCCTCAGCTCTCAGAATCCACTGATCCCAAAGTTAGAGCCTTAAGTAACAACTCTGTCAATTCCCACATTTCCTACTCCGCAAGGTCATCTTAAAACCATCCAGTCTAGGGTCTAATGCCCTAACAATAGACTCCCATATCTCCTCTTTCCTGAGACTCTAAAACTTGTATCAAAGTAGTGCTCTCCCCTACTGGAAGCCTCTTAAGTGAGGCCTCTTAACTTGCCTCAGTCCTAGAATTTTTCTGGTTGTATTTTGAAGAGTTTAGATTCAACAAGAGAATTTATAACCCAATCAGGAAAAGCTGTAGAACTTGCTTGGGGAGTAATAGAAAAGCCTGTTTAGCTGAAGGCAGAAATGTCTCTTTTCATATTATGCTTGCCTTCCAAGAACATCTTTTTCTTGCAATGATCATTACTCCCATGTTCTTGTTCAAGTAGTTGTGAGAGCAAATGAAGAATCTGTTTAAATGAGAAGGCTCACTGCAAGCATGGGTTCAGATAATGCCTTTTCAGGACCTAAATGCAGCATGCAGTAGAGGTTTGGAGTCAAGAAAATTCTGTACTTTTTGCCTCAAGGACCGACAGCTATGAGGCCAGTAGAGGAGATACAGTCCTGAGGCTGGACGTTGGCGCTCTCAGGTGGGAAGTCATCATCCTTAAGAGGCAGCAGGAGGCCTTTTATGTAGCTTCTCAGGAACCAAAAGCGGACATGAAATAGGTCAGGACTGAATTACAGATTTGCAGATTAGGGTAACAGAGGAAATGGAGAGTAAGTAGAAAAGGTAAATTAACATATATTAAAAAGGCAGAGAGAAGCATATGAAAATGATGTTCAACATCATTAGCTGTAAGGGAAGTACAAATTAAAACCATATTGAGAAATCAGTGCACACCTATTAGAACAGCTAATCTAAAATATAATAATGGCATGAAAGGCTGGCTAGGACATAGAAAAAGTGAATCAGTCATTCACTGATGATGGGAATGTAAAAATGATACAGCCACTCTGAAAAACGATTTGATAGTTTCTTATACAACTAAACACGCAATTACCATTCAATTCAGTTCAGTCACTCAGTTGGGTCCGACTCTTTGTGACCCCATGAATCGCAGCACACCAGGCTTCCCTGTCCATCACCAACTCCCGGAGTTTACTCAAACTCATGTCCATCGAATCGGTGATGCCATCCAGTCATCTCATCCTCTGTCATCCCCTTCTCCTCCTGCCCCCAATCCCTCCCAGCATCAGAGTCTTTTCCAATGAGTCAACTCTTGGCATGAGGTGGCCAAAGTACTGGAGTTTCAGCTTTAGCATCAGTCCTTCCAATGAACACCCAGGACTGATCTCCCTTAGGATGGACTGGTTGGATCTTGCTGTAGTCCAAGGGACTCTCAAGAGTCTTCTCCAATACCACAGTTCAAAAGCATCAATTATTCGGCAGTTACCATAAGACCCAGCAATTATATTCTTTGGTATTTATCTTAGCATAGTGAAAACTATGTTCTCCCAATAATCTATACACAATGTTCATAGCAGATTTACTCCTAATAAATTAAAAAAAAAAAAAACTGGAATCAAGCCAGATTTTCTTCAGTGACTGAATGGCTAAACAAACTGGGATATCCATACTATGGAAAGGTACTCAGCAAGAGTAATGAATAAACTATTGATACAACTTGGATAAATCTCAAGGGGATTATGCTGCAAAAAAAATTATGCAGTCCCAAAGGTCACATACTATATGATTCCACTTACACAGAATTCTTGAAATAACAAAATTGTAGAAATGAAGAACAGACTAGTGGTTGCCAAAGATCAAAGATGGAGGAAGGGAAGTGAGTATGGCTATGAAAGGCCAACATGAGGTCTGTGGGTGATAAACTGTTCTGTGTCTTAGCTTTATCAGTGTCAATATCCTGGTTGTGACATGGTGCTATAGTTTCATAAAATGTCACCATTGGGAAATCGGTTACAGGGTCATTGGATCTGGCCGTGTGATTTCTTACAGTTGCATGTGAAATTTCAATTAACTCAAAATTAAAAGTTTGATTAGAAAAGAAAAGACAGGGAAGTACCAGAAGAAAGGAAGATACAGCTTGCTCCTTGGCTGTCTTTCTCTCAAACTTAAAAAAAAGAGCCTTTATGGGCTAAAACTTTGTTGTTTCCTTGTTTCCTTCTTATTTGGGGACATGAAAGGGAGATGGGTTAAAGAGAATTAGAAGAGAAGTGAAAATGTTAGGACTTCTGCTCTTGTGTTAAGTCTCTGCCCTTCAGTGATTTCAGTAATGGCTTATTTTTCATGGCTTTCTGGATTTAGATATGAGTTTGTTTTCAATTCAACACCATGAAAAGGTGATGTGAAAACGGAATGCTCTGCTTCACCATGGCAGGTTCTAACAAGCTAAAGCTGTAAATGGACCCAGAACTTGAATGCACCAGACCCTCAACGGACTTAAAGGGAGACTCTTTCTTGACAAGAGAATAAAAGGATTTGTTGTGAACAATAAGATTTGTTTTAGCCAACTATATAGACTCACAGATTCATTTGTCTTATCTAGAGAGCAAACTTTCAATCTTTAATTAGCATATCCACCATAAATTCTACTTTTTTTTTAACCACTGAAAACCCCCTAACTTTGCCCCCTTGGCAAATTATTTAACACATTTCTTCACTGAGAATGTGTGTGTGCATGGGTGTGCACGGGAAAGCAGTCATGGATACACATTCTTGCCTGGCAGGTAAGCAAACTCAGCTTTAAAAAAAAAAGCTCTTATCTTTTTTCTTTCTTTATTCTTTGCCAAGTTTTAGGATGCAAGCAAGAAGGCCCAGTGTTATCATGGTTAAATATTTATTTACTAGACAAAAAGCAGTGGTAAAAGGAACTGATAATCAGCAGTAAGAAATGGGCTGTATTAAATTTGAATTCAGAGGAAAATTTAATGAATATTTAAGAAATCCCAAACCCCACTAAAATCTAAAGTTTCAAAACAATAAAATCTCTATTATAATGAATGATAGCATCACTGTAGATTATATCTCATTAATTTCTAATTTCTGTGGCTATATTGAATAAACACTCCTTAACTTCATTCTTCCTAAAAATCAAACTGGTCCCAGCTGCAGTTAACAAGAGAATTTCTAATTCTTTTTGCAGTTTGCATAAAATCTTTTCATGAGAACACATAATTACTGTTAAAACATATCATTAGAAACACGTAATTTTTACTTAATGAAAGAAATGTCAAAATATTTATTCTACCTTGAATCTTCTAAAATGAAATGACAGTCAAATATAAAATAATGCCATACAAAATACAGAATGCAAAAATCCAGCTATTAAATTCATAGATGAGCTAATGCCATATCAGAATATTTCCTGACATTTTTGACAGCGATTTACCTCGTGTACAGATTGAACTAGGTGACAGAAGACTCGCTTTATTTCAAAGTGCACGCTGCACTGGGTTCTGCTCTACAGGCATTTACTATGCAATATATTTTTTAAAAAGGTGGGTAAAAATGGTATACACGGTTCTCATCTGAAAGAGGTTTGAAAAAGTGAAAGTGTTAGTCATTCAGTCACGTCCAACTCTTTGCTACCCCATAGACTATACCCTACCAGGCTCCTTCATCCATGAGATTCTCCAGGCAGGAATACTGAAGTGAGTAGTCATCCCATTCTCCAGGACATCTTCCCAACCCAGGGATTGAACCCATGTCTCTCACATGACAGGCAGATTCTTTTCCATCGGAGTCACCATGCAAGATGTTTACATGTTAGTTAAACTTTGGTAAAATTACCTAAGACTGCTATTTCTGACTTCCAAAAACACAGGGCATACACTGTTTTCCTTCTCTTTATAGACATGATATAGGAAAATAATGACGGCTGAATTGAACTAAACCTTTAATTTTTATCACAATCTTGTGAGTGTAAAACAAAAGATGAAAGGAAAAGATGTCATCTACTTCCAAGTCATTTCCCCAGACAGACCCAGATTATCATGTTCCCCTCATATTTATCATCCAGATCAATTACATCTACTCTTCAAGACACATATAAGATACTATCATATTTTACCAAATCCAAGACTGTGATAGTCATCACTATTTTGGGTTCTGTTTAGAAAGGGAAAATTCTGCCAACTAACCTATGATATACCATCAAATTTAATCTAACACATCAATCTTAAGATACATTCTGATTTCAGAGATGGCAAAATATTTTAAAGAAAATGTGTGCATTGGAATTGATGAAATGCAATATGCCTTACATGCTAGAACTATAAAGAGCTGTTAATCCACAGATCTGTGTCCATCACCCACACAACTGTACCATAAAGCAACTTTTTCAAACACTGTTTAACTTAGGAAAGGAAAAGAATAAATGACTTGGGGCAAAATCTCACCTATACCATTGAGGCAACCGACAATCTTCCTCTAAACTCCTCTCACAACTAAGATGAGAATATTTATCATTAAAACAATGAGACTATAATACAATAAATCATGTTTATAATGTCAGTATTAGAACAATAACTAGCCAGTATATGTTTTGTATCAAAGCATAGTTGATTTAGGGCTTCCCTGCTGACTCAGCAGTAAAGAATCCACCCGCAATGCAGGAGACAGAGGTTCAATCCCTGAGTTGAGAAGATTCCATGGAGAAGGAAATGGCAACCCACTTCAGTATTCTTGCGTGGGAAATCTCATGGACAGAGGAGCCTGGTGGGGTACAGTCCATGGGATCGCGAAAGAGTCGGACACAACTTAGTGACTAAACAATAGCTGATTTAAATACTGTGTTTGTTTCAGGTATACAGCATAATGAGTCTGTATTTTTGCAGATTATATTCCATTATAGGTTATTACAAGATAATGGTCCAGTACACTTTTTGGACTAAAATAAAATTAGATTCTTAAATTCATTTCTCAAGATTACTTTCTGTTAATATTTGTCTTCATCTTTTAACTTAATTTGTTGGTCTGAAACATTTATCAGCATACGAATAGATTGTTGTTGTTCATTCACTAAGTTGTGGCAGACTCTTTGTGACTCCATGGACTGCAGCATGCCAGGCTTCCCTGTCCTCCACTATGAATAGATATGTGACAACAATTAATGGATGGTCAAATTTAAACTAGTCTATGTTGAACAGACTGTCTCAACATAAACAGCTCTTCTACCAAAAGAAACACCACATGCCTTAACCATATTTTTTCCAGGAATGAAGTTTCTTGTTATGCTGTTCAAAAAAAATGTTTAATCATTCAATTCAAATTCAAAAATTTTACTTTTTCACATCTTTGCAGAAGGACCAGAAAATAAATGAAGTTAGCTCTTGCTTCACCACACATGAACCTAGAATTCTCAGGGCTACTCTTTGATATCCCCACTTTATTATACATTTTCTTTAATCTCCCTTCTAAAATTAACATATTTGTGATTCAGTTATCATATTGATTCCTAACATGCCATGGAATTAAACTATCCCAAGTATTTGCACATATATTGCCTTTTGATGACACATGCTGTTTAACTCCTGTCATTTTATTTTATGAATGCTCCGTGAAACTCTGCTTTATCTACCTTTCTCTGAAAGATTAAATAGAGATTATTCTTTTTATGATTTCTGTGAAATATAATGGATGATTAGACAATAAATATATTATAATGACAATAATAATTTTTCAACTCTGAACAAATTTCCATTTTCCTCTCATTTCCTGGACTAAAGATTTTACTCTCTATTTACTGAACCATAGAACTTAGAGCCCAAAGGCACTCAAGAATCAACCCATTTATTTTATAGATGATTATCATCATCCCATGGACAGAGGAGCCTGGCGGGCTACAGTCCATTGAGTCACAAAGAGTTGGACACAACCGAAGTGACTTAGCAGAGCACAACACATTATTCCTCAAAAATTACAGTTTTCATACAGATGGCCAATACGCACATGAAAATATGCTCAATATCATTAATCATGCTGCTGCTGCTGCTAAGTCACTTCAGTCGTGTCCGACTCCATGTGACCCTATAGACGGCAGCCTACCAGGCTCCCCCGTCCCTGGGATTGTCCAGGCAAGAACACTGGAGTGGGTTGCCATTTCCTTCTCCAATGCATGAAAGTGAAAAGTGAAAGTGAAGTCACTCAGTCATGTCCGACTCTTAGCAACCCCATGGACTGCAGCCCACCAGGCTCCTTTGTCCATGGGATTCTCCAGGCAAGAGTACTGGAGTGGGGTGCCATTGCCTTCTCCCATTAAGTATGAGGGGAATGCAAATCAAGACCACAATGAGATGTCACTCCACATCTGTTAGAATGTCTATTATTGAAAAGATAAGAAATAGCAAGTGTTGTCAACGATGCGGAGAAATGGAAACACTTGTACACTGTTGGTGCAGCCACTGTGGAAAACAGTAGACAGATTTCTCAAAATTAGAAATACCAGTGACCCAGCAATTCAACTTCTGGGTATTTAACCAAAGAAAACAAAAACACTAGCTAAAAAGATATATGCATCCCTATGTTCATTGGCTCAGACATTAAAGAATCTGCTAGCCAATGCAGGAGAACTGGGTTCGATCCCTGGGTTGGGAAGATCTCCTGGAGAAGGGAATGGCAACCAACTCCAGTATTCTTGCCTGGAGAATCCCATGGACAGAGGAGCTTGGAGGGCTATAGTCCATGGGTCGCAAAGAGTTAGACACAACAGAGCAACTCACACACACATGTTCACTGCAACATTATTCACAATAGCCAAGATATGGAAGCAACCTCAGTGTCCATTGAGGGAAGAATAAATAAAGAAGGTGTTTTATATATACACACACACACACGCCATGGAATACTATTTAGTCATTTAAAAAGAAGAAAATTTTGCCATTTGCAATGATGTGGACAGCCTTCAAAGGCATTACACTAAGTAAAATAAGTCAGACAGAAGGACAAATTATATATGATCTCATTTATATGTGGAATCTAAGCAAAAAGACAACAAAAGCCTAAGTTCATAGATTCAGAGAACAAATTGATAGTTTCCAGAAGTGGAGGGATTTAGGAATAGGAGAACTGGGTGAAGGGAGTCAAAACACTAAAAAAAGTCCAGGTACAATGCAGGATACAGGATGCTTGGGGCTGGTGCACTGGGATGACCCAGAGGGATGGTATGGGGAGGGAGGAGGGGGGCAGTTCAGGATTGGGAACACATGTACACCCATGGCGGATTCATGTTGATGTATGGCAAAACCAACACAATATTGTAAAGTAATTAGCCTCTAATTAAAATAAATTTAAATTTTTTTTAAAAAATGAGTTTTCTGGGGGGGAAAAAGTCCCAAATGCAAAGGACTGAATATTTCTTTCTTTTTTAAAAAACTGAGATATAGGGAATTTCCTGAATTTCCTGGTGGTCTAGTGGTCAGGACTCCATGCTTTCACTGCTAAAGGCATACATTTGACCCCTGGTCAGGAAACTAAGATTCCACAAGCCACACAGCACAAACAAAAATTTTAAAAATAAACAAAAATTAAGATATAATTGACATATAATACTGCATAAGTTTAATGTGTACAACATGCTGATTTGATACCAGTATATACTGCTGTATGATTACCACTGGCAGCATATTAGCTAACACCTTCATCACCTCGCGTAATTATCATTTCCTTTTTGTGCTAAGAATAATTAGCATCTAGTCTCTTAACAGCTTTTAAGTAAATAATACTGAAAAATTAACTACTATAATCATGTACCGAGCATTATATGAAATGCTGGACTCAAGTGAGTCCTCACAATGACCAAGAATGTAATTAGCCCCATTAACAGATTTAAAAAAAAAAACAAACCCTAGATCTGAGAGAAGTTAAGAAATGGATCCAAGGTCACCTAATAGTAAACCCATAACTGTGTTTCTGATTTGCCCATTGACACTAGGATGTGTATTCTTTTCACTAAACTTCCTGTCAACAAAAACATCCACAATGAATGTTTAAGTGTATCCTATATATGGATGTGAGAGTTGGACCATAAAGAAGGCTGAGCACGGAAGAATGGATGCTTTTGAACTGTGGTGCTGGAGAAAACTCCTGAGAGACACTTGAACAGCAAAAAGATCAAACCAGTCAATCCTAAAGGAAATCAACCTTGAATATTCATTGGAAGAACGGCTGCTGAAGCTGAAGCTCCAAAACTGTGGCCACTGGATGCAAAGAACTGACTCATTTGAAAAGACCTTGATGCTGGGAAAGATTGAAGGCAGGAGGAGAAGGGGATGACAGAGATGTTTGGATAGCATCACCGACTTGACGGACATGAGTTGGAGCAAACTCTGGGAGATAGTGAAGGGTAGGGAAGCCTGGCGTGCTGTAGTTCATGGGGTCGCAAAGAGTCAGACACGACTGAACAACAAAAATTCTTATACCAATATTTTTAATGTTATTTGCTCCTTGCTTTTCCTTTATCCCTTTTCAGTTTCTTCTGAATTAGAGAAAGATTACTGTCACTTTCCCTTAATATAAAAAACAAATCTTAAGAGTCCACCATCAACCATTAAAACATGTTTCCCTTGAAAACAGTAGGCTTAATTCAATAAGTCACATTCTTTGAGTTCTTTAAATCCACTTATCTAATCAGGTGGCCTGTTTTCCAGGTTGTCTGATAATGTCTGACGAGATCTCTCTAACTTTGACTTTATTAAGCTCTGCCTAATTAATTTCATATTTTAATTCAAAAAGGTACTGATGCATCAATCCATGAAATAATGCTAACAGAAAACTCTTAACTGCATTTACCATTTAGGAAGCTAAAATGGTAAATAATAATAGTAATAATAATAAACCTTAAGACCTTGATGCTGGGAAAGATTGAAGGCAGGAATAGAAGGGGATGACAGAGGACAAGATGGCTGGATGGCATCATCGACTCAAAGGACATGAGTCTGAGTAAGCTCTGAGAGATGGTGAAGAACAGGGAAAGCTGGCCTGCTGCTGTACACGGGGTCACAAAGCACTGGACACAACTTAGCAACTAAACAACAGAGATGCAGTACAGTTGCTTTTGTTTCTATGCACTTTCGATATCCAGCTTCCTACTTTAAAGAGTAAAAGCTGTTAACAGTGTGTTAGTGATTCATATGTTGGATTTCAGTGGTTCTGTCTCAGTCCCTTTTCTACTTCTCTATACTCTACCCCAGATAATATCATAGATTCAAATGATTTATTTCAGATCAAATTTTATGCATATACTGTCTCTGCTATCTGGGCTTCCCAGGTGGCACTAGTGGTAAAGAACCTTCCTGCCAATGCAGGAGACCTAAGAGACGTAGGTTCGATCCCTGGGTTGGGAAGATCTCCTGGAGACGGGAATGGCAATCCACTCCAGTATTCTTGCCTGGGGAATCCCATGGACAGAGGAGCCTGGCTGGCTACCGTCCATAGTGCCACACAGAGTCGGACACAACTGAAACAAACAACTTAGCACACAACACACATCTCTACTATCTATCTCCAGGATGTCATCCTGAGTTCAGACCAACGTGAATAGCTCCAAAACATCTCTAAGGGGATATTTCACAATCCATGGGGATTCTCCAGGCAAGAATACTTGTGTGGGTTGGCAAGTCCTCCTCCCAGCGATCAAACCAGTGTCTCTTATGTCTCCAGCACTAGCAGGCAGGTTTGTATCACTAGTGCCACCTGGCAAGCCGCCCGCAATGCATTACGTCATTTGCAAATCCCCTCAATAATTCTCTACCAGGCCATCGTTCTTTATCTACAAAGACATGTTCTAATACATAGAGTACTTAATTTCAGCAATCTGATTTTTAACAAAACCAACTCTCTCAGTATGCTCTGATAGAGCATACCGAGTTTTGTGTCATAAAAACAGCTAACATTTCTTGACTCCTAAATGCATGCCAGCATGGCTTCAAGTGCTTTACATTGTTAAATCATGCAGTCTCCATTTTACAGATGTGAAAACTAAGGTATCAACAGTTTAACTTGCCAAAGTTTGCATAGGCAGTGAACAGCAAAAATAAAAACAATATGTAGGAAAATGCACATAAATATGCTGGTACATCATAAGCTTATTGTTACTATATGTACATATGTGAGTGTACACACAGAGGGTTTTTATCAATAATGAGGGAGGGAGAGATTAAGGGAGAGGGAAGGAACATGCCCTGTTGGGTTTTCAACTTTAATAATAGAAAGTTATTTCTGTTCTTTCACAGTTAATTTATACTTAAATCATAATATATAACCATAAAGGATCCCAATGTTAGGTGAGCAATATATAACCTATAATAGCTTCTCAGGACAAAAGCTGCTTTGTGTTCTCAGCAGGGCAGACTACTCTTTTTCCCACAAGAATAATTGTATTACTGTGCTTCAATGCAAATTCTCAGAGGGGAGCAGCTTCTTTAAAAATGCTGCTTCTTATTTCATTAAAAATAATAAAGCACAGAGAATATTTCATCTGAAATATCCCCCATGCCCAATTTCATTAGCTGCACTATTCTAGATGTCAACTCAGATTCAGAATTAGAAGGAATACATTACAGGGGGCTCTAAATCTTTGGTTTCAGAATCACACACATGATTCAAGTCCCTAATTACCTCTAAATTAATATCTACTATACTAAGCAGGTACTTGGTAAAAGATTTATAGACGTTACTCAGTTGCATTCATAACCCTGTTTTAAGTTTCAGTGTGTTGGGGAAGACTTTGCTGACCATGACCTTTCATCACGTTCCCAGACCTTCTGTAAGTTCGCTTGTAGAGTATTCTTCATCATTGTGCAATATGTCTTCATCATTGTTTGTTTCACAAGGTCATTGGCTGAGATTGTCTTGTTTTCTCACCCAGCCCCAAACTGTACCTCGCAGATGGAAACTAAGGACACCTGTAGTTATAGATTACTATGTGGGGTTTTTATTCCAGAATATAAGCTGACCCATAGAGAAAATTAAAAAATAAAGCTACTAATGACAATTTCAGACTTTCCTGATGGCTCAGTGGTAGACTCCACCTGCCAATTCAGGAGACTTAGGTTCGATCCCTCGGTTGAGAAGATCCCTGGAGAAGAAAATGGCAACCCACTCCAGTATTCTTGCCTAGAGAGGAGCCTTGCGGACAGAGGAGCCTGGGAGGCTACAGTCCATGAGGTTGCAAAAGAATTGGACATAACTTAGCAACTAAACAATAACAATGACAATTCCAGCACTTCAATAAATTTTCTCCTGCCTGATGATTACAACACTTCTTTGAAAATCACTGGAAATATATTGGAAAGAAGGAGGACTTGGGACACACAGTGTGTTGGAGAAATCACCTGCCACTCTCACCTCACAGCCAGTCGCCGTCTAGCTTTTCCCTGCAGTCATCATGGCCATTCCAGATTTTAAATCTGCCTCTTTGGTTCTTTTCTCCACTCCCAAGTCTCAAAGTTCAAGAATCTTAATCTTTCCCATAAATTCACAGACTAAACATCTAAATCTGCTGCTGCTGCTAAGTCACATCAGTTGTGTCCGACTCTGTGCAAACCCCATAGACGGCAGCCCACCAGGCTCCTCTGTCCCTGGGATTCTCCAGGCAAGAATACTGGAGTGGGTTGCCATTTCCTTCTCCAATGCATGAAAGTGAAAAGTGAAAGGGAAATCACTCAGTCGTGTCCGACTCTTAGCGACCCCATGGACTGCAGCCTACCAGGCTCCTCCGTCCATGGGATTCTCCAGGCGAGAGTAATGGAGTGGGGTGCCATTGTGTTCTCTGAAACATCTAAATCTGGACTCATAATTTCTTGTCTTCCAGAATATGTGAGTTCTAACCAACCACACCTTTCAATTTCCCTTCTCTATTAGTAATTTATCAGTCATATATATGTTTTATATATATATATATATACACATATATATTTTCTGTTCTTCTCATTATATTACCAGCCTTTTAATAAGGAGTGTCATTTTATAATTTCTTTTTTTCATTTTAATAATAATTTTATTTAACCCAATATATCCAGAACATCATTTTAACATGTGAGCAATGTGAAAAGTTGACTATGTGATATTTTACTTTGTTTTTTTCATACAAAATATTCAAAGCTCAGTGTGTATTTTGCACTTAGAGCTCATCCCATGTAAGACCAAGTGCTCAATAGTCACAATTTCTTTTTTCTTACCTGCTAATTTCATCAAAACCTAAAATGACTCATAATGGAGTTGAAAAAAATGTGCAAAAAATTATGTAAATGAATATACAGAGCTCTGCAGAAAAAAAAAAAATCTTGCTCAAGTTTCTTATCATTAGAAATTTTACTAACCAAAAAAAAAAAAAAATGCAGCTATGTACTTGAATAAGTTAGACGGAGGATGCAATCAGCAACACAATTTGTATACTTTTGACCTTAAGTCAGTTTGGTACTTATCTCCATTAGAATCATTTGGTTGGTTGAACTTAGAGAGTCTTCCTGCATTTGGATTATACAAATGCTGAATTATTACCCTTTCAAGACGATTTGCAATTTAATTGTTCTCAGGCAGAGTTTTAATAATAGCTTGTATAAAATGAATATTCAGGATTTTTGTCAAAATCATATTAAACTCCTCACTCAAGTGTCAATTTCCTTAATCTGCCCCTCTTCATATTTTTCCTGTAAGGAGTTAATTGAATTTCTAACAATCACTTACCTAATTCCCATGACAAATCATTAAATGCTCAATAACTGCTTGAATAGATTAGAAAAACGCAGTCAGCTGGATCCTCACAAAAATGTTTTTGTGACAAAATCCTGCTTCTGCAAGTAATACACTTAGTCTTCTTAGTGACAAAAGTCTTTCTAAAACACTCAGGCAAAGAATGAGACAAAGTGTTTCCGCCACTGTCCCCAATCTGGAAGTACAAGAAAAACATCAAGCTGAATGACATAGTATAAAGAAACAGTAAAAATGAAAGGTCTGATCCAAGGTATTTACCCTGTAAAGTTTAATCACACAGACCAGCTCCTATTTAGAGTGCACTCTCGCACAGCCTCTATTCAAGCTGCTGCTTTTGTATAATGAACGTGGAGAAAGAGAGGTACATAAACAGCTATGCTTTGAATAAGGACTGAGTATAAAGACATCTGTCCTCTAACATCTTACAAGTGTACCAAGTAATGACACATCCCCCTCTGTTTTCTTGCACATGTGAAGGATGAGTTCCTAAAAAGCCTAGGGTAACAGCTTTCAAACAACACTAACAAGCACCATGCCTTTGTGAGTTTTAAAAGAGAGAACAAGAATTATTTTCTAATAGCCAGTTTCCCCCCAGTAGCACAGAGAAAGTCACTAGGTTAGCACTGAACTTTTGTGGGAAAAACAAAATCTTAGGATCTTTGCTTTATTGGAAATGACTTCTATAAAGTCATTTCAGGGTTTCAGACTCACTAGGATAAATGGAGCTATTCAGTAAGTATCAAGCTGTCTTTTAGAGTGAAACAGGGAACCACTATTTGTAAATCATTTTTGTGCAAACTTCAATACCACAAAGTAAGACTTAAAATACAATGTGCTGTGATTACATTTAAGCTCTAAATCAAATCATCGTTTGTCAAAGATATGGTGGTGCTTACTTCAGTCAGAACACTCTTTCAGGGGCATTCTTCAGAGTTGGAGCAGTCACTGAAGAACCAAAGATAAACATTCTGCAATAGCTGCCTAAATGTATACAACCTGGAGAATTAAATATCAGCAGAAAGAAAGAGCTACTGTTGGAATGAGAATCCACAAACCAGGATCATTCAAAGACCTATCCATACCATGGTTCCAAAGAACTCTCCAACATTATACTCAAAATAAGTGCTAACATGATCAATGAACAGGAAAAAAAGTATATGGCCTATTTGGAGGTTATATTCACAAACTTTAAACGTTTTCATATGAATGAAATGAACTCTTTGCTGCAAAGTTTATCTTTACTTTAAAAAAGCCATCTATATATTACAGTACCTTGCTTCCTTGGTGACTCACTTCGTGTGAGGACCAGAACAATCATGGTCTGGTTTGTACTATAGTAAATTAAATGTTTCCATAGTGGCTCAGATGGTAAAGAATCTGCCTGTAATACAGGAGACTGGGATCTGATGACTGGGTTGGGAAGATCCACTGGAGAAGGAAATGGCAACCCACTTCAGTGTTCTTGCCTGGAAAATTCCATGGACAGCAGAGCCTGGTGGGCCATGGCCCATGAGGTCACAAAGAGTTGGACACAACTGAGCAACTAACACACATACACACAAATTAAATGCACAGGATTTCACAAATGCCAGTGTGCATTGAGTCTATTAAATAGAACAATGAGATATAATAAAGGATGGTGTCTCTATACCATGGGAGCGTCTAATAAAGTGAAATCACTAGAGAGAAAATACAGGACTTTCATCAAGTTTTTCTTTTCATAATGAGGGAGGCTGGGACTTCCCTGGTGGTCCAGTGGTTAAGACCACCTTCCAAGGCAGAGGGTACAGGTTTGATCCCTGGTCAGGGAGCTAAGATACCACATGCTTTCCAGCCAAAAAACCAAAACATAAAAAAAAAAATAAACCATATTGTAACAAATTCAATAAAGACCTTAAAAATGGTCCACGTCAAAAATAAAAAAAATCTTTAAAGCAATAAAAATAAAATGTTGGAAGCATATTTAGCATGTAATAATGTGTGCTAAGTTGCTTCAGTCATATCTGACTGTGTGACACTATGGTCCATAGCCCTCCAGGCTTCTCTATCCATGGGATTTCCCAGGCAAGACTACTGGAGTGGGTTGCCATTTCCTTCTCCAGGGGATCCTCCTGACCAAGGGATCAAACCTGCGACTCCTCCTTGGCAGGCAGATTCTTTACCATTGAGCCGCTAGGGAAATCCGCTACTATGGTCACCATCATTAAAAACTAGCTGCATGATTACTTTTGATGGACACAAAGGCAAACAGAACTTTGATTCCTTTAACAGCCCTATAACATATAGATTTTTAGTATTCCATTTTATGAATTAACAAACGGAAATACAGAGAAATGAATTTTCTCAGAGCACAGACCTAGGAAATCAAGGCAGCCACAGCTTTAGTCTGGGTATCACTCCAAAACTTGTCCTTTTAATGATTTTACTTCTTTATTTTCCCTTAGAGATAAATTTGGTAAAACTGAGAAAAATCAAATAATGTATATAATTTAATATGGTACTTTTTGAGTAAGTTTAAAAGTAATTTTAACTAGCACGAAGCTCAATGGTTAAGAAAAACAGGAGAGGCATGAATAAAATACATAACTATACAAATGTCTAAGTTGGCTGACAAGTGAAACATGGATAACCAAAACAAAATGTCTCAGTCTGTGAACCAAAAGTCAGTTTCATTCTCTGTGAACTAATTACATTACTATTTTCTACCTAAAATATAACGATAATAAAATAAGCTTTGATTCATTCTTCTCAAAATTCTTGCATCAAGCAAAGAAAAACAGCTCTGAAACTGACAAGTGTCATAGCCACTGACATCAAGACTTGCTTTTATTTGACAAGTTTTCAGTCCCCTTTAAAAAGGCAAAACTTGTCCATCATATAAAGCTAAGATACAGACAAAAATAAGACGTACGCTTCTGGGCTCTAAATCCTCTACTTTAGCTTCTTTTAGCCAGTTTCTGGGACAATATCACATTTCTGACATCCAGTTTTCCTTATGTTGAAAGAAATAAGTGTTGCCTTCTCTGTATTTCAATACACCAATACTCATGCTGGGGCGCTAACATGGGAGGTTATGATTACCTCTTGTCTCACCACTCTCCTTGAAAGTAGCAAGCTTTTTCAACTCAGAGCAAATCAAATTCATCACTCTGTTCCCTATGTTTAGCATACTGAGTTTAATAAATGTTTGTAAAACTAATAATTGTTTTAGATAGTCTTAAATGATGCACAAGCATACCTCACATATGCAAGTATAAAACTCCTCTTTGCCCCATCCTACTGCATCCCTTACTCCAAAGGAATGAATTCGCATAGGACTTCTAATATCTGAATGAAATTTTTATCATTTAAAATGTTCATATTAACTGGGGAAATAATTTTCCAGCTCATCCTCCCATCACTACCATATTGTCAACCCTCACTCTCTCTTCTCCGCTAATTCTTTCCTCTGCAGAAGACCCTACTTGCTACAGTAATTCAGCTTTTTGCATTTTGTGGTACAGAGGACAAATGTTTGGAGTTCCCCTTCTCCTGATCCCCAAAACAGTTTAGCTTATTAATGTAAGAAAGATTGTAAGCCATAGATTCATAGTGTTTATTTTCCCTTACCTAAGCTGCTGATCGAAGGTTCAATTTTGTTAACTGCTAAGTGCATATTATTGTTAGAGAAACACTATGGTAATTGCAGTGAAATTGGAATTTCACTGTAAATTGAAAAATGGACCCAGAGCTCTATTCATATGGAATCAAGAGTAGTTCATACATCGAGAACAAATTGAGGCAACACCAACTAAATAACTCAACTTCTGGGCATACATGCCATTACTCCTTTCCACTCTAATTACTGCAGTTACCTTACTTATTTTGTCCCATATCTCGGTGAAAATATCGAAAGAATTTTCAGAGATAGGCAGCATATAAAAAGTAAATATAAAATTATTTCTTAAGTTTACAGTTCTGTAATAACCACAATTTTTAAAAAATAAGGCAGAAATCAAGCCAGTTTCAGAACCATAGATTTTGCTGATGCTAAAACTTAATATAGCTAATTATTATTTGACAAGCTCCTCAAGTTATATATGACTTGAAGAACGGTATATACCCCCAATAGATTTTAATATTCAGTACAAAATAACATTTAAGACTCATTACGACATGCAAAACACTAACATATGAAAAGCATCCTTTAAGTTTTCTATTGATTGCACAATTATCTTTACTAAATCCTTCAAGTTGCTCTAGAAAGAATACTCGGTGATAGAATATTAATGTCTCTGAAGGAAAAAACTAAAATCGCTTTAAATCTGTGGACTTTTTATTTCCAAGTGAAAGACATATAGTTCCTTTGGATACACAAACAAGCTGTACACATCCAAGAAGGGAGAGAAAGATGCAGAATCAAGATGACGTTAATTATGCACATAAATATTAATACATATGTTTCTGACACTCCACGTACTATGCTTCAGAGCTTCAATATCTTCATTTGCATACTGGACTTTGACAGCGACAGTAAAATTACATCTTTTCATCAGTGATACAACAGTGAATGTTTTTAAAGATAAATAAGTAATGTGGTGGACTTGCATGTCATTTCCATTGTTTTGACACTTTTTTAAAGAAAACGGAAAGAGGTATTTAACTAAACAAATAGTCATTTACATATTTTACTAAGTGTAAGATACCATGGTAAGCCAATGTCAAAGGATGAATATATGTTCTTGCCCCTAAAATCTGACACTAGTCCTCAGGTCTGTGAGCTAGGAGCAATGGTGGATTCCTCGTTGTAGCAGTGAGCAAGCAGTAGATGACTCAAAGAAACAACCTTTACCTGGTGTAGCCCAAGAAGAAGTAAAGCGGAAGGCAGGCAAAATCATCTAAAGATAATAAGCCCTTAGTCAGTGCATGAACAGAATATAGTTAGTGATATTTCTCTTTGAAAAATAAGCTGGCCACATATTCTAGAAATTTAGTTTGATCAGAGCTGTAGAAATCCATTTTTTATTAAAATCTTCCTGGAACGATCTGAATTACTTTCATTTCATAGATAAGTCCTCTTGATGTGCTGAAATGAAATTGTGATATCTTAATGCTAATTGTGACTACAATACATCCATTAAAAAATGGCATTGCCCCCAATTAAGTGGCAGCATGAAGAAGCATACTACTCTAGGGAACGTCTTTAAATTGAGAAGTTCAGTTGTGAGGCATTAAAGACCATGTGTCTAACCAAGATTCCAAAGCTGTGTGCCTGTGTGGCTGGGGGTGTGGGGGGGAGATGTATTCTAATCCCAGCTGTTAAACTTCTGGGCCTTAGTCTTCGTACTGGCAAACAGTTGGTGCTTAAAAGGGGGATAAGAAGTTTAAAGGACCTGAGAAATTGGTCACTTCTTTAACAGTTCATTTCACAGACTGCTTAATGTTCAAAGACTGCCTCTATTTGAAGTCTCCTTTAAATTTTTAAACTACATGATCTTTATTTTACATTTCTTTTAGTCTACAACAAACAGGTCATATGTTATTAACAAAAGGAGGCACAATAATATATCTGATTTGTAGTGAAACCACACAGGTCTTTAAAGTTAAAAGTTAAATGTCACTCTTACAGACAAACGTATACAAGAGGCACTCTATGCTGACAGAGTGGGGAGGGAGGGAAAGAAACAGTATTCTCTCAGCCCTGTGATGGCCCTTACATCTCCCCAAGCCATTGGTATAAAAAGGCACTGGCAGTATTCTCTGGCATATGCTTATATTTCTCTCTCACATTCCAAAAGTTGACACAGATTCAGTTCCTAGAACAACCTTGAACATTGTGGAGCTGAAATGAAAACCAGAGGAGCCTCACTGAGGTTTGCACTGAGTTAAGACTGAATGACTTTAATTTTTCTGAATTGGTTTCAGTTCTCATGAAACACTGCCAACCTGACAATTCTAGAAACCACACCTCTCGTTTATTCACATGAAGAAAAATAAAAGAAACAACAGGGCAGATGCCAAATGTGAACAATTGGTTTGGCCTTGTCCCACACACCAGGGATAATTTAATCATCACTGAAAGTCAGTTTAAAGGCTTGTTTTAAATCTTCATAAGAATATGAAGAATTATAATTTATTAAATTTAAACATAACTACTAGAATTTAAAATTCGATTTTAAAAATGAATTAAAATGCCCAAATGATCATAAAATTATAATGATTGTTTTGTTATAACTTATAATTACCCAAAACAACAAATCACCATTTCTACAGTAAATGACTAATTTGTTGTGTATCTGTTAAACAACCCTAAAGTAACAAGCAGCAGCAGATTTATTTTATTGTTTAAAAATAAGCTATCCAGATCATCTTAGTCAGGGTTCCCCAAAGAAACAGAACCAATAGGCTATATATACACGTACACAGAGATTTGTTATTAAGAAACTGGCTCACAGAATTGTGGAGATGATAAGTCTGAAGTCCTCAGGACAGGCCTGCAAGTTGTATACCCAGAGAAGTGTGGCTTCTGAAGGCATAAGCTGAAATGTAATCTTATCTAGCTTTGCTATAAATTGAAGTCAAGGGCTTCAACTGAATAGATGAGGCCTACCTACACTGTGAAAAGTATGAAGCAGTATGAAAAGGCAAAATGATATGACACTAAAAGATGAACTCCCCAGATCAGTACGTGCACAATATGCTACTGGAGAAGAGTGGAGATATTGCTCCAGAAGGAATGAAGACGCTGAGCCAAAGTGGAAACAATGCCCAGTTGTGGATGTGTCTGGGTAAAAGAAAAGTCAGATGCTGTAAAGAACAATGTTGTATATGAATCTGGAATGTTAGGTCCATGAACCAAGGTAAATTGGAAGTGGCAAAGAGGAGATGGCAAGAGTGAATATCAACATTTTAGGAATCAGTGAACTAAATGGACCGAAATGGGTGAATTTCATTCAGATGATCACTATATCTACTACTGTGGGCAAGAATCCCTTATAAGAAATGAAGTAATCCTCATAGTAAACAAGAGTCCAAAATGCAGTACTTGGGTGCAATCTCAAAAACAACAGAATAATCTCTGTTCATTTCCAAGGCAAACCATTCAATATCACAGTAATCCAAGTTTATGCCTCAACCACTAAGGCCAAAGTAGCTGAAGCTGAATGGTTCTCTGAAGACCTACAAGACCTTCTAGAATTAACACCCAAAAAAGATGTGCTTTTCATCAAAGGGGACCGGGATGTGAAAGTAGGAAATCAAGAGATACCTGGAGTAACAGGCAAGTTTGGCCTTGGAGTAAAACATGAAGCAGGGCAAAGACTAACAGAGTTTTGCCAAGAGAACACACTGGTCATAGCAAACACCCTTTTCCAAGAACACCAGAGACGACTCTACACATGGACATCACCAGATGGATTTTACCAAACTCAGATTGATTATATTCCTTGCAGTCAGAGATGGAGAAGCTCTATACAGTAAGCAAAAGCAAGACTGGGAACTGACTGTGGCTCAGACCATGAACTCCTTGCCAAATTCAGACTTAAATTGAAGAAAGTAGGGAAAATCACTAGGCCATTCAGATATGACCTAAATCAAATCCCTTACGATTATACAGTGGAAGTGACAAATAGATTCAAAGGATTAGATCTGATAGACTGCATGAAGAATAATGGACGGAGGTTTGTAACATTGTACAGGAGGTGGTAATCAAAACGATCCCCAAGAAAAAGAAATACAAAAAAAGCAAAATGGTTGTCAGAAGAGGCCTTACAAATAGCTGAGAAAAGAAGTGAAAGGCAAAGAATAAAGGGAAACATATACCCATTTGAATGCAGAGTTCCAAAGAATAGCAAGGAGAGAGAAGAAAGCCTTCCTCAGTGATCAATGCAAAAAAATAAAGGAAAATAACAAATGGGAAAGACTAGACATGTCTTCAAGAAAATTAGAGATACCAAGGGAACATTGAGAATCCCTACTGCAAGGAGATCAAACCAGTCAACCCTAAAGGAAATCAGTCCTGAATATTCATTGAAAGGACTGATGCTGAAGCTGAAACTCCAATATTTTGGCCATCTGATGCGAAGAACTGACTCATTGGAAAAGACCCTGACGCTGGGAAAGATTAAAGGCAGGAGGAGAAGGGGACGACAGAGGATGAGATGGTTGGATGGCATCACTGACTTAATGTACATAAGTTTGGCCAAGCTCTGGGAGTTAGTGATGGACGGGGAAGTCTGGCGTGCCACAGTCCATGGGTTTGCAAAGAGTCAGACACAACTGAGCAACTGAACTGAACTGAATCTGAAGGGAACATTTCATGCAAAGATGGGCACAATAAAGGATAAAAAAAAGTATGGACCTAAAAGAAGCAGAAGATATTAAGAAGAGGTGGCAAGAATACACAGAAGAACTATACAAAAAGGATCTTCACAACCCAGATAACCACAATGGTGTGATCACTCACCTAGAGCCAGGCATCCTGGAGTGCAAAGTCAAGTCAGCCTTAGGAAGCATCACTATGAACAAAGCTAGTAAAGGTGATGGAATTCCAACTGAGCTATTTCAAATCCTAAAAGATGATGCTGTCAAAGTGCTGCACTCAATATGCCAGCAAATTTGAAAAACTCAGCAGTAGCCACAGGACTGGAAAAGGTCAATTTTCATTCCAAATCCAAAAACAGTAATATGCCAAAGAATGTCCAAATTACTGTACAATTGTACTCATCTCACACACTAGCAAAGTAATGCTCAAAATTCTCCAAGTTACTCTTCAACAAGGTCATAACATGAGAACTTCCAGATGTTCAAGTTGGAACAAATAGTTGGCTCTTTGCATCAGGTGGCCAAAGTATTGTAGCTTCAGCATCAGTCCTTCCAATGAATATTCAGGACTGATTTCCTTTAGGATTGACTAGTTGGATCTCCTTGCAGTCCAAGGGACTCTCATAAGTCTTCTCCAACACCACAGTTCAAAAAGCATCAATTCTTCAGCACTCAGCTTCTTTATAGTCCAACTCTCTCATCCATACATGACCACTGGAAAAACCATAGCTTTGACTAGATGGACCTTTGTTGGCAAAGTAATGCCTCTGCTTTTTAATATGTTGTCTAGGTTAGTCATAGCTTTTCTTCCAAGGAGCAAGTGTCTTTTAATTTCATGGTTGCAGTCACCACCTGCAGTGATTTTGGAGCCCAAGAAAATTGCCCAAGTCTCTCACAGTTTCCATTGTATCCCCATCTATTTGCCATGAAGTGATGGGACTGGATGCCATGGTCATAGTTTTCTGAATGTTGAGTTTTAAGCCAACTTTTTCACTCTCCTCTTTCACTTTCATAGTTGACACATAAAATTAACCATCACACATGTAACATTTTTTTATTAAAATATTTGTTACTGCAGGAAATCCACCTAATGTAGTCATCATTTATACTGCCATGGGCCTTCCAATTTTGCAGGAACTTATTTAACATTTTAAAAATTGATTTGAATTTTACCCTCTAACAATTGTGACAGTAAAGGTTTCTGGAATTTGAGAGTCTATCATACAAAATGTGTTCTTTTATTGGTTCCACTCTTTTCAGTATGTCTTCATTGTGTGATCAAACCTCTAGCTCCTATCCACCCAGCCTCAGTCAACTCATCTTGCCTCTCCTTAACAATTTCTATTACTGCATTCCCAGATCCCAAATTCTCCTGTTCTGATGATATTAACTTTTTTTTTTACAGTCTTTTAATTGGAGGATAATTACTTTACACTTGTGATAGTTTCAGCCATACATCAACATGAATTAGCCATAGGTATACATATGGCCCCTCCCTTTTAAACCTCCCTCCCACCTCTCTTCATATCCCACCCCACTTTGGGTTCCCTGGGTCATACAGCAATTCCCACTGGCTATCTACTTTACACATAGTAATGCATATGTTTCAATGCTATTTTCTCAAATCATTCTACTATCTCTCTCCTCTACTGTGACACTAAATTTTGATAAATTCTCTATCATTGTTTTTTTTTTTTTTTGATAGTTTCTTTTTTCCTTGGAACTTCTTTTCAACCTAATGTACTCTAGAGTTTAACCCCAAACTAGCTTGCAATTACAAAATACCTTCCCGTGAAAATCATTCAAGATTTAGCTACACAAACAAACACACCAACATTCTTCATCTACAAATCCTCATTATCATTCTATCTTTGATGATTTTGTAATTCTCATATCATGAAAGTGTAAATGGCTAATTCAAAAGTAAAAAATGCACCAAAGAATAAAGGAAGAGAGTGGTCATGAGTCAGCTTTCCTTTATGTTTCATTGGTGCAGGGGTAAGGAACAGAGGGATATACAGGGCGCAAAGACTGGACATAACCTATCCACCACAAGACATTCCTACATAGGATATTCAAACATGAGTTACTAAGAAGTTCAGCAGGTCAGTCCCTTCCAGAAGAAAATAAAAACATTCCATTTTAACTACTACACTGAAAAGGTTATGAAAATTAATGAACTCATTTTAAGAGATTCCATATTACAAACTCAATCTCCAGGATATCAGTGTTAACAAAACATTTTTGAGAGCATGACGCAGTGTGAAAATTGTCAAGACTATAAGTCAGATGGTGTGAGCGCAATTTGCAGTTCTGCAATCTGCTCATTGTGTGGCCTAAGAATGTCACTGTCCCTTTAGGAATCTGAAACTGTACATCTATTAAAATGAGATATAAAGTGTTACTAGAATCAATATGTACCTCTAAATATCATATTATTTTTTTCATTTTTAAAAAATGAACTTAAAAATTATATTCAATTTCTTTTTCTGATTTCTCATTGTTAGTATATAGGAATGCAAGTAATTTCTGGTAATTGATTTTGTATCCTATGTACGTGAAGTTGCTCAGTCATGTCCAACTCTTTGCAACTCCATGGACTGTAGCCTACCAGGCTCCTCGGTCCATGGAATTTTCCAGGCAAGAGTACTGGAGCGGGTTGCCATTTCCTTCTCAAGGGGATCTTCCCAACCCAGGGATTGAACCTGGGTCTCCCATACTGCAGGCAGACGCTTTACTGTCTGAGCCACTAGGGAAGCCCTTTGTATCCTACAACTTTGCTAAATTCATTGATTAGCTCTAGTAATTTTCTGATAGTATCTTTAGGGTTTACTATGTATAATATTATGTCATCTGCAAACAGTGAGAGCTTTACTTCTTCTTTTCCAATCTGGATTCCTTTTATTTCTTTTTCTTCTCTGATTGCTGTAGCTAGGACTTCCAGAACTATGTTGAGTAATAGTGGTGAGAGTGGACACCTTTGTTTTGTTCCTGATCTTCGGGGGAATGCTTGCAGTTTTTCACCACTCAGAATAATGTTTGCAGTGGGCATATCATATACGACCTTTACTATGTTGAGGTAGATTCCTTCTATGCACATTTTTTTTAGTAAAGTTGCAGGATATAAAATCAACACCAGAAATCCCTTGCATTCCTATATACTAATAATGAGGAAACAGAAAGAGAAATTAAGGAAACAATTCCATTCACCATTGCAACGGAAAGAATAAAATACTTAGGAATATATCTACCTAAAGAAACTAAAGACCTATATATAGAAAACTATAAAACACTGGTGAAAGAAATCAAAGAGGACACTAATAGATGGAGAAATATACCATGTTCATGGATTGGAAGAATCAATATAGTGAAAATGAGTATACTACCCAAAGCAATTTATAGATTCAACGCAATCCCTATCAAGCTACCAACAGTATTCTTCACAGATCTAGAACAAATAATTTCACAATTTGTATGGAAATACAAAAAACCTCAAATAGCCAAAGCGATCTTGAGAAAGAAGAATGGAACTGGAGGAATCAACCTACCTGACTTCAGGCTCTACTACAAAGCCACAGTCATCAAGACAGTATGGTACTGGCACAAAGACAGAAATATAGATCAATGGAACAAAATAGAAAGCCCAGAGATAAATCCATGCACATATGGACACCTTATCTTTGACAAAGGAGGCAAGAATATACAATGGATTAAAGACAACCTCTTTAACAAGTGGTGCTGGGAAATCTGGTCAACCACTTGTAAAAGAATGAAACTAGAACACTTTCTAACACCATACACAAAAATAAACTCAAAATGGATTAAAGATCTAAACGTAAGACCAGAAACTATAAAACTCCTAGAGGAGAACATAGGCAAAACACTCTCTGACATACATCACAGCAGGATCCTCTATGACCCACCTCCCAGAATATTGGAAATAAAAGCAAAAATAAACAAATGGGACCTAATTAACCTTAAAAGCTTCTGCACATCAAAGGAAACTATTAGCAAGGTGAAAAGACAGCCTTCAGAATGGGAGAAAATAATAGCAAATGAAGCAACTGACAAACAACTAATCTCAAAAATATACAAGCAACTCCTACAGCTCAACTCCAGAAAAATAAATGACCCAATCAAAAAATGGGCCTAATAACTAAATAGACATTTCTCCAAAGAAGACATACAGATGGCTAACAAACACATGAAAAGATGCTCAACATCACTCATTATCAGAGAAATGCAAATCAAAACCACTATGAGGTACCATTTCACACCAGTCAGAATGGCTGCAATCCAAAAGTCTACAAGTAATAAATGCTGGAGAGGGTGTGGAGAAAAGGGAACCCTCTTACACTGTTGGTGGGAATGCAAACTAGTACAGCCACTATGGAGAACAGTGTGGAGATTCCTTAAAAAACTGGAAATAGAACTGCCTTATGATCCAGCAATGCCACTGCTGGGCATACACACTGAGGAAACCAGAAGGGAAAGAGACACGTGTACCCCAATGTTCATCGCAGCACTGTTTATAATAGCCAGGACATGGAAGCAACCTAGATGTCCATCAGCAGATGAATGGATAAGAAAGAAGTGGTACATATACACAATGGAGTATTACTCAGCCATTAAAAAGAATACATTTGAATCAGTTCTAATGAGGTGGATAAAACTGGAGCCTATTATACAGAGTGAAGTAAGCCAGAAAGAAAAACACCAATACAATATACTAATGCATATATATGGAATTTAGAAAGATGGTAACAATAACCCTGTGTACGAGACAGCAAAAGAGACACTGATGTATAGAACAGTCTTATTGACTCTGTGGGAGAGGGAGAGGGTGGGAAGAGTTGGGAGAATGGCATTGAAACATGTATGATATCATGTATGAAACGAGTTGCCAGTCCAGGTTCGATGCACGATACTGGATGCTTGGGGCTAGTGCACTGGGATGACCCAGAGGGATGGTATGGGGAGGGAGGAGGGAGGAGGGTTCAGTGTGGGGAACACATGTATACCTGTGGCGGATTCATTTTGATATTAGGCAAAACTAATACAATTATGTAAAGTTTAAAAATAAAATAAAATTAAAAAAAAAAAGTTTAACCATAAATAGGTGCTGAATTTTGTCAAAGGCTTTTTCTGCATCTATTGAGATGATCATATGGTTTTTATCTTTCAATTTGTTAATATGGTGTATCACATTGATTGATATGCACATATTGAAGAATCCTTGCATCCCTGGCATAAACCCAACTTGATCACAGTGTATGAGCTATTTAATGGGTTGTTGAATTTTGTTTGCTAGAATTTTGTTGAGGATTTTTTAATCTATGTTCATCAGTGACACTGGCCTGAAGTTTTCTTTTTTTGTGTGTTCTCTTTGTCTGTTTTGGTATCAGGGTGATGGTGGCCTTGTAGAATGAGTTTGGAAGTGTTCCTTCTTCTGCAGTTTTTTGAAAGAGTTTTAGAAGGATAGGCATTAGCGCTTCTCTAAATGTTTGACAGAATTCACCTGTAAAGCCATTTGGTCCTGGGCTTTGTTCTAGGGGAGATTTTTGATCACAGTTTCAATTTTAGTGTTTATAATTGGGTTGTTCATAATTTCTATTTCTTCCTGGTTCAGTCTTGGAAGATTTAACTTTTCTAAAAATCTGTCCATTTTTTCCAGGTTATCCATTTTATTGCCATGTAGTTGTTCATAATAATCTCTTATAATCCTTTGTATTTCTGCATTGTCTGTTGTAACCTCTCCTTTATTTCCAATTTCGTTGATTTGATTCTTCTCTCTTTTTTTCTTGATTAATCTGGCTAAAGGTTTGTCAATTCTGTTTATCTTCTCAAGGAGCCAGCTTTTAGTTTTATTAATCTTTACTATTTTTTTTCTTTTTCATTTCTGCTCAGATCTTTATGATTTTTTTGCTTCTGATAATTTTGGGGGGTTTTGTTCTTTTTCTAGTTATTTTAGGTGTAAATTTAAGTTGTCTATTTGATGTTTTTCTTGTTTCTTGAGGTAGGATTGTATTGCTATAAACTTTCCTCTTAAAACACCTTTTGCTGCATCTCATAGGTTTTGAGTTGTGTCTAGCCTTGACTAGACAGACCTTTGTTGGCAAAGTAATGTCTCTGCTTTTGAATATGCTATCTAGGTTGGTCATAACTTTCCTTCCAAGGATTATTCATGGCTGCAATCACCATCTGCAGTGATTTTGGAGCCCAAAATAATAAAGTCTGACACTGTTTCCACTGTTTCCCCATCTATTTGCCATGAAGTGATGGGGCCAGATGCCATGATCTTCGTTTTCTGAATGTTGAGCTTTAAGTCAACTTTTTCACTCTCCTCTTTCACTTTCATCAAGAGGCTTTTCAGTTCCTCTTCACTTTCTGCCATAAGGGTGGTGTCATCTGCATATCTGAGGTTATTGATATTTCTCCCTGCAATCTTGATTCCAGCTTGTGCTTCTTCCAGCCCAGCGTTTCTCATGATGTACTCTTCATAGAAGTTCAATAAGCAGGGTGACAATATACAGCCTTGACGTACTCCTTTTCCTATTTGGAACCAGTCTGTTGTTCTATATCCAGTTCTAACTGTTGCTTCCTGACCTGCAAATCGGTTTCTCAAGAGGCAGGTCAGGTGGTCTGGTATTCCCATCTCTTTCAGAATTTTCCACAGTTTATTGTGATCCACACAGTCAAAGGCTTTGGCATAGTTAATAAAGCAGAAATAGATGTTTTTCTGGAACTCTCTTGCTTTTTCCATGATCCAGCAGATGTTGGCAATGTGATCTCTGGTTCCTCTGCCTTTTCTAAAACCAGCGTGAACATCTGGAAGTTCACGGTTCACATATTGCTGAAGCCTGGCTTAGAGAATTTTGAGCATTACTTTACTAGCATGAGAGATGAGTGCAATTGTGTGGTAGTTTGACCATTCTTTGACATTGCCTTTCTTTTGGATTGGAATGAAAATTGACCTTTTCCAGTTCTGTGGCCACTGCTGAGTTTCCCAAATTTGTTGGCATATTGAGTGCAGCACTTTCACAGCATCATCTTTCAGGATTTGAAACAGCTCAACTGGAATTCCATCACCTCCACTAGCTTTGTTCATAGTGATGCTTTCTAAGGCCCACTTGACCTTAATAAGGGAATATTATAAACAATTAAGTGGGAAATACTCAACAACCTTGACAAATTGCAGTTCTTGGAAAATATAAACTATCAAAATTTACTGAGAAATATAAAGTATAATATATCCATTAAATAAACTAAAATGGCTTTTTTTATTAAAAGACATCACACACACACATACACACACACATACACACACACATGCACACAAAATACATGTCTAGTTTTACTGCTAAAAATCAAATATATTGTATCAAAAATTAAAGAAAAATAACAATAATACACAAAAACTTGTGAATTTAAGCATGAGTAATTACTATAAGTTTTATACCACTTATAGGTGCTAGTCACCATTATAAATGTTTTCCATAGATTAATTTATTAATTTTCACAAGAACCTGTTTAGGTGGGCAGTATTATCTCAATTTAATAAATAAGAGAATACTATAGGCAATAGTAGTGAGGCTAATGAATGTTGGATTTGGACTTGAACACAGGAAGTTCTAGTTCTGGTGACCGTTTCCATTTCACTGTGTTACACTGAATTCTAAGCAAAAAAATAGCAAAGAAATGTGCATGTGTGTGAATGAGTGAGTGTGTGTGTATGGCTTCTGTATACATTTCATATATTGGAAAAGTTAACATCATAAAAGAGAGGAGAAAGGAAATGCTTCTGTGACAGGAGGCTTATTACAAACTCAAATATAACCTAAACGGATGAAAATGATACATGCTGTCTTAAAAAATCAATATAAATGTATTAGAAAGGATTATACTGAAATAAATAACTAATCCCAGGGGAGAGAAAGCTTTTCTATGCATAAAATCAGCACATTATGAAAAAAATCTCAAAAGAAAAAATTGTGTCTACTTATAGAATATGTAATCTATAAAGGATGAGGATAAACTTTTTTAGTCACTAACACTTCAATAGGAAAAAATAACAGAATGAATTAATAATTCACAAAAGAAATATAGTTGGCTAATAAGACAGGTAAAAAAGTTAATATCCTCCTAAGTTAGCAACAAATGCATTAGTATAATTTCTTTCAGTAAAACTAACACCGAAAAAACTGATAGATTCATTTCCTGTATCAGGAAAAAGGAATTTGTGGAATAATATTGAAAGGGTATACATTCATGCAATGTTTCTGGGAAAACAACTTGGCAATACATGCCAAGTTCTTTTCAAATGTTTGTAAGTTTTTAGTGAAAAAAAAATGCCAAGATATGGGTAAAAACTGTACATCCCTGGATGTTTATCACACTTCACATTTCAAGGCAAAAATGAGGGTTATCAGCTAGGATTCTGAAATCAGACATCCTGGTTTCAAAGTCAAGCTCTAACTTCCCAGCTGATGACTTGGGGCAAATTATATAACCTCACCGTGTTTTGGTTTTTAACATCTGTATAATGGGGATAATAACAGTACCTACTTATGCATCTTTTCTGCAGTTTAAACAAGATGATATCTCTAAAGCCTTATAACAGCTCCCAGCACAAAATAAGCACAATAGAGATAATAGCTATAACTATTGTGTTTACAATTCAGCCTTAGGAAAAGCATGACTTTATAATAAAATATGCATGTAATCCTCTGTAACTATAAAATATCACTTTTGCAAAGAATATTTAATAACAAAGAGAAGTAACAATAAAATGTATATACAGAAAATTTTATATATAAAAGAAAATGTAAACAGAAGAAAATGGTAAGAGGTAAATACTTCAAATATCATCAGAAATTTTGTAGGAATGGTGATGTTACAAGTAATAATGATGAACATAAGCTTGGTGATAATGATATTTACCACCATCTGGGATCATAAGTACTGCAACTAAATTATTAATTTACCTTATATCCAAAGAGGTATCTCTTGTACTCAAGTCTCTTTCAATACAGCTGATGTTAGTACTAGAAATTCTTATAAATTGTACATTAATTATTAAATGAATACCACTTGGCTATATGTCCAATGTAAGGCAAATACACAAATAAACTAAAACCAATCATGGCTAATTTTAAGCATTCTTTTGTAATTAAATATGGCTTTGAATTAAAATGCTACTTGAGGAAAGAGAATAAAGAAATCTGAGCAGGAAATATCTTGACATAAAGTTTTTCTTGAGCATTTAATGTTATATTACTGTTATCCTCAGGTAATATGAACAGTCTCAAAACGAAACATCACTTTTCTGGGATTCAAAGATGAGGTTATTAATCACATCTACCTTTCATGAATATATATTGTAGCATAATTTCTTAAACAGTAACACTTTTCATAAGAATGCCTATGAAAATATGAATATCTCACTATTTGATCTCTTAAAATATGAACACGTTTAAACCTTCTTTTTGAACATTTTTAAAGACTTAACAAAGCAACTTGTTAAAATATATTGAGATGGTCATCACTTTGAAGCCAAGTTTGTTCGTATGTGGGGTCAGGGAGTAATGTGGACATTTTCATAGCTCTGAGCATTGCATGCTTTTGAGTGTCACTTTAATAATAAAGTATTTTAGAAGTTCTCCTTATTTTACCTTTATTTGTTTGAGCATGAAAACAACAATATTTTAGAATTGTAGGGACTATGAGAGATCAGCTCACAGAGTCTCCTACTTCCACTGGAATCACTTCAACAACTTAGAAGATACTCCTGATTTTGTCTCAGTCCTCAAGGCTCAGAAAGCTCTTACATCTTGCCAAACTACTTATAATACTGTTGTATCGGGTTATTTGGTCTACTCTGGTGGCTCAGTGGTAAAGGATCTGCCTGCCAATGCAGGAGACGCAGGCTCGATCCCTGGGTCGGGAAGATCCCCTGGAGGAGGGCATGGTAACCAACTTCAGTACTCTTGCTTGGAAAATCCCCTGAAGAGAGGAGCCTGATGGGCTACAGGCCATGGGGGTTGCAAAAGGTCTGAATGACTACACAACAGCAACAACACTGGGTTAATTGTTACAGATTATAGAATGGAATTCGGAACACAGGCTTTAGGGTCAGAGCAGGGTTAACCTGATGCTTCCTAACCTTATAATGCAGGTTGTTAGCCTTTCAGGTACTCAGCTGCTTTATCTTTAAAATGAGCTTAATTTATGGGATAGCTGTAATTCTACATAAATTATCTATTTCCATAGAATTTTCTTATATTTAATTCCTTAATATTTTATACTTTTTACATTTCTTTCATAGTAAGATATGGAGTAATGAGTTAAATTTCTTTTCCAGTCAGTTGTCTGTAGGCTATTTTTGGTGACTGCTCCATCTTTTTGAAAACTCATTCTCAATTCCACCCTGATCAAATATGCATACCGTATCGCTTAAGTTACCTGACACAGGATAGCCACTCAATTAAGTGAAAAGTCTTATCTTCTTTCTATTGAATTTAAATTCCATTGCCCTTATTTTATCTGTAGCCATATGAACAAAACTTATTCAACAAACTAAAACCCTGAATTCCTTCCATCAGTTTTCCTGCGGCATAGTTTTCCACTAGAATGCCATTAGGGCTGTCCTCATTTTTTGTAAACCCTAACTGCCAATGTTCATCTAACAAGGTGGCTTCGTGGACAGACCATTTTCTACCAGGCATGTTTTGTCAATTACAAATGATTAGGAAATGACATCTTCCCTTGTTACCAATTTCACTTCTATGAATGCAGCCTAATTTTTGTATCAGTACTTTTCACATTTCATTCACAATATGTTGAACTAATAAGGCTAAAGCCATGATTATTTCTGTATGCAAACTGTTTAACAGACCAATTTTCTCCATTTTGAAACTATTAAAGTGGTCTTGACTATCTGGTAATAATCTTTAAAAATGTTGACCATCTAATAACAAGAAAGAAAAGATCACTTATCCTTTACCTTATATTATCCCTTTTCTTCAATACTTTTCTTTATATTTTCTTTAAATACATGTTGTGCTAGAGTCATAGAGTAAGCTTTAACACTGAAAAATATCTTAAAGAGAGTGACAGTCTATTCCAACTAAGAAAATTCTCAGTATTTATCTCACTTTAAAACTTTTTTCATATGCTAGAAATGTTTCAAAAAAACATCAGTTCAGTTCAGTCGCTCAGTCATGTCCGACACCTTGTGACTCCATGAACTGCAGCACGCCAGGCCTCCCTGTCCATCACCAGCTCCCGGAGTTCACTCAGACTCATGTTCATCAAGTTGGTGATGCAATCCAGCCATCTCATCTTCTGTCACCCCCTTCTCATCCTGCCCCATCCCTCCCAGCATCAGGGTCTTTTGCAATGAGTCAACTCTTCACATGAGGTAGCCAAAGTATTGGAGTTTCAGCTTCAGCATCAGTCCTTCCAAAGAAATCCCAGGGCTGATCTCCTTCAGAATGGACTGGTTGGATCTCCTTGCAGTCCAAGGGACTCTCAAGAGTCTTCTCCAACACCACAGTTCAAAAGCATCAATTCTTCGGCACTCAGCTTTCTTCACAATCCAACTCTCACATCTATACATGACCACTGGAAAAACCATAGTCTTCACTAGACGGACCTTTGTTGGCAAAGTAATGTCTCTGCTTTTCAATATGCTATCTACATTGGTCATACCTTTCCTTCCAAGGAGTAAGCGTCTTTTAATTTCATGGCTGCAATCACCATCTGCAGTGATTTTGGAGCCCAAAATAATAAAGTCTGACACTGATTCCACTGTTTCCCCATCCATTTCCCAGGAAGTGATGGGACCAGATGCCATGATCTTCGTTTTCTGAATGTTGAGCTTTAAACCAACTTTTTCACTCTCCTCTTTCACTTTCATCAAGAGGCTTTTTAGTTTCTCTTCACTTTCTGCCATAAGGGTGGTGTCGTCTGCATATCTGAGGTTATTGATAGTTCTCCCAGCAATCTTTATTCCAGCTTGTGCTTCTTCCATCCCAGAATTTCCCATGATGTACTCTGCATATAAGTTAAATAAGCAGGGTGACAATATACAGCCTTGACATACTCCTTTTCCTATTTGGAACCAGTCTGTTGTTCTATGTCCAGTTCTAACTGTTGCTTCCTGACCTGCATATAGGTTTCTCAAGAGGCAGGTCAGGTGGTCTGGTATTCCCATCTGTTTCAGAATTTTCCAGAGAAAAGTATATACAACATAATTTCATTTGATATATGAGTGCTTGCTCATTAAATATTTCAGTCAAATATATGCATATTTGGTATTAACAGAATGTATATAGCAAAATACTAATTACATTTAGCTTGGGACTAAAGTGGGAATTAAGGGACAATGATATTCATTCTATCTTTTAATTTTTTTCTTACAGTGGACAAATTTCACTTTTATAATAGTACTTAAGCTCTCATTTGGTGAATAGCAGTAATAAGCAAATATCAGTCAGTGTAATAAGTATGAAAAACTCACAACATCATGTTTTATGATCTAAGTTATTAATAAAAGTCTCCCATGGATAATCCACTATATTTTAAAATTTATAATGACATTTATGCACTTTCATTTTAAATATGCTTAAAAATATTTTATTCATTCTTTCTATAACTTGATTTAAATCTTTTGCCTTGCTCAAACACTCTGGTTTTAGAGTGCTTTCCACTTCATCATATGGAAGTAAATTTTACTTTTTTCTCTGTTAACTACTTTGCTTCTATATTATCCATAAACTCAAAGAGCTTATTGGCATATAGCTCTTTCATGCTTTCAGAATTTTATGCAATTTTGTGATATCTCCCAGTATCCTGTTAATAGGATGAGCAAGAGATATCAAGATAAAATATTGGGAAACCAGATTACACTGCAATAGAATGGGGAAACTCATTACTAAAACCCATAGAAACGAGAGAGCAAGATTAATGGTCTTAAACATTAAGTAAAGAGGCTTATGCTGGAAGGATAACAAAAGCGTGGCTCTGTTTTTTACTCTCTTCTCAATCTTAAGTGCATCTGTTTAGAATTACTTTTATGAACCTCTAGTTAAACTAATAAAATAATTACTCATCTTTAAAGAGTAACAACTTTATTCCTAAGGGGGAAAAAATGATATGCAGTGAAAGAGCATGGACTTGGGAGCCAGAAGCCTTGACTTAAATATGCTACTTATTTACTCTCCAATCTCAAGCAAAGAAATACACTTCTTTGATCCTCAATTTTCCCTTCTGGAGAGATATATGGATGTATGCCCAATGGAGCTGCCAAGAACTGTTAGATCAGGAAACCTATACAAAGTCTATATCACCAAATAGAAACACACAAATTCCATTTTACAAAGAGAAAGCTAAATAAAATTATATATCAGTACTTTTAAACTGCTTAATACCTTGGTGCTATCAGAGATTTCATTATAAGACTATACTGGAGAGGATAAGACTATCTAGGAAGTTATCACTTTTTTTTTTAAGTTACAGGACATGAATATCCCCCCATCAAAACTCTAGGAAAATGACAAGTGTGTGAAACAAAGCAGCTTAAAGGGCAAAGAAGAAAAGATAAGGATGGTTAGCAAAATGTTGAAAAATGGAAACAGCAAGAAAGAGTTGTAACTTACTTAGAGGAGCAGTGATTGGTTGGTTTATTTTAGTTTCTATTTTGTGAAACTTGAACAAACCGTTGAGTTTCACATCTGGGTTGATGTAGCACAGTATAGAATTATACACAGGGAGTTCAAAGTCTAGAAGGTAGAGGGGACATAAGACCCTGAATACCAGCATGCGGGTTTATGGAAATCTAGAAAAGGATCTTGAAGTTCCAAGGATGGTGAAAGTGTATTCAGCACAGTTGTATTTAAACATCTCAGTGTTTAAATACAAGGGTGATCATCCAATTATGATGCTATTTATTTTTAGGTCTGCTTGTATACAATCTTAGGTACTGCTCCTTGTGAGTGAATCCTCTTCAATATCCATCTCACGTGAAAGTGAAAGTTGCTCAGTCTTGTCCAATTCTTTGTGACCCCATGGACAATATAGTTCATGGAATTCTCCAGGCCAGAATACTGGAGTGGGTAGACTTTCCCTTCTCCAGGGGATTTTCCCAATCCATGGATCGAACCCAGGCCTCCCACATTTCAGGTGGATTCTTTACCAGCTAAGCCAACAAGGAAGCCCAAGAATATTGAGTAGGTAGCTTACCCCTTCTTCCGTGGATCTTCCTAACCCAGAAATCAAACTTGGGCCTCCTGCATTGCAGGTGGATTCTTTATCAATTGAGCTATCAGGGAATCTTCCATCTCATGTGGATCACAAGAAAAAGGTAGGATTTACCAACAGGAAGAATCAGATGATCAGAGTGGCTGACCAAAGCTCCTGCCTGGCAAAAGAGACTTTTCTACTTCTATCCATTCAGTTACATATATATGCATAGATGCTCCGTCATGTCCAACTCTTTGCAACCCTTTGGACTGTAGTCCACCAGGCTCCTCTGCCCATGGGATTTTTCAGGTGAGAATACTGGAGTGGGTTGCCATTTCCTTCTCCAGGGGATCTTCCTGACCCAGGGATCAAACCCACCTCTCCTGTATTTCCTGCATTGCAGGTGCATTCTTTACCTGTTGAGCCATCCACTTGCACTCATCAAATATTGGTAAATGCCATGTGCCAGGAATCATCCTGATGTCTAAGGACAGAGAAGTGAAGGAAACAAAGTCCCTATCCGTGAGAACTTACATACTAATGGGAAGACACAGACAATCCAGCACATTAAAAAACCATCAATGCTGTCAAGAAAAATCAGGGTATAAATGGTGGTGAATGTGGAAATGGGGCCTATTTGATATAGGAGATACAGAAAGCTTGCCTGAGAAGCCTGTGTATGAGCAAAGAACAAAAGGGAAGCAACAGGATGGTCCAAGAGGTTAGCTAAGAGTTTATGGAAGAGAAAGTATTAAGCACAAATACCGGATACAGAACTCGGGACTGCTCTCATAGAGCATGCTGCCCACAGATACAGACAGACACTAAAGAAACAATTTGGAAAAGACCCTGAAGCTGGGAAAGACTGATGGCAGGAGGAGAAGGGGAGGCAGAGGATGAGACAGTTAGATGACGTCACCAACACAATGGACATGAGTTTGAGCAAACTCTAGGAGATAGTGAAGGACAGGGAAGCCTGATATGCTGTAGTCCATGGGGTCTCAAAGAGTCGGACATAGAAACATATAAACAATGAGGAAATTATTGGACAGTGGCAACGTTTACAAAGAAAATGAACACAGCTTAATGTCATAGAAGGTCACCTGATGTGTCTATTTTAGATTGAGGTGTTAGCAACCATATGCCTAAAGAGCTGAGGTCAGGATGCTCTAAGCAGGATTGCCTGGAGTAGAGCTGCCTCTGAAAGGCAGCAGAGAGTCCCTGTGCCAGACGAACTGGGCAGAACAAAGCCACCAGACAGACAGCAGGAAATGGAAAACTCTCACTTCCACAGAGCTGTGATTTACATGGCCTAGCAGAAGTGAGGCTGGAGTTTTAAAAAAAAAAATCAAGGTAACTGTAAATCACATGCAAGAAGAAGTGATGGAATAACTGCTGAAGTCAAATGTTAAGGAAAAGCTCACTTTTCAGGACATCTTGGATGAGGCAGATACAACACAAGTGACTAAGAAGTATCTAGAGTGTGAAGAGGAAAAAGCATAGTATTCCCCTCTCTCTTAGCTGAGTTTTATCCGTGACTTTCTCTTCCTTCCACTTTTCTCACCTTCTCTTGTCTTACATTCACTTCTTTGATCAGGACTCATCTCTTTGTCTCCCAAGACCCAAACACATACTATTATTGAACGTCTCCATTTGGAAGAACACACTGATCCATCAAATTCAACCACCCCAAGCCCGAACTCATTATAACATCTGATACTCTCGCTTCCCGTTCCTCGATAATAACAAGCATCCAGCTACTGGAGGAGAATCACAAATCAGACAACCCCCCGCGTCCCCTGCAGACCATAGCTTACCAACATCCAATGGCTCCCCCAACTGCACACCCAATAAATCGTCTTTGGTCCCATTTGTCTTCATTTCCTCTGTAACTCCCTGACTCTGCCCCTTAACATCAATCACCTGAGCTACGGAAGCAGCTTCCTCACTGACTCGCCTCCTCCTACACTGTTTCCCACTCACCCTCGACTCTCCTAGGAGTGATTCTTTAAAACACAAATATGATTATTTTCCTGCGAGTTTTAAAAACATGATTCTCTTGCAGATTCCCAACCTTTCACAGTGCGCCTGGCCTCCCACTTCCTACACAAACCATCACTCAGGGTTCACTCCATCTCTCATCTCCAGGCATTCAGGCCCCTCTGTGCACAGGCAAGTGGCTCTTTTTTTCTCCTTTATTTGTTCAGTCAGTTAAGTCAGTCCACAAGACATGTACCTTAAAATTCCTGAGGGCAACAGAAAGAAAAAGCAAAACAAATAAATAAAACTTTTAAAAGGTGATAAGCACTGTGAAGGAAAGATTTTAGATAGGTGTCACTGAAAGGCAAGATCTCAACAATGAAAAGGAAATAGCCAAGATAAAATTGGGGAGCTTGGTATGAGGGAGCATTAAACAGAAGAAGCACTGGGATTACAATGAGAAGTGATCATTTGAGACAGTCTTTGTGAATTATTTGGGGAAAGAATCTAAAAGCGAGTGGATATGTGTAAATGTATAACTGATAAACTTTTCTGTACAGAAGAAACTAATGCAATGTTGTAAATTAACTATACTCTTATTAATAAAAAAAATTAATGGGAAAAAATATACAAAAAAATTCTGGGGGATATTATACAATAACCACTATTACGCTAACTAAGCATAATAGCAAACACCCTCTTCCAACAACACAAGAGAAGACTCTACATATGGACATTATCAGATGGTCAACACCAAAATCAGATTGATTATATTCTTTGCAGCCAAAGATGGAGAAGCTCTATACAGTCAGCAAAAACAAGACCGGGTGCTGATTGTGACTCAGATCATGAACTCCTTATTGTCAAATTCAGACTTAAATTGAAGAAAGTAGGGAAAACCACTAGACCATTCAGGTACGACCTAAATCAAATCCCTTATAATTATACAATGGAAGTGAGAAATAGATTTAAGGGACTAGATTATATAGACAGAGTGCCTGATGAACTACATACAGAGGTTCATGACATTGTACAGGAGACAGGGATCAAGACCATCCCCATGGAAAAGAAATGCAAAAAAGCAAAATGGCTGTCTGGGGAGGCCTTACAAATAGCTGTGAAGAAGAGAAGTGAAAAGCAAGGAGAAAAGGAAAGATATTTCCATTTGAATGCAGAGTTCCAAAGAATAGCAAGGAGAGATAAGAAAGCCTTCCTCAGCGATCAATGCAAAGAAATAGAAGAAAAGAACAGAATGGGAAAGACTAGCGATCTCTTCAAGAAAACAAGGGAGCATTTCATGCAAAGATGGGCTCAATAAAGGACAAAATGGTATGGACCTAACAGAAGCAGAAGATAGTAAGAAGAGGTGGCAAGAATACACAGAAGAACTGTACAAAAAAGAGCTTCACAACACAGATAATCATGATGGTGTGATCACTGATCTAGATCCAGACATCCTGGAATGTGAAGTCAAGTGGGCCTTAGAAAGCATCACTATGAACAAAGCTAGTGGAGGTGATGGAATTCCAGCTGAGCTATTTCAAATCCTGAAAGATCATGCTGTGCAAGTGCTGCACTCAATATATCAGCAAATTTGGAAAACTCAGCAGTGGCCATAGGACTGGAAAAGGTCAGTTTTTACTCCAATCCAAAAGAAAGGCAATGCCAAAGAATGCTCAAACTACCACACAATTGCATTCATCTCACACACTAGTAAAGTAATGCTCAAAATTAGCCAAGCCAGGCTTCAGCAATGTGTGAACCGTGAACTTACAGATGTTCAAGCTGGTTTTAGAAAAGGCAGAGGAACCAGAGATCAAATTGCCAACATCCACTGGATCATTGAAAGAGCAAGAGAATTCCAGAAAAATATCTATTTCTGCTTTATTGACTATGCCAAAGCCTTTGACTGTGTGGATCACAATAAACTGTGGACAATTCTGAAAGAGATGGGAATACCAGACCACCTGACCTGCCTCTTGAGAAACCTATATGCAGGTCAGGAAGCAACAGTTAGAACTGGACATGGAACAACAGACTGGTTCCAAATAGGAAAAGGAGTACATCAAGGCTGTATATTGTTACCCTGCTTATTTAACTAACATGCAGAGTACATTATGAGAAACGCTGGGCTGGAAGAAGCACAAGCTGGAATCAAGATTGCCTGGAGAAATATCAATAACCTTAGATATGCAGATGACACCACCCTTATGGCAGAAAGTGAAGAGCAACCAAAAAGCCTCTTGATGAAAGTGAAAGAGGAGATTGAAAAAGTTGGCTTAAAGCTCAACATTCAGAAAACGAAGATCATGGCATCTGGTCCCATCACTTCATGAGAAATAGATGGGGAAACAGTGGAAACAGTGTCAGACTTTATTTTTCAGGGCTCCAAAATCACTGCAGATGGTGATTGCAGCCATGAAATTAAAAGACACTTACTCCTTGGAAGGAAAGTTATGACCAACCTAGATAGCATATTCAAAAGCAGAGACATTACCTTGCCAACAAAGGTCCGTCTAGTCAAAGCTATGGTTTTTCCAGTGGTCATGTATGGATGTGAGAGTTGGACTGCGAAGAAAGCTGAGTGCCAAAGAATTGATGCTTTTGAAACTTTGGTGTTGGAAAATACTTTCTAGAGTCCCTTGGACTGCAAGGAGGTCCAACTAGTCCATCCTAAAGGAGATCAGTCCTGGATGTTCATTGGAGGGACTGATGCTAAAGCTGAAACTCCAATACTTTGGCCACCTCACATGAAGAGTTGACTCATTGGAAAAGACTCTGATGCTGGGAGGGATTGGGGGCAGGAGGAGAAGGGGACGACAGAGGATGAGATGGCTTGATGGCATCACCGACTTGATGGACATAAGTTTGAGTAGATTCAGGGAGTTGGTGATGGACAGGGAGGCCTGGCATGCTGCGATTCATGGGGTTGCAAAGAGTCGGACACGACTGAGTGACTGAACTGAACTGATGCTTACAAAGAAATGTTCAGTTCAGTCACTAAGTGGTGTCTAACTCTTTGTGACCCCGTGGACTGCAGCACTCCAAGCCTCTCTGTCCATCACCAAATCATGGGGTTTACTCAAACTCATGTCCATTGAGTCCGTGATGCAATCCAACCGTCTCTTCCTCTGTAGTCCCCTTCTCCTGCCTTCAATCTTTCCCAGTATCAGGGTCTTTTCAAATGAGTCAGCTCTTAGCATCAGGTAGCCAAAGTATTGGCATTTCAGCTTCAACATCAGTCCTTCCAATGAATATTCAGGACTGATTTCCTTTAGGATTCACTCCAACACCACAGTTCAAAAGCATTAATTCTTCCACACTCAGCTTTCTTTATAATCCAACTCTCACATCCATACATGACTACTGGAAAAACCCATAGCTTTGACTAGACGGACCTTTGTTGGCAAAGTAATGTCTCTGCTTTCCAATATGCTCTCTATGTTGGTCATAATTTTTATTCCAAGGAGTAAGCGTCTTTTAATTTCATGGCTCCAGTCACCAGCTGCAGTATTTTAGAACACAAAAAATTAAAGTCTGCCACTGTTTTCACTGTTTCCCCATCTATTTCCCATGAAGTGATGGGACAAGATGCCATGGTCTTCGTTTTCTGAATGTTGAGCTTTAAGCCAACTTTTTCACTATCCTCTTTCACTTTCATCAAGAAGCTCTTTAGTTCTTCTTTCTGCCTATCTGAGGTTATTGATATTTCTCCCAGAAATCTTGATTCCAGCTTGTGCTGCATCCAGCCCAGTGTTTCTCATGATTGTCTCTGCATACAAGCAGGGTGACAATATACAGCCTTGATGCACTCCTTTCCTGATCTGGAACCAGTCTATTGTTCCATGTCCAGTTTTAACTGTTGCTTCTTGACCTGCATACAGGTTTCTCAGGAGGCAGGTCAGATGGTCCTGTATTTCCATCTCTTTCAGAATTTTCCACAGTTTGTGGTGATTTTCCACAGTCAAAGGCTTTAGAATAGTTAATATAGCAGAAGTAGATGCTTTTCTGGAACTCTCTTGCTTTTTTGAAAATCCAGCAGATGTTGGCAATTTGATCTCTGATTCCTCTGCCTTTTCTAAATCTACCTTGAACATTTGGAAGTTCATAGTTCACATACTGTTGAAGCCTGGCTTGGAGTATTTGGAGCATTACTTTACTAGCGTGTGAGAAGAGTGCAATTGTGCAGCAGTTTGAGCATTCTTAAGCATTGCCTTTCTTTGGAATTGGAATGAAAACTGACCTTTTCCAGTCCTGTGGCCACTGCTGAGTTTTCCAAATATGCTGCACATACTGAATGCAGCACTTTCACAGCACCATCTTTTAGGATATGAAACAGCTCACTGGAATTCTGTCACCTCCACTAGCTTTGTTCATAGTGATGCTTTCTAAGGCCCATTTGACTTCACATTCCAGGATGTCTGGCTCTAGGTCAGTGATCATACCATACCAGTGATTATCTGGGTCATGAAGATCTTTTTTGTATAGTTTTTCTGTGTATTCTTGCCATGTCTTCTTTATATCTTCTGCTTCTGTTAGGTCCATACCATTTCTGTCCTTTATTGAGCCCATCTTTGCATGAAACGTTCCCTTGGTATCTCTGATTTTCTTGAAGATATCTCTAGTCTTTCCCATTCTACTGTTTTCCTCTATTTCTTTGCATTGATCACTGAGGAAGGCTTTCTTATCTCTCCTTGCTATTCTTTGGAACTCTGCATTCAAATGGGTATATCTTTCCTTTTCTCCTTTGCTTTTCGCTTCTCTTCTTTTCACAGCTATTAGTAAGACCTCCTCAGACAACCATTTTGCTTTCTTGCATTTCTTTTTCTTAGAGATGGTCTTGATCCCTGCCTCCTGTACAGTGTCATGAACCTCTGTCCATAGTTCTTCAGGCATTCTGTCTATCACATCAAGTCCCTTAAATCTATTTCTCACTTCCACTGTATAATCATAAGGAATTTGATTTAGGTCATACCTGAATGGTCTAGTGGTTTTCCCTACTTTCTTCAATTTAAGTCTGAATTTGGCAATAAGGAGTTCATGATCTGAGTCACAATCAGCTCCTGGTCCTGTTTTTGCTGACTGTGTAGAGCTTCTCCATCTTTTGCTGCAAAGAATATAATCAGTCTGGTTTTGCTATTGACCATCTGGTGATGTTCATGTGTAGAGTCTTCCCTTATGTTATTGGAAGAGGGTATTTGCTATTATCACTGCATTCTCTTGGCAAAATTCTATTAGCCTTTGCCCTGCTTTATTTTGTACTCCAAGGCCAAATTTGCCTGTTACTCCAGGTATTTCCTGACTTCCTACTTTTGCATTCCAGTCCCCTAAAATGAAAAGGACATCTTTTTTGGGTGTTATTTTCAGAAGATCTTGTAGATGTTCATAGAACCATTCAACTTCAGCTTCTTCAGCATTACTGGTCAGAGCATAGACTTAGATTACTGTGATACTGAATAGTTTGCCTTGGAAACGAATGGGGATCATTCTGTCATTTTGGAGACTGCATCCAATACTGCATTTCGGACTCTTTTGTTGACTATGATGGCTACTGCATTTCTCGTGAGGGATTCTTGCCCACAGTGGTAGATATAATGGTCATCTTTGTTAAATTCACCCATTCCAGTCCATTTTAGTTTGCTGATTCCTAAACTGTTGACATTCACTCTTGCCATCTCCTGTTTTACCACCTCCAATTTGCCTTATTAAAAAGCAGAGACATTACTTTGCCAACAAAGGTCCGTCTAGTGAAGGCTATGGTTTTTTCAGTGGTCGTGTATGGATGTGAGAGTTGGACTATAAAGAAAGCTGAGTGCCGAAGAATTGATGCTTTTGAACTGTGTTGTTGGAGAAGACACTTGAGAGTCCCTTGGACTGCAAGGAGATCCAACCAGTCCATCCTAAAGGAGATCAGCCCTTGGTGTTCTTTGGAAGGACTGATGTTGAAGCTGAAACTGCAATACTTTGGCCACCTGATGCGAAGAGCTGACTCATTGGAAAAGACCCTGATGCTGGGAAAGATTGAGGGCAGGAGAAGAAGGGGACGACAGAGGATGAGATGGTTGGATGGCATCACCGACTCAACGGACATGGGTTTGGGTGGACTCCGGGAGTTCATGATGGACAGGGAGGCCTGGCGTGCAGTGGTTCATGGGGTCGCAAAGAGTCAGACACGACTGAGTGACTAAACTGAACTGAATTGAATTTGCCTTAATTCATGAACCTAACATTCCAGGTTCCTATGCAAGATTGCTCTTACAGCATTGGACTTTGTTTCTATCACCAGTCACATCCACAACTGGGTATTGTTTTTATTTTCGCTCCATCTCTTCATTCTTTCTGGAGTTAGTTCTCCACTGATCTCCAATAATATATTGGGCACCTACCGACCTGGGGAGTTTATCTTTCAGTATCCTATCTTTTTGCCTTTTCATACTGTTCATGGGGTTCTCAAGGCAAAATACTGAAGTGGTTTGCCATTCCCTTCTCTAGTGGACCACATTTTGTCCGCCTAAATGTTAACATCAAAAAAAAAAAATGTTAAAGAAATGTTAACATCAAAATAAACAGTTATGTTATAATAAAAACAAAAACAATATAAACTATTGCTGATGCAGTTTAGTCACTGCATTGTATTCAACTCTTTTGAGACCCCATGGACTGTAGCCCACCAGGTTCCTTTTTCCATGGAATTCTCCAGGCAAGAATAGTGGAGTAGGTAGCCAATTCCCTTCTTTAGGGGATTTTCCCGACCCAGGAATCAAACCCAAGTCCCCTTCATTGGCAGGTGGATTCTTTACCACTAAGCCACCAGGATAGTAAGATCTAAATAATGCCAGAAAATGGTGATAGATGGAGTAGTCTCCAGAGGGTTCAGAAATTTATGTCTAAATAGCAGAATTACAAGTTATTTTTATGGGCCTTTTTTTTTTGTCTCATCATTTTTCCTACCATAAGCATGCTTTAAAAAGAAGAAAAGTTTACATCTCAGAACTAAGTGCTCATAGTAGTCTGTTTCCCTTTTCTTCCAGGTTTCTCTAGGACATACTAGTGTCCAGAACCACAGGTTAGCAAAACTCCTGGTTTGCTTAGAACTAAGAGATTCCTCAGGGAGAAGGCAATGGCATCCCACTCCAGTACTCTTGCCTGGAAAATTCCATGGGCGGAGGAGCCTGGTAGGCTGCAGTCCATGGGGTCGCAAAGAGTCTGACACGACTGAGCGACTTCACTTTCACTTTTCACTTTCACGCTTTGGAGAGGGAAATGGCAACCTACTCCAGTGTTCTTGCCTGGAGAGTCCCAGGGGCGGGGGAGCCTGGTGGGCTGCCGTCATGGGGTCGCACAGAGTTGGACACGACTGAAGTGACTTAGCAGCAGCAAGAGATTTCTCAAGATGCAGGTATTTCATTGCTAAAACTAGGACAGCCCTGAGCAAACTGATTGCTGGTCACCCTACAACTAGAACTGTTAATGCAAATATAAGAAAACATGGAAAATTGAGTTGAACATTGGATTATATTCTTCTAAATATGTAAAAACAATAAAAATCTGTTAACTCTGCACAGAAAAAAAGTCACTGGAGAGCATCAGGCAGATGAAAAGCTTACATATTAAAATATAAATTGAAGGAAACAGAGGAAATAACTTAGTCCCATTTCTACTTTATAGATTAAATTTATATCTTTAAAATTATCGCCATTAATATCATCAAACACAATTCCAAAATGGTTGCCTGCGTTCCAGACAGAGCAATATTTCCAGGTTTTTACCTTCAACTCTTCAACACAGTGCTTAATTATATGCTACTTAATGAAGAATGGTATTGATTTTTATGAACTAATTTGTGCAGATTAATGTGTACATAGTTATGAAATGACCGCATGCTGCAATTATAAAATCAAGCTAAATGCAATAAATATATGAATTTAGAGCATGAAGGGAAGAAAGAAATATTTAAAACAACTAAAAAAATTATTGTGTCCTCTTTTCTAAAGGAATTAGAACAAGTAGAGAAATGATGAGCCATTATTCAGAGAATAGCACAGGAACTAACAAAGTTGCCAGGCCAGACTAATTTGATGGATTTTTTCCTTTATAGCAGAGAATTTGCTGGTTGAAAAAAAAAAAGATCAGAAGCATAAACTATATCTGACTTCAGTAAGATATCTGACACATAATAACCCACAGAAAGATTTTAAATCAGGTTTGTTTGGACAGAAATAGGATTAAAAATGACTCAAAGCTAGATCTATGTATAAAACTGTAAGGTGTAATTATAAATGGCCATACATCTTTCTTAGTAGTTATAGCAAGTATTGTTTCATAAAGGGCCATTATTGGTTTTAAATATCTTTAAAAAAACCCTAGAGGACAGAAAAAATATATTAAATGTTTATATATATATAACATATATATATATATGTTATATATATATATGAAGAAAACAAGCAGAGAAGCAGTAAGTATGTAAGAAAAAGGGAGAGTAAAGGATAAAGAAAACTGATTATTAAGGAAATTTAGAACCAGAAGACCTAACTTAGAGAACATAGCAGTTACTAAGTATTTCTAGAATGCATATGCTGATAGTTTGTAATTTTAGTTTCAAGTTTGCATTTTTATTCCTTTACAGAATACAACTTTAAGAATTGGTTCTTACTATTAACACTGTGTTTCCCATTCACATTATTATTCTCCATTTAGATTTAGCTGAAAAAGATTACGAGTCATTTATTACCAGTGTTTCTTTGTTTTCCCACTTCGGAAGGGAATGTTGGGGAACACAATTTTAAATAGAGAAGTCAGAGAAGACATTACAATAAAAAGCAAAGCTTTGCAAGCTACCTTGAGGAAAAGCAAAGAAAAAAGCAAATGTCAAAGCCCTGAAGTAGCAGTTAATGTGCTGGAGAAAAAAAAACGTCAAGAGGCCACTATGGCCGGAACAGAGTGACAACACAGGAGACAAGTCACAGATGATGTCAGAGAGATGCCCAGATTGAGCAGAGCCTTGTAAGGCTCACTGACCCTAGTGAAATGGGAGCTGCTGAAAGGAGCAGAGGAGTAACATAAGCTCACACATAAAAGCCATTCCCCACCCTCCCCCAGGCTGCTGTACGAAGACTAGCCTACAGTGGGGACTTCCCTGGTGGTCCAGTGGTTAAGAGTTTGCTTTCCAATGCAGGGGGCTGTTTCCCTGAAAATTTTCCCTCTCTTAGATAATGGAAATTCTGTTCTAGAGTAATCCTTGATTCTGTTCTTTCTCTCACACCTCTACCTAAACTGTACATATGTTCTTGGCTCTAGTCAAAATGTATCTATCATTTGACTGCATCTTATCCCTCCCACTGCTACCAGACTAGTGCAAGCCATTATTTTTGAGAGTCTTATGCCCTGTTGACTGTCTCCCCTTTTCTCTCCTCAGATCCCTACAGTCTGTCTTTTTAAGATTTTTTTCTGAAGTGGAACATTTCCTGGTTGGGGAGCTAAGATCCCACATGCCTCATGGCCAAAAAAAAAAAAAAAAAAAAAAAAAAGAACAAAAACAACAGAAGCAATATTGTAACAAATTACATAAAGACTTTTAAAATGCTCCACTTCAGAGAAAAAATCTTGAAAAAAAAAAAAAAAAGACTGCAGGCAGGGATCTGAGGAGAGAAAAGGGGAGAAGTCAACAGAGCATAAGACTCTCAAAAATAATGATGGCTTGCACTAGTCTATTAGCAGTGGGAGGGATAAGACAAAGTCAAATGATAGATTTTTACTAGAGCCAAGAACATATGTACAGTTTAGGTAGAGGTGTGAGAGAAAGAACAGAATTAAGGATTACTCTAGAACATAATTTCCATTATCTAAGAGAGGGAAAATTTTCAGGGAATCAACTTTGGGGAGTAAGATCGGGAGCTCAGCTCAGAGTGTGAGATACCTCTTAGAAATTCAAGTGGTAATGTCAAGGATTCAGTTGGACACAGGAGTCAGCAGTTCAGGACAGAAGTTCAGGATGAAGAGAGCAATTTCAATATTGAAACACATGATTTGGCTTCCACTGGTAGTTCAGATGGTAAAGAATCTGCCTACAGTGCAGGAGACCCAGGTTCAATCTCTGGGTCAGGAAGATCCCCTGGAGAAGGGAATGGCATCCCACTCCAATATTCTTGTCTGGGAAAACCCATGGACAGAGGACCCAGGCGAGCTACAGTTCATGGGGTCACAAAGAGTTGGACACAACTGAATGGCTAACACTTGCATTTGCACCCTAAAAAGTGAGTAGATGTGGGAAGAGGAGGAGAAATAAGGACTTACCCTTGGTGCAATTTAGAGATAACATTGCAAGAGATGAGGAGGAACCAGCAAAGGAGACAAAGGAAGGTCAGCCAGGCAGGAAGAGAAGGGAAAAACCAAGAAAAGGTGCTGGAAGACAAGGAAAGAAATTTCAAAGAGAAGGGAGTAATCACCCTATCATGTGCTGCTGACAAGTCATTTAAGATGAAGACAGAAAAATGAAGTTATCAATGCATTCAACAATGTGGATATCGTTGGGGATGTTGATAAGAAGTGTTTCCTTTAAGTGGCACAGGTGAAAGTCTGTTGCAATATGGATTCAAAAGAGAGTAGAATGGAGAGAAATGAAGGATGCAGACAGTCTTTTTAAAGATATCTTGCAAAGGTTGGTGGGGTCGGTGGCGGGGGGTGAATCTCTATAAAAGATATTTTAATGGGAGAAATAAGAACCTGTTAGTATATTGATAGGTCTAAGAGAGGGGGAAAAAATGGCGCAAAAAAGAAATGGAATATGACAAAGTAAAAGAAGAGACTGTGAGACAGTGACTATAATGGCAGAAAATCTGCTTAGATAAGGGGAAGCATGAGGGCTGAGAGCAATGGTGAAAGGAGGGTTGGATCAACGATGTCAAGGAATTAAGAAGTTATTCACAAAAGAAGGGGATCCCCTGGTGGTTTAGACAGTAAAGAGTCTGCCTGCAATGCAGGAGACCTGAGATCAATGCCTGGGGTGGGAAGATCCCCTGGAGAAAGAAATGCAACCCACTCTAGTATTCTTGCCTGGATAATCCCATGGACTGAGAAGCATGGTGGGCTGTAGTCCATAGGATGGAAAAGACTCGGACATGACTGAGTGACTTCACATTCACTTTTCACAAAAGAAGCATCTGGGGAAAATAGCAGGTGATGATCATAAGAGATGCAATACTTGAATCTGAAATTTTGAAATCATCATAGTTATCTGTAATAAGGACAGGGTTTATGTCCGTGGGGTGAACTGTTGAGAGAACACAGAGCCTAAGATCACTGGATGAAAGGACCCTCAGTGCCAAAAGGTTAGCATATTGGAAGTAATATAAATCACCAGAACTTATGATCACCAAGAAGTAGTGTCTGGAAACAATGACAATGAACCAGAGCTTTCAATTTTCAAACAATGAGAAAAGATACATCAAATATTATTCTTCATGGGACTTCCCAACAAAGAAAGTATCAGTCACTCAGTCGTGTTTGGAACTCTTTGCAACCCCATGGACCGTATCCTGCTAGGCTCCTCTGTCCATGAGATTCCCCAGGCAAGAATACTGGAGTGGGGTGCCATGCCCTCCTCCAGGGAATCTTCTTGACCCAGGAATTGAATCCAGGTCTCTTACATTGGAGGCAGATACTTTACCATCTGAGTCACCAGGGAAGCCTCCCCCTGCCAACCTAATGGGGCAGAAGTAAATATATACATTTAATGTAATATAAATGACATAAGTGCTAAAGCACAAAGATGAACCAAGTCACATGGGATAAGGAGGAATTGATCATTAGGTACTCAACACACAATGATTGAAAAAAATGAATGAGCAAATGAACTGTGGGTTTGGCGAATGTAGGAGGTTGAATAGTGGTCTCTGTAAAGACATGTCTACCTAGAACTTGTGAAAGCGACCTTATTTGGGGGGAAAGGGTCTTTGAAGAACATCCTGAATCACTCAATTGGCCCTAAATGCAATGACTTATAGGAGACAGAAGAGGCAAAGACACTAAGACACACGACATGTGACAAGGAGGCAGAGACTGGAGTGATGCAGTTACAAGCCAAGAAGCACCTGAAGCAACCAGAAGAAATAGAATCTCTTTAGAGCAAGAAATAGAATCTCTTTAGAGCACAGCCCTATTGACATTTTGAATTTGGATTCTGGCCTCTGAAATTGTGAGAAAATAAATTTCTGTTAGGTTAAGCTGCTCAGTTTATAATAATTTGTTGCAGAAATGAATACAGCGATGAAAACCTGACAGGAACATTTGAACTGAATCTTGAAAGAAGAGAAGTTTGAAAAGGTAAGAAGTTGCAGTAAGTAATGAAATATTATTCTAACCAGTATGTGCAAAGGCAAGGAATAATGAAGGCACAAGGCCAGGGGCAGTGACAAGAGGAGTTACCTGGAGCCATGGCTGCGCGGGCGCAGAAGGGCCTAGAGGACCTATCCCACATTGAAGGTCAGGAGGGGCGGCCATGAGGAGATACCCTTCGTCCAAGGTAAGGAGCAATGGCTGCACTTTGCTGGAGCAGCCGTAAAGAGATACCCCATGCCCAAGGTAAGACAAACCTAAGTAAGATGGTAGATATTGCAAGAGGGCATCAGAGGGCAAACACAATGAAACCATACTCACAGAAAACTAGCCAATCTAATCACACTACGACCACAGCCTTGTCTAACTCAATGAAACTAAGCCATGCCCGTGGGGCAACCCAAGACAGGCGGGTCATGGTGGAGAGATCTGACAGAATGTGGTCCACTGGAAAAGGGAATGGCAAACCACTTCAGTATTCTTGCCTTGAGAACCCCATGAACAGTATGAAAAGGCAAAATGATAGGATACTGAAAGAGAAACTCCCTAGGTCAGTAGGTGCCCAATATGCTACTGGAGATCAGTGGAGAAGTAACTCCAGAAAGAATGAAGGGATGGAGCCAAAGCAAAAACAATACCCAGCTGTGGATGTGACTGGTGATAGAAGCAAGGTCTGATGCTGTAAAGAGCAATACTGCATAGGAACCTGGAATGTCAGGTCCATGAATCAAGGCAAATTGGAAGTGGTCAAACAGGAGATGGCAAGAGTGAATGTCAACATTCTAGGAATCAGCGAACTGAAATGGACTGGAATGGGTGAATTTAACTCAGATGACCATTATATCTACTACTGCGAGCCAGGAATCCCTCAGAAGAAATGGAGTGGCCATCATGGTCAACAAAAGAGTCCGAAATCCAGTACTTGGATGCAATCTCAAAAACGACAGAATAATCTCTGTTCGTTTCCAAGGCAAACCATTCAATATCACAGTAATCCAAGTCTATGCCCCACCCAGTAATGCTGAAGAAGCTGAAGTTGAACGGTTCTATGAAGACCTACAAGACCTTTTAGAACTAACACCCAAAAAAGATGTCCTTTTCATTATAGGGGACTGGAATGCAAAAGTAGGAAGTCGAGAAACACCTGGAGTAACAGGCAAATTTGGCCTTGGAATACGGAATGAAGCAGGGCAAAGACTAATAGAGTTTTGCCAAGAAAATGCACTGGTCATAACAAACACCCTCTTCCAACAACACAAGAGAAGACTCTATACATGGACATCACCAGATGGTCAACACCGAAATCAGATTGATTATATTCTTTGCAGCCAAAGATGGAGAAGCTCTATACAGTCAGCAAAAACAAGACCAGGAGCTGACTGTGGCTCAGACCATGAACTCCTTATTGCCAAATTCAGATTTAATTGAAGAAAGTAGGGAAAACCACTAGACCATTCAGGTATGACCTAAATCAAATCACTTATGATTATACAGTGGAAGTGAGAAATAGATTTAAGGGCCTAGATCTGATAGATAGAGTGCCTGATGAACTATGGAATGAGGTTCGTGACATTGTACAGGAGACAGGGATCAAGACCATTCCCATAGAAAAGAAATGCAAAAAAGCAAAATGGCTGTCTGGGGAGGCCTTACAAATAGCTGTGAAAAGAAGAGAAGTGAAAAGCAAAGGAGAAAAGGCAAGATATAAACATCTGAATGCAGAGTTCCAAAGAATAGCAAGAAGAGATAAGAAAGCCTTCTTCAGCGATCAATGCAAAGAAATAGAGGAAAACAACAGAATGGGAAAGACTAGGGATCTCCTCAAGAAAATCAGATATACCAAAGGAACATTGCATGCAAAGATGGGCTCGATAAAGGACAGAAATGGTATGGACCTAACAGAAGCAGAAGATATTAAGAAGAGATGGCAAGAATACACAGAAGAACTATACAAAAAAGATCTTCACAACCCAGATAATCACGATGGTGTGATCACTGACCTAGAGCCAGACATCCTGGAATGTGAAGTCAAGTGGGCCTTAGAAAGCATCACTACGAACAAAGCTAGTGGAGGTGATGGAATTCCAGTGGAGCTATTCCAAATCCTGAAAGATGATGCTGTGAAAATGCTGCACTCAATATGCCAGCAAGTTTGGAAAACTCAGCAGTGGCCACAGGACTGGAAAAGGTCAGTTTTCATTCCAATCCCAAAGAAAGGCAATGCCAAAGAATGCTCAAACTACCGTACAATTGCACTCATCTCACACGCTAGTAAAGTAATGCTCAAAATTCTCCAAGCCAGGCTTCAGCAATATGTGAACTGTGAACTTCCTGATGTTCATGCTGGTTTTAGAAAAGGCAGAGGAACCAGAGATCAAATTGCCAACATCCTCTGGATCATGGAAAAAGCAAAAGAGTTCCAGAAAAGCATCTATTTCTGCTTTATTGACTAGGCCAAAGCCTTTGACTGTGTGGATCACAGTAAACTGTGGAAAATTCTGAAAGAGATGGAAATATCAGACCACCTGATCTGTCTCTTAAGAAATTTGTATGCAGGTCAGGAAGCAACAGTTAGAACTGGACATGGAACAACAGACTGGTTCCAAATAGGAAAAGCAGTTAATCAAGGCTGTGTATTGTCACCCTGTTTATTTAACTTATATGCAGAGTACATCATGAGAAATGCTGGACTGGAAGAAACACAAGCTGGAATCAAGATTGCCAGGAGAAATATCAATAACCTCAGATATGCAGATGACACCACTGTTATGGCAGAAAGTGAAGAGGAACTAAAAAGCCTCTTGATGAAAGTGAAAGAGGAGAGTGAAAAAGTTGGCTTAAAGCTCAACATTCAGAAAATGAAGATCATGGCATCCGGTCCCACCACTTCATGGGAAATAGATGGAGAAACAGTGGAAACAGTGTAAGACTTTATTTTTCTGGGCTCCAAAATCACTACAGATGATGACTGCAGCCATGAAATTAAAAGACGCTTACTCCTTGGAAGGAAAGTTATGACCAACCTAGATAGCACATTCAAAAGCAGAGACAGTACTTTGCCAACAAAGGTCCATCTAGTCAAGGCTATGGTTTTTCCTGTGGTCATGTATGGATGTGAGAGTTGGACTGTGAAGAAGGCTGAGCGCCGAAGAATTGATGCTTTTGAACTGTGGTGTTGGAAAAGACTCTTGAGAGTCCCTTGGACTGCAAGGAGATCCAACCAGTCCATTCTGCAGGAGATCAGCCCTGGGATTTCTTTGGAAGGAATGATGCTCAAGCTGAAACTCCAGTACTTTGGCCACCTCATGCGAAGAGTTGACTCATTGGAAAAGACTCTGATGCTGGGAGGAATTGGGGGCAGGAGGATAAGGGGACGACAGAGGATGAGATGGCTGGATGGCATCACTGACTTGATGGACGTGAGTCTGAGTGAACTCCGGGAGTTTTGATGGACAGGGAGGCCTGGTGTGCTGCGATTCATCAGGTCGCAAAGAGTCAGACACGACTGAGCGACTGACCTGATCTGAATAAAGGCACAAGCACATTTCAGGAAAAGTGGAAAGCTCAGGGCAGCAGGCCACTGTTTTAGAATGTAAAACTAGGTTCCATGGCCCATAAGTTTTCACCATGTCTCCTGCGTTGGCAGGCTAATTCTTTACCACTGAGCCACCAGGGAAGCTCATGACGTCTCCTTTAAGACTTAGCAAAAAGGACTCTTACCTTAATGGCTATAACTCTCGAAAAAGAGGAATCCCCAAACTTTGGAGTTATATTAGACCATGCTGCTGCTAAGTCGCTTCAGTCGTGTCCAACTCTGTGCGACCCCATAGACGGCAGCCCACCAGACTCCGCCGTCCCTAGGATTCTCCAGGCAAGAACACTGGAGTGGGTTGCCATTTCCTTCTCCAATGCATGAAACTGAAAAGTGAAAGTGAAGTCGCTCAGTTGTGTCCGACTGTTCGTGACCCCATGGACTGCAGCCTACCAGGCTCCTCCATCTATGGGATTTTCCAGGCAAGAGTATTAGACCATAGATCTATGTTAAAACAAATTTCTTTGAATCTTTTATTGCTGTGTTTCAATTCAATAACTACACTACAGGACAATACTAACTGGCCTAAATAAAAATTATTATTGTGTAGCACAATCAGACGGTGACTTCAGTTCAGCTACAATCAATCCTAGATGTGGTTTTCTAATTGGAGCAAATTCATAGTGCTCCCGGTATTTTATACGACAAGCTTTTTCTCCATCCTCATATACAGGAATCATGAAAAATAGCTGTCAATTACTTGAAAGAGAGCAGTATTTCTCCGACCTTAGGGCACCATGTAGATCTATTACATCCATATTGCCATGCTGGTAAGATCAAAGAGCAGAAAGGAGCTTGGCAGCGGTAGAGATAAATCCCTGGGAATTAAGGAGTTTCCCATTTCCATGAACTCCCTGTGCTCAAATTATATAAGGCAGTGCTTTCCTTACTGTGTACAAATCACCTGCTGTTGTTCAGTTACTAAGTCATGTCTGACTCTTTGTGACTCCATGGACTACAGCACACCATGCTTTCCTGTTCTTCACTATCTCCTGGAGTTTGCTCAAACTCATGTCCATTGAGTCAGTGATGCTCTCAAACCATCTCATCCTCTGTCGCCCCCTTCTCCTCCTGCCTTCAATCTTTCCCAGCATCAGAGTCTTTTCCAACGACTCGGCTCTTCACGTCAGGTGGCCAAAGAATTATAGTTTCAGCTTCAGCAACAGTCCTTCCAGTGAATATTCAGGGTTGATATCTTTTAGAAATGATTGGTGTGATCTTCCTGAAGTCCAGGGAACTCTCAAGTCTTCTCCAGCACCACAATTCAAAGGAATCAGTTCTTCAGCACTTAGCTTTCTTTACAGTCCAACTCTCCCATCCATACATGACTACTGGAAAAACCATAGCTTTGAGTCTACTGACCTTTGTCAGCAAAGTGATATCTCCACGTTTTAAAATGCTGTCTATGTTTGTCATAGCTTTTCTTCCAAGCAGCAAGCGTCTTTTAATTTCATGGCTGCAGTCACTGTCCACAGTGATTTTGGAGCCCAAAATCACAAAACCTGTCACTGTTTCCACTTTTTCCCCTTCTATTTGCCATGAAGTGATGGGACCAGATGCCATGATCTTGGTTTTTTGAATGTTGAGTTTTAAGCCAGCTTTTCCAGTCTCCTCTTTCACCCTCATCAAGAGGTTCTTTAGTTCCCCAAATCACCTGATCATATTATTAAAATACAGATTCTGATGCAGTAGCCTGGAGTGGATTCTGGTATCTGCTACTGCTACTGCTAAGTCACTTCAGTCGTGTCCCACTCTGTGCAACCCCATAGACGGCAGCCCACCAGGCTCCCCCGTCCCTGGGATGGGATTCTCCAGGCAAGAACACTGGAGTGGGTTGCCATTTCCTTCTCCAATGCATGAAAGTGAAAAGTGAAAGTGAAGTCACTCAGTCGTGTCCGACCCTCAGCGACCCCATGAACTTGCAGCCTTCCAGGCTCCTCCATCCATGGGATTTTCCAGGCAAGAGTACTGGAGTGGGGTGCCATCTGGTATCTGCATTCCTAACAATTCCCTAAATGATACATTGTTAGTTCCTATGTCACACTTTGAGAAGCAAAGCTGACATGGGATATTTCTTCCAGAATGAGTTAGTCTTGCCATAGAGTCATAGCAACAGATGAGCTCTCAGATTTTGAATATTCTGCTCTCTTAGCCTTCTACTGTGTCCTTTAAGAGGTTATCAAACTTGAGGCAGGTATATAACCAAAGAGAGGTCTAGAGCTGACCCAGCTTCCAGGACAAAATGGTTTTGCCTTTTAGGCCTGGATGATGTATGAAGTTTATGGCAAACCCTAACAGAAGAAATTAGAAGAGGTATTTAGGGTTTAGAATTAATTAAGGCCAAGTATCCTTCAGCAGGTATTATCTTTTGGTTTAATACTTGGCCCCAATGTTGGACATCAGATAACCAACCATTCAACCCAGGCTGCCATCATAAACTAGGTGCTTTCAGGTCAACTTAGCTGTAAAGTCAGGGCTACTCCGTAGCTTTCTATAATTAAGTAAAAGTGGTTTATGCAATCAAGCCTGAAAGAGCCCCCAAAGGCATGAGTAAGTTGCAAGAGGCTGTTCACATTACCAGCAACATGACTCCAGCATTATGCTGGCACAAGCCAAAATCATATTTTAAGATTATAGTATCATCTCAGAGATGATACTGAAGAAAAATGAAGAAGGCAAATAATTTCTGTTGCAAAACTTTGAGTAGTCACCTAAGACTTTCCACTTTGCCTGCAAGGAACAACAGGTTGGAGGCAGGAGAGTCAGGATTTACATAAGATGCTTAACGTTTGATTAGATACTACAAAGATATTTGGGGACCCAAATACTGCACATGAATGTTCACCAGAAGACAGTCTCTGCAGAAAAGGCTGTTAGTAGCCATGTGGCAGGATAATGCACTGAGGTTATTTTTCACACTGCAAAGAGAGCAAAGGCCAAAGCAAAGGATATGTGCTTAATGAGCTTAGGAAGAAAGAAGCCATGGTGGTTAGGCACAAACATGGACTATCCTTCGCTAAGGTACCATCTGTGGTTTCAGGCAGCCACTGGGACTCTTGGAACATGTCTTCCATGGATAAGGAAAGACTACTATTTTCTTTCACCTTCTCTTACTGTCATTCATTTTTATAAATATTCAAAACGAGATCACAATATAACTAGTAACGAAATAAAAATCACCAAGTGATCCTGGACTCAGAGAACAGTCATCTCATGATCTTGAATCGCAATACAGTAGCTGAAGAGGCTGTGGGCTGTCTCCAACAAGGAATGGTTGGTGTAAACACACATGTTTGGAGAGTCAAGGGTTAAAGAACACTGAACACAAAATGTGTGACTGTCCAGTTAATCTGGCGGTCACATATGTATGGCATGGTCTTGGCTACTGGCTAGCTAATTGGTCCAATAAAACAGATACCTGATTCAAACTGAGCCCATATGATTCTCTCCCAGAACCTGAATTTAACAAAATTTGAATTTAACAAAAACAGAGACCAGAATTTGAATTTAACAAAAACAGAGACCAGAGTGGTTGGTGCTATCAAGTTTAGGATGGGGTTCTAAAGAAAATGTCTACAAACTTTGGCTAAAGAGGTCCTGGACACTGCCTTGTTCTTTTCTTTCTTAAGGCTCAGCTCAACATTTTCTCCTAAATTGAGAGCACCTCAAAATTTTTCCAACTGATCCCGCTTTACAACAGTCAGATGTAGTTGTTTACAACCAATAGAAACTATAGACTTGAAAACTATTATGATAGTTTTATCATTTTTATCTATAATTACTATCTATAATAATCTGTAATTAAAAAGCTTTTTCCCCAAGTTGTTCCTCAATTCTAAAATATTCTATTTTCCATCCTAGCCTGACTTTTCAAGAAAGAGCCTAACAGAATTTCTACTCAATGTGTCGAACTGCAATATTCACTAAGGCTCTAGAGAATTATTTAGAAAGTTTTACAAAAGAGCCTTTTAGGAGTAAGTAACAGATAGTCTTGCTGGATTTGGCAATGGATTATAGCAAGTGGTTTTCCTATGCATCCAAGCAATAGCAGCTCAACTATCTCTTACCACACATTGCTCTTTATAGACAGACATGTCTTTGTGGTGAAGGACTTAAAACTGAGTGAAACCCACAGCAGGAGAAATTTAGAGAACTAATTGATCAGTGTTCTATTTCTCTCTGTGTACTATAAAAGTGATCATCTGTTTTAGGAGAGATATCCTGTCCATAGTATAGCTATTTCTGGTTCTATAAATGAAGGTGTTTTTATAGTTTACACAAAAATATATTTCACATCCGAAGTCTGAAATTGTCAAATGTATAAAGACTGTCAGGTTGAAGTAAATAAAACTCATTTCTTTGACAAAACGTCTCTAATATTTTCTGTTTAGAACATCTTTAACTGTGATACATACACAGCCAACATATACAAAGATACTCCAATTCATAGATTAATATATTAGGATTACAGTCTTCATATAAATAGCCTAAAGTTAAAGTCTAAAGTCTATGAGGAGATCATGGCAACCCACATCAGTGTTCTTGCCTGGAGAATTCCAAGGACAGAGGAGCCTGGAAGGCTATAGTCCATGGGGTCACAAAGAGTTGGACACAACTGAAGTGACTTAGGATACACACACACAAAGTCTAAAGTCTGTTGTTTTTCAGTTGCTGAGTCATGTCTGACTCTTCATAACACCATGGACTACAGCATGCCAGGCCTCCCTGTCCCTCACTAAAGTCTATCCTCATTTCTAATTCTGCACATTTATACAAGCCAAAATATTTCAGCAGGTATTTATGTTGAAATTTCACCTTCTACTGAGAATGTGAGCCACACACATACATACAAATAGAAATTCTGTTCTACTTCCTCTCACTATGTAATTTAAGTCTATCCTACATATTTACATATATTATAAACTTACCATTAATCAGTATTGGCTGAATTCAGAAAGGTGTGCTGAATTCATAAAATGAAGCCAAACTCTATTTAGTTACAGTGCAGTTAGGTCTCTATTCACCTACATTATTTCATTCTCCACAACCATATACCTGTTCTCCCATTTTAAATGTTACTCCTTTAACATCAAAAGATCTTTTAAAAGATTTGAATTTCAACCTAGTAGTGGTGACTAGTAGTGCTACTATTTCAAGAATTTGGCTTCTAAAAAGTGAAACATTAATTCAAGTCAAGAATAAATGACTTGACCAAAGTCACCATGTTAGTGAGGAAACTCAGTGACCCACATCCAATACTCCTGGTTCATCATATACACACCAGTTACTTAAAGGGAAGAAAAACGAAATAATTAGCTTAAAATATATTTCTAAGAGGAGAAGGCAATGGCAACCCACTCCAGTACTCTTGCTTGGAAAATCCCATGGACGGAGAAGCCTGGTAGGCTGCAGTCCATGGGGTCGCTGAGGGTCAGACGCAACTGAGCAACTTCACTTTCACTTTTCACTTTCATGCATTGGAGAAGGAAATGGCAACCCACTCCAGTGTTCTTGCCTGGAGAATCCCAGGGGGAGCCTGGTGGGCTTCCATCTATGGGGTCGCACAGAGTCAGACACAACTGAAGTGACTTAGCAGTAGCAGCATATTTCTAAGAGCATTCAAAAATCCAAGTAAAGGTTTCAAAATACAATCTGTAAGCAATTGAAAAAATAATACATTTAGAAGATTAAAATTTGGATGATAAAATTACAACAAAAACACATTAATAACCAGCACTACAAAATGTCCTAACCTAAATCTTAAATGATGATGATTACATTTATTTCTCCTTCATTGTTTCAGCATCAGAAAAAATTTTAATAAGAAGTAAAAAAAAACTACTCAGAGAAAAAAGACAAAAAGTGAAATAAAATTTGTAGGAAGTTGCTCACTTTAATAACATTTTAAAGTGATTCTTTGGAGATACAAAATAAATTCATAAATGCAAGCAGCAGTCAAAAGGTCAACCCTTCAAAAGGATACTTGTCTTCTCATTTTTAGTGAATTGAGTCCCTTCTTTTATGAAAAGAGTGATGCTAAGCTTCAGGTACAAAGATTAACTTTTTTTCAAGTTGTAGTGACTTTTCAAAGTATAGATAAATTTAACTGTGGACCAAATTTTTTTAAATGCTCACAAAATGCAATTTTCACATAAAAAATTCCTTTAACAATGAATTAGTCATCTGAATATGAGTCTTTTTTTTCCTTCAAATATTCTCAAGAAATTTTTCTCTATGAAAGAAACATGAATAACATGGAGACACTTTTTATGCATCAAAAGACCATCTACTTTCCCACTTCCTTTGTAAAGCAAAAGTCTCAAAGAATGTCTCTCTCTCTCTCTCATGACCTCTAGTTTGGTACCCAAATCACTGCTATTTAACTTCCAACTGTAACCACCAGCCCCCCTTTTGCCCTGGTTACTGCAGACCTAAAGGCTAAATATAAAACAATGTGCAGCCTCACATCTGGCCTCTCTTTGTTAGTTTCTAGATTCCTACCTTATCCTTTGAGAATTTGTTCTCACTTCTTGATGCTGCCCTCCCTCGACACTCACCAAGCTCCTCGTATGCCTCACTTTTGCCACCAGCAATCCATGCAACCAGACCTTTACTTATCCCAATATGTACATTCTTCCTGGACAATTTCACCCAAAAAGCTAACTTTATCTTTTGGCTATTCCTCAAATCTGTCTCTCCACTAAAACTTTCCTATTGAACTCCTCTCTAGTGGGCAATTTGGTACCTCCTGCAACTAGATTCCCCAGAAGCACTTCATGTACACCTATACAAAACAGAACGGATTTCTCGCCCTAAACTGCTGCCCCATCTTCTTAAATCCCTTCTCTGTCAATTCCCAAAGCCAAAAATCCAAGGAGCCTCTTGAACTCTTCCTTTTCTCTCAGCAATGACCCCAGAACACATCTCTGAACCCTGAAATTTTTACCTCCTACATCAGATCAGATCAGATCACTCAGTCGTGTCCAACTCTCTGCGACCCCATGAATCCCAGCACGCCAGCCCTCCCTGTCCATCACCATCTCCCGGAGTTCACTGAGACTCACGTCCATCAAGTCAGTGATGCCATCCAGCCATCTCATCCTCTGTCGTCCCATTAACTTCCTGCCCCCTATCCCTCCCAGCATCAGAGTCTTTTCCAATGAGTCAACTCTTGGCATGACGTGGCCAAAGTACTGGAGCTTCAGCTTTAGCATCATTCCTTCCAAAGAAATCCCAGGGCTGATCTCCTGCAGAATGGACTGGTTGGATCTCCTTGCAGTCCAAGGGACTCTCAACAGTCTTCTCCAACACCACAGTTCAAAAGCATCAATTCTTCGGTGCTCAGGCTTCTTCACAGTCCAACTCTCACATCCATACATGACCACAGGAAAAACTATAACCTTGACTAGACGAACCTTTCTTGGCAAAGTAATATCTCTGGCTTTTGAATATGCTATCTAGGTTGGTCATAACTTTCCTTCCAAGGAGTAAGTGTCTTTTAATTTCATGGCTGCAGTCACCATCTGCAGTGATTTTGGAGCCCAGAAAAATAAAGTCTTACACTGTTTCCACTGTTTCCCCATCTATTTCCCATGAAGTGATGGGACCGGATGCCAGGATCTTCGTTTTCTGAATGTTGAGCTTTAAGCCAACTTGTTCACTCTCCACTTTCACTTTCATCAAGAGGCTTTTTAGTTCCTCTTCACTTTCTGCCATAAGGGTGGTGTCATCTGCATATCTGAGGTTATTGATATTTCTCCTGGCAAGCTTGATTCCAGCTTGTGCTTCTTCCAGTCCAGCGTTTCTCATGATGCACTCTGCATATAAGTTAAATAAACAGGGTGACAATATACAGCGACGAACTCCTTTTCCTATTTGGAACCAGTCTGTTGTTCCATGTCTAGTTCTAACTGTTGCTTCCTGACCTGCATACAGATTTCTCAAGAGGCAGATCAGGTGGTCTGGTATTTTCATCTCTTTCAGAATTTTCCACAGTTTACTGTGATCCACACAGTCAAAGGCTTTGGCATAGTCAATAAAGCAGAAATAGATGCTTTTCTGGAACTCTTTTGCTTTTTCCATGATCCAGCGGATGTTGGCAATGTGATCTCTGGTTCCTCTGCCTTTTCTAAAACCTGCTTGAACATCAGGAAGTTCACAGTTCACATATTGCTGAAGCCTGGCTTGGACAATTTTGAGCATTACTTTACTAGCATGTGAGATGAGTGCAATTGTGCGGCAGTTTGAGCATTCTTTGGCATTGCCTTTCTTTGGGATTGGAATGAAAACTGGCCTTTTCCAGTCCTGTGGCCACTGCTGAGTTTTCCAAATTTGCTGGCATATTGAGTGCAGCACTTTCACAGCATCATCTTTCAGGATTTGGAATAGCTCCACTGGAATTCCATCACCTCCACTAGCTTTGTTCGTAGTGATGCTTTCTAAGGCCCACTTGACTTCACATTCCAGGATGTCTGGCTCTAGGTCAGTGATCATACCATTATGATTATCTGGGTTGTGAAGATCTTTTTTGTACAGTTCTTCTGTGTATTCTTGCCATCTCTCTTAATATCTTCTGCTTCTGTTAGGTCCATACCATTTCTGTCCTTTATCGAGCCCATCTTTGCATGCAGTGTTCCTTTGGTATCTCTGATTTTCTTGAGGAGATCCCTAGTCTTTCCCATTCTGTTGTTTTCCTCTATTTCTTTGCATTGATCGCTGAAGAAGGCTTTCTTATCTCTTCTTGCTATTCTTTGGAACTCTGCATTCAGATGTTTATATCTTTCCTTTTCTCCTTTGCTTTTCGCTTCTCTTCTTTTCACAGCTATTTGTAAGGCCTCCCCAGACAGCCATTTTGCTTTTTTGCATTTCTTTTCTATGGGAATGGTCTTGATCCCTGTCTCCTGTACAATGTCATGAACCTCATTCCATAGTTCATCAGGCACTCTATCTATCAGATCTAGGCCCTTAAATCTATTTCTCACTTCCACTGTATAATCATAAGTGATTTGATTTAGGTCATACCTGAATGGTCTAGTGGTTTTCCCTACTTTCTTCAATTAAATCTGAATTTGGCAATAAGGAGTTCATGGTCTGAGCCACAGTCAGCTCCTGGTCTTGTTTTTGCTGACTGTATAGAGCTTCTCCATCTTTGGCTGCAAAGAATATAATCAATCTGATTTCGGTGTTGACCATCTGGTGATGTCCATGTATAGAGTCTTCTCTTGTGTTGTTGGAAGAGGGTGTTTGTTATGACCAGTGCATTTTCTTGGCAAAACTCTATTAGTCTTTGCCCTGCTTCATTCCGTATTCCAAGGCCAAATTTGCCTGTTACTCCAGGTGTTTCTCGACTTCCTACTTTTGCATTCCAGTCCCCTATAATGAAAAGGACATCTTTTTTGGGTGTTAGTTCTAAAAGGTCTTGTAGGTCTTCATAGAACTGTTCAACTTTGGCTTCTTCAGCGTTACTGGGTGGGGCATAGACTTGGATTACTGTGATATTGAATGGTTTGCCTTGGAAACGAACAGAGATTATTCTGTCATTTTTGAGATTGCATCCAAGTACTGGATTTCGGACTCTTTTGTTGACCATGATGGCCACTCCATTTCTTCTGAGGGATTCCTGCTTGCAGTAGTAGATATTATGGTCATCTGAGTTAAATTCACCCATTCCAGTCCATTTCAGTTCGCTGATCCCTAGAATGTCGACATTCACTCTTGCCATCTCCTGTTTGACCACTTCCAATTTGCCTTGATTCATGGACCTGACATTCCAGTTTCCTATGCAATATTGCTCTTTACAGCATCAGACCTTGCTTCTATCACCAGTCACATCCACAGCTGGGTATTGTTTTTGCTTTGGCTCCATCCCTTCATTCTTTCTGGAGTTATTTCTCCACTGATCTCCAGTAGCATATTGGGCACCTACTGACCTGGGGAGTTTCTCTTTCAGTATCCTATCATTTTGCCTTTTCATACTGTTCATGGGGTTCTCAAGGCAAGAATACTGAAGTGGTGTGCCATTCCCTTCTCCAGTGGACCACATTCTGTCAGATCTCTCCACCATGACCCGCCTGTCTTGGGTTGCCCCACGGGCATGGCTTAGTTTCATTGAGTTAGACAAGGCTGTGGTCCTAGTGTGATTAGATTGACTAGTTTTCTGTGAGTATGGTTTCAGTGTGTTAGCCCTCTGATGCCCTCTTGCAACACCTACCGTCTTACTCGGGTTTCTCTTACCTTGGGCGTGGGGTATCTCTTCACAGCTGCTCCAGCAAAGTGCAGCCATTGCTCCTTACCTTGGACGAGGGGTATCTCCTCACTGCCGCCCTTCCTGACCTTCAACGTGGGATAGCTCCTCTAGGCCCTCCTGCACCTGTGCAGCCACAGCTCCTTGGACATGGGGTTGCTCCTCCCGGCCGCCGCCCTTGGCCTCAGGCATGGGGGCGTGGGGGCGTGGGGTAGCTCCTCCCACCCACCTCCCCTGGCCTCGGGCTTAGGGGCGTGGGGTAGTTCCTAAGGCACTCTCAAATAAATCACCTACACTGTCCTATTTTTCATAATGAAATGTATTACTTACTACTGTGCAAAGCAAGATTTCTTTCCACTGCAGAAAAATTCAAAATAAAGATAATAAAAAGGAAAATTAAAACCATAATCTTCACCCAAAGATAAACATTCTTAATACTTCAATATATATCTTTCCACATAATTTTCTTGCTTCTATAGCACATTTTCCTGTCATCTATAATCCCCTTTCTAATCCATCCTTCACAGGAGGACAGAGCAATGTTATAAAATTCAAGTATGATTCTGTAATTTCCCTGTTTAAAATTCCTGTGTGTGTGCCTAACATTGCCTTTGGGATTAAAGTTCAGAATCCATAGCTCAGCAAAAGTCACTATTGACTTTGCCTCTGCCTTCATTTCCAGCCATTTTCTCAACTACATTCCTGGCTTCAACCATGTCCACTGTCTTGCATTCTCTGTCTGTGCTCTCTATATACTATGACCTCTACTCAGTGAGACTCATTGTGTCCCCCTTCATCTGGTTAAATACCATTTGTCCTACTAGTTCATCAAATCCCTCAGTGGTTTGCCTCAATTATTGTTGAGTAGAATGATTCTGCTCTTTTCTCACCATTCTCACAGTTCCTCGAGCATATCTTTTACAGATCTTATTGTCTACATACCATAATTGCCTTTTCTGCCCCACTGCTGAAGGAAAACCCAAGGAAAAAGCATTTTATTTATTAGTCTTCAGGAGTATGGTTTAAATCCATGTAGTTTGGAATTAAAGAGATCTGGGTTTTACCCCCAAATGTGTTATTTACCTCAATGTTACCCTGGGTAAAGTAGCCTTTCTCAGCCTCAATTTCTCCATCTGTTAAATGAAAAGAGCCCCTAGTTAAGAGATTACAAAACAAGATAAGTCAGTGGTAATCAATGGAGGCGATTCTGCTCCCATGGAGACATCTGGCAACATGTGGAGACATTTTCAGCTATTATCACTGGAGAGGGAAAGATGCTGAGATATCCAGTGGGTAAACACCAGTGATGCTTCTACACATCCTACAAGGCACAGGACAGCCCTCTTCCCTGCCCCCAACAAAGGGGACATCAGAACCCCAATGTCAGCAGCACCATAGTTGAGAAAACCGAAAGGCAGTGCCGGTGTGTTTTAGCCTAGCAACCCACCCCAGTATTCTTGCCCAGAGACTCCCATAGACAGAAGAGCCTGGTGGGCTACAGTCCATACAGTCACAAAGAGTCGGACTGACTGAAGGGACTTAGCTCATACACACACTGTGTAAGTTTAAAGTGTACAATAAGATTTGACTTACAGACATCATGATTATTACAATCAGTAAGATTAGCTCATTGTTCTGCAAGTATTCACTCCCTATAACCTCCAACTTCATGGGAGAAACATACTCCCTCATCATTTGACTTGCTGTGACCAATGGAATATCAACATAAGAGACACTGGGCCGGTTCTGAGCTTACCTTTAAGGGGCACGGTCTGAGTTCACTTGCTCTCTAACTCCTGCCAATAACCAGAAGAACAGCTTTCCCCTGAGCACTTGCTTTCCCCTCATCTGAGCCCCCAAATAAACATGCAGGAAACAGATCTAAGCTCATGCCCACAAGCTGAAGCCTGGAACAGACCTGCGCGGACCCAGCCCACAGTGTGGAGCTAAGCTAAGCTCCATCAAACCCTAACTCATCTGCAGAAGCGCAAGCATGAAATACATGCTGCCGCTCTGAATCTGAGATTCTGTGGTTGCTACTTATACAGGGATAATTGACTGATAAACAATGCCTTTTTATCTTTATTTTTACACACTTCTGCCCACACTAAAAAAAGAAAACACCAAGACATCTTTCTTACTGGAATGGAATCTCTCACAGAGGAACAAACAGTGACAGCCAACTACCACTTACTAAATGCATTTTTTTCACTTCACGTTAAAGCTTATATGCTTATATAGGAAAGGCTTTCATTCTAAAGGAAAGCGAAAGTGTTAGTTGTTCAGTCATGTTCGACTCTTTGTGACCTCATGGACCGCAGTCTGCCAGGCTCCTCTGTCCATGGGGATTCTCCAGGCAAGAATACTGGAGTGGGTTGCCATTCACTTCTTCAGGGGATCTTCTTTACCCAGGGATTGAACCCTTGTCTCTAGCATCTATGTGCATCAGCCAGCAGATTTTTTACCGTTTGAGCTACTGGGGAAAATGGGTCCCAAAAGAGACCAAAATTTGGCTATTTATTAAGAAAGCATTTAGAAAAAGCACAAGAGAGGAAGAGAAGAAACAAAGCGACAGCTGGGATGTATTCTTTGCTACCTCGTGCAATTAGGAAGAGAAGATGTAAATTAAGAGGAACTTTTCTAGAGAGGAAACTTAAAGAAACTCTACTCAGAATATCCTGCTACAGTAATCCTCTTTATATTTAATACTCTTTTGCCCTATGTGCTGCTTCTTTGGGTCCTGATTTTCTGTTGTTCATATGTTATAAATTAAGGACATTAATTAGAGGATTGGTATATTACCCTTCCCATTGCCTTCAATGCTAAAAGCTTTAGTAGTAATTATTCAATAAGTGGTTTAGCAGTGAACAATACCTTGTCAATCACATGAATACTGTCTTTACTTCCTACTACTACTGTTATCCTTTTTTTTTTCCTTACTTAATGCAAAAATTCATTGACTATATCGGAAAACTGGCCACACTAATCTAACAATGCTTGTCAATTATTCTTTCCCCTTACCCTTTTTTTTTCAGCCTACAAATGAATTGTTGGAAATGGTCATCTCAGAAATGGAGACACAGACACAGAGAACAGATATGTGGACATGGGAGTGTGCAGAGGAGAGGGCGGGGTGAATGGGAAGGTTAGGACTGACAATTACACTACCATGTGTAAAACAGATAGCTAGTGGGAAACTGTTATACAGAGTACAGAGTTCAGCTTGGTGCTCTGTGGTGACCTAGAGGGGTAGGATGGAGGGGTGGGAGGGAGGTCTCAGAGGGAGGGGGTGTATGGATACATATAGCTGATTCACGTTGTTATACAGCAGAAACTAACCCAATATTGTAAGGCAATTATACTTCAATTTTTTTTTTTTAAATGGAGAAAAATAAAAACAAATGGCCACCCTAATTACCTACAAACAACTTTTGCCTGTAAGTCAGAAACTGGCACAATTGCTTTCTTATGTTATTTTCATTGTTTACATAACAGTCAACATATGACTCATGCTCTCAAAGGTAGCTGTGAACAGAGACTAAGAAAGTGAGAGATTTCAGCACAACTATAAAGGGAAAACTACTCATGTAATTGCACACAAAAACCTTTATCTCTCATCTGTATATATGAAAGAAAAAAACTGCATGTTACTATTCTAGTTTTCTTTCAGATGGATATTGATAAACCAAGTTAATAGGTTAGTTAATATTCTGTAAAGACAAGGAATTGATTTGAGTTCGAGGACAAGCACATTTTTTGGTACTGTATTCTTCCGATATCTTCCAAATGTACACATTGACCAAGGACTCTTGCCAAGAAGAAAACAGATTTATACAGTACAAGATAACACAAAATACCACCATCACAAATGAGTTATAATATAAATTCTTCTGTTGAGAAATTTAGTTTATTTTACTGAAAAATCACAAGGGCATCAAGCAAAGCTTTCAACAATGCCTGCCCTATCCACAGCTCACCCCTGGTATCTCAACTTCCAACTTCCCCAAATACATTTCAATTTTAATATAAGCAACACAGTTTTTAGAATGACGGAAAAAACTGCAATATTCTTTCATGCAGAGTGAAGATCCAGTTAACGAGCAATAATTAATCATAACAGCTTGCTTCAAACTACATTCTTGTCAAGAATTATGCAGAGTCTATAAAATTGATAGCCTAGAGAGCTCTCAGAAAAAAGAAAGATTTCTCCACGGTATCCTTGCTCAACTAACACTGCTAAAAGATGAAGCATCTTACCCTGAGAGGAGAGAAATAGCTGTCATAAACAGGTTCCTTACTATTCCTGGAGTATAAATAAAATTTTGAACTGCCTATTTAAGCTCCTTTTCTTTGCTGGTAATATTCTGTTTTGAAGCTTTGTTGATGGATGCCAAACTCTAAGTATCACCTGTGAAGGAGATAAAACTCAAGTTTACAGTGAGGAATATGACTGCATCATGGCTAAGAAGATTTGGTACAACAATTTTACAACAGCCAGGAAGATATATTCTTGCTTAATATCAAATATATGGAAATAAAAAGAAATATACCAACCAAATTGCAATTACACTGAAACAAAGTGAACCCCATACTGTACTCCTATGAGGAAGCATTCTATAACCAACTCTGTTTATATTTCTCCTTCTAATAAAGGCAATCCCTCCACTGCCTGAACCACGCTTCTATTGCTGGGCTGACCCCACTCTATTGTGATTGTTATTGAGTTGCTAAGTCATGTCTGACTCTTTTGCGACCCCATGGATGTAGCCCACCAGGCTCCTCTGTCCATGGGATCTCCCTGACAAGAATACTGGAGTGGGTTGCCATCTCCTCCTCCAGGGGATCTTCCTGACCCAGGGACTGAATGATCGAACCCACGTCTCCTGCATTTGCAGGTGGATTCTTTATTGCTGAGCCACCAGGGAAGCCCCTATTGTGATTACTCATTATTTTCCTTAATAGAATATGAGAGTTGGGGAAGAAGGACCAATATCAGTGTGCTCCCTTGTACTTTTAACACCTTGTATAATCTCAGATCTGAAGAAAATATTCAACAGGTGGTTACACAAATGAATTCTTCAATCTCCCAATTCTTCTCTGTGGTGAGATCAATCATCAAGGCACCTGAAGTCAACCTGCAGGGCACAGTTTCCATTTTGCTAAAGAGCAGCAAAACTAAGATTCTTCTCCTTAGGGAGAAGGGATGATATTTTTCAAAGCAGCTTTGGAGAAGGCAATGGCACCCCACTCTGGTAAAATCCCATGGATGGAAGAGCCTGGTAGGCTGCAGTCCATGGGGTCGCTAAGAGTCAGACACGACTGAGCGACTTCACTTTCACTTTTCACTTTCAGGCATTGGAGAAGGAAATGGCAACCCACTCCAGCGTTCTTGCCTGGAGAATCCCAAGGACGGAGGAGCCTGGTGGGCTTCCATATATGGGGTTGCACAGAGTCGGACACGACTGGAGCAACTTAGCAGCAGCAGCAGCAGCTCAAAATATTTTCAAAGATGTTACAGATTCTAAGAAAAGCCACTTAAAATTGGAAGCATTTTAAATATTAGCATTCAGATAGTAAAAATGAAGGATGAATAAAATTTAGAACTGTAAAGAATAATTCCAAGCAAGTTCTACACTTAATAGACAAAAATATTTGAGATAACGGTGAGAAGGGAGATAGAGAAAGCTTAAGAAGTATGAATAAAATGCAAAATGGGCAACCTTCCCACCAGATACTTTTTAAAAGGACAGTTCTAATTCTTTATAATTTGGCATGTATATACTGTTATGGTAATAAATTATATATGCAAATCTTGTAATACATTTTTGCCCAGTGTTTAGTGGATCAATTGTGGTTTACTAAGAAAATTCAAATGACAATGTGTTCAATAAATGATTGTGGTATAGTTGTGATAGGAGCAGACACAACAGTATTAATAAGTAGTGTTATCAATCTTACAAACACCCAATAGATTCAATATTCCTGCTGTCATCTGCACTTTTACCAACAGTTTCAAATACCAGTTGATTCAATAAAACAAAAATATTTATGTATATATAAATAGCCTTGGTATCAAAATAGCACATGAATTGACAAAAACTAGGAATAAAATCAGAGAAGGCAATGGCAACCCACTTCAGTACTCTTGCCTGGAAAATCCCATGGATGGAGAAGCCTGGTAGGCTGCAGTCCATGGGGTCACTAAGAGTCGGACACGACTGAGCGACTTCACTTTCATGCATTGGAGGAGGAAATGGCAACCCACTCCAGCGTTCTTGCCTTAAGAATCCCAGGGACGGGGAAGCCTGGTGGGCTGCTGTCTATGGGGTCACACAGAGTCGGACACGACTGAAGCGACTTAGCAGCAGCAGCAGCAGCAGCAGCAGCAGCAGGAATAAAATGAAAATTGAGCTCCCTCAAGTAGGATTTTTCCCTCTACCTAATTTGCCAAGCCACTAGAAATGTTCTTAGTGACATCAGCCTAGAAAGATTTGTTACATATGCAAAATCTTATCAATCCCTAAATGAGCACTTGGTATATATATCACACTTCAAAGCTCTGTACATGTATTTCTTATCAAGTTCTCATAACAACTCTTTTTGGTTAATAGAGATTTTATCTCCACTTTACAGATGAGGAAACTTGAGATGTGTAGACATTAGGCCAATTACCTAAGGTCACAAAACAAGAGTTATAGTTAAACTCAGATAATGCAACTCAAGAGACCATGTCTTAAGGTCTAAAATGCAAAATAAAAGGAAAACACCATCCCAACCATCTAAAGAAAACCTTGATGGACACTGAAACACAAACAACAGTCACATTAATTGAACATCTACCACAGATTAGGTACTATGCTGAATAAACATGTCTCAGTCCATTTAGACAGCTATAATACAGTACCATAAACTGAATGACTGATAAACAGAAGAAATTTATTTCTTACAGCACTGGAGGCTAAGAAGTCCAGAGATCAAAGAGCTGGCAAATTTGACCTTTGGTGAGGATTCACTTCCTGGTTCAAAAATGGCCATCTTCATGCTGCATCCTCACATGGCAGAAGGGATGAGGGAGCTCCCTGGGGCCTCTTTCATAAGGGCACTAATCTCATTCATCACGGCTCCATCCTCATGACCTCATTGTGTAATCGCTCAGTCATGACCTACTCTTTTGCGACGCTATGGACCACAACCCACTAGGCTCCTCTGTCCATAGAATTCTCCAGGCATGAATACTGAAGTGGGTAGTCATTATTTTCTCCAGGGGAATCTTCTCAATCCAGGGATAGAACTTGCATCTCCTATATTGGCAGCTTGATTCTCTACCACTGAGCCACCTTGGAAGCTCATCCTCCTGACCTTATCATCTCCCAAAGGCCCAACTTCCTAATACTATCTCACTGGGGATGAGGTTTAAACATGAATTCAGGGGAGACACAAAATATTCAGTCTATAGAAACATGGTTACCAATATAAGACATAAATTCTGTTCTTCAGTAAGTAACAGTACTGAATGAATGGAGAATTCCAGGAACAGGATCCGCTGGTGAAGAAAAGATGCTGTGAAATGACTAAGAACTAATTTTGAATAGCTGTAACAGAGATTATAGTGGACATTTAAAGCTATGAATATTAGATAACACTTTAAGTAGCAAGAAACTGCAAAGCACTGAAGAATTTCAAAGTGCAGAATGACACATGAATACTATATTAATCTTAAACTGTTGAGTTACTGGGGATCAGCAGAAGAAAACACTAGTTAGTCCAGCCAAGAGGTTGTTGCAGTGAAAAAAAAGTGTCAAGAGGAATAGGAAGAAAAAAGTAAATTTGAGAAGAAAAGCTCATTTTCAGTTGAATTGGAAAAGATAAACAAGAAACTTGAATCATCGGTGACACTGAAATTGTCAGTGTAAGACTCAGGGTAAAAATGATGCTCCATGCACAGAAAAAAGGAAAGACAGGGTGAAAAGTTGTTTTTAGCAAAGGATGAGAAATTTATGTCCAAGCATAACATTTAATGTGTCAGCAAGATATTCAGGTAGAAATATATAGAGCAGGCAGTCAAGAGACAGGACTATGTTAAGAATGAAACATTCAAACAAACAAAAATAGAAAGAGGAAAGATAAAAAGTGTTAGGAAAACATGATCTTAGAGGCAGGATAAGGGGCCGCAACAAGGTGCCAGACACAAGGGGATGCCGGGACAGTTCTGAGTACGGAGATGCAAAGGGAACGAATTACTAGTGTTTCTTTTTCCCTAAGAGTACTCTTCCTCAAACTGTTGGGCAGCATGAGAAAATGAAGTGCCATGCTATTACCATCTGACATCATCTCTCTTAACTTCCAGACATGCCCTGAAAAAGTATACCCCAGTAAGAGAGCAACACAGTTTAATAAACCAAAGTGAACTAAATTAATGTTCCTAAGCTTTCCACCAAAGGTCCATTAATCTGTTTCACAGTAAGGATTAAATGTATTAAATGCATGAAAAGGCTATATTTAAAGCTGAAATTATAAAAAATATTCAGAGAGACAGTATCTTCAAACGAAAAAACAGCAGGTGGTTGGTGATCACCAGAGTAAGAGGCAACTCAAAATTATACATAAAGCAGGAATGTTTCATGTAAAACCAGGTCTTGCCCCAAGGGGATGACTGCTACAGAATTTTCTTCTGCAAACACTCAAATGAAGGATCAGTAAAGAAGAAATGTCCAAGCATACAGTCTCACAAACACTCCAAAACGAGCACCTCTAATCGAAAGGTAATCTATTAAATATCACGACACTCCTTCATTTCGTGTTTTTTAATGTAAGGTCACACTTATCACCACCTCATGGAAGTGATCAAAACAGGATTTGCAGACTTCTACAGTATGTTGATGCTCGCTTACAATAAAAATCAGAATGAGAAAGGGAAATTGTCTGAGAGGACCATTGAGCCAGGTAATAGATTCAGTCTAATATATCCACACAGCAGGAACCAAATTAAAATGTAGATGGAATTCTAATATAGCCCAACTGGAAAGACTTGCTCCAGTTTCTTACAGAAGCTTGTTTGCTGTTTGCAAACAACTAATCCTGAAAATACAAAATTGGTTATATTAATTATTTTAGACACTTCTACAAGTATAAACATGTAAGTTAAAAATAGCATCAAGGTCACAGTGTTTGAGACAAAAGGGGCAAAACACATGTAAGTTAGAACCACTTTCTTACCTGATGCAAAATCTGGTCTTAAAATAATACTTACATGATTCAAAATCATGCAAATGATTTTGGTGGATCACAAATTATGTACTTGAATTCAATATGCCTTCTGTATATGTGTGCACTCTGTCACTCAAGTCATGTCCAACTGTGTGCGACCCCATGGACTGTAGCCCACCAGGATTCTCAGTCCATGCAATTTCCCAGGCAAGAATACTGGAATGAGTTGCTAGTTTCCTCTCCAGGGGATCTTTCGATGCAGGGGTCAAACCCACATCTCCTGTGTCTCCTGCATTGACAGGTGGATTCTTCACCACTGCACAACCTGGGAAGCCCCAATATGCCTTCCAATGACATCTGAGCTTCTCCTGAGAACAAAGCAGGATGTAATCTATTACTTTCCATCTTCTGACTCCTGTTCAATTCTTTTTCCCCATTTCGTTTCTCAGCTGAGCTGTGATATCCCTGTCGATATCAGCCACATTGGTAAGGAAAGTGAGTGTGTGCTAAGTCATTACAGGCATGTCAGACCCTGGGCGACCCTATGGACTACAGCCTGCCAAGCTCCTCTGTCCATGGGATTCTCCAGGCAAGAATACTGTAGTGGGCTGCCGTGCCCTCTTCCAGGGAATCTTCCTGACCCAGGGATCAAACCTGTGTCTCTTAAGTCTACCTGCATTGACAGGCAGGTTCTTTACTAGTAGTACCACCTGCAAAGCCCCAAAGGGAAGGAAGATTTCAACAGTAATGGGCAATTTTTGTAACTTCTAAGGGGCTGATGAAGCACAAGATGCAATTAATATTGCTGGACAAATATCAATAACTTCAGATATCCAGATGACACCACCCTTATGGCAGAAAGCAAAGAGGAACACTGGGCTGGAAGAAGCACAAGCTGGAGTCAAGATTGCTGGGAGAAATATCAATAACCTCCAATATGCAGATGACATCACTTAAGGCAAAAAGTGAAGAAGAACTAAAGAGCTTCTTGATGAAGGTGAAAGAGGAGACTGAAAAAGTTGGCTTAAAGCTCAACATTCAGAAAACGATCATGGCATCTGGTCCCATTACTTCATAGGAAATAGATGGGGAAACAGTGGAAACAGTGGCAGACTTTACTTTTTGGGGCTCCAAAATCACTGCAGATGGTGACTGCAGCCATGAAATTAAAAGACGCTTACTCCTTGGAAGGAAAGCTATGACAAACCTAGACAGCAAATTAAAAAGCAGAGATACTACTTTGCCAACAAAGGTCTGTCTAGTCAAGGCTATGGTTTTTCCAGTAGTCATGTATGGATGTGAGAGTTGGACTATAAAGAAAGCTGAGTGCGAAGAATTGATGCTTTTGAACTGTGGTGTTGGAGAAGACTCTTGAGAGTCCCTTGGACTGTGAGGAGATCCAACCAGTCCATCCTAAAGGAGATCAATACTAGCTGTTCATTGGAAGAACTGATGCTGAAGCTGAAACTCCAATATTTCAGCCACCTTATGTGAAGAGCTGATTCATTTAAAAAGGCCCTGATGCTGGGAAAGATTGAGGGCAGCCAGAGAAGGGGACAGTTGGATGGCATCACCAACTCAATGGACATGAGTTTGAGTAGACTCTGAGAGTTGGCGATAGACAGGGAGGCCTGGCATGCTGCAGTCCATGGGGTCGCAAAGAGTCGGACATGACTAACAAACTAAACTGAACTGAACTGCTACTTGGAGAAAAGCTATGACCAACCTAGTTCAGTTCAGTTCAGTTCAGTCGCTCAGTCATGTCTGACTCTTTGCAACCCCATGAATTGCAGCATGCCAGGCCTCCCTGTCCATCACCAACTCCCGGAGTTCACTCAAACTCACATCCATCGAGTCAATGATGCCATCCAGCCATCTCATCCTCTGTCGTCCCCTTCTCCTGCCCCCGATCCCTCCCAGCATCAAAGTCTTTTCCAATGAGTCAACTCTTCACATCAGATGGCCAAATATTAAAGTTTCAGCTTTAGCATCAGTCCTTCCAAAGAACACCCAGGACTGATCTCCTGTAGAATGGACTGGCTGGACTCTCAAGAGTCTTCTCCAACACCACAGTTCAAAAGCATCAATTCTTTGGTGCTCAGCTTTCTTCACAGTCCAACTCTCACATCCATACATGACCACTGGAAAAACCATAGCCTTGACTAGACGGACCTTTGTTGGCAAAGTAATGTCTCTGCTTTTCAATATGCTATCTAGGTTGGTCATAACTTTCCTTCCAAGGAGTAAGCATCTTTTAATTTCATGGCTGCAGTCACCATCTACAGTGATTTTGGAGCCCCCTAAAATAAAGTCTGCCACTGTTTCCCCATCTATTTCCCATGAAGTGATGGGACCAGATGGCCAACCTAGACAGCATATTAAGCAGCAGAGACAATTCTTTGCCGACAAAGGTCCATCTAGTCAAGGCTATGGTTTGAAGAATTGATGCTTTTGAACTGTGGTGTTGGAGAAGACTCTTGAGAGCCTTGGACTGCAAGGAGATCCAACCAGTCAATCCTTAAGGAAATCAGTCTCGAATAATCATTGGAAAGACTGATGCTAAAGCTGAAGCTCCAATATTTTGGCCACCTGATGTGAAGAACTGACTCATTGGAAAAGACCCTGATGCTGGGAAATACTGCAGGCAGGAGGAGAAGGGGATGACAGAGGATGAGATGGTTGGATGGCATTACCAACTTGATGGACATGAGTTTGAGCAAGCTCAGGGAGTTGGTGATGGACAGGGAAGCCTGTTGTGCTGCAGTGTATGGGGTCATAAAGAGCTGAACACAACGAGTGACTAAACTGAACTGAACTGAAGGGACTGTATGGCAGAGATGAAGGGATTTTACAGTCAAGTGTTGCAGACAGCTGTTTGAAGGAAATCATTGTCCAGTTTCAGTTTTTAAAACAGAAGAAAAAGAAGGGAGAAACGAAGGCATATTCATGGATAAGGCACTAAGAGAAAACATTTACAATGATTTAATCAACTCCAGTTCAGTTCAGTTCAGCCTCTCAGTCGTGTCCGACTCACCCCATGAACTGCAGCACACCAGGCTTCCCCATCCATCACTTCCTGGAGACTTCTCAAACTCATGTCCATCAAGTCAGTGATTCCGTACATCCATCTCATCCTCTGTCATCCCCTTCTCCTCCTGCCTTCAATCTTTCTCAGCATCAGGGTCTTTTCCAATGAGTCAGTTCTTCACATCAGGTAGCCAAAGTATTAAGTATACTGTTAAACATCCTGATCACAGCAACATCATAATAAAACAGTTGAAAAAATTAACATAAGGGTAGACTTTCAAACCTAGAGTATTTATTTGTTTTTCTGTAAAGATGAATCTGAATTTTTATATAAATAAGGTTTACAAAACTCTGAATGTAGTAAATTAGAAAAGGGTAACAGAGATATTTAAATTTCTGATTAGGAAAGATACAAACTTTGAAATTTGAGTGAAAATGTTCAAGTAGAGAATTTGCTACTTGAAACAAATTTTTAAAACTGATCATAATTCTAACCATGGAAGAAAAGCTTAACTAGCAGAGATTTTACTGGCTAAATTTTCTAATAAAAGGGGTAATAAAGCTAGAAATAAATAAGAATCTGGTCAAGCATATCTTGGAAACTTTGAAACATATCTGTGTTGGTTTCCTAAGGCTGCAATAACAAAGCACCAAAAACTGGATGACTTAAACAGCAGAAACTGATTGTCTCACAGTCTGAAGACTTAGAAGTGTGAGATCAAGAAGGGCTGGATCCTTCTACGGGCTGTGAGGTAGTGAGGGATATTTTGTTTCATGCATCTCCTCTAGCTCCTGGGAGGTTCAGGCATTCCTTGGCTTGCAGATGGTGTACACATCTGTCTCTTTGTCCAAAGTTTCCTTTTTTATAGGACATTAGTAATATAGCATTGGGCTTCCCAGGTGGTGTTACTGGTAAAGAATCCACCTGCAAATGCAGGAGAGGTAAAAGACGTGGGTTACATTCCTGGGTTGGGAAGATCCCCTGGAGGAGAAAATGGCAACTCACTCCAGTATTCTTGCCTGGAGAATCCCATGGACAGAGGAGCCTGGTGGGTCCACAAGTTCACAAAGAGTCAGACACGACTGAAGTGACTTAGCACACCTGCATGCAGTCATATAGCATTAGGGTCCACACTGTCGAACACTTTTTAACTTGATAACCTCTACAAAGACTGTATTTCCAAATACAGTCACATTCTGAAATTAGGATTCCAACATGTCTTTATTGAGGGAAGACAATTCAACCCATATCAACATCCTTTAAGGTAGATTAAAGTTTCATACAAAATACATTCTGCCCTCCCTTGAGAGCAGCAGTGAGCACAATTTCTTGATATCAGGACTGGCCTCAGGACTTGTTTTGACAAATGGGAGGTGACTGGAAGCAACATGTGCCCCTTCCCAGCAGAGACATGTAGAGTCAAGACATGTCTTGGTCACTATGGCAACACCATCAGATGGGGCTGCTCCTTCAGCCAAGCGGGAGGACATATCAGCTACATATAAAGGACATGGAACCTCCTTTTGGGTGTAAGCCACTAACATCTCAGGGGTAATTTAAACTACAGCAAACTTTGTCAAATCTAACCAAAAAACTTTCTAGATTACCTCAAAGAAGAAAATCAAAATAAAATTTCAGACTGTCTAAAACAAAATGAAAAGAATACTTCATAATAAAATCTCGGCACTAGATACAACAAAACTGTAATCAAAGGAAAATGTATCCCCTAAAATACTTTCATTCCCAAAGAAAACTGTAAACATTCAAAGAAAGGGATAATCATCTTATGGAAATCAGAAATATGTGAAAGAAAAATTTAAAGTAACAAGAGAGCATTTTAAAAGATTAAAACAGACATTATTAAAAACAAAAGGGTAAGTCACTGCTAAGTCACTTCAGTTGTGTCCGACTCTGCATGACCCCATAGATGCCAGCCCATAAATAAATCTAAAAGAATGTCCTAGAAAAACAGCATCTACATAGACAAAACCACTTATTAGGACTGAGGTCATGAGACAAAGAAAGGAAACTAGAGAAAACAGAAAGTGGGAGAGAGGTGAGAGCATAAAGAGGAAGGAAAATAAAGAAAAAAGAGAAAGCAAAATTAGGAATGAAAAAGGACACAGACATAGATTTTGGGGAAATTAAATACTTTTCGAGCTTACCTTCCAACACTGCCCACACTTGAGTGTGGCCTCGGGAGTACTCACGGGCCCTTTAAGTCTCCAAACCCTCTTCTCTAGACACCTGACCTTTTTTCTTCCCCGGTATCACCCTTTTCAGAATTTCTTTCCCAATCGTCTTCCCCAGAAATCCACATTAAACATCTTCTTTGTGAGATCTTACCTTAAATTTGAAAGATATCTTAAATCCTTAAAGTGCAGCGAAAGATAATTATTTGTCTGCTTTCTGCTACATATTTTAAGCTTCTCGAAAGCAGCCAAAATTTTCAGTCCTGTCTCTAGATGAAAGATGGGTGGTCCTCGTTTTGCACAGTTCTCTGATAACGAAGATCAATGAAGCCATGTTAGGCAAGGACCCAGTCCACATGGGCATGAGTTTCAGGTACACAAAATTGTGCAAATCAAGGACTGCCTGAATAATAGCAAGTGCCTAGCATTTGACATATACTAAATAAAATATCAATGAAGGAATGGATAAGTTTTCTAGAGTAGCTTACCAACAGACAGAGTTGAACAGAATTTTCAAAATAAACTTTATAAAAAATTGCATAGAAAAAAGGAAAATCAGTCCAAAATCATCATAAAGTCATCATAAATCATCCCTGAGAGTAATCTACTGCAAGGCTCGACATTGATCCTAGCTAGGTTCCTTCTCTTCCTAATCCTACCAGATAGTACTTCAGTTGTAGTTCTGTTATTGATAAATTTTTCTTCCAAATATACTTAGAATTTTTCTCCCCTATTCTCTATCCTTATTAACAAAAAGCACTCCTTTCTATTCTCTCAATCAGATTATTAGATAAACTAATTGGTCATTTTATAGCCAAAAGAAAGTAGCTGAAATCTGAAATCAAAATATTTAACCATGTCCACTAAAAAAGCTTTTAAAACTCTTAACATATTTCAATTATTGACTGCATTTTAAACAGACACTGAAATATATCCATGCTGAAAAAAGCAAGAAAGAACCACGTAAATTAAACAGTGAGATCCCCCCAAAATGTTCATGATTTAAATTTTATTTAGTTTAACCCAAATTCTGGGAGGAAGCTTTTAATGAAGCTACCACTTTTATTTGAATAAATGTATACTGTCTACTAGAATGCCTGAAATCAAAAAAGTAGATAATTAACAGCTCTTAGAGTTGGTAAAATAATCAAAAGATTCACAGAGATAACTTCTTTAGTGAACATTGCCTTCAGTTCAGTTCAGTTGCACAGTCTTGTCCGACTCTTTGCAACCTCATGGACTGCAGCACGCCAGGCTTCCCTGTCCATTACCAACTCCCGGAGATTGCTCAAAGTCATGTCCATTGAGTAGGTGATACCATCCAACCACCTCATCCTCCAGTGTTCCCCTCTCTTCCTGCCTTCAATCATTCCTAGCATCAGGGTCTTCTCCAATGAGTCAGTTTTTCACATCAGGTGGCCACAATATTGGAGTTTCAGCTTCAACATCAGTCCTTCCAATGAATATTCAGAACTGATTTCCTTTAGGACAGGTTGGATCTCCTTGCAGTCCAAGAGACTCTCAAGAGTCTTCTCCAACACCACAGTTCAAAAGCATCAATTCTTCGGCACTCAGCTTTCTTCACAGTCCAACTCTCACATCCATACATGACTACTGGAAAAACCATAGCTTTGACTAGACGGACCTTTGTTGGCAAAGTAATGTCTCTGCTTTTTAATATGCTGTCTAGATTGGTCATAACTTTTCTTCCAAGGAGCAAGAATCTTTTAATTTCATGGCTGCAGTCACCATTTGCAGAGATTTTGCAGCCTCAAAAAATTAAGTCTGTCACTGTTTTCACTGTTTCCCCATCTATTTCCCATGAAGTGATGGGACCAGATGCCATGATCTTAGTTTTCTGAATGTTGAGCTTTAAGCCAACTTTTTCACTCTCCTCTTTCACTTTCATCTAGTGTATCCAGGTTGGTACATGTATTTTTAAGATACATATACGGCATTGTGCTACATATCTTATTCTTTTTCTGCCCTTCTTCATTCTAACTTATGTTTTTAAAGTCTATTCCTTGTCACTAGTTATGTATCCAGTTGATTATTTCTCATGATGCATACTATTCCATAATGCATTTTCTGTGCATTTTTCTTACTTCTCCCTCAAACACCCATGCTGACTCAACTCCCAGATATTACAAAAAACACTGCAATTAATATGTGTTTATGTGTCCCTAAGTGTCTAGTCAAGGCTATGGTTTTTCCAGTGGTCATGTATAGGTGTTAGAGTTGGACTGTGAAGAAAGCTGAGTGCCGAACAATTGATGCTTTTGAACTGTGGTGTTGGAGAAGACTCTTGAGGGTCCCTTGGACTCCAAGAAGATCCAACCAGTCCATTCTAAAGGAGATCAGTCCTGGGTGTTCTTTGGAAGGACTGATGCTAAAGCTGAAATTCCAATACTTTGGCCACCTCATGCGAAGAGTTGACTCATTGGAAAAGACTCTGATGCTGGGAGGAATTGGGGGCAGGAGGAGAAAGGGACGACAGAGGATGAGATGGCTGGATGGCATCACCAACTCAATGGACATGAGTTTGAGTAAACTCCAGGAGTTGGTGATGGACCCGGAGGCCTAGCATGCTGCGATTCCTGGGGTCGCAAAGAGTCGGACATGACTGAGCAACTGAACTGAACTGAACTAAAGTGTTATCTAAAAATTTTCCAATATATATAACCAGTAGAAGGATCAGAAAGAAGAAAAAGAGAGAGAGCACATATTTTTGCTGTGTTGTCAAACTGCACCAGTGTAGGCTTATAACTGTTAAATATATTCTTAATTTGCATGCAAAATATATGATCCCATTACAATAACAAGTACACTAAGTATATTGAGTAAGAGTTGCCAAATATATAGATAATTTAATTTAAACCTACTTTGAAGGTTTGTAATAAAAACAAATTAAGCAGCTGGCCTAGATCATCCTAAAGTACTGCCTTGAGATTACAACTAGAAAGTAAGCATATTAAAACCAGATTTTAAAAATCATAACATGAACAGGACATTTATTGTGCCTTTTTAAACCACCGGACACCTTTGTTCAGTCATCCGACCCTTTTCCTAAATCACACTTTCCAGAGATATAGTATCCATCTCTCTCCATATTGTCTTTCCTGAAATACAGAGAAAACCCTCTAAAATGTTTCCCAGACAAGCAATAGTATTTCACATTTCTAGCAGGTAGGAAGTACAACTATCAAACTGCTACAAACTTCTATGGAAAAATAATTAGCAAACATTTGGACCAAAATAGAAATTATCTTAATGAATAGTACCATCTAAGTTAGTTCAGTGAAGTTTTTTGCCATATTCTCGGGCCACAAAAAACTTTCACATTGCTCTATAGACTATGCATTTATTCATGTATTCTATGCTGTTGTGAAAGAACCAATTTAAAGTTGGTGGCTCTATCTAAAAACTTAAAAATGCATAATCTAAAGAAATGCCAAAGTAAACTACAAAATCCCTGAAAGTGGCTAGAATGAATCCAGTGATATGGAATATGCAAAGCCTTTCACATGTGAAGTTACTCTCTTTTGGAGAAAGATACTAAGAAGATTAAAGCTACCAAATAGTTTTCCATGGACTCTGTCCCTTTGCATCAAATCTTAGATTTTGATGTTCATATTAGTTTCTACTACAGTGAGAGTCAAAATACTACACTTTAATACCATTTAATGAAATTTGAAATTTAATTTGATTACCAGCCAGGTAGTGAAAAGAACTTGCCTTAAAGTATACAGTTGAGTTCATTTCAGTTGCTCAGTCATGTCTGACTCTTTGTGAGACCCCATGAACTGCAACACGCCAGGCCTCTGTCCATCTCCAACTCTCGGAGTTCACCCAAACCCATGTCCATTGTGTCAGTGATGCCAACCAACCATCTCATCCTCTGTTGTCAACTTCTCCTCCTGCCCTCAATCTTTCCCATTTTTAGGGTCTTTTCAAATGAATCAGCTCTTTGAAACAGGTGGCTAAAGTATTGGAATTTCAGCTTCAACATCAGTCCCTCCAATGAACACCCAGGACTGATCTTTAGGATGGACTTGTTTGATCTCCTTGCAGTCCAAGGGACTCTCAAGAGTCTTCTCCAACACCACAGTTCAAAAGCATCAGTTCTTCTGCACTCAGCTTTCTTTATATTCCAACTCATATCCATACATGATCACTGGAAAAACCATAGCCTTGACAAGACAGACCTTTGTTGGCAAAGTAACATCTCTGCTTTTGAATATGCTGTCTAGGTTGGTCATAACTTTCCTTCCAAGGAGTAAGCGTCTTTTAATTTTATGGCTGCAATCACCATCTGCAGTGATTTTGGAGCCCCCAAAAATAAAGCCTGACACTGTTTCCCCATCTATTTGCCATGAAGTGATGGGACCAGATGCCATGATCTTAGTTTTCTGAATGTTGAGCTTTAAGCAACTTTTTCACTCTCCTCTTTCACTTACATCAACAGGCTTTTTAGTTCCTCTTCACTTTCTGCCATAAGGGTGGTGTCATCTGCATATCTGAGGTTATTGATATTTCTCCCGGCAATCTTGATTCCAGCTTGTGCTTCTTCCAGCCTAGCGTTTCTCATGATGTACTCTGCATGTAAGTTCAATAAGCAGGGTGACAATATACAGCCTTGATGTACTCCTTTTCCTATTTGGAACCAGTCTGTTCCATGTCCAGTTCTAACTGTTGCTTCCTGACCTGCATATAGGTTTCTCAAGAGGCAGGTCAGGTAGCCTGACATTTCAAAGAAAGGCAGTGCCAAATTTTGAAATTCTTCAAAATTCTTGAAGAATTTTCCACAGTTTATTGTGATCCACACAGTCAAAGGCTTTGTCATAGTCAATAAAGCAGAAATAGATGTTTTTCTGGAACTCTCTTGCTTTTTCCATGATCCAGCAGATATTGGCAATTTGATCTCTGATTCCTCTGCCTTTTCTAAAACCAGCTTGAACATTGGGAAGTTCTCGGTTCACGTATTGCTGAAGCCTGGCTTGGAGAATTTTGAGAATTACCTTACTAGCGTGTGAGATGAGTGCAATTGTGCGGTAGTTTGAGCATTCTTTGGCACTGCCTTTCTTTGGGATTGGAATGAAAACTGACCTTTTCCAGTCTTGTGGCCACTGCTGAGTTTTCCAAATTTGCTGGCATATTGAGTGCAAAACTTTCATGGCATTGTCTTTTAGGATTTGAAATAGCTCAACTGGAATTCCATCACCTCCACTAGCTTTGTTCCTAGTGATGCTTCCTAAGGCCCAACTGACTTCACATTCCAGGATGTCCAGCTCTAGGTGAGTGTGAGTGATCACACCTTCGTGATTATCTGGGTCATGAAGATCTTTTTTGTACAGTTATTCTGTGTATTCTTGCCACCTCTTCTTAATATCTTCTGTTTGTATGGTCCATATCATACAAGTTAGAGTATTATCCTCTACAAGTTAAAGTGTACAAGTTATTATTATTCACCAAATAATTTCTCTCAATGACTTGTCTTTGCCAATGCAGAGAGCATGTTTGGCCATAACCCCATGCACTTGCAACCTAACTCTTGCAAAGCCCATCAGGCACAGATCCAAGGAGGGATACAAGAGTCTGGGTCATCAGAGCCCTTTTTCCTGGCCACTGAGTCATTTCTGATAATGTTCCCATTGACTTTATGCAATTTTTCCATTTATATAAACCCCATTAGACAATTTTTACCCTGTGATATTTTGCTTCCAATCAAATATTGGGGAAAAAATATACACTATAAATAAAGGAAGAATAGCTAACATCTACTGAGTGCCTATTATATACCAGACATGATACTAATTACCTTACAGGGATTACGATGACCAATTCACATTAACTGTAACCAAGAAGAAGGTACTTTTATCTTACTCTGCTGCTGCTACTGCTGCTAAGTTGCTTTAGTCATGCCCGACTCTGTGCGACCCCATAAACGGCAGCCCACCAGGCTCTGCTGTCCCTGGGATTCTCCAGGCAAGAACACTGGAGTGGGTTGCCATTTCCTTCTCCAATGTGTGAAAGTGAAAAGTGAAAGTGAAGTCGCTCAGTCATGCCCCACTCTTTGCGACCCCATGGACTGCAGCCTACCAGGCTCCTCCATCCATGGGATTTTCCAGGCAAGAGTACTGGAGTGGGGTGCCATTGCCTTCTCTGTTACTCTACAACTAAGGAAATGAAAGCCTAGATGCAGGTCTTAAGATAGGATTCCAGCCCAGATTCTCTAATTCTAGAACCCTGTTCTAAATGCTTACTCATATTGCCTATCTAAAAACAATAACAAATGTTTCCCCACAACAAAGGCCAATGTTTATTCTGTTACAAAGTAGCTTCAATTTATTCCCATTTATGGGGGAAAAAATGAATATGTTTCATAAGTTAGCATTCAAGTCAGGTTTATACCCTGAGGAGATGGAGCCAAAGAAATAGTACAAGAGGATAATACTCTTTAAGGTGCAAAAGTTCAACTATCTTTGTTTATACAAAAGTTAGCCTACAGGCAGAATTACTCTGGCATAAAAGAAGTACAGCATAGCTATCCAACAATTACCCTTTATTTACTGTTACGACTTTCTGGATCCTGTGATGCCATTTCAAGCCCTTTGCCTCCTGCCTAAAAGCTATACCATATATATCCCATTTAATGCTAGATATATTTTATGCTAAAAGCATGAAGATATGCATGGATAATTTCCCATCATGAATAGCTACATTGAGGAATGGCTATAAAATTAAAGTCCTCTATTTGTCTGAAGAAAGAGAGGTATCTTATTTCCTATTATACCTTACCCCTTTACCAATTAAGTATTATGGATAATTGTCCAATATTTTAATTTTAATCTGCTCTTCTCCCAAGGCTATAAGGGGAAAAAAAAGTTTAACTATTAACAACATTTCCACAGTTTTAATAAACTGCATTTTATAATTTACAATTAATTACTCTATTATTTAAAATTTTAAATTAGATAATAATGCCATTTATATGAACTGAAAGTATTTTTTATTCAATAAAAGATGATATAATAAAAATATGTTATTGAAATGATGGATAATTATTAATACTGTTTGGCAAACAAAACTTAGTTCATGTTTATTTATATAAAAATGTCAAATGTGTTCTCAGTGTTATGAAAATAACCACCAAGACTTAAAATTTGAGTCTTATGAGACTTAAGTTCATCATGGAACCTTACTTGCTAACTGGGTTATGGACAAATTAAAGATTTTTACTTTCAATTTTATATAACCATGTTGTATCTTTTATAATTAAAATAAGTTTGAAATAAATTTTTCACATACAAACTAATGATTTTGCCCATAATTACTATTATGCAACTTTATTCTACTTTGTTTCATTACACACTTTCTCCAGTCAATTCTCCAAGGTTTTTTACAAATTTCATTCAAGTCAATTTTATTTGTGTGTTGCTGCTGCTGCTGCTGCTAAGTAGCTTCAGTCGTATCCGACTCTGTGCGACCCCCTAGACGGCAGCCCACCAGGCTCCCCCATCCCTGGGATTCTCCAGGCAAGAACACTGGAGTGGGTTGCCATTTCCTTCTCCAGTGCATGAAAGTGAAAAGTGAAAGTGAAGTCACTCAGTCGTGTCTGACTCTTAGCGACCCCATGGACTGCAGCCTACCAGGCTCTTCCGTCTATGGGATTTTATAATGCTTTTCACTTTAAATGAGGACAGTAAAGGATATGTCTGCAATGCTGGAGACCCAGGTTTGATCCCCAGTCAGGAAGATCCCCTGGAAAAGGAACTGGCAACCCACCCCAGTATTCTTCTCTGGAGAATTCCAAAAACAGAGGAGCCTGGTGGTCTACAGTCCCTGGGGTCGCAAAGAGTCAGAAACAACTAAGCTACTAACACTTTCACTCACTTTTCAAATACTGATAAGGTTTCATTGTATAGAACCATGAGTTATTCTATCAAAATAATTTTATTTTCATACTTAGATATATGTAAGAAACAGCATCTCTCCCACTTTACAGAGCTTGGCCACAGGAAGGAGTTGGACATTGCCTGGCTCTTTCAAATCATTATTCTTCTAACCTTGTGTCAATGATTAGCCTCCTCCAATATGTTTATGGTGTAGATTGTGGTGATAAGTTTCACAGATGTACACTTATCTCTAAATGCATCAAGTTTTAAACATAAAATACATTGATTTGTTGGTCAATCATACCTCAGTAAAGTGGTTTTATTAGCCTCCATCAAGTAATCAACCATCATCCCTGTTATACCCAACAACATCTTTCTACTACTGAGAAATTTAGAACCAGGTGGTAATTTGTCTCTGACTCCAGCTCTACCAACAGAGATTCCAAAGTCAGGCTGTGTGGAAACCCATCCTTCAGCCTCAGTGTCTTCACCTCGCCTCCATACATGCAGGTCTTTATCTCACAAACACACCCTTGGTGTATTTTACCACAGTCAGTCCCTTTTCTTGGCCTCATTCTTTTTCTTGCTACACCCTGGACCCACTGATACTCATTTTATATCCAGAATCTGAGCACTCCCTATGTCGTCTCTTCTGGAATATCATAACCATCTCCTAAGTGGGCTTCTACATCTACCCTAGCCCCATGACAGGCCCTTTAAGAATTAGATAGAGGCTTTTTGTTTTGCTTTGTTTTGTTCTTTAAATCAAGCCATATCTATAGTTAAAAACTCCTGTTTCAGGGAATTTCACTGGTGGTCCAGTGGCTAAGATTCTGAGCTCCCAGTGCAGGGGGCTCAGGTTCGATCCCTAGTCAGGGAACTAGATCCTGAATGCCACAAGGAAAACCCAGCACAGCCAAATAACTAATAAACATAAAAAACAAAAAACCTCCTATTTTAGAAGAAAAGCCTAAGAGATCCCACATGAAGGTAGGAGCCCTCTGTTGTTGTCTTTCCAATCTCCCCCACTTCACCCATTGTGCTCCAGCCAAAAGTGGCCTCCCTGTAGCTACTCCTGTGACATTCGAGGCACCCACTCTCCTATCTTTGGGTTATTTGTTTTGCCAAGAATGTTTTCCTACCAGACATCCACAGAACCAACACATACATGCACTTTCCTCAAATCTTTGCTCAAATGCCAACTTTTCCTTGACTATCCAATTTAAAACTGTGACCCTTCCAATCCCCTTTCTCCTGATCCACACTGTATTATCTCAAAGCATTTAATACATTCTAACATAGCTGGGACTTCCCTGGTGGCTCAGACAGTAAAGAATCTGCCTACAATGCAGGAAACCTAGGTTGGACCCCTGGGTTGGGAAGATTCCCTGAAGAAGAAAATGTTACCCACTCCAGTATTCTTGCCTGGAGAATTCCATGGACAGAGAGAGGAGCCTGGTGCCTATATTATGTTTGCTTATTTGCTGAAATGCAGAGTGTGAGGATGGGACTCTTTTGTTCATTCTCTGAGACATACCAAGCACTGAGAACTAAACTGAGAGGTTGCCTCAGGAATATTTGTGAGAGAATGAATGAATCTCCTAAAACCCATGCTCAACCATGTATCAGCACTTCTTTATTGGAAGAACCACATCCATAAGCAAGAACTAAAAAGGGCTAAAACACAGCCATACCATCACACATAATGATTTTACTATTATTAATAATTAGTTGTCTCCAATTTTATCCTGGAAAGGTCACTTTTCATTCCAATCCCAAAGAAAGGCAATGCCAAAGAATGTTCAAACTACTGCACAATTACCCTCATCTCATACTCCAGCAAAGTAATGCTCAAAATTCTCCAAGCCAGGCTTCAACAGTACATGAACCAAGAACTTTCAGATGTTCAAGCAGGGTTTACAAAAGGCAAAGGAACCAAAGATCAAATTGCCAACATCTGTTAGATAATAGAAAAAGCAAGAGAGTTCCAGAAAAACATCTATTTCTGTTTTATTGACTATACCAAAGCCTTTGACTGTGTGGATCACAACAAACTGGAAAATTCTTCAAGAGATGGGAATACCAGACCACCTTACCTGCCTCTTGAGAAAGCTACATGCAGGTCAAGAAGCAACAGTTAGAACCGCACATGGAACAATGGACTGGTTCAAAATTGGAAAAGGAAAACATCAAGGCTGTATATTGTCACCCAGCTTATTGAACTTATGTGCAAAGTACATCATGTGAAATGCCAGGCTGGATGAAGCATAAGCTGGAATCAAGATTTCCAGGAGAAATACCAATAACCTCAGACATGCAGATGACAACACCCTTATGGCAGAAAGTGAAGAGGAACCAAAGAGCCAAAGCAAAGAGCCAAGGGACAGAGGAGAGTGAAAAAGCTAGCTTAAAACTCAACATTCAAAAAACTAAAATCATGGCATCCTGTCCCATCATTTCATGGCAAATAGATAGGGAAACAATGGAAACAGTGACAGACTTTATTTTTCTGGGCTCCAAAATCACTGTGGATGGTGATCACAGCCATGAAATTAAAAGACACTTACTCCTTGGAAGGAAAGTTATGACCAAACTAGACAGCATATTAAAAAGCAGAGACATTACTTTGCCAACAAAGGTCCATCTAGTTGAAGTTTTGGTTTTTCTAGTAGCCACGTATGGATGTGAGAGTTGGACTATAAAGAAAGCTGAGTGCCCAAGAATTGATGCTTTTGAACTGTGGCGTTGGAGGAGACTCTTGAGAGTCCCTTGGACAGCAAGGAGATCAAACCAGTCAATCCTAAAGGGAACCAGTCCTGAATACTCATTGGAAGGACTAATGCTGAAGCTGAAACTCCAATACTTTAGCCACCTGATTGTGAAGAACTGACTCATCAGAAAAGACCCTGATGCTGGGAAAGATTGAAGGCAGGAAGAGAAGGAAATGACAGAGGATGAGGTCATGGGATGGCATCACCGACTCAATGGACATGAGCTTGAATAAGCTCCAGGAGTTGGTGATGGACAGGGTAGCCTAGCGTGCTGCAGTCCATCGGGTCGCAAAGAGTTGAACACTACTGAGCGACTGAACTGAATGCTAGCCTTATAACTGAATTTTGGTTCATTTTCTTTCCCATTTCCCATCACAGCTATTCACAACTTCACCATCATACACATACTTTCTATTCCATTTCACCCCATCCCCTAGACTCAAGAAGGTTCACTGTCCCAAAGCACATTGCCACTGAAGGTGATCACCCCCAAACTTGGATCTCAACCAATAAAGCAGAGGAAGAACAAAATGTTTTCACGTGGCACATGCCACACAACAACCATGTTATTGTTGTTCAGTGGCCCAGTCATGTCAGACTCTTCGCAACCTCATGCACTGCAGCACGCCAGGCCTCCCTGTCCCTCACTATCTCCCAGACTTTGCCCAAGACAACAACCACGGTGGCATACAAATTAATATCTCATGATAAATTACTACTTATGAGGTAGTATGTAAAATGTGAAAACACATACATTATTGAGTTTTAAAATAATTCCTTTCATATTTAATGATGCCAGTACTTTATATTTGAAAATAAAAAATAATAATTTAGGTCTTCCCTGGTAGCTCAAATGGTAAAGAATCTGATTGCTATGCAGGATACCCTGGTTCGATTCCTGGGTCGGGAAGAGCCCCTGGAGAAGGGAATGGCAACCCACTCCAGTATTCTTGCCTGGAGTATCCCCATGGACACAGGAGCCCGGCAGGCTACAGCCCATGGGGTCACAAAGAGTCGGACATGTCTGAGCAACAGAGCACATAAAAATAATTTAAATAAATTGATCACTAAATCATAGCATAATCCAGCTTAGATAAAATTTTGTAGGGCCTTAAAATACATTGGATATTTAATAGGGACAAGTCACCCTCCATAAAACTAAATATGTTGACTCAAAAACAGCTATTAAGAAAAACGACCTATCAAAAGATCTGGTAAGTGCATCAGGATATATTTCAACAAAATTTGTTAACAAAATTTATAATCAGTAAAAACATACAATGAAATTATTACTTTTACTATGGACTGCAAGGAGATCCAACCAGTCCATCCTAAAGGAGATCAGTCCTGGGTGTTCATTGGAAGGACTGATGTTGAAGCTGAAACTCCAATACTTTGGCCACCTGATGCAGAGAGCTGACTCATTTGAAAAGACCCTGATGCTGGGAAAGATTGAGGGCAGGAGGAGAAGGGGACGACAGAGGATGAGATGGTTGGATGGCATCACCGACTTGATGGACATGGGTTTGGGTGGACTCCGGGAGTTGGTGATGGACAGGGAGGCCTGGCGTGCTGCGGGGTTCGCAAAGAGTCGGACATGACTGAGCGACTGAACTATAATTTGTTTTTCACATTAAATAAGTTTATATATATTCAATTTATCCCTCAATCTTTATCTTTCTACCAGCCTTTTATAAATAGGAAAATATTAACACTTTTTACTGCTAGAAATATTAATTGTAAGACACATATTGATAAAATACATTAGCTGACATGATCAAAAATCCATATTCAGATGTTAAGTGCACAAAGCTAACCTGGACAAGGGAAAGTATGAATTTCACTTTTCATAGCATGTACATTTTATATTGCATTATCAATATAATGAAAAAGTTTGTTCATGGAGTAAAAGGTTTTTAAAAGAATTCATAAATATTACATTACAAAGTGAGTGTCAACCACTTATTAGTGACATCATAAGCTTCCCTTGAAGTTTACTGCCATACAATATTTAGGAAAATGTGATATTAATACAGCCCATTTTCTTTTTCCTTATTTATTTGCTGCTGCTGCCGCTGCTGCTAAGTCATATCTATAAGCAAAATGAGAAAACTTGTTTAAAGAAAACATATTCTGGATCTTCCAAAAATGCCTGGTTAACTTTAATAGCCTATTATTACTTCTGAAAATAAACATTTCTAAGATAAATGAGCTCTGTTTCAAAAGTAGTTAATAATTGTTTATCTCTTTCCATAGAATATTAATGTTCTCAACATTAATTTTTAAAAATATAAAATAGGGTCGATTTAAATACTAGGGGGAAAAAAGATTATATACCTTGTCAGCACTTTAAAAAAGGTCACTGTACTTTGTATGAATGTGGGATTTAGGAAATTCATTGTTCCTACATCTAATGGAAAATAGGATAACTAACCAATTCTAAGTTTAGAGATTAGAATGGTGTTTAACATGGGCAGGAGGGTAGGAGAAATGATACTGGTCAAAGAGCACAAACTTCCAGTTATAAAATGAGTAAGTTCTGGGGATATAATGAACATCATTGTGATTGGTTAACAACACTGTAATATATACTTGAAAGCTACTAAAAGAGTAGATCTTAAATGCTCTTACTATAAAAAATGACATGATGAAGGTATTACTTCTACCATGGTAACTATACTGCAATACATTAGAGTATCAAACCAATGCACTGTACATCTTAAATTTACACAATGTCAATCATACCTCAATAAAGCTGGGGAAATTTCTAAAATAAAAAGATAAAAGGTTTTTTTTTAACTAAAAAAAAAAAAAAAAAGGACTTCTTTTAAATGAACCCTCAGAGACATGTTACGGTTACTATTTCTAGGTTCATATAATAAATGTAAGGAACCAGAAGACCCCTAATCTCACCATCTGAGAAGACCTGAGTATCACACAAGGAAGTGGAAGATGCGAGGGCCAAAGAGAAGAAGGGTGGTAACTTCATGGACTGATGGTGGAGGGAGGGCTGAAAAACACTTGCAAACATAGGAATCAGTGTTCAATTTTGAAATTATTTGTGATTTTTAGATTTTTATCTTCTTTAATCACCACCATCTCATAAAATTTATTTTATACATACAACTTAGGTTTATATACGTACATGTATGTGTGTGTCTATGGAAGTGGTAATTAAGAAAAAATTTTCATACTGAATTAATATGATAGAAAAGAGACACAAAAACAAATGCAAAAAAGCAGGTAAACAAAGTCAGGAAACCGCCTGCAAACCATGAAAATGTGTGGAAAACTTCTGAAGAGTTTGGATTTCCCTAGAACTGGAAAGAAATCTGAATTATTTAAGCTAAACCGTTAAGAAGTGGCTTTCCTAGCTGACATCTGTACCTAGGAAAAAATTTTAATATATACAAAAACACTCACAAAATGATACATAGCCTCTAAGTGTGTATACAGGTTCACAAGATAAATTCATACAAGAAAAGAAAGAATACACCAAATAAAGAAGTATTTTTGAAAAGATATTCAGGTATTCATTAGGAAATTGCACATTTTGAAAACAAGATACCATTTCTCATCAAATTTTATTCTAAAATTCTTTTAAATGTTTAAAAAATATTTTTAGAATTTTTTTTAAAAATTCTGACAATAATTTCTGAATTATTGGAAAGAGTTGGGAAGGATGCAGAATAAAGACCAACTACCTGTGGGAGTTCAAATTGGTTCCGCTTCCTAGAAGAGTAATTCTATAATATCTGGTCAAGCTGACAAGGTCACAGCCTATAAGCCACAATTTCACTTCTGTATATAAACTCTAAAGAAACGTGTGCCCTTGAAGACATGAACAAGAAGGCTCACTGCAGCACCGCCACTGCAAACAGAAATGTCCATCACAGCCAGGGTGAATAAAGCCACACACCTACAGACAGTAATTTTATAAATCAATTAATATGTATGAATAAGAAATAGAGGGACAGATAAATCTCAAAAACATAGCTAGTTGTAACCTCCCACACATCCTGGTCTTTACTCAATACACAGTAACCATTTAAGAACTATCTGTTGTGATCCCTTATACAAAAGTAAGATTAAACTAATATGAAGATAACAAAATGATAAAAATGTCAATTCATCTTCCAGGCAATAAATGTACAGTTCTCACATTAAAAAGATTTAATGAATGTGTTTCATATAAAATCAAGAAAGAATTGTTTAGCCTATTATGAGCAGGTTACTGTTGTTTCTAGGTAAGATTATCATAGCAATAGGTTATATGACCATAACCTTCATCAGTCAGAATTAAAAAAACTAAAAGTTAACCTCTTAAAATGAAAAAAAGAATTCTGGCACAGTAAACCTGATCTTAGTTCTACACTTCAAATTTTTTCCCACAATCGATAATGCTTCACGCAAAGCAAGCTCAATGCTTCATGCAATTTCCAGCTGAAAACTAATTTAAGTTCTTGCAACTTTTATCTACAATATATGAAAATTAGTCATTTTCATAATTAATAGAAGCTTGCTCACAGATTCAAAAGAAACAATTTTTAACATTTCAGAGATACAGGACAGTTAGATAAAGACCAATTGCATTGGTAGCTGCTGTGTGAGATAACATACTAAACCATGCACTGCTTCAAAAGAAAAGGAAAAATACAATCACATTCAGAATATGCTATCAACAGAAACATTATAACGTGCTCCTTCTTAGTTTCTTCTGGGGTTTTTCTGGGGGATGGGAAGGGCATGCCACACAGCTTGTGAGATCTTCAACCCTGGCCCTCAGCAGTGAAAATGTAGAGTCCTAACCACTGGACTGCCAAGGAATTCCCTCCTTCCTAGTTTATAAAATCAGTAAACAGACGTTGGCAGATCAGAAGTCCGAATGAGCCAATAAAAGCAAAAATAGACTGAAAATTTGGGCAAGGTACAATCCAATTCCCTGGCAGTGCTGGCACTTAGTAGGTGCTCAAGAGGGATCTTAAATGCATGAAGGGAAGGGAAGGATGAAGGGGGAGAAGAAGAGATGAAATCTTTCATTTTATTTCAGAACCATTTTCCTGCTAAGCATCATTCATTTATTCATATATTGATGCAGTTCATTTAATTACATTACCTGAGTCCCTGCTCTAGGTTCCAGAAAAAGAGAAAAGCCAACATATTTCCTCAACACTGCCAGCCTAAGGCTACCTGTTCTCTTACCCTTGGGATGTTGATCAGATAATTCTTAGTGTTAGAAATAGCATCTTTCCTATATCCTTGTACACAATGTTCTTCCAAGGAATAATTTTAAATAGTATCACCTCTGCAAAGCATAGTAGAAGTGAATATAATAAGAATAATGTACTTCAGGCTTACTACTGTAACATTTATACAAATGTACTCATCTCATATATTAAGATCGTCAAATATTCACTATATCCTGTGTCTTTGACTGTATGTATATGGATACATACATATATTTTACACTAGTTTTACAATGGCCATACACTAGCTATACATCTCACAGTAGCTAATGCCTGTTAGGGTAAAAGCGGAAAATACATGAATTATATTCACATTCTCATTCTTAAGTTACTTGCTTTTTAAACAAAGATATTTAATTTTGACATATCCCAATATTTCATTGAAAATAGGAATGTAATTTTAATAAAAGTCCTAAATCTAACATCTCAACCCAAGAGGACAAGCTTATCAATCTTTCAAGTACTTTTAATCAAGAAATGAAAATATACTTAGCCCAGAGAACGAAATCAACAAAAATATTAACTCTTTCTTATTTATCGCTCAGTCTTTTGTGATAATGCACACTTTTTAAATGCTATATATAAAACTAGAAACTTCCAGAGTAAAGATTTAGTGTACACCATAAATTTTAGAAATATGTGAGCTTTTTGAAGATGAGAGGAATAGGAAAAGCTCTACCTCCAAGGGAAAGTTAAAATTCTTAAACTTATCTTCCCAATGTTTCAACAAAACATAAGCTTCCAACAGTGTTCTTCCAAATATGCCTTCATTGTATTTTTGAAAAATTATGCTGAAAATTTTATATTGTTTTAAATTTAAAAAAAAAAACTAAGCCTTATTCTCTTATTTGAGCTGTGATTTAAAACCTGACAAATTTGAAAGCTGATAGGAGTTGCTTTTCTACAGTAGATGACATATTCTCTGTCAAGTTCTTTTATTTCTTCATGAGTCACACCATACTTTAGCATATAAATAAATAAAACATTTATGAAAATATTTCCAAAATATTTTTAAAGCAGGCAATCCCACACTCATAAAACAGCTGAAGGGAAACAAATTTGTGCACATTATTTCAGGCTCCCCTGCTTTATTCATGAACATTATTAAGCCCCGGAAAATAAAGAACAGTTATTGTCTGCACTGTGACGGAGCCAGAAATCTCTTTGCAAACAGGACCACTAATTTATGAACAGCAACAGATACAAGGAAACCCACTTGTTCCTTTCATCTTGTAAAACGCCACAGGCTACGTGAATAAGGACCTTTAACATATAGTGAAGCCCCAGGTCATAATTATGGACCCTTCCAAAAACATATTTTTGTTTGCCTGCTTTATTTTAAGGAAACCTATAACAAATACCATTAGATTCCTTAAATGAAAAAAGAAGTGTTGTCCCAGTAAGGAGGTGGATTCCAACCCACTGATAATATATTCCACCCCACTGGTAATATATTAACTTCCAGTGCTGAATTCCAGAAGTGAGTGTGGACTATACACTGGAATAATCTTACATCTTCTGAGATCAGTGGCTGGCAGTTTCCTCGCTTCTGAGCAACGCCGATCTCCCAGCCTTTATCTCACTGTCCTGTGGGGCTCACTACATCCATGGACCCAAGTGATTATCCCGATCGATGATATACAAAGGCTTGTTTCAAAAACATGCAGTCAAGATAATAAAAAATAAATTTTAAATTAAAGTGTTTTCTGAAAACTGGGGAAAAAAAAAAAAAAAAAACATGCTTCTGTGGAACCCCAAGAGATCCATGAGAGAAGGGACCATACTACACTCCAATCCAAAGTCTTTTATAACATACATAAAGGCTAAAAAAAAAAAGGGTAATATTATTGAAGTAGGAAATATACATGAAATGTTAAAAAATCAAACGATCAAAACGTAGCACATCTACTTACATGATTTAAGAAGTAAATTGAGAGTAATTTGCTCTCGAGCCAAGTAAGTTTCCCAACAAAATGTACTGGCTTGTTTCTTCTCAAGAAAAAAAAAGGGGGGGCTGATTTGTTTGCAGATATTTTCATTACACAGAAACTAGACAGAGAGCATTTTACTTAAAGTGTCTTGTTTGGTTCTAATATAGCAAATGTGATCTCTCAAATTGCTTATTTAGGTTTTTTTTATGGAACTAAGCCTATAGCTACTTATTCTATTCATTAAATTAAAAGGTATTCTTCCTGTAAGAGAATTTGTTCCAGTAAAGTTAGTCTTTAGGCAAAATTCTTCTAAATCTGCCTTGCCTTCTCATGATTCTTAAATAAAACTGATGTGTCACAAAGGGAGAACATGAAAATTTATTACAACAAATCATATTTAAGAAAGACCCATTCTTTTTCACTTTTATAATTGATATTTTAAAAAAACAGCAAAACTCACCCTAGTAAAAATACAGGTACAATTTACTAAACAGAAAAAATTTTTAAGTTGTACATAATATTACCAGACACTCCAGTAGAGACGATCTCATGTCATTTATACTACTGATAAAAGTGAAAGTATTAGTCACCCATTCACGTCCAACTCTGTCCACAAGGCTCCTCTGTCCATGGAATTATCCAGGCAAGAATACTGGAGTAGGATGTATTCCCCTCTCCAGGGGCTCTTCCCGACCCAGGGATTGAACCCAGGTCTCCTGCATTACAGGCAGATTCTTTACCATCTGAGCCACCAGGGACACTTTCACACCAAAAGTTTTCAGCAACCCAAACCCATGTTAAAAGTCTAAATACTCCAGGTTTTGTATTTTTCTCAATCTTTTGAAGTCAATGCACTCTATCTTGATCAATTTATCCAACAATATGTGAAAAGTTTGTTAGAGTATATTTGAAGACAGAAGAAAATGTTCAGCTACCATTCATTGAGTCCCTACGTGTTAATATCTGATGGCACTTTCTTTCACCTGTATGGTTAACGCTGTTATCCAAAAAAGTAGGTTTGATTTATCATGGTCTTCTTCAACCATATCTTCTAACTTGGAATGATTTAGTTTTGACGTTAAATGATAAATCATAATGAAGCTTCAAGAAATCATAATGAAGCTTCACTGTTCAAAAATCTTTAATGACTCTCTCAAACTCAAATTGATGTTTTAAGTCTTCTTCCACGTGAGTCCGACTTAACTCTTTTCAAGCGTACGGTCCACAATTCTCATCCACAGCTCCCCTGCTCTGGTAACACTGATCTATTCACTGCGCCTTTTATCTCTAAAATGTGTTTTCCATATCATACATACTATCATTTTCATAAGAAAAAATCATTACATCACTTTCAGTGGATGGTTAATATCTTCTAGTTCAGCTAATTCAAGTCACAAATCTTTGCTTAAAATGCATATCAATATACTTTCCTCCAACAATTTCTCATGAACAAATTCCATAATAGAAATGAGGCTTTTTTCTAAGACATATAAAAATATTACTAGATTAAAACATCTTAAAATCTGACATTTCAATGTTTCTATTTAAAAAAAATCATCAATTCATCAGGAATTACATTTTAACTCAACTTAAATTTTGTCCTGATTTATTATATTCACTTTATTTGATAGGTAGAGTTTTAAAAATTAATCAGCTTTGTGATTTAGTTCTGTATGTAAACAAAGCACAAATTATTTAAACAGACTGACATTAATACTCTTATTAAAAAGGAATACCAACAGAAGTTATATTTTGTGTTGAACAAAAGCAATAAATTTGTTTGAGAGCAGTGTAATCTAAATATTTTCATTCTAATCATATACAGAATAGCTAATGCTTTATAAAAGAAAAAATAAACTATTTTATTATAGTAAAAAGTAATTTTACAGACAAGATGATTAAAACAATAAAAAGATCATATATTTGCCAATGTGTGTTATAATTTTATAACCCATTAATTTTATTTCTCAGCACATTCTTTGAATTAAGGTTGCATTCTGATCGTAGATGATCCTTAAACATCCAACTAATATTTCCTATTTTACTATTTCTCAGACTTGTCTACACTTTGACATATCGCAATGATGTTCCTAGAAAAGCCACATGAGGAGGTAGAGGAAAAGTTAGGAAAATATTTCTCAAAATTATATTTTTGAAAATGAATCTATAATTACCCAGTTAAAAGCAATGGGATTTTGTTTTATAGACTATTTTCATAAAATCTCATATGTATGTCTGTTCATACTGAAGTAAACCATGGGTCAGAATACTGGGGGATCTGGCAGAAACCCCAGAAAGGCATATATTTCACTAACAAAACAGACTCCCTACTCCAACTCAATTTATAAGCCTGATGATGACCTCAGAGACAAGCCATGAAAGTTAGTGGTGGTCTAGTTGCTATCAAGGTTAGAATAAAGCTAAAATTTCATTTTATACCAGTATAATACACAAAGACAAAGAAGTACACCTAGATAAATTCACCAGGATAATAATAACAGGTAAATTACATAGCAAGATTTGTCCTCAGTTTCAGAAATCAAGATATATTTACCTTGAAAGGCAGCTGCATTTCGAGATATCAAAAACTTTAATGTAGAGCTGGATGTTTGAAGCACCTGCTGCATATCCTGGCGAGCCACGACTTGGTATCTCTCCTCCATCTTCCTGGTGCAACACGTAGGTTTTTTGGCTGTGCAAACCTGAAGATCAGGCCCTGCAATACACAGAATATTTTTCAGAATAATTACTTATTCATTTAGCAACATTACATGTTATGTATCAACCGTTAATGATCAGCACTGCATGTAACAGGTTCATGTTCTGGATACCTTCCAGCAAAATGACACCAGTGGGTTGACACCAACCTAAGGATACACTGGATCCCACAGCAAGCTGCGTCAGGAACTGGCTCTAACACCAGCAGGCGAAAACACAAACATGTGGAGCCTAAAACATACACTGCTAAACAACCAATGGATCACTACAAAAATCAAAGAAGAAATAATTTTTTCAAAACCTAGAGATAAATGAAAATGAAAACGCGACAATCTAAAAATCTACAGGATGCAGCAGAAGAAATTCTAAGAGGAAGTTTATAGCAATACAAACTTACCTCATGAAATAAACAAACAAAAAAGAACCTCAAAAGAATAACCTAAACTTACACTTAAAGGAACTAGAAAAATAAGAACAACAACAAAACAATGTTAGAAGAAGGAAAGAAATCATAAAGATCAGGGAAGAAATAGATGAAACAGAGAATTTGGGGGGGGGACAGAAAAGATTAATTAAACTAAGAGCTGATTCTTTTAAACAAAATTGATAATCCAGATGCCAGACTCATCAAGGGGAAAAGTAAAAGGGCCAAAATCAACAAAACTAGAAATGAAACAGAAGTTACAATTGACACCACAGACATACAAAGGGTCTTAAGAGATTACCACAAAGAATTATAGTTCAGTATCATGGAAAAAGCAACAGAGTTCCAGAAAAACATCTATTTCTGCTATATTGACTATGCCAAAGCCTTTGACTGTGTGGATCACAATAAATTGTGGACAATTCTGAAAGAGATGGGAATACCAGACTACCTGACCTGCCTTTTGAGAAACCTATATGCAGGTCAGGAAGCAACAGTTAGAACTGGACATGGAACAACAGTCTGGTTCCAAATAGGAAAAGGAGTATGTCAAGGCTGTATATTGTCATCCTGCTTATTGAACTTATATGCAGAGTACATCATGAGAAATGCTGGGCTGGAAGAAGCACAAGCTGGAATCAAGATTGCCGGGAGAAATATCAATAACCTCAGATATTCAGATGACACCACCCTTATGGCAGAAAATGAAGAGGAACTAAAAAGCCTCTTGATGAAAGTGAAAGTGGAGAGTGAAAAAGTTGGCTTAAAGCTCAACATTCAGAAAACTAAGATCATGGCATCTGGCCCCATCACTTCATGGCAAATAGATGGGGAAACAGTGTTAGGCTTTATTTTTGGGGGCTCCAAAATCACTGCAGATGGTGATTGCAGCCATGAAATTAAAAGACCCTTACTCCTTGGAAGGAAAGTTATGACCAACCTAGATAACATATTCAAAAGCAGAGACATTACTTTGCCAACAAAGTCCATGTAGTCAAGGCTGTTTTTCCAGTGGTCATGTATGGATATGAGAGTTGGACTGTGAAGAAAGCTGAGAGTTGAAGAATTGATGCTTTTGAACTGTGGTGATGGAGAAGGCTCTTGAGAGTCCCTTGGACTGCAAGGAGATCCAACCAGTCCATCCTAAATGAGATCAGTCCTAGGTGTTCATTGGAAGGACTGATACTAAAGCTGAAACTCCAATACTTTGGCCACCTCATGAGAAGAGTTGACTCATTGGAAAAGACTCTGATGCTGGGAGGGATTGGGGGCAGGAGGAGAAGGGGATCACAGAGGATGAGATGGTTGGATGGCATTACCGACTCGATGGACATTAGTTTGAGTGAACTCCGGGAGTTGGTGATGGACAGGGAGGCCTGGTGTGCTGTGATTCATGGGGTCGCAAAGAGTCGGACACGACTGAGCAACTGAAGTGAACAACCTAAAAGAAGTGGACATGGGACTTCCCCAGTGGTCCAGTGGTTAAGACTCTGTGCTTCCAATGTAGGAGTGCAGATTCAATTACTGGTTGGAGAACTAAGATCCCATATGCCTCATGACCAAAAATAAAAATAAATAAATAAAAGAAGTGGACAAATTTCTATAAACACACAATCTTCTAAGACTGGACCAGAAAGAAACAGAAAATATGAGCAGACTAACTACCAGTAATGAAATTGAATCAGTAATTAAAAAAACAAAACCAACAACAACAAACAAAAGTCCAAGACAAGATGGCTTCACAGGTGCCATCTGTGAACTCTACCAAACATTTAGAGAAGAATTAACAACTATCCTTCTCAAACTATTCCAAAATATTACAGAAGAAGGAAGTTTCAGAGCTCATTCTACAAACCAAGCATCATATTGATATTAAAATCAGACAAAAATATCACAAAAAGAAAATTATAGGCCAAAATCATTGATGAAAATAGAAAATCCTCAACAAAATATTAGCAAACCAAATTTTCAACACTGTATTTAAAAACTCATGATGCATGGATAGTTCAATATCCTCAACCAATCAGTCAGTGTGATACCCCACACTAACAAATTGAAGAATAAAAACTGTGTGATCATACCAATAGATACAGAAAAAGCTTCTGACAAAATTCAACATTCATTTATGATTTAAAAAACAATCTAGAAAGTGGGCAGAGAGGGAACACACTTCAACATAATAAAAGCCATATATGACAGACCCACAGCTAACATAAGATTCAATGGTGAAAACCTGAAATCATTTCCTCTAAGATCTGGTACAAGAAAAGAATACCCTCTTACCACTTTTCTTCAACACAGGATTTTAAGTCTAGCCACTGCACTCAAGCAAGACAAAGAAACAAAAGGAATCCAAATTGGAAAGGAAGAAGTAAAACTATCACTTTGCAAATGACATGATTCTACACATATAAGATCCTCAAGACATCATCAAAAACTACTAGAGCTCATCAACAAATTCCGTATACAAAATTAATATACAGAAATCTGTTGCCTTTCTATACACTAACAATGAACTATGAGGAAGATAAATTCAGCAATCTCATTTACAGTTACATCTGAAAGAATAAAATATCTAGGAATAAACCTACTTAAAGAGATAAAAGAGCTGTACTCAGAAAACTGTAAGACTAATGAAAGAAACTGAAGACGACATAACATACAGAAAGATACACCATGTTCATGGATTAGGAGAATTAATATTGTTAAAATGATCATACTTCCCGAGGCTATCTACAGATTTAATGCAATCCCTATAAAAATACCAAGAGCATTTTTCACGGAACTAGAACAAATTATTTTAAAATTTGCATGAAAATATAAAAGTCCCCAAATGCCATATGAAGTTCTTAGAGTCACCAAAATCATAGAGATGGAAAGTAGAATGGTGGTTGGCTAGGGCAGGGCAGAGGAAGGAGATTGCGGAGTTAATGTTTAATGGGGATAGAATTCCAATTTTGCAAGATACAAGTAATACTGGAGGGATATGGTAACAATGGTTATACAACATAAATGTATTTAGTACTGCCAAACTAGGCACTATAAAATGGTTAAGATGGTACATTTCTTATTTTACCACAACAGAAAAAATCAGAAACCATTTTTGATTATTTATATCAAAAATATGATATATGATTAACAACTCTTATCCTGGATAGAAGCCCAAGGCATGCATATTTATCCATAGCAGGCAAGCTAGAGAACACAGAACAGTACAAAGTATGCATAAAAAGGAATGAATTTGAGTCAGTTCTAGTGAGGGAGATGAACCTAGAATCTGTTATACAGAAATGAAGTAAGTCAGGAAGAAAAAAAACAAATATCATATATTAACACATATATATGGGGTTCTCTGATGGCTTAGATGGTAAAGAATCTGCCTGCAATGCAGGAGACTTGGGTTCGATCCCTGGGTCAGGAAGATCCCCTGGAGAAGGAAATGGTAACCCACTCCAGTTTTCTTGCTGGAGAATCCATGGACAGAGGAGCCTAGTGGGCCGCAGTCCATGGGGTCACAAAGAGCTGGACACGACTGAATGACTAACAGACACATGGCTGATTCACGTTGTGTGGCAGAAACCAACACAACATTGTAAAGCAGTTATCCCTCAACCAAAAAAAAGTAGGAGGCTTGGCAAAGTGCCTGAAGAAGACACACCTGAGGGTCTCAAAAGGTGGGCCTTGAGCCATCCCAAGGCTACCCAGGTTTTATGTAAAGCTCAGGACATTGTATTTATACGGCCTAACCCAATAGTTATTCCCTTATTTGGGAGTTGGAGGAAGAATTATGGCCTTTGATCTCTGAGTTGCACAGCTCCTCCCTTGGCTCTTCATTGACCAACTGTAGATCAGGAAATACAAAATATGTGAATGTACATGAACACACACACAGACACATCAGCCTCTTTTCAAACTCCACATTTTCCACACAGATTCAGCCTCAGGTTTTAGCCTGTGTAAGTTAGACAAATCAACAGGAGCCTGTTTAAGGATTTCACAAAGGCTAAGATGCATAAAATGTGTCACAGTAGGCAACATTTTGGCAATTGTCTTTTATTTACGATGCATAAAAGTTATACAAAAGCAAATTCCACTTCAAACAGTAAAATTGATTGAAAGAAAACAAAGCTATCGTCTCAGCTTTCTTTCTAAATGCAAAGATAGAGGGATTAAAAATTTAGAGAAAAACAATTTTAGAGACTGGGGAAGACAACCAATGAATAAACATTCAAGGATATAAACATATTTGGTATGGGAAAGACTGCTACAGAATAAAAATAATGACAATAGTACAATAACAACAACAATCATAATAGATCATTGCAAATCTCTCTCCAGAATTTAAATACCTAACAGCACTTTGCAAGGTCACATTTCTAACCAGGGCTGAAAAAGGCCCCAGGCTGGACCAAGTCTTCTTTCCCTCCAGCTCCAGGCGCATCTCAAGCAGCACTGGCTGCGGTTCTCTTCCCTTCACACACTGCCTTATTTAATTTCCTTATATTCACCAAGCACACACAGGCCACAGGGCCATCCTCCACGCTCGTCCCTCTGTCTTGGACAGCCTTGCAGTCAACACGCACCTTCCCCTACTTCATTCCCATCTAGTTTTCTTTAGATCGTAACTCAGTCTTCCCATGGGAACTTTGCTTAACCCCACAGACAGCTCCAATACCTATACTATGCCTTAGCGTTCACTCATTGTGGCTGTAATGTTACATTCCTAAATGTGATTACTAATTAATTCGTTCCCTCATCTGTACTACTAAGCTCTAAGTGGAGGGATTTTTATTCTTCATCATATGCCACTTATCCAGCTCAGAGCCTTGTACATCATAAACACTCAATTTTAATTCATTAAACCAACAGTCAAGGATCCACTATGCATATGCATTATCTCATTTAATCCTCACACGGACCCTATGACATAGGTACCATCACTACCACATTTTACTTGTGAGGAAACAGACGTAAAGAGGCTTTGACCACTGCCCAATGGCACATACGTACATAATACAAAAAAGTGGAGCTGGTGTTCCGAAACAGGCGGAGTGATTCCCCAGCTGTCATACTGACCACCAGTTCACTGACAGGAAAGCCAGGGTCCTCAATCCATAAATGGCTTGTATACAAACACACCAGACCATTTTCAATTTCTCTTTCTAAACAAGTCATCTGTTTGGAAAACTTTAAGAAAATAAAGTTCAGGTTAGAATCATCCAGGGAGTTTTATTGAAAAATAAAAATTAACTGAAGTATAAAATTATAGAGCTGCCATTTGCCTTTGTGCCCAATTTTACATGGTGGAAAGTAGACTTAGAAAAATGCTACAAATTACCCTGTTTTCTAAACATAAGGTGAGAGAGCAACCATCATGTCTCGGCACACTGAAGACGTATGGTTAGCAATTTAGACAACTTAGAGCAAATACATTCCTCAAGCTGATGAGGATCTGCATTGATTAAACCAGACTTTAACTTAGAATCGTGGAAGTTGGTAATGCCAACATCAAACTAAACTCCAAGTCAAATCAAGACTATAATTCAAAGACCTAGTTATGTCTAATTGGCATGATATTTTTATCAGTAGTAACTTAAGGTCTCAATGAGGGGGAAAGAGTCCACAGGAAACTAGCTGCCTTGCTTTCTGTGTCAGTTCAAAAGATAAGCGAGATGAACTGATGTGGCAGTGAGCAGTGGCGTGAAACGAGATCTTAATTCCCTGCCCGGGGAATTGAACCTGGGCAACCTAGATGAAAACAAGGAATCCTAGCCCCCAGAGCAGCAAGGGCTAGATGCTATTTTTCCCTGAATCTTTGCCCCCAGTGAAAAATGCATCTATCAACAGAGGCTAGAACTGTAAACACAGGTACAAAGTTCATTATTACAGACGTAACACAACAACAAGTGGGAGAGCACACAGAGAAGCAGTTTGTTAAGACAGAAGCAAGGCAGAGATGCATACCTGCAGAGAAAGGGTGCGGGCGTCCCTGCTAGTGAGGAGGAACGCGGCGAAGAGGCGGTTAAGCCGTTTATAGAAGTCAGTTCTTCCGGGTCTGTGTTTACCTTTAGCCAATAATTGGGTTTCTTTTACTACACCTGACCTACCCTGGGACCCTCTCCTGGGTGCACATGCACCCCTCAGCCAAGATGGATTTCAAAGTGAAGGCTTCTGGGAGCAAAATTCTTTATGCCTTGGTGTTATTCTCTGACTGTTGACCCCCAAGGAGACTTTCTGCACATATGTAGTGTCTCCCTTGTTCCAAAAGGGGCTGGTGGGAGGCAGTGAAGATCCCTTAATCCTTTACTCACACAGGGTTTTGCCCCTCTTTGTCCTTGCCATTGACTATTACCTTGACTACTGCTGTGACTATTACTTTAAGGTGTTTGTGGAGTATGCTCAGTCGCTTCAGTCATGTCCAACTCTCTGTGACCCCATGGACTGCAGCCCACCAGGCTCCTCTGTCCATGGGATTCTCCAGGCAAGAATACTGGAGTGTGTTGCCATGCCACTCCGACCCAGGGATTGAGCCTGCATCTCCTGCATTGCAGGTGGATTCTTTACCCACCAAGCTACCTGGGACAAGAGACAAAGCTTGGCTAGTAACCCTGTTTCTGTTATTTCCATTTCAAAGGGAAAATAGGAGGCTGAGTGTAAATGCCTTAACTGAAGCCCACCTACCTCGTGTCTCTACAAATACAAATAGGAGGCTAGTACTAAATATCCAGCCTGAAGCTCACTTCTTCCTGCTCCATGAAATGCAAACAGGAGGCCAGTTGTAACGGTCTAACTTGGAGCCCATATATCTCCTATCTCAGAATTACACATCCTCAGGGAAAGGACCACATCTTAATTCTATTCACAGTATAAACATAGAGATCACAGAGGATGAGATGGTTGGATGGCATCACCAACTCGATGGACATGAGTTTGAGCAAGCTCCGGGAGTTGGTGATGGACAGGGAAGCCTGGCATGCTGCAGTCCATGGGGTCACAAAGAGTCACACATGACTGAGCAAATGAACTGAACTGATAAGCACAAAGGACATAAGATACTTGTTGATAAAACACCCAGAATACAGTTCTCCCCTTGTAAATAGAACCAGAATCATAAGAAAGCAAAGCTAGATAAAACCCAAACAGATTCCACATGGTAACAAGATATATTTTTAAAATATGTCAAAGCCTGACTTCAAGGAACCCGGAATCACTGAGGTTGCTTATGAAACAAGAAGAGTGCACAACCCATGGTCAGGAGCAGCAGCTGTGTTTCTGATCTGTAAAACCACACTCTGCAAGAATTAAAGTGCTGAGAACAAAATGAAATTAAAAATAAAACAGCAGCCTCCCTACTGAAGCGGCCCTCAACCAGAATTGTGGGGGCTTTTCTGGATTTCTTACCCAGAAGCAGCAGTACTAGTCAGTACATTTTCCTTTCTGTTCCCCAGCTTAAGCAGCTGTTACAACCATCTACCTGCTCGTGCACATTTTTTAATATGTTAAAATGAGATCACTGGGAGGCATTCTGGAAAGATGGTGGCAGTAGCAGCATCATTTCACAATATCCCAGTCCCCACACAGACCAGATAGGACAACTTGAAATTAAATCCAAAAAATATAACAAAACTGGGTGATGGAATATCCCCACAAACTTCAAAATATATAGGTGATAGGGGGAAAACCAGCAACAGCCAACAGAGCTTCACAGTATCAGAGTCAGGGCAGGAGGGAGAAAAATGAAGCAGAGGGGTAATGTCTGGAGAATCTGACGACAGATGAAGCCCAAAGAGCCAAGAGGAATTCACAGAAAAGCACAGTGAACCGATCTGCAAACAGCAGCTGAAACTGATTAAGTTTAGTCCTCTCCATTACTGGATATGCACAAAGGAGCCAAGATGAAAAGGAATGAATTAGCAGGAGCAATCCAGACCCCTATGAATGCTCCAGATTCAGTAGGTGCCTTTCCAAGGAAGAACCCCACAAAGAAGAGAAACGTCTGGAAGAGGAATTAAAATTCAACAGTCGAAGAATTTAAGAGACACAGACAGAGAATGCCTAGACCAAAGTGGGAAGGGAAACAAATTCAGGAAATTTCAGAAAACAAGCAGCCATACTTTCAAACACTACACAAAAACCAACACAAGAGAGGCTCTGGAAAGCCACAAAAACTGTTCTGAAGTCTATCTCAACCTAAATTTTCAAGGAAAAAAACTAACTTCACATGAAATGAATATTAAAACATACTGAGGTCAAATCTCACACAGAGTTATTATAATATAAAAGGGAATAAAGAACAGAATAACATCCCCACAGACAAAGAAAACATGCCAGAAAGACATGCCCTCCCACAAAAAGAAATTAAAAAATCAGCCAAGTTATTTCAAAACAAGCTAAAAGATGACACAAAGCATAAAAGAACAACACAAATCAGAATTTAAAAAATTCAGATGTGAGGTGACAGTACTCAAGAAAGAATTAAAGATGAAAGAAAAAATTCCGAAGAAAAGAATAAACTAGAAGGAACACAGGAGCCAATCATACAAAGGTAGTACCTAGGAGAAACAAAAGGTGGAAAACAAGGGATTGTGAAAAATCAGAAAGAATGAAAGGGTTTAAAAGATCTATGGCTGATTCATGTTGATGTCTGGTAGAAACCAACACAATACTGTAAAGCAATTATCCTTCAGTTAAAAATAAATTAAAAGAAAAGTGACAAAAAATACTGTTTATAATGTAAGCGCACTGAAGGAAAAAACAGGACAAATACTAAAACCTGTATTTTATGCTATGCTGAAACTGCTGTGAGAATGAAATGGGATATAAAAAATAAGCAATTATGGAATATTCAAATTCTATTCTCTAATGCTATACTGTATCCTTGAAAATCAGGATGTTTTTAGTGAAGATGAAAAGAGATACAGACATAGGAAAGAGGAGCTTAAGTAAAACCTTGCAATCTTGACTTAAACTATCATTATGAAAGCATCAAGAAATTTACCTTTAAAATATATATTCCCGAGTTTCACTGAAAAGGCCTAGGAACAATGACAAGCCATGTGGCAAAGGGTCCCTCTTGTGCCCAGATTATAATCTTGAAACACCACACCTCTGAAGAAGTCAGTGCTTTTTGAAGAAATGCCTCCTCTGGGTCTGGGGCAGGAAACAGATAAGATGACAGACTAGCTAAAGCATCTTGTCCAGCAGAGAGAAAAGAAGCCATCAAATAACTACCAGGATCATATCAAGAAGGACTTGGGAATTGTATTATTCTGCCAGGGCTGCCAGAGCAGAAAACCACAGACAGGTGGCCTCCGTAACAGAAATGTATTTTCTCACAGTTCTGGAGGCTGGAAGTCCAAGACCAAGGTGCTAGCAGGTTTCACGTGGTTTCTCCGGAGGCCCCTCAAATCCTTGACTTACGGATGGCACCTTTCCCGTATGTGCTCAGGTGGCCTTCTCTTTGTACATGCGCACTCCCCACGTCTTTCTTCTTGTAAAGACACCAGTAATATCAGATTAGGAGCCATCCTTATGACCGCCTTTAAACTTAATTATCGCCCCTCTCCAAATACAGCCATATTGGGGGCTAGAGTTTCAACTTAGGAATTTAGGGGAGCACAATTTAGCCCACAACAGAAGTTAACTTCAAGTATCATACTAAGTGAAGTAAGTCAGAAAGAGAAAGACAAATACTGTATGAGATCACTTATATGTAGAATCAAAAATGTGATACAAATGAACTTATTTATGAAACAGAATCATGGATGTAGAGAACAGGCCGGTGGGTGCCAAAGGGGGTTGGGGTTGGGGGAGGGACAGAATTAGCTTAGAAATAAGCTTTAATGTAGACCATGGACAGACAACAAGGTCCTACCGTATAGCGCAGAGAACCATATTCAGTATCCTATGATAAACCATAATGGAAAAGAATATTTTTAAAAGATTTGTGTGTGTATATAACTGAATCACTTTGTTGTACAGCAGAAATCAACATAACATTGCAAATCAGCTACGCTTCAATAAAAAAATAGTAAACTGAAAAAAAAGTTAACTTCAAAACGTTTTTGCTGACCAAACACAGTACAATTTAAGCATCCTTAATAATAATTTCAATGGAGTACAAGAAATAAAATAAGCTTAAATCCAAGGGTTTTCTGTATCCATGCTTTCTTTAAAAAAAAAAAAAAAAAACTTAAAATAGTACTACTGGTTGATAATATACATTTTCTTTTTATTTTAAACATGTATTTCTCCCCTAGTCAACTTACAGGAATTTTATATTTGTAACACATATCAACTTTGTTGATAGCTGACATAGGAAAGGGCCTTGGTGTCAAGATATATTTTAGGCTCACCAGAATGGATGTTACATGTCATAAAATACCAAATTCTCACCAAATGAAAACAGGGCCTTGGAATTCAGAATAGTAAGGTGATACTGGTAAATTTTCTCTTTTTTGTCTTTTCTGAGAGTATCTTTTTACCATACATTGTGAAACTGATAATTTGTAAATGTTATCAGGGTGAAAAGATTTTGACTGAGTCAAATGTATTCCTTCATCCAGGTAAAATAAAAAGTGCTTAAGTCCATGTATCTAGCAAGAATCATGGCAATGTCACTGGATTTGCTGAGAGCTGCCTAGCATCTGTTTCTTCTCCTGAAATTTCTTTTGAAGCGCTGTCTCTTCCTCACTTACATGTATGTTATTCAGATGAAACTGATACACACAAAAGGATGAAAACACAGCATTCTATCCTGTCAGCACAATGATTGATTCAGAAATAGTCAGCCAGTCACAAGAAAGAAATGCAAAGAGAGATTTGCTGAGGCCTCCAGGAGAGCAAAGCTTTCTCACTTCTGCTGAAACTGAATTTAATTATGCAAGCAGGCAAGGTTTGCAGATGCCAGAGTTATTTTCCAGCTCAGAGTGAAGGCTGGTGTACCACAGGTTCTTTTGTTACCTACCTGATCACGAAATCTAGCCAATACAACAGTAATAATATTTTCAAGGGTTATGGCAGGCCAAACCACTCCACTTTCTTTTATGGTTTATTTCTGAAGGTGGCTCAATTAGTAAAAACCTGTCTGCAACACAGCTGACACGGGTTAGATCCATGAGTTGGGAAGATCCCCTGGAGAAGGAAATGGCAACCCACCCCAGTATTCTTGCCTGGAAAATCCCACAGACAGAGGAGCCTTGCGGGCTATAGTTCATGGGGTCACAAGAGTCAGACACAACTTAGCGACTAAACCACCACCAGAACATCAAAGGACCGGACGCTAAATGCAGGGTCTGATAACACCCATTTAGTGGCTGTTCCAGTCCTCTGCTCTAAAGTGGAAATACAATTTGTATGTCCAAGAAATAACCAGAAGGATTCCACTTGTCATAGGGCAGTGCTAGCCTCAGAGAGCCACCATGAACTGAGCAAAATACAATAGTTAACAACCTGAGAGCCCTAGAGAGTGAATGAAAGAAGGATTCTAGACAGGAGTCAATAGTTGGAGGAAGGGAACAGCATGAGGTTAATTTTTCATCCCTCTGGCTTTAAGCCTGTGGGCAGCCCACATACATAAGCTGACCAAAATTCCAATAGAAAACTCATGGTCTTTGTGGACTGCAAAACTAGAAGATAGAGATCAGGGCAGTCACAGCTGAACTCAACCCACTAGAAGCCACACGTGGCTTCACAATGTCCCCCTGGGGCACACCTTCCTCTTGGTGAGAACCACCAGCCAGGACAAAGGCATGCAGTATGAACTGGAGCAGAAGAGGAGACCTTTCCAAAAGCCTGAGAAAGAGCCGTCAATGAGGTAGAAGGATAAAGATGACAGAAGAGGCAGAGGAAAACAGTATGGTGTCCTAGAAGAATTTTAACAAGGGAGAAATCAGCTGTGTTGGAAGGAGCAGCCACATTCAAGAAGGCTGTAGTTTTCAAAGATCTGCAATCATCTGGGCTACCATGTTGGTTGTTCTCTTGACTCTAGATAGCAATTACATGCACAATCATGCTGCATTTGGGATCCTATTCATTATAAGGTCATGCCAACTCACTGAATGCTGTTGTGTAAAACCTGTTTAACACTTTTAAAGTTCATTCCTTTCTGACATTGGCCAACCCTGACCAGAGGGCTGCCTAATAGTTTCTGATGTCACCCTGAATCCTGGTGCTTTCCTGAACATCTGCTTTGTGTAGTTTATTGATTCCATTCAATTTGCTTCTCTCCCAAGACTGAAAGCTCCAATAGGATAAGGACCACCTTCGTCTTGTCTCCCAGTGTATTGTATGTAACTAGCGCAGTACCTGTAACAAAAGTTCTTCAGGAAAGTACTGGTCTCCTTCCCCTTCTCCCTTGTGTGTTGTGTATTAGTCGCTCAGTCATGTCCAACTCTGAGTACCCATGGGCTATAGCCCACCAGGCTCCTCTGTCCATGGGATTCCTCAGGCAAGAATACTGGAGTGGGTTGCCATTCCCTTTTTCAGGGGATCTTCCTGACCCAGGGGTCAAACCCAGGTCTCTGACATTGCAGACGGACTCTTTACTGTCTGAGCTACCAGGGAAGCCCTTCCTTTCTCCTACTTGCACATAAATATTTTGGAAGAAGCCTATGAAAGCACTTTCATGACTTAAAATTAATGACAGGGTTTTAAATATAGATCCAGGATGAACATATTGCTGAAGACATTAAAAACTGGTTCAATAAACCTTTTGAAATAGTATTTATGATGATCATATTTACATTTCTACAAATATTCCTCAATAATGCATTGCTGTAATTTACAGATTCATCATTTTTCTTTTATGGAATATAGGCAATGTCCTCATAAAGGCTATATTGATATTATTCTTTGAAATAAAATTTTTTTCAGAACAGTATTAAGTATTTCAGTTATTAAGGGCTTTTTTATGGTTCTGGATTCAATTTTTAAAAAAGCAGCATTTGCCAATCCACAAAGTTAAACAAATATGGTCAACATAATGACCACTGGTAGAACGGTAATGCTGTCCCTCATATATATAAATGGCATCATTGATCCTTCAATGTATAATGTACTTGGTTGTTTTTCCAGTCATGGTTGATGAATGTTCTCAGAAAATTACATATTTAAGCCCTTACTTTTATAACCCATAACAAAGCAACTCTAACATGAAAGCATTTCCTGAAGCAGAGAGAAACTGCTAAATGGAATGTTCTCTCAAACCTGAAGTCATGAACTTGGAGTCGAAATTCTGTGACATGTTAACTACCTCAGCAGACAAAAAGGCTAAACTTTTTGTATTTGTTATACAAATACAAAGATATTTGTATTTGAACTAATACAAATATTTATTGAGAAACAGCAGCAGTACAGCCTGCTCCTTGAAGGATGAAAAAAATCAATTGCTATCTCATCCCCTCAGTTTTAATGAGCCCCAAATTATTCTACAGCCAATAATCCACAGTTTCTCTAAGCGAAACCAAGCCTTTGCATCACAGCTACCCAAAGCCAGACTGAAGCTGAGATTCTCAACTATTTGGTACCGGAAACAGCACTACTTCTCCATTTTCAAGGATGTATTTGCATGCATGGATGTATACAGACTTGAGACCTTGTTATTGGTGGGATTAGTGATGGGGAAGGAGATGAAGTTCCCAACAATAAATGGAGCCCAGACCAAAAATCTCTTCCCCCAGTGACTCAGACAATAAAGAATGTGCCTGCAATGCAGGTGTCCTGGGTTGGGAAGATCCCCTGGAGAAGGGAATGGCTACCCACTCCAGTATTTTTGCCTGGAGAATCCCATGCACAGAGGAGCCTGCTGGGCTACAGTCCATGGAATCACAAGGAGTCAGACACAACTGAAATTCGGATAGCTTTATTTGACTTCCCTGGTGGCTCAGTTGGTAAAGAATCTGCCTACAACGTGGGAGACCTGGGTTTGATCCCTGGTTTGGGAAGATCCCCTGGAGAAGGGAATGGCAACCCATTGCAGTATTCTTACCTGGAGAATTTCATGGACAGGGGAACCTGGAGGGCTACCCTCCTTGGGGTCTCAGAGTTGGATGTGACCAAATGACTAACATATACACACAGACCAAAATGAATTATCTGCCACAATTCCTGTGGGAATCAGCCCTGACTTATACCCCCCCTTTCCTCTGAGAACTGCTCTCTCCACACCTCCACGGGAGAGGCCCCGGCCAGCCTCAGGCGTGTCAGGTGACCTCAAATCTGATTAGAGTTTGTTGAACTGACAGCAAATAAGTGATTGAAACAGAAGCAACTGGACTGTTTCATCTGAGAATTCTGCATTGAAACACAGAAAAAGTCTAGTCTGTTTCCCATCAGACTGTTTTATGTATAATTTAGGAGTGAGGCACCCATGCTATTTCACCATGGAGACAAAAAAGCAGAGTGTGCACAGTAGAGAAATGAAGGGGACTTCCTACGGTAGACCTTTTCTGGACCAAGTTATTTCCTCTATCTTGGGGCTTCATTAGATACAGCTAAACCCTTATAATAAATTATTTTTGTATTGGTGGTTTAGTCACTATGTCTGACTCTTGCAACCCCATGGACTGCAGCCCACCAAGCTCTTCTGCCCATGGGATTTTCTAGGCAAGAATACTGGAATGGGTTGCCATTTCCTTCTACAGGGGATATTCCCGACCCAGGGATCGAATCCTGGTCTCCTGCACTGCAGGCAGATTCTTTATCAACTGAGTTACCAGGGAATTAGACCAAATTAGTCTGTGTTTCTTGCAACCAAAGTACTCAAGCTAATACTCTAGGGAAGAGGGTAGCAAGACAGAATGAACTGATCCATATTATATAGAAAAATCTTAGGAACTGTAAAATATCAATACATGGCAGTGGAAAAGCCAAATAAGCCAGACTTATAAATCATGGGTGGGCAGGCAGAGTGCTTTAGGGTAGACAGTGACACACTCAAACTGTCCCAACCCAATCACCAGGACTTTCCTGTGTGCCTAGAAACAAGTAACAATACATTAAAAAATAACTCTACCTTAAAAATAATTCTCCCTTTAAAAGTTTCTCTCTTAAAAAGTTGAGATCTTTCTTTATGTGCTGCTTCTTCCTTTTTTTTTTTTTTTTTTTCATTAGAACAGAATTTCTGAAGAGGCATGCTACACAGCACCCAACTGTGAAAAATAACTATCACATCCCAAAATAACTTATGACCTTTGAGAATACACAAGGAAATAAAGTAGCAGATTCTTTGAATACAAGCTCAGAGGAAAAGGTGGATGATTCTAAAATGCTTGTTCACGCCCTAGATGATTATGGGAGGTGATGTTAATTTGGAATCACTGGTAGGAATGAGCTTATGATAGAATCATAATGATGCCTGGCAGAGTGAAAGCATGAGTTGCATTCCAAGATCAACCCTTGCATTTTCTCCATTTTAAGACACTAGAAGATGCATCATAAATTTACTTATACATTATTTGGGGAAGGAGAAACTATTTTATTAAATGAATACCTTAAGGAGTTATTTCACAAAACATCAAAAGCTAGACAGAAAAAAATAATAGAAAGGAAGACATCATAGAAATGGGTAATCATGCTTTTGGCACTGGAGACAGGCAAATAAAAGAGAAAAAGAAACAGCTTAACATGCAGAAAGACAAGAGTCCCTTAATTTCTCAAAGAGATGTACAGGGGAGGTAAGTTATTCCATTAGGATTACAGCGATGTTCTCGTCAAATGTAAGATGGACACCTATCTTTGATTATTGAAAATGTTTATATTATTATTTCCCTGACCAAATAATTTTTTTTCATTTATCAATTTTTAATTGAAGAATAATTGCTTTACAGTATTGCACTGATTTATGATTGATAAAATAAAATTTTAATGCATAAAATGCTGAAAATTTTTAAGACTTACAAAGGAAACCCACAAATCTGAACGTTCACTAGGCTAGAAAGTGGGATAACAAAAAGAGCTGGATGATCAAATTCAACCCCCAGAACCAGTGACTCACAGAATCACAAGCCTTACTAATAGTTCTAAGGATACCAGAAATTGTGAGACACAGACATCAATGAAGCTCCCATCACATTAGGATAAACTCGGGCCCAAAGGGAACACAAAAGTTTACGAAGCAGTTGATCAAACAAGAAAAGATAATTCTATTTGTTCATGAATTATCTCCATTTTGGGCTTCCCTGGTGGCTCAGATGATAAAGAATCTGCCTGTAATGCAGGAGACCCAAGTTCAGCCTATGAGTTGGGAAGATCGCCTAGAGTAGGAAAGGGCAACCCACTCCAGTATTCTTGCCTGGAAAATCCAATGGACAGAGGAAACTGGAGGGCTACAGTCTATAGGGTTGCAAAGAGTTGGACATGACTGAGCAACCAACACTTTCACCTTTTTTGTCTTATCTCCATTTTATACTCTGATAATTACATGACTAACAGTGACATTTTCCTATGGCCTGCACTGCATAAATTCATAAGTAAGTATGAGATATGTTTACCATAAGCAGCCAAGACAGGCTTGGTATATTCTGCTAAAAGCATTTCATAGGTAATATTTATCAGAAGGATCTATTAGCATCTTTAAAATTTTGATCTGATCATTTCCTCTCTTCTAACAACATATTTAATTTCAATCTAACACCTTATTGTCAGGCATCACGATGATTCTCACTACAAGAAAAAAGTCTCTGCACTGTTTCTTCCTGGCCAGGAAGACCACTATCCTAACATTCCACATGTATTTCTTCTATCAGATATTAAAAAAAAAATCTCATCTACTGGCTTAAATTGTTTAGATCATCACATAATCTATTCTGAAGGGACCCATAGAAAATTTACTCATTACTTGTTCCTCCTTTCTCATAACTGCTCTGACTCATTTAATTAATTGCTTTATTCTTTAGTGCCTAACAGGAAACTCAGAGCCAAAATTTTCAGGTCAACTCACAAGCACTGATGCCTTATTCTACTTTAAAAGTACACTATTTCAAGCCTTAATCTTATACTTGATTTCATATTATTTTCCTTCTCTTATTTTTTATATCATTTCTATACTTAGATTCACATTGCTTTTCCCATGATTACTTTCAGATTATATAAACCTCTGTGCATTGATTTAAACTAATATTGGAAAAGATACAATACAAGTAGAGATCTATGGCTAATTGAAAACACTTAAGACACTGAATGGCTTGACTCCTTTTGGCTCAAACTATAAGCTCCTCTAGAAGTTTTATAACTCACTCACAAATAGATAGTTAGAAGGGGCCTGTGAGAAGCATATGTCATCTCAACAGCCAGACACAACATGCAGTGTAATTAAGGTTACTCAAACAGCCATGAATTCAAGGTCAATATGTTCCTCTTGCTTTAAGGACTGATTTCAGTTGGATGTACAATTTTTAAAGTATACAGGGAGCACCTTAATAGGTTCCCATTGCAAGGTAAGTAGAAGGAATCAAAATCATATTGACTCTACCTCTTAAATAATTTAAGTTTACTTCTTTCCATCTGTACCACCCCTTCTCTAATCTTAAACCTAGAAAAGAAGCTTTAAATGGATATCCTACCAACAAGAAAAGTCTTTTTAAATTGCAAATCTGATCCTGGCACTTATGAGAAAAGATTTCCTGTGGCGATCTATTGCTCTTGGGATAAAGTCGAAAATCCTTAACACAGCCAAAAGGCCTTCACTAACTGACAGTTGCCTCTCTGTCACCTCTTCTGTGCTCATTCCATCACTTTCTTAACCAGTAGACAGGTTCATAAAGAGTGTACTTTGCAACACATACACACAAAAACTACCAACTACACTCTAGCTTTTTCTCTTCTTATCTGAAGAATTTAGCTTCTTGAAAGAGTGGTCTGCATCGATGGTGTTCACCTCATTCTCATGCCAGCCTTGCACTCTCAAGTCTGACCTGACCCTTGGTGAATGCATACACCCAGGTAACTGGTGGACTCCATGTTGTCAAGTCCAAGAGACACATACACATTTCTAATCACGCCTGACCTCTTTGTGGAATCTGACCATATTTAACCCCAGTTCTCAAAACCCTTTCTTTCTTTGATTTCCAGAACATCACTAGATTATCTGCTTTCTCCTAGCCCTTAATTATTTGTGTTGATCCATGTTCCACCTCTAAGTTCTGTCCCCAAATGACCTTCTACTCCCAGGAATTCACCCACATAACTAATGATCTCCACATCATTATCAACTTTCTCTCAAGTGTATTTGGACTCATACTTCCAACTGTCTATAGAACATTATCACCAAGATATATCAGAGTAACCTGTGTACTGACATGGAGGTTACACTGCATCCTGAACATGTTTCTTTAAGAGTCAAACAACATATGTCATGATATTAAAGCTCTGGGAGGTACTACACTTGAGAGAATCTATTTATCTGATTATGAAGAAAAAAATTTATTTGCATAGGGAAAGAGTGTTTCCCTATGTTTTGTATATTTGCAAAAAATTAAATGTAACTTCTTCCCTCCAGACTGTCTTCTACTCTGAAAGTTACTTTAAAAACTGAAAATCAAGAACCTCCATGGTGCTCCAGTGGTTAAGAGTTCACCTGCCAATGCAGGGGAAATGGGTTCGATCTCTACTTCGGGAATATACCACATGTCGCAGAGCAACCAAACCTGTGCATCACAACTACTGACACCCACGCGCCTACAGACTACACAGTCAAAAATAAATATATTTTTTAAAACCTTTTAAATCGTACAAGACTCATCCTTCCACTCAAATTCTCTAACAATTCTGCCTTCTAAGTCTCTCCATCTGCTCCATCCCTTTTTTCATGAAGAGCTTCCCTAACTGGTATTGAGTTAAAAATGTCCCAGAAGAATGGTAAAAAGTGTTCAGTTCCATTCAGTTCAGTTGCTCAGTCGCATCTTACTCTTTGTGACCCCACAGACTTCAGCATGCCAGGCTTCTCTGTCGATCACCAACTCCCAGAGCCTGCTCAAACTCGTGTCCACTAAGCTGGTGATGTCATCCAACCATCTCATCCTCTGTCATCTGCTTCTCCTCCTGCCTTCAATCTTTCCCAGCATTAGGGTCTTTTCCAATGAGTCAGTTCTTCGCATCAGGTGGCCAAAGTACTGGTGTTTCAGCTTCAGCATCATTCCAATGAATATTCGGGACTGATTTCCTTTACGATGGACTGGTTGGATCTCCTTGCAGTCCAAGGAACTCTCAAGAGTCTTCTCCAACACCACAGTTCAAAAGCATCAATTCTTTGGCACTCAGCTCTCTTTATAATCCAACTCTCACATCCATACATGACTACTGGAAAAACCATAGCTTTGACTAGATGGACGTTTGTTGGCAAAGTAATGTCTCTGCTTTTTAATATGCTGTCTAGGTTGGTCATAACTTTTTTTCTAAGAAGCAAGTGTCTCTTAATTTTATGACTGCAATCATCATCTGCAGTGATTTTGGAGCCAAAAAAAAAAAAAAAGTCTGACACTGTTTCCATTGTTTCCCACCTATTTGCCATGAAATGATGGGACCAGATGCATGATCTTAGTTTTCTGAATGTTGAGCTTTAAGCCAACTTTTTCACTCTCCTCTTTCACTTTCATCAAGAGGCTTTTTAGTTCCTCTTCACTTTCTGCTGTAAGGATGGTGTCATCTGCGTATCTGAGGTTATTGATATTTCTCCTGACAATCTTGATTCCAGCTTGTGCTTCTTCCAGCTCAGCGTTTAGTTCGTCTTCACTTTTGCCATAAGGGTGGTGTCATCTGCATATCTGAGGTGATTGATATTTCTCCCAGCAATCTTGATTCCAGTTCATGTTTCATCCAGCCCAACATTTCTCAAGATGTGCTCTGCATATAAGTTAAATAAGCAGGGTGACAATATACAGCCTTGACATACTCCTTTTCCGATCTGGAACCAGTCTGTTGTTTCATGTTCAGTTCTAACAGTTGCTTCCTGACCTGCATACAGATTTCTCAGGAGGCAGGTCAGGTGGTCTGGTATTCCCATCTCTTTCAGAATTTTCCACAGTTTGTTGTGATTCACACAGTCAAAGGCTTTGGCATAGTTAATAAAGCAGAAATATATGTTTTTCTGGAACTTGCTTGCTTTTTCAATGATCCAGCAGATGTTGGCAATTTGACCTCTGGTTCCTCTGCCTTTTCTAAACCCAGCTTGAACATCTGGATGTTCACAGTTCACATACTGTTGAAGCCTGGCTTGGAGAATTTTGAGCATTAGTTTGCTAGTGTGTGACATGAGTGCAATTGTGCGATAGTTTGAGCATTCTTTGGCACTGTCTTTCTTTGGGATTGGAATAAAAACTGACCTTTTCCAGTCCTGCGGCCACTGCTGAGTTTTCCAAATTTGCTAGCATACTGAGTGCAGCACTTTCACAGCATCATCTTTCAGGATTTGAAATAGCTCAACTGGAATTCCATCACCTCCACTAGCTTTGTTCATAGTGATGCTTCTTAAGGCTCACTTGACTTCCCATTCCAGGATGTCTGGCTCTAGGTGAGTGATCACACCATCATGATTATGTGGGTCATGAAGATCTTTTTTGTATAGTTCTTCTGTGTATTCTTGATGCCTCTTCTTTATATCTTCTGCTTCTGTTAGATCCATACCATTTCTGTCCTTTATCGAGCCCATCTTTGCATGAAATGTTCCCTTGGTATCTCTAATTTTCTTGAAGAAATCTCAAGTCTTTCCCATTCTACTGTTTTCCTCTTATTTCTTTGCATTGATCACTGAGGAAGGCTTTCTTATCTCTCCTTGCTATTCTTTGGAACTCTACATTCAAATGGGTATATCTTGCCTTGTCTCCTTTGCCTTTCATTTCTTTTCTTTTCACAGCTATTTGTAAGGCCTCTTCAGACAACCATTTTGCCTTCTTGCACTTCTTTTCTTGGGGATGGCCTTGATCCCTGCCTCCTGTACAATGTCACAAACCTCCATCCATAGTTCTTCAGGTACTCTGTCTATCAGATCTAATCCCGTTAATCTATTTGTCACTTCCACTGTATAATCGTAAGGGATTTGATTTAGGTCATACCTGAATGGTCTAGTGGTTTTCCCTAATTTCTTCAGTTTAAGTCTGAATTTGGCAAGAAGGAATTCATGATTTGAGCCACAGTCAGCTCCCAGTCTTGTTTTTTGCTGACTGTATAGAGCTTCTTCATCTTTGGCTGCAAAGAATATAATAAATCGGATTTCGGCATTGACCATCTGGTAAAAAGTGAGAGTGATAAAAAAAACACTCCTTCCCCTATGCAAATAAATTTTTTTCTTAGAAATCAAATAAATAGATTCTCTCAAGTGTAGTAAGGAGAAGGCCATGGCACCCCATTCCAGTATTCTTGCCTGGAAAATTCCATTGACGGAGGAGCCTGGAAGGCTGCAGTCCATGGGGTTGCTAAGAGTGAGACACAACTGAGCGACTTCACTTTCATGCATTGGAGAAGGAAATGGCAACCCACTCCAGTGTCCTTGCCTGGAGAACCCCAGGGACGGCAGAGCCTGGTGGGTTGCCGTCTCTGGGGTTGCAGAGTCAAACACAACTGAAGCGACTTAGCAGCAGCAGCAGCAAGTGTAGTAATTCCCAGAGCTTTCATATCCTGACATGTTTTGGGACTCTTGAAGAAACATGTTCAAGATGCAATGTTGCTCCCAAGCTAATGAAACTTTCTAGGAACACTAATGAATCAGCTGACAGAAATAATATGCAACAGACGGAGGTTGGGTTTTGCTGGCTATTCCTTTTGAGGTCAGTTAACCATCACTCTAAAAATGGTATCTTCAAGGCTGATAAATGTGTAAGCTTCTGAGTAGAGAGTGTGAGTGGGCAACCCTACAGTGTAAATGGGCTCTGAAACCCCCTTCTTAGGGGACTAGTCAAGAGATGCTAAGTCTTCCTTCCACCTGTGCTAAATTGCAGAGTAATTTCCTGTTCTTTATTTTGATTAATAAATCAAATTAATTCATCAAATATTGATTAAACACCTGTTCTGTACAAGATACTGTGATAGTTATTAAGGATACCAAGAAGGAGAGAATGCAGTTTTATCCCCACAGGGCTCAATCCAGGGGGAGACACATTTGCAAAAAATTTAATTAATGTGACAAAGTGCTATGACAGAAGTACGTACCAGGTTCTATGGGAGCACAGAGGAAAAAATTATTTTCTCTTCTTGGAGAGATAAGACAGGAGGGTCAGAGGAGATTTGGAGCTTTATCTTGAATAATTTTTAATAGATGCCTTACAGTATTCTTACCAAAAAAAAAAAAATACAAGTGGAAAGTATTCCTGTTTAAGAAAGACACTCACAGACTTAGAGAATGAAATTATGGTTGCAGGGGGGTGGGGGAAGGACAGGAAAAAGAGATAGTTACGGAGCTTGGGATAGACATGTATAGACTGCTATATCTAAAATGAATAACCAATAAGGGCCTACTGTGCAGCACATGAAATTGTGCTCAATGTACGTGGCAGCCTGGATGGGAGGGGAGTTTGGGGGAGAATGGATGCACGTATATGTATGACTGAGTCCCTGTACTGTTCACCTGAAGCTAGCACAACATTGTAAGCCAGCTATATCCCCAAACAAAATAAAAAGTTTTTTAAAAAGTAAAATATTCCCATTTAATAAATGAAAAATTGAACTTATTATACTTAAATTTGTCTAAGTCTACAACACTGATGAGTAGCAAAACAAATTTGAACTCTGATTGGTCAGATAAGATTGGAGGCAGAGAAGCAGGGGAAATGATATTCCACAGAGAGGTGACAAAAGGCAAGATGGATGAAAACATATGGTCCATTGCGGGGAATAAAGCACTGAGGTGTGGCTGAAATGAAACACCAGGGCAATCGATGTATGCCACATGCCAGGTGAAGTTGCACAGCTGTGTGAAGGGCCTGGTAGTTTTTCCTATTTGCAGGTTAACAAGCCAGCATGTTATTTGTGAAAACAACAATTAGAAACCAATTAAACAGGGTCAGGATGCCAGAAAAGGGAGTTCTCATGCCCTGACTCTCTCTCTTATCTCTTTAAGAAGAAAAGCTGAACTGCAAGCCACAATTGATCTTCCCAAAGTGACCAATGATCCTCACAGATTTACTAAGACATTTAATGCAGTCATTCAAGCTTATCAACCTGGTTATAATAACTAGTTCATATGTTTGTTGATGAAGACCAGGACCAGCGCTGCATGAAAAACACCAATTAGCAAAATCCTGAAAGGTCTCTAGAATTACAACCAGATCAGTCCCCTAACTTATTACATTATCAGACTCAAGCAATCAGAAGGCAACCTCAGAGAGAAATTCCTTGGGCTTTTCCAAACACTACTGGACTAGAGCAAAAGTCAGTCTGCACACAGAGATCTGACGAACCTGTTAATTAACATTATGATTGACTTAAAGATTGTTTTTTAAAAAAAAAAATTCTGGTTTTCCTTCATATGTTGATTTCACCCAGGTAGCTTTAAACTCTATTAATGGGCCAAACCAAGACCTTTCCATTGGAGTGACCAGGACCAGGATGGAATGGAAAACTATGTCCATTTCAGATCAAGTTAATTTGGTGAACCAGCTCTCTCACAATCTAAATGAGTCACCTCAAAGGAAGACCACCAGAATTCTTAATCTTCAACTCCAGTAAATGAAGGCTCTTAAACAGAACCAAAACCCTCCCAGTTTCTCCTATTATTTGCAAAAAGCCAGGACATTGGCAAACAGCCTGTTAAAAATGTAAGCATTTTAGGCACCTTCATCTCTCTAGCCAGCTCTCCAACATCCTCCCAATTTTCAGCTATGGTCTCTGAGGAGCTATGGAGGCTCCTCCCAATACTGCCTCCTAATTGGCTTGGGGAAACATTTCTCCAGATTGGGCCCTATTAGAAATTATTAGATGCCTTATTTTTACCTGACTCTCGGAAACCTAAGAGAAATCAACTTGTTGATATTTCCTCAAGGAATGATGCCCTCAAAGGGACCACTGGCAGCCAAACCTTTGTCATGGTCCAACATGATAGTTCCCCAAATTATAATTAGAAAAACTGACTAGAGAAGCCCAACAATTGTCCACAGGTGGAAATTAAAAAACAAGATTGAAAATTCAACAATTTTTGGTTTGATTAAAAGAGAAAGCTCTGGTTTGGATGAAATAACAACCCAATCTTACCAAAGACTCTAAAATTCACTCTCACCACTATATATGCATTAAACCATTGCTCTACTGATAAAATGATAGCTTTCATGAATCAATTTTGGTGGGAAAACATTAATAAGGCCACAAAAGTACTTATTTTATTTGTACCACTTGTCTCAAGTACAACCCAGGAAGCCTGTTAGCACTGCTCCAGACATTTTAAACAAGCTAATGGACCATCCGAGGTCTGACAAATGGGTTCCATACAACTCCTTCCCACCAATGGATAAAAACATATTTCAGTCATGGTCTGTATGTTCTATCATTGGACTGAACAGTTCTCACACTAATCCTTGCAGACAGGTTACTACCTCTTCTGTGGTTAAAGTCTTTTTGGAAAAGATTACCCCTACCTGGAGAACGCCTCTTGAACTTCAATTTTTAGAAGCTTAGTCATGTCTAACTCTTTTGCTGCCCCCATGGACTGTAGTTCACTAGGCTCCTCTGTCAATGGGATTTCCCCAGCAAGAATACTGGAGTGGGTTGCCATTTCCTTGTCCAGGGGATCTTCCCAACCCAAGGATCAAACCCTCTTCTCTTGCATCCTCTGCACTGGCAGGAGGATTCTTTACGACTGAGCCACCTGGGAAGCTCACAGTGACCCAGTAACCCATTTTACTGGCCAGGCACTTCAACAAGTCTGCAAAGTTTTGCCAGTTTTATGCTTTCACTGTGCTTACCACTCTCAATTTTCTGGTTTGGTCGAATGCACTAATAGCAATGTAAGACTCAGCTGGCAAAATGTGTAGAGGCCCTCCAAATACCTTGACCAAAAGCAAACTCACTGGTCCTCCTAAGTCTCACACTAACCTTTTTCGGAACTCATAAACTCTTACCCTTTGAGATAGTCATAGGATGTTCAATGCGCTTGACTCTGGCTTCTTTCGATTCACAACCAATAAAAGGGTAGATACCAAAAAGAGTTGGGCAGTTTCTCTCCTTTGGGAGATATGGCAGCCATATATTCTACTATATGAACACGGCTGCTTTACAACAGGAAAAAAGCCTGTAACCTCAAAGATTAAGACATTGTAAACATTCTCGTCTCAATTTTCATTTCTTTAGCTCATGTGAATCCTTGCTCTTCCTTTGTCTTCACTGTCCATTAAGATGCCTCAATATACTAATACTTCCAATGCATTCCTTTTTTAATTTCAGACAGCTTCGGTTGGGCTTCTGCCACTTGAATCTGAACATTTGAATTAATTTAGAAGGGAATGTTCTCGGGTTCTATCATTTAGAAATATCACCTTTCAGTGGTATGGGAAATTACTGCCAATGAAGACGAACTGGACCAATAAACCAACTGACTGTCAAGAGAAATGTTGTTTCTATTTGCCTTTAAAATCATGGCCATAACCAAGTACCCTGATTCAGAGATAACTTCAGAAACAATTTCTGGCTCTGAAGTTAATTTAGACCACCTCAGTACTTCCAGAAATAACTGATGAGGAACAACATTACTTATGGTAGCTCAGGATCAAAAACCAACCTTTCCAAATGGAGAGAAAAAACAGCATATGAAGCTAAAGAAGAAGAAGCCAGATCATGAAGGGTATGATAAGCTATACTAAAGAAATCAAGATCATTAAGATGGAAAGCAATGGGCCCACCTGTTTTCATTGCTGTCATTGGCTGAACCCAGGAACCCTGAAGTCATTATTATACAGAGATACTCAGATCGTGGAATTGCAAAGCTTCATCTCAACGTTCCCATAAATGTGAGTCACATACATTCATAAATATTACTAACCATGGGGTAAATTAAAAATCTGTATCACTGAAAAAAAATCTCTTTCAAGAATTTAAAGGACACAGAAATTTGCAAAGTACATTCTTACTTCTAAACTTTTCTCATCCTAACCCTACCTTCCAATGTTATTTACTATTAATGGTATTTTTTGCATATTGTTTAGGGTATGTTTGTACATAAATTGATATGCAAATAGGTTCCTTCTATTTTTTTTTTAAGTCAGGGCAAAATTTGCTTTTTCCTAACAATAGGGCCATAAATCACTTGTTCTTCTTTAGATACATAGCTTTACCTGTCTGGGTTTAATGTTCACATGATTATTTATAATTTATCATTTAATAGGCACTAATTAGCTGTGGATTTTCAGCACAATAAACCAGCTTATTATACGTATCTGTATATGTTTTAATTTGTCCAATTACTTTGTTAGAACACTTTCCTATAAATTGGAATTGATAGGCAAAAGGTATACAGAATTCAAATTTTGAGTAATATATGCAAAATTCCCCCTGAATGTAGAGACAATCTCATCAATCTCCTTTTTCAGTATTTGTAGGTGAGAGTGCTACATTTGCTACTAATGCAATCACAAGAATGTTACATATCAGTATTTTCAATCTTTGACAATGTGATATTTCTAAGAAATTGTTTTTCCTATGTTATGACTTAATCATCTACGTATTAGTCATTTAATCATTTGAATTTCCTCTTTATGTTCATTTTTCATATTAGTGTCTTTGTAACCAATTTGTAACAGCTCATTCGTGATTAGGTGTGCTAACCTTTTGGTTGCTGTGTATTACAGATGAGATGTCATAAAGTTTTCCCCCATTTATTTCACTGAGATGTTTATTTTCTTAATTACACAGAAGTTACACATCAAAACAGAATCACTTTTTTGTTGTTTTTGCTTTTTTTTTTTCTTTAAGAGAAAGGCAATGGGAAATCATTGAAGGATTTAACATGAGAAATAAAGATAACATTTACCTTCATAGAGAATCAATTGGGAAGTGAACTGGCAAGGACCAAGTGTAGATGCAGGCTGACTGAATGATCCAGCCATGAGACGGTACAAGCTTAAAGCACGGTGGTGGCAACAGTCGTGGGTAGAGAAATTATGGGAACATCTGTGCAACAGATTCTATGAGATTTGGTTGTTGGTTGAATTACGGGACTTAGTGGGGATTAAACTACTGTTTTATTTCGGGGTGTTATCTATTTAGTTATATTTGTAACTGAAACCTAAAGATTTAGCCAGCATTAGTGTTCTTCATCAGAGAAGGCGATGGCACCCCACTCCAGTACTCTTGCCTGGAAAATCCCATGGATGGAGGAGCCTGGTAGGCTGCAGTCCATGGGGTCACTAAGAGTCTGGCAGGACTGAGAGACTTTACTTTCACTTTTCACTTTCATGCATTGGAGAAGGAAATGGCAACGCACTCCAGTGTTCTTGCCTGGAGAATCCCAGGAACGGGGGAGCCTGGTGGGCTGCTGTCTATGGGGTCACACAGAGTCGGACACAACTGAAGCGACTTAGCAGCAGCAGCAGCAGCAGTGTTCTTCATAAAAGGAGTGAGGGAAAGGAGAGCGTAAGAAACAATTAACTGAAACAGGATCACGAGACACCTGAATATGAATAAAGAGATCACCATTGATTAGAACTTCTAAAAGCATTTATAAATCAACTCTAGATCAGATTTATGTTTCTGTACATTTTAATTACAAATCAAATGATCTTTGAAAGCTGTGGATTTAAATATCTAATGTATGTAAAGTTTTGTCACACAGGAAGGATCTTGAAAGGAAATAAATTGGTATCTCAAACAGAATTATCTAATAAATTTGTTATAAAGGGCAGGGTATAGAAAAACTTCAAGGGATACTGCAAAACTCTAGCTAATAACTGTAGAGAAGTTTTTCCTGCCTCAGAGGGGATGAGAGGACAAAGTACCAGGGTGGCCAAAAAGTTCGTTCTGCAGCTTACCAATCCGAACAAACTTTTTGGCCAATCCAAGTTAGCCAACTCCAAAGAGCTGTGAGGTCACTTGAAGGGAGCTGTGTGCTTAGGTAAAGGGACTTAAGCTTCAGGGACCTCACCAGCTGAGACCTGAAACACACCACAATCCACTTGCCCAGTCTTCTCTAGCCACTGCTTCCCATGGCCTGGCAGAGGCCAGAATGCCTTTGATGTTGTCCACGAACAGAGCAAGGTGAAAAGTCTCTCTAAAGGAGCAAGCAGAGACTTTCCAGCATGCTCCACCTTTGTATCTTTTCTATGGGAAAAACGTACTCATCCCCCACACAGGAGACACACAAAGACCACCCAGCAGCACTACAATATGCAAGCCCGTGACAAAACGCAGTAGAGAATGAACTCCTACTCCCCTGATGCATTTGAACCGTGGTGCTGGAGAAGACTCTTGAGAGTCCCATGGTCAGCGAGGAGATCAAACTATCATTCCTAAAGGAAATCAACCCTGAATATTCATTGGAAGGACTGATGCTGAAGCTGAAGCTCCAATATTTTGGCTACCTGATGCAAACTGCCAGCTCATTAGAAAAGACCCTGATGCTTTAAAGATCCAGGGCAGGAGGAGAAGGGGGTGGCAGAGGATGAGATGGTTGGGTGGCATCACCGACTCAATCGACATGAGTTTGAGTAAACTCTGGGAGATAGTGAAGGACAGGAAAGCCTAGCATGCTGCAGTCCATGGGTTCACGGTCAGACAGGACTTAGCAACTGAACGATAGCAATGACCCCATGTCAATCACAGGCTGTAGAGCCTCTCCCTGACCACATTTAATCAGCATGTTTCCAGGCAAAGCACCTCCTTCTTGATCTTAATAGAAGTAATTTCAGTTACATCATTTTACAAAAGATCGGTCTTTGGTTTTTACACTATGTAATATGAATAAACAAATTAGATTCTACCATAGAGTTAAACTAGAAATAATAAATTAATTTATTAACTAAACTAAAGAATGAAAAGACAGACTATGTTTCTGTGAGTATAGGATCAATACTTTGAGAGTGAAGGATGGAAGAAAATTATCTGAAAGTTCAGCATTTTATTAGCATGAAGAAAAAGAATTTCTGCTTTGCCTGCTCCCTGATCTCATATAAAGAATTTTTTAAGTGTAGGGAGAAGACTCTTGCAAGTCCCTTGGACTGCAAGGAGACCCAACCAGTCCATCCTAAAGGAGACCAGTCCTGGGATTTCATTGGAAGGATTAATGCTGAGGCTGAAACTCCAATACTTTGGCCACCTCATTGATTGACTCATTGGAAAAGACCCTGATGCTGGGAGGGATTGGGGGCAGGAGGAAAAGGGGACGACAGAGGATGAGATGGCTGGATGGCATCACAGACTCGATGCACATGAGTTTGGGTGAACTCTGAGAGTTGGTGATGGACAGGGGGACCTGGCGTGCTGCGATTCATGGGGTCGCAAAGAGTCGGACATGACTGAGCGACTGAACTGAGCTGAAGAATTACAATTATAATACTGTGGATTATATTATAGTTTACAAAGTTTTGACACCACACCATGTGGTTCTCAACTACTGAAAAGTTGTTGTTGTTGTTTAGTCACTACGTCCTGTCCGACTCCTTTGTGACCCCAGGGACTGTAGCCCACCAGGCTCCTGTGTTCATGAAGTTTCCCAGGCAAGAATACTGGAGTGGTTGCCACCTCCTTCTTTAGGGTATCTTCCCAACCCAGGGATTGAACCTGAATCTCCTGCATTGGCAGGTGAGTTCTTTACCATTGAGCCAAGAGGGGAACACAAAAGGGAAAAGGAACAGACTGTATACTATCCTTGAGAAGTTGAGTTCTTTGCTGAAGGTCACATAGTTAATAAGTGATATAGTCAAGATAAAGTGATTTCAGAACTAAATTCACTAGTATTCACTAAAATATGTGACCATAACATGGGACAAATTGTAAGTTAAAATGTCTTGATTTCCCATTTATTTATCCCATGCCAACTTTTCAATGTTCCGTCATACCTGTCATTTTCCTTGTTTTCTTTGTAAGATATGTCCAAAGATAAATTAAATATTAAATATTTAACAACCTCAAATCCAGATCCAGGTGTCTTTACTGGTAAATAAAGAGGGCTCTGACAAACTCATGGATTCCTCAGCTTTTTGACTCTGTCAATGCTATTTCAATTTCCTTTACCTTTTAAGTTGATCAAAAAATCTTTTTAAGAAATGACTTTTCCCCCCAGAGTAAAATGTATTCCAAGCCTGGTGGAGAACAGACTATTAATCTCTTCACTTTTTTGACCTACTTCAGTTTCAGCTCATTAAACACAGGCAGCTTCAATGATCAAAAGAAAATGAACAAAATGCAACTTGGTCTAAACCTTACCAAATAAGAGAGTTGTTCAAAAAGCAAATAAATCTGAACAGGTAATTTAATATTGACAGTCTCCCATTTAAAAAGTATATATACAATGAATAAGGACATCCAGAAATAATTTCTATGTTCATTTGATCAATGAAGTCACAGTCTAGTTATGCTTTTTATCCAACTCTCTTCTCAGTTCTTAGCTTCTCCCAAAATGAATACTATACTGAAGGACTTATGCCAACTAAAGTCCCTTGAAACTATTAGACAAGGAAAAAGACTATGAGCTCTAAAAAGATAGCTACCAAAGATCATTTCATTATATTACCATATAGAATCATTAAAAAGTAAAATAAATCTAGTTATCATAGCACAGGTAATTACCCTAAAATTACCTCTTTAGGGTAATTCAAAACCATTACCCTAAAAAGAGCAATAAACAATTTAAATTATAAAACAAGAAATGTTTACTAACTTTTAAATATGACTGTATTTGAAACATATTTAAGTTAATAGCTACACCATATCAAAATGTGCATATCTCATTAGCACTGATTTAAGTAATCCTTCTACTTAAGTAAAATTTCCTAAAACTAATTCTAAGAAATATTGTAAATACATAACCAACCACAATTTATACAGAAAAAAAAAATCTAAGATATCATTAAAAAGTCTTGGAGCCTAGATGAGTATTCTAAAATTAGAACTGTTAGAATACTTTAGAGACGAGTTATACCTCTACCATATATCATGTTTTGTGATTTAACAGCAGTTATTTTCATGCTTCTTCTGAAAGCCTGTGGTCACTCAACTTAGTCACATGGAATCTGGACGCCAAGTCAGTGTCTTTTAGTAAACGATCTTCCCGGTTTAGGAATAATTCCATAGTCAAATCATCTGTACTTTCTACCAGTGTGGAATTAACAAGGGTAGGAGATGGAAAACCTGAATCATCTTCTAGTTCCTTACTATCAATTTTCTTGTGGAAAGAAACAATTTCACAAAACATACATTAAAATAAAACACAAATCAGCTAATCCACAGCCAGATATAAATCATAGTTGGTCACCTTTATTTTTCTCCATTCTCCCAGTAATAAGTCAATTAATGTTCTAAGAGATCAGCCACACTGTCTACATGATGATATCAATTGCAAATGAACCCCTTAAAGGTTAAATAATCTTCCTTCCCTTTCAGAGCATTTAAGGAATTCTTCTAGACATTTGTTTGGCAATTCATTTATTCTATTTCAAAAATGTTAGCTAAGGTAGATAAAAATGTCTTTAAATTTAAACAAAAGCATTAGGTCACTTTTTGTGCCAGAGTTACATAAGAAGATATTAACTTTATGTAAACAATTTATTCAACAACACAATGAAGCCCAGATCAGAATATATTTTTAAAAACTTCACTTTCTATATTTCTCAGTCTATTAATACCAGGCATAAAATAATAATTAAACACAATAAATTGAGCCTATTGCATAACTAGGAATATAAGATTACTTCTAAAAATCAAAAATCGACTTATTAAGTTTGGCCTAGTCACAGAACAACAACAACAACAAAAATCAATCACAACTCCTGCTCTCAAGTAGCCTATAGTCTAGCAGAAGGCAAGACATACATTCAAAACTGGTATTGCTCCTTCGAGTCCCAACCTTATACTGGAAATAACTAAATACTAATGTGTATGTGGTAAGTGAGGATTTTAGGGTTGGTCAAGGAAAAGAAGGACCTCAAGATGACAATGAGCTTTATTTGGGTCCCACTTTAACAGGTCGCATGAGAAGAGATGCAACAAGATGGGGGTACAGGACTACCACCCAGAAGAGAAGAAAGCAAACAAGGAAAATCCCAGAGAGACGGAAATTGCAGGAGGAGAAGCGGGTGACAGAGGATGAGATGGTTGGATGGCATCACTTATTCAACGGACATGAGTTTGAGCAAACTTCAGGAAAGAATGAAGGACAGGGAAGCCCAGCATGTTGCAGTCCTTGAGGTCACAAAAAGTCAGGCACGACAGAGCGACTGAACAGCAACAACTTCCATGTCCAGGTTGCTTTGCACAAGATGTGAAGTCTCTGAGTAAAGAGCTTTGAAGTGCAGCAGCAACCTGGGATCATTTTCAGCCCCAGAGTTTGTTTTATGAATGGCCAGCAAATGAGTTCAGCTTTGTGGGGTATACAAGGCAGTCAGGCTCAAAAATATGTTTACTTTTGTTATATTTAAAGCAATTAGATATGTAAAGTTTTGAATTTGGCACTGGTAGGCTTTGGACTATTGGTCCCAAGTTAGGAAGAAGTAAAACACATAGGTGCCAGTTTTTAATCTATTTATATAATACCATCGGAGAAGGCAATGGCACCCCACTCCAGTACTCTTGCCTGGAAAATCCCATGGATGGAGGAGCCTGGTAGGCTGTAGTCCATGGGGTCGCTAAGAGTTGGACACGACTGAGTGGACTTCCTTTTCACTTTTCACTTTCATGCATTGGAGAAGGAAATGGCAACCCACTCCAGTGTTCTTGCCTGGAGAATCCCAGGGACAGAGGAGCCTGGTGGGCTGCCGTCTATGGGGTCGCACAAAGTCAGACACAACTGAAGCGACTTAGCAGCAGCAGCAGTATCAGCATATAACATCATAAAAAATTTTTTAAAAAAATCTCTGTATCAATAGAATCTTCAATGTTACGAACTGACTTCTAGAGTTTAACTTAAGAATCTGAGAGGTTTAAAAGATTAAATAAGAAGTTCCCTGAAGCTTTGGGCTTCCCTGGTGGCTCAGCTGGTAAAGAATCTGCCTGCAATGCAGAAGGCCTGGGTTCAATCCCTGGGTTGGGAAGATCCCCTGGCAAAGGGAAAGGCTACCCACTCCAGTATTCTGACCTGGAGAATTCTATGGACTATTCCATAGGGTCACAAAGAGTCAGACACGACTAAATGACTTTCACTTACTTACTTACTTGATGCTTTACTAAAGTATTCAACAAACATTTCAACTCCTATTCTGTGTCAGGCATGTTCTGAGCACCAGATATTCTACAGTGAACAAGGCACACAACTGGACTGCCTACATAATCAGCAGGGCCCAAGGCAAAAAGGAAACCCGGGACCCTCTATTCAAACCCCAAGATGGAAACAGCAGAGTATTAAACCAAGCGTGTGGCCCTTCTGAGTGTGGGACCCTGACTGCACAGGTTTTATATCCATAAACCCAGCCTCAGAAGACATTTTCTAGCCTCATCATGCACACAATCTAGTGGTAAAAGATCAACAATAAAAAGAAAAGAAATACGGCACCAGGACAAGTGCCATGAAAGAAACAAAGAGGAACAGAGTTCAATGAACCATGAGAAGGAAGTGCGTGTGTTCCACGTGCTCAGTCGTGTTTGACTTTGCAACCCCAGCCCACCAGGCTCCACTATCCATGGGATTTTCCAGTCAAGAATACTAGAATGGGTTGCCATTTCCTCCTCCAGGGGATCTTCCTGACCCAGGGATTGAACCCAGGTCTCCTGAATCTCCTGCATTGGTAGATGGACTCTTTACCACTGAGGCACCAGGGAAGCCCAAAACCTGAGAAAGCCCTCTCTAAGAGCTGACACTTAAGCTGAGACCTGAGGCTTGCAAACCAACCAGCTATATAATGCATTTGTAATGCATTATACATATCCATAGGTTGGACATTTATGCCAATGGTTCTCAACCAGGATGGTTCTGCTTCTTCTAGGTCATTTGGCAATGTCTAGAGACATCTCTGATTATCCGAACCGGAGAGGGCAAGGCATTGCTACTGGCATCGAGGAGGGTAAAGTTCAGGGAAGTTTCTAAGCACCTGAAATCCTAAGGACAGCATCTCCCTCCATGGCCAACAACAAAGAATTATCCAGCCCCACAGGTCAATGGTGCTGACACTGAAAAACACTAAAGCTGAATGAATGCAGATGATATGATTGCAAAGCTATGAGTAAAGAAGGAGTTTGGCACATTTGCCTTTCATGTTCTTAGCCATGTGATTTCATGGTAGCAAATACTGGAAACGTATATTTTCAATAGCAATAGAGAATTCAATTAAGTGTGCAGTAGAATCTTAGTCACTAAAATATATATGTTTGGAAGGATATTTATCATTGGAAAAGGTGTGTTACAAAGAAAGATAAAGTGATCCTACGCTCATTCAAAAATTATGTATGTGCTAAGCAGAGGATTGATGAGGGTGTTAAAAAGATAATTCAAAGGGGTTTTGGTGGTTATTTCTAGATAATATAATTATTTTTGCTTTCTTTGTACTTTTCAATATTTTAAATTTTCAAGAGAATGTAGATTATTTCATAAAACCATGAAAGTACAAAAATCTCGTTTTCTTTCTGTAAAGGTGTATTATACATTCAACTTACATGGTAGCTGTATGTGAGCTTGATAAGACTAATCAAAAGCTGTGTTAATTTTCCGTGATTTGCAGAAGAATGACTAATTATTTAAGGATGATTTTAGCAGTATAATTGATGAAATTTGAGATTTCTAAAGCTGAAAAACAGAAGAATTGAGAGCACAATTGCTTTTGTCTTTTCTTCTAACTGAAGGGCAGGCTTTTATAAAAGAAAGGTAGATATGGACAATGGCTACTCTCTATTAAAATGAATTGCTCTTGTTAGTTAACTGAGTACACTGGATTTCAAGTTTGCAATACATTTCAACAAAGCATATGAATGAAGTCTCTCATGACTCTATTTTAACAAAATGGATTTGTGGTTTCTTGAACAGTTATATCAAGAGGCCACTGATTTATAAATCATGCCTGTTTAGGTGTAGCATCTGGTTGTTGAAATGTTCCTCTTGGTCTTATACTAGTTAATAATAAAAGAAATGCTATATAAACCAAGAAGGTGTTCTTATCAGACAAGCCAAATTTCATGTTCTAGAAAGTCCTAGCAAACTGGAATCATGGTTGGGGGGAGCATATAATTATAAAATGCCATTCTCAAGTTCCCTAAACTGCACCCCTCCTTAAGGCCAATTAGATAAATATGGAATGTTAGACACTTGGCATAAAGAGGGGTGGAGAGGGGACCGGGGTGCACACAATATTAACATTTGCTAGTAAACTGACTATGAGAGAAGAGGATGTGATTAGTACAATTCAAGCTCTGACAGACAGTCATGATCTACTGTCCTAAAGTAGAAAATCGTACTTGCTTCCCCATTATTAAGCTTCACTAAAAGCCTAAATTAAAAAAAAAAAAAAAAAGAAACATATCATTTTCTTAGGCATCAAGGCACGTACTAGATTTTCCAGAGGAGACAGTGACAAGTTCCCCTGACACTGGAACTAAGTCTTGATGTTTACAACTCAACAGAGACAACCTGCTCAGAATAAGACACCAATGATGGGCCAAAGCCACCTGAGGCCTGTGATGCAGCAGGATGGCCACAAGGAGACTCTACAACCACAAAACGACTAAATATCCCCTCTTCCAACCAACAAGCGTGTCACTGCTTCTTCATTAAAGACAGCTACTCTCATCTTTTTGTTTAAATTGGGGTTTAGTTGTTTTACAATGTTGTGTTGGTTTTTGCTGTACAATGAAGTGAATCAGCTGTATGTACACATACACCCCTCCCTCCTGAACCTCCCTCCCACTCCCCTATCTCACTCCTCTAGGTCATCACAGAGCACTGAGTTGAGTTTCCTGGGCCATACAGGAGGTTCCCACTAGCTATCTATTTTACCCATCCACCCCCGTCATCTTAATCTTCCTAACACCTAGTTAAGATATGAAGATGCCCAATTCCTGAATTGCCCTGCTTCCTTAAACCCTTGTAATTACCCAGCACAAGGCCAGATCCTATAAAAGGTCCCTCTCAACTGCCTCTTACCAAGGCACCCACAGTTCCTGAGCTGCACGATCTCCCTTGCTGTAGCAAGTAAGACCTAGTTTGTTTGACTCTCATCTTGTTTCTTGTGGTTCTTAGCTGGTGAGTTTCAGTACAGGGCAATCCTGATATTAATAATCTGCCTTGACGTCAGTCTGTGGATCCCTTTCATGGCTTTGGATCACCATAACCATGCTGCGCAAGCAGCAAAAGGGGGTGTTAGTTCACAAAAAACAAGAGTCCCAGTTTGAGATTACTGTCAATGAGTGACTGTGGCCATCAGCCATCTAATTGTGTGATGGCATAAGCCACCTCACTCACACTCCTCCGCCTCTCTGAATATATACACCAGGTGGTCTGGGTGTTACAGTCAGCAGTGGCACAGTGCAGCCTGTTTTCCTTCTTTGAGTCCCCCTTAGTCCACAGAAAGAAACAGAATACTCCCCACAACCTAATAAATACCATTACCATTTCAGATAGCTTTCTTTCTTATAGTGTCCATTAGTTCACAAAAGAAACAAAACTTTCACCATAATCCAATAACTACCATCTCAGATAGGTTTCTTTGAGTTTCCATTAGTTCATGAAAAGAAACAAAATTTCACCATAACCTAATAAGTATCATTTCAGATAGAGACATATTTCCCAATTTTAGAAACAATCATGTGACTTTTTTTTTCATGAGTGACTTTTAAAAAACTAGTTCTTAACTTAAAAGCTTCTGCACAACAAAGGAAACTATTAGCAAGGTGAAAAGGCAGCCTTCAGAATGGGAGAAAATAATAGCAAATGAAGCAATGGACAAAGAATTAATCTCAAAAATATACAAGCAACTCCTACAGCTCAACTCCAGAAAAATAAATGACCCAATCAAAAAATGGGCCAAAGAACTAAATAGACATTTCTCCAAAGAAGACATACAGATGGCTAACAAACACATGAAAAGATGCTCAACATCACTCATTATCAGAGAAATGCAAATCAAAACCACTATGAGGTACCATTTCACCCCAGTCAGAATGGCTGCGATCCAAAAGTCTACAAGCAATAAATGCTGGAGAGGGTGTGGAGAAAAGGGAACCCTCTTACACTGTTGGTGGGAATGCAAACTAGTACAGCCACTATGGAGAACAGTGTGGAGATTCCTTAAAAACTGGAAATAGACCTGCCTTATGATCCAGCAATCCCACTGCTGGGCATACACACTGAGGAAACCAGAAGGGAAAGAGACACGTGTACCCCAATGTTCATCGCAGCACTGTTTATAATAGCCAGGACATGGAAGCAACCTAGATGTCTATCAGCAGATGAATGAATAAGAAAGCTGTGGTACATATACACAATGGAGTATTACTCAGCCATTAAAAAGAATACATGTGAATCAGTTCTAATGAGGTGGACAAAACTGGAGCCTACTATACAGAGTGAAGTAAGTCAGAAAGAAAAACACCAATACAGTATACTAATGCATATGTATGTCATTTAGAAAGATGGTAACAATAACCCTGTGCACGAGACAGCAAAAGAGACACTGATGTATAGATCAGTCTTATGGACTCTGTGGGAGAGAGAGAAGGTGGGAAGATTTGCGAGAATGGCATTGAAACATGTATAATATCATGTATGAAACGAGTCGCCAGTCCAGGTTCAATGCACGATACTGGATGCTTGGGGCTGGTGCACTGGGACGACCCAGAGGGATGGTATGGAGAGGGAGGAGGGAGGAGGGTTCAGGATGGGGAACACATGTATACCTGTGGCAGATTCATTTCGATATTTGGCAAAACTAATACAATATTGTAAAGTTTAAAAATAAAATAAAATTTTAAAAAATAAATAAATAAAAAAAATTAAATGGAGCTAAAAAAAAAAAAAAGTTCTGATTTATAGACATCCAAAACTAAAATTTCACCCTTAAAGCTCAAGTCCAGTTACAATCAGGACACTAAATAAAAAACTGTAATGACAGCAACGCGTTTTTGCGCACTTACTATGTGCCTGGATTCGTGCTATTTTATATACATGTATTATTTCATTCCATCTATGCAACAAGCCTTTAAGAACCAATATTCCCATTTTACAGGTGAGAAAACAGAGGTTCAAAAAGGCTAACTGATGTACCTCAGTCACAGAGCTACGGGTGCCAGGGCCTAGTTTTGAATCCAAATGTCTGTAATTCCAAACTCTAAGATCACCAGGTAGATTGTTTGGGCATGAGTATGCAACAATACTGACCTCGAAGACATTATAAGATTGGATTATAATGAAAGCAGTTAAAAAATACAAACTATAGAGCACTATTTAAAGTGTCTGATAATTTTAGAATTTAATATTGCCACACCAAGTTTATTTTTACTATCCCATTTACAGCCAAAGCTACCAAGAAAAAGTCACCTTGCACAAGCTACTCTCTGTATCAAGGAAAATCCACATTTTAAAAACTAGTTGGTATATAAATTATCTGAAATTAGCCTTGGATTTTTATAAGCTTCTTTCTGAATTATCTTCTTTAAAAAAGCAAAACAATGCCTGCGTGAAGAGAATTTCAATGGGAAAACATTATCCCTCCTCCCCAATAAATAAAATAAAAATAAAAGGACTTTTAAAAGACACTTTCACTAACAGTTCTTTTCTGAACAAAACAAACAAGAGCAAAGGGCACCTTGACTACTACTTAGGAAATAAAATCAGAACACAGGGAAATCTGTAATTCTAATCACATTTACACCTTCTCTCCTTTTTTACATTTCTCATCCAAACATCCTTAGGAGCTCAATAGGCTTTAAAGAATTGGAGCAGGGTAGAGAACAAAGGTGAGTGGAATCTGAGAAACAGCTTAAATGGCTGTTCTCACCCTTTTAGTAATTTCAAATTGGGTAACATAGTTTTCAGAAGATTTAAAAGTCACAAATATAGGATGACACTGTAAGAAGTTATTCTACCAGCTTATAGTTTTTAAATGGCATTTTGGCCAGGCATCTCAGGAATTAACCACTTGTAGACAAGAAATGCAAGAAAGCACTAAAAAAAAAAAAAAAAATTAACTTTCAAGAAAAACAAATATCAAATTTAAGTGAACTAGCTTTAGTCAATGAAAGTCTATGTGCTAAATACATGTACTTGCTAACAAAAATATTAGTATTTCTATTCTTATGTGAGAATGACTATGTAGATATTAACTATGTTTTCTCTTGAGATTGAGGATAATTTTAGAAAATAAGGTTCAACTACTATACTCAATCAAATTAAATGTTATAGATCATATATAAATACAAAAATAAAGAAAAGCATTTATGAGCCATGTGGTATGTGTGATTCACTCAAATGGGGAAATGAAAAAAAATTTAGTGGAAAGATAAGAGACATCGAGGTTTAAAGAAACAGTTTAATATAATTATTAAAATAAAAAGTAATCAATAATAGAGAAACAAAAAATTCAGAATTATATCAAATTCAGATGTGAGTGCTTGTTATTGGGTGATTCTGATTCAGAATAATACTTTCATGTGACTTTTTCTTACTGCAAATGTCAAAGGAATTCAGCACTTCTTTTCAGCAGCACTACTGATGTCCCTGAGTTCAGCCCTGCATGGCCTCCTCAGTAGGTGCCTCTATGACCCCTCCATCGCATTAAGTCACAGATAAAGAAAAGTACTAGCAATGGGGAAACAAACCAGAATGTCTTAGAAAAGAAGATGCCTGCCATCCTGGCTCTTTTTTGTGCCATGTGTAGCAAACACAAATAAGTACGATTTCCTTCTCTGTAGGGCCCAGCTTCAGTTTCAGTAAAACGTTATGCCAGTGATGATACTCTGCAAAGTTCTTCTAAAGAGATGAAACACACACAGGGTTCTAGAACTGCAATACCTTCTAGTCACTGTATTACATTTAGCAAGTACCGGAAACACTGAGATATGAGAGGGGTGGAGAAATCAAGTCCTTAACTGTCCACATTTGTGAACATAACAGACAAAATTATGGGATGGCGGAATCTAATTATTCAGCTGAGGATTTCACAGCTCAATGCCACGCCCCCACCCCTGCCGCCCTAACACACAGTCACTTAAGCTGCTTTAGCTACTGGCAAGTGAGGTTTTTTGTTTTTGTTTTTTTAATGAAACAAATGCACTGAAATAAAACGAGCGGTTTACAAGGGGGGTGGTATCCTTTGAAGACAGAACTGCCCTAAGCTGAGAGCATCTATGCTGTTTCAACTAGTAAAACTGCCTAGTACCGAACAGGTATCCAAATACATATTTGTGTGTTTGTTTAAAAAACTAGTCATGTAAACTAAAATGGATTCACTGTGCCCAAATGCTCAGATTTTCCTTGTGGGATGACTCTAGAACGGTGTTGATAACCAGCAAAGAAATCAAGCGAAAGAGCCAGGGCTCCCCAGTGCTAGCAGCAAGTCTCCTCACCCTACACAGGCAGAGGAGAACAGATTTAGACCCAAGCATCCTCCACAAGTTCACTGTCCAGCCAATAAGCTCACAGCATTTGGCAATTAGCCCCGTAATTAGGTGCACTGCTCCAGTAAGATCTTAACTCCAGACACCTGCTGTTGCGTTTAACAACTAAGATCTATTCTTCCAGACCGAATGTTACTGGAAATCCGCCCGCAGAAGCACGCAGCGGGCGCCGAATAGCTGGTAAAGGTGCAGGCGCACGCAAGAAGAATCCACACTGGCCACACTCACTGTATTCCTTCCCCTTCAATCTCTGTCTGGTAGATCTCACCCGTGTTAAGTGGCTCCCCGGTGCACTCTGTTTGATCGCCTGTTGCCAGCACATCGTTCAGGCATTGCAACTACGCAATGGTTCCGATAGGCACACTGAGTTGGTACCTGCAAGGAAGGACTTGATGCCCAGGCGTAAAGAGCGGGGCTCAGAGTTACACCAGGGTGAGTGCACAGGGTCCGAGTCCTCATAACAAAGGACACCGGCCGCCCTGGTCAGTACCCCATTCTCCAGCAAAGGAGGATAATGTAGGTTTGTGGTTTTAGTATCAAACTTGGAGCGACCAACCCAACTCCATCTACCGTGGGAGAAAGCAGCAAACCGAGGCCCCCCGGCGGGGCACTGGGGAAGTTCCCACTCGCAACAGAATCGCGGTGAGGCAGCGCTGTCCCCCGCTGTCAGCTCTGCTGGCCTCTTGCATCGCATCAGTGAGACTAAGGGAGCCGGGCGGGAAGCGAACGCCCGGAGCTCGGCTCAGCAGCAGGAGGAGTCCTGGAGCTCCCGGAGCTGCGCTGCACTCGGGATGGTCACACCGCCCTTCTCCGGGAGGCACCTTGTGTGGTCGGAGGACCTGAAAGGTCAACTTCTCCCACGAAAGGCCATTCCGAGAGCTTGAGCAGCGCAGGGTCCGCGCTCCGGACGCCCCAGCCCGTGCCCAGGCTCCCAGCGCTCTCCCACAGTCCGCGCCTTACCTGCCCGCGGCGAATCCGGCAGCCCCTTGACAGGTCCCACCAGGCGCCCCTGGAAAAGTTTCCGAACTTCTTCGCAGCTCTGCACGCCCTCGCTTCGGACAGACCCCACGAGAGCCAGCAGGAGGAGACAGCGAGAGCCCACGCGCCAGGTCTGCGCGCCCATCTTCGGTGTCCCAGTCACTCCTTCCCTCGCCGCGGACCCCACTCTCCCCGCGCGCCCAGCGCTGTAGACGCTGGAAAAGGCTCGGCTGTGCGATCCGGCGGCTGGCGGGAGTCCGGCCGCTCTGGGACCCCGGCCGCTCTAGGACCCCGGCTTCACCTTCTCCTCTAAGGTGCCCCGAGACAGACCGCGGTGTTCTCTGGCAGAGCGCCGCCGGGTCTCCCTCTCCGGCGGGAGCGAGATGGCGCGGCGCGAGCGAGGACAACGGCTGGAGCCGCACGGAGCTCGCGAGCATTCGGCTCTGGCCACCGCCGCGGTCGCCGCGGGCTGCACTGCCAGCTGCCAACCTGAGACTCGCCCGCGGGTCGCGCTCCGCGGACAGGCCCCGCCCCGTGGTTAAGCCACGCCCCCGCGCGACGCCACGGGCCGCACCCGCCCCGCGGCTGAGCCGCTGTCCACGCGGCCCTGGCTGGAGGAACACCCGAGCGGCGTTGCCTTGAGCAAGGAAACAAAACGAAACCCGACCTCCCTCTCCCCATCCATTCCTGGGACCAACAGTCTGATGAAAAGAAGAGCTCAGAGAAGACAAGATATGAGAAATACCAACTAGAACTAAGATGAAATACTTCCCTGTAAATCAAGGTCTTCAATGCATAGGAATTTGTATTTGAATTGCATGAAATGGTATCTGGGAACAATACAAAATACAAAAAAAAAAAAATTGTACTTAAAGATCTCAATTGTGAGGCTCAATAGCACTTAGTTTTAAGAGTGCACAAGAGAAGCTACTTTTTAAAAATTGTTTTATGTTGCCACTTTGGAATATTTTTCGTTAGTATTATGATTTTCTGAAAGAATTTAGAAGTCATAAAAAGTACATGTAAACAGTATAACGTCCTTGCTTTGGCAGTAAAATCCAGTTTCTTCTATTACCCGTTAGCATCATATTTTGCTTCCGTACTTTTTACCTATAAGGGCCCTTCTGAGCTTTACCACTTCTCTAATTTTAAAAACATTTCTCAAAGATTTACTCAGGCAAAAGTGCTCAGGAGAGTTTCTCACAAGGAAGAGACCAACATGAAGACTTTAAACGATTTTAAAATGACAAAGGAATTTTGTCAGTTTACAAAAGGAATGCATTAGAAACCAAAAGCCAAAAGCCAGGTGTATTTCTGAAATGTGATTGACTCAACACTAAGCCTGTGACTAACAAGTGTTTCATCTTCTATAGGTACCTGAAGAAAGTCCTCCTCCAGTAAAACAAAACTACTTAAAAGCATCAGGCCAGGGGAACTAGAAATGCTCTAACCACTTAAAGGGAATTTATTCTCATATTTGAACCTTTGCCAGGAAATAGAGATGAATCATTTTGTCTTAGTTAAGTGTCCTGAGACTTTTAATGACCAGTGATACCAAAGGCAGAGCTTCCAGCAGTAGATTGCTTGCTCTAAAACCATCCCAGGGCAATGGCTGAGATACTTCTTCAGGGAAATAGTGCTTACTTGGCTTTTGACATCAATTCCATGAACACTAGATATTTTTTAAGATGCTTTCTCAATAAATGAGAATTGAAAAAAATAGCTTAATTCAAGGACTTCAAGCAAAGCTTTATATATGTATCCTGATCGGGGGAAGGGTGTATACTACCCCCATGAATCTTCTTCCCTAGCCACCAAGTGTGGAAAGACTACTTGGAAGTCAGCTCTATCTACAAGAAAAAAAAAATAATGACCATGAGAATGTGTACTGTGCTTAGATGCCAGACAATATCCTAAGTGCTTTCTAAGGGTACTAAGTCATTCATTTAATCTTTATAACAACCCTATAAAGTACTTACCACTATTGTCACTCTTTTACCGATGAGGTAACAGGCTCAGAGAGGTGAAGCGATTTGCCCAAGGCCAACATAGCTATTAAATGCTAGAACCAGAAATCAAACCCAGGCCTTGAAATCCAGAATGTTTGCTATTAACCATGGGTTCTCCTCAACCACTCCAATGCCATACCAAAGAACCTATTGGGTTACATTCAGTAAAATATGTTACTTATATGTTAAGTCCTTATATGTTAATATTAAGGCTAATAAGTCCCTAGATTTTCTCTTTTTTAATATTTACTTGATTTTGGCTGTGCTGGGTCTTTGTTGCTGTGCCCTGGCTTTCTCTAGTTGCCCCAAGCAGGGGCTACTCTCTGGTTGCTGTCGTGGGCTTCTCGATGAAGTGGCTTCTCGTTGCACAAGCTCTAGGGTGCAAGGGCTTCAGTAGTTGTGACACGTGGGCCCAGTTGCCCCACGGTATGTGGGATCTTCCCAGACCAGGGATCAAACCCACATCCCCTGCATTGGCAGGCAGACTCTCAACCATTGGACCACACCGAAGTCCAAAATCCCTAGGTTTTTCCAGAACTTCTTTTTCTTCTTAACCAAGCTTTCTCCTTGATTGATTTGATCATCACAGAGTAGTACTAAAAGGATTTCAGAGTTTACTTGGTCCAATTCATTCACTTGGAATCTCTAAAACAATCTGTCTTATGAGGGGAAAATCACAAACATTGAGAATTATTGGTGGTTCAGTAAAAACTAATCAACTTAGAAATATTGATTGAACATATACTGTATTTTTAAGAAACTATACACTAGGCATAATAGGAATTACAGAGGCATGTAAGCAAGCTCTCTTCTACATGTTTTTGCAATTTATTTCAGCAGAATAATTAGATGGAAAGTTATATAGAGAAATGGAATAGGGTCTAATGAGAAACTAAATACGTTTAGTCCATGTAAAATGCCCCCACTTACAAAAAATAATTATTTCATTTCTACCTCTTTATTCTCTACTGCTACCAACCATGGATGAACTTGAAGACAAACTTGCTTCTTCCAACCAGAATACAATACCAAAGTACCGTTTACATGAACACCCTAGAGCAAAACCTCTACACACTGTACTATAATCTTTTGATCAATTTACCTATAAAGATTACAGATGAAGCAAGGAAGAATGTCTGTAATTTGATAGTGATAATGCCTCATTTTTCAAAGGTTATTCAATAAACATTTATTGAATACCTTTTATGTAATAGGCACTGTGTTTTGCTTTTGAAATACTCTTTGAAGAATCACTAAATGGTCATTATTTAAAATACACTTTAGTATTCTTCTAAATGTAAAGCTTCTAAGTAACCATTTACAGTGTGTCAACTCAACACCTCATAAAGAGAAATAAAGAAACTCTAACATGATTTAGGAGATCTGATGATATCACATTGCCCTCCAATATGACTGTCAATTTAGGCTAATACCAGCCACTAAAGCTCACCCTGAGAAACTGGTTGAATTTAACTCCTGTGCCTAATCAAAATTAATAGTTAATATTTTTTAAAGGGGTTACAGGTATTATTATCTCATTTAACGTTTCAACCACCTCATGAGACAGTTACTATTATACAACTCATGAGGAAACAGAAGTATGAAGAGATTAAATGGAAGCTAGGCATGCCAGCTTCTGCACTCCCTCAGCTACCGCCTCTCCTGCTCTGCACACCAGACACCTGTTTTGCGGCCCCTTGACTCAATCTGTATCATATATGGGTAGAAACCCTGGTACTCCCTGCTTTTCCTTTGGTATAGTCAGCAGACCTCATCTCCATAGTGGTCCAGAGACCTGCAGTGGCTCCAACGCTGGCTTAACAGTACCTTCCTCCATAGCCGCCTGAGGTCCTACTTGCTCCTGGCTTCTCCCTCCGGTAAACTTTTAATCATGAGAACTATATTGTAAGGGCTAAAATTCCATGTGCTGCCTTGACATCTTGGAGCCTCCTGGGGTCCCAAAGGTCTACAGGTGTGTTCTGCACTTGCCAGATATGACCCCCACCCTACCCAGCAGGAAAAGATACCTCCCAGACCAGCTTCCCTTCAGCCAGACCAGCTCCATCCCACCTTATCTCCAACCCAACTGGTTTCTCTTCCCTAGAGTCCAGTGAAATTATCAAACAAGTCAATCACATCCTCCATGAGAACCAGGGGTCACCTAACCCTCTCATCATTACAAAGCCTGCCTGTCACAGTCCTACTGGCTCACTCTGCTTCTGAGTGGACCCCTGTGTGGCCCTGCATGGCATGCGGTGTCTTCATTCCCTGGACTGAGTGTGTGTGACTCATATAAACTGCTGTCTCATCTGCCCATCATGTGTTTGGCCATCTCATATTAATTAAGGAGGGGGACCCTTCTTTCATCAATGAGGTAAGTAGAAGGCAATACAAGTGCTTCCAGCTAGCTGTTTTCCCCCAAAATCCTGACTTTTGCCTTGTCCTACCTTCTCACTCATCTAAACACTGTCCTATTAAAGGGAGCCAAATTGGAGGTCAGCCCCAGTTGACCCTAGAAATGAATTTCTGCCACCAAGTAATCAGAAGGAAATTGAGGGATCCTCTCCTGTTGTCTCCTTAGGTCACGAGAGCAATGGTTGAGAAAAAGCTGCCTGCAGGTGAGAACTGGTGGCAAATTACAACATTCCATAAAATCCTCAAAACCAGACCCTAAGTTGAAATGTACATGGGAGTCAGTGGGAAACTGACTTTGTGATCAGCAAACACATTTTCAAGCAAACGCTTCCTAAAACGATCTACTGCTAATGTACATTTACAATTTGAAAAACCTCCTCTTCTAATCACCAGTACATGTTTATCAATGATTTTGAAATATTTTAGATGCACATGTCACTATCTCACAGTATATATGCTTCAAGGCAATGACAATGTAACTATTTCTCAAAAAGCATTAGATAAACCAACTGTTCCTGTATGGAAGTTTCAAAAGTATTTCATACTGTATTTAATTTTACATGGTTTTGTGCTTGCAGTTTCTAGTGAAAGACAGTTTATTTTCTTTCAGAGAATTTACTGAGAAATAAAAATATTAGCTGTTCTAAATGAGAATGAAAGCCTTAGAAAAGACACAAAAGGAAGGAACCCAGGAACACTCAATGAGCTTATAAAACTAAATTTCTTCAAATAATTTTCTTCTAGTCTATATCTAGAAAGAAAGAAAGTGAAGTCACTCAGTCATGTCCAACTCTTTGTGAGCCCATGGACTATACAGTCCATGGGATTCTCCAGGCCAGAATACTGGAATGGGTAGCCATTCCCTTCTCCAGGGGATCTTCCCAACACAGAGATCAAACCCAGGTCTCCTGCATTGCAGGCAGATTCTTTACCAGCTGAGCCACTAGGGAAGCCCTAGTCTATATCTAAGAATGTAAAAACTTTTCCAAGTTATGATACACATTACATGTGTAAAGTATAGTACATTATAGGGCCTTCCCTTGTGGCTCAGCTGGTAAAGAATCCACCTACAATGTGGGAGACATGGGTTCGATTCCTGGGTTGGGAAGATCCTCTGGATAAGGCAAAGGCTAACCACTTCAGTATTCTGGCCTGGAGAATTCCATGGACTATAAGTCCTTGGAGTCGCAAAGAGTTGAGAGTGAGTTTCACTTCTACTTCTGTAGTACATTATGGTAAAAAGGAATACAGTACAAATTTCCCTCTTTTGCAGATGTAGATATTTGCATAATATATATGATCCCAACTATTTTTGATTAACAAATGAGTAAAATCCACATTTAAAATTCAATTTCATCATTAATTAATGCCAATATTTTAAAGAAAGACAATTGCATTAAATAAATTCACTTATCTAGAACATGTTAATATACTATCCCATATAAAACAAAAAAACATTTTTCAGAAATTAAACTAGGCTAAAAAAATGTATACCTATTTGCTGCTGGTTGTTTAATGTGAAAACTAAAGGGCTGCAAAACTGTATCTGCTGGACTATAAGCCTTATGAGGTCTAGAGAACCTGCCATGCCCACCTTTACCCTCTGATCAGTGGCTGACTATGTTTTGTGCACATCCATAACTTTACTGAATGAATTTGGCCCCTATGAGTCTGATGTTCTCAAGTGCCCTGTAGTAGATTTCTGTGATTATTTTTAAGCAGCAGTCAGCCTTAATTTCAATTCAACTGCTTCATTGTGTATTACCTTCAAAGAGGAAAATATCACTATCTGATAGAATAGTATCAATAAACACTTTTAAAACCAGGTTATAACTTCCAGACTAAAATTATGTGTGGATATTGCGTCATCTGGTATTTGACTTTCAATAAATCTCTGATGTCTGTTTCACTTCTTTTCATTTCCTTTTCTGTGATAAAAATGTGAGGTCAATGTCTTAAACGTTTAATGTTACTATCAAAGTAATTATTTAGTTCAGAGTTAAAGAACTGGTTTTCTAATTGTTTTCCTGCAGCTTCAGATATTATAATATCTTAAATATTAATCTCTTCAGATAAGATGAATTTTAATACTACACATTAAGTATTTTCCAGAATGATTATTCATTATCTGTGTCATTTTGGACAAGTTGTTAAACCACTCTGATACTCTTTTCTTATTGTTGTTGTTTAGTTACTAAGTCATGTCCAACTCTTTTGTGACCCCATGGACAATATAGCCTGCCAGTCTCCTCTGTCCATGGTATTTCCCAGGCAAGAATACTGGAGTGGGTTGCCATTTCCTTCTTCAGGGTATCTTCCCAACCCAGGTATCAAACAGGAGTCTCCTGTATTGGCAGGTGGATTCTTTACCACCAAGCCACCTGGGAAGGCCTCTATCCTTATTACCTATGTAAAACAAGGAATAAATGCAATACCTGTGTTATAATGTTATTGATAGGGTTAACTGAAATAACATATGTGAAGTATGTTTTTCAATTCTTGGTTCATATAAGTACTTAATAAACAGACATTATGTTTCTTCTCCATTGGAAAAATACCTGTCATGAATTCCTGATCTGTTAGTTACATCTTGGATGTAATTAGAACAATAAACTCATCCTCTGAACTCAGTAACTATTCAAACTAAAATCTTTTGCTTGCTTCATATTCATAGTACAGTTTCTTCATATTATTTAGCATTTATGTACCTCTCAAATTATCTTGTGGTGGGGGGTGGGGCAGGTAACGGCAAAAAGGAGCTTGATTTCAACTCAGTGTAGGGACACAAGAGTCTAAGTCACTCAAGGTCATGACCCAAAAGTCATTTTTAAAAGGAAACAGTACACCTCTCAGAACATAATGAGCATTTACAGCAAGAACTGGCAACTAATTATCATCAGCTTTTTAAGATGCAAAGTGTCGACACTACTAATGATAAAGCCTCATAATTGATAATTATCTTTGATTAACGAGGAGGCAAGCTCTTCCAGAGGCTTTCACTGCCGTGTACCATTGTCATAATTGATCTTTAATTGTTCCAGCTAAAAATTCCTTTTATCATATGTTTAATCTTTGCTATTTATAAATAAGGTCCATGAACAGGCCTTATTAACTACCCCTAAATGTGACATCACTTTACAAATTCTTTGCAATTTAATTAGCATTCAGTCTAATTCCTTATATTTGCATATGAAAAGATACAAGCAGTTCATGCTCTCAGGCAGAAAGGAGAAATCCCTTGCTCTGACCACTTTTGAATTCTCTTCTTGATCCAGATTTTGTGAGAAGAGAGAACAGCCCTCCCTCTGGTTGTGCCTGGTGAGATTTTACATAGTTGCCAACTTTCTGCTCCTGGAGGAGAACTGTATTCTGGTCTTTCCTATCTTGGGGGAGGGGAAACTCCATCATATCTACTGAATTTCCTATAATATATTTCATCCCAATTTTCCCTCACTCTTCTTTTTCTGTCCATATTCTCAAATGATCTTGGAACTGTTTTCCTGATGCTCATAAATCACATTTGTCCAGTTTTTTTGCCTGATCTGCCAAACCTGAGGTTGCTATGTCCTCTCTGAAAGTCTCTAACTCTCCAGCTTTCTTGGCAGTACCATCCTAGTGCTCCTAGCTCTCCATTTCCTTTCCTATTCTTTTGCCTCTTTCTCCCTCTTTCCTGTCTCCTAATGGTTAGTATGTCCCCGGGCTTAGACATTAAGACTTGCTCTTCCTTTACTACATATTTCTAGGAGGATGTGCTGGGTTGATTAATGTTCCCCTCAAATAATTCACATCCACCTACAACCTCAGAATGTGAAATTATTTGGAAACAGGGCCTTTGCTGATGTAATTAATTAAGGATGTTGAGATGAAATTATCCTAGATTTATTTAGCATGAGTCCTAAATCCAGTGACTAAGTGTCCTTTTAAGAAGAGGAAAGGACACAGAGAGGGAGAGGGAAAAGCGATGTGAAGAAGGAGGCTGAGACTGAGTGATGCAGCTACACTCCAAGGAATGCCAAGGATTGCTACAACCACCTGAAGCTGGAAGAAGGGCATGAAGGATTTCTTCCTCAGAGCCTCCAGGAGAAACCAAACCTGCTGACATGCTGATTTCAGACTTCTGGCCTTTTGAACTGTGTGAGGAAAAACCTTCTATTGTGTTAAGCCACAGAGTTTGTGCCTATTGTGGGTAACTAGTTATGGCAGTCCTAGGCAATGAATACCACAAATACCCAGAACCAAGCTTCAGCAATATGTGAACCGTGAACTTCCTGATGTTCAAGCTAGTTTTAGAAAAGGCAAAGGAACCAGAGATCAAATTGCCAACATCCGCTGGATCATGGAAAAAGCAAGAGGGTTCCAGAAAAACATCTATTTCTGCTTTATTGACTATACAAAAGCCTTTGACTGTGTGGATCACAATAAACTGTGGAAATTTCTGAAAGAGATGGGAATACCAGACCACCTGACCTGCCTCTTGAGAAACCTATATGCAGGTCAGGAAGCAAAAGTTAGAACTGGACATGGAACAACAGACTGGTTCCAAAAAGGAAAAGTAGTTCGTCAAGGCTGTATATTGTCACCCTGCTTATTTAACTTATATGCAGAGTACATCATGAGAAACGCTGGACTGGAAGAAGGACAAGCTGGAATCAAGATTGCCTGGAGAAATATCAATAACCTCAGATATACAGATGACACCACCCTTATGGAAGAAAGTGAAGAGGAACTAAAAAGCCTCTTGATGAAAGTGAAAGTGGAGAGTGAAAAAGTTGGCTTACAGCTCAACATTCAGAAAACGAAGATCATGGTATCTGGTCCCATCACTTCATGGGAAATAGATGGGGAAACAGTGGAAACAGTGTCAGACTTTATTTTTGGGGGCTCCAAAATCACTGCAGATGGTGACTGCAGCCATGAAATTAAAAGACGCTTACTCCTTGGAAGGAAAGGTATGACCAACCTAGATAGCATATTCAAAAGCAGAGACATTACTTTGCCAACAAAGGTCTGGCTAGTCAAGGCTATGGTTTTTCCTGTGGTCATGTATGGATGTGAGAGTTGGACTGTGAAGAAGGCTGAGCACTGAACAATTGATGCTTTTGAACTGTGGTATTGGAGAAGACTCTTGAGAGTCCCTTGGACTGCAAGGAGATCCAACCAGTCCATTCTAAAGGAGATCAGTCCTGGAATTTCTTTGGAAGGAATGATGCTAAAGCTGAAATTCCAATACTTTGGCCACCTCATGCAAAGAGTTGACTCATTGGAAAAGACTGTGATGCTGGGAGGGATTGGGGGCAGGAGGAGAAGGGGACGACAGAGGATGAGATGGCTGGATGGCATCACCGACTCGATGGACATGAGTCTCAGTGAACTCCGGGACTTGGTGATGGATAGGGAGGCCTGGCGTGCTGCGATTCATGGGGTCGCAAAGAGTCAGACACGACTGAGCGACTGATCTGATCTGAACTGGTTCTCATACCTTCACTTTTGGCACCTGTGCTCAGTACTCACAGGCCTTTCCCTCCAGGTCTGCCCTCTGCTCTACCTCCTCTGCTTTTTAATATGGGTATCCTACCATTAGGGCTTCCCTGGTAGCTCAGCTGGTAAAGAATCTGCCTGCAATGCAGGAGACCCTGGTTTGATTCTTGGGTTGGAAAGATCCCCTTGGGGGATGGCATGGCAACCCCCTCAGTATTCTTGCCTGGAGAATCCTATGGACAGAGAAGCCTGGCGGGCTACAGCCCATGGGGTCACAAAGAGTTGGACATGACTGAGTGACTAAGCACAGCACAGCACATTCTACCATTATCTCAAACTGGATTTTCACCAAAGGGACCTTAGGGTCTTCCCTGCAGTTTACACTCTCCCTCATCTGTGGGTTTCTTAATTAATTTAATGAACACAGCACCCTGAAGTCTGTTCTTTTTATTAATAAAATCATTCTTGCCAATCCTGAATGTTCATAACCTCTCTCTCCTCTAATGTCTTTGTGTAATATAAGTTATAAGACTTGGCAATTTATCCACCTTTCTCTCATAGTCATCTTTTTCATTCCAACTATCTCACTCTTTCTCATTAAGTTAGCAGTTGATTGCATTATATTCCAGGGAACTTATTGCCTAAAAATCTCTTCCTGATCTGAATCATCCTCCTGGGCCCAGGTCATTCAGTTTGTATCAGGCCTGTACTCTATTTTTAAAAATTAAAATATTATTGAATTGAATTGAATTATTAAAAAAAAAAATTGGCTGCAGTGCACAGCATGTGGGATCTTAGTTCCCTGACCAGCGATCAAATGAGTGTCCCCTGCATTGGAAGAATGGAGTCTTAACCACTAGACTACCAAGGAAGTCCCTTGAATTGAATTATTTTTTGATGGCAGACTCCAGCCTTTAACTAACTCTGTGTTTCTTCAAATACAGTTCAGGGAATACCAGCATCATATTATAGATTCCTGGGCTTCATCCAAAAATAGATTCTTGGTTTGGCATCCAGAGTAATTTTCCAAACACACTTAAGCAAGCTCAATATTTAGACTGAATGAAAACCCTTTACTTTGCTTTAAATCCACTCTCTTTCCTACATGAACTGATTGTTTCTTCCAGAGGGAGAGAAATTCATTATTTGCCACCCTCTGCAATATACCTTGTTCATTTCTACTTGTAAGCATCAGTTGAACCTAGAATTACTTCCTTCTTTCTCTCTTTCTTTAAAAGCTCAAGTTTCCTACATTATCATGCCAATCATTATTTGCTGTTCAGTTATATATCATTATTTAAGTTATTATGTAGTTATGTTTTGTTTCCCTAAGAAAATCTTAAGCTGCCCCACATTGTTCAAAGGATCTAGGAACTCAGTAAGTGTTTGTTGAATCAAAGCCTGAAAGAAAGGCTTGGGGCAGCATCTTAAAAGACTAACCTAATACAATTATGTAAAGTTTAAAAATAAAATAAAATTAATTAAAAAAAGAAAAAAAAAAAGACTAAGCAATTATCATAGGAGACTTAGATGTATACTGCCCTATTAGAAAGTAAACTAATGGGAATGGATGCTAATATTCCTACTCATTCCATTTGAATATGATTAAGAAGGCTGGCTGATGATAATTTAATAATGATAACACATTTGATATTTGCTCTTCAGAAATTTGAGTGTAGATAACTGCTGCTGCTGCTAAGTCGCTTCAGTCGTGTCCAACTCTGTGCGACCCCATAGACGGCGGCCCACCAGGCTTCCCCGTCCCTGGGATTCTCCAGGCAAGAACACTGGAGTGGGTTGCCATTTCCTTCTCCAATGCGTGAAAGTGAAAAGTGAAAGTGAAGTCGCTCAGTCGTGTCCGACCCTCAGCGACCCCATGGACTGCAGCCTTCCAGGCTCCTCCGTCCATGGGACTTTCCAGGCAAGAACACTGGAATGGGGTGCCACTGTCTTCTCCGATATTCATTGCTTATTTTCAAATATAAGTTATTTCATTGACTGACAAATATCTATTGAACATAACACATACTATGCAAGTCAAAATATTGATTATTTGGCCCATGGCATATTAACCATGGAAACTAAATACAGAATGATCTCTGTTGCTCTTTATGAAGAGGAAAATATAAGTATTCTGCAGAGAGATATCTACAATATACAGATTCTATCACCTGCTTTATCTTTTTAAATCCAAATAACTAATCACAAATAATCCTTTAAGGAACTTTCTCTACAATCATGAAGCAACATGTTTTTTTAACTGTGCCTTGGCATTCACTAATTAGCTCATGCCTCTCCAGAAGAGAAAAAAAAGTTTACAGATTTCAAAATTCAAAACACATTTCCTGTATTCTGTATTCCTCATTCTCACTTCAGATATTACCTAGAGAAAAACTGGAGAAACCGTCACACTAGATCTGCAAGACCACCCTGTCCAGACATTTAACATAGTGAGTGCTCCCTCAGAATCTCAAAAGCGTTACCTAAACCACTCATTCAGACCAAACCCCACTGACTTCTTTATCAACACCAACGTGCCCTGAATCATTTCACTGATTCATTCCAACATCAAAGCACCTATAGGCCAGGCTCTGTTTCAAGTACAGAACTAGTGATGCAGAGCTGAATCACATGCCATCTCTTCCTCAAAAACGTACAGTTCAGAAGGACAGGCAAGCACAGAAACAAGGAAGGACCATGACGTGTTATAGCTGCCCTGATCAGTGTGCAAAGCAAGGCTGCAATGGCTTCACAAGACAGAAGGTTCAAGGAGCAAGTTGTTTGTCTTGGGCAATTGCTTAATACATGTCCTTTTGAATATTTCAAACTGCACTTGAATCAGACAGAAACTTTATAATAAAGTACACATATCTCCTTATGATAGGTCATTGTATCTAAGGGGATATCTATGTAACTATGTTGAGAATCATAGGGTTTTGAAAGCATAGACTCATGCTCTCAGAGAACTAATAAAACATAATCCATATATCACATCATCAATATGATAGAATGTAACAGTAAAATTTATACTTTAAAAGTTGTAGATAACTTGAGGAGTATTGAATGAGAAAACTAAGATTAAAATGTAGACAGATCGTGATTACAGCCACAGTAAAAGCTGCAAAGAAAACAAGATGATAAAAATATACTAACTTGTTATTTCTGGTGTATTACTTTCATTTTTATAGAATCAGATTTTTCCAATTCATGCTTGTAATCTGAAAATAAGCATTTTAAGCAAATAAAATTCCACACAATTCCTCATAAAAGGAATCTACATTCCCCCACATTAGAGGAAGATAAACTAAAAGACGAGTGGAAGCAAAGAGCCCTATGAGAAAATACTTAAAGTTCTTCATGAACCAGATAACCGTGATGGTGTGATCACTCACCTAGAGCCAGACATCCTGGAATGGGAAGTCAAGTGGGCCTTAGGAAGCATCACTACGAACAAAGCTAGCAGAAGTGATGGAATTCCAGTTGAGCTATTTCAAACCCTAAAAGATGATGCTGTGAAAGTGCTGCACTCAGTATGCCACCAAATTTGGAAAACTCGGCAGTGGCCACAGGACTAGAAAACAGTTTTCATTCCAGTCGCAAAGAAAGGCAATGCCAAGAATGTTCAAACTATCGCACAATTTCACTCGTCTCACATGCTAGTAAAGTAATGCTCAAAATTTTCCAAGTACATGAACATTTCCAACAGTACATGAACAGTGAACGTCCAGAAGTTCAAGCTGGTTTTAGAAAAGGCAGAGGAACCAGAGATCAAATTGCCAACATCCTCTGGATCATTGAAAAAGCAAAAGAGTTCCAGAAAAAAATCTATTTCTGCTTTATTGACTATGCCAAAGCCTGTGACTGTGGATCACAACAAACTGTGGAAAATTCTTCAAGAGATGGGAAGACCAGACCACCTGACCTGCCTCCTGAGAAATCTGTAGCAACAGTTAGAACTGGACATGGAACAACAGACTGGTTCCAGATCGGGAAAGGAGTACATCAAGGCTATATACTGTCACCCTACTTATTGAACTTATATGCAGAGTACATCATGCGAAATGCCAGGCTGGATGAAGCACAAGCTGGAATCAAGATTGCTGGGAGAAATTCCAATAAACTCAGATATGCAGATGATGCCACCCTTGTGGCAGAAAGCAAAGAAGAACTAAAGAGCCTCTTGATGAAAGTGAAAGGGGAGAGTGAAAAAGTTGGCTTAAAATTCAACATTCAGAAAACTAAGATTATGGCATCTGGTCCCATCATTTCATGGCAAATAGCGGAGGAAACAATGCAAACAGTGAGAGACTTTATTTTGGGGGGCTCCAAAATCATTGCAGATGGTGACTGCAGCCATGAAATTAAAAGATGCTTTCCCCTTGGAAGAAAAGCTATGACCAACATGTCAACAGCATACTAAGAAGCAGAGACATTACTTTGCCAACAAAGGTCCATCTTCAAAGCTATGGTTTTTCAGTAGTCATGTATGGCTGTGAAAGTTGGACTATAAAGAAAGCTGAGCACCAAAGAACTGATGCTTTTGAACTGCGGTGTTGAAGAAGACTCTTGAGAGTCCCTTGGGCTGCAAGGAGATCCAACCAGTCCATTCTAAAGGAGATCAGTCCTGGGTGTGCTTTGGAAGGACTGATGCTGAAGCTGAAACTCCAATACTTTGGCCACCTGATGCGAAGAGCTGACTCATTGGAAAAGACCCTGATGCCAGGAAAGATTGAAGGCAGGAGGAGAAGGGGATGATAGAGGATGAGATGGTTGGATGGCATCACCAGTTTGATGGACATGAGTTTGAGCAAGCTCGGGGAGTTGGTGTTGGTCAGGGAAGCCTGCTGTGCTGCAGTCCATGGTGTCACATAAAGTCTGACACAACCGAGCGACTGAACTGAACTGAACATTGCTATCACGAGAGATTTTCAGATTTTTTTTTTTTAATTTTTGGATATTCGAAAGGAGTTTATGACTGCTCATTTTGCAGCTCAGTAAATTTTTATTAAACATGAATCTTTATGTCCAAGTTAATGAATTTTCCTGAATGCAATTTGAGGAGTCTGAGCCAGTGGGTTGAAGCAGTTAAGTGGAAGCATACCAGGCCCTTCAAGTTATTCAAAAGGTACTGAGTTCCCATCAGCCCTTGTCCTGCTCTCTGTGCTCCTGTCCACATGGCCTTAGCATTCCCCTCTCCTCCAGTAACTTGTTTGATGGGGAATCAGAGAGGCTACAGAGAGGAGGCAAAACCAAAGCAATGAACAGTCAGAAGTGAAAATATAAACAGTGAATCTCAACAACTACCTAAAAAGAGCCAAAGGGACCAAAAAATGTGATATTGACATGTTTGTGCTGTTTGTATGTTCATTTGGAAAATGCTGTAAATAAAATACAATGTTGCTGTTACTTTATTATTACTTGACCAAAAGTATTCTTGTAAGTTTCTCTGCAGTATTTTTTGTGTTCAGTTCAGTTCAGTCGCCCAGTGGTGTCCCACTCTTTGTGACCCCCATGAATTGCAGCACACCAGGCCTCCCTGTCCATCACCAACTCCCGGAGTTCACTGAGACTCACATCCATCGAGTCAGTGATGCCATCCAGCCATCTCATCCTCTGTCGTCCCCTTCTCCTCCTGCCCCCAATCCCTCCCAGCATCAGAGTCTTTGCCAAGGAGTCAACTCTTCGCATGAGGTGGCCAAAGTATTGGAGTTTCAGCTTCAGCATCATTCCTTCCAATGAACACCCAGGACTGATCTCCTTTAGAATGGATTGGTTGGATCTCCTTGCAGTCCAAGGGACTCTCAAGAGTCTTCTCCAATACCACAGTTCAAAAGCATCAATTCTTCGGCGCTCAGCTTTCTTCACAGTCCAACTCTCACATCCATACATGACCACAGGAAAAACCATAGCCTTGACTAGATGGACCTTTGTTGGCATAGTAATGTCTCTGCTTTTTAATATGCTATCTAGGTTGGTCATACCTTTCCTTCCAAGGAGTAAGCGTCTTTTAATTTCATGGCTGCAATCACCATCTGCAGTGATTTTGGAGCCCAGAAAAATAAATTCTGACACTGTTTCCACTGTTTCCCCATCTATTTGCCATGAAGTGATGGGACTAGATGCCATAATCTTCGTTTTCTGAATGTTGAGCTTTAAGCCAACTTTTTCACTCTCCTCTTTCACTTTAATCAAGAGGCTTTTGAGTTCCTCTTCACTTTCTGCCATAAGGGTGGTGTCATCTGCATATCTGAGGTTATTGATATTTCTCCCAGCAATCTTGATTCCAGGTTGTGTTTCTTCCAGTCCAGCGTTTCTCATGATGTACTCTGCATATAAGTTAAATAAACAGGGTGACAATATACAGCCTTGACATACTCCTTTTCCTATTTGGAACCAGTCTATTGTTCCATGTCCAGTTCTAACTGTTGCTTCCTGACCTGCATATAGGTTTCTCAAGAGGCAGGTCAGGTGGTCTGGTATTCGCATCTCTTTCAGAATTTTCCACAGTTTATCGTGATCCACACAGTCAAAGGCTTTGGCATAGTCAATAAAGCAGAAATAGATGTTTTTCTGGAACTCTCTTCCTTTTTCCATGATCCAGTGGATGTTGGCGATTTGATCTCTGGTTCCTCTGCCTTTTCTAAAACCAGCTTGAACATCTGGAAGTTCATGGTTCACGTATTGCTGAAGCCTGCCTTGGAGAATTTTGAGCATTACTTTACTAGTGTGTGAGATGAGTGCAATTGTGCGGTAGTTTGAGCATTCTTTGGCATTGCCTTTCTTTGGGATTGAAATGAAAACTGACTTTTTCCAGTCCTGTGGCCACTGCTGAGTTTTCCAAATTTTCTGGCATATTGAGTGCAGCACTTTCACAGCATCATCTTTCAGGATTTGGAATAGCTCAACTGGAATTCCATCACCTCTGCTAGATTTGTTCGTAGTGATGTTTTCTAAGGCTCACTTTACTTCACATTCCAGGATGTCTGGTTCTAGGTGAGTGATCACAGCATCATGATTATCTTGGTCTTTATCTCTGGTTCCTCTGCCTTTTCTAAAACCAGCTTGAACATCTGGAAATTCATGGTTCACATATTGCTAAAGCCTGACTTGGAGAATTTTAAGCATCACTTTACTAGCATAATAACACAGAAAGTAAGTCTGCCTCTGCAAGAAAGGTGGTAGGTGGCCTTGTCTCATGATTTGGGTAACTCAGGATTTAAAACAGTTTCACATAATGCAACAGAGAAGGCAATGGCACCCCACTCCAGTGCTCTTGCTTGGAAAATCCCATGGATGGAGGAGCCTGGAAGGCTGCAGTCCATGGGGTCGCGAAGCGTCAGACACGACTGAGCAACTTCACTTTCACTTTTCACTTTCATGTATTGGAGAAGGAAATGCCAACCCACTCCAGTGTTATTGCCTGGAAAATCCCAGAGATAGGGGAGCCTGGTGGGCTGCCGTCTATGGGGTCACACAGAGTCGGACACGACTGAAGTGACTTACCAGCAGCAGCAGCAGCACATAATGCAAAAGTCAAGGCTATCTTATTATATTTATTAGCACTACTGATATTAGCAGTAGCCTTTTTTTTTTTTTTACTACATGCCAGGCTCTGTGGTAAATGTTTAATGCTCACATTTTCATTAATCCATGCTATACCCTCTAGGTACAAGTGTAGTTCCTGTTACACACATGAAAGAATTTAAGGCTCAGAGAAGTTACGTAACTTGAGGTCACAAAGCCAGTGAACAGCAGAAATGGATTTGGAACCCAGGTCTGCCTGTGCTCTTAACCACTGCCCTAGCGCTTGTCACTCTGCTCACAAAAGGCCTCAACAACTGTTCATCACAGTGTGCCATTTCGGGTCCGTTCTGAGCGGAAACCCAACCGACCTCTTCAGAATTGTTTTTCACTGTTCTTTTTTAAAACATACTTCATTGAAGTCAGATCACATCACTTCTTTTCCCATCTTTGTGCCTTTGACTAAGTTGTTGGTTCCTAGACCTTTATTTCCAGTCCCTAAACATGTCTCAAATTATACTCATTGTTCATGAAACCGCTTTGTTTTATATGGCAGCATCCCCTCCTCTGTTCTTGTATTACTTCATGTGTTCCTCTTCTATGGCATTTATCACCTCATTATTACATATGATAGTTCATATGTCTTGATTTATCACCCCCACTAGAGTGAAGGACTTGTGTACAGAATCAATGAAGAATTCATTTGTGTAGCCTCAAAGCACCCATGTGGCTCAGCTCATAAAGAATCTGCCTGCAATGTGGGAGGCCTGGGTTTGATCCCTGGGTTGGGAAGATTCCCTGGAGAAGGGAAAGGCTACCCACTCCAGTATTCTAGCCTGGAGAATTCCATGGACTGTACAGAGTCCAAAGAGTCAGACATAACTGAGCAACTTTCACATCACAGAACATTAGTATTTGTTCTCAATCAGAAAATTTCAAAATGAATATTTTAAGGTCATGTAACATGCATTACAAACTTGAACTGCTCTAATCAAGAAATCGTTTAAGAAGGAAAACACACACACACTTACACATTACATATGCACATACACACACACACTTAAAGAAGTTAAGTTAAAGTAAATAAAAGAAGCAAAAGTAGAAATGTGAAGAGCTGAGATTGCTTTTTTGTTATGGTTAATTTTCACTGAAATATGAAAAAAGAGAGGCATCCTTGCCCACTGAATACTAGGGCTTCCTTTATGTTACATTTCTTTTCTGATTCTCACAACAAGTACTAATCCCTTGAACAAAATATTATATCTCGGCTAACAAACACATGAAAAGATGCTCAACATCACTCATTATCAGAGAAATGCAAATCAAAACCACTATGAGGTACCATTTCACACCAGTCAGAATGGCTGCGATCCAAAAGTCTACAAGTAATAAATGCTGGAGAGGGTGTGGAGAAAAGGGAACCCTCTTACACTGTTGGTGGGAATGCAAACTAGTACAGCCACTATGGAGAACAGTGTGGAGATTCCTTAAAAAACTGGAAATAGAACTGCCTTATGATCCAGCAATCCCACTGCTGGGCATACACACTGAGGAAACCAGAAGGGAAAGAGACACGTGTACCCCAATGTTCATCGCAGCATTGTTTATAATAGCCAGGACATGGAAGCAACCTAGATGTCCATCAGCAGATGAATGGATAAGAAAGCAGTGGTACATATACACAATGGAGTATTACTCAGCCATTAAAAAGAATACATTTGAATCAGTTCTAATGAGGTGGATGAAACTGGAGCCTATTATATAGAGTGAAGTAAGCCAGAAAGAAAAACACCAATACAGTATACTAACGCATACGTATGTCATTTAGAAAGATGGTAACAATAACCCTGTGTACGAGACAGCAAAAGAGACACAGATGTATAGAACAGTCTTATGGACTCTGTGGGAGAGGGAGAGGGTGGGAAGATTTGGGAGAATGGCATTGAAACATGTATAATATCATGTATGAAACGAGTTGCCAGTCCAGGTTCGATGCACGATACTGGATGCTTGGGGCTAGTGCACTGGGACGACCCAGAGGGATGGTATGGGGAGGGAGGAGGGTTCAGGATGGGGAACACATGTATACCTGTGGCAGATTCATTTTGATATTTGGCAAAACTAATACAATTTTGTAAAGTTTAAAAATAAAATTAAATTAAAAAAATATTATATCTCGTAATTTTTAAATTTTATCAAAGAAAAATAATTTTAATATTTTACTCTTATTTTCCTTTCTAGCTTATCTGTAAGACCCAAAATAAAACCTGTAGCAGAGTTTGCACAATAAAACATCTATACATTTACAGTTAAAGCTAAAACTTCTTTTTTCTTGCTATGAAATTTTAATTCGAAGCAGAAAACACGGAACAAATAAACCTTTAATGTGCTCACCGAGTTTTTTTCTGCCCTGGCATACTATAGAGTTCTGTTTCGGGGAGCTCCACAGCCAACTATTTATGGTTTATAACAAAATGTTTGCCATCAAACAATGTCTTGGCTCTGTTTTCTGCTTACAATATGTCTGTTCGTCCTCAACTGCCTGCCTGCTTTCATTTCCCTAGAAATTCTTCAAGAACTACATCCATCAGCCTTCTACTCTCCAAATTATATTTATAACATTCTCATCATTAAATAAAAGAAAAAAATCTTATCCAAGGGCCTTGGTTTCATCACTTTTCATCACAACATTTCAGACTGAATTGCTATCTTTTTTTTTTAAGGCTGCACAGGCCTTTAGCATGCAAGACCTTAGTTCTCAACCAGGAATCGATTCTGCACCCTCTGCTTTGGAAGCACCAAGTCTTAACCACTGGACACCAGGAAAGCCCTATTTATACTATTGTGTTATGTCATGGGTGTTCCTTTCTCTTTAAATATATACCTGTGGTCAATCATTATATTATCAGTTCTCCATTAGGAAAATTTCTGGGATTTACTTTTCATCATTCTTACTACTACCAGCCCAATCCAAGCTTCAACTTCCCATACTTAGCTATTCTGCAAAAGCCTCTGTGAGTTCCAATGTGAAAGTCGGTCCCTTCAAAAAGCAAGGTAGTTAAATACAAAAGAAATCTGAACATAAAATAAGGAGAAGTTAGTTACAAAGATCTCAAGTGCCTACAAATTGCAAACACAGAATAAATCTATTCATGAATATTAAAAGGATGGGGAATCAAAATGTGAATACAACATATTCTTACTGTAAAATTTCATCTTAAGTTATTCTACATGATGTTTTTCATAGTAAGTTTCCAGTTCCTGACTTATCCCAGATTTTTACTGTCTAGAAATAGATCTAACAGTTGTGGCCACAGATGGCAAATGCCCATCAATTGAAAAATCCAAGATACTAATCATTACACAAATATTTTTCTAGTAGCTGTTTTTGGAATTGTTACCAGCTTACTGGTTTTTGTTTCCTCTTCCTCCCTAAATGATTATTTTGAATTTGATTATAGCAAATGGTACAGATGACTTGTTTTTCCAGATGTTCTAGATTTTTTTATGTAAAAACCTCAATTTACAATTGAGGAACTAATAAACATTCTTGACTAGCTTGAAAAGCATGTTTAAGTAGCAAGTCAAGTTTATTCACCAAAGCCCAGAACTAATTTACTATTCTTAGTCTTTTTAATGATTTATTTTCTCCATGTAATCCCAATATAACAATAATAGCTAGCACACCATAATCACCTAGCTGATATGTTGTATAGAGGTACAGACCAATTACACTTAAAAAGTTAAATTTCTGCCTTCCTTAGCAATGAAATAGATCCTATATAATAAAGAATAAGCAGCACAGGGGAGAAATGAGAAAATCATATATTTACTTTGAAATCAGTTCAGTTCAGTTCAGTTGCTCAGTTGTGTCCGACTCTTTGTGACCGTATGAACTGCAGCACACCAGGCCTCCCTGTCCATCACCAACTCCCGAAGTCCACCCAAACCCACGTCCATCGAGTCGATGATGCCATCCAACCATCTCATCCTCTGTCATCCCCTTCTCTTCCTCCCCTCAATCTTTCCCAGCATCAGGGTCTTTTCCAATGAGTCAGCTCTTCGCATCAGGTGGCCAAAGTATTGGAGTTTCAGCCTCAACATCAGTCGTTCCAATGAACACCCAGGACTGATCTTTGAAATCATACTTTCCAGAATGCTATCCAGAGTCATGCACTTCAGTCACTGTGCTTCCTTAGCACTTTCCTTGTGAAATATTCAAAACAGCCTATCTTGAATTCTGAGGAAGACTGACCTAGACTGTAATTTATTAAGTTATCTGTATAAATGAGAAACATCTTCCAATAAAATTCCTCACTTTATGATTAAAAAGTAAAGGTCAAGGGCTTCCCTGGTGGTTCAGGGGTTAAGACTCCACACTTCCATCATAAGGATCACAGTGTGATACCTGACTGGGCTACTAAGATACCACATGCTGCACAGCCATATGGAGAAGGAAATGGCAACCCACTCCAGTACTCTTGCCTAGAGAATCCTGTGGACAGAGGAGCCTGGTGGGCTGCTGTCCATAGGGTCACATACAGTCAGACATGACTGAAGCGACTTAGCATGCATGTATGCATTGGAGAAGGACATGGCAACCCACTCCAGTTTTCTTGCCTGGAGAATCCCAGGGACAGAGGAGCCTGGTGGGCTGCCATGTATGGGGTCGCACAGAGTAGGACACACGACTGAAGCGACTTAGCAGCAGCAGAAGCACAGCACAATGAATAAATGTATGTTGTTGTTTAGTCACTAAGTCATGTCTCACTCTTTTTGCGACCCCATGAACCGTAGCCTGCCAGGCTCCTCTGTCCATGGGACTCTCCAGGCAAGAATACAGGAATGGGTATTCACTTCCTTCTCCAGGGGATCTTCCCAACCCAGGGATCAAACCTGCGTCTCCTGCATTGACAGGCAGATTCTTTTACTGCTGAACCACCAGAGAAACCCAAATGTATGCTTAGTGCCAATTTATTTTATTTTGTTAAATATTATAGAATTGATGAGAGGACATTGGTACCTCTTACAAGATCTAAACATTGAACTAAGACACAGGCCAGTTGAGGTTTGTTGTGTATTAGATATCTAGCACTAACGTATCTTATTTAATCGTCACAACTCAAGAGCCAAGCATTATCATTTTCTGCATTTTTTAGATGTCAACTGAAGCACAAAGAGTATGTAGTTGGCTCAAGATCACACAACGAATTAGTGGTGAAGCCAGGACTCCAAACCCAGCTAGTTTGATTTGAGAGGCTATGCTCTTTATAATGTAGACGATAGCAGCAGCCTGTAGTGCGTGACACAACAACTGAATCTGATTAGACTTTGTAAATGCCACACGAAAGAACGTGGTGAGCTAAATTCCGGAGATGTGGAAGAGGAGAACCAGAAGTCAAAGAGAAGCACGGAGGAAATTTTACAATCTGTCTAAAATATTAAGGCACCAATGGCTCTAGAGAAATCCAGAAATCTTTCAGTCATGAAAATCCCTAAAAATGCCAATAACACAAGCTCAAGTGCTGCTAGCTAAACCACACATTTCTTTCACATTTCATTAGAACTGGGAAGTCTCATGGATGATTTTCTTTACGAAGAGCTTCGACCTTAGAACTAAAATCAGGGCAAAAATAATATTTCTTTTACAGCATTTCATTCATAGAAATGAATTTCCATCCAACATTTCATAGATTGCATCTAACCTGAATAGCAGGGTTGCTGTTAGTTACTTTAGACCCAAACTCACCAACAGGGTAGGCACTAGCCACTGGCAGCTGTCAAGCACTTGAAAAGTGGCTAGTCCAAACTGAGAGATTCTGTAAGTACAAAACATACATTGGATACTGAGGAAAACAGAAGCATGCAAAGTAGCAAAGTATCTCAGTATTTTTTCTATTAATTACATCGTGAAATTATAATATTTTGGATATATTGGATTAAATATATTATTAATATTAATTTCACCAAATTAATATTAATTTCTAATTTTTTTAATGTGACTACTGGAAAATTTTTAAATCACATTTGTGGCTTACATTATGTTTCTGGTGGAACACTTTTGACCTTTTAAGTGCACTTAGTGAATGTACTAATGTGTATTCACACTATATTACACAGGCTGAATCACGTGTTAGTTTTAAAACTTTCCTTTTGAATTCATAACTGATATGACATTCAGTTTCCGGTTAAATGCACAATATTCATTCAAATGCATTTGTGTTTTCAAATTCTGCATTGAACACTTAAGAGAGAGCTTGCCTATTTCGGTGCAGCACTTACAAGACAGTTGCAAAGCACTGGAGCCACCAACTGTTCAAAAGTGGCAATACCCGGCTAATTCACTCTTGCAGATCAAGACATAAACATCTGTGAGAAACACAATCCTATAAAGGAAAAAAGTGCTGAAAATAATAAATAGATACTATGTATGGCTTCTGTTTTAAATTAGTATACTTTCTCTTTGTATGGAAAATATATTGTCTCACATTTTCAGTAAATTCTATTGGAAAATAGGAGGAAATAGTTCAAGAAAAAAGAATACTGATAAGTATATAGAAAACAGACTAAAAGATTTTAAGTTAATATTAATGAGTCACTATTAGCTATGCTATTTGATAATTTTAATTGGTAAGAAATCAGAGAATAATAACAATAAATCCTTCATGTATCAGAAAACCAAACAGATTATACATAATTTTTTTAATAGATCCTTTATAATTTTTTGTGACTTTTTAAAAAATGTACCCACAATTGGGGTGGGATACGGCTCTGCTGGGTCCTTTCTCTGCAGTGGTTGATGCTGATGTTGCTAATGACCATTACAGCGGTTATCCATCCTCCAAATGCTGGGGGTGCTTCATACAGGACCAGGGCCTCACTATAGGGTAGCTGATGGGCTGCCTTGGCTCCCACCAGAGTCCCAGAGCTCCCTGGTTGGTTTAGCAGAGTTTTTCAGGCTTGCATCTCCATGTGTTCTGCCTGGGGCTGGAAAGACAGGCAAAATAGCCAACTTAGCAAACTTAAACCTTCGAATGCCCAACCTTAGGTAATAGAGCCCATGACAGAATTCATTCCATCCAGTTTGTCTTTCTTGGGTGTTTGACAAGTCCAGCAGTGGACGTGCCCATAACTCTAAGCGAACTTTAGAGATCTGGTGACATTGGAAAGAAATATTGCAGTTGCTATGGTCAGAGGACATTCGAATGAATCAGGATGTATTTGTCCTGGTGACAATGTTAGAAGAGGATTGTAAGAAGACAGAGCCAGGCTTAATAAGCCATTTGGGAAGAGAGACAGGAGAACTGTGTTTGGAGACAACTGTGCTGTGTGCTAGGCTATACTGTGCTAAGTCGCTTCAGTCACGTCCAACTCTTTGCTATCCGAGGGACCGTAGCCCACCAGGCTCCTCTGTCCATGATATTCTCCAGGCAAATATATTGGAGTGGGTTGTCATGCCCTCCTCCAGGGGATCGTCCCAACCCAGGGATAAAACCTGCCTGTCTCATGTCTCCTGCATTGGCAGGCAGGTTCTTTACCACTAGCTCTGCCTGGGAAGCCCTACATATAGGTCTAAGGTGCGGAAAGAACGGTAGAAGACCATGTGGAAGAGAAATTCACCTGATTGTCTGAGTCAAGGGTTCTGTGGGAGAGAGAGCTTGTACATTAAGGAATTTCTGAAGAGAGGGAAAGTAAAGGCCGAGAGCAGAGGGACACGTTTTCTGTCCCCTCGCTATCCCCCACTGCCACTTCCCCATGACATGTCTCCAGAGAAAGCAGGTCTCAGTTTAGGATAAAAAGAATGTTTGATGCTAAATGAAATTTAAAATTCTGTTTCATATTTTGTAATGGGGCCATTCTAATTTTTAAATTAAACTGCTTACCACTGCCATACCTGAAGGACTTTTATTTTCTGTGAGTAACCATAAAACTCATGAGTCTGCTCAAGGATTCTTGTGAAACAAAGAGATGACCTGAACTGAGTACATTTCAAAGCCAAGGTAGGAGACGTATCTTATTGTCACTGCAATCACACTCCTTACATCACGCTTGTTCAGCACACCCGGTTCACATCTGTGGGGTCAAGAGTGTGTTTTTCCCAGGTAGACAATGAGTAGTTCTCCGTGTATCCTACTATGCTACTGGTGAGAGAAGTCCCTTTTCCTGTGGGGAGTGAGTTACTCCACCTACTTTAGTCATGAAAGAGGATACTTGAATCAGTCTCAGTGAGACTGAGGGGTAGCACGTAGCATTTCACCTCAAAGTTCATGGGACTCTGCTTTCATAGCTATCATGGAAGAGCTGTGTCTTTCGGTTGGGGTTCCTAAGTTGTGGGGGCCATTTTCCCCCCACAATGTGGAAGAAAAGAGAGGAAGACAGTGCAAGCCTATATCATTTTAATCCCAGATCCATGAACATTTACCATGAAAAATCTCACTTATGTTAGCCCACTAAATTCACATTTTTACTTAAGCAAGTTTGAGTTGTCACTTGCATCAATAGTTTTGACCAATGTTATAATGTTATTCTTTGACCAAAGAATTATATCTTTCTCTCACTTTTTCACAAACTGAAAGTGAATAAAAATTATCAAATAAAGTATAAAGTAAATTCAAGAAGAAGGCTGCTGGTGCTTGGCCAGAATTCAAACTCAACACAGGGGTGGTTTTTGATCTGGTCCTCTTCAGCAAGTTAGGAATCCTTATTTATGATCATTCAGAAGCATCTTCAGATGTGGTTTGCAGGGCATACAGGTATCTGTAGATTTCTGTTTAGAGTGAAAATTTCAGACTTCTGTTATTGTCATTTAGTCTGAAGAATTTTCTCCAGTGCTGGACCATTCACAAAGGTGTCTGCTTTTGGTATTCCTTTTCCAGTAACTGGTGCCTAAAAATAAGCAAATGTTCATCAGCATCTACAGTGTCACTTCAAGGCCCTCAGTCCAAGGATTTACCTTATTCACGTGGCTGAAAATACCTGTCAGATGACCCAATCCATGAATCAACTCTTCCTTGACAATCTGACCTGGAATTTGGTTTGTTTTCCTCCTCCACCTAACAGAAGTAAAACTTCTGTAAGAGGTTAATTTAAATATGTGAAGACTTGTCTTTTGGAAGTTGGCACTTATATATTTCTTGTTGTGACAAAATCTCTTGAAAGGTAGCAATTCAAGGCCCCATTTAGCTGTTGACTGCTAACACACCAACTTGTGATCTTGTGTTCCACTCACATGTGACACTTCCTTCACAAAACCAGATGAGTTCCACTCCTTGGGGGTTCATCTGTGCTTGGAGAGGCAGGACATGTCTTCCACTTGAAATTTTCTTTGGCAAAGTCTATCGTGAAGATACTGACACCACCAACTTGGTAATTCTGTTTTAATGATATCAGTGGAAAGACAAAAAAAAAACAGGAGCCAGCTGCACTGGCCTTAACTTCTTTCATCCTGTAGTAAACTGATGGGGAAAATAACAATAACTAACATGAACTCAAATTCAACTTATGCAAATATTAGAATTTGTTGTGATGAATTGTGTGTATACGTTTGCACACGTGTGTACGTGTGCACAACTTGACTGAATTTGACTAAACCATTTTAATAACATTTCATCTAATAACAGGCTTCTCAGGTGGCGTTTGTGGTAAAGAATCTGCCTGTCAATGCAGGAGATACAAGAGATGCAGATTCAATTCCTGGGTCGGGAGGATAACCCAAAGGAAGAAATGGCAGCCCACTCCAGTATTCTTGCCTGGAGAATTCCATGGAAGAGGAGCCTGGTGGGCTACAGTCCAGGGGTCGCTAAGAGTCGGACATGACTGCAGCGACATAGTATGTACACAGTCTTATGCATGAACTGGTCATAAGATGACAATGGTTTTAAATCAGATACTTTGAAAGACAGTATCATTATTTTTTCTTTTAGTTTGTATCAACAGGGATTTTTTAATATATATTCATGTAAATATAACAGGATGCCCAATTTGTTTGAGATACAAGGCAGATCTCCTTCCAGATACCAAAATGGTAAACATGTACTCTTATCATTTTGGAGTGGTTGCTAATTTTACTTGGTTAAATATTAAATTGTCAGACTTTCAGAACAAATATTATTCTTGAATATGAGCCATGCTTTCGAGTTTATAAATATTACATAGTACATATCTTTACTATTGACTCAAGTGTAGTAAATATCTTTCTTTCTTAATTATTAACTTAGTGTTATTCATGTTACTTATATATACTAAAGCATAATACTTAAGAAAATTGGTCTTCTAACAGTATCTGCATAGATGAAAGACTTGGGTGATAAAGAAATAAATAATGACTTCTGAGGATCATATTTATCCTTTAGTAATAATAATAATAATATCTCTTCAGAAGAATTCTCTAATTTTGGCTTAACTGTCATATTCTCAAATTTATACCAGGTCATTACAAAATATAGAAAAGAAAGAAAAGAAAAAAGAAAGAAAGAAAAACACCAATACAGTATACTAACGCATATATATGGAATTTAGAAAGATGGTAACAATAACCCTGTGTACGAGACAGCAAAAGAGACACCGATGTATAGAACAGTCTTATGGACTCTGTGGGAGAGGGAGAGGGTGGGAAGATTTGGGAGAATGGCATTGAAACATGTAAAATATCATGTATGAAATGAGTTGCCAGTCCAGGTTCGATGCACGATACTGGATGCTTGGGGCTGGTGCACTGGGACGACCCAGAGGGATGGAATGGGGAGGGAGGAGGGAGGAGGGTTCAGGATGGGGAACACATGTATACCTGTGACGGATTCATTTTGATATTTGGCAAATCTAATACAGTTATGTTAAGTTTAAAAATAAAATAAAATTTAAAAAAATATATATATATATAACTGCCTGAAAAATTGCTTTTGCATTTGTTGCATTAAACATTTTGTTAATACATTGTCTTTCCTGCAACTTGATGTGCCAGTTAAGACAAGTATTGAGAATAGAGAAGGAATGAAAAAGGCAAAAAGGAACAAAGGAAGAGAGGGAGAAAGGAAGAAAGATAAGTAGGAAAGGACTTTGCCTCTTAAGGAAGTTGTTATCGTTGTTTAGTCACTCAGTCATGTCTGACTCTTGCGATCCCATGAACTGTAGCCTGCCAGGTTCATTTGTCCATGGGATTTCCCAAACAAGAATACTGGAGTGAGTTGCTATTTCCTTCTCCAGCAGATCTTCCTGACCCATGGATCAAACCTAGGCCTCCTGCATTGCAGGCTGATTCTTTATGGCTGAGCCATCAGGGAAGCAAGGAAGTGGTAGCATTCTTCTTTTCAGAAAATGAAACATTGCCTATTTACTTGTCTTTCTCCTTGACTGGGCTGTGAATTCCCTAAGGACAGAAAGTTTATCTTTTCCATTTATATTTTTCTGGTGTCTAGCATGGAAGTTTGTACGTGGTGGATACTCAAGAATATTTGGTACATAAACAAATGGACAAATAGTATTTCTTTTTTGTTGTTCTGGCAGAAAAGTTAACACTTTTGCTTTCTCTTCCTCTTTGGGGGCTGATTTTCTATCTAGACCATTTCAACCTATTTGTTATATTTAATGTGGTAGAAGGTACAGAGGCTCTGAGGCCAGGTTGCTTGAGTTCAGATTGTGACTCCATTTAAGGCTGCTCATCAATATGATTGCTATTGTTTACTTCTTTTGAGGGGGTGCTTCCCGGGTGGCACCAGTTGTAAAGAACTCACCTGCCGTGCAGGGATGTAAGGAAGGAAATTTCATCCCTAGGTTGGGAAGGTCCTCTGAAGGTGGACATGGCAGGCTATGTATGGTCCATAGGGTTGCAGAGAGTCAGACACAACTGAAGCAACTTAGCCCAGCACAGCACAGACCTATATGTGTTCATCTTCATCCTTTGCCTGCTGAGGTTTTCTGGCCCTTATGCAACAAGATCCATGACATCTTACACGTGTCTGACATCTGACTCATCTGTGCAAATTTGTTACCATAACTTGGTCTCTCCTGACCAATATACATGCCCACAGCTTTTCAATAAAGTCTCTAAACCAAACTCCTCTTTACCTTGACCCCTTTTTATATTCCTTAATGAACAGATCTTTAGAGTCATTTCCTTTCTAATTCTGAACATGTATGCTTTATGTGGGCAGACAATTTTAACGGCTTTGTTCACTGCTCTATCTCCAGGACTTAGAATAACAAGTGGCTCATTATGGGCACTCCACGTTGAATAAATCTATATGAAGTTGAGATCTGTCCCCCTCTCATTCAGTTAATCTGATATCTATCACTGGTAAGTTTATCAAAAGGGAGATAGGAAAGTTCTGGTTGCAATGTAACTTTAGATATGCACAGATAATTCTCACATTTTCTCTATCTAGTAAATAGTTATCCCATTTACAATTGAAAATGTATTTACACTTCCCAAGAAGCAGAAAACAAAATCAAATCTAGTTACTAAGTGAAATGGTACATCCAGGATTGCTTGAGAAGCACGTTTTTTCCTAGTCGAATGTGATGTATTATGTCTGGCAATATTTGACTAACTTGTAAGTTTTGTATGTTTAATCAGCTTGTGTTCTGGTCATCTAGTATTGAGTCATAAACTACTCCGAAACTCAGTGGCTTAAAACAATGACATTTATTTGGCTCTGAAGTTTAGCAAGAGCTTGGTGGGGGCATGTCATCTCTGCTCCTCTTGGAGTTAGTGGAAATGGCGTAAAGGATGGTGGCTGGAACCATCTGAAGACTCAGTTACTCATACTTGGTTGATACTGACTTTCAGCTGAATTGGTGGCCAGGATACCCACACATGGATTCTTCCCATGGGTAATTAGTTTTCTCAAAGTATGGTGGTTTGGATCCAAAGGTGAGCCTCTCAGGAAGACTAGGCAGAAGCTGTACCTCTCTCTGACTTTTGAGAAAGCAGCCTCAAAAGTCATAGTGCCTGCTCTATTTAAAATTGAGAACCAACAAAGTCCTACTGTATAGCACAGGGAACTCTGCTCAATGTTATGTGGCAGCCGGGGTGGGACTGGAGTTTAGAGGAGAAAGGATACATGTGTGTATATATATATATATGACTGAGTCCCTCTGCTGTCCACCTGAAACTATCACAACATTGTAAACTGGCTATACTTCAACATAAATTAAAGTTTTAAAAGAGATAAGAGATAACAAAACAATTAGTCAATCTCACAAAAAGGTTTATTTTTATTTTCAATTTGATATTTTATGAAAGAACCAGATAGGGATGATCAGTCAAATATAAAAATTCTAAAAGGTAAAAAAAGTATCATTTTTTTTCCATGGTCCCAGACTCTCTGAGAGAGAACACAAAGAGAGAAAACACAAACCTTCTACACATCTAAACAGACATGGTAAAATCGCCTCATACTAAAAGTATGAAAGACAGGATAGATATTATTGGGATCACCTTTAAAAGACATGCTCTTCTCCATCTCCAAATACCAAATATAATGATGAGATGGGTGGAATTGCCACATTTGGGAGAAAAAAAGCAAAAGTAAGACAACGAGAAGTGAGGCCTTATACCATCTCCTGTGACTGGGAAGGGTAAGGCCCACAGTCCTAATCATAGTTCCTCAGCCTTACCTGAGAGGGGTTTAAGGAATAAGTCTCCATCTTTGACAGCTCTCTTTTTGTTAGTGATGGTTCTGAAGCTCTGAGAAAATACAATTAAGATAACTGATCATCACAATATTTTCAGGATTCAGACTTGTCTTGAATTACCTTAAATTTGACTTGCTAGTCAATTATATTTCCCTTAGTTCCACCAATTAGAATGCTGGTCCCGAGTTTGATGATCTCAGATGCACTCATTGCCTTTTTGCACTTCTCAAACCCCATGGGCTATTTATTTCTCAAGCTCTCCTGTGACCTGACTTTGTTAGAAAGAAGAAACCAGGGTATTTCTCCCTCTGCCTTGGTGGCACCTCTGGCTGATTTCTTTTGTAATACCAACCCTGAGTTTCAGGAACACTGCATCCTCCATTTGTTCTATAAGGAGATAGTGCCCCCTGCTGCTGTTCGTCCATGGGCTGATGTATCACCCACTTGACTTCTCTAAACCATTCCATCATCAAACCAGTACCACCATTAAATGTCCTTTGTTTCAAATACTTAAAAGCACTTTAGTATTATTTAAGCCACTGTTGGGCTTTCCAGGTGGCTCAGTGGTAAAGAATCCACCTGTCAATGCAGGAGACTCAGGAGACAAGGGCTTGACACCTGGGTTGGGAAGATCCCCTGGAGGAGGAAATAGCACCCCACAAACGGCAACCCACTCCAGTATGCTTGCCTGGGGAGTCCTGTGGACGGAGGATCCTGGTGGGCTGCCGTCTATGGGGTCGCACAGAGTCGGACACGACTGAAGTGACTTAACATTAGCATACAGTATTCTTGCCTGAAAAATTCCATGGACAGAGGAGTCTACAGACCATGGGGTCACAAAGAATTGGACATGACTGAGCCCCAGAGCACACACACAAGCCACTGTTACTCTAATTCAGCAGTTGAATCAAATGTTTGCAAACAGAATTATGTCTATGGAGTGTTCTCTGTTTCAACTGTGACTTCTCTCACTTTAAAGTTTATTATTTCTTTCAGAGAAGGAAAGTATTTATTGAATGTTTATTAAAGGCTATATATTTGATACTTCATTCAATTCTCACAATTCAATAAAGTTGGAAGATCACCCTGCTTTTATAATGAAAACTCTGAAACTCAAGATTAAGTTAATCAAGTATCTTTTCCAGCATCTGACTCTTCATTATTCTTAACACTCTGCTAAACCATTGCATACTTCATTTTCTATCATTGGTCTTTACCCTGGCTTGAGACTAGCCACTTGATACTTAATAATACATTTTAGTGTTTTAGGGGCTTCGCGGGTGGCACAGTGGACATGACTGAGTGTTTTAGTGAGGACCTCTAAATCAGACATTTGCATTCTTAGTAAGTACCTTTTCATCAATACTTAATAAATCAAAGGTTTTGGTTGAGAGTTAGTTACTATAAGAACCCAGTTAATAATCAGATGTGGAGTCGGACATAAGGCATTTCAGGATAGGTGGACATGACAAAATAACCAATAAATAATTTTTACTGATCTCCTAGATCCTAAAAAATGGATTTTTGTAGGAACACATAAATTAATCAGTATTGGTATTAAAATAAATCTGTTATTTTGCCTATACAGTAGGATTGACATAAGTTAGAAAGAAATCATACTGAGTTAATACATCATTATTAAAACTGTATTGTCAGTTACTATGCTGTCACAAAAGGGCTTCACCATAAGTGATGGTTTAGTTGAAGCTATGTCTGTAATGAGAATGATGAATAGCATCTAAGCTTATTTGGTGTCACCTTGAAACATGTTTGCAAGCACAGAAACACAGTTCTTTTATGTATATTTTATTACATGTACGCTAATCTAGTGACAATTTGAGTTTTTATGAGTTTCTTTTGGGAAAAAATTTTTTTTAAAAAAAGACCTGAGTGTAGACAGAAGTCAAAGAAATCTGTAAACATGAGTGTGAGAGTGACAAAAGCCTCAAAGGCAGGCAGTTTTCTAAGATGCCCCCTATATTTCCTGTCCTGGTGAACACACCCTGCCCAGTCCCCAGGACTGGGAATTGAAAGTTATACTCCTGGGATTAGGTTATGTTATATAAGGTCATTAACCTTGAGATGGGGAGACCACCTTGGAGGGCTTGATTTAATCATCCAAGCCCTTTAAAGCAGAGAAGTTTCTCTGGCTGCTCACAGAAGAGGAAGTTAGAGAAATTTAAAAGATCATTCTCCATTGCTGAGATGGTGGGGACCTCGTGGTAAGAATTGAGACCAGCCTCTAAACGTTTAGAGCTACAGCCAGCAAGGAAACAGAAACTTCCGTTTTAGGACAGCAAAGAAACGTATTCTGCCAATGAGAAAAATTAACTAGGCAAAACCTAGCTCCATATGAGAACGTGGCTGACAGACATCTGGATTTTAGCCTGAGCAGAACATGGCCACAGTGTGCAAGTATTCTGACCCATACAGCTGTGAGCTAATCAGTGGGTGTTGTTACAAACTGCTCAATTTGTGGGGCTCTGTTCCCCAGCAACAGAAAAGAAGGTGGCCTGACAGATCAGTTTCAGCACACCCGGAAAGCATGGGGTTGATGGAACACGGAGGGATGATTTTGCACAGCCTTGTTCTACGTGGCCATGCTAGGGCTCCCCACTGTACTCTGAACAACTGGAGTGGGTTTATGGAGTACTGAAGTTTCCTTACTCAGCTGTAGTCCATCAAAAGCATGTATGGTGTCCCAGCTTACCAAGCACATTTGATCTGGGCACAATTCCAAGAATTAAGCAGGGTTGAAGCTTGACTCCATCCAGCGTTTTAGTCCACAACCACATTTGTAAACTGAATAATACAAGACATTGGGTGACAGAAAACATCTATTATATATACAGTGTCTCCAATGCAACTGCTCTGCCCTTCAGAAAGATGTGTCAGAGTCGATGAAAACGGTGCACTGAATTAGTAGAATATTCTGACTTTCTTACTGCTTTATTTCTCACCCAATAAACATAATTTGACTTTTTGAAAGTTCTTACCTGCACACTGGCAATTTACAGATATTCACAATTACAACCACAGAAAAAGCTAAAATGCTGTTCACTGTTATATGGACAATTATTTTCTTACCTCAAAGATAACAATAAAGCATATCATTCAAATGTTTTGAACAAATGAAATATTTCTGAAAAATGGGACATAAACAAGTCTCTTTTAATAACATAATTGCTACTGGAACATATTTAATTTTAGAGATATAATTCTTGGGCAGTCCTTATCCCTTTAACGATGGTAAATGCAGCTCAATTAGGGAGTGAAGTTACCCTTATTAATAATAACACCAGTCATCCTATGTCACACTTCTCTATAAAATGTGTTCTAAGTTTCATTGGTTTGTTCAACAGTTTTAGTATCTTCAAGTATTGGAATTATTATTACCCATTTTTACCACTAGTGCTGGCTGATTAGAGCAGGGACACATTTACCACAATGACATTTTAAACCTAGCAGATTTTTGTATTGTAGTTATGCCCTGAATCCTAGAAGAATTTTATATACATTAATGAAGGCATGATATGTGGGTCATGTGAGGTGACTTTAGACAGCATATCTAACAACAATTTTACTTAAGTAAGTAGTTATAAAATATTGGGTTGGCCAAAATGTTTATTCAGGTTTTAAGAAATTTGAACAAACTTTTGGCCAACCCAATAAGTGCTGAGCATAATATTTACGACAAGTAAAACCCTGACGCTGATTTTTTTAAATTAAATGGACTGCAGCCTACCAGGCTCCTCCGCCCATGGGATTTTCCAGGCAAGAGTACTGGAGTGGATTGCCATTGCCTTCTCCATTTAAATTAAATATATTTACGTAAAATTAAATATATGTACTTAAATATATTTAAGTAAAATTAAATATATGCTAAGTAAAACACACACAGTCATGTCCAACTCTTTGTGACCCCATGGCCTGCCAGGCTCCTCTGTCCATGGGCATTCTCCAGGCAAGAATACTGGAGTGGGTTGCCATGCCCTCCTCCAGGGGGTCTTCCCGACACAGGGATCAAACCCAGGTCTCCCACATTGCAGGCAAATTCTTTACTGTCTAAGCCACCAGGGAAGCCCAAGTAAAAATGAAAAAAATATGGTATGATAAGGTAAACATTATTTTTAAGTGCTATGTGACTACGCCAAGAATTGTGAAAGTAGCTTAATGAATAAAATTTGGGAAATACTATATCATTTCTAGACCTTTTACTTCTATTTGATTCCCAGTTCTGAAATTAGCTTTATCCCTTTACTTTTTTGCAATATATTTTCAAAAGTATCAAGTTAGTCTTAGCAATTAACATTCATTTATTTTAGAAAGTGAAGGCATTTATTTTTCAGGGTTTTTACTAAATAATTCACAAAATACTTTCTCTTACACAAAGGTCCTAGATTCAAACTTCTCTGAACCTTGTGATATGTGTTCAAAATCCAATCAAAATAATGGATTTATTTATGAACTTGTTTATTTATTTACTTATGGAACTTTGTTTCATATGAGAGTTTGTGTTTTGAGCTAAGTATATTTGAATTTAGTCAATGAGAGAGTTGGTCATCAATAATAATCACTTTTACAATGACTGCTTTTGTGTGTGTGTTTTAAAGTTTTCATATATATGTAATACATACTTTTAAAATATTTTAGTGTATTTATACATTAAATGATTTATATATATATATATGTTTGCACTTATACATATATATTTAGTTCTTATAAATTATACCAGTACACTGGTATAATACTGATCTACAGTGATCAGTATTTGTTATTTGCTAATAGAAATCACTAATAATGTTTTGTTAATCATCAGCTTGTGTTCAGGATAAAACAACCAAAGTCACTTAGTGCTTTTGAAGATGAACAAAAGATACTACTTTGTTGTGAAATATTCTGCACACCTCCAAAATAAATTAGAATTCCCCGATCCCATCCCTAGGGCCTCCAAATTATTTGAATCTTCCCCAGATCATCAGCAGTGAAAATGGATAATGTTTTATATTGTGGTCTGCCTCATTTAGTGTTACTATGGCTATTGCCTCTGTCTCTATCTCGCTGTGTGATTGACACTAAAAGCCATCTAAGGTTGGAGAAACAGATTCTTCTTATTTAGGTGCACCCTGGAACGCGTTATAATTACATACTCAAGGGAACTTATGCTGAACACAATTTTGCATTTACATTGTGGGCTCTGCCTGCAGGCAGTGACAGTAAAGAGCAATGAGATGAATCCAAAGATTGCTGCAAACACTTATTTGCAAAAAAAACTGGGAGGGGTATACTCAAGGGAAAAAAGACTGCAAAAGTTGCATGTCAGATGGAAGGAAAATAATATACTTAATTTGAAAGGAATATGAAGGGACGGTGTTAGTTAAGGAGCAGGCTAAGCTGACGCAAACAGATAGCAAGAATGCCACAGTTCACAAAACAATATTTTTTTGTTTAACTTTCTCTCACATATCAGTCCAGAGGTAAGTATGCATGAAACTCTGCTTCATAAGCACATTCAGGAACTTAGGTTTCCTATGTGGGGCTTTTTGAAACCCTTGAGAATTTCCCCTTGATTACATTTTCAGAACTAGCTCACCAGCACTGTCTTTTTTTTTTTTTTTGTCATCACCATTATCACCATTTTAATTAAAAAATCTTAAATACTGAAATTTTACTGTCATAATTTTTTGAGATTAATGTCTTTATTCACCTTTAAAAAATGTATTTATTTTAATTGGAGGCTAATTACTTTACAATATTGTAGTGGGTTTTGCTATACATTGACATGAATCAGCCATGGTTGTACATGTGTTCCCCATCCTGAACCCCCCTCCCAACACCCTCCCCATCCTATCCCTCACGGTCATTCCAGTGCACCAACCCTGAGCACCCTGTCTCATGCACTGAACCAGGACTGGTGATCTATTTCATATATGATATAACACATGATTCAATGCTATTCTCTCAAATCATCCCACCCTCGCCTTCTCCCAGAGTCCAAACATCTGTTCTTTACATCTGTGTCTCTTTTGCTGTCTTGCATATAGGGTCATCGCTACCATCTTTCTAAATTCCATATATATGTCTTTATATACTGTATTAGTGTTTTTCTTTCTGACTTACTTCACTCTGTATAATAGGCTCCAGTTTCATCCACCTCATTAGAACTGATTCAAATGCATTCTTTTTAATAGCTGAGTAATATTCCATTATGTATATGTACCATAGCTTTCTTACCTATTCATCTGCTGATGGACATCTAGGTTGCTTCCATGTCCTGGCTATTGTAAATAGTGCTCCGATGAACATTGGGGTACACGTGTCTCTTTCAATTCTGGCTTCTTTGGTGTGTATGCCCAGCGGTGGGATTGCTGGCTTGTATGGCAGTTCTATTTCCAGTTTTTTAAGGAATCTCCACACTGTTCTCCATAGTGGCTGTACTAGTTTGCATTCCCACCAACAGTGTAAGAGGGTTCCCTTTTCTCCACACCCTCTCCAGCATTTATTGCTTATAGACTTTTTGATAGCAGCCATTTTGACTGGCATGAGATGGTACCTCATTGTGGTTTTGATTTGCATTTCCCTGATAATGAGTGATGTTGAGCATCTTTTCATGTGTTTGTTAGCCATCTATGTGTCTTCTTTGGAGAAATGTCTGTTTAGTTCTTTGGTCCATTTTTTGATTGGGTCATTTATTTTTCTGGAATTGAACTGCAGGAGCTACTTGTATATTTTTGAGATTAATTCTTTGTCAGTTGTTTCATTTGCTATTATTTTCTCCCATTCTAAGGGCTATCTGTTCACCTTGCTTATAGTTTCCTTTGTTGTGCAAAGGCTTTTAAGTTTAATTAGGTTCTATTTGTTTATTTTTGCTTTTATTTCCAATATTCTGGGAGGTGGGTCATAGAGGATCCTGCTGTGATTTATGTCAGAGAGTGTTTTGCCTATGTTTTCCTTTAGGAGTTTTATAGTTTCTGGTCTTATATTTAGATCTTTAATCCATCTTGAGTTTATTTTTGTGTATGGTGTTAAAAAGTGTTCTAGTTTCATTCTTTCACAAGTGGTTGACCAGTTTTCCCAGCACCACTTGTTAAAGAGATTGTCTTTTCTCCATTGTATATTCTTGCCTCCTTTATCAAAGATAAGGTGTCCACAGGTGCGTGGGTTTATCTCTGGGCTTTCTATTTTGTTCCATTGATCTATATTTCTGTCTTTGTGCCAGTACCATACTGTCTTGATGACTGTAGCTTTGTAGTATAGTCTGAAGTTAGGCAGGTTGATTCCAGTTCCATTCTTCTTTCTCAAGATTGCTTTGGCTATTTGAGGTTTTTTGTATTTCCATACAAATTGAAATTATTTGTTCCAGTTCTCTGAAAAATACCGTTGGTAGCTTGATAGGATTGCACTGAATCTATAGATTGCTTTGGATAGTATACTCATTTTCACTATATTGATTCTTCTGATCCATGACTATAATATATTTCTCCATTTATTTGTGTCATCTTTGATTTCTTTCATCAGTGTTTTATAGTTTTCTATATATAGGTCTTTTGTTTCTTTAGGTAGATTTATTCCTATGTATTTTATTCTTTCCGTTGCAATGGTGAATGGAATTGTTTCCTTAATTTCTCTTTCTGTTCTCTTATTGTTAGTGTATAGGAATGCAGGGGATTTCTGTGTATTGATTTTATATCCTGCAAGTTTACTATATTCACCTAAAGCAACTAGGAAAAGAATAAATGAAGAACCCCAGGGTTAGTAGAAGGAAAGAAATCATAAAAATTAGGGCAGAAATAAATGAAAAAGAAACAAAGGCGACCACAGCAAAAATCAACAAAGCTAAAAGCTGGTTCTTTGAGAAGATAAATAAAATAGACAAACCATTAGCCAGATTCATCAAGAAAAAAAGGGAGAAGAATCAAACCAACAAATTAGAAATTAAAATGGAGAAATCACAACAGACAACACAGAAATACAAAGGATCATAAGAGACTACTATCAGCAACTATATGCCAATAAAATGGACAATGTGGAAGAGAAAGACAAATTCTTAGAAAAGTATAACTTTCCAAAACTGAACCAAGAAGAAATAGAAAATTTTAACAGACCCATCACAAGCATGGAAATCTAAACTGTAATCAGAAATCTTCCAACAAACAAAAGCCCAGGACCAGACGGCTTCACAGCTGAATTCTACCAAAACTTTAGAGAAGAGCTAACACCTATCCTTCTCAAACTCTTCCAGAAAATTGCAGAGGAAGGTAAACTTCCCAACTCGTTCTATGAGGCCACTATCACCCTAATACCAAAACCAGACAAAGATGCCACAAAAAAAAGAAAACTACAGGCCAATATCACTGATGAACATAGATGCAAAAATCCTTAACAAAATTCTAGCAAACAGAATCCAACAACATATTAAAAAGATCATGCATCATGACCAAGTGGGCTTTATCGCAGGGATGCAAGGATTCTTCAATATTCGCAAATCAATCAATGTGATACACCACATTAACAAATTGAAAGATAAAAACCATACGATTATCTCAATAGATGCAGAAAAAGCCTTTGACAAAATTCAGCATCCATTTATGATAAAAGTCCTCCAGAAAGCAGGCATATAAGGAACATACCTCAATGTAATAAAAGCCATATATGATAAACCCACAGCAAACATTATCCTCAATGGTGAAAAATTGAAAGCATTTCCCCTAAAGTCAGGTACAAGACAAGGGTGCCCACTCTCACCACTACTATTCACCATAGTTTTGGAAGTTTTAGCCACAGCAATCAAAGAAGAAAAAGAAATAAAAGTAATCCAGATTGGAAAAGAAGAAGTAAAACTCTCATTGTTTGCAGATGACATGATCCTCTACATAGAAAGCCCTAAAGACTCCACCAGAAAATTGCTACAGCACTGTGTCTTTACTTAGGACCAAGGAAGAGAAAGAGAGGAGCAAACACTTACTTGTGTAGAGAGCAAGCCTGGTTATGTTACATGTATAACTTCACATACTCTGTTGTTAAGAACCCTGTCTTACATACAAGAAAACTGAATCTCTGGCTGGAGTACTCACTAAAAACTTGAGGAATTTTATTCTCAAAGGAAAATGGGTAAAGAATCCTAAAAAACAGAAGTTTCTGCCCTTGGGCTCTAGCCCCCACAAATCCATGCACACCAATTTTTTCATGAAAAAAACACAGGGTCTCCCCAAGGAATGCAACTTCAAGTTCATCAAGTTATTGTTCTCAGTTCAAATCTAGACTTGCCTAGTAATGTTTATTTCTTTCTAGCTGACCTAAAGGTGGATCTTCAAGGACAATCAATCCATTATCTAATAGATGAGTTGCACTTCCATACAGGATAGAGGATCTTGATTTAGGTTAAAGAGCTGCAATAAAAACTATCATTCTAAAAATGAAGAGTGGGAAATAGCAATCACTATGATAACCTGTTTAGCAGGAATTGAGAAGGCTTCCTTCCCAGGCAATAAAGTAAATCCTTTGGTCAGGCTCTGATTCTGATCTCTGGAATTTCTAGAAAGAATCTGTTTGTCCACTGCACTCATGGGCACTGGTCTTACCCAGCCCTCCCCCTCCCCCACCAGGAGATTCATTCTTTTCCATTATTTCGAAAAGATATCCATGGGGTTAACCTGTATCAGTCTGAGTCCAATCAAGAGAGAGAAACCATGTGGCAACTTGAGCAGGAAAAGTTTAATATGAAGAATTAATAACTAAACAAGTGTTTGGGGCTTCCCTGGGGGCTCAGATGGTATGGAATCTGCCTGCAATGCAGGAGACCAAGGTTTGATCCCTGGGTGGGGAAGATGCCCTGGAGAAGGGAATGGGTACCCACTCCAGTATTTTTGCCTGGAGAATTCCATGGAAGAGAGGCCTGGCAGGCTACAGTCCACAGGACTGCAAAAAGTCAGACATGACTGAGTGACTTTCACTTTAGAAAAATGAGGAACTGGCTTCTAAAAAGTAATGAGAACCCTTTTTAAAAAAGTAGGAATAAATATAAGGAAAAACCACTACCTCTGGACCAAGATAGAACATGAAGGAAGAAGCTCCCTAAGGACTGAGATCTTGAACTTGATGGAGGGTCAGAATGGCTCACTGAGTGGCAGAGAGGAGAAGTCACTGTGGGCTTACGTCAGGGGAACTGACCAGTAAACTACCCTCTAGGGTGCTTAGGACAGCTACTCAGGATGCAGTGTCTAGCCATTGGTGCTCAGTGGTGACAATGCCTGAGGAAACACTGCCGACCATTAACACACTGAAGGAGATGTGGGTCATGGAGAAGAGCCCACCAGAAAGCACACCAGGACCAGGAAGGAAAACCCCTTCCTCCTACATTCTGCCTCTAGAGCCTTCTATTGACAAAGCTTCAGAGTTGTGAAGATGAGTGTATTCCCTTCTTGATGACTGCGTGACTTCTGCAGATTTTTACAGGTACAGGTTCCAGTTGGGATTTCTGGAGACAGACACGGGGTTTGTGGGTTGTTGTTGTTTTTTTTTTTTTTTTTTTTTTTTGACAAACTGTTTTCCTCAAAATATAGTAGGTTCCTAGTCTAATTGGTTTCAGTTATGTCCATATAAAGGAGTACTGGTCAAAGATCATAACTGGTTATAGTTCTTAAGCTTACATATTCTAGTTTGCTTTCCAGTTGTTGTGTTCAGTCTATGCAGCTTTTGCTGAGTTTTGTACTGTTATCTGGAGCCCCTTAAAAAGTACTTAGGTTGGAATGCAATGCTCTTAAATCATATTGCAAGGCTGACTTCCATTTTCTGACTAATATATGTGGAGGCTCTTGAGAAATGATCTGAAGGACAATGTTGTCTCTTGTGGTTTAGAGTACTGAAGACGTTAATGTTGCCAAACCTGTCAAACTTTGCCAAATACTATCAAATCAGTCAATTCAGATTTTATACTACAGGATGAGAAAGCCTCACTGAGAACTATATTCCCTTTCACTTCTGCATACAAGGCGGCTAATTCCTACCTGGCAATCATTTTCCAGGCTGCCATATTTGTTTCTTTACTATTCACTTCCCAATCAATAAGCCATAACCATACCTTTAAAGCAGTTTTCTCTTTAATTTTATTTATTTATTTATGGCTACACTAGGTCTTCATTGCTGCACAAGGGTTTTCTCCAGTTGTGGTGAGCAGGGGCTATTCTCTAGTTGTGGTGCACAGGCTTTTCACTGTGGTGGCTTCTCTCATTGCAGAGCACAGGCTCTATGGCGCCCGGGCTCAGCAGTTGCGGCACACAGGCCTATCTGCTCCTCAGCATGTGGAATCTTCCCAGATCGATCGAGCCTGGGTCCCCTGCAGTGGCAGGTGGATTCCCAACCTCTAGACCACTAGGGAAGTCTCATAACGTTTTTAAAGTATTTATTAAAGCAGCACCCTATTTCTAGGTATTACTGTTTGTATTGAGTACAGGTTAAAATATCATAACAACAGAAAAATCTGTATTTCTCTCACATAACAATCTGTGCCAAGCTTAGCCACTCAGTCATGTCAGACTCTTTGCAACCCCATGGATTGTAGCCTGCCAGGCTCCTCTGTCCAAGGGGATTCCCCAGGAAAGAATACTGGAGTGCGTTGCCATGCCCTACTCCAGGGGAATCTTTCCAACCCAGAGACTGAACCCAAGTCACTCACATTGCAGGTGCATTCTTTACTGTCAGAGCCACCAGGGAAGCCCCAACATACTGGAGTGGGTAGCCTATCCCTTTTCCAGGGGAACTTCCCGACCCAGAAATCAAACCAGGGTCTCCTGCATTGCAGGTTGATTCTTTACCAGCTGAACTACCTGGGAAGCCCCTAACAGTCTAGAAGTAGGCAACTGTTTAGAATAGGTGTATTGGTCATCTCTCACATACAAAGAGACTAACCAATCACTTGGGAGACAAGTTGATTACCCTCAAACTTAAACTCTGGGAGCAAAAATTTGTCCTCACTAGAAGAGAAACCTTCTCTAGATACTGGTTTGGTATCTCTGCCCACAGTTCCTCTTTTGCCAGCATCATTATCTGAAGACTTACAGAATACCTGATTCAGTATGATAGCATATCATTATAACAAAGACACTTGCTTCAAAACAAAGGAATTAGGGCCACTGACACACTGATGATGGTATTAAGTATTTTTCCTCACACAGAAACCTAATAATGATAATGATAAAAAGAGTAACGAAAGGAATAGATAAGCCCCATATCAGGAATGATCACTGCTAAGATGGAGTGCTCCAAGCATGAAGTATGTACCCTAAATCAATGGCCAATGTATTAGGTATTAGAATTTTCCAGAGAAACATAACTAATCTATATATGTGTGTGTGTGTGTATATATATATATATATACATATACATATATATGTATATATACATATGCGTGCTTACTTAGTTGCTAAGTCATGTCCAACTCTTTTGCAACCCCAAGGACTATAGCCTGCCAGGCTCCTCTGTCCATGGGATTCTCCAGGTAAGAATACTGGAGTGGGTTGCCATTTCCTCCTCCAGGGGATCTTTCCAACCCAGTGATCAAACCCATGTCTCCTGCATCTCCTGTACTGGCAAGAAGATTCCTTACCACTGAGCTACCTGAGAAGCCCCTATATGCATACATATACATACATATATTTTTTATTTACTTATTATATGCACCCCTATGTTCACTGTAGCATTAAAATTGCTAAAATATGGAGTCAACCTAGGTGTAGGTTGACAGATGAATGGATAAAGAAGATGTGGTATATATAATATATACACAATGGAATATTACTCTGTCATCATAAAGAATGAAATCATGCAATCTGTGACAAAACAGATGGGCCTAGAGGGTATTATGCTTAGTGAAATAAGTCAGAAAGAAAAAGACAAATACTGTATGACTTCACTTATCTGTGGAATCTAAAAAACAAAACAAATGAACAAGCATAACAAAACAGAAACAGAGTCACAGATTCAGAGAACAAACAGGTGGCTTCCGGGGGTCAGGGGGGGAGGAGATAAATGAATCAGGTGGGGGAGGTAAAGAGGTATAAACTTCCCATTATAAAGTAAACAAGTCACAGGGATGAAATGTAGAGCAAATAGGATAGAGTCAATAGTACTGTACATTTGACCTTTGAACAACACAAGTTTGAACTGCCCAGGTCCACTTACACATGGATTTGTTTCATTGGTAAATACTATACAGTGATATATGATCTGTAGTTGTTTCAATATGCAGATGTGGAACTGAAAGTACAGATGAACTGGAAAATGGAGGAACCATGTATATAGAAGCCTGCCTATAAGTTACACATGGATTTTTGAGTGCAGGAGGATCAATGTCCCTAGCCCCTAAGTTCAAGGGTCAACTGCAAAAACTCTGTAAAAGCACCAGATAGTAAGTGGACTTACCATGGTGATTATTTTGTAATATTGAGAAATATCAAGTCAGTATGTTTGTAACTAGAATTGACATAATGTTGTAGGTCAATTATACCTCAGAAAAAGAAAAAATTAGAAAACATGGTGGAGGACGGATATGGTAAATAACAATAACAAAGGACTAGCTGCAGTAACGGAGAAGGCAATGGGCCACAATGGCACCCCACTCCAGTACTGTTGCCTGGAAAATCCCATGGATGGAGGAACCTGGTGGGCTGCAGTCCATGGGGTCGCTAAGAGTCAGACACGACTGAGCGACTTCACTTTCACTTTCCACTTTCATGCATTGGAGAAGGAAATGGCAACCCACTCCAGTGTTCTTGCCTGGAGAATCCCATGGACGGAGAAGCCTGGTAGGCCGCAGTCCATGGGGTCGCACAGAGTCAGACGCAACTGAAGCGACTTAGCAGCAGCAGCAGCAGCAGCTGCAGCAACAGGACTGTAACTTTTTCCATAATCTTCTTATATTAAGTGCTTGCTGAAATTGTGGCCAGCCATAACTTTAAAGGAATTCTGTGATTAACTGGGTTTAATGCAGGACATAAGTGGAGGGATTAATGCAGGACCTAAGTGGATCTGAGTGGTGCAAGGAGTGTGTTGTGTTGCCATCTTTTGTGAACCATTTTTATCTCCAAAACTTACCTCTTACTGCAGCTACTTCTGGGGCAGGGAGTTCTACACAAACTAATCAACTTTACAAAGCACACAGACAATACTTCACCTTAAACCTGTGCTATGTATCTCTTAATTTCTGCCCAGATAAATCTAATAAGTATCAGTGTCTATGTGCTTTCCAGAGAGCGGGATGGTTAACCATTGGAGCTGTTTTAATCAGTAGAAATTGAGAACCAATAAGAAAAATGATCCCCCCTTTTATCCCAGTTTTGGAATGCATTTCATAAGGGTCTCCAGAGGGTTTCAAGGAATGAAATACCGTTACTGCAGCTAGTCCTTTGTTATTGTTATTTACCATATCCTTCCTCCACCATGTTGTTTTTTTTTTTTTGAGGTATAATTGACTTACAACATTATGTCAATTCTAGTTACAAACATACTGACTTGATATTTCTCAATATTACAAAATAATCACCATGGTAAGTCCACTTACTTTTACAGAGTTTTTCTTAATAGTGACCCACTTGATAACGCCTTTCTTGTTTCATTCTCCTCTTCCTTGTTCCTGCCCTTGGGAGCATTTTAAAATAAACGACTTGCAAGCCTGTCTTTGTCCAAGACTCGACTATTAGGGTAATCCCAGTTAAGGTAGAAAACTCTGCACCCAAAGGTTACCTAGGAATCCAGGTTCAATCTGTTGCTCTCTCAACCCTAGTTTCTGTCTGCTTCTTGGCATAGTCAAAGCAGCCTCACCAGCACCAAGCCCATATTTCATCCCAAAGATGCACATAGTGGAAGATAAGCACGTGGCTTTAATGAAAATGATCTGGAAGCTGCACAGGTCCCTACTCTTTACTTATTAGCAAGAATGTAGTCCATAGCCACTCCTATTGCAAACGATCCAGGACTCTCTAGTTGGGCAACCATGTTTGTGCCCAGCAGAAACTTTTCTGAGCCTGTTCCTAAACCAGAGATCAAACCTGGGCCTCCAGCATAGGGATAATCGGGTCTTAGCCACTGGACCATCAGGGAAGTTCCTCCTAGGTATTTTATACTGTTACTATTTTGCAGTGTTTATTTTGTAATTTTGTGTGTTAGAATCTAGGAAAACCATTGTTTTTCATATCTTAATTTTATGTTAAACAACCTCAATGAAGTCTCATATGAGTCTTAATTTTTCTATTAATTTTCTTTGGGTTTCCAAGGAAGGCAATCAGCTTGAATGCTAGTAGTGATCATTTTGCCTCCACTTTCCCAGTAGTTATGCCAATCATCTCTGTGTTCTGTGTCAGTGAGTTTATTAACACTACCAAAGCAGAGCTAAGTAAATCATAGTTGTGACAGCAGCTGTTGTAATACACGATTAAGTTTGTTATGAAGCTATTTGCATTGTATTTAGGTAGTTCTTTTCCATCTGTCATCAGTGAGATTATCCTCTATTTTTGTTATTTTTTTGCAGGTATCATTGCTAACCTGAAGAAACACATTAGGAAGCCTTTTCCTTTTTCTTCTAGTCTTTAAGAGTTTATAACAACATTAAAATTGTCTCATCCTCAGATATTTAAAATAACTCAACTCAATAGCCCCAAATTCTCCAACCTCAAAAGCTGTGATGAGAGTGATTATTCAGTTACATTTTAAAGTATGTCTTGGTCAATTTTATTGATCAATTTCTACATCACTTTTGGTAACATGCTTTCTCCAGAAAATCAGTGATCACATCAAGATTATTTTTAGCATAGAATCTACACATACAAAAAAAAAAAAGAATCTACACATACTTTTTTTACCTTATTTTTAAAAGTGAGAGTTTAAAACCGAATACTAAAACACATGAAAGTACAGGAACAGAAAAAAGAATTACTGAAAAATCTCACTGTTCAGATAACATTGCAATGGACATTTTTGTGTATATTTCTCTGAGTCTTTCTGGTGAGAGTCCTTTATGTATTTGTAATTGTTTCCATGGTTTTCATAAAAGAATACTCACTTTTTAGTATTTATTTTTCCCGACTGTAACAGAAATGTGGTTAATTCTACAAAGCTTGGGAAAGGTAAAAACTCAGATACTAAATCCCCTCAAATCTTTCTGTTCAGCAATAAGTAATGCTAATATTTTGCTATTTAAATTTTGAAAGCCTAATTTTCATAATGTGTAAGATGTTCTAAATGGCAGTATAGCAGATAAGAAACTGGTTCTAAAACCAGACTGCTCAGATTTAAATTCTGGTTCCACCATTTATCAGCCCTGGCTGATATCAGTAAACTGGCTAAGCTGTATATCTCAGTTTCCTCATCTGTAAAATGGGAACAGTGATTACAGCAGTTACTTCATAGTGTTGCAGTTGGGATTAAATGAATACCCAGGGTCTGACACTGAGTCAATAATTGTTAACTACTATTAACTTTAAGTAATGTTAACATAAAGTGAAAGTGAAGTCGCTCAGTCATGTCCTCCTCTTTGCAACCCCATGGACTTTACCCTACTAGGTTACTCCTGCCATGGATTTTCCAGGCAAGAGTACTGGATTGGGTTGCCATTTCCTTAATGTTAACATAAGGATAGTCACAAATCCTCGATGAAGGATTGAATTGCTTGTAACACAATGCCTCAAGACACTCACTATGAATTTTAAGGTTACAAATATAATAATCCTTCAAGCTTTGATGTGATCCAACTGCCGTTTGCTGCCCTATGCAGCCCTGCAGCAGGGCAGAGGGATGGGTCTCCTACTGCATTGTCTGCTAACAAACTAAACAATTAGGCAGTGGGGAGAGATGCTAAGGGCTCTGCCTGTGCTTGGGGGTCAAGGTTCAGAGTGCAAGAAGGCAGAATAGTTCATTTCATTGTTAGCAGAATCTACTCTTACCTACCAGTGGGGCTCAGCCATGGTCTCCTCTTTCTTTATTGTGGGTTCATAAGTTAGCATTCGTGTTAGTCACCAAGACTGTCTCTGAATCACATCTCATTTCTCCTGAGACTATGCCTCCTCATCTACAATCCATTTGCTGTATTACTGATTCTTGATGAAATTCTAAAAATGTTTTCTTGATATCCTCCAGTGTTCACACCTAGAATAAATTTCAGTCAAATTTGGGGTGGGGAGAGGCTTTTCCCACTTGGTCTTTAAATGTCTGTCACATTTTGGGACATGTTTGTCTCTGCTGGATTATCTCCTGCTCATGACTGAAGGTCTTTTCAAGCACAACTCTCTTCCAGGTGCACAAGGATCCTCTTGGCACTTGCCCACACCTCCTGAAATGTACCAGAACCCTTTTCCCTCTCTCCCGAGCCACAGTGAGTGGCAAGAAATCTGGTGAGTTTTTCTCAGGCCTGTCACCTGAGCAAAGTGTCGAGGCCAGCTGTCAAACTCTCAGTGTAACTGGAATTTCTGTTACCTCCTGGCTGCACCCAACCCCCACAAGACAGGAAAGAACCACGAAGTTTCTTGCTCCCCGCCGACCCCAGTAGTCCACATTCCAGGGAACCTTTTATGGTCTTGAAAGATAAGCAGCTTTTCTTTGACATCATTACACAATCTTTTAAACTTACTGTTTTCTGAGTATGTGCTCATGAGATTGAAAAGTCTTCGGGAGACCTTTATCTAACTCTCAGATTAAAACGGCATCAAGGCAGACTGGACACTAAAATTCTGGGCACTTTGAAGCTGAGATGACTGGGAAATATGAAATATTATTATGACTATGGTCCAATACATAGGCAGTTCATTTAGGTGCTAGTTAAGAATCCAACAGAAAATAATTTGGTCTTCATCATCTGTTTCAAAATATACCGTTGTTTTAATAGTCTTGCCTCTGAGTTTTCCAGATGAATGAAAAGATCCAACTGAAACTAAAAATGTGTTCTGTTTGCCGTGAGAATACTTAATTTGCCCCCAAATACTTAAAATTTTCTAAGGATAGGTTAATGATTACTAGGCAAAATCCTTAACCATGTGCATATCATTGATGATTGATAAGTGGGTAAACAGATAAAGAGAGGGAGGGAGGGGAAAAAAGGGAAGGCAGGACAGCGGAGGGAAGAGAGAAAACACAGTGGTGGAGAAAGAAAGGAAAGGATGCAGGGCTGTAACTCCGATAACTCCTGCAACATACAAACAGTCCTCAAGGTTTAGCAAGAGGTAAATTCTGCTGTCATTAAGTACATTTTCTAAAAATCATTTTATTCACTTCATCCTGTATGGTCATCGCAGTGATCAAATTTGCTAGGCAATTGCTTAACTCCACTTCAGTTTACCTTTGCAAACAAAGTCACTGGGTCAACATAAAAGACTCAAACAATTTCAAAAGTGGAACATTTTGAAAGCATTTTGCTTTTGAATACAAATATACCTTATGGTTAACTATTTAGTAGAGATTGATTTCCTCAAACTGGGCTCAATTATTTGATGAGTTTAAGACAAAACAGTATCAGCATTACTTAAGACTATTAAAACATGGTTAAAATGTAAAAATCAATATTAATCTTCAAAATTCTCTTCAGCCTCTTAGTAGCATGGGCTCTATGCTTAGTTAGCATTGTATTTTTAAAAAGTGGGCAAAGATCATAGTTAATTCATTCTCAGCTATTTAAAATAATGGCATTACATACCATGCTTATTTAATGTCTACACTGTAACCTCATTGAATTATCGAACTATGACTACTGTTTTCCTGGTACACTTTTTTTAAAAGCTCATGAGGGCTTCCTTATTCTAGATCCTATCATTATCCAGAACCAGATGTGTGTAAGAAACCTCTAATTTAAAGTTGAATTACAGGACTGTATAAATGTTTTACTGTCCCTTCAGATCAGATCAGATCAGATCAGTCGCTCAGTCGTGTCCGACTCTGCGACCCCATGAATTGCAGCACGCCAGGCCTCCCTATCCGTCACCAACTCCCGGAGTTCACTCAGACTCACATCCGAGTCAGTGATGCCATCCAGCCGTCTCATCCTCTGTCATCCCCTTCTCCTCCTGCCCCCAATACCTCCCAGCATCAGAGTCTTTTCCAGTGAGTCAACTCTTCGCATGAGGTGGCCAAAGTACTGGAGTTTCAGCTTTAGCATCATTCCTTCCAAAGAAATCCCAGGGCCGATCTCCTTCAGAATGGACGGGTTGGATCTCCTTGCAGTCCAAGGGACTCTCAAGAGTCTTCTCCAACACCACAGTTCAAAAGCATCAATTCTTCGGTGCTCAGCCTTCTTCACAGTCCAACTCTCACATCCATACATGACCACAGGAAAAACCATAGCCTTGACTAGCCGGACCTTTGTTGGCAAAGTAATGTCTCTGATTTTGAATATGCTATCTAGGTTGGTCATCTAGTTTCTTTCTAATATATCAAATGAATACAAAGTAATAACCCTATATAAAAAATGAAAATTACTTTTGGGTGGCATCCTTTTGGACAAACCTATGATTAAAATATTACAGTGGGCTTTAAACATCAGCAGGGTTGAGTAAGTCTTTACAATGAACAGAATGTGTTTAGGGTCTGATATTTTAATATTCCATGAGCACTTTTAAGTAGGTAAAGCACTTCTACAGCGGTGAGATGTCTCACATTCAATGTAAGCACGAAAACCAGGAATTTATTTTCTGACAAGTAGCATCAACTTAGCAGCAGCAGCAGGATCAATCAACCATGATCAAATGGTTTCCCTTGGTGTTAAACTGCACATTCCCTTTTGACTGGAAAAAAGTTTGTAAAATATTGGATTCTTCATATTAAACAAGGATCAACATAACTAAATCATTAAAAAAAGGAAATTTGATTACTGTATTCATGCATGCTAAATTAGACTTGAGTTAAAATCTGTCCTTGTAATTCTACCTGTATGTTATGTGTGCCAAACGCACAAACTGTGTTAAGTCATTTCCCCTCTGAACCCCAGAAGCGCTTACTTTCTGGCCTTTTAGTTATTTCTTTTACGAATCCTGATTCATGAACATGAGATTGATCACCAAACCACTTTAAGTACACAAAGCCTTTTGTATAAAGTTATACATATATATTTTCACAAATATTTGCCAGTTTATTAAGCAGCTTACATCCCAGTACAACAGTGATTTCATTGCAAAATCAGAGAAGAGCAATGGCCAAGAAGTAAACAACCGTGGCCCTGAGGTCATCCACTCAGTTCCCATTTCCTATTACACTAAAGGAAAACTGGTTGAGTTACTTCCGCAAGATCTGTTCTGAATCCTTTCTATCACACTGACAAACTAATAATGCTACCAGAATCCACCAGGATCAGTAATCCACACCATCCAGTCAACGCTGTCCTCTCTGCAAATCACAAACAAATGTGTGCATATGAAGTTTATATCCTGTGCCCTCGACCCCCTACCATTCAGGATCCTTTTCTATCCTTTCCATCAGAGAAAGCATAACCTTCAGCCTTGATCTCTGGACAAAATTTGGCATCAGATATGAAACTTTAAGAACGGTGTGGAAATATGCTGCAGTGCACCAGAGAATACACTAATTGTAAAATTGTATTTGGGATGTGAGTGATCTCCAACTCATTCAACAGATAATTATTGAATGCTTATTTTGCAGTCATTTGAAGGAATATAATGAACCAAGATCTGTTTGTTGTTTTTAAGGACCTGGGGCAATCATGTGTTCACTGCTGGGCCGACAGCACCAAGGTAGGCACTAGGACTAAAGTCTGGCCAAACTATCACTGGCCTGTACTGACCATGGCTACAAAAAATAACCAATGCTTGCAGATTATAAAACTGTCTAAGAATTAAAACACATAATACTTAAAATTATTTTCTATGTTAAACTTCCATAAGTCTTACTTTTGTCTGTCTTTTGCTTTGTGTGTTTTCCCAGCTCTTTCTAGTAAAGTGAAAGTGAAGTCGATCAATCGTGTCCAACTCTGCAACCCCATGGCTGTAGCCCACCAGGCTCCTCCATCCATGGAATTTTCTAGGCAAGAGTACTGGAGTGGGTTGCCATTTCCTTCTCCAGGAGATCTTCCCAACCTAGGGATTGAACCCAGGTCTCCTGCACTGCCGGCAGACGCTTTACCGTCTGAACCACCAGGGAATGTTTTATTCTCCTAGTGGTTGCTTTATAATAAAAATAACTGTTACTTACTGTATCCTAAGTAACAAAGCAAGTCAGACTGTATATTTACCTTCTGGTTGTTGCATGCTAAGTCACTTCAGCCGTGTCTGACCCTTTGCACCCCTATGGACCCTAGCCTGTCGGGCTCCACAGTCCATGGGATCCTCCAGGTAAAAATATTGGTGTACGTTTCCACACTCTCCTCCAGGGGAATCTCCTGACCCAGGAATCAAACCCAAATCTCAAGTTTTCTGCATTGTCAAGTGGGTTATCAAGAGCACCACCTAGGAAGCCCATTTATTTTCTATGCATCACCAAAGGCTAACTTCCCAGTTTTTGTTTGAGGTTTTAGACGCTCAGTCTCTATCTTCACTTCTTAATGCAGTTCCTTATTGTTCACATTTTATTAGCTAACATGGCAAATATTTATTCAATGGTTTCCCCGTTCTGGAGGTCTTTAACTTGTTGACTGACTGATGTGGTTCTGTACTTTTTCTAAAATGAGTTAAAGTGTACTACCAGCCCTTGCTGTCTTACTCAGACAAGAATGACAAGTGGGTCCTTACTGCATCAGTGAGTAACCATTTTCTTTTTCAACCTCTATAAGCTGGCATCTAAATAGTGCAGAGAAGAATCTTTAAGATAGTCTTGAGTTCATTTTTTTCTAACTAAATGTTTATAAAAAATTATTTCCTGTAATTATTTTCTGAAAAAGTTTTAAGTTTATGAAGGCATCCCTGGGCCTCTCACAATGTCTGAGCCTGACATAGTTCTGTGAGAAGAGGGGAGACAGAATAATGCTCCCCATCTCCAGAGTATCTGCATCCTAATCCCTGGAACCCCCAACAGTTTACACAGTGAAGGGGAGTTAGGTGGCAGAGGGAATCAAACTGACCTTAAGTAAGATTATTTAGAAGTATCTGGGTGGGCTGTGTCATCATCACAAGGACCCTTAAAAGTGGAAAAGGGAGACAGGAAGTCAGAGTGATGACGTGCAGACTCCACTCACTGTCCTTGGATCCATAGATGGAGAAAGAAGTAATGAGCTGGGGAATGCTGAAGTCTCCAGAAGCAGAGGACACGAAGAGTGCCCCTTAAAGCCTCCAGAAACACTGCTTTGCAACACTTGAACCCCAACCCGTGAGATGTCAAGACTCCTGACCTACAGAACAGCAACATAACACATCTGTCCTGTGCATGATATGAATGGCCGAGATGAAGACCCGAGTTGAGTAGTTGTACCTGAAAATCCTCCATTCCAACTGCCCACCCCTCTCCTTACTGAAATCAGATTGTTTGGTGCCAGCCAAGATGTATCCCCCAACCCTTTACCCTGTGCAAGCATTCAGTGCTTCTGCAAAGGGTAGCCTACTCAGCCATTGGCAAGAGATTGTGTATAGACTCAAGCCTGAACAGACTCTTGAGTCCTCCGGTTAGTTCAGCTGGGTTAAGACTTAACATGTGCCCAACCTGAGTGAAGCTGAAACTCCTTATTTTGAAGGCACGGTGCATGGAGGCTTGTTTTTGGCTAGAAGAGAACCAGCATAGCTAAAGCAGGTATCTATCTTGCTGAGCAAGAGACAGTAACTCGCCTAGGCTAATGGGGGAAAAGTTGGTACTTAAATCACCAGTTTTCCTCTTAAAACGTTACACAAGAAAACTCCTTAAGTAGTTCTTTAAACTTCTCAACCAAGTAGCCAAGTATCACATGGTGACTTAAAACAGCAGTCTTCCAACTGGAGCTTACACATTTAGATGAACTGACATGAAGGCATGTGTAGTTTTGAGGAAATTAATTGCCATACAAATTTCCGTATGTTGTTTCTCCAAATTAATCTGATACCTAGTTTTCAATTTCCCTTCCTTGTATCATACAGTACTCAAACATACTGCTTTGTCTCAAGGTGCTGGAGACTACTCAAAATTTAATCAACGCACTCCACACATTAAAAGACACTTGCTCCTTGGAAGAAAAGTTATGATCAACCTAGATAGCATATTAAAAGCGAGACATTACTTTGCCAACAAAGGTCCATCTAGTCACGGCTATGGTTTTTCCAGTAGTCATATATGGATGTGAGAGTTGGACTATAAAGAAAGCTGAGCACGGAAGAATTGATGCTTTTGAACTGTGTGGTGTTGGAGAAGACTAAAATCCAACCAGTCCATCCTAAAGGAAATCAGTTCTGAATATTCATTGAAGGGCTGATGCTGAAATTCCAATAATTTGGCCACCTGATGTGAAGAACTGACTCCTCAGAAATGACCCTGATGCTGGGAAAGATTGAAGGCAGGAAGAGAAGGGACGACAGAGGATGAGATGGTTGGATGGCATCACTGACTCGATCGACATGAGTCTGAGCAAGCTCTAGGAGTTGGTGAAGGACGGGAACCTGGCATGCTGCCGTCCATGGGGTCACAAAGAGTTGGACACGACTGAGCAACTGAACTGACCGACCCCACACTGAAGTAGGATTATCCCGAAACCTGCTAGGAGTAAAGTCGAAAGTGAGAGGACCATATAGTATGCCAACACTGTTCTAAGCACGCCGAGTGGTTTCATAACCAAACGCAGTTAAGGCTCTAGAGGACAAGCCACAACTGTGATGAGGCCAACTTCACCCAGGCAGCAATGGCCACATCCCGCACACTGACCCCTCCTCCTCCTCAGTGGTTTGGCAAGGGCTCTCCTTCAACCTGGATGTCTGAAGATCAGCTGTTTGTTTCTGTGATTCAAGAATGAAGCTCAACATCTACATTCTCCATCACAGGGCCACACAATGGGAACACAGAAGGCAAGGTTTTTACTTGCTTTACCCTTTGCTTAGGTTTTCATTTTTTCCCCAAGGGATTACTAGGTACTGTAAATCTTCACTCACCAATTAAGACCAGTAACACATTTTACAATTAAACCTTTCCAAGTTCCAAATGCATTAGTAAACTAGTATTTTCATGCTTGCCATGAACTTCCATGGAGTCTGACAGCCACATTCACCCCTGAGAACTTGCACTCACTTATGCACAAACTACCAGGTACCTTCTACATGTTGGGTACCATTTTACTTGTTGAACATGCATCAGTGAACATCTTCAAACCCCTGACCTCATGAAGAATCCGAGAAGGGAGTGAAAAAGGGTGTTTTACATGAAGACCCCAATTCTGGCCTGGGAAAAGGCCTCAGATCCTGGATTTCTAACAAGCTCCCTAATGACACCATTAGTAGTCTACTAAGAAAAACCACCCAGGGAGAGGGTACAAATAGGAGAGAGGGTTTGACATTTGTGCAAAGACTAGAAGCAAAGAGGATTAAATCAGTTATCGGAGAAAAATTTTTTCCAATCTCAGGGAAAACCAAGTGCAAAGTCCGTGGAGAAAAAGCCTACAGAGCAAATGGTGGTGATGAAGAGACGCAGAATAAAAGGTCAGTGTATAAATACCGTGGGTGAGCTGGAGGCTCAAGCAACATTATGACTAACAGTACAGTCAAGAGCAGAATCAGGTATCAGAAATGCTCAGAACACAGCGGAAACTAGGATTTTAGAAATCAGAAGTGTGAGAAGGTACAAGTCTGACAATTTTCTTGAGGACGAGGGCTAGAAAATCACTTGCCTTTACAATGACCCTGCAGAACAGGGTGAAGGGTCAAACCTCAAGGAAATCCAGTCCAGCACAAAAGCTGCTATTATACACGTGGTGCATGCTGTTACCAAAAAACAAGTATCACTGGAGAAGAGACACTATTACTTCAAGTTGGGAGACGAAAAGCTTGTGGGTTCAGCAGATTTAAGGCTGGTGCTAGCTGAAAGGCATCATGCCAAGCAGTCAGCTATAAAACTAAGTACACAAAACAGAAAATGGTGATCTCCTAGTCTGAAAAGTAGTCCCTTACCTTCATGCAGAGGTGCTGCTTTGATGTTCTGCATTCCTCTGGCTCAGCACTTCAGACAATTCAAGGGAATGGTTAATTCTTAAACACAGATCAACAGATTTCTCGTTTGTCCTCCTAGCAACCAACCTTACTTAAGTCCCCCCAAAGATTCTGATGCATCTGGACTGTAATTCCAGCAGTGATCTTGAGGTGGCCTCAGCTTAGCCTAGGGCTACCTAGTGGCTTAAGGGCTTCACATACTTGAACCAGCAGATCATTTTCATCTACCCTCGCAACTCCCCCAAATCTCCTGAACAGTAGTAATCCTATACAACTACTTACATCTGAATTAGGTAGAGAGAACGATTCAAGTTTAACCAATGAAATTTCAGACGAGCTTTCAGTGTCTTAGTCTACTTAAGTTAAAGTCAGCATTATTTTTAACAATCCTCATAGTACATACACTTCTTACAAGGCAAACGTAAAATGAGTATATGTTAATCACACAATTATTAAGAACGGGGATACTACACTGACCGTGTAATTTGATGTCATTTGGCTGCCAACTTTGGGTTTTTGTTCTTTACCTCCATACCATATTACTTAACCTTGTTAAGGAGGAAATCTGCTGGCAATTACATATTTTTTAGTTAAGTATTCAAAACCACACGTGACTGGAATTGTAGCTTTACTGTTACTTTACTTTTTCATAGTTTATCAACATGGGTTTAAATTCAGAGCCTATTTACCAGCTTCATATCCTTGCAAATAAACTTTGCTCATCACATTATCTGTAAAATCAGGATACGCACACAGATGCCACTGATACTAAAGTTAAGGTACACCTGTTCCCACTCCCCCAGTTACCTCAATTAATAAGGAAAGGTGTTTGGATGTTTTATAATAACAAAAAACGCCAGAAAAATTACAACCAAGCATAACCTTAAAATTTTTATTTCAAAATTCTCATTCTGGGCAATTTAACAAATAGTTTTAAAATGCATAAATTTATTTACATTGAAAGCACCAAAACAATTCCAACAGCATGACTTAGTTGCAAATACATAAGCATCTCTGAATGTTATATACGCTAAATTAGAAAACTAAGCCTTCACTGATTTTTTTATGGCCTTAAAATTTACAGGATATGCCCAACTTCATTACCCTTTAAAACTCAGTAGACTATTACATCCTGAATTTACCTTAACAAAACAGAAGACTGTATTCAGTCTTTAAGCACAATGAAAGCTCAATAACCTCCAAGGCAAAGAGGACTGTGCTGTCTTCAGGTAGGCATGGTAGGATTTCCAGTTGGACAACAAAAACTGACCCTGTACACTGAGCCCTCCTTACCTTTACTGCTCAGCTCAGAGGCTCCTAATTCTGATCCAAGACAAACTACCCCAAGGTCATCAATTCAGAACAATACTTCATTAAACACACAGCAAACTTTAATGTGACACCAAATTTTTCTCCAGGCAGTTGTAGGTTGCTTTTTATCACGAATCACTCTGTAGGGCTCAATCATTTGTAGGGCTCTTCAAAATACAGGGAAAACCCTCAAGTCTGGTTTGCTCTGCTTAGATAGGTTTGCCTGTAAAATGAAGATCTCAGAAGTTTTTAGTAAAATCACCACTACTTTGCAAGCAGCTTTGACAAAGAATAACTTGTAAAACTCTAAGTACTTTCCTTTTTAAACAGACAAACTGGAGCATTAGATATGAATAACATGCAAAAGAACATTATTAAGATTTATTTTTTTCTGAAAATAGTCTTAAGGCTATCAAACTTGAAACTTTAAGGAATTTCAAGGTTAAAACACTGAGAAAAGATGGCCAGAGTGGTTTTCCCCAGGTCAATTATCAATTATACATGAAGCAATCATTAGCTATAATCAACTTGTTCCCTTACTGATATCTCAAAATGGCTGAATGTTAACCTTTGTTATTTGCATGTCTTTTCTTTAGTGTTATTTGAAGAGTATGTTGTCCATGCCTAAGAAATCTTAGACACAAGCATACAAAATTTGCCACGCATTTCACTCAGAATCAGATGCAATTCCTACTAAATCTTACTAAACCCTAAACAACCACAGCCCCACTGCCAATGCCCACATAAAACGTTCTCACTGACTAACAGTTCAACTAAGTTCTGAACATAAAGTACTACACAAATTCAGCATCTAGGAAGACTTATCTTTTAACCTAACAATTCTTTTAGTTACTTGACTTATGGTTTAGAACATTTAAGAACCATCTGACAGGCTTATCATTGTTTCACTTTGAACAATAACCCTAGAGTATTTTCCCCAAAGCTTTAAAGATAAAATTGTATGATCTGGTACATGTAAACATCCCTTTTCCCCCTTTAACCTATAGCACACCATTTTGTAGAGTACTGTAAGCCATGCTAACATTATGGGACTTTTAAAGCACAGTTTAAAGCAGTGTTTGTCATTAAACATGAAAACAATTTTTAGGTTTCCTTCCAATTCAAAAGGTTTAAGAACTCAAACTAATGGACAGTTAGATTTCCATTTTGTAAGCACTACATCATTTTTAGTAGTATTCTCTCATTCTGGAAATTATTTACCTGTTAATGAACTCCAGAACTGTGAAAGTCTTACCTTTTCTATTCAGGGATCCTTAATTAAGCTCTTTGTATTTCTTAAAGAAGGGACATGCAAGGACTTAAAACTTTTGTTCAACTTCACACAATGCATTTTAAAAGGATGTCCTCAAAAATGTATTGGGTGGCACACTGAGGTTACATGCTAATTTATTCCATATTACTAAGATAGCATCCTTCTTACAAAATTTAACTTGGGTCCAATTTCAACAACTGATCATTTAAAATACAATCATTCTTAAGTTAACCCACATTTTCCTACCACATATGAAACCCAGGCTAGAGACAAAACACACAGGAAAAGAGGCAGAGATGTTGCTCTGCCTGCCTCTACTTAGGTTCCACTTGTCAACTGTCACTGTTGCCCAAGTCTGCTTTATGAAGGTGGCAGGGAACAGAAAGGTTAATTACAGACTTTAAACAAAAACTAATTTCAGATTCCCACTCACACACTTGGCATTAAGACCTACAGACACACATACTTGTCAACTCCATTCAGCATCAGCACATCTTGCTTTCTTTTCAACTACTGTTTTAAGTTCCAGAAAGCGAAGAACAATCTAATGATCACTGACAGTTTATATACATCATTAACAATTACTAAAAAACTTACAAATAACCAGTTAACAGTTACACATGAAGAACACCAGTACTGACAAAATAGTATTTGTTTACTAGCAACAAAAGACAACCCACCCCTCCCAAATTTAAATTTCAAGCTTAAAAAATAACAGAATAACTTTCTTTACACAATGCTTTAAACAGAATGGCATTTCCACCAAATTTAAATATTTGAACGTTAAGCAAGAAAAGTTATTGCCTTTTAGAGGTTAAGTAAAATGTACTGAATTCCAGGTCCAAAGTAAGCAAAAGGCATATATCCTCACTTTACAGTTTATCAAAATAAATTTCCCTTACAAATCGTTCATTTGTTAGCTAGGTAAATCAAATTTGACCAAAAAAATATCACATACAACATGCAATCTTAGAAGAATGTTTTAGTACAAAAATATGACAAAACGACTTCAAGGAATACACACAGTAAGTATGTGAACTTTTACACAGCATGATTACACATCTTCTTTTTTGATACTTTCTCTATTTCTGGAACGGTTAAAAGTGGAAGTTGAATCTTCAGCAATATTTAATTTTCAAAATCTTCTGGTCACAATCCCCACCAAACTCAACAGGCCGGGACAAGTGCAATACCATACAGAACCACAGCATTGCAACCGATCCCAACCTGTGTAGAAAGGGGTTTGATTTTCCCTTACTTTTCTACAGACTTTTCACTACCACAGTCAGTTTTGCATGGATTTGCACAGCAGAATATCACACAGCTGGATGCAAACCTGCAAAACTAACCATAGAACAGTGTTCAGTAAACTGGACAGTTTGACTGGGCGACAGGCCGAAGCTGGAGTTCTACAGCTAGCAGTACTTTAAGTGCTCATAATGCAGTAGATAACTAAACACTACCTGCACTATAAGCACTTTAGTGCTACAGAAGCTGTCACGTCACACACCAGGCAGATTCTACATCGACACAATAAAAGTACACAGAATTAGTTAAGGATCACTTGAAGGAAATAGCAGGCCACCATCAGTTTTGCATAGATTTGCACAACTACATTCTTCTTGTAGTGCAACTATGCAAAGCTAACAGAGGACTGCACACACAAAGTATTAGCACACCTCTATGCTTGCTTGGCTGGCTCACTGGATGGAAGCATAACTTCTTATGCCAGAAGGAGCACTTAGGGCAGTAGATGCTAATCTACTTCACTATCTGCACTAGATGCACCTTAGAACAAAAAGCGCTCGACACCAGCAGGCCCTGCGCTCCCAGCCCCCCTTGGCTCCCCGAGGCAGCTGTCACCATAATGCTACAAGTGCCTTCACTGCAGTAGATGCACATATCACTACCTGCACTGTAAGCACTTTGACATTATTCTGACTCGTCACAATCTTCTGTTTTACAAGATGATGTTCTCTTTATTCCTGCTAAATTTGAAATAAATCAATAGATGAAATAACACCTCAAACGCTAACATTTATATAAAACACAAAACATTGAGCACAAACCCTAATAGGGAAGAGAAAATGAGTTAAATCATCTCAAACCTTCCAGGTGCATTTAAAAGCAAATTGAGACCTCAAAACTAGAAAAGGTTTAATAAAACACTTATAATTAATCACCATTTTTATAAGAACATGGCAGCTCTTCTTTTCCTTTGCCATTCCCAAAGGCATACTTAAAAAGAAAAACCAAAATCATACTGCGTATCACCAGGGTAATTTGAGTCATATACCTTTCAGAGGAAATCTTCACATCCACGTGGCAAAACATTTTTCTTTTCTTCTGGCTTCCAATTAGCAATTACTTGGTAAACTGATTAATAAAATTACCGTTCAGACTACATTTCAAGTATATCCGCTAGTTTTAGAAGTTAAATCTCTCATAACTTATTTTAAGCTTGAAAACTTACTCCAGAGTACATCTATTTTGTCATTCAATTTAAAGCAGTTCTAAATTTTTTGTATCAGTTTGCAAAGATTTACAATGGTATTTGCGTTGTATTTTTACTTACACATTAGCTATAACCCAAACTAAGTTTTCGAAAAACAAACAAAAAAAATGAACAGAGAACAAAATACCTACTTCACTATTTGAAAACCCAATCCCATATTATTTCTTTAAATGAAAGAGTAAAGTCAAGAGAAATTGGTTTTTAAAAAGTTAACAAGTAAAATTCAAATATACACTTACCCACTCGGGAAAACTTCCTTCTCAGCAAATATCCTTAGAAAAGCTTTTGGTGCAGTTAGGTCCACGTGTATGACTGGAAAGGGTGGGTGGGGGGATAGGGGAAAAAAGACAAACATTTGCTCAAAATTACTACCACCCTCCAAATCCGTATTTTAAACTTGTTCTTTCCCACTCCCTCTTTTATCAACCACATCCATTTGTAAAACTAAGGACAGGGTAGCCAGGCAATACTGCCAGGGTTTAAAACACCAACGATATATGGGTGAAAAGGTGTAAAAGTTGAAAACTCACATGCGTTCGATTCATGTTTTATCGAGGATGATCAACAGCAATCGTTAACTACAGCACGGCTCCAGTGAGAGGGAAAGGCAGTAAAGAGACTATTCTTCACCACCCCTCCCCCAATCAAGACCTCGTGGCTGCAAGCCGGGATAAAGAGTTGTTTCCCCAACTGATGTGGTGTAGATAGCACTATACTAATTTTTCCTCTCGGTGATATTGCAAAAATAAGCCTGCTTCACCCCAGTTCCCGTCCCCTTTAGTCCAGCTTAGGTATAAAAAAGGAGGCAGGAACACCCGGGACTGCAAACTGCCCGCCACGCTCATGGAGCCCGGGCCGGCAGCACATGTCGCACAAGGGGGCGCGCGGCCTTGCGATTCCCCACGCGGCCGCCAGGGGGCGGCGGGTCAGAGTCGGGGCCTGCCGGACACAGCAACCCCCCCATCCGTTTCCCGGCGGCAGCCGCGCGGCGACCGGCGGCGCCGAGGCCCGAGCGCAGCGGGGACGCGGGCGCGCCGCCCCTCCTTTGTGTCCCCCCGCCCCCCCCCCCCCCCGAGCCCGGCCCAGAGGGGCGGGGGCTCCGCGACTGCGGTGCCCGTCGCACGCGGCCCGAGGCCTAAGCCAGGAACAATCGGCGGCGGCGCGCAGTCGCCGCCATGTCCCCCGCCCTCACCCCCGCGCAGCCCGCCCCGCAGGAACATGGCGGCGCGGCCGCCGCTCCCGCCGAGCCGGGCTGGCCTCCCGCGCCGCGTTACCCCGCCAGCGGGCGACCGAAGAGGGTTCCACGCCGCCACCAAGGTCGGCCCGGGCCTGCTCCGCTGGCCACGACCCGGGAAGTTGAGAGCCCCGCCCGGGGGCTGCCCACGCGGGTTAACAAAGCCCACACGGAGTGGGGGTGGCGTCCAGGCCGCGCCGCCCCGAGCACCCGCGCCCTCCGCCCACCCTCGCGCGCACAAACTTTGGGGGCCCGCGGGCTCCGGGCCGGGCCACGCCGCCCGCCGGCGCGCAGGTACCTCGTGGGCGCGCCCCCTCCCGGTCCGCGGCCTGCCCCATGTGCCGCTGCCGCCGCCGCTTTGTTCTGGCGGCGCTTTAACTCTCGCCCCCGAGAGAAACTTTCCTTGCCCAGGGACCCCGCGGCCCGCGTGCGCCCGCAGCCCTGGAAGCTGGGGGGGGTGCAGGCCTCGCGCGTCCCTTCCCCGAGGGGCCATTGTGTGCACCGCGCGCCCGTCCGCCTGCCCCGTCGGCCGGGCCAGGCAGGGTCCGCGCGGGTCCCGGGCGCGGCCGCCGCGCTCACGCCGCCCCCTCCCGCCCTCCCGTCCGCGGCCCAGCCCTGCCCCTCCGCCAGCCCGCGTGCGAGCGAGGCAGCAGCGAGTGGCCGCTGCCACACGCCGGGGCGGCCAACGGCCTGAGACCCGCCCCGGTCCCCGGCCACGCCGCGGCCGCCACGCTGCCCCCGGGCCATCTCGCCCCACCCGCCCGCCGCCCTCCGGACCCGGGCCGCACACAACAGGTTTCACTCACTCGGCGGAGGGGCGGGCAGACTCACCAGGAGGAGTAGCCGCCACCATCTTCGCCTCGCCCGCCGCGGGCTCTCGCTCCCGCCTCCCCACCCGCCTCCGCTTTACTACGACCGGAGGCCCCAGGCCGGGGGTGCGGCCAGTCGGCCGGCCCGCCCCGCGGAGGGGGCTTCGCGAGGGAGCGCGAGCCGCGGCGGCGCGGCGGGGGTCGTCCCCACCCCCTCGGCCTCGCCCGAGGGCGCGAAGTGGCGCGAAGGCGCAGGTCGGGCAGCGGCGGCAGCACCTCGAAGGACCATGTGGGTGAATGAAGGGCGGCGGCTCCCGCCTCAACGTAAATACGGACAAGCCCCACTCCCTCATTAGCATAAAAAACAAAGTACTTCCGACCTCCCCGCCCGCCCGCCAATCACCGCAGGCCCCGCCCACAGCGGCTCGGGCTCGGCGGCCGGGAAAGCGGGAGCCGAGAGCCGCTCTCGGCGCCGCGCTGCTTTTCCCCGGCCGCGCTCCCCCGCCGCCCGCCCACTGCCGCCCGCCTCGCCGAGCGCCTCGCCCGGACACCTCGCGCCACGCCTCCGGCACGCCCTCCGTTAACTAGCTCCGCGCGCGTGCAGATCCCCGCGCGGCGCACACCCTCCTGGAAGCGCACGCTTCCTGCGGCTTCCTGGGGGCTCGGCTTCCTGGGGGCTCTGCTCCCGCGGGCGTTCGACGTATACGCGATGTGGTTACTGTTTCTTACTTTTCCTGCCCGAGTCAGGTCTCGGTGGTAATTAGGGGCCTGCTTCATAATACCGTGAACCAAAGATAAGTAAAAGCCAGTGACTTACACACTCACGTCGAAACGGGCTTCCTCAGTGCAAAGATCGTTTTAGACACCGAGGTAAATGCCTAAAACCCGAGACTTGTGAATGCACAGATTGCTGCAATGTGTTTCCTTAACCCGGCCGTGTGTAAACCAAAACGCATGCCTGAGCAGAGGTTTCACAGCTGCAGTACCTGGTCTTTCTCCCATACCCCGCTGCATTTAGTAAGAACACTTAGCTCTCCTGTAGAAACAGTAGGTCTCGGAAAGAACCTCATGAACAACCACAAAGCAAAGCTGAGAAAAAGAGCCCACTCAGGAGTGCACCTCCTTCTACATGCTGTGGTTTAGGAAATTCCAGAATTCTCAGAAACATAATTGTTAAAAGAAGTGAGGATTCATAGCACTGACTACAAGTACAGTAATTTTAAATTGGTTTTAAATAATAAGGTAAGTATTTATTGGAAAGCACATGCCACTAGTTCGTAATTTTACAAGTCAACACAACAGGGAAAAAAAAAATCTCATATTACCAGAAGACGCCTATAATGTCCAAATGTGAAAATTTTCGACCTTCACATCTTGATGATACTGCTATTTACTATCTTTCTGACTCCTTTTTATCATGCTTTGGTTAAGTTCAATTGCCAAATTAGTGATGAAATAAAAAGTTGTTTTTGCTACTTTTATATCAAGGATCTATTTTCTAGATATTTCTGCTTTACAAATCAAAATAGATGGCCAAATCTGAAATTTTACAATATTTAATCTTGTTAAAACAGTCATTTATGAGTCTTTCAAAGAGGAAAACTGCTAATTTTATTAAAAGTCTAGTTTACCAAAAAAAAAAAAAAGTCTAGTTTACATTACTTCGGCCAGCATTGATAGGTCAAATTCCTTTCATTAAAACTTTTATCTTCTGCTGTAAAGTGGAAGGGCTAGGAGGAGGGGAGCAGTGAGTAAGTGTTCATCACACACTCTGAATCATGGGAAATCCCACCTATATACAGGTTTCTTAGCAGGAGAGTTATTTATCTTATAGCTTATTTCCAGTGAAAGTCAACACTGCGGTACTCCTAGTTTGGAAAAGGTGTTTTTTGACACCTAACAGTATTTCTGCAGAAACCTAACATGTAATCAACTGTTTTCTATGACTACAGTTTGAGATTTAATTGTTAATGTATACATTTTTTTTTTACCGTAATCAAGATTTTGGAATATGTAAATTCACTTAAACCTACTTACTTGGAAATCCCAGAAAGTTTCATAATTAGTAGATTACATTTTATTTTTAAGGGTTCACTCACACTTCCTTTCAGAATTAATAAACAAATTGTTGTAAGTATAATTAGAATAATTGAAAACTTTCCCATCCCAATGAGTTTAAAGATTAGCCAACTTACATATTTTTTGAAGTCACTACTAACTAACTAGAAACTCATCTCCTCAACGTCAGGGTCACAGCTAGGTATACTTTAAAAGTAAAGTAAAGATTTTGTGGTTATGATTTGGAAGATCAGGAAAATATCTAAACTGCTAACAAATGCTTTCTGCAACCAAGGAATGTAAAAGCTATCTGAAATGCCAAAGTAGACGCACAGCCTCCTCAAGTTAGCTAAAACACACGGTACTGTTTTACACAATCCAGAGCATTTCAGATAAAATTAAAAGCTCAGTTCAATATCAGAACAGTTGCATAAAACTGTTTACATTATATATAACAAGTACTAGAGAACTCTCTGTATTTTTCACTTTTCACCCAAATGTTTCAGTCTAATAGATGTTATGAATTGAGAGTGTAAAAATTTCTGCCCTTATTAATAAAATTTAGAATTTTATTCCCTAGATTGTGCTGTTTGACTGTATCAATTGACTTAATTGATATGTCAGTATCCATTGACTGAATTGTATTGAAATTTTGAAAGATATATTCACTTGAAGTATTCTTGTTTTGTAGTATCGTTATAGATTTTAACAAGCTAGTGAAGCAATAATCATGTCCACATTGTAGATTGGAAAGCTTAAGGACAGTGAAAGAATATAAGAATACAACCATCAGTGTAGTTTTAAAACTGTATCTGTGTATAATTTGAATACTAACTTGGAGATAACCTACAAGTTGGCTGTTGGTATTAAGTATATTTCATATTTTGACAATTTGGCATTGTAAACATGGATTTCTATAGTAATTTATCATTTTCTCACACTTATTTGAATTTTATGGGAAAGAAAAATAAATTTAAACACCACTTTGACTTTGGAAAGCTAACTGGTTATAAATCCAGAACATTTTGAACTCTTTTTTGTAATGTAGCAAACAGGGATCAATGAGACATATTCAATGATGATATTTTGAATTTTCTATAAAATATATTTGTAAATGTCTGAAAATACATAACCTAGTCTTACCATATGATTTGTGCTTTCAATCAAATTAACAATCAGCGCCTGCTACTCTGGCATTGGTGGAAGCGAAAACAAAAATAGAACAGAGCCTGTGCTTTTGAAAAGTTTAAGAGTTATAGAATATTATGGATTATTGTGAACATTTCATGAATAAATCAAACATTTCAGGTCCTTCCTCAAGTTTTTATTTTATTTATTCCTTCTAATCTCTAATAAAATAATCCCCCAATGTCAAATTATTTTATTTTCTTGGTTAAGAATTTTGAACAGTTACATTTCATATGTGTTATTTGATAATCATGCATAACATGAATGTATGGATTATTTGCTACAAATGCATTCCAAGGTGCTATTAATGACAATAAATTTATAGGGAACACAAATGCCATGCTCATTTAACCTAATAATCCCATCTGTGGTTTTGAGATTAAGAAAACATAAATTATAAAGGGATATGTGTCTGTGGTTTTGAATAAAGAAGCAATTTGAAGAAAGTTCTTTCCATTCTTTTTTTCTATCTTTGAAATTGTCCCTGTGGTACTCTGTAGAACCAGATGAGGGTCACTGACAATAATTTAATTAAGAAAGTTAGACGTATTAGGTACTGTTTGTCACAATAACGAGATAATCTCCATCCTCAAAGAAATTCAGTATATATTGATGTTTATCAATGTATGTGAAATTGTACAGCTTTTAGAAAACAAATTTAGTACATTTTTAATCAAACATTTAAGGACGTGTATCACGATAGTACATGACAGTGAAGTGTTTCATTTGATTTTACCAGAAGAGTGTAACATCAAAGTTAGAAGGAGCTTATTTTAAATTTCTTGTTCTTAACTTAAGCCAGGTTCTCAATTTGGCTGTCCTTTATAATCACCCAAGGAGCCTTTAAAATATGCAAATGTCTGGCCCTTATTTTGCAGATATTCTTATTTAGTTATTTAGAAGAGGAACCTGTATCTCGTTTTTAAAAAAACCTTAGCTTATGTTAAGTCCATATCAACCAGCTCAGGTACTTAGTTTTTGCATGAAGTACTTGGTAGGACACTGACTTTAGCTGCTTAATCTCGATTGGTGCTTTGCCAGTATCCATCGGCACTGCATGTGTGTATTATTTATTCACACGGAGAAACCATCAGAAACTGACCCAGGATATTTCACATCCTTCGCCAAAGGTTTATGGGCATAAAAGTACCACCCCCACACAAAAGACAGAACTTTCAGAAATAATTTTGAAAAACGTGTGTACGTTAACTGTAGCAACCTCTGTTTATGAGACACTTCAGAACTACAGTATACTGTTGTATTTTCGCTATCTGGGGTTTGCAGTTTAATGCAACTCACAATCTGCTTAAGGATAGAAAGTCATTCCAAACATGGGTTGTGTTGTATTTGAAAAACTTCAATGTAGAAGACATGTAGGTTTAAGCTGAGTTTATTTTTTCTCAATCACTTATCTGTGAGAAAGGGGTACACATGACTATCTTGGTCATCTCTACAATTTTTAAAGTCCTAAAAGACAAACAGCAAAAAGACAGGTCCCAAGTAGGAGTAATTACCAAATTCTGATGCTTTTCATCAATTTTATTGAATTTCCTAAAAGCCTCTTAGGTTTCCTTTATGGTTTTGCTTTCTAAATAGAGGCTTTAACTTCAATTTATGTTAGAGGAAACATGTTGATTCAGCCTGTCATCTAGGTCTATTTTGCTAGTTAGTAGTTCCAGAAACAAGGTGTTGTTTACCCAATTACTTCTTTAAGATTAGTTAAAATAACACAGATTTCATAATTGTTACATTATTCCACAAAACTATACTTGAGTACTTATATATTTATATTGACCTTAACATTCAGGCCTAATACATTCTATGTATGCGAGGTGATAAAAATTGTTTTTATTTTCTGTAAATTGTATTTGGTAATGTGAATTATAATTGCAAATAATTTTTTTTTCTGAAATGACTTTAAAGGTTGGATGACAGTGTGTTCAGATTGAAGATTTGTGATGGTTCAATTGCTGTAGTTCTATAAGCGTCCATCAAATAATTAAACTTATACAAAATACAAAAACAGAGCATGCTTTACATGAAACTTCCAATAAAGTGGGCACATTTTTGAAAAATCCTACAAGCCAATGCACCCTTGCTCCCTTAAGTATTTTCCAAACGCAGGTGGTAAGCTTCAGTATAGTAGCTTATTTTTCACATACCAGTATTCAAGAGGTATATGACAAAGTTTGGACTAAGTCAAACCGAAACTGAATTGGAACAAAAGCTGACATTTCTATATCCAAAATTTTGAAAGTCTGAGGGCCAGTTAAAAACATTGTGGAGCAGGGCTCGGAGCTCTACACTGCTATCATTCAAAGAAAAGTCAGAACCCAATCGATCCTCAGGAATTGTCTTGGGAATCTGAATGACTTTCTTTGTTTTCTGAGAATACGTGCGTGATGGCATTGTGGTAGTCGGAGGAACGGCTATGTCTGACATATCTGCTTTTAGGGATTTCCCCAAATTATGTGGGAATACATTTAAAAGCGAATGAGATTAGATTTAGCCATACATACTTAGATATGCCCAGTGTTAAGCTTGCTTGCAAAATGTTTAGATCAAATTGCTTTCCTTCTCTGGCTGGGAAGTCATGGCAGCTGTAAGTTTACAGGGAGCTGCAAGTAAAATTATTCTGAGAGAATGTTTAAAGTCAAGTCAAGATAGGAAGGGATGTAGGAAGCTGATGTTTATGAGCCATAAAAGTCCACCAAGGATAGCAAAATAAGGGTAAAGCAGAGCTTAGAGGATGGGAACAGGGTGCGGAAAATAGCCTAGGAAATGTTCTATGTTTTTGATCTAAGGGTGGTTACATGGGTGTAAAAATAGTCATCGTTACTCACTTACAATTAGTGTATTTTATGTTCTTTGTTCTCTGTATATTATCTTTCAATTTCAAAACAACAATACAGAGAGCAAGAACAACAACAAAAAGGAAGAAATTGGTATAAAAACTCAAGACACAAAAAAGTATGGATTAATGACATATGTAGAAGGATGGTGTAGTTAAATACCTTCATATTGTCTGTTGCTGGCTGTTGTGTGTTCCCTAAATAACATATATGGATGAGCTAGTTGCAAGGAAAGAGTTATGGAGAAGACAGATAAATCAGTCACAGGTAATGTTTAAGAAACTACTATTGCCTAACAGTAGCCAGATAATCAAATAATCCAGAAAAGACTAACATTAGCCAAGAGAATTCTGTTTTTCAATATGAAATGTTTAAGAGATGACTAATATTTTACATTGTCTAAGTGGGCTTGCTGTTCAGCAGGCACTGTTATATTGACATCTCACATTAGCTATAGAAACTGGTTACTTCAAAAAAAAAAAAAAGAAAGAAACTGGTTACTTAAAAATCCAGTGTTCAAGATTAATGCTTACCTGGAATAGGAAACAGCAACACGCTCCAGTACTCTTGCCTGAAAAGTCCCATGGACAGAGGAGCCTGGTGGGCTACAGTCCATGGGGTCCCAAAGAGTAGGATACGCCTGAACGACTGAACACATACACACACTTTGGCAAACAAACGTATTTTGAAGTTTAATGTATGTTCATCTAAAATCATTGCCACAGAGTATGTGCTCAAAAATTTTTTTGTTGTTAACCAGTGAACTTGAAAGTCCTATCTACTGAATCATGAATGTAATTCTTGTTTTATGGAAGTATTTTAGAGACATATTTAATGGGTAAATCTTGTAATTCTATCTGAAAAGAGAGACTAACATTTTTTGGTTTTATTTTTATGTATGTAGTACTATATGGAAATGGCAACCCACTCCAGTATTTTTGCCTAGAGAATCCCGTGGACAGAGGAGCCTGATGGGCTGCTGTCCACAGGGTTGCACAGAGTCTGACACGACTGAAGTGACTTAGCATGCATGCATGCATTGGAGAAGGAAATGGTAACCACTCCAGTATTCTTGCCTGGAGAATCCCAGGGACGGAGGACCCCTCTATGGGGTTGCACAGAGTCTAACACGACTGAAGCGACTTAGCAGCAGCAGCAGTAGTACTATACGGCTTACCCAGAGGCTCAGTGGTAAAGAATCTGCTTGCGATACAGGAGATGTGGCTTCAATCCCCGGAGTAGGGCAGCAACCCACTCCAGTATTTTTGCCTGGAAAATTCCACAGACAGAGGAGCCTAGTGGGTTACAGTCCATAGAGTCGCCAAGAGTTGGACAGGACTGAAGCAACTGAGCAAACATGCATGCATATAGTATTATACAAAGAGATAGTTGAAGTCTGTAGGAACTGATGGGAGGCTAGAGAATGGAAAAGGCCAGAATTAAGGAAGAAGGGAGATACTGATACTAGAATCTGACAAGATTATTAAGCTTTTGAAATCAGAAGCAAGTTGGAACTAAGGGATAAAATTTTGATAATGGCTATGGAGTTGGGGTGTAATCAAAATGGCAGGGAGGCAGACTGATAAGAAGAGGAAAGCTGATTATGGTTAAACAGCTGACTTAGAGAATCAGGAACAGGAGAGGCACTGAATCAGCTGCTGGTATTATGACTGGATCTTGGGAAGACATCTTTTGTCTGAGATGGCTCAGTGATTCCTAGAGTGTCCGTGGCCCCCAGATGAAAGTTCTCTGTCTTAAATCACACTGGGCACTGCCTTCTTCCACTGTTCATGAGTCATTAGATATTGTTGGATATCATTCTCTAATGTTAAAATTAATTCTTGGTAAGTGAACTTGTGGGGAAGTTCAGCAGTGAGCTAGATATCAGTTGGTGGTGATTTAGTTGCTAAGTCATATCCAACTCTTGCAACCCCATACACTGTAGCCTGCCAGGCTCCTCTGTCCTTGGGATTCTCCAGGCAAGAATACTAGAGTGGGTTGCCATTTCATTCTCCAGGGGATCTTCCCAACCCAGGAGTCAAACTCAGGTCTCCTGCACTGCAGGAAGATTCTTTACTGACTGAGCTATGAAGGAAGCCCAGATATATCCAGTTTCATGGGAACTACATATTGTATCCCATATCCCTGACATAAAACCAAAGTAGATATGGGACAGAAATGGGTGTTCCTAACAGAACAAGTTTTGACTAGAACTCTGAAAGAATTGTAATAGATTATGCTATGCTATGCTAAGTCACTTCGTCGTGTCCGACTCTGTGTGGCCCCATAGACGGCAGCCCACCAGGCTCCCCTGTCCCTGGGATTCTCCAGGCAAGAACACTGGAGTGGGTTGCCATTTCCTTCTCCAATGCATGAAAGTGAAAAGACAAAGTAAAGTTGCTCAGTCGTGTCCGACTCTGTGCGACCCCATGGACTGCAGCCTACCAGGCTCCTCCGTCCATGGGATTTTCCAGGCAAGAGTACTGGAGTGGGGTGCCATTATAGCAGATTGTATTCTATTGATCAACTGAATATAATATTGGTATAACCACTCATTCATTGGTGTGTGTATGTGAAGGGAAGTGATTGGATTGTCAATTCTCTATTTGGGAAAACTGATACAGTTAGTTTGACAGTGATAACAAATTGACACTCGGATTTTCCTACATAAGAACAGTCAAATGATCAGTAACCATTATCCATGAATATGATCTCTAGCTCACCCAGCTGGGGACATGGGAAATGCAAAGAAAATATAGGAAGACTCCCTTTTATCATGCTTCTCTTTGTTGCCCTTCACAAATATTGCATTCTTTACAAATTGAAGGTTAGTGGCAACCCTCAATGAACAAGTCTAACGGGAACCTTTTTTCCAACATTGACTGAGTTCATGTCTCTGTGTCACATTGTGGTCATTCTTGTAATATTTCAAAATTTTTCATTAATGTTAAATATATCATGGTGATCAGTGATATTTGACATTACTACTGGAAAAAATTGCGACTCAATGTAAGCTCAGATGATGATCAGGATTTTTAGCAATAACATATTTTTTAATTAAGGTATATACATTTTTTAAGACATAATACTATTGTACACTTACTAGACTTTAGTATAGTGTAGACGTAACTTTCATATATGCACAGGAAAACCAAAAAATGTGTGTGACTTGCTTTTTTGCATTATTCTCTTTACTGCAGTGCTCCGGAACCGAATCTGCAACATTTCTGGGGTATGACTGTATTAGGATTAGAAGGGCTTCCTACTCTTCCTCCAGAGTCTGCAGTTGCCTATGGAACTGTGGAAAGCAGGTGAGAACTACAGCAAGAGAGCCAATGTAAAGCAAGGCAATAGTCACACCACCTGGTAAATCTGAAATGGCAACAAAACTCTGTCCCAACTGGGGGTTTTATTTTATTTTTATTATTATTATTATTTTTTAATACTTCCTTTTCAGAAAGTATACTAACCACTGGCAGTCCTGAATCAAGAGGAGAGAACAGGTAAATAAAGGTTAGACTGCCAGAGTAACAAGAAACTAAGTGTAGTTGGATGCTAAGACAGATCACCAAGGGCCGCCATCTATAGTTCTCTCCTCTGTGTGCTGCCCCTCCTCTCTGGCTTCTTATAGTCTTAGACAAGATTGTGCGTAGTCACTCAGTTGCATCTGATTTTTTTGCGACCCCATGGAGTGTAGCCTGCCAGGCTTCTCTGTCCATGGGGATTCTCCAGGCAAGAATACTGGAGTTTGTTGCCATGCCCTCCTCTAGGGGTTCTTCCCAACCCAGGGATTGAACCCAAGTCTCTCACATTGCAGGTGGATTCTTTACCATCTGAGCCACCAGGGAAGCCCTTAGACAAGATTTGCTGCTGCAGTTTTGCGGTTCTTCATAGCTATGTTATTATGTTTGATATATTTTAGAGTACACTCAAACAATATCAATTAAGCTAGATTTAGAGGTTTAAAACACTCCATGTATTTTTCATTTTTGTTTTGAATCCTAAAGAATAGCCTTTGTTTTTCTTCCCTGCTGCTGCTGCTAAGTCGCTTCAGTCGTGTCTGACTCTGTGCGACCCCATAGACGGCAACCCACTAGGCTCCCCCGTCCCTGGGATTCTCCAGGCCAGAACACTGGAGCGGGTTGCCATTTCCTTCTCCAGTGCATGAAAGTGAAAAGTGAAAGTGAAGTTGCTCAGTTGTGTCTGACTCTTCGCGACCCCATGGACTGCAGCCTACCAGGCTCCTCCGCCCATGGGATTTTCCAGGCAAGAGTACTGGAGTAGGGTGCTATTGCCTTCTCCGGTCTTTTTTTCCCGAAACTGCCTAAGTAGAACACTATTGTTGATTTTATATGGCATTACTTGTTGTTTAGTCGCCAAGTTGTGTCAGACTCTGCGAACCCATGAACTGTAGCTGACAGACTCCTTTGTCCGTGGGATTCTTCAGGGGATCTTCCTGACCCAGGGATTGAACTCTAGTCTCCTGCATATATCCTGCATTGCAGGCAGAGTCTTTACCACTGAGTCACCTGGGAAGCCCATATAGCATTACTAATCATTAGGAATTAACATGAATATTTTGAAGAAAATTAAAGAATTCGAATCTGAACGTTTCCAAGGCATCAAATCCTTCTTCAGGAAATCTTTAAAGGAAATAAGAAAAGTGACTCTTTAAAAAAAAAAATTTTTTTTTCACTTTATTTAGTTCCCACAGACATTCAGTGACGAGCAAAGCTGCCATTGTTCTGAAGGCTAGAAGAAACAAAAGTCAAGAAGTATTCTTGTATGGTTAGTTCTAGCTAATAGAAAATTGAGATTAAGTGATATAGATTAACGTAATCCCTTTCAACTTCTCCTGAAGTCTCAAGGGCATCTCAAAACCTTCTCAGGTGGTTCATAAAGCATCTGGCATTTCCATGGCTATTTATTAAAGTAGGAATGACATACACCAATATTTAAAGAATGGAATTTAGAGCAATAAGGATTTGTGTGGGGGTTCCAACTGTTTCATTCACTAGCATTTAATCATGGATAACTTTCTACCTCTCAATTTCCTCATCTTTAAAATAAGAATATTAATAGTATCTACTTCATTGCTGTTAAGAATTTAATGAAATAATCTATATAAATAGTTGAAGGTCATAAATAGTATACAAAGATAATAAATATTAACTATTATTAACAATAATCTAAAGTTAAAATATAAGACTATTTGCCAACATCTATTTAGGTTCTTTTTGTTGTTCTTTCAACAATCTTTTTATTGTTGAAAAGATTCTAAATTATCATATTCTACATATTGAGCCAGTTTCTCAAAGCATTCTATACTAAAAGATTAAATTATAATTGAAGATGCTGTAGTAATTTTTCACCAAGAAAATGTCCATTTTACTATCATAGTATCCAAAAATAGCTCTACATAGACTCTTCTATACACTTACACACGTATTCACATATGCAGGACATGCAGAATTGGATAGGTTGGTTGTGTGTTCATGAAGTAAAATAAATAATGCATTTGAACCTATTCATGCATTTAGTACAAAGGGGAGGAAAAACATTTTCTTTCAAAGTCTGCTGTCCATAGTTTAAGATTAATGGGAATGAAAAATAACTTTTAAATCACCTCTAAATTGATACATTTGCTCTAAATGGAATACAACAGTTGCCTCCTTTAGTACATGGTAAAACTAACCTTTCCCAACCCCCAACCCCCCACCCCTGTTTTGGTCAAATCCAGTGCTCAGAAATGAATGAATGAATGAATTCATTTATTCAGTCAACAAATAATCCTTGAGTAAGATACAGAAGTGTATAACACAGAGAGCTTGTTTTCAAGGAGAAATATCTGTAGGATGGACATGTGTATAAGTATTGTATGGGGGAAATAGCCAGCACAATGCCTTGCAGTGAGAAGATGCTGGACACAGAGTTTCTTTGTATGTGTCTATACGTTTTAAAAATAAGTATACAAAAAGTGGATCTTTACTGAAACGCCTGCACCATTTCAGTATTGTTTGTTTGGAGAAGTGAGATTAAGAATCTTGCCAGCATTTGCTGGATGGATGAAGAGAAAGCAGGTGGAGGGCAGGGATTGGTGATTTCTCTCCTTATTTATTTAAAAGCAAGAGCTCATCCAAAAATCTCTACGGTCTTTCTGCCAGGGCTATCTTCTAACCCCCCACCTCACCCCAAGAATTAGAGCCAAGTATTTTTCCCTTTTCTTTGTTGAATGCATTTAAAATTGCAAGTCTCCACAACATTTTCCTTGCTCTACTTTTTTCAGCACCTCCCATCTTAAAGAAAACATTCTATTTATTTTCTTATTATGTCTATTTTTTACTTTCTGCCTCTCTCTGCTCAAATAAAAGTTCTATAATGACATCTTTTTTTCAGTTTCTTCACAACCCAGAGATTTTGTTTCTTTGATCTATCTTTTTCTTAATTGTTATTCTGTTCTACTCAAAATCATTTCCATCCAGTCCTCCCAACACCCTTTACACCTGTTCCTCCCTCTGCCAGATTAAAGTGAAAGTGAAAGTCGCTCAGTTGGGTCTGACTTTTTGGGATCCCATAGGCTATACAGTCCATGGAATTCTCCAGGCCAGAATGTGGAGTGGGTAGCCTTTCCCTTCTCCAGGGGATCTTCCCAACCCAGGGATTGAACCCAGGTCTCCTGCATTGCAGGCGGATTCTTTACCAGCTGAGCCACAAGGAAAGTCCCTCTGCCAGATTGGGAACAGAAAAACAGACACGAGAGAACGATAACAGAGAACCAAAATTCTAAATGTTATTTGTTAACTCTTAAATGCAATTATTTTAATGGGGTATGTGTGTGCATAAAAAAGACTCTACTATTTCTAAGATTCCAGCCTCAATATGAGAGATGTTAATTTATTATTACTCATACTGGTTACAGAAAAATGGCAACATCTCAGTTAATTGGCATAATTACATACCATGTTGTCCCATTGGCTGAGATTCTCCAGTTTTCCAAGGATTCATCTATTTATGCAATCAGAGACAGGCCAATCCTGATAGGATGCAGGAATCTAGATCAGTGAAACTCTTTAACTTACCTTTTTGTATTGATAGATTCTCTAATTGAATATTTTTAGAAATAAACCACTTTTACCAACCCAAAGCCTTTAAATAGACTTCTAAAATGAACTGTGTATATAGTCAGTTTTCTTTGCAAACTTTGCTTACAAACCATTAGTAATGCAGGCTATCAACCTCAGTGTCAATATATTTTCAAAGAGGCTTTAGAAAAACACCAGTTTTATAATTTCCTTTAGTGGTTTACCTTGAAGGAAACATGTAATCTTTCTCTAAGGCTTCAAAACCATAGAAACGAAGATAGTTCAGAAGCATACTTTGGTAGACACCTAATCATTAGTGCTGACTCCTAATTGCTTGCATGGAAGACAGACCACAAAACTATCCCACCAAAAAGCAGGGCAAATTCAGGAATTGCATTTAAAACTAGGAAAAACCTTTATTTTATTTTGATTTAAAAAGCCTTTATATATACACATGTGCGTATTTCGGGCATGCTTGTTAAATTATAACTCTTAGACGAGTAAGGACAAACAACACATATTTTAAAAATAAACCAGGTTTGATAATGCAATAAGTTGTAGTAAATTATGTTATGAAAAACACTGAACAACTGAAGAGAATTTTTTAAAAATAATTTCACTTTAAGGAGGTAGTGATAAATTTGTATAAGTACCATTGTTTCACTCAGGTCTTCAGATCTCACTCAGATCTGAAGACAGAAAACTTCACAAATAGTTGTGAATTATTGGAAAATGGGATGAGATGTGTACCACTGTCCATTAACTTACACTTTATCTCCAAAATAACAAAGATTTAACTGTGTTTGCTCTAAACTGGCATGGCCTGAAACAAGATTTGTTACTCCCAATTTATGGAGTTTGGGGGAAAGAAAGAGCCTGCGGGAAGAGATTCTGCCAAGCTGTGCAAGAGTGGAGAGCTTTACATTTGAGGGGAGGGGTTGTCTGCTTTAATTTTTGCCTCTAAGTTTTGGGGAAAACTTGGCACCAATGGCTTGTGCTTTATAGTTGACTAGATGTCTGTTAATAAGGACGTGGCTCTAGCTATACTACTAGGAGTAGCCCCTCTAGAGTGATGTCAGTATTCCTCTAGGAATTATATATAGCATGTTCTTTTTCCATTGGAAATTTACACTTTAACAAGTATGCCCAAAATACACACACACACACACACATACATTGACACACAAAGACTGACTTTCTGGATCAAAACAAAATAAAGGTATTTTTTAGTTTAGCTGCAACTTCTGAATTTGCCCTTCTTTGGTAAAGACAGTTGTACCTCTTTGGAGCAAGGAATTAAGAGTCAGCCCTAGTGATTAGTATAATGAGGTGGTTTCCATAGTATTAGTTTTTAAAGAGGGCTAAGAAGTACAGTCATTGAAAATTCTCTCCCAATTCCTAAGTCTTCTATAACACCTATTAAAATCTTACTCTTAACTACATCTTTTAGAGTAAGAGATTATCTCCATAAGATTTCTATTAAAACCCATAAGCCGTGACACATTAACTCATGGACATATGTTAGATATTCATGTTATTAAACCCCATTAATATATTCATGTTGGTTTAACTTATTAATTGTTAACCCATTAACCTAGCAAAACCAGAATCTGATGGACTGCCATAGGGAAGAACTAAGATGTGGAAGAATTTTGAAGGAAGAGGATTATAGATTTCAAAAATGAGGGGTATTTGACCAGCTAAAAATACTTAAAATGGGATTGGAAGAAGCAGTAAGTGAAAAGAGTGAGACAGATAAAGAATGTTTGAAAAAGGACATACAGATGAAACAATGTTTGTCTGTGTTCTGATTTGTCTATGGTCAGCTTGAAAATTTAAGTAGGAAGCAGGGTAGCTCTAATATTGCTGCCCCAGACCATAGTCTCTTTTAGTCAAAGAGACTAGCTTTTCTAGTAGTCAACGGAAATTAAATGAGAAAATAGTTAACTCAAACATATGTTTTGTTTTTTATATTTAATACATTAATCAAAACTCTCTCTTCTGCAAAACATACCGACCCAAGGCCACTAGCGTTCACTGGAGCTAGCAGGCTTCCTTTCAGTAAGTTACAGGTTTCTGCTTCCACTAGTCACAGTTGGGGGTTTGCCAAAAATCAGTTGTGTTTGTTTCTAAACTGATTTATGCTGGTTGTTATTATAATCATGTAATTGCATTAAATGTTACACAAATTAATGAAATAGGAGTTGGATGGGAAAATTGTTTCTAAGAAAAGCTAGTTGAATACTTTAGAAAGACTCTTTATAGACAATATGATTTAAAAAAAATACTGTTAGCTTTCATATGCATGAAAAACTGTAAAAGGTTATGAAGAAAATAAGCCAAAATCCTAAAAGATTCTCATATTATTTTGCTGATGTTTTGTGATTTTTTTTCTTTCTTATTAAACCAATATTAGAAATCTCAGATGTACAGAAATATAGGATATATATGAAGGACATTATCTAATCAATAAAATTCTAACTGGTGAAATTGTTCTTAAGAGAAAAGACCTGGGCTCTACATGGAGGAGATTTCAGAATAAAAGGTACACTTAGATGCTATGTTAATTTGTTTATAGTATGTAATGTTAACACAATTAGAATGCCAGTTAACTATTTTCCATTTGCTTGTATATTAATGCAACTATTTGTGTCAAGTTGCTAATTTACATGTCACAATTTTTATGAAGCCTAATTCTAAACATGCAGTGTAAAACACTGATTACTGTAGCATACTGTAACATTTGGCTTTGATATGTGGTGTTTTAGAGGGAGCTAGATTGACGTAGGTTTATAAAACTATATAGAGTAACTCCTTGTATTTTGTTGTTGTTTAGTGGCTGAGTTGTGTCCAGCTCTCTATGATACCATAGACTGCAGCCTGCCAGGGTCCTCTGTCCCTGGAATTTTCCAAGAATACTGGAGTGAGTTGCCACTTCCTTCTCCAGGGGATCTTCCCAACCCAGGTATCGAACTCATGGTTCCTGCATTGGCAGGTGGATTCTTTACTGCTAAGCCACCAGGGAAGCCCATTCCCTACACATTTTGTAAAATCAAGGTCTATTTATAAGACCTAGTACATACCTCAGTTTGCAAGGATGAAGACAGACTGCTCAGAAAGTATGGAGCTTTGTGTGCTGAAACTATTGTTATGGACTGAATGTTTGTGTCCTCACGAAATTCGTGTGTTAAAATCCTAACCCTAATGTGACGATCTTAGGAGATAGGGTTTGGGGAGATGGTTAGATCATGAGGGTGAAGCCCCCATGAGTAGGACTGATGCCCTTAGAAAAGAGACCTCACAGAGCTCTCTCATCCCTTCTTCCATGTGAGGACCCAGCAAGAAGATCGCTAAGAATCAGGAAGTGGGCTCTCACCACATATCAAACCTGCTGGCACCTTGATCTTGGACTTCTCAGCATCCAGAATGGTAAGAAGTGAATGCTGTTTAAGCCTCTCAGTCTATGATATTTTTGTTAAAACCGCCTGAACGGACTGAGACAACTCTATTACATATAATGTGATCCACAGCAGTATCTCTCACAGTGGTCTCTCAACAGATGATACAAGGGTCGCTAACCTATGATGAAAAAGGAAAATAAGGACAATGTAGTTATTTTTATAATCCTAAATGCATTCTATATTAAGGTATGCCATTTACTCTTTAATGTTCTACTTTATTGTTCTGTGTTAAAATTTTATTTTTTTTAAAGAAATTAAGATAATAGGAAATTTAGGGTTAATGTCCTTAATGGAGAAAATAAAATTTTGTATACTCTGAATATCCTAAGTTGGAGTCTTCCTTTTATCTGTGAGGGGTAGTTAGTACTTAGTGTTAGACGCAAGAGGTAGAGAAAACTACTGCTTGCTTGGAATTGCACATAACCTGTTTTATTTATTTATACTGGTTTTATAAAAAATATGGATATGGGCCCATAGGCAAAGCTTGATTAACCATTGTTCTACAGTCTACAAAAATAGAAACATCAAGGGCACTCTGAACAGCTTCAGAGAGCACAGCCACAGTAAGTTTTTGGTAAGGTTTAAATTCAAGCAATTCAGTGTTTTTTATAGCCTTCTCATTTTGGTGGGATTGAAACGCCCTTTTTGAAAGTGTCATAATGATGGTGCTCAGGGAGTGGCCTTTATTTCTATTAAATGAATAGAATTAAAATACAAATTAAAAACACAACTAAAAGACAAGACTGTGAAATCCACATGCCTCGACTGTGAAGAACAGTGATTCTAAATCTTGTTTGTTTTCCTCCAAACCTTGATTTTTACCTCAACACAAATATTGCTCTAGTTATCCCATTGAATGCTGTGACATTCTCAAAACGCAATTATTATTGAAGTTTATTTCCAACGAAAACCGAACTGTATGCCAAACACCCTGTTTAAAAGTTCAGGGGAGCAAATCACTGGATCAGCCGGACAAAGGTATCCTGTCGCACATTTCTTACGGCACGTGTGTGATGGGCGAGTTTGCATTTCAAATCCGAGCCTGCGCTCTGCTGTCACAGGGGGAGAGAGAACCTCGCTGTCGGACTGGGCATGCGCAGGAAGGCAGGTCGTACGTACTGCCCAGAGTCGTGCCTCTTCTTCCATCGCTGGTGACGACCAGTATATCGCAAACTCCTGCGGCCGGGTGGGGTGGGGTGGGGTGTGGGGAAGCAAAATGAAGGTAAGCTTGGGTAGAGGTATACAAGCCCCCGGGGGAGTCAGCCTGCAAGGTGAGGTGTGTGAATACCAGCATGTGCGACACGAGGTGGCCGGAATGGACTAGAAGGAGAGGAATAGTGAGAGGAAGCTACACGCTTAAAAAAAAAAAATCTGGGTTCAGGAGCTACTGGAATAATATTCCTTCAACCTAAAGTAGGTCCACGAGAGAAGGTTCAGCATGGAGGGAGGAGAGGAGTGGGGTTGGAGAGGCCGCCTGCTCCCACCTTGCTGGAAATCGGGTGGCCTGAACACGGTGGGTGTCCGGCGCCGCTCTGACGCCCGCAGTGTCCCTTTTCTTCCGCAGGAATGAGGGGGAGGACAGGCTTGAAGCCTTCACTTCTCGGCCAAGTTTCCTTAGAGGGAAAGACTAAACCTCGAGGTGGGCTCAGTCCTGCACCTCCTCGACCTTGGCCTCTAGGCTCAAGACCACCAAAAGGTGGGGATGGTACAGGGGAGCCAGTGAAGGGGGTGGACGGGATGCACGGATCAGGCTTGCTTTATTTTTCATTTTTTAATTTAATTACAATGTATTTGTTTCTATTATTTTGTTCTTGCATGTTTAAGTTTTTGTTCTTTTGCCCCTTTCAAAGTGACTTCTTTACGGAGACATCACGGCCCTGATGGGCACAGGTCCATACATAGCCTCCAGCTTTGGCTTGCAGCGCTCCTGCAAGGCTTCTGGCCCTGCTTGTCCTATTACTAGGAGAGGGTGGTTTCCCCAAAGTGGGGGGCCCAGAGCCCTTCACCTCCAGCTTCTGCTGGGTTGCTGGGGCCTCTTTATGCTACAGTCTTGCGTTTTCCTCTCTGGGGGGGTATTGGAAAACTCAGAGCTGTCAGCTGTTTATTTCATTAAGTTTGCAGAGTGAGATCTAGGGCCATGTAGGTTTTCACTCTTATAAACAGGCTTTGATAGGGTGATGCCAATAGGTTTCAATCAGTCACTAATCTGAGTTGTCTGCTCTTCTTTGGGGACTCATCATCAGAAACACAGCATTCTTCTTGCTAATTGTAATCAGTGCTTTTTGTATTATTATCATTTATCTCTATATATTTTTACACTGTAATAAGTGGTAGTGGGAGGATAAGAAGGTCCTGGGTATTTATTTTGCACCTGTTACCTGATTCACAGACTAAAACCCCCATGTGTTTTAGGGCAGAATTTAAGTCCCTCCCAAACTGCATATCAGTTTGATCTTATAGCGTAAAATCTTCCTCTTAGGAGCCTTCTTTCCACAGTATTTTCCAGGTGGCAAGTTCCCTTGCTCATCACCCCTTGTTGTTGTGGATTTGATCTATAAATTCTCTCAACCAGCCTCCCACTAACTGACGCTGGGTGAACAGAACTTCTCCATTTTCTTCGTGACTGATGCCAAAGACAACGGTGTTTAAGGCTAGTGGGTTCCTCTCTGATAAGTAAGTCAGCTCATCTTTGCTTCCAGCAGCTGAGTTATGTGGTGGTGGTTTAGTCGCTAAGTCGTGTCCGACTCTTTGTTGTCGTAATCCTGAGTTATGTGCTTATCAGCAATTTGAGAGTTAAAACCCAAAAGATGTCAGTTCTGAAACTTATGTCAGTTCCAGTTATTATTTTAATGATGTAACAATTAAAAATTTCATAAAGAGGTATCAGATAAGTTTGCAAAGAAATTATTTCTAGAGAAACTAAATTGAATGTTTTAGAATGCTTCACCAAAGACAAATGATACAACTGTTAAGGGACTTCCTTGGTGGTCCAGTGGTTTAGACTTCAGCTTCTTATGCAGGGGATGCAGGTTTGATCCCTGGTGGGCGAATTAAGGACTCACGTGCCTAGTAGTCAAAAAAAAAAAAAAAAAAACAAACCATAAAACAGAAGCAATATTGTAACAAATTCAACAAAGACTTTAAAAAATGTCCACACCAAAAAAGTCTAAAAAAACAAAATAAGAGCTACCCTTAAATTGTGGGAAATTGAGGATGGGAGAAAAAAAATTACAAAAATCCCCGAAAGTTTACTCTCAGCTCAAGTGTCTTTAACTATAACTTTTAGCCTGTCCTGAATCTTGTTCTACTTGAAAGAAACTAAACCTGGAAATGGTACACAATTCATTATGTATAAAGAAGGAAGATGATGTAGAATTTCAATCAGTGGGCTCTTAGGTAAAGAAATAGACCAAACTCTTTATGAAATGATTGGTGAATGAAACATGGATGTGTATGTATATGTACAAACTTCAGGCATTTTAATTCAAAACAAATAAATTTGTTTTTCCAGGAGCAGACTAACCATGGTATTGAATCCTATCAGGTAAGTGGCTTCTGTTTTATTTAGGTATTTTTGAATTTTTTGAACTTTGGATTTTTGTTTTGTGCACTCCTCTATTGGAAAGTTAGTGGCTGCCACATTGTGGGTGCTCAAAAAATAAGTTGTTCAAGGTGTGAGTGAATTATGATGACTGGACTCTTCAAAAAAGTGTAAACGTGTGTATATTTAAGGTGGCCTTGTATTGTCCTAGGAAGTGAGAGTGGGGGATTGGTGGAGGGGAAGGCGAGGTGGAAGAAGACAGTCTTGCTCTTTTAAGGAACTAAGACAACTGGCAGGGGTCAGGAGAGGGGCGGGAAGCTTTTTCATCCTCTCCATACCACCATTCTGACACTTATTCTCTGAGTGTATTGTCCACCTGCTGCATTGTCCTTCCTTTTCTTGGCTAAAATCCACTGCAGTTTTGTTGAGAACCACTGCTGAAACTCTCATCAGTACTGTAACATAGTTCTGATAAATTTAGTATTAGCACCACGCACATTAGAAATGATGCTGCTCCTGGTTTACTCTGTACTTTAACATACACACTCTTTTGCACATTTGTCTGCTAGTTTATTGGTTAGGGGAAGACAAACAGTCCATAGGCTACTCTGAGACCAATCAGAATTGTTACTAGCAATTTGCTAATCAGTTATATGGCTAAATTCAATTTCCTTTCCATTTTCTTTGTTTTATTGTGAGATATAATATAAATTTCAAAAAGTGAGAGCTGCTGTAAAACACAAAAACAAAACCCACCAAAAACTTGATCATGTGTGTGCCCATTATCCAGCTTGAGAAATAAAACATTTCAGGCACCTTTGAATTTCACATTATGCTATCTTGTACCCTCTTCCCTCATTCAAAACAGTTTCTTCCCTGAGTTTGGGGCTAATAATTGCTTTGGTTTTCTTTATAATTTTACTACATTTGGCTGTATTCCTAAACAATGTATGTTTAGCTTGCCTTTTTTTAAAATTGAAATCAGTGGGAAGAATCGTATTTTTCATTTAATATTTGTTTTTAAAAAATTTTCCTTGTTGATGCCAATTACTGTAGTTAATTGATTTTTCCATCTAATAAAATGTTCCAGTATTTAAGTACCCCACGAGTGGTTTAGCGTATCCACTGTCGTTGGTCTTTTGAATTATTTACAGTTTTTCTGCTATTGTGAACAAAAGAGCCATAAACTTGGACATGCCTCCCAGGGAGGAGGAGGAGAAATTTTTCTAGTCTATATGGTATTGTACATAGGAGTGGTCATATGATATGCATATATTAAACTTTACCAAGCAAAGTAAAATGATTTTTCCGCGTTTTAGTAGTTTACACTTGCACCAGCTGTGTATGGATGTTTAAATTCAACTTTTCAAAACAAGACAGACATCTGTGGATTTATCTATATCCTGAATTGCTGTGGAATACCTACAATTGGAAGAAAGAAGCAGCTTGGTGTTCATTTCCTTTAAATCTTACGTGCTCTGGAGGAAGAGAACAGACAGGGAATACATATGATTCTGTTTATGCTAATCTAAGATATGTTGGTTAAATAAGGAAAAATTAAGTAGTAGACCTGAGAAAGAAAGGAGAACATTTTCTTCTTCCTCTTAATTAAATCTTTGAACTTAATTGCTTAGTGTGAAGGTACTTCAGCATATATTGTACACCAGATGTAGGAAAACACATCCCAAAGTCATTTTGTCCTGATTTTGTAAGAACTGTAGTAGCACAGAAGTGACAGTTGACTACAGATTTGGGGGGAAATCTTTTTGTTAATTTCATTAGTATTTTTCTTTGAGGCTATAAGACCATCAAACATTTTCTAATTTAAAAGTATGTTGAAATAATATGCCCTCTATCCTAAGGAATTGCTTTTGATGTTTTGTGCTTTAATAAATGAAAATATATCTGTTTTACATTTTTAAACACTGAACAGTTTTTATTTCCTGATTATTCCAAATGACATTAATGAAATATTTTTGAAAGGGTTTGAGACAAAGTGACTTATTTGTCAATTGTGAAAAAGAAACTTTGTTCAAAATAGTCTGTATTTAATTGCCCTCTCAAATGCTTCTAATTTCACATTTCCAATATATTTTAAGTATATACCATTTTCATCCTAATTTCTAAACTAGCAAACATGGATTTTTTTTTCAAGAAATTCAGAAACTACAAGAAAATGACAAAATATTTTATGTGGCAAAGTTGAAGTTAACAAAATGTATTATCTTAGAAACATATCCTAATTGTTTCTGCCATACATAATTAAATGATGCTCTTTCTAAAAGTAGCCCTTGAAAAAGTATTTAGCAAATCATACTTAATTTGAAAATAAGTATTAATTACTAGCTATGAAAAGATGATTTAAGCAATTCAGCCGTTCCCTCCAAATATTTCATCTACATGTGTAAATCTAAAATTCAACATGAATTTGTGTTTGCTGCTGAATTTTGTCAAGAGTGATGCTAATAATGAAAAAGAAAAGAAGTTGCTGTACTCTTATATTTATTAATTTGTACATAATCTGTCAATAAATGTTATTTTAGTAATTAAGTTTTGTTCTTTATACCATTTTTGATGGTATAAAGAAAACATATTTGTATTTAACAAGTGTTTTGAATTTACAGTTTCTTAGTAAGATTCAGGCTCACATTGTGACAATGAATCAAGACATAAGATCCTATTTAACGACTGTCCTTCAAAAGGGAACAATGGATTTACTACTACTTTTCTTTTACTTTTGCATTCTGCCCTTAGCTACAGCATGCACAGTTTGACTATTTTAAGTAATTGAACAGCTGCTAATTAGCGGTTTTAATAGTCAAGGAGAGGGAGAAGCATGTTGTGCATATAAACTGTACCTAAATGTTTTTTTCTGAATCGGGTTGCACAGGAAAAGCCTTTAAAATTGCATTTTCTCCATGATCTTAACTATTCATATCTGAATCTCTCTGTGTGTCCTAATTCATCTCTGACAATGACTCACAATATACATATTTTGAAGGAATTATTTTAAATTTACACACTTTAAAATATTTAGTAGTAGGCACATAGAAACGAAGGTGACAATCACATTACTCACCGGGAAAGAATAGCTTTTAACAGAATCGTTCTATCCCTGTGCATAGGAATTACAATCCTAACGATTTTTCATGAAAAAATTCCGCCGTTTCTTAAGTAATGCTAATGAAAACACATAGTTGAAAAGTTTGTTTGCCCAGAAGAGTCAGAACTGATTTATTCAGAATTAACTATTAATTCTGAAGTCTAGGTAACTAAAAAGTTAAAAAACAATTTTTAGTTTCAAGGTGTGGTTCACATCAGATATAGCACATGGCACTAAATACACCCATTTAAAAATTCTAAATACCTTAGAAAACTGGTATACAAATAGCTGAGGGACTGTGTTATTTGTTGTCATTTTGTGTCAGTTGCAAATACTGGGGGTTTACCTGAAACCAGAAAAAAAAAGTTAAGTAAAATCCTATAGATTTCATAATTTAAGATGAGAAAATATTGTTTCAACGAAATCATATTTTTCAATGTTAAATATTTGGAAAATTTTTAAAATAATTTTTAAAAAAAGGAAGATATCATCCAGCAATAATAAATATGTCGACACTTTTTTTTTAACCTGAAAATGTATGTTGCTCTTCAGAGAAGAGTGGGGCCAATTCCCCTGTTTGTCAGGTTGGGTGGAGAAGCATCTGAAAAAAACAGAATAGATGATGATTGAAAAGCTTTCTTTGTAAAGATCCATCTGTGTCCTGGGATTAGATTACTCTTGTAAACTTTGTATTTTCAAATATCTTTTGTTTTAAGACTGAATACGTGGAGTTATTTTCTTCCGCTGAGTAATAATAACCTTTGTTGCATTAAATATGTTTTCTAAAAATATATTTAATATTCCCTGACAGAGCTGTTTTCATTCTATCATTTCTAACCTGTACCATTCATTCCATAGAACAGTTTGGCTCTCCTTGCTGTTACCAGTATAGCTTTTGCAGCTTTACAGATACATCAGGAAATTCTCCTTCTAATGTTAAAACAGCTTTTAAAAAAAGAACATAACACCTATTAAAAAAAACCCTGTCCCCCAAGCCCCATGTTAAAATTCCCCAATTTTAAAAAAAAGAACTATTTTATTTCAAATAATTTAGAATACTTAGGTTTTGTATTGAATTTTGCTATTTTGTAAATTGCATTAAGTATGAGATTTATGCAAATGTGAAAAAGTTATGCAGAAGAAAGGGGAGCAACACAAATAGATGCTCTTTGCTCCTTTCTCTTCATTATCATAACTGTGTTCACTCACTTAAAGATTCTGAAGACTACACATTTTAAATTATTTCTGCTGTTGATCACTAGATAATCAGAACTCTAATTATAAATTAGTTGATGGCTTCAGCTCTTTTTAGAAATTTTTACCACAGACAGTTTTTCATTTCACTGACTTACCTTCATCCTGCCTAACTCTCTGGTAGTGGTATTTAGTAATAATGAAATGCCTATGGAGGAAACCAAAGACTATGAAAGCTCCGGAAAACACCAGTGGGTAGTGAGTGCCATAAGAGTTACAATTTAATTGTACCATAAATACCCAAAGAAAGGGGAAAAAAAAGAGCAACCTTACAGTTGATGGTATTCATTTAGAAAATACATAAAGGGATTTGGAAGGTACAGGAAATTATCTATGTTATTCAAACAGAATAGAGTTTTCCTTTTTAGTATCTGGATATTTAGACAAGAGACAGATTTGGGGCTTTTTTGCCCTTAACACTCATATGTTCAGCCCTCAGATATAATTTAAATACTTAGAGCAGGGTGTAGTAATAGAGCTAAAGATGTGAGTAAAGTTGAAGGCTATATGTATTGAAACTGAGGTGAATTACATGACATTAAAATTATATAAATAAGGAAAGAACTCACTGAGTCAAGGAAAATAGCTGGCATATTAATACCTAGCAGATCTAATGAACATTTGTGAGTTGACTTTTATCTTTGTGTATTCTGTTACTTCTTCCCAGAATGTATGCACATTAATTTTTTTTTTGAAAAACCAAAAATAAAGGCAGCCGGGGATTATTTTGATAAGGTTTAATGCTAGATCTTTGAAAGTTTCCAGGACAGGCATTATCATTGTGCCCACGGAGTCTGTGGGGTGTATTTGTGTGTATTTGTGTGCCTGTGTGTGTGTGCAGTCAGGGTGCTGAAAGAAGCTGAGGATTATTCAGAACAATTGCAGAAGAGAGAAGTAGATGCTGTCTTGTAAAGGTGGCTAGATTAGTAGAGGTCACTCTTAATTGTTTGCTGATAGACTCCTTTGTAATTTGCAGCGTGTTTCTGGGTAGTAGGACCCTGGGGCAGTCTAGTCTAATTTCACTATTAAAGCCCACAGTGCTTGCTATACATGCATTTTTAAGAATTTAAGATCAAATCCTCTGCTATTCACTAGCTTTGGCACTTTGGTGAGTCTGTTAATATCTCTGGGCCACAGTTTTCTCATTTAGAAATTGGTAATAATAGTACGGGCTTCCCTGGTGGCGCAGTGGTAAAGAACCCTCCTTCCAGTGCAAGAGACTTGGTTTTGATCCCTGAGTTGAGAAGATCCCCTGGAGAAGGAAATGGCAACCCACCCCAGTATTCTTGCCTGAGAAATCCCATGGGCATAGGAGCCTGGTGGGCTACATACAGTCCATGGGGTCACAAAAAGAGTCGGGCATGATTTAGGGATTAAATATCAACAACAACAACAACAACAACAGTACTAACACAACTAATCTCAGAGGATGATTGTGAGGATCAAAATGAAATAATATGTAGCATTTTATAAAATTCTTAAAATATTAAACAAATGAAAGGTATTTGTACTCTAACTACCTGGGGCCCTGGATTTCTAGGACTATTCCACCTGTGCATAATTTCTATCTGTTTCTCTCCTTTTTATTCTCCTCTTTCTGGTACACCATACAGCTTCCTGCTGCTCCTGCTGCTGCTAAGTCACTTCAGTCGTGTCCGACTCTGTGCGACCCCATAGACGGCAGCCCACCAGGCTCCCCCGTCCCTGGGACTCTCTAGGTGAGAACACTGGAGTGGGTTGCCATTTCCTTCTCCAATGCATGAAAGTGAAAAGTGAAAGTGAAGTCACTCAGTCGTGTCCGACTCTTCACGACCCCATGGACTGCAGCCTACGAGGCTCCTCCGTCCATGGGATTTTCCAGGCAAGAGTACTGGAGTGGGGTGCCATTGCCTTCTCCGTACAGCTTCCTAATGATAGTGTTTTCCCCAGTATCTAATTCAGGGCTTACAACACCTTTCCTAGAGCAGACACTTCAGGGGCTACCAGTTATCAATGGGTACTACCAGTTATCAATGTATCGCCTTTCAGCACCCTTCACTACCTGTTCTGAGAGCCCATACTGAACTCTGTAAGCATTTTTTGTTTTTAGTGAACATGATGTCAATTTAGCCTGTAGAGGGAGTGGGAGGGACATTGCAGAGGAAGGGAGCAACTCTCTGTGGTTCCTGTGTGGGTGGTTTTCCTTGCTTGCTCAGGCTGCAGGGGTACTCAAGTGTTGTGGGTTTGTGAGGTCATGCAATGCAACTCGCCCCACCCTGCACCCTGAAGCAAGTTCCTGAGGAACCTTGTGTCCTCAGCCTGGGCAAGGTGAGCATCTTTCTGCACTAATCCCTATGTTAACACCGGCACTCCAGGTTGCTCTCCTGCAACAGCGTCCTTAACTCCCTTTGCACATTCTCCCATAGCTGTGGCTGTCCTGCCCGATGAAGGGTTCTATCTTGCATTTCTGGCAACAGTGGACCACCTGTTGGACAGCCCTGTGGCCAGTCTCTCTGCCCTCCACTGGGCTCCCGTCATACCTTTTTGAATTAGGTCTGAACCTCAGCCTCAGAAGGGGGCCATTCTTCCAAGTTTGCCCTTCCTTAAGTACATCCCCTCAGTCTCAGCATACCTTTTAGTATGTCATACCTTGCTAATTCTTTATATTAAACATTTCCTATTTAAATTACAACTTAGTGACTAAATAACAATATTTGTGGGCTTCCCTGATGGGTCAGTGGTAAAGAACCCGCTTGCTAATGCAGGAGACTCAGGCTCAATCCCTGGGTTGGGAAGATCCCACAGAGAAGGAAATGGCAACCCACTTCAGTGTTCTAGCCTGGGAAATCCCATGGACAGAGAAGCCTGGGGTCCATGGGCTCCAAAAAGAGTCAGACATGGCTTAACAACTAAACAACAACAAATGTATATTTTATGTGACTTTTGTTTCTTGATTCAGTTCAGTTCAGTCGCTCAGTCGTGTCCGACTCTTTGCGACCCCATGAATCGCAGCACTCCAGGCCTCCCTGTCCATCACCAACTTCCAGAGTTCACTCAAACTCATGTCCATCGAGTCGGTGATGCCATCCAGCCATCTCATCCTCTGTCGTCCCCTTCTCCTGCCCCCAATCCCTCCCAGCATCAGAGTCTGTTCCAATAAGTCAACTCTTCACATGAGGTGGCCAGAGTACTGGAGTTTCAGCTTTAGCATTATTCCTTCCAAAGAACACCCAGGACTGATGTCCTTTAGAATGGACTGGTTAGTTCCTGACTAATACATTGGCTGATAAAATATTACATAATTATATAAAAAATCATGACAGTCATAACAGTACCCTAAGTTACAATTTCTAGTTATATTATTTGTACTTAATGTATTAACTGTGGTGTTGGAGAAGACTCTTGAGAGTCCCTTGGACTGCAAGGAGATCCAACCAGTCCATCCTTAAAGGAGATCAGTCCTGGGTGTTCATTGGAAGGACTGATGCTGAAGCTGAAACTCCAATACTTTGGCCACCTCATGTGAAGAGTTGACTCACTGGAAAAGACCCTGAAGCTGAGAGGGATTGAGGGCAGGAGGAGAAGGGAACGACGGAGGATGGGATGGCTGGATGGCATCACCGATTCAATGGACATGAGTTTGAGTGAACTCCGGGAGTTGGTGATGGACAGGGAGGCCTGGCATGCTGTGATTCACGGGGTCGCAAAGAGTCAGACACGACTGAGCAACTGAACTGAACTGAATGTATTAACTTAAATAAGTCATCATGCTTTCAATTGTTTATTAGCATCAAAGAAAAAAATTCATACAATGGCAGCAGGCACCAGTCATGTAAATAATATTAGCACTGTGAATCTTGTTTTCAATTTTATTCAAATTTCAACTTTCCCCTACATTTCTCTAAGACCAACATTTATAGAGCAATCAATAGATCATAATCATAGACATTTTCTATCTCAGCCATTGCATTCTTAAAATATTTGGAAACAGATAAAAAGTACAATTCAAGTGATCAAATATTTTCCATAACTAGGAGACTTTCTTTATCCTGAACAGTAAGTGTCTATTATTTTTACTGTATATTGGTTAAAGTAGCATTGAATTCTCCTGTATTGGTCAAGCATCTTTACTTTGAATGGAAAATATGACTCTTAATTGGTAAAGCATATGATGAATCATGCTGATAAGAAAATGCTATCTGCCTTCATATCTAAGATGCCACTGGTTGTAAGATACATAATTTAATTATTCATTTAATGTATGAACAAAGGAAAAGTGCTGGAATTAATTGTAAGACTGTAAAATGTGAAAGACATGATGATTTAGAGATGTTAAAATATGAAAAAATATATACCTCTTTAAAATCAATGAAATGTGATAGAATTCTAGTTAATTCTTAATTAGTCCTGAATAGTCTCCGTATGACTGCCCTGCCATAATTGTCAAAATTTTAAGTTAGATGAAAAGCTGTTTTCAGCTTTTTGATTATAACATTGTACTTCTAAAATTGGGAGGTGGTTTGGTATGTTCATTTAATAACCTACAGGTTCAGGCTGGTTAGGCACCATCAGATTACATTTGAACACTCTGCCCTTATTTTTAAGTTGGGTCTTGAGGAAACCTTGGCTGGTTTCAGCTTCTACACTCATATTGGCATGCCACAGTTTCCAGCATTTTGTTTATTCTTAGGCCCATCAATCCGTATACAAGTAATAAATAGAAACTTCAGTTAAATGGGCTTCCCTGGTAGCTCAGAGGTTAAAGCATCTGCCTGCAATGTGGAAGACCTGGGTTCAATCCCTGGGTCAGGAAGATCCCCTGGAGAAGGAAATGGCAACCCACTCCAGTATTCTTGCCTGGAGAATCCCATGGACGGAGGAGCCTGGTGGGCTGCAGAATCCCATGGACGGAGGAGCCTGCTGGGCTGCAGTCCATGGGGTCGCAAGGAGTCTGACACGACTGAGTGACTTGTCTTTCTTCTTTCTTACTTTCAGTTAAATAGAGTTGAGAGACCAGAAGGGGGAGCTCTCACACCCTGGGACAATAGTAGAGCCCAACAGGAAGAATAAAGAGTCCTTTTCTTTGCTGGCAAGGACACGACCAATGAAAAGTCGTGGACTCTATTTACTGCAAGCCTCCCAATTTCCTTTTCCTCTCAATAAAAATGTTCCTTCCCTTGGTGTGGGGAAGACTTGGCAGTGACTGGCCGTGGTTGCAGACCTTAAACTGTGATTCTTTGTTGATCCCCAGTAAATCCGTCTTTGCAGGAGACATATCTGGCAGTCTGTCTCAGGTCAACAAAGCCCATTCCTTTTTCCTCCACTTCCTGTCACTCTGATGCTAATTCTCTCTGGATCGTGCAAGTCTTTGTGGTTGTCCATGTGTGCCCACATGGTGAGGTCTGTGAGGTTTTTTTATAACTGTCTGGAGGTTTTTGAGTTTGCTCTCTTTATTTTCCTGTCTGAATTACGGATGAATTAAGGGAGATTCATCCACTATTCCAAAACTATACCATCACTGCCCAAGTTTTGCCATATCTGCCCCCCCCACCCTGCCTCTGCTCCTTTTTTTTAAATCGCAGTTTCCAGCCCATTAAGTTAATTAGTAAGCTTCTAATGGGTGGAGACCTGTCATTTGAAAAGCAATAGTCTGTGTAGTCTGTGGCTGTGTATTGTGGAATTTATTGAAATACTGTACTTGCATACTGTACCTGTGTGTAAATGACTGTGCTTGTGTCTATCTCTCTTTGGAGATGTTCTGTTCACTCCTTCCACTCTCCCCATTCTCATCAATCTGATTTTCAAAAAAATCTAGAAAACTTGCGTTAATATGTGTCCATAGATTAAACAAGACCAACAGAAATGTATACCTCAACTATATTGTTTTAAACCCACTAATCTCCACAGTGTCTCTTTTATGAAACATTTTTTGTTTTTATTGAATAAACATTGCTTTACTTTGAAGGATGTTAAAACGTTCAAAGAAATATATTTGTTATTGTTGTATTTATTTTAAGAATTTTATATTATATCCTCTTAACAAATATCCATAGGAAAAATTTCTCTTGTGTCTCAGTATCAAGAATTGTCAAGTGTTACTATTATCTGAAAAACAACTCATAATTTATGAGTATTTTTAGGATATAAATTTTTAAGATGTATTCCTGATTCTTAAGCTTTGACACTTTGATTAAAGTCAGATATTTTAATATCATTGTATTAATGTGAATACTCCTGTAAATTTGCCTGCTTTTATAGTACTATTCAACAATGTTCATTCTTCATTTATTCTTTTTCTCATCTACTTGTGAGACTTTTCTGTCTGATGCTGATAATAAAAACCTTCAATGAAGTACTAGAAAATGTACTAGCTTCTTGACTTGATGAAATGTCTTCATATTTTCAGTTATGAAAAATCTTGGCTCTTCATAGTTTCAAGCAATAGAACATACGTTCACTTTTATTCATTGCAGTATTTCCTAGAAATAAGAATATTTCTTAGAGATGCTTGAATATTTCTTAACATCCTTTACAGAGCAATGTTTCTATCTCACTTTTTGTAAGATGCTGAGATTTCAAATTGTTTGGTTCCCTTCTTCTATTTTGAGTAGAAATACTTCTCCATTGATTTTAACTTGAACCAGTCAAAGTATTATTCCAATAAATATAAACAAAGTCAAAACTTTGTATCCTTTTAAGAATATTATTCCAATCTTCCTTTCTGATTACATCTTTTAAAGAACAAGTACTTCAACTTTAAAGAAAAAATATTTTATGAGGTGTTTGACTCCGAGAGTAAAAAATTCATGAGATGTTTTGATTTTAAAATGTACTCTCTTAATTCAAACGTACAAAACTTCCAGAAAGCAAGCATTGGTGATGAGGCTAGTTTTAGAAGTACAATATTATAATCAGACAATTCTCCATTTGTCTGAGTCCTCTGAATGCCTACTGAAATGTACTAACTATTCTACGGGCAGCAATGATCCAGACACTGGTAAGAAATTTAGGGAAAAATTTCCAGATGCTGGGACAGGAATTGGTAGGAGCTTGGAAGGGTTTTAGTTCTAGGGGATAATGAGTATTCAGTAGAACAAAAACTCAGAAACAGAGGCAAGGCAGGTCCTTGTCTCTTATGTTGGCACTAGATTAGTACCCACAATCATGAGTCTCAGAAAGTATGACTGAGACTGAATTAATATCCACAGTCACAGGTATCTACTAGATCCTCAGAATCTTAAGCTTGGGGTGTAATCTACAAGCAGACATCCAGTGAATTCAACTATGGGACAAAACACAAATAAGTCAGGAAATATGTGGGTTGAATAATTAGTATATTTGAAGTAGGGTGCCTTCATCACATTTCTACAAAATGAGAAAAGATGAAATTATCATAGAAAACACATGTAGCATTAAAATGACCATGATTCAAGAATAATAGTCAGAGACAGTTACTTGTTTTCTTTTTTCTCTTTTAAAAACTTGCCTATTTCTCGTTTAAGTGGCCTCTACTTGACTCCTAAGTTTGGCTCCAGGAGCTGGCCTAGTGACATGTTTTATTTAGTTCCTGGGAGGAGAACAAAAGATCCTTCTTCATGGAAACTCAAACTATCCAACTTTAGGACTGTCCTGAGTATTCTTCCTGTGTGAGGGCCTAAGCTGAGGGATTTGGCTGATTTTCAGAGCACTGGAAATCCAATAAATCTCAAGCCTGGGATTAAGCATGCGATAAGATTATTCATAGGAGTCAAGAGAATGTATTAGCAAATAGACTAATTGTGAGAACAAATCTAAAATACTTGGGTATGGGGACTTTCCTGGTGGTCCAGTAGCTAAGACTTTGCTGACAAAGGTCCATCTAGTCAAAGCTATGGTTTTTCCAGTAGTTATGTATGGATGTAAGAGTTGGACCTTAACAAAAGCTGAGTGCCAAAGAATTGATGCTTTGCTTTTGAACTGTGGTGTTGGAGAAGACTCTTGAGAGTCCCTTGGATTGCAAGGAGATCCAACCAGTCCATCCTAAAGGAGATCAGTCCTGAATATTCATTGGAAGGACTGATGCTGAAGCTTCAGTACTTTGGCCATCTGATGTGAAGAACTGACTTGTTGGAAAAGACCCTGATGCTGGGAAAATTGAAGGCAGGAGGAGAAGAGGATGACAGAGGATGAGATGGTTGGATGGCATCACCGACTTGATGAACATGAGTTTGAACAAGCTCTGGGAGTTGGTGATGGACAGGGAAGCCTGGCGTGCTGCAGTCCATGGGGTTGCAAAGAGTCAAACACAACTGAGTGACTGAACTGAACTTTCAGTGCAGGGGATGCAGGTTCCATTCCTGGTCAGGGAGCTAAGATCTCACATGCCACGTGGCCAAAAAGCCAAACATAAAACAGAAGCACTATTGTAACAAATTCAATAAAGGCTTTAAAAATGGTCTGCATCACAAAATCTTTAAAAAATAAATACAATAATAAAGTGAAGTCTCAGAAAAATTTGGGGGGCAGTCCTGCAGTTAACAAAATCTCTGTAAGGGGGAAAATTGGAAACAGTGTCAAATTTTATTTTCCTGGGCTCCAGAATCATTGTGCATGGTGACCGCCATCATGAAATTAAAAGACGCTTACTCCTTGGAAGTAAAGTTAAGACAAACCTAGATGGTGTATTAAAAACCAGAGACATCACTTTGCTGACAAAGGTCTGTATAGTCAGAGCTGTGGTTTTTCCAGTAGTCATGTGCAAATGTGAGAGCTGGACCATAAATAAGGCTGAGCAAGCATGGAAGAATTTATGCTTTTGAATTGTAGGGCTGGAGAAGACTCTTGAGAGTCCCTTGTACATCAAGGAGATCAAACTAGTGAATCCTAAAGGAAATCACCCCTGAATATTCATTGGAAGGACTGATGCTGGAGCTCTAATACTTTGACTACCTGAATATTCATTGGAAGGACTGGAGCTGAAGCTCTAATACTTTGACTACCTGATGCGAAGAGCCGACTCATTGGAAAAGATCCTGATGCTGGGAAAGATTAAAGGCAGCAGGAGAAGGGGGCAGCAGAGAATGAGATGGTTAAATAGCATCACTGACTCAATGGACATGAATTTGAGCAAAGTTGGGAGACAGTGAAGGACAGAGGAGCCTGGCATGATGCAGTCTGTGGGGTTGCAAAGAGTCGGACATGACTTAGTGACTGAACAACAGCTGTTAGCAACACCTAAAAGTAGCAGAACAAGGCCTATCTGACAAGTAGCATTTTACCTCTCTGAAATTAATATTTTATGGCAGTGAAAATATACCTGCTGCTTACTTTAACTCAAGAAAAAGGTATATATTTATATTCATTGACATACAGTTAAGTTCTCCTGGTAAGCTGTTTCTGAGTACAGAGGAGTATCCCAGGAAGCCAGGCATTTATAGGATATAGAGGCTGAACGGGTTAATCCTTCTCCTTACAAAAAACTTGATTAACAAGAGTTTTCGCAAAAGTGATTTCACAAGTCTGTAATTTAAATGGAACCGTAAACCATACAAAGTGTTTCCTTTCTCTCAGCAAATGAAATTTAGAAAATTATACTACAGAGAAGGACTCAGGAGTATATAATCACATCCTACCTTCTCTTGACAGCAGAGTAATAGTATGGCCTTACCACTGTCTTTCCTGTTGCGTTTTACATTAAAATTAAGAGGGAAATAATTATATTGATTTCTTTTTCTTAGTGTACTTTATAAAAACTTGGCATTGAAGTCCATATTTTTATGTGTTATTGTCTTTATGATTGCACTGGGATGTTATTCTGCTGGGACACGGGATTTTTGTAACTGAGTCCCCAAAGTGTCTGAAATATTGCATGATGCATAGGAGGTGTTAAATAAAAGAATGGATGAGTGAATGCATGTTCTAAGGAACATTTACAATCTGATGAAGGAAAATACCTGGTACAGCACAGTGGTGAGAAGGCAGAGAAGGCTAAAAAAACTGATGCTCTTTCTTTTCCCCACAGATTCATGTCCTATAAAATTAGAAATACTATGCTATTTCATGCCTCTGTCTCTCATTTTTGGCTTATAATTAGCTTGTAATTTTAATGCTAAAATGTATATTAGGGGTGATATTAAAAATACAATGTTTCTTAATGGGCAGGATATTAATACAAAGAAGTCTAAATAGAAATATTTTATTCACTGGACTGCAAAGCAGATATTTCTCTGAATACTTATGAAATCACGATAGAAAATTCAATTTCCCTCTGGGAAATTTCTATAAGCAGGGAATAGTGTATCATATGGGAACTCTAATAATTTTGGTGATATTATTTCCTGTTTTTCCCAGGGTTATTTAATTAGTCAAGTGGACTTAGTACAGTAAAAAGAAAACCAAAAAACCTTTCTGAATCTATATCCATATGTGATAAAAGTACACATATTTTTAATACTGAAATAAATATTTACCATGGACAGCTGTGAAATTTGAGTAAGGGTACACGATGAAATTAAAAGACACTTATTCCCTGGGAGAAAAGTTATGACCAACCTAGACAGCATATTAAAAAGCAGAGATGTTACTTTGTCAACAAAGGTCCATCTAGTCAAGGCTATGGTTTTTCCAGTAGTTATGTATGGATGTGAGAGTTGGACTGTAAAGAAAGCCGAGCACTGAAGAATTGATGCTTTTGAACTATGGTGTTGGAGAAGACTCTTGAGGGTCCCTTGGATTGAAAGGAGATCCAACCAGTCAGTCCTAAAGGAAATCAGTCCTGAATATTCATTGGAAGGACTGATGTTGAAGCTGAAACTCCAATACTTTGGCCACCTGATGCGAAGAGCTGACTCATTGGAAAGATTGAAGGTGGGAGAAGGGGATGACAGAGAATGAGATGGTTGGATGGCATCACTGATTCAATGGACGTGAGTTTGAGTAAACTCCTTGAGTTGGTGATGGACAGGGAGGCCTGGTGTGCTGCGATTCATGGGGTCGCAAAGAATCAGACATGACTGAGCAACTGAACTGAACTGAACTGAATACACTGGAGCAGTGTTTGATATATTGTAAGCACCATTTAACTCTTAGATACATAATTATTATTATTTGGAAGACATTATTCACTCGAGTAAATATTCAGTAAAGAATTGATTTAAAAAAATAGCCAGAGTTTGATTTAGAGCATGACGTGGGAGAAATTTTTTATTGTAGAAATATAAGTTGTAAATTGCTTAGATATCTAGAATCTACACTGTTAATTGGGAGGAGTCCATTAGCTTTGGAGTAACAAGTTTAAATGTTGTTTCTTTCACTTACTGTCTTTTCTTCACTTGCCTCAGTACCATCCTCTATAACATGGGGATAGTATTATCTACTTCACAATCATTATAAAACTGAAAGGTTCATTTAAATAAGACTGTGCATGTTTGCATATCATTGTGTATGTGGTATGTGCTAAAATATTGTTGCTGTTATTGCATAGTCATTGTTAATACTGTTGTTATCATCTGGTCTGTCCAGATACACTGCATAAATTCTCTGTATACATTTATCCTTCGTAAACAGTCAATCGGATTTTTAAAAATATATCTCTGGTATCTCATGTTCTTGACTTTGGCTGTACCTACTATCAGCAGATAGTAGAGAAAATAATGAAAAGAAAGGAGAAGATAATTCCTCATTACTTCCATAAAATGATAATGCTGCTTACCAAAAGTTTTACCTTATAATGGTCTCTACTGACTTTTCTTTAACATCTGCTCCTTAGTCCTAATACTGCTACTTTGGTTCCTGACTCAGTTTTCTTTTTAAACAAGTAGAAAAGGTGACATGCTGTTCAAAATCAAGAACTCAGAGTCAATCTACATAGTGTTTTCTAAAATCTAAGAGAGAGATATTTGTGTTTTGAATTTGAAATAGCATTCCTAGCAAGACCATGCTAATTCCACCACAAAGAGCAAAAAGTCGTTACAATGCCAGATTATGTTATTATCTAATTACTAAAAAACAAAACTGCTTTATTAACTAGGATTTAAACATTTAAAATTTTGTGCTTCTCTGGTGGCTAAGATGGTAAAGAATCTGCTTGCAGTGCGGGATACCTGGCTTCAGTCCCTGTGTTGGGAAGATCCCCTGGGTTGGGAAGATCCCCTGGAGAAGGGAATGGTACCCACTCCAGTATTTTTGCCTGGAGAATTCCATGGATAGAGGAGCCTGGCAGGCTACAGTCCATGGGGTCCCAGAGAGTCAGACACTACTGAGCGACTTTCACTCATCTCACAAACAAATTTTAAATCCCATTGGATTTACACTCCAAATAGTGTAAATTTGGAGATTTACACTAGTCTCCAGCCCTTTATTACATGCATTCCCTAGGTGGTTGTGGGTATGATAAGGCTTGTGCTGTACGGCATTGTCTCTTAGTTGTGAGTAGAAAGGAGTCTGAGACAAGGATGAATTTTTGAGCAAATCAAAAACTTCACCAGTCAAAATTCTGGAAACCCATGAAGTAATAAAACACTAAGTTGAAGCAACTTATAATTTACTGTACAAAATTTTCTTTAGTTTCCCCAACTCTTCCACTGAAATTCCAACGTGGTCTTTGGTTTTTGGCTGAGACGTACACCTACACACTCACAATTTGTAATAATGCTGTCTACATATTCCATGTTGGGTCACGGTCCCTTTAAACAGTTAGCAAATCTTTCTTTGAGTTCTGCAGTATACTAGCCCTGGTGACATGCTGGCCTCTGAACTCAGGAGTCTCCTCTCTAACAGGGAAAGTGGTTATCATTCAAGAAATCACAAATCTAATGAGTATTAAAATGGAGCCATATTCTAGTCTTGACAAAAGTGGGGGTCACATTTGTTAAGAAAAGCAGGTTTTCTCAAGAAAATGAAAAAATTTGTAATGAAGCCTCACTACTAAATAGCTCACCTTGGAGAGAATGCAACAGATTCTTATATTTAATTGCACACCTTGATGAGACATATTACAGTGAAACTCGTATAGATATGTGTAGATATGTAAATGTGGAGTTTCAATTTCTTTTTGAGGTGGGTTGGGGCATTAGGGGAAATTTAGGGCATGAAAATATTGAATAATTTATTCCTTTATCAGAAGAGATACAGGAATTTCCCATTCTGTCAAAGAATGCATTTTCCTTTTGGATTGATCTGAACCCTGTAAAGAGATAGCGTGAAAAGTCTGATGATATCTATGTACCTCTGAAGAGTGCCATCATGGTGTCAGCAAAAATATCTTTATGTTTTTATCCTCCAGTTTTATTGAGATATAATTGACATCTAGTGCTGAGTAAATTTAAGGTGTATAGCACAATGATTTTATATAAATACATCATAAAATGATTATTACAATAAGTTTAATGAATATTCATCATCTTGTATAGAAACAAAATTAAAGAAAGAGGAAAAAAAAACTTTATGATGAGAGCTCTTAGGATTTACTGCCTTAACGTTCGTATATAACATACTGCTGTATCAATTATATTTATCATGTTGTACATTACATCTCTAGTACTTATTTATCTTGTAACTTAAAGTGATTGCCTTCATCTAGTTCACCTTTCCCCCACCTCCGCCTCTGGTAACCACAAATCTGCATAAATATCTTTAAAAGTTTTTTTTAAGGGAGTCAGAAAATCACCACACTATTTTTATTATCTGTATGAAATCTCAATATATAGTATAATAAAATAGAACTAGACATAAACCAGATCTAATTTAGTCAAAGAACTAATTCAACTGTCTGATAGGATTTTACTAGTTCTTAACCCTTGTCACAATGCATTTGGAGAACACACCCAGAATCCATATATTGACTTCTTAATAACTTTCCCCACCATAATGGCTCTTTGGAGAAATGGCTGATTCCAAGAAGGAAACAAGGTAAGTGTAAGATGAGCCTGTAATAAAGTCTTTATGCTCTAAGGTAAGAAAGAACAAAAAAAAAAAAAAAAAAAAGAAGAGGAGGGAGGGATGGATAAAGGGAGGGAGGAAGGAAAAAATATATTCCATGTGTTTCAATGGAGAGCAAAGAAATAGGTGAGAGAGATTAAGCAGTACAAATTTCCAGTTGCAAAATAAATGATTCATGGGTATGAATGTACAGGCTGGGGAAGACAGTCAATAACTGTAATATCTTTGGGTAGTGACATATTGCAACTAGACTGATCCTTGTGATCATTTTGAAATGTATAGAAATATCAAAACAGTATGTTTTGTACCAGGAACTAATATAATGTGTAGGTCAATTATCCTTCACAAACAAAAATCTCATAGAAAAAAAGATTGGATTTGTGGTGACCAGAGCTGGGGGTCTAGTGGCCAGGAGTGGAGGAGGGCATTGGATAAAGGCAGTCAAAAGGTACAAACTTCCAGTTAGAAGATACGTGAGTAGTAGGGATATAATGTACAACATGATAAGTATAATTAACACTGGTGAAAGTTGAAAATATGAAGGTTGAATACTCATCACAGAAGGTGTTTCTACTGATATTTCTTTAATCTTGTATCTGTGTGAGGTGCTTGATGTTCACTAAACTTATGGTGATAGTTATTTCATGATGTAGTTAAATCAAATAATTATGCTTAAGTTTATGCCGTGCTATATATCAATTACATCTCAATAAAAGTAGAAGAAAAATTTTTTAAATAGCTAACATTACTGCCAGTTCTTTTTACTGGAAGATACGTTCAATGTGCTTATTTTGTGCTACTATAATAAAATAATAAAATATATAACACAGAAAAAAGAAATACATGTGTTACAGGACATAAGATCCTGTTTGAAAGGGCTCCTACTGGCTAAATATGGGAAAATTTGAGCACCAGAATAATTAGAGTCAGTAATTCTAATCCAGTGAAAAAAGCAATAGAATGTACAAGTACACCCAGATGATCAGTTGATGAAGGAGTGAATGAATGCTAGAGAAGGCAGGTTCTCAGAGTAGAATACTGAGGATTGAGTTGTAAATGTGGAGGGAGTGATAGGGTTGGAAAATTGGCCTTTGTGACCATTACAGTAAAGATCTGAAGAGGAAAGAATTTTAAATGGATACTAAGTCTAGAGGATCAGTATATTTGCATAGTCCTAAAGAGTTTCCCCCAGAATTGTTCTTACTTACAAGGGAAAAAATGATAATTATTCAGCCAGGAAATCAGAGGACACCTTGGCTAGTGACCATAATTATTACCACCAGTGAGGAGCAGATGGACATTGAATGCCTCCGTAAGAGGACACAACATCACCAATGTAATATTCTAATTGGAAATGCATACCCTGAGTCTGATCATGAGAAAATAGCAGACAAATCTAAAATGAGAAATGGTCTGTTGGAAAAAAGAAGACTCTAATCTAATTCTTTAAAAGTGTCAATGTCATAAGAACAAAGGAAAGCTAAGGAAATGTTCCATTCCCAGCCTTCCTAAAGAAGACTAGTGAGGCTTAACAACTAAACGCTGTATCTAACCCTAGTCTGGATACTACTATACTAAAGAAGAAAATATTGTAAAGGACATTATTGTGTCACCAAAACTGAAAGAATGATGGTTGATTAAACAAAATAACTTATCCGTTAATTGCTGAAGTTGATAATTGTACTGGGGTTCAGTAAGACAATACTCTATTCAGTGTAGGAATACACACTGGGACATTTAAGGGCAAGTGTCATGAAGTACATTACTTACCCTCAAATATTTCAGAAAACACACACATGCAAAGATACTTAAATATATGCATATATGAATCTAGTAAGCAAATGGGATAAAATTTTAACAATATATGTAAAGGTATCTAGATTTTTGTACTATTCTCATTTTTGAATTTTTCATAGGTTTAAAATTATTTCCAAATGAGAAGCTAAAAATCTATTTATATCATGCTGCTGCTGCTGCTAAGTCACTTCAGTCGTGTCCAACTCTGTGTGACCCCATAGACGGCAGCCCACCAGGCTCCCCCGTCCCTGGGATTCTCCAGGCAATAACACTGGAGTGGGTTGCCATTTCCTTCTCCAATGCATGAATGTGAAAAGTGAAAATGAAGTCGCTCAGTCGTGTCTGACTCTTAGCGACCTCATGGACTGCAGCCTACCAGGCTCCTCCATCCATGGGATTTTCCAGGCAAGAGTACTGGAGTGGGGTGCCATTGCCTTCTCCAATTGTATCATAAAGTTGTTTTAAAAGTTAAAGTGTGAAAAATTATTTCAGTGATATTAAAGTTGAGACAAAAGTGAAGCTTCCTACATTAAATAATTCAAAATTCTTCTTGGGAAGGATTAAACTTTATTGCTTTAAAAATGCTATTTTTAATATTATGTAGACACATAATACTATTATATGTGTTAATAGTATTGTGTATTTACATATTATCTGGAAAACACTGATTTGAGAATAGATGGATCAATAGTTTAATTGATATTTACTATTTTAAGGAAATTCATAAAGTATTTAATTATAGTTTATCTTGGAGAACTAGTAGTAAGATGATATTTTTAAAGACAATTCAATAAACCAATAAAAACTCCGCTTTTATTTCAGTATTTCAGTATTTATTTCACCTTTTCAAGTTATTTACTGTTGCCTCTGATGAATATAGTTAATATAACAGCTCTTATCTTAACCAAACACAGGGCTGATAGTTATAAAGATATTGAAACACAACCTTTTTCTGCCATAGACACAAGATTCCCTTATCTGTTGTAACAAATACCTCTTCTGTTCATTGATATTAAGTTAATAAGTGAATGTTTCTCTTCCATAATTTACATAAGAGGATTTCAGTTGACTTAGCTAAATAACACACTGTACTGAACCAAAGATGAAAGTCTTGATGTTGTTCTTGCTTGAAGAATGTAAAAAATGATGAGCAATTCTAAAATATTTCCATTTAATTTTCAGCAGACATCTAAAGTGTTGTTAACAGTGAGATTCTTGAAACTATATCAACAGTGGATGAGTGGATGAGTCCTTTAAATTTTAAGTTAGCCTACTTCCCCAAAATCATGTTTTAAAGGGCAGCCATCTGACTGTGTAATTGGTAAGCAAAATAATGGATTCATAACTTTGTATTATTTATTTCCAGTTGTCATCAATCTGAAATCTGTTAACAAAAGCAATTAGCACACATTTGTAGTAACCAAAACCTTTTTATTTATGGAATTATATAACGAAAAGACCCTTAACACTGTACATACACATACTGAACTTTGTGCAAAATTGCTCATTGAGTTTAATTAGATTATCATAAATTAGAAATGGTTGAAGTTACTTAGTAACTGATTCCTTGAATATATCTTGAGACCAAATCTGCCTTGTATAGCTAAAATTTGAAGTTGCTTCTGTATAATCCAAAGAGTCAGATACTTCAATAAATAACTCAGGTATATAAATTGCTGTCTGCTTTGTTCTAAACAACTAGAGTCAGTATTTATAAATATTTGAATAATTGACAATCATTTTCAGTTTTCTTCAGTACATTAGATCCTCATATCTTGTCATCTTATAATTGAGTGTTTGTGCTCTTTGAGAAGGCAATGGCACCCCACTCCAGTACTCTTGCCTGGAAAATCCCATGGACGGAGGAGCCTGGAAGGATGCAGTCCATGGGGTCGCTGAGGTTCAGACACGACTGAGCAACTTCACTTTCACTTTTCGCTTTCATGTACTGGAGAAAGAAATGGCAACCCACTCCAGTGTTCTTGCTTGGAGAATCCCAGGGATGGGGGAGCCTCATGGGCTGCCGTCTATGGGGTCGCACAGAGTGGGACACGACTGAAGTGACTTAGCAGCAGCTCTTTGATCAACATCTACCCATTTTCTCTTCCTTCCACTTGTTGACAACTACCATTCTACTCTCTGTTTCTATGAGTTTGGCAGTTTTTTTTCCTTAGATTCCAAATATAAGCAAATACTGCTTTTCTGTATGGCTTATCTCAATTAGCCTAATGCCTTCCAGGCACAAATGGCAGAATTTCTTTCTTTTTTATGGCTGAATAATGTTTCATTACATATATGATGAAATATAATGTGATATATGGGCTTCCCTCATAGCTCAGTTGGTAAAGAATCTGCTTGCAATGCAGGAAACCCGGTTCGATTCCTGGGTTGGGAAGATCCCCTAGAGAAGGAATAGGCTACTCACTCCAGTATTCCTGGGCTTCCCTTGTAGCTCACCTGGTGAAGAATCTGCCTGCAGTGTGGGAGGTCTGAGTTTGATCCATGGGTTGGGAAGATCCCTTGGAGAAGGGAAAGGCTACTCACTCCAGTATTCTGGCCTGGAGAATTCCATAGACTGTGTAGTCCAGGGGGTTGCAAAGAATCGTACATGACTGACTTTCACTTCACTTCACTTCAGTGTGATATATGTATCATATTTTCTTTATCCATTCATCTGCCAATAAGCTTAGGTTGTTTCCATGTCATGGTTATTGTGAATAATGCTGCATTGATTATAGTGAAGGTATTTTTTTTTTATATATTGATTTTATTTCCTTCATATATATATATCCGTAAGTGGGATTGCTGTGTCCTATGGTAGTTGTTTTTTAATTTTTTGAAGACTCTCCATGCTGTCTGCGCAGTGACCATACCAGTCTACATTTTCACCAACAGTGCACAAGGGTTCCCTTTTAATGCACATCCTTGTCAATATTTGTTTCCTTGACTTTTTGATAACAACCATCCTAACAGGTATGAGGTGGTATCTCACTGTGGTTTTGATTTTTACTTCCCTGATGAGTAATGATTTTGAGCATCTTTCTGTGTACCTGTTAGCCATTTACTTACCATTTTTGAAAAATGTCTATTCAGGTCCTCTGCCTATTTTCAATCAGATTATTATTTTGTTTTGCTACTGAGTCGTATGAGTTCCTCAAAAGGGGTTCGACATCAACCCCTTATCAGATAAATAATTTGCAGATTTTTTTTTCTGTTCTTTAGATTGACTTTTCATTGTGTTGTTTCTTTTTCAGTGAAGAAGCTTTTAAGTGAGATGTAGTCCCACTTGCTGGTGTTTTATTTTGTTGGTTATGCTTTTGGTGTCATATCCAAAAAAAAAAAAATCCCTGCAAGACAACATTAAGGAAATTGTCCCCTACATTTTCTTCTAGGAGTTTTATGGTTTCAGGTCTAAAGAATTATGTTCTTTAACCTATATCACGTTAATTTTCCCCCCTTTAAAAAAGTTTACTTACTTTTGGCTGCCCTGGGTCTTCATTACTGTGCAAGGGCTTTCTCTAGTTGCAAAGAACAGGATTTACTCTCTAGTTGCTGGGTGTGGGCTTCCCATTGCCATGGCCCCTCTTATTGTGGAACACAGGCTTAGGAGTTGTTTCACACAGGCTTAGTTGCCCAGAAGCATGTGGAATCTTCCCAGACCAGATTCAAACCGGTATCCCCTGCATTGGTAGGCAGGTTCTTTATATCACATTAATTTTTTTTAAATGGTGTAAGATAGGGGTCCAGTTTTATTTTTTTGTATGTGAATACCCAGTTTTCCCAGTTTCATTGAAGAGACTGTCCTTTCTTCATTGTGTGTTCTTGCACCCTTCTCAAAATTAGTTGACCATAAAATGTGTAAATTTAATGATAGTTCTGGGCTCTCTGTTCTGCTCCATTGGTCTGTGTGTCTATTTTTATGCCATTACCATACTGTTTGGATTACTATGGCATTGTAGTATAGTTTGAAATCCACAATTATGATGCCTACAGTTTTGTTCTTTTTCAAGATTTCTTTGACTGTTTGGATCAATCTCCTCTGAGACCTGATCCTTTCTGTGTAGTTATTCTCCATTCTTTTTGCCCCCACTGTGTTGCAGTAGGTCCTTAGCTGCTTCTTCCCAGAGTTATTTTTGTTTGTGGATGGCTATTTAAGTTTTTTCTTTTTCTTTTTTTGACAGGATTAAGGCTAATATAACCTACTCTGCCATCTCACTGAAGTCACTGCTGAGTAATGTTGTAAACACTAGATAGGTGCTAAAAGTCCAAAAGATAAATAGATATTATTTTATTACAGCATTTAATATAGTATAGTTATTACATGTAAAACATTGAGATATATATGTGTGTGTGTGTGTGTGTGTGTGTGAACCCGTTACACATACACAAACACACACACATGTTAATGTTTGATAGACTGACCTAAACGAACAGAAATGCCCTCTAATGGAGGATGTAGGCTTACCATGTCTGGACTAAGTCTGGGCTGTTTCCATAGGGCACTCTTCAGTGCTGAGGTTTGACTTAGGAGGATGCAGTTTAGGGGTGGCAGGTGAGGATGGGTATGACAAAGGCAGAAGGAAGCAGTTTTTTAAGGAACCATTTACATTGTTTCTCTGTTAACTGTATCCCCAAATCACACTTACATTTTGTAAATTTTTCTAACTTCTGAATACTTTGTTTTCACTTTTTGGAGATAGAAAATAATGAGAAATTTCAAACTGAATTGGAAGAATGTGAACCTTTGACCAAAAGTTTCCATCAGTGCGTGAAAGTTTGCATATTTCTGTTTCTGCTACTTATAAATTATTTAGGCATAGAGAACATTAACTTCTTCACAGGAAAGTCAGATCATTTACTTCCTGTTTGGATCACTCATTCATTCATTCGTTCAGTGTTTAGAAAGCAAAAGAATTGCAGTCAGCACAGTTAATCAGTTTCCTTGTCAATCTATACTTGTGAGGAAAGTCAGTCAGTACGTTATTTTTCATCTTTTCTTAGTTTTGACTTTGTTTATTCAAAAAATCTTTCCAGAGCGCCTACTATTTGTTGCTTGGATAGAGAACAGAAAGAGGAATAAGCTAAACTCTTTGTATATAAGAGTTCATTATCTGTGAATGCAACTTCCTGGCTCACTTTGTATCATAATACTAGAAGAACACTATATGTTTCTTATAAATTTGGAAATCATCACTGTTTTTAATCGTTTACAATGTTACATGAGCAAAGCTGTGATATGTTGGTGAAAATCTGTATTAACATACATGCTGCTGCTGCTGCTGCTGCTAAGTCACTTCAGTCGACTTAGTGTTCGACTGAAGTGCGACCCCATAGACGGCAGCCCACCAGGCTCCCCTGTCCCTTGTTAAAACACAGATTGTCTACACCCAGAGTTTCTGCTTCAGTGTTCTGGGGTGAGATCTAAGACTGTGGTTCAAACAAGTTCCCAGATGCTGCTGGTGCTGCTGGTACCAGAAACACACTTTGATTTAAATCAGGGCCTCATAAACTAAAGGCATAAGCTAAATCTAGTCACCACTTGAGTTTATTTTTATAAATAAAGCTTTATTGAAACACAGCCACAACTACAGCAATTCTTGTGCTCCTCTGTCAGCGTTACATAACTGTGAGAGATTTGTGACCTGCGAAGTCCAAAATATTTACTATCTGACCTTTTACAGGAAAAAAACTGAAAATGCCGAACTCTGATTTAAAGGATCACTGTATTATTGTCTGGGATCCTAATTTGACACTATTCCTGTGATTTTTAGTTGAACGTTATCTTAATAAGCACAAATCCAAAGCAAGAATTATTTGCTTAAAGATTTTTTATGGTTCATCCTACAAACAGGTTCCAGAAAGTGTGGACTGAAGAGTAAAGTAGAAATTCCTTTCCACTCGCCTAGAGTGTGACTATGCCAGTAAGAAAAAGAGAAAAAACTGCAGTTAAAAGAGCAAATTAGTTTGGAGACTAGACCTAATTTTTATTCTAATTTTGGTTCCCATAGTGAATATGTGCATTTTATTTACTAACAAAATTTATTTTATTGTAAATTATGAAAGGAATATCATTTTAAATATAATTTTAAATGTCACTTTTTCCTTATTTTTTCAGAAAAATCAGTTTTTCAGTAGATCCTCCACTGGAACATAAATACAAATGTGAAAGCAATAAAATAACAAAAGATAAAAATGGCATTAATAGAATTGATCACTAAAAATTGAAAGAGATGTCAGACTGTCTCTCCAGTTCTCCCCAATGAACCTGATAGTAAATAGTATCAGAACTGTAAATAAGCCCAATATACGCATGCCTATTTGAAGTATGCCTGCATGCTTAGTCGCTTCAGTCATGCCTGATTCTTTGCGACCCTACAGACTGTAGACTGCCAGGGTCCTCAGTCCATTAGATTCTCTAGGCAAGAATACTGAAGTGGGTTGCCATTTCCTTCTCCAGGGGATCTTCACGACCCAGGGATCGAACCCATGTCTCTTATGTCTTGAAGCATAACTCTTATTATTTGAGATGAAAATAAGACTAGACCTTATTGCCCTGTTATGGGCTGAATGGTGTCACCTCAAAATTTATATGTTGCAGCCTTAACCTCAAATATAATTGCACTTAGATACAGGGTTTTTAAAGAGATTGAGGTTAAATTAGATCATAAAAGTAGGCTCCTAATCTGACACAGCTGGTGTCTTTACAAAAAGAGGAAGAGACACCAAAGATCTCTTTTTTTCTTTGAGCTGATGGACATAGAAGAGGCCATGTGAGGACACAGCGAGAAGACAGTTATCTATAAGCCAGTACGAAGGGTCTCACCAAAAACCAAGCTTGATGTACCTTAATCTTGGACTTCTCACCTTTAGAATTGTGTAAGAACAAATGTCTGTTCAAACCATCAGTCTGTAGTATTCTGTTATGTCATACTGAACAGACTAATACATGCCCCATCTCAAAAAGACCTCAGCAATAATTAAACATCATTGTTTTTATAAATATATTTGAACCATACATCTTGCAAAGGTATTTGAAAAGAAATTGCAAATATTGTCAAGGAAAGGTACTAGAATTTCTATATAAAAATTGAGAAAAACATAGATGAGAAACTTTAGGAGGAGTAGAAGAAATAAGAAACTAAGAAAATGACAAAGATATCCTTCTTTCCTTAAGTGATGGGAATTAACTAGAGGAGACAAGTATAAAGAATTAATTGTAATACAGTATATTAATATTCTGTTGTTGCCATAACAAGTTACAACAAACTTAGCAGCTTAAAACAAAATTTATTATCTCACAGTTTGAAAGGTCAGAAGTCCAGTGTGGAATTCACTAGACTAAAATCAAGACATTGGGAAGCTGCATTCCTTACTGGAGACTCTGGGAAAGAATTTGCTTCCAAACTGATTACAGTTGTTGAGAATATTCAGTTCTACATGGCCAGAGGACTGAAATTCTTTTCCTTGTTGACTAGCAATGGGGGCCATTCTCAGCTTCTAGAGACCGTATGAATGCCCTGTCTCACAGGGCATTCTTTACCGTGAATGCCCTTCACTGTAAAAGCCAGGTCAGCTCTTCTCACACTTCGATTCTCTCTGACCTTTCTGTTTCATCTCTCCTGGTTCTTCTTTTCCATTTTTTTTTTTCCTTTGGCTTTTAAAATCTCAGAAGTGATTATCTTTGGGCTCACTCTGTCTTAAAGTCAGCTGATTAGTAACCTTAATTGCATCTGCAGCATTGCTTCACAGCAGAACCTAGAATAGTGAATGAATAACCTGATGAGGGGAGTCTTGGGAGGGGACATCCTTAGAGACAGTGTCTGTGATCATGTCACCTGTAAGGCACACTTAGAGCTCTTAATACCAGTTTTTTTCTTTTGCCACCACTGCAACAATTAACTTCGGCACCATTACTCCTGTCATAGGAAGGTATTTAGAGAAAGCTCGTTTTTGCATCTCTCTTTCCTTTGCAGCCTCCTTGTCCTAGGACACAGGCAGAAGTCTTTGGGCATTTGGCCAGAGAGCAATCTAATATAAAAAATACTATGCAGAACCTTTCTTTCTGCTGACAGATTTTAAGCCTTGAAACAGTTTCACACACACCTACCTTTTCTCCCCTAAGAATGAATTCTTCTCCAGAAAGATACTTGGATTCTCATCGAAATAAACTCCTGTTCTTCCTACCTGTTAGGACCTATAGGTTTGCCCAGATATGCCCAAGTCTTAGGGTAAAGATAGATTAGGTTAAAACTGAAATTCTTGCTAGATCATGCTGCAAAAATGTACAGTGGAACCTCCATTTTCCTTAGGTTTGGGGTATAATTTGATCAGACTCCCCAGGTTCATGGTCTATGAGAATTCAAACCCTTCCCCATGGTTTTCACACACTCCCCTCCAGCATACTTCCTCATGATCCTGTTTCCTCTTTCTGTGCGTGTGTGCATGTGTGCGTGTGCATGTGTGTGTGTGTGTGTGTGTGCGTGTGTGTGTGTGCGTGTGCATGTGTGTGCGTGCGCGTGTGCATGGGTGTGTGTGCGTGTGCGTGCTCAGCCACATCTGACTCTTTGTGACCCCATGGACTATAGCCTGCCAGGCTCCTCTGTCCATGGGATTTTCCAGGCGAGAAAAGTGGGTTGCCATTTCCTACTCCAGGGCATCTTCCCAACTCAGGGATCCAACAGGCTACTCTTGATCCTCCTACATTGGCAGGCAGATTCTTTACCACTGCACCACCTGGGGAGCCGCCTTTTTCTATGTTTGCATAACTGTCAGTTAGGATTTGCTTTTAGCAGCAGTGTAACAGGAATGCAACAACAATGGCTTAATAGGTGGTTATTTTTCTCAGTCTGGCTTTACAGTGTTCTCATTGCCCTGGGCTCTTTCCGTCTTTCTGTTCCTCCATGCTCAGTGCAGGGCTGGACTCTTACCCTCCTGGTTGCAAGATGGCTGTTTTACCATCATTTCTCTGAACACACTTCAAGCAGGAAAAAGGAAAATGAGGAGTCAGAGAGTCACCTTCATAAGGAGACCCAAATTCCCAGCTGTCATCCAGCTACATTTCAGTGGTGAGAATTGTGTACCTGGACACATTCATCTGACAAAGAAAGAAAGAAAAAGAAGCTCTGTTAATTAATTAAGAAAAACGAGGGTAGGAGTTATTGGACAGGTATTAGCAGTGGCTGCCACAATGAGTGTGTCCTGTGTGCTAAGTTGCTTCAGTTGTATCCGACTCTGTGCGAACCCATGGAATGTAGCCCGCCAGGCTCCTCTGTATATGGGAATTCTCCAGGCAAGAATACCAGAGTGGGTTGCTATGCCCCCCTCTTGGGGATCTTCCTAGATTAGGGGTTTCTAGATTGTAAATGAGCAACACTACTCATCTAGTGTCACATGTAGGATCTTCAATCCTGACCCAGGGATCGAACTTGTATCTCTTATATCTCCTGCACTGACAGGCAGGTTTTTGTTTTGTTTTGTTTTGTTTTTACCACTAGTACCACTTGGGAAGCCCTTCTAAAGCAAACAGTCCTGCTACTCATCAATTCCTACCAAGGATCACTCCACAGCAAGTCTTTTCAGGAGTTTAAGGACTTTCCTGAAGAGCTGAGACTCTGGGAATGGTGCAGTTTCTCAAGTGTCTCGCAGGCTCCACCTGTTACTGCTTTTCGTTCCTCATTTCATATGAACTGGTCTGGCCATCAGTGCAGAGTTCCTAAGACACATATCTATGCCAGCCATTAATACAGTAATTTCCCACTCTGCTGCATACATGATGCTTTGATGGAAAAATACATATTGTAACAAGAAGAAAACTTTCATGCTCTACATTTATATTGTCAAAATAATTCTGTTTTCACCTTCACACAATTGCAATCTCCAGGAAGTCAATATCACAGCCCAGGTGGAGAGAAACTGCTGGGAGAAACCAGTGTTTCTAAACTGTTCTTCTGAACTTAAATAAATTGTTAAAATTCAGTAGGGTTGTAGCAGCATGATTGTACAGAGTCTGAAGCTATTTTATTAGGAGTTGGGAGACTGAGTCCTGCTTCTTTGCTGTGACTCTAAGAATGACTGCTGTAAGAGGCTGTAAGAGTCTTTTTTTTTTTTTTTGATCCCCGTGTTCCCATCTGTAAAATGGAGCTGGTCAGAATGATCTTTAAGGTCCCAAAGTATTCTGAATTGTCGGGGGAGCAAAAAGCTTGTAATCAGCCATTGTTTTAACAGAAAGGAGGAATATAAGAAAAGGAAGGTGGGAATGAAAGGAGAAAGTCACAGAGAAGAGGCAGGGAAGGGAGGAGAGCAAGGAGGGTGTGGAGAATGTCTAACCTGGTCAGGCAGACAGTCACAACCTAAGAGAAGGTAGAACCCAGGGAACACGTAATTACCGTGCTCCACTTTGGGCTGTGGCAAAGCGGTTAGTTCTGTCTTGTTTTGTAAAGCAGCGGTGAAAGGTCAGTTCCCTTGGGAGACTGGGAGACACTGGCTTTCATTCCTGCGACATGCTATGTGATGTTCCCTCAGCAGGAAGACACTAGTTTGTATCAAAGCACTCCTTTTTCCATCACCATGCCTGGCTTATTTCCAGCCACCCTTTCAAAGTTAACATAGGAAATATCTTTGCTTTTGACCTTTTTGCCCATTGCCCAAATTTAAACATATCTTGACTGATGTGTTGTTTCTATGCGCTCTTATACTTCCTGTGTGTTCTTCTATCGGATGTGTGTTTATATACAGGTGTAATTATTCATTTTTAAATTTTTTTAAAGAAAATCTTTAATTGGTAGTTTTTTAGAAAGGTTTTCATCTAGTACAAACATTTGCGGTCAGACAGAGCACTGAGAAAACCTAGGCAATACAAGTTGTTTTTCAAATTAACACGTAGTTGTTGTTATTTAACCACTAAGTCATATCTGACTCTTTGCAACCTCATGGACTGTAGCCCACCAGACTCCTCTGTCCGTGGGATTTCCCAGGCAAGAATTATTTATGCATTTTTGTAGAGCACTAAGTCAACAGGATTTATTGAGTAGATACTATGAAAGAAAGCACTATAATAGGTAATAGGGTCAAAGATGAGTAAGATAGTGATGCTTTCAAGGACTGAATAAGGGTATCAGGGGAAATCTCTTAAAAGGGAAAGATAAATGTTATAAAATACACACACAAATCCATGGGAGCAGAGAGGAGAGGTATCTAAATAAAACTGAAGGAATTGGAGATGGCTTTCCCGGAAAGACTCCTGCATTCAGACCTGAAGATGAAGAATTATCTAGCAAGAAAGAATGTACAAGCATATATGCCAAGCAGAGGGCACGGTGTAGGCAAAGGAAGAGAGAGTGGGGCTGTGAGAGATCAGTGTGGCTGCAGGAGAGGGCTGTCCTGGAGATGGTGAGCAAAGGATGTTCAGGACTGTCCTGGGTACCGAGTTCAAGTCCAAGCCTATGAAAGCCATGGAGAGGTTTGAAATAGGGGTTTTACATGATTATTCACACATGCCATTTTATCCATTTATACCCTCTGCTTGGCATGTGTGCTTGTACATCTGTTTTTGCTAGGTAATTCTTCGTCTTTAGGTCTGAACTTAGGAGTCTTACCTGGAAAGCCATTTCCCATTTCCTTCAGCTTTATTTATATACGTCTCCTCTCTGCTCCCGTGGATTTGTGTGCATACTTTATAACATTTATCGTTCCCTTTTAAGTGATTTCCCCTGGTACCCTTATTCAGTCCTTGAAAGCATCACTGTCTTACTCATCTTTGACCCTATTACCTATCACAGTGCTTTCTTCTGAACTGTTAATTAAAAAAAAATACTGAATTTTGAATGGTAACCAAGTATTTCTTCGGTTTTGCCTAGTAGACTATGGATTTTTTTGAGGGCAGGGGTGGTGTTTCATTGGCATCTCATCACTTAGCAAAGCTTTCACATAGTAGATAGGCATTTAATAGATATCTATTGGATGATGAATAAGTGAATGAAAAAAGTGAACAGGGGAAGTTGTACTGAAAGAAAAGTGAACTTGTTAAATGCATCCTGAGATGCTGTTAAATCACAAACTGAATAGAAAAGACTTCAGTCTCTCTAAAAGCTAGGCTAATGCCTCCTGACCCCGAGGCTGCAGTAACTTGAGACCCAGAGTTATTTTTCAGTGTCTTAAATTTTGAAAATAAAAATACCTTTACGTATGATAAGTTGATATTGTTAACAGATTTAGAGACAGATATGAATTGCTAAAAGGTATTTACTTCCTCATGCCAGTATAATATGTAAATAGTAAGTAAGTAGTATTTAACAGTAAGCTGTAATGTTAATGACCTGATTTTTAATGAAGAAAAAAAATCCTTGGCTAGGTCACACACATGTTTTGATATAAATTTTATGCCTACCTTTAATTTTACATTTAGATTTCTAGATTGTAAACCAGCAACACTACTCATCCAGTGCCACTTGTAGGATGGTGTCTAGGACTAAGTATTAATAGTAACCAGCTTTGATATTTATAGTTTCAACCATATTTCAGGAAGAGTAAACGCATACAAAATAGTAAGTGGAAAATTACCGTTGTCTTTCTTAAATAACCACATCAATGAGAAGCCTAGTTATTCAAGACCATGAATCTATAAGATCAAACCACATATTTGGTGTCATAGAATCTTAAAGTATAGCTAATTCTTCGAAAATAAATTTTTTCAAGGTAACTGGTCTTGCAAACTCACACCTATAAAATACAACAATTTTATATACGGGTTTAATCTTTATTGCAAGGACCTTCAAATGCTTTATGGACAGATTAATCCTCATAACCTCTGTTTGGGAGATAGCAAGTACTGTCTTCATCTTATAGAGTGAAAAATTGAGTTATCTAAAGTTCTTGGCTTGTATCCAGTAAGCAAACTGGAACGTAGAGGGGAAGAAAAAAAGCACCTTAAGTCGGCTGCCTCTTGGTTTAGAGCTTCAGTCACTGGAGGTTGGCAGCCATGGAGATGGTAAATTACTAAATTTATTTCCTAGTGAAATTCATTTTTGGCAGATGTTTCCTCATTGATAGACTTCAAAATGTATACTGCCTATGGAAGAAGCACATTTTCTCCTAAGATTTGCCCTAGTAGACTTTGAAAACGCTGTTGGTGAAAGAACAACTTTGTTGTTTTTTTAAGTTAAATAAGTCTATTATTTAACAAAGCTTATATTTTAAAAACCCACTTTTGCTGTTAAAAACTAATGTTTTTTAAGTTAAAAATTAACTACATTTGTTGAAATGTCCAATAAATTTATCATTCATTCATGTAAAACTACATGTATGATATATGTGTGATGTAAAGATAAATGTATGACATAACAAAATAATAAAACTAACGCCAGTGTACCCACAACCCAGTTTAAGGAACACACTACCAATATTTTTGAAGCTCTCTTTCTTCATCACTAGGAGTAACCACTGAACGATGTATTTGTCATTTCTTTGACTTCATTTATAGCCTTACCAGATATGAATATATTCTTTATACAAAAACAAAATATTGTTGAGTTCTGTTTTTAAGCTCTATATAAATGGAATTATATCATATATTCTTTTGTGACTTATTTCTTATATCATTTTAACTCTAGTATTCAATTCCATTCTGAATGTACCACAATTTATTATTCCATTCATGTGTCATTTGACTTTTCTGATTTATACACACACACACACACACACACACATATATATAAAACACTTTTTTTTTGCCCTTTCAGATTATGCTGCTGTGGAGATTCCTAGTGGCAATTCTTAGCTTGAGATCCTCTGAGAGCAGAACTTAATCTACAGTATACAGATTGTTTATTTGAAAAGTTATCTTAAGAAGCAAGAATAGAGATAAGTTTGTGAAGGATGATCATTAATTCTTACTTAAAGATTTGGTAGAGTGGGTGAATTGTGAACAGATCTCATTTGGAAGTCTCTGTCTTTTCACAATTCAGTTGTGATTGTGGATAGTAAGTGTGGGTCTTGGAGTTTATCCTCCTGTGCATTTGTTGAGATTCTTATAAATAATGTACTTATTTACAAGTATATTTTCTCCACCAAAGTGTGAGCTCTTAAGAGAAGGGATGTGGCCGTATCACTTATCTCTAGCATTTGCTGTCTAGAACATAGTAAGTATTTTGTTACATTTGAATCAATTAATATGAAGAAGGTTCATATCCCAATACTGTGTAGCCACAGCTAGACAGAGTAGATCCTCTAGGAGATTTTTATGCCATTTAAAGAAATGGATACTTTTTGTTATATGGAATTAATTTTAGAATAAACAAAAATATCATGAATTTCTTGATTTATTCTACAATAAATCTTATCCTGTAAGACAGCCTAGTGCGGTGGTCAGAGCACCAGCTTCTGAATGAGCCAGCCTGAGTTCAGATTGTTGCTCTGCCTCTTGTTACTTGTGTAGCTTTGGACCAGTGGTCACCTATAGGCTTATATTTCATCTTCTGTAAAATTAGAAGGGGTTGCTATGAGTATGAAATGACATACAAGTGGATAGAAAACAATTGGCATAGTCAATATAGCAAACACTCAATAAATTATATCATTAATAAAATGATTAGGATTCCACTATAGGAAAAACCAGGCTTTCCAGGTGGCCCAGATGGTTAAGAGTCCGCCTGCAATGCTAGAGACCTGGGTTCAATCCCTGGGTTCAATCCCTGGGTTGGGAAGATCCCCTGGAGGAGGGCATGGCAACCCACTCCAGTATTCTTGCTGGAGAATCCCTATGGACAGAGGGCCTGGTGGGTTACAGTCCATGGGGTCTCAAAAAGTTGGACACAATTGAGTGACTAAGCATAGCACAGCACATAGAGAAAACCATAGATGAATCTCATCAATATACATAGACATGAGATATTTTAAATAAAATGCCACTTCATATGATTTAGTAAGTAAAAATATTTTCTTATGACCAAATAAAATGTTCCCAGAACTAGAGAATGCCTCAACATATGGGATTCTAATAATAGAACAATTTTTTTTGCTTCTGATCTTTCCTCTATATTTGATACGCTGTTGGTAGAACTACCAGATTACTTCTCCTAAAACATAGTACTTATTTGTTTCATTAATCTGTAAGGATTTTTTTCCCAGTGGATTTGCATTATCTATAGAATGAAATGCTTAACTTGTATTCAAGCCCTAAATCTATCTAAAGTCTGGTCCTCATCATTTAAGTTTTTCTTCTGATATATCCCCTTGCTAACATTAGGCTAGAAATAAAGTGAGTCACCCTTCTCTTTCCAAATGTCTCATGCTTTTCTGTCTCTTTGCTTTTGTCCATGTCATACTGTGCGTGTGTGCATCTTAAGTCACTTCAGCCGTGTCTGACTCTTTGTGACCCTATGGACTGTAGCTCACCAGGCTCCTCTGTCCATGGAATTCTCCAGGCAAGAATACTGAAATGGCTTGTCTTGCCGTCCTTGGGGGGATCTTCCTGACACAGGAATCAAACCAGAAATTCCTGCGTTGGTGCCACCAGTTAAGTCCCTCATGCCATTAATACCATCCACCCCCAAAACTGTAACTCACACTCTTTCCCTTGGATCATTCTTCTGGATCTGTGAACAGTCCTATAACAATCATATATTTTGTGTGAATATTTCTTACTTTTGTAGTCATGAGTTGAATGCTATTGTTAAAGGACCTTAAATTTTTTTTTTTAAACTAGACTTCAGTCTTCTATAGGAGAAGAGTCTAGTTACTTTTGTGTAGACTCTATGTGTGATGCTTTTGGTTACTAAGGAAATATGTGTTGACTTTAAAACCTTCTTTCCAAATCACACTTTGTAAAAGTTCAGTCTTAGCTTGTAATCTTTTCCAATTATGGAGAAACCACTTCAAGTTGCTTTTCAGGAAACTTGATGTACTCCGATCAAATGCATCTGTTTGATGTTCTAACATCAATTTAAAAATTTAAACTGCACTTTGGTTCACAAGGTGAGTTTATCAGGGAACAGATATGTCTGTTTCACAGTGTGATGGTTGCCGTAGAAACAAATGAAAGGGGCTAAATTATTAATTTGGTGATTTTTAAGGTGAAAGAATGAAGACCTTTAGAGTGAGAATATTCTATATAATGTAAATATAGACCAGCACATCCACAAGGGAAAATTTGATTGGAGGAGAACAATTGTTGAGATTCATGATCTTTATCTTCTGACCCGTGGAGGCAGGCTGGAGAGAGGGGCCTGCAGATGAGGTTCTGTTTTTGGTATCAACTAACCGTTCTCCATGAGGAACTGTTTTTGCTTGTATTATGCAGGAGTGGGAAAGAAAAAGGAAATGGGAAAACATTGGCTATTGCTTTTGAGAAGGAAAAAACAAAACAACAAAACACCAGCACTTCTTTTGTAGCCAGAGTTCTCTATGTAACCTGATAACAGAGAGAGAATAGAAAAAACGGTCCTGTCCTTAGCAAGGGTAAAACAAGAATTCAGTAAAGCATCAATAATAGTCGAGGCTAAGTATAACGGATGGCTAGTGTTACCTCCTGTTTCTTTTAAAATTACTTCTTTAAAATATACTTCGCTCAGTAATGGCTACATTTCTCTGACATTATAAAGAATTATTGAACGTAGACATATATCACTTTCATCCTCTCTCAGTTACCTTATGTTTCAGAAATATGGATATTAGATCTTGAAGATTTTAGAAGCTACCCCTTATCTCATGGCATTATATTTGAAACAGAGGCAAAGTAGCTAAAAAGAAATAAACAGCTTCTTGAATATTGAATTCATGTGTCCATATTTATTAAGTCATAATGTCGATGCTGAGCAACCATGTCAGGAAATCTATCTTATATTTAACCAGAAGCCTTATATTTCAACTTTCATTTCTCAGTCTGTCTGTAAAGAATGTATCCTTTGTTGCAGTGGGATTTACCATGAAACTAGTCAAGTTTAGCTTCATGGTTTCTTACTTGCAGAGATCCCTTCTGAAGTCCTGGAAGGGATTCTAGCATCGTGTCACATGATTATATGTATTTTTTGTGAAATTTGAAAAAAGATATTTTAATTGTACTTAAACTGCTCTCACTTTATATTCATATGTACTCCCTGTCCTGCTTCCCTTTGGTGATAAATGGTGGTAGAATGGCCAGGGGCATTTTGGGGATTCAACTGAAGGGAGGTTGAGTGTTGGATACATTATTTTGAATGTAGGGAACATATTTTCTTCGTGGTTCATAGTCATGTCTAAATGTAGTTCAGTTGTTGCTCGTTACCCTTAAGAATTGTTTCTAAGACTATTCTTGCATGTTTCCCAGATGCCTTAACTAGTGCTGAGAAATAAAGATTTAGGACCAGATATTGTAAAATAATATGAGCCTTTTCCCTGGACCTACATGAGAGCTGAGGAAAATTAAGAATTGAAGTGTATGGAGCCAAATCTAATTTGTGGGAAATGCATCTATTTTTCAGGCATGTAAAATTATAAGCAAGGAATTGGTTCTCACCATCTAATCAAAATGGAAATTCTCCTCTATCAGGGATACTTGATAATGTTGCATATAAAATTATCCAACGTTGGAAAGACAGTCTCTTCAACAAAGTGCTGGTGCTGGGAAAACTGGACAGCTACATGTAAGAAAATGAAATTAGGCAATTCTTAAACACCATACACAAAAATAAGCTCAAAATGAGTTAAAAACCTAAACGTGAGACCAGACCCTATAAAACTTCTAGAGGAAAACATAGGCAGAACACTGTCAGACATAAATCGCAGCAATATCTGTTTAGACCCATCTCCCAGAATAATGGAAATAACAAAAATAAACAAATGGAACCGAGTTAAACTCAAAAGGTTTTGCACAGCAAAGGGAACAATAAATAAAACAAAAAGACAACCCACAGGTTGGGAGAAAATATTTGAAAATGATGTGACCCACAAGGGATTTGTCTCCAAAATTTACAAACAGCTCATGATGCTTAACGGCATCAAAACAAACAACCCAATCAACAAATGTTTAGAAGATCAAATAGACATTTCTCCAAAGAAAACATACAGAGGGCCAAGAGGCACATGAAAAGATGTTCAACATTGCTAATTAGTAGAGAAAGGCAAATCAAAACTACAATGAGATATCACTTCGCACCAGCCAGAGTGGCTTTCATAAAAAAATCCACAAATAATAAAAGGGTGTGGAGAGAAGGGACCCCTCCTACACTGTTAGTGGGAATTTAAATTGGTACAGCTACTATGGAGAACAATATGGAGGTTCCTTAAAAAGCAGACTCTGCAATCCCACTTCTGGGCATATATCCAGAGAAAACCATGCTCCGAAAGGATATATGCACCTCAATATTCATTGCAGCACTGTTTACAATAGCCAAGACATGGAAGCAGCAACCTAAGTGTCCATTGACAGAGGAATGGATAAAGAAGATGTGGTACATATATGCAATTGGGATTGAAAAGAATGAAATAATGCTATTTGCAGCAACATCGATGGACATAGAGATTGTTATACTGAGCGAAGTAAGTCAGACAGAAGGAGAAACAGTATATGACATCCCTTATATGTGGAATCTAAAAAGAAAGGATACAAATGAACTTACAAAACAGAAAGAGACTCACAGACTTAAAAAAATGAACTTATGGTTTCTGCAATAGGATGGGGGGAACGGGATACTTAGGGAGTTTGGACATGTGCACACTGCTATATTTATAATGGATAACAAACCAGGTCCTAATGTATAGCACAGGGAACTCTGCTCAATGTTATGTGGCAGCCTGGATGGGAGGGGAGTATGGATAGAATGGATACATGTATATGTATGGCTGAATCCTTTTGCTGTTCACCTTAAATTATCAAAATATTGTTAATTGGCTATATTCCAATACAAAATAAAAAGTAAAAAAAATAGAATTATCAATTTATCACCTATAATTTTCCTTTCTATTGGGAATTACATGGTGGAGAATTTATAGACTATCTATTTGTAGGGCACAAACTTGCAAGTACTAAAGGAAAAAGTGTGTGTCTGTGTGAAGTCACATGTTTTTATGCACCCTAACTTCAATGATAAAAAATTTTAACTGACAATTAACCACACTATAATTGTCCCTCTATTCTCTCTCTATAAAATGTTATCAGAATATTGTCATATGAAGAAACAAAATCTAGGGGATATAAAGATTTGCTGGACAGTCACTAAAAATGCTAGTTTTGAATTTCTATTGTTTGTCAGCTTTTTAAAATTATAATTTGTTGTGATTTCTTTTATCTTTCTGTAAAAATGTTCTAAGTACCTATTTTAAAAAAAATGCCCCAAATTAAATATGGTTAAAATCCATAAAATCTAGTTTTATTATGTAATGATAGTTAGAACTCCTAATCAATTTAGTTTAAAAAAGCTGACTCACTCAAATTTATTAAATGTTTAGAAACAGCAGAAAAATTCTTCGTGTGGTGCAAGTCACTCATTCCTTGTTTTTCTGAGAGCAAAAATCTGAGTTACTTTCATCTTTCTTTATGTATTGTATTTTGTACACTGTCCCTGGCCAATAGAATTTTCTGTGATGCTAGAAACACTCTATGCTGAATACTATTGCAACCACTAGCCATATGTGGTAATTAAGCATTTGAAATGTGTGGTTGGTGAGACCGAGCAATTGAAGTATTTATTCTATTTTAATTAACTTATATTCACATTGACATGGCCACACGTCTGGTAGCCCTCATATTGGACAACTCACCTGTCACTCTTAATCAACTTTGGGATTAACTCTATGTCTCATATGCATTTCTATCTAGTCACTGAGTATAGATTTTCAGGTCATTATGCAGTACAGTCCTAAGTCCTGACTAACGTAATATATTATTCAGAAAGTTGTGTTTCATTTTTGAGCAATTTCTCAAATATCCTCACATTCTGATGATGCTGTGGGCATTTTTATAGGCAGGTCCTTATTTATGATTATGTTTATTGCTGGCAGATGCTAGAAAGCATAAAACTTTTGTGGATATCCTCCTTTCAAACACACTTCTCAATATGGTGAAACAATCAATCAAAGAGTGTTTTATTTGGAGGAAAAGATGCATAGACTCCTATCAATAAAGCATTCTGCTCTTCTAAAAGTAATGATCATTAGAATGAGCCTGACAAGGGTTTGACATATTCAGCAACTGGAGATGTCCTACTCTATAGAATGAATTTAACAGCGATAGCCAGATTATGCTCTACAGTTGAGAGTGATACCCAAGGCCTGTCCCTGGAAGATGATTGTTTACGCCCAAGAGCAATTCCTGGAATGTAACAGGAAGCTGTGCATGACCACAGAGCTGAGCTGGATGTTTCTCCAGGCTTCCTGTTGGAGGGATGACTGTTTTTCATTCCCCTTCAGGAACACATGAAAATCACTCTGAAAACCATACAGAAGAAAATGCTTGTTTAAAACAAGTATGACTTTCTGCAGATATATGATTCTGTATAGAATAATCTATAAGATAACTATTCTGTAAGATAACTATTACAGCAAAAGAAGGTGGAAACCTAAATAAAACTTCAGAAAAATCAAGAGCAGTCTAGATATTAAGGGACAGGATACTGCAAAGTTACACTGAAGTTCAATATTAGTATTGAAATGATTTCTCAATCTTTAGGCCCACAAAAATTTACAAAGCCTACAAATTTGATTAAACATATTTTTCATTCTTATTTTCTTTGTATTTGATGATATCCTTATGTTTTTGTCCACCCTTTCCTTGTCACTGGATTAAAAGAAAACAGTGAATTTTCTATTGAGTATAGTACTCAGTGTGGATATAGTGCTTGATATAGGATTAAAACTAATATAAACCATGATCAGGATATTTTTTTATTTAGTTTATTGTGTCCTTAAGGCAAATGGATGATGGCATTTTTTTGTTTTGTTTTCTTTAGTTTTTATTTAGAATGAATCAGTGCTGGATGTACACAAATTCAGTTTGTTTAAAAACAAGAAGCCAGAAAAACACAAAATAGTAACAGCTTTTTTGGAGGCCTAGTTTTATTTATTCTTATATTTTTATTCTTAGACTCTTGAGGTATATACATTTGCTAATTTCTGTGGCAGAATTAGGGGTTTATGTAGAAATATAATCACTTTCATTAAACTGATATATCTAGGGGACTTCCCTGGTGGTCCAGTGGTTAAGGCACTTGTGTTTCCAGTGCAGGGGATACAGGTTCAATCCCTGGTCAGAGAACTAAGATCCTACATGCCACACGCACACTCAAAAAAAAAAAAATTGGTAAATCTATATGTGAAATCCTGGAGATGACAACAGTGTCCATCAACGGGTGAGTATATGAACAATCATGGTGTGTCCATACAATGAAACACCACACAAACTAAAGGAATACATAGCACAGTATGGACAAATCTCAGAATACTTCAGCCGAGTGAAAGAAACCAGGAAAAAAACACATGGACTATTTATATAAATCCATAAATGTATTTATTTGTAAATATAAATATACAAAGATTAGATACATTTCTTCAAATTACATTCTAGTGTATAGTGACAGAAAGCAGGTAGTTGCTGCCTGGGTCTGGAGTAGGGAGGTCTGTGGGAAGGGGTGTGTGAAGGAGGGATTACAAAAAGCCAACAGGAAACTTTGAGTGGTTGTGTATATGTTAATTATTTTGCTTGTAGTGATGGTTCACAAGTATACATACGTCAAAGCTTAACATCTTGTATGCTTGAAAAAACATCATTTATGTCAATTTTATCTCAATAGAGCTGTTTAAAATTCTTTTTAATTAAAATGGAGTGCTCTGATTTTTAACTAGGCTTCCCAGGTGGCTCAGTGGTAAAGAATCCGGCTGCCCATGCAAGAGACACAGGTTTGATGCCTGGTCTGGGAAAAATCCCCTGGAGAAGGAAATGGCAACCACTTCAATATTCTTGCCTGGAAAATCCCATGGGAAAAGGAGTCTGGTTGGCTCGCAAAAGGATCGGACATGACTTAGTGACTAAACAACAACAATTTTTGACTACTCAAAAATAAAGCCATATACCCAAATAATTTTCACAGTCCAGTAAAGGAGAGTAGGTGGGGTCCTAGTAAGTCCTGAATAAAATATGAGATACCTCAAAGAAGCAAGCAATCCATTCCCCAGTGAGTGATAATAGAAATTAAGGGAAAAAAGCAAATCAGAAAGTATCACTTCCGGTCTCTGTGAATAGACACATATGTTTGCTAAAACAAGATCCCTGTGAGTCTACTGGATGGACTGTCTCCACCGCTCTTTCATCCAGTGAGCTACAATTTCTTTTCTATGCTATACTAGATGTATTCTAAGTGCGTGTTATTTCTGTCTTGTTTTCTCTGGCCCACCTTCCACGATTCAATCAGATCCTCATTATTTCCTGTCTGCAAGTATTTTCTAGTAATCTCCCCACTTCCCATCTCCTTCCCTTCCAACCCATCTTCCATGCAACAACAGGGAGCTGTTACCTGTAGGGGCCAGGGAAAGAATCATCTCCCAAAAGCAGGAGAAAGAGATTGCTAGTGGTAGGAAGTCAGATCACAAGAGCTATGGCCTTTGGTAGAGAAACATGAAATGTCAGTGGTAAAGAATCCGCCTACCAATGCAGGAGACACGGGTTCAGTCCCTGGGTAGGTAAGATCCCCTGGTGAAGCACTGAACAGCAGCAGCTGAGAAATACAGTTGTTGCTGATCCACAGCCTGACGGGAAACAGATACTGACTTCATACCCTCTTCCCTTCAGTGCCTTGCCAATGATTTTTACTGGTCAAACTGAAAGTCAGGGAGCCCAGTGGATGTAGTCCATAATGGTTGGCCTATCAGGACACAGAGCAGTGTGAAGAAGGGGAAGAATAGATCTGGAAACACCAACAGCAACTATATTAGCACATCCTTCTAAAACATGAGATGGATCACACTGTTTCCTTAAGAAAATAGCATTGTCAGGGGCTATCTGTGTTTGGGGGTTGGAAGACCTTTGCCTCTACCTTCAAAATTGAAAAGTAATATTTTGCTCATGTATTTGCTGAATAAAAGATATTGTAATTTATTACATGTGATTGGCACGTCCCTAAGTACTTGACATATATTATCTCATTTGCATGCGTGTGTGCTAAGTCACTTCAGTCATGTCCGACTTCTTTGTGACCCTGTGAACCAGGCTTCTCTGTCCATGGGATTCTCCAGGCAAGAATACTGAGGTGGGTAGCCATTCCCTGCCCCAGGGAGTCTTCCCAACCCAGAGGTCAGAACCCACATCTGAGGCTCCTGCATTGCAGATAGATTCATTACCCCTGAGCCACTGGGAAAGCCTGTAATCTCATTTACTTCCCTCATTATCTCTGAGAAAGAGATGTTTCATTGTCTTAATAATATTGAAGCATATCAGTATTTACAATGCCATCACATTATATACGCATACTAAAAAATCTCATGTGAATTCCCTAATACTTGTAGGGAAGAAGATAGGAAGCAAAATGACAATTTAAATAATATGGATGAACCCACCTGCTCGGCCAGTTAACGTTAGTGAGAGTCTGGAGTTTACTTGGAGAAGGAAATGGCAACCCACTCAAGTACTCTTGCCTGGAAAATCCCATGGATGAGGGAGCCTGGTAGGCTATGGTCCATGGGGTCACGAAGAGTCGGACACGACTGAGGGACTTCACTTTTCACTTTCATGCATTGGGGAAGGAAATACTAACCCACTCCAGTGTTCTTGCCTGGAGGATCCCAGGGACGGGGGAGCCTGGTGGGCTGCCGTCTATGGGGTCGCACAGAGTTGGACACAACTGAAGCGACTTAGCAGCAGCAGCAGCAGAGTTTACTTATTTTGTAAACATACACATACACCAGCTTAAACATACACCAGCTCATTTATTGGGTACTTAATGAAAGAATTTGGGGAATACTCAATGCAAAGATATAGAGGAAAACAATAGAGTGGGAAAGACTAGAGTTCTGTTCGAGAAACTTAGAGATACCAAGGGAACATTTCATTGGACACAATAAAGGACAGAAACAGTATGGACCTAACAGAAGCAGAAGATATTAAGAAGAGGTGGCAAGAATACACAGAAGAACTATACAAAAAAAATTTTAATGACCTATATAACCACGATGGTGTGATCACTTACCTAGACCAGACATCCTGGACTGTGAAGTCAAGTGGTCCTGACCTTAGGAAGCAGCACTACAAACAAAGCTAGTGGAGGTGATGGAATTACAGCTGAGTTATTTCAAGTCCTAAAAGATGATGCTGTTAAAGTACTGCATTCAGTATGCCAGCAGATTTGGAAAACTCAGCAGTGGCCACAGAACTGGAAAAGGTCAGTTTTCATTCCAATCCCAAAGAAAGGCAATGCCAAAAAATGTTAAAAATATCCCACAATTGCACTCATCTCGCATGTTAGCAAAGTAATGCTCAAAATTCTCCAAGCTAGGCTTCAACAGTACATGAACCGTGAACTTTCAGATGTTCAGGCTAGATTTAGAAGAGGCACAGGAACCAGAGATCAAATTGCAAACATCTGCTGGATCATAGAAAAAGCAAGAGAGTTCCAGAAAAACATTTATTTCTGCTGTATTGACTATGCCAAAGACTTTGACTGTGTGAATCACAATAAACTGTGGAAAATTCTTAAAGATATCCTTTACCTGCGGCCTGAGAAATCTGTGTGCAGGTCAAGAAGCAACAGTTAGAACTGGCCATGGAACAACAGACTGGTTCCAAATTGAGAAAGGAGTATGTCAAGGCTGTATATTGTCACCCTGCTAATTTAACGTATAAGCAGAGCATGTCATGCAAAATGCTGGCCTGGATGAAGAACAAGCTGGAATCAAGATTGCCGGGAGAAATATCATAACCTCAGATATGCAGATGACACCACCTTTATGGCAGAAAGTGAAGAGGAACTAAAGAACCTCTTGATGAAAGTGAAAGAGGAGAGTGAAAAAGCTGGCTTAAAACTCAATATTCAAAAAACAAAGATTGTGGCATCTGATCCCATCACTTCATGGCAAATAGATGGGGAAACAATGGAAACAGTGACAGACTTTATTTTCTTGGGCTCTAAAATCACTGCAGATGGTGACTGCTGCCATGAAATTAAAAGATGCTTGCTCCTTGGAAAAAAAGCTATGACCAACCTAAGCAGCATATTAAAAAGCAGAGACATTACTTTATCAACAAAGGTTCGTCTAATCAAAGCTATGGTTTTCCCAGTAGTCATGTATGGATGTGAGAGTTGGATCATAAAGAAAGCTGAGTGCCAAAGTACTGATGCTTTTGAACTGTGGTGTTGGAGAAGACTCTTGAGAGTTCCTTGGATTGCAAGGAGATCAAACCAATCAATCCTAAAGGAAATCGGTCCTGAATATCCATTGGAAGGACTGATGCTGAAGCTGAAGCTCCAATACTTTGGCTACCTGATGCGAATAACTGACTCTTTAGAAAAGACCCTGATGCTGGGCAAGATTGAAGGCAGGAGGAGAAGGAGACAACAGAGGATGAGATGGTTGGATGGCATCACTGGCTAGATGGACATGAATTTGAATAAGCTCTGGGAGTTGGTGATGGACAGGGAAGCCTGGCGTGCTGCAGTCCACTGGGTTGCAAAGAGTCAGACACGACTGAGCGACTCAACTGAAGTGAATGAAAAGAACAAAGCACAAAGAAAGCTGGTGATTATTTCTTATAAAGAGATGATATGTTGTTTTCCAAGGGGGCCCAATTCTCAAAGGGTTTTCAAAGGTAAATTTTGTGTACCTTATTTTCATCTCCTGACTGACTTTAAAACCTAACCCTTAGATAAAATTAAACCCTGGATTGAGACTTGAGAATTAAACCCTGAATTAAAACATAGCCAGCTTATAAAATGTCTGTCTGATTATAAACACTTTGCTCTTAAGCATTATCGTGTCATATATAGTCTTAAAAAAAGATAAACATCGCCAGTTCTTTCTCTCTGCAAAATTGAAAGCTTGAGATTATTTTTCTTTTTCTCAATTTACTGTTACTTAATATTTTGGGGTGCCTGAAACTTGAAAGGCAACAGACATTTTGTATATGCTACCATTGTCTTTTATTAGCCTGTTTTTTTTGTGAAAGGGTCTGCTTATAAAGTAGGATTCATATTTTAGTGTGTAAAAAATGTCATATTTTCTATTGGATATAAAAAGTGTATTTCCATACCTTATAAAATATATGTTAGAAAAATTTTTAAATGTTTTTGAGACTTGAAGCAATTGTTTTCTCTTACTATTAGAGTTCTTTGTGTAAATATTGTGCATTGAATATTTAACGTTCATAATCTAACATTGTTGGAGATCCAAATACATCCATTTTTAGAGCAGAAGTTAATTTTTTTTTAAAGAAAAAAATTATTATTTATTTGGCTACTTTGCTTCTTAGTGCCATGTGCAGGCTCAGTAGTTGTGGGTGTGGACTTAATTGTACCATGTCCCCTGTATTAAAAGGCAGATTCTTAACCACTGGACCACCAGGGAAGTCCCCAAAGAATCTTTTAATGAATAATATATACTGGTTGAAGCAATCATATATTTTTCTTTGAGTCCACACTTTTGCTTTAAAATGTCTAACTCCCAGTGTGCATTCATTTACATCTTTGTTACACATTTGCAGGCTTTATTTTAATATTAACTTGAAGTGAAGTGAAATGAAGTGAAAGTCGCTCAGTCATGTCCGACTCTTTGCGACCCCATGGACTATACAGTCCGTGGAATTCTTCAGGCCAGAATACTGGAATGGGTAGCCTTTCCCTTCTCCAGGGAATCTTCCCAACCCAGGGATCGAACCCAGGTCTCCCGCATTGCAGGCGAATTCTTTACCAGCTGAGCCACCAGGGAAGCCCAATATTAACTTGGAAGTGCATTTTTCTTACTTGTATTTTGAGGTTACCTAAAATGTACCTGCAAACAACAGACATTCAGTAAATGTCTGGTGAATAAAATGAATGAATGTCCTCAATGTCAGCTGCCAAGATTTATTCAGAATTTTCATTAATTCTGTTTATAATTGACCTACAAAAATTAAACTTTTTATCAAGAGGTAATGTGTGTGTGCGTGCTCAGTTGCTTAGTCATATGCAACTCTTTGCGATTTCATGGACGTGGGCCACCAGGCTCTTCCTTCCGTGGAATTTCCCAGGCAAGAATACTGGAATGGGTTGCCATTTCCTCCTCCAGGAGATCCTCCCTACCCAGGGATCAAACCCTCGTCTCCTGTGTCTCCTGCATTGCAGATGGATTCTTTACCCACTGAACCCAATGGGAAGTCGAGTTCACAATAACCCAGGTTACTGGAATACCTTCTCCTCACCCAAAGCTAACCGTGGAGTAATGCTCTGGAACATAAAACCCAGGGCGCTTGAAACAAAATACAAGCTCCTGCAATGATTAACCAAAGCACTGCAAGACCTCAAGGGCTGCCTCGCTTACCTTCTTATACATATTCGAGTTCCCAGTGAAGCTTGTCTTCAGAAACAGGGTCTGTTTGTGATTCTTGAAATTCAGATAAATTCTAGAAGAGGATGATGATAATAATGACCATTTTAATTTCAATTATTTGTCTGTTAATTTAATTAATTGAACAAGTGGGTAGCTCTTGAGGGAAAAGCTCTTTATTATGCAGCTAGGGAGGTTTTATAAGAAACACTGAATTCTTTTTTTTTTTTTTTTTTTTTTTAGAAAAAGCCTTTATTTATTTAGATTTTTGGATTTAAATGTAAAACTATTTTGAGTCAACTTCTTAACTTATTTCATACTGCTACATGGGACCGATTTTAGCAAAATAAACAGAAGGCAAATTAATCATAAAGTCCAACAAAATCGATGGCTTTAGTTCTGATTTTGCTAGTTAATTCTTATTGTTAATTATTCTCCAGAACTGAACACCACAATTCAGTGTGTATATACCCACATATTAGTTAGAGGAATACCAAATAATGATTGTGAAGTTTTTCCTACACAGATAGTAAGGTAATTAGATAATGACCCACATAGTTGACAAAAGCCCCCTTTTTCTTTAAGGGCACATTTGCTGTTTGAGTTGCCTCTATTCTTCATTCACTAATTCCTAGCCTAGTGAATATTTTTTTAAATCAAGTTACTTTCTTAATTAACTATATAAGAGTCCACTCTCACAAAATATAATAACCTACAGTATTAAAAAGGATTACAGCCTAAAATTATGGAACAGAAAATTAAAAATAACTTAAGTATATTATTTTTGCAAGTTGTTAATAACCTGTTTGTGTAAACTATTGACAATGAAAAAAATCCCATTGTTTAACAGATTTTTAAAATATTTTGTCTTTTCTGTCCTTTTTCTCCTTTACTACATAAACTGTTTAAAAAATAAAACTTGTTTGTCATGTTAAAATAGCTGTTGATTTAAATTTTTTTTTTTTGTCCTGACTGTCAGAATATCCAGTGGAAATAGTGGCTGGTATGTTAGAGTGTGAATAATGCAGTAATCTGTAACTGTCTGCCCTTTCAGTCCAGGATGAGAGTCATTGATTAGAAATAGAATTCATGATTTTGAGTTCAGACAAACTGCTTCCAAAATCTCTGCAAAAAGAATTTTTTTTAGTGATCCAAAAAGTCTTCTGAATTTCTTTGAGAGTAGTATCTAGCAAGCAAAGTCCTAAAATTGATCACAAATTATCTCATATTTATTTAGATCCATTCCCAACTACAATCACTTTTTTGGAGGTTACCTTAAAAAAAAAAAAAAAAAAGCATGCCCTGCATCTCCATTAACAGCTACTCATCTCAATCTCATCATCTTTTTCCCACTCTGGACTTTTTAATTTTTCTCAAATGAACAAACTCTATTCCCTTAGTCAACCTGCCTTGAAATTTTTCCTTTATGCCTTTTTTCTCCATCTTCTCCAAATCCAGTAATAAGAAGCTGAAAATTATTTCTTCTTGTCATTGATACCTCATTTTAATTCCCACTGTCATTATCTTGGTCCCAGAACTCATTACTTCACAGTGAGACTGTTTTAATAATTTCTTAGCTGATCTTTCTTGATCATATTTCTGGCCTCTTCAATATTTTTTATATACCACTGCTTTCTTTATGCAGTTTATCTTTGATGCTCAAAATCCTTCAAGACTTCCCCTTCACCAACAAAATAAATTTAAAATTCCCTTGTCTATGATCTCAGACCCTTCACTTCTGACTCCAATCTATTTATCTAACCTCATGTACTCATTTGGGCTTCTCTGGTGACTCAGATGGTAAAGAATCTCCCTACAATGCAGGAGACTCAGGTTCCATCCCTGGATTGGGAAGATCCCCTGGAGAAGGGAATGGCTACCCACCCCCATATTCTTGCCTGGAGAATTCCATGGACAGAGAAGCCTGGAGAGCCACAGTCCATGGGATCACAGAGAGTCAGTCACGACTGAGTGAATAACATGGATTCATTCAACAGACATTTTTGAGAGTTACTCTGTGCCAAGGACTGTGCTTAGGAGGTTGACACATAAAGATGAACAAGGCGTATCAGGACTTCCCTGCCAGTCCAGTGGTTAAGACTGCTTGCTTCCACTCTAGGATTGTGGCTTTGATCCCTGGTCAGAGAACTGAGGTTTCGTATACCGCGAAATGTGGCTTAAGTAAACAAACTTAAAAAAAAAAAGGACAAATAAGGTATGGTTCTTGGTCTTCACAAGCGCACAGCGCTTCTCAGTAAGAAGACATTAGTAACGCTTTTCATGGCCTCCTCCACAATTCCAAGAGGTATATTCTCATCTAGTGACATTTTATTTCCTCCATGAAAACTTCTTTAACCATCCCAGTCCATTTTGGTTTCTTTCTCCTCTGTGCCATCAGATTTGTCTGATGACGCCATCAGGAAAGTCTGTGCCGTAAGATTTGTTTATGATAATGTAGAGGACTTGCTGTTCCCTCTACCTCAGGTTTATTGAGAGATAATTGACATGTAACATTACGTAAATCTAAGGTGTACAATGTGATGATTTGACACGTGTATATATTGCAAAATGATTTAGTAAGGTCGCTAATAATAAGGTTAGTTAAGACATCCATCTCCTCACATAATTATGCTTTTTCTTATATGTGTGGCGAGAATATTTAAGATCTACTTTCTTAGAAACTTTCAAGTAAATAATATATTGTTAACTACAGTCACCATTCTGAATAACAGATGCCCAGACCGTATTCATCTGATAACTAGAAGTCTGTACCCTTGACATCTTCCCTTTTCCTCCAGCCCCCAGCCCTGGCAATCACCATTCTACTCTGTTTCTATGAATTTGGCTTTTTTTCTGTTGATTCCAAATGCAAGTGAGATCATGCAGCATTTGTCTTTCTCTGTCTGACTTAATTCACTTAGCTTAATGCTCTCAAGGTCCTTCCGTGTTGTTGCAAATGGTAGGATTTCATTTCTCTCATGTCTGAATAGTATTCCATTGTATGTATAGCCACATTTTCTTCATCCATTCATCCGCTGAGGTTGTTTCCGTATCTTGGCTACTGGGAATAGTGCTGCAGGAAACGGGGGTACAGATAGATCTTTAAGATAATTCCCTTCAGATGTACACCCTGTGCAGACTGTTGGCCATTTGTGTATCTCCTCTGGAAAAAAAACGTCTGTTCAGGTTCTCTGTCCATTTTTTGGTTAGATTATTTGTTTTATTGCTATTGATTGTATGAGTTCTGCATATGTTTTGAATATCAACCCTTAATCTGATATATATACTTTGCAAATATTTTTCCATCCCTGTGTCGGGAAGATCTCCTACAGGAGGAAATGGCAACCTACTCCAGTATTCTTGCCTGGGAAATCCCATGGACAGAGGAGCCTGGCAGGCTATGGCCCATAGCGTTGCAAGGAGTCATACACGATTGAGCGACTGAGCACGGAAGCACGTGTGGCATGCAGGATCTTAATTCCCCAACCAGGACTGAACACATACCCCGGCCGTGAAAGTGCCAAGTCCTAATCACTGAACTTCCAGGGAATTCCCTAGATGACTTGTTCTTAACCAGGGCTGTTTCACTCCACACAGAGCAGTTAGCAATGTCTGGAGACGATGTCCATTTATAGTAGTCATGACTAAGACAGTGCTGCTGGCATCTAATGGGTAGAAGCTAGGAATGCTAAGCATTTGAAAAATGCATTGGACAGCCCCCCACAACAAATCGTTATCTAGTCCCAAATGTCAATATTGAGAAGCCCTGATCTGGGAGATTGTTAATCTATGAACACAAGCCTATTTCTGATTGTGCTATAAGCTTATTGAAGTAGAAGCCATTTACCTCTCTATTTCCTTTCCTTTCTTTAAAAGACATAGTATGTTGGATTGAATGATGGTTCCCCCAAAGATATATCAAATGTCTGGAATGTGTGCATGTTTCCCTATTTGGAAAAAAAGGGGATCTCTGCAGATGGAGTTAAAAGTCTTGAGATGAGGGGACCACCCTGGATTGTTGAAATGAGCCCTAAATCCAATGAGAAGTGTCCTTAAAATAGACCCGCAGGAGAAACGCACAGAGAGAAGACACACAGACAGAAGAGGAGGCGGAAGTGTAAATCCCGAAGCAGAGACTGGAGAGATTGGAGTGTTGAGGCCACAGCAAGACGCACAAAGGAGAAGGTGATGGGAAGATGAAGGCAAAAGTTGTCGTGATGTTGCCACAAGCCAAGGAATCCAGGGAGTACTGACAGCTCCCCAAAGCTTAGAGGCAAGGAAGGTTGCTTCCCTAGAGCTCCAGAGGGAGCACAGCTTCCCTACACCTTGATTTCAAACTTCTGGCCTTTAAAATTGTGATAGAATTCATTTCTGTTATTTTAAGCCATAGTTGGAAAAGACCCTGATTCTGGGAAAGATTGAGGGCAGGAGGAGAAAGGGGCGACAGAGAATGGATGAGATGGATGGCATCACCAACTCAATGGACATGAGTTTATGCAAATTCTGGGAAATAATGAAGGACAAGGGAAGCCTGGCATGCTGCATCCGTGGAGTCACAAAGAGTGGGATGCAGCTGAGCGACTGAACAACAACAAGCCATCAAATGTGTGGTAATTTGCTATAGCAGCCTCAGGCAATTTATACATATAGTAAGTACAATGCCTGACCCATAGTAAGTACTTAATACAATTTCATATTTATGGTAGAACTGTCTTGCTTCCTTGAAGAAATGCAATTATATTTTCTTACAGAAAAAAGAAAGAAAGTGAAGTCACTCAGTCATGTCCGACTCTTTGAGACCCCCTGGACTGTAGCCTACCAGGCTCCTCCCTCCATCCATGGGATTTTCCAGGCAAGAGTACTGGAGTGGGTTGCCATTTCCTTCTCCAGGGGATCTTCTTGACCCAGGGATTGAACCCGGGTCTCCCGCATTTTATGCAGTCGCTTTACTGTCTGAGCCACCAGGGAGACATCTAATCAAATGCATATTCTTAGAGCCGCATGTAACTTTCCTCAGTGCTACAGAGTGTCATTAAACTAGACACATTAGACATATTGGCACATGAATGGGCTATCACCCAGAGAGGCCACTCAATGCAATTAACAGATGTCAGTGTACCAGCTAAAAATTTGTTCGTGTGTGCATGCTAAGTCACTTTGGTTCTGTCTTACTCTGTGACCCTATGGACTGTAGCCTGCCAGGCTCCTCTGTCCATGGAATTGTCCAGGCAAAAATGCTGGAGTGGGTTGCCATGCCCTCCTCTAGGGCATCTTCCTGACCCAGGGATCAAATCTGCATCTCTTATTGGCAGGCAGATTCTTTACCACTAGCACCATTTGAGAAGCCCTCGTTTGTGTATATGCTCATTAATTTATTTCAAATTGTACACCCTATAGATGTACCCTACTGAACTTATCAGCTATAAAATGTAATGTTGTTTATTAATAGAAGCTAGCTGTGGTTATTGTAGCTTGTAGCAACATCAGCTTTAATCTCTAGATGGCACTATGTTATAAGGAATCAGCCTAAGATCTGCTATTGCAATTTTCATATAACTGTTTCTAGAAATGAAGAATGTCTTCCTACTAAAATCTTCCAAGAAATTTTATATAACACTATGAAAGTTCTATTTTACTAAATGTGGCTAAGCTTATGATTTTCATATTACTCTATGATAAAGAAAGATAATAGAGGAATTGAGTTCTAAAGCATGCTAGCCAAAAGAATCTATCAGAAAAGGTTCTTTTCATTAAAGTTTTTTGATTATTCTGCATACATTTTGTTGGAAAATGTACAAACAAAAACGGAGATAGCTCTGTTTTCTCATGTGAGAACATTCACATAGCCTGGGACTTTATCTTTGATTTTTGTAGATGAGGATTAACAACCTAGTCTTCATTTTAGCTTAAAATATAAATAAGATGACATATATGTATTCTTTTTCCTCATTGAAATTCCACCTTCAGTCTCAGAAGGGATGAGATAAACCACTGGTATCATCTTTTCCTTAATTCTTTTTTTACATTCACGACTTTAATTTTTGAAGAATATTTTTTGCCTTGAGTCTCCAGTGACTTCTAGGAATTAAAGAATTTCTATATTCCTGAAGTCTTTAGTAATTAGATCTTGCTCTGCTTGCATAGGTGGTAAACTCATTCAGTCAATCAAATAATCTCTTATCTTTGTCTTCTCTAATTTCAAAGCATCTTGAACCACTCTTAAGGTTCCTTTTTCATTTATTGTTCTGTATTTTAATTATTTGCATGCACATATTATTTTCTTTGCACGCCTACAGGGAAGGTATCCTGACTTATTTACCTTTATGCAGATGATATGTGCTTAGTTCCTGTCTTTTAAATTAAATGGGTGTGATCTGATTCAAAGAAAAAAATAGCACATTTGTTATTGCCACTTGTGGCTACGTGGATGGACCTAGACATTATCATCCTAAATGAAGTAAGCCAGATAGAGAAAGACAAATATCATTTAATATCACTAATAGGTGGAATCTAAAAAAAATGATACAAATTAAATTACTTTCAAAACAGAAATATTCTCATAGAAAATGAACGGATATTTACCAAAGGGGAGGGGGAGGGATAAATTAGAAGTTTAGGATTACCAGATACAAATATATATATTGGTAGATACATTTGTATCAGATATATAGTATATATATACTATATATAAAGTAGATGAACAAGAAGGCACTACTGTATAGCACATATCATATCAGAGAGCTATATTTAAAATCATATTTGTATATGAATCACTTTGCTGTACCCCAGAAACTAATACATTGTAAAATCAATTACATTTCAATAAAAAAAATGGCTTATTTGTAAATTGCTTATTTTTCTGAACATTAAAAAAAACTCTAGATGTCTTTGATTTGAAGTACAAAATGAGGTTACCAAGTAAAAACAGATTTTCTAGATCAGATAAATGAAGTGAGGATTAAATTTGTTATTGAGTAAAATTTAGGGGTATTCCAAACCAATTTATTTGAATTTTTCATTTCCCACATGCAAATAGTAAACAAATCTATCACCAGCCTTACCAACTCCAACCCTTAGTTTTTACTCTTTCTTCAGATCTCAACTTATCTCCCAAATCTTACAAGCATAGTTATTTGATTTTTAGAGAGAAGTTACTCTTTTATGTTCCTAGACCACTCTGCCCTTCCTATATTATAGCTGATACCTTGGATTTTCACTGTTCATTTGTCTATGTCTTTTATCATTCTTTAAATTTCAAAGGGGCAAGAACCACGTATACCTAATAGACCCTTACATACCCAGTGCCCAGCACAGAGCCTGTTGTATCATGACCACTGTGCTCACCATGTGAACAAGAACTGGAAAACTGATTTAAGGATGAAAGGGAAACCTTTACATCATTAACTTTACAAATGTTAGATACATGTTAATATGTCAAGAACTATGCTAAACCCAGTAGATAAAACAGTAAGTGTAGTAGATAAATCCTCCTGCCTTCATGGAGCTGCATTTTCATGGCTTGAAGACAGGCAAGTCAGTAAATAAATATATAAGCACACAAGCACGTAAACAAGTGAATACAAAATAAAAGAGTTAAAAATAGCTATGGCTATTAATAAATAAATACTGATATATAACATATAAAATGAGGCAGGCGAATGCATTAAAGAATGTTTGAGGTGGTTCGAGGAAGGCTTTTCTGAGGAGATACAATGAGGTGAAGTGAGGGAGGTATCTGTGTGTATTTATGGCAGAACATGTTTCTCAGAGGACAGTTAATGAAAAGCGCATGAAGCAGAAACTGGCTTGGCACTTTCCAGGAACACGGAGACTGGTGTGAATGAACTAGAGAAACAAGATGTGGTTGGAGATGTAACTGAAGAGGAAACCTGGGGTCAGATAATAAAGGATCTTGTAAAACCCAACAAGGTCTTCGGATTTCATTGAGAGGAGATATCTTTGGGCGGGGATGGTGGGGCTGAGGAGGGTAGAAAGATGTGGTCAGATTTGGTTTCTGGCTGAGTTAGAGTTCTCAGACTTTGCTGAGGGAATAGACTTTGCTGTGGGGTATGAGGGGAAGGGGGACATCCGTGGTGGCTCAGTGGTGAAGGATTCACCTGCCAACACAGAAGATGTGGGTTCACTCCCTGAGTTGGGAAGATTCCCAGGAGAAGGCAATGGCAACTCATTCCAGTATTCTTGCCTGGGAAATCCCATGGACAGTGGAACCTGGTGGGCTACAGTCCATGGGGTCGTAAGAGTTGGACACGACTTAGCAACTAAACAACAATGAGGGAAAGGGAGGCATAAAGGAAGACTGCAGGGCTTTTAGTCAGAGCATCTGGAAGAATAGAGCTGATATTCAGTGAGACAGATTAAGAAATGGAAGTTAAAAAACAGACGTGGGGATAGAAAGGTGTTTGCTTTTAAGGCAGGAGGAAGAGCAGCTCATGTTTCCCCTAGTGATAGAACAATTAAAGATGCAGGAAAGTGAGGGGACAATTCCAGGAGTGTTCCTTGACTTGAAACAGGCAAGTCAGGTGATAAGGGTTGTAACCCTACACAAGTGAAGCAGTTGTCTTAGATAGTTCATCTCTTGTGCAAGATTTAAGGGGCTTCTCTTGTAGCTCAGTTGGCAAAGAATCTGCCTGTAGTGCAGGAGACCTGCGTTCAGTCCCTGGGTTGTTAAGATCCCCTGGAGAAGGAAATGGCAACCCACTCCAGTATCCTTGCCTGGAAAATCTCACGGACAGAGGAGCCTGGTGGGCTGCAGTCCATGGGGTTGCAAAGAGTTGGGCACAACTGAGCGACTAACACTTACTTACTTTTTTTTGTTTTGTTCCTATGAAATCAGAAGTGAGGTTATCAGTGGAGAGGATAAATGTTAGAGGTTGGAAAAGTTATAGATGGTAGATTTTTAATATGAGATGAATAATGTATCATATATGATATTGCTCCAAATGGCTAAAAAGACTCAATAATGCTACAGTCTTTGTGATGTGGTTACATTTCAAATCCATATTTTTATTTATTTATTTTCATTATTTTGACTGTACTAAGTCTTTGTTGTGGCACTCAGGGTTCCTCTGTCTGTGGCACACAGGCTTCTTTTGCTGTGGCACATGGTCTCTAGACCACACAGGCTCAGTCGATTCAGCAGGTTTAGTTGTCCCGTAACAGGTAGATCTTAGTTCCCAGACCAGGGATGGAACCAGTGTCTCCTGCATTGGATGACCACTGGTCTACCAGGGAAGTCCCTCAAGTCTATATTTTTAAACTAATAGAATCCAATGGAACAACCAATAGTTTACCAAGAACTATCATGGTTCTATATTTAACTTCAGTAGAAACCAGATGATTTAAATATAATACTAAAAGTGAAAGTGAAAGTCACTCAGTTGTGTCCAACTCTTGGCAACCCCATGGACTATACAGTCGTTAGAATTCTCCAGGCCAGAATGCTGGAGTGGGTAACCTTTTGCTTCTCCAGAGGATCTTCCCAACTCAGGGATCAAACCCAGGTCTCCTGCATTGCAGGTGGATTCTTTACCAGCTGAGCCACAAGGGAAGCCCAAGAATACTGGAGTGGGTAGCCTATACGTTCTCTAGTAGATCTTTCCAACCCAGGAATTTAACCTGGGTCTCCTGCATTGCAGGTGGATTCTTCATCCACTAAGCTATCAGGCAAGCCCACTCACAAAGTCATTAGAAACTGCAGGTATTTTGAATAGCATAGGAATATGGTAGGCTGAATTTGGGTCTGCCTCTTTTTCCCACCTGTGCTCCTTTGACTGAGCTGCTTCAGTTACCCAGATGTCACATGCTACTAAAGTAATGCTTAAAATTCTCCAAGCCAGGCTTCAGCAATACGTGAACCGTGAAATTCCAGATGTTCAAGTTGGTTTTAGAAAAGGCAGAGGAACTAGAGATCAAATTGCTAACATCTGCTGGATCATCGAGAAAGCAAGAGAGTTCCAGAAAAACATCTATTTCTGCTTTATTGACTATGCCAAAGCCTTTGACTGTGTGGATCATAATAGACTTTGGAAAATTCTGAAAAAGATGGGAATACCAGACCACCTGACCTGCCTCTTGAGAAACCTATATGCAGGTCAGGAAGCAACAGTTAGAACTGGACATGGAGCAACAGACTGGTTCCAAATAGGAAAAGGAGTATGTCAAGGCTGTATATTGTCACCCTGCTTATTTAACTTCTATGCAGAGTGCATCATGAGAAATTCTGGGCTGGAGGAAGCACAAGCTGGAATCAAGATTGCTGGGAGAAATATCAATAACCTCAGATATGCAGATGACACCACCCTTATGGAAAAAGTGAAGAGGAATTAAAGGGCCTCTTGATGAAAGTGAAAGAGGAGAGTGAAAAAGTTGGCTTAAAGCTCAACATTCAGAAAAATAAGATCATGGCATCCAGTCCCATCACTTCATGGCAAATAGATGGGGAAACAGGGGAAACAGTGGCTGACTTTATTTTTCTGGGCTCCAAAATCACTGCAGATGGTGATTTCAGCCATGAAATTAAAAGATGCTTACTTCTTAGAAGCAAAGTTATGACCAACCTAGACAGCATATTAAAAAGCAGAGACTTTACTTTGTCAACAAATGTCTGTCTAGTCAAGGCTATGGTTTTTCCAGTGGTCATGTATGGATCTGAGAGTTGGACCATAAAGAAAGCTGAGCACGGAAGAATTGGTGCTTTTGAACTGTGGTGTTGGAGAAGACTCTTGAGAGTCCCTTGGACTGCAAGGAGATTCAACCAGTCCATTTTAAAGGAGATCAGTCCTGGGTGTTCATTGGAAGGACTGATGTTGAAGCTGAAACTCCAATATTTTGGCCACTTGATGAGAAGAGCTGACTCATTTGAAAAGACCCTGATGCTGGGAAAGACTGAGGGGAGGAGGAAAAGGGGTCAGCAGAGGATGAGATGGTTGGATGGCATCACCAACTCAATGGACATAGGTTTGGGTGGACTCCGGGAGCTGGTGATGGACAGGGAGGCCTGGCGTGCTGCGGTTCATGGGGTTGCAGAGTCGGACACAACTGAGTGGCTGAAACTGAACTGAACTAGAGATCAGAAGCAAAGTCAGAGGAGTTGAAAGTGGGAGAGAGATTGGATGGGCTCTAGTGGTAAAAACCCGCCTGCCAATGCAGGAGACACAAAAGATTGGGATTCAGTCCCTGAGTGGGGAAGATCTCCTGGAGGAGGGCATGGCAACACACTCCAGTTTTCTTGTCTGGAGGATCCCATGAACAGAGAAGCCTGGCAGGCTATAGTCCATGGGGTCGCAAAGAGTCGGATATGACTGAGCAACTGAGCATGCACAGGTAAACTAATATCATTTTCCTGGTACAGCCTTTTCAGTCAGATTGTAATAACTTGAGAATGGAGAATTGATATAAGAAAAAAAGACTTAAAACAGCAAGTGGTATGGGAAGCTGAACTACTCTGGAAGAAGGCCAGGTGTGATTAACACAGGAAAGTGTGTTAGTTGCTCAGTCATATCTGACTCTTTGCCACCCCATGGACTGTAGCTCACCAGGCTCCTCTGTCCATGGGATTTCCCTGGCAAGAATACTGAAGTGGGTTGCCATTCCCTTCTCCAGGGGATCTTGGCAACCCAGGGATCAAACCAGGGTCTTCCCATATTGCAGGCAGATTCTTTACCATCTGATCCACCAAGGAAGCCCTAATCAACACAGAAGGAAGCCCTCAAATGAGCTGGGATATCTAGGAGTGGATATTGAAGGGTCCTTAGCAAGTTCAAGCTCTAGGATTCCTTGTGGTAGAAATTAAGGATGAAACTAAGCAGCAATTCCTGAAGTGGGCTGGAGGTATTTAGGGTGGACAGGACCCAAGCAAAGTTGTATTTGATTTTTCTCACATTGATTTTGCCCTTAATATAGATTTATTTTAATTAGACTCTAATATCTGACACCTCAGTTCAAAATAATGACATTATTTTCGAGTCAGTGCTTCTTACAGGTTATCAAGTCTGGCTGATTCTGTCTTCTAAGTTTCCCCTATATTTCTGTTTCTTTTGCTAGCCCCTTATTCCAGAGCTCCATTCTCTGGTGACTGTTTTCTACTACAAACCTTTACTCGGCCATCTGCAAGGCTGTTTCTGTGTTTCTTTGGGAAAGACACACCCTGCCCAAACCTTTCTTTCCTCATGTTGTCCCGCGCTCCTAACTTCTCAGAATTCTATCTTGCCAAGACCTTTGGTTTTTCGGCTTCCTTCACTTTATGCAGGAGGAAACTGAAGCCAGAGTCTTTACTCAATGTCAGAGCTATTAGGGGGCGAGATAACCTAGACACTATCTCCTGATCTAGTTCAGTGCTTTTTCCATGACACTTTTCAACTTCTCAGAATGGCTTCAGGGCTTTTCACCTGTTATTTCCAACCTCACTTCTCCCCTCTTAATCTCTTTAGTTCTCACCGTGAATCAGCCACTCCAGACAGCCTGTTTCCCAACTGCCCTTGGAATATGTAACTCACCATATTCCACCTAGTCGATGCCCCCTCTTTTCTTCTTTGCTTTTCATAGTTAGGGTGTTTGTGCTTGCTGGTCACTTGAACTTACACAAATTTCTCCTTTCTGAATTCCGTCAGCATCCACTGTGTATATCACTCACTAACACATGAAGTTCACAAGCCACCTTATTTAGGGGTTGATGATTCTGAACAACTGGATAACTGTCTTCACTTTCAAAGAAGATTCTACATTCCTGGATGATGCCTATAGTTTCTCTTTCATTTGTAGCCTGCTTCATGTACAGCATAAATAAATAATATGTTGAATTAAATTAGTCTTAGTGTTCTTCTGCACCCTTTACATTCTAAATCAACTAATATCTGTTGAGGGCTATTAGCTATTAGGCAGGGGGCTGGCAGCAAGGTGTGGTAGGCTAAACTTCTGTCTCAAATGAGCTCACATTCTTTAATCATTTTTTAAATTATAGTTGATATACAGTGCTGTGTTAATTTCTGCTATACATCAAAGTGACTCTGTTATACATACATACATATATATTCTTCTTTTATATTCTTTTCCATTATGGCTTATCACAGGGTATTGAATGTAGTTCTCTGTGCTCTAGAGTAGGACCTTGTTGTTTGTCTATTCTATATATAAAAGCTTACATCTGCTAACTCCAGCCTCCCACCATCCCTCCCCCCAAACCCTCTTCCTTGGCAACCATCAGTCTGGTCTTTATGAAATGAGCTCACATTCTGGGGAATTGGGGCACGTGAATTGCTCTGAGATATTATGATAAACACATCGTATAGTAAGTTTGGAGGTTTCACTATTCCTATTACGAATCCATTGATTACAGGAGGTAGGGTCTCATGGTTGGTTTTGATCATGGTGTGGCTTTTCTCAGATGAGGCTATTGGATAATGCAGGTATTTTACCATGATACATGTTAAACTGGTGCCATGCATTAGCCAGTTCACTGTACTCAGTTAACTAGAAAATACTACGGTAAAGCCACATTTTAAAGGGCTTGCTACAGCATGGATCTAATTATTCTGAGTAAATAACCTATCCACTTAGATGCCCTATTGTATTTTCATTTGAAAGATGCTCTGGTCCAGAGCCAGTTAATTAAAAATCTATTTTCAAAATTCCAAACACATATGCCTTTACCTTATTGTGAGCGATGTAAAGTTTAGAATATTGGCCCTTCAGAAACATGCTGTAATTTAATTATAATAAATTCTGTTTATGATGATAAATTATAATAAATTATGTTGCTTTGACAATGGCTGCAAATGAAAGCAAATCTTTCCTGCACAATACTTTCTAAAAAGGCAAAAAAAAAAAAAAAAAAGAGAGAAAGACTGCAGAGTCCAGTTGACAAATTGCAATCACTCTGAACTAGGGTACTTTAGTACATCATTCAGTATCACTGAAATGTAAAGGCGCTTTGTTAGGATTTAAAAATCAAGGCCTTGGATTTCTACCCAGTTGCAATAACACAGTGTAGCATTGTTAGCTCTGATTCAAGTGCAACTGATCAAAAGGTTATTGAATATTCCTTGTCTCTCAGCCAACCCTGAATGTCTTCTCCCTGACTGGAATATTTGGATCCTGTTGTTCATGAATGCTTATCTTACATTCCATTCACTATCATTATCTACCTTTCTCAGTAATTAGCTAATTACATTTCAAGATAATTAGTTTAATGAAAGTGTGGGAAGTATGCAGTAAGACTAAGTGATATTGTCATGACCTCTACATGTTGATTAAGTGAAAAATAAGCAACACCAAAAAAAAAAAAAAAGAAGGAAGATTTACAACATTATGTATGTTCAAAACATACTGTGTGTTTTACTGAATTATTTCAAATTAGTGCTAGCCTCCTTGGGCTACCATTGCTCCTTGGGGGTATGTTGGGTGTCACAAATGTGAATAATTCAAGCCACTGGGGCAGCTTTTTGGCCCTTACAGATATAATGCTTGCTGCTGCTTGTCCTGTTTATGGATTTCTCAAGTACAAATAGAAAAATATAGATATGTTTAGATTAGTAAAGCAACTATTTAAATAGAGGGACTAGAGCCATACTTGTAGTATATGTCCATTTTAAGACCATACAAATACATTAAACCTAAATGCTTATATATTATCTGATGCTTTATTTCTTTCAACATAGAGATGTATGTATGTACATATGTGTGCCTTCATTGACCATAGCACTCTTTTAATTTCTGTATAAGAGAAAAAACTATGTTGGAGATTCTATCTATAAAGAGATTGCATGTGTGTGTGCTAAGTCGCTTCAGTCATGTCTCACTCTTTGCAATCCTATGGTCCATAGCCCTCCAGGCTCCTCTGTTCATGAGATTCTTCAGGCAAGAATACTGGAGTGGACTGCCCTGCCCTGCTCCAGGGGATCTTTCTGACCCAGCAACCGAACCCACATCTTTTGCATTTATTGCATTGACAGGTGGGTTCCTTACCACTAGCACCACTGCAAAGCCCATAAAGATGTTATTATGCCCTTAATGGCAGTCACAAGCATGTACCTCTCAGGTTCTCCAACTACACAGAGCATCATTGACCGAGGACTATTGCTCATTTGCACTGAGTCCATGCTTCCTAGAGGCTGCTCCCAGCCAAGGAGCAGAGAGGCTGAGCCTCTGAGTGAGAGACCTAGTCTTGCTGAGATTCTGAGGCAGGTCTGTTCCTGGGAGACATGGGACTCCTGGACCAGCTCTACCTTTGGCTTATAACCTTCTCTTGAGTATTTCTGAACCTTCCTTTGACAGCACAGCCATCTAGGATGATTTCACCCGAACTTTCTTCCCATTTTCCTTGGGGATCAGCTTTTGGATGGTTCTCCCAGCCTTCTCCAGTTTTCTCCCTGTTCTCTCTCTCGGGCATTTCTCCCAATAAAATATCTTTGCACATTTAATCTAGTCTTGACATCTTATTCTTGGAGGACACAGCCTGGTAACTAAATCAGATACTTGGGAAAAATTAAAAGCTATGTTTTCAAGCAGTACAAAATAAGAGGCAACAAGCAGTACAGTTGAAAAGGTCACAGAAATGACAAAATACTTGATTCAGGTAGGTAAAGGCAAGCTGAGTTGGAAATGAGGTTGCATAATATATTTGAATGCAGTGAGCATTCTAATTGAGTGGAGTACAGAAGAATTGAAGATGGGTTTGAAAGATTTATTGAAATCCAATTATAGAGGACCTCAAATACCTTACTGAAGGATTTGGCTTGTCTTTTTTTTTTCTGTATTCCTTCTCCTGAAAATATGACAGCAGATGGACTTCAAAGGTTTGAGGATGCTGGGTACCAGTTGATGTTTCTCTTTCCGGCTCTTAGAACAGAGGCATGGAGTTCAGTAGCCCAAGTCCAAGAGGGAAGCTATGAAGAGGAACCCTAAACCACCTGGGGTTTGGGATTCTGACACCCTGGTAGTTTCCTGCTGGAGAGCTTGAGTATTGCACACATACGGGCAACAAAGACTGTTTTTTAAGCTTAAGTCTTAGTTCTGTATCAAGAACAGGCTAATTGGCTTCTATCTCTTCCTCCGTCTAAAAATCGGGTTACCCTTGGCAGTGTGTGAATCAGAGTTGAAGAGTTTTGTTTGGCACCCCAACACAGGCTTTGTTTGGCAACGAGGCAACAATTGTGCTTAAGGGAAATGAGAAATTTAACACCAAAATCAAAATATATGACTGCTTTTGAATAATCGGTTTACTTGGCTGGATTTTCGTTCCTGTATGACTACAAAGCTGGAGTTGAGTAGCAACTGCTCCATTTGGAGAGGACAGGGCTTCTTCAGCGTGCCGCGACACCCACTCCAGCCCAGAGTGCAGCATCTGCTCCAGGCTGTTCATCTGCAGTCCTGTCTAGTGTTTGTAGCCTTTTGAGTGTGTGACCCCACCCACGTTTCAGCCTCACTTTCTAGATCTTGTCACACTAGTGTTGAAAAGCTCTATCGTCTCAGCCACATGGGCAGCATGTTTTTGCTTTTGGACAATAGTTTTGTGCATATGAATGAAAACAGCTGAAATGCATTGAATCTCAGACAACTTTGCTCTGAGATCCTTCTTACCTGACCAAGACCTAGAAAGTGTTCAACTGAGCACCAAGAAGATTAAGTTGACAATAGAGGGAACTGGGTGTTCATGCAGTTGACATTGAGACCAATGTTTGCAGACGTTTGCTTTGAAGAGTAAGCCAGGTCCTGTCCTCCTCTGTAGATGATGAGGAAGATCAGGGCTTATTTGAGGATGTATGTAATAGAAAGTACTGTGCAATATATCATCATGATTTTTAAAAAATTATCGTGTGAGTTCCAGGTATACAACAAAGTGATTCAGTTATATGCATATATATTTTTTCTTTTTCAGATTTTTTTTTCGTTATAGCTTATTGCAAGATATTGAATATAGTCCCCTGTTCTATATAGTAAATCCTTGTTGCTTATCTATTTAATGTTTAGCAGCTTGTATCTGTTAATCCCATATTCCCAATTTATCCCTCCCCTCCTCTTTCTTTTGGTAACCATAAGTTCGCTTTCTATGTTTGTGGGTCTGTTTCTGTTTCGTACATAGATGCATTTGTATTATATTTTAGATTCAGCTTATAAGTGATGTCCTATAGTACTTGTTTTTCTCTCTCTGACTTATTTCACTAAGCATAATGTTCTCTAGGTTCATCCATGTTGCTACAAATGGCAATATTTCATTCTTTTTGTGGTTGAGTAATATTCCATTTTATATATGCATTACATCTTCTTAAGCCAATCATCCATTGATGGGCACTTAGGTTGTTTCTTGACTATGGTTATCACCATGTTATATGAGGTTTTGTCTTGGTTATATGAGTACGTGCATAATCTTCCTTCAAAAATCCAAAAGCACTCATCAAAAAGCCACAGGAGCCACCTCCTCTGCATCCCAGACCACAAGGCTTATATTTTATTTCCTTGGTTATTGGCCCTATGCTACAGCCCCATAGATTAGAAATCAGAAAACCTTTTCCATAAAGTGCTGGATAATAAATATTTCAAATCTATAAATTTGATTTTGTGGGCCAGATGATCTTTGTCAAAGCTGTTCACCTTTGGTATGGGAGTGCAAAAGCAGCCATAGGCATTATGTCAACAAAGAGGGATGCTGCTGCTGCAATGATTTTATCTATAAAAACAAGTGGTGGGTAGGATGTGACCAAGTGTAACTTGCTGACCCTGCCAAATAAGAAAAGGATGCACTTGTCAACAGCCTTCAAAGCTGCAGCTAAATTCTCTAAGAATTTAAGGAAGTGTCAGAACTCCAACCACCACTCTCCATATTCCAGATTTTCTCATTCTCTGTTTAAATTTCAAGCTACTCCATATTTCTATAATCAGTTTTTTTTTCCTTCAACTCTCTCACTGAACTCTCCATCAATTTTGTCCTTCCTGAGTCGCCATAATTTTTGGTCTTAAGCTCTTGACTATCCCTGGAGCATGCTGGCTCTACAGCCTGCGCAAGTGATAGGAACACCCAAAACATGGCCTCTTATTTCACTAACATGTTCATGTCCTCAAGACTCAGCATCACTTAAGCTTCCCACTATTTTTGCTATTCTCATCACCTCCTCTGACATTTCTATGCCCATTATTTCCAAATCTTCTTTCCTGACAAGAATTTCAACTTGCGTGTCCTCCTGCATAACTAATATCCATTCAGGGACCCAACAGAGAGCTCAAACCTAATATTGCCCACACTCAGTTCTTTATTTCTGTCCTTAAACTTGTTTCTTCTTTGCCGTCCATCCTTAGAAAATGACCCCACTTATCCTCTGTTGCTCCATCCCAAGGTTGTACTCTTCTTTACTTATTCCCCACATTCAAGCCATTAAAACAGATTGCAGCTCTCCCCCTTGCATTATTAGACTTTGGACTATTGCACCTTCATTTTTTCCCTGGATCCCTGAAGTAACTACCAACAATTACCAGTCATCTCCTGACTCTCACTGTTTGTAGTCTATACATATTCATAGTAGCCATAGTCGTCTTTGAAAACAAAGCAGATTTCCCTTCCTCCTTAGAGCGGGCTCCTTCTCTTTCTTCTGTTAAACTCTAGCTAGAGCGGACTGTCACTTGGGTTCATTTTTAGCATTTTCTCCTGGTTCACTCACCACAGTGTGGTGACCTTCTTTCCACTCAAGCTCATTCCTATCTTAGTGCACTTGCACTTGCTCTGTCATCTTTTTGGATGGTTCTTTCCCTTCATTATCAAAACCGTTATGTTTTGATAATGGATGTTTCTTGTCATAGAGATTCCAGCTTACATGTTGTCTCCCCAGACACCCTGACTAACCAATATGAAACAGTCACCCTGTCACTCTGTATCACATCACCATATTATAGTTCTCTCCATAGTACTTACCCCTATCATGGCTGCTTTGTTGATCTGTCCTTTTTTGTGGCTCATCTGGTAGAATGGAAGGAGCAAGAACTGTTTGCTTGCTCAGTGACCTTGGCTTTCTGATCAGCTGATTGTTTTGCATACTCCCTTTTCCCCAGCCTTTTCTAGTTTCCCCTCCGTGGTTTTGGTGGTAAATTACCTTGACTATCATTTCAGCAATGCTCCTGCCAATGGTTCTGGTGTCTGTTCTTTTCATCACACCATCCTGGCAAGTCATCATCCCTGGATGAATCCAACTTCTATGCCATTATTCTGCTTGATAAGACTTGCTGGAGAAAATTACATCACTGAGAAGATTGGTACCATTAAAAACTTACAGTCATCACCTCACCCGGGCTGTCAGTACTTCCTGGTAACTTTTGTATATTTCCCAATCAGACTCATGCTCCCGTGTGCCACATAATTATTTCAACTCTCAACCCCCTCACTCATGGCAAATGAGCTCACTCATGACTCAACAGAAAAAATGTTTTAAGTCCCGGGAGAGACGCTTCCTCAGCTTTCCACCCCCAAACCTACAAACCCTTCTTCCTTCCCTCCCTCCTGCCACACTGTCAGAGTGTTCCTTTATTGGATAAGGCCGTGTCCTCTCTTGTCACATTGGAGACTGTCCTTTCCCCCTTACCAGGATCTGGTGCTGTTCAGTTATTTTCAACTCTATACCTGATGCTTCTCTCTCCTTCCCAGGTCTCCCTCACTCATTGCTCTTTCCAAGTGGAATTTCTTTCAGTTCTGAGCATCCATCCATCTTTTCATGCTCACTCTATTTTCCTCCGTCTTTGGGGATTTTCAGCATCTCCCTCTGTCTGCAATAGTCTTCCCTGCTCCCACCACATCATCTGGTTTATCTGTGTTCCTATCAAAGTTCAACTTAGATGTCAGCTCTTCCAAGTGCCCTTTTCTTTCTGAAGACTATATTAGGGCTTCTATCACATTTTGTCTTTCTTCTTTCTTTGTACCTTGATAGTTACAATATATTACTTGATATTTTCCTTGATCCACTGAAAGCTTTAGGAGGGAGCGGTAACAACAAGTATCTTGTGAACCACCTTATGCATCAAGTCGCTTCAGTCATGTACAGCTTTTTGCAGTCCTGTGGACCATAGCCCATCAGGCTCCTCTGTCCATGGAATTCTCCAGGCAAGAATACTGGAGTGGGTTGCCATGCCCTCCTCCAGGGGATCTTCCCACCCCAGGGATCGAACCCATGTCACATGTCTCCTGCATTGATAGGTGAGTTGTTTACCACTAGCGCCACTTGGGATGCCCCGAACCACCTTGCATTTGTAGCTAATACAGTGCCTGACACAGCAGTGACATTCACTCATGGATATTTGTTAAATGAATGAATGAATGTGTAAATGAGTAGAAGGAGAAAGAAGTCAAGGAAGAGAAGTAGGGGTAGAGGAGGAAGAAGGAAGAAGAAAGGACCACCAAGAAGGTGTGGTGAAGAAAAGCACACCTTAAGCCTGGAGAGGCTTTGGCAAATGTGTTCATTTCACACCTCCTTTCACTAGGTTGCCTCATGACTTCCAATAAATGGGAGTCCCCTTTCCACCAGGAAGATGCGCTACCGTACTCACTGCATTATCCATAATGCTTGGGTAACCAGCACTCTGACGAAGCCCATCAAAGATGGGACGAGTCCAGTGGAGTGGATGCGTCTCACATTTCATTTCCTAGTATAGTTGTCACCCGGCGACGCTGCTACTGATCCCACCTCCTTGAGGGCTGGGTCTGGGCAGGAGGAGGAGAGATTGTTGCATTCCTCCTACTGGTCATAATATACCCCTTACAATGAAGTTTTGGTTTGGGTTGGAAAGATTAGAGTTTGAGGGTTGTAGTCTAGGACAGCAGTTAAGAAGATACTACAGTGGATGAACAAAGTGATAGGATCTAAATTACAGTGGTGAGAACTCTGACTTTATATTATTAGATCATGGGTATACTATTGAATGTTAACATACAGCTTAAAAACAACTAGAGACAGAGGACTGATTCAAACAGGTGTGTTCTTATGTGTTTCCACAGAGTGATAGGCCGAGAAATTGGTTACATATATATATATATTTTGAAAAGCTGATTTGAAGACATCAAATTGGGTGTATGTGTGTGTGCTCAGTTGTGTCTGACTTTGTGGCCCCATGGACTGTAGCCCGCCAGGCTCCTCTGTCCATGGAACTTCCCAGGCAAGAATACTGAAGTGTGTTGCCATTTCCCTCTCCAGGGGATCTTCCTGACCCAGGGATCGAACTCAAGTCTCTTTACTACAGTGGATCTTTACCACCGTGCCACCTGGGAAGCCCCCAAGTTGGATTAGTGTGTAACAATTACATTGATTTAAACAAAAGGGAGCATATTAAAAATATCAGTTTACTAGTTTAATTAGTAACTTGAGGTTTAAGAAAAAAAGAGAAGAGAAATTCTTGAATCCTTATTAAGAATTCAGTTATAGAAACCTCTTGGATAAATGCTATATGAATCTGATTTTCCTTTTATAATCTTTACTGTGTCATATAAAGAGTAGCAGATGACATAAACAGATGGACTTGTCTTATCTGCTACAGCTTAAAGCCTTCTCTAGCATTTTTTTGGGCCATATTCATAAACATAGGATATGGTAGAACTAACTTGCATCTGCTTAACAATCTTTTGGAACTTCTGTTAAAGTTTATTTTAGTAACTTATGATATGGCAAGGCTTTTTAAAATTATGGACAATATTATATCCACTTCAGAAATAAGGTCTGAAGTGTATTTCAATACTTCCAAGTAACTTCAAGTTTGAAAAAAGAAAACATGACTTTACTTGAGTTTTCTTATTGGTGAGCATTCTTAAGGGAATGATTTTTCAATGATGATTTCAATTCATGAAGGAAATGGGAGAAAGACATGGAAAGAATCTTTTTCTATGTAATAATATCTGTAGATTTTTACATTTTCAAAGCGTTTTAGGACCGCCAATTTCATTCTTTCCCTATGTTTTGCTATTTTGATAAGTAGGAGGTTTTTCAACTGAACCAAAAAGAAAGCTGCTCTGTCTTCACTAACTTTATGAACTCTGAGAAAAGGAATTACCCATGTCCACTCTACTTGCCAAGATCTAGCCTGATGATAGTCAACAAACCCTCGAATATTGTACCCGCATCAATAAACTGACAGGAAATGTCACATAGGGTCTCAAGGAATTTTTAAATAATTAACCTTAATTAAAATAACAGGCTTGTATTTAAAAGTTATTGTTTGGGTTGTTAAATAAAATATTTCAAACGTCATGAAATTCACATCCAGTCCAATTTTTACAGAAAAAATATTTTCATAGGCATTTAATAAATTGATACAACTGTGCAAACAGCAGGAAGAAACATGGTTTCTGAGATAATAGTCATAACTTTCAAATTCTAGTTATTTGTTGACTACTTCATGGTTTTAGAATACATTTAATAACTTTTTAAAAAAGTTTTAAAGAGCTAAATTTAAAAGCTGGAAACTGTAAGCCTCAAAAAAACTTCAGGTCAGGTAGTTATAACATTAGTGCAGTTATATATGGAAAAATACACATTCACTTTTCAAGCAACTGTATGTAAAAGACTATCTTTTAAGTAGGAGTCATTGAGTAAGGACATCTTGCTAAGTTATGTCCTGAACATAGAGCTTGAAAAATGTGCCTGTTCACCATTCCCATAATCCACGGTTGCAGATGTTTAGAACTGGATCTGAGAGAAAAAGTACAAGTTGATGAGCCAAACATAAAAATACAGTTTAAAAGATTAAAAAGTGGGGGTTTCTTAACCAAGAATAGAAAAGAAAGGTTGAGACATAAAAATCATACATTCACGTGTATTAAATGTTTTTGGTTTCTGGGAGCCGAGGGTAGAAAACAGCCTTGATACTCATGGGCATCTCCTCTTATGTTCCACACCAATGTATTTACTTTCAGCTCTTAATGATGGGGCTGAAACCCTGGAATTCAGTAGTGTCATCAGATTAACACTGTTACCCAGGGAATCCGTTAATGTCGAGTTCTGTTTCTCTGCAGCAAAACCTCCTCGTTCTGAATTCCTTCGAAGCACCTTTCCTCTTTGCAGGGTACTTGGTTTTGAAATATTCAGTTCAGAATGGAAAAAGATAAAAACTTTGACATTCTCCATTTTGTTCAGGCCAAAGAGAAATAAACATGAATGTTTCTCAAGCCTGTGATAGGTGACCTTTGTTGTCTTGACAGGAAAATGAAAAACCACCCATTTTTATATTTGGCTTAATAAGATACGTGAGGTAGCAATGTTCAATAGCCAAAACTGACTGGTGATTTTCTTTCTAGATGACCCATTAAAATTGGCTGAAGATAATGAATTCATCCATCACTTATGACTAAGTGTACTGTCCCCTGCATGCACTCAGGATAATAGCGTTTTAGAATGAAGGGTATTAAAATCAGCAGATAAATCTGGCATTACTGGGGAAAGTCATTTCATGATGATCATTCAGAGGTCATCATTATGCACATTCATACCAGTTTCCAAACTGGTGGAGGCCCAAAATTGGAGAAGAAGAGGGCAGGAAAGAAGCAATTTCTTTCAGATGACATTAGTATTTTTTAGCTACTAGGTTGCCCAACCTTTTGCAGGGAAAAAAAATAAAAGAGAAAGAGAGATAGCAATTGAAATGTTTCCAACTTCCAGTTCTCTAGACTTTTTTTTGCTTTCACAAAGTTGAAACTTTATATATCATATTAATATTAAGCAACATGAATGAATAATCTTCACACAGAATAAGACTGAAGTCTCCTGAAGAACAAGGGGGTTTACACAGTTCCAGGAAAATCTGTCTAGAGTAAGGGCTTCCGCATCTTAATTCCATTTACTGCTGGTATCAACTTTGCACAAGTTATTTAACCATTCTCTGCCTTGGTATCCTCAAGGGGATAATGGTTACTGGTGAGCTTGAAGTGAAAATTAAGTATTTGTATACATGAAATGGGGCTTCCCAGATAGTGCTAGTTGTAAAGAACCTGCCTGCCAATGCAGGCAGACTTTACACACCCAGGTTCGATCCCTGGGTTGGGAGGATCCCCTGGAGGAGGGCAGAACAACCCACTTCAGTATCCTTGCCTGAAGAATCCCATGGACAGAGGAACCTGTGGGCTACAGTCCATAGGTCACAAAGAGTCAGACATGATGGAAGTGACTTGGCATGCACGCACGCACACATATACATTAAATATTTGTCAGTGTCTGACACATACTTAGTCCTCAACAGAGGTTACTCATTATTATTATTATTACTATTTTTCTGGTTTTGACTAGAAAGGTGAAAAAAATAAAAGGTGCTGAGCAGATGTATTTTATGTGATAACTTGTCTTGCTTTTCATTGTTTCTCAACTAATTGCTATAGAATACTCTTCAAGCCAGCTTGCATTTTTCTCTCGGCAGGTTTTGTAGCCCTCTTGATCAGAAACTACCCTTGTTTAATCCAGTTAACACATACACTTTCTAAAGCTTGATGTCTTCAAAGTATAATATTGGACTTAGTATGTAGTCGGGACAGGGGAAGGGGAGGGGCAAGTCTGGAATCATCAGAAACCTCTGGAATATGAATGGTCTGCTTTGTGGTTCTGAGGCTTCCCAAGTGGCAGTAGTGGTAAAGAAACCACCTGCCAATGCAGTAGATGTAAGAGGCAAGGGTTCGATCCCTGGGTCTGGAAGATCCCCAGGAGGAGAGCATGGCAACCCACTGCAGTATTTTTGCCTGGAGAATCCCATGGACAGAGGAATGTGGTGGGCTATAGTCCATAGGGTCACAAACAGCTGGACATGACTGAAGCGACTTAGCACACAGTACAGGATGGAAGATCATAAAAAGACAGGATTCTGAGTGTCACTTACCTGAAACTTTCTGTCTACTGTTCATTATGAATGACGCTTGATATGGTAAAGGACCAGGGTGAAGGGGAATGGATGTGGGAGAAGATATTATAGCTAGTTTATAACACAGGAAATTCCTCCCTGTGAAGTAGATTCTGGTTAGGACATCTGGTTGCAACTTTGGTTAAAGAATACCATGGAAATCAGGCAAAGTGACTCCTGTGGAGCCTGAGAAACATCCCAAAGTCCCTAAGAGATGTCAGATTCCCCTGATATGCCTTCTCTTTACCCTAGGACCCTTTAGGAGAGTCCTCTTTCCTATGCGTGTATGGAATATATTCAATTTTCTTATCATTATCCCTGGAGAAGGAAATGGCAACCCACTCCAGTGTTCTTGCCTGGAGAATCCCAGGGACGGGAGAGCCTGGTCGGCTGCCGTCTATGGGGTCGCACAGAGTCGGACACGACTGAAGTGACTTGGCATCACTGGATTTAGAAACCATAACTGAGCACTGTGTACATGGGAGATACACTGATTGACAGTTTTGCTTACTTGCAGCCCATCTTTATCAAGAAACCTTTATTTAATGCTAACTGACTCTGTGGTTAGAACCTGGGATGACTAGTACAAGTAAGGCATAATCTTTGTCCTCAGGGATCTCACAGCCAATGCGGAGGAAGACCCTATGATATCCTCACTCTGGCCATTTGAGCATAAACATTGCTCCAGAAACAGAGGAGGAAGAAGCCAGTTACCCAGATAATCCTTGCTGCTGACCATTTTTTTTTTCTTTTTAGCCTTCATTCATTTAAATAAAGCTCATTTAAAGAGACAGATGGTCTCAAAAATGAAAATATCCCAAGACTGTTTCTCAAGTTAACATATCTTGATAGAATTGAATAAAAAATGGAGCTTCCGTAGGCTTTACTGTTTCTTACATTGTAGCACCGAAGGAGGTGCTCCTCATTCAGCAAGGACTTCGTCCTTCCAGGCATTCTTGGTCTCCATGTTTGCATTTTGATTCTATTAATATTTATGGACAGCCACAGGGTTCTCTGCACAATCACCAGTTTTATAAATTTTGTTGAATTTCATTGTTAGAAAAGCAACATTGGAGCATCCCACAGGGATAAATATTTATCAGTGGAATTATATATCAGAAGAAATCATTTAAATTCATTACTGATCGTGCCCCTGAGCTATTATGTTGTTGTATAAACTAAGAATAAGCCCCCAATGCTGTCACTTGGGTTTAGTATTCAAAACAATTAATGCACTTATATAAATTCCGTATTTCACAAGAAAGATGATTATTCCTTATCATGGTAAATTGAAATGTAAAAGACAGGGAAAACATGTTGTTAAGTCTCCTGACCTGATAGCTAATTTAATTACATGCTGCAAGCTTTATAGGTCATTTCTACAAATTATATCAGAGAAGGCGATGGCACTCCACTTCATATACGTTTGAAGTATTTTTAAAAATCATGAGATTTTGATTGCACTCTAAAACACAGAGGTCTAATAGAAATTTGACGTCCTTTAAGTACATATCCCTGTTTCTTCTAGATACACTAGACCTATGTCTCCTTCTTGCTCTCTTACGATCACCTCCCCCGCCTCCCCACACCATCCTTGGAATGGGTTTCGTGCCCCCAACTTAAAAATTCATTCTCAATTGTGTGAATCATCTCTTTTTTTGGTAATAAGATCCACATAACATAACATTCACTACTTTAGCCATTTCAAACTGTACAATTCAGTGACATTAGTTCTAGAACTTGTTCACCACCCTGAGAAGAAACCTCATATCCATGAAGCAGTCACTCTTCACTCCCTGCCAGACCCTGGCAACCTCGAATACACTTTTGTGTCTATGTATTGATAGCTTCTGGATTGTGTAGATAATTCTGACGAGCAGTACTATCCAAGACACAAGCACTCTAGGTCAACTTAGAGGTCTGACCTTATTCTTACTTTGGGAAACTCAAAATTTCGGGTTACCCAGGTGGCACTAGTGGTAAAGAACCCACCTGCCCATGCAGGAGAACTGAGAGACATGTGTGAGTTCTTTCTGTTAAAAATAGTTACATTGAGACCAACGAAGATTTGAGAGATCTTGTATGCCCTATCTCACTAAATTCTTGGATTTTTCTCGTTCTCATCACTGCTGACTTTCTGAAAAGTTTTTCAGAAAAAAAGCTTAACTGTATTTTTCTCCTTTATTTAATAGAGTCCTAAGAGGTTTACCCTGACTTGGTAAAATAAATTATTGTATTTTTAATAAAACATTCATCACACTGATAAAAAAATATTTGGAGTGGGGTGATATATTATGTTTCTCAGCAAGTTATGGTGGCTCAGATTGTAAAGAATCTGCCTGCAGTGTGGGAGACCTGGGTTTGATCCCTGGGTTGGGAAGATCCCCTGGAGGAGGACATGGCAACCCACTCGGATATTCTTGCCTGGAGAATCTCATGGACAGAGGAGCCTGGTGGGCTACAATCTATGGGGTCACAAAGAGTCAGACACGACTGAGTGACTAAGCACAGCACAAGAGACACGGGTTCCATCTCTGGGTCAGAAAGATCCCCTGGAGGAGGACCTGGCCATCCATTCCACTACTCTTGCCTGGAGAATCCCATGGACAGAGGAACCTTGTGGTCTACAGCCCATGCACGCACGACTGAAGCAACTTAGCATAGCACAACACTCAAAATTTCACCTCTTTTCATATTTGGCATATATGTCCCAATACTTATCTATAAGATACTAATGGCCTAAATTTTAGTCCTGTTTTGCCTTCTTAAAAACGTTTTGTTATATTGGACATTAAACTTGTTAGGAAGGTCATCTGTAGCTATGGCTGGATGAGTGTGAAGAGCATGGGACTGTACAATGAGCAATTCATTCAGTGGAAGAGAGCTACTACTCGGGGTTTACTTTACACAGTGATCTTGAAGTCAGCCAGTGTTTACTGATTAGTTTCTAAGTGCAGAGTGCTAAGAGTGTATGCAGGTAATGTTTTAACAGATTATGCAGCTATATTCACACAACGCAATTCCTCCAGGAGTTTGGGCAAAAGTAGTGTCTCTTTGGGCTTCTCCACCAAAGAGGAGGCCAAATGACTTATTGGATTCCTTGGTTACTGGCCCACACTTGGATATTCTCCTTGTTCCTTTAAATCAGCTACTTGGTACAGAGGCATCCTTTGAGTAGGGCCTGAATCAACAGTTATCTCTGGAAGCTATTCAAAAAGCTTTGACTGATGTCAGTCTATGTAAATAACAGTTTTCCCTATTGGAGTCTCTGGGTAAGGGAGGCAGCCTCCATTTGGAGGCTTTTTTTTTTTTAATTAATTAATTTTTTATTGAGGGATAATTGCTTTACAGAATTTTTCTGTCAAACCTCAACATGAATTAGCCATGGGTATACATATATCCCCTCCCTTTTGAAACTCCCTCCCTTCTCCCTTCCCACCCCACCCCTCTAGGTTGATACAGAGCAATTGAGGCTATTTGATAGACTTCTATGCTCCAAACCATCCACCACCTTCCAGTATTTTGAGCATTGGAATGGCCACCTCAAATATTAACTCAAGAACAACTGTCTTCCCTCACCATCTCCTGATCCACACACCTTAGTAAAAAAGTTTGATCATAGAATGCACCATCTTTGGAAAGGGATTATCTCTTCTCAACTGCTTCCTGGGTTATGATGAAAAGAAAAGTGTCATATAAGAGAATTAGACTCGTTTGGCAAATTCTAGATTCTGTCCTGACCATCCTGAGTGTGATGCTTCTTTCTTCTCTCCAATGGCATCCCCACTCTCCTCTGGTTTATACACACTTTGGGTGGCAGCCTAGCCTAGGAGAATCAAGCTTTTCTTGCTTCAGTCACATGGATTTTCTTGGGTTGACATGGTTAAAGGTCACATGGCTAGTGACCACATGGCCGAATACAGTAATCACTGAGTTTCCCCAAATAGCTCATATGACCAAAAAAGGGAACTTAATAGGTCTCTCAACAATTTATAAAAATGCAGTTGTCCCTCTTCTGCCTAATATTTTTTGGTCACATTGCACAGCATGCAGGATCTTAGTTCCCTGACCAGGGATCTAACTTGTGTCCTCTGCAGTGGAAACTTGAAATCTTAACCACTGGACCTCCAAGGAAGATCTTGCCTGATTCTTCTTGATGAAAGATCTGGATGTAGGGAGTGGATGATTAGAAAAAAATTGGAGTTACAGCTACTGAAATAGGACACACTCCTTTTTCTTGGGCAGGTGCTGCAGTAAAAGGAGAGCAGCAGCCTTGGGAGGGAACATGATAGACCTTGAAATGTACAGAGGAACAAGGGACAGTATTGATCTCTGTTTTTCAGAATCAGTCCTAGAGCTTTCCTCACCCAGGAAAACATTATGGTGTGTTTCTCCCCAACTGTTGTGAATACTTTAAAATAAACTATTGCTGACTCTTTCATCTCTTGCTGCTAATACATGAAAGAAAGGAAAGAAAGAAAGTGAAGTTGCTCAGTCGTGTCCGACTCTTTGCGACCCCGTGTGGACTGTAGCCTACCAGGCTCCTCCGTCCATGGGATGAGTACTCCGTCCAAGGCAAGAGTACTGGAGTGGGTTCCCATTTCCTTCTCCAGGGGATCTTCCCGACCCAAGGATCGATCCCAGGTCCCCTGCATTGCAGGCAGATGCTTTACCCTCTGAGCCACCAGGGTAGACCTCTAATACATGACTGGTTATAATTTGATCTCTATTCCCTAAAGGCTTACCTGGGATTCTGTTAGAAGCACCAAAGATAACCCAAGACCCTGAACCTGCCATGCAAAATACCTGTCAGTACCTTGTGATGTCCTTTCAAGCCCCATTCCTATAACCGTTACGGTGACGTGGAGAAACAGGCAGGTTGGACATATAGCCCTCAGGCAGCTCCATGGACTGAATGTTGGTGTCTGATCAAAATTCATGTGTTGAAGCTCTACTTCGTAATGTGATGGTATTTGTAGATGGGGCTGTGAGAAGGTAATTAGGTCATGAGAGTGGCAACCTCATGAATGGGATTAGTGCCTTTATAAGAATCTATACATCATGTGAGAATACAGCAAAGAGACTGCTGTATACAAATTCTCAAGAGGAATCCTGATCTCAGGTGATCCTGATCCTAGAACTATGAGAAATATATTTACTTCAAGTTGCCCGGTATGTGGTATTTTATTAAAGCAGTCTGAGCAGACTAAGATAGACAGTCTCTCCAAAAGTAATAGATTGAATTATTTGAATTGAACGGTGAGCACTGAGGCTCACCAGTCACCAGAGAGGTCATGTTGGAAGCACTGTTGCCTCGTGTTCCCTGATAGATGTAGACCCCATTTGGAGACACCAGTAATTGATTTGGTCCCAGTCTCTGTGGATTAGATTAATTACTGTGGCTGACAAGATGGTGGGCTTGAGAAAATTCCCCAGAAGACAAGACAGTACAGAAATGAGAAATCAGTGTTGGGAGACAATTCACCGTAGAATTTTTTCTCTTTCTACACATCTTGTGACTGGAAGGACTAACTACTTTTGGTCAGGACTATCTCTTAAAGGATGTTCTTATCGCAAGCAACCTTGAAAGGTGAAGATATTGTCTCTCTCTGGAGCAATGGGCAGTTCTTCTTCCTGTTTTAAAAGATTTGGGACCTCAGTGTTGCTTCTGTTTGCAAGGCAATCCTCTTGGTGTACAGCTCTCACCTGTTCCTCTTTTCATTATCTTATGAGAGTTGAGGTTTAGGAGCCAGCATAAGAAAATTGAAACCCTGACTACTGCTCTTTCTGTGAGTAATAAACAGCTTTGTCTCTGATCCAGGAGTGTTTTGGGTTTTTTGCCAGCATTCAAGAAACTGGCAAGATCTTAACTTGCAAGAAGGGTAAAAATTTCAGAGTCTTCACAGTTCTTGACAAGCCTAGCCTGGAACTGGGTCTAAACTGTGATGTGGATGGAGAAGTTGTTTGTGAAAACATAAATTTCAAGGACTGAAGCCAGAACCACCAGCCAGAACTGCTAATGGAAGTGAAGATCATGCCAGTATGCTCTGAGGAATCAGAGGCGTGAATTTGAGGTTCTGTGATAGGTTTTGCTTAGAACGTATGGATTTTGGGTGGGCTAATGAAGTGACTTTCTAATTTAGCTAAATTGATTGAATAATCTGAACCCATAGGAGTTATTTCTTAACTGCACATTAAATTTTTCTCGATTATAGAAACAAAGCAAGGCTATCTGCTCATCCTGAGATAACTTAGGCAAGTAACTGGAGCACAGTTCTCATAATAAGAACCAAGAAAGAAGTTCAGTTTTGCAAACTGGTTTACAATTTCAAAAGTGAAGAAAGGTTGAGATCAGGTCCCCCATTGTCAAAAAGGGATCACCATTGTACGAGTCAATTGATTGGGGAAATAATACTGAAAGTCAGTGAGAGTAATGAGACACTGGGTCTCAGTCTGGGTGATTAAACAAGTTATTCAGGGTAAAAATGAGGGGGGCGTTAGGGTCAAAGCAAAGGCAATATTTCGTGGTGAATAGTTAATAGCAAGGGTGACTTAAAACTAAAGCCCACCTTCGGTAGATGCCAGACAACTTCCACATATCCTGTCCAGCTCCTGCTGGAAGGATGTGTGGCTAAATCCGAAGATGTGGTGACTTAGAGCTGGAGGTGAGGTGTATTCTGCAGTCAATGGTCTGTGGAGTCACCAGTGAAGTCAGGACAAAGGGAAGGGAGGCAGGGAGCTATGGTGCCTGGAGTTTACTGTCTGTGAGAATGATGTACCCTAAGAAGCTAAGGGAGCTGGAAATGGGAAACTGTGCTCCTGGAACCAGGAATGATCTCCTAAAGGGGGATCAACATGGTGTCCTCAGTGTGCTTACTTTGACTTTATAATTTTTTTTTTGCTAGAGCTTCCAGCAGGCTTAGTTAGGAAACTCATCTCCATATGCAAAGGACAGACACTTATTGTTATTATTGTTACCATTATTCCATGAATATTTATGGTTATGTCATAGTAAAATATATCTTTGAATCAGAAACTAATGAAACTCTCTCATGTTATTACCTTACTTATTGTGTTGAAAGTGACATAAATTAGTTTTATTTCCATTTAGCTCTGATGAATAAATTTGCATGCTTTGTTTTAGTAGAAATACTACTTTTAGTCTTTTCCATCCAAAGATGGGAGAAAAGATCATGTTGGAAGAATGGATTTAACTAAGTATATAGCTTTATTTTCAAAGTCTACAATATGCATTTGCTTTATCAAAATATGAATAGGTAGAAAACATGGTTGTAACTTCCTAAAGCACACTAACCTGGGGTAGGGAGATGAAGATAAAATGTGGGTAGCATTCATAGTGTGGTCCCTCAGCTCAAAGCTTCAATTTTGGATTGTGTACTTTATTATTCCTCTTATTTTGGAGGTTGGTGGGGGAAACACTTTATAGAGAAAAGTGTAACAAATACTGCATCAGTTTGTCAGTGCCAAAGAACTGATGCCTTCGAATTGTGGTGCTGGAGAAGACTCTTGAGAGTCCCTTGGACTGCAGGAAGATAAAATCAGTCAATTCTAAAGGAAACCAACCTTGAATATTCATTGGAAGGACTGATGCTGAAGCTGAAGCTCCAATACTTTGGCTATCTGATGTGAAGAGCTGACTCATTGGAAAAGACCTTGATGCTGGGAAAGATTGAAGGCAGGAGGAAGAGGGGACAACAGAGGATGAGATGGTTGGATGGCATCATCAACTTAAAGGACATGAGTTTGAGCAAGCTCTGGGAGATGGTGAGGGACAGGGAAGTCTAGTGTGCTTCAGTCCATGAGATCACAGAGTCAGACAAGACTTAGCAACTGAACAACAGCAATATTGAATCAAACTCAAACTGGGAATTGACTAGAAAAGAGCAGGGATCAGGAGTTCTGTCACCAGAATAAAAGCCAAACTGGGTCTTGGTTCCTCCCACTTTCATGTCTCCATGATTCACACCTTATACGTGCAATGTACATCCAACGAAGATACAGCTCGAATGCAATGCAATAATCTCCAAATGAGGTATCATCCCTTAAAATTTTCAAATAAAATGACTCAGTCATTGCAATAATGACTTCCTTTCCTTCTTTGGGATTCTCCTATCATATTAATAGTAGTGCCAAGACCCAAAACTCTGCAAAAAGAGTCAGTCTGTATGACTGCTACTAATGAGGAGGCGGGCGGGGGAAACAAAAAAACAGGAAAACTGGCTCAGTCATCCAAGATCAAGGCTAAAGAGTTTTTTATTTTTTTCTAATTTAGATATCTGCCATATTTGAGAAATCTCTCACATTGCGGTACATCAAAGGCAGCATGAGCGTCTGGAAAAGGGTGATCAAGCAGTACCAGGAGCTGAATTTCTGGCCACCAGCCTGGTGCCAATTGGGATAGTGATGCTTGAATGTACACAGCGTCTCATCAAGTTAGGAAAGGACCACAGGTTTGATGTTGAGCTTTCTCTCTTTGGATGTTGAGCATCATTTTCTCTTTAATAACACAATATGAAGTTTAAATATACCTTCAGGTAATGCTTCGGAGAAGGCTATGGCACCCCACTCCAGTACTCCTGCCTGGAAAATCCCATGGATGGAGGAGCCTGGTAGCTGCAGTCCATGGGGTCGCTAAGAGTCAGATACGACTGAGCAACTTCACTTTCACGTTTCAGTTTCATGCATTGGAGAAGGAAATGGCAACCCACTCCAGTGTTCTTGCCTGGAAAATCCCAAGGACAGGGGAGCCTGGTGGGCTGCTGTCTATGGGTACGCATAGAGTCGGACACAATTGAAGTGACTTAGCAGCAGCAGCAGCAGCAGGTAATGCTTAGCATAAAAGAATAACAGTCTGAAGACTGCCATGGTCCCTGAGGGAAAATAGGGAAATTATTCTCACAATAAGAGGGACATTTTTTGTCTGATATCTCTTACTGCCTTATTTGTTGGCATTGACTTGTTTGTATTCCTTAAGTAATTCTTAGCTAGCATCTTAATGAAGATCATCAGAAGAAGGAGTGTGATCATTAAAGGGAGAAGAGAAAGCTTTCGATACAAACTTGGTCTGCTTCTCAGTTTTGCCTAAGGTTGGATCAGCTCCAAGGATTGGAGAGGGTCTTGGTTCCTTCCCGCCCCCAGTTCTCCACCAGTCACATATCTTGCACTCTTTGTGCTCCCAACAAGAATACACAGCAGTCACAGGGCTATTCTGCCCAAGTCTCCTATGGAGCTTATTTTTATTATGCCAAGAACTTTCTGCTCTCTATGAAGGTAATTCATTTGGTGAACACTTTGTCTATTCCTTCTAAATTCTTACCATCAAGTGAAAACCTGCTTTGAAAACTACAGAAAGTCTATGCAGAGAACAGGACTGAGATAAGAACAGACACAGTAGCCATCTGTTGATTTGGCTATCCTAATGCAAATTGGAAAAGCTTCCTTTTTTCTTTTTAAAAAAGATTTGTTTAATTTTGAAATTATATAAATGCATAAAGTGGTTAACAAGCCCAAGATTAAACTAATAATTTCTATCCTTAAATTTATAGAGTGATGTGGTTGACTTTAACTCATCTTCTAGTATATACAAGTCCAAACAAATGCTTTCCTTGTTTCTTTCTGCCATGCCATGTGGCATCTTATTTCCCCGACCAGGGATCCAACCTGTGCCCTCTGCAGTGGAAGTGCAGTCTTAACCACTGGACCACCAGGGAAGTTCCCCAAATAAATATTTTCAAAATTAGAATACATAATAGGAAGCTTTATTCTTATTCAAGTGATAGTATCATTTTCTGAAACTTTTAAGATGTATGCTTTTTCAGTTGTCTTCAGAAATGAATTAAGACTAGACCAGAATTGACCTTCACTATGTAGCATATTTTCTTGCCTTTTTTTCAACTTTTAATCAGAGTTGGAGCCACATATCTCCTGGCTGTTTTCAAAATTCAAATCTGTTACCAACACAGACACAGTTTGTCATCTCTGCACTTTTCAAGTTATTTTCTTTTAGTTTTTGGTATGACCTTAGGGTATAGTGGCAGCAATGGGAAAATGTCAAAAGTCTTCAATGAAAACAAGGATTGTAAAAAGACAACACTCATTTAGGTTTTTGGAATGTGGCAGGTTTGTTTGTAAAAAGTCACTTTGCTGATTGTCCAACCCCATATATTTATCTGTTTTCAAAGCCAGTGAGATTGATGGATATTAACTTTGGATGTTAGAAGAACCCCATGACTTTTTGTTTGTTTGCTTGTTTATTGTGAGTTTATCACTTGCAATGAACCATCTCCTTCCCCTCCTATAAAGACGCCCATGCTAGGAGCTTGGCAGAAAGGCAGTCAGCAGTTGTTAAGAGTCTTAACCGAAAGAAATAGACTCATATTCCTCTTCTAACATCTCTGCAGCTATTTTGAAAATGGATTTCTAGGTTATTTTTGTAAGTGGATGGTGTACAACTGTCACATTGGTTAAGGATTTGGAATCTACGGTAAGCTCTCAAGAATTTGAAAACAAAATCAGAAGTGGGTCCTTATAATGAAATTGTTACTAATAGTCAATATATAATGGAAGATAGCCAACTGAAGAAAGAACACACTGACATAAAAAGAATGCTATTAAATTAACCCATTTAAGTGGGCATTTGTAAATATATTAATAATGCAAATTATGTTGTTGTTATATTAATATTCAAACCCTAGCAAGCTGATCACAGTGGTTGAATGCAGAAGGTCCCAATGCCAGTCCTGGATGAGCTGTGTCAGTATGATCTGTGGAATTTTAAAATTGCTATTTAAAATGTTTAATGTAGTCCCTGCATGCAGGCATGCTAAGTCACTTCAGTCCTGTCCAACTCTGTGCAACCCCATGGACTGTATGTAGCCCATCAGGTTTCTCTGTCCATGGGATTCTCCAGACAAGAATACTGGAAAGGGTTGCCATTTTCCTTCTTCAGGGGATCTTCTCCACCAAGGGATCTAACCTGCATCTCTTGCATTGGCAGGCAGGTTCTTTACCACTAGTGCCACCTGGGAAGCCCCAGTGTATTCCCTATAACAATTGAATCAAAATTTCAGAGACCCTCCTCCAGGATGGGGAACACATGTATACCTGTGGTGGATTCATTTTGATATTTGGCAAAACTAATACAATTTTGTAAAGTTTAAAAATAAAATTAAATTAAAAAAAATTTCAGAGACCAAAAAAATCTTTAAATTTAAAAAATATTCCAGATCATTCTGATGCAGTTAGGCTACAGACTACTTTTGAGACTTCCTGGTGCAAAATAGGGTATCCTTAACAATCGTCTCAGAAAAACTACAGAACAGAATAGACTTTAGAGAACAGAGATGAACAACACACAATCCTGGCTTTATGGAGCTCTGTGTAAGGAACAGGGTTGTGGTTGGGGGTTACCAACAATGAGTGCTCTTCAGGCACCAAAGAGAGAGGAACCTGAACAATTCTGGAGAATCCAGAATGAACTTTGACAATTGATGTTTGAACTAAGTATTATAAGATGTTGGGCTTCCCAGATGGCTCGGTGGTAAAGAATCTGCCATGTAGGAGATGCAGGAGCCGTGGGTTCAGTCCCTGGGTTGAAAAGATACCCTGGTGGAGGGAAAGACAACCCGCTCTAGTATTCTTGCCTGGAGAATCCCACGGACAGAGAAGCCTGGTGGGCCCCAGTTGGTGGGGTCACAGAGTCAGACACAACTGAACGACTGAGCATGCATGTGCCAACGATTATAGGATGTTAGACTCATTAGGTGAATGGAAGAAACAGGGGAGACACTTGGGGTGCAGACTCTCCTGTCTGAGAAAGCATGGAGTTAGCGACCTGCCAGTAATTCCTGGGATGAAGGAAAGAGGAGAAAGCTGGGAACACTGAGGAGGCAGGGGCCAGATCTGAAGAGCATCAGATGTCATACTAAGGAGCTTTCATGTCATTCTGCATGAAGTACGTGCCATTGAATGATTTCATAGAGAGAAAGGACGAGGTCAGTTCAACATTTGCACCCGCCTGAGGGCAGTGTGAGGAGTAATCTGGAGCTGAGTGAGGTGAGAGCTGGAGCAATCAGGAGACTATCACAGTAGCCCTGGTGAGAAAAGAGGGACTGTGGCACCATGAAAGGAGAGGAGGAAACATCCTGATCCAGTAGTGAGCAATCTTGAAGGATGTAACAACTACTTCTGCCAGAGCATACCAGTAACCCAGGGGAGTAAGGGCGTGACCTTTGAGGCTGTAGTGACTGAGCTCTGAGATCCCACCATTTCTTTGAACTGTTAGAATCTTTAAAATACATGCTTATTTTGCATTCCACATACTTACATGCTTATTTTGCATTTCACATACTTCATGCATTTCTTTTCATAAAATGTGATGTGTTACATTACTGATTATGATGAAGATGACAGAAAGAGAAGGGTACTCCAGGAAGATTCATTATGTTTATTCTGCACCTTCATATATTACCTGTGTAATGTTACTGTCCACACATGCTCAGTCGCTGTCGTGTTCGACTCCTTGTGACCCCAGGGACTATAGCCCACCATGGATGTCCTCATCTTCTACTTGAAAATCACGGAATGGGACAAGCATTAAAAAGAAAATTTGGGTGTGAGAACTGGGGGGATGGAAGCATAGGACGATATCCAAGTTTCTGACCTGGGTCTTTGTTTAGATGACAATGTCACTGGTCCCTACTAGGTGGCCAGGGGCATGCAAAGAGTTCTCTTTCTTTAGGAGAAAGGGGAGCAAGGCGGAACAGTTTTTTTCTGGAGTGGTGAGGGAATGATGGGTTCCATTTTGGTGTGGTGATTTTGTGCTGTTTTGTAGGAGTGAAAGTGGAGATAAACAGGTAGATTCATGGCTCTGGGTGCTGGAGAGACTTGACCCAGAGATGCAGGGCATTAATTGAAGCATCATTATGCTTTGTTATCATCTTTACTGCTACTGCTGCTGCTACTGCTGCTAAGTCGCTTCAGTCGTGTCCGACCCTGTGCAACCCCATAGACAGCAGCCCACCAGGCTCCCCCGTCCCTGGGATTCTCCAGGCAAGAACACTGGAGTGGATTGCCATTTCCTTCTCCAATGTGTGAAAGTGAAAGATGAAAGTGAAGTCACTCAGTCATGTCCGACTCTTAGCGACCCCATGGACTGCAGCCCACCAGGCTCCTCTGTCCATGGGATTTTCCAGGCAAGAGTACTGGAGTGGGGTGCCATTGCCTTCTCCGTTACTGATACTAGAGATGGATTTAATGTTTGCCTGCTGAGTGTGTGTTTTAACCTCACCAGCTTCCCAACTTAATACTTGAAAAATTAAACAGTTCTGCTTTGAGACACTAGGGGTCAGAGGAGGTGACTACAGGGTTAATTGGAAGGGAAAACATTCAATCTCCTTGGTGAAGTCAAGCAATTCTCGAGGAAGCAATCGTCTGCTTTGGTCTTGCCATATTCAGTAAAAGATAGGAAATGCAAAATACAAGTGATGATGATGAAAAGTACAACAAATGGTGATGACAGGAAACAAATGATAAGAGGACTCAAAAGAAAACACAGATCAAAAGCAGTAAGAGAAATAGGTGAAATAAGTAAAAGAAAGTGAAAATGAAGTAAAGGTAGATTGAAACAGAAACAAAAACAATTAAAATTCATCAAATTTTTTATATATAAAAGATAAAACAGACTGAACTAATATGAGCTATACATTTTAATCAGAAAATTTTTGTGACTTTTTTATTCTAAAGAAACTTATTTTCAAAGGAAACACTTGAAAAACAGAAATAAGCAAAAAAGAAAATTAAGGCATTCATAATTTCATCTTTCAGGAGATAAACATTGTTAACATTTTGGTTTTTTCTATGTATGCCTCCCACCCACGTGTTATAGGATGCATACATACAGTTCTATAGTATATATATGCATGTTTAGAACAAATGTATACATGGTGAAATATATCAGCCAAACAGTATATATTACAGATATTCATATATGCATTAAATAGAAACCATTTTAAATTCTAGCAGATAGAGGATAAAATTAAATTAAAAGTAATATAAAATAAGTAAAATAAGTTTGAATTCAACGCTAACGCCCTAAGGAGGTTAGGATCCCTTGAAATAGTCCCTGAACCTCCCTCCTTGGAGTTATATTTCCCTGTAGGGGATCTTTAGCAGATGGCCTTTGAGCTGAAAGCAGGAGGGCAAAGGGCATGCCCTTTGCCCTCTCACTGGGTCCCAGTATTCTCTTCTGCAGCTGTTGGAGATGCTTATCAGCCTTCAAAGGCCGCCTGGAGGGAATCCCTGCTGGGTGCCTACTGGCACGTAGAAATCCCCTTTCTTTGGAGAGTCTCTCTCCCTCCAGAAGCCTATCTAACCAACCTGTGTTTAGCCCAGGACAGTATGTAAAACCCTTTTAAATGCACCATCTCATCTGATCTTCACAACAATCCTGTGAGGCAGGTATTATTTTCTTAACCTTTTTTTTTTTTTTTTTTTTGTTTAAAGGCGATTAGGTCACTTTGCTTAAGAACACAAATAGCTAATAAGAGGTGCAGCCAAGGTGCAAACCTACATCTCTGACTCCAAATCCTGTGATTTTTGCTCTTCATTTACAGAGCCCTCTGCTTCTGAGTAAATGGATAAAATTGTGATTCTGGGTTTTTAAGACTGAAAGCTATGCCTGCACCAGTGAGGCCTCTACCTTGGGATTTTGAGTCTCCTTGGAATGTTACTTAAAAGACCTATGTGGCTGTCTTCTCAGGTGGCTCGGTGATAAAGAATGAGCCTGCTGATGTAGGAGACACGAGTTTGATCCCTGGGTCAGGAAGATCTCCTGGAGGAGGAAATGGTAACCCACTCCAGTATTCCTGCTTGGAGAATTCCATGGACAGAGGAGCCTGGCAGGCCACAGTCCATTGGGTCACAAAGAGTCAAGACATGACTGAGTGACTGAGCCCAGCACCACACTGGTGGATCTCAGTCAAGGCACAATAAATATTTGTTGGAAAATAAGCAGATATACTTTGAGAGTCTTTGCAAAGTTTATCAGAGTCCATCTTTCTTAGACATTTGATTTAGAGATATTTATCTCTTTTAGATCTCAAAATCATGATCTTATGATTTTAATTAATGGGACAATATATTTTTAGAAAGGTTTTCCCAGTGCAAACAGCAGCTTACCAACTTAAACTGAAATGAAGTAAGCTATCAAGATAAGGATACAAATGTTGACATGGAAAGAGAAAATGCCAGGTACTGGGCATCAAAAGGCATGTGAGTAACAGAAGAATAAACATACAAACATGAGAATGGGGAAATCTCTTTTATAATTATGCCCAGGGCTTCCCCCATCTCCACCTGGTATTTGGGGACTTTCTTTATGTAATGATTAAGTGGAGTTACTTAGCTTACTAAAGATCTATCAGACTCTTTCATTTGGTCTCTTGCCTTCTGCTGACCATCTGTCAGCTACCCTTTCCCTTGGTATATTAATATATATAGAAATGAGGCATCCAACCAAAGGAGTTTAAATGCAGACACCAAAGCCTCTAGCATAGTGTCATTTATTTCTTGATTATTTTTATTTTGGCTGTGCTCTGGGTCTTTGTTGAGGTGTACCAGCTGCTCTAGTTGTGGAGTGTGGTCCCAGGAGTTGTGAGCCTCAGGCTTAGTTGTCCTGTGGCATGTGGGATCTTACTTACCCAACCAGGGATCAAACCCAGGTCCTTTACATGGGAGGGGGGATTCTTCACCCCTAGACCACAGACAGTGGCAAAATCCCAGACAGTGTCTTTTAAATCTGAGAAGCAGCTGAGTCCCTTCTTTACACAAGCATTCGTGTGGAAGCCCAATAAACAAAAACAGAGCTGGTGCCATGGGAGTCGGGGCAGGAGAGAAGTTGTCTTCCCCTCAGGCTCTTGTATCCTTTGTGGCAACCTCTGTTGAGGGGTCTAACTCCTAGGATTTGAAGCAGGTTGAATCCTCCGGTTTTATTCTCTTTCATATGATAAAACATTGAGAAGGAAGGCATTCTGTGTGTCTCACTTGGCTTTGATAAAAAGCAGAGCTTGAGGCGGTAGGGATTTGGGTGGTACATAAACTCCATGCCATAAAACTGGGAAGTGGTAAAACCAACCTGTGTCTAGTAACATTTCTCTCTATATTTTTCTTAGGAAGTGTTCATTGTGAACATAATTTCACGAGAGAATAAATGTTCTGTCATTTTCAGAATTTAAAGAATGGGATTTTAAAAATGCTGAAAATTGCATTGTATCTCTTTGATTTGTGGTTTAGCTCTACCATCCATCATAATGTTGGGAGATAGAAGGAGACTCTTGATCATCAATCTAGCCTCCCATTCTTGTCAATGTTTGTGTCCTTAGACAAACATAATCTGTTTTCATTATTTATTTTTCTGAAAAGGTTTGAATATATCAAAATATATTCAATACTGAGATGCTTTTATTTTATGCACATACTTTGTGCATAAATAAAATTTATGCACAAAGTATAAATTTTATTCTACATACTTTGTAGAATTGCATGATTTTGGTTAAAGTTTAGCCAATCAGAAATGGAGAAAACAAATTATACATATATACATATATTACAAGATAACCCCTGAGGCTGTTTGCTTTCTACTGAACTGGAGAATATTGGATTCTTTTGTACTTTCATAAATCACACTGTGAGATATTTATGAAGCTTTTGTGAAAATTATGTAATTTCTAAAGTGCTCTTTCTATTAAGAATACAGTTTTTTTTTTTTCCATTGAGTAATGTTTCATACTCAGCATTCCTCTGCCTATGTGTAATAACTAGAAATCTTGCAAGGTGTTTTAATCAAACTTGAGCCTTGCATTGCTTTCTGTTTGTCATTTGTAAATAGTTTTTCGATTTACCCTCATATATTTTGCAGGTTAGCTCTATACCCAATCATGTCCTTCATTCACATTATGGTGTTTCCCCAATCTTGACCTTTTAGGTACACAAGTTTTCCAAAACTTGACATCAGTGAAACATCTCAACATATTCATAGATACACAGTCACCATCCCAACCTGCATCCTAGAGAAACTTGGGAGGTGCTGACCTCATTCTTTCCCCATCATGATCTCATTGGAAATCAGAAGTATCCTTAAATTATTTTTATCCCAAACTGTATTAAAAGACATTTATATGCACAAGAGAAGGTGGAAGTGGAGGTATACAATATAAAATGTCAAGTTTTTGAGTTTTTAAACAACATTATGAGAGGAATTTGTTTAGAGAGATTGTGGGTTGGAACACTACAGATGAGAGCATGGATTTAGAAGCAAACACTTCCTGTGGACCAGGCAACTTCTTTGAAGAAACTTATCCTCTAAAGAATATACAGAGTTTTAAACTGATCACATAAGAAAGAGTTTCCGTGTTTCTATATACATGGCGACAAGATTAGTTTTACCATGAATTTTTATTCTCCGGTATATTCCTTTGGCATTAGAGAGCCTGAGTGATCTTTTGGTGAAGACTACATTGAAGGAGTCTAGTTTCCACTTCTTTTTATTTTTTAAAAATCATTTGGCCACACCACAATGCATAAGGGGTCTAAATTCCCTGACCATGGATCAAACCTCCTTGCATTGGAGGAGTGGAGTCTTAACCACTGGACCACCAGGGAAGTCCCAAGGAGTCTTGTTAAAATAAGTTTAAAAATGGATATGAAAGTTTACAAAAAAAAAAAAAAGGAACAAAAATTATGTGTTTATTCCATGGGAAGGCATTAATCAAGCTTGCCATTCCTTTCCAAGTACAGATAAGTACGACATTAGCACACACATTCTGAGATGCTTGGACATTTGAAATACCAGGCTTCTTAAGGTTTTTAAAGTTCTGGCTTCTCAGAGCAAGATTAAAGAGAAGAACTGATTCAACACCATTGAAAAAACGAATAGATTCAAACTTGAACTCCAAAGTTCTATTTTCAATGGAGAAGGTCTTACTGCTAAAGTTTGGTTCTGTTCACAAGCTGGACATACTATCAAGCCCACTTCTTTTGTAACCTCTTATAACTGAACATGTGTAGATAATCATGTGTAACCCTTTATAATGCTTCTGTTTTGCATGCAATCAGATGGCTATGGGTTTTTGTACAAGAATTTCCGTTTGAGGCTAACCTTTATGTCTGGTGTCATATATAGTTCCTCTTTAGATATTTATTGCAATTACTTATGATTCTTTAATGAGAAGTTTTGCAGAGCAGTAACTGCCATTTCTTGCTTTGTCCCAACTATACTTTTTTTTTTTAAACAGACTTTACTTTTTAGAACAGTTTCCAGTTCACAGCAAATTGGAGTTGAAAGTACAAAGAGTTTCCATAGACACTGGTCCCCACAAATGCAGAGTTTCCCCCACTATCAATATCCTGCCCCTGAGTGGTATTGGCTTATTGCAGCTGATAAACCTACATGGACCCGCTGTCATCACTCTAAGTCTACAGTCTACATTAGGGTTCACTTTCGGTGTTGTACATTCTATGGGTTTGACAAATGTAGAATGACGTTAATTTACCATTAAAATATCGTATAATACTGCTCTGTAATTCCTCTGTGCACCACCTAGTCAGGCTTCCCTTTTCCAAAGTCCCTTAGAACCACTGGTCGTTTTATTGTCTCCAGAGTTTTGCCTTTCCCCAAACACCATATACTCAGAATCATACAGTATGTACCCTTTTCAGAGCAACTATATGCTTTAAAACAGAAAATATTTATTTGCAAGCCATGGGATTCATTTTTGGATTGATGATTATTTTTTAATTTTAGAAAAATTGTAGAGATTGTAAAAAAACAAACAAACAAACAAACTAAAAACAAAAAACCCTATACTTTTCAAGAACTGTTGAAGATTGTATTTTTGCACAGTGACTGCATCCACTTTCAGGGGCCATTTTCAGAACCCGGAAGAGATGATTTTTTTGTCTTAACTCTTTGCATATGGCGTTTGCCTACCTCCTGTTTCTATATTCCTGGATAAGACACCTGAGGAAAAAAGAGAAATAAAACTAAAATACTTCTATTTTCATCAATTTTTCTGTCCAGAGAGGAAATCCTGCATTATACCAGGGGCATAACTCACATAAATCCTGCTTTACTGGAATTTAGAACACTTGAAAATTTCAAAATGGGTTGCTTTGGGCTGAATTTTTAATTTCTTATTTTAGGCAAGCCTTTCTGTTCTTCCAGCTTAAATCTTGAATAGTTTGCAGCCAAGACTACTCTGGTCGTTGTAAAATAAGGTGACAGGCAGGTCTCGCTTTTTGTCAGAAGTAACTATTACAGACCTTGTTAGGGTGTGGTAAATCTCTCCCTTCCTATATGGATGGTATTTAAGGCTGCACATAACCTTAAAATCTCATAATAAGAAAACCATTTTCCTTTGAGCCACCAACCAAGGTTCCATGTCACAATTTGTGAACATCATTACATCGAAAAACTGCTAAGAAGAGTCCTAGAGAATCATGGCAAAAAATAGTTATATGTGTGAGTTTTGCTAGCTGTCAATTCCCAAGTGTTAAGTCCAGAAGCCTCAGGCAAGGCAGTGAAAATATTTAAAGAGGGGTGAGATCCTGAAGCAACAAGAGCATTCGTTTCAACATCATTGTTTAGAGTCAAATTCGGCTCTACTTTAACACTAAAAGTGCCTTGCACTTTGTTCCAAGTATTTATAATGCTCATATTTTAAAATTTTGATTGAAGTGTGTTGTGTGTGCTTCTTTCTATCAATGGGATGTCATTTGGTTTTGAGAATAATTGTAAGTGTGTGTGGAATGAGGAAGTCACAGGACCAAGGGACATTATTACCTGAAGAGGAAGTGGTTTAGGAAACTTGTCAATCACAGTCATGACTAAGGAACCACTTTGGTCACCACTTCCGATCCTTACCAGCCGTTATCTGGAGGAGGGCAGATGGTGGCACCCAAGCTAGATACCACACTGATGAAAACTGCTTGGGGTTGGGGATGAGGGAGATGGATCAAAGATACATGTCTACGTAGTGTGTTTAGTTTTTAAAAATCAAGTTTAAAATTACTTGTAAAATACCACAGTGATCAGTCTACCCTGAAATGTAGGTATTTTTCAATAGGAAAAAAAAAAAAAAAAGCTTTATAGAGTTCACATAAAAAATCAATAATGTTAAACTATCTTAAAAAGAAAAATAGATCTTTAAAATAAGTCACCTAGAGTAATATGATAAATAGGTACATTGAATTATAAAATTTAACAGAAGGAATAGATAGAACATTAAACACACAAAAAAATGTCTAGATAAATAACAGTTTACCAGAGTATGGTCAGAGGTTTAGGCATGTGGAGGTGTAGTCTACCATAGCTCAACTTGCAAATTGATTTCTAACATATGTTGAGTGTTCTCAAATATTTCAAGTACAGAAAATGTAAAAAATGATTAATGTAATTAACAGTGCTGAATATTACATGTAAGAGTTAAGAGAATAAATCCTAGGAATTCTCATCACAAGGAGAATTTTAATTTCTTTTTCTTTTCTATCTATATGTGATGATGGATGTTCACTAAAGTTACTGATAATGATTTCATGACGTATGCAAGTCAAATAGTTATGCTGGACTCCTTAAACTTATACAGTGCTGCATGCCAATTATATCTCAATGAAACTGGAAGAGAAAAAAATCAAAGTATAGGATATCTTCATAAGGATCATTACTTGCTACAGGTCCTGGCACTGGTCGTGCTTCTTTCTTTTAACTACAGCAGGGAGAAAATATGTTATCTTAACAGCTAGCTTCAGAATTCCTTGTTGGAATGTTTATGCAACTTTTACTGAGGCAGGTAAGACCCTGAGGGTCTGAGTATTGACAGGGGTAAAAATAAAGAAGGAATTGTTTGACTTCTGTGAGTCAGATGCAGAAAGAGAAGGAACAGAAGTGAGGATGGTGGTGGTGAAATAGGAAATCAAAAAATTAGAAAGGTTAGAAGCTGTGGTGGGATAGAATCACTTCGAGCGGAAAACTGCTTCAATATTCACAGACCTCCAGTGACATTTCTGCTATGATAAACACCTTTGACTGTGTTGCTGCTTTTGAGAAAGGGACTAGTAGAGAAACCTTCATTTCACATTTAAGATGACACCAAGACCAATATATAAAAAGAGCCATAAGACAGAGAGAATGCTAAGCTAGTAGATCTTAAAAGTTCTTATCACAAGAAAAAAAAAATTAACTGTGTATGTGATCAATGTTAACTAAACTTACTGTAGTAATTATTTCACAACGTATATAAATATGGAGTCAAACACAAGATAGAGAATATGGAAACAATTCAACTGGAGTTATAAAATCATATCAGAAGAGTTTGTGAGAATTTAAGACACACCCTTACCTGCTCCATTACTAGAAATTTGGATATTATAGTAGAAGATTTTGAATTTCCCCAATTTACAGAATGGGAGTTTGAATAGATCTCATTGAGATTTTTAAGGGGCTGGGAGACTAGATTACATTGTAGTTACATAATAAAGTGTGATCTCTTTCATCATTGTGTGTAAAAAGAAGAGGTATCTTTGTTCATGTTTTTATTGAATTTTCTTTTTCATATTGATATGTAGAAGTGTTTTATATATTATGGATATAGATACTAATCCTTGGTCAGTTATATATGCAGCAAATATTTTTCTATTTTTTGGTTCTTTACTGCTTACAGTAACTTTTGATGAACGGAAGTGTGAAAATTTAATGAGGTTCAATTTATCAATATTTTTCTTTATAGTTTGAAGTCTTAGAGTTTTAAGAAATCCTCAGTCTAAAATCATAAAGATATGTTCCCATACTATTTTCAAAAATAACAAATTTTAGCTTTTAGTCTACCTAAAATTGATTTCTGTATATGATGTTAAGTATGGATGCAATTTTGTTTTATCTTACTGGTGATAGAGGTGATAATAAAGTTTATCTTTGCTTTATCTTAAAGAGAATACATTCAACATTTCACCATTATATGTGATGTTTGTTTTGATCTTTTTTGTAGACGTGTTTTTTTCAGGTTAAGGAAATTCCTCTTTCTGTTTTCTTGTTTGTCAGTTTATATTTCTTATGAAAGACACTGGATTTTATCATATGCTGTTTTTGAATTAATTGAGTTGATAACATGATTTTCCTTATTTAATTCTGTCAGTGAAATGAATAATGTTTATTTTTCTTCATTAATAATTTTTTATTATTAACTCGATCCTACATTTCTGGAATAATTCCATCTGGGTCAGGAGATGGACTGCCTGTATTCAAATTGCCTACTTTTAAGACAGAAGAACCTCAGGCAAGTAAATCAATGTTGCTGTCTTCGCTTTCTCACCTTGCAAGTAGAGAGAATTTTTTACCTCATAAGTTTCTTATGAGGGCTCAATGAGTTAGTATATGTAAAATGTTTTAAGTATTTTTCCTATCCATAGTCACCATTCAGTGAGCATTAGGTACTATTATTTTTCTTTTTGTCTCTTTAGAGGGATTTTTATCCCAAGATAAGAGTGGGAACACAGATCTAGGAAAGGCATGTAACTCACCCAGACTTTAAATACAATGTTATGACTGAAAGTCTACACTTCTCCCCCGGAAATCTTGGCTGTGCATCCAATGATTTTTTTACCCAATTCTGTCTCAATTTCTATTTTTCTGCCATGTTCAGAGATATGAGCTTGTAAAGTGACAACTATTCTTTTTCTTCATGTATTTGCTTGCTTGGTATCTGTGACTTTATTTAATGCCATCGTTTAAAAAACAAGTTTCTGTCATTTAATAATTTAGTGTTTAAGTTGGTTTATGAAATAAAAGTCTTCATGCCGTGAGAGTAACTGTCGTACTGTTTCAGGTGAGCATTATGGTACGTGAGTACTTGTCAGAAAACAAACACATCTTTGGCTGCCTTTCAGTTCTTACTGTAGCCTGAAGGTACTTGTGAAGATGACAATTTTTAGCTGTTTTTTTGTATTTGTTTGTAGTTCTGAACAAAGGAATGTATTTATCCTGGATTTAAAGGCCCAGTCTCTTTCTATTCTTTTAAAAAATCTTTGTGTTTTTTGATGTGACAAAAGTTAAAAAAAAAAATTAAATATATCACTGTAGTGGATGAAGAAAAATAATAGAAAGTGATATACTATAAACTTATCTAGTTTCTTAATCTGTAGATCTTTGGGGAATACAGTATATATTTGGAATACAGTTGGTAATTCATAATGTTTTTGTCAATATAAATAATATTGCTGCTGTGCTGTGCTCAGTATGTCTGACTCTGACTCCATGGACTGTAGCCCACCAAGCTCCTCTGTCCATGGAATTTTCCCAGTAAGAGTGGGTTGCCATTTCCTCCTCCAGGGGTCTTCCCAACCTAAGAATCAAACCCATGTCTCTTGCATCTCCTGCATTTTCAGGCAGACTCTTTACCACTGAGACACCTGGGAAGTACCATAACTAATATTATTTCTCTATTTTTTAAAAAATATATTCAACTGCATTTACTGATATTGTTAATGCTATTTATCAGGCACTCCAAGTATCTTTTAAAGATATATAGAATGTTGAAAATACTTATTATATGTAAACTGGAAATATTTTATAAGGTTCATGAGAGTTTCCCAATTTTTTGGTTTGGAAAAAAATTTAGTTCTGCCTAATCATATTTTTAAAGTGAAACTTATAGTGGGGACAGAAAGTAACATAGTTGATTAGGTCAGAACCCATCAACAGAGAAAGACTTTCCAAGTGTTCATTGAGAAAATAAACTTCATAAAATGACACAAATAAAACTTCAACATTTTCAAAAAATAAGAAATGTTTTAAACACAATAAAGCTAAAAATTTACAGCAAAGTTTTAAAAATTTTAAAAAATAGTTTAAAATGCATGTGTAAAAATATCTCTCCTAGGTTTTATGCAGAGTGAAAATTAGAAAGACAAAATAATTTATTTAGAAAATAGATTTAGATACTGAAATAAATGGGTGCTAGCCAGGTTTATAATTCAAGCAAAATCATAGCCACAATGCTTCAATTATAGGAAATTAATGAAAATAAATGAAAAGTTCAATGCAAGAAATCACAAAAGCACAAGTTAGTAATAAGAAATAAAGGAGACTAAAAATGAAAAAGATAATGCAGAAAGAGTAAATAAATAGAAGTAACAAACAAATCCAAAACTAAGTTTGTCTAACCTCTGGAAAATCTAATAAGGAAAGAGAAAATTAAAATGCAGAAAATCTAGAATACTACAAAACATATTCAGTTCAGTTCAGTCGCTCAGTTGTGTCCGACTCTTCGCGACCCCATGAATCGCAGCACATCAGGCCTCCAGTCCATCACCAACTCCTGGAGTTCACTCAGACTCACATCCATCAAGTCCGTGATGCCATCCAGCCATCTCATCCTCTGTCATCCCCTTCTCCTCCTGCCCCCAATCCCTCCCAGCATCAGAGTCTTTTCCAATGAGTCAACTCTTCGCATAAGGTGGCCAGAGTACTGGAGTTTCAGCTTTAGCATCATTCCTCCCAAAGAAATCCCAGGGCTGATCTCCTTCAGAATGGACTGGTTGGATCTCCTTGCAGTGCAAGGGACTCTCAAGAGTCTTCTCCAACACCACAGTTCAAAAGCATCAATTCTTCAGCGCTCAGCTTTCTTCACAGTCCAACTCTCACATCCATACATGACCACTGGAAAAACCATAGCCTTGACTAGATGGACCTTTGTTGGCAAAGTAATGTCTCTGCTTTTGAATATGCTATCTAGGTTGGTCATAGCTTTCCTTCCAAGGAGTAAGCGTCTTTTAATTTCGTGGCTGCAGTCACCATCTGTAGTGATTTTGGAGTCCAGAAAAATAAAGTCTGACACTGTTTCCACTGTTTCCCCATCTATTTCCCATGAAGTGATGGGATCAGATGCCATGATCTTCATTTTCTGAATGTTGAGCTTTAAGCCAACTTTTTCACTCTCCACTTTCACTTTCATCAAGAGGCTTTTTAGTTCCTCTTCACTTTCTGCCATAAGGGTGGTGTCATTTGCATATCTGAAGTTATTGATATTTCTCCCGGTGATCTTGATTCCAGCTTGTGTTTCTTCCAGTCCAGCGTTTCTCATGATGTACTCTACATATAAGTTAAATAAGCAGAGTGATAATATACAGCCTTGACATACTCCTTTTCCTATTTGGAACCAGTCTGTTGTTCCATGTCCAGTTCTAACTGTTGCTTCCTGACCTGCATACAGATTTCTCAAGAGGCAGGTCAGGTGGTCTGGTATTCCCATTTCTTTCAGAATTTTCCACAGTTTATTGTGATCCACACAGTCAAAGGCTTTGGCATAGTTGCAAAGAATATGCAGAGTTCCAAGAATAGCAAGAAGAGATAAGAAAGCCTTCCTCAGCAATCAAAGCAAAGAAATAGAGGAAAACAGCAGAATGGGAAAGACTAGAGATCTCTTCAAGAAAATTAGAGATACCAAGGGAACATTTCATGCAAAGATGGGCTCGATAAAGGACAGAAATGGTATGGACCTAACAGAAGCAGAAGATATTAAGAAGAGGTGGCAAGAATACACAGAAGAACTGTACAAAAAAGATCTTCATGACCCAGATAATCACGATGGTGTGATCATCTAGAGCCAGACATCCTGGAATGTGAAGTCAAGTGGGCCTTAGAAAGCATCAGTATGAACAAAGCTGGTGGAGGTGATGGAATTCCAGTTGAGCTATTTCAAATCCTGAAAGATGATGCTGTGAAAGTGCTGCACTCAATATGCCTGCAAATTTGGAAAACTCAGCAGTGGCCACAGGACTGGAAAAGGTCAGTTTGCATTCCAATCCCAAAGAAAGGCAATGCCAAAGAATGCTCAAACTACCACACCGTTGCACTCATCTCACATGCTAGTAAAGTAATGCTCAAAATTCTCCAAGCCAGGCTTCAGCAATACGTGAACTGTGAAATTCCAGATGTTCAAGCTGGTTTTAGAAAAGGCAGAGGAACCAGAGATCAAATTGCCAACATCTGCTGGATCATGGAAAAAGCAAGAGAGTTCCAGAAAAACATCTATTTCTGCTTTATTGACTATGCCAAAGCCTTTGACTGTGTGGATCACAAAATATATTAGGGAATAACTAAAATAGTAAATGTTTGAATAGCTATATTAATACAGTAATATAAAAGTGGCCTTTTGTATTCTAGAAAAATATAAGTAATCAAAATGAGCACATCAATAAGAAAAACTAAGTAAAACTTAAATGTTAACAAAAGAATATTCACTGATCAAATTACAACACAGGCTATAGCAGTAGTTTTCAAACTTTATTACCATGGTATGATCTACATTTTATATCATAAGTCTGTATAAACAGAGTTATATGTATATAACCAGAGCACAAAAGGCAAGCTATGGAATGGGAGAAAGTATTTGCAAACTGTATATCTGATAAAGGGTTAATCTTCAAAAAGATAAGTTCTATAACTCAATAGTTAAAAAAAAAATAAAATAAAACTAATAACCTAATTAAAACTTGGGCTCCTGAAATAGGAAATGGCAACCCACTCCAATCTTCTTCCCTGAAAAATTCCATGGACAGAGGAGCCTGGCAGGCTACAGTCCATGGGGTCACAAAGAGTTGGACATGATTGAGCGCAGCAGGGAAACAGCAAAACATGGGCTAAAGCCTTAAATAGACATTTTTCTGAAGAAGGAAAACACAAACCAAAACCACAATGAGATATTATCTCACATCTGTCAGGATGGCTATTATAAAAAAACAAACAAACAAAAAAAACGACAAGTATTGGTAAGGGTGTGAAGAATTCTTCACACTGTTGATGGGAACATAAAATGATGGAAGTTTCTCAAAAAATGAAACAGAACAAACATATGTTTCAGCAATTCCACTTTTGAGCATTTTCCTAAAAGATTGGAAATCAGGGTCTCAGAGACCCTAGCACCCCTATGTTCATTGCAGAATTATTCACAAGATGTGGAAAAAATGTAAATGTCCATCAACCAGTTCCAGTTCAGCCGCTCAGTCATGTCCAACTCTTTGCGACCCCATAAATCACAGCATGCCAGGCCTCCCTGTCCATCACCAACTCCCGGAGTTCACTCAAACTCATGTCTATCCAGTTGGTGATGCCATCTCATCCTCTGCCGTTCCCTTCTCTTCCTGCCCCCAATCCCTCCCAGCATCAGGGTCTTTTCCAATGAGTCAACTCTTCGCATGAGTTGGCCAAAGTACTGGAGTTTCAGCTTCAGCATCAGTCCTTCCAATGAACACCCAGGACTGATCTCCTTTAGGATGGACTGGTTGGATCTCCTTGCAGTCCAAGGGACCCTCAAGAGTCTTCTCCAACACCACAGTTAAAAAGCATCAATTCTTCCGTGCTCGGCTTTCTTCACAGCCCAACTCTCACATCCATACATGACCACTGGAAAAACCATAGCCTTGACTAGACGGACCTTTGTTGGCAAAGTAATGTCTTTGCTTTTGAATATGCTATCTAGGTTGGTCATAACGTTCCTTCCAAGGAGTAAGCATCTTTTGATTTCATGGCTGCAATCACCATCTGCAGTGATTTTGGAGCCCCAAAAAATAAAGTCTGACACTGTTTCTACTGTTTCCCCATCTATTTGCCATGAAGTGATGGGACCAGATGCCATGATCTTCGTTTTCTGAATGTTGAGCTTTAAGCCAACTTTTTCACTCTCCACTTTCACCTTCATCAAGAGGCTTTTTAGTTCCTCTTCACTTTCTGCTATAAGGGTGGTGTCATCTGCATATCTGAGGTTATTGATATTTCTCCTGGCCATCTTGATTTCAGCTTGTGCTTCTTCCAGCCCAGCGTTTCTCATGATGTACTCTGCATATAAGTTCAATAAGCAGGTTGACAGTATACAGCCTTGATGTGTTCCTTTTCCTTTTTGGAACCAGTCTGTTGTTCCATGTCCAGTTCTAACTGTTGCTTCCTGACCTGCATATAGGTTTCTCTAGAGGCAGGTCAGGTAATCTGGTATTCCCATTTCTTTCAGAATTTTCCAGTTTATTGTGATCCACACAGTCAAAGGCTTTGGCATAGTCAATAAAGCAGAAATAGATGTTTTTCTGGAACTCTCTTGCTTTTTCCATGATCCAGTGGATGTTGGCAATTTGATCTCTGGTTCCTCTGCCTTTTCTAAAACCAGCTTGAATATTGGAAATTCACGGTTCACGTACTGTTTAAGCCTGGCTTGGAGAATGTTGAGCATTACTAGCGTGTGAGATGAGTGCAGTTGTGCGGTAGTTTGAGCATTCTTGGAGAAGGCAATGGCAACCCACTCCAGTACTCTTGTCTGGAAAATCCCATGGATGGAAGAGTCTGGTAGGCTGCAGTCCATGTGGTCGCTAAGAGTTGGACACGACTGAGCGACTTCACTTTCACTTTTCACTTTCATGCATTGGAGAAGGAAATGGCAACCCACTCCAGTGTTTTTGCCTGGAGAATCCCAGGGACAGAGAAGCCTGATGGGCTGCCGTCTATGGCGTCGCACAGAGTCAGACACGACTGAAGTGACTTAGCAGCAGCAGTTGAGGATTCTTTGGCATTGCCTTCCTTTGGGATTGGAATGAAAACTGACCTTTTCCAGTCCTGTGACCACTGCTGAGTTTTCCAAATTTGCTGGCATATTGAGTGCAGCACTTTTACAACATCATCTTTCAGGATTTGAAATAGCTCGACTGGAATTCCATCACCTCAACTAGCTTTGTTCGTAGTGATGTCCATCAACAGATGAACAAATAAAGAAAATGTGGTTTATCTATACAATGGGATACTCTTCAGCCTTAAAAATGAAGGCAGTCCTTCAATGTGGGACAATGTGGATGAACCTTGAGGACTTTCTGTTAAGGACTTTCTGTGACTGAAATAAGCCAGTCACAGAAAGACTCCTGCATTATTCCACATATATGAGATAGCTAAATTTGTCAGTCTCTAAGTGGACCCACACCAGTCCATAAACTATAAACTCATAATCTATAAACTCATAATTCCAGATGTGTGGATGAAGGCTGCTCACCCACCTTTTGGCTGCAGCCCGTGCAGGAATAGGGCTGTTTTTTGTATGTGGCATAAAGCTCATCTGCAAAGTTGACTGCTCTGTGCTGGTTTCCATAGTTTTCTCACCTGATTTGGCCTTGGGTTTAAGCAGTGGAATATGGTACATTATCTCCTAGTCATCAGATTTCAGCTAGGTACCCCTAGCAGCCCCTTAAAATGAAGGACCCCACAAAGACCCAGAGGCTTCCCAGATAGCTCAGTGATAAAGAATCCTCCTGCCAATGCAGTGGATTCGGGTTTGATCCTTGGGTTGGGAAGATCTCCTGGAAGAGGAAATGGCAACCCACTACAGTATTCTTGCCTGGGAAATCCCATGGACAGAGGAGCCTGGCGGGCTACAGTCCATGGGGTTGCAAAAGAGTCGGGACAGGATTTAGCGTCCAAAACAACAACAACCACAACAAAGACCCAATACTTCAAATACACCCTTTTCCACACCAGGTTATCTGCTTCATGTAAGTTCCTGTAGAAAGGAAGATAAAAATATCCTTTAGCATCAGGCACTTCAAAATTTTTAATAATGTTTTTAATTTTCAGCTTTCATTTTTAAAATGAGGCAGCATTTCCTAACAACTTAGAGCTGGCATATCTTTTGGTGGCAAAATGTAAGAAATGCATGAAATTCAACCCTTTCATGTAATAAATAGAACAAGATAAAGTTGCTACTGATTTTCAAAACCAATTAAAGTTATATAATAGAGACTTTGATGATGTTTACTATAGATGACTGATCTTACTCATGTATTTTAAAGGCAAATTAAATATAATATTCATCCTTAGGAGAAACTGTGGACTAATTTTTGCAATTTTCATTTGTTTGTTTTGAGACCTACAGAGTCTGGATGAGGCTAACCCCAACCTTGTGAGAATACACAATATTTAAAAAATGGAAGAACCATGAGTCTGTTTCCTGAATCTGTTTTCCTCATCTTTAAAATGTAATTGCTGGATAAGTTGATCTCCAAAGTCTAAATGTGTGAAATTCCAACATTCTAAAATTCTGAATATAAATTTGTATTTTCACCTTTGTGTTCTAATAAACTGGAAAATAATATTTTTAAGTGATTAAATTGATTAGCTAATTTACTAAAGACATTTGCAGAGGTTCTGCATAGAGCAAATCTTAGTGTTATTACCACCAAAATATTTTTTCTTGATCTAACTTATTGTGACTTAAAATCATAACTGTTTTACCTTAAAACTGTATTGGTGTAAAAAGGAGTCCTGTTTTCAGTAGTTCCTTCATTTTTTACTTTTACTATCCTAGAAATGTAAGGATTCTGTATGGTAGGTGGCATTAAAATTTCAAGTGCACGTTTGTACAATATGCTACATCTGTCACTTTTTGAGTTTGAAGAGCAAACATTTAAGACATTTATGATAGCCAGGTCATTTTAAGGGTGGAGAAGAATATGTGGGTTTCTCTGATCCCCATGTTTTGCAAGTGAATAAATTGGGACTTGTTCATGCCAAAAGAACACAGATGTTTATGTAAATTCATTGTCAATTCAATTCCAGACATTGCTGCTTACCAGCCATTTGACCCAGTGCATATTACTTACATTCTCTGATGCTCAGTTTTCTAGTCTTTGGAAGGACTGACGCTAAAGCTGAAACTCCAGTACTTTGGCCACCTCATGCGAAGAGTTGACTCATTGGAAAAGACCCTGATGCTGGGAGGGATTGGGGGCAGGAGGAGAAGGGGACGACAGAGGATGAGATGGCTGGATGGCATCACCGACTCGATGGACATGAGTTTGAGTGAACTCCGGGAGTTGGTGATGGACAGGGAGGCCTGGCGTGCTGCGATTCATGGGGTTGCAAAGAGTCGGATATGACTGAGCGACTGAACTGAAAACAGAGATAACAAGGACTGCTTTATAGAGAGTATTAAATAAGAAAGTATTATGAAAAGAGGTTCTGACGGGCTGACATGGGTAACAACACACATGAGATCTCTGTATAGCCTGGTTCTCCCAACCCCCACAGCCCTGAGGATCCATATGAAGAAACCAGCCTGGCTTCAGACAGGGCCTTTCCTGTCTAGCAGCAGAGATTCCATACCCTTTTGCTAGTGTTGGCCTTTAGCAATCTCTCTGACCTCTGTTCCTCTATTTTCTTATTTTTCCTCTTACTGTTATTAAACCAACAAATGTTTTCACAAACTTACTATGTTCTCAGAAAAGAGAAACTGATTGACAGGTAATCATCACTTTCTCTGTTTAAATGAGATTGTTTATGAATTAAGTCAGATAGATATTCACTCCCATTTCACCAGGAGGAAATGGGAAGGGAATTTACAAGTCAGACAACATGACTCCCTCACAAACTGTGAATGGAGATGGTGAGTGTCTTCAGCCCCACTCTTTTGGTGTGTATACAGGATCTGAGATGATTTCTCTCATTCTCTCCAATTTAAATTTGTATGATTCAGTTGAACTAACCATTCTTAAGTGATTTGGTTTTTCTTTTTCCCCAAAATGATCTTTCTGACATTTCTGCCTTAAAATCTATGTTTGTTTATTATAGAATAGTAATATGCTTCCTGGTAGCTCAGCTGATAAAGAACCTGCCTGCAATGCAGGAGACCCTGGTTCCATTCCTGGGTCGGGAAAATCCCTTGGAGAAGGGATAAGTCTACCTACTCTAGTAATCGTGGGCTTCCCTGGTGTCTCAGATGGTAAAGAATCTGCCTGCAGTGTTGGAGACCCTGGGTTGTTTGTTTATTATAGAATAGTAATATAATTTTTTTCATTTAAATGCCACTCACTATGTTTTTTAATTTTTTATTTTTTTAACACCAAAAACATTTTGTATTGGGGTATAGGAATTAACAATGTTGTGGTAGTTTCAGGTGAACAGTGAAGGGACTCAGCCGTACATATACATGTATTCATTCACTGAGCAGAGTTCAGTGTTAAATACCATTCACTCTTGAAATCAACATCTTAAAAGTGAAGTATTAAATTTTAAATTCCCAAATTATTGAATCATAGGGCTTCAAGGGATCTTGTTTTGTTTTTAAATTCCATTTTCCTGACTTGTAGAAGGACTGTACCTAAGTATTATAGTCAAATAAGGGTATTTCCCATTTTGAAAATTCCCCCAAAGAAATAAATGTAGTGTGTAGCTTATTTTTTCAATAGAAGACAGCTATTTTCCTTATCGGAAGCATAGGAATCTAGGCTGTTTACCACCTTCAAATTTTTGAAGCTAACATTTTCTGTCTTTTATTATTTAGAAATTTGCTTTCAGCCTAATTATTGAACCCATGTAAACAATCTGTCTTTTCTCCTGGTTGCTTTATTTATTTATTTATTTTTCCTGGTTGCTTTAAATGTCTTGTCTATGATGGTTACCGTGTAGTTTTACTGTTATCTTTCATCATTGTCATCATCTGTCCATCAACTATCATTCATTTCTTAATCTTGAATGGATCTGTTGCTCTTTGGGACATAAATTGCATTCTGAATATCTTATTACTTCAGGAACAATGTCAACCATAATCTTTTTGCATACCTGTCCCGGGTTTTTTCTGTTATCACCATCTAGAACTTCCACTAGCTGTATATGGGAACGTCTCATTTTGTTTTCTTTGCTTTTAAATGCTCTTTCACGTTCCTAAACTCTTTATCTCTCTGTGATACATTTTACGTAATTTCCTCATGTCGGCCTGAGGGACATCCAAGTGGAGATGTCCAGGAGGCAGTTTGGTTCTGGAGAAAAGGAGAAGGAGCCTCGGGCCCCATCTTCTCAATTACAGTGAAGCTCCTGGGTACCAGGAACTGCATTTGTATTTTATAATGTACCTACTTGGTGCCTTGTTCAGTGGGTGTTCTCTGCCTAGCATCAGAATCTTCAGAATTATTTCCATTTTCAGTTCAGTTCAGTTCAGTCGCTCAGTCGTGTCCGACTTCTTGCGACCCCATGAATCGCAGCACGTCAGGCCTCCCTGTCCATCACCAACTCCCGGAGTTCACTCAAACTCACATCCATCAAGTCAGTGATGCCATCCAGCCATCTCATCCTGTCGTCCCCTTCTCCTCCTGCCCCCAATCCCTCCCAGCATCAGGGTCTTTTCCAATGAGTCAACTCTTCGCATGAGGTGGCCAAAGTACTGGAGCTTCAGCTTTAGCATCATTCCTTCCAAAGAACACCTAGGGCTGATCTCCTTCAGAATGGACTGGTTGGATCTCCTTGCAGTCCAAGGGACTCTCAAGAGTCTTCTCCAACACCACAGATTCCACATATTTCCAAAACACCCTGCTTACCCATGCCTCAGCCTTTATTGCATTGTATACCTTAGCTGCTTTCACACTCTACTGAAATCTCCTGCTTAATTTTCTGCTCTCCCCACTGGACTCTACATTTCTGGAGAGCAGGGACAGCAGTTTTATTATTTAAAAGGCACTGGGTGTTAAATACATACTTGTGGAATAGATTGGTCTAATTCAATATGGTATTATGAAAGCACATGAGGTAAGGAAGTAAGTCAGACAACTGTTACAGAGAAATGACTAGCAAGAAATAAAGGCATTCTCCCCTGACCAGCCCAGGAGGAAAGTGGCTGTGAACGTTCAAGCCCTCATGAAATGTACTTGTTTGGAACTCTTTCTTACTCTCTAGACTGAGGATGAACTGGCGTAAACTCACGTCTTTCTGCTCTTATTATGCTTTAGTGCTCTATACACACCAGTTCCTTATTCATTTTTCACAAGGTTAAAAGGGTTATTTGGAATTGTACACAGTGTTCTTCCATTGCTATGAATGGAATGCATGTTGGTAACTCCCATTAGCATTTATCAACGTTTATATGTACCCAACTGGATGTAAACAAAATGCTTCAAATTCACATTTCTTATAAACCTTGTTTATATTAGTTAGTTCCACTATTTAAATGATATGAAATGTACATGCTTTAAAACTCTATTAGTTGCTTTAAAATGTCAAGAAAGGTAAAGTTTATGTAGTCTGCCACCTGCTGATGCCTGTAAACTCATTCCTGCTGGAGATACTGAATTGTTTTCCATTATATTAATGTTGCATGAATAAAAATCCAAGCCTTTTAAATCACAAGTTTCATAAGGTGTTGATTGGCCTGGAGCAGGATAAAATCAGACAAATATTTATGGTGCCAAGAGTTGTGTATATAAATATTCTACCTTGAAAATGTTTCCAGTACACTGTTAAACTGCCAAGGTGATATAATTTAACAGGAAGAGCAATGACTAGAGAGCCAAGGGTCACTGAGTTTGAATTCTTTCTCCATTCCCACTTTAATATATGATCCGGAACCATTTGGACCTTTTGAAAGTCAAATTCCTAATTTGTGAATTGGGGAAGAATTAGCCATACAGCTGTTGGGGCAAGAGGGCAGGGTCCATGGTTATAAAAACTTCTGAAGTGTTGCATTATTATTAAAATTCAGAAATGCATAATGTTGCCATTTATGAAGAAACTGGTTTGCCTTTATCATTAATCTTCACAATATATTTGCAAACTGCAATTTATAATAATACCAATTACCGCCAATTGAATGTTTGCTGTTATCCAGATATTGTTCTGAGTGCTGTACATACTACATTTACTTCTCGAAACAAGCCTTTGAAGCAGACATTATTATTCCCGTGTAAGGGGATTAACATTGCAGGATGTGCTGTGCTTAAGATCTCTCAGTTTGAGGTTAGGAGAAACAGAATTCTAACTCATGTGATTCTGGGTTCTTACCCTCTGTGCCATGTTGCCTCCTTTCTTTTCAGGTGAAGTCTCTGAAGCTGAGAAAGGTCAAATTGTTCAATGAAAATCACAATAACCTGCTGGATGGAGTGAAAACTGGAGTTTTTGAGGGAGCCTTAGCTGTCTTTATTAATGCTTCTCTAATACTAATATGATCGGTGTCTTTTGAGCCCTTGCTCTATTGGATTACCAGGGTAATTGGAGTCAGTATTCTCCTGAATGCCCTGATCTCTCTAATCTCAAAAATCCAATCTTGCTAATGAATTCTACTTTAGTGGATGTGAAGGCTGAACCAGTTGCATTTAAATCTCTTTGGAATTCAGTTTCTTGTGGCTTACATGAGGGGCTAGAACGGTAGTCTCTAGGGTTTCAACCTTCTGTGTAGGCTCTTTGAGAGAACGTTGATTTCATCTGTTGAGGCTCTGGTGCCTAATTTAGTGTCTGGAATTTTGTAGATATACCAAAACTATTTGTAAACTTTTAATGAAGTTGCATTCAATTCTTTAATTCTTTAGTAAACACTCTAGTGTTTACTAAACTGGAAAATATTTATTTCCTTTATAAGATGAAGGAAATTAATCATAGCAGCCAAATGATTTCCTTGAATTGTTGATTACATCTTTGCTCATAAGCCAGAAAATGTGAGATAGTGGCATGACCTCACAACTTAGGTAGATCCACTTAGAATCACCCATTTACTTTATCCAGACGAAGCTGCTGGAACCAGTCCATGCCATCTTGCATCTTTTTGTTTGTTTGTTTTAAGATATTATTAGTCACTTATCAGAGAAGGCAATGGCAACCCACTCCAGTACTCTTGCCTGGAAAATCCCATGGATGGAGGAGTCTGGTAGGCTGCAGTCCATGGGGTCTCTAAGAGTCGGACACGACTCAGAGACTTCACTTTCCCTTTTCACTTTCATGCATTGGAGAAGGAAATGGCAACCCACTCCAGTGTTCTTGCCTGGAGAATCACAGGGACGGGATCAGATACAACTGAAGCGACTTAGCATCAGCAGCAGCAGTCACTTATACCTGAGAATGAATGAGAAGAACATACAGTGTGATATTCTCAGACAGCATAAAGTGATTAAACAGTAAAGCTCCAGATAGTTGCATCCATGGGCTATAATGATTCTGATAGGAAGGTACTTCCAGAGACCTTGAGGGTCTTAGCATAAATGGACTGGTTTTTAGTTCTGATTCCACTTGTACACTGCTCTCTTATAGGTAGTCAAAGAGTGCTATGATCGCTTCTAATTTAATAGACTATATTCTAAGCGTGCTTTCATGTAGGTTGAAGAAGAATTGAAAGCTTATTTTTGATCAATTTACATGTTGCCAAGGATGCCCAGTCGAGCAGCAGTTACATCTGACTTCTTGCCACTTGTGCCACAATAAGATACCCCCCAGTTGGTCCTTGTGTGCCTGCCATAAACAAAGTAATGGATCATAAAGATGTACAGTCTCAAACCTCCAGAAACTGTTACCTTACACGGCAAAAGGGATTTTGCAGATGTGATTCAGGTTACAGACCTTGAGTTAGGGGAGATTGTCTTGAATTACCTAATGGGGGTCCAATCTAATCATGCTTCCCAGGCAGCATCAGTGGTAAAGAACCCACCTCCCAGTGCAGGTAGGCACAAGAGATGCCGGTTTGATCCTGGTAGGGAAGAAACCCTGGAGCAGGAAATGGCAACCCACTCCAGAGGAGCCTGGCGGGCTGTAGTCCATAGGGTCACACAGAGTCGGACATGACTGAAGCAGCTCAGCACAAATATAATGACATGAGTCTTAAAAGCAAAGATCCTTTTCTGGTTGTGAACAGAAAGATGGATGAGAGAAGGACTTAATCCACTGTCACTGTCTTTTTTAAAGGGGTAACAAGCCAAGGAATGAAGATGCCTTGTGAAGCTGAAAATGGCAATAAACAGATTCTTCTTCCCTGAGCCTCCAATAAGGAAAGTAGTGCCTTTGATTTTAGCCTGGTGACACCTGCGTTGGATTTGTGATCTATGGAACTGTAAGATCATAAATTTGTGTTGTTTACTCTGATAAATTTGTGGTAATTTGTTACTACAGCAAGAGGAAACCAATACAGTGTCCCTGTACATGGTCTTTCCTGAATCACAGTATTGAGATTTATTAAAAGCTACCTCTTGAGGAGTATTTATGATGTGTTCAGTGTCATGCTAAACAATGTGTGTGTTTGTTTGTGTCTAATCATCATGCAACCACAACCCTATAAAAGCCCAACTATATTATCATTTATATAATTCACAGATGAGAAAATGAGGCTTGGCAAGTTCTAAGTAACTTACATAAATCACATATCCAGTAAGTAATGTAACTATCATTTGAAAACAACTCAGTCTGGTGTCAAAACTCATCCTTGGTCTACTATGGTGCACATACAAAATGTGAAGATTAATTGTCTTCATTAGAAGGAGTTCAAAGACAATGAAGTTATGTAAACAGACTTAGTCATATCAGATCTTTAGTTATCTTAGGTGTCAAATAATTTTTCCTGGTACAGTGACTAGTATATTGTAGGCACTCAATATGATGTAATTAAATAAGTGAAAAATCATTGTTCTTGAATAAAAATAAGGATTATACATATATATTATTACATTTGTTGTAATTCCAATATGTATGACATTGTACTGTCCATGTATATGTATAAGAATCTACATTTATCTTTGTACAAATAGTGTAAAGTTGTTACTATTTGCCACAAAAATCAAGGATTCAAATAGATTTCTTCTGCATTTATAACATTTTAAGTTATAATTATTTTTAAAGAAGTGATATGTAGGTCATTTGTCATTTATTTTTATATTTAATACCAGTAATGAGTATATTTAGTAAGGTAAAGAGATCAAAGTGGAAAAAATCTATGTAAATTTGGCATGAATGGTCTCATTAAAGTATTAAACAAAGATTACTGAACAATGCAAAGGAAATTAAATGATCCTTTGTTTTTCGAGCCAGTTTTTCATTTTCTTACTTTAACTGCCAGTAAAATTATAAAGATAACATCATCTAACTAAACCATGTTCTTTTCAATCACAGAAAATGTCCACTAATATTTAAACAGTAACTTATGAATAATAGTGCAACTGATTTATTAGTTAGGATTCACTCTACATTATTCCATTTTAAATGATTCCTAGATGCCCTAAGGAAGAATGTGGATGCGACAGAAACTTCAATTTCATAAGGTCAGTTCCAATTAAATTGTTCCAGAGCACGGCAAATAAGAAACAAACTTCATGTAACTAAAATAATATTTTATTGTTTATTCCCTCCCAAACCTTTTATACCTGTTTCAATCAGATCAGATCAGTCGTTCAGTTGTGTCCAACTCTTTGCGACCCCATGAATTGCAGCACGCCAGGCCTCCCTGTCCATCACCAACTCCCTGAGTTCACTCAGACTCACGTCCATTGAGTCAGTGATGCCATCCAGCCATCTCATCCTCTCCTGCCCCCAATCCCTCCCAGCATCAGAGTCTTTTCCAATGAGTCAACTCTCCTAAATTATACCTACTCATTTTATTAATTAGAAAAATAGTCCTCATCTTTTTATTGAAGTGACAATGGTTAATATTTGGCAACAAAATAATCAGAGGAAATGAAGAATGTTATCTTTCATTTAGTAGAAATCTACTGAGTAGCTTCGAGTAAGATATTCAACCATGCACTAAAGTAATTTTCAAATATTTAGTTTTGATGTTAATAACGTGCTTATTTATTTTAAACCCATGTTACTAATATAATTACACATGTATTCATCAAACAATTCATAATTTTTCAGAATTAATTAAATATAACATAATGTATTGATGCCTAGGTAATAAGCAATCTAAATACAAATACTTATATTTGAAGACTTAGCTAATACCACTACTTCATGTGAATTTTATATCTCAACAATCTAGACTGTAGTATATATCAAATAGCCAATTAATTAGGCCATTCAAACGTTTTTTAATGATTGAATAGTCCCAACCTTGGGAATGAAAGTGTGTAGTTTTAAGACAGTGAAAAATAGAGAAAATTTCAGATGTAAACATCCATGGTGATTTGGGGAATTTGAGTCAGAAATCAATCATGGAATCCAATCAGATCCATAAAGTACCAGTGTCCAGAGAGTAGTTATCAAAATGGAAATAGGGCTTGGGGCACAGGGTTGAATACAAGAGGCCAAAAAGCACTTTGCATGCTGGTGGCCCAGGAGGAGTGGTTGAGAACCAGAGAAGAGGGACTTTCCTGGTGGTCCAGTGGCTGACTCTGAGCTCCCAGTGCAGGAGCTATATTCCCAGTCCAGGAACTCTGTTCTACATGCCACAACTAAAGATTCCACATGCCTCAATGAAGACAACTAACACTGATTCCCTGGTGGCTCAGATGGTAAAGAATCCGCCTGCAATGTGGGAAACCTGGGTTCCATCCCTGGGTTGGGAAGATCTCTTGGAGGAGGGCATGGCAACCTACTCCAGTATTCTTGTCTGGAGAATCCCCATGGACAGAGAAGCCTGGTGGGTTACAGTCCATGGGGTCTCAAAGAGTTGGTCACGACTGAGCCACTAAGCCCACACAAGACCTGTGCAGCCAAATAAATAAATATTAAAAAATAAATAAATCTGTTCAGTTGTTCAGTTGTGCCCAACTCTTTGCAGTGGACTGTAGCCCATTAGGCTCCTCTGTCCATGGGATTTCCCAGGCAAGCATACTGGAGCGGGTTGCCATTTCCTTCTCCGGGGACTTTCCCCACCCGGGAATGGAACCCACGTCTCCTTCATCTCTTGCATTGGTAGACAGGTTCCTTTCCACTAGCGCCACCTGGGGAGCCCTAAATCCAAAGAAGAAAGACCACATTTGGAGCCTATGAAAAACTGATTGTCTTGACAACTGGTAACTAATTACATTTGCACTCCCCTTCCCCCTTCCCTCCTGTCTCTGAAGAACAGTTGCTTCCCTGCATTTATTTCCAGGGTGATCTCCCTCAATGTGAGTACAGGGTTCTCACTGTTTTTGTCTTCTACAGCTGGACCACTGTTTCTTGTCTCTTTTACCATCTTTATCCTCATTCTCCTGTTTACCTCTTTCCTCTTGATTATGACAAAGTCAGGCCTATCCATGAAAACACTTCCCTAAGCTTTCATCATTTTAAAGGGTGTCTAGTTGATTCTTGTTTCAACCTTGTATGCTTGTTCATTCCCTGTAAATATTCACACACATGTTACTCAAAATGCTTTATTATTTTCTGTAATTCCTGGTTTGCATAAACACTAACACGAAGTAATGTGTACATTAATTATGCTTTGCCATTTACTTAGCTCTGGTTTCTGTGAAGGAAAATGCCATCATTTTTAGTTTCTGATCTTAAAATAACTCACTTTGAAATGCTATAAAATCTTAATGAACATTCAAATTCATATAAATTATTTAAGCTATAATTTCCTACCCTAAACAGTCATTAGATTAACATGCATCCTTAGATTTCTTTCCAGCTGTACCAAATTAGTTTTTTCTGAGTCCTTCTAGTTTATGATTTCAGGCAACGCAGACAGTATTGCTTTCCCAAGTTGTATTCTAAGGTTACAAACAGCAATCTGACTTTAAAATGCCATTTAGCATATCTCCTCCAGTTAGCATTCATGTAATAAAAACTCAGTTTAGCCAAAGAATTACAGAATGTATAACATTGCCTGATTTTCTTATTTAGAGACGAGGAAACTGAAATATAGAAAATTGGATGAAGTGCTCAGGGTGTCAAAAGGAAATCTGTATTTTAGGATGTTCTTTCTGCTTTCTTTGTTCCTTTTAGAAAGCAAGGGTAACAGAATGGTTTTGTTTGACTAGTAATGAAGAAGTAAAGAAATCAAGCATTTGGAATGATAGCATTTTAAAATTAAATATTAACCTTAAATTTTCATTTTTTAAAAACTATGCAGTATCTATGAATCTATACATTCTAAAAAATGTTTTTCAGGGCTTCCTTGATTTTATTTTTCACTACATTCTTTTTCTGAGTGTTTCAATCTCCAGAAGATAGCAAGGAAGAATCATTGTCATCTGTTCTAATAAATGTATTTTCTTGTTCTTATATTTCTCCCTCTAGCCTTTAGATTTGAGCTCTTTCTGTTTCTCTCGCATTTCTTAGAGATTCATTCCACACACCTCGCTCTGCTAGTTATTAGCGTTTCCTCCCTGACAATTCTTTATGTCTTCTCTTTTTTTTTTTTTTTTCCTTTAATTTTATTTTATTTTTAAACTTTACATAACTGTATTAGATTTGCCAAATATCAAAATGAATCCGCCACAGGTTTACATGTGTTCCCCATCCTGAACCCTCCTCCCTCCTCCCTCCCCATTCCATCCCTCTGGGTCGTCCCAGTGCACCAGCCCCAAGCATCCAGTATCGTGCATCGAACCTGGACTGGCAATTCATTTCATACATGATATTTTACATGTTTCAATGCCATTCTCCCAAATCTTCCCACCCTCTCCCTCTCCCACTCTTGAAAGGGACATCCTGCTGCTCTCATTACTTGTTCTTTAGATTTCCTTCAGATGTCCCCTTTTGTCAGCTACCCAGTTCCCAGTTTGCAGGGAACCTGTGGATGGCAATATTTCTGTCTTCTTTTTAAATTTTTACTCAAAATACTTAGAATGCTGTTTGCATAACAATGGTGATAGGTATATTGCATTTATAAATTACCCTTCATTAGGTGGATTCAATTAATTTATGTGCATAAATTCATTAATAGTCTCAATTTTCTGTGAGATGTGGATCAGTGTGTTTTTTTCTTTCTGTGAGTGAAAAGGAGGGGAATTAGGGAGACAGGATTCGGAAGCACTGTTCATCTAGAAACATGATGCTTAATGCAAAAATCTGTGTCAAAACCACACTCCACTACTTTTAAGAAAACGATATGAAGTGGAATAAAATAACCAGAAAATTGATTTTATTTCAAAAGACTCTTCTTTCAGTTTCCTTTCCCCTACTAGCATGTTTGGCTCTTTGCAGATGAAATTTGTTGATTCCTGATCCAGCAGGATGGGTTGTGCAGTGGGGGAAGCAATCTCAGAGCCTAAGTAGAAGCCCCAAGTTGGGGCCTGCACAAAGATGCCTCTGCACAATTCTCCACATCAGAGGAAGTCACAGGGCCAATATGGATTCAAGGAGCAGGGAAATAGACTCCACCTCTGGAGGGAAGGATGTGAGGAAGCATGAGACCACTGTCCACCACAATGGAGTTCCAATGGCATCCACTATAGAAGTTAGCTCCAAGTATTAGATTATATTTTGCAGATCAGGAAATCCAGACAGGTGATATATGTATGTCAGATATCACACAACTTGTTAGAAGAAAAAACCAAACCAGAATCTAGGTCTCCTGATTGATATTCTACTACTATTTGAGCTCTGCTATGGTGTTTTGGATGTAGAAGGCGATGGCACCCCACTCCAGTACTCTTGCCTAGAAAATCCCATGGACGGAGGAGCCTAGTAGGCTGCAGTCCATGGGGTCACGAAGAGTCGGACACGACTGAGTGACTTCACTTTCACTTTTCACTTTCATGCATTGGAGAAGGAAATGGCAACCCACTCCAGTGTTCTTGCCTGGAGAATCCCAGGGACGGGGGAGCCTGGTGGGCTGCCGTCTATGGGGTCGCACAGAGTTGGACTTGACTGAAGCGACTTAGCAGTAGCAGCAGCAGCATGGTGTTTTGGGGCTTTCTTGATGGCTCAGATGGTAAAAAATCTGTCTGTAATGCAGGAGACCTGGGTTCCATCCCTGGGTTGGGAAGATCGCCTGGAGAAGGGCATAAAAACCCACCCCAGTATTCTTGCCTGGAGAATCCCTTTGGACAGAGGAGCCTGCCAGGCTACAGTCCATGGAGTCGCAAAGAGTTGGACACAACCGAGCAACTTAGCGTGCATGCATGGTGTTTTCACTCTGTAGTTGCCTGTTAGAAGTAACTTTTGTTGGCTACTGAATGTTAGTCCTCAGGACGTTTAACGCATTTGGTATGAATTCCATTACATACTAAAGAAAAATACAATCAAATGTTAACTGATCACTGAAATTTTGACTTTCCCATTTAACATCAGTTTTATTATGAAGTTAACAAATAGAAAGCTTTGTTTCCTACATGTTCTATGTAGTGCCATGACATAAAAGCACTCTTTGATCAGATAAAGACTCCATAGGTAGACAAACTAAAATCTTAATAATGAAAAATTAAACATGGAAGACTCTCATAGTCAGACCAACTATTTACTATTAGTCTTACTAAGATACATCAGTAGAACAAACATATGAAAACAAAAGTTATGTGATATCTTGGATATTTCTCTTTTTAAAATTTATATGGCTTTGCTTTATTTTTTAAACTTTGTTTATTTAGTTATTTTTGGCTGTGCTGGGTCTTTGTTGCTGCTCGCCGGTTTTCTCTAGTTGTGGTGGATGGGTTTACTCTCTAGGTGTGGTACACTGGCTTCCCATTGCAGGGGCTTCGCTTGTTGTGGCTCACAGGCTCTAGAGTGCAGGTTCAGTAGCTGTTCCACACCAGCTTACTTGCCGTGCAGCATGTGGGCTCTTAGTTCCCAGGCCAGGGATCGAACCCATGGCCCCTGCATTGGCAGGCAGGTTTTTAACCACTGAACCACCAGGGAAGTCCCTCCTGAATATTTCTCAAACATTATCTTTAAAACATTTTGTGATTGAAACTGCTAATATAGGATCTGGAACACGACGTTTATAGACATCATAATAACACAATAGGTTTTTTGAGCATTTACTACATGACTGCCACTGTTCAAAGTTCTGTATATACATTATTTAATTTAATCCTCAAAAGTCCATGATGTACTATTATTATTTCCATTTTATTGATGATGAAATTGGGACAGAAAGTCACACAAATAGTGAATGATTGAGGTAGGATTTGAACTTGGGCAGGTGAAATCCACTGTCTGTTCCTTCAGCTACTACACAAAAATCCTGTCCCAACCTCATTGCTTACCAGTTCTGTGACTTTGATCAGGTCACACAAATTCACTAAGCCTCAGTTCTACCACTGAGTAATGGTAATAACAGTATCCATCTCCATGGGCTGTTTGGACAGTCCACTGGAGTGCTGTACAAGAATGTGGATTTCTTGGGGGAAGAGCATCAGACTCTCAGAAGGTTTTGTAGTATCAACCATAAGCGTCTGGGATATGTAACATTGGGAACCAGAGGGATATGTGATATCAAGAACCATAAGCGTTAGGGGCCACTACACAAAATAGCCAGCTTTAATTACTGGATGGAGATTTCTGTTTTTTAGGGTGAAAAATCAAGGTAAGAAAATAAGAGGTAGTTTTCTCAAAACATGGAAAATCATTACTTAAATAAAACTCAAACGTTCATTTTGGCTCCCTTGCGATTCAAGGGAGCAGACCTTTTTTGGTGGCTTGTACTTTGGTTTCTGTCTTTCATGGAATCTAGAGAGAGACTGGGTAAACATAATCCCTGATGGCCAATGAAATTCACTAACTTGAATTGTCACCCTGCTTGTTTAACTTATATGCAGAGTACATCATGAAAAACGCTGGGCTGGAGGAAGCACAAGCTGGAATCAAATTTGCTGGGAGAAATATCAATAACCTCAGATATGCAGATGACACCACCCTTATGGCAGAAAGTGAAGAGGAACTGAAAAGCCTCTTGATGAAAGTGAAAGAGGAGAGTGAAAAACTTCACTTAAAGTTCAACATTCAGAAAACTAAGATCATGGCATCCGGTCCCATCACTTCATGGCAAATAGATGGGGAAACAGTGGAAACAGTGGCTGACTTTATTTTTCTGGGCTCCAAAATCACTGCAGATGGTGATTGCAGCCATGAAATTAAAAGATGCTTATTCCTTGGAAGGAAAGTTATGACCAATCTAGACAGCATATTCAAAAGCAAAGACATTACTTTGCCAACAAAGGTCCACCTAGTCAAGGCTATGGTTTTTCCAGTGGTCATGTATGGATGTGAGAGTTGGACTATAAAGAAAGCCAAGTGCTGAAGAATTGATGCTTTTGAACTGTGGTGTTGGAGAAGACTCTTGAGAGTCCCTTGGACTGCAAGGAGATCCAACCAGTCCATCCTAAAGGAGATCAGTCCTGGGTGTTCATTGGAAGGACTGATGCTGAAGCTGAAACTCCAATACTTTGGCCAGCTGATGCGAAGAGCTGACTCATTTGAAAAGACCCTATGTTGGGAAAGATGGAGGGCAGGAGGAGAAGGGGATGACAGAGGATGAGATGGTTGGATGGCATCACCGATTCAGTGGACATGGGTTTGTGTGGACTCTGGGAGTTGGTGATGGACAGGGAGGACTGGTGTGCTGTGGTTCATGGGGTCGCAAAGAGTCGGACACGACTGAGCGACTGAACTCAACTGAACTGAATAGGCAGAAAATCAGTACAAGTGGTTTCCCTCACTTTATTCTTTCTTATATTTCCCCATTTTTTGAAGTTGTTTTGAGGAATGCAATGCTGATTTTTTTTTTTTTCCTGTGTGTGTGTTTTCAGTATCCCAAACACAAAGTGAAGTGATCTGGAGATGATAAACACATGAGCTTGCAAGTTCTTTTGCACTCTTCACATTAAGCCTATGATAAAAGGTCCACTGGAGGGCTGTGTTCAGTGTCTAAAGTGAATGCTTTAAATTTAATGATATAATCAAAATCATTTTCCCCTAGTAACTACTATCTCATTTGAGTGAATTCCAGTGTAGTTGTTTTTCCTTTTACATTATGCTTTGTGCATAAATATAAGTGAGATCGTTAGTTCATGTATAACAGGTATATAGCTAATAATTTACTTTGCCCATTATTTATCTCTGTCAATATAAATGTCTGCCTTTTCCCATTCTTGGTTCATAGCCATTATTCTAATAATGTTAGTTCTGCATTTTAAGAATTCCCACGTGGAGCTGCTGAAAATTGCTTAGAAGTACTTCATACCAGAAAGGTTAAATCTCAAAGAATTTTGGTCTTGGATCTAGCAGGCTAAATTGCTGCTAACAACATTATATTAATTAATGTCAGGTCAAGCTATTTCCTTTCCTTTGTGCTCAGTTCCAAGTACCCCAGCAAGTGATCTTGGCTGTGCCAACCACAAACTGATTTGAACTGCAGAGGTTGAATGGATCCAAACTACTTGCTATTCTAAAAATAGCTATTTAGTTACAGATTCGACGATGTTTTATCATCTTTCAGAATAATTTTTAACAGTAAATCAACTCTTTAAAAAACTGGCTTGAAGTTGCCTAGATACCATCTTTTCCTCCTTTCCCTAGATACTTGTGTAAATGTCAGAGGATGGAATTAGTCTAGATCTAGCCCTGGATGTTTTTGCCTTTTGGAAACTGTGATCGTAGTTTTCATTTTTTTGAAGACTGATTTTATTTTAAATTTTTAATTGGAGGAAAATTGCTTTACAATTTTGTGTTGGTTTCTGCCATACAACAACATGACTCAGTCATAGGTATACATATGTTCCTTCCCTCTTGAACCTCCCTCCCTCCCTCCCACCCCTCTGTGTCATTCCAGAGCACTGGGTTGAGCTCCCTGTGTTATACGGCAACTTCCCACTAGCTATCTAAATTACATATGGTAGTGTGTATATTTCAATGCTACTCTCTCAATTCGTCTCAGCCTCTTTCCTCCACTGTGTCCAAAGTCTGTTCTGTATGTCTGCGTCTCTATTCATGCTCTGCAAATAGGTTCATCAGTACCATTTTTATAGTTTCCACATATATATGTGTTAATATATTAATTTCATATTTATTTTTCTCTTTCTGATGTACTTCACTCTGTATAGCAGACACTAGGTTCATCATGCTTTTCTTGTCAGCCTCAGCAGGACAGCATGGGCGTCAGAACTGAAGGCAAAAGGGGAGGTGTCCATGCGTGCTAAGCCTCTTCGGACTTTTGTGACCCCATGGACTGTAGCCAACGAGGCTCCTCTGTCCATAGGATGCGCAGGCAAGAATGCTGGAGTGGGTTGCCATGTCCTCCTCCAGGGGATCTTTCAGACCCAGGAATCAAACCTGAGTCTCTTATGTCTGCAGCATTGGCAGGCAGGCAGGATCTTTACCACTAGAGCCACCTGTGTGCTCAGTCGCTCAGTTGTGTTCAACTCTTTGCGACCCCGTGGTTTGTAGACCACCAGGCTCCTCCGCCCATGGGGATTCTCCAGGCACGAATACAAGAGTGGGTGGCCATTGCCTCCTCCAAGGTATTATAGCTCTTCTTGAACATCTACTTGAACATCTTCTATTTTGTGCCCTACCTAATGGTTTTTGGACCACATTGTTTATAATGGGAATGGAAAGAACAGGAAATCAAAGAGATTTCTAATTTTCCATGGAATTCTCCAGGCAAGAATACTGGAGTGGGTAGCCTTTCCCTTCACCAGGGAATCTTCCCAACCCAGGGATCGAACCCAGGTCTCCCCGAATTGCAAGAAGATTCTTTACCAGCTGAGCCACAAGGGAAGCCCCCAAAGGGGAGAGGAGGATGCTAAATGGATGAATCATGATAAGTTCACTGCCCACTTAGGCATCCCCTGTTCTGATCCTCAGATTCTCCCCAGCACACTGCTGAAGTTGTCCTGCCATAAGCCACTTCAGCTTTGAGTGGAGCCCTGTTTCAGGCCCACTCACAGTGTGAGAAAGGTCCTTGTGAAACTGAGTAACCAACTGATGGTCTACTTGTGGTTTAGTACACTAACCGAAGCATTCTTACTTTCAGGAAGTTGGAAGTTCAAGTGAGCTTTAACCCATGAATTGAATTCTTCTAGGTGTGATATATATGTGCCTATTATAGCCATAGTTATCTAAGAGTTTCTCAACCAAGTGGCTAAGAATGAGGTCATAATTTGGGAAAGTCTCATTAGGAGAATATCATTAGCTAAGCCTTAGATGATAAAAATTCAATAATATAGAGAATATTTCAAATTTACTTATGGTATATTTCTAACGAAATGTTTTATCCAAGGGGAGAAAGGTTTTATCAATACACTTTTCAAGAAGAAGAAATAGAGGACAAATGTGAAAACTTTGAAGAGATTTAAATAGAAACCAGATTAACTATCGATTTTATCAACAAGTCTTTCTGCCACCACTGAGCAATGTTTTGCCTTGTACCTTATAGGTTATAATGAAATCAGCTTTATAGTGAGTCACCGTATCTACATCAAAGGGCCTGAAACTGGACTGCAGTGTTAGAACCTGAGCTTTCTAAAATTTATCTCAAAATGATGGCTGCAGTTATAAAGGGTCCTAGTCGATAATACAATTTGTGCTGCCATTTCTGTTAGTGATTTTGGAGGACAACACTAGAACATATTCTGAACTAAATTTGGATTTCTCCACTGGGCATTAGATGGCAGTATTAATCAAGACATGCAGAGCTGACTTGCGTTACAGCTATTTCTAAAGGTACTCATAATTCTCCTAAAAGCGTTTCATGAAATAGTTATTTATCCTGCATTTTCTGCTTCTGCAAAGGGAAAGCATAAAATGTACCGCAAGTCTAGCTTTGTAATCTTTTGCCTCTTCTATTTACTTTTATTTTAGGGAAGCTGCTACAAGACAAGTGACTCTTATTTCCAGTTGGTTATTTCTGATGTTAAGTGGCCAAAATGTTCCTTTGGTAATTTTTAAATAGTTTTTCTCTTCCTGTGGATACAACTGCATATATGTAAATTATTGAAGTTTCAAGGTTAGAGAATGACCCATATTAAGCATCATGTATAATGATCACATGTAATCTTATTCTGGACACACCTTTTAAAGGGGATAGAGTGCCACCTCTGACTGGAATCCCTGGTGGTTGTGATGGTGTAGTTGCTAAATCATGTCTAACTCTTGCAACCCCATCGACTGTAGCCCACCAAGCTCCTCTGTCCATGGGATTTTCCAGGCAAGAATTCTGGAGTGGGTTGCTATTTTCTTCTGTGTACACGGGCAACTGATTTAACCCCCTGTGCTTCAAACTGCCCACCTGTAAAGTGGTAATACTAGTTTTATACTAGTTTCTATCTCACAGTCTTATTGTCGAGGAGGAAGTAAATTCATATACATAAAGTGCTTAGAACAGTATTTTGCATACAGCAAGCACTATATAAGTGTTTGCTGGTGATAGAGATGGTGATGAGATGTCATGGTAATTCTAACACCTGCCCCCCGGAGTATCTTTTAAGTTTTATGTATCTTTTACGTCTGGTGTTTTCTGTCTCAAGCACTTTGCAGTAGACACCAATCAGGAATGACATTTGTAAAAAGTGATATCTCTTGGCTGCTCTCACCAAGCAGATTGACGTTCAATGGAGCCAAACAGACGGCATCATGCTTTGGGTATCACACAATTGGGGGATTCTTTTCAGCAGTGACCAAACTCAGAGGTGACTGTTCCTACCGGAAATGTCATGGCATCAGGTTCTCCCCATGCCCGCAGCAGAACCGAGTGCGGGACACAGATCTGGGAGCACGCGGAGGGGTCAGGCATGCAGCCGTCAGGGAGGACGGGGTGGCGACAGGAAGCATGGAGAGAGAAGCCATTTTCAGGGACATGAGTAATCCTTGGCAGGCATTCAGAGGGGCACTTTGGAGGAGAGTTGGAAGATCATTTACCGTGGGAGACAAAGACTGGGATATTGAATGGGAACTGCTGAGATATTGCAGATAACATCTCAGACTTCTCAGCCCCGGTGCTGGGAGGCATCCTGCCCCCAGGAGAAGAACACTATGAAGGACTCCAAACATGGGAAGCAGAACCCAGAGATTAAAAGAGAACCATAGATCAGATGCTTCGTATCCTATCCAGCTAATGGTTTTCACCAATTCTCAATGAGGAGAAAGTTTATTTTCTATGATATGGATGATGGAAAAAATAGCTAGTATTTTAAAAAGCTAGGTACATGCCAGGTACTTTATTTGTATTATTTTATGTCATCCACCATATAACAGTAAGGTATTCTTTCCTATTACGATCCTCGGGAGTAAACTGAAATTGAGAGATGTTAAGCAACTTGCCTAAGGTAATTCAGTGTCAGTGCATCTGTTTATTGATTAGTAAAACTGAATATAAGGTTTTACTATGCTGGTTCAGGCCTTCTCCGTGAAGTCTTTTATTGTTTCCTAAAGCTCTAAGTTATGGAACTCTTTTAGGCAGTTTTACAGATACTCTTGTATCGTTGCAGACACAGAAGGACAGAAAGGATTCTACCTGATGATTTCAGTAAAGGTACTGGGTCCAAAGGCAGGAAAACAAAATAAGTAGTTGTCTTTAGAGAATATTGCCTTCATAGGACTGACTGTGGTCTGGGTGTGTTACATGTAAGTGTGTCTGTACCCACCCCCAACACACATATGCACACATATACATACATTTAGGTATATATTTTTATTTATGTATTTATATGAACATTTATATCCATGTATATGGATCTTGCCTTCATTATGCCTTCTATGTCATTCAGTCAAAATTAAATATAGGATAGTTTTCATCATTCCAACAATGGAATTTCAGGACCTTTAGACGTAGTCGGACACAACTGAGCGATGTCACTTTCACTTTTCACTTTCATGCATTGGAGAAGGAAATGGCAACCCACTCCAGTGTTCTTGCCTGGAGAATCCCAGGGACTGGGGAGCCTGGTGGGCTACCGTCTATGGGGTCGCACAGAGTTGGACACGACTGAAGCGACTTAGCAGCAGCAGCAGACATATTATATCTTTTAATTTTCTAAGACATAACATTCATTTCAATGTTTAAATTTCACCTTATCTTCTTTTATTCCTCTCATTCATATATATTATCAAACAGAACAACCCTGGATTCTAATGTTAATATCTATTTATGGCATGAATGGCATCACCAACTCAATGGACATGAGTTTGAGCAAGCTTTGGGAGATAGGGAAGAATAGGGAAGCCTGGCATGCTGCAGTCCATGGGGTCCTAAAGAGTTGGACTCAACCGAGTGACTGAACAACAACAAATTAATGGAAATCAGGTTTGTCATTTAAACATTTCCTAAAATAACCTAATAGGGAATTGAACCTCATTTATTTTTTTTTTAACTTGAAGTAATTTGAATGCAAGTATCATTTTAAGTCTCCCTGACATCCCCTTCCCTCTTATATTCCATAAAATTTATCATTTGCGTTCAGTGAAGCTCCTGGTGACTTTTTGTAGGGCTTGCAAGTGACACGAAAGAAAAAAATGACTCATCGCCACAGTGGTGGGATATAATGTCTGAAACTACTGTTTACAAGGTCCATTAGTGTTTACAGCTCTGCCACTTTCCTTCATGGTCTGCAAAACATTTTAGCTCAGACTGAGTTATTCTTTCATAGCAACCAATTTTCTTTAGTGTGGATATCTCTTCAACTTGGAAAACTCCAAAGGGAGTTCTGAGGTCTTCCATGTGAAGGCCAGCTAATTCTTTAGCGATGCCAGGCAGGGAGCTCTGTACATGGTGATTTGTTTGCGACGCCCAAGGAGACATACATCCTGTCCAAATGGTATCACGGATGACAGTCTCTGCTTTCTACTCAACAGTTCAAAAGCTTGTTTCATTAATTCTATCAGACAGTTTTGTTTCTCTGCAACAATTCTTAGCACCCTTGCCTCTTCAGATCCTGTGAATATATATGCATATTGGAAAATGTGATTTGGATGGAATCAGCACTTGGGCTAAAAACATCTACACAATTTATCTATAAAATGAGCCAATAAAAGAAAGTGAAAGTGTTAGTCACTCAGTTGTGTCTGACTGTTTGCGACCCCATGGACTGTAGCTCCTCCAGGTTCCTCTGTTCATGAGATTCTCCAGGCAAGAATACTGGAGTGGGTTGCCATTTCCCTCTCCAGGGCATCTTCCCTACCCAGGTATAGAACCCTGGTTTTCCACATTGCAGGCAGACTCTCTACCGTCTGAGCCAATAGGGGAAGCTCGAAAGTGAGTCAATCAGTTCAGTTCAGTCGCTCATTCGTGTCCGACTCTTTGTGACCCCATGAACCACAGCACACCAGGCCTCCCTGTCCATCACCAGCTCTGGAGTTTACCCAAACCCATGTCCATTGAGTCGGTGATGCACCCAGGACTGATCTCCTTTAGGATGAACTGGTTGGATCTCCTTGCAGTCCAAGGGACTCTCAAGAGTCTTCTCCAATACCACAGTTCAAAAGCATCAATTCTTCCCTGCTCAGCTCTCTTTGTAGTCCAATTCTCCCATCCATACATGACTACTGGAAAAAACATAGCCTTGATTAGATGGACCTTTGTTGACAAAGTAATTCCTCTGCTTTTTAATATGCTGTCTAGGTTGGTCATAGCTTTCCTTCCAAGGAGTAAGCGTCTTTTAAATTCATGGCTGCAGTCACCATCTGCAGTGATTTTGGAGCCCCCCAAAATAAAGTCAGCCACTGATTCCACTGTTTCCCCATCTGTTTGCCATGAAGTGATGGGACCAGATGCCATGATCTTAGTTTTCTGAATGTTGAGCTTCAAGCCAACTTTTTCACTCTCCTCTTTCATTTTCATCAAGAGGCTCTTTAGTTCCTCTTCACTTTCTGCCATAAAAGTGAGTCAGTACTTACTCATTAAAATACTTACTACACAAGATGTCAAGCAAAGCCAATAATACAATGAGTTAAGGAAGATGCCTGCACAGAAGGCCCTTGTAGTGTCCTGAGAGGGAATGCCTCCTTAAAGTTCATGCCTGAGAAGTCTCTCTTGCTTTACCCTGGTCCCATCCCTCACCCTCCCAGGCAGCTTCAACCTATACTATCATACATTCAGATCATTTTCATGAAGTGATATTGTCATTTGGTAAATTTTTTAAAAATTAATTCTGCTAAAGACACAAGCTCAAGTTGTGTCTTTACAGTTACATGCATAAATGAGACTTCATATGATGGCTGCCTCCAACTGGATTTACCTAGGTGCTCTGTGCTTGACAATGCTAAATTTCTAGATCTTAGAAATATCAGGGTTTCACTGTAGTAGATTATGCAGGTGTTGGCTACACCTATTCTTAATTCAGTGGCAAATAAGGTGTCTGGATGGCAGAAAGAAACTTTGAAATAGGACCATTAATTCTAGAGGGATAAAGTTTGAGGAAACAGACATGCTTTTGAATCAGTGGCTTCTTTTTGCTTTATCAGAAAAAAGGCTGCTGCTGCTGCTAAGTCGCTTCAGTCGTGTCCGACTCTACGCGAACCCCATAGACGGCAGCCCACCAGGATCCTCCGTCCCTGGGATTCTCCAGGCAAGAACACTGGAGTGGGTTACTATTTCCTTCTCCAATGCATGAAAGTGAAAAGTCAAAGTGAAGTCGCTCAGTCGTGTCCCACTCTTCGCAACCCCATGGACTGCAGCCTACCAGGCTCCTCCGTCCATGGGATTTTCCAGGCAAGAGTACTGGAGTGGGGTGCCATCGCCTTCTCCAGAAAAAGGCCACCAAATCTCAAAATAATTCCTTCCCCAAAGTACAATATGACTTTTGGGGCGGGGGGAAACTTACACACATGGACAACAGAAAACTTAGTTTCTTGTTAAAATACATAAGACTGTACTAAAATGCAAATAAATTTATATATTAATTCTGGATTAAAAGAATAACATATTTTAAAACAGATTGCATACTAAATGGAGAGCGACTTGTGAACATATCTGTTATTTAGGATGTTTTTCCCTTTCAGTAGGATTCCTCTTAGCTTCACCGCAGCCAAGTAGTATTAGTAATGGCTGTCAGCCAGCACCCAGAAACAACATCATTCAGTAGAAATGGATGCTGTGATTCTGGTCTTTAGAATTGAAATCTAAGCATATATGCTTAGTTTGCTAAACTTATGAAGAATGGTGAATAGGGAGGTGACTCAGGTGAAGAAATAACACTAGCAACATTAACCAACACTAAGCTTCTCCAATGAAATACTGATTTTGAGTGGTTAAAGATAGGTCCTGTTGTATGCAGGGAAACACGGTTTAATCAAAGACAGACATTACAAACTTCCCCTGATACCAAGGATAGTGTTCCTATGAAAACTTTTGGAAGCTGAAGTGGCTTAAACCAAAGAAGCACATATCTTACGATACATCTTATTAATGGATGCACAAAATAAATCGAGATAAAGCACAGATGCTCAGACAGTTCAAAGCTATGGTGGCGGGGTGTTGAGGTGCTGAGTGTAGGTTCTGGGGGAGGAGCTTGGTGGGGCCACTCTTGTTCCTGGGGGTAGGAACATTTTTTTTCTGTAAAAACGAAATCCTTTTCTGATTTCTTTCAGCCATGAAAAACTGGTGCAGAACTTTCATAAGAATAAAATTCAAAAAGCAGGAGATAACTTTCTTTTAAAAATACTTTATATACATATACATAAAATGTTCACTATCTCAGAGGTCACAAAGCCTTTACTTTATTCAGTCTCTTATTTGACAGTTGGTATATGCTAGGTGCTAAGTCGCTTTAGTCCTGTCCAACTCTTTGCAACCCCATGGACTGTAGCCCTCCAGGCTCCTCTGTCCATGGGATTGTCCAGGCAGTTTCTTCAAATACCTAACATAGCACTTATGTGGAAAGCTGCCATTACATCTTGGAGAACCACATATAAGCATTAAAAAAAAAATATCGAGTAATACACATTTAAGGACCTACTGGCTGCCTGTCACAGCAGGTCCTAAATGTGATAAATACAAAGATAAACACAGCCTCTATTTTCTGTCTTCAAGGAGCTTAAGGAGAACAAACCACCACATAAACAGCCGTGTGCAGAGGTAGAAGTGCCAGTTGAGAGCTGAGTATGGACCTAGCTGATGTCATAGTCCACTTAGAAGACTGTTGTGGCTCCCATGTGCCACACGTAGACTTGTCTTGCATATCTGTTTGTTTGATACTACTAATAATGTGCATCTACAAAAAAAGAAAATATACTTTGATCTCAAGCAATTATAGCACATCCTTTAAAGCACGGCTGGTCTTTCACATGAATGAGAGTCAAACATATTGCCCTCTCTCTGTTTTTTATATCTTCCTATCCTGTCTTGCCCTGCACTTTCTAGCAGCTCACTACTTCACAGGATTTCTCAGTGTTCTCCTATCTCTAATGTCTGGAGGGCTAACAGAGTCTCCACCATAAGACCTTCTTCTCTAGAACTGGGTCTTTTTCTGTAAGAGGCCACAGGGGTAAATATTTTTGGCCTTGTAGGCCACCTAGGTTGTGTGCACAGTCTTGTTTGTTTACAGCCCTTTCAGTTCAGTCGCTCAGTCATGTCCGACTCTTTGCGACCCCATGAATCGCAGCACGCCAGGCCTCCCTGTCCATCACCATCTCCCGGAGTTCACTCAAACTCATGTCCATCGAGTCGGTGATGCCATTCAGCCATCTCATCCTCTGTCGTCCCCTTTTCCTCCTGCCTCCAATCCCTCCCAGCATCAGTCTTTTCCAATAAGTCAATTCTTCGCATGAGGTGGCTAAAGTACTGGAGTAAAAATATTAAAATTGCTTGCCTTCTGAGCAGCACAGGCCAGCCAATCCCCAGCGGTTATTGAATCTCAGCACACGCCCAAGTAACCTGGAAAGCTTGTTGACACACACACTGCTGGGCTTCACCCCACAGTTCCTGATCCAGTGACCCAGGAAGGGACCAGGGAAGCTGCTTTTGTAACATACTCCCATGTGACAGTGTCGCTGGCTGGTCTTGAAGTCACACTTTGTAAACTGCTCTAAAGCAGTGGTTCTGAATCATGCCAGCCTCTTAGTATCACCCCAGGAACTAAAAAAATCAAAACGAAAAATCCCAAATATGTGCAGATCCATCTCAGAGCATAAGAATAGCTTTTATATTTTTAAATGGTTGCGATGTGTATATATGTGTGTGTGTGTGTGTGTATATATATATATATATATATATATTCCAGCGCCAACCCTGGTACTTTGTCTCCTTGTCTCCTAGGTGATTACTACTTTCAGTCAGGACTGAACACCAGTGTTCCAAGCCTTACGGGACCCACCCCTCCCTGCCAGAAAGCCATGTCCTGGGCATCTAGTTAGTCCGCTTGATAATTGTGCACAGCAGCAGTGATTCTCCTGGACTCTGTTTTCAGTTGTGCTGTAGGGGTGAGTGGGAGATGTCCAAAATCACTTCTGTTGATTCTCTCCAGCCGCTCTATCCTTTGCTATTTCTTTTTCAACCCTACTTGGAAGGCGCTTCCAGGAAAGTGCAAGTTCAGGAGTCCAGCAGGGCAGCCGCTCGCTCCCACCATTAAAACCCGTGTCTGGGAGGAGAGCTGCAGAAAGATGCTGAAAAGGAGGAACTAGCGAAGAGGAAGACGCGGAAGGGGGACGGGAACGGAGGTGGCGCAAGGAAGGGAGGTGAGCCTCGGAGGCCAAGAGGTGCCTGCTGCCCTGCGCCCGTACCCCGCTTCCCGGCGCAGCGCATCCAGGCCGCCAAGGAGAAAGCCGGGCAGACCCTGGCCGGCGGGGCCGCCAGCAAGGGGCTCGCTGTTCCCCGGGCAGGCCCGGTTTATCAGACCCCACTGACTGACCGACCCGGGGCGACGGCCGGTCCCCGCGTTCCCCGGGCGCCCGCGGCTGGGCACCCACCCTCGCGGAGGACGCGCCGGGCAGCGGCGGAGACCGAGGTGCGCCCCGGCCCGGAGGCTCCGGGCCAAACAGCCCGGAAAGTGGCGTCGTCGTCCGTCCCGGAAGCTTGTTCCTGCAAAGCAGCGGCAGATCAGCCTCTTGACTTCTTCTTGCTTCTGGTTGGCTCCTTTCCTTCCTGCTGGGTTGCGCGGGAGGAGCTGGGCTTGGCTGTTGCGAGCCCTGGACCGGAAGTAACGGAGCACACCAGAGTGTGTGTGTGTGTGTGTGTGTGTGTGTGTGTGTGTGTGTGTGTGTGCGCGCGCGCGCGCGCGCGAGCCCTGGACCGGAAGTAACGGAGCACACCAGAATGTGTGTGTGTGTGTGTGTGAGAGAGAGAGAGAGAGTGTGTGTGCGCGCGCGCTCGTGTTTCTGTCGGAATCCAGTCTCACTTGGGCCCTAGTCACTTGCTCAGTGCTGAACATGCTGGGTCAGAACCTTTGAAATTCAGCAAACCTTGACCGGTTGACTTTTGAGGATGAGGCTGGCGTAGCTGTGGCGTCCAGCAGATAAGGCAGGCAATTCTTCAGGCAAGAACACGAGTGGGTAACCAGTCTCTTCTTCAGGGGATTTTCCCAAACCAGGGATTGAACCCGGTCTCCTGCATTGCAGGCGGATTCTTTACCCTCTTAGCCACTAGGGAAGCCTCAATAAGGCAATTCAGTTTACCATTTCTTCCTCTCAATCTCAGGCTCACTCTGTGTAACTGGGGTAGCAGATCTCTCATCAGAAGATGGAAAGTAAATAGAATATTTGGTCACCAGCCTGTGGTCTGTAATGACCCCTCAGACATCATCTTGTCAACGTCAAATATTGGTCACCTGGTCTGAGAGACTGATGAAAGGGCTGCTCAAAAAGCCTTCCTACTTTGAGTTTTAATAGTTTCTTCCTCTGGGCTTTTATATTGCGTTGTCTCTCTTTTTTAATGGTACTTATCACACCAAAATTACTTTTTTAAACCATTATTTCATCTTTATATACTGAGTGTTCGGACAGAGTAGGGACTCACAAAATGTCAGAATGACTGTCTTGATGCAGTAGTTTTCAAATTTGAGCCTGCGTGTCAGAATCACCTTGGAGGTATTACTAACAAAGAGTCTTCCACCCTGCCCTTGGGGTTTCAGATTCTGTAGGTTTGGGGGCCTACAGGAATCTCAGAAGCCTGAGAATCTGCATTTCTGACAAGGTCGCAGGTGATCTTGATGCTGATCTGGGGACCACACTTTGAGAACCACTGTTGTAAGGACTGTTTACTCAGTCTGTGTTGAATATTAGCATTCAATTCATCTCTGGTACTTTAAGACACTAAAGAACAAAAACAACAAGAAAAGTGTGGCCCAGCCCCAGGGCCAGGTTGGCATGACATCTGGCCATTTTGATATGTTTTAAAATCTGCTCTGTTGTCGTTCTTAGGTGATTCTCATCTGCTGCTAAGGCTGAACCTCAGGCCACAGTGCTGGCAATACAGCCATTGGAACCACCTGTTTAGAATGACACTTTTCCCCAAGGGTGTATAGGGTACATCCAGAGCCTCATACATTACAGGGTCAGTTTGATTGATTTACTTATCAATCAGTGAGAAATGGGACATATGTAGTCTCACGTGGGGAAATACTCTGGAAAGGAGGGTCTGTCTTATAGGCAGATGATCCAGAGAGAGGATAAAGCAGAGGGAAGAATATTCTATCAGGGTGATCCCATTAACAGTTATGCTCTCATGTGGACCTGAACTTTATCCCTCCTGCATCCCCACTTATCCAGCTTTCTTCTCCCTAATTAGCTGAGAAACCTTCTTTTGGGGGTTTTCATTTAAATTTTAGCAAAAGGAAGTCATTATTTAATCAAGCCATTTTTAATGGACATGATCATATTTAAGGGTATGAGCACCAAAATGGATCTTCTGGAATCTTGACATGAACGGAAAAAGTGATCAGGAACTATACATGTGAATAAAGACACAACTGCTGAACCCCCTGAGATTCAGAACACAAAGGGGATTAGAGATCCTGTCAGTCTGAAAGCCATGTTTCTGGTGAGGCACAGGTGGTCCAAGTGGGAGGCAAGAGTTCATAAACCTTAATTCACACCTACTCTCCAATCTGTGTGTTCTCTTCCTAGTGGAATGAGCTTCCCTACCAATCTAATAGTTGAAATATAGCCTCTCATTTTTGTTTTGATTGGAAATTTTGAATTGTTAGTGAAGCTGAACATTTTTACATGTTCGCAGTCAATTTTAATTTACTATCCCAAGACTTGATTAGAATCTTTTATTCATTTTCTGTTGAAATGTTTTGCCTAGTAACTCTTAGTTTTATGTGTTTTAAAGACATTGATTTCCTTTGTATACACTTTTATATTTTGTCAGTTTCCTTTGAATTAAAAATTTTAAATATTTGCAGAATCAAATCTATTACTGATTTTTCCTTCTGAAGCTTCTGCTTGTCATTATCAAAAATTATTTTCCATTTGTTGGATAAGTTGGATAAATATTCACTGTGAAGTTTGTATTTTTCATTTAAGCTTCTATTACTAATTGGTGTGGAAATAATTTTGCTCTAAGACATGAGGTAGGGATTCATTTTTGCTGCATTTTTCAAATGGAGTGTTAGACCCAACACAATTTTTATTAATAAACTGTCTTTTTTCTTGATTTGAGATGCTACCTTTATCTATAATTATACTTAATATTATATATATTCTAGTACATATATATATGTATATTTAAAATATAAAAGTTATTGTACCTTTTGTGGCTTAGACAGTAAAGAATTCTCTTGCAGTGCAGGAGATCTGGATTTGATCCCTGGGCTGGGAAGATCCCGTGGAGAAGGGAATGGCAACCCACTCCAGTATTCTTGCCTGGAGAATTCCACGGACAGAGGAGCCTGGTGGACTATAGTCCATGGGATTGTAAAGAGTCAGACATGACTGAGCAACTAACATTTCAATATTTCAAAAAACAAGAGCCTCCTTAGTTTTTAAAAAAATTTCTGTGTATTCTATCTCATGTGTTCTTCAAAATAAAATAAGAATTTGCTTTATTGACTTCCTCAGCTCAAAAACTATAATTGTGACAATTTGGAACAGCTAAAGAATGTTCAAGAATGTCATCAGATGGAGGGAACAACATCAACAAATAGCCCATGTCACTGAGAACACTGCTCAGGTACATTTATTAACAGATCCATAAGAGATTCACTTTATTCTGCTCAGAAATGGCAAGACTGAATATTCAAAATTGTCTTTTGATTAATAAATTGGTTTTAAAATAATTAACTAACAAAAAATATGAGTAGATAGACTATAGAATGTCTTAGGAGGTATATGATTTAAGATAAGCTAGACTGCAAGGGATGGAAGCTTAAAGAATATGGGAAATGATTTCTTTCTCAGATAATATTTGCAGGTCAATAGGGCAACTATACTCCTCAAAGTTATTTGGTACCCAGTTTTCTGCCAATTTCGTGTGCCAGCATCCTACATGGCAATCAAGAAATGAGATTGCTGCAATGTGTGAGTTAACAACAAGAAAGAAAGAGAGAGAGCTCATGGAAGAGCTATGCTCAGGGTTTTAAGATATAGCCTTATTTTATTATGAGGCTGAAAAGGCGTTGATCACTTCTGTTTATATTCCTTTGCTGAAAGTGTAGTCATGTGGCTACACCTAACAGTAAGTAAACTTAGACTATTCAGTTCTAATTGGGAGGGGACATGCCCAGGACAACTGTCTGTATACTGGGTGAGAGAGAAAGATTAGATCTTGATGGTCAGTCTGCACCCACAGTTTAGGGAGAAATGAGGCTGTTGTGGTTAATCTCATCTGAACTTCCTAAATTAAATCCCACTTCACACACAAGGGGTGTAAATGCACCTTTTCCTTTTAGTTTTTATTGTTTTTGGTTGTATGCATGGTGTGCAGGATCTTCATTCCCCCACCAGGGACTGAACCTGCACCCCCTGCAGTGGAACTGCAGAGCCTTAACCACTGGACCACCAGGGGAGTCCCTGTAAATGAATCTTGATTCATGTAAATGAAGGATGAGTCTTGGCCAGACTGCATCCCCCTTTCCAGTTCTGCTTTTTCTCTTTGTTGTTTCCCTGGCTCTTTGCCTTGAATTGTTCTGACACAGAGTCTAGCATTTCCCACTTAGCCCTTGGGTAGTATAACACGATCCGTATTAGTACTTGGCAGAGAACCTAGTAGCTCTTCACTCACTCATTTCCCGCTCTGGTCACGACTTTCAGGTCTAACTCTAGGGTTCACATTGGTGAGAGAAACCAAGAGCTGCCCCTCTCCTGTATTTTGTCTCTCCAGCTGGCTTGTAGATTCTTTCTTCAACCACACCTTGACAGGAAAGAGGACCTGAAAGCTGAAAGGTACTTTTTGATGGTAAATGAAATACTCTTGCCACTTTCTATTCAAAAATAAGATGGAGTGAAAAAAAAATGTAATTCAAGCTTGGGGTATTCAGCTAATAGTACCACTTTTGTAACAATGGGAGAAACTGATAGGAGTTCAGTGGGGGCTTGGGTAAGAGAAGAAAATTAACAAGACATTTGATCTGCTCTGCTAAAACTTTTGTTGCTGTGTGGCATGCTTGCATGCTGACTGTAGCCCGCCAGGCTCCTCTGTCCATGGGATTCTCCAGGCCACAGTACTGAAGTGGGTTGCCATTTCCTTGTCCAGGGGATCTTCCCCACCCAGCGATTGAACCCTTATCTCTTAGGTCTGCTGCTTTGACAGGGAGATTCTTTACCACTAACACCACCTTTTGGAAACCCATTTCTGTGTGGAGAACTAGCCTATTCATGGTGGGTAATAGAAGGATATCATTGTAATGCATCAATCACATAGGTCAGTCCATGTGTGGCTTGCCCCAGCGGATTACTGCTTTACACCATCAAGTGATACACAAATACTATGTATTCATGTTATAGAGGAAAAGAGTCCATGCATGGCATTCATTACACTACACTCTTCCTGCTGAGTCAGTGTGGCCAAGGGCTTTGTCTTAGAAATCCTGATTTTGCGACTCTCCCCAACATTTGGCCATTTTGATCTTTTTTCCACAACTCAACAGCCTCAGCTCTTCCTTACATCTTCTTCCACCAATGTGTTCATTTAGTGTTTCTCTATTTATTGGGAATGTCAATGTCTTTTAAATGAAACTAGTATTTTTCTTAAGATCATTATTGTTTTTGTTAGCACACATTCTTGTTATGGACTGAATTGATTGTGAGTGGTCTGTCCATAATCTTATTTTTTTGCATGATCTCTGGTTATTTCTCATATATGATTTTGCTGAATGTGAGGTTTTTAAGGAGTGAATATACTGCCTCATGACACAAATTATATTTTGTAAATGCAACATGACCTGAGAAAGTCAGTTGGTGATCTTGCTGGAGCATTGTATTTTGTGTATATAGATTTTGTTTTTTTCAATAAGAGCCCCCAAATCTCAAGGGATATTAAAAAATTTATTCCTTATGAAGCCCAGCTGAAGGCTGTGTATTATATGGCCTCTAATGTTATTTACTTCTTGTCCACCTGCCTTTCTGGGTGTGGGGAACTGAGATTCTCACCTTTAGCTCAGAACATGCCTCCATCTGGGACACTGAAACCACTTCTATTGAGGACCAGTGGCATAGAAAACTTACTAAATAGACTGTGTGTGACCTAGGTACAGTGACTTAATGTGAACAGTTGATGTGCACCTTTTCCTTTACAGAGAATCTAATAGACATATATATACCACCATGTGTAAAACATATAGCTGATGAGAAGGTTCTCTATAACACCGGGAGCCCAGCTTGGTGGCCCCTGATGACCTAGAGGGGTGGGATGGGGGGATGGGAAGGAGGCTCAAGAGGAAAGTGATATATGTATAATCATGGCTGATTTGTGTTGTTGTGTGGCAGAAATCATTGCAACATTGTAAATCAATTTTCCTCCAATTAAAAAATAAATTAAAAAGATAAATCAGATTAGGCATCCTAGGTCAATGTGGGCATCTCCCACTGCACATGGATAGGTTGGTAAGTGCTCTCTGCCTTTGTGGGTTTCTTTTTTTTTAGGCTAGGTTAATATTTTAAAATTCATTAGATACTATTAAATTCAAGAGGTAAATCATAGTAAAATGTTATCTTTTTAGAATAAAACTAATATTGACTTAAATGAGAATTGTATAAGCATTTGCTTATTAATGATTAAAAATGCTTAAGCAGAATAGTATCTTAAGCCAGACAGAGCAAAGGAAATTCTTTATATGTGTGTGTGTGTGTGTGCGCGCGCGCACGCTAAGTCACTTCAATCATGTGTAACTCTTTGCGACCCTATGAACTGTAGCCTGCCAGGCTCCTCTGTCCATGGGATTCTCCAGGCAAGAATACTGGAGTGGGTTGCCGTGCCCTCCTCCTGGGGATCTTCCTGACACAGGGATCAAACCCATGTCTCCTGAGGCTTCTGCATTGCAGCCGGATTCTTTACCACTGAGCAACTAGGGAAGCCCCATATACATATATGCATGTGTATATAAAGGCCCATATAGTCAAAGCTATGTTTTTTCCAGTATTCATGTACGGATATGAGAGTTGAACCATAAAGAAGGCTGAGTCCTGAGGAACTGATGCTTTCTAATTGCGCTGGAGAAGACTCTTGAAAGCCCCTTGGACAGCAAGAAGATCAAACTAGTCAATCCTAAAGGAAATCAACCCTGAATATTCATTGGAAGGACTGATACTGAAGCTCCAATAGTTTGACCACCTGATGCAAAGAGCTGACTCATTGGAAAAGACCCTGAATCTGGGAAAGATTGAAGGCCAAAGGAGAAGGGGATGGCAAAGGATGAACTGGTTAGATAGCATCACTGACTCAATGTACATGAATTTGAGTAAACTCTGAGAGATAGTGAAGGATAGAGGAGCCTGGTGTGCTGCTGTCCATGGGATCACAAAGGGTCAGACATGATTTAGCGACTGAACAACAACTATAATATACATATATATGTATTCCAGTAATATTCTTAAATTCCTTTCTGCCTTTGAAATGAGAGTGATATTAATAGCTGTGTATTTCAAGATGCAGGGCCGGTCAGTGTATCAATACTAGAAAAAGCAAGCACGTACGGCATTGCTCTAATCACTCTAGTGTCTGATCACTGCTTCCCATGATTCCTGTTTATGTGACAAAAAGCAAAAGCCAGCTCCTTTCTTCGCAATCCGTAGCTGACTTTGCTGGTCCCTTCTTTTTTGAGCAATTGAAGGGGCAACAGTATAGGAAGCTTGAGTGACTAAAAATTGTCAGGAGTCATTTGGAGCAATAGCTTCTGTTTCTCCAGAAACCGTTGAACCAAACTAGTGAAATTGTTGGGGACGGGCTACAGCGAGTTTGTCTGTCGGCCGTTTCTGCTTCTGTTCTTGGCTGATTTCCTTGTCTGCTGATGTCGGTACAGCAGTAGGAAAGGGCAGCATGGTCTCCGTGACATCATTCATATTGTGAAGTCTCAGGCCACTTTTGTCTCTGCGGAAGCTCCTGGTGTACCCATAGACATGCTAGGTTGAGAGTAATATGGATATATCTCCTTTTGCTTCACTGACTGGTGTTTGGGATGGTTGCACCCATATTTACTAAACTCATAAATGGGAAAAAGCAAATCCATGTGGTCTGGAGCTAAGACAGAAGGACATCAACTGAGATTTAGACCAAAGCTGGTAGCTGCCAAGCCAATACTTGATATAAATTTAAACTTCATTTTTATTCATAAGAAGTCCTGCGTTTACTGTTATTTTTACAGGCAAAGCTTTGTAGCTATTTAGGTATATAATGGTTTCATATGGTTTGAGTGGAATTATGTTTGCTGCTGTGTGAAATTCTTCCCGGGATTCTAAAATGAAAGCCATTCTTTGGCAATTTTCACATCCTTCCCCGCTAAGAGAGTCATTCTAAAATGTTTTTCTGTCATTTAATGAAGCCAATTGCCATTTAAGGCAGATTTATACTAATTAACTTGGGTGTCATGGAATTTTTATAAGAATTAGACCCTAGTTCTGACAATAGGAAAATAAGATTTGATCTCTGTGCCTTTTTAGTAGCTGTGAAGCACATGAAGCTGTTTGAATTTGTTTAATTTTATTGAAAAGATTTTGCATTCACACCTCATTGCCTTATATCTCTTCAGGGGAAAATCCCTTCTTTAACTAAATACATGGTTTCTGGGTACAGATGAAAATTTCCTCACAGTTTCTGTTTACCAGTAATGGAAGAACAAACCTGTGTTAAGGATGGTGGTGTCAGAGAACATTTCCTAGAGGAGCTAGACCATAGCTATTCGATTTCCAACTGAAAACCAGAATTGAGGATTACTGACTTGTTTTTGCCTTCAAGAGTATCCATTGCCAACAATATTTTTCTTGAATATTTAGCATGGCCAAATCAAGTAGGCAAAAGGATTCTCAGCCTCTCCCTGTGTGTATACATATGAACACGGGTAGTGTGTTCAGATGTTTGTGTCCTAGCCTGGCACCAAGCAACCAGAGCCTTGCTCCTCTATAGGTTTTTCTCTTACACCACTTTCACTGTATCTTTTTTCTCCTCCTCAGTAGTTCAGAGTGGTTTCTCATGGGTCATCCCATCTGTATCTCTCTGGGTGTGCAGAATTTCATCCCAACCAACCTCTGTGTCCTTTTCCTCGAGACCCCCCATCAAAGTCTCTGTTCTCTGATGTAGCTTCTTCGTTGTCTGTCATATACAACATGCTGATTTCTCTTTTTACTGGAAGTCTGACATATACTAGGTTTACATGGTAGATGAATTAATAATTAAATGAATTCCTGACCTCAGTGCTTTGCTCAGGCTGATTCCTAACAGGCCTGGGATGAAAGGGAAGGACACTCACACCCTTTTCTCCATTTGGCTTTAAATCCTCAGTGTTCATCTCTCACCTCTTCCTTCATGAAGCCTTCCTTTGTAAAGGTACAACTCTTTTCTTTCCCTAATTCATCCTAAAGGTAGCTATTATGCATTTTAGTACCTAATTTTATGTTTAGTTGAACACTTTAATGAACAGTTCCTTATATTGTTGGATTCCCTATTTCACAGAAGGTTTTAGCCACACGACAATTTCTGAGTGCCAGGACACTGCCATTTTTTTCATTTATATCCTCCATGGAATTTAGTGCACACTTTCAAGCACATAATATGCCCTTGATAATAAATAGAGAATTGAAATGAATGATATTGATTAATATCTGAATGTAATCAATTTGTGCCATGGCCACTATCAATCCAATTCATCACCTATCTCTTTCTCCTATTACCATTAAGCCAATAAATCACATTGTCTGTGTGTGCATACCCATGTGTGATTTACACAGATACACACCAAAGAAGCAGTAGTCTACTGGAGGATTATTGTTTAGGTGATCTGTGATTCTGTGCAAAAGACTTGGAAGTATTTTATTGCAGTCTCTATGAAACCTTCTTCCCAACCACGGGAAACTACCATAAATGGTCACGAATGTACTCCATCTTGGGCAAGGTTCTATTGTTAAAAGGTTCCCCTGCATTTAATGACTGCCCTTCCACTGATGAACTGTGCAACCTTGGGCAAGTGATGGAACCTTTCTAAACATTGATTTCATCCTTGTAAAATGAGAATAATCATGTCACCCTTTTAAGGCCACTTTCAGGATTGGTAATAATGCCAATACCAGTCACCATTTATTGAGATGACTCTGTTCCTGGCAGTGTGCTCTGCCTATAAGTTTTCTCCTTTAATTCTTACAACATCTTTGGCATACTCTAGATGCTCAGTAACAGTGGCTATTGTATTTTATACTTTGGCGTAAATGCACACTGAGTCAGACTCAAGATTGCCAAAGACTCATTTTTCATTTCCCAGGACTGGCAGAAAGGTTTAATAAAGTCAGGCTGCTATCAAGGGCTTGTAGCCACAGGCCAGTTTAATGGTTGGTCTGAGTGGAGGCCAGTTGCTGGGTCCTGCCATACCACTGCTTTGGTGCCCTTCAGGCCCAGACAGCTGGCTCTTACAGTAAAATCTGGCTTAGGAAGCAAGAAGGTACTGCCCTGAGTTGCTTGAGAGCTGATTGACACTGCAGTTCAGTAGAAATGGCAAATCAATTTCATTAAGCACAAAAAGAATTGACTTATGTAAAATGAGATGACACTTCAAGGATGGAGAAAGGTAAACATCATGAGCAGGTCTTGTTTCCTCTGAGCTAAGCACTGAAGTAATGGGACTTAGCTTTCAACAGGAAGGCAGATTTAGTTTAGACTTTGGTAAGTTTCTTGATGGTGAAAGTCTGAGCTATTCAAGCTCATCAACAACATCAGATACAGGAATTTATCAAGAGCATTTATCTTTTCCTCACAGATTTCGGGGCACTTCCAGGAAGCACACGATCTAGATGATCTCAAACTGTAACTTCCCAGGTCAGCAGTTCCTTCCTCTCTCCTTCCCTCTCTGCCTTTCTTTCTAAAACAAAATTTTTATATTTTGAATTTTATTTCTTCCTCTGTTCCATCCAGTTAAACGTTAGAGTTTTAGGGTGGGACCTGAAGACTGGTGCTTTTGAAAAACTCTACAAATGATTCCACGGTGCACACAAGGTTGGCACCTGTTCCTTGGGTACAACGAGTCCCAGAAACTTGGAGGGACTGGTCTCCAATTCTGTGATGGACCCAATACTAGAATGCTGTCCTGTTTCTTGGCACCTGTGGTTGCATCTTCCGTTATGATCCACAGGGATGAAGTGAATGGAAAAGGTCTCTCTCTCCATCAGTGTTAGGATCATTTTATAAAGTTCCCTAGTGGAATAATCTTAATCTTGGTTTCTTACAGATACTCTGGCTAGCACATCTTCTATGAATTTCTTACTGTAACCCCTCATGAGAAAATCAGTTGTAGAGCCTTTTTCTGTTATAGTTTCCCACCAGAGGCTTCCCTGGTGGCTCAGCGGTAAAGAATCTGCCTGCAGTGCAGGAGACACAGGAGTTGTGCGTTCGATTCCTGGATCAGAAAGATCCTGTGGAGGAGGAAATAGCAACTCACTCCAGGATTCTTGCCTGGAAAATCCCATGGACAGAGGAGCCTGGTGGGCTACAGACCATAGGGCCGCAAAGAGTTGGACATGACTGAACGTGCATTCACATATCCAACCAGAAGCTTTGCCTATTCTTAATGAAGAACACTCATTGAGATATTAATCAATGGTATTTTTTATGTGCCAGGTTCATTAACATCCTCTGTATACATCCTCTGTATATCTTATCTGGGCAGATAAGGCCCAGAGAGGTTAAGTAACTTGTCTAAGGTCACACCACTTATGAATGATAGAACATGATTGAGAGTCAAGACCATTGACTTTCAAGTTCATGTTCATGGTAGTGGGATCCAGTCACAAGGGAGCTAGAGACTGATGGTCAAGTGACTAGCAAGAGAAGAGCAGGATAGTTGTTCCAGAAAGGGCCGTTGGCATAGTTAGGATTTTTAACCAAACACGAAACTCAAGAATGCAGACAAAGGTAGAATACCTTTAATTCTTAAGGTAGCAGTCTCAGGAGACTGAGGCTCAGAATCAAGGGAGTCAAGTAAGAAAAACTCAGAAAAGCAGTCAAGATCACTACAGGCAGAAGGCTTACATCAGGATTCTCCTTAGCTCTGGGAGGAAGAGAAATCAAAAGATGGGGAATCTGTTCCGAGTCGATGCATGTGTCGGCCACCCTGTGAGAGCAGGGTGGAGCTACACAGCTTAAGTGGTTAGAGTGTCTAATGTTTTATGAGCACTTGTTCCTGTTCCAGGCAAACAGTAAGCAAGTGGGATGCATTTTTTAATTTTATCCTCAGAATAATTCTAAGAGAAGGATAATAGTCTTTTCACTTCTATTTTAACTATCACCCATCTGACGCTGTAACAGATTTACCCAAGTTCAAAGATAGTAAAAGTTATAACTGAGATTTAAATCCTGGACTTCAAAACCTTTGCTCTTCACCCCCACACATGATTGCCCACCACCCCTAGCCTGGGGACCCCATCCTCCTCTTCCTTCCTTCTTTTGTGAGAGGCAGGTCAGTCAGGAAAACTGAATTCTATTTCCATTTATTAATCCAACTAAGCTAAATTGCTAACGCTGTCAAACATTCAGTATTTATAGAGGGCATTCGATGTGTCTTATTTGGTGGGAGGGTAAGAAGAGACTTCTCTTTTTGAGGAAATCCCCACAGTGTGTGTGGTGAGAGACACAGCAATTTCTCTCTCTCTCTCCCATGTCCTAGAAGTGATCATATGACACAGGCCCAGTCAGCAAGGAGAGGTACATGCCTGGGGCTTTGAACTTCTTTCTTTCTTTTTTTCTGATGACCTTAGTCTTTATCGTGTCCTTAAAGTTGCTCAACGATGCTAATCCCCCCACAGCCCCTGCCACCCCTAGCTTGGTTTCTTTTTCTCTCTGTTACCCTTTTTATTTTATATTTATTTATCTTACTTGAGTATCGGAGAAGGCAATGGCACCCCACTCCAGTACTCTTGCCTGGAAAATCCCATGGGCAGAGGAGCCTGGTAGGCTGCAGTCCATGGGGTCGCGAAGAGTCGGACACGACTGAGCGACTTCACTTTCCCTTTTCACTTTCATGCATTGGAGAAGGAAATGGCAACCCACTCCAGTGTTCTTGCCTCGAGAATCCCAGGGACGGGAGCTTGGTGGGCTGCTATCTATGGGGTCGCACAGAGTTGGAACTGCTGATGTGACTTAGCAGCAGCAGCAGCATAGTTACTTTACAATGTTGCGTTAATCTCTGCTGTGCAGTACAGTCAATGAGTGTATACCTCCATCCCCTCTTCCTTGGGTTTCCTTCCCATCTAGGTCATTGAAGAGTGTTGAGTAGAGTTCCCTGTGCTATACAGTCAATTCTCATTGGTTATCTATTTTATACATAGTAGTGTAGATATCGGAGAAGGCAATGGCACCCCACTGCAGTACTTTTGCCTAGAAAAATCCCTTGGACGGAGGAGCCTGGTGGGCTGCAATCCATGGGATGGCTAGAGTCGGACATGACTGAGCGACTTCACTTTCACTTTTCACTTTTCTTCATTGGAGAAGGAAATGGCAACCCACTCCAGTGTTCTTGCCTGGAGAGTCCCAGGGACGGAGAAGCCTGGTGGGCTGCTGTCTATGGGGTCACACAGAGTCGGACATGACTGAAGTGACTTAGCAGCAGCAGCAGTGTAGATATGTGTCAATCCCAATCTCCCGATCCATCCCACCCCTTCCCACCTTGGTGTCTATAGGTTTGTTCTCTACTTCTGTGTCTCTATTTCTGCTTCATAAATAAGTTCATGCACTTTTGAATCTTAAGGGGAAAAGTGGCCATTGAGGAATTTCCCACAGCAATGATGGAAGCATTAGAGGAGATGAAGCTTGAGTGCACACTGGGAGAGCTATTAATAATAGAGCATCCTAATCGGGCTCAGTAGGGGGATGGAGGCCACCTCCTCTCCTTTGGGTGCTATCCACTTCTGAGACTCATTCTCCAGCTGCTCCCCCAACCTCCCTCAAATCAAGACTTTGAGATACTAGACATATATCTTTTAGCAATTTATTGTTTTGCTTAAACTTGAATTGATTTCTGTTGTTTGCCACTAAGGACCCTTCCTGACACTGATTGCTACACTTTAGAACAATTTGTAAACCGACTAATCATATACATGAAATATACAGACTCTTGATCTTTATTTTCCTTAATTGTTATCTTACATTTTAGCTTCCTCAAAATCTTGGTCATATTACAGAAAAGTTTTCTCCCTTTCTTCTAATTCACTTACATTTATCTCCCTCTCCAGCTTTCTTTGATCTACTTTCCTGATTTATTCATTTCACTGCATCTCCAGATTTCTTTCGCAGCCAAGTGGGCCACATATGGAGTCTTTAATACTTCCGACAGCTCTCTCTCTGGGTGTTCTGCACCTTGGCTTCCCCTAATCATAACCATGATCGCCTTGTACTTTTACAAGGCATTTGCTTATTTCACTTATTTAGTGTACTGTTCAGTTAATGATTTAGTCACCATCAGCCTAAAGTTTCTGCAGTGCTTCAACTTGGAAACAGAAAAAGAGAAGTGTTGCTTTTTTTTTTAATCTCTGAGCAGATTTGTATTGAAACAGAAAATGAATATTTTAATTCTTTCATCACTGTTGTATCTTCTGTGACCTCAAGTTAGAGCATTATAAATTCTTTCTCTTGTAACAGCTCTTCTAAGCCTCGAGGGTATCCATGGACTACCTTTAGTTATTTTGACCCTGACATAAAGGACCATATGAGCTGTTTTTGAGAAAAATCAAGTAGCAAGGAGGGGAAAACAGGCTAGTTAAAAACTACAAATAACATAGCTGCTTTGCCCCTAGGGAAGTAACATAATTTTTCTCTGGAGACTTCATTTAAGAAAAATTTTAAAGGTCTAAGCATTGGGAGCTAATGCTTAAATGATTCGGAAGGAGACAGCAAAATAGAAGATTGGTAAATTTGCTGCAAATAAAATGAAGAGAAATTGAATAGTGGGGTCTTCCTAGAAGTGAGAGGGACAGAACAGGACTTGCAGTATGCTAGACGGTCACCACCTTAGAAGGGTGAATCTTCTCTAGTGATGGAGATTGCTGGGGGCCTTCTAAGTGTGGAATGCCTAATATTTAATTTTAAGGAGTTTGTTCCAAATCTCCATTGAAGAATGCTACAAGTTCCCTTGATTTAATTACCTTCTGGGGTGTGAATGGGTGGGGGTGATTGCTATCCAAGACAGTAGAGATCTCAAGGGAAATATGGAAACAGCACAGAGGGAAAGTGACTTAGGAATAGACATGAACCAGCTCTTCTTTCCCCAAATAGACCAGAGGAAGGAGAACCCTGAAGGAGAATAAGGGTGACCTGGAAGTACACCAGTTGTAGTCGTTACTACATAGCCAACATTTTGGAGAAAGAAATTGACCAAAAAGGAAAGTAGAAAAAGAGACCTTAGAACAGCAATAGCAAAGAGAAGATTGGTTTGATGGATACAAGCAGAAAGAATTGGAGCTTCTCCTGTTTTCCTTGTGTTTTGCCGTGCTGCACTGTGGTACATCTGTTGCTCCTCAGTAAGTATAGCTGCTAAGTATGTAACAAAGTGGCATTAACTCTGTTTAGTACCATCTAAAATGAGATGAGCAGGTTCAAGTGAGTTTAATACTCTTCTCCAAGAATAATAGTCAAAAGCTGAAAATATAAAAGAATATTTGAATATCTAACAAAAATGTAACTAAGAACTGTTAGAACATGAATTTCCTAGTAGGAATGTTTGTGTAGTAGAAATTATCTCCTTATAAATGAAGGGAGGAGAGTTTGTCATCTGCTAGTTTATATTCATGTTTATAATTTCAAATATGTGGTTTATATGATTGTACTCACACATTCTTAAAAATATTTTTTATCAAGCTGTAATTGACATATTGTATTGGTTTCAGGTACATAACATAATGATTTGATATTTCTATACTAAATATTATGAAATAATACTGACATTATTTGATTGATATAAAATAATACTGTTTAATAATCAACATAATAAATCTAGTTACCATTTGTCACTATACTGAGTTAACCTTTAGGATTTACTCTCTCAGCAGCTTTCAAGTCTTCTGTTCAAAATTAGTGCCTATAGACAATAGGCATGATGACATCATGCCATATATGACATCCTTATGACATTTATTTTATAAGTTTGCACCTCTTGATCCCCTTCATCTGTCTTGCCCATTTCTCAAACCTCCTCCCTTCTGGCAACGACCATTCTGTTTTCTGTATCTATGCTTTTGTTTTGTTTATTTTTTGTTGTTGTTTTTAGATTCCGTATATAAATGAAATCATACAGTATTTGTATTTCCCTGACTTATTTCACTTGATATTCCCTCAGGATCCATCTGTGTTGCTGCAGATGGTGAGATTTCATTTTTCAGGGCTGAATAATATTCCTTTCTATATATTCTCCACGTCTTTATCATTCATTCATAGAAAGACACAGGTTATTTCTATATCTTGGCTACTGTAAATACTACTACAGTGAACATGGGGGTGCATATATGTTTTCAAATTAATATGTTTATTTCTTCAGATGTACCCAAAAGTGAAATTGCTGGATTATAGGGTAGTTCTATTTTTAATTTCTTAATTCAGCAGGTCTTGTTAATCTTTTTATGACTGAGAAATAACTCTCCAAATTAAAAAATGTGATTAAACTCCATGGAAATGAAGAATTCCTCAGCTGGGATTTCTAGTATCTGGGCTAGAGAAATTTGATGGTTAGGAGGAAGAGGTAAGGGTCTCTTAGATAATTAGAATAGAGATTTAGGGTAGAAGGAAAATGAAGAAGGTATGATAGAGAAGGTAAAGGTGTTGAAAAAAAAAAAACTTGGTAAGAATGACTTTTTGAGGCATTTAAAATACTTTTTCCAACTTGTATTGTGATTGGGATAAATTATTCTATTTAGGGGGTACCAGAAATAAAATTTTTACTTGAGAAATAAGAAAGACTGTTTTATTCTTATCTAACCCATTAGATTAGATAAGAATAAAACAGACTGGTTTCAAATAGGAAAAGGAGTACATCAAGGCTGTATATTGTCACCCTGCTTATTTAACTTCTATGCAGAGTACATCATGAGAAACGCTGGGCTGGAAGAAGCACAAGCTGGACTCAAGACAGCCGGGAGAAATATCAGTAACCTCAGATACGCAGATGACACCACCCTTATGGTAGAAAGTGAAGAGGAACTAAAAAGCCTCTTGATGAAAGTGAAAGAAGAGAGTGAAAAAGTTGGTTGAAAGCTCAACATTCAGAAAACTAAGATCATGGCATCTGGTCCCATCACTTCATGGCAAATAGATGGGGAAACAGTGGAAACAGTGTCAGACTTTATTTTTGGGGGCTCCAAAATCACTGCAGATGGTGACTGCAGCCATGAAATTAAAAGACGCTTACTCCTTGGAAGGAAAGTTATGACCAACCTAGATAGCATATTAAAAAGCAGAGATATTACTTTGCCAACAAAGGTCCGTCTAGTCAAGGCTGTGGTTTTTCCTGTGGTCATGTATGGATGTGAGAGTTGGACTGTGAAGAAAGCTGAGCGCTGAAGAATTGATGCTTTTGAACTGTGGTGTTGGAGAAGACTCTTGAGAATCACTTGGACTGCAAGGAGATCCAACCAGTCCATCCTAAAGGAGATCAGCCCTGGGATTTCTTTGGAAGGAATGATGCTAAAGCTGAAACTCCAGTACTTTGGCCACCTCATGCGAAGAGTTGACTCCTTGGAAAAGACCCTGATGCTGGGAGGGATTGGGGGCAGGAGGAGAAGGGGATGACAGAGGATGAGATGGCTGGATGGCATCACAGACTCGATGGACATGAGTCTGAGTGAACTCCTGGAGTTGGTGATGGACAGGGAAACCTGCCTGGCGTGCTGCGATTCATGGGGTCACAAAGAGTCGGACATGACTGAGGGACTGAACTGAACTGAACTGAACCCATTAGATGATGCTAAAGCTGATGTTCCAATATTTTGGCCACCTGATGCTAAGAACTGAGTCATTGGAAAAGATCCTGATGCAGAAAGATTGAGGGCAAGAGGAGAAGAGGGTGACAGAGGATGAAATGGTTGGATGGCATCACTGACTGGACATGAGTTTGAGCAAATTCAGAGAGATGGTGAACGACAGGGAAGACTGGTGTGCCTGCAGTTCATGGGGTCGCAAAGAGTCAGACACAACTTAGCGACCGAACAACAACAGCAACAACAACCCTTTACATTATGCTGATCAATAATCATGAAAGTCTGTGCTATAGTAACAGTATATTGCTACCATCACAGGGAGTCAACATGTAGCTTACAGTAGTTTTGAAATAAATATTTCAATTGAGTGTTTTATATTTGAATACTGGAAGCTTATAAAGCAATTCAGAATGAAGCATTCTTTATTCAGTTAGAATTTTATCATATTTTTAAGAATGTGTAGGTTCCTGGAGAATAATGGTGGCTATTTAAATCTGTGGAGAAGGCAATGGCACCCCACTCCAGTACTCTTGCCTGGAAAATCCCATGGACGGAGGAGCCTGGTAGGCTGCAGCCCATGGGGTCGCTGAGAGTCGGACACGACTGAGCGACTTCACTTCCACTTTTCTCTTTCATGTAGTGGAGAAGGAAAGGGCAACCCACTCCAGTGTTCTTGCCTGGAGAATCCCAGGGATGGGGGAGCCTGGTGGGCTGCTGTCTATGGAGTCAAACAGAGTCGGACACGACTGAAGTGACTTAGCATAGCATAGCATTTAAATCTGAATCTCCCTGTACTCTCTCTGAAGAACCATACATATCAAAAATGATGACAAATAAACCAACCATAATCCACAGGCAAAACATAAGTAAGAGATGGTGATTATCACCAACTTAAAGGATTTGGGTTCAGTCCCTGGGTTGGGAAGATCCTCTGGAGAAGAAAATGGCATTCCACTCCAGTATTCTTGCCTGCGAAATCCCATGGACAGAGGAGCTGGGCAGGCTACAGTTCATGGGGTCTCAAAAGAGTCAGACACGGCTTAGAGCCTAAACAACAACAAAATAAGGAAATAAATAAATGTATAGTTAATATCACAAAAGCCAATTCCATAGGCCACAAGTGGAATACAGAGTTAGATGAATATTGAGTGAAAAAGCTGTTAGAAATCTGACATAGATAAAGTGTCTGCCAGAAAGAGTCACTTGAGTATCTTTCTAAATGAAGGCATTTAGATAGTTTAAACAGAACATTTTTTCCCCTAATGTAGATTGCTCTGCTGACAGGGGACTTTGTGAAGGAAAAAGCCCCAACTTTTAGACATGAAATGATTAATTTATATGAACTAAAAGCTGTTTATCAATTCAACATATCACTTTGCTTCCTGTTCTTCTTGTATCTTCCTGTTCCTTTTATATTAAAACGTAAAATATAAAATATTTTAAAATGCAAAAGCATTATTTATTAAATAAAAACATTAAAAGCAAGCCAATATAGTAAAACAATAGAAACCTATCCTTTTGGTGGACAGAATCACCAAAAAGGGACTAGATCAAAATTTGACATCACTAGACAATATAGGAAATGAGTATGAATTAGAGTATGTATCAGGGAGGATTTTTAAAAAAACATTTCCAGCTTTATTGATGTATAATTAACACAGAAAAATTGCATATTTGTATGACTTACTCTTACATATATATATATGTATGTGGTTGTGTTAGTCACTCAGTTGTGTCCAACTCTTTGGGACCCCATGGACTGTAGCCCACCAGGCTCCTCTCTCCAAGGGTTTCTCCAGGAAAGAATACTGGAGTGAGTTGCCATTCCCTTCTCCGGGGGGGGGGCTCTTACCAACCCAGGAATCAAAACCAGGTCTCCTGCATTGTAGACAGGTTCTTTACCATCTAAGCTATTGTCAAATTATTACCACAATCAAGTTAATTAACACATCCATCACCTCACATAGTTACCATTGTTTTGGGTGTGCTATAAGAACAGTTAAGTTTTATTCTCTTAGCAAATTCCAACTACAGTTGATCCTTGGTATCTAAGGTACAGTGGTTCCAGGACTGCCCTTGGATGTTAAAATCTGAGGATGTTCAAGTCCCCACTACTAGCTTAGTATTTGCATATAGCCTACGCACATCCTTCTGTATACTTTAAATCAGCTCTTGATTATTTATGATACCTGTTACAATGCAAATGGTATGTAAATAGTTTTAAATACAATGTAAATGTATGTAAATATTTGCCTGCTCACAGCAATTTAAGTTTTGTTTTTTGGAACTTTCTGGATTTTTTTTCCCCAAATATTTTTGTTCTGCAGTTGGTTGAATCTACAGATGAGGAACCCAAACATAATAGAGAGCTGATGGTATATGACACAGTAGTATTAACTGTAGTCACCAGCTGTACATTGAGATGCTCAGAGCTTATTCATTTTATAATTGCAAGTTGATACCCTTTGACCTCCTAGGAGCTCAACATTTTTAGTTTACACATGTAGGTGAGGCCATTCAGTATGCCTTTCCCCATCTGGCTTATTTCACTTAGCATAATGCCCTTCAGGCCCTTCCAGGTTGTTGCAAATAGCAAGTTTCTGTTCTTTCTATGGTTGAGTAATATTCCACTGTAGGGAGGATCCTGTCTAGTACTTGTGTTGAAAGTCCAAGGGCAGTTATACAGCCTGAAGGTGGAGGACTAGCACCCTAATTGACGTGATGATAACTTCTGTCACCTGCGAGATAAAACCTGCCCATCAATTTTTATGTAAAATGCATCATTTCCTTCCCCACTGGTAGTAAGCTCATTGTTATAGAAACGCTCCTCTCACTAATTCTCAGGTATTGAATAGATGCCTTTGTGGTTCCTCCAGGCATAACCCTGCCCTCCTCAGTTGAGTAGGTCTTTATTGGTCTCATCTGTGACTTCCTCCAAGGAAGCCTTCCTGAAGTCCAACCCCATCTTCACCGCATCATCACCCCACTGCCCATCGTCCCACCTGTTACAGGTGACATTTCCCCATGTCTGGTGTTGGCTGAATTTATCGTCATCCTCACCTTTTAACTCCATTATTATTTCCTGTTTAGTTCTTTTTCACTTGACTGTAAACTCAACTTGTTCACCTTTGTGAACTCACTGTTTAGCATTGTTCCTGGCAGATTGAATAGACTCAATAAATATTTGCCAAGTGAGAACCTGTGGTCATCTTCTCGAGAGAACATACAAAGTGTGAATGACTGAAACCTGCTGACAGATGCACTCCTGTTTGGGGCTTCCCTGGTGGCACCAGTGGTAAAGAACCTTCCTGCCAATGCAGGAGACATAAGAGACGTGGGTTCGACCCCTGGGTTGGGAAGATCCCCTGGAGGAGTAAATGGCAACCTACTCCAGTATTCTTACCTGGAGAATCCCCATGGACAGAGGAGTCTGGCAGGCTACAGTCCATAGGGTTGAAAAGAATTGGAAGGAATGATGCTAAAGCTGGCACTCCAGTACTTTGGCCACCTCATGCGAAGAGTTGACTCACTGGAAACGACTCTCAAGAGTCTTCTCCAACACCACAGTTAATACATTAAGTACAAATAATATAACTAGAAATTGTAACTTAGGGTACTGTTATGACTGTCATGATTTTTTATATAATTATGTGATATTTTATCAGCCAATGTATTAGTCTGGAACTAACCAGTCCATTCTAAAGGAGATCAGTCCTGGGTGTTCTTTGGAAGGAATGATGCTAAAGCTGAAACTCCAGTACTTTGGCCACCTCATGCAAAGAGTTGACTCATTGGAAAAGACTCTGATGCTGGGAGGGATTGGGGGCAGGAGGAGAAGGGGACGACAGAGGATGAGATGGCTGGATGGCATCACTGGCTCGATGGACGTGAGTCTCAGTGAACTCTGGGAGTTGGTGATGGACAGGGAGGCCTGGCATGCTGTGATTCATGGGGTCGCAAAGAGTTGGACACGACTGAGCGACTGAACTGAACTGAACTGAAACAACATAGCATGCACGCACTCCTGTATAATTATACTTATGACTGCTTTGTCATATGCCTTGTGCACATGAATGAATGGAGTAATGTCTGCACTGCTCTGTAATCTGAGCTGCTGCCCTTGTATTTTTCGGTCAGTTTAGTCAATATCATTCAATTATGGGGAAGACCATTGGAACCGTTCTCTGCAAATTTTACCCCCACAGTAGATGCATTAGATGAAATGGCCTGAGTATATCATATTAATTTCTTAATATCTTACATCTAATTTGGTATTTCCATGCCTGCTGCAGCCACCAGCATAGTTTGGACTTTTCACAGATGCCTATAGAACTGAGACCAGAAGCAGGCAGGGCCCAACCTTGAAAAGACTGACATAGTCATTGAGAATATGGCATAAACTGTTTAGAACCAATTATGTCCAAGATGGCAGAAGATTCAGCTTCCTGTAGGTCTTAAACCTCATTATATACTCATTGTAATACATTAGCATGTAAATGACATACCCACAGGTGCCATGGCAGTTCCCAGGTCAACCATAAATTGTCAAAAAGTGGGCTGTATCCCAATTCCTGGAAATCCCTGCCCTTGCCCAAAACAGTTGGACTACTGTAATCCTTCCATTCATTAGCCAATGAAATTACCCAGCCCATAAAAGCTAACTACCCCATATTTGGGGCCCTCTAACCTTCTGAGAGGGACTTCTCAGGTGGCTCAGTGGCAAACAATCTTCCTGTCAAGCAGGAGATGTGGATTCATTTCCTGGACCAGGAAGATGCCCTGGAGAAGGGAATGGCAACTCACTCCAGTATTCTTGCCTGGAGCATCCCATGGATAGAGGAACCTGACAGGCTATAGTCCATGGGGTCACAAAAGAGTTGAATATCAGCAGCAGCAGGCTTCTGAGATGGTCCTCACTTTGTGGAATATATATCTCCTTGAATAAACCTTCTTTCACTTTACTATGGCTCATACTAAAATTCTTTCTTGTGCAAAGCCAAGAATCCACACTGGGTGACTATCTCAGGGACTTGCCTAAGACCTGGGATGGTTCTTCCTACAACAGGACTAGTTTTAAAATTATGAACAGGTAGTTTTTCTCCCTATCTCTCTGTCCAATGTCTATCTCACACTGCAGCTACTTCATTTGTCCCTCAGCATGGAGATGATCACGTTGCTCTTCTAACCAAGAACTTAACAAAGAGTAATTCTTCGCCTGTGCATGCATTTGATTGGCAGCAAATAACAATTGTTTAGCTTACATTTCTATGTTATGTCCTGCTCTCATTTTTCCTTAATAATTTTTTTTAAAAAATTTGGTGAAATTTGGGAAAGATAAAATTAGCTATTTTAAAGTGAATAATTCAGTGGCATTTGGTACATTCACAATGTTGTACAACCACCATCTCTTTCCATACTTCCAAAACATTTTTCCACTCCGAAAGGAAACTCCAAACTCATTGAGCAGTAACTCTTCATTTTCTCCCCTCCCCCAGCCTTTGGAAAGCATCAATCTGCTTTTTGGATTTGACTCTTCTGGATACTTCATATATTTGGAGTTACACAGTATGTGACCTTTTATGTCTAGCAGCTTCTTTCACTCAGCATAATGTTTTTGTTTTTCATCACTCTTATAGCAAGTATGAAGTCTTCATTCTTTTTCATGGCCAAATAATAGTCCATGGTATGGATATGCCACATTTGTTTATCTATTCACCAATGGACCTTAGGATTATTTTTGGATGCTGTGAATAGTGCTGCTGTGAATTTGCATGTACATATAGTTGTTTGAGTACCTGCTTTTATATCTTTTGGATATACACCCAGGAGTGGAATTTCTGGGTTATAAGGAAATTTTATATGTAACTTTTTAAGGAACTGCCATACTGTTTGCCACAGTGGCTAACCATTTAACATCACCACCAGCAACAATTGAGGAATCCAGTTTCTCCACATACTTGCCAATACCTCTTTGCAGCCTCAATTTACATTCCTTTAATGGCTAATAAAGCAGAGACATTACTTTGCCAACAAAGGCCCGTCTAGTCAAGGCTATGGTTTTTCCAGTGGTCATGTATGGATGTGAGAGTTGGACTCTGAGGAAAGCTGAGTGCCGAAGAATTGATGCTTTTGAACTGTGGTGTTGGAGAAGACTGTTGAGAGTCCCTTGGACTGCAAGGAGATCCAACCAGTCCATTCTGAAGGAGATCAGCCCTGGGATTTCTTTGGAAGGAGTGATGCTAAAGCTGAAACTCCAGTACTTTGGCCACCTCATGCGAAGAGTTGACTCACTGGAAAAGACTCTGATGCTGGGAGGGATTGAGGGCAGGAGGAGAAGGGGATGACAGAGGATGAGATGGCTGGATGGCATCACTGGCTCGATGGACGTGAGTCTCAGTGAACTCTGGGAGTTGGTGATGGACAGGGAGGCCTGTCATGCTGCGATTCATGAGGTCGCAAAGAGTTGGACACGACTGAGCAACTGAACTGAACTGAATGGCTAATAATGTACTTCTCTTCATACGCTTTGGAGGTATGTCTATTTAAGTCCTTTGTGTGCTGTGTGTGTGTGCTTAGTCATGTCTGACTCTGCGATCCCCCTGAACTGTAGCCCATCAGGCTTCTCTGTCCGTGGGATTCTTCCAGCAGGAATATTGGAGTGGAGTGCCATTTCCTCTCCAGGGGGGTCTTCCCAGATCAGGGATTGAACCTGCATCTCTTATGCCTCCTGCATTGGTAGGTAGATTCTTTATTATTAGCACTGCCTGGGAAGAACTGTCTAAGTCCTTCGTCCTTTAATTGTGTTGTTCTTTCCTTTTGCTTTTGAGTTCCAAGAGTTCTTTGTAAATTCTGATTATCAGACCCTTGTCAGATGTATGAATTACAAGTACTTTTCTTCCATTCTGTTGGTTGCCCTTTCACTTTCTTGATAATATCATTTGATTCACAGAAACTTTTCATTTTTGCTGAAGTCCAATTTATTTATAATTTTGCTTTTTGTGCTTTTGTTGTCATATCTAAGAATCCATTGTCATGAAGATTTACCTCTATGCTTTCTTCTCATGTTTAAGTCATATTTACATCATTGATCTATTTTGAGCTAATTTTTGTATATGGTGTGAGGTAAAAGTTTTCCCCTCAATTGTATATTGTCTCTCATTCAGGCAAACAGAAATAAATTCATGCAGAATAAATTCTTGTCTCCAAACCTTTATTATTTCTTCTGCCTTCAATGGCCTTAATTAGTATTGTCAGTACCTAGGTTTATATTATCAGCCTTTCAGTGTGCTGCCCAAATCCCAACTATATTTTATGTTTATATTTATTTATAGTGTTAAACTCCTGTATCTTTTCTCCACATCCCAGCTTACCAAAATAACAGAAACAATTTGTCTTTTCAAGAAATCCCATCACCTCTCTTATGACACTAGTTCATAGATCCATGTATTCATTTATCCAAGTAATTATCTACACATTCAGTAATATAATTATTGGGTATCTACTCTACTAGTTATTAAAATCTTTTCAAATATACTATGTATTTGTGTCCCATATTATGTCATATATCATGTATTTATGAATATATTATGCCATGTATATTTACATAAGATATATACTTTTAATATATACACATATTACGTATTTATGAGGATATCTTCTCTCTCCTCGTCTGTTCCATCATTTTTCTCTGTAGGAGAGATCCAGTGAGCCTGGGTCTGTCTGGAAAATTCTTGGATCCTGTGGGGACACACCCTGAGTGTGAACCTGGATACCGGACCTTGGTGGCAAAATTCATCTTTCTGTCACTGGGGTGTAATTTTTAAAACACAGCAACATCATCTCATTGATCTCTCCATTTGTCTTTGGTCTCAGCTCAGTAAACTGAATGAATGAAGCTTAAATGCAATCATTTTCTAAACATTTTACCTCTGTCAGTATAAACAACTGCCTTGAGCCTCACATATCTTTCGCTACCATGAAGGACCCATGTCAGCTGAAGTTGACAGCAGCATGCTTTCTCCAAACTTATCAAGTTTACTGCACCCTCTCTCCTCTGGCCTGCTACTCATCCTTTCTTGGTAAGCGCGATTTTCAGTTTCTTCAAGGTGGGAATTGTTGCAGCAAGATAACCATCGACCATTTCCTGGCAAAAAAACCTAAGAATACAGGATTATTTCAATTTACTTGCTCATAGAGTTTATATAAATGATTGTGGCAGACTCATTTGAAGTTTTAGTAAGGCCTTTTTACAAACTTCTAATATTAGAAGTCATTGATACATCTTTCAGTATTTTTTCCCCAAATATTCCTTTACAAGACTAGGGGAAGTTACGTTAGTTTTGTTATATATGTGTGTGTGTGTGTGTGTGTGTGTGTGTGTGTGTGTTGTGTGTGTGTGTGTGCATGGTATGCTTCTTTTACCTCATCCATGGTGAACAGTTTTTCAAAAAACTTTTTTATAAGTTGTCTTGGAGCAACGAAAATGGCCATAGTGGATACAGGACTGATAGCTTCTAACACAGCATCTGACATTTTAATCACATCCCACACTGAATAAAGACAGGTTATTGGATCTGTTCTAGGTTTTTGGATTTTTTTCCATTGATAGATTTCGATGACCTATTTTGTCCAAGCTACAAAGTAATCCTCAGATAGAAAAAGTTCTTAATGCAAATACTTTTGGCTACACAGCACTTGTAAAATAAAAAATCTATCCTTTGAAAATGAGAAAAGAGAGATGGCACATATGTAGACACTAAATACCCCTGGTGTGCTGAAAAATAAGGCACAAGAACCATGAGTTATTTAAATAAATACTGTATTCAATTTAAAGTAAAATCCTGAGAATAGTGTTCCTAATTAGGCGGTCATTTTCTGTTTCTCTTGCTTCCCAGCATAACTTTCCAAAGCCCTTGCTGCTTTTTAGTGATGCATTAGATGGCAGTGTTCACATAGTTTACAATAGCACTTTCTATTACAGTTTTATTGCACAGAACCAAATATACACCTTCATTTTGGATTTTACACCATTTCATCTCTGTCTCTAAAGCTGTTCTTTTCTTGGACTCCTTTTATGCCTTTGATGCAATGAGGGGAAAAAAAAACAAAAAACATTTATAAGAATGTCAGTACTTGTGGATATTCCAGACAGACGTAAAAGCATGAATCCTGGTGCCTTACTTAAGCCATAAGTAAATATGGCAATTCATACTTGTTTTCCACTCATGAGTATTTCAAGTTCACAGAAATACACATTGCAGTAATTTGCTGACATGAAGCCACCCGTATCACACCTGAAAGTAAAGGCAGGTCTTTTTTTAAATAAGAAACGTATAAGATTTGAATCACAGTTTTATTAAAAATTGTTTCCAATTTAAAAGTCTAAATTTCACTGTTGTTTTTTTTTCTTACTCCTTTAGAAAAAGGACTTTTGCCCTTTATCTTTTGAAAAGAAAACCTCTCTTCTAACCCTCTTGTGTTTCTATTTTTTTATCCTCAAATCCAATAAAGGTAATTTACCAAAGCCAAGCCTGAATAACTCCCTTAGAGCCAAGTCTATTTTGCACATGGACCAAATGCCAAATAATTTAATATGTCTTAGTTGCCATCAGGGAAATATCTCCAAGGCCTAAATCAAGATGCCGTTTTAGCATTGGGGCATAGCTTTCTTTTAGAAATTTAGTTTAAAGCAATCCCATATCCTCAAGTCACTGTTTTTCTCCAAATAGTTGAATGGTCTTCCTTCTCCAATTTCTCCCACCCAGCAAAATCTGTCTTCCAGTTTTCCAGAAACACAGAGACCTCTTGACCCAGGAAGGTATGATGCCATATGTTAAATCCACTTAGACTAAATTTAGAAGCATCTCTTTCCCTACCCCAAGTGAGATCAAGCAGTCTGCATGGAGAGGGGAGGCGGGATTTCCAGAACTAAGGGCTTAGAGGTCACAGGAATAAAGAGAGCTTTGTGATACCTGAGATTTAACCCTTCTTATCCTTTTCAGAAACACCAGAGATTTTGGCTACGCACAATGATAATAAACATTCAAATGGAATAAAATCCTTTTGGAAGGTGAAACTCTCAAAAGAAGTTTGTTAAATGAATAGTATCCAACTGTGGAGGATAACGTGTATCTGATTATAGTTGTGAAATCCTTTCTCACATAAAGATTGGCCCAATGGATTTTCTTGTCCTATTTTGCAGATGAAGAAAATGAGAACCAGAGAGGTATTGTTCAAGTTTGCAGATCAAACCCACATCTTCTGATTCCTGTCTGATCTAGTCTTCTCATCACACTCTGAAAGCTCAACCAAATTTAATGCAATTTTTTTTTTTTTCTGTATGCTGCTGCTGCTGCTAAGTTGCTTCAGTTGTGTCCGACTCTGTGCGACCCCATAGATGGCAGCCCACCAGGCTCCCCCATCCCTGGGATTCTCCAGGCAAGAACACTGGAGTGGGTTGCCATAGTCTGTATTATATATGTCCTCTTTAAGCATTGGCTCAAATTTCTCTTGACTTATTAGCTCAGGGTGAAGCTAGAAGTTATATTCTCTTCTGGTCAGGAAATCATTATGAAGAATAGCCAGAAAAACTCAATTGGGGTCTTTTTTTTTTTTTTTTAAAGATTTATTCATTTAGTTTTGACTATGCTGGGTCTTTTTTGCTGCATGTGGACTTTCTCTAGTTGCAGCAGGCAGGGGCTACTCTTCATTGCTGTGCACAAGCTGCTTCTTGAGGTGGCTTCTCTCGTTGCGGAGCGTGGACTCTAAGCGTTCAGGCTTCGGTAGTTGTGGCATGTGGGCTCTAGAGCGCTGGCTCAGTAGCTGCACTCACAGACTTAGTTGCTCCGCACGTGGGATCTTCCCAGACCAAGCACTGAACCTGGGTCTTTGCATTAGCAGGAGGATTAACCATTTGATCACCAGGGAAGCCGAACCCACTCAATTCTTAGCTGGCTAAACTATTGTGTTATTTCCACAGTAATCTGAATACTTTTTAAGAGCCACTTTTCTCTGGATTTAAGGATCTTGAAAGCGGTGGGTAGTGTTTTAGAGAATTCATCTCTTAAAAGAAGATTGAAGCAGAAAAATTCCCTTTAAGTGAGAGTTTCTGTGACAAAACAAACAGAAATTTACAAAGTTGCGATAGACTACATTTGCTTTTTAATACCCACCATATGTTGGGTTTTATTCAGGGACTGGAGGAGTGGGTTATTGCTTATTTTCACAGATTATATAAATAACAGCCCCTGCTATTGCTTATTTTTTCTAGGTGATAACATTTTGATTGTACTAAATAAAGTGCTAGGGAAAAACTTAAAACCATCCCTAATTATTAATAGTGGCAGTCCACTGATAGGTCTTTGTTTAGTGTCTGTAATACTTCGGACTTGACTTTTTAGAATGTGGACTGTTTTACAGCTATTGATAAAGGTGATTGCTTTTAGGGGTTTCAATATTAATGTTTTCATTTCCTGTTGTCTTTTTCTCCCTGTAATTTTGTTTTTAGGCTTTGCTTAATGACTTATCAGTCTAAAACTGAATTTTAAGATGAGAGTCCAACAACATTCTCTCATAGTTTTCTTTTTTTCTCTATCTATCCCCTCTTAGGACACCAAACACCGGCTTTTCTCTGTCTAAGGGGTAGAAATGCAACTAGACCGGCCTAGGGTAGTGCCCAGAGGGAAAGAAGGCGCTCCCATTCGTGTCCAGGCGCTGTGCTAACCTGTTACATATGTGCTGGGATAATATTTCAAAGTGCTAATTGTCCGATATAACTGCCAATTCTCCCCAGCTTGGCAGCTAAATGGAAAAGCAGCATGGCCATGCGGACGATTTACAGTGGGGAACAAAGGTCTTTAGCTTTTAAGTTCAAAGGGCACCATCTGGGTATGAGAAAGGAAAATTTTTGAAAAGGAATGCAGTCAGGGAAAACAGGTTTTACTTCCTAATTTGAGATGGAAGAGATAAAGGAGCTGGGAACTGGCAACCAAGTCATCTCCAAAGTCGTCCAGTTCCCCAAACACCCGACTTGATGTTCCATTTTTACTTTCCTTCCTCAAAATGCCTGTGCTGGAGCTTTGTTTTCTGAGGCCACCCAGAATCAGCAGTTTCGCAAAGGATAATAGACTGAGGTTGCTTCTCTGGGATTGGTCACAAAAAGGGAACAATTGAATACAATGGACATTGACCAAAGAATTGATTAAACATTTGGGTTGAAGTGTTTACAGAAATTCTATTTGATAGTGGACTTAAATCTTCCTGTTCTTCTTCATTTGTGAGTTAGTAACCACAGGTCTGGCCTAAGCCCTCCCCTCCCTGAGCCCTCTTTCTTTTGATTTGAATTGCTTCCCTGATGGCTCAGAGGGTGAAGAATCCATCTGCAATGAAGCAGACACAAGAGATTCGGGTTTGATCCCTGGGTCTCCTGATCCCCTGGAGGAGGAAATGGCAACCCACTCCAGTATTCTTGCCCAGAAAATCTCATAAACAGAAGAACCTCATGGCCTTCAGTTCATGGGGTCTCAAAGTCAGACACAACTGAGCGACTAAACACGCACACATGACTTCATCGTCAGGGAGCAGCACTGGGTGGGCTTTCTAGCCTTTGTGGACAATCCTGTAAGTTTCCCATTTTCTTTAAACTGCACTCTTTTCTTACCCAACCCTGGCCGCTCATCACCTACCATCTGCTTTTCTGTCTCTCCCAGCCGTTTCTCTCCTTCCCACCCTTTGCCCCAGGGAATCCAGCCTCTGGGGCAACTTCTTAGGTCCCACCTCTTTTTCCAAGGAGTTCCCTGGCAATATGCAGGATGTTAAATGAGTCCATGTTAGTTGTTCAGTCATTTCTGACTTGTGATCCCATGGACTATAGCGCACCAGGCTCCTCTGTCCATGTAATTCTCCAGGAAAGAACACTGGAGTAGGTAGCCATTCCCTTCTCCAGGAGATCTTCCTGACCCAAGGATTGAACCCCAGTCTTCTGCATCACAGGCAGATTCTTTACCATCTGAACCACCAGGATGGGAGGGTTTATTTATTTCCTTTAGAAAGCTGTCATTTTGGGATAAAAAGTTCGACTTCCGGGAGTGATCAGTTTAGCATTTTGCTGAGAGTTCTCCTGACTTCCTCCTTCCTCAGAAAACAAACCCAAACCCTTTGTTGTGATTTCCTGAGTTTCTAATTTTAAAGTGTGCCCACAGCAGCCATCTTCAGAAAGGCAGTGACCACTGCTATTGAGATTGCAGAGGGAGACAGGAGCTTTTATACCCCTGTTCCTCCTGTAGTGTTGGTTTCTATGAGCACGCGGTGCTGGATGGGAGGGTCTTAAGTTCATGCAGGGCCAGCCTCTTGTGCAAATGTCGCTTCAGACAATAAATCATTTGTCTCCACCTCAATTCTTCATCTGCACATTGGATTCTACTGCCCCTGAAAGAGGATACGAGATGAAAGATATGCCAACTTTTTCAAGATAAAGATGCTTTTTTAAAATGCAGAGTAGTGGTATTATCCTGAAGAGACACTGTGATAAAAATATTCACTATCTTTTATTAAAGACTAATAGACTCAAAATGTATGTACTTGTTAGACTGGATTTCAAAGCAAATCTGTTTTGAAAGATAAAAATCTGAAGTGCTTTTGACATCTTCATGCTGCATAAATTATTTGAGCCAAACGATTTTTGTAAAACTGAGCTAATTGAGTTGACTTTAAGTCAGAGTCTTCCTTTTACATGGAAAGTAACTGTGGGACAAATTAGAAGTCATTGTATAAGAAAAGTGAGCACAAAAAACCATGGCTGTTGCATTTTTGTTACTCAATGAGAGACCGTGTTTACTTCTAGCCATTGGGGAAACTCATCACTCTTTATGTTTGCTGGTGACAGTCAAATGCAAGAAAACACCATTTTAAAGAAAAAAATCTAAATAAACATTTTAGAGGAGATGCAGATCCTATTACATTTCCTCATATGAAAGTACTGCAAAGTTGGTTATAGGATATTTATTTCACCTGGGACAACCCCAGTTGGGTCTTTCCTTTTATTCAAAAAATTGGAGTTTAAATGAAAAACATGCCTTCACATCACAGTGATGTCCTATGTGGCCTACATTTCAAAATCCATAATGATCTACATAATCTCTTCTCTCTTGTTAGAAACTATGATCATATTGTAAGTTTGCTTCTCTTCAAAGGTTGTGATGTGCCTGGAAAACAGGAGATTTGATCGGGTATTAAGGCTGAAAGATTGATGAAGTCCAGAAAGTTGCAACATGAGACAAGAAGAGGGACAAGGTGATTTCGGCAAAAACCATCTTGAGTTTCCTAGGAAAATGATGAAGACTGGAAGAAAGCCTAATTTGCCTCAGAAATGCAAAGACATCTCAGGACTGGGCTATCGGCTTTTCTGGAATGAGATTCCGAAGCACTGTAGCTCTCACTTCACCCCTCCCCCCACCACAAACACATGCATGACTCACTATGGAAATGTAAAGTTCCATGCCTAATGAGGTCAGTATTTCAATGTAGAATTTTATACCTGATGAAAGACTCAGTTTTCTCTCCCTTTCAGTTTGTTCTGTGTATTGGTGGGTTTTTTTTTTTTTTTTTTTTTGGTACATATTTCTATCTTCTGCACAGGGTTATGAACAACTTTCAATTGTACCCCTGGCAAGACTCATCACAGTAGCTTGCTCATTGTGAGAGCTTAATAAATACTCTTAATTTAAGAAATGAAATTATCTGGTGTACAAGGTATTTTACTAGACAAAAACTTTAAATAAGTGTTTACAACAAATAGAATGGTTTGGATCATAGGGCCAGCCAGGTAGAAGGGTCCATCAGATCAGATCAGTTGCTCAGTCATGTCCGACTCTTTGTGACCCCATGAATCACAGCACGCCAGGCCTCCCTGTCCATCACCAACTCCCAGAGTTCACCCAGACTCACGTCCATCGAGTCAGTGATGCCATCCAGCCATCTCATCCTCTGTCGTCCTCTTCTCCTTCTGCCCCCAATCCCTCCCAGCATCAGAGTCTTTTCCAATGAGTCAACTGTTCCATGAGGTGGCCAAAGTACTGGAGTTTCAGCTTTAGCATCATTCCTTCCAAAGAAATCCCAGGGCTGATCTCCTTCAGAATGGACTGGTTGGATCTCCTTGCAGTCCAAGGGACTCTCAAGAGTCTTCTCCAACACCACAGTTCAAAAGCATCAATTCTTCGGTGCTCAGCCTTCTTCACAGTCCAACTCTCACATCCATACATGACCACAGGAAAAACCATAGCCTTGACTAGACGGACCTTTGTTGGCACAGTAATGTCTCTGCTTTTGAACATGCTATCTAGGTTGGTCATAACTTTCCTTCCAAGGACTAAGTGTCTTTTAATTTCATGGCTGCAGTCACCATCTGCAGTGATTTTGGAGCCCAGAAAAATAAAGTCTGACACTGTTTCCACTGTTTCCCCATCTATTTCCCATGAAGTGGTGGGACCGGATGCCATGATCTTCGTTTTCTGAATTTTGAGCTTTAAGCCAACTTTTTCACTCTCCACTTTCACTTTTGTCAAGAGGCTTTTGAGTTCCTCTTCACTTTCTGCCATAAGGGTGGTGTCATCTGCATATCTGAGGTTATTGATATTTCTCCCGGCGATCTTGATTCCAGCTTGTGTTTCTTCCAGTCCAGCGTTTCTCATGATGTACTCTGCACATAAGTTAAATAAACAGGGTGACAATATACAGACTTGACGAACTTCTTTTCCTATTTGGAACCAGTCTGTTGTTCCATGTCCAGTTCTAACTGTTGCTTCCTGACCTGCATACAAATTTCTCAAGAGGCAGATCAGGTGGTCTGGTATTCCCATCTCTTTCAGAATTTTCCACAGTTGATTGTGATCCACACAGTCAAAGGCTTTGGCATAGTCAATAAAGCAGAAATAGATGCTTTTCTGGAACTCTCTTGCTTTTTCCATGATCCAGCGGATGTTGGCAATTTGATCTCTGGTTCCTCTGCCTTTTCTAAAACCAGCTTGAACATCTGGGAGTTCATGGTTCACATATTGCTGAAGCTTGGCTTGGAGAATTTTGAGCATTACTTTACTAGCGTGTGAGATGAGTGCAATTGTGTGGTAGTTTGAACATTCTTTGGCATTGCCTTTCTTTGGGATTGGAATGAAAACTGACCTTTTCCAGTCCTGCGGCCACTGCTGAGTTTTCCAAATTTGCTGGCATATTGAGTGCAGCACTTTCACAACATCATCTTTCAGGATTTGGAATAGCTCAACTGGAATCCCATCACCTCCACTAGCTTTGTTTGTAGTGGTGCTTTCTAAGGCCCACTTAACTTCACATTCCAGGATGTCTGCCTCTAGGTCAGTGACCACACCATCATGATTATCTGGGTCATGGAGATCTTTTTTGTACAGTTCTTCTGTGTATTCTTGCCTTCTCTTCTTAATATCTTCTGCTTCTGTTAGGTCCATACCATTTCTGTCCTTTATCGAGCTCATCTTTGCATGAAATGTTCCCTTGGTATCTTTGATTTTCTTGAAGAGATCTCTAGTCTTTCCCATTCTGTTTTTTTCCTTTATTTCTTTGCATTGATTGCTGAAGAAGGCTTTCTTATCTCTTCTTGCTATTCTTTGGAACTCTGCGTTCAGATGCTTATTTCTTTCCTTTTCTCCTTTGCTTTTCGCTTCTCTTCTTTTCACAGCTATTTTTAAGGCCACTCTAGACAGCCATTTTGCTTTTTTGCATTTCTTTTCTATGGGAATGGTCTTGATCCCTGTCTCCTGTACAATGTCACGAACCTCATTCCATAGTTCATCAGGCACTCTATCTATCAGATCTAGGGCCTTAAATCTATTTCTCACTTCCACTGTATAATCATAAGGGATTTGATTTAGGTCATACCTGAATGGTCTAGTGTTTTCCCTACTTTCTTTAATTTAAGTCTGAATTTGGCAATAAGGAGTTCATGATCTGAGCCACAGTCAGCTCCTGGTCTTGTTTTTGTTGACTGTATAGAGCTTCTCCATCTTTGGCTGCAAAGAATATAATCAATCTGATTTCGGTGTTGACCATCTAGTGATGTCCATGTATAGAGTCTTCTCTTGTGTTGTTGGAAGAGGGTGTTTGTTATGACCAGTGCATTTTCTTGGCAAAACTCTATTAGTCTTTGCCCTGCTTCATTCCGTTTTCCAAGGCCAAATTTGCCTGTTACTCCAGGTGTTTCTTGACTTCCTACTTTTGCATTCCAGTCCCCTATAATGAAAAGGACATCTTTTTTGGGTGTTAGTTCTAAAAGGTCTTGTAGGTCTTCATAGAACCGTTCAACTTCAGCTTCTTCAGCGTTACTGGGTGGGGCATAGACTTGGATTACTGTGATATTGAATGGTTTGCCTTGGAAACGAACAGAGATCATTCTGTCGTTTTTGAGATTGCATCCAAGTACTGCATTTCAGACTCTTTTGTTGACCATGATGGCCACTCCATTTCTTCTGAGGGATTCCTGCCCGCAGTAGTAGATATAATGGTCATCTGAGTTAAATTCACCCATTCCAGTCCATTTCAGTTCACTGATTCCTAGAATGTCTAACTGAAAAAAATGTAGTGAAATTTCAGAAATGTAAATGTTACTTCTAAAAGAAAAATTTCACTCTAGGAAATATTATATTAGAAGGAAGCAGAGACATGCAGGTTTCTCGCTTTGTGCCCTTCTTCCTGGCCCCCAGGTCAAATCTCTGCCTTTCTCTGCCTTACTCTGTGCTCTAGGAATGTAGCTTCTATGAACATAGGTTTTTATTCTCTAAGATATATGCCCAAAAGTACAATTGCTGAGTTGGATGTTCAGTGCATGTTTTATTTTGTAGGACAGCTCCATTTTAACTTTTCCTATAGTTCTGTAAATATTCTCTTTTTAATCTTTTGAGTTAGCTATCTCTTTCCCATTTGAGTTGATATGCTAAAATTGGAGGGAAAAAGTGCTGGAAATATAAAAAGTCTCTAATTTTGTAAAAGTTTTTTAGTCATGTGCTCTTTTCATATAAATATATATGCCACCATTTAAGAAAAACTCATAGCTGTAAATATAAGACAAGAAAGTTAAACAAAGTATTATCATTGTCTGACTTTCCCATGATTAAGAATGCAGGGGACATAGGTTCGGTCCCTGGTCCAGGAAAATCCTAAATCCCACAGAGTTACTAAACCCATGTGCCACAACTACCGAGCCCCGAACCTATGTTCAAGAGCCTGCGAGCCACAATTACTGAACCCATGTACCTCAACCACTGAAGCCTGTGGCACTCTAATCCTGTACTCTGCAACAAGAGAAACCACCGCAGTGAGAAGCCTGTGTACCACATTGAAGAGTAATCCCTGCTCCAACTAGAGAAAGCCCACTTGCAGCAACAAAGATAAAGCTCAGAAGAGCCTAAAATAAAATAAAGAAAGAAAAGGAAAAAAAAAAAATCATTGTCTTTCCCCTTCTTTCACAAGAAATCAAGAATAACATCATTTTCTAAAATACATCAACAAAAGTCTAATTTGGCTTTGGTTATGCCTATTAGTTATTATTTCCATAAGTCTTGTAGATTTTCCACATTGAAAAATAAAAATAAAAACACCAAAAAGCTACAAAACTCAACAGAAAAAAATGAGAATCACCCACCTGTATGTGAGTGTATGGTATCAGATGCATACCCAGCATTGCCTAGCACAATTGCACAAGTTGTGAAAAATGCAGAGAAAACACAGCATGTCCAAGGTACAATCCTGAAATAGTGGGATGCTCTGAGTTTCTCTTCTATTTAAAGTGCTATGTCTCATTAATCATCCATCCTTTCATTCTGCAAATATTTTTTTGGTCATCTACTATGTAAAATGCATTGTATGGGAAAGGAAGTTATCTTTCTATGCTTCAGGTTAATTCTCTCAGGACAGAGTAATTCATCAGAAGTAGCTTGAGCTATCATCCAAACATGAATAAATGTGTTAGTAAACTTGAAAGAGAAACTCTGTACTTGGATTTAAATAGTGACCCAGTTCTGCATGAGAAAATAATTCAATCAATCAATTCACCCCAAAAGAAAAGCTTGATTAATTAGGGTATTGGTGGCAATGGTACAAGAAAAAATATTGATTTAAAAAATTTTCATACTGACTTTATCATTCCTGGATGACACAAACCTAGATATAAAACTGCTAGATCTTACATTAAAATTAGTGCCTTACAAATGCTATAAATGGTATGTGAGCTTTATAAGCTGGGCTTCCCAGGAAGCTCAGTGGTTAAAGAATCCACCTGTAATGCAGGAGACTTGGGTTCAATCCCTGGGGTGGGAAATTCCCCTGGAGGAGGTCATGGCAACCCACTCCAATGTTATTGCCTGGAGAATCCCATGGAAAGAGAGATGAGTCTGGAGGTGGGGCGGGGTGCTACAGTCCATAAGGTCCTATAGAGTCTGACACAACTGAAGTGGTAACATGAATGCATGTAGCTTAATAAGATCAGAAGCTTAGCATAATATATTGCTCAAAACATAGTGTAGATAAGGAAACAGCTGAAAGATAAAAAGAGATACAGATATCATTATTGCTCTCAAGAATTCATGGCACTGGAAAGTGGACAGGAATCAGAAGATGCTGGACAAATTCAGCCTGAAGCACTTTCCCACAGTGTGTAATGTTGGGTGATTCACTGACTGGGGAGCTTACCTGTCTCTCTCTGTCTGTATGTCTGTCTCTCTTTCTCATCAGTTCTAATATTTTTTCCCAGTTTTATTGAGAACAGCTGAACATACATCATTGCATATTTTTAAGGTGTACATTATGATGATTCGATTTACGTATTTTGTAAAATGATTACTGCAGTAGGTTTGGTTAACATCCATCATCTTATACATTTTAGACTCATGGGTGTTCAGTCACTAAGTCATGTCTGACTCTTTGCAATCCCATGAAGCCTGTCAGCTTCCTCTGTCCATGGGATTTCCTAGCAAGAATACTGGAGTCAGTTGCCATTTCCTCCTCTAGGGGATCTTCCCAACCCAGGGATCAACCCAGGTTCCCAACCCTGGCATCTCCTGTGTCTCCTGCATTGACAGTCAGATTCTTTACCACTGAGTCGTCTGGAAAGCCCATATTTTAGATGCAAAAAGAAAATAAAACAAATTTCTGTTTGTGATGAGCGCTGAGGATCTACCCTTTTAACAATTTTCCCATACAACACCCAGCAGTGTTAACTACAGTCCTCATGGTGTCTATTACCTCCCTAGTACTTATCTGGAAGTCTTTTCCTTTTGACCACCTTCCTAAAATTCCTCCTCATCTCTCTCTTTCAAAAATTATTAAACTCATGGAATATTAACGCATGTCTTCCCAAAGTGATTATAACCCTTACTTCACCAGACTTTTGGAGTGGTCAAAATGAGACGCTATATACAGAAATACAGTTAAAAGCATGCCTTTGTGGTCAAATAGCATGATTTCATACAAATGGTACAGTAATTCCTCCCAGTTGATTTCGTTGATTAAAATTCTTAGAAATCCTCTTTTGGATGATATTATTGTGGCCGCTTTCCATGCTTCATAACAAAATCAGTCTCATTAGATTACTGCTGCACTTCCTTTTTGGTTAGAACATCTTTCCTAGGTTTGATCACCTACTTTACTCATCAGCTTCAAAATTACCTTTGACTTTTTAAAAAATGTTTACTCACATCCTCAGCAAAGTGAACATTTGCCATTACTGAAGATATTCACAAGAAATTCCCTCACATTTTAACTTTTTACTGTAAATAATATTTACATATAGGAAGTTCCGTAAATCCTAAGTATAAAGCTAAATGAATTTTCACAAAATAGACACGCCAGTTCTCTATCCAGTTGCCATGTCAGAAAACTGAGCACTGCTAGCACCCCCAAACCCCCTTTCTGCCTTCTTACAGTATTCATCAGTTCTTTTCTTCCTCAAAGTTTTCTACTATCCTGATACCCATTAACATCATTTATATAGATGAACTTTATATAGACAGAGTCACAAAGTATGTGCACTTTTGTGTTATTTACTCAAAATTGATAATTATGTCTATAGTTCATTCATTTTTACATGATGATATATATCAAATGAATATTAGGAATATAGCCCATTGTCCATGTAATGGTTTGATGATCATTTGAAGGGAATGTCAACCAATTTGGGGCTATTTGAAATAGCGTTTCTGTAAACATTTCTGTGCTTGTGTTTTTATGTCTGCATTTCTCTTAAGTACCTTCTTGGAAGTGGAGTTGCCTCTTTGGTGGACGTGTATTTTTTCAGTTTTGTTTGTTACTGTGTGTGTGTCTGTGTGAGTGCGCTAAATCACTTCAGTTGTGTCCAAACTCTCTGCGACCCTTATGGACTGCAGCCTGCCAGGTTCCTCTGTCCATGGGATTCTCCAGGCAAGAATACTGGAGTGGGTTGCCCTGCCCTACTCCAGGGGATCTTCCTGACCCATGGATCAAACCTGCATCTCTTCCATCTAACCTGCATTGGCAGGCAGGTTCTTTGCTACCAGCACCACCTGGGAAACCCTTCACTTGTTCCTGCTGCGTTCTCAAAAGTGATAATACCAATTTGGACTCTTCTCATTAGGATGTAAGAATTCCAATTTCTTCCCTCTTCCCTCCTTCTCTCCTTCCTTTCTTTCTTCTTCTTTCCTTCCTTTCCGAATTACTTAAATTTCAAATATAAGGTAGATTTACAGTGATTTGACCATTAGTGATTTCTGGATTTTCTTATAGTGGAGAAGATACTCTATCTGATTAAGTTCCTTTGAAATTTGTTGTAGCTTGCTTTCTAGAAATGCATATAGACAGTTTTGATAACTACTCAATGCTTATTTGAAAGAGAATGTATATTCATCTGTTCATGGTGTTTTGTTATATATTAAGTCAATCAGGTCAAGAGGATTAGAATAATTGTTCAAATCTTTTAGAACTTTAATGATTTTTTTTGGTCTGATTTCTCTTTCCATTACTGAGGTAGGTGTTTAAAATATCTCACAATGACCTTTCTACTTCTCTTTATACTCTGGCAATTTTTACAGTAAATATTTTATGGATATATATTATTAGATGTGTACAAATTTAGAGTTGCTGTATTTTCTTTGTGGAGGAACATGAGGGACTATCACTTTCTATGTCTAGCAGGCTTTTTTGCTTACCTTTTACTTTGATTTTAATTTACACATGCTAGTTTTCTTCAAATTGATATTTGCATAAAATGTCTTTCATGCTTTTGCTTTCAATCTTTGTCTTTTTATGTGTTTTGTTAATGTGTGTTTTAAGCAGCATTTATCTTGGATTTTAAAAAACTCCAGTCTGGTAGCTTTTTTTTAGAGTATTTAGTCCACCTATTTTTATGCATGGATTTTTGTTATTTTTTGAATGTTGAGTTTTAAGCCAGCCTTTTCACTCTCCTCTTTCACTTTCATCAAGAGGCTCTTTAGTTCCTCTTTGCTTTCTGCCATAAGGGTGGTTCATCTGCATGTCTGAGGTTATTGATATTTCTCCCGCTATCTTGATTCCAGTTTGTGCTTCATTCAGCCCGACCTTTTGCATGAGGGACTCTGCATAGAAGTTAAATAAGCAGGGTGACAATATACAGCTTTGACATACTTCTTTCCCAATTTGGAACAAGTCCATTGTTTGACTGTCATGTTCTAACTGGTACATCTTGACCTGCATACAGATTTCTCAAGAGGCAGGTAAGGTGGTCTGGTATTCCCATCTCTTGAATAATTTTCCACAGTTCCTTGTGATCCACACAGTCAAAGCCTCTGGTATAGTCAATGAAGCAGAAGTAGATGTTTTTCTGGAATTCTCTTGCCTTTTCTATGATCCAAGGGATGTTGGCAATTTGATTTCTGATTGCTCTGCCTTTTCTAAATCCAGCTTAAACATCTGGAAGTTCTATGTTCACATACTGCTGAAGCCTAGCTTGGAGAATTTTGAGAATTACTTTGCTAGCGTGTGATATGAGTGCAATTGTGCGGTAGATTGAACATTCTTTGGCATTGTCTTTCTTTGCCTTTCTTTGGAATTGGAATGAAAACTGACTTTTTCCAGTCACATATTCTTTCTTATGGCTGAGTAGTATAACAGTGTATGATTGTTTTTCTGTTGACATAGAATTGTTTCCAGTTCTTGCATATTATGTATAAAGTTATTAAAAGCATGTGTATGTGCATACGTTTCCAGTTTTCTTGGGAGAAATAAAACAGGTTGAAATTTTGGGGTCATAGGACAGATGTACTTTTAGTTTTGTAAGAAAATGTCAAAAAGTTTTTCAAAGCCATTGAGTTGCCTTAGACTTCTACTAGACCATTTAAATACTTGTGATGTAATCATTGATACATTTGACGTTAAGTCTATTATTTCATTCTGTTTTTCATTTGCTCTTCTTGTTCCATTTACTTTCCTTTAGGTTTTTACTTACACGTTAATTAACTGTATTACAAATCATAATATGAATCCTTGACCTATTAGTCTAATATAATGGAATCTTGGACTCTATGAAGATCTTGCCAAGTTGCTTCAGTCATGTCTGACTGTTTGTGACCCTACGAACTGTAGCCCACCAGGCTTCTCTGTCCATGGGATTTCCCAGGGAAGAATACTGGAGTGGGTTGCCATTTCCTTCTCCAGGGGATCTTCCCAACCCAGGGATCAGACCTGAATCTCTTATGTCTCCTGCATTGGCAAATGGGTTCTTTACTACTACGCCACCTGAGAAGCCCACATGAGGATCCTGGACACTTTATTTTAATATCATTTATTGCCACTGCTTGCCTTTCAAATTGCTGTCATGCATTTTAATTCTATAAATACTTTTTACCACACAATGTGAAAATATTATGATTGTCTTCAGTTAATATTTATTTATTTAAACTTACACACCTATTTAAGATTTCATTGTGTTTTTCTTTCCTGCATTTCTGTGCTTCCATCTATTACAAGTTTCCTTTGGCTTGAAAATATATATATAATATTCTTATATGCAAATCTGTTGGCAACAATTGTTGTAAATTTAGTTTGTATAAAAATGTCTTCATTTGTCTTCATTTTAGAAGAATATTTTTACTTATCATAGATTTCTAAGTTGGCAGTTTTTTTTTTTTTTTAAATTAGAAGATGTTTTCTGGCTTCACTTATTTCTATTATTTGTTATAGGGATTATTTTGCTCCTTGAAAGTAAAAGCCTGTAATTTTTCTCTAGATGCTTTGAAAGTTATCTCTTTTCCCCTAAAAGAATTCTTTATTTATTATTTTTGGCTGTGCTGCGGATGTGGGCTTTGGACACAGGCTTTCCTCTAGTTGTGGCGAGTGGGGGTGAGGTGCATGGCCTTCTCATGGTGGCTTCTCCGTTGCAGACCACAGGCTCTAGGGCGTGTGGGTTTCTGTAGTAGCACGTGGGCTCAGTATTTGAGGCTCCCGGGCTCCAGGGTACAAGCTCAGTAGTTGTGGCTCCCAGACTTAGTTACCCTGTGGCATGTGGAATCTTCCCAGATCAGGGATTGAACTTGTGTCTCCTGCATTGGCAGGTGGCTTCTTTACCACTGAGCCGCCAGGGAAGTCACTTCATATATTTTGGTAATTTGCCTAGGTGTGTTTTTCTTTGTATTTATCATGCTCGAGGTTCATGTTGCTTTTTAAATTTGTGACGATGTTTTTTAATTTATTTGATAGAATTCTAGGCTATTATATTTTCAAATATTAATTCTCTCCCTTCTGCTCTTGTCTTCCCCTTTGGGACTATAATCCACATATATTAGACTTCGCATGCGTGCCTGCTCGGTCACACAATCGTGTCTGACTCTTTGTGACCCCTGGACTGTAGCCTTCCAGGCTCCTCTGTCCATGGGGTTTTCCAGGCAAGAAATACTGGAGTGGGTTGCCATTTCCTGCTCCAGGGGATCTTCCTGACCCAGGAATCGAACCCGCTTCTCCTGAGTCTCCTGCATTGGCAGGAGGATTCTTTACCACTAAGCTACCTGGGAAGCCATGTTAGATTTTGACATCTTGTCCAATATTCTCTCAGTCTCTTTTCTAGCTTTGTTTCCTCTTTATATGTCAAACTGGATATTTTGTCCTTGGATCCATTTTTCAGGTCATTTTCTTTTCTTCAGTTGTGTCTAACCTTTTATTATGCTTATCTAGTGTATCCTTAGTTTCAGCTGGTCATAATTTTCTGTTCTAGAGAGCTTGTTTCATTCCTTCTTTGAATAGATCTCAGTTTTCTCAGTCTTGGTCTGTTGAGGCTGCTCTAACAAAATGCTACACACTGGGTGACTTGTATACAACAGTGATTTATTTCTTACAGTTTGTGACACTGGGAAGTCGAAAACTCAGAGAAAAAAATCAAAGAAGCAGGTCCTCAGCAATCCCTACCCCTTTAGAAAAAGTAGATATTTGATAAAGTCTGCTCTGAGGAGCAGCTCTGATCTATGCATGAAAATTTCAAAACATGTATGACTTTTCACAATAGTTTTTGTCTGATTGTATACTATAGAAATGTTATAAAACATAAGGCAATACTCTCACTTACAGAAAGAAGTGGAGACTAATAAAATCATTCCATTAACTTGGGCTATGTCTATGCTATTAGTTGAAATATCTTAATCATCAAATCCCCTGTCTCTTTTCCAAATACACACACACACACACAACCTCCAAAACTTTCTAAAATTGTTATGTGTAAATTTTAATATAAGATACATGAAGAGGAATACCACGAATACTAATTTGAAAAGATATATGCACCCCAGTGATCAAAGCAGCATTATAGCTCAGACATTGAAGTAACCTGAGTGCCTATCAACAGACGAATGAATAAAAATGTGTTGTGTGTATATATATGTATGTGTATATGTACATATATATATGAAATATTCCTCAGCCATAAAAAGAATGAAATTCTGTCATTTAAGCAATTAGATGGACCCAGAGAATATTATGTTTAGTGAAATGACAGAGAAAGACAAATGTTGTATGATATTGCTTATATATGGAATCAAAAAAATAATAGAAATGAATGCATATGCAAAACAGAAACAGATTCACAGATACAGAAAACCGACTTGAAGTTACCAAAGGGGAGAGGCACAAATTAGGGATATGACGTTAACAGATACAAACTACTATGGATAAATGATAAGCAACAAGGATATACTGTATAGCACAGGGAATTATAGCCATCATCTTGTAATAACTTATAATGGAATATAATCCACAAAAACATTATGGAGTACACCTGAAACAAGTATAATATTGTAAATCAACTATACTTCAATTTTAAAAAAGAGAAATACCACAAACTTCTGTTTCAACTTTAATTGGACTAAAATATTTCAAGAATTACTTTTTATTTTCTGAGCTTTCAGTTTTTTTAAATGAAAACAGAAATTGAATGACTAAACAGCAAATGTACAATTAACAAAACAGTTGATTAATTGCTGTAATAAATCAGAGTAACCAAATTAGAAAATAAGTTTATGAGGACAAATATGGTTCACTCATTTCCTTTCAGATATGAATTCCTACCCTTACTATCTTAATGTATTCTAACTTCTGGATTTTTCATTTGCTGGATTATTGAGATTAACCTCAAAATCCTTAGAAAAAGAAAATGAATAGCAAAACCAAAATTTTAAATAAATCATTAAATTTACACTTGAAACAAGCATTTACCAACATTTCAGAGTCTACTGCTTACATAATAAGTATATTATAATGCATTTCTGCCAAAGTAATTTTATCCCTTCCTTCTTTTTAAAATCAAGTCCTATTTTCATGGTGGTAGAGGATTTTACCATTTAAAAAATCCTGTAATAAATGCGTAACGAAGAAGAACTTCTTTGGTAAAGTCAGCTCTCCCTTTCTGTTTATGCTTTTCCAAGTTTGGAATCATTGTTATTCAGTCAATAGGTCATGTCTGACTCTTTGCCACGCCAGGGACTGCAGCACAACCAGTCTTCCCTGCCCTTCACTATCTTATGGAGTTAGCTCAAACTCATGTCCATTGAATCAGTGATACCATCAAAGCATCTCATCCTTAATCGCCCCCTTCTCCTCTTTCCCTCATCCTTTCCCAGCATAAGGGTCTTTTCCAATGAGTCGGCTCATCATATCAGGTGGCCAAAGTATTGGAGCTTCAGCGTCAGTCCTTTCAATGAATATTCAGTGTTGATTTCCTTTGGGATTGACTGGTTTGATCTCCTTGCTGTCTGTCCTCAAGAGTACTCTCCAGCGCCACAGTTCAAAAGCATCAATTGTTTGGTGTTCAGCCTTCTTTATGGTCCAACTCTCACATCCGTACATGCCTACTGGAAAAACCACAGCTTTGACTACACTGACCTTCGTCAGTAAGGTGATGTCTTTTCTTTTTAATATGCTGTCTGGGTTTGTCATAGAATATCCAAGTTTGAAATAACCATTACTAAAATGGAAAAAAGAATGAAGCATAGCTATTTTTTGAGCAGATATAAACAATTCTGACACCCTATTCAAGAATGCAACTCTATTTGAAGTAATAGAACAGATTTTGAAAACACAATTAGACCCTTTGATATTAATAAATGCATATTTATCTAAATTGACATTTACCAGTTGGTTGTCTAGAGACTTACTTCCTAGGAGGGACATCTGTCTCCCTATTGCCCCCGCTATTGAGAGGCCATCTTTAAGACTCAACATTTTCCCTTAAAGCTTGCAGTAACATGAATTCCTTTTTAATCATAAGGTTAAATGTAGTCTTATGTGTTCTCTAAATTCTCATTCTCTTTATTTGCTTTCCTTTTGGCAGTTGTCTATAGCCAGAACCCTGCAGTTTATTCTGCTCAGAAGTGTTTAAGCCAGACTGCCAAACATCTCTTCCTGCAGCTTTTGAAAAACCATTTCTCATATGTATAGGGATTCTTATTTGTCGAAAATCTGCATGAATCTAAAATTAAACACAACAACAGCAATTCATGTTGAAAAGAATTTATAAAGAAGGAAACCATGGCAACAGAATCATACTGCACCAGCCCTCATCTCTATCTTCACCCCAAAACTAAGCATACTTAAGCCGTAGATTTCTCCATGCAACTTTATCCCACTGTCATTCAGCCAGAGTCAAAAATAGCCATGGTAATTGTCATAGGTATGTTACTAAGTATTGTGCAAGCCAGCCTGCTTCATGTTTGCTCACTCACATTATCCGGCAAATGGCCTTGGAGGAACCTGCGTGGTTGTCAGGGGGAAGGAAGCTCAGGTAATGCATTTAACAAGGCAACACTACTGTTAATGCCAAGGACAGGCTCTCTAGTGGGGAGATTACAGCTCTGATTTAATTACTCAAGGATTCTGTATCTTATCAGAAATGGGCAAGAGCAGATGGAACTGCAGCAAATTCCAGCATGGCTCCCCCGGGCTCTCAGGGACCCTGTCTGTGCACAGCATCTAGAAAGCTCTTTTTCTGCACTGCTTTTTATATCACTGCCCAACATTACATCACCAAGCCAGGAGAACTTCCACTTCCACTGTGCGTGCTTTCATTATGCATACAGTTCCAAACTTCAGGCAAAGTGTCTGAAATGTCTTAAGTCTTAAAATGTCTTAAAAGTGCTCATCAGAAAATTTCAGGTGATTGATAACACTGGAAAGCATAAGCATAGTTTTCTATGAATAATTTCAAAAAAACACATTTTTCAGATTGGTATATATTTGAAAATCTCCTAAGGCTGAGCACTGACGAATTGATGCTTTTGAACTGTGGTGCTGGAGAAGACTTCTGAGATATCTTCAGACCGCAAGGAGATCAAACCAGTCAATCCTAAAGGATATCAACCCTAAATATTCATTGGAAGGACTGATGCTAAAGTTGAAGCTCCAATACTTTGGCCACCTAATGCGAAGAGCCGATTCATTGGAAAAGACCCTGATGCTGGGAAAGATTGAAGGCAGGAGAAGAAGTAAGTGACAGAGGATGAGATGGTTGGATGGCATCACCAACTCAATGGACCTGATTTTGAGAAAACTCCAGTAGATAGTGAAGGACAGGAAAGCCTGGGGTGCTGCAGTCCATGCATGGAGTTGCAAAGAGTTAGACACACCTGAGCAACTGAACAACAACTAATGTTAATTTTTTTTAATAAATATCAACTGAAATGACATGGTATTTGAAATGTGTCTTTCTTAATTCCTTTGTCTATTCTATTTTCCATTAGTTCATGTGAAGAACTTAGGGTGTCCGAAGATAAAGATTAATTCATCATTGACTCAGTCAAGCTATTTACCCCCAGAAGAGCCCTGAGAGGAACACAGACTTTAGTTTTGAAGATCAAAGCCTTGGGTAATAGAATTAGGCACAAGAAGATATTTGAAGCCATGAAGGGCATTAACCCAATGAGCTGATTAAATTACTTGGAAAATTGATCTTATATTTTCTGAAATAAACCAGAAATCTGAAGGTTAAAAGGATGGTGGCCCACTATCTATGAACCGTACTCAGAGTTAAGTCAGAAATGGCAGAAAGCCTCTGTCTTACCATACACTCCTAACAACAAGAGGAATGCAGAGGCATCGCCTCCTTAGCGCTTCATTCTAACTTTTACCTTCTTAGCCCTCTTGTTTCTGTGGCCCATTTCCCAGGATTCCCTCTGTTAGGTTGGTCTGTAGGTCAATGTGCCTGACTTTGTTTCACTGAAGGCTTTCTGGGTATGAATGAGCCAAAGGTTATCAGGTGTATTTGCACAAAAGCTTTGGCAAATTCTCACAGAGATACTGAATGAAAAGAATGAATCTTTGCCAAGAGCACGAAGTGCCTGGGTTTCTCTGAAGTGAAGGAAAATAAGAAAAACATTGGTCAGAAAAATGTCTTTGAAATCAGACAAAGCCAAAAGTATATGGCTTTTCAGCTTCAGTACAGAGAGAAACAAAAAAGAAACCTTTCCCATTTGGGGGAATTATGAGGAGAAGATCGGGAATTTCATGCAATTTCTGTATTTCCAGCTGCAGCTACTTTATAACAGAGATTGCTTCTTTGTCTCCAGTACTTTCCATTTTTGGTAGCAGCTCTGCGGGTTTATTCAGCAAATATTTATTTTGCCCTTACAAAGTCTTAGTCACTGCCCATGATAAATGGCAGGTGGAGAGCTGGGCTACAGAAGCACAGAAACATGAGGGCACCTGGGTGTAAATAAGGTTCCGAATAGCCATCTCTCACCATCCCAGAGAGACTCACAAAAAAGAAAGGGGCTTATTCAGCAAGAAAAAATAATAAGATCATAAAAATAAAGAAAAAGGACAGAGAAGAGATTTTTTTCCCCCTCTGTATTTTGAGGAACATGGCTAAATGACCATCCTTGAAACAAACCAAATTTTGACACCATAATTCAATGAACTGGTAAGAAAAAGATAAAAGATTATCTTTGCTGAACCTATGGCCAGCTTTGCTATAGTCAGGCTTTATCAGCTTGGATGTCTTTGCACTGACAGAACAGCTAAGAAGCTGATAAATATTTCTATTATTTGGACAATTTATTAAGCATATTAATTAGGTAAGCAAGTGACAGGTGATTTTATTTATTTTTAATTGGAGGATAATTGCTTTACAATGTTGTCTTGGTTTCTGCCACACAGTAACACGAACCAGCCATAGGTTATACATATGTCCCCCCTTCTTAAACCTCTGTCCCACCTCCCACCCCATCCACCCCTCTAGGTTGTGGACCTAGAGGACCAGGAGGACCTAGAGGACCATAGAGGGCCAGGTTGAGCTCCCTGCAACATACAGCAAATTCGACAGGGGATATTTTGAGACGTTTGAACACACTGCTTTTAGGTGTTCAAGGTGCACCCATTTGGGGGAGTATGTAAGACTTTAAACTCCTTTCCATTGTCAGCAAACACAATGTAATGAAAAGAATGCTGAAGTGAGCATAAGGAAAACTGAAGGTTTGTACTTGAATATTTTTATAGCTAACCTATCCATTTAAAAAATTTTATTTTATTTTGGAGTAGAGCTGATAGTGAGCCTATTCTTAAATCATCGTTTTAAAGGGTCTGATGTGTAATAAGATAATGAGGGTTAAAATCAAGGGAAAGGGGAACACAGGATAGAAAAGAGCTGAGATTAAGTGGGGGGAGGGTGGGGATGCAAAAGATATGTCTGTCCTGAGGTGCCATCCCCTGGCCAGTAGCTTCCTGGCCACTGTCCTAAATGGAAGATGAGCATTTACATAATTCACATTGTCCATGAGCTAAATCTGGAGCAGTTGTTAAGAAGAAGCGTAATTATTTCTGGTACTTAGAATTGAGAGAAATCTCTCCCTCCCATGAGTCCTCATAAAAAAGCCAGTGAGTCATCTTGTGAAGGTCCAGAGAGCATCTTCCCCGGGAATGGGGGTGGGGCACAGAGTGGGGGAACATTTCATGGAGGAGCTGCCTCCTATCAGGTCCCCAGGGTCTTACATCCACTCAGTATATGAAGCCACTTAACCTCTTGTGACCATGATGCTTCCACTGAAAAAAAGGGGCTGAGTGGCCGTTTGGACTCCATCCAGCAGTAAAATTCTGTTTCTTGGATACTGATCATTATAGGATGTCCTTAAAAAGCTGTTTGTTACAGTGTTTCATCTTAGAAAGGCATATTTCAATATTCTTGAAATAAAACTACATGTGTGTGTTCATGTGTGTGTACTCAGATTTTTTAATTCATTGATCTGCTGTTTCAGAGTCCTAGGAAACAGAATTCACACCAGTAATTTGAAAAGAGATCATTTAATACAAAGAATTATTAACTGGTAGCAAGTATATAGCCTATCAGAGGGCATAAAGGAGAACTCTAACAATCCCTTAGCACTGAGAGACAGTACCTGATGAAGGAAGACAATCGGAGTGAGGGGTGGGCACCCTCTCCAACACAGATTTGGAATTCACTGGTGGGAGTGTGACTGGACCCATCCAGTGGCAGAATAGTTCACTGAATAGCCTCAGGACAAAACTGGTTATGGCCAGCTGGAAGGGGCTGGTGAGGAGGAACTGATTTCAGAGACTTCCACTGGGGTCCTGGCAAAACTTGCCAGAGGGCTGTGCAACTAGACCTGCTGAACCCACACCTCTAGCAGCTGCATCTGAGGGACAAGATGAGAGGATGCAATCCAGTCAAATGAAGTCTCTCGGGCACTGTCCCTCCTGTGACACACTCTATTGACAAAGCTTAGTATGGTACCAACTGGCAAAGGAGAAATCTTCATGTGTTCCAACTCCAATATCACAAAGCAAGGAGCTGAGGGGTGAATTTGGAGCCCAGAGACAATACATTGATCACTGATACCTACCTTTCCTTAAGGTGTTAAATTCCAAAATGCATAGAGTGTATTTACAAATGCTCATGACATGGGACTTTGCTGGTGGTCCAGTGGTTGAGTCTTCTTGACAATGCAGGGGACATGGGTTCGATCCCTGTTCGAGGAACTAAGATCCCACATGCTGCAGGGCAACTAAGCCTGAGCCCAACTGAGCCCATGCTCTAGAGCCCTCAAGCTGCAACTGCTGAAGCCCACATGCCCAAGAGCCTGTGCTCTGCAACAATTGAAGCCAGCACAGTGAGGAGCCGGCACTGCCAACAAAGACCCATTGCAGCCAAATACGGATAAATAAATAAACAAACAACAACAAAAAACAAGACAAGTGCTGTAGTATAAAAAAAGTGATGTGTTTTACAGTGTTCAAAAGGATTGGAATAAGAAACAGTGGGAATGAGGCCTAGGGTATCAGTAATTTCACCAGCGATCACTTGGGAAGTCAGTAATCATCTGAAAACTATTTGGGGTAAATGTTCATTCATTTGTTCAAGTGGCCAACAAATATTCAGCTCTGTATCTGTGGGTTCCACATCTATGGATTTGACCAGAATTGAGAATATTCTGAAAAAAGAATTCTAGAAAGTTCTCCCAAACAAAACTGGTTTCCTGTGTCCTGGCAAATATTTACAGGTGTTTACATCGTATGAGGTATCATAAGTAGTCTAGAGATGATTTTAGTATCTGAGACCATGTGTATAGGCTATATGTAAATACTATGTCATTTTATATGAAGGACTTGAGCATCGATGGATTTTGGTATTCACTGGGCTCCTGGAGCCAACCTTCTGTGGATACCAAGGAACAACTGTACTTACTATATGCCGGGTACTGGGGCTACAGAGCAAAATAAAAATGAAAGGGCCCCAAGGACTTTGCAGCGCTAAGTGATTTGAAGAAGCTGCTTAAGTGCTGTGGAAGCAAAATTAGAGAAGAGGTTACCTACCCAAGAAGGCTGGGGAAAAATATCATCAGGAAGCATAAGAGAATGTTAATGGAAAGGAGTTAGTTGCCCAATGACAGATGTGATGGGAAAAAGTGCCGCAGGACTAGGCATATCAGGTGCAAAGGCCCGAGATGGGCAAGAATATATGTTCAAAGAACTGAAGGAAGGTCTGTGTCCCTGAAGCCTGAGGATCTCTTCTTGGGAAGGGATCACTGAGGGAAGTGAAGTCTCCAGTGGACCACCTTTAACTTTACCTGTTCCATCCATTCTCCTGGGTCTCCTACCTGCTGGACCATGCTGTGGATTTGGACTTATCAGCTTCCCTATTTGTGTGATCCGATTCCTTATAATAAATCTCTTTCTACTGATATCACACTATCTATAAGGACTTTCCAGGTGGCTCAGTAGTAAAGAATCTGCCTGCCATGCAGGAAACCTGGGTTCAATCCTTGAGTCGGGAAGATCCCCTGGAGAAGGAAATGACAACTCACTCCAGTGTTCTTGCCTGGGAAATCCCATGGACAGAGGAGCTTGGCAGGCTATAGTCCATGGGGTTGCCAAGAGTCAGACAGGACTTAGTTAATAAACACACACACATACTATTGGTTTTGTTTCTCTGGAGAACTTTGAATAATACAGGATTTGACAGGTAGGAAAAGAACATGCAGACTTTTTTTGAGCATTTAATTTCTATCTCAGTGATTCACAACCGACAGGAATTTGGGGACATTTGGCAATATCTGAAGACATTTTGGTCCATGGGGTCGCAAAGAGTCAGACATGACTGAAGGACTTAGCATGGCAGCATGGCATGGAAGACATATTTGGTTGTTACCACTTGGGGAGGGTTACATTAGTATCTGGGGATAGAGACCAGTCTGTGTCTTCTAAAATGAGAAGTGACAATCCCCACAACCAGGAATCATCCCATCCATGTTGTCAATGGTAGCCATGTTGAGAAACTCCGCTCTATCTGGATGGATAGTGACTGACATAAGTTAAGCAGAATTGGGCCTGTGGTTGTTGGGGTGAGGTGATGGGAAGCAAGAGCAATGAGACTGATGTTTTGCATTTCAAAAATGCCTTGCTCTAGAGGTGTACACTGAGATCAAAGGGGTCTTAAGAAATACTGCTCTTAGTATTACCCTTCTAAAACCCTAAGTAAAATTTGTTTATTATCTTTCATGTATTATTACTTAAAAATCACAGTTGTAAAAATTCTAGACCCCGTTTTTTCAGGAAGAAGGAGAAAAAACAAGAGACAGCCTTATTTGAAGGGCTTAAAGTAGGGGAAACACTTAAAACATGGATAATGTCCATCATTTAGTTATCTTATCCAAATGATGTATCGGATTTCTGTGAAATTAAGGGGTCAATTTATCTTCTATTGACTCAACTTTCAGACTCAAAACACTTTTAGAACTCAACAAATTCCCTCCAATTTCCATATGGTTAATTAAATTTTATTGAAGACTAGCTCTACAGGAAGTCATAAATATTCCAATGGGAAAGTAATGAAGAGTAAATTCTGAGATTTCTAATTTGAAACCACAGGACCCTTAGCTGAGATCTGAGGGGGGAAAGATTCTGGTTGCTGCAGGAAGTTTTTGGTGTTGTGGTGATAGATGCGAAAATTAGGAAAAAAATACATTCAAATAGCACAGAATGTCACATGGTATCCACAGACTTTCAGAGAGCAGAGTATACCTGCCACTCCACAGTTTGCAGCCCATTCACTTTTTCCTACCTCGACCTCAGGAAGGATAACATTATACCAGTTGGACAACTTTCTATTGAAATCTGTCTAGAGATTACAAAATTGATAGACTGCAGATATACCTCTACAAACAGATTCGTATTAAGATTTTAAAAAGAGATTCCATTTTCAACTATTTAAAATGAATTAAAAATACTGAAAAATCTTTGTTGCCAAGATTTTAACTAGACTTGTTTGAGTACTTGGCAAACCCTTCATCTTCCTTCTAAATTATAATTAAACCAGGTTACTGTCCATCTAGAACTAACTTCATCAATGTGCCAGTTTGGACTGTATTTTCAAAGCAGCAAGCACTTCTTTTGATCCTTAGAGAAAGAGAAGCTGTGAGGAAAAAAAAAATCGGTAGATTTCCACTATAAAGCCAGTAAAAATAGCTAAAAATAAAACTGTCCCCAAAATAAATATTAAAATGGTCTATCTTAATGCAAAAAGAAAAAATAAGAATCTTCATGGGGGCTGGGAAATAAGTAACCATAAGAGTATTCTTTAAGTAGACAAATCCCAGAGTATTCAAGAGATTGCATTTAATTCTCAGCTTGGTGAAAAAGCATACATCACCCTTTGCTGTATTGAGCCTTCACTCTTTTATTAATCTATAACTTCAAGCTTCCTCTTCCCTAATATTTGCTTTAAATAAATAAGCAAATGAACAAACTTGAGTATTAGAAAGGAAAACTAGCAAAAGGTCAAATCAATTGATAGTTACCAATCAGTAGTCTGTATTAGCCCTGCGTATGGAAGATCCCTTGGAGAAAGAAATGGCAACCCACATTCTTGCCTGGGAAATTCCATGGACAGAGGAGCCTGGTGGGCTACAGTCTTTGGGGTCACAAAGAGTCAGACACAACTGGGCAACCAAGCATGAATGTACACATGCGTAACAGTTGATATCATAAAGACTAAATTTGGGATTGACATGTACATACTGCTAGATTTACAATAGATAACCAAATAGATTGCTGTAAATTACAATAGATTACTGTAAAAAATAATCAAAATATAAAATAAAAAAAGAAAATTACTGTTAAAAAAAAGACCAAGTAATATTTGGGATTGAACATTTTATATACTGAGTAACTGTTCGATGCAGAGGGCTCCTACACACATTTTTAAAATGAACTGTCTTGGTTCCTCATCTGTACTTGAGTTGGTTCCAATTCTGTTTTAGTCCAAATGTTTACACATATTCACCTTTCACTCACAATCCTGATAAGGGGAACTGCATTTCTTTGGACATGGAAGCAATTTAGATAGTGGTTAAAAGGAAGTGTTGATGAACACACAGCTGCAGGGGTGATGTCTGCAAGTTTTAATGACCAGCCTGCAAAGAATCAGAAGCACAATTTATAACAGCACCAAATTCCCACCTCTTGCTACATCACATTTTAAATCAAAGAAAACAAAGATTTTAAGAGAGGGAACATGTGGCCAACAGTTCACACCGCAGTCCCTGAAATCAATCTATTCCACCGGAGGACACTTTAAATGTTAGACATTTTCCTTCATGCTTTGTAATTTTTTTTGTTTTTGTTTATGATACTTATCTTCTCTTGGCCAGATTGTTGGCTGACAAACTATTTTTAAACATTTATATGACTTCTGCTTATGCATTCCAGAGCGGGAAAGAGCTTTTGTTATAGGTAGTAAAAATCAAGAGAAACAGATAAGTCAGGGTTGTGATTTGCCAAAGGTCAAAGGTCATGACAAATGAATGACTCCAGAGGCTTTGAGGTCAAAGGTGCAACTGGGATCCCATAACCTCCAAGCAGCCTTTTACATCACAAAGGAAAGCAAAGCTTTTCTAGGCTTCATGAAGGAAATCTGTAGGCACATTCACACTTTTCCTTGAAAAATTATTTCAAAATAATTCTGTCTATGATAATTTTTCCTCAAAGCCAAGTGGCATGAAATAAGCTTTTATATAAATTGAATGTCTCCTTAGCATTTTATTAGTATTCTATATTGACAACCTAGAGGAAGAACTAACAAAGATGAATATGTGTTTCTTTAAAAGTGGAAAATAAGCACATTTTTTAGAAGATCAAAACCCACACTAAAGAAGTACATTTATCTTCTTTGTTATTTTTTCCAATCCCATGTGTATTTACAGAGTATACCTAAAATTTTGTTTTGCTTGAAAAACAAATTCACTTGAGAGAAATAGTGATCTCTTGTGCTTTCTATTTGGCATATAACTTTATGCTAAATTCTGAATACAGGTCTAAATAAGGTTTTGTAATGTGCACCATTCTGATACTAGTATGTGCTTTTTCTTTTTTTAATTCTTTTTTTTTTTTTTGCTAATTTAAAGCAAATAAAAAAAACTTCAGTGGAACCAGGGCCACTGTTCAGATCAGAATGTCTGTGGCTTTTCTCACAATATATTAGTAGCTGGAGCTATATCTATACCATGTAAATGGGAGAAAAAAAAATGCAAAATCTTACTTTTCAACTCCATTGCTTTCTAACCTCTCATGAGCACTTAATTCCTCATAGAGAAGGAAATAGTCACGCTGTAGAATCCTGTGGCCCATGAAGGGTAATTGGATAACATCTTTTGAAAGATTTACAAGGCTGCCAAGGATTTTGCCAGCTTTAAACCTGATTGATTCAGTGTGAAAAGATCTGAACAATTCTGACCTAAAAGTTTAAAGGCAGACCTTTCCTGTGAAAGTATAATTTAAAGCCTGTAATAAAATTGTATTGGAAAACACCACATTGAAGAACACAGCTATAAATTGCAAAATAGCATTATGTTAAAGGACATTTTTTTCCCCCTGAAGTCCTCTGAAAGAACCCTAATTGTTCACCAGATACTTTAATAATGAGGTGTTTTTGGTTTGGCCTTTTATTTTCTCCTGGAAAAAGTCCCGAAACAAAGACAAAATGAGCCAACTATTTTGCTTCCCTCACCAAAAAGTTTGACTTCTTGCTTATACACAGATGGAATTTCTACAACTTTTTTCTTATTAGGTAAAATAAAGAAAAGTGAAATCTCGTTTATCTTGAACAAAGAGGAGACCAAACAGACTTGTTTCATATTTTAATTTCTCAAAGTGCCGATTCTCATCATATATTAATTTCCATCTTGACAAAATATATACACGCATAATGAGTGCAATACTTTGTGAGTGGGTGCAAATGCTTGTGATGACTGAGACAGATTAATGATTAAACATCTTCCAGCTAATTACTCCAGGCCATTAATTATTTATCCAAGTCCATAAGTCTATCATCTATTTTAGCCTCTCTATTCTATGTCCCGTTTTAGAAGAGGTGGGTGTAGGAAAACTAGAAGCATAAAAATTTCAAATGAAATTAAGTGATGTTACACACATTTTTTTCCTTTGTCTTTAGAATCAGGGAAAAATTGAGACTGTGGTATTTAGACAGAGTCTGTGTATCTTTAACAAAGCCTCCTTTGTAACACATTCACTAACTTTGCATTTCCTCCTCAAATTTCAGCTTGAAGGATTTAGGGGAAAATTCCATGTGCCCACTTAACCTGTGAGGATTTGGGCTCTCTGCCATTTGCCTTTTGATTTTTTGAACCATATGAACTGCTCTTAGGATGTTTAAAACAGGAATCTTGATTTATGGGTACTTTGTCACCACATACAAATTTACTTGTGACCAGACATGACTGCTTTCTGTGTCAATTTGTGATCACACTGACTTCCCAACAAATTGAAAGCCTACTTTCCTCCCGTCCTTTAAAAGGACAGAATAAGACCTGTGGCACTAAAGGAAAAAGTTCAATTAAGAAATACCTAAAAGAGAAACTCTCTTTCGTGTAAAATAGTTTGTACCGAGAAAAGGCATTTAGAAAGGAAGGAGGGAAATGTTCTGCTCGCTATTTCTTTCCTGAAGAATTAGGTCATGAGTTAGCTCAGGCTTGCACCCCCTTTCCATCCTCTAACTAGAGTTCAGTTCTAGGAGGTAATTTAACCAGCCTCCTAAAAATCCTCCATGGTCCCCCTTATTGCATCAAGAGTGGCATAATTTCCACTGTATCAGCTTCCAGCTGGCCGTTAGCTATTTCTTCAGGATGCAGTACTTGGTCTATACTAGTGCTCTAAACTGGCAGGGTCCCCAGAAGCTCTTCTTTAGAATGTTACAGTCAGTTAAGCTGAAAATTGTTAACTATTGGGAAATATACCCCAGGGTGAAGGAAAAGGCAAATTAAGAATTGGCTATAAAAATATTTTTTGCTATGTTCACATTACATCAACTTTCCTTATACAAAGTCGTCCTACAAAGAACAGAGGGACAGCCTTTTCTGGTGACCTGATTTTGAGTTCTGGTGCCACCTAGTGGGAAGGGGAGGAATAGAGCATGCCAAAGAGGCCTGACCCGAGTCACCACTCAGCAGATCAAGACAATTGATTCATTTCCTTCTTGTCACTATGTACGTGTGTGTGTGTATGTTTAAAACCTTCGTCACTTTCCTGATGCAATGCTTTTCAGCACTCCATATCGAAGGATTGAGGTCAAATCCCTCTTTTGCTGACATTCAAGGCTTCCTGCAATCTGATTCCAGTTTATTTTTGAAACGTTACTTGGCAACCATTCTTCGTGAAGTTTTTCATAACAGCCAGGCTGGTCTGCTTCAAACAACATTCCTTACCTTTGCTCGTGTCGCCTTTCCACTCAATATAGATTCTCTTATCCTTTTAGAATCTCATATTTAGAGAGATCTTATGGTTAGATTAGATGTCTTCAATACTAGTGCCTCCCAGAAAATTCCCTTTTAAGAAGTCCTCCAAACCTCTTTTTGAGACAGTGAATTTAATCTATTCTGAGATGACTTGTTATATTTTCAGCTACTTAGAAAGTACTTTCTTATATGGAACCCACACCTCCAGTTCAAGAGCAGAGTGAGTGCTCGAAGTAGATGGTTCAGTGCAGACTTGGAAACAAGGTGGGTTACAGCTTTGTAACCTTCTTAGCATGTGACATTGGGCACATGATAAGTTCACTAGATCTTAGTTACTTTACTTGTAAAATTGGGATAAGAATAGTGTCTCTTATCATTCAGAATCATGTGTTGGCTTATATGTGTGAAAGCACTTAGAACAGTATGTAACATGCAGTGTGTGCTTTGTATGTGTCTGATTTATTATGTTTATAGCTTTTGGAAGCCATTAACATAAAGATCGGAAAAGGCAATGGCACCCCACTCCAGTGCTCCTGCCTTGAAAATCCCATGGACGGAGGAGCCTGGAAGGCTGTGGTCCACGGGGTCACTGAGGGTCGGACACGACTGAGCGACTTTACTTTCACTTTTCACTTTTCACTTTCATGCATTGGAGAAGGAAATGGCAACCCACTCCAGTGTTCTTGCCTGGAGAATCCCAGGGACGGGGGAGCCTGGTGAGCTGCCGTCTATGGGGTCACACAGAGTTGGACATGACTGAAGTGACTTAGCAGTAGCAGCAGCAGCAACATAAAGATATGCATGATAGTTGCGGTAATGAAAAGACTGTATTGAACGACACATGTTGTTCAACGGCTTACTTGGAGCACCCCACCTATAAGATGCTGTCCTCGCTAAGGTTCTATGGGGACATAAGTTGGGGAGATGCCACATGCCATTTGCAGCTACATCCTATATTATATGATATATGATAATTAGCATAATTAAGGCTGTCAACTTCTGTCATATAACAACCTACTTTTATCTATCTTGGCATTTCCTAAACCTATTTGAGTCAAGAATTCTTTTTAATATAACATCTTGCGTGTGTGCTAAGTCACTTCAGTTATGTCCAACTCTTTGCAACCCTATGGACCACAACTCACCAGGCTTCTCTGTCCATGGGGTTCTCCAGGCAAGAATACTGGAGAGGGTTACCATGCCCTTCTCTAGGGCATCTTCCCAACCCAGGAATCAAACCCGCATCTCTTATGTCTCCAGCATTGGCAGGCAGGTGTGTTTTTTACCACTAGCACCACCTGGGAAGCCCAGTATATAACATCTCGACATCTCATTATCTATTTATGTTTTAGGAGAGGGGGGCTTCAACTCAAAACTGTAAAGGACTTTCCTTAGTTTAAGCCAGGGACGTAGGCTGGGTGAAATACAATATGGAGTAGGGTGAGTTATGAAAAACTAGAGGACACATGTCTTACCTAAGTATATTTCAATTTGGCTTCTGAAAAAAACACTGCGAGACCAATGGAAACATAGCTACAGGCTGAATCTGGGCCATGTTCAGCAAATTTGTGATTCCTGAAGAGCAGGAAAAGAGAAGTAACTGTGTAATCTGGGAAAGAACCATATTTTAGAGATATTCGAGAGATGCTAACAAGAAATTGCAAAGGAACAGTAAGAGATGTGGAACCTGGAAACAAAAAGAGGCAAAACAGGGATGTCTTTGGGGTCAGAGAGAAAGTGTGTTGGTTTCCTTTTGCTGCTGTTACAAATCGCCACAAACGTAGTGGCTTAAACCAATGCACGTATATTATCTTTCAGTTCTCCTAAGCAGAGGTCTGACGTGGGTCTCACCGGGCTACCAGGAAGGGATTAATTGGCAAGACTGTGTTCCTCCTGGAGACTGGGGGAACAATCCGCTGCCTACCCTTTCCCAGCTTCTAGAAGAAGGCTGCCTACCACCCTCGGCTGGTGGTCCCTTCCTCCTGTGAAGATGTATCCAGTCCTCTTCACATCACATCACTCCGACCTCCTCTCTTGTCTCCCTCTTCCACTTTTAAGGAATCTTGTGATTACGTGAGACTCTCCTAAATATTCCAAGATACTCTCTATTTTAAGGGCAACCAGTTAGCATTAATTTTATCTATAACCATTAATTCCCTTTTGTCATGTAACACGTATTCACAGATTTTGGGGAATGTAGATATGTAGATATCTTGGGGGATATTATTTTCTCTGTAGCAGAGGGTAAATTGGAAGAATACTGAATAGAGACAAGATTCGAGCTCCCCCCACCCCAGCAATGCATCTCTGTATTTATAACAATGGGAGAGAAAGTTGGGAAAGAAGAAGGAACTGAAACCCACTTGTTGAGCAATTAGACTCATCATCATGGCACAAGTGGTAAAGAATCCACCTGCCAACGCAGAAGATGCGGGAGACTCGGGTTCAATCCCTGGGTTGGGAAGATCCCCTGGAGGACGAAATGGCAACCCACTCCAGTATTCTTTCCTGGGAAATCCCTGGCTGGCTACAATCCATGGGGTTTCAAAGAGTTGGAAATGACTGAGCACACACACATTTTCACAGTGTATGGCTCTAATCAAGCTGCATGATGGTGTCTGTGCAAATTAGAATAAAGATGCCCCTCCAGGAAGATGGTGGCTCAGCTGGTAAAGAATCCACCTGCAATGTGGGAGACCTGGGTTTGATCCCTGGGTTGGGAAGATCCCCTGGACAAGGGAACGGCTACGCACTCCAGTATTCTGGCCTGGAGAATTCACTGTATAGTCCATGGGGGTCATGATAATTCAGACATGACTGAGTAACTTTCACTTTCGAGGAAGATGAGTTAGAAAAGGAGGCTTTTCTAGCAGGTAAATTCCTCCCAACCCATCCTCCCTCACCTGGGGACAGATGATGGCATGAAGATGGCCCTCATCCAGTCTAATGCAGGTCTATGTAGGGTGAAGCAGCTGGGCAGCCCCCGGCTGGACTCCTCTGTTTGGGACACGTCTTCACGACCACAGTGATGGCCTGCATCCCGGCCTCCACTGGGATAGCTTCTCCTTGTTCTCTCTCGTGCCCAGAGTTGTGCTTCTGGTCCAGTTTCCCCCAAACTTCCTGGGTTCTCTCAGAACAATTTGTGCAGAGTTCTAGAACAGCCCATAGCACATGTCAGCTTGGTTTCTTCCTCTTTAACAATGAGTTTGATGAAAGAAAGGACACTTGAAACATTTTTTTTTCAACTGCAGCAGAATATTTGCATTTATATCATTAGATTTACCACGGGTGGGGTGTGTGAGATGATTTTACACAATATTAGAATATATTTTAAAACACTGCTGGGAGACCTGGGTTCGATCCCTGGGGTTGGGAAGATCCCCTGGAGGAGAGTGTGGCTACCCACTCCAGTATTCTGGCCTGTAGAATTCCATGGACTAGTCCAAGAGGTTACAAAGAGTAGAACACGACTGAGCGACTTTCACTTAATGCATTGTCATAGTGACTTCCCAGGTGGCGCCCGTGGTAAAGAATTTGCTTGCCAATGCAGGTGAGGCAAGAGATGTGGGTTCCATCCCTGGGTGGGGAAGATTCCCTGGAGCAGGAAATGACAACTCACTCCAGTATTTTTTCCTGGAAAATTCCATGGAGAGGAACCTGGCAGGCTACAGTCTATGGGGTCGCAAAGAGTCGGACATGACTGAGCATGTATGCACGTGACAATGCGTTGTCATACCAATCTCGTAAGTACCTGGTTTTTTCTTCCTTTCCACCTATACCCTGGGTGTTCTTTTCCTTCTTCCTGCCCAAGTCACTAATTTCAAGGCTTTATCTTATTCATTTCTTTACTAGATCAGTTAATAGATATTTACTGAGGACTTGACTATTTTCTCAGTATTGCTACATGAGTCAGAAGTCACTGCTCTAGTAGATATGATAATATATAGGTATTATATAGATATTTTATAGATGTCTACTGTGTAAATGTTATACCACCATACCTATAGTCTCTGAAATTCGGGTAGGCACCTGAAATACTGCCTTTATCACTGACTTACCTAAAAACAAACACAAATTTGCTCAAGTTTGTGTGAATCAGGTGGCCCAGTGGACACATGCAGATGTCACATACCTTAACTGTAAGTGAAAGTCTCCATCCTTAAGTCACAGAGTTCCTACTGCATAGGAAACAAGACCAGCTGAGCAACAGTATCAGTGCCAAGCTCCACCCAGATTCTATAGCTCCTAGGAATGGAATCTGCCATATCTTCATTCCTTAATATGAAGGAGACATGGGCCTCTGAAGGCAGTGGACGGTCAGGGATTGTAAATAGTCAAACAGCCCTTTGCTCTGAATGGCTAATTGCTAGCTGCTACTTTGAGACTGCTCCTGGGGCAATACAGCTTTACTCTCGAAATCCTGGGTGTTTAATTGTTCAACCGTATCATCCTTAATCTAGCCTGCATGAAGCTAGGGATTTTGAAGGAAAAATACTTAACTATAAAGCCTTTTAATTTTCATACTTTCAAGAAAGCCAAACTTCATGATGCAGATAAAGGAAAATGTTTTTCATGATTCTGTGGTCTGTTGACCAGTAAATCTTTTAGAGGGTCACACTGGGAACATTGTCAGAGAAGGCGATGGCACCCCACTCCAGTACTCTTGCCTGGAAAATCCCATGGACGGAGGAGCCTGGTCGCAAAGAGTTGGACACGACTGAGCGACTTCACTTTCACTTTTCACTTTCATGCATTGGAGAAGGAAATGGCAACCCACTCCAGGGTTTTTGCCTGGAGAATCCCAGGGACGGGGGAGCCTGGTGGGCTGCCATCTATGGGGTCGCAAAGAGTTGGACACGACTGAAGTGACTTAGCAGCAGCAGCAGCAGGGAACATTATAAGGCTGTGTTATGCTGATTTGAGTTTTTCAAATGCCTAAATGAAATGATTCCTGAGTGACTTGGAGTATAGTTTTAAGATCAAAAGGCATGGGGCATTTGTACCTATGGAATATCCTTCACCTTTGAAAGTGTTAGTCACTCAGTCATGTCTGACTCTTTGCAACCCCATGGACTGTAGCCTGCCAGGTTCCTCTGTCCATGTGGATTCTCCAGGCAAAAATACTGGAATGGGTTGCCATTCCATTCTCCAGGGGATCTTCCTGACTCAGGGATTGAACCTGGCTCTTCCACATTGCAGGCAGATTCTTTACCGTCTGAGCCACGAGGGAAGCCCATGGAATATCCTTCACCTTTAAGGAAAGCTTATCATTTGAAGAGTTAAGGAAACTGGCAATCAATGCTGTATTCACTAGAGAACTGATTCAATATTCCAGTGAATTTCTAGAGTGAATTTTTAACAACTGAAGCCATTTTATTGATGTAAGAGCTATAATTTAATGTTCATTTCATATCTCAAGTGCTTTATTTGTACCTTCTCATTTAATCTTCACAACTTCCATTTTACAGGAGAGAAAACTGAGGTATAGTTGACTTGAATCCAGGGGCAATCTGAAAATCAAGTTCAAGCTCTTCAGCCTTGCATTCCTTTCTCAATATGAACTTTAAAACATTTTTTTTTCTTTTTAAATAGTGAAGCATGAGTGTGTAATATTAGGAAAGAAACTGGCCAGCTTTAAGTGAAAATGAAATGGAAAGCAATTAATTTCTCTTAACATGAATGAAGGTTGTTCTAAATGCCTACAGAGGGGATTTCATGTATGAAAACTTACCAGAAAAGTAAATCCTCTTCTCTAAATAAGCAATCATAGTGTTAATCCTTCTGTCTTTTCAATGTTTATATTTATATTTTTAAACATTTGTTCTTAAAAGTTGGTATTTTCTACCATTGTATATTTCTACCATTGTATATAATCTACCATGGTATATTATATTCTCTCTGCCTCTCCTCTCTCTCTATATATATGTGCTAAGTCATTTCAGCCCTGTCTGACTCTTTGTGACCCCGTGGACTGCAACCTTCCAGGCACCTCTGAACATGGGATTCTACAGGCAAGAATACTGGAGTGGGTTGCCATGCCCTCCTCTAGGGGATCTTCCCAATCCAGGGATTGAACCCACCTCTCTTATGTCTCCTGCATCTACAAGCAGGTTCTTTACCACTAGCACCAGCTGGGAGGCCCATATATGTTTATGGGCTTCCTTTGTAGCTCAACAGGAGACCCCAGTTCAATTCCTGGGTCAGAAAGTTTCCCTGGAGAAGGGATAGGCTACCCATTCCAGTATTCTTGGGCTTTCCTGGTGGCTCAGACAGTAAAGAATCTGCCTGCAATGCGGGAGACCTGGGTTTGATCCCTGGGTTGGGAAAATCCCCTGGAGGAGGATATGGCAACCCTCTCCAGTATTCTTGCCTGGAGAATCCCCATGGACAGAGGAGCCTGGCGGGCTACAGTCCATGGGGTCACAAAGAGTCGGACATGACTGAGCAACTAAGCACACACATATATGCACATATACATAAAACATTATTTATTCATAAACTAACTGAGAATCACTGCCCTAACCCCTCTTTACTTGCCTATAAATCTTTCAGTTCTCCAGCATTTGGAAAGGAAGTATAAGCAGTAGAATAACGTGCAACCAAAGAGGCTTTTAGTCAAAGCCTAGTTGAAGCCTTGCCTAAACCTGACTGGCTGTTTGCGCCTCAGTATCTTCTCTCTGTAGCATGGGAACCATAGCAGAACTTAAAAGACAGGGCTATTGGGAGGATTATGTGCAATGAGAAATGTCAATATTACTCTCCCTATGGAGGAACTTTAGGATTTGAGCCTTCTAAATCAATCCCTTTGCTGATGTTTGAGTAAAAGACAGTCTTTTTCGAGGAAGAGAAAGTCGCTCAGTCATGTCTGTCTCTCTATGACCCCATGGATTATAAAGTCTATGGAATTCTCTAGGCCAGAATACTGGAGGGGGTAACCTTTCCCTTCTCCAGGGGATCTTCGCAACCCAAGGATCAAACCCAAGTATCCGGCATTGCAGGTGGATACTTTACGAGCTGAGTCACAAGGGAAGCCCCCTTTTGGGTTAAATTTCAGCCCTCTCTCTTTGAGTCAGTAAGCTAGGGCTTGACATAAGCCCTGCTCAGCTGACCCCCCTGTTCTGTGTCAGGTAAAAACTGCACCTCTCGCAAAGACAGTTTTGCCTCCAGTGTGTGGTAGCAATGAGAGAGACTGAGAAAGTCAAACAAAGATCTAGTGAATGAGGCTACTGAAAAATCACTGAAGTGATGTACATCAGAAAATGCATGATGGCACCATGTGTAATACAATTTTCAAGTTCAGTTTTTTTCCCCCTCTGTAGTTATTGTTACCAAGGCAGTTGCCCCAGAACCATACCTCTCCCTCACATTGTTGTTTATTGTTCAGTCGTGATCATGCCAGGACTTCAGCAAGTCAGGCTTCCCTGTCCTTCACCATCTCCCGGAATTTGCTCAAACTAATGTCCATTGGGTCAGTGATGCCATCCAACCATCTCATTCTCTGTCACCCCCTTCTCTTCCTACCCTCAATCTTTCCCAGCAGCAGGGTCTTTTCCAATGAGTTGGCTCTTTGCATCTGGTTCCGAAGTATTGGAGTTTCAACTTCAGCATCAGTCCTTCCAATGAATATTCAAGGTTGATTTCCTCTAGGATTGACTGGTTGGATCTCCTTGCAGTCCAAGGGACTCTCAAGAGTCTTCAACACCACAGTTCAAAAGAGTCAACTCTTTGGTCCTCAACGTTTTTTATTGTCCAACTCTCACATCCATACATGATTACTGGAAAAACCATAGCTTTACTGTACTTTGACTCAAGGTCAAAGTAGACCTTAGTCTTATTATACACTCATTGTGATACATTAGTTAAACGACATACCCAAAGTGCCATGACAGTTGATGGGTGCCATGACAACAACCAGAAAAGTCCATACAAGGACAAAAAAGGAGAGATGCATCAGTTCTGGGTCCAAAACACACACCTGTTCTTGAAATACTCATGAATATTCTGCTCACTCTTTCCAGTGTTTCCCCTTTTTATCTTGATCCTCCTTTATATTTAGTGTCTCCACCCAAATTGGGTTGACAAGTTGATTTGTGAATTAGGTTCTCACTTCTCTATTCTTTGGCCTTTTAATAAAGCCTATGCTGTTTCTCTCCCCATGGAGAGGGAAAATGGCATAGTTACCCACTTTAAGGCACACTGAAGCCTGGGATATAAGCCTTTATTATGGAGCTATTTTGGGCTTCCCAGGTGACTTAGTGGGTAAAGAATCCACCTGCAATGCAGGAGATAGGTGAGTTCGATCCCTGGGTTCAGAATATACCCTGGAGGAGGCCATGGCAATACACTCCAGTATTCTTGCTTGGAAAATCCCAAGGACAAAGGAACCTGGACATCTACAGTTCATAAGATTGCAAAGAGTGGGATGTGACTAACTCATGTACAGATGTATTTTAGTCCTTTATGAGTTTTTGCTATTTTAGCATTTATCTAAGGATAAATAAAGAAATAATCATCTTACTATTTGGTCCATTAAAAATGTACATGTCTACAAATTAAGAATTCAGAACTTAAAAAGAAGCATGCTGGCAACAAATCAACACATGCATGCAAACAATTTCTTCAGTATTTCCAGACCTTATTGAACTTTATTTTGTCTGTTCCTAGTGAAAAAATGTCCCAGGTATATTATTCAACTGTTGTAATGTTTGCATTCCTGTAACAGGCAGAAAGTGTCATTTGATAAACATTTCCATGTAGGGATAATTATAATTCATATCTGTTTGTTATCAAAAATGAAAAGTAAGAAAAATTCCTCTAATGAGCACAAAAGACATTGTTAGTAAGTAACGTGACAATTTCAGCAAGGTACTAATGTTTATCAAATGTTCATTGAATACATAACAAAATATATCCTTAATTAGTTGAGACTGGAGTTAGTAAGATTTATATATTTCTTGGTTTGAAATTCTATACTTTTAAAAAAGCATTTTTCTGTTATTAATGAAATAAATCCTAATAAGTCATTAAAAAAAAAAAAGCCTATGCTGTTCCAGTCTCAGCATTGATTTTGCTGTTGGCTGGGTAAATTCAACCAAAAAAGGAATCTCTCCAGGACAGGGGGCCTCAGCCTAAGCTAGAACCCCAGTTGGAGGTATGGTTGATGAATTTAGTAACATTATGACCATGGACAGTCCTTTTTATGTGGGCATGAGACTTATATATGGATTGTTTAGATTTCTTTCTTCTGTATCTTTTAGGAAATCAACTTCTTTTTTAGCCATCAGAGGGACATGAGTTTGAGCAAGCTCCGGAAGTTGGTGATGGACAGGGAAGCCTGGCGTGCTGCAGTCCATGGGGTCACAAAGTGTTGGACACGACTGAGCGATTGAACTGACTGACTGAAGAGTAATTAAGGAAATCGAAAAAGAAACACTCAAATGTTTTAAATAAATATTCTGTCAACTTAAATCTTCTATACTTAGCATGTATTGGAGTATTTATAGTTTTAAAACACTTTTAAAATTACTTTAGATAATGTTTTTTAAAATGACTTTTTAAAAATTTGCTTTGGGGATGATTATAGCCATTGGGTGGAACCAGCAATTAAAGAGGATTTGACACTTCAAAAAATAAAACACTTTTGGCATGTGAAAAGTCATTTACAATCACACCTCAAACTTTAGCTGTTAATATTAACAGCCGAAAGGGTCGTTACACACTTATAAAGGAAGTTTCACTAAATATAGTCGGCATTAAGGAGATGTGTTGACAAGAAGAATTGAAAATAAAACCTCAAGACAACTTTTTGATTTAAAATTCTATTTTTTGAGCGTGAATGTCATTTTTGAGGAAACTTACATTTTATTGCAACATTATAAAGAAATGAGAAAATAAGCCAAAGAAAATGCTATTTAGCTGGATAGTCTTAAATAGGCACATAAGCTTCATCCTGTTCACCCTGTTCATCTATTCAGGAGACTTCCTTACCCCCGTTGATTGCAATATATTATGTTTTTTAACTGAATTACAGGAAAATGATTTTGTCCTGATAAATAATTTGGATTTTCTTTACTATAACACAAAGGGTTAATATTCTTATAAATATTAAACCAAAACATTTACATTTCTTACTGAAAACATGTCTCCCTTCAGGTCAAGGACATAGGGGAAGGCAGTTTTGGTCTCTTTACTGAAAATGATAGCCTTGCAAACCCAGTTATTTTCATGAGAGGGTTTTTCTAATTTATTTATATCTTCTATAAGTATATTAAACCTGGAGGCCTTGAACTTGGGTTTTCCACAGAGAAGATAATCTTTCCAATGTACAGACACAGTAAGCTCTCCTAAATGTTATACTTTTTAAGGTCCATAGGAGTCAAATAACCATTATTTTTTTCATTGTGCTAGAGAATAGCAACATTCACACCATGACATTTGAATCTTTAAAAGAAGTTTAAATTCATCTCGATATAAATTGAGTGATTTCATTCCTTTCCTCAAATCTGTGCACTGAGGAATCCGGGAATCAACTGCAATGCCACTGGATTTTAGATTCAAGATATTGGACAAGTCACTTAAACTTCTCAGCATTGATAGAAGCATAAAATGATGCCAAAGTATAGTAAACATGACATGAAGAGCCTTGGCTTAAGGTAGTAGCTGTGGAGATGGGGAGAGTGGATATTATAGGCCCTATAACATGCATGCTCCAAAAGGGCATATTCTGGAAGTAGAGTATGACAGGAGGAGAAACAGGAAAATCAAGGACAGCTATAAGTTTTTTGGCATGCAATTGGGTAGTCTGTGATACCATTTGCTGAACTGAGGAAATTTAAGGAGGAAGAAAATGATGCCATGAGGAAAATGTTCAGAGCCACCTGGCCAACCTCAGGTGCTGATGGTGTCCATTTCTTCAAATGTGATGACTTAGGAACTGAGTAAACCTGCCTCTTCCTTCCTCCTTTCAAGACGTCATTCACCTTCTAGTTCATGCCTAGAACTTTATGCAAAAACTTGAATCTTGATGCTTAACATATGTCTAGAGCTCCATATCTGCAATTCTAAGATCCATTAGCTTGAAAAACTAGAAGGTTTGCATAATTCGCCTGGTGACAAAACTCATCTGATGTGATCTCATCTGGTGGCAGATTCAAGCTTGAATTTAATTGAGGCCATTTTATAACTTTCATCCCTCTTGGTATTGCAATTCCTACATTTTACTGCAGAAATATTGGTGCTTCCCTGATGGCTCAGATGGTAGAAAATCCACCTGCAATGCAGGAGACCCGGGTTTGATCCCTGGGTAGGGAAGATCTCCTAGAGAAGGGGATGGCTGCCCTACCCAGTATTCTTGCCTGAAGAGTTCCATGAACAGAGGAGCCTGGCAGGCTACAGTCCATGGGGTCGCAAAGAGTCAAGTATGACTGAGTGACTGAGCACAAAAGCTAAAAATAAATTATCTCTATAAGGGTACTTAGGGCTTCCCTGGTAGCTCAGATGATAATCTGCCTGCAATGCAGGAGACCCAGGTTCAATCCCATGGTCAGAAAGAGCCCCTGGAGAAGGGAATAGCAACCCACTCTATTTTTTCTTGCCTGGAGAATTCCATGTACAGAGGAGCCTGGCAGGCTACAGTCCATGGGGTCACAAAAAGCTGGACACACTGAGGAGAAGTACTAAAACATCTGATTACAGGGTGCTGCTCTAGATCCTATTGGATTACATAGGATATGATACAAATATGGTCTTTTCTTTATAAAATTAAAAGAAATTGAGAATTCTGACACACATCTGTCCAAAGGCGTTAGAGAATGGATTGTAGAGCTGGTATTCCTAAACTTCAAGTTGGATAGTACTTTATTACATGTTTTATTATTTGATTAAAAAAAATGTTGGATCCTGAGAGAAGAAGGTATTTACAAGGTACACTCTGCCCAGGGAAGAAGTTGGGAGAACAAACCTTGCTGACATTATAATCTCTTTAGATCCAAGCATGAAGAACAATGTAGGGGACTCCAAAATAATGGATTTTGAGGGCAGAAAGGTCAGTGTTCTTATGAAACAAAAAGTCACATAGACATGTTAAACAGGTTACATTAATCAGCAGTTGTTTCACTGTAATAAATAAAGAATTATGTCAAAACTCAAATTGTTTTGCTCACATTAACAAGGAACAGCTTGAACACATAATGCCATTAATTCTAAATTATACATTTTCCACCTTTTAGCTTTTATGAAATGGGCATGTATCTCACAATGGATGTAATCTCAAAATGGACCCTGATCAGGTAGAAGGGATGATGTATTATTGCTTAAGTGTACTCAACCTTGATTGTTGTTTCTGGCAGCATGATGGGAAAAAGAAACCCTCAATGTCTCAATCATAAACTATCTAAGGGCTTTAATATGACAGTATCTTAGTCCACTCAATCTGCTGTAACAAAAATACCATAGGCTGTGTGGCTTATAAGCAACAGAAGCTAATTTCTCAGAGTTCTGGAGGCTTCCAAGTCCATGATCAAGGCATGAGCAGATTTGGTGTCGGGTAAAGAACGCATTCCTGGTTCATAGATGGTCCCCTTCTTGCTGTGTCTTCACATGGTGGAAGAGGCAAGGGAGCTGAGGTCTGTTTTCCAAGGGCACTAATTTTATTCATGAGGGTGCCACCCTCATGACCTACTCACCTCCCAAAGTCCCCACCTTCAAATACCACCACATTAAGGATTAGGCTTCAATATATGAACTGTGGTCAGACGTAAACATTAAGTTTTAGAATAAGGTCATAATCGTTACCTGAAATCCTTCATGGTCAGTATTCAGTTGGGATTAAGAAAGCACCATCATCAAAACTTGCAGGATGTCAGAAACTTGAAAGAAAACCTCAAAGGCAATTATTGGGACATATTTTAAGAGTATAACCAGTTTTCTGGATGGCACAAAGGTTGATAGTTCATAGTTAGTTAGTTCAGTCGCTCAGTTGTGTCCGATTCTTTGCGACTCCGCGGACTGCAGCACACCAGGCTTCCCTGCCCATCACCAACTCCTGGAGCTTGCTCAAACTCATGTCCATTGAGTCGGTGATGCCATCCATCACCTCGTCCTCTGTCATCCCCTTCTCCTGCCTTCAATCTTTTCCAGCATCAGGGTCTTTTCCAGTGAGTCAGTTCTTCACATCAGATGGCCAAAAGATTGGAGTTTGAGCTTCAGCATTAGTCCTTCCAATGAATATTCAGGACTGATTTCCTTTAGGATGGACTGGTTGGATCTTCTTGCAGTCCAAGGGGCTCTCAAGAGTCTTCTCCAACACCAGAGTTCAAAAGCATCAATTCTTCTGTGCTCAGCTTTCTTTATAATCCAACTCTCACATCCATGCATGACTACTGGAAAAACCATAGCTTTGACTAGACAGACCTTTGTCGGCAAAGTAATGTCTCTGCTTTTCAATATGTTATCTAGGTTGGTCATAGCTTTTCCTCCAAGGAGCAAGCATCTCTTAATTTCATGATTGCAGTCACCATCTGCAGGTGATTTTGGAGCCCACGAAAATAAAATCTGTCACTGTTTCCATTGTTTCCCTATCTATTTGCCATGAGGTGATGGAATCAGATGCCATGGTCTTAGTTTCTTGAATGCTGAGTTGTAAGCCAGCTTTTTCTCTCTCCTCTTTCACTTTCATCAAGAGGCTCTTTAGTTCTCTTCACTTTCTCCCATAAAGGTGGTATCATCTGCGTATCTGAGGTTATTGATATTTCTCCCAGCAATCTTGATTCCAGCTTGTGCTTCATCCAGTCTGGCATTTTGCATAATGTACTCTGCATATAAGTTAAATAAGCAGGGTGACAATATGCAGCTTTGACGTAATCCTTTCTCAATTTGGAACCAGTCCATTGTTCCATGTCTAGTTCTAATGGTTGTTTCTTGACCTGCATACAGATTTCTCAGGAGGCAAGTAAGGTGGTCTGCTATTCCCCATCTCTTTCAGAATTTTCCACAGTTTGTTGTGATCCACACAGTCAAAGGCTTTGGCATAATTAATAAAGCAGAAATAGATGTTTTTCTGGTTTTCTCCTGCTTTTTCGATGATCCAACGGATGTTGGCAATTTTTTTGTGTGTGTGATAAAAAAATTTATTTGAAGTCTACCAATTCCTTTAATTTTTTCCTCTCAATGAAATTAAAGCTGCTACTTTTATTTTTATTTATTTTATAAAATATAAATTTATTTATTTTAATTGGAGGCTAATTACTTTACAATATTGTATTGGTTTTCCATACATCAACATGAATCCACCATGGGTGTACACGTGTTCCCCATCCTGAACCCCCCCTCCCACCTCCCTCCCCATACCATCCCTCTGGGTCATCCCAGTGCACCAGCCCCAAGCATCCTGTATCCTGGATCGAACCTGGACTGGCGATTCATTTCATATATTATATTATACATGTTTCAATGCCATTGTCCCAAATCATCCCACCCTCTCCTTCTCCCACAGAGTCCAAAAGACTGTATCCAAAAGTCTACAAGCAATAAATGCTGGAGAGGGTATGGAGAAAAGGGAACCCTCTTACACTGTTGGTGGGAATGCAAACTAGTATGGAGAACAGTGTGGAGATTCCTTAAAAAACTGGAAATAGAACTGCCTTATGACCCAGCAATCCTACTACTGGGCATACACACCAAGGAAACCAGAATTGAAAGAGACACATGTACCCCAATGTTCATCGCAGCACTGTTTATAATAGCCAGGAAGCCATGGAAGCAACCTAGATGTCCATCAGCAGATGAATGGATAAGAAAGCTGTGGTACATATACACAATGGAGTATTACCCAGCCATTAAAAAGAATACATTTGAATCAGTTCTAATGAGGTGGATGAAACTGGAGCCTATGATACAGAGTGAAGTAAGCCAGAAAGAAAAACACCAATACAGTATTCTAACGCATATATATGGAATTTAGAAAGCTGGTAATGATAACCCTGTATGCAAGACAGCAAAAGAGACACAGATGTTGGCAATTTGATCTCTGGTTTGGTTCCTCTGCTTTTTCTAAATCCAGCTTGAACATGTGGAAGTTCACGGTTCATGTACTGTTGAAGCCTGGCTTGGAGATTGTGAGGATTACGTTACTAGTGTGTGAGATGAGTGCAATTAAGTGGTAGTTTGGGCGTTCTTTGGCATTGGAATGAAAACTGACCTTTTTCAGTCCTGTGGCCACTGCTGAGTTTTCCAAATTTGCTGGCATATTGAGTGCAGCACTTTCACAGCATCATCTTCTAGAATTTGAAATAGCTCAACTGAAATTCCATCATCTGCATTAGCTTTGTTTGTAGTGATACTTCTTAAGGTCCACTTGACTTCACACTCCAGGATGTCTGGCTCTAGGTGAGTGATCACACCATCGTGATTACCTTGGTACTGAAGATCTTTTTTGTACAGTTCTTCTGTGTTTTCTTGCCAACTCTTCTTAATATCTTCTGCTTCTGTTAGGTCCATACCATTTCTGTCCTTTATTGTGCCCATCTTTGCATGCGATATTCCCTTGGTATCTCTAATCTTCTTGAAGAGATCTCTCGTCTTTCCCATTCTATTGTTTTCCTCTATTTCTTTGCATTGATTGCTGAGGAAGGTTTTCTTATATCTCCTTGCTATTCTTTGGAACTCTGCATTCAAATGTTTATATCTTTCCTTTTCTCCTTTGCCTTTTGCTTCTCCTCTCTTCACAGCTATTTCTAAGGCCTCCTCAAACAACCAGTTTGCCTTTTGGCATTTCTTTTCCTTGGGGATAATCTTGATCGCTGTCTCCTGTACAATGTCACAAACCTCCGTCCATAGTTCTTCAGGCATTCTGTCTATCAGAACTAATCCCTTGAATCTATTTGTCACTTCCACTGTATAATCATGAGGGATTTGATTTAGGTCATACCTGAATTAGTCTAGTGGTTTTTCCTACTTTCTTCAATTTAAGTCTGAATTTGGCAATAAGGAGATCATGGTCTGAGCCATAGTCAGCTCCTGGTTTTGTTTTTGCTGACTGTATAGATCTTCTCCATCTTTAGCTGCAAAGAATATAATGAATCTGAGTTCAGTTTTGACCATCTGGTGATGTCCACGTGTAGAGTCTTCTCTTGGATTGTTGGAAGAGGGTGTTTGCTAAGACCAGTGCATTCCCTTGGCAAAGCTCTATTAGCCTTTGCCCTGCTTCATTCTGTACTCCAAGGCCAAATTTGCCTGTCACTCCAGGTATTTCTTTAATAATTAGCAAAATAACTATATTGGTGTATTCATTCTTTTTACCATGTTATATAAATTACCACAAATTTCTCAAGGTAAAAGCATATAAACATTCAGTATTAGATGTAATAATGAAGTAATACTTTGATTAATTATTTTTAAATACAGTAACAAAGATCCATAGATTGATTATATTGAAATGTCCTGAAATAGTAAGTACTTAGACAGGTAGCATGCAATATACAACTTAAATCTCTGAAAATAATTTGAATCTTTGTGAACTATGTGTTCTTTTGTTTGAATATATTGTATGAAATGTTAAATAATGCATATTAAGAAAATGATCAAATCCTTGACAAATGCTGTTAATAAGCACAGAAATATGGTAAAAGAGTATAGTAAAAGGTGAAAGTGAAACAGAGTTCTTATTGATCTCTAGTCTTTCCCATTCTATTGTTTCCTCTATTTTATGACAAAACAGAGGTTATCTATAACTGTTTGTGGGAAGTGATTCAAAAGAGTAAGTTCTGGTGAATAAGTTATGGTTCCTTTACCAATTCTTTTTATATTCTATTTTCCTTTTTTATGAGTGCAAAAGAGACCGATATGAAAATACTATATGCATATGTAATAATTTACATTTTTATGTGAACCATTTCTAAAGTCTCATTTGAATTTGTTGCAATACTGCTTCTACTTTATATTTTGTTGTTATTTTTTTGCCCTAGGGCATGTGGGATCTTAGTGCCTTGATCAGGGATAGAACCCACATCCCTGCATTAGAAGTCAAGGTGGACTGCCAAAGAAGTCCCAGCATATTATTTCAACAAACATAAAATAAAAATTCTAGTTATAAGAAAGCATTATCAGGTTGATTCACATTGTTGTACAGCAGAAACTAACTCAACATTTTAAAGCAATTACATAAAAAAAACTCAATTTAATTGGCTGATTAAAAAAAAATAGCTCTATGAACCAGGGGCACATTTCAAAATTGATGTCTTTTATTTGATGAAATATGAATCTCCTTTATAGAAAAAAGCTAAAAGGACTCGGAGATAGACAGATGACTGTGCAAAAGGCAAAGATTGCAGTCTCAGGTTATACTTCAACTCTGCTTTTTTTCTGAACTCAGGTTCATGTATTACTTTCCCTCTGGCCTTTTCCTGGCACTCTGCTCTCATGCTTAAGAGGAGTATCCACTTCATTAATTTCCAGCATTTCCAGCACATAAACCTTTGAGTACCGGTCAAAGACTGGACTTACGGCCACAAGCAACTTAAGTGCATGTTTTTTCTCAATGATGGCATAGGCTTCATTTTCATGAATCTTAACCTAATGCAAAATTAACTTTGAATTTGTATTCCTTGAGTCTATCCTGCCTACCAGCTTTTTCTCTTAAATTCTCATTACTAAAGAAGAGTATGAGCTCATTTGTAAAGTTTTTTTTTTTTAATTTATTCTTTAACTGAAGGATAATTGCTTCACAGAATTTTGTTGTTTTCTGCCAAATATCAACATGAATCAGCCATAGGTATACATATGTCCCCTTGTAAAGGTTTTTGATATGCAAAATTGTATACCTATGCAAACAGGAGACAGGGGATGCCATGGAAAAGAAATGCAAAAAAGCAAAATGGCTGTCTGAGGAGACCTTACAAATAGCTGTGAAAAGAAGAGAAGCGAAAAGCAAAGGAGAAAGGAAAGATATAAACATCTGAATGCAGAGTTCCAAAGAACAGCAAGGAGAGATAAGAAAGCCTTCCTCAGCGGTCAGTGCAAAGAAGTAGAGGAAAACAACAGAATGGGTAAGACTAGAGATCTCTTCAAGAAAATTAGAGATACCAAGGGAACATTTCATGAAAAGACGGGCTCGATAAAGGACAGAAATGCTATGGACCTAACAGAAGCAGAAGATATTAAGAAGAGGTGGCAAGAATACACAGAAGAACTGTACAAAAAATATCTTCAGTACCAAGGTAATCAAGATGGTGTGATCACTCACCTAGAGCCAGACATCCTGGAATGTGAAGTCAAGTGGGCCTTAGAAAGCATCACTACAAACAAAGCTAGTGGAGGTGATGGAATTCCAGTTGAGCTATTTCAAATCCTGAAAGATGATGCTGTGAAAGTGCTGCACTCAATATGCCAGCAAATTTGGAAAACTCAGCAGTGGCCACAGGACTGGAAAAGGTCAGTTTTCATTCCAATCCCAAAGAAAGGCAATGCCAAAGAATGCTCAAACTACCGCACAATGGCACTCATCTCACACGCTAGTAAAGTAATGCTCAAAATTCTCCAAGCCAGGCTTCAGCAATATGTGAACCATGAACTTGCAGATGTTCAACCTGGTTTTAGAAAAGGCAGAGGAACCAGAGACAAAATTGCCAACATCTGCTGGATCATGGAAAAAGCAAGAGAGTTCCAGAAAAACATCTATTTCTGCTTGATTGACTATGCCAAAGCCTTTGACTGTGTGGATCACAATAAACTGTGGAAAATTCTGAAAGAGATGGGAAGACCAGACCACCTGACCTGCCTCTTGAGAAATCCGTATGCAGGTCAGGAAGCAACAGTTAGAACTGGACATGGAACAACAGAATGGTTCCAAATAGGAAAAGGAGTTCGTCAAGGCGTATTTAACTTATATGCAGAGTACATCATGAGAAATGCTGGGCTGGAAGAAATACAAGCTGGAATCAAGATTGCCGGGAGAAATATCAATAACCTCAGACATGCAGATGACACCACCCTTATGGCAGAAAGTGAAGAGGAACTAAAAAGCCTCTTGATGAAGGTGAAAGTGGAGAGTGAAAAAGTTGGCTTAAAGCTCAACATTCAGAAAACAAAGATCATGGCATCTTGTCCCATCACTTCATGGGAAATAGATGGGGAAACAGTGGAAACAGTGTCAGACTTTATTTTTCTGGGCTCCAAAATCACTGCAGATGGTAACTGCAGCCATGAAATTAAAAGATGCTTACTCCTTGGAAGGAAAGTTATGACCAACCTAGATAGCATATTCAAAAGCAGAGATATTACTTTGCCAACAAAGGTTTGTCTAGTCAAGGCTATGGTTTTTCCTGTGGACATGTATGCATGTGAGATTTGGACTGTGAAGAAGGCTGAGCGCCTAAGAATTGATGCTTTTGAACTGTGGTGTTGGAGAAGACTCTTGAGAGTCTCTTGGACTGCAAGGACATCCAACCAGTCCATTCTGAAGGAGATAAGCCCTGGGATTTCTTTGGAAGGAATGATGCTAAAGCTGAAACTCCAGTACTTTGGCCACCTCATGGAAGAGTTGACTCATTGGAAAAGACTCTGATGCTGGGAGGGATTGGGGGCAGGAGGAGAAGGGGACGATAGAGAATGAGATGGCTGGATGGCATCACTGACTCGATGGATGTGAGTCTGGGTGAACTCCGGGGGTTGGTGGTGGACAGGGGGGCCTGGCGTGCTGCAATTCATGGGATCGCAAAGAGTCGGACACGACTGAGCGACTGAACTGAACTGAATGCAAAAAAAAAAAAATGCACATTGTATGAAATGTTAAATTTTCAGCTTTTAGCCAAAACGCATTAAATGACAAAATTCATTTTATATTTACTCTTCCTAAAATGTCACAGTGACCACTAGGACATTGGTTTTCAGATCCTTCTAATTTGTCTTTTATAGTCCAAATGAAATTTTATCCATTGAGTCCAGTTCAAATGTGCTAATGTGATTAAAAGAAACACAAATATTAATTCCAAAAGTGTTGGAAAGTAAAGTTTGTTGATATTTTTTGTATTTTTGATGTTGCTATAAAGCATATTATGTTAGTAAACTACGTGCAGTAGTGGCTGAGTGAAGAAGGTAAGACCCAGACTATCTGGGTATGAATGCCAACTCTACTACTGTTAAACTCATTTTAGCAAGGTACTTTTCAAAGTTCCAGAGTATTCTTATGTGCAAATTGGAGGATGATAAGATGATGTTACTATTTTATAGTGTTGTTGTGAGGATCAAATTGAATTTGTACATGTAAGCCCCTTAAGAGTGGTACCTGTTACATAATTAATAATCAATGAATGTTCATTACTGCTACTAATTTTAAAACATGTCTTTTATATGTTGCTCTGTCTCATAGTGACAATTACTTCTCAAATTTCTTTCCCTTGGGTCTTTTAAGTCTTTAGCTTATTTCATTACGTCAGTTTCTTTCAGGTCAACTGTTTTCTTATTTTCTAAGTGTAGCTCTTTTCTTTCTTACATGAACCAACTTAGCTTTTGTAGGCACAATTCTCTACCCATTATTGCAGATAGCCCAATAAAATTCTGCTGCTGCTGCTGCTGTTGCTTCAGTCGTGTCTGACTCTGTGTGACCCCACACGAGGCAGCCCACCAGGCTCCACTGTCCCTGGGATTCTCCAGGCAAGAACACTGGAGTGGGTTACCATTTTCTTCTCCAATGCATGAAAGTGAAAAGTGAAAAGTGAAAGTAAGTCGCTCAGTAAGTGTCCGACTCTTCGTGGACCCATGGACTGCAGCCCACCAGGCTCTTCCATCCATGGGATTTTCCAGGCAAGAGTACTGGAGTGGGTTGCCATTGCCTTCTCCAAATAAAAGTGTAGAGCCCAGTAAAATTTGGAGCAGGTAAATAAAGTATCTTTCTAAGAAACAGAAGTGACTGGTACATGAGTATCTGGTGGGGAGGAAGGAGACTTATATAGAAGACTTATAAAAAATATAGAGGACTATATTTTTTATTTTATAATGTGTCCATTTTGTGTGCATATTTTGTGTATGTTCTTGTGGGAATTTTTAAATTCTATTTGTAAAAGTTGTATAAATATATAAAATAGGACATGAAGTAATTTAGTATTTCAGCCAACAATGGAAAATATATGCTGACATTTATTTTTAACAATTAATGGAATGAAATTTAATGGGTCAAGTCTGGACTGGAAAGCAGGGTGTGTTATTGATTTCTCATTGAGCCTGCCAAAGCACTCTTTTTTTCTTGTTGAGTGAAGTGGGGTAACACATTTAGAAATGACCTACAGGAACATTTTGAGGTTCATTGTCCTCAAATTAATTTCTCTACTTTAAGAACATGACAAAAATATACATATCTTTTGGTAATATCACACCCTATATACAATGGTATGCTGGTAAATGCTTAACTGCTGCACCCCGACACCCATCCTCCCCCCACCCCAAAAAGGAAGATTTGGGGAGAGATATTAGTAGGATATCATTATAGGATATTTCCACCATAAACATTGTAAATAACCTCAAGAGCATAGATAATACGAAAATCCATTAAAGTGATGAATTTAAGTATTTACTGCCTTTGATTTTGATGTAATTATTTAATTTTAAATTTATATGATTAAATATTTGATAATGGCTATGTTTAGTGACTGACTTTCAAACTTTCTGAAAATTAAAGAATTGATGCTTATAAGCTTATAGGAGCAGGCTTTAAGAATAGCACTTCCATATGTATATATGCTAGTTGATGTTGCCCTTTATAACATAATAACATAGGTTAAAGATATTGGAACTTAACCTCCTGTCATATCCCTTCCTTCTTTCTTGCATTCCTTCCTTCTTTCTATAGGTTTTCGCAGATTTGCTGCAGACATCAAGGACTTAAATGGGCAGATATCAGTTTGGACAAATTATCAAGTTACTCATTTATGGTGTTGACATGGGGACTGAAATAAGAAGGCTATTATTTCAATTAGGATTTTACAATATATACTTTCCTTGTATATCATGACATAGCATATCTGCCAATGTATCTAGATAGACTAGAGGACCTATCTTTGTTTCTATAAAAAACATGTTGAATGCTATGGAAAGAATTAAGAAAGGTGAGTCACTGGAAAAGGGTCTCTAGGACTTCGCTGGTGGTCCAGTGGTTAAGAATGCACTTCCAGTGCAGGGGCATGGGTTCAATCCCTGGTTGGAGAACTAAAATTCCACATGTCTCAAAGCATGGCCAAAAAATAAAACAAAAAATTTTTAAAAGGTTTCTAGGTATGAGCAAGAGCTGTGAAGGATACATATAAGGAGGACCAGCTGACAGTTTCTGTATCTGATTGGGCTACTAGCTGCTGCTTTAAGTTCTTGGACCCCTTTACAGAAATAAAACTGGAAATTTTAGATAATGAACTTCTGATTGTGGAGAATACTAATCTGTTTATAATCAAAGCAAATAGCCATATGTAAAGAGAGGCAAACCAATGTGCTTTTATGTTAAAATAAAAATAATTTTAATTACCTCTAATGATTATTTGCTTGAACTGTTTTTTCTCTCTCTCTCTTTTTTTGCCACTAACTGACAAACTACTGCTCTAAACTCAGTGAATAACATGGCTTCAATTATATTCACACTTATCATTTCCAAAATTTATAGACAGAGAGTAAGAATGTTGTAAATCAACCAGATAATTAACAGCTTTAGATGTTTCTCTCCATACAATTAAATTTGACTAAATTCAATAGGAAAAAAAAAATCAGCATAGCTAGTTCATCTCTTTTGTTGAAATTATTACACAGTTTATTTATTTTAGACTCAATTTTCTAATTCCTAACAGTTCTTGTTTACTTTTTGTTATGTAGTCCAGGCATAATAGGTACTTCTAAAGGGGAAAAAAATCCAAACTCTCTTTATCACAAAAGTCTTTGTACAGAAACAAACACACAGACTTAGAGAATGGTCTTATGGCTTCCAGAGAAGAATAACAGGGGAAGAGATTGTCAGGGAGTTTGGAATCGACCTGTACATACTGCTGTATTTAAAATGGATAACCGACAGGGACCTACTGTATAGCACAGGGAGCTCTGCTCAATGTTATGTGCCTGCCTGGGTGGGAGGGGAGTTGGGGGAGAATGGATCCATGTATACATATGGCAGAGTCCCTTTGCTGTCCACCTGAAACTATCACAACATTGTTAATTGGCTATAATCCAATATAAAATAAAAAGTTAAAAAAAGGAATAAAAAATTAAATTTCTCTAGACCTGCAATATTTTATAATTGACATTTCCTGGGTTACTATGTAACCTATAGCATTATTAAAAATAACTTCTTTAAAAAAAAACCAACTAAAGTCTTTGTAATGAATGGGACTTTATAGATGCTTCTAAGATAAGTGTGTATGTGTGTCTTTGCACAAAATAACTATTCAAGGATTCTTGTGAAAATTAATATTAAATTTGTTAAAGTCAGAAATTCTAAAATGTAGTTCTTTGTTTAGTTGTAAATCAATCTATAGAGTTCAAATTAGAGGAGTTTAATGATACTTTAAAGACATCTTTAATGATTGGTGCTATTTATAACTTAAAGACTAGTAAATGTTTTAAACCAAATTTTCATTTGACATAGTCAAACATACTTTTAAAGTAATTTGATTTTTTGACTGACCAACATTCAAATGCTCAAGTAGTACACTTATTAAAATTATTAAAATATTTATTGTAAGTTCCATTAAATGTCCAATACTTTTCATTATTATTTCATTTACACTTCCAACTTTAAATTATGGGTTGAAATAAATTATTCAGCAAGGCATATTAAATTGAAATCATAAAGCTGTTCCTCTAATAGGGCAAATTCTCTGGAACATTACAAATTATAGAAACTAAAAGCCCAGATATCTTAATGTGTGTGTGCTAAGTCCCTTCAGTCATGTACAACTCTTTGTGACCCCATGGACTGCAGCCCGACAGTCTCCTCAGTCCATAGGATTCTCCAGGCAAGAATACTGGAGTGGGTTGCTATGCCCTCCTCTAGGGGATCTTTCTGACCCAGGGATCCAACCTGCATCTCTTATGTCCCCTGCATTGGCAGGTGGGTTCTTTACCACTGAGCCACTTGGGAAGCCCAGATATCTTAGTACAAAGATATTGTCTCCTGAGAAATCTGTATGTGGGTCAAGAAGCGATAGTTGGAACCCTGTATGGAACAGCTGATTGGTTCAAGATTGAGAAGGAGTATGGCAGGATGTCTGCTGTCACCTTGTTTGTTTAATCTATAGGCTGAGCACATCATCAGAAATGCCATCTGGATGAGTTACAAGCTTGAATCAAGATAGGCAGGAGAAATATCAACAACCTCAGATATGCAGATATTACTCTAATGGGCAGAAAGCAAAGAGGAACTAAAGAGCAGAATGAAGGGAAGGAAGGAAAGGAGTGAAAGAGCTGGATTAAAACTAAATATTAAAAAAACTAATATCATGGCATCTGGCCCCATTACTTCATGGGAAATAGAAGGGGGAAAGGTGGAAGTGGTGATGGATTTCCTCTTCTTGGGCTCTAAAATCACCGCAGATGGGGACTGCAGCCATGAAGTCAGGAGATTATTGCTTCTTGGCAGGAAAGTGATGACAAACCTGGATAGTGTGTTGAAAAGCAGAGACATTACTTTGCCAACAAAGGTCTGTATAGTCAAGGTTATGGTCTTCTCAGTGGTCAGGTACAGTTGTGAGAGCTGGACTGTAAAGAAAGCAGAACACCAAAGAATTGATGCCTTCAAACTGTGGTGCTGGAAAAGACTGCTGAAAGTCCCTTGGACTGTAAGGAGAGCAAGCCAGTCAATCTTCAGGGAAATCAACCCTGAATACTCGTTGGAAGGACTAATGCTGAAGCTTCAGTATTTTGGTCGTCTGATGCGAATAGCCGACTTATTGGCAAAGTTCCTGATGCTGGGAAAGATAGAGGGCAGAAGGAGAAGAGGGCGTCAGAGGATGAGGTAGCTGGGTGGCATCACTGATGCAATGGACATGAACTTGGGCAAACATCGGGAGATGATGAGGGATGGGGAGGCCTAACATGTTGCAATCCATGGGGTCGCAAAGAGTCAGACAAAACTGGGTGACTAAACAGCAACAAAAACATTAACATCACATGCTTGCTTCTCTTAGGCCTTTTTACATTGAATTTTAAAACCTCCCTGGGTTTAAGGAATCTTGTTTGTTCAATAAACACATTTACCACGCCAAGCAATTTGGGGTATATATGCTTAGCTGGTTATGATTGCACAATGACCAGAAGCATTTGACAGAATATCCACTGGCCTCTTTTTTTGTGATGCCGATGGGACAACATACATATGTCCTATTTATAATCTCTCATATTTTAAGCTCTAAACCTATGGCCCCCAAAGTCTATTTTCCAGGGCTACTCATGTAAACCTGAAATTCCCACCCATAATGCTATATTATTTGATTTGTCTTTGCATTCTCTTAATATTTAAATGGGGCAGTCCAGTGGTTAAGAATCTGCCCACCAATGCAGGGAACAGGGGTTCCACCTTTGGTCTAGGAATATCTCACATGGTGTGGGGTAACTAAGCCAGTGTGCCATAACTACTCAGCCTCACGACTACTGAGCCCACATGCCCTGGAGCCTGGGCTCCACATACGAAGTTTCCACAATGAGAAGCCCATGCACCATAACTAGAGACTAGCCCCTGTTGCTGCAACCAGAGAAAGCCCATGGACAAAAATGAAGACCCGGCACAACCATAAAAAATAAATAATATTTAAATGACTTCCTATGCAATTTAAAAAGACCTTAAAAATTGAGGGGATCATGCACTCATTTCACATTCATTTTATCTCTTTGGGGCCATACAATGTTTCAAATATAATAATGGTGTATGATTAAATTTTGAACATATCTCACGGCTTTAACTTGGAGAATGAAATGGCAAGCCACTCCAGTCATCTTGCCTGGCGAATTCCATAGACAGAGGAGCCTGGCAGGCTACAGTCCACTCATGAGTGAGCAACTATCACTCACTCATGGCTTTAACTAATTGGTCTTCCAAGATCTTTCGACTGTCAGAAAAGCATTCAAGCCTTCTCTTTAGTTCAAACAAGATCAGAGTGGTGGTTCTATGACTTTACCACCAAAAGAATGGAACAGAGGTATGGTGAAGAGAATGAACCAGTGCCGTCTGTTCAGTCCTCACCTTTTGGTTAACGTCTTCTTTGTGAAGAAATTGGGCTTTCTGGGTGGCACTAATGGTAAAGAACCCACCTGCCAATGCGGGAGATGTAACTGACATGGGTTCTATCCCTGTGTTGGAAAGATCCCTGGAGGAGGGTATGGCAATCCACTCCAGTATTATTGCCGGAAGAACCCCATGAACAGAGGAACCTGGCAGACTATAGTCCATAGAGTTGCACAGAGTCAAACACGACTGAAGCAACTTAGCACATGAAGAAATTATGCCTATGACATGAGACTATAAAGAGCCCTTGTAAAAATTTTAAACTTCTCTAATTATAAACACTGTCAAGTTGAACTATAACCTCCCTTAAACCCTTGGCCTCCTGGAACCCTTCAGAAAAAAGAGAAATCAGCACCATTGATTTCTCATGAAAATATATGGAACATAAACACAGTGGGTACATAGATCAAAGATATTGCAGCAGTAGCTTTAGTAAGAGCATAATATGCCTTCAGGACAGGCTCCAACACACCACCATGCACAGACGGGAATGTGGGGTGTGAAAAAGAGGAGAGGCAAGTCAGGGAACAGTATAAATGTAGCATTATTTCAATCCCACCATCATATCTTTCTGCATTTTGACGGAAAAGATTGGAAAATAGTATGTGTTTTGCTTTTGAGTCCCTGTACCCTGCCTGTTACTGGAAAATTCACTACATACATCATAAATCAAATGACCATCATAAAATCTCAAAATACACTCATAAATCTTAAAAATGTTCTTCTTGAGATGAGATGTGGTATGGATTAGTCAACTTTTCACAATATGAGCAAGCAGGCATTGGGTGCAGTAGTAAATCTGTTCAAAAAAGTCATGTCAGAAGCTACCAGTGCACTGGCTTTTTTTTTTTTTTTTTTTTTTGCTTTATCTGGATTTCAAGCAGTTACACTTTGCTTTGTGGCTATCCTTGCCTGCTACATAAGTTTCCCTATTTCTTGCTCAATGTCTTGAAAGCATTTTCCAACTATAAAATGTGATTTTTCTCATGGGGACAGCTTGTATATTCTGAGACCATGTTTATATGCATAAATTGAAGTAGAAAATGGAGAATTTTAAGTCAAATGCTTTTGACCTTTGCTTGCAGCAAATCAGTCTTTGGATTTGAATGATCATGGTTCCAATTATGGATCTTCCTTGTAGCTCAGCTGGTAAAGAATTTGCCTGCAATGCAGGAGACGCTGGTTTGATTCCCGCGTTAGGAAGATCCGCTGGAGAAGGGATAGGCTACCCACTCCAGTATTCTTGGGCTTCCCTGGTGGCTCAGATGGTAAAGAATCTGCCTGCAATGTGGGAAACCTGGGTTCGATCCATGGGTTGGGAGGATCCCCTGGAGGAGGGCACGGCAACCCACTCCAGTATTCTTGCCTGGAGAATCCCCATGGAGAGAGGAGCCTGGGAAATAATTTCCCTTGGAATAAGCTTTAAAAATACTCCTCAGTAACAATGAGCTTTGAAGGACATGCAACATTTTTTAAACCAGTCTTTTCACTTTTTGGTTTTTTTTTTTTGGTTGTTAATATCTGTGTTAACATCTACTCATCTGATAGATGGAGCACAGCTGTAGGTATTAGCTCAGGAAAGAAGTTGTGGATCTAGACTAGAATATATGTTTCCTTGTACAAAGAAAGTGAAATGCTAAGTGAACATGAGTCCATTACTCATGTCTAATTCAAGCCATCAAGAGATCTCACTGATGGGTTTGAAACAGATGCAGGGCTTAAGACAAAAGCAGGAACAAAAAATAAATGCAGGAATGTGTGTGTGTGTGTGTGTGTGTGTGTGTAAATTGTTAGGTTTTACATTGATAAAAGTCAGGTGTAATTCTTAACATAAAAATTACTTTGATGTTACTTTGAAAAACATATTAATTCTCTTTCATTTAGCAAGCAAATATTTTTTTCTGTGTAATCTCTCCTTTTCTTTTTTTCACTATACATTTTTCTAAGCCAGTACCACTCCAAACTCGTATTGTCCATTTATTTAACAGTTCAATCAATGAAGGTATTTATACTGATTTATATTAATGGGCTTCAGTGGTAAAAAATCTGCCTGCAATGCAGAAGAAGTGGATTCGATCCCTGAGTCAGGAAAATCCCCTGGAGAAGGAGCTGGCAACCCACTCGAGCATTCTTGCCTGGGAAATCCCATGGACGGAGGACCCTGGTGGGCTACAGTTTATGGGCTCACAAATGAGTCCGACAGGGCTTAGCGACTAAAACAACAACAACACATTTCTTGTAGGGAAAAGAGAAAGCAAGCAACCACAAAATTTATATTGATACTTATTTATAATGCAGATCACTGTTTCCCTGGTGATCTCCTGAGCTGTGTTCAATGTTTTATATAGCCTTTCTAAGGATCACAAAATTATTGAGAAATTTGGTAATGGTAAGAGATGTGTATTATCAAAGTGAAGAACTGAGCAAATGGTAAAAACAACTGACAATTACAGATAGAAAAAGAAAGGGAGGAGTATATTTCCACGTAATTCAGATTCCAGGCAAGAAGAATGGTCATTTATAGAGCTCTCTGGAAAATTACTGTTGTACTTTAATTCATTCATATAGTATAAGATTTGACCTCATTGATAGTTCATACTACATACCTATCAATTATGATCAAATTCAGTAAGTACATATTTCAGTAAAAGTGACTCTTTGTGCAAAAAAGCCTTGTATACTGTAGTTTTCATCTTATTTTTCTTTTTTTAAATCAGCTTTCCTTTTTGATTATCACTGAATCCAGTTGTCTGCTGTGGCTTGAATTCAGGCAGTGCATGCTTAACTGTGTTGTTCTGCTCAAGTGTGAAATTAATAACGCTGCTGGGCTTCTTGCGTGGCCTCTGACTCACTTCCCACAATTCGAGGAGCTGTCAGAATTACGGCTTCTATTAACATTTCTTGGTGAGGGATTTGTGCACCAATCAGCTTTGTTCCCAGAGAGAATCAGCAGAAATACAGCGATAGTATTTGTGGTCCTTCATTTCTAAACTGGGATGACACATCGGTCTCACCTTGTCAAATCATTTCAAACCACACACTGATCGGAACGTGTCCAACTTGATAGCCCTGCACATCTGTTGTGATTGTGGCTTAAGTGGTCAAGAGCTCGAAAAACAAAATAGAGTCCCTGAAAGATACCTCACTAGGATGAAAATCACAGCCTCAACTTCCAGAGAAAATGTTTTCCATTTCCCAAGAAGCACAAGCTACCGTTGTGCTTACTGACTCATTTGCTTCTTGGGGAACGTTCCCTTGTAGATTCAACCCTGAAGGTAGGCCCGTGACATCGACGGTAAATGCATTAGAGCAAATCATAAATATCCTTTTGTGCCTCAAAAATATAGCCTTTTATTTACGTATCAGAGATTTTAATATAAGAGATATCTAAAGTCTGGTGAAGAGTTTACAATGACTGAGTAAACTGATAACAAGAGTGAGGAATAACACAATTTTTGTCCATAGGACTTGTTTTACTTTAAAAGAAATCCTCTCATCTATGGTATCCTTTGAAGTAGCAAAAATACAGCTCCACAATCTACTTACCACAACTGTAGCAGGTTTATATTGTTGTTGCTTTTGTTTTAGCTTATGCTTCCCCAGTGAGAGTGATTTCAGTAGGTTTTACGCTTAAATCAGTTCAATACAGAGCTCTTCCTCCTGTGACAGGGAAGCGTTTTGATTGAAGATCTCTTTCAACCTTGAAAGGGTCAGTTAAATTTTACCCCAGCCAATGGCTTTATTGTCAGAGTTGCCTTGAACTGTGTTTCAAATAACAGGGCCTCTGCTCTACTTTTAAATCTAGTACTTTTTAGTGTGTGTAGCTTTTGCTTCTCCTAAGAGTAAGGGTGCTGGAGGCATTTTTTAAAGGAGTAATTGTATTCTTTTTTGGCATGAGAAAAATAAATACATAAATACAAAACAAACTTTAAACATGGTTAGTATTATTTTTACCCTATGAGAGAAGACTTCAGTTTTTTATGACAAAAGTTTTGTTGGGAAAAAACTTGCTTCAATTTTTAAAGATTTTTTTTTGATGTGAACATTTTTAAAAATTTTAAGTCTTTATTGATTTTATTACAGTGCTGTTTCTGTATTATGTTTTTGGTTTTTTGCCCTAGAGGCATGTGGGATCTTAGTTCCCTGACCAGGGATAGAACCCGTACCCCCTGCCTTGGAAGGCAAAGTCTTAACCACTGAACTGCAGGGAAGTCCCTTCATTTTAACTCAGTCTACACAGAGTTCAGTTGTCTCAGGGTACCAATGCTTTGTAATCAATAAAGGGGATATTTTATCTAAGATATGCATTTTAAACTAAATCTATTAATATACTCTTTTCTTTCTAAATGGGCATTTCATTGCATATGCTAATACTTCCAATAGTAGCATAGAATCCCACCCTCCCTCCTTCACCTTCCCAAATCTCTCGGAATGCAGTCCCCTGAAATTCCACCACTGAAGGCTTTATTTCTGCCTTTGATGTTTTCAATGCCACCATAATTTTCCAAATCTTTGTGGAAAAGACAATTTCTCAGGGAAAGCTAATATTTTTAAAGTCATCAGTCATTCTTCCCTGTGTCAGAATTAACGTTGGTTCCATTCCTAAGATTTGATGTCAATCGAGGAAGGAAAACCATGTATAGTAGGGAGTGGAAAAGACAGAGGATGTGACTTAGGGCACAGAAGATTAACATTTCATGAATAATTTTAATTGACTGCAGCCAGGAATCTTAAGGCTTTTTGCAGGATTGGCATATAACTTGAACGTTTATTTGGAAGAAAACTTTCCTTGTGCCCAGGTTGCAGACTAGGTTTTGGATTTAGAGTTAGATCACATGGTGTTTCTTAAAAGTTGTGTTGCTGACATTAAAACATAAACTTGAAATTATTAATCCCTTATGTTATTTCCCCCAGTTGTTAAATATTGGAAGACCCTATGAAGATTATGTCTTGCTTCATGTAGCTGACCTTAGTTGGAAAGGTCTTGGGGATCTGCCAAGTGCAGAAACAGAATACATTGAAGGAAATCTCATGGCATTTCTGATTGTCGGTGGTACTTGTGTATCTTCTCTATCTTTGTCTCTTCTCCTCTCCAGATGATCTCATACATTTTCATTCCTTTAAATACTATGTTGTGCTGATAATTTCCAAATTAATATCTCAGCCAAGATGTGTCCTTTGATCTTCAAACTCACATATACAGACATGTCTGCTAATAAGCATTTCCACATGAACATAACTAAGCATGGACTCCTGATTCCTACTTCTACACAACCGTGGCCATCTCTCGTTTTTGTGGTGAAGGGAAGACCAAATCAGTTTACCCTAAGTTCGCTCATTTCTTCTAAGGGTCAGTCCTGGTTGCTCACTTTCCTCACTCCCATCTCTACCATCTAATCCTTCAGCAAATGCTCTTCAATCAGAGCCCAACTTTTCCCTGTCATTACCATAATTGCCCCAAATGAGGCTGCCGTCACCTCGCATCAGAGATGCTTCTATTGCCTTTAACTAGCCTTCCCACTTCCACTCTGGTTTCCCTTAAAATCTAATCTTCACCTGGCAACCAGAAAAGTGTTCTTCTTTTTTTTTTTTTTTAAAGTTAAATTAGATCATGACCTTGGCTGTACTTGGAATAGGTGTGAAACTCTCTCATTGCACTTGGAATAAGATTTTTATCTTAGTTTTCAAGGCTCTGCATTATCTGGCCACTGCCTTTTTCTCTAACTTCATCTTCTGCCAATCCCCCTCTTGCTAACTCCACTGGCATCACTAGGTTTTATTTCCAGCTTCTTAGACATTCTGTTTTCCCTTTCTCAGGAAACTGGTGCATGTTCACGCTGTTGGGACAACATTTCTTCCCACTTTTTGGATGGTTGTTCTTTTTTTTTTTTCCTACACAGTTTAGGTCTCAGAATAAAAGTCATTTATTTTCAGAAGTCCTGGCGGACTCCACCCTTTGTCCATACGTTACTGTTTACCCAAGAACATTGTTTATTTCCTTCATTATGCTTTCCACTAGGCAACAGCTACAGGAGGTCGGAGAAGATGCTTGTCTTATTCCTTGCTGTCACCCACTGCTTGCCATTTAGCCTGGCACTTGATTAATATTTGCATATTGAATGAAATGAATTCTTACTTCGTCTTGATTCTCCAGTTGCTATAACCATCCTTAAGCCTGTCTGCTTGCTTCTTTTTCATTTGTTGGAGCCTCTGCTGCTTCTCATTTGTTTTCCCTATTTCTTTCGATATACCTTCTTTCTTGTTGGTTTCTGTGCATTATTTTGAACTGAATCCATGTGTGTTCATCTGATCAATTCATTTAAATGTATTTGTGAATGCTTTAAACGAAAGATGATCTGTTGTACATGGGAGGATGTAACTATGAGAAAAACAAAAGCCTACTCTTATTGGCACATTTTTAGATAGAGACATAAGGCAGAGATCAAGAAAGGAAAAGTATGTAAACAACTACTACACTAGAATAAGGTAAAAACTACAGGGACTTCTAAATGCCTCACCATGCTCTTTGTTGCTGACATACTACATAATCTAAATCCTAAATTTTCTGGCTTCTAGAATAATCATGCTTTCATTTTTTTAATGCTCTGGAAGTTGTCACAATTCTAGAACTGAATATAATAGGCTTATTTTTTGTTACTCACATGCATCTTTATGTTTTTATAAACTTCACTAAGCATTTCAGCTCTTGGGCCAATGGATTGTTACTTTAACGATGAACAAAAGATTTAGAGGAGCTTGTTTTATAATTTCAATGGCACAGATAGTGGAAAAATCAACTGATTACAATATATTATTAAATATGCTGTGACCAGATTCACCACTTCAGAATGCTGATGTTACCCTGAAGACATATCCTTGACAGTTATCCGTATCAGCAGCAATAGTAGAATTTTCCATTACATTATTATAACCCACTCTCTTATAAGCAAAATTTTACTAAGGTTTTAGAATCTGCAAGTGAAGTAGCTGCTTAAAGTATAGAAAAAGTTCAACCAAACTTTAAGAAATGTTTAGAAACAGTTAAACCAAAACTATTTCCTTTAACAGTTAATATAATTCTTTTTATTTTTCCTTCTTCATAAGGAGAACATTCAGTAATATAAAAATTCATCATTACTTCACACTGTCTCTTTGATTATTCTGATATTAATCTGCAAGGGAACCAGCCAGAAAGTGTTCATGTTGATCAAACCTTGAATCCAAATTCAACAGGCCAGTGGTTATTAAAAACTAGTGGAAGCTTAATTGCATAGCAACCTTACTCCAGCGAAAACCAAACACACAAACAAAACAAGACAGAAAAAACCCACAGAATTAAATTATAAGCAGTTGAATCCTGCAGTAACAAAATAATAAGAAAAGATGACTGGTTTCTTTAAATCTATCCAGGTAGAAACAAAACTTTTCTGATCACTAATAAGAAATTAATGTCTAGTATCTTGGATCTAATCAGTTTAACATTGTTGTTTATTTAGTCAGCCATCAAACATATATAAAAACATAGAAAAGTTTCCAAAGTTGCATAAAAATGGTGACATCAATTCTCATAGTAGTTTATTGGCTCAAATATATTGCTATTTCAGTTTTCAGTTCACATGTTTGCCAGAACTAGCAACCACTGGCCAACATGACTGGAACTCACAGGAGAGGGTAATGACTTAGAGAGGTGTGAAAAAGAAATTTTATAATTTATAAAAACAAAACATTATCAACAAAAACCCACTGAATAAACCCAGGTCCCTGCCACCAAAGAATGTATGTTCTTGTAAATGAGTGACTGGAATCATTTTCTTTCATTGTTGTTGTTTGGTTGCTAAGTTATGTCAGACTCTTGAACCAGATGGACTGTAGCCATCCAGGCTCCTCTGTCCATGGGATTTCCCAGGCAAGACTACTGGAGTGGGTTGCCATTTTCTTATCCAGGGGATCTTCCTGACCCAGGGATTGAACCTGAGTCTTCTGCCTTGGCAGGCAGATTCTTTACCACTGAACCACCAGGGAAGACCTTTTTCAGTCATAGACTCTTTAAAAAAAAGAAATAGCATAGGCAGCCATAAATAAGATCACATCTCTGTTTTGACATTTTTTCCTTTCAGCTTTATGTTTTTTTGTTGTACAAGAGGGTGTTAATTAATTAGATGGTATTGAAAGAAACAAAAATTTCATTTGAGAATAACTATAAAGATGCCGAACCTGAAGCGCTAATACTTTGGCTACCTGATGGCGAAGAGCCAACTCATTGGAAAAGACCCTGATGCTGGGAAAGATTGAAGGCAGGAGAAGGGGACAATAGAGGATGTGATGGTTGAATGGCATTACTGACTCAATAGACATGAGTTTGAGCAAACTCTGGGAGATGGTGAAGAATAGGGAAGTCTGCGTGCTGCAGTCCAAGGGGTCGTAAGGAGTCAGACATGACTTAGCAACTGAACAACAAAGCAATCTCTCCTTTTTTCCTTTGTTTCCTAAAGGTCAGTGTGATTCTAACCAAATATAACAGTCCTTATCCAAGTCCTTATCCAAGTCCAGTCCTTATCCAAGAGTATGCCGATCCTTTTTATAGAATTACTTGAAATACAATTCATGGCTCTGTGTTGAATACAATAACATTTTGATAAAACTACACTATCAGTATAAAAAGGTGTTTGGAACAAGGGAACTTGAAAGAGAACTTATTTCTTTCAAAATGTCTTCATTTTGAAATTAATGCTGCTGCTGCTACTAAGTTGCTTTAGTCGTGTCCGACTCTGTGCGACCCCATAGACGGCAGCCCACCAGGCTCCCCCGTCCCTGGGATTCTCCAGGCAAGAGTACTGGAGTGGGGGTGCCATCACCTTCTCCGGAAATTAATGCAGCCTAATGCAATTAGATTATTATCTTAAAATGATTATTGAGCTAATTGATCAATTTAATGAAGAAAATTGAGAAATTTCACAAATAATCAGCTAGTGTGCTGAGACTTGAAGCCACAAAGTTATAGTAAATGATTTGAGTAATAGTGTTTTATAAAATAGGTGTCAATATCATCGATTTGAGTTACAACATTTTATTATGTAGAATAGGTGTCAATATCATTGATTTGAGTTATAGTGTTTTATGTAAAACAGGTGTTAATATCATTATTACTTCACTTTCTGGATACTTTATAAGCTTGTCCTAATAGAGTTTAGTTTGTGGAGGGCACAGCAAAACAAGTAGTATTCTTTGTTACAATACAACTAATCTTTGCAACAGCTGTGCATTTACCATCCTCAGCTGCTCCAGTTACAACAATCAGCCTTTTCACAGCCTGACACCTGTCTCTTATTATATTTGAGAACAATTGTTAATTTCCTTACATTTCCCATCCCTCTTAGTGCCCTTGTGTCACTTTATTTCTCTGATGCACATTTACATGGTCTATTATATTAATTCTCTCATTTAATCTCGAGAACTTAAAAATTATTAGGAAGTTAATTGTGCAGGGATCAGAGGTTTTTTTCACTTACAGCATAACTCTGTTAAATGACACAGTTTGTTCCAGCTTCTTGCTGACACTGCAAGGGATTGTCTAGAACGAAGAGTTCAATTACTTTCACAGTGCTAATCATATATCATTATGTACAGGCATGAATCCTTAATTCCCAAGCCAGCGCCCAGAGCAGTGTGGGGGCAATAAAGGACACAACCCAAATTCGTCTGTCCACCGCAGCAAGCAGGGCATAACTGAAGAATAAAATAATTGTGTCTCCTTGGCTATGCTCTTTATTCATTTGAATATTTGATGCCCACAGTGAATCATGTTCCATTAATTTTTATTCCTCCACACAAGATTTTTGTCAGAATTGATTTAAGATGCATCATTCAAGGCCAAAGATATATTTACACTTTTTTTGGAGAACTTTTTACTGCACAATTCAGGAAACGCTTGCTTTCTGGTCCTTTGTAACTTTTTCAAGATACAAACAAAAAGGCAGGAAATAACTGACTTTGGAGTCTCACAGGTAAAGAATTCCAAATAAAGCCTGATTGTTCCTTCTTGCCACACATCTTAGACCCAGAGGTTAATGTGTAACCCGGACAATTCCCTTGTTCAGCTATCCCAAGGTCAATGAAAAAACGGAATCCGAGAGAATATTTTGTTTGTTTCAGAGGCAGGAAAATGGCTTATTAAATCTCAGAGCAGGGTGTAACCTCATTAAGTTAAATGTAAAAATAACTCACCAATCACAAGTTATGAAACAGGAAATCAACGCCCGTGTTATATAACAAAGGCACTCTTACATTTTTGACATTAAAAAAAAAAAAAGCTTCTGTTACCATTTTCTTTTCTCTCCTTTCCCCTCTCCTGTTATCCTCTCTGTTTGCCTGGGCAGGAAACTTGGCTGCCTCTGCTCACGTTGTCTGCTGCCCTTTTGTTCTATCATCTGCCCAGCCAGTGGTGGGAGGAGGCTGATAAATTTCCCCTGTTAGTTGGATGAGAAACTTCCATATCTGGGAGAATTATAATCAGATTGCCTTTTGGAAGAGAAACATGGACAGTGAGCGCAGTCCTTGCTGTTAAACATTTTTTTCTTGCTAGGCTGCTCAAGATCTTACTATCTATTTTTTTACCCGATGTTTTGTAGACTATACATAACTGTAAGAGCTTTTGAGATGTTCTGATTGCAAGCACATCAGTTTATTTACAGAAAATAACTCCAAAAGGAGTTTTCTATTGTAATCACTTCAATCAAGTAGCAAGGTTGGCAAGTTTTAAGTTTGAAATTGTTCCATTGTTTTTATTTGCTTGATTTTCCCCCAAATTTATTTTCCCCTTTCTTTCTCTTCTTCTTTCATTCTTTCTTTCTCTTTGGTAAAACAGCCACTCTTGTGCTCTATTGTATTTCATGTACCTAGCTCCTACACCTGGACTTTGGTCAATATTCAGCTAATATTTCTTCTGTGTCTCTTTTATAAATCATCTGTAAATATAGCTCAATATTATGTTACCTATATTTAAAATGTATTCGATTTTTCATAAGTTGAACCTAAGATGTCAGAGTGCTTTTCTGTTTTCCAGTCTTTTCCGTTGCATAATGTTGAAACTAAACACGTACTCTGCTTCATATTGGAGAAGGAAATGGCAACCCACTCCAGTATCCTTGCCTGGAGAATTCCATGGACAGAGGAGCCTGGCAGGCTACAGTCCGTGGGGTCACAGAGTTGGACAAGACTGAGTGACTAACAAACACACACTGCTTCGTATAACTGGGAACTAGTATTTTTTGCATACACAAGCATTTCTACAGGTATAGCAGATTCTTTGTGGGGTTAATTGGTAATCTGTTGCCTTTATCTGTTATATAATCTACTTTGGTGACTGAAAGACACAGTTTACCAAAGTATCACTGTGTTACTTTGTAAATATTTAATAACCTGACAGTTCCTCCAGGTTATGATAATCAGAGTACATGACCCAACCAGGTTGAATGCAGTGAAATGGGGACCAGCCTGTGACTGGCTAGTTGGCAACTGTAATTAATCATTAATTGACTGATGTATTCTGGGGATGGGTGAAAGTTGTGATACTTCTTAATCTTGGTTACAATTTAAATGGCCTAAGGCAATGGCACCCCACTCCAGTACTCTTGCCTGGAAAATCCCGTGGATGGAGGAGCCTGGTAGGCTGCAGTCCATGGGGTCGCACAGAGTCGGACACGACTGAGTGACTTCACTTTCACTTTTCACTTTCATGCATTGAAGAAGGAAATGGCAACCCACTCCAGTGTTCTTGCCTGGAGAATCCCAGGGATGGGGAAGCCTGGTGGGCTGCTGTCTATGGGGTCGCACAAACTCGGACACGACTGAAGTGACTTAGCAGAGATCTTTTAAATAACAAATACCAATGTCAGACTAACGAAATCTGAGGTGCGACCTGGGTACCTGTATTTTAAAAAGCATCCTAAGTGATTCTGTTGCAAGTGAAGCTGAGAATCCTTGTGTCTGAATCACTTAATAACAAAGAAAATGCAAACCTGCTTGGGATCACTTTGACCAGGCCAACAACTATTGATCCTACATGCATCTAATCCTCTTATTACTGTTTATTTGCTTTCACCCTTTCCTATTTATGAACATATAAAAGTTTGGTTGGATTTATAATCCCACCAAATCAATATTTGCTTTGTGTATATTAGCTAGGGTCTGGCTAACCTCTTGACATCAGTCTCCATCTCAGAACATATTTCAAGTTAGCTTTCTTAAATATTTCATGATCTCATTTGAAAAATTGTCATTCTGAAGTTTACTTTGAAAACATTTATCTGCTTTTTAATGTATTTTTTAAGTCACTGAATTCCATGATTTTACTCTTTGAACTAATGCTTTGTCATTTTTCCAAAAATCAATGCCTTAAAGACTCAGACATCTGTTTAATGCTAATACAATAGACTTTTAAAATAAACATTATATTCAAGTTTATAATTTTATGGACCGATTATTAATGGCATTCATGTATATTATTGGGTCTGTTGCGATTTCATTTCTTCCTGAGTTTCAAATAAAATCATGTCATATATAAAAATGTCATATTTTGTTAACCTTGAAATTTTTTGTGTAAATACAGTCACAAACCAGAGCATATACTCTTAATTCATATGTCTTCCTTATTAAGAAAATAGTCACATTATATGTAATCATTTTTATTTTTCTTTCCTAATCCTCAGAAATACTTTTCTTTTTCTTTGTGAGGCAATCTCCCATCCTTTTTGATTTCTAGATTCTGGGTTTTTTTTTTTTTTTTTAATTCATTGTAATTTGTGAATGGCCATTATATCTACTACTGCGGGCAGGAATCCCTCAGAAGAAATGGAGTAACCATCGTGGTCAACAAAAGAGTTTGAAATGCAGTACTTGGATGCAATCTCAAAAACAACAGAATGATCTCTGTTCGTTTCCAAGGCAAATCATTCAATATCACAGTAATCCACATCTATGCCCCAAACAGTAATGCTGAAGAAGCTGAAGTTGAACAGTTCTATGAAGACCTACAAGACCTTTTAGAACTAACACCCAAAAAAGATGTCCTTTTCATTATAGGGGACTGGAATGCAAAAGTAGGAAGTCAAGAAACACCTGGAGTAACAGGCAAATTTGGCCTTGGAATACAGAATGAAGCAGGGCAAAGACTAATAGAGTTTTGCCAAGAAAATGCACTGGTCATAGCAAACACCCTCTTCCAACAACACAAGAGAAGACTCTACACATGGACATCACCAGATAGTCAACACCAAAATCAGATTGATTATATTCTTTGCAGCCAAAGATGGAGAAGCTCTATACAGTCAACAAAAACAAGACCAGAAGCTGACTGCGGCTCAGATCATGAACTCTTTATTGCCAGATTCAGACTTGAATTGAAGTAGGGAAAACCACTAGACCATTCAGGTATGACCTAAATCAAATCCCTTATGATTATACAGTGAAAGTGAGAAATAGATTTAAGGGACTAGATCTGATAGATAGAGTGCCTGATGAACTATGGACTGAAGTTCGTGACATTGTACAGGAGACAGGGATCAAGACCATCCCCGTGGAAAAGAAATGCAAAAAAGCAAAATGGCTGTCTGGGAAGGCCTTACAAACAGCTGTGAAAAGAAAAGAAGCAGAAAACAAAGGAGAAAAGGAAAGATATAAGCATCTGAATGCAGAGTTCCTAAGAATAGCAAGAAGAGATAAGAAAGCCTTCTTCAGCGATCAATGCAAAGAAATAGAGGAAAACAACAGAATGGGAAAGACTAGAGATCTCTTCAAGAAAATTAGAGATACCAAGGGAACATTTCATGCAAAGATGGGCTCGATAAAGGACAGAAATGGTATGGACCTAACAGAAGCAGAAGATATTAAGAAGAGGTGGCAAGAATACACAGAAGAACTGTACAAAAAAGATCTTCATGACCCAGATAATCATGATGGTGTGATCACTGACCTAGAGCCAGACATCCTGGAATGTGAAGTCAAGTGGGCCTTAGAAAGCATCACTACAAACAAAGCTAGTGGAGGTGATGGAATTCCTGTTGAGCTATTTCAAATTCTGAAAGACGATGCTGTGAAAGTGCTACACTCAATATGCCAAATTTGGAAATTTGCTGTGGCCACAGGACTGGAAAAGGTCAGTTTTCATTCCAATCCCAAAAAAGGGCAATGCCAAAGAATGCTCATACTACCGCACAATTGCACTCATCTCACATGCTAGTAAAGTAATGCTCAAAATTCTCCAAGCCAGGCTTCAGCAATACATGAACCGTGAACTTCCAGTTGTTCAAGCTGGTTTTAGAAAAGGCAGAGGAACCAGAGATCAAATTGCCAACATCCGCTGGATCATGGAAAAAGCAAGAGAGTTCCAGAAAAACATCTATTTCTGCTTGATTGACTATGCCAAAGCCTTTGACTGTGTGGATCACAATAAACTATAAAATTCTGAAAGAGATGGGAATACCAGACCACCTGATCTGCCTCTTGAGTAATCCGTATGCAGGTCAGGAAGCAACAGTTAGAACTGGACATGGAACAACAGACTGGCTCCAAATAGGCAAAGGAGTGCTTATTGAACTTATATGCAGAGTACATCATGAGAAATGCTGGGCTGCAGGAAGCACAAGCTGGAATCGAGATTGCCAGAAGAAATATCAATAACCTCAGATATGCAGATGACACCACCCTTATGGCAGAAAGTGAAGAGGAACTAAAAAGACTCTTGATGATGGTGAAAGAGGAGAGTGAAAAAGTTGGCTTAAAACTCAAAATTCAGAAAACTAAGATCATGGCATCTGGTCCCATCACTTCATGGCAAATAGATGGAGAAACAGTGGAAACAGTGTCAGACTCTATTTTTTGGGGCTCCCAAATCACTGCAGATGGTGACTGCAGCCATGAAATTAAAAGACGCTTACTCCTTGGAAGGAAAGTTATGACCAACCTAGATAGCATATTCAAAAGCAGAGACATTACTTAGCTAACAAAGGTCCGTCTAGTCAAGGCTATGGTTTTTCCAGTGGTTATGTATGGATGTGAGAGTTGGACTGTGAAGAAAGCTGAGTGCTGATTAATTGATGCTTTTGAACTATGGTGTTGGAGAAGACTCTTGAGAGTCCCTTGGACTGCAAGGAGATCCAACCAGTTCATTCTGAAGGACATCAGCCTTGGGATTTCTTTGGAAGGAATGGTGCTAAAGCTGAAACTCCAGTACTTTGACCACCTCATGCGAAGAGTTGACTCATTGGAAAAGACTGTGATGCTGGGAGGGATTGGGGGCAGGAGGAGAAGGGGACGACAGAGGATGAGATGGCTGGATGGCATTACTGACTCAATGGATGTGAGTCTGAGTGTACCCTGGGAGTTGGTGATGGACAGTGAGGCCTGGCATGCTGCGATTCATGGGGTTGCAAATAGTCGGACATGACTGAGCGATTGAACTTAACTGAGCGGTTGGCACATATACCATATATTGATTAGTTCTTGCTGCAGGACAAAATTACCCAGAAGTTCTATGGCTTAAAACAACAATCGTTTGTAACTGTTCTTGTCTCTGTGAAGTTTGGCAGAAGTCCAGCTGATGTAGGTTGGGCTCAGCTTTGTGACTTTGGTTCTCTATGCAGTTTTATGGGATGCCTGGGGAGCTCTGTTCAGACTGTGAGGACAAGGATGGTTTCCTATCATGTATCTCTCATCCTTCTGATGTGATCACAGCACCACTTGAGGTATGTTTGTATGAAAATGATACAGAGCAAGTGGACACACGAGGACATGATGGGCTTGACTCAGAAGTCTACTCTGTCTTTCCTCAGGTCATGCAAAAGTATGGATACAGAAAGAGGGTTGGATTTGGGGCAATAAGTCAATCTATGACACGGTAATGCTCTTCATTCTTGTGCTCTTGGGTGATGTCATTTACCTGTTAAATCTCTCTTTCCTATAGAACTAAGGTTGGTCTCAGAATTGTTTTCAAGTCAGTGTTCTATGAAATGATCCAAAATTGATTCCCTGTTAGAGTAGGGACCATTTTCTCTTCCCTATCTAGTGTTTACTTTCTTCATGTTGATTATTTCTTTCTCCTTTATATTATTAGAACATTAAAATTTGGTCTAGATTGAGTGACTATTATAAAACATTAGTTACTCAATATATTTTTATTTAACCAATGGTTAATTTTTGCCTCTATTAGGACAAGACCACAGGGCGATGAGAAGATAACGCTTAAGAGAAGATGACGCTTCTCTTAAGGTGATGTGTCTCCATTGACTTTCGTTCCCAATGGAGCGTGAGCAGAAGAGATCCTTGTTTTTTCCAGAATAAATCCTTTAATTTTGAGAATTTTCAGTGCTTTTACCCTTGCCATATAGTCGTGGAAGCAAACATTGAACTGGAGGTGTGACCCTGGGACATTACGTAGAAAACAGATCCCCTGAAGCATCAGCCAGACTCATCACCAATTTGCTTGCTGCTGCTGCTGCTAAGTCGCTTCACTTGTGTCCGACTCTGTGCAACCCTATAGATGGAAGCCCACCAGGCTCCCCCATCCCTGGGATTCTCCAGCAAGAACACTGGAGTGGGTTGCCATTTCCTTCTCCAATGCATGAAAGTGAAAAGTGAAAGGGAAGTCGCTCAGTCATGTACGACTTAGTGACCCCATGGACTACAGCCTACCAGGCTCCTCCATCCATGGGATTTTCCAGGCAAGAGGACTGGAGTGGGGTGCCATTGCCTTCTCCAACCAATTTGCTTAAATGAGGAATAAAACTTTTTTTAAGCCACTGAGATTTGAGGACTTTATGTTATCCCAAAACTTAACCTACTACAGATAAACTGTGTTTTCCTAACACTGAAGCTGAAGGTAAAGATATATGTGCTCACTGTAGTCAGTTTACAGTTTTAAATGAACAAGTATAATCATAGATATCTAGGAAAGGAAGCTCTCAGCAGACAAATGTGAGTGATTTTCACTATTTCTTAGTTCTTTTTTTTTTTTTATCACTGGTCACAATTCAAACTGATGGCCTTTGGAAGATTTCTCATGATGATCACTATCTCTAGCCAAACAGCAGAAAAAATGGACTAAGAAAAAAAGAGACTTAAAAACACCAAGCAAAGTGGGCATCCTTAGCAGATTTTACTTTTCGGCTGTCACGCACACCCGACTGAACTGACATTCGAATATGGTGGCATTGATTGGGATGTTATCTTTGAAGAAGTCTGTTCAGTCTTTGTTTTACACCAGGCAAATCTTGGACTGAAATTTAAGATGCGGCTCTTACAACTCTGCATCGATTTATCTCTTGCCTGCCTACAAAATTGATTTATCTCTTGGCTGCCCACAAAACTGACACTTATTTTGGCATCTTGGAAAGTACAAACTTGAGACTTCAATATACTAATACTTGTGGGCAGAGACAGAGAGTAATTTTGGTGAGGGGGAGCATCTGACAGAGAAGTGTCCTTCAGTCGTGTCTGACTCTTTGCAACCCTATAGACTGTAGCCCGCCAGGCTCCTCTATCCACGGGATTCTCCAGGCAAGAATACTGGAGTGGGTTGCCATTTCCTTCTCCAGGGAATCTTCCTGATTTAGGCATTGAACCCGTGTCTCTTTTGTCTCCTGCATTGGCAGGTGAGTTCTTCACCCCCAGTGCCACCCGGGAAGCCCACAGAGAAGTGTCCTAATTCATTCAGAATATTAAAACTTTCTTAATTAAGAATGTTCAGGAGCATTGCTTGATTCATAAAGACCTCACCGGTCCCTTGAGAAAGAATTTAAAATGTATACAATTGGGATTCAGATATATAGAAATAGAGTTATAGACTGACAGATCTGGGGATAAGGATTCCTAATGGAAAGGCACTGGTGAATGAGAAAGGAATCTTGTAGGCTAGACCAGAATGAACAGATATGGATGGATGTTAAGGATGGTGAAAGTTCTAGGTATAGAATGAAGCTGTGCTGTAATATTCTCAAACCCAGAAGTTTATCAGTGCTTAGGGGCTCTGAGAAGGGCTTCCCTGGTAGCTCTGCTGCTAAAGAATCTGCCTGCAATGCAGGAGACCCCAGTTTGATTCCTGGGTCAGGAAGATCTGCTGGCGAAGGGATAGTCTACCCACTCCAGGATTCTTGGGCTTCCCTGGTGGCTCAGACTATAAAGAATATGCCTGCAATGCAGGAGACCTGGGTTCAATCTCTGGGTTGGGAAGAACCCCTGGAAAAGAAAACAGCTACCCATTCCAGTATTCTAGCTTGGAGAATACCATGGACAGAGGAACCTGGCAGGCTACAGTCCATGGGGTAGCAAAGAGTCAGATATGACGGACTGACTTTTACTTTCACTTTATGGGCTTTGAGAAGAAAAAGGCTGAGCTAAAAACAAAAGCCTAGGGAACTGGAAGCATGTTTTTCCTGTGACTAACCACCACCAGCACCCCTCAGAGACCTGAAGGTAAGATGTGGGAATTACTTCCTTATTTCCTAAAACAGAAAAAATTTCCAGAAATGTGACAATCAGCAGCAGCATTAATATGGAACAAGGAACTATCCCAGTTTGTGGACATCAAGAACTGAGAACTCTCAAAGTGCAGAGCCACTGGTGGAAACTCTGATCGTATGTGAGACACATGCCTCATGTCAGGACTCCCCATAGGAAAAAGACTGTACCTAGCCGGAGAAGGCAATGCCACCCACTCCAGTACTCTTGCCTGGAAAATCCCATGGATGGGGGAGCCTGGTGGGCTGCAGTCCATGGGGTCGTGAAGAGTCAGATACGACTGAGCGACTTCACTTTCACTTTTCACTTTCATGCATTGGAGAAGGAAATGACAACCCACTCCAGTGTTCTTGCCTGGAGAACCCCAGGGACGGTGGAGCCTGGTGGGCTGCTGTCTATGTGGTCGCATAGAGTTGGACACAACTGAAGAGAATTAGCAGCAGCAGCAGCAGCAGCAGGAGTAACAAAAATTGTTTACGATTGGGGTGCATAGAATATAACAAACTATCTCTGGAAGATGCTTAAATCTGCAATATATATCTCAATTTTATATGGTATATATCTTCAGTTTCAGTCCAAGATTAGCTTGATTATAAAGGTTGAATAGACTTCTTTAAACATACCTTCCCAATCAATACCTCCATATTCAAACCTCAGGGCAAACATTTTAGTGAAATATACATATGTAGACAAAGCGGACTAAAGGTGAATGTAGAACTCAAAGAACTTCCACAAACATGAACACATGGGTAACACCATAACCCAGGTCAAGAAATAGAATATGACCAGCATCACAGAGCCTCCTCATTCACCCTTCCGGTCAATATATATTCAAGACTGACATAGCTTAGTGTTGTTTGACCCTGAACTTTATATACCTGGAATCACACAGTAGACATTTTTTGAATCTGGCTTCTTTGACTCAACATATTATGGCTGAGATTTATTCTTGTTGCATGGTATTTTAATGTGTTACTTTCTTCTTGCCCTGTAGTAATCCACAGCATGAATGTAAAGCAGTGTGTTTCTTCATTCTACTGATGATGGATTTTTTTTTTCCAGCTTGACTTTACTAGGAATAGTGCTAATGTGAACATTATAGCATAAGTGTTTTGATGAGCTTTTGTACACATTTCTGTTCTTTGTATAACTAGAAATAAAATTACAGGATCATATGAGGTTATTGTAGGTTATTGTACTGAACACTTTTATGTAGGTTATATGTAGGTTATTGTACTGAACAGTTTTCCACACTGGTTGTATCAATTTACATTTCCATTGGTAGTATATAAAAGTTACACTTGTTCCAAGTCATTGCTAACACAATATCATCTTTTATTTTTTTATTTTAGCCCTTCTTGTGTAATTGTAATAGACTCTCATTTTGGTTTCAAATTGCATTTCTCTGATGACTAGTGATGTTGAGCACTTTTTTATACATTATTAGAAATTTTGATATATTTTAAAATTAAATGTCTTTAATTTTTCTGATGGCTTTTTCCTTTTTTTCTCTTTTGGGTTATTGTTTAGTCACTAAATTGTGTCCAACTCTTTGTGACCCCCTTGCCAGTCTCCTCTGTCCATAGGATTCTCCAGGCAAGAATACTGAATTGGGTTGCCATTTCCTTCTTAAGGGAATCTTCCCGATCCAAGGATAGAACTGAGTCTTCTGCATTGGCAAGTGGATTCTTTACCACAGTACTTTGTCTTTTTCTCATTGATGTGTCTTTGATAATTATTTCTTATGTTAGAACATACTCTAAATTATTTCAATATTTTAAAGTTTGTTGTCTTTCATTATGGCCCAAATTATGATCAATTTCGGTGAATAGCCCATAAGTATTTGAAACAAATATTAATTCTATCCTCTATCAGTCCTTTGTGGGAGCACTGTAGCATGAATCCCTCAATTCTTCTCTTGGTTTAGGTTTTCTAGATTTGATTTCTGTCTAAGCTGGATTTCCGGAGTATGGAGATTAGTATAAATATGGCATATGTTTAGCCATAGAGTTAATATTTATAAAATTACTTTCAGAAATAAGAACAACATTACAAAACTCTCCATATAACCATGAAATGTGAAATATTTTAAATTTTTTGTTTTTCCTCACTTTTTATGGTAAAATTTTACAGTGCCTTATACAGCACTGTGTGTGTATTTCAGCATGCTATGTGCCTATCATTTTTAGTAGAAATAAAATGTACTTTGTTGTAATAGAGTGAGTTCATTAAGACCATAAGTGCAAAAGAACAATTATTTTTGCAGTTTTCTTAATGTTTTGCTAACTTCTTATTTAGACACTTTGAACTTGCACAATTTCTGCCAAGGGTAACCTGTTCTCGAGCTTTGATACTTTGTCTTCATTATCCTCAGTTTTCTGCCTAGTAACAAAGTTTATTAGTTAATTTAAGCTAATAGCCATGAATTGTGGTTCATTAATTGAAACTTCAGATTCACTGGTTTTAATAAAAAAGCCCACAGTCACTTCTTAAATCACTTTCAGATGTAGTTAATCTCCTCTAATTGTTTTTGTTGTTGTTGCTTCTTTTTCTATCTTTGTGTGAAAATAATTACTAGAGATTGATTCATTAAAGATAACTAAATGGTTCAGTTTGGACAATGAGCAATCTAGAAAACATAAAATCCTGATATTCTTTCCAGGTGATATCACTTCAACATGATCTGATAACCAGGATGAAAAAAACTGAAAAAGATTTTTTTCAGTTTTTGAGATTAAATGGTAAAAAAATGTTCAAATTAGTTACTTAATTTTATGAAGACCTTAATGTGGCAAATTTTAATTCACTTTCTTGGTGTTATCACAACGTGTTTTGTCTCAAGACAGCATTAGAGTTTTGAACTATTTTTTATCTCTCTTTCCTAAAATAATAATTTCAGTAAAAATTCAAAATATATAAGAAAAATGTTTTGCATATAACACAAATTTAATATACAAGTATATATACACACACATACATGATTTATATATGTATGTGTTATATATATATACATATATAACACATACATACAAACATACACACACACATTGCAAACAGAAATACTATTCTGTTGAATCTGTAATGGTAGAAAATATAACTTTCAATTGTCCAATATCTTATCACCTCTTGGGAAAAAAGTGATCTTCATTATGTGGTCAGCTTTCAAAGTTGAGTGAAAGTTTACTTGCTAGTTATAGTGTTTGAACTCCTGTAATAGTAAATTAAGTTCTACCAAGTGCCCATGTATTTACTGGAGTTTAACAAAAACTGCATAATTCTGTACTCCTTGGGTAGCAGCAGGAAGCAACCCCTGGGAGCAGAAATCACAGCTGGGAGCAATTAAGACTGATTAGCTCCTGGCTGAGGAAATCAAAATGGAAAGAAATTTCTCTTAGAGGGAATTAGGAGCCCCATTCCCAAGCATTTCCGAGCTAAGCGCAATTCTCAGAGGAACTGAGGACTGAGGGAAAAATGTGAATTTCAAATATTTGGAGGTTTTCTCAGCTTATTTAACGTCTGCATAACCACTATGGGTTGACTCTATTGGACACTTGAAAGAAAAGTTCAAGTAAATTGACCAACTGTTTATATATATATATTTCTCCACTTTTTCCACATAGCCCAAGGTTTCCTTAATGTTTTCATTTACCCTTACAGATAGACTATAGATGGTTCTCGTAATGATTTACTAATTATTTTATACAGATGGGGAGAGTTGTGGTTTTGGAGAAATTGCCATAGCACATAAATGTCAGTTCTCTTGAAAAAAAAATACCCATTATTGTGTATGAGATTGGTCTGAATTATCTTTTAAAAACTGTAAAATAGTGCAGTTGAAATTTTATGCAAGAAATATGCAGAAATTTTTTATATAATACCTGAAAATGCCATCCTGGATAAAGAATTGGTTTCTAAACAGCTAGATAAGGATGTGCTTAATAAAGCAAAAGCAATTAAATAAAATGATAATAGAATGCATAGTTTATACTGGTTTCTTTTACTTTATATTTGAACTACAGATATCCATTAGAAACATATTTCTTTTGAATAGGCTGAATTGGGTGGTTAACAATTTATAAATATAAATTAAATAGAAAGTTGTTTCTCTAGATTTTTAAAAACAATCCATCAGAGATTCACTTATTCTCAATTCTACTTCTGAATTAGTACTAACCATGTTTTATGTGGATACCTTTGTTACTGTATTGAACCTTCTTCAGCAGAAAAATTATAATCATACTAGGATGTTTATAAACAATTGTTATTCTGTTTTTCCTCACTTAACAGATAGAATGGATTATTTTCATATGTAATCATCTATGTAACATAATATTCATCTGGATCCAGATTTTTGAAATAATCTTAAAAAAATTTTTTTCCTCTTGCCTGTCCCCCACTTTTGGGTGTGTTGAAAATATCACATGAGAGGAACAAACTGAAGGCCGATATTTGAAAATATGTTCCAAACAATCACTTTGAAGGACTATAATTATTATCTACAAAAGATAAGGCTTGGTGGACTGATAAATTACTGAATCAAAACTATCTTGAATTTCATTTCTAGATATACCACTGTGTTACCTCAGTTAGTTTCCTTTAATTTATTTTACTACTTGAACCACTTTAGCTCCTCTGTCCACGGAGTTCTCCAGGCAAGAATACTAGAGTGGGTAGACATTCCCTTCTCCAGGGCATCTTCCCAACCTAGAGAATTGAACCTGGGTCTTCTGCATTGCAGACTGATTCTTTACTGTCTGAGCCACCAGGGAAGCCCTACTTTAGAGAAGGGCCATGTTGATTTTTGATGCCAGGTGATTGGATAATCTTAATGTTACACTTTTAGAAAAAAACTTTATAAAAATATATGGAAAGGGACTTCCCTGGTGGTCCAGAGGTTAAGACTTCACTTTCTAATACTGGGGGTGCCAGTTGAATCCCTGGTTGGGGAGTTAAGATCCCACATGCCTTATGACCAAAAAACTAAAATGTAAAACAGAAGCAATACTGTAACAAATTTAATAAAGACTTTAAAAATGGCCCACATTAAAAAATATCTTTAAAAAACATGTTGCACCTCAAGAAACAAGAAAAAAGTCAAATAAATAACCTAACTCTACACCTAAAGCAACTAGAAAAGGAAGAAATGAAGAACCCCGGGGTTAGTAGAAGGAAAGAAATCTTAAAACTTAGAGCAGAAATAAATGCAAAAGAAACAAAAGAGATCATAGCAAAAATCAACAAAACCAAAAGCTGGTTTTTTGAAAGGATAAATAAAATTGACAAACCATTAGCCAGACTCATCAAGAAACAAAGGGAGAAAAATAAAATCAATAAAATTAGAAATGAAAATGGAGAGATCACAACAGACAACACAGAAATACAAAGGATCATAAGAGACTACTATCAACAATTATATGCCAATAAAATGGACAACGTGGAAGAAATGGACAAATTCTTAGACAAGTACAACTTTCCAAAACTCGATCAGGAAGAAATAGAAAATCTTAACAGACCCATCACAAGCACGGAAATTGAAACTGTAATCAAAAATCTTCCAGCAAACAAAAGCCCAGGTACAGACGGTTTCACAGCTGAATTCTACCAAAAATTTAGAGAAGAGCTAACACCTATCGTGTTCAAACTCTTCCAGAAAATTGCAGAGGATGGTAAACTTCCAAACTCATTCTATGAGGCCACCATCACCCTAATACCAAAACCTGACAAAGATCCCACAAAAAAAGAAAACTACAGGCCAATATCACTGATGAACATAGATGCAAAAATCCTTAACAAAATTCTAGCAATCAGAATCCAACAACACATTAAAAAGATCATACACCATGACCAAGTGGGCTTTATCCCAGGGATGCAAGGATTCTTCAATATCCACAAATCAATCAATGTAATACACCACATTAACAAATTGAAAAATAAAAACCATATGATTATCTCAATAGATGCAGAGAAAGCCTTTGACAAAATTCAACATCCATTTATGATAAAAATTCTCCAGAAAGCAGGAATAGAAGGAACATACCTCAACATAATAAAAGCTATATATGACAAACCCACAGCAAACATTATCCTCAATGGGGAAAAATTGAAAGCATTTCCTCTAAAGTCAGGAACAAGACAAGGGTGTCCACTTTCACCATTACTATTCAACATAGTTTTGGAAGTTTTGGCCACAGCAATCAGAGCAGAAAAAGAAATAAAAGGAATCCAAATTGGAAAAGAAGAAGTGAAGCTCTCACTGTTTGCAGATGACATGATCCTCTACATAGAAAACCCTAAAGACTCCACCAGAAAATTACTAGAACTAATCAATGACTATAGTAAAGTTGCAGGATATAAATCAACACACAGAAATCACTTGCATTCCTATACACTAATAATGAGAAAACAGAGAAATTAAGGAAACAATTCCATTCAGCATTGCAATGGAAAGAATAAAATACTTAGGAATATATCTACCTAAAGAAACTAAAGACCTATATATAGAAAACTATAAAACACTGGTGAAAGAAATCAAAGAAGACACTAATAGATGGAGAAATATACCATGTTCATGGATTGGAAGAATCAATATAGTGAAAATGAGTATACTACCCAAAGCAATCTATAGATTCAATGCAATCCCTATCAAGCTACCAACAGCATTCTTCACAGAGCTAGAACAAATAATTTCACAATTTGTATGGAAATACAAAAAACCTCGAATAGCCAAAGCGATCTTGAGAAAGAAGAATGGAACTGGAGGAATCAACCTACCTGACTTCAGGCTCTACTACAAAGCCACAGTTATCAAGACAGTATGGTACTGGCACAAAGACAGAAATATAGGTCAATGGAACAAAATAGAAAGCCCAGAGATAAATCCACGCACATATGGACACCTTATCTTTGACAAAGGAGGCAAGAATATACAATGGATTAAAGACAATCTCTTTAACAAGTGGTGCTGGGAAATCTGGTCAACCACTTGTAAAAGAATGAAACTAGAACACTTTCTAACACCATACACAAAAATAAACTCAAAATGGATTAAAGATCTCAACATAAGACCAGAAACTATAAAACTCCTAGAGGAGAACATAGGCAAAACACTCTCTGACATACATCACAGCAGGATCCTCTATGACCCACCTCCCAGAATATTGGAAATAAAAGCAAAAATAAACAAATAGGACCTAATTAACCTTAAAAGCTTCTGCACATCAAAGGAAACTATTAGCAAGGTGAAAAGACAGCCTTCAGAATGGGAGAAGATAATAGCAAATGAAGCAACTGACAAACAACTAATCTCGAGAATATACAAGCAACTCCTACAGCTCAACTCCAGAAAAATAAATGACCCAATCAAAAAATGGGCCAAAGAACTAAATAGACATTTCTCCAAAGAAGACATACAGATGGCTAACAAACACATGAAAAGATGCTCAACATCACTCATTATCAGAGAAATGCAAATCAAAACCACTATGAGGTACCATTTCACACCAGTCAGAATGGCTGCGATCCAAAAGTCTCCAAGCAATAAATGCTGGAGAGGGTGTGGAGAAAAGGGAACCCTCTTGCACTGTTGGTGGGAATGCAAACTAGTACAGCCACTATGGAGAACAGTGTGGAGATTCCTTAAAAAACTGGAAATAGAACTGCCTTATGATCCAGCAGTCCCACTGCTGGGCATACACACTGAGGAAACCAGAAGGGAAAGAGGCACGTGTACCCCAATGTTCATCGCAGCACTGTTTATAATAGCCAGGACATGGAAGCAACCTAGATGTCCATCAGCAGATGAATGGAGAAGAAAGCAGTGGTACATATACACAATGGAGTATTACTCAGCCATTAAAAAGAATACATTTGAATCAGTTCTAATGAGGTGGATGAAACTGGAGCCTATTATACAGAGTGAAGTAAGCCAGAAAGAGAAACACCAATACAGTATACTAACACATATATATGGAATTTAGAAAGATGGTAACAATAACCCTGTGTACGAGACAGCAAAAGAGACACTGATGTATAGAATAGTCTTATGGACTCTGTGGGAGAGGGAGAGGGTGGGAAGATTTGGGAGAATGGCATTGAAACATGTAAAATATCATGTATGAAACGAGTTGCCAGTCCAGGTTCGATGCACGATACTGGATGCTTGGGGCTGGTGCACTGGGACGACCCAGAGGGATGGAATGGGGAGGGAGGAGGGAGGAGGGTTCAGGATTGGGAACACATGTATACCTGTGGTGGATTCATTTTTATATTTGGCAAAACTAATACAATTATGTAAACTTAAAAAAAAAATTCTTAAATTATAAAAAAAATAAAAAAATAAAAAACATGTTGATAATCATACATGTTATTTCTAGTTTGGGAGAATTATTGACTAAATTTTAAGAAATCATGGTTCAAAGTTCAGCAATTGCTGACCAGAAATTATATGAAAGGGGATGGTTATGTCCTCAGTTGACTTTCTATTTCCCAAACAAGTAGTTCTTAACTTTTATGTTTTAAGTCCCATGAATTCCCCTATAAAATAACCCAAGTTTCAACATGGTGCACATGTGCTCAGTCGTGTCTGAGTCTTCAAGACTCCAAGGACTGTAGCCTGCCAGGCTCCTCTGCCCATGGGATTCTCCAGGCAAGAATATTGGAATGAGTTGCGATTTCCTCCTCCAGGGCATCTTCCAAGCCCATGGATACAACCAGTGTCTGCCTCGTCTCCTGCATTGCAAGCAGATTCTTTACCACTGTGCCACTTGGGAAACCCCAAGTTTCAACATAAGAAACACAAAAGCTCATTTCCAAGGTAGAAATGTGTGTATTTGCCTACATTATAATGACATTCACAGTAAGATCTACCAATAACTCACTGCGTTAATGTTGGGGGTATATATTTTTGCATTGGAAATTTTATATCTGATAATACTGTATCTTTGGGGAAGGACAAATTACATTATGGTCATCATTAGTTTATTAGAGCTGCTACCTAGACTGACAAAACAGTTATTTTAAGTCCAGCACATTGGGAGTGAAGTGGTGAGGAGTTTACCAAAACTTCAGAAACCAATAGAAAACAAGCCCAGGAAATGAGTTAAGCACATGCCTCAATTTCCAAGTTTATGCTATACGATCCATAACGGGCCAGGTCAATATAGTCCGAGTTGCAACTGGATGTGGGAGTTAAATTAGAAAGACTTTTTGGAACATTTAGGAAAGTACTTCTTGTCACCAGTAATCTTCAAACTGGGAAACACATAATCTAGAAGTGTAAGAAAACTTTCCAAATGTTAAGAAAGCCAAAATGTTTTAAGGGCCACTTTTCACATCTTCCACTTTCCTATGAACTCTTTGCTAAAAATTAGTCTGTGACTGCTTTCACAGTAGCACTTCTTCCATTTCATTAAAGAGAGTATCCCTAAGATTTAAACCCCTTTGGCTGCTTCTGTGACAGCTTTAAGGGCTAACAAAGCACAAAAACCCCTCTAAGATTTCCATTTCCCCCTCCATGTACATATTCTCTTATGCATACAATGTGGCATTAGAAAGCAGGGTGTTTTGCCCTGGGCTCTTCATGGGGTCTTCTGAATTCAAGCATTTGGGAGAGTTGCACTATGGGATTAATGGCCATATTTATTCAAAGGTTTTCTGTTCATCTTCTGTCCTCTTACAAAAAGTGTAGCAGGGCAGTCTTATGAAGCACATCTAAACAAATATCAGTACAAAATAGTGAATAATAAAAATGATTTTCCCACATGTGTAAAAATAAGCCATTCTTTTCCACTATACTCAATATTTACCCTTGGGAAGTTTTTAAACAAATTACCTTCAAATAATCAAAGCAAAGATAGATTATTCACATTGACTTTTAAATTCTAACTGAAATATTTTCAAAGGCTACAAATTTTTTCATGATTTACTGACTAAAAATCTAAGGCTAGGGTTTTGTTATGATTTCTTTGAGATTCATAACAGTTTATGATAAAATATTTATTTTAAAATATTATAATATTTTATTTATATTATAAAATATTTATTATAAAATATTTATTCCAATTATAGTAGCTCAGGGATAGATTCATTTTAACAGTATATGACTCTCCACTTCATTGAATACATTTAAAAAGTTTAGTCACGATATATACAGTTAATTGAGTTGTTTCTGATTTTGATACTTGATTTTTGTTTAATTATTCTGCAAAATTGAATCTTTGGACACAAATGTTTTCAAAGAATACATATAAGTTTAATTTAGCTATAAGAATATATTCATTTATATTATATCTCATTACAAATTAAAAGGAAACTGTATATTTTTCTACTCATTTTTTAAAATTATAAATATCAGTAAAATAAATACATTTTGACCTCTACCAGTTTAATTTTAATGAGACAAACTTGAGTAATCTGCATTACAAAGTAATTTTATTTCTTATAGAAAGGAAGTTAGATTTTGCCATTCAGGCTATTTTGCAAACATTTTTTTTTTTCACAGAGTAATCAAAATATACCAGTTCAAGGTTTGGATGGAAATATGCTTAAAGTATATTTTAGAAAAATTGATATTATAAAAAAGTTGTCAAGAATATTGTATTGGAAAATGTATATTGAAGTTAACTCTATCCTTACTTTTTCCAGCCCTTTCTGAGTATTCCAGGTGTTTTAAGGGGATCACCAAGACCACCCATGGGTTTGGTGATTTAGTAGACAGACTTGCAGAACTTAGTATATAAATAAAAAGAGGTGTCCCCAACTGAAACAGTTACGGTCATAATTAACAGTCACTTGTTAAGTTGTGGTCAAGTTTTCCTGATATACTTCTTACACACTCAGAAATTAAATTCTAATGTCTGAGCAACAAATCCTTTTGCAGATCGGTGGTTTTAAATTTTCTGCTTTCAAAGCAATTAAAGGTCAAAATATTTGAGTTGGTAGCTTATATATTATTTAAATCATTGTTGATGATATGTCACATAAAAGAGCCCTTCCATTCTTTGGCCATTCATTTCTTAAAACATTTATTCAATAAATATTAATTAACACCCTATATGCTTCATTTATAGCTGTGCCTTGGGGGGAAATATTAAATAGGACACCACACCTACCCCAATGAGTCTGAAGTCTATTAGGAAAAATTGACAATTACAACATAGTAAGTGATTTGATGGTAGCATGTATGAGAAATCTGAGTTCACGAAGTGCATTCATCCAAATCAGAATGGTGTTTGGAGGAGTTGGTAGAAAATATGTGAAGGTATACAGCAAGTTCAGGTTATGATTTGGCTTTTAAAAGATCTATATTTTACCAGCAATCTCAATCTCTAAAGGTTAAAACTTCACACAAAATGCCCTTCAACTGGGGAATGGATAAGCAAACTGTGGTTCATCCTCACAGTGGAATATTACTGAGCAACGAACAGGAACAGACACTGATCCATACAACAACATGAATGGGTCTCAAATGGACTATCCTTAGTGAAAGAAGCCAGATTCAAAGGAATGCTTCCCTTTATATAGTATTCTGGAAAAGGCAAAATTATGGGGACAGAAAACAGATTGGTAGTTTTCAGGGGCTTGGGATAGGAAGGGGTGACTGCAAAAGGCATGGGGGGATTTCTGGAAGTGATAGAATTGTTCTGTATCTCAGTGGTAGTGATGTCTCAGAACTGTACACTAGAAAGGGTGACAATTGCTGGATGTAAATATATGCAGAGTACATCATATGAAATGCTGGGCTGGGTGAATCACAAGCTGAAATCAAGATTGCCAGGAGAAATATCAACAACCTTGGATATGTAGACGATACCAGCCTAATGGCAGAAATCAGAGGAACTAAAGAATCTCTTGATAAGGGTGAAAGAGAAGAGTGAAAAAACTGACTTAAAACCCAACATTCAAAAAACGAAGATCATCCCATCACTTCATGGCAAATAGACAGGGAAAAAATGGAAGCAGTGGCAGATTTTGTTTTCTCGGGCTCTAAAATCACTGTGGACAGCGACTGCAGCCATGAAATAAAAAGACGCTTGCTCCTTGGAAGAAAATCTGTGACCAACCTAGACAGAGTATTCAAAAGTTGAGACATCACTTGGCTGACAAATATCCGTCTAGTCAAAGCTGTGGTTTTTCCAGTAGTCTTGTACAGATGTAAGAGTTGGACCATAAAGAAGGCTAAGTGCCAAAGAATTGATGCTTTTGAACTGTGGTGTTGGAGAGGACTCTTGAGAGTCCCTTGGACAGCAAGGAGATCATACCAGTCAATCCTAAAGAAAATCAACCCTGGATAGTCATTGGACAGATTGCTGCTGAAGATGAAGCTCCAATAACTTTGTCACCTGATGCAAAGAGCCAACTCACTGGAAAAAGGCCCTGATGCTTCGAAAGACTGAAGGTGAAAGAAGGGAGTGGCAGAAGATGAGAAAAGTTAGATAGCATTACCGACTCAATGGACAAGAGTTTGAGTAAACTCTGGGAGATGGTGAAGTACAGAGAAGCCTGACGTGCTGCATTAATGGGGTTGTGAAGAATCAAGACACGACTTAGCAACTGAACAGCAACAACAACAAAATTATACCTTAATTTTTAAAAAAGCAAGTAAGAATTCACATGAACTTAGATGTGTTCCCAGAGGTGCAGCTGTGCACGTGCACACACATGTCTACTCACAAAGCTGTGGGCCACTCATTCCTTGCTCTTCCTGTTTCCCTGTGGAAGGGTCCCCAGTGGTGCCTCTTGACTGGAGTGCTGTTGGATCTGGAGCAGGATGGTTGTTTGTTGCTTGGGAATGCAGTGTACTTTGTAGGATGTTCAGGAACTCTGGCACTCACTTGCTGAATGCCAGGAGCACCTACATACATTTCCTAAAGTCCTTGGTAATATATCTGCACCTCTGCTGCTATCCACACGCTGGACATGTCTTTGTGAACTCTCTCTCTATAGAAAGAAGTAGTTCTCAATCCACCAGTGAAGAGGAAAGAACTGGCTTGTTTGCCTCACTCTTTCTTTTTGTGAGAGGGAACTGCCTACCTGTAGAGAAAATATGCTCTAGTCTGTTCTCGTCCATGAGTAATAAAGTTGATTTTACTTCTGCAACACCTTGGGATTGAGATGTGTGAAAAGGAATTTCACATGGGTGAGAGTCTGCCAGCACAGCTGCCTCATATCTTGTGAACTAGCTGTTAGTTCTAAGAGAACTGGCATTTTAGTTTCCATTAGTCTGATTTTTATACCTGTCTTACCAGAGTTTGGGAAGAAAGGAGAAGGATGCTATCTATAGACTCTCACCCCCGACCTCAGCCTCAAGTTTATGTGATGTTCATTAGTACAAGTATCAAGGGCTTACTATATAACTTCCACTTCTTGCTGTTGTTATTGTTCAGTTGATAAGTCATGTCTGACTCTTTGCAAACCCATGGCCTATGGCACGCCAGACTTCCCTGTCCTTCACTATCTCCCAGAGTTTGTTCAAACTCATGTCTGTTGAGTCTGTGATGTTATCCAACCAACTCACCCTCTGTCACCCGCTTCTCCTCTTGCCCTCAATCTTTCCCAGCATCAGTGTCTTTTCCAGTGATTTGGCTTTTTGCATCAAGTGGTCAAAGTTCCACTCTTTAGTTCCTATTATAATATTAACCCAGATCTTGGAACTCAAAGTAAACCATTGAACTTTCTGGATTTAGTTCAATAGGGGTGTACTAAAAGCTAGTGCCATTTGCATCTCACAGTTGTTTCTAAGTTCTTCTACCACCTTTGAATGTTTCAGATTAAGGTTCTACAGCAGCAGTGTCTGCCATGGTAACCGAACGTCAGGTTGTCTGCTTGTGACACTAATTGATCTACATTAACTTCTGCACTGCAAGTTCTGCTCTGTACGGAGTATAGATGAAACCTCCAGTGTTAGGTAGAGACAAGCTTTCCCTTTGAAGCACAGAACCACATTTTTTTTGAAAGCAAGAAAGTCTTTATTTTGTGGGGTAATGGAAGTGTCATAACATGGAACATTATCAGATCTTTTTGTCAGTGACTTCAAAAGCTAGAAGCACTACTATATACCTCTTGAGGTTGAAAATTCTTGTTTTAAAATAATATCAATGGCATTCTGAGATGATAGAGGTGTACTAGCTTCTGAAAAAAAAATTAAGCAGGCAATTTATTCCTCCTGCTTTATCATAGCGTCCTTCCAGCACTCTGTTAGCTTCCTTGTTTTCTCTGATAGAAACTTACTCTTTGTAATTAGTTGACTTAATCTAATAAACTATATAGTTGAAGTACCATTAAGTATTATTTAAATTCTCCACCTTATTCTAAGATGTATGTCACCCCTTTCCACTCTTTAACATTTGTTTTTTAATTGGAATTTCAGTGGTTTGGCTAAAGTCTTACTGGCTGAGCTTCAGGCACTAGAGTAGGGTTTGTGGGAATGACATCAAGTTCTCAGTCCTTCTGGTAGCACTGCCTAAGTTACACCTGGCTGTGCAAATAACAACTGCTGGAACAAAGTTTCTGAACTTCTTATTGTCTTCCAACTTGCATATTTATCAAATGTGAGAATACTTAGTGTCATCCAATTAGGGCTGCTATACATTATTTTCTTTTAGAGGAACATTTAACTCAACAAATATTTATTGAGCACCTATAATGGGAATAATAATGATGAAACACATATAGTGTGAATTTCCCTGGTGGCTCAAATGGTAAAGAATCTACCTGCAATGCATAAGACCCAACCTCGATCTCTGGGTTGGGAAGATCCCCTGGAGAAGGGAACAGCAACCCACTCCAGTATTCTTGCCTGTAGAATCCTATGGACAGAGGAGCCTGGTAGGCTACATTTCATGGGGTGCCAAACAGTCGGACATGACTGAACGACTAAGCGCGCACGTGCGCGCGCACACACACACACACACACACGTTAAAACTCTGTGCCACGCCTTCTAAGTATTTCTGTGTATTGATTCATTTTAATCCTCCCAGTGGGCTTCCCTGATGGCTCAGTGATAAAGAATTCTTCTAAGCAGAAGATGCAGGTTTGATCTCTGGGTCAGGAAGATCCACTGCAAAAGGAAATGGCAACCCCTCTAGTATTCTTGCCTGGGAAATCCCACAGACCAAGGAGCCTGGCGGGCTATAGTCCATGGGGTTGCAAAGAGAGTGGGACATGTCTTAGAGACTACACAACAAAAAGAACAATCCTCAGAGTAACGCTGTGAGGTAATTCCTATTAAAAACATCTCCATTCAGTTGATGAGGAAACACACTCAGAGGGGTTAATTATGTAACCTACCCAAGGTCACACAGCTGGTGAGTGTTGATTTGAGTCTGAACTCTCACCTTAGGCTCAGATCTCTGCTGTAGAGGTTAATGTTGGTGAAAACTGAAAAAGACTCCATTTCAAAGACAATTTTATGTCTGCATATAATGAAAAACAACAAACATATGATCAAAATTTCTCCAGAATGGCTCTAATTATGAGGTTATTGTTTTCTAGGGGGTATTGTTTAGTTCACATTTATAATTCTTTTTTTCCTCAAAGTTAGTTATTCTTTCCATAACCTCCTCTAACAAGTAATGTTGGTTTTGCATGTAAGTAGAAGCACACTTTACAGAAATAGAATGTGTAGGTTTATCAAAGGACAGTACAATGCTTCTGAGTTTTACTTTGTAAATGACTAAAAATCTCCTATTTAGTAGTGGTCTCTTTTGTCTTGGAAAGGAAGCTTTACAAACTAATTAAAAACCTGCATTGAGACTATATACGCTATTCAAACTGATGAAAAAAATCACAAGCAAAATTTGATAACTTTAACTGTATTTGTAAAATAGTTAACTCTCTCATTAAAATGTGCTTGTAAACAAACAGTCTATCAGAGTCTATCATGTACTATATGTTCTTCTAACTTAACAGTCTTCGATGTGCATGTACACTTTGTAGAATAACTTTTATAAATACATCAAAACTCACCAGGCCTAAACCAAAACCCAACCATAGCCACATACACTATTTACTGCAATGGATACCAATGTGCAAGTACAATTCACTTTTAGATCTTATGTTTTGCTTATTATTAGGTTTTGAAAAATGTATAAATGGTGTACCAGTGGAAATAATTTAGGTACCTGAATTTACCAAACTATCTTTTTTCAAAAATCTATTTACATCCATCCTATCTTCTGTAGGTATAGAAAGATTATGGCTATTCTTTTGGTAATTCATTCTGAATTAACAAATAACTTAGAAATTAAAGGAGGAAAAATCATCTTTTAACTCTATAAATAAACACAGAAAAGATTAGGGAGCAAATGCATTATTTCAATATTTTATGTTTCTTTTGTTGACTTGAATATATGTCTTCCATTTTGGTTATAAAACATGGCTTCTTATGTTAAGCATTCTCCTCAAAGTGGTTGGTTCGTTGGTGACACATGGCTCCCTTCCTGGGGCGTGAGGCACTGTGACACGGCCTGCATTCTGGGAGGAGAGGGAGGGTGGCCCACACTCATCCATCATTCACTTTGCAGTCAGGCTTATGTTGAAGAAGGTAAGCTTTCTAATGACTTAATAAATAATTAACCTCAGTCAACTTTGGTAATTAAATTGAGCAAATCATTTAATTTTCTAATATAATGTATACCCGTGGTGGATTCATTTTGATATTTGGCAAAACCAATACAATTATGTAAAGTTTAAAAATAAAATAAAATTAAAAAAAAATCAAAAGGCAGTGAAAGAGTAAATTGGTATCTCTCAGAATCTTAAAGAATATTTCAGTAGTTTTGAAAGTGAAAAAGATAGCATCAGCAGCGGAAATGTTCTTAACTAGGACTTTGGACACCTGACTCTACATCCTTACCTTCCCACTAACCAGCTGAATAGTTTTGTATAAACCACTTAAACTCTAAGGGTTTGGTCACCTCATTTATCAAGTTAAAGGGTGAAATAGGAAAATAATGAACCATGTCTTTTTAATCTCTTCTCCATCCTTCATTTTGATTTTACAAAGATATCCGTTCTCCTCTAGAGAGGTTAACAATGTCATGTCTAGGGGGGCCTGGATATGTAAAAATGGGGCTAGGAGAATTCTCCAAATGAAATTGGTTCAACAAGCACCCAGTACTTTTATCCAGTCCTGTTGTTCTGTGAAAACCCAGTAGAATGCTTCCTCCTTACCCCTCACAGTGCCACACCCACACGTAACAGTCTACTCGATCTCATCAGAGTCCACGCTCTTAGAATTTAACATCTCAACATGAAAAAGATGTCAGACACAGTGCAATTCTCCCTTGAGCACTGCTTTTTAGAAAATTCTGTTGTTGCTCAAAATTATCTTTATCATTTATTAAAAATCTAAATTTACCTGATATAGATTTCTTTCAGACATATGTCCATTTTCCTGTCCTGGTTTTAAAGGAATTGTTATTTTTTATAATTTTATATTTGTAAAATGTATTTTCTGATACATATCATGCAGTTCTGATTGGAGTTGCCCTGAAGGAGAGCCTGAGATGAAGACTTAAGTGAAAGTAATTTATTAGGAAATGTATCCAGGAAAAACACAGAGTGGGGACCTGAAACAAGGAAGGGCTGGGTGGGAAGAAGAAGGGAGAAATCAAAGCAAGATTGTGATAACCAGTTCAGTTTAGTTCAGGTGCTCAGTAGTGTCTGACTCTTTGCGACCCCATGAACCGCAGTACGCCAGGCCTCCCTGTCCATCACCAACTCCTGGAGTCTACACAAATCCATGTCCATTAAGTAGGTGATGCCATCCAACCATCTCATCCTCTGTCGTCCCCTTCTCCTCCTGCCTTCAATGTTTCCCAGCATCAGGGTCTTTTCAAATGAGTCAGCTCTTTGCATCAGGTGGCCAAAGTATTGGAGTTTCAGCTTCAACATCAGTCCTTCCAATGAACACCCAGGACTGATCTCCTTTAGGATGGACTGGTTGGATCCTCTTGCAGTTCAAGAAACTCGCAAGAGTCTTCTCCAACACCACAGTTCAGAAGCATTAATTCTTCGGCACTCAGCTTTCTTCACAGTCCAACTCTCACATCCATACATGACCACAGGAAAAACCATAGCTTTGACTAGATGGACCTTTGTTGGCAAAGTAATATCTCTGCTTTTTAATATGCTCTCTAGGTTGGTCATAACTTTCCTTCCAAAGAGTAAGCATCTTTTAATTTCATGGCTGCAATCACCATCTGCAGTGATTTTGGAGCTCAAAAAAATAAAGTCAGCCACTGTTTCCACTGTTTCTCCATCTATTTGCCATGAAGTGATGGGACCAGATGCCATGATCTTTGTTTTCTGAATGTTGAGCTTTAAGCCAACTTTTTCACTCTTCTCTTTCACTTTCATCAAGAGGCTCTTTAGTTCTTCACTTTCTGCTATAAGGGTGGTTCATCTGCATATGTGAGGTTATTGATGTTTCTCTTAGCAATCTTGATTTCAGCTTGTGCTTCCTCCAGCCCAGCGTTTCTCATGATGTACTCTGCATATAAGTTAAATAAGCAGGGTGACAATATACAGCCTTAAATTCTACCAGGAGCAGCTGTGGCTGAATCCAGCAAGGTGCGTCCAGAGGGAGAGTATGTCAGCCTCAGATTTGTCCCAGGCCAGGATGAAGAAACTGAAGTATTTCTACACCACACCCACTGTCATTGGTTGGCTGCTGTTGGGTAGGGGTGGGGCATGTACTTTTCTGGGCACTTCCATCTTTTTCTGGATACAGGAAGAGGGATTTGGCAATCAGGGAGAGCGGGTGTTAGCTTTGGGAATAAAAATGAAAGAAACCAGCAGAGAGATGTGGGGGATATGAGTTCAGTGCTGACAAGGTCTGCTGCAGGACCCTTCGTAATTGCTCCAGAAGCAACCATTAAGCTGATGAAATATGATCTAATGAAGTAGTTGCTTATAGAGAACAGAGGGGTAGATCCTGCTAATCTGTTTTACAGAAAAGGTTTTGTATAAGGGAGAGTCCTGCAGGAAACAGATGCCACATCCTGCTGTGTAATTTGAAGAATTTAATAAAGGAGCTCTTTACAAAGGTGAGGGCGAAGAGCAGGGAACCCCAGAGGCTAAGTGCAGGATGGAAATGTCAGAAGAGAAGCTGTGTCCCGTGTCAGGTGGAGGGAAGGCCGGTCCAGGGAAGGAACCCTCTGTCTGGTGTCACTCTCCTCTTTCCTGCCCTACTGGTGGTCCCTGCCTGTGAGCCCAACCACAAGTCAGAGGGCTGTGGAGGCCCTGGCTTTGGTTCAGATTGGAACTCACAGATCAGAGCAGGTGGAAACAAGTGCAGGGGGGCACCAAGGGACAAATTTGCTCAGGGTGAAAGGAAATCATCAAATTAACTTGAAGCAAGTTAAAAGTCGAAGTCCATACCAAGGCATTCTATGATTTTTTTTTATTCCTGGAAGATATTCTAAAAAACTTCTTCAGGATCTTTAGGATAAAAATCTATTCATCAAACTTGAGCTTCTTTTCTATCCCTCACCAGACTGCCCTGCTTACCTTTCTAGGTTTACTGAAAGACAAATAACCCAACTTAAGGAAGTCTTTTACACTATGTGGATGGAGGCCTTTTCTCAATGCCTTAAGATGTGGACTTTGACTCCATTTTATCTTTTAGCATTTGAGTTTCTGTGGTTTTCTTTTCAGGAAAAAACAAAAAAAACAAAACTTGTATGGTCACATATATTTATTTCTTCTTTTTTTTCTCAAAATGAAAATAGCTTTATTGGGACTTCTCTGGTGGTCCAGTGGCTAAGACTCCTTGCTCCCAATGCACAGGGCTTGGGTTCAATCCCTGGTCAGGGAACTAGATCCCACCTGCTGCAACTGAGAGTTCACCTGCTGCGACTAAAAGATCCTGTGTGCTGCAGCTAAGACCCAGTGCAGTCAAAGAAATAAACATTAAAAAAAAATAGCTTTATGTCCTCTGTGTGTGTGTTAGTTGCTCAGTCGTGTCCACTCTTTGCGACCACATGGACTGTAGCCTGTCAGGCTCCTCTGTGCCTGGAATTCTCTGTAATTATATAATATATGCTTATTATAAATAATACAGACATTACATACAGCATTAATACATACATACATACAGCATTAATTTTTAAACAGTTTAACACAAATTTACCTTTGGTTCGCAAACCAGGGGACAATAATTGTTAACACATTGCTGTCTATCCACCCAATATTCTTCATTATACACACACACACTTGCAAAAGAGTATGAGATAAATACTTACTGTCAAATGGGATTATTTATAAAATTATTTGGATTCCTTCCTCTAATAGGCCACAGAAATTCTTTCATATTTAGGTAGATACATCTTTATAATTTTATAATCATATGTATATATTTTATTTTATGAAAACCAAGTAATTTATAATACATAATAAATTCCACAGTATGAAGCATATATTTTCTGACTTTTTTGACATTCTTTACTATTATAAACAATGTGACTGTGATCTGCTTGTACATATATGTTTTTGTTTTTATCCCTGATTTTCTTAGGCTAGCTTTCTAGATTTAAATCTTTTTATTAAATTTCTTTAATAAAGAAATTCTTCCATTTTCCACAATGGGTATTCTTTTTGGAATGCCAGTTCCAGGTGATATTTTCAGCTTGGCCCATATTTTATCAACTGAACTGTTCATTAATAAATAAGAATGCTTCCACTATATATTTGTTGCTCTGTTTGGGGTACAAATACATAAAAACTTCTTGAGACTACTGTATGTAAAAATAGGACATGCATTATGATTCTATGGTATAGAGGTTTTTCCTATGATCCAAGTTCAGAATTACAGAGGGCCTTGAAAACAGATTGAGTTGGAGAATGGATGGTTAAAAAAAAGAGAAATCGCTTGTGTACAGGTGCTTATTCTCTCCTTCTGTATCTGTATATTAATCTGATTAAATCCCCAGTCTTTCCTCATTTCCCATTTCTTGTAAAAGTCATTATTTGTTCCATTGAAGCATAATTTTGGTAATTCTCTGGTCCAATTCCTAATTTCTTTAGGAAAGTGGCTAATTTAACTGGACCAGTCTGGATTTGAATGCTCACTTCTGATCTCTCTCAATCTATGAGTGGTGAGTAGGACCTGGTAGCATTTATAAACATGGTCACTAGAAGCCCGATTGCTATCACCATGTGAATTGTGGCACACAGTGTGATAGACCGTCTTGAGACAAAAGTGGCTGGGCAGACAAGGCAAAAGTTAACAGTATTAATAGGAGACTTCAAAGACCAGCTTCTAATAATGGATCGAACAGCCAAGCAGAAGATCAACAGGAAACAGAAGACTTGAACATCACTCTGCATCAGCTAGACCTCACAGGTACCCTTGGAACATTCCACCCAACAACTGTAGAATACACATTCCTCCCAAGTATACATGGAACGCTACTGAAGATGTGCCACATGCTAGATCATAAACCAAACTTTGATAAATTTAAAATAATTGAATTCATACAAAGTATTTTCTTTGACTACAATGGAATGAGAAATTCACAACTACTTAGAAATTAAGCAACATACTCCAAAATACCTAGTGGGTCAAAGAAGAAATCACAAGGAAAATTACAAATTACTTTGAAATGAATATATATATATATATATACACACACACACACACATATATATATATACACACACACACACACACACACACACACACAAAACATATGGCGTGTTGCTAAAACAGAGCTTAAAGGGACATTTACAGCTGTAGATGCCTATATTTACTATCATCCAAATGGAAGCATATTACCTGTTCCTGGGAGGATATACATCTTCCAAAGTTCTTGATAAGGTGTATAGACTTGTGGGAATATGAAAAAAGGTGCCACAGTATGATACATTAAAGGCGAGAGGTATAGGTCACTTAAGGCAAAATTTTCAGTAAATGCATTTCTGGTGAGTTAAAATGGATTAAGATGCACACTATTGAAAAACACAGCTGATATTCTGACTTAGCTGGATAAGCTTTTTGACTATTTTCATTAACAAAATTTTACAATGATATGTAATATTAACCTGATAACCAGAGGATGCGCTCCCACTATATAGAAATAAACCTTGTGCTTAAATGTATTCACTTTTATTACTAACAAAGAGGACAAATAATAATTTTGTTCTCTGTGGGCCACAATGTCACTTCAGTTTTGTAGTTTTCCATTTGTATTATAGCAACAAATTCTTCCTGTTTCATTTGTTTGTTAAAAGGAATATCATATATATACATATATATATATATATATATATATATAAAATGTCTTTTGTGTGTCAGAAACTGTGTTAAGCACTTTAATACAAATTTGTTCAGGTCTTTGTCTCATTATCTCTCTTGAGACGTTTATTATCATCACTTCAGAGATTAAGAAATTGAGGCTGTGAGAAATTAAATTATTCACCAAAGTCATGGCCTGTATATGGGGAGGTGGATTTAAAAAGGTCTGACACAAGCCTGAGCTTCTACTTTTTCTATTACTCCAGGCTGTCAGCACTCTGCCAACCTCCATTTCTGCATTTTGCTGGGAGAATCCTATCTCGAGTCCTTTTAGCATGTACTTTCCTTTCAAATTATCTCAATGGGAGCACATAAGAAAAACCTTTGAATTGCTCTTTTTATTACTTCAATTGCTAGAGAAATTTAGTGTTCTACCTCTCATCTTAGCAGAATGATCATTGAAAGATCAATCTTATTGAATTTGAGAAATAAAAGTAATGACAGTTCTCAAATATATTATTTCATCTATTTATATGTGCCTGTTCAAACCTCAACAAGATTTAAGATGTTTAATTCACATTTCTGAGGACTTTAAACTAGTTCAAGTAATTTTGAATACATTATCTTATTCTGAATTTGATTTTATTTGCTTGGACCTCAATTTAGTCTCAGCAAAGCAACCACCCACACTTATAATAAACCTTATCAATTTCTTGTACTTTCCATTTTTAGAACATAGAAATTCTTTATTATTACTATAGTAGTCAAAATTTAGCTTTGTAATTTGACTTATAAATATATAGATACAAAAACTAAAACGCATTAGTTTGTTTTATATATTTTTAGACAATTGATGTTCCTCCAAAAAGTGCCACAGTTGTTTACGTGCTATTGATTGACTGATGATAATATCAGTACATTCTATTTTATAAATTTCAGGACTTTTACTGGTTCATGGTGACTGGTTCACTTTGAATGTATGATGAAATTTCCTGGCCTACATGAGCTAGTACAAAAAAACCTTTAAGTTAAAAGGGAGATTCAATTGAGGAATATAATAGCACTGATTTAAGAGCAAACATATCCCTCTCCAGTCTTTAATATCCAATAGCAAGTAAGAAACTATTAGACCTTGCAACCTTTCCACTCTCCCTTCTCTGTCTCCTTTGGCCCAAGATAAAATTTCAATTACACAAACTATTTCCTGTTGCTAATCACCTACTCTAGTCAGTATTCTTTAAATAGTCATTTAGGGGTGGGATGAGATCTCTGTCATTTCTGAAACTAAGAGAAAATTTGGAGCAACCCATTAACAGAACAGGAAATTCCCTAATATCCTCAGGATATGTATAGAAACCCATCATGGTTAAATACAAGAGGGACTAACATCTCCTGGGGATATTTATTAAATAAACTTGCCTAAATATGTCTGACAAATGCATTATCTTTCCAAAAATGTCTAATTACCAAGATCCATTTATCTAATTAAGTGACCTGCAAATGCCCTAATTTTTCTTTTGAAACTCCTCTATGATAATGAATTTCCTGATAATGAAACCAGCTTGCTAAAATGGGTACCAAGATAATCAACTTATTTGTGCATCTTTTGTATTTCCTTTATTAGATAAAAGCATTCAGAGGAAAAGAAAAACATCGTTTCATTCTGTAAGAATAAAGTTACTTTTCAATGAAAAACATTATTTAGTTACTTGTTATTTGTGACAGGGTCCAATAAGATGAAGGAAATAGATATCAAACAACATGAATTATATTTGTAAAAGAGAAAATTTCGACTTTTTTCTTTAAAATTGTAAAAACTATAGCATGCCATTATTCCACATAGTCAAACAATACTTATCTTATAAAAGAGAGAAGGCGAGCATTAAAATATCTCTCCATAAAATGAAGGCTTGTTACAGGACAACTTTTTTGTACGGAATTCAGCAAAATGAAGGCTCATTCAAAGAGATTTAGTCATCAGATGCTCAAAATACCTTTTGATGTTGGGGTCTCTTCAATTTACTCTGTGATTAGTTTCTTCTTAGTGCAAAATCACTTTCCTCCCATCCAGACTGATATACAGGCTGATATATACCTAATTTTTTCCATTCTTTTTTTCCTTTGGTGCTATGTGCTCGTGGCTTGTCTCTCTGTTTAGAATACTCTTCCCTAAGTGTTCTAGAGAACAAGAAAAGCAAAGATTTCAAAATTTGGAACTAGTGGGTTTGAATCCAAGCTCCACCTCTTGCTAACTGTTCAACAGTGAGACGTGTAAGACAATAGGACCAAAATGGAGTCACTTATGCTAAGCCCATGCCACCAAACCAAGACTTAACTTTATAATTTCTGATCTTTCAGAAATGGAATCTTCAGCTTGTCAATCAGGAATCACCTTAGTGGTGCTAGTTAGGTCATCTGCTTGATAGAACCCTGCCATCTCCTAAAGGAAAGTAAGCTTGCAAGAATCAACCCACTTTTTTCTACCAAATATAGCTTCCTTGTTCCAGCTCCCTCTGCCTATAAAGTCCTTTACTTTGTATAACTCCTTAGAGTTAATTTCTTTTTCTACATTGGATACTGTCTGATTCATGAATCACTGAATAAAGCCCATAAAGTCATTAAATTGTTATCAGTTGAATGTTTTTTAACTGAAGGAAACTTTAAAATTTGACTTTTGTCATTTGTAAACTGGCAATGTATTATCCATCTCACAGGACTGATTTCAAAATTAAGTGACAAAAAAGATGTATAGTAGGAATTTCTCCATAAAACCTACCCTTCCATAGGATTTTTGTAGAATTACAACCACAGTGATCTCTCCTTTAGAGATACTTCACTAAGCCTGCCTCCTATTTGGCCCTTCTCACAGGCTTTGTGTAGTTAGTCAGCTTTTAAAGTTCACTGAAAAACAGCTACTGGACACTTGCTAAGAGTCATACTCAGTGTTACATGGTGGTGAAGACAGGAAAAATAGCCACAAGAATCTTGTGATCTGTGTTGAATGAGGGTCTAGTAATTTGGACACTGCAGAGCTGAAAAACTCAACTACATTTTACCCCAAATTGAGGCAGTTATAAAGGGTAGCTCTGAGGAGGTAGCTTCAGTAGGAAATAAGACTGTGACCCCAGGATTTTCTCTTGTTATATATTTTTGTCTGTTAACAACAAAGATCAGATTATAGAGGTTGCCTTCTTTCTAAAGCCCGTCCTTTCAAATTCTAAAGGAAGCCACAATTAAGCTGAGAGAAGAGGGAGACTGGAAGGGTAAGAGGCCAGTAAGTAAAAGTCTTCAGACTGAAAACTAGAAATCTTTCTAATGGTGACTAGTGCCAGAAATTTACTATAATCAAAGAAGCCATAAGGCTGACCCAGAAAGCCTGTGATTACTTCAGCTCTACAGAAGCTTTCAGAACCCCAACAGGAACCAGGCTGTAGAAGGGTAGCTCCTAGGAAGGGCAACTTCTGTTTCTTTCCCACTTTGATGTGGCCATAGAGAATTAAAAGATGAAATTTATGGAAGTAGAATTAGGGGTACAGGAACCACAGGTGCCAGATGGAACTGACTTAGAGACTGAGCCCCTGTCAGGACAGAAGTCTTCCCAGTTTCTGTCTGCTACTGCTGCTACTGCTAAGTCGCTTCAGTCGTGTTCGACCCTGTGCGACCCAGAGACGGCAGCCCACCAGGCTCCTCGTCCCTGCGATTCTCAAGGCAAGAACACTGGAGTGGGTTGCCATTTCTTTCTCCAATGCATGAAAGTGAAAAGTGAAAGTGAAGTCGCTGAGTCGTGTCCGACTCCTAGCGACCCCATGGACTGCAGCCTACCAGGCTCCTCAGTCCATGGGATTTTCCAGGCAAGAGTACTGGAGTGGGTGCCACTGCCTTCTCTGCGTTTCTGTCTAGCGCGAGCTAATTTCTGTGATCCGGAGATAATGGTACAGTTCCTCTTCTACCTTGGAGGAAAGTTGTTCTTAAATCATTAAAAAAAAAATTCCCGTTCTCTTGTTCCTATGATATGATCAAGTGTTGAGTTTGTAAGCATCTGTGTGTATATAGTGCTGGGGCACATGTTACTTTTATTTGACTTCATGGTTACCGAAGTTACTTTTCTTTTACTTCAGACTTTCTTCATACTTTTCTTTTACTTTATTGTTTCCTGATCAAGAGAAGCATCATATGGAGATTATGGAGAAAGCTGTCTCTCAGAGAGCCTGAACTTTGATATGGGTGCAGGAACTGGCTGGAATTTTCGTGGTTGTTTTCTTTGAGCAAAATGTGAATGTATTATTTTAAGAAAAGAAAGGTGAATATCTGTTATTTTGGTGATCAAGAAGGCAGGTGGTAGCAAAAACTGCTGGTTGCTCCCTGATATGAATTCTTCCCACTTTATTTTTTCATTTATTTATATGTTATTAATTTTATTATTTTTGCAATGGAAATTCAATTTTTACATTTCCAGCCTTCTTTGAAGCTCAGATCAGATCAGATCAGTCGCTCAGTCGTGTCCAACTCTTTGCGACCCCATGAATCGCAGCACGCCAGGCCTCCCTGTGCATCACCAAATCCCGGAGTTCACTGAGACTCACGTCCATCGAGTCAGTGATGCCATCCAGCCATCTCATCCTCTGTTGTCCCTTTCTCCTCCTGCCCCCAATCCCTCCCAGCATCAGAGTCTTTTCCAATGAGTCAACTCTTCCCATGAGGTGGCCAAAGTACTGGAGTTTCAGCTTTAGCATCATTCCTTCCAAAGAAATCCCAGGGCTGATCTCCTTCAGAATGGACTGGTTGGATCTCCTTGCAGTCCAAGGGACTCTAGAGGTGATATATGCAGGTGGTTCAGCGGTAAAGATTCTGCCTGCTAAGGCAGGGGATGTGGGTTCAACCTCTGGGTAGAGAAGATCCCCTGGGGAAGGAAATGGCAACCCATCCCAGTGTTCTTGCCTGGAGAATTCAATGTTCAGAGGAGCCTGGAGGGGTACAGTCTGTAAGGTTGCAAAAAGTTGGACATGACTGAGTGACTGAGCACACACATCCACACAGAGGAAAGAACTCTCATATTTTTGGTTTATATCTTCTTGTTGGTTAGAATGTGAACATGATGGTAGTGAATTGTCTTAAGTCTTGTGGATAAGGAGTATACTCATTAATTTGATGAAATAATAATAATAAAAAAAAAACAACAAAGCTGGATTCCCAGCAATATTGGAGTTGGACAACTTTACCCCTGGATTGCCATGAGAAAAAAAGAAGGTGAAGGAGGGGGAGGGGAGAGGGAAAGAGAGATGGGGAAAAGGGAGAGATAGAACAGGAGATGCAGGAGAGGGAGGGAATGGGAGGGAGGGAAGAAATCTATCTTGTGAAATTCTGCCATATTTGATATATAAAATCATGGATTGAGTAAGTTCACTAGGGCAATGATTCTCAAGAGGAGATGGTGTTGGCTTCTAGGATATTTGACAGATATATTTGACAAGATCTGGAGGCATTTTTGGTTGATTGGGGACTGGAGACTGCTGTCATCCAGTGGGTAGAGGCCAACGATGCTGGTAAAAAACCCTACAATGCACAGGACTGTTCCCACAACAGCCATGCCAGCCCAAATGTCAGAAGTGCCAAGTTTCAGAAACCTTGACTTAGAGAAAGGGTTGATAAAGGTAAAAAGAAGACCTAGATTGAAATAAAGTATTATTTTGCTTAGGACATGAAGCAATGGAAGAAAGTTTTGGAAAGAACTGGAAAATTAAGCAAGTTCAAATTGTTAACATTCTCATAAGCTACTGAAGAAATTTAGACTTTATAGTGAGGGCAAATAGAAACTGGGACTGAAAAGGGACTTAACATAATAGGATTTGCATCTTAATGAAATGAATTTGGCTGCAGCATGCGGAATGACCTGGAATGAACAGGTCTGGAGGCCGTTTAGCCCAAGCTTAAGATATAGTACCCCTGGCAAGCATAGTGTAGTAGGAAAGGAGCAGGCAGCAGGCAGATTCAGGAGACATATAGAGGTAGAAGCAAAGTTATTTGGTGATGTTTTAACATGTTGGTGAAGGAGAGAGAGTTTTAGTTTGGACACGAGGCATACAGGTAAACCCACTGAGGAAAAAAAAAAAAAATCACTTCTTTGCCTTGTATATTTTCTCCAGGATTTTGGAGATAGCAGTGGTAAGGCAAGAGGCTTAACAATAAGATCACTGAAGTCATCACCAGATTCTTATAGGTATTTAAGACTGGGGAAGAAGGCATTGTCTCTCACATGTAGTGGAACAAGAAAATGGATGTCCTCTCTGAGGAACAGTCAGGAACTAGGGTGCTGATAAGTCAGCACTGGTTAGCCTTTTCACTGAAGGTGACCATTTTCTATCCTAGCAAGTACATTCTGTCATGTTGAGGGATAGTGTCAGACTGGAATATTTAACTAAGGTTATGTGAACTTCCCCCCCATTCTCGTAATTAAAACTGAAGTCAGAAGTACTACCAGTGTTTCAGGCTGTTTGCAGTTAAGTTGCTATGATTAAACATATCTTACCAATGGTAGGTAACTTTCTTAAGGTCTCCAAGTGCCTCCATATCATAACAGAAACAAAGTCAAATTTGAAGATTGTCCTTAAAATGATTTATTATAAAATTAAAAATATATAAAATTAAATTACAACAAAAAATACAATTTAAAAAATATATAAAATACTTGGATCATTTGACCCCAGAAATCAAACATATCACTCTTAGTTCCAGCATACATATTAAGAAGTTGTAAATGCAAAATGCAGTAGGTACACATAAAAAATGTTCTCCTTGCTTAAAGTCTATAATAAAATTTTGAGTCTTATTAGGATCACCCAGAATGAATAGCCCAGAAAATCTGGGAAACTCAGCAGTGGCCACAGGACTGGAAAAGGTCAGTTTTCATTTCAATCCCAAAGAAAGGCAATGCCAAAGGATGTTCAAACTACCGCACAATTGCACTCATCTCATACACTAGCAAAGTAATGCTCAAAATTCTCCAAGCCACCATTCAAGCTGGATTTAGAAAAGGCAGAGGAACCAGAGATCAAACTGCCAAAATCCACTGGATCATCAAAAAGAGCAAGACAGTTCCAGAAAAAATGTACTTTTGCTTTATTGACTATGCCAAAGCCTTTGACTGTGTGGATCACAATAAACTGGAAAATTCTTCAAGAGATGGGAATACCAGTCCATCTGACCTGCCTTCTGAGAAATGTGTATTCAGGTCAAGAAGCAACAGTTAGAACTGGACATGGAACAACAGACTGGTTCCAAATCTGGCAAGGAGTACATCAAGTCTGTATATTGTCACCATGCTTATTTAACTTATATGCAGAGTACATCATGAGAAATGCTGGGCTGGATGAAGCACAAGCTGGAATCAAGATTTCCAGGGGAAATATTAATAACCTCAGATATGTAGATGACACCACCCTTATGGGAGAAAGTGGAGAAGAACTAAAGAGCCTTTTGATGAAAGTGAGGGAGGAGAGTGAAAAAGTTGGCTTAAAGCTCAACATTCAGAAAACTAAGATCATGGCATCTGGTCCCATCACTTCATGGCAAATAGATGAGGAAACAGTGGAAACAATGAGAGACTATTTTGGGAGGGCTCCAAAATCACTGCAGATGGTAACTGCAGCCATGAAATTAAAAGACGCTTGCTCCTTGGAAGAAAAATTATGACCAACCTAGACAGCATATTAAAAAGCAGAAACATTACTTTGCAGACAAAGGTCCATCTAGTTAAAGCTATGCTTTTTCCAGTAGTCATGTATGGATGTGAGAGTTGGACAATAAAGAAAGCTGAGCACTGAAGAATTGATGCTTTTGAACTGTCATGTTGGAGAAGACACTTGAGAGTCCCTTGGACTGCGGGGAGATCAAACCAGTCAATCCTAAAGGAAATCAGTCCTGAATATTCACCAGAAGGACTGATGTTGAAGCTGAAAGTCCAGTACTTTGGCCACCTGATGTGAAGAACCAACTCATTGGAAAAAACCCTGATACTGGAAAAGATTGAAGGTAGGAGGAAAAGGAGACCCACAGAGGATGAAATGGTTGGATGGCATCAGCAACGTGATGGACATGAGTTTGAGTAGGCTCTGGGAGTTGGTAATGGACAGGGAAGCATGGTGTGCTGCAGTCCATGGGGTTGCAAAAGGTCACACACAACTGAGCTACTGAACTGAACTGAATATATTATTTATAAGCTTATGAAAGAAAAATTAGATAAGATAGGATTCTTAAAACTCACTAAATAACTTTCATTTTATTAAATAAAAATTTAAGTCATTAAAATTGTTCAAATGATTTGATATTAACTCTGAGAAATCATAACCTAACAATTGTGATTTTGAAGCCTAACTAGTAAGATCATGATATTCCAGTGTGAATTTAATATTACACAATTAATTGACAAACAGTTTATCTCAGAATGCATAACATTTTTTTGTGTTGTTTGTTTGGCATATTTGTACTTCTAGTTTTCCAAAACAGACACACACAATCAAAAAACTCTAGAACAGCTTATTGTTAAAAATGCAGTATATATACTTCAGTATTTCAAGAGCTTAAAAATATTTTTTCTTTGGTTAATATTTTGAGTTAAATTTTCACAGATACAGTGCTTGTAGAAAAATGAAATCTTAGACCTGTACGTATGAATATTTTATGAACATTTAATATATGCTGTGGAGATTACTTGAAAACATTTTCATTACAAATTTGTTCTTCAATATAACTTCTTATTCAACAGATTTTTATCCAATAACACACTGGAATTCACAGAAGTTCTATTTGGTAGAAATGAAAATGCAAAAACTTATTTGCTCCCTCTGCTGGAGAGATGTGTGTTAGTTGCTCAGTCATGTCTGACTCTTTGCGACCCCATGGACTGTAGCCCATCAGGCTCCTCTGTCCATGGAATTCTCCAGGCAAGAATACCGGTATGGGAGAGATGAGTGTTAATTAAAAGAGACAATGTGGTTTTGAACTCTGGAAAACAAAACCCAAGAGGTATCTCAGTAAGAAAATATAATGGTATGTAGAGAGATAGAAATAAAGCTCATTAAGTAAGGTACATTCTATTTTAAAGACTAAAACAACAAAAAAAATGCACTTCTGGAAAATAACTTGAGAATGAAGACTTAAATGTTTCTAAATCTTCCTTTAGTATTTGCTATACAGACTCACTTCCTAGAATTACCAGTCTATTTATAAAGATGAAATGACTGTTTAGTATTCGTCTACAGATGATGTGGACTCTTGAGTATCATATTTGTATAACATCAATACCCAAAGAAATGAAACAAGAGATCCTGCATAACTTTTAGCACTAGAATACTTTTATTTTTCTCTTTTCCTCCTTCCTCAAGGAATCTGTGACTACATATTCTGGTGCAATTATTCTGCAAGTGTAGCAGCAAGTCTGACAGTAGCTTATAGATATAATAACAATAATATTTAACATTTACTGTGCCCCAACTGAGTGCTAACAATTCTACCACACTCTTTATGTAACTTGTCTTATTTAGTAATTTCTCAGGTATTTGAGAGTTGGTATCAAAACTAGATTTGACTTTCTATAGAGGTTGGCAAAGCTGATTGTGAGGAAGAAGGGGACTGATTCTGACTTGGTGAACTGCTTATCAGGGGATTCCTTCATGTACTGAAAGGTTGTTGCTGAACCACGCAAAGATGTTGGGATTCTTGGCCTCCGGAGGAGAAGAATTCAATCCGGGGCCAGAGATCACTCAGAGCTTTGTGTAAAGTTTTATTAAATTATAAAGGAGATAGAGAAAGCTTCTGACATAGACATCAGAAGGGGGTAGAAAGAGTACCCGCTTGCTAGTGTTAGTGATGGAGTTATATATCCTCCAATGAATCCAAAGAATGTCTGGAAGTTGTAAAGACCTCACCAGATCTACTTGCATAATTTACATTTTAAGATAACAGGATTAGCCAGAAGGTTTAATCTAGAGACTGTCCTCAGGCAGGATGCTAATGCTAAGTCACTTCAGTTGTGTCCGACTCTGTGCGACCCCATAGACGGCAGCCCACCAGGCTCCCCCGTCCCTGGGATTCTCCAGGCAAGAACACTGGAGTGGGTTGCCATTTCCTTCTCCAATGCATGAAAGTGAAAAGTGAAAGTGAAGTTGCTTAGTCGTGTCTGACTCTTAGCGACCCCATGGACTGCAGCCTACCAGGCTCCTCCGTCCATGGGATTTTCCAGGCAAGAGTACTGGAGTGGGGTGCCATTGCCTTCTCCGTCAGGCAGGATACATTATTGTTATATAATGCTAAGGAATGTAGAGGGGGAAAAAAGTTTGTCCTTTCTTCCTCCTTGAGAATTCCAGACCCCTCTGTCCTGGACCCCTAGACTTCTTATCAACCTGCCTAGGAAATGACTCTCTCACTACTGCACTCCTCAAATTCTGAGAACTAGATTTATACCCTCCCAGGCAGGAAATCAGAGGATTTCTTTCTTGGGAAATAAGCCCAAGAAATAAGACAGAGGCTGACATTTCAGTTTCCCTCAATGAAAAACTCAGTTCTCTGTCTTTTTACCCCATTTTGAAGTTCACCCCTACCCCTACATACCTCACAAACATGAATTCAGAAACCAATCATCAGATTTCCAAGGAAAACTTTTAGTATTTAAAATACTGATACCAAAATAAATGACCCAAATAAACAAATACAAAAACTATCCCCAATTTACAGGTGATTAAACTGAGGTCTAATAAATAAGGAACTTGCCTAAGTTCAAACATCTAATAATTTGCCAATGCAGAATTTTAAACCAGACTGTCTGACTGCAGACTGGAGCTGACATGTGTAACTATTTTAAGAAGGTCTGAATGATGTCTAGGGTGAGATGTCACCTACACATTGGCTATTTTTTAAACCAATAAATACTTAGACATGTCACCACAAAGCTGCCATTTCTTCCTGCCAGACATTATGTTAATGTTGTAAGTCATAAGTTGTAAGTCACTCAGTCGTGTCCGACTCTTTGTGACCCCATGGGCCTTACAACATGGGATAATATGCTCTATAAATACTCAGTAAAAAAACATATCAGCCCAAAAGCTGATTTGATGTGTAGCTGTACTCTTGTGCATCACATATGGTAATGGAATAGAAAATTACCTGGAAAAAATCTTTTACACTGTTAGAAGAATCAATTCAATGCCCTAAAGCTGAAGAATTTTGAATTAGAGTGTTAACACCTTATTTAATGGTTTGAATACTGACTTCTCATCAATTTAAAGGAAATGTTATAATGCATCTGCTGCTTTTTTGATGATACAGTCAAACTGTATTGCAGGGCCATTGAATTCATTGCTACTTAAAAGAGTCAATATTTTCAAAATTTCTTAGCTGGTTATTGCTGACTTAATCAATTGATTTGGCCAATTATGTATCTGATTCTCATAGGCCTGCTATATTGAATAAAACCAATGGTATGGAAATTTTAATTGTGACCATGTAACACATAGCTTAAGATATAGAAACAATGATAGTTATATCAATTAATTAGTGAAGCATAAACTTTTTGAGGTCTATACTTTTAAAGTCACCTGGGTAACAAAAAAATGTCCACTGAATTTTGTACTTCCTAGACATCCTTGAAAACATAAAACCAACTCCTCAACCAGAACATAGTAATTCTGTTTCTAATACCAAAAAAATCTCCAACACAGTGTGATAACATTGCACAGCAAAACCTCTTTAGGGCAAATTGCCTTAGCAGTAATAAGACTCCTTCAAATGGCCCAATGGGCATCAGATATATATGTCACATCAATTCAGGAAACTTGAGCTCAAAAACAATATAAAAATAGTTTTAGCCACATTATTGCAGAAAGGGCTGTGTGAAAGGACACAAGAGGCATGCTCATGGCCATTGAGAACAATATGTGTAGAGAATATTTCAGAAGTCCCATTATAGAGGCTGCTGTCAGAGGCAAAACTGTCTGTATGCTATTAATACAATTTTATTTTGATTTTACAACCAGCATAGCTTGAGAAAATACAAGTGTATTTATCCATGTTATATTGCACATGAGAAAATGAGGCCCAAGGATGTTGTAACTTTTTCAATAATATCACCACTCTTATTGGTAAAAAATAAGCTATAAATACTGTTTTACAAGAGAAATTCCTTGAGTGTAGTATCACAGTTGAAAAAAGTCTAGAGTTACCGGTATGAGATCAATTCAAAGAGGCTACATTTGTGAAGAATAAAGGAACTAGGAGTTTATTAAATAAATTATGGTATATCCATTCAATGGAATTTTATGCAGCTGTTAAAAATAATGTGGTAGATACATTAAAAAAAAACACTATAGACATGTCAAAGTGAAATTCTAAAATGTTTATGTAAGAAATTCTAAACTATTTATGTAAGAAAAGCTATGACAAACCTAGACAGCTTATTAAAAAAAAAAAGACATTACTTTGCAGACAAAGGTCCATCTAGTCAAAGCTATGATTTTTCCAGTAGTCATGTATGGATGTGAGAGTTGGACTATAAAGAAAACTGAGCACCAAAGAATTGATGCTTTTGAACTCTGGTGCTGGAAAGACTTTTGAGAGTCCCTTGGACTGCAAGGAGATCAAACCAGTCAATCCTAAAGGAAATTGGTCCTGAATATTCATTGTAAGGATTGACGCTGAAGCTGAAACTCCAATACTTTGGCAGCCTGATGTGAAGAACTGACTTGTTGGAAAAGACCCTGATGCTGGGCAAGATTGAAAGCAGGAGGAGAAGGGGAAAACAGAGAATGAGATGGTTGTATGGCATCACTGACTCAATGGACATGAGTTTGAGCAAGCTCTGGGAGTTGGTGATGGACAGGGAAGCCTGGTATGCTGCAGTCCGTGGGGTCACAAACAGTCAGACACGAATGAGTGACTGAACTGAAGACACAGGAAGGCAGGCAAAAGATGAGAGAAAATAAATAGAAAATTAAAAAAATAAAACAAGATGGAAGAATAAATCTTAATTTATCAGTAATTTCACTAAATATAAATGGTCTAAGTACACATTAAAAAATATAGTCTGACAGAGTAAATAAAAAATTAACTATATTTTGTCTATAAGAAATTCACTACAAACATAATGAGATAGGCAAATTGAAAGTAAGACAATGGGAAAAATATACATCATGCAAACATTAATCAGAAGAAAGCAAGAGTACCAATATTAATATCAAATAAAATAGATTTAAGAGCAATGAAAATTACCAGAGACAGAAAAGAATTTTGCATAAGGATAAAAGGACTAATCCACCAAGAAAGTCTAACAATGATAAATGTATATGCACCAAACAACAAACTTCATATCTTAAACCCTGTTCAATTTTCAGCAATGTTTTTTTCAACTAATAACATCTATTTAGAATATCTTACTGATGAACGATTCTATTTATTTGTAATAACAATTTTATATTTTTTTTGTTTGGCCTTTTCATAGTTTTAAATATTTACATTTTTCCATTACAGGACAATTTTACCAACACTTCCTTCTTTGGTATAGTCACCAGTTAGGCAGCTAGACACTTTCATTGGTAAAGCTATTAGAGGTTTAAATTAGCACTTGCAAGGGCATGTGTATAGTATATTTTGAGAAGCTATATGAGAGAAACAGACTTTCTTGTAACACCTTGGCCCAGTGTATACCCCAATAATGCTATGTAACAAAATACCCTAATACTTGATAACATAAAACAGCAATCAATTATTTGCAAAGGTCTGTGGGTTGATTTAGGCTGGCTTAGGTGAGCCCTTTTTTTTTTTTTTTTTTTTAATGCTGAGACAGCCTGAGTAATTTTGCTTCTAAACACTGATCTGTAGGTTGTCTGGGGGTGGTTCTGCTCACATATCTTTCAGTCCTCTTGGAACTATTGGCTAGTTAGAGTATGTTTTTCACATGGAATTGGCAGGGACGCAACAGAAAAAAGACATGAGATATCTTAGTCTAATCTTGGAACTGGCACACTTTCTCTTCTGCTTATACGGCATTAGGTAAAGCCAGTTACAGGGCTTCCCTGGTGGCTCAGTGATAAAGAATCCGCCTGCAATGATGGAGAAGAAGGAGGTGTGGGTTCAGTCCTTGGATCAGGGAGATCCTCTGGAGGAGGGCATGGCAACTCACTCCAGTATTCTTGCCTGGAGAAGCTCATGGACAGAGGAGTCTGGCTAGCTATAGTCCAGAGTGTCACAGAGTCAAATCTGACTGAAGTGACTGAGCATAGCACAAAGCAAGTTACATGGTCAAACTCAAATGTAAGGGGCAGGTGAATATACAACACTTTTAGAAGAACTGCAAACTTCCTAGGCAAAGGAGGTTGACACAGGGAAAGAAGAAGAACTGGGTCCAATGGTGAAATTTAGCAACTGTGTTATCAATCCTGGCTCACAAAACAACACACACACACACCTGGCTGATGTCTTGCCACTGAGTTTGCATGGATTTGTGATTAGCTTGTTTTTAAAAGAAAATAAAATACATCTCATTTGAAATATATTTTATTTGTAATTTAAAATCATGAAAGACAATGACTTTAAACTCCCATATTTTTGCTACCTACTTGAGAGAAATAGAAATAATTAGGAGTGCAGTAGTAAGGGGTTATCTAGTGGTAAAATAAATTTCATACTACATGCCTGGCATTTCTCCTGTCCACTTGGTCACTGAGTGTGTGTAATTCTTCACCACTTTTCTTTCTCTTTTGAGGCTGTCATAAAATCACGGTATGATTAAGCTAGAGGAATCCAGAGAGTTTAAAACTGATCCAGTCCAAAAATATCCAATATGTGTTCCTCATAACTCTTGGGTTATAAAGTGGGAGGGTAGATAGTTGAGGACCCCTCCCCTAATTAATAAGAGGGAATCTATTTTAGCTGTTTTGTCTCCTGACCTCTCATGTAATGTTTCATGACATAAAATGGTTGGAGCATCTTTGATCTTACTAAATTCACCCCTTTTTATTAACAGATGAGGAAAATCAGGCCCTGAGATTTGAAGTGGTTTATTTCTACAAGATGGTTGTTGTTTAGTCACTAAGTCATGTCCAACTCCTCTGTGACTGCATGAGCTGTAGTTGCCAGGCTCCTCTGTCCATGGGATTTCCCAAGCAAGAATACTGGAGGCACTTGCCCCACACCCTCCTCTAGGGGATCTTCTTGACCCTGGAAGCAAACCCACATCTCCTGAATTGGCAGGTGGATTCTTTACCACTGAGCCACTAGGGAAGACCGTTTCTACAAGGTACTATGGCTCAACACACTAAAAAAAAAAAAAAAGAAAGAAAAAAAAACCAGATTAGATTTGGGTTTCCTGACTTCAGTACTTGAATAGTTTTCCTTTATAAGACTTTGCCACAGACTTAGTGGCTTAAAGCGGCACACGTTATCTCAAAGTGTCTGTGGGTCAGAGGTTCAGGAATGACTTAGCTGGATCCTCTGCAAGGCTACAATCAAAATGCTGTCTAAGACTGCATTCTCATCTGAGAGCTTAATTGGAGAAAGGTCTGCTTTCAGGATCCCTCCGATTATGGCAAAATTCATTTCTTTATGGCAGTAAGATTCAGGTCAGTTGCTTCTTCAAGGCCAGCAGCATACAGAGGGAGATTTAAGCAAGACAGATGCTACCCTCTTATGTAATCACATATATTCCACCACCTTTCCTGCATTCCATTGGTTAGAGGCAAGAAAAGTTTCTGTCTGCAATCAGGGAAGAAGATTACACAAAGGCATGAAGACCTGAAGATAGGAGCCTGGAAGTCACCTTAAAATCTGTTCACTAGCAGTACAATAACTGTTTCAGCTGTCAAAATATTAGTGGGTGAGAAGGGCACTGTAGTGGTTTAAAATTTGTCTAATGTTCAAAAGGGTGTTCTCTTCTTTTGCTCCACTCCCCTGAATCTGGACTGGACTTGGAAATTTATTTCTAATAAACTAGAAGCATGGTGGAAATGATGGTGTGTGACTTTCAAGACAGAAGGCATTGGGATTTTCTCTTCGCTTTCTTTCTTGGATGTCTCACTCTGGGGGAAATCAGCTGCTATGCCACAAGGACCAGAAAGCAAGCTGGTGGAATGGTCCATGTGGCAAGTAATTGAGGAACCTTGTCAAAGGTCAGCTATGCGAGAGTTGGCCTTCTGCTGACAGTTCACATGAGTCAGCCATTTCAGAACAGGATTCTTGAGCCCTAGTCATGCAGTCAGATTTCTGCAAGTCCTGGCCAATATATTGTCCTGAGAGAAGCGAAGTCAGACCACTCAGCTGAGACACTCCCAAGTTCCTGACCCACCAAAACTGTAAGATCCATAATTTTTTCCCCTTAAATTACTAAGTTTTGGGGTAATTTGTTACTCAGTAATAGAAAATTAATATAGACACAAAGTGCTTTATTGTCTGGTTTCACATCTATCAGGGAATCCCCTTCTGTCGTATGACAGGAAACTGTTTCTGGTAGATTTTTTTAAATATATTTATGAAAATCTTTTAAAAATCTTCTGCTTATTTTCCCCTGTGAAGGGACACCAAGCCAAGATAGATATGTCCACTTTTGTTCGCATCCAAGAATTCTTTGTAGAAAAAAAATGAAATGTTCATGCTATGACCTAAGGCACTGATAGAAAGGGTAATTTACCCTGAAAAAGGCTGTGCTTTAGTTAACACTCATGCCTCAGAGCCGATGTAAACCTCTCCCACTCCATATTCTAGAGTGTGTCCTTCAGCTAGATGAGCACATTTTCTGCAGAGAAATGTTCCAAAGATCAAGCAAGAAAGATGAGGACACTTGTTTTTGGCTGTTCCAGGTGAGTGAAGTCTCAGCGTGGATGCAAATAAATGTGCTCAGAGGCTTTCTTCAGAGAAGAAAATCAGAAGATCAGATCTTCATAGGGAATTATAACCTTCACAAACTTTAAAGAAGTGAGGTGCTATTGTGAAAGAGCCTGCAGATTTTCCCTCCCTCCAGCTGTAAGTTAGTTAGTTGCTCAGTCGTGTCTGACTCTTTGTGACCCCGTGGAATGTGGCCCACCAGGCTTCTCTGTTCATGGAATTCTCCAGGCAAGAATACTGGAGTGGGTAGCCATTCCCTTCTTTAGGAGATCTTCCAGACCCACAGACTGAACCTGAGTCTTCTGCACTGCAGACAGATTCTTTACCATCTGAGTCACCAAGAAGGCCCTCCAGCTATGAGCACAGGAGCAAAGCCACAGAGAAGTTCATCAAATTGGATTGATTTTCTTCATGGGATTAAAATAATCTGGTCTAAGTGAAAAAATAGACTTTTAAAAAAATTAGATTTGAATCTAAAAGGGAAGAATCTGTGATGATCAAAATAACTGGCTTTATAATTGGATGTTAGTGCTGTGTAGCAATTATTCTTTACTACTCTGATCCTTCTTGCTCTCGCTTTTATCTGCCATGCATTACACTTTTGTAATTAGGAGCTGATTAAGCCATGGTAGAATGTTTTTACTTTTTTCACTTCAAAAATTATTCTAGAATGTTTTTTCTCCCCATGCATGTTTCACAAATAGTCTGATTACTTCTTTGGTATTGGTGTTCCAGTGATCAAACTGAAGTCAACTAATGTGTACTCCGTGGTGGAAGAAGCAAAATTCCTATTGGTTTAATTTAATCCATATTAAATTGTGATATTTGTGCCTTAAAAGGGTAAATTTAACAAGGCCTGGATTTAATTTATCAAGTATACCGAAGTAGGTAAATAACAGCATGGAGCCCAATGCATCAGAGTTGGAAGTGTAATGAGATCAGTAGGCAAGCCCTCCATAAAATTACTTGGGGCGTAGGAGAATCCAGACATAGCAATTATACTTAGCAAGAAGAAGCAGTTCTAGAGAGTGTGAAGCAATTAGTCAGATTTACAATCTCAGAGGAAAGAAGGGAAAATTACTTAAGTTAAACTCAGAAGCATCTTAAATCATCATTACACGTATTGATCTCAGTTGAAAGTGACTGGCTAGAAATGCTTGGTTTCTCTTTACCATTAAGTATTTCCATAGTGTTTGACTAACACCAAAAAAATACAGCCTGGCATTTGAACCATAGTAAATTATAAGCACATAGGCTTTCACAATGTGTGCGTGTCTTTTGGAAGAAAAGTCTCAGAACATTTAGGAGAGTCGAAGTTGATTTATAAGCTAGTTGTATTTTTTTAAACATTCCTGCTAATACCCCAAAGTAAAGGGTGGACAAGTACATTTAAAGAAAATGAAGAAGTACACATGGCAGTGGTTTTAAATGAGAAATATGCTGCACATTAACTGATTTTATATCAAAACATGTCATTGTCCATTTACTTATTGAATGGTCCTAATTATTTCTGACCAAGCTTATTTTTTAGAAATACAAGAGATTTTGAAATATGCATTGCTATTTTAAAATATCTACTGCATAGTCAGTAGAACAACTGAGAAATATCTTCCACTGATTTGTATAAATACATTTTAAAAATGTCAAACTGTTCATATGGGAGGTCTACCCATCTAATTAAAATTTGGGGTTGGGGAGAGAAACATAAAATTACCCTGCTTGCCAGTAAAATCTATCCTTGAATTTGTCTTAGCACTGTTTGGAAAATTAAGTATTCACACATACTATCTGCGTATTTTTAGCAATGGGGCTAAAATCAGAGATAGTGTCACTTTCACAAAGAGAGGAACAGGCCAGTTATTATTTCTACCAATTCCCTATTAAGCATGTCTTGAAGAGAAAAAAAAAAAAAGAAAGAAACAAGATGGTTTAATAGTATCAGTAGGCAGATGCAGTGCATGTGTGTGTGTGTGTGTGTGTGTGTGATGTGTGTGTGTGTGTGTGTGTGTGTGTGTGCTGGTATGTGTTTGCTCACATGCACTTATGTTCTTTATGATCTTAGCGATCAGAATTGGTTGAACATATACACATATACAGAATGACCAAAACCACAGACTAAACTGAATTTCACTTTCTGAAACAGAGAAAAACCCTATGGTCTATGCCTTCCATGTCCTCAGCCTGCTTTTTGTCTGTGGAAAAACTTGAGCCAAAGAATAAGTTTAATCAGAGAACTGAGAATGCAGGAACAAAGGAAAACAGTCCACCAAGACTAATAATAGTTTAGTCATTAAGCATAGTTGAGAACCTTTAGTTCTTCCTCAAGGGCTATAGATAGTATTCTGAGCCATAACCTACGAGCTGTCTTGTATATACTGAAATTCCCACCAAGTGGAAGAAGTTAACTATATGATGACCAAACTGTAGCCATGACATCGGCTTCCACAATTCTGAGAATTGGCCTCAAAGAAATGGGAACAAATCAACTCTGGAACTGAAGATTAACTGTATTTATAATAATTAAGATGATGCTGATCAGACCAGCACATTATCAATTTCAAGATGACAGTCAGCTGACTGTGCATGCAGCCTCCTCCCTCCATCCTTAAAAGCTCTTTGCCCAGTGGCTGAAGAGTGGTTCAGCCTTTGGACAAGAGTCCTCCCCTCCCCTCCATTGCCGGCATCCAAAATAAAGCAAAATTTCCACCAACCTGCCTCTTCAATGGCTTTTGAGTGGCAGGTAGCCAGATCCTACTTTTTGCTACATTTCTAGACTTAAACATCGAAATCCTTCTGTAAAAGAAAAGAAGTAACTAGTCTTAGACCAGTTAAGAGGTCTTAACTGAACCAGAGGCTGTGATGATAGCTTTTTACACATTAGTTATTTAATTCTGAGCAACTAATAAATTATAATACAGCTTCTCATTTACCAGGACAATCAATTTTTCTAATACTGAAGCTTTGGGAAAACGACAATGTGAAATAAAGGGCAGTGTTTATTGGTCCTATCGTGGATAAGTCAAAGAACTACTTGCTTTAATTCTATGAATTAAGTGTTAAGAAGAATGATTTTTAAATAGCCACAGCTCCTATAGAATCTCTCTCTCTCCCTGTATCAGTTCCTATAAAGGGATGATTGGCTGGGAAGGAAAACTTGAGTTTAAAAAACATCCAAGATTTAGTTATTTATATTGCTAAAGGTGGACACCAGTGTTTATATCTTCTTGTTCATTTTCATGCTTGGTAAACACTTTAATGTGTCCTTATTTATGTAAATAGAAGGTATCAGAAAAAAATAAGAAATATGCAAAGCTACCTTTTTTTTTAAAACACATATTGATGCAAAAATCCTTAAAGTTAACTAATTGCATCCAGGAGCACATGAAAAAACAATGCACAAAGTGAGTCTCTTTCCAGAAATCTAAGGATGGTTCAGTTTTAGGCAGCTTTGACCATTTTAATAGACCAAATGTGAATCCAAAAGATCATTTTCCATGGATGTTGAGCTAACTTTATATAAAAGCCAACACCCATTCTTCATGGAGTGCTGGACACATTACATTTGCTCTTCCAGATCATCCTTCATTCTGCTCTGTGCCCCAAGAGGCTGGCCTGTATGGATTTCATCAAAGGACTGTTTCAAGCTCTGAGGTCTAGCTGGGTTCAGGAAGAGAGAGTGAGGTCACAGTATTAAGGTCCTGTTTCCTTCTCTGAAGCATGGTTTCCAATTAATTTTGTGCCTCAGAAAAAAAGTCACTGCTACCCTGAAGTTGGCTTTTCTATTTAACTTTCTCCCTCTAAGTTCTGGACAGTGTTTCAGTTCCTTGTCCTTTCTATCCTTGGTATCATTTCAGTTTTCTAAATAGCCTTTGAGGATCCTTGATACTCCAGCTCACCTTAAAAATACTCCCTTTGTTAAACTAAACTAGTCGAATTTTACTTGTGTCTGACTCTGTGACCCCATGGAGTGTAGTCCACCAGGCTCCTCTGTCCATGGAATTCTCCAGACAAGAATACTGGAGTGGTTAGCCATTCCCTTCTCCAGGGGATCTTCCCAACCCAGGGATTGAACCCCTCTCTCCTGCGGCTCCTGCATTGCGGGAGGATTCTTTATGTTTGAGGGCTTCCCTAATAGCTCAGTTGGTAAGAATCTGCCTGCAATGCAGGAGACCCTGGTTCAAGAACTTCACCCTAGGAGCATTCTTTTTAACAAAATTGTAATCTTTTTTTTTTTTTTTTAACAAAACTGTAATCTTAAGTATAGAACTCTCCTAAGTTTTGTTGAGTCATTCCAGTGAATTATCAAAGCTGAGGGGGTTATAGGAACCATCCAATATGCAGTCAGTTAGTTGAAAGTCCAGGTTGCCTGGCAACCCCCTCCAAAAATGCAGCTGGCATCTGATGCAAGCACAGTCCTGAGGAGAGTTAAGGCCTTAAATTTGTGGAGTCTGACGCTAACTCCTGCCAGTTAGGGTCAGAATTGTATTGCCGTACATCCAGTTGAGAAGTGAAACAGAACAAACATACACCAAATCAGGAGGCAGCATCAAGTTTAATGGTAAAACTTTAAAAATATGTCTACTAAAATCAGGAAAACAATGATCATACTGCTATTTTCATTTTTAGTAGTACAGTTTATTAAGGTTATGAATTTTCAGAGTAAAAAATTGGTTTGCTGAATCTTATAAGTTCTAAATGTTTCATACTTGTTTTTATAAAATATTCTTTCTCTTCTCCTGTACACTCTCTCGTTTTTACCAGAATCTGTGTATACCAAAGTGTAATTTCTAAGACCCTGCCCCTGCATCCCCCAATATACTCTTTCTTATTTGTAGCCTTCTGTGTTTCTTCTTGGTCAACAATAGTTTATCTTAGGGTTTGCTCTTATTGTTTTATAGTCTATGGTATTGGACTAATGTATAAAGAATCTGCTTGCCAATGCAGGAGATACAGGAGACACGAGTTTGATTCCTGGGTCAGAAAGATCCCTGGAGGAGAAAATAGCAACCCAGTCCAGTATTCTTGCCTGGAAAATCCCATGGACAGAGCAGCCTGATGGGCTACAGTCCATGGGGTTGCAAAGAGTTGGACATGACTTAGCAACTGAGCACACATAATGACATCTGTTATTATAGTATCACACAGTATGTTTGTTTTCATTGCCTTAAATATCCTTTGTGCTCTGCTTATTTGTCCTTCCATGTAACCACAATCCAACTACTAATCTTTGCTGACTGTACAGTATTTTTTGCTTTTGTTTTATTTAGTTTTTTTGTTTGTTTGTTTTTGGTTAGGGTTAAATGAAATGATGAAATGTTTATAAAATTCAAAGCACTGAGCCAGGTATATAGCAAATGCTCAGGAGATTTTAGCTTCTTTCCTTTTCTTAATTTCCTAAATGAACTCTGAGGTCTGGCTTTTAATTATAGACATTTGAAGAACACTCTTTTTTAAAATTCTCCCTTCGATAGCAAGAAGATCAAACCAGTCAATCCTGATGGAAATCAGTCCTGAATATTCATTGGAAGGAAAGATGCTGAAGCTGAAACTCCAATACTTTGGCCACCTGATGCGAAGAACTGACTCATTGGAAAAGACCTTGATGCTGGGAAAGATGAAGGCAGAAGGAGAAAGGGACAACAGAGGATGAGATGGTTGGATGCCATCAGTGACTCTGGATATAGGTTTGAGCAAGCTCTGGGAGTTGATGATGGACAGGGGAGCATGGAGCACTGCAGTCCATGAGGTTGCAAAGAGTTGGACACGAATGAGTGAACTGAACTGAAAGACTACTCTTTTTTAAAATTTTCTTTTATGTAAGAACTAAATTATGAAAAATTATTTTTATTATATTTAGCCTATACGTATTAGTTGTTCAGTCGTGTCCAACTCTTGACTCCACAGAGAAATCCATGGGATTCTCCAGGCAAGAATACCATAGTGGGTTGCCATGCCCTCCTCCCCGGGGATCTTCATGACCCAGGAACTGAACCCGTTTCTCCTATGTCTCTTGGATTTCAGGTGGATTCTTTACCCACAGAGCCACAATTTACTTGATTGTAAATCGTTTATTACTGAATAGCTATTAGTGATACTAAAAAACAAAATTCAACTGAGTGAATTTGAAGATCTAATTAACTGTATTATATGCTATATGAATCAGGCAGCATTCCATCTAACAACTGGTGAGCCCTCAACGGTTATATAAAGTGAAAGGTTTTTATACAAAGGAGGGTGGGGCAAGGAAGTCAATAACAAATAAATATAAAATGTTATTTGGGGCAAAAAAATCTTTTCAAAGAAATAAGGACGAGGGTTTTATCATGCAGGTCCTCTCTTCTTCTTCTTGGAGGAGATAGAGACGGCCAATATGACAGATTCTCATTGGCTCTGATCAGAAAATTCTAGATAGGTTAATTAAGATTATATTTCTGGTGAAGGTCAAAATTGCAATCAGATACGGTATTAAATCTAGACTTGGCATCATGGGCTTTGGCACAAGTGACATTATTTCAGGTCAGTGATTTTTCTCCTTAACAGTGTTACTCTTCAGTATGAGAAGTATATTTCCAGAATTTCTACACTTAGAGGATGAATACATTGTTATAAATTCACTGTTAGATAGAATGCTTTGCATATTTTAAAAAGTAGGCTTTTTTTTCTTTTTGTTTACCATCAAGTCTTTGTTTTTGGTATTAGTGAAATGGTCTGGATTATTGTACCTAAAACTGTCTAGCTAAGCCCTAAACACTGCTGGTAAGGCAAACAGTGGCGAGTGCTTTGTAAGAATTTGATGTGCTGATAGCCACAGTTGGTCCTTGGCAAAAGGCAAAATTTGTTTCGGTTTCTTGGTTCCTTTTGTACTTTATTCTTTTTGGTAGCAAACCTTACCCTCTTTTTCAAACAGTTTATTTTGCTTTATTCTTACTTTCATTGTGATTAAACATGTTTTTTCTTAAGCATAAATTCACTAGGCAATGCATACAAGGAAATACTCATTTTATTCCTATGTAAATTTTTTGGCAAAATAAGAGTTCTTTCTGGTTTGGGGGCCATCTAGGCCAAGTATTATATTGTTCTTTCTTCTAGAGTGAAAACAGATGTGCATATTTTCTATGGTAAATTTTCATTGAGTTCACTGAAATCAACTGCTGTACATTTCTGTTTAGTACTTTGGAATTTTAAAAGTGCTTTCATGCTTTATCTTCTTAATAATTGTATAAGAAAGACAGGGTAGGTAGTGTCGTTGCTTCTGTATAAAGAAATTGCAAATTAAAGATTTTAAATGATATATCTAGACTCTAGTAGTTAGAAGATTGGTTGAAAACCAAATCATTGGCCTTTTTGCTCAATGATTTTTTTGCTATTTCACCGTGGCTTTGTATTTATAACTTAACTAAACTTAGTGACTGCTTATGTCAGAGAAGTTGGAGATATGTGGTTACTTATATTAATTCTGACATGTCAACTCATAGGGTCATTTGGTTTTTTTCTGTCAGTAATTGTAGAGAATTGTGAGAATTGAGCTTATAATTCTAGCTTTTGTTATCATAGTAATTGATGACTATTAAATCATAGTTGGGTTCATTTGCTTAGAATTATTTATCTGGTTAGTGGACTTGTCCTGGGCCATGTGGGCAGAATCAGGCAATGCAGATGTCTGGAATTGAATGCATCAGAACTTTGTAATTAGAGCTTGTCTAAACAAAATTAATGAAGCACTCAAAGTTAAAATGTTAGCCCTACTGAAAAGTCAGAAGTTAGAAGAAATATTTCTCTAAAATAAAAGTGTGGATCTAAGTCAAGTCTTGTCAGACTTTCATGGTACATATATTGACAGGAAAAAACTTGTTATTCATTGAATAGCATGTGCTTGTTCCTTTAGGTGACCAGCTCTTTCAAGCGTATCAAATGGACAACGTCTGTATTACTGTCCCATTTAACAGATGAGAACATTGAGACTTGGGGTGATCAATTGCCAGTAATAACGGAACTCAAAATTGAATAAAGTGTTCTCAAACCAAAGTTTATACTTTCTTGATTCTCCCAAAATCCCCCTTTCACAAATAAATGTCTACAATTTCTATAATCTCAAAATATTTGTATTTTCAAATCTTAAGCCTAATAGAAAATCATTTCTTAAGTAAATTAGACAGCATTTTTATTTAAGTAACCAGAAGAATTTGTTCAAAGGGAGGCGAATTGTAGAATTAAAATACATTCATTAAGCCATTTTGATAATGTCACACTAAATAATAGCAGATAGTTTAAACCCCATGCTAACCTAAGTTTGATTTGGAGGTAAGGAATTCCTTTGATACACTACAGTAATTTTCCCTGGAGAATAAAAAATTATTTTGCGTAGAAGAGGAAATTCAGCAGGGTTAGTAAAAATTTGCCAGCATAAAAATTTAGAGAGCATTGACCTATGTACCTACATGTGAAGTAGATTTAGTATGTGAAACATTTGTGTGTTCTATTTAAAAATTTTAATTACCATGTCACATGATAAAAAGACTTATACTATAATTTAAACCTACCTAGATTTATTCTCCTAGAAAAAATCTTTATGATTAATTGCATGTAACACCCCTAAGAGATCGTCAGTACTTTGCTTCAGTGTACAGTTTCTGTTAAAAAAAAAAGTATAATAACTCATTAAGGATTCATTCTGAATATTGTTTTGCATTTTAAATACTGTTTGGTAAATTCTAGTTCTGACAGTAGTAAAATGATTTAGTTTGGAGTGGGCTCTTGGTCATGCTGAAGGACTGTAATAAGTCAGTTCGATGAAAAAAAATACTTGAATGTATGTCAGTGAATTAGCTCTAGGACATTCAAAAGGAGCTAAGCTTTTGTTTTACCTCAGAAAAGAATGTTTAATTCATTAGAGCAGGTAGAAAAAAAACATGCATATACTTTTACTCAGTATTTTACTTGAAGATTAATCTTTTGTTCACCACTGGATCTGTACAACAACAAATTTATTTGGAAGGAATTAACTGTCATGCAGTATGTGGGTCTTAGATTTCCTAAAGTGAATAGGAAATGTCTGGGACCTAAACAATATTTCAGTTTGAGGGTAATGTGTTTTCTGGTTTCTACTCTGTCAGATTCTTACCTAGGTCTCCAGGGAGGCAAGAAAAGATTACCTATATGACATATTTTGCCTAAAGCAAGTCCTGAAACTAGGATTCATATTATTCATTTGACTGATTGTTGATTTCCATAGCTTTGCCAAGGCTCAGAATACAATGCATTTTCTCAAAAAAACATAATACCTCTCTTTTATAAATGAAGCTATACTTTGTAGAAAATAATGAGGGAAAGTGGAGAAATGATGTTTCGCTTTGAAACATTTTTTACACATTACATTGGGTAGAATCAGACTTTTAAATCAGTTTGATTTTTTTAAACTAATTTATTTTTGGTGATATTGAAAAATCCAGGACACTGAACACTTTTTTCTGGACAGATGGAAAGAAAAAAACATCATTATCATCAACAACAAAACAAAACCGCATATAGAGAAAAATTACTTAGAAATTATGAGATCTTATCTCTTTTCAATATCTGAATAACAATAGTAAAATATAAACTTAGTTTAATACAGTAAATGAAATATGACATATTCCATCTTGGATGTTAGTTTCCACTGGTAAATGTTTTTTAGAATGCTGACCTATCTTGCAGAGATGGAAAATCAATGAACTCAGTTGATAAAGATGAATGATGGTATTATAGTCCTCAAAGATTAATGGATCATAATCATATTTTGCTATATGGGGAAGCTTTTTAAAATAGGAACTATCCCATAATTGCATCCCAAACATGGTTAAGTTTATGAACATGCAATTTTTATTGTCGTAATTCTTCACATCCAGGGATAAAATAATAGAAAAGTTCTATGAGGTCATGGAAAATCTTCTACTCTAGAATTAGATAAAAAAGATAAAATAAGTATGAAAAACATATGATTTATCTGTGGTAGAGATAGGAATTACTCTTACATCATTTATTCTTCAAGGCCTAATCACTATTTTGAAATTTTTCTGTAATGATTGTTGCAACTATAATTGGTCTTTTATATTGAGAAAATTCATGTCATAATCTCTCCAACAACCTCCCATACCAATTCCTTGACCTGAATTCCCCATAAATGTTAACATCATTACCAATGACCAACCTTGACATACTGGAATGCTTTTGATATCAATTCTCATATTTCATCCTCTATATTCCATAAAATGCCAGTTTATGAATATTCTACCTCCATAACACCTTCTTAATCCACCTTATTTCCCCCAAATTCATTGCCTTACCCTTGCAGATCAGTATAATTTAATTCAAATTTTTTCTAAAAAAATTTCTTCCATCTTTTAGAATTTAAATATCTCATTACCACCACCTCCAAACACCCAAATATCAGCTCATTCAGAATTTCAAGATTAAACCCTTCTTGATGTAGAGCAAAGATAAATAGCTATTTGCCGAACTCATTGTAATGGACTATGCCAAAGCCTTTGACTGTATGGATCACAATAAACTGGAAAATTCTGAAAGAGATGGGAATATCAGACCACCTGACCTGCCTCTTGAAAAACCTATATGCAGGTCAGGAAGCAACAGTTAGAACTGGACATGGAACAACAGACTGGTTCCAAATAGGCAAAGGAGTACGTCAAGGCTGTATGTTGTCACCCTGCTTATTTAACTTATATGCAGAGTACATCATGAGAAACTCTGGGCTGGAAAAAGCACAAGCTGGAATCAAGACTGTTGGGAGAAATATCAGTAACCTCAGATATGCAGAGGACACCACCCTTATGGCAGAAAGTGAAGAGGAACTCAAAAGCCTCTTGATGAAAGTGAAAGATGAGAGTGAAAAAGTTGGCTTAAAGCTCACCATTCAGAAAACAAAGACCATGCCATCTGGTCCCATCACTTCATGGGAAATAGATGGGGAAACAGTGGAAACAGTGTCAGACTTTATTTTTCTGGGCTCCAAAATCACTGCAGATGGTGATTGCAGCCATGAAATTAAAAGATACTTACTCCTTGGAAGGAAAGTTATGACCAACCTAGATAGCATATTAAAAAGCAGAGACATTACTTTGCCAACAAAGGTCCCTCTAGTCAAGGCTATGATTTTTCCAGTGGTCATGTATGGATGTGAGAGTTGGACTGTGAAGAAAGTTGAGCACCTAAGAATTGATGCTTTTGAACTGTGGTATTGGAGAAGACTCTTGAGAGTCCCTTGGACTGCAAGGAGATACAACCAGTCCATTCTGAAGGAGATCAGTCCTGGGTGTTTTTTGGAAGGAATGATGCTAAAGCTGAAATTCCAGTACTTTGGCCACCTCCTGCGAAGAGTTGACTCATTGAAAAGACTCTGATGCTGGGAGGGATTGGGGGCAGGAGGAGAAGGGGACGACAGAGGATGAGAAGGCTGGATGGACTTGATGGACTTGATGGACTGACTTGATGGACATGAGTTTGAGTGAACTCCAGGAGTTGGTGATGGACAGGGAGGCCTGGCATGCTGCAATTCATGGGGTCACAGAGTCGGACATGACTGAGCGACTGAACTGAACTGAACTGAAGAAAGAACAAGTAGAGAGAGAGGATTTCTGCATAGCAGTTAGAAGAGAGGAAAAAGGAGTGCTTGAAAGAGCAAAAAGTAAACCAAAACATTTGAGGGAGGAAGTCATGTCCTAGTATAAAAATGAGATTAGAGGATGAGAGAGGAGCGAGAAGAGGGCTTTCCAGAAGAGACCAACATTTACCCTCTGGGCAGGCTTGGGACTGAACCCTCTGTGAGGGGCATTGCTGACATGCTCAGAGTTCAGGTACAAGATCTGACTCTCATATTGTGCCTCTCTTTGCCTCATCCAGGTTTTACGCTATTATTTTTACTAGGTGAGGTTTTCCCTTCATCTAGTCCCTCATTGTGTAGTATCACATTCTCATTGGGTAGCATCATATCCAGTAGGAGTGATGCTGTTCTGTGTCATAGGACTCTGCTTGGTTTGGCCCTCATCTTAACACCGAGGACACCCTTAGTCTCTAACCTCTATATATTCTTGGGGACTTGCTGAACTTAATAGCCAGTGACATCCAGAACTCCATGGTGTTTAAAGATACACTGGAACTCTACAGAGATACATATGTAAATCTTAGAGACAGCTTTGATAGTCTCTGATTTATCATCCTTTTTTCTTTTCTCATTGTTATAAGACACATTTATAAAAATGGCCAAATCCTGACTCTCATAAAATGAGTACATGTCAAAGATTTTTTTTAACTCATGAATTTACGAGGTAATCAGTTAGATGTTAACAATCAGTTCAAAAAATAAATCAAAGAACAGATATAGGCCATGAAATGATTTTATAGATGGAGGCAAAACCAACTCTTTTCCGTAAGAATGGGAGTGAGGTGGGGTTACGGAGGAGAGATAAAATGTCTCTCCATCACATAGGACTATTTTGCATGCTAATTGACAGGAACCCATTTGTAGTGCTATAAGTTATTTACAATTTACAGAATTCTAAAATAGCACAAAAGAAAGGTGCAAACCCCTTAGATTGAGATCCTGGGAGAATGTCCCTTAGAACAGGGGTTGTCAAATTTTTTATATGAAGGATCAGATAGTAAATAACTTAGGCTTTGTGGGCACACATGGACCTTGTCACTTATTCATCTTGGCTTTGTTCTTTGTTTTACAGCTTTTAAAAAAATGTAAAAGCCATTCATAGCTCTAATGATGCTCATAAACAGGCCACTGCTCCAATTTGGCCCATGGTCCTAGGATACCTGATTCCTGTTCTCAACACCTGTAGTTTAGGATTAAAATCACTCAATAAACTTTTTGGCCCATTTCAAAGTCTTTTGCGTTTTTCTTTGTAATATTTGGACCCATCATTCATTTTGTTGCAAAATGATTCTTTTAAGATGCTATTTTTGTCTATTTTCTTTCCAGGCAATTTCACTGGATCCTTGCAGAATTAATTGCAGACATTTCTGGATCTGGCATTCAGGACTTTTGCTCATGTGACTGATACAAATATATTTCCCAGTATCTTCTGTTCATGAACAACTCACTTACTCATATGGCCCATTTTCTTCCAGGGCTTCCCTGGTGGCTCAGATGGTAAAGAATCCACCTGCAATGCTGGAGACCTGGGTTCAATCCTTGGGTTGGGAAGATCCCTGGGAGGAGGGTATGGTAACCCACTCCAGTATTCTTGCCTGGAGAATCCTATGGACAAAGGAGCCTGGTGGGCTACAGACCATGGGGTCCCAAAGAGTTGAACATGACTGAGCGACTGATAACTTTCATTTTCTTACTACTGTACATTTCTACATGTTTTAACCATTATTCAGGGTTTTCTTCATTTTAAAAAATACTAATTTTCCTTACAAGGCCCACTTCAAAAGCTGTCTGCCCACTAGTGTCTTTCCCAATTGTTACCCAGTGGGGATGTTCTTCCTTGAGCTTTCCTAACATTAATGCCATTATTAATATCCTTCAATCAATCTAATCTTCCCTTTATTAATTCATCTTTACCTGTATTACTTCCTTTCTTAGACAGTCTGTTTAGACAACTATAAAACAAACACCATGAACTGGGTGGTTTATAAAGAGGAAAAAATTATTTTTTCATAGTATTGGAGGTTGGTAAGTCTGAGAAGGCACCAGAAAGATTGGTGAGAGCCTGCTTCCTGGTTCATAGAAGGCTGACTTTTCATTATAATTTCATATGGTGGAAGGGGCAAGGGAGCTCCCTGTATTCTTTTTTTTGTAAGTGCACTGATTTCATTCATAGCGGTCTGCTGCCACGAATACTCACTTCCCAAAGACCCTACCTTCACATACCATCACACTGGGGGTTAAGTTTAAACATAGAATTTTAGGGGTACATAACATTCAGTCTATAGTATTTCTCATTTAATATTGAACATTTTCCCCATACTTTACCTAACCTAGACCTTTCAAAGATTAGGTGTTCAATTATTTTTTGTTACATGGCATCACTTGTTCCTTCTCTCGTTTCTGCATAATTTTAATTTTTTTATATAAATTTATTTATTTTAATTAGAGGTTAATTACTTTACAATAGTGTATTGGTTTTTCTATACATCATCATGAATCTGCCACGGGTATACACGTGTTCCCCATCCCGAACCCCCCTCCCTCCTCCTTCCCCATACCATCCCTCTGGGTCATCCCAGTGCACCAGCCCCAAGCAACCAGTATCATGCATCGAACTAGGACTGGCAATTTGCTTCGTATATGATATTATACATGTTTTGCTGACATAGGAATTTATATTGACTTTCTGAGATAACCTATACATGGCCTGAAGGCAACATCAGTAGCCAGACTGGTATCTCTGGGGAATCACTGATTGTACTGGTGTTAGTTACATATTGCTGTATACCAAACTGCCATAACACATGTTAGTTTCATGTTAAAAACATATTTATGATTTAATGGTTTCTGTGCATGAAACAGAAGAAATCCCATGGACAGAGGAGCCTGGTGGGCTACAGTTGATGGGGTCACAAAGGGTCGAACATAACTGAGTGACTAACCACACAGGTGCATGAGACATCCACATAGGGCTTAGCTGGGTGCTTTGGTTCAGGATCACACATGCTGCTGTGATAAAGACACTGCCAGGGCTACAGTCATCTCAAAGTCAACTGAGGAAAGATCCCCTTCCTAGCTAAATTGTGTGATTTTGTAAGGATTTGGTTTCCCATGGGTTGTTGGATGAAGGGCCCCTTTTTTCTCACTAGCTGTTGGTCCGAGGCTCCCCCTATTGTTTGTGTCTTCTGCATAGCACAGCTCACAACTTGGTGGTTTGCTTCATCAGATTCAGCAAGTGAGAAGAGCCAGAGGGAGAAGGAAAGAGACAGAGAGGTCAAGTCTTTTATGACCTAATCTCAGAAGTGGCATTCCATTCTTTTGCTTTATTTTATTTGTAGGTGGCAAGTGTCCAAGTCCAGCCCATAGTCCAAGGAGAGACAATTAAGCCAGGATATGAATAACAGGAGGTGGGGTCGTTAGGGGCCGTTTTAGAGTCTGTCTGCTCCAATTCTCGGTGTTTCAGTAACCAAACCACTCAGATGATGGTAATAAGGTGGAAACTAACAAACTCAGAGAATTGGAAAATTAAAATGTTCATTATAAATTCAAAATGCTATGGAATACATTTTGTGGTTCCTAAATATAAATAGACCCCAAGGGAAACTTCTCCTGTCAAATAAAGGAGAAAGTGTCAGAGTGATTATATTTACAGAAAAATAATTAATCTTCAAGACAAATTGTTTACCAGAAATGAAAATGATTTAGTATGACTCCAAACTTTTCCCTTTATTATTGAAGTCTCCAGCTTTTGGAAATCCAGGCTTTTGTCTCTTGCTTTGCTATGGCATTGCATTTTCGAGATAGAGACACTGGCATCTTAAAAAAGCCTTTGGAAAGAGAGAGTAATCATGGAAAAAGTTTCTCAGGCTTCCTTAAAGGTCTCTAATTTTGGAAGATCTCTTCCCTAAAAATCTTGAAGGAGATTGTTTACTCTCCCTATATATGTATTAGAGCCCCAAGAAATCATCTTCAAAGTGTCCAGTTAATCAACCCCTACTGCTGCAGTGATTATTCCACCTGCAGTCTATCATTGTTCCAGTAGATGGCAAAAGCATACTATACACCAAGTTAGACCAAGTTTAAAAACTTGTGTATTGAAGGCATGAACAAATGGTCTCAACTTGTTTAAAAAATCTGCCTTTGTTGTGTTTGGGACACCTTGGATGTAAAGGGAATTGTAGCATCCCATCACATATACCACTGATGCAGACAGATTTTGCTGAAATTCTACAGAATTAAAGAAAAAAAAAAGTTCTTAGGAACAAATGATCTCATTCGAATTCAGTCATGCCTGTGTGTTGATCTTGTAGTTAATTCAACCAGCCTTTTTTTCCCCCTTTTTCCTTTTGATTTGTTTTAATAAAACAAACTGGATATAATATGGAAATCATTTTAATTAAAGGAAAGGCATATGGCACTTTGTAATTGTAAGCCATGAAGATCCATTATTTAGATAGTGCCTGCAGTGGGAGTTAAAAGACAGAAAGATGTAAGACATTTGAATTCAATGCTGTTTTTCAGTTAGGGGATACCAGTATTTTTAAAAGAGTGTACATATTATTGCATTTATTGTAATTTAGAAAGCATATATGCATAACAATTCCATTGCTATTCTTGTCTGTTTATATTCTTGCTAATTTGACAATACTGTAATTTAAACCAAGAATATTATGCAGCTATGTGATTGTAACCACTGAGAGATAAGGGTGGCAAAATTCATATTCATACAAAATAAACATGAATTAGGCAAAATTCAGATAATTTTTCTGGTGTTGATGCTATCTGGAAAGGCAGCACACAACCAAAATGCAGTGAAGTAAATCTTGATTTTCTGTTTGCTTTTGTTATATAAGTGAGATGCATTCTCACAAAAGAAAGAGAGAGAAAAAGAGAACTCGCCATAATATATCTTGATAGTAATGCCCATTGCTTTATTTGTTCTTCTGGCCACAGTGGAACATTATATCTAGTCCTTCCAGTGAGACATCCTGCCCTTGGTAAGGGGCTTCCTGTAGGGAAAGGCCATGTAGAGCCAGAAAAGGAATCAGAAGGTTTGCTGGTGATGGTTTGCAGTGAGCAGATGGGCAGGCTTTTAGCTGGAGCTAGCTGAGGTTGTTGAATTTGAGAGCTTGAAGCATACAGACAAATGAATACTGAGGTTGGTAGCTGGGAAATGAGAGCAAGACTGGATGAGCTGTGAGACTGATTTGGACAGTTCAGGAATTAGTTTATGAATAGAGGTTATAGGTGTGACTACTTTTTCTGGGTGGTGTTTGGAAGGTTTTCTGTTTAAAGGCATTAGCTAAAAGGAATGGCATTACATTGATAACTTTAGGGACTGCTTGTCTACAAAGTCCTCTCCCATGACCCCCTGGTTTTGCTGATAGCTCAGACCCTTGACTTAGCAAGTAAAGACTCTGCCTGCAATGCAGGAGACCTGGGTTTGATCCCTGGGTCAGGGAGATCCCCTGGAGAAGGGAATGACAACCCACTCCAGTATTCTTGCCTGGAGAATCCCATGGACAGAGGAGCCTGGTGGGCTACAGTCCATGGGGTCACAAAGAGTTGGACACGACTGAACAACTAACACTTTCACTTTTTCAGACCCAATGAGATTGCAAATAGAATTTGGAATACTTTTCTACTTAAAAACATTATTTTACATATGCTTTGAGTAAAGCTGAGCTAGCATTTTTCTATTCACTGTAGACATCTTTCGAGACAACCCATTTGACTAGGCATTTTATTATCTCAAAGTACTTGGTTTTGAAGTACAATTTTAGAGGACTATGGTGTCTTCTCATCTACAGTAGTTGAAACTTGAATCTATTTTAACACTAATCCTTGGAGGACTTTATTTTTCCCTTTCTTTCTCCAGAGATGTGGTGACTTCCTTTTATAGATTTTTATGTATCTATGTTGTTTATCCATTTTTAAATCCCATGAAGATTTTTAAATAGCTATAAAAGTTTTATTCAAGGTTTTCTTGATGACATATACAAAGTATGCATATCCATCCATTTTTCTTTTACATGCATATTTCTCTTCATTCTAGATACTGTATGAAATAAAATTTCCAAATGCATCATTGTGTATCACAACATAAAGTGGCTGAAAATAAGGATGTCTTAAAAATTAGAATCTTGAAGAAATCAACAAAAGGAAAAATGAGGCTTGAAGAACTTAAGACCTTATAGTGAAAATGGTATTAGAGAACTTACCTGTATGGTTTTCACATCTGATATTATTAGAAAAGACAGCTTTATTAATAATATGGTAATATTTTATTTACTGTATTTTACATGGAGAAAATTGTTAGGGTCTCTATCCACATCAGTTTCAGTGATATATTTATACTTTGCTTTCTTTGTTGGAGAGAGCTTTTGGGAAGAGAAGCTCTTTGATACTTGTTTCTGTGTCTTGGCCTCAATATAGTTGTGACTTTTGTGATCTTGTTACTTAGAGCTGCTGACAACAGGGTTCTGATACTGATTCCTACCTCCATGTTCTTTGATCCTTTTTCTCACTTCTTTAGTGATGTCATTGCTTGGATATTTGATTTTTAAAAATCTTTGGGTGACTTTTTTTTTAACCATACTAAGGTGTTTTTTACCCCTTCCCAATTCCCAGGGTTTTATGCTCTTAGCTCTGCTTTATGTCAAAATATACACTGCCAACCTATCCTACTTATGCCCTAACTTCCCCATCTCACAAATACAAACACCACCAGCATGCAATTCCAAAGCACAGTATTGTAGTCTTTTCTTTTCATTTGCTTCTAAAGGACTTCTAGAAAAGCCACTCATTATTTCTCTGCTACTCATTTAGCTTCTTTTTTCTAGTTTCTGAAAGCCAAGGTACTCTTTCTTTATCTCTCACAGAATTGCATTTAATAATTTCACAATTGTATCTAATAATATTTATTGAATATCTACTCTGTGAATATAGTATTGACAAGAGCTTATAAAATTCATGTTCTTATCAAACTTCCAAGGTAAAGAAAAGAGACACTAAAGACATAGTTAAAGGAACCTAAGAGCTATGAATGTTGATGATAACAAGACCAAGTCTCAGAGAAGAACCAGGGGAGGCATCTCTTCCAGTTACTAGGAAAGGATAACATATTAACCTCAAACTGAGTGCAGCAAACAAGTACTGTTACACATACTATTCAGCGACTCAAGCATTGAAACAGACTACAGTGGTCTGTGCACTTTGGTATCTGGGGATTGAGCTGGAGGACTCAGAGCAAAGAAACTGGAAGCATCTGAAGGACACTGAATCCTATGTCTGGTACTTGATGATGGCTGTTGGCTAAGAATCTTAGCTATGACTGGTGGCCAGAACACCCCATAAGGCCATGCGCTTGGACTTCCTCACAGCACCGTGGATGAGTTCCAAAGGCAAGTCTCCAAAGAGGCAGGCAGAGGCAGGCAGAAGCTATATCCCTTTTAGGATCTAGCCCCAGAAGCCACACTGTATCAATTCTGCCTTACTTTGCTTGTTGGAAAAAGTCACAAGCCAGCCTAAGTTCAAGGCAAGGGAAAACAGACTTCAGCTCTTACCGGACAAGGGACAAGGCTCTGGGAAAGCACATAAGATGAGAAATACTGCTCTGCTGTAAACATTTTCAGAAAAATAAACCTGACACAGTATCATTGAGAAAGTGATATTTATGTTGAAGCTGTGTGCAAGGGAATAAATACGGAAAGGCATTATGGTCAGAGGAAGCTGTCTGAGTAAGGCTCCTGAGGTAGGACAAACAAGTGACTTAACTGAGAAAATGAGAGCCAGTTTGGCTGGGTCATAGACAGTGAAGAGGTAATCGACTAGCAGGAGATACAGCTGGACAGGTAAGGCCACAAAGGCCTTGGCAAAGAGTTTAGATTTCAAGCAAGGCCTTACAGATGATGTTAAGGATATGCAGGCCTCACCATGAAGACTACAGGAGATTGTGGGCAGGTTATAGCTTGAGATAACATGATCGGGTCCGTAGTTATAGTTGTCAGGCTGCTGGATTGCAAGGTACAAGTGTGGGTGATGGGGACAGTTCAAGGGCAACTGCAGTGAGCCAGACTGGAGACAAAAGCGGCTGGGACTAGAGCGGTGGCTATGGAGTTCAAGTCAAGTAGATGGATTTGAGATCTAATTAGTTAGAATGGGCAAGATTTGGGAAATGGTTTAGCTGTAAAGATAAGAGGGCAGTCTGATTTGAGGATATATTTTTGGAGTTCTACTTTGGAAACTATATATGGAAAGACTTACTCTGAGTAGTAGGAATGACTTTTGGGGATAGAGATAATGAGTTAAGTTTTAGAGACATTGAATTTGAAGTGTTTTGAAAGCTGTATTGAACTGTCCAATGGTAAGTGGATTATATGTGTCTGGAGCTGTGGAGGGATGAAGTATATGTTTATGAGTCATCAGCATATAGATGGTAACTACAGCCATGGATTAGAATCAGAAGAGGCATCAATATAAGGGGAAGCAGAGTCACAAATTATGTTGCCTAAAGAATAAGCAGAATTTCATCATGCAGAAAGAGAAAAGCAGCTTGGGAAAAGGAATTTGACTTTTCTTATAATGGAGGACAGGGAGCCTGGTGTGCTGCAATCCATGGGGTTGCAATCCACGGGGAACAACAAAAACAACAGTTTAAACTCCTTCAGTGTAGGAGTCATTTCCTTATAAGGTGAACTGAGATATAATTGCTGGAAAATGGGTAAGGTCTGGGAAATAGTTTGAATTTAAAAGATCTCTTTGCAGAGTTCATTTACTATAGCACTTGAGAAAATTCATTGACTGAATTTGGAAAATACTGAATTCATCAATAGTGGAGAGTAATGTTTATAATCAGAAAGACAGTCATGGTTTTTACACAGGTTTTGTTCTATGTGTTGTGAAATAAGAAAGATGCCTTCTAGATAGTAAAAAAGTAAAATTGTATTTAGAGTGAAGGTGAACAATCAGAACTATTTGTGCAAATTTAAAAGACTATGTTCTGAGATTATGTTCAGTGATGCTGTAGACCCATGAATTTTCTACAGGAATGACAATTTTCTATGTTTTGCAACATAGAAAGGTGGTTTTGAGAAGAGTGTGTCCAGTCTTTTGAAGCCCTGCTCTATCTCTTTGAGTGTGAATAGTTGGGAAGAGTTACAGCAGTGTGTAGTAAATAGCTACAGGCATTGCTGTGGTTGACCACATGTAACCAACTAGCTGATGGAGCTAAGGTGGATATCTCCACTTCAATCTACAATAAATCAATGACCCCCTGGCTATCTCTGGGTAACATCTTGTTTCTTAGTGACCTAAATGAAAAGTGAAAGTCTTAGTCACCCAGTCATGTCTGACTCTTTGAGACAAAATGAACTGTAGCACACCAGACTCCTTTGTCCATGGAATTTTCCTGACAAGAATACTGGAGTGGGTTGGCATTCCCTTCTCCAGGGAAATCTTTCCAACCCGGGGATTGAACTTAGGTCTCCTGCACTGCAGGCAAATTCTTACCTTCTGAGCTACCAGGGAAGCCTAATAACCTAGGAACATTGCCAATAAAATTTTACTTCTGTTAGTGTATGTTGCTTTCTGATTCCTGGCCAATCACTTTCAAGTAGCAGGTCATTTTAAAGAGAATGGGCATTATGAATAATAACTCTGTTATTAAAATACTTTAAATCCTCAGAACCCCAGACTGTTGTATCTTCTCAGCAGAGAGAGACTGAATGCTTTGGTAATAAGCATTATCTGCTGTAAATAGGTTTAATGTTTTCCAACCTGCATCAGTTTAGGGAGATCCTGAAGCTAGAACTTATTATTGAAGTATTTACTCATAAATTACAATACTAGGTAATTGTAAACAGAAGGCTAATTTTCTGTAAGGTGCATTCATTCATTCATTTAATAAATACTGAATATTTACTACTACTTGCTACATATCCTAGGCTATTGAGGTCTAAGAAATGAGCACAGTAATTGCCATTTAGGAGCACACAGTGAAAGAGAGGAGAAAGTCTAGAGTATTCCTATTGCATGCTGGGTATTATACACTTATTTATTGTAATAAATAAAATAACAAAATTAATTTATTGTAGATTGAAGTGGAGATGCCCACCTTAGCTCCATCAGCTAGTTGGTTACATATGGCCAACCACATGTACAAGGGTACAAAGAATTGTCACCTAAATCAGAAGCTTCTCCTGATGCCCTAGTCTAAAAGAAATCAGACTCGAAAAGAATCCTGCACAATTCAACAGGTGTTACTACCTCTCGTGTTTTTTCTTTTAATACTTAAAATATTCAAAAAAAATTTTCCATGGTTCCATAGTATGAACAGGTAAATACTCATTTTCTTTATGACAAGTGGGATCTAGACAATGAGACACTGAAAATAAGGGGCCTGCCAGAAATAGCAGGAGACAGACTTCCCCATGGGTATAATTTTCCTTTTAGATTTGACACTCTTCTGGGTATATTGTGCTCAGAGCCTGACTGTGAGTCACCATTGGTGGTTCTCAAAACCATTAGGAGGAGGGATCCTCCACCCCCATGCCATGGACCCATACTGGTCCATGGCCTGTTACCATCCAGGCTGCACTGCAGGAAGTGAGCTTCGGGTGAGTGAGCAAAGCTCCATCTGTGTTTACAGCTGCTCCCCATTGCTCATAGTACTGCCTGAGCTCCACCTCCCTGTCAGATCAGCGGCTCCATTAGAGTCTCATGGGAGCACCAACCCTCCTGTGAACTGTGTACTTGAGGGACTGAGCTATCTGCTCCTTATGAGAAACATCCCTACACCATCCTCCCACCCCATCCATGGGAAAATTGTCTTCCATGACACTGGTCCCAAAAAGATTGGGGACCATGCCTTAGAGCAGAGTCCTGGGCTCCAAATCTGAGGTGGGACTCAAGATTTGCATTTCTAACCATTTCTCAGATAATGCTGATGCTGATACTGCCGGTCTCAGAATCACATTTTGAGAACCACTGCTCTCGATTTACCCTTGTCCTCAATGAGTTTACAGACAAGTGGCTACTGCTAAGTCACTTCAGTGGTGTCCGACTCTGTGCGACCCCATAGATGGCAGCCCACCAGGCTCCCCCGTCCCTGGGATTCTCCAGGCAAGAACAGTGGAGTGGGTTGCCATTTCCTTCTCTAATGCATGAAAGCGAAAAGTGAAAGTGAAGACGCTCAGTCGTGTCTGACTCTGTGCGACCCCATGGACTGCAGCCTACCAGGCTCTTCCGTCCATGGGATTTTCCAGGCAAGAGTACTGGAGTGGCATTGCCTTCTCCAACAGACAAGTGGAGAAGACAGTAAATAAGCAATACAGTGTAGTAAGTACAAAGAGAAGTGAATATTTAAGCTAAGATTGCTAAGAACAATCAGATTTATGTCAAATAGTGACTTAGTGATTTGTAGACAGGAATAATGTAGTATATATACATCTGATGTAATTATTAAGACACTTTGTCCCCAAAGCCTAACCATATAAACCTTCTAGTGAGGAGGAAAAGTGACAATGCTGCCTTGATTGCTTGTCCATGCTGATTGGTTTCACTAACTAAATGCTTCCCTTTTCAATTCACCTTACCTTTGTAGATTTAACCTCACATCATTTGGGGACTACTCTTCTCTCCAGTGTCATCAGATAAATAGTGGTTGTATTCGCGTTTCTTGAGAGCCATATGAAAGTGCATTTATAGGCATCTTTCTTCCTTTTTCTGTATAGTTGCAAATATAACAATTTATGTCAGAGCATAAATAAAAGTCCTTTCCTTTTATTTGGCATGGTTTATCTTCTGACCTAATTTAAGAACTATCAACTAAGAGATTATCTCATACAATGAAAAGAATAGAAAAATCCTCAAAGATAGATGTTGTCAGTACAAAGTATGTGAATAGTCTGTAATCATTTCACTTGAATTTCCAGAGGAGAAAAAAGTTATTTCTTTCAAATTTCACTTTAGTGAAAGACTGAAAAGCAGTTTCAAACAATGTAGGTATTTCCCTCAGATGTCAGATATTTAGAATGGTCCCAAAGTAGAGAACAGTGCTTTCTAAAAGCATATTTTGGAAATTACTGAATACTGTTTTTTTTTTTTGTCTCTTAGTTCTATCTTCTGTGTTACTTTAAAATAATTTTATTGGCATCTTAAATCTTCTCCAACCCCCACTCCCACTCCCTGCCCTGGCCCTTTGCTTTCTGCTACAATTTTCTTGTAGGGAAAAGAGGTTTTTTTTTTGTTTGTTTGTTTTTTTTGCCAGTTTCAAGGTTATGTCACTGTCTAACCCTGTATCTGTCTAATTCTGTATCTGTCTCATTTTCTTGTCCTTTTACATACTCCAAATTTTGACCTACTTTTCCAGTTTATGTCACTTACTCTTCCCTGTGATTTTGTTTTATTCTCCAAGACATTGTGGAATAGAACATAGGTTTCTTGATCCCTGTTTCTTTTTTTAAAGTACTCAACTCCTTTTTTTTTTTTTTTATTTTTGAAGAACTTACTTAATATTTATAAGAAGGCAAATAGGATTACCAAAGTTAACAAATGATGAGTATGTTATAAATACACAAGAAGTCTTAGAATGTCCTCTTTGTAACTATATCAGTTTTGTACTGTGAACTAGATTTTTTTTTTGGTTGCACCCCATGGCTTGTGGGATCACTTCTTCAACGAGGGACTGAACCTGAGCCATGGCAGTGAAAACCTGGAATCCTAACTACTAAGGTACCCTGGAGCTCCCTCAGATTTGCTTTTTAAATGTTTTTTTTTTTTTTTTCCCCTGAATCTTTGATTCATTTCCCCTGAATCTTTGACTTTCTAAGTTTCTGACTCTTCTGGGACACAGGACACAATACTAAACCTTCTTTCTGGACTACTCTTGTCCTCCTTGGTTTTCTCTGACTGTCAATTCTACACGCTACTGCACTAATGCAAACCCCTTGCTCTTCACTGTCTACACTCAGCAGGGTCATCTGGAGCTAAAGCAAATATTTTCTTTAACTAAAACTTGATTTAATGCCAACAGGAACATCTGCATAAACCTTATCTTCTGCCATAATTATAATTCTGCTGACTTTTTTTTTCTTTCAGATTAAGCCATCATTTCTGGGAAAAACTAAGCTTTTTCATTACCCTCTCATGAGGGCATAATACCTGATGAATCACACTACAAAACAGTCGCAGTCTATCCTATTTTTAAGTAGGACCTGCTTTCCCTATGGAAGTACTTGCTTCCTTCTTTCCAATATCCCTCAGTATTCAGGGTCTATTCGTAGAATAATTCCTCTTATACTCTTCATAGCTTGAGTAGAGATAGTTTGGGATAGCCACATATTTACTGCATATGTATATTTTCCCCTCAGTGATCTGGATTGGGCTTCCCTGGTGGCTCAGTGGTAAAGAATTCACCTACCAACTCAGGAGACACATGAGATGCAGGTTTGACCCCTGGGTTGGAAAGATCTCCTGGAGAAGGGAACAGCAACCCACTCCACTATTCTTGCCTGTGGACAGAGGAGTCTGGCAGGCTACAGTCCACGGAATTGCAAAGAGTTGAACACAACTTAGCAACTAAACAACAGCAAAACAATTTGGATTGAACTCATATCTCGCCTCCAAATTCAGAAATGAATTGAACACTGGGTTTCTAATTTGTGGAGAATGTTATGAAAACAAATATGATAGTGTTCCTGTTTTCTGTTAATGTCTCATTATCCAGAATCTTCAGTGAAAGAGATGTTCCATGTGACTGATTTCCTACTTCCAAAAGCTTATTGTTTTAAGCACCAAGACTTTAGTAAAATCACTTTGAATTAAAGCTTGAAAAAATTGCATACTTCCTTATCTTAAATAGTCTGCTGGCAAGAACTGTACCCCATTTTGTGCTTCAAAATTATGAGAGGAAACAAAACAGTGAATTATAATTCAGTTACATATTTGGAGATGGTGAGTTATATAAAGATATTTTCTTTTATACTAAATGACTCAAGAGAGCTATGCTTTTGAGCATCACATGATTTGTGCCACTCATATCAATTGCTTCCCAGCTCAGCTCACCTTGGGATTATGCCCAACTTCAGATATATGGAAAGTTATCATGTGTGAAAAAATAAACAAGTTATATCTATCTATTTACACAGATGAATGTTTTTCATTCAAAATCTCAGTGAGATGCAAAATCTCTAGGAAGCAGTTTTATAATTCATTATCTGAGCCTGGTAGGAAAGTGAGGGAAAGATTTTTCCCTCCTTTAGAAAAACACTTGCAGCAGAGTCATTGATTCATCTTTGGGAGGAATCCACAGACCCAGCAGCAGCTGTAGTGTGAGAGGCTGTGCCAAGACCAGCACTAGATTTTGCATTTAGCACGGAGTGTCTTGACCTGGTGGAACAACTTGAGGATAGCCAATCACAAATAGTCAACTAAGCTTTAAACTCCAGCCCATGAATAGTTTATTCATGACAATAATTTTATTTCTTTATATTCTATAAAAAGAAAGCTTATAAGAAAGCAAAATATCCTCTGAAGGATCAACTTTTTTTTTTTTAAAGCAAATTTTGGTGTTTTCTTGAACAAATCATTGTGACTTCTACTTCTGGGTAGGATTTAACTTTAGGTGGCTATAAGCCATTCTCTTTTTTTCTTGATATGACATAATGTTTTATTGTATTTTTTTATGATCCATTCTTATATTACAATGTAATGATCACATAAATTGAAGTAGTGTGAACAGAAATATTACACTAAATAATTAGGATAACCTAGACTTCTAAAAATAAACACGGCAAAACATAATTTGGATATACTTAGGGTTTTTAAATGGGTTTCCCAGGTGGCGCTAGTGGTAAAGAACCTGCCCACCAATGCATCCTGAGGTGGAAAGAGCCCCTGGAGGAGGGCATGGCCACCCTCTCCAGTATTCTTGCCTGGAGAATTCCATGGACAGAGGAGCCTGGCGGGCTACAGTCCATGGAGTCTCAAAGAGTCGTACACAACCGAACCAACAGCGTGCATGCACAGATTTTTAAAATACTCACCAATTTTAATTCTAAATCTCCAAAGAAATTTGTTGAAGTCTTCATGTATTTAGAAATGGACATCTCACTTTACTAAAGGTAATGGAATCTCATTGCAAGGTATTTCCATCGGCCACTCTTACTTAAGAGACTTCATTTCTTTACTGTACATATTGTCTTTAAATAAACCATACTTATGTTTTGCACACAACAGAACTATTACTTGGTCTGTATTCTTCCTTGAGATTTAATATTAGAAACTTACCCCTCTATGTAAGGTTTTACATTGGACATACCACTCATGTTGCTGATCAGTGATTTTCAGCTCATTTCCTTGGTATCCTTGTATTTGCCTCAGAATGTGGATTGAGGTGGAAGTTCAAATAACAACAGGCAGGAGTCCATGCCCCTAAACATGAATGAAATGTGGATTTCTTGCCTTTTTCATGATGATATAACATATCGATATCAATGTACAGATCCAGCCAAAGATGACCTCATTGAATGAAGGGACAAAGAAAGATGTGAGCAGAATTCAATCTTGAGAGTCCTGCATAACTCTGAAATTCCTGTAAACAAGCTTATCGTCATCTGGAATGAAGTGGGATAGCAGATTTGCATACAATTTCTTTAATTGACCTTGTGGGTCAGGATAACAGAAATTATTTCTACCAATAAAAAAGGGAGAATTGACTTTTGATGCTTTCTCACAGCATTTTAAAAAACAGGATTAACATGTAATATTACTTTATTTTAATGATTTGTATCTTCCTTCCTTTGCTCATATTTTTTCCCTTTCCTTTCTCATTTTATTTTCATAAGAAATGTACGTTATTCATTTTTTTCCTATGGAAAACAATATATTTTAAAATGAATATATGTTTATGTTCTAGGTAAATGAATCACTATTCTACACAATGAAATGATTTTTTTTTCCATTAAAATTTTTTCCTATGTATTCTTTTTTTAAATCAAGAGTTCACTTATATGTAAGTCAGGATTCTTTTTATTTTAAATGACTAAAAATCACTACTGAAAGTGAAAGTTGCTCTGTTGTGTCTGACTGTATGTGACCCCATGGATGGACTATACATTTCATGGAATTCTCCAGGCCAGAATACTGGAGTGGGTAGCCCTTCCCTTTTCCAGGGGATCTTCCCAACCCAGGGATCGAACTCTTGTCTCATGCATTGCAGGTGGATTCTTTACCAGCTGAGCCACTAGGGAGGCCCAAAAATACTGGAGTGGGTAGCCTATATCTTCTCTAGTGGATCTTTGTGACCCAGAAATCCACCAGGGTCTCCTGCATTACAGGAGGATTCTTTACCAACTGAGCTATCAGGGAAGCCCTAAAATCACACTGCTAACAGGTGAATAGAGAAACTATTGGCAGACATACCATTCTCGGTCTTAGAGATGTTTGAAATCACATCTGAATGCTGCCAGGAATTTGTTTCTTTCCATATCTCTTCAAGTGCTTGAAGGCCTTATTCTTCTTGGTTAAGTCACAGACAATTGACCAGGCAACTTCAGAGTTTATAGTCTCATAATCCAGACTTTACAGTCTCATAATCAACAGCCCCCTCCTCCCAGTTCCCATTAGGGAAATAATGGGAAAAACCACTATTTGAACCATGCTGGGCCACAGGACATCTCTGCATTCATCATTGTGACTTAGAGTCTGTGCTTGGACACTCCTGTGCCCTTATCAGTCCTCCATGGTTGGAGAGGAAGTAAAGCAGCTCCCCTCCAAGTGGACCCTACTATCTTATGCCATTTAGGCAATGGGTATCAACTAAAAGCACTTTCAAGGAGATTTGTGCCCTGAAAGGAACTACCAAGTGCTGCCTTAATGTATTGAAAGGTTGTTGTTGAATCACGCGAAGACACCAGGATTCTTGGTCCCCGGAGGAGAAGAATTCAATCTGGGGCCAGAGACGAGGCTTGATCGCTCAGAGCTTTTGTGTAATAAAGTTTTATTAAAGTATAAAGGAGATAGAGAAAGCTTCTGACATAGGCATCAGAAGGGGGCAGAAAGAGTACCCACTTGCTAGTGTTAACAATGAAGTTATATAATCCAAAGAATGTCTGGAGGTTGTAATGACCTCATCAGACCTATTCCCATAATTTACATTTTAAGATAACAGAAGGTTTAATCCAAAGACTGTCCTTAGGCAGGATACATTATTGTTATATAATCCTAAGGAATGTGGAAAAAGAAAAAAGTTTGTCTTTTCTTCCTCCTTGAGAATTCCAGACCCCTCTCTCTTTGGGGACCCCTAGACTCCTTATCAATCTGCCTAGGAACTGACTCTCTCAGTATCAGAAATAATGCAAATGTAGACTACTGTAAAATAAATAATCTGTCAAAATGGTGTCATGGAGGAAGTAGGAGTCTTAAGAGTTTTCTGCTTAAGAGTTCTGTTTCTTCTGGCAAGTCACTTAAATCATAAAATCCTTTGGCTCTCAGGGGCTTCCATTATAGCTCAGTAGGCAAAGAATCCACCTGCAATGCAGGAGACCCCTGTTTGACTCCTAGGTCAGAAAGATCTGCTGGAGAAGGGACAGGCTACCCACTCCAATATTCTTGGGTTTCCTTTGTGGCTCAGCTGGTAAAGAATCCGTCTGCAGTGTGGGAGACCTGGGTTCGATCCCTGGGTTGGGAAGATGCCCTGGAGAAGGGAAAGTCTACCAACTCTGGTATTCTGGCCTGGAGAATTCCATGGACTATACAGTACATGGGGTCACAAAGAGTCGGACAGGACTGAGCGACTTTCACTTTCACTTTTGTATCTCAATCTGTCAAGTGAGCATCAGATCAGATCAGATCAGTCGCTCAGTCGTGTCCAACTCTTTGCGACCCCATGAGTCGCAGCACGCCAGGCCTCCCTGTCCATCACCAACTCCCGGAGTTCACCGAGACTCACGTCCATCGAGTCAGTGATGCCATCCAGCCATCTCATCCTCTGTCGTCCCCTTTTCCTCTTGCCCCCAATCCCTCCCAGCATCAGAGTCTTTTCCAATGAGTCAACTCTTCGCATGAGGTGGCCAAAGTCCTGGAGTTTCAGCTTTAGCATCATTCCTCAGTTGCTCAGTCGTGTCTGACTCTTTGTGACCCCAGTGACCCCATGGACTGTAGCCCACTAGGATCCTCTGTCTATGGAGTTTTTCATGCAAGAATACTAGAGTGGGTTGCCACTCCAGGGGATTTTCCCAACTCAGGGATCAAACCCACATCTCTAATGTTTCCTGCGTTGGCAGGCAGATTCTTTACCACTTGCACCACCTGGGAAGCCCGTTATAGGTTTGTTTTAAAGACTGGAATTTAGAAAGATGGTAACAATAACCCTGTGTACGAGACAGCAAAAGAGACTCTGATGTATAGAACAGCCTTATGGACTCTGTGGGAGAGGGAGAGGGTGGGAAGATTTGGGAGAATGGCATTGAAACATGTAAAATATCATGTATGAAACGAGTTGCCAGTCCAGGTTCGATGCACGATACTGGATGCTTGGGGCTGGTGCACTGGGACGACCCAGAGGGATGGTATGGGGAGGGAGGAGGGAGGAGGGTTCAGGATGGGGAACACATGTATACCTGTGGCGGATTCATTTTGATATTTGGCAAAACTAATACAATTTTGTAAAGTTTAAAAATAAAATAAAATTAAAAAAAAGAAATATAGATGTTAAAAACAATGACAAAAAAAAAAGACAATATTGAAGACATTTGGTGAGCTAAGAAATGAAATTTACAATCATTTATAACTTTCAAAAATCTTCATTTGATACATTAATGTTTGATATGCTCTGATTTTATTGAACCCTTGTAAGAACTCTGTGGGGTAATCTGGACAGACTGTAATTGAATTATCTGAACTAAATGATCTGACGGTGGCTGATATTGAGCTCAAGGGCAAGAATCTGAACCCAGGGACTCCAAAGTGTGTCCTCTTTGTTCTTTCTGCAACTTTTTGCTCTCTCTGGTCTGGGAAGAAACATGGAATACAGACAGAGACCCTAAAGCAGATACCTAGTTGCTGGTGTACAGAGTGGTTTTCAGGGTTACAAGAAACAAGTCTGGTGACCTTCAGTGACAAGGGTCTCTCACAGAGATTCAGGAGCATGTTAATTTTCACAAGTAATCCTCTTCCTCTTGACTGTTCAGTCCCTCTTGATCCCAAAGACTTGGGTAGAGGGCAGGCCCCATGGAGCACCAGCCCACGTCTCAGCAAACATTGGGATACAATTTCTATTTCTGCATGTCTCATGGAATCCATATTTATTAAAAAGGATAAAATTGAAAAAAAAAAAAAAAAAGACTGGAAACTAGAAACTAGAAAACATGTCTGTGTACTGCCCTCACTCAGATGGTGGTAGCCTTCATTGTTATATGTTGTCACTGCAGAATTTTGCAGTGAAAGCACTTTTATCCTTGGCTTTCTTATAGCAACATGCCATCTGAACACTCTGCCCAGACTGTGAAAGTTCTTTTTTCCACCTTATAGCACAAAATAAAGCATTCTACAATGTGTATAATACACACGTCTCCCGTTTCCTTTTGTTTCACCTTCTACTTCTCTAGGCCCCTACCTTTGTCTTCATATTTTCTTATATCTACTTTATATATTTCATTTTCCATCTATTTTTTTAATTGGAGTATAATTACTTTCCAATGCTGTGTTAGTTCCTTTTGTATAATGAAGTGAATCAGCTATGTGTATACATATATCTCCTCCCTCTTGGACCTTCCTCTCCACCCTCCCATCCTACCTACCTAGGTCATCACAGAGCACCAGGCTGAGATCCCAGTGCTTTGTAGCAGGTTTCTGCTAGCTATCTGTTTTACACGTGGTATCAGTCCTGGGTGTTCATTGAAAGGACTGATGTTGAAGCTGAAACTCCAATACTTTGGGCACTTGATGCAAAGAGCTGACTCATTTGAAAAGACCCTGATGCTGGGAAAGATTGAAGGCAGGAGGAGAAGGGGACAACAGAGGATGGGATGGTTGGATGACATCACCGACTCAATGGACATGAGTTTGGGTGGACTCCAGGAGTTGGTGATGGACAGGGAGGCCTGGCATGCTGCAGTCCATGGGGTCGCAAAGAGTTGGACACAACTGAGCAAATGAACTGACTGAATGTTTATATGTCAGTCCTAATCTCCCAATTCATCCCATCCTCCTCTTTCACCCTGTGTCCACATGTTTGTTCTCCATCTATCTTTGATCTTTGACTTCCCATGCTGACTCCCTGCCCACCAGCAACTGTAGTGTACCTTCAAACATGTGGGCAGAATTTATCAGACAATAAGAGGTCCATTAATCAGCCCATGCCATGACCAGATCTCGAGGAACAAAGTTTTAGTCCCAGCAACCTATTTCTCTGAGATGCAAGAGGGAAATGATGGTTAATTACTGGACTTAACTACTTTTCCTGCAAATGATACTGACAAGTTGTTGTAGACAAGAGTTCAGAGCAAGTAGTTTCAAAGGAAAGGTGTAAGTGCATTTTTTTTAACATGAAACCTCAGTGAAAAGGGAGTGGATTCAAGATCCAAATTTTCCAGATTTGTCTGTGTGGGGGTATATGTGTGTGTGTGTGTGTTTGTGTGTGAGACAAACCAGTGTCTTGCATATTTGGATGGTGTCAGCATATTGCTAAAGCATCTTCCTTTTCAATACACAGTATGTGTTCTGGAAATGCCAACTTCATATTAAAATATAATTAGGAAGGTAATCCTCTTCTCCTTGTAATAATAGTGTGCTTCAAATTCAATATACATATTTTGGTACCTGCACCTGTTTCCACGAATTAGTGTTTATAAGCTATTCTATTTTCTGTCATAAACATTGGTGGGCCAGGTCAATATATGAACATAAACCTGATATAATAGCATCCACCTGCGATATCATGCTCAGATCCATGTAGGACTAAATATAGCTCTTTTCTGTCATTGAACTTCACCGCAATTTCACCTTATTGCCAATACATGTCACTCTCTGTTTCAAAATACACTTAATTCTGACTTACTCTTCAATATCCTCTTGAATTTGTACCTTATTTTGTGTTGTCCTCAGGTCATTTCTCTGGGTATTCACAAGTGGGTTACTATATTGGATAAGGAAACCTTCTATATAAGAAGCGTTTATACAATACTGTTAGCAGAAGTAACTTAAGTACTTTTTTGAGGATGAGAATGTTAGTATAAAAATACCCCATATTATGTAATTGAGAGTGTTTGACAGTGATTTGTGCGTTTGCAACACCTTAAGACTCTGCCATTAACAAGTGTTGTCCATGTCAAAACATCAAAAGATAATTACTTTGTGCAAAGAGATGTTACCCAAGTAATTCCTCAGAAACATGTTATTTCCAGTAGAACTGAAATTGCGTGCCATTGCCAATAACTTCAGTCATCAGTGCATAATCTTAATCTTAATGAGGTCCCAATCACATTTGTCTGTCACAGGCTTCTAAACATCTCCTAGGTCTGTTACTAGGTTCCATTAATTAGTATGTATATTTTCAAAAGCCTAAAATAGGTATCATATTAAGCAGAAAATTCAGAGCTGTTCTTGACATTCTGTTTGGTTTTTACACTATTCATAGGCTACAGAGGCTTAAGTATTAATATTAGTGGAATAACCTTTTCTATTCTGATAAGATAGCAAACATGTGTTGTAAACATTTAATAACTTCACAAGAAAGCCCTATTAACATTTTATTTTTTTTTCTATAATGGCCTTACTAGAAATGAAAAAATAATTGTCTTAAAGATTCAATAAACACATTTTGGGTATATTGGGGAAGGATGATGAGAGTTGGAGAGACTGCTATAGCTATTTGTGAATTTTACCAGTTCTCTGGGTGACAAGTCATAATTAAGAATAAACTTTGTTATGCACTGAACTGTGTCCCCTACATTTCATAAGTGGGGGTCCTAACAGTCAGTGTGGAGATGTGGCCTTGGAAGGTAATTAGGGCATGAGGGTGGAGCCCTCGTGATGGAATTAGTGCCTTTATTGAGAAGAGACTAAGGGAGCTATCTTAGTCTCTCCCTCTTTCACTCTTCTGCTCTCTCTCCACCATGAAAAGACATAGCAAGAAGCCAGGAGGGAAGACTTCACTAGGAAAAAGAATCAGCCTGAATCTTGACCTTGGCCTTCCGGTCTTAGGAACTGACATATACATGTCTGTTGCTTAAGCCACCCTGTCTATGATATTTTGTTATAGCAGCCCAAATAACTAATGCAATTTTTATAATATAAAATATCATTCTATTAGGAATGATACTTGACAGGCAGTGATAAATAAAATGTTTCCATTGGATTTTGTGCGGAAGATGCCCTCAAAATTAAAACCATCTCATCTTCAATCCTTCATAGTTTAAAAGTCTGACTCAGAGTCTTTATGCTCCAATGGCATATTTCACTTTTAAATTTGGCTGAGCATAAAGCATATGAGTGACAAATATGTGGTGGAGACATGTCACTATAGGTCACGTCTTAATGGTATTTTTCAAGAGCTGTTGCTGCTACTGCTGCTAAGTCGCTTCAGTCGTGTCCGACTCTGTGTGACCCCATAGATGGCAGCCCACCAGGCTCCCCCGTCCCTGGGATTCTCCAGGCAAGAACACTGGAGTGGGTTGCCATTTCCTTCTCCAATGCATGAAAGTGAAAAGTGAAAGTGAAGTCACTTAATCATGTCCAACCCTCAGCGACCCCATGGACTGCAGCCTACCAGGCCCCTCCATCCATGGGATTTTCCAGGCAAGAGTACTGGAGTGGGGTGCCATTGCCTTCTCTGTTTCAAGAGCTAGTAAATGTAATAGAGCCTAGTAAATTTTCTGAATCATTCAAATCACTATGATAACTTTTCTACATTTCCATCTAAGTCATATAACATGTTTTAAATATTAAAATCAGCTTATCCTTATTTAAAATGAAAGTCAGTGTTTCTGTGATGTGCTTTCAAATAGTTGTCAAATATTGACTTTATACTGTATATTTCAAAATTTATAAATAGCCCTCTAAATAAATCATGGCTCTCAAATAGCATCTTCATTAGCATCTTCTATCAAGGTTTTATATGACTACACAGCTAATAAAGAAACAAACAATTATTTTAACAATTTTTGAAGAGATGTTATTTTATGATAGTGATAATTTTTCCTAATAACATATTTTTGGTTAAAATTCTACATGATACATAATAAGATTCCAGATTGGACAATTTAAAATTAGCAATAGTTTCATCCCCCTGGATATTCATTTCTCTATATTGGGCTTCTAATTTTCCACAATAAAACTGTATTTTCTGTATCAATACGTGTTGTACATGAGCCAATGTATTTGAGTAGGGTCAACCAAAAAAAGAAAAAGGTTAAGATAGTTTACAACATAGGACAAACTTACATTCTTTTTATAACAAAAAACATTTTTCATTATCCTGATTTTGGATTTGGCAACTGAAATTAAAAAGAAGTTTTACTGATGTGTCTGAGTCCATTAGAGAAGCTGAAGTCAGGAACATGTTTAATGAAATAAAATAAATTAAAGAACTTCATAAACTATTAAGTGCTGAACAAACCCCTCAAACAATAAAGAGCACAAAGCTTCTTCCTTCTAGTTTAGAGATCCTTTTCTTGGAACCAGCGAAGCATTATGTGCCTATAATTAGCAAAAACAGTTTTCCCTATGCTAAAAACTTAAATAGGAGGCAAGTATCTGTGTTGACTCCTTTCTGGGCCAGGAAGGATATTTAGTTGTTTCAGCAATCATTTGAGAATCCTAATGGAATTTCACCACAAATAATTCTCTGTGAAGCATTTGTAAGCAAGGAAATTCAAAATGCTCTGTTAAGTGTAGATGATGAAAGTCAAGAGTTTGTTCTTGTGTTCAAGGATTCATTTGGACGTGTGTGTGCGCTCAGTTGCTTCAGTGGTGTCTGCCTCTTTGCAACCCCGTGGACCGTAGCCCACCAGGCTCCTCTGTCCATGGATTTTCCAGGCAAGAATACTGGAGTGGGTTGCCATTTTCTCCTCCAGGGGATCTTCCCCATCCAAGATGCCAGAACTCGCATCTCTGGCATCTCCTGTGTTGCAATCAGATTCTTTACTGCTGAGCCACTGGAGAGTTCTCAGTTGGGCATACAATTTATCTTTCACATGATTAAAATGAGAATGATGTTGTAATAATGGAAATTGCAAGTGTAGTTGCAAATTACATAAACTGATTTTAAAGGCTAGAAATACCTTTTCTTCATGGGTCTTATTTGATCTGAACGATGGTGGTCTGTTATATCATATTAATTCCTTTGGGAAGAATCAATACTTTTAATATATATTAAAACTTTAAAAATGTACAAATGGATTGGGAGAAGTAGGTTAGCATAAACACTTATTGCAGATTGTGACTTGTGTCCTTGTACTTGGAGTATTAACGAAAATGTTCTCTTACTGGGGAGAAATTAAACTGAGAATAAGATAAAAGACTTTAATATAAGCAGCATCTAATATAAACACAGGTTATTTAAGTTCATTTACTGTAACTTTGGAGAGCATTTTCTAAAAACATTTGTACTCTGAATATTAAGCAAAAGAATAAACCAATTCACACACATACGTACACACACACACACACACACACAGACACATGTACCCTACACAAAATTTTGCCTTAATAAAACTGAAGAATTAAGCATATATAAATGGGAAAAAAAAATTCTGTGTCTTTTGGATCCTGGCTATGAAGAATATCAGTTTTAGAAGGAGGCAGTTGAACAATTTTGTCAGGCATGAGGGGAAATTTTTCAATTCCTTGGAGGGCTTAAAATATGCTTTGCATTTTTTCATTTTCTTGATTCAGGTTGTTAGTAATGTTATGCTGTATCAGCCATTTTTTTGGTTCTCAAGTGAAAATTAGAGGGATTTAGAGATTGATGATGAGAATGAAAGATGAAAAGGAAAGAGACTTTTCATGAGGCACAGACCAGCACAGAGAAAGCAAGAACAAATAGGATGTTCAGTAGTTGTACCTCTGGGCAACACAACTATTCACTGTGCTGAAATTAACTACTTAATGAACAATGTGTCTCAAACCAGCAGCAGCAAGCAGAGTGAAAGAAGCTGTGCCTGAACATAGGTTTCTGAGAGAGAAATTAAGAGCATCTGGTCATCAACTCTCATGGCCAACCAGCAGGTGGGGCCAAAGGCTCAGAAGAATTGGTAATTGTCCAGATGCAGAGGAAGAATATTTAGTGTGAAAAAGCCCTGAGAAGGGTGGAAGTCAGTAATTTGAGTGGGATATATATTACCCTAGGAGTGGCTGTGTTTTCTCCCTTATGGACGAGTATGAGGTTGATGGACCAGTCTTTATTATTACCAGAATTCTTTTTCATCTGTCTGACTTGTTAGTTATGGTTATGTCTTAAAACATTAAGATCAAGAAAATGGAAATTGCTATTAGTCCTATTATGAAAGAATAAAAATTGAAAAAGATACACAGTACTTTCCATAGTTATTAAGGTTTGAAGGACTCGAAGCACATGAAAAGCATTATTGCATCGTTACCTTTCATATATGAAATTGTTTTTGGTATTGACATTCCATGTTAGAAAAATGGTCAATCATCATGCATTCTTACAAAAAATTTCACAAACATCTAGTTATAATTAAAAACAAACTGTGAAAACAAGCTGTTCAAAAGTATAACTAATGTATTTTTAAGCCACCTTTTTAAAATATTTTGGGAATGTGCCAAAATAGCACTGAAATTTATGAAAAGAACTTTGCACTTTTTCAATAAAAAATAATTATGTGCTTTTTTGTATTTAAAAGTAGTATAGGAAGTTAATGTCAATTCTTTTCTAGGTTATTGTGCAATGTTATCACTTTTGACATTAAGCACCATGGTTAATCCAAAAATAGGTTTTTTCAGAAGTCATCTGCTCAAATATGTGTTAATATTACCATATAAATGACGAATAGTTACATTTAGTATTAGCAAATGGAAATCCTGCTTTTGTACACATTTACCACATCTCTTGCAATCTGATCTATTTTAAATGCATTCTTCAACATAATTATTTAAAGACAAATTCAATCTTAATATGTCACAAAGTATTATCGTTTTGCAAGCAGTACTCCAAGGTTAATAATGTCGGGGAATATAAAATGTTTTTGACTGTAAGATTAGTCTTCTTATTTGAAAAAGGCTTTAAATTTCATTTCAAAGGAGATTTCACGCCCCATGAAATTTAAACTATGACATTTAGAAAACATTCACTGTATTATAAGGCACTGAAAAATCATAGTGCAAATGCTTCTTGTTCCTGTCTATCAAAACTGTTGTTAGAAATGTAAAGCGAGTATTTTCTTAGGTAAAAATTATGCGATATGCTGAAGAACTCCTACTGTTCTTCCCAAAGTCAGATAATTACTGCTTCAGTTATGTTACGGAACACTTTGAAATTAGGTCCTATACTTGTTTTCAGTAGAGTTTATGTTTAGATAAACTTTTGGTCATTGAATTTTTCTATTTATCCAAAAGTTTATAAAGTGCTCCATATGCTCTAAAAATAAGTTTTGAGGAAATCTTTCTGTGTACTCTTGTTATTATTTCTGTCACAAACTAATACTGAGATCTTAAGGCACATGAATGTGTCACTTTTAAATACTATGTGAAGATTTCGCTTGTTATCACATAGTAATTTTAAATGTCCTTTTTGGAGCTCCATTTTGACTTAAATGTCTTCTTTCTAATACTTTCTCTTTTCAAAACAAAATATTTTTGAATAATCTAAAAAAAAAATCTAAGAAATTCACATCAGATTCAGAGATTCAAGATTCCTACTTTTATTATTTTGTAATATATTTTATCTTGAGTTTTAGAACACATTCACTGTGACCTAATTACATTTTAATATCTATTTTTATTTTTAAGAAATTTGAAAGTGACCTAATAACTCAGTATTCTTAAGTTCCTAAGTGATACATGCCACATTTTGACTAGTAATGTCAGAGAACAAACACTTAATAAACATTAATTGAATGAGTACATGCATAATGTTGATGCAGGGCAGAAATGATGTGAGTTAGACTTATTTTCATGGCAAATAAGGATGACTAAATTCAGTCACTCATTCGTGTCTGACTCTTTGTGACCCCATGGACTGCATGCAGCACGCCAGGCTTCCCTGTCCATCACCAAATCCTGGAGCTTACTCAAACTCATGTCCATCGAGCTGGTGATGCCATTCAACCAGCTCATCCTCTTTTGTCCCCTTCTCTTCCCACCTTCAATCTTTCCCAGCATCAGGGTCTTTTCCAGTGAGTCAGTTCTTAGCATCAGGTGGCCAAAGTATTGGAGTTTCAGCTTCAGCATTAGTCCTTACAATGAATATTCAGGGTTGATTTCCTTTAGGATTGACTGATTGGATCTCCTTGCAGTCCAAGGGACTCTCAAGAGTCTTCTCCAACACCACAGTTCAAAAGCATCAATTCTTCGGTGCTCGGCTTCCTTTATAGTCCAACTTTGACATCCATATGTGACTTCTGGAAAACTATAGCTTTGACTAGACAGGCCTTTGTTGGCAAAGTAGTGTCTCTGGTTTTTAATATGCTGTCTAGGTTGGTCATAGCTTTCTTCCAATGATGACTGAATCTTAATTATAATAAAGAAGCTGTGTGCCTACATTCCACATCTGTAAAAAAAAAAAAAAAATCTTATTGTCTTAAACAAGGACAGCTCACTTAAAAAACAAAACAAGAACAAATGAAACAAAACATCAAGTTTATGCCTTCTTTCCTGTCCAAGTTGAGGACCAAATGAAAAATTACTCATTAGGAGAAAGATAAGAAATTAAAATGTCATCTTGAATCTTGTGAAGCCAGTTTGTCCATGGACAGAAGTGTTTGCTGATTTTTGATTCTCCAGACTGAAGTATATTCAGAAGGTTTTCAGTAAGAGTTAAACAACAGTAAAACTTCACACCCAGCACCTATGAGCTTACAAAAAAGTTATTGATACCTGTGTGTTCAGCAGATCAAGGGTGAAAATAAGTCCCTGAGAAGTAATCACAATTAGATGGTTCTTAGGCAGTTTTGCAGGCTGAATTCACACCAAAAACCTTGGAATGGAGCTGTGAGGTTTTACTAAAAAAGACTCAGACTTGTAGTTTCCCTAGGCTTTTGGTAAAAATAAATAGAAATCTTATTTGAAAAATGTTACTTTTGTTATAGGTATCAAAGATTCCCTACAAATAATCTTTTGAAGCAAATTAATAAGCAGGACTAGTCGAGTGTTCTTGCCTGGAGAATCCCAGGGACGGGGGATCCTGGTGGGCTGCTGTCTATGGGGTCGCACAGAGTCGGACACAACTGCAGCAACTTAGCAGCAGCAGCAGCAGTCAAAGATAAACATACACACATAGAAAAAAGGCACAAAGAGAGAATTGGCAAGAAAAAAATGAAAGCTTAAATGGACTTCAGAACATTTAATAAATTGTATCAGACCAGCTTAAAAACAACTATTATTTTTGTGTTCAAAGAAGTAAAAGACAAGCTTGTATATGTCTGAAAGGAGCATAAAAGTATAAAAATGACTAAGCAGATTTGAAAAATCATGAAATATAACTTCTATAAATAAAATTTACAATAGCAGATATTGAAAACTCAATGAATAGGTTTAACAAATGGTTATACACAGCTGAAGAGAAATTAGGTAGAAGAAAAATCAGAAGAAATTACCCAAAGCACATGTTGCAAAGAGACAGGTTAAGCAATATGGGAGGTTTCATTGGATCATGATTAGAAGAATGAATGGATGGCATGTCGGGTTGGTATCTTTTCAGAACTGATGAAAGACACCAATCTATAGATTCAAGTAAGTGGTCAGTGAATCTTAACCAGTGTAAGCACAAAGACCATTACATTTAGACACATCATAATGAAATTTAAAAACATCAAAAACAAAGAAAAAAATCTTAGAATTCACAAAACAAACAAAACTGAGGGTGGGGAAGTAGATATTCCTTTCAAAAGATATTGGACTGATATAGCTCTCTTGTCATCAGCAATAATGGTAGTCAGAAGAAAGGGGGCTGACAATTTTAGTATAATGAAGGGAAAAAATCCTTTTCATTCACTAATACCCAACACCATAAGAAAAATATGTTTTCAGATAAAGTAAAACTGAGAGGATTTTTCATCAGTAGGTTTTTGCTAAAGGAAGCAGAATAAAAGTATGAGATCTAAAAAGACATGAAGAACAATAAAGATAGATTGATGAATATGTTTTATCCTCCTGTGTTTTCCCTCCAATAGTTTGGAAGTTATGTACTTTATTCCTTTTAGCAGTTTACATATCAATTATCACATACATCTTAAATTTTTCTAATATTAATAAAATTTGCCTCTCCCTGAATAATCCAAGGACTTGACTTCACATTAACTCATTTCCAACAGATGCATTATTGTTGCCACATGATTTAATGCTTATCATTTTAATTCACTATGACATTATTATTGGTCATCCTTCCAAACAAAGAACAGATTCAGAAAGAAGCATTTAAGAAACAGGCTAATTAGAAAACCCAATATAAAATGGTAGGCTTTAATATAAATAAATCAGTAACTATATTAAATGTAAATTGTCTAATTGACCCAATTTAGACAAAAGCATTGCTAAAATCACTGAACATGTCACATTTAGGACACTGAAGACTTTAAAAAAAAATGCAGTTTATAAGAATAGAACACAATGGGATTAGAATTGTCTGGAAATTTTGCCCTGGGTGATAGAGGGTGGGGAAAATACAATGGTTTTTATAATTTTGAGCAGGTTACCAAATGAAATGTCATGTCTTTAATTTGGTCAGTTTGGTGGAAATATTTTTTAGTGTGCCTTATTTGTTTTGAATTATGACTGATTTGAGGAAGGCAAAAGTTTAAGTTGGGCTGATAGAAGGACAGAGAGCAGAGAGCAGACCCCATCAATGTGTTTAGCTCACTCAATGAGCCTGGTATGGATATTCCGAAAAATGATTAAGGACTAGCTCAGATTCTACATATGCAATTTTGTCTTTACAACAAGTGCAGTGCCTAGTACAATGCCCTGTACATACTAGGTTCTCAGTAAACTTTTATTGAATGAATAAATTTTATGAGACCAAAATAAATAATCCTCTGAATGAAAAACATTATGAAAGACACATCTAAACTACAAGGCCATATCAAAAGTTAAATGCAAAAGATGAAAAGTAACCATGCAAGTAAAATCTAAAAACTGGTGTACTGGTGTATCTATTTGATATGGGACAAAATAGAATTTAAGGTTCATAGAGTTACTAGAGGAAAATAAAAGTCATTATATAATACTAACAGTTTCAATTTCCAAGAAACATAAAATTTTTAAAATGTGTATATATCTGAAAACATAACCCTAAAATACACAAAGAAAATACTGAAATGAAGACACTAACAAATTCACAATCATAGTAGTAGAATTTAACAACTGTCTCTCAGTAATTGATGGGAAGCAAACAAAATCAGTAAAGAATATGGAAGGCTTATAGGATGTGATTAAAAAATATGACCCAATGGATGCAAATAGATTGCCATGTCACAAAACTACAGAACACACCTTCTTTCAGACACACATAAAATATTTACTAAAGGTGACCATTCAAAACTTGACCATATTGAATGTTCCTAAGCATTTCAAAGGATAGCTATTTTAGTAAGTATACAATCAATCTAGAATTCCAAATAACAATCAATAACAAAATTAAGTAAAATATTTCAATATCTTGGAAATTAAGAAATTAACTAAAAGAATCCGTGTCTTAAGGAATACATCTTCACAGGTATAGAAATTGATGAAAAAGTAAGAAAACTATAATAAAAATATTACTATATCTTAAACTATTTGAAAACAGCCAAAACATTTATTTGGAAATGTTGGGGGAGTTTGGAATTTTCTCAGTTCTGTCTCGTTGCAACAAAAATTTGAAGCGACAGACGGACCAGCGTTACAGTCCTTGGATGTACAATCCTACAGACCAGTGTTCCAGTCCTCAGATGGACCAGTGTTCCAGCCCCATGTTACAGCTCGCTTTTATTTAGAAAGTAAAGGAAAATACATCCTCAAGGAGTGAGGGCATGGCGACCCAAGAGACGCAAAGAGAGGCCCCCGACCCAATTTTGGCTCCGCTTTTTATGTTTTTTCTCCTCCCCCTGGGCCTGCTCTATGTAAACTGGGCTAGCCAGGAGTGCTGTTTGTTTTACTTGAGGTCCTCAGTCCGGTCCTCTTTGTTCTATTTTTGTTCTTCCTTTGTTCTATTTTTGCAGGCTTTTCCCTTCCTTGTTTTTCAGCCACCGCCATTTTGGATTCCTTTTTCCTATTCTAACTACTTAACAGAAACGATGTTGAAAATTAATGAGCTAAACATAAATTTACAAAGTTATAAGAAGAAACTCAAAACAAATGCAAATAAAAAGGACATAGTAATGTAGATAAAAGCAGAAATTAATGTCATAGAAATAAACGCCAGGAAGTTTTTTTTTTTAAGGGTTTACATGGTGGCTACGTAGTAAAGAATCTACCTGCCAGTGCAGGCATTCCATCCCTAGTCCAGGAAGATCCCACATACTGTGGAGCATCTAAGCCAGCGTGCCACAACTGTTAAGCCTATGCTCTAAAGCCTGGAAATTGCAGCTACTGAGCTCATGTGCTGCACTTCCTGAAGCCCGTACACTCTAGAGCCTGTGCTCCACAACAGGAGATGCCCACCACACTCTGAAGCCTGCACACTGTGACTAGAGTAGCCCCACTCTTCACAACTTGAGAAAAGCCCTTACAAAGCAACGAAGACCCAGAGCCATCAAAAATAAATTTAAAAAGTCGTAAGAAAGGGAAAAAAAGCCAAAAGTTTGTTATGTGGGAAAGTACTAATACAGATAAAATTTGATTAACAATATGGTTCAATGACGTATAAGGCACAAATAACTAATATCAAAATAAAGAAAGAGACCTAATTCCAGATGTTGCAGAGATTTAAAAAAAGGTAATGTGAAGAATTTGTGAACGATCTTTGGATCAACACATTTGAAAGTTGAGATGAAATGGGCAAGGTCTTAGAAAAGGTAAAGCTTAGTGAATCAAAGAAATAGGAAGCCTGAACTAGTTGTCAGAAATCTCGCACAGAAAGTTCCAGGCTCTATGGACTTTAATGTGCTATTATTATAAGAAAAGATAATAATAGTAAAACATAATAAATATGATAAACTGCAAATTAAGACTCTTAAAAAGCATTTCCCATGCTTACAGATGGCATGATCATATTGCTATAAAGTTCCAGGGCCTTGAGCTGTAAAGAAGCAGATGCTTGCTATCGTATTCATGACCATCTCACCCAAGCATGAACGTCTCCATTCTCAGCGTCCTAACCTGCCATCATGCTTCCTTGTCACAGCATTAAAGAACTAAATGTCAGGCCATATGCATATTGGCATGTTTGCCTTTCTTTGAGCCTTTACAAGATACAAAGAACAAAAAAAATACTGATGTGTCATACTTAGCATTCAAACCTGGCACTGTGTGGACATTTGGACTATAAAAAGAATAAAATCAGCACATTAGAAGGAACAGTGTGTCCTTCTAATCTTTGAATTTTAAAACTGCTGGAATGATCATGAGGAATCAATTTTAGTTTTAGTGTGTCTGCCTCCAACAAGTTCAATTTTATGAAGACAAGGCAACCTGAGTTTTTTTGGAACTTAAAAATAAGTTGAATGGGCACCTTTCTATATGTTTTACTTTCAAAAATATATAGAAGTCACTATATGTAGCCATAAGCTTTCAATTTCTTTTCTTTACCTTAAACTTGAATGTAAGCATTTTATTGGAACTTGAACATACTGAAGCATTTTATTACTGGCTTCTGTTTCACAATGACATGTAATAATAATAATAGTGATAATTTAGATCATAATCATACTAGTGGTCACTTACTGAGATGCTTAATATAGTCCAGCACTGTCCCAAGTACTTTAATAACAAATATTTATTAATCTGTTTCATAAACTTTGCATGGATTATGGAAATTTGGTAACTTGCCCATGGATATGTACCCACTAAATGGCCAACCTAGGATTCAGGATTCAAACCTAAGGAGCTGAGTCTAGGGTTATGTATCTCACCCAAGTTGCATTAGAACCACCTGAAGGGCTTCTTAGAACACAAACTGCCAGTCCCACCCTGAATTGGTGTGGAGCAGGTCTTATGCGTGTGTGTGCTAAGTGCTATGGACTGTTGGCCACCAGGCTTCTCTGTCTGTGGAATTCTCCAGGCAAGAATACTGGAGTGGGTTGCCATTTCCTCTTCCAGGGGATCTTTTCAACCCAGAGATTGAACCCACTTCTCCTGCATCTCCTGCACTGGCAGGCAGATTCTTTACTGTCTTAGACACCAGGGAAGTCTGTGGATCAGGTCCTAGGGATTTGCGCTTCTAACATGTTTCTAGCTGAAGCTGACACTATTGTTGGTCCAGGTACCATATTTAAGGCCCCATTGTTATAGGACCTGTGTTCTGAAGCATTGTGCTGTACTGTCTCCCTGCAGCATCTCATTTTTTCCTGTCAGTGACTCCAAGATATGAATATACTCTTATCATCTCCATTTCTAGAAAGGGAAATTGAGAATGTGAAAGATTACATCTATTACTCAACTTCAAACATCCAGTCAAGTCAGAGTCTGAGTCTGCCTGTCTAGATAAAATTTCTAGTTTCTTTTGGAGTGTGTGTGTGTGTGTGTGCATGTGTATTTGGTTTAAAAACATTTTAAGGTAGATTTTAAATTTTACTTAAAATGTAACCTTTGTGGAATCCATGATTCTCTATGGAAATCCACCCAGTGGTTTCCTAGAACATAGTTTAAAAATCACTGCAGAGTCCAAAATTTTAATCACTGTTTCTAACATAAGCTAAAAATAACCAGAGTCAATCTATATACTTCTAGCCATCCCTCAAAGAAAAAACAATGTGCAACTTTGGTTTTATTTCTATTAATTCTGGATATTTATTGCTATTTACAGTGTACAAAATATTCTGGAAGTATTGTTTATTTTGATTAATGTTTTATTAAAATAAATGCTCTTGATTCAAAATTGATAAATAATTAACAATGGTGGAAGGAAGTTTTCTCTCCAAATTATAGTATAATGTTCTCTAGTTTAATGACAACTCAAAACAGTTTACTAAACTAAAATATTCCCAAATTAATGTAGGAATTCACTGTAGGGAAAAGGATACCTTGAAATTATATACAGAATTTTAGGCACCTATGCATCTAAATTCTTGCATATTTCTTTCTCACTGGATACCTAGACCTTGTGGATATCCTACAGGGAATGACTACAAGGATCAAAGGGTTCCACATTGACTATTGCTATTGCTCATCTTTAGTTTTTTGAAGTATTGCATTACTTTTAGATCAAAGCCTTCTTTTGGGTGGTCTTCCCACTTAAAAGGCAGAGATGTTGTGATGGGGGAATTTTAAAATCCAAGGGATGTCCCATTTGCTACAGTAGAGACTTCAGTAGGATATGGAAAGATTGTAACTTAAGAGTTCACAGTGGCAATGTTTATCTTGGTATTTGAAGACATTAGGAAATAACTTTGATATTAATAATGCATCATTTACTTAAATGTACTAGTTTGTATTCTCAGGAACTTCCTTTGTAAGTCTACCCCAAAAGCTGCTCTCTTTTCTGTGCTGTTTCCATATAGAATGCCTTAGGCATTAAACCCTGGGTTAGCTTTGGGCTAGAACAATGAGTTTGCCTGGCTTCTTCCTTTTCCTTTTCTCTTTGAAGCATCTTTAAGAATGAACTAATTTCAGGGAGAAGCAAACATTACACTGTACTATTAATATTTGAGTGGTATTTAAAATATTTATTAGAATACTTTTCTTTCTTATGTGTACTTTTAAAAGGTCTTTGGTTTTCATAACTGATCCAATAGACTTGCAGGCTCAATTTAAAATCATGTAATTAAAAAATTTTAAATGAGAGAATATTATAATTCACCTCAACAGTTCTTAATTCCAGGTAAATCCACTTTATTGGGCTTTTATTTATTTGTTGAGTATGGTAAGTGGACTGGGGACTCTTTGGTGAGATATTTCTTGGAACTTCATGGAAAAACATGGTTCTTTACCTTTCCTTGGATTAACTCCCAAAAAGACTGCTTTCCATACAACATAAATTTCCATCATCACTACATTCACTGGTACCATCATTAATATGGTTTAGGGTTTGATTCTTATAGCAAAAAGGAAATATGTCATTTTGCTCTGAATTTTCTAACAAAGGATGACAAGTCAGTGCTAGAATATATAGTCCTTGGCTTTGAAAATTCTTAGTCTAACTTTCCTTGATCTTTTCCCCCATAAATTATTTCCTGAACTATTAGAAAGCTTTCTCAATATTTCTATCATCATAAATGTTTTGAGTGGTGATAACCATGTGCAGATAAAATTTCCAGTAGCTACCTTGTTTTTAGTGACCAAAGTCGCTCGGGACTTTTTGGCCTCAATTCTGAGCTCATGTATCATTTTAAAGACCTTTAACTGGATGTCTAATTGAATAATAAAGATGGCTCATTTTCTATAATGTAAAAATCATTTCCTTACTTTTATCTCATTATTGAAATGTCTGTATTTTCTAAATGATTTGAGTTTATTTCCATTGCCATATTCTTTTTCAGGTTGATCAAGTTATAGACATTTACTCCTTTCAATCTTTCTTCATAAGTCAATCCCTCTAGTTCTGTTGGCCTTTTCATTGCTCATTATTTTTTAAAATTTAGTTTTAATTGGAGAATAATTGTTCTAAACATATGTCCTCTCCCTTTTGAACCTCCTCCACACCTTGTTGAGCTCCCTGTATTATACAGCAACTTCTCATTAGCTGTACATTTTATATACATCATTACTCATTCTTGAATTCTCATACAAAGTGCTTGAAGCTCCCTAGGGGTCCAGTATTAACAATTCTGCCTTTCAAAGCAGGTGATGTAGGTTCGATTTCTGGTTGGGGACCTAAGATCCCACATACCTCATGACCAAGAAACCAAAACATAAAACAGGAGCAATGTTGTACCAAATTCAAGAAAAACTTTAAAAAATGGATTATATAAAAAATATTTTAAAAAATAAATTGCTAAGTATAAAATAATATAATCTCAATGAATTTCTGAAATGTAATATGTACGACAAGATGTATATTTCTGTGCATTTTATGGAAAAAAAAAGAAAAAAGGAGCTCTCCTGGGACTCTTCTACTTATCTTCCTGCATCAACCTGATACCAGTAAATGTGGAATAATAATATGCTTGGATTGTTACACCCACTTGAACCTCTGGGAATTGTGTGATTGTTTGGTTAATATCTGTCCTATGGCAAAACTGTAAACAACTTGAAAGCAGGAACTATATTTCTCAGCTTGCATAGTCTATATATATATGAATGAAAGATTAAACTTTGAGTTAAAAGCTCTAGTTTATATTGTAATGGCTTAAAGTAAAAAAACAGACTTTCTAAAACTAGGTTTCTAGAATTATTTTTGCAACCCATTAACAGAAGAGCTTGAATTGAAATAATTGAATCACCTGCCCTACCCCTGGTATTACAGTCTGTTGGAAAACAGTGTCAGTCTTTAAGCTAAAAAAGATTTAGGTGTTGACTAGAAGTGTTAATATTTAAAAAATTTTTATCAGATTGCATTAGTCAGTCAGCTTAGGCTTCCATAACAGAATATCAAGATTGGGTGGCTTAAACAAAAGAAATTTAATTTTTCACAGTTGAAGAGGCTATAAATCTAAATTCAAGGTGGCAGCAAATTGGGATTTTGGTGAGAACTTTTCCTTTCTTGTAGATAGCAGCCTTCTCGCTGTATTCTCACATGGCCTTTCCTCTGTGTGCATGTGTGGAGAGAAATCTTTCATGTCTCTTTCTCTTCCTATAAGGACACCAGCTTTATGGGATTAGGATCCCATCCTATGGCCTCATTTAACTTTAATTACTTCCCTAAAGGTCTTATCTCCAAATATAGTTACATTGGAAGTTCAGGCTTCAACATATAAATTTTAGAGGAATAGAGTTCAGTTCACAACACAGATTTATTTTCACCTCAAGTAACACTGTTTTCATAGTGCTACATTCACTGACACTAAAGCATGCATGGTTGGGATAGGAATGAGAGAGGGGCGCAGTGATAATACAGCAAAAAACAATGAAGGTATTGCTTAGTTTTCTTAGTTCAGACTTCCAAAATCACCATGTTCTGAGGTGCTTCCTGACACCAACAGTCAGTTCTCTGATTCTCCAGACACCTACTGGCATCCAGTGATTTAATTGAATTTTGAAACTACTCACTATTAGCACAGACCCCACAGGTTGAGAACTCAATGCCACAAGACTTCCTCCACTTCAGGTGCCAGTTGTAAGTCCTGAGCCATGTTTTGACAAATAGCAATAAATCAAGGATCCATACAAACCCTGCTTCAGTTTCAACAATTTGGTAGAATGGCTCAAGAACTCAGGAACATACTTTACTTGCCTTTATTGGTTTATTAGAAAGGATACAATACAGGAACAACCAAACTGAAGAGGTGCATAGTTCAAAGTATGGGGGAGAAGATGTGGAGAGTTTCTACACCTCCTATGGGTGACTCACCCTCCCTCTTAGTACCTTGTTTATGAACAAGGGAGATCTTTAGAGAATATCATTGTTCAGAGTTTTTATAGCATCCCCCTGCCTTCACTCCCCAGAAGTCAGGGGTGATACTGGGAATTCCACTTGCTATTTAGTTGGTCTTTCTTATGATCTCCATATTGAGGCAAAAACTAAATAGGGTCCCCATCCTAAGTCACCTCATTATTATAAACTCATATGTGATCCAAAGGTGCTAGTTATGAATAAAAAAAGACATTCTTTTTGCTTGAGACATTTCAAGGGTTTTTGGAGCTCTGTATCAGGAACTCAAGACAAAAACCAAATACATTGTTAAATTAAACCACACCGTGTTTAAAAAGTAAAGCAGAAAGAGCTAGTCCTGAAAGTCCAAGTTTCATTTGCAAGGATCGGATTAGAGAGAAAAGGTCTCTGAATTTCACAGTCTATTCTATAAATATCAAGATCCAGAATATAGAGGACTCAAGAGTTTTAAGTTATTTGCAGGAATCAATGGGAGAGCAGGCTTTCAGACAGAAATAAGGTAATGGTTTGACGAGTTGGCTCAAAGGAGGAGAAGTGGAAAAGAGAATAAGAATTAAAAATAGGTGAGTGTTTCTGAGAGGACCCTGGCCTTGAATGCTCCTGAAACTGAATCTCTGGGGAGCTGGACACTATCAGGTTTCCCAATTAATCTTAAGATTTATGAACAGAAAAAAATTGCATTATAACTTCTATACACCACTGGGTGTGATTGTCTTTATAGAATTTCTTAAACTATGATAGAAATTAAAAAAAAAAATTAGTCTTCTCAACTCTATATGACATTTCATGCTTACAATTAAAATTATGTTCTTGATTAAGTTTTAAATAAATGAGTAATTCTATGTTAAATATCAACCTATTAGGGCCTGGAATACAGTGTATCTTCTGAATCTGGGCAGTTTTCTCCTGCTTTGTTCTTGGAATATTAGGCTGTTAATTGCCTGGTAACAGTTACTAGAGATGAAAACAGGGGTAATGAATTGAGACCAGATTAGCTGTCCTTCAAGAAAGGTTTTGGATACCTCTAAACTTCTGCTGTGATGGAATTACCACAGTGAGTCTCTAAACAAATTAAATGTCAGACAATGTCTTATTGTAATCAGTGGAACTCTGGAGATGGTGAGGTGACCCAGTCACTGTTGTGGTCAAACACATCACTTTTGGGAGGAACTATAATCTGAACAAAATAGAAGCCACCAGAAACTGTCTTCTGAGTAATTTTTTTAAAATATAGACTAGAGGGAGGACAATCCATGACTCCTACAGCAAATAATTATTTTTTTTCTGATATCTGGAATCAACTCCTCTTATCAGACTCTATGAGTATTATCCACACCTTAGATCTACAATTTTAAGATTCCTGAAGTTTTGAAAGACCAAAGAAGTTAAGTACCAATTGCTGTAAATAATTCTGCAGAACATTTGTAGAGGCCCCCAGGAAAATACAAATTGGAAAATGCTTGAAAAACATTGATTGGAAAGAAGTTGTGATAATTTATGAAAATTTGTGCTCTCCTGGTTATGAAAAAGAACTTTCCTTCTCAGATACCTGAAAGAGATTTTATACTTTTTGATACTTTTATCAAATGTTCTTCATGTTATTTTAGCTGATAATATCAATTGCTAATTCCTGATTCACTCTTTAACTTAGAATTGTTGAATTTTAGATTTTAAAAGGTATCTATAGAGTTAGGACGGAGAAGGCAATGACACCCCACTCCAGTACTCTTGCTTGGAAAATCCTATGGATGGAGGAGCCTGTTAGGCTGCAATCCATGGGGTCGCTAAGAGTCGGACTCGACTGAGCGACTTCACTTTCACTTTTCACTTTCATGCATTGGAGAAGAAAATGGCAGCCCACTCCAGTGTTCTTGCCTGGAGAATCCCAGGGATGGGGGAGCCTGGTGGGCTGCCGTCTATGGGGTCGCACAGAGTCGGACACGACTGAAGTGACTTAGCATAACATAGAGTTAGGAAATGATAATCTCTGCTGAAGCATTCAAAAATGAGCAAAATAACCACATTAGTTTTGGATTCACATAGTAGAATTACTTCTTGGTAAAACCACTCATAATGAGATCATTATAGTAACTTTAACAGTTATGAGGCCTGAGATGGAATTTCCATATTCAGAATTCCTTACCTTAATAAGATTTTGGTAACAGTTCAAAGTACTCTACATGTATCAGGTATTTTCTGCATGGAACTTTTCCCTGCTAGGCTCATGGTAAGCACAGAATAGAAACAACATGTTTTCCTCATAGGGCAGCATCAAGAGGAGCTATTCATTATAACATTTGCTCTGTCTTGCCAAATCTGCAGAGTGTGCCAACCAAGCTGATTACACAGAAATTTAGGTTTTTGGCAGATTTTTCTGCCATTTGAGTAAGGCTAAAGGTAATGTTCTCTGTAAATAATACCTTACCTAATATGTCTAAATAGCTCTAAGGCAAGGTTATGGCAGTTTAGATGTTGAGGAAGGGACATGAAGGCTTGGTAAGGACATGTTCACTGCAAACAGTAATAGTCATCAGTATGTCTAACTGCAGGTATGGTTCAATTTCTTTTCCCTTGTATGTAATTAAATGGAGGCCCTAAACTATCTTATCATAAAGAAAAAATGACACATGTCATAGATCTTTATATGTTATCAGCATTTTATTGTCAAATATGAGTGAATGTTGAAAACAGTAGGATGATGGCAACTACAGATGAGGATACAAAATTAAATCTACCGGAATTCTCACGTTAGTAATAGCGGAGGGAAGGAAGTTTGCGAAAACACAGTTTTCAGGAAAGTGGCTAAATAATTTAGCACAGAGGTCAATATTTTGACGGAGAAGGCAATGGCAACCCACTCCAGTGTTCTTGCCTGGAGAATCCCAGGGACGGGGGAGCCTGGTGGGCTGCTGTCTATGGGGTCGCACAGAGTGGGACACGACTGAAGTGACTTAGCAGCAGCAGCAACATTTTGACTGTTTTAAGTAAAAGGCCTAAACTTGTATTCTTTTTAATTTGTTGAACATGCTCTAAGTGACAGGGAAGCTAATTATAAAGAACGACATTTAAAGAGATTTCACAGTTTGATCATGTCTTCTTGAACCAAAATGGAAGAGGAAATAAATGACTTCCTTAATAAATCTAAATAACACACAAAGATAATTTTACTATCACCAAAAATATGATACTTATTATGGACCAGATGCTGGTCTAAACATCTTACATATAGTAATTCATTTAATCCTTCAAATGACACTGTGAAGTCATTAGTGTTATTATTCCCATTTTACAGATGAGAAACTGAGAAAAGGAGGGGTAAAGTAAATTGCATGAGTCCCAAAGCTGGGAACTGGTTAATCTGGGATTCCAATCCATGCAGCCTCCCACTCTTGTCTCTTGCTAACATAATAGACTACACTGCCACTAAAGTAATACTGTAACTAAGACTTGTCTCATGCCTTTCCTATAACAGACACTGCTAACATAATCATAAAACCCATGCAAAATAGGTACTATTACTACCCACATTTCTTGAGACATAATACATAATGAAGCTGGGATTCATACTTAGAAAATCTGGTTGTAGAATTCCTATTAGTGATTCTGTTATTCACCTATTTTTTTTAAGTTGTTGTTTAGTTGCTAAGTCGTGTCTGACACTTTTTTGACCCTATGGACTATAGCCCGCCAGGCACCTCTGCCCATGGGATTTCCCAGGCAAGAACACTGGAGTGGGTTGCCATTTCCTTCTCCAGGATTTTTTTTAAGAAGGCAATTAATTTAGCTTTCTCTAAGTCACCATAATCAGAATTCAGTGATTTGTTAAGGTGTCTTCTTTCTAAATTTTGCATCATTTATGAGGCTTGAACCACTGAGAAAACCTTACACTGTGCAAGGAGCCATGCTTATCATAGAGGAATTGGTGAATGGATAACTATTTTGTTAGATTTGGATTTTCTAGGTTGGTCCATTAGGTTGACTAACTTCACTGGATTCTTAAAAGTTTTTCTTCTTTCAATTTTTAAAATATAGATATAATCATAATCAGAATCCACTGATGATTAAAATCACTAAATTACTAGATATACTATAGTAGAGTTGCTCTAGGCCTCAGCCATGGGGCCAAACTGCCTGGGTTTGAATTTTTCACTGATAGTTTTGTGATCTTGAGCAAGTTATCTAGCAGCCTTTGCCTCAATTTACTCATCTATAAAATGGGGATAACAGTAGTCCCTGTATTATAAGGTTGCTATGAAGACTAAACAGGTATTTCTATGTAAAATGACTAGCACACTACCTTGCATAATTAAGTGCTATATATATGTGTGTGTGTGTGTATATATATATATATATATATATATATATATATATATATATGATTTCCCTGGTGGCTCAAATAGTACAGAGTCTGCCTGCAGTGTGGGAGATCTGGATTCCATCCCTGGGTTGGGAAGATCCCCTAGAAAAGGAAATGGCAGCCTACTCTAGTATTCTTGCCTGGATAATCCCATGGGCAGAGGAGCCTGGCAGGATACAGTCCATGGGGTCACAAGAAATTGGACAGAAAATTCAGACTTAAATCGAAGAAAGTGGGGAAAACCACTAGAACATTCAGGTATGACCTAAATCAAATCCCTTATGATTATACAGTGGAAGTGAGAAATAGATTTAAGGGACTAGATCTGATAGACAGAGTGCCTGATGAACTATGGATGGAAGTTCATGACATTGTACAGGAGACAGGGAGCAAGATCATCCCCATGGAAAAGAAATGCAAAAAAGCAAAATGGCTGTCTGGGGAGGCCTTACAAATAGCTGTGAAAAGAAGAGAAGCAAAAAGCAAAGGAGAAAAGGAAAGATATAAGAATCTGAATGCAGAGTTCCAAAGAATAGCAAGAAGAGATAAGAAAGTCTTCCTCAGCGATCAATGCAAAGAAATAGAGGAAAACAACAGAATGGGAAAGACTAGAGATCACTTCAAGAAAATTAGAGATACCAAAGGAGCATTTCATGCAAAGATGGGCTCGATAAAGGGCAGAAATGGTATGGACCTAACAGAAGCAGAAGATATTAAGAAGAGGTGAAAAGAATACACTGAAGAACTGTACAAAAAAGATCTTCACGACCCAGGTAATTATGATGGTGTGATCACTCACCTAGAGCCAGATATCCTGGAATGTGAAGTCAAGTGGGCATCACTATGAACAAAGCTAGTGGAGGTGATGGAATTCCAGTTGAGCTATTTCAAATCCTGAAAGATGATGCCATGAAAATGCTGCACTCAATATGCCAGCAAATTTGGAAAACTCAGCAGTGGCCACAGGACTGGAAAAGGTCAGTTTTCATTCCAATCCCAAAGAAAGGCAATGGCAAAGAATGCTCAAACTACTGCACAATTGCACACATCTCACAGGCTAGTAAAGTAATGCTCAAAATTCTCCAAGCCAGGCTTCAGCAGTATGTGAACCACCAACTTCCAGATGTTCAAGCTGGTTTAGAAAAGACAGAGAAACCAGAGATCAAATTGCCAACATTCGCTGGATCATGGAAAAAGCAAGAGAGTTCCAGAAAAACATCTATTTCTGCTTTATTGACTATGCCAAAGCCTTTGACTGTGTGGATCACAATAAAGTGTGGAGAATTCTGAAAGAGATGGGAATACTAGACCACCTGACCTGCCTCTTGAGAAATCTGTATGCAGGTCAGGAAGCAACAGTTAGAACTGGACATGGAACAACAGACTGGTTACAAATAGGAAAAGGAGTACATCAAGGCTGTATATTGTCACCCTGCTTATTTAACTTATATGCAGAGTACATCATGAGAAATGCTGGGCTGGAAGAAGCACAAGCTGGAATCAAGATTGCCGGGAGAAATATCAATAACCTCAGATATGCAGATGGCACCACCCTTATGGCAGAAAGTGAAGAGGAACTCAAAAGCCTCTTGATGAAAGTGAAAGTGGAGAGTGAAAAAGTTGGCTTAAAGCTCAACATTCAGAAAACTAAGATCATGGCATCTGGTCCCATCACTTCATGGCAAATAGATGGAGTAATAGTGGAAACAGTGTCAGACTTTATTTTTGGGGGCTCCAAAATCATTGCTGATGGTGATTGCAGCCATGAAATTAAAAGATGCTTACTCCTTGGAAGGAAAGTTATGACCAACCTAGATAGCATATTCAAAAGCAGAGACATTACTTTGCCAACAAAGGTTCGTCTAGTCAAGGCTATGGTTTTTCCAGTGGTCACATATGGATGTGAGAGTTGGACTGTGACGAAAGCTGAGCGCTGAAGAATTGATGCTTTTGAACTGTGGTGTTGGAGAAGACTCTTGAGAGTCCCTTGGACTGCAAGGAGATCCAACCAATCCATCCTAAAGGAGATCAGTCCTGAATGTTCATTGGAGGGACTGATGCTGAAGCGGAAACTCCAATTCTTTGGCCACCTCTTGCAAAGAGGTGACTCATTGGAAAAGACTGTGATGTTGGGAGGGATTGGGGGCAGGAGGAGAAAGGGACGACAGAGGATGAGATGGCTGGATGGCATCACCGACTCGATGCACATGAGTTTGAGTGAACTCCGGGAGTTGGTGATGGACCGGGAGGCCTGGTGTGCTGTGATTCATGGGATCACAAAGAGTTGGACATGACTGAGTGACTGAAATGAACTGATCGACTTCACTACACTTCACTTCATATGTTCCCCAGTAGCTCAGATGCTAAAGAATCTGACTCCAATGCAGGAGACCAGGGTTTGATCCCTAGGTCAGGAAGATCCCCTGGAGAAGGGAGTGGCTACTCACTCTAGTATTTTTGCCAGGAGAATTCCATGGACAAAGGAACCTGTGGGCTACACAGTCCATGGGGTTGCAAAGAGTTAGACACAACTGAATGACTAACACTTGTGGGTTGAGTGAGCACTGAATCTGGTCGTACTAATTCTCCAACTCATCAGGCATATTCCTGACTCAGGCCATTTGCACCTGCTCCACTTTCTACCTGGACCACCTTCCCCCCCAGACAAGTGCATGACTCACTCTCCATTTCCTTTAGGTTCTTACTCAAATGCTGTCTTAGATGGCCACACTGTCTAAAATTGTAATACCTTCCCCAGCTTCCCCATATTCTTTATCCCTTTTCCTTGCTTTACTTTTTTTTTTTCATATCATTTATATAGTTCTTTATATATTTCTCTTTAGCATTTCTTCTGCTGCTTTGTGTTTTCTCAAGGCTTTATGTTTTTATTAATTTATTATAATTTAGAGTCCTATTTGGGCTTTCCTCGTGACTCAGTCAGTTAAGAATCCACCTTCAATGTGGGAGACCTGGATTTGATCCCTGGGTCAATCCCTGGTTGGGAAGATCTCCTGGAGGAGAGCATGACAACCCACTCCAGTATTCTTGCTTGGAGAATCCCTAAAGGTAGAGCAGCCTGGCAGGCTGCAGTCCATGGAGTTGCAAAGTCAGACATGACTGAGTGACTAAGCACTGCATTGCACAGAGTCCTATTTAGAATCTGTCTCTTCTCACTAGAATATGAGCTCCATGGGAGGAGGCATTTCTTTCAGGTTTCCTCTGAGCAAGTATGCACTCATGAATGAATATTTCCTCTCAATATAAGAGGTTATCACATATCAGATATTATGCCATAGCTTTGATTTTGTACTAAAAATGACACAGACACTTTAGTTTTTGAAATCTACTATTAGCTTTAGTGTGAATTAGAAGAAAGATGCTGCTTTCTCTATGATATAGCTCTGAGCTAGGGCATTTAACTTGGCTGGGAAGTTCAGATAGATTTCAGGCTGCTACTTTTGTATCTGCAGAAGCACTAGTCCCTTTCAAATTGGAGGATCGACTGAGAAATGAATATGATGAAATATTTTTTAAAACCAACTAAAAATAGTAAGTAAATATTTATCTATCATCAATCTTGTTGTTGTTCAGTCATTAAGTTGTGTCCAACTCTTTGTGACCTCTTGAACTGCAGCACACCATGCTTCCCTGTCCTTCACAATCTCCCAGAATTCACTCAAGCTCATGTCCATTAACTCAGTGATGCTATCCAACCATCTCATCCTCTGTCACCTCCTTCTCCTGCCCTCAATCTTACCCATCATCAGGGTCTTTTCCAGTGAGTCAGCTCTTCACATCAAGTGGCCAAAATATTAGAGCTTCAGCTTCAGCATCAGTCCTTCCAATGAATATTCAGGGTTGATTTCCTTTAGGATTGACTAATTTGAACTCCTTGCTATTCAAGGGACTCCTCTAGCTCTCATCTATTTATACCTATGTGTTCATATCTAAAGTATCTATCTATCAATTTATGCACTTCAGGTTCTAATTTCTTCTCTATCTATCCTGATGAGGTTGATGCTATTCACTTGTCAGTAATATGTTTTATTTTAACCTTTAAAATGTATTTAAACTATTACAGAGAATAATTTGAACAGAGATTGCTTCATTTAAAATCAATGGAAAATTTCCTTTTCGGTGCAAGGAAATTTTGGCCAGGAGAATAAAAGTTGCCTCTTTGGTTTTTTAATTTGAAACTGCCTCACTGTAGGCTGGATCGGATTTTTACTTTAACTATTTTGAATTTTCCCTGATGGCTCAGCTGGTAAATAATTCTCTTGAGATGCAAGAGACCCTGGTTTGATTCCTGGGTTGGGAAGATCCCCCAGAGAAAGAATTGGCTGCCCACTCCATTATTTTGGGCTTTCCTGGTGGCTCAGATGGTAAAGAATCTGCCTACAATGTGGAAGACCTGGGTTTGATCCCTGGGTTGGTAAGACCCGCTGGAGGAGAGCATGGCAACCCATTCCGGTATACTTGCCTGGAGAATCTTCATGGACAGAGCAGCTTGGCAGGCTATAGTCCATGGGGTTGCAAAGAGTCAGACACAACTGAGCAACTAAGCACTACACAAGGAAAAATTGTTTAGTCACTTGGTCTTGTCTAACTCTGTGACCCCATGGATTGCCTTGTGCCAGGCTCCTCTGTCCTCCACTATCTCCTGGAATTTGCTCAAATTCATGTCCATTGAGTTGTTGATGCTATCTAACCATCTCATCCTCTTCCATCCCCATTGCCTTTTGCTTCAGTCTTTCCCAGAAACAGGGTCTTTTCCAATGAGTTGGCTCTTTCCATCAAGCAGCCAAGGTATTGGAGCTTCAGCTTCAGCATCAGTCCTTCCAATGAATATTCAGGGTTGATTTCTTTTAGCATTGCCTGATTTGATCTCCTTGAAGTGTCAAGTTCAGTTCAGTTCAGCTCAGTCATTCAGTCGTGTCTGACTCTTTGTGATCCTATGGACTGCAGCATGCCCAGGCTTCCTGTTCATCACCATCTTACAGAGCTTGCTCAAACTCACATCCATTGAGTCGATGCCATCAAAGCATCTCATCCTCTGTCGTCCCCTTCTCCTCTTGACTTCAATTTTCCCAGCATCAGGGTCTTTTCCAATGAGTCAGTTCTTCACCTCAGGTAGCCAAAGTATTGGAGTTTCAGCTTCAGCATCAGTCCTTCCAATGAATACTTAGGACTGATTTTCTTTAGGATTGACTGGTTTGATCTCCTTGCAGTGTCCAAGGACTCTCAACAGTCTTCTCCAGCATCACAATTTGAAAGCATCAATTGGCATCTTAACATTAGTTAGTTTCTTAATCCTAAAATCCATGGATCCCATTATTTATTTTGATTTCTTTCATTTCTCTCAACAAAATTTTATAGGTTTCCCATAGAGATCTTGGGCATATTTTGTAAGATTTACTATTAGATATATTTGATATTTTTGTTGCTATCATTAATGGTATTAAAAATCATTATTGTTTTTTAATAGCTGCTACACCAAACACAAAAAATAATTTATAGTGAATATAAGATATGTGTGAAAGGAAAAAAACAAAGAGCTTTCAGAAGATAATATAGAATAGTATTTTTATTACCTCAGGCCAATGAAGGGTTTCTTAAACAAAATAGAAAAATTAAAAACCATATAGAAAAATCAATAAATTTGTTTATATTAAATTCACATTTTAATATCAAATGCACCCCAAAAAACATGAAAAACAAGTAAACACACCACAAGGTACCACTTTCTGTGCTTCTGCCTGGTAGGGAATAAAATCTGTCCCTGTTGGCAGACACTGCAAAGAAGAGGACCAGCGGAAGGGAGGGCCTGTGATCCTCACAGCTGTTGACTGAATTGTTACAGAACCAAGCTGTAATCGGTATTCAATACAAGCTTGCAGCTGCCCATTAAAATGTAGCCTTACTGAATAGCTAAAATAGATTTGCAGTGTTAAATAAATAATAATATTACATTTGATAAAAGGAAAACATTCAAAGAGAGGATACTAATTAAACTGAGTGAGAGGATGAGAAAGCTTGAATAAGTAAGGATGCATATGTGTGTGTGTGTTCTACTCTTTGTGACCCCATGGACTGTAGCCTGCCAGGGTCTTCTGTCCATGGGATTTCCCATGCATTTTTCTCCATTTAAAGATGATGAAAATGAGGCTTCTTGAAGATAAATAATTTGACCAATAAGCAGTGGCTGGGGGTTGAACACAGACAGTCTGACTCTAAAGCCTGTGTATGCATCATTAGCCATAGGATTTTCCATGGACAGAATACTGGAATACTGGAGTATACATGCTGCTGCTGCTGCTGCTAAGTCGCCTCAGTCGTGTCCGACTCCGTGGGATCCCATAGACGGCAGCCCACTAGGCTCCTCTGTCCCTGGGATTCTCCAGGCAAGAATACTGGAGTGGGTTGCCATTTCCTTCTCCAATGCATGAAAGTGAAAAGTGAAAGTGAAGTCGCTCAGTCGTGCCCGACTCTTAGCGACCCTATGGACTGGAGCCTACCAGGCTCCTCCATCCATGAGATTTTCCAGGCAAGAGTACTGGAGTGGGGTGCCACTGCCGTCTCCAGGAGTATACATAGAATACATAGAATATTGGAGTGGGTTGCCATTTCCTTCTCTAGGGGATCTTCCTGAGCCAAGGATCGAACCTGAGACTCCTGTGTCTCCTCTATTGATAGGTGAATTTTTTACCACTGAGTCACCAGGGAAGCCCAAGAAAGGATGAGGAAGGGCAAATAAGGCTTAGGAGGCATAGGGAATATGATATACTTAGTTTCCAAGAGCTGAGAGGTCAAGGGTTGTGGTATAAATTGCTTTGGGAAGTGGGTTAAAAGAAAAGAGTACACTAAGAGGTGTCAAAATGAACTTTTGGGCTTAATTTGAATTTTAGGCTGTTGGCTAGTATTACTCGCCCATAATATAGTCCCTCCAAAGCTAGTTAAGATTGAATATGAGATAAAGATCTAGTAATCCTTTTAAAGCTAATTATAAAGTGCCAAAGTTTAAGCAATTTTGTCTAAAAGACATAAATTAGAATCACAGTAAGATTATATAGATATATGCATATATACCTATAATATTTATATAGTAACATTGTTCTCAGTTGCAATCTGTCCTGTTTGTTTGAGGGGCAGATTTACAGTCAGTGGCTGGGGAATTATATTTCCCTCTGAGAATACCCATGGGAGTGCGTGACTCTTGTTAGTAGAGACTGAGATCCTCCTTAGAAGACTATAGGGTAGATGAGGCTGGATAGGTGGGTTGGGACTTAATTTTAAAATCTTTGAATTACATGTCATGTAAAACATTTGAGAGGATGGGAGAGTTATTTCTAGTTTGGATCTGTGTTGCTGGAGGACATCAGGCAGTGATATGAGGGCAAGAGATTGGAGCCTAGGAAACTCCTTTTAGGAACTTGTAGTCATAGAAGTGACAATGCCTTGAACTCAGGTCCTGTCAACGGGGATGGATGAAGATGGATTAGTGAGTCACTGTAGAGACCCAGCAGGATGTGGCCAAGTAAGTGGGAAGTAAGGGAGAAGGAGGAATAGCAAAAGGATTCTGTGGGGGCTGCATAATTGGTAGGATAATGATTTTATTCAATACAGTTGAGCTCATAGAGATGAATCATGTATTCAGGGAAAATAATGAATTCACCTTTTGACAGCTTTGTTTTTAAGGTATTCCTGGAACATCTGCATGGATAGGCGTGTGTGTGTGTGTGTGTGTGCGCTCAGTTGTGTCCAACTCTTTGTGATCCCATGGGCTGTAGCTCGCTAGTCTCCTCTCTCCATAGGATTTCCCAGGCAAGAATACTGGAGTGGGTTGCCATTCCTACTCCAGGGAATCTTCCCTACCCAGGAATTTAATGCATATCTCCTACCTCTCCTCAATAATTATAGTAAATACAACATTTCTCAAGTCTGTGTTAACAGCACTGAGCAGCATGCATTTTTCTCCATTTAAAGATGATGAAAATGAGGCTTCTTGAAGATAAATAATTTGGCAATAAGCGGTGGCTGGGGGTTGAACACAGACAGTCTGACTCTAAAGCCTGTGTATGCATCATTAGCCACTGCATCATATGGCCTCTGGGGCTTAGAAGGGATGTCCGGGATAGAGATGTGGATTTGAGAGCTATTAGTTTACAAGTGATCCCTGTGGTTGTGAAAGGAGATGAGTTTTCCTATGGAGAGATTACAGAGGGAGAACGCTGGCAGAACACATCTGTACAAGTTAAGCAGAATAAAGTGATTATAGACATTTAATGTCATGCAATGTTGTAAGACTGCTTTACATTGATTTCCTGTTGCAAGCAAATGGCTTTCTGAGTGTAGTGATGTCCCTTCGTTGAGTGCAGTTCATCTCTCATCTATTCTTTGGGGATGAAGCCAATTTAACAATATGTATGACTAATTCTTTTCTTGAAAAATAGAGATGAAGAGGTGACCTTCTGCCCTGCCTTCTGATGGCAGGTTACAATGGAAGGATTGGGGTTAGATGAACTATCTCTTTTTCCCTGTAAGACTATTATTGTTTTGCTTCTTTAGCTCACTTGGTATAGTGGATTTATTCACTATTGATCAGGGTGATAGATTGGGAAAGAAAAACTATAGGAATTTATAACATAAAAGAAGTAAAATACTCAGCCTTTGGAGGTTACTTTACAGCCTAATTTTTGATAGAATGATTATTTTAGTGCAATATCAAGAAATAAAAATGCTTTGCTGTTTCATAACACCCTTCAGCACATTTTCAAATTTCTTTTAAAAAATTATTTTCCAGTCATAATAGAAATGACAACAGATTTTAATGGATACAGAAGTACCTAATATGTATTGCCACCACTCCGTTTCCAAGACATTCACTGGTACAAGTAATCTGCCACCAGACATTCATGCTGAAGCTGAAGCTTCAATACTTTGGCCACCTGATGTGAAGAGCCGACTCACTGGAAAAGACCTTGATGTTGGGAAAGATCGAGAGCAGGAGCAGAAGGAGGTGACAGAGAATGAAATAGTTGGATGGCATCATTTACCCAAAAGACATGGGTTTGAACAAACCCAGGGAGATAGTAAAGGACAGGGAAGCCTGTCATGCTGCAGTACATGGGGTCACAAAGAACTGGACATGACTGGGCGACTGAACAACAAAATTCATTTTTCAGAAGATCAAGAATATTTTTGGCCTTTCAGGATAAAGAAACCATGATTAAAATGATAATAACCCTAGAAGGGGAATCTCTCTGGGTTTGAGCTTCTCAACCTTGATAACATGCAGAGTTACTGCCTCAGGGGCGTTAAACCACAGCAGTGCGAGGACTTCACTTCCAGAAGATATTGAATTAATTGGATAGGGCTAGAATTTGAGCATTGGCTTGTTTTTTTCTTGGCTTAAAACAGAAATTCATTGTGTCACAGCTCAGACTGCCAGAAGTCCAAAGTCAAGGTGTCAGCAGGGCTGTGCTGCCTCTGACAGCTTTAAGAGAAAATCAGTCTTGCCTCTCCTAGCTCTATTGGCTGCAGGCTCCCTTGCCTTGGGACTGTGTAACTCCACTCTCTGCCTCTGTGTTTTTCTGGGCTTTTCCTCCATGTGCTGAATCCCCCCTGCCTTTCTATTATACAAATAACTGTCATTTGATTTATAGTTCACCTGGGTAATTAGAGAAAGAAATGGCAATCCACTCCGGTAGGTATTCTTGCCTGAAGAATCCCATGAATAGAGGAGCTTGGTGGGCTACAGTCCATGGGGTCACAAAGAGTTGGACACAATTGAGCGACTAACACTTGGGTAATCCTGGAGGATCTATTCTCAAGATCCTTTATATCTACAAAGATCTTTTTTCTGTATAAGTTTACATTCACAGGTTCTGTGAGCTGAATTATGTCCCCCACCTCTCCAGTTCATATGTTGAAATCTTAACCTCTAATGTGATGATGTTTGCATGGGAGACAGGGCCTTTGGGAGGTGATAAAGCTTAGATGAGGCAGAGACTGGGGTCTCTGCTAGGTTTAGTGCCCTTGTAAATGCCAGAAAACTTGCTCCGTCGTTTTTTCTTCATCACGTGAAGACACAGAAAGAAGGCTGCTGCTGCTGCTAAGTCGCTTCAGTCGTGTCCAACTCTGTGCGACCCCAGAGAGGGCAGCCCACCAGGCTCCCCCGTCCCTGGGATTCTCCAGGCAAGAGCACTGGAGTGGGTTGCCATTTCCTTCTCCAGTGCATGAAAGTGAAAAGTGAAAAGTGAAAGTGAAGTCGCTCAGTCGTGTCTGACCTTCAGCAACCCCATGGACTGCAGCCTTCCAGGCTCCTCCATCCATGGGATTTTCCAGGCAAGAGTACTGGAGTGGGGTGCCATTGCCTTCTCCGCAGAAAGAAGGCAGCCATCTTCAAATCCGAAAGAGGGTTCTCCTCAGGAACTGAATCTGCTGGCACCTTCTTCAGTGACTTCTAGCCCCCAGGACTGTGACAAAACAAAAATGTCTATTGTTTAAACCACCCAGTCTGTGGTGATTTATGGCAGCCTGAGATGACCAGGACAACAGGTTTCTAGAGCCAGGATGTAGACTTGTCTTTTGGGGGCCACTCTTCAATCCACTGGAACTGGTATCACCTGAAACTCTTTGGTTATACTTTTATTTCCTCTTGGTTGTTGTAGCTCTTGTTTATTCGCTCAGCCATGTCTGACTGTTTGCAACTCATGGATGCAAAGCTCATCAGGCTCCTCTGTCCATGGGATTTTCAGGCAAGCATACTGGAGTTGGTTGCCATTTCCTCCTTCCAGGGATCTTCCCAACCCAGGGATTGATCCTGTGACTCCTGCATCTCCTGCATTGGCAGACAGATTCTTTACCACTGTGTCACCTGGGAAGCCCCTTTTTTAACCACTGAGCCACCCAGGCCAGGATTAAATAAAAAAAAAACAAAAAACAAAAAACAAAAAAATCTTGGCAGACTCGTCCTTTCTCCCTTACCACTGAATTTTTGGATGCTCGTATTAAACTCCCCATGAATTCTAATTCACAACTGAGTTAACATACATGACTGGATTTTCCAAGCTGCTGCTGCTGCTGCTAAGTCGCTTCAGTTGTGTCCGACTCTGTGAGACCCCATAGACGGCAGCCCACCAGGTTCCCCGTCCCTGGGATTCTCCAGGCAAGAACATTGGAGGGGGTTGCCATTTCCTTCTCCAATGCATGATAGTGAAAAGTGAGAGTGAAGTCGCTTAGTCGTGTCCGACTCTTCGTGACCCCATGGACTGAAGCCTACCAGGCTCCTCCACCCCTGGGATTTTTCAGGCAAGAGTACTGGAGTGGGTTGCCATTGCCTTCCAAGCAGATTCTCATAAATCAGAGATCTACTCAGCTCAAATGGAACAAAGAGAGGTATGGGGACTTTGAATCAAATCCACAGGTCCTATCTTCCTTCAATGGACATGCTCTTTTTACCCAGAATAATAGATGGAGACATGTATATAATAAGTGTAGGAGTCATCTCCTGTGGTGAAGCATTCAAATTATTAAGCAGATCTATTTTATATGTGATAAAGCACATGTATCATTATTCATGGCTTATAGATGCCAGTTTTCTTTTACTATGAATAATTCTCAACCAGAGATAGGCTATTAAGGGCATTTCAGAGAGAAAGTCTGTTTTTCTTATGAAGTACTATTGGTCTATTTATCTGGTGATCCATGTGACATAAGCATTAAAAAAAAAGCCATCTGCTTTCTTTTCATTTCTCCAGGCTGCCCCTTTCCTCCCCTCAGACCTCCCCCTCCTCCCATGGATCAGAGGTTGGCTGCTTTCATTCTTAGCTGCCAGCAACTAAGGCCAAGATTTAGTGGGGAATGACAACTTGCTGGAGAGTTTCTAGATACTAGCAGAAATTGAGGCAGGCAAAATGATACCGGGAGAAAAAACTTTCTGGTTCAGTATTGTTTGGGGCTGTCATTCATGTAACAAACATCCATTAATCATCCATTATGTGCTAGACACTGGGGATATCGGAGTAAAGGAACATAGACACAGTCCCTAGTGGGGACTAAGTGAGAAATTTTGTAAGACAACTAAGTGAGAAATTTTATAAGAACATTCACTCTGATAAGAACTCTCTGATAAGAGGGCAACAAAGGAAACGAACTAGAGGAATCTGTATATGGTGTTATCAGGGGAGGCCTCTTTGGGAGAGATGTTCCCTGAGCTAAGAACTGAAACATGAAAGTGAGCCTGTTACCTGAAGGCCTGTTAGACCTGTCTTCTGGGCAGAGGAAGGAAAGGGAGTGGTGTGTTCTTTCAGCAACACAAAGGAGGCCAGCATAGCTGGAACATGGCTGCCAGTACTGGAGAGAGTGGCTGAGATGGGTCTGGGGAGACAGGTGGCAGAGACCACGCCAGACTTCTTAGCCAGGGTTCTAGGTTTGGATTTTGTTCTTAATGCAATGGGAAGCTTCAGGGTAATAAGGGATTTTTAAGCGGAGAAGTAAAGCAGTTCCCGATCCATTTCTCTTTAGTAGGCCCAACTTAAGGATGCTTATCTTTTTTTTTTATTTACATTTTTTAAAAACATTTTATTTTATATTGCTTTATAGCCAATTAACAATGTTGTGATAGTTTCAGGTAGACAGTAAAGGGACTCAGCTATACATATGCATATATCCATTCTTCCTCAAACTCCCTTCCCATCCAGGCTGCCACATAACGTTAAACAGAGTTCTCTGTGTTATACAGTAGAACTTTGTTGGTTATGCATTTTAAATATAGCAGACTGTATGTGTCAATCCCAAACTCCCTAACTGTCTCATTGCCCCCATTCTCAAGGTTGCTTATATTTGACAGAGGAACTTACCAGAGAGAATACCAACAGTTCCTTAACCAATGACTATGTCTACTGCCAAAGCTCTGGCTGACTGGAAAAATACTAATTCTTTCAAAGAAAAAAAAAGTGAAAGTGTTAGTCACTCAGTCATGTTAACTCTTTGCGACTCCATGGACTGTAGCCTGCCAGGCTCCCCTGTCCATGGAGTTCTCCAGGTAAGGATACTGGAGTAGGGTAGCCATTCCCTTTTCCAGGGATTGAACTTATGTCTCGACCCAGGGATTGAACTCGTGTCTCCTGTATTGCAGGGAGATTCTTTATTGTCTGAGCCACTAGGAAAAGGTCAAAATCTGCTCCTGCTGTGGTAGGGCAGGACCTTGGATGGCAATTTGTAAAAGTGGGGTAGATAACAGAGATAGAAACACTCGGTGTCAGTGTTGGGTTAGGATTATCTGCAAAAACACTGAAAATAGAAAATATTTTGAATTGTCTCTTATAGATTTGAAAAGAGTTTAAAAACTGACTACTCAAAGAAATAAAATGCATACAGGGATTTGAAAATATCTATTCTTTCATATGTAATACAATATGCTGGTTAAGTTCTTTATTGCAATAGAGGCAAAAAAAAAAAAGTGGGATACAGTAGACAAGCCAAAATAATTTACATAAAACACAATGGAAAGTGGCTGAGAAGAGGACAATTTTGGAAAATGATCTCTCCAGGAATGCTGCCAAGGTAAGTGGCAGTAGATATTGATTATATAGACCTGTCATGGATTGGTTTAACCACTCATTCTGAAAATTGAATTGCATTTTTCTTCCTGAAATGATGTTTTTGAAGGTGTGCCAAATGCAATCTCTCTTCCCACCCATTCTGGTTTGTGTCCGCTTTTCAGACTTAATAGTGCTCAGACATTTATAATGTTGGTCACAGGAAAGTCTTTCTGTATGCCCCGAGCAAACTGATTATGTTACATCATTTTACAGGACAATTTCCCTCACTTTAAAAATGCTATATATTCTGCAATAGTGGATGTATAATATGCAATGCAGTGTAGGAACAGGTGAAGTACAGATGAGAGGGAAAAGCAGCAAAGCATGGAAGCTGCATTGAATAAGGTGACTATATAGTTTATCCTCCAAAATCAGGAAACTTTGAGAAGTAAAATGGGATGCTACTATTACACTTTACAACAGGCTTCTGCTGGAGATGTTCAGTGCAAAATGGTGTGTATGTTTATTCTATAAATTAGAGGAGATAGGAGAATCTGAGTGAAAGCAAAATGTTGTGACAGGTAGGTATTTATTTAAGGAACAAGGGTCAAAATGAAGCCTCAGAATAGGATGTATGAAATGGTTGTTTGTGGAATGGGGCACATGGGAAATTGGGAGCCAATAAGAAAGGCTGGTAGCAACACCCTATGTAGAAAAATATTGACCCGACATATGAATGAAGACTAAAAAGCTGATCAATTTTAAACTTTAGCTCTATGCTGAAGAGATATCATATATGTAAGCAAAAGGTGAATGTAACTTAAATGTTGTCCTGTAAGATGAGAGAAAGCAAAAGTACAAGTAACCATACCAAGAGGTAGGTGACTATCATGAAACATAGTCATTACATTCTGGTATGGTTTGGGAAACTTTTGTGGACACTGTCTGAAAGTGTTCGTTGCTCAGTCATGTCGACTGTTTGTGACTCCATGGACTGTAGACTGCCAGGCTCCGCTGTCCATGGAGTTCTCCAGGCCAGAATACTGGAGTGGGTAGCCATTCTCTTTTCCATGGGATCTTCTCGACCCAGGGACCTAACTCAAATCTCCTGTATTGAAATAGTCTCCTACTATTTCAGGCAGACCTAGAAAGATTCCTAAGTTTAGGGATAAAAAGCAGATGATAATAAAGACTATTCCAAGAATTGTCACGATATAAGGTATACATAAGTAATAATTTGGCTTAAATGTAGTACATGAATGGGAGTTTCAGGAAATAAGCTTTGAAAGATAGATGAGATTGTCCCAAAGTCATAGAATGGCCCTGAGATTCAAAATATACCTGCTAATTAATGAATATCAGTAAAAGTTAGACCTAATAACAGATCAGCAGAGTTTAAAACCAAAGATTTGATAGCAATAAACTGGTTCAGAATGTAAAATGTTTGCCATCAACTGTATTAAATCCATTTTTTTCCACTTATGTGTGCCTACTATGTAACTAGAAGTTCGTTAAGGTTGGCCGGTCACTTGAGATATACATCAGATCAACTCAAGTCTCTTGTCACCCTTTCCACAGAAATGTCGGGGCCCCTCATGACCCCTGCTGAGAGTCTTTGTTACGTCCGGGCATTCTCTCTTCCCCACTGCTTGGCGGCCCTCTCCTCTTGAGCTCAAGTAGGGAACTCAGCCTCTTTCCCTCTTTGTGTCCATGAAAACTGTTTCCACAGAGAATCTTGGTGTGGAGTCTGTTGAATGCAGAGTCGTGGATGGGTAAGGCCTTGGGAGTCTATTGGGAAGGTGTTCCTAGGCAGCAAGAGCCACGGAAGTAGAGGGAGGTAAAAGGCAGGGAGGGAGGAAAAGTTGTGTGAGGTATGTCACTGGTGTCACTGTTGAGAGCAGTGAAGTCTGTATCCCACAGGAGCCCCCCTGAGAACCACGTGGAATGCCTCCCTCCATGGGCAGGAGGCTGAACAGCTATTGGCCATCTCTTGCCAACCATCCCCCCACCCCCACCATGCCCTGTGGCTGAAGGTTCACATGGCCGTGTCTCCTGAGCCGGGTTGTACTTGAATGAACAGCTCCAGAGGCACGTGAGAAGGCTCTGGGGCAGGACACCCCAAAAAGGGGGTGTAAGCATGCAGGCGAGCACTGATCTGTATATGTCTGGGCTCGCTCAGAACTGTTCTCCACAGATGTGTTTGAATTTGGAAGTGAGCTGGTGGAGCATGACAAAATTGACCTGCAGGTCTATGGGGGTACTTTTACAAAATGAAGCTATCTCCATTTTGAAGACGGTTTATACTGCAGAAAACTTAGGACATCCTCTTAAAATTCAATATTTGACAACACTGTTTCTAAAGGGCTTTGGACTATTATTCCAGATTTCTTATGGGACAACTTAATTTGCAGGCTCCAAACTCTTCACAAATTGCCCTTCCCAACCTGTGGCCTCATTCCTTCACATCTCATGTTTCTCTTACTTTCAGGTAGCCTCCATTGGGACTTTCTGAAATTAAATGTTTTGATGTTATCAGCCAGAATAATCTCACTTACTTCCTCTAACGAGACTCTGGACTAACACTTACATATTCCCAAATGCATTTATGTTCTTGTTGAAGATGTAGTCATCTACACATCTATACTTGGTATCACCCAGGCACATCAGAAAACTGGCTACAATTTTGAGAAAGTCTTCTCTTATCCCATTCCCTGTTAGCTACAGTTTAAAATTTTATTTTCCCTTTAATATGAATGATGCCTCCTACTCCTAGCCTGACAACTTCCTAATAGCACAAAGGCCAAGAGGCAGTTTTGATTCTAAATTGTTTCTCTTTTTCCCCCGAACCTCAGAGAAGTTAAGTAACTTACAGCTCACACAGATAATGAGTGCCAGAGCTCAGGTTCAGATCCACTTCTGTCTTTTAGACCTCAAAGCCTCATACCAAATATGTTATATCGCATTGCCTTTTTAAAATTGTCATCCTTACATTTCATGGATCTATTAACTCTTTCTCTTCTAGCTAGATGCCTTCCCACGTGGCTCAGTGGTAAAGAATCTGCCTGCCAATGCAGATGTAGGTTCAGTCCTTGAGTCGGGAATATCCCCTGGCAGAGGAAATGGCCATCCACTCCAGTATTCTTGTCTGGATAATTCTATGAACAGAGGAGCCTGGCAGGCTACAGTTCATAGGGTTGCAGAGCCAGACACGACTGAGCAGGCATGCATGCTCCTAGCTAGGACTGATTGGACAGCTCTTAGTTGAAGACAGGCAATAATAATTCTTGAATGTTTCTAGTCTAGCTAATTATCAAACTTTATACTTTGAGACTGAGGAAAAACTTTGCTTTTCCTAGGTGGTTTGTCGATTGTTTTCACATCACCTCTGTATTGTATTCACCTGCATTTTGCTTTTAAATAAATTTGAGCAAATGGGATAAAGAAAAAAATCCATTAAGATTCCTAAACTAAAAGGATCAAGGGTCTGTGTATTTAGGTCACAAATGTTCAGTGTCAAAATAACATGGAAAAGAAAAGGTTAACCTTAAGTGTGGGTTTTTAGCATAATTTTTCTTGAGCTTCTTATGATAAAACTCAGGCTAATATTTTTCTAAGTCTCCCTTCTTCAATTGATTTTATATATTAAACCTCACAATTAAGTGTATGCATACACATGATTTTATACATATTTATATACACATATTTGCATATTATATATTCACGCATAAAAGGAGTGATGTATTGATTGTGTTTAAATTTCTTTGGGTATGTTTTCTTTTACTCCAAAAACCAGTTTCTAGCACACAAAAAAATTACAAACTTTTAAACCAGTATGATGAAAAATTTCAGATTTTTCTTTACTCTTTTGTTTCATCCTATAGCACCTATGTACTCAAATAGTCGTTACTATATAGCTTAATACCTTTCAGCTATGTGTTCATATAATTTATGTCTTCGATTATTAGTATGTTTAACTAGTAAATCCAGCTCTATAAATGAGAGCCTTTCCCTATATATGAATGTGTGTACATGTCTGTATGTGTGCGTGTGTGTCTGCATCATGCCACAGATAATTCCTTAAAAGGCTCCAAACTAATCCTGAAGCTAAGTCTTGAAGGAAAAAGCCTTTGCCTTTAGAGATTAACTATTTCCAGGCTTTGATATTCTGAAGTCAACTGTTATTTTCTCCAAAGCAAAGTAATTGTGTTGATATTGAACTGTCAATGGGAAAAAATAGGTTTGAGCTCCTAGAAATACAGTTTAATGATTGCCATTTCTGTTATTATATGGACAATAATGTACTCAGTTTTTCTTCCAAAAAGGTTAAGTACACTGTTACATTATCGCAAGTAGCACTTTCAAAATTGCACAAAATGATACATGTTCTTTTGAAGGCATTTTATCAATGACTATTGATTTAGCCCAGAAACCAGATTTAATAATGCCTGCTTTACTAAGTATGTGTCACAGTGAAGTCTCCAAACCAGCAATCTGCAAATGAATAGCCTGCACTTGCCTTGATTCCTTTTCTTAAGACTTAGCCTTTAAGACTTTTATCTTATCAAAATGCTTCTTTAAATTGGCAAATGCTAAATTATGCTAATTTTGTTGCATTAGTTCTAACATTCCTTGTTGGCATTTCTTTAAATCTGTACCGGGATGAAGATGGATATTAGTTTAATGAATTTTAACTTTCTTTCTTCTCTAAAGCTGAAATGTGTGTTCTTGATGTTTAGAAAAATGTACATGTTTGAGTTTCAAATTATGCATTAAAGAAATTGATCTAGTTGTGTAAAAAAGATTGAAAAATTTGGAGTAAATATACAATCTCACTAAGATTTTTGTGCATTTTTTAATCTTTAATGTTTTGTATTAGTTGTTTAATTTTATTATTCAGTGACATTTTCCATGCCAAACTTTTATTTTAGGAAGTGATACCAAAATAGGAAAGTAAGTACAAATTATTGAGTATAAATTCACTAGGTCCATTTTTTTTTGCTTTCCAAATCACTAAATTAAATAGCATTGCATAGTTTAACTTTTTACAAAATAAGTTTAGGCTTTTCTATTCTGGAATGGGGTTGACAACCAAATAATGAAGGTTTAAAGCAGACCTGTGTTAAGAACTGTGAGGATTCTGAGATTGTACCCTACTTGAAGCTAGTAAATTGACCCACTATAGTTTCATGAATGCTGGCAGAAGCCACAAGATTCCTGTGACAGAGACAAAAGAGCAGTTGACAGAGAATCCACATTTACTCCAATTCTCCAAGTCCCTGATCCCACATGGTGACACCAAGAAGCAAAGGTATTACCTGCATACATAGCAAGTTGTGTTACAACAGAAAACCCTGAGCCTGGATCTTTAATCTTTTCTTATGGGCAGTAAACAAACTCAGCTTTAGTTCCCAAAAGACACTATCTTCATCTTCCAAGGCTGTTCAAGATCCAAACATACTTGAGAAGATAATCTGTAAACAAAGGACAGCAGTGTCTTGCTGCAAGAAAACTCTGGGATGGCTGGAGAACTGTCTGCTCACAAACTGGTTTACATGTTTCTGGATTCCAATAAGTGATGTTGATGATTTTATGAAGTAGTGGAATCCTGTGAGAGTGTGGATCCATTTGAGAAATGGATGTATCAAGCCCCAATTAGTTCAAATTTACATTGGTAGATTATATATTGCAAGGTGGCCCTGTACTCTTTTGAAGCTTCCCAGGGTGCAGTGGTAAAGAATCTACCTGCCAATGCAGTATACACAGGAGACTCAGGTTTGATCCCTGGGTCAGGAAGACCCCCTAGGGAAGGAAATGGCAATCCACTCCAGTATTCTTGCCTGGAGAATTCCATGGACAGAGGAGCCTGGCAGGCTACAGTCCATGCAGTTGCATAGAGTCAGATACAACTTAGCAACTGAGCACACACATACGGTACTTGTCTGTCTACATCATTTTATTATGAATTATCATGACTTATCATGGCAGACATCAGCCCCTTTGGGTTAAATTGGACCCTGATTTACATATTTTAAGCTGTGATTGATACCATGGTTAAAAACATCAATCAGAGCTGTAACAGGTGATTCTTAACATATATTTCCTTCAGGTGACTGTTACTGTTAAATCTTTGCTATATCTAAAAGCTCCTTCCAGGTATCACTATAATTTAATTTCTGGATTTTAAATTTAGGATTAATTAATTAATTAGCATAAGTTACTCAACTAATTCAGTGATGTGTCATGGTTTAAAAATATGAACCAATTGGAGTATAAAATTAGGAACTGTCCAATATTGATGGATTTTTAATGTGATGCTTCATACATTTGGGCTTCCCAGGTGGAGCTAGTGCTAAAGAACCCATCTGCCAATGCAGGAGATACAGGAGACTGGGGTTCAATCTCCGAGTCAGGTAGATCCCCTGGAGGAGGGTGTGGCAACCCACTCCTGTATTCTTGTCTGGAGAATTCCAAGGACAGAGGAGCCAGGCAGGCTGTAGTCCATAGGGATGCAAAGAATCAAACACAACTGAGCAACTGAATGCATATTTACATTCATACACTGTCACTTGAATTTCCTTGAATTAGTTCTAAAATTATATTATGCTCTGTGAGATTTTATATAATTTTAAGTCTTTTATAAGACAAAAACACAGATTTCCTTGACTTTCATGCCTTACTAAGCTTTTAACATTTGTTTCAGTCAGTCAGTCACTCAGTTGTGTCCGACTCTTAGCAACCCCATGAATCGCAGCATGCCAGGCCTCCCTGTCCATCACCAACTCCCGGAGTTCACTCAAACTCATGTCCATCGAGTTGGTGATGCCATCCAGCCATCTCATCCTCTGTTGTCCCCTTCTCCTCCTGCCTCCAATCCCTCCCAGCATCACAGTCTTTTCCAATGAGTCAACTCTTCACATGAGGTGACCAAAGTACTGCAGTTTCAGCTTTAGCATCAGTCCTTCCAATGAACACCCAGCACTGATCTCCTTTAGGACGGACTGGTTCGACCTCCTTGCAGGCAAAGGGACTCTCAAGAGTCTTCTCCAACACCACAGTTCAAAAGCATCAATTCTTTGGTGCTCAGCTTTCTTCACAGTCCAACTCTTACATCCATACATAACCACTGGAAAAATCATAGCCTTGACTAGATGAACCTTTGTTGGCAAAGTAATATCTCTGCTTTTGAATATGCTATCTAGGTTGGTCATAACTTTCCGTCCAAGGAGTAAGCATCTTTTAATTTCATGGCTGCAATCACCATCTGCAGTGATTTTGGAGCCCAAAACAAAATAAAATCTGACACTGTTTCCACTGTTTCCCCATCTATTTCCCATGAAGTGATGGGACCAGATACCATGATCTTAGTTTTCTGAATGTAAAACATTTGTTTACAAGCATTTTAATAAACTTTCAACCTCACATTTCCTTCTTTCTTTACCTTTACAAAAGTATACATATGTCAGAGAGTTTAAAATATACAAGGTTAAAATATGCAAATCCTGGATATTATGGTAGTTAATAAATAGGAGAAAACAAACATAATGTCCTTTAAAATAATAATTAAAATCCCATCAATTTTCTACTGTCTATAATAAGAGACATGAGAACATATAACCCATGGACTATACAGTCCACGGAATTCTCCAGGCCAGAATACTGGAGTGGGTAGCTTTTCCCTTCTCTAGGGGATCTTCCCAACCCAGGGATTGAACCCAGGTCTCCTGCATTGCAGGTATCAATTCTTTACCAGCTAAGCCACAGGGAAGTCCAATAAATAGAAGAAAACAAACATAACATCCTTTAAAATAATAATTAAAATTTCATCATTTTTCTATAGTCTATAATAAGAGACATGAGAACATATGAGTGAGTGAAGTCACTCAGTTGTGTCCAACTCTTTGTGACCCCATGGACTGTAGCATACCAAGCTCCTCTGTCCATGGGATTTTCCAGGCAAGGGTACTGGAGTGGATTGCCATTTCTCCAGAACTAAAACTAATATACATTTCTGTTTATGTACATAAAATAAAAATATGTTCAATCTGTTTCCCAGATTGTTGTCTACATTTCTAAAATGGTAATATTTATCATGTTACTTCCTTGTGTTAAATATGTCAGTGATTACCAACAGCCCACTAGGTAAAAATCTAAGTTTACTTTCCATGTGCATGCACGCATGCTCAGTTGTGTCCGATTCTTTGCTACTCCATGAAACACAGCCCACCAGACCCTGTCCATAGGATTTTCCAGGCAAGAATACTGGAGTTTCTTGCCATTCCCTTCTCCAGGGAAACTTCCCAACCCAAGGATCGAACCATGGTCTCCTGGATTGCAGGTGGATTCTTTACTGTCTGGGCCACTAGGGAAGTCCATTTTCTGTGATGTGATGTGTGTATGTGTAGTAGAGTGCTTTAATATGAAACACAATGTGTGATTTATCAGTACAATTTTTTTCTGAGGTTTCATAAAGCAGTTCCTGAGAAAAGCATGAAATTAGACAATCTTTTGTTTTCAAAAGATACTGTCGGCACCACTATCAGACCTCATAATAGCAGCACTATATTATTCTATTAAAAAATCTTTTGATATGACACAAAAATTGCTTAAATTATTTATTAAAGCTGTTCTTAAAATTGGTATCTTGAGCCCCCAAAATAACAATAATTATGGGATTCTTTTAGGGTTCTGCTATTTTTGTTAGCATTGCACTAATCTCACACCCTAGTAAAGTTATGCTCAAGATTCTCCAAGCCAGGCTTCAGCAATATGTGAACTGTGAACTTCCTGATGTTCAAGCTGGTTTTAGAAAAGGCAGAGGAACCAGAGATCAAATTGCCAACATTCGCTGGATCATGGAAAAAGCAAGAGAGTTCCAGAAAAACATCTATTTCTGCTTTATTGACTATGCCAAAGCCTTTGACTGTGTGGATCACAATAAACTGTGGAAAATTCTGAAAGAGATGGGAATACCAGACCACCTGATCTGCCTCTTGAGAAATTTGTATGCAGGTCAGGAAGCAACAGTTAGAACTGGACATGGAACAACAGACTGGTTCCAAATAGGAAAAGGAGTTTGTCAAGGCTGTATATTGTCACCCTGTTTATTTAACTTATATGCAGAGTACATCATGAGAAATGCTGGACTGGAAGAAACACAAACTGGAATCAAGATTGCCGGGAGAAATATCAAGAACCTCAGATATGCAGATGACACCACCCTTATGGCAGAAAATGAAGAGGAATTAAAAAGCCTCTTGATGAAAGTGAAAGTGGAGAGTGAAAAAGTTGGCTTAAAGCTCAACATTCAGAAAACGAAGATCATGGCATCTGGTCCCATCACTTCATGGGAAATAGATGGGGAAACGGTGTCAGACTTTATTTTTGTGGGCTCCAAAATCACTGCAGGTGGTGACTGCAGCCATGAAATTAAAAGACGCTTACTCCTTGGAAGGAAAGTTATGACAAACCTAGATAGCATATTCAAAAGCAGAGACATTACTTTGCCAACAAAGGTTCATCTAGTCAAGGCTATGTTTTTTCCTGTGGTCATGTATGGATGTGAGAGTTGGACTGTGAAGAAGACTGAGTGCCGAAGAATTGATGCTTTTGAACTGCGGTGTTGGAGAAGACTGTTGAGAGTCCCTTGGACTGCAAGGAGATCCAACCAGTCCATTCTGAAGGAGATCAGCCCTGGGATTTCTTTGGAAGGACTGATGCTAGAGCTGATACTGCAGTACTTTGGCCACCTCATGCAAAGAGTTGACTCATTGGAAAAGACTCTGATGCTGGGAGGGATTGGGGGCAGGAGGAGAAGGGGACGACAGAGAGGATGAGATGGCTGGATGGCATCACTGACTCGATGGACGTGAGTCTCAGTGAACTCCGGGAGTTGGTGATGGACAGGGAGGGCGAGCGTGCTGCGATTCAGGGGGTCACAAAGAGTCCGACACGACGGAGCGATTGATCTGATCTAATCTGATTTTTGTTAGCAGTCTATTTTCTAAGCTTAGGGAATGCTGTTGTCTAATTATCAAGAGTTGTTTTCAAATGAGTTTCTTTGCACTCCTTCCATTTTCTGTGCTGATAATTGCTGTAGGTTTATTTCCTAATTATTTTGATTTTTCCTAAATAATACTCCTTTCATTTTCATACATGTTTTAAGCCTCTTCTGAATAATGGTAGGATACTTAATCTCTAGGTGCTTAAATCTTTTGACATAGACATTGTTACTAGTGCTTTGTTAGATGTTCCGTATACGTGCTTCCTTTTTATACCAGAAGTAGAGGCTACTACTTGTATTGTGGAGGAAATGTGGAGGAGGAAACAATTTCTTCCACAGTCCATATTTGAATGTCAAAAAGGGGATGATTGGCATAATCTAGATGTTGAATTTCATATGATGAGAGAAACTCTATTGCTCTAAAAAGTATCATCATCTAGAACATCAGAGATCATCAAGAATATCTTTTAATTTAGAAAACAGGGTCTAGAAGAGAAAGTAAAAGATTTTACTGTTGATCAGTAGGCATTTAATATGTATTTCCCTTTCTCCCCCTATATAATACTTGGCTGGTTATTTTATATATATATATAATCTTATTTATTTATTTATTTTTAGCAGTACTGGATCTTCATTGCTGAGCAGTTGCTGACCTACAGTTCTCTAGTTGCAGTGCATGAGCTTCTCATTGCGGTGGCTTCTCTTGTTGCACAGCATAGGTTCTGGGGTGAGCGGGTTTCAGTAGTTGTGGCACATGGGCTCAGTAGTTGTGGCTTCCGGGCTCTAGAGCACAGGCTCAATAGTTGTGGCTTAGTTGCTTCTCAGCATGTGGGATCTTCCCACATCAGAGTTCCAACCTGCATCTCCTGTGTTGGCAGGCAGATTTACCACGGAGCTTCCAGGGAAGCCCTAAGCTGGTTATTTTCTAACGCAATCTTTGTGTGTGGAATATACACATAACACATCTAGTAAAATCATTTACTAACATTTTTAGGGATCTCAGGGGAAAATAAAAGTCTAAATCTAATTTTGTTATTAAAAATATAATAATTTACTATGGAATAAAGAAATGGAGGCCTTACTTGATTTTGAAGAAGCCCTATCAAGGAGGTTTACCAGAGCAGCAGAGGCTCTAAAATTCCAATTTTGAAGTAGGAGGCTCTACTTAGATTTATAGCAAATCAGCTGAACTATTGTAATCATTCTTAAATATTCCCTTAAGGTATTTTTAATAAGAAGATTTCATAACTTAATTTCATAAATTGTCCAAGTGTTTTATTAAAGATAAAATTAGGTAATTTTCCTGTACTATAACCCAAACTTCTTTTCCTATTAATGCTTATGAGTTGCAGCCCTGAATTTGGATAGCAGTGTGAATACGCTATAACTATCACACTCCTTTTTTGCTACTCTCACAAAGCATTTCCATTTGTCTATGTCTGTAGTTTGAGTATTTCTAACTTTATTCCTTTATTTAAATTATTTCACCAACTCATTTTTCTTGATTTATTTTAGTCTTTTCCAATATATATGTAATTATTTTTATTATTTAAATTTTAACTCAATCTTTTGATTGACTGTAGTAATGCATATATAAGGTGTTTTCTTATTCTTACACTGGAGTTTGAAAATGAAAACTCAAATACTGGAGACTCACTATTGTCTGTCAGACCTAAATCATTTGTTTGAAAGGGATGAAGAGACCTGTCACTCATAAATATTCTTTATGCTCGTGACATTTTTAAGGTGCAGTTTTGAAAGTGGTTATTTAAAACTAGAGAGTCAACTTAGACCAACACCTTTTCAACTTCATCCACTGTTATTTATTGAATGTCTGCTGAGCAGGTGGGTGGCCTCTGATTAGTATATTTCACAGGTTATCATGGGAAGATTTATCAGTCAACTCTAGATTCCTTGGTTTAGATGATTAAAACTTCCACTGTGGATTTTGAATTTCTAAACTCCAATTTTATATCTCAGAGGAATTTGCTTGAAATGACATCAAAATAAGCCCCTTTTTGAGGGGATAATGATAGCAAATGATTGCCAATAAACAAGAGTTCTGGTGTTTCAGGAATTTTGTAATATAAAAGGAGTGCAATAAAATGGAAACTGCAAATGCAGAAATATTTAATCTAGTTTAACATTTTTTAAACCTGAACAACACAGAAACATTTGTATTAGTAATTTTGAACAGAAGATATAAATGACTATCCACATCTCCAAGGAGTTTTTAGAAAGGAAGGGACTACCACAAACTTCAGTCTTTAGAGTGTGGCTTCCCTGGTGGTTCGGTGGTAAAACATCCATCTGCAATGCTGGAGACCCAGGTTTGATCCCTGGGTTGGGAAGTTGCCCTGGAGAAGGCAATGGCTACCCACTCCAGTATTCTTTTCTGGAGAATTCCATGGAAAGAGGAGCCTGGTGCACTACAGTCCATGGTGTCACAAAGGGTGGGACACAGCGGAGCTGCTTACAGTTTTGCTTTTGTTCAAGAGCACACAGTGGCTCAGATTCACTGCTCTGCATCATCTACTATTTCTGTGAGATAGTCAGGCATTTGCAGAAATGGGATGAGTAAGCAAACTATGTAATCTTTAAACAATGCAGAACTCTAGGTGAGAGTGTGAATGACAGGTGGAATAGGGCAGAGATTTCTTTTCCTCTAGGCAAACTGAAAGTAGGACCTATTGTAATTATCTGGAAACTTTAAGGTTGAACTTTGAGAAAAAGAGAGAATGTAACTCCGATCCTTCCACATCTGGGTGCAATTAGGCAATTCATAGAATTATACACTTTCAATGTCTTTAATTCCAGAATTCCCTTCCTGATGCTTTCCTTTCCTATCCATGCAACATAAATATGTTTTAAAACAAAGACATCAAAGTAACCTCTTTGCTCTGAAAAGATTTCTGATATTCTGTACCTGTTCTCTATTCTTCCTCTTAACTTAGTTCTGAATTAGGATGGAGCCCCAGACTTTAAGATTACTTCTAGAAGAGAAGTGAAGGTCATGAAAGGTTACTTTTGGCCAGAAGAATGTATGCGAGAAGGTGGAAGAAAAGGACAGAACCGAATGTCCTGTCAACTGGGTGACATTTTCTTGCTGTTTATGAGCTGAAAGTCTACAGATGAGCTTCCAGGGGAGGAGGCCTGAGGCAAATCCCTGGATAGGGTGTGGAAGTTGTGAGAGATGGCTGTATGGATGTGAATCTATATTGAGAGACAAGAATAGAGCAGACAAGATTGAAACCAAAACAAAAAAGGAAATAACCTTTAAATAATGTTTTCAATGCTTGTAGGTTTTGTAGAATGATGTTGTGGGTATTCTGGAAAAATGGATTCAAGCTTACAGTTTCACGATTTATGGCAAGAACAAGATGATTAAAGAGTAAACTAGGAAAGACTCGAGGAAAGGGTAAATGGGACTATTTACCCCAAATACCTCCTTTAGTGACACTTAAGGGAGAGCTGAGATGTTCACTGATACAGACTGCACATGCAAAAACAACATTTGAATTTAAGTTATCCCTGGCCCTCCATCATAAAATGAGTTATAGATCAAGAGCAAAGCTGTGCCTCAGTTTAACATAAACTCTTTGCCAGAAACAAGAGTTTACACGTCATTGCTGAATTTTGATTAAATTCATGTCAGGAGATTACGAGTATCTCTTGAATCTAAAGACCCTTTCTCGATTGGCAAGATTTACTACTTCTGAGGGCAACATAACAGTCGACAAGTTAGTAATGCTATTGATGGCAGTCAATGTGTGCTGGGAAAATAAACATCAATCTACTAAGTAGGATGACGGCATGAGGTACTGGAAGACTGTAACAATAGTCTTAACAGTAAGAAAATGCAATTTCCCCTGCTGTGTTTTATGCCTAGTTTTACATGACTACTGCATTATATAAATTAATATTTAATGCAGTTCAACATCAAGCTTGTCAAAAAGGAGTGCAGGATATAAACCATAGCAAAATCACACATTTCTGTGTTTGATAGAGGGTAAATATCATATTTTTTTCCTATTTTTCATCCTAGCTGATTCAAGCCAGGAGTTCTCTCATCAACAGAGTCTACTTTTTGCAACCTATATTGTTGTGTAAATCACCCTGACCTACTGAAAATGAAAGGAAAGCAGATTCTGTATTCAAGTGTTCTGACAAGTAATACCATAAGTTACTGGATAGTATTCTGTATATGGAAGGATTGAGATAACATATTGAAATTAAAACATTAACTTTTATTCTTGTCTCTTATTCAAATTTACATTGAGAAATATGACTTTGGGGGATGGAGTATGATAATGATCCAGAAAGACATTCCTAGGCTTATCTTCGCTCCTTTGGTATGTTAATAGTTTGGTCAGGGAAGATGGGCAGTCAATGAAAGATTTAATAAATTCCTTTCATCTAAAAGGGAAAGAGACCCACTGTGGTTCATGGGCTGAGTCACAACAGCCTGTGACTATATCTTGCTACCCTTATGAGGTGGATGGTAGCCTTATCTGCTCTTTGGCTCATGGAGGAAACTGAGAAAGTTTTTCCTATTTTTCTTGATTTGAAGTCAACCTAGGTATTTTTCTTGCATTGAAGATAGGTTGGTGCTCAGTGAAACTTTGCTGTAATATGGCAGATAGCCATGGGTACATTACTGACTATGATCAGTCTTAGGCAAAATAATCAGTTCAGGTCAGTGCAGTCTCTCAGTCATGTTCGACTCTTTGTGACCCCATGGACTTCAGCATGCCAGGCCTCTCTGTTCATCACCAACTTCCGGAGTTTACTCAAACGCACGTCCATTGAGTCAGTGATGCCATCCAACCATCTCATCCTCTGTTGTCCCCTTCTCCTCCTGCCTTCAATCTTTCCCTGTATCAGAGTTTTTTCAAATGAGTCAGTTCTTCGCATCAGGTGTCCAAAGTATTGGAGTTTCAGCTTCAGCTTTAGTCCTTCCAGTGAATATTCAGGACCGATTTCCTTTAGGATTGATTGGTTGGATCTTCTTGCAGTCCAAGGGACTCTCAAGAGTTTTCTCCAACACCACAGTTCAAAAGCATCAATTCTTCAGCACTCAGCTTTCCTTATAGTCCAATTCTCACATCCATACATGATTACTGGAAAAACCATAGCTTTGATTAGATGGACCTTTGTTGGCAAAGTAATGTCTCTGCTTTTTAATATGCAGTCTGGATTGGTCATAACTTCTTTTCCAGGGAGCAAGTATCTTTTAATTTCATGGCTGTAGTCACCATCTGCAGTGATTTTGGAGCTCAGGAAAATAAAATCTGTTACTGCTTCCACTTTTTCCCCTTCTATTTGCCATGAAGTGATTGGACCAGATGCCATGATCTTTGTTTTTTGAATACTGAGTTTTAAGCCAGCTTTTTCACTCTTTTCTTTCACTCTTTTCTTATCAAGACGCTCTTTTGTTCCTCTTCACTTTCTGCTATTAGAGTGGTATCATCTGTATATCTGAGATTGATGATCTTCCTCCTGGCAATCTTGATTCCAGCTTTTGATTCATCCGGCCTGGTGTTTCACATGATGTATTCTGCATAGAAATTAAATAAGCAGGGTGACAATATAGAGCCTTGTGGTACTCCTTCCCAATTTTGAACCAGTCATCTGTTCCATGTCCAGTTCTAACTCCAATCATTGGCCAATATTGTAATTTTCAGCTTCACATCCTGAATCTGCTGCTTATGGCCACTGCAGCGTCTTTTTTCATCTGCCTTTTGCTGTAGTCTCCTGAGTCAGTGATTCCCAACGTGAATAATAGAAAAACATCTTCAAATATTTTCAAAACACATTGAGCCATATTCGTTAGTCAGAGTGATTGAAGGAGACATTAGTGCTTTAATGGGCAGAGGCCAGTGATGTTAGATGCCCTTCAATGCACAGAACAGTCCTCTAGAAAAAATTAATGATCCTCCATCCCACTTTCTTTGTAAATGTCTCACATTCATGGTCATTCCTGAGCCTAGAATTTAATTCCATTGTATTTACAAACTCCAAGTGGGTTTCGTTTTAATATATAAGAATTTTCCAGGAATGTGCCTGTTGTGTAAATTGAAGGAATGCTATGTTTAGTATTGTTTAAGGTTATAAGGATATTTTTCATCATCTCAGAAAATGACATCATCACTGGCTATGCTGTTCTTGGTCTCTGAATTGCCGGTATAAAGCACTGGCCAGCCCTTTCAGCATTCACATTTACAGCAAGCATACAAATGGGTGTCAAAATCTGATCCCTAGTCACTGTTTTCTAACGTCTTCTTGCAGGAAAAGACATTGATAGAAAATACACAATTTTTAAAATAAATTATTTTCCATTTATTCATGTTTGATATTAAAAATTGGGCATTTGAAATTCTGTATTATTCTAAATGTTGATTTATCTCGGTAATTGGTTGTAGAGGTAGTTTAGATTTATTTAGAATAGTAAAGAAAACATTTTTACTATCTTTTATTTAAAAAGTACCCTGGGCTTGACAGTATTGAGAATCACTTTCTTCACTGATTTCTTCTTTGCTTCCCCATAGCTGCCAGAGTTATCCTGTAACCATTGAGTAGAGAGGGACTACTCTTGGCCTAGTTCTGCAGTGGCTTCAATATCCTGAAGGATAAAATACAGAGCTGTGTGGTCTTTCCCTTATAACCTCTCTGCTTCACTTCCTAACACCCCTTCTCCTGAACCCTGCGGCCCCTGCCCCCAGAACATTTCTCTGTACTCAGAACTGATCTCCTTGCAGTCTTTCCTTTCTCACATATCCAGCAAACACCTACCTGCTTGATGGTGGTATTGCACTTCATTCAAGTCTCTGCCCAAATGTCTTCCTTTCCTATAGAAAGATTGTCTTAGACTCCCTGCTCAAGAGCTTTTCCCTCACCTTATTTTTATTTTTTAAATCCTATTCATTAGCTGCTGATATATTATACACTTAGAATTTTTGTCTCTTCTTTTGAGTAGAGTATGAACTCTATGAGAACAGAGATTTGGTCTGTTTTGTTTCCTGCTTGGTCTGTGATGCCTAGAATGGAGCTGGCATGTAAGAGTCACCCAACTATATTGAATGAATGAGCAGGTGTCTGTGTTTTCAAACTTCAAGGTTGAATACCACAAGTGCCTTTTCTTAAGAGCAAGATCATGGGCAATTCAGACATAAGCCTCAATTTCCACATCTCAATCAAGATGCCTACTGCATAGTTTCTGTAAAGGTTAAGAAGGATAATTTATGTAAAGCCCTTATTATATTGCACAGATATATAAACATTCAAGTTAAAATATCTATCTACCTATCTACCCATTTGTCTCATTTATTCATCCATCTATGCACTTACTTATCCCTGTCTCCCTTTCTTAACTGATCCTCTTACTCTGCCAGTTCACAGAGTAGTTAGATTAGCCCCAGTGTGCCTTTGGTCAGTTTTTGAGATTTGTGTATGTTGTGGGTATATACAGAGTTTTAAAATGATTCTCCTGAAGATGACATAAACTTTTATAATTTCTGGTGTGGCTGAAAAATTGATATAGAAAAAGTCTTCAGGAGTACATAATATTATTTTAATATTCTAGAAAATGCAGCATTAGTGGTAAAGAATCTGCCTTCTAATGCAGGACATGCAAGCCATGCAAGTTCAATCCCTGGGTTGGGAAGATCTCCTGGAGTTGGAAATGGCAACCCACTCCAGTATCCTTACCAGGAAAATTCCATGGACAGGGGAGCCTGGGTGGACCATAGTCCATGGGGCTCCAAAGAGTTGGACACTACTGAGCACACACACATACCAGACCTGTTTTACTGGATCTCACCTTTTCTTCTTCCTCTGCAATTATATAAGAGTGTAATCCAAGGAAATGTGGTAAACTTAATTCCCAGATGGGGGGATTAACCATGATGTTGTTGCATCATAGGTACCTTTACAAATTTATTCATATGGCTAGAAAAGCTGAATTTCAATAAAAACAATAATGAAAATCTCATTTATAACAAATTTAATTAAAGGTTTTTTGGTCCATTAGAATCATGGAAATCAATCACACAAATGCTTTTTTAGTACTTTCACTCTCCAATTTTTCTTTTCCTGTAGATCATCAAGGATTTTTGCCCTATTTCATTTATTAAAAGCAGTAGTGATTTCTAAGTCTACTTCTTGATTATTTGCAGGCAAACTCCTGGTTACTAAGTAACCAATATTTTATTCTTATTACTGGAGTTTAGGGAAGGGATATGCCCTATTTTGAATATACAATAAATGAAGATTAAACAGAAAGATGCAGTAAGTATTTCATATATAAATTCATTCCTTAGGATAAATTTCAAAATCAATTGCAGCATTGTTTGAAATAGAAAAAAGCCAGAGACAATTTAACTTATAGGAGATTGGTTAAGGAGGTGAAATGGCATGACTATATATATGTAGTATTTGTAATATAAACATATACATTTAACTAAAAGAATATATGTCTAATTGCTGAGTGGTTTGGCTTTGGAATTAGAGTTATGAAGTAATTTCACTATATATATATATATCAACTTGATAGAGTTTGATCATTATCTAATAATAATTATCATGGTAATAATAAAGCAATGCAGATTAAAGTCCTCTGCATTTAATGTGTACAAAAAATTTTTAGAAGAGAATCATATCTGGTGTTAAGTACATTTTTCTATAATTTAGGAGTCAGAGAGCTTATATATTCAGTACAGAGCTTCTGGGAAGAATCTAATTTGTAACATGCATAGAGTACTTGGACAAGTTATTTAACCTTTCTGAGACTGTATCTTCACTTGCAAATGCAGATAATAAGAGTCACTACCTCAAAGATAGTATAAGTGAATGGGAGAATTACCACTCACAGTAAATGCCATGTCAAAGGAAACTATTGGCCTTACTTTTAAATCAGAACAAGGAAGCCCTTCCAGAAAAAGAGAGGACACAGAGAAAAAACTGCTTATTAGTGGTTGTAGCCTTTGCTTCTCCTCCAGAATTTTATGTCTATTCTTCTTTCATATATTTAAATAGAAATCATAATTTTCCTGTTCCTTCTTATGGGTCCCTTCCACTTTTAAGAAAAGGTATTTTCTCCTCAGAAGCTAAAGACATTTGTCGAATTCTCCAGCAAGAATTTAAAAAAGGTTAAATACTGTAACTCTACGTCATACTGCAAGAACCTGGTCCCAAATGAGTAACAGGAGGATGTGTGTGTGTGTGTGTGCTGTGTGCTCAGTCGTGTCTGACTCTTTTCGACTCCGTGGATTGCAGCCTGCCAGGCTCCTCTGGCCACAGGATTCTCCAGGCAAGAATACTGGAGTGGGTAGCCATTCCCTTTTCCAAGGGATCTTCCTGACCCAGAGACTGACCCTGGGTCTCCTGCATTGCAGGCAGATTCTTTATTGTCTAGCCACCAGGAAAGTTCCTCACATGAGGTAATGATAAAATTAGTAAATCTTATAGATACATTCACTGACTGAATTTGTTTTAAGCTATAATATTCTATTGCATGCTCAAACCACTTAACAGTGATTAAAATATATTAGACATTCAACAAATGACAGTTTTAATGTGATATAATCCATCTCTTCTTGCATTAAAAATTATATTGTCAGTCTCATTTTTGGTCTTTATTCATTTGTTTCAGGCATATTAGAAGTGAGTCTTTGTCATTTTGTAAGCTTAATTTAAGAGTTTTTAAAAATAATTCTCCATTTCCCTCTCCCGCCATCCCCTGGCAACTACCACTATATTTTCTTTTTCTATGAATTGGACTGTTTATATACCACATATAAGTGGAATCATACAGTTTTTGTCCTTCTGTGATAGATTTATTTCACTTTGTGTAATGCTTTCCAGGTCCATTCATGTTACAAATGGTAGGCTTTTCTTTAAACGGCAACCCACTCCAGTATTCTTGTCTGGAGAATCCCATGGACAGAGGAGCCTGGTAGGCTACAGTTCATGGGGTCACAAAGAGTCAGACACGACTGAACGACTTCACTTTCACTTTCTTTTCAGTATTCTATTACATGTATATATATCGAATTTCCTTTATCCATTTATGTGTCAGTAGACATTTGGGTATTTCCACGTTTTGCTATTGTGAATAATGCTGCAGTGAAGAAGGGGTTGTAGATATCTCTATGGGATCCTAATTTCAATTCTTTTGGATATACATCCAGGAATGAGATTGCTGTATCATATAGTATTAATATAGTATTAATAGCTCAATTTTTAATCTTTTGAGGAAACTTCATACTGTTTTGCATAAGAGCTGCTCCAATTTTCATTCCCATTGATGATGTGCAAAAGTTCCTTTTTCTCCACATCTTAGCCAACACTTGTTATCTCTTATATTATTGATGATAGTCATTCTAATAGGAGTGAGGTGGTATCTCACTGATTTGCATTTTCCTGCTGATTAGTGATATTGAACATTTTTTCATATACCTGATAGTAATTTCTATGTCTTCTTTGTTTTTTGGCTGGCCGTGCAGCTTGAAGGATCTTAGTTCCCTGACTAAAGATTGAAACTTTGCCTCCTGCCGTGGAAGCGTGGAGTTCTAATCACTGGACCACCAGAGAATTACCTGTATGGTTTCTTTTGAGAGATTGTATTCAAGTCTTTTGCCTTGAATTGCACTTTGCAATTATTTTTTTTTTTTTACTTTTGAATTCGAGTTCCTTATTTTTTTTTACTATTGAATTTTTTTTTACACTATTGAATTTGAATCCCTTATTAGATATGTGGTTTGCAAATATTTACTCTTAATCCAAAGGTTGCCTTTTCACTTTGTTGCTTGCTTTCTTGTTTCTAATTTTTGAGTTTAGTTTACAAGAAACATTTTTGATGAATCCATTTCATTTGTCTGTCCACAAAGTCTTTATCAATATGTATAATGTGTATTCACTAAGCTAATATTAATTACTGAGGTTATTAGATGGCATTTATCTGTTTTACCAGAGAAGGCAATGGCACCCCACTCCAATTCTCTTGCCTGGAAAATCCCATGGACAGAGGAGCCTGGAAGGCGGCAGTCCATGGGGTCGCACAGAGTCAGACACGACTGAGCGACTTCACTTTCACTTTTCACTTTCATGCATTGGAGAAGGAAATGGAAACCCACTCCAGTGTTCTTGCCTGGAGAATCCCAGGAACGGGGAAGCCTGGTGGGCTGCTGTCTGTGGGGTCGCACAGAGTTGGACACGACTGAAGTGACTTAGCAGCAGTAGCAGCAACCTGTTTTACATTCATTACTATTTTTAATATCATTTTTCTATTCTTCTATTGTTCTTTCCTCTCAAGGTGGATCATGTTTTCTTCCTTCTTTTCTATGCCGAGTAAGTTTAGATTGTACCTTAAACATTACGGATGTTTTGGAGGCTGTGCTTTCTGTTGGTCTTCCACAGAATGTTAACGTCTTGTGTAGTGAACAACTCACTTCACAGACAAACACTGCCTCTTGACTTGCAGTGCAAATCTCAGCTCAGTCATTTGATTCTCACCTGGACCATTTTGAATCTGCCGCGTGCCAAGCATAATTCAAGGGTCAGCCACAGATGTTTAGACAAAATTTGTAGCTCCCCATCTCTGTCTCCCTTTCTTCCAAGATTCCCCTATCACTTTCCAGAGTTCTGTACTCTGTTATTTTCAGACTGGAAAGATGTGGATTTTCTGTGAGGATATTAGCCATCGTGAACAGGTTGACTACGCTACAGTGTCAAGTTAGAGCATGTGGTCTCATGTTGCTTGCTAATTCAGTAGTTGACTCCCCTAAGAGAAGTTTTGATCACTCTTCAAGGTTTTCAGACAGTGGTTTGTTGTATTTTGCCAGAAGTTTATAGTTGTTTTTTTTTTTTTTTAATGGAGAATATATTCTGGTAGAATCTTAGTCCATGATATCAAATTTGAAACATCTTTTTTAATTTAATTATTTTTATTGAAGTATATTTGATTTACAATATTATATTCCTTTCAGGCCTGCAGCATAGTTATTCAGTATTTTTACAGCTTTGTGGTGCTCCAACCCTTTGCAATCCCATCGACCAACAATAACCCTCTATGCTCCTCTATCCATGAGATTTTCCCAGGCAAGAATACTGGAGTGGGTTTCCATTTCCTCCTCCAAGGATCAAACCATCTTCATGACCCAAGGGTCAAACCCACGTCTCCTACATTGCAGGCAGATTCTTTACTGCTGAGCCCAGTGATTCAGTATTTTTACAGATTATGCTCTATTAAATCTAATGTGTATAATTCCCTGTGCTATATAATATATCCTTGTTGCTTATCTATTTTATACATAGTGTTTTGTATCTTTTATTCCCCTACCCCTAACTTGCCAGCCCCCTTCTATCTGCCAACTGCCAGTGTGTTTTCTGTATCTGTGATTCTATTTCTGTTTTGCTATATACATTTTTGTGTTATTTTTCACATTACATGTCACATGTAAGTGATATCATATAGTATTTGTCTTTCTCCATTGGACTTATTTTGTGAAGCATAATATATAATATTCTATAGAATATGTATGGAGCATATTATAGAAACCTATAGAAAAACATATGGAGCACTGTACATGTGAAGTTTTGATGGCCAGGTTGGGAGGTAACACACATCATTTCCACTCACATTCTATTGAACAGAAGCCAGTCACGAGGCTATATCTAATTTCGATGGATCGTAAAGAATATAGGACCAGGAAGAAGAGGAGTGAGTGACTGAAAGTCGCTCAGTCATGTTCGACTCTTTGCAACCCCATGGATATGCAGTCCATGGAATTCTCCAGACCAGAACACTGGAGTGTGTAGCCAGTCTCTTCTCCAAGGGATCTTCCCAACCCAGGGATCGAACCCAGGCCTCTTGCATTGCAGGCAGATTCTTTACCAGCTGAGCCACCAGGGAAGCCCAGGAAGAAGAGAAAATCATTCTCTAATCAGTAGCCTCTGACACATAGCATTTTAATCATTAATAGTTCACAGAATTACTACAAATTGCATCTTCTGAGAAAAATTTTATATGGTCATGACATCTTTCCTATATATCTATTAATGATTCCCCCAACTGTGACTAATATCTTCTTATTGTCTTCATATCCTAACGTTGTCTGAAATATACATCTATGGAAATATTATTCATGTTAGGATATGACTGTCATACACAGCTATGCGTTCATTTAAAAACATTATGGAACACCTTCTATATCTAAGATTTATGAGAGTCACTACTGTAGAAAAGCTCTTTATGGTCACTTAGGCAGGACCAAAAGAAGAATAACAAAGTCAGTTCTGCCAAATCACTACCATAGGACAATTTACTTTGTGTATTTCCTACTTCAGTGTATAAGGTCATGACTCATTTCTAACAGACAAGAAAAATACTTTCGCTCATTTCCTTTTATGAATATGAAGAACATTAATGTGGCAATGAGATGGACTAACAAGAAAAGAGGTCCTTACTTTGCTATGAGTCAACAGAGCAGGTCCCAGTTTGGAATAGGATGCTAAAGATGAAAGGATAAGTGTGAAAAAAACTCTTTTATCTATGTTTATCTATTTATCTTTTTAAAATGAAGAGACTTCATTTTTAAAAATGATGGGACTCTCAGCCTCAGCTGCTTTATTTCTGAGACAGATTCAGATTTTGGGGTAATAGACACAGTACCTTGTTTCCTGGTTTCCTGCTTGCAAACTCCAAAGTCTGTGTACTTTTGTTTTTATTGAGAAAAATGGAGAACTAGTGTGACTTCTGGATCTTTGGCACCCTGACAAAAATTTAAGATGTGCTAGTAGATGAGCCAAGGTCAATGATACTGTCATTTTCTCTCTCAAGAAAGGAAGAAACTATCCTTGCCTATGCCAGGGTTTTTCTTTATTTGTCGTAGTTTGCTAACCTCTGTGAGCATAGCAGTTGGGAGCTAGGAAGGGAGTGGCTTTTCTTAACAATGTTTCTAACACAACCCAGAACAATTGTGACTTGAGATATAGACCTACCCATCCCCTTAGCCTTGTGAGGTTCCATGTTGGCTGGGGCAGCGGTCATCCTTCCCTATGCTTTCAGAGATACAAGTTCTATACACATTGTTGCATTTTAATTTGCTCCAAGTTGCTTCAGTTGTATCCAACTCTTTGGGACCCTATGGACTGTAGCCTGCCAGGCTCCTCTGTCCATGGGGATTCTCTAGGCAAGAATACTGGAATGGGTTGCCATGACCTCCTCCAGGGGATCTTCCCAACACAGGGATTGAATCTACATCTCTTATGTCTTCTGGTTGAGTTCTTTACCACCAGCACCCCCTGGGAAGCTTTATCAGGCAGTAACTCACAGCAAGCCCATTTCAGGTGGACTTTTGCATCAGGGAGACTGTGAATCATAAAACAAACAAACAAAACCCACCATTTTGTCTATGCCTCCACACAGGAGTACTACCTCCTTGAAGAAAAATATGGAACAGAATTTCTCTGGTTTATCAGCTGATTGCTCAGAACTAGTGGAGACAGGCATGAGACCTAGGGAGCACAACGTTTACTTCTATAGGAGGCAGGTAGTCACTCAGTCGTGTGTGACTCTGCAATCTTATGGACTGTAGCCCTCCAGGGTCCTCTGTCATGGAATTCTCCAGGCAAGAAAACTGGAATGTGTTGCCATTCCCTTCTCCAGGGGATCTTCCCGACCCAGGGACTGAACCCAGGTCTTCTGCATTGTGGGCAGATTCTCTACTGCCTGAGCCACCAGGGAAGCCTTATAGGAGGCAGGGAAATGCCTAGAACTAATCTCAGAAAGCACCTTAGTTATGCAAGTAAAAGCCTAGTTGATTATGCAACTAAGGTGATTTTTGAGTAGTCATGTGTCTCATGGTAGTTAAGAAATATATTACAATTCACAGAGAAGCCTATGGGAAGGATTTGGTGATGTTTCTATTTCCTCATATGCCATGGGATCGAATGTCTGCCAGATATTAGAAAATACTATAATATTTGTTTCTTCCCACTGAATTATCCATCATACTTGCAATTACTCATAATGCCTTTTTATATTTGTTGTCTATATGTTAAATATACATGTTATTTTAGAAAAGTACACATTTTAACTATCTTAAGTATCTGGAGTGGTGCCTACAGTCTTGTACATAATACATATTTCTAAGTTCTTTCATTTTCATCCTATGACACAAGGCAAGGATGTTTGCAGACTCTTGGCAGTTGCAATGACTCTGATAGACTCACTTTATTTAGTGAACGACACTGAATTAACCGGAGAAGACTTTCAGTGGAACTTAGACTAGAATTTTCATTTTCTTTTCTTATGACATTTTCATTTCTTAAGTGATTCTCATTTTAAGATGAAAGACTTTTTTTTTTTTCATTAGTTGACTGTGTATTGTATTACAAGAGAAAGAGAATAGGACTAATTTTCAAGTTTCATATTTGAAATTGTAAGATCCTTTATTCATGAAAAGAAACTATGTAATTGTTCTATGCCCAGTTTATGACTGGCCAATTACTTCACCCTCACCATGCTTACAGGCTACCAAGATAATAATACATTGATACTATTATGTCTTAAACCTTTAGCTGACCTAGTAAAGAAAACAATTTTTACTTAGGAGCTAGCTTTACAAGCCAGTGAATAAAACTTTCTTCTTTAGAGGTAAAGATTTGTACGCAAGGATATTTTTCTCCTCAGAAATTAAAGGAAGAAAATTGTGGGCCTAACAAGCTTAACAAAAGCAAACAAATAACAAAACCTAACAAGTTAGCATAAGTAAGTCCTGGAAGTGTTTCTAGAAATCACTCATGGGAATTGTGGTTAAGCTAGAAATGAAGTCTTTTGACTGCTGTCACAGAAGACTGAGTGGTTAAGAATCTTTCTTCCCTTTTTTCTCATGCATTTTATTACTCTTTCTATTCCAGGATCCCTGCAATCTCCATCTAGCCCCCGACTAAGAAGTTTAACATTCAGGTCATATCACAAGTGCTGCTCACTAGCACTATTTCACAAATGTTTAAGTTGTTCCTTCCAGTCCCATACAGGATTGTAGTTCATTTCCCTTTATAGTTAGTTTTGGTCACATGTATTGCTTTTGGTTCATGAAATGCTAGTGGAGATAATGTGCTTTTTCTGGGTAAAATATTTAAGAGCTGTGTATCTATCTGCCTGCAATGTGGAAGACCAGAGTTTGATCCCTGGGTCAGGAAGATCCCCTGGAGAAGGAACTGGCAACCCACTCCAGTATTCTTGCCTAGAGAATTCCATGGACAGAGGAGCATAGTGGGCTACAGTCCATGGGGTCGCAAAGAGTCGGACACGACTGAGCAACTAACAGTTTCAGTTTAGTTTTCATGTATCCTTTATTTCTTCCTTCTCCTTTTTCTTAAATAGAGGTTACTCCATCAGCCTGGATCCCAGAGAAAGAAGACATGTAGCAAAACCTCTAGACAACATGTACAGGACATGAAGCATGAGATTAAATACATACATACATACACACTTATTATAAGGTGCCTAGATTTTAGAATTGTTAGCATGACCTAACATAACCTGCCTAATATTTACCAATGTAGTTGTTTAGCCGCTAAGTTTTGTCACAATCTTTGCGACCCCACAGACTGTAGCCTGCCAGGCTCCTCTGTCCATGGGAATTCCTAGGCCAGAGTACTGGAATGGATTGCCATTTCCTTCTCCAACGGAGCTTCCTCACCCAGGGATCGAACCCTCATCTCCTGCATTGCAGATAGATTCTTTACTGCTGAGCCATTGGGGAAGCCCCTATCAATGAAGAGAAGGAGACATTTCAGAATACATTTTCCCAGAGCAATATTTATTGCTTAAGCTCCTCTACTTTCCACAAAATAAAAAATAACTAGCCCCAGGTGGGGCAGTCTTTCCACAGCCAGAAAGGGTTTTTAAGTTGTCAAAACATCATAATGTATAGAAAATTAAACATATATACAAATGCAAAATCTCAGTCCCAAGGGGGCAGGGTGCACATGCCTTCTGCAGGAGGCCCTGAAAAATTGTATTGCATTAGGTGCGGGGTATAACCCACATGGAGAGAAGAGGAGCAAATATGTGGGAATAAGACATAATCTATTGCCTGAGACACAGACCATTTACAAAAACATGTATGAGAATGAACAGCAATGTACACATTTTTAGCTCAAGTAGTAAAATCTGCAAGTTAATAATGCAATGGCAATTCTTGGTGCAGATGAGAAAGCATTGTTTTAACTTCTCTGATGACAGTTTGACTTTAAATATCAGGACTTTTACTCTCAGAATTTCATCTTGATTAGAATTTAAGAATATAAAACAAATTTTAAAAGTCACTGCAAGACATTCATCACAACGTGGCTTATAAAGCAGCACACTGGATATCCTTTGAATATCCCATGGAATTGTTGAAATAAGTTATAGCACCCCCATGTATTAACATATATGCCATTAAAATCACAGTCTGAAATTCCATTTATGAATAAGGTAAGGAGAACTGAGATTCTCAGTCTGTTTGTGAAGTGACACACTTGAATGAATCAATGTATCCGTTACATTACCTGTGATTATTTCTGGTTATTTGGATAATGGACAACTTTTTCTTTGAACAACTTTACATTTTTCTAATTATTTTATAAGTAAAAGCATTACACATAATTACAAATTTTTTTCTAATGCACACAGGCAAGCCTATACTTTTCAGTAGGTGTTGTCCACACGTAACATTTTGTCTCTGTGTCCAATCTGAGGAAAGACACGTTAAAAACAGTTTTCAAAGCTGGCTACTCTGAATAACCTTTTCTACTGCTTTGTCAAGTGGAGCATTTTTAGACATTTCAGACACACACACTGTGCACCATTCACTTGCTCTGTCAGAGCCTTCTGTGTCCTATAATTTTAAACTCTAAAAATACTCAGTGGTGAAATATCGATTTCCTCTCTAACTTCTGCTCTGCCTGCAGTTGGATGCCGGGTAAGGATTCCACTCTGAGAAGATCAGTACTTGACCCTACACTTTGTTCCTTAGTGAAGAGATACACTGCATCTTCATACTCTCACCTCCTGCCATCAGTGTCTTCTTCTTGGTGTTTGTATTATGTGCTGTGCTCAGTTGCTCAGTTGTGTCTGACTCTTTGTGACCCCAGGGACTATAGCCCCCAGGCTCCTCTGTCCATGGACTTTTCCAGGCAAGAATACTGGAGTGGGTTGCCATTTCCTCCTCCAGGGAATCTTCCCAACCCAGGAAAATCCAACCAGCATCTCCTGTGTCTCCTGCATTGGTAGGAGGATTCTTTACCACTGAGCCAGCTGGGAGTTTGTGTTGTTAGAGTAAGTCTGAAAGAGGATAATTCTTTTTCTTGAATCCAGCCAATGATAAAGTATCCAAAGTGTGTATAGGTTTTCCAAGAAGGCAGACACTTTTTCACAATTAGCTACATTGGTTATTTGTTTGGTGGTGGTTTAGTTGCTAAGTCATGTCTGACTCTTGCGATACCACGGACTGTAGCCCGCCAGACGCCTCTGTCCATGGGATTTTCCAGGCAAGAATACTGGAGTGGGTTGCCATTTCCTTCTCCAGGTTATTTGTTTATTTGTAAATAAACAAATAAATATTTATTAAACCAGATTAAACCAGCAATGTTTATAAGTTTGTATAATGTCATCGGAATATTAGTTGTAATGAGAAACTAAATTATAATCTCTCTGAAAGCAGAAAGATGTATTTATTCTTTTTTATTTATATCAAAGCAAGTATTTAGCATATAGCTAATGAATCATAGAAGAGATTAGAAAGGTCAGTTGCAAACATTAGCATATGACAGACTTTTGTATGTGATTTACTCATTTATTCATTTATTGTCCCAACAAATAATATTAAATTATTATTTGGTAATTATTAATTTATTAAATAGTTTAGTGGAAGGCTGTAAGATAAAGTCAATATTGTCAATCAATGAAAAAAAATGTTCAATGAATAAGGATACTGGGATAATTTGAATAAATCAAACCCAATACCACTGTGGCGAGGAGGCATATACTTTCTGTAGGAGGTTCTGAAAAGTCATTTGAATTTGGCTAACACATTGAGGCTAAGACTGGTACTGGTGGAATATGTTTTCAATTCTCCATTATAGTGAGTCTATACACTTATTTAACCAAAACTTGAGTGAGTAATGGATAGGAAATTTAAGTTGCTAAGGATTTTGTAATATAATATTACATAATATTACAACGAATACATTTTTATGTGAAAGCATTTTAAGTGGTATAAATGTTAGTTTAATTTAGTTAGCCTTTCAAAAGAATATATGAAAGTAATTGAAATTAAGTGCAATATGCAGAAAAAGGGAAATATATCAAACAGTATAATGTTTATTTTTAAACCATTAAATGACAGGGAATGTGGAAAAGTAAGCACATTATTTGTAGAGTAAAATTAAAAAGTGTTAAAAACTCATCATTTTCTTTTTTCTTTTTCAACTCATTATTTTCTAAAATAAATACCTTAAGCTTTTTAAACTTTTATACAACTGTTTCAGAAAACAGACCATAATGAAAATATCTTTAAAAATGTCAGCAAATTCAATGTTATAACTTGTGTATAACTTGTTTTTAAGGAAAAAAGAAAATCATCCTGCTCTATTTGTAGATACTTTATCCATTTTAATATAAATTATTCAGCAAAATATCTAAGCCTAAATGTTTGCTACTGAACATCTTAACAATATCTTTTAAAAGTTACAGATTTTTAAATAGTAGTAATCCATCCAAAGATTGCAATGACACCTATGACTATTGCAGCTGTTTTTGCTTTTTTGAGGGGAAGAGGATATCCATTATCAGAATTAGAAGGTTCTATTATATTATATGTAGATTATACTATAATCTATATTCTATATAGATTATATTATATATTATATATAGGTTCTATTATATTATATATATATATACATATACTATATATATCTGCAAAAAAGCAGCAATGACATTATCATGAATCAGTTTTAAATTTTATCAAATAATGTTTTTCTGCATCTGTTGTGGTGATATTATTTTTCTTTTTTCCTGTTAATTTAGTGAGTTGCATTGATTGATTTTCAAATATTAGACCAAACTTCTACTCCTAAAATAAACTCTACTGGATTTCACAGCATCAGTACTTTCTATTTTGACAGTCAGTTTACTATAATCTTGGCCAGGATCTTTGCTTCTACAATCATGGAAGAGTTTGTACCATATTTTCCATTCTTATAAAGTCCATGTTGTGTTTTGATATGAGCAGGGAGGAGTGAGCTGATTAGGGTTAGGGTTAGGATGTGAGGACCTATAATTATATTTTAGCAATAGGGCTTCAGAATGTAAATATACTTGCTATGAATTATTTATAATATATTTTAAGAAGAATATTTCATAATGTCGAAATAGTCAGTAGACAGCTCTAAATTTGTCTAAATTTAATCTCATGGGCTCAAAATAAATAAAGCAAAAAATGGACAGGCATTGTATTAATAGATACATCTACATATGTACCTAGAAATTTTAACATATGTTTCTTAGGCTGATAGAACATACACACAGCAAAAGAAAAAAACATCAGAAAAATATGAATTTGAACAGCACAATTTGAAATCAATAATAAAATGACTTTAAAAAGCTCAAATATTTGGAGTTTCTTTTTGGAAGGAGATTTTCCTGGGAAGATTTTTAATTATAAATGTATTAAAATATATTTTATGTCAGTTTTTAAATTTGTTTTTGAGAAACTTGTACATTTTATATTATGTTCACATTTATTGGAATGAATTTGCCTGCAATACACTTTTATTATCTTTTAAGTTCTTTACAATATGTCATGTATCCCCTTTTTATTTCCACTGTTGATAATACTCTCTTTTTTCATAATTGGTATTGGTAGGATTTTATCAATTGTATGAGTTATTTTAAAACACCAACTTTTGACTTTGCTGAATTTCTCTGTTATATGCTTTTATTGTTATAAATTTTGTTCTAAGCAGTGTTTTATTTACATTGCAAATGTTTCAATGTATTATATTTTCTTTACCATTAAAGTTCAAAAGATTTTCCAATTTCTATTTTGATTATTTAGAAATATGTTACTTAATTTCCAAATATTTGAGCTTTTTAAAGTCATTTTATTATTGATTTCAAATTGTGCTGTTCAAATTCATATTTTTCTGATGTTTTTTTCTTTTGCTGTGTGTATGTTCTATCAGCCTAAGAAACATATGTTAAAATTTCTAGGTACATATGTAGATGTATCTATTAATACAATGCCTGTCCATTTTTTGCTTTATTTATTTTGAGCCCATGAGATTAAATTTAGACAAATTTAGAGCTGTCTACTGACTATTTCGACATTATGAAATATTCTTCTTAAAATATATTATAAATAATTCATAGCAAGTATATTTACATTCTGAAGCCCTATTGCTAAAATATAATTATAGGTCCTCACATAATTATAGATTCTTATGTGGTGTATAGACTCTGGTTTTATCACATAATAGATTATACATATAGCACAGAGCAGCGTACATAATGGATTAAAAAAAACAAAATTTGTTCTCATTTTTTTTTTTTCTTCAAGTCATGGGATTTCTTTGTGCCTATGTATCATGTTTTATATGGGCCAGTATTTATTGTTGAAAAATCTGGGCTATGTAATGATCTGGAGGGATGATCTGGTTGGGGGGAGAGTCTCAAGAGGGAGGAGATATATGTGTACTTATGGCTGATTCACATTGTTGTTAAGCAGAAACCAACACAACATTGTAAAGCAATTATCCTCCAATTAAAAAAAAAAAGACAAAAATCTGGGAAAGACCTCGATACCCTAAGTTTGGTAATGGTAAAAGGTTTATTTTTGAAAAGTGAAAGTGTTAGTCGCTCAGTGGTGTCTGAGTCTTTGCAATCCCATGGACTGTATAGCCTGCTAGGCTTCCCTGTCCATGGAATTCTCCAGGCCAGAATACTGGAGTGGGTAGCCATTCCCTTCTCCAGGGGATTGTCCCAACCCAGGGATCAAACCTGAGTTTCCCTCACTGCAGATTTATTCTTTACTGTCGGAGCCACCAGATAGTAAAAGATTTATTTTTATTTTAAGGTGAAAGTGAACATAGATAACTAGTGGCTTTAAGGGAAAATAGGTGATAAGCTAAGCCCTGATCTTTCTCTGTGCCATTAACAATGAACTCTGGATATGCTGTTAACTTAATGGATAACGGCAGAAGCAAAGTAAGGAGCTGGAGTTGGCAGAAGTGGAATTACTGAATCAAGGATTTGCTTAAGAAGTCAGGAGCAAACTGGAAACTACAGATTCCTAGGAAGTTCTGAAACAGAACCGCTTCCTTTCCCTCTGAAACTTACTCAGTTCAATTTAGCAAACTTATAATTGATTCTAGGCTTCCCAGGTGGTGCTAGTGGTAAAGAACTCATCTGCCAATGGAGGAGATGTTAAGAGACATGGGTTCAATCCCTGGATCCGGGAGATCCCCTAGAGGAGGGCATGGCAACCCGCTCCAATTTTCTTGCCTGGAGAATCCCATGGACAGAGGAGCCTGGTGGGTTACAGTCCATAGGGTCACAAAGATTTGGGCATGACTGAAGTGACTTAACGCTCATGCACACATACTTGACACTGCTGCTTCTGCTGCTGCTAAGTCGCATCAGTCTGTCCGACTCTGTGCGACCCCAGAGACGGCAGCCCACCAGGCTCCCCCATCCCTCGGATTCTCCAGGCAAGAACCCTGGAGTGGGTTGCCATTTCCTTCTCCAATGCATGAAAGTGAAAAGTGAAAGTGAAGTCGCTCAGTCGTGTCCGACCACATTCTAATATTTCTAGATGCTGAAGCTCAAAAACAAGTAAGACGCAGTAGCAGTTCTTGAGATACTTGTCATTTGATGGATGAGAGAAACACAAACAAATGTTTGGAAGTGAAATAAAAGAGACGGTGAAGTCAGACAATTGCCAGACACTAAAGAATACCTGTGATGGTGCCGATTTATGTGGTAGCCACTAACACAAAGGAGGTGAGTGGAGGGGTGAATATTAGAGCTAACTCAGTGCTTGTTTTTGGATCTTGAAATTATTGGAGATTTTTGCCAAATGTTTAATTTTCACACGCAATCCAGAATATTGGTACAATTCTGCATATTACATTTGGAGAATAGCTTGTTTATATAACATTAAAATTTTTATAATTTTTCTGTATATTATATGCACTAAAGCCTTGTAAAATATGTCAACTCCTCTTCCAAAAATCAATAATACATTCTGTGGAAGGCACTTGTTTGCTCAAAGTTACATGTAGATAAAATTATATGACCTTTCTTTTCTTATAGGTGATATTTTGATGATAGAAAGTGCATAGCAAGAGACCTCCTATTTATACGAAAGGAAACTAGAATTTGAAATTTCTAACGCTAATGGAGGAAAATTTGACTGAGCTAAACATGTTGAAAATTCAGCCTTGACAGCTGGAAAAGATAAATGAAATCTAATTTTGCTGCTTAAGTAATTATTTAAGTTCCTGCTTGGGATTAGGCTAGGCCTTGAAGCCATCACCTGCTATAAATCACCTGCATTTCTCCTAGATGCGTCCATTAATACTGGGTAAATTTGCCCCAGCAGAGATGATTTATAGAAAATGACATTCCTTATATATGGTGTAAATGTCACTGAATTATATCAGGAAATTTTAAAAGCCATTAATTTAGAAAAAATCAGTATATGAATAATTTTAAAAATCCTAGAAGTTAATAATCAGTTTCTTTTGGAATGTTACAAAAGTGAAAACCCTAGATAACTTTTTGAGCAGAGATTTGACTTCTAAAAATTGCCAAAGAGCAAAGAACTGGAATGGGAATCATATGATGATGCTTTTACTAAAAGAATAAATTATGTAATTTTTTTGCTCTGGATCAACTTTCATAGAAGTTGCAGTTTTGGTTTCCTATGTAAAGGTATTCAACTCAATTTTGATGCTTAAATACTAAATGAATAACTCAATTTATTGTGGCTCAGTGGTAAACAATCTGCCTGCTATTCAGGAGACCCAGGTTTGATCCCTGGGTTGGGAAGATCCCCTGGAGAAGGGAGTGGTACCCACTCCAGTGTCATGTCTGGAGAATCCCATGGACAGAGGAGCCTGGCAGGCTACAGTCCATGGGGTTGCAAAGAGTCAGACATGACTGAGCAACTGACACTTTCACAATCAAATTAAGCATGAAAATAGACTTGATTTCAACTTAATAATAGTATTTTACATTAGTTGAACACATACTTACTATGTGCAAGGAGTGGAGTAAAATAAACAGATAAAGAACGCATAGGGTCTGCTCTCAAGGAATTTTAATCTAGAAGACAGAAAGCAGACACTCAAACAAGATGGAGCATGTTCCAAATAGTAAATCGCAGACCTTCAACGAGTAATAAATTCATGCAAAGGCACTCAGAAAGCAGAGTATTTCCGGCTCTGTTAGTCAGGAGGCTTTTAACGGAGGTCATGTAGGCATTTATATTTGAATTGTCTCTTGAAGAAATGAGTAAGATTTGAATAGATGTAAATGAGGAGTATTAGTAAACATGTAAATAGGAAAACACAATTAAGCTGCCTTGGTAGGCTACAGATGACAATTCATGAAAGACAATTATAAGAAAAAACTGTTAAGGGAGGCTGGGGCCCTGTTTGTAAGGGGCACTGAAACTCGTGCCAGGAATGTAGACTCTAATAACCATGGATATCACGAGCCTTCTTTTATAATAAGCGAGGGAGTTGTATGATTGAAACAGCGCACTAATAGTCCTAGAAAGATTGCAGAGGGGAGCAGTGAAGCAAGGAGGCCGTAAAGATGCTGTTAAGTGTCCAGGCACCTCATCTCAAGATAAGGAAATGGGAGCAAGGGATTGTTAATTATTTCTATTTGTATAGAGCAGGAATAAAATTTGGAGAGTGATTAGATATTGTTGGTCTTAGGAAGAAAGAAAAGTAATGACTCCATGAATAAAAATACACAGGTCTGGAGAGACAACTGGAAATGGCAAGACAAATGGGAATTCCTACCATATTGTTTCTCATAAGGAAAGAAATGTTAGACCTCCTTCACTACTGAAAGAAAATATTTAAAGTCATCAGTAGAGCTGTGAAAGTTGAAGCCAAGAAGGGGGGCAGGCTTCTTACAGAGTCCATACAAGATGAGAAGAGTCCTATTGCAAAGGCTATGGTTAGGGCATGCCCACAATTAATTCCATGAAGAATCCAATAAAGGACAACAAATGAGTTTTCAGACAATTAGAAGGACTAAAAGAGACAGAGTATTACTGAATCTAAAAAAAAAAGTCCTAAAAAGAAAAGTTGGTAGTTTTGTAAGGTACAACAGAAAGATGGACAAGGGTAAGGACTGGCAGGCAGCCACGCTAACATACAGTTATGAGGTACCTGGAGAATTATAAAAGTGCAGGTTCCAGAAAGTGAAGAATAAGGGGGAGCACATGCATAATTCAGGCCTGACAGATTATCAGTTTTGGTCTCTCTCCATTCTATCATTCACAGCATATTTGTGGAGCACCTCCAATGAGCTTCAGGGCTTGGTGATCCAGCAGCGGACAAAACAAATTCTCTCATGCTTCTTACATTGGAACAAGGAAACAAATATATCTCAAGGGGTGATGATTTAAAGAAGAAATATAGAAAAGGATGGGGATATCTAAGGGATTCATAGTCTCCGGCTTAAAAGGAGATGCTTTTTATTCTCTTATTTATCAGTGTTCCAGCTTGCATCAGATGCAGGCTTAATTGAATAATTATTGAAAAACTGCAAAATGCCTTTGGAGAATGGAGTCACTTTCTGGCCTTGCCCTTTCTTACAGAATGCACTTCTTAGAATATATAAGACTCTATCCATATAGTTTATGCAGGAGAAGAAATAGCCCTTCCTGCAAAAAATTCAGCAGCTTTGTAGAAGCTGTGCATAGTATTAAGGGCCATATTAACACAACATGCATGTGCCTCCTATTGCCATGGCTTGAGCATTTTTTCACCTAAACTCAGTGAAATGAACAAATAGGAAAACTTCTATAATAATTCATGGCTTCAGGTAGGAAGAGTTATAGCTGTTAGTGTGCACAAATAAGAAACACATAGGCAAGTTTTTATTTAATTTAACACTTTTTGCAAGGTCAGGTAGCTTAACTGAAGAAGGAAACCATGTTTCACGCAGGAAAGAAATCGATGCTGAGTGCTGGGAAGAAGGCCCTTTCATTACCTCGATTAACCTTGTACTATTTTCTTAAAAAAAATATATCCATAAATGTAGGAAATTTCACTCTTTCCCAAACAGAAGGTAATTAAAATTGCCTTATGTGTCTGTTTAGTGGAGGATATGTGATGATACTCTGCCTTTACTTAAAACCACCTTTGGTATTAAATGTTGTCTTACCTAAAAAGTAATATAGCAGAATGACTTTTATTACAGATGGTAATTTATGAAAAATGTAGCCAATGGAACTGACGTCAAACTTTTTGTCCACAAGCTCTATTTACTTTCATATTGCTCACTATTTACCAAGGTTTGTTACGGCACTAGGCGCTATCTCAGCTGGCATTCTGCCTGTTTATATTTTTTAAAGTGGTTTTGTTTTTTATTCTCATACAGCACTGCAGCTAATTACAGCTGCTCACTCTTCTATTTCAACCCTCAAAGCTCTCTGTTTTCTTTGGGTTTTGCTTTCACTCACAGGCATAATATGTTTTTTTTTTTTTTTTTCCATTTTGTGTCTGATCCTCTTTCATATACAGCCAGGAGAGGAGTGTCCTCTGCCACAGAGAATGAAAAGGCTTTTAGAACTAATTTTCATTTGCTGTGCAGTGCCCATGGCATTCTTGGAGTGTGTGATGTGCTATCATCAGGTTTTGATTATGCAATTGAAATGCAAAAAGTTTAAAAGCTCAGCTTTATTGGCCTTATCAGCAGTTTGCACTCTTCCAAAAGCTCTGTTAGAACAAATACATGATCACTTTTGGTTCAAAATTACTATATGTTTTAAGAAAAAGAATCTAATAGATGATGCTTAGAGAGAAACTGGTGTTTTAAAATTTTATACTGTATTTTTATGCCAATTTTGTTCAGTTTTTTTTCTGTTAAAATTCTTATTTGAATATGATTGAAATTTGGAAAAAGTGCACAACTGTACCTTGTCTTTCAATTTGCTGGCAAAGACCTGGCACGACAGATCTTTATAAAAATATTCTGCATAGAAGGACGTTTAGATAAAAAACTGGCTGTTTGTATACTTTTCACCTTGCAGGTCTTCCATTTTAAGTCATTCTGAACTGGAGTGGACCTTGGATTATTGTAAATGTGAAACAGTCAGTTTTCTTGGGAAGGACTTGAAAAATCTGTGTATTTGCATGTACATGTTTGGGTGTGTGCCCACATACACATATTATTCTAGACTAGTCAAGAAAGGACTTCAATAAACATGCAGAATAAGAGAAATGTCAATTAGGTTTTATGGGTCTTATGGATTAGACTAGAAACACACAGTGAGCTCTGCTGTGGGGAATGTGACTAGGTATATTTTCTCTTCCTCCACTGATTCAGATATTGCTTGACTTCTATAGAAGCTGATGTAGGGAGAAAAAGGTTGAACTATAAGAAAGTAAGTCCAGTCTTCTTTTTAATTAAAATAAAGTCACCTTAAGATAATTTTGTGGTCATTTCAGAAATAAGAGTGAATGCTCAATTATAAGATTCTTACCTAGTTTATGTTTATGGAAGACATCATGCTCAACGTTAGATCATAAAAGAATCTATACCACATTTGTATTAGATACACTAAACTCCCTTGGAAATAATAGTGATCAAGTTAACCTACTATGAAGCATGATATAAATCTCTGTATTGGTTTAGCAGTGCTGACCTCATGACATTACATTCTAATCATGAAAATAAGATCTGTATGTGACAATGTACCAGCACCAAAGAAACCTGGGTGAAAAAATGAACTTCAGATTCCACACAGAATCAGAGATCAAAAGATCTGTTCCATTAAACTTTAAACCAGAGAAATTCATCTGTCTGCCCCAAGGCCTAGTGTCAATCAATGACTTAGCTTTAGCTGGATTATGGTTAAGCCTGAATGGTCATGCAAGAGAGAATTTCAGACAACCAGTCTCCAAAGACAGTGCTATTCTAAGACTCAACATGAAAGAGAAATATGCTTTTTGCTGTATAGCAAAGAAATCTTATTCACCTTTACAGATATAGTGATGGAAATCTATACCATCTTTGTCATACACATATGCACACAAAAATAAGATAATCATTAGAAATGTGACACAAATGGATATTTTGTTTCATGTATTTCTTTATAAGGATTTGGGGGCCTTTCCTTGCTCTCTTAATTTGCTTAATATAGTTTAAACCAAGATTCCGAAAGGCTATGGTATTAAGTAAACTGGTGAGAATCTAAAGTCTCATTGTATCCTTACAGCTTATATAATTATAGCCAGATATATCACTGGGATATCAAGATGTAGCAGTTCCCCACCTGTCTTGTTGAAGCCTTCCTTTCTACTGATAAGTCGATTTCTTTGCATCAACTTGGTGAAATTCTGCAACTTTTCAGTTATATCAGTTGTTGGAAAAATCTCCAATTTGTTATTAAAGCCTAGTCTTATTCATTATGAAAGTTCAATATTAAATCAGTTTCAGTTCTACGGTTCACTTTTTTTTAATTTTATTTTATTTTTAAACTTTACATAATTGTATTAGTTTTGCCAAATATCAAAATGAATCCGCCACAGGTATACATGTGTTCCCCATCCTGAACCCTCCACCCTCCTCCCTCCCCATACCATCCCTCTGGGTCGTCCCAGTGCACCAGCCCCAAGCATCCAGTATCGTGCATCGAACCTGGACTGGCAACTCATTTCATACATGATATTTTACATGTTTCAATGCCATTCTCCCAAATCTTCCCACCCTCTCCCTCTCCCACAGAGTCCATAATATGGTTCACTTTTAAGTATGCAGAATCAGAAGGTCAGGTTGAGATTCAGACATGTTTAATGGCATCACCTGAGCAGTTGGTCACGTGGTACAAGCTGAAAATTTACAGATAAAATAAGATCTGAATTTAAAAATATTTTATTTTAATCCTAACACGAAAATGATGAAATAGAGTAAGTCCACAGCTGTACTGTTGGTTAGCTGTACTATCAGAAGGGAAATTTAATTTAGAGGATACATTGAGTCTAAATGAAATGAGTCATGAGATAAGAAATTTCAAGATTTGTGACTCCTGTGGCCATAATTACATATGAAATATTTGAAACATGAATACATTACTATATTTAAGCAAAGTGCAGGGAGGGTTTAGAATGGTATCTTTTGAATGTGGTGGTGGTGGCTTAGTTGCTAAGTCATGTCTGACTCTTGCGACCTCATGGACTATAGCCCGCCATGCTCCTCTGTCCATGGGATTTCCTAGGTAAGAATACTGGAATGGGTTGCCATTTCCTTCTCCAGGGGATCTTCCTAACCCAGGGAATGAACCCCTGGTCTTCTGCATTGCAGGCAGATTCTTTACTGACTGAGCCACCAGGGAAGCCCCTCTTTTGAATATATATTATATTATATTATATTATATATATATTATATAACTGAAATGTCTTTTAGTTTTGATTCAGTTTTATTATAAACATGTAGTGCATCAAATATTAAACTGTATACATACTTAAAAATCTGGATAGCTTTTTCCACTTATTTGAAAGCAGTAAAAATAATTATTTTCTAGCTGAATGCTGATCAGATATTAAAATCTTTATTCTAATTGCAATTGCAAAAACACCCAGGAGATAGAAAGCATGTTGACCTGAGTTCTGGATCATGGGTCAGAAGAGGGAAACAGATGAAGGAGAACTAGAGATCATGGTGAACCTGAAGCGCCATCTGTGAATCTCCACAGCGTCTGTCACGGTGGCGCTGGGCGTGACAGGGAAATAGGCATGTGCATAGCTAGGAGACAGCGTTGAGGTTCAGAGTCCTGGTGACCTCAAATAGCTGAGGACTTGGAGTGGTTTTATGGATTTCCCTTTCCAGTCTTTGGCTCCATTTCTAATATGACTCATTAACACACAGTAATCAAATAACAGTTTTCACTTTGGTGCTTGTAACAAAATGACCCTCTCCACTTTCCAGCCTCAAAGACAGAAAGTGCTAAATGCCAAAGCAGAAATAATAGCTCCTGTTCATTGCCTTTTTGTGTATAAAGAATGAGATGGTGACTGATGTTTATAGTGCAGAGTTTTTATTAAATCACAGTCTTTGAGCAGCAGAATACTTTGAAGGGGAACTACCTTGAAGGGGAACTTGAGTTCATTAAAGAACTTGCCTCACTTTCCACTAAGCACTCTCGTGTTCTCTTCTAAAGATGCTGCTTGGAGGCCTTGTCATCTTCATCTGATTCAGCATCCTAAGTATTTTACTTTAATGGAAGAAGCTCTGATAACATAGTCATAAGTAAATGCTTATTAAAACAGCCTGTTTATCAGTGCCTCTTTGTAATCAGTTCAGTTGGGTTATGATGTAGGTTATAACACCTGCAGCATGTTAATTTAGTTGCTCAACTGCAATAACCAGGGATGACTTGTGTTTATATTTTGACCTTCTTTCTAAAGATGAATACCACCTTCAAAACCACACTAATTAACACTGCTCAATATTCTGTAATAAACTACATGGGAAAAGAATTTGAAAAAGAATAAATACATGTATATGTATAACTGAATCACTTTGCTGTACACCTGAAACTAACACAACACTGTTAACAAATTATGAACCAATAAAAAATGAAAAAATTTTAAAAAGTATATGTGAAGGCCATTAGAGCATTGTGTTATAAGAAGAATCTGCACTTTGACATAGTATTAGACTAGAATAAAATATTACAAATACAAAACATGTCTATCTCACCATATTTTTGTTTTTGTGGAATATCTGTTTTGAAAAAGAGATATGGCAAATGTTACCTCTCTTATGTGAGTTAATAAACTTTCTTTAGAGCTTATTCTGTATTTACATACGGTTTAACAAATGAAAACAAATTGCCTGTGGGAAGGGACTGCCTTGTCACTGAGACACAGAGGGGACAAAGACTTGTTTAGCAGGATGACTTGTCTGGTCTCCCTACTCTAAACTTTTCCAGGTTATTCCAGCATCCTGTTTTTAATCCTATTACCTGCATCACTACACAAATTCCTTTTTTTTCAGTTCTTTTCTTAATGGCTACTTTTAAAATGCCTACAATTTTCATAGCAGTGGGTTAATTTTACTAAATTGTTGCAATTATTTAGTATGAATGTTGCTATGAGGATTATATAAAACCATCTATTTACACAATGCTTAGCTCACACACTTGATTTCTCCTTGATTCCTTTTCCCTATCTCTACACACTGATATATGTCTGAAAAAAATTTTTAATTTATCTTTAATTTTAAAAATTTTCTATTTTAAGGTATAATTGACATGTAATATTATGCAAATTTAAAGTATACTCGTGTTGATTTGATACATTATCAAACAATTACTAGGTCTCATTTTATGTCAACTTTCAATAGCACTTGATAGATTTGATCATTACTTTTAGAAAATAATTTTTTTTCTTTGTGGACATCAAGTCACCTTTATCACTTGCTTCTTGATTTCTTTTTCTGAAATCAACTCCTCCTTATCCTTCTGATATGTTAATTTTGGAGTGCTTCAATGCTCAGTTCTTATAGTACTTGTTGACAGTATTAACATTCATCACTTTGGTGAGCCCATTCAGTCTTATTATTTTTTATAACATCCATACACTAATGCTCTCAAATTTATATGTCACCAGAAACTTTTGTCTGAAATTCAGACTTGCTTGTGATGCCCTCTGCAATCATGTCTTTATTGATGTCTAATGGGCATTTCTAATATCTCAATTAAATACAACCAAACTGAAACCTGTTTTTACTATCCTTCCAAACTTCACCATCTGAGTGAAAGTCAACAAATAAGTTCTAATTGATCAAACTGAAAACTTTAGAATAATTTCTAACTTTTTTCATGCCTTCATCTAATCTATATACACATATTGTTGGCTGTATATTTATGAATATTTCTTACCCCTCTACTACTACCTGATCCAAGTTACTTTTCTCTTAAAAACAGATAATTGGAAGTGCCTCCTTAATTATATTCTTTCACCTATCTTTACTTTGCCTCCTAAGTCTCTTCCCATCTCCACAAACAAATTGTGCTAAATTGTTTCAGTCCTGTCTGACTCTTTGCGATCCTATGGACTGTAGCCAGCAGGCTCCTCTGGGATTCTATGGGATTCTCCAGGCAAGAATACTGGAGTGGGTTGCCATGTCTTTCCCTAGGGAATCTTCCTGACCCAGGAATAGAACCCGGGTCTCCTGCACTGCAGGCAGATTCTTTACCATCTGGGCCACCAGCGTAGCCCCCTACAATCAAAGTGAACCTTAAAAATTCAAATCAAACCATATTACTTCTCTATCAAAATCTTTCAGTGAATGTCCATCCCACTCAGCATATAGCCCAACTCTCTATGCAATATAGCACCTATCAGTTCTTCATCCTTATTTTCAGTTACTCACCCTCTTACCATTGTGGTTTTCCCACACTCCTAATTCCTAACACACACCAGGCATGTTCTTGCCTCCGGGCTTTTACACTGGCTGTTTACTTCTGAAATCCTTTTTCTCAGCTCTCCTCAAGACTCCTGCATCACGTACTTCAGCATTGGCTCTGACTCCTTTCCTACTTACTTAGTATCCCCTTCCTCTCTCATGATCTTTTTCATAGCATTTATTATCACCCATTGCACTACGTAATTTGCTTCTTTATTGCGTTTCTCCTCTCATTAGAATGTGAACTGCACGAAGACTAGAATTTTGATGGTGTTGCCCACTGTCTGTACATTACAGAATGAGTACTTAATAAATGTTTGGTGAAATGAATGAATGAATGAGATGAATGAACATCTTATGGCCACCCCTGGACCACTAGGAAAAAGTGAAGAATGATCCTGATTTATTAGGCCAGTTGGTCCTTCTCCCCTGGGACTGGGCCTAATTTCTGCCTACACAAAATTGAGCTTCTGTTGGTAAGGAAGGTTGATGGGCATGTTGCTGGCAATCAACATAATTGCTGCTCAGAGGAGGAAGACTAAAGGTGGTGTTTGAAGTGCTTAAATGTGTGTGTCTTTAAAGGTAAAATGGGAAAATTCATTTTGGTGCATATGAAAAGAGTCTGTTATTTCTTGTGCTTCTACATTTTTTTTAAAAGTTGGATGTTTAGAAAGCAAGTCTTTGATAGATCAAGAATTTTAACTATAATCCCCAGTGTCTCACATTATCAAGCCCCCATAATACCTTGGAAGGACAGAATTTCATTGTTGCTGGTTTTTTTTTTTTTTTTTTTTTTTTGCAAAAGTCCCTTTATTTTCCTTGGTATGCTGATAATGCTGACAATAAGGTTTATCTGTACTCTTACACTATCAACTCAATTGTGGACCACTGAACTAAGGGTGAGAGTCAGAAATAAAAGGGAGAGAGAAAACAGAACAAGGATTCAGAAAAAAAAAAAAAATATATATATATATATATATCTTTTTGTCACTTTGAATGATTACACAGGCATTTTTGTCTATTTTACACCTTCTTAGTTCTCTCAAACCCCCAAATGGCATGGTAGTGTAAATAATACACCATGAATATATGTGTGTGCACATGCTCTAAAGCTCTGTTTAAATAACCTCTGTTATTTAAACACCTGGTTTGTTGTGACAGTCTGTAGCATAAAAAGCTATGCAGGAAGTTTTATTTGAATATATGTAGGAGGTTTCATATGAATTTATAAAAGCACATATACAAATGGAGAAGGGAATGGTAGTCTACTCCAGTACTCTTGTCTGGAGAATTCCATGGACAGAGGAGCCTGGTGGGCTACAGTCCATGGAGTCACACAGAGTCGGACAGGACTGAGCAGCAAACACACACACATATACAAAAGCAAAAAAATAATGGCAAAAAGATGTAAAATAAGAGTTTTAATATAATTACACTGGAAATATTCATAAGAAAACCTTCTACCATGGATCAAACACCATCTACACAGGCCATGAATCAGCAGCCATGGGCAGCTTCCATCTTTAGCTTCCAGATTTCAGACAATAAAATCACTTGCATTACCCTTCAATACAGATTGAATTAAAAACTAAAAATCTCACAGATCTCAGCCTTCAAGAGAGATGTTGACCTAGCATTACCTAGAAGACACCAATGTTCAAATATCAACATGATTTATAGCTGGAGTTATTTTCAGCTGTTACTGCAAAAGGGTGGGCATGTTATGGAAGAGAGAGGTCACAAAATACCCAGGTCAGAGAGAAGGATGTTGGTCACCAAATTCCTGGGGAGTGAGTGCCTAGCAGTGAGCACTTGCATGGGATTCCCTGGTGGTTCAGTGGTAAAGAACTTGCCTGCCAATGCAGGAAACGCATGTTCAATCCCTGGGTCAGGAAGATCCCCTGGAGAAGGAAATGGAAACCCACTCCAGTGTTTCTGCTTGGGTAGTCCCATGGACAGAGGAGCCTGGAGCGCTGCTGTCCATGGGTCACAAAGAGTCAGACATGACTTAGCTACTAGAAGGCAAAAATCACATATTAAAATTGAATTGATAATAATATATGAATTGTTAGTAATCCCAGATCAAGATACTACTACTTCACTTAAATTATTTGTAAATGGCTTGATAGAGGTTAATATGGAATGGAAAAGTGATTTACAAAAACATGAGGCACGTGCATAATGCAAAACCCAGACTCTAGAGGGAGAAGTTGGGATTGAAAATTTATACAAATTTATACAAAAATGCTTGAAAGCAAAATAAAACATATTCCCTGAGATTGCAATGATAATAGACAGTGATAAATCTAAGAGATTTTCCTTTTGTCTTCCACAATGTGGATATACACTTTAAATCTGGGCATGCATATTTCACGTGTGTGTGCATGTGTGTTTTTCTCCATCTAAAACTTGTCTGTAGGAGACAGGAAGACCACAGGAACAGCTAGAAAGCTTTTATTCTATTCATGTTAGACAACTAGCCTTGTGGGGACTTATCTAGGCCCCTCCAATATTTTGTACCAGGCAGCACCCAGATATTTCTGCTGAAACCCACAGAATACTGTTTTAGGCACATTAACTCCGACTTTGGAAAATAGACCCCTATGAGTTATTGTATTCTTTGTATTTCCCTGGAAGAATGTAACAAATACCTGTGATTTAGAAAAGGACTTTTCTTTAAACTAGAACACTTTCTAAAACCATACACAAAAATAAACACAAAATGGATTAAAGATCTAAATGTAAGACCAGAAACTATAAAACTCCTAGAAGAAAACATAGGCAAAACACTCTCTGACATAAATCATAGCAGGATTCTCTGTGACCCACCTCCTAGAGTAATGGAAATAAAAGCAAAAATAAACAAATGGGACCTAATTAAACTTAAAAGCTTTTGCACAACAAAGGAAACTATAAGAAAGGTGAAAAGACAGCCTTCAGAATGGGAGAAAATAATAGCAAATGAAGCAACTGACAAAGAATTAATCTCAAAAATATACAAGCAACACCTGCAGCTCAATTCCAGAAAAATAAGTGATCCAATCAAAAAATGAGCCAAAGAACTAAACAGACATTTCTCCAAGAAGACATCAGATCAGTCGCTCAGTCGTGTCCTACTCTTTGCGAACCCATGAATCGCAGCTCGCCAGGCCTCCCTGTGCATCACCAACTCCTGGAGTTCACTGAGACTCACGTCCATCGAGTCAGTGATGCCATCCAGACATCTCATCCTCTGTCGTCCCCTTCTCCTCTTGCCCCCAATCCCTCCCAGCATCAGGGTCTTTTCCAATGAATCAACTCTTCGCATGAGGTGGCCAAAGTACTGGAGTTTCAGCTAGCATCATTCCTTCCAAAGAAATCCCAGGAAAAAAAAAAAAGAAATCCCAGGGCTGATCTCCTTCAGAATGGACTAGTTGGATCTCCTTGCAGTCCAAGGGACTCTCAAGAGTCTTCTCCAACACCACAGTTCAAAAGCATCAATTCTTTGGTGCTCAGCCTTCTTCACAGTCCAACTCTCACATCCATACATGACCACTAGAAAAACCATAGCCTTGACTAGATGGACATTTATTGGCAAAGTAATATCTCTGCTTTTGAATATGCTATCTAGGTTGGTCATAACTTTCCTTCCAAGGAGTAAGTGTCTTTTAATTTCATGGCTGCAGTCACCATCTGTAGTGATTTTGGAGCACAGAAAAATAAAGTCTGACACTGTTTCCACTGTTTCCCCATCTATTTCCCATGAAGTGGTGGGACTGGATGCCATGATCTTCGTTTTCTGAATGTTGAGCTTTAAGCCAACTTTTTCACTCTCCACTTTCACTTTCTTTTTTTAAAAAACATATTCATTTTTATGTATTTTTTTATGATTTAATTTTTTTTTATTTTTTTAAATTTTATTTTTAAACTTTACATAATTGTATTAGTTTTGCCAAATATCAAAATGAATCTGCCACAGGTATACATGTGTTCCCCACCCTGAACCCTCCTCCCTCCTCCCTCCCCATACCATCCCTCTGGGTCGTCCCAGTGCACCAGCCCCAAGCATCCAGTATCATGCATCGAACCTGGACTGGCAACTCGTTTCATACATGATATTTTACATGTTTCAATGCCATTCTCCCAAATCTTCCCACCCTCTCCCTCTCCCACAGAGTCCATAAGACTGTTCTATACATCAGTGTCTCTTTTGCTGTCTCGTACACAGGGTTATTGTTACCATCTTTCTAAATTCCATATATATGCGTTAGTATACTGTATTGGTGTTTTTCTTTCTGGCTTACTTCACTCTGTATAATAGGCTCTAGTTTCATCCACCTCATTAGAACTGATTCAAATGCATTCTTTTTAATGGCTGTGTAATACTCCATTGTGTATATGTACCAAAGCTTTCTTATCCATTCATCTGCTGATGGACATCTAGGTTGCTTCCATGTCCTGGCTATTATAAACAGTGCTGCGATGAACATTGGGGTACACGTGTCTCTTTCCCTTCTGGTTTCCTCAGTGTGTATGCCCAGCAGTGGGATTGCTGGATCATAAGGCGGTTCTATTTCCACTTTTTTAAGGAATCTCCACACTGTTCTCCATAGTGGCTGTACTAGTTTGCATTCCCACCAACAAACACCATTCACAAAAATAAACTCAAAATGGATTAAAGATCTAAACGTAAGACCAGAAACTATAAAACTCTTAGAGGAGAACATAGGCAAAACACTCTCTGACATACATCACAGCAGGATCCTCTATGACCCATCTCCCAGAATATTGGAAATAAAAGCAAAAATAAACAAATGGGACCTAATTAACCTTAAAAGCTTTTGCACATCAAAGGAAACTATTAGCAAGGTGAAAAGACAGCCTTCAGAATGGGAGAAAATAATAGCAAATGAAGCAACTGACAAACAACTAATCTCAAAAATATACAAGCAACTCCTACAGCTCAATTCCAGAAAAATAAATGACCCAATCAAAAAATGGGCCAAAGAACTAAATAGACATTTCTCCAAAGAAGACATACAGATGGCTAACAAACACATGAAAAGATGCTCAACATCACTCATTATCAGAGAAATGCAAATCAAAACCACTATGAGGTACCATTTCACACCAGTCAGAATGGCTGCGATCCAAAAGTCTACAAGTAATAAATGCTGGAGAGGGTGTGGAGAAAAGGGAACCCTCTTACACTGTTGGTGGGAATGCAAACTAGTACATCCACTTTCACTTTCATCAAGAGGCTTTTTAGTTCCTCTTCACTTTCTGCCATAAGGGTGGTGTCATCTGCATATCTAAGGTTATTGATATTTCTCCCGACAATCTTGATTTCAGCTTGTGTTTCTTCCAGTCCAGCATTTCTCATGATGTACTCTGCATATAAGTTAAATAAACAGGGTGACAATATACAGCCTTGACGAACTCCTTTTCCTATTTGGAACCAGTCGTTGTTCCATGTCCAGTTCTAACTGTTGCTTCATGACCTGCATACAAATTTCTCTAGAGGAAGATCAGGTAGTCTGGTATTCCCATCTCTTTAAGAATTTTCCACAGTTTATTGTGATCCACACAGTCAAAGGCATTGGCATAGTCAATAAAGTAGAAATAGATGTTTTTCTGGAACTCTCTTGCTTTTTCTATGATCCAGCAGATGTTGGCAATTTGATCTCTGGTTCCTCTGCCTTTTCTAAAACCAGCTTGAACATACAGATGGCTAACAAACACATGAAAAAATGCTCAACATCACTCATTATCAGAGAAATGCAAATCAAAACCACAGTGAGGTACCATCTCATGCTGGTCAGAATGGCTGCTATCCAAAAGTCTACAAGCAATAAATGCTGGTGAGGGTTTGGAGAAAAGGGAACCCTCTTACACTGTTGGTGGGAATGCAAACTAGTACAGCCACTATGGAGAACAGTGTGGAGATTGCTTAATGAACTGGAAATAGAACTGCCATACTACCCAGCAATCCCACTGCTGGGCATACACACCGAGGAAACCAGAAGGGAAAGAGACATGTGTACCCCAATGTTCATCGCAGCATTGTTTATAATAGCCAGGACATGGAAGCAACCTAGATGTCCATCAGCAGATGAATGGATAAGAAAGCTTTGGTACATATACACAATGGAATATTACTCAGCTATTAAAAAGAATGCATTTGAATCAGTTCTAATGAGGTGGATGAAACTGGAGCCTATTATACAGAGTGAAGTAAGTCAGAGAGAAAAACACCAATACAGTATATTAACATATATATATATGGGATTTAGAAAGATGGTAACAATAACTCTATATGTGAGACAGCAAAAGAGACACAGATGTAAAGAACTGACTTTTGGACTCTGTGGGAGAACGCGAGGGTGGGATAATCTGAGAGAATAGCATTGAAGCATGTATATTATTACCATATGTGAACTAGATCACCAGTCCAGGTTCAATGCATGAGACAGGGTGCGCAGGGCTGGTGCACTGGGATGACCCAGAGGGATGGGATGGGGAGGGATGTGGGAGGGGGGTTCAGAATGGGGGACACATGTACAACCATGGCTGTTCATGTCAACATATGGCAAAAACCACCACAATACTGTAAAGAAATTAGCCTCCAATTAAAATAAATAAATTAATTTTAAAAATAAAAAAAAACATAGATGTACACTTTCATGAAAAGAGACTGGCAGTAATATATGCAGCAAATGTAATTAACAGTTTAATACTACTAAATATAAATGTTTCCTGAAAACTGAAAAAAAAGATAAAAAGTTGAAAGATTTGCAAAGTGAGATGATGAGAAAAGAACGTTCTCTTTGAGAAGAGGAAAGAGTAAAAGATGAATCTTGAGATAAGGATGTGAGAATGAACATCAGATCATGTGAGGTTTATTTATGGTTGGTACAATTAAAAATTTTTTCTCTATACTTTGAGAGCGATACTATTTAATTCATATTTTTTTGCCCTATATTGTAATCCCCTCTTGCTTCAGTCTCCAGTGAAATCTTTTTGTATTCAAAATAGATTTTTTGTTTTGTGGCATTAAAGAAGGATGAACTTTTTTTGCATCTGTCTTTGCAGAAGACTTTGTCTTTGGGCTTCACAAGTGGTGCTAATGGTAAAGAACCTTCCTGCCAATGCAGAGGACATAAGGAACACAGTTTCGATCCCTGTGTTGGGAAGATTCCCTGGAGAAGGAAATGGCTACCCACTCCAGTATTCTTGCCTGGGAAATCCTACAGACAGAGGAGCCTAGTGAGTGACAGTCCAGAGGGTGGCAAAGAGTTGGACACGACTGAAGTGACTTAGCACGCAATGCATAAACCACTGTAACTGCATTATATTTTAAAAGAAAGAGGTGCCAGAATTCTAGAGTGAGGGCCTCAGTGAGGCAAGCAGAGGCTCATGGCAGACTTGAGAGTGGTGGGTAGTGGCCACGTCAGATCAGAGGAGGCTACACCATGAACTCTTTCCTCTTTCAGCAGAGGATAAAAGACAAGAGCCTGTTCCATCAAATATGCTATGAACCTTTAAAAAGAATGTCAGGCAATACCATTTGTATGTGTTTATCAGTATTTCTCACTCCTAAAGCAGGAGGGAGTTAATGGACCTTCTCAGGGATTCCACTAAGGAAACTAAGCAGTTTGGAATTTATAGGAAGTCTGTTTTATTTTGAACATTCATTTATCAGAGAAGCACAGAAACAGAACCACAGTGAATAACATAAAATAAGGGATTTATTATAGGGAGAGACTCTTAGGAGTTGTGGGTATTTGCTAAACAGGCTGTTGAAGGCTGTTGTTTCTGTTTCTAGGGTGAGGTCTGAATGGTCAGCTGGGAAGGAAAAGATAGAGGAGAAATGGGAAAAGCAACTGACTGACAAGGATGTTTCTCATTGTCTCTGTTCTTAGATGCAAGCCCCAGAAGTATGTGGGCACCCTTCACCATGACACTATATTCACACTTAGTCCAGTTGCTAGAGAAGCTGAAAGAGGAGACAGCAGAAACTAGAGAATTCCAGAGGCCTGGCTGCTACTGCAACAACAAGATCAATCAGCAGGCTGATGACAAAGTGCAGGAGCTACAATAGCTACCAAACTCACACTCACCTTTCAAGGATAAACTCAGGTGCCAGCTGCCTGCCATCTTTCAAGAGATATGCAGGTTCCATTTGTGGCCAATTCTAGCTTGTAACCTTCCAAATGTATCTACATGGAAGAACAAAGGTGAGGAATGTAGTTTCAGTTTAGCTAACTTGACATAGAAAGTCACTGTATTTTGTTAAATTTTGCAGTTTTTAATGTAATTGTGCTTTAAACTGTGGACTTCAGTTTAATAATAAAACTTCAGGAAGCTGTGGCGTGTTATCTCATGGTTTTTAATATATCTTAGAATGTTACTCAGGCTATAAGATCCCCTGTAAGAGGGCATGGCAATGCACTCTAGTTTTCTTGCCTGGAGAATCCATGGACAGAGGAACCTGGTAGGCTATAGTCCATAGCATCTCAAAGAGTTGGACACAACTGAAGTGACTTAGCATGCATGCACACAAAGGCTATTATATTGTGGTAATTTTATAGACTGGATTTAGTATTTGAATCATTATTTTTGTCCTTTCAAAAGTTACTATAGTGTCCTTTCAAAAACAAACACTATTGACTGCTTTCTGTATCAAGTAAGAAGATCTCAATGATAATTGTAATTTAAATTCTGATTTATAGAATGGGAAGCTCAGTTAAACAAAACTCATTAAAAATAAAAAAGTATACCTTACCAGGGTTGTGTATTGTGCTTTATTTTAGATGAAAGCAAAGTGACAATTCATAATTTTCTGAGTTTGAATACTGAATACAATATTCAGTTCAATTCAGTTCAGTTCAGTCGCTCAGTCGTGTCTGACTCTGCGACCCCATGAATTGCAGCACGCCAGGCCTCCCTGTCCATCACCAACTCCCAGAGTTCACCCAAACTTAAGTCCATAGAGTCGGTGATGCCATCCAGCCATCTCATTCTCTGTCGTCCCCTTCTCCTGCCCCCAATCCCTCCCAGCATCAGTGTCTTTTCCAATGAGTCAACTCTTCGCATCAGGTGGCCAAAGTATTGGAGTTTCAGCTTTAGCATCAGTCCTTCCAGTGAACACCCAGGACTGGTCTTTAGAATGGACTGGTTGGATCTCCTTGCAGTCCAAGGAACTCTCAAGAGTCTTCTCCAACACCACAGTTCAAAAGCATCAATTCTTCAGTGCTCAGCTTTCTTCACAGTCCAACTCTCACATCCATCCATGACCACTGGAAAAACCATAGCCTTGACTAGATTGCTGCTGCTGCTAAGTCACTTAAGTGGTGTCCAACTCTGTGCAACCCCATAGACAGCAGCCCACCAGGCTCCCCCGTCCCTGGGATTCTCCAGGCAAGAACACTGGAGTGGGTTGCCATGTCCTTCTCCAATGCCTGAAAGTGAAAAGTGAAAGTGAAGTCATTCAGTCGTATCCGACTCTTAGCGACCCAATGGACTGCAGCCTACCAGGCTCCTCCATCCATGGGATTTTCTAGGCAAGAGTACTGGAGTAGGGTGCCATTGCCTTCTCCGTTGACTAGATTAATTAAATGCAATAAGCAGTTGCGTTTCATATACAATACTTGGCACATAGTAAGGACTCCACCAAAGGAAGAAGGAACAAAAACAATGGTGATGTTGATGAAGAGGAAGGGGGATGCTGGATTATGATGGTGATAAATGACTCAAGATATGGTAATAAATAAAGGAAACTCTTCACCCGTTGTTTTAAAGACAATGCAGCCTGTTCTCATAGAAAGCTGGATAAATCACTTACCAATTAACAATCTAGTGACCCACCCATCATGATGTTGTACATTCAAAGGCGATGTTCTCTGAATATGTCTTCTTATCCTTAACCCATAAGTAACTCTTATGTGAGCTAATCATAGCCCTTCAAGAGCTCACCAACTGTATGTCACTGATGTCATATCATGGTATATGATCATATATCATCTCATATATCATAACTTCTATACAGTTAGGGAATACTCTGGCTTTCAGGGTCACATGGCAAAAAGTATGACAACTTTGGGTAGCAAGAACCACCTTTACTCAGCAAAGACCTGTCGAAGGGGCAGGTTTTTTGGTTTTATGGACTGTGCAGTGGCTATCTGCTATTTGCTAACCTTACTGCTAATTGTCCTAAAGAGGAACATTTTTGAAACAGTGAGAAAGGCAAGAAATTTGAAAGATATGATACAGAGATGTTTTGGCTTGAACGTGTGAAAAGAAGTATAAGACAATTTTTGATGCTTGATTATTAAGCTACAAACAGTTCTCGTCCCCTCTATTGCTCAGAGAGGCATCCACCTCTACTCCAGTTCTCCTGGACGTGTGGTGGCACTGTACTGCATCAGCCACTCCTGTCACCTCCCACACTGCAGTTAGGCATGACCACTGACCAGCTGTGGCCAATGAAATAGCAGAAGAGAAATGTGTCAGTTCCGTGTTGCTGCTGCTGCTGTTAAGTCGCTTCAGTCGTGTCTGACTCTGTGCGACCCCATAGACGGAAGCCTACCATGCTCCTCCGTCCTTAGGATCCTCCAGGCAAGAACACTGGAGTGGGTTGCCATTTCCTTCTCCAATGCAAGAGAGTGAAAAGTGAAAGTGAAGTCGCTCAGTTGTGCCCACTCGTAGCGACCCCATGGACCGCAGCCCACCAGGCTCCTCCCTCCATGGGGTTTTCCAGGCAAGAGTACTGGAGTGGGTTGCCATTGCCTTCTCCACAGTTCCGTGTAGGAGGGATTAATTGTAGACACCCAGATTTAAGCTTCAATTTCTCCAGTAGTGATCACAGTAGCAAGAGCTGAGAGGGAGCCTCTACAAGCCTGGACCTCTGGGTGACTGCCGTGTGCTGGTCCTCATGCTGCTCCATTTATGGATTTAGGATGAGTGGAATATAAACATTTGCTGTGTTAAGGCAATGAGAACAGGGTGGTGTTTGTTTCTGCTGCTTGACCTAGCCTGTCCTGACCAGTAAAGATGGTGACCTCTAGGGCTTATATACTAAAAAAGAACCATCCCAGAATGCACAGTGTAAAGCCACTTAGCTTCTCGTCATAAAATTCATACAGTGAGGAGGAGGCTGCAGATCACAGATGGTGGGCCAAACTCCTTGGTGGTTTGTACTGGGAGAACAAGTGTTAAGCCTAGGGAGAATGTGTGGGCAGCCATCTGTCTCTGGCCAAGTGAACATGTGAATGTTCCAGGTCTTTAGGCAAAAGCAGAAAAGGGATGCAGCACTGTGATCAACAGACAATCTCAAGGTGCAAAACTTTTTTGCTCTGGTTTTTTTTTTTTCCTACTAAGCCTCCAGATCTCTAGTTCTTGATCATCAACAGACAACTATATGAAAGCATGAATTTGTTTTTATTCTACTTCTTGCATTAAATAATTTAAAGCTCTTGATAAAGTGGCCAGGCATGCATTTGGTGAAACAGTTGCACTGTTGATATAATGACACAAAATATTTAATATATTCAATTCATTTCATGTTAAAAAAGGAAATAAAATAGCTTGGGAATTAACTTAGAGCTGTTTAATACAAAGGTAGATATATTCATTCTAAATGTGCTTCTTGTCTTTATTATAAACAATATCATTTTACAAATACTTACTAAGTTAAAAGAAAATTAGTGACTAGTGCTTTATAATCATTTCTTGGAGATTTTGAATGTCTGTTAATTCCATGGTAACACAGCTTTCTTAGACCAAAATAATGTGTTATGTATAAGAAGTATAACACATTCGTTAGTTATGGTCCATAAGTGTTTTATTAGTCCACCTGTTTAAAATTACCTGGATTATCTTAAAGTTTCATTAGGAAAGAGAGATTTTTTCATTTCTTGAAGGATCTAAAGGATTCCATAATTTTTACTCTAATACCTATGTCAGAGTCAATAAATATTAGGATCACTTTAGGTTTCAAAGGACTTCCCAGGTGACGCTAGTGGTAAAGAATCTGCCTGCCAGTGCAGGAGACATGGGAGACATGGGTTTGATCCCTGAGTCAGAAAGATTCTTGGGAGTACAAAGTGGCAACCTGCTCCAGTATTCTTGCCTGGAAGATTCTACTGATAGAGGAACCTGGTGAGCTACAGTCCATGGGGCCACAGAGAGTCAAACACAACTGAGCGACTGAACTACACACCCACACACATACATTTCAAAGACTGTGTCAAATGCAAAGACACATAGTGAAAAATACAAGGAGGACCTGTTTGAATGTAACTTTACTGTATTAGGATCAATATTAAGCATGCAATTTCACAAATAATTTGTTACAGTCAGATAAGTGTTACAAAGGGGGACATTCAAGCTACTGTGAAGAAGATAATAGAAAGACATAATCTTATCTGAAGTTCAAGGAAGTTTTTCTAGAAGAATAAGACATAAGCTAAGAGAAACTAGAAACACAGGTAGGAAGCAGACAAAGGGGCAGAGGAAGAATCTTCCAGATGGTGGGATTAGCTTTGCAAAAGCTAGATAACTAGAAGTGATGTGATATATTCAAGGAATAAAATAAAAAACAAAGTAAGTGTACAAAAACAAAAAAAAAAGGTGGGGAGTGGTGGAAACAGACTGGAGCAAACAGATCTGGAAAAAGACCATTGTAGGTTACTGATATAGATAGAGAGAGTTATAAATATATATGTAATAAGTGAATGAGTTTGCCTAGGGAGAGTATTTGGAATGAGCCCACATAGAACCTTCTTCAGGATTTAGAAATGAATCTCAAAGAATTCCTACATTTAAAGTTGGAGGAAGAGAAAAAAATGATGGGAGAAGAGCTGTTAGTGAATCAGGAGGAAAACAAAATATGGTGTTACTAAAAGCAAAGAAAGAGTCTTTCAAGTTTATGGAGTGGGGCTAGTCCCCATCTCAAGCTAAATGTTCACAGGAATAGAGATGCTGTGTTGTGAAATCTTCTGATTTTATAAAAAAAAAGGCAAAAATCCAGATTATGTACAATTCTTCCATTTTAAAATCAAGATTGATTGCTAAAATTGTACGAACTCCACCAATAGGCTGGAAATAATGCCATTTTAGAAACTCTGTGTTATACCAAGATTTGTAACCAAGAGTGACAACTATTTGGTTCAATCAGATATGTAGAAAATTAGCAAAAACATTTGGCTTTAATACTTATTTCAGCAGGTATTGAAACGCTGTACAGTCAGAAACAGGGACATACTGAAACAAGTAAAAGTACCAAAGCTTTACAACCAGTAGTGTTCAGTTCAGTTGACAACTAGTAGGGCTTACTCTATAGATGGCAGCATCAAATGTAGTCATAGTCTTAACACCAGGGAAAAATTTGCACATGAGCAAGAACAGGCCCCATTTTATGTTCTTTTACTGCTTGCTCCACTTAATGCATAAGAAGAAATCCTTTTTCATCTTCCCTGATTCTAATTTCACCAGACAGACCCTCAAGTACAAGAAAATGTGCTGACATCCTTGATAACGTGATTATCTCCACAACTGGGTGGCCAGTGCTGTTCCACTATAGCCTGAATCTCTATCCAGATGCATTTCAGGGAACCTCGTATCAACTGACTCGCAGATCCAGGCTTGCAATGTCTCTGGTGGCTGCTGCGCTTGTGCAGTGACCTCAACCAAAGCATGACTCCTCTGGAAGTCCCAAGTATTCCCTCTTTGACTTGACACCAGACTGTGGCTTAGTGTATACACTGGCTCTTTCCTCCCTGCTAGTATCTGAGGAGGGAAGTCTCTCAGTGTGACTTACATTAAACTTTGGAGGAGGCTAACAAAAGAAGCATTTGAATGGAAAACTTGACTAAATCATTTCCTATGTCAAGTTCAAAATCATTTCTCCTCTTCTAAATCTAGATTTTGAAATAATATTTTTGGTGTTTCAAGCATCTACAAAGAGACTGCTCATCAATTAGGACTCTAGAAGATGTAATGTTTTTTGAATTTAAAATTACCTCATTTGCATTAGTCTCACAGAGAGAGAGATGATATAAGAACGTAACTGAATATTTGATCCTTTTGTTATATTCGATTCACCCCCTGAAATCATAAACTATAGTTTGGTGAGCACCTCTTTTTTCTTTATTTTTTAATATTTCTTATTTCTTAATATAAATGGAAATACTAAGAATTATGATTACCAGAGTCCTCATTTCCATAAGATATAAATGAGTTTCTAAACAAGATTTGATGCCAAAATAATATTTCTAATGTCTATATTTCAATTATTTCCACATCTATGAAATTTGAAATAACTGCATTAAAGTGAAAAGTAAATAAATTGAATTTGCTGACAAGTCTAAAATGTAGTGATGTATATGCTGAAGTCAGTGGAAGCCAGATTGTTTTTCACATATCATGTATAATTAAAGAGGTGATATGTTATCATGTCATTGACTATAAAATATAACCATTATTTCTACAAGATGAAACATTCAAGATAAAATGCCAGTGGGGTGTGACTGAAATAGGTCAGTGTTGGTTTGACCTCTTAAAAGTGGCATCCTATTTCTTTCCTCAGGAAATGGCAGTCCACTCCAGTATTCTTGACTGAGAAATCCCATGGACAGAGGAGCCTGGCGGGCTACAGTCCATCGAGTCACAAAAGAGTCAGACGCAACTTAATGAGTAAACAACAGCAAATTTCTTTCCTCATGACTCCTTCCTGGTTAAATGTGTTTAAAATCTGAATTTGGAGAAAGAAAGGAACCTTTTCTGACAGGCAGTGATTTACAAAGTAACTTCATTACAGATATATTTACCTAAGTGTAGTCTGACTGACTGCAGAGTACCAAGGAACAAACAAAAAAACCGAAGGCTTCTAGATATGGAATCTGTATTAGGCAGGGGCCCAACTAGAGGAATTTAATTCCAAAAGTTTGAATGAAGATAATTTAATGAAGAAACTATTTAAAAGAATCATGGGCTGTCATGAAGGAACTGCTTAAGAGGAGCAAAAATAAATCCTGAGTGAGGCATCCACTGAGTAGCATCTTAGGAAGCCATCACCTGTCTTAGTGTTGGAGGGGCAAAGGGAGGAGACAGTGTCATTCCTGGAGGCGAGGGCAAGATGGAGCAGCTGAAGAGGGTCATCTGGTAGCAACTGTAGTTGTAGAGGAATAGGACCCTGCAGGCAGAGAGCTGTGAGAGTAAGAACACTGTATCTCTCTCCTATTCCCTGACCTCCTGCCAAGGCCAACTAGGGGTCAACTCATCAGAAGTCAACAAGCCCAGGGACCCTGGGTGATGCAGCCAGCAGAGCAGAGAGGTGTGGAGAAAGGATCTGAGTGGAGGGTGCAAACGGTGGATACTCAGTACAGATTCACATAACAGAGAGGCTGGGAAGGTCTCCAGGATAACCTCGGGCAGTGTGAATGTGCAAAAACTTGGGGATTCCAAGAAACTCTGCTTGGAGAGGTGACACTCTGAACCTGATGGTGCCAATTGGTTTTGAATATGCTTGTGCCAGGGATAATTCTGTGCCAGGAATGATGCTTCCCACATGACTCAATGGTAAAGAATCCACCTGCTAATGAAGGAGACGCCAGAGACTCAGTTTTGATCTCTGGATCGGAAAGATCCCCTGGAGTGGGAAATGGCAACCCACTCCAGTATTCTTGCCTGGAGAATCCCCATGGACAGAGGAGCCTGGCGAGTTAGTCTGTAGAGTCACAAAGAGTCAGACATGACTGAGCAACTAGGCACGAGCACAGATATTTCTCGCACACTTACTTGGTTGCAGGCACTGTTTTGTTCTTAGACTGTTGTCTTTTATATGCACAATGCTCAATTGTGAGAGGAATCATTGCCAATGTGTATAAATTTTAAAGAGAGAGAGAGAGAAAGAAAAAACCCTGATTTTTTTTAAAATTTTATTTTATTTTTAAACTTTACATAATTGTATTAGTTTTGCCAAATATCAAAATGAATCCGCCACAGGTATACATGTGTTCCTTTTTAAGAGCTTAAATAGCTATTAAGTAGAGAGATGGGTCGTCAGACTGAATTCTCATTGTATCTTCAGCCTGCATTCTTTTCCTTTCCTCAATGCTTCCCTTTGACATTTGAAAGTGTTAGCTTCACTCAAAGAAAAATCAGCAGCAAAACCCCTTCATCTTCCTTCCTGGAGGTAGAAGTGACCGCTTCAGTCAGCAGGACTGTCACTGCGACCTTTTACTTCAGACCTTCCAAGTCTGTTCCTTTTTCAGATCTGGCTTCAACCCAGGTCTGGTCCTCACTTTTACTTTCCTACCATCTGGTCCACTTCTTTCCTATTTTTTTCCTCTGGCTCCAGTCCTTAGACTCTAGTCAACTACCTCCCATTAAAAAAAAAAACTCCTTGGGTTTTGGAAAAATTTGGAATCAAAGGTGAAAAGTGAAAGAAAAAGCTGGAAGCAAGTAAAGAGGTTAGCAAGGGTCCACCAAGAGAGCTGGCAGTTCTTCTGAAGTGGGCAAATGGAGTTACAGCTGCCAGGGGGCCTGGTCGGTGGCTCTGAAGCTTTGGGCACATGAGGAGTCCTGCAGAGCACACGGCTGCTCTAGTTTGTCTTCCTGAGTTGAAACCTCAAAAAGAACTGGAAGAAAGCAGAGCTGGAGTGAACTGAAGTGCAACGGGGAAGAATTACACTTCTGGAAGCCTCTTTTTGTGCACTAGCGTAGGCTGTTACCCTCGGCTGTGGTGTGCTTGGTGTATCCATACACAGCTGAATAATATTCGGAGAAAACAGGGACGATCTCATAGGACCTGACTTGCGTAAGAAGTTAAAGTTATATGAAAGGCACTTTCCTAATTCAGTATGCTACTAAAATCTGGAAACTTCACTTCACAATTGAGTCTACCATGTTTATGATTTTGCATCGCAAGTTTACTGATGAATATGGTCACTTCCTTCTCTTCGATGCCTCCATTGTCTCTCTTTTCTGTTGAAGCACCAGATGATATTCGTGGAGCTGATTAAAGTTAATTTTCGGGGTCCTTCACTTGTCTAGGCTTTTTCCAAGACTTTATGTCTAGTTTTGTGTTTCCAATTTGTTATTCCTTTACTTCTTAGTAAAAAAGGCCCCTCAAATTTTATAAGCTTCAGGCTCCATACAATCTGCTTGCTGGGTGGGGTTTGGGCTTGGGCTTCAGGAAAGGACATTCTGTGACGAGACTACAATCCTTTTAGCACCAGTTGGCAGCTTCTCGACTCCTTGGTGGAAATACTGTCAGAATTGTCACTTCTGACTTCATCTTTCTGCTCCATGACACATCTACAAAACAGTTAATCAGTGACAAATTCTTATGTGATAAATTGCCTCCAAGATGGCTTTCACAACACTCAGGCCAAATAAACTTGAGTGGTTTAACATATGCATGAATTAAGTGCTGCAAGCTCTTCAAAGAAGCTTTCAAACCAATGAACTCTAAATTGCATGGAAAGGAAAGTGCAGAGTGAGTGATTGTATCTGGTACTTTATTGCTCTCCAAAAATGTTACTTACTAGTATCTTTGGAATAATACGTCCTGTTATTTTTCCTATGGTTCCACTTTCTATTTAGGCAAGAAGCATATATATACATTAATGAGGAAGCAAGAATAGATGACTGAGGTCTACAAACTTTTTTGTAGAGGACAGATAGAAAGGGGACAGATAGAAAATGTTTTGCAGGTCGCATAATCTTTAACTACTCATCCTGATGCTGTAACATGAAAACCACCATAGACAATAGTTCAATGAATGGATGTGGTTGTGTCCATTTATTTATGGGCACTGGAATTTGAATTTCATATCATTTTTATGGTCACAAAATATGACTTTTCGTTTTTATTTTAAAAATCCTTTAAAAATGTAAAGTCATTCTTAGCTAACAAAAACAGAAGACAGTCTAGATTTGGCTTGTGAGTCATCATTTGCAAACCTCAGTACTCTTGCCTGGAAAATCCCATGGATGGAGGAGCCTTGGTAGGCTGCAGTCCATGGGGTCACTTGGAGTCGAACACAACTGAGTGACTTCACTTTCACTTTTCATTTTCATGCACTGGAAAAGGAAATGGCAACCCACTCCAATGTTCTTGCCTAGAGAATCCCAAGGACCGGGGAGCCTGGTGGGCTGCCATCTACGGGGTCGCACAGAGTCAGACACGACTGAAGTGACTTAGCAACAGCAGCAGCAGATGTATAGTAATAGTGGATAGAGTATGAGCTGCAGAATACTCAGACTTGATTTCAATGTTGAGTCTATCACTATTAAGTGAATGAACTTGTGCATCAATTCACCGACTTCCCAGAGCCTCTATAGTATTATCTATGAAATGGGGTTGCAATACTTATCCTGGAGGGCTGTTGGTAGGATTACATGAGACACAGTATTTCAAAGAATCTATCATAGTTTCTCAAGAGTAGTAGTTAATCAATATATTTGAATTTCTTTCAGTTTTCTAGACTATTTGTTTGACTGACTTGACTAGTCTGTTTTTATACAGCCACAAAAATTGAAAAACTATTTTAAAATTAGACACTAAAGCAATTAAGTTTCAAATAAAGAAATTAATGAGACAATATGATGAAAATGTCACTTGTACGCAAAATCAAGTTTGAATTGCCATTATTTTAATGTTGCTTTTTGGGATCATGAAGTTTTCTTTGCATTATTACAATTTTTATTTTTTAATGAAAATATTTAAATAGTTTGAATTTGATATAACTACTATTAAGTTAAAATTGTGCTTCTCCTGTGAGGTCTTACTCTATCTGCACCACTGGGCTTACCATATATAATTATGGCCAAGATAACACTCACAGTAGAGGACTACAGATGATACATGCTGCTTTAGCAGTATATGTTTATAAAGCAATATGTGTGATTTAACTTCACTAGTGAACACTGATGTTTCCTAGGTGGCTCAGTGGTAGAGTCTACCTGTCAAGTGGGAGATGCAGGGCTGATCCCTGGGTCAGGAAGATCTCAGGCAAGAGGAACTGGCAATCCACTCCAATATTCTTGCCTGGGAAATCCCAAGGACAGAGGAGCCTGGTAGACCATAACCCATGGAGTGGCAAAGAGTTGGACATGACTTAGTGACTAAACAGCAACAACAGCAAGTGTATACTGAAAGTGTATGTTGTTGACCAAGGTCACAAAGATCCTTGAAAAAATGCATCACTTCTAGACTATCTGCATTCAATTAATTCTCCATGTGACTTTATTAGTTAAGACAAAATTCTAGAGCAGTAATTCTAAACAGAGGGAAGAAGTAATGAGCTTTTGAATTATCCAAAGAATATTTTCAAAAATATTCCAATTCTTCACCATTTGCCCTGCCTCCCACTCTTTCAACAAACAGAACTGTAGGGTAAGGAAAGTGGTTTTTTTATTTGTATTTTGAAAAATAAAAGCTTCTCAGGTGATTCTAACACCCCTATACACACACACACACGCGCACACACACACACACAAAATGAAACAGTACTCTTGAAGGTCAGTGGCGGTACTTTTCTATCTGTTAGGATTCTTCCTATTGAAGAAGCTATTTTGCTTCAAAACCTACTCTGAATGTAGAGGATTATTACCAGGGAGTTACAGTCAGTTTTCTCCAGGCCAGCAGTCTGAATTTTGATAATTTTCTCCTTCAGTCTTTGATGCTGGAAACAACTATTGAGCATTCATTGTAGGCTAGACATTGCCTCATGCTGTGAGGTATAAAAAGGATGAATACTACTTCTCATCTTTAAGGAGGTACAATATAATAGAAGAAAGAGAGGTACACACCTCAATGTATATTATGACATATAAAAGAGAGGTATGAGAAAGAAATGCAATGTCCTACTGGAAATTAGAGGATCATGAAATCATTTATGATTGCAGGGACCAAGAAAGTCTTCATATGTAATTAGAATGGCTATTTTTTAAGTGTTGCTAATTTCTAAGAAAATGGGTAGGTGGGCATTTTTTAAATGATGCAATATTGTTGCTAAATTTAGGATCTGATTAATGGTATTGAGGGCTTTCCTGGTGGCTCAGCTGGTAAAGAATCTGCCTGCAATGTGAGAGACCTGGGTTCAATCCCCGGGTTGGGAGGATCCCTTGGAGAAGGGAACAGCTACCCACTCCATTATTCCAGCCTGGAGAATTCCATGGATAGTATAGTCTTTGGGGTCACAAAGAGTTGGACGCAACTGAGTGACTTTCACTCAAAGTCACTCAAACTCATGTCCATTGAGTCGGCTGGATGGCATCACCGACTCGATGGACACGAGTTTGAGTGAACTCTGGGAGTTGGTGATGGACAGGGAGGCCCGGCGTGCTGTGATTCATGGGGTCGCAAAGAGTCAGACATGGCTGAGCGACTGAACTGAACTGAACAAAGTGACTTTCACTTTTGCTTTCAATGGTATTGACGTGTTGGGTACATCTTGATTTAAAAATATTTGAGTCATCCTCTTATGAGTAGTATCCACAAACAGGTTAATGCATTGAACAACGACAGCCTTCCTAAGAGGTCCTTTCAGTATATAAGAGCATATAGCTATAAAATCTGAAGTTTCTTCAATGTAACAATTTATAATTCCATCAAAAGTCTCAAATGCGATCAAGCCATATTGATTATATTTGATTTTTTCCCTCAAAATGAAGGATTCCATCAGAGTGCATTCTAGCTTTCCTGACTCTTTCATTAGAGAAGAAAGAAAAAATTAATTTAAAAAATTCACCTATATCTCTCAGTATGAAATAAATAATCTCCAGGATTCTTACAAAGCTTGCAGACATAAATGGATGGTTTCCAACAGTTTTTGTTAAACTCTATGCCCCTTGGGAAAAAAATTGATTTCTGCGTTGCAAATAGTACACATGAAAATTGTAATTTTCACAATAATATTCATTAAATATTAGAAAAATGGGGGCACCAATTGGAGATTTTTAATATGATACTAAAAGTATGTATTGATTTCTTACCTTCAGGTTTTATTCCTTCAACATCTTTAGCAAAGAATTGCTGAAGTCAATTGTTAAAGTGGAGTTTGTTTGACTACATGTGAAAATTAGATAAGATTTAGTTCAATTTGGTCAAGAAAAGCTCATGACATAGTTAATTCATAATAAAATGAATTTGTCTGTCTTCAGATCCTCGTTGAACATTTCACTAGAGGCACTGTAGGCATAGAGATATAATGATTAGAAATCCAAATTGCCATAGGGAAATGTTCCAGTAAGGCCAGGGCTTTTAAAAGGAAAATTTTGAGCAATATATATTGAACTTGATTTCAATAACTGCTTGAACTTAGAATATAAAAGGCAAATCACTGGGTACTTTTCCTTATTTTGTGACCTCAAAAATTTTCCTATAATCATAACAATTTTTTAATTAAGAAGAACATAATTTATGTGATGATATTGGGTGCAGTTGCTCTCAAAAATGTATTTCTAAAAAGTTAAAAAATTTATTGAATAAACATTTTTATGGTTTTAATTGTCCCATTTTCTCACAGTCAAGAGGATTTCTTTCATCTGGATCATTATCTCACAGCATAGAAGGGCACAGGCAAGAATCCATTACCCGGAGCATTCTAGTGACTCAAGACCATCAAGAACCATCACCATATTTGAGGAGAATTAGACAATAAAATGGAAATTCTAGAAAGGATATATGTTTAGGCTTCAATATTAACACTGCTGTTACGTGGTAATTTGGGTAAGCATGGGTTATATAGGTTATGTTTATTGACTTAAAGAAATAAGGCTATTTTATTTCTTGTACAAATCATTGGGTCCTCAATAGTAGAGAAATGTAATGTTATTAAGTAACAGCCATGTCTATAATACTGCCATTTCCTAGTATTGACAATTTGTGTCAAAATTATCATTTTTGTCTTTTCTAATCTCCTATATTAATATGTTTTATTTTTAAAGTGAGTCAAGTACTATTCCTAAATTCTTTCAAAAATTTATTAATTCACTGATTCACTTATTTATTTCAAGAAAGCTTTATTCTATTCTGTGCAATTATTATTTGGTAGTGCCAAATGAAGTTCCAGCTTTTCTAAAAGTAGGTGTTTAAGGTAGAATACATGGTCGCTGCTAGGAAATCAAAACGGAAAAGCCTGCTTATTGAAAATACATAATTCTAGTTCCCCTAGCTTAAAACCTACCATTAATAGTCTGAAAAAGGGTTCTATAGTGCAAGATTTAAAAAAATAAAACCGTTAAATGAAAGCTCACCACCATCTATAAATCCCATTACATACAGCCTACTGACGACTAACCTAAGCCCTCACACTCCTTCTTTTTTTTTTTTTTTAATTTTATTTTATTTTTAAACTTCACACTCCTTCTTTTTTTTTCTTTTTTTTTTAAATTTAATTTTATTTTTAAACTTCACACTCCTTCTTTAAGCTGCAGTTAGCACAGTCATTTCTCGAGTGTGAGTCTAGGATTAATCACCAAAGCCATCACACTTGTAGACCAGGGAAGTACTAGCTAGGATGATAAGTGACATATCTGTCCTTATCCTATTCACTTCATTCATTTTTGAAGTCTTCTTTTTACTTGTGTAATCCTTCAATGGTCTGTACCCCTGTGTCTTGCTCAGAAAATTCTTTTTTATTTATTCAAAACTCAGCCCTTATGGAAAAGGCTTTCTGCCTTTGATATATAACGTATATATTATATATACCTGTTTTTCTTATTTCTACTTCTTTCCTAACTGCTGTTAAACAACTCACATAATACACAGGAAGTCAAGTCTCAAGAGGGACTTTCTTCAAGGGCCCTAGAATGCCTGCAAATATCTCTGAAAGCTTGTGCAGTTCCCTTGGAGCATTTTTTTTTTTTTAAGAACACCCTACCGTTAGACAGGAGAAAGCAGTTATCTTCCAGGCTAAGTAACTCTTCCACTACTCAAATGCTTTTTCTTTCTTTTATGGCTGTTCCCTGACTGTCTGCAGTTGTAATGGATGGGGAGAAAATTCAAAGTTAAGCTTATGGCTTGAGGGTTGATGTTTAACTCTTTTATATCCACTAGGATTAGGTTACAAGAGAAAGTAATTCTATTCTATAAGAGCAGAGAGGAAATCAAGGAAAAAAATGATCTGAACTAACAAATTCATCCAGTTTAACATCGAAGTTATATTTTTTAGTGAGCATTTGGCACATAGCATTTATAGTATCTTCTGAATGGATACATGAATGATGTAACTATTCACCCAGTTCTGTGTTCTCTGACCTGTTACCATTTGGAAGAGGTCTGATCTAAAGACATATTTTTATAATAGTTTCAAGTCATTGGAGAGAAATGTCACGGATCACCTCTATTAGTAGCACTATACAACTACCATTGCCACCGCCACTACTGATTTTAATCTTTACTATCTTAAAGCTTTTACATATGTTCTTGTTTATTTTCACAATAACTCTTAACAGAATAGGGAGACAATATTATTATCTTACTTTTACAGATGAAGAAAGAGAAATTTGGACAAATGTCAGGCAATGGTAGTAAAAGAAACAGTTTTCTAACTGAGAACGTCTGGCTTCCAAAGCCTGTGCTCTACCACTTCACTATACATTTATCCTGAATTCACTCAACATTCTGTAAAAGCACGTGTATTAACCATCAACACAGATACACAGACACTCAATTATAAAAATGAGTAAGGGATATCTCCAAGGCACCTTGAAGAATGATGGGTACAAAAGACAGTAAATGCAGCAAAATTAGTTTGATAACGTATACACAGTATACAATGAGAACATAAAGAGCAGATAACCTATTTAGCTTTCACATTAGAGTATAGATCAGAAAAACCTTCATAGAGGGCATGGATTTGTGAACTGTTTTAAATGTAGGTTAGTGTTCGCCAGGAAGGCAGGAGAGAGGAATGATTCAAATGGAGCTGCCACTTGAAATGAAGCCCAAATAAACCACAAGAGGCTTCTTACGGATGTAGAGTTGAGGATAAGTGTGAAGGGCAGAAAGAAATGACTCCATGGAGTGATTAAGGAGCTGGTCTTGGAAGACTATGCACAGCCATAGGAAAGAGTTTGATTCTTTTTTTGTGAAAATTGGATGTTCAGCAGGGAGTTTAAATCAAAAAAGATCTGGGTTTGAATGCTGGACCCAATAACATGTGTGATTATGTTCAAGAGCTTACATTTAAATCTCTGTTCTCTCACTTGAGAAGTGCACATTGTTAATGAAGTGAAGTGATGTCACTCAGTCATGTCCGACTCTTTTCGACCCCATGGACTGTATGTAGCCTACCAGGATCCTCAGTCCTTGGGATTTTCCAGGCAAGAATACTGGAGTGGGTTGCCATTTCCTTCTCCAGGGGATCTTCCCGACCCAGGGATTGAACCCTGGTCTCCCGCATTGTAGGCAGACACTTTACCATCTGAGCTACCAGGGAAGCACCTTATAACCTGTTGTGAGCAGTGAGACAATTATATAACATACATCTGATCCCTTATCCCCCAGTCAAGAGAGAAAGGAGATGCAGAAAGAGTGTGTGTGTGTCTGTAGGTGTAGAGTGTGGAGTGCTGGTGGTTCTACTGGTTGTGGGGGTTCTTGGGTCTGGCAGTTAATAGGGCTGTCCACAAAGTTTGAACTTTCCTCCTCATTATGGGTTATGACAAGAAGATTACACTTCCTTCCTCTCAAAAACTAGGACTCAGCCATTGGCAGGCTTGTCTACTGAGATGTTTACAGAAGCAATGTGTGTAGTTATAAAAGGGAGTATTTAATTATCAGGTTAAGACCTGCAGCACTCTCTCCCTGTGCTCTGCTGTTTATGGAAGCTTCTATGGAGGTAGAATTTCTATATCCTGCTGGGTTCTGCATGGTTATCAGCCCCACTGTCAACTCCTGCTGGGCCCGTACTGTGCCAGAGAAAACAACTCTTGTTGAGAGAAACCACCGAGAATTTGAAAGCTGTTACTAAAGCATAATCTATCCGACTCAACTGATGCATGAGTCAAACAGGGTGTAGGCTGTTGATGGGTTTTCATGGAATTGGGGTTGGGTAGAAAGTTTCTCATGTGGGCTTACAGGAAAGGTGGGCTAGATGTCACTGAAAGGTGAGTGACAACTTGACATTCAATAGCCCCCAAACTCACTGGACACAGAACCAGGAATACTTATTCCAAAAGAAAAGTCATGACAACATGAGGCTGGCCCAAACCTGGGCCACAAACACTGGAAATCTGTATGGCCCCCCCTGGTATGACTGATGCATGCATCTGAGGACCATTGGGTATAATTATCTCATTTAAAGATGCAGGGATGGGATTAGCACAGTGTCTGGGATATAACATAGGCTCAACAATTGTTACCTGCCTTGTGTGTGTGTGTTAGTCGCTCAGTTGTGTCTGACTCTTTGCGACCCCATGAACTGTAGCCCACCAGGCTTCTCTGTCCATGGAATTCTCCAAGCAAGAGTACTGGAGTGGATTGCCATTCCCTTCTCCAGAGGATCTTCCTGACCCAGGGATTGAACTCTGGTCTCCTGCATCGCAGGCAGATTCTATGCCATTTGAGCTATAGGGAAGTCCTGTTACCTGCCTTCAGATCAGATCAGATCAGTCGCTCAGTCATGTCTGACTCTTTGCGACCCCATGAATCGCAGCATGCCAGGCCTCCCTGTCCATCACCAACTCCCGGACTTCACTGAGACTCACGTCATCCTCTTTTTCCTTCTTCTTTTATAAGATCCCGTGTTTGCTATTTGTTTAGCAAATGGTTGGGATTGTTTGAAGTGAGAAGGCAACCCCTAATGCAACCCCTATTGTAGATATACTTCTGCAATTTAGTGTCCCTATAAATAAATCCTTCAGATGCAAGCATAAATGTACTCCAAATTATTCTCTTGCTTCCATTCATTATTCAGTAGTGAAAAAGGCATGACCTCATAACTTTTAGATTAGAAGAGTAAATGCACTAAACATTTTCTTCATTCCATAAAGTTTTATTCCTTTGTTGTTGCATATCTTAGGGTGCCTTAATCAAAGCATTACATTTAATGACTGTATGGAGACCAATACTTTGACACTATCAACATACCTTAACAATTGACTGTGATGACTATCAGTGAAGAGCTGAACAAAGAAAAGTCTGTGCATGTGATTAAAATGTGTGCTTGTGACATACTTTGCTTAATATATAATGATAACTTATCAAAATTTTAGGAAACCATAGAATCAAAAATTTTGGAATAACACCCAGTACTTGAGGATAGACAACCAAAAGCAGAATTACAAGGCAGGGTGAGTAGAGATCCACATGTAAGCCTGCAGGAGAAAGGGTGGACATCCGAAGTTTTGTCAGTCACGTATCCAATGATCGAGATAAAATGTAACTCAACAGTAACTGGCGCCAGAGTCTCATTATTTCCTTGCCTTTAATTTTTTTCTGGTGGAAAAGGACTGACAAGACCAACATTTCTAAGTGTCTGTCTACTGAATGCTCTATCAGGGCCAAAAAGATGAAGTAGATATTATCTAGGAGCTCACGGAGTGTAAGCATGACAGTTAAAATAATACATGAGTACACTAGCACAGTTTCAGAAAAAAAAAAAAGTTGCACTGAGTATGAACAGTTCCAGTTAAAAATATGTGGAGGGCAATCATAACAACATAGTTAGTAGGAATCTTAGCATTTACCTAGCTCATTCTTTTAGTCAATCAAGGTCATACAGCCTTCATTTGAATATTTCCAAATGCTGACTTGAGACTAAATCATATTCCAACTTGTGGTATGAACACTAGGCAATTTATTCAGATCAGATCAGATCAGTCGCTCAGTCATGTCCGACTCTTTGAGACCCCATGAATCGCAGCATGCCAGGCCTCCCTGTCCATCACCAACTCCCGGAGTTCACTCAGACTCATGTCCATCAGGTCAGTGATGCCATCCAGCCATCTCATCCTCTGTCGTCCCCTTCTCTTCCTGCCCCCAATCCCTCCCAGCATCAGTGTCTTTTCCAATGAGTCAACTCTTCGCATGAGGTGGCCAAAGTACTGGAGTTTCAGCTTCAGCATCATTCCCTCCAAAGAAATCCCAGGGCTGATCTCCTTCAGAATGGACTGGTTGGATCTCCTTGCAGGCCAAGGGACTCTCAAGAGTCTTCTCCAACACCACAGTTCAAAAGCATCAATCCTTTGGTGCTCAGCCTTCTTCACAGTCCAACTCTCACATCCATACATGACCACAGGAAAAACCATAGCCTTGACTAGACAAACCTTTGTTGGCAAAGTAATGTCTTTGCTTTTGAATATGCTATTTAGGTTTGTCATAACTTTCCTTCCAAGGAGTAAGTGTCTTTTAATTTCATGGCTGCAGTCACCATCTGCAGTGATTTTGGAGCCCAGAAAAATAAAGTCTGACACTGTTTCCACTGTTTTCCCATCTATTTCCCATGAAGTGGTGGGACCGGATGCCATGATCTTCGTTTTCTGAATGTTGAGTTTTAAACCAACTTTTTCACTCTCCACTTTCACTTTCATCAAGAGGCTTTTTAGTTCCTCTTCGCTTTCTGCCATAAAGGTGGTGTCATCTGCATATCTGAGGTTATTGATATTTCTCCCAGCAATCTTGATTCCAGCTTGTGTTTCTTCCAGTCCAGCATTTCTCATGATGTACTCTGCATATAAGTTAAATAAACAGGGTGACAATATACAACCTTGACGAACTCCTTTTCCTATTTGGAACCATTCTGTTGTTCCATGTCCAGTTCTAACTGTTGCTTCCTGACCTGCATACAAATTTCTCAGGAGGACGATCAGGTGGTCTGGTATTCCCATCTCTTTCAGAATTTTCCACAGTATATTGTGATCCACACAGTCAAAGGCTTTGGCATAGTCAATAAAGCAGAAACAGATGCTTTTCTGGAACTCTCTTGCTTTTTCCATGATCCAGTGGATGTTGGCAATTTGATCTCTGGTTCCTCTGCCTTTTCTAAAACCAGCTTGAACATCTGGAAGTTCACGGTTCACGTATTGCTGAAGCCTGGCTTGGAGAATTTTGAGCATTACTTGACTAGCGTGTGAGATGAATGCAATTGTGCGGTAGTTTGAGCATTCTTTGGCATTGCCTCTCTTTGGAATTGGAATGAAAACTGACCTTTTCCAGTCCTGTGGCCACTGCTGAGTTTTCCAATTTGCTGGCATATTGAGTGCAGCACTTTCACAGCATCATTTTCAGGATTTGAAATAGCTCAATTGGAATTCCATCACCTCCACTAGCTTTGTTCATAGTGATGCTTCCTAAGGCCCACTTGACTTCACATTCCAGGATGTCTGGCTCTAGGTGAGTGATCACACCATCGTGATTATCTGGGTTGTGAAGATCTTTTTTGTAGAGTTCTTCTATGTATTCTTGCCAACTCTTCTTAATATCTTCTGCTTCTGTTATGCCCATACCATTTCTGTTTTATCGAGCTCATATTTGCATGAAATGTTCCCTTGGTATCTCTAATTTTCTTGAAGAGATCCCTAGTCTTCCCCATTCTGTTGTTTTCCTCTATTTCTTTCCAAAGATCGCTGAGGAAGGCTTTCTTATTGCTCCTTGCTATTCTTTGGAACTCTGCATTCAGATGCTTATATCTTTCCTTTTGTCCTTTGCTTTTCACTTCTCTTCTTTTCACAGGCCTCCCCAGACAGCCATTTTGCTTTTTTGCATTTCTTTTCCGTGGGGATGGTCCCGATCCCTGTCTCCTGTACAATGTCATGAACCTCCATCCATAGTGCAGCAGACACTCTATGTATCAGATCTAGTCCCTTAAATCTATTTCTCACTTCCAGTGTATTATCATAAGGGATTTGATTTAGGTCATACCTGAATGGTCTAGTGGTTTTCCCTACTTTCTTCAATTTAAGTCTGAGTTTGGCAATAAGGAGTTCATGATCTGAGCCACAGTCAGCTCCCGGTTGTGTTTTTACTGACTGTGTAGAGTGTCTCCATCTTTGGCTGCAAATAATATAATCAATCTGATTTTGGTGTTGACCGTCTGGTGATGTCCATGTGTAGAGTCTTCTCTTGTGTTGTTGGAAGAGGGTGTTTGCTATGACCAGTGTGTTCTATCGGCAAAATTCTATTAGCCTTTGCCCTGCTTCATTTCTATGGATTACGCAGAAGCATGGCGGAGAGGAGCTACCCTTCGCCCAAGGTCAGGGGCCATAGCCGAGAAGAGCTACCCCACTTTCGAGGTCAGGGGCGGTGGCTGAGAAGGGCAACCCCCACGTCCAAGGAGTGGCCCCTGTGCGGGCGCAGGAGGGCCGAGAGTAGCTGCTCCACGTTCAAGGTCAGGAGGGGCAGCCGTGAGGAGATACCCTCATCCAAAGTAAGGAGCAGCGGCTGTGCTTTGCTGGAGCAGCCGTGAAGAGATACCCCACGTCCAAGGTAAGAGAAACCCAAGTAAGACGGTAGGTGTTGCGAGAGGGCATCAGAGGGAAGACACAGTGAAATCATAATCACAGAAAACTAGTCGATCTGATCACATGGACCACAGCCTTGTCTAACTCAATGAAACTAAGCCATGCCAGATGGGGCCACCCAAGATGGATGGGCCATGATGGAGAGGTCTGACAGAATGTGGTCCACTGGAGAAGGGAATGGCAAACCACTTCAGTATTCTTGCCTTGAGATCCCCATGAACAGTTTGAAAAGGCAAAATGATAGGATACTGAAAGAGAAACTCCCCAGGTCAGTAGGTGCCCAATATGCTAGTGGAGATCAGTGGAGAAATAACTCCAGAAAAAATGAAGGGATGAAGCCAAAGCAAAAACAATACCCAGTTGTGGATGTGACTGATGATTGAAGCAAGGTCCAATGTTGTAAAGAGCGATATTGCATAGGAACCTGGAATGTTAGGTCCATGAATCAAAGGCAAATTGGAAGTGTTCAAACAGGAGATTGCAAGAGTGAACATTGACATTCTAGGAATCAGCAAACTAAAATGGACTGGAATTGGTGAATTTAACTCAGATGACCATTATATCTACTACTGTGGGCAAGAATCCCTTAGAAGAAATGGAGTTGCCATCATGGTCAACAAAAGAATCCAAAATGCAGTACTTGGATGCAGTCTCAAAAATGACAGACTGATCTCTGTTCGTTTCCAAGGCAAACCATTCAATATCACAGTAATCCAAGCCTATGCCCCAACCAGTAATGCTGAAGAAGCTGAAGTTGAATGGTTTTATGAAGACCTACAAGACCTTTTATTATAGGGGACTAGAATGCAAAAATAGGAAGTCAAGAAACACCTGGGGTAACAGGAAAATTTGGCCTTGGAATTGTACTAGAAATGCAATTAAATTACAGCCATGGAAACAATTTAAGGAAGAAATAAGGAAGATTGCCAAGAGCTGTTAACTACTGGGACAGGTGACATATACCTGTCTATACCTCAAAGTCTTTTTGATAAGACAGACAAGTGGCAATTTCGGATTATTCAGTAGTGCACAAACAGTGAAGTGGAATCCTTCCTCAGTATACGTGAGGGATTGGTTCCAGGACCCTCCCTCACACACACCAAAAGCTATGTATGCTTAAGCCCCTTATATAAAATGATGCAGTATTTGCATATGACTTATGCATATCCTCTCAAATACTCTAAATCATCTCTAGATGACTTGTAATACCTAATACAATGTAAATGCTATGTAAATAGTTTTAAATACAATGTAAATGACATGTAAATAGCTGCTGGAGCATAGCAAATTCAAGTTTTGCTTGTCGAAAGCTGGATTTTTTTTTCAAATATCTTTCATTTGTGGTTGGTTGAACCTGAGGGTGCAGAACCCAAAGATGGGGAGGGTTGGCTGTTATGTCTAAAAATGTGAGGGTGTTTAAGAATTTTAATGAAACTTGAAAATGGGTTCTGCATTTACAATGAGTCACTAATCTCAATAAGACAGTTGACAGGTTTGTATAAAAGTCAGAAGGCACAATGATTTGTGTAGATTCAGTAATGCTACTTAAAGATCAGGTTATTTAACATAGGAATGTATAAAGTTTGATTGTATTCCTATAAATAATATAATAAACTTACGCAGTAAAATGTTTTCCAAAGAAGTCACTTTTTGAAGATGATTAAAATGTAGATTTTTACTTTTAATTTCAACTTTTAACTTCAAAATTGCCATCACAGTCAGTTTAAAATGTATTTGAGGGAAAATAAGTATCACTACTGGATAGTTACACCTTGTTGACATCTGAGCTCTTTCTAAAGAAACACATTTATTGCCAAAGGATAAAGCTTTGCCACCACTGACGTTATTAAAAAAAAAATGCTGCTGGTTCAGAGGGAAGATGAAAGAGAACCTAATAAAATGCTTTGAGCAATGACAGCATTGGTGAAAAAAATGGACATCTTTCCAAGGAAATTCTGTGTAGCTGACAATGTTCATTTGTTCAGGGAAGCAGTGTCTGGTGGGTGCAAAAAGAAGAAAAAAAAGAGCTTCCATACATTTCATTCTCTTTCACAGCAGCTTTCTTCTCTTGCCAGATTCTTAAATATGGGTGTTATCTAAGGTTTTGCTATTTGCTCTCTTTTTTTTCTCATTTGAAGTCTCTTGTATCATTTCAGTTCTGTTGCTGGCTGCAATTATCAGTGTTATAACTACCTAATGCGTGCTGCCATGGTACATTTTTCTTACTGATTTTGTAATAAATACATCCAGCTTCTCCTTGGACTTCTCCAACAAATACCTCAAGTTCAACATGACTGGAATGAAACTCATCATTTACCTTCCTACAAGACCCTCAATCTTTTTCTGTCCCAGTTCAGTGAAGAGAATCACCATCTGCCTGTTCATCCAAGCCAAATGCATATGCTTACCCTAGATTCTTCTTTCTCATTCTCTGCATCAACGGGCCATCAAATCCTTTCTTAAAATATCTCATTATTCCCTCCTCTCCATTCCTGCTACCACTTCTTTTTTAAAATTAATTAATTCATGAATTTGGTAGCGCCGGGACTTTGTTGCAGTATGCAGATCTTCATCATCTTCACTGCGACATGGGGGACCTAGTTGTGGCCTGTAAGATCTACTTCCCCAACCAAGAATCAAATCTGACACCTCTCTGCATTGGGAGCATGGAGGCTTAGCCACTGGACCCCCAGGGAAATCCCTCACTATCATTTCTTTATTCAGGTTCTTATTTCTGCTTAGAATGGAAAGGGTGTGGAATAGGTTTCATTGGCTTCTGTTTCTTTCTTACAACCTATTTTCAAGTGTTGCCCAGGTAACTCTGCTAAGATGAAAATAATATCATGCTACTTGGCCCATTACTCTAGAACAAAATGCTAATGCATTTCTTTGCACTTTGGAAGAAAACTTGTGTTTCTTTTCCTCTGTCTGAAACACCCTTCCTACATAGCCATTGTGTGCTAGTGAAGGAGTGAGGAGCCAGAGAGCACGCTGTGAGGAGCAATGTGAACAGCAGTGAGGAGCCAGGGAGCATGCTGGGTCAACTTTTCTCTGATTTTTGTTTCCAGCTTTGTTGATACTCCAGTTAGGACCGCCTCAAGAGTAACGAGGATGAGTCTGAGTTAGGTGACCTTCTGTGCATGGGGCTTACTTCATTTCTCTAGCAAACTGGGTTTTCTTGAGGACAAAGTTGTTGTTGGTTTCCTTTTCGAAATCTCTCTGTAGCAGAGAGCCTTAGGGTGTTCATTGACTAAATGAATCAAAAAGGCTCTCGCATATTCTAGGAAGTATACAACCGAAAAGATGAAAGACAAGCCCTTTAGAAAAAGATTATTCACACCCTGCTGTGAGTGGTCTAATTACACATTTATTTCAACTGGAGAAGATAGAGTAGAAACTAAAATTCTGTTGTAGTGAAATAGTCTATTATTTTAAATACAGAGGGGATTAAATAGCTTAATTCATTTAAATCATCTACTAGGTAGAATTTAACTGTCAGGGTATTTAAAAATTGTGGATGGATTTAGGGAGCCTATTAAAGTTAAAAATACAGTGTTTGACCAAAGCATGGAGAAAATCTACATTTTATTGTTTTTAAAGTTTAAAAGGATAAACAGGGCTTATATGTGAACAATAGCATAGTTCAGTATTATTATCTGCCACTGACTATTGCCTATAATAAAACATATTTTAACAGAATATTTTATTAGCAGAGATCATAGAGACTTATGAAAATGAAAATATAATGGCAACTGATAAATAGTAGAAAAGGAAAATTCCAGATTCACACTCTCCTGTTCCTTCTCAAGTGTTTTCATAATAGCATCAAGATTAACTCAACTCTGAAAACCTGAAGAAAAAAGTTAACTTTTCTTTTAAAGATACATGGATTTCAGACATGCCTGTATGTTACATTTGTAAATGTATTTACATAGGTATTTTAATAATTTTTCTCCAAAGTTTAGACAATGAAAAAAACGATTTCAATCAAGTAATTCAGTTTATAAACCCATACAAACCAAACATCTTAATAAACAGAGTAGTCCTAAAATTTTACCAAAAGAAAAAAAAATCTTTAGGAGTATTTTGTTTTGGAAAGAAACATGTTTACACTGTAACCTTTACATTTTTACATTAAATTATGAAATCCATAGTGAACTAATAAAATTGGAAACCTTAAAACTGTCAGAGTATTTAAAAATTAATGGATTTTTAAATAAAAATTGGATGGATGGATTTAGGGAGCTTATTAACATTTAAAATACAATGTTTCAGGATATCTGAAAGTAAATATTAAGATAATATCTCTCACCTATATATACTTCATTTTTATGAAGTATCAATAGTGAAACTGGGGAAGATGAAAGCTTTAATGTATATTTTAAAATTGTTTTACATTAAATAGTTTTTATCTATCTAAATACAGAATGGTATGAAATTTTAGATAAATTTTAAGACTTCACAGAAATACTCTGCTTCCTGGGTCCCTTGGGGTTTCATTTACTAAGTCTTATATGAATAAATAAGTGCCCATCCTCCTTTGCCAATAAAGGTACTTATATGTAGTAGGCAGCTTAAGCTGAATTGCACATTGCAAATATATCCAAGGCTATTTCGCTATTATTCATAAGAACAAGGAAGCAGGTGCACAAATTCTCTATTCTTCCTTTCCAAGGTGATTTTACATGGAAGTGATTGGTGGCAACTCTGCTTACTTTTTGACACAGAGATTCTTACTATGTTTCTCCAGCTTCAAGTACCTTGTCTAAGACGAGCAACATAATAGGATTCATTAACAGCATGTATTCCCTGAGTGACAATCACCTGCTTATAGATGATTATCGCTGACTCTTTGTGGCCCCATAGACTCTAGCCCTCCAGCTCCATCTGTCCTTGTGATTTCCTAGGCAAAAATACTGGAGTGGGCTTTCATTTCCTTCTCCAGGGATCACAATAGTAGTGCATTACTAATATACTTTATAGCTTCTTCTTCCTGAGATTTCAAAATCTTAACGTTCACATTAAGTTTCTATTTTTTCCTTGCATGTGTGCTAGGTCTCTTCAGTCGTGTCCGACTCTGTGCGATCCTATAACTATAGCCTGCTGGGCACCTCTGTCCATGGGATTCTCCAGGCAAGAATACTGGAGTGGGTTGCCATGCCCTCCTCCAGGGGATCTTCCCAACCCAGGGATCAAACTCACATCTGCTGCATTGGCAAGCAGGTTCTTTACCACTAGCGCCATCTGGAAAAATTACCACTGATATTGCTGATGATACCAAATCTAGATTTGATTTTACAGCATGACAATATCTTCAACTAAATCAGTATTATACCCTGTTCGTAGTATATCGAACAACAATTAATAAATTCAACCATTTAAAAATACATATGCAATTTCTGCACATATTAGGAAGGATGTATTGAAGTTTAGTACTAAATACCGAATAGGTTTTTATAATTCCTAAAATTTATATTAATTATATATCTGCAGATATGTGTAGATATACATATGTAATGTTATTTATGTTGTATTTATAATGCCTTTTTAAGAGATTCAAATTATATTTTATTGTATACATTTTCTTTTTTTAAATTTTATTTTATTTAACTTTACAATATTATATTGGTTTTGCCATATATCAAAATGAATCTGCCACAGGTATACATGTGTTCCCCATCCTGAACCCTCCTCCCTCCTCCCTCCCCATACCATCCCTCTGGGTCGTCCCAGTGCACCAGCCCCAAGCATCCAGTAAGAAAATATTAATAATTCACTATTTCATAGAAAATCTTAGGACCAATTGAGTTATTTTATAATGTAAATATTCTCCTAAAAATACATAGTAAGCATTAAATAATACATTTACGTTAATTTTACTTATTATTCTATATTAATACTTCCAGTATATTAAAAAGTGATACCATCAGAAATAGCAATACATTTCTCTCAGTCGGTTCCTATAAAAGGTAGAAGTTACTTTTGTAAAACACACAACAAAATCTTTGTGATGTGGATCTTCAGCTCAGCTATAGACCTATATGAACTATTATACCTACACTCAGACAGTAAAGAATCTGTCTGCAATGCAGGAGACCTGGGTTCAATCCAGGGGTTGGGAAGACCCCCTGGAGAAGGAAATAGCAACTCAACTCCAGTATTCTTGCCTGGAGAATTCTATGGACAGAGGAGCCTGGTGGGCTACAGTCCATGAGGTCTCAAAAAGTTGGACATAACTGAGTGACTAGCACTTTCACTTTATCTATCTGAGTACACATGCCCACATCTGTTTGTAGAAGGAACCTAAGACTGTGCCCATAATTTTAAAGCTAAGACAAATGGAGATAACCAATAAAAAGATGCATGATGAAAGAAGCTGGGTTTGAATACAGAAAATTTCACATTCTAATTTCGCCCTGTGGCACTTATTCATTAAGGTGTTTTGAGGGTGTCCACATAAGCCATCCGAGTCTCATTCTGCTCATTTATAAGCTAGAGCTATTATGTGGACTCAATGAAATCAACGGAATTAAAGCTTGTCCTGAGATCACAGTTGCAGTAACTCAGCAAATTATTATAATTGTTATAATAATCATGAAGTGCTTAAAATTTTTAAATAACTTTCTATTCATGATTTTTTTCCATCTGTGGAAGAGGCAACAATTATTTTCATCTAACTGTCTCAACTGTAGAAAATTTTACAACCTGACATTTTTATCTTTTTATGATGATTCTCAAGCTACTTCAAGCTGAAACAAAGACAGTAACAAAAATCATTAGATGAAATATATATGAAAATGTCTTCATAATGTGCCTTACATGATCTCAGTGTTTCCTGGAAATTACGCCTTGTATCAAACAGGCTAGCTTTAAAGAGGAAGATCAAAATTTAGCAATTTGTAAGAGGAAATTAATTTTAAAGACTCCAAAGTGCCATTTAATAACTGCAATCAAATTTTGTGAGTTTTATATTCCCTTTGGTCTTGTTTTAAATTTGTTTTTGCGTTTTGAGCTACAAATATTAATTACATTTTTTAGGATGCTCTCCCAAGGACACAAGAATGTTTCATTTAGGTTCACTTTGGGAGTGGGCAATTTTTGTAAATGCTCTAAATCTGAACAACAACAAATTACTGAAAGCTTGTTTTACCAAGGCTAATGGAACTAATCATTGAGCAGCTGTCTCTAATGACTTTAGAAGTTGAGGGGGAGGGGTACTGTTGGGGTTCAGAAAGAAAAAAAAAACAAAAAGCAAAGACATTATGGAATTCTGTTCTGGAGAAAGGCAGTAGAAGATGTGTTTTACATTACTGATATTTGTTTTCACATGTTTGTGGTTTAAATTGTCCTTGTGAAAATTGATGATGTTGCCTTCAGATATAAAAGCTGGTGGAAAAGAATACACTTTAAATTTTACTCACTGATGTTACAAGTTATTGGATGCTATTAGGAGCTCTTTTAGAAAGATTTATGATAATAAGTATTCATCACAAAGCACATCATTCTGGAGAACAAAAAGTGATGCTGCATTCATTTTGTATGATTAATGATTCAGGCGTAATGAGGAAGAAACGCTCAGAACTAATCTACAATTGTAAATGAAAATGAACTTTATAAAGAGATTTTTCTTGTGAATGTCAACAAAAGAAAGAAATCCTGCATATGTATGATATTTCCAAGTATTTACATCAGCTAACAACAAACATTATATCAAGTAATAAGACAATCTGTTAATTTGTATCATAATTAAAAATTCACATTCTGTAGTATCTCAGGACTCAAAGCATGTTTAATAAAATTAAGGTGGTGTATTTATTTTGCTACCTCAGATATGATATTAATGAACTGGTGGATTCAAGCCTAATTTGCATAGTAAGCGAATATAATTAAAATCCATTTTTCATTAAAAGCTCACAAGAAATATTTAGTTTGTAGCATATTTGCAGGACGGCATGTAGCAGAGATTATTTTCAGTTCTAGAACATTCCACAAGATCAGCTGTACAAGGAGACAAATTAGGCATATTGTTTGACTGTTTCCTTGCCACTGTGCTTTGGCATCAGAATCATGTATTTTAGGGGGAGTGTGATTTAAACTTTATTATGGCTTAAAAACCCTGTAAAACATAAAATGGGAGATGATTGCTTTTACTGCTCCTGTAGACATTTCTTTTCGTTTTTGACCTCTGTGAATGAATTTGCTTGTTTGAATGGCACCCTTGAGACGGGAAAGCATAGCTTACCGCTAAATACAGAGCATACCTAAAATATTAGATTCTCATTGAGAAAATCAACCTGTCTATTGAAAGATTATAGTACACTTATTTTTGTTATATAGAACAAAATAATAATAATTATTTAATTTGAAATAATAGATGGCACAAATTCATCAGAAAATACAAGAAAAAGCTATACTTTTTTCCCAATAAAATCATTTTATTTTTCTGACTTCTTTCTGATAATGGATCAACTCTGGTTGCTTTAACCTTCTCTGAATATAGCTGGAAGATTTTCAGTATGCTGTTTAACTGGGCTGGGTTAAAACAGGGTCATTGATCATCATCTTTCTCTGATTAATGTTTAAAAGTTGTCTTGCTTTGGGTCTCAGGATGAAATCCATATCCTTCAATTATCCAATGTCAAAATATCATCTTTGCTTTACTTTTTTCCTTTCCCCCTTATTTCTACCTTTTGTGGCTCTGTTCCCCAAGGTTTTGCTTTCTTTCCCTTGAAAACCCTTTTCATCTTGTTTCATATTGACTTCTAGTAGACTTGCAACCCTATACAGATTAAATACCTTGGAGTACTCAATAGCTTCATTGATTGTCTGACTCCAAATGCTTCTCCAGTTACATTTTAACCCTTGATTTCTCTTGATCCAGTCTCTGAAACATGTATTCAATATCTAATTCTTTGCAACCTGAAGGTCCAAGTTCAGGACATGGCATTTCCGCTGGTGTGGTAAGAAGTGCTGGAACATGTATGTGTGTGTGCAGTTGTTCAGTTGTGTCCAACTCTTTGTGACCCAGTGGACTGCCCCACTGGGCTCCTCTGTCCATGGAACGTTCCAGGCAAGAATATTGGAGTGGGTGGCCACTTCCCACTCCAGGGGATCTTCTAGACCCAGGGATTGAACCTGTATCTTTTGTGTCCCCTGCACCTGCACACAGATTCTTCACTAGCGCCACCAGATTAGAACAAAACCAAAAAAACAAAGGTTTTTGTTTTTTGATTACATCCCACTTATCTCTTACACTCTTCACATTATAAGCAAGGGGGTGAGTTTTCTTCCCCATTTACTTTATCACGTGGGTATTCATTCCAATTTCCTGACATGAACTCACAGATGCTGTGTAGACTACTGCCTAAGATGGTAAGCTATAAAGCCACACTCCAAGTTCAAATTCTAGTTCTTCTACCTACGAGATGTGTGTTATCCAGAAAGGGAGAACGCTTGAAAAACTTCAGGCATCTTGATCTGCAAGGACCTACCCTATAAAGATTGTGGCATAGAGAAAGAATGTTTGCTGCCTGGGGGAGGCAGCTTCCCCTATAGTAGGAAGTGGATCTGCAGGTCTAGTTTTCCAAATTCAACACTCAGATCAGTCACACCTACCCCAGAAAGGCACAAGTGTGGGGATGGGCAAGAGGCCTCCAGCATTACTCTAGAAGAGATCCTTGCAGAAGGAAACAGAACCAGGTGAAAGAGGACTCACACACAAATTAAACGCAATGGATACACAAACTATTTTTTCTTTAACTAATCCAATCAAACTATTGGGGGCTTCCTAGGTGGCACTGTGGTAAAGAACCCATCTGCCAATGAAGGGAACACTCGGGATGTGGGTTTGATTCCTGGGTTGGAAAGATCCCCTGGAGGAAGGCATGGCAACCCACTCCAGTATTGTTGCCTGGAGAATCCCACGGACAGAGGAGCCTGGAGGGTTATAGTCCATGGGGTCACACAGAATTGGACATGACTGAAGCGACTGAGTTGAGCATACAAGCAGGCACACATCAAACTATTAGTGATATTTTAACCAACTCCCAAAACCTTTTATCAGTCTTCTTAGCATCCTAAATAATTTTACTACTAAAATCTTATAATGATAAAAAGATCTATCATAACTCAAAGTGTAGAAATAGCCATTTTACATAGACTCTATAAATGTGAATTGATAAACCTTTTACAACTTGCCACATCTGGAAGTCACCAAACATTGCCACATGAGGAAACCAGGAGGACATATTAGAGGAAATGTTGCTAAATTAAATTTTAGTGATTGTTGGGCTTGGGGGCATATTTACTTTTTCATTTCCCTGTTCTGTTTTACCATCATCCCATTTCTTCAACTTTCTTCCTCTTCCTCACCCTCCCTTCCACTTTCCCTTTTTAATTTTTTGGGCTAACAACTTATTGAAATATATTTCATATACCATATAATTAATTAATCAAAGTATAAAATTCAGTGGGTTTAAATATATTCATAGACTGTGCTCACTTTCTTCTCTAGCAGTTTTCATTCTGAGGTCAATAAAGGTTACCTCTTTCTTGCATACCCCACAATTGCTAGGTTCCTCTCTCACTCTGTCAGACTCTTTTGGCTAAATTACAACCTAGGTTAAATCCAACTCTTCACCTCTTCAGTCTCTATCCTTGTGTACCTGAATGTGGCTGCAGGAAAACCCACACCAATTTGTCAGCCTCATTTTAAATTCATAATCACTGGCCTCTAATGAGTCCTTAATGCTGACAAGCAAGGATAACTTTCCAGAATACTCATAAGCTCTGAGATCATTATTTTATATTCATTCCTCTCTATTCAAGTCTCCAATACCTCTGTTCCATTTCTACTCTCCATTGGTAATCTTATTCCTATTCCTTTGAGTAAAATGGAGCCATCAGAGAATTTCAGGGTATTCTCACAGTGTACCCTCACTTCCCTCCTGTTCTAATGGCTGATATCTTTGCTTCTAATACTAACCCATGTGTACCATATTCTGTTCTGTTTATGTACTCATTGCTCTAGCCATTTTCTTCTGTGCCTTGCATATTGTCATATTTCCCGCACAACTTCATTATTACTGTCCACATACAAACAAGCTATTTCTTCAATTATTTAAATAAAGCAAAAGTAGAAACAAAGCACATATACTCATGGAGTCAGATTTTTAAGTTTTTGAGGGGAAATAGACATTTAGTGGTGGAGAAGGCAATGGCACCCCACTTCAGTACTCTTGCCTGGAAAATCCCATGGACGGAGGAGCCTGGTAGGCTGCAGTCCATGGGGTCGCTAGGAGTTGGACACGACTGAGTGACTTAGCAGCAGCAGCAGATGTTTAGTGGAAAGCTAGAAAAATACTTTTTTTTTCCTTCTTGAACTTGTATGAAGTGAATCAAACAGCTGCCATGAAATATCAGACAGAACAATGTTTCCTTTCTTCTCAGTTGGTTATAGTTTTAGAAGACGGAAAAAGGAAGGCCACATTCCATATTATATGAGGAAACAGGAATTTCACAAGAGATCATTGACCTGCTTTCTTTTGCTGGCAGAGTAGTGTATTAAGCAAAACTCTGTAGATCTGGCACTTAAGCATTGTTTGTTATTTCACTTGAAATTTCCTAATACATATGCCTTTCTCTTTTGAAAAGAAAAAGAGCTCTACCAAAGTTAATTGCAACCCTTCAGGACAATGAAGTACTCTCTGTTCCCTTCTCATACCCTAAAATTTCTAAAATCTGCACTTTTATTTGTACTGTTGCCTTCTTCTGAATTTCCATTACTCCATTACATGCTTTATGTGCAAAATAAATGTTCACCATTATAGCCTCTCTCAAGTGCCCTACTGTTCTTGTAGTCTCCTCTGAATTTCTAGATATAAGTCAGAACGAGTGAGGAGAGAGAAATAGAGAGTAAGAGAGACAGACAAAGACACTAACTCAGTACCTTAAATGCAGACCAGGAGAAACTGAGCTACAAAATACAGCTTTATTTATGTAGCTTTGAAACAAAAACCAACTATATCCTCATGGATAACTGTTTGTTTGTACTAAACTAGTCTGACTTTACCATTTTACTGACTTCATCAGATTGCTTTTATTTCTAGAAATCTCTATCTTGGGAAGATAAATGTTCCAAGTAACTTTAAAGTTATGGAGAAAATCATTTAGATGAATATCAAGCTATTGAACTCTTAAAAAGATAACTTTGACAGATTTTTACTTCCCCAACTCTTTGAAGCCTCTTGACCTCAAAACCCAAGTCTTGCCATGTTCTCCAACCCCAAACTAGTATTAGTATGACCATTACCATTACTTTGCCAACAAAGGTTCGTCTAGTCAAGGCTATGGTTTTTCCTGTGGTCATGTACGGATGTGAGAGTTGGACTGTGAAGAAGGCTGAGTGCTGAAGAATTGATGCTTTTGAACTGTGGTGTTGGAGAAGACTGTTGAGAGTCCCTTGGACTGCAAGGAGATCCAACCAGTCCATTCTGAAAGAGATCAGCCCTGGGATTTCTTTGGAAGGAATGATGCTAAAGCTGAAACTCCAGTACTTTGGCCACCTCATGTGAAGAGTTGACTCATTGGAAAAGACCCTGATGCTGGGAGGGATTGGGGGCAGGAGGAGAAGGGGACGACAGAGGATGAGATGGCTGAATGGCATCACTGACTCGATGGACATGAGTTTGAATGACCTCTGGGAGTTGGTGATGGACAGGGAGGCCTGGTGTGCTGTGGTTCATGGGGTCGCAGAGTCTGAAACAACTGAACGACTGAACTGAACTGAACTGAACTGAACTGAATTACCCAATTCTAATCAATCTATGACACATACTGAAAGATGAGCCTTAAGCCAGGTTCTATGACTTCGCCTTTCTTTTTGAGAGGCTCAGACTCTGACATAGTAGTTCTTCTCCTTGCTGAGACAATGCACACCTAGCTTTGTCTGACTATCAGGCTGTTTGAATGATATTTTGGGAGAGCCAACATTCAACAAGTAATCAAAAAAAATCATTTACCTGATTTTCCACTTTGGACACTAGAATATTGAATTTATAAAGAGAACATTAAAAATATTTGAGAATGAATGAACCACACTATAATTATAATAACTGTAACAATAATAATAATAAATACATAAGAGCTTATGTATAAATACATAGAGGTATGTACATAGAAATACATATACACACATTTATATACATATATACTTACATATGAAAGTGAAAGTGAAGTCACTCAGTCGTGTCCCACTCTTTGCGACCCCGTGGACTGTAGCCCACCAGGCTCCTCCATTCATGGGATTCTTCAGGCAAGAGTACTGGAGTGGGTTGCCATTTCCTTCTCCAGGGGATCTTCCCGACCCAGGGATTGAATCCAGGTCTCCCGCATTGCAGGCAGACACTTTAACCTCTGAGCCACCAGGGAAGCCTTATACTTGCATATAAGCCTTGCTGCTGCTGCTGCTGCTAAGTCACTTCAGTTGTGTCCAACTCTGTGCAACCCCATAGAAATTACATATAAATATATATAAATACTTAAATAATGTATAAATGTATAAATACGTATGCTGCTGCTGCTGCTGAGTCGCTTCAGTTGTGTCCAACTCTATGCGACCCCATAGATGGCAGCCCACCAGGCTCCGCCGTCCCTGGGATTCTCCAGGCAAGAACACTGGAGTGGGTTGCCATTTCCTTCTCCAATGCATGAAAATGAAAAGTGAAAGTGAAGTCGCTCAGTCGTGTCCAACTCTTAGCGACCCCATGGACTGCAGCCTATCAGACTCTTCCATCCATGGGATTTTCCAGGCAAGAGTACTGGAGTGGGGTGTATAAATACATATACAATAAATACACAGAGGAGCTTAAGCACATTTAACACTACTGCTGCTGCTAAGTCGCTTCAGTTGTGTCCAACTCTGCGACCCCATAGATGGCAGCCCACAAGGCTCCTCTGTCCCTGGGATTCTCCAGGCAAGAATACTGGAGTAGGTTGCCATTTCCTTCTTCAATGCATGTATGCATGCATGCTAAGTTGCTTTAGTCATGTCCAGCATTTAACACTATTGCTAAGTCACTTCAGCTGTGTCCGACTCTTTGCGACCTCAGAGACAGCAGCCCACCAGGCTTCCCTGTCCCTGGGATTCTCCAGGCAAGAACACTGGAGTGGGCTGCCATTTCCTTCTGAATGCATCAGAGTGAAAAGTGAAAGGGAAGTCGCTCAGTCGTGTCCGACTCTTCGGCGATCCCATGGACTGTAGCCCACCAGGCTCCTCTGTCCATGGGATTCTCCAGGCAAGAGAACTGGAGTGGGGTGCCATTGCCTTCTCCAATTTAACACTATAGATGTGCTATCATCTCTCAATTCTTCCTCACTAAGGAAAATGAAAATCTTGGCCAAGTGTGTCTAAGGAAAAATTTCTTATTTACTTATTTATTTATTATTATTTTTACTTTACAATATTGTATTGGTTTTGCCATACATCAACATGTTGATCAGTGTCTGTCTAAATCTTAATTAGCAGTGCTGATTTTACGCCATTCTTTTGAGGATTTCCTTTTCTTTTCTGTTCACATGCAACACCATTCATGTAAATGATTGCTTTCTTGTTCTAGTTTTTATTTCTGATACCAGTGTATTCCTCAATAAATTTGCTCCAAGTTTTCCCCAGAGTTCAAAGTCTTTATCAACAGTATTTCCAATAAGATTTACTTTTGTCTGATATACAATGTCTCCTTGCATTTCTCTGCTTTGTTTGCCATCTATATTTTCTTTTTACTTCATCTCTTATCTCTAGGTTATGATGGTAGAGTTGGTAAAGTGTAGGAGAGAGGAATCTATCTTTAAAAGCCAATTTCTTTTTAGGACAGGGAAGCTTTCAGATGAAATCTATCCCCAAAATGCAATATCCTTTGGGGAAAAAGGTATTTTATTAAGACACCTGTGTGTAGTATTTATGCACATTCTTCTGGCTTCTCTGGTGGCTCAGATGGTAAGGAATCCTCCCGCAATCCAGGAGACCTGGGTTCAATCCCTGGGTCCAAAAGATTCCCTGGAGAAGAGAATGTCTACCCTCTCCAATAATCTTGCCTGGAGAATTCCATGGACAGAGGAGCCTGACAGGCTACAGTCCCTGGGATCGCAGAGAATTGGAGATAACTGAGCAACTAAGGCTTTCACTTTTCTTTGATAAAAAAGTTAAAGCCCTTCAGGCTCCATTGGCAAAGTTTTATTTCTCTGTTTGTAGCAGGGAATCCAAGATGAGGAAGAAGAAGGTTCTTTCAACCTTCCTCATGCAAATAAACCATTGTTTTGCCCAGTGGGTATTACTAAGGTGCTTAAGAAATTGTGTTGCCAGTTAATCATTAGAGACAATCAGATCTTAACGATACTGTGTGAGCTTCACATTCTAGAAATGTACTTTGTACAGTTTTCCATCAAATGTTATTAGAAGTGATTACAGAATGATTACATGGAATTAGTTAAAGGTAGGGAACTACATGGGAAGGTGCAGAATTGACAAAGCACCTAAACTGTATTAGGCACTTGCTGATGAATTAAATAGTCTCAAATAGAGCTCCTAATAGAAGCCCAAATTAGCTAAAAGTGATACAAATGTAATTGGTTACTTGGCAAGGATCTTTAGAATGCAGGCTGCCCAGAAAAAGAGGAAGTATACATGGCAATATAAGTGAAAGTGTGATTCTTTACATAAAAATGGCTGATAATTTCTAAACTATATTTGTATTTTTGGTACATTTAAAACACAGTCCAAGAAACATTTGGACTATAAATGTATATAAAATCAGGAACCATATATAAATAGTCACATAATTAAGTTTTTAAAATTATTTTTAACAATTTAACTGTGAAGTAATTACTATAAAGTCAATAAATAAAATTGAGTAATGACATTGATTTATTTATCTGTATGTTCTTCTTAACATATTTTTTGAATGCCAATTCTGTTCCCATCTTATGGCTTAGGGGAGACCGAAGAATATGTAGGACTGACATGTACATGCTGCTATACTTAAAACAGATAACTAACAAGGACATGCTGTAGAAATAATTTTCTTAATGCAAAACAAACAAACAAACAAATGACCCAACATGTATATAAAAAAATGATTGCTGTCTTGGGAGACTAAGTGGATATGTATGTCCCTGCAAAGTAGGAAACAAAGAATACAGTTGAGGAAAAAATAATGAATTCAATTTTGGACATTAGAGATGGTCCTAATTTCTAGGTCAAGATTACATATTAGTATTTAAGAGTGAATTTAGGGATGGAGATATTTTGGGGGAGTATGACCAGCCTATGGCTTATGGAGTACTCTGGGATGGAGCTGGTCTTCTTGGGATAATGTGCAGAGTAAGAATAGATGAGGGCTAGAGTAGAGCAAGGAAAGAGTGACATGATGGATCAGGGAGAAGAGAAAAAGACTTTATGCTTCTGAAAGGAAGGGAATGTGTTGTTAATCTGTAATGTATACTATACAAATTAACAAATTGTATTTAGAAGTCATTCTGGTGAAAATTAATGATGTAGAGAGTTTGGTTCTCCTTTTTATTTACTTCAAAAGTTTCAATTTGCTTCAACTTTTAGGGAATGTATACTATTAAGTGTGAAGGAGAAAAGATTTGACCTCTGCCCTGACCCTAACACTAACCCTAACAGTTACTTCTGATAAACTTGAAGGGGCCAGATTCATAAAAGAGGGGCCTTGAAGCTTTGGAGAGTTGTATATTGAAGATGTATCTGTGAATCCAGCTTGACTGCCAACCTAGTTCTGATAATATAAGAATATTTTCTCTGAATTAAATGAATCAACTTGGAGTCACATTTCGCCCTCTGTTTTCTATCTGTGCCTTTATCAAGTACTATTTTCCTGTGCAGATGAGAGAAGGAGGTGGTAGCATAGATCATTTAATATCCAGGGTTTTGTTAATGAAATATTGTTACTATAATAAAACCTCCTCAACTCATAGCATTCTAAGGAATGCTCAAAGATTTGGATAATTATAAGATTTCCCAAAGTCCTTAGAATTAGTGTTTTATAGAACAAGAAGAGCATGAGAATTTTCAGTTCAACAGTTCAACTCTTTGTGACTCTAGCCCACAAGGCTCCTTTGGAAAAATACTGGAGTGGGTAACCATGCCCTCTTCCAGGTTATCTTCCCGACCCAGGGACTGAACCTGGATCTCCTCAATTGCAAGCAGATTCTTTACTGTCTGAGGCCCCAGGGAAGCCCAATTCAACTGACTGTCAAGTCCTAATATTTAATTTTTTTAATGTTAACATCACTGATATTTAATTCTATGCCTCTGTACTTCATGCTCTGTTAAGTGTCTCACCTTCATGATTTGCCACAATCCGCTATGCTGTGCAAACTCTTTAAAGGATCTTGCAGTTTGTGATGTGAAAGTTTTTCAGTTTTGCATTTGCTTCCTGCATAAGTTTTGTGACTTTTACATGTTACCTGTAGTTTCTAAATTGGAAGCAATAAATTTACAGCCAAATTTTCCATGCATTAATGAGATCCCATGAAGCCTTAGAAACTTTAGAGTACCTAACTCGGTTTTGAATTAATAAATATTTTATAGTTCCTCTGGGTTTATTTTTCAAGCATTATGTTACCAGACCTCAGCTTAGATTGCTTCTTATTTCCTAATATATATAATCGTTATTTTGTAATCTGACCCCAAAATGAGTATTCGATAAATATTTCATAAATATTTTTAAATGAATAACAAACTTTAAAGTGTATTCAAACACCGTATTTTGACTGTGTATAATTGATACTCATATTATACTAACAGCAAAGTACAATGTTTCATTTTACTTTGCCCCTGGCTTTTTTGCTTTTATAGGTATTTCAAACTAAAAGTGATGACAGTTTGAAAAGTCCTAGCAAAGAGATTGGAAAAAAAAACAAAGATGCAGCGACTTCTTTGGGGAGCAGGTTTTTGAATACCACTTGTCTAGATTCTATAGTAATGTCAATATATATTTAATCAAATCCACTAAGCCTTCCTATTAATTTAAGCTTTGAAAGAGATACAAAAGGAGCTCTACATAAGGAGCTTTCTTATTAACATAAAGATAGATCTAGGGTGTGGCAAATGAGATGCTGGTGATTCTGCAACTTCTGATGCAAGAGTTTGTGGACTATACTTTAAAATCATTGTTTAAAAATGTGGATTCCTAGGTTTCACCCCAAAGATGCTGGGTCAGTACTTAGTCAACAGATATTGTAAGGTAGCTGCTTCAGGGGATTCCCAGGTGGCGCTAGTGGTAAAGAATCCACTTGCCAATGCAGGAGACATAAGAGATGTGAGTTCGATCTCTGGGTTGGGAAAATCCTCTGGAGGAGGGCATGGCAAAAACTCCAGTATTCTTGCCTGGAGAATCCAATGGACAGAAAAGCCTGGTGGGCTACAGTCCCTTGGGTCGCAATGAGTTGGATTCAACTGAGGCGACTCAGGATCTGCCTCAGATGCTAAACTGGGGGAACCAAAAAAACCTTTAGAAATCAAGGTAAGCAATATTATAATGTAATATTTAAAAAATAACTACAAAATTCAGAACATGATGAACACATTATAAAATTTTTAAATTAAGGAGTGATCAGTATTATTGATTTTTCCTTTTGCCTCAGGCTAGGACATGGCTCAACAGGGCACTGTGTCTTAAAACTAAAGGAAAACAAACATGTGAAATATGACCAGGAATAAGCCAAGCCCTAGGACAAATGTTTCCCTCAGTGGCCTGTTAACTGATTCAGTTTCCTTCTTACAGGGAGTTTCTGCAGTTAGGAGCTGCTTATTTGCTATAGCTCCTGAGACCAGTGCTTTCAGATCAGCACTCAAGATCACCCAAGAGGTAGAAAGGGGTTGGTTGCAAGACTATCACTGTTGGAATTATGACTTCTGGAATTAAGCTCCAATCTCATGAGGGCTTGCTTACAAATATCTCATTCTTGACATATGCTTACATTTAAATTCATCATTGCTGTAGAAGAACTGAAAATCTAACAAATGCCTTTAATGTACATGTAACAGAAACAACAAAAGCACAATAAATATACTTATTTCCTCGAAGATTTTTGGTTCCTTCGAATAACTGAAGGTCTTTTAAATATGTATTGAGCAATAATACATCATTTAAATATACTTGCCAAACATTTTGGTAGGAACAAAATAGTTTGCATGCTTTCAATAATCACAATAAATATTTTCAGGAGAATAAAAAACTTTAAAATGTGTGCTGTTTACTATGCACATTTTATCAAAATTTTAAAATCATAAATATTTATTATTACTTACCATATACCAGGCATGTATATATAAAATGGGAAGAGAATGAGGGCAAATTGTTATAACTTAAATATTTAGCTGTCTAAAATAAAATATACTCTATCATAATATAAACAATATATTACAGGAATCACCTTGTGGACCAATAGAGAGACCTTAAATATTACTAACTCCCATTTTGAGAAATACTAATAGAATGTAAGCCAAAATGGAGATTTTCCTGTTATCAGCATTTCCACAATTTGATCAAAAGGATTGAGGTAATATGTATATTTCATTAATTTCTATGATAGTCTAAAGAATACATGGAGTTCTGTGTTGAGAAAGATGGAGAAAAATCAATTCGTCTAGAGTGGGAAAGATAATCTGTCCTATGTTCTCCTCTGCAATCCTTAATTCTATTAACAGTTATATTTCCCAAACTGTGCATGATATAGTATAATAGTAATGCTTTGTAGATGCAATTAACCATGAATAGGAATTGTATAAAGCCATGTCTCTTGACAGCTCATGAACTTTACCTTCAATTCTTCAGGAAAAAAAGATCTACATACATGAAATTAAGTTAACTGATTTATCAAGTTTAGTTATCTGGATTTCCCTTAGTTAACAGCAAAATAAGCTATTAGCAGGGCTTCCCAGGTGGCTCAGTGGGAAAGAATCTTCCTGCCAATGCAGGTGACATAGGAGTCGCAGTTTCAATCCCTGGGTGGGGAAGATCCCCTGGAGTACGAAATGGCAACCCAGTCCAGTATTCTTGCTTAGAAAATTCCATGGATAGAGGAGCTGGCAGGCTACAGTCCATGGAGTCTCAATGAGTCGGACACCACCACCACCACAGCAAATAATCATTGGAACCATGCTTCTGGTTCATCCTAAGAAGGATAGAAAGTGAAAGTGAAGTGAAGTCGCTCAGTCGGTCGGACTCTTTGCGACCCCATGGACGGAGGAGCCTGATAGGCTACAGTCCATGGGATTTTCCAGGCAAGAGTGCTGGAGTGGATTGCCATTTCCTTCTCCAGGGGATCTTCCCGACCCAGGAATCGATGCATTGCAGGCAGACGCTTTACCATCTGAGCCACCAAGGAAGAAGGACAGAGTGTCTCAATAATTCTGTTGAAGAATGTTAAGTATCTATGTTTTTAAATCCTGTATCAAAACTGTATACGGATGTATTTATGTGTGTATATGTATACATACATTAATTTATTTTTAATTAAGTCAAACAGTTACCTTGAAAATTAACTTGTGCTGCATTTTTCCTGCATTATGATACCATACAATGTTGTTTCTCTATCTTGAGTGGTCTTCTTAACAAAATATTAAGAATATGAGTGTCTCCTGGAGGCAATAAAAAATAGTTTCTTTGCCTCTGTCTGTCCAAGAAGCCAGAGTGGTTATGAACAAAACAGGCTAGATTTGGTATGAAAATATCTTGGTATGAAACCCAGCTCCATAATTTACTTACTCTGTGATTATGAATAGGAGTCACTTAAACTTTCAGACTTACACCTATTGAGAAAATGATGTGTCATGAATAAGGTTGGATAATAAGCTTGTCAAAATTTGTAAATATATAGAATAATATACTCCACTTAAAATATATATTGCTTTAAAAAGCCTGAACATGAAAAAAAAGGGTAATTCACAGTGAAAGCTATCTGCATCTTATTGGGTCATTAGTATAAATTTTCAACAACAAGCTTTATGACTTTGTTTTGAAGACATGGTTTTTATAACTGTGTTCTCAGCATGAGTTAGTTTAAACAATGAATCTGTCCAAATTCACTGAGACTTTGATAAGGAAGCTATAAGGTCATTTTTTTCAGTACTATCCTAAAAATAAGATTTTAGAAAGATAAATTTTAATATTGTCATGGAAAAGACACTGTAAACCCAAATTTGAAGGGGTATTATGCTTATCTAAAATAATGCTGACTGTTCTTAGCAAGTATATATCTTATATTCCAGGTTTCAGTGGGAATATACTTTTGTAAAAAGCACAATTGAGAATATTTTGAAATATTTGAACTATCACCCTAAGAAAAACTTTGCATATGAATATTCATAATTACTTTTCATATAATTTAGGGGATTTATTGCCATTTTGAAGTCAATCCATGAATCCTAAATTGAGGACACTGGTATATTTCTTTCCAGGTAGAATGTCTGACAGAGTTAAATAAGGAGTTTTTTCATTCAAAATCTGACTTTTTCCCTGAATTTTCAGCCTGGCATGCTGCAGACCATGGGGTCACAGGGTCAGACGTGACTTGGTGGCTGACTGACAACTGTTAGATGAGTGTCATTAACAGAAAGAAAGAGGAAGAAATGTGTAGCAGCTGGAGTAAAAGATAATAACATAGCTAAGGGATGTGAGAGTTGGACTGTGAAGAAAGCTGAGCGCCAAAGAATTGATGCTTTTGAACTGTGGTGTTGGAGAAGACTCTTGAGAGTCCCTTGGACTGCAAGGAGATCCAACCAGTTCATCCTAAAGGAGATCAGTCCTGGGTGTTCATTGGAAGGACTGATGTTGAAGCTGAAACTCCAATACTTTGGCCACCTGATGCAAAGAGCTGACTCATTTGAGAAATCTCTGATGCTGGGAAAGATTGAAGGCAGGGGGAGAAGGGGATGACAGAGGATAAGATGGTTGGATGGCATCACCGACACGATGGACATGGGTTTGGGTGAACTCCGGGAGTTGGTGATGGACAGGGAGGCCTGGTGTGCTGCGGTTCATGGGGTTGCAAAGAGTTGGACACGACTGAGCAACAGAACTGAACTGAACTGAAGGTGAAAGAGGGGAAAAATTAATGGAGCCAACATAAAAGTGGCTGTATATAATTGGTTATCATGTTTCACTGTATGCTAAAAATAAAGACTCAAGCAGTATGTCACAATTCATTTAAAAATAATCTGTTCTGGAGGAAAAAAAAAAGTCTATTTTAGATTGAAGATTTTTAGATGATTTGGTACTTCCAAGATGTTTATGAGCATTTGTCTTCAGTTGTTCCTTTGGCGTGGCTGTCCGGCAGAGGAGTGGAACCGTGGGATTCACGACTGCATGGGTGAAATCGTGGGTGAGTGAGAATGAAGACCCTGGATCAGCACTGAGGCTGTTTGTAGAGATTGGGTGGCTGAGGTTTTCTAGACTCAGGAAATCCTTCACCCTTACTCCTATCTTAAGGTTCAGTTCAGTTCAGTTCAATCACTCAGTTGTGTTTGACTCTTTGAGACCCCATGAATCGCAGCACACCAGGACTCCCTCTCCATCACCAACTCCCAAAGTTTACCCAAATTCATGTCCATCGAGTTGGTGATGCCATCCAGCCATCTCATCCTCTGTCATCCCCTTCTCCTCCTGCCCCCAATCCCTCCCAGCATCAGTCTTTTCCAATGAGTCAACTCTTTGCATGAGGTAGTCAAAGTATTGGAGTTTCAGCATCAGTCCTTCCAATGAACACCCAGGACTGATCTTTAGGATGGACTGGTTGGATCTCCTTGCAGTCCAAGGGACTCTCAAGAGTCTTCTCCAACACCACAGTTCAAAAGCATCAATTCTTCGGCACTCAGCTTTCTTCACAGTCCAAATCTCACATCCATACATGACCACTGGAAAAACCATAGCCTTGATTAGATGGACTTTTGTTGGCAAAGTAATGTCTCTGCTTTTGAATATGCTATCTAGGTTGGTCATAACTTTCCTTCCAAGGAGTAAGCATCTTTTAATTTCATGGCTGCAATCACCATCTGCAGTGATTTAGGAGCCCCCCAAAATAAAGTCTGACACTGTTTCCACTGTTTCACCGTCTATTTCCCATGAAGTGACGGGACCAGATGTTAGAATCAAGATTGCCGGGAGAAATATCAATAACCTCAGATATGCAGATGACACCACCCTTATGGCAGAGGGTGAAGAGGAACTAAAAAGCCTCTTGATGAAAGTGAAAGAGGAGAGTGAAAAAGTTGGCTTAAGGCTCAACATTCAGAAAACTAAGATCTTAAGGTTGGATGACTTATTTAAATATACATATAGTTTGGGACAACCAGGTATTCATTCTTTCCTGTCATCTGTTCTCCATGCTACTCCTATCGTAAAGCTGACACTCAGGCTTGTTTATATCATAAGCTTAACTCCTGTGGTATCTCACTGTGATGCAGTGTGGACAAGGGGTGAAGGGGCGGTGAGCTCCACCTCACCGTGGTGGAGAGTGCCTTGACATAAAGCTGAGTGACAAACTTCAGCTGCTCATAAAGAGTGAGATCTAGAATTGATCCTATCCCTTTCCCAAAGGTGAAGAAACAGCAAGAAGGCCAATCGGGTATTCAAAACTCAACTCCTTTGCCCATGACCTTGCATAACCTTGATGAGACTGGTCTGTAACACAGAACTCAATGAGGAAGCCCTGAGGTGGAAATACAAACCTTCCTGAAAGTGAAAGTGTTGGTCACTCAGTCGTGTCTGACTCTTTGTGACCCCTGGACTGTAGCCAGCCAGGCTCCTTTGTCCATGGGATTCTCCAGGCAAGAATATTGGAGTGAGTTGCCATTCTTTTCTCCAGGGGATCTTCCCAACCCAGGGATCGAAACTTGGTCTCCTGCATTGCAGGCAGATTCTTTACAATCTGAGCCACCGGGAAAGTCCACAAGCCTTCCTAGGATTCCACATCATTCACATTGCTGGACCACAGCCATTTTTGGTGGCACTCTTTTTCACAATGAGAATCCATCTGTCCAGGTAAATTTAAATGCTGTTTGTGAGTTGACATCTTCATTGCATCACCTTTATCCATCTAGCTTTGAAACTGAGTCACTCTTCAAAATAACTCTTTGGAAAATGAGTCAGAGTTGGAATAAAAAGATTCATTGTGTTTTTTTCCTATGTGCCTTCAAAGACTTTTAAGCAGGAAAGTTGTATGATTAGATTTTCATTTTGACAATGTATTACATACAGTGAATAATGGAAAGAGAGAAGCCTAAGTAAGATTTACAAGGTTCTGAGCAGAGTGAATAGTTACATTACAGTTTTGTTAACAAAGATAATATTTGAAGGAAAGTAATAGGTTTTTAAAACATATTTTAAATTTGGGGTTTGAAGTGCATGAGAGTCCAGTTGGAGACAGCTTCCTTTGAGCCTGCTAAGAGAACTTTTACAGAGAAATAAATGTGGAATTCCACATATCATTGTCTGTCTTTTGGTGAGATATTTAGAACAGTGGGAATATCTAGGGGACACTATGAGGACAGACTATTAGAAATCATCGGGAGGGCGGAAGTTTCAAACTGTGTATGCACCTTTCTTCTTAAAAATTATGATGTCACCCTAAGTAGAATGCACCCTATCAATTTCTAAGATTTTAGCTGTAGTGAATTGCTATTTATGATAGAAGTGTGAAGCACATATCAATCAAGTAACTTGAGGTATAAAATAAAAGATTAGCAAGTACCAGAACCAAGGATTCTGAAAAAATCAACTCAGCAAATGTGTATTGAATGATTTCTAAAAATCCTCCATAGTTACTCATAATGATAAAATGTAGAATGACATGGACTACACGATTGAGTAGTTAAGGTCTCTTAGGAAAGTCACATAAGTGGTTAACAATTTTAATGAGAAAGCAATGATAAAGGTATCCCTGTGATGTTATGGGAGAAGATAATACAAATATAATATGTGTGTATGTGTGTGTGTGTGTGTGTGTGTGGTGTGTATGTGTGTGTAGGGTAACAATTGTGATGGTGTAGACTTCATAGGAAGAGAGGATTCTAGGCTGAGTTTTGAAGGATGGGACTACTTTATTGGGTTCAGTTCAGTTCTGTTCAGTCGCTCAGTTGTGTCTGATTTGTGACCCCATGAATTGCAGCACGCCAGGCCTCCCTGTCCATCACCAACTCCTAGAGTTTGCTCAAACTCATGTCCATTGAGTTGGTGGTGCCATCCAGCCATCTCATCCTCTGTCACCCCCTTCTCCTCCTGCCCCCAATCCCTCCAAGCATCAGAGTCTTTTCCAATGAGTTAACTCTTCGCATGAGGTGGCCAAAGTATAGGAGTTTCAGCTATAGCCTCAGTCCTTCCAAAGACTGATCTCCTTTGGAATGGGCTGGTTGGATCTCCTTGCAGTCCAAGGGACTCTCAAGAGTCTTCCCCAACACCACAGTTCAAAAGCATCAATTCTTCAGCACTCAGCTTTCTTCACAGTCCAACTCTCATATCCATACATGACCACTGGCAAAACCATAGCCCCTTTAGGCTGATGCAATTTCTCAAATAAGTGTTATCATGTATGATTTAGGGCTTCTCTGGTGGCTCAGATGGTAAAAAATCCACCTGCAATGTGGAGACCAGGGTTTGATCCCTTGGTTGGGAAGATCCCTGGAGGACAGCATGACATCTACTCCAGTATTCTTGCCTGGAGTATCCCATGGACAGGGGAGCCTGGTGGGCTATAATCCATGGGGTCACAAAGAGTCGGACATGACTGAGTGACTAAACACACACATATATACATCATTTAAGATTGCTTTTGACTGCAAGTAGCAAAAATTGCAGGTATCAATGGTGCTAGCAATAGAACCATTTAATTTTATTCTATAACATGGGGGGAGATATAAGGTATAAATAAGTTTGAACAGTAATACATGACAAAGATTAAAAATCCCAGACATAGCTGTATAAGCATATTTTATGGAAATATGGAAGTAAATAATAAGAGTAGCTAAAAACTAAGAAATGACTGAGAGTAAGGAATAGAATTTGGGGATGTTGAGTAGTAATGTAAGGGAGTCATACTTTTCTATATACCTTTAAACACTATTTTTAAAACTAGGTATAGATAGAATATTATAAAAATTAAAGTTTAATTTAAATATTTAAGTATGACTGCTACTATATTCATTATTAGTTCAGTTCAGTCTCTCAGTGGTGCCTGACTCTTTGCAACCCCATGGACTATAGCACATCAGGCCTCCCTGTCCATCGCCAACTCCTGGAGTTTACTCAAACTCATGTCCACTGAGTCGGTGATGCCATCCAGCTATCTCATCCTCTATTGTCCCCTGCTCCTCCTGCCTTCAATCTTTCCCAGCATCAGGGTCTTTTAAAATGAGTTAAATATTCATTAGAGCCTTGACTTATTAATTTTGAAGTTTCAGCTGTATATCTTAATGGTAATACACACATAATTTTGAAACTCAGGACTTGAGATGTGGTGTTTGAAAATGAGAAGCCCTCCAAGAAGAACAAGAGAAGAACTGCCCAGAGAAAGTAAAATTAGTAGATACAAGAATTACATGTATGAGGAAGCGATCAATAGCCCAAACGAGGGCTTAATATATTATGAATCTTTCAAATGTTTAATAATTGGTGAATTTGATAAGAGAAATAGTTTATAATTTAATGAGCTTATTGGACTACTCAAGAATGTTGTAAATGCACTTTACTAATGAAATGAAGATAATATTTTTAAAATACATGAATCATCTCTCTTTCTTTCTCCCTCTCTCTTCCATTTTTTTTTGTTTTGCAATTTTTTTTCCTCCAAGGCTATGAAGACATATTTTACTAACTTGAAGAGGCTTGAGATTGATAAAAAAGAATATGAAGAGAAATAACAAGGTCTTTTTTTGCTGGTTTTTTTTTTTTTCGGTCCTTATAAAGATGATAACCTAACCATCCTCTCCTAAATGAAATATATATAAAAACAAAGCTTAGAAATTTATAAATTTTAGTTTGCATGTAAGCAGAGAGTTGAGAAGATTGAGGATATGATGCAGAGGAATTCTCCCATCACTACCTCTTATTTCTCAACAAATCAAAGAAAGGTCCCTTTACTAGGTTTTGAGAGGACAAAGGAATGGAAACCTCAACAAGACAGGGTATGAGAAATGTATGTGTTGACTCTTGTCACCAACTTGTGGTTGAAAGCCACAGTGTCTGACTGCAGGGTACATGATGACTCTGAGAAAGGCTGGTGATCCAATGGAAAAACCAGTAGTAACAACCCTACTTTCCTGTGGACATTCAACAACATATACTAGACTTAGAAGTTCTTAGTGACACCTTCAAAGGATCAAAAAGTAGCTGAGATGAGAGATTTCATGTCTCTCATGAAGCTGCCATCTTGAGGGGTGAGGAGACTCTGAAGCTGAAAAATTGACATTTTAACTGAGGCAACATATGGACCTTATACCCATGAATCAGAGGTGCATAGCCTGAAAATTTAAGGATGGGGTCAATGGACCAGAAAAATAGCTTTGATCCTGGGACCTACAATCACATACTGTCAGTGCTAACACTCTACCTCTTTTTCCAGCCTCTGAATTCACCTTTAGGAGACCAGGTGGTGTATACAAGACAAGCATACAGCAGAAACGATCAGGAAGCCTGTGAATGGTGTCGTGTTTTACTCTTGAATCAAAATGCCTTGTTAAGTAGGGAAAGACTGGGAGAAATAACTTTGATAGGGGCTTGAACTTCGAATGGTCTGGATATTAATGCAGAATTCATGCAGAAGAGGGAGAAGGCAATGGCATCCCACTCCAGTACTTTTGCCTGGAAAATCCCATGGACAGAGGAGCCTGGTAGGCTGCAGTCCATGGGGTCGCTGAGTCGGACACGACTGAGCGACTTCACTTTTACTTTTCACTTTCATGCATTGGAGAAGGAAATGGCAACCCACTCCAGTGTTCTTGCCTGGAGATTCCCAGGGATGGGGAAGCCTGGTGGACTGCCGTCTATGGGGTCGCACAGAGTCAGACACGACTGAAGTGACTTAGCAGCAGCAGCAGTAGCAGCATGCAGAAGAGATTAATTTGAAATATCATTTTAAACAATGATAGTTATCTAGGTCTTATCATTCTTGCAGGATGGTGGCCTACCATGAAGTTAGCTTAAATGCAGACAATTTTTTAAGCTTTTTTTCCCTGTTAGTAGTTTTAGTTGTAGTTCATATACTTTGATTCTGCTACAAGTAGGAGCTCAGCAAATGTAGAAATAAAAGGAAGAACAACTTGTGTCCTTGATTATATATTATCCCCATGCTCTTTTGTGCACATCTTTCAGGATTCAATTTACTTTTTTACATTTTAAGGTATTCTCTAGGTCCAAGCCTCCTAAGGCAGATCAGCTGGATAAAAGTGAAGTGATAGTATTAACTACACAGGTCTATGAACAGCTGAAGAACTGGGATAAGTGAGTTCTCAGTATCAACTTGATGAAGGTTAAGTAGTTACTCAAGAATGAGGAATTTTCTGGATAATTCTTTCATCATTTTAGGATCAACCAGTATCTCAGTTCTCAATTTCCTGGCCCTCTATTGAAGACATGCTGGTGTTCTAGGGGATAGGACCAAGCCTGACTTTAGTTAAGAGGGACTTAAAATGCCCAAACAATCCAGTGACTCAAGAGGAAGTCATTTTTTTTTTTCCTACAAGAATGACTCCTACCCCATCTAAACCTGCCCTCTGTTTAACACGGCTTGTGCCTTTGTTCACATCAGGTCTTCCTCCCTCCCTGTCTCTCTCCCTCCTCCCTGTCATTCGTAGCGTAGTGTTAGTCTCTCAGTCGTGTCTGACTCTTTGTGCCCATACAGACTGTCACCCACAAGGCTCCTCCGTCCATGGGATTCTCCAGGCAAGAATACTGGAGTAGGTTGCCATTCCCTTCTCCAGGGATCTTTCCAACCAGGGATTAAACCCAGGTCTCCTGCATTGCAGGCAGATTCTTCACTGTCTGAATGACAGGCAAGCCCCTCTGTCATTAACAGGGTCCAAGTCCTGTTTTTGTCATCCAACTAGTAGCAGGACGTGTCTAAGGCTAGCTTTTTGCTTTGCCCTTATCTATCCCCCCTTCTAAGAAAGGAATAACTCTTCCTCAACGCTGACTCTGGAGCTGGGACAGAATATGGTGACAGATTTATCACTTGCTCTGCTGAGTTTCAGAGTGCTGCCTGTAGAGGCCCCTTCATGACACTGTGTTGAATGGTCAGGAGGCCAAATGTTTACTTGCGTTACCATCTGCTGACTGTATCCTTCCTACTGAGTTGGACTTCAGCTCATCAGGTATAGTCGACTCCTTCTACCTGGAGCCAGTTTATAGTTCCAAGTGCTTACCTCTTCCCCTCTAGCCAGCACCACATGCTTTTGGAAGTGATGATTATTCTTTTGGGAAAATCTGTGGATCAATTTGAATGTGTTTGGCTGTAGATAATGGGAAATCTGGCTCAATTGGCACAGTGTAGAAATGTGTTCCTTTCTAAAACCTGAGTACAGAGATAAAAATGACGTTAGGGTTGGGATCAACTAATGGCTTCATATCCATGTGTATAACTATAGACACGTGGGTATGATACAGTGAGAAGATACCATGACAATTGTAAGATGTCTTTCATTCTGAAGATAGGTCATTAAGGTGAACAGTACCCTGAAGAAATATATTACGAAGTCTAATGTAACTTAAAAACCAGATTTAGATTATAGTAAGTAAATCCATCTCAAAGTTTCAACTCTTTCCATTTGGATAATTAGAAAAAATTCATGTTGGTACTTGTAAAGATAAACATACAGTTCAGTTGCATTTCAGGAATGAAACATACAAGGTTTAGGCTGGGGGTGCTCATGTTTAAGACATTATGTCTTTAATCTTACGTTTGTACTTTTATTTCAATATACTGTCTCTTCAAAAGTGGTGGAGGAGAACTGAAATACATGATTTAACTAATACTCTGAGGAGAGTAAAGAAATTTGAGAGGTAATATGCATCCACTTATGGGATCAGAGATTGCCCTAGGGAGCAGCACCAAATCTTTACCTGTGATTTGTGACTCAGAATCAGAGGTCCATGCTCCCTCTTATTTATTTTCACAATATATATTGTGTATATATAATATGTATGTATATAATAAATGTGTGCTGTGCTTAGTCGCTCAGTCTTGTCTGACTTTGTAACTCCATGGACTGTAACTGCCAGACTCCTCTGTCCATGGGGATTCTCCAGGCAAGAATATTGGAGTGAATTGCCATGCCTTCCTCCGGGGCATCTTCCCAACCTAGGGATCAAATGTAGGACTCCCGAATTGCAGACGGATTCTCTACCAGCTGAGCCACCAGGGAAGCCCAAGAATACTGGAGTGGGTAGCCTATCCCTTCTCCAGGGGAACTTCCCAACCCAGGAATTGAACTCGGGTCTCCTGCATTGCAGGCAGATTCTTTCCAGCTGAGCTGCCAGGAAAACCAGGGAAATTATGTATATAATATAATTATATATATAATTTATTTATACAAATATATAAATTTATATAAACATATAGATATAAATAAATGCATATATATTTATACATTAATAAAGATATATTGTATAATATATATACATAAATATATATTGTATAAGTGGGTGGGTATGTATTTTTTCACCAATTATTGAATTTTAAGTTATATACTTGTGTTTAAGTTGAATGGTGGTTAAGATAAACTTGGATTATGATACATACAATGCTAAACAGTCAGCTGGGTAAATGATACAGTTATTTATGCTTTTAAATCTTCTAATGTCAACACCTTAAGGGCTTTATCCATCTCCCCGACTTTCCCATGCTTAATATAAAGGCTTACACGGGATGCTTATGTGCTGATGGAATAAAAGTTTAAGAATATAAAGAAGCCAACACTGATAGCAAAATAAGCACACTTTGTATTCATTATCTTAATTTGACTTGTGAAAGAGTATTTTAAAAGGTAACCAATCGATAATCAGATTCTTAAATAAGTTTTCTTGGAAAATATTCAGGAAACTCTTTAAAAGAAGAGATTACTTTTGCCTTAGAACTTAATCTGTAAAATTCTGTATCGAGGTATACGGCTTTTGATTCAGCATTATTAGATTAATCTGTATCAATTGACTCTTTTGAAACAGGGCTTTCCAGCATGAGTTTATTTTTGGTGTAATTTTATCCTTGCCTTATTCAATTTTCCCTGTAAAAGCACAGGTCTTAAGCCAATATTAATACTTATGGTATCATCATTATCTGATTTCCTGTTTTTCTCAATGGTGTGTTTTCCTTGTAATACATCCATCCGTCATGTTCCACCTCATCAGTTTTTAGGTTATATTTAATGTCACTGTCATATTTTAGTTTACATACTTTCAAAACAACAAAATAGAAATAATGTAAAGTTGTTTCAGTTTTTTAATTTTCATCACAAGCTATTGTATTTAGGGGTCAGAGGTGAAGGCAAGGGGAAGGTCTACAAACCTCAAATAGTTTTATGTGGAAAAAAAAACCAAACATTTTGACATGTATCACTGCTCTTGATCTTTCCAACAATGCTGTAGACTCAATTTAGAAGTTATGTTCTCTATACAGACAATGGGGTTAGTGGAAAGTGTGCTGGACTTGAATCCTTAAACCTTCCCTTTCATCCCAGATCTACCTTTTACCTATATTAAGATCTCAAGTAATTAAAAAAAATCAATCTATGATAGAGTTTCCCCAATGCAAAATTAGAATAGAAATACACATACTATTCAATTTGTAGGAATTGTTGTGTTGAAATAATTAGAGACCTGAACATCTACTAATGTAAATTAGAGATTTAGACAAAAGGAGACTGACACAGATGATCTAAGGAAATCAAGTATGTTTGCTCATAAAAAGATACAGATGGTAGCAGCTAAGTGAGTGCACACAGCAGGGAAATCCACACTATTTTTAATGATAAGACAGAAGTTTAAATTTCCAGATACCTACAAGGCTTTAGAAGTGGACACATGATTGCAAATCATTAAGTCTGAGTAAGGAGGGTTACATAGACTCTTCCTGAGGCCTCCTTTCCTGTCCTGATTTATATACACTTGGCTGAAGACGTCTCTGCATCCCCTGGGGGCAGCCTCATTTTAGGTAGGTGCACCTCATCAATCACCTTGTAATACAATGTACACTATGAATAGGGAACGCAGCTGAGCACAGTGCCCTGCACTCAGGAACAAGTGGTCATCATTTATCACCTCGCATCACTAGCATTGGCTTAAACTCAGAATTCAAGAATTGGAAAGAGAGTTAGTTACCAAGGTGGCCCTACTCCATAGTCTCTTTAGATTAGCTACAGATTATACTTTGCAGATCAGTATGTTTAGTTTCTGCTTTCTATGTAAGCGTTCATAATTCATCTAAAAAATTTGACATACAAATTTTTTTCTAAATATTATGTTCTCCATGTCATGGAGCCAAATATCCAAATCAGGCAAAACTAGTCTTGAGAAGTTAAAAAAAATAAAAAGGTAAGGGATAACCATGTTTAGTATCCTATTACCTAACTTGTCACTTCAGGGCAAATAGATGGTGAAACAGTGGAAAGTGTCAGACTTTATTTTTTTGGGCTCTAAAATCACAGCAGATGATGATTGCAGCCATGAAATTAAAAGACGCTTACTCCTTGGAAGGAAAGTTATGACCAACCTAGATAGCATATTCAAAAGCAGAGACATTACTTTGCCAACAAAGGTCCGTCTAGTCAAGGCTATGGTTTTTCCTGTGGTCATGTATGGATGTGAGAGTTGGACTGTGAAGAAAGCTGAGCACTGAAGAATTGATGCTTTTGAACTGTGGTGTTGGAGAAGACTCTTGAGAGTCCCTTGGACTGCAAGGAGATACAATCAGTCCATTCTAAAGGAGATCAGTCCTGGGATTTCTTTGGAAGGAATGATGCTAAAGCTGAAACTCCAATACTTTGGCCACCTCATGCGAAGAGTTGACTCATTGGAAAAGACTCTGATGCTGGGAGGGATTGGGGGAAGGAGGAGAAGAGGATAACAGAGGATGAGATGGCTGGATGGTGTGACCGACTCGATGGATGTGAGTTTGAGTGGACTCCGGGAGCTGGTGATAGACAGGGAGGCCTGGCATGCTGCAATTCATGGGGTCGCAAAGAGTCGGACATGACTGAGCAACTGAACTGAACTGAACTGAACTTGTAAGAGAGTTTCTAACTTTTAGTAGAATAGGAGAATTAAATTACAGGTCATTTAGAACTTCCATAGTTAGATAGCCTCATTAAATAGCTTAGCTTATACTCATATCCTGTCAACTGGGTCAAAAATGATTGGAAGATCAAAGACAATGCAAAGGGTTTTATGGTACAGCTATGGCTGAAAGATAAAAGATGTTGCAGTGATTAACAGTAACTGAACAAGTCCACCTGAAATGCCTGCTTCATGTGGAAAATAATGAACTTGAAAGCCCAGATGGACACTTGGGCTACAGGTCAAGTAGCCAATAACTAACACTAGGTTATTTGGGAAAGGAGAATTGTGCTTTTGAAAACTGTGATGAACAATTATGTGTATTGATTTAACCTCCATTCATAGTTTTTCTGTGTGTGTGTGCAGAACTCCAACTGAAATAAAATTATGAAGCAAAAAAAAAGATGTATTTATCCCATCCAGATGAAGTCATTTCCCCTCCCTCATTCCTCACAATACAAAGGTTTAACATCTCTCAACAAAGCGTTTTCACTGACTGATTTAAATATCAATTTGTATGTGTGTGTATTAGTCACTCTATCATGTCTGATTCTTTGCAACCCCATGGACTGTAGGCTGCCAGGCTCCTCTGTCCATGGGATTCTCCAGGTAAGAATACTGGAGTGGGTTGCCATTCCCTTCTCCAGGGGGTCTTTCCAACACAGGGACTGAACTTAGGTCTCCTGCATTGCAGGCAGATTCTTTACCATCAGAACCACCAGGGAAGCTTAAAATAACACTTTGACCCAGATGTGATTTGAACACTGCAAATTTCTGATCTGGAGTCAGATGCACTACCCTTGCCAGGAGGCCTTCAGAGCAAATTTTAGGTCTAATCATATAAAATTAAGAAGTAATATTTTATCTCTAGACCTAAGAATAAATCAGGGTCTAAAAAATTTCTTTATTGTTGATAGGATTAGCCTGCTGTGTATAAGTTGGGATCTAAACTTTTCCTCCAAGCCCTTTTGTTGAATAACCATGCTGTCTAATCATCATTTTCTCAAACATCTGCATTTTTCATGCATCTGATCATTTTTGGTACTACTAATCATGGTCAGGCCCTTGAACAAATATTTTTTCTTGGGTTATGATTCTTGAGACAAAAAACATTTACAAACAAAATTTACATTACATAATGTAATGTAAATTACATTTTAGATTTTTTACTTTCAAGGAAATAAATTTTCATTAAACTGAAATGGAACAATCATTGTCATTTTCCTATTACAATTATATCATGTAGATTATTGTATTAATTTTAACAAAGTGATGCGTTTTGGTTCATCACTAACTTTAATTTACATACAAAATTTTCTTAAATTACTATATTGCTTCCTGTTTCTTTTCTCTATAATAATCAAAGCAAGGATTTAACATGTTTCTTTTTTTTCCCCCACATAGTCTTAATCAAAGCAGAACCTTGCTAAATGAAGCACATGTGTACACCAACCTGAGATGGTCAGTTCATTAATAAGCAACAGTTAGAAGATAAAACAGAGAAGGTAATGGCACCCCACTCCAGTACTCTTGCCTGGAAAATCCCATGGATGGAGGAGCCTGGTGGGCTGCAGTCCATGGGGTTGCTAAGAGTCGGACACGACTGAGCGACTTCACTTTCACTTTTCACTTGCATGCATTGAAGAAGGAAATGGCAACCCACTCCACTGTTCTTGCCTGGAGAATCCCAGGGATGGGGGAGCCTTGTGGGCTGCCGTCTATGGGGTCGTGCAGAGTCGGACACGACTGAAGTGACTTAGCAGCAGCAGTAGCAGCAGAAGATAAAAAGGGAAGCTGGGCTATGGGATATTATAAGAATTTTTAGAACCTTATATTCCATTTCAAACACTTGTCCAGTACCTAACAGTAACAGTGATATTTATTATTTATTCCTACTATGTGCCATGTACTGTAAATGATTATTTAAAAAAATTCTCATAAAACCCTGTACTATGTGTTATTTTTATTCCTGCCTTTCTTTTTTCCTTCCTTCCTTCCCTCTGATCTTTTTCTTTCTTCCTCCCTGTCTCCCTTCCATTCATCCATCCTTCCATCCCTTCTTTATGTCCTTATTTTTCCTTACTTCTCTTATTCCCTTGCCTTCCCTCTCCCTCTTGTTTCTTTCATTTTGGATAAGAAAACTTTTCCAATCCACACATAGCTTATAAGTAGACCTGAGGTCTCTATACAATTGTTGGATGGAAACTGAGGGACTTAGAAATGACTATGAGGGATTATTATGAAAGGAAGGGAAATGCCATTGGAAAGTTTCAAATTCTCCTTCCTGGGGTGGCTTTAGGAGCTGAAATAATGGTAGATACATGAATGACTGAGGTTGATATACAATTATGAAGGAATAATTCTGAAAAATATATTCATATGGCTTTTTAGATTTTTTACTTTCAAGGAAACAAATTTTCATTAAACTGAAATTGAACAATCATTGTCATTTTCCTATACAATTATATCATGTAGATTATTGTATTAATTTTAACAAAGTGATGTGTTTTGTTTCATCAGTAACTTTAAGGGTCCTTTAATGGTTAACAAAGCCAGAAATAACATTGTTCTTTTCTCTATGAATAATCAAATAAGGGGTGTTAACTAAATTACAATCATGAAAATGGGTAATGCAGTAATAATAAAAAAATAATAATAATATAAAAATAGTAAAGTAATATCTCTATTGAAAAAACATTTTTCAATAGAGATATCAAAGTATTTTTCAACAGAGATATCTTACTGCAATATTATAGGGAAATGAATTCAGTAAATAAAATAGAATTACCTCCTGATAACTAGATCCTTTATCTTGTTGAATGCTCAAAACATTGCCACAGAATTTTAATGTCCACAGTTTTTACTACTTCCAAATTCTAAAAAAATTACTGATCAAAACCCTGCAGTCAGCCATCTGTAGCTTGAGCCCTTAACAATCTCTTCAACTGGCAAGAGACCCACATTAATCAATTTATGATTTATACTGGACTTATAATTGATTTTCATTTGAAATCATAAATATAAAATAGTTTCCATTAAAATAGACTCATGCTGCTAGCACTGAAATAATGCACTATTCTTCTGACAATAGAGTTGTAGTTCAAGTTCATAAATGGAAGCGCTGGGTTCAAGTAGCTGACAACAGGCAGAATTAGATTTGTAACCTGCTCTCAAAAGTAAGACCAAAGATGAATAGAGACAAATGAAAGTACTTTTGCATCCTGAATAAATCATCTTAAGTACAGATCTAAAGCAGAGTTTCTTGAATGATGATTTGTATTATTTAAGCACTATTTGTAATGTAATCCTGCTCTGTTAATAAACTTGTCACTCCCCAGATATCTGAGGCTCGCATGGAGATAGCAAATTCTAAATAACGTTTTTCTGTTCTAAATAATAGCATTTCCCCTCTGCTTTCTCTGTCTTAAATATCATTTGTAAGCATCCTCAATGCACATATAATAGCTGAACAAGTAATGATATTAAATAATCAAATGAAATTTGATGGCATTGTAGCAAAAAGAGCTTGATATCAGATGCAAATAACAGTCAACTTAAAATATTATCGAAATGATGTGATTGGACCATATTAAAAAGAAAGCAGGAAAGGCTTGTTAGTAAATACTACAAGCAAGGATATTTTGTTAAAAGGAAATGGTCAGTCTAGCAAAGGAATCAGTTATCAAATTTCATTTCTATTCACCTTTGACAGAATAAAAGAAAAAGATGTATTGAATACAGATATGATAATAGGGTCTCAGTATTTCAGAAAAATCCTATATCTTTGGAAAAGTTAGTAAAGGAAATATTTGAGCCCCTATTTCTGTATGAGATCCAGCAGATGCTTGCAGTTGGCTCTGAGGTTTTGAGAGCCCAGTTTCCCTCCCTCCCTTGCTGGGAACATGTTCTGTTCTGAAAGTCATGGGAGTAGAAGGCTCTCGCTGAGTCATCGCCTGCAAACCTTATCCCTTCCTTCTGAAGCCCACTGGAAGCATGTATGAGTAGGCACTTGTCTCCCTTCTCTTCAGACTGAACCCCTGATGCTCTCTTTTATTTTTTTAAGATTATTTTGATGTGGGTCATTTCTTAAAATCTTTATTGAATTTGTTACAATATTGTTTCTGTTTTGGGTTTTTTTTTTTTTTTTTGGCTGAAAAGCATGTGGGATCTTAGTTCTCCAATCAGGGATCAAACCTGTACCCCCTGCATTGAAAGGCAAAGTCCTAACCACTCCACCACCAGGGAAGTCCTGTCCTCTCTTATTTCCTAGACCAGTCCATGCCTGGCTGCCCCTCATGTCCTGGGAACCAGGTTTGAATCTAACATAAGAAAACATCTTTGATGCCTCCTTTTACTGACCTCACTTGAAAGAATTTATCCAATGTTAAAGAGAATGAGGGGGTGTTTATTTCACAGGTGCGTTTTCGTGTGTGTATCTGTATGTGCCTGAGAGAAATTTCCTTAGAATATCTGTATCTTGGAGAAAAGACAATCTCTTTAACAAGTGGTGCTGGGAAAACTGGTCAACCACTTGTAAAAGAATGAAACTAGAACACTTTCTAACACCATACACAAAAATAAACTCAAAATGGATTAAAGATCTAAATGTAAGGCCAGAAACTATAAAACTCCTAGAGGAAACTGTTTACAATAGCCAGGACTTGGAAGCAACCTAGATGTCCATCAGCAGATGAATGGATAAGAAAGCTGTGGTACATGTACACAATGGAATATTACTCAGCTATTAAAAAGAATGCATTTGAATTAGTTCTAATAAGGTGGATGAAACTGGAGCCTATTATACAGAGCGAAGTAAGTCAGAAAGAAAAACACCAATATAGTATATTAATGCATATATACGGAATTTAGAAAGATGGTAATGATGACCCTATATGTGAGACAGCAAAAGAGACACAGATGTAAAGAACAGACTGTTGGACTCTGTGGGAGAAGGCGAGGGTGGGATGATTTGAGAGAATAGCATTGAAACATGTATATAATCATATGTGAAATAGATTCCCAGTCCAGGTTCGATGAATAAGGCAGGGTGCTCAGGGCCGGTGCACTGGGATGACCCTGAGGGATGGGATGGGGAAAGATGTGGGAGGGGGTTCAGGATGGGGAACACATGTACACCCATGGCTGATTCATGTGAATGTATGGCAAAAACCACCACAATATTGTAAAGTGATTAGCCTCCAATTAAAAGAAAAAAAAAAAGAATATCTGTATCCCCAAGTAAATATGTGACTTAATAGCTTTTTAAGTGCTCTAGAATCAGTTATAACTACAACTTAAACATTTCTCTGGGGACATGGACATTGAATACCAAGAAAATAAAAAGTATACAAGTCAAATTCTGATGTTTTGCTACACTTCCACATCAATTTATATACACCACAAATAGATTACCAAATACAAAATAATCAGAACATATTAAATATAGATGTTACATAAATTTATATTTTATTAATGATCCTCAAGGTTATCATTAAAGTTGTATTCTTCAGCATTATAAATGCAAAGAGAATAGGAGATTTCTTCAAAAATTCTACTAATTTTCTGATAGCTACTGGAAATTGCATGGGTGTTTAAATTAATTTTATACTTTACCTTGTTTTATTCTTATATCTTTGTTCCAGAATAGATCAGAGTTGTCTGAGTAGTTCATACATTTCAATTTTAGGTAAACATGCTTTGAGATATTTCATTAAAGAAAAGAAAACAAAAAAGTTATGCAAACAAAGCATGCGGTTTCTATTGGACATAAAATGCATCTCAAAGCTCTGTGTCAGTCTTGGAAAAGAAGGAAATGTTCTGTTAAAATGTGATGAAGCTCTCATCAGAATACAAAGAGCAATATTGTGGGAGATAATATTTTTGCTGGTATTCAAGCTGCAGAGAAAACTCTCATGTGGACAGTGCAAGAGGCCAAGCCCAGACTGGCTATGATCATTTCCATCAAAGCCTCCACATAGAGGCATGTGACCACATGAGTCCACAGGCTGGTTCTCCTTGTGAAGCTGCAATGTGACTAAACACGCCTAATTCCTAGCCATTGTCACATAATTTGTAGTCCAGGAAACCAGAGGCCAAGTTAGCAGTTGTACCTGACATCTAAATCTTTGATGCAGGTCACACAGCTTGCTAAAAGTTGGAGTTCCTGGTGACATGGCTGGAAGTACGAAAGTTTGGTAAGCTTCTTTTTGGGAAAGCAATATGACCATTCTTCTCCCAGGACAAGCAGAACCCCAGTGCTGCCAACAGAGCATGTGTGCTGTGGGGAAAAGGGAGTCCAAAGGAGTCTGTTTTGCTGAGAATTCATTATTTCAGCTCATTCCAATAAACTGTAACATTTATGAGATTTGTATGTGAGAATGCTCATTTCCTGCAGGCCTCCATCTGGCTTCTCTTTGAGACTAGTTTAGACATTACACTGGATGGAATAAATGGTATAACACATAATATTAGAGACAATGGTTTTATGTTAACTGAAGCAAGAATACACATGTAATATTTCTTGTAAGGATATTAATAGGTGTTAGATGACAATAATAAATTTATGCATAAATCCTTTTAAAACTCCTTGAACTTGCAAGCTGAAACAGATTTTTTGTTACTGAAACCCAGGACTTTTGATGTGTGTGATGGTAAACTTCTCAAACTTTTTAGAAACTTCCCTCACCTTACCTTCTGTCTTCATACTTCTATACCAGTGGATTTACTAGGCTTGATATTATATAGTTTATCACTTTGGAAAATGCTATTTTCAAACAAGCATATTTTATATTTTTTGTGTAATTTGTGTAAAAAATATTTACATTTTTTTGTGTACTGTGTCACAGCTGGTTGAAAGTAGCCCCGTGTGAGATAAGGTGTATTATATGGAGAGAAACATGGAGAAGGTGGGTAACTAGACCTGTGAGAGGCAGACTTATGTGAGTACCCATTGAGAAATTTAGGCTACCAGGGTCTAAGGAAACACTTGTGTGTCTCTGATAGAATCAAGAACAGCAGAGGAGGAGGCAGGAGATGAGGAGAGACCTTTCCTGGAGTCAAAGAAGAGAAGACATTAAAAATAGATGTCTCAGTTTTTCCAGTTTCATCCCAAGCACCACTATTCAACTTAATGAAATAAGACAAGAAAGTCTGAGAAAGTGCTGGGCAATGGATTGACCTTCATCAATGACACTGTAGGAAGGATAAAGCATGAACTTGAAATGGTCAGTGTGAACTGACTACAAATGGAGAAGACAACCACTAAGATACATTTTCTGTGGCGAAGTAAGGTAACAAATACATGCCTTTCAAAAGCAATCTTTGGCAGATGTTATTTTCAAGGTAAATATGAATTCTTAAGCTAATGCCCTTCATTTCAAAATGTTGTTAGACGGAGCTTGGTTGCATGCAAAATGCAAAAGCACTATGTTAGAACTAAACACCTCCAACAGACACACATACATATTTATATTTGTATTTATACATATATATGCATTGTTTTTCTTTTTCAGTTCAGTTCAGTTTAGTCTCTCAGTCATGAAGGGACCTACCTTATCTAAGCTCAGACCTCCTTCCTGGTGCAGCCAGCACTCCGGCTCTGATCAACAGAGGGCTATAATCAGTTCAGTTCAGTTCAGTCGCTCAGCTGTGTCTGACTCTTTGCAACCCCATGAACCACAGCACGCCAGGCCTCCCTGTCCATCACCAACTCCCGGAGTTCACCCAAACCCATGTCCATTGAGTTGGTGATGCCATCCAACCATCTCTTCCTCTGTCGTCCCCTTCTCCTCCTGCCCTCAATCTTTCCCAGCATCAGGATCTTTTCAAATGAGTCAGCTCTTTGCATCAGGTGGCCAAAGTATTGGAGTTTCAGCTTCAACATCAGTCCTTCCGATGAACATCCAGGACTGATCTCCTTTTGCTTTTTAGAATAACATATAACTTTTTCCATTAAAATGCAAAATTAAATGGAAAGTAAACATACAAATTGATTTCATTGAGTAAACTATGAATACTTTATATATCGGAGTGTGCACATTATATATACAGACAACTTAATAAAATTCAAATTTATTAAAATATTTAGTTTCCCAGAAAAATAAGTAGGGATTATACACATTGCCTTGTTTAGTAATATATTCTTAATCACACTTATGAAAGAAATGGAAGAGGAATTAAAGAACCTCTTGATGAAGGTGAAAGAGTAGAGTGAAAAAGCTGGCTTAAAACTCAACATTCAAAAAATGAAAATCATGGCATCCAGTCCCATGACTTCATGGCAAATAGTTGGGGAAAAATGGAGACAGTGACAGACTTTATTTTCCTGAGCTCCAAAATTATTGTGGATGGTGACTGCAGCCATGAAATTAAAAGACACTTGCTCCTTGAAAGAAAAGCAATGGCAAACCTAGACAGTATATTAAAAAGCAAAGATATTACTTTGCCTACAAAGGTCCATACAGTCAAAGCTATGGTTTTTCTGGTAGTCATGTACAGATGTGAGAGCTGGACAATAAAAAAAGGCTGAGCACTGAAGATCTGATGCCTTCAAACTGTGGTGCTGGAGAAGACTCTTGAGAGTCCCTCACACAGCAAGGAGATCAAAACAGTCAATCCTAAAGGAAAGCAATCCTGAATATCCATTGAAAGGACTAATGCTGAAAATGAAGCTCCAATACTTTGGTCACCTAATGTAAAGAGCTGAATCATTGGAAAAGACCCTGATGCTGGGAAAGATAGAAGGCAGGATCAGTAGGGGATGACAGAGGAAGAGCTGGTTGGATGGCATCACTGACTCAATTGGCATGAGTTTGAGCAAGCTCTGGGAGATGGTGAAGGACAGGGAAGTCTGGAGTGCTGGCAGTCTATGGGATCGCAAAGAGTTGGACACGACTGAATGACTGAACAATAAAATATGGTTTACATGTTTAACTAAAACACAAGTAAAAGACTATATGTAAACATAAAATACATAATCTGAATAAAGATAATAGTTTAAGAAAACTTTGAGGCTAACATCCCCCAAAATGATTAAAAGTGAAGTGTTGATTTGCTGTTTCAAATCAACATAACCTATAGGCATATTCAAGTTTTTATAATACTTCTGGTTAATTTGACAGTATGTCTTTCTAGTTATAGTATCATTGCTTATTTGATGATTTGGCAAAAAAAAGTTTTTGGGAGATAGCAATTTAAAGATATCAATATACATTCATATGTCTTTAAGAAATTAAAATATACCCTGTTTTGATAGATAAATAGATCAATATATAGGTATTACTGGAAATGAATTTGAGCAAACTCTGGAAGATAGTGGAGGAAAGAGGAGTCTGGCGTGCTCCAGTCCATGGAGTCACAGAGTCAGAGATGACTTAGTGACTGAACAACAACAATGATAGATTATATTCCCCTATTCAAATATTTTTACATTTTAAGGGGAAAACTTTAAAATCCGTTGCTGTAAATAATATGCAATTTTGACATAGTATACAGATTAATCTTTTTGTTTTGGCTGAAATCCCATTTACAGTTGACTTATACTTACTTAAAGAATATGGACTATATCTATGTTAAGTAGTGTGACATCCTATTTAGCAAGCTTGCAAAGTATTTTTCTCTGAAAACTTTGACCTTATCAAATGGTCTGTGAAGATAACCACTGACGGAACAACTTTTCCTCTTGTAGGCTCTGAACCAGATGATGGATTAAGAATGGGATCCCTGCGGAAGTGTAAATAGACTAGATATCATTTTTCTGATTCGTGGCCAAATATTTCCTCACACTTTTCCCCAAGTCTAGATCTTGGGGTGACCCAGCCAAGCATTATTGGGATCTGCAGACAGACAACTGCTGATTCAATCATTCCCCACGTGGCGTTGCAAAGAGAAGAAACGTCTGAGGACTCGCACACTCAGAGTACAGAGAGAGACTCATGCATGCTGAGTTAAATTTATACATCCTTCTTCCTAGATCTACCTAGGCTATGGTTCTCAACCACTGCTCAACTAATTAAATCAGGATACCTGAGAGTGGGTATTTTTTAAACACCTCTTTGATCATATGGGCTTCCCTCATAGCTCAGTTGGTAAAGAATCCGCCTGCAATGCGGGAGACCCAGGTTTGATTCCTGGGTCGGGAAGATCTGCTGGAGAAGATAAAGGCTACCCTCTCCACAATTCTGGCCTGGAGAATTCCATGGACTGTATCGTCCATGGGGTCCCAAAGAGTTGGACACGACTGAGTGACTTTCACTTGGTCATAGCATTTATGTGCAGCCAGAGGGGAGAAGGCACTGGCAACCCACTCCAGTACTCTTGCCTGGAAAATCCCATGGAGGGAGGAGCATGGTAGGCTACAGTCCATGAGGTCACAAAGAGTCGGACACAACTGAGCGACTTCACTTTTACTTTTCACTTTCATGCATTGGAGAAGGAAATGGCAACCCATTCCAGTGTTCTTGCCTGGAGAATCCCAGGGACGGGGGAGCTGGGTGGGCTGCTGTCTATGGGGTCACATAGAGTCGGACACGACTGAAGTGACTTAGCAGCCGCAGCAGCAGCAGAGGTAAGAAATTCTGAAAACAGAAACTCTCTTACCAGCACCTTAAAATTTTTAACTGGTAAATTCCCACTTTAGGGACAAAGATGGAAATCTTGGAAGAAAAGATAGTTTTTCCTGTTTCATAGACTAGATCATCACTCTGTTACTATGTTTAGGCTTCACTTCATGCTGCAGTAGAGAAATCTTGAGCATATTTTCTGCAATAATTCTATGCATTATAACCAGTATTCATCTAAAACAAGCCCAAAGGAGTGTATATGTGTATTTATATATTTCAAGAAAGAATATTTTATATACTTGATTTTTTGCTACACATAGTTGAAAATACCTTTGAACTCAGAAGGAGAAGCCTTGAAGTTCAAGACCATTGCTGAATCTGAGTTCTTATATTACATAGATGATCACTAAGATTCTTTCTAGCTCTACAACTTCACACCTGTTGTTGTGTTCAGGACCCTCCTAATTCGGTTTCAGTTTCCCTTTCTCTTCCAGCTTCACCTTTTTCTCTCCTTTTAAGATATTCTCTGATTTCCTCCATCTAGGTTTAACTTTTACTGTTATTTTTATTATCTAGATTTCTATCCTTAACCTTTACCATTATGCCTTTAAATCACCTTTTAAATGTGTCACCCAGAAAGTGATCTACTCTCAGATAACATTAGTAGCTCATATAGTCCTTTTCTCGATCTTTGATTCAATTAAAATTGGAACAGATTTTATCCAAATTTTATTCCACTGAATAAAATTTATTGCACTGAGATTTATGTTCTCAGTGCAAGATTAGGAGAGAAGAAAATTTTAGAAAAGATGTTCTTCTCCAAACATTAATAAACATGTGCTTAACATACATGTAAAATCACCTAGAGCTTTAAATGGGGGTTACCCTCCCATAATTAATCTAGTACTAGGACTCTCTCCATAAATATTCCTATCCCTTTCAGTACTGTAATTCAGTAATATAGATATCTTAATGCTGCCTCTAATCAGTATCTTTATTGCTACCTGTGATTTTTAATTTATTTCCCATGGTTAGTTAATAAACACAAAGACAGTTTCAAAAAACAATTTTATACATTATACAGCAATCTAAATTATATAACATTTAACCTACATATAACATCTAAGGTTCATTAGGAAATGAAGATCTAAATCCAGGAACTAAAATTCCCTATATCTCAGAGTGTGTTGGGACCTTAGAAGCCACATAATTCAAAACAAATAAATTGTCTTCTGTGATGTGTGAGCAATTCAATTTATCCAGTCAATAAAGAATAATCCAGAGATGGAGTCAGAAGTATATTTCCTCTCAATTAACTGTTTTCTGGTTATTGGTTTCAGATTGTTTTCTAACAATTTGATGTTTCTAATATATTGCATGCTACTGTGTTCAATTGTGCCCCTTCTACTCCACACTCCTGACAGATCTTTCTAAAAGGCAGAGCACATCATGTTACTCAGCTAATTGAAATCTTTATGCTGTTTCTTGTCATCTAAAACATTGATTTTCAACACTGGCTACACATCAGACCTGGAAAAAATTTGAAAGATATTGATACCCAGGCCCTTCCCTCCTTAAACCTATTAAATATGAATCTTTAAGGTTAGGGACAGACATAGTCATTTAAAATTTAGCATCCCAGGATGATTCTAAATAGATTGACCCTGTGTACCCATGGCTTTCATATCTGCGGTTGGTTAGATACCAGAATGTGGAATCCACAGTTATGCAGAGTTGAACGTGCTATGCCATTTTATATATGGAACTTGAGCCTCCGAGGATTTTGGTATCTGTGGGGATGGGGAGAGTGATGAGGGTTTTGAAACCAATCCCCCTGATAATGATGCATGACTAACTATACAGTCATTCTTGAGAACAGTAGGCTATATCCTCGAGTCCAGTTTCTCTAGCCTGGGATAAGTATAGAATGCCCTCATCAGATATTCTCTAATCTCCTAATTCTCTTCCCAATGGCACCATGTTCCCCCAAAGCACATAGACACATATATACATATGCAGATACCATGATATACACACTAGCCTCAGACAGTTTTTTTTTCTTTTTACAATTCGATGCAGTTTCTCAAGATTTTAAGATCACAGTAATAGTAGTAGAATCTTATAAATATTTGCAGCTATTATGTTTTTCTCACACCAAATGTAGTTGAACCAAACATTTTTGGAATTCATGAATGCTTTGGGCATTGAAGTCTTTTCTCTATGAATTATTATGTGAACCTACTTGATTTAATAAAAATTTTTGTTTTAAGAATAGTTTATGGTTCATAGCAAAATTGAGGGGAAGGTACAGAGATTTCCAATATACCACCTCCTGCACACATGTAGATTCTCACGTTATCAAAATCCACCACGAGTGGTACATTTGTTACAATTGATGAACCTACATGACATATCATTATTAACCAAAGTTTGTAGTTTATGTTATAGTTTACTCTCAGTATTGTACATTCTGTGCATTGCGACAAATATATAATGACATGTGTCCATCATTATGGGTTTCCCTGGTGGCTCAGATGGTAAAGAATATGCCTGCAATGTGGAGACATGGGTTTGATTCCTGGATCTGGGTGGGGAAGATCCCCTGGAGGAGAGTATGGCAACCCACTCCAGTATTCTTGCCTGGAAAATCCCATGGACAGAGGAGCTGGTGGGCTACCCATGGGGTCGCAAAGAGTTGGACACGACTGAGCAACTAAGCACAACACATCCATCATTATGGTATCACAGAGTATTTTAATTGCCCCCCAAACTCCTCCATGTTCTGCTGTTCAACCCTCTGCTCCCCATCAGACTCTGGCAATCACTGATCCTTTTTCTGTGTCTATTGTTTTCCTTTCCCATAATGTCATATAGTGGGAACTGTACAGTAAATTGCCTTTTCAATTAGCTTCTTTCACCCTCAGCTGCTTTGTAGTTGTTGTTCAGTTGCTAAGTCGACTCTTGGTGATTCTGTGGACTATAGCATGTCAGGCTTCTCTGTCCTCCATGGGATCTTCCCGACCCCAGGGATCGAACCCATATTTCCTGTGGCTCCCACATTGCAGGCGGATTCTTTACTGCTGAGACACCAAGGCAGCTGCTTTAAAACCCCTTCAGTTCAGTTCAGTTCAGTCGCTCAGTCCTGTCCGACTCTTTGTGACCCCATGAATCACAGCACGCCAGGCCTCCCTGTCCATCACCAACTCCCGGAGTTCACTCAGACTCACGTCCATCGAGTCAGTGATGCCATCTAGCCATCTCATCCTCTGTCGTCCCCTTCTCCTCCTGCCCCCAATCCCTCCCAGCATCACAGTCTTTTCCAATGAATCAACTCTTCGCATGAGGTGGCCAAAGTACTGGACTTTCAGCTTTAGCATCATTCCTTCCAAAGAAATCCCAGGGCTGATTTTCAGAATGGACTGGTTGGATCTCCTTGCAGTCCAAGGGACTCTGAAGAGTCTTCTCCAACACCACAGTTCAAAAGCATCAATCCTTCGGCGCTCAGCCTTCTTCACAGTCCAACTCTCACATCCATACATGACCACAGGAAAAACCATAGCCTTGACTAGACAGACGTTTGTTGGCAAAGTAATGTCTCTGCTTTTGAATATGCTATCTAGGTTGGTCATAACTTTCCTTCCAAGGAGTAAGCGTCTTAAATGAGTCTCAGATGAGAATTAAAGTCCAGGTGAATGTGGTCAACTTAAGTTCTGGATCATCGAGTTATTCAGGGAATCCTCAAAAGGACTCTGGTTTGTGCAGTTACCTCAGTTTTAGGGAGAAAAGCTGTGCCCCACCTACCACTCCTCCTGCTGCATAGGGTCCCACCTGGATCTCAAAGGAACATGTATGCACTAACCAGACCACTGGAGAAACAATGGCACCCCACTCCAGTACTCTTGCCTGGAGAATCCCATGGACGGAGGAGCCTGGTGGGCTGCAGTCCATGGGGTCGCTAAGAGTTGGAGATGACTGAACAACTCTACTTTCTCTTTTCACTTTCATGCATTGGAGAAGGAAATGGCAATGCACTCCAGTGTTCTTGCCTGGAGAATCCCAGGGACGGGGGAGCCTGGTGGGCTGTCGTCTCTGGGCTTGCACAGAGTTGGACACGACTGAAGCGACTTAGCAGCAGCAGCAGCAACCAGACCACACTCATGTACACTCAAGAAGGACAGCCCACCTGACTCCTGGAGGAAATGATGCCTGCATGGATGAGGAAAGGACCATATCATGTTTCCTTGTTCTGCCTGCAAATATCTGAGAACCATAAAGGAAGGAAAGACTAGCATTAGTTTCTGGCATCCAACATGCCAGTAGAGTTCTGCTAGTCCTGGTTGTCTGCTGTGCTCCACAGATCAGTGGGGATGAAATCCTCCAAAACTCACATCCCACTCTGATCTCAAATTAGCAAAGTGCTTTGTTAATAACACATGCTCAGTTGCTAAGTTGTGTCCGGCTCTTTGAGACCTCATGGACTGCAGCTGGCCAGGTTCCCCTGTCCATATGGTTTTCCAGGCAAGACTACTGAAGTGGATTGTCTTTTCCTCCTCTAGGGGATCTTCCTGACCTAGGTATTGAGCCCTCATCTCCTACATTAGCAGGAAGATTCTTTATCACTGTACCATCTGGGAAGCCTTGTTAATAATGGGCATCCAGTACACTTTGTTTAAAGATGGATGATCATAATCGTAACAGCTACCATATATCAAGTGCTTCCAATGGACCGGATACTAAACTCCATTTTTATATGCTACTTTTATATTTTAATTCTTAGAAAAAACATAATTGAGTAGTATTATCTGCATTATACTGATGAGAAAGTTGGAAAGTAAGGAAGCTATGTAACTTGACCATGAAGATCATCATTATCATTGTAACTAATATTTATTGGTTCTCCTTCTGCCAATCTTACATATACAAACTCATTTAATTCTTACTACTACCACATGACTTATGTACTAGTATCATCCAAATTTTGCAAATGACGAAATTGGGACAGAGAGACATCAACTTGCCCAAGGTCACTCAGCTACTAAGTATCAGCGTCTGGATTTTAACAGAGCTACATTGACTTCAGAGCAGTGATCTTTAGGATGTATTGGGTTGGCCAAAAAAGATCATTTGGGTTTTCTGTAAGATGTTATGGAAAAACTTGAATTAATGTTTTGGCCACCCAATACTACACTGTTATTTAAGCACAGGCCTGATACTTTAACTCTCTTATTATCAGCTAATATTTAATGAAAATAATAATTATATGACTTCAAAAATTATTCCTTTTATAAACATTGGAAACAATATTTGTAGCTTGTCTTGTGATACACAAAGTCTTGATAGCAAATATTTATCAAATGGATATATAGAGAAAGAAGCATATCAAGGATATCACATATTAAAAAAATAAACAATTAAACATGAATTTTACTATGACCTGAGAAATAAAAAGAAATTTCATTAATTAAAACATTTGTAAACACTATATTATATGAGTCCTTTGGAGAATGTTATTCATTTGTACATTGGCTCAAGCCTGTCAGCCTATACTGGGGGGATATTTTAAGAAACTATCTGTATGAATCATGGTGCTTTTCTTACTCATGGTTGCTGATGAGGTGGTTGTTTATAATATTTCACAATGTTTTCTTAATTGGAACCATTGGGGAAATATCTCTCTCATCTCATTTTCTTTAAAAGTTGTACTTCCCCTGAGAAAATGATTTGCTTTAATCTTATGAACTTTGTAACATATTTTGATTACTCCTTTATCCTGGCTGCTAAAAATCACAAAGACAAATTTGTAGCACACATCAAGCAAATGCATAGGAAATCATAACGCACATTTGGTATTGGTATGTTAACTTCATTACAAACTATATTTTGCAGTCCTACATTTATTTCATTATGAATGCTATTTTTACAAGCTAAGACTGTGTTAATATAATGATTATTGTCCATAACAGCAGAGAAATTTGCCCCACTTTTGTTTGCCCTGGTTCAATAACTATTTTTGGAGACTGAGAGCACAGAGGGCCTAAAATAGGAATAACCAAAATGTGAAGGTTCTTGAATTGGCAGAATATAGGAAAAGGAAATACTCTTCTGCTTAGAGGGACTAGGTATGAAAGGACAACACAACTCTATTTTTAAATCACAAAAGCTGTGATCCTCACCTAGATGTTAATTGTTAAGTTCACAGACTCTGGTGACAGAACTTATGGATTCAAACCCTATCTCTCCTTCTTATTAAAGGATCCAAGTGAGTAACTTGACATCTTGTGTTTCAATTTCCACATCCTTGGAGATAATGATAGTTATCATTGGAGTTATCAATGGAGATAATGATAATTTCTACTATATAAATTACTGCAATGATTAAATGACTTTATTAACAGACTTCTTAACTGTGCCCATCATATTGTAAGCATTATTAAAGTGTTAGATGTAATTGTTTGGTGGATTTACCATATTTATTCCTATTATCAAGAATGATGTTAAGAGCAGGGATAGAAAGTAAAAAGAACAAATGCTAAAGTCTTCAGCAAATGAACAGGAATTACTGGGAAATAAGTTTATTATCACCCAGGGAGAAGTAACCAAGGAAAGTCCTTTAAAACAATGGTGTGCCTAGGGACTTCCTTGAAGGTCCAGTGGTTAAGGCTTTGCCTTCCAATGCACAGGGTGAGGGTTCGACCCCTGGCTGGGGAGCTAAGATCCCACATGTCTCTCACAGCCAAGAAATCAAAACATAAAACAGAAGCAATATTGTAGCAAATTCATAATGACTTTAAAAATGGTCCTCATCAAGATCCAGCAATCCCACTGCTGGGAATACACACTGAGGAAACCAGAAGGGAAAGAGACACGTGTACCCCAATGTTCATCGCAGCACTGTTTATAATAGCCAGGACATGGAAGCAACCTAGATGTCCATCAGCAGATGAATGGATAAGCAAGCTGTGGTACATATACACAATGGAGTATTACTCAGCCATTAAAAAGAATACATTTGAATCAGTTCTAATGAGGTGGATGAAACTGGAGCCTATTATACAGAGTGAAGTAAGCCAGAAAGAAAAACACCAATACAGTATACTAACGCATATATATGGAATTTAGAAAGATGGTAACAATAACCCTGTGTACGAGACAGCAAAAGAGACACTGATGTATAGAACAGTCTTATGGACTCTGTGGGAGAGGGAGAGGGTGGGAAGATTTGGGAGAATGGCATTGAAACATGTAAAATATCATGTATGAAACGAGTTGCCAGTCCAGGTTCGATGCACGATACTGGATGCTTGGGGCTGGTGCACTGGGACGACCCAGAGGGATGGAATGGGGAGGGAGGAGGGAGGAGGGTTCAGGATGGGGAACACATGTATACCTGTGGCGGATTCATTTTGATATTTGGCAAAACTAATACAATTACGTAAAGTTTAAAAAAAAAAAAAAAGAAACCAAAAATCTTAAAAAAAAAAAGCAAGGAAAGGACAACATGTGCCTTGAAAGACACAGAAAAAACAAACAAACAAACAAAAAAAAACAAAAACAGATTGAAAGTCGCGATGGGACCAAGCAGGACAATACTCCCACCTCCACGTTCTGCTCTACATAGGTGTGATGAGAGTAAAGATTCTATCTCAGAAGGCAGTATTCTTTCAGAGTCCAGTTTTCCATTAAGGGAAGAATATAATGAGAACAGTTAAGTAAATTTGAGGGTTACTGGTATTTGCTGTTGCCTAACTATCAACCAAAAGTTATAGTTTCCAACTTTCTTGTAGTCCATTCTCTGTGCTAAGAGTTTGTATAGATGTTTCTTAATTATTCCAGTTCTTCCTAAATAATATCTTTTCCATTTTCACAAGATTTCAAGCCTCTTCTGAATAATGGCTGGACCCTCAAATTCTCCAGGTGCTTAAATCTTATGCCCTGTTGTTACTGTTGTGTTGTTGTGGTTCAGTTGCCCCAGCTCTTTGCAATCCCATTAACTTCAGCACACCAAGCTTCTCTGTCCTTCACCATCTACTGGAGTTTGCTCAAATTTATGTCCAATGAATCGGTGATGCCATCCAACCATCTCATCCTCTGTTGTCCCCTTCTCCTCCTACCCTCAATATTTCCCAGCATCAGGGTATTTTCCAATCAGTCAGCTCTTCACATCAGATGGTCAAACTACTGGAGCTTCAGCTTCAGTATCAGTCCTTCCAGTGAATATTCAGTGTTGATTGACTGTTTTGGTCTCCTTGCAGTCCAAAGGCCTCTCAAGAGTCTTCTACATCATCACAATTCAAAGGCATCAATTCTTTGGTGCTCAGCTTTCTTTATGGTCCAACTTTCATGTATCATCATACATGACTACTGGAAAAACCATAGCTTTGACTAGATGGACCTTTGATGGCAAAGTTATGTCTCTGCCTTTTAGTAAGCTTTCTAGCTTTGTTACAGCTTTTCTTCAAGGAGCAAGCATCTTTTAGTTTCATGGCTGCAGTCACGGTCTGCAGTGACTTCGGAGCCCAAGAAAATAAAGTCCATCACTGTTTCCATTTTTCCCCATCTATTTGCCATGAAGTGATGGGACCAGATGTCATGATCTTAGTTTTTTGAATAGAGGCTCCGTATACTTTACTTTTTATACTTGAAGTGGAAACCAAAGCTTATTTTATACAGTCAGTGTCAATGTGGAAAAAACAATCCCTTCCACAGCCTACACTGGAATACTAGCAAGAGAATTATTGACATTAGCTGCTGAGTTTCACCCATTGGATAAGAAAGGCATTACTATGAAAATGTGTCATCATCTAGAATGCCAGACATTATCAATAATACCACTTAATTTAGAAATCATCTTGGAGAAGAAGAGGAAGTAGACTATTTTATTATTGACTGGTTGGCATTCAACATATATATTCTTTTTTTCCCCTTCATATAAAAGTAAGTTGAGGGAGAAAACAAATGGGTTCATGTGAATTTTAATTGGTGTTTGGGGAAAAAAATCAAAAATGTTGGAAATATCTCAGATACTTAGAGGCAGTCACTACTCAGTATCTTCCATTTCACTGTTCAGTTCAGTTCAGTTCAGTCACTCAGTCGTTTCTGACTCTTTGCGATCCCATGAATTGCAGCATGCCAGGCCTCCCTGTTTACCACCATCTCCAGGAGTTCACTCAAACTCATGTCCATCGAGTCAGTGGTGCCATCCAGCCATCTCATACTCTGTCGTCCCCTTCTCCTCCTGCCTCCAATCCCTCCCAGCAACAGAGTCTTTTCCAATGAGTCAACTCTTCGCATGAGGTGGCCAAAGTATTGGAGTTTCAGCTTTAGCATCGTTCCTTTCAAAGAACACCCAGGACTGATCTCCTTTAGAATGGACTGGTTGGATCTCCTTACAGTCCAAGGGACTCTCAAGAGTCTTCTCCAATACCACAATTCATTGTAATGAACACCATTTCATTGTAATGATCATTAAATGGATCCGTAAGGTCTTGCAATAAAGGAAATTCTATAACTTCATCTTAAGTATGGAGTTAAAACAAAGCCCCACCTCAGAGGCTTTCAGGAACCAGCATTCTCAAGAAAGCTAGGTTTTACTTGACACAAGAAGGTATATAAAAGCTAAACAAATTTGAAGATAACAGAGGTCTTGGGTTATTTCATAGGAATTTCAGAGAGTTCAGAGGAAAGGTTTTTTAGAGCTCTGAGTAGAGGGTATTCACAGAAAAGTAAAATCTGGGTGCTCTGAGGGCTTAGGCCTTCTGGAAATTGGATATGAATGGCCATAAGTCATAATGAGATTGGTCTTGAAAACCAAAGGCAGGTAATATATCAGTTCAAGCTAGATGAGTAATTACTTAGCTTCATGAAATGGGACTTCTAAAGAACTACTCCCTCCAAGGGCCTGGATTGGTTTTGGACAAGGGAGAAGGACAGTCTAATGGAACATGTGGTAAGATAAAGACCTCTGATACTGTTTCACAGGCAGCCATAGATAGCTCGGCAGAAAGATGAGAAAGATGCTAAGTGATAATCCTCCAGAAAGCTGTTTTTCTCTTCTGTTCATGTTAAAATGAGAGGTGTAAGTGAAATGGATTTTTCCAGTGATGGATTAGAGGATATGGCATAAATGGATATGTTATTGAAAAGTTGCCCAATGATGGAGCAGATGCCTTGCTTTTAGTAAGTTTGCTGTCAGCTGGAAAGAAAGCAAGAATGTCATGAAAAGCCTTCTATAAGTCAAGTAACAAAGGGTGCTAATTCTCTAGGAATAGCATGGCATGGGTCTGAAATGGAGCTCACATGTTTAAAAAGTTGAGCGGTCAAAGTGGCTGGAGTCCAAAGACAAAGTTGTGAAGATAAATGTGAAAGAGTTAGAGGTGATATGCAGAGGCTTTGTCTCAAGAGTGGTTTTAAGCCATGAACACATCTTCAACACTGGGTTAAAATAATGTTTGTTTTATAGGGGATCAGAGGTTTAGGTAGAACAATTATAGGGCTGTGACAATAGTCTAGATTATAGGAGCTTGCAATAATAGTGGAATTAGGTTGTCCCCTGTGATGACCATGCCCAATGACCCATGTCCTGCAGGATGTCTATATAGCCCTCATAATTTCTTTAAATTCTTGAAGACTTAGATTTTGACGGTCATTTTTGGACTTGGGCCCTGATGCTGTAGGAGCTTCCCAGGTGGCACTAGTGGTAAAGAACTTGCCTGCCAATGCAGGAGACATAAGAGACTCAGGTTTGATCCCTCAGTCAGGAAAGTCCCCTGGAGGAGGGCATGGCAACCCACTCCTGTATTCTTGCTCAGAGAATCCCATGGGCAGAGGAGCCTCGTGGGCTACAGTCAATTGGGTTGCAAAGAGTTGGACATGATAAGCGACTTAGCACACACACACTACTGCTGTGGGATGTTTAAGTTGTTACACTGCACACCACTGACCCCTCCTCTGCCCCAAGTTTCCATAGCCATGTGGTACAGTTCATTTTCCATGCTTTCTTCAAAACAACAGGCACACAAGGCAGTTTTCAGTTGGTAATCTCTACGGAGGCTTTTTGGTAATGCAAAGAGCAGTTCACCATATAGTAAAAAACTTAAAATAGAATTAGGCATCATTGTGCCTGAAAGCAGTTGACCACTCAGCCCAGTAGCTAGAAATTGTATACTGAGTGGCATTTCCCTGTTAGTTTCAGACTATACCTAGCCTCAGCCCCTCAGTATCTCTTGTATCTCCCAGCCCTTTAGATTGCTTCCAAATCCCTGAATTGGATGAATTTCGTATGCAGAACACTTTAGTTGTCCCTTGGTTACTATTTTATTATCTTTTCCCTTCATAGATATATTTAACTTAACAAAGCAATTTACATCAGAGAAAAAATTATGTGCAGAAGGAATTGTGATCATTTGTGTGATTTTTAAACAGTGTGTTTTTTGTACCTTAAAAAAAAAACAGAGTAGAACAAGATGGCAGAGGAGTAGGTGGATGTGAAGTACATCTCTCTCCACGAATACATCAGGAATATACCCTCAGACATAGAAGTGCATGCAGAACAACAGCTGAGAGCAGACAGGAGTACCTTACCAGAGGAAAAGAATATATACAACCATGAAAAACTCGGTAGGGCAAAGAAACAAGGGGAGAAAACAAGAATGTTAGTAGGACTGGACCTGCCTTCGGTGGGTAGGAGAACTGAAGCAGGAGTCCGATCCCCACATCGGGGCAATTGTCTGAGTCAGAGGGGAAACATTTAAGGCTGAGAGTGAAACAGCAGATCTGTGGCAGCTTAAGTGGAATAAGAATCAGACAGTCTATGCCGCAGCCATACATACTTTGCACAGGGACACAGGTCCCCTGGAAGACATGGAGGCTTGGAGTAGGAGTTTAGGGATTGTGGAGCAATCCCAGTGCGAGGGCTGCTGTTGACTGTGGACAGACAGAGGGGATGTGAGGGAGGAGATTGTGATGGGAAATGCCTGTGGAGGAATGCTGGGCAGCCACAGAAGCAAGGCGATACTGCTGAGTCACGCTGAGAGGGTGGAGCCATCGCCATAGCCTCTTTCTCTCCACATACCGGCTTCAGGCAGCTGAACAATTGAGAGGCTGGCCCATCAAATGCCTGACACGCTAAACTACAGAGCAGGACAGCATCCAAGGTGTCCCTTTAAGTGCCTGATGCACCAATCTACAGGGTAGGACTCCAGTCAGGGAGAGCCCCTCTATGTGGCTGATGCTCAGAACAACAGAGAAGGACCCCAGGCAAGGGAGCCCTATAAGTGCCTGAACGGGCAGAGTTACTGAGAAAGACTGGCCAAAGAGGCCTTCTGATCACCAGCTACAGGAGTCTTGAAAAAAGACTGATAGAGCCATAACTCCCGCAGCAGAGGCAGTCCGTGTCCCTGCACACTTGGAGCCGCCAGGGTCTCTGCAAGCCAAGCAGCTGCATCACCTTCATGCTCAACTATCACTGGGGGAGAGCTGCCACAGGCAAAAAAATAAATCTTGCTTCTATGCGTGCAGGGTTGCCTCAGTAATGTCCGACTCTTTGCGACCCTGTAGACTATGGCCTGCCAGGCTTCTCTGTCAGGGAGGGGGTTTCTCCAGGCAAGAATGCTGGAGTGTATTGGCCAATACTGGTTGCCATACACTTCTAGAGCCCTAAATTTCCTGCTGTCCTAGCTGCCAACTCCCCTGAGTACCTGGTGCTGACAGAACCCCTGAGACCCAAAGCAGCTGCACCACTTCCACACCTGGCCCTCACAGGGTCAAACCCAAGTTCTCCAGGGTGGCCTCAGGAGGAAACCCTAGTGGACGACCCACATGTAGAGGTGGAAATAAAACCACAATTGAAACCCAGTGGGTAGTGTGGCTAAGGAAGAAGACCCAAAACCTTCCCACCAGCTATACAAGCTGCAGATTAAATCCACATGATCAACTAGGCAGATTCTGTGTCTATGAAATGTATAAAAGATCATTGAGAGCTCCCCCAAAAAGAAAATACACTAGTTCTGATAGCTGTGGACATGGGAGGCAAGAATACACAGGAGCAGGACCAGATCAGAATCTGAGCTGTCCCCGCAGTAGGTCCAAAGATCAGCACGGTCTTGGAAAGCATCCTAGGGAGGTGAGGGGGACTGTGACTCCCAGCGAGGGAAAGGACTCTGACAGCAGTGACTCAAGAAAAACTATTATACTTATATTTTGACTTGTTCTGTAGATTCTTTTGGATTTTTTTTTTCTTTATTTTTCCTCCCCCGCCCCACTCAATTGTAGTTGTTCATTTTATTGGTAATATGAAATCTAATTAAGTTTTGAGCTTTGAGCTTTTTTCCTCAGTCACATTTTTTTTTATTGTTGTTATAAACCTCTGCCTCTATGTGGTGCTTTTGCAATTCTGTGGAGTGTTCCTTTTTTTTTTTTTTTACTTTTCTCTTTTTTTAATTTTAAAGTTTCTAAACCTATTATTATTTTTTCTACATTTATTCATTTGTTTGCTTTTCCTACTGTTCTTTTCCCCTTGCAGTTAATTTTTAATGTATATAAATCTTTAGCTACCTTGATTTAACTTTGCATGTCTATTCTTTCTTTTCTTTCTTTCCTTTCCTCTCAACATTTTTGCTAGTTTCATTTTCATTGCTTTATGCCCCAAATGGCACCTTGCTTTAGTTTTGTTTTCCAGTTTGTGCTTTAGTTAGTTCTGTTCTGGTAGATAAAATTTTTGGTTTCCTTTGTTTGCCAGGTCAATCTATTGTACTTTATTTTTGTTGTGCTGTTTGATTTTGCTTATGGGTGTATATGTATATATTCAGGCACACTTTTTCTTGTTGTTATGAATCTCTGCCCCTATGTTGGGCTTTTGCATTTCTGTGGAGTTTTCCTTTTTTTCCCTTTTTTCTTTCTTCTTTTCTTTTCTCTTTTTTATAATTTTAATTTTTACCTTTTTAAACCTATTATATTTTTTCTACATTCATTCCTTTATTTGCTTTTTGTACTATTCTTTTCCCCTTGCAGTTAATCTTTATTGTATAGAAATCTTCTTCATCTACCTCTACTTAAATTTGCATATCTATTATTTCTTTCTTTTCCTTCTTTCCTTTCCTCTCAACATATCTGTTAGCTTTGTTTTCATTGCTTTATTCCCCCCTTGGCACCTTGCTTTAGCTTTCTTTTCCAGTTTGTGCTTTAGTTTTGTTCTTAACTGGTAAATATAATTTTTGATTTCTTTTGTTTGCAGGTCAATCTACTGTATTTTCATTGGACTGTTTTGACTTTGCTCATGGGTGTATATATATGTGTGTATATTCCATTATTTTAATAATTATTTGCCTGATTTTGTAACTGCCATTTGTCTAGGCTTCATCTTTGGTTTCTTACTTTTGGATATTTGTTTTAATCTCACTTAATGCCATAGCAAACCACTTGTGGAAACTTCATTCCTGACCAGAGATCAAGCACTGAGCCTTTGGAGTGAGAGCACTGACTCCAAGACCCTAGACCAGAGAACTAACCCTAGGGAGTATCAAATAGAACTCACACAAAGGAAACCACTTGAATACAAGACCCAGCATCATCCAGCCACCAGTAGCAGATGGGATTACCATCTCCCTCAGCATTGCCCATCAGAGGGAAAACAAACAAACAAACAAAAGTTCAACACAAATCTCACCTTATATGAAGCTTACACAAACCACTGGACCAGCCTTCAGTTCAGTTTAGTTTAGTCGCTCAGTTGTGTCTGACTCCTTGCGACCCCATGAATCGCAGCATGCCAGGCCTCCCTGTCCATCACCAACTCCCGGAGTTCACTCAGACTCACGTCCATTGAGTCAGTGATGCCATCCAGCCATCTCATCCTCCGTCGTCCCCCTCTCCTCCTGCCCCCAATCCCTCCCAGCATCAGAGTCTTTTCCAATGAGTCAACTCTTCGCATGAGGTGGCCAAAGTACTGGAGTTTCAGCTTTAGCATCATTCCTTCCAAAGAACACCCAGGGCTGATCTCCTTCAGAATGGACTGGTTGGATCTCCTTGCAGTCCAAGGGACTCTCAAGAGTCTTCTCCAACACCACAGTTCAAAAGCATCAATTCTTCAGTGCTCAGCCTTCTTCACAGTCCAACTCTCACATCCATACATGACCACAGGAAAAACCATAGCCTTGACTAGACGGACCTTTGTTGGCAAAGTAATGTCTCTGCTTTTGAATATGGTATCTAGGTTGGCCATAACTTTCCTTCCAAGGAGTAAGTGTCTTTTAATTTCATGGCTGCAGTCACCATCTGCAGTGATTTTTGAGCCCAACCTTAGGAGGGAAGAAACCAAAAGGAAGAAAGAATTCAATCTTGAAGCCTGGGCAAAGGAGACTAAACACAATAAGTTAAAAAAAGTAATGAGGGCAGAGAAATACTACACAATTGGAGGAACAAACTAGAAACACAGAATTCCAAATAAATGAAGAGGAAATAGGCAAACTCCCTGAAAAAGAATTCAGAATAATGATAGTAAAGATGATCAAAAACCTTGACAACAAAATGGAGAAAATGCAAGAATCAATTAACAAAGACCTAGAAGAATTAAAGAATAAGCATACAGAGACAACACAATTACTGAAATTAAAAATACTCTAGAAGGAACCAATAGCAGAATATCTTGAAGCAGAAGAATGAATCAGTGAGCTGGAAGATAAAATAGTGGAAATAACTTCTGAAGAGTGGAATAAAGTAAAAAGAATGAAAAGAAAAAAGGATAGTCTCAGTGACTTCTGGGAAAATATCAAATGCACCAACATCCGAATTACAGAGGTCCCAGAAGAAGAAGAGAAAAAGAAAGGGTATGAGAAAGTTTTTGAAGAGATTATAGCTGAAAATTTCCCCAACATGGAAAAGGAAATAGCTGATCAAGTCCAAGAGGCACAAAGAGTCCCATATAGTATAAACCCAAGAAGAAACATGCCAAGACACATACTAATAGAACTAACAAAGACTAAACACAAAGAAAGAATATCAAAAGCAGCAAGGGAGAAGCAACAAGTAACATACAAGGAAAGCCATATATGCTTAATAGCTGATCTTTCAGCAGAAACTCTGCAGGCCAGAAGGGAACTGCAGGATATATTTAAAGTACTGAAAGGCAAAAATCTACAACCAAGACTACTGCACCCATGAAGGATCTCATTCAAAATTGATGGAGAAATAATAAGCTTTTCAAAAAGCAAATGTTAAGAGAATTCAGTACCACCAAACCAGCTTTACAACAAATGTTAAAGAGACTTATATAGTCAAGAAGTAAAAGAGAAGAAAAATGATCTACAAATTCAACCCAAAACAATTAAGAAAATGGCAATAGGAACACATCAATAATTACTTTAAATGTAAATGGATTATATGCTTCAACCAAAAGACACAGACTGGCTCAATGGAAACAAAAACAAGACCCATAGATGTGCTGTCTACAAGAAACCCACTTCAGACTTAAAGACACTGAAAGTGATTGAAAGTGAGTGGATGGAAAAATATATTCCATACAAATGGGAAGCAAAATAAAGCTGGAGTAACAATCCTTATATCAGACAAAATAGACCTTAAAATAAAGAATATTACAAGAGATAATTAAGGACACTACATAATGATCAAGGGAGCAATCCAAGAAGAAGACATAACAATTATCAGTATCTATGCACCCAACATAGGAGCACTTCAATAAATAAAACAAACACTAACAGACATAAAAGGAGAAATTGATAGTGACACAATAATAGTAGGAGATTTTAACACCCCCTCACACCAATGGGCATATAATCAAAGCAGAAAATTAATACGGAAACACAAGTCTTAAACAATACATTAGACAAGATGGATCTAATTGATATCTTCTGGACATTCCATCCAAATGCAGAAGAATACACCTTTTTCTCAAGTGCATGTGGAACATTCTCCAGGATAGACCACATCTTGGGTCAAAAATCAAACCTCAGTAAATTTCAGAAAATTGAAATTGTATCAAGCATCTTCTCTGACCACAATGCTATGAGACTAAATATCAATTACAAGAAAAAAAACTGTAAGAAACACAAACACATGGAGATTAAACAACACATTACTAAATAACCAACAAGTTTCTGAAGATATCAGAAGGGAAATCAAAAACATTCTAGAAACAAATGACAATGAAAACACAACAACTCAAACACTATGGGATGAAGCAAAAGCAGTTCAAAGAGGGAAGTTTATAGAAATACAATCCTACCTCAAGAAACAAGAAAAACATCAAATAGGCAAACCTAACATTACACCTAAAACAACTGGAAAAAGAAAAAAAAAAACACCAAAATTAGTAGAAGGAAATAAATCATAAAGATCCGAGCAGAAATAATTGAAAACAAAATGAAAGAAACAATAGTAAAGATTAATAAAACTAAAAGCTGGTGCTTTGAGAAGATAAAATTGACAAGTCTTCAGCCAGACTCATCAAAAAAAAAAAAAAAAAAAAAAGAGGGAAGAATCAAATCAACAAAATTCGAAATGAAAAAGGAGAGGTTACAACAGACAATGCATAAATACAAAGGGTTATAAGAGACTATTATGAACAACTATATGGAAATAAAATGGATAACCTGGAAGAAATGGACAGAGTCAGAAAAGTCTAATCTTCCAAGACTGAAACAAGAAGAAATAGACATTATGAAAAACCCAATTACAAGAACTGAAATTGAAGCTGTGATCAAAAATCTCCCAAAAACCAAGAACCCAGGACCAGATGGCTTCACAGGAGAATTCTATCAAACACTTAGAGAAGAGCTAATGCCTATTCTTATAAAGCTCTTTCAAAAAATTGCAGAGGAAGGAACACTTCCAAACTCATTCTATGCTACCATCATCCTGATACCAAAACCAGACAAAGACAACACAGAAAAAGAAAACTACAGGCCAGTATCACTGATTAACATAGATGTAAAAATCCTCAACAAAATTTTAGCAAACAGAATTCAGCAACACATCAAAAAACTCATACACCATGAAGTTGGGTTTATTCCAGGAATGCGAGGATTCTTCAATATATGCAAATCAATCAATGTGATACACCATGTTAACAAATTGAAAGATAAAAACCATATGATCATCTCAATAGATGCAGAAAAAGCCTTTGACAAAATTCAGCACCAATTTATGATTTAAACTCTTCTAAATATGGGCATAGACGGAATCTACCTCAACATAGTAAAAGCCATATATGATAAGCCTATGGCAAACATTATTCTCAATGGTGAAAGACTGAAAACATTCCCCCTAAGATCAGAAACAAGACAAGGGTGTCTACTTTTACCACAATTATTCAACATAGTTCTGGAAGTCCTAACTACAGCAAGCAGAGAAGAAAAAGAAATAAAAAGAATCCACATTGGAAAAGAAGAAGTAAAGCTCTCACTGCTTGCAGATGATATGATACTGTACACAGAAAATCCTAAAGATAGTATCAGAAAATTACTAGAGCTAACCAGCTAATTTAGCAAAGTTGCAGGATACAAAAATCAATACACAGAAATCACTTGCATTTCTATATACTAACAATGAAATATCAGAAAGAGAAGTTAAGGAATCAATCCTATTCACCATTGCAACAACAAAAAAATTAAATATCTAGGAACAAACTTACCTAAGGAGAAAAAAAATGTACACAGAAAGTTATAAGATACTAATGAAAGAAATCAAAGATGACATAAATGGAGAGATATTCCATGTTCCTGGGTAGGAAGAATCAATATCATGAAAATGACTATAATACCAAATGTCATCTACAGATTCAATGCGATCCCTATCAAATTACCAATGGCATTTTTCACAGAACTAGAACAAAAAAATTTCACAATTCATATGGAAACACTAAAGACCCCGAATAGCCAAAGCAGTCTTGAGAAAGAAGAATGGAGCTTGCGGAATCAACCTTCCTGACTTCAGATTATACTACAAAGCTACAGTCATCAAGACAGCATGGTACTGGCACAAAAACAGAAATATAGACCAATGGAACAAGATAGAAAGCCCAGAAATAAACCCATGCATGTATGGGGTATCTTATTTTTGACAAAGGAGGCAAGAATATACAACGGGGCAAAGACAGCCTCTTCAATAAATGGTGCTGGGAAAACTGGACAACTACATGTAAAAGAATGAAATTAGAATACTTTCTAACACCATATGCAAAGTTAAACTCAAAATGGGTTATAGACCTAAATGTAAGACCAGAAAATATAGAGGAATACATAGGCAGAACACTCGACATAAATCAAAGCAAGATCCTCTATGACCCAACTTCTGGAGTAATGGAAAAAAACAAAAGTAAACAAGTGGGACCTGATTAAACTTAAAAGCTTTTGCACAGCAAAGGAAACTATAGGCAAGGTGAAAAGACAACCCTTGGAATGGGAGAAAATAATAGTAAATGAAACAATGGACAAAGGATTAATTTCCAAGATATACAAGCAGTTTATACAACTCAATACCAAAAAAACAAACAACCCAATCAAAAAGTGGGGAAAAGACCTAAGCAGATATTTCTCCAAAGAAGACATACAGATGGCTAACAAATACATGAAAAGATGCTCAACATCACTCATTATTAGAGAAATGCAAATCAAAACTACAATGGGATATCACCTCACACGAGTCAAAATGGCCATCATCAAAAGTTTACAAACAATAAATGTTGGAGAGGGTGTGGAGAAAGGGGAATGCTCTTGCAATGTTGGTGGGAATGCAAATTGATACAGTCACTATGGAAGACAGTATGGAGATTCCTTAAAAAACTAGGAATAAAACCACCATATGACCCAGCAATCCCATTTCTAAGGCATATACCCTGAGGAAACCAAAATTGAAAAAGACACATGTATCTCATTGTTCATTGAAGTGGTGTTTACAATATCTAGAACATGGAAGCAACCTAGATGCCCATCAACAGATGAATGGATAAAGAAGTTGTGGTTCATAAACACAATGGAATATTACTCAGCCATAAAAAAACATTTGAGTTACTTCTGATGAGGTGGAAGAACCTAAAATCTATTATACCGAGTGAAGTGAGTCAGAAGAGAAAGATGAATATCATATTCTAACACATGTATATGGAATCTAGAAAAATGGTACTGAAGAATTTATTTACAGAGCAGCAATGGAGAAACAGACATAAAGAATAGACTTACGGACATGGGAAGAGGGGAGGAGAGGGTGAGATGTATGGAAAGAATAACATGAAAGCTTACATTACCATATGTAAAATAGATAGCCAATGGGAATTTGCTGTATGGCTCAGGAAACTCAAACAGATGCTCTGTATCAATCTGGAGGGGTGGGATGGGGTGGGAGGTGGGAGGGAGGTTCAAAATGGAGGGGATTATGTATACCTATGGCTGATTTATGTTGAGGTTTAACAGAAAACAACAAAATTTTGTTTTTGTTCAGATATCCTGAAAAAAAAAAAATTTTTTTTTGAGTGCTGAAGAATTGATGTTTTGAAGTGTGGTGCTGGAGAAGACTCTTGAGAGTCCCTTGGACATCAAGGAGATCAAACCAGTCAATCCTAAAGGAAATCAATGCCGAATACTCATTGGAAGGACTGATGCTGAAGCTGAAGCCCAATACTTGGGCTACCTGATGCAAAGGGCTGGATCATTTGAAAAGACCCTGATGCTGGGAAAGATTGAACGCAGGATGAGAAGGGAATGAGAGAGGATGAGATTGTTGGATGGCATCACCAATTCAATGGACATGAGTTTGAGCAAACTCCAGGAGATGGTAAAGGACAGGAAAGCCTAGTGTGCAGCACTCCATGAGGTCGCAAGGTGTTAGACACAGCTTATCAACTCAACAAAAACAATAAAATATCACTCATGAAGAAAATAAAAATCAGAGAAGTTTTCCAATAGAGATTAGTTGTATTCAAGCGGTATAAATCAAATCAAGTTTATCCCTACATGCTAATGTCTGGACAATTTTCCAATGCCATAAAAATTCAATAAATTTATAAACTATTACCAGAATCACTGCAGATGGTGACTATAGCCATGAAATTAAAAGACGCTTACTCCTTGGAAGGAAAGTTATGACCAACCTAGATAGCATATTCAAAAGCAGAGACATTACTTTGCCAACAAAGGTCCGTCTAGTCAAGGCTATGGTTTTTCCTGTGGTCATGTATGGATGTGAGAGTTGGGCTGTGAAGAAGGCTGAGCACTGAAGAATTGATGCTTTTGAACTGTGGTGTTGGAGAAGACTCTTGAGAGTCCCTTGGACTGCAAGGAGATCCAACCAGTCCCTTCTAAAGGAGATCAGCCCTGGGATTTCTTTGGAAGGAATGATGCTAAAGCTGAAACTCCAGTACTTTGGCCACCTCATGCGAAGAGTTGACTCATTGGAAAAGACTCTGATGCTGGGAGGGATTGGGGGCAGGAGGAGAGGGGGACAACGGAGGATGAGATGGCTGGATGGCATCACTGACTCAATGGACATGAGTCTGAGTGAACCCCAGGAGTTGGTGATGGACAGGGAGGCCTGGCATGCTGCGATTCATGGGGTCACAAAGAGTTGGACACTACTGAGTGACTGAACTGACTGACTGACTGACCAGAACATGCAGCCTTCTTTTTTAAAGTGTGCATGAAATTTTGTTATTAAACATGTGAAAAATTAAGGACTGTGATTGCTATTTTTTATAATTACTTACTTTGACTGATTTTTATTTTTCGTCAAAATATAGTGCCATGGGAGAAATAAGGATAGATGGGAAAAAATAAAACTAGACTTTAAAAAAAAAAGTTTGCTTTAAGATCTGGTGCTGAGATGAGAGATGGAGCTTAGCCTAAAGGAAGTGCATTTGTTTCTGTCACTGCTCATAAATCTAGTTATACTTTACTTCATTCTGAACTTTCAAGACTAAAAAAGTTTCACTAAGATAACAGGGTATATTTTATGTATCTTTTTTTTAAAATTTTTTTATTTTTTTTAATTTTATTTTATTTTTAAACTTTACATAATTGTATTAGTTTTGCCAAATATCAAAATGAATCCGCCACAGCTATCTTTTAAAGCAGCTTTCTTTTTTTTTTTTTATTTTTTAACGTTACGATATTGTATTGGTTTTGCCATATATCAAAATGAATCCACCACATGTATACATGTGTTCCCCATCCTGAACCCTCCTCCCTTCCCTAGGTAGAAATATTAACAAGTATATTTTTAAATAACAGGGACCCCTTTGTTAAACAAACTGGATTCACCAACAAATTCATTTACCTTTGTTTAAATTCACTGTCTTCTGGAGAAACATATTTGTTTTCCAGCACCAATTATGCTTTTGAGGGCTTGAATGAGCCATTCATTCTGGAATAAATCTTTTGGGTGCTTTTGTTGGAGAAACCACTTAGGAATAGAGCAGTTTGTTTTGGGCAAATTCAGGATTCATTCAAGCAGTACTGGTTTTAGGAATTGCTATGCATTTTTAAGTAGGTACCTATCAAAATATATGATAAAATAGGTTGTAATCCATTTTTGATAGGATCCATCCGAACATAAATTGTTTCTATTCAATCTACTGAATTTATCTCATAAATACTGGTGAAATCATTGATTTAACCTATAATTTATTGTACATGGCATTAGAATCAGTCCACAAGAGGGCTCCCTTGCTTTAATTTTCAGAATTTATTTTAAAATGGATTATGATACTTTTGAAGTTTTTTTTTTTTTTTTTTAAATCTTTGCAGAGGAATTTAATCAACCAATTTTGAATACACCAGAAACTCTGAAATGTATTAATGGGTCACATTAACCTGAAAGAAAGAAGTGCAGCCTCCACACTCTCTGGGGCATCTCATTTTCCTTAGTAAAAACTTTCTTTACCAAATGTCATCTTGTTAGTCAACCAGGACAAAACTGTGCTTCTCTAAGTTGTGCAGAGCCAACTGTATCAATGATTACAAAACACTATGAGACAAATAAGATAATTTCAGTTGCTTAAATTCTATGAGACTTTCATGGTTTCCCTATGTCAGACTGCTGTTTCAAATGGGCAGATAGGTACTCTAGATGTATTGTTTTTGTAACATGAGTCTGTAAAAAAGTATCTCTCTTTGTTTCTTTCATAAAATAAGACTGTAGGATCTTTGAAAATAAGTACTCACATGCATTTGTTAGGTTCTTTCTCACAAATCCCACTGTTAATTCAATTTAATTCAAAAGAGATTTCTTGAGTGCTGGCTTCATCAAAAATACTGTTTTAAAAGTCAAATGGGTCATATAGATGGAGAAGAAATTATATCCCCAGGCAGCTTAGAGTTTCCTAGTTAAGAGTGAAATAGAACCATTGTATGGCAAAATGATGGAGGTGAATAATACAAGGAGGTCTGCATTTTGATAAGGTAGCAACAAACAGCATGCATTTTTAGGTTTAAATATGTCTAATATCACATGATTTGATATTTCTTAATCAAATATTTGTTGCTTATTTGCCTTATGCCACTCACAATGATGAATATCTTGTGCATCCTCTCAAATAATTATACTAAACCACATGGTGAGTATGATCATTAGCCTACATTTTAGGCTTCAGTGGGGCACTGAATGACCCAGTGGTGCCCAGTTTGGCCTCTAGGTGGTGAGCAAGTCTATTTTTGGTTATGAAGCAAAAGTCACTGTTTTGTTCCATTCCCTGCTTTTCTGTTGTTGTTTAGTCACTCAGTTGTATCTGACTCTTGTGACCCCATGGACTGTAGCCTCCTGGGCTCCTCTGTCCACGGGATTTCCCAGGCAAGAATACTGGAGTGGGTAGCCATTCCCTTCTCCAGGGGATCTTCCTGACCCAGGGATCGAACCTGGGTTTCTGGCAATGCAGTTGGACTCTTAACAGTCTGAGTCCACTAAAAATGTATCTGAAAAACAGTTGGTCATTCCATGGGCTGTAGTTTGTCAGCTCTTAGTGTAGGTTCTTTGACCTCTGTTATGTATCTTCTTTCTTGTTTCTTACCTATTCTAGTATTTAGGAAGTGACTCTTTGTGGTTTATAACAAACCAGATACTCTGGGAGTATAGAATCAGGTCTTAATGTTTACATTAGGATCTTTTTTGCTTATATAAGATATTGACAAAGGGATGAGTTCATTATCCATTCTTCAGTTTGTTTCTTTTGAAGGCAGTGGTTCTTTTATGAGCACCACTCACTGTATGGGAAGAGTTTCTCTAGTCTCACACTCCAAGTTGGTAATAGATCTTGAAATGAGTGACAGTTGCCTCTCATGTAGAAAAGATTAAAGCAGAGGTTTTCAGTTTAAATATTTGTTTGTCCTAGAATACTTTCATTACCAGAACCATTTTAAAATATGACAATAAAAAAAAATCTGCTTCAAACTCTTATTAATTTATATAGCTTAGCAAGAAATAGTATTAGCCCAAGTATACACCATTCTTGAAGAGCTAAAGTTCAGTCATCAGAATTGTGCAAATACTGTTACTTTCATTCTCTACTTCCTGATTCCTGCATCCCTTCCATCAGGTCTTCACTGTGCTAAGTGTCCATGCAGCAAAGACAGAATCACAGCAACCCTGAAGAAGAGAGATCCTTGAAGAGATATCCCTGTTGTCTAACTGGGTTTTCTAACACCTAGCTCCTCTATTTCCTGTTTTATTAATGTTTGGTCTATCGTGATGATTATTTTCATGTATCAACTTGACCAGGCCATGAGGTGGCCAGATATTTGGTCAGACGTAATTCTGGTTGCTTCTGTGAAGGTGTTTTTGGATGAGTGTAACATTTAAGTCAGTAGACCACATGAAGCAGATTGCCTTCCTCAGTGTGACTGGGCCTCATTCAACCCGTTAAAAGCTTGAACAGAACAAAAAGGCCATCCCTCCACCAAGCAAGAGAGAATATTTCCTGTCTCATGGCCTCTAAACTGGGACATTGGCTTTTTTCTTGCCTTTGGACTAGAACTAAAACTTCCTGGATCTTGAGCCTGTCAGAACTTCAGACTGAAATTACTCCATCCACTTTCTTGATTTTTAGGCCTTTAGACCTGGACTGTAACTAAACCACTGACTCTCTTGTGTTTCCAACTTGTCAACTCACCCTGTAAATGCTGAGACTGGAAAACATTCGCAATTGCATGTGCCAATTCCTTATAATAAGTCTCTTTATATATAAGTGCACAGCATATACCTACACACACATTCTATAAGCATTCTATTGATTCTCTGCATGTATGCATGCTAAATCACTTCAGTCATGTCCAATTATGGACTGTCACCCACCAGGCTCCTCTGTCCATGAGATTTTCCAGGCAAGAATACTGGAATAGGTTGCCATTTCCTACTCCAGGGAATCTTCCTGACTCAGGGATTGAACCTGTATCTCTTTTGTTTCCTGAATTGGCAGGCAGGCTCTTTACCACTAGCGCCACCTGGGAAGCTCACTTGGTTCTCTGAAGAAGCCTGACTAATACACACAGACATATATATGGTATATATGTGTGATATCAATGAATTCCCAGCTCCCTGAATTAGCAGTCCAGAAACTTTCCTTTACTCTCTGTGGTTGGCCTATGAATACTGACAATAGGGGCCTCCTTCTGCTTTAACTTTGAATTCAATGAACTATACTCATCTTTGGCTGTCTGCTGCAACTGAAGCCTTGAGATTCTTGTTCTACTATAGGAGTATAGGGAGATTTCTGAGTGTAGGGAGGGAGCATACTTCTTCCACGGCTGAGTTTACAACAGGGGAGGGAGATGTGGCTGACATTTCAAACTGGAACATCACTGAGTTTTCCAAATACATTCTGATAAGCCTGAATGATGAAAATGTTTTATGTAATATTTATGTTTTCATAGAAAACAAACATTATGAAAAACATTTTTCAAAATACAGAAACATTCAATCTTCAACACAATTCACTAATGACTCTTGGAATATGATATCAATGCACTTTAAAAATAAAGAGTTGCTGTGCTTCTTTTTGGCTTGTTACCCAATTTCTTTAGGTTTGGATTGATTTTTTTTTTTTTTAAGTTTCTGGCTTTTACACATATGCTAATTTGTTTAATTTCTTTAATGGATGAAAAAGAAGACATTAAAATGTGCTGACATTAATGACGAGGCTGAAGAAACCAAGGCATCTGGTTTACATAAAGGTCTATTGAAATGTCTGGGATGAAATAAGCAGATTGTATTGCAAGGCTTTTTGGAAAACAAGACATAAATCTTTACTTGATAAGAGGAACAAATCAATAGAAAACAAAACACATTTATATGTTTCTGATAACACTACAAACGGGGAATAGAACAATAGGTTAACCTATTGTTCAAGAAGAGCCATTCAACCTTATTGTGCACAGCAAATATAATTCAGGAACTTTGATAATTTTGAAAGTGCTTCTATTTTTTAAGTACTTCTAAGCAACCCCTCTTTTATGAGTTGAAAATATGGTACATTTTCTTATTTTTAACACCGTTGAATTTCCCTGCAAAGTGCTGAAACAAACAGAAAAAGAACACAGTGTCTCTACTTAAAACTGAGGGAAATCTACTCTGACATTTATAGTTGCTAGACAAAGTCATCTTTTTTTAGAGTAAGAAAACACTAGAAAATATTGAATGGTTACAATGAGGAAAGAAGAAGCAGTTACTGTGATCCAATATACTGAATATTAAATCAACAGGTCAGGATGAAGAGTTATGGCCCCACAGATTTTATATACAATGAAGCAAATTTCTATCCAATCTTGAACTTGACTTATGTCTTTATTTGTAATGAAAGCTTCTCTTTGTGTTATATTCCCTTTCCCATGTTTAGTGAAGGATTCCTTCCTCACTGTTTTCCTTTCTTTTTACGGATCTACTAAAAATCCCAGTGACTTGCTGCTTGAAACAGAATCTGGCATCATGAGGGTATGAATTCCTCACTGCAACTCTTTCAGTTCTGTGCTATCAGTAGAAATAGTAAATCTCTGGTTTAGCAAGAAAGCACATAAAAGCAGAGAAAGGCATGGATGGATCCTATATTCCTTCTCTCAGACTCAGTAGCATTTAGCCTTGCTAAATCAGGCTCTATAACCAGATTTTAGAGTGAAACTTGGACATCCCATTTGGAGATAGATTTGGGGAATACTATGTGCCCTTTGCATATTATAATAAGACATAGAATTATTCCTGGTCACATAGCATATGCTTATTTCCTCTGGTCTGACATTGTTGGATATCTCACTGAAAGGTATTGAGAAAATTTTCACAAATGGTATGGCCAACATCTTTCATCATGATGTTGAAAGAATTTTCCTTTGTGCAGCCTCAGGCAGCAAGTATGATTAGACTATAAAGTAAGATTTTTAGTGATTCTAATCCAGTGACTTGAAAGAATGAAAGAAAGATAACTTCTTTATTCAGATTTTGCTAAATTTGAAAACTTTTTAATTTCCACTTTTGTCTTGGATCCCTTCACTTCCCTCTGTTTACACTGCTATTTAAATTGGTTCCAATCAAATTATTTTATTGGTGTGCAAACCCTAATATCCTTGAACAAGGATAAAGAAGTGTCTCTCTGATAATACGGTAAGGGTGTATTGTACTGGTACATGGAGAATGACTTTCACGAGAAACTCACTTTTCCTAAGTGAGACAAAATTTTAAAAGATAATCAAAATCATAGCTATGACCTTCATCCAGTTCAAGATGTTCTCTCCAGGAATCTGAAAGGTGACTGAGAGATAGACCATATGAAGCAGATTGAAGACACTAGAGGGATACCTGAATTATCTCTAACATACTAACTTGGCAATATTATTCTCAGAAAGAATATACTTATGTAATGGTTTTTTTTCCCAAGAGGGTCAAATATTTTTGTGTTCAAATTTTCAATATTGACACACAAAAACATTGCCAATGTTTGCTTTAATATTAATCATTAAATTCCCCATTTAATAAATTAAATTTATAAGATTAGGAGAACACATAGGCCCAAAATTCACCATTAGTTGGAACAGATAGATATCCATGAGTTCTTTGCCATATATTTAACTGCTACATTATTATATCATAGCGTATGCAGATACATGCCCAGGGTTATGAAAACCGGGCCTTAATTCAAATTTCTTTGTCCTCAGTCTAATTCTCTTTCCCACAGCATACAATAGGTATCTACCAACAGTTATTAACATAGAGTCAATATAGAAAGTTGGTGATGGATACTGGGTCACAGAGAACTTTGGGCATTTTCCTAAGTCTTTACTGTTGACAAATGTTCATTTTGCAATGATTTTTATGCAATACTTGATAATATGGTTTATCTTATTATTATGGCTTCCTTTCTTTATGAAATGTGCCCCTTCCTCACCTTCTTATAACTGACAATCTTTCAGGATTAATTATCTGCATTTCTGTTCATTTTAGAATTCTATATGCTCTCACAATCTCACAATAATCACATTTCTGTTACTGAATTTATCATAGTATTTTAGCTTTATATGGAATTTATCTCTCCAAATTGCACTTATACTTCTTAAAAGAAATGATCATGTCTTAGATATTTGTGTACTCTTTAAATCAAATAGTGCCTCAATAAAAGAACAAGCAACATGTGACCAGATGTCATGGCTATTTAAAATCCTAAACCTGTTACCTGCACCAATTCCACTTGCTTATTCCTCAGTTTAGAGCAAGTGTAAATGATCAGGAGTTGCTTTATTTTTTTAGTTTGAATTCATGAATTCTATCTATAATGTTGGCACCGATGGATGCCAGAATATTCAAGAAAATAATAACTTTTTGCCCATTCTGATGCCCATTAAACTTTTTATTAATGATTTTAATAAAATTGAAATCAACAACCAGTAAATAATTGGTGAGTTGAGAAATTCCTAACTTCACATTTCTCCAAAGTTTAAGTTATTGATCTTATTTGCTACGGTGCTGGCAATTTGACCAAGTGTCCTGCCAAGTCAGTAATTAAAATATAAATCGGTTTTTATGAATCAAAGGGTTTCCCTTCTGTATAAATAAATCCTTGGGGACAGCAGCAATTGATATCATACACATTTGCAAAGTCAAACAAGAAAAGGTTATTTGCAGTTGGAGAGAGAAAAACCATTAGAGGTGTTCTGATTTGTAGGATAGAATTACTCTAAACAGAGATTCTCAGTCTAAACACTATCCATTGTGATAAAATTTACCAGATAATCTGCACTGTGAAGCATTTAGTTCACACTAATCCCCATGACAGTGCAGATAATCCAGTCTCCTAGTGCCTGTGTTTATTTGTAAATCTCCAATTTCAAACTCTGAAAAGTAGACAGCAGCAGCAGCAGCAGCATGATGGTTATGTTTCCTTTCTATCTTCGACAGGCCTATTTCAAACACAAGCAATTCCTGGGGAATATATTATATTAAAAGCATTTAAAGCCCTAATGTCATGTGTAGGATGATATTATAACTTTCACTTTACACACACAATATGCAGATTCCACTTGGAACTGGGCATTTTCTTCCCTCCACGTTGCAGCCTGGCCGGAACCTGCCCCATGACTCGAGGGTGCAGCAAACTGCGCCCTAGTGATTGTCCTAGTAAGCATGCCCATTGGACTTTGAGCAGGTCGTGCTCTCTGCTCCTTTCACTGCCTGCTCCTGCGACCCTCCGCATGGAAACAAAACAAGATGTTCCTGATCAACAGCAGAGCCTTAACTTTACTCCCTCTTTATGGTGCGCTGATCAAACTCTCCAGTAGAGCTATTTCCTAATGATCTCATGTGACTTCTGCCAGTTAAAGTGCAGGCTGAATGGAGCTGTTTCGTCTTCCTGCCATGGACAGCATGAGAGCCCCCTAACTCCCCGCTTGCCAAATTATATGTGTCTGTCTTTTCATTAAGCGCTCGCCCCCGTTTCAGGTCTCTCTCACCCGCTGTGCTGGACACAGCACCTCCAACCTGTTAGACAATGAGTGGGACGGGACCATCCTGAGGCATGAGTGACTTTGAGGGAGAAACCAGGGATGGGCCGGGGGACGTTGCTAGAGAGAGAAACTTTTCAAAGGAGCTTAGAGTGGGTATTCTGAGACAGACTCTGGCGAATGGAGGAAAGAGTGAAAAGCTGTACCTGAGAACTGATGTGGTACAACACCGCGCGGATATTGCTGCTTCCTTTTTCCTTACTTTTCCCCACTCTTAACTGAGAATGGAATGATAGGAAAGGAAACATGAGTGGGGCTCTTTCCCTCCTTTTCTTTCTTTCCTTTTTTAAATTGGAGCATAGTTGTTTTACAATGCTGTGTTAGTTTCTACTGCATAACAAAGTGAATCAGCTATAGGTATACATATATCATCTCTTTTTTTTGGATTTCCTTCCATCTAGGTTACCACAGAGCACTGAGCAGAGTTCCCTGCACTATACAATAGGTTCTCATTAGTTATCTATTTCATTTGTTGTTGTTTTTGCTGTTTAGTTGCTAAGTTGTGTCTGAATCTTTTGCAACCCCATGAACTATAACCCGCCATGCTCCTATGTCCATGGGATTTCCCAGGCAGGGATACTGGAGTGAGTTGCCATTTCTTTCTCCAGGGGCTCTTCCTAACCTGGGGATTGAACTTGCTTCTCCTGCATTGGCAGGTGAATTCTTTTCCACTGAACCACCAGGGAAGCCAATCTATTTCAACTCCAATCTCCCAATTCATCCCAACCCTGCTTTCTCTCTTGGTAATCATACATTTTTTTACATCTGTGTCTCTATTTCTGCTTTGCATTAATAAATAAGATAGTTTATACCATTTTTTTCAGACTCTACATATATTTGTTAATACATAATATTTGTTTATCTCTTTCTGACTTGCTTTGCTCTGTTTGACAGTCTCTAGGTCCATCCATGGCTCTACAGATGACCCAATACCCTCCTTTTCAAGTGTATCCCAGTTGAGGCTGATCTGATTGAATGTGACTGGAGAGACAAGTACCAGGTCTCCTTATCTGGCCGCTTTCCTCCTCAACATGCCACTTAGATCTTACTTTTTCGTTGTGGATTTTCTGAAGATGAAGGGACATTTCAATCTCCTCTCTACTTAAATAAAGAAACTGAAACGCCTCCTTCTGGCCATAATTTCCTGTTATTTCAGTCTGAAGAGGAAGTGAGGATGCAGAAGCTCTGATGGCAAAGAGGTGGGCAGCTGGAGTCCCGGCCCCAGAAGATCTCTTTTCCTCTCCTATTGTTTAATCTTTTATAGTTGAGGTAGGACTCTGTGTGCTCAGGCACTCAATCATGTTTGACTCTTTGCAACCCAATGGACTATAGACTGCCAGGCTCCTCTTTCCACGGAGTTTTCCAAGCAAGAATACTAGAGTGGGTTACCATTTCCTACTCCAGAGGATCTTCCTGACCCAGGGATCGAACCTGCGTCTCTTGCACTTGCTGCTTTGGCAGACAGATTCTTTACCACTAACGCCACTTGGGAAGCCCTTTTAGGTAGGACTGCTGCTGCTGCTAAGTCGCTTCAGTCGTGTCCGACTCTGTGCGATCCCATAGACAGCAGCCTACCAGGCTCCTCCATCCATGGGGTTTTCCAGGCAAGAGTACCGGAGTGGGTTGCCATTGCCTTGTCCATTAGGTAGGACTAGGAGTCTCTAATTCAAAGTAACTACTATACATAGTTCATTTGGTCCACATATGTTTTAAAAATGCTTCCTGAATTGTGCAGTAAAGGAGACGGTGATGAGGTTAGGTATTAAGTCCAGAAAAACAAGGAGGGAGGCTCCTAGATGGACTACTTTCATGGTCTCGTACCGTGGCATTGAAAATGAACACAGATGGTGAGACATGAACAGTAAAGGATTAATCTAATAAAAATGTGTCAATTTAAAAAAAACCCATTTCTACTATGCTATATTTACATCTTGGTGCAAGACTATCTATCTTTTTCCTGTTTACACAGACTAAGGCATCAAGATGGGCTTTTCTGATGGCTCAGTAAAGAGTCTGCCTGCAATGTGGGAGACCTGGATTCAATCTCTGGGTCAGGAAGGTTCCCTAGAGAACAGAATGGTAACCCACTACAGTATTCTTGCCTGGAGAATTCCATAGACAGAGGAACCTGGCTGGCTATAGCCCATGGGGACACAAAGAGTCAGACATGACTGAGGGACTAACAGTTTCACTTTCTCAAGGCACCAAGATAAAGACTTGTGTGGCTAGGTCACTCCAAGCATTTAAAATGCATGTGCCATTTTTTGTGTGTGTAGGGTTGCATGTGCACACAGGAGCAAACACATGATAACATTTTAAGTAGACTTTGCGCTATTATAGGAAGAGAGAGAAACAGCTGAGAGAGACCAATGCAGGTATCATAGCCAGGTGATAAACAGATCCAAATATTGCTGAGAGGGAGACAAATGATAGGAGTGTGAAGAGTGCTTTTCTATCTTTTTTCCTCTGCCAGTTTAAATTTATCCTTCTAGCTACATGGATGCTATCATTCAATACTGGAGCTTGGTTAAGGAAGAAAAAAACAAAACAGAAGAGAGATGGGGCCTAGGGTGTAGCAATGATAGCTAGTGATTTGAACTGCAGGGTTGGTAGACAGCAGGTTAGATATTTTGTTTTGAACCCAAAAAGCAAGAATGGGTCATGAAGCTCCCAGGTAGGAGATGTCATTCTTAGGTAACACATACAGAGAAGAATAGAGGAGACAACTTGTATTATGTAAATCAGAAATAGTTTTCAATAGGCACTAATGGTAAAGAACCCACCTGCCAATGTAGGCGACACAAGAGATTTGGATTTAATTCCTGGATCAGGAAGATCCCCTGGAGGAGGGCATTGCAACCCCATCCAGTATTCTTGCCTGGAGAATCCCATGGACAGAGGAGCCTGGTGGGCTACAGTCCACTGGGTTTCAAAGAGTTGGATACAACTGGAGCAACTTAGCACACACGATCTAAGGGTGAACAATCTTATTTTCCCCCAATTTTGCATGTAAACTGTATTACTTAAAGAAAAATCATTATTTTTAATAATAACAAATTGAAGTGAAAAAATTAGTATTCTTCAGGAATCCTGTCAAGGACATTATTATACTTGTTCAAAAGAAATTTCTTAGCAAATTCACATAAGGTAAGCTGAAACCTCTAAAACTTTATTTTCTTGGGTTCCAAAATCACTGCAGATGGTGACTGCAGCCATGAAATTAAAAGATGCTTGCTCCTTTCAAGAAAAGCTATGACCAACCTAGACAGCATATTGAAAAGCAGAGGCATTACTTTGCCAACAAGGGTCTGTCTAGTCAAAGCTATGGTTTTTCCAATAGTCATGTATGGATATGAGATTTGGACCATGAAGAAGGCTAAACACTGAAGAATTGATGCTTTTGAACTATGGTGTGGGAGAAGACTCTTGAGAGTCCCTTAGACTGCAAAGAGATCAAACCAATCAATCCTAAAGGAAATCAGTTTTGAATATTCATTGGAAGGACTGATGCTGAAGCTGAAACTCCAATACTTTGGTCACCTGATGCAAAGAACTGACTCATTGGAAAAGACCCTGATGCTTGGAAAGATTGATGGCAGGAGGAGAAGGGGATGAACAGAGCAGGAGATAGTTGGATGCCATCACTGACTCGATGGACATGAGTATGAGCAAGCTCCAGGAATTGGTGATGGACAGGGAAGCCTGGCGTTCTGCAGTCCATGGGGTCACAAAGAGTCAGACAAGACTGAGCAACTGAACTGAACTGAAGCTGAAACCTCTGGGTGTCTCAAAGCAGTAGAATCATCAAGTATAAGAAGGGGAAGTTTTTACTAGTTATTTCAGAAAGGAGGCTAGGGAAGAGGTAGGGATATAGGTAGTGAAAAGGTAAAAAAAATTCTTGCAAAGTATGAGATGACCCTACCCTCAGTTCCTTCAAAATTTTAGTAAAATTAATACTCACAAATGTTACAGGCAAGTAATTCTGTTAGAGGAGGGGGCCATGAAAGAGTTGAGCTTCAAATTTAACTCAGTGTAGCAGAAGCTGTCAAATTTGCAAGAGGAGTCCGCAGAAAGATAGTGCAAGAGAAGAAATTGTACAGAATTTGACAAATTTCCAGAAGTTGTTTGGAGGGGTAATTTGGACTAGTGTAGGACATGACATTGTGAGTTAAATTCACATTTAATTTATCTCAGAGATCTCTCAGCTGACAGGTGGTTTAAAGTATATTTAGAGTCTTTTTTTTTTTTTTGGTCCATATATGTATGTGGATATATACACATAGACAGAGATCTTACTATGGATAAAATGTCTCCTCATTTTTATGAGGCTATAATTTGTTCTAAAAAACCATAAAGATTTGTAAGTAAACACAACTTTAATTTATAATATTTCATATAATGAATAGGCCACATTTTACTTTTCAGTTTCTGTATTTGAATTTTTTCAGATTGATTTTTAATTATATTTGACACTGTAATAAGCAACAATACACTTAAATAGTTTTAAATATGATTATCTCCATTACAGAAATTCCTGGAAGTATAGCAATATGTAATATCTTTAAGGCTATTAATACTTATAGACAAATTGCTCTTCAGAAATTTACCACTCTCTAATCTCCCCAGAAATTGGAAAATCTCTTTTTCATTATCTCTCATTAGAATGGAGCACTATCAAATTCTGCTATTTGCTAATTTGGTAGCTGAAAGTGATTTCAAAATTTAAATCTGAATATTAGAAACAGTATGAGTTTATTCATTTTTTAGAGGGATCTTGTGTCTTTCTAATAGATTTGCATAATTTTGTATAAAATGTTAATGAGGGTCAGGAAGATCCTCTGGAGAAGGGAATGGCAACCTCTCCAGTATTCTTGCCTGGAGAATTCCATGGACAGAGGGACCTGGCAGTCTACAGTCGATGGGGTCGTGAAGAGTCTGACATAACTGAGTGACTAACACTTTCATTAATGAGTATACCTGTGGCGGATTCATTTTGATATTTGGCAAAACTAATACAATTATGTAAAGTTTAAAAATAAAATAAAATTAAAAAAAAAAGAATTGATAGAGTTAATAGACTTAATAAAGTTTCAGATCTATTACCTGGAGGTATATTAATATAATGTTTTTTAAAATATTTCTTATTATATCTAAGTGATTGAACTTCACAGCCCTCAGAAGAGTTCCTTTTGTTTAGAAAGTGCTATATATATTAGCTTTTTATTACTATTAGTACTTAACTTGTAAATTCATCAAATAGGAAATAACTTACAAATTTTTAGAGCTAAAGAGATCTTAGCAACTATGGAAAAATTGATAACAGATATTTTTTACTAGCAGATCACTTATTCTAATTATAGAACATACCTTCTAAAAAACAAGTATAATTACTCTGACTAAAAGAAGCAGGGGACCTGAGTTGCCCCCAACTCAACTTTTCCTTTGTTTCCAGAGTGACTCATCTTTAAGCCACCTCTGAGGAACTTTCAGTGCCACAGAACATTAAAGATAAGCCTCATTACCAAAGACCAATTTCTTATTTACAAAGGAAGACTCTACCATATCTGAGAGGCAAATCAGGCCTTGATCATACAACAAGTTAAAGGAAGAGACATCTCTTATATCTTTGCTTCCCAACTGATACAGAGTGAAAGAAAATCAATCTAGTATATACTCTAGGGTTATGAAGTGAAACAGTCCTTATTTCAAAACACTTTGGAGGAAAGAAAACTGGAATGATTTGCATGGTCATTGTTTTGTAGAATAAATGATGAACCCATGTGAATTATCTGGAAGCATCTTTATATAAGTTACTCTAAAATTTTCACTGGGCTTCCCTGGTAGCTCAGATGGTAAAGAATCTGTGTGCAATGCAGGAGACCTGGGATGGATCCCTGGGTTGGGAAGATCCCCTGGAGAAGGACATGACAACTCATTCCAGTATTCTTGCCTGGAGAATCCCCATGGACAGAGAAACCTTGTGGGCTACAGTCCATGGGATTGCAAAGAGTTGGACACAACTGAGTGACTAAGCACACACAACACACAAAAATTTCACTGTAATTACACATTGATCTCTAACTGCATAAATATAATTAAAATACTATCTGAACTACAATTAACATTTAAAACTCCAGACATATTTCAAAGAAGCAAATATTCTAAGAATTTACCTGGCATGTATACAAACAAGAGAGTTAGATAGAAGAAAATCTCAAAAAGTCACATGGATGAGAAGCGTTTTCTTTTCCTAAGGGACTAATGAGCATGTATTTTATACCTGGGCTTCCAGGATGGTGCTGGTGGTAAAGAACCCGCCTGCCAATGCAGGAGATGCCAGATACTGTGGTTCGGTCCCTGGGTTGGGAAGATCCCTTAGAGGAAGGCCTGGTAGCCCACTCCAGTATTCTTGCCACAGACAGAGGAGTCCAGTGGGCTATGGTTCATAGAGTCACAAAGAGTCATACATGACTGAAGCGACTTAAACATGCACGCATATTTTATACCTTATTATTTTATTGCTCAACTTCATCTTTTATTTTCATTGCCAACTTGAAGAATTAGTTGATAAATTACAGTACTTTTACTTATTCTTTTCTTACCAAACCCAGTGTGTCCATAACATTTCCACATTTCTTGCATTAAAAAGATATTTAGGTGACAAAGTGTTTGTTTTAGTGTTGCATGCAAATCAGCTAAATGCTAATATTCAGCAAGTTTTACCTGCTTTCTTTTTCCTTCCTCAGTTAAAATTGTTTTGTGGGGTTATTGCATAGGTTATGCTTTCTGAGCCCTGGGAATTCCAAATAGGACTTTATCCTTTCCTTTGAATTTGGGAGTTTAACTACATGCACATAACAATGCACAGTCCATCTTTATGCAAATAGTTTAAAAAGGCAATGTGCCTGAAGAGCTGTTTTATGGCATTATTTGGTTTTATATCTTTGCAATCAACACTATACAGCTAACATGGCCATGTAAATTCATGAGAGATTTTTCTATTGAAACCCAAACAAGGTCACTTGAGTTTGAAGATCAGAGTGAGATAAAAGTGACACTATTTCTACAATGCAGTAAAAACAATGTATGCAGCCTCTTTTTTTTTTTAACTTGATTTCATCTTTGAAAATATATCATTGATTTTTTTTTTGTTGTTTTGTCTTGGAAATTTGGATTTCTAATACGAAATCTATTGAAGGAATTCTGGACAAGCTCTGCTACCAGCTATTCATAGCTTATTTCCTTTTACAGAATGTTTTCTAAAGCTTTAAGAAAGGTTTCAAAACTTGGTCTGCTTTCAATGACTACACTTAATGTTCTCAGTCACCACATTTATACACAGAGGTGAATAGGCATCTTTATGTCTGCTTGTGTCCTTAGGATATATTCTACGATGTATACCACAGGATAGACTTGGAATGTTTTTAAAAATCAACTGGCCAACACATTTAATGAGACTTCATTTTTTCTCTTTTGGGGGGGTACTGACTGCCTCTATCTCCTTTCTTCTCTCTTTCCATAGTTTCATTTTTTAATATATAAAATGAAGTTCCTATTCATTTTTTTTTCTTTGCAATGCAATGGGTTTATGCTAATCTATGTTTAGTGCAATGGGTTTGTGCTAATTATGTTTAGTCTGAGACTCTTTATTTGGATGGCTATTTAACATTGAACATAAACTAACTCACTCAGATTAATCCTAGGACTTTCTCCTTACCAGCCTGGACGTTTTACTTTCTTTGTTACTCTATGTGATAGCAGTTCTAATTGGACCTATCCTAATACTGTTATGAGTTACAGTTCACAGTTCATTTCATGGTGCTCCCCAGGTGTTGCATTTCTCACAAATGGAAGGTTTGTGGCAACCCTGCCCCCAGAAAATCTATCAGCACATTTTTTCCAACAGCATTTGGTAGATGCCTGTCTCCGGGTAACATTTTGGTCATTCTCACACATATATAAAACTTTTTTCACTGTCACATTTGTTATGGTGACCTCTGATCAATATTCTTGATGTTACTCTTATGACTTGCTTACCTGATGAAATGCTCACCCGATGGTTAGCATTTCTTAGCAAGAAAACATTTTTAAATTAAAATAGGTATGATTTCTTTAAAGATATAATGTTATTGAACACTTAATAGTGTACAGTTTAGTGTAAACATAACTTTTATATGCACTGCGAAACCAGAGGATTCATGTAACTTAATCTTACTGTAATATTCACTTTATTGCAGAGATTGAGAACTGAATCCACAGTAACTCTAAAGGTACATCTGGATCCATTTAATTGTCAACAACCTCACGTCTGGGTACTCTGGTTTTCCCCATGTGCATGCATGCATGCTCAGTCACTTCAGTAGTATCTGCTTCCATGCAACTCTATGGACTGTAGCCTGCCAGGCTCCTCTGTCCATGGGATTCTCCAGGCAAGAGTACTGGATTGGGTTGCCGTCCTCCTCCAGGGGATCTTCCTGACCCAGGGACTGAACCCACATCTCTTATGTCTCCTGCATTGGCAGGCAGGTTCTTTACTAGTAATGCCACCTGGGAAGCTCTTTCCCCATGATACTGACAAGGAAATTGAGGCAGAGAATAATTAAGTAGCTTCACAAAGCCCACAAAGCTAGCATATGACAGAGCTGAAGTTTTTCAAACACAGACAGGGTCCCCATCCACTCCCCCATCACCTAAATTCACGAGTACCAACCTCTCAAGTCTCTTAATAAGACAAAACAGGGAGAACAGAAGGGAAACACTGACATTTCTTAAAATGTCTTTGCCACTGAGTTCAGTGGATATTCTCATAATGCTGACAGAGGGACTGCAGTAGAGAGTAAGGGGACTTGCTCTGGTGTCAGAAAAGCTGGGACTGAACCACCTCACCTCTGAGTAATTAAAGGAAAAATGGGGGTGAGGCACTTCACCTCTTTGAGCCTTGGTTGATGAAATAAGAATAAAGTTACTCACTTTAACCCATCTACATCATAAGGGAGGTTATGAGACAGTAAATCTGGGAATACAGGCAAAGTATAAAGAATAATGGCAACCCACTCCAGGACTCTTGCCTGGAAAATTCCATGGACAGAGGAGCCTGGTGGGCTACAGTCCATGGAGCCGCAAAGAGTTGGACATGACTGAGTGACTTCACTTCACTTCACTTCAGAAAGAATAATATAAGGATTATGTAAGAAAAATAAATGTCCTCTTAAAAAATAATTCTGAAAAATTTAAGCACTCACAGAAAAGTACAGAGTGAAAAAGTATATACTCATTGCCAATAACTAACAATGCTTATATTTTGCTATTTTTTTAAGAGTTGAGAAAGAAAAACACTAGTCTCTTCTTTTTCTTCATCTCTTAAAGTTCACTCCCCACTTTCCCTCTCAGAGGCAGCCATCATGATGAACTTGGTTGGTAGCGTATGAGATCTTGTTAGTATACTTTACTGAAAATCTTAATGTCCATTATTTCGTGGCTTTATGTTTTCACGGCTTTATATAAATGCTGTCAATCCTTATGAAGCAACATAAATTTTAACTCCAGTTATGTTTCTGAGCTCTTTCCTATACATTTCTAAATGTCTGATTTCAGTATGTGAACATCTCACACATATTTACCCATTCTCCTACCAATAGATACTTTGAGTCCAAATTTGCCTTTGCTTTAATAAGCATCTTTGCACACATCTTCTGATTTGCCCATGGAAAAACTCCTCTCCATGTGTATCCTAAATGAGAGGCACACCAAGATTCAAGACACAATGCCCTAATGTGATAAGTACACCTGATTTAAAAAACGTTTCATGTTTATTCTTGTTCCCTGTACTGATTCATTTGCCAGCATCACATTTCTAAAGGGCACAATGAAGCAAATGTCTTGGATTATAGTACCTTAGTTTAATGGTGTTTTGAAAGATCTTCTCTGAGGATTAAAGAAGAAAGCACTTAAAATAGTCAGTCATCTGGCCATTGGAATTCATTTCCAAAAATGCAAATTTGATTATCAAATTCTTCAGCTTAAAGTCTTTCAATTAAATTGACATGCCGTGACTACCAAATATGAATGGAATTCCTAGCCTGCTTTTAAGAACCCTTAGTGATCTCAGCCCCTGTTTTTCTCTCTCATCTCTTGATCTGTGCCCTGCATCTTTGCTTTATCTGTTCTGAATCCCTTGTGGGTCCCCACTTGTACCATATGCTTGACATAGTTGAATACCTTTGTGCTTTGTTAATACTGTTTCCTTGGTCATCCTTGAGAAGACAGGCTTTTTGTGCTTGGTGCACAAGCTCAATACCTGTTTGTTGAAACTCTTCGTGACCATTTGCTTTTCCCTTAGTGTATTCTAGTGAAGTTGCTCAGTTGTGACCGACTCTTTGGGATCCCATGGACTGTAGCCTACCAGGCTCCTCCATCCATGGAATTTTCCAGGCAAGAGTACCAGAGTGGGTTGCCATTTCCTTCTCTAGGGAATATTCCCAACCCAGGGATCAAACCTGGGTCTCCTGCATTGCAGGCATTATTGACCAGGAGATTTTTGCAGAAAATAAGGCCTGTGGTCAGTGATTTTCATTTTGGCTGGCCCAAAATTGTTATTTCACTAACACTTTGTGAATTATTACATTCAATGGCTACACCTGACACCTGTAAAGTCTAATTTTCATGAAATGCTGTCTTCAATCTACTCTTCTGTAGAAGCAAAGGAGCATTCTCCAGTAGCATGAGTTTCACTTATCGATTGGTTTTGTGATCAGAATTGAAAAAATGACCCAAAAAGGTTTACTGTGTTCCCCATCAGTGATTCCACTTGGGGCTGAAGGACTCAAAGCAGGCAGCGTTAGCACATACAACCAAACAGCAGCTACTCCCAGAGGTCTGATCTTCTGGTCCCTGATCCCAGGGGCGATTTCTCAGGCCAGCTCTTAGGCCACTCCATGCAAGGGGTGTGACGGCTGCAAGAGTTGCAACTGAAGTGGGCAGGGACTGGAAGGGAAGCTTCTCAGCTTTACCTTCACCAAGGCTTACTTTATGCTTACTGGGGAGCCTCATCGGGCATGTGTGCCAAACCACACCACTCCTGGAACAGCTGCAACTTCAAGAGTTCAAATACATTAATTCTGAAAACCAGGTGCTATCGGTGAATTCAGTATAGCAGGGACTAGTTACTTCATGTGTCATAACTCATTATGGTTCAGAGAATGGTGCTGCGAGGAGATAAAACCATGATTTTAATCCCCAGATGTCTCTCTCCAACTCTAAGGAAAAAGTTATGGGGTGAATTGTGTCTCCTCAAATTCATAGAGTTTTAACCCCCAGCACAGCAGAATGTGACTATATTGGGAAATAGGGCTTTTACAGTTAAAATGAGGCCTTTAAGGTGGGCCCTCATCCAGTCTTACTGATGTCCTTCTAAGAAGGGGAAATAAAGACATACACACACACATCAGGGCTGTGTGAGCCAGCGGGAAGGCCATGTGAGGACATAGCAAGAAAGTGGGCATCTACAAGCCAAGGAGAGAGGCCTTGGAAGAAACTAATCTACTAACTCCTTGATCTTGAGCTTCTAGCCTCCAAAACTGGTGAGAAAATAATTCTATTGTTTAAATCAGTGAGTCTGAGATACTTAATAATGGCAGCCCTGGCAAAGTAATCCAAGAGAACTGATATGTCATCCTGCACCTTGGCCGATGTAGTGCACAAGCTCCTTTCAAAGTCTGATCCTTTCATCAGCTGGTGAGCCTCAGTGATGCGTCTCTGACCAGTCAATATAACATTGTTCATATCTTCCCAGAGTTTCCTGTCACTTATCAGCTTCTCATAATTGGTTAGTTTTTCATGTATTTGGTTAATATCAGGGACCCCTATTCTCCCTCCTCCACCCTGTATCCAATCACTTCAGTAGAATTTGAGCTGCTGGAGGGCAGACATTTATGTCTGTTGGCTCTGCACACCCCAGAATGACCAAGACCCAGAATAGTGCTTGGCAGAGAGTGGCTGTTCAATAACTATTTGTTGTATGAAAGGCAGATCAGTTTCACGATTCGGCCATCTTCATATTTCTACACAGAACAAAAGCATGGTGTGGCATAAAACCCATGTTTTGTAGACATCTAGGGGCTTCCTTGGTGGCTCAGCCAGTAAAGAATCTGCCTGCATTGCAGGAGACTTGGTTTCGATCCCTGGGTCGGGAAGATCCCCTGGAAAAGGGAATGGCAACCCACTACAGTATTCTTGCCTGGAAAGTCCCATGGACAGAGGAGCCTGGTGGGCTACAGTCCATGCGGTCGCAAAGAGTTGGACATGACTGAGATTAAGCATGCAGTGTTTGTTGAGTGAATACAGGGAGATTTCAAATATCACCAAAAACCTAGTAATTGCAGAATTTCTATTCTCTATTCAAATTCAGCATTTCTTTAAAAAATAATTTTGTGTTTTCCTTAAATTTACCATTAAATTAAAAGCAATTAAAATTAATTTAGTAATGCTTTAGTTATTGTTCTCAAAGTTTTATAACATTGATATATTTAGCTCTCATGACAATCCTTTGTTAGATTTTTAAAATCAGATTGCTGTCTCCTAAAAAGTGATGTTACTGGGTGAATATCGGAAAGAGAGGAACCTGTTTTGAGCTTTGACCTCCTCAGCAATAATCCAGGATAGATTTGGAGATCAATGGAGTCTTCAAAGTCCAGATTTCCATCAGACAATAGAAGACTTGGGAGTCCTCAGTGATGACTTGATTCAGTGCAAGGAGAATATATGGTCCAGACCCAGAGGGATGGTATGGGGAGGGAGGAGGGAGGAGGGTTCAGGATGGGGAACACATGTATACCTGTGGCGGATTCATTTTGATATTTGGCAAAACTAATAAAATTTTGTAAAGTTTAAAAATAAAATAAAATTTAAAAAAATAAAAAGATCTTGAAAAATGATCTTGGGAAGGTGTGCAGGGTGGAAATTTTCTATGTAATATTGCTTGCGTGGGATTGCCACTTTAAGCCATGCCCCTTTCTCATTGTTTTACAGAAGAATAGAGGGGGACGCAGGAGTGGGGGCAGGGACAGCCCCTAATTTAGGAGGAAAATAAAGTGAAAGGGAGCAGAGGGTGGCAGATGCATCCTTCTGGCCAGATCCCAAATCTCACTCTCCTGTGCCCTCCACCTCCCAGCACAGGCTCCCAAGAAGTTACACAGACGGGCATCCTGGGGATCCCAGAGGATGGGGCTAGGGGATGGGGGAGGGCACAGTTCTCAGGGGATGAACAAGAGGCCTCTCTCCACATCTCAAACCAGCCCATCTGTGAAGCCTGATGGCTCCATGGGCAAGATCACCTCCCCTCCTCCAAGTCAAGCCCACCATCCTTCAAGGCTCAGGACAGAGCTTCTTTCCACAGAAATTTTTCCTGATTTCTACTGTCCTCACCACTGATATTTTCCTGTTTGTTTTTTTTTTTCCAGTCTCACACAGCACAGGTGGGATATCTCTCCCCATCTGGGCCTGAATTATAAACTGTTCTAAATTGCACATTGCTATTTCCAAGTTGTGTGGTGAGATCAAGGTCAACCCCACGTGCTTCAGCAGGCCCCACCATACCCAACATATAGCATGGGTTTAAAGAGTGCCTGATGATTGATCGTTGATGATATTGTATATGCTTGCATGAATGTCTACAGTACTGCTTAGGACAGAAACTATGGTATTAGGTTGGTGGATGGATAGAGATAAATTTGTATACATGGGAATCAGGTACAGAGTTGAGTTCATTGTTTCTTCATTTTCTGCTTTTGCTTTTTTTTTTTTTGCACACATGTTCAGTCATGTCCAACTCTTTATGACCTCATGGTCTAAAAGCCCACCAGACTCCTCTGTCCATGGAATTTTCCAGGCAAGAATGCTGGAGCAGATTGCCATTTTTTTTCTCCAGGGGATCTTTCCAACCCAGGGATCAAACCCATGTCTCCTGCATTAGCAGGTGGATTCTTTACCATGGCTCCACCTGGGAACGTTATTATAATTGGTCAGTATAAACACCGCTCCCTTTAATTTTATTTGAATTTTTCCCTTGTATCATTAATCCTCATGACTTATTTTCTTCCTCTCCCCCCACCTAATAGACACCCAAGTGTTAATTTGCCCTTGGAAACATACATATCTTAAAGATAGAGTGTTGTTAGTGTATGTACGCTTTTCCTAACTTTATTAAAATAATATCATGCACAGTGATGTGACTGTAACTTGGTGCTGTTGAACTGTACAGTTAAATAAGGTTAAAATAGTATGTTTTATATTATGTGATCTTTACCACAATAAAAAACATTTTTAAAATGAAAAAAAAAATTCCATCAGATCCATTTTTAATGGTTAATTCCACTGGATTCAACTGCATGGGTCCCCCTCCCTTTTGCCCCAATATATCAGTTTATACTATGATGGTGCCAAGAACTGTGAAGGTTTGAAAATTTACACAGTTTGCAGGCTAAGAAATTAGCCTACACAGCCTTGTATATGTTGACAGAAAACACAACCCTGTGTCACAGACAATGGATTTTGTTACTCATGGCCCTGTAGGCAGTGTGAACCTCTGGTTTGCCTCAGTTCCTCTTTCCCTACAAGTCCATAGGGAGAAGGTGGAAGATGCTGCATACCCAGTGGGTCTGTGCCACAGCCCTGAGGTTAGGCAGCTTTGCCCAATCTTATAAAGAGCTCTTCTAGCAAACCTTCCCAACTTTTGACTTTCTGGGGGATATTATCTTTATTATCCTTGATAAAAAACAAATCTTCCCTTTGTTCCAAAGAGTAGTAGTTTATCTTCAAGGCTGTTCTTATACAAAAAGCCTTGAAAAGATCATCCAGGAAACACACACACACACACACACACACACAACAAGTGTACTTGCCACAGCAAGTACAGAAATGAAAACAACATGTGATGCATTGTCTACCAAGATGTTGACATTTTCATTATCTTTATGCATTTTCATGAGATGCAGAGAGGCTCCAACCCTGCACCTGAAAACTTCATTCTACTTTTTAAAAACTGTTCTCTATGTGCTTTTTAAAAATTTGTATAAACATGTGTACACTGTCTCCTAAACCTCACTATGAATTCCACTTTGAAATGCTATGCTAAATGATTCATTAATTCAACCAATATTTACTGAGTATTTGGTATGTGTCATACACCATATGGCAACAAGGGATACAACAGTGAACAAGACAGACAAAATGCTTCCTCATCCGGAACTGGGGGTTCAGGTAATTAACAAATAATGAAATTAACAAACAGCACACCAGGCTCCTCTGTCCATGGAATTCTCCAAGCAAGAATACTGGAGTGGTGAGCCCTTCTGTTTTCCAGGTGATCTCCCTGACCCAGGAATCGAACCCAGGCCTCCCACATAGCAGACAGATTCTTCACTGTCTGAGCCACCAAGGAACCCCCAGTAAAATTTTAGAGTCTGTTAAAAACTATTTTAAAAAATTACAAAGATTTAAGTAATAGAGAAGGATTTGACAACTGAAATCATTAGGTCAGAGGCACTGGCAATGCCCCCTCTGAGAAGATGATTTTGGAACTGACATTTAACAGATGAAAAGAGGTTGGAGGATGTTATAGGTGAAGAACATTGCAAGAAGAGAGAAAAGCTGGTATAAAGATCCTGGAATGGAAGAAGTGTGCTGGCTCATGAACAGGAAGAAGGCATGTGTACCTAAAATATAGTAGTGTTAGGAAATGAGATCAGAGTGAGACAGAGGCCAAAATATGTAGGATTCTTATAAAACATGATGAATAATTTTGATTTTTATACTAAATGCTATGGGAACAATTTTTATAAAAGTATAGTCAAAGCTATGGTTTTTCCAGAAGTCATTTATGGATGTGAGAGTTGGACCATAAAGAAACCTGAGTGCCAAAGAATTGATGCTTTTGAACTGTGTTGTCAGAGAAGACTCTTGAGAGTCCCTTGGACAGCAAGAAGATCCAACCAGTCCATCCTAAAGGAAATCAGTCCTGAACATTCATTGGAAGGACTGATGCTGAAGCTGAAACTCCAATACTTTGGTCACCTGTTGCTAAGAGCCAACTCTTTGGAAAAGACCCTGATGCTGTGAAAAATGGAAGGCAAGAAGGGAAGAGGGCAACAGAGGATCAGATGGTTGCATGGTATCACTGTCTCAACTGACATGAATTTGAGAAAACTCTGGGAGATAATGAAGGACAGGGAAAACTGGCATGCAGCGGTTCATGGAGTTGCAGAGTGAGACATGACTTAGTGACTGAACAGCAAATATTCCAAAGTGGGCGGGCTTAGTCTAGGTTGGTAGCTCTGAAAATGGTGAAAAATAGACTACTTTGGGAGTTCCAAAACTAGAGATGGTGAAATGATTCATTTGCTCGAGTATAATTTTATACTAAAGCTTATCCTATTCTCAGTTTTAAGCCTGATGCCTATTAAGGCCAAAATCTTTCTAAATTATAACTCAAAAAATCCAATTTTTCTTTTATTTTATATAACTGGTAGTATCATCCCTAATAATCATAATGAGGACATAAACTAGGAATAATGAAATCGTCTTGCTAAGAAAATACTATTTAATAGAATAAAATAATTATCAAATAATAATTAACAGTTTCTCACAGAAATGAAAGCATAAAGAATTTGGCTCTTTCTGCTTAGTAGCACAATTTTGGTTTCACAGCAGACAAAATGACTAAATTTTATACACATTTCAGTTCAGTTCAGTGGCTTAGTCATGTCCGACTCTTTGCGACCCCATGAATTGCAGCATGCCAGGCCTCCATGTCCATCACCAACTCCCGGAGTTCACTCAAATTCATGTCCATCGAGTCGGTGATGCCATCCAGCCATCTCATCCTCTGTCGTCCTCTTCTCCTCCTGCCCCCAATCCCTCCAAGCACCAGAGTCTTTTCCAATGAGTCAACTCTTCGCATGAGGTGGCCAAAGTATTGGAGTTTCAGCTTTAGCATCATTCCTTCCAATGAACACCCAGAACTGATCTCCTTTAGAATGGACTGGTTGGATCTCCTTGCAGTCCAAGGGAGTCTCAAGAGTCTTCTCCAACACCACAGTTCAAAAGCATCAATTCTTCGGCACTCAGCTTTCTTCACAGTCCAACTTTCACATCCATACATGACCACTAGAAAAACCATAGCCTTGACTAGATGGACCTTTGTTGGCAAAGTAATATCTCTGCTTTTGAATATGCTATATAGGTTTGTCATAACTTTCCTTCCAAGGAGTAAGCATCTTTTATTTATTTATTATTTTTTTTTAAATTTAATTTAATTTTATTTTTTTTTATTTTTAAACTTTACATAATTGTATTAGTTTTGCCAAATATCAAAATGAATCCACCACAGGTATACATGTGTTCCCCATCCTGAACCCTCCTCCCTCCTCCCTCCTTCCTCCTTATACCATCCCTCTGGGTCGTCCCAGTGCACTAGCCCCAAGCATCCAGTATCATGCATTGAACCTGGACTGGCAACTCGTTTCATACATGATATTTTACATGTTTCAATGCCATTCTCCCAAATCTTCCCACCCTCTCCCTCTCCCACAGAGTCCATAAGACTGTTCTATACATCAGTGTCTCTTTTGCTGTCTCGTACACAGGGTTATTGTTACCATCTTTCTAAATTCCATATATATGCCTTAGAATACTGTATTGGTGTTTTTCTTTCTGGCTTACTTCACTCTGTATAATAGGCTCCAGTTTCATCCACCTCATTAGAACTGATTCAAATGTATTCTTTTTAATGGCTGAGTAATACTCCATTGTGTATACGTACCACAGCTTTCTTATCCATTCATCTGCTGATGGACATCTAGGTTGCTTCCATGTCCTGGCTATTATAAACAGTGCTGTGATAAATGAAATTAAAAACACTCTGGAGGCAACAAATAGTAGAATAACAGAGGCAGAAGATAGGATTAGTGAATTAGAAGACAGAATGGTAGAAATAAATGAATCAGAGAGGATAAAAGAAAAAAGAATTAAAAGAAATGAGGACAATCTCAGAGACCTCCAGGGCAATATTAAATGCTACAACATTCGAATCATAGGGGTCCCAGAGGAAGAAGACAAAAAGATAGACCATCAGAAAATACTTGAGGAGATAATAGTTGAAAACTTCCCTAAAATGGGGAAGGAAATAATCACCCAAGTCCAAGAAACCCAGAGAGTCCCAAACAAGATAAACCCAAGGCGAAACACCCCAAGACACATATTAATCAAATTAACAAAGATCAAACACAAAGAACAAATATTAAAGCAGCAAGGGAAAAACAACAAATAACACACAAGGGAATTCCCATAAGGATAACAGCTGATCTTTCAATAGAAACTCTTCAAGCCAGGAGGGAATGGCAAGACATACTTAAAATGATGAAAGAAAATAACCTACAGCCCAGATTATTGTACCCAGCAAGGATCTCATTCAAGTATGAAGGAGAAATCAAAAGCTTTTCAGACAAGCACAAGCTGAGAGAATTCTGCACCACCAAACCAGCTCTCCAACAAATACTAAAGGATATTCTCTAGACAGGAAACACAAAAACGGTGTATAAGTTCGAACCCCAAACAATAAAGTAAATGGCAACAGGATCATACTTATCAGTAATTACCTTAAACGCAAATGGGTTGAATGCCCCAACCAAAAGACAAAGACTGGCTGAATGGATACAAAAACAAGACCCCTACATATGTTGTCTACAAGAGACCCACCTCAAAACAGGGGACACATACAGACTGAAAGTGAAGGGCTGGAAAAAGATTTTCCATGCAAATAGGGACCAAAAGAAAGCAGGAGTAGCAATACTCATATCAGATAAAATAGACTTTAAAACAAAGGCTGTGAAAAGAGACAAAGAAGGTCACTACATAATGATCAAAGGATCAATCCAAGAAGAAGATATAACAATTATAAATATATATGCACCCAACACGGGAGCACTGCAGTATGTAAGACAAATGCTAACAAGTATGAAAGGAGAAATTAACAATAACACAATAGTAGTGGGAGACTTTAATACCCCACTCACACCTATGGATAGATCAACTAAACAGAAAATTAACAAGGAAACACAAACTTTAAACGATACAATAGAGCAGTTAGACCTAATTGATATCTATAGGACATTTCATCCCAAAACAATGAATTTCAGCTTTTTCTCAAGCGCACATGGAACCTTCTCCAGGAGGTTCCTGGATAGATCTCCAGGATAGATCACATCCTGGGCCATAAAGCTAGCCTTGGTAAATTCAAAAGAATAGAAATCATTCCAAGCATCTTTTCTGACCACAATGCAGTAAGATTAGATCTCAATTACAGGAGAAAAACTGTTAAAAATTCCAGCATATGGAGGCTGAACAACACGCTGCTGAATAACCAACAAATCACAGAAGCAATCAAAAAAGAAATCAAAATTTGCATAGAAACGAATGAAAATGAAAACACAACAACCCAAAACCTGTGGGACACGGTAAAAGCAGTCCTAAGGGGAAAGTTCATAGCAATACAGGCACACCTCAAGAAACAAGAAAAAAGTCAAATAAATAACCTAACTCTACACCTAAAGCAACTAGAAAAGGAAGAAATGAAGAACCCCAAGGTTAGTAGAAGGGAAGAAATCTTAAAAATTAGAGCAGAAATAAATGCAAAAGAAACAAAAGAGACCATAGCAAAAATCAACAAAGCCAAAAGCTGGTTCTTTGAAAGGATAAATAAAATTGACAAACCATTAGCCAGACTCATCAAGAAACAAAGGGAGAAAAATCAAATCAATAAAATTAGAAATGAAAATGGAGAGATCACAACAGACAACACAGAAATACAAAGAGTCATAAGAGACTACTATCAACAATTATATGCCAATAAAATGGACAACGTGGAAGAAATGGACAAATTCTTAGACAAGTACAACTTTACAAAACTAGACCAGGAAGAAATAGAAAATCTTAACAGACCCATCACAAGCACGGAAATTGAAACTGTAATCAAAAATCTTCCAGCAAACAAAAGCCCAGGTCCAGACAGTTTCACAGCTGAATTCTACCAAAAATTTAGAGAAGAGCTAACACCTATCCTACTCAAACTCTTTCAGAAAATTGCAGAGGAAGGTAAACTTCCAAACTCATTCTATGAGGCCACCATCACCCTAATACCAAAACCTGACAAAGATCCCACAAAAAAAGAAAACTACAGGCCAATATCAATGATGAACATAGACGCAAAAATCCTTAACAAAATTCTAGCAATCAGAATCCAACAACACATTAAAAAGATCATACACCATGACTAAGTGGGCTTTATCCCAGGGATGCAAGGATTCTTCAATATCCGCAAATCAATCAATGTAATACACCACATTAACAAATTGAAAAATAAAAACCATATGATTATCTCAATAGATGCAGAGAAAGCCTTTGACAAAATTCAACATCCATTTATGATAAAAACTCTCCAGAAAGCAGGAATAGAAGGAACATACCTCAACATAATAAAAGCTATCTATGACAAACCCACAGCAAACATTATCCTCAATGGTGAAAAATTGAAAGCATTTCCTCTAAAGTCAAGAACAAGACAAGGGTGCCCACTTTCACCATTACTATTCAACATAGTTTTGGAAGTTTTGGCCACAGCAATCAGAGCAGAAAAAGAAATAAAAGGAATCCAAATTGGAAAAGAAGAAGTAAAACTCTCACTATTTGCAGATGACATGATCCTCTACATAGAAAACCCTAAAGACTCCACCAGAAAATTACTAGAACTAATCAATGACTATAGTAAAGTTGCAGGATATAAAATCAACACGCAGAAACCCCTTGCATTCCTATACACTAATAATGAGAAAACAGAAAGAGAAATTAAGGAAACAATTCCATTCACCATTGCAACGGAAAGAATAAAATACTTAGGAATATATCTACCTAAAGAAACTAAAGACCTATATACAGAAAACTATAAAACACTGGTGAAAGAAATCAAAGAGGACACTAATAGATGGAGAAATATACCATGTTCATGGATTGGAAGAATCAATATAGTGAAAATGAGTATACTACCAAAAGCAATTTATAGATTCAATGCAATCCCTATCAAGCTACCAACAGTATTCTTCACAGAGCTAGAACAAATAATTCCCCAATTTGCATGGAAATACAAAAAACCTCGAAGAGCCAAAGCTATCTTGAGAAAGAAGAATGGAACTGGAGGAATCAACCTACCTGACTTCAGGCTCTACTACAAAGCCACAGTTATCAAGACAGTATGGTACTGGCACAAAGACAGAAATATAGATCAATGGAACAAAATAGAAAGCCCAGAGATAAATCCACGCACATATGGGCACCTTATCTTTGACAAAGGAGGCAAGAATATACAATGGATTAAAGACAATCTCTTTAACAAGTGGTGCTGGGAAATCTGGTCAACCACTTGTAAAAGAATGAAACTAGAACACTTTCTAACACCATACACAAAAATAAACTCAAAATGGATTAAAGATCTAAACGTAAGACCAGAAACTATAAAACTCCTAGAGGAGAACATAGGCAAAACAGTCTCTGACATACATCACAGCAGGATCCTCTATGACCCACCTCCCAGAATATTGGAAATAAAAGCAAAAATAAACAAATGGGATCTAATTAACCTTAAAAGCTTCTGCACATCAAAGGAAACTATTAGCAAGGTGAAAAGACAGCCTTCAGAATAGGAGAAAATAATAGCAAATGAAGCAACTGACAAACAACTAATCTCGAGAATATACAAGCAGCTCCTAGAGCTCAACTCCAGAAAAATAAATGACCCAATCAAAAAATGGGCCAAAGAACTAAATAGACATTTCTCCAAAGAAGACATACAGATGGCTAACAAACACATGAAAAGATGCTCAACATCACTCATTATCAGAGAAATGCAAATCAAAACCTCTATGAGGTACCATTTCACACCAGTCAGAATGGCTGCGATCCAAAAGTCTACAAATAATAAATGCTGGAGAGGGTGTGGAGAAAAGGGAACCCTCTTGCACTGTTGGTGGGAATGCAAACTAGTACATCCACTATGGAGAACAGTGTGGAAATTCCTTAAAAAACTGGAAATAGAACTGCCTTATGATCCAGCAATCCCACTGCTGGGCATACACACTGAGGAAACCAGAAAGGAAAGTAAGCGTCTTTTAATTTCATGGCTGCAATCACCATCTTCAGTGATTTTGGAGCCCCCCAAAATAAAGTCTGACACTGTTTCCACATCTATTTCCCATAAAGTGATGGGACCAGATGCCATGATCTTAGTGTTCTGAATGTTGAGCTTGAAGCCAACTTTTTCACTCTCCTCTTTCACTTTAATCAAGAGGCTTTATAGTTCCTCTTCACTTTCTGCCATAAGGGTGGTGTCATCTGCATATCTGAGGTTATTGATATTTCTCCCGGCAATCTTGATTCCAGCTTGTGCTTCTTACAGCCCAGCATTTCTCATGATGTACTCTGCATATAAGTTAAATAAGCAGGATGACAATATACAGCCTTGAGGTACTCCTTTTCCTATTTGGAACCAGGCTGTTGTTCCATGTCCCATTCTAATTATTGCTTCCTGACAGCACACAGAATTCTCAAGAGGCAGGTCAGGTGGTCTGGTATTCCCATCTCTTGAAGAATTTTCCACAGTTTATTTTGATCCACACAGTCAAAAGCTTTGGCATAGTCAATAAAGCAGAAATAGATGTTTTTCTAGAACTCTCTTGCTTTTTCCATGATCCAGCAGATGTTGACAATTTGATCTCTGGTTCCTCTGCCTTTTCTAAAACCAGCTTGAACATCAGGAAGTTCACGGTTCACATATTGCTGAAGCCTGGCTTGGAGAATTTTGAGCATTATTTTTCTAGTGTGTGAGATGCGTGCAATTGTGTGGTAGTTTGTGCATTCTTTGGCATTGCCTTTCTTTGGGATTGGAATGAAAACTGACCTTTTCCAGTCCTGTGGCCACTGCTGAGTTTTCCAAATTTGCTGGCACATTGAGTGCAGCACTTTCACAGCATCATCTATCAAGATTTGAAATAGCTCAACTGGAATTCTGTCACCTCCACTAGTTTTGTTCATAGTCATGCTTTCTAAGGCCCACTTGACTTCACATTCCAGGATGTCTGGCTCCAGGTGAGTGATCACACCATCATGATTATCTGGGTTGTGAAGATCTTTTTTGTACAGTTCTTCTCTGTATTCTTGTCACCTCTTCTTAATATCTTCTGCTTCTGTTAGGTCCATACCATTTCTGTCCTTTATCCAGCCCATCTTTGCATGAAATTTTCCCTTGGTATCTCTAATTTTCTTGAAGAGATCTCTAGTCTTTCCCATTTTGTTGTTTTCCTCTATTTCTTTGCATTGATTGCCGAGGAAGGCTTTCTTTTCTCTCCTTGCTATTCTTTGGAACTCTGCATTCAGATGCTTATATCTTTCCTTTTCTCCTCTGCTTTTCGCTTCTCTTCTTTTCACAGCTATTTGTAAGGCCTCCCCACACAGCCATTTTGCTTTTTTGCATTTCTTTTCCATGGGGATGGTCTTGATCCCTGTCTCTGGTACAATGTCACGAACCTCCATCCATAGTTCTTGAGGCACCATAATCTATCAGATCTAGTTCCTTAAATCTATTTCTCACTTCCACTGTATAATCATAAGGGGTTTGATTTAGGTCATGCCTGAATGGTCTAGTGGTTTTCCCTACTTTCTTCAACTTAAGTCTGAATTTGGCAATAAGGAGTTCATGATCTGAGCCGCAGTCAGCTCTCGGTCTTGTTTTTGCTGACTGTATAGAGCTTCACCATGTTTGACTGAAAAGAATATAACCAATCTGATTTTGGTGTTGACCATCTGTTGATGTCCATGTGTAGAGTCTACCCTTGTGTTGTTGGAAGAGGGTGTTTGCTATGACCAGTGGATTCTCTTGGAAAAATTCTATTAGTCTTTGCCCTACTTCATTTTGTACTCCGAGGCCAAATTTGCCTGTTATTCCAGGTGTTTCTTGACTTCCTACTTTTGCTTTCCATTCCCCTATAAAGAAAAGGGCATCTTTTTTGGGTATTAGTTCTAAAAGGTCTTGTAGGTCTTCATAGAACTGTTCAACTTCAGCTTCTTAAGCATTACTGGTTGGGGCATAGACTTGGATTACTGTGATATTGAATGGTTTGCCTTAGAAATGAACAGAGATCATTCTGTCGTTTTTGAGATTGCATCCAAGTTCTGCATTTTGGACTCTTTTGTTGACCATGATGGCCACTCTATTTCTTCTAAGGGATTCCTGTCCACAGTAGTAGATATAATGGTCATTTGAGTTAAATTTACCCATTCCAGTCCATTTTCGGAGAAGACAATTGTGACCCACTCCAGTACTCTTGCCTGGAAAATCCCAGGGGTGGATAAGCCTGGTAGGCTGCAGTCCATGGGGTCACTAAGAGTCAGACACGAGTGAGCAACTTCCCTATCATTCTTCACTTTCATGCATTGGAGAAGGACCTGGCAACCCACTCCAGTGTTCTTGCCTGGAGAATCCCAGGGACGGAGGAGCCTGGTGGGCTGCCATCTATGGGGTCACACAGAGTTGGACACAACTGAAGCGACTTAGCAGCAGCAGCAGCAGTCCATTTTAGTTCGCTGATTCCTAGAATGTCGACGTTCACTTTTGCCATCTCCTGTTTGACCAATTCCAATTTGCCTTGATTCATGGACCAACCATTCCAGGTTCCTATGCAATATTGCTCTTTACAGCTTTGGATCTTACTTCTATCACCAGTCACATCCACAACTGGGTATTGTTTTTGCTTTGGCTACATCCCTTCATTCTTTCTGAAGTTATTTCTCCACTTATCTCCAGTAACATATTGGGCACCTACTGACCTGGGGAGTTCATCTTTCAGTGTCCTATCTTTTTGCCTTTTCATACTGTTCATGGGGTTCTCAAGGCAAGAATACTGAAGTGGTTTGCCATTCCCTTCTCCAGTGGGCCACATTCTGTCAGACCTCTTCACCATGACCCACCCATTTTGGGTGGCCCCACATGGCATGGCTTAGTCTCATTGAGTTAGACAAGGCTGTGGTCCATGTGATCAGATTAACTAGTTTTCTGTGATTATGGTTTCAGTGTGTCTGTCCTCTGATGCCTTCTTGCAACACCTACCATCTTATTTGGGTTACTCTTACCTTGGACGTGGGGTATGTCTTCACAGCTGCTCCAGCAAAGCGCAGCTGCTGTTCCTTAACATTTAGGATAAAGCAAAGATTCTTTGTAATATATTTAAGTGACCAAACTTGTGGAATTTTAAGTATATCTTAAATCTTTTCCATGGGCAGTCAGGTCCCAACTGAGGAAATAAATCTTGTTTTGTAAAACTGACGCAATATTCTCAGGCCAAAATGTGAGAACCAGATTAATAGAAATAAGGAAACAAAGAAATCATACAAAGATATCTTCAATGCAAACATGAAACTGACAAGAAAATTCCAGGTTCTTATTAAATATTATTTTAATTTATTTAATATTGAATTTATTCTGTAACAATTTGTTTTATCCCCATCTTGATTTAGAAACAGATTTATGTTCAGAGAAATAGAAGGCAAAAACATTTTAGTGAAAATGACTTATTCATTATCTAATTTGGTCAGCTTCTAAAAGTGTGACTTTTACCAGATCCAAGGTGGTTGCTTGAACTTTAAGGATTAATCATTCTAATCAATTTGATCCTAAGTGACAGAAACATGCAATATAGACATTTGGAGTCATCATTATGATATTCTATCCAAAAGATTTTATCTTGACACACTGCTAACTTGTTTAGGATTTATATACAATTTCTTAAATGTGGTTATAATTTTGATTTACACTAGCCATTTTTTTCAGTTTAGATTTTTCTTTTTAAAATGTGACAAGTAGGTGCCTAGATGTAGAATTAGCAGACATTTATTAAAGCTGCTGTCTTGAAGAGTTTGCAGATGCTTGATACAAACTTTTAAAAGGCAAGAGTTCATTTGGCTAATTGAATTCACTGCTGCTGCTGCTGCTGCTAAGTCGCTTCAGTCATGTCCAACTCTGTGAGACCCCACAGACGGCAGCGCACCAGGCTCCCCTGTCCCTTCAGCTTCAGCATCAGTCCTTCCAATGAATATTCAGGGTTGATTTCCTTTAGGATTGACTGGTTTGATCTCCTAGCTGTCCAAGGGACTCTCAAGAGTCTTCTCCAGCACCACAGTTAAGCATCAGTTCTTTGGCACTCAGCTTTCTTTATGGTCCAACTCTCACATCCATACATGATTTCTGGAAAAACCATAGCTTTGACTATATGGACCTTCATTGGGAAAGTAATGTCTCTGTCTAGATTGGTCATAGCTGTTCTTCCAAGGAGCAAGTGTGTTATAATTTCGTGGCTGCAGTCAACATCTGCAGTGATTTTGGAGCCCAAGAAAATAAAATCTGTCACTTTTTCCAATTTTTCACCATCTATTTGCCATGAAGCAATGGGACTGGATGCCATGATCTTGGTTTTTTCGAATGTTGAGTTTTAAGCCAGCTTTTTCACTCTCCTCTTTCATTTAGTTACTTTAATGTTCAATAAAAAAGCCAAAAGGAAGGAAGGAACAAAGAAAGAGGGGGAGGAAGGAAGAAAGGAAAGAGCTATTTGTTTGTAGCTTGAGACTTTCCTGAGCAGAACATTAGAGAATATGATGGTACAATTAGTAAAAAATATTTCAACTGTGTCTGATATAAGGGCTTCTCAAATGGTGCTAGTGGTAAACAACTTGCTTGCCAATGCAGGAGACACAAGAGACACAAGTTGAATCCCTGGGTTAGGAAGATCCCCTGGTGAAGGGAACGGCAACCGACTCCGGTATTCTTGCCTAGGAAATCCCATAGACAGAGGAGCCTGGCGGCCTACTGTCCATGGGCTCTCAAAGAGTCTGACATGACAGAGCACACACAGTATAGAGACAAATAACAAGAAATCTAGTTCTATACATCTACACTTTATTGAAATGTGGGGCCAAACCAGATCCTCTTCTCTGGGAGCATTAGAGAGGAGGGTCTGTGTGCTTCATTTTGGCTTGTTCCTTTTGCTTGTTTTTGTTTTTTAAGAAAGTAGATATTTCATAGCAAGAATTCCTCTAAAGGTAATTTACTAGTTGATTTCAAAAAAGCTACAGTGATACCATTTTTATAGATATTAAAATGACTGAGAAAACTGATAAACCAACTGTCCATTCCACACTGTATAGGTGCAAAGCCAGATTCTTGGTATATTTGAATTTACTGTCCATTGGCTCTTTGTCTTATGGTCCCCTTTGCCTAATACACAATATCTTGTGTATTATCTGTGCATCTGTTGGATGTCTATTTTCTTGGTGCTCTCTTTTTCTCTTTTACATTATTTTAAGATGTTTATTATGCTTCCTAGGGAAAGAATTCATCTGCTAATGCAGGAGATATAAGAGATATGGGTTTGATCCCTGGGCCTGGAAGATCCCCTGCAGTAGGAAATGGCAACCTGCCCCAGTATTCTTGTCTGGAAAATTCTATGAACAGAGGAACCTGGCAGGGTCAGACACAACTGAGCAACTAAGCACACACTCACACAAGATGTTTATTATTATATCCACAAGGTTTTTCTTGAGCATTCAGCTTGCAGCTCATTATCCCAAGTGGTGTATGACATACAATTACTATCAGCCTCCATGTACACTCTGTCCCACAGACTTACATTGGATTAATCATCATCATACTTTGCTTGCAGATTGGCTGAGTTTTAGTAGCTTGTTTTCAATGCTTCTGTTTCCCTATTTAGTGTGGAGCATGACTCATGAGTGACATTACTGAACCTACTTATAAAGACTTTTTATTGTAATGTGTTCTGAGGAACACACTATGAATACTACAGAAACTGCCTTGTTTGCATCTTTAAACCTTGTCCCTTTTATCGCCCTATCCTGTTTTATTTGTTAGTATCATAATCTTTTCATCACCCACATAGTTTTTCTTGTCAAAGAACATCACCCATCTCTTTCAAAATTTTCCACCACTGAATCACCATTGTTTGTTTTGACCTACAACAGCTTCTGACAAATTCCATTCCTTCTATCCCCTCTTTTATCTAAAATGAACTTTATTTTGCACCAAATTCAACTGAATTGTATTTTTCTGGCTTAGTCTACAGAATTCCAACTTGCTAATTGTTTTATATATCTTTCTAAAAAACAATTTTGGGGAACAGATGGCTGTAACTGCCCAGAATCCACAGCCAAAACCACTAGTCAACTACCAACAATCTTTGGCTCCTAGACTAGTTCCTTGTTATTAGATCCCTGAGAACAGGCTGATAGAATTAGGATAATTCTTTCTTGCAGTCTCTTGACTCCGATGTTTTCTAAAATAAAGCATAACTACACTGTCCATAGTATCAGCTTTAATTTTAACACCACTATGACCATTCCCACTGGGAGAGCTGTCAACATGAATCCTTGATAAGAACATGGGGATTTTTATTGTTATTTTCCTAATCAGAGATAATTACTGTAGCAAATGTTCACAGGGAATTCCAACCTAGGTTACATCAGACTTCCTTTGGTTTACTGTGATATGCTTCCAGCAGAATAAATTACTTTCCACAGTAGTTGATATGTAGCAGAATTTCCACAGATGTACCTCCATCTATACTGTTATCAGATTCTATCTTTTAATTGCTTTGTCTATATTGACAGCCAAACTGAATAAATTCCCCCTTATAATCAAACATTTATTGACTATCTGTCTTAAGAAGTGTAATGGCTCTTTATCTACTATTTAAAAAAAAGTCCATTGTGATGTTAAAACATTTCTCTTGGGATTAGTTCCTTTATATTGGTATAAGATATCACCATGTGGCATATTTTAACTCTAGCTGGGATGTTCTTTAGATTCAATGTTCTCCAATTTGGGGGAATATTATTCATGGGAATTTTTATCTACAGGGTGAAAATGTGATTATGATCAAATTTATCAGAAATGTTGAAACAGTATGGTAATACCTACTTGAAATGGTACATACATTTCACCAGAATGAAGCAAACATACTTGACAAGTGACCAAATTCTAAAGTCTTGGATGAGTTTTCCTAAGTATTTCATTGCCCTGCCTTAACACCATCACTGTCGCTTATGCCCTCCATTCCATCACCACATCCTCTCAGAAATCACTGTATTTGAATTGTAAGCCAAAATCAGTTCAACAATGATCATATTGTCTCTGCTTGGAGAAATTATGCACCCTGCATGAACAGTAGTGAGAACAAACAGGCTCTCACCACATTGTTCCTGAAGTTGACGTTATTCTCTTCATTCCAGGTTGTCCTTTGTTCTAGAAAGTAGATGTATTAGACATTTATTATTTTTGCCTAAATAGAATCCCCTCTCCTTTTTCCTTTTTTTTTTTGATTAAAAGCACCCATCCCCTATATTACATGGTTCTGGAAGGATTGATAATAACACAACTCTGCACTCTGATCAGACCTCAACAGTCAGATTATCCCATTACCCAACAAGGTAATGGGTAAGCCAAGCAGGTACCTGAATTCTTCTTTGGTGTTGGCAAATTATTTTGCCAAGAGTTTGCACTTCCGTCTCAAAGGTTCAAAGGCTTTGTTAACAGAATAAGCTACTCATTATATACAAATAAAGAATACCAATATTTACTAGAGAATTATCTAGCTTGCTTTCAATATACGAACATGAAAAGAAAAAAGAAATAGAAACAGCAGAGGATACATCACCAGATTGGGTTTTGACTAACAACCAGACTTAAATGGTACTGGGAAATCCTGTGTCACAGCACATCTGGAGTCCCAACTGAGAAAAGGTCCCAGGCAGCACTTCTGCTCTGTGGCAGAGACTTCAAAAATTGCAGTTCGGTTTCCCCTGTATAATCCCAGGACTCAAACTGATATCCTCAGCAACCTGTGACCAAACTGCAAGCCTGGATTCATGTTAATGCTGTTTGTTTTGTCTTGTAAAATTTGGAATGTTGGTAAGCCTGGGGCTTTGTTGGCAAGGCTCCCTTCAGGGGTTCAACAATCTCAAAGTTCTTTCCTCATCTTTTCTGTGATACCACTAGGCTTGCACTCACAGCAGGTAGTCACTTACAGTCTGGGCAGTGTCCAGGCAGGTTAGAAGTAAGGTCAGAGGCCTGCTCAGCTTTGTCTCTGAAGCCTAAATAAGGCTATTTAATTACCCTAACAAACATGGACACTGAGAGGACAAAAACTTAATTTTTACTTCTCTGGTGCAGTAAAGTATGGCTGCCTATGATATATTCTATGATACTGGACAAAAAATATATCCACAATAGCTAAAAATAAGAGCAAGATATAAAACTGGCTAAAGTAAAGCAGATGAAAAGTAACGCATATTGTACCCTGGTAGCATTGAATCTCAGGAGTCTTCCTAGTTTTAGAAATCTCCCCCCTTTAAAAATTTTCATTCAGTTATTCTTCTATAAGATTGCACGTGGACAGTGTTAACAGATTGTTGTCAATAAGATGCTCCTATTTTAAAGCAAATAAGAATAAAATAATAGCTAATACACATCTCAAATTTACTGTATATCAGAGACTGTTCAAAGTGCTTTATATAGTTTAGTTTCCTTGATGCTGACAGCAATCCTATAAACAATTTAAAGCACAGAGAGGTTAAATAAATTGCACAAAGATTCAGGAGCAGAATTATGATCTATGTCCAGGTAGTCTGACTTCAAAATTGGCCTAATATATATTTATACACTGAAAAGCAGAAATAAAATCTGTAGAGGCTCTTAAAGACATTACTTTTGGTGTAATAGGATCAAAAATGAGTTGTACACCTGCTTACTTGCTGTCAATACTGAAGTTGGGACTTCATTTTTTTCCCAAGCTACTGAAGTATGATTGGCAAATAAAAATTGTATGTATTTAAGGTATACAACTTTTTCTATAACCCTATGGTGCAGATATGATTTACAAAGGAGGAAACTGGTGCTGGAGAAGACTGTTTAGAGTCCCATGGACTGCAAGGAGATCAAACCAGTCAGTCCTAAAGGAAATCAATCCTGAATATTCCCTGGAAGGACTGATGCTGAAACTGAATCTCTAATACTTTGGCCACCTGATGCGAAGAGCTGACTCATTTGAAAAGACCCTGATGCTGGAAAAGATTGAAGGCAGGAGGAGAAGAGGGCAACAGAGAATGAGATGGTTGGATGACATCACTGACTCAAGGGACATGAGTTTGAGCAAACTCTGGGAGATAATGAAGGACAGGGAAGCCTGGCATGCTACAATTTGTGGGGGCAGAAAGAGTTGGACACGAGTGAGAGGCTGAACAACAACAACAACCTCTCAAATATTATGTTACATATGCAAGTCACAGTTAGTGAGAAAAGGGGAGGGGATCTAAATAATCATTTGAATCTGAGACTTATGCTCTTCACTCTGACTGAACAAGACATGAAAATGTTAAGTTATTTGTACTTTAGGCCATAAGTCTTTTTCAATAAAAAACCTAGTTTACATGAGAAAAGTGGCCTCTTTCTGCACATATGGTGCTCATAGTAAATCAGATATAACTCTAAATCCATTTGATGTTATAAAATAGAGATAAATATAAAGTTATATGTAAGGAAGTAGAGAAAGAAATGTTTGGGACATGTTATAGGAAAAAAGATGACAACTGAGTTGGGAATTGAAGTATGGATGGAGTCAGCCAGCCAAAGGAATAGGAAAAGAGACATTTATGACAGATTAGAACAGCTTGAGCAAAGCAAAGTGAGAAAGTTCAAGACAATTGAGTTGTTCACTGTCAATGGATTTTAGAAAGTGTGAAGTGGAGTGACTGTGAAGTTTGAAAAGCTGTCTGGTGCCAGGGTTTTAAGGGCTTTCTTTGCTTTGGTAAGTCAAATGTGGTTGGCAATGTAGAATCATCCCAGGCTTCTGTACAAAGGAGTGATGAGAGGGGTTCACTTCCCAGTGATTTCTAGAACATCCATCATGTACAAATATTGCACAAATACTGTAGGAACCAGTGGAATAAAGGCATAACCTGAAATTGTCATGAAGGCAGAAAACAATCATGTAAAAACACAAGCCATAGTGAAATGGGTTCTGTGATAGGTGTACAAATAAAGTTGAATAGCACTGTGTTTTGTGCTCATGATATGAGACCGAGAATAAATTGGAATATAGAGGGAATTTACATAGGGTATTGAGATGGATTTTAAAGGAAATAAAAAAGTATGAGACCAGTAACACATAAGGCACAGTCGGCGGTAAGCTACTTCCTACTGGCTTTTAACATTGTTTGCATGATTACCCCTGTTTTTGAGTATCAGATCAGATCAGTCGCTCAGTCGTGTCCGACTCTTTGTGACCCCATGAATCGCAGCACGCCAGGCCTCCCTGTCCATCACCAACTCTTGGAGTTCACTCAGACTCATGTCCATCGAGTCAGTGATGTCATCCGGCAATCTCATCCTCTGTCGTCCCCTTCTCCTCTTGCCCCCAATCCCTCCAGCATCAGAGTCTTTTCCAATGAGTCAACCCTTCACATGAGGTGGCCAAAGTACTGGAGTTTCAGCTTTAGCATCATTCCTTCCAAAGAAATCCCAGGGCTGATCTCCTTCAGAATGGACTGGTTGGATCTCCTTGCAGTCCAAGGGACTCTCAAGAGTCTTCTCCAATACCACAGTTCAAAAGCATCAATTGTTTGGCACTCAGCCTTCTTCACAGTCCAACTCTCACATCCATACATGACCACAGGAAAAACCATAGCCTTGACTAGACGGACCTTTGTTGGCAATGTCTCTGCTTTTGAATATGCTACCTAGGTGCAACATATAAAAAATAATAGGTAGAAATTTGGAAGAATCACTTACATATTGGCAGTTTTCATTCTCTGAATCAATGCATCTTTTAAAAAATCTGAAAAAATAAGATAAAGTACATTGGATGTTATTCCGTACTTTGTCCACATGTTTTATTATCTAATTTTCATTGGAACCATGCAACATGCTTGGGTAAGCACTTGGAACCTTCTCAATAAATATTTGTGCGGTGAATGGATTTTATACATCTTTTCTTCTCTAAACAAAAATGTGTTCAGAATCATTAATGCACATGCCATCATAAATGTTTACTATAAATATTTAAATTTATTTTTCTTGATCTTATTCTGTGCCAAGAGTTGATTGCTTTCCAGCTTATAAGTGAAAGGTCACCACGTATAAGTAGGGGAAAATGAAGCTGGTGACTCATAAACACACTTATTTAAATGGAATCAGGGCAGCAAAATCTAATTCCATATATAGTATTGTGAATTATTCATGCTTTTTATAGAAGTGGGCCACAAGCATTTGATGACATTTTATAAATTTTAACATTTGTATTAGGCTGAGTTCAATTGTGCCGCAGATTTTACAGGTGTTCCAAAACCATAAATACTGAGACATTACCCCCTCAGTACTCATTGTTTTAATTACAATTGTATTTTAAAATAGCCTAATTAGTTGACGCATCTTTGAGTTATTCAAAACCAAGTAGCTGAATTATTTTTGGTTATTGGCCTAGTAGGAACAAACAATGATTATAAAGGCTAAAATGCTAAGAGAAAATGAAATGGAGCTGACTTATTTACGATGCCTGATTTATATTCAGACTGAGCTGGAATAGTTAGCATTACTGAAAGCAGTATCAAGGTCCTACACTGCTAAGAGATTCTTAATTGTTTAATTGACCTTATCTCCTAATATACAGAGAGGTGCTTGTTCCCATGTACACCTATGAAATTTAAATGTAGAGCAGAGTACAATCAAAGGATAAAGAAAGTTGTAGTCGTGTCCGACTCTTCATGACCCCATGAATCGCAGAACGCCAGGCCTCCCTGTCCATCACCAACTCCCATGCTGCTACTGCTGCTGCTGCTAAGTCGCTTCAGTCGTGTCCGACTCTGTGCGACCCCATAGACGGCAGCCCACCAGGCTCCCCCGACCCTGGGATTCTCCAGGCAAGAACACTGGAGTGGGTTGCCATTTCCTTCTCCAATGCATGCAAGTGAAAAGTGAAAGTGAAGTTGCTCAGTCGTGTCCGACTCTTAGCGACCCCATGGACTGCAGCCCACCAGGCTCCTCCGTCAATGGGATTTTCCAGGCAAGAGTACTGGAGTGGGGTGCCATTGCCTTCTCCAACCAACTCCCATAGATCACGCAAACTCATGTGCATCGAGTCGGTGATGCCATCCAGCCATCTCATCCTCTGTTGTCCCCTTCTCCTCCTGCCTCCAATCCCTCCCAGCATCACAGTCTTTTCCAATGAGTCAACTCTTCACATGAAGTGGCCAAAGTACTGGAGTTTCAGCTTTAGCATCATTCCTTCCAATGAACACCCAGGACTGGTCTCCTTTAGGATGGACTGGTTGGATCTCCTTGCAGTCCAAGGCACTCTCAAGAGTCTTCCCCAATACCACAGTTCAAAAGCATCAATTCTTTGGTGCTCAGCCTTCTTCACAGTCCAACTCTCACATCCATACATGACCACTGGAAAAACCATAGTCTTGACTAGACAGACCTTTGCTGGCAAAGTAGTATCTCTGCTTTTGATTATGCTATCTAGGTTGGTCATAACTTTCCTTCCAAGGAGTAAGCGTCTTTTAATTTCATGGCTGCCCTCACCATCTGCAGTGATTTTGGAGCCCCCCAAAATAAAGTATGACAGTTTCTAATGTTTCCCCGTCTATTTCCCATAAAGTGATGGGACCAGATGCCATGATCTTCGTTTTCTGAATGTTGAGCTTTAAGCTAACTTTTTCACTCTCCTCTTTCACTTTCATCAAGAGGCTTTTTAGTTCCTCTTCACTTTCTGCTGTAAGGATGGTGTCATCTGCATATCTGAGGTTATTGATATTTCTCCTGACAATCTTGATTCCAGCTTGTGCTTCTTCCAGCTCAGCATTTCTCATGATGAACCCTGCATATAAGTTAGAAAAGCAGGGTGACAATATATAGCCTTGATGTACTCCTTTTCCTATTTGGAACCAGTCTGTTATTCCATGTCCAGTTCTAACTGTTGCTTCCTGACCTGCATACAGGTTTCTCAAGAGGCAGGTCAGGTGGTCTGGTATTCCCATCTCTTTCAGAATTTTCCACAGTTTATTGTGATCCACACAGTCAAAGGCTTTGACATAGTCAATAAAGCAGAAATAGATGTTTTTCTGGAACTATCTTGCTTTTACGATGATCCAGCAGATGTTGGCAATTTGGTGTCTGGTTCCTCTGCCTTTTCTAAAACCAGCTTGAACATCTGGAAGTTCACAGTTCACCTATTGCTGAAGCCTGCCTTGGAGAATTTTGAGCATTACTTTACTAGCGTGTGAGATGAGTGCAATTGTGCAGTAGTTTGAGCATTCTTTGGCATTGCCTTTCTTTGGGATTGGAATGAAAACCGACCTTTTCCAGTCCTGTGGCCACTGCTGAGTATTCCAAATTTGCTGGCATATTGAGTGCAGCACTTTCACAGCATCATCTTTCAGGATTTGAAATAGCTCAACTGGAATTCTGTCACCTCCATTAGCTTTGTTTATAGTGATGCTTTCTAAGGCCCACTTGACCTCACTTTCCAGGATGTCTGGCTCTAGGTGAGTGATCACACCATCATGATTATCTGTGTTGTGAAGATCTCTTTTGTACAGCTCTTCTGTGTATTCTTGCCACTTCTTCTTAATATCTTCTGCTTCTGTTAGTTATGAATTAGCTATATATATGTATATATATAACTTTTAGATTAGATTCTTTTAGAATCTTTTAGATTCTTTTCCCATATAGATCATTACAGAGTGTGAAGAAGAGTTCTCTGTGCTATATTGTAAGTCTTTATTAGTTATCTATTTTACATATAATATATAATATAGTGTATAAGACAATTCCAATTTCCCCATTTATGCATCCCCTCCCCATTTCCTCCCTGGTAACCATAAAATTGGTTTCTACATCTGTGACTCTATTTCTGTAATTAACTTGGAAACTTGAAATTCAATGTTTTCTCTTTCAAGAAGGCTAACTTTTCTTTGTATATTGGTTGGACCCATGATTCATAAATATAGTTTGTTTCCTAATCATGATAAATGTCCATAGTATTCAACATGTGAGCATTCTTTTGTATACAAAACTTGAGGTATTTTATAAAAAGATTTTAATTCATCAAGTCAGGCTTATCTCTATCACAAACTTACCTTCTTTGAAGCTCAAATTTGTGATCCATAAAAACAGCATAATTGCCATGTTCACAGTGTGGCTGTGAATTAATATAGGTGAAAACATTTTAAAACATTTTTATAAGATATGCAAATACAAGGTGTTAAGAGATTGTTGTATAATAATGAAAGACTGGCCTACCAAACCACAGAAATAATAAATTTTAATGTAAATTTTATGTAAATTACCTTTAGATGCCTAGCAGGCAAAGGTATAATCTGTCTGACCCATATAATGCCTTTCTTCATGCTAGCCTAAAATAAACTTAATAAGGCTTATGCAATTTAAAAAAAAAGTAACTTTGACCTTGCCTTAGCTTATTTACTTGAACTTTAACAGTCACACTACATACCTTTGAAGACAGAGCCAACTGATGCTATTTTGAAATAACCAGGATATAAGTCACATTTTCTAAAACATGGCAATATCAGCAGCTCTCGTAACAATAGTTGTGCATGCGTGCCAGTCACAGTTGTGTCTGATTCTGCTGCCCCATGGCCTGTGGCCTGCCAGGCTCTATCGTCGCATTTTTCAGTCAAGAATACTGGAGCGGGCTGCCAAATCTACTTGCTAAAGAAGAAAATAGCCTTATGAATCTTGAGCTGATAGAAAAAAGAAGACATCAAGCAGCAAGTACAGTGAATAAAGTGTTATCTTATTAAAAACAAGAGGAAAAGAAAAAATAGAGAATGGACAACAGTCTTAGTTAGGAGCTAGTTAAGAATGGGTTACTTGTATATATACGCCTGAGTCCCTTCACTGTTCACCTGAAAATATCTCAACATTGTTAATTGGCTATACCCAAACACAAAATAAGAATTATGATATACTTATATATAGTTGCTGCTGCTGCTGCTGCTAAGTCGCTTCAGTTGTCTGACTCTGTGCGACCCCATAGATGGCAGCCCACCAGGCTCCCCCGTCCCTGGGATTCTCCAGACAAGAACACTGGAGTGGGTTGCCATTTCCTTCTCCAATGAAAGTGAAAAATGAAAGTGAAGTCCCTCAGTCGTGTCCGACTCTTAGCGACCCCATGGACTGCAGCCCACCAGGCTCCTCCGTCCATGGGATTCTCCAGGCAAGAGTACTGGAGTGGGGTGCCATTGCCTTCTCCATATATATATAGTTAATATAATATAATTATAGCTATAATCAAAAGCAGTATTTTTAAGATATGTTTTTTTTAATGAATTTGAAGATATAGAAGAAATATTAAATTTAGATTTAGATTTAAAAGTTGGCAAAATTAGAGCTGCTAATGAGTTTTCTCACAGGTTTAATGAATAATCTTAAAATGTAAATATTGACAAATAAACTTTCAAAGGTGGAAAATGGCTCCCTGCTTCATGGATCACAGTCTTGTCTTGGTGAAGGGGCTTGTGTAACTCAGTGAAGCTATAAGCCATGCCCTGCAGGGCCGCACAAGATGGACAGATCATAGTGAGGAATTCTGACAAAACATGATTCACTAGAGAAGAAAATGGCAACCCACTCCAGTATTCTTTCCTGGAGAAGCCCATGGATAATATGAAAAGGCAAAGGATATGATGCCAGAAGATGAGCCCCCTAGGTCAAAAAGTGTCCAATATGCTACTGGGAGAGAGCTGAGAATAATTACTAATAGCTCCAGAAAGAACAAAGAGGCTGGGCCAAAGAAGAAATGACACTTGTGAATGTGGTGGTGAAAGTAAAGTCCGATGCTATAAACAACAGTATTTCATAAGAACCTGGAATGTTAGGTTCATGAATTAAGGTAAATTGGACATGGTCAAGCAGGAGATGGCAAGAGTGATCATGAACCTATTAGGAATCACTGAGATAAAATGGACAGGAATGGGAGAATTTGATTCAGATGACCATTCTTAGGAAGCATTACTACAAACAAAGCTAATGGAGGTGATGGAATTCCAGCTGAGCTATTTAAAATCCTAAAAGACGATGCTGTTAAAGTGCTGCACTCATTATGTCAGCAAATTTGGAAAACTCAGCAGTGGCCAAGAATCCACCTGCAATGCAGGAGACTTGGGTTTGATCCCTGGGTCAGGAAGATCCCCTGGAAGGGGATATGACAACCCGCTCCAGTATTGTTGCCTGGAGAATCCCATGGACAGAGGAGCCTAGAGAGTTTCAGTCCATAGGGTCACAAAGAGTTGGGCATGACTGAAGCAACTTAGCACACACATAAGCATGCCATTCAAGGACAACAGACACATACTCATATACACACACTATGGATTTTATATGAAAGAAACAAACCTCTATCTTATTTAATTTCCAGGTGATTCACCAGTGATTTGGATGTTTCTGTTACATACCACTGAACATAATTTTGACTAATAAGGGGCATATGAATAAGTTCACCTCACAGTCTTCAATTAATGTAGTTGTGATTATTTGGTATAAAATTTCTAGGCAATTTTTTAGGTGTTTGTTGTCAATATTGACTTGTTGGGGGCCAATTCCATGAGTGTGTTTAAAGACTGCCATTCATCTCAGGATGGTGATGAAAACCGGGCTCAGAGTCAGTGTGATCGGTGGAGCCCTAACACTGTGTGCTGATAATATGTCACCGTATGAGTGATAGCCCATGGGTTTTGATAACACATCTTATAATAAGTTTGACCAAGAATGTAACTGATGTCCTGACTCTCTCTGTTATTCATTTCCCCCTTGATCTTTGCAAGCACTTCTGCCCATCTTTATGGAACTCTGCAAGGTCTCAGATCAATACCACAAAGAGCAGTCTGGGGTATCACAGTTTTCACTTTTATTCAGGAACTGGGGAGAATGACCAACTGAGCTTTCACAACACCTAGAAAGTACCTTCCCTACTTATACCATTGCTTTCTCTGGTTAGTTTAATTTATCCACATCCTTCCCTTGTACTATGCTTTACTTACTTAACACAGAAAACAAGAGTTGTGCATGGATTATCTTAGAGAAAAGGGGACTTTGAGGTTAACCAGACTGTTGCCATTTCTCTTGAATCTACCTTTCCCTTAGACAGGGCAGCATGGTACAGCCTCAAGGAGTCCATAGTAGCAATCACTGGAACAGAACAATTAGAATTAGGGGCAGTTAGGATAATGATATCCAAAAAAATTTTCATGCCCTTTCCAGTCATTATAGTGGCCGCCACTAAGTCCCAGTGAAATTTGGATCCTCTTCCATGTTGGTTTTTTTCAATTGTTAACTAAGATATAGTTTCTAACTAAAAAAAAAAAAGAAAGAAAATCTTTGTGTAATTGTTCCTTTAAAAGTTCATCAAACACTCAAATATCTCCTCTGTCTAAAAGTGAAGAGGTGAAGCTCTAGTCTTGAAGGTGTGGTCTTAACATCAATGGTGATGAAGTGGGTTTCTTAATCAATAGCAATAGGAACATAGATTCAGGGGTGCTGGTGTTATAGAAACCACCTGCCAATGCAAGAGACGTAAGAGATGTGAGTACAATCCCTGGGTGAGGAAGATCCCATGGAGGAAGGCATGGCAATTCACTATGGTGTTCTTGCCTGGATAATCCTATGGACAGAGGAGTCTGGCGGGCTACAGTCCATAGGGTGGAAAAGAGTCAGACATGACTGAAGAGACTTAGCATGCAAATGCCAAGAACAGATGGTTAATGAGTAATCCAGCAACTCATACATAAGAGATTTCTTTTCTTGGCAATACATCATTGTTTCAGTCCCACTGAAATATCCAGGAATTGATAAAAAATCATTATTTTCCTATAAAACTGTCCATCAGCAGCACCTGTCCTTACTAGGCTAGAATACTGTTTTCCCATATATCTCCCATTCTCCTAGAACTTTCTTCTATGTAGTCTGCATTTACTTACTAGTAGTTATAATGCAAGAAGAGTCTGTATTCTGCAAGCAGAGTCTAAGGAAGGCAGGCGATGACCTAAGAGAATTATCAGGAGTATTCCTAACAATACTTTTAAACCAAAATCTCATTAACTTCAGACATATTCTTTACCTTTAGAAGCCCATTCCCCATCTATCCTAGTGGCTTTAATAAAGAACCATTCAGCACCCAGAATAGGAAAGGAGGAGAGAGCCACAGCCAAAATCTGAGCCACAGTTCAAACTCTCATTTAGACTCACAGGCCATCAGATGTTAAGAATTCTTACAGGCAATTCCAGTACCAGAAGCTTCCACTCTTAACCACCATCTCCACTCATGCTCATGTGAAATCACACTGTCATGACAAATCCTTAGAAATATGCCAAATGATATAGTCCAGGCATAAAGTGTTGATCCAGGCTTAGGACTAACTAAGGAATCCTTGGATCCTGCTGAGGTTCCTTCTACTTAGTTGTACTGCTCAACCAGGGAAGAGGCCGTATATATACTGTACACATGACCAAGGCTATCCAGTACCTTCCTACCCTTCCCCTGTTCCTTACTGTAGCACACCTCAAGTTTGGAGGTTTTGAGAGTCTCAGTGGAGAGTGAGGAGTCAACCTGATAAAAGAAGCCCAGACACTTGGGACTGTTGTCTTTTTTCCTGGGGCATAACTGGCATTCTAGAGTACATCTTATTATTGGGTTGGCCAAAATGTTCATTCAGGTTGTAAGACAGTATGGAAAACTCCAAACGAAATTTTTGGCCAACCCAATACAATAGTAACTAGTACTTGCTGTGTTACAGGCGCATATGTGCTTCATTTCTTGCTTCTCTATCAGAATCACACAGATCAACTGGGTAAGCCTAGCCATGTCTTACCTGAGACTACCTATAATTATATATAAAATTATCTGTATAGCATTACATCTTTATTTTTCTGAAGAGAAATGTCATCCTTGTCATGAGATTCTCAAAGTGGTCTATGATCCAAAATTTAAAGAAAAAAATAAACAAACCCCCAAAATAAAACTCTGCTATTACAGAAGATTTCATTCAAATGAGACAAGTGATATAATAGCCACAACATTTAATAGAACAGAATTGAAATAAAACAACAAATTATTTATGTTCAGAAAATATTCTAATGTAATTCTAATTTATGAGAACATAAATTTACTGCAGGGCTTCACAGGTGGCCCAGTGGTAAAAAATCTACCTGGCAAGCAGGAGATGTGGGTGTGTTCCCTGTGTTTGGAAAGATCCTCTAGAGGAAGGCATGGCAACTCACTCCAGTATTTCTGCCTAGGAAATCCCATGGAGAGGAAATCCCAGAGGAGACTGGCAGGCTGCATGGGTTCAAAGAGTTGGACACAGTTGAGCTACTAAACCACCATCACCACCACCGAAGTGATCACATTAGTAAATCTGAAAGACAATTAGATTTTACTTACGTATCCAACTCAACTTTCAACAAGTATTTTTGAGAAACTTTCTGTGTGTTTGTTTCTAAATGAAGTATCTGATGTAGATCAGATTATTTTTTATCCTAAAGAATGTGATTTTTAATATACTCATTATTATAACCAAGTGCTGTAGTTTTTAGCTTAAGTTTTGGGCTTCCCTCATAGCTCAGTTGGTAAAAGGATCTACCTGCAATGCAGGATACCCAGGTTCAATTCCTGGGTCAGGAAGATTCCCTGGAGAAGGAAATGGCAACCCACTCCAGTCTTCTTGCCTGGAGAATCCCATAGACACAGGAGCCTGGCAGGCTACCATATATGGGGTAGCAAGAGTCGAATAAGATTTTTTGGTTAAAACCGGGCTATAGTTTTATAATCATTAATTCCATAATAATAAAATTAATTCCCAAGTTTACTGAGGACTTAGTAGTTGTTTATTAAATAAGTATTTATTGAGTACCTACTGAAGGCCAGTTATGCTTCCTTATCTACGAAATTCAGTGGTAAACAAGGAACTTCTCTGCTCTCCTTGAAAAACAGATAAGGGAGCAGGAGATATCAGAGACATGAAATTTTCAGAGATAAACAAGTGAAAAAGGTAATTTTAAGCTACTCAGAAAATATAGCATGGAAATGTGGGTAAAAAATACTATAGTGGAGAAGTTTTTCTTCAGATTAGGTAATCAGAAAACTGCATCCTATGTCAATATATCTACATGTAAAATGGTAGCTGGTCTAGATTTAAAAGATATTTCCTTTTTTCTTAAGAAATCTACAGTCTGGAGATAGACACACATGAAAATAAAATAGAATAATAAAGTTTGGTAAATGCTATGATTGAAATGTGAGCTGTGGATATATAGAAGAGGAAATGAATTCTGCCAGTGCATGAAGCCCATTTATGTGTTTGTCTATCTATATGTATTAACTTCTTGAAATGACTTTTGAGAATAAATAGTAAGATAAAATGTTAAAATGTGCAATATAATCTTTTAGAATACTGTTGTAATATAATTAGATTGATTATTTGTCATCATTCCAACTTGTTTATAATTAATTCATTCCATAAATTAGCCTCTTGTGAATATACTTACCTAAATTTAGTTGCAGATAGAAGATTTCTACATATCAGAAAGATTAAAAGTCATGAAGAAAATTATAATTATTCAGAAACAGGAAGCAAGATTAGTCTAATGGCATCATATAATTAGATATATTTTGGGTTTGGAGAACATGATAAGTGCTGGGAAAATCAAGAGATAGTGATTTGGTTTCAAATAGCTATTGGTGGTTGTAACTTGAGGAGCACATAAGTCATTCAAATTCAGGCCATACGTGTAGTTCAAAATTATTTAAAAAGACTTCTTAAACATTAAATAAATATTGAGGAATTATTTCATACTTAGAAATGATCATGCCACTTTATGCTTACTCTTAAGCATTAAGCATAATGTTGATAGCACAGGTTCTGGGATCAGGCTCCCTACCTTGGCTAGAACCCAAATTCCATTATGTACAAGTGCTCTGTGTCCCAGTGTCTTTATCTTTAAATCTTTGTTTTTACAGTAATTTTTAAAGGTTACTGGAGATAAGGAAAAATGAACAAAGCACCATGTGTGGAAACTAATAAACAATAATTATGAGCTAGATTTCTATAAATAAGCATAATATTACCTCTTAGGAGAGATACTGAATTCTACAGAATTCAGAAAATAGGGAGATTGCTTTTGATAAAATGGATGAGGAAAGGCTCTTGATGAGGTGGGATCCGAAATGTGACTGGAAAACAAGTAGCATTTTAACATGTGGAGATGGAGTCTGGAGTTGGGGCAGAAGACAAGATCAAAGAGACAGAGATGGAAAAGCAAGGTTTTTAAAAAACAATCAGGTAGACTCATTTTTCTGGAGTGATGTTACCTGGCTTGAAGAAGTACAAGTTTTATTTATTCACTCTTGAATTGGTACATTTATTCATTTATAAAATTTATTTGCCAACTCTGTGTGAGCTATGAGAAAACTTAGAATGAGAAACAAAAGTAATTCAGGATTAAAACCTTTATACACAGGTTGCAGATTGTCTTCAGCACCTGAGATGTAGTATTATTTATTCTCTAGATGAAGGGGGACTCTCATCTACATGACAGTGAGGTTGAGAATATTAAGCAGTGATAGAACCAGGAAAAGTTGGCTAAGAGATGTTTAATCCACAGAAAGTACCATCCCAGGCCTTTTTACTTTGTGTCCAAAAAGATTTTTCGAGCCAAAGAGCATCAGGCACATATTCATCCTCGTAGCATATGGAACATACTAGAATGGCTACATTAAAGAAATAGATGATTGATTATTTAATAGAATTCAGTATAAAACTCACTATCAGCAGCCAAGATGTGTGTTTGCTATACACGTTTATACAAAAGATTTTCTAGAAAGAGTTTATGGGGGTTAAAGCATTTTCTGATAAGAATCTAAAAGTGAATTTACTACAAAAGCTTTCATAGACATGATTCTAAGGAAGACAGGTTATCTAAACATCGGAAGAATTTCCATCACAATATCCAGTTCAGTTCAGTTCAGTCGCTCAGTCCTGTCCCGACTCTTTGCGACCCTATGAGTTGCAACACGCCAGGCCTCCCTGTCCATCACCAACTCCTGGAGTTCACTCAGACTCATGTCCATTGAGTCAGTGATGCCATCCAGCCATCTCATCCTCTGTCGTCCCCTTCTCCTCCTGCCCCCAATCCCTCCCAGCATCACAGTCTTTTCCAATGAGTCAACTCTTCACATGAGGTGGCCAAAGTACTGGAGTTTCAGCTTTAGCATCATTCCTTCCAAAGAAATCCCAGGGCTGATCTCCTTCAGAATGGACTGGTTGGATCTCCTTGCAGTCCAAGGGACTCTCAGCAGTCTTCTCCAATACCACAGTTCAAAAGCATCAATTCTTCAGCACTCAGCCTTTTTCACAGTCCAACTCTCACATCCATACATGACCACAGGAAAAACCATAGCCTTGACTAGACGGACCTTTGTTGGCAAAGTAATGTCCCTGCTTTTGAATATGCTGTCTAGGTTGGTCATAACTTTCCTTCCAAGGAGTAAGCGTCTTTTAATTTTATGGCTGCAGTCACCATCTGCTGTGATTTTGGAGCCCAGAAAAATAAAGTCTGACACTGTTTCCACTGTTTCCCCATCTATTTCCCATGAAATGATGGGACCGGATGCCATGATCTTCGTTTTCTGAATGTTGAACTTTAAGCCAACTTTTTCACTCCCCACTTTCACTTTTGTCAAGAGGCTTTTTAGTTCCTCTTCACTTTCTGCCATAAGAGTGGTGTCATCTGCATATCTGAGGTTATTGATATTTCTCCCGACAATCTTGATTCCAGCTTGTGTTTCTTCCAGTCCAGCGTTTCTCATGATGTACTCTGCATACAAGTTAAGTAAGCAGGGTGACAATATACAGCCTTGACGAACTCCTTTTCCTATTTGGAACCAGTCTGTTGTTCCATGCCCAGTTCTAACTGTTGCTTGCCGACCTGCATACAGATTTCTCAAGAGGCAGGTCAGGTGGTCTGGTATTCCCATCTCTTTCAGAATTTCCCACAGTATATGGTGATCCACACAGTCAAAGGCTTTGGCATAGTCAATAAAGCAGAAATAGATGTTTTCTGGAACTCTCTTGCTTTTTCCATGATCCAGCGGATGTTAAAATGTCAACAAAGCATTATATGGTATGATCTAGGCACTACTAATAAAAATCAATGCCTTTCTTATTCCAGAAGAAACCACAGCTATTTTCAAATGTTCAGGAACATTGAAGAATAGTTGCACATTATTTTATAAGGATTTGTTTTGGAATATTGTAAAAGAACAGATTCGTGACAGAGAAATAAAAATCCAGTTTTTATGTGCACCAAAATAAAATGGCTGGAAATACTTTCACAAACTATGGATATTTAAACATGATTGTTTCCAAATAAGATGTCTTCAAGGGATTTCTTTAAAGCACTATCTTTACGTTAAGAATCACTCATAAGGCCTCCAATTCATCCCCAGAGAGCTAATGCGCTAAAAGGACAACTGAAGCCGATTTAGTTCCACAGGGACATAAAAAGTACTTCTCTAAAAAAGGTGGGTATTTCTAATAAAAAATAAAGGATTTGCTAAGGGGAAAGATTAGTGAGACAATAAAAATAAGAGGCGACAAGGTACAAATATAAAATGGCAAAAACAGATAGAAATGTCAACATATTAAAAAATACTCTCCCCTCAAGCAACAATGTAGTTTCAGATATATTCAAGGAAGCACCACATATACTCATTTTTCCCTTATAAATGACAGTGAAGCAGGGACAGTGGTTTAGGAAGTCATAGATTTGACAGGTATCTGGCAGCCATGTACAAAAAAACAATGGGTTTTGATAGGAAACCTTGTTTTGGCTTTTGAGTCACAGTTTATGGAAATATGAAAATTTTAGCTTGGTTAACAATAGGGGAAAAAATGAGGTAACCTTTGTCCTACACTCAGCTCTTGCAAGAATCCAGCTCTTACCAAGGAGATAAAAATCAGTGTGTGTGTGTGTATATATATGTATATGTATATGTATATGTATATGTATATGTATGTATATGTGGGCTTCCCAGGTAGCTCAGCTGGTAAAGAATCCACCTGCAATGCAGGAGACCCTGGTTTGATTCCTTGGCCCAGAAGATCCCCTGGAGAAGGAATAGGCTACCCCCTCCAGTATTTTTGGGCTTCCCTAGTCCCTCAGATGGTAAAGAAAGCATCTGTCTGCAATGTGGTAGACCTGGGTTTGATCCCTGGGTTGGAAGATCCCCTGGAGGAGGGCATGGCAACCCACTCCAGTATTTTTACCTGGAGAATCCCCATGGACAGAGGAGCCTGGTGGGCTACAGTCCATAGGGTCACAAAGAGTCGGACACAACTGAGTGATTAAGTACAGGACAGACACATGTACATAAAAAGCAGGAAATCTCCAAACACAGACATTTAAAGTATTTAAGCACAGAGGGCCTATATTTCTTATTCATTGTGGCCTTACAAAATTTACCTTAAAACAAATTTATACAAGGCAGTATAAAACTATATTTAAATATTTAAATTACCAGAGACTCAATTTTTCAAAATGAGAAAAGTAGACATAAATTTTCTATCAAGATGCTCTGTAGTGAGGCATTTGGAATAACGGTTAACCTCTTGTCCACGAGAACTCAAGTACTAAGGGGACCATACATCAATTTACATAATATAGTGTGGACAATGAGACGCTTACGCACCATACTAGTGGTCCAGTTAGGTAGGTGAGGTAATGTTTGACTACAAATGTGATGCCCTGATTCACTAACCAATTTGCAGATTACTATTTTTTTAAATAGGAGCACATTTTTCAATAAACATAAAGTTGTTAAAGAAAAACACTATTCTGCTGTGCAGCTTTTTAACATGATATTGACCAAGTTTGTGGCACGCTATGTCTTTTATCTCTTCTTTGTCTATTTTTAATAAGAGGGGTTTTATATCTTGCCTCAAAAATGGCACAAAATTGCTTTTCACCACTCCATTCATTTCAGGTCTTTCTTTAAAACTGACAAAGTCGGTAGGTGTGCATATGAATTACAGCTCAATATTGAAAAAACATCTCATGGTGAGGTTGTTTTTCTTAAAGCCCTCAACAAAATGAAATGTAAGGCAGCATATGGAAAGCCAATCTTAAACCACTTGGTGACTCTAGCTATAAATTCTGGGATCTCTGAAATTAAATGATGCTAATTCTATTATTCTTTCATCATCAGTTGAGAACTTTAATAATAAACCAAAACCTATAAAACTTTCTAATGTGGCATCACTGAGTGTTAACAAGACAAAGGGACTCATGTGTCTATCCATCTTTCTTTTGCTCTTGGTCATATTCTTCTTGAATTCTTGTGTCATTTCTTCATCAGATATTAAACACTTGTCCATGTAACTGGGCTTCCCAGGTGGCTCAGCAGTAAAGAATCCACCTAGAATGCAAGAGCCACAGGAGGCGCAGGTTTGATCCCTGGGCCAGAAAGATTCTTTGGAGGAAGATGTGGCAACCCACTCCAGTATTCTTCCCTGGAGAATTCCATGGACAGAGGAGCCTGGCGAGCTCCAGTCCATGGAGTCACAGAGTTGAACACAACTGAAGTGACTTAGCATGCACGCATGTTCATGTAATTTCAGCATGTTTTAATATGAAGTGTGACTTAAGGTCCCTTCTACATGAGGCCCCATAATTTTATGATAGACTTTATAAATAAGCCCCAACATAGAGCAAGTGTACACATTTAAATGCATATTTTCTGAGTCATTCTTTACATGTAAGGTTTGAATATACAACTTGCTTAAAGCAAATGGTGCCTGAATATTTTTTTCTAGTAGTATGCCAAATTTGCCTCTACTTAGGAAAATATAGGTAATGACATTACTTGGGAGACATATGATTTCCATTTTTAAATAGGAATCTAAACTATTTTATAAAGGGAGGATAAAGATGATGTTCATGACTAGGTTATTATTTATTAAGAGCTAACCATGCAGCATTTTGTATAGCTCTTACTGTCTCTTATGTTTCTAAATCCAGCATTGTTAAGCTTGACCTGTGAGGCAGTGTGATTAGTAAAACACTTGTAGTATTTAGGAGCAGTAAACCTGGGTTGAAGTCATGATAAGCAACTTATTAATTGTGTGCTTATGGGCACTTTGAGCTTCTCTGAGACTCTTCTTCTTATCTGTAAAATGAGGATAATAAAGTCTATTTTATAGAGCTGTTGCTAAAAAGCAAGATGCAATGCAAGCATGCTTTATAATTTATTATACATTACATCAATAGTAGCTTGAATAATTTATTAATAAGCATAATGAAACTGAATTGGAAAGACAGAGTGGGGAGCTGTGGTTCATTCATTCAACTTGTGTCTAAAAAAAATATCTTTTGATTCTTCTCTTTCATTACCCACATCTATTCCATTATCAGATCCTACTGGTTGTAGGTACAAGATGCATCTTAATTGTATTCTTACCTTTTTATCTTTACTGCCTGCCACTCTTCACTTCCCACCTCATTCCAAGACAAAATCATCTTTTCAACGGACTACTGCAAAACCTTTTAAATAATCTCTCCATCTTCATTCTTAGTCCCTCTAAAAATCTATCATTTCTTGAGAAACCAAAGTTATTTCTTTGAAATATAAGTCAGAATAGTGCATAGTGCATTCCTTCCTGAAAACCATTCAGTGATTTCTTTCTGTTCTTAGAATAAGACCTAGCCTATAATGCTAGCTCCTACTTTCCCATCTAATGTTAGTTCCTGTGCTCTTTCCCTCCTTCAATTTATCTCCTTCACTGTATACATTGTATGTGTATACAATGTATGTGTGTTGGGAAACCTTCTCCTGACTTTTCAAGTGAATGATTTTAGTGATTTTCTGTGTATAGGAAGAAGCAAGAGTCTGGGCTCACTGAAATTAATCCTTTGATATACATCTTAACTATCCAGGAACAGTATCCTGTTTCTTTCCCCTCCATGCTGAATTCCCCACAGGGTACTTACAGTCAGGAGTGGCGGCAGTGGCTAGTGGCTTGATGGCTTGACGGTGGGCAGCATTCACAGTGTGCTGGCATGGCAGGTAACATTCTTTTTTTATTGAAATAGCAGGCAACAATATTTTGTCAACAGAGTGGACTGGCCTAATTGATTACTAACAAGGAAAATGCTGCACAAATGATGGGATACCACTTCTGTAATTAGGATCCAAAAAGACTTGGCTTCTATCATGAGGCTTTCTGGCACAAAGACACACACACACTCCCTCTCATCACCAGCCTCCATATTGTGAGGTCACTCAGAGAACCCATGGAGATGCCTATGTGATAAGAAGTTGAGGCCTCCCCTGAACTACGTGCACAGGTTTGGAAGACTATTATTTCTGTCTCAGAATAGCCAGAAGTCAGTTACCTGAAGTCTTGCCCAACCGGTTGATGGAAATTGCATGAGAGAACTTAGCCAGAAGCGGTAACCAGCTAAGTTGTACCTAGATTCCTAACTAACATGTAAAAAAACTATGAGATGATAAGAATTTATTATTTGAAATCTACAAGTTCGGGGGGTTAACTTTGTACACAGCAGTGGATAACTATTAGAGCTGAACAGAAGTGAAAACTAAGACTCAAGAGTATATCATTATTTTCTTTGCCATTCCAAAAATATTGCTTTTGGAAATCAGCTTTTAGAAAAAGGTCAAAATAAATCTGGATTTCCTTTTAAAGACAATCTTGTGTTTGCTTCCCAGAAGAGTATTCAAATTTCCATAAACCTTAAGGTCACATGAAGTTTCACATGTGTTTTAAATAACAAAATTACTTGGAAAACTACATTGCCTTTTTACATCTTCCAGTCACCTGGGATAATGGAAGAGAAATTGTTCGCCAGTCCAGCTCCCTCAAAGAAATGCTCCATTGCTAATCAGTGTTCTCACTCTGGAGTCAGAGAGACTGTTAGCAAAGGGTTCTGTTTTACGATGCTATGGGGCAACCATTATTCATCCCTGGTTTAACACCCTGTAGAGGTGGCCATAAGAAATCTAATGAAGAAATCACCAAAGCTAGAGTAGTAATTTCAGGGGAAACCATGCATGGTCATTTGAACTGGGCTGACTAATAATTGATAGTTCACGTGACAGACTGTTGTCCAGGTGCTTTTCTCTCATCCTTTGTGCATTTATGCCCGTGTGATTCCTTCTGTTTTAGCAAGCCATAGGGCCTATTACAACCAGAGCCCTCTCTTTGTGTCAGGCCCTCCTGCAACTATTCCAGCAATACCTTTTTTTACTAAACAACTCTCAACTGAAGAAAAAAAAAGAAAAAGAAAAAGCACAACTGAGTTATGCTTTATTCGGTGGACAAAACTGAGATCTTAAGCCTGGGACTCAGCATCTCTGTTAACTCTGAGAAACTGCTCTGAAGCCACAAGGGAGGAAGCCAGGGTATATAGGGGTTTTGGCAACAAAGACTGGGTAGTCAGGACATCAAAAGATTACTTATTACTTCAAGAACACCAGATATGTCAAGCTAAGGAATTTAGTGCTTTTCTATGTATGGGAAGCCACAAGGACAGGGCTCCCTGAAATCATTCCCTTGATGGGCACCTCAGCTCTCTGGGAAGCTGTCTGGGGCCAGTGTCCTGTGTTTTCTCATCCTGCATTTCCTCAGGGTGCCCTGTTGGATGGTAGCTGGATTGTCTGATGATTTGATGGCAGGCATTCCATTTCCATCCTGAGTTCCCTCAGGGCTCACCTTTGGGGGTGGCTGTAGCAGCTAATGGCTACAACATCCTTTGTTTACTGATATGGCATGTGGCATTTCTAGTTCACACAACAATCTCTACTATAGGCTCAGGAAGCTTTGCTACTCTTAGGCTGGTTTCTTTTTTTAATTGTTTTTCTACCAAATAGCCTAACTTAGAAAACATGGGTATATTGAAGGTCTTTTTCCCTTCTAAAGTTGCTTGTCTCTCTTTTCTCCTTTAATTGAAATGACTATTCAGACAGTAAAGAATTTGCCTGTAATGCAGGCGACCTTCATTCAATCCCTGGGTTGGGAAGATCCCCTGGAGAAGGGAATGGCTACCCACTCCAGTATATAGGCCTGGAGAATTCTATGGACTGTAACATCCATGGGGTCACAAAGAGTAGGACATGACTGAGTGACTTTCACTTTACTTCAGAGTCTTTTACATATTTTGTAAGAGTTGTGATATATCAGTTCAGTTCAGTCACTCAGTCGTGTCCAGCTCTTTGCAATCCCATGAACCGCAACACACCAGGCCTCCCTGTCCATCACCCAAATCCCAGAGTTCACCCAAACTCATGTCCATTGAGTCGGTGATGCCATCCAACCATCTGATCTTCTGTTGTCCCTTTCTCCTCTTGCCCTCAATCTTTCCCAGCATCAGGGTCTTTTCAAATGAGTCAGCCCTTCGCATCAGGTGGCCAAAGTATTGAGTTTCAGCTTCAACATTAATCCTTCCAATGAAACCCAGGACTGATCTCCTTTAGGATGGACTGGTTGGATCTCCTTGCAGTCCAAGGGACTCTGAAGAGTCTTCTCCAACACTACAGTTGAAAACCATCAATTCTTTGATGTTCATCTTTCTTTATATTCCAACTCTCACATCCATACATGACCACTGGAAAAACCATAGTCTTGACTAGACGGACCTTTGTTGGCAAACTAATGTCTCTGCTTTTTAATATGCTGTCGAGGTGGGTCATAACTTTCCTTCCAAGGAGTAAGTGTCTTTTCATTTCATGGCTGCAATCACCATCTGCAGTGATTTTGGAGCCCAAAAATATAAAGTCAGCCACTGTTTCCCCATTTATTTGCCATGAAGTGATGGGACCGGATGCCATGATCTTAGTTTTCTGAATGTTGAGCTTCAAGCCAACTTTTTCCTCTCCTCTTCCACTTTCTTCATCACTTTCTGCCATAAAGGTGGTGTCGTCTGCATAATTGAGGTTATTGATATTTCTCCCTTGAATCTTGATTCCACCTTGTGCTTCTTCCAGCCCAGCATTTCTTATGATGTACTCTGCAGCAGGGTGAAAATATGCAGCCTTGATGTACTCCCTTTCCTATTTGGAACCAGTCTGTTGTTCTATGTCCAGTTCTAACTGTTGCTTCCTGACCTGCATATAGGTTTCTCAAGAAGCAGGTCAGGTGGTCTGGTATTCCCATCTCTTTTAGAATTTTCCACAGTTTATTGTGATCCACACTGTCAAAGGCTTTGGCATAGTCAATAAAGCAGAAATAGATGTTTTTCTGGAACTCTCTTGCTTTTTCAATGATCTAGTGGTTGTTGACAATTTGATCTCTGGTTCTTCTGCCTTTTCTGAAACCAGCTTGGACATCTGGAAGTTCATGGTTCACGTATTGCTGAAGCCTGGCTTGGAAAATTTTGAGCATTACTTTGCTAGTGTGTGAGATGAGTGCAATTGTGCAGTAATTTGAGCATTCTTTGGCATTGCCTCTCTTAGGGATTGGAATGAAAACTGACCTTTTCCAGTCCTATGGCCACTACTGAGTTTTCCAAATTTGCTGGCATATTGAATGCAGCACTTTCACAGTATCATCTTTCAGGATTTGAAATAGCTCCACTGGAATTCCATCACCTCCACTAGCTTTGTTCATAGTGATACTTCCTAAGGCCCACTTGACTTCACATTCCAGGATGTCTGGCTCTAGGTGAGTGATTACACCATTGTGATTATCTTGGTAGTGAAGATCTTTTTTGTACAGTTCTTCTGTGTGTGATATATACATACAACTAAATTCTTCTCTTTTATGAACGGTAATCTCAGGCTTGCTGACAAGATTGGAGTAATGTTACTATAAGCACATAAAATTTGCATTGTGTAATTTATGACATCTGTCCTCTTAAAAAATCTTTATACTTGAACTTCAAAGGTAATCTAAATATAGATTACTTAAACATAAATATTGACTTTTGACCTGCCTTTTAAAACATTTTTGTGTTCACGGAAAGGAAAACTATCACATTTATAAAATAAAATAATTTTTGCACCTTTGCAATCTAATAAAAATGGCAATATTCCTCATTACTTTCATATATCCTTTAAAAGACATATTTACAGATGTTATAAATGTATCCTGTTTTATCAAGATAAGGAGGATATTCCTATTTCAGGTGAGTAATATAAGTGCTTAATCACCAAGTGAAAATTAGCTTTACAATCTTTAAAACTGTGATTCATCATCTTGGTTGAAAAATCTATACCTGAGGTAACTATTATTTATTGTTTTCCTCCTTAATTGAGTATTCCAGTTGAATGCTAACATAGATTTAAAAAAAAATAAGCAGTATCTTTCTGCAGAGAATTGAATCACAAATCACATACCAATTTAGACAATCGAATAAAAATTCTCAAATATCTAAAAGCAAAATTATTCCAATTCTTTAGGATTTTATGTACATCTGATACAGAAGTTCACATTTAAACTTTAGGCTCTGTTGTCCCCCGGCAAACACTCTCAGGCAGTTCATTCAGCTGATAGGTCTCTAAGAGACCAATTGAAGCTATTCAGCTCAAATGGTATAAAAGAATTCAATCCATGTGCCTTACTGAGTTATAGCTTAGTAATCAAAAGGGCTGCAAATTGAGCCTAGTAGCATTTCATGTGGGATATAATTGTTCAAGAAATAGACTCAAGGGTAGAGATTAAAGATGCACTGATAGAACACTCTAATTTCTTTAGTCTCCCATTTAAATAAATAGTTCTCATTGTAGCCTATTTCTATCAATGACTGTAAACTTGTAAGTATTCCCACATTGCTCTTAAGAGTAGTACTAAATTTAGAATATTGCATATAAAGAATTTGTGCCCAAATTTCAGTAGCCTTCTGACTATAGAGATAAACACTTTCATTTCCAAGCAGTCTCAGGGTTTCTACCTTTCAAAAAATAAAGTCTGAATGAAGTCTGTTCTCTTGAACTACACATTCTAAAAAATTTCAACATGTTACTGAACAATGCTTGCAGGCTCCACAGCCCTGTCCAGATGATTGCTGACCTCCTTCAGAACTGCCACTGCTAAATTCCCCAGACCCCCCAACTCAACTGCCTATTCTTCTATGGATGTGTGTGCCCTCCAAGCCTTCTTCACAGTCCAACTCTCACATCCATACATGACCACAGGAAAAACCATAGCTTTGACTAGACGAACTTTTGTTGGCAAAGTAATGTCTCTGCTTTTGAATATGCTATCTAGGTTGGTCATAACTTTCCTTCCAAGGAGTAAGCGTCTTTTAATTTCATGGCTGCAGTCACCATCTGCAGTGATTTTGGAGCCCCCCAAAATAAAGTCTGACACTGTTTCCCCATCTATTTCCCATGAAGTGATGGGACTGGATGCCATGATCTTGGTTTTCTGAATGTTGAGCTTTAAGCCAACTTTTTCCACTCTCCTCTTCCACTTTCATTAAGAGGCTTTTTACTTCCTCTTTGTTTTCTGCCATAAGGGTGGTGTCACTGCATATCTGAGGTTCTTGATATTTCTCCCAGCAATCTTGATTCCAGCTTGTGCTTCTTCCAGCCCAGAGTCTCTCATGATGTACTCTGCATATAAGTTAAATAAGCAGGGTGACAATATACAGCCTTGACGTACTCCTTTTCCTATTTGGAAACAGTCTGTTGTTCTATGTCCAGTTCTAACTGTTGCTTCCTGATCTGCATATAGGTTTCTCAAGGGGGAATACCAGGTGGTCTGGTATTCCCATCTCTTTCAGAATTTTCCACAGTTTATTGTGATCCACACAGTCAAAGGCTTTGAGATGGCAAGAGTGAAATTTGACATTCTAGGAATCAGCGAACTAAAATGGACTGGAATGGGTGAATTTAACTCAGATGACCATTATATATACTACTGCGGGCAGGACTCCCTTAGAAGAAATGGAGTAGCCATCATGGTCAACAAAAGAGTCTGAAACCTCACTCTTAAATCCTGCTAATTTCCAAATAGGATAAATAAGTTCCCCTATACTTATTATAAGACTTAGCAGTTTAGGAGGAAAACGTGGTGGCTCAAACATGGGCTTGTTTCTGTAAAAGAGAACTGGAATGGTTTGAGGTGTATTTGGAGTAAGATAACTGGACTTACTTATGGATTGGGTGTGGAGGTGATGGGAGAAGATCAAGTTAGCATAGGATTGTAAGAGAATAGATGTGGGGAATAGAGAAGGAAGAAAAACCCTTTTCATGGTTTGAAAATTGGAAAACCCTTTCTCATCCACAGTCAGTGAAAGGCACTGACCTTCCAGTTTTCACCTAACACTCATGGGCTCATAAAGTGCTGAAAGGAAGTATAACATTCATTACCCACCTCCTCATGGTAGTACTATTCCTCTAAAAGTCCAAATGGTTACATCATAATAATACTTGTTTACTTGGACAGGTTATAATTTGCTTTCTTAGATTAATAATGTTGCCTAACATAGAGCGTCAGATCAGATCAGATCAGTCACTCAGTCGTGTCCGACTCTTTGCAACCCCATGAATCTCAGCACGGCAGGCCTCCCTGTCCATCACCAACTCCCGGAGTTCACTCAGACTCATGTCCATCGAGTCAGTGATGCCATCCAGCCATCTCATCCTCTGTCGTCCCCTTCTCCTCTTGCCCCCAATCCCTCCCAGCATCAGAGTCTTTTCCAATAAGTCAACTCTTCGCATGAGGTGGCCAAAGCACTGGAGTTTCAGCTTTAGCATCATTCCTTCCAAAGAAATCCCAGGGCTGATCTCCTTCAGAATGGACTGGTCGGATCTCCTTGCAGTCCAAGGGGCTCTCAAGAGTCTTCTCCAACACCACAGTTCAAAAGCATCAATTCTTAGGTGCTCAGCCTTCTTCACAGTCCAACTCTCACATCCATACATGACCACAGGAAAAACCATAGCCTTGACTAGATGGACCTTTGTTGGCAAAGTAATGTCTCTGCTTTTGAATATGCTATCTAGGTTGGTCATAACTTTCCTTCCAAGGAGTAAGCATCTTTTAATTTCATGGCTGCAGTCACCATCTGCAGTGATTTTGGAGCCCCCCAAAATAAAGTCTGACACTGTTTCCACTGTTTCCCCATCTATTTCCCATGAAGTGATGGGACTGGATGCCATGATCTTCATTTTCTGAATGTTGAGCCTTAAGCCAACTTTTTCACTCTCCACTTTCACTTTCATCAAGAGGCTTTTGAGTTCCTCTTCACTTTCTGCCATAAGGGTGGTGTCATCTGCATATCTGAGGTTATTGATATTTCTCCTGGCAATCTTGATTCCAGCTTGTGTTTCTTCCAGTCCAGCGTTTCTCAATCTAATATATAAAAAGTCAATAGCTGGACACATTTAATGGACACTTAAAGTACAGTATAGAAAATAGTGAAAGGTCTATGAAACCACATACCCACAGTCTGTTACTGCATTTTGTAAAATGCCTGCACAGGTTCTCATTGAATTTAGAGAGTAGACATAAAAACTCTTTGAGTGGCCTTTGGAATTTCCCCAGTTAGGTAGACATTCTTTAGCAAAGCTAAAGCTATGGAAAGGAGAGACCCAGATGATGGATGGCTGATTAAGAAAAATGTATCTCTTCTTAATGATGACAACCTTAGGGACCTTCCTGACCATGATTTGGAAAACTGCACCCCTCACTCTGGCTTTCCAGGTGGCTCAGTGGTAAAAGAATCTGTCTGCCAATGTAGGAGAGGCAGGAGACTCGGTTTCAATCCCTGGGTCAGGCTCTGGAGGAGGAAATGGAAACCCACTCAAGTATTCTTGTCTGGAAATCCCATGGACAGAGGAGCCAGGTGAGCTACAATTCATAGGGCTACAAAGAGTCGCCTCTCGGCCTTCTTTCCTTTCTCTGCAGTTCTTAACACCATCTGACTAAGTTGCATATTTACTTCTTTGCTTTTTTACTGCCTGCTTCTCCTTTCCCAGATTCAGAATGGAGGATGTGTTTTGCTATATGATTTGTCTGCCACTGTGTCTTTAGCATAGACTAGCACCATACACACAAGAAGTAAGCACTTAAGATCACTTGTGAAAGGAATAAATGCTCCTCATTTGATTCTGGCTGAGGTCACTAGAGAATGTGCCATTTAAAATCCATTCCAACTTTAGCCTTTTCAAGACAAAATTGGGAAATGTCAACTTCCTTGTCATTTCTGACATCCCTGAACTAATATGTGATCAATGATTGTGTTAGCACATTGGCTATATCATATTTCATCAGTAACACAACGTCTGTCATAGGGACATGGACTGAATAAGAAAGCATTCACTTAAAAAGTAAGAATTATAGATGTAACTTGCAGTGGGAAAAAAAATCACCTTACTTGGTTTATTGTTTTGAAATTTTATTAGTCAAAGAAAAAAGGCATATTCTGAGTAAAACAGTACATATTTTATGAAGGTTTCAATATTCATTAAATGAATAATAAAGCAGTTATTAAGACCTCCCAAATATTTTAATAATTACCAAATTAGCTTGACAGTTAATATGTGTGTTCAGTTGTGTCTGACTTTTTGTGGCCCCATGGACTGTAGCCCTCCAGGCTCTTCTGTCTATGGAATTCTCCAAGGCAAGAATCCTGGAGAGGGTTTTCACTTTCACTCCAGGGGATCTTCCCAACCCAGGGATCAAACTGGAGTCTCTTGTGTATCCTGCATTGGCAGCAATTCTTTACCACTAGTCTACCTGGGAAGCCAGGTGGAAAAAGAGAATATGTTAGCTAAATGATGTATTTTGAACATAATATCCCTTTTATAGAAAATTATGTTTATAAAGAATTTAAGAGATAATTTTTTATCATATTATGACTCAAAAAATTTAAAAAATAACTTTTAAAACTATATTTTATTTATTTCTGCTTAGACCAAGATTGTTACAAGAAAAAGTTCTATTAAAAATTCTTTATATAAATAGAGCTAAAACAGTAAGCTTGCCACCTCAAAGTTTCCTGAGGAGAAAAATCTCCAGAGTGACTTAGGACATTTACAATAAATCATTTCCCATCCAGTCTAAAGAAGAACATAACAAATACAAAGAAAAATGATGTATAAAAGTAAGTGAGGTACTAACAGCATGTTTTGTTTTTATAAATCAAACTTTAACAACAGGTTTTCAAAAATGCATTAAGTGTAAGACATGCTTTTTAACAAGAGTAAATTTGTTCTAAATAAGGCAGTTTCTTAGTGTTGAGTTTAATGAGGCTAAAGATGTAATCAAATTTGCTGAAATGATTGTGCTGGAATATCAAATATTTTGAATAATTGAAAACAAGATGCTTTGAGAGCTACCCAAGGTACAAATGAGAGAAACAACTTGTTTTCTTTAAAAAATGTTACTGAAAAACTTTTTTTCTGAATCATATTCTGCTGTAAAATACAGTTAGTGGTATTTAGTGAGCCTATTGCAAATAAGCATCTATGTGGATGCACAAATGTAAAAGTCACAGTAGATAGCAAGAGTAAGCTGGCAGCTGATAGTATTAAGAATTAAGCCTTGCATCACTGATTGCCAAACCTTAAAATTTTTAAATGTTCTTTAATGTCTATATTAAAGAACACATTAATCAATTTTAAGATGAAAACACCTTTCAGTGAAATGTCTGTCTCATAAACTACTGTTGTGTAAAGACGTTTTAGATACAGAACACTAAGTCATTTCATGTTTGAGCGCTTAGCTCTTAACATAATGGAGATGCTCTGGATCCTGTGTACTGGGTGTTGATGACATAGCCTCCAACCAGGACAGCTCAACTTAATGCATTTCGTGGTAAGTAGTGGCACAAGGCGTTATTTATTTGACAGTGCTTTAAAATTCTTTATTGCAGCAAAAGGAAGGCCAGCTCAAGAACAATTCTGACTGTCCTCTTAGAAGCATTAGCTTGACCCATGTTATTGCCACAATAAGAAAATTCTTGATATATGACTTGTTTCATATAATTATGCCATGAAATGGCCTTTGAAAATGGCATGGGTTCTTTGATAAGAGCACAGGTTTTGAAAAATGCAGTTCTTGTATTATTTTCATACATACCATGATGCATGGTGAACATAAACATTTTAAGAGTAGAAAATTTGTGTGAGAAAACTTTGAAACTAGCAATTTATCAAGTAGATAAACTTTGCCTAGCTTTCTCTTGGTCATGCTTTTCTTCAGCCTGACCAACAAGAATGATCTTAGTCACCAGTTTAACAATTTCTTCACGTCCATTGACTTCCAACAAAAGAAAAAGAAAAGATCTTGGTTAAAATTAGAATTCTTTTTTAAAAGCATTTAGCAAAAATACAATATTTTTGTTGGCTTTTGCTTAATAAGAACTACAAGATATTGATATAATCAATATCACTTATATTTATTATATAAAACATTAGAAAATACCTAGAATTTACATAAATATAAATATTTTAATTTCTGTATTTCCTATGGAGGTATACTAAAAAACATCTAGAAATTATGTAAGTAAATCAGAACAATTTTTATATAAAGTTTTATAGAAATAACATGTATATTGAAACCTAAAAATATTTCAATACAGTGAAAATTTTTTTAAAAGTGTAGCATTGGCTATATCTTTTAACATATCTATACCCCATCAATTTTAGATATTTATGGAAAAGTAGACGGGGAAACAGTGGAAACAGCGTCAGACTCTTTTTCTGGGCTCCAAAATCACTGCAGATGGTGACTGCAGCCATGAAATTAAAAGATGCTTACTCCTTGGAAGGAAAGTTATGACCAACCTAGATAGCATATTCAAAAGCAGAGACATTACTTTGCCAACAAAGGTCCGTCTAGTCAAGGCTATGGTTTTTCCTGTGGTCATGTATAGATGTGAGAGTTGGACTGTGAAGAAGGTTGAGAGCCGAAGAATTGATGCTTTTGAATTGTGGTGTTGGAGAAGACTCTTCAGAGTCCCTTGGACTGCAAGGAGATCCAACCAGTCCATTCTGAAGGAGATCAGCCTTGGGATTTCTCTGGAAGGAATGATGCTAAAGCTGAAACTCCAGTGCTTTGGCCACCTCATGCGAAGAGTTGACTCATTGGAAAAGACTCTGATGCTAGGAGGGATTGGGGGCAGGAGAAGAAGGGGACGACAGAGGATGAGATGGCTGGATGGCATCACTGACTCGATGGACGTGAGTCTCAGTGAACCCTGGGAGTTGGAGATGAACAGGGAGGCCTGGCATGCTGCGATTCATGGGGTTGCAAAGAGTCGGACATGACTGAGTGACTAAACTGAACTGAACTGAAACCAAATATCTAAATAAGATAATTTAAAATTTTGCTCCTTGTTACAAATCAAATGGAGAAGGTAATTGCAACCCACTCCAGTATTCTTTCCAGGAGAATGCCATGGACAGAGGGGCCTAGTGGGCCCCAATCCATGGGGTCGCAAAGAGTTGGACACAACTAAGCAACTAACACACACACACACACACACACACACACACACACACACAAATCAAAAGCATGTGGAAATCGAAACATACTTTTGAAAATTTCTCATGCTTTTGGTAGAATATGCCCCAGCCATCATTACCACCTACGATCATTACCACCTACAGACATGAAAGTTTTCTCTACTGCAAAGAATGTTGAACATTACCTCAGTAAACTGTATTAGGCTGGGAGCAAGGAATTTCATGTAGGAATTAGTGTTTCCCCCAGACGACAGGAGAAAAAGCTGAAGTTCTGAGAATCAGGATACTCCACCTGCTGACTTCACTCTAGCAGCATGAAGTTCTGGAAGGAGGAAGAAAGCCCTGCCTCTTGGGGAGGCCCACAAGTGCCAAGCTAGAAGCGCTCTGGTGGCGTGTCCTCTTGGTGGCCCCACTGACATGCTGAAAACTATGGCTTCTGTTTCACTTTATAAATCTCTATGGGTTCCTCTCCTCAGCAAGTCACCAAGATCATTTCAGAAGAGGAATTTGAGAAATGCAGTTGGCAGCTTTGAAATGACTATTGACGGTGCCAAGGTGACAACAACGAATCAAGGGTCAAAAATACATTAACACTGTATTTGTTTAGTTTATTGAAGTGTATCAAAAATTGAGGTAAATATAGTAAGTTTCCAACATTACCCAGTCTTTGTACAGAGCATGAAGGGAGTGGCTGTCGCGAGGGTTCACTGCCAAGGGGCAGAGACTCTTGTGCCAGGTGTTTGGGAGTGAAAGCTTGAACTTAAAGTGGATACAGGTAGTGGGGTTGCAAAGATAGTCAAATAACATCCAAGGCCCTTCAAATACTGGCCTGCTGGGCAAATACTGGACCTTCATTCTTTGCATTTAAATGGTTTTATACCTCCTTTAAAATAAAAATGTCTTACAATGGGTAGCTTTTAAGTAGGACTTGGCTATACCATTATAATCAAGAATCTGAGAGGAGATTTCAATTTTAGGAAAAGAGAAATGAGGGTGTAAGAGCCCTAACTCATTGAATGAAGAGCAGAGATAAGATGGACATACACATGTGCCTGTTTCACTATACACGCAATGCGCTCAGCACTGCAGTGCTGAAGAAGACTCTTGAGAGTCCCCTGAACTGCAAGGAGATCAAACCAGTCAATGCTAAAATAAATCAACCGTGAATATTCATTGGAAGGACTGATGCTGAAGCTGAATCTCTAATACTTTGACTATCTGATGCAAAGAGCTGTCTCATTGGAAAAGCCCCTGATGCTGAGAAAGATTGAGGGCAAAAGAAGAAGGGGTAACAGAGGATAAGATTGTTAGATAGCATCACCGGCTAAATGGACACGAATTTGAGCCAACCCTGGGCAATAATGAAGAACCGGGGAGCCTGGTGTGCTGCAGTCCATGAGGTTGCAAAGAGCAAAGAGAAGGACAAAATTTAGTGACCTAACAACAACAATTTCCTCTGCTTGACAATCATGTTTGAACTGAGTCCGAGGGGTTTTTCCAAATGTTCTGACTTTCTGAATCACTTTTCTATTCTTTCTTTTTTTTTGGAGGGGGGATAGAGGTATAAACTATATATTCCCAAAATAGCCTTATGATATTATTATAAGCTTTATTATATTATTATGGTTCTGCCTTATTGTATACATGCATATATATATAATATATACATACATATATATAATGTATATATACATATATATAATATATATATATACAAAAAAGTATCTTGATTAGAAAGTGATAGTACAAACAAAAATATTGTTTGCCAATGGTAAAAAAACACACTTGGTTTTGAAAGAATAGTAATGACTGCTGTCCTTCAGAGGCGGGATATCACATTTTAAACCTCCTTCAGCATAAACGTAAGCCTAATAACCTACTTGTGTTAGTCACTTGGTTGTGTCCGACTCTCTGTGAACCCATGGACTACAGCCCACCAAGTTCCTTTGTCCATGGAATTCTCCAGGCAAGAATACTGGAGTGGGTTGGCATTTCCTTCTCCAAATAACCTACTTATGAGGCCATAATTGTGTAGTGTTTTCAAATTAGGAGGAAAGTCTGTGGAAACTTTTAGTAATGCCTTTCACTGATACTAAAATTGTATTACCCATTACAAAAAACCGCACCTGGAGGAGCCATAGAGGACACAGTTAATTGAACTGTATTTTTAAGTGTTGCACATTTATAGAACATTTACTTTCTCAGAACACTGGAAAACACAGGTCTCAAAAAACAATTCTCCCAGTCATGAGGAAAGATGGAAAAAAATTCCAAAACATATAAAATAGGATCCTGTTCCATATATAATTAGTGCATTTACATAATTGAATCATCCAGTCCCCAAATTTCATTTCTCCTTGAAATTCATTCCAGAAAAAAAATAGCCTCAGGGAAATAGTTATAAATAGGTCTTCTACCAGGGTAGGTCTATTTCATTTTACTGAATAGAAAGTATTTGTTTCTATAATTGCTTTACTGGTCCCAGAAAATGTTCTTTGTCTTGGTGAGTAATTTGAGTCCAGTTAAAAGTTAGGCATTAAAACAGATCTATTAAGTTTGGGCTTTTATAATCATTGTTCTTAGACTTTAAAAAACAAAATTCTATGATGTGTCCATTTTCACTGTGGCTCTCCTCAGTGCTCCACAAAATGACTAGTGATTTTGTCTTTCAAAACAATTCAAGGACAGGAAAAAAAAAAAAAAAAATATATATATATATATATATATGTATATCGCTCAGTCATGTCCTACTCTTTGCTGCCCCATGGACTGTAGCCTACCAGGCTCCTCTGTCCATGGGATTTCTCAGACAACAATATTGGAAGGGATTGCTATTTCCTTCTCCAAGGGATCTTCTCGACCCAAGGATCTAACCCTGGCTCTCCTTATTACCGTCTTCTTTACTGTCTGTGCCACCAGGGCAGAAAACTCTAGCATAAAACTGAAAGTGTGAGGGGCGTTACTTACATGGTGTGTGCTGGAAAGTATACAGAATGGAAGTTAGAAAGTAGATGCTCTCTCTTGCTGTTGTGTTATTGGCAAAATATATGACTGTGAGTGTTTCGTTTAACTACTTCGGGTTTTGTGTTCCTAGTTTGTAATTTATAAGATTGGACAAGAACACAAGCAATCCCTTCAGTGCAACATTTTATGACTGTCACTTTTTGTTACTGGTGTGAGAAAGGCTTTCAGAAAGACTGTGCTCCTAGGTAGAGAGGAAGGTAAGTCTGATGCTGCCTTTCCTGATGAAGTCTTGAGGAATAAAAGAGAAGTTCTTCTAAAAGTGCTTAAGAGAGGGAGTCCTAAGGGTTTACATGGGGCATATAGCATGGATCCCCCTGGGAACAGAAGAAGCTGTATACGTGTTTGACATCCAGTAGAGAGACAGAAGTTTACCAATTGGTTAGTCTTTAGTGATGTTCCTCTCCACACATGGTGAAGTAGCACAAAGAAGGAAAACCCAGTAATGGTTAAGAACATAGACTCTGGAGCCTGATCCTCCAGCTCTGTAGTCCCTTCCAGGTCTGTAATCCCAAGTCTACTGCTTACAAACCAAAAAAAATAACCTAGTTTCTTCATCATATGTTGGGGGTCAGTTCTCCATGGTGCTTTCACATGTCTTGTGACAAATTTTTCCTGGCCTAACTTTCCAAGGGAGCTAGGCTAGCAAGCAGTCTTGAAAGATAAAGATCAGTTCTCTCTGTGGGTAAGAGGACAGATTTGTTTCCCGGGTAAGATAATATAGAGAATGACTCTCTCCAGGTTAAAGACTGTGCAGGCTTGCTAGCAGCCTCCTTTGTCGATTGAGGTTTTACTAAGCTTGATGTCTCTTACTTGTGACACAAAACCAACGTGTCCCTTCCTCATGGGAGCCAGGGGGACACACAGCGTTCCTGTGACAGTGAAGTTCATGGCACTAGTATACCGTTTGAAAGCAAGTCCTTTATCTCCAACCCAGCGTCTGCAAGACTGTGGCAGGGTGACCACTTAGAAAGCAGGGTACAATCTCTGACCCTGCACATTTCCTTACACCATAAAAGGGGATAAGACAATATGCATCTTATCTGATTATTATAGAGGTATGTCACGAACATTTATGAAAATCTCCCAAATTGTAACTTGTACAGAATAAGCATCATATAAGTATTAAACAAAAAAATAAAGGATATATCTTCATCATTTCTCAAAAGTATCTCCTCTCACAAGACTCCTAATGCTTAAATGTATATACCTTTATATTCAAAGGGACTTTAGAAATACACATACAGTTTAACTGTTACTGGCACATCTATATTTTCGTTATTCCTGTATTAAAGGCTCTATTTTGAAACCCAAAGACTTGCACTGGAAATCCTGCTCTACTACTGATCAGTTCTGTGGGCTTAAGGAATTTATTTAATCTCCATAATGAGTACTTCTCTCAGTCCAAACTATAAATTTAATTTTCTATACCTGAACTTAATTTCTTTTACAAGATTCATTCCATGGGATATAAAAAATAACAATAAATAAAAACAAAGCAATCCTTCATCAATTCAGGTTCTTTACTTTGTTTGTCCTGGCTGCTGAGCACTGGAGGCCTTTGTGGTGTCTTGTTAGGGTTTGGAGAGCAAGGATCCTCTATTCTTTGCTGCGCATGCAGACAGACTGAGCTAGGTGTTACCTAGGAGTGGGTCCAGGTTTTGTCTATATTGAAAATTGTACACTTAGTGGTGGATGGAGGAGGCTTGAATGAAAATAATACAAAATTAGGTACAAAAACAAACATCTATTTAGAATGAAAAAATACATCATAGCTATTTACAACTGTAAAACAGTTTTGACACCATAAATATTATACACTCTGGAGAAACAATACCTTACACTTCTACAATATTTTTTGCCTACAAATTGGACTGCATATTAATCCCTTTGTCACATGACAAATTTTAAAGAATATACATAATTATGGGGTAGGAAATAGGTAATTTATGCTTTCTTCTTGGAGTTTTGTTATTATTGATAGGATTACAACATATGATTTCACATGAAGACAAATTCATTGTTTATAGTACTATTATAAGTTTGTGACCTAAAATAATGAGGTTCTGAGGAATTCCACATAGTGTAATTCTTATATATCCATCTTTACATATTGTATTAACAATTATATATACTGTACCATCAACTATATGCCTGGAAGTTACAACCTCCTGACAGAGATAACTAGAAACCTTTCATAGAGCATCTTCTAGTTTTCAACATGTAAGTGGGATATTTTAAAGGGGAACAGGGAGTCCACTGAAAAAGCTCCAATGGTTAAGTATAAAATAATTTGAGCCAAAAAAGAATAAATTAGGACTGGGTTAAGCTCAAACTATAAAATAAACATCCATGAGTCCATACAGATATGAATAAACTAATAAACTAATAAATGGAGGAGGAGATACAGATATTCCAGACAGAACTCCAATGTATGTAGTCTACCATTAAGGATGTGGAATATAGAACTCAACTCCTTGAATAGGCTATACATAGTAACTTCCTTCCAAAGAGTACAGTATTGAACATGAGAAAGGGAGGGAAGAGGAAGTTTACAATGGAGAAACCTTAGGTGATGAAGGTCCACATCAACTGTCATTAAGTCATCTTGATCAGCAAGCATCCTGACACAAAGTGATGAAAATGGTGTTTTACCTCCGTGGTCTTCCTTTGTCCCTGAAGCCCATAACCCCAACGTAATCCTGAGAAAATCATCAGATACATTCCAATTGAGGGACATTCTACAAACTGTCTGACAAGTATTCCTCAAAACTGTCCAGGTCATCAAAAACAGGGAGGGTCACAGCCAAAAAGAGTCTAAGAGACACGATGAGTAAATGTAATATGGTATCCTGGGTTGGATTCTATGCAGAGAAAAAAGACGTAAGGCAAACACTAAGCAAATATCAGTAATGTATGGACTTTGGATAAGAATAACATATCAATATTGAGTCATGAATTGTAACAAGTGTACCATATTAGTTACAATGCTAGTAATAAGAGAAACTAGGTGTGGGGCATTTGAAAACCTTCTGTACCAGCCTTACAATTTTTCTGTAAATCTAAAACTGTTCTAAAAAATTCTGGTTTTGAACATTTCAACTCTTCTCATCCACTGTCCATGTATTTCTTGTGTTGGGTAACTTTGGCACTACACACTCAAGTTATTATATCTGCTGAGAAAGTGTAATGGGCAATAAGAATATTTTTGGAAGCCCTCCATTCATAGGATGCTAGCAATAATATATCTGAGAATCACCTAAATATGTCCCAGGAAATTAAAACTTATGTATTGCCAACTCCACTTCCCCTTTACCAGGTCCCTAAAAGGCCTGCAAATATTTTAATGCCACTCCATCTGAGTGGAAGGGTGGTAGAGTAGAAATCAGGAGGAAAACAGACAGTGTACTTAACCAATTGCAGCTAAAATATATTATTTCTGTAAATTTTAAAAAGTAGATGTCAGGTCCAGTTTCTGGAAATGACAGAGTATCCTATAGAAAACTAAAGCACCTTCCAAAGACAACTATATTTTCTAACTTGATGAATTATTTTTTTAAAGTAACTGTGAAGACACTGTAGCGTGATCAAAACGAGGCAGAAGCCAGAGGGGACATAATCCTTGAAAGAATAGGAAGAGACTAGGTGAAATCTGGATCTATTTTGTTTTTCTACTAAACAAAACTCTTTCAATATACTAATAGTTCAAACTGACAGTGAAGTTGAAATGGGCTGAGAAGTCAGAAAGGGAAAGTGAAAGTGATAGTCTCTCAGTCATGTCCGACTCTTTGTGACTCCATGGACTGTAGCCCACTAGGCTCCTCCGTCCATGGAATTTTCCAGGCAAGAATGCTGGAGTGGGTTGGCATTTCCTTCTCCAGAGGATCTTTGCCACCCAGGGATTGAACCTGGGTTTCCAGCATTACAGGCAGAGTCTTTATGGACTGAACCACCAGGGAAGCTTGAGAAGTCAGAAGCCAGAGTTTAAGAACAAAAGCAACTGAAAAGTGAGAAAGAAAATTCCACAAAAAAGTGAGTCATAAATGGAGGTACCCAAAACTTGAATACTGACTTCCCCTGGACCCAGGGCTGCTTCTTGAACTATCCACTGTTGTTGTTCAGTCACTAAGCTGTGTTTGACTCCTTGTGACCCCATGAACTGTAGCATGTCAGGCTTCCCTGTTGTTCATTATCTCCCAAAGTTTGCTCAGATTCATGTCCATTGAGTCAGTGATATTATCTAACCATCTTATCCTCTGCCACTCTCTTCTTCTTTTGACTTCAGTCTTCCACAGCATCAGGATCTTTTCCAATGAGTGGGCCCTTTGCATTAGCTAGCCAAAGTATTGGAGCTTCAGCTTCAGCATCAGTCCTTCCAATGAATATTCAGGGTTGATTTCCTTTAGGATTGACTAAATTGATATCCTTCCAGTCCAGGGAACTCTCAAGTGTCTTCTCCAGCATCAGAATTTGAAAGCATCAATTCTTCAGTGCTCAGCCTTCTTTTTGGTCCAGCTCTAACATCCATACACGACTCCTGGAGAAAGTATAGCTTTCACTATACAGACCTTTGTCAGCAAAATGATGTCTACTTTTTAATATGCTGTCTAGGTTTGTCATAGCTTTCTTTCCAAGGAGCAAGCGTCTTTTAATTTCATAGCTGCAGTCACTATCTGCAGATCCCAGAGTTTCCTAAAGTCCATTATCAAACCAGAGGAGGAGAAATGTTAGCCTGATAGATCCAGGCCGATGGTTGTAACTTGTCAACTGCATACCACATCCATGTGTCCCATTGATTTTTCCTGCTCCATAGAAAAGCACCGAGAAGGAGCAGATCAAAATCCCACTAAATTTCTTAAAAGCTCCAGAAGAGCATGGGATCAGATGATTCTTCACAGGGTCACTCAGGTGGAGAAGTGCAAATAGTGAAACTAACCAAAGTAGCTGCCCAGACCTGAGATGCCTGCCACCTTCCTGCATGGACAGGAATGGGAGGATACTGGAATGACCACAGACAGCTGTTGCTGGGAAACTCTGGGCTCCTGCAGATTCTCCTGTGTCTAGAGACATTACAAGAGTACAAGTGCATGACATCCTTGCATTGCCAAATCTGCCACTTTAAAAAATTATTTCTTCTTTAGGTGGGCTTATCTAAAAGACAGAAGAGTACAGGGAATAAGAATCTCTTGAGTCTTTCAGCTTTTTTGGGGGGGAGGAATCTTACCAAATTCTGAAGCCTCATTCTACTTGATATCTACGTGTCTGGGAAAAATAACATATTTCAGGCCTGTGTAAGGTTTTATAAAATCACAGGTAAGGCTCTATAAAATGTGTATAATCATAGCACATCTCTCCTAGTGTTTTTCAGAGTGTTAAAAAAAATAATGTAAGATAAGTACAAAAATTTCTCTCATACAGTAAGAACCCAAAATAAAATTACTATTATTAGTTATCTGTTGGAATACAGTTTGAGAAAGAAAGGGGGATTATTCTCATTGAAAATTACAAAACTCTGTGGTATCTTACTGTTCCTGAGATATTGGGCGTAAAAAACCCTAGCTTCAACTGAATAAGGACAAGAGAGGGGAAAAGGACAAGGGGGAAAGCACACTAATTGAATATGCAAAAATATTACCCTGATTCACTCTCCAGACAGTTTCCTATGTAGAGAAAATAATACACTTATGAAGTTAATGTAAGGATTAAACAAGAAAATAATGCATTCAAATTTCTTAGCATGATCCCTAATATACAGTAAGCACTCAATAATGTTAGGTAAATTGACTTATACAATCATTGTTTCTCATGAATCTAGAGGAGAGAAACACATAAAGGAAAACATTTATCAAGAATAAAATGTAACAATGGCTAACTGTATAGTGATTTCCAAAAACTGACCTGAGTAAATTAGCCACCTAATAAGAATATTGATCCATCTACCTTTCTAATGTAATAACTTATACTAACATAGTATAATAACTTATACTACAATATGTTACATAAAGTTCTATGACACTAATTGTCTGAGGTAATCCTCAAAAACTGTGAGATAGGTAATATTGTTGTCATTTAGTTGTTAAGTCGTGTCTGACTCTTTGCCACCCCACAGACTGTAGCCTGTCAGCCTCCTCTGTCCATGGAATTCTCCAGGCAAGAATACTGGAGTGGGTTGGCATTCCCTTCTCCAAGGGATTTTCTTGACCCAGAATTCAAACTCACGTCTCCTGCATTGGCAGGCAGATTCTTTACCATGGAACCACCAGGGAAGCCCTGTGAGATAGGTATTATCTCTCTTTAATGAGAGCAGAGGAGATACAGGCTGTGTCAGAGCCAGGGTGAAACCCCATAAATTTTGATTCAAAGTCTCTGGACTTTTCCACCAACCCAGAAATATTCCATATGCAAAAATAGAGCCAGCTATTTCTGCCCCTTCCCTATTTTTCCAATTGGGACTCCCCAGAGACCTCACTTTCTTATCCAAGTTCCTTCTGGCTTAGCTTTCAGTGAAAGTTTTGGCTCCTTATCTTTTTCTGATTAGTTTTGGAACAGAATGATCACGTATATTCTTTTCACTTGGTCTGAGCTACTGCAGAGCCTGAAAGAAAGGTGACAATGTATTGTGGGGATGGGAGGTATGAACACTTAAGAAATAAATGGGATTTAAATGTGTATGTCGGTTCAGAAATGGGCAGGAAAGAACCAAGAAAATGGTTTCCATTTATCTTCCTTTTAATCAAAACCTGCATTTGAGGAGATGAGGTCCATCCCTCAAGGCAGAAGGCTAAGGGCTCTATAATCACCAGATATTAATCTATGGTAGAACAGACTCTACTCATCTACCTTTTTCCTAAAATGGGGAAAATTCATCTTTTAAAGGCACATCTTCAGTTTGCCTTCCAGATAGATGAAATTTTATTTCCTGTAACCCAGATATTAATTAATTTGATCAGATTTCATGTTTTGCCAGGATTCACTTGTTTTTTTTTTTTTTGTTATGCAAACATGTAAAATCATCAAGATGGTAACCAATGAGGAAAGTTTGTATAAAAATAGATAACTTGATCACCAGGGTGATAAGTATAGTACTTAGCAGCATAAGAAATACTTTCTGTATTATTATTGGTATATGAAAAGTTTTAAATTGATTTGTCTGTAACTGCTTCATTGAATTTTAACGTTTTGATCAACTCACTATGATATTGCAATTTTGGGTGAATTTTAATGAGTTCAAGTATTCATTAGGATACAATATAATTATTTCTATAGAAGCATGTGTTTTGGTTCAGTATTTTTTTACTGAATCATGTCATTATGAAATCAAATATGAAGAAGTGAGTATTGCTATTTAACAGTATCATAAACATTCATAATTTAAGAGATATGTTGCATTATACGCAGAAATCCTGGCATTTAAATTCAAAGTTCACTATTAATACCACCTTTGTTGGAGTGGAAAATGTAAAGCATTTGTATCATATCTTGCTGTCACAGGAAAAAAAATGCATCCCAAATAGATTTTTAATAATTCATGCTTCTAAGTCACAGTGACATAAGATAAAATGGTGAAGATGTCTACATTTTATTATAAAACAATATTTTCTCAATGGTTAGTATTCTTTTGAAAAAGAGAAAAAGGAAACCTACCCATTATAGGCCTAAGCAAAAAGATGACTCTTTGGGTGAAGATATAATTCATATAAGGTCTAAAATATAATCAACTTCAAGTGTAATTAAGAATAAGACCAAAACAACCAGTGGGAATGGCCTAAAAAACTGATTCGAAATAATGTTAAATGTGGCTCCCTAGGACAAAAAAAATTAAATCTTATTTAACTCAATTTCAAGCAGTTTCTACTGGTATAAGACTTTGAAGTTGGGGCTATTTCTTTACCAAAATGGAACAGTTTTCCAGATACCTGTGTTATCCTTTGGGTCCTCCCTAGTTCCTATAGTAGAAGGCAATGGCACCCCCCACCCCAGCACTCTTGCCTGAAAAATCCCATGGACGGAGGAGCCTGGTGGGCCGCAGTCCATGGGGTCGCTAAGAGTCGGACACGACTGAGCGAATTCACTTTCACTTTTCACTTTCATGCATTGGAGAAGGAAATGGCAACCCACTCCAGTGTTCTTGCCTGGAGAATCCCAGGGACGGGGGAGCCTGGTGGGCTGCCGTCTATGGGGTCGCACAGAGTCGGACATGACTGAAGCGACTTGGCAGCAGCAGCAGCAGTTCCTATAGTGGAATGGCTAGATTGATCTGAGTCCATATTCATGACAATTAAAGCATGACAGGCTCTCATTGACATTTTGGAATGAAGAGCTCAGACGTGTTGTTGGAATCCATGTCCCAGGCATTTGCCCCTTTGTCTTGCTTCTAAATCTGAGCTACTGGCAATTCTGCACCACCTCACAGGGCACAGGGTCTACTGAGGGTCACATGACAGCCACAGAATGCGACACACACTGTCACTTCTGGACCTTCTCACGTGTCTACTACTGCATCATGGCCTATGTTGGGCAGAAGAGAGGCCTTCTCTAGTGGGAAAATCAGTTTGTTCTCTTGAAGACTGCCTTTTTATATGTCCTACAGAATTCAGAAAAAAAACGTGTTCTTCTTAACAAAGGCTGGCATTCATGAGCTTTTCTGATGCACACTCAAAAATCTTGTTCTGGATACCAGAGGTTAAATAATGAACTCTTTGCTCCAACAATCCTTATGCTCTCTCCTTCAGTCCTCTTCACCACTTTTCTCCTCCTCCCCATAGATGAACGCCTCAAGAAAGTGTGGAGAAGACTGGTGTGTGAAATTAACTGCAGAAGGAAAGACGCACACACACACACACACATATATATGCTTAGTCACTCAGTCGTGTCTGACTCTTGTGACCCCACGAACTGTAGCCCACCAGGCTCCTCTGTCCATACATGCATATATAAAAATTAATATATGTTATTACCTCTGTTATACATGTGTAAATTATTCTTTATTAAATAGCTTGGCTGGAAATATTGGTTTGAATTTCTAACTACTTTTGTGCTTTAGTTATTTACAAGAAAAATTATGTTGCTCATACTGTAGCAAATTTTATAATATTTTAAAAAGTATTATCAAATTGCATTCCTGAAGGCTTGTGTGAGGGAGCCACACTGAGCCTCTCCTGACCAACTTTATCTTCGCCAGCTGGTGGTGGTCATAGGAGAGAGGGAAAGAGAATGAGCTGTTTTGAGAAGGTGAGGTTTCATTGTATGTACATGAAATGAAGTTGAATACTGGTCTCTTTTTCGAGAATCATTACTCACATTTTTGTCTATTCCTAACTCTGGCAACATTTAAGACTGGTGTTATTGTGCTTTTGTTATCAGCTTTTATGAGCTCTTTATACATTGAGGTATCGAATCTTTGTCATATTTATTACAAACCATTTTCCTTTAGTTTTATCTTTCTGCAGATATTCTTTATTATAGTTGTAATTTTCATAATCCTTTTACATTTTAAGATCTGTAAGCATATGAACCACAAGTGTTTTATTCTTTAGCTTATCCCAAGTACTTTAAAACAGTAACTATAAATACTTGCTAATAAATGTAGCGACCTGGGGTGAGTAAAAAATAAGGAAACATGAAAAATAAAGATTCAATTTTTGCTATATAGAATGATTTAGCTTGAGTATTTTTTATTTTCAATTGTCAGAACAATTTTTATTTTTTAAAAAAAGAATGTATTTCTTTGCTTAGTTGCATTGGGTCTTAGTGTGGCGCATGGGTCTGCGTTGCAGTGCACAGGAGAGTATTTGCGGCTCTAGTGCTCCGGAGCAAGTGGTCTCAGTAGCAGGGATCAAACCTGAGTCCCCTATGTTGCAAAGCAGATTTTTAATCACTGGACTTCCAAGGAAGTTCCACAATTTGTACTTTTAATACAAATTATTAGAAATTTAAAAGAAAATGACAGAGATTGAATGGTTTCATGAAAAATATAATTTTTATTGACATTTTGTTTTATCTCTATTGCTGCAGTCAATATGCCAGCAAATTTGGAAAACTCAGCAGTGGTTACAGAACTGGAAAAGGTCAAGTTTCATTCCAATCCCAAAGGAAGGCAATGCCAAAGAATGTTCAAACTACTGCACAATTGCACTCATCTCACACACTAGCTAAGTAATGCTCAAAATTCTCCAAGCCAGGCTTCAGCAATACGTGAACCGTGAACTTCCAGATGTTCAAGCTGGTTTTAGAAAAGGCAGAGGAACCAGAGATCAGATTGCCAACATCTGCTGGACCATCAAAAAAGCAAGAGACTTCCAGAAAAATATCTATTTCTGCTTCATTGACTATGCTAAAGCCTTTGATGTGTGGATCACAACAAACTGTGGAAAATTCTTCGTGAGATGGGATTACCAGACCACCTGACCTGCGTCATGAGAAATTCGCATGCAGGTAGCAATAGTTAGAAGTGGACATGGAACAACAGACTGATTCAAAGTCGGGAAAGGAGTACGTCAAGGCTGTATATTGTCACCCTGCTTGTTTAACTTACATGTAGAGTACATCATGTGACATGCCAGGCTGGATAAAGCACAAGCTGGAATCAAGATTGCTGGGAGAAATATCAAGAACCTCAGATATGCAGATGACACCACACTTATGGCAGAAAACGAAAAGCCTCTTGATGAAAGTGAAAGAGGAGAGTGAAAAAGCTGGCTTAAAACTCAACATTCAGAAAACTACCATCATGGCATCCGGTCCTATCACTTCATGGCAAATAGATGGGGAAACAATGAAAACAGTGAGAGACTTTATTTTCTTGGGCTCCAAAATCACTGAAGATGGTGACTGCAGCCAGGAAATTAAAAGATGCTCTTGGAAGAAAAGCTATGACCAACCTAGACAGCTTATTCAAAAGCAGAGACATTACTTTGCCACCAAACGTCCACCTAGTCAAGGCTATGGTTTTTCCGGTAGTCATGTATGGATGTGAGAGTTGGACTATAAAGAAAGCTGAGCACCGAAGAATTGATGCTTTTGAAGTGTGGTGCTGGAGAAGACTCTTGAGAGTCCCTTGGACTGCAAGGAGATCCAACCAGTCAATCCTAAAGGAAATCATTCCTGAATATTCATTGGAAGGACTGATGCTGCAGCTGAAACTCCAATACTTCGGCCACCTGATGCAAAGAACTGAATCATTAGAAAAGACCCTGATACTGGGAAATATTGAAGGCAGGAGGAGAAGAGAACAACAGAGGATGGGATGGTTGGATGGCATCACCAATTCGATGGACATGAATTTGAGCAAGCTCCAGGAGTTGGTGATGAACAGGGAGGCCGGGCGAGCTGCTGTCCACGGGTCGCAAAGAGTTGGATAGGACTGAACAACTGAACTGAACTAATTATCTCTATTTAGCTCTGAATGCATTTTGCACTTCATATATATTTTTATGTACCTGTGAGCATACTGAATGTGCAAACCATTATCATTTTAAAACTTAATATATATATTAATAACACTGATTTTGGTTTGATGTAAGTAACCTTGCTAATGTGTGTTAAGAATGATCAATTTGTCTGACTATATTGTGTTTACAAATCTGTATTGCTAACTCCTTCACCAAGCTCTGTAACCTCTCAATTCTTAATACTGGGAGTAATTTCAGACAGTAGTGTTAAAAGATGAACTGAGACATATTAAAATTTTAAAGAGTTTATTTGAGCAAATTTTAATTCAAATTAGGGAGGGACAAATTGGAAGTGTTTAGGACTGTTCCACTGACAGGAACTTTGGGGAGAGATTTTATAGAGAAAAGGCAGAGTGCAAGTTAGGAAATGATTGGCAATAGCTCAAAGAGTAGTTAACTCTCTGAGTGTCAACCGGTAGTGACTGGTTGTCTTTGGGTTTCAACTTTGTAATCTTAAGGCATTTATACGCTTAAAATTTGCTTAGTTTACAAAGGTCACCAAAGCAGTAGAACCAGGTCACTCTAAGGACCTCATTGTTTAATTTGTGTAATTGTGGTGGTGGTAGTTGTTTAGTTGCTAAGTCATGTCTGAGTCTTTTGTGACTCCATGGAGTGTAGCCCACCAGGCTCCTTTGTCTAAGGGATTTCCCAGGCAAGAATACTGGAATGGGTTGTCATTTTCTTCTCCAAACAGTGGTTATACTTTTCTTAAAAATAGGTATTCAACTGATAGCAATTGTAATTCTAATACCAACTGATTAAAGCAATGGATAATACCAAATGAATTTGATTATATATATCAATAAATCAACACATATATCAGCATACACTTGAAAAATGAGATATTCAGTCTATAGCCGTGGCATATGGATTTCCAGACCAATACCAATTTCCACTTGCAATACCTCTGTTAAACCTCAGTGTCATTCTCTCACTCAAACCCTTTCGTGTGGTGCCTACATTGTGAACCCGTGTTTGAAGAAGATAAATCCATGTCAGTCATCCCCCTCAAATTATAATCCTATGAAAATGAACATGTGAAAAGTGAAAGTGAAAGTGGTAGGTGCTCAGTCCTCCTGCCAGCCTCCTCTGTCCATGGAATTCTCCAGGCAAGATTATTGGAGTGGGGAGCCATTACCTCTCCAGGTCCAGACCCAGGGATCAAACCTGAGTCTCCTGCATTGCATGCAGAGTCTTTACCATCTGAGCCACCAGGGAAGCCCTAAAATGAACAAACACTTTAAAAAATGTTTGCTATGTTTGCTGTTTTTCCTCAAAGCTTAATTTTCTAATTCTCAAAGCAGACATTTTGAAAGTTACTTCCTTCTTGTCAATCTTTCACGATTACAAATCGCTTTATTTATTTGGCAAAACTCAAGGATAAATTTGAAGAATTATGTACTGGCTTCCTCACCCCAAATCTATGTAAGATACTCTGACATATTTTACTATGGACAGGAAAGTTGGCATTTTTAAAAAACAAAAGAAAAGCATTTTGTTTTTTCATCAGGAGACATTTCAATATCTTAAGTGCTCATTTGCAATCCCATAAAATGCTTTTTTTTCTCTTTAAATGTCAAGGTGATGTTTTCCTGGTAAATGTAAAATCAAATTCTCAGCTTGTTCTTTGCACCATAAGTGACATTAGCAGGTGGGAGACAAACAATTATAAGTAGGTATTCCTGAGGCTAAATCAAAAACACCTTTATTAGAATTTAAATTCATATATATGTGATAATAATTTATAAAAACATTTTTCTGCTCTAAATATTTTTAAGATGCAAAATACATGCTAAAGCTCCTAGAAGGCATTCATACACTCACAGCAAATTTAACTGCATATCAGGTAGTGAAGCATCTATCTTCAAATATCACTATCATTACTCAAACAATCAAATTTATTTTGACTGCAAAAATTGCACCTGCAATATTAGGTCCTACACTTTATCAGTTACTACATATCTGAATTACAGTATTATCAGAGTTATTTTGCTCACAATAAGTGTAGGAAGTATGCAGATTAAGTATTATTGTCCTCACGAAAATTCCAAGGCAGAAGGAATGACAGGGCCCAGCTGTAAATCACACAGATAATTAAAGAAAAAGGACTAGAATCAAAATAGCTTCATTCTCTGCCAAGCTTATATTCAACTAGAGTATCTCTATTGGCAATAATATAAAGTGCTTTATAATATTTAATATTTATAAGGTAAGTCAATTCTATAGTTGATGTTTCACATTAAAAAAGGTAGAAACAAACAAACAAAAAATACATTGTGAACATCCCTGCCAGGAAAATAATGTTATATCATATTGATATTAATATAAATGATAATATTATGCTGGGCAAGGGTTCTTGCCCGACCCCTTGTCCCACACCCCGCACCCCCTCCCTACTTAGCAATGGCCCCAGCCAGATCTGCTTTCACAATTTCAGTCTCAGGTCATCTGGTCTGAAGTGATCACCCTAATATACAGTCTATATTTCTATCAGCATTCTATACATAATTACTTTTGTATTCTCTAAGAAGGGGGAAGATATATTCTCCTTTCCTTTCTTAGCTCTCACCAGGGTGACTCTGAACAGTCCATGGGCTTTTTCTAACTTGCACTTCAAAACTCTTCCAGCCCCTAACCATTACACAGTTCCAAAATCACTTTTATATTTCTAGGCTTTTGTTAAGTGACACGCTACTTCTTAGTTCCAAAATCTATTTTAGTTCAGGCTGCTATAGCAAAATACCATAGACTAGGTGGCTTAATAAACATTTATTAAATCAATAGTAGTCAATAGTATGAAATAACAAAAAAGTGTTTTGATCAGAACAATTTTGTTCTTTATTTGTTGCCTGCTACATCTGACTTTATATATGTGTTCACACCTAGAGATGCAAAATTTTAAATACCAATTTATAATTAATTTAAGAAATTTATTATACCTTTATAGTTATTTGAGCTCCAAAGGTCCTTTTGAGAAAACATTACTGAAAAGATATTGAGGAAAAAGAAAAGGTGAGAAAGAAAGGTAATTTTAATAATATCAGAAAAATGTACCATACATTGGAATATCAGTTTGAAAAATAAGTGTAGCATTTTGTTGTTACTGTTCAGTCACTCAGTTGTGTCTGACTCTTTGTGGCCCTAAGAATCGCAGCATGCCAGGCTTCCCTGTCCTTTAATACCTCTGAGTTTGCTCAAACTCATGTCCATTGAGTCAATGATGCCATCCAACCATTTCATTGTCTGTTGCCCCCTTCTCTTGCCCTCAAGCTTTCCCATCATCAGGGTCTTTTCAAAAGAGTCAGTTCTTCACATCTGGTGGCCAAAGAGTTGGAGCTTCAGCTTCAGCATCAGTCCTTCCAAAGAATACTCAGGGTTGATTTCCTTTGGGATTGACTGTTTTGATCTCCTTGCTGTCCAAAGGACTCAGCATTAGAGTAATAAAAGACAGTATGTAAAGCAATATATCTAAAGTTCAGACCTTGAATATTGAATGAATATACAACTTGATTTAGATAAAAGCAGTTATGATCTGTTCTGATGAAATGGAAAAGAATTGGCTTATAAAATTAAAAAAAATGAGTAGAAATGTATGAATTAAGCAACTATATATTTATTTCAAAACAATATGCTAACAAGAAATAAAGGAGCACTTTTATGAGAGAAAAATGCAAATTGTGATTAATATTGACATTATCTGCAATTAATGTCATGTGCAAATAAATACATGTTAAGAGGGTGGGAAGATTTGGGAGAATGGCATTAAAACATGTAAAATATCATGTATGAAATGAGTTGCCAGTCCAGGTTCGATGCACGATACTGGATGCTTGGGGCTGGCGCACTGGGACGACCCAGAGGGATGGAATGGGGAGGGAGGAGGGAGGAGGGTTCAGGATGGGGAACACATGTATACCTGTGGCGGATTCATTTTGATATTTGGCAAATCTAATACAGTTATGTTAAGTTTAAAAAATAAAATAAAATTAAAAAAAAAAAAAAAAGAATTGGCACATTATTTTGTTGACAGTACATTCTCTTGTAGAAAAGTCACAGTTACATCTGTTTATAGTTAAATGGAGCTCCCCTGGTGGCTCAGATGGTAAAGAATATGCTTGCAGTGCAGAAGACCCAGGTTCTATCCCTGGGTCTGGAAGAACCCCTGAAGAAGGGCATGGCTACGCATTCCAGTATTCTTGCCTGAAGAATTCCATGGACAGAGGAGCCTGGCAGGCTACAGTCAATGGGGTCTCAAAGAGTTGGACATAACTAAGTGACTTTCACATGGTCATATATTTCTTAAAGTGTCATTTGTGACATCTGAAAAATTTTTTTATTAAGGGTTTGAAATGTACCAAAAATAATATTAGCTTCCATGATATGAAGTGTTGAAAACACTTAAGTAAAATTATCACTGCATAAATTGGTAAAGGAGTACACCAAGGCTATATATCGCCACCCTGCTTATTTAGCTTATATGCAGAGTACATCATGTGAAATGCCAGGATGGATGAAGCACAGCTGGAATCAAGATTGCAGGGAGAAATATCAATAACCTCAGATATGCAGATGACACCACCCTTATTTAAGAAAATGAAGAAGAACTAAAGACCCTCTTGATGAAAGTGAAAGAGGAGAGTGAAAAATTTGGCTTAAAGCTCAACATTCAGAAAACTAAGATCATGGCATCCGGTCCCATCACTTCATGGCAAATAGATGGGGAAACAATGAAAACAGTGGCTGACTTTAATTTTTGGGGCTCCAAAATCACTGCAGATGGTGACTGCAGCCATGAAATTAAAAGATGGTTGCTCTTGGAAGAAAAGCTATGACCAACCTAGACAGCATATTAAAAAGCAGAGACATTACTTTGCCAACAAAGGTCCGTCTAGTCAAGGCTATGGTTTTTCCAGTAGTCATGTATGGATGTGAGAGTTGGACTATAAAGAAAGCTGAGCACCAAAGAATTGATGCTTTTGAAGTGTGGTGTTGGAGAAGACTCTTGAGAGTCCCTTGGACTGCAAGGAGATCCAACCAGTCCATCCTAAAGGAAATCAATCCTGAATATTCTTTGGAAGGACTGATTCTGAAGCCAAAACTCCAATACTTTGTCCACCTGATGTGAAGAACTGACTCATTTGAAAAGACCCTGATGCTGGGAAAGATTGAAGGCAGAAGGAGAAGGGGACGACAGAGAATGAGATGGTTGGATGGCATCACTGACTCAAGGGACATGAGTTTGAGCAAGCTCTGGCAGCTTGTGAAGGACAGGGAAGCCTAGCATGCTGAAGTCCATGGGGTTGCAAAGAGTCAGACACGACTGAGTGACTGAATTGAATGATTGAAAGAAATGGAGTTGTTTCAAACAATTTCTACCTCAAAATTTTATATACAAAATATGAATTGTCAATGTTTTCAAAGTAATTATAGTAGAACATAATATGGAAATAATAAAGATAATGAAAAATAGAAACTGTTCATTCAAAAGTATTTGTGTTTTTTCCACTATTGCCACTTATTTCATCCAAATAAAAATATTTGCCATATATATAACTGACAGCATCTGAGAAGTCCATTTGGTAAGTTTATTCAGATACTTACCCTCAAAATAATGCTAAACTATCTTATGCACAATTCTTTTGGTGGCCACATTTTGTTTTTGTTTTTTTGCCATACATTGTCCTATATCACCTTGGTTACAGCTGATTAATCCAATGCAAAGGGTTTACCCAAGGGCAATGAATATACAATCTGGTCAGATGTTTCTAAAATAAAAGATGAATAAATTACTCTCAAGGAAATTTGGATTAAATCTGAGAGATTGAGTTATCTACGATCACCAGATGAATGGACTAAGGAAGAGTTACAATTAAAAAAATACACGATAGAAAATGTTCAAGTCAAAGTTCTGGAGAAAAGGAATTGTTCTTAAGCAGAAGAATGTTATTGGTAGAGAGTGATGTATGGTAACAATCAGATACACAGTGAAAGAAAAGAAGCTGATGTTACAGTGCAGCACAACCCTATTGGTTTGGGAAGATTTCCACATCTGCTCCATAAACACCTTCAGAGTAGCATTCTTTCTTTGACTGAACACAACTTCTTTAACAAAATAGTGCTTTGCCAGAGCTAAAGAACTTAGAGAGTAACTTGTAAAACCATACGGGGAAGAAATCTTCCATGTCAACAAAAATTTCTCTGAAGAATTCCTCTAAGGACTCCTTTTATTTACCAAGTCAGCAAACTGGGTTCCAAAAGTTATTTCATATGATAAATATATATATCAATACAAGAACCATTAATTCCCTACTTCTTAGGTTAAGAGTCCTTAGAGCTAGTGGAATTATCCTTGTAAATTTCCAACAAGACAAACAAATTTTTTGTGGCTGAATTCTCTAAAGCAGGAGTCCCCAGTCTTTGGGATCTAAGGCCTGATGATTTGAGGTAGAGCTGATGTAATAATAATTGGAATAAAGTGGACGGTGAATGTAACATTCTTGAATCATCCTGAAACCTCCCCCTCCCTTCAGTCAATGGAAAAGTTGGCTTTCATGAAACTGGTCCTTGGTGCCCAAAAGTTGGAAGCCATTGCTCTAAAGAATCTAAATAAGTTATTTTAAATACACATTGAGGAAAAAAACAGGTACTAATCTGCATTTGCGTATTAAAATAAAAACATCTTAAGGACACTAATGAAGACAGCTGTTAGACACAAAAGGATAAGCTTGAATATTGATTGCCATAACCATCAAAAGAAGACTATTTTATTTTTCAGGGCCTTCCTTCCTTGCCCCTCCCCCCTCAGGTTTTGAAAATTAGAAATTGGAACTAGAAATCTCATTGTAATACTTTTGCATTATTACATTATAGCACTTAATTCATCTCATTTTCACAAACTTAATTGTTAGAAATATTCACTTTGCAGAAATCTTAGCCCCACTGACACTTTATTGAGTGAAGCTATTATGCTCATTCCAATACACTTAGTAATCTGTTGCATTTTAATTTTTACTTTGAGATAGTGAATGTTGAATAAAATTGAAATCACTTAATATGTTATTTCAATATACAATTCAAAAAAATAAATAAATAAAGGAATAAAAGGGCATCTGTCCTAATCCTGGATCCACTTAAAAGTGAGTATCTATCTAGTACGGATCCCCAGAGGGACAAAAACTCAAAATGAGTTAACATTTTATTCTTATATTCCCTTCTTCTATTTAGATTTTAAATTTCTGAGTGAGTTATACTAATCTATATTCAACACTGTTTTCTTGGGGTAAAAGGGCAATGGTTATGTGTTAAAATTCATTTGAGAAAAGAACAAGATCTACAAAGAAAAAAAAGTCTTTTAAATAAAAGAGAGCAATATTTATTATAAGAACTACATTTTCGACTTCTTTTCTTTGTTATTGGAAGAATTTTAACTGAAAAGAAATATCACTTATACCTTTTTGCTATTCTCCTGAGTTATGTGACAGGATTAGCTGGCAGGAATCTTGGGGCCAACTTGAATAGGAGGTTCCCAAGGGAGAAAAGCAAGTCAAACTCAACCTCCATGAGTTTCTTTGCTACACTGCCTGCCTAGGAGTCTGCCTCATTGTTCTGTGTCTTTCGCGGGTTAAGACCCAGGAATTTTTCCCCTGAATGTGGCTCCCCCGTGTCCATGTCTGAATCTTAGGATGTCATAGTGCTTCTTAGACTATGGGAAGTCATTTGAGAATTATCAAATGCATGAGGATTATAAGTAATGATTTTATAGTTCTCATTTAGGTCCAGCTGGGAGTCAGAAAAATATGATTTATATTTAGCATTTTCAAAGAAATTTTACAAAGCATTCCTGCAGTACTTCTTGCTGATCTCATTGTTTACAAGGTTGCAAGCATGCCAGCTCTCAATTATTCCAGTCAGTGAGTAACTGTCAATGAGCAGAGGGTACTTTCATTTTTAACCAATTATTACAATTTTCTCTTCCAACTCATCTAAAATGTCAACATAATTTCCTGGAAATATATTGAACTATTTTCCCTTTATTTTCTTGTCTCCTGGTACAACTCCCACATTGAAATTGCTCTTGTGTGAATCACCAAAATTTTCATGTTATGAAAGCAAAAGGATGTTTTCTGGTGGTGTTATCTTGCTTAACCTCTTTTCATTCATTCATTTAATGAGTTATTGAACATTTACTATTGCCAAGCACTGGGGAAACAGAGGAGCACAATGCAGAGTATGGACCATATCCTTATAGTATTTATAATGAAGTTTGAAAGACAGACCAAACAAGTAATTACAGAGGTGTTAAATGTCAGGCAAAGGTACCACGGGAACATATAATGGAGACCTACTCTAGCTTTGAAGTCAGAAAAGGTCTCTCAGTGGAAGAAATTTTTAGTTGGGGTCTAAGTGTAAGTAAAGAGTTGATTTGTGAAACAGAGATAAGCAAAACATTTTTTTAACAAAGGGAAAAGCAATTTTCACTTTCTCAATTTTCTTTCGGTTAACACCTACTCAGCTACCAAAGTAGCACTAAATCTAGATAAGAAATAATGAGGATTTAAAATCAGGAACAAAAAGAATGAATATATTCAGGTACATTAGGAATGTGTATTTGGTGATTGCATACATGTGAAGATGTGGGAAAAGGGAAAGTTAAGGAAGTCCTGAGTTTATGTTGGTCCACTATGTAGATGATAGTGTCCCTTACTAAGACTGGGAATACTGAACACCTGCAGGTTTGGGAAGAGATCATAAATCCAGTATTGCATGTGCTGATTTTGAGGGGTTTGAGAAAAAACTATTGGGAATGTTAAACAGTCAACCCAATGTATCTTGCCCCAGAAGAGGCTAAAAGTCACTTCATTCATGTCTGACTCTGCAACACCATGGACCATAGCCCACCTGGCTTCTCTGTCCATGGGATGCTCCAGGCAAGAATACTGGAGTGGGTTTCCATTTCCTCCACCAGGGGAGCTTCCTGACCCAGGGATTAAACCTGTGTATCTTACATCTCCTACTTTGGCAGGCGAGTTCTTTACCACTGGGAAGTCCAAGCATATAGCTATCTTAAAAAAACAAACAATAAATACCCCCAAATTAACTCATCACACACAGCAGTACATTAATATGATGTCAGTTCCCTGATATCTTTGTGACCATATGATCTAGCATCCTTGTCATCAAAACGAGAAGACAAAGACATATTTATTCCTCATATTTTTGTACTATCCATGTCTTTTCCAGCACTGTGTCCACTCAATTCCACTTCTTAAATTTACTCAGCCTCATCCTATAACACTTCCGGCTTTTCTGGGGAATTGCAATCGCCTAATGCGAGCTCTTTCCTCAGTAGCATCATTAAAATGAACATTTATATTACTGTCAGAATGAGCTATTTAAGAAAGAAAAGACACCTATTTTTTCTCTTTCCTCTTCTTCCCTATGTTAACTTAGGTCTAATGCTTTTTGATGTTACCAGCAGAGTCTTCTCTCTCACTTTTCCCTACTTCTCTTTTTCTAAAGCATATATTCCTCTAATAATTTTCTCCTTTGCCAGTTGTTTTGCTTAATCCTAGCACACAGACTGTAAAGCATTACTTTCATCATGAAAGCCACAAAGAATAAGACAATGGTTGCCAACATAGTCCATGGTGAAAGACTATTAGCATTCAGAATCCAGCCCCAGTATCTGCCAGCTTGGTGACCTTGGACAGTAAAACTACAGGTGCTTTATTGTTTTCACATTTAATAGTGACTATTTCATAGTATTGTTCTGAGGATTGAGTTAGTTAATACATTAACATGCTTAGAATGGTACTCAATAAAAAGAAAACAGCAAGTCACTTTATTATTAACTATGTAAAGTCTAATTTCTGGATACTAATAAAAGAGGAACTTCATATATTAGCTAAATTAACTTGACTGGTAAGATAGGTAAGATTTCTTATGTACCTGATGTGTGACAGGCCCAGCCCCAACACTGGTTATACAGGAGCAAACATAAACAGCATGGTTTCTTTCATCATGAAAAATAGCACCTGGAAAGAGAAATGTACAGGACCCATATGTGATGAGTGATGTGTTTATTAACAGCTGACCATTGCACAAATATAGCATATTTAAGATTTCTGAAATAAGATTTATCTTTTTATTCTAAACCTACTTTATCTTTGCTTCTTGGTTTCATTAATGGAAATATTTACTTGTTTCCTCTATTCAGAACTGGGAATTGTCCTCCACAACTTGCCCGCTTATTCATGTATTTAACAAATATTCACTGGGTGTCTTCTTGGGTGATATGACATTAAACATGATAGAGACAGTCCCCACACCCTCAAAACCCATGCTATTATGAATATCTGTGTGATTGGGCCACCCAAAATGGCTGTTCACTTGTTCTCTGAACATCCCCTGCTGGAGCAGTATCTGCTTCACCTACACCCTACTCACATGAATGACCTTCCTACATACTTGCCCCTGCCTGATCCAGGTAGTGACTGTTCTAACTTTTTGATCAAAACATCACCACCAAGATAGCTTATTAGAGGGATGGTGAGGGGCGTGCCCCCTACCAGTTTCCCTGGCAACTGATGAGCCAACGTGTTGGCCTGTGCTGTGCCATCCAACAACATTTCACACACATGGCTTATTTTCCTTAAAGAGGTAGTGGTCTTGCTGGTGAGAAGAAGTTAAACATTTAAAATACTAAATTACATTAAATAGTCAATTCATTCAAGGAAACAACATAAGAGCTGCTATGAGGTGTCGAGTGATGCTAAAGAGAAGGAAAGAGAATTGTAGAGTTAAAGGTGGCCATCTTGCTCAAGAAAGATCATTGATGTTTTTTATGTTGAAAGTGGGATATATGAGACGGTGGTCCTTCTAAGGAAGGAGGAGCTACAACATTATAGAGGGGTTGAGTCAAATACATTATTTACTCATACAGTTCAATTCAGTTCAGTCACTCAGTCGTGTCCAACCTTTGCAACCCCATGAATCGCAGCACGCCAGGCCTCCCTGTCCATCACCAACTCCCGGAGTTTACTCAAACTCAAGTCCATCGAGTCGGTGATGCTATCCAGCCATCTCATCTTCTGTGGTCCCCTTCTCCTCCTGCCCCCAGTCCCTCCCAGCATCAGAGTCTTTTCCAATGAGTCAACTCTTCGCATGAGGTGGCCAAAGTACTGGAGTTTCAGCTTCAGCATCATTCCTTCCAAAGAAATCCCAGGGCTGATCTCCTTTAGAATGGACTAGTTGGATCTCCTTACAGTCCAAGGGACTCTCAGGAGTCTTCTCCAACACCACAGTTCAAAAGCATCAATTCTTCAGTGCTCAGCTTTCTTCACAGTCCAACTTTCACATCCATACATGACCACTGGAAAAATCATAGCCTTGACTAGATGGACCTTTGTTGGAAAAGTAATGTCTCTGCTGTTGAATATACTATCTAGGTTGGACATAACTTTTCTTCCAAGGAAGCAAGCATCTTTTAATTTCATGGCTGCAGTCACCATCTGCAGTGATTTTGGAGCCCAGAAAAATAAAGTCTGACACTGTTTCCACTGTTTTCTCATCTATTTTCCATGAAGTGATGAGACCAGATGCCATGATCTTCGTTTTCTGAATGTTGAGCTTTAAGCCAACTTTTTCACTCTCCACTTTCACTTTCATCAAGAGGCTTTTTAGTTCCTCTTCACTTTCTGCCATAAGCATGGTGTCATCTGCATATCTGAGGTTCTTGATATTTCTCCTGACAATCTTGATTCCAGCTTATGCTTCTTTCAGCCCAGCATTTCTCATGATATACTCTGCATATAAGTTAAAAAACAGAGGGACAATATACAGCCTTGACATACTCCTTTTCCTATTTGGAACCAGTCTGTTGTTCCATGTCCAGTTCTAACTGTTGCTTCCTGACCTGCATACAGGTTTCTCAAGAGGCAGGTCAGGTGGTCTGGTATTCCCATCTCTTTCAGAATTTTCCACAGTTTATTGTGATCCACACAGTCAAAGGCTTTGGCATAGTCAATAAAGCAGAAATTGATGTTTTTTTCTGGAACTCTCTTGCTTTTTCAATGATCCAGCGGATGTTGGCAATTTGACCTCTGTTTCCTCTGCCTTTTCTAAAACCAGCTTGAACATCTGTAAGTTCACGGTTCACGTATTGTTGAAGCCTGGCTTGGAGCATTTTGAGCATTACTTTACTAGTGTGTGAGATGAGTGCAGTAGTGTAGTAGTTTGAGCATTCTTTGGCATTGCCTTTCTTAGGGATTGGAATGAAAATTGACCTTTTCCAGTCCTGTGGCCACTGCTGAGTTTTCCAAATTTGCTGGCATATTGAGTGCAGCACTTTCACAGCATCATCTTTCAGGATTTGGAATAGCTCCACTGGAATTCCATCATCTCCACTAGCTTTGTTCATAGTGATGCTTTCTAAGGCCCACTTGACTTTGCATTCCAGGATGTCTTGCTCTAGGTGAGTGATCATACCATGGTAATTATGTTGGCCATGAAGATCTTTTTTGTACAGTTCTTTTGTGTATTCTTGCCACCTCTTCTTAGTATCTTCTGCTTCTGTTAGGTCCATAGTATTTCTGTCCTTTATCGAGCCCATCTTTGCAAAAAATATTCCCTTGGTATCTCTAATTTTCTTGAAGAGATCTCTAGTCTTCCCCATTATGTTGTTTTCCTGTATTTCTTTGCATTGATCACTGAGGAAGACTTTCTTATCTCTTTTTGCTATTTTTTGGAACTCTGCATTCAGATTTACTCATTAAAATTAATCATTTCACTTTATTTTTTTTACCATATACCTGACTGTTGGGATTCCATCTCAGCCCCAGATTGGAGATCTAGATCCTAGAAGTAGAAAATGACATGGAAGAGGATTCAAAATTACTAAATTTTATTAACAAGTACCTTGCAAATGTCAGGGGAGTGTGTAATTTCCTCAGTTCTATCTCATTCATAAGAAAAATTTGTAGCGACAGACCAATGTTAGAGCCCTTGGACAGACTGTGTCACAGCTCTTGGACAGATCAGTGTTACAGCTCCGTGTTACAGCTCAGTTTTATTTAGAAAATAAAGGAAAATACATCCTCAAGGCATGAGGGCATGCCAACCCAATAGACTCAAAGAGAAGAGAGAGAGAGAGACAGAGCGTGCACGAGAGAGAGTGAGAGAGAGAACAAGAGACCCCCTGGCCCTTTAGCTCCTCTTTTCATATGTTTTTTTCTCCTCCCCCTGGGCCTGCCCTATATAAATTGGGCTAGCCAGGAGTGCTTGTCTGTTTTACCTGAGGTCCTCACTCTGGTCCTCGGACCTTCCTTTGTTCTATTTTTGTGGGCTTTCCCTTCCTTGTCTTTTAGCCACACCATTCTGGACTCCTTTGTCCTATTCTAACTACCTAACATTTCCCCCTCAAGAGATGGGAGGCCCAGTTCTTTGGGAATAGGGGTGTCGAGGTCTTTCTGGCTATATCCTGTCTGTATTGAAGTACAACCACTGCCAAGCTGTGTTGGCTCTTTAGAGCTGTCCTGAGAAATCTTATCCCCAGAAAATAGATTTGGAGGGGTGGGTGTTCATTAGAATTACACTCATTTGTAGTTCTGAATAGGTATCTGAGATCTCCCAGGGGTTCACAGGTGTACTGAGTGTCCTCTTCTATTTTCTTCCATGGCTTGATTCATGAGTAGTGAATCCAGGAGTCATGTCCTCGTACCTTGACTGCTGCGGGGGTAGAAAGTATTACAGGGTAGGGGCCCTTCCATGTGGGCTGGAGTTGAGCCTTTGGGGATCCATCTTTCCATATTTTAATTAAGACTTGAGTCCCTGGAGCATAGAGTGGTTACTCCTTAAAATCTTTTGGGTCCTGGTTGACACCTCACAAGCGTATATCCTGTTGGATTTTCCCAATGGTCATGGTATAAGACCGGAGAGTCTGAGCCTCTGGATCTAGGAAGAGGTCATTGGCATAAACAAAATGTCTCCCATATAGCACCTCATAAGGACTAAGACCAACCAGTTCCTTAGGGGCAATAGGGGTGTGGAGGAGAGCTATTGGGAAAGCCTCCTTCCATCCCAGGAAGGTCTCCTAGGTTATTTATTTTATCACTGATTTTAAGAATTGGTTGGCTGTTTCTACTTTTCCTGAAGACTGAGGCCTCCTGGCACAATGGAGATAATAAGTAATGCCCAATGCTTTAGAGACCCCCTTGAGTGACCTTAGAAGTAAATGATGTCCCATTGTCCCTTTTAATGACCTGGGCAGACCAAATCTTGGAATGATTTCATGGAGCACTTTTTTTTTTTTTTTAACCACCTTCTCAGCCTTCTCAGTCCAGGTGGGAAAGCTTTCAATCCATCCTGTGAATATATCTATCATCACTAATAGGTATTTATACCCTTGAGAAACTGGTATCTGGGTGAAGTCCATCTGCAAGTCCTCTCCGGGGTAGGTCCCTCATCGTTGGACAGGCTGGGCCAACTGGGGTCTTCGAATTTCTTGGGGATTGTTTAATTGGCAAGAGGGACAAGAGGAGAACACTTACCTTATGGTCGTTTGGAGGCCTGTTCCTCTGAAGGACCTTTCTAGTAATCTTTGGAGGGCCTTTTCCCCTAAATGAGTAGTGGCATGTAAGGAGTTAACCAACTTCCATTGGAGCTTTCCAGCAGAAAAAGGAGTCCCTCCTTTTGGAACCACCCCATATGGTCTTAAAAGCCCTCATTCTTAGTTTTAAGAGTCTCACCTTCAGTATATGAAGGAGTTTCTGACAAATTAGTCTGTGGAACTAAGGTGGCAACCCCTATTAGGTTATTGTTCTGTAATGCTGCTGTCTTAGCTATCTGATCGGTTGCTTGGCTCCCTTGTGCCACTTCCATGCTCCCTTTTTGGTGTACTTTACAGTAGGAGACTGAAACCTTAGCAGGCAGAAGGACTGCCTCCAATAGTCTAAGGATTTGATCACCATATTTAATTGGGGACCCTCGGGTGGTCAAGTGGTCTCTTTCTCTCCAAATAGCAGTATGTGCATGTAGCACCAGAAAGGTATACTTGGAGTAAGTGTATGCTCTTTTTCCTTTTCCCATCTCTAAAGCCCAAGTCAGGGCTATGAGCTCAGTGAATTGGGCTAAAGTAACTGGTGGCAAAGGTTTAGCCTCTATGGTCTCAAAATTGGAGACTACTGCATTTTCAGCTCTTCTTTTTCAATCCAAGACAAAGCTGCTTCCATCAGCGTAATAGATTTCCTCAGGGTTGGTCAGAGGATCTTCCAGCAATCCCTCTCAGGATTTTGTCCAGTGGTCCAAGGTTTCTAGGCAAGAGTGAAAGGGGAGAGAGCCCTCGGGGGTAGGCAGGATGGTTGCTGGGTTAAGAACCTCACAAGGGTATATAGTGAGGCCTGGGTTTTCCATCAGCACTACTTGATATCTGATGATTCTTTGATCAGACATCCATAAGTGGCCTCTCCCATTTAAGAGTTGTTTCACTTGGTGGCTGGAAAAATAGTTTGTCCCCAAAAGAGAGTTTTAAAGTATCTTCTATCAAGATTGCAATAGCTGCAAGATTTCAAAGACAGAGAGGCCAGCCTTGGGCGGTTGGGTCGAGCCTCTTGGATAAGTAAGCTACAGGCTGGGGCTCAGATCCCAACCTTTGAATTAACACTCCCAAGGCTATTCGTTCTCTTTTGTGGACATAAAGTTGGAATGCTTTTCCTGGGTCTGGAAACCTCAAGACAGGTGCTTAAGTTAAGGTTTGCTTTAGTGTAGCCTCTGCCTTCTTTTGAGGAGTTCCCCACACCAGAGGGATTGGATCATTCTGTCCCTTCAAGCTTTCATATAAGGGCTGAGCAATTAGACCATAGTTGAGTATCCAGATTCTATAATACCCAGTTAGCCCCACAATTATTTTCAAGTTGTGGGGGAGGGCAACTGGAGAATTCCTTGTACCCAATCAGGGGACAATCTCCTGGACCCGTGTGTAATCTGAACTCCCAGGTAAGTGACCTTTGTCTCGATCATTTGTGCCTTAGCACAGGACACTTTATATCCCCTCTCTGCCAAAAAGTTTATAACCTGAATTGCATGTTGTTGGCCACTTTTTTTCTCATCTGGAGAGCATATTAATAGGTCATCTACATATTATAATATTTTCCCATTAGGTCCCAGGTCTAGATCTAAGAGATCCCTGCTAAGAGCCTATCCAAGCAGGTGGGGGCTATTGCTGAACCCCTGAGGTAATACTGTCCAAGTCATCTATTGGTGTTTTTCTCCTGGACCTCCCCCTTGAAGGCAAAAAGATGTTGGGATTCTTTAGCCAGAGGTATGCAAAAAAAAAAAAAAAAAAAGCATCTTTGAGATCCAAGACTGTAAACCTCTTGGCACTGGGTGGGATTTCTCCCAAGGTTATATAAGGGTTGGGTACTGTGGGATGGAGGAAGACTACAGCTTTGTTTATGATCTGGAAATCTTGAACCATTAACCAGATTCCACCTTTTTTATTTACTGAGAGGATCGGGATGTTACACAGTGAATTGGTGGGGACCAATAGCCCACAAGCAAGATATTTATTTATTAGAGGCTGTAGTCCCTCCTGATACTCTCTTCTGATGGGATATTGTTTCAGGTTAGGAAACTGAGTGGCATCTTGGGGGACAATGATGACCATTTCAGTTTGGTGGGCTTGTCAGGAAGTCCCCTGGTCCCACACCTGGGGGTTAATTTTGTACTCCTATAGTTTTTGATCCCTCTCTATTGGAGAGGGTGTAATGGATTCTTCAGTAGTAAGCAGAAGCTGTAGGGCTCCAGGGGCTGAAAAGCTTCCCGTCACAAGGGTGGTCCCCAGTTTAGTGAGTATATCTCTTCCCAGTAAGGGGGTAGGACACTCAGGGACCACCAAAAACTGGTGGGAAAATATTTGTCCATCCCAGCAACAAAGAAGTGCTCAGGTGAATCTTTTAGTAATTGTTTTTCCTGTAGCTCCCAAAATGGTACAGGTTTGGGAGAAGGCTCCGGAGTAGGAGATTAAGACAAAGTAGGTAGCCCCTGTGTCAACCAAGAAATTCTCGGACCTACCTGCCACATCCAGTTGCACCCTTGGCTCCAGCCCCATGATGGTTATTTGTGACAGGCATGCTGGCTGAAGTGGGCCACTTCAGTCCTGTTGAACCATCATGAGGTCAAGCTTGGCGCTTGACATTGAGGCTCTTGGGTCCCAAGGGCAGAGTGCCACCCAATGTCCCAATTGATGGCATTTATAGCAGGCAGTTTTAGGAGACTTGTCACGGTTTGGACACTCTTTGGCCCAATGCCCCTCCTGTCTACAGATTAGGCATTTGCCTCTTGCCTTGTCCTTTAAGGACTCAAGGTTTGCCATAGGGCTTCCCTGGAGGGTGGCCAGCATCTGGGCATGCCTTGTCTCTTTCCTTTTCTCCCTCTCCTGGGCCTTGGCCTCCCTCTCCTGTTCTCTGTTATAAAAGGTATTGGTGGCTGTCTGGACCATCTCATCTAAAGAGGCAGCAGGGTCCTGCTGCTGTAGCTGTTGTAACTTTATTCTGATGTCTGATGCACATTGGGACAGGAATTTGTTCTTTAAAATCACCTGTCCCTTGTAAGAGTCTAAGTCCAGATTGCTAAACTTTTGGAGGGCCTCTTTTAGCCTTTCCAGAAAGACAATGGGGTTCTCATTGGGCTCCTGAGTTATTGCTGAGATCCAGGCATAGCTGATTAATTTTTTCTGGGCTGCTTTCAGTCCTGCCTTTGCACAGATCAGAAAATGATGGACTTCTTTAGGGGTGAATCTTTTTGAAACTTATCCTACCCAGTACTGTTGAGACCTGAGAGCCAGGTGTCCCCAGGTCAAGGTGCAGATCCCCAGGCAAGCTGAGGTGTGACAGCCTCCTGGAGATCGAATCCCCAGGCAGGTCGAGGCAGGTTGGCCTCCCGAGAATTGGGTCCCTGAGCAGGTTGAGGCATGATGACCTCCTGGGACCACTGGAGTGGTGGATCCCCAAGCAGGCTGAGGACTGACAATCTTTCGAGGACCAGATCCTTAGGCAGGTTGAGGCAGTTCAACCTCCTGTGACCCCCAGACTGGAGTTGGGTGTCCCCAGGGTCTCCAGCATGACCAGTGCTGGGTAGGATTAAAGGGTTGTAATTTTAACTCATTTCCAGTTTGTTCACTGCAGATAGGAATAGATATCATGATGTAAAGCAATCCAAGCCTGTGCCCTGAGACTGGGAACCTGGTGAAACAGTCATAAGGCTTATCCTCTTACTGCTCTAAGAGAATATGAGTCACTGATTTCCTCCCCTAGTCCTCCATAAGTGCAGCTTAGGGTGTTTCCAATGGTAAACATTTCATTGTCATAGACCCACTTTAGGTAATAACAGAAGTAATGACAAAGGAGTGGGTTATCTGTCCCTGTTAGGGGGATTAAGAGCATTTTAATAATAGGCGGGATGGAGCAATGTTGCCTAAAAGGGAGCAGGGTCCTGGTTGTAGGAGTTAGTAATTGACTTAAGAATAAATTGGTAAGAGGCAACAGACCAGATGTTCCATAAAAGCGGAGTGGAGGTTTGATCCAGAGATTTGTTTATAACTTTAGGAGAAGGGTGGTAAGGGTTTGGGCTCAAACAGCCTGCAGGGTTAACTTCCAAAGTGGCAAACATTATCCCTGGAAGCCCAGTTGTCTTTGAAGGGATGCCAACAGATGAACTTCTAGGAGGCATTTTGTGCCTGTCTCCCACCCTAGCGGGTTCACTGAGAGATGCTGATGTTGCACATGTTATAGAAAACATGGAAGATGAGGGACTGAATATCTAGAGGGATTGGATATGATACAGTATTTCCCTCCCAAGAGCCAGCTATTTTCTTGTTGTCCCTCCAGAAGATTGTAGAGGCAACGTTGTGGGCCCAGATGGGGCTCAGGAAAGGAGCATGAAACAGGAGTGAAGGGGCAGGGCCCAACCTTTGAAAGAATGACGTAGCACAGTTCAGTTCAGTTCAGTCACTCAGTCGTGTCCGACTCTTTGCGACCCCATGAATCGCAGCACGCCAGGCCTCCCTGTCCATCACCAACTCCTGGAGTTCACTCAGACTCACGTCTATCGAGTCAGTGATGCCATCCAGCCATCTCATCCTCTGCCATCCCCTTCTCCTTTTGCCCCCAACCCCTCCCAGCATCAGAGTCTTTTCCAATGAGTCAACTCTTCACATGAGGTGGCCAAAGTACTGGAGTTTCAGCTTCAGCATAATTCCTTCCAAACAAATCCCAGGGCTGATCTCCTTCAGAATGGATTGGTTGGATCTCCTTGCAGTCCAAGGGACTCTCAAGAGTCTTCTCCAATACCACAGTTCAAAAGCATCAATTCTTCGGCGCTCAGCCTTCTTCACAGTCCAACTCTCACATCCATACATGAACACTGGAAAAACCATAGCCTTAACTAGACGAACCTTTGTTGGCAAAGTAATGTCTCTGCTTTTGAATATGCTATCTAGGTTGGTCATAACTTTCCTTCCAAGGAGTAAGTGTCTTTTAATTTCATGGCTGCAGTCACCATCTGCAGTGATTTTGGAGCCCCCAAGAATAAAGTCTGACACTGTTTCCACTCTTTCCCCATCTATTGCCCATGAAGTGATGGGACCGGATGCCATGCTCTTCATTTTCTGAATGTTGAGCTTTAAGCCAACTTTTTCACTCTCCACTTTCACTTTCATCAAGAGGCTTTTTAGTTCCTCTTCACTTTCTGCCATAAGCACAAGGGCATAACATAAACTGATTAAAATCAAATGGGTCCAAGGTGACAAGTCAAATTCAACTAAACCTTGATCCCCAATCTGCAAGCTAAATGATACACCCAGGTGGCAGGACCATTCCAAGACACTGTCAAAAGACAGAGGAGTGGGTGGTTCCCCAATGGTTGGGATGATCCTCCCACTCAGTAGCATATGAATACACTCAGCTCGCAAAACCTAGCCACACCACATTCCATGGCCTAAGCACTTGCCCTCTGCAATGGCCCACACCCTGCAGAGTGTGCTGCTCTCTGAATCTGAACAAATCCATCTCTTACCTATTGCTGTGTCTTTAACTGAATTTTTGCAATGAGACATCAGAGCCTGAGCTTCATTAGGTCCTCAAGCCAAACATCATGGGGTTTGACTGGGCTCAAGTCCCGGGAGAGAGGAGCTGAAGGATGGGAGGAAAAAGCAGTGGGAAAAGCGTGCCAAGGAATCCCCGTCATAACCTGCCAGAAAAGCTTCTAAATACCTGACCTGTGCTCACAGTTTTCATTGACCTGATCTTTGGCACAAAGAAGATTAAGGACAGAAGAACCCCTACTGGCTTGGGTAACAGCTACTGGGGGTTAGCTGATAGTGGAGCCTTTGGGACATACTGAGGAGTAGCCTCTCCTCTTGTTTGAGGAAACAAGAGTTTATAAAGGAATTAAGATTTTTTTTTTTTTTTTTTGGCATATGTCCTTCCAGCCAGAGGAGTGAGCACTTCCTTCCTTAATCAGAGGTCTTCTGGAATCTGAGACTGAGCTGCCAGAGCTTTCTGCTGAGTTTGTTTTCTGATGTCCCAGTTTCCAGCACACTGGGCTTCTAGTCACTTCCCCTGCACTGGGTTTTCTTTGTGTTCAGCTTCCACCATAGGTGCTTTCGCTGAATTGGGCTCCTGCTGTGCTTGGCCTCCTCCTTGCGGGGGCTGTGCCGAGGTTATTTCAGCCACGTTAAATTGGAGTCATGGCACCATAGATGTCGAGGGAGTGTATAATTTCCTCGATTCTGTCTTGTCACAAGAAAAATTTGAAGTGACGGACCAGGATTACAGACCTCGGACTGACTGTGTCACAGCTCTTGGACAGATCAGTGTTACAGCTCAGTTTTATTTAGAAGATAAAGGAAAATACATCCTCGAGGTGTGAGGGCATGCTGACTCAAAAGATGAGAAGAGAGAGAGAGAGAGTGAGAGAGAGAGCAAAAGAGAGAGCGAGAGACCCCCGGCACCCGTGGCTCCTCTTTTTATATGCTTTTTCTCCTCCCCCTTGGCCTGTCCTATGTAAATTGGGCTAGTAAGGAGTGCTGTTTGTTCTACCGGAGGTCCTCACTCTGGTCCTTGGACCTACCTTTGTTCTATTTTCATGGGTTTTTCCCTTCCTTGTCTTTTAGCCATGGCCATTCTGGACGCCTTTATCCTATTCTAACTACCTAACACTAACATCCACCGGACTCCCAAACCTAGCTCCTGATTTGTCCATTTTCTCCAGAACTGTTTCTGTAAATGGTTATTAAGGATTTCTTAAATGATAGAATGGATCCAAAATTATGACCATAGTGTTAGAAGAAATTTTAGGAGAGCTTATCTTGGACATAAAACCCATGGAGAAAATCTGAGAGGCCCAATAGAAAAATAGAATTAGACTTACACCCCAGAGCTTGCTTTGTCTGCACTTTCCTGAAAACTCAGTTAGCCTTATCTATTTTCTCCATGTTTATCTCTGCTGATTCTTGTTCCCATCAGGACTGTCTATAGATTTGTTTATTTCCCCTACCCAATTGACAGAGCCCTTAGCACAGGCTGTGCCAGCAAACATATGTTGTGAGCTCATGATTATTTGTCTAAATTCTGCCTGCTCTATGACCCTGGCTTTCCAGACAAATTTGGGGTTCCCCATTTAATATAATTCCCTGATCTGATACACAGTCATTTAATGAAAGAAAGGTATCTTAATTAAAACATATGATTAACTTTGTCAATTCAAACAAAAATAGCTCTAATTTAGACATAGGCATAGAATTTTAAAGTTAGAAGGGGCCTCAGAGATCACTAGTAAATGAATGGTTTTAGTAATTGTTCTTCCCTGCTGTGTGCATTAGCATCTGCATTTTATTCACTGCTGTCAAATACATACTTTTAAAAGAGATAATAAGACCTTAGGAATATGCAAAGTTCCTAATAGTTGCACTTCTTAACAATCTTGCTAAAGTCCTCTGACCTTACAGTTCATGACATAATTATTTATTAGGCTAGGGATAGAATCATTTATGGCTTAGAGTAGATAATAAAAGGGATTACTACCCAGGCCATTTCTTCCTTAAACTCACAGTTTTCCTAATCTCTTTCCCTATGGCAACGGAGCAATTACTTTCCAGCATGTTGATTCCTTTGTACTTTAAATATAGATAAATGTAGTCATGCTGAAAACCTGGAGGTTAGCGAGTGTTCCTGAATTGAAATCCCTTAACTACAGAAAAACATTGATTCATGGCTTCGTTTTTTATAAAACCTGGTTACAAGTGTATGTAAAAAACTAGATGACTCTCAAGTAAACCTGTAACTGTCATCACTATGAAGAATAAAGTCTAAAATGCGTAAATCTTGATTAAAATATTATTTCTGGAAAATAGAGTAAGGCTCTTTTTTAAGAATTACAAGTAAAACTTAGTTGATATACAAAGAAAATTTATAAAAATAAAAGGATGCTTGGTTTAAGATGGGGGAGAAGGGAAATGGTACAGTGACTGAGCATAATCTCTGGAATATGTCAGAGAGTGCATTCTTTTTTTCAAGGAATACATATCTGTGTATCTCATAGGGAATGAGTCTTTCAAATATTAGAACTACTGAATCAAGAAAAGAATTTCTGCAAGCCTGGGTGTGAATTTGCCCTCAATGACAGTCAATTACACCAAAAAACAAAAGTCCATCTAAAACACCATGAGAATTCATGGGTTTTATGTAACCTGCCCTATTTTTGCAGGCTTCCCAAGTGGTGATAGAGGTAAAGAACTCACCTGCCAATGAAGGAGACATGAGTGATGTAGGTTTTTTTCCCTGGGTCAGGAAGATTCCTGGAATAGAAAATGGAAACCTACTCCAGTATTCTTGCCTGGAAAATTCCATGGACAGAGGAGCTGGCTGCCAGTGCAGGAGACAAAAGAGATGTGAGTTTGATCCCTGGGTCATGAAGTTCCTGTGGAGAAGGGCATGGCAACCCACTCCAGTCTTCTTGCCTGGGAAATGCCATTGACAGAGGAGCCTGGTGGGCTACAGTCCATAGTGTTGCAAAGAGTCAGACATGACTGAGCATCTAATACTACCCCATTTTTATCAGTTACTGAATAGCTCACAAAACATTTATATCTATCTATCTAACTATATATATCTATATATCTCTCTATATCTATCTATCTATCTATATATATATATATATATATCATAACTGGGATAGTTAGATTAAAAAAAAATCTATGGCAGGAATTTGTATTCTACATCATTATCAAAGTAAACTGGGTTAGGAAGACTAAAGCACAAATAGTCAAAGTATCTGATTTTCTTCCCCTTTTCAAGAATAATATTAAAATCTGTCACAGTGTCAGGGAGCAAGACATTTTTCTCTACTCTTCTAGGATTCTTCTGGCTGGCCCAAGGATTAAATTTACATGGGACAGACTAATGGAGAAAATTTAGTGAAGAGTATAAATGGGAATTATTGTCTTTGTTTAGTCGCTCAGTCGTGTCTGACTCTTTGTGATCCCATGGGCTGTAACCCTTCAGGCTCCTCTGTCCATGGGATTTCTCAGGCAAGAATACCAGAATGGGTTACCATTTCCTTCTCCAGAGAACCCAGTAAAAGTGAATAAAACTCACTTTTAATAAAAGTGAATAAAAAGTGAATAAAACCAAAATGGCTGAAATCCTCACCTTAAGTACTATCTTCAATTAAAGACAAAAGAGGATTTGTTGAATAGTGTGGTTTGGGACTTCAAAGGGAAGAAAGGTAATTCAGACAGAGACGGTAAAGCAAATGTTTGGTAAACAAGACACTTGCTGGGGCACATGAGACAATGGGACACAGAGTGGACCCTGATCTCTAAGCTCTGTAGTGTCTCCCCCTGCAAACCTCACCCATCTTCTCTGGCATCTTTGCAAATAACTTATTCTACTCTCCTATATCATCTTTCAATGCAATAGCTAAAGTAGTATTTTGAATCAGATTCTTAGTTATTAACTGAGTAATCATCACCTTTATCTTTAACTGAATAATTATCTCTATTTATCCCTATCTTGAGGCCTTGTACATATTGATACAGATGTTAGTTTGGGTCCTACTGTGCAGAGTAAATGAAAGCAAGACAAAAAAGCAGGTTTTAGATCATGAAAAGTTCTGACTGTGTTGATAAGGTTATATTTTATTCATTTACTCAAGACTGGTCCAGAGGTCATATTTTTAAGCAGAAGGATTAATATAATCAGATCCATCACTGAAAGGTGATTCAAACAGCATGAGAATATGGGGTCAGGACAAAAGGCATTAGGAAGAAGAAGATGGAAAGGATTAGAAAGTGATCAGGAATTAGAATTGTATGTGCCTTACTTCTGATTCGATATGGGCAAAGAGAGAAAAATAATCATCCAGGATGACAATTGCATTTGTGGCTTGGATATCTGGTGTATAGGGCTTCCCATGTGGCTCAGTGGTAAAGAATCCACCTGCTAGGCAGGAGAAGAGGCTTCAGTCCATGGGTTGGGGAGAGCCCGGAAGGAGGGAATGGCAACTCACCCCAGTATTCTTGCCTGAGAAATGCCAAGGACAGAGGAGCCAGGCGGGCTGTAGTCTATGCAGTCGCAAAAGAGTCAGGCATGACTTGTCGACTGAACAACTACAATGATCTAGTGAATGATTGTTTCATTTTCTCAGGTAGTGGGTATGAAAACAGAACACATCTGAGAAAGGAAAATTTTAGTTGAGCTTGGAATACATAGAGCTTGAGGTGAGTCTGTGAAAATGGCAAGCAGGTTGAGTGGAGAATTTTCATTACTTAGACAATGAAATAATGAGCATGGTTGTGGTAGCCCAGGGAATGAATACAGAAGAGAAGACAACTGAAATGGAAATTCTCAGAAAAATTGTCTTCAGGTTGAGAACCAGTGCTCAAAGGATGAGTGGAAAAAAATCTGTAAAGCAAAAACAGGAAAATCAACAAAGAATATTGTCTAATTAGCTGAGTTTTGATAGTGCTTTTTGATAAAACTGAAATAATGAATATTGTCAAGTCTAACTTCAGGGGAAGAAAAATAATGAAAAGGTGCCCTTTGATTTGTGCATAAAAATATCATTATTATCCTTTTTTTATTTTTTATTTTTTTATTTTAAATTTTATTTTATTTTTAAACTTTACATAATTGTATTAGTTTTGCCAAATATCAAAATGAATCCACCACAGGTATACATGTGTTCCCCATAAGTGCTTATTAAGGAAGAGATAAAATAAGCCTAGAAATATTTTAATTTTAAAAGTTAATTTCCAGAACTGGAGGAGTTTTATAGTGCAGACAGCTTCAAATTTTGATGAGAAACACTTATTAGTTAACAAAATTGAGCCCACTGTTCATAAAAAGTATAAATTATATACATTCAGTACTCTAATATATCAATATACTATAGCATGATTAAAATGAGTATATAGTTTAATAAAGTAGATATAATTAAAGTATTTAAAATAAATATATTTCAGCTGATATGTTATACACATGCTTGCTCTCAGAAAATATGTAAGAGGGAGTAAAAAGCATAATCTTCAACAGTCTTCTCTGATGGTATGAAAATATTAAATTAATTGATCAGAACCACCTTCACCAAGTCAAACAGGAACTTATTTTCTCTTTTAAAGATAACCTCAAGGTTTAAAGGCATCCTCTCTAACATACAGTTGTTAGTCTGAATAAAAAAAGAAAGCCATGGTTTAATTTTAAAGGGAGGAGGATGCATGCTGAGTATTATTATTCAGATTATTTTGATCAAAACATCTACTGTTTATCACTAAAGAGGAAGGCAATTTCTAAAGTGAATTCGTATCCTAGGAGGGGAAAAATCTCATTATAATTATCTCACTACTCCCCAGCACTTCCACATGTCCCAAGGACAAAGAAATGAAAATCATTTCAAAAGCTTTCAGAGGTGAGCTGATTGTCTTGGCAATAAAGACAGGAGTATTGTAAATCCTCTGAGCATCAACCCCTTCCAGATAGCAGTACACTGATTTCATTTAAGCAATTTGCCCTAAGGATGAGTTTATTTTTACATAGGTTATTTAGAAATCTTTTCAAGAAACACATATTCTTCTTAAAAGAGAGATTGATTTTTCATTAGCAATGTGCACACAGGCATTTCACTTGGGAAGTAAACCATTTTACTAAAAATTTATTTTCACCTGAAAAAGTTATTAGCTTTATTTTTTACTATTAGCTAATAGTAGAGCTATGACATCACATTTACCTCTATCAGGTAACACAAGCATCAAAGACAATGTGTTACCTCTTTCTATACTGAATTTTATTTTTCAACATATGGACCAGATATTTATTTCACTGTTAGCAGACTCTCGGGCTTCCCTGGTGGCTCAGAGGTTAAAGCATCTGCCTGCAATGCGGGAGACCTAGGTTTGATCCCTGTGTCAGGAAGATCCCCTGGAGAAGGAAATGGCAACCCACTGCAGTATTCTTGCCTGGAGAATCCCATGGACAGAGGAGCCTGGTGGGCTACAGTCCATGGGGTCGCAAAGAGTCGGACACGACTGAGCGACTTAAATTTAACTAGCAGACTCTCAATGGGGTAACAAATCTTTTATATAATTTTAGGTCAGAAAGTTACATGAATTAAAAAAAATCAGATTTAGATGGACTATTAGGATCTTGGTTCACAGATATAGACATACAATTTAATAAGTGCCACAAAAGAAAAGTAAGCTGAACAGTGAACTCTGCCTCATGTTAATCCATAATTCAGAAGGACACTGTTGTGGCCTTGACTCATCCGTTAATCAGAGTCATCTTGAAAAGTGAAGCAAGCAGCCCTATCTCATAGGGATTCCAAGATTCAATGGTAATTAATTACTGATTACAACATATTCTGAAGAAGCAAACTCTCATTAAGTAACACGCTGTAGGCAAGGTCCTTTCTCCTCCTCTCGCCAGTAAGCTCTGTGTGAGTTTCAACAAACCGCATGAAGGCTTGGGGCTTCAGGTTCATCATCAAGACAGGATAAAGTCTAAATTGCCTTGGATGGCATTGTAGGTCCCTGTGGGCTTTCCTTGATTAATTAGTTTAGTCTTATCTTCTGTTCTCCCTCTTATTACCCTTCCCCCTTATTCACAATTTATGCTCCAAGAATACTTAATTACTTATAGTTCCCAGAAAATGCTCTATTTTCCCAGGCTTCCATGTCTTCACACGCACTGTTCTTTCTGTGCAGAAAGCTTCTATCTGAGATGTTGGCCTGAACAAATTCCCTTCCCTTTCAGCCCATCCTGCAGTGCTTCTCCGTCTGAGAAGCTGAGGTGATCTCTAAGGTCTGTGGTTTCTAGCAAAGCCCACACCACACTTATTCATTCTACCTACTCTTAAATGAGTCTGCCTGGTATACATCTGCCTGGTATACCATTAAGTAGTAAGCTCCTCAAAGGACTTGAACTTTTTCAAGTATATGAATTTCATCTCCCTATCCATATATAGGAGATGTTTAACACCCTTACTGAATGTACCTACACAATGGATTTATTGAATATACTCATTTTTAAAAAGTAGAAAATTAATCATCCTCTATGAAACAATCGATATTGAACCACATTTGAAAGGGTTTACTGAGCAACTGCTATGTACTAGGACAACTGATAAACACCAAAAATATAACGTTAAATGATACAGAATCTCTGTCCTAGAGGTGTGTAAGACCAGAGAAGCAGGCAGGATTACGAACAGACCAATAGGAGAACAATTTGGTAAGTTCTACTGAGGGATGAACAGAGTTTTTGCACTATGTGAGGCCAGAAAATAGAGAAACTGACCCTGCCTAGAAGACCTAAGGATCATCAAACTGGGAAATTTAAACTTGGTTTAATGTTTTGATAAGAGAAAGCAAGAATGATTGACTATTTTAGAAGGAGTTAGTAGAATATGCAAAGATAAAGAGTAGTGAAATATTTCAGGTCAAATAAAGAATGAATTTCCAAAATATCTCAGAAAGGGTCTCAGAAACTTTTCTTTAGATAGATCAATAATTTTCCAATGTGGGAGAACTTCCAGGGCCATGAAAGAAGACTTGTATTTAACGAGCTTTCAGGAGGGAGAACTAAATGATGGTATGAACACCTTACAATACAGAAATTTGTCTGTAAGCATTTGAATTTCATTCCTCAAGCAGCCAAGCAAAGCATGAGTAGTCACTGCCACCATATTGTGATTTCTGTTCTCTTGTGTGGATCTCTTTATTTTCATTAACTTTCAGGGTCATCATGTTTTAAAATTGGGAGGGAGTGAAAGGACTCACTCTTTCTGCCAAGTAACACATTAGCATCTTACATTATTTCATAACTCCATCCTATTGCAAATGTCACCAAACAGCTATTAAACAGCAAATTCTCTGCACAAAACTCAATGGTGTGTGACACCTCTGATTAGGTGCAGTTTTTTCTGAAAGGGTGATTATTCTTAGAAGGAATATTTCATTACCCTTAATCTGAGTCCAGTTTATGCAACCATAACCTGAAGCCCCATAAAGATATGTAACCAAACTTCAATATAAATCTATCAGTGCTTGTGCGTTATCTTGGTGAAGCATCTGTATGATTGAAATGTGCTATTCCAAGTTATGTGTCAGAGATTATTAAAACTCTCATCAATTGCATTGTTGAAATTTTAAAACGACTCTACTATTTTAATGCATGATTTGTATTACCCTTCATTTGAAACAAAGCAGTGTTCTCTGCAGTTTCCAAGCAACACATCTTTTTCAATTACTACTTAGCATTAAATTCTGGCCCTAAATTTCTAATGCACTTCCCTTCCTCACTATGTGTATATTCAGTCTTGCAGAGGAATATTACTGCTGCCTTACTTTGACCAAATCTATTGTGTGTCATATGTAAACCTTATGTAAATATGATAAATGCACTAGGACATTCAAAACTGAATTACGTAGTTCAACTTACTTTCAACAACAGAAGAATTCAATTTAGTTAGAACAATTCAAAAATATTTTTACTGATTGGAATTTTTCTCTTATTTAAGACAATATAGAGTAAAAATTCTGAACCCAGATACCATATTCACTCTTACCTTATAAATTTTCTAAGACTCAACAACTACATAGCAGAAATGAAGTTTGATTATAATAAGTTCATAAATATTAATGATGATAACAATGATGATAGATACACTTACCTGGGTTTATCATGTGCTTGGCCTTGATCTAAGCCTTCAATGTATTTTAGCTTCATTAATGCTCAAATCAATGTCTAGTTTGATGGATCAGTTCACTACTAGTATTAGTCTTACTTTATAGATGCAGAAACTAACACAGAGGGATGATACCTGACATGCCCAACGTAAAAATATTAAGTATAAAAGACATTATTTTAGCATAGATAGCCTGACTTGTAACAAATCGTCAATGTTCTAAAATTAATTGTCATAATTTATACTCCTAGTTAAAACTAAATCTAATGATCTACCAAAAGAAATTACCAAAGAGTTTCAGCACATCCAAAATTACTTTTGAGTTTTATGACAAAAGTTGTATAGTGATGGTTTTGCAAAAAGCAATTATGCTTTTGTGATAAATCTTATTGCAGAAAGCATTACTAGAAGTAAAATGAGGTATTTCATTTTAGAGAGGATTTCCATACTTACTGTTATTCTTCCAAGGGCCTCTCTTAACCTCTTTCTTCAGGAGTTCCACTGCTGTTTCAAGTAATCACAGTAATATCCCCTGGAAAAATAATAACATGGGAAAGACTTTTGAAAGTGACTCTTGTTGTAGACAAGTGATTGTCTATTGGCTGACTCTGGAAAAAAACATTGTTGGGAATGGAACTTCTTTCTCTCTGTGGATTTCTCTATAGCTCTGTATGTTATTGTTATCTTCTAAACCAGAGGGAAAATCACAGTGAATAAAAACATATCAGTTCATCATGTGGCATACTCTATTCATTTGCTTTAACAGATATGGTATGGTTTTTCCAGACACACACACAGTAATTTATAAACTTCTTAGCTTCCTAAATAACACATATTGATAAAGTGACACTATCCAGAAAACAAAAATTGGCCATTGAAAAATATTTTTAATGCTTGGTAGGAGAAGGCAATGGCACCCCACTCCAGTACTCTTGCCTGGAAAATCCCATGGACGGCGGAGCTGGGTAGGCTGCAGTCCATGGGTTCGCTAAGAGTTGAACACGACTGAGCGACTTCCCTTTCACTTTTCACTTTCCTGCATTGGAGAAGGAAATGGCAACCCACTCCAGTATTCTTGCCTGGAGAATCCTAGGGATGGGGGAGCCTGGTGGGCTTCCGTCTATGGGGTCACACAGAGTCAGACACAACTGAAGCGACTTAGTAGTAGCAGCAGCAGGACTCTTTACTATCTGAGCCACCATGGAAGCCCGTTATTTGGGTTCAGTTCAGTTCAGTTCAGTCGCTCAGTCATATCTGACTCTTTGCGACCCCATGAATTGCAGCACGCCAGGCCTCCCTGTCCATCACCAACTCCCAGAGTTCACTCAGACTCACGTCCATCGAGTCAGTGATGCCATCCAGCCATCTCATCCTCTGTTGTCCCCTTTTCCTCTTGCTCCCAATCCCTCCCAGCATCAGAGTCATTTCCAATGAGTCAACTCTTCACATGAGGTGGCCAAAGTACTGGAGTTTCAGCTTCAGCATCATTCCCTCCAAAGAAATCCCAGGGCTGATCTCCTTTAGAATGGACTGGTTGGATCTCCTTGCAATCCAAGGGGACTCTCAAGAGTCTTGTCCAAAACCACAGTTCAAAAGCATCAATTCTTCGGTGCTCAGCTTTCTTCACAGTCCAACTCTCACATCCATACATGGCCACTGGAAAAACCATAGCCTTGACTACATGGACTTTGTTGGCAAAGTAATGTTTCTGCATTTCAATATGCTATCTAGGTTGGTCATAACTTTTCTTCCAAGGAGTAAGCGTCTTTTAATTTCATGGCTGCAGTCATAGTGGACAGAATTTGTACATAATGAAATGATACCGTGCAAGAGATTAAAGAGCTTTGGTATAAGTATCCAGCACAATGATATAAGTGTCTTAGAAACATACACATTCTTCCATTATAATCAGGCCAATCTAACAACATTCTTGCCCATATGACTACAGTAGCCTCAGAGTTTGTCTTCCTACATTTTATTTTCCTCAGGCACTGAGTAAAAGAAAAGCCTCTTTAAAACCCTACATATTTAATCATGCCAGATTTCATGTTAATGTATTCTGAGTATGCATTGGTCTTAGGAAAGCAAACAAATTCTTTAACCTGATTGACAAAAGCCCACTGTAGTCACCATTGTCTAGCTAGTCAGCTTCATTTTAATGAACTGTGTGTTTTGTCCACCTCTTCTTCATCTCTTCACTGAAAATCTACCCTCACCTTCCCTCCTAAGATCTATACATATCCCTCTATCAAAAAATGTTCCCTAATTTTCTAATCTTAAAAATTTCTAATCTTTTTCAGATTTTTTCCCCTTAATCTCTGTGCTATATGCCTGAAACAAATACAACGTTGCAAATCACCATACTTCAATTAAAAAAAAAAAATAGGAGAACTCTACGAGGTGATCAGTCTGGTACTCTGAATCAGTGCCTGTGAGAGAGCCACCTATCAATCAGGAAAGCACACTTTACACTCAGAAGTAAGGAATATGTTTTTATTGTGTTTGAAAAACAAATTTTAAATCAACTTTCAGATTTGAGGTTAACTTCCACCATTCTGGAAATATGTTTCTGGCTCTCTATGCGCCCACTCCAGTACTCTTACCTGGAAAATCCCATGGGCAGAGGAGCCTGGTAGGCTGCAGTCCCTGGGGTTGTGAATAGTCGGGCATGACTGAGAAACTTCACTTTCACTTTTCGCTTTCATGCATTGGAGAAGGAAATGGCCACCCACTCCAGTGTTCTTGCCTGGAGAATCCCAGGGACGAGGGAGCCTAGTGGGCTGTCGTCTATGGGGTCGCACAGAGTCGGACGTGACTGAAGCGACTTAGCAGCAGCTTAGCAGCATGTTATAATAGCTCATAACCCTTTACCCTTTTTTTCATGTATCTTAGAGCAATAGTATTGAAATAAATTTATGTAGTTATTTGTTGTAGAATTCCAGTTCAGCTATTTGAAATCCTTAAAGATGATGCTGTGAAAGTGCTGCATTCAATATGCCAGCAAATTTGGAAAACTCAGCAGTGGCCACAGGACTGGAAAAGGTCAGTTTTCATTTCAATCCCAAAGAAAGGCAATGCCGAAGAATGTTCAAACTACTGCACAATTGTACTTGTCTCACACGCTAGTAAAGTAATGCTTAAAATTTTGCAAGCCAGGCTTCAGCAATACATGAACCATGAACTTCCAGATGTTCAAGCTGGTTTTTGAAAAGGCAGAGGAACCAGAGATCAAATTGTCAACATCTGCTGGATCATCGAAAAACCAAGAGATTTCCAGAAAATCATCTGTTTCTGCTGTATTGACTATGCCAAAGAGTTTGACTGTGTGGATCACAACAAACTGTGGAAAATTCTGAAAGAGATGGGAATATCAGACCACCTGACCTGCCTCTTGAGAAATCTGTATACAGGTCAAGAAGCAACAGTTAGAACTGGACATGGAACAACAGACTGGTTCCAAATCAGGAAAGGAGTACGTCAAGGCTGTGTATTGTCACCCTGCTTATTTAACTTATATGCAGAGCACATCATGAGACACACTGGGCTGGAGGAAGCACAAGCTGGAATCAAGATTGTCGGGAGAAATATCAACAACCTCAGATATGCAGATGACATCACCCTTATGGCAGAAAGTGAAGAGGAACTAAAGAGTCTCTTGATGAAATTGAAAGAGGAGAGTGAAAAAGTTGGCTTAAAGCTCAGCATTCAGAAAACTAAGATCATGGCATCTGGTCCCATCACTTCATGGCAAATAGATGGGGAAACAGTGGAAACAGTAGCTGACTTTTTCTTGGCTCCAAATCACTGCAAATGGTGATTGCAGCCATGAAATGAAAAAACGCTTACTCCTTGGAAGGAACGTTATGACCAACCTACATAGCATAGTCAAAAGCAGAGACATTACTTTGCCAACAAAGGTCCATCTGATCAAGGCTATGGTTTTTCCAGTAGTCATGTATGCATGTGAGAGTTGGACTATAAAGAAAGCTGAGTGCATAAGAATTGATGCTTTTGAACTGTGGTGTTGGAGAAAACTCTTGAGAGTCCCTCAGACTGCAAGGAGATGCAACCAGTCCATCTAAAGGAGATCAGTCTTGGGTATTCATTGGAAGGACTAATGCTGAAGCTGAATTTCCAATACTTTGGCCACCTGATGCAAAGAGCTGACTCATTTGAAAAGATCCTGATGTTGGGAATGATTGAGGGCAGAAGGAGAAGGGGACTACAGAGGATGAGATGGATGGATGGCATCACCGACTCAATGGACATAAGTTTGGGTGAACTCTGGGAGTTGGCGATGGACAGGAAGGCCTGGTGTGCTGCGGTCACAAAGAGCTGGACATGACTGAGTGACTGAACTGAACTGAACTGAACCATATAACCTACCAGCTATGAACTCCATAGAACCTTGTCTTTATTTTTCTTCACTCTTTCCTCAGCCTTATATCTACCGTAAAGAGATCCTAAATGAAAATCTATAAAAGGAATGTTGAATAAACTATGCAATCATACTACTAAAGTTTTTTTTTTTTTTTTTTTTCCCTTTAGCTATCCCTTAGCTTCAGCAGAATTTGAAGACTCTAAAAGAAGTCAGAGAAAAAAAATCAGCTAGAGAGTCTAATGGAGCTCATGTTTGATTTCCAATTCCCTTACTTCTGTGTTCCATAGGTTTAAAGACTCAGTATTAATGTGTTACTAGATTGGTGTCCAGAGAAGGCAATGGCACCCCACTTCAGTACTCTTGCCTGGAAAATCCCATGGATGGAGGACCCTGGTAAGCTGCAGTCCATGTGGTCGCTGAGGGTTGGACACCTTTGACTTTTCACTTTCATGCATTGGAGAAGGAAATGGCAACCCACTCCAGTGTTCTTGCCTGGAGAATCCCAGGGACAGGGGAGCCTGGTGGGCTGCTGTCTATGGGGTCGCACAGAGTCGGACACGACTGAAGCGACTTGGCAGCGGCAGGCAGACTGGTGTCTCTTCCTATTGTTTAGCATACCTAATATTCTATGTTACTTTGGAGTTTGAAAATTACATAAGATTAGAACAATCCATACTTATATGTACTAGCTTTTTAAACTACCATATTTGAGCTCCCAAGGTTTAATTGAATGATTTGAAATTGTGTATTACTAGTGTCAAGGATAAATACACATTAATTTATTTCATGCTTTATTAAAATGCATAAGGAGACATGTAAAAATATATCAGGATAAAAAGTTCTCAAAATCTTGTCATTTGACTTTAAATTTTCTTCTTCTATCTAATTGTAGAACAATGAATGTGAAAGATGATCATCTTAAGAGTTTTCACTTTCCAAACATGTTCATCATGCATTCATCAAATAAACTGTTCCAAAATTTTTCATATTACCTCATTGGATATTTGCTCTTAAGTTGCAAATGTGATATCCTATTTGTATTCATGTCCAACTACCCTGAAAATTTAATATGTAAAATAGCAGTTGGTCCTTTCAAAAGCCTAGAGTCATTACATAAAATTGAGATAGTGTATATTAAAAATAAAAAATGGAATTTTGTAATTAAGGGTAATATTTTTTCATGTAAATTGGTGTAAGTCTAATAATATCTTACCTCACAAAACCTAGTTTGTATCACAGTAAATAGAAAGTGAGAATAATGTAAATTTCCTTCATAGTGTATATACCTATTTAATCTCTATCTTCAATCAAAATTTCAATAACCTAAATGAGAATCATTGTCATTACATTTCAGTTAAAACATGAACAAGCAGAAATATAACACACAGCAGAGGCTAGGAAGACCTGCAGTAAAATAATCTTGTACTGTTGTGAAACTACTTTGAAATTGCTATGCTCCCAAGTGTACAATGCTCAGATACAGAAACTCAAATACATCTAAACCACTTACGTTGAATGATAGTATTCTTGACATATATAGCAATATGCCTGTTTGAAGATATTTATCAACTACCATTTTGTTAAAAACTGTGGACTGAATGACAACTTGTACTGAAAATATATCTTTATACTCAGAGAGACGTGATATGATAAAGCTATAATGGATTGCAGAGATTAGAAGTCAATGTTTAAAAAGGTGTGTTACCCATGTAACTTATTTGTCTTTATCAATCTATTCCCTCAGAGATCGTATGGAATTGACAAATGTAATGTTCTTCTGGGTGGGGCTGAAGCATTTTGTTCCATTCATACTGCAGTCATAACACGACCGTTTGATTTCAGTTAGAGATTGCTCAGTCATTGCTTAAATAGTTGCAACCTGAATAAGCAATTTAAGGCAGAAAGTTTTAGTTATATTCAAGGACTATTTAAAAACATAAATTCTTATGAACTTGAAGCAGACTATTCAAATAAATAAATGCATTTTTTTCTGATTTCATTCAGTGTTTCTTCCCATGGGGATCCAGCCTTTATATAACACAATATATAAGAAGTAGTGAGGCACAGAGGAATGACAAATATCTACATTGAAATACTACTTTCAAGAGTATGAATTCTTGCTGCAAGACAAATCCCTTAGCATCTCTGAGATAATTTTGTCTACCTTGAAGCAAGATTATGAAAATTGGAGATAATAAATATAAATTGACCAACCATGCTGACTCCAGACACAAAACATGTGGTGGATGTTTTTATTAGATGATTGAAAAGAATCCTATATCTGTTAAACTATTTTTCATCTCTTTAGATGGCAGAGAATTAAAGAATAAGAGCAGAAATATTTGGCAGAATTATGGAGGAACAGAGAATCTTTCTTAAACAAGAAATTGAAGTAGAGTTGGCCTTTGAACAACACTAGTTTGAACTTCACAGGTCCATTTAGAGTCAGATTTTTTTTTTCCAATGGTAAATACTACAGTACTGCTCCACGAGTGGTTGGTTGAATGTTAAGATTCAGAGGAACCAGGGATGTGGAAAGACGGCTGACTGTAAATTATATGTGAATTTTGGACAGCTTGGAGGGCAGGGCCCCCTAACCCCCATTCAGTGATCAACTGTAGTAGAAAGGAAAGAAAGATAGAAAGTGAATAACCCAAATCCCATAAAGTAGATATTTTAAACTTCAGATCTCTCAGGAGAGTCCAGAGTAACCAAGAGCTTAATATAATCCTCTTGTTGACTCCAAAGCCCATATTCATGCTGTCTAAGGCTGGGTTCCAGAATCTCTGTAACTGTTGGCCATTATTCAGGAAAAGCATTCCCTGGGAAAAGCCTAGACCTGCCTAGGACCCAGGCAGAGGAAAGTTGGATCTAATGAGCTTATCCACAAGTGAATGGAACTGAGGGCACATAGACTTTCTGTCCAAATTTTCAGGGGGCACAAGATGGCAAATACTGTTCTGTGATATTCGGATTCTTAACCTGGATGGTTGTTGGTATACAAGTGTGGTAAAACTTCCAGAAAATATATCAATCTATACCCTTTTAATTTTTGCATTTACATATATATTTATGTATGCATGCATGCTTAGTCACTCAGTCGTGTCCGACTCTTTGCAGCCCCATAGACTGTAACCTGCCAGGTCTCTGTCCATGGGATTCTCCAGGCAAGAATACTGGAGTGGGTTGCCATTTTCTTCTCCAATATATTTATGTATACACACATATTTTTATATATACCCACAATATGTATTTATATATTCATTTCAATCAAGTTAGCAAAACAAAAAAAATCAATGTCCAATGAGTACTTAGAATAAAGGAATCTGGAACTAGCATGAATGGAGTCAGATACAGGTCACTCAATGAAATGGCACATAAGCTTTGACCTGAAAGAAGTATCTAGTGAGTTACATGACATTAAAAACGTGTAGAAAATGATATAGAGGTGAAAAGACTATTCACAAAGGGACAAGGAGATCGAGAGACCAGCCAGAGAACCTTGGTGTGATTTGGATAAAACAAGCTGCTTTATTATTGGTGTATTTTGTGAGTAAAGTAAGAACCTTTACTGAAAATATACAAAGTCAATAACTTTTCAGTTCAGTTCATTTCAGTCTCTTAGTCATGTCCAGCTCTTTGTGACCCCATGAACTGCAGCACACCAAGCCTCCCTGTCCATCACCAACTCCCAGAGTCCACCCAAACCCAAGTCAAATGTCCATTGACTCAGTGATGCCATCTAACTATCTCATCCTCTGTATTCCCATTCTCCTCCTGCCCTCAATCTTTCCCAGCATCAGGGTCTTTTCAAATAAGTCAGCTCTTCGCATTAGATGGCCAAAATACTGGAGTTTCAGCTGCAACATCAGTCCTTCCAATGAATACCCAGGACTGATCTCCTTTAGGATGGATTGGCTGCATCTCCTTGCAGTCTGAGGGACTCTCAAGAGTCTTCTCCAACACCACAGTTCAAAAGCATAAATTCTTCTGCACTCAACTTTATGTATAGTCCAACTCTCACATCCATGACCACTGGAAAATCATAGCCTTCACAAGATAGACCTTTGTTGGCAAAGTAATGTATCTGCTTTTTAGTATGTTGTCTAGGTTGGTCATAACTTTCCTTCCAAGGAGTAAGCGTCTTTTCATTTCATGGCTGCAATCACTATCTGCAGTGATTTTGGAGGCAAGAAAAAAAAAAGTCAGCCACTGTTTCTACTGTTTCCCAATCTATTTTCCATGAAGTGATGGGACCAGATGCCATGATCTTAGTTTTCTGAATGTTGAGCTTTAAGCCAACTTGTTCACCCTCCTCTTTCACTTTCATCAAGAGACTCTTTAGTTCTTCTTCACTTTCTGCCATAAGGGTGGTGTCATCTGCATATCTGAGGTTATTGATATTTCTCCCAGCAATCTTGATTCCAGATTGTGCTTCTTCCAGCCCAGCATTTCTCATGATGTACTCTGCATATAAGTTAAATAAGCAGAGTGACAATATACAGCCTTGACGTACTCCTTTTTCTATTTGGAACCACTCTGTTGTTCCATATCCAGTTCTAACTGTTACTTCCTGACCTCCATACAGGTTTTTCAAGAGGTAGGTCAGGTGGTCTGGTATTCCCATCTCTTGAAGAATTTTCCACAGTTTATTGTGATCCACAGTCACAGGCTTTGGCATAGTCAATAAAGCAGAAATAGATGTTTTTCTGGAAATCTCTTGCTTTTTTGATGACCTAGCGGATGTTGGCAATTTGATCTCTGGTTCCTCTGCCTTTTATAAAACCAGCTTGAACATCAGGAAGTTCACAGTTCACATATTGCTGAAGCCTGGCTTGGAGAATTTTGAGCATTACTGTATTAGCATGTGAGATGAGTGCAATTGTGCGGTAGTTTGAGCATTCTTTGGCATTGCCTTCCTTTGAGATTGGAATGAAAACTGACCTTTCCAGTCCTGTGGCCACTGCTGAGTTTTCCAAATTTGTTGGCACACTGAGTGCAGCACTTTCACAGCATCATCTTTCAGGATTTGGAATAGCTCAACTGGAATTCCATCACCTCCACTAGCTTTGTTCATAGTGATGCTTCCTAAGGCCCACTTGACTTCACATTCCAGGATGTCTGGTTCTAGGTGAGTGATCACACTATCATGATTATCTGGGTCGTGAAGATCTTTTTTGTACAGTTCTGTGTATTCTTGCCACCTCTTCTTAATATCTTCTGCTTCTCTTAGGTCCATACCATTTCTGTCCGTTATTGAGCCCATCTTTGCAAAAAATATTCCCTTGGTATCTCTAATTTTCTTGAAGAGATCTCTAGTCTTTCCCATTCTATTGTTTTCCTCTATTTCTTTACATTGATCGCTGAGGAAAGCTTTCTTATCTCTCCTTGCTATTCTTTGGAACTCTGCATTCAAATTGGTAATCTTTCCTTTTCTTCTTTGCTTTTTACTTCCCTTCATTTCACAGCTATTTGTAAGGCCTCCTCAGACAGTCATTTTGCTTTTTTGCATTCCTTTTTCTTGGGGATGGTCTTGATTCCTGTCCCCTGTACAATGTCACAAACTTCCATCCATAGTTCATCAGGCACTCTGTCTATCAGATCTAGTCCATTGAAACTATTTCTCTCTTCCACTGTATAGTCATAAGGGATTTGATTTAGGTTATACCTGAATGGTCTAGTGGTTTTCCCTACTTTCTTCAATTTAAGTCTGAATTTGGAGTATATGGAGTTCACGAAGGAGTTCATGATCTGAGCCACAGCCAGATCTCAGTCTTGTTTTTGCTGACTGTATAGCACTTCTCCATCTTTGGCTGCAAAGAATATAATCAATCTGATTTCAGTGTCGAGCATCTGGTGATGTCCATGTGTAGAGTCATCTCTTGTGTTGTTGGAAGAGGGTGTTTGCTATGACCAGTGCATTCTCTTGGCAGAACTCTTTAGCCTTTGCCCTGTTTCACTCTGTAGTCCAAAGCCAAATTTGCCTGTTACTCCAGGTGTTTCTTGACTTCCTACTTTTGCATTCCAGTCCCCTATAATGAAAAGGACATCTTTTTGGGGAAGGAAGCAAATGTTAAAATCTCACTTCTTAAGTTAATAATAGTCATAACTGAAAACTTTTTTGCAAGAAAACAAGGTATTCATTATGATTAGAATACTTAAAGGGAAGTCATGCTGTGAGAAAAGTTTTTTTAATTGGTTGCCTTTATATATTCTGTGAAATGCACTTTTAAGAATTTACTCCTTAGCAGCAAAATTGACAGTTTGCAATAAGTATGGCACCTCTATTATAATGAGACTAAGGGACTTTTTTAGGGATAGAGCAAGGCAGAACAGATTTATATTCAGTTTTTAAATAATCAAATAAGAGCAGAATTTCTCATGTTAGCTCAAGATCTCTTGCTGTCTATGATTAAGAATTGGTTGGGACCGAGAGCAAAGTAGTGTGATTAAAGTCTGGACTTTTCTGAGAATCTCTGACGTTTACTCTTATTTAAGGGAATTACTGTCAAGGTATCATCCGTCAAGCGTCGCTCCTAGCATCGCCTGGGTACTAGTTAAAAATGAAAATTCTTTGGCCCTAACTCAAATCCGTTGAATTGGAAACTCTTGAAGTAGACCCAGCCTTCTGTTTTACAAGCCCTCTAGGTGTTCTAATGAAAGCTACATTTTGAGAACCAATAGTTACAACTTCCTGTTGGAAACTACACAGTAGAAGGAGGCCATGCATATTCAAGAACCCCCTAAAGGTATCTAACCACATCTTAGTATGGTTTCTGTACATGCTGCCAACATTTCCCAGCAACTTTCAGGTTAGATCCTTTCTTCTAACACATAACCCAAAGCAATAACCCATCTTTCCCTTATCCTACTCCAGCATCAACTCTTCATTTTTCAACTTATGGTTGCCTGACTTCCAATCCAGAGAATCTACTTCACTTAGGTTACTCCATTGAGCTCCTCATTGGTGTCAAATCATGGTCTTCAGTTGTACAATTGTTTGTTTATTATCTATCTCCTACCATAATTTTATCTCCATTAGGAAGATGATTTTTGTCTTTTGCTCACTGTTACATCTGCAGTGCCTGGAAGAGTACCTGGTACCAATCAGCGGCTCAAAAAAGATTTTTTGAATGACGGAAATAACTTGTTCTCATTTCTCATCCTATGCTTCTTGAAGCACTTTTTAAGGTTAACAAATGTCATTACAATCAACATTCAAAATTATCAAATCTCTACCTTTGATGTCAAAAATACTTCAATCTTCTGGCTTTCTTCATATGCATCTCAGTCTTCTCTCCATTCTCCTTTGCTGGAGATGTTTCTGTTTCTGGGCAAGCCCAACCATTTGCAGAGAGACAAAAAAATGGTAGTAATTAAAGAAGGCAAACTTTAAATTCAGAATGGAGGCAAATTGCCCTCTATAAGCTTCACTTTTCTCATCTATAAATTTGTGTCCTGATACTGTTTATCTTGTAGCATTATCATGGAGACTAGATGGAATGATATTTGTAAATTATTTCACCTGACCCTTACTATATTTTTTGTTCTTTGTTATTGATCTTCTGCATATGATAGAAATAAGTAACCTCCAACTTTTAACGACTCTTCAGATCTACATTTGCAATTTCCTATCAACACAGAGATATTACCTGAAATCTTTCTACTCGTTTAATTCCAAACTCATTAGTTTTCCTCCTCATTCAGATGATGTGGCTTCTTTGGCTGGATGCTTTTTTCTCAACTTCCATATCCCTAGCATGCTATCCATAATTCTTTTAAAATTGCTTCTTATTTATCCTTTCACATTCATTTTTTTTCCCACTGCTACCCAGATGGTATAAGATGTGTAGAGGTGTATATTACAATAACCTGCAAAAGCTGCACGTATTCTCTTCTTCCTGTGTTCATTATTTTACCATTCTGCAGCCACAGAGCTTCTTCTGAAACACAAATCTGGCATCAAAACTGTTAACTGCATTCTCACTTTTGGGGGTCCAGGCGCCTCAAGCTTGTTTGTGCAATTCCAATCCTCTAATGCAAAGGGGACTTTCCTCCCTGAAGCATGCCAGAGTCACTGTGTATAAGGGCTCTAGGATAGCAACAACAGGCAGATGGACATGGTCATGCAAGTCCGGATAAAAATCAGGTGGCCTCACATTTGGTCCTGATATGAGATCCCAAATGCTTATGAAGGCCTCACACAAATATGTCTTGCAAGTTCAACTCATTTTCTATTTCCTTTTGGACTGTTTTTAAAAAATATACCCCTGTTATGATTTTCTGGTTTCTCAGTCCTTATAACATCTCCTACCTTCCATCAATTCTAGGGTTGCCAGGGGAGAGGTAGGGAGAAACAAACAGAAAACCTTATTTTTTTTTTCTCATTTGTCATTTCATTAAAATTACCATACAATTTTTCCCCCCATCCAAAAGACAGAAAGGGTTTTCAAATATGCCTAGGATGTGAGGAAATATATTTGCCCTATATCTTTATTATGTATTTTTGTTGTTCAGTAACTAAGTCATGTCTGACTCTTTGAGACTCCATGGTCAAATGCCAAGCTTCTTATGCATTCAAGAAAGTAAAACTAATGCAAAAGTGACTGAGTGTCTAAATCCTATTATTAAAAGAGAGAAATTCTTAATATGGTCTGCATTGTTTATCCTCACCCAGCCCTTAGCTGTCTCTTCAGTCTCCTCTCATACCAGGACATTTCTTGATTTATATGAGTTCCTTAGACTTGCCATGACCTGTTTTGCCACCAGAAATGCACATACTGTTTCCATAGTTTGAAATACCCTTCCTTTTCTTCTTTACTTCATCCTTACTGTTCTTTTCTCAAATGTCATCATTCATCTCCTTGACTATGTAAAAAAAAAATCACTATTTTACACTATAACTATTTAATAGCACTATACTCTTAGGTATGAGACTTATAGTTAAGCACCCAATAAACGTTAACAAAATCAGAATTAGCAAATATGTTAATAAATTGCCAGTATAGGGTCTGTGTAGGATCTATGGTCTACATTTGCAATCATTTTTTTCTTTTTTTTTTCTCACTATTACTGATGCTACCAAGAATGAGCTCTTCATCCTTTGCTCTAACAAGTCATTGACTCAAATTTCTTCCCTAGATTGTTTATATTTCCTGCTGAATCCATTGTTATGATCTCAAATCTCAAATACAGTTGCATTACTTTTCTGCTTAAAATTCTTCATTGTCTCTTCATGTGCATAAAGAATAAATACAAATATCTTGGCATAGTAAGGTCCTCTCAAATCTGAACTCTTTATCATTTACCTATTTATGAGAATCTCCATGAAATATCTTCTGTGTTAACTGCAATGAAATATTTGCTATTCCATAGATATTTACTCTAACTTCCTAAAGACTGATAAGTAAATATATACAAGGGAAACTGAAAATACACTGCAATCAATACAGGTCAGAATCAAAGAATTAAAAGGACTGAGAAAACCTAGTTTCCCTTAATATTTCTTTCCTACCCTTATGCCAGACCTATGTATTTTATTTCTTCATGTTTGTTTCTTTCTTAATGTATTACTTAAATTATTTTAATAGCTGTATCCTATTTTTAAGTAATGTAGATTTATTTGTAAACATGTTGCAAATAAACACTATTTACCAAATGATTGATCATTATACTATTAATAATATATGTCAGTCAGAAACAGGGGAAACAGAGTTTATAACTTTATGCATCAAAACAGCATTAAAAATGAGAATAATAGGATATTTTTCTTACCAGTTCAACTGGATATGCTGGTAGTTAAAAGAACTCCTGCAATATTTAATTGAATACTGACTGTGTATATGGAACACTGTTAAGCTTAAAGGAAGAATGCAAATGTGATTAGAAAGAGACCACTGTCCTCATGAAGCTTAGTTTCTCCTGAGTGGGTAGGCACATCATTACATTTAATATAAGGCACATAGTATAAAGTGCCAAAAATTCAATAAAAAACGAAGTGCCTTGGCAGGGTCTGGGCAGAAAGAGATTAATTTTTACTGAGAAGAGTGCAGCTGACTTATTTGTATACATGACATTTGACCTGAGTCAAAGAAAGAGAAAGATTTCATTAGTCAGAAACAGGGAAAGAGGTCATTCCAGGCTAAGGGGGAACTAGAAGGCATAGCACAGAGCTGCGAAAGGGCACAACCTCTTCGGAGAAAGGCGGCTAAACAACCAAGCTGGAGGTTAGATGGGCCTTCTGTAAGAAAGTGATTCATAAGGTGAGATGAGGCGTAAGAGATAGATGGGGTCAGGCTGTGAAGTCATGAATACCTCGAGAAGAAATTTTTATAAGTACAACAAGGGGCAGTGGGAAATACCATTTTAAAAATTTTGTTTCATTTCTTTACTGCATTCAAATTGGCCAGGATTTAATTTTCAGCTATTCTACCTACTATCTCTATGATATTGGGACACACGAAGAGCTATCTTAGCCTTCAAGTCTTTCTCTATACAGTGAGATAGAACCGACTAAATTATATTTTGTTTTCTGAATGTTTACCCTGTCCAGGCTGTGTTCCAGAGCTGATGCTATATCAGTGAACAACAACAACAAAAAGGCTCCAAGTTTCCATCAAGATTAAATTTTTGAGGAGAGGAAGCACTTAAAGAAATAAATAAATGTATATACAGCATGAAATGTGGAGATGTGTGTGTTAGTCACTCAGTCGTGTCTGACTCTTTGCAACCCCCATAGACTATAGCCTGCCAGGCTCCTCTGTCCATGGAATTCTCCAGATGACAATACTGGAGTGGGTTGCCATTCCCTTCTCTAGGGGGGTCTTCCTGACCCAAGGATTGAATCTCGGTCTCCAGAGTGGAAAGCAGATTCTTTAGCACCAGAGTATGAATTGAACTAAAGTAGAGTTAGGGGATAGAGAGTGATGGAGGTCACTATTCTATTTTTAAAAATATTTGTTTTTATTTGCTTGTTTGGCCGCACCAGGTCTTAGCTGTGGCACGCAGGATCTTCTATTTTGGTTGGGGCAAGCAGGATATTTAGTTGTACCATGTGCAATCTAGTTCCCCCACCAGGAATTGAACCTGGGTTCCCTGCACTGGGAGTGCAGAGTCTTAGTCACTGGACTACCAGGGAAGTCCTTGGAGGCCACTATTTTTAGTGAAGCAGTTAGGGTAGAACTCATTGAGGAGAAAAGTGCCTTTAGGTTCTCATTTGGCTTTATTTTGTTGAAAGTCCAGGAAGAAAACTACCAGAGGTAGGAGTATGCTTGGCATATTCACAGAAGAGCCAAGAGGCCAGTAAAGCTGAAACACAATGAACAGGGATAGAGTGGAGGGGATGAGGTCAGAGGAGTGGACAGGGACCAAATACAATGAAGCCTGTTGACCATGCAAAGAACATGGATTTAATTTTGGGTAATTAACATATTAGAGGTATTGGATATAGCTATGATAAGTTCTTTCCTCCATGTTGGTAGGATTACTCTGACTGGATTATGGAGAATAAATGAGCATTATATAAGTAAAAGAAAATGCAGTGAGACTATTGGAAGAATCTGTGTGAATGAGAGTGATGGCTTGAATGAAGGCCATAGTTGCACAGTGGTACCAGTGGTTTGGTTCAGTTCAGTAGCTCAGTTGTGTCTGACTCTTTGCAACCCCATGGACTGCAGCACACCAGGCCTCCCTGTCCATCACCAACTCCTGGGGCCTGTTCAACCTCATGTCCATCGAGTCTGTGATGCCATCTAACCATCTCATCCTTGGTTGCCCCCTTTTTCTCCTGCCTTCAGTCTTTCCCAGCATCAGGGTCTTTTTCAGTTAGACAGTTCTTCGCATCAGGTGGCCAAAGTATTGGAGTTTCAGCTTCAGCATCAGTCCTTCCAATGACTGAGAACATAAGAGTGTTCAATATTAGCACCCGAGGAGGTATGGCCAGTGAGGAAGGAAAACAAAATTAAGAGACAGAGAGTATCACAAGAAATGTACAGAAAGTGTGTTAAGAAGAGAGAAGTGATCAACTATGTCATATGTCACTAACAATTCAAGTAAGCTGAAAACTCAGAACTTCAGTGACCTGGAGCTCTTGGCAATGGCACCCCACTCTAGTACTCCTGCCTGGAAAATCCTATGGACCGAGGAGCCTGGTAGGCTGCAGTCCATGGGGTCGCGAAGAGTCGGACACAACTGAGCGACTTCACTTTCACTTTTCACTTCCATGCATTGGAGAAGGAAATGGCAACCCACTCCAGTGTTCTTGCCTGGAGAATCCCAGGGACGGAGGAGCCTGGTGGGCTGCCGTCTATGGGGTCACACAGAGTCGGACACGACTGAAGCGACTTAGCAGTAGCAGCAGACAGTTTGAGTAGATGAGTGATAATTTGGTAGGCTAAAAATCTTTCCTACCAAAAGTCCCAGTACAATATTATAAAAATGTTTCCTACTAAAATACCCAAAATATTTAACAAAATTTCCAACTTTTTAAACATTAAAAAAAGAAAACCATTTTTTAAAAAACAAACATACACATGAACATGGTTGGGCTAAGTACATAAAGGAAAATTTTGAAGGTCAAAACAAAGAACCAAAAAACAAATGGAACACTGTTTTCAAGGTAAGCCTGTCACGTATGTATTTTTGTTGTGTTTTTCACTTTGTTTTTATGTTATTCATTTTTATCTGTGGTTATTTCTGGTGAATTTTGATTGAATTCTGGACGTGTATGAAATATTAGAGGGACATTTTGAGGCTCTGAAACATCTTTCCTAGAGAGAATTCTTTGCTTTTAACAGGCAGTTAGTGGAAGGGCAAATCTCCTTAATCCAAGTAGAATTTAAGTTGATTCAAACTTAGGTTTATCTATTCATTGTTCATTCTTTTCCTGGCATTTACAACTAAAACCCCAAAGTTTTACCAAGCCCTCTTCTCTTGGCATGCCTGCAGTCCAGTGTTGTTCCACATTCCTGTAAGATGCTTAAAAGATTTTCTGTGCTGCTAAATGTCCCACTTACCATATTCTTTCTGGCTTCTCAGCCTCCTGGCTTCTGATTAATGCCTAGGAGAAAAGCCTAGAACATTAGGCTCACTTATCTTCAAGAGCACTCTGTCTTTGTTAGCATTTTAACTCCATCAAATAGATTCCTTTAAAATATTTTTTTCCAATTTACATGATTTTCTTTCTGTCACTAGGAGAGGTGATCTGAAATAAGCTAGGCTACTACTGCCAAAAATAGAAAGCCCAAGGACGGAATTTTACTTCCAGGAAGACAACTGGGAATATAATTGTGAAAGAAATTACAGGGGACTTCAGATATTTCCTTTGAAACTATGGACTAACCTGGGTGGTGGGCCTTGTGTTATTTTTAGGCTAGATATATGCATATATATTTTGCATATCCTATAGTGTAGATCCTATATCCTTAAAAATTATAGAGAGTTGGAAAATGCAATAGAATCAGTAAATACAGAGAAGGTTTTTATTTTGTTTCAAAGGGCAAGCTAATAATTTGGACATTATTTGAAAGAGTATGGAGTAGAAGGAGAAACTGATTATTTTTAAAAGTCTACTATTCGGAATATTCTCATGCTGATGTGTGGAAGTATGCAGCTTGCATTAATTCCTTATGTGAAGCACAGAGCAAAGTATGTGTACTTATATCAAGAGTATAATGCATTTAAGTTTCTTTATAGCCATAATATCATTTTAAAATTCCAGCTGCAGGAAGAGTAGATGGGTAATAGCAAAAGCAGTGGAAATCAAAGCAATCATGATGAAGTCTTAGAAAGGCAGAGTTAAAGATGAGGTTAGGTGTGAAGGAAAGTGAAGAGTTAGATGTAACTCTTGGATTTCTAAACTCCATGATTCAGAATTAAGCAAGCTAGCCTTACATGGATTAGAAAATGCAATGACGATGTATTATATTAACATCTAGTTCCAATTCCAATGAGGAAAGCAATAATATGCTTGGGAAACTATTGTACTTTGATATGGTTTGTAAACTGATATTGATATCAAGTGTAGCTATATGATCCCATGATACAGTGATATAGCAATTTTAATAGGGGCAAGCTGTTGGGTAAAGTTTGTGTCTGTTTGAATTTGATATGACCAACACTTAGTCCTGAGCCATGCAAGGGTCGAATAGAAGCAACACAGTCCTCTTTTTGCCATGCTTAAATGTCATGATTTCTTTCTCTTTTAAAGACTCTAGTTATCCAAATTAGTGTTCATATAGGGAATAAAATCTCAAAGGAAGATGGATGAAATTCACATAATCCCTAAGGGATGTTATCAACTGGAATTGTTAGTTTGCATTAACTTGCTAATTTTGGTTCCCAAGAGCACAACAGATCTGCTTGAAATGAGAGTGTTTGCCAGCTGATTGATTATTCTGTGCCATTTAGAATAGTCCCTTATGTATAGAACTGAAGCCACTGTCATTCAGAGAGAGGGTTAAACAGTCATGAAATGCGAGAATTTATGGGAGGATAATTACAATTTATTTTCATTTCACCTGGCATTAAAACTTATTATCAACTATCAATACTAATATTTTTCTAAAGGGGAGAAACTTTTATGATAAAAATGTTTTTAAGAAAAATTGCCTTCCTATAAAATGTGCCATATCCCATTTGTGGCTCCCTGTATTCTAGACCATCAGTCTTATGAAGCAATAAATTTGTGTTGTATACTCCATAAGCTCCTGTGATAACATTTTATATTGCTTGTCTGCTGCCTGAAGGAGGGTAAAATATTATTTCAAGGTGAATTTTGCATCCAAAGAGACAAGTCTTGCTTATTGCAATTGTCCCATTTTTACTCCTGGGCAACAGTGGTTAGATATGAAGGAGAAAATGAGAAAGATTTATTTCCCTTCTTCAAGGAAAGGAGGAGAGAAGAGATGTAAGAGGAGAGAAAAATGGGAAGGGGAGATAGATTCGTAAAATCTTGGGAGGCAGGTAATAAGTAGGGAATTGTTTACTGAGGAAATCTATTCCTCAGGGTTGATTGGCTGAAATGTCTTGTAAGAACATCAAGCAAGCATTTTTACATTTTTGTTTTGTGATGAACATTATGGTTCTAACTATATCACCCTCAAATCTTCACTATCACTTTATGAGAGGTAATTTTTTGTTTGTTTTGTTTATGGTCCCTTAGGAGGAAGTTAGGTATCATGTTTGGTGTTTTGGGTTGAATTGTGTTCCCATAAAATTTATATGTTGAAATCCTAACTATCATTATCTCAGGATGCAACCTTATTTGGAAATAGTGTCACTGAGGATATAAGTAAGATTCAAGTCATACTGGAGTAGGTGCGTGCTTAGTCACTTCAGTTGTGTTGGACTCTTTGCGACCCACTGAACTGTAGACTGCCAGTCTCCTCTATCAATGGGATTTTTCAGACAAGAATATGGAGTAGGTTGCCATTTCCTTCTCCAGAGGATCTTCCCGGCCCAGAGACTGAACCTGCATCTCCTGTGTCTCCTGCATTGCAGGTGGGATACTTTTACCTTCTGAGCCATGGGGGACTGGAGTAGGGTGGACCTCTAATTCAATAAGACAGGTGTCTTTAAAAAAAGAGTGCAGTATGAAGAAAGAGGCATGAACAGAGGGAAGATGGTATGAAGACGAAGGAAGGAACACCCCAAATTGCCAGTAACTCACCAAAAAGTAAAGAAATGCATGGAAGAGATTTTTACCAAAATTCCTCTAAAGGAACCAACTCTGCTGACAACTTGATCTTGCACTTTTAATCTCTAGAGCTGAGGTACAAAACATGTCTGTAGTTTAAACTCCCCAGTTTGTGGTGCTTTGTTACAGCAGCCCTAGCCAGCTAATATCTTTTAACCTGGTGAAGATGAGAAAGAGCATGAAGGCTATTTGTTTCTCAGAGATGAAAACACTTGGTGTTAGTCTGGGTCCTCTGAGAGATAAAAACCAAGTGGGATTAGATGTCTAAGATAGTTTATGGGAGAAAAGCCTGTGGGACACAAGAGGAGGCAGAGGGAGAGTGTTTGGACTACAATGCAAGTCTGAAGACTGCAAAAATGAAGTGGGTCAGAAAGAAGGATTGGGTGTGTGGAGTCTCAGACTGCAGTATATTTTTCTAAGAAAGGGTAAGCCAGGCTAATGGGGTCTCCTTGACCGCAAGTCACCCATCATAGGAATTCCAAGTCTTGTAGGTGTGGGCTTTCTTAGTACCTCTGCCATGCTCACTCACTGGCTGAGAGCGGCCTGGGGGAGGTAGGGCATCAACACAAAGGCACCATTGGGTATGGGGAGTTGCTGTTAGACTGTCCATTAATCTTGCTCCCCATGGTATGAGATCTGAGCAGTGTGCCTCTGTGGCTGAAGAAACTTTAAGAGAAGAATCTTTAAGAGATTAAAGAATTTATTTCTTGAGAGTCAGTTGGAATATGTTACATATTTAAAGTACTCTTCAGATACAGTAATAGTGGAAATAAGTTTTGATAAAAATTTTAATAAGACAGCTCCCTTTCTATCAGGTGTTGATGGCCCCTGTAGACCAAACCCAGTTTTGGCCTAGTTTTTGTAAGGCCTGTGGGTTTTTACACTTTTAAAGAGTGAAAAAAAAAGGAGAAAAAGGTGGAGCTGAAGAAAGAGGAGGAGGAGGATGGGGGGAGAGAGTCAAAAGAGACTATATGAGGTCTGTAAAGCCTGTTTTTTTTTTTTTTTTTTTTTTAAAGATGCTTATTGACCATTGTTGTGGCTGCTGCTGCTAAGTCACTTCAGTCGTGTCCAACTCTGAGACCCCATGGACTGCTGCCTACCAGGCTCCTCTGTCCATGGGATTCTCCAGGCAAGAGTACTGGAGTGGGTTGCCATTGCCTTCTCCTATTGTTGTGGAAGATACATAAAATTGTAAATACTGAGTTTCTATGATACCATGATGCCAAAGTAGCTTGTGTCACAGGATTCATGATCAGTTTCTCCTAAATCTATCCCTATAGGAATAAGCCAAGCTGAGCTGGTCATGAAGCCGTGTTGGGGCCGGGGGTGTAGGTCACACTCTGTTTAGAAGAAAGGGACATGGAATCACTACACACAACAGGCCTGCCTTCTCCTGGAAGTCACACACAATATTATTTCAGGCTTCACTTTCTTATTTTCTTCTTTCCAGATGAGTGGGATTTTCGTGTTATGTGTGATAGGTGTGGCCGGATCATAGCCACTGATCTGATGAAAAGTGGATGATGGTGACCTGTGATCCATCAACCAACCTAACCCACTAGGTGTCAGCATATTCTGTTCAAGCCAGCTCATCCTTTGAGGCTTTCCTTAGACCTCATGAAAAATTCATCCATATATGTTAGTTAAAATTTAAGAGTAGGTTAACAAAATAATCTTTGAAACTATGTGCAAAAGAAATAATATGCTTTGAGAAGATTTATATAAAAAGTTTATTGTAAAATTAACCATTTTAAAGATAAATTACCAAAGGACAGACATATATGTGGCTTTTTTTTTTACTTTACAATATTGTATTGGTTTTGCCATACATCAACATGAATCCGCCACAGGTGTACACGTGTTCCCAATCCTGAACCCCCCTCTCACCTCCCTTCCCATACCATCCCTCTGGGTCATCCCAGTGCACCAGCCCCAAGCATCCTGTATCCTGCATTGAACCTGGACTGGAGATTTGTTTCTTATATGATATTATACATGTTTCAATGCCATTCTCCCAAATCATCCCCCCCCCCCCCAACAGAATCCAAAAGACTATTCTATACATCTGTGTCTCTTTTGCTGACTCGCATACAGGGTTATCATTACCATCTTTCTAAATTCCATATATATGAGTTAGTATACTGTATTGGGAGAAGGAAATGGCACCCCACTCCAGTACTCTTGCCTGGAAAATCCCATGGACGGAGGAGCCTGGAAGGCTGCAGTCCATGGGGTTGCTAAGAGTCGGGCATGACAGAGCGACTTCACTTTCACTTTTCACTTTCATGCATTGGAGAAAGAAATGGCAACCCACTCCAGTGTTCTTGCCTGGAGAATCCCAGGGACGGGGGAGCCTGGTGAGCTGCCGTCTATGGGGTCACACAGAGTCGGACGTGACTGAAGCGGCTTAGCAGCAGCATACTGTATTGATGTTTTTCTTTCTGGTTTACTTCACTCTGTATAATCAGTTCCAGTTTCATCCACCTCATTAGAACTGATTCAAATGTATTCTTTTTAATGGCTGAGTAATACTCCATTGTGTACATGTACCATGGCTTTCTTATCCATTCATCTGCTGATGGACATCTAGGTTGCTTCCATGTCCTGGCTATTATAAACAGTGCTGCAATGAACATTGGGGTACATGTGTCTCTTTCAATTCTGGATTCCTCAGTGTATATGCCCAGCAGTGGGATTGCTGGATCATAAGGCAGTTCTATTTCCAGTTTTTTAAGGAATCTCCACACTGTTCTCCATAGTGGCTGTACTAGTTTGCATTCCCACCAACAGTGTAAGAGGGTTCCCTTTTCTCCACACCCTCTCCAGCATTTATTACTTGTAGACTTTTGGACCGCAGCCATTCTGACTGGTGTGAAATGGTACCTCATTGTGGTTTTGGTTTGCATTTCTCTGGTAATGAGTGATGTTGAGCATCTTTTCATGTGTTTGTTAGCCATCTGTATGTCTTCTTTGGAGAAATGTCTATTTAGTTCTTTGGCCCATTTTTTGACTGGTTCGTTTATTTTTCTGGAATTGAGCTGCAGGAGTTGCTTATATATTTTTGAGATTAGTTGTTTGTCAGTTGCTTCATTTGGTATTATTTTCTCCCATTCTGAAGGCTGTCTTTTCACCTTGCTAATAGTTTCTTTTGTTGTGCAGAAGATTTTAATTTTGATTAGATCCCATTTGTTTATTTTTGCTTTTATTTTCAATATTCTGGGAGGTGGGTCATCGAGGATCCTGTTGTGATGTATGTCAGAGAGTGTTTTGCCTATGTTCTCCTCTAAGAGTTTTATAGTTTCTGGTCTTATGTTTAGATCTTTAATCCATTTTGAGTTTATTTTTGTGTATGGTGTTATAAAGTGTTCTAGTTTCATTCTTTTACAAGTGGTTGACCAGTTTTCCCAGCACCACTTGTTAAAGAGATTGCCTTTTCTCCATTGTATATTCTTGCCTCCTTTATCAAAGATAAGGTGTCCATATGTGCGTGGGTTTATCTCTGGGCTTTCTATTTTGTTCCATTGATCTATATTTCTGTCTTTGTGTGTATGTGGCTTTTACTATGAAAGAAAGGCAGGTTTTTGAGCAAAGAAACAACATCATGTTTTAAAAGGTTACTCAAGTTTCTGGGTTGGGAATAGACTGCATAAGATAAGGGAATAGTATAAAAAGTCCAGAAATAAGTACAATGCATATATACAGCCTATGTATAAATAAGTTGACTAAACCCAACTGTTCTCAGCCATCACTTACTCACCCTATAGCTTTAGGCCCAGTTGATTTTGCTTTCTCTACTTTCTTCCCTTAGATTCCAGGATGGAAAAAGAATTAACAAATGGTATTGAAACAGTTGGCTACCTACTATAAAAGATCTTACTCATTTTTTTTACATCAAAATAAACTCCAGATAGAACTTGATTAATGTGTAAAACAATATCCTAAGAAAATAAGATCATTTAAAATAAAAATAAGTAGTAAATGAAAAAAATATTACAAAGAAAATAGAACATAGATTTCATAAATGAAAAGCTGTATCAATGTTCATTATTATATTCAATCATTTGTCCAATATTACATCATGTCTATTTTGTTATAAAATATGAATTAGGCATTTGTGGTATATCAGTGAATGTAAGAGATCATAGAATACATCAATTATAAAACTTATTTTTGGGGAGGTGTCAAACAAGAAGCGCAGTTACAAATAAGTAAATTATTGACTATTTTAGATGTTAAGTACACAGGGATCATGGGTGCTGGAATAGGAATAGGTGCTTATTTGCAGAATTTTTAAGTGTGATCTGGGTAAACATGATTGAAAAGGTGAAATTTAAGCAAAGATCAATGCAGAGAGATTTTGCCTAGCAGATATCTGTGGACGGAGTGTCATATGTAGAGGGAATAGCAGACAAAGACCCTATAATCAGACCATGTGTGACACGTCATAGGAAAAGGAGGGTGTTCCACATGATTGGCACAGAATAGGTGGAGAGAAGTCCTGGGGAGACAGTCAGTGGCCTGAATAATGATGGGCCTTCCTGGCCTTGTGGGTAACTGTGACCATCACAATGAGACAAACACAGCTCAAGTTTTTGCACAGAGGAAAGATATAATTCAACTTAGGTTTTAAAAGGATTATTCCTTAGTTTTACTATTTTAAATACATCATGTAGTGTTTGTCTAGACTTATTTCACTTAATGTCTTCCAGGTCCACCCATGTCGTTGCAAATGGCAGAATTTCCATCACATTTAAGGTTGAATAATTGTATAAAAATGTCTTCTTGACCCAGATGATCACGATGGTGTGATCACTCACCTAGAGCCAGACATCCTGGTATGTGAAGTCAAGTGGTCCTTAGGAAACATCACTATGAACAAAGCTAGTGGAGGTGATGGAATTCCAGTTGAGCATTTCAAATCCTAAAAGATGATGCTGTAAAAGTGCTGCACTCAATATGCTAACAACTTTGGAAAACTCAGCAGTGGCCACAGGACTGGAAAAGGTCAGTTTTCATACCAATCCCAAAGAAAGGCAATGCCAAAAAATATTCAAACTACTGCACAATTGCACTCATCTCACATGTTAGCAAAGAAATGCTCAAAATTCTCCAAGCCAGACTTCAACAATATGTGAACTGTGAACTTCCAGACATTCAAGCTGGTTTTAGAAAAAGCAGAGGAACCAGAGATTAAATTGCCAATGTCTGCTGGATCATTGAAAAAGCAAGAGAGTTTCAGAAAACTATATATTTCTGCTTTATTGACTATGCCAAAGCCTTTGACTATGTGGATGACAATAAACTGTGGAAAATTCTGAAAGAGATGGGAATACCAGACCACCTGTCCTGTCTCTTGAAAAATCTGTATGCAGGTCAAGAAGCAACAGTTAGAACTGGACAAGGAACAACAGACTGCTTCCAAATAGGAAAAGGAATACGTCAGGGCTGTATAATGTCCCCCTGATTATTTAACTTATATGCAGAGTACATCATGAGAAATGATGGGCTGGATGAAGCACAAGCTGGAATCGGGATCACTGGGAGAAATATCAATAACCTCAGGTTTGTAGATGACACCACTCTTATGGCAGAAAGTGAAGAAGAATAGAGCCTCTTGATGAAAGTGAAAGAGGAGAGTGAAAAAGTTGGCTTAAAGCTCAACATTCAGAAAAATAAGATCATGGCATCTGGTTCCATCACTTCATGACAAATAGATGGGGAAACAGTGGAAACAATGGCAGACTTTATTTTTTTGAGCTCCAAAATCACTGCAGATGGTGATTGCAGCCATGAAATTACAACTCTTATTCCTTAGAAGGAAAGTTATGACCGATCTGAACTGCATATTAAAAAGCAGAGACATTATTTTGCCAACAAAGGTCTGCCTAGCCAAGGCTATGGTTTTTCCAGTAGTCATGTATGGATATGAGAGTTGGACTATAAAGAAAGCTGAGTGCTGAAGAATTGATGCATTGGAACTGTGGTGTTGGAGAAGACACTTGAGAGTCCCTCAGACTGTAAGGAGATCCAACCAGTCCATCCTAAAGGAAATCAGTGCTGAGTGTTCATTGGAAGGACTGATGCTGTAGCTGAAACTCCAGTACTTTGGCCACCTCATGTGAAGAGTTGACTCATCCAATTAAATAAATTTATATTAATAAAAAAAAAAGAAAGAAAAGACCCTTATTGAAGGTGGGAGTAGAAGGGGACGACAGAGGATGAGACGGTTGGATGGCATCACCGACTCAGTGGACATGAGTTTTGGTAAACTCTGGGAGTTGGTGATGGACAGGGAGCCCTGGTGTGCTGCAGTCCATGGGGTCACAATGAGTCAGACATGACTGACCAACTGAACTGAACTGAACCACCAGTTTATCCATTCATCTGTCGGTGGGCATTTGGATTGTTTCTGTACCTTGGCTCTTAAGAATAATGATGCCATGGATGACCGTGGGAGTGCAGATAATGCTTCAAATCCTGATTTCTATTCTTTAGACATGCTGGCAGGAGTGGAATTGCTAGATCCTATGATAGTTCTAGTTTTAATGTGGAAGGTGGGGAGGAACCTCTGTACTGTGTTCCATAGCAGCTGTACATTTTACTTTCCTAACACTTTGATATGGTGATGCTTTCAGCAGTGTGTGTATATGTCCGAACTCATTATATGGAATACATGTATTTTTTTTTTTTTTGTATATAAAGTATATCTCAATAAAGCTTTAAGAAAATGAAATTAGTCTGGCTAATGGCATGGAAGTAGATTATATAGGACAAAGACAGAAGCAGGTATTTTTATTTTTTTTTATTTTTTATAGCAATTCAGGTTAGAAATGGGGACAGACTCTGACCCAGGCAGGAAGGTAGCAATGGTGATGATGAAAAGTTTTTGTATTCTGGATATGTTTTAAAGAGAAAAGAATGTGACCACATATTGAATTTACATGAGAGAAAAACAGGAGTTGAAGGATGACTTCAATATTTTTTTTTTTGATGTGGACTGTGTCAAAAGTCTTTATTGAATTTGTTACAATATTGCTTCTCTTTTATGTTTTGTTTTGTTTGTTTTTTGGCCGTGAGGTGTTTGTGATCTTAGCTCCCCAAACAGGGATTAGACTCACACTCCCTGCATTGAAAGGCAGAGACTTAACCACTGGACTGCCAGGGAAGTCCCACTCCAATGTTTTTTGATCTATGCCACTGGAAGGTGGCTTTGCCATCAACTGAGATGGGGAAGAAAGATGGAAGGGGTGGGTGGGTGTGATGGGAGAAAGCAAGCAAAGATAATCAGTTTCAAACCTGCTGAATTTGAGATGATTATTGAAATTTTCAGTCATCAATTATTTATTTAATCTGGAGATCACAGAAAATTTAGAAACAAATTTGGGGGAGTATCTGAAACAATGAAAATTAATACAGTCCCTAAGAGAGAGAGTACTAATGTAAGAAAACAAGGACTGAGTTTGGAAGTATTAGAATTAAATGCTAGAGGATAAAAGATGAACCCAGTAAAGGAGACTGCAGAGAACCAGCCAATAAGGTAGAAAGAAACTCAGAAAATTGTGATGTCCTGAAAGATAAATTAAGAAAGGAGATAGGTGTGGGGGGAAGAGAGAGAAGGAAGGAGGGAAAAGTTAACTGGATCTAAGAGACTATTCTTCTGTGTCAAGTAAGAAGACGATTGAAAATTAGGTTAGTTCTAGCTCTGTGAAGAATGCTGTTGGTAGCTTGATAGGGATTGCATTGAATCTATAGATTGCTTTGGGTAGTATACTCATTTTCACTATATTGATTCTTCCAATCCATGAACATGGTATATTTCTCCATCTGTTAGTGTCCTCTTTGATTTCTTTCACCAGTGTTTTATAGTTTTCTATATATAGGTCTTTAGTTTCTTTAGGTAGAAATATTCCTAAGTATTTTATTCTTTCTGTTGCAATGGTGAATGGAATTGTTTCCTTAATTTCTCTTTCTGTTTTCTCATTATTAGTGTATAGGAATGCAAGGGATTTCTGTGTGTTGATTTTATATCCTGCAACTTTACTATAGTCATTGATTAGTTCTAGTAATTTTCTGGTGGAGTCTTTAGGGTTTTCTATGTAGAGGATCATGTCATCTGCAAACAGTGAGAGCTTTACTTCTTCTTTTCCAATTTGGATTCCTTTTATTTCTTCTTCTGTTCTGATTGCTGTGGCCAAAACTTCCAAAACTATGTCGAATAGTAATGGTGAAAGTGGGCACCCTTGTCTTGTTCCTGACTTTAGAGGAAATGCTTTCAATTTTTCACCATTGAGGATAATGTTTGCTGTGGGTTTGTCATATATAGCTTTTATTATGTCGAGGTATGTTCCTTCTATTCCTGCTTTCTGGAGAGTTTTTATCATAAATGGATGTTAAATTTTGTCAAAGGCTTTCTCTGCATCTATTGAGATAATCATATGGTTTTTATTTTTCAATTTGTTAATGTGGTGTATTACCTTAATTGATTTGCAGATATTGAAGAATCCTTGCATCCCTGGGATAAAGCCCACTTGGTCATGATGTATGATCTTTTTAATGTGTTGTTGGATTCTGATTGCTAGAATTTTGTTAAGGACTGGAGGAATCAACTTACCTGACTTCAGGCTCTACTACAAAGCCACAGTTATCAAGACAGTATGGTACTGGCACAAAGACAGAAATATAGATCAATGGAACAAAATAGAAAGCCCAGAGATAAATCCACGCACATATGGACACCTTATCTTTGACAAAGGAGGCAAGAATATACAATGGATTAAAGACAATCTCTTTAACAAGTGATGCTGGGAAAACTGGTCAACCACTTGTAAAAGAATGAAACTAGAACACTTTATAACACCATACACAAAAATAAACTCAAAATGGATTAAAGATCTCAACGTAAGACCAGAAACTATAAAACTCCTAGAGGAGAACATAGGCAAAACACTCTCTGACATACATCACAGCAGGATTCTCGATGACCCACCTCCCAGAATATTGGAAATAAAAGCAAAAATAAACAAATGGGACCTAATTAACCTTAAAAGCTTCTGCACATCAAAGGAAACTATTAGCAAGGTGAAAAGACAGCCTTCAGAATGGGAGAAGATAATAGCAAATGAAGCAACTGACAAACAACTAATCTCGAGAATATACAAGCAACGCCTACAGCTCAACTCCAGAAAAATAAATGACCCAATCAAAAAATGGGCCAAAGAACTAAATAGACATTTCTCCAAAGAAGACATACAGATGGCTAACAAACACATGAAAAGATGCTCAACATCACTCATTATCAGAGAAATGCAAATCAAAACCTCTATGAGGTACCATTTCACACCAGTCAGAATGGCTGCGGTCCAAAAGTCTACAAGTAATAAATGCTGGAGAGGGTGTGGAGAAAAGGGAACCCTCTTACACTGTTGGTGGGAATGCAAACTAGTACAGCCACTATGGAGAACAGTGTGGAGATTCCTTAAAAAACTGGAAATAGAACTGCCTTATGATCCAGCAATCCCACTGCTGGGCATATACACTGAGGAATCCAGAACTGAAAGAGACACATGTACCCCAATGTTCATTGCAGCATTTATAATAGCCAGGACATGGAAGCAACCTAGATGTCCATCAGCAGATGAATGGATAAGAAAGCCATGGTACATATACACAATGGAGTATTACTCAGCCATTAAAAAGAATACATTTGCATCAGTTCTGATGAGGTGGATGAAACTGGAGCCTATTATACAGAGTGAAGTAAGCCAGAAAGAAAAACACCAATATAGTATACTAACGCATATATATGGAATTTAGAAAGATGGTAACAATAACCCTGTGTACGAGACAGCAAAAGAGACACTGATGTATAGAACAGTCTTATGGACTCTGTGAGACAGGGAGAGGGTGGGAAGATTTGGGAGAATGGCATTGAAACATGTAAAATATCATGTATGAAACGAGTTGCCAGTCCAGGTTCGATGCAAGATACTGGATGCTTGGGGCTGGTGCACTGGGACGACCCAGAAGGATGGGATGGGGAGGGAGGAGGGAGGAGGGTTCAGGATGGGGAACACATGTATACCTGTGGCGGATTCATTTTGATATTTGGCAAAACTAATACAGTTATGTAAAGTTTAAAAATAAAATAAAATTAAAAAAAAAAAAGAAAATAAGATTAGTAACAAGTGATCTTTGGCATCTTTGGATGAGAGTGGGTTGGTGGCTTCCTGGCTTAACTGACATGAGTTAAGAGAGCCTGGGAAGAGAGGAATTAAAGCAACACAACTTTTGATGAATTTTCCTGCAAAGAGAAGAAAGAAATGAAGAGGCAGGCAGGGGAAGTAGGGTCCTGATCAAAGTAATGGACCAAATAGACGATTCAACAAGAATAATGCAGTAGAAAGTAAAAAATACGTAAGTATATGTTTGATTTAGAAGCAAGAGAAGAGCATTGTTGAGGTGATGGCATAGCAGGGTCTAGTACTTGTGTAGAGGGGCTGAGTTTAAATAGAAGTTTGGTATGATCATCTGTGGCAACAGATAGGAAAAAACTAGGGACAAATGCTGGTAGGTGGATGGGCCATTTTGTTGGTAGAAAACTGTGAAGTTCTCTGCTGAAGCTTTCGATTTTCTCCGTGAAGTAGGAAGAAGTGTGAGGATTGAAACAGGTTATATGTGTGAAGCACACAGCGTTCCTAATGTATATTATAATAATAAGTATATTGACATAGATAATATTCATAATATATCAATAATTAAAGATGGTTACAAATGGTATACAGGGTATAACCAAACATTTTTTAGAGTCAAAAAAAAATGTTTTTTAGGATGAATACTATAACCCACTCCAGTACTCTTGCCTTGAAAATCCCATGGATGGAGGAGCCTGGTAGGCTGCCGTCCATGGGGTCGCTAAGAGTAGGACACGACTGAGGGACTTCAGTTTCACTATATATTTAACAGTAGAAAGAACCTTGTGTTGAGTTTGAGTCTAAGAGTTAGAGTTGAAGAAAGCAAAGAACACTTTAAAACCTCAAATGAAAAGTACTTTCAGGTGCAAATCAAAAGTCAGACTAGGTGCCAAACTGGAACAAATCAAACATGCATTTGGAAGCTACGTCAGGGAGGGATATATGGAAGAACCCAAAGAAATGTATCTACACTTACTGGTCTTTATGCTGCCTTTAAGATATGAGTTTGTGGATGGGGTATTGTAGAGTGGAAGCTGTAAAAAGCAAAAAAATCTCTTTCATTCCCTCTTTAGGTTTGTAGTGATTATGGTATTATGTATAGATTAGAATATCAGTTCTCCAGTTACTGTGTGTTTATTACGTAGCTGAGAAACAGCTGCTATCAGATATGATTGGCAATGATCCTAGAGCTCCTAGTTAATGCTCTTTAATAAACCTTTGGAAATTTATAATTGAGGTCATGACTTAGCCAGAAATTAAGTACAAGGGTGTTTAAGTTTGAAATAATTCCATAACTTGAAAGATGTACATTATAAAGCATTTTTAATAATTTAAGTTACTTGCAGTCAAAAGTATTTTGAAGTAGAATAAATTTTAAAAAGAGTTTCAGTTAAAAGACAAGATTTTATGACATTTATTCTTTTATAAAATGTATTGCACTGTAAACATTTTATCACTAATTTCTTTTTTGGCAGTATCTTGATCCACATGATCCACAAGATAATTTGCTTAAAAGTTTAAATTTTCCCTTGTGACTGCATTTATATTTTATTCTATGACTTTTGTTTGTTTGTTTGTTTTGATTAGTTATTGAAGATAACCTATTGCTGTTTTACTAATATTACAAACAGAAATTAACACGGTTTTAAAAAACAGAGACTAATACAAAGCATTTTATTTTTAAATATACTTTTCAATCTCCCTTTGTATTTATTTTCTCTGTGCACCTTATGACCACAAGCAAGTCATTTTTCATCTCAGAGACTTTCACTCCTCATTTGAAATGTGAGTCCAGATATCCCTGATTTAGGATGACTGGATTTAGGATTATGTGACTTTCAGCTCAGTTCAGTTCAGTGGCTGAGTCGTGTCCGACTCTTTGCAACCCCATGAACCGCAGCATGCCAGGACTCCCTGTCCATCACCAACTTCTGGAGTCCAACCAAACCCATGTCCATTGAGTTGGTGATGCCATCCAACCATCTCATCCTCTGTTGTCCCTTTCTCCTCCTGCCCTCAATCTTTCCCAGCATCAGGGTCTTTTCTAATGAGTCAACTCTTCGCATCAGATGGCCAAAGTACTGGAGTTTCAACTTCAACATCAGTCCTTCCAGTGAACACCCAGGACTGATTTCCTTTAGGATGGACTAGTTGGATCTCCTTGCAGTCCAAGGGACTCTCAAGAGTCTTCCCCAACACCACAGTTCAAAAATATTAATTCTTCAGCGCTCAGCTTTCCTTATAGTTTAACTCTCACATCCAAACATGACCACAGGAAAAACCATACATACATAACTGTTGCTTCCTGATCTGCATATAGGTTTTTCAAGAGGCAGGTCAGGGGGTCTGGTATTCCCATCTCTTTCAGAATTTTCCACAGTTGACTGTGATCCACACAGTCAAAGGCTTTGGCATAGTCAATAAAGCAGAAGTAGGTGTTTTTCTGGAACTCTCTTGCTTTTGCAATGATCCAGTGGATGTTGGCAATTTGATCTCTGGTTCCTCTGCCTTTTCTAAGACCAGCTTGAAAATCTGGAAGTTCATGGTTCACTTATTGCTGAAGCCTGGCTTGGAGAATTTTAAGCATTACTTTACTAGTGTGTGAGATGAGTGCAATTGTGTGGTAGTCTGAGCATTCTTTGGCATTGCCTTTCTTTGGGATTGGAATGAAAACTGACTTTAAGATGGTGTGAAAGCATTACACATTCAGTAGGAACTGTACTTTGAATTTTGATGTTTTTTTCTTGGGCCAGCAATATGAGGTATGATTCCCTCATGATGCTGGGCAGAGAGTGGAGCATAACTCCCAGTCAGCCATGTGATCACTGAGCAGTACATTGCCAATAAACTCACAACTGTTCCGCACCCAGATATCCATCCTGTTTTTCACTTCCAGTACAGTATTCATTAAACTACATGTGAGAATCAACACTTTATTATAAAATAGGCTTTGTGGTAGATGATTTTGCCATCTGTAGACTAATGCCCCAGATAACTCAAGGGTAAAGAATCCACTTAACAATGCAGGAGTCGTGGGTTTGATCCCTGGGTCAGGAGTATCCTCTGGAGGAGGAAATGGCAATCCATTCCAGTATTCTTGCCTGAGAAATCCCATGTACAGAGGAATTTGGTGGGCTATAGTCCATGGAGTGGCAAAAGAGTTGGACACTACTGAGCGATTAAACAACAAGGCTAATGTGAGTAACTGAGTAACTTAAACTACCATGTTTAAGGTAGGCTGCTGCTGCTGCTGCTGCTGCTGCTGCTGCTGCTGCGTCACTTCAGTTGTGTCTGACTCTGTGCGACCCCATAGACAGCAGCCCACCAGGCTCTCCCCTGCAGGCAAGAACACTGGAGTGGGTTGCCATTTCCTTCTCCAATGCATGAAAGTGAAAAGTGAAAGTGAAGTCGCCCAGTCGTGTCCGATCCTCAGCAACCCCATGGACTGCAGCCTACCAGACTCTTCCATCCATGGGATTTTCCAGGCAAGAGTACTGGAGTTGGGTGCCATTGCCTTCTCCTTAAGGTAGGCTAGGCTAAGCTAAAATGGTAGGCTAGTTGCATTAAATGCATTTTTGACTTGATAATTTCCACTTTACTGGGGCATAATCTGATTGTAAGGGGAAGAATATCTGAATATCAGACTACTCAGCAGGTATCTTCTTCAGTTCAGTTCAGTCGCTCAGTTGTGTCTGACTCTTTGTGACCCAATGAACTACAGCACACCAGGCCTCCTTGTCCATCACCAACTCCGAGAGTTTACCCAAACTCATGTCCATTGAGTCAGTGAGGCCATCCAACCATCTATCATCTGTCATCCCCTTCTCCTCCTGACCTCAATCTTTCCCAGAATCAGGGTCTTTTCAAATGAGTCAGCACTTCAACTTTCAGAAATGATGATCTATGTTTATCTCTTCATAAGTATTTTTTATCTTTTTCATATTTATGAAAATTAGCAAGAGCAAGGGATGAATATTTTTCAGTTTACTTCTTTTACTGTAGGGCTAATTTAGATTCCTACTAAGATGACATCCTTTTTAGCATTCTACTCAGTATATTATGGCTTATGAGGTCTTTCCAGTCTACCTGTAGGACACAAATAACTTCAGTCACACAGTGTACTTCACAGATGGTCCTAACTTACTTCCAATGGTTATTTCTCTAAGAAATAAAGTGTTCATTGGTCAGTCATGTCTGACTCTCTGTGACCCTATGGGCTAGCCCACAGGGCTCCTTTGTGCATGGAATTCTCCAGGCAAGAATACTGGATAGTTTTTCTGTGTAGTCTTGCCACCTCTTTTTAATATCTCCTGCTTCTATTAGGTCTGTATCATTTCTGTCCTTTATTGTGCCAATCTTTGCATGAAATGTTCCCTTGGTATCTCTAATTTTCTTGAAGTGATCTCTAGTCTTTCCCATTCTATTGTTTCCCTATATTTCTTTGCACTGATCACTGAGGAAGGCTTTTCTTATCTCTCCTTGCTATTCTTTGGAGCTCTGCATTCAGATGGGTATATTTTTCCTTTTCTCCTTTGATTTTAGCATCTCTTCTTTTCTCAGCTATTAGTAAGGCCTCCTCAGACAACCATTTTGCCTTTCTTTTTCTTGGGGTGGTCTTGATCCCTGCCTCCTGTACAATGTCAGAACCTCTGTCCATATTTCTTCAGACACTCTGTCTATCAGACCTAATCCCTTGGCTCTATCTGTCTAAGCCACCAGGTAATTTCTTGTTATGCATACCCAGATAAGGACTTTATCAATAATACAAGGGGTTCTTTGTGTAAATCTCTGGAATCTCTATATTGTTCCCTTCTCCCTAGTATTGTGCCCTATAAATTTTAGCTAGTACCTTGGCGTCCTTAAATTCCCATCTCAACCTCCTTAACTCAGCAACATCACAAGACTCTGGTGGGGTACTGCATCCCAGCTTTGTCTCCACTATTGTCTCTAAGCTGAGGGAGTTGTAGGGCTCACTTCAGTGTGTTCCTTCTCTAAGAGACCCCAGTCCTTCTCTGCTCATGTCTGAAATCCTTTTTACAGATACTTTGTCCAATTCCCTAGGTGTTAACATTGGGAATGGTAAAGTTTTATGTCTTGAAGCTGTAACCTAAAAAATAAAATTTAAGTATATTTACTCTATCGTGGAAAGTCATCATATGTGTTAAGAATAAATCTAAGGAAATATTTGGAAATCATTTTAAAAAGCCGTACATTATTATTAGGAGCCTTAAGGAAGACCTGACTCAGTGGAGGAATACACCATGTTCAAATATTGAAAGATTCAAAATTGTAAAGAGAACAAATCTCTCCAAATTAATTTATGGCCTTAGTGCAATTTTATTTAAAATCCCAGTAGGTTATATAATGGAGTTTTACAAATCATTCTAATTATGTTCATCAAAATACAAAGGGAAAAGTACATCCAAGACAACTCTTGAAAAATAACATGGTATAAAGATTTAGTCCTTCTGAAATCAAGAAAGATTTTAAAGATGTTTAAATTAATATAGGATGAAACTGGTACAAAGGATAGCAAAGAGAACAATGGAACACAAGACACGTGGATACATGATTTATGACAAGCATTGTATTGCATAATATTACAGACAAGATGTTCTTTTCAATAAAAGGTTCTGGATGAATTGGATCTTCTCATGAAAGAAATGAAAATTGACCTTTATCTCGCACCGCACACAAAAATCTATTTCCTGTTGACTGTAGATCTAAAATATGAAAGTGATAATATTAAAGCTTTTAAAATACAGTAAAAAATATCTTTATAAATGTGGGCTAGGTAAACAGGACACAAAAGCCCTTGAATCTAAGAGAAAACAGTAGGTTGGATAATATTAAAATTAAAGAATTTTGTTTGTGAGGTGGTCCCATTAAGGAAGTAGAAAGGAAAAAAAATCTACTGAGAAGAAAATATTTGCAACAAATATATACAAGAAGTTGCAATGTATCAGTATGAAAAAGGCAGACAACCTAGGAGAAAACTAACAAAATACTTGAGGAAGGAATCACCAAAAGCTGGCATCCAACTACACAAAATCTTGAAAATCTAATCAAGCATTAATAATGGGAAATGCAAATTAACATGACAATGAGATATTCTAATAGGTATCGGTATGGCTAAAAGAAAATAATCTGCAAAGGAACCACTGCTATATTCAAATATTGATCTCATAAAGCTAATATTAGATAAAATAATCCAGAAACATAAGTATATGTATTATATGACTATTCATAAGGGTTAAAAACAAAGAGGTAAAATGTGTTTACATATTCAGCAATTGCAACAAGAGTTACGTTGTACAGAATGGAAAGCGTAGTAACTAGAAGTCAGCACAAGAAGATCTTGTTTTTTATAATCTTTTCTGTTTTTTAGATGGGTGGTCAAGATAGGAGAGATATGTTCACTTTGGGGCCATTCTTTTAACAGTCTGTAAGTTTATATATTGCCGTATGTGTTTGTTATGTTTCAGTTGATTAGAGTAAAAAAAGAGAAAAAATGGAGAGAAAGGATTAGACCCAATAAATTTACTAGACCCAATAAATGATTTAAATCAAGGTGTTCACAAATTGTAACAGAATAAAATTTTAAAGGTCCATGTATAGGCTTACTTTCTGAAATTTCAATGCACTAGAAAAGTGGGGAGAAGTTCTCAAAAACTTCTAGACAGAGGAGGAAAAACAGGTCAGCTCCAAAGAAGGAAGGATAAGACCTGCATTTTTTTAAAAAAATCAAATTTGGATTATAGAAGATAAAGGCAGAATAACCTCAAATTCCTTAGGGAAAATGATATTCAACTTGAAATTCTACATCAAGATAAACTGTCTGATTATAAATTCAGGATAAGTACATTTTCTTAAATGGCAGCATCTTAAACAACTATCTGCCATACATCATTTCAGAGGCAGTTGTTCAGTATAAGGGGCTTCCATGGTGGCTCAGAGGGTAAAGAATCTGCCTGCAATGAGGGATAACCAGGTTCAATTCCTGGATCAGAAAGATCCCCTGGAGAAGGGAATGGCAACTCACTCTAGTATTCTTGTCTGGAAAAGTCCATGGACAGAGGAGCCTGGTAGTCTCCAGTTCCTGGGGTCGCTAAGAGTCAGGCACAACTGAATGACTTCACTTTCACTTTTCACTTTCATGCATTGGAGAAGGAAATGGCAACCCACTCCAGTATTCTTGCCTGGAAAATCCCAGGGATGGGGGAGCCTGGTGGGCTGCTGTCTATGGGGTCGAACAGAGTCGGACACGACTGAAGTGACTTAGCAGCAGCAGAGGGACTAACACTGCTCAGTACAGAGGTAAAAAAACAAGTGGGAGCAGAGGCTGTAGGATGGCAGAAACAGTGGCCATGACTAAAGAACTCAGGGAAATTTAACCCTGGGATGATGCTTCTACGGTGGACCTTGTGTCATAGATCATCTGAGCTGGCACAATGGAATACCATAGTCTGGTGGCTTATAAACAAACAAGACACATTTCTTACAGTTCTGGAGTCTGAGGAATCCAAGAGCAACATTCCAGTAGATTCCAGGTCTGGTGACAGCTCACTCTTGATTTACTGATGGCTATCATTTCGTTGGTAACCTCACATGACAGAAAAGGCCAGGGAAGTCTCTGGAATCTCTTTCATAAGGGGCACTGACTTCGTTCATGAGCTTGGATCCAATCAGCTCCCAAAGTCCCAAGTTTCAACTGCTATCACTCTTGGAGAAAAACTTTCAGTATATGAATGGGGGAGCCCAAATATTCAATCTACAGTGGACCATAGAAAGTAGTTATGCTATGCTAAGTCATACTGGGACTGAAATTGTCAATGGCTCCAGAATGATCATCCAAAAAAGACACTGACTAGGCAATAGTCAAGTAACTGAATACAAAAAGTTTGCTGGAAGATAGACTAAATGATATATTTAAGGAATTACCTCTTCATTCTCTTGCCATAGAACTGAACATTAGAAAATTCAGGAAAAAACAACAAACTGAACATAAGTAATAATCAAGGTCTATGTATGAAACAAAGTAAAATGTGTCATTATGGAAACAACTAAAAGATTATAAGAACTAGAATCAGTCCTTGATATAAGGAACATTCCTTTGAATATTACTCTTACCCTGACATTGGGCTTTAGAGATGCTAGTAAAGATTGGAATGATTTTACTTCTGCTGTGTATTTTTGCCATGAAAGATATTTATATAGTCAGACTGATATAAAAGCTTGTTTTCAACCTTCAGAAATTATCTGTGGACAAAGGACTAAATACATAATTATTTTCAAAGTAAAAAAATGCTCACCTTGATAATATATAAGTATAAGGAGATGCAAATGTTGAAAAGGGAGTGAGGAGTGGGGAAGAGATGTGGAGCAATTAGAGGGATATTAATATTCACACCCAGTCAGTAATTAAGAAATAGAATGTCTAAAGAAGATTAAACGAGAAAGGGAGAATGTGCATCATCTGCATTTACTAAATAATCAATTGAAGCACTAGAAGTGATGTAAAATTTTGATCAAATGGGCATGAGGAGAGATAGGGGAAGTGGCAGAAAAGATGTGGTATACCTTCATCTTTCAGCTGGAGTCAAAGATAATGGAAAAGGCTAATACATTACAAAGTAGCATATGTGCATGCCTTTTTGAATTATGGCCATTACTATCAGAATAACTAATAATAGATAAGCTTCAATGTATCACTAGTTGCCTCTGGAGACTTCAAAAAGTTATGGAGGAAGTGGCAACTACTGGTTTTGAATGTAAACTCTTGGATACTATTAGTTTACATGTTTAAAAAATAATAAAAGTTTATAATTTCAAATAAATGCCTTCCATTTAATTTGAAGCCTTTAATAATACATCAAATCCTCCTGTCTTTTTCTGTGATTTTTTTCTTCAAAATGAATAATCTTTACTCTTGGGTAGTAACTAGATCATGTCTTTGGCTGATCCTAACAAGATGAATTCTTTTAGTTTCCTCTACAAATTAGCTAGTTAATGGTCCTCATAATTTGCAAAAGTCTGCCACCTTTGCCCTGTTAGTCTTGTCAGTGCTCTTCTGGCTCAACTAGCATTTCTTTCCTCACTCATCCTCACTGAGCTAGGGGCGATTTAAGCAAGGTCTGGAGAAGGCAATGGCACCCCACTCCAGTACTCTTGCCTGGAAAATCCCATGGATGGAGGAGCCTGGAAGGCTGCAGTCCATGGGGTCGCTGAGGGTCGGACACGACTGAGCAACTTCACTTTCAATTTTCACTTTCATGCATTGGAGAAAGAAATGGCAACCCACTCCAGTGTTCTTGCCTGCGGGGGAGAGCCTGGTGGGCTGCTGTCTACGGGGTCGCACAGAGTCGGACATGACTAAAGTGACTTAGCAGCAGTAGCAGTAAGCAAGGTCAAAAGCTAGGACTTAAAAAAAGTAAGTTGTCATTGTTGTAATTCAATCACTAAGTCCTGTCAAACTTTTTTGTTACCCCCATGAACTGCAGCCCTGCAGGCTCCTTTGTCTGTGGGATTTCCCAGGCAAGAATACTGGAGTGGGTTGCCATTTCCTTCTCCAAGGGATCTTCCCAATCCGGGGATCAAACCTGTGTCTCCTGGATTGCAAGTGGATTCTTTACGACCAAGCCACGGGGGAAGTCGACTTGTTTGCCAATTGTTGTTTTGCCACATGATCAGGATTCGATTCTCTGCCAGTGCCTGCTGTGACGGCCTATTTTACTAAATGTGATCAGTCTTGCTATGAAAAAGGGAAACTGAAGAGGATCGTTTAAGATCCTGTCAGGGCCAACTTCTATTCATTATATGCTGCTTCTTCCCCACAGTCTGGGGTAGCATTCTGGAAAGCATTAAGTGACTACTCTTTCTACTTTACCATTTCACTAGTCAAGTAAACTGAAATAATTTCTCTATAAATGCCCAGCAAATAAGGTGCATTTAGCAGACATCAGATACAATTTACAATTGCAGGAGTAAAACAATATATACAGCAGTTGACCAAATGGATGCCTGGCATAGCTAAAGGGCAAGACAATACAATTGACCAAAACAGTTGCTTTCCTTTATGTGACAGGAGACATTTTATTGACACATTCATTCAAAGAGACATTAACATTTTTTCCTAAGAAAGAATAGCTGAGTTTTTTTTTTTTTAATGTGGATTTTGTTTGAAACTTTCTTTCATATGCCATTTGTCTTCCAAACTGCAGAGGTAATTTTGGGGGTCAGACACAGTGTGACACTGATCAATCAATGACATTTTCTACTAATGCTGTAAAGTGCATTTCTGACACACTTCCAGTTGTTTCCATTTCATATAATAGCATCACACACATTCAGCAGAACAGATTGCTCATTAAATTTACTATCAGTCTTTGGTTAGGTACATATAAAAGATGCTGAGGAAATTGCATTCATAATAATGCAATATTCCAATTGTTGTTCTTTTTTCTTTTTTCTGTGTGCTGCTGGTATTAACATTGGCAAGCAGACTTTGCATTGTCTAGATAGTATCTCATAATATCAAATCCTTAAAATTTAGAAAAGTACATATACTACACATTTATAAACTCATGTATGACTCAGTGAGAGAGTTCAACATCTACTGTTAATGTTCATTTTATAAAATTACTTTAAGGAATCGTTATGTGACATAAAATAGCACAACTTATTATAGCTAAAGACTTCATAGAAAAATGACTGAAACATGTTGTGTATCTCCAATTATTCCTTTCATTCATAGCATAGTGGTTAACAAAAATGAGTGTACCAGAGTACCTGGGTGTGGTTATTGGCTTTGTAATTTACTAACAATGTGGTATTAAAATTGTTTCATCTGTAATAAGGTATTTAAATAAATACTCATTTAACTACATTGTAAGGTTGTTATAAATATTAAATGAATAATAGGTAAAATATGTCAAACATGTAGCATAGACATGGTACAATTATGTCAGTGAATGCTCTTATTCTTTTGTCATTCATGCATTTTATTTATTCAACAAGTAGCTATAAGACATCTAATATGGGCAAGTAATTTATCAAAGTGTCAGATATTTCAAATATCTTCAGTTCAGTTCAGTTGTTCAGTCGTGTCTGACTCTTTGTGACCCCATGAATCTAGACACATTATTTGAGAAAAAATGTATAGATAGCATAAGTAGACAACTATTTTTTTTTAATTTTTAAAATTTATTTATTTTAGTTGGAAGCTAATTACTTTACAATATTGTATTGGTTTTGCCATACATCAACATGAATCTGACACAGGTGTACACATGTTCCCCATCCTGAACCCCCCTCCCACCTCCCTCCCTGTACCTTCCCTCGGGGACGTCCCAGTGCACCAGCCCTGAGCATCCTGTATCATACATGGAACCTGGACCAGCGATTCATTTCACATATGATATTATACATGGTAAACAACTATTTTTATTTATTTATTTATTTATTTATTTTAAATTTTATTTTATTTTTAAACTTTACAATATTGTATTGGTTTTGCCAAATATCAAAATGAATCCACCACAGGTATACATGTGTTCCCCATCCTGAACCCTCCTCACTCCTCCCTCCTCCCTCCCCATACCATCCCTCTGGGTCATCCCAGTGCACCAGCCCCAAGCATCCAGTATCGTGCATCGAACCTGGGCTGGCGACTCGTTCCATATATGATATTATACATACTGTATATTAAAAACAAACTGCTAAGTGTTTAGTGTATGCAAAAATGTTTACGATGCATTAACCGCTAAAAAGAAAATTGTGTTATTTTTTATATTAGAAAAATGAATAGAGATAACAGCAAATGTGACAAGGGGGAAAATCAGGACAGTGCATGGGTATTTGAATAAGGTAATAATGACTATTATTAGTTGCTTCTGTGTCTCATTTCACTCTTTATCCCAGTAATTTATCCAGTATAACTTTAGTTAAGATTCTCATGGACAACCAAAAAGGAATGGATAAGTTCTTAGAAACATATAGCCTACTAAGACTGAATCATGAAGAATAGAAAATTAGAACAGACTGATTACTGGTAAGGATTTGAATCAGGAATCAAAAACCTTCCAACAAACAAAGTTCAAGACTAGAAGACTTCATTGATTAATTCTGCTAAATATCTGAAAAATTAATACCAATCCTTCTCAAATACTTATAAAAAATAGGAGAGGGAACACTTCCAAACTCATTTCACAATGCCAGCATTACCCTTATACCAAAATCAGACTAGGACACCACGAGAAAATTATGGGCCAATAGCCAGATGAACACAGATGCAAAAATCCTCAATAAAATATTAGCAAACTAAATTTAATGATACATTAAAAGGATTGTATGCAAAGATCAAATGGGACTTATTCCAGATATCCAAAGCCTATGACTGTGTGGATCACAATAAACTGTGGAAAATTCTGAAAGAGATGGGAATACCAGACCACCTGACCTGCCTCTTGAGAAACCTGTTTGCAGGTCAGGAAACAACAGTTAGAACTAGACATGGAACAACAGACTGGTCCCAGATTGGGAAAGGAGTATGTCAAGGCTGTATATTGTCACCCTGCTTATTTAACTGATATGCAGAGTGTATCATGAGAAATGCTAGGCTGGATAAAGCACAAGCTGGAATCACGATTGCTGGGATAAATATCAATAACCTCAGATATGCAGATGACACCACCCTTATGGCAGAAAGTGAAGAACTAAAGAACCTCTTGATGAAAGTGAAAGAGAGTGAAAAAGTTGGCTTAAAGCTCAACATTCAGAAAACTAAGATCATGGCATCTGGTCCCATCACTTCATGGGATATAGATGGGGAAACAGTGGAAACAGTGATAGACTTTATTTTTGGGGGCTCCAAAATCACTGCAGATTGTGACTGCAGCCATAAAATTACAAGAGGCTTGCTCCTTGGAAGGAAAGTTATGACCAACCTAGATAGCATATTCAAAAGCAGAGATATTATTTTGCCAAAAAAGTTCCATCTAGTCAAGGCTATGGTTTTTCAAGTAGTCATCTATGGATATGAGAGTTGGACTATAAAGAAAGCTGAATGCTGAAGACCTGATGCTTTTGAACTGTGGTGTTGGAGAAGACTCTTGAGAGTCCCTTGGACTGCAAGGAGATCCAGGCAATCCATCCAAAAGGAAATCAGTCCTGAATATTTATTAGAAGGATTGATGCTGAAGCTGAAACTCTAATACTCTGGCCACCTGATGTGAAGAACTGACTCATTGGAAAAGACCCTGATGCTGGGAAAGATTGAGGGCAGGAGGAGAAGAGGACAACAGAGGATGAGAAGATTGGATGGCATCACCAACTCAATGAACATGAATTTGAGTAGGCTCTGGGAGTTGGTGATGGACAAGGAGGCCTGGCGTGCTGCAGTCCATGGGGTTGCAAACAGTTAGACACGACTACGTGACTGAATTGAACTGAACATGGCTCTGCCCATCAGAACAAGACCCAGTTTCCCCCTTAGTCTATCTCTCCCATCCAGAACCTTCCATAAGTCTCTTATCCTTCTCCATTAGAGAGCAGACAGAATGAAAACCACAGTCACAGAAAACTAACCTATCTGACCTAAATCTGATCACATGAACCACAGCCTTATCTAAATCAATGAAACTATGAGCCATGCTTGTAGGGCTACCCATGATGGACGGGTCATGGTGGAGAGTTCTGACAAGATGTGGTCCATTGGAGAAGGGAATGGCAAACCACTTCAGTATTCTTGCCTTGGGAACCCCATGAACTGTTCTTCAAAAATGCATTTAATTACATTAACTCCCCCCAAGCCTTTTAAAAATATCATCTGACATAATATCCAGCTTCACTATGTTGCTATAGCAGAGTTACTATAATAACTAGTATCTCTATGATCACTAGGAAAAATCTTTAATATCTTATTTGCATTATCATAGCATAACTTGCATCACTTTCATGTCTTATTTGTCAACTAGACAATAGTGTACGTTTTGGGAGACTTCAGAATGTGTTTCAGGCTTTGGAACAAAGACATGTGGTGCTTTCAGTGAGTGACCTTTAGCAAGTGATTAAATATCTCTGAAACTCAGTGTCCTCTTATTTAAAAGAATGGGTAGGACATTCTTCTTAAAATTTAAAAGGCCTAGCTACCCTGAATTGTAAGGTTTCAACATGTATCAATTTCATCATTTTTTGAGATCAGTGACTCTGTCTTGTATTCCTTTCATTCTCCACAGTACTCAGATTAGTGTCATTCCATTTTTTTGGAACTCAAATGTGTGGAATTGATTTTGCTTAATAAAGAAAAAGGAAATGTGACTCTTTAAGCATGACAAAAGAACTATGTGAATATTTTGATATATAATGTGAAGCAATATCCCATTGCTATTGATCATAGGGAGGCGGCATCAGTAGCTACATTGCAATGGTGCCTATCAATCAGTAATGGGCTGAATTGACTAGATCAAAAACATTAGGCAGCCAATGAGGAAAGAGGCAGAACATTAAACAAATTTAGGTTTTGCTAGCTGTATTTTGAGTCTCCAAGTGGAGGACAAATTGCAAGTATTCTCTCTGATGAAAGGACTTTAAGTCATGTAGTTGTCATTTAAGCCTCATTTATTCATACAAGTCTTGCAATCAATGATAATGCCATTGTAGGGAGAGAAATGTAGATCTTCAAAGCTGAAATATATTCAGATGCAAACTAAAGTGCAGCTTTGCCTTATGCAAAACAGCTCTCTTGATTCAGATCATGCTTTTCACTCCCACTTTAGATTATACTTTCTTGTGCTCAACTGAAAGACGAAGGGGGATATTTTGGATGCTCGAGACATTGAGAATTGATATAATTAGGATGTGGAGTGAAATTATTTTGATTTGGGGTTCGGTTGTTGCAAGCAGAAGAAGCTGTCCTGGATGCAAATAGGGGAGATTTTTCTCTTCCACTTCACCCACATTGTCTGGGAAAAAAATCAATTGTTTGACAATTAAATGTGGAGCCCACTGCTGATCAACAGCAGGTCTTGACAGGTTGGGATTAGATACCCAACTGCAGCTGTTTTTCTCCTCCCTCCTCTAGCACTGACGTGCTATAGAATTTGATTTAGGTATTTGGGATATAGAAAATTATATGTTAGGTAAGAAAATGAGCAGGAACTCTTTTTTTTTTTTTCAGGTGATTTTTTTTTAAACATCCTAATGATGATACTCACTATAAATACTTCATCTTCTTCTCGCCCACCCCTGAGGCTAAGCAGAGGATTTTCTTTCAGAAAGATTCTACTTTTCTGAGTAAAACTAAGCTATTTTATGTATCATACATTTCTCTGAAATACATACTTGGCCCTAAGATCAACAAGAATAAACATTTTGATGGGATTGTCAAAAAGGTTAATATGATGTTGGACTGGTGAATGCTATAGCACAATTGATGGTAGATGAACCAGATGACCTCTGGGGTCCTGTGATTTCCTGGCTGGAGAGGGTGAAAGTGACATCATTGTTATTAATAGGCGAAGACTGGCTAAAAACACCAATGTTCTCTAAGCTGTACACGAATGAAAAATTTCTTTGTTCAGCAAAACTGCTGTGTGCAGCCAGGGGTGGTTAAAATACATTACACGAAGATGCTGGAAAACTAGGTTCTGTTCCTTGCTGGTTCTCTAACTAGCAGTGTGACCTCAGCCAGCTCAATTAACCTCTCTGTATTCCTTTCCTTGCATATAAAACAAGCAGAACAATACCTGCCTTTTCTAACTTTCAGGATTGTTTTCCAATTCAACTGAGATAAAACATGTGGAAGTGTTTTGGAATGTATTGTGTGGCATACAAATGGAAGTTAATAATCATTGCCAGCTCTGTTTATGACTCTTTTTCTTTCAAAGGCTGTCCTTGCTCAAAATGAATCATTCTTCTTACTGCAATTACTTCAAGCTGATTATGTGTTCATTTCCCCGTCTCTGGCATCCTATAGCCATATTACATGCATTGTAGACTTCTTGATTGTGTCTAAAATTTTAGTTTAGTATACTGCTTTATATCCTCCCAATCAAACTTACCTGTCATTCAAGAGTTGTTTGGGGACATAGGTATTGCCCATTACATGTTTTCTCGACTCAGCAGAATTGAGTTTTAGCAAATGATGTATCTACATTTGACAATGCATTATATTCTGAGACCTCGTTCTTAGCCATGTAGTGTCATTGATAAAACTGTTTAAGAAATTGGATATGGTCCTTGCAAAAACTCCAAGTCTGACAAGCTTTAACCCTATTGTTGCTAGTAAGTCAGCATTTTATGATTAGAAGTTGATGACCTATATATTCAGCACTATATAGTTACTTTATCCTACTTGGTCCTCAAAAAAAAAAAAAGCCAAAAAGCATACCTCTTTGCCTATTATTCCATATTCACAAGGGCCTCAAACTCCTGTCTCCAGATTTATGTTCATATTTCTGATTACTGCCCTTGAATTCCAGCAAGGTTGTCAACATTTACCTACATACCTTATGACACTAAACATTTATAACATTCACAGAAAATGATGAAATCTTGCCAACAAGATTCTCATCTAGTAGGCCATTTATGCATATGCAAGATTTTGGGTCAAGATCCTCTCCTGTTCTCAAGTCCATTTCTAAGTCTTTGGGGATTCCATCTATTCTGAAGCATCCTGTTTCCCCAAATCAAAATGCCCAGCTATAACTTGAGCAGCAGATCATCCACAATGCAAGCAGCAGCTGAATGGGCCAAGGACACAACAGGTCCCATGAATGGAAATCAGGTCAGGGATGCTACATGAATCTGATCACACACTAGTTTCACTTCTTGCATGCTAAGTCACTGCCGTTGTGTCTGACTCTTTGTGACCCTTTGGACTGTAGCCAGTCAGGCTCCTCTGTCCATGGGATTCTCCAGGCAAGAAAACTGCAGGGGGTTGCCATTTCCTCCTCCAGGGGATCTTCCTGACCCAGGGATCAAACCTACATTTCTTAAGTCTCCTGCATTGGCAGGCAGGTTCTTTACCAGTAGCCCCACCTGATTTTGCATCTTCCTTAAACTGTAAAATTGGCTTCAGATTATGGTTATCTGGGCTCCCCTGGTGACTCAGGAGGTAAAGAATCTTTCTGCAATGTGGACCTGGGTTCTGTTTCTGGATCAGGAAGATCCCCTGGAGAACGGAATGACAAACTACTCTAGTATTCTTGCTTGGAAAATCCCATGGACAGAGGAGACTGGCAGGCTGCAGTCCATGGGGTCACAGAGAGTTGGACATGACTGACTGACTAACATTTGCACGCTTCTCATGGTTTTCTAGTCCACCTTAAAGCTTACCCCCAGGTGACTCTAAGAAATTCTTAGAAACAGGAAGCCGGGGATTCACTGTACACCAGGACTTTGGCTGTTCAGCTGAGCTCACACTGGGCTCTTTGTATCCAGGAAGAGGTACAGTTGTTTCTAGGGGCTTCCCAGGTGGCTCAGTGGTAAAGAATCTGCGTGCAATGAAAGAAATGCTTTGATCCCTGGGTCAGGAAGATCTGCTGGAGGAGGAAATGGCAACCCAGTCCAGTATTCTTGACTGGAGAATCCCATGGACAGAGGAGCCTGGTGGGCTCCAGTCCATGGGATTGCAAAGAGTAGGATGCAACTGATACATAAAACACACAGTTGTTTCCAGAGCTACAGGCCCATGTGCTTTTGAAGGGCTATTCAACTTCTCAACCTCACCTGCGATGCCCTGTAAAATATAAGAAGAGGGGATTGATTTGTGCTAAGACTACCATGGCCCAAACTACTGACTGAAAAAGATTTCTACGAGCTCCTCACTACACCCAGTATTTCAATAATAATAATAATATCATTACTACTAGTAGTAATGATACTAGTATTAGCCATTAAGGCCCAACCATTTGCTTGGTGAAAACTCTACACTTTCCACATGAAGGGTATTTTATTTCTTGGATGCTTCCTGGATTTTTTTTTTTTTTTTATTGTAAAGGTCATCTTCTCAACTTTTTATAAGGCTCCAAATAGATATTAAGTTCCATGCTACCAGCAAGTTTGAAAGTGGGTCATTGGATTCTAATTCATTCTTCTCAGTGGTAAGAGCTCTGAATAAGCCAGTTCTTCTACTAAATGACCTTTTTGGCAAGCACATCTATCCAAATGCATTTTTTTTTTATTTTTTATTGTCAAAGAGAATTCAGAGTAATTGAAAAAGACCATGGAATTAACAGTCTTTGGAGAACGCTTTACAATGAGCAGATCCTCACTACTCAGTTTAGGGAACACACTCATGTAAACAGGACAAGCAGACATAGTATAGTAGTGGAAAATGGCCATTTTGTTGCCACAGGGATGGTGCAGAGTGTCATTTTATTTGTTTTTAAAAACATTTATCTGTTTTGTTGCATCAGGTCTTAGTTACAGCATGCAAGATCTTTAGCTGCAGCATGTGGGATCTAGTATCCTGAACAAGGATTGAACCCAGACATTGGGAACACAGAGTCAGCCACTGAGCCACCAGCAAAGTCCCTGCCATTTTATTTTAATTTAATCTCCCTTTGATAAAAGAAGGTTTCTCACTCCATACCTTTCCTCCAGTTTGGCTTACTCTTACGTGTTCTGATACAAGGGTTTTACTAATAAGGATGGCTTATTAGAGGTCACCAGGAAATGGCAACCCATTCCAGTATTCTTGCCTGGAGAATTCCATGGACAGAGGAGCCTAGGCAGGCTACAGTCCAACAAAGAGTTGGACATGACTGAGCGACTAACATCACTCAGTAACAGAGTGACACACATCTAAGTAGGAAATTCGGTATTTATCTTCTTCATTTACATATATACTCTGTATATCAGGGAGGGGATGCTATGACTAATATCAACATCATAATACAAATCTGTGTTACTTGACCAGACTGTGTAATGTGCGGTCCAGACAATGTAAACATGCTCACATTTGTAGGTTGCTTTTTGGGGGTTCTGGCCTCAGGTGGTCGGCCTCTGCCTGCCACTGTTTTCCAGCCATCTAGACTGCATTGCCTAATGAGTTGCAAGGACTCAGTACAATCAGAAATAATCATTGTTCACAAACCTCTTCCCCTAGCATGCTTTTCCTCCTCACTCCCATTTACCACTGAAGGTTTTGCAGTTAATGTAATGCCTTACTTCACACTCTTGAGTGAGGAACTTGAGCGATACTTTCACTTCTCCTATGTTCACCCATTTTTGATCATTCAACAATTTCTATTGCTTCCTAGTTCCTGCTGCTGCTGCTAAGTCACTTCAGTCATGTCCGACTCTGTGTGACCCCATATACGGCAGCCCACCAGGCTCCCCCGTCCCTGGGATTCTCCAGGCAAGAACACTGGAGTGGGTTGCCATTTCCTTCTCCAATGCATGAAAGTGAAGTTGCTCAGTCGTGTCCGACCCTCAGCAATCCCGTGGACTGCAGCCCACCAGGCTCCTCCGTCCATGGGATTTTCCAGGCAGGAGTACTGGAGTGGGGTGCCATTGCCTTCTCCATCCTAGTTCCTACAAGCTCTCAAATATGTCCTTTCTTTACATCTCTACTGCAGTTTTTAACCAAAAAACCCTTTATTTTTAGAGCAGTTATGTGCTCACAGCTAAACAAATGAAAAGTACAGAGCATTCTCTTACACCCCTTGTCTCTTAGACACCCACAATCTTCCCCACTATTGACATCCTGGCCACAGTGTGTCATTTGTTACCACTGGTGAACCTACACTGGCCCATCATTATCACCTAAAGTTCACAGCTTACATGAAGTCTCATCCTTGGTGTTTTAAATTCAGTGGGCTTTGACAAGTATATAATGACATGCATCCACCATTGTAATATTGAGTAGCTTCAAGCCCTAAAAACACCCAGTGCTTTACCTGCTTAACCTTCCCTCCTCCTCAACCCCTGACAGCCACTAATCTTGTTACTGTCTGTACAGGTTTGCTTTCCCATGTTTGTTGTCTTTCTTTACTCAGGATATGCATGCCTATTTTAATAGATCTCCATATCTCCTAATAAATCTCCCTTCCTATTAATTTTCCATATAGAAAGTTGATTTTCTGATGCACCATTTAATCATCCCAGCGTCATGCTTAAATGACTTTTCACTGCCTCCAGTGTAAAGTCCTATTATTCAGTGATCCAAAGCTCATCAATATCTGGACCCTGCTTATCTCTTTTCCTTCATTTATTCCTCCATATATCCTGCCATACTGAAGGAACTGCAGTTCACAGAATGAACTGTGCTCTGTCTTTATGTGTATTTATAGATTCTTTTTCCTTTTCTAGGAATATATTTGTCCCTCCCATCACCTGGATATATTAAACTTGCTCCTCAAATCTCAGAATAGTATCTCTTTCTTTCAGAGTAAACTAAAATAACCTAAGATTGTGAACTCTTACATAACGTCCTGCATTATGCCCTCCTCATCATGGTACAAAATCACTATACCAAAGACATCTGCTTCCTAGCTGGTGTTTTTCATAAGGGAATTAGGTCCCCGAAGGCAGGAGTTGTACTTGTTCCTGTTTTTTCAGTAATTACCTACTTTCATATTTCCATAAACACTCATTTTTCTTTGGTCTTAGTGAAATTCGAAGCTACTAATAAAAAGCTGAGGAACTAATACATTGATGTAAATAAACTGTCAAATCGCCTCCATATTTTAGCATTGTCATGTTTGGCACCCAAGTAAAAATGTTCCAGACTAGGATATGATTTCCTTCCAGGTATATTATTTTTTACTTAGAAAGCAAAGGGAGTTTTTCAGCAAATGGATAGAAATATAGATATTTATTACACAGTGAATCTTATCATCTAGGATCCTTTGCTATGTTCCCAACCAGGATGAAGATATTCAATGTCCTTAAGTGCTATGGTTACTAAACTTTGTAGTTTTATTTTTAGGGAGAAAAACAGCTATTTTAAAATGAATGCACCTAGCTTGTAAAAAGACATAATATATGCATTACCAGTCTAGTAAACATTTACTAAGGAAACTAAAAAGACCTAACAGCTAAGTCTCTTCATTACAGGTATGCTTGAAAGCTTTGTCAATCCTTAGATACTAAAATACTTCTTTACAATAATTGAGCTTCAAAAATTCAAAACACATGTGACATACTATCACTATTGCTTTTTTTCTTTAACTCTAGGACAGACAGCTGAGTGTTGACTCAATTAATCTCCTTTGTCATCATTGATATACTTAAAGCCTTCCTTTCCCCTCTATCTCCTCTGCCCACTCAGCCTTTTTCCCATTTAGATTCCTTCCACAAGTTTGTCCACAGGTGTCTGTACCTTTGTTTATTCTACATAAATGATATGGTATCATAGAACCATTCTTTTTAATTTGTACTCATAAAGTATTTTTATAAAGCAAAACATTTAACTCCTTATATATCAACTGCTGAAGAGTAGGGCAATTTATTGATACAAACTGATGTAATTTTCAGTAACTTTAGGTTCGCTTCAGTTCAGTCGCTCAGTCGTGTCCGACTCTTTGTGACCCCATGAATTGCAGCACGCCAGGATTCCCTGTCCATCACCAACTCCCGGAGTTCACTCAGACTCACGTCCATCGAGTCAGGGATGCCATTCAGCCATCTCATCCTCGGTCATCCCCTTCTCCTCCTGCCCCCAATCTCTCCCAGCATCAGAGTCTTTTCCAATGAGACAACTCTTCGCATGAGGTGGTCAAAGTACTGGAGTTTCAGCTTTAGCATCATTCCTTCCAAAGAAATCCCAGGGCTGATCTCTTTCAGAATGGACTAGTTGGATCTCCTTGCAGTCCAAGGGACTCTCAAGAGTCTTCTCCAACACCACAGTTCAAAAGCATCAATTCTTAGGTGCTCAGCTTTCTTCACAGTCCAACTCTCACATCCATACATGACCACTGGAAAAACCATAGCCTTGACTAGATGGACCTTTGTTGGCAAAGTAATGTCTCTGCTTTTGAATATGCTATCTAGGTTGGACATAACTTTCCTTCCAAGGAGTAAGCATCTTTTCATTTCATGGCTGCAGTCACCATCTGCAGTGATTTTGGAGCCCCCCAAAATAAAGTCTGACACTGTTTCCACTGTTTACCCATCTATTTCCCATGAAGTGATGGGACCGGATGCCATGATCTTCGTTTTCTGAATGTTGAGCTTTAAGCCAATTTTTTCACTCCCCTCTTTCACCTTCATCAAGAGGCTTTTTAGTTCCTCTTCACTTTGCCATAAGGGTGGTGTCATCTGCATATCTGAGGTTATTGATATTTCTCCCAGAAATCTTGATTCCAGCTTGTGCTTCTTCCAATCCAGCATTTCTCATGATGTACTCTGCAAATAAGTTAAATAAGCAGGGTGACAATATACAGCCTTGACGTACTCCTTTCCCTATTTGGAACCAGTCTGTTGTTCCATGTCCAGTTCTAACTGTTGCTTCCTGACCTGCATACAGGTTTCTCAACAGGCTGGTCAGGTGGTCTGGTATTCCCATCTCTTTCAGAATTTTCCAGAGTTTATTGTGATCCACACATTCAAAGGCTTTGGCATAGTCAATAAAGCAGAAATAGATGTTTTTCTAGAACTCTCTTGCTTTTTTGATGATCCAGTGGATATTGGCAATTTGGTCTCTGGTTCCTCTGCCTTTTCTAAAACCAGTTTTAACATCTGGAGGTTCACGGTTCACCTATTGCTGAAGCCTGGCTTGGAGAATTTTGAGCATTACTAGCGTGTGAGATGAGTGCAATTGTGAGGTAGTTTGAGCATTCTTTGGCATTGCCTTTCTTTGGGATTGGAATGAAAACTCACCTTTTCCAGTCCTGTGGCCACTGCTGAGTTTTCCAAATTTGCTGGCATATTGAGTGCAGCACTTTCACAGCATCATCTTTCAAGATTTGAAATAGCTCAACTGGAATTCCATCACCTCCACTAGCTTTGTTTGCAGTGATGGTTTCAGGTTAGTAATTATAAAATATGAGGTTTTAGGAAATAGGATAAATGTGTTACCTGAATTAACTAATGGATTATCTTTTTATACGTTGTTGCCAGAAATCAGTATAATTTAATAATTATCATTATCAATAGTTGATTGGTTTAAGAATAATTAGAATGGTTATAGAGCTCAGTTTCTTGCCTTCAGGTTGTGCTTCCTTTGATTGCTATAGAATTCTCTATAACTTAGCCACTTGTCTGAGATCATTTCATTCCATTCATTGTTACCATATAAGTGCTGCCTTCATAACCCTTTTTGGGGGAACTTTAAGGTCATAGGAAATGTTTCTTCTCCATTTTATTAAAAAGTGGCTATATTTGGCTCATATTCTTATCAAAATAGAATGTGGTATCTCCCCACAATCCACTCCAGCATTTTGCAATATAAATACTGTTTTTAGTAACACATTTTAAAATGTTGTTGAAAACCCTGTGGCACGTGTCTTCAGTGTGACAACTTATCTCCTTTGATCTCTTTTGTTTCTCTTGGACTTCATTTTTTCTTGCCCTCACATTTTAACATCTAATATAGAATGTAACCATGCTTATTTAACTTATATGCAGAGTACATCAGGCAAAATGCCAGGCTGGATGAAGCACAAGCTGGAATCAAGATTGCTGGGAGGAATAACAATAATCTCAGATATGCAGATGACACCACCATTATGGAAGAAAGTGAAAAAGAACTAAAGAGCCTCTTGATGAAAGTGAAAGAGGAGTGTGAAAAAGTTGGCTTAAAGCTCAACATTCAGAAAACTAAGATCATGGCATCTGGTCCCATCACTTCATGGCAAATAGATGGGGAAACAATGCAAACAGTGACAGACTTTATTTTCTTGGGCTCCAAAATCACTGCAGATGGTGATTGCAGCCATAGAACTAAAAGAGGCTTGCTTCTTGGAAGAAAAGCTATGACCAACCTAGACAGCATATTAAAAAGCAGAGACATTATTTTTCCCAAAATGGCTGTCTAGTCAAGGCTATGGTTTTTCCAGTAGTCATGTATGGATGTGAGAGTTGGACTATAAAGAAAGCTGAGCACTGAAGAGCTGATGCTTTTGAACTGTGGTGTTGGAGAAAACTCTTGAGAGTCGCTTGGACTGCAAGGGCATCAAACCAGTGCATCCTAAAGGAAATCAGTCCTGAAAATTCATTGGAAGGACTCATGCTGAAACTCCAATACTTTGGTCACCTGATGTGAAGAACTGACTCATTTGAAAACACCCTGATGCTTGGAAAGATTGAAGGTGGGAGGAGAGGGGGACAACAAAGGATGAGATGGTTGGATGGCATCACTAACTCGATGGACATGAGTTTGAGTAAGCTCCGGGAATTGGTGATGGACAGGGAAGCCTGGTGTGCTGCAGTCCATGGGGTCACAAAGAGTCAGATATGACTGCGTGACTGAACTGAACTGAACTGATAGCATGTAACTTCATCTTGATTTTTCAAATACAAATTCACAATATTGTGTTTTTTATTTTATAACACTTAATGATACATTCAAAAGTTCTATTTTATAATCTTTTAACTTTGAAATAATGATTAATAAGAATTCAGCTTTATTTTAATGATTGGAGAAGCAAAATTTATTTTTTTTTCCAGGTTTATACTGCAGAAGGTCATCTTTAAAACTCGTAGTCCTTCTATCAAACTTACTCCTTCCTATCGATTTACATGGTTTTAGAGTATACTCATGTATACATGGGCACACACACACACACACACACACTGTGTGCTTTATGCCCTTGGAGGGTGTAATAGTTTAATACCTTGTTGAAAAATTTCTGTGCACATTTCTCTTTTTATTTTTTTATTTTTCCTTTTTGACTTTCACTTCTCACTTTATACTTTGTCCCTCTAATCTTGTGATGACCTAGGTTAAAAGTAATGGAAATGCATGTGTGATTTCTTAACCTTTTTGGTCATTCTTTAAATAGTGGATTTGTGTGTAATAATATGCATTTTTCTTTTCCATGGTAACCATAGAAACAAGATTGGTAGTGTACAATAAGCTTTAGAATTTAGATGATTTGAAACAAGGACAAACATATCTGCCACAGTGAGGAGAACTTCTCCCTCCAGTGAATTACCAAAGTGGGCTTTACATACATACACAATTTATTTCCAAGTATGTGAAAATGTTGTAAACTTGGTAAGTATGGGAAATTTGATAGGGTGGTTTATTTATGCAAATTGATAAAATTATCAGTAACTTCAGGTTAGTAATTATAAAATGTGAGGTTTTAGGAAACAGGATAAATGTGTTACCTGAATTAACTAATGGATTTACCTTTTAAGAAACTGTTGCCAGAAATCACTGTAATTTAATAAGTTGATATACTATCAATAACTGATTGGTCTAAAAATAATTTAAATGGTGATAAAGCTCAGTCTTACACCTTCAGGATGTGCTGCCCTCCATCTATACCAAGTACTTGCTCTGCTATGTAATGACTTTATCCAGAATTCACAAAAGGAGCCTGGATAATAAACTTTTACTGATCATTAACTCTAACTAGGAGACATTTAAAGTCCTGGGTTATTTTTGTTAATGAAAAATGAGAGTTAATCACTCATTCATGTTTGACTCTTTGTGACCCCATGGACTGTCCAGGCTCCCCTGTTGGAATTCACCAGGTGAGAATACTGGAGTGGGTAGCCATTGCCTTCTCCAGGGGATTGAACCCATGTCTCCTGAATTGGCAGGCAGAGTCTTTAACACTGAGAAACCTGGGAATCCCATTTTGTACTTATCTTGATGTAGTTAAATCATGGCTTATTACTGGAAATTTAATGCTCCTAATTTTTGTCATAAGTAATACTGTGATGAAAAATTTGTGATATACATTTTGAGACATCTAATTATTCCTTAGAATAGAATCACAGGAATGAGATTCCTGGAATAATAGTTGACATATGTAAACAATAAGCTTATTATTGAAATAATCTTTTGGATTTATCTGATTCAAGTATCTAAGTTGCTGTCATGAGTGGAATTTTTTAAGTTCAAAGACTTGCAATCAAAATAAAGTAACCGTCCATTGCAAATAAGTGGGTCCACGGTATAAAAGTGAGGACCAAGGCACAGAATAATACTCTTTCCTAATTGACAGAGCAAGGAAGTGGAGGACACAGGATGAAGATCTAGATAATTTGACTCTGAGCTACATTGTATTTTTGAGGGCATAATATTTCACATCTTCATGTTTATCTCAACTGTTTGTTGTAGTTATAATTTCTTTTATAATTTTTTGTCTTTTAATATTCATACTAGCTTATTTAAGTGGTTGACCATCAGCCCTTACTATATATTTGCCTTTCCTAGTGGGATTTTTCTTTTTCTATATTTTATTTCCTTTCCAATTAGAGAAGACATTTCAACATTTCTTTTAGGGTAAGTTAGGTGTTGAGCCAGAGAAGGCAATGGCAACCCACTCCAGTACACTTGCCTGGAAAATCCCAGGGATGGAGGAGCCTGGTAGGCTGCAGTCCATGGGGTCACCAAGAGTCGGACACGACTGGGCGACTTCACTTTCACTTTTCACTTTCATGCATTGGAGGAGGAAATGACAACCCACTCCAGTGTTCTTGCCTGGAGAATCCCAGGGACGGGAGTCTGGTGGACTGCCGTCTATGGGGTCGCACAGAGTCGGACACGACTGAGGTGACTTAGCAGCAGCAGCAGCAGGTATTGAATGGGCTTCCCAGGTGGCACTAGTGGTAAAGAACCTGCCTGTCAATGCAGGAGACATAAGAGACACGGGTTTGATCCCTGTGACAGGAAGGAGGGCATGGTAGCCCACTTTAGTTTTCTTGCCTGGAGAATCCCATGGGCAGAGGAGCCTGGCAGGCTGAAGTCCATAAGGTTGCACAAAGTCTGACACAACTGAAGCAATGTTGCATGCATGTATGCACATGGGTATTAAACTCTTCTCATTTTTGCTTGTCTGAGTTCTCTCTCTCTCCTTTGGTCCTAAGTGATAATCTTTCTGGGTAGAGAATCCCAGGTTACAGCTTTTTCCCTTTCAGCAATTTGAATATACCATGCCACTTTCTTCTGGCCTGCAATGTTTCAGCAGGAAAACCAGCTGATAGCTTTATGGAGGTTCCTTTGTATAGGAGCTTTTCTCTTGCTGCTTTTAGAATTCTCTAACTTTTGCCTTTCTGATTAATGGTATGTCTTGGTGTGGGTCGTGGTTTGGGTTCATCTTGTTGGGAACTCTTTTTGTTTCACTGGACCTGGATATGTTTCCTCCTTCAGGTCTGGAGAGTTTTAAGCCATGATTTCTTCAGATACATTTACAATCCCCTTCTCCCTTTTTTCCTTCTGGAGCCCCTATAACATGCGTGTTGTTATGGTTGATGTTGTCAAAGATAATAATGATCTCTTAAACTGTTTTCATTTCGAGGTTTTGTTTTTTGCTATTCTCACTGGGTGTTAATTCTAGAAATTCTTGTAGGTCTTCATAGAACCGTTTAACTTCAGCTTCTTCAGCATTACTGGTTGGGGCATAGACTTGGATTACTGTGATATTGAATGGTTTGCCTTTGAAACTAACAGAGATAATTCTGTTATTTGTGAGATTGCCCCTAAGTACTGCATTTCAGACTCTTTTGTTGACTGTGAGGGCTACTCCATTTCTTCTACGGGATTCTTGCCCACAGTAGTAGATATAACGGTCATCTGAATTAAATTCACCTATTCCAGGACATTTTAGGTCACTGATTCCTAAAATGTTGATGTTTACTCTTGTCATCTCCTGTTTGAATACTTCTAATTTACCTTGATTCATGGACCTAACATTCTAGGTTCCTATGCAATATTGCTTTTTACAGCATCAGACTTTACTTCTATCACCAGTCACATCCACAACTGGGTATTGTTTTCATTTTGGCTCCATCTCTTCATTCTTTCTGGAGCTGTTTCTCCACTATTCTCCAGTAGTATATTGGGCACCTACTGACCTGGGGAGTTCATCTTTCAGGGTCATATCTTTTTGCCTTTTCAGATGGCTCATGGGGTTCTCAAGGCAAAAATACTGAAGTGGTTTGCCATTTCCTTCTTCAGCGGACCACATTTTGTCAGAATGCTCCACCATGACCCATCTGTCTTTGGTGACCCCACATGGCATGGCTCATAGTTTCATTGAGTTAGACAAGGCTCTGGTCCATGTGATCAGTTTGATTAGTTTTCTGTGATTGTGGTTTTCATTCTGTCTGCCCTCTGAGAGATAAGGACAAGAGGCTTATGGAAGCTTCCAGATGAGAGAGACTGACTGAGGGGGAGATTGGGTCTTGTTCTGATGGGCGGAGCCATGCTCAGTAAATCTTTAATCCAATTTGCTGTTGATGGGCGGGGGTCTGTTCCCTCCCTGTTGTTTGGTCTGAGATCAAACTATGGTGGATGTAATGAAGATAATGGTTATCTCCTTCAAAAAGCCCCATGCATGCACTGCTGCATTCAGTGTCCCTGATCCTAAGCAGGCCACTGCCGACCCATGTCTCCACTGCAGACTACTAGACACTCACAGGCAAGTCTGGGTCAGTCTCTTGGGTGGTCACCGCTCCTTTCTCCTGGGTTCTGGTGTGCACAAGGTTTTGTTTGTGCCCTCCAAGTGTCTGTTTCCCCAGTCCTGTGGAAGTTCTATAATCAAATCCCACTGGCCTCCAAAGTCAAATTTCCTGGGGGTTCTCAGTCCCTTTGCCAGATCCCCAGGTTGGAAAATCTGTTGCGGGTCCTAGAACTTTCTTAACAGTCTTTGGTATAATTGTCCTATAGTTTGTGGAAAAAAACTTCGACTGTGTGGATCACAACCAACTGTGGAAAATCTTCAACAGATAGGAATACCAGACCACCTTACTTACCTCCTGAGAAATCTATGCAAATCAAGAAGCAACAATTAGAACTGGACATGAAACAACAGACTGGTTCCAAATTGGGAAAGGAGTAGATCAAGGTTGAATATTGTCACCCTGTTTATTTAACTGATATGCAGAGTACATCATGAGAAATGCCAGGCTGGATGAATCACAAGCTGGAATCAAGATTTCCAGGAGAAATATCAATAGCCTCAGATATGGAGATGATACCATCTCTATGGCAGAAAGTGAATAGGAAGTAAAGAGCCTCTTGATGAAAGTGAAAGAGGAGAGTGAAAAAGTTGGCTTAAAACTCAACATTCAAAAAACTAACATCATGGCAAGTTGTGCCATCACTTCACAGCAAATAGATGGGGCAACAATGGAAACAGTGACAGACTTTATTTTCTTGGGCTCCAAAATCGCTGCAGATAGTGATTGCAGCCATGAAATTAAAAGAGGCTTGCTCCTTGGAAGGAAAGCTATGACCAACCTAGACAGCATATTAAAAAGCAGAGACATTACTTTGCCAACAAAGTCCATGTAGTCAAGGTTATGGTTTTTCCAGTGGTCATGTATGGATGTGAGAGTTGGACTGTGAAGAAAGCTGAGTGCCGAAGAATTGATGCTTTTGAACTGTGGTGTTGGAGAAGACTCTTGGGAGTCCCTTGGACTGCAAGGAGATCTACCAGTCCATTCTGAAGGAGATCAGCCCTGGGTGTTCTTGGAAGGAATAATGCTAAAGCTGAAACTCCAGTATTTCGCCACCTCATGCGAAGAGTTGACTCATTGGAAAAGACTCTGATGCTGGGAGGGATTGGGGGCAGGAGGAAAAGGGAACGACAGAGGATGAGATGGCTGGATGGCATCACCGACCGATGGACATAAGTTTGAGTGAACTCTGGGAGTTGGTAACAGACAGGGAGGCCTGGCATGCTGCAATTCATAGGGTCACAAAGAGTCGGACACAACTGAGTGACTGAACTGAACTGAACTGAATGTACTTTTTAGTGATTGAATTCATTTAATATTTTCTAGATCCTTGTTTGGAGAAGGCAATGGCAACCCACTCCAATACTTTTGCCTGGAAACTCCCATGGACGGAGGAGCTTGCTGGGCTGCCATCTATGGAGTCGCACAGAGTTGAACAAGACTGAATCGACTTAGCAGCAGCAGCAGATCGTTGTTAAAATTACTGTTCATTTGTTTCCATAGTTCAGTTATGCTTATTACTAATATTTTGAATTCTGTAAATAGTTTATCTATTTCATTACTTTTGTCAGTGTTTTCCTCTCTTTCAACTGAGACCAGTTCCTCTGCCCTCTCATGGGGCTTAGTTTTCTCTGTAGAAATTTAGATGAAACAGTTACCTACTGCAATCTTGAATAAGTGTCCTTATGTGGGAACATCCATCTATGAATTATGTGTCGGTTTCTTTAGGTTGGAGAGCTAGATTTGACGTGGATTTGCCATGTCTTTCCTTGGGTTTGCTGACCTCTATCACCGTGGTGAAAGTGTGCAAGTGTTAGTCGCTGAGTTGTATCCAACTCTTTGTGACCCCGTGGACTGTAGCCCACCTGACTCCTCTATCCATGGAATTTTCCAGGGAAGAATATTGGAGTAGGTTCAATTTTCTTCTCCAGGGAATCTTACCCACCCAGGGATTGAACCCAGGTCTCCCACTTTGCAGGCAGAATCTTTGCATTTGAGCCGCTACCATGGTAATATGTGGGGCTGGAGATTTAGGCTCAAGGGCTGGAGCTGGATGTGAGGCAGGGCTTCTCCTCTGCTCATTGGTCACTGCCCTATCACAGGCAGGGGCAGATCTCAAGTTGCTGGGGCAGCAGCCTTGAGGGTTGGATTCCGACTGACTCTGTTCTGTTTATGTGTGCACACATTCCAGCACTGGGACACTAGCCTGCAGAGAGGAGCAGGGCTGAAGCCAGAGGGGGCCCTGTGGGCTTTTTGCTAAAGATGGAGCATGTGCTATGGTGAGTCAGCTCCAGACAGAGGTCCAAGCTGCCTTCAATGTGCTGCCTGTGCGGGTGCCAGCAACTATCACCCTTGGCCTGCTCAGACACAACCTCAGGGTCATATCCTCTTTGTCCCTCACAGTCTATCAGTACCTCAGCCTCCACCAACTCCACTCCGTTGTGGAGCCATAAAACAGGACAGGTGGGGTCCGGGTGGGCTCACACCTCATATCTGACAACAGGCTTTGGTGCAGCAGCCACTGTTAGAGATTCAGGCTGCTGCCATCGCAATGCCAGACCACTCACTGACCATAGCCACCCCCACCCTGCTCAGGGGCCACCTCATATCCAAATCACCTCAGTATTAACAGCAAAGCTCTCTCCTCTGTTGAGGCAGCCCTAGGTCCACTGCAGAGCTGTGATGTGGAGTAAGTGGGGCTGGAGAGTTCACCTTAGCTCAGGCTATGGCACGTGCCAAGAGAGTGGTGGGAAACCCAATAGCTACTGGAGCCGTCTTCCGTGTATCAATGAACCTTATGAGCAGAGTGGAGTCTCGGCTTTCTCTTGCACTCATGCTAGCTCCAGCAACTCTCCAGCTAGCCAAGGGGCTCCTCTTCCTCGGTAGGACGTGGCTTTCACCACTCACTCCCCAGGATGGGTTTTCACCTATGTATCGTCCTTTTTTGAGTCTCCTGCCCAGGGGCACAGATTTTAACTCAATCACTTCTCTTCCCTTCTGAGCAGTTCCCTGTGGATCTTGCTTATAGCCTTGTTTGCTTAGGAGTCTTTCTGTAGTTTCCAGTTAGTTTTCACTGAAGATTGTTCCACGTGTAGATGTATTTTTGATGTATTTGTATCGTGTGTGCACACGTGTAGGGGGTGAGTTCCACACCCTTCTATGACACCATTTCCCCGTCTTTCCCTTTAATATGCTTATACTACTTAAAATATTGTTTCTCAGTTTTTTCTTACCATCGACTCTTTGTGACCCTGTGGACTGTAGCCCACCAGGCTCCTCCATCCATGGGACTCTCCAGGCAAGACTACTGGAGTGGGTTGCCATTTCCTTCTCCAGGGGATTTTCCTGACCCAGGGATCGAACCCTGGGTCTCCCACATTGCAGGCAGATGCTTTAACCTCTGAGCCACCAGGGAAGCCTTTCTTACCATAGTAAATGAAAATGTAGCTTTTTATAGCCTTGGATGCTTACCCCTCCAGCACTTGTATGTATACATATCTACACACACATATATATGTATATACATATATATACACATATATCTATATGTATGTAGAGATATATAGGGGTTTCTCTGGTGTCTCAGACAGTAAAGAATCTGCCTGCAATATGGAAGACCTGGATTCAATCCCTGGGTTGGGAAGACCCTTTGGAGAAGGGAATGACAACCCACTCCAGTCTTCTTGCCTAGAGAATTCACGATTGAGCAACGCTTTCACTTTCATATGCACATATACTTCTGTTTTTATAATAGTTAGCTCATAATATTATTTTGATTGTGATAGCTAAGAAGATTTTTAAGTAGGAGACATTTTATTGAACTCCTCTTATTCATCAGCTTAGCTTTCACCATAATTCATCACTACTTGTCCCAATTTCTGAAAGAACTATGGAACATCTCCATCCTGTCAAACACATCATTTTTTCCTCGATGTCCCTTCTTTCTATTCTAATCTGGACTGATTGTTCCATAGGCCTCCTGTCCTGCTTTTGTCCTGCAGATTCTTTTAACCTTACACATGGTTTAGATCTCCTTAATTCTTTCTGGGCACATGACTCCATTTTGGTGTAGGTCACCTCAAGTACTAGCCTGAGTAATTGGGAGGTACTTTTGGTAAATTTGTCTGAAAATATTTACCCATCCAAATTTTTCATTAATGATGAGATTGGGTAATTCTTTTAATTTTCTTGTAAGCATCTTCCCAGAGACTTCCAGCTTCTGTTACTCCTTGAAATATTCATGCGTTTCTGGTTCTTAACTCTTTGTATAACAACTTTTTCTTTCAACTTAAGACCTTGTTTGTTTTCTGGTTCCATGTTCATAGTAATGTGTTTTGGTGTGGTATTTTCTTTGTTTTACTGGGGATGAGTGGGTCCTTTCTAAGTAGAATAGGTCATGCTTAAGTTGTAGAAAAGACTATGCATGCATGCTTAGTCACTCAATCATGTCCCACTCTTTGTGACTCCATGGACTGTAGCCCACTAGGCTCCTCTGTCCATGGAATTCTCCAGGCAAGATTACTGGCATGGGTAGCCATTTCTTTTTCCAAGGATCTCCTGTCCCAGGGATTGAATCCAGGTCTCCTGCATTGCAGGCAGATTCTTTATCGTCTGTCACCAGGGAAGTCCAGAAAAGACTTTATACTATTTCCTAATTTTCTGTCCTGTAGTTTCACATTTTCAGTAATTCTTATTAGCTTGATACAAATTTCCTTTATTGACCATCAGTTTTGTTATTTCTTCCCTTCAATTTATTTAATTTTCTGAGCATTGTCAGCATGCTGTTTTCTAAGCATCTACTCTTTTTTGGTTACAATCCTTCTATTATTTTTTCATGCTACTATTACATTTTCAATTTAAATGATTTTTCCACAATATTTTGTTTATTTTCATACTATATTTTTGTATATGTAAACATTTTTCTACTTCAGGGACATTAATGATAATTTTCTTCTGTTGCCTTGTTTCAGGTTCCATTTATTTCTGATTACTGTTTATCCTTTGGCTTTTATAATCACAAACTAATGACCACTTGATGGAGAACCAACACTGAAAGTGGGAAAGTCTTAGAAAGACTAAGTTTGGATGGGGGAAGATTACAAATTTGGATTTGGCTAAATTTGAGACAGCATCCTAAGACCTATAGAACTGCTTTACAAGGATGACTGTAAGAGCTGAAAGCCAACTGTATCCACAGCAGATTACCTGGTGTACAGCTTTCTAACTGGAGCTGCCAGATAATCCCATGGTTCAAGAGGTGGATGAGAATGCATAAGATCTATTATTCTGGAAAGTTTCAAGCATATATTATTAACTATAATTACCATTTTGTACATTAGATCTCTAGAACTGATTCATCTCATTGATAGCTTGTACACTTTGACTAACATCTCCCTGTTTCTGTCAGGCCCCCACAACTACCATACTGCTCTCCCTCTAAGGTCAACTCTGCTATATTCTATATATTAGTAATATTGCACATTATTTATCTGCATCTAGTTTATCATAACCTCGTGTAACACATCTCAATTCATTCACATGATCACAAATGACATTTTCTTTAAGGATGAAAATAATGAAATATGTACACACATATTTCACTATGTGTACATATATATGTGTATAAGTGTACATATATATGTATGTGTATGTACATATATATATATATATGTATTTCTTTATTCTTTTAACCTTTGAGCATTTAGATTATTTCTGTACCTTGGCTATTGTGAATAATGCTGCAATGCACGTTGGAGTACAAGTATCTCACATATCCCATTTCCATTTCCTTTGAATATAAACCCAGCAATGAGACTGCTGGATCATATGATAGTTCTATTTTTAATTTTTGAAGATGCTTCATACTGTTTTCCATGATAGCTATATCAATTTACATTTCCACCAACAGGGTATAAAGGTTCCCTTTTTCCCCACACCCTCTCTAACTTAAGTGTTCTTACTACTTACACTCAAATTAGTACCTCTTTAAGGTGATGTATATGTTAATTTGCTTGATGGTTGTAATCACTGCACAGGTATACTTAACACTACATTGTATACCTTACATATATAATTTTTAATTTGATATTTATATCTTAATAAAGCTGGAGTAAATAAGACTAAAAAAGAAAGATGAGGTAATTGAGAGGAGAGTGCATCAAAATTTCTCATAATTATTCTTAAGCATGCAGGTTAATGTATCTCTGATGCTTTTCTTGTTTTAAACATTAGAAGTTAGTTGGGTTTTTCTTCTTTTAATCTATGAGTCCAGGCACAGAAGTCATCAGTTGAGATGCACATTCTATTTTCTCTCACCTTGTGAATTCTGTTAAAACAACATGAGGTTGTTTGCAGCTTTTATTGATCTTCCCCTAGACTCTGACCCTCAGAGACCACCAATATCTAAGTTGTTTGGTGTCAATGGAGACCAGGCAGAAAATGATTCCTATAAAGGCCTTAATATTCCCAAGAGCTTCAAAGTCAATAGCAGCTATCTTCTGGCAGGCCAAATAACAAATCTGAGACGACAAATATGTTTTTTAAACTCATGCCTTCATGATTTTATAATTTTAAGTTATTTTTATCTGTATATTGTTATAAACACATAAAATTTATGTGCCTATAAAATGCGTACATATGTGTATATGCACATTTGCCTATTTTCAAAGTTGACAAAAGAGAAATATGAATATAGTTTTATGCTTTTGCCATTTTAAAAACTTAAAGTGGTCTTAATAGTTGATTCTAGTCTTTATTTATAGAAACAGTGGTTCATAATCAAATGTTCTAAAATTTTTGAACATAGTCCTCCAAAAGTTATTTGGCTATTAAAATTATAATATATTGCATCAACCAGTTTACTTAATGTATAGTTGTATACACATACACAGATATATGGTTGTCTTTGATTGGTGGAGTCTTTACTGAACCTTTTTATTTCATGGCTATATTAAGCAGTTACAATCACCAGTTTTTAAAATTTTAAAGGACTAAACTTGCACCCAGATTTTATGGCATGGAATCATGGTACTTTTATGACCCATTCATTTGTAAAGTGATGAATATCCAAGATATTGTCTAATGAAACACTTAACTTGAAATCATGCAAAGTTCTTATTTACTCAAATATCCTTGTTAGTTCCAAAATATTTTTCTAATTATCAATCCAAATCTCTACTATGTTTAAATTTAAAACGTGCATGTTTACTCTTTAACAGCAAAATGGAATCTCTGCACTCTTGTTTACTGCAGTTTAGTGTGATCTCAAGTCCCCTGGTTGACATTTATTGTCAAAAACTGATATCTGTGAAATAAGGATATGGTCATTCTTTCTACATATCAGTGTTTATCAAGTGTTAACAGAAATAATTTATTTTTAAAAATTAGGGGCTCTGTTCTAACCCATCAAATCAGGGACTCTAGGATCAAAGCTTTGGAAATATCTCTTCTTATAATCACTTCATGTAACTCTTATGCATACTAAATTTTAGAAATTCCTGCCTTAGGTAATCCAAATTTTGCCCTCAGATCAAATTAGATGATGAGAAAGCTACACACTGGGATTGCTCTTTTTAGTCTCCGTGTTATTTCTGCTGGGCTAAATGCAGATAATTGACAAGGTATCATCTGCTTCTATTGAGGGGGATAAAATACCACCTTATGAAATTCACTATTAAAATTAACCTGGGGACATTATGGATAACATTGACTCCTTATGCAGTTCCTGAGAAAAAATTGATCTTCAGTCTCATAAGGTTTAAGAAGGCTGGGATAATTTTCTACACTTTTCAGACTTGGTGCATAACATTTAGTCATTTGTTCCACAAAACTTTTCTAAATATATATTGTGTCCAGGAGCAGTGTTACATGAAACTTAAAATACTTAACATTGTACAGACTATAATTAAAATGAGTAATAACTGATTCCATCCCGCCTTTTCCCCACATTAGATTGGGAAGAAGAAGGGTTCTGGTGCATCACTACAAATTCTGGAGTTTTTTCAACACAGAGGTGAAGCAAACATTTGGAATTTCATATACTATTTAGCCCTATGATGAAGTATACATTGGGAACAGAGATGATGGGACATTTTATTGAAAATTTTTCATAGCACTATGTGTTTTCCCTCATTTTTAAATGAGGATAAGCTATACAGACAAAAATTGATTAAGTTGGCTTTTTTTTTTCCAGTCTTAACCACGGATGGTGTGATTACTTAAGAAGTTTCTTTAATGTGATTGTCAGGGAGGAAAATATCAGACCTGGAGAAAGTTGTTTATATCAACCTATAAATAACTATATGCACATCAGGACACATGCACACTAATGCACACATGCATAATCATGCATATGTGTTTTCTGTGCTTACTTTACAGATCAGAGTAATGCATTTTTCAGAATAAAGTATAAATCAGATCTCATTCAGTGGGAAAAAACCAATCCTAATCCTGCCTGATGTTTCCAGGTTTGAATCTGAGACTTAACAAAAGAAAGCACATTACTAGAATTTTAAAACTTGAAACCCAGGTAATTTTTCAACAGGAAATCTGGACTTTTTGACACTTTATCAAAAATCATATGGTGGTGAAGAATAATCATTTATCAACTATTACTGAGTTTCTCTTTGCATACATCTTGAGTCTTTAAATGGTAACTCCTTTTCACTTTTTCACATATTATTTTCCACCTTATGAGCATTTTCAGTGTTTTTCCTGAGGTTTTACAAAGATTTATGGTGTTTTCTATCATCTTAAAACAAAACTCAACCATGATCACTCCATCAGCTGCATGGAAACAGAGTCAGGAAAGAAATATCTTCAGTTTCCATACATGATGTCTCTTTCATTTTTCATACATATGTATATGTCTGTTTGTGTGTATCTATCTATATATAATAGGCTTCCTAGGTGGTCCAGTGGTAAAGAACCTGCCAATTCAAGAAACACAAGAGACATGGGTTCGACCCTGGGTCAGGAAGATCCTCTGGAGTAGGAAATGGCAACCCACTTCAGTATTTTTGCCTGGAATATTCTATGGACAGAGGAGCCTGGGTAGGCTACAGTCCATGGAGTTGCAAAGAGTTGGACATGACTGTGCACATATATATATATATATATATATTTCTTTTTTTGGCAGCTCCATAACCTTATTTTTAAAAGTAAGCCTTAATTATAAGAAGTTTCACATTTTAGTGGAAGGTAAGAGCTCATATAATTACCAAATAAGAGTTTCATAGATGATTTATCTTTTTTCTGAGAGATACATCCAAAAAAAATAAAGGCTTAAGATTCACATAGATCTTAGAGCTCTAACATAAAAAGTCTACAGAGAAGCACTACTTTTTAAAGATATCCACACTTAAGAAAGACAGAAAATACAGCTTTCTTATAGAATGCATTTGTATATTTGCCTCATATGTGAAAATACTTTTGGTCTTATGAATTTAGGTTCTCTGAGGATGCCATTTGCATCTCTTTGAAATTATGTACAACTTGTACAGATAGTAGCATTTTATATTCAAATTGAAATATATAATAAAGACAACACATATGTCAGGTTCTTAATAAACAAGCCATTTTCAGTTTATTATCTGGCTTTTGTAGGCCTTCTTTCTTTTAAATGTTTCCAGAAAAATTTGCTTAATCATATATATAATATTGTAGGCAAGTCTGAATATATATTATTCCTAAGATAGATTTTGAATTTTTCTAAAAGACTTGCTTTATTTATCTTTGTGGGCTCAATACAACCTGGTCCCCTGCATGATACTTTGGACTATTTAATTTAGGATTGTTCCCTGTTAGAGACAAGAGGGGAGTAACCACACAAGTAATAGAAAGATTTCATCCATTTATTTACTCGGGGGTCCTTCTATCAGTTTCTGAGCATGCTCAGCATGCCACAGGTTGTTCTGGTTGCCAAATGAGTAAAGAATGTTAGAGAAACCTCTAACATTTCTCTAATGTTACAGAAATCCCTGCTGTGTTAGAGAAATCTCATCTAGGAGTCTGTGGCCGGGACTGCTGGGAACTTGTCAAATATTCATTATCCCTACTGGCTTCCGTGGTAGCTCAGATGGTAAAGAGTCTACCTGCAATGCAGGAGACCCGGGTTTGATCCCTGGGTTGGGGAGATCCCCTGGAAAAGGAAATGGCAACCCACTTCAGTGTTTTTGCTTGGAAAATCTCACGGATGGAGGAGCCTGGCAGGCTAAGGTCCAGGGGTTCGCAAAGAGTCAGACACGACTCAGCCACTAACACTTTCACTACTGGCTTGCTATCAGAATCCTGATTTTCCTCAGGACAACAGTGTGTTCAGGTTAAAACACCATATTTCCCACCCTTATTTGTAGCTGGGAATGACCAATTTGATGTAAGCTGAAGTTGAAGGATCAGGGATGCAGGCAATGGCTTTAAGAAGCTGACTCAAAGGGGAAGCCATCATTTCTTCTGTGCTATCTCCTTTCCTCTCTTATGGAATACAGTACATGGAAATAGACTGCAATATTCACCTTGTTACCTTCAGGATTGGAGAAGGAAATGGCAACCCACTCCAGTGTCCTTGCCTGAGGAATCCCAGGGACTGGGGAGCCTGGTGGGCTGCCGTCTATGGGGTCGCACAGAGTTGGACACGACTGAAGCGACTTAGCAGCAGCAACCTTCAGGATGAAAGCTATGTTCTAAATAACTGAATGTATATGGAAACAATTTGATGACTTGTGGATACATAGCAAAAGCACTGGAAAGAAAACCCTTGGACTGCCTCACATTTTTGTATGAGAAAAGAAGCCCTCATCTGGTTAAGACACTACAGCAGATCTTTGTTAGTTGCACTCTAACACAATTACTGAGGGATACAGTGGTTAAAAGGTAAATGAGCACATCAAAATGGTACAGGTTTGCTACTACTTAAAAGTACATACTAAATTTATTCACTGCATTTATTATGCCACAATACATATTGCACAGGATAGATTGTGATTATTTGCTGTATTATTTATTGCCTGTATTCTTCTTGTACCCTCCCCCTGCTAGAATATAAGTTTTATGAAGGAATAGAAATTTGATTTCCTTTGCTAACACATCTCAAGTACCTAGAAAAATGCATGGCATATAGCCAGAATTTAGTGAATACTCATTGAATGAATGAAGGGATGACTTAAAATGAATGTTTTGGTGAACTTATGAATGAAGCTTGTTCAGAAGACACAGCATTACTTTTATCTGTCAAGGAAATAAGTGATATCAGAGAAAGATCTGTTTATGTTTGGATAAATTTTGATAGAAAATTTTTGATTTCGAAATAGATGTTTCTCTGGTATTCCAACCAAGAGTTATACTTCTTGATTATTTTATAAGTCAAATAATTAATTCAAACAACCAAAATGGGATAGTTGCACACTGCTAAGTCACTTAGCAGATTTGGCAAGACAACAGCCAAGTGTCGTCTGTTGGGAGAAGCAAGCTACATATGAATGTATGTAACACATAAGAATGTTCATAACTACTGCTGCTGCTGCTGCTAAGTCACTTCAATCATGTCTGACTCTGTGTGACCCCATAGACGTCAGCCCACCAGGTTCTCCTGCCCCTGGGATTCTCCAGGCAAGAACACTGGAGTGGGTTGCCATTTCCTTCTCCAATGCATGAAAGTGAAAAAGTGAAAGTGAAGTTGCTCAGTCATGTCCAACTCTTAGCGACCCCATGGACTGCAGCCTACCAGTCTCCTCCATCATGGGATTTTCCAGGCAAGAGTATTGGAGTGGGGTGCCACTGCCTTCTCTAGTTCATAACCACTAGAAAACATATATGTATCTTTTATATGTATCTAAGTATCATTTCACTGTTTCCCCATTTATCTCCCATGAAGTGATGGGACCAGATGCCATGATCTTCATTTTCTGAATGTTGAGCTTTAAGTCAACTTTTTCACTCTCCTCTTTCACGTTCATCAAGAGGTTTTTTAGTTCCTTTTCATTTTCTGCCATAAGGGTAGTGCCATCTGCATATTTGAGGTCATTGATATTTCTCCCGGCAATCTTGATTCCAGCTTGTGCTTCTTCCAGCCCAGCGTTTCTCATGATGTACTCTGCATATAAGTTAAATAAGCAGGGTGACAATATACAGCCTTGACATACTCCTTTTCCTATTTGGAACCAGTCTGTTGTTCCATGTCCAGTTCTAACTGTTGCTTCCTGACCTGCATACAAATTTCTCAAGAAGCAGGTCAGGTGGTCTGGTATTCACATCTCTTTCAGAATTTTCCACAGTTTATTGTGATCCACACACTCAAAGGCTTTGGCATAGTCAATAAAGCAGAAATAGATGTTTTTCTGGAACTCTCTTGCTTTTTCGATGACCCAGCGGATGTTGGCAATTTTATCTCTGGTTCCTCTGCCTTTTCTAAAGCCAGCTTGAACATCAGGAAGTTCACGGTTCACGTATTGCTGAAGCCTGGCTTGGAGAATTTTGAGCGTTACTTTACTAGCGTGTGAGATGAGTGCAACTGTGTGGTAGTTTGAGCATTCTCTGGCAGTGCCTTTCTTTGGAATTGGAATGAAAACTGACCTTTTCCAATTTGCTGGCATATTGAGTGCAGCACTTTCACAGCATCATCTTTCAGGATTTGAAATAGCTCAACTGGAATTCCATCAACTCCACTAGCTTTGTTCGTAGTGATGCTTTCTAAGGCCCACTTGACTTCATATTCCAGGATGTGGCCTCCAAAATCACTGCAGATGGTGACTTCAGCCATGAAATTAAAAGACATTTACTCCTTGGAAGGAAAGTTATGACCAACGTAGATAGCATATTCAAAAGTAGAGACATTACTTTGCCAACAAAGGTCCGTAGGGTCAAGGTTATGGTTTTTCCTGTGGTCATGTATGGATGTGAGAGTTGGACTGTGAAGAAGGCTGAGTGCCAAAGAATTGATGCTTTTGAACCGTGGTGTTGGAGAAGACTCTTGAGAGTCCCTTGGACTGCAAGGAGATCCAAACAGTCCATTCTAATGGAGATCATCCCTGGGTGTTCTTTGGAAGGAATGACACTAAAGCTGAAACTCCAGTACTTTGGCCACCTCATGTGAGGAGTTGACTCATTTGAAAAGACTCTGATGCTGGGAGGGATTGGGGGCAGGAGGAAAAAGGTAGGAAAGAGGATAAGATGGCTGGATGGCATCACTGACTCAATGGACGTGAGTTTGAATGAACTCCGGGAGATGGTGATGGACAGGGAGGCCTGGCATGCTGTGATTCATGGGGTCGCAAAGAGTTGGACATGACTGAGTGACTGAAGTGAACTGAAGTATCATTTCACTAGTCATCCTTTTATAACAAAGATATTTCTAAGAATGCTAAATAAGTGTTTGTATACAGTTCTCTACATGCATATCAAACAAGGTATATTAATGACAACAACAACAAAAAAGAATGCTCCTTGCTTGGTACATTGAGAACAGTGTTGTAACAGTGAATGGGAGCTTTACAAATTCTACAATGTATGTAGAGAAGTTTATAAAGAACACTTGTGATAAAGATGTGTCTAAGAATGACAGTTGCTTATTTCCTTGAGAACCATGTTTATTAATCATTCTATTTTTACTGAAGACAAAATCTTGTCTTTTAACCATGAGTGCTTAAAAGTAGTGTCAAGTATACTCTAAAACCACTTTAATTTCATCATTTATTGAGTACCATACAAACCTACTAGTCAGTTTTTTTTGTGTAGGTTGAGTTCTCAGATATTCCCCTGTAAATGTTTCTTGATGTCTCTACACTTGTACCTGAGCCCCATTTCTCTAGTGTCACCCTAAGTTCCACCATCACTGGGGTTCATGGTGCTGCTGCTGCTGGATGTTGCCCTGGTCGTTACATCCAGTCTGGTCACTTTATGTTGTCACGCTTGTTCACGATACTGCTCTCCCAATTTGGGGGGAACTGTGTCAGTTTTAAGAGACAACAAGAGCTTATTAACCTTTTAAACTTTAAATGTAGTATGGAACATTAACAAGGGTGAAGGCAACAGTAAACCATCAAGGAAAGAATTTTCATTTTTTCCAGAGAATAACTCTTAACTTGAGCTTCCTTCTAGGAGTTTCTGTTCACACTGATCTACAATTTTAATTAGAAAGGATTATCTTCTGGAAAAAACAACTGTGAGGATGATCACCCTCTCTGGAAAAATCCAGTTTTTTTCTCCATCATCTTTTGCCTCCTCTTAAACTTTTGTATACATGTTTAGAATACACAGAAGAACTGTACAAAAAAGATCTTCACGACCCAGATAATCACGATGGTGTGATCACTAACCTAGAGCCAGACATCCTGGAATGTGAAGTCAAGTGGGCCTTAGAAAGCATCACTATGAACAAAGCTAGTGGAGCTAATGGAATTCCAGTTGAGCTATTCCAAATCCTGAAAGATGATGCTGTGAAAGTGCTGCACTCAATATGCCAGCACATTTGGAAAACTCAGCAGTGGCCACAGGACTGGAAAAGGTCAGTTTTCATTCCAATCCCAAAGAAAAGCAATGCCAAAGAATGCTCAAACTACCGCACAATTACACTCCTCTCACACGCTAGTAAAGTAATGCTTAAAATTCTCCAAGCCAGGCTTCAGCAATATGTGAACCGTGAACGTCCTGATGTTCAAGCTGGTTTTAGAAAGGGCAGAGGAACCAGAGATCAAATTGCCAACATCCGCTGGGTCATGGAAAAAGCAAGAGAATTCCAGAAAAACATCTATTTCTGCTTTATTGACTATGCCAAAGCCTTTGACTGTGTGAATCACAATAAACTGTGGAAAATTCTGAAAGAGATGGGAATACCAGACCACCTGACCTGCCTCTTGAGAAACCTGTATGCAGGTCAGGAAGCAACAGTTAGAACTGGACATGGAACAACAGACTGGTTCCAAATAGGGAAAGGAGTACGTCAAGGCTGTATATTGTCACCCTGTTTATTTAACTTCTATGCAGAGTACATCATGAGAAACGCTGGGCTGGAAGAAGCACAAGCTGGAATCAAGATTGCCAGGAGAAATATCAATAACCTCAGACACGCCGATGACACCACCATTATGGCAGAAAGTGAAGAGGAACTCTAAAGCCTCTTGATGAAAGTGAAAGTGGAGAGTGAAAAAGTTGGCTTAAAGCTCAACATTCAGAAAACAAAGATCATGGCATCTGGTCCCATCACTTCATGGGAAATAGATGGGGACACAGTGGAAACAGTGTCAGACTTTATTTTTCTGGGCTCCAAAATCACTACAGATGGTGACTGCAGCCATGAAATTAAAAGATGCTTACTCCTTGGTAATGTTAGATAGCATATTCAACCTAGATAGCATATTCAAAAGCAGAGACATTACTTTGCCAACAAAGGTTCATCTAGTCAAGGCTATGGTTTTTCCAGTGGTCATGTATGGATGTGAGAGTTGGACTGTGAAGAAGGCTGAGCATCGAAGAATTGATGCTTTTGAACTGTGGTGTTGGAGAAGACTCTTGCGAGTCCCTTGGACTGCAAGAAGATCCACCAGTCCATTCTGAAGGAGATCAGCCCTGGGATTTCTTTGGAAGGAATGATGCTAAAGCTGAAACTCCAGTACTTGGCCACCTCATGGGAAGAGTTGACTCATTGGAAAAGACTCTGATGCTGGGAGGGATTGGGGGCAGGAGGAGAAGGGGACGACAGAGGATGAGATGGCTGGATGGCATCACTGACTCGATGGACGTGAGTCTGAGTGAACTCTGGGAGTTGGTGATGGACAGGGAGGCCTGGTGTGTTGCGATTCATGGGGTCGCAAAGAATCGGACACGACTGAGCGACTGAACTGAACTGAACTGATTATTTTAATTAAACTCACTTTTACATAATACCAGGGGGTAAAATCTCAGCTTACAAAGCAGATATCCTAAATTAATAAAGTTTAAGAAATCTTTAAAATGATCCAGTATAATTTGGCAACAACCTTGACAATGAGAGAGGAAGAAACGATGTATTTAGTCTATTTCTTCACAGAACTTAGGAATTAAGTGATCACTCCTGCTTATTAGAAAATGTTAAATCCGGGGGAAAAGTGGAGGAAAGTTCAAAGTACTTTTCTATTAGTGATTTTTAATAATTTTAAAATTAGATACTATGAAATTCAAACTCCACATTTTTAATCACTAATATCAAATAAAAATAGTAGCACAGAAATAATTGCTCTGCAATTAGTGAGTTGCAACCAAGTAACATGTAATAGTTTTACCTCTAAGGAAGTGTGATATTTGATTTTTCAAAAAAATTTATTCATTTGTTTATGTGGCTGCCTCAAGCCTTAGTTGTAACATGAGGGATCTTTTGTTATGGCTTGTTGGCTCTGGAGCATGGGCTCAGAAGTTGTGGTGCACAGGTTTAGTTATTCTGCAGTATGTGGAATCCCAACCACAGATTGAACCCATGTCCCCTGTATTGCTAGGTGGATTCTTAAGCACTGGACCACCAGGGAGGTCCCTAATATTTGATTTTCATCATCCACATTTTCCTAATTTAGAAACTATTCATTATTAATTAATTATCATTAACAATCACTACTTCATAACTATTATAGCAGTCACAGGATATTGTTACTGTATTAATTATGATATTAATATTTATATCTTCATCACAATTATATATTCAGCTTCACAGAATTGTAAATTTCAATATTTTAGAAGGGAGAATATATCTTATCAGTTAATATGAGATAATCAAGAATATTGTCATGATTATTAATATGTCTTTTCTCTAAAAGGAATAAAAATCTAAAATGTGATGTTTTTGCCAAAGAGTATAAGTAGAATTTCATACTAACAAGAATCTTTTCTCTTAAGTAACTGGACTAATATGCTTCCTTCAAAGGAAGATATGCAGTGACTTCTACACTAAAAGAGGAGATTCTATTCTACTTTGTTCTATTTTCTTTTAATATGACAGAGAAAACAATATGAGCATTTCATTCCTGGACAGCATATTAAAAAGCAGAGATATTACTTTGCCAACAAAGGTCTGTATAGTAAAAGCTATGGTTTTTCCAGTAGCCATATATGGATGTGAGAGCTGGATCATAAAGGAGGCTGACCATTGAAGGACTGATGCTTTTGAACTGTGGTGTTGGAGAAGACTCTTGAGAGTCCCTTGGACTGCAAGGAGATCAAACCAGTCAATCCTAAAGGAAATCAATGCTGAATATTCATTGAAAGAACTGATGCTGAAGCTGATGTTCCAGTACTTTGGCCACTTGATGTGAAGAGCCAGCTCATTAGAAAAGACTCTGATGCTGGGAAAGATTGAAGGCAGGAAGAGAAGGGAACAACAGAGTATGAGATAGTTGGATGCTGTCACCAACTCACCGGACATGAGTTTGAGCAAGCTCCGGGAGATGGTGAAGTACAGGGAAGCCTGTGGTGCTGCAGTCCATGGTGTTACAAAGAGTCGGGCACGACTGAGTGACTGAACAACAACGACAACACTGCAATGTAATAATTTGTATATCTCCATTGCCAGACCGTGTTATCAGAGTAAACTTTGTCTTAATGCTATTTGCCTAAGAAACATAATTGAAAAAAATGTAAATTTCTATTGAGAACCAACACTACAACACTATCCAGGTTGACAGTGATCTGAAACTGTAGCAAAGCTAAATGTGAAATTCTATGTAATTGGAAAGAAATCCTGCTTCCTTTTGGCATTGTAAAACACTTAACCAGTGTTTTTTCACTTTTTATCTTGAAAGCAGGGGGATTTTATCAGATGTAATTCTCTTGAAGGCTCAGTGTACAGGCTGGATGATGAGAGATGCTGCTGTAGAAATAAAGTTTCAAACATCCACCAGATTCATCTTTCTCAACCCTCTCTCCTCCAACCAGAGTCTCTGAGATTCTACACAGGTACACAAAGTATAGCTTGACAGTTAAACTGCTCTCAACCCGTTTCTGGCTTCCCTGCTAGCTCAGATGGTAAAGAATCCACCTGCAATGCAGAGACCCAGGTTTGATCCCTGGGTTGGGAAGATCCCGTGGAGGAGGAAATGCCAACCCATTCCAGTATTCTTGACTAGAAAATCCCATGGACTGAGGAGACTGGTGAATTATAGTCCACGGGATCACACAGAGTCAGACACATTCAAAGTGACTTAGCACCTACATGCAAACCTTTATTAGATAACTGGGACAAAATGAACTGTCCTCATAAGTGTTTCTAAGATAAATACAGAGCTACAGAGTATACCTAGAGAATATTTGTTTCAGGTCTATGTGTTGTATTTTCTTTAACTTATTGAATTTATGTAATTATGTTATATCAAACTGTTGTAAAATTTTTCTAGTAGAAGACAATTATTGGGTAAAGATGACAACATTTGAGATCAGTATATCACTTCCATGTTCAATAACCTTTATTACTTATTAAAACTTTGTGCTGTGCTTAGTCACTCAGTCATGTCCAACTCTTTGAGACACCATGGACTATTGCCCGCCAAACTACTTTGTCTATGGGGATTCTCCAGGCAAGAATACTGGAGTGGGCTGCCAGGCCCTCCTCTAGAGGATCTTCCCAACCTAGGGGTTGAACCCAGGTCTCCCACATTGCAGGCAGATTCTTTCCCATCTGAGCCACCAGGGAAGCCTATTATAACTTTGGTCTTTGAATTTAAGTCTTTGACTCTAGGAGGTTGTGTAACAATCCATTTGGGTTCTTAGTCTTAAAATTCTATTTCTATGTATTTTTATAACAGCCTTTAAAACTTTAGATTTGTTTCATATAAACATGCATATTTTGTATTCATATATGAGGGCATGTTTATAATGAATAAATATACACATATGGGGGTATGCTCAGTGGGACATGATAATCTGGGAATGCTGATAAATATTCAAATCCAGATACTTAAGTTTAAATTCAAATTATACATGAAGTAACCACAAGCCCTCTTTCCAGTCTTATCTCTCAGTACTCTCCTGAATAAATTCCCTGCATCTCTGAACACATGTCACATTTGAAAACTTCGATGTCAAGTTAAAGCTGTTCTCTTGACTTGACTTGCCTCCACTTCCATCTTTTCATGCCAATTTTTCCTATCCATTTTTCAAAATTCACCTCATACCATATGTAATTCCTTTGAGGAAGCTGAAATAGCCTTAGAGAACCTTGGTAAAAATACACATTTTCACACAAACATCTTATGCAAGTTACATCTCACTGTGATGAGCTAAAGGAACTGACTTTCAGCAGCAGGCATTGGGAAATATCTGGCAAGGGCAAGTTTAGTGCTGCAGCTTCTTGAATCTCCCTAGTTCTGGGCTAGACACATTCTTAGATTTGTTGGCTATGAAATTCTGCCTTTCCCAGATGAGAACCTGCCAACTTGAGTAATCTGAGTGGACACACAATTAGACTTTCCAAGCATTTCTTAAGTATATCTTATAGAGGCACACCAATGCTGAGTTCTAGGCCCCGTTTCTTACCTCATCATCAGTAGTGATTTGTGCTACTGAAGTCAAAATAAAACTCCAGATACAATATGGGTCTATAAGCACACCGTTCTTTTCCTTTTAGCTTTAGACTGAAGTTGGATTAATTCTATAATGTTCCTTTTAAAGTGAAAATATTAATACTTAGGAAATAAGGTGTCCTTTAACAGTATAATTTTTTATACTTTTATTGTCGATTCCATGTCTAAAACTTCCCTGGTGGCTCAGTAGTAAAGAGTCCACTTGCCAATGCAGGAAACGCAGGAGATGCAGGTTTGATCCCTGGGATGGGAAGATCCCCTGGAGGAGGAAATGGCAATCCACACCAGTATTCTTGCCTGGAAAATCTCATGGATAGAGGAGCCTGGTGGGTTATAGTCCATGGGATTGCAAAGAGTCAGACATGACTTAGTGACTAAACAAAACCAACAACATGTATAAGACAGTAATTATTAACATTTAATATTAACAAGCAATGTTCATACAGTCATTCATTGGTACACACAGGGGAGAAGTTCCAGGACCTTCCACAGACACCAGAATACCAGTATATTCAAGAATCAGAGTCAGCCTTCTATATCTACTGGTTTGCACCAGCATATTCAGCCAAGCTCGGATCATGTATTAAGCTTGCATATGAGGTTGGTTGAATTCCCGGATGTGGAGCCTTCAAGATAGGGAGGGTGGGCAGTAGTTTACTGAAAAAAATTCATGTGTAAGTGCATCAGTACCATTCAAACCTGTGTTTTTCAAGGGTTAACTGTATATATTATAATAACAATTATACAAAATAGTTTTAAACCCTGAAAATAGGAAAATATGGGATATTTAATATTTTCATATGTTTCCTTTAGAATAACCTGTTCAAATAAGTTAGAATACGTTACAGGGGCTGAGACAAAAATGCTATTTTTAAATAAGAGAAAAATTATGATATTTTAAAATCTGTGATTATAAATTTTAATGCTATTCAATTGTTTATATTTCAGTATTTATTAGAACACTGCCTCTACAGAATTACAGGCTTTTGTTTTTGGTATGACTCTTTCATATCTCTGAGTTCAATTCCTGGGTTGGAAAGGTCCCCTGGAGTAGGAAATGGCAACCCATTCCAGTATTCTTGCCTGGAAAATACCATGGACAGAGGAGGCTGGTAGGATAGAGTCCATTGGGTTACAAAGAGTTGGATATGACTGAGCATACACATATTCATATCACTAATAAATCACTATTTATTTTCTAAATAGACCTAGCTTTGGGTTTGCAGAAACAAGAAAATAAAAACCTTAAACACTTTCATATTCTGCAAAAGCAAATAAAGGCAAACTATGGAAAACCATCTAACTTTGAAAAAGTCCTATTTTATTAGTAACAGAATGAATTATAGACCAAATTTGAATGCTTTCAGGTTCTATAATTAAAACTAGACTAAAAGGCTATTGAGTAAACCTGAGAGGAAAGATTAAAGAAGAAAGTTTTAAATGAGCCTATCATTGTTTATATGTAAATAGATCATAAAGTATATCCAGCTGTTCTCCTGAGTAAATGTGTATTTAATAGTATTATTTGCATTTTATCAGATTTTATTTTGAGCCTCAGATGCAGAGTATGTAATCAAAACCTTTAGTCCATGTCACATTATCCATTATGATCATCAACCCTTGAAATGTTTCTTGAATACCCCAACCCTATTCCACTCTACCTCATAGGCATCTGTTTTTCTTTTTTTTTTTTTTTTCATTTAATCTTCACAATATGGTCTTATTACTGAATTTAATTTTTTCTCAGTAAAACATAAAAATATTTATAAGTGATAAAGCAAGAAATAAAAATCCCCATCCCCACATTGCCCCTCCATGGAAGTGAAGTTATCTGTGACTTTACAGTTGACTCTAAGTTTCTAAAGAAAATTCAAGGACTTCCCATGTGTTTCAGTGGTAAAGAATATGACTGACAATGCAGGAGACCCAAGAGGTGTGGGTTTGTCCCTCAGTCAGGAAGATCCCCTGGTGAAGGAAATGGCAACCCACTCCAGTATTCTTGCCTGAAAAATTCCATGGATAAAGTAGCCTGGCAGGCTACAGTCCTTGGGGTTGCAAAGAGTAGATTACTCTTTGAGCATACACAGCATACACAGAGAAAATTCATATGCATCAGCTGATCTGTTCTCATATGTATGATTTATATATCTTTTGATATAAATCTTGTTTTCTATTCCATTGTTCAATACTATAGTTTTAAGATATAGTCATATTTCTTTATGCACATTTGGAACATTCTTTCCAATTATTCAATATATTGAAATACGAATCTATCTTATCCAATCTTTAGTGATGGCAATTTGTGTCCCCAGGCTGTTTCTCCCTTAAATGCTGCTGAAATGAATGTCCTTACTTGTGGTCTTCTTGTCCTTAATGAGAGCTGAGCTCTGTAGTTATACAGGGAGAGGGACCACTGGGTCATATGGCCTTCATGTGCCTAATTTTAGTAAATATAGAGATTACTCTGCAGAAAGAGTATTAAAATACAAAATCCCACCATTACTTATCTATATGATACTCTCAGTATCTGATTTTCTCTTCAGATATATTTCAACATTGCTTCATACTAGCTTCTATGATTCATCTAAGAATTACATTAATAATGCCATTAAAACAATAAAAAAGACACATTATTCAGAGATATATTAGGGAAAGACAGGGTGGTGGTGGGACAAATAGTAAAACTAAAACATCTTTGCTTTCTAAGTATTTGCCACTTATTTTTTGCCTTTTCATCCTTAAAATTCTTGAAGAGATAGGAATACCAGACCATCTTGCCTGACTGAGAAAGCTATATGCAGGTCAAGAAACAACAGTTAGAACTGGATCTGGAACAACTGACTGGTTCCAAATTGGGAAAGACGTATGACAAGATTGTATATTGTCACCCTGCTTATTTAACTTATATGCAGAGTACATTATGTGAAATGCCAGGCTGGATGAATCACAAGCTGGAATCAAGATTGTAGGGAGAAATATCAACAACCTCAGATATTCAAACGACATACCACTATAATGCAGAAAGTGAAGAGGAACTAAAGAGGCTCATTCATGACGAGGGTGAAAGGGGAGAGTGAAAAAGCTGGCTTAAACCCCAGCATTCAGAAAACAAAGATTATGGCATTCAGTCCTATCACTTCATGGCAAATAGAAGGGAAAAGTGGAAGCAGTGACAGATTTAATTTTCTTGGACCCCAAAATCATCACAGCCACAAAATTAAAAGATGCTTACTCTTTGGAAGGAAAGCTGTGACAAACCTAGACAGTGTACTAAAAAGCAAAGGTATCACTTTGCTGACAAAGGTCCATATAGTCAAAGCAATGGTTTTTCCAGTAGTCATGTATGGATGTGAGAGGTGGACCATAAAGAAGGCTGAGGGTCGAATAATTGATGCTTTTGAATTGTGCTGCTGGATAAGACTCTTGAGAGTCCCTTGGGCAGCAAGGAGATCCAGTCAAACCTAAAGGAAATCAGTCTTAAATATTCATTGGAAGGACTGATGCTCAAGCTTAATCTCCAATAATTTGGCCACCTGATATGAAGAGCTGCCTCATTGGAAGAGACCCACATGTTGCAAGATTGAAGGCCAGAGGAGACGAGAAAGACAGAGGATAAGATGGTTAGATAGCATCACTGACTCAATGAACATGAATTTAAGCGAAGTCCAGAAGATAGTGAAGGACAGAGAAGCCTAGCATGCTACAGTCCATGCAGTTGCAAAAGAGTCAGACATGATTTAGCGACTGAATAGCAACCACCACTTATTTATGACCTGAAGTTCACAAACTTACATTTTTCTAGTATAATCACCAGGGTTGCCTTCTTAGGAGAGAACCTGAAATCTGTTAATAGTTTGCTATCTTCCTAGGAACAATCACAGACTTTTATTTTAAAAGCCCGACCACTGTCAAAGAAAAAACATTTAAACAATAATTAAATTTTACCATGAAACTCTAGTAACAGCCTTAGTCACTGATTTACTTTTTCAGTGGAATGTGATAAAATGGAAAGCTTAGAGATCTAATTAAACAGTCAGCTGTCCTTTGTTACAAGCTGAATGTGATTCATCTCAAATTATCTAAAAAAATATTCAAAAACTGAAATAAACTTTTCCCATACATATTAACCATACTTTGATAAAGTTAGCAAACTCAGATGTTCTGACTAAAATAGGTATATACATGAATTAAAGGCATGGTACAGAGAAGCATTATTTGAAGTAATAGAAATATGTAAAGCTTCATATCTTTTAGATAATACATACTTGACCTAGAGCCAGACATCCTGGAATGTGAAGTTAAGTGGGCCTTAGAAAGCATCACTATGAACAAAGCTAGTGGAGGTGATGGAATTCCAGTTGAGCTATTCCAAATCCTGAAAGATGATGCTGTGAAAGTGCTTCACTCAATATGCCAGCAAATTTGGAAAACTCAGCAGTGGCCACAGCACTGGAAAAGGTCACTTTTCATTCCAATCCCAAAGAAAGGCATTGCCAAAGAATGCTCAAACTACCACACAGTTGCACTCATCTCACACGCTAGTAAAGTAAGGCTCAAAATTCTCCAAGCCAGGCTTCAGCAATAGGTGAACCATGAACTTCCTGATGTTCAAGCTGGCTTTAGAAAAGGCAGAGGAACCAGAGATCAAATTGCCAATATCTGCTGGATCATGGAAAAAGCAAGAGAGTTCCAGAAAAACATCTATTTCTGTTTTATTGACTATGCCAAAGCCTTTGACTGTGTGGATCACGATAAACTGTGGAAAATTCTGAAAGAGATGGGAATACCAGACCACCTGATCTGCCTCTTGAGAAATTTGTATGCAGGTCAGGAAGCAACAGTTAGAACTGGACATGGAAAAACAGACTGGTTCCAAATAGGAAAAGGAGTACGTCAAGGCTGTATATTGTCACACTGCTTATTTAACTTCTATGCAGAGTACATCATGAGAAATGCTGGACTGGAAGAAACACAAGTTGGAATTAAGATTGCTGGGAGAAGTATCAGTAACCTCAGATATGCAGATGACACCATGCTTATGGCAGAAAGTGAAGAGGAACTCTAAAGCCTCTTGATGAAAGTGAAAGTAGAGAGTGAAAAAGTTGGCTTAAAGCTCAACATTCAGAAAACAAAGATCATGACATCCGGTCCCATCACTTCATGGGAAATAGATGGGGAAACAGTGGAAACAGTGTCAGACTTTATTTTTCTGGGCTCCAAAATCACGGCAGATGGTGACTGCAGCCATGAAATTAAAAGACACTTACTCCTTGGAAGGAAAGTTATGACCAACCTAGATAGCATATTCAAAAGCAAAGACATTACTTTGCCAACAAGGTTCGTCTAGTCAAGGGTATGGTTTTTCCAGTGGTCATATATGGATGTGAGAGTTGGACTGTGAAGAAGGCTGAGCACCGAAGAATTGATGCTTTTGAACTGTGGTGTTGGAGAAGACTCTTGAGAGTCCCTTGGATTGGAAGGAGATCCAACTAGTCCATTCTGAAGGAGATCAGCCCTGGGATTTCTTTGGAAGGAATGATGCTAAAGCTGAAACTCCAGTACTTTGGCCACCTCATGTGAAGAGTTGACTCATTGGAAATGACTCTGATGCTGGGAGGGATTGGGAGCAGGAGGAGAAGGGGACGACAGAGGATGAGATGGCTGGATGGCATCACTGACTCGATGGACGTGAGTCTGGGTGAACTCCGGGAGTTGGTGATGGACAGGGAGGCCTGGCGTGCTGGGATTCATGGGGTCACAAAGAGTCGGACACAACTGAGCAACTGAACTGAACTGAACTGAACTGATATACAATTAATTGGAATATTGATTTTATAGTTTTCCATTGGTACCTTTATATATATATATATATATGTAGGTAACTGAATCTGAATCATACTTACTATTTTTTAAAGGCTCATCTCAGATTTTTGTGTGTGTCCTTTGACATATCAACTACTTAGAGGTGTCAATTTATTAAATATGTAAAGAATTATTCATGTGTCTAACTTCATACATTTAGTGAGGAATAAGTTTGTTCGAGAAATCACATAGCAAATCTAAAGGATTTTTTAAAACACTTGAAAAGTTATAACTCGCCTTTTAAAGTAGGACAAGAAGCTATTTAAATAGGATGGGAGGCCTTAGGGGCAGTGAACATTTTAATTGCATATTTAATTAGAAATATGCTAGAGAAGTAGTGTTTAGTTTAGCTGAAGCTCATGGGCCTTGGCAAAGCATTTTTTTCTAGGTAATATTTTCTTTTACCTTTTCAAAAATTAGATCAAGCTGAATAGAATTTAATTTTGTTGCTATTCATTTTGAAAGGATTAGAACCTTTTATTTACCTATGGAAGATAAGTTGATAGGTTTATTTTAAAGGCTTTCTTTTCTCTTTTAATTATCTTTAAAACTTCGTACCTGAACATTTGTTTGCTTGACAGTTCAGTGAAGATCTAAATTATATAAAATCCAATGTCTCTTACATGTTTTGCCACTTAACCCAGAGCTTCGATATCTGGGTGGCTATTGCTATTAAGAGTTTAGAAATGAGCTATAAGGTATGAAGCCTATAAAAACAATTAGCTGGGTTGTGTTGTTTTATGAGAGGGAGCTGGTTGAAATTTAGCAAAGGAAAAGATTCATATGTGGATATTATTATGCTGTCCTTGAGAAAGTTTTGTCCTGTGATAATACGATTAGAGATAGGTTGTACAAACTGCAGGAAAAAGGGTTGCATTTTTAGGGTTTTGGTGACACAGGTGTCACAAGGGCAGGAAATAGAGTGTTTATGTCGTGAAGAGAAGTTGAAGTAGAGTCCATCTCTGACTACAGAGGTTTTACTATCACTCCATTTTCCACTATGGGCAGAAGAAGTTGACAGCATAAAATTACTCATGGAGCTTGATACTGTACCCTGCTGTACATTCTTTATGGTATCCTCAGACTTAATCATTCACTGAGGCACCTGTGAACATCAACGTCTATCATGATGGTCTTTCAGAAGATGTTATCTCATCAGATGCATTTCTCATTGTCATGAGATACTGATAGGAGGCTGAGAAAATGAGAGAATACAGTTTGCTTTCATCATTATTGGCATTCCTCTGTCTCTAGAAATGATAAATGTATGGCTGGAAGGTAAAGCAAGCTACATAGAAGTAGGAAGCATCAGAAAGGAAATCCAAGAGTAGAAGGCACAGCCATGGCAGAACTTAGCATTTTGGCTCATTTTAAGGAATTGATATACAGGGGAGCTTCTGAGTTGCTGAGAATGTATGTTTTTAAGAAGCATGTTGATTACAATTAAGTGATGTATTATTAATAGTTTTCCACTGCCACACAGTTAGCAACTTAAAACCCATGTTTATTTGATGATAATTCTGTAGATCAAAAGTCCAGGTATGGTATGGTAGTAGTTGCTCAGTCTTGTCCAACTCTTTGTGACCCCATGGACTGTAATCCACCAGATTCTTCTGTCCATGGAATTTTCCAGATAAGAATACTGGAGTTGGTTGTCATTCCCTTCTCCAGGGGATCTTCCCATCCCAGGGATTGAACCTGGGTCTCTCGAATTATGGGCAGATTCTTTACTGCTGAGCAACCAGGGAAGTGTTTGGTTATTTACCTGGGTCTCTCACTTCCCTTGGAGAAGGCAATGGCACCTCACTCCAATACTCTTGCCTGGAAAATCCCACGGACGGAGGAGCCTGATGGGCTGCAGTCCATGGTGTTGCTAAGAGTCGGACACGACTGAGCGACTTCACTTTCACTTTTCACTTTCATGCACTGGAGAAGGAAATGGCAACCCACTCCAGGGTTCTTGCCTGGAGAATCCAGGGACGGGGGAGCCTGGTGGGCCACTGTCTATGGAGACACACAGAGTTGGTCATGACTGAAGCGACTTAGCAGTAGCAGCTCACTTCCCTGTGGCTCAGACGGTAAAGCGTCTGCCTACAATGTGGGGAAACCTGGGTTCGATTCCTGGGATGGGAGGATCCCCTGGAGAAGGAAATAGCAACCCACTCCAGTATTCTTGCCTGGAAAATCCCATGTATGGAGGATCCTGGTAGGCTGCAGTACATGGGGTCGCAAAGAGGGTCTTTCAAAGCAAAAAACCAGTACATCAGCTGGATTGTATTCTCATTTACCAGCCAAAAGATTACAACTGGCTGAGGGCTCAGATGATGGTTAGCACTTCTTAGCAATAAAATATTTTTAAATTGAGGTATACACATTGGTTTTTGAGATATAAGCCATTGCACAATTAATACACTAAAATATAATATAAACATAACTTTTATATATACTGGGAAGCCAAAAAATTCATGTGACTCACTTTATTGTGATACTTATTTTACTTTGGTGGTCTGAAAACAAACCTGAAATCTTTCTGATGTAACTACATTTCATTAAAAAATGCTAAGACTGTTTTTATAGGACCTAAAACCATACTTCAGCAAAAGTCATATCAAATCAAGCCTTAAGGTTCTTTAAACATACACAGAAGTCAATGTCAAATTTTGGTCATACTTCTGTGTACAAATCCTTTGGAGTTTTATTAATTATAGTAATGATTAATAATTGTGGAACAATTATAAGATGAAATTCACTGTTCAGTGTTCTTTACATATATATGTTTTGAATCCTTGCAGTTACACCAGCGGAGAAGGCAATGGCACCCCACTCCGATACACTTGCCTGGAGAATCCCATGGATGGAGGAGCCTGGTGGGCTGCAGTCCATGGGGTCGCTAGAAGTCAGACACGACTGAACGACTTCACTTTCACTTTTCACTTTCACGCATTGGAGAAGGAAATGGCAACCCACTCCAGTGTTCTTGCCTGGAGAATCCCAGGGACGGCGGGGGAGCCTGGTGGGCTGCCGTCTATGGGGTCGCACAGAGTTGAACATGACTGAAGCAACTTAGCAGCAGTAGCAGCAACAGCAGTTATACCAGAGAAGCACCTATTATCATTTCCATTATACAGATTAAGAAATTGAGACAGAGAAGTTAAGCAATTCATTCAAGTTTATGAGGCCATTAAGCAGAGGAGCCAAGATTTTAACATTTTAGTGTTTTTTCTTTTTTTACTAATTGATAAATATATTAGTTGAAGGAAATAAGATATTTTTGTTTTCAAGGAGACAGCTTCATTTGATAGTCACAGACTGATGCTTAGAGACTGAATCCATAAATATGACTCAAAAATTAGAAAATCTTAATTATAATAATTCAGTCCTTTTTTGGCCTAGCCCCAGGGGAGGGACGGGTAATGCCTAGTCTGCCCTGAAAAGAGACAGCTGGCATAATCAGTTGCTCCTGTTTACTGTTATATCCCTGTTTTCCTTCGCCAAAGGAAGGGGCCTGCAGTATTATCAAGGTCTGATTGAGGGAGATCTATGGGCGCCAATATCAGAGCATAATAGCCATAGAGATTCTTCACAGAATAACTTGCCTTGTGGGCTGTATTAAACACAGAGACAATAATGTACTCATCACCTTTTTTTTTTTTTTTTTTCCATTTCTCAAAGCAGCCATCCAGCCTGAGGGAAACTTATCCTCGCTCAGAACAACTTCTGCACACAAAGCCCAGCTATATCTGAAGAGTGAAGGAAGCCCCCATTTTAAAGGTTTTGCTTAAAAGCAAAGAAGAAGAAAGCATGAAAACCTACGTGCTGGCTTTAGCAGTTTATATCGGTGTTTTTGTTGTCACCTGTAATAACAAGTGTCAGCTGGTCACCATCCCTAAAACAGGAGTTGATACATTTTCTCCTAAAAATTTAAAAGCCATATTCTTACCATTTTCCTGAGGTTATTATAGATCAAATTCAGAAATGAAAGTCAAAGTAAACCTCATGATATATGTTGTCACCCAGCATTTTAAGCAGAATATACATAAGATATTTTTTGAAAAAATGGAGAAATGACAGCTTGTAAAATTCTGAAAATAGGAAAAGAGTAACTGATGCCAAATAATGACTATCTGCTAGAAGAAGTTTAAGACTGTCACTGTTCTCACTTTTATAGTTTGTATTATCATTGGTAAATTTCCCATCATCTTTCAATTCTTTCTAATTCAAGCTAAAAGAATAGCTTTCTGTTTTCATTTCAAAGTTTGGAGCTTCAAAAACACCAGTTTCTTATTTGAAGGCAAGAGAGTTTTTATATTCAAAATCTATAATTTAGGTCTCCAACAGACTCCAGGCAATAAACATGCTATTCTTTACTCTGAACTCTTTGTCCCAAATTTGGCTTTAGAAAATTAAGTTTGCTAGTGATGTAGAAGGCAATGGCACCCCACTTCAGTACTCTTGCTTGGAAAATCCCATGGGCGGAGGAGCCTGGTGAGCTGCAGTCCATGGGCTCGCTAAGAGTTGGACATGACTGAACGACTTCACTTTCACTTTTCACTTTCATGCATTGGATAAGGAAATGGCAAGCCACTCTGGTGCTCTTGCCTGGAGAATCCCAGGGACGGGGGAGCCTGGTGGGCTGCCGTCTATGGGGTCGCAAAGAGTCGGACACGACTGAAGCGACTTAGCAGCGGCAGCAGCAGCAGCAGACTATCCCAGAGAACTTTAAAGTAGTACTTCTTTCAGGAAACTCTGAGTGCCTAAGAGAAAACCAGACCCCTACCTTCTTGCATCCATTCACTGGGTTTCTGACACATGTCCGTTCCTGTCATTCTAAATCTATACCATTGAGTCCATAAGACTGTTCTATACATCAGTGTCTCTTTTGCTGTCTCGTACACAGGGTTATTGGGAAGATTTGGGAGAATGGCATTGAAGCATGTAAAATATCATGTATGAAATGAGTTGCCAGTCCAGGTTCGATGCACGATACTGGATGCTTGGGGCTGGTGCACTGGGATGACCCAGAGGGATGGAATGGGGAGGGAGGAGGGAGGAGGGTTCAGGATGGGGAACACATGTATACCTGTGGCGGATTCATTTTGATATTTGGCAAAACTAATACAGTTATGTAAAGTTTAAAAATAAAATAAAATTAAAAAAAAAATAAATCTATACCATTACTGTGCTCTTAAATAGGCTTTGTCCTTAGACCCACTCCAGTCAGTTATGCAGTGAAAACCATGATGTGGTCCTCTCTCTTAGTCTCCAGTTCAGGACTGCAACTTCTAAATTGTTATTATTCTTACATGCCTTGAAGTACAGATGAAAGTCCTTGGGCCATTCTCATTTCCAAAACTACACACTGAGTTCACTCACTCAGATTAAGCCTAAAATGATGATTTCCTTCAGGCAATTACTAGAGGATTTTGTATCCTGAATAAATAATGATAAAATGCGGCATTTCCAAAACTGGAATTGATTTTTTTAAACAAAGATAGAATTTACAATAAGCGTGGAATGGTATTAAATGGCATTTTATGAAAGCCATCGGGTGTTTGTTAGAAGGATAAAGAAATGTTTATATGCAACAATATGCAAAGGAGAGCGGCTAACACACAGGCTAAGGTCCTTTAACTTGTCTTTCAAAGTTGCAATGCTGCTGTTCTGTGATGTTGAACAGTTATCAGACCACAGCTGTTTTGATAAATTCTCCTGCTGAGAGAATCAATATTTAGATAGCTAACCCAAGTTACTAGTTGGCTAAACTAGCAGAAACAGAAGCTCTCATTTTAAGTCAAACTAATCCGCTACCAACTGTTTACAAGGTGTGTTGTGTTAGCCACTCAGTCATGTCAGACTTTTTGCAGCCCCATGGACTGTAGCCCACCAGGCTCCTCTGTCTATTGGATTTCCCAGGCAAGAATACTGAAGTGGGTTGCTGTTTCCTTCTCCAGGGGATCTTTCCGACCCAGGGATTGAACCCAGGCCTCCTGCACTGCAGGCAGACTCTTTACCATCTGAGCCACAAGGGAAGATAGTGAGACAAACCAAACCCCAAATAGCATATGTTGCTGTAGTTAAGCTAGTATGTTGTATGTAAAAACATTCTATTGACTGTGAAGTCACGGGAAGGAGTGCTCTGTGACAGTTCTGTGAGGAAGTATAAGAGAACCTGGATTAAATCAATCTTTAGATTGTGAGTGTACCAAGAAAACCTTTTCTTTATTCCAAATACAAAACAGGATATAAAGTAAATCTTTAGCAATATTTTGATCAATTTTTTTGACGCAACAAAAAGTCCATTACTTAAATGACAGGTTCAGAAAATAACCCTGACTATATTGTATTTAACATATAGTTTTGAGGAGAAAGATTGCAATAGATGAGGACAAAGATATATAAGTGTGGCTTATACATTGTATTGGTGACGAAAGTGAAAGTGTTAGTGGCTGAGTCGTGTCTGACTCTTTGTGACCCCATGGGCTGTAGCCTGCCCAGTTCTTCTATCCATGGAATTCTCTAGGCAAGAATCCTGGAGTGGGTTGCCATTCCCTTCTCCAGGGGATCTTCTCAGCCAGTGATTGAACCCAGGGCTCCTGCATTGCAGACAGATTTTTTTTACTGTCTGAGCCACCAGGGAAGCTCAGTTAATGATACCCATCCTTTAAAAGCTCTGACTGGGCTAAAGATTGTCTTCCTATTAATTCTAGGACATGTAAGGCACTTTATAATAACATCCAACTAAATGTCTAACACTAAGGGTTTATCTTATTTTTAGAATTTTGTTAAACTCTAAGAATTAAACCATTAACCTGAATTATTTTTATGCCTCACACTGATAAAGAAATACATTAAATGTGTGATGCCAACAGCTTTGAAACATTTCTCATGTCAGTGTTCATATATTCTCAATGATGGTGGAAACTTTCTACTCAGGTCTGTATAGAGGAAAAAAGTCTCTGACTTGAAGATCTTTCCAGCAGAAGAAATTTAGCATCATTATTTCTGAAAGATGACCTTCTCCAGCAGCATTTCTAATTATACTCCTAAAATAGCACGAACACACTCTGAAGACCAGACTCATCATTGTGATTTAACATTATTTCAGTTCTGAGGAAAAGCAGTCATTTATTGCAGCAAAAATGGTGTTTAAAAGTTACAGGATTGGAAAAAGGCGGTCTTTTTGATGTTGTTCAGTCGTTCAGTTGTTTCTGACTCTTTGTGATCCTATGGACTGTAGCATGTCCGGCTTCCCTGTCCATCACCATCTCCCAGAGCTTGCTCAAACTCATGTCCATGATACCATCTAACCATCTCATCCTCTCTCATCCCATTCTCCTCCTGCCTTAAATCTTTCCCAGCATCAGGGTCTTTTCCAATGAGCCAGCTCTATGCATCATGTGGCCAAAGAATTGGAGCTTCAGCTTCAGCATCAGTCCTTCCAATGAATATTCAGGGTTGATTTCCTTTAACCAATTTCCCTTGTTAGTAAATAAAAGCAGCAGCAAGTATGGACCGTATGAGGTCCACTCTCACACACACACTCAGTAGAAAAAAAGAGAAAAATCACCACCATCAGCACTTCTGGGCTTGGTTATACTCTCTTTAGCATTGAGAGAATGAGTTTGAACAAGTCATCTAGAGAAGCAAAGCATATGTTTAATAAGTTTCAAGCTGCTGTATAGCTTTTCCAGCTAGCTTTTTCTACAAGGAAAATGAAGGACACCATCTCTGAACTATTTACATCTGTTTTATGAATTGGCAGTCCTTGGTAGCAAACATTTGAAGAGATGAATATTAACCAGATGACAGCACACAAATGGCCTTTAGAGTTTTTGCATTTACAAATTCTCTTAATATTATCCCAGAGAATTTGAATTTTTAATTCCTGATGCTTTAAAAGTTTACCTTATCTCTTTTCAGATCAGATCAGATAAGTCGATCAGTCGTGTCCGACTCTTTGCAACCCCATGAATCGCAGCACAACAGGCCTCCCTGTCCATCACCAACTCCCGGAGTTCACCCAGACTCACATCCATCAAGTCAGTGATGCCATCCAGCCATCTCATCCTCTGTCGTCCCCTTCTCCTCTCGCCCCCAATCCCTCCCAGCATCAGAGTCTTTTCCAATGAGTTCACTCTTTGCACGAGGTGGCCAAAGTACTGGAGTTTCAGCTTTAGCATCATTCCTTCCAAAGAAATCCCAGGGCTGATCTCCTTCAGAATGGACTGGTTGGATCTCCTTGCAGTCCAAGGGAGTCTCAAGAGTCTTCTCCAACACCACAGTTCAAAAGCATCAATTCTTTGGTGCTCAGCCTTCTTCACAGTCCAACTCTCACATCCATACATGACCACAGGGAAAAGACAAAAGACGAACCTTTGTTGGCAAAGTAATGTCTCTGCTTTTGAATATGCTATCTAGGTTGGTCATAATTTTCCTTCCAAGGAGTAAGCATCTTTTAATTTCATGGCTGCAGTCACCATCTGCAGTGATTTTGGAGCCCAGAAAAATAAAGTCTGACACTGTTTCCACTGTTTCCCCATCTATTTCCCATGAAGTAATGGGACCAGATGCCATGATCTTCGTTTTAATTCCAATTCCTTTAATTCATCATACAATTATTTCCTTCTAGTATTTAAGTAATTTTCACACAGATATGTATTTACTCACATAATTTACATCTTGGAGGAAAATATCCGTGTCAAAAGAAAACAAAACAAAGGGAAAGGGAAAATCTAGGGTTCTCTTTGGAGGAAATTCTCTGTGCTTCTATGAACTGTGTGGCTAGACGTCATTCTAATGGTCTCTGATTTACAATTGTGACCTCATCAGATGGAGTCAGTACTCAGAATGTTATTTTCATCATGTTGACACACAGAGCTCATGTTTTGGAGTGATGGAGGTAGATGAGTAACTTCCCTTCTAATATGTCATCCCCTTAGGGTTAATACGTTTTTTCAGAATAAGCTACTCGGCTACTGATAGTGACACAGATAACAGTTGACACTTAGCACTTCCTATATACTCATGCATATTCCTTAAATTAAATGTTCACAACCCCATGAGGTAGGCAGCATTGCTATTGTCATTTTTCAGATGAAGTAAGTCACAAAAAAGGTAAAAATGTTGCTAACAACCATGCAGCATTATCATCAGAGGTTGAATATTTAAACCCTCTATACTGTATCTTGAACCTCCTCAGATCACACAAATAATATCTTGCTAGCCTCTGGAACTGCCTTCCTACCCTTCTTTTATGACAAATATTCAAGAAGAGCCTTTTAGTCATAACTGGAAAACATGCTCATCCTGGATGTGATTTTAGCGACTCAACCTCAGGACCTTGACTTCATTCAGGATTCTGATATGCAGCAGGTACTCTGTTGGACATAGTGGGTGTGGTAGTAAACCAAAGAGAGACAGCTTTTGTCCCCTTATAGATCCTTGTCTCAAAGACTGTACATCAGATTCTCAGCTCTATCTACCACATATCAGAAGCATCTGGGAAGCTCTTAAATATGTGGGAGGCCCAGACCACATTCCAGGTTAAATTTGAATCTTTAAGAATGAGGTCTTTGACACTGATACTTTTTTAAAAGGCTCTGATTTCATGTGCAGTCAAGATTGACAACTACTAACTTTCAGTTTATTGGAAATGTAGACAATAAGATATAATCACACACACAAAGAGATCCAAAACTTTTATGAGCTATAAAAGATAGGAAAGAGTGTGATGAGAGATTATAATAGGTTTGGGATGGATGTCAAAGATATCTCTGGAGAAGCATCAATTAAGCTAATGCCAAAATAATGAAGAGAATTGAGTAAGATGAAGTCACTCTTGTGAGCATTTCCTGGAAGAGGGGACATGTGGATGCCCAGGATATGTTGTGTTCCAAGAACAGATAAGGGCATTGCTGCTGGAGTGTACTGCCTGAGGTCTCAGGTTATGTGAAATGAGTCTGGATAAGTTTTCCTGGTGCCTGTTTTAGTCTCTGGCCATATACTGGGTGTTCAATGCATTTGTTATAAGATGTGTGAAGAAAATCAACTTTAGTGTCCTTCTCCTGATATTTTTAATTCTCTGCTTTCCTATAAACTCTGGCTAGGCTTTGTCCTTCTATGTGCTAAAGGTGGATGTGATATCAATTAGTCCTCCAGATTGGAGAGCATTTGACTGATTCTACTTTCTGGGAAGCGCAGAAGAGGCATCACAATGGATTGCCGAAGGAGAAAGAGTGCAGCAGTTTAGGTGCTGCTTGAGAAGGTATATGGTGAGTGGTATAGGGTTTGGTATAAAACAGCCCCCTGTGCGGACTTGTGTTTCTGTTCTAGTTTTAGTCTTAAGAACCATTTCTATTTATTTAAACTCCTTCTCTTGGTAATAGTCATCAATCTTATTGCTGGATTCTAATGTTGTCATCACTGCCCTCTAGCCTTTAAAGAAAAAAACAAAACAAAACATGCTTTTTCCAATAATGATTAAGTCCTTCCTCTAGAGTTTACTCCCAGTCAGCTGACTGGTGCTAGTCTCAGTCTCCTCTGCATCTGGACTACCATGTGACAGAACACCCCATTCATCCCTTAACAGCAGGAAAAACACACTGCAGAGACTCACTGGCATCTTATAATTGCTTAAACTTTGCTCTAATATATGGTGGGTTTCCCTACTGGCTCAGGTGGTAAAGAATCTGCCTGCAATGCAGGAGATCCAGGTTCGATCCCTGGATTGGGAATATCCCTTGGGAGAAGGGAATGGCTACCCACCCCAGTATTCTTGCCTGGAGAATTCCATGGACAGAGAAGCCTGGAAAGCTACAGTCCATGGGGTCGCAAAGAGTCGAACATGACTAAGCAACTAACATTATGGTGGGCAATCATAAGTCTTCTTGATGCAGGATCACCTTTAACTAAACATGCATGATATGAATCATGTAAAAACTGATATTAAAATATTTAAATTATAAGTTACCTCAACATTCCTTACTATCTCATGACTAAATATACTATATGTATAAATGTGTGGGTATAGAGAGAGAGAATGGAAGAGAGGCAAATTCAGCTATTTATGAAGTGATATGTGGATACAAACAAGTTTTATTTTCTAAATTATTAAACAGAAAGGAATTAAGCATCAACTCAGTGTAGAATTGACAACATTCTGTGAACTCCCCGGAGATGTCATGCAACAGTTTATCCAGAAACTGGGCACTCAGTGAACCGGATACATCCTCTTTTGCACCTTCACCTGCTCTGCTCCTCTCTAACCAGCATTTCTGTCAATCAGACTTTTTATAGAATTTGCAAATGGAACTTTGCATGAAGTCTACACACAGTGTGAACATAAGGACTGAGTTGTGAGTATTTAGGGATGATTTGAGGTCTGGCTGAGAGACTTTGAGAATGTGATCCTTTTGGCTATAGGTCTAATCTCCATTCTGGAATTTCGTCCACTTTCTTGTTTATCTTATGTGGTCTATTTATTGGAGAGGTGCTTTAGATCATGAATAGCTATTATCTCCTCAGAGGTTTCAAAGGTCTCAGGGAATAGACATGGGATTCAACTTAAGAGTCAGCCTAAGAAACTGCCATTTATTTTATTTTAAAACTTTACAAAATTGTATTAGTTTTGCCAAATATCAAAATGAATCTGCCACAGGTATACATGTGTTCCCCATCCTGAACCCTCCTCCCTCCTACCTCCCCATACCATCCCTCTGGGTCGTCCCAGTGCACTAGCCCCAAGCATCCAGTATCATGCATCAAACCTGGACTGGCAACTCGTTTCATACATGATATTATACATGTTTCAATGCCATTCTCCCAAATTTTCCCACCCTCTCCCTCTCCCAGAGAATCCATAAGACTGTTCTATACATCAGTGTCTCTTTTGCTGTCTTGTACACAGGGTTATTGTTACCATCTTTCTAAATTCCATATATATGCGTTAGTATATTGTATTGGTGTTTTTCTTTCTGGCTTACTTCACTCTGTATAATAGGCTCCAGTTTCATCCACCTCATTAGAACTGATGCAAATGTATTCTTTTTAATGGCTGAGTAATACTCCATTGTGTATATGTACCATGGCTTTCTTATCCATTCATCTGCTGATGGACATCTAGGTTGCTTCCATGTCCTGGCCATTATAAACAGTGCTGCGATGAATATTGGGGTACACGTGTCTCTTTCCCTTCTGGTTTCCTCAGTGTGTATGCCCAGCAGTGGGATTGCTGGATCATAAGGCAGTTCTATTTCCAGTTTGTTAAGGAATCTCCACACTGTTCTCCATAGTGGCTGTACTAGTTTGCATTCCCACCAACAGTGGAAGAGGGTTCCCTTTTCTCCACACCCTCTCCAGCATTTATTACTTGTAGACTTTTGGATTGCAGCCATTCTGACTGGCATGAAATGGTACCTCATAGTGGTTTTGATTTGCATTTCTCTGATAATGAGTGATGTTGAGCATCTTTTCATGTGTTTGTTAGCCATCTGTATGTCTTCTTTGGAGAAATGTCTATTTAGTTCTTTGGCCCATTTTTGATTGGGTCATTTATTTTTCTGGAGTTGAGCTGTAGGAGTTGCTTGTATATTTTTGAGATTAGTTGTTTGTCAGTTGCTTCATTTGCTATTATTCTCTCCCATTCCAAAGGCTGTCTTTTCACCTTGCTAATAGTTTCCTTTGATGTGCAGAAGCTTTTAAGGTTAATTAGGTCCCATTTGTTTATTTTTGCTTTTATTTCCAATATTCTGGGAGGTGGGTCATCAAGGATCCTGCTGCGATGTATGTCTGAGAGTGTTTTGCCTATGTTCTCCTCTAAGAGTTTTATAGTTTCTGGTCTTACGTTGAGATCTTTAATCCATTTTGAGTTTATTTTTGTGTGTGGTGTTAGAAAGTGTTCTAGTTTCATTCTTTTACAAGTGGTTGACCAGATTTCCCAGCACCACTTGTTAAAGAGATTGTCTTTAATCCATTGTATATTCTTGCCTCCTTTGTCAAAGATAAGGTGTCCATATGTGTGTGGATTTATCTCTGGGCTTTCTATTTTGTTCCATTGATCTATATTTCTGTCTTTATGCCAGTACCATACTATTTTGATAACTGTGGCTTTGTAGTAGAGCCTGAAGTCAGGTAGGTTGATTCCTCCAGTTCCATTCTTCTTTCTCAAGATAGCTTTGGCTATTTGAGGTTTTTTGTGTTTCCATACAAATTTGTGAAATTATTTGTTCTAGCTCTGTGAAGAATACCATTGGTAGCTTGATAGGGATTGCATTGAATCTATAAATTGCTTTGGGTAGTATACTCATTTTCACTATATTGATTCTTCCAATTTTAGCTCAGTCAGTCAGTTCAGTCACTCAGTTGTGTCCAACTCTGCGACCCCATGAATTGCAGCACTCCAGGCCTCCCTGTCCATCACTAACTCCCGGAATTCACTCAAACTCATGTCCATCGAGTCGGTGATGCCATCCAGCCATCTCATCCTCTGTCATCCCCTTCTCCTCCTGCCCCCAATCCCTCCCAGAACCAGGGTCTTTTCTAATGAGTCAGCTCTTTGCATGAGGTGGCCAAAGTATTGGAGTTTCAGCTTTAGTATCAGTCCTTCTAAAGAACACCCAAGACTGATCTCCTTTAGAATGGACTGGTTGGATCTCCTTGCAGTCCAAGGGACTCTCAAGAGTTTTCTCCAACACCACAGTTCAAAAACATCAATTCTTTGGCGCTCAGCTTTCTTCACAGTCCAACTCTCACATCCATACATGACCACTGGAAAAACCATAGCCTTGACTAGATGGACCTTTGTTAGCAAAGTAATGTCTCTGCTTTTTAATATGCTATCTAGTTTGGTCATAACTTTCCTTCCAAGGAGTAAGTAAGCGTCTTTTCATTTCATGGCTGCAGTCACCATCTGCAGTGATTTTGGAGCCCCAAAAAATAAAGTCTGACACTCTTTCCCCATCTATTTCCCATGAAGTGATGGGACCAGATGCCATGATCTTCATTTTTTGAATATTGAGCTTTAAGCCAACTTTTCACTCTCCTCTTTCACTTTCATCAAGAGGCTTTTATTTTAGCTCAAACAAGATCAAATGACAGTTTCATAACTTCCAATCTATAAACTGCAAAGTAGGAAAATACAGAATTCTTGAAGTTCTCTTCTAGGTTTTGTGGTCCATTTGCCAACATTCAAAATTCATGGGATTCAGAACAGCATCTTTCAGTATCCCTCCTGAAAGCCTAATGAGCTCTGGTCAGTGCACCCTGAGCAAAAGATTAGGACCATTGGCCAAAATCCATTTTTTTTAATAAACATAAATGTTTTAAATAAATACTGAACATGTTTACTTGTTTAGAATACCATTTCTTATAGAGGTGTTACAACAACTTGAATTTTCAGTGATCCTTTTCAGATTGGTATCATTGTTTTTATTTTAGCAGTAAAATAAGACATTAAATCAGTTAAAATTTCTGAGAAAAGCTTTATCTGTCTAATTGTAATCTGAATGATCTACTTTTAACAGTCTAACATCTCCAGAACAGTGCCTGGAAACAAGAACCATTTGATATATACTTATGAATACTGGTCTGCTATTCAGAATTATTAAAAAAGAATTTATGCTTGAACGTTATGCAAGTTATTCGGAGGTTCTGGGCTCATTTTATCTGTAGGGAATATGCATTAAGCAGACTCCTCACTTCACCTCTACCGCCTACACTTCTGGTTTGTTGTCTTGCTCATGCTCAGTCACTTCAGTCTTAGCAGGTATTAAAAAGCTTTCTAGTTATTTCTTTTGGCCTTTATTTTTTTTTTTAAAGAGGATGTTAAGTCTTTAAAATTCTTTATAGTCAAATGAATGGCCTCACCATTTCATGTGTTTTATGGATGTTATTCATACATTTGTTTGCTTTGAATTTTAAACACCTTAAATAAAGATCATCCTTTAGCATAATTCAATAGTCAGAAAATATTTGTTGAAAAAAGTGACTTTAGATTAAAAATATAGTTTGTGATATCCAAGTAGAGAAAATAACATCCATTTAACATAATGTGAACTTGCTGTTTTAACTCTGAATATTAATTGTAACTTGAGGATACAGACATACATACAGAATGTACATTCTCCAGAAAAATGTTTATTCTAGTGACAAGCAGAATTCTGAGTTGTAATAGGAGTATGTACACAGATTTATTGTATAAAAACCTACTTAGTAAGAATATCATTAAAATGTGATATTTCAATATAAACAAGGTATTTTCAGGAAGCATAGCAAAATGTGGGCTTGCCTGGTGACTCAGTGATAAAGAACCCGTCTAACAATGCAGGAGATGTGGGTTTAGTCTGGGTTGGGAAGATCTCCTGGAGAAGGAAATGACAACCCATTTCAGTATTCTTGCCTGGGTAATCTTTTGGACGGAGGAGCCTAACAGACTACAGTCCTTGCTGTCACAAAAGAGTCACTTAGCAACCAAACAAAAGCAAAATGTCCTTTATGAAATAACCAACATGCATTGTTTGAACTGTGGATTAGCATGATGCTTTATTATTTCTTCACTGTTATGACGCTACCTTCATTTCCTAATCACTTATTTACTTTTGAATTTATAAGAAAATATCTTGGGGATTTTATTTCTATTTATTTATAGTCTTGGAAGACAAGAATCTAAGTTTTACTTACCAAATTTGAGTTGGTAAAACAATGCTTCTCCAGTTACCCAAGTTGTTGACATGTTTGTTTTCTTAGCTCAGAAACAGTTCTCTTTCACACATTGATAAAATTTGTCGTTGTTATGAAAGGTGTGTACCTAAATTAATCAAGAAAATGTTCAATGGAGGCAAAAGCTTTACAATATATTTAAAAATTATTTGCTGTTATTCATGATCTGTACAATATTGCATTAATTTACTGAAAACAAACAAGCATGCCAAGCTTTGGAAATGCTTAAAGATACCAAAATTTTCTATGTAAAGCTATCTAGAGCTTTCATACATTGTTTCTAACACTGAAAGAATGGTATATGTATGTAGTTTATGACCTTGACATTAGTGCTAATGATATGGGATAGAGGTATTCTGCTATATAACTCAAATTGGTTATTGATAACAGTCTGCTTGATACTACTTTAATTTGGTTTCCTTGAAATACTCATATTTCAATCGCATTTATTATAAATAAGTATTATGGAATACATACTCATGCACTGATCATAAGATTCTTGGATGGCATAGTGATATAGGGTCTTACTGCTAGAATTATGGTCCATGATTAGCAGCAGCATTGTCTAGGAGACTGACAAAATTCAAAGTTTGAGGCACCACCCCTGATCTTGGTTTTCTAATACATTGAGGTGACTTGTACACGCATTAAAGCTTAAGAAGCACAGACATCAAACTCAATAGCAAAAGACTTAAACCTTTACCTCTATAACAAGACACTCTCAATACTTCTATTTAGTATAAGATTGGAAGTCCTAGCCAGAACAATCAGGCAAGAAATATAAAAGGCTTCAAAATTGAAAAAGAAGTTAAATTAGCTCTATGTGCTGATGACTTTATATATAGAAAATCCCAAGAACACAAGAAAACCTGTTAGATCTAATTAATAAATTCAGCAAGATTTCATGATACAAAATTAACATAAAAAGATCAACAACAGTGCTTCCATATACTAATGACCTATTGGGAAAAGAAATAAAGTGATCTCATTTACAACAGCATCAAACTAATAAAAATATTTAGGGATAAATTTAACCAAGAGGAGAATGATCTACAAGAATTGAAAACCACAGATAATGAAAGAAATTGAAGACATAAATAAAAAGGTACCTGATGTCTGTGGGCTGGAAGAATATTTGTAAAATGTCCATACTACCCAAATTCATCTATAGATTCCACATAATTCCTATCAAGATTCCAATAGCTTTTTAGAAACAGAAGTAGAAAAAACAATCTTAAAATTTATATGGGATCACAGAAGGTTTTGAATAGCCAAATCAATGTCCAAAAAAATCAAAGTGGAAGGCATCACATTTCTGATTTAAAACTCTATTATAAAGCTATAATAATCAAAGCACAGAACTACCATATGATCCAACAATTCCACTTCTGAGAATATATCCAAAGGAAATAAAAACACTAATTCAGAAAGCTATCTTCATCCCCATGTTTACAACAGCATTATTTACAATAGCCAAGACATGGAAACAACTTAAATGCCCACTGATAGATGAATGGATAAATGTGTAAGGTTTTATGTATACATATCTATATGACAGAAAACATTTTCCAATATATACATATATTTTCAGACATAAAAATAGAAATTCTTTCATTTGCAATCACACGGATAGACTGTGAAGGTACTGTGCTAACTGAACAAAGTCAGACAATGATAAATGCAGTTTGATATAGGAATTTTTTTTTAAAGCAAATTCATAGTAAAAGATCAGATTTGTGTTATCAGAAGGGAGTAGAGAGGGGGAAATGTATGAAGGTTGTTGAAAGGTATGAACTTAAAAGTTAGATAAATACTTAGGATATAGTATACAACATGGCTACTACAGTTAACACTGTTATATGGTATATTTGAAAGTTGAAAGTCCAAAGAGTTCCCATCACAAGCAAATAGACTTTTCTTTTTTTGTACCTATGAGAAGGTGGATGTTTATTTATTATGGGAATCATTTCACAGTACATGTAAATCAAATCATTCGACTATACACCTCAGATTTATGGTGCTGTACATCAATTATATCCCAATGAAACTTAAAAATAAGTAGCTTGAGAATCACTGGCTTAGAAACTGGGCTCTGGAGTCAGACTTGGATTTCTAAACTCCAATTTCCTCATTTGTAAAGGGAGGCTAATGATACGTTCCAGTTTTTTCCTGTTTTGGAGATTGAATGAGATTACATAGACAAATCAATATAGCATGACTGAGTGCTTGAAGATAGCAGTCAATGCAGAGTAGCATTTGTATTGGTTCTTGGTAGGTCAGGTAGCATGACAGCCTCACAGGACGCAGGACAAATGTGCTTTAATTACCCAGGAGTCCATAAGTATTGAAAAAAGACTCAATTGATAGTATCTATGTTCTAGGCATTGATCAATGACCTCTCACAGATGAAATAAATTTTCTATTTTATCTTATTCACCTCTTGAAAATGAAAAAATTTGCATGTTCTCTAAATTTGGCCTTCAGGAATCTAAGGCTATTTTATATAGACTCTCAGCCTTTGTTCTCTTCATTTTAATAATCTATATTACTAAATATGTTTTATCTGTCATATTTTATTTGATTTAATTGAAGGTAAATCAAACCAGTACTGTGTGAAATGCACTGTTTAAACCAATATAGGATAATGCTTTCCATCATTCTATTGTTGGACTCTATGGGATGTGGCAGAAAAAAAAAAATGATACACTCATTCATTAAATTAACACTTTCTGCATATCTACCATGTTCCAAGCACTTATGTAAACAATGCAGCTATAATATGGAATAAAACCATGAAATATCTGCTCACATACTGGCTACATTCTACTGTGAGAGTTGACATGCTCAGATCAGATCAGATCAGTCGCTCAGTCGTGTCCAACTCTTTGCGACCCCATGAATCGCAGCACGCCAGGCCTCCCTGTCCATCACCAACTCCCAGAGTTCACTCAGACTCACGTCCATCGAGTCAGTGATGCCATCCAGCCATCTCATCCTCTGTCGTCCCCTTCTCCTCCTGCCCCCAGTCCCTCCCAGCATCAGAGTCTTTTCCATTGAGTCAACTTCGCATGAGATGGCCAAAGTACTGGAGTTTCAGCTTTAGCATCATTCCTTCCAAAGAAATCCCAGGGCTGATCTCCTTCAGAATGGACTGGTTGGATCTCCTTGCAGTCCAAGGGACTCTCAAGAGTCTTCTCCAACACCACAGTTCAAAAGCATCAATTCTTCAGCGCTCAGCCTTCTTCACAGTCCAACTCTCACATCCATACATGACCACAGGAAAAACCATAGCCTTGACTAGACGAACCTTTGTTGGCAAAGTAACGTCTCTGCTTTTGAATATGCTATCTAGTTTGGTCATAACTTTCCTTCCAAGGAGTAAGCGTCTTTTAATTTCATGGCTGCAGTCATCTGGCTAAATCTAGTAAATAATATAGGTATACTTATAATCTCACATATAATCTTGCAGAGATGATTTTATATATGCATCCTAGCCTACATCTTATTCAGATTTTTTTATTATTCATTGTTAAACTTTAGAAGCACTGTTTGGTTATAAGATTAGAAGTAGATCATGTCTCTTGGCTAAATTGATAGTGTAAAATACAGCACACAGGTAAGTCGCACAGTCTTTTTGCCAGTTTTTTTCTCTTAGGCCTATCTTTATAGGCCATAATCTAATCTGATAAAAGGGCAGTCTAGGATGGTATCAAATCCTTCTGAGTATCTATAAAAAAGACTCATTTAATATTATAATTCCTGTCTTTACCACCTTGTAGCTTTTTAACTGTAAGCAATTTAGTTGTCTTAGACTTTGTATCAATTTTTTTATCATGTGTCTCTAAAATTGAGGAAATAGTACTTATTATGACTTTTGAGAGTATTAAATGACAATACATGTATAGTACTTATAGTACTTATAATAGCGACACAAAATAAATATTGCTTAAAATTGTTAATATATATAATGGTATTGAGAAAGATAAATATTCTACTGACCTGTATTCTTCAAATTTCATCATATTTCACATCATACCATTGACTTATACTTTATTAGTTCTACAAAATGATCCTACTCTGTATGTGGACTCAATCTGATAAATGTTACTGCTTTATGTACAGGTTATTCATCATTCACATACATACATACTCAATTGATTTCCTGTCCTTGCACAGCCCCTCTTCCAGAGTACTAGTTCTAGCAGTAAATTCATGGGAGGAGGTGTGGATTAAATAAGATACAAAGTTAAATAGAACAGTCTGTAGCAAAAGGCAAGTGTCCAATAAACTTCAGACACCTTTAAAATTTGGTATAATTTTAAAGCATAACTGAATGATTGTAAAATAAGCAAAATGCTGTCAATGTAATTTTGTTAGTAATCTTAAATTTTCACAATCAGTCAATATTCTCTGAACCCAATGATTATATAATTGCTTTACAAGTCAATCCTAAAGGAAATCAGTCCTAAATATTCATTGGAAGGACTGATGCTTAAGCTGAAACCAAAGTTTGGCCACCTGATGCAAAGAACTGACTCATTTGAAAAGACCCTGATGCTGGAAAAGATTGCGGGCAGGAGGAGAAGTGGGCAACAGAGGATAAGATGATTGGATGGCATCACTGATTCGATGGACATGAGTTTGAGCAAGTTCCAGAAGTTGGTGATGGACAGGGAAGCCGGGCATGTTGCAGTCCATGGGGTCACAAAGAGTCAGACACAAGTGAACTGAAATCATAAATAAAAATGAAAAGTTAGTAAATAGAAATTAAAAACTGAAAAAGAAATATGACAATTGTATCAATTGTCAATTAAATGATTTAGGTAGAAATACTATCACTATAGCAGTTAACAAGTAGGAGTGAAAGTGTTATTCATTCAGTTGTGTCTGACTCAGCAACCCCATGGGCTGTAGCCTGCCAGGTCCCTCTGTCCATGGGATTTCCCAGGTAAGAGTACTGGAGTGGGTAGCCATTCCCTTCTCCAGAGATCTTCCCAACCAGGGATCGAAAGCGGGTCTCCTACATTGCAGGCAGATTCTTTACCTTCTGAGCCACTAAAGACGCTGCAAGATTACTCTAGCAAAGACAACTAAAGGTAATTCTGAGAAAGTTGGATAAGGTCATATTATTCATTGTCTTGAATGCCCTATAACAATTTGGATTTTAACCTGAGGTAAAATGGCATCACTGAAAGTGTATGGATTTGGAGATAACATTAATAGATTGCCTTTTAAGCACCATCAAAGATCAAGTGAGAAATTTCTCTTATTTTCTAAGTTTTCCATTCTTGCTTTATTCTGGGCTGAAACATACTTTATTTCTCTGGAATTGAATACACAATTTATTAATTCTTGAGGCATTTACTATCCTCTAGATACAGAATGCCTTGGTGTGACTCTTGAACCACTAACTTGTATGACTTTGGTAAGTTGTCTCAGTTCTAATCTTTAAAATATGGATAATATATATTTGTAGTGTATATTGTGTGTATTATATAATGTACTGACAATATACCTGAACATGTACTCATGTTATTTATTATACAGTATAATGTTTTTCTATCTTTATCAATGTTACTATATTTACAGTAATTATTACAGTTCAGAAAAAGATATAAGATGCCTGCCTGGAAAATGAAATAGCAAAAGGAGAAATTGTGGCATATCTGGTAACAAATTCTAGTAATAACCATTAATAAATAGATGCTTGCAGCAACTTACCTATAGTGAGAAAGTTGTAATAGCCTAGTAGAGCTACCATAAAAATAATGAATTTAATTAATGTTCTTAATGGATGAGATACATGAATAAAACTCATTAGTATAAGCAAGTACTGGTTCTATATTGTTTGTATTGATATATTACATATCAACTTATTATTCTTGCAACAATAAGTAACAGATGTCTTTGGTTATTTTGAAAAATCAAGAGAGTTTGAGTTAAAGTGCATTTGAATAAGTAAAAATCCATGCATTAATTTAAAAAATACATAGAAAGTACATGTAATTTCTAATTTTATAAGGGACATTTTGACAATGATGACAAAAATACATCAAGTATATTTTGGAAGCGAGGAATAGAGAGACCAAATACAAGTGAAGTTAGAGAGGCTTTGTTAGAGATGATCTGGCAGCTGCCAACGTAGCAGTAGAAGTGAGGTGGAGAAAAAAGTAGGATCAAAAGTCAAAGCCTGACATGGTAAAGTTTTGGTTTGGACAGTAACCTAAAAGAAATTCAGGATTTTAGGGCTATAAATGTGACTAGGAGGATAAAACACTAGACTTATAATATTCTCTTTTCTGGTTCACTAGAAAGAGTTTGTACCTTAGACAAACTTGTTCAAAACTGCATAGTGAAAGGAATGGAAGATGAGAAATAAACTCAGTAAAGGGAGAGTTTTTAGGATATGTTAAGTAAGTAAGTGGAGTCGCTTAGTTGTGTCCGACTCTGTGACCCCATGGACTGTAGTCTGACAGGCTTTTCCATCCATGGGATTCTCCAAGCAAGAACACTGGAGTGGGTTGACATTTCCTTCTCCAGGGGAACTTCCCAACCCAGGAATCAAATCTGGGCCTGCTGCTTTGCAGGCAGACTCTTTACCATCTTAGCCACCAGGAAAGCTCAGGACATGTGAAACTGTTGCCAAACTTCTAAAACTTTTGAGAAGAGGATTGGGAAATAATTATTTGCATACCACATATCCATTGCTCCAATATTGCCAAATAAATTCAACCCTAAGTTTGTTCACGTGGCAATATATTCAGGAGAGGTAGTTTTCTCTAGTGCTCCAGGGAATGAATTATAACTAGTCAAAACTGATTAAAGCACTAGAGCTTAAACTGATTACTTCTGGCAATTAGCCGTACTTAGTTACTCAGTCGTGTCTGACTCTTTGCAGCCCCCTGGACTGTAGCCCCCCAGGCTCCACTTTCTATGGAATTTCCCAGGCAAGAATACTGAACGGGTTGCCATTTCCTACTCCAGGGGATTTTCCCGACCCAGGGATCAAACCCAAGTCTCCTGTATTGGCAGGCAGATTTTTTTTTACCACTAGTGTGAGTATATAATCCTGTCCTATAGCCAATGAAACCAAAGGGCAGTTCTGCTGGGAGGATGGAGGACATGGCTTCCATAGAAGGTTTTCCTTGGATAAGGAGACAGACACAAAGATAAACCATATCTTCTTCTCTTAGTTGGTGTCATGAAAGAATGTGATGGCTAGAGATGCTGTAGTCTTCCTGTGACCAAGAGCTAAACAGAAAGATCTGGCCATGACTCTGAGTGAAACAGAGTCCCAGGATTGACCAATGCTGGGCTATTCCACTTTCACCAAGGTTGTATAGCATTCCTGACAGGCTATCCTGGAAGAAAGTAAGCCGTTCCTGAAGACCTTTCACGTCATATTAAAAAGTTTTAACATTCTATTGTAACCACATGGGAATTATGAACTGCTATAATATGTGAAGTGATGTGGTCAGGTTGCTTTTTATATGGGACAAGTGGTGACTAGAAGAGATTTGAGGGAGACAAGATTTGTGACAAGGAAGCCTATAGTCATTATAGTCAAGTTTCAAAACAAGAGACAGGGTGGGAACAGAGAAATCAGTTTTATAAAATATTTTAACAGCTTCATTAAAAAGCTATTTTTGTTTTTTGTAACAACTAGAGACCTTATTTTCAGAGTTAAAAATAACATTTTCCTCCTCATATTTAAATACTCTGAATTATTTTTCTGGGAGTACTTAGAAAAATTGCCATTTCTTAAAATAAAACTTGAACTAGTGATAGTGTTAAGATATACACTAAATTATACATGCCAAAATTAAAAAAAAATCACTGTTTTAAGAGATGTGTTTTTACCAGAAAATCACAGCATGCTATACTGAATGCTTAAACACAAACAAAAGTTTTGTGGAATGAATTTGCTTTTCTCTTCTATGTAGACTGAAGAAGAAGTTGCTTTCTTAAAATTACCTATATTGAAATAGACATTTAAAATATTGACTTTTAATTAGTTAAAGCATCTAGATTTATGCTCTGATTACAATATCTAGAATTCATCCCAATGGAATCCCATTACAGTATTTAGCAACAATATTGAGACAATTTTGTTTACTTCAAAGTGTTTTCTCATTTTTAATGTGAAAAATGCTTTATTTTGCTTATCTTTATACTTTCTTTTCTTTCTTTCTTTTTTTTTTTTTCACCATAGGCTAGAATAGAAACATTCTCCAGGCCAGAATACTGGAGTGGATAGCCTTTCCCTCTCCAGGGGATCTCCCCAACCCAGGGATCAAACCCAGGTTTTCTGCATTGCAGGTGGATTCTTTATCAGCTGAGCCACAAGGGAAGCCCAAGAATACTGGAGTGGGTAGCCTATTCCTTCTCCAGTGGATCTTCCCAACCTGGGAATTGAACCAGGGTCTCCTGTATTGTAAGTGGATTCTTTACCAACTTAGCTATCTGGGAAGTCTTTCTTTAGTATGCTGTAAACAACTCTATTTATGCTATTAGAAGAAAAAAATTGCACTTTAATATTAAATGAAAAAGTTGGATCTTAAAATTTCTACTGGATTAAGCATCAAAGATATTAATGTTTAAAATTAAGTAAACACAGCCTTTAAGAAAAATTACTTTAAAGCTTTCTTTAAAATGTATCATATAGATATTCAGTAAAACATATTTACTATACCAGTCCCTTCTGAAGGAGATCAGCCCTGGGATTTCTTTGGAAGGAATGATGCTGAAGCTGAAACTCCAGTACTTTGGCCACCTCATGCGAAGAGTTGACTCATTGGAAAAGACTCTGATGCTGGGAGGGATTGGGTGCATGAGGAGATGGGGACGACAGAGGATGAGATGGCTGGATGGCATCACTGACTCAATGGACATGAGTCTGAGTGAACTCCGGGAGTTGGTGATAGACAGGGAGGCCTGGCGTGCTGCGATTCATGGGGTCACAAAGAGTCGGACACGACTGAGCGACTGATCTGATCTGATCTGATATCAATACAGAGGAATTTACAAGAGGTGGAGATAAACCCAATGCTGTGCTTGCAATTAGAAGATCCTGAAGGATCTTGAATAAAGATAATCAATCTTCAGGCTACAGGATGTTCAACAGTCTTTGAAAATTGGGAGCAACCTTTATTAAGTTGATTTTCTCAGGTCAGTTTGAGGAAATGTCCCATTAACTGGAAATATCCAATTAAAGTTTGTCTCTATTTATCTTCTAGTTAAGTGTTTTATCTACAACAAAACCATGCTCTAGAAGAATATGAATTTACTGGATGGTGTAAGCACCCATGTGTTTGAGCATGTATGTGGTTGCATGTGCATGTATTCGTGGATGCTTTCATGTATTATGCGTGTGTGTGTGTTGGGGGGGATAGACGTTCCTTTACTTGGTGCTGTGTTAGCAACAACAGGTTTCAAACATGGCCCCTGCTCCCAGAATGCTTTGAGTCGAATGGGAAATACTGACACAAGTAATAAAGTTCGAGTTACTAACAATGATGGGGGTTATAGAAACTGAAGAGTCTCCAGAAAAATTCCTACATGAAAGTGTTGGAGATAGGATGGAAAGTTGCACATGAAAGGCATAGCCCTGTCGTGAGAGCAGTAACTTTGAGGAATAGAAAGTATTTGCACAGTGCTATCCCTGGTGGCTTAGTGGTAAAGAATCTGTCTGCAGTGCAGGAGATGTAGGAGACTCGGGTTCGATCCCTGGGTTGGGAAGATCCCCTAGAGAAGGAAATGGCAACCAACCCACTCCAGTATTCTTCCCAGGAAAATCCCATCGTCAGAGGAGCCTGGTGGGATACGCTCCACGGGGTTGCAAAGAGCCAGACATGACTGAAGCAGCTGAGAAACACAGCATACCATTTAGATTGAAGATTTAGATTCTGGACAGATGATGATGGAGAGGTCTGCAGGAGCCAGGCCCAGTATGCTAAGTCCATTGTGGGCAGTATTAACGTAATTCCATCTTATTGGAAGGATATTAGAAGGTTTTTGAATGGGTTTTCTGTAGGAAGAGATAAAATCATATTTACTTCTTAAACAATGTTGGTTGTGATGTAGAGTACACTGGTAAGGAAGAATACTGGGTAATGGGGCATTAGTTAAGAGTTGCTATAAAAGGACGATGTTGACTTGGATTCCATTGCTGACAGTTGGCATGGATTAAAATGGATGGATTCAAAAAAGATTTACAGAATCAAAAGATTTTTCAAGTTAACATAGTGGTTAGTCTCTAACAGAAGGAATCTTAGTGCTTATATTTATATCTGGCTTTACTGTTTTCTAGCTATGAGAGGACAGAGAAGTTGTCTTGTTTCTTTACCTGAACAACAGGAGAAAAACAGGGCCTAATTATTCTGCTATAAACCTCAAAGTTGGTCAACGCAAATAATTTAGGGCAGTCCCAAACATGTAGTAAGTGATTTAAGTATTAGCAATTTCTATATGTCACTGGTTATACTTCAGAAGATGAGGAAAGAGCAACATATAAACCTTAGATTACTGGATCAGTCATTGTATAGAAGATTTTACTATACATTCAAATGGTAAATATTAATACTAGGGAAATGATTTTTTAGGGAAAATATAAATAATCAGAGAATAAGTACTGATACATCAGATAGATATTAGGTAGAGCAGCCAGTCTGTAGGACATATGTATTTATAAATCAGAATAGAAATCAGCAATACTTGCACATAGGATTTGCAAGCTGATAAATGCCTGCTATGCAGAAGGAAAGAGGGCATGTATTAATACATTAGAAGTAGACAGACCTGGATTTAAATCTCAGCTCTGTCACTTCCTAGTTGTCCTGGGAAACCCTGAGGCTCAGTTTTCTCATTTTCAATGTGTGATTAGGGTAGTTTCAAATGATATAAAGTATTTGAAATGGTATGCACCAATTAATCAGAGATGATCTCTTTCCAGGAACTTCATTTGTTTGTAGTTGAACTAGCAGCTTCTGCAATCACTAACACTGCACTTATATCAGCCAGTTACTTCAAGCAGAGCCTAACAGTGTTTTTCTTTATGTCTCAATTATGCACCCTTGCTTCCTACCCTAGAGTTACTGAAGTATAGAGAGATAGCAAGACCTGCCTGCACATTCAACTAGAAAGTGTAAGGGAATTACCTTGTTCTTTCTTCCTTCTCCAGGTAAACAGTTACTTTCAGGATAGTTTCTCTTCTTATAGGACAATCTGGTGACACCAAGCAGTCATGCTTCATATCCAACAGCAGCCAGTTAAATAACAATCCATCAGATTCACTTTTCCTCCCAACTGGCCTCAGTCCCCCTTTTGCATGCTTGCTTTCTGCAATCACACTGAGTAATAAATTTGAAGCACATAAAACTTTTCCTCAGGTTCATAGTTTCTGGGAAATCTAAGCACAGTAATTTTTTCCCTTATTGTATGGATCAAATGGAGCAATGCCACTAGATGATTCACTAGTCCAATGGCAATCAGGATGCTATTGCTCGTATTAAGTGAGAGTTGATTACTGTAGGGGCACCATATCACTGACTTTTACCAGAGATGGTTTCAGTTCAAGATAGTGACATAGGAAGATTCTGAAGTCACCTCTTCCCACAGACACACCAAGCCTACAGCTACTATGGAATAATTTCCTTGGAAAGAAACCCCAAAACTAACTGAGCAACTGCTATAAACAGTCAAACAAGAAAAACCTTGCATTTAAGTGCATTCAACCAAAAAGCACCCAGTTGTTTGGTGAAAGATGCTTACTTGTTTTTCTTAAAGCTTTGGCCCAAGGAGCAGTCATCTAATAAATTAAAACAATCCAGGTGACAGCTGTCATCCTCCACAGAGAGCAGCATTATGATCACTGCCATTATACCCACAGGCACCATCATAACCACAGCCTTCTCCAAGTCACCAGTTATCTCCTGTGCACACATCTGGTGCCTGGTTTTTATAGCTGCCATCTTATGGACACTCTTTGATTGCCTGGCTCTGTGGCCAGTGAGACTTACTGTCCTTATAGACTGTAATAAATGGAGAAAGAATTCTTAACTACCAACCCATAGGCACAGTACAGAGACAGGAGAATGAAGTACAGCCCAGTCTGTTAAAGAGACCTGTTTACATTCACAGCTGTGCCCCGAAGGGCAGGCTCCTTGGTAAACATGTAGCTAAGGACAGACTACAGCCCTCTCTGGAGACTGGAGAGGCCGGTGTGTGCTATATTCACATTCTCCCACTGCTCTTCTGCAGGTTGGCATCTGAGAAAGGAGCATGTGTACACATCAGGCCCTTTGGCTTCACTCAGAAGACACACCCATTGGTAGCCTGGGTCTGCTGGCATATTCATATAAGCTTTTGAATATGTGTTCACAAGTTCAATAGGATGGTAGCAAACAAACAGGTCTTAACTATCACACCAGGATTCAGGGCAGAGGCAGATAGAAATATCATCTCCCAGTCTTCCCCTGAAAGAGGTTTACATACTTTAAGAGCTGCTGCCTGAGTGTCTGATTTCTAATCTGCCTGAATCTAGACTAAGATCCTCCCTTTTAGGACAGTGACAGGCCTGGGCACACACTCAACTACTCGAAGCCACTAATAATAATGTAGACTGCTTGGGTAATCAGAAAGGTTTGTGAGACAATCAAGAGCTAGGAAAGGGTTAAACAATACGCTTTATCTACTACATGAGGCCACTCTTTCAAGACTGGAAGTGGTTGCTATTTTACCTAATTCGTATAAACCGACAAAGAGAGTGAAGCAAATTGAAGAAATAGAGGAGTATGTTCCAAATAAAGGATCAAGATATAAAACCCAAGAAAAAGACCTTAATGGAGATATTTATTAATAACTAAAAAAGAGTTCAAAACAATAGTCATAGACGTGAACCAAACTCAGGAGAAGAACAGATAAACAAAGTGAGAATTTCAAGGATATAAGACAATGCTAAATAGAAATTCCAAAACTGAAAAACACAGGAACTAAACTGAAATAAACAACAGAGGGGTTAAACAATAGACTAGATACAGCAGAAGAGAGAAGTCAATGAACTCAAAGACAGGGCAGTGGAAATCATCCAACGAGAATAGCAAAAAGAAAAAAAATAAGTGAAGACAGCATAGGAATGTATGTGGCAACATCAAGAAAACCAATATTCATATTATCAGGATCGCAATAAGAGAAGAAAGAGAGGCAGGAAAACTATTTTAGGAAATTATGTCTGAAAACTTACATAACCTTGGAAAGGAAAGAAATGAAGATCCATCAAACCCAGAGATTTCTAGATAAGAGAAATCCGAAGAGAATCACACCAAAATACATTATAATTAAAGTGTCAAAAATTAAAGAGAATCTTAAAAGCAGCAAGATCAAAACAGTTTGTCAGGTAGAAAGGAACCCCAAGAAGTTTGTCAGATTTTTCAGTAGGAAATTTGTAGAAAGGAAGGGAGAATAATGATATATTCAAAATGCTGAAAGAAACTGCCAACCAAGAATACTCTAACTGGCAAAGTTATCCTACCAAATTGAATGAGAGATAAAGAGCTTTCCAGACAAGTAGACGCTAAAGGAGTTTATCACCACTAGACCAGCCTTCAGAGAAGGCAATGGCAACCCACTCCAGTACTCTTGCCTGGCAAATCCCATGGACGGAGGGGCCTGGTGGGCTGCAGTCCATGGGGTCACTAGGAGTCGGACATGACTGAACGACTTCACTTTATTTTTTTACTTTCATGCATTGGAGAAGGAAATGGCAACACACTCCAGTGTTCTTGCCTGGAGAATCTCAGGGACGGGGGAGCCTGGTGGGCTGTCATCTATGGGGTCGCACAGAGTCGGACATGACTGAAGCGACTTAGCAGCAGCAGCAGCAGACCAGCCTTATATAAGGTGAAAGGGAAGGGTGCTACGTAGCGACAAAACAAATCTCATTGGTAAATGTACATGTAGTAAAATGTAGAATAATATAGTGCTGAAAAAAGGTTTTGGCAATAACTTATAAAGCATGAAGGTTAAAAGACAAAAGTAGTAAAAGTAACTATAGGTTCAATAATTTTTTAGTGTATATACAAGATGTATATACAATGTAAATTGTATATGTAAAATGTAAATGTAAATTGTGACATCAAAAACAATGTGAAGGAGAGAGCGGTAAAAATGTAAAGCTTTAGAATGTATTCAAATGTAAGGTATCGACCTAAAATACATTATTATAAACACATGTTGTTTTATGTGTAAGAGTCACATCAAATACAAAGCAAAACCTATAGTAAACACATGAAAGATAAATGAATCAAAGTATATCACTGCCAAAAATCATAAACATAGCCAACAGGTACATAAAAAGGTGTTCAACATCAGTAATTAGGGAACACAAATCAAAACCATGATGAGACATTGTTTACACATGTCAGAATAGCTATTGTCAAAATGACAACAAATAAACGTTGGTGGGGATATGGAGAAAAGGGAACTCTGTGCACTGTTGGTGGTAATGTAAGTTGGTACAGCCACTGGGGGAAACTGAATGGAGGTTTCACTAAAAAAAAAAGAAAAGAAACAAACAAACAAACCTGAAAATAAAACTCCCCAAGACTCATTTATCCACTTCTGGGTACTTTTCTGAAGGACACAAAAGTACTTAAATGGAAAAGTTATCTACACTCTCTCATTTCAGTTCAGCTCAGTTCATTCCCTCAGTCATGTCTGACTCTTTGCAACCCCATGGACTGCAGCATGCCAGGCCTCTCTGTCCATCACCAGTTCCCAGATTTCACCCAAACTCATGTCCATTGAGTCAGTGATGCCTTCCAACCATCTCATCCTCTGTCGTCCCCTTCTCTTCCTGCCTTCAATCTTTCCTAGCATCAGGGTCTTTTCTAATGAGTCAGCTCTTCACATCAGGTGGCCAAAGTTTTGGAGTTTCAGCTTCCACATCAGTCCTTCCAATGAACACGCAGTACTGATTTCTTTTAGAATGGACTGGTTGGACCTCCTAGCAGTCCAAGGGACTCGCATGAGTTGCCGGGAGCCGGCATATTGCATATTGAGTGCAGCACCTTCACAGCATAATCTTTCAGGATCTGGAATAGCTCAAATGGAAGTCTATCACTGCCAGGAGCCAGTGTGAGGCACTCCGCCTGTGGCAAAGGTCATGAGGAAGGAGGCTAGGCATACACAAAGGCGGGATCGAGCCTCAGGAGTCCCCCTGGAAATTCTTGAGCATCTACCCCCAAAACCAGAGTCTGCCTACTTTCTGCTTTGTGCTTTCACCTACACCTCTGACTTTACAGGGGGCTGTCCCCCACTACCTCTCTTTAAAAAAAGAATTAACTTACAGCTCCAGTTAATAATGCCTGGGTGTGACAGTGTTTCAACCTACAAACTCCTTTGGAAATCCTCTAGCCTGCCTGAATAGCATTTTCCAGCCACATGTGATTGCTCAGAGCCTCCCAACTGTGAGAGGCATGAGATGTTCTAAACTGTCTAAATACAGATTCCTTTGCGCAGTTAAAAGATTGATTAGAAATTGTATTGGTGAAGGGTTTTTCACTTATTGGGCCAATGTTTGCTGCTAAGTCTCCATACTCCTTACCTACTGTGTCCTTGGCAGTGTACTGATTGATATAATGGGTGTATAGAAATGTAAAATGCAGCTTTGTCCAATGCTTTTTTGGAGGCTGGTGCCTGACTTTGGAATAATCACCTTTAGAGAAAAATAAGTTTCTTAAAATGTTAAGAGGCCTCCTGGCCAGAAGATGATGTCAATCACCTGAACTTTTGCATATGATAAGTTTGAAAGCCTGGCTTCGATTAGAACCAGGAACTGCTGTCCTTGCATGACTCCACCCCTTCCCCCATTATCCTCTATGCATAACTTAAGGTATAAAAACTACTTTGGAAAATAAAGTGTGGGCCTTGTTCACTGAAACTTGGTCTCCCCATGTCGCTCTCTCTCAAATTCTGGCTGAGTCTCCATCTGGAGCGCGGAACCCGCCATGCTTGCTAATTATGCCTGGGCTTCTAAGATCCGACCGGGGAGGCCTCAATGTCTCCTCTCCTTCGGGAGAACGGAAGGACGCCTGCGGCCTACGTAAGTGGTGCAAATTTCTTGTCTTGAAGTTTTATTGGTCTCCCGCGTAAACCAAGCTACTCAGCCTCTTTTCTCCACTGAATTTTCCTACTGAGCTATCCTCATTCTATTACTCTTTATATCCTTAATTAACGATTAATTAAGCAGTTGTTTCCTGACCCTCACCTACGCCATCTCCCCTTTGAATACCCTGGATCAGCCGGGGCTGGTCCCCGGCAATGAGTCTTCTCCAACACCACAGTTCAAAAGCATCAATTCTTCAGTGCTCAGCTTTCCTTATAGTCCAACTGTCACATCCCTACATGATTACTGGAAAACCATAGCTGTGACTAGAAAGACATTTGTTGACAAAGTAATGTCTCTGCTTTCGAATATGCTGTCTACGTTAGTCATAACTTTCCTTCCAAGGAGTAAGTTTCTTTTAATTTCATGGCTGCAATCACCATCTGCAGTGATTTTGGAGCCCAAAAAATAAAGTCTGACACTGTTTCAACTGTTTCCCCATCTATTTGCCATGAAGTGATGGGACCAGATGCCATGATCTTAGTTTTCTGAATGTTGAGCTTTAAGCCAGCTTTTTCACTCTCCTCTTTCACTTTCACCAAGAGGTTCTTTAGTTCTTCTTCACTTTCTGCTATAAAGGTGGTGTCATCTGTGGTTATTGATGTTTCCCCCAGCAATCTTGATTCCAGCTTGTGCTTCATCCAGCCGAGTATTTCTCATGATGTACTCTGCATATAAGTTAAATAAGCAGGGTGACAATATACAGCCTTGACGTACTCTTTTCCTTAGTTGGAGTCAGTATGTTGTTCCATGTCCAGTTCTAACTGTTGCTTCCTGACCTGCATACAGATTTCTCAAGAGGCAGGTCAGATGGTCTGATATTCCCATCTCTTTCAGAATTTTCCACAGTTTATTGTGATCCACACAGTCAAAGGCTTTGGAATAGTCAGTAAAGCAGAAATAGATGTTTTTCTGGAACTCTCTTGTTTTTTTGATGATCCAGCAGATGTTGGCAATTTGATCTCTGGTTCCTCTGCCTTTTCTAAAACCAGCTTGAACATATAGAAGTTCATGGCTCATATATTGTTGAAGTCTGGCTTGGGGAATTTTGGGCATTACTTTGCTAGCATGTGAGATGAGTGCAACTGTGAGGTAGTTTGAGCACTGTTTGGCATTGCCTTTCTTTGGGATTGGAACGAAAACTGACCTTTTCTAGTCTGTGGCCACTGCTGAGTTTTCCGAATTTGCTGGCATATTGAGTGCTGCACTTTCACAGCATCATCTTTGAGGATTTGAAATAGCTCAACTGGAATTCCATCACCTCCACTAGCTTTGTTCATAGTGATACTTTCTAAGGCCCACTTGACTTCACATTCCAGGATGTCTGGCTCTAGGTGAGTGATCACACCATCATGATTATCTGGGTTGTGAAGATCTTTTTTGTAAATTTCTTTTTTTTTTTTTTTAACTTTACAATATTGTATTGGTTTTGCCATATATCAACATGAATCCACCACAGGTATACACGTGTTCCCCATCCTGAACCCTCCTTCCTCCTCCCTCCCCATACCATCCCTCTGGATCGTCCCAGTGCATCAGCCCCAAGCATCCAGTATTGTGCATCAAACCTGGACTGGCGACTTGTTTCATATATGAAATTATACATGTTTCAATGCCATTCTCCCAAATCATCCCACCCTCTCCCTCTCCCACAGAGTCCAAAAGACTGTTCTATACATCAGTGTCTCTTTTGCTGTCCCGTATATTTCTGTGTATTCTTGCCACATCTTCGTAATATCTTCTGCTTCTGTTAGATCCATACCATTTCTGTCCTTTATCGAGCCTATCTTTGCATGAAATATTCCCTTGGTATCTTTAATTTTCTTGAAGAGATCTCTAGTTCTTCCCATTCTATTGTTTTCCTCTATTTCTTTGCACTGATCACTAAGCAAGGCTTTCTTATCTCTCTTTGCTACTCTTTGGAACTCTGCATTCAAATGGGTGTATCTTTCCTTTTCTCCTTTGCTTTTCGCTTCTCTTCTTTTCACAGCTATTTGTAAGGCCTCCTCAGATGGCCATTTTGCTTCTTTGCATTTCTTTTTCTTGGGAATGGTTTTTATCCCTGTCTTTTGTACAAGTCACTGTCTCATTTATTGCAGCTTTATTTATAATAGTAAGTGTAAGTAAGTGTTAGTCGCTCAGTCGTCCACGACTCTTTGTGACCCCATGGACTGCAGCTCACCAGGCTCCTCTGTCCATGAGATTTTCCAGGCAATGATACTGGAGTGGGTTGCCATTTCCTTTCCAGGGGATCTTCCCAATCCAGGTATTGAACCCAGGTCTCCTGCACTGCAGGCAAATTCTTTACTGACTGAGCTACAAGGGAAGCCCTTTATTTATAATAGCCAAGACATGAAAGCAACCTAAGTGGCCTGTGATGGATGAACATATGAATTAGGTTTATGTACAATGAAATACTGTCATTGTTGCTTAGCCGTTAAGTTGTGTTCAACTCTTTTGCAACTGCATGGATTGTAGCCCACCAGGTTCTTCTTTCCATGGGATTTCCCAGGGAAGAATACTGAAGTGAGTTGCCATTTCCTTCTCCAGGGGATCTTCCTGACCCAGGGATCAAACCTTCACCTCCTTCATTGGCAGGTGGGTTCTTTACCAATGGAATAATAATGGACTATTAGTCAGCAATTAAAGAAGGAAATCCTACCATTCGCAATAGTTTGCATGGACCTTGAGGACGTGGAGCTAGGTGAAATATATCAGAAAGGTAAATACTCTAAGATCTCACTTACATGTAGAATTTTATTGAAAAAAAATAAAGACCTCATAGATACAGAGAATAGATTGGTAGCTGTTGGGGCTAGAGTTGGGGGTCGGGGAGTTGAATGTGGTAGAAAAATAAGTACAGTCTTAGAGTTATAAATAAATCCTGGAGATGTAATGTACTGTATGATAAGTATCCTTAACACTGTCTTGTGTAATGAATTACTAATATAGTAAATTTTAAAATTCTTGTAAGAAAAAAATATTTAACTATATGTGGTGATAGATGGTAACTAGACTTACTATGGCATTCACTTGGCAGTATATACAAATATCAAGTACCTGCAACCTGAAACTAACACAATGCCATATGTCAATACTATATCAAATAAAGAACTGGAATACTTTCCTGTGTGGTAAAACATGCCACAGCCAGGAAAACCAACACAAAACTACCACACAGCTATGTTTAGGCAGTGGCATTTTGACTGTACAAAAGGAACAAACAAAATTTATATTTTGTTGGTTATATTCTGACCCCATCATCTTAATTCTAAACCTAGCATGGAAAACCCCTTATGAAGGGCATGGGACTTTCATGCTGTTATTATTGAGATGGCTTTAAAACTTTTTTTAAAAATGTGATTCTCAGCATTATTTTCATCCAAAGTGAACATAAAAGACTCAAATCCAAACTAGGTAAGGACCCTTTATGTTGGTAATTCAGTACTATTGATAATAGCTGTATGTATCTTTCTTTCCCCAAATCAGACTAGATACTTCTATTAGAATATTAGTCTGGTTTGCCATTATATTGAGCTTCCAGGAAGCTTCTTACATGTCTTTAATCTTCTCATACATATATGATTAGTTTATTTTTATTTTGAAAAAGGAAACTAAATACATCAAGAGCCTTTCATTTCACATTTATATGTTGTCAACCAAAATAATAAATCAACGTTCTTAATTCATTTGGGGATGGAAATTCAATCAGAATGATACAGTAAAACATATTTTATTTTAACAAAATTGAAAGTTTCTAAATAATGTTACTCATAAAGTTAACATTTAATATTCCACAACCACTTTGTATTTCCTTTTGTCTCTTATTTTCATTTGTTTGGTTTTATTTGTACTTCCTTTGTTTAGTGTCACTTTTCAGAATATAATAATTTAAATATTTTCAAAAGCCACACAGCTTATTTACAAACATCAAAATATCAAATCACACATATCTGTCTTAAGCACAAAATCTGTAACTTACTTAAGCTATTTCACTTTTTGTATTTAGAGATATTAATATTTTATAAAATAAAATATCATGTTTTATCATATTAAAACCAAATAAGTAGATAGGAGGTCTAAATGATATATTACTTTCACACATACAAGCTGTACAGGTCAATAGTAAAGTCACTGCTCTAAACAAAGTTTCTAAGTTTCCTACTGAACATGCTCATGCTATTTACATTCCAAAATACTGTGGAATTCTCTTGACCATACAAAAGATGATTTTCATTGTAGACTTGTAGCAGTATAGAATACTACTCTTTTTAAACCACGCAAGCATAATAGCAAAAGACTCTCTTTGAATTAAAAGAATGTTGGACAGAAGCCAAATCACAAAAATCCAAAATGGTTTTGTACAGATCCAAGTGTAGATGTTTGATATGAATTTTAGCAGCATTTCTGTTACTCAATGCTATTAGCATGTACCTCTCCCCCAAAGTATTCCTGTTAATGAGTTGGTAATTTTAAAACCTCCTCCCATTTGGCAGGCATATAACTAGGGTGATTTTTCACAAAGAGATAAGATGATTGTCCTTGTAAAAGCTATCTGAAAGGCTGAGTCACTCAAGAACTATTCCCTCTGATGCTTTTAGCTGTTATTAATGCTCTCTGAATATGTTTCATTTCTTTGGACATTGTTCAGAGTTATAATATCCATGCTAGCATCTATAGTGCCTTTCTGAGAATTAGGAAAATTACTTCCGTCCTTGGGTCTTGGACTTGATGAAAAGATTTAAAATACACAGTATCAATTATTCAGTTCAGTTCAGTTCAGTCGCTCAGTCGTGTCTGACTCTTTGCAACCCCATGAATCTCAGCACGCCAGGAATCCCTGTCCATCTCCAATTCCCGGAGTTCACTCAAACTCATGTCCATAGAGTCGGTGATGCCATCCAACCATCTGATCCTCTGTCATCCCCTTCTCCTCCTCCCTTCAATCTTTCCCAGCATCAGGGTCTTTTCAAATGAGTCAACTCTTCGCATCAGGTGCCCAAAGTATTGGAGTTTCAGCTTCAACACCAGTCCTTCCAATGAACACCCAGGACTGATCCCCTTTAGAATGGACTGGGTGGATCTCTTTGCAGTCCAAGGGACTCTCAAGAGTCTTCTCTAACACCACAGTTCAAAAGCATCCATTCTTCGGCGCTCAGCCTTCTTCACAGTCCAACTCTCACATCCATACATGACCACAGGAAAAACCATAGCCTTGACTAGACGGACCTTTGTTGGCAAAGTAATGTCTCTGCTTTTCTATATGCTATCTAGGTTGGTCACAACTTTCCTTCCAAGGAGTAAAAGTCTTTTAATTTCATGACTGCAATCACCATCTCCAGTGATTTTGGAGCCCCCCAAAATAAAGTCTGACACTGTTTCCACTGTTTGCCCATCTATTTCCCATGACGTGATGGGACCAGATGCCATGATTTTCGTTTTCTGAATGTTGAGGTTTAAGCCAACTTTTTCACTCTCTTCTTTCACCTTCATCAAGAGGCTTTTTAATTCCTCTTCACTTTCTGCCATAAGCGTGGTGTCATCTGCATATCTGAGGTTATTATTTCTCTCCGCAATCTTGATTCCAGCTTGTGCTTCTTCCAGCCCAGCATTTCTCATGATGTATTCTGCATATAAGTTAAATAAACAGGGTGACAGTATACAGCCTTGATTTACTCCTTTTCCTATTTGGAACCAGTCTGTTCCATGTCCAGTTCTAACTGTTGCTTCCTGATCTGCATATAGGTTTCTCAAGAGGCAGGTCAGGTGGTCTGGTATTCCCATCTCTTTCAGAATTTTCCATAGTTTATTGTGATCCACACAGTCACAGGCTTTGGCATAGTCAATAAAGCAGAAATAGATGTTTTTCTGGAACTCTCTTGCTTTTTCAATGATCCAGTGGATGTTGGCAATTTGATCTCTGGCTCCTCTGCCTTTTCTAAAACCAGCTTGAGCATCTGGAAATTCATGGTTCACGTATTGCTGAAGCCTGGCTTGGAGAATTTTGAACATTACTTTACTAGCGTGTGAGATGAGGGCAACTGTGTGGTAGTTTGAGCATTCTTTGGCATTGCCTTTCTTTGGGATTGGAATGAAAACTGACCTTTTCCAGTCCTGTGGCCACTGCTGAGTTTTCCAGATTTGCTGGAATATTGACTGCAGCACTTAATATCAATTATTGCTGTTATATCATGGCTTAAAATGATACTGATTTATATTTTCCCCCTGGTTCTGTGGGTTGCCTGGGAAATTCCTCAGCTGGTTTACCTGGATTTCCTTTTGATAAATCATTTACTGGCACACCAGCTGAGGTTGAAAGTTCCAGATGATCTCTCTCCCTTGTCTAGTAGCAAGCCTGAAGGGCAACAGTGCATAGGGTTGCAAAGAGTCAGACACATCTGAGTACACATGCATGTGGCCGATGGCACCTTGCTTCATCCTTCATGTAACCTCTCTTTCTCCAATAGCCTAGACAGCTTTCTTCATTGGTGTCTGAATAGTAGTGACTCAAGAGGGCTAACAAAAGCACACAAAACTTCCTGCTGCTGTTGCTGCTGCTGCTGCTGCTAAGTCACTTCAGTCGTGTCTGACTCTGTGCGACCCCATAGACGGCAGCCCGCCAGGCTCCCCCATCCCTGGGATTCTCCAGGCAAGAACCCTGGAATGGGTTGCCATTTCCTTCTCCAATAAATGAAAGTAAAAAGTGAAAGTGAAGTTGCTCAGTCCTATCCGACTCCTAGTGACCCCATGGACTGCAGCCCACCAGGCTCTTCCGTCCATGGGGTTTTCCAGGCAAGAGTACTGGAGTGGGGTACCATTGCCTTCTCCGACACAAAACCTACTGAGGGTCAATTCTATAACTCAAAACATGGCATTTCTGTCACATCCTAAATTGGTCAAAGCAATATACAAGACTAGTGAAGAATTTAAGTTTAGGGAAATAGACTCCACCTTTTAATGGCAGCAAGTGAAAAAAATTATGTTGCCCCATTTTAGAATTAAAATGCTCCTTTGGGCTGGCATAGCATTGTGGATGATTGCTCACTTCAAAGAAAATGCTTCCTCCTCAAATGGACCCAGCTATATAGCAGGATACACGACTGAAAAGCAGAGTAGGGATGAGCAGTCCTGACTATCCTCTTGGCTGAACATCTTTGTTCAGTGTACAACTTGAGCGAGTCTGATGACTCCACATGTCCCCTTATATTAATTCCCCAAAGTTTATGGATAGTATTCAGTAAAGATATTTTATTAGAATATGTAGTTAACTGGATAACTCTAATGCAGAGCATCTGGGTACAAGTGAGATGATAAGTTAGTTTTATTTTGTGCTAATCCAATATTTTGAATACTTTTTATATTAATATCTATAAGTGTCAACTATTTCTTTACATAGTTGAAGCAGAGTAATGAAAAGGGCATTAAAACTATGATATATTATGAACAACTGAAAAAACTGAAGGTTGTTTACAGTGTTATAAAAACCCAATTGGCTCTGTACTATATGGCTTTACCTATATGAGATTTGACCATTAGGAGAAAGTCATTAGACTAACCTGCAGTACACAGATTACTACAAAATTCAAGGTACATGTGGATATAGTATTCATGCTACTGGATGCAGGGTAAGTGCTAAATGAAGAAGCACTTGAGGACTAAAAAAAAGATTTAATGAGAAATTCCTTAAGAACACTGATTTTGATTCAGCATTACGAGAGTTAAGCCTTATGAAGATTAATTATTTGACAATGATTTGAGGAAGGTGGTGGTTTCCCAAAGCTATCACAGCAATGGATTCAAACAATAAAGCCATTTCAATAAGGAAGAGAAGACAACTTATAGTAAGCTTTTTTCTTCAAACAATAAGCTTCTCTAGAAGAATAAACATAAATCTGTTAGTTGTTAAAGTACACAGGGAAATAGGTGTCTGAGGGACAGGGAAGAAAAGGTGACATAGTTTTCATGTATACCCTTCAGAAAATTTTGAGTTTTATACCATAAGCATGTATTATATAACATACAAATTTATCGAAGTAGTGAGATTATACTGTAAGCAGTGTACACTTACTGAGATTACAAACTGGGAAGAAAAATAATATACAATTGCACTGAATTTTTCAAGTATGTCAGCTGTTACATTTCCCAATTTATGCTATTGTCAACTCACAAGTAGACCATATGACCTCTCCAAATACTCCCTTTATTAAAAAAAAAAAAAGATCAAGTTAACCAATATGGAAGAGGACATGAACTTGAAATGCCCCCTGCTTCAGCTAATGATGGAAAGTTTCTGCTGAGTCATTGCACTCTCTAATTCTATCTTACACATTTTGGCCTAGGTAGAAACCCAAGAGGGAGTCATGGTATAATATATTTCAATGCATAAAGTTAATTGGCATGTATATGGCTTTACTCTGTGACCCTGGCCCTCCTTAGATTCAATCTCTAATCACCTTAGAGACTTGGTTACTGCTTATCAAGTGGAGTTCTGTCTTTTAATGCAGAGAGGCAAAGTAACAAAAATTAGAGTTCTTCACTTTGATGGAAAGAATGGCAATAAGAATAGATTTCCCAATTTAAAAAGATTTCCCCCTAATTAGCTCAATCACATATTGAAAGAAGAAAACTTAAATCTCTAAAAGGCTACCCAGGAGGAATTCAGTATTCTCTAGTTAGTACCCATCCCACTGATAAATTAGGCTACTTTATTAATCCAGATTTACTCTTTGATTTTAATCAGCTAGGTCAATATCTGCTCTCTGGTTAAATAGATGTTATAAACAAACTACCAACAGACAACAATAGGGATAAAATGTCAAGCTAACAAATTACATAACCTGACTGTGAATGTTGATAACCACATATCATCAGCCTTTCTAAATGGACAAAGTGTTTTTGTAAAGGCTGAACCAACTCATACATGCATACTACAAATTCTACAGAATAACTATCAGTTGTCATGTTTATCATAGCCAATATAGAAAGCTTTGTGAAGATTGGAATTCAGAAAGACCATCTTTTCTATAGTTGGACAAAATTCAAACCCACTAACTATGAAAGGACGACAGCTATAATGTAGAACATTAAAGAGTTAGAGTGATAGTATTTGGGAGTATTTTATCTAGTCATTTTTCTGACAGTGCATGTATATATGTAGGCAGTAGTAGTGGGTGGTGGTAGTGATTGTCATGGGAGTGGTACTAGCAATTCTGGGTGTGTATTATTTTGGCAACACTCCCTTATAATTCTACCCAATAGTAATAAGTACCTTATTTTCACCACTCACAGTGCTAAGTGTGAAGAGAAATATGTAGCAGTGGGTAATTTAGCTACATCATTTGTCATTGTGGAGATTACAAAATAGCCACTTACTGTAACAGGAAATTCTTAGAAGAGATATCTCTGTGATGATCACATTAAACTCTAAGCCCAGAAGCAGGAAATAAAGATATCAGGACAGGCAACAGCCTAGAGCTTTCAGGCAACAGCCTAGAGTTTTACATCATGCCATGTCAATTACAAGATAACCCTGGGTTTGAGTATTGTTTCTGCCCTTTACCAGCTGTGTGATCTTGAAGCCCTTTCTTCTGTAAACCTTGGTTATATAATGTGACTAACGGTTTGCTTCAAAAGGTTGTTAAGCTAATTAAATGAGACAAAATGATAAAATATCAAATGCTTGCAGTAACTTCTGACTCAATAAATACTAGACTTTTAAAAATCTTACTGCATAGTAATGATAAAGATCATTATAAAAGTAGGAATGAATATTTTATTAAATACAACAGTATGAGGATTCTTATTTGTCCAGACCCTTGGCAAGATTCTATAGAGCTTTCTAAACATTGCAAAATAGATATGAAGCTGGTTTTAATTACCATCTTTCCTATTACTTGTGAAATTGAGTATTGTTTTATATTTCTCTGATCCATTTAGGAGTTGACTGTGAATAAACTTTTCATACCTGTTACCTGCTTTTCTGATTTTTTCATCTGTTCTTATTGATTCCAGGATACCCTGATATGTTTTAAATATTGAATTCTTACTACTTTCAGATACCGAATGCTTTTTCATTCTCACGTTAAATTTGAAAACATACCAGATTGAAAATAGAACTTTCTTGTAATCACATTTCTTGTAATCAATTATTTGCTTTTGGAATCAAGATTGCCAGGAGAAATATCAATAAACTCAGATATGCAGATGACACCACCCTTATGGCAGAAAGTGAAGAGGAACTAAAAAGCCTCTTGATGAAAGTGAAAGAGGAGAGTGAAAAAGTTGGCTTAAAGCTCAACATTCAGAAAACGAAGATCATGGCATCCGGTCCCATCACTTCATGGGAAATAGATGGGGAAACAGTGGCTGACTTTATTTATTTTGGGGGGCTCCAAAATCACTGCAGATGGTGACTGCAGCCATGAAATTAAAAGACGCTTACTCCTTGGAAGGAAAGTTATGACCAACCTAGATAGCATATTCAAAAGCAGAGACATTACCTTGCCAACAAAGGTCCATCTAGTCAAGGCTATGGTTTTTCCAGTGGCCATGTATGGATGTGAGAGTTGGACTGTGAAGAAGGCTGAGCGCCGAAGGATTGATGCTTTTGAACTGTGGTGTTGGAGAAGACTCTTGAGTGTCCCTTGTACTGCAAGGAGATCCAACCAGTCCATTCTGAAGGAGATCAGCCCTGGGTGTTCTTTGGAAGGAATGATGCTAAAGCTGAAACTCCAATACTTTGGCCACCTCATGTGAAGAGTTGACTCATTGGAAAAGACTCTGATGCTGGGAGGGATTGGGGGCAGGAGGAGAAGGGGACGACAGAGGATGAGATGGCTGGATGGCATCACCAACTCGATGGACGTGAGTCTGAGTGAACTCAGGAAGTTGGTGATGGACAGGGAGGCCTGGCGTGCTGCAATTCATGAGGTCGCAAAGAGTCGGACACGACTGAGCGACTGAACTGAACTCAACTTGTGTGTGTGCTCAGTCACTAAGTCATATCTGACTCTTTGCGACCCCTCGGACTGTATTCCACTGGACTTCTCTGTCATGGGATTTCCCAGGTAAGGATACTGGAGTGGGTTGCCATTTCCTTCTCCAGCAGATCTTTCAAACCCAGGGATGGAATCAATGTCTCCTGCATTGCAGGCGAGTCTGTACCTTGCTGAGCCACAAGGAAGCCCTTTATAATATGTACTTTTTACGAATTGTTTTAGAAAATACCTCTCATCATACTTGCTAAAATTTCAAATAAAATTTGAATTTATATGTATATTTATAAAATTATATATATTTATTTATATATAATAAAATTTATATATTATATATAAATTTATATATTTTATTTATATAATTTATATATTATATTATTTATATATAATTTATAGTTAAAGTAGGAAAACTAGCATCTTAAACTTAATACCATGTAATAGTGACATTCTCTATTCTCTTAAGTCTCTTATAAGAAAGAGTTTTAAATGTTTCTTAAAGGGCTTGTATCTTGGATACAAGGATATCTATTACTCATTTAAGATTAAAGGATATCTTAAAGTATCCATGAAATAACCACTGAGTGGTATTTTATATTTTATAATATTAATAGTTTGTAAAATCCATCAATAATATAATTTAATCTTTATCTAGAAAGCTTCCTGAACTGACTTATTTGAAATACTTGTGTCAAATCTACTGGATCTTCTGTGTGGGGGTGACTATCACTTTTACGGCATGAAAAAAAATAAATAAATAAAAATAAAAACAACACTTTGGCGCTTTTCTATAACCTTTCCTGCATTAATCCAGGGTAATACTTGTCATAATTTTAATGTACTTTATCAATATTTCATTTATAATTTTCATCTCTAGTTAATAGGGCAATGACCTTACTTTATTATAATATCCTTATCTAGCATTAGAATTACTATCATGGAAAATTAAAATGATGGTGGCTTAGTTTGTGTCTCTCCGCCCAAATAAAGCCTGAAGATGTAGGTTTAGGTAGTATATTTGGGAAGTGATCCAAGAGTATGGGAGAGAAAGAAGGAAAAGCAGAGAAAACAAAGCTAAGAAGAAAGTTTTGTTTCAAAGCTACTGCTGTGGGAATTAGGGACCAGTGCTACTCCAGACCCCTGAGAGGTATACAGGATGTCTTCCAGAGATATCTGTAATACAGTCAAGTGGAGGGTCTGCCAGATCCCTTCTCTGATGGATCAAATTTTGACTTTAACAGTGTTAAGTATCACAGTTGCAGGCTTCAGTTGCCTCAGAATCAGGGTTCCAGCAGACATTTAATGCTTAGGTGTAAGTCTGAGGCTAGAAAGCCTAGAGTTGGCTGGCAAGGGAAGAGGCTGGTGGTCTGAGCTTGAATATCTGCCACAGATACTAGACGTGGGCTGGGTGGAAGGGACATGGGGATACCAAAAACCTTTGCTATCATCTGCTCCTTTTCTACTCTGATCCACTTGTGTTCACTTTGGTGTGTTTTGTCATGGAGTTTTTAAACTTGAAGCCGGAATATGTATTAAAGCCAAAATGCAAGTCCCTTTGTAACAAGCTACAGTCAATACTTCTGCAACTGACAATAATTAATTAAGCCTATTAATTATATCAGTCATCTTTTTCTACTACCCTTTTTAGACTTCACCATCACTGGTGCTTCTGTTTGTCCAGCTAACTTTCCATATTGAGGTTGTCTTGATCTTCAGCCCTGGTGTCTGAACCCTCTCTGATCAATCCATGGTTTCTGTAATTGCCTATCCATCATTACCACCAGATACAAAAGCATCAGAAGCTGCTCCAGACTTTCCTTACTAAAACAGAGTATAAAGGTATTTACAAAGTAAAACAAAATGCCTGTATTACCAGATAATTAGTGTTGTGAATATATATGCTAAATATACTATTTTCTTATAATTCTACTTAAAGTATCATGAGAAAGTTGTTATTGTTTAGGTAACATTTAGAGAGCAATGCTATTATTTTCTAAACTTGTTTAGAAAACAGATTTAATGTCTGCTTATCATTTGTGGTTCATACAGTTTAATGACTTGAAAATATTCTTAGATGTTTAAACAATTTTTATTATATACATTTTGTTAGTGTTTTGTATATATTTATTAAAATATTTTATCATAGAAGTACTAGGTCAAAGAGAAAGACCTTATATGATTTCTAATGCATACTGCTTATTGAAAACACACATTCTTCAAGGTTTTATGAAAGACCTCTTGATATTTGAGTCCTTCAAAATATAACATAATCAAGTTGATAAGTTAGAGTAAAGAAAAGTAGTACACACTGAAAATTTTAAAATGAGCCAGTTTCCTTATGGAAACTTGCAGCATATAAGCCAGCTTTTTCTTTCTTTTCAGAGTAGGAGGTGGACACAAAACTCAGTTTGGACAACTAGTAAGATCTTACTCTAGTCAGTCCCTGACTTGGCACCAACATGAATCTTTGTTGATGAACATCAATGCATTAACCTGGTATTAAGGTTTATTTGACTCCTTTCTGGAGCAGGGAAAGGCTACCCACTCCAGTATTCTGACCTGGAGCATTCCATGGACTACAGTCCATGGGGTTGCAAAGAGTCAGACATGACTGAATGACTTTCACTTACTCTGTTACCTCTTTCCATGATTTTTATGTAGAAGAAAACAGAATGATAAGAATTTTACAATAGCTTGCCTTATTAAATTTCCAGGTTTAAAAGTTATTTCCTGTTATTTTTTTAAGTTTAGATCCATTTTATGGATGAAAACAAAACATTACAAGGAAAACAAAGTATTGATAATGGAGAAGCCTCTTAGAATGGTCAGTGTTCCAGTTTGCATCCTTTCCAATTCACTAGCTAAGATAATGCCTATTACATATTCAAATAAACCATGACAAAAATAAGTGACTCAAATGTTTCCAAATATTTTTACTTATTTTTTACCACTTTATTGGAGCACATTGGAATTTTAGAGGCACACACACCACAAAAACAGAATTAGTTCTGTTGTCAGTCTAAATTTTAATATTACTTTGAAAAATGTCCCCCTTGACATAATGTTTCAACCAATAGCAATTTAAGATAAATCCTCCTAGTTCTTCTCAAAATAGCTAATGGCTCCTTTCTGTATCATTTAGTAAATCAATACATATTGCCATGTGTAAGACATAAGGCATTTTAAAAAGTGCTTTCCCAGTGTTTACAAAAAATTATTAGTCAAGAAAAAGTTTAAGAGACATACCTATTTTTATAAAGCTGGGTAGATGCTGAAACAAGATTAAATATATGATCTCATCTTCCATATTTTCCAGAAAACTGTTAAATTTCAAAGGAATACTGTGGTACAGCTATTACAAATATGCTTGTCCTTAGGTGCTCAGTCACGTCCCACTCTTTGTGACCCCATGGACCGTAGCCTGTCAGGCTCCTCTGTCCATGGGATTTTCCTGGCAGGAATACTGGAGTGGGTTGCCATTTCCTTCTCTAGGGGACCTTCCCAACCCAGGGATCAAACCTGCATCTCCTGTGTCTCCTGCATTGCAGGAGAATTCTTTACCCACTGAGCCATCAGGGAAGCAGTTTGTTAAATCATGCTTGAGACAATCTATATGGCATAAAAATTACTTCTCTCAGATTTTCTGAAATTTTAAGCACACCACATGTTTATCAGAAAAGTTATACTTAATCTAAGTTTAAAATTCACTGGCAATTTACTCATTTGAAGGTTGATTACTGTAAGCTCAATTTTACTGAAGATCTTTATAAAAAATCATGTCAGTAGTATTTTACGTATTTCAAATCTACTGGTGATGAGAGTAATTCTACATGTTTTTAAGGATTAACATGACAAATTCCTTGAAGACTGTAATGAAGCATTAACCTTCAAAATACTTTAAACCTTCTAATTAACAGATATTCTAAAGGCCATTAATATTCCTTTTTATTGACTTCTAGGAAGCAATAGGAACTATCCCTTAGCCCTCTTCTCCAATACCCAAGTGTCCAAATACAAATTTTCCTCAACTACAGGGTTCAGACTATGGCTCTCAAGTCATATCTACCCTTCTGTTTTATAAAGAAAGTTTTACTGAAAACCAACTGTGTCCTTTTATGCAATGTAAATGGCCATTTTTGTGATACCACTGTAGAGCGGAAAACCTGAGACAGACCACATGGCTTGAAAAGCAAAATATGTTTACTCTTCATCCTCTTATAGAAAAAGTTCATGACCACTGCATTTTACTGTATAGCACAGGGAACTCTGCTCCATATTCTGTAATTACCTAAATGAGAAAGTAATTTGAAAAAGAAAAGATACATGTATATGTATAACTGAATCTCAACTGAATCTCTCCTGTACACCTGAAGTTAATGCAACATAGGGATTGAACCTGGGTCTCCTGCATCGCAGGCAGATTCTTTACATTTGAACCACCAGGGAAGCCGCAATCAATTAAATACTCCAATATAAAAATTGGAGAAAAACAGTAGATTAACTACTGAGTTCCTGAAAACCACTGTTTTACTGCTTCTGATTGAAAGACCCAGTGAATTATATCCAGACACTGAGATTTACTGCAGTTTCCTGGTGAGCCTGAGGGACCATCTTCATTGATACTTCAAAATAAGGAATCATTATCAACTTTTGCTCTCCTAATGGCTGTTTAACCCCCTGATCTATATGTTCAAATATCTAGAACATAGCAAATATATAGACTATATAGAGTAGCTTCTATTCTCCTAAACGGATTTTTAGTAACAGCCCTGTGACTAGGAAGAAAGAAATGCAGAAATGAAAACTGGAAGTCATTCACTGATTTGATTAGATTTGAAGATAATCATGACTTCACAACCAGTACAAGATAGGTCACTGCGGGGTTCGTGGTTTGTAATAGCAAACAGTAATTAAATGATCACTCAGTGTTGCCTGAGCACAAATGCATAAAGAAATGATTTGGGAGGCTAAGCGACTACTGGACTAGTGTGATGGGCATAAAACATTCAAGACTATTTTATGGTGTGGGTCTTCTATAGTAGAACTTGAACAAATGACAATATCTGAGCTTTAAATTCCTAGTTCCATTCACAAGTAGGAAACTCAAGAATGTCTGTGATTGATAAAAGTTTTATTTCATATGACTAAGGTTCAACATTTTTTAAAAAAACAAAATAAGGTTATTTTTCAGATGGCTGAATTGCAACACAGCCGCAGCTTTGTCAGTTGTGTACTTTAGCATTAATGTGTTATTGAGGAAACAGTGGACTCATATGAATTGGAAGCAAGCAATTGAGGCATATTCCAATGAATCTGAGTACTCTGAACCTTCAAAGATGGATGAACTATCACTGCCTACAGAAACAATCTCTCCCCTTTGCCAGGGTACTGGATGATGGCTTCTTGACTTAGTTGATGCTTATTGTTAAATACCCACATGAGCTCTTCTTCCTTTTTAAGGTGCTTAGCTAAACTCAGAGATCAAGCTGTTTTGAGGTACACGTCTATCTAGGAGGATATTCATACACATAAGACGCAAGGTTTTGTTATTACACATCAGCAGAAACTGTTGTGGGTGATGAATGTGGGAATGGATTTTATGGGAACGAGACTAAAGAAGAAGGGTCATAATGTATAGCAGCATTTGGCCCAGTCCTACTGGCACACAAAACAGAATTCTGGAGTCACTTTAGCTCAAGTACCCAGAAGTGGCTTCTAAAGTGCTTGCTTGACTGAAACCTCTTCTCATTAGTGAACTATCTTAGAAGTTGAAGGTAACAGGAGGTAGTACAATGCAGAGTCAGGAATCAAAAATCTCAGGAAAACAAAACTATCAAACTTGATTTACTAAAGATATGCTTAAATAATTATGTTTCCTATAACACTGAGAGGACACTCTCTCCATCAAGATCCTGAACAACACATTAGAAATGAGAACATCAGGACGCTTAAATCTCCCATGTGTGACTACCCTCCCAAGGCCAAGGATGACTACTGGAAATGTCAGCTTTGAAAATCTTCCTGAATTCAACCTTGGTAATGGGATCCTAGTACTGTAGAGGCTAAGGAGTGACACTTAGCAGCCGGAGACATAGTAGTCATGGTTAGCACAGTGGGCCATGGGGCCGCAGCAGTAATCCCACAAAACTGACCACCTTGCTGTTTGGTTGTGGTAAGTTGATCATGGTCCCTCTGAGCGACAGTTAATTAGGAACCTAAACTTCCTGACTGATCAGTCTAAGTAGAGAACTTATTCAGTCTTGAATTGCAAAGGCTCATATTCCTGATATGTGAACTCCTGAATATCAAAAGATATCAATATAAAGTGGCAAAATGTATTTATAGACAGTTCACAGCAAAAGAAATGCATTTACAAATCGCCTTGTAGATTATCACCAACTGTCTTTTAGAGCTATAAGGGTTTCATAGTATTTTATTTCAATTATAAATCAGAATTACATTCAACCAATTTTATGATTTTTCACATATTGATCAGTATTTTGATGAAATTCTAGAAATAGTAGACTATATTCACAATTCAAATTATGCCTGCATTCATTTGTATGGAAATATTTGTTCTAATAATGAGTTCTACTTAACTGAAATCATGTGGCTCCTTGGAGTTATAGAACTTAGAAGTCAGGGTGAAGATAGCAATCAATAAGTCATTGCTTCTCTAATAAGTAATTTTCAGTTAATCGTGTTGAAGTTTTGTTTTTTTTATTGGCTGCGCTGGGTCTTTGTTGCTGTGTGAGCTTTTCTCTAGTTGCAGGGTTACTCTTCGTTGCAGTGTGCAGCTCTCTCACTGCGGTGGCTTCTCTGTGGCGGCACAGCCTCCAGGATGTGCTGGCTTCAGTAGTTGCTGTGCATGGGCTCAAAAATTGCAGTCCCTGGACTCGAGAGCACAGGCTGAGTAGTTGCAGCACATGGGCTTAGTCGCTCTGTGACGTGGAATTTTCCTGGATGAGGGACAAACTCCTGTCTCCTGCATTGGCTGGTGGATTCTTTACCACTGAGCCACCAGGGAAGCCCATGTTGAATTGCTAAGGGAAACCCAATGATAACTTTACCCATGTTTGGAAGAAATAATCCAAGAAGAGTGGTCTAAGGAGGCCAACATACCATGAATACTCAAGAATGGGACCGAAAGTATAGTAATCTGTGCAAGAATGACTGAATTTCTGAATCAGAGACTCAACTATCTAGTTCTAATGTGGTTGTGACTGCAACATGCCTCTTCACATGGAAAGGAGCCTGATCCTAGACCTATAGAAAGGAAGATAGTGGGCTAAAGAAGAATCCTAGATGAAATGAATATGTGTATATGTGTTCAGTCAGTCCGAATCTTTGTGACCCCATGAACTGTAGCTGCCAGCCTATTCTGTCCATGGGATTTTTCAGGGAAAAATTCTGGAGCAGCTTGCCATTTCCTTCTCCAGGGGATCTTCCCAAATCAAGAATCAATCCCATGTTTCCTGTATTTGCCGCAGATTCTTTACCACTAAGCTACCTGGGAAGCCCGTTGCTTCTGCCTTCTAAATTTATTACTGAAATAAGTCACTTTTGGAGAAATGTCTATTAAGATCTTCTGCTCATTTTTTGATTGCCTCATTTTTTTGATTTTGAGTGGTATGTGCTCTTTGTATATTTTGGATATTAACCCCTTGCTAATGGCTATCATCAAAAGTCTGCAAAACATAAATGCTGTAGTGGGTGGGGAAAAATCCTCCTACATTGTTGGTGGGAAGGTAAATTGGTGCAACCACTGTGTAAAACGGTATGGAGGTTCCTTAAAAAACTAAAAAATAGAGCTACCACATGACCTGGTTGGGTCATATTGGGTCATATAACTATTTTCTGGTTATATATCCAGAAAAACAGCTAAAGTAACACCAGATAGCCTATATTTAGGGAGTCCAAATGATGAACTGACCCCATTTTCATCTAAATTAGAAAAGCCAACATCAAATTCCTAAAGGTTCTATCTCAGGTTAAATTATGTTTCCATAATATGCAGCTGCTGCTGCTACTGCTAAGTCGCTTCAGTCATGTCCGACTCTGTGCGACCTCATAGACAGGCTCCGCTGTCCATGAGATTCTCCAGGCAAGAACACTGGAGTGGGTTGCCACTTCCTTTTCCAATGCATGCATGCATGCTAACTCGCTTCAGTCGTGTCCGACTCCATGTGACCCTATGGACAGCAGCCCACCAAGCCCTTCCGTCTACAAGATTCTCTAGGCAAGAATACTGGAGTGGGTTGCCATTTCCTTCTCCAGCACACTGCCCCAAAGACATGGCCACATTCAGCAGGATGAGAGAAAGTCATCTTGTTTCTAATCTTGTTGGGATGCCTCTCAGTCTAGGCATGCAGAATTAATTCAAAAAGGAGATTCTTTGTAAGAAAGTACTTTGGTATAACTCAATATCATTATTTTGGGGGTGAGGAGATCAAGGTATGATAAGCAATATACCCACATCAACTCACTTTTCTTTCACTAAATGTCATTTTAAACTGTTTCCTTCTTGGAATGTTTATAGATTCATCGACAGGAGCCCCAGCCCCCAGGACTTGAGATACCTCTTTCTCCATCTATGATATCCAAAACGTCTTGTTTCTGTCATTTAAGGTGTTGCTTCTGGTGCTCGGGAAGTGATTTGTCTAGTAAAACAGCCTTCACAATAACTTGGATTAGAACTAGTAAGGTTAAGACCACTGGAAAGTCACCTGAGGCACTTAAAAACTAACCCCAGGTTCTAAATACAGAGATTCCTATTTAGTTGGATTGGTTTAGCACCTGGGCAGTTCCTTGGGTGATTTTAGTAGGCAAACATGTTTGAAAACCACAGGTTTAGTTTCTTAAAACCTGCCTGCTATTGTCTATCGATTTAAACGCCCGGAAGAATTAACTGGAATGACTTCAACTGGAAAAAAAAAGTCACCTCTGCATGGATTCCTGAGATGATGTTGCTGCTACTTCTGAAATTGCTTTCTCAGACCAGTGCGGTTCAATATTTCAGCTCTCCAAGGCAATCTTTCTCCCCTCCATTTTTTTTTTTTTTTTTGGTAGCAGCAAGCTTTTTATTTAATGAGCTTTGTTGACTGAAAATAAATGCAAAATGTGTTTTATTTGGGGCAAAATGAGAACTATATTCAGGAAGAAAGCCTCTCAGTAATTCTGAGGAACTGCTCCAAAGAGATTGGGATGAGATCAGCACATATGTGATTTTGGAGAAAGGGGTACGCACAGTCAAAAACACATTTTGACTGAAGTGATACCGACCAGGGTTCTGAGCCTTCCAAGAAGAAATTGTCTAGAGGCCAGACAAGAAATTCAGGCAAGGCTTCACTAGGGCCCCTGCTGTAGCAGAGGAAGCAAGAATAAGTAGCGAGTTCCCTTGTTTACTGGCTTGGTGATGGGGGTGAACTTGTCCCTTCTATGGGGTAAGTACAGGGGTGTGTCCAGGGGTCAGGTCAGTGGAGTGGCTAGGTGGCTTGTCCACACCTCTGGTGGTGTTGAATGCAGGAGGAATGCTCAGTAGCCTGTTCTTGCTCCCAATACCTAGTTTTTGCTCCAGGTTGCCACACATTTTTAGTTACATTTGTTCAAGACACAGGAAATGCAGGTTTTATATGTGAGTGTATAGGTATCACATTGAACCTCAAAATTAGTCACCGTTTTTCACTCTCAGACTCCATTCTCCTGCCGTGTAATCCATAGTTCACCACAGATTGCTTCTCTGGCTCTAAGGTCTAAAGTTGAGGGGTAGCTGATTTTGTGCTTCTCTGTAGGTCTCAAACTAATGGTTTATAGCTAGAACTCCCTGGTGTTGGGTAATAGACATCATCTTGGCAGCCTAGCAACAAGTGGCAAAATATTTTTCTATTTACCTTTCCTAAAAGATCTATGGGCTGTCCTATTTCTCCCCTAAGAAAGGTTTCAATTTAGTCTGCACATTAACATTATCTGAAGCACTTTAAGTGTCTCCATGCCAGGTCACACTTCAACCAATTAAGTCAACCTCTGGAAGCTGAAAGAGGTTTCTAAAAGCCCAAATACCTGCTAAAGATCTGGAAAGCTGTGGCTGCTTATCAAAGCCAAAGATGCTCTCCTGCCTCAGGCTAAGCCCTCCTGAAGCCTGTGTTTACTTAGAAAGCTACAAGCAGTCAGTACAGCACATTATGAAAACAATTCTGTGGGATAGCCAGCTACAGAGTTACACTATTGCCCATGGCAGGCCTAAGGATTTAGTGCAGTAGTTTCCAATGATTGCTTTAATGAGTTATCTGAAAATTAGTAGTTTATAACACATTAAACTTATTTGCTTATAGTTCCAGAGATCAAAATCCAAAATGGGTCTCCTTGGGCTAAAATCAAGGTGTTGGCATGGCTGTGTTCCTTTCAGAAGCTCTACCAGAGAATCTCTTTCGTCTTTCAGCTTCCCAAGGCCAACTGCATTTCTTGGCCTCTGGGGTTCCCACCATCTTTAAAACCAGCAATTGCATCACTCTGACCTGTTTCTGGCTTTCAGTCTTTAATTTAGAGGGATGCTTGTGATTACTTACATTGGCCCACCTGGCTAATCCAGGATACTCTCTCCAAAGAGACACCACCTCACACCTCTTAGAATGGCTATTACTAAAAAAGACAAGAAACAACAAATGTTGGCAAGGATGTAGAGAAAAGAGAACCATACACTGTTGGTGGGAATGTAAACTGGTGCAGCCATTTACGAATTTGCCTCCATAGAAAACAATATGGAGGTTTTATCTCTTCAATTATTTAAAATATTACTGTAGTGCACTATGCTTTAGGTTGTTCTATTATTTTACCCTTTGGATATTATCCATCCTGAATGTGGTTCCTACTGACTCATCTCATGGGACATGTTGCTTGATGTGGATTTTATCTTTTATTGTAGCTTCATTTTTAATGTCCTACCATTCATCATGCACACATTTGGAGTGCTAGAAAATTAAGAGAAAACAACTGCATTTATTTCTATTAGGATTTCTAACAATATTGCTGAAACAGGGACAGTCATTATATTAATTTCTGGTTTTGGTATATTCTTGCCTGGAAAACCCCAAGAATGGAGGAGCCTGGCAGGCTACAGTCCATGGGGTCGCAAAGAGTCGAACACGACTGAGCAACTTCACTTTAGCATGTGAGGAGTTAAAATTTGTCGTTCACATTCATGCCTGGAGGAAGCTTGAGATTTATATAGAGCATAGAAGACTTTTCCCTATTTTCTAATCAGTCACAGGGAGAGATAAGCTGCATTGTTTTCTTTGAGTCAATAAGTAGAATATTTTAGTTTTCTTTACTGAGACCACATGCTATTCAAAATAACAGATCCAACTTTCATATCTTATAGTAGAAACTCAGGTGCCCTGCACAGATTCCCTTTAGTACACCAGGATATCAATTCCCTAGTATGCTGATACCTGATACCTGCCTCTTTTCCAGAAGTTGCTTCTGGCTAAGGAGAGCTATTCAATCTGAAAATTTATCTACCTACATCGTGGGCTGCAATAGATGACCCACTGAAGCCAGACCAGAGAAGTGTAAACCCTTATTCTCTGCTATGGGGTAGATTATTCTGCTATGCTTTATGTGCTAGAATTGCCACTGTGGTTTGTATCAAGGCTTTCCCTTTCCTAATCTGCTTTATTTGCTCTTTTATAGGATTTTCATTAAGAACTTTCTTGAATAAATATTTGCACATGAATCCCTGACTCCAGCTATTTCTGGGGAATCCAGAACACAGTCCCATTTCCAAGAAAAATTCTTACTACTCCCTTTCTCTATCTAAAGCTATGGTGGTAGCTAATCAGTAGCTTTTGAAAAATGGGAATTGTTCTTTATTTCAAGCTCAAGATTGAATTTAATTTTATTGTTGTTACATTTTTATCTAGCTGCTTGAAATAGGCAAGGAGTTTCATATGAACTCATCCTGCCATGCTGCAACTTAAATAATAAAAAAAATAATTCTCTATAACTTCATTCTTAGTTTCTCTGGATAATATAGTTATATTTGACCTGTGTAGTTCAAGCCATTGGTAAATTAGAGTTGAAACTAAAGCATTATGTAAAAGTTTTCTTACCCTTAGTGTGAATCTTAGAGCATGGATAGGAGTTATTTGACTACATAAATTACTTCAGATTGAGATAAGGGGACAGAAAAAGAAGCATAATTACCTCCGTACTGGTAATGGAAATTAAGCACAGCTTTTTTGGAAAGCAATTTGGCACTATGTACCATGGATATTAAAAATACTCACACAATTGGGCTCAATTCTACTTCTTTGCTAAGGAAACTTTTTAAGGACAAAAATTAGAAGGAAAGCATGCATAAAATGGCAATGATATTTAGTGTTACCATAGAGAGTAATTAAAAACAACCTAAATGCTACCCAAAAGATGAGTGTACAATAAATATAAAAATGCATAGCTGAAAATGAACCCAACTGAGTTCTCTAAATAATTTATCAGATTTAAATAAAACTCTGAGTTAGGCAGGCTCTGCTCTATACTCAGACACAGAAACAGGTTGTTTTCTTTTTGTAATCAACCTGGTAAACAAATTGAGTAACATTATGGTTGAAGGCACCCAAAGGCACTTGAGCAAAGGACTTTATCAGTGCTATAAAAGTATCCACTGAACTGAACTTTTAGGATCGATAAATGCTGCTATTAATACAGTGTTATAAATATCTTTTGAAATTATTGTTTTCTTTTTCTTCAGATAAATACCCAAGGGTGGGTATTTCTGATGGATAAGTATAAAATTTTTTGTTTATCCATTAGGTAAGATATCTGTGAATGTTATTGATTAAATTTTCTAAATCATTACTCTTTTTAAGCTAGTTCCCTAACAAGTATCAATCACTTCAGTTCAGTTCAGTTCAGTCGCTCAGTCATGTCCGCCTCTTTGCAACCCCATGAATTGCAGCACACCAGGCCTCCCTGTCCATCACCAACTCCAGGAGTTAACCCAAACCCACATCAAGCGAGTCGGTGATGCCACCCAGCCACCTCATCCTCTGTCATCCCCTTTTCCTCCTGCCTCCAATCCCTCCCAGCATCAGAGTCTTCTCCAATGAGTCAACTCTTCACATGAGGTGGCCAAAGTACTGGAGTTTCAGCTTTAGTATCATTCCTTCCAAAGAACACCCAGGACTGATCTCCTTTAGAAGGGACTGGTTGGATCTCCTTGCAGTCCAAGGGACTCTCAAGAGTCTTCTCCAAAACCACAGTTCAAAGGATCAATTCTTTGGTGCTCAGCTTTCTTCACAGTCCAACTCTCACATCCATACATGACTACTGGAAAAACCATAGCCTTGACTAGATGGACCTTTGTTGAAAAAGTAATGTCTCTGCTTTTGAATATGCTATCTAGGTTGGTCATAACTTTCCTTCCAAGGAGTAAGTGTCTTTTAATTTCATAGCTGCAATCACCACTGCAGTGATTTTGGAGCCCCCCAATATAAAGTTTGACACTGTTTCCATTGTTTCCCCATCTATTTACCATGAAGTGATGGGACCAGATGCCATGATCTTCGTTTTCTGAATGTTGAGCTTTAAGCCAACTTTTTCACTCTCCTCTTTCACTTTCATCAAGAGGCTTTTTAGTTCCTCTTCACTTTCTGCCATAAGGGTGGTGTCATCTGCATATCTGAGGTTGATATTTCTCCCGGCAGTCTTGATTCCAGCTTGTGCTTCTTCCAGCCCAGCTTTTCTCATGATATACTAACATCCAAAAAAGATGTCCTTTTCATTATAGGGTGCTTGAATGCAAAAGTAGAAAGTCAAGAAACACCTGGAGTAACAGGCAAATTTGGCCTTGGAATACAGAATGAAGTAGGGCAAAGACTAATAGAGTTTTGGCAAGAGAACGCACTGGTCATAGCAAACACCCTCTTCTAACAACACAAAAGAAGACTCTACACATGGACATCACCAGATGGTCAACACCGAAATCGGATTGATTATATTCTTTGCAGCCAAAGATGGAAAAGCTCTATACAGTCAGCAAAAACAAGACCGGGAGCTGACTGTGGCTCAGATCATGAGCTTTTTATTGCCAAATTCAGACTTAAATTGAAGAAAGTATGGAAAACCACTAGACCATTCAGATATGACCTAAATCAAATCCCTTATGATTATACAGTGGAAGTGAGAAATAGATTTAAAGGACTAGATCTGATAGATAGAGTGCCTGATGAACTATGGACTAAAGTTCATGACATTGTACAGGAGACAGGAATCAAGACCATTCCCATGGAAAAGAAATGAAAAAAGGCAAAATGGCTGTCTGGGGAGGCCTTACAAATAGCTGTGAAAAGAAGAGAAGTGAAAAGCAAAGGAGAAAAGGAAAGATATAAGCATCTGAATGCAGAGTTCCAAAGAATAGCAAGAAGAGATAAGAAAGCCTTCCTCAGCAACCAATGCAAAGAAATAGAGGAAAACAACAGAATGGGAAAGACTAGAGATCTTTTCAAGAAAACTAGAGATACCAAGGGAACATTTCATGCAAAGATGGGCTCGATAAAGGACAGAAATAGTATGGACCTAACAGAAGCAGAAGATATTAAGAAGAGGTGGCAAGAATACAGAGAAGAACTGTACAAAAAAGATCTTCACGACCCAGATAATCACCATGGTGTGATCACTAACCTAGAGCCAGACATCCTGGAATGTGAAGTCAAGTGGGCCTTAGAAAGCATCACTATGAACAAAGCTAGTGGAGGTGATGGAATTCCAGTTGAACTATTTCAGATCCTGAAAGATGATGCTGTGAAAGTGCTGCACTCAATATGCCAGCAAATTTGGAAAACTCAGCAGTGGCCACAGGACTGGAAAAGGTCGGTTTTCATTCCAATCCCAAAGAAAGGTAATGCCAAAGAATGCTCAAGCTACTGCATGATTGCACTCATCTCACTCACTACTAAAGTAATGTTCAAAATTCTCCAAGCCAGGCTTCAGCAATACGTGAACTGTGAACTTTCAGATGCTCAAGCTGGTTTTAGAAATGGCAGAGGACCCAGAGATCAAATTGCCAACATCCGCTGGATCATGGAAAAAGCAAGAGAGTTCCAGAAAAACATCTATCTGCTTTATTGACTATGCCAAAGCCTTTGACTGTGTGGATCACAATAAACTGTGGAAAAATCTGAAGGAGATGGGAATACCAGACCACCTGACCTGCCTCTTGAGAAACCTGTATGCAGGTCAGGAAGCAACAGTTAGAACTGGACATGGAACAACAAGTATCAATAGAGACATGTAACTTTCTCACACTCTAAAACCATACTTGTAATTCTGACAATTATTTAATAAACTATTTTGATAAATTATATTTGATAATATTTTCAGTCTTCTTTGAGAATTGTTTCTGTTTACATTATTTTCAGCTGTGCTTGAGATTTTCTATGTAAGAAATCATGCCATATGAAAATGGGGATAGTTTAATTGTTTCCAATATTTTTGCTTGTTGTATGTTTTATTTGCTTTTCTTACATTATTTCACTGGTGAGGTATTGCAATAAAATGTTCAGTAAGAGTGGTAACAGTGAATATCTTTGACTTGGTCATAATGTTATAGGGAAAACATTCATTCTTTTACTAGTAAGAGGACTATTAGCTGCAGTGTTTCTAATGTTCTAATCAATTTCAGGAAACTTCCATCCATTTCTATTCACTGAGAGGTTTTCTAAAATGAGTAAATATTCAATTTTGTTAAATGTCAAGTACACTCTACTTTCTTAAATTACTTGCTATGTTAAATTACACTGAAGGGTTTTTGAGCATTAAACCATGCTTATATTTTTTGGATAAACTCCATTGGCATTGATGTATTTTATTTTCTTATATTGTTGGATCCAATTTGTCAATAATTTGATGGTTTGTATCTTTATTTGTACTAATAATTTTTTACAGTTTGTATAATATTGGTATCATTTCCTAAATTTTTGTTATGACTTAGTAAAGCCCTTGGATCTGAAGGTTTTTTTGACTGAATGTTTTCAACTATACTAAGGGTTTCATTAAAAGTTATAGTATTGTTCAGGTTATCATTTCTTGAGTAAGATTTAATGTTTGTTTATTTCAAAGTACTTGGCCAATATATCTAAGTTTTCAAACTTATGGCCATATAATAGTCTGTAATATTCCACATCACCTTTTAAATGTCACTAAGTCTGTGGTGATGATATAACTGTCATTTCAGATACTGTTTTCAGCATGTTTTCACTTTTTTATTCATTATTCTAGCTGGAAGTTAAGTCAATTGAGCTATGTTTCCACCAATTTCCAAATGAAATAAAGTGTCTATTTATTCATATCCTTTAACAATAAAGCCAGATTGGCAGATGGTTTTGGAAGCCTTAGGTAATTCTCTTGGTCTTTAATTATGAATCTGAAGCTTGTATGTGTTAATGTGCTACAGTTGATAATTGCATCTTAAAAGAGCACTGTTTTTCCATTTTAATGCCTGATGATTTCAGTTTGCAGAGAATAGAATAATACTTGAAAATACTAATGGCAGTAGAGAACCTGCATTAATTCCATTGAGATAGTTTTTGTTCGCCAATCATTTCTGATGAGCCAAGAGGAAATGTAAAATACCTATATTGATACCAAACAATTTAGCTTTCTGATTATTGTGCTCTGCATTCTATTTACATATTTGCTTTTCAGGGCTAAATTGATACCAACATTAGCTATACAAGAATTTCTGGTAATTAAGTTAAAAATAATTAGTCCATCTCCTTTTATCCAATGTGTTAGTATGTATTCTCCCTTTTAGGCTGGGGATACAGCACATTTTATAGCTTCTAATACTGTATCTGCATCAGTACACTCTCAATGAAACTAAGGATTTGATACCAAAAGAAAAAAAAAAAAAAACACGTCTTTGATCCTCAGCAGACAGCAAATATATCTGGTTAGAAAACAGTTTCATATACAATGGCTACTGTACTATGTTATTTTATATCTACTGTATTATGTTATTTTATAATCAAACTTAGTCTTGTTTATTTCATGTACATGAAAATTCAATAACATGGTAAACCTGTTATTGAAGGTTTAGTAGCATATCAAAGCCATAATCCTAGAGAAGAGGGGACTGTTCAGAGAAATATGTCCAGCCCAACCCACCCACTCATCCAAGCAAAACTTACATCCTCAGGTTTGGTGTTGGTCACATCCTCACACCCTGTCACATAGCCTGTGCTTATTGAATTTTTCTGAACTTAATGGAAGGGATTATCCACCTCTGAAGTCTCTTTCTAATAAGATTACTGTCACATGTATCTGGTTTTGAACCTGGCTATCATAAAATGCATCATTTTTTACACTGAAATTTGTTTCCTCATAACCTTGACCGTTCTGTGCTATTTCTGCCTCCTAAAGATGAGCAAAGTCACTCTAATCCCTTTCCAAATCATACACACACACACACACACACAATGTACCCAAAAACAGTTACCAAATGACTTCTCTTCTTTCACTCATTGATTCCTCAGATTTTTCGCCAGATATGATGCTTTCAAGACAGCTCATTATTTGACTTTTTTCAGTTACACTGGAAGTTTTCATTATTCTTCTTTAGTTGTGATTATATTGCTGTTGTTGTATAGTTACTAAGTTGTGTCTGACTCTTTCATGACCCCATGGACTGTAGCCCACCAGTCTCCTCTGTCCATGGGATTTCCCAGGCAAAAATACTGGAGTGGGTTTCCATTTTATTCTCCAGGGGATCTTTGCAACCTAGGGATCGAACCAGCATCTCTTGCACTGGCAGGTGGATTCCTTACCACTGAGCGACAAGGGAAGTCTTGAGGTTCTGTCTATCTATCCATCTGCAGTAGCCACTCCCAAAGTATTATGGTTAGTTCCTGAAAACTCCTCTGAAAGCATGTATGAAAACACATGGCTATGTGATAAAGTAAAAAGGATCACTGCAGATGGTGACTGCAGCCATGAAATTAAAAGACGCTTACTCCTTGGAAGGAAAGTTATGACCAACCTAGACAGCATATTCAAAAGCAGAGACATTACTTTGCCAACAAAGGTCCATCTAGTCAAGGCTATGGTTTTTCCTGTGGTCCTGTATGGATGTGAGAGTTGGACTGTGAAGAAAGCTGAGCGCTGAAGAATTGATGCTTTTGAACTGTGGTGTTGGAGAAGACTCTTGAGAGTCCCTTGGACTGCAAGGAGATCCAACCAGTCCATTCTGAAGGAGATCAGCCCTGGGATTTCTTTGGAAGGAATGATGCTAAAGCTGAAACTCCAGTACTTTGGCCACCTCATGCGAAGAGTTGACTCATTGGAAAAGACTCTGATGCTGGGAGGGATTGGGGGCAGGAGGAGAAGGGGACGGCAGAGGATGAGATGGCTGGATGGCATCACTGACTCGATGGACGTGAGTCTGAGTGAACTCCAGGAGTTGGTGATGGACAGGGAGGCCTGGCGTGCTGCGATTCATGGGGTCGCAAAGAGTCGGACACGACTGAGCAAATGAACTGAACTGAAAATGACCTTTTATGCAAGCCAGAGCAACTTTATTCCAGTGGTTGCATTTTGTAACTCATCCAGAATCATTTATTGCCAAAGACTACAGAGGATGTTTCCGTTAAGCAGTTTTCCCCCAAATTGGAGTCTATTATGAATTGAATCATGTCCCTTGAAAATAGATATGTTAAAATCTGAACACTGGCACCTGTAAATCTGAACTTATTTGGAAACAGGGTCTTTGCAGATGTAATTGAATTAATGAGATCATTTTGGAAAAGGGGAGCTAATTTAGCAAGACTGGTATTAAGAGGGAAAGTTGGTCACACACATACAGGGAAAACATCATGTGAAGACAGAGAAAGAAACTGGAAAGAGGCATCTATAGCCAAAAAGATGGGGTTACCAGAAGCTGGAAGAAGTAAGGAAAAAAACCCATAGACTCTTAAGAGGAAGCAGGGTCTGATGACACCTTGATTTCAGATATCTAGCCTGCATAACTGGAGAAAATAAATTCCTGTTTCAAGCTACCTGGTCTGTGGTCATTTGCTATGACAGCCCTGGGAAACTGACAGGGCGTCAAAGGTATTACATATTACCAATAAAACAACTCAATTGCTATAGTAACTTGGTTTTTTGTCTTTGAAATTAGATTTATGTTGTACTCTAATTCTGGCATCTTCTTGAAGTTGCTGCTGCTGCTAAGTCGCTTCATTCGTGTCCGACTCTGTGCGACCCTATAGACGGCAGCCCACCAGGCTCCCCCGTCCCTGGGATTCTCCAGGCAAGAACACTGGAGTGGGTTGCCATTTTCTTCTCCAATGCATGAAAGTGAAAAGTGAAAGTGAAGTCGCTCAGTCGTGTCCGACTCCTAGCGACCCCATGGACTGCAGCCCACCAGGCTCCTCCGTCCATGGGATTTTCCAGGCAAGAGTTCTGGAGTGGGGTGCCATTGTTCTTGAAGTTACTAAGGACATATTCCAACTGGAGCCTTTCCTCTTTTCTAAAAGTGAAAGTGAAGTCACCTAGTCGTTTCCGACTCTTTGCGACCCCATGGACTGTAGCCTACCAGGCTCTTCTGTCCATGGGATTTTCCAGGCAATAGTACTGGAGTGGGTTGCCATTTCCTTCTCCAGGGGATCTTCCCGATCCAGGGATTGAACCCGGGTCTCCCGCATTGTAGACAGACGCTTTACTGTGTGAGCCACCAGGGAAGTCTTTTCTAAAGTTGGCCATAAGTGGCTGTGTCAAATACTGGGGGCAAGACAAGCCTTCAGAGAATAAATCTGGGTGATGGAAGAAAGAGTTGATACTCAAGAGACAGTGTCTCTCTAGGTTTCCATCTCTTTGGACCGACAAACTAGGAATATAACCATGGTTGATGGTAATTCCATTATTTAGGACTAACTATCTCTTTCTGGTTTTCTAGGTTATATTTGTTTGTTCACGAGTACTACTAAAAAGGTAGGGAAAAGGACATTGCATAAAATAATGATTTTTTTTTAAATTAGGAGATACTCCTTTGGCCGTGGATCACAGGATAGAGGAGAGTAAAGAGATGCTGGAATCAAGGAAATGAACTCTCAGATTGTTGTTGCAAGAATCTAATTGTGTAAAGTGAGAACCATAATCTGTAGGAAAGAAACTATAGGCTATTTAATTTCTAGAGAATAAACTTAGTACTGAAGGATCCATGAAATACTTTCAATGTATTAAGAAAAAAAAGAGAGAAGCTTAACCTTTACTCATAATAAAACATGTACAGTTTTAAAATGTTCAGGTCCATGTGGTTTTGTCTTAAATAAACTTAGTTTTTAAACCTTGCCTAACTAGTGGGAAAAAATAAATTTTTGTAATGCCAACTCATTTTTAACAAGCAAAGCAGTGTCTTAGGGGAAAATTACAACAATGGTTTTTGATGCTGGCAGCTCAGGGTCATTGCCTCAGGCCTACTTCATTCTCCACAGTTTGCTCCCATAGGTGGGTTGATACGCTGCTGTCTGCTCATTCAGCAATTTCAATTAGAGAGATAAACATAAGCAAGGTTATTTCTTCTTGTTTTAGAATTGAGACCAATTTTCTTTTCAGAGAAATATAAAACTGCTACTCTCAATTGTATGAGGTTATGTGCATATGAGTTAAAAGAATTCCAAAAGTGATGTACTCTATTTATTGCCAAAATATGAAGCTAATTTATATTCATTTATACTGAAAGTAGGACACACTTGACAGCTATTAATCCATACAGTAATTAACATTAGCTTTGCAAGCTGAAGATAATATAAAAAGCTTATGCTGAGATATAAAATATTTCAATGGATCATAATTAACACACAACTTCAGTTTCTGATTAATCATTTTTTCTTACATTGTTTTAGAGCTTATGCCTAATTAATGAAAATGAATATAAAATTTTGGTACTATACTCTGGAAGTCCAATAAAGAATTATTTCAGTTTGCTATTATTCTTCATGTATTGATTAAGGTTTGGCTGGTTTCATATAAAATTATTATTACCACAAAGTCTTAAACTCATTAAAAAATACAAAGTTTTTATTCTCTTCCTAGGACTCTAAAGAACATATTAAGTGTGTTGCCATAAGGAAATTATATTTTAAATCATACTTATTAGCAATTACATTGTTCAGGACTGTCATTCTCTGATTACTTTTTATATATAATATTTGACTTTGTTATATTCTCTATCAAAACCTACAGCAATATTTTAAAAGAAGGTTAAAAATTTAGCAACATTGAAAATAATGTCATAATATATAAAACTGAAATCATTAGTAACTGGTTATTTCCTAAATGAAAGATATTTGCTTATGTATTATTGCTAAAATATTACTCTTGTCTCCAGGATGCTCCTTTCTAATTATTTTAATTGAGGTATTATGAAATAGTGATAATACTGTCTGAAAAAGTAACTCCAGTACCTTTCACTTGTGGCTCCACAGGTGATAATTAGCCAAAGTCTGGATTCCTTTCCACCTCAGATAGATAACATCACCCTGCGTTATGAGGACACATTACATTCCTGGTCTATTTAACCACATCAAATGAATACCACTCTTTCAAAGAGGAATTTATATAAGGTCATAAACTGTTACTACAAAACAACTCAAAACGCTAATGATTAGTAATGAATTTGAGATTTTGCACATATTTTCCTCTTTTTAATCAAACTAATTTTCAAAGTTCTCAATGATCTATTCATAGCTCTTTGACTATCATCACACTGAAATATTCAACTGTACCTTGGAGTTAGTAAATTCCTTAAAGACTCACATGAACATTTGTAGGTCAGTTCAGTTCAGTCGCTCAGTCATCTGACTCTTTGTGACCCCATGGACTGCAGCACGCCAGGCCTCCAACTCCCAGAGTTTACTCAAACTCACGTCCATTGAGTCAGTGATGCCATCCAACCATTTCATCCTCTGTCGTCCCCTTCTCCTCCGGCCTAAATCTTCCCCAGCATCAGGGTCTTTTCCAATGATCAGCTCTTTGCATCAGGTGGCCAAAGTATTGGAGTTTCAATTTCAGCATCAGTCCTTCCAGTGAATATTCAGGACTGATCTCCTTTAGGATGGACTGGTTGGATCTCCTTGCAGTCCAAGGGACTCTCAAGAGTCTTCTCCAACACCACAGTCCAAAAGCATCAATTCTTCGGTGCTCAGCTTTCTTTATAGTCCAACTCTCACACCCATACACGACAACTGGAAAAACCATAGCTTTGACTTAGATGGACCTATGTTGGCAAAGCAATGGTCTGTAGGTCAACAGGCCATTAAATTCATTTTAGCTTGGAGTAAAGGACTACTGCGAAAAGGACATAATACCTTCTTTGGTTCGAATTTATATCCAGATTTAAGCAACCATAAACATGCAATTTTCTTAAAAGTAATCTTGCTTAAGTAAAAATATCTGTGCATCAATTTATTGGTAAAATATTTGTAATGGTATTATTCATACAAATTCAGCAAGTTCCAGGATTTATTGGCCATCTCAGTGTGAAATGAAAATCACAAATATATAAAGGACTATGACATTCCTTTGCTATCAGTGAGGATTATGTTCCTGGAAATCACAAGAGAACTCATCACTGAAACATGAAAATAAGCTGATTCATTCCAGTTAACCATATGAACAAAGGATCTTCCTGTCCAAATTTGGGGATGTGAAAATAAGACATGCTCTCAGGCAGCAGTGTTTCCCCTCAAGAAAACTTTCTTATATTAGTTGAGTAACTTTATTTGGTTCTCTGGTTTAAAGTAACCCTACTGAAATACCTGTCTCTTTCTCATTCCCTCCACAGCTTGGATCTTGATAATCTTCACAGTTACATTGTGGGACCAGTGAACAAGTGAAGTTGCTCAGTTGTGTCTGACTCTTTGTAATCCCATGGACTGTAGCCTACCAGGCTCCATCATCCATGGAATTTTCCAGGCAAGAGTACTGGAGTGGTTTGCCATTTCCTTCTCCAGGGGATCTTCCCAACCCAGGGATTGAACCCAGGTCTCCCACATTGCAGGCAGATGCTTTAATGTCTGTGCCACAAGGGAAGCCCTACATTGTGGGAGATAAGCTAAATCTATCCTTTCTCCCATTGACTTTGACCTTGGGATACACCTACACCTGATTACACACGATTTCCCAAAGGGTCCCACATGAACTCTTTCTCATTGATTCCTTCTCCCACCACCCCCTTCCCAATTATAGTTCTCACTCTATAAAAGAAGTTCAGACCTCTTGGTCTTTCTTCTAAGGGGAATAGGTATAATATATTTCCAGGAAACAAAAAATGTGATATATATATAATATATGTATATTATTTATATATATATATAATAAATGGGAAGGAAAACTTTTTACTTTCTTTAATAAAACTGAAAGTAGTGGCAAATGAAATTATCACATAATAAATCAAAAAATTAACTTGTAATGATTGCTCACTGATTTCTAGCCTATAAAATAATTCAAATCATTGAATGAAATTATTAAATGCCTTCCATTCTCATTCAGATAAACAAGTTTTCTCAGCACTGGCATTTAAAAACACATATTGCTATAAAATTTATTATATACTTGACTCCCTGTAATTAAGGAAAACATTTTCAATAATCAGTAATCAGCAAAATTTATAGCTATTAAATTATATTATTATTAATAAATAATAATTAGAATTCATAGTTGATATGAAAACTCCATCTGGAAATTTTCTTTAAAACTGGAGACTTCTAATCATAGAAATAAAAATTGCATTTCAAGGGTGATATGGAGTATGTATGAAGGGTTATTAATTTTAGGATGTATGATACAATGGTTAGTCAAAGATGCTGCCATACATTTCTGCAGGGGAAACTGAGTGGTAGCAGAGGTTTTAAACAAAAAAGAGACATAAAATTTCCACCCGTTAAAGAAGTGCTTGTTCACTTATTTTTAAATGGATGGTGATTATTATTATTAAATTATCACTGTCATTTTATTACATTGCAGACATGTAAAAGCTAACTGCAATTTTTAAATGGAAATACTATGATATGTAGGGAATTACATACTTTGCAACTATCTAAACTCATGATTAAACTCTTCAGGTGACAGTCTACATTGTTTAACAGTATGTGTGTATATATATATATATATATTTTTTTTTTTTTTCCCATCCTTTTAGTCCCTATCAAGAAAGATTGCTTGTCAACCACTGTGGTGTTTCACCTATTTGCTTTGTTGGTGAAGGAAGAACAATAATTGCTCTGGATGGCCCATTCTGCCCTCCTTCTGAATCTTCTTCCTTTCCTCATTCCCTTTAGTCCCTCATTTCCTTTTTGTTTTTGCTTTCTTTCACCTTGGCCTACTATATCTTATAAAAAATAAAATCAGACACATGGAAATTGCAAGAATCTGTTTTCTGACAAACAGCTATTGTGGGATCTACATGAAAGTCTAATTCCACCATAGCTCCAGTATAATATTTAACCTTATTATGATGTAGAACACCCATCTCTTTCCTGACTTTAAGTTGAATTAGAAAACCAATCTTAATTTAGTCTTAGGAAATGTCATGAAAGTTACCAAGCCACTCTTTCTCCCTTCTTTAGGGTTTACTTACCATTCTCCATACCTTCAATTTTTTCTATATTTTATTGAGATATAATTGACATAGAAAATTATGTTAGTTTTAGGTGTACAACATAATGATTCAGCATTTGTATGTATTGTGAAATGATTACCACGATAAGTGGAGTTAACATCTATCACTAATTTTAGTTAATTTTTTTTTCTTGTGATGAGAACTTTTAAGATTCATCATCTTCAGTTCAGTTCAGTCACTCAGTCGTGTCCGACTCTTTGTGACCTCATGAATCGCAGCACTCCAGGTCTCCCTGTCCATCACCAACTCCCGGAGTTCACCCAAACTCATGTGCATTGAGTTGGTGAAGCCATCCAGCCATCTCATCCTCTGTCGCCCCCTTTTCCTCCTGCCCCCAATCCCTCCCAGCATCAGGGTCTTTTCCAATGAGTCAACTCTTTGCATCAGGTGGCCAAAGTATTGGAGTTTCAGCTTCAGCATCAGTCCTTCCAATGAACATCCAGGACTGATTTCCTTTAGAATGGACTGGTTGGATCTTCTTGCACTCCAAGGGACTCTCAAGAGTCTTCTCCAACACCACAGTTCAAAAGCATCAATTATTTAGCGCTCAGCTTTCTTCACAATCCAACTCTCACATTCATACATAACCACTGGATCTATCTTCTTAGTATCTTTCAAATAGGCAATGCAGTATTATTATTAACTATAGTACCTCCCCAAGACATTTATTTTATAACTGAAGTTTGTTCCTTCGACCTCCTTCAACCATTTTGTCCACCCCACCCCTTGCCTCTGGCAACACCAATCTGCTCTCTGTTTCTATGAGTTTGTTCCTTTGTTTTTTAAGATTACAGTTATAAGGGCAATCATGGTATTTTCCTCTGTCTGACTTATTCGACTCTTTACTGCAAAAGAACAGAGGAGGTTTTCTCTCTCTCTGTTTTTCTCTCTCTTCCCCTCCCTCTTCCTTTGTGAACAGGACTCAGCATAAGGAATGCATATAGAACCTACACACTTCTTTTTTTTTTAATCTTTACTGTTTCTTGTTACAATTCAGTGCAAGTTGATTAGCCGTCTATTAGTCTGGATTTCTTTAATTATACTAATAAAACCAGAATGTACAGCAGAGAGTTATTTCCTGGGGTTCTACTTTATTATGAAAATGTGAGCTTTGCGTGGGGGTTGTTGGATTAAATTTAATTATGATGCTGGATTCTGTCCTAAGGCATTTTCTGAACTCTTTAGAAGAAAAGCTTAATGTTAAAATAAAGTCATAAAGGTAGTAATTATTTGTCCTAAAAGCAGATTTGTATCTGTACTTTTGTACTTTATCAGAAGAGATTAGCTTGCCAAGGAGACAATTTGTATGATTATTATATTTTGAATATGCTTTCCTAACCTGGGTTACTGTATGCAAAGGAGGTATCAGTAATGAAGCAGTAGATAGGACCCTTCATATTTATAATAATTGCTTATTATGTAAATTTAGACCTAATTTAGGGGCCACATTAGGATAATTCATTTAATAGAACCACTTAATAAGTACAACTTAAATGCCCATTGCCCTGTGTTATAATTAAGATTTAAACTTTAAATGGTGTATTATTGTTTTCACCTTGATGTTCTTCTGTGTGATCAATAAGAAATAGAAAGTTTTAATTTTTATCAAAATTTTAAAATACTTTCATTTTCATGTAGCAGTCAAAATAATGAAACATAAGAATAGTTAAAAATTTTGAAATAATTATCCTCATCATATTGAACTGAACACTTCATTCTCTGAAGGCTATTATTTTCTGTTTTCATACTATCAGCTGATTTTACTCAATGGAAAAAAAAGTCAAAAAGTATAGAAAACTTTAGTTCTCTTTCCTACTTCAAAGGAAAAAACAAACCATAAACTGAGTCTTTTTACTGTTACACTACACAATAGTGCTAATCTTATTCTTAGTTCTTGTTGGTTGGTTGCTGAGTCATGTCTGACTCTTAGCAACACCATGGACTCTAACCTGCCAGGCATTTCTGTCCATGCGATTTTCCCGGCAAGAGTATTGAAGTGGGTTAACATTTCCTTCTCCATGGGATCGTCCTGACCCAGGGATTGAACCCAGGTCTCCCGCATTGCAGGCAGACTCTTTACCATCAGAGCCACCAGAGCCTCTTGCAAGTATCAATGGCATAATAATTAATGATCATACTGTTCAGGGCCCTGTGGGGCTCCTAGGCACAGGTCTTTCTGTGTGCCCCATTTATTTGATTATAGGAAACAGCTTTCATTCAGCTTCTATGACCTTCCCTGAGTTCTAATGGGCAGTTTCAAATAGTTGTTAATTTAGAAAGAGAGGGGATGAAAGACCAGGGAGAAACAAACAGTCAAGAGCAGCCTTGGGACAAAGTCCTATTTCCCCATCAAAGGATATGTACATGTGTGCATGCTCAGTCATACCCAACTCTTTGTAACCCCATGGACTTGTATCCAGCAGGCTTCTCTGTCCATGGGATTATCCAGGCAAGATTAATGGAGTAGGTTGCCATTTCCTCTTCTAGAGGATCTCTTTGAATCAGGAATCAAACTTGCGGTTTCTAAACTGGCAGGCAGATTCTTGACCACTGAGCCACCTGGGAAGTCCTATCAAACAATACATACAACAATATCTTTGAGCTATTTTGCAGATACTGAAAATCCCTCCAAATGGGAGAAGTTATGCTATGCTCTCATAAGCATGCAGACCCCAGTCCAGTGAAATTTGAAGGTTGATTGATGCTGATGACATTGACTGCTACTGACCTCACCACCAATCCATCAGAAGAATGTCCACAAGTTGATCATGCCATCTTTTACTCTAAAACTTGTCATTATCTTTCCCAAGCTGGGACACTTGCTGTTGAGGGCATGACCCCACTGTCTCCTCCTTTACTTGGCAAAGCAATAAAGCTATCCTTTTCTACTTCACCCAAAACTCTGTCTCTGAGATTTGGTTTGGGCACCAGTGTATAGTGAAGCTGAGCTTTCAGCATCAGTAATAATGTTTGCCAAGTGTATGATTAAACACTTTATAGACATTTTTGATGGCTCAGATGATAAAGACTCCACCTGCAATGTGGGAAACCTGGGCTTGATCCCTGGGTTGGGAAGACCCCCTGCAGAAGGGAATGGCTACCCACTCCAGTATTCTTGCCTTGAGAAGTCAATGGACAGAGGAGCCTGGCAGCCTACAGTTCATGGGGTTGAAAAGAGTTGGACACAACTGAGCGATTTTTACTTGTACTTGTCATTTGATCCAAACAGTATTTCATGAGTTTGATTCTTTCATACTAAATTTAAGTAAATTTAACATTGCTGCTGCTAAGTCGCTTCAGTTGTGTCCGATTCTGTGCGACCACAGAGACGGCAGCCCACCAGGCTCCCCGGTCCCTGGGATTCTCCAGGCAAGAACACTGGAGTGGGTTGCCATTTCCTTCTCCAGTGCATGAAAGTGAAAAGTGAAAGGGAAGTCTCTCAGTCGTATCTGACTCTAGCGACCCCATGGACTGCAGCCCACCAGGCTCCTCCGTCCATGGGATTTTCCAGGCAAAAGTACTGGAGTGGGGTGCAATTGCCTTCTCCGAAATTTAACATTACACCACATGTAAAAGGCATATTCAAGACATGGAAAAATGCCTGAATGCTCTGAAGAGTAGCTTCCATGTATCTACTATAATAATTTGAGTTTCAAAAGTCAGACTTTTAAGGTCATTTATTCATAAATCCAACAATTTAAAGATGGGCTGTTTATAATCTCCTCATATATTTCAATGAACACTAATGTGTCCATCTAGTCAAGGCTATGGTTTTTCCAGTAGTCATGTATGGATGTGACAGTTGGACTATAAAGAAAGCTGAGTACAGAAGAATTGATGCTTTTGAGCTGTGGTGTTGGATAAGACTCTTGAGAGTCCCTTGGACTGCAAGGAGATCCAACCAGTCCATCCTAAAGGAAATCAGCCCTGGGTGTTCATTGGAAGGACTGAAACTCCAATACTTTGGCCACCTGATGCGAAGAGCTGACTCATTTGAAAAGACCCTGATGCTGGGAAAGGTTGAGGGCAGGAGGAGAAGGGGATGACAGAGGATGTGATGGTTGGATGGCATCACCGACTCAATGGACGTGGGTTTGGGTAGACTCCGGCAGTTGGTGATGGACAGGGAAGCCTGACGTGCTGCAGTTCATGGGGTTGCAAAGAGTGAGACACAACTGAGTGACTAAACTGAACTGAGTATGATTCATATATTCAGGGCTGTAAGACATTTTCCTGTTTTTCTTGTGTATTATATTCCATTGGACATTTTAAAAAATTATGGGGGGTTTAAATATGTAGAAAATTCCTTAATAAAGTCATTATTTCTTCCCTTATCACTCACTTTGTTTTGTTTGGCAGATGCAAACAGTCTTGAACTTTTTGGAACTTTTTTTTCCTTCATATCAGAGAGATTTTTAAGGAAAGACGCACCTTTACAACTATTCCACCCCAAACCCCACAACAATAACCATCCTTGCAGCTTGCCTAGGGCTTCTCAGGTGGCACAGGTGGTAAAGAATCCACCTGCCAATGCAGGAGATGCAAGAGACATGGGTTTGATCCCTGGGTCAGAAACATACCCTGGAGAAGGAAATGGCAACCCACTCCAGTATCCTTGCCTGGGAAATCCCATGGACAGAGGAGTCTGGTAGGCTGCAGTCCATGGGGGTTGCAAACAGTCAGTTGTGACTGAGCACACATACACACAACAATTGCAATTTATGTGCAGAAATGTCAATATAATTTAATCAATAGAATGGAATAGAATTGGATAGAGATTTTTTTCTTATAGTCACATTATGATTAAAAAACAAAAAAACACCTTAATCACTCCAAGAAAAGACCAGCCCAAAATTTTCATGTTCTCCTTAATTTCCCCTGGATGCACTGATGACAGAATTCAAGTATCACCTGCACTTTCTTCACCGGATGTCCACCAGCATGGTCCCTGTGGCACAGAGCCAGAATTCTTATTTAATGGCTGAGGGCAGATGACAGATTGCTACTGTAGTCTACTGAGGTTAACATGCCAGGATGTCAGAGAGTGTTAATTCTATTTAATTACATTTTGTAGGGCAGAACTTGGGTGTAAGTTGAAATCCAATTACAAGTTTCTTTCTATGTTGGGGAAACAAAAGACACATTTTCTTCCTTTTTGTAGTGGAATGCCAGTGAACAAGCCTTCTTAAACAAAAGAAGGCTTATCCAGGGGATTAACAGGCATTATTAATTTGCCTTCAATACAGGTTAACAGAAAATGGCCCAAAGAGCTTGACCAAATCTACTTAATAAAAACAATCTTAAAATAATCTTAAATCTTTAAAATGAAACCATAATAATTTGAGGAATGAGTTCATTTTCCCATCATGTCAATCTACCAACTCACAATCTTTTATAGATTTGGGGAATTTTATTATTTATTTATTCATTTAGTTCGTTATTTTATTATTCATTTTTGCTGTGATTATTACTATTACTCATTTGAATAATTATTGTAATAGGAGATCACCTAAAATGTCAAGTACTGTTGATAATTACCTAGTAAAAATGAAGAAGCAAAGACTGCTGAGGATACAAGAGATGAGACAGAAGAAATACAAAATAGTAATTTTAGATATATAGTCCTCAAGAAGGCCAGAGGGGGTGGAATACAGTAGTATAAAAAGTGGGTTGGTCCATTGGTTGGTAGACCTAGGCAGTAGATAAAAGATTTAAGGGTTGGTGTGATATTTGAACTGGGCCTCATAAAATTATCTCACTCTTCAGATCATTTCCTAAATCAATAACAAAATATTATGATTAAAAATGTATGATTGTTCAATAAAAGTACATGCTTTCTGGTTAGGATTCTTCATAATATTGAAAAGCAGAATAAGAAAAGAAGGTATCGCTGTTAATACAAAGGAATATATGTTTCACTAGTTGAATTTTCATTCACTTTAAAAGCTAAATTACTTAATTTTACAATCTAGGTTACAGGTTCTATACATTATTTTAAAACATTACATCATTAGTTTTAATTAAAATATATGTTATTTGAATATTAGTATATTCAGAAATCACAAATCTGAAACTCTTTACATATCCCTCAAATATATTAACCTGATCACCGGAATTTCTATTTTTTGTTTTTGTTACATGTATTTAAATTTATTTCTTCTATTTTGGTAGAAGTTTTGATGTCTTATAATAGTGCTATTAATGCCTACTTTCTTTTTGTGGTTTTTGGGTTTTTGTAAACACTCCTGACAGTGATTAACCCACAAGTAATAACATTCAAGCTATATCTAAAAATTACCATCAAGACACTCAGCTGTTCTTTGTATCCTGGCAGAGTTGATACATCTCTGAGCTTGCAAGTTTTCAGTCATTCTAATTAGCTCCATTTATGATATTTTATTGTCCCATTGCAAAGACAAAGCATACTTACTTGACTGTTAGTTTACGTGATTAGTAAAAAGTGAGTGAGCAGAACCCTGATGCATTCATTCATAAGATCAGCTAAATTTCTGAGGGCTTTTATTTTTATAATCCTTTTGTTCCAGTTAATACGAGAACATGTACGGCATTCAACTTATCTTCCCCAGATCTGGTATGCTTTCCCTGAAGAGAGTTTTACTAAGTACCTAATAATCCTGGATAGCTATAAAAAATGCAATTTAAATGCATTTTTAAATTCTCAGTTTGTTTAGGAGTGGGGAGTTTTCTGACACCATAACTTTCAGGGCTAAAACTGGATAGTCTTGGGTCATCTGAGATGGATGGTCAATGGATACGATAATTGTGGGTATTAAGTGTCTTAAAGATGTCTTAGTGGTAATAATCTCAATAATTAATGTATTTGAATTTTATTGAAATAATAGTGTGTTTACAATATGGAAAAGCTATATCTCTCTCTGTACTGCAGGAGGCAACATCTGATAAGGTTTGGGGTTTGGTTAATATTTTAAAAATTTCATCTAAATGAGGAGTCCGAGTCCTTACTGCAGACTTAATGGACATGAATTTGAGCAAGCTCTAGGAAACGAAGGACGGAGAAGCCTGGCATGCTGCAGTCCATGGGGTTGCAAAGATTCGGACACAACTTAACAACTGAACAACAAGAAGCCCTTACCAAATAAGGCAGTCAAAATTCCAGAGGCCCCATTCCTTGCACTGTGCCTTTTTTGCTAATAAAATTCTACTTTCTTAGGAAATTTCTGATAAATTTTATAGTTATCATTCTTTGTTTTTTCTTCATAATTTACTACCTATGACTGTATCCCTTACAAGACAGTTTAGTTTTGTTGTTTTTGACATCTATATAAATGGAATGTGGTTATTCTTTTTATGAAGATATCTTACCCACTTTGCATTTCTCATTTCATTAAACTAATATATTTATTTATTTACCAAATATACACATTTATTTTGATTCCTTTTGGGGCTGTTATGAATGCTATAAACATTATTGTTCAAGTATCTTGGAACATGAACACATGGTTTTCACCTAAGCTATATACCTAGGAATGCAAATACTGAGGCATCATGTTTATACATGTCTAAATTTACTAGGTAAGGCCAGTTTTCCAAAATCTTTTTATCATTCTCACTCTATCAGTTAAAGTAAAATCTCTTTCCTCTACATCTTTGCAAAGTACTTGGTTTTCTTAGGTTTTCAAATTTTTGGCAGTTGATTGTATCTCATCATGATTTAAAATTTTCCATTCTCTGATTTTAATGAAGTTGATCACAAGGAATATTGGCATATCAACTCATTGTCTACCCTTCACTGCCTCTAAATCAGTATCTAGAGTCAGGTCTCAGAACAGCCCTGATAGAAACAAACAAAATCACAAACTTGCTTAAGAAGGAAATACTTCATTCACTACATTAATTGTAGGTTCTGGCTAACATGTATTGGAAGGATAAAAGGAACATACCGAGGGGTGGGTTTTGAGGGTGTTGTACTAGAAGGGTGAGAATAAAAATGTAAGGCTGACGTAGAAGTGTTCTTCAACAACTTGGGATTTAAGTCCTAGAAAGATATCTGAGCTGGTCCGAACAGTCTCCTGAAATGCCTTCTTGAATGAAGCCCAGATGTTAAACATATTTTGGCTGGGAGTCAGAGGCTCAGAGAAGTAGAAATGTAATGAAGCGATAGAGATATACCAGATGAATGTGTTTCACACCAGGTTCCAGAGAAAACTCCCTTATATATATAATAAGCAAAGTGTTGATGGAACACTTTTTATTTTTCTTCTCTATTCACATTGTATCTTTAGGTGATTTCACTACAGACCAATATGGCCTGAGATAGTATTATTGTGCTGATGAGCTTGTACTTTTAGCCTGGATTTATATACTGAGCTCTAAATTCCCATAGTCCGTCTAGTCAAGGCTATGGTTTTTCCAGAGGTCATGTATGGATGTGAGAGTTGGACTGTGAAGAAAGCTGAGTGCAGAAGAATTGATGTTTTTGAACTGTGGTGTTGGAGAAGACTCTTGAGAGTCCCTTGGACTGCAAGGAGATCCAACCAGTCCATTCTGAAGGAGATCAGACCTGGGATTTCTTTGGAAGGAAGGATGCTAAAGCTGAAACTGCAGTACTTTGGCCACCTCATGTGAAGTGTTGACTCAATGGAAAAGACTCTGATGCTGGGAGGGATTGGGGGCAGGAGGAGAAGAGGACGACGGAGGATGAGATGGCTGGATGGCATCAATGACTTGATGGACGTGAGTCTGAGTGAACTCCGGGAGTTGGTGATGGACAGGGAGGCGTGGCGTGCTGCGATTCATGGGGTCGCAAAGAGTCGGACACGACTGAGCGACTGAACTGACTGAGATTCACATATTCCACTTCCTGTTTGGCATTGTCTGTATGGAGATACAGTCATCAACCTCAATTAAATATGACCAAAACAAAGCAGTTGAATTATCTCCTACAGTCTGTCCCCATCTAGTTAAATGGCACCCCTATGCACAAATCACCCCAGGACAAATATAGGAGATACACTCGATTCTTTCCCTCCAACTCTACATCTAATTCTTCAGTATGTTCCATTAGCACAATTTCTAAAATAATACATAAAAATCAATATTTCATCACCATCCGTATTCCTATGCCCTTGATCCAAGGTCACACATTTTCTTGCCTAGATTACAATAGCAGCCCCTAAATAATTTCTTTATTACTATTTTTTCTCTTTCTTTCTATAGCTGTACATAATATTTTAAAAGTATTATTGGGTCATATATCACTTCTGCTTTAAAATCCAAGCTTGTCATTAACCTTAGAATAAAAATCAAATCTGACCATCGTCTACAATAGTATATATTATTCCCCCCTACCTATCTCTTCAGCTTATCCCTCTTCATGATACTCTTTTTTTGGTCTGGTTGAAATGTTTCATTCTTTTCCTGGTCTCTATGCATAAGTAGCTGGTTTTCATCTCATTTCTATGATTCTTGCTGTTCCTTCTACTTAGAACAACATTTTCCTGAACTTTGCATGTCTGCCTCTTTCTCAGTCAGATGCAAAGCCTGTTGTCAATTTCCTAGAGCTCTTTCCTGAAAATTTTAACATAATTGATATGCTCCTTAATACCAGTAGCTCTGCATCATGTTACATTATTTTTACTTTCTATGTGGTCCTTTTTGATACTTAAAGTTGCCTCAATCATTTATTCATTTGAGTGATTATTGCCTGCATGCCATTAGAATATTAAGTTTTAGACAGCAGGTATCCTGTCTATACTTGGCTCCATAACAATGCTTGTTACAGATCAGATACTCAGTGGTCACTGAATTCTCTCATGTGAGCTGCTCAGTGGAGTGGACAATGGAATTATTATTCCTCTAGACTTGCAGACTATATTTTTCTGTGTATAGTAGTAATGTTATGTGCTTGTGTGAGTGTATACATGTGTTCTGAAAAAGTTTATGATGCTCTGCAGGTCAGTCATTCATCAGCCTCTTTTAATGAAATTTTCACATGAATGACTCCTTTCCAGAAAAGTATATTTGGTAGTTCTTTCAACTGTGTGGAATCCAGTCTTGGCCTCTGATGTGGCAGAAGTGGACTTCTTCTTCAATGGACGATAATCTATAATCTAGATTATCTATCTGCTTTGTGCCTTATGATGTGACCTGGCTCGAAAACTAAAAATGTTATATGGATAGTCCTTCTAGGTGATGCTTAGGAGAAATGACCTTGTCTTTTCTGCTATCAAGGAGGTGATCAGTTGCTAAGGGGATCAACAGAAAATAAATCAGAAAAATTTAGAATGAAACCTACAATATGGTGTGAACTTTCCTGCTTCAACAAATATAAAATAGAAAGCATATAAAATGATACACTATAACAAAAATAGGATATTACACTTTTAAATGGAAGAAAATACAGTTTTGAACAAAACATAAAAGTTGATTTTTCAGAAGGAATTCATATTGCACTGTGAACCTGTGTATACAGTCACTTTAGGAAAAATCTAAATGATCACAGAAACATGAACTAAACATTAACATATCAAACTAATGCTTTATCAAATCTGGCTAGTGCATTTTCTTCTTATTTAGACATGTAAGATACTTCACAAGGAAAGCAATTCCATTAAATTCTACATGTAATCAAATTACATTTTAAAGGATGAAATTTGATTATCTATTACTGGTCACACATTTTGTCAGCTTTATACAAATACATTTTGCTGGTTATTGGATGAATGTTTTATTCATTTAATCTCCAAAGTAAATTAACTCTACCTCCCAAAGGGTATATCTCCAAATATACACCAAGACTTCAATATATGAATTCTTGGAGGACACAAACATTCAGTCCATAACAATTCCTTTCCTGGGCACCACCATGAGCCACCTCTCCAAATCCACAAGGATATCCCCTCTCCATTTCAGATGTGCCAACAGAATACATATTACATTGCAAAAATAATATGCCACTTCTTAATGCGTTGCAAAAATTATAATTCTATTATTTTATGTTAAAATCAGGCCTTAAAAGAACCAACAAATCTCTTGTGGTGGAAATTAAAAGCAGAGATTTTGCTTTAAAATACCTTTATAAAATCCTTTATAATATGCCACAATTCATCACAGAAAAGAAGGGTGAGAATTCTCACATACTGAAGGCTGGGATCCCATTCCAGTTCCTTTCTGCAACTTAAATCTCTCTTTATCCCCTTCTGATACCCAAGATAATCTAAAAAGAGTGCTGATGAAATGCATTAGGAAAAGCTTACAATATTTGGCCAAATGGAATTTTTTCTATCAACATATATTGCCATCTTATTAGGGAGATATTGATTTCTTCTTCATTTTCTTCCCTTTGTGGTTATAACCTCACAAAATAACATATTATTGTATTTAAAAAGTGCTTTCCAAAAATAATTGTTAATGCAGCAACCACTGATAAGACATGCAAAATAATTCAAAACTACAGAAGGGATAAGAACAGTTCTTCATGTCTTAACCACAGCTCCTGCGAGTAGTTCGTGTACATATTCCTACAATCTCCAGAGATTTCATCCTGGTCTTCAATTTGTTGTGGATTATACAGGGTAATAATTTCCTCTGTGGTCTAAATCTTCCACAAGATGATAACTTTTACATTCATTTTACAAGTCTGATTTTTCCATTTATTTCATATGAAATGTATGTTTAATTACCTAAATGTAACTTTCAAATTAAAGTTATGACACTTTCTAAAAGGACAAAATTCTATAAGCAATGCAAGCATAAAAATCAGCAAATATACAAAACTTTCTTCTTAACACAAAATTAGTAATACTATGGCCTTGATTCTCATAAACATTTCTCTGCTTAGCCCTAAATCCTCTCATGTTTAAAAAATGCTTATCCATTAAGGAAGAAATTTATTACCATCCCAGGGAATTGAAGTTCCTTACTGTAAGACATTTAGGTTACATGTAGGAACTGGATTGGTCACTTTAAACCATAAGTTTCAGTGATTATGTGAATGATTCCATTACTTCAGGAAGTAGACAATCATTTTGCATATGTCATTGGATCTAAGTTACACTCATTTCTTAATTATCTGTCTATTTATGGAAATTTCTGCTCCCACTCTTCTGGAAAAATTGTTACATAAATGTCCTTCTACTAATTCTGAAGACTTTAAAACTTAATAGATTCCTTAGCTATATAGATTTAATTTAAAATCTTTTAGGCTTAATGAGTTCTTGCATCCTTTCATATTCTTTGGCTCATGGAACACTTAAAGAAAATTAAAATGATAGTCAGTTGATTTTCAGATGTATTGCATGATTTTATTTGACTTACTATGACAACAAATGTTGATTATTAAACTGATATCCTTTCTTGAAGCAGAGACATTATCCCAACTTTTGTTTATAGTGTTAACTAATTTCTATATATCTAATTAGTAAAACAAATATGTCAGAAATACTAGTTGAATAAGAGGGCTCAAATAATCATGTTTTTCTTATACTAATCTCCTCTTAAAATACTTTATGTTAATTTACCCCTTGATTGTTATGAATGTATTTTAATTAAATAATAGCCATTAGCCATTATTTTTTCTACCTTCTTTCATACTAGATAACTTGGTTCCTAATGAAAACAGCAGTTACTTATTTGCTTTATGTGAGAAGGAAATAGACGACAACAGTTCAGTATTGCTGTGAGTAATGATACCATTGAATAAAGTTCGGTGTTCTAACTGCATTTTTTTGGTTCTTTGGTGTACCTGACCGTGTATGTATACAGCTAATTTATTTTTTCTAACATGTCTCATTAACTATCAGTTTGTGTGACTCTACGATTACTTATCTGGCAGACCATTTAGTCAATCATTTTTGTTTTCTTTCCATTTAACGGCATTGTTATTAGAGTACCTGACAGTGCTAAGTCCTAACTTAGCAGAGAATCGAAGACAGAGAATCCAAGAGAAATGGTCTTTCTTGGTGATCATAAGCAGCAACTGGAGGAAAAAAGGGCCTACCTTCTAGTCTATTGTGAGACAATGAGGGAATTTCAACATGTTAATTTCTAAGCTTCTGTATAACAGTTTCATTTTATAGCTATCTGGTTTATCTACATTATGACTTGTTACTGAGGTATAAAAATTTACATATGTAAGTTCTAATTAGATGAAGTTATATCTATGCTACAATTAGACAAATGATTTCTATACATTACTATTTAATATTTAGTAATGTATGACATTACAAATGTCATGTTTTCAATTAGATTTTTATTTAGTCAAATTCTACTTTGAGTTAAAGCTTTTTAAGTTGTCTTGCTCTTTCTTCTCCTTTTTAAGCTTTTCTTCCTTTTGTATAATCCCTATTGAGTGTAATATATTATTCAGTGTTGTGGCAGTAATAACAAGATTTTATTATATATTAGCACATTTAATTCTCCTAATCATAATACTTTATACAGTATCAATTTAAATCTTACTTTTATTGTGTAAATAAGAGGTTAAATTCATTTTCTATTATTTTGATAACCTATGTTATTATCTGAGAAAAACACATAGATACAGGTTTTGTGGTTTTGTATCAAATTCTTTTCTGACTTACAAGTAAAACTTGTACTTCATTTTATACAATTGTTTGTAGTATTGTCATTTTGTACATACAGACAATCTTAGTGACAAGTCTCAATTTCTAAGAGATATTTGAATAATACAATCCATTACTTCATTACCATGGTGTGTAAATTCTTCAAAATCCCACTGAGGATGTTTTAAGTAATCAGAGTATATGAAAATATTATTTTAATCATCAATAACTATCAGAAAAATAAGACATTCCATGTTTATTTTATCTAGAAACTTCAAGTCACAACTTTTTGTTTTTAAAAATCAAATTTATATATACCAGATTTACCAATGCTAGTGTACTTCATTTTAATAGATTTTGAAATCCAGTTTACCATGCATTTTCATTAAGCTGTAAATATTTAGGTTTAGGTAGAATTTCAAGTACCTTTTATGAACTTAAATATATGGTTTATCAAGCTTTTAAAAACTCACATAGTTACACTGAAACTTCAACATCATCATCCACTTTAAAATAAAACATTAAATTTACCAATTTTATTCTATGGCAATATTTTCACTGACTTTTGAAGCTTTAAAGGATACCTATTAGGAAATTCCCCAGTTTGTAAGAAATGCCTCAGGAAAACAGCAAAATTCATTCTTGCTAAAAGAAGAAAGATTGGAGACTATTTAGCAAGAAGATTAGAGACTATTTGTTCAAATCCAACCACCTAGAACCAGGACTTTAAGACCTTAATCTTAAGGATACATCTTTTTTTCTATCCCATGGCCAGTGACTTGTTTTTATCGGCACATGTTTAAGTTTCTCTCTCTCTAGTTTAACTAACAAGTGCTCTTTAGCTTGGTAAACCCTGCTTTTCCACTGAAAATCCTCCTACATAGTCAAAATATTTTTAAATAAAATATTCTAATTGAATTCTTCATGTTTTGCCCAACTGATATGTTCTGTTAATATTTTTCTCGGAGGTAGTGAGGGAGGTGTTGTTTTAAACTTCTCCCAGGATATTATCTTAGAGGAACTTGACGAGATGTTACAAGCTCTCCTTGGTTTATTTAAGGAAGGCAATTATGAGCTTAGTCTTTCTTTTACAGTCCCAATCTTCCCACAGTATCTTGCTTCCATCTGGAATTCTATTTCTAGCTGATATTCCAGGATATCATGGGCTGAGGATTCATCAGGGAAAGTCATCATTTTGGGTTGCTCAGGTGGTAAAGAATCCGCCTGCAATGCAGGATACACAGGAGCTTTGGGTTCCATCTCTGAGTTGGGAAGATCCCTGAAGAAGGAAATGGCAAGCCACTCCAGTATTCTTGCCTGAAAAATCCCATGGACAGAAGACCCTGATGGGCTACAGTCCATGGGGTCCCAAACAGGTGGGCAGGACTGCTGTACACACACAACACCCATGGTATGAAAAGGTATTAGACTTCACTTGTAGTTAAAGTAAAGTAAACTAAAACCACAGTGAGTCACAGATTTATATTTGTGAAATCAGATAATATCAAGGATCTGAGAAGTGGGTCAAAGGGACCTGGGAATACCAGACCACCTGACCTGTCTCTTGAGAAACCTGTATGCAAGTCAGGAAGCAACAGTTAGAACTGGACTTGGAATAACAGACTGGTTCCAAATCGGGAAAGGAGTACGTCAAGGCTGTATATTGTCCCCCTGTTTATTTAATTTATATGCAGAGTACATCATGAGAAATGCTGGACTAGAAGAAACACAAGCTGGAATCAATATTGCTGGGACAAATATCAATAACCTCAGATACGGAGATGACACCACCCTTATGGCAGAAAGTGAAGAAGCACTAAAGAGCCTCTTGATGAACGTGAAAGAGGAAAGTGAAAAAGTTGGCTTAAAGCCCAACATTCAGAAAACTAAGATCATGGCATCTGGTCCTGTCACTTCATGGCAAATAGATGGGGACAGTGGAAATAGTGACTGACTTTATTTTGGGGGGCTCCAAAATCATTGCAGATGGTAATTGAAGCCACAAAATTAAAAGATGCTTACTCCTTGGAAGGAAAGTTATGACCAACTAAGACAGCATATTAAAAAGCAGAGACAATTCTTTGTCAACAAAGGTCTGTCTAGTCAAGGCTATGGTTTTTCCAGTAGTCATGTACGGATGTGAGAGTTGGACTATAAAAAAGCTGAGCACCGAAGAATTGATGCTTTTGAGCTGTGGTGTTGGAGAAGACTCTTGAGAGTCCCTTGGACTGCAAGGAGATCCAACCAGTCCATTCTAAAGGAAATCAGTCCTGGGTGTTCATTGGAAAGACTGATGTTGAAGCTGACACTCCAGTACTTTGGCCACCTGATGCGAAGACCTGTCTCATTTGAAAAGATCCTAATACTGGGAAAGATTTAGGGCAGGAGGAGAAGGGGACGACAGAGGATGAGATGTTTGGATGGTATCACTGACTCAATGGACATGAATTTGGGTAGACTTTGGGAGTTGGTGTTGGATAGGGAGCCCTGGCGTGCTGCAGTTCACAGGGTCACAAGGAGTCGGACATGACTGAGCAACTGAACTGAACTTAACTGAACTGGAAATTTAAAAGGATACCACTGCTTTGGAAATTTGTTGCGTGTTCTTGTGAATTAGACTGTTTTCATACCTTATCTCATAGCAGTTCAACCATTAGATGCATAGCTACATGGTACAACTATTAAAATGAACAGCTACAATCATGGCCTGATCCTATCCGGGAAGAAAGGTTTAAATTTTGCCACAGAGCCAGCTCCTGTCATTAACACCAACATATAAGGTTGCTTTTGAAGCTGCAGAAAGTCCAGAGCTGATACTAAACACGAAGTCAATGTTATATATGTCCAAATTTCCAGGTAAGTATAATTAATGAGCTGCCGCAGAGTATCAATATGGGCCAATGTGAACTAGAGGGCCAGGAAGGAAGGCAAAGACTCAGAGAGTTCATCACACTTAGGTTTGGAAATGAAGATACCAAGGGTCAGGAATTCATTTTACAGCAACTAGGCAGTAAGATGACTTTATTAAAACATTTGAAGACCTAAACTTAGGTCCTCATAATGGCATGAGACACAAGAACCAAGAATGGAAAAGGAAAAGTGTCCTTTCATACTAATAAACACTCCACTTATGTATGGAAGGAAAGTAAAGAGAAAGCACTGAAGCTGCTTTTGATAGCCATTGATGTATAATGGAATGCCACTCTGACTGAACACTGTCAATCTCTGTTACCTACATAAACCACTGCTTGCGATCAGTATTTAAAAATTGTTTATTTACAGAGAACAAAGTTAAGTTGTATTCTAAAAGTCAAAGTTGAGGATGCACTGTTCTACCAGGCAATCTATTTAACTATTAAATTGCAGTACTCTGTATCCCAGAGATTGATGCCATATAATCACTGATGAAAGACCGAATGTCAAACTCCCTGATATCATAAATCAGCTTTTATACTACAAGCCTCATTCAGATGTGCTTTTAATCTAAATTTAGTGACTGAGTTTAATAGTGTGTGAAGAAAAGCAAAGACAAATCCTTTTTCACAGAACCATATTATATTTTCGTTTGCACAATATGAAAATAATGCTTTTTGTTTATACCAAAGAATATGGTTTCTCTAAAACAAAATTAAAGCTAATAATGCAAGGCAAATTTATTATCTTCATTCAACTAATGACCAGAAAAAGAATATGCCTGGAAACTTTAGAAAAAGAAAGCAGCTTTAACTCCTTAATTTACAACATAGTATTTCTTTTATTCTCAGAATTGGATTAGCAGTTTCAATCCACATTCAAAAATTTTTTTAGAAATCACTAAAATAAGCATTCAAGAGTTTTAGCAGTAATACTAGATGGCCAAAATTAGTTTAGTTTAGTTGCTCAGTCGTGTCCGACTCTTTGCAACCCCATGGTCTGTAGCCCACCAAGCTCCTCCATCCAAGGGATTTTCCAGGCAAGAGTACTGGAGTGGGTTGCCATTTCCTTCTCCAGAGGATCTTCCCAACCTGGGGATCGAACCTGGGTCTCCCACATTGTAGGCAGATGCTTTACCATCTGAGCCACCAGGGAAATCAAAATAAATGGCCAAAAATAAATGGAACTATATTAAAGTTTTGAGTGACTATAAACCAGAATTCTAGTATTCTATTCATATTTAGCCAAACAATTGGAACCAAAAAGTCATAAATTTTTTAGCTAAGTAAAAATTCATGTTTCTAATATATATATATGTATATATATTACATATATGTAGAGAAAAGCTTTTCTATTATACTTGATATTGATACTTGATATTATGCTTGATATTGATACTTGCTTGAGAAAGAACAGCAAACAAAAGAGACAGAAAAATTGGAAAATATAAACTAAATGAAGTAGGAGCACTGAATATGAAATAGAAAATGTGAAACAAACTAGATAGAAGTAAAAGATCATTATATAGTCTAATTTTTTTTAAATGTTGCTGCTCATAAGAATCACACCTGGAGATTTGGAGAAAAATATCTGGGCATTTGTATGTTTCAAAAAAAAAAAAAAAAAAAAATTCCAAAATAAGGAGGACTTTAAAAAGTGATTGCAGGTTTTTTTTTTTTTTTTATTAAATCATAGTTTCAATGATACAGAATTCTATTATTTTCTGTTGACCAATCATGATACAATGGTATTAGAATGAATAATAGTTACATAATCACAATAGTAAAAATGTTTATAAGTTTTCACAATCAACAGCAAGACAAAAAATGAGAGATAATTACAATCACAAGGCATGATGGAAGCATGATTAACCTAACAATATAAATGAATCACATACAGTTTGGGAAGTTAAGTAGTGTGATGTGGTAAGCGGAAGTGCATACACGCATCTGTTTTCATTGCTCACAGCAATAATTCAGTCAATGCTGAATTAACTAAATCAGGAAATGAGGAAGGCACTTTCTAAAGAAGTAAAAGTTTAGAGTTATAAAGACACTAACTAAAGGAATAAAAATATTAGCAAAACCCAGCAGAATGAAGAGGGGGAGGAATTTGTTTTAACAAAAATGAATATCATCAAGCTTGTCATCAATAATATAAAACTTTAAAAATAGCATTTATAAGCAAACCATGCAAGATTATATTACTAAAGCATAAGTGAGAAAAGGGAAAATATCCTCAGCTGTTCTATAAGGCAATGAACAACTAGGGGCTTAAAGTGATGTTCATAACATTTTATAGTATAATTAATGTTAGAAAGAAATTCAATAGACAATTGTGGTAGCACTTCTGATACTAATCAAGATGAGTAACAGAACAGATACATCTTCCTAACTGAAACAATTAAAAAGACTAAAGCATAGATGGAATTGTTCTCATACTTTGGACAGCAGACAGTGTAAGACCCATGATACCTGCGGAAGGAAAACACAGAAGATGAGCTGGAAGACTGACACAGTTCACTTCCTCCTGGAGAGGAGTAAGCCTGGCTTCCTGCTAATTTAGGAGTTAGAATATGGTCTCTCCCTGAGTTGAGAGGTTTTGTCGGGGTGGCTCTAGGGAAAACAAGATGACAAAATTACTATTGAGGACAGAGCTCCCCAGGAAAAAATCTCTGATTTTTTAGGTATATTCCTCTTGAGTTTTCTGCTGAGCACTGATTGATCAGTGAATGTATGTAAGGAAACTAGCTAAGGCTCAGGTATGAAAACCTTGAAAGAATTTAAGGTAATAAATCCATGCACTTATATGTGACCAAGAATAGTTTTTATTTTCAATAGCCAGAGCATAAAAATCCTTCCAATTCATTGTGTATAATACCAAGAAGGGCATTGCCTTGATGGTAGGGCAGACTTGGACCTAGATTAATGGCTGCTATTATACTGCCTAACAAAGCCTAAAAGCAAGACTCAAAAGGATGAAACTGTTCCCAAGTAATTTAGATGTGTTCCAGTACAACACTCAGGAATATTTAAAGGGATACAAAAGTATCTACCACTTCCAAGTTAAAAATCACAAGACTAAGTATCTATCAGAAATTATCAGGCATGCAAAATGCAAAATTATATATATGTATATATGCATGGGGGCTTCCCAGGTGGTGCTAATGGTAAAGAATCCACCTCAGCCACTTCCAAGTTAAAAATCACAAGACTAAGTATCTATCAGAAATTATCAGGCATGCAAAATGCAAAATTATATATATGTATATATGCATGGGGGCTTCCCAGGTGGTGCTAATGGTAAAGAATCCACCTCAGCTTCCGACGCAGGAGACATGGGACATGAGTTCGGTCCCTGGGTCGGGAAGAAACAGTCCAACATGACTGAAGTGACTTAGCACATACGCAACTCCCAGGTGTGATTTTTGCTCCCGATCTCCCCACGGGATCAAGCTGAGGCTTATTTTCACTTGAAATCATATCCTTGTGTAGTTTTCCTTTCCTATCCTTTTTTCCTGATTTCCTCATTTTTCATGAGATCACTTCTCAAATAAATTGCTGGGTCAAGAACCCCCATCTCTGCTTCTAGGAAACCTACTCTAAGATAGTGAGTACCAGGAATTGTTCTAAGAAGCGGCATCTAAAGATGGTATTCTGGAGAGGAATCATGGGCTGGCCAGATGGTAAAAAGAATTCTTTCACTGGTGGGGAAATGGAGCATCAATAATCCAAAGCATTCTGTAGCAATGTAGTTTGTTGTTGCTTTTTAGTCACTCAATCATGTCCAACTCTTTGCCATCTCATGGACTATAGCCTGCCAGGTTCCTCTCTCCATAGATTTCCCAGGCAAGAATACCAGAGTGGATTGTCATTTTCTTCTCCAGGGGATCTTCCCAACCCAGGGATCAATACTGTGGTGGATACTGCTGAGCCACCAGGAAAGCCCATATATACGTGTATATATCTTGTGCTGTGCTATGCTAAGATGCTTCAGTCGTGTCTGACTCTGTACGACCCTATGGACTGCGGCCCACCATGCCCCTCTATCCATGGGATTCTTCAGGAAAGAACAGTGGAGTGGCTTGCCATCACCTCTTCCAGGGGATCTTCCAGACCAAGGGATCAAACCTGGGTCTCCTGAATTGCAGGCAGATTCTTTACTATCTGAGCCACCAGGAAAGCCCTATGCTGCTGCTGCTGCTAAGTCGCTTCAGTCACGTCCAGCTCTGTGTGACCCCACTGACGGCGGCCCACCAGGCTCCCCTGACTCTGGGATTCTCCAGGCAAGAACATTGGAGTGGGTTGCCATTTCCTTCTCCAATGCATGAAAGTGAAAAGTGAAAGTGAAGACGCTCAGTTGTGTCCAACTCTTCGCAACCCCATGAACTGCAGCCCACCAGGCTCCTCCATCCATGGGATTTTCCAGGCAAGAGTACTGGAGTGGGGTGCCATTGCCTTCTCCGGAAAGCCCTATATAATCTTATAAATTCAGATATTTGAATTCTAATTCATCTGAATTTTTCATATATATGTGAGTTATATATTTATCGATATATATAACATAAACTATAAAACTCTGGAATATAAAAATTCATTATATAAGATGAAAAATATGTGGATGTGATTAATTGAGCATTAGATGGTACAGAAAAAGAGATTGGTAAACTTGTATACATAGCAGTAGAAACTATGCAAAATTAAATGCAGATTAAAAATTATAGAAACAAAATAACCAGGAAAAAAGATCAAACTCAAATGCTTTCAATGTATATATAATTGAAGCCCCTAAAAGAAAGGAAGGTAAGGGGAAAATATTATGAAGAAATAATGGTGAAAATTTTCACCAACCTCTGCTCTGTAGAGGTCCATTATGAAGATGGACAGAGAGGCCTGGCATGCTGCAGTCCATGGGGTTGCAGAGTCGGACACAGCTGAGCAACTGAACTAAACTGAACTGAAGAAGAGAGTTACATGAGAACATTATATTTGTAATGAGCACGTGAAACTCAAAGCTGTTGATTTAAACCTTGAATGGAGGCTAAAGGTGAGGTGAGAGTTTTCTAGCCACGACCTTGCCGCTTCTCAGTGAGCTTCCTCATATTGCTTTGTCACTATTACGCACATCAAAACCCCAAAGCAGTATATTAAACAACTATTTAAATCACAAACCTCCAACTTCTTTTCCTCTTTATCCCTCTTTCCTTGGAGATGCCAAAGGAATAGATAAAATGCAAAAAATAGAGAAATTTTCTATCTAAATGAGATGATGGATGGTCATCAAAGTTGTTGCAGGAATCCTTTCATAATTTATGAGAGTAAAATTATTTTCTTGTACACTTGAAACTTATACTGGGCTGTTTGTCAATTATATCACAATAGAACTGGGAGATAAAAAACAAAAGGAAAAAAAAGAAAACAGATGTAGACAACAGACCCAGATATCTTACCGAGACAGAGAAACACATTCATATTACTGATAAAAATAAAGAAAAAATATTAAAAGAGAGACAGAAGGCTTTAAAAAGATTAAATTTTTTAATGTATTTATTTATTATTTATTTATTTATTTTAAAAATAAAGGAGAAGAAAGAAGATGACAGGTATCATAAATAACATGGAGATTGGAGAAAATTTTTAGACAAATTTTCAAGGAAAAGCATAATGTTTGGGGGACAGCTGTTAGATGAGGAAAATTTTATGGAAACATTTGTTAACCTGTATAACGCTTCAGTGTCCTCAAATATTTTGTTGTTGTTGCTAAATATCTACATATTCCAAAAACTTTTGAGAGTTGAATTAATGTAAATGCTACAGTATATGAGGCAATACCTGAAGTCAAGTAAAATAAGTTCAGTTTTTCTCTGGGTGCGTGTTTCCCTGATAGCTCAATTGGTAAAGAATCCACCTGCAAAGCAGGAGACCCCGGTTCGATCCCCTGGAGAAGGGAAAGGCTACCGACTCCAGTATCCTGGCCTGGAGAATTCCATTGACTGTACAGTCCATGGGGTTGCAAAGAGTCAGACACAACTGAGCAACTTTCACTTTTGTTATTTTTTTTACCTCCTTTGATTATTTAACATGGAAGCCATTCAGCACTGGTAGACTTTTTTGAGAAAAACATTAAGACTTAGTTTTATCCCTTTATCTTATGTCAGTCTTTTATTTCTCATGCTGAGTTGGTTTCCACTTTTGTGGAAACTTTTCCACAAAGTTCTTTTGACTTTTTTCCAGAGGATAATTTCTTTTAGACTTTTTTTTTTTTTTTTTTAGAGACTCTATGCACAAACTCTACACTCTGGTGTTACCTCTAGAATATTAATCCTTTTCTAGTCATAGTTCTATGACTAAGTTGCCAGCAAGCATTACTGCCATCTATTTACAAGCATTATACACAACTCTAGACCTGTTCATTAATAGCTAAACTTCATATTTTCTCTAAGATAGAGTTATTTTATAAGTTTAACAAGTTATTCATTTGCAACAACAATAACAAAACATTTTTTCCCTCATTTTTAAAATAACAACAGTTTTTTGTACTTTAAACCTTACAGATAATAACAGTACCACAGGGTAGTGATCTTTTACTCATTTAATGGACACATGAATCACTTAAGAGATATTACTAAAATGTGGATTTTGATTTTGTAGGTCTGAGGTGGGGGCCTGATATTCTATATTTCTATCAACCTCCCAAATGATATTAATGGAGATGGCTTGCAGGTTCTACTTTCAGTAGCACAGAACTAGACTGTAGTGAGAAAATGAGAGAAGAAATCTGGTTCCCAGTGTTTCAATATAGAGCAAAATTATTTCACTGTCTTGGATCACTCATCTGACAATTGTTAAGTGAAAGAGAAACTTATATACTTTTAAAACACTGCTTTTTTGGTATTCTCTTTGCTATAGCTATTTTGTTGCTGTTGTTTAGTCACTAAGTAGCATCTGACTCTTTAGCTATTAGAGTTAACCTTAACGAATACATATGACTTCATTTCTAAAGTGTCTTCATGAAGCAGAATACATCATGTCTGTATTCTATATTGGAATCAGGACTCAGGAGAGCAAAATGGGTGTCTGTTTTCAAGGAGACTTCCAGGAAGTCCCACACTATTCTCTGTACTTTATTGTCCAGAGCTTTGTCATATGCACTTACTTATCTGAAAGAGAGGCTAAGAAATTGAGTTTTGATTATGATCAACCATGGTTTTATTACAAATAGGGTGATCACAGAGTTTACTGTAGAACTAGCATATATTGATGGTGAAATTGGGTACTACAAAGAATTATCTTGGAACAACATATTTAACCCAACTTGGTTCAGGCAAACTGGAATATATGCCCATCTTTCTTATAAAGTAGAAAAGAAAGAATGTTCGGGTTGAAAACTACTCAACACGGAGTGCTCCCCAAGAATCATCTGGAGAGAGAATGTGAAAGGAATGGGACATGATACACTAATCAGAGACCTTAATAGAGCTTTCTTTAAAATGCTGACTTAACTCCTAGAAGGTTTCATTATACATTTTATTTATAAAGTTCCTTTTTGAGTGCAAAGCTTCTTTTGAATGATCAAAGATTAACTATATAGTAGGGCAGACCCTTAGAGAAACTATGCTTTTTATAACTGAGAAATGGTGTTATGGAAAGCGGGGGCTAGTTCCAGAAAGTGCTACTTATTCATGGTTAGGGAGCACTTCTGAGATGCTGCCAGAATGGAAAATATCAGAGACTGAAATGTGATAGAGGCTGGTGATGTGCTAAAAGTCCAGCCTATGAGATTATCTGAGTCCTTTAAAAAACATAGCCCTATAATGACTGAGTCAATATGTCCGAATATTCCTGGGCAGGGAGGATGCAGGGAGCTATAAAGCAGTAAAGTGTGAATAGTTGGCATTGTTTCAGTTGCTAAGTCATGTCTGACTCTTTTGTGACCCCAGGGACTGTAGCTCACAAGGCTCCTCTGTCCATGGGATTTCCCAGGAAAGAATACTGGAATGGGTTGCCATTTCCTTCTCCAGGGGTCTTCCTGACGGAGGGATCGAACCCTCATCTCCTGCATCAGCAGGCAGACTCTTTACCACTGAGATGTGAGGGAGGCCCATGAATATCCACCAAAAAGCTTAAGGCAGATGTCATATATATTATGTGGCTGGAGACTGTGAGCAAAGGGCTTTGAATTCTCAAATAGGCCAGCTTGATATAGTTTCAGGTAGGCCTTAATAATTAAGTAAAACATTTCATTCTGAGCTTACCTTACACAATGTGACTACTCACAAATATTTTTCCTAGTTATTTAGACTAGTTGGGCACATGGAAGAATGGCTAACTCTCACTTTTTAGAGGGGGGAACATCAAACTTGGAAAAGGCCCACTGGTGTTTCCAGCACAGATCCTGACAGCAATAAGGAAGAGGAGAAAATATAAAAGCTAAATGGTTTAAAGACATGTCAGCTTAGTTTTGTGAATTTGGGTTGTTGATGCTCTTGCTTAAGCTTCCCAATGCTGGCTAAAAATATAAGAGAAACGAAGTAAACCAAAAGTAGGCACCAACGAAAAGACAGGGGAATGTGATAATAAATTATCTCTTAAGGACTGCAGGCATGAACCTAGAACCTGTTACACAGAGTGAAGTAAGTCAGAAAGAAAAAAACAAATTTCATATATTAATGCATATGTATGGAGTCTAGAAAGATGGTACTGATGAACCTATTTGCAGGGCAGCAGTGGAGATGCAGGCATCAAGAACAGGCTTATGGACACAGTGGGAGAAGGGGAGGATGAAATGAATTGATAGAGTAGTATGGAAGCATATACATTACCATATGTAAAAGAGATAGCCAGTGGGAATGTGTTGTTAATTGCAGTGAGCTCAGATCCGGTGCTCTGTGACAACCTAGAGGGGTGGGATGGGGTGGGAGGTGGGAGGGAGATTTCTTAGGGAGGGGACATATGTACTTAAGGTTGATTCATGGTGATGTATGGCACAAACCAACACAATATTGTAATGCAATCATCTTCCAATTAAAAATAAATTTTAAAAATATGCGGCAAATAGAAAGTATTCTGAAGATGGGGGGAACCTTTCCTCTGCCTTCCTGGAGCACTTTCATTTCAGGTCACTCCTCTGATAGTTTCCATTCTCCTCAAAAGGGATAGGGCCTAAAGAGGAGTTGGAGACAGAAGGATTTTGAAAAGCAGTCATCATAGATAGTACACTGCAGATTATCACTATGTTCCAATGATTCTAGACAAATATATAGACTAAATCATACTGTACAATAGCTGTCCCCCGTGGCTCATCTAAACCTATTCATAAATGGTTGATGCAATCACCCACACAAGTATTTCCTGAAGAGGGAAGGAGCAAGATTGGGTTCAGTTGAAAGGACACACCACATCTGTATTTTGATGACATCCAAGAGATCTGAAGGGAGGCACAGTATAGAATAGATTGTAACTTCTCGAGGCAGCATGCCTGCATCAGATACTTATATGCCTTTCCTTTCATGTTATATGTACAATTTTTAGACTAACACAAAATCAAATAAAAGTTGAAAATATTTGTCCCTGGTTCTATTCTGAGGCTGTATGTATTGGATCTTGTCTTCAAATCTTCCCAAATGAAACATTTGAGAGCTTTCATTTTTGCAAAGAGAAATTGAGAAGAAACTCTAAGCCAAGAACAATGTTTATTTCATCCATGAATGGGGGCGGTGGGGAGTAGCCAGAGTTTAGAAAATGAACAATAGGAAAAACTGAATGATACCCTGAATATTTTGAAAAATCAAGTATGATTGTATAACATGAAATCATGAATTTGCCTTTTGAGTGTCAAATTCAAAAATTGATTTTGATTTTGAAGAACATTGAATATTTAACAATTAATGGTATAATCTCTGTGTCTCATTCCTATCCCAATGGTTCAGTCACTTAGTCATGTCCAACTCTTTCTGACCCCATGGACTGCAGTATGCCAGACTTCACTGTCCATCACCAACTCCCGGAGTTTGCTCAAACTCATGTCCATCGAGTTGGTGATGGCATCCAACCGTCTTATCTTCTGTCGTCCACTTCTCCTCCTGCCTTCAATCCTTCCGAGCATCAGGGTCTTTTCCAGTGTGAGTCAGTTCTTCACATCAGGTGGCCAAAGTATTGGAGTTTCAGCTTCAACATCAGTTCTTCCAATGAATATTTAGGACTGATTTCCTTTAGGATTTATTGGTTGGATCTCCGTGCAGTCCAAGGGACTCTCAAGAGTCTTCTCCAACACCACAGTTCAAAGCATCAATTCTTTGGTGCTCAGCTTTCTTTATGATCCAACTCTTACAACCATACATGACTACTAGGAAAACCATACCTTTGAGTAGATGGACCCTTCTTGGCAAAGTAATGTCTCTGCTTTTTAATATGCTGTCTAGGTTGGTCATAGCTTTTCTTCCAAGGAGCAAGCCTCTTTTAATTTCATGGCTGCAGTCACCATCTGCAGTGATTTTGGAGCCCAAGGAAATCAAGTCTGTCACTCTTTCCATTGTTTCCCCATCTATTTGCCATGAAGTGATGGGGCCAGATGCCATGATCTTCATTTTTTGAATGTTGAATTTTAAGCCAGCTTTTTTACTCTCCTCTTTCACTTTCATCAAGAGGCTCTTTAGTTCTTTGCTTTCTGCCATAAGGGTGGTGTCATCTGCATATCTGAGGTTATAGATATTTCTCCTGACAGTCTTGATTCCAGCTTCATACAGCCTGGCATTTCACATGATGTACTCTGGATGTAAGTTATATAGTCAGGGTGACAATATACAGCCTTGATGTACTCCTTTCACAATTTGGAACCAGTCTGTTGTTCCATGTCCGGTTCTAACTGTTGCTTCTTGACCTACATACAGGTTTCTCAGGAAGCAGGTAAGGTGGTCTGGTATTCCTCTCTGTTGAAGAATTTTCCACAGTTTGCTGTGATCCCATAGTCAATGGCTTTGGCTTAGTCAATGAAGCAGATGTTTTTCTGAAATTCTCTTGCTTTTTCTATGATCCAGCAGATGTTGGCAATTTGATATCTGGTTCCTGTGCTTTTCTAATCCCAGCTTGAGCATCTGGAAGTTCTCAATTCACCTACTGTTGAAGTCCAGCTTGGAGAAGTTTCAGCATTACTTTACTAACATATGAGATGACTACAATTGTGTGGTAGTTTGAACATTCTTTGGCATTGCCTTTCTTTGGGTTTGGAATGAAAACTGACCTTTTCCAGCCCTGTGGTCACTGCTGAGTTTTCCAAATTTGCTGGCATATTGAATGCAGCACTTTCACATCATCATCTTTTAGGATTTATAATATCCCAATGGTAGTTATTAATAAATCAGACCAAATGGAAGTAGGTAACTGAGTGGCTATATGGAACATACGTGGCTAGTTACACTAATTTTAGATTGTCCATAGGAAACTAGTGATATTTAGTACTTTCATGAAGAAGGGATATTATGAAAGACTTGTCACTGTCTTAGCATATTCTGACTGTTCTTTCTTTTGGAATGCATATCACAAGCTACTTGCTGGTCCTTGCTACATTTTAGCATTTAATACAGAAATCTATCAGGAGATATAAATGATCAAGATCTGTTTGTTTATTCAAAAATACATAAATGTGCTAGGAAGAATGCTGGAAGAATATGAACAAAGAACATGGTGAAATAATACTGGGTCAAGTAGGCCTGGTGCTCCCCAGATTTTTTTCAGTGGTCATAAAATAATTTTTTACTGGATGACCCTTAGTAAATTTAGAAACCACAGAGGATTACAGGAACTCATTCCAGCTTAATCTTCACAATCTTTTGAGAAGTTTTGAACAGGAGACCTAGGAGAATGAGTAGTACTCTTGACTGCTCTTGTTTGTCTCTACTGAATTCCTGTATCCACATAGCTGTAGTGGTCTACAGGTTATAGTATCATGTTATATGGTTATATGTATCATATCAATGAGGCTATAACTGGCCAATACTTTTTACCAAACAGTATCTACTGAATAATGAATCTAAAAAATATCCTAATCTTAAATGAGAATTCCCAGTATCTATTGATATGATGTGCAGAAAGATGTTTTAGAAGTTGTTTGAAGACTAAGAATAATCCAAAGACCAAAGTGTTATAAAATGATTTAATTACTCTCTTACTATTGGACAACTGTTTCAGGTGTATTACAGAGCAGGTCTTAGCAATAAGGATATTCATTGTTCTTTACAAATGGACCCATTTTCATGCCCCTCAAATGAATTTGTATTAGGGGAACAGAATCATTTGATACTAGAAACGGGAGGGGTAAAATATGATGCTGAGAGAGTTTTGCTCCTTCTTCTCCTACCAGGATAGCAATAGAGTCAATTATCTCAGTTGTGATGAAAGAAAAAAAGGAATGGAAAAGGCATAATGGACAGACTTTGAGGTGGGAGAAAGATTAAAGGAAAAAAAAAACAAAAAAACAGACTATTCTGGGCCAAAGATTTAGACTATTCACAAAAGACAATTAAATTTTGTCAAATTACAAAGCAAATAAAGTTCACTACTGGGGTGCTATGCTAATTAGTAACCTGCAGTTCGTCTTACTAATGGAGTACTATTTTAATTTGTATCTGCAGAAATAGAGAAATAATTGAGTTTCCCATTGAATTCCAACGACTGACTTTCAAGGCATCACATAACCAATTTGATCTGATTAAAACAGGAATGATTCTAAAACTGATATGGATCCAACTTGTCTGGTCTCAGATGGCATAAGAAGTCAGACCTAAATTTGACACTCTTTTCTGCAGTAACAGATTTTTGTTGTATTGTTCAGTTACTCAGTCATGTCTGACTCTTTGTGACCCCAGGAATGGCTTGTGCTGTGCTGTTCTTAGTCACTCAGTCATGTCTGACTGTGATCCCATGGACTGTAGCTCGCCAGGCTCCTCTTTCCAAGGGGATTCTCCAGGCAAGAATATTGGAGTGGGTTGCCAGGCTCTCCTCCAGGGGATCTTCCCAACTCAGGAATGGAACTGGGGTCTCCTGCTTTGCAGGCGGATTCTTTACCAGCTGAGCTACCAGGCAAGCCCCAGTAACAGCTTACGCTTATGCTCTTTGGAAGTTCCTGGAATTTAAAACATATGGAAAACCTGTGTTAGAACCCTATAGTCAGAATACAGGAAGTATTGGGCTGGTATTCAATAATTTCCCCTTTTACTCAGCCTTAATTCATCAGGAACAAAATGCTATGGCAGCTACCCATTTGCTTGGGGAAATGAGAATGCACATCACCTTCTCACGTACCTTTAATGCCACCAGAAGTGACGTCACTGGCATTTTTAACTTGTTCTTAGGAATTTGAAAAGGAACTAAAAGAAATAAACTCATCTGTCCATTGATTTCCTCTTGTAGATAGATGTATCCCAGAAGTGAGGTAAGGCATTGAGGAAATTATATGGTGAATTCTGGGAATTCAACCAGTGAAGGGTGCTGAACTGAACAAATTCCAGAGCCCTTAACTAGGAGAATGCTGAGTCACACCTTATTGTTTAGAATTTAGAGATTTCACTAAATATTTTAAAGTAAGTTTAGGGAACAGATTATGCAATAGAAAACATTATCTATGAATGTGCTGTATTTTTTTGTTACTTAGGTTTTCCATCATTTTTATTCAAAAGTTTGCCAATAATTCTTCTCATGTAGGTATTGATATATTATTTTTTCAATATTTAATTTCACTAGGGAAAATAAACTACAGACATAGTAAGTTATATGTGCATTTGGATGAGTGTGAACAGTTATACATATATATATATACACATACACACACTAAATTCTAATATCTAGCTTTAAAAGACACAATACTCCATCTTTTTTTTTAATAGTATACTTGTGGATCTTCTAATATAAAACTTTTACTTCAAAGGGCATGTTATTGTTTGCATGCTTTACTATTTTACTTGTAACTGAAAATATACAACAGAACAAGGTACTTTTTTTACACAGGGATACTACAGAATGATTTATGAGATTACTAGGGAAATATTTCGTTTGTAAGTAAATTAAGTAACCTCAGTGTGTTATATTTATGTGACTGTGGCAGAAGTGTTGTTTTTCCAAATCTCCTCTTGAAAAATTACTCTATTTTATATTAAACCTTTGGATAGCTGGCAAAATAAAGTATAGGAGAGCAAAACTTGCCACCCCAAATTGTGTCTCTTTGGTATGAGGATTAATTTAGGCTAATTATTTTCAAGGCCCCAAAGACTCCAATTTTCTCTCTAGCTGCATAAAAGAATGTGTGTAGATAGAGGACTCTATTCCAGGTAGGGAGCCATCACCAGCAATAACTGATTCATATACAGTACTATCTAAGTGTGGTAGAAGGGGAGGAACCTAGGAAAGCTTATTTATTAGAATTTCTTTCTGTGCCCATCTTCTCTGCAAGACTAAAAACATTTGTTTACCAAATACTTCCTTTTCCAGCTCCATGTAAACTGCCTTCTTCCCCTTTAAAGTCCCAAACCACTAACTATAGTATCTTCTTGGTATTTAAGGTGAGGACGTCAGCCATTTGGGGAAGTTAATTTTCCTGGGTCTCTCCCATGTACATATGTTATTAAACTTTGGTTTGATTTTCTCCTATTAATTTGCCTCATGTCAACTTAATTCTCGGCTTCCCTGGTGGCTCAGTGATTAAGAATCCACAAGCCAACACAGACTTGGGTTTGATCCCTGGTTTGGGAAGATCCCCTGGAGAAGGAAATGGCAAGCCACTCCAATATTCTTGCCTGGTTAATCCCATGGACAGAGGAGTCTGGCAAGTTACAGTCCATAGGGTCGCAAAGAGTCAGACAGGACTGAGCCTGCACAGGCACACGTGCACACAGACACAGATACAGACACAGACACAGACACACAGACACACATATACACACACACACACACACAACAACAACAAATTAAGAATAACCCAGGTGCACACTGTCTTTAAATATAGTGTGAATCAATATCTTCAAGAACTACTATTCAACAGAAAGACATGTACATTGATATGTGCTGCTGAGGAACTCTGCCTGTGAAAGTGCTGTTGCTGAGTCCTGTCTGCCTGTTTGTGACCCCATGGACTGTAGCCCGCCAGGCTTCCCTGTCCATGGAATTCTTCAGGCAAGAATACTGGAGTGGGTTGCTATTTCCTACTCCAGGGGATCTTCCCAACTGAGGGATCAAACCTGGGTCTTCCACATTACAGGCACATTCTTTATCTTCTGAGCCACCAGAGAAGCCCGAGAAACCTGCCTACTTGCTCATAATTGTATAAGAATCCTGTTTCAATTCCTTTCTCACTTATTTTCTAGAGACCAACCTGAAAAGATGTTTTTCAGCTTCCAAAGTTCAGCAGTTTTCTACAGCTACTAAAATTCTGCATTAAAAATCAAAACAAAAATCTTATCATAAAGAGAATAAAGCTGTGACTTCTAAATAACATAATTTATTTTACAGACCTCATGGATGGAGGAGCCTGGAAGACTGCAGTCCATGGGGTCGCTGAGGGTCGGACACCGCTGAGCGACTTCACTTTCACTTTTCACTTTCATGCATTGGAGAAGGAAATGGCAACCCACTCCAGTGTTCTTGCCTGGAGAATCCCAGGGGAGGGGGAGCCTGGTGGGCTGCCCTCTATGGGTTCACACAGAGTCGGACACGACTGAAGCGACAGCAGCAGCAGCAGCAGTGTAAACTTTCATAGCTGCTTTGGCATTTATTTGATAAAAACCTGTTTATTTTCTCTACTTCATTTACATCCAAAATAATTAAAATTTAAAGTACAAACTTCAAGTGCTGTGCTAGGGGTAGGCATGGAGTATTATGTGAGTAAAGTGGAGTAGTAACTCTGTATGAGATAACTGGAAATCTTGCAGAGCTGATATGAATCATTTTAATAGAATTTCCTTCCATTCTGAATTATTTTTCATGTTTATCAATGGCAACTTTAGGAAAAGGTTGAGTCAATGAAAAGTCAAGGCATAACAAACAACAACAACAAAAGCAAAAGATACATGTGTTTATTAACTAACATTTTGTCATGGCCTGTAGCCAGTCAAGTAGAGTAAAAACAACAGGGATCTTGAAAGATGTCCCTTGTAATTTCTGCTAAAGAATGAAGCATAATTGACTATGATGGTCTGAACCTCTGACTAAAAATATAGTGTATAGAAGTTTCATTAGCCTAATTTCTAACAAGTAGAAATTTAGTAGCATGCTTATCTTAGATAAAATATTTAATTTTATTGTTTTTTTTTGCATGAGTCAGGGAGGAAGAAATTTTCCTCTACTCTGCTCAGTTCTTCTGATTGGTTAAAGAATTAACCTGACATGACACAGATTAAGAGGTGAAAATCAAAACAAAGTTTAATAATGTGTACATGGGAGAGACCCAGGAAAATTAACTCACCAAAATGGTTGAAGCCTTTCTCTTAAACACAATGTATAAATAAAGGCAAAAGAAGATGCCAGAGGTAGTGGTTTGGAACTTCAAAAGGGAGAAAGGCAATTTATATGGAGATGGAAAAGCAAGTGTTTGGTAAACAAATGCAGCTGGGCCATACAGAGACAATAGGACACCTGATAGGACTCTGATCTTTAGGCCCCGCCAAGCCAAGTATCCCCTGCAGGAAACCCAGCCCATAATCTTTGCAGATACCTATGCTATTAACTGGTGGCTCAGAGGGTAAAGCCTCTGTCTACAGTGTGGGAGACCCGGTTCGAGCCCTGGGTTGGGAAGATCCCCTGGAGAAAGAAATGGCAATCCACTCCAGGACTATTGCCTGGAAAATCCCATGGACAGAGGAGCCTGATAGACTACAGTCCATGGGGTCGCAAAGATTCAGACATGAATGAGTGACTTCACTTCACTTCACATGCTGTTAACTCTTTTCCTGGAACAGACCCTCTGTCTACATTCTTCAGTGGTGCAGTGGTAAAGAATCTGCCTGGCAATGCAATCCCTGGGTCATGAAGATCCCCTGGAGTAGGAAATGACAACCCACCCCAGTATTCTTGCCTGGAAAATTCCATGGACAGAGCTACCTGGTGGGCTACAGTCCATGGGGTTGTACAGAGTTGGATGCAGCTGGGCACGCATGTATGCTACATTCTTATAGACAGCTAGGGGAAGGTCAAAGTTTCTTCCTTTTTTTCTTGTAAATTAAGATGACTTTGAAGTTTTTGATTACCAATTCATGGTTAATAGGTAATCCAAAAACACGAAGCTTTAAGAAAACAAGGTGATGCTTTAAGATAGTTAGCAATATATAAAACTATTGCAAAGCAGACAAAATCAGCCTGCAGGAGCCACAGTAACTGCCTATTATATAACTAAGTTACATGAATTTTATGAAAATATGAAAAAAGAAAAGCATTTAAAATTCTTAAGTCACTTTAGAAAGACAAATTTATTTAAATAGATCATGTGTTGCTTCCCTTAAATTACTAAAATACACCAAGGGCTTTGGAACTAAAGAACATATTATTGGCAGCATTGATACATAATATTTAATGATAAATATATTCTATGCTATATATGCTTATATCCTATTAAGTGGGATATCTGTTTTGTTTAATTATCTTTAATATTTTCAATATATTTTTACAGTTTTATCCATAAAATTTAAGAAAATCTTCTGTTATATGGCAAAACCAATACAATTTTGTAAAGTTAAATAAAATAAAATTTAAAAAAAAAAGAAAATCTTCTGTTATATTTAAGCCCAGGTACTTTTTAATCTTATTTTTAAAGTAATTATTTTAATATTTATATATAGACATCTACTTGAGTTTTACATATCATTTTTAAAAATGAAACAACCTTGCTATAATTATTAATTAGGTCCTCCAGGATTTTCCATGTTGACAAGCATCAACTGCATATAAACATTTTTTGTATCTTTCCTTATAATTTATGTCTTTGACTTCCCCTTTTTGCATTATTCAGCTTTGTTGTCTGGAAGATGTACAGGAGGCTTTGTCATGTAGTTGATCCTAAGCAGATTATATTAACCATTAATAAAAATTACAGTATGATTTTTATAAAAGGTTAAAAAATCTACCTTCTATTTCTATTATGATGGCAGATTTTTAAAAATATATAATTGGTATGTTATTTTATCGAATTATTTTTCTATAGTAATTAAAATTAAGTATTATTTTTCTAAGTATGATTAAGCTAAATATATTTATTGATTTCTAATATAAAATCAAATTTTATTTTTTGAATAAATATGATTTTATCAACAGAAAACAGTATCATTCACAATAACTTCAAAAAATGAAATACCACTTAGGAATGAATTTAACAAACTGTGTACAGGATCCACATGCTCAAAACACTTTTAGAAGAAATTAAAAGGTTCATGAATTGAAAGATCACAGACATTAATTCTCTCAATTGATCTGTAGATTGAACATAAATCCAAAATACAATCAGTAAAGCTTGTAGATACAGACAAGCTGATTGTAAAATTTATATGGAAAAGTAAAAGAAGTAGTGAAAACATCATGAAGGTTCCTTAAAAAACTAAAAATAGAGTTATCATATGATCCGGGATCTCACATCTGGGCATTTACCCAGGAAAAACTACAATTCAAAAGATAGATGCATCCCAATGTTAATTGTGGCTAGTGTCTTCCACAGCCAAGAAATGGAAACAACCTAAAAGTTCATTGATAGCTGAATGGATAAAGAAGTTGTGATACATGTATACAATGCAATACTACTCAGCCATATAGAAGAATTAAAAAATGCCATTTACAACAACATGGATGGATCTAAAGATTAGGTCCATGGATGAACTAAGTGAAGTAAGCCAGACAAAGAAAGACAAATATCATATGACATCACTTATATGTGGAATTTTAAAAAAATGCAAATAGATCTATTTTATAAAACAGAAATAATCCAGTGAGAAACGTGCCATGATTTCTCTGGATTAAATGTTCCTCTGGGGGAAAAAAAAAGTAAAGAAAGAAAAAAAAAAACAAAAACAGAAATAGAAATAGACCCATGGACATAGAAAACAAATTTATTGTGACCAAAGGGGAAGGTAGGGGTAGGGATAAATTAAGAGGATGGGATTAACATATACATACTCTATATAGCTTTCCAGATGGCAATAGTGGTAAACATGCAGGATGTGTAAGAAACGTGAGTTTGATCCCTGGGTCAGGAAATCCGCTAGAGGAGGGCAGAGCAACCCACTTCAGTATTTTTGCATGGAGAATCCCACAGACAAAAGTGCCTGGCAGGCTACTGTCCATAGGGTTCATAGGACATGCAACCTATAGTGCATACCTGAACTAACATGACACTGTAAATCAGTATCTCAATCTAATTATTTTTAAATTAAAAAAAAATTAAAGATGATGAAAATACAAGGCAAAGACTCGGTATGATAGTTTCAATTTAAATGTCCAAATAGTCTTCTTTCTAGATATATAAAAAATTATCTATACTCAATAAGAAAACAACGTATTTAAAAATGGTAAATGGGCAAAATATATGAAAATGCATTTCACAAAATAAACATGAAAAGATGCTAGACTATTGACAACATTAATATATTGATAAACTGCTTTTCTTTCTTTCTCTTTCATTTCCTTTTGTCTGTTTCCTTAATTCATTCTTTCTATGTAATTTTCATGTCTGGCTTGGTCTTTCTTGACAGAAGAATGATTTAATGCATTTTGAATTAATTGAAACCCTTTGAATATAAATATCTACAGAAGGAAATAATTTTTAATAGCAATATTTTTGCAAATAAAAGAATTAAGCCCTTCAAAAGTGAGTTCATATTTATGTAAGAACTGGTAAAAGACTAATACAAGTTACTGATCGTTCTCTTTTGACACTTTGCTCTAAATATTCCTCAAGTTCTCATTTCATCTCAAGTAACTAAGTTATCTCACCTATTTCATCTTCACTTGTCTTTCATCTCTCCTCAACCAGATCCTTCTAGGTGTCCTCTCTCCCAAAGGTAGTAAACATGTTCTTTGTCTAAAAATCAAAACATAGCAAAGCAAATTCCATTCTAATTCATACACTATGTATCTAACTCACGTGGCTCAGTGATAAAGAACTCGTCTGCAATGCAGGAGACATGGGTTTGAATGCTGAGTACAGAAGATTTGTTGGAAAAGGAAATGGCAATCTAATCCAGTACTAACTCAATGAAACTAAGCCATGCCATGTGGGGCCAACCAAGACAGAAGAGTCATGGTAGAGAGGTCTGACAGAAGGTGGTCCACTGGAGAAGGGAATGGCAAACCACTTCAGTATTCTTGCCTTGAGAACCTCATGAACAGTATGAAAAGGCAAAAATATAGGACACAGAAAGATGAACTCCCCAGGTCGGTAGGTGCCCAATATGCTATGGGAGATCACTGGAGAAATAACTCCAGAAAGAATGAAGGGATAGAGCCAAAGCAAAAACAACACCCAGTTGTGGATGGGACTGATGATAGAAGCAAGGTCTGATGCTGTAAAGAACAATATTGCATAGGAACCTGGAATGTTAGGTCCATGAATCAAGCCAAATTGGAAGTGGTCAAACAGGAGATGGCAAGAGTGAACACCGACATTCTAGGAATCAGCAAACTACAATGGGCAGGATTGGGTGAATTTAACTCAGATGACCATTATATCTACTACTGTGGGTAGGAATCTCTTAGAAGAAATGGAGTAGCCATAATAATCAACAAAAGAGTCTGAAATGCAGTACTTGGATACAGTCTCTGAAATGACAGAATGATCTCCATTCGTTTCCAAGGCAAATCATTCAATATCACAGTATTCCAAGTTTATGCCCTAACCAATAATGCTGAAGAAGCTGGAGTTGAACAGTTCTATGAAGATGTACAAGATCTTCCAGAACTAACACCCAAAAAGATGTCCTTTTCATTATAGGGGACTGGAATGAAAAAGTAGGAAGTCAGAAACACCTGGAGTAACAGGCAAATTTGGCCTTGGAGTACAGAATGAAGCAGGGCAAAGGCTAATAGAGTTCTGCCAAGAGAACGCACTGGTTATAGCAAACATTCTCTTCCAACAACACAAGTTCAGTTCAGTTCAGTTCAGTCACTCAGTCTTGTCCCACTCTTTGTGACCCCATGAATTGCAGCACACCAGGCCTCCCTGTCCATCATCAACTCCTGGAGTTCACCCAGACTCACGTCCATCGAGTCGGTGATGCCATCCAGTCATCTCATCTTCTGTTGTCCCCTTTTCCTCCTGACCCCAATCCCACCAAGCAACACAAGAGAAGACTCTAAACATGGAGATCACCAGATGGTCAACACCGAAATCAGATTGATTATGTTCTTTACAGCCAAAGATGGAGAAGCTCTATACAGTCAGCAAAAAGAAGACTGGGAGCTGACTGTGGCTCAGATCATGAACTCCTTATTGCCAAATTCAGACTGAAATTGAAGAAAGTGGGGGAAATCACTAGACCATTCAGGTATGACCTAAATCAGATCCATTATGATTATACAGCTGTGTGAGAAATAGATTTAAGGGACTAGATCTGATAGAGTGCCTGATGAACTATGGACGGAGGTTCATGACATTGTACAGGAGACAGGGATCAAGATCATCCCCATGGAAAAGAAATGCAAAAAAGCAAAATGCTTGCCTGAGGAGGCCTTACAAATAGCTGTGAAAAGAAGAGACACAAAAAGCAATGGAGAAATGGAAAGATATACCCATCTGAATGCAGAGTTCCAAAGAATAGCAAGGAGAGATAAGAAAGCCTTTCTCAGTGGTCAGTGCAAAGAAATAGAGGAAAACAACAGAATGGGAAAGACTAGAGATCTCTTCAAGAAAATTTGAGATACCAAGAGAACATTTCATGCAAAGATGGCTCGATAAAGGACAGAAATGGTGTGGACCTGGTCCATGGGGTCGCTAAGAGTCAGACATGACTGAGTGACTTCACTTTCACTTTTTCACTTTCATGCACTGGAGAAGGAAATGGCAACCCACTCCAGTGTTCTTGCCTGGAGAATCCCAGGGACGGGGCAGCCTGGTGGGCTGACGTCTATGGGGTTACCCAGAGTCAGACACAAGTGAAGTGATTTAGCAGTAGCAGTAACAGAAGCAGAAGATATTAAGAAGAGGTGGCAAGAATACACAGAGGAACTGTACAAAAAAGATCTTTAGGAACCAGATAATCACAACAGTGTGATCACTCACATGGAGCCAGACATCCTGGAATGTGAAGTCAAAGTGGGCCTTAGGAAACATCACTATGAACAAAGCTAGTGGAGGTGATAGAATTCCAGTTGAGCTATTTCAAATCCTGAAAGATGATGCTGTGAGAGTGCTGCACTCAATATGCCAGCAAATTTGGAAAACTCAGCAGTGGCCAGATGACTGGAAAAGGTCAGTTTTCATTCCCATCCCAAAGAAAGGCAATGAAAAAGAATGCTCAAACTACCACACAGTTGCACTTATCTCACATGCTAGTAAAGTAATGCTCAAAATTTTCCGGACAGGCTTCAGCAATATGTGAACCGTGAACTTCCTGATGTTCAAGCTGGTATTAGAAATGGCAGAGGAACCAGAGATCAAATTGCCAACATTGGCTGAATCATTGAAAAGCAAGAGAGTTCCAGAATAATTTCTATTTCTGCTTTATTGATTATGCCAAACCATTGACTGTGCAGACCACAACAAACTGTGGAAAATTCTGAAAGAGATGGGCATAGCAGACCACCTAACCTGCCTCCTGAGAAATCTGTATGCTGGTCAGGAAGCAACAGTTAGAACTGGACATGGAACAACAAACTGGTTCCAAATATGAAAAGGAGTATGTCAAGGCTGTATATTGTCACCTTGCTTATTTAACTTATATGCAGAGTACATCATGAGAAACACTGAGCTGGAAGAAGCACAAGCTGGAATCAAGATTGCCCAGAGAAATTCAATAACCTCAGATATGCAGATGACACCACCCTTATGGCAGAAAGTGAAGAACTAAAGAGTCTCTTGATGAAAGTGAAAAGAGAGAGTGAAAAAGTTGGCTTAAAGCTCAACATTCAGAAAACTAAGATCTTGGCATCCGATCCCGTTACTTCATGGCAAATAGATGGGGGAAACAGTGGAAATGGTGGCTGACTTTATTTTTTGGGGTTCCAAAATCACTGCAGATGGTGATTGCAGTCATGAAATTAAAAGATGATTATTCCTTGGAAGGACTGCAGCCTACCAGGCTCCCCATCCATAGGATTTTCCAAGCAAGAGTACTGGAGTAGGGTACCATTGCCTTCTGCAATAACCAATCTAGACAGCATATTAAAAAGCAAAGACATTACTTTGTCAAGAAAAGTCTGTCTAGGCAAGGCTATGGTTTTTCCAGTAGTCATGTATGGATGTGAGAGTTGGAGTATAAAGAAAGCTGAATGCCAAAGAATTGATCCTTTTGAACCATGGTGTTGGAGAGGACTCTTAAGAGTCCCTTGGACTACAAGGAGATCCAACCAGTCCATCCTAAAGGCGATCAGTCCTGTGTGTTCACTGGAAGGACTGATGTTGAAGCTGAAACTCCAATACTTTGGCTACCTGATGCGAAGAGCTGACTCACTGGAAAAGACCCTGATGCTGGGAAAGTTTGAGGGCAGGAGGAGAAGGGGATGACAGAGGATGAGATGGTTTGATGGCGTCACCAACTCAGTGGACATGAGTTTGAGTAAACTTCAGGATTTGGTGATGGATAGGGAGGCCTGGCATGCTGCGGTTCATGGGGTCTCAAAGAGTCGGACACGACTGAACGACTGAACTGAACTGAACTTTCACCTGGGAAATATCATGGACAGAGGTGTCTGGCATGTCTACATTCCATGGGATAGCAAAAGAATTGGCCATGGCTTAGTGACTAAACAACAAACAACAATGTTTTCAAAGACATTAACTCTCAGTTCTTTAGCTTTCAACCTCTTCCCTATCCTATTCCCATACCTACTCTACAGGCAATTTAGTAATCGTAGAGTCCCGGATTTTCATATAAGCTTCTCTTTTTCCAATGGTTTGGCCTTCAAAAAATTGTTTTAATGCCTATAGTCTTGATTTTTTCATTTATAAATTGTCAAAATAATACTTTCTTAAAATGGAATTCATTGAGCTAAAGCATAAACATATTTAGTTACAGTGTACAAGTTAGATATGGGTTAAGTGCTCAATCCAAGTAATTGTTTTACTATATAATAAGCTATAAAACATAATGATAAAATAATGATAAATAAATAACAACAATAAATACCAATGTTCCTATACATACTTTTAGGTAACATTCAATTAAATAAAATTCAAAGTGATTTGAAAACATGTTTTTTGGGTTTTGTTTTGTTTTTTGTCCCTATTTCCTTCTAATTCTCCCAGGTTTCTCTAGACACTACCCTCAGACAAAAATATTTTTTACTTTGAAGTTCATTTCAACTGACCATACCACCTGGTTTTGTTAATGTGGCCTCTAAATATTTTGATCATTCTCTTTCTATTTCTTAAAGCCTTTTATATAAGACATTCTACATTCTTTCTCTTCCCCAAATTCTTTCCAGAATTTCTAACATCTGCAGAATGCACAGGTTAACCCATGCTTCCCTATGGTTTCCGTGTAGCACTATTTTCAACAGTTCTCTTTCTCTGTAGTGGCATCAACTTTTTTTCCCACTCAGCTTTTGTGATAAACATTTATTAATACGTAAGTCTCTTTCATCTTAAAAACTAAACAAATGATATAACTATCAAGCACTTCACTGAGAGTTAAATTCTAGGCCACAATCCATTTTTCTTCTATTTTACAAGTAAAGTTTCTAGAAACAATATTTTATGCTCAACAACTTTACTTTCTCACTCTTTGTATCATCCATCTGGCTTCAACATTTATTTTACTCTAAAATGGCTCTTATATAGGCCAGCAGGCCAGATGGTCCTGAAAACATGTACTCTGAGCTGGTAATGCTGAGAGAAATCTGAGATCTTTTACATTTTTTAAGAGAGGTGTGAAGACTATCAGAATCAGAAACATGATATAAGATCACTTTCTGTTTCATAGATAAGATTCTGGAAAAATCGAACTCTCAAATACATGTCAGTTTCATATATCCAATGGCCATTCCATACTGTCTTTTGTTTGTTTTCATATATCTGGCTACATGATTGAAAACTCCTTTCCTTTATATTATTTCAATGAAAGACATTAAGAGACAGAACTAACATAAAGCATCAGGTAATATAATCAACAACATTATAAATTACCATAACTTCCTGAATTATGATTCTATGGAAGTCATGCTTATATCACTCCAAATAGCACATGTGTGTAGGTCTGATTTTGATATTGGGACATAGATGTATGTTTGTACTTAATTCTTTTTACACTTATGTTTAGTAATATTTTAAGGATAACTGTACATATATATAGACATAGAACATTTATACATTTTTAAAGGCAAAATAATTTGGTACTGCACTTATTTAAAGAGATTCTGTCAATAATTATCAACTGTTCTACAATTTAGCTTCAATTTTAATAGACACATTAATTTTTGGAGGTATTTTCTATAACAGTGAAAATTGTAAAAAGTATAAAAATCCATCAGTAGGTAGTATGCTAAGTAAATGTACATACATACATCAGCATAATTGTAAGCCCCATTAAATATTATAGAGATTCCCAAGTGTCAGAGTGATAAAGAATATGCCTTGCCAATGCAGGAGACTCAAGAGAAGTAAGTTTGATCTTACTATTACATGGTAGAGGCATAATACTATCTTAAACAGAACAGATACTAAAATACATTTCTTATAGTGCTGGGAGCCGGCACATTGCATATTGAATGAGGATCTGTAATAGCTCAACTGGAATTCTATCACTGCCTGGAGCCAGCGCGAGGAACTCCGCCCGTCTCTCCTTCGAATACCCTGGATCAGCCGGGGCTGGACCCCGGCATTATAGATTTTCAACTACCATTTATTTTTAGCTTTCTTCAGAAATTCCCTTCTGTTTTGTCTTTATATTATGCTTATAAAAGTTGCTTCCTTTAACATAGTTGCTTCCTTATCCATTCAGTTCAGTTCAGTTCAGTTATTCAGTCATGTCCGACTCCCTGCGGCCCCATGAATGGCAGCATGCCAGGCCTCCCTGTCCATCACCAACTCCTGGAGTTCACTCAGACTCACGTCCATCGAGTCGGTGATGCCATCCAGCCATCTCATCCTCTGTCATCCCCTTCTCCTCCTGCCCCCAATCCCTCCCAGCATCAGTGTCTTTTCCAATGAGTCAACTCTTTGCATGAGGTGCAGCTTTAGCTGCATAAAGTTGCAGCTTTAGCATCATTCCTTCCAAAGAAGACCCAGGGCTGATCTCCTTCAGAATGGACTGGTTGGATCTCCTTGCAGTCCAAGGGACTCTCAAGAGTCTTCTTCAACACCACAGTTCAAAAGCATCAATTCTTTAGCGCTCAGCTTTCTTCACAGTCCAACTCTCACATCCATACATGACCACTGGAAAAATCATAGCCTTGACTAGACGGACCTTTCTTGGCAAAGCAATGTCTCTGCTTTTGAATATGCTATCTAGGTTGGTCATAACTTTCCTTCCAAGGAGTAAGCGTCTTTTAATTTCATGGCTGCAGTCACCATCTGCAGTGATTTTGGAGCCCAAAAAAATAAAGTCTGACACTGTTCACTGTTTCCACTGTTTCCCCATCTATTTCCCATGAAGTGATGGGACCAGATGCCATGATCTTCGTTTTATGAGTGTTGAGTTTTAAGCCAATTTTTTCACTCTCCTCTTTCACCTTCATCAACAGGCTTTTTAGTTCCTCTTCACTTTCTGCCAAAAAAGGTGGTGTCATCTGCATATCTGAGGTTATTGATATTTCTCCCAGCAATCTTGATTCCAGCCTGTGCTTCTTCCAACCCAGCATTTCTCATGATGTACTCTGCATATAAGTTAAATATAAATAAGCAGGGTGACAATATACAGCCTTGATGTACTCCTTTTCCTATTTGGAACCAGTCTGTTGTTCCGTGTCCGGTTCTAACTGTTGCTTCCTGACCTGCATACAAATTTCTCAAGAGACAGGTCAGGTGGTCTGGTATTCCCATCTCTTGAAGAATTTTCCACAGTTTATTGTGATCCACACAGTCACAGGCTTTGGCATAGCCAATAAAGCAGAAATAGATGTTTTTTCTGGAACTCTCTTGCTTTTTCAATGATCCAGCGGATATTGGCAATTTGGCCTCTGGTTCCTCTGCCTTTCCTAAAACCAGCCTGAACTACTGGAAGTTCACTGTTCACGTATTGCTAAAAGTATTCTATAATATTTATTGTTTTAATTTTGATGATGATAACTAAGTAAAGAAGGCCTACTTTTAAGTGTGTAATTAACCTAAAATAACCAGTCTCTTAAAAGTCTATTAATCCATGATGTATATAAACAATTTCTTTCATATTTATCTCTAAGGCACCATAAGAATTGACTCAGTGAAACTAATTTTGGTACCTATTGTTGCAATATAAATATCTCTCTAGTGTAGAATTAGGAAGGTAAGATTTAGGTAGATTCAGAGTAAGGAAAATTCAATTAAGACGCAATCAATTTTTAGCAAATTTCATAAGATAGACTTTTCTTAATATTTTCAAAATTAGCACTATATCCACTTGCTTTGTATTTAACAATTTTAACTCATTAATTGTGTTGATACTTAACTTTGCCAATGCTGGGGTCAGCATTCAGAATCATTCTCAACTTTGAATTAATATTTTGATGCTGATATTTATGATATAAGTAAAGTGTCAGGAATAAAAACATATATAATTCTAATGTTTCTAAAACTTTGCTATAGCTAAAGTTCTGATAGATACATTGTATCTGTTGTGTTTATTCTTTGTCATAGAAATTCCTCAGAATAACACCCATAAAAATACTATTATCACAACTTTTAGCCAATCTAATTTTGTTCTAAAAGTCAGTTTTACAGACTAAAATTGAAAGAATAAGTGAGGATTGAATTAAAGTCAGAGAGATTGGATAATATCCATTACTTCTTTTATGTCACGTTTTCTTTGGGATATGTATCCTAAGAAGGTAAATTCAATTCCAGAGGCATTCCACACTTTTAAATGTTAAAGAAATCTTAACTTACTTAAATTTAATAATTTTTTTTCTAATTTCAATTGCATAAAACTGAATGGCATAGTCAATATTATCTATTTTATTTTGTCATTTTAACAATTTTAAGTGTATCTAAAATATTGGCAGAAATCTGAATTCTAGGTATATGAAGAAATTATCAATTTTAAGCAGAAAAATACACTGAAGAGTTGCTGTTGTTGTTCAGCTGCCATGTCATGTCTGACTCTTCATGACCCCATGGACTGCAGCACACTAGGCTTCCCTGTCCTTCACCATCTCCTGCAGTTTGCCCAAGTTCATGTCCATTGCATTGGTGATGCCATCCAACCATCTCATCCTCTATCACCTTCTCCTTCTGCCTTCAGTCTTTCCTAGCATCAGGGTCTTTTCCAGTGAGCTGGCTGTTTGCATCAGTTGACCACAGTATTGGAGCTTCAGCTTCAGCTTCATCATCTGGCCTTCCAATGTGTATGCAGGGTTGATTTTCTTTAAGATCTACTGGTTTGATCTCCTTGCTGTCCAAGGGACTCTTAAGAGTCTTCTTCAGCACCACAGTTCAAGACTGTCAATTCTTTGCTGCTCTGCCTTCTTTATGGTCCAGCTCTCACAGCCATACACGACTACTGGAAAGACCATAACTTTGACTATATGGAGTTTGTTGGCAAAGTGACATCTTTGCTTTTTAGCATACAGTCTAAGTTTGTCATAACTTTTCTGCCAAGAAGCAATCATCTTCTAATTTCATGGCTGCACTTAAGAGAAATCAATTTTTTTTTAAGCTAAAATTCTTAGCCTACTCAAGATTCCAGTGACCAAACCTGAAAGTGAAGTAATGCAATAGTATCAAGTTGCCAAACACTTTCAGATCTTCATTATTTTTGCATTTGACCTTCCAGTTTAAATAGTAGGATGACACTCAATTTTGAGAATGATGAGAGAACAGATAGATTCATGGAATAAAGCAAGGACTCATTCACACACTCTGTTAATTTAGAATTAAAAGACTAAAAATTGAAATGATCCAATACTTTACAATAAGGTTCAGCATCTTCAGTGGGAAGACTTTCAAGTTCTGTGTTAACAGCTTGTCTTGTTTCTAAAATTAATTCTCTTCAGCTGTATTAACAATAGAGCATGATCAAGTAACATGAAAGCTATGGACAGATCAATAATAAAGACATCCTAATTTATCTCTTGTTCACCACCATCACCACAAGATTAATAAATTTCAAAAGGGCCAAATGAATGACGTCTTTAGGGTAAAATTGCTACTACAGAGCACAAAGCAGCTCCTCAGAGTTGCCAAATGAATCAGTAAACCTAACACAGAAATCAGCACTAGGGGAAGGGTCATTTGAAAATACTAACACATGTCTTATGCATCTGCTATAAAATGCTATAATACATATGAGGCAGAACTATCTTTTGCATATGAAAAAGACAAGGGTAGAGAAAAGAGTGAAATGCATGACTCAATGGCCAAAAGGTCTTTTTGCACAAAGAGCCATACTGATTTACTTTCATTTTTCTTTTTCATGTAGTCTTCTATAGTCTGAGCTAATAAGGACCAATGCTATATAAAACGTTTGATGATGCAAATGATACATTGAAACAATTCAATTAAGTTACATACAGAGAGTATTCTACCAAGCTCTCTATATCCATTGCAGACAAATATATATAAGTTTATGAAAGCTATGGAAATAAAACACTTCTGATAAATTATGGTTTAGATATGCTCCAAGGGTACAAGCGTGTTCAGTTGTGTCTGACTGTTTGTTACCTTATGGACTGTAGCCTGCCAGGCTCCTCTGTCCATGGAATTTTCCAGGCAAGAATACTGGAATGGGTTGCCATTTCCTCCTCCAGGGTATCTTCCCGATCCAGGAATCGAATCCAGGTCTCCTGCATTACAGGAGGGTTCTTTATCACTGGGCCACCCAGGAAGGCCAGGGCTTAGGCATATCTGCTTTAAAAGAAAAATCACTGCACTTATTAGAGTCCAGGAGAGCTATTTCTGTAGTCCTACCTTTACCTAAAATGTTTTCTCATCTTGGGTAAATAATTAATGCTATATAACTTTTATGGTTAAAATCCTTAATTTTATGTTTCTACCTACAATCTGGTCAGAGAATAGGAAGGAAAGAAGACCAATGATAACTGGGTGATTGTTCCAGCATATTCAAGAAAGACCAAGATCAGATATACTGTTTATTTCTCTCTGCAAATATTTGATAATTTAAATCTAATATATACTATGTGTAATCATATATATGCACATATATACACACATATATATATACACAAGGAGAGAAATTTATTTTTATTTTAATATGAACATAATTTATTCTGTACAATAAACACTTCCAAAATTATTCTATTTCTTCATTATAAATGAAATCACACATATGATCAGAATAGACATCATTTTTGAGAATTTTAGAATATATTATTAAATTTAGCCTTGTTTTGTTATTGGAATATTTTCAATGGTAATTCATTTTAATTATTCTAAAAATATGATTTTCTTATATATAAAATGAGATTTTATTGAATTTAGTATTCCAATACTAAATTGGATTTAGAATGCAAAGATTCTTAAATTGATATATGGTCAAAAATAATTAGATATAAAAAAGTAAAATTAGAAACACTTCATTTAAAAAATAACTACAGATTATCTTATATTTCTAATATTGCTTACTCCTTTGTATTTACTAAAATTATTTTTATATAATTTTGGCTTGCCTGGTGGCTCAGATAGTAAAGAATCTGCTCACAATGAAGAAAACCCAAGTTTGATCCCTGGGATAGGTAGATCCTCTGGAGAAGGAAATGGCTACCCACTACAGTATTCTTGCCTGGAGAATTCCAAGGACAAAGAAGCCTGGCAGGCTACAGTCTTTGTTTATGTAATTGACTGCATTTTCTCATTTAGATAGAATCCCCCTATATAATTGCCAATATATTATTAGGCAGGTGAACATAAAGTAAGTAATAAAAATTGAATTTATAATTATTCCCTAGAAATACTGAAATATAAATATATTGATATATTGATTTCAACTTAAAAGACACACATTAAAAAAAACTTTCAGGAAGATTTACAGAAAACTGGCAATTATTAATATCAGGATATACTAAAAAGTTTTACCATAATATCTTCTTAAGAACATCACCTAGAGGCAAATTCATATTAAAATATATAGAGGTTTGTCTATAATCCAATTGTTCACATAGTACATTAGCCACTCTTATCACGATACTTCCAACAGCCATCATAGTGCTACTGAATGACTTTTTAAAAATATCAATGTTAGGCAAACAATCAAATGAGGAAAGACTGATTTTGACACCCTTCTGCTTCTCCTCCTTAACATCACATAATACTAGGAAAATGGGAACAGACGTTCAGGGGAGATTACTGGTAAGTAAAGCCAAGTAAGCCTTTGTGACTGAATTGAAAGGACAATTCTGTCAAACAAAAATTCAGTTGAGTTATCTGAAGAAATTCTTTTTTAATTCCTTCTACATGATTTAAACCTTACAATAAGTTCCATCATCCTAGGTCCAACCAAGGGGCCATTTTCTCCCTTCTATATATTGTTCTCTGCCCCCAATGCCTTTCTTTGAAACATTTACCAGGAATGCCATTCCCCTGATAGACCATGTTAATACTGAGATTTTTAGTACCCAGAAAGTAACAATACACATATAACTTATTCAAATCATTTTTTGAAAGGCTTCTACCTATTGTTAAAGGTCAGTTGCTCAGTCATGTCTGACTCTGTGGCTCCATGGACTGTAGCCCACCAGGCTGCTCTGCCCATGGAATTTTCCAGGTAAGAATACTGGAATGGGTTGCCATTTCCTACTACAGGTGATCTTGCCGACTCAGTGTTCAAACTCACGTCTCCTGTGTCTCCTGTTTGGCAGGCAGATTATTTACCACTAAGGCCACCTAGGAAGCCCTCTACCTAAATGTAGGTCCTGTGATGCATTAGCTTTATTACACAGTTCTTAATGTGTAACTAACACCCAATAGAGAAGTCTCAGTAGATATTGCTACTTATGTTAATGATATCTAAATTTCTCTTGGATGATGAAGCAAGGTGCCACAGCAGATACTGAAAGTCTGATTGATCTAAATCAGGCAAGTCTGAGGAACTATTCATCAAGAGTAGGATTGAATGTGGTATAGCACAAAGCACATAGTCATTTGTTAAAGCCAGCTCTTTTTGAAAAGCAGCTTTTCATCATGAAAAGTTATTTTCTAAAAAAGTAACTTTTAACTATGTGGATAAGTAGAAGTGATTATGATGAAAATTAGGAAAGAATAAGGGATAAAAAGGAAAATAAAATGAACAGAAGATATTCATTCTCCTTTAGTCTGCTGGCCAATTTGACCAGCTTGATTAGTTCCAGTATTAAGTTACTGGTCCTTGTCTGATTTTGGGGCACTTTGACCATTTCAGTTTCTCTTCTTGATTGTCAGGTTGTCCCTTAACCTGTCTCCCTCTCTGTAGCCATTATTTAGAGTCACAGTACATCATTGCAGCTTCAAATCACATTTCTATATAAATACAGATTTTATGTTTGTGACTATATTATATATTGTCTTTCTATAATACCCTTGCTTTTTTCATTGTTTTTAATGTTTAAGACTTGCACAACTCAGTGCTTTGACCCCTCTCCCCTCTCTACCGTAAGAATGACCTGTAAGTACTGACTTAGCCAGCAAAGTCTTTATAAAAGAAATTCTGGTTTTTCAAATAAATCTGAATATCAAATATTTTTCTCATAAAAAGTCTGTATAACCAGTTTCTCTTAAGTGTCCTTGTAATAGTAACTCTAGGTCAGCTTTTATGCAAGTTAGCAGCATCTGCTCCTTCTGGTTAGGATGTGTGCTTGCCTATTGCCTCAGTCTCCACCACTCCCTGTTACTTAACATCCTTGGAGGCTCTGGTCATTTTCTTTATTGACTGCTCCCTGGAGGCATTTGATATTATATTCTTGCTATAAGCACAAAAGAACTGTTAAACTGTAAATAGGCGAATGAGCTGATAGTCAGTGAATAATTTTGAGTAATTGCAATAGAAATTGGCCAGTTATTCACCAATATCTTTGATTTCTCTTCTTTGACCTGCTTCTAGCCTATGTTTCCCAGCCCCTTTGCAGTTAGGTAGGGCCATGTGATTGAGTCCTCCCCAATGATGTTCAAAAGGAAATGACTGAATCCTTCCCAGGCTGTAATTTCCTAGTAGGTCGGTTGGTAAAGAATCTGCCTCCAGTGCAGGAGACCTGGGTTCGATCCCTGGGTTGTGAATATCCCCTGGAGAAGGAAATGGCAACCCACATCAGTATTCTTGCCTGGAAAATTCCATGGACAGAACAGACTGGCAGGCTACAGTTCATGGTGTCACAAGAGTCGGACACAACTTAGCGACTAACCACCATCACCACCACTTTCCAGGCTTGGGCCCCAATACCCACCCAAAATCTTTTAAGCTCTCCTTCCCTTATCTGAATGTAAACAATTAAGGAGATAATTCTGAAACCCTAAACATGGCAGTGCTATGAGACAAAAGAGGCTACAGTCTGATTGCCAGCATGAAACTACTTACCTGCATTTTAATATGACTTAAGAGAGACTTAATTCTTTATTGTATTAACCCATGGAAATTTGTATAAGATATGGCTGCTGCTGCTGCTGCTAAGTCATGTCCTACGCTGTGCGACCCCATAGACGGGAGCCCACCAGGCTCCGCCGTCCCTGGGATTCTCCAGGCAAGAACACTGGAGTGGGTTGCCATTTCCTGCTCCAATGCATGAAAGTGAAAGTGAAATCACTCAGTTGTGTCCGACCCTTAGCGACCCCATGGACTGCAGCCTACTAGTCTCCTCCGTCCATGGGATTTTCCAGGCAAGAGTACTGGAGTGGGATGCCGTTGCCTTCTCTGGAGATATGGTTAGATTATCCTAATTAATATACCTGCACTTTATGGAAATTCTTATTTGTAACAACTGCTATTGTATTAGACATGAATTTTTACTTATAATTACTATTAATCACAGATTAATGACAAGAGATTTTTTTTTTTTAAGGTCTCTTGGAAATCTTATTTTCCCAAATTTCTCTTGTTTCTGTATCTTCAAATCAAGGAGTGGTATTTTGATATGTTATAGTGAAAGTGAAAGTCACTCAGTCATGTCCAACTCTTTCCAACCCCATGGACTATTCAGTCCACGGTATTCTACAGGCCAGAATACTGGAGTGGGTAGCCTTTCCCTTCTCCAGGGAATCTTCCCAACCCAGGGATCAAACCCTCTTTGCAGGTGGATTCTTTACCAGCTGAGCCACAAGGGAAGCCCTTGATATGTTATGTCATTCATTAAATTAAACATACATATATCTATGCATATTATTAATAAGCTGATCTTGTAATTAATTATTCAAACAAGGACTCTTTTGAAAGTAAAAAAATTTGCTGAAAATAACTGAAATTATATAATCTTTGAAATATTTTGAAATTGTTTTATTAAACTAGTATTTTTAAACCTCTTCAAATAAATTAAATATTACTGCCCAATGAACAGCTACTGTCTTTTGCCTGTGAATTCTGGAGTGTCTTTGATTAGTATTTAAATGAGAAAAAGCCATCCTATTTGCTTTTCATTTCAAAAAAAAAAAAAAAATTAAGTAACTGTACCACCACACTAAAAGCTTAAAAGAATTAGATTTTAGTGCTCCATTCAATGAAAATTTTAATTCAAACTTCTGATGTCACATGCACTTCAATAAAATATGAAGTAGTGTTTTAAAAATACCGAATATCAGATTGTATTCTATAGGTAGATTTGTAAAATCATTTTTTTAAGGGTCAGACATTTCTAAAATACAACTGATCCTGGGTATTAGAAGAAACAGAGATGACATCATGCAGAGTTTTATTTTTTTAGTCAGGAGATACATAACTAAAAATTTGTAATTCAGTTTCATTCAATCTTCCACGAGTGCCTGTGCCAACACATATGTATATGCATATATGTATTTATTTATGTATATATATGTAAATTTTGACAGGTAAAACTTGCATGTAACTTTATGGAATATGAAAATTTATTGAAATGTAACTGTAAATTATATCCATGCCTTGAGACCAATTTCAAGTATACTTTTTTCTTATATGTTAAAATTTATTAAAGTTCTTTTTTTATCATGATACTGTGCTCCATCAAACTTTGTCTTCAATATTGAGTTTACAACAGCATTCAGAATAATGTTTTATGTTTAATTTTTGTCAGAATGAACTTTTAATAGTTTCACTCAGATTTCATAAGCTGGATGAAAAGATGCAACCTATATAGGTAACTAACTAATCAGCTTCTTATTTGAAGTATCTGATGACATTGACATAAAAGGGGAAGAATTTCATTATCTATGGAGGTCTTCTGATAATGTAGCACATTGACAATTACTTTATTTTCCATAGTGTATAAGAGAAGCTGACAATGAAAATGCAAAAAAACAAACAAAAAAAGATTAATAAAGCATTTTTGAGTAAATATTTGTTTTTCACAATGATGTGTAAAACCAATTTCTATGGCTTCACTTACTAAATCCTTATGTTTGTATACGTTTTCACACTTCAACCAGCTTTATACTAATTCTTCCTCTACAGATTTTATCTCTTAGACCTCCTATATTCAATCTTGTCACCATTTGTTTTTGTTGTTGTTCAGTTGCCCAGTCGTGTCAGACTCTTTGCGACCCCACGGACTGCAACATGCCAGGCCTCCCTGTCTCTCACCATCTCTTGGAGTTTGCCCAAGTTCATGTTCATTGCATCAGTGATGCTGTCCAGCCATCTCATTCTCTGACACCCTCTTCTCCTTCTGCTCTCAATCTTTCCCAGCATCAGGGAATTTTTCAATGAGCCAGCAAATTGTATCAGATAACCAAAATACTGAAGCTTCAGCCTCAGCATCAGTCTTTCCAGTGAATATTCAGGGTTGATCTCCCTTCAGATTGATTGGTTTGATCTCCTTGCTGTCCAAGGGACTGTCAGGAGTCTTCTCCAGCACCACAGTTTGAAGGCATCAATTTTTTGGTGGTCTGCCTTCTTTATGGTCCAGCTCACACAACCATATGTGACCACTGAGAAGATCATAGCCTTGACTATATAGACTTTTGTCAGCAGAGTAATGTCTCTGCTTTTCAACACACTGTCTAGGTTTGTCATTGCTTTCCTGCCAAGAAGTAATGATCTTCTGATCTCATGGCTGCAGTCACCATCCACAGTGATTTTGGAGTTGAAGAAGAGGAAATCTGTCACTGCTTCCACCTTTTCCCCTTCTATTTCCCATGAAGTAATGGGGCTGGGTGCCATGATCTTAGTTTTTTTTGTTTGTTTGTTTGTTTTTAATATTTAGTATTAAGCCAGCTCTTTCATTTTCCTCCTTCACTCTCATCAAGAGGCTCTTTAGTTCCTCTTCACTTTCTGCCATTAGAGTGGTGCCATCTACATATCTGAAGTTGTTGATGTTTCTCCCACCTATCTTAATTCCAGCTTGTAACTCACCCAGCCCAGTATTTCTCATGATGTGATCAGAGTATAGGTTAAACAAACAGGGTGACAGCAGACTGCCCTGTTGTACTCCTTTCTTGATGTTGAAATAGTCAGTTGTTCCATACAGGGTTCTAACGGTTGCTTCTTGACCCACATATAGGTTTATCAGGAGACAGGTAAGATGGTCTGGAATTCCCATGTCTCTAAGCTCAGTTTAGTTCAGTCACTCAGTCGTGTCTGACTCTTTGTGACCCCATGAACCACAGCACGCCAGGCTTCCCTGTCCATCACCAACTCCTGCAGTCCACCCAAACCCATGTCCTTTGAGTTGGTGATACCATCCAACCTTCTCATCCTCTGTTGTCCCCTTCTCCTCCTGCCCTCAACATTTCCCAGCATCAGGGACTTTTCAAATGAGTCAGCTCTTCACATCAGGTGGCCAAAGATTGGAGTTTCAGCTTCAACATCAGTCCTTCCAATGAACACCCAGGACTGATCTCTTTTAGGATAGACTGGTTGGATCTCTTTGCAGTCCAAGGGACTCTTAAGAGTCTTCTCCAACACCACAGTTCAAAAGCATCAATTCTTTGGCACTCAGCTTTCTTTATAGTCCAATTCTCACATCCATACATGACCACTGGAAAAACCATAGTCTTGACTAGATGGACCTTTGTTGACAGAGTAATGTATCTGCTTTTTAATATGCTGTCTAGATTGGTCATAACTTTCCTTCCAAGGAGTAAGTGTCTTTTAATTTCATGGCTTCAATCACCATCTGCAGTGATATTGGAGTCCAGAAAAATAAAGTCAGCCACTGTTCCCACTGTTTCCCCATCTATATGCAATGAAGTGATGGGACCAGATGCCATGATCTTCGTTTTCTGAATGTTGAGCTTTAAGCTAACTTTTTCACTCTCCTCTTTCACTTTCATCAAGAGGCTCTTTAGTTCTTCTTCACTTTCTGCCATAAGAGTGGTGTCATCTGCATATCTGAGGTTATTGATATTTCTCCCAGCAATCTTGATTCCAGCTTCTGCTTCCTCAAGCCCAGCGTTTCTCATGATGTACTCTGCATATAAGTTAAATAAGCAGGGTGACAATATACAGCCTTGACATACTCCTTTTCCTCTTTGGAACCAGTCTGTTGTTCCATGTGCTTCCTTACCTGCATACAGGTTTCTCAAGAGGTGGGTCAAGTGGTCTGGTATTCCCTTCTCTTTCAGAATTTTCCACAGTTTATTGCAGAAGCACTGTGGCAGCAAAGGCGCAGAAGCATGGGACTGTGACAGTGCAGAAGCATGGCTGAGAGGAGCCACCCTGCGTCCAAGTCAGGGGCTGTGGTCAAGAGGAGCTACCCTGCATCCAAGGTAACGAGCAGCAGCTGAGCTTTGCTGGAGCAGCTGTGATGAGATACCCCATGTAAAAGGTAAGAGAAACCCAAGTAAGACAGTAGGCACTGAGAGAGGGCATCAGGGGAAGACAGAATGAAACTACAATCACAGACAACTAGCTAATCTGATCACATGGACCACAGCTTTGTCTAATTTAATGAAACTAAGCCATGCTGTGTGGGGCCACCCAAGACTGACGGGTCATGGTGGAAAGGTCTGACAGAATGTGGTCCACTGGAGAAGGGAATGGCAAACCACTTCAGTATTCTTGCCTTGAGAACCTCATGAACAGTATGAAAAGGCAAAAAGATAGGACATTGAAAGATGAACTCCCCAGGTCAGCAGGTGCCCAATATGCTATTAGTGATCAGTGGAGAAATAACTCCAGAAAGAATGAAGGGATGCAGCCAAAGCAAAAACAACACCCAGTTGTGGATGGGACTGGTGATAGAAGCAAGGTCCGAAGCTGTAAAGAGCAATATTGCATAGGAACCTGGAATGTTAGGTCCATGAATCAGGGCAAATTGAAAGTGGTCAAACAGGAGATGGCAAGAGTGAACATCGACATTCTAGGAATCGGTGCACTAAGATGGACTGGAATGGGTGAACTTAACTCAGATTACCATTATATCCACTACTGTGGGCAGGAATCCCTTAGAAGAAATGGAGTAGCCATCATAGTAAACAAAAGAGTCTGAGATGCAGTACTTGGATGCAATCTCAAAAACGACAGAAGGATCTCTGTTCATTTTCAAGGCAAACCATTCAATATCACGGTATTCCAAGACTATGCCCCAACCAATAACGCTGAAGAAGCTGAAGTTGAACAGTTCTATGAAGACCTACAAAACCTTCTAGAACTAACACCCCCAAACGATGTCCTTTTTATTATAGGGGACTGGAATGCAAAAGTAGGAAGTCAAGAAACACCTGGAGTAATAGGCAAATTTGGCCTTGGAGTACAGAATGAAGCAGGGCAAAGGCTACTAGAGTTCTGCCAAGAGAACGCACTGGTCATAGCAAACACCCTCTTCCAACAACCCAAGAGAGGACTCTACACATGGACATCACCAGATGGTCAACACCAAAATCAGACTGATTATATTCTTTGCAGCCAAAGATGGAGAAGCTCTATATAGTCAGCAAAAACAAGACCGGGAGCTGGCTGTGGCTCAGATCATGAACTCCTTATTGCCAAATTCAGACTGAAATTGAAGAAAGTGTAGAAAATCACTAGACTATTCAGGTATGACCTAAATCAAATCCCTTATGACTATCTCTCTAAGAGCTTTCCACAGTTTGTCAGCATGGACAATAAATGTGAAGCAATATTTTGTGTACCTACATTATTAATGTCAACTTTGTTTTACAATAGAAATTCAGAACTTAATTATTATTCAGAACTTATTATTAATTATATAATTTCTTATATATATTTATAAATTATATATATATATATATATATATATATATATAATCTTATATAGATATAGGCTTTCCTGGTGGCTCAGTGGTAAAGAATTTGCCTGCTAATGCAGCATACATGGGTTTGATTCCTACATCAGGAAGTTCCCCTAAAGAAGAAAATAGCAAGCCACTCTAGTATTCTTGCCTGGGAAATCCCATAAACAGAGGAGAGCAGGCTACATTCCATGGGGTAGCAAGAATCAGACAGGATTTAGTGACTAAACAATAACATAACAAAAATAATCAAAATGTTGAAAGTATTCAGCCAATGTGTTTTACCGCAAAGCCCCTCAGTCTCTACATAAGTGAAAGTGAAGTCGCTCAGTCGTGTCTGACTCTTTGTGACCCCATGGACTGTAGCCTACCAGGCTCCTCCATCCATGGGATTTTCCAGGCAAGAGTACTGGAGTGGGTTGCCATTTCCTTCTCCAGGAGATCTTCCCAACCCAGGGATCGAACCCGGGTCTCCCACATTGCAGACATATAACTAACATATGACTTTTAGCATTTCTCATTTTTAGCTCTATGGCTTTTGGCATCTTCTAAAAAGCTCTATGGCTTTTAGTATCTTCTAAGTGCTGTAGCACAACTAGCTGATTATCAAATGGTCAGCAAGGAAAGCCATGAAGAAGAAGATACTGATACCTCATTATTATTATTATTATTTTTTTTTAGTTAGAATGCCAGGCTCTTAGTTCCCTTGGTTCTGGGAAAGATCAGGAAACAGGAACTGTATTTTTTAATTTTTTTTCAGATTTAAATATACTTCACTAGTCTCTCACACACTGATCTAGGACCATTACTGATGAAAGTACAAAGTAGACATACGCCAAACCCATCCTAGTTTAAAACAACTATTGTTAATGATTTTTAACAATCACAATAAATGAGAATCAAATGCTAAATTAACCAGATGGGTTTCAGGAACAGTAAGTATAACCTGAGCATCTCCCCAGGGAGCTACCTGGTTATGCATAATATTGAAACTTGTTTACCAGAGAGCCACATTTGAAATTGTCACCAAGTGAGAGTTCTGTTGCTTATCCCTATCATATTGGGCAAGTTTCATCATTATCCTTATAAACTAAGAGCTGACACTAACACTGTACTAACAATGAAGTATCAGAAAGAGATTCCCTTTCCATGTATATACACAATGAAGATGAATACACAGGGGAAGGCAGTTGTGTACAAATCAGGAAGACAGCTCTTGCCAGATCCTGAATTGCCCAACTCTTTGATCTTGGACTTTCCATATCCAAGATCATGAAAAATAAATTTTTATTGTTGAAGCCACCCAGTTAATGGTGTTTTGTTATGGCAGCCTGATCTAAGATATTGTCCATTTTAACTTTCACAGCTATTATCTTTTGCAGTGGGTGATCAAATTTAGTGTATTCAATAGAAATAATTACCAGAAAATAGTCCCACCCTTAACTCACATAGGTTTCAATAGGAAACAGAACATAACAGATATCTGTTGCATTTTATATACTAACAATGAACTATCAAAAAGAGAAATTAAGGAAAAAACTCCATTTACCACTGCTTCCAAAAGAATAAAATACCTAGGAATAAACCTACCTAATGAGGCAAAATCCTATACTTGAAAAGAAACTGAATATGAAACAAACAAAAGATGAGATATACTATATACTTGGATTGGAAGAATAAATATTATTAAAATGATGATACTACCCAGGCAATCTACAGATTCAATGCAATTCGCATCAAAATATCAATGGTGTTTTTAACTAGAACACATAATTTTGAAATTTGTATGGAAACACAAAAGATTTTAAATACCCAAAATAATCTTGATAAAGAAGATCAGAGTTGGAGGAATCATGCTCTGGCTTCAGACCACACCTTGAAGCTATAGTAAATAAAATAATATGGTACTGTCACAAAAACAGACATGTAGATCAATGGAACAGAATAGCCAGTCCAGAAATAAACCCATGTACTTATGATCATCTAATCCATGACAAAGGAGGCAAGAATATACAGTGGACTAAAGACAGTTTCTTCAATAAGTGATGCTGGGAAAACTGGACAGCTAAATGTGAAAAGAGTAAAATTAGAACATTCTCTAACATCATATTAAAAAATAAACTCAAATTGGATTAAAGTCCTAAATATAAGACTATGATAAAACTCCTAGAGGAAAATGTAGGCAGAACACTTTTTAACCTAAATAGAATCAGTATTTGGGGGGATCCATATCCTAAAGGATATGAGCAAAAATAAACAAATGGGACCTACTTCAACTTAAAAGCTTTTTTACAAGCAAAGGAAACTATTGACAAAACCAAAAGAAAAAAAAAATAATGCTGAATGGGAGAAGATAGCCACAAATGATATTACCTACATGGGATTAATATCCAACATATATAAATGCTCATTCCACTCAACAGCAATAAAACAAACAACCCATTAAAAAATAGGCAGGGTGACAGAATAAGCATATTTTCAAAGAGAAAATGCAGATGGCCAACAAGCACATGAAAACATGTTCAATATCACTAATCTTCAGGAAAATGTAAATCAAAATCACGAGATATTGCCTCACACTTGTCAGAATGGCTATCATTAAAAACCTTGGTAACTATGTGGAGAAAAGGGAACATTTAGACACTATTATTTTGTAACTGTAAATAGAGTGTAACCTTTAAAAATTGTATATAAAAAAGCTGATATGAAGAGTTTAGTTGTGTCTGATAGCTACAAATATTGAGTGTAAGCATCTGGATGGATTGTCATCGCAATAAAAAGTTACTGACTAGCACATGCCAACAGAACAAGGTTGGAATGATGACAGGTAAGGAGTAGAGAAACTGTTGGCATCATCCCTTAAAATTGCAGTTATGTTTATGAATGCTGAGTCTGTTTAATAAATTTAATCTGGACTTGCAGTTATAAATATTATACACAATAAAAAAGTTTTTAAAAAGCTGAAGATATTTTAAAGAAAGAAAACACATTGGAATAAAGAATACTTGAGTATTCAGCTGCTTTTTTAGTGAGGGAGGGAGATGTGAAAATGAAAACTATAAATAGAAACACAAAGATCCTGTTGCCATTAAAGTTCTGTTACAGGCGTGGTTATTAATATTAAAACCATTTTTCACAGCAGAAATGACTTAAACTTCCATTTGATATTACAGCAAATAATTTGGGAAATGATTAATGAGATTTTTAATTATACATTGAGTTTATCATAAAACAATCTGTGCCACTACAGCTGGAAAGGATCAGGCTTTAATTAGATCCAGGGAAAAATTCCACAGAGAAGCAAATCCATCCACTTCAGGTGCCCAGGACTTCTCCATTCCTGGTTCACCTTCACACTTGGCTGCTTAGCTTGTTTCTTAGCACACAGTGCTAATGAGGCCACAGCCATGTTTTCACTCCCTGTATGTGCCAGTTAGCTTCACTATGCTTCAGTGTTACAGATTGCTTTCTAAAATTTGGCCTGCCAACTCAAAGATTGCTCCACTCATTCATCAGGGAAATGTGGCAAAAAACAAGCAGGGAATATTCAATTAAAACTACTGGTGATCACATGGGGATGGGGGCAAGAAGGCTTCTTGGAAAAATCAGTCATCATATTTTTCAGGTTTTTTCAGACTCCCTCCAGCTTGACTGCTTTTAGTTTAACATTAAAAAATTCAATCATAAATGTGGCTCACTTTCCAAAAGCATCAGTGTCCCATTAGATTCCCAATCTCCAAAGCATTCTATCCTGGATTTGTTCACCATGGTTACTGACACAGGGAAAGCACTGAGTAGCATATGCCAACAGAACAAGGCTGGAATGATGACAGGTTAGTAGTAGAGAAACTGTTTGCATATTACTTTAAAATTGCAGGCAGAGCTATATGCCACCACCTTGAACTTCCCTAGGGCTTCATACTTCAAAACACAGTACATTTTTCAACAATTTTTACTGAGTATTAACTAACTACAGGGGCTTCCCTGGTGGCTCAGACAGTAAAGAATCTGCCTGCAATGCAGGAGACATGGGTTCGATCCCTGGGTCAGGAAGATCCCCTGGAGAAGGGCATGGCGATCCATTCTAGTATTCTTTTTTTTTTTTAATATTTATTATTTTTTTTAATTTATTTTAATTGGAGGCTAATTACTTTACAATATTGTATTGGTTTTGCCATACATCAACATGAATCTGCCACAGGTGTACAGAGAATCCCCATGGACAGAGGAGCCTAGTGGGCTACAGTCCATGGAGTCGAACAGAATCAGACACGACTGAGTGACTAAGCACAGCACGAGAGCACAGCAACTATGTGGGATGCAAAGAAATGTGTGGCAAGTGTTCAAGAAACTTACAATGGATTCATTTTTTAAATAAAGCCTCATAATTTGACCAAGTGGAATAAGTTCCACTGGCATTGCCAAAAAAAAAAAAATAAAAAAGGAGCCAAGAGTCATTAGGCAACTCAGCCTGGTCAAAATTCTATGAAAGACTTGGATGATGTTATAAAGGCCATGCTTATCAAGTTAAACATAACATGAGGATGGGAGGAATAATGAAACAGTACATTGAAGGAAGGGATGGAGATCCAAAAAGAACTTCACAATTTATAATGTTGGACAGAATCTATCAAAAATTGTATCGAGATTTATTCTGATCACGCTCTTGAAGCAGCTCTATGACCTTGAACTGCTATCTAATTAACTTGTGCTCATTATCCTTATCTGAAAAGTCTGAGTGGCCTCAGATAATTTGCCTACCAGGCAAGCCCTAAAAGTTTATAATTCTATGAATCAAGACGTTGTACGAGACAGCAAAAGAGACACTGATGTATAGAACAGTCTTATGGACTCTGTGGGAGAGGGAGAGTGTGGGAAGATTTGGGAGAATGGCATTGAAACATGTAAAATATCATGTATGAAATGAGTTGCCAGTCCAGGTTCGATGCACGATACTGGATGCTTGGGGCTGGTGCACTGGGATGACCCAGAGGGATGGAATGGGGAGGGAGGAGGGAGGAGGGTTCAGGATGGGGAACACATGTATACCTGTGGCGGATTCATTTTGATATTTGGCAAATCTAATACAGTTATATTAAGTTTAAAAATAAAATAAAATTTAAAAAAAAAAAAAAGACGTTAGACATTGGAAGCTTTACTGGGCATGAGTCTGGAAGCTGGGAAGGGGAACCGATTCGTCTTAAAAATTCAAACTGTGTCTCTGGCAGATGGTTGTCAGTTGTTAGTTGTCAGGATCTCTCGTTGAGCAAAAATGTGCTCCCATTGACTTACAAGTGTTTCTGTTTTGTAGCACTGGTTTTACAGTTTGGTTGCTTGTAGGAATCGTGCAACATCAGGCATCAGACCAGGGGGAGAAATATATAATGCTAGTCTTGATGAATTTGCTCACTATCTTCTGTTTATCTCAGCAGACTTCTGCCCCAGGCTTGGAATGAACACATTCTTCCCATCAAGTCCTAGGAATCATTTTTCACCATAAGCACAGAGGCCTCTTCAGCTCTGTGTCACTGAGTAACTGTCAGAAGACAAGTGCCATGACAAGAAATGTCCCTCCTTAAAATGGTTTATTTATTTTTACCTGAAGACATCCTGTTGAGAGAAGAGGTTCGTGAAGTCTTTATGCTTCATATAAAAACAACAACCTCACACAAAGAACAAGAAATGTTCTTGTTTACTGATCTAAAGAAGAATAAAACTGTCTCACACATAAGTGTCTATCATAAGCTTCCTCAGTGCCTCAGTGGTAAAGAATCTGCCTGAAATGCAGGAGCCACAGGAGATACAGGTTTGATCCCTGAGTTTGGAAGATCCCCTGGAGGAGGGCTTAACAACTCACTCCAGTATTCTTGCCTGGAGAATCCCATGGACAGAGGAGCCTCGTGGGCTACAGTCCACAGGGTCGCAAAGAGTCGGATACGACTGAAGTGACTTAGCACGTATGCATGTCTATGATAAGGGTTTAGTTTTAAAAACTATGGGTTGAATAAAAATTGTAACTAAGACAACTCATGTGAGGAATATACATCATTATACCTAATAAGAAACAGTACCCACTTTTATTTTATGCACAGTAACTATTATTGGCAGGGGACAGTTTGGTGATGTTTTTTACTTATGAATGAATGAGTTTTCAAAGGCTTGCTGTGTGGGACATAACTTTGAATACTGTTTGATAAATACATAATATCAATACAAATACACTTCCTTTCATTTACATATACATGCACACTCATGGAACATTAGTGGTCATTTGCTTCATTCTTTTATTTCATTCCAGTTATTCTTGCTCCTGGTGTACATATGAGAGTGAACAACAGGAGGCTTCATACCATGGTCCTTCTGATTCTAAAACCTCTGCTATCCTCTGTGTTTCAATATGGTTCTCTGTGTGCAAGGGGAATAATTATAGTCTGTCACCAGAACTTTTACAAGTATCTAGCATATTTGTTTTATATAATGTTAGGTAGGATGTGGTAAAATGCTTAATGGAGAAAAAAACCCTTTGGTGAAAAAAGTGTTCATGTCCAATTGGGAGAAAATGCAGAACAGACCACTTCAGTATATTTATTGTCATTGCCATTGAAATTAACTATGTACAATATTGTGCTAGGAAACTAATTTTGTATTTACAGGAAACAGAAAACTGTTATTTTTAATTGAGGATAATTTTTTACATTTTTTTTATTGATATCAGAATTAAGGTTATTAAATTACTGTTTGTCTTGTTTACATAGAATTTAACTGAGTAGGAGAAAAAAGAACTAAAACTTTTTGTACTAGTAGCTACTGAAAGTAAATTAGAAATATAAATACACTCAGATTTTGAAAGAAAATAGGTTTTGGAGAAAGTACAAATTCTCAGCAGGAAATCACTTAAAAAGGAATGTTGAGACTTCCCCACCCGCTCATCACAATTTCACCTCAGTTCCCACTTCATGGTGTTGCAAATTGATAAAAACAATATTTCTGAGAACTATCTCAAGTCAGAATCAAAGTTTAATACTAAAATAATGAAAGGGCTCTATTTAGGATTGGGAAACAGACAAGAATGCTTAAAATCACCCTATTATTGCCATTGTTCTGGAACTAAGGGAAAACTGCCTTAGAGCCAAGAAATAAGTAATAGATGTAAATATGAAAAAAGGCAGAGCTGAGTTTATTATTCTCAGTTGAATTGATTATGTATATGGAAATTAAAAAAATAGATCAATAATCAAAATTAAATAAGATAGACTATAAATTAATAATCAGGACATTTTAATATACAAATGATTATAAATAATACTTTGGAAGAAAATATCCTATTTTGATAGCAAATAAAAATGCTATAAAAATAACAGTTTTTCCTTAATGTATCTGTCCAATATAATAACAAATCACTGAAAGCGTGCTTTTTGGAAACTGGCAAAATATGCTAACTTTCCTATGAAAACTGAATTAGCTTGCCATGACAATCTGAAAAATAAGAATGATGAAGCAACTAAACTATCAGGTAACAAAATATATTTTGAAGAAATAATGTGTAGAATATATTTTCATTGATTTATGGACTTTCGTTTTTGTATTTATTTATTTATTTATTTATTTTTAAATTTTATTTTATTTTTAAACTTTACATAATTGTATTAGTTTTGCCAAATATCAAAATGAATCCGCCACAGGTATACATGTGTTCCCCATCCTGAACCCTCCTCCCTCCTCCCTCCCCATTCCATCCCTCTGGATTGTCCCAGTGCACTAGCCCCAAGCATCCAGTATCGTGCATCGAACCTGGACTGGCAACTCATTTCATACATGATATTTTACATGTTTCAATGCCATTCTCCCAAATCTTCCCACCCTCTCCCTCTCCCACAGAGTCCATAAAACTGTTCAATACATCAGTGTCTCTTTTGCTGTCTCATACACAGGGTTATTGTTACCATGTTTCTAAATTCCATATATATGCATTAGTATACTGTATTGGTGTTTTTCTTTCTGGCTTACTTCACTCTGTATAATAGGCTCCAGTTTCATCCACCTCATTAGAACTGATTCAAATGTATTCTTTTTAATGGCTGAGTAATATTCCATTGTGTATATGTACCACACCTTTCTTATCCATTCATCTGCTGATGGACATCTAGGTTGCTTCCATGTCCTGGCTATTATAAACAATGCTGCGATGAACATTGGGGTACATGTGTCTCTTTCCCTTCTGGTTTCCTCAGTGTGTATGCCTAGCAGTGGGATTGCTGGATCATAAGGCAGTTCTATTTCCAGTTTTTTAAGGAATCTCCACACTGTTCTCCATAATGGCTGTATTAGTTTGCATTCCCACCAACAGTGTAAGAGGGTTCCCTTTTCTCCACACCCTCTCCAGCATTTATTACTTGTAGACTTTTGGATCGCAGCCATTCTGACTGGCGTGAAATGGTACCTCATAGTGGTTTTGATTTGCATTTCTCTGGTAATGAGTGATGTTGAGCATCTTTTCATGTGTTTGTTAGCCATCTGTATGTCTTCTTTGGAGAAATGTCTATTTAGTTCTTTGGCCCATTTTTTGATTGGGTCATTTATTTTTCTGGAGTTGAGCTGTAGGAGTTGCTTGTATATTTTTGAGATTAGTTGTTTGTCAGTTGCTTCATTTGCTATTATTTTCTCCCATTCTGAAGGCTGTCTTTTCACCTTGCTAATAGTTTCCTTTGATGTGCAGAAGCTTTTAAGGTTAATTAGGTCCCATTTGTTTATTTTTGCTTTTATTTCCAATATTCTGGGAGGTGGGTCATAGAGGATCCTGCTTTGTCAAAGATAAGGTGTCCATATGTGTGTGGATTTATCTCTGGGCTTTCTATTTTGTTCCATTGATCTATATTTCTGTCTTTGTGCCAGTACCATACTGTCTTGATAACTGTGGCTTTGTAGTAGAGCCTGAAGTCAGGTAGGTTGATTCCTCCAGTTCCATTCTTCTTTCTCAAGATCGCTTTGGCTATTCGAGATTTTTTGTATTTCCATACAAATTGTGAAATTATTTGTTCTAGCTCTGTGAAGAATACTGTTGTATTTATTTTTTAAATAACAATCTGACAATAGAATATGTTTAGATTATAAGATATTTTTATGTTTGGAGTATTAACATCTGAATATTAAACAAAAAATTGTTATTTTAAAGTCTTTATGTTACCAGGTTAGGAAAATCGTAGTATGTGAAGCAACAACTTGCTTGAGATCACATTTAGGGACTTTAAGGGACATAGACATTGTATGTCTTTTCTTTGGCCTGTTGCCAGTCATGTCATGAAATTAAGAAATGGATTTAAATAATTACAAAAGACTATTCTAAAATTATATCATTAGGGTATACCTTGGAAATTTGGCACATATTTTGTTGCACAGTTAGTGGATATTTAGTTTATTTGCCCCATTTCTTGAAGCAGATGCTTGCTAACAGTTTTACATTGTGTTTTCTTTTTCTGTTAATAGTAATTTAGTGTACATGAATTAGAACATACTTGAAAAGGTTCTGTGCTGACATGAGTCACTCCTCTTCCGCCACCTATGCCTCCTGAGTCATTGTCAGGCAGGTGGCACCAATGGCAGAAGATAAATGGATATTAAGGATAAACCATCTTTACTAATACCCAACAGTTCACCTTCTTCTTGATATTTGGAGAAATAAAGACAGTCCTAAATATCAGTATAAACAATCATATGTGCTTCCCAAAAACTGTGTTAGAAGTAATGTACTTCAAAATTAATTCAGTTAACGAGCAATTTGATGGGTTTAAAACCAAAATTAGAGAAATGGAAGGAAGAGTACAACTATTGGAAAAACACAGTAGGGAATGTAAATAGAGTGTGAAAACTGCTGCGGAACAGATTGCTGTTATAATTAGAGACAGCATTTCACTCTCCTTTAAATATGAGTCCCTGGAAATTGCTGAGTGGAAGAGGTGGGGACACAGCTGTTTCAGCGTACAGCTGGTGGGAATCACAAGAACCATAGTTAAACGTAAACTAGCTAGCTAAATAAACTAGCTAACTAAGTAACTAAGACGCCTGGCTTGAACCTTAGATACAAATGTATAATGTTATCAAAAAATAAAGTATAGTTAGCTCATCAGAGAGTATTGAGGGAGAATAATAAAGTGCTCACCTGGTACAAAATATATTGTATGCATACTATGATTTCTTCAAGTCTTCAGTATATAAGGGCTCCATGGTGGCTCAGATGGTAAAGAATCTGTCTGCAATGTGGGAGACCTGGGTTTGATCCCTGGGTGGGGAAGATCCTGTGGAGTAGGAAATGTCAATCTACTCCAGAATTCTCGCCTGGAAAATTAGTATATAAAGAAAAGACAATCTCAAAAGAAAGAGATATTTGAATATTGATTAATATGGCTAACTGTAGCTTTCACATTAAATTGTGTCCTTTGTTTTATATAAATCTAGAGGAGAATTAACTGAATACTTGGTAATTAACCAAGATCCTCCCTCTCCCACACCCTCTCCCCCACACAGTCAAAAGAACATTCAATGAATGTCTAGGAAGGACATGTCACACACCCGATTACCATCTCACCAGATCTCTATGTACTCTCTGGAGAACCATATTGTCTCAACTCCTCTCTTACTTCATCTTAGTAAAAAACATATTTTAAAAAGTTCCAGACAGATAAAAAATAAAGAATACATACTCTTCTGACTTAGAGTTAACCCAAAGCTCAGAAATAGCAGGATTGAGCATTTTGTTCTCTCATCTTTTAGTGTTATCAAATACTGACATATAGACTATTTTCTTTCCTTTTTTAAGCTGCATACAGAGACCTGTTCTTACCAGTACATTAGCTGCACAGTTGGACAAGAAGAGCTATCCTCTAGATTTTCTTAGAAAGGATGATAATTGTAAAAAAATAAATTATCCCATGAGTGAGAGGATTTTTGGAAGAACATCAGTGACTCTGTGAACTGGACTATAAGAATTCTCAGGCTGTATATGTTAGCCCTTCTCCCCATCATATTCAGTGCAACCCAGAAATCCTGGTGGTACTTATCTCTACAATACAGACAGTTTTCACTTTTCTAACCTTTGCTTCATTCCTCCAGGAAAGAAAGAGTGGAAAAAAGGGACAAACTCTCTGGTGGCCATCCAAGCACTATGTCATCATCTCTTGTGTGTACTCCAACCTCTTTGATTCTGTTCCATAGAATATTTATACTTCAGCATCATGAAGGAGCAAAACCTGTTTTTGTATTTTAGAGAAATTTTTGATCATAATTTACACTATGCTTTACTGAATTTGCTGTACCCAGCAGTTGTGCATAAAGTTACTGTAGAGAAGGAACAGAGGTGCTGGGCTTATGCGGGTTCAAGCCTTGAGTCGAGAAAATCTCCTGGAGAAGGAAACGGCAGCCTGGTCTAGCGTTCTTGCCTGGGAAATCCCATGGACAGAGGAGCCTGGGGGGCTACATTCCATGGGGTCACAAACCATCAGACACGACTGAGCACACGCATACAACACAACGCAACACACGCTCAGAGAATAGAAATTATCTCTGGTGAAATATTGTCAAGAATCCACATGTGTTTTTACTTTATCTTCCCTTCCTAAGTATTTGTATTTTCTAGGATGGCTTTATAGATTACCCATGAATTATTTTCACAGTTATGATGATGGGGATCCAAATACTGTCTTTTGACACCACAGATCTGTCTCCCAACGGACACAGTCATTCTTTCCATCTCAAGCCATGGAGAAAATAGGGCTGAGGCGTAACAGAGCTTAAAATCAACTTTATTAAATTGAATTTCTCCAGAATTGAGAAGATACCTCACTTTTTCTATAGCCTTCAGGTAAACACTTCCAAAGAGGTATTTTAATAACCATTTAAGCACACAAGGACAGCTGTTCAGGTGGTTTCAGAGAGGATGAAAAATTGCATATGTCATCTGCCAGAGCACATACTAAATTACCTTGCCTACAGAAACTTTTTATTGGCCTAGAAGATATTTATTACCCCACTTGAGTTGTTAGAAAAACAATGTCCTAAACCTCCTATGGCAGAAAATATATCAATGAAAATTCAGCGTCACTTTAATCTTTTAATACGTACTCTGTTATTAGTGGCCTAAATTTCTTTGACAGAACATCAATGAAAACTGTTTCACTTTCATCTTTTACTATACTCTCTGTTACCATATTTCTGTGCTTATTAACAGTATTTGTCAAGGATTTGACCATTTTCTTAATATGCATTATTTAACATTTTATACAATATATTCAAACAAAAGAACACATAATTCACATAGGTTCAAATTATTTTCAGAGATTTAAGTTGTACACTGCAAGCTACCTTTCTAAGTATGTACTGTTTCAGGACATTTCAATATAATCAATCTATGGATCTTTGTTACTGTACTTAAAAATAATTAATCAAAATATTATTTCATTATTACATCTAATACTGAATATTTATATGCTTTTACCTAGAGAAATCTGTGGTAATTTATATAACATGGTAAAAAGAATGAATTCACCAATATAGATATTTTGCTAATTATTAAAATCCTTTTCAGTGCTAATTCTTATGTATTATTTCATATATACATCAAATTTCCATTTTACATAAAAATGTTAATTCATATAGTGACTTTTGAATAAAGAATGAAAAAAAAGCCTCATACTCATAAAAATGGCAAATGTCAAAACAAAGTTTTGATAAGGATGTGGAGAAACTAGAACACTTGTGTACAGTAAAATCGTACAACCACGGTGGAAAACAGTATGACCGTTCCCCCAAAAATTAAAAATAGAATTACTATAATAGCCAACAATTTCCCTTCCAGGTATATAACTAAAATAATTGAAAGCAGGATCTCAAACAGGTACTTGTAAACCCACGTTCATAACAGCATTATTCACAACAGTCAAAATTAGGACTTGTAAACCGAATTATACATCATAATAGAAGCAACCCTACTGGCCATCACTGAATGAATGATAAGCAACAGGTATACTTTATTTATATATATTAATATACATATATACACACTGTGGGATGTTATTCAGATTTTAAAAGGAAGGACATTCTGACCAGTTGCCACAATAAGGATAAAACTTAAAGACATCATGTGAAGTGAATGAAGACAGTTACAAAACTGTCTGAAAAATTTGGCTTGATTACACAAGGTACACAGTGTAATCGATATCACAGAGACAAACGATAGAATAATGGTTGTCAGGACCAAGGGGAGAGGAGAATTATTGTCTAACATGTATAGAGTTTCAGTTTTACAGGATGAAAGGACTTCTAAAGATACCTGGTGGCGATGATATCACAACATGAATGCATTTAATACCTCTGAAGTGTATACTAAAAATGACTAAGATGGTAAATTTTATGTGAATTTTACCATAATAAGAATAACTGGAAAGAATAAATCTGTACAAAAGATCTCATATGCTTCTAAGAGATAAATTTGATGGACTTGTAAATGCAATGAGCAAGGTTTAGCATATCAATTGTTGGGAAATGACAAGAAAAGATATTTCTGTCCTCAAATATCTTTACCATGTAGATGAGTTCAGAAACACATGAGGATATCTGTAGTGTGAATATGTGTGTTTGTGTGTTTAACTTTTACCAAACTTCATTGTGAAATCATAATTTATGACTAAATTTGATAAATAATCTGATAAAAAAGTTGTAGTTATAAGCACTTGGACACTCAAATATCAGACTGTTTTAATTGTTAAAAAAGAGGTGTTATTTAAAATGCATGTACTTAAGTTATGTTTAGTAAACCAAAATTCACTTGAGAGAAAAAGCAGGCATGGCTAAAGTATCGTACTATAGTTTGTCCAGGGAATTTTTCTCATGACAAATTCTACTTACTGAGCATGATTAAACTGTTTTAACATAGATTGTCATCTTTTTACACTTATGTTTCAAAACCCAAGAACTGACAAACTGTCTAATTTGACTATACAAATCCCATTGAATCTCTTTATTCAGCAGAAAGTATGTGACGATTTTGTGTCTCTCTCTGCCTGTACAGACTGCCTTTCAAGAATTAGGGTAGCTTTGAGCAGATCTGATCCAAACACCACACACAGATTCACTTCTCCCATAATACTTGCACATAAATTTCAAAATTTTCAGAGACAACAAGTGATATTTATATAAATAATACAATCAAAAAGTGCATATAAATATTTATAACATGAAATATGTTGAATTCTTTTTTTCCCCAAAAGGAATAAATAAAATGAATCATAATCCAGGTGAGCTGCTTTATTTTGAATATATACTAAATGAACATGGAAAAGTTATTTACCACATTCTGGGTTCATTAAATGAAATAATTTGCTAAATTTCCTCTTGGAAAAATATATTTATGAGTCCATAGAATTAATATAATTTGAAAATCAGTTGCTTTTTGCACACATGCTTAAATTATATTATTAATATTAAATAAAAACATTATTTTTCTAACATATCTAACATTGAATATCTACAAATTTAATTAATTTGTATTAATTAATTAATTTGGGAAATTCATAGTAATTCATGGCAACACAGGAAGAAAAGTATAAATTTCTACCTTATATCACATATCTGTTTCTTCATCTCAATTTCTAACATCTGAATAAGTTATAAACACTTGCAGTTGCTATATCGGAACCATGTTAGGCTGCATAAACAAGTGATTCGATTTCATCAAACCGGGGCTTTTTTCTGTTACATAAATAGTGCAAAGAAGGGCTGTTCAAACAAGGAATAAGCAGCTCCATCATATTGCTGGTGATCCTCTTTTCAGCCTTCAATTCTAGTATCCTTACAAAGTGGTTTTCAAAACTCTAGCTATCCTGTGTCCCAAAGGGGAAGATGGAGGAAAATTAAAGGTGATAGCCAAAAGGTGCAATGTATTCTATAGGTCTACCAACTCTAACAAGCTAAAAGAAAGAGATGAAGCAGATTTTAATATGTGAAGATATATACATACATAGTAAATTTTTAAAAATTGTCTTTAAGCATAGGAGATTGGAATTAGGAGTCAGAATTCACCGACAGCAACCTGGAAATATTAAAAGCCTTTTAATTTTGAGTATAAACAGAGTAAAATACAAAAGATTAAAAAAAAAAAAACTGGGCATGGCATTTATTATCCAGAATCAGAAACAAATGAATCAAAGAATTAGAAGCAAAGATTAAACCAAAAGAACTGAGACTGGAAGGTTAAATGTTCAGGAATGTAGATCTTGGGAAATCTAATGTTATCAGGATTGCAGGTGGTTACTGTGATGGCAACTAAAGAAATCATGACACAGGAAGACATCCTTTATAATCTAAGTAACTAACTTTTAACTTCCTTTCTGGTTAGAAAGCAGAGACTAAATACGAGTGATCCACAACTCTTAAGAGGAAGTGACAGCAATTCATTGCCAATAAGAGGATTAGTGCAAAATTTTATTTTCATCTTGGCTGGAGTAAATGTGGGTGTTTTAAAATTACAGTATCTATACCAGATACTGCATAGCCTTCAAGAGCACTTTTTAGAAAGTGCAGACTTGCTGACAGGGTCCTATGATAAAGGAATTTCACGTGTGTAAATTCAGTAGGGGGAAATTATATTGGTCCCACTAATCTACTGAGCTTCCTGCAGTTTCAACCCAACTGTTGTAAGGCTTTTATGGTTTAGTATAGACCAAAATGTTTGACTGAATGAAAATTGTCAAAAGCAAAGCATGTAAAAAAGTTCTAAACATGAAACTGGATTGTGAAAGGTATATACATATGTACATATATAATCTTTAGAAAGAATTAAGCTCTTGTTTAAATCAAGGTTATAGAAAGTACAATCAAAATATGTTTCATAGTAAGCATTTGATAAAAAGTATCTCACATGGAAAAAAATAAAAGTCTTTTTCCTGAAACAACAAAATTTATGCATTTATACTAAGAATTATTTCTTAAGAGCTTAGTTAAAAGTCATCATTTCATATATCACTGATTTTCAATATTTGAAGCATCAAAACCTGTTCATAAAAATAATTTAATGGAGACTACAATGTCAAAAACATAGAATTGCTATAATTAAAACAGAAGTCATTTAATTTCTACCTCATACTATTAACTGTTTAACTGCTCCAAATTTTCAATCTAAACAGCATACATTTTGAAACAGTTTCAAAAAGTAATGCTTATGAAGTGTATTCCCATAAAACTTAAAATTTGAAACATGTATTTTGGGCACAAAGTTCACTATAAAATTGAGTTCAATGTATAAAATGTTACACTATATCACCTGTTCCCACACACTCACCAGAATATTACATTTGTTATAATTGATACACCAGCATTGACACATCTCTATCATCCCAAGTCCACAGTTTCCATTAGGATTTACTCTTCATGTTGCATGTTCTATGGTTTTTGACAAATGTATTTGACAGGTTTCCACTGTTACAGTTTCATGCAGGGTAATTTCACCACTCTAAAAATACCCTATTCCACTATTCATTCCTCCCTGCAAACCATCTGTGGAAACCATTGATATTTTCTCTGTCACCATGGTTTTACCTTTTCCAGAATGTCATATAGTTAGAATCAGATAAGGCAATGGCAACCCACTCCGGTACTCTTGCCTGGAGAATCCCGTGGACGGAGGAGCCTGGTGGGTTGCAGTCCATGGGGGCGTGAAGAGTCGGGCACGACTGAGCGACTTCACTTTCACTCTTCATTTTCATGCATTGGAGAAGGAAATGGCAACCCACTCCAGTGTTCTTGCCTGGAGAATCCCAGGGACGGCAGAGTCTGGTGGGCTGCCGTCTGTGGGGTCACACAGAATAGGACACAACTGAAGTGACTTAGCAGTAGTAGTAGTAAGACAGTACGAAGGCTTTTGTGATTGCCTTCTTTCATTTAGTCATATGCATTTAAATTCCCCCTACATCTTTTCATGGCTTGATAGCTCATTACTTTTTACCAACGAATAATAGTCCACTGCACAGATATCTCATTGTGGCTTAGCGGTAAAGAATCTGCCTGCAATGCAGGAGACCTGGGTTTGATCCCTGAGTTGGGAAGTTTCCCTGGAGTAGGGCATGGCAACTCACACTAGTTTTCTTGACTAGAGAATCCCCTGAACAGAGGAGCCTGGAGGGCTGCAGTCCATAGGGTCGCACAGAGTTGGACACAACTGAAGCAACTAAGCAGCAGATATAGTCACCAGGGAAAGCTGGGAAAGACTGAGGGCAGGAGAAGTGGGCATCAGAGGATGAGATGGCTGGACGGCATCACAGATGCGGTGAACATGAACTTGGGCAAACTCTGGGAGATGGGGAGGGACAGGGAGGCCTGGCTGCTGCAGGCCATGGGGTCACAAAGAGTCGGACATGACTGGGCAACTGAACAACAACAACAGATACAGCACAACTGATTTATCCACTCACTTACTGAAGGAGATCTTAGTTTCCTTCAAGTTTTGGTAACTATGAATAAAACTACTATATACATACATGTGCTGGTTTTTACATAGACTTAAGTTTTCAACTCATTTGGGTAATACAAGGAGTCTGATGGCTGGATTGCATGGTAAGACCAAAAGGTGCTGCTGCTCTTCATCTTCACCAGCATCTGGTCTTGTCAGTGTTTGGGATTTTAGCCATTATAATATTGTTTGTCTACTTTAAATTATGAAATATGTTTTTCAGATGCCTTGCTATCATGTTCGTTATTTTGGTTGCTATTCATAAGAAAGATGTGCTATAAATAATATATAATCATAAAAAGTATGATAAAAAACCTCAGTTTTAATGAACATAGAGAAATTTAACAGGGATTGGCCCTAGAAATTCCCCAGGGATTATTCCCTTTGGATGGTCTTAATATTCTTATTGCTTTTTTCTCTGAAGAGAGTAATAATTGTGGTTTCCTTCTAATCAAATTTACCCAGAGAAAAAGTACTTTTATTTTCCTTCATCCTATTGAATAATGATTGAATTTATCTTGTAACATTCTAAAAAAAATTTAAGTTTAGGTATCCTATTCTTAGTAAATATTTGTATAATACTGAATGACTTTTTCCCATTCATTTCTCCTCAATAGCCATTAAGTTAAAAAACAAAATCAGTCTGTTGTTTTCCATTTTTCTGAAAGCTTGTAAGACATATACAAACATAATATATATTCTTTATTTTTCATTTTTAAAATCTTTAATTCAGTAGAATTTTGTCTGACAGCTTATTTTGTCATCTAATCCTTAATAAGAGAAATCACTGCTCTTCTTTACAGGTCTTTTCTCTCTTTCATTTTCCTAAAGCTGCATTTATATTCTCTGGTGATCTGTTGGTGTGTGTGTGTGTATGTATGTGTGTGTGTGTGCGTGCACACGTGTTCGGTCTTTCAGTTGTGTCCAACTCTTTGTGACCCTATGGACTGCAGTCTGCCAAGTTCCTCTGTTCATGGAATTTTCCAGGCAAGAATAATGAAGTGTGTTGTCATTTCCTACTCCAGGTGATCTTCTTCTCCAGCAATGTAGGGGACAAAGGGATCAAATCCACATCTCCTGCGTCTCTTGTTTTGGTAGTATGATTCTTTACCACTGAGTCACCTGGGAATCCCCATTGGTCTATGTACTCAAATCTGTACTGCCTTCTTTCTCAAACTTTTTCAATTTGTCATCCAATTTTCTTAGGTCTATCTAATCAAGTTGACCATTTACCGTCTGCCAAATCTACCCATGCTGTTTAATACAATTGAGAGAAGACAATGACTCTTACTAGGGATCCCAAATTTCTGATCTCAGCTACCCATTCAGGCTGTACTAGACATTCCAAATGGCATATTCTAGAAGCACTTTCTTTCACTGGCCTCAAGTTTGCTTTCAGTTTCAAGCCAATGATATTTTTCCATAAACCTTGATTCTTCACCCTTATATTTATCATTGCTATTTAAAATTGGATAGCTTAAATAACCCGTAGATTGTATTATCTAACTTCACTAAATGCTAAATTAAATGAGGAAAAACTACAGATGCTTACTGATATAATCTGGGGGGAATATTAAATAAAATAATCAAATAATGTCCTTAACACTGTGCCTGATAAATTGAGAGTACTCAGTAAATTTTAATAATTAATATTATTTATTTATCATAACCATCAACCCTTCCTGAAATGATTTTATTCTTATTAAATAACTATTAATAGTATTGGAAAATCCTTATCAAATATTATTAAAACATTAATAGAAATTATAAGGACATGTAATATAAAGTATATTCTCAGTTCAGTTCAGTTGCTCAGTCATGTCCAACTCTTTGTGACCCCATGGAATGCAGCACATCAGGCTTCCCTGTCCATCACCAACTCCCAGAGCTACTTTCCAGTCACTTAAAATCAGATAACAGATGGAAATTATTTAGTATTTTCTTCATTTTAAGATCCTAATTTGTTGGTGAAGCTAGAAAGTGTGTGATATGTCCAAACACCGTTCACCAAAGCCTCATGGCAATAAAATTAAAGGAAAATAGATTTGATACATGTTACAATAAATGTCCATGTTTAATCATTGATCAGAAGATTATCAGACATTACTGAATATTAAGCAGTCACTTATTTCAATGACCCTTTCTGATATTATTTAAGTATACATTTTAAAACTGATTTCAACTCAAGATTCATCATTGACTTATTACTTTTATTTATATTAAAAACAGAGTTCCTAATATGTGCTATCATTATGCTAAGCATTTTATAAATAACACTAAACTTAAGCCTTATATTATCCTAGCAAATAGGGACTCCTATAATTCCCATTTTATAGGAGTGAGTTAAGAAGATGAATTCACTCTTTCAAACAGTCCCGTCTTCTTACTCATTGAATTTGCTCACGGTTTCCTAATCAGACTATGTTTATCTGGTTGATTGAAGTCTGTACTTCCATATTACTATGAGATAAAATTAGGTACATGGGTTAAAACCAGTTTCCTATCATTTACCTTACAGGTATTCCAAAATGACCAAGTAAATGTATGTATGTAAGGTGTTTGTCAAATAATTATTTGCCAACTTCCATACCCCTTTTATTAGTAGGCAATATATTAAAAGAAACCCCATATACCTTTAATAATTACTCAAATAAGTTAAATAGTTATTGGGCTACAGTATGTTAAAGAGTAGGGACTTCTCAGGCGGCAAGGTGGTAAAGAATTCACCTGCCAATGCAGGGGATGCCGGAGACCCTCGTTCCATCCCTGGGTTGGGAAGTTCCCGTGGAGGAGGAAATGGCAACCGCACTCCAGTATTCTTACTTGGGAAATCCCATGGATAGACAGGGACGGGGGAGCCTGGTAGGCTGCCGTCTATGGGGTCGCGCAGAGTCGGACACGACTGAAGCGACTTAGCAGCAGCAGCGGGCTACAGTCCATGACATCACAAAGAGCTGAGCGACTGAGCACATGCACATTTTAAAGAGAAGTTTGGTGATACTCTGATTTCTTGATATAACACTAGACATATTAGTTCCTGTAAACATATTATAGTCCTTTAATTCAACTGGATGATAAACTTCTAAGTATTTTAACCTAAAAGCAAAGTTGTGATGAGACTCACATATGTTCCTCAAATTTTGATTTCTATTTCTTAAATTTTTTAGTATGCTTTTCTATTGATTTCCTTTACCAGAAAGTGTTTGCTCAGCTTTTGAAATATGCAAGAGATTAAGGTTGCTGATTCACTGATCACCATTTTATTGCAGGATTTATGAAAAATGTACTTTGTTGTTATATACACTCCAAATCAGTTTATGTGAAATACTTAAGCTTTATATTTGCTATTCAAAAAGAGAATTGCAAGCTTTCTGTAACAGTAAAGTTACCTATATGATGCTTTCATGGAAAATAGTGTTTAAATTCTGTTTAATTTGCAAAGTCAACTCTAGATCCAACATTTTATTATAGAAAGGATTCAGACTGTTTATATTTGAAGGCTATTATTTAGCTATTGATTTTATGTTTATCTACTTCTATCTTATCTAGACTAATGATGTAGAAGTTAAAGGAGTAGGTATAAAAGGAGTATTCAGTAAAGTTTTTGGAAATAGGTATAATGGAAAAGCATAGTTACCATCTAGATACATAAGTCACAGAGTAAATGCAGAACTAAGACACAGGCAGGGATGAAGGCAGTCAAAGACCATTTTCTTCTTTCTAGAAAGAGCTTGGCATTTTCTTTACTGAATTTAGGTTATTTAGAGCTCTTTATGTCTTCAGCTCTATGATAAAATCTGATTTTCTATATTAACTAGTGTGTTTTATTTTAGAATGGGACAATGATCTTTCCAAATTAATTCTTAACTGATACAAATACCTGCAAACCTCATGACCCTATGCTAGATGTTGAAAATACAAAGATATATTTCTTGTTCTTTTCAGAGAGTTTGGGGACTATACACATATTTGTATTCAATTTAAGCCGCATAGTACAGACTCCTCACATAAGAGATTTATAGCAAGTGAGAGAGTATCCAGTTATAACTAAAAGAAGAAGAAACAGCCTTTCAGAGGAAGTAATGAACAAGTTGAGGGATGAAACAGGATTTTTAGAGCTCCTCACGGGCTGGTGCTCATAAAGAAGGCTTTCCATTTTATGGATATACCACAGTGTGTTTATCTGTTCACTGACACTTAAGTTATTTCTAGTTTTTGCTAATAACAAAGTTTTTATGATCATTAATTTACAAATCATTAAATAAATGCACGCTTTTATTTCTCTTGGGTAAATATAAGCATATAGAAGGGCATCTGCTGAATCAAATAGACAATGGATGTTTATCACTTTATAAGAAACTGCTAAACTTTATCTAAAATGGTTTCATCATTTAACATTCCCACTGTTAGTGATGATAGTTCCAATTGCTCCATATGCTTGTTAGTGCTTGATATGATCAGTCTTTTTGCTTTTAGTCATTCTTAAAGGTACAGAGAGGCATCATGCTGTGGTTTTAATTTGTATTTCTCTAATGATTAATGATACTGGATATCTTTTCAGGTGTTTATTTCATATTCTTATTTCTCTGTATTTTAAAAAAATTTTATTTTATATTAGAGTAAAGTTGATTAACTGAAACTTAAAAGGTTTGTTAGTCCCCCAACTTTCTTTTTAAAACTGCTTTGGCTCTCCTAAGTCCTTTAATTTCCATATGAATTTTAAAATCAGCTTATCAATTTCTGAAAAATAGTAGCTAGAGTATTAACAAGGATTGTGTTCTATCTGTAAATAAGTTTGAGGAGTAATGATATTTTAATGATACTGATAAATCTGAGCCACTGACTTTGGATATTTTCCATCTATTTAAAGTTCTTTGAGTTTCTCTAGGCAATATTTTGTGCTTTTCATATTTTTTGTCAAGTTTTGCTTTGACTACTCAGTATTTTTCTGCTATGGTAAATATTATTTTTGCCTCAATTTTCAATTGTTCATTGATATGGTAGAAAATGTAATTAATTTTTGTATATTACTCTCTAATTTTGCAATTTTGCTGAACTCATCTATTAGTTCCAGGAATTCCTTTTATAGATTTAATTAGATTTTCTGTATAGATGGTCATCTATATATAGATGGTCATATATATATATACATAGATGGTCATCTATATATATATAGATGGTCATTCTATCACAAATAAAGACACTGTATTTCTCTTTCCATTCTAGATGCCTTTTATATCTCTATCTTTTAACTTGTTAATTTGGTGAATTGTAATGTTGTTGTTGTTTAGTCACTAAATCTGGTCTAACTCTTTGCAACCCCACGGACTGCAGCAGACCAGTCTCTAAGTCCTCCACTATCTCCTGGAGTTTGCTGAAATTCATGTCCATTGATTTGGTGATGCTATCTAAGGATCTCATCCTCTGTTGCCCCCTTCTCCTTTTGCCCTCAATCTTTCCCAGCATCAGGGTCTTTTCCAATGAGAGGCTATTCTCATCAGGTGGCCAAAGTACCAGAGCTTCAGTTCCAGCATCAGTCCTTTCCAATGAATGCTGCTGCTGCTGCTAAGTCGCTTCAGTCGTGTCCGACTCTGTGCGACCCCATAGATGGCAGCTCACCAGGCTCCCCCGTCCATGGGATTCACCAGACAAGAACACTGGAGTGGGTTGCCATTTCCTTCTCCAATGCATGAAAGTGAAAAGTGAAAAGTGAAAGTGAAGTTGCTCAGTCATGTCCGACTCTTCGCGACCCCACAGACTGCAGCCCACCAGGCTCCTCCGTCCATGGGGTTTTCCAGGCAAGAGTATTAGAATAGGGTGCCATCGCCTCCTCCTTCCAATGAATATGCAGGTTTTATTTCCTTTAGGATTGACTGGTATGATCTCCTTGCTGTCCAAGAGACTCTAAAGAGTCTTCTCCCTAACCACAGTTCAATAACATCAGTTATTCTGTGCTTATTCTTTATGGCCTAACTCTCACATCCTTACATGACTACTGGAAAAATCACAGTTTTGATTATACAGAACTTTTTCAGCAAAGTGATGTCTCTGGTTTTTAATATGCTATCTAGGTTGGTCATGGCTTTCCTCCCTGGGAGCAAGTTTTTTTGTTGTTGTTGTTAATTCCATGTAATGACCCCTGCTCAACTGTTGAGCTAAATTTACATTGGTAGGATAAACCACACTAGACTGTGGAGTATTTAAATAGGTAGGTAGGTAGGTAGATAAACTGATAGATATATATAGATTCAATTTGCTAAAAATTGTTTAGAATTTTTTGCATCTGGATTCATGAAAGATATTTGTCTGTAACTGTTCCTTTTTGTCTATTTTTATTAGGGTAATCCTAAGAAAATGAATTGAGAACTATCCACTATTCCAATTTTCAAGATTTCTTTTACAGAACTAGTATCATTTTTTCTTTAAATATTGTGTTCATTCTACTGATAAAGCCATCTAGATAAGGCATATTCCTTAGGGTAAGTGTTTGAAAAAGGCACTTAATTTCTTTAGTAACCTCTTTTATTACTGATACAAGTGTCTTTTCTCTCTCTTTTTCCCCTCTGATTTATCTGGCTAGATGTTTGTCAATTTCATTAATTTTTCTCAAAGAACCAGCTCTTTGTTTCATTGATTTCTCTTATTTTATGGTTTATTCATTTCTACTCAGATCTTTATTCTTTTCCTTGTCCTATGAATTTCCTATATCCTCCTTTTCTAGTTTCTTACACTACTGCTGAGGTAAATGACTTGACAAGATGTTTTTGCTTTTCTAATATAGGCTTCTAGAATTATGCATTATTTATTTCTTAAGTATTTCTTCAGCAGATCTTATGTATTTTGAAATGTGTTTTCATCTTTCATTTAAAATATTTAATAATTTATTTTCAGTGTAGTTTTATCAGTTGCCACTTCATGTTTTGGAATTTGGTTTATAGATATGTAATGATTTAGGACTGTCATGTCCTCTTGATAAACTGACCACTTCATCATTATGATAATATGCATTTTTATTCTGAAATATATTTTGTGTGATATGAATATGCCAAACCTAAGTTTCCTTTTGGAGAAGGCAATGGCACCCCACTCCAGTACTCTTGCCTGGAAAATCCCATGGACGGAGGAGCCTGGTGGGCTTGTGGTGCATGGGGTCGCTAGGAGTAGGACATGACTGAGCGACTTCACTCTCACTTTTCAGTTTCATGCATTGGAGAAGGAAATGGCAACCCACTCCAGTGTTCTTGCCTGGAGAATCTCAGGGATGGGGGAGCCTGGTGGGCTGCCGTCTCTGGGGTTGCACAGAGTCGGATACCACTGAAGTGACTTAGCAGCAGCAGGCTCATCAGTGAGTGAGATGGGGTAGAGAAATTTGTCAGTAGTCTTACCAGAGATACCTAAACTTCCAAATAATAGCTAACACATCATTCCAGCACTCTTGCCTGGAAAATCCCATGGACAGAGGAGCCTGGAAAGCTGCAGTCCATGGGGTCGCTGAGGGTCAGACATGACTGAGCAACTTTCACTTTCACTTTTCACTTTCCTGCATTGGAGCAGGAAATGGCAACCCACTCCAGTGTTCTTGCCTGGAGAATCCCAGGGACGGCAGAGCCTGGTGGGCTGCCATCTATGGGGTCGCACAGAGTCGGACACGACTGAAGCGACTTAGCAGCCGCAGCAGCAAGTTTCCTTTGATTAGTGATAGAATGATATAATTTTTAACTCATTTACTTTTAACTAAATTAGTTACTTTAAACTAAATTCAAAGTACATTTTTAGGTAGCAAATAGTTTGGTATTGCCTTTTTATTTTTATTTTTTAATATAAATTTATTTTAATTGGAGGTTAATTACTTCACAATATTGTATTGGTTTTGCCATACATCAACATGAATCCACCTTTTTAAATTCAGTCTGATATATTTTTGCCTTTTCATTGGGTTTTTGCAAAATGGAAAACAACTTGGCAGAGTTAGTTAACATAAATTTGAAAGCATGGCTTAGAAATCCCAGAGGAATTGGGAGTGAGATTTTTATTGTAACACTGTCTGTTAGTAGAAGTAGGTGCAATCTAGGGTCCACTATTGAGGACAGGATGAGCAAAGGAGAGCACAAAGTATGAAATACTCTGAAGTGTTCAGAAGTCAAGAAGCCACTTGTATGATAAGTAGTGTGGCTAAATGTTTAAGCAATGTTGAGTAAAAAGTATGACATAGAAAAATGTTGGTATCAAAACTCCAATTATATATATTCACAACCACACCAAGCTACACATTTTTAAAGAATTCATAAAAACACAAGGATACATATTAAACACTTAGGATAGTCAGGAATATGCATGAGAGAAAATAAACATATGCATAAATAATATGCTACTAAAGTAAAATTAAATAATTCTTTATTCTTAGGATTCAAAAATTTTTTTAATTGAATTAAAATTAAGACTGAAAAACTAAAGTTCTGTGGATTCAAGTATGCCTAATATTTTAATACAATTTACTGCATACCATTTAGGAAATAAACCTGTTTTGAAGCAGGTATTTATAAGACAGGAGGTACAGTTGTAAAGTTATTGATTGTTTATTGCCCTCTAGAGTATGCTCACATTAATTAGCATGGAAATCAGCTCAGTAACAATTAATAAAGAAATATATTTAAGTGCCATATGTTTCTGTTAATTCATGCATGAAACTGCAATTATCAAGAAATGTTAAGCAGAGATCAGACAATTACTGATCCTAATCAAAATTACAAAAGTCAGACTTTATAATAAACTGGAGTTAGATTATGAGTTTGTATTTTAGTCATGTCTAGACAGTTTCTAAAACAGCCTTTCTTAATTATCCATACCCCATTCCTCTGATAAGAAATAAAAGGATGGTGGTAGAGCTAAGCCTCAAATACAACATGTTCCCTTAATTTGAATCAGTCTTCACTAGCCATGTGTTTGATGGATCTGAACTTTAAAAACCAACCATTTACACAATGTTTTAGGTCAAATATATTTCAATTAACACAACAACAATAACCAAGGCCTTGTCTGAGGAGTAGAACAGCCAGGGCTGCTGCTGACATGGTACAGCTTGCACAATGCAATTTGTAGGGGGCACCATTCACCTCTCTGTACCATAGATGTGTATGCATATTATGATGATTTTTAGCAAATGGCAGTAAATTCTCTAGAGAATTGGGTGATTTATTCTAATACTCACATAAATGACATTCAGCTGAGCTCATGAAGGCAGCATCTCCAGTTTAAATGAGGTATTGAGATGCTGTTCCCCCATACTTACTACCTTCCTTAACTCACTTTTCTTTCCTTTCTTGCTTTATTCTTAAAAGCAGACAGACCTTTATTCTGAAAAAGCAGACAGACCTTTATTCTGAAAAAGCAGACAGACCTTTATTCTGAAAAGCAGACAGACCTCCTGGATAATCTGGAACTTTCGTGAGCAGGTAACTGTTTCTGCTCTTTAAAGCACAGGTTCCATTCCATCATTCTTGGTCATAATAGCAGAATGTCAAATGTAAGACTCTCACATAAAACTAAATATAAATAAATTATAAATTTCACCCATAACCCAAATTAAATGAACAAATAGGTAAGTAAATACCTAAAAGTACATTTGAGATGCAGTTTACATTTAATTTTATGAGTTTAATAAATGCTTGCCCAAGACACAGTGCCCTGGTGTGAATATTTGGGGGTGTGTGTGAGAGTGTGTGTGATATGGTTGTATCCAAGTTGCTCTGAGTTCTTCCTCTGCTTTTGCCAAAACACTCAGTCATTTTTACTTCACTCCAGAGGAGCATTTAGGCTTTATTTTGAAAGTAACTGTGTTGGGGACCTCAAAGTCCACTGTCAAGTTGCATGCTTCTCTAGAAGAACTCACAGAATTCAGGAATGCTGTTACATTTATGATTATGGATTATTACAGTGAAAGAGCACAGATTAAAATCAGAAAAGTAAAAAGATGCTTATGGTAGGTCCACCGGATATGAGGCTCAGGCTCATATCCCCTCTCAATGGGGTCTCACGGATAGCATGCTGTCCTCCCAGCAATGATGTGCCACAACACACATGATATGCTGCCGCTTAGGCAAGATCACTTGAGCTTTGACTTCCAAGAATTTTATAGGAAGTCAGCTACTTAGGTCTGTGGCTCTAAGATGACTGACTTCAGCTACTCAGAAGTCAAAGTGATACAGCATGATCCGTAGCCCCAGAAATACAAAAAAATAAAAAGGCATTCACCATAAATTACAGTGTTAGTATAAACCATCACGCATGCTCCAAGATCTCAAATACACAGACTCTCTTATCAGTCAGGATATGCCAGGGGCTTAGATTATCTCCCAGGAACTGTTCAATGGCTAGTCCTGAAAATCCTTTGTCAAGCGTTATAGTTTCCAGCAGGAAACTTCCAGAAGAACAGGAACTCAGAAGTGTGATTTTTGTTTTCTCATTGACACAGATAGTCTTAAGTCTTCCACTACCCAATGATCTACACTGAGTGCCTGTTCTTGGAACCAACCATAACTGTGCTTTCTGGATCTCCTCTCACTCTCTGGCATACCTCCACTAGCGATTTGGATATAATGGTGGAGTGTGCTTGGCTCAATCTGATGGCAAACTTTCAAGTGAGGCTGCTGATTATTACACCATAGTTCAACAACTCTGGGTGATAGTGCACATAAACACGGCCTTTCCATTATGCTCATGGCATTTGGCAGGCCACACCGGTGCAGGTAGGCTGTTTACAGAAAGAAGCCATTATCACTCATAGTTGATCCTGAGCACTGAGAGGCCAGGATCCAGGAAGGCCTCGCCTTCCTCTTTGCTCCTGCCTTCTTTTGATCTATATATACTCTACTAGCAGGAATACTGGAAGCCCTTGTTTCTTAGACTCCTCCTCTTTTCTTTGACCTCTCTGGCTTCTGCATGGAATCCAACCTTCACCCTGATCATGGCTAGTTTAGTTGATGGCACTGAACTAGGATGTCCCCTTATTCTGAAATCAGTATATTAAATGATCCCTCATGGCCTCACAGAGAAATGCATTTACTATTTTTCCTGTGATCACTATACACGACCTTAAAATTCAAGAAATAACCAGAAAAGAAAATTCACTCCAGCTAATATTGAATTCTACTGTGCACCTGTGTCATATCTTTTATGTATTTTATGCTACAAACAATTTCAGAGACTACAATAAGGGACAAGTGAAGGAGAAAAAAGCACTGTTTTGTTCTATGTATATTTTATTGTCGTGTTGCTGCCAGATTTTAAAGCACACGTCATGCCTGTGTTTATAAGCATACTTGTGTATGGTATATATGACACATCCAAATGCACATAAATGGAAAGAGAAAGTATATCATATGAATTGCACATTTTCTCCTTCACAGTTCAGAAACTTTCTCCTGCAGTTAATAACCTACAGGCTTAAACATATTGCTCTTCTTGAGGATAGGGGATATAACCATCTTCTTTATAAGTTGTCATCACAATATGGGTTGGATGTCCTCAACAGTCTATTTGTCTTTATTTGTGGAACCATTTGTGTTAACTGGAAACTTACTAGAAACACAGACTCTAAGATCTGCATACAGACATAGTGAACTGAAAACCCTGGAGAGAGTCCTCAGCAGTTTTGGTTTTATTGAGTCCTTCGGGTGCTCCTGAAGCACACTTAAATTTGAGAGGCACTGTCTTAGAGAATGAGGAAAAGAAAAGCGAGCATTACTTTAGGAATTTGAAATTGTGGATTAATGTTATGATGGTATTTTATGCTCAAGAAAACTAAACACACATCATAATTTATGGTTCTGATAGCAAATACAACTAGAAAACACAATGGATGATCGATACAGATAATATGGTCCCTGTCAAAGAAATGTTTGTGCTTTCACTAAAATATGTTCCTTGTAATAAACAAGGCAGCTGACTTATATATAGTAATTTGTGATTTGGGAGAGTAACATCTGGTTGGTGAGTAACATGATCAGGGAGGGATCTGATCATTGAGCAACTCCTTCTGGTCATTTTCCTGAATGCCAGTTACGTTTAAATATGCCAAAGGAAATGCAGCTCTACTTCATATGTAACAGATTAGATGGCTTAGAGAGGGTGGGAACTAGCCAAAGCCAAGCTTGTTTCTGACATATAGGGGTTGTGTAAACATGCAGAGGGAGGATAAATTGCACATATAATACAATTTTGTCCTAGAGGACCATTTAGATTGCTTATGATATCTCCCATAAAAGGAAATAAAGCAAATGGTGTGGATAAGCAGCAGGCAAGGTTTCCTTGGTGGTTCAGAGGGTGAAGAATCTGCCTGTAGTGCATGAGACCCAGGTTTGATTCCTGGATTGGGAAGATCCCTTGGAGAAGGAAATGGCTCCCCACTCCAGTACGCTTGCCTGGAGAATCCCATGGATAGAGGAGCCTGGCAGGCTACAGTCCATGGGATCATAAACAGTCAGACACAGCTGAGCGACTTTCACTTTCAGACCCTCTTTTAACAATCCAGAGGACATGGACCTGCATCGTAAAATTGCTGAGCTTTAGCCCAGGAGAATAACATTCTGTAGAGGGTTGTAAGTATGGGTTGCACTTTTTGTTTAGTTCCCAAGTCCAAGAGAAGTTTATTTGTTTGAAACTCACAAGGATGAGGAAAAATTGAAAAAGATCCAACTCAGTTTTATAATATATTATATTACATTATGCTAATGTAATATATATGTATATTGACTCTCTCTTTTCTAATTATAAAAGACAACTCTGGACTCAAAATTCAGAAAATATGTAGAAGCAGGGCAGAATATTTTCCAATAAGCATGTTCCTAATCTTAAAAAGTATCTGAAAACAAGCTAAAATTGCTGTTGGATGTATTATACAAAATCTGCACATGCCCAGCATATCAACTTGGCTATCTAATTGTCCTTTTATGAGGTGGTCAAAAATTATTCCTCCCAAAGATCTGGTCTTTATCCCTGGAGTTTGTGAATGTATTACCTTATTATGTGTTGGGCTTCCCTGGTGGCTCAGATGGTAAAGTGTCTGCCTGCAATGTGGGAAACATGGGTTCGATCCCTGAGTCAGGAAGATCCCCTGGAGAAGGATATGGCAACCTACTCCAGTACTCTTGCCTGGAAAATTTCATGGACAGAGGAGCCTGATAGGCTACAGTCCATGGGGTTGCAAAGAGTCGGATATGACTGAACGAATTCACTTTCATGTATGTGTTACCTTATGTGGAAAATAGGGTATTGCAAATGTGATCAAGGCTTTGGACCTTGAGGTACAGAGATTAATATGGATTATCTGCATGAGTCCAGTCTAATACGTGAGTCCTTATAAGCAGAGAAACTTTCCTGGGTGTAGTCAGAGAGAAATGTGGCTTATGGAAGAAGGTCAGAGAGTTGTGATGTAAGAACCAGCCAGACTACCTGTTGTTGGTTCTGAGATGCATGGACTACATCCAAGGACTGGAAAGAGTCCTTTAGGATCTAAGAGTGGACTCTAACTAATGGCCAACCATGAAATGGGGCCCTCAGACCTTCCCCTACAAGCAATTTAGTTCTGCTAACAGGTGAATGAGCACAGAAACAGATTCTCCCTAGAGCTTGCAGAAAGGAACACAGTCTGGCTGACACATTGATTTTAGTACAGTGAGACCCATACTAGACTTCTGACCTACAACAACTCTAAGACAATAAAGTTTTGTTAAGTCCAGTTTATGGCAGATTGCTATGACAGCAATAGAAAATTCATATACTTCAAATGTAATATTTCAAAAATTTAGCTCTAATATTCCTCTTAATCCAGATCTTCCTCCAAGTTTTCTGATGTCTATAAATGGAGTCACCATGTGCATACCCTTCCATCTGTTGTAGGCATACCCATCAGAGGACAAATAAATGGCACTGCCAGAGTTTTCTTTCTAAGCATGACTAGAGAAAATGGGCAGATCACTGACAATTCTGCAACAGGAAGAACCTTCAAACCAGCCCCTTGCTGAGAGATGTGCCACCCAGAGCACAGGCACAAATGCAGGCCCATATATCATATGTCTGCATATTTAAATAAATGAGTGGAACAGATTCCATAAATGAGTGGAACAAAATCTTAATAGCTTTACCTTCTGATGTGTCAAATTTAGCTTCTTTAAGTCCAGGTATACCAGATATCCATTTAGAAATCTCAAATTCCTGGTGTTTCTGTGCTTGTCTGTAGCAGTGTAAGGAGTGCCAGCACCCACCCAAATCCTAAAGTGTGCAGCTTAGGGAGGAGTTCTTCTAGCCCGGGTCAAGGATGGGTATAGAAAGTTAAAAAAAAATAAATAAGAAGGAAAAATGCTTAGTCTTCATGATTCTTACACTCTATTGGGCAGACAGAATATAAACAAGAAACATAAGTAAAATATATAGTGCTTTGTAATGTATGTCTATATCCAATTTCATTAGACATGGTCAAAGCTTTATCAAAGTGTTTCCATTAGTTTTTTACTGCATGAGTTCTAAGTTACTTTAGTTGTGTACAACTCTTTGTGACCCTATGGACGGTAGCCCGCCAGGCTCCTTTGTCCACCAGATTCTCCAGGCAAGAATACTGGAGTGGGTTGCCATGCCCTCCTCCAGGAAATCTTCCTGACTCAGGGATGAATCACGCACCTCTTAATGTCTCCTACATTGGCTGGGGGGCTCTTTACCACCAGTGCCAGTGCAACAAATCACCACAAGCTTAGTGATTTAAGATCCACATTAATTATCTTCCAGCTTCTGTATGTCAGAAATCTAGGCATGGCTTAATGGACCTTCTGGTCAGGGTTTCCCAAGACTGCAATCAAGGAGTTGGCTGGACTGAATCCTCCTCTAAAGGGTCAACTGAAGAAGAATCTGATTTCAAGCTTCTTATTGGCAGAATTCATTTTCTTGTACCTGTATGGTAGGGGATATGGATTGGATTTTGTTTGTCTTGCTGGCAGTAGGTTGGATGTTCTTCTGTTGTTCTAGAGATCACCTATACATCCTAGAGGCTGTCAACAGTTTCTTATTATAAGGGCTTCTCCAACAAGGCTGGCTATTACAATAAGATTGCACAGTCTCTCCTACCTCCAATCTCTGACCTTGGAAATCCAGGCTATCTTTTAGGGACATTCCAATTATTTAAGTCAGGTAAATTCAGGATATTCTCCTTTTGCATTAACTCAAAGTAAACAGATTAAAAACCTTAGTTACATCTGCAATATTTATTTACTTCTCCATATTCTATAGGTTGTATAAGGAAATTACAGGTCTTGATTGCACTCAAAGGATTATACACAGAAGGAATACCATGGTACAGGGATCATAGGGCCAACCTGCTATCTACCACATGGAATATACAATGTATTTACATTGTTCAGTATTCTTGACAACACTTGGTGCTATCAGGTTTTATTCATCTATGGGATATGAATTGCTCAGTTTTAGTGGTTTCGGTTGTCATTAACTTAATTATTAGTCAGACTGCCTTTTTAGTTTCTCAATTTTATATTCTTCATTAAGATTTCCTTTTCATTGTATTGCTTTTTTATGTTTTTATCTTTCAGATTTTTTTATAGCTGTTTACCTTTTTAGATGGAGAAAATAGACAATTGCATGACATTAAAATGCATTTTCTGCCAATTTTTGCTGTGACTTTTGTCTCTTTAACATTAATATAAGTAATCAATCCTTTCGTTTATGTTCTGTGATTTTTGCATCACTTTAAAGAAATTTCTCATATACAAATTCATAAAGGACTTCTTTTAAGTTTCAAATTTTATGTTACCATTTAGTATTTTTTTAATTAAATTTATTTATTTTAATTAGAGGCTAATTACTTTACAACATTGTATTGGTTTTGCCATACATCAACATGAATCCGCCACGGGTGTACATGTGTTCCCAGTCCTGAACCCCCCTCCCACATCCCTCCCCATATCATCCCTCTGAAGTAAGCTAGAAAGAAAAACACCAATACAGTATACCATTTAGTTTTTTAACCCACCTGGAATGGTGGGTTAAAAAATTGTGAGTACAGGGAATTCTAACTATTTTTCCCATATATATGCCAATTATCAGATCTATTAATATCTATTAAATAATCATCCTTTCTCAATTTATATTTCTCTATTCCATCAGATATCAAGAATTGTGCCTAGAATTTTCTTTTCATCAGTGGGCAAATTTCACCAATAACATAATATATCATTTTTACACTATCATGTCAATTTTTAATATGTGTAATTTCCATTTTTCCTTCAATTTGACATTTTTGTTCTTAGAATTTCTTTTTAATACTACTGTAATATTAACTTGTTTGTTTACATCAAAGCTGTTAAAATAAGACAGAGGATTTTTAAAATGCATTGCCTGTATAGACTGATGTAAGTTTAATTGACTTTTTCATATTGCATTTTCCTATACACAAATAGGGGTTCCCTGGTGACTTGATGGTAAAGAATCTGCCTGTGATGCAGGAGACCCAGGTTTGATCCCTGGGTTAGGAAGATCCTCTGGAGAAGGGAATGGCAACCCACTCCAGTATTTTTGCTTGTAGAATCCCATGGACAGAGGAGCCCAGTGGGCAACAAGTCTGTGGGGTCACAAAGAGTCAGACATTACTGAGCAACTAAACAACAACAACTCCCTGGTGGCTCAGATGGTAAAGCGTCTGTCTACAATGCGGGAGACCAAGGTTTGAGCCCTGGGTTGGGAAGATCCCCTGGAGAATAAAATGGCAATCCACTCCAGTACTGTTGCCTGGAAAATCCCACGGACAGAGGAGCCTGGTAGGCTAAAGTCTATGGAGTTGCAAAGAGTCGGACACGACTGAGCGACTTCACTTCACAAACAACAACAGATGAAGGAATTGTGGGGAAAAGAGGTTAGCTGCCCCAGGTCAAAGCAAATAGGGGGCAGAGCTGAATCATACCCTAGTTATTTGAATTCAGCATCTGAACTTTCAGAGGTGGAACTATGCTCCTCTCTGTGACTGAACATTATCAAAACATTTTTCTAATGTTTAAAAATCTATTTTATATTAACCCCATGCAATTTTTACAACCTCCCTTTTTATCTGCACTACCTTTTCAGTGTCTGTGACTTATCGATGCATGAACTTATTTAGAATATATATTAAAGTATACTTACATATCGGAGAAGGCAATGGCACCCCACTCCGGTACTCTTGCCTGGAAAATCCCATGGACGGAGGAGCCTGGTGGGCTGCAGTCCATGCTGTCGCTAAGAGTTGGACACGACTGAGCGACTTCACTTTCACGCATTGGAGAAGGAAATGACAACCCACTCCAGTGTTCTTGCCTGGAGAATCCCAGGGACGGGGGAGCCTGGTGGGCTGCCGTCTCTGGGGTCACACAGACTTGGACACGACTAAAGTGACTTAGCAGCAGCATACTTACATATTTGGTTGTAAAGTGACTTAAATAGCATAAATGGACAAATATACAGACAGAGCTTATAAATGATGTTTAAGAAACATGAGACATCTTCATTTAATAAGAAATGTCAAAGATACATAGTTGCCTATCATAATAACAATTAGCCAATCCATATTATCCAAATAGATAGTAGCAGTGGCTAGAGTGTGTGTATATTTGGGGATCATTAAAGAGATATTAGGCAAATAATTTGCATAGCTAATGGCAAATGTTAATTTCAAGTGTAAGAAAAACTTCTAAAATGCTCTGGAGAATTATTTTACTATAGTAAATAAGCTGATTGGAACTGATTGAAATGGAAAATTACTGACTGAAAATATGTCAAGAAAAACCAGCTGTTGAAGTCAGCTGTTCTGATATAAATAAAACAAGATAAACCATAATAGCAAAATTTTGGAAATTTGGAAATTAACCATGCTTTCTGGAAATAGATTAATGAGAATGCAAATTTAGAGAAAATAAAATTATAAATACTTGGAAAACAATAACAAAATTATATTGTCTTTACCCTAAACCAAATTTGCTTACAACTTAAAGGATTGCTGTATCTCTTTTTGCAGGTGGCACTAGTGGTAAAGAACCCACCTACCAATGCAGGGGACACAAGGGACATGGGTTCGATCTCTGGGTTGGGAAGATCCCCTGGAGGAGGGCATGGCAACCCACTCCAGTATTCTTGCCTGGGAAACCCCATGGACAGAGGAAGCTGGTGGGCTACAGACCAAAGGGTCACAAAGAGTCATATAACTGAGAGGACTTTGCACGCACACACACTCATCTTTGTTGTACTGTAGCAATTGTAACTTTATTAGAACTAATACTTAAAAAAATTACAAATAGACTGCTGGTAATTTTCTAAACTGCATTTTCCAAGCATATACTAAGTTACCTTTCATTATGTGACCAAGTTTCACTGTCTATAAATCAGCCCCCAGAAATTAAAGATACTTAGAAACTTTTAACATGGAGAACAGAATGCAGTGTACTGAGTGTGGTGGGTGTGTGTGTGTGTGTGTGTGTAGTATGGAGAGAGAGAGAGACAGATATTAACAGAGAGACTGAGACAGAGACTAAGATATTGAGACATAGAAAGACAGAAAGAGTACAATCTACATTCCTCAGATGGATATCTATAAATCTCTTCAAACTTTAAGAGAGTCATATTTCTGTATGTAATTTCAGCATAACCTGTTCAAAACTAACTGCCCTTGTCACCTTACTTACAGCAGCTAATGCTGTACTGTCCTAACTCCTCAACCTTTTTACACTCCAAACCTGGAGCAGCATTACATAATGTAAAATAAATCACCACATATTAGAAGTTGTATAACTGCTTGTTTATAAACATTTGTTTACACCATTCAATGTTCAGTAACCTATTCTTTTCCACTACATGATCAGAAGAACATTCCACTAGTAAAAACACAGGAAACACATGACTTAATCTTCTAAAATTCCCATGTAAGGTCCATTTCTTTTCATCAATCATCCACATTTTTCTTCACTAATAATTACAAAGTTAAACACAACTTGATACATGATATATGAGTATAGTAAACATGATTTCAATAAATCTAAGAAAATTATGAATCATCCCTTTTGGACATTCATGCCATTATTTACTATACACAGATATGACTGGAAATATACATGATGTTTTGATCAGATAAAAATTAAAATTTTAAATTATATTCTGTTTATATGAGATGGAGTTTACCATTCACAAGGTAGAGACAGACCAAGAAACAGGAAAGAGAGAAGAGAGATAATTTGGTTCAAATCTCTAATCATAGTCAAAAATAAGACTGCCATAAACATTTAGAGAAAATTTTGACTTTGAATTAAACCAATAATTACAGTTCTCTCCAATTATTGTGTATGTTTGTCTCTCAGTCGTGTCCAACTCTTTGTGACCCCATGGAATGCAGCTCGCCAGGCTCCTCTGTCCATGGGATTCTCCAGGCAAGAATCCTGGAGTAGGTTGCCATTTCCTTCTCCAGGGGATCTTCCTGACCCAGGGATAGAACCCCAGTCTCCTGAATTGCAGGCAGATTCTTTGCTATCTGAGCCACCAGGGAAGTCAATTTAATCATTGCCTAATCATTGGCTCCCAATGCTTACCCAATGATTAGATTGGTTCTAATCATTGGCTTCCAATAAATCTCTTCTCCATGAGGTCTCATGTTCAGGTTTGATAACATTAAAATGCAGAGCTAATATTTTTTTCAAAGAATACTATTAATATCACTGTTTAATGATAGTATTTTCATGCAAGGAAAAAATGTTATTGTTTACATTTGAGAAATGTGGAAAATGAGGTTGATACATGTGAAATTTCCTGATGCACAATCTAATATTACCAATATTGCTGCACATCTAACTGTAATATCTTAATAACCTCTGAAAGCAATAGGCATTAAAATAATTTTTTTCCTTATGAGGAGGGAGGTGGGAGGGGGGTTCAGGATTGGGAACATGTGTACACCCGTGGCGGATTCATGTTGATGTATGGCAAAACCAATACAATATTGTAAAGTAATTAGCCTCTAATTAAAATAAATAAATTTTAAAAAATAATAATTTTTTTCTCAGAAAGGATTTATATATGAAAAACATTACCATTTTGTAATATTGAGATATTTGCTAAATCTAATTCAAGTAAATACCATTTTAGTAAGCACCAAACAGATATATTTCTGCCTTGTAGCCTAGGTCGATTTATATATTTAAGCAAAATCATCCTAAAGTAGTTGACGAGAAAAAAATTTCTTGATCAATATTATCAAAATACTGCTTGTTCTCTAGGAAAGTTACCCCAGGTTAGCCTACAATTTTATAAGTTGTGAATCCTATTCTGTAACCATTATTCCTGATGGTATTCTTCTGGGATGGTTTAGGTTCAAATGTTGGACTGAATTAGCAGAAACATTTTTTTTCAGTGATTAGGTCTATCACATTCACTATATAATGTTGTTTCCTTTTTATTATGCAATTCAGAAAATGCATAAGGTAATATCAAAAAAGAGAAAAATAATGGTGTAACAGTATAGGTACACAAGTTACTCTAAAAGTAAAAGCTGAGAAAATAAAAGAAGACAGGCATATAAAGGGGTTTGTTTAATTACCAGTGAAAACGGATAGGATTTTGTTTATAAAAGTGAACTACACAGAAAATTTAAATTTCAGTTAATTATTACTTAAACTTTTATTAGGGATCATGCAGTGTGCCAAGGGATTTATGTAAGCACTTGAGTTTCATCCTCACAATGACCCTCAGAGTGTGAGTGGAACATCACAGAAAGAAGAACCTGAGGCTTGACAGAAGGTAGCCTGATAAAATTCTCCAAGCCAGGCTTCAGCAATACGTGAACCGTGAACTTCCAGATGTTCAAGCTGGTTTTAGAAAAGGCAGAGGAACCAGAGATAAAATTGCCAACATCTGCTGGGTCATCAAAAAAGCAAGAGAGTTCCAAAAAAACATCTATTTCTGCTTTATTAACTATGCCAAAGCCTGTGACTGTGTGGATCACAATAAACTGTGGAAAATTCTTCAAGAGATGGGAATACCAGACCACCTGATCTGCCTCTTGAGAAACCTGTATGCAGGTCAGGAAGCAACAGCTAGAACTGGACATGGAACAACAGACTGGTTCCAAATAGGAAAAGGAGTTCGTCAAGGCTGTATATTGTCACCCTGTTTATTTAACTTATATGCAGAGTACATCATGAGAAACCCTGGACTGGAAGAAAACACAAGCTGGAATCAAGATTGCTGGAAGAAATATCAATAACCTCAGATATGCAGATGACACCACCGTTATGGCAGAAAGTGAAGAGGAACTCAAAAGCCTCTTGATGAAAGTGAAAGTGGAGAGTGAAAAAGTTGGCTTAAAGCTCAACATTCAGAAAACGAAGATCATGGCATCTGGTCCCATCACTTCATGGGAAATAGATGTGGAAACAGTGTCAGACTTTCTCTTTTTGGGCTCTAAAATCACTGCAGATGGTGACTGCAGCCACGAAATTAAAAGACGCTTACTCCTTGGAAGGAAAGTTATGACCAACCTAGATAGCATGTTGAAAAGCAGAGACATTACTTTGCCAACAAAGGTCCGTCTAGTCAAGGCTATGTTTTTTCCAGAAGTCATGTATGGATGCGAGATTTGGACTGTGAAGAAGGCTGAGCGCTGAAGAATTAATGCTTTTGAACTGTGGTGTTGGAGAAGACTCTTGAGAGTCCCTTGGACTGCAAGGAGATCAAACCAGTCCATTCTGAAGGAGATCAGACCTGGGATTTCTTTGGAGGGACTGATGCTGAAGCTGAAACTCCAGTACTTTGGCCACCTCATGCGAAGAGTTGACTCATTGGAAAAGACTGATGCTGGGAGGGACTGGGGGCAGGAGGAGAAGGGGATGACTGAGGATGAGATGGCTGGATGGCATCACTGACCTGATGGACGTGAGTCTGAGTGAACTCCGGGAGTTGGTGATGGACAGGGAGGTCTGGCGTGCTGCGATTCAGGGGGTCGCAAAGAGTGGGACACGACTAAGCGACTGAACTGAACTGAGCCTGATAAAAGTCCTGGGTTGCTGCTGCTGCTGCGTCGCTTCAGTCGTGTCCGACTCTGTGTGACCCCATAGACGGCAGCCCACCAGGCTTCCCCGTTCCTGGGATTCTCCAGGCAAGAATACTGGAGTGGGTTGCCATTTCCTTCTCCAATGCATGAAAGCGAAAAGTGAAAGTGAAGTCGCTCTATCGTGTCCGACTCTTAGCGACCCCATGGACTGCAGCCTACCAGGCTCCTCGGTCCATGGGATTTTCCAGGCAAGAGTACTGGATTGGGGTGCCGCTAAATAGCAACCCACTCCAGTATTTTTGCCCGGAAAGTCCCATGGACGGAGGAACCTGGTAGACTACAGTCCATGGGGTCGCTAAGAGTCGGACACGACAGAGCGACTTCACTTTCACTTTTCGCTTTCATTCATTGGAGAAGGAAATGGCAACTCACTCCAGTGTTCTTGCCTGGATAATCCCAGGGACTGGGAAGCCTGGTGGGCTTCCGTCTATGGGGTCGCACAGAGTCCGACATGACTGAAGCGACTTGGCAGCAGCAGCAGCAGCAGAATTTATGCTAGGAAAGAAGCATTGTATCACTCTGAAGAATCGATTGGGGTTTTTTTGGTCTTTTTTTTTTTTTTTAACAAAATAGACTTCAGTTTTAGGAAGCTAGTTGGTCCTTTATAACAACAAACACTAGTGGAACAACTATCAATTACTTCCTGAGAAGCACTGGAGAATTTACCTTTAGAACAGTGGTATTAGATCAAAGAAGTACCTCAGGCCACAACAATTATTTCCCCCTAGGAGGTCACAGTAAGCTTTTCTTCCCTGCAGGAGGCCTTTGAGGAAGAAGGATCCTCAGGCTGGTACTTTGCCTACAGTGGCTACTTGAGATTTTACTTCTGATTCTGTAGAACTTCTTATGAAATACTTATCCATAGACAGATGCTTCTGGATAAACAGAGCCTGTATCTATCACTTCAAAGATGGTAAGAAAAACTGTTTTGAAGAAAATGACCACAAATGATAATACAGTCTTGTTTCTTAGACTAACACCAATAAAATGCTTTAACTTAAAGTGATTTCGAACACTCAGTTCAGAAGTCTGAACTATTTGTTGGTCAGAAAGTGAGATTTAAAATCAGGATTTAAGTTTTTGGTTATTTTATACTAAAGATTCAAGGACCTGAAGTGGGCAGGAAAAAGTATTCCAGGAGTCAATTTTCTAGTAAATTAGAACATAATGATGACGTGTATGCTTGTGTAAAATGTGTTGCATGTAAGGCCCATAGAGGTGAAGCTACAGATTGAAAGGAACATTTTTTTTTTTGGAATGCATGCTTTCTTCAAAGAACTTCCAAAATAATGTGGTAAAAAAGCATGAAATTAAAGTTGCTTCTAAATATGCGTGCACAGTTTGCATCTGTTTCAGATCCTTTTAGCATTTTAATTTTGAAACTATATATATACAATATTTAATTAGAAATGGAAAAACCCAATCAATCAGCCAGTTGTTTTGACTGTACTCTGCCAGGTAGCTGTTTTCACTGATTTGTTTTTGAGTGCTGGTGTGTGTGGTTAACTGGCAGGTGATTTAATAGTATCATCACAGTCTGAGACTAAACAATTTGTTTCAAAATTAAACACTGCCATATTTCTTAGATTGTGTGTTTTAAAAAAAACCACTCTGATTTTCCTTATCACTCCTTTAGTATTATTATTAGCTGATATAATTATTATTGGGTTATATTGTTAAACGCAGTTCAGGTTACTATCCTAGCAGTAACCTTGCTTATATAATTTCAAAAAAAAGAGGGGAAAATTTATTTATCTATATTCCCACATCATTTCAAAATAGGTGAAAAATATGAAAAATTACTACACAATAAAAATGCAGTAACTAAAGCAGCAAAGTATCATAATTATATATACAACTATGCATATTTATAAGTTATTGTCCTGGCACAATGACAATTTCCTTTTTGCTTGTCTGCTCAAAGGAAAGAATTCAATTGAGTGTCATCAGTCAGTTCAGTCGCTCAGTCGTGTCTAACTCTTTGCAACCCCAAGAACCGCAGCACCCCAGGCCTCCCTGTCCATCACCAACTCAAGTTTACCCAATCTCATGTCCATTGAATCGGTGATGCCATAAAACCATCTCATCCGCTGTCATCCCCTTCTCCTCCTGCCCTCAATCTTTCCCAGCATCAGGGTCTTTTCCAATGAGTCAGCTCTATGCATCAAATGGCCAAAGTATTGAAGTTTCAGCTACAACATTAGTCCTTTCCATAAACACCCAGGACTGATATCCTTTAGGATAGACTGGTTGGATCTCCTTGCAGTCCAAGGGACTCTCAAGAATCTTCTTCAACACCACAGTTCAAAAGCATCAATTCTTCGGTGCTCAATTTTCTTTATAGTCCAAATCTCACATCCATACATGACTACAGGAAAAACCATAGCCTTGACTAGGTGGAACTTTGCTGGCAAAGTAATGTCTCTGCTTTTGAATATGCTATCTAGGTTGGTCATAACTTTCCTTCCAAGGAGTAAGTGTCATTTAATTTCATGTCTGCAATCACCATCTGCAGTGATTTTGGAGCCCAGAAAAATAAAGTCAGCCATTGTTTCCACTGTTTCCCCATCTATTTGCCATGAAGTGATGGGACCGGATGCCATGATCTTCGTTTTCTGAATGTTGAGCTTTAAGCCAACTTTTTCACTCTCCTCTTTCACTTTCATCAAGAGGCTCTTCAGTTCCTCTTCACTTTCTGCCATAAGGGTGGTGTCATCTGCATATCTGAGGTTATTGATATTTCTCTCGGCAATCTTGATTCCAGCTTGTGCTTCCTCCAGCCCAGTGTGTCTCATGATGTACTCTGCATATAAGTTAAATAAGCAGGGTGACAATATACAGCCTTGATGTACTCCTTTTCCTATTTGGAACCAGTCTGTTGTTCCATGCCCAGTTCTAACTGTTGCTTCCTGACCTGCATACAGATTTCTCAAGAGGCAGGTCAGGTGGTCTGGTATTCCCATCTCTTTCAGAATTTTCCACAGTTTATTGTGATCCACACAGTCACAAGCTTTGGCATAGTCAATAAAGCAGAAATAGATGTTTTTCTGGAACTCTCTTGCTTTTTCCATGATCCAGCAGATGTTGGCAATTTGATCTCTGGTTCCTCTGCCTTTTCTAAAACCAACTTGAACATCTGGAAGTTCACATTTCACATATTGCTGAAGCCTGGCTTGGAGAATTTTGTGCATTACTTTACTAGCGTGTGAGATGAGTGCAATTGTGCGGTAGTTTGAGCATTCTTTGACATTGCCTTTCTTTGGGATTGGAATGAAAACTGACCTTTTCCAGTCTTGTGGCCACTGCTAAGTTTTCCAAATTGCTGGCATATTGAGTGCAGCACTTTCACAGCATCATCTTTCAGGATTTGAAATAGTTCAACTGGAATTCCATCACCTCCACGAGCTTTGTTTGTAGTGATGCTTCCTATAGCCTGCTTGACTTCACATTCCAGGATGTCTGGCTCTAGGTGAGTGATCACACCATCGTGATTATCTGGGTCGTGAAGATCTTTTTTGTACAGTTCTTCTCTGTATTCTTGCCACCTCTTCTTAATATCGTCTGCTTCTGTTGGGTCCCTACCATTTCTGCCCTTTATTGAGCCCATCTTCGCATGAAATGTTCCTTTGGTATCTCTAATTTTTTTGAAGAAATCTCTAGTTTTTCCCATTCTACTGTTTTCCTCTATTTCTTTGCATTGATCGCTGAGGAAGGCTTCATTATCTCTCCTTGCTATTCTTTGGAATCCTGCATTCAAATTGGTATGTCTTTCCTATTCCCCTTTGCTTTTCATGTCCCTTCTTTTCACAGCTATATGTAAGGCCTCCTCAGACAGGCATTTTGCTTTTTTGCATTTCTTTTTCTTGGGGATGGTCTTGAATCCTTTCTCCTGTACAATGTCACGAACCTCCATCAGGCACTCTGTCTATCAGATCTCGTGCCTTAAATCTATTTCTCACTTCTGCTGTATAGTCATAAGGGATTTGATTTAGGTCATATCTGAATGGTCTACTGGTTTTCTCTACTTTTTTCAATTTCAGTCTGAATTCGGCAATAAGGAGTTCATGATCCGAGCCACAGTCAGCTCCCAGTCCTGTTTTTGCTGACTGTATAGAGCTTCTCTGTCTTTGGCATCTTTGAGTGTAATAGAGCAGTTTTAAGTAGCAAGAGTTTTATTAAGCAAAGGGAAAGTACGTTCCTGAGAAAGCATGAGAATGGGCTGTCTGGAAGCAAGAAACAGCCCCTCAATGTGGTAGAGTTGGGTTTTGTTTTAAAGTGGAGGTGGTAACAATAACCCTGTATATGAGACAGCAAAAGAGACACTGATGTGTAGAACAGTCTTTTGGACTCTATGGGAGAGGAAGAGGGTGGGATGATTTGGGAGAATGGTATTGAAACATGTATAATATCATATATGAAATGAGTTGCCAGACCAGGTTCGATGCATGATACTGGATGCTTGGGGCTGGTGCACTGAGATAACCCAGAGGGATGGTATGGGGAGGGAGGAGGGAGGAGAGTACAGGATGGGGAACACGTGTATACCTGTGGCGGATTCATGTTGATATATAGCAAAACCAATACAATATTGTAAAGTTAAAAAATAAAATAAAAAAATAAATAAATACAAATTAAAAAAAAAATAAAGTGGAGGTCCCTCCCTGTATCACATGTCATTTACCAATATGATTGACAACTTTAAGATATATAACTTTTCTCCTAGTGAGCAGATGTTTACACATAAACACCCAAGTGAAACCCATGGATGGGGGTAAAAAATACAATGCTAATTTATTATAGCTACAGCATATGAACCCTGGTTCACTTTGAGTCACTGTTTAGATCTTGGTGTACTTATGCCAACCTCTGCTGGAGGTTTTATCTTGCAAGGTCCTGATATGCTGGAAAACTAGCAGTGGTCCTTGACCACACAAGGGAGGATCTCTGGGTGTGTTCTGATCACCAATGTCCAAGTGGGGAGGAAAGGACAACACCAACGGACAAGAGGAGCTGTTATAAAACAAAGAACTCAAATATGTAATCAATTGAGAGCAATGGATAACGTTAAGTAGATTAAGTTATGAGGGATCATCTATTACTTAATAATATTTCAAACTCATTATTATATGTGAATAATGTATATAGATTTCACACTAGCAATATGCTTCTTTCACTTGAAGTTATTACTTCAGTCACAGGCTTGACTTGTACTTCCATTCACTTATGTGTCCTATTTTTCACACAGAAATATTAATAATCCAGAAGTCTGCTCTCCCAGACTATATACAAGTCACTTTCGTTATAGGACAGAACTTTTTTCAAGAAGACTCTCTACATTCTGGAAGGAAGGAAGGGAGGCAGGTAAGAAGGAAGGTTGGTTGCTCAACCTGTGCTCTCAGTCATCTGTCTTCCTCTTTCTTCCTTCAAGATTGTTTAGTGGGCTAGACTAGGTTCATGATGATTTATTAATGCAATTAAAATTATTTTGCCCTAGCATGGATTATTAAGGATCCTGTCAGTTCAATTCAGTCGCTCAGTCATGCCTGACCCTTTGCGACCCCATGAACCGCAGCTCGCCAGGCCTCCATGTCCATCACTAACTCAAGAAGTTTACCCAAACTCATGTCCATTGAGTCAATGCTGACATCCAAACATCTCATCCTCTGTTGTCCCCTTCTCTTCCTGCCCTCAATCTTTCCCAGCATCAGGGTCTTTTCAAATGAGTCAGCTCTTCGCATCAGGTGGCCAAAGTATTGGAGTTTCAGCTTCAACATCAGTCCTTCCAATAAACACCCAGGACTGATCTCCTTTAGGATAGACTGGTTGGATCTCCTTGTAGTCCAAGGGACTCTCAAGAGTCTTCACCAACACCACAGTTCAAAAGCCTCAATTTCCTCAGTGCTCAGCTTTCTTTATAGTCCATCTTTCACATCCATACATGACTACTGGAAAAACCATAACCTTGACTAGACAGAACTTTGTTGACAAAGTAATGGATCCCGTACATCTATGCAAAAGGTCAGATGAAGTAACCAGTGGGGGTGAAAAAATAAAAAACAACAACAAAAAAAAGGCACTTGCAGTTATGTATCTGCATTGACAACAATCATGTAATATCATTGTAATATCATATTACATGATTGATCTCATGTAAAATATATGCCAAAAAGCATTTGGATGGAGTTATATTTTTTTACTTTTACTTTGCTTTTGATATCTAAATATTTTGTTACTGGAAAAGGTTAGTTTTCATTCCAATCCCAAAGAAAGGCAATGCCAGAGAATGCTCAAACTACCACACAGTTACACTCCTCTCACACGCTAGTAAAGTAATGCTCAAAATTCTCCAAGCCAGGCTTCAGCAATATGTGAACTGTGAACTTCCTGATGTTCAAGCTGGTTTTAGAAAAGGCAGAGGAACCAGAGATCAAATTGCCAATATCCGCTGGATCATGGAAAAAGCAAGAGAGTTCCAGAAAAACATCTATTTCTGCTTTATTGACTATGCCAAAGCCTGTGACTGTGTGGATCACAATAAACTGTGGAAAATTCTTCAAGAGATGGGAATACCAGACCACCTGACCTGCCTCTTGAGAAACCTGTATGCAGGTCAGGAAGCAACAGCTAGAACTGGACATGGAACAACAGACTGGTTCCAAATAGGAAAAGGAGTTCGTCAAGGCTGTATATTGTCACCCTGTTTATTTAACTTATATGCAGAGTACATCATGAGAAACGCTGGACTGGAAGAAACACAAGCTGGAATCAAGATTGCCGAGAGAAATATCAATAACCTCAGATATGCAGATGACACCACCCTTATGGCAGAAAGTGAAGAGGAACTCAAAAGCCTCTTGATGAAAGTGAAAGTGGAGAGTGAAAAAGTTGGCTTAAAGCTCAACATTCAGAAAACGAAGATCATGGCATCCGGTCCCATCACTTCATGGGAAATAGATGGGGAAACAGTGGAAACAGTGTCAGACTTTATTTTTCTGGGCTCCAAAATCACTGCAGATGGTGACTGCAGCCATGAAATTAAAAGACGCTTACTCCTTGGAAGGAAAGTTATGACCAACCTAGATAGCATATTCAAAAGCAGAGACATTACTTTGGCAACAAAGGTCCGTCTAGTCAAGGCTATGGTTTTTCCTGTGATCATGTATGGATGTGAGAGTTGGACTGTGAAGAAGGCTGAGGGCAGAAGAATTGATGCTTTTGAACTGTGGTGTTGGAGAAGACTCTTGAGAGTCCCTTGGGCTGCAAGGAGATCCAACCAGTCCATTCTGAAGGAGATCAGCCCTGGGATTTCTTTGGAAGGAATGATGCTGAAGCTGAAACTCCAGTACTTTGGCCACCTCATGAGAAGTGTTGACTCATTGAGGGCAGGAGGAGAAGGGGACGACAGAGGATGAGATGGCTGAATGGCATCACTGACTTGATGGACATGAGTCTGAGTGAACTCAGGGAGTTGGTGATGGACAGGGAGGCCTGGCGTGCTGCGATTCTTGGGGTCGCACAGTCGGACACAACTGAGCGACTGAACTGAATCTGAATCTGAATTAAATATACACAAGGACCAAAAATATTTTTTAAAAATCTAGAGTAAACTATTCACCTGACCCGGAACCACCCCTGTGATTATCTGCTACTTAAAATTTCATTAGCCATCTGTGTCCAGCTAATTCAAGCAGCTCTTTAAAGTTCAAAAACCTTTCAAATCACCTAAATTCAAGTAAATATATCCCTGACTTAATAGGTAAATGAATACTTGATCGTTGCCCTTGAATATATTTCCTCTTCATTCATATAGGAATGATCTGTGGAAACAATATAAATATGAACTTATATTCAGTATTTATTTTAACCTAATTTCATTTGATATAAGTTACCTTGTAACATGGAATAATTTGTTGCCTTCAAAATTTGTTTAGTCACTCAGTCGTGTCTGACCCTGAGACCTCATGGACTATAGCACACCATGCTTTCCTGTCCTTAATCATCTCCCTGAGCTTGTTCAAACTCATGTCCATTGAGTAGGTGATGTCATCCGACCATCTCATCCTCTGTCAGCCCCCTCTCCTGCATTCAGTCTTTCCCAGCATTAGGGTCTTTTCTAATGAATCAGCTCTTCCCATCAAGTGGCCAAAGTATTTGAGCTTCAGCTTCAGCATGAGTCTTTCCAAAGAATATCCAGAGTGGATTTCCTTTATGATTTACTAGTTTGATCCCCTCACTGTCCAAGGGACTCTCAAGAGTCTTCTCTAGCACCACAATTTGAAAGCATCAATTCTTCGGTGCTTAGCCTTCCCTATCGTCCAACTCTCACATCTGTACAAATCATAGCTTTGACTAGACAGACCTTTGTTGGCAAAGTGATGTCTCTGTTTTTTAATACACTGTATAAGTTTGTCATAGCTTTTCTTCCAAGGAACAAGTATCCTTTAATTTCATGGCTACAGTCACCATCCACAGTAATTTTGGAGCACAAGAAAATAAAATCTGTCACTGTTACCACTTTTTCCCATCTTTTACCATGAACTGATGGGACCAAATACCATGATCTTAGTTTTTTGAATGTTGAATTTTAAGCCAGCTTTTTCATTCTCCTCTTTCACATCTTTCATCAAGAGGCTCTTTAGATCCTCTTTGCTTTCTGTCATTAACAGTGGTATTATCTGCATACCTGAGATTATTAATACCTCTCCCAGCAATCTTGATCCCTGCTTGTGCTTCATCCAGCCCAGAATTTTCCATGATCTATTCCGCATATAAGTTAAATAGGCAGGGTGACAGTATATAGCCTTGATGTACTCCTTTTCCAATTTTGAGTCAGTCCCTTGTTCCATGTCCTGTTCTAACTGTTACATCCTGACCTATGTACAGGTTTCTCAGGTAAGGTGGTCTGATAATCCCATATCTTTCAGAATTGTCTACAGTTTGTTGTGATCCACAGAGTCAAAGACTTTAGTTAATGAAGCAAAAGTAGATATTTTTCTAGATTTCCCTTGGTTTTTCTATGATCCAAAAAATATTGGTAATTTCATCTCTTTTTCCTATGCCTTTTCTAAATCCAGCTTGTACATTTGGAAGTTCTAAGTTCACATACTGTTGAAGCCTTAGCTTAAAGGATTTTGAGCATTACCTTACTAGCATTCGGAATGAGCACAACTGTATTGTAGCTTGAACGTCCTTTAGCATTGCCTTTATTTGGGATTGGAATAGAAACTGACCTTTTCCATTCCAGGGGCCACTGCTGAATTTTCCAAATTTGTCAACATATTGGGTTCAGCACTTAAACAACATCATCCTTTAAGATTTTTAAATAGCTCAGCGCTGGAATTACATCACCTCCACTCATTTTGTTCATGGAAATGCTTCTTAAGATTGGTGACCAGAGTTGCAATCTTTTCCCAATCTGTCTGTGTAAGGACCTACTTCCAATGTTGTGTGAACTCTGACAAGTCTCAGTCCCTTGTCATGAACCTCTGTCCATAAGCTCACAGAGTATGCTCATATGGCCACTAGGTTCCCCCAGAGTAAATAACTCATAAGAGAGAGAGAAAGAGGGGAGGGAGGGAACATGGGCGGGAAGAAGAGAGAGAGGGAGAGGGAGGGAAAGAAATGATTCAAAATGAGAAGCTTCAGTCACTTCAGAGTATAATTCAGAAGTGACATTACATAGTTTCTGTCATATTTCATTCTCCAGGGGGAATTAAGCTCCACCTCTTGAAGGGAGAGGTATTTAAGAGTTTCTGGATATAGTTTTGAAATTACAACAGTGTATTTATCTTTAAAATATCATCATATGCTAGTGATGAAAAACAAAATTATGTAGCCATTGTTATTAAAACCTACAAAAATTTAAAAGTACATTGCTTTCACTTACAGTACTTCAAGGAATTAAACTAACTTGAATTCAATCATGTCTTGATTATGAAGCGGTATTTGTGGTATCCATTTATTTGTCCGGTCCATCCAGATAGTAAGTTAAGCGATTTGATAAATATCAATACTTGGAGTGTTTTGTTTCCCATCTTCACCTATGCAGTGTGTCCAAAGTGTCTGAACCACAAATTCTCCCTTCTCAGCTCAGTTTTTGAGACCATTGTTTTTAGAAAGCATTAAATCATTTCCCCTGGTTTCGTGGTACCAAAATTTCCATAAATCATTTGTATAACTGGACAGTCATTTAATAGCCAATCTTGCCTTCCATACTGATGAAATGCAAAGAGTGGAAGAGAGACCTTTATCTTTTACTTCCCATCTTGAAAAAAATATTCAAGACTAATAGAAATACAGACACTCCTAGTAGCCAAATGCAGGCCTAGACCCTTCTGCCTTTTGTTACAATGTGTTTTCAATCTTTATGAAGCATTTTTTGTGCTATATTCTGATGTTTAGGAAAAAGAAAAAGGTTTAATATCCTTGGATCTGTTCTATTTGCAACTTCTGAGACTTTCTTTCTGTGAGTCGCTGTACTCTGGCACAAAAGCCAAGCTAATGCTCTTTTTAATGGTTGAGTAAGGCTGAAAGTATTCACATCAATTTCCTATTGCCACAAAATGATCTGGGTCATGACAATCTACAAGCCAAGTTACTAGACCATTACTAAATTACCGTTGCATAAGGATAAGTTAGCAAGTTTGACCTTTTAAACCAAACTGCAAAATGTTCTTTTGATTAAAGTCTATAGCAGTCCCCTGAGAACTCCAATGCTGAATGTTAGGGATTTAACACAACACTGAGATCTTGGCAGATAAATGTACCTTTACTCATAAGCTTTTCAACTCACATGCAGCTTTAAATTCCTTGCTCTATAGAATTACCATTCTGTGCTTAGTTTTATTTTGAAGGAAGTTACACTCATTTCCAAGGTGAGAACTCATGACCAGGAAGCCAATTTAACCCAAGGAAGTAAAAGCTTTATTCTTTCTGAGAAAATTAGCTATTTAAGGATAAATACTCTAATTTGTCCTTTCAACCTACGTTTATGGGTAATTTCTGGCCACTGTTGAATACTTTTCTGATTTCTCTCTTGAATATTCTTCCTGCCTTTTTGGTACTCTTCCTTTCATTCTTAACTCCTAATTCACATATACAGAATAAAAGCTCATTAAACCTTTTGTCATTCTAACTTTTGCACACTGCCATACGCAGTAGTTATTTCTAATCTAGCCATATATTTTTGTATATATTATTTATAATGTTGCCTTTGTCATAAATGTAAACTATACATTGTAAAGAGTAGTTTTACTGTTCATGCATGTGAATATTTTTGTTTTCACAATTTGATGCTTTCTGGTCTAGAAAATATTGTTGGTGAGATAGAAAGTATAAATGGACAGCGTTTTAGTTAATTAGTCTTCCACAAATACAACATCAAAGTGTGAATAAATGTTGTTTCCTCTTTTTAACTTGAGAAAGCCAGTTGTGTAAAATCTTATTCAGACGTGAATAACTTTAGTTCTTCAGAGTTAATGAAAAATCTTTCAGCAATTTTGGTTGATATGTAGGTAGAATTACTTTATGGTCTATTCACCTATGTTGTGTTCCTTTCCCATGCTGTATTTGCTTAATTATATGTATTTATATCAAATAATGCTTTCATGTCGGACAACTATATTAACAACCCACTCCAGTATTCCCTGGAGAATCCCACAGACAGGAGCCTAGTGGGCTACAGTCCATGGGGTCATGAAGAGTAGGACACAACTGAATGACTAATACTTTTACTTTCACTATGCATTAATTAGGAGATACTTGCTGAATTTGTATTTGATTTTTACTAATATAGATCTTCCTCCACCTAAAAAGGGGCCACATCCAAATAAATCTATCATAAGTTGAAAACACCTTAAATCATAAGGTGTTTTAATGTACTTTACCTAACATCACAGTCTAGCATACATTAAACCTGCTGAGAACACTTATATTAGCCTGTGTTTGTATGCTAAGTTGCTTCAGTCATGTCTGACTCTTTGAGATCCTACGGACTGTAGTTTTCCAGGCTCCTCTGTCCATGGGATTCTCCAGGCAAGAATACTAGAGTGGGTTGCCATACCCTCCTCCAGGGGATCTTCCTGATCCAGGGACTGAATCTGCATCTCTTCTGTCTCCTGCACTGGCAGGCGAGCTCTTTACCACTGGCACCACCTGGCAGTTAGATAAAGTCATCTAACAGAAAGTCTATTTTACAATAAAGTCCTGAATATTTCATGCAATTTACTAAATACTGTACTAAAAGTGAAGAGCAGAATGGCCATACTGGTCCAGAATGGTTGTAAGCATATCTGTTGTTGACCCTCATGATCTCAAGGCAGAATGGGAGCTGTGGCTTTCTGGCTCTGTCTAGGATCACAAGAGAGGATGAGACAGGTCCCCAACCCAGGAAAAGATCAAAATTCAAAAGCCAAAGTGTATTTCTACAGAATATTTAGGTATTGCTTTTGAACAATAATAAAGTTGAAAAATGGTAAGTCAAACTATTCTAAGTTGGAGACTGTCTGCAATATTTTTTCTTTCAAAGTCTAGTAGTCCTTTGTGATTTATGCTTCTGCCAAAATTGCCTCTATCATATTTTATTACTTGGTTCATTTTATCTCAGGAGTCTTCCTGCTTCAGTGAACTTTACAAATTTTTCAAACTCTGCTATTTGATTTGTCAGGAGTTCCTCAGAATTTTCTCAAGAGCTACTTCCATGAATAAGGGACAGAAGAGGGCAGATAAATAATCAAATTGCAGGATCATATTTAGCATCAATCTTAGTATTTCTTCTTTAATCTGTTTTGGATATGGGGGTATCAGAATAGGTTTTAATTTACTTTGGAGGTGATGCCTAAATTTATTTGGTAACCATTGCTCTGTGGGTGATTATACATATTTTAAGCTACTGAATGTTCTAACTTTAAATGGCCCCTATATTTGGACTATTGACTAAGAAAGTCAATGATTATCTTCATAGGTATCATGGTGAACCTAACTTTTCCACTACTTGCATTTATCAATATGAAATATATCATATGCTACAGAGAATGGAAAGTATGAACCATGCTAGAGAGAAAGCCCATGCATAAGAAATTAATTTTAAGGGAGCTTAGGCAATGTACGTGGCATTCAAGAAGTATAGGTTAGTATCAGTTAAAAATCCTCCCATAGGTAAGATCAGCAAGAACCAGCAGAAATGATGGAACTTACATATTGTGACTGACTACTATTTGACTGTTTCCATCTGTACTTAATATTCTTTGACCTAGGTAGAGGCAGAGATAGAAGGTATAACATTTTTTTCATCTTTTTACAAATGGGCAGAATTTTTCTCTTTCAAGGGGTGAGGCATAGATCAGTCATTAAAGCTGAGACTTGATTGACCTTCATATATCACATTATCAATGGAAATACTTCCATATTTGAGAAACTGCTTGACTATCAGACTTAGTTCTCAAATGTGTTGTTTTTCTATTTCTGTTTTCCATAAAAGAGGATGGATCTAGGACTAAATCAGGTATTGCTTTATCTAGATGCTCTAGAAAATTTTTCCTTAAATAGAGGTAAGCCAAACTCAACTTTATGTTGCAACATAAGACCTGAGGGAGAAGGAGAAGTTGGAAATGTTGAAAAGAAAGATAATAAAAGAAGTGAGATCAAAAAAGGAAAGGTTAGCCTTGAAAAGTAATAGGGATACTTTAGATGAGACTCAATATTGGAGTTGAGTGTGAAGAGATAGATTTAAAGACAGAGAACATGGCAGTTTGGATAGTAGTGCTTGCCTGATGGTGTGAAAATCAAGGCGCTCTATCAAAAGGAAGGTGAAAAGCTGAGCTTGGAAAAAGAAAAGTTAAAACTTTGTTCCATTCAAAGAAAACTATGAAATCAACAGAACAAAAACTCAGACACACAAAAGATGAATGAAAGGACAGATCAAGTCAGTCGGGAACAACCTGTCTCAGGTCAGGTAAAGAAAGGTTGTTAATTTTCTCTAGTAAGTTAAAATACAGAGTGGAGATGTTGGGTCATCTGATTCTGTGTATAGATAGAATAGGAGCGAGAGAGAAGGTGATTTTCTTTGGAAAAAAAAATAATACTTTGGTTACTGCCTGGATAAATCATTGATTCTATTTTTATACTGCTTATTTTAATACTGGAGAGACAGGCATTTGTCTTTGTAGAATGTTAAAATGACACAAACAATAGGGGATTTGAATAGATCTCACAGTTAGTTAAGGGAATGATGGTAAAAGAAAAATAAGCTTCTACACTTGTCACTTTTCATCATATGCAGCTATTAATGTCCTTTCATTGTGTGATTATGATGCCCATTTTTAGGGCATTTCTGGTTTCATTTTTTATTTCCTCATGGATCACAATCATTAACAGCATTGGTCATTTCTCATCACACTTTGAAAACATAAAATTTTCAGTACTTTAGTTTTCTATATTTTCTAAGTGGAAAATATATATATATATATTTTATATATATAATTATCACACACATATGACTTAATATAATAAAGTAAACAATACTTTTATGAGTTTTAAGATTTTAATTAGCCTGGAATTTCCAGAGGGATCTTTATCTATAAAATGCTCAGGAGAGCTACCAAAAGCAAAACCCTATAGTTACAATTCCAATTAAAGGAAGTAAGTGATTTTTATAATTTTTAATCTGTTTGAGAGAAGAACGTTGAATGTCTGCTTCAACAGCAACAACTCCTTTGCTTTGTTGTTGTTTAGTTGCTAAGTAATGCCTGACTCTTTTGTGACCCCATGGACTGTAGCCCTCCAGACTCCTCCATCCATGGGATTCTCCAGGCAAGAATACTGGAGTGCCTTGTCATTTCCTTCTCCAAGGGATCTTCCTGACCCAGGGATCAAACCTGTGTCTCCTGCATTGGCAGGTGGATTCTTTACCAATGAGGTACCAGATAAGCCCAACAATTCCTTACATATATATATATATATATATATATATATATATACACACACACACATATATATATAGTGTATATATACACACACCATTTTAAAATGTTTTAACTTTCATGATCTTATATGAATGTCACTATAGTCTTTGAAGTTAAGAAAACCAGGTAGTATGAATCTAACTAGGCTATTATTTTATCTTGGTACATGTTGAACAAAAAAGACCAGATCAGTGTATTACAGATCAGTGTATTTCCTTGCATTCATTTAGTAATAACACTCCTGCCTCAATTCAGTTCCTTTTCTTCTGTGGTGATTTCCACAGGATGAATCACAATGTGTTCAGGATATATTACTCTGTCATAACATACTGACATTCCTGTTTAAATTTTTAAAGAGTTGTGCTTCTTGAATAGTTATTTGCAAGCTTAAAAACTTATGAGAAACAAACTGCATTCAATTTTTTACCTTACATAATTCTAATGTGCTTCTCTTTCATCTCTTTAAGGAGAGAGCTATGCTGGAATAAAGCAAGAAACATTCATCACAGCATCATGGTTATGGCATAGACTTTTTCTCAGAGAACTTATGTGGATCATCCCAACCAATCTCTTCTTATCATTAGAGATAGTGATTTCACTTGTGATAAGGAATGGAATGTTTCTCTTGCACTGTATTCTCTAAGCGCTGCCCCAGTTCTGCACTATTCTTAGCAATTCACCTTTCTAAAAGGCATAGTGCCAGCCTGAATGCAAAGATCCATGTTGATAAACTAGACCTGAAACATCATTTGTCTTATTCTGTCCCTAAAATATTTAGATCAGTAATTTTTCACCATGATGAGTTTATTTTCCTTCACTCTAAATATAGTTAGAACTTTTTCTTCCAAAATGCACAAAGATATTAAAATACAAGTACAAAAGGCAAAGCAATCCAAACACCTTTATGCCAGATTTTCCTTAATTGTGTAATTAACCCTAGGTGCAGATGTACTAGCATTGTGTCAGGGATACCAATCATTGAATGAATATCACTGAAGGGCGCGGGCAAGAAACAGGCTTTATAATCAGACAGACCTGGGTCCTAACCGTGCATCATCCACTATTTCCGGAGTTGTGTCTAAGCTCAGTGATTGTCGGTTTTCATAAACAAGAAAGCAAACAGAAAAATTATTAATATCCTGTCAGGGTTATTTTAAGGATTAAATGTATTGAATGTATTCAGGAGGGTCTTAGAATATTTGTGGAGTGAAATATTAGCATGACTTTTAAAATGTTACTTCAAAGATACGTATATCTTCATTGTAATTTTCTGCTCTATGCAACAAATCAACCAACTTACTCATTTGAAACGAAGCTTATTTATTATCTTGTACTCTCTGTAAGGTAGAAGTCTGGGCTGGCTAAGCTGAGCTCTCTGCTCAAGATGTCATGAGGTGGAAATCAAGGAGTTGGCTGGGCTGCAGTCTTACCTGCAGGTCTATCCAGGGAAAGGCCTGCTTCTTAGTTCCCTTAGGTTTCAACAGAATTCATTTCTCTGTGATTACAAAAATCACAGCAGCTGGTTTCCTTAAGGATAATGATGAAGACTGAATATTTCAGTTATTTTGATTCTCTAACCACAGGCAAGGCCTGGGCCCTCTTTATTTTTTTATATTAATTAATTTATTTTAATTGGAAGCTAATTACTTTACAATATTGTAGTGGTATTTGCCATACATTGACATGAATCAGCCATGGGTGTACATATGTTCCCCATCCTGAACCCTGCTTCCGCCTCCCTTTCCATCCCATCCTAGAGGTAAGGCCTGGGCCCTTTTTAAAAATTGCCTATTAGGCCAGTCCTCCAGCTAAGGGCAATCTCTCTTTTAATTAACTCAAAAACAGCAACATCAACAACAACAGTGATTAGAGGCTTTGCTTCCCCAGTGGCTCAGTGGTAAAGAATCCACCTGCAATGCAGCAGATGCAAGAGATATGGGTTGGATCCCTGGGTGGGGAAGATCCCCTGGAGGAGGGCACTGCAACCCACTCCAGTATTCCTGCCTGGAGAATCCCATGGACAAAGGAGCCTGGCAGGCTATGGTCCATGGGGTCTCAAAGAGTTGGACATGACTGAAGCAGCTTAGCACACACGCAAGCAAAAGACTTTAATTACATCTATAAATCCATTAATTTTTGCCATATTTCACAGATTGGAAGCAATTCATAGTTTCTTCAAAGGGACTTAAACAAAGGTGTAACTTCTTGGGAATAACCTTAGGGTTTGTTCACCACAATCTGTTTCAGAAAAAAATGTGTATATTGTAAGTAACGGAGAAGGCGATGGCACCCCACTCCAGTACTCTTGCCTGGAAAATCCCATGGACGGAGGAGCCTGGTAGGCTGCAGTCATAGGGTCGCTAAGAGTGGGACACGACTGAGTGACTTCACTTTCACTTTTCACTTTCATGCATTGGAGAAGGAAATGGCAGCCCACTCCAGTGTTCTTGCCTGGAGAGTCCCGGGGATGGGGGAGCCTGGTGGGCTGCCGTCTTTGGGGTTGCACAGAGTAGGACACGACTGAAGCGACTTAGCAGCAGCAGCATTATAAGTAAAAGAAGCAAAGAGAAAGACAAATAAATAAATAAAAAGTAAGAATGGAAGGAAGGAGAGGACTAAATGGGAAGGTTTGAATTCCTTTCCCTCCCCTAAACTTTAATATCTTCCTTTCTTACACATCATTGAAAGTACAAGTACTCTGCTTGTGCCTTAAAATGCAGAAGAAGTGCAGTTAAAGCTTAAAATATTCTCTCAAAATTATTTTCAATATATAGGTTTTAAGAGTTGTATAGAAGATCTTATGCTATTTCAGGCAAGTGATTTCAAGTCATTTTGGAGTCTAATTCTATACAGTGTATCCTGAGACACATTTGAAAGAAGAAAAATTCCAAGAAATTTATGACTGAACTCAAAGTTTGAAGTCATCTTAAAAATGTATCTTCCCTTTTTGTACATGATGAAAATTTAAGTCTTGTACAAATTCTTCTGAAAACGAGATCACTGGCAAACATGTGGCACTGGTTAGATATCTTAGAGCATATAATAACAATATGATGGTTCTTTATACTTTCATGATAAATTTACTTCTGTTCATTTTGGACTACTTTAGAAATAATTAAAAAAAAAAAAAACAGGAAGAATCAAAATCCAAACACATTCCAATCACTTGATGACAAAGACGATGCACTGGTGTTCTTTTTTCAAGTTTTTTTTTATGTTGATTTTTGTGGTGATCTTGTTTACTTGTTTTACATATATATGATCCTATTAAGTGTCTGATTAAATTTTGTAGGGGCATTTAATTTTCTTTGAAAATAGAAACATTTTTATGACACTGAAAACCATTTATTAACCCTTTATTGTACTTAAGTGTACTACGAAGAGATAGAGACAAATTAATCAGTCATCTGAAATGAGTTTTCTAGAAGTACTAAAATATGCTTACAAATATATAGGATATTTATCATAAGTTCATTAGCTATTACTCTCTTGTCAGAAATACTGGATACTTATTTTCCTACTGTGAACAATTGAATTATAAACACTTTATCTGTATTTATAATTCAATTATTGAAAATCTATTATTTTTACCTAGTCTATTTTTTCAGATTTAGGACTATTATACAGGAGGCATAATTGTTTACATAACTCATTGAAAACCTCTTATATGACTAATACCATTCTGATATACAATTTTCCTATGGTTCTATTCTTAAGGTGATCATAATATGGTATAAAAAAGAGCTGTGAGATGTAACAGATAAAGAGATTATGTATGATAATGAAGATCTAGAAAAAGTACAGAAACACAAAGAATAGCATAGTTGTGAATTTCTGCTGTTTTTTTTTTTTTCGTGATTTTCCATTGCAGTATTTCACCATCCCACCAAGACACCAAAGATCTTATGCAATGCAAAACTTTTCTGATAGTACAGGAAAGAGACTAGGAGAACCTGAATTAAGCCTGTGGCAATGACAGGTAAGGGAATGGACATATTTAAGAGGTATTTAAGACATAGAATCAAAAGGGAAAAAAATCTGCTCTATACTAATACAGGAAATATAGGGGGAAAAGTGCAAACATCAAGAACAATGTAATCATTACCATTTGTTACCGTTTTAACAGTTGCAGTTATAAGCAAACAAGAAAAGACAACCAACCCTCTGGGTCACCCGTGGCAGATTCCTGTTGATATATGGCAAAACCAATACAATATTGTAAAGTAAAAAATAAATAAATAAAATAATAAGTAAATAAATAAAAAAAGAAAAGACAACCAAGAGGCTGGAAAACAGCAGTGGCTATTTCAAGCACAGAGAGTAGATAAGACCCTTCTGAGTGAGAGAAGGAGAGTCCAGAATTGTGCTGTCCCATACAGAACACTAGAACAGAACTCTATTGACAGCTCTATTCTAGAAACGTGTAGATTATCAATATTGAAGACCAGCCTGCAGTGGTCAGAGAGCTGGCAGGAGAAAATCATCAGAGTCTGGCACTATAAAGTAAAAGAGAAGAAATATGTCTTTTAAATGGTAATCATCCATCTACGTCAAAGATGTAGAACAAAAATTGCTCAACAGATTTGAAGAGACCCAGCTACCTTGTGGGCACAATTAGAAAGGTCTGACACTTGTGAATTGTTTGGATTTGCTCGCATATTTTGGAAGTACAGCTATGGTAAGAAGTATTTGGAGGAAACAGTTCTAAGGTGGCAGAAATGATCAATAAACTAAGGTTGAGACTGTAATTTGACAAAGTTTAGTTTTATCTCATAGATGAGAATTATGCAGGCACTGGTTTTTCAACAAAGGGGAGCACAGATTCAAAACAAAGTATGACCTTACCCGGTAGCTCCATCTCACCTAAGATGGAGTATGTGAAATAAAAGTGAGTGTGAAGAACCAAAAGAAGTGTGTGAAGGTTTTAGAAGATATTATAGACAGTTTACTGAATATCATGCTTAGACTATCATGCCTCTCACAAGTTTGACTCCTCAGAACTGTGGCACATTTAGGCAGATTAGAGAGATTTCAGTCCAGTGCTATTTCATAACATTATAAATAAACTGGAATAATACCTAAGAAGTCTTGTGCATCCTCACCAGTGAAAAGGCTTCCTCTTATTTCTTAAGTTATAATCTGCTAAGCATCTGCATATACTTTGTTTAATGGAAGATGCTCTGTTGTTTGCTTACTCTGTGAAAGGGACTGCTCTAATTACTTTAATAAATTACCCACTGAGCCTCAAAGAGATACTAGAATAAATGCCGAAGCCTCAAAACTATAAAGGTTAAGATCAGTATGGAACATGAGCATCTAGACTCCTGAACTCTTGCTTTTATCTACTCTGCTCTTTCTTTGCCATTACACGTGGATGACAGAGCACCTTTTGTACATGTTGGCATATTCTTCTTAGGCTCATAGAGTTTCCACTATTTTGTAAGAAAGTTTTGATTTACTGGCTCACTTTTCTGAGTCATTCCAAACAAGAAAAAGTTTCTGAGTCTATTACTGGGGCTATGTTTCCACTGACAGGGATGAAAATAAAGCCTAAGACTCTTCTAGATCATCTGCTTAGGAAATCAGTGATTCAAGATGTTCTAATGAAATTTATCACCGACTCAATGGACATGAGTTTGAGCAAGTTCCGGGAGATGGTGAAGTACAGGGAAGACTGGCGTGCTGCAGTCCATGGGATTGCAAAGAATCGGATACGACTAAGTGACTATACAACAACAACAAATGAAATTTATTAAAGACACCATTAATTCAGTCTACCAAAAAGGGAAAATGAAGGCTATGTATTGATTTCTACTCCATGTGAACCATGGTGCTACAGACATGAGCTATAGAACAGCTTCATGAGAGAGATTTACAAGCAAATTCTGCCAACCAGTGTATCAAATCTCCCCAGCCCCAGTGACTGTTTCATTAATGGCACATGGCTCAAGTTTGTATGGTCAGAATGAATCCTAGGAGTTTTGCAGAAAATATGGAGGAGAAACGTTCTTCACTGTACTCACGTTTGGGAGGACATAGAGGCAAAGCTGTTGAAATGTCAGGCACATGTGGTTCAAAATGAAGCAAACGTCATAATTAAAAGACTTTTCCTGGACTTTGGAGTTGTGAGTGAATATATTTTCTCTGTCTTAAACCTATTTTAATTGAATTCCTTTTCACTAACAAGCAAAGTCTATAACCAATTCGCACATGGTCTCCAAATTCCTTGTCTTTGCTAGCATTACTGTTGTTGAGCTCGCTTTACTTGTTACTCTCAAGGCACCTTTAAATGTTACAAGTCTGAGAAGAGTGTGGCTTTGTTCTTGACCCTAAGTCTTTAAAACAAAGGCTCCGAGATTGTTGTAGAACAGGAATATGGATCCTTATCCTTTGTGGATGAAACATTAGTTAGAATGTGCACTTGAATCTTGAGGTATAGACTGAACATTTTTGTGAGCTTGAATGCTTAGATATAAAGTCTCAGTAATTCATGCAGCATTAGACATAGTCTCAGAGGGTCAGAGCTGCATAACTCCTCATTTCCAAGACTCTATCCTTATCACACATTGATGAAAGTTTATCAAATCCATGTGATTCTAAACATTACCAGTTGTATATGATGAAGTGATGGCAGATTGAAAACTACGAACAAAGCTAGTGGAGGTGATGGAATTCCAGGTGAGCTATTTCCAATCCTGAAAGATGATGCTGTGAAAGTGCTGCACTCAGTATGCCAGCAAATTTGGAAAACTCAGCAGTGGCCACAGGACTGAAAAAGGTCAGTTTTCATTCAAATCCCAAAGAAAGGCAGTGCCAATTAACGCTCAAACTACCACACAATTGCACTCATCTCACATGCTAGTAAAGTAATGCTCAAAATTCTCCAAGCCAGACTTCAGCAATACGTGAACCGTGAACTTCCAGATGTTCAAGCTGGTTTTAGAAAGGTAGAGGAATCAGAGATCAAATTGCCAACATCTGCTGGATCATGGAAAAAGCAAGAGAGTTCCAGAAAAACATCTATTTCTGCTTTATTGACTATGCCAATGCCTTTGACTGTGTGGGTCACAATAAACTGTGGAAAATTCTGAAAGAGATGGGAATACCAGACCACCTGACCACCTCTTGAGAAACCTATATGCAGGTTAGGAAGCAACAGTTAGAACTGGACATGGAACAACAGACTGGTTCCAAATAGGAAAAGGAGTACATCAAGGCTGTATATTGCCACCCTGCTTATTTAACTTATATGCAGAGTACATCATGAGAAACGCTGGACTGGAAGAAGCACAAGCTGGAATCAAGATTGCCGGGAGAAATATCAATAACCTCAGATATGCAGATGATACCTCTCTTATGGCAGAAAGTGAAGAGGAACTAAAAAGCCTCTTGATGAAAGTGAAAGTGGAGAGTGAAAAAGTTGGCTTAAAGCTCAACATTCAAAAGACGAAGATCATGGCATCTGGTCCCATCACTTCATGGCAAATAGATGGGGAAACAGTGGAAACAGTGTCAGACTTTATTTTGGGGGGCTCCAAAATCACTGCAGATGGTGACTGCAGCCATGAAATCAAAAGACGCTTACTCCTTGGAAGGAAAGTTATGACCAACCTAGATAGCATATTCAAAAGCAGAGACATTACTTTGCCAACAAAGATCCATCTAGTCAAGGCTATGGTTTTTCCTGTGGTCATGTATGGATGTGAGAGTTGGACTGTGAAGAAAGCTGAGTGCTGAAGAATTGATGCTTTTGAACTGTGGTGTTGGAGAAGACTCTTGAGAGTCCCTTGGACTGCAAGGAGATCCAACCAGTCCATTCTGAAGGACATCAGCCCTGGGATTTCTTTGGAAGGAATGATTCTAAAGCTGAAACTCCAATACTTTGGCCACCTCATGCGAAGAGTTGACTCATTGGAAAAGACTCTGATGCTGGGAGGGTTTGGGGGCAAGAGGAGAAGGGGACGACAGAGGATGAGATGGCTGGATGGCATCACCAACTCGATGGATGTGAATTTGAGTGAACTCCGGGAGTTGGTGATGGACAGGGAGGCCTGGCATGCTGACATTCATGGGGTCGCAAAGAGTCGGACACGACTGAGCGACTGAACTGAACTGAATAACAAGAGACAGAGGTAGAAAAATATACTAAAACTTTTATAGTCTAGAAGTTGCAAATTTGTATTATGCTTTGGGCCATTGCTTTAAATCAGAAGTCCTCAATCATTCTTTATACAAAGAAGCAGCATCAGAAAAATATTCCTTTTACTTCCTGCTGAGTCATATAAGTAGCTACTCTTGGGATACCACAGTAGGCTAATTCAGGGCTGTTGATATTAATTTGCTTACCATCATAAGACCTAAAAGAAACATCCAAGGAGAAAAAGGTGTGATCAGAGAAGAGAAACAAGGAGATGTTCAGGCCCTGAATTTATCACTGGCTCTGGATATAATGTTCCCTGCTCAAAATAATTAAAGAGAAAAATAGGAAGGAATTATTAATGGATCTTGTAGTAGGATTGCTCCCCAGTTCATATAAAATTCAGAGGTTTGGAATTTTGTTGATGCTCTGAAAGAAAGGACATAGAAATGTTATTTTAAGGCATTTACTATTTGTTCCTAAACAAAAAATTACAAAAATGTGAAACAGGAAATAAACGGCTGCTGATGAAAATGGAACTGGATGAGACAAAATACGATGGTATTAAGAAGTGGAAATCTGAGAGAAATTTAAAATGCTTTTAAGATTTTAAAATTATAAAATGCATTTAATATAGAAAAGAATAGAAGTGACAATGAAGAAAATGTAATCAGCAACGTGAAAGATAATCTTACAAGTTTCTTCTAGAAAGCAGAAGAAAAAAGGATTTAAAAATTAGATTTAAGATGATTGATATTTAATAAGAAAACCTGGAAAAGCCATAACCAAAGAGATGCTTTAAAAGTACCTGAAACATAAAATGGAATGTACTTTTCTCTGTAAATTAGGTTGGGGTGGTCAATATAATTTTTTTGAATGTCCTGAATGCCTAGACTTCTATTAAATATTAAGTAGAATTGAAGAAAATTTTTGTGATCTAATAGTTTACTACCATCTTATTCATTTCCAAAGACAATTAGAAAAAAAAATCAGCTATTTAAGACTCATAAATTATAACCAAACTTCTGTTTTCTGAAAAACATCACTTTCAAGCACTCTGTATAAGCATCAAATAAAATCAAGAACTCTCAGTAGTGACTTTATAGCAGGTCATTCTATGTAAAAGAAAATAAGCATAAAGTTAATATTTTAACAATTAAATATGGTGCTATGCTTTAATGAAATCTTAAAATATCACTCCAATGAAATATATGTATCATTTATATTTTAATTATTCCCTGGTCTTTCACAACAGTGAGCTTTAATATCCCAATTTCACTTCCACATGATGCTTTCCTTTATGACTTATGATAAACCTTCTGATTTCCCTAGGACATTTAATGTAAGTTTTCTAAATTTATGGGTATGTAATTGCAATAACAACATGTAAGGCAAGTACTTATTATTGAAATACAAATCAGTTGTTAATTTGACTTGGAATTGCTTAATGAAATTGAAATTTAATAAAAAGGACATTAGTAACTGGATAGATGGTTACAAAAATTACATTGTTAAAATTTGTCAAAGATCTAATGAATATAAGTAACTGATTTAAGGGTTCTGTTTTCATTGGCAGAACTGAGTAACTTTTAGGTTACTTAATTAAACCATTAATCTGTTTTAATTCTCTTTGCTCATTTTACTAAGATGTTTACCTGGTGACCTGATTGTTATGATTTATTTTCATTAACTGCAACAAAACACTGCTAATTGCATTATATTCATTATCTTTTACCTTCATATTATATGCATAACTAGTTTATGATTATTTTTCTTGCATAATTAAATGAACTAAGAGTTCAGATTAATTTGAAGAGGCACCATGAATCCATGTAAAAATAATGTTGCAGGAAAAGCCCTCATAATTATAAGACTTATAACCCTGGGCTAATCACTTAACCTCTTTGAAACTAGTTTCCTTTTCACCTGTAAAATAGGTTTATGGAGACTTAATGAATGAATTTTGTCAGTGTTATAATTATAATATGTATGAAGTTCTTTTATGAACATAATATACTGTTATTATTATTATTGCACTGATATAAAATTTCAAAATGAGATTGTTCTGTAATTGTAAAAAAATTAGATAGTGAAGCTCTCTTGCTATCATTTGAGAAAGAAGAAATTGAATTTAGTTATGGAGATATCCTTAAATACTAGGTTAATAATATATAGAGTATATATAGGAGAAATATGGGCAGCATTTATCTATAAAGAGCAAGAAAATAATATTAAAGTCTTACTAGGCCAAGAGGCAAATTTGAGATACTATGTGCTTATTAACCATAAAACAAAATTTTAACCAAAATTTGGACCACCCAAACCAACAGGATTGGAAGTAGGTGGGAGCAGATTTGATCCACAGACCATAGTTTGCCAACCCCTGGCTTAAAGCAAAATTTTCTACAATTTTAAAAGTTATCTCTCCAAAACTTCTTTTGAAAATCATGCTATTGGATCTTTCATTTCCCTAAAAATTATTCTACTGCATTTACTTGATTGGCATGTGAGAAAATATAGTAGCTTTGCATAATGAATACAAGTGGAAATAAGGGAGATTGTAATTTTATTCATTTTATAATCCAAAATTTTAACAAAGGAAAAAGGTGTATCATGGAACCTGAATTTCCCTTTATGAAGACTTTCCAATATAGAAGAGTCTAATTGAATAGTTGTATAAGAGAAAGATTTTCACCTCTATAACTCTTTCCAAAAGTTATTATCTAAAAGAGATAATGAGCATTTAATTCAACTGGAAAATAAATCTCAAACTACTAAAAATATATCTGCTCATAAATAGTAGTATTTTACCTTTCTGCATGTGAAATACAATCCTGCCGTTATACTTTTAATAACCAAGCATTTTTGTCACCTCTGCATTCAGTGTGGTGTGACCCATGCTTCCAGAGTAATGAAGTCCATCAGATACAATACTGCTGCTGACGGTCTCAAAAGGAAACTTAGATTGTAAGTCTCTGATGAATTGAAATGGTGAGTGGAAGATTTTTGAGAGATTTTGATCTTGTCTTAAAATTTGTTTTATCTTGATAGGTACTTGCAAGACTGACCAAAATTATTTTGTTTGGTATGAAGTTTATCTCCCATGCAAACATGTGGGGAGTTAAATATTTCTTACATTTTACCATTATCTGGGCAATATCACTATTGGATTTTGCCATGCTCAGTTTCCCTCCTAGCAGAAATCTCCTAACTCAGAGCACCATACATACCACCCTATAAGGATGGTACCATTAGGGATGAGAAAACTAACTGAAAGAATAACCCTGTTGCTTAGAGAGAGGCCTGATGCAAAAACCTCTGATACATTAGGGCAGTAATAGCCATATAAATCACTATGACCTGTTTTTAAGTCTTTTAGACTATGAAATATCAAAGACATTGATCTTCTGTGGTTTAGGCACCATGTGAGACATTGTATCAGCCGTGTCCAACTCTTTGTGACCCCACATACTTCCATAGAATTCTCCAGGCCAGAATACTGGAATGGGTAGCCTTTTCCCTTCTCCAGGGGATCTTCCCAACCCAGGGATCGAACCCAGGTCTCCCACATTTCAGGCGGGTTCTTTACCCAAAGAGCCACATGGGAAGCTCTGTAAATTGCACAGATTTGTTATAATACCTAATTAACTAATTGATTAAATAAAGGGTTATCACATCCCAGCTATGTTTCAAACACTATACTGGATGTTTAGGGTATTTCTCTGAATCAAGCAGAAACATATTCCTGAGGAGAAGCTGACAGTCCAAATGTGGCTCAGCATGGATAGACTCATCAAATGGAGAAAGATCAAGAAAACTTGGCACGCTTATCCTTGTCTTTGACTATTCCAACCTCTGTTTTCTAATTGATACGTGACTATGATTCTCCTTCTCATCTTTAGTCTTTTCTTAGGTTTTCCAGGACTGCTAATACCCCCACTATATACAAAGATCCTAAAGTGTTTGCCCCTTCCATTTTAATTTTACTAGTTGCCATAGGTTCCTGATATTGGGTAAAGAGATATTATTTCCATAGTAAAAATGGAATTTTCTAAACTATGTTGCTGTTATGATCTTCCTTTTAGAACTGAAAGGAAGTTTCCTTTTAGAAAGAAAAAACAGATGAAAAATGCATGTTTCAATGGCAAACATTACATAATGCAAACATAACAAATGGAATAACTGATCAATGAGATGTGAACACATAGAAAATTCATATTTTTCATTACTAACTGTATCATCTCAAGAAAAGATTAGATGTGGAACAAAAACAATCAGCTTCTCCATTATTCATGAACTGGATTGAGGAGGAAATGAATCAGAATATCTCTTTCTATTAAGAACATTGATCCTGATGAAACAATGAGAAGGAGACATTTCTGATGAGAAGAATAAGCACAGAGGATTAATTCCAGTATGAAGAGATTTTGTTGATGTATATCTCACTTATTTGGATAAAGTGTGAAGAAAAAATTTCTCCATGCAATAGTAAATATGTGGTTCAGAAACACTCATATTATGGCCCAAGATGGTTCATCTTTTCATATTTTTGCCAGGCACAAATACAGCAATGGAAAAAATTTAGATTGTAAATACTTTCCCATATGAGAGTACGTACAGAATGGTTGTAAAAGTAAAAAAATCCTTGGAGATTATGAAGGGAAAGATGTAGTTTGACAGATGACTGGAGGTAGGATATACCATTTAGAAAAGTGTGAACTATGATGCTGCTTTTTTAGTCTTGGTGAAACAGGAAAACTTAATTTGGTTTAAAGATAAGAATAAGCAATATTAATAAAAAATCTTACACAAAAAACTCATGTGTTTTAGTGTAAACTAATTCAGAATTAGTTGAATTAGAAGTGTTGACTCATTGGAAAAGACTCTGATTCTGGGAGGGATTGGGGGCAGGAGGAGAAGGGGATGACAGAGGATGAGATGGCTGGATGGCATCACTGACTCGATGGACGTGAGTCTGAGTGAACTCCGGGAGTTGGTGATGGACAGGGAGGCCTGGCGTGCTGTGATTCATGGGGTCGCAAAGAGTCGGACACTACTGAGCGACTGAACTGAACTGAACTGAACTGAATCCAGAATTAGGGCTTCCATGGTGGCTCAGAGGTAAAGAATCTGCCTGCAATGCATGAGACTCCGGAGATGTGGGTTAATTGCCTGGGTTGGGAAGATCTGCTGGAGGAGGGCATGGCAACCCACTCCAGTATTCTTTCCTGGAGAATCCCATCGACAGAGGAGCCTGGCGGGCTGCAGTCCATGGGGTCGCAAAGACTTCAGTTCAGTTCAGTTGCTCAGTCGTGTCCGACTCTTTGCGACCCCATGAATCACAGCACGCCAGGCCTCCCTGTCCATCACCAACTCCCGGAGTTCACTCAAACTCACATCCATCAAGTCAGTGATGCCATCCAGCCATCTCATCCTCTGTTGTCCTCTTCTCCTGCCCCCAATACCTCTTAGCATCAAAGTCTTTTCCAATGAGTCAGGTCTTTGCATGAGGTGGCCAAAGTACTGAAGTTTCAGCTTTAGAATCATTCCTTCCAAAGAAATCCCAGGGCTGATCTCCTTCAGAATGGACTGGTTGGATCTCCTTGCCATCAAAGGGACTCTCAAGAGTCTTCTCCAACACCACAGTTCAAAAACATCAATTCTTTGGCGCTTAGCCTTCTTCACAGTCCAATTCTCACATCCATACACGACCACTGGAAAAACCATAGCCTTGACTAGATGGGCGTTTGTTGGCAAAGTAACATCTCTGCTTTTGAATATGCTATCTAGGTTGGTCAAAACTTTCCTTCCAAGGAGTAAGCGTCTTTTAATTTCATGGCTGCAGTCACCATCTGCAGTGATTTTGGAGCCCCCAAAAATAAAGCCTGACACTGTTTCCACTGTTTCCCTATCTATTTGCCATGAAGTGATGGAACCAGATGCCATGATCTTCATTTTCCGAATGTTGAGCTTGAAGCCAACTTTTTCACTCTCCTCTTTCACTTTCATCAAGAGGCTTTTTAGTTCCTCTTCATTTTCTGCCATGAGGGCGGTGTCATCTGCATATCTGAGATTATTGATATTTCTCCCGGCAATCTTGATTCCAGCTTGTGCTTCTTCCAGCCCAGCATGTCTCATGATGTAATCTGCACACAAGTTAAATAAGCAGGATGACAATATATAGCCTTGACATACTCCTTTTCCTATTTGGAACCAGTCTGTTGTTCCATGTCCAGTTCTAACTGTTGCTTCCTGACCTGCATGTACGTTTCTCAAGAGGTGGTCAGGTGGTCTGGTATTCCCATCTCTTGAAGAATTTTCCACAGTTTATTGTGACCCACACAGTCAAAGGCTTTGGTATAGTTAATAAAGCAGAAATATATGTTTTTCTGGAACTCTCTTGCTTTTTCTGCCTTTTCTAAAACCAGCTTGAACATCAGGAAGTTCATGGTTCACGTATTGCTGAAGCCTGGCTTGGAGAATTTTGAACATTACTTAACTAGCATGTGAGATGAGTGCAATTGTGCGATAGTTTGAGCATTCTTTGGCATTGCCTTTCTTTGGGATTGGAATGAAAACTGACATTTTCCAGTCTTGTGGCCATTGCTGAGTTTTCCAAATTTGCTGGCATATTGTTTGCAGCTTGAACATTAGGAAGTTCATGGTTCTCATATTGCTGAAGCCTGGCTTGGAGAATTTTAAGCATTACTTTACTAGCGTGTGAGATGAGTGCAATTGTGCAGTAGTGTGAGCATTCTTTGGCATTGCCTTTCTTTGGCATTAGAATGAAAACTGACCTTTTCCAGTCCTGTGTCCATTGCTGAGTTTTCCAAATGTGCTGGCATATTGAGTGCAGCACTTTCACAGCATCATCCTTCAGGATTTGGAATAGCTTAACTGGAATTCCATCACCTCCACTAGCTTTGTTCCTAGTGATGCTTTCTAAGGCCCACTTGACTTCACATTCCAGGATGTCTGGCTCTAGGTCAGTGATCACACCATCGTGATTATCTGGGTGGTGAAGATCTTTTTGTACAGTTCTTCTGTATAATCTTGCCATCTCTTCTGATATGAATCTTCTGCTTCTGTTAGGTCCATACCATTTCTGTCCGTTATTGAGCCCATCTTTGCATGAAGTATTCCTTTTGTATCTCTGATTTTCTTGAAGAGATCCCTAGTCTTTCCCATTCTGTTGTTTTCCTCTATTTCTTTGCATTGATCGCTGAGGAAGGCTTTCTTATCTCTTCTTGCTATTCTTTGGAACTCTGCATTCAGATGTTTATATCTTTCCTTTTCTCCTTTGCTTTTCACTTCTCTTCTTTTCACAGCTATTTGTAAGGCCTCCCCAGACAGCCATTTTGCTTTTTTGCATTTCCTTTCCATGGAGATGGTCTTGATCCCCATCTCCTGTACAATGTCACAAACCTCATTCCATAGTTCATCAGGCACTCTATCTATCAGATCTAGGCCCTTAAATCTATTTCTCACTTCCACTGTATAATCATAAGGGATTTGATTTAGGTCATACCTGAATGGTCTAGTGGTTTTCCCTACTTTCTTCAATTTCAGTCTGAATTTGGCAATAAGGTGTTCATGGTCTGAGCCACAGTCAGCACCTGGTCTTGTTTTTGCTGACTGTATAGAGCTTCTCCATCTTTAGGTGCAAAGAATATAATCAATCTGATTTCGGTGTTGACCATCTGGTGATGCCCATGTATAGAGTCTTCTCTTGTGTTGTTGGAAGAGGCTGTTTGTTATGACCAGTGCATTTTCTTGGCAAAACTCTATTAGCCTTTGCCCTGCTTCATTCCGTATTCCAAGGCCAAATTTGCCTGTTATTCCAGGTGTTTTTGACTTCCTACTTGTGCATTCCAGTCCCCTACAATGAAAAGGACATCTTTTTTGGGTGTTAGTTCTAAAAGGTCTTGTAGGTCTTCATAGAACAGTTCAACTTCAGCTTCTTCAGCGTTACTGGCTGGGGCATAGACTTGCATTACTGTGATATTGAATGGTTTGCCTTGGAAATGAACAGAGATCGTTCTGTCGTTTTTGAGATTGCATCCAAGTACTGCATTTCAGACTCTTTTGTTGGCCATAATAGCTACTCCATTTCTTCTGAGGGATTCCTGCCTGCAGTAGTAGATATAATGGTCATCTGAGTTAAATTCAACCATTCCAATCCATTTCAGTTCACTGATTCCTAGAATGTCGACATTCACTCTTGCCCTCTCTTGTTTGACCACTTCCAATTTGCCTTGATTCATGGACCTGACATTCCAGGTTCACTATGCAATATTGCTCTTTACAGCATCAGACCTTGCTTCTATCACCATTCACATCCACAGCTGGGTATTCTTTTTGCTGTGGCTCCATCTCTTCATTCTTTCTGGAGTTATTTCTCCACTGATCTCCAGTAGCATATTGGGCACCTACTGACCTGGGGAGTTTCTCTTTCAGAATCCTATCATTTTGCCTTTTCATACTGTTCATAGGGTTCTCAAGGAAAGAATACTGAAGTGGTTTGCCATTTCCTTCTCCAGTGGACCACATTCCGTGAACTTCCTGATGCTCAAGCTGGTTTTAGAAAAGGCAGAGGAACCAGAGATCAAATTGCCAACATCTGCTGGATCATGGAGAAAGCAAGAGAGTTCCAGAAAATCATCTATTTCTGTTTTATTGACTATGCCAAAGCCTTTGACTGTGTGGATCACAATAAACTGTGAAAAATTCTGAAAGAGATGGGAATACCAGACCACCTGACAGCCTCTTGAGTTACCTACATGCAGGTCAGGAAGCAACAGTTAGAACTGGACATGGAACAACAGACTGGTTCCAAATAGGAAAAGGAGTATGTCAAGGCTGTACACTGTCACCCTGTTTGTTTAACTTATGTGCAGATTACATCATGAGACACACTGGGCTAGAAGAAGCACAAGCTGGAATCAAGATTGCCGGGAGAAATATCAATAATCTCAGATATGCAGATGACACCACCCTTATGACAGAAAGTGAAGAGGAACTCAAAAGCCTCTTGATGAAAGTGAAAGTGGAGAGTGAAAAAGTTGGCTTAAAGCTCAACATTCAGAAAATGAAGATCATGGCATCGGGTCCCATCACTTCATGGGAAATAGATGGGGAAACTGTGGAAACAGTGTCAGACTTTATTTTGGGGGGCTCCAAAATCACTGCAGATGGTGACTGCAGCCATGAAATTAAAAGACGCTTACTTCTTGGAAGGAAAGTTATGACCAACCTAGATAGCATGTTCAAAAACAGAGACATACTTTGCCAACAAAGGTCCATCTAGTCAAGGCTATGGTTTTTCCTGTGGTGATGTATGGATGTGAGAGTTGGACTGTGAAGAAGGCTGAGCGCCAAAGAATTGATGCTTTTGAACTGTGGTGTTGGAGAAGACTCTTGAGAGTCCCTTTGATGGCAACAAAGGTCCATCTAGTCAAGGCTATGGTTTTTCCTGTGGTGATGTATGGATGTGAGAGTTGGACTGTGAAGAAGGCTGAGCGCCAAAGAATTGATGCTTTTGAACTGTGGTGTTGGAGAAGACTCTTGAGAGTCCCTTTGATGGCAAGGAGATCCAACCAGTCCATTCTGAAGGAGATCAGCCCTGGGATTTCTTTGGAAGGAATGATGCTAAAGCTAAAACTCCAGTACTTTGTCCACCTCATGTGAAGAGTTGACTCTTTGGAAAAGACTCTGATGCTGGGAGGGATTGGGGGCAAGAGGAGAAGAGGACGACAGAGGATGAGATGGCTGGATGGCATCACTGACTCGATGGACGTGAATTTGGGTGAACTCCAGGAGCTGGTGATGGACATGGAGGCCTGGCGTGCTGCAATTCATGGGGTCGCAAAGAGTCGGACACGACTGAGCGACTGATCTGATTGATGTAAATGATTTGGTTCAAGACAGTATGATTTTTAAAACTTTTTCTCTTTTGTCTGCTCTGATTTAGAAAGCCCCCAACTTTGCAGTCAGATTCACCTTCAGTGAATTAAAGTTTATCCAAATACTATGCCACTCCTCCTATTCAAAGATGACATCTATTTCCTCTCTACTTAAAGTTGCCCTGAGATTTGTTGGACAAGTAAATGTGGCAGAATTCACACTTTTTAAGAGATTTAAGAGATTTACAGCTAAGTTTTCACTGCATGAGTAACTTACTCTTGAAACTCAACCACCATGTTATGATGAGGCTCAAGCACCCATATGGAAAGGACTGCACTGAGCAGAGCTGAGACACCCTCCCAATAGTCCTAGTTGCACTCCAAACGTCCATCTTTCTTCTTCTTTTCTTAATCTTTCAACTTTTTATTTTGTATTGGGATATGACCAATTAACACTGTTGTAATAGTTTCAGATAAACAGTGAAGGGACTCAGCCATGCATATACATGTATCCATTTCCCACCCCCTCAAAAACAAACAAACAAACAAATCCCCTCCCATCCGGGCTACCATATAATACTGAGCAGAGTTCCATGTGCTGTACAGTAGGTCTTCTTTCTCGGTTATCCATTTTAAATCTAGCAGCTTGTACATGACCATCCTAAACTCCCCAACTATCTGTTCCCCCAGCCTTCAATCAAGGGCAACCATAATTTCATTCTCTAAGTCTGTGAGTCTCTTTTGTTTTGTAAGTAAGTTTGTTTGTATCATTTCTTTTTAGATTCCACATATAAGGGATGTCATATGACATTTCTCTTTCTCTGTCTGACTTATTTCACTCAGTGTGACCATCTCTAGGTCCATCCATGTTGCTGCAAATGCCATTATTTCATTATTTTTAATGACTGAGTAATATTCCATTGTATATATGTACCTCAGCTTCTCTATCTATTCTTCTGTCGAAGGACATTTAGGTTGCTTCCATATCTTGGCTGCTGTAAACAGTGCTGCTGTGAACACTGGGTAGAATGTATCCTTTTGGATCATGTTTTTCTATGCATATATGCCCAAGAGTGGGTTGCAAACCAGTCCATTCTGAAGGACATCAGCCCTGGGATTTCTTTGGAAAGAATCATGCTGAAGCTGAAACTCCACTACTTTGGCCACCTCATGCGAAGAGTTGACTCATTGGGAAAGACTCTGATGCTGGGAGGGATTGGGGGCAGGAGGAGAAGGGGACGACAGAGGATGAGATGGCTGGATGGCATCACTGACTCGATGGACATGAGTCTGAGTGAACTCCGGGAGTTGGTGATGGACAGGGAGGCCTGGCGTGCTGCGATTCATGGGGTCGCAAAGAGTCAGACAGGACTGAGCGACTGATCTCATCTGATCTGATGGTAGCTCTATTTTTAGTTTTTTAATGAATATCATACTTTTCTCCATAGTGGATGTACCAATTTACATTCCCACAACGGTGTAGGAAGGTTCACTTCTCCTTCCTAACTTCCATCCTTCTTAGAGAGGCCAGTTTGGAACTCCCATCCATTCTTGCAACCCAGTCAACACCAAGTGAAGCAGTAAAATGCATGTGTTTACTATAGAATTATAAAAAATAATAAACTTTTGTTTCTTTAAGAAGATAAGTGGGGGAGAAGGAGTATTGTTACTGATAGGGCAGAAATTGGCAGCTGGGCATAAGATGACAGCAGAACAAAAATACTAACTTTGTGTATAGGTGTTAGTTAGACATCCAAAAAGCAAGAAGAAAGCTGAAAAGGTAGTAAGGAAATCGCTATTAGGGTTTGATAAAATAGGAACTGAGTTATGTACTGACAGAAATAAAATAAGGTCTAAAAATTACCTAGTGAACTTTTGAATCTAAGAGAATTTTCAGACCAGAAGTTGAAAGCTATGATTTGGCTTATGTTAGCTGCTTATCGTAAAGCATACATAAAGAAGAATGACCTAAAGAAGGAAATGTTAAGTTTCACAAAAAATCTGCAGAAAAATTTTCCATCCTGAGAATAATATAGTTGGAAAATAAAAGTATTTTTTTATCCTCAGCTTTTCCATCTGACAATATATTCTCAAAGTAAGAAATTGCCTCAAAAGTGAAAGTCACTCAGCCATGTCTGACTCTTTGTGACCCCGTAGTCCATGGGATTCTCCAGGCCAGAATACTGGAATGGGTAGCCTTTCCCTCCTCCAGGGGATCTTCCCAACCCAGGGATCGAACCCAGGTCTCCCACATTGCAGGCAGATTCTTTACCAGCTGAGCCACAATTGCGTCAAGGGAAGTATAAAATACAGAGTGCTGCCAGTAAAAGAAATACTCAAGTTCAAAATAAAGTCAGATGTGGGCTATACAACCCTTCAGGACATGTTCAGAAATATTTATTGTGATGGTACATTCTAGAACTTCTTTACTGCACTGATGAGCTCCCAAAGTTCTTAAGGGTATATTTATTTCACAGACTTACAGAGACAAATATCAAAGGAAAACAAACTTCTATGAATCTAAATGGCATTGTCTCACAGTTCTTAACTCTTAGACTACAGTAGAGAAATGTTTAATTCACAGATATTTGTGTGTGCAGTGTTTCTGTAATTGAGTGCATTGAAAAGTTGATATACAGGAAGCCTACACAGTTTTTAGAGAAGCTGGTAACATCTTCAGTAGAGAAAGATAGCAGTGAAAAGTGAAAATAGGTCTTCTGGCTTCAAATTTTAATAGACAAGAAACAGACTGACAAATATGGGGCATTTTCTATATAAAAGGAGAGTAGGTCAGAATGCAGAGCTAAGAGCCCAGAGGATAGAGCCAAAAGTCACAGATAGCCATTGCCAGGGAGATGAATTAACACCTAATCAGGAAACAGTTTCTGCCTCTGGTTAAAAAGTCATATGATTGGGGAAAAAATTATGCACCAGTGCCATCTTTTTAGCTCCTACTCTTCTCCTTTTTTGAACAGGAGTCTATATTGTGGTTATCCTGTGCAGATTTCACTATTGTGTTTGATGTGTGGGGAAAAGACACAAGGCCTTTTAAATTCACAGGTTGCTAGATCCATGGAAATAAGCACAAACAGCCTCATTTGCACTTGTATATGGTTATGGTGATAAGGTCCATGAATTCAGGCCTCATCCTGGAGCCTTCATGAATCATCATTTGGAAGGATCTTGGAAAGAAACAAATGTATATGGCATGTGAGTGAAATATAAATAATTAGCCACTGAGAGCAGACTCTGGTAAAATAAAGATGGTTACAAATCTAATTCTTTGTCACTCTTCTCACAGAGTTGTGGTATCTATTTTCCCTCCTCTTGAAACTGAGCTGCCTCTGTGACTCATTTTGACTCATAAATGAAGACATGATGCTGTTTAACTTCCAAGGCCAGGAACCATGGGATCCATGAATCTACATTCAGCACTCAGAATACTTCTTTGAAATCATCTAGGATGCCCTGAGGAACAACACAAAGTCACAAGGAGAGACCTGCATGAAGAAACCCTGGAGAAACTGACTGGCAGCCCCAGCTGAGTTCCTGGTCAGCAGACTGCACAACCCTGCCAGGTGTGCAAGTCATGGCATCCCTCTCTGTGTCTAAGATAATACCACGTAAAGAGGAAGAGCCAATAGGTCAAAAGAAGAGTGAAGAGAGTGAAGTCACTCAGTCGTGTCCGATTCTTTGCGACCCCATGGACTGTAGACTACCAGGATTCTCCATCCATGGGATTTTCCAGGCAAGAATACTGGAGTGGGTTGCTATTTCCTTCTCCAGGGGATCTTCCCAACCCAGGAATAAAACCTGGGTTTCCTGAATTGCAGGCAGATGCCTTACCCTCTGAGCCACCAGGCAAGCCCAGGGTCAAATGAATGGATCATTAAAAAAAAAATCATTCTTATTTTGAACCCCGACATTTTGAAGTGGTTTGTTACAAAGTGATAAATAATTGAAATAAGGACCAAGATAGCTTAGATTAAAATATGATAAAATTTAAGTAATTTACACTTCTATAATAACACCCAAAATATACTTCATTTCTTCTTGCTCTCAGGAGACATGATTATTTCTGATAGTTTTCATTAAATGGAATCAGTAACTTGGAAAAGGAGTACGTCAAGGCTGTATATTGTTATGCTGCTTATTTAACTTATATGCAGAGTACATCATGAGAAATGCTGGGCTGGAACAAGCACAAGCTGGAGTCAAGATTGCTGGGAGAAATATCAGTAACCTCAGATATGCAGATGACACCACCCTATGGCAGAAAGTGAAGAAAAACTAAAGAGACTTTTGATGAAAATGAAAGAGGAGAGTGAAAAAGTTGGCTTAAAGCTCAACATTCAGAAAACTAAGATCATGGCATCTGGTCCCATCACTTCATGGCAAGCAGATGGGGAAACAGTGGAAACAGTATCAGACTTTATTTTTTGGGGCTCCAAAATCACTGCAGATGGTGATTGCAGCCATGAAATTAAAAGACGTTTATTCCTTGGAAAGAAAGTTATGACCAACCTAGATAGCATATTAAAAAGCAGAGACATTACTTGGCTAACAAAGGTCCGTTTAGTCAAGGCTATGGTTTTTCCAGTGGTCATGTATGGATGTGAGAGTTGGACTGTTAAGAAAGCTGAGTGCCGAAGAATTGATGCTTTTGAACTGTGGTGTTGGAGAAAACTCTTGAGAGTCCCTTGGACTGCAAGGAGATCCAACCAGTCCATTCTGAAGGACATCAGTCCTGGGTGTTCATTGGAAGGACTGATGCTGAAGCTGAAACTCCAATACTTTGGCCACCTCATGTGAAGAGTTGACTCATTGGAAAAGACTCTGATGCTGGGAGGTATTGGGGGCAGGAGGAGAAGGGGACGACAGAGGATGAGATGGCTGGATGGCATCACTGTCTCGATGGACATGAGTTTGAGTAAACTCCAGGAGTTGGTTATGGACAGGGAGACCTCGCATGCTGAGGTTCATGGGGTTGCAAAGAGTCGGACACAACTGAGCAACTGAACTGAACTGAACTGAACTTAATATAACCTTACTGGGTTATGTGTGTGTCCTCTTTTTGTGCTGATTTATAGGACTTGCTTATTTAACATGTGTTTATATCACATGTCCACATTTGGAGTGCTGGAAATTATTAGAATAAACTACAAGTGATTCCCAAGGGATAATATGCCCTATGCCAGAAAGCAAAGAAGAACTAAAGAGCCTCTTGATGAAAGTGAAAGAGGAAAGTGAAAAAGTTGGCTTAAAGCTCAACATTCAGAAAACTAAGATCATGGCATCCGGTCCCATCACTTCATGGCAAATACATGGGGAAATAGTGGAAACAATGGCTGACTTTATTTTTCTGGGCTCCAAAATCACTGCAGGTGGTGATTGCAGCCATGAAATTAAAAGATGCTCACTCCTTGGAAGTAAAGTTATGACCAACCTAGACAGCATAGAAAGCAGAGACATTACTTTCCCAACAAAGGTCCATCTAGTCAAAGCTTTGTTTTTTTCAGTAGTCATGTATGGATGTGAGAGTTGGACTAAAAAGAAAGCTGAGTGCTGAAGAATTGATGCTTTTGATCTGTGGTGTTGGAGAGGACTCTTGAGAGTCCCTTGGATTTCAAGGAGATCCAACCAGTCCATCTTAAAGTCCTGAATATTCATTGAAAGAGCTGATGCTGAAGCTGAAACTCCAATACTTTGGCCACCTGATGTGAAGAACTCAGTCATTGGAAAAGACCCTGATGCTGGGAAAGATTTAAGGCAGGAGGAGAAGGGGACAGCAGAGGATGATAGTTGGATGGCATCACCGACTCTATGGGCATGAGTTTGAGTAAGCTCCAGGAGTTGGTGATAGACATTGATGCCTGGGGTGGCTGCAGTCCATGGGATCACAAAGAGTCGGACACAACAGAGCAACTGCACTGAACTGAACTGAGGAATAATATTCTTCGTTTAAAGTCTTCCATGTTTTTCCTGCTATCTCTTCTAGTGAAAATGCTTTTGTCCTGTATACTCAATCATAGCTCTCTTAATTTTCCAACATACTTGAGATAATGTCTCCTCTTCTATCCTTAATTCTCTGTGAAAGTAATACATGATATTACTTTCCATGTATTTAAAGTTTATAAAGTGTATTATATATTAAATGCTTTGACAATTGCTTTTTTGTATTATATCTGTGAGATTCATGTACAAATATGATACCTGCTTCATTCACTTTCAAAGTGGTGTAATGATATCCATTATTTATCAGTTCTCTACTTGAAAGAATGAAGATTATTTCCAAATTGTTCTACTATAAACAATGTTTTGAAGATTCCTACTGTTTATTCCTCCTAGTGGTCATGTGTAAAAGCTTTTCTAGGGTCTATTCACCAGGCTTCCTGGTAGCTAAGCTGGTAAAGACTCTGTCTGCAATGCAGGAGACTCCGGTTTGATTCCTGGAGTGGGAAGATCCCCTGTAGAAGGGATAGGCTAACCACTCCAGTATTCATGGGCTTCCTGGTGGCTTAGATGGTAAAGAATCTGCCTGCAATGTGGGAGACCTGGGTTCAATCCCTGGATTGGGAAAATCCCCTGGAGAAGGGCATGGCGACCCATTCTGGTATTCTTGCCTGGAGAATCCCCATGGACAGAGGAGCCTGGCAGGCTTCAGTGCATAAGGGTTGCAAAGAGTTGGACAAGACTGAGTGACTAAGCACAGCACAGCACAGTGTCTAATCACAGAACTAGAATCACAGGCTTTAAGTTATGCACATCTTTAATTGTTGTTGCTTTTTTTATTTGCTCAGTTGTGTCTGACTCTTTGCAACCCCAGGGACTACAGCCTGCCAGGCTCCTCTATCCATGGAATTTCCCAGGTAAGAGTACTAGAGTGGGTTGCCATTTCCTTCTCCAGGGCACCTTCCCCACCCAGGGATCAAACCCAGGTCTCCTGCATTGGCAGGCGGATTCATTACCACTGAGCAACCAGGGAAGCCCTCTTTAATTAAAAGATAATGCCAAATTGTTTTCTGAACTAGTTGTACCCATTTACACTCACAACAGAAAGATATGAATATTCTTTTTTCTGTATATCTTCATCAAACTGGTATTATCAGATTTTATAGTTTTTGCCCAACTGGTATCTAAGGAATGTATCTTACTGTATTATTATATTTTCTTGATATATCCACATGCATTTTGTTTGTATTTTAATGTATATAGGGTATATTTACATATGTGCATATGTACTTATTGTGTACATGGTATAATAGCAGTAAATGAGTTGGACTAATAAGCATCAAGTTCAAGTAAGTGCTTACCCATGATGAAGATGGAGGAATATGGCTCTGAAAATAGGGTGGTTGGAGGACTTATACATACATGGATAATATTTTGTTTTTCCTTCTAAGTATGTGTCTAAGGACATATACTAGCATTACATTATTAATGCAAAGTGTTGTATCAATTTTATACCTTTCAATAGTCTGAAATATTTAAAATTTTACTCATAAAAGCAATGTATGCATGATCACTATTGGCCACACTTTGCCTAGATGACAGAAATTGTCATATGTCAGATCATTTCTTTTCCAGGCTCTCTTGCTGACATAGATGATCACATAGCCATGATGTAGCAGTATAGGCATAAGAAGTCTGCTGGGAGATTCTGGAAGATAGTTTCTTTGCTAATGAAAGAAAATGAGCCATGGAGAAAGGTTTATTGTTATCCTGGCTAGCTTTCCTCCCTCCTGGCTCTGAATACAGTTGTGACACTTAGAGATATAACAGTTGTTGTCCTATCAAAGGAAAAACAAAAGCAAAAACAAAAACTCAGCATTGTGAGAATTCTGGAGATAAAGAAAAGCTTGCAGAAGTATACTGAACAACCTCTGGATCATCAATCTTTGATCTTTTGTTTTCTTATTGATTATAAAATCATAATTATTTGGGGTTTGTTTCTATTCTTTAGGTTAAATGCTTTTTAATTTCTGAACATCAAAATGATTGGAAATCAGAATATTACAAAGAAAAATAAATATAAATATAATGTTACACCAACATAGCTCTCTATACAGCTTGCCAGTATAGGTTATTCCTCTTAGATTTACCTTAGTTGCTGTGACTTCTCTCTCACTTTTAGTTTCTTGGAAGATCTTATGTGAATTCCCTCTCTAAAAAGAAGTCAAATCATCCATATCAGAAACAGCACTTTACATTGTGTGGTCAAATGCTCTATCACTGAGCTATACCTCCCAGAAGCAGCAGTAAAAATTATGATCCTTTTATGAAAACTGGCTCAGACTTGTCTAGGAAGCCTAAGAGATTTACTAACAACCTTCTATATGTGGATACACACAAATGCACATAAATATCATGCCCATTAGCTGAGCATTTCTAAGTTGTATTGGATTTAATTTCTTATAAGCTTCTTTCCACAAACATATTCTGGTGTCAGTCGATTCCTTCACTAGCTGACAGGAGACCTCTCCTCCCATAGCAACCCCCTTGACTCTTCCAGCCATATACACCTGTACCAATTAATCTCTCCACATTTCTTATCTGATGTCTACTCAGCCACAAGATTTTTGGTATTAGCCCCAAGTTCTAATCAATTTGAAAAATGCTCTTGAATTATTTTTTATAATTTTGGTCATCCACCACAACATACAATCTAACATCTAAAGAGGTGTCAACATACTATGATAACTGCATTGCAACCTAGCCATTGATACATTTTTCATTCAGTGCTGCTGACCTCTCATGACCAGTCATGACCCGAATGAACTACAGTTGATGCAAAAGCACCTCAATGACCCCTTCCAAGATTTCCTTTTACTCTACTTGTGTTCACTGACATCTTAAGTGATACTGCCAACTGTCAGTTATGTGCTACAATACTGCTTGTCAATTGACTGCTCATGTTCCTGCCTGTCAAATTCAGGGAAACATCATCCCTCTTTTGTCAGAGGAGAGTTTTGAATGTGGCCTGAGAGGTGATCTAAAGACTTGGCTGTGGGTGTTCCATAAAATGCATCTTTTCTTAAATTTTATTAGTTCAAGAGAATTTATTCTAGATTCAATTTCCTAAATTCAACTACTTTAGTACTTTTGCCCACTATACACTTAAGCAGACTTTAAATATTATCAGCATTAATATTATTTTGATGATGTTAGTTGTTGTTTTCTGCACAACCACTTCACTAGGCATCATAAATGTCTTAATTTCAGGAGTGCCCTTTTCTAGACGGTTTTATACCCTGTAGTGTTGGCATTTCCCCATGCATATTTCACCTTCTGAACTCTTAGACTGGACTGAACTGGTTTTCTTGATCCCTCAATTAGATATGACACAAATTTCTTTAGATATTCATAGTTTGGTCATTCTCACATTTTTATTATTTGATTAGTAGAATTCATATGAGAAACAGAAAAGACTCTAGCTATTTTAACAGAGGGATTTAGGAACTGAGAATTATTTAGAGGGCCTGAAGATTCAATTCTAATATGGACCTCGTTGAGTGGTCACTTCACAACTAATCGTCTGGGGGAATTACTTGCTTCCAGGCTATACTGGAACTAAGTCAACATCAGGAAGCTATAATGCAGTAACTTCTCATACTCATAGAGAATGCACATCCAAAAACCACTGGGCACATTAAAATACTGAAATAGTTGTAACTGGAGAATGGATATGACACTGGAATTCTTCCACAGGAAACTTTCATCTGTCTAAGAAGAGCTAGAACCAGACATGGAACAACAGACTGGTTCCAAACTGGGAAAGGAGTATGTCAAGGCTGTATATTGTTACCATGCTTATTTAACTTATATGCAGAGTACATCATGTGAAACACTGGGCTGGACAAAGCACAAGCTTGAACCAAGATTGCTGGGAGAAATATAAATAACCTCAGATATGCAGATAACACCACCCTTATGGTAGAAAGCAAAGAAGAACTAAAGATACTCTTGATGAAAGTGAAAGAGGAGAGTAAAAAGGTTGGCTTAAAGCTCAACATTCGGAAAACTAAGATCATGGCATCTGGTCCCATCACTTCATGGTAAATAGACGGGGAAACAATGAAAACAGTGAAGGACTATTTTGTGGGGGCTCCAAAATCACTGCAGATGGTGACTGCAGCCATAAAACTAAAAGACGCTTGCTCCTTAGAAGAAAAGCTATGACTAACCTAGGCAGCATATTAATAAGCAGAGACATTACTTTGCCAACAAAGGTCTGTCTAGTTAAAGCTTTGGTTTTTCCGGTAGCCATGCATGGATGTGAGAGTTGGACCATAAAGAAAGCTGAGCACTGAAGAATTAATGCTTTGAACTGTGGTGTTGGAGAAGACTCTTGAGAGTCCCTTGGACTGCAAGGAGATCAATCAGTCAATCCTAAAGGAAATCAGTTTTGAATATTCATTGCAAGGACTGATGCTGAAGCTGAAATTTCAATACTTTGGGCACCTGATGAGAAGAACTGACTCACTGGAAAAGACCCTGATGCTGGGAAAGAGTGAAGGTGATAGGAGAAGGGGATGACAGAGGATGAGATGATTGGATGGCATCACCAACTCAATGGATAAGAGTTTAAGGAAGCTCCGGGAGTTGGTGATGGACAGGGACGCCTGGCGTCCTGCAGTCCACGGGGTAGCAAAGAATTGGACAGGAATGAGCGACTGAACTGAAGAAGAGCTAAAACAGAGGATGAAACTCCACTTCTACCGTCCAAATATCTCCGGCCTGCATTAAATTCATACTTGAATTAGATGGACTTAATTCATATTTGGAACTCTGGTTTGAGAGGAAAATATAGTTTTCAATATTTTTAAACTTGCAGAATGAATGAATCACACATGAGACATCCAATCAAAAGTATCTACCACTAGCATTTATGCCCTTAGTGTTTTTTTAAAATAATAAATAATATATAGCAACAGTTAAAGTATCATTTTGCATGAGAATACTGCCAGACGCTTCTGATTGTCATTTATATCAGTAATCCCTGAATTTATGCTTTTGGTTTCAAAACAGTTGGCTATCAGAGTCACCAGTGAGCTCAGATTTGGGTGGTATAAGTGGAAGCAATAGCTATGTATGTAGGATGTTGAAAGAACATACTGAACAAAATGAAAATGAATGGTGAAGATATTAGCCAGGTTTTAATATTGAAATCATTATCTTATTTTTCTCAGATTGTCAGTGGAATTAATCACTTCAGGAGATATTTATTTACATAATGGTAAGAGATAATTTTTTTATGTATATGACATAAAACATAAGTTGAGTTTCTAAACAGATTTTGAATTCCATAAAAGAGATAATCCTGACATTCAAGATTTTATCTATTTGCAAGGCAGTAGTCATTTCATGGAGAAGCAAATGGCAACCCACTCCAGCATTCTTGCTTGGAAAATTCCATTGAGGGCACAGCCTGGCGGGCTACGGTCCACAGGGTTGCAGAGAGTCGGACATGACTGAGCGACTAAACAACAATAACAACAGTCATTTCATTACACCAGTTTTACAACTTATTTCCAGAAATATTTAATTGGTTCTCTGAAAATAATGGCAAAATAACTTTTACACAATGGCCTTAGACAATTTCAAACCTGTTTACCATCAGTGAGTTTTTAAGTCATTGAGCAAAGTGATTGTCATTTTAATTACTGCAAAATTATAGCTTAAGACAAGTGATCCAGATAATAAAAACATTTTTAAGAATTTTTATTCAATCTTAAACAAAATGTTTTATTTTTGAAAATATTAGGTCTGTGTGGTATTTGTAAAATAAATTATCTAATTTGGATTTAATTACATATTTCTTTCAAATATATTGCCTCATTTCTTGTCTTCTATGGGCAGTAAATTTATATACACATTCCCATAATTATGGTGGTGGTTTAGTTGCTCACTCGTGTCTGACTCTTGTGACTCCATAGACTGTAGCCTGCCAGGCTCCTCTGTCTATGAGATTCTCCAGGCAAGAATTCTGGAGTGGGTTGCCATTTCCTTCTCCTACAATTATAAACAATGCAAAAAAAAAAAAAAAGATAATGAGAAGAAAAATGCCAGTGACTACAGATTTGCGCATACATACAGCGGTCATGTATGGATGTGAGAGTTGGACTGTGAAGAAAGCTGAGTGCTTTTGAACTGTGGTGTTGGAGAAGACTCTTGAGAGTGCCTTGGACTGCAAGGAGATTCAACCAGTCCATTCTAAAGGAAATCAGTCCTGGGTGTTCATTGGAAGGACTGATGCTGAAGCTGAAACTCCAATACTTTGGCCACCTCATGAGAAGAGTTGACTCATTGGAAAAGACTCTGATGCTGGGAGGGTTTGGGGGCAGGAGGAAAAGGGAACAACAGAGGGTGAGATGGCTGGATGGCATCACCGACTCGATGGATGTGAGTCTGAGTGAACTCCGGGAGTTGGTGATAGACAGGGAGGCCTGGCGTGCTGCAATTCATGGGGTCACAAAGAGTCGGACATGACTGAGTGACTGAACTGAACTGAACTGAACAGATTTGCACAAGTAATTGAAAATTTATGATTCATAATGTCTTGGAAAATTAATGAGTGGTAATTTAATTGTTATTCCTGATGTAACTGTGTGTTCAGTTAACTTCCCAAATACATAAAATCTGTTTGCTTTGGACATTTGTGATTTGTTATCTTGACTCACGATTTTGAGTCAACTTTTCTGTCAAAAGGAAAAAAAATAAATGGATGTCTCACCAATGATCAATTCGAAACAATTGCAATTACTTTTATAAAATGTCCACTAATACTGATGTAATTTCCAAAACCTAAGTGTAATTACCTTCGTCTTTCAGATTTATGGTATATTCCTTTTAGATATTGCTTAAAGTTTTCAAAAATGAAAAATTTTAAATGTAAATACATTTCTTAGCTTCAGTATACACACTGCTCCATAGCTAAATATAATTAAACACATTTGGTTCTCTTTTGTACACTCGGTAGTGGACATGTGTTATTAGCTGTTTGATCATCCATGGTTTTGAGGGTGTAAGTGGAAGAGTGCAATTATCTCCCTATTTTGAGATAGTTTTAATAGTTTATGAAAAATAACATTAGATTCCCATTACTACACTCTTAAGGATGAATTCAATCAACTTTCTAACTAGAAACTGTGCAATAATTCTCACTGGGTGTATCAGTAGTGCCAGGGTGACTAATTCAGAGACCCGGTTATCAGCCACAGTCTATACCCAGAAACACTTCCCAGCCTATCCACATGCCAGTGTGAATTCAGAAACCAGATTACACCTCTGGGCTCTTATAAGATTATTCATTTTTGATAATATTTTCCTCAGAATTCATATGACGTTTGCTGTGTTTTTACGTTGTTTTCTTTTTCATCTTGAAAATGTTCAAACATCTTGAATCTGAAAAGTCTCTTGTTCACTTTTTAAAAATTATTAATTGGATGTTTAGTGACCACTAGTAGTTACAAACAGAAGCGAAGGGACTAGCAATACATCTCATCACTGACCAACAGCATGCAATCTCCAGAAGCTTCTTTGAAAAACTCTCCCTCCCAAAAAATGAATTCAAGTGTACTCTTCCCTACATAATGTAGGTGAATAACTAAAAGATTCCATTGTTGATGGGTTTGCTCAGACAGATTAATATGCTATCTGTACTCATTGTTTCCAAACTAAATGGGGAGGTTTAAAATAGTAGCTCCATACATATAGCAGATTCTCCACAAATCCTGTCCTATCATATTGTATATATGGCATATGTTTTACACTGTTAATATAAATGTATTTATTTTTGTGTATATGTACATCTATCTATACTTGTGTTACAGCTATATTATATATCTATTCCTACATATACCAATTTATCTCATTTAGAATGTTTAATTTAACTTGCATGTAAACACCAATAGCATTATGGTAATTCAGGTGGAGTCAGGACATTCCTTAATCTCAAAATAAAAGTAAGCTTTATTTCCTTGCTGCTGCTGCTGCTGCTAAGTTGCTTCAGTTGTGTCCGACTCTGTGCGACCCCATAGACAGCAGCCCACGAGGCTCCCCCGTCCCTGGGATTCTCCAGGAAAGAACACTGGAGTGGGGTGCCATTGCCTTCTCCGTTATTTCCTTGAGGAAACTGAAATATAGAAAAATCTATGAAATCTAAAATATAAATGCAAACTGTAACTGGTTACTAAGAGACATCCAAATTGGAGATAACGTAATTTCCCAGTGACAGCTACACCAATACGGAAGGCTTCAGACATCTGGGGCAAGGGGATATTTCTGTATGAACAGTGCTGAAAGATTCAAAAAAAATGTTTATTCTTTATTCCTTTTTAGCACCTCCCTCTCACATAAACAAAAAATCTATGTTAATTACAATAATATGAAATAAAATTTTTAAAAAGTGGACAACTGAGATATTTCCTACTAAAATTATTATTTGTTGTTGTTGTTGTTTAGTTACTAAGTCATGTCCAACTCATTATGATCCCATGGACTGCAGCATATCAAGCCTCCCTGTCCCCAACTATCCCCCAGAGTTTGCCCAAGTTAATGTCCACTGAGTTGGTGATGCTATCCAACCATCTCATCCTCTGCTGCTCTCTTTTTCTTTTGCAGTCAATCTTTCCCAGCATCAGGGTCTTTTCTAGTGAGTCAGCTGTTCTTATCAGGTGGCCAAAGTACTGGAGCTTCAGCTTCAGCATCAGTCTTTCCAATGAGTATTCAGGGTTGATTTCCTTGAGGACTGACTGATTTGGTTTCCCTACTGTACAAGGGACTCTCAAGCGTCCCTTGAGACTCCACAATTCAAAATCAAAATTATTATAGGGTATGCAAAAGAAATTAGTCCTGTTAGCTGCCAGGTAGAGTATGTCATCATTACATTTTGGAGGGAAAAAAAAGTTTGAAACCAGTCCCCAAAGGGCCACTAAACTTGGTGAAATATATACAGAGTTTGTCAAGTCATCAAGCAACAAACTGCATCTCCAAACTCCTCAACTACTGGAGCAGACTGACAAGCCATGACCCAACCAGGGATGAGGAAGTCCAGCCAGCGCTCTCTTCTCCTGTAAGCTTTCTGCCTCCTTAACATTATAAAGTAGTGCCTTTCTGCTTCACTTCAAGCTGCCCCATGATTCGAGCACTCTTAAGTGTGATGCGCTACCTTATTTTCAAGAGCTAAATACATTTGCATTAAAAAATAATTAATTTGATCAGAATCAAGTGCCTCTAAAGAACCAGACATTTTTTTCTTGGTTTGCTTAAAATATTTTCTATCTGTGGGAAGGTTGCTGCTGCTGCTGCTAAGTCGCTTCAGTCGTGTCCGACTCTGTGTGACCCCAGAGACAGCAGCCCACGAGGCTCCCCTGTCCCTGGGATTCTCCAGGCAAGAACACTGTAGGGAGGTTAGTTTAATATAAATTATTCCACCCTATTCAAACTGAGACCTCACTTGATACTTTAGCCAATGGATCTCAAGAAGTAAACTTCTTGGGGACTTCTTGAATGTCCGTGTTTTTCCATTAAAAGGACATAATACAGGGACTGATCTTTTCATTTTTCTTATTCCCTAACTCTTAGACAACATTTGAAGCTGAGGTGGATATTTCATGACCAAAGAGCTATATGCATGAATGCAAAAAAGCCAACATGATAATGATGGCAGGAAAGAATTAAAAAAAAAAAAAAAAAAAAACCACTAAGGTTTTTGAGAGCTCTTTAGACACGCTAGCCCTTAATAGCTTAATGTCAGACTTATGAGATGATAAAAATGTATAGATGTGTTTTAAGGCACAATTTTTTGCCTTTGTGTCTCCTGTAGATAAACTATCCTTGATGGATCCAACTATTCTCTGAGTGTCACAGGATGCCAAACATTTAGAAAGATTAGATAGAATAATATGTGATGATTACTTTTCAAATGGCTACTGTTTCATATTTCTTGATAATGGTCCTCTTTTCCTCTGTTTCCATTCCAGCACTACTATAATCACATACCTACATGTCTACATTGTTGTCAAATTTTGGTACTGAAGTCAGAATCTAATTAGTCTTTTGTATTTTCTTGTGTATTCCATCATTTTTGTTTCTTTGGAGAATCCAGTCTGACAGCTAGATAGACATTGATAGGGAGATAGGTAGATAGATAGATAGATTTTAAGAAATTGGTTCCCATAATGGTGAGGGCTGGCAAGTTTGAAATCTGTAGGACAGGATGGTATGCTGGAGACTATTAGCATAGTTTTTGTTGCAGTACTGAGTCTGAAATCCATCTGAAGGCAGGATTCTTCCCTTTTCAAGAGACTTTGTGCTTGCTATTGAAGGACGTCAGTTGATTGGGTGAGGCTCACTCACATTATAGAAGGTAAACAAATTTATTAAAAATCTACTAATGCTGATCACATCTAAACTAGCAACATCTAGACTATTTTTTGATACTGTTGGTTTAAACAGACAGACATCATAGCTTAGCCAAGTTTCTGAGTTCTAAATAAATTCAAACATGTTTGGGGTGTTATGTGTGTGCATATTTTGGTAAATCCTGCAATTTTATTAGATTTAAAAGTAATTTGCTGTAACTCACCAAACATTTGTAAGAACAGCTAATTAAATATCAAATCTTCCTTAGAGGACCCTTTATCTCTGTTGGACATATGAAGTACAACTTGGTGCAAAGAAACAAGTCATGGGGATTTTTCAGGAGGCCGTTGCCTTTGTCTAGGTGAATGAATTAAGAAGCAGACTATCAAGAATGAACATTAGAATAAAAAATCAGACAAACTAAAATTATTTTAAAAATACATATAATTGAATATAAATGTGTATGGAGTGGAGAAAGACAAACCAAAAACTTGCAATCTGGTATAAAAAGACACAGCTGGAGCAATGAGAAAAGTAATAGGAGAAGAAGGAAGATTTTGTCATTATTTTACTGTCAGCATATCTAAATGAATTATTAATTATACTTCTGACAGTCTCCTGTTGTTATAGTAACAAACTGCCAAGCTTGATGGCTAAAAGCAATACAGATTTACCACTTTATAGCTTAGGGCGTTAGAAGTCCTAAATGGGTCTCCCTGGGCTCAAATCAAAATATTGGCACAGCTGAGTTCCTTCTGGAGGCCCTACCGGAGAATCTATTTTCTGTTTTTTGGAGGTTGTACACATTCTTTGGTTTATGACCCCTTCTACAGTCAAAGAATGTAACAGCTAACCGGGTCTTTTTCATTTAGCATCTCTGGGACACTAATACTATTGTCTCCCTTTTTGACTTATAAGAACTCTTGTGATTATGTTGGGTCTACCCAGAAACCTGAGGATAATCTCCTTATTTTAAGAGATTAGCAACCTCAATTTCATTTCTAACCTTAATTCCCTTCTATGGAACATAACACATTTACAGATTCTGGGACTAAGATGTGAATATTTTTAGGGGCCATTTTGCTGCCTAAAACAGACATGTCATATATGAAACTATTATATGGAGCATATCATAAGTTAAAAAGGGTCATGGTGAAACTGATAGAGCAGAGAGAGAAAAATAATACAGGCAGGAAATGAGGGATGTAAGTTGTAGGTGCTCGAGTACTCAAACCTCTCCGATAAGCCTTGATGATTTATATGGGAAAAAAAAAGCATCAGTTGACTATCTTAAGGACAGATATATTCAGTAATTTTCATATAAGTAGAAATGTGAAACTTTGTAGAGATTTCAAAAAGTTAAACATAAAAACATTACAGTCTTTTCTGAAAATACACCTAAGACATAGCAATTACATCAATAAATAGAATAACCTATAATTGAGGAATAAGGCATTTCAAATTTAGCAGTTCTGTAAAACTTTGAAAACATTTTTCAAAATGATTCTGTAGAATAAGTTCAGATACTTTCATATTGTACACTGACAGGCACTTAATTTTAGGATGCTTCATGGAACTGTCTCTATGTGTTTATTCATTAATCATTATTTATCTATTTTAATTTCTTAGCTCTACAAAGAGCATAATTTCAAGTACCAAGACTTAGAACTAGGGGATGGGAAATGTATATGTTTATTTTTTGTACTATGTGTTTTAATGGCACCATTTAAACTCTAATTATGCATGAAATTATATTGGATTCTAAATTCAAATAAAGAAATGTTTTCATGATTCATTCTTTCTTTGGTAAACATTTCTAAAGTCATATTGCTGATACAGCTCATCAACTAAATCCTATGAGAAATGAAATGTATGGCAGGAAAACACTAATTAGGGAGGTTTTCTTTCCCAAACACACATGTGAAACTCCCATTAATGTCAATCATGGGGAGATGTCTTTCTGCAGAATACCCCTAGGTAACACCACACATCTTCCCTTGTCTTTCCAATTAGAAACACAACATCTTTTCTTTTTTTTTAAATTGTGAAAAGGCTGCATTACAGTCTAGGTCTAAAACTTAGGCTTTCATAAAAAGAGCATATTACTTATGCTGTTCAGATAATGTTTTAAAAAGTGATTTCAAATTAATTTGCTTTATATTGGTTTTATATTCACTAAAGTGTATTGTCTCTGTAACTGAATTTTCTTTTGAACATTAGCCAAGATTTACCATTGGTTTTATGTAAAAGTAGCTTATGTGATTCTTTATATGTTATTTTAAAATGATTATGTTAGAACTGAGAACTACAATGGCAACTACACAGGTGTTCCCTATAATCTTTAAACACTGCAGTGCACTAATTTAAAATATAATTTACTAAATATTTATGGATTTTACCATGCTGTGGTAATGTGTAAAATCACTCTCAATACTATAAAATATATCAATATATACTGTTATTCTTGCTTAAGACAAAAAGGAAAAAGACAAAAAGGAAAAGAAGAGAAGACAAACAGTATGTTCTACCACAAATACACAAAGCTTTGCTTATAGGCTAACTTTTAAAATATTTGTAAAAATATAAGAATTATCAACAAAGATGAGCCTCTCTCCAGACAGTAAAAAATTCCCTCCTGTAATTCACACAGACTGCATTGTGCATTGTATGGCATATTAGGAAAGGTGGACCGTCTTTACTCAAACTACTGATTCAAATGCCAATCTATTCTGGAAACACCTTTACAGACTTATCCCAAAACATGTTTTATCAGCTATCTGAGCTGATAGTTCAGTCAAGTTGCCTCTTAAGATTTCCCATCAAGCATGGTGACTCCAAAATACTTCAGGCTCATAAATCCCAGGACATTTGCAGTAACCATTATATCATTCATAGTTTTATTGATTTGGGCGATGACAGCTTAAAATTTATTGGGAAGCCAGAATGAACTCATCATTGAAGGAGATGGGATGTAGAGTCAAAATGTGGAAATTTAATATTCATTTTCAAATATATTCTGAGCATAAGCAATGTTACTGGATTTTACCTGATTTTAGGTAAATTTAACTTATCACTGAAAAACACAACCAAGATCTGCTTCCCTTCAACACAAGCTAGTGGAAATGTAAATTTATAAAAACTATGTAAATAAAAAGGAAGTTGCTGGAGGCTGAATGTAGATTAGCCTGAGAATAAAGAATTTCAGAGGTCTGCAATCCTAGGGAGTGTACCAGACTTTCACATGTTTTATTCCTAGGAGACTCACCAGGATCTCATGGTTAAGAAAGCCAAGAAGGACCCCTTTACGACTCTGGAAACTCATAGAAATCATGGAAGTCAAGGGAAGGAGTAATCTTCATAAAGTAGGACCACAACCTATTACAACAAAGCCTTGTTCTCCAAGAGAAAAGATATTACCAGAACCTTGCCCCAAAGATGGTGAGAAGGGCATTCCTTTAATTCAGTTAAAAATAAAGGGGTGGAGAAAGAGTTAACATGTTAACAACAGTTAAAATAAGGCTGAAGTAGCTATGATAACTTCAGAAAAAGTAGAATTTTAAAATAAGGAAAATGATGAGAGATAAGTGGGATAGCACATAATGATATGACTGCCAATTCAGCAAGAAATTATACCAATACTAAGTGTTTATGCACTTAACAACAGAAGATAATAATACATGAGGCAAAAACTGATAAAACACAAGAAGAACAGATAATACACTCTTATTCTATTGTGTTCAGTTGTTCAGTTGTGTTAGACTCCTTGTGACCCCATGGACTGTAGCCAGCCAGACTCCTCTGTCCATGCAATTCTCCAGGCAGGTATACTGGAGTGGGTTACCATTTCCTGATCCAATTATCCTATTAATACACTGTTATTCAACATGTAAAATTAGCATATCAAGCAGGCACAAAATCAGTAAGGGCGTGAACAACAGACTTGATCTAATTGAAATTTATCAAATATACCATCTAGTAATAGTAGAATAGACACAGAAAGCATCTGAGGAAACCAACATCCACTTACAATGAAAATTCTCCACAAACTAGAAAAAGAAACAAGCTTCTCTAATTTGCTAAAAGAACATCTAAAAACAAGACAAAACAACACTACAGCTAACTTTATAAGTAATTTTGAGAAGATAAATGCTTCCCCCTTAGATCAGGAACAATTCAAGGATATCCAATTTCATCATTCCAACTAAATTTCCTGCTGGAATCTTTGTTGGTACAATAGGACAAAAAGGAAATAAAAGTCTAATACTGGAAAAAAATTAAAACTATCCATTTGCTTCACACTTTCTTCAGCATTTGCTATTTGTAGACTTTTTAATGAAGGGAACCCTCCTACACTGTTGGTAGGAATGTAAGTTAGTGCAGCCACTATGGAAGACAGTGTAGAGTTTTCTCAGAAACCTAAAAACAGAAATTTAGTTTGATTCATATGGTCTAGCAATTCCACTAATAGGTACACACCCAGATAAACTATAATTTAAAAAGATACATGCATCCCTATGTTCATAGAAGCACTATTCACAAGGTCAAAATACAAAAACAACTTAAATGTCCATCAACAGATGAATGGATAAGGAAGATGTGGTACGTATATTTTAATGGAATACTTCTTAGCCATAAAAAAGAATGAAATGAAACCATTTGCAGAAACACAGATGCACCTAGAGATTATAAGTGAAGTAACTCAGCAAGAGAAAGACAGATATTATACAATATCACTTATACATGTAATCTAAATTTGGCACAAATGAACTTATCTACAAAACAAACGAACAAACAGGCACACAGACATAGACAGTAGACTTGTGGTTGCCAAGGTCAGGAATGGGGGACTGGAAGATTGGGATTAGAAGATGTAAATTATTATATATGGGCTGGATAAGCAATAAGGTCCTACTATATAGCACAGGGCACTATATTCAATAGCCTGAGATAAACCATAATGGCAAAGAGTATAAAAAAGAGACTGTCTATATGTGTAAAACTGAGTCACTTTGCTGTACCACAGAGATTGCTACAACATTATCAATCAACTATACTGCAATTAAAAATTAGATTAAATTAAAAAAAAATCTATCCCCTATTAGAAGATGACATGATTGCCTACATAGAAAACCCAAAAGCATAAACAACAAAAGCTCTTGGAAAAGATGAAGAGGTTACAGAATAAAAAGTTAATGTATAGTATCAATTGCTTTCTTATATACCAGTAATAAACAATTAGAATTTGAAGAACAAAATGCATCCTATAGAGCAGCACCTTAAAAAAACACTTAAGTATTAATGTCATAAAATATGCCTGATTACTATATATAAAAAGCTGTAAAATACTGATGAAAAATATCAAAGAATATTTAAATATATCTGTGTTTATCAGATATTCTGTGTTCATCACCTGAAAAACTCAGAATTGTTAAGATTTCAATTCTTCCCAAGTGGTGTTAGACCAAGTGGACTTACTTATGGAAGCAACAAAGGAAACTTGACATAGACATTACGTCTCCCACAAACATTAACTCAAATTAGATCACAAACTTAAATATAAACTGCACAAATATGAAAATTCTTTAGAACACAGGAAAAAAACCTACATTATCTTCAGTTTGTTCATAAGGTCATAGATGCAATACCAACAACACAATCCATGACGGAAAAATTGATAGGCTGAATTTTATTAAAATTTAAACTTCTGCTCTGTAAAAGACAGCATTAATAGAAAGGAAAATCACAAACTGGGAGAAAATATTGTAAAATACATTTCTAACAAAGGGCATATATCTATAATATTCAGATACAAAAAAACTTAAGGAATGCTAAAAATATCCTAATTAAATGTATCATCCTAATACCATTTTAATGTAATGATGTTAATAGAGGATGCTGGATATACGGTATATGAAGACTATATTATCATCACAGTAATTCTGTAAATCTACAGCAATAATTTAAGAAGCTTCTTGCAAAAAGAAATTAATTCAAGATGCTGAAGGATAAATTAAGACCAACCACCCCCTCTTTCTAACTTCTCACTGATTTTTATGGTGGAACTGGGTCCTGCTTCATGGAATAGGTGGATATACTTTTGTACACCAATACTCAAGCAGTGAAAGGAAGGTGGAGCAATCACCTTTATTGTAACTGAACCATAAGTTGCACTTAAAATACCTACAGGACTCTATGCAGTGATAAGCAGCCAGAAATACTTTATGGCGATAGACAGACACATTAATGAAGATTCTGGATCTCTGAAGAATTCTGAGCTCAGAGTCGGGCAATCAAGACAAGATCAAATTCAGATATTATCTCTCAATGAAGCATGCTTTCTTTTACAAAGGCCACCTCTTAACCATAATGTGTAAATATAACAATAAAACATGGATTGCATTTATACAGAATATTATCCAGGAAGGATATTTAATAAACACTGATTGGATGAATAAATAAGTATCATGACTTGTGATTCTAGTTTGACAGTCTATCCACAAATTATTGGGAAAAATAATTAAAAGATATTTAAAGCATATTTGTAACCAGTAAGGGAAGACTAAGTGTAAAGAGAAAAATAAGAGGCTTCTTCCCTCAAGAAAAGGTGAGGGGATGAATGATGATGTTAAAAGCAGGTTCAGGGAAGATGGGAAAGGAGAAAATTACTGGCAACATTTCATAACTTAGTAAATATGGACAGTGAGAGTGAGAGAAATAATGACATGAAGGAACTGATTTTCTGTCCTTAACAGTTTCCTCACAGGACTTCTACATATAAAGTGATGCTGGTTGATCATAACACACATATTTAAATTATGTTATGCTTTGGACTTGCTGAAATTGGTCCAGGGGGAAATTCAGGGGATCTTTACAGCGTGTTGATTAGCCATGACAATAGCTGATTTTAGAGATCATTTGTTTTCTGTGAAAAGGAAAAAATATATACAATGTGTTTAAGAGGCTGTGCTGATGTTCAATTTTGACAATAATTACTACACAATTTTGAAGAGAAATTGGTCATTTGCAAACTGTAAGACAAATCTTAACCCAGTAATAACTGCAAATGCACTCCATTACATGTGTAATTGGCAGTAATCTGTATCCAAGCACTGGTACAGAAAGAAAACACTCGAGGACAAAATTCTCATTTCCTAGATGTATATTGTTCCTTAAAATAAATAGCCTAATAACTCTAGTTATTGAACTACATTTTATTTCAGAACAATATGAATATGCATTTCTTTACTAGGTTCACATTTGCTTTCAACTATCTAAAAAGACTAGGCAGTTGGTTTAATGAAATTCTTTTCATTTATATTGAGATTAAAGACTTGCACTGGTTTATATTTGAGTTTAGTTCAACACTATCTTTTATCAGTAATGGTGTGACTTTAAATCAGTGCAATGTAATGAAGGATTCATGAATATTAAACACATTACCCACTAAGAAAGTGTTTAATAACAGACAAACCATTACTGATCAGTGTTATAATCAGCCTCCTGAACATTTTACAAAGGGTGCGATAAAAATATTCTCAGAAAATAAGAGGAGGGAGGAAAATTTCTGGTGGCAACCATTTAGTTATGATTGGTCAGTTCTCTTTTTTCTCAAAGTTGGCAAATCTAATATGCTATGATTATAGCAGCAAGTATTTTGTTATAAATGATTTTGTTTTCCTTTAAGAATACAGATGCTTAAAGGCACATTTTTACATCTTGCTGCTGCTGCTACTAAGTCGCTTCAGTTGTGTCCAAATCTGTGTGACCCCAGAGATGGCAGCCCACCAGGCTCCCCCATCCCTGGGATTCTCTAGGCAAGAACACTGGAGTGGGTTGCCATTTTCCTTCTCCAATGCATGAAAGTGAAAAGTGAAAGTGAAGTCGCTCAGTTGTGTCTGACTCTTCACGACCCCATGGACTGCAGCCTACCAGGCTCCTCCATCTATGGGATTTTCCAGGCAAGAGTACTGGAGTGGGGTGCCATTGCCTTCTTCTTTTACATCTTATTATCTGTTTAAAAACTGTTTTCACCCAGAAGAGATTCTTACATAGGCCTACATATATAACTGTAAATTGGGACAAAATTTAGGAATGTAAATATATATTAGATAAGGCTAAAATCCCTTTGATCACCATTCCTGATAGGATCCCTGACCACCTACCCAGACATAATCATATTTATTATTTTGGTGGCTATCTTTTCAGGCTTGCTAGTTTTAAACTGACACACACATATGAATACATGCATGCGCATGCACACACACATATACACTGTAAACATTTCCTACAGTTTAAACATTTGTGCATTTCTAAATTTTAGAAAATGTGTGTGACATAATCTGGTGAGTCTCTTACAATATACACTCTGGAAGAGGAAGTGTCTTCGTGTAAAACAGACCCGAATTAAGAATTCCATTGCTATATAATTTGCAGTGGTCATGACAGCAACATTCTGGAAGTTATCTAAATGCCTATGATTAAGGGAATGGTCAAAATATATAACTTTTTTATAGAATTTTTAATCAAGGTAGTGATATGGTCATGTATAATTTTTTAAAAGATAATTTGGAATACACATTGAAGAAGGATCACATACAGAAAGACTATAAATGTGGAGATAATTTAGAAAATCATTGTCATGATAAATGTGAGAGATGATGAAGGCCTAGTCCAGGTCCTCTCACAGTGACACTAAAAATGTGTATTTTGGTCTAGCGAATCTCAAAATTTTGCTGCCTATAATATGTATATCAATAAAAAAAAATAGATGTTAGTATATAATTGCAAGGTGCCTGGCAGTTTACAAGTCAATTTCAGATATGTTATATAAATTGAATGTCTTAGACAAGCTGCGAGTTTGGGTTAGGATGGTATGTAATTGATAAGTTGTTAATGTTTATACAGATATTATCTTGAAATTTGACATGTGATTTCTGGACCCAGACAGGTTATTATCATTTTATCAATAACCTCATCAGCTCCCCATATGACAAAATATTCACAGTATGGCAAATGTGATAGGGGTTTTAGTACTCGAGAACAGGATATGTTCTCATGACAGTTCAAGTGATAAAGTGAAATGTGGTAAATTGGAAATTTTACTGGATGTTTAAGACCAAATAAGACATCTAGTTATCTAGTTTGCAAAGGAATGATAAATCTTTATTTTTGGATGACACCCCTCTTGCTAGAAAATTTAGAAGGAATGCACACACTCATACACACACCCACACTAAACTAATAAATAAATAAAGCAAGGTTACAGAAGAAATCATCTTCATGGATTGGGAGACTCATTATCATCAAGATGGCAATTCTCAAATCTATTGCCATTCAACACATTCTTTAAGAAAATTTCAGCAGAATTTTTGTATAAATTAACAAGCTCATCCTAAAATGTATGGTGATGCTGCTTGTTTAGTCACTAAGTCACGTCAGACTCCTGTGACCCCATGGACTGTAGCCTACCAGAATCCTCTGTCCATGGGATTTTCCAGGCAAGAATACTGGAATGGGTTGCCATTCTCTTCTACAGGGGATCCCCCAGACCCAGGGATCTAACCCAGGTCTCCTGCATTACAGGCAGATTCTTTACCACCTGAGCCACCAGGGAAGGGAAATCCTATAAAATGTATATAGTAATTCAAATTGAATTAGAGTAATCAAAATTATTTTGAAAAATAAGAACAAAGTTGGAGGATGTATGTCACCCAATTTCAAAACTTACTATGAGGCCACAGTAGAAAGATATAATATTGCTATAAGGATAGTTATGGAGATCAGAAGAACAGAATTAACAATTCTAAAACAATTTGATTTGTTTATTTTTGACAATAGTGTCAAAATAATCTGATGGAGAAAGGATTAGTTTTTTTCCTACAATTAATGGTGAGACAACTAGATATCCACATACAAAGAAGAAAACTTAGACCTTCACCTCAGACCATACATAATAGGTAACTTAAAATATAAGACTAAGTGAAAGATCCAAAACTATAAAACATCTAGAAAATATTAGATAAAATATTTGTGACCATGGGTAGCAAAGATTTCTTGAAAAAAAAAAAAAAGATAAATGGTACTACCCCAAAATGTCTACTGCAAAAGACACTATTAAGAAAATGAAATGACTAGAAACAGCTTGAGAGCAAATATTTGAGATGATATATTTGATAAGAACCTTCCAGGTTGTTCTAGTGGTAATAGTTCAATTGGTAAAGAATCCACCTGCAATGCAGAAGACCCCAGGTCAATTTCTGGATTGGGAAATTCTGCTGAAGAAGGGATAGGCTACCCACTGCGGTGTTCTTGGTCTTCTCTTGTGACTCAGTTGGTAAAGAATCCACCTGCAATGCAGGAGATCTGGGTTTGATCCCTGGGTTATAAAGAACCTCTGGAGAAGGTAAAGGCTACCCACTCCAGTATTCTGGCCTAGAGAATTCCATGGACTGTATAAACCATGGGGTCGCCAAGAGTTGGATACAGCTGAGCAACTTTCACTTTCACTTCAGTGGTAAAAAATCTCCCTGCCAATGCAGGAGACATAAGAGATTTGGGGGGTCCAATCTATGGACAGGGAAGATCCCCTGGAGGAGGGCACTCCTGTGCTCTTGCCTGGAGAATCCCATGGACAGAGGAGTCTGGCAGGCTACAGTCCATAGGGTTGCAAAGAGTTGGACACAACTGAAGTGAATTAGCTCACACGCATATGCTCATTGTAACACATCCGCAAGCTAAATGACATATCCATAGGCAAAATGACAGTTCCAAGGCCAGTCATAGAGGTCACAGTCAACTCAATGGACAAGAGTTTGAGCAAACTCCAGGAGATAGTGAAGGACAGGGAAGCCTGGCTTGCTGCAGTCTATGGGGTCCCAAAGAGTTGGTCATGACTGAGTGACTGAACAACAACAACATTTGATAAAGACATATTGATAATGTATATAGAACACTTACAACTTGATAAGAAAGACAAAAATCCCAATTAAAGATTTGGCAAAACATTTGTGCAGACATATCAGTAAGAAATTTAAATGGCCTGTACGTACATGTGTTGTGATGTGTTCTAAGTCACTTCAATTATGTTTGACTCTTTGTGACTCTATGGACTATAGGCCACCAGGCTTCTCTGTCTAACCCAAGATTAACTGATGTCAACTCAGAAAGTATCAGTAGGAATTTTCTGCTCTTTATATCTCCTGCATTATTTTCACATTTCCCTTTTGTATTAATATTAATCATTCAAGAAAGTATGTATTGCCAGAATTTTATGTATGTAGTTATGCTATATGCTGTATTTTAAAAATGGGTTTATATAGTCATAAATTGTTATTTTTATTCAAGAACACATCAAAGACATCCTTCTAATAACAATATATAATTACTTGAACTTTTCTATCATGCTTTTCTTATTTTGATATTTTAATTAATTCATTAACTACTTATTGGTTGGGTGGCATCACTGATTAGATGGACATGAGTTTGAGCAGGTTTGGGAGTTGGTGAAGGACAGGGAAGCCTGGGTTGCTACAGTCCATGGGGTTACAAAGAGTCTTGGACTCAGGAACTGAACTGAACTGATAAAATAATAAGCTACTATTTTACAAAAATAACATGCAAATTATATTTATATAAATATAAATGTCTTTAATACAGAAAACTGCTCTCCTCACCTTTCTTCCTTACTCAGGCCATAATCCTGAGAGAATTCTCCAATAAACTCCCCAATAAAAATAAATATGGGTATTTTTTAATCTGTTTCTCTGAGAAACCAGTTTGCAACAAGGACATATCTCCAGTATTTCTCTTTACTGTCTCTTTCATATAAAAAGTTTCCTTCCCTGCATTATTCTCATGAGCAATTAAATAAACTTCCTTTTATCTTATCCTAAAAACAAATAAATGAAGCTCAGCAAAGCAGTTATTATATATATGCCTAATTCTTCTATTTATCTTAATTTTTAATTAGTTTTTTCTCTCACCATTAACCAAATGGCTCCTCTCAAGGTCACCAATGATGTAATAGGTCATCCAATGTCAATCCACAGTCTTTATTTTCTTTGACCTAGTAGTAATATATAACACCATTGATCAATATTTCTTCCTTGAAAGACTGTATTTATTCTTGTTTGGGGGCCTACATTCAAGGAGTTCTCTCCTAACTTTCTGGGCACTTATTTTCAGATTCCTTTCACAATTCTTTATAATGTTCTCTACTTCTAAATGTTTGAGTGCTCAGGGCTCAGTCTTGCACTTCTTTTATATTTATATCATTCCCTTGGTGAACATCCAATTCCACGATGAAGTAACTTTCACAATAATAAAAAGAAAACCTCCCTAATTTAAATCTCCAGAAGGACTTTCCTTTGAATTTTTGTTACTGCTATTCATTAATATATAGATTTGGCTGTTTTTCATAATTAGGTGGTGGTCACATCATCTACAAAAAATGGCAACTTTTTTTTCTTTCAATGTTTGCAGTGATTATTTTTCCCTCAGGATACTTATCAAAACCACAAGTGATATACTGAATGGTTATGGTGATAGCAAATATCCTTCTCTTGTTCCAGATTTTAAAGGGAATATATCAAAAATTTTTCCACTAAATATAAGGAATTATCTTCTATTTAGTATACCATAATAATAACAACATAAGGCTTCCCATGTGGCTCAGTGGTAAAGAATCTGCCTGCTAAGCAGGAGACTTAGTTTTGATCCCTGGGTCAGCAAGATCCATGGAGAAGAAAAGGGCAACCCACTCCAGTATTCTTTCCTGGGAAATTCCATGGACAGAGGAGCCCAATGGGCTATAGTCCAAGGGGTCACAAAGAGATGGACATCACTTTATGACTAAACAGTAGCATCAGAAGTGATAACATAAAGAAAGAACAAAAAGAAATTAAATAAAGTTATTGGGACAGTATGTATCAGATGGCATACAAAAAGTTAAAATATAAGAGACCAGCTGAACAAGGTCATAGTGGGTTGTGAAGAACTGGCTATATACCTAATAGACAGGCTTCCCTGGTAGCTCAGAGGTAAAAAGTCCGCCTGCAATGCAGGAGATGTGGGTTAGACTGCTGGGTTGGGAAGTTCCCCTGGAGAAGGACATGGCAACTCACTCCAGTACTCTTGCCTGAAAAATTCTACAGACAGAGGAGCCAGGTGGGCTGCTGTACATGAGGTTGCAAAAGCTGGACATGAGAGCAACCAAACTACCAGCATACCTGATAGACCATATAACTAATGGACTTGCTGATAACTGCATGCTGTTAGAGAAACAGGTAAGACAAAGATAACTTGACAGTGTTTTGTCTTAGGAACTGAAGGATGATGAAACTGCCATTTACTAACGTAAGGATCATAGATTGTCTATGTTAGTGATGGGAAGTATTAGGAGCATAGTGTTAAACTCAGTATATTTGAGATGCTAAGTATTTAGCCTTGTGGAAATGATGAGTAAGAGGCTGGATACATGAATATTGCTCCATCTGTTCCTTGGATTGGTCTGAAGAGTGAGGGGTTAGAGGTAGAACTTGAAAGAAGAATTTTTTTTACAAGAGAATTCAACCTTATAAAAGAGGAGAAAAGAAGGCAAGCTAACACCATTGGAAAGCAAAACAAACCCATAAGAAAGAATGTGTGATAATGGCACAAGAAAAGGTAAAAACCTGAATGAAACAAAACAGTGTTTAAAGACAGAAAGGGTAACAAGCATATGATGAGCCATATTCATTAGTAACTAATGACTTGAAAGTTATCACTTTATACCTGTTAAACTGGAAATAATAGAAATATAGACAATGCTGGGTGTTGGCACGAGTAGAGCAGACATATACAACCTTTATACATTGATACTGAGCATGCAAACTGCTATGGTCATTATTTAGAGCTATTTGATTCAATTCAGTCAAATTAAATATATATACATATATATACACCTTTGTTTTTGTCCCAGGGAGAGTCTCAAACATTCCTGAGCAAGGATGTGGAATGTTGTAGGCAAGCTTCGCATTTATCAGTGGGGTGCACAGGGGAGGAACACTGTCATGTTATCTCCTTGAACTTGCACATCTCTACCTGGGCAGTGTTCACAGTTTAAACCACAGCCTGATACAAGCCTTGACAGAATTGCCTTTTCATCTTTCCCAGAACACAGAGAAATAAATAGTACTGCAAACAGTTACAAGTGTCTTGGGTGTGCCAGAGAGGTACCCTATTTTGCAGAAGTCTGGGCTTCCCAGGTGGCTCAGTGGTAAAGAACCCACCTGCCAATGCAGGAGACACAGGAGATCTGGGTTTGATCCCTGAGTGGGGAAAATCTCCTGGAGTCGGAAACAGCAACCCATTACAATATTCTTGCTTGGAAAATGTCATGGACCAAGGAGTCTGGTGGGCTATGGTCCATGGGGTGGCAAAGAGTCGGATATGATTCAGCAACTGAGTACATACACACACACACACACACACACACACACACACACACACATGGACACAGTTTCTTTTGCATTTCTCTGGTTCTAGTGAGGCATTCTAGTAAGGAATGCATCTTGTCACTGCTCTTAAGTGTATCTTCAGGCTAACAGAATCACCTAGCTATAATGTAGAATTTGATACTCATGCCAGAATTATCCATGGCTTATGTCACTTAAGCATCCTGCCTCTTCACCCCAGTGACATCTGTGGGCCACAAATAACTGATTCAGTTCATGCTGCCGTGTGTATTTGGGCTTACTGTAACTTCTTACTGGTCATATCCATTGCTGACTTGCAGGCCTTCCAAATGGCTGCAGTTTTACTCTAATGCCTGTTTCCTTGATAGGTGGTAGACAGATTAAAAATGGTGGACAAATGAGAAAAGTAACAAAGCAATTAGAAGGAACATGGTAGCATATACACAGGATAACATGGATAGATTTTAAAATGTAGAGTCTTGGGTAAAAATTGAAAAAACAGTGAAATGAATGCAGAATAACATTTTGTGAATTAATAAACACACAAATGGGAGTAAAAAATAAAGATAGGCACTAGTGATTAAACAAGACAGAAGCCAAGCATGGATTCTGATGATAGTGTGCTAGTTTTGGAATTTAATTAACTCTATACTCTGCGGAGAAGGAAATGGCAACTCACTCCAGTATTCTTGCCTAGAGAATCCCGTGGACAGAGGAGCCTGGTGGGCTGCTGTCCATAAGATCGCACAGAGTTGGACATGACTGAAGCGACTTAGCAGCAGCATACTCTGCATCTGAAATTTACAAACCAAAACAAAGTATGAAAAACAACAACAAAAACTGAACAATTGCTGTCCCTAAGGTCAGGGCCTAGAGCCTGAATAAATACCCTTATGAGACAGAAAGTCTTATGGACTCTGTGGGAGAGGGAGAGGGTGGGAAGATTTGGAGAATGGCATTGAAACATGTAAAATATCATGTATGAAACGAAAAAAAAAAAAGAAAGAAAGTCTTTTATGCTGCTTTCTTTAGGGAAAATAAAATCAACTTACAGTGTTATACTCAATAGCCAAGATTTTATGTCTCACTTATCCACAACTCAAAGCATTCAAGTTTTAAGAATTTAGATATTCTGCTTTACAGGTTGAACTACCCTCTAGATAAATAAACATTTCATTTCACTAAAAGCATGTCAGTGTCAATTATTTTTAGAGGATAAGTTTCTTTTTTCATTTAAAATCTTGAAATACAATACATAACCTGTTTCCATCTTCCTTCACTGCTGGGTTATGTACCTAAAAGCCTCAATAACAGAGCCTACACAAAGGGATTCTAATGTGATTAACCTTTCTAAAGATAGCTATTCTTGGTTCAGTCCAGGCTGAATTTCTGCCTTGGATTATGCTGTATATTAGTTTGCACCTAACTGTGACAGGAAAATTTAAAACAATACCTATTTAATCCATGTAAGTGGAACCCAGTGAGAGCACAACCACCCACACATTTGAAGATCAGGAGAGATCCCCTTTATTCACCTAGGGGAAGACTGACCTAAAAAGACTGTAAGCAACTTAAAGCAATAGAAGTGCTCTATTTTAGTGCAGAACATAAAAGACTCGGTTTAAGGTCTGAGGCTGGCATTTGCAACTTGTTTGGATTGGTTTTATTTTTTTTTATTTATTTTTTTTAATTTTATTTTATTTTTAAACTTAACATAACTGTATTAGATTTGCCAAATATCAAAATGAATCCGCCACAGGTATACATGTGTTCCCCATCCTGAACCCTCCTCCCTCCTCCCTCCCCATTCCATCCCTCTGGGTCGTCCCAGTTCACCAGCCCCAAGCATCCAGTATCGTGCATCGAACCTGGACTGGCAACTCATTTCATACATGATATTTTACATGTCTCAATGGCATTCTCCCAAATCTTCCCACCCTCTCCCTCTCCCACAGAGTGCATAAGACTGTTTTATACATCAGTGTCTCTTTTGCTGTCTCGTACACAGGGTTATTGTTACCATCTTTCTAAATTCCATATATGCGTTAGTATACTGTATTGGTGTTTTTCTTTCTGGCTTACTTCACTCTGTATAATAGGCTCCAGTTTCATCCACCTCATTAGAACTGATTCAAATGTATTCTTTTTAATGGCTGAATAATACTCCATTGTGTATATGTACCACAGCTTGCTTATCCATTCATCTGCTGATGGACATCTAGGTTGCTTCCATGTCCTGGCTATTATAAACAGTGCTGCGATGAACATTGGGGTACTCGTGTCTCTTTCCCTTCTGGTTTTCTCAGTGTGTATGCCCAGCAGTGGGATTGCTGGATCATAAGGCAGTTCTATTTCCAGTTTTTTAAGGAATCTCCACACTGTTCTCCATAGTGGCTGTACTAGTTTGCATTCCCACCAACAGTGTAAGAGGGTTCCCTTTTCTCCACACCCTCTCCAGCATTTATTACTTGTAGACTTTTGGATCGCAGCCATTCTGACTGGTGTGAAATGGTACCTGATAGTGGTTTTGATTTGCATTTCTCTGATAATGAGTGATGTTGAGCATCTTTTCATGTGTTTGTTAGCCATCTGTATGTCTTCTTTGGAGAAATGTCTATTTAGTTCTTTGGCCCATTTTTGATTGGGTCATTTATTTTTCTGGAGTTGAGCTGTAGGAGTTGCTTGTATATTCTCGAGATTAGTTGTTTGTCAGTTGCTTCATTTGCTATTATCTTCTCCCATTCTGAAGGCTGTCTTTTCACCTTGCTAATAGTTTCCTTTGATGTGCAGAAGCTTTTAAGGTTAATTAGGTCCCATTTGTTTATTTTTGCTTTTATTTCCAATATTCTGGGAGGTGGGTCATAGAGGATCCTGCTGTGATGTATGTCAGAGAGTGTTTTGCCTATGTTCTCCTCTAGGAGTTTTATAGTTTCTGGTCTTACGTTTAGATCTTTAATCCATTTTGAGTTTATTTTTGTGTATGGTGTTAGAAAGTGTTCTAGTTTCATTCTTTTACAAGTGGTTGACCAGAGTTCCCAGCACCACTTGTTAAAGAGATTGTCTTTAATCCATTGTATATTCTTGCCTCCTTTGTCGAAGATAAGGTGTCCATATGTGCATGGATTTATCTCTGGGCTTTCTATTTTGTTCCATTGATCTAGATTTCTGTCTTTGTGCCAGTACCATACTGTCTTGATAACTGTGGCTTTGTAGTAGAGCCTGAAGTCATGCAGGTTGATTCCTCCACTTCCATTCTTCTTTCTCAAGATCGCTTTGGCTATTCGAGGTTTTTTGTATTTCCATACAAATTGGGGAATTATTTGTTCTAGCTCTGTGAAGAATACTGTTGGTAGCTTAATAGGGATTGCATTGAATCTATAGATTGCTTTGGGTAGTATACTCATTTTCACTATATTGATTCTTCCAATCCATGAACATGGTATATTTCTCCATCTATTAGTGTCCTCTTTGATTTCTTTCACCAGTGTTTTATAGTTTTCTATATATAGGTCTTTAGTGTCTTTAGGTAGATATATTCCTAAGTATTTTATTCTTTCCGTTGCAATGGTGAATGGAATTGTTTCCTTAATTTCTCTTTCTGTTTTCTCATTATTAGTGTATAGGAATGCAAGGGATTTCTGTGTGTTGATTTTATATCCTGCAACTTTACTATAGTCATTGATTAGTTCTAGTAACTTTCTGGTGGAGTCTTTAGGGTTTTCTATGTGGAGGATCATGTCATCTGCAAACAGTGCGAGTTTTACTTCTTCTTTTCCAATTTGGATTCCTTTTGTTTCTTTTTCTGCTCTGATTGCTGTGGCTAAAACTTCCAAAACTATGTTGAATAGTAATGGTGAAAGTGGGCACCCTTATCTTGTTCCTGACTTTAGAGGAAATGCTTTCAATTTTTCACCATTGAGGATAATGTTTGCTGTGGGTTTGTCATAGATAGCTTTTATTATGTTGTGGTATGTTCCTTCTATTCCTGCTTTCTGGAGAGTTTTGATCATAAATGGATGTTGAATTTTGTCAAAGGCCTTCTTGGCATCTATTGAGATAATTATATGGTTTTTATTTTTCAATTTGTTAATGTGGTGTATTACATTGATTGATTTGCGGATATTAAAGAATCCTTGCATCCCTGGGATAAAGCCCACTTGGTCATGGTGTATGATCTTTTTAATGTGTTGTTGGATTCTGACTGCTAGAATTTTGTTAAGGATTTTTGCATCTATGTTCATCAGTGATATTGGCCTGTAGTTTTCTTTTTTTGTGGCATCTTTGTCAGGTTTTGGTATTAGGGTGATGGTGGCCTCATAGAATGGGTTTGGAAGTTTACCTTCCTCTGCAATTTTTTGGAAGAATTTGAGCAGGATAGGTGTTAGCTCTTCTCTAAATTTTTGGTAGAATTCAGCTGTGAAGCCGTCTGGACCTGGGCTTTTGTTTGCTGGAAGATTTTTTATTACAGTTTCAATTTCCGTGCTTGTGATGGGTCTGTTAAGATTTTCTATTTCTTCCTGGTCGAGTTTTGGAAAGTTGTACTTTTCTAAGAATTTGTCCATTTCTTCCACGTTGTCCATCTTATTGGCATATAATTGTTGATAGTAGTCTCTTATGATCCTTTGCATTTCTGTGTTGTCTGTTGTGATCTCTCCATTTTCATTTCTAATTTTATTGATTTGATTTTTCTCCCTTTGTTTCTTGATGAGTCTGGCTAATGGTTTGTCAATTTTATTTATCCTTTCAAAGAACCAGCTTTTGGTTTTGTTGATTTTTGCTATGATCTCTTTTGTTTGTTTTGCATTTATTTCTGCTCTAAGTTTTAAGATTTCTTTCCTTCTACTAACCATGGGGTTCTTCATTTCTTCCTTTTCTAGTTGCTTTAGGTGTAGAGTTAGGTTATTTATTTGACTTTTTTCTTGTTTCTTGAGATGTGCCTGTATTGCTATGAACTTTCCCCTCAGGACTGCTTTTACCGTGTCCCACAGGTTTTGGGTTGTTGTGTTTTCATTTTCATTCGTTTCTATGCAAATTTTGATTTCTTTTTTGTTTTCTTCTGTGATTTGTTGGTTATTCAGCAGCATGTTGTTCAGCCTCCATATGTTGGAATTTTTAATAGTTTTTCTCCTGTAATTGAGATCTAATCTTACTGCATTGTGGTCAGAAAAGATGCTTGGAATGATTTCTATTTTTTTGAATTTACCAAGGCTAGATTTATGGCCCAGGATGTGATCTATCCTGGAGAAGGTTCCATGTGCGCTTGAGAAAAAGCTGAAATTCATTGTTTTGGGATGAAATGTCCTATAGATATCATTTAGGTCTATCTGGTCTATTGTATCATTTAAAGTTTGTGTTTCCTTGTTAATTTTCTGTTTAGTTGATCTATCCATAGGTGTGAGTGGGGTATTAAAGTCTCCCACTATTATTGTGTTATTGTTAATTTCTCCTTTCATACTTGTTAGCAATTTTCTTACATACTGCGGTGCTCCCGTGTTGGGTGCATATATATTTATAATTGTTATATCTTCTTCTTGGATTGATCCTTTGATCATTATGTAGTGACCTTCTTTGTCTCTTTTCACAGCCTTTGTTTTAAAGTCTATTTTATCTGATATGAGTATTGCTACTCCTGCTTTCTTTTGGTCCCTATTTGCATGGAAAATCTTTTTCCAGCCCTTCACTTTCAGTCTGTATGTGTCCCCTGTTTTGAGGTGGGTCTCTTGCAGACAACATATGTAGGGGTCTTATTTTGCATCCATTCAGCCAGTCTTTGTCTTTTGGTTGGGCATTCAACCCATTTACATTTAAGGTAATTACTGATAAGTATGATCCCGTTGCCATTTACTGTATTGTTTTGGGTTTGAATTTATACACCGTTTTTGTGTTTCCTGTCTAGAGAATATCCTTTCGTATTTGTTGGAGAGCTGGTTTGGTGGTGCAGAATTCTCTCAGCTTTTGCTTGTCTGAAAAGCTTTTGATTTCTCCTTCATACTTGAATGAGATCCTTGCTGGGTACAATAATCTGGGCTGTAGGTTATTTTCTTTCATCACTTTAAGTATGTCTTGCCATTCCCTCCTGGCTTGAAGAGTTTCTATTGAAAGATCAGCTGTTATCCTTATGGGAATTCCCTTGTGTGTTATTTGTTGTTTTTCCCTTGCTGCTTTTAATATTTGTTCTTTGTGTTTGATCTTTGTTAATTTGATTAATATGTGTCTTGGGGTGTTTTGCCTTGGGTTTATCCTGTTTGGGACTCTCTGGGTTTCTTGGACTTGGGTGATTATTTCCTTCCCCATTTTAGGGAAATTAAAAACACTCTGGAGGCAACAAATAGTAGAATAACAGAGGCAGAAGATAGGATTAGTGAATTAGAAGATAGAATGGTAGAAATAAATGAATCAGAGAGGATAAAAGAAAAATGAATTAAAAGAAATGAGGACAATCTCAGAGACCTCCAGGACAATATTAAACGCTACAACATTCGAATCATAGGGATCCCAGAAGAAGAAGACAAAAAGAAAGACCATGAGAAAATACTTGAGGAGATAATAGTTGAAAACTTCCCTAAAATGGGGAAGGAAATGGATTGGTTTTAATTTGAGGAAGTTGATCTAAGCTCTAAGGATTTTCGTTTCCTCAGCTTTGAAAGAAGTATGCTACTGCTGCTACTGCTAAGTCACTGCAGTCGTGTCCAACTCTGTGCGAACCCATAGACGGCAGTCCACCAGGCTCCACTGTCCCTGGGATTCTCCAGGCAAGAACACTGGAGTGGGTTGCCATTTCCTTCTCCAATGCATGAAAGTGAAAAGTGAAAGTGAAGTCGCTCAGTCGTGTCTGACTCTTCGTGAAAGAAGTATAATGATATATAAATCACAGGGCTGTTTTAAGCCACAATTAAGAAAATATATGTTAAAGATATTTTTCATAAATTGGAATAATTTTTACATAGATTGATCACATGTTCACATGTATATATAATATAGAAAGATACCTATTATATGTTGTGTGTGCACAGTATAGCAATGAATTAAAAATAAACACTTTGAAAGACAGTGGCATTTTTTTTTTAATAAAACCAAATTATGATGTAGGTTAAATAAGGACAAACGTGCAAAACACTGGACCAATAGCATTTTGCCTCAAGACAGTTTGAAAATATGTATGGGCAAATTAGGTAGGAATTGATTTTTCTATCGTGTTAAATTTGCAGTAAGTCTGTTGAATTTAATCATGCATATCATCTTTCATAAGATCTCAAAGGACAGAGGATGTGTGGGATAAAATGGCATGGTTCTTTTCAGCATAGATGAGCAAGGCTATTTTTAAAAAGTGTGTCAGATCACTGAATTGTCCTATAAAATGCAAACAATACTGAATCTGGTCACTTTGTCAATACTATTCTCCTAGATGAAAAGCAGGCACTCATTGAATGTATCTCTAATGGAAGCAAAGAGATCCTCATCCCTTTCCCAGCTGCTGTATACTTCTCTCTTATTCTTTTTTTTTTTTAATTTAACCTACTTTCCTTCTATATTGATTCATAGAAAACAAAACTAAAATCCTGCCCGCCAATCATTTAAACAGATCAGTAAAATAATCCAGTATGTATGCCATATAAAACCCAAGCTTTTGTAGAGAAGGGTGTGTGTGTGTGTGTGTGTGTGTGTGTGTGTGTGTGTGTGCGTGCCCACACAGACACATGTACATAATTGGGCTAAGTTTGAAACACATCTTTTCCTTTCCAGATCTCACCTGAACCACTTGAGAAATTTCTGGCCTATCCTCAAGGTCAGAAATGACAATAATAGTTGAGGGCAGAAGCATAAGCAAAGAAAAACAATTTGGAATTTGGTAGGCGAGGGATAAGATTCCAAATGAGGAAGAGCAAATAACTTAACAAAAGCATTATGAGGTCACAGGGAGAGATATAGATTGAACGCATATTAAATAAAAGGGAGCCCTGCCACTTATGCAATATTGATGAGAAATTCCAAATCAGAAAACTCAAAATTAAAGAATATTCATTTAACACATGTTTGAGCTATGATTTTTTAATATTTAGATTTTGCCTTTTTCTTTATTTCCATGCTGTGATACCATAGCAATTAGTATATTAAAATCTTTAATAATTCCATGAATTAAAGTCTCACTTAGAAATATTCCAGTTTAGATGTGTCATTCTTCAGAGGGATAAGAGCAGTGGAATGATATCTGCTGACATACCTGCTTGTATCCTGGACTGTCTCATGTTGCCTATGGAAGGAGAGAGATTTGATGGGATTGTGTACATGAGACATTTTCAGTGACTCTGGATCAAAATACATCTCCTGGTGAAAACATACAACACAGCTGTGGGAAGGATATCTCTTCACCACTCCAGGGAGTCTAGTTCTAGTGCTCTGAATGCTAAGCTCTGTGAATCTCCAGATATGGAATGGTTATCCCAGACACCAGTACAGCTTCTCTTAGGAGATACGCTGCCTGCAAATGTGCAGAAGAGGAAACTCATATAGATAGGAGTCTGGGTTAGGAGAAAATGTGAACATATCTTTGAGAACTCCAGGATTAATTTGAAGTGAATGGATTAAACTTCAGATGCATGATGAGCTTGGCAGGCATTGGGCTGGAGATATATTAGCTGTGTTTCCAATTACTCAGCTGAAAAAGAGCATTTTATTAGTAATTTTATGTGTTTGTAAGTGTTGTATTGGTACATATTTATTACAATAAACTCAATTTTGTTCTTTCACCAAAAGATAATTTTTCTAGTATTAATTAGAACACAGTATGGTAAAAGAACAAAGCAATCCGTAACTCAATGAAAGGTATAAAATTGTAAATTCTAGTCCCATTTACTATAATAAGAAGATTTTTTTATGTCTATAATATATAAAGGATGCTTGCATATATGGAAAATTCCTTTATTAATGAGCACTTGCTTCTGTAGCAATCGTCCTCAGTGCAATACTCTTCTATGCATGTCCAGCTAACCATCCTAATGCCTGCTGATCACACCACACTCCATAGTCACAGTGTTGTTCACAAACTCTCTTGTTTTGATTGGAAGGCTGCTAATTGGATTTCCCTCATATATTTTTCATTTCCCCACTACATGACTTATCTCCCTACTACATGCCATTAGTCACTTCATTTGTTCACCAGCATGTTGTCTTCAGTTCCACTCACCATGTTTACTCAGATCTCAGCTGTTTGTCTGATGATCCTTTCCATTTTTATATTCTCTTTTAAAGTCATGTTAAATTTATTAACAGTTCACCTCAGTGCTTTCAAGTTAGTATACTGCAAGAATTTGGGGTAAAAACTATCATATGGCTCTGGAAGTCACTATGTGCTTCTCTCACCATAGAGAATCCTTAAGTGCAGACTGGATATGCTACTGCAACTTCAGTCTAGGGTGAATTGTATCTCACGTCCCTGTTTCTGGTTCTAGATCTTAGGCTAGCACTGTTTTCTGCATCCTATGATTATGCAAATGAGAGGGGTTAATTTCTGGTATCAGTATTTCACTTATCACCATGAAGTGTCAATGCAGACTTAGAAATTTCTGCTCCAATCAGGATGAAAGGGTATATGTAATCTGAAATAAGTGAAGTCTCTACTTTCATTTCTATATACTTGTTTCACTAAGTTGATTCTTACCTATTAAGTTATCCCTGAGATGACCTCATAGTTTCCTCCAATATCTTCAATCCCTTTCTTCAAATTCTTGTTTTGTCCATTTTCATCGCTAACTATGAATATCACCTGTCCTTTGCGTTATCCAAGAGCTTATTCCCTATCAATTTTATTCTGATTGTATTGGACTTGTAAAGGTGTCTCTTCCAGAAAATACAATTCATTTGAATTAAAGGAATAGAATGATACCAAATCTGCAGATGAAATATTTTTAAGCAGGTGATCTCATAATGTACTGTCCATATAAAAGTGCTTGTATATAGAAACACTGTATGTGGAGAAACATAGGGAGTACTGAAGGAGTACTGTGGAAGTTGTGGAAAGTAAGAAATTGTGAAGGCAGGGAGATACTCCTATTTCTGTGCTCTGATCACTGAAGATTATTGTAAAGAGTAGTTGAAACTTAAATGTATGTAGATAGAGAAAAGAAAGAACTAGACAGACATTAACTTTTTCTTTCAGTTCAGTTCAGTTCAGTTGCTCAGTCGTGTCCGAACCTTTGCAACCCCATGAACCGCAGCACACCAGACCTCCCTGTCCATCACCAACTCCCAGAGTTCACTCAGACTCACGTCCATCGAGTCAGTGATACCATCCAGCCATCTCATCCTCTGTCGTCCCCTCCTCCTCTTGCCGCCAATCCCTCCCAGCATCAGAGTGTTTTCCAATGAGTCAACTCTTCGCATGAGGTGGCCAAAGTACTGGAGTTTCAGCTTTAGCATCATTCCTTCCAAAGAAATCCCAGGGTTGATCTCCTTCAGAATGGACTGGTTGGATCTCCTTGCAGTCCAAGGGACTCTCAAGAGTCTTCTCCAACACCACAGTTCAAAAGCATCAATGCTTGGGTGCTGAGCTTTCTTCTCAGTCCAACTCTCACATCCATACATGACCACTGGAAAAACCATAGCCTTGACTAGACGGACCTTTGTCTGCAAAGTAATATCTCTGCTTTTGAATATGTTATCAGGTTGAACATAACTTTCCTTCCAAGGAGTAAGTGTCTTTTAATTTCATGGCTTCAGTCACCATCTGCAGTGATTTTGGAGCCCAGAAAAATAAAGTCTGACATTGTTTCCTCTGTTTCCCCATCTATTTCCCATGAAGTGATGGGACCGGATGCCATGATCTTTGTTTTCTGAATGTTGAGCTTTAAGCCAACATTTTCACTCTCCACTTTCACTTTCATCAAGAGGCTTTTAGCTCCTCTTCATTTTCTACCATAAGGGTGGTGTCATCTGCATATCTGAGGTTATTGATATTTCTCCCAGCAATCTTGATTCCAGCTTATGTTTCTTCCAGTCCAGTGTTTCTCATGATGTACTCTGCATGTGTTCTTCAATTATATTTTATTCATATTTTCTGAAAAAACTTGAGTAACATTATATTACATATTCAAAATTGAATGCTATAGAGATAAATAATGTAGTTAGTACAGTTTCTGGGTGCTTAGATATTCAACAGACATAATTTTGTTTGTTCCCAAATTCAGTTCAAAAAGTATTCAGAAAAATCTTGAATATTTAATATTACATGATAAATTATTCTTCAATAGTGAGACTGTCCACATTATGTGTTTGTTGCCTTTTATTCTTATAGCTGTGTTGGATCAGATTCAAGTGTTCAGTTACAAATATTAAACTGGAAATTTTAATTTTTAATTTACAAGGCTATAAGCCAAATATTTAAATTGGTATGTCTTCTAGGTTTTCTTTTTACAAGATCTGATACATTTATATTACTGATTTTTAAGACATTGGTCAACAAACATCTATTTTGATAAACTCTCTTATGAAGTTTTAATTATTTTCCTGACAGGATAATCTTAGACATTATATGTTCTAATATATCTAGTCACTTAAACATTTTATTTGGATGCAAATATTAATTTTAAAACATGAACACAAAAATACAGTTTTATTCACATATATTGCTAATTTATAATATCAACATTATAATACAAAAATTGTTGAGTAAATCAAAAGGCAAAAATATGAAAATGTGGAAATTAATCTTTTACTATTTAATTTATCAAAGTGTAATATATAAATAATTATTAAATTATATAATTCATTATGTTATAAATAATTCATTATGTTATAAATATTATAGATAAACATCTTATTGCTTTTCCATTTTCTATTGGGCTTAATATATTGACTTTAATTTCTGTAAACTGATGTTTTAACATCTATAAAATGGTCACCAAATCTTCCCAGGTAAACCTGTGAACACCCCCAAATATCTGGAAACTTTAGACAGTCCCAGACCATATGGTCTAACAGTCTCAGTGAACATGATTTTGCAGGGGTGCCACTTTCAAACACAACTAGCCAAACTAAAACCCACTTACTCTGCCTCATCCTTCCTTTCTGTAGATAGCACAGTAAAAGTACTTGTTTCTAGTTCCATTCTTTCTACCTTCTGACCAACCAGGGTGCTTCCAAGTGGTTCCATGTGAAATGCCATTCTCTCCCTAGGAACTGTGAGTATAATAACACTATAAAACTTTCCAGTTTTTGTCTTTTGATCTGCATCTGGCTTTACCACATCTCACTCAAGGGAATATGGTTCAAACATTTAACTACAGGATCTATTATTTTGGAAAGATATGTGTTTAAATGGTCACATGAGGAATAAAATTAAATGAAAGATATGTAGAATGATAACATTTCTGAAAAGATATTTGTTGTGAGAGTGTGTAATTTCCTTGGTTCTGTCTAGTCACAAGAAAAATTTGAAGTGATAGATATTAAAGCCCTCAGACAGACCGTGTCACAGCTCTTGGACAGATCAGTGTTATAGCTCAGTTTTATTTAGAAAATAAAAGAAAATACATCGTCCAGGTGTGAGGGCATGCTGACCCAAAAGACATGAAGAGAAGAGAGAGAAAGAGCCCTAGCCCTTTGGCTCCTCTTTTTATATGCTTTTATCTCCTCCTCTTGGGCCTGCCCTATGTAAATGGGCTAGCCCGGAGTGCTGTCTGTTCTACCTGAGGTGCTCACTCTGGTCCTCGGACCTTCCTTTGTTCTATCTTCACGGGCTTTTCCCTTATGTCTTTTAGCCACTGCCATTCTTGACTCCTTTTTCCTATTCTAACTGCCTAACATATTGAACTGGAAAAGGTCAGTTTTCATTCCAATCCCAAAGAAAGGCAATGCCAAAGAATGCTCACACTACCGCACAATTGCACTCATCTCACACGCTAGTAAAGTAATGCTCAAAATTCTCCAAGCCAGGCTTCAGCAGTACGTGAACCGTGAACTTCCAGATGTTCAAGCTGGTTTTAGAAAAGGCAGAGGAACCAGAGATCAAATTGCCAACATCTGCTGGATCATGGAAAAAGAAAGAGAGTTCCAGAAAAATATCTATTTCTGCTTTATTGACTATGCCAAAGCATTTGACTGTGTGGATCACAATAAACTGTGGAAAATTCTGAAAGAGATGGGAATACCAGACCACCTGACCTGCCTCTTAAGAAACCTGTATGCAGGTCAGGAAGCAACAGTTAGAACTGGGCATGGAACAAAAGACTGGTCCCAAATAGGAAAAGGAGTTCGTCAAGGCTGTATATTGTCCCCCTGCTTATTTAACTTATGTGCAGAGTACATCATGAGAAACGCTGGGCTGGAGGAAGCACAAGCTGGAATCAAGATTGCCAGAAGAAATATCAATAACCTCAGATATGCAGGTGACACCACCCTTATGGAAGAAAGTGAAGAGGAACTAAAGTGCCTCTTGATGAAAGTGAAAGTGGAGAGTGAAAAAGTTGGCTTAAAGCTCAACATTCAGAAAACGAAGATCATGGCATCTGGTCCCATCACTTCATGGGAAATAGATGGGGAAACAGTGGAAACAGCGTCAGACTTTATCTTTGGGGGTTCTAAAATCACTGCAGATGGTGACTGCAGCCATGAAATTAAAAGACGCTTACTCCTTGGAAGGAAAGTTATGACCAACCTAGATAGCATATTGAAAAGCAGAGACATTACTTTGCCAAGAAAGGTCTGTCTAGTCAAGGCTATGTTTTTTCCAGTGGTCATGTATGGATGTGAGAGTTGGACTGAGAAGAAAGCTCAGCACCCAAGCATTGATGCTTTTGAACTGTGGTGTTGGAGAAGACTCTTGAGAGTCTCTTGGACTGCAAGGAGATCCAAACAGTCCATCCTAAAGGAGATCAGTTCTGGGTGTTCACTGGAAGGACTGATGTTGAAGCTGAAACTCCAATACTTTGGCCACCTGATGTGAAGAGCTGACTCATTTTCAAAGACCGTGATGCTGGGAAAGATTGAGGGCAGGAGGAGAAGGGGACGACAGAGGATGAGATGGTTGAATGGCATCATCAACTCAATGATGAGTTTTGATGAACTCCGGGAGTTGGTGATGGACTGGGAGGCTGTGGTTCATGGGGTTTCAAAGAGTTGGACATGACTGAGTGACTGAACTGAACTGAACTGAACTGATATTTGCTACGTGTCAGAAGCATGATTTTCTGCAAGGTCTAATACATTTAGTACTATATTGAAGGAAGAAGATAAAGCGCAACTCACACCTCTCCTCTATGGGATAGTAGCATGTAGTAATAGTAGTGTTAGTTGCTCAGTCGTGTCCAACTCTTTGCAACCCCATGGGCTGTAGTCCACCAGGCTCCTCTGTCCCTGGGATTCTCCAGGCAAGAATACTGGAATGGATTGCCATTTCCGTCTCCAGAGGATCTTCCCAATCCAGAGATGGAACCTGGGTCTTCTGCACTGCAGACAGATTCTTCACCATCTGAGCTACAAGGAAGTCCTGGGAAAATAGCATGGTGTTGCAGAAATAGAAAGAGGAAAACTGGAAAGATCTGGTTTTAATTTGTTGTGTGTGCGTGTTTTTTTATGTCTGACTCTTTGTGACCCCATGGACTCTAGCTCTCCAGGCTCCTCTGTCCATGGATTTCTCCAGGCAAGAACACTGGAGTGGGTCACCATTTTCTCCTCCAGGGGATCTTTGCAACCCAGGGATTGAACCCATGTCTCCTGCATTTCCTGCACAGCAGGAATATTCTTTACCTCTTGAGCCATTGGGGCTTCCCAGTTCCTGGAAGGTATACCTCAGCACTAGTAATTTATTTGAAAGTAAATTCCATACAGTTGAGTAAAGGAGTTGCTAGTGAGAAACACAGAAGGAAAATAAAAACTAAAATGAAACCTTACAGAATAACTATCAAAGTCATCCATGTAAGGGATTGAAAGTTGAGGCCTTTATGAATCTACTGCTTCTCCCCATCTGTTGCAAATTGCCTCCCAGGAGTGTGAACTTTGTGTTTTGAAGGGCTAGTGCCTTCCCTTTAACTTTAGAGAGAAATCTGAGGTGTGAAAGTGAAGAGACACTGCGGAAGGCACTTGAACTCAGGTGTGGGTCAAAGTGTTCAAAGTTCTTTACCACAGTTGTACTGAAATTCTAGTGAATTGAGGGGTCATGACATAGGAAATAAAAGGTGTTTGCTACAAATCTAAATCTCACGCACTGTTGCACAAAATCCAGGGGAGACAAAAGGTCAAACAGGAAATAGGCCACTTGAACCTGCTTTTGTCACTGTAGATTAATTACAGTCACCTGACATTGTACTGGGAGACCAAAGGGCAGAGGTGGGCAAAACAATAGAAAGCAGGCTCACTGCACTTCACTAGATGTTCTTCAATGGATGTTCTTCAACGCCATGGAGGGTCAGAGCTACAAGAAGATCAGACATAACTATATTTTCTTCCTGGAACAGAACTGAGGTCAAACACAAAGCAAGAAGCAGAATGCTTCCCTGGTGCACAGTAGTTTATCAAACAAAGACAGTCAGAGAAATATTGAATAATCTGTAACTGGGCAAAAATCAAGTTCCCATTCAACTTATCTTTTGCATCAATAAATGAAAAAAGGCAGTGGTGCTAGGAATAAAAGGTTTCAAGGAGTAAAGTTTACGACCAATAATTCCATATGATAGCTACTTTTCATGTTCTAAAGTATACACATATAGTGAATTTCTATTAAAAGATATTGACTGATGAGCAATGCAGGATATATGTGTGTATATACATATGAGTATACATATATACACAAGTGGTTATTTAAATTTAATTATAAAACAAAAATTTCAACATGAAAATTTAAAACATGTAATATTATGGGTATTATTATAGGTCTCAAACTTTAATTATTTTAAGGAAAAGAAAATTAATATGCAAGTATAAAAACATAGGGATTAGAAAGTAGAGAGATAATGAAATGTATATCACACAACTCTGACATTAAAAACAAAGTAGATATGGAAAAAGGAACATACAGAAGTAGAAGCAAATGAGTGAAATATTATATGAACATGTCGTTTAGTCACTAAGCCATGTCCAATTCTTCTGGGACCTCATGGACTGTAGTCCACCAGGGCCCTCTATCCATGGTATTTCTCAGGCAAGAATACTGGAGCAAGTTGCCACTTCCTTCTCCAGGGGATCTTCCAGATTCAGGGATCGAACCCACATCTCCTGCATTGGCAGGTGGATTCTTCAACACTGAGTCACCAGAGAAGCCCACCTGAACATATAGGGACCTTTTTATTAATTATGTGAAGCATTAGGATGAAAAATTGGCAGTCATAACTTTGAACCAAAAAGTTTAGAATTAAAATCTGTAAACAGTTTTTAGAAAAAAGGAGAAAATGAAAGAAACAAAACATGTAACCATAGCCTTTAGCATGCCAGTTGAAGACTGCTGCATGTAAAGTAGTTAAAATTAATTCTATAGTCATTAATAAAGTTAATATCAATGATCAAATAATAGTATAAGCAACTATTTTTATTTCTTTCCATGTGCCAAATGAAATTTTGAGGCTGAAGGATCTATCATTTAGCTATACATTGTATTCTTCCGTATTATTACTACAAGATCAATGTTTTGGGAAGCATTCATGAGCATACACATATTATTAAACAGCAAAATTATTAAAGTCATTCATTTGAAGCATGGGCAAGAGTGATGACAAACTTTGTGATAAGAGTCAGTATTTTCATCTGAAGACCTTTCAAGTTAAACAAAGGTAAGTATCCTTTTAAAAAGACCTATTATTTTGATGTTTATGGGTGGGAGATATTTAGCTTGTAGTTAGCACGCATTTAGTTCTCTCAGCAACAAAATGAGATTTGCATAACACCACTCTCATGCTACTAATAAAAGAACTAAGGTACAGAGATTAATTACCTGCCAATTTCATACAGTTAGCAAATGGCAGCAGTAGATGTAAAATTTTGGTCCTTGAATTATGGTATGTACACTCATAAAAAATCCACTGAAATTAATACTTCTCATGTAGAATACTATAATACAATCTAAGAAAAACGTCAAAATAAATATATGCGAGTCAAGTTCATAAATTAGCCAATCCAAGTACAGATAATTTGTCTACCATGAGATGAAGCTATTGTTGTTGGCTTCTAATTTTGAGAGGTATGGCCTATTTTTAAGGTGAATCTTTATCATTATTCATAGCAAAATACATTGAGATATTTCTACTTTCCAAATAATGTCTGTGCTTAGCAGCAATTAATTTTTTAATGCTATTAACAATTATGAAATATCTTGAGCCTCAAACCTTTTCTGAGTGTCACTGATTCTCTGGTTTCCCAAGTGTTTGCTCTTCTTTGGGAATGAAGGTGTATTCAGATCATTAACCATATGTAACCACACTAACTTATTACTAATATATTATTAATTGCATAACAATATATAGTGCATCTGAATTAACACTTATTCACTTCTCTTTATAATTCATTACTATAAATTAATTCTTCATCAAGAAAAAAATTTTTAAAAACTCAATAGAAGATGAGTGTTTAAATCCAAAAATACTTTCCAAAATGTTATCAATTTTCTATTTCCTGAAGTTTTTTTTTTTTAATTTTATTTTATTTTTAAACTTTACATAGCTGTATTAGTTTTGCCAAATATCAAAATGAATCCGCCACAGTATTTTCTGAAGTTTTTAATCCAGAAAGGGCAGGTAATTTTGATGTGTTTAAAACAATATGTGCTGCTGAAGACTATTAAAACTGGGGTATTCCTCTCCTCTGGTGGTTTAAAGGGTTTCTCTCGTAGCTCAGGTGGTAAAGAATCTACCTGCAATGCAGGAAATCTCAGTTCGATTCATGGGTAGGGAAGATCCACTGGAGAAGGAATGGGCTACCCATTCCAGTATTCTTGGACTTTTCTGGCTCAGCTGGTAAAGAATCCATCTGCAATGAAATAGATGGGGAAACAGTGGAAACAGTGTCAGACTTTATTTTGGGGGGCTCCAAAATCACTGCAGATGGTGACTGCAGCCATGAAATTAAAAGACACTTACTCCTTGGAAGAAAAACTATGACCAACTTAGATAGCATATTCAAAAGCAGAGACATTACTTTGCCAACAAAGGTCCATCTAGTCAAGGCTATGGTTTTTCCTGTGGTCATGTATGGATGTGAGAGTTAAACTGTGAAGAAGGCTGAGCGCCGAAGAATTGATGCTTTTGAACTGTGGTGTTGGAGAAGACTCTTGAGAGTCCCTTGGACTGCAAGGAGATCCAACCAGTCCACTCTGAAGGAGATCAGCCCTGGAATTTCTTTGGAAGGAATGATGCTAAAGCTGAAACTCCAGTACTTTGGCCACCTCATGTGAAGAGTTGATTCATTGGAAAAGACCCTGATGCTGGGAGGGATTCGGGGCAGGAGGAGAAGGGGACGACAGAGGATGAGATGGCTGGATGGCATCACTGACTCGATAAACGTGAGTCTGGGTGAACTCTGGGAGTTGGTGATGGACAGGGAGGTCTGGTGTGCTGCGATTCGTGGGGTCGCAGAGAGTCGGACATGACTGAGGGAGTGAACTGAACTGATCTCAACATCTGAGCCCGATTTTAAATGGGCTTTCATTTCATCTCTCCATTCTTTCCCATTTAGAAAAAAAGGCATTTTGGCAAATGATCTGCCATTTCACTCTGATATTTGTCTCAAGGCTCTCCCCCACTGTATGTTTGCTTATAAAACATGAATTGAATATCACTATATCTAATTCATTTCACTCAATAATATAAACTCCCTAAACTGCTTTTCTTTCTCTTATCAAGCATATCCTATGAAATGCCTGGTTATATTTTAATAATTTTAAAACTTTTTATTTGCATGTAGATCTGTTACCAGAATGGAATGACTTACAGAAGATATAAGAGAATTCATTTTCTATAATCCAGTGCCAACAGGTCCCTGTGTTCCTCATCACAACCAAGTCATTGAGCTGTTCTCCAATCCTATCTTTTAATTACTCAGTCTGGCTTTTGCTCACATAGCTCCCTGAGCTTACTCTTACCAACTTCACTGGACTGTGGCAAGTTCCTTATATGTATATGCAGTTCCTTTGCTGTTCATAATTACTCTTCTTCTCCCAGCCTACCTGCTTTGCCATGCTGACTCCTGATTAACCAATGTCTCAGCTTTCTATGACCTTGTCCCCAAAGCTGGCACTAGTAATAGTTCTGATTGATTTCATAACATCCTTTACTTTATCTGCTGAATAATTTACCCTGTTCTACTGCTGTAATCTGTTTACTTTTCTGAACCTTACCAAAGAGGATCACCACTACGAGGCTTGGGCTTATGTACAATATCTTCAGTGACACGGTTTTCAGAACTAGAACAGTTTTGGTCAATAAATATATGTTGAATGGGTGAAGCATCAAACTTAATGAAACATTAGTCATCAAATTAACTGCTTAACAAATGAATCTGGAAGGAAATAACATGATTAATGAAAGTGATGTTTGAAACTTTAACCATTTACCTCTCTTTCCTCAGCAGAATGGAGTTTTCTCCCAAAGGGGGAGAAAAAAAATTCTCAGAATGGGTGGCCTGTCAGAAAGAAGCTAGGGATTAGCTTTCAGGATTGAATTGTCTTAGCATGAGCCCTTCTCCCTGTTTGCCAGTTTCTTATCCACATCCTAAAAGTGAGCATATTAATTTTATCCCTATTCTAATATAATACAAAAATATGGCTAATTCTTTCATTCATGGAAAAGCTGACAAAAACAGAAAATCCACTGCAGCAATGTTAATCAATTCACTTAGCTCCTCATTCCTAAAAATGAACTGCCATCCAGAGATCATTAGATATCCAAAGAACAGTAGGAAAAGATAAACAAATAAAAAAATGAACACTCAGAATGACTGACATAAGGGAAAAGAAATAACATTTCAGAGAGAAAAAGTATTTTAATGGTTTCAGAAAAATAAAATATCAGTGATGGAAGGAAAAAATGTATAAATTTCAAGAGTATATATTTCTGGTGGTACCAATTTAATGCACAGGAAAGATTCAGTAAGTACTAATTATATAAAGGAGCTGTTGAGATAAACAGGAGAGAGAGAAAAAATTATATATGACTAGGGGAGAGTACCTATAGCCAGAGATCCTTTGAAAATCCTGCATCTTATGACAAAGATATTGGCTATCTTCCAGATAAGAGTCTTTTTGTCATCTGGAGGATGTAGAGCCCATAAACTTGGCATTAGTTTCCCCAAAATATGTTACTACAGAATCTGAGCCATTCTATTCCCTTAAAATAATTTATATTGCTTATAAAAAAGGAATTGACAAAAGCATGAGATATTCACCCACAAATTGTGCATATGTCTCTAAGCAATGAATCATGCTTATTGTTTCCTAATATTTCTCTTGGAAAGAGAAAAAGCCTAAGTGTCATTAACCAAAATGGAGGAGACTGGGGAATCACACTTACTTTCATTGGAAAAAAAAAAAAATCAGCTTAATTTAATGATTCAGATAGTGACTAATTTTAGGCTTTATATACATTATTACCAGGATAAAACTTTGCACTCTAGCATGATCTTTTAGATATTTGCCTTGATAATGTTAAACTTTACCTGATTTTTGGCCCTGGAAAAGTGAAGCAGTTAAGAAATCCCCCACTCATTTGTGTTCAAGGAAATAACTAACCACAGAGGACCACAGTGCTCCTCCAACCCTGCACAATCTGATATAATACTCACCTCTATCACCCCACGTACTATCCTAAGACTTCTTGATGACTTCCTTGTTGCTTGCCTCTATAGAGCCTTAGGACTCCCTTTTCTTAGAGATGTTCCTCGTTATTGTGCTGGACTGAATAAATTTGTCTCTAATCTTCCTGTGCATTCTGTACGCCATCAGACCAAGCTAATTTCTTGTGATATTAAAACCAATAATTAGATAACTTCTTCCATTCCTGTGATCAGGTCTTATGTGAAATAAGCCAACAAAAGACAGGTTCTGACTTTTGATGTAACAAACTGATAACATGGGCATGCTCAGTTGCTTCAGTCCTGTCTGACTCTGTGTGATCCTATGGACTACATACTGCCAGGCTTCTCTCTCCATGGGATTCTCCAGGCAAGAATACTGGAGTGGGTTGCCATGCCCTCCTCCAGGGGATCTTCCCGACCCAGGGATCAAACCCGTGTCTCTTATGTCTACCTGCACTGGCAAGCAGGTTCTTTATCACTAGTGCCACATGGGAAGCTGATAACATGGGTAAGTATTCAAAAAAGTGACACAACATTAACTCCCAGTTGAAAGAACCACAGCATTGTACTACCTATCCCATAAGTACAAGTCAACAACCTACAATCCTTTCGTTTGGGATCCAAAATACTCAATTTAGGTTCCTGAAGGGTCTATTAACACCACATTAATTGTTAGCAACATCAATCATAAGAAAAAGATAAAGCCAAATCACCAGCTGACTAAAAGTTATAATAAAATATGCAAACAGTAAATAGATGAAAAACATACCAAAACATTATTTTAGCAATATTTTAATTATATCTGGCAGCCTTATGTGTACATATAATAATCTAATGGTCATTTACCAGTTAGATGACAGGCCTAAAGTAAACAGAATAAGAGTTCTCCAAGTTAATAATAATGTATATAAAATAAATAGTGAAAAGAAAACATAAAAATTAGGAAAAATAATCTGAAAACTTTAAACTATTTTAATAATAGAGATTATCTGATGTAACTGAATAAGCTATATTTTGAAAAGGCTGAAATGCATGAAAATTAAAGAAAACGAAATTATTTCAAGCTAAAAATTATTAGATGTCAAGAGCAATTCAAAATGATAAATCCAGCTTGTATATCTCTGAGTAACTTGAATGTTGATTATCTGAAGCACTGTCTCTTTCTATTTCTTCAATGCAGATAGAATAATTAATCAATTTAGAAGTTTTTCTCTCTGGTACACTTGATTTGCAAATTTGGTGATCTCAGAAAAGGAAAGATAGATAAAGACACATACATTTGCAAATATACACACTTGCTAAGGAAATTTATTGCCTTAACTGGTAATACTCCACTTGGAACATTTAAACAGCATACTTCTACTACAATTAGAAAAGGATCTGCACTGATAGAAACATCATAGCATCAATAGGAATCTTGGACAGGCATTGACTTGCTAATGAAGCAGTCAATCTCCAACTGCCAGGATAGATAAAGTAGTATTATTTAAGAAGGAAAGAGTTCTGTTGCACCTTGCTATATGAGTCTCTAGGGTTTCTGACTATGAAGCAATATACATAAAGAAATAAGTACTGTATATTTGTGTGCTATACACATAGAATATTGTGGGAAAATTTTGAAATTTTTGAAAGGTAAAATCAAGATTGCACCAGGCATTATATCGCAAAAATGTTGTGATTTATCATTAAATGTCAGTACACATTTCCATGATTACTCCAATAGAACGTGTCAGCATCTGGGAAGACAAGATTTCTTATAATAGTGATGAAACAGAGACCATTACTTAAGAATTGTTTATCCTAGACAGATTCTGACTCCCAAAGGATAATGTGCCTCTTCTCTAGCTTACTGTCCCAAGCCAATTTATCACTCTTTTCTATAGGCAGGTCAATATTGTGTTTCAAGGAGCACCATTTAGGGAGTTGCCCTACAGCTAATGAAAGCAAGCTAGAGCTCCCTGGGCATAAAGTTGAGTAGGGGTTGTAATAATACAACTCTCCAGAAGAAAGCAAGGAAGATAAGCAGTTGTCAAGTAAAACCTGCACAGGACAAAGTTAACCAGGTAAGAAAAATCATTTAAGACTACTGCAGAGAAGGAAAGAGGCTGAAATGAACTCCCTGAAACAATAGGCTGGAGAGTTTTTAATAGCCGAGGTGGTGGTGATAGGATCATGCTGCTGATGCTAAGTTGCTTCAGTCGTGTCCGACTCTATGAGACCCCTAGACAGCAGCCCACCAGGCTCCCCCTTCCCTGGGATTCTCCAGGCAAGAACACTGGAGTGGGTTGCCATTTCCTTCTCCAATGCATGAAAGTGAAAATGACAGTTAAGTCGCTCAGTCCTGTCCGACTCTTCACGACCCCATGGACTGCAACCTACCAGGCTCCTCTGTCCATGGGATTTTCTAGGCAGGAGTACTGGAGTAGAGTGCCATAGGCCACCTTTATTTGCTAGTTAGATTTGTTAGGTAGGTAGAATAGGGGAAAGGAGTCCAAAATGGCGGTGGCTAAAAGACAAGGAAGGTCAAAGGAAGGTCCGAGGGCCAGAGTGAAGACTTCAGGCAGAACAAACAGCACTCCTGGCTAAGCCCAATTTGCATAGGGCAAGCCCAGGTGGAGGGAAAAAAACATATAAAAGGAGGAGCCAAAGCGCTTTCTCACGGACTCTCTCCCGCGTGCATGCGCTCTTTCTCTCTCTCTCTCTCTCTCTCTCTCACTCTCTCACTCTCTCTTTCTCTCTCTCTCCTGCTATCTTCTAAATAAAATAGAGCTGTAACACTGATTTGCCTAAGAGCTATAACACGATCTGTCCAAGATCCGAGAGCTGTGATGTGCCAAGGGCTTTAATGTCCATCGCTCCAAATCTTTGTTGTGACGAGACAAAGAACCAAGGAACATACACTCGTGTGACAGATTTAATCAAAGAAAAAGTAAACTTCTTCCTATCTTCATGACTGGAGATAGTGTGACAATATGGAGCAATGCACCTACTGAAAAGCCACTCCTATTCTCCCATAGAGACAGAGACAGGGTGTTACCTCCTTCAAGGCTTACATTTGAAAAAGATAGTTCTCAGGTCTTTGAGAAAGGCATTTCTGGCTCTTAAAGTTGGCATAAAACTTTAATAAGACTTATAACCATTTTTTCAAAGAGGTTAGAGAAAGAATTTGCAATTGCAATTTTCTAAAGTAAATGCTTTAAGAAAAGGAATTTAAAGAGCAGGGAGAAACTGTCTAAAGTTAAATCAAGCTGAGAGGAACATGAAGGCCATCTTGGCCATAATACATCTGAATTCATTTTCATAGTCCCTTTAACCCATGCCATTTCTCCACAAAATTATATCGTTTTTCAGGCCTTACATTATCCCTATATGAATCTGAAGTTATTCTTTTGGTCCATGTACATAATTTTCCCTATTCCTCTTAGAACTCCTTCCCATACTTTTATGACAGTTTCCTATCATGTCATGGTCTGAATGTTTGTGACTCCCCAAAATTAATATTTTGAAATCCTATCTCCAAAACTGATGGCATTCTCCTTCCCAGAAATCAGCCTAAATTCCAGTCAAATCAGCAGTCCTCTGTCTGTTCTCTATTTCTTCCATCCAGTTAGAACAATGTTCTCTGTTTGAGTTCAACTCTCTTTCAACTGTGCTTAGAGTATTGGAACGGATATGGTATTGAAGCGTTCAACATCTGAAACATCACTTCCTAAAGATTTTCCTGTTCTATAATTATTTATGTTAGAAGACTAAGTCAGATACACATAAGTCATGACCAAAACTCAGTACATTATACTTTATTTAATCTTTATACTGCATCCCCTGGGGTCACTAAAAGTCGAACACAACTGAGTGACTTCACTTTCACTTTTCACTTTCACACATTGGAGAAGGAAATGGCAAGTCACTCTAGTGTTCTTGCCTGGAGAATCCCAGGGACAGGGGAGCCTGGTGGGCTGCCGTCTATGGGGTCGCATAGAGTCGGACACGACTAAAGTGACTTAGCAGCAGCAGCAGCAAGAACAATTAACCTACTTATCAATCCAAATTGGGAAAGGAATAAGTCAAGCCTGTATATTATCACCCTGCTTATTTAACTTATATGCAGAGTGCATCATGAAAAATGCTGGGCTGGATGAAACACGAGCTGGAATCAAGATTGCTGGGAGAAATATCAATAACCTCAGACATGCAGATGACACCACCCTTATGGCAGAAAGTGAAGAAGAACTAAAGAGCCTCTTAATGAAAGTGAAATTGGAGAATGGAAAAGTTGGCTTCAAACTCAAATTTCAGAAAACAAATAACATGGCATCCAGTCCCATGACTTCATGGCAAATAGATGGTGAAACAATGGAAAAATTGATAGACTTTATTTTTGGGTGCTCCGAAACCACTGCAGATGGTGACTGTAGCCATGAAATTAAAAGATGTTTGCTCTTTGGAAGAAAAACTATGACCAACCTAGATAGCATATTATAAAGCAGAGATATTACTTTGCCAAAAAAGGTCCATCTTGTCAAAGTTACGGTTTTTCCATAGCTTTGTATGGATAGTAGTCATGTATGGATGTGAGAGTTGGACTATAAAGAAAGCTGAGCACCAAAGAGTTGATGCTTTTGAATTCTGGTGTTGGAGAAAACTCTTGAGAGTCCCTTGGGCTGCAAGGAGATCAAACCAGTCAATCCTAAAGGAAATCAGTCCTAAATATTCATTGCATGGACTGATGCTGAAGCTGAAGCTCCAATATTTTGGCCACCTGATGCAAAGAACTGAGTTACTGGAAAAGACCCTGATGTTGGGAAAGATTGAAGGTGGGAGGAGAAGGAGGTGACGGAGGATGAGATGGTTGGATGGCATCATCAACTAAATGGACATGAGTTTGAGCAAGCTCAGGAAGTTGGTGATAGACAGGGACACCTGGGTTGCTGTAGTCCATTGGGTCACAAAGAGTGGGACACAACCGAGTGACTGAACTGAACCAAAGAACAATTAAGAAAGAAGTTATGTAAGAGGGTGAGTGAGTAAGCCAAGATTTGTCTGATTCTAAAACTTGTGAAGCTTAGGTTTTAATGAAGTTAGTATTAGTTTACTTTTTAAAAAAAATATAATTTTTTTTAAATTAAAAAAAAAATTTAGGAGCAGTTTCTCATTTCAAAAAAGGAAAAGGTTCCTCTTAGAATGAGGTAATATATCAGGATTCAGCATGAAAAGAGATTCTTAAAGTGCAGTGTGCTGTTATGGTAAGTATTTTCATAACCCTTTAAAAATATTTCTCTGAATCAAGAACTAAATAAAGATGCCCCATAAGCATAGGCCTGTGTTGTGTTTATTTGCTTATGTGTCTGGTCTTGCCGTGGGATTATCCCTTAATTACAAGTTTAGCCTTGGCAGCCAAGATGAATATGAAATCACGTTAAAACTCCAATCTGCCACTTCCTTTGTTCTTCTGCCAGTCAGGGTAGTTCTAATTAGGGAATAAACTTAAAATGCCTTCTTTCAGATACCTTGTTGGAATAACTGCTGCAAAAGCAAAATTTACAAAGTAAGCAATGCCAAGTGGCTAAAAGAAAATTAAGTAATTTATATTATGAGACTTCAGAATGAGAAATGAGATGACTCTTTTGTAAGCATTCATTATGCTCTGGTCAAAATAACACAGAGATGGCAGTGGGAATTTGGCAAACACCAATATTTTGAATGATGATCCAAGGATACATATATTATGAACCCAGCTTTCACCCTACATAAAAGTTGATGGTAATTTTTATGACTTTCAGTACAAATATATCTGATATCTTCACAATTTTCCAGTCAATGTCTATACTTTTCATTAGATTATTTCCCAGAAGAATTAGATACTTCATAGCATAACATGGAAGAGGATGATACTATTCTAATAGTCATTAAATGGTTCACTTGATTAGCTGAAATTTAATTTGTGCATAATGAGGCTGAAAGCATGAACATATTGCTAATTTAATGTTATACATAATTTATTAGAATAATAAAATAATTTTATAACCAAAATATTACCTCTACATTGACCTTGTATGGATGTTTCTTCAAAGTGATCATATTTTAAATTGTGATATTCATGTTTCTGAACTGAGAATTTTCTTCTGTTTAGTAAAATTTTTGTCCTACTTTATTATAGTAGGATGATGAATCCTACACTGATCAAATGTCGATGAAACATTAAGATATTCTACCTCATAGCAGATGGGGCAGATAGCCCAAATTTGGCAGAGAGACAAGTTTCATGACTACAAGATTTCAGGAAGACTTAAGACTGAAATGTGTGTGTGTGTGTGTGTGTGGGTGTGGGTCTTTAAATTTATCTCTATAACTACATAAGCATACATTAAAAATTTTTATAAAGTATACTTGATTTATAATTTGTGTTAGTTTCAGGTGTACAATGAAGTGATTCAGTTTTACATATATATGTAAATATGCTTTTTCAGATTATTTTCAATTATAGGTTATTACAGATATTGAATATAGTTCCCCCAGCATGTGTTTTTGACATGTTTTCTGGTCTAATAATGCTACAAACAATTTATATAAATTCTTCACAAATAATACTTAGAACCAATGATTTTCACAGTACTTTCAGAACTCCAAGGAATATTCTGATGAAAGCCTTTAATAGATATATTATATTAGGAGCAAAAAGAAGAAGTGAACATAGGAGACAGATAAGGAGGGACTACGTTCAGGTTTCCATACCATTAATCTAATATATACTTCCTAAATAGTGAATGTCTTTCAAAAATAGAGTTTATGTTAAGTAAAATATTATGAAAATACAAATTTGCTTGGGCTCAGCCAGTTAAGAATCTGCCTGCAATGCAGGAGACCTGGGTTTGATTCCTGGGTTGGGAATATCCCCTGCAGAAGAAAATGGCAACCCACTCCAGTATTCTTTCTTTGAAATCCCTTGGACAGAGGAGCCTGGAGGGCTACAGTCCATGGGGATGAAAAGAGTCTAACAGGACTGTGCAACTACCACTTTCACTTTCAAGGCTATATAACATTTTGAATTGGTTTTAAGAATAATACTCAAATGATCTTGAGCCAAATTCCCAAAGATACATCATATGTTCTGGCATGTTTATGACATTTAAAAAGCAGTGGTAGAAATTTGCAGTCATTTCTCACGATAAAAATAATGTAATTGGCTCAAACTGAATGAAACTGTATCACATATTTTTCTGACCAAGCTAAATATTATTTATTCAAACAAATGTAATTTTCCACTACAACTGTATATGCCTGTTAAATAAGTAAGAAGGTAGTGAAGGTATCATATGAAATATTAAAATCAACTTTCACTTTAGAGAATTTTATTGATACTAAATTTATTTTCAGAGACAAACTGTTTTCCTAGTATTCTTATTAAAAGTAGATATACTATGAAATATGCTGAAATTAAATAATGCAATGGCTGCTTTTCCAACTGGTCATGAAACCTTTCTTGCCATTCATTATCTTCTTTAGTTCTCTCTAATAGTGTATTAATACCATGGTTTGCTTGGATAATGAATTGAATACAGCAAAAATAAACATATCACGTCCACAAATAAATTACAAGACACTCAAATTTTATCTGTCACTCTGATTAAGCCCAGCTGAGACATCATCTGGACAATATGTCTATGGCAAGGCCTACATGGCAAGGAATGAATGTCTTTAGCCAACAGGCAGAGAAAAACTGCGGTCTTAAACAACAACCATGTAAGTCAGCTTGGAAGTGAATTCTCCAATTCCAATGAAGTCCACAATGGCAACTTGATCATAGCCTGATGCTCGACTCTCAGCCAAAACATCCAGAAAAATTTCTCCTAAACTTCTGATGTGTAGAAAGTGTGCAATAAGAAAAAACTTTTAAACTTCAGAGTTTTAGAAGGATTAATTACTCAGAAATAATGTACCAATATACATTATTTAGGAGATTATAGTATTGCTAATTTTTTATTTAGTTAATGGTGTGTTATAAAGTTTATAATAATATAAGTATTTAAACATAAAGTATTAAATATATACTTTCCTTTTGGCAAATTCATTTGGAAAGCTTGGGGCATGAAGCTGTAGAATTCTAATGAATTGACCTAATAATAAAATGTGATCCCAGAAGAGAAAAGCATAAAAAATATTTTTTTCTTATGGAATCAGCTTGTTTGTCTTGTATGAAGAAAAATAGTTGATATAGAAAAGTTACCAATTTTTAAATTATGGATTGATAAAGAGGCAAAAAGTTTTGATAACATATGAGATATTTTTAAGTATTTAAAACTATACCTATTTACAGTTATAGAAGAGGCTTGTTAAGTTTTACTGTGATAATTGAAAAGTGCTATGGAAATGACAATGGACAACATAAAACTCAAAACCTTTCCATATTTGCATCGTGTATATAAACAAATTCACATTCATCTACATCCGTATTTCTAAAGAAGTTCAAATAGAATGATATATATATATATATAAAAGTTTCAAACTTCTTATGGCAGAATACCAGCTAACTATTTTCTTATGGCTTAATAGGAAAAAATCTGAAAGTCCCAGATATGAAGATAAAGGTAAAAGAAGGTATGACAATAGCAAAAGTGAGATTAAAATATATGTTGTACTGTTAAGGGGACAAAGTAGAAATAAACATGGATATTTTAAAATATTATAAGACCATTTATTTTACATATTCTCTAAATCACTATTTAACTTCTCACTACAGTTTTGTTGATGTTTTACTAAATATGAATCTTACTTTTTAATGTAAACAATTTAGGGCTTTATGTATATCATATCTAAATGTTATATAGCTTCCTTTCTAAGTCCATGACAAAAATAAATAAGAAAACTAGAGTTGGATATAAATTAGTAACTGAGTAGATATATTTGAATATCAAATAATAATCTTTTTCATTAAAAATGATCAGAAAGTGATGGAATATATCTTATAATTTCCTGAAAGTTGAAATAGTTTACCAGTGGAAATCCTTTTAAGATTCATTCTGTTTTTAGAATTCTAAAAATGTTCAAGGAAGATTAAATTAAGCCAAAATAAAAGTTTGGCTTTATTTCTAGCTGATCAATTCATGCTAAATTAGAAAGATTCATGTTGTTCATTAAGGAAAAGAGGCATATGACTGATTAGAAAATTGTTGTTATGATTACTGAGTGGTAACAGTTATAAATGTATTTGTATTTCCTTATGTACAGCTCAAATACAGATCATATTTTAGGATACTTACAATTATGCTTAATTATTTATAGAAATTAACTTCAAAAACTAATAATTGCTGACTGCTAATTCTTTCATAAATATCTCAGTTTACATCACGTAGATATATGAGTAAGTGAAAATCTTAATGATCTTGATAAGAGCAAACAGTTTAAAAGTATGACATAACCTAATTTTTGTTAATAGTTATTGATGGCATATTATATACTGAGTACTTTTCTTGTAGGTTCTTTACCATGTTATTATTTAATCATAACTTCAACTATGAAAAAATAAAATGATTGGCTTCCCAGGTGGCACTAGTGATAATGAACCTGCCTGCCAATGCAGGAGATTAAGAGACATGGGTTCAGTCCCTGGATTGGGAATATCCCCTGGAGAAGTCATGGCAACCTATTCCAGTATTCTTGTGAGAAGAATCATGGACAGAGGGGCCTGGTAGGCTACAGTCTATGGGGTTGCAAAGAGTTGGACATGACTAAAAGGACAGAGCACACATGTACTCCTTCATGGAAATTCTTTAAAAGCAAATTAAACAGTTGAAAGAAATTAAAGTAGTAGTATAAAATTTTTACTAAAACAAGGTATTGTAAGAGAAAATTGCAAATAAATGCAATGCTCTAATAAGATATGAAATATGATCATTTTAAGAAAATAATGCACAGTATTATGCAATACTCCCTTGGCATGGCCACTAAACCATTCAGGTATGACCTAAATCAAATTCCTTACAATTATACAGTTGTAGTGACAAGTAGATTCAAGGGATTAGATCCAATAGAGTGCCTAAAGAACTATGGACCAAAGTTCGTGACATTGTACAGGAAGCAGGGATCAAGATCATCCCCAAGAAAAAAGAAATGCAGAGAGGAAAATGGTTACCTGAGGAGGCTTTACAAATAGCTGTGAAATGAAGAGAAGTGAAAGGCAAAGGAGAAAAGGAAAAATACACCCATTTGAATGCAGAACTCCAAAGAATAGCATGGAGAGATAATAAAGCATTCCTCAGTGATCTGTTCAAATAAATAGAGAAAAACAATAGAATGGGAAAGACTAGAGATCTCTTCAAGAAAATTAGAGATATCAAGAGATAGTTTCATGCAAAGATGGGCTCAATGAAGGACAGAAATGGTATGGACCTAACAGAAGCAGAAGATATTAAGAAGAGGTGGTAAGAATACACAGAAGAACTGTACAAAAAAGATCTTCATGACCCAGATAATCACAATGGTATGATAACTCACCTAGAGCCAGACATCCTGGAATGTGAAGTCAAGTGGGCCTTAGGAAACATGACTACGAACAAAGTTAGTAGAGATGATGGAATTCCAGTTGAGCTATTTCAAATCCTAAAAGATTATGTTGTGAAAGTGCTGCAGTCAATATGGCAGCAAATTTGGAAAACTCAGCAGTGGCCACAGGACTGGAAAAGTTCGATTTTCATTCCAATCCCAAAGAAAGGAAATGCCAAAGAATGTGCAAACTACTGCACAATTGCACTCATCTCACATGCTAGCAAAGTAATGCTCAAACTAATCCAAGCCAAGCTTTAAGAGTACATGAACTGTGAACTTCCAGATGTTGAAGCTGGCTTTAGAAAAGGCAGAGGAATCAGAGATCAAATTGCCAATATTCACCAGATCATCGAAAAAGCAAGAGAGTTCCAGAAAAACATCTACTTCTGCTTTATTGACTATGTCAAAGCCTTTGACTGTACGGATCACAACAAACTGGAAAATTCTGAAAGAGATGGGAATACCAGACCGCTTGACCTGCCTCCTGATAAATATGTATGCAAGTCAAGAAGCAACAGTTAGAACCTGTCATGGATCAAAAGACTGGTTCCAAATAGGGAAAGGGGTACGTCAAGGCTGTATATTGTCACCCTGGTTATTTAACTTATATGCAGAGTACATCATGAGAAACACTGGACTGGATGAAGCACAAGCTGGAATCAAGATTTCTGGGAAAAATATCAATAACCTCAGATATGGAGATGACATCACATTATGGCATAGAGTGAAGAGGAACTAAAGAGCCTCTTGATGAAAGAGAAAGAGGAGACTGGAAAAGTTGGCTTAAAACTCAACACTCAGAAAACTAGAATCATGGCATCCGATCCCATAACTTCATGGCAAGTAGATGGGGAAACAATGGAAACAGTGAGAGATTTTATTTTTGGGGGCTCCAAAATCATTGCAGATGGTCACTGCAGCCATGAAATTAAAAGATGCTTGCTCCATTGAAGAAAAACCATGGCCAACCTAGACAGCATATTATAAAATGGACATTATTTTGCCAAAAAGGTCCATCTAGTCAAAGCTATGGTTGTGAGAGTTGGACTATAAAGAAAGCTGAGCACCGAAGAATTGATGCTTTTGAACTGTGTTGGAGAAGACTCTTGAGAGTCCCTTGGACCGCAAGGAGATCCAACCAGTCAATCGTGGAGGAAATCAGTCTTGAATATTCATGGGAAGGACTGATGTTGAAGCTAAAACTCCAATACTTTGGCACTTGATGCGAAGAACTGAGTCATTGGAAAAGACCCTGATGCTGGGAAAGATTGAAGGCAGGAGGAGAAGGGGACAATGGCAAATGAGATGGTTGGAGCGAATCACCAACTCGATGGACGTGAGTTTGAGTAGACTATGGGAGTTGGTGATGGACAGGGAAACCTGGTATGCTGTAGTCTATGGGGTTGCAAAGTCGGACACGACTGACTGAACTGAACTGAACTGATGGCCACTTACTAGACTGAACATTAATTTAGGATGTTGAGAAGTAGAAACAAACACATAGAGAAAAAAAGCTTATTTTTGGACAAATTGTTTTAAAATTTATTAAACATTGTAAAATCAATCAAGAGTACTCAATGTTTTTGAATGAGACAATACATTTGGAGTCATGTGTTTTTGTTTCTGATATTCCTTCCAAATGTCAATTAGAGCCATAAACTATTAAATACAATTTGTAAAACTCTGGCAAACATGCAAAAACAAGTTTTGTGGAATACAATTTATAGAAATATTTTAAATTCAGACATATTGGTGAAAATAATGAATCACATGAAATTAAACTCTATTTAAATAGCAATACATAACAAATATCCAATAATATATTCAATAGTCTATAAACGATCATTTTCAAAAACATTCTTCTTTTGAAAAATGTCATTTCTATCAATTTATTTTCAAAAATTTTCTTCTTTAAAATAATTAGTTGAGTATTTGCAAAGATCCAGTGAATCTGAGCATGGACATTCAAAAGCAAATTTTAGCAGGAGTAGTTTTATTCCAGTGGGTTCTTTTCAGATTGAAGGTAAAATTTTTAAGGTTATTAATATTTTACTTCATTTAAATTTATACATTTATAAGTAAAAAGAAACTCTTTTAATTCACATAAATGTTTGTTTTAAATTAAAAAAATCATATTTGATTAAGTGAATGTCAAAATCCTATTTTTAAATTAAGCTATTCATTCTAAAATTAGATAGTATTTTTTATATTAAGATTTCTTAAGGCAGGCCTTGAAAATAGCTGTCTAAAAAAAAAAAAAAGAGGGTTCCTTTCCCAGTGCAGATTTGTTTTAGGTCAACAATGAGATATGAACACTTCATTATATTTTCAGATATTTTTTCTACATGTAGTCATATGAAGATAGAAATATAGATATGCAGGAAGAGAAAATTATGAAGGATTGATAGTCTAATAATTAATTATTATCTATAAATGGTACTTCTTTTTAGTATATATATATATATATATATATATATTTATTACATTTAAAAAATAATCTGATTTTGTCCTATTGAAGACCACTATTTCAGGGAGGAGTAGTGATCATTTGGTGTATCTAGTTTTTTTTTTTTTTTTAATTTGATTATCAGTTAAAGTACTTGTCCTACCATATTTGCAAGATCTTAAATAATCTCTTAAATTCTTCTATACATTACTATATTTAAATCATTCTCAAATAACTCTCCTTTGTATGTCTGTGAACATACTGCTTTTAATATTTGTTCATTTTAAGTCATATATTACTTTTTTGAAATAAACCATCTAGATATGTTAAAAAGTAGTATTTCCCTACAAAATAAACATGAAACACTGATCTATAAACTAAACTTCTAATATAGGAATTTGCAGTAAATCTGCTGGATACCATAGTATTTCCAATATCATCATACAGACAAGTTTTAATCAAAGTCAACCTTATAAAAATTCTATTAAGTTGCATTAATTATTAAGATATTCAACTATGTGATCTGACAACTGAAAAACTAAATATTTTCATACTCAATAGCTACCTGACCAATTTGTAATTTCTATTACTTTAATTAACAGGTCTTGCCTTAGTACAAAATCGATCCTCTTTTTAATAGGTCCACTGTACCAATCACTCAAGGCCACTTTAGTATTTGTTTACTGGTTTGAAGAAGTTAATGTGTTTAAATTATGAAGACATAGGTGAAAAAACACCTTTTGTTCCAACTAAATGAAGTTACATTTCGTTTGTTCTGTTGGTTGGTTTTGGTTTGTTCCATCCAAAGAAGTTACATCTTTTAAAACATCTTGTATTTCAAAATGCAATGCTTGTGAGTATACTTTTTTGTTTACACTTGTAGTTTTAAGCTATAGTGATTTGTAAGTGCATTCATTTTCAATTTCAGGTATTAAAAATATACCACAAACTCCCTGAAACAATAAAACTTTATTATTTTATAGTTCTATAGATAAGAAATAAGATACAGATGTTACTAGGCTAAAATCAAGATGTCAGCCAGGTGGCATTCCTTGCTGGAGACTCTGGGGAGGACCCCCTTCAAGGCACATGCTGGTTGTTGGCAGAATTCAGATCCTTGTTGGCTTTAGTCTAGGGGCTCCTCTTGGCTTCCAAGGATCAAAGCATCCCTTGGTTCATGGCTCACTCCTTCTAACTTTAAAGTTTAGGCAGTATCCCTCTCGTACTTTAATATCTCATGATGATTCTTTCCTCACAGGTCTCTGGCTTTTCTTTTCTCCTGAATTTTTAAGGGCCCATATGACTATATTTTCTCCATCTGGATAATCTAAAATAATCTCCCTAGTTTATGGTCTATAATCTTCCTTCCATCTGCAAAATCCCTTTTGCCATTTAATGCAATATATTCATAGGTTCCAGAAATTAGGGTGTCAACATTTTTGAAAGGCCATTATTAGGCTACCATAGTTAAGTATAAACATTACATTTTATCTATAGATGCAGAGAGCTTTGGCAGGGCTTATACATTGCCCCCTAAAACCAGGTTAGCATTTCCTTCTATAATTTCTTTTTGGCTCCATGTAACACTGGCCTGTCTATATGATGGAAATGCTTTATAATAAAAATTCTTTCACATTATTTAGAACTGATCTTCAGGGTGTCTAATTTTTGTCTTTTATTTATTCTTGGTGTCCTCTTTCACTATTCTGAAGCCATGTAGTCATCCATTCTCTACAAGGGTCCATAAATTATATTTGCTTTATTGCTTTGCTACAGATTTGCTTTCATGGCTGATGGCATGATTATATTCCAAACTGAAATGATTTTTGCCCTGCTCCTTAAAGCTTTAGTAGAGCTCAAACCTGGGGTTGGTTTTGTGTTTCTTTTTTTTTTTTTATGAACTCGTCTGTAATATATAGTGTGACATTACAAACTTGTACTTTAATCTAGTCTTAAAATTGTCACATAATCCGCACCTAGACATTTTTTAAAATGACCGAACACTGACTCGCAATTCCCACAATGGCCTGCTGTTATTCCTGAATATCTTTCTACTGTGATCAATATTTTTCTAGTGCTGTGTTTCCTAATTAGCAATAGCTATTAGTCTCCCTGTTTCTATTTTTCCTTCCTCCCAACCTCCTCCCTCTCTCACTCATCCCGTTCCTCAATCTTATCTTTCTCCCCTCTGTCTACCGCCCTTCCTCTCCCTCATTCTCTCTTAACCTCTACATTTCTATGATTTATAAACATCATCCATGTCCTATGGGTTCATAATAACTGTTTCTAATGTTTCAAGAGTGTTCCTTAAGGAAATCGAGAGGGAAATGAGCAAGCAATAACTCCAGATTTTGTTCTCTGCATCTCCAAGGAAATCCTCAATGCTTAATATTAGGAATCTTGTAAGAGCTAAAATGCAGCATGATGGCCAATGTTTAAAAAGTTAAATAAACTGATAAATCATTAAATTTTAAATCTTCCTTTATAAGGATGTAATCAATGAAGTCCAGAAAGATTAAATCTCTTTCCCAGCCTCACATAGTTAATCCATCTGTCATGCTTCACATATTTAATTCTTGTGAGTGAGAACTTCCCAGGTGGCTCAGTGGTAAAGAATCTGTCTGCCAATGCATGAGACACAGGAGACTCAGGTTTGATCCCTGGGTCGAGAAGATCGCCTGGAGGAGGTAAAGGCAACCCGCTCTAATATTCCTGTGTGGAAAACTCCATGGACAGAGGAGCCTGGCAAGCTGAAGTCCATGGAGTCACAAAGAGTTGGATGCGACTGAGCATGCGCACACAAGTCTTGCTTGCACCAGATCTCTTGACTAATCTGGCATGTTTTTCAGGTAAATACATTGCTCCATTTCACCCACAATTCTCAAGTGTATTTTTCTTTTCATAAGTGATTCCATTAATCTCCAATGATTGACTGTATATTCTTAGGGTTTTCTAGATTGACTTTCAACTTTTGAAGCTTATTAGTTCAGAGAAGCAATATGTTTGATTGATCTTTTTCCTACTAAATTTACTTGATGATTCATTGAATTGTCTATACTGATTTTTGTTTCTGTGTATGTTAATAAAACTTATAGTGTCCAAATTGATCTTATGTTTTCTATAATTTAAATATAATAGGGATAATTGTAAAAATTGGAAAAGTTGAAATAGTTATACATAGTACTCAGTTCAGTTTAGTTCAGTCACTTAGTTGTGTCTTACTCTGAGACCCCATGGACTGCAGCATGCCAGGCTTCCCTGTCCATCACCAACTCCTGGAGCTTGCTCAAACTCATGTGCATGGAGTCGGAGATGCCATCCAACTATCTCATCCTCTGTCATCCCCTTCTCCTCCTGCCTTCAATCTTTCCCAGCATCAGGGCCTTTTCCAGTGACTCAGTTCTTCACATCAGGTGGTCAAAGTATTGGAGTTTTAGCTTCAGCATCAGTCCTTCCAATGAACATTCAGGACTGATTTCCTTTAGGATGGACTAGTTGGATCTCCTTGAAGTCCAAGGGACTTTCAAGAGCCTTCTCCAACAGGGCAGTTCAAAAATACATAGTACTAAGTTATTCCAATTTTCAATTTAATTTTCAACTATTTTGCATCTTTTTCACAATATTATTTAATTCATCCTAATCTTGATTTTGAGTCATAGTAGTTGGGAAGGGGAAGAGATGCAATAAGAAAGATATAGATGAGGGATATTAAGAGGCACAAACTTTCAGGTATAAAATAAGAGTCATGGGTATGAAATACACAAAGTGGGGAGTATAGTCAATAATTATGTAGTATCTTTGTATGGTGACATATATTAACTAGACTTATCTTGGTGATCATTTTGAAACATATGGACATATTGAGTCACAATGTTGCATAACAGGAATTAACATAATGTTGTTGGTCAATTAAACTTCAAAAACAAGCTCGTAAGAAATCAGATTTGTGATTACCAGAGGTCAGGGGTTGAGGGATGAGAAATTGAATGAAGGCAGCTACAAGGTACAAATTTCCAGTTTAAGATAAATAAGCACTAAGAATGGAATGTACAACATGATAAATTAATTAAATTGCTGACTGTTTTAATACATAGAAGTTGTTAAAAGAGTAAATCCTGAGTCTCATCACAAGAGAAGTGATGAAAACTTCTATTTATTTTTGTATCTTTATGAGATAATGAATGCTCACTATACTTAATCACTTCATGATGTAAATAATCAGATCATTATGCTGTACATCTTAAATGTATGGAATTTTAGTTGCTGTATGTCAATTATATCTCAATAAAACTGGAAGAAAAGTAATAAAACTGGAAGAAAAGTATTAAAAATATTTATGTAAAATGTAAATATGACCCAGGTTGAATTTATTCTGTCATGCAAGATGTCAGTTTTTAAATACATTCAGAATATTTGATCTGTGTTTCAAGTATTCTTAGATGTACATACGGCAGAAGATTTCCTTCAAAGAAAAAGGCAGACATGTTTTGTTTTTGTTCATTCCACAACTGCTATGTTACATTCCAAATTTATTCCACATTTTGAAATACAGAGAATATACACCCTAACCATAATGCTTGCAAACACTTCAGATTGTATAAAATTGATATTAATATATTTTTCTCAATTCATTTTCATGCTTGATTTCACATGCAAAGTTTGGCTTATGGATTTTCATTTAACAACTTTGAGTAGTTATTTCATGAAAAGGATACTACATGTAATGACTCTATGACAGAAGTAGGCAAACTGCAAGCTGTCAGGTCTCTCAAGTCAAATCTGGCCCTCAGTTTTTTTTTTTTTTTTTTGTAAATATTTATTGAAACACCTATTCAGGAAGCAACAGTTAGAACTGGACATGGAACAACAGACTGGTTCCAAATAGGAAAAGGAGTACATCAAGGCTGTATATTGTCACCCTGTTTATTTAACTTATATGCAGAGTACATCATGAGAAACACTGGGCTGGAGGAAGCACAAGCTAGAATCAAGATTGCCAGGAGACATATCAATAACCTCAGATATGCAGATGACACCACTCTTATGGCAGAAAGTGAAGAAGAACTGAAGAGCCTCTTGATGAAAGTGAAAGAAGAAAGTGAAAAAGTTGGCTTAAAGCCAACTTTCAGAAAACTTTTCAACATTCAGAAAACTATGATCATGGCATCCAGTCACATCACTTCATGGCAAATAGATGGGGAAACAGTGGAAACAGTGGTTGACTTTATTTTTCTGGACTCCAATATCACTGCAGATGGTGATTGCGGCCATGAAATTAAAAGACGCTTACTCCATGGAAGGAAAGTTATGACCAACCTAGACAGCATATTAAAAAGCAGAGACATTACTTTGTCAACAAAGGTCCGCCTAATCAAGGCTATGGTTTTTCCAGTGGTCATGTATGGATGTGAGAGTTGAACTATAAAGAAAGCTGAGCGCAGAAGAATTGATGCTTTTGAGCTGTGGTGATGGAGAAAACTCTTTAGAGTCCTTTGGACTGCAATGAGATCCAACCAGTCCATCCTAAAGGAGATCAGGCCTGGGTGTTCATCTGAAGGACTGATGTTGAAGTTGGAACTCCAATACTTTGGCACCTGATGCGAAGAGCTGACTTATTTGGAAAGACCCTGATGCTGGGAAAGATTGAGGGCAGGAGAAGAAGGGGATGACAGAAGATGAGATGGTTGGATGGCATCACCGACTCAATGGACATGCTGCTGCTGCTGCTACTAAGTTGCTTCAGTTGTGTCCAACTCTGTGCAACCCCATAGACGGCAGCCAACCAGGCTCCTCCATCCCTGGGATTCTCCAGGCAAGAACACTGGAGTGGGTTGCCATTTCCTTCTCCAATGCGTGAAAGTGAAAAGTGAAAGTGAAGTCACTCAGTCGGTCCGATTCTTAGCGACCGCATGGACTGCAGCCTACTAGGCTCCTCCGCCCATGGGATTTTCCAGGCAAGAGTACTGGAGTGGGGTGCCATTGCCTTCTCCGCAATGGACATGAGTTTGGGTAAACTCTGGGAGTTGGTTATGGACAGGGAGGCCTGGAGTGCTGCGGTTTATGGGGTCACAAAGTCGGACATGACTGAGTACTGAACTGAACTGATTCACTTTCTTATTGTTTAGGACTGTTTTCATCCTATAAAAACAGAGTTGAGTGGTTCTGACAAGACTGTACAGTTTGCAAAACCTGAAATATTTACTATGTGTTCTTCTACAGGAAAAATTTGCTGACCTCTGCTCTGTGAGAATACTGTAATTATGCCCATTTTATACAAGAGATAATTGAATCTCATAGAATTAAACAGGTGTTCTAGAGCACAAAACATGGTAAATGGAAAACTGTGTTTATTGTCCACATGAGTTTAATTTCAAAAGACATGTAGAGATTCACTACAAAGGACAGGAGGCAGGCATTCTAAGCAAAGAAAACATGATATTTGATGGAACTGAAGAGCATTGAAATTGCTAAGTGTCATTTTATTTTGGTTGTGGGGTGAGATGTCTTATAAATGGGAGAATCTCACTGTATGAAATTAAAACAGAAGGCAAGAATATGCCACAAATAAAGGGCTCTGTAACGAAGTTACTGTGCTTGAAATGGGTGTGTCAAATAAATGAGCAACCTGATCAGATTTGTTTATATATATATATATATATATATATATATATATATATATATATAGCAGCTTCAGCTCCAGCAATAGTCCTTCCAAATACTGGTCAGGGTTGATTTCCTTTAGGATTGACTGGCTGGATCTCCTTGCTATTCCAGGGGCTCTCAAGAGTGTTCTCCAGCACCACAATTCAAAAGCATCAATTCTTCCATGCTCAGCCTTCTTTATTACACTCTAACACTCACATCTGTACAGGACTACTGGAAAAACCATAGCTTTAACTATGCAGATCTTTCTTGGCAAACTGATGTCTCTGCTTTTTAATACACTGTATAGGTTTGTCATAGCTTTTCTTCTAAGCAGCAAGCATCTTTTAATTTTGTGGCTGCAGTCAATGTCCACAGTGGTTTTGGAGCCCAAGAAAATAAAATTTGTCACTGCTTCCACTTTTCCCCCTTATATTTGCCATTAAGAGATGGGACTGGATGCCATGATCTTCGTTCTTGTAATGTTGAGTTTTAAGCCGGCCTTTTTACTTTCCACTTTCAACTTCATCAACAGGCTCTTTAGTACCTCTTCACTTTCTGCCATTAAAGTTGTATCATCTACATATCTGAGGTTGTTTATATTTCTCCTGGTAATCTTGATTCCAGCTTGTAAATCATCCAACCTGGCATTTTCCGTGATGTACTCTGCATACAAGTTGCTGCTGCTGCTGCTGCTGCTAAATTGCTTCAGTCATGTCTGACTCTGTGCAACCCCATAGATGGCAGCCCACCAGACTCCCCTGTCCCTGGGATTCTCCAGGCAAGAACAGTGGAGTGGGTTGCTATTTCCTTCTCCAATGCATGAAAGTGAAAAAATAAAGTGAAGTCGCTCAATCCATGGGATTTTCCAGGCAAGAGTACTGAAGTGGGTTGCCATTGCCTTCTCTGCCACACAAGTTAAATAAGCAAAATAAACAGGGTGACAATTTACAGCCTTGACCTACTCCTTTCTCAATTTTGAACTAGTCCATTTTTCCATGACCAGTTCTAACTGTTGCTTTCTGTCCTGAATACAGCTTTCTCAGGAGACAGGTAAGGTAGTCTGGTATTCCCATCTTTTCCCACAGTTTGCTGTGATTCACACAGTCAAAGGCTTTAGCATGGTCAATAAAGCGGGATATTTTTGGAATTCTCCTGCTTCTTCTATGATGTAGCGGATATTAGAAATTTGATCTGTGGTTCCTCTGCTTTTTCTAAATCCATCTTGTATATGGGTAAGTTCTCAGCTCACATACTGCTGAAGCCTAGCTTGAAGGATTTTGAGTATCACCTCACTAGCATCTGAAATGAGCTCAACTGTGTGGTAATTTAAACATTCTTTGGCATTGACTTTCTTTCGGACTGACATTTTCCAGTCCTGTGGCTTTCCGCATTTCTGGTATTGCACTCAGTGGAGTGCAGCACTTTAATAGCATCATTATTTAGGATCTGAAATAGTTCAGCAGGAATTCCATCACCTCTACTAGCACTGTTTGTAGTAATGCTTCCTAAGGCCCACTTGACTTCACAATGAGTGACCGCACCACTGTGCTTGTCCAGGTCATTAAGACCTTTTTTGTATAGCTCTTCTGTGTATTCTTGCCATGCCTTTTAAATCTCTTCTGCTTCTGTTAGATCCTTACCTTTTCTGTACTTTATCAAGCCCATCTTTGCATGAAGTGTTTCCTTGATAACTTCAAATTTCTTGAAGAGACCTCCCGTTTTTTCCATTCTATTGTTTTCCTCTCTTTGCACTCTTCACTTAACAAGGCTTTCTTATTTCTCCTTGCTATTCTCTGAAACTCTGATTTCAGTTGGGTGATCTTTCTCTTTCTCCTTTGCCTTTTGCTTCTCTTCTTTTCTCAGCTCTTTGTAAGGCTCCTCAGGCATCTCTTCATATTCCAAGAAATCTTTTTGCAGTGAACACCTTATTTAAAAAAAAATTTCTATACATCAAGACTTAAAAACTACAGAAAAAATTAATACTGTAGCTCACCAGTTCCTTTATGGTAAACTTCTGATTTCTGTGTTGCCATACAAGCAACTCCAAAACTTTGATTAGTGATTAAAAAAAAAAAAAAACTTACCTCCCTTTTTTGATTTTGTATTTATATATTTGACATCTCCAATTTTCCATTATTCAGGACAATGCCTCAAGTATTAATACATTATTCAGCTTTATATCCTCAAGTATAACATGCTGCTACTACTATTTTCCTAAATTTATGGTTAACTCTCAAATATTCACTCAAATATAAAGTGCAGTGAGGTATGCAATGCAAATAATATTGGACACCAGACACAGAAGATTTTTCCATTTACATTTAATTTATGTACATTTTTCTGGTTCTGCACATTCACTTCAAACAAGTAACAAGTAATCTACATTGAAGAACTAACAGAAAATTTATTACACTCTATCCTGTTTCCTGTTGCTCTGCTTTACTCAGCTATTATCTGAATGCAGTTTTACAAAGGAAATCAGCTATTTTCTCTCAGTCTAGTGCAAAGTTCTCTCTTTTTAGAATGTTATCTAGAGCAGTTTATAAAGAACTGTTAAGTACAGGAAATAAAACAGAGCAAATTAAAAAGTCAAGTTGTTTTCAAAGCATTTAGTGACTAACACAGATAAAAAGAAATTCAATACTTCATTAGAATTGCTTTGTCATATTTAAAAATAGACCATCTATCCTTAAATGTAGAAATTCCACATGGAAACTTAACTTCATATTTCCAGATTATTCCAATAGGTAAACTGCAGGAAATGTAGCTTCAAAAGCAAGGTACGTGTTTAGTTAAAAACTAGTGAGATTCAATTCTAAAATATAAAAGATACAGAGCCAAAACACAAAATGTATTATACATTTTACTGTTGTGTTTCCTAAGGTACTTTGCTTCAATTATGAATCCACTTTCTGCATCTATAAAAGCCTGCCAGCAGGGCTCTCCCTTGCATTATAATTTAGAAACAAATAATTTAAATTTTTAACAATTTTCTTGAAAGAAAATGTCAACCTTGAAATCCCAAACAAAACTAAATATATTGAATTTTCAAAACAAATGGCTAATGCTTGCAACCAACACTTGCTTGTGCCATTTCTTTATGATCAAATCATTATTAATCTACTAGTGTTATAAATATATTATTTAATATTGAAACCTATCATCATTATTTTTAAAAGTATAAACATGCAAAGATGTATACTACAAAAGTTTACAGCATTGATTAAATGAGCACTGAAGAGAATGCTCATATTTATTTTTAGCTCTTTATCTTTTGGACAAATTTTTAGCTTTTCATCATAAAACTGATAACTTTGTCCCCAATTGCTTGCATTTTGCCTTTTTTATTATCTTAATTTATTTTTAATTGGATGACAATTGCTTTACAATATTGTGTTCTTTTATGCTGTACAGCAATGTGAATAAGCCAGAAGAAAGCAATACGTGAACCGTGAACTTCCAGATGTTCAAGCTGGTTTTAGAAAAGGCAGAAGAACCAGAGATCAAATTGCCAACATCCACTGGATCATCGAAAAAGCAAGAGTGTTCCAGAAAAACATCTATTTCTGCTTTATTGACTATGCCAAAGCCTTTGACTGTGTGGATCACAATAAACTGTGGAAAATTCTGAAAGAGATGGGAATACCAGACCACCTGATCTGCCTCTTGAGAAACCTATATGCAGGTCAGGAAACAACAGTTAGAACTGGACATGGAACAACAGACTGGTTCCAAATAGGAAAAGGAGTATGTCAAGGCTGTATATTGTCACCCTGCTTACTTAACTTATATGCAGAGTACATCATGAGAAACACTGGACTGGAAGAAGCACAAGCTGGAATCAAGATTGCTGGGAGAAATATCAATAAACTCAGATATGCAGATGACATTGCCCTTATGGCAGAAAGTGAAGAGGAACTAAAAAGCCTCCTGATGAAAATGAAAGAGGAGAGTGAAAAAGTTGGCTTAAAGCTCAACATTCAGAAAACTAAGATCATGGCATCCAGTCCCATCATTTCATGGCAGATAGATGGGGAAACAGTGGAAACAGTGTCAGACTTTATTTTTTTGGGCTCCAAAATCAGTGCAGATGGGGATTGCAGCTATGAAATTAAAAGATGCTACTCCTTGGAAGGAAAGTTATGACCAACCTAGATAGCATATTGAAAAGCCAAGATATTACTTTGCCAAAAAAGGTCCATCTAGTCAAGGTCCATTTAGTCTAGAGTCGCATCATGTACTGATGTTAGAGTTGGACTGTGAAGAAAGCTGAGCGCCGAAGAATTGATGCTTTTGAACTGTGGTGTTGGAGAAGACTCTTGAGAGTCCCTTGGACTGCAAGGAGATCCAACCAGTCCATCCTAAAGGAGAATAGTCCTGGGTGTTCTTTGGAAGGACTGATGCTGAAGCTGAGACTTTAATACTTTGGCCACCTCATGCGAAGAGTTGACTCATTGGAAAAGACCCTGATGCTGGGAGGGATTGGGGGCAGGAGGAGAAGGGGATGACAGAGGACAAGATGGCTGGATGGCATCACCAGCTGGATGGATGTGAGTTTGAGTGAACTCCGGGAGTTGGTGATGGACAGGGAGGCCTGGCGTGCTGTGATTCACGGGGTCACAAAGAGTCGGACATGACTGAGCAACTGAACTCAACTGAAGTGATACATTATCTCCTTCCTCTGGATCCTCCCTCCTACTCCACCCTCCATTTCACTCTTCCAGGTCATCACAGAGCCAAGGTCTGAGCTTGCCTGTTATACTGCAACTTCCTCAGTTCAGTTTGGTTCAGTCGCTGAGTTGTGTCTGACTCTTTGGGACCCCATGAATTGCAGCACGCCAGGTCTCCCTGTCCATCACCAACTCCCGGAGTTCTCTCAAACTCATGTCCATTGACTTGGTGATGTCATCCAGCCATCTCATCCTGTGTTGTCCCCTTCTCCTCCTGCCCCCAATCCCTCCCAGCATCAGAGTCTTTTCCAATGAGTCAACTCTTCGCATGAGGTGGCCAAAATATTGGAGTTTCACCTTCAGCATCAGTCCTTCCAAAGAACACCCAGGACTGATCTCCCTTAGGATGGACTGGTTGAATCTCCTTGCAATCCAAGGGACTCTCAAGAGTCTTCTACAACACCATAGTTGAAAAGCATCCATTCTTCTGCACTCAGCTTTCCTTATAGTCCAACTCTCACATCCATACATGACCACTGGAAAAACCATAGCCTTAACTAGATGAACCTTTTTTGGCAAAGTAATGTCTCTGCTTTTGAATATGCTATCTAGGTTGGTCATAACTTTCCTTCCAAGGAGTAAGTGTCTTTTAATTTCATGGCTGTGGTCACCATCTGCAGTGATTTGGGGCCCCAAAAAGTAAAGTCTGACACTGTTTCCACTGTTTTTCCATCTATTTTCCTACCAGGTATCTATTTTACTCATGGTCAACTTAGTGACTAAACAACAATGAAACAATGACAAAGTATATATTTCAATGTTACTCTCTCAACTCCTTCCACCCTCTCCTTCCCCTGCTGTGTCCACAAGTCCATTCTCTACATCTGAGTCTCCATTCCTGTCCTGCTGTGATTAATGGTTCCATTGTGACATAATGATTACTCATGAGTATAGATCCCCGTATTTCAATCAGAATAAAAATATAGACAGACATGCCTCATTTCTTATGCTTTTATTGCCCTTTTCAGATAAGTTATTTTTCACAAAGTGAAGTTTTGTGGCAAACCTTCATAGAGAAATTCTATTGGCACCATTTTCCCAACAGCATTTCTTCACTTCTTGCCTGTGTGTCATATCTTGGTCATTCTCACAGTTTTCAATTTTTCATCAATATTATGTTTGATACGGTGACCTGTGATCAGTGATCTTTGATGTTACTCTTGTAATTGCTTTGAGGCACCATGCACCTCACCCATGTAAGATGATGAACTTAATTGTTAAGTGTTGTGTGCCTTCTGAGTGCTCCAACAACTAGCTATTCCCTCACCTCATTTCTTTTCATCTGGCCTCCCTATTTCCTGAGATACAACAATATTAAAATTAGGTCAATTAATAGCCATTCAATAATCTCTACATGTTCAAGTGAAAGGAAGAGTTGCATATCTCTCAGTTTAAATTAGAAGTTAGAAATGATAAAGCTGTGTGAGAAAGGCACATTGAATGATAAGACTGGCTGAAAGTTACCCTTCTTATTCCAAACAGCCAAATTGTGGATGCAAAGGAAAAGTTCTTTAAGGCAATTCAAAATGCTGCTTCAGTGAGCACATAAATGATAAGAAAACCATCAGCCTAATTGCTGATATGAAGAAAGTTTCAGATAGATGTATTCTGGGTAGAAAATCAAACCAGCCATAGCATTCCCTTCAGTCAAAGCATAGTCCAGATCAAATTTCTGCTGCTGCTAAGTCGCTTCAGTCATGTCCGACTCTGTGCGACCCCATAGATGGTAGCCCACCAGGCTCCACCGTCCCTGGGATTCTCCAGGCAAGAACACTGGAGTGGGTTGCCATTTTCTTCTCCAGTGCATGAAGGTGAAAAGTGAAAGGGAAGTCGCTCAGTCGTGTCCGACTCTTTGAGACCCCACAGACTGCAGCCCACCAGGCTCCTCCATCCATGGACTTTCCAGGCAAGAGTACTGGAGTGGGTTGCCATTGCCTTCTCCAGATCTAATTGCTAACTTTCTTCAATTCTGTGAAGCCTGAGACAGGTGAGGAAGCTGCAGAAAAAAAGCCTCAAACTATTAGAAGTTGATTAATGAGGTTTAAAGAGAGAATTTATCTCCAGAATATAAAAATGCAAGATGAAGCAACAATTGCTTATGTAGAAGATTCATCAAGTTATCTCGAAGAACAAACTAAGATAATTAATGAAGTGGACTACAGTAAACAACAGATTTCCAATGTGGACAAACAACTTTCTTTTGTCTTCTCTTTCTGGAAGCCTTGGGCAGAGCTTAGTTCATAATTGATGGGGAATAACTGCTGAATTTTTAGCTGTTTTGAGTTGATTCACACCACTGCACCACAACTCAATATGAAAAAAAACTATTTAACTTATTTATTATCTTGTGAAAAGTATACATTGAAAATTTTGTTCATACTGTATTTATCAAGTATGATGAAAAGCAATAGATATATATTCTTTTATTATGTTAAGTTATGATTGCCATTGTTAATCGGCAAAATGTGGAGTGTATGTTCTTTTTACAGTAATATATGCCTTTTGTAACTTCACATGGTTATTTTATTGTAAATGAGTAAAAAAAATCTTAATTTAAGAGATTGTATGTAATATTTATTTCATTAATTTCTTTCCTTGTTTACATAAATTTTGAAAGATTGCATGATTTCTTTACAGAAATCTATCTTGATGCTGTGGAAGTAGTTTGAGGAATATCTTATGAGTTTTTCTTAGAATGTATAATGGTTGTAGCCCATCCAACTTTAAAAGAAAAAATGACCACATTGCAATCAGGCTTACATGTGGCATGCTTTTCTCATTCCAACTTTATAAATTAGCAAAAGATGTTTTTGTTTGCTTATTCCACCAGTTCTACTGTGACATACTCTGCATATAAAGATATGTAGCAATAATGGGGGGGGGGGAGGGTAATCTCACAGTGCCTTTGGAAGGGCCAGAACTTGCCTTAAATTTTCCTCAACCAAATAAGTATTTTGTCTATTAGTGCTTGAGAGAATCTGAATGTAGGATGGGTTCAACTGCACAAAAGGAGAAGATTTTTACCACTTTTTTTTTTATATAGATATAAAGTGAAGAGGCCACCTCTTAGTGCTAAAATGGTATGTAGTACATGAATATGCCTTGTTTAATTACAGAAAATTCCAAAACTTGTACTTTTTTATTCCCCGTGTGGAAAGGCAGGAATGCTTTTCTGGACAGAGGTTGAATGAGCAGTAGCTTTAGTTCGTTTGTACGTAGGTACACTTGGCGCACTATGTATGTATGTATTGTGGACTACTTTGACAGAAGTAGGTATTTTGAATGTAACAAGGTTAAGTCAACTTGAGTTGTAATATATTTGGGGAATCAGTTCACTACAAATTGTGACTGTAAACATTGTACTGTAAATGTTTTGTAGTTTTCCCCCAATAAAACTTTTGGGAAAAAAACAAAAACAAAAACAAAACAAAAAAAAGAAAAAGATGTTATCTAGGACTTTCAGAGTTACAAAGAAGATGTCAATGCCTGGCTCTCTTGTTAGGGGCTAATGCAGCTGGTGACTTTAAGTTGAAACCAATGCTCATATATTATACCATTCTAAAAATCCTAGAGCCCTTAAGAATTATGCTCAATCTATTCTGTATATGCTTTATAAATGAAACAACAAAGCCTGGATGACAGCTGCTTACAACATGGTTTACTGAATATTTTGATCCCAGTATTGAGACCTATTTATCAAAGAAAAAAAAAAGTCCCTTTCATATTACTCAAAGACAATGAACCCAGTCACCCAAGATCTCTGATGGAGATTACAATGAGATTAATATTGCTTTTATGCCTACTTACATAACTTCCCTTCTGTAAGCCATGGATCAAGTAGTAATTTTGATTTCAAGTCTTATTATCTTAGAAATATATTTCATAATGCTTCAGCTGCAATAGACAGTGATTACTCTGATGGATGTGGCTAAAGTAAATTAAAAACTTTCTAAAACACATTCACCATTTTAGACGTCATTAAGAACATTCATGGTTCATGGGAAGAGGTTAAAATGTCAACTTCAACTGGAGTTTGGAAGAAGTGATTCCAATCCTCAGGGTTGACTCTGAGGTGTTCAGGACTTCAGTGGAGTAGAGGAAGTAACTGCAGATGTGGTAGAAATACCAAGAGAACTAAAATTACAAGTAGAGCCTGAAGATGTGACTGAATTGCTGCCACCTCACAATGAAACTTTCACAGATAAGGAGTTGTTTCTTGCAGATGATCAAAGAAAGTGGTTTCTTAACTATTCCTAGTTAAGATGTTTTCAAGATTGTTGAAATGAAGAAAACTGATATAGAATATTACATAAATTTAGTCGATAAAACAGCAGCAGGGTTTGAAAGTATTGACTCCAATTTTAAAGAAGTTCTACAGTAGGTAAAATGCTATCAAACAGTATTTGCATGCTACAGAGAAATCAGTTTTCCAAAAGTCAATGGGTGAGGCAAACTTCATTTTCTTATTTTAAGAAATTGCCAAACCATCATAAACTTTAGCAACTGTCATCCTTGATCAGCCAATAGCCATCAAATCAAGGCAAGGCCATACACCAACTAAAAGATTATGATTACTGAAGATTCAGGTGGCTAGCATTTTTTAAAAAATATATATAATATTTTTAATTAAGGTTTATACATTGTTTTTTAGACATCATGCTATTTCCTTTTTTTTTTTTTTTAATACATCAGTATCTCTTTTGCTGTCTCGTATACAGGGTTATTGTTACCATCTTTCTAAATTCCATATATATGCGTTAGTATACTGTATTGGTGTTTTTCTTTCTGGCTTACTTCACTCTGTATAATAGGCTCCAGTTTCATCCACCTCATTAGAACTGATTCAAATGTATTCTTTTTAGTGGCTGAATAATACTCCATTGTGTATATGTACCACAGCTTTCCCATCCATTCATCTGCTGATGGACATCTAGGTTGCTTCCATGTCCTGGCTATTATAAACAGTGCTGCAATGAACATTGGGGTACACGTGTCTCTTTCCCTTCTGGTTTCCTCAGTGTGTATGCCCAGCAGTGGGATTGCTGGATCATAAGGCAGGTCTATTTCCAGTTTGTTAAGGAATCTCCACACTGTTCTCCATAGTGGCTGTACTAGTTTGCATTCCCACCAACAGTGGAAGACGGTTCCCTTTTCTCCACACCCTCTCCAGCATTTATTACTTGTAGACTTTTGGATCGCAGCCATTCTGACTGGTGTGAAATGGTACCTCATAGTGGTTTTGATTTGCATTTCTCTGATAATGAGAGATGTTGAGCATCTTTTCATGTGTTTGTTAGCCATCTGTATGTCTTCTTGGGAGAAATGTCTATTTAGTTCTTTGGCCCATTTTTTGATTGGGTCATTTATTTTTCTGGAGTTGAGCTGTAGGAGTTGCTTGTATATTCTCGAGATTAGTTGTTTGTCAGTTGCTTCATTTGCTATTATCTTCTCCCATTCTGAAGGCTGTCTTTTCACCTTGCTAATAGTTTCCTTTGATGTGCAGAAGCTTTTAAGGTTAATTAGGTCCCATTTGTTTATTTTTGCTTTTATTTCCAATATTCTGGGAGGTGGGTCATAGAGGATCCTGCTGTGATGTATGTCAGAGAGTGTTTTGCCTATGTTCTCCTCTAGGAGTTTTATAGTTTCTGGTCTTACATTTAGATCTTTAATCCATTTTGAGTTTATTTTTGTGTATGGTGTTAGAAAGTGTTCTAGTTTCATTCTTTTACAAGTGGTTGACCAGAGTTCCCAGCACCACTTGTTAAAGAGATTGTCTTTAATCCATTGTATATTCTTGCCTCCTTTGTCAAAGATAAGGTGTCCATATAGACATCATGCTATTTCACACCTAAAAGACTATGGATAACCTTTATATTCACTGGGAAGCCAAACATTTTTTTGTGACTTGCTTTAATGTAAAAATAGCTTTTATTGAGGTGGTCTAGAACAAAACACCCAATATCTCCAAGGTATGCCTGAATTATAAAATAAAGTCTGCCATTAAATTCAAAATAATCTTGCTATTTCACTATTATCTCTTTGCAGTTATTTCAACTGAGCAAAGCTTAGTAGCCTTACATGGGTATTTATTACTTCCTATAGCTGCAGAGTTTTTCCGTGTTACATTCATATTTCACCTTTTGAGCCCAATCACTTGGCTAACATTTTAGATATGTAACTCTATGGCCTCCTAGAATAAAAAATTATATTTGGTATCAGAATAATGCAGCCATTTCTATTATTTTTACTTAGCTGGTCAATTATAAATTTGTCTGAAGAGTCCTTGTTGAACACATATTCAAGGCTAGATGTTGTCATGAACAAACTGATAGACTATTTACCTAAAATTCAGATGGGTACCCAAGGTTCTAAGAAACATGAACATATCATAATAAAGGAACCTAAGTTTACTCCTTGGAGGAAAAGTTATGACCAACCTAGATAGTATATTGAAAAGCAGAGACATTACATTGCCTACAAAGGTCCATCTAGTCAAGGCTATGGTTTCTCCAGTGGTCATGTATGGATGTGAGAGTTGGACTGAGAAGAAAGCTGAGTGCCAAAGAATTGATGCTTTTGAACTGTGGTGTTGGAGAAGACTCTTGAGAGTCCCTTGGACTGCAAGGAGATCCAACCAGTCCATTCTGAAGGAGATCAGCCCTGGGATTTCTTTGGAAGGAATGATGTTAAAGCTGAAACTCCAGTACTTTGGCCACCTCATGTGAAGAGTTGACTCATTGGAAAAGACTCTGATGCTGGGAGGGATTGGGGGCAGGAGGAGAAGGGGACAACAGAGGATGAGATGGCTGGATGGCATCACCGACTCAATGGACGTGAGTTTGAGTGAACTCCGGGAGATGGTGATGGACAGGGAGGCCTGGCGTGCTGCGATTCATGGGGTCGCAAAGACTGGGACACAACTGAGCGACTGAACTGAAGAGGTTATAGATACTTCTAGTCTGTGTTATCTCAGTCAGTGGAAACATTGTTCATATAGTCACTCCAGCCATAATCTTGATTGCTCATTTTCCCTCTATTAAGAAGTCCTCTCATTTCTATTCTTAAATATCACAGGTCAACTCCTCCTCCAGTCTACACTGCCATGTATCTTAGTCTAATATAAGCCACCATCAAGTCTGAATGATATGACAGCTTCCTTTTTGATCTTCCTGCTTCTATTCCTATACTCTAAATCATTTTTTTCTTTGCAAATTATCTCTGATAAACATTAAAGATAAAAGAATTACAACCTGCATGATTCTTGTGTCCTATATTATAATCCATTGTTTATGACCTCTGAAAAGTTACCATGAGTGTTTGCTAAGTCCCTTCAGTCATGTCCAACTCTTTGTGACCCTATGGATTGCAGCCTGCCAGGCTCCTCTGTACAGGGGGATTCTCCAGGCAGGAATAATGGAGTGGGTTGCCATGCCCTTCTCCAGGGGATCTTCCTAATGCAGGTATTGAACCCACCTCTCCTGTAGCTCCTGCCTTGTAGGTGGATTCTTTACCACTGACCCACAGGGGAAGCCCTGAAAAGTTATCATATTACACCTTTAATAAAACCTATGCAATCTTCTGGTTGCAATAAGCATACCATAGTGGTTAAGAAAGAAGACTCTGTGTAAGTAAGTCTGATAGTTCAGGATCCTAACTCATAGGCTTACTTATAATGTGGTTTTGAACAACTCACTTAAAGTTTCATTTCCTCATTGTCAAAGACAGAAGTTTTTTTTCTCAAAAAAAAACAGGTTCTTTTTTTCTCAAAAAACTTGTCATGAGGGATAAACAAAGCAATTCACATGCAGCACTTAAAATGGTTCCTGGCACACAGCAATTGCTAAGTAAATATTTAATATTATTCTTTACCAATCAAAAAAATTTACAACATAAACTGGACTCTTTCTTCTCCATTTCTTCTTACTTTCTTACTCATCCATTGCAATCCAGACTCGATGCATCCTCTGTTTAATTTCTCTAAGTCCCCAAATTTTTCCTAGTTGTGGATTTTCACTCAGAATCTGAAATGATCTTGCTTGTGTTTTTCACACTGGCCTATTCTCAGCCTTGTTTGATCGTCTGTCACCTTTTCAGTAACTGTCCCCTAAATCCCTGGTTTTCTATCTGTCAGATCCTATAATTTTATTTCAGGAGATTGCTTCCTAATCATTATTAGGATGCTTAATTGTCTATTTCCTTGTTAACAGTCTGCTGTCTCTCTTAATCCAGTCCTGGATGCTTCTTACAGAAGTGGTAAGTAGCAGTGACAATAAAAAATGCATTGAACTACTCAATGAAAGCATGAATCAATGACTACTTATAATCTCAACAGTTTAACTTCTTTTTGAAGGTCACCTTGGCTATTCGGGGTGTCTTGCATCTCCATACAAATCTTGAGACTTTTTTTGTTCAATTCGTGAAAAACGTCATTGGTAATTTGATTGGGATTGTACTGAATCTGTAGATTGCCTAGGGCAGTATAGTCATTTAAACAATACTGATTCTTCCAATCCATAAACATGGTATCTCTTTCCATCTGTTTATGGCTTCTTCAGTTTCTCTCATCAGCATTTTAGAATTTTGGAGTACAGATATTTGGTTTCCTTGCTGCTGCTGCTGCTAAGTCGCTTCAGCTGTGTCCGACTCTGTGCGACCCCATAGACAGCAGCCCACCAGGCTCCCCCGTCCCTGGGATTCTCCAGGCAAGAATACTGGAGTGGGTTGCCATTTCCTTCTCCAATACATGAAAGTGAAAAGTGAAAATGAAGTCGCTCAGTCATGTTCAACTCTTAGCAACCCCATGGACTGTAGCCCTCCAGGCTCCTCCATCCATGGGATTTTCCAGGCGAGAGTACTGGAGTGGTGTGCCATTGCCTTCTCTGTTGGTTTCCTTAGGGAGGTTTATTTCTTTTTTGTTTCCTTAGGTAGGTTGATTCCTAGGCATTTTATTCTTTCTGATGCAATGGTAAATGGAATTGCTTCTTAAATTTCTCTTTCTGATCTTTTTGTTAGTGTATAGAAATGCAACAGATTTCTGTGTATTAATTTTTTCATTTGCAAATTTACCAAATTCATTGTTGAGTTCTAGTAGTTTTCTCTTTGCCAGGTGGCTTACTAGTGGTAAGAACACACTTGACAATGCAGGAGACATGAGAGACTCAGGTTCAGTCCCTGGGTTGGGAAGATCCCTTGGAGAAGGAAAAGGCAACCCACTCTAGTATTCTTGCCTGGAGAATCCCATGGAGAGAGGAGCCTGACAGGCTGCAGTCCATAGGCTCGAACAGTTGGACATGACTGAAGTGACTTAGCACACATGAGTAGTTTTCTGGTAACATTTTAGAATCTTTTATGTATAGTGTCATGTCATTTGCAAACAGTGAGGGTTTAACTTCCTCTTTGCCAGTTTGGATTCCTTTTTCTTCTCTGATTGCTGTAGCTAGGACTTTCAAAACTATATTGAATAAAAGTGTTGAGAGTGGACATCCTCGTCTTATTCCTGATCTTAGAATGATTTTAGCTTTCTACCACTGAGTATGATGCTAGCTGTGGGTTTGTCATACATGGTCTTTATTATGTTGACATAATGGCAACTCAATCCAGTATTCTTGCCTGGAGAATCCCATGGACAGAGGAGCCTGGTGGGCTACAGTCCACAGGGTCGCAAAGAGTCAGACATGACTGAGCAACGTCACATCACGTCACATGTATCTTCTATGTCCCCTTTCTGGAGAGTTTCTATCATAAATGGGTGCTGAATTTTGTGAAAGGTTTTTTCTTAATCTATTGAGATGATCATATGGTTTTTATTTTTTAATTTGTTGATGTGGCATATTATATAGATTAATTTGCAGATTTTGAAAAAACCCTTGTATCTCTGGGATGAATCCCACTTGATCATGGTGTATGATCAATGTTTTTAACATATTGTTGGATACAGATTGCTAGTATTTTGTTGAGGATTTTTGCATATATGTTCATTAATGATACTGGTCTACAATTTTCTTTTTCTGGATATCTTTGTTTGATTTTGGTATCAGGGTAATGGTGGCCTCATAAAATGAGTTTAGAAGTTTTCCTTCCTCTGCAATTTTTTGCAACAGCTTCAGAGGATAGGTGTTACTTCTTCTCTAAACATATGACAAATTCACCAGTGAAGCTGTCAGGTCCTGGTCTTTTGTTTGCTGGGAGGTTCTTAACCACAGTTTCAATTTCAGTGCTTTTGATTGGTCTGTTCTTATTTTCTATTTCTTCCTGGTTCAGTCTAGGGAAACTGCACGTTTCTAAGAATTTGTCCATTTCTTCCAGGTTGTCCATTTTATTGGCATATCAGATCAGATCAGATCAGTCGCTCAGTCGTGTCCGACTCTTTAGTCTCTTATGATCATTGGTATTTCTGTGGAGTCAATTGTAACTTATAAGAATGAGAAATTTAATACCCAATAATATTCATCATGACACATTGATTAGAAATGTCTATTACAAAAATATTAGAGAATTTTTAAAAAATGTTTACATATATTCATTTTCTCTGGATAAAATCAGTATGCTTACCTTGCATATATCATCTTGTAACTCAAGGAAGTAGGGTTGTCCATTATTCAGATAAACTATTAAATTTATTTTTAAGAAATATTTATTGATAAGTACTTGAAAATAGTTGTACTATAAACAGTGTGATATATAGGAATATGTCCCTGACTTCAATGAACTAAGTCTTGTATGAAACTATGAGAAACAGAACAAACAGCATCTTATTATATTTCATGTTCTCATTTAATGTTAAACATGAGATATTTATTATAATCTAATCATAGCTGAGAAAAAATTATCCTCTGATTAGTGATTGATTTACTCAAAATCCCGTTTGAGGTGAAAATATGGAAACAGAATTTGAACCTATATGTTCCTGGTTCTAAGCCATATCTCAATAATGTTTTACATGGCCATTCAGGAAGGCAAGGTCTATATATCTACCAGGTAAAAGCATTAAGACATACAAACAGGTATTTACAGTACAACAAGATAAACAGGCACAATGAAAAAGCTATTTGTCCAGAATGAACAAAGAAAACTTGTACCATGCTGACCGAGGAAGTCTTATGAGTTGCTGACTGGCAAATGGAAAATGAAGGATAGTTGGAATTTTAACAGATAAAACTGAAAAACAACATTTGGGGGAATAAGGATAAGTGCACGGAAAAGAAATATTCCTTCCTTAAAAATACTCCAAACATTCTCTGTGAAGAATGTGTTAATAACAGGTTTCCTTGAGATGGTGATTTTATGCTTAAGTGAAAGTCATTTGTCTTTTCTATGGTGGTACTGCCTGCTGCTAAGCTGCTAAGTCACTTCAGTCATAGCCGACTCTGTGCGACCCCATAGACAGCAGCCCACCAGGCTCCCCCATCCCTGGGATTCTCCAGGCAAGAACACCGGAGTGGGTTGCCATTTCCTTCTCCAATGCATGAAGGTGAAAAGTGAAAGTGAAGTCGTTCAGTCATGTCCGACCCTCAGCGACCCCATGGACTGCAGTCTTCCAGGCTCCTCTGTCCATGGGATTTTCCAGGCAAGAGTACTGGAGTGGGGTGCCATTGCTTTCTCTGGGTACTGCCTGAGTAATACATAAATAATACAAAAATCAATGGTTGAAAGTTGTACACAATTTTATTTTATATAATTGCTGATCAGACAGAAGGCTAACACCTGCCTGGTGGATTTACATTTTGATACCTGTCATATTCCTCTAAATTTTAAGTTTTGGAAGAAAATTCATTTAACTAATTCTGTACAACAAACCTATTGCATTGTAGGTTTGTGCAATATTAATAGAAGTGGGTAAACTAGTTTTGGGGTTTTGGAATTTAATATGGTTAAGTTCATAACAGGGTGCTTGCTCATTAGAGGTAAAGGAGTAGGCTTGTATTAAAGACATTTTCCAGATCTTAAATTCAATACAACTTTTGAACTAGATTTTCTCATTGGGTAAGCTATCATGGTCATTCTTTCAAGTTAATTGTAGATGTGAGCCTTCTATTGGCTCCCCAGTGGCTCAATGGCAAAGAATCGTCCTGCCAAAGCAGGAAATACACAAGCCTCTGGTTCAGTTCCTGAATTGGGAAGATCTCCTGAAGTAGGAAATGGCAATCCACTCCAGTATTCTTGCCTGGAAAATTCCAGGGATGGGGGAGCCTAGCAGGCTCCAGTCCATGGGGTTGCAAAGTGTTGGACACAACTAAGCAGTCACTCAGTGAGCACACGTGCAGACTTCTATACTACATGAATGACAATTAACCTTGATATTGGAATATTCTTTATATGTACCAACCTATCTTTAAAAGAGTTATAGAACTCTATAGTACATTATTTTAAAATGTCTCTCTTTTGTAAATAATCATGTTCCCATATTGGACTTCAAAGTATTTAATTAGACTTGATAACAATGATAATTGGATAAATTTGATGCTTAGAATAAAAGTGTTCAGTTCAGTCGCTCAGTCATGTCCAACTCTTTGCAGCTCCATGGACCACAGCACGCCAGGCCTCCCTGTCCATCACCACCTCCCAGAGTTTACTCAAACTCATGTCCATTGAGTTGGTGATGCTATCCAACTGTCTCATCCTCTGCCATGCCCTTCTCCTCCCGCCTTCAATCCTTCCCAGCATCAGGGTCTTTTCCAATGACTCAGTTCTTCACAACAGGTCACCAAAGTATTGGAGTTTCAGCTTCAACATCAGTCCTTTCAATGAATATTCAGGACCAATTTCCTTTAGGATGGACTGGTTGGATCACCTTGCAGTCCGAGGGACTCTCAAGAGTCTTCTCCAACACCACTGTTCAAAAGCATCAATTCTTTGGTGCTTAGCTTTCTTTATAGTCCAACTCTCACATCCATACATGACTACTGGAAAAACCATAGCCTTGACTAGACGGACCTTTACTCATAATAAATCATGTTTATTCCAAATTCTATTTTATATTTCTTAATCTACAGTCAATATTTTACTAATAATACATATCTAAATACAGAAGGATCAACTTTATTTGAGAAACAGGGTTTTGGGTCCTCAAATACAAGGAATTTTAAGAACTAAGGCTACTTTCACTAACCTTCTGCAGTATACTTCACCATGTAACTTTTAATATCTCTGTTTCTTACTTGTGCCTTTTCTCTCCCTTATTAGACTGTCAGTTTTGTGGAAAGATGTATCATATTAGACACTACCTTGATTTTATGAGAAATGCAAATATAAAATGTTTTGCTAGATGAATGGATAAGGGAGTTGTGGTACATATATACAATGAAATATTACTCAGCTATAAAAAAGAATGTATTTGAGTCAGTTCTAATGAGATGGATGAAACTGGAACCTATTATACAGAGTGAAGTAGGTCAGAAAGAGAAACACCAATACAGTATATTAACGCATATATGTGGAATTTAGAAAGACGGTAACAATGACCCTATATGCAAGACAGCAAAAGAGACACAGATGTAAAGAATAGACTTTTGGACTATTTGGGAGAAGGCAAGGGTGGGATGATTTGAGACAATAGCATTGAAACATGTATATTACCATATGTAAAATACATGACCAGTGCAAGTTGATGCATGAAGCAGGGCACTCAAAGCTGGTGCTCAACCAATGGGGATGGGATGGGATGGGGAGGGAGGTGGGAGGGGGGTTCAGGATGGGGGGACACATATACACCTCTGGCTGATTCATGTCGATGTACGGCAAAAACCACCACAACATGGTAACATAATTAGCCTCCAATTAAAATAAATTAATTAATTTTTAAAAATGAAATAAAATGTTCTGCTAAATAATCTAGTTTTTAAAGTGTGAGATCCAGTTATTAGAACAAGTTTCTCAGTGTAATAACTTCCATATTTGTAATCATCTTCAAGTAATTCAAAGTCATTAAAATTCAAAAGTCTCAAGATCCAAAATTTCTTCTGATCCCAACAGCCTTCCCTTTCATACAATTATATCTCTGGAACTACTCTTTCATTGCTGCCTTTCAATGTTATCTTTGTTCTCACAAGCAAATGTGTTTGCCTTATTTCACAGCATGTACTCAATTTTCATAATTTTTCAGTGAGATATTTATCTTTTAACTTCTATTAATGCATTTTATCCAATTAAAATAGACAACTGATTAGTCACCTTTTTCTCCAAAATCCTCACTCAGTTATCAGTAAAGAAAAAGAAATAAACCCTAAAATTGAAATGGTGTAATAAACAGAAATAGATGATAATGATGATACATAGATAAACAGATGATGAATTCTGAAATCAAGCAAATTATTGCCATGTTCTTTGGGAGAAGTAAACATTTCCTTTTTTAATAAAATCTTGGTTTTTCTTGCAAATATTCCTCTTTAATGTGTAAACAAATATCAGTAGATCTTGTGTAAATGTTCTGAATATTTTGTGTGTGTGTGAAGTGAAACACATAGTTACATGTTCACATGGTTTAGTTCAGACTCATGTTAATTATGAATGTGTGGTTCTTGAACCAGTATCATCATTACCTTCTAGGAACTTAAGAAAATACTCTTTCTTCACTTAAACAAAAAGAGTAAACATTTAAAGCCTTAAGTGAATTTCACTGGAATCATTATTAATTGGTGCTAAAGTGCTGCTTTCTCTTCTCCATCTTATATATTCTTGATTGTATCAAAATAATTTGTATACATTGCATTTTGTTCCATAATGTTAAAAACAAAACAAAACTAACTTGCTTCTTCTTGGGTCTCATTTGTGTCATATTCATCTTTCATAATCACATCAACTCTTGCCCAGCAAAATTTCAGTGACTCTCCATTACTTGCTGAATTAAAACTGTGAAGATATAAGAAATCTCACTTACATTGGAGTGGGGAAGCCCTGAAGAGGAAGCTTTCAGGAAGTACTACTCCTGGCAGGCTACATCACCAGCAGGGAGACAGAAGGTAAGAACTAATCTGACAAGGGAAGACATTTTCATCTGGGAATTCTATCTCCTGCTTTTAAGAAAAAGAAGAAAGATCCTTCACTATCCCAAGAACAACACCCTAACCACTTCTTGAAGACAATGAGAAATGGCAACAATGTCAATGTTTTGTTCTCCAATAAAATTTGCTTGATACAACCCTCTCCAGTTTTCTTCTCACACCTTATAAAAGCTGATCTTTTTGATTCCTCAGATTTGTATGTGGTTCACCACAATTTGCTTGCCCCACATTACAATTCCTCCACCATTCCTGAATAAATTCAATTTCACTTTTTATAATTTGTTAATTATTTTATTTAGGGTTGACAAAACTCCTTTGTTTTCTAGTTAAAGGTTGTCATTATATGCCTCACAGCTTTGCCTTTTAACATTCTCGGTTATTATTTCTTCATATAAATTCTACATTTCTTGTAATCTGACTGGTCTCTGTCCCTCAAACATGTGTTATAATTTCCAAGCTTATGGTCTGATTGTTCAAAAAATGTTAAAAACATACGAAAAAGATTTAAAGTTGTATTTGGGTTTGTCTCCTATTCCAGAAAAACAATGTATCTAAAAATACTGAGCTATTTTTCAAATAAAAGTGATTTCCATATAAGGATTATGAAAAATCAGAAAAATATAGAAAGATAGTGGCAAAGAATTTCATTTTTTAACTAGAGTTAAACACCTACATGCAAACTTTGGCCAAATTACACTGTGTATATTCAAAAAAAAAGAGTGGAGCAAGGGAATTGATATATGTAGTATGCATCACAGTTAATATTAATTCATATGACTTTCTTAATAGTAAACACACATAGTAAATGCAAAAGATAAGAAAATGTGGAGGAAAATGGATTTTAAACCATTTGCAATTCTTTCATGACATACTGTGTTCTCACATCTACTAATTCAGATTAGCGATTTTTTTGTACGTGTGAATGTATTTTTTTCTACTTCTTTAAGAGATGGGCTGAGCTTGTCTAGAAAAATATACTTCACTTCCATCCTTTCAACATTCATGCATTGTACACTGGCCTGCTTATCTCCTTTCATATGCCAGATTCAGATTTTCATACCTCAGCTGGTGAAAGGACATTTCGAGCTATTATATTGCTGCCTGCTGACTGTAACAATTCAGTTTTTTTCAAAATCATCAACTTAGTATATAGTATATGTGCATTTTTGAATGACAGATTTCATTTTGCTCATAACTTTATACGAGTGGAAAATGAAAACAAATATAAATCGTAAAATCAGCTTGAAAAGCATGGTTTACTTATCTTTGGTAAAAGTAGAGCAAAAATGAAATCCATTAGGCATGTCTAAAATTGTTAGCCTCAAGTGGACAGTTTTTGAACTTTAGTCAACTATGCATCCGGCTGTGAAGAAAAATAATTCAATTAAAGAAACTATATGGAGTTCTATAAAGATAGCATTCAAAACAAATTCTAAGGCAGCTGGTATAATAAGCTTATTGTTTCTATTGTTTTTATACTGTGAACTCCCTGGAAACAAAATCATGCTTAGGATATCACTTTAATATCTTGGTTTATTTGGTTTTTCTGGAAATTAAGATTTAACAAAATGGGGAGCTATTAAAGTCTCGCTTTTGAGATAGAATCATTTTCTGCCAGGAGCTCATTTGGCAGTTTTGGCATTGGTGACTTTTTTCCTAACAAGTTTAAGACTTTTATTCATTCATCAGAGTTCACCTCTGTGGATTTACTCTTATGTCCTAATAGAAGCTTTTAGGGCCATTTTAGTCTGTCCTCTGCTCTAGATCATAAATGGCCTTACCCCTTCGGATCTGCAGCATGCAAACCTTTGGATAGCCATTCTAAAACTTTACTAAAGTATAAGAATATAAGTGGCAAGGAATAGTATCTTCTAACAATTTCAGCAACAACAAATACTGCAAAGTCTCAGAGTTTATATTAAAAGTTATATTATTATATTATCATTATATTATTTTCATGATATATTTAACACAATAAGCAAATTTTAAATCACATAATTAACAATATATGTGAAACATACAAAATGGACAAGATAAATTGAATACATATATATATATTATTTAAGGGAGCAAATTTTTTAATAACATTTAAGAATTAAAGTAACTGACACCTTTCTCCAGATTGTAGATACTCTGTTTTTCTTCCTACCATCTAGCAATGGCAAAAAAATCTCTTGTGCACTTTTTGGAGCTCCTGAAATTTCTGAGAGCTTAAATTAACTTTAAGAACTTGCAGAAGAAAAATAATTACATGGAAATATGATAGATTATTTGGAAAATATATCATTCTATATTGTAAAGGAAATTTCAGGGAAGACAATGAATTACTTTTTATTGACACTGCTTATACACTATACATACAAGTGTATACATTATAAACACAAGTGTTCATCTCCCAAGTAATATACTTCCACAGCACACAAATTTGCTTTCAAAATTGTTAAGACTTGAAGAAATTGATTCCTTTTAACAATTTAAGCATGGTTTTCAAATTTCCTGTCCTGTGCTGTGCTGGTTTGCTCTGTCTGACTCTTTGTAACCCCATGGACTGTACCTTCCAGGCTCTTCTGTCTATGGGATTTTCCAGGCAAGAATACTGGAGTGGGTTGCCATGGCCTCCTCCAGGCGATCTTCCTGATCCAGAGATGGAACCTGTGTCTCTTGCACTGCAGGAGGATTCTTTAGCACTGAGTAACCTATTTGGCACAGCCTAAAATAATAAAAATATTTCTGCATACAATATAGCTTTTTTCTTACTTTTATTTTTTACCTTGAATTTAGGGAAATCTGATTTACTTGCCCTTTTTCTGTGTGCTTTCTAACTGACTAAACATAAATATAATCAAACTTTCAATCATATTATGATTTATTATTTCAAAAATCATTATATAACCTAGTCAGTCATCTGAACATTCTGTTAATATGTAGTCAAAGACATTTTAATATTGTTGAGCCCCCCATAAATATATATTTGCAAATGATGAAAGTTCCTTATGACCTTTGTGAAAATTATAAAAATAATTATAAAAGTCTGAACAGCCTAGACAAAACCAACAGCACCAGGAATTCCAGGAGTGTGATGCATAAGCCACAGAACATCTGTGCTAAGAATGTTTAAATTCCATATGAAATCTGACGTCGTGCAGCAAGGGCTTAGTGAGACTAAACAGATAATGATAGTTTTTGTGGAATATGTTAGTCCTAATGCAAGGAAATTCTATCTTCATATAATAGAAATCATGACAGATTTATAAAGCCCATTCAGGAATGGTATAACCTGTTTACATCTCTGAATAGAGATAACTGTATTTAAGCAAATAAAAATAATATAGTTTTTTAAATTTTATTTTTAATTGGAGAATAATTGCTTTACAATATTGTGATGGTTTCTGCCACACCAACATGAATTAGCCACAGGCATACACATAATTTTAAGTTGATCTCAAGTACCGTATGATATATCATATTAAAGAATCTTAAATATATATATATATACACACATATATATGTATGTGTGTGTGTGTGTATATATATATATATATATTGTGTGATTGAAAACATACATCAGTTCAGTTCAGTCACTCAGTCATGTCCGACTCTGTGACACCACGGACTGCAGCACACCAGGCCTCCCTGTCCATCACCACCTCCCGCAGTTTACTCAAACTCATGTCCATTGAGTTGGTGATGCCATCCAATCATCTCATCCTCTGTCGTCCTCTTCTGCTCCCACCTTTAATGTTTCCCAGCATCAGGGTCTTTTCTAATGACTCAGTTCTTCACAACAGGTCACCAAAGTATTGGAGTTTCAGCTTCAACATCAGTTCTTTCAGTGAATATTTAGGACTGATCTCCTTTAGAATGGACTGGTTGGATCTCCTTGAAGTCCAAGGGACTCTCAAGAGTCTTCTCCAACACCACAGTTTAAAAGCATCAATTCTTCGGCGCTCAACTTTCTTTATAGTCTTAACTCTCACATCCATACATGACTACTAGAAAAAACATAGCCTTGACTAGATGGCCATTTTTAGCAAAATAATGTCTCTGCTTTTTAATATGTGGTCTAGGTTGGTCATAGCTTTTCTTTCAAAGAGTAAGCGTCTTTTAACATCATGGCTGCAGTCACCATCTGCAGTGATTTTGGAGCCCCCCAAAATAAAGTTTGCCACTGTTTCCACTATTTCCCCATCTATTTGCCATGAAGTGATGGGGCCGGATGCAATGATCTTAGTTTTCTGAATGTTGAGCTTTAAGCCAACTTTTTCACTCTCTTCTTTCACTTTCATCAAGAGGCTTTCTAGTTCTTCTTCACTTTCTGCCGTAAGGGTGGTATCATCTGCATATCTGAGGTTACTGTTATTTCTCCCAGAAATCTTGATTCCAGCATGTGCTTCATCCAGCCCAGCATTTCTCATGATGTACATTGAATATAAGTTAAATAAGCAGGGTGACAACATACAGCCTTGAGGAACTCCTTTTTCTATTTGGAACCAGTCTGTTGTTCATGTCCAGTTCTAACTGTTGCTTCCTGACCTGCATAGAGGTTTCTCAAGAAGTAGATCAGGTGGTCTGGTAGTCCCATCTCTTTAAGAATTTTTCACAGTTTATTGTGATCCACATAGTCAAAGGCTTTGGCATAGTCAATAAAGCAGAAATAGATGTTTTTCTGGAACTCTCTTGCTTTTTTGATGACCCAGCAGATGTTGGCATTTTGATTTCTGATTCCTCTGCCTTTTCTAAAACCAGCTTGAACTTCTGGAAGTTCACAGTTTAGAGATTGCTGAAGACTGGCTTGGAGAATTTTGAGCATTATTTTACTAGCCTGTGAGATGAGTGCAACTGTTCAATAGTTTGAGCATTCTTTGGCATTGCCTTTCTTTGGGATTGGAATGAAAACGTACTTTTTTCAGTCCTGTGGCTACTGCTGAGTTTTCAAAATTTGCTGGCATATTGAGTGCAGCACTTTCACAGCATCATCTTTCAGGATTTGAAATAGCTCCACTGGAATTCCATCACCTCCACTAGCTTTGTTTGTAGTGATGCTTCCTAAGGCCCACTTGGCTTCACATTCCAGGATGTCTGGCACTAAATGAGTGATCACATCATCATGATTATCTGGGTTGTGAAGATCTTTTTTTGTACAGTTCCTCTGTGTATTCTTGCCACCTCTTCTTAATATCTTCTGCTTCTGTTAGGTCCATACCATTTCTGTCCTTTACTGAGCCCATCTTTGCATGAAATATTCCCTTGGTATATCTAAATTTCTTGAAGAGATCTCTAGTCTTTCCCATTTTATTGTTTTCCTCTATTTCTTTGCACTGGTCACTGAGGAACACTTTCTCATCTCTCCTTGCTACTCTTTAGAACTCTGCATTCAAATGGGTATAAGTTTCCTTTTCTCTTTTGCCTTTTTGCTTCTCTTCTTTTCACAGCTATTTGTAATATGTGTATTAAATATGTACTATTAAATATATGTATATGCATATGTACATGTATACATATACACACACATAAATATATGATTTTAATTGTATCTGAAGTACTCATCATATTAGCTTTTTTTTTTGCTCCTTTGTCTCATAAATCACATCTCTGTATACTTTAGCATGTTCATAAATTAAGTTAACTCATAGGAAGTAGGGAGTTTTTCAATGACTCCTGTTGGCAACCCACTCCAGTACTCTTGCTTAGAGAATCCCATGGATGGAGGAGCCTGGTAGGCTGCAGTCCATGGGGTCACTAGGAGTAGGACAGGACTGAGTGACTTCACTCTCACTTTTCACTTTCATGCGTTGGAGAAGGAAATGGCAACCCACTCCAGTGTTCTTGCCTGGAGAATCCCAGGGACGGGGGAGCCTGGTGGGCTGCCGTCTCTGGGGTCGCACAGAGTCGGACACAACTAAAGCAACTTAGCAGCAGCAGCAGCAGCCACTTTTTTAGCATAACCTAGTATTTCTTAAATATTAACTTGTTATATGTTAAAACCATGATACTGGATCTTCAAGTTATATTTAAACAACAGTGTTAATGAGGAGGAAGGATTTTGCTGCTCAGATTTAACTGTTCTCTATAAACACAGCATTAGATTTTTCCAAAGGCACCTGACTCTTTCTTGAGGGATTATATAAATTGACAATTACAGATTGACAATTATGAATCATCTTTTGTAAGAACTTCTAGATATAGACATTCTTAATCATTTATATAAGCATTGAAAAAAAGCTCATTTAAAATATAGCTGCATCTAGCCATGAACACTGCTAAAAAAACCCATAAAACTTCTGCCTTCTAATTTCATGAAATCAAGTTAAAAATAACATTAATTCATTAAAATATGCCAAGTCTGGACTAAGCTTATTATATTATTTATGTTTTTAATACATTTTCAAGAAGCACTTAATATCTAATTTTTATATATCATAAAAGTGAACCTTAAAAATGTAAGTAACTTGCTGGAGGTGGCAGAGTAGGAGTAGTGAGGCTGTCGTGGGAACCTAAGTCATTTCACTTTAATGTTCTAAACCATGTGTTCTGCTGGGCTTCCCTGGTGGCTCAGAGGTTCTAGCATCTGCCTGCATTGTGGGAGACCTGGGTTCGATCCCTGGGTCAGGAAGATCCCCTGGAGAAGGAAATGGCAACACACTCCAGTATTCTTGCCTGGAGAATCCCATGGATGGGGGAGTCTGGTGGGCTGCAGTCCACGGGGTGGCAAAGAGTCGGACACTACTGAGCGACTCACTTTCACTTTCATGTGTTCTGCTGAACATTAGGCAGCTAATAATACCTGTTCTCAGGACCACATTTACCTTTTTCTTTCAACACATTTTCATGCATAGAAAATGCTGTTCCATTGTTCTGATTTTGAATTGAAACATAAATAACATGGGAGAAATTTTTCACACTATTTCCAATTGTATTTCTCACATAGAGGCCGACAGAAGGAAGCCATTTTATCACACTGGGATCAGTCACACACACTTGCAAATGCCATTTGAAGTGTCAAAGTGAAAAAGTCGGCTTTCAGTTATTTTCTTACGATGACTTATTTCTGTCATTTATTTTTAAAAAGCAAATATATTGACCTATACTGGCATTGACTATTTATATATAAGCATGATAGAAAATACCATGGTTCGACATCTTTCTTCCTCATGATTCAAATTATGCTATTCTCAATTAAAATTTCAAAATCTACAATATATACTGCAATGAACTTGTATAATGTAGGTACTCTAATTGATTTTTCATGTAATTTTATCATTTATTTGTATGAGTGAAACAAAAGAAAAATTTGGGGGCTGGGTAGTAGGAAATGAATTACAAAATAAATAGCTATATCTCGGTTTAATTTCCTCATAAAGATATTTTGATAATTTTCCCCTACAGAATAGAATGTAAAATGTGTATAAATAAAATATTATGATTGTTCCAATAGAAATTAGATTTGTGATAGAAGGGAAAGGTTTTCAAATGTCTAAAAGTTCATGATCCTCAGCAACCCCATTAAAGTCCTGTGAAAGTTTTAGGAACAAAGAATACACAATCAGGGACCACATGCCAAACTCACTATTCTAGCTGTACACTTGTGTACATGTGCATGCGCATGCGTGTTTGCTTGCTGGAACCCAGGAACTTTGCTGAACTGTATTCTTCTTTTTCATTCTAAAGGAAGAATAAATTCACTTGGACTCCATAATGGTTGCCATGATATTCTTATAGTTCCCCTGTTTTTCATTTCTTACAGCAAAAGGGGCTCACAGTGGTAACTAAAGAACTAGATCATTGCGCTGGTCAGTGAAACTACTTCCAAAATTACCAACAAGGTACAACACTACTTTTATCTCATAATATTTACTGGTCCAATGTAATTCAATGTAAGAAATATACAGAGTGCTTCCTGTGCAAACAGGTTTGATTGTAGCCCAATTTTCTTTCACATAATTAACTTTAAGAAATAAATTAAAAATATATATATTATTTACTTGTCACTTTGAGATTTTTGTAAATTATTATTTAAATGTGATGTATTGGATTATTCCATTTTGAGGGAATGTAAGACATGTACTAGACTACAATTCTATGCTGTTTTCTACAATTAATGTCCATTTTCTTCAGTTTCTAAACTGTACTAAATTGGTTCTCTTAACACATTTTATTGATGTTCACCTAGAGAAGAAAACACAAATTGGAATAAATTGGTTTTTCCAACTTCAAGGGAAAGTTGATCCTATTTCAGATCATTTTTATTTCCTAACTGTGGATGACTTTACGTTTGGATCAAACCAATTATTCTGTCTGATTGGAGACATGTACTAGAAAATCCTCACCATCTAATCCATTCTACACCCACCATATACACATTCCTAAGCATTTATCCTTCAGATCCATACATGAATCTTCAATTACTATCACAGTCTTTGGATTTAGACCCTCAAGACAATCATTTCCATGAAAATCATGAGTGACAATTTTGTGAGATCACTGCATGCAGATGTGAGCAGGGAACTAAGGTAATTTGTCAGAAATTTCTTACGCTTATTGGAGGAGGTTTTTGCTGATAACTGTCTATAAAGCCAGGCCTCCCTGGGGAAGTCAGCCACATATCTGCAGAGGTGAGAGTATTCAGGTGAAGAAAGAGTTACTGAAAAGATTATTGGGGATGTAACAGAAAAAGTGAATACAATTATATTGGGGAGAGGAATGGAGCCACTGGGCAGAAAATACTAAGATACTGAATTCAACCCTGGCTCCCAGTAGCTGCCACTTTGGGTAATTGACAGTGGCCTCTGAGAATATTGCACAGGGTGTTTATACATATAAGCCTTAATATCCTTCTCAATTCAGCAATTCTTAGCATTTTATTTTCTAAATATATCTCTGCTTCTGTTCCATTTTAAGAAATAATAGCAAAGAAGGCAGAGAAGGGAGAAAATTATCCATCATTGATCCTGATTATACTATAACTACCAGCACAGAATTTTAATAATAAGGATGAAAGAAATCACAACAGATGTTGTGGCAGATATAAAGGAGAAAGAAAAAAAGAAAAAGTTCCCTAAACACCCAAATGTAAACTTATTGTTATATCTCAAGGCACCAACTACAGCATCTTCCTTTTAAATGTCATCATCGGGAAACTCTCGTAAGGTTTCTACTTCTCCACACAGTTGGGGATTGAGGAGAAAATATTTGGGCAAAGTTAATTGGACATGTGTGATACCACCTGTCTGTAGTGTATATTTTTTGTTCATTCTGAAATGGCTGTGAAGCTGAGATGGTATCTTCAGTACAGAAGGAAACAAACCACCCCTACCCTCTACCACTATTCTGCATTTGCCCTCCTCTTTGATAACCATAGGGTCATAAAGAGATGATCTAGAACAAAAGATCAGAATGTGATTTTTTATTATAATGATAATGACACCCCTGCAAAGTAAGCACTGCTGGGTTGTCATTCTTTGTTGTGTACAGCCCAAGCCCCAACAATCTGTACTCACTCCTTCAGAAGATGATTCATCCCATCATTCATTACTGCCTCTCCCACTCCTGAAACTCATAGATGTATCATAATCAGAGTGCTCATTGACTTTATGTGTCAATTTAACTGAACTAAGGGATGCTCAGGTAGCTGGTAAAACATAAGTTCTAGGTGTGTCTGTGAAGGTGTTTCTGGAAGAGATCAGCATTTGAATTACTGGACTGAGTAAAGAGATTCCCCTCACCAATGGGGATCCCGCTTATCATCCAATCCTCTGAGATCCAAATGGACAAAAAGGCAAAGGATTGGTGAGATTTCTAAGTTGGAACACTCTCTCATATCAGAGTTTCTGGTTCTTTGCCTCCCTGTATCTAGAACTTAACACCAGTCACCCTCTGGTTCTCAGGCTTTTAGAGTAGGACTGAATTATACCTTCCTGTTTCCTAGTTCTCAGCTTACAGGCAGCAGAACCTGGGATTTCTTAGGGTCCATTACCACAGAAGCCAATTCTATAATAAATCTATTACATATTTCTTCATATAATCTATTGGCTTTACTTCTCTGGAGAACATTGCCTAATGCAACCAGGTTATTAAGAAGCTCACCTTTAAAAGTCACATAAACAGCATCTTGATAACAGGATGCTGAAAATGGACAGTCTGCTATCTGGAAGAGCATAAACATGAGCTCCTGTGTGCTTATATTAAAACATCTATGTTCTGTTCTCAAAGTACAATCAGAAACTTTCCAAACCTTGCTTTGTAAGAAATTCTGGATTGACATTTGCTATTGTAGGAGTAATTTACTTCCTTTCATTTAATTTAATCCCATGGTTTAAACATTTGAAGAGATCACATCTGGGGGAAAGAAAAGAGGGTGCCTGGTGAATAATCCAGGGCTGTCTAGCCAGTAAGAAGGAGAGAAAACTTCTTCTCCAAACAGGGCACGGAGAAAAGCCTGGAGGTCTTCAAGTGCCTGGAACCCTTTAAACAGCTAGCACACAAACTTGCATCGTCTTTCTTCTGTTGGCAAGGCTGGTGCCCAGTGGAGACCCTGGCTCTAGCCCTCTGAACACAGCTTTCACAACTTGTGCTTACCTTTCTGGGAGATTCCCAGCCTGTTCCCTGGGGCCACACACCAGTATTTATTTTTGTGTTTTGGTTGATGACTTTTCAGTATATTAATACTGAATTTGAAGGAGTCTATACTTGCTTATGGCACCCCACTCCAGTACTCTTGCCTGGAAAATCCCATGGACTGAGGAGCCTGGTAGGCTGCAGTCCCTGGGGTCGTGAAGAGTCAGACACGACTGAGCAACTTCACTTTCACTTTTCACTTTCATGCATTGGAGAAGGAAATGGCAACCCACTCCAGTGTTCTTGCCTGGAGAATCCCAGGGATCGGGGAGCCTGGTGGGCTGCCGTCTATGGGGTTGCACAGAGCCGGACACGACTGAAGCGACTTAGCAGTAGCAGCATACTTGTTTATAATTATAATTTTTTCCCCTCTTGGAGGAAGCCATAAAAATGTACCACTCAGACTCCATGATGGATGGAATGTGGCTGACTGACAGTACCAGCTGTCACCCTTGGGGATCAAGCATGGTATTTATGCTCGGGTCCTACACCTGAGATGACTCTCACCAGTGTCTGGGGGAGGGTCCCCTTGGGAGTGCTGACCCATTCCTGTAGCTTACGGAAGTGCTCTAACAGGTGGCACTGGCTGGAAAGTCCTCAATGTTTTGGAAGAAAGCACGCTGAGATGCTGTAATTGCAAGATTCTTCCCCCTGCCCTGTCCTGTCACAGGCCAGTCCTGTACTGTAGTCTGCAGGCTTTCTCTGCCAAGTCCTGCTTCTTCCACTCTTTCCTTCATAGTCAGTTCCCCCAGTAAGTTGCTTGCATTTCCATTCTTTTCTTGGCATCTGTTTGTTGGAGAATCCAAATTTAGATTCCCTAGTCCTGAAAGTGGTTGATATGGGTCATCAAAAAAAGGAAAAACAAACAACCAAACAAACATATAGAATCAAAGCTTAAAAAAAGAAAATGTGAAAGATAGATTTGAAAGACCAAGGAGATATAGATACTGATCAAGGACACTCTGGCTAATATGCAATTACAAACCAATAAAATATTTTAAATAATAGTATCATACATATTTTTAAAGAATAATTTTTTTAATTTAAATTTATTTATTTTAATTGGAGGCTAATTACTTTACAATATTATAAATTTCACTCTGAATTTTCTTGTATTTTGGGAAAATGATAAATATAATAAATTATATAAATGTCACATCTGGTTTAAAAGTTTGGCCTCAGCTATAGTCACTTGCCAGTGCCTCCACCACCTCCTCCACTTCCTTCTCCTTCCACAGAGCCAAGTTTGATTACCAGGTACTTTTTCTTTAATGACTCTACTCCCCCGCCTGCAATAACAGGCTGATATAGAGATGCATGTTCACAGCTCTGGACCCTGTGGTTCTGCTATACGTGTGACTCAAAACTTGCCAAACAGCAAAAGAGACACTGATGTATAGAACAGTCTTATGGACTCTGTGGGAGAGGGAGAGGGTGGGAAGATTTGGGAGAATGGCATTGAAACATGTAAAATATCATGTATGAAATGAGTTGCCAGTCCAGGTTCGATGCACGATACTGGATGCTTGGGGCTGGTGCACTGGGACGACCCGGAGGGATGGAATGGGGAGGGAGGAGGGAGGAGGGTTCAGGATGGGGAACACATGTATACCTCTGGCGGATTCATTTTGATATTTGGCAAATCTAATACAGTTATGTTAAGTTTAAAAATAAAATAAAATTAAAAAAAAAAAAAAAGAATTGAAAAAAAAAAAAAAACAACTTGCCAAACAGTGATCTTGCCTAAGATTGTTCAGCTATGACTGGAAGAAAAGAGTCCTCTTTGTTCCTTTTCTGGGGCACTGTAGTTGTGAATGAAAATGCTAACAGTGACAGAGAATGATTAGCTCAAACAATAAGACTGGTAACTTGAAAACGACTGAGGTGATAGATGGAGTGCAGATGGGACTGGAACCATTGATTGCTGTAATTCCTAAGGCTCTCTCCATCCCTGCTCTTGCTGTGGTTTGGCTACGCTATTCAATTAATTCAACATTTTGCTTAAGGCATCCTGAGTTGATGTTCCATTGCTTATAGATCAAAAAGCCTTATCTGCCGTGAGCCGGCATATTGCATATTGAGTGCATATTGCATATTGAGTGCAGCACTTTCCACAGCATCATCTTTCAGGATCTGGAATAGCTCAACTGGAATTCTATCACTGCTGGGAGCAGGAGCTCCGCCCATGGCAAAGGTCATGAGGAAGGAGGCTCGGCACACGCAAAGGCGGGATCGAGCCTCAGGAGTCCCCCTGGAAATTCTCGAGCATCTACCCCCAAACCAGAGTCTGCCTACTTTCTGCTTTGTGCTCTCACCTACACCTCTGACTTTACAGGGGGCTGTCTGTCCCCCATTACCTCTCTCTGAAAAAAGAGTTAGCTTACAGCTCCAGTTAATAATTCCTGGGTGTGACAGTGTTTAACCTACAAACTCCTTTAGAAATCCTCTAGCCTGCCTGAATAGGTTTTTCTGGCCACATATGATTGTTCAGAGCCTCCCAACTAAGAGGCAGGAGATGTTCTAAACTGTCTAAACACAGATTCCTTTGAGTAGTTAAAAGATTGATTAGAAATTGTATTGGTGAAGGGTTTTTCACTTATTGAGCCAATGTTTGCTGCTAAGTCTCCATACTCCTTACCTACTGTGTCCTTGGCAGTGTATTGATTGATATAATGGGTGTATAGAAATGTAAGTAGTAGCCTCAATGTTTGTAACGTTGGACCCTTGAGTTAATTCTTTTCTTGATTGAGCCCACCTCACCTTTGCCCTATAGGAATGCAGCTTTGTCCAATGCTTTTTTTGGAGGCTGGTGCCTGACTTTGGAATAATCACCTTTAGAGAAAAATAAGTTTCTTAAAATGTTAACAGGCCTCCTGGCCAGAAGATGATGTAAATCACCTGAACTTTTGCATATGATAAGTTTGAAAGCCTGGCTTCGATTAGAACCAGGAACTGCTGTCCTTGCATGACTCCACCCCTTCCCCCATTATCCCCTATGCATAATTTAAGGTATAAAAACTACTTTGGAAAATAAAGTGCAGGCCTTGTTCACTGAAACTTGGTCTCCCCATGTCGCTCTCTCTCTCTAAAATTCTGGCTGAGTCTCCATCTGGAGCGCAGAACCCGCCATGCTTGCTAATTATGCCTGGGCTTCTCAGATCCGACAGGGGAGGCCTCCGTGTCTCCTCTCCTTCGGGAGAACGGAAGGACGCCTGCGGCCTACGTAAGTGGTGCAAACTTCTTGTCTTGAAGTTTTATTGGTCTCCCGCGTAAACCAAGCTACTCAGCCTCTTTTCTCCACTGAAATTTCCTACTGAGCTATCCTCATTCTATTACTCTTTACGTCTCTAATTAATATCTAATTGAAGCTATTGTATCCTGATCCTCGCCGACGCTGTCCCCGCTTCGAACTCCCTGGACCCGCCGGGGCTGGACCCCAGCACTTATCTAGTGTAGTTGTCATTCTAACTCCTTGATATTACTTTCTTCGTAGTGTCTCTCTAACTGACATTATGTGTGTTATATCATAATAAGCATTGTAGACATTTGACAGAATATGACTCTTGCACTTTAGTGGAATATAAAATGAATTTATTTAATTGATTTTAATCATTCTATCTTGTATTTATTTCATGCATTATTTTAATGCTTAGTAAACTTCATTTTTAGAACAGTTTTAGCTTTACAAAAATGTTACAAGAATTTCACAAAAAATTCTCATCTATACCACCACATCACATTTCTCCTATTGTTAACATTATTATGGTACGTTTGTCACAATTAATGAAATGATGTTGGCACACAGTATTACCTAAAGTCTATGTTTTATTCATATTTCCCCACATTTTTCTCCCCTTGATGTCTTTATGCGACCTGGAATCACATCTAGATTTTACCACATTACTTTTAGTGATCATAACTCCTTAGGATGGTTCCTTTGACATTTTCTCAAATCTTCCTTCTTTTTTGATGACTTTCGTCATTTTCAGGAATACTGATCGGATATTTACAAGAATACCCTCAATTGGGATTAGTCTGAAGTTTTTCTCATACTAACACTACAGGTTATGGTGTTTGGGTAAGAAGACAAAAGAGGAGAAGTGCCATCCTCCTGACATCATAATCAAGGGTATACTCTACTGAACTGCTTTACAACTGTTGATGTTAACCTTGACCAGCTCTCTGAGGGAGTCTTTGTCAGGTTTCTCTACTATAAAGTTACCCTTCCTTCTTTATACACCACACTCCTTTAAAAGAAATCACTTTGCCTAGCCCATACTTAAGGTCTTTAGAGTTATACTCCACTTTCACAGAGTGCAATTCTTCTGCACTGGAAATTTTCATATGCTGCCTCATTTATTTAGCTAATCATTTATTTATGTCAATTCAGTTCAGTCATTCAATCGTGTCCGACTCTTTGTGACCCCATGGGCAGCAGCACGCCAGGCTTCCCTGTCCATCACCAACTCCCAGAGCTTGCTCAAACTCATGTCCATTGAGTCGGTGATGCCATCTAACCATCTCATCCTCTATCATCCCCTTCTCCTCCTGCCTTAAATCTTTCCCAGCATCAGGGTCTTTTCCAATGAGTCAGTTCTTTGCATCAGATGGCCAAATTATTGGAGTTTCAGCTTCAGCATCAGTCCTTCCAATGAATGTTCAGGGTTGACTTCCTTTAGAATTGACTGGTTTCATCTTCTTGCAGTCCAAGGGACTCTCCTCAATACCATAGTTCAAAAGCATCAATTCTTTGGTGCTTAGCTTCTTTATGGTCCACCTCTCACATCCATACATGACTACTGCAAAAACCATAGTTTTGACTATAAGGACCTTTGTCAATAAAGTAGCATCTCTGCTTTTTAATATGCTGTGGCTGCAGTCACCACCTGTGGTGATTTTGGAGCTGAAAAAAAAAGTCTCTTACTGTTTCCATTGTTTCCACATCAGTTTGCCATGCAGTGATGGGACCAGATGCTATGATCTACATCTCTTCAATGTTGAGTTTTAAGTCAGCTTTTTCACTCTCTTCTTTCACATTTATGAAGAGACTCTTTAGTTCCTCTTTGCTTTCTGTAATTAAGGGTGGTATCATCTGCATATCTGAGGTTATGATATTTCTCCCGGCAATCTTGATTCCAGCTTGTGCTTCATCTAACCCAGCATTTTGCATGATGTACTCTACATATAAATTAAATAAGCAAGGTGACAATATACAATACAGTACTCCTTTCCTAGTTTGGAGCACATCGGTTCTAATTGGTGCTTCTTGACCTGCATACAGATTTCTCAGGAGGCAGGTCAGGTGGTCTAGTATTCCCATCTCTTTAAGAATTTTCCACAGTTTGCTGTGATCCACACAGTCAAAGTCTTTAGCATAGTCAAAGAAGCACACATTTTTCTGGAATTCTCTTGTTTTTTCTGTGATCCAACGGATGTTGGCAATTCGATTTCTGCTTCCTCTGATTTTTCTAAATTCAGCTTGAACATCTGGAAGTTCACGGTTCATGTACTGTTGAAGTCTGGCTTAGAGAATTTTAAGCATTACTTTGCTAGCATGTGAGATGAGTGTGTGGTAGTTTGAGAATTCTTTGGCATTGCCTTTCTTTGGGATTGGAATGAAAACTGACCTTTTCCAGTCCTGTGGCCACTGCTGTGTTTTCCAAATTTGCTGGCATATTGAGTGCAGCACTTTCACAGCATCATCTTTCAGGATTTGAAATAGCTCAACTGGAATTCCATCACCTCCACTAGCTTTATTTGTAGTGATGCTTCCTAAAGCCCACTTCACTTTGCAAGTGATGTCTGGCCCTAGGTTAGTCATCACACCAATTGTTGTTATGTGGTTCATCAAGATCTTTTCTTTATAGTTCTTCTGTGTATTCTGCCAACTCTTCTTAATATCTTCTGCTTCTGTTAGGTCCATACCATTTCTGTCCTTTATTGTGCCCATGTTTGCATGACGTATTCCCTTGGAATCTAATTTTCTTGAAGAGATCTCTAGTCTTTCCCATTCTGTTGTTTCCCTCTATTTCTTTGCATTGATAACTTAGGAAGGCTTTCTTATCTCTCCTTGCAAGCCTTCGGAACTCTGCATTCAGATGGGTATATCTTTCCTTTTCTCCCTTGCCTTTAGTTTCTCTCTTTTTCTCAGCTATTTGAAGGCTTCCTCAGACAACCATTTTCCCTCTTTTGCATTTCTTTTTCTTTAATTTATATCAGCATAGACTCACACACACTAACTGTATGCACTGGATTATAAGTCAATATTATATTATTTATTTTTTCTCAAAATTATTCCAAATTGGTCATTGGAACCTCCTTCAGGTTGGCACATGTACCATTTTTACATGCCCCATCACTTTTTTTTTTTTTTTTTTTTTTTTTTTTTGAGCACTTCTTTACTTCTTGGTACTTAAAGGAATTCCAGGATCATCTTGTATGTTCCCTGTCCCTGATCTCTAATCAGCTATTGGTTTCCTATTAGTGGAAAATGATAATAGAAAGATCTGGGTGTCTGGGTAGACTCATTTCAATCTAATATTTTCAATGCAAAGTTCAAAAAGTTAGTATACATATAGTTATACATAGGTATCTAAACATATTAACAGAAGTGCACATATACATGTTTAATAAATCAGAGGTTATTGAGATGGAATGTAATTGTTGATGTAAGTGGGAACATTCATTATCAGAATGTAATTATTAATCTAATCTCTCTGTCTTCTCCATTAGTTCTTCCATTTTTGTTTATTTCTGCTCTTCTGTCTAAATTACCTCAAATGAATAATCTTTGTTTTTCTCTTAGTTTACAGTAACTCACCTGTAGTAGGTGAGTTACTTCTGAAAGAAAGACTAGCCCCATACAGGGTAAAGTCCCTTCATAGAACTAAACGTGCATGGCACTGAAGCAGAGATATTTTGGTAATCATTTACCCTGTTCAGAGTTCTTCCTTTTTGCTCCCTTTACTTTGCATTTGTGGGATTTTCAAAAATATTTTATTTTATTTTTATTTTTTATTTCATGACTCTTACCTGTGTTTTCAATTATACCTTTAGTTAGGTTTGACAGCAAAATATGTTAATGTAAATACAGAATAAAAATGACAGGGTTTGTTATTTATGTTTTTAATTATTATACCATGTAGTAGCAGTTCCAAACTTGGAGTCCTCTCATTCCAATCATGATCCCCATAGATGACATAAATTCATTTAGGCATTAAGTATCAAGAAAATGCATTAAATTCAATTTAAATTTCCCTATCTATTAAGGAAAGCTGCATTCTCACAGAATATTGAAAACCCCGCTTACTTTGTTCAGTAATAATACTTACATGATGAGATGGCATTATTATAAATCTATGGCTCTGCTTACTGTATGCCCATAAAACCCTCTTCCTACATTTCTCCAGTTTATTTTCTGACCAAATAAGTCATGACAAGATTTTTTTCCCCCTAAAACATATTGTGTACATTTAAATTTAAATATAACATATATTAGAGTTAAATGTCAAGAAATCAGATACAGAAGATATACAATATATGTTTAGACTTTGATGCAATCTATATAACTTCAGTTTTATATAACTTTTCATTAATATTATCTATTATTTTTATATTCAGTTTGTCAAAAGTTAATTTGGATCTTTTTTGTGGTGATCTCTTATCTAGTTAGAGTAGGAGAACCTCTTTTGTTTTCATCTCTTATTTAGTTAGAGTAGGACAAATGGCTCCTACTGAGATATAAAGAATATTTATACAAATAAAGAAGAGTATTATTGATATGCAGACTTTCTGCCAGCCTCACCCCACTTATACTCACCTATAAGTATCCAGAGTTGGTTGGTTCTTACAGGTCCTTATCTTCTCTTACCTTTCTTTCAGGGTTTGTGGGTGAAGAATTCAGAGTCTCTCCTTGAGGTTCTGGCCATATAGGAACAGGAAGGCAATAAGTCAAATATGTTATTCAGTGAAAGAAGAAATTTACTGTCCCCCATTTCACTTCAGGTATTTAAAAGATTATGGCCAATAAGGATCTAATGATGGAGGAATGTTTTGCTTCCATGATATCTGAGTCTCATAAATTTTATCCCTCTCCTGCTGAAATTTACATAAGAAGGAGATGGGAATATTGCAGTCATTTTTAGAAATTGTTTATTGGCTTCCTTGAAAGAGTAATATTTAATATTTTTACACTTTTGTAAGTCTAATTTTTACACTTTTGATGTTTGGTTTTCAAACATATTCAGGACACTTTGACTGCAAATGAGGAAGAGTCTGCATTTGATTGAGAGCATTTTATTTGTTTTCACTTTACTCAGCATCAGTGTTCTTGAACCATGTTATCCAGGTAGCATGGTAGTAGGTTATTGATCATTTTCATTGGTACCTTCTTACTCAAACTTTTTCATTACTTTAATCAAACTAATTCATCACCTAACTTTCCTTTGATGTTCTTAGAGGTTTTTATCTCTATATATAAGCATTACATCTTTTCTGATTGATTTTTTCCCCATGTTCAGTATAAATATTATAACCACTGCTGGGTTTGATCTAGCTAAATTCCATACCTTAAATTGAATTTTCAGTTATTTCTAGGAGAATTGAGATTTCACACTGATCAGCACTGCTGAGAGTGAAATCAAAGAAAATTCATAAAGAACTATTATGAAATGATATATTCATAGACTTTATTGAGTACTGAAAATGTTACATTAAATTTTGTTTTATTGCTATGATTTATAGACCTACTTGCACCTTTAATGAAGTATAGCCACAATTCACGATGTATCAATTTTATTTGTTAGTTAAATTTATGTGTGTGTGGGGGGGTGGGAGTGTGTTAATGGTATCCTAAAACCAACAGTTGCAACATCTTGCCTAAAAGAGCAGGGAAAATGTTAGGGAGACCATCTAGATTTCAGGTAGTAGGAAGCAGAGTACAATATAACAGAGGACCCAACATGAAAATGTTCAACATCAAGAAATCTGACACAAGTTAGTGGTGTCTCATCAGACAAGAAATATATGAGAATATATTATTATAAGTGCAGAAAGGCTGTTTTTGCCATTTATTTTGTCTTCCTACAGATAACTACATGTTAGTATTTAGGAATGAACTTCAATTTCAAGAGAATGACCTGAAGAAAGCAAGATAGGAAACCAGTTCTGGGAAAAGACCGGGGAATTGTATAGGTTACAAGACTCAGGACACCAATGTCAACAAGGGCATGTGGAGAAGATTTACTCATTGTTACTTAGGTGTAAGTGCTTGGTCAACACAACACATGTATTAAATTAAAAGAGGAATCGGTAGTTTGAATGGGCCTTCCTCATGCTGGTTTAGAGATGTGATAAGGGCATGACTGGGCCCAACTACAGAACACTGCAGTTATCCTCAGGATGTGGCTTTGATAATGAAATGAACAGAGAATTCTAATCCAGAACAATCTCCAATCATAGCATGAAAGTTCAGTAGTTATCATAAATTGGATTATTCAATTTCTCTCCCTTCTGACAGTCTTGAAAATGGGCCCTTTGACTTCTAAATCCTTGATGAGGAGTAGTCTACAATCTGTAAGAAAGGGGTTGAGATCTGTTCCATTATAAAAAAATAAAATAAAATAGTTCTAATTAGCAAAAGCCAAAACACTAGGGAAAGAGTACAGTGATGGTCTATCATCTAAAAACAGGATATGTAACCTAAGTAAACTTTGTAAAAGTGTTTGAAGGTAATGCAAATGATTTTCTGGCTTAGAAAAGACATTCTTAATATAAGTGGGTGTTTCTACATGAACAAGTAATCTGTTCTCTGATGCTTTTGAGTCATTTCATGTATTATATAGACAACTTCTACTTTCTAGATTTTATAAGTCATTTCTACTTAATGTTTTTCTACATAATTTGGTTGAAAAAGATAAATTCATAGAAGAGAAAATATCCCTGAAAAAAATACTTTTCTCATCCTGTACACCACTCAGCCCTCAAACAAAATTGTAACAGAAGGGAAAATGTTTAAGTGATATCCTGAAGGCCTTGAGAATTCATATGTAGAAGAGCTAGGTCTGAAATTCACATACCTTGATTTTCTGTGCAGTGCCTGGTATACTCATTGAGTTGATCTTTGATTTCCTACCTTTTGTTAGTAATATCAGAATTATGAAATGTTTTGAAAATTTCTGGAGTATCTAAAATAGCAACGATGTTTATTTTAAAGTTATATTTCAATAATTAATGAAAGTAATATTTAAAATGACATTAATAAAACCATGGCTTCCCTGATAACTCAGTAGGTAAAGAATCCACCTGTAAGTAGGAGATAACCGGTTTGATTCCTGGGTTGGGGGAAGATCCACTGGAGAAGGGATAGGCTACCCACTCCAGTATTCTTGGGCTTTTCTTATGGCACAGCTGGTACAGAATCTAACTACAATGAAGGAGACCTGGGTTCGATCACTGGCTTTGGAAGATCCCCTGAAGAAGGGAAAGGCTACCCAGTCCAGTATTCTGGCTGGAGAGTTCCATGGACTATATAGGCCATGGGGTTGCAAAGAGTTGGACACAAGTGAGCAACTTTCACACACAATAAAGCCATAAATTACACTGTCCTCTTTAATCATATTAAGAATACCAAAAAACTGCCAACCTAAAGTTGTGCCACTTTAAGCTATATGCTATTTTTGTATATATGAAATATTTTTTTTCATAAACTAAGCAAGAATTAGTGAATAGTCCCCAAGACTGCCCTCAGTTCAGTTCAGTCGCTCAGTCATGTCCGACTCTTTATGACCCCATGAATTGCAGCACACCAGGCATCCCTGTCCATCACCAACTCCCAGAGTTCACTCAGACTCATGTCCATCGAGTCAGTGATGCCATCCAGCCATCTCATCCTCTGTCGTCACCTATTCCTACTGCCTCCAATCCCACCCAGCATCAGTGTCTTTTCCAATGAGTCAACTCTTCGCATGAGCTGGCCAAAGTACTGGAGTTTCAGCTTTAGCATCATTCCTTCCAAAGAAATCCCAGGGCTGATCTCCTTCAGAATGGACTGGTTGGATCTCCTTACAGTCCAAGGGACTCTCAAGAGTCTTCTCCAATACCACAGTTCAAAAGCATCAATTCTTTGGCACTCAGCTTTCTTCACAGTCCAACTCTCACATCCATACATGACCACTGGAAAACCATAGCCTTGGCTAGACAGACCTTTGTTGGCAAAGTAATGTCTCTGCTTTTCAATATGCTATCTAGGTTGGTCATAACTTTCCTTCCAAGGAGTAAGCGTCCTTTAATTTCATGGCTGCAATCACCATCTGCAGTGATTTTGGAGCCCCCCAAAATAGTCTGACACTGTTTCCACTGTTTCCCCATCTATTTCCCATGAAGTAATGGGACCAGATACCATGATCTTCATCTTTTGAATGTTGAGCTGTAAGCCAACTTTTTCACTCTCCACTTTCACCTTCATCAAGAGGCTTTTTTGTTCCTCTTCACTTTCTGCCATAAGGGTGGTGTCATTTGCATATCTGAGGTTATTGATATTTCTCCCGGCAATCTTGATTCCAGCTTGTGTTTCTTCCAGCCCAGCGTTTCTCATGATGTACTCTGCATATAAGTTAAATAAACAGGGTGACAATATACAGCCTTGATGTACTCCTTTCCTATTTGGAACCAGTCTGTTGTTCCATGTCCAGTTCTAACTGTTGCTTCCTGGCCTGCATATAGGTTTCTCAAGAGGCAAGTCAGGTGTTCTGGTATTCCCATCTCTTTCAGAATTTTCCACAGTTTATTGTGAGCCACACAGCCAAAGGCTTTGGCATAGTTAATAATGCAGAAATAGATGTTTTTCTGGAACTCTTGCTTTTTCGATGATCCAGTGGACGTTGGCAATTCGATCTCTGGTTCCTCTGCCTTTTCTAAAACCAGCTTGAACATCTGGATGTTCACAGTTCACGTACTGCTGAAGCCTGGCTTGGAGAATTTTGAGCATTACTTTATTAGTGTGTGAGATGAGTGCAATTGTGCAGTATTTGAGCATTCTTTGGCATTGCCTTTCTTTGGGATTGGAATGAATACTGACCTTTTCCAGTCCTGTGGCCACTGCTGAGTTTTCCAAATTTGCTGGCATATTGAGTGCAGCACTTTCACAGCATCATCTTTCAGGATTTGAAATAGCCCTCACTTCTGCCATTAATAACAAGTTGAGGGTTCCAAATACCACCCTGGGTTTTATTTTTTAGAAGGGCTCACAAAACTCACTGAAAGCAATTATGTTTGTGGTTACAACATATCTCAGTGAAAATACACAGATATAAATCAGTTAAGGGAAGAGACACATGTGGCGGAAGATTCCAAAAGTTCAACATTCCATTTTGCTCCTTCCATAGAGTTGTGGATAACATTAACTCCTGTGAGCAATGATGGTTTGCTATATGCATGGAGCACAGCCAACCATGGAAGCTCTCTCAGGCTTTGATGTCCAGAGTCTTTGTCAGACTCTCTCAGGTAGACATGGTGGACAGCCCCCAAAACTGAGCTTAGCCCCCAGCCCCTCTGGAGCTACTGAGCTGATACTTTGTTCCTCAAATCCTACCACTATAAATCACACTGTTAAATTTGGTGGCACAGCCCAAGGATCTGGACAAACAAAGACACTTTTATAAAGCAGGACATTCCAAGGCTATAGAATTTCCTTCTCAGGAACCAGGGGCAAGGGTCAGACTTCTCTATGGGCAAGGTCAAATTGTTTACTGCACACTGAAAAATGTGTGTGTGTGTGTGTGTTTAATGTTCTCTTATATGAAAAATTGCCTATAAACTTTAAAATTATGGGAATATAGATACTGGAAGAGAAAGAAGGGATTTATCCTATCTGGATCCTAATTAGGGAATTCTCAGTTTCTAACTCTTGTGACCATCACTCCAATATAGCTTGTTTACTCTTGCAGCAGGTATTTCTTTCTGTAGCAGCAGCTGAATCCTGTTTTCCCAAAATGTGTCATTCCAGCTTTGTAGTTAGTATGCAAAACCTAAGCAGAGTCCCCTCCCACAGGGCCCTCATCCAAGTTCAGGTCTATCAACAAGAGGGGAACAGCTACTCTAACCACAAAGGTCTGACTCTCATCTCCGCGACAAACTCTTTAAAGTTTTAATAACTCCAACAACTTCCTTTGGTTCCCCTAGCCTTGGGGATTATAGGTACTTTCTACAGTTGCTTCTTCACACTACATTGGAGCTTAATGTCTATCTTTTTAGCTTTATACCTAGGTATAATTTTTTTTACATTGAATCTCTCTGTTATAGTAACTGAGTGACTTCTGTTCTCTGACAGAACTCTAACTGCTATGGAGGGGAGTATGTTGTGGAAATAAGTGGAAACTGAATATAGTTTGCTAGAAGTGACTTGACAATAAGGAGAAGAGACTCAAACATGACGGAAAAGAATTGCTATAAGGCACAGGGAAGATTTAAGGATGTTTGGGGAGAGAAAGGAAATGCTAGTGGAAGGAGAAAGCTTGCAAACTGATGAGATAAGAGGGAATGAAGGAGGCTGAAGGCCCCAGAGGCAACAGAAGTGATTTAGTTTAATGGACGAAGAAATTGTCATTAGTCTGAAAACAGAGGAAAGTGACATATTCCTTACAAGCAGGCAATAAGAAGAACAGGCAAAAAGCAGTTTAATGTTATAGAGAAGTTTTCAAGGGAGAAAGAAAAATGCAAGGGTAAAAGAGATTAAGAAATTTAATTCACATTAAAGAAGGTGGTGAACACCTCCCTAAATGAATAAAATAGAGGAATCTGAAAGAGAAGTAAACATCTGGACACCTGACTGTGGTCATCAATAGACAAAATCATAATACAATCACTATCCTGTGCATTTGATCTCCAGAATTTATTTATCTACTAGCTGCAAGTTTGTACCTTTAAACAATATAACTCAATGACAAATACACAAATAATCTGATTTTAAAAACTGGCAGAAGAACTGAATAGTCATTTTTCCAGAGAAGATATCTCTGTGGCTAATAGATACATGGGAAAATGCTCAACAACATTGATCATCAAGGAAATGCAAATCAAAACAATAAAATATCACTTCACACCTGTCGGGTCTATCATCAAGAAGGCAGGGAATCACAAGTGTTGGCAAAGATATGAAGAAAAGGGAACCTTTATAGACTCTTCGTGGTAATGTAAATTGGTGCAGACACTATGGAAAACAGTAAGGAAAACAAAAAATTAAAAAATAAGAGCCACCACAAGGTCAAACTGCTGAGTATATACCCAAAGGAATTGAAAACACATCCAAAAGGTACCTGAATTTATTGCAGCATTATCTACCATACGCAAGACATGGAAACAACCTGCGTCCATCAAAAAATAAAGAAAGAAGATGTTGTCTATATAGATACGATGGAATTTTATTAAGCCAAAAGCTTACTTTAATTTCATCTTTACTCTGTCCTTTCCATCTAAGCTGGTACTGTTTCTGCTAAAATAAGTTTCTCAAAAGCTTTCTGGATCTTATATGGATTTCACCAGGTTTCAGCCCATTAGTCAAAGACATAAGACTTTTTGAGATAATCCCTTCTCTATTTTTGTTTTTTAGTGGATGGTTGAGTGACAACGCCTTAAGCTTCCTAGAGAACCTCTAGTTTGATTGAGAGGATTCAGTTCATAAAGCACATCCTTAATCTCTTAAAAGTCCCTTTGAGTTATTGAATACTTTTGAGTTTTGGTTTTTCCGAGATTGCAGTAAAAGGTTATATAGTGACACATCAGTGACAAACATTTTTCTCTATGTCAAGTTTCTAGTAGCCATTTCTGAATTTAGAATCTTCTGTCATTCAAAGTAATTGAAAGCTTCAAAATCAGACATCCCTGGCTCCTCTTTAATAGTTCTTCCCTCAATTTTATCTCCCCTCATGCATTTTATCCTAAGTAGTAATAAGAAAACAGATAACACTATTAACACTTTGGTTAGAAATTTCTTTTTTTTTTTAATCAAAATTATAATTTACTTTTTTAATACTTAATATATTTACTTTTCTCCTTGATGGAAATTTGTATTTTTTTCAGCTTTATTGAGATATAATTGATATATCCAGCACTAAGTTTAAGGTATAGAACACTGAGTTTAATGTATACAGCACACTGATTCGACTTAAACATATATATGTAGTGAAATGATTATAAAAAGTTTAAAAGCGTCAATTATTTCATATATAAAAAAAGAAAAAGAAGGTTTTCCTTGCCATGAAAACTCTTAGGATTTACTCTCTTAACAACTTTTAAATACCCCTTACAGTTCTCTTAACTATAGTTATCATGTTTTACACTACATTTCTAGTAGAAATCTCCTTATCCACCTTTGTTCTTAACTTCAAAATTCTTATTTCAATAAGAGTGCAGTTTTGCTAGGTTTTCTGCCACTACATGATAAGGATGCCCCTTCTTCCAAATTCTAGTAACATGTTTTTGACTTCATTTTGAGCCTTCCCAGGCATCATCCTTAGAGCACCAATTTGTACCAGTAGTCTGTTAAAGGCAATTTAGACTTTCTCGCTCATTCTCGTCAAAATTATTTCATCCTCCACTTACTGCCTATTCCAAAGCTGCTCCCATATTAAAAAGTTTTCTCCAAAATATTTTTTTAAACATCAGTGGCACCTCACTTCCAAAATACCAACATTTATATTAATTTTATTTTAATGTTATAACAAATTACCACAAATTCATTAGCTTAAATGAAAATAAAATTATAGTCCTAGGTTTGTAGATCAGAAGTTCCAAGAATGACATAATTCAGTCATCTTTTTAGGACCTCATAAACAGAAATTAAAGTGCCAGCTAGGGTACTTTTCTCATCTGGAGCTTCGAGTGCTCATCAAATCTCAGTCAGATGAATAGAAGAATTCAGTTCCTTCTGGTATTAGAACTGAGATCCCCATCTTGCTAGCTTTTAGATTCTAGAGGATTCTAGAGGTTTTTTTCAGGTCTTAGTGTTAGGGCTTTCTCTATAAAAGCCCTACCTATGGTAGTTTACAACATACATAGTCATTTGCTTTCTTTCAGGCCTACAAGATAACTTTTCAATGATACACCATCTTCATTTAAAGACAGCAGCAGCAGCAGCAGCAGTGAGTTCAGGGCTGTCCTCAAAGTTACCTTATTATGTAAGTTGTATCCCATTATACTCACTGCTCTCACTCACACCAAAGGGAGGGGGGGTTATTAGAATGGGAATCTTGGGGGACCTTCTTAGAATTCTTCCAACCACAGATGGAGACAGTAGCAATTATCCACACCCTCCCTTCCAAGGGCATTACTGTTTCCTTCAGTGAGAATTTTACTGCAAAGTCAGTATTATTATACTTATTATTTGTTTTTTACCCTAGTACTTTTCAAAAAACAAATGACACAATCCAGCTTATTGGTCCTAGAATTTATTTTGTCTTGTCTCCATAAAAAAAATCTTCTCTATATGTCCCTAATTTCTACCCTTACTTTTCAACATCACCTCTATTCCTACAGGACTCAGCTCACTCCTGTACCTGCTGCCTCCCTCTATCTCAAGGAGCCAATGTTTGCTCAGCTGCGGCTCTCAAGACTTCAGTTCTCACTTAGACTGCCCCTGGCATGAGCTGAACTATTCAGTCTCCTTTGAGAGGAAGTGGGTAATGATGGTAGTGGTGCAAAGTGGTAACGCTAAAATAAAATACAGGAAAAAATTAAATCATGAAATAGCAACACAATTTTTTTTTGCCTAACATGCAAACTAAACCTCAGACATGTTATATGGAAGTTGTTTAAGGTTTTGTTATTTTTATGACTTTTGTGACCTAGAATTAATCTTATTTTTAGCTGACACTGGTTGTTAAACTTCATTTAATTTGGGGACTTACTTTACATTGCATGTATTTAAATGCACATATTTTATTTACATTGCTAAAATTACCCTTAGCAATAAGAAGTAGTTTCAAAATTTATATAAGTAAAGGTTTAGTATTAAATTCAGTAAAAATGATTACTAACTTTTTAAGGTAAATGTATTCAAAGAAATTAAGCAAAGTAATTTACATTTATTTAAATACACATTGCAAGATCAGTTTTTATTCAAATGGAGAAGCACTCTAATAAAATACCTGACCCATATTCCATAAACCTTTATGTTACTTAGAGATTTTTAAGATGAATTTAGGAAATGCAGAAGGTATGAGTGGGTATGTGTGGAAGACTATACATATAAAAGTATAGATATAGAGCATAGTGGTTTAAAACAAGCTGATTTTAAGCCTTGTTTTCAAATATAAGTCACAGAATGCACCAGCCATCTAGCTTTTAAAAACGTACTTTTCCTTTTGAGCCTTCAGTTTTCTCATCTGTTAGATGGAAATAATAATAATCTAAGACACATAATTTTGTAAACAGTAGACTAATGTACTTTACTAGCACTGTTCACATAATAAATTCATATTACACATATAATCAGGCATATAATTATAGCAGAGTAATGGTTTGGAAGCAATTAGTTTTTTATTGATGCTACAACAAATTATCACACATTTAGCGAGTTAAAATAACACACATTTATTATTATCTTATAGTTCTCTATGTTAAAAGCCTAACAGGGGTATCTCCAGGCTAAAATACATATGTTGGGAAAATAGAGTTACTTTCTAGAGGCTCTAGGTAAGAATCTATTTCCTTAATTATTTGAGTTGTTGGCAGAATTCAGTTCACTGAGACTGTAGGATTGAGTCCCCATTTCCCTTTCAGTTGAGTGTTGCTTTCTGTGTCTAGAAGTTGCCATATTCTTTGGTTCATGGACTTGGCTCCATCTTCAATCTCTTATACTTTTTGTGTGACACCTCTTTGATTCAGTCTTCTGCCTTTCTCTAATACTTGTAAAGGCCCACATGATTATATTGGGTCTTTGGAAGGAATGATGCTAAACCTAAAACTCCAGTACTTTGGCCACCTCATGAGAAGAGTTGACTCATTGGAAAAGACTCTGATGCTGGGAGGTTTGGGGGCAGGAGGAGAAGGGGATGACAGAGGATGAGATGGCTGGATGGCATCACTGACTCAATGGACGTGAGTCTCAGTGAACTCCGGGAGTTGGTGATGGACAGGGAGGCCTGGCGTGCTGCGATTCATGAGGTCACAAAGAATTGGACAGGACTGAGCAACTGAACTGAACTGAACTGAACCTTGATTCCATTTGTAAGGTCTTTTTTTTTTTTTTTTTCCATTTATATTAACATATTCTCAGGTTCCAGGGATTAGAATGTAAACATCTTTTGTTGTTGTTCAGTTGCTAAGTTGTGACCAACTCTTTGCGACCCCATGGACTGTAGCCTGCCAGGTTCCTCAGCCCATAGGGATTAATAGATAAGAATACGGGAGTGGGTTGCCACTTCTTCCTCCAGGTGGTCTTCCTGGAACAGGGATTGAACCCACATTTCCTGCATTTGCAGGTGGATTCTTTACCACTGTGCCACCAGGGAAACGCATAAACATCTTTAGGCGGGTATTATTCTGCCTATAATAATCAATATTCTTTAAGAATGCTGCCTAGACTTTTTATACAGAATCTGACTTTTATAGAATCATGTACACATAAGCGTCACTGGAGATTGTGTTAATATTAAGCAATGAGCAATATGTAATTCAGTATCAGAATATATAAACACACATACTAGACAATTCACACATAAATACACATATCCATCCATCCATGCCTAAAATTAATATACCATTACAAGTACAATGTGATTTTTAACTCTCAGTCTCATCCAGGAATTGACATTTTTCTTCTTGAGGGATGTGAGCAAGGGAAACTTCATGATTCTACTTGTATCTGATATTTATTGTTTTCTTTTTGTTTCACGGTTCTAAATTTTGAAATGTTTATGTGTTTCAAATTAGTATTCATCAGTAATTATCTTCTTTCTACAATATGTTTTACCAAGTTTTCTCAATTTATTTGTCTATCAGTTCAGTTCAGGTCAGTCGCTCAGTCGTGTCCAACTCTTTGCGACCCCATGAATCACAGCACGACAGGCCTCCCTGTCTATCACCAACTCCCAGAGTTCACTCAAACTCATGTCCATCGAGTTGGTGATGCCATCCAGCCATCTCATCCTGTGTCATCCCCCTTTCCTCCTGCCCCCAATCCTTCCCAGCATCAGGGTCTTTTCCAATGAGTCAACTCTTCGCGTGAGTTGGCCAAAGTATTGGAGTTTCAACTTTAGCATCTGTCCTTCCAATGAACAACCAGGACTGATCTCCTTTAGGATGGACTGGTTGGATCTCCTTACAGTCCAAGGGACTCTCAAGAGTCTTCTTCAACACCATAGTTAAAAAGCATCAATTCTTTGGAACTCAGCTCTCTTCACAGTCCACCTCTCACATTGATACATGACTACTGTAAAAACCCTAGCCTTGACGAGATGGACCTTTGTTGGCAAAGTAATATCTCTGTTTTTCAATATGCTATCTAGGTTGGTTATAACTTTCCTTCCAAGGAGTAAGTGTCTTTTAATTTCATGGCTGCAATCACCATCTGCAGTGATTTTGGAGCCCCCCAAAATAAAGTCTGACACTGTTTCCACTGTTTCTCCATCTATCTGCCATGAAGTGATGGGACCAGATGCCATGATCTTCGTTTTCTGAATGTTGAGCTTTAAGCCAACTTTTTCACTCTCCTCTTTCACTTTCATCAACAGGCTTTTTAGTTCCTCTTCACTTTCTGCCATAAGGGTGGTGTCATCTGCATATCTGAGGTTATTGATATTCCTCCCGGCAATCTTGATTCCAGCTTGTGTTTCTTCAAGCCCAGTGTTTCTCATGATGTGCTTTGCATATAAGTTAAATAAGCAGGGCGAGAATATACAGCCTTGACGTAGTCCTTTTCCTATCTGGAACCAGTCTGTTGTTCCATGTTCAGTTCTAACTGTTGCTTCCTGACCTGCATACAGGTTTCTCAAGAGGCAGGTCAGGTGGTCTAGTATTCCCATCTCTTTCAAAATTTTCCACAATTTATTGTGGTCCACACAGTCAAAGGCTTTGGCATAGTCATTTTTTGTCATTATTTCTCTATAGTTATAAGAAATTCAGGTGCCAAGTATAGGTTTTTCATCATCTGATTTTCTGGAGCTCAGATTATATCATGTTATTTTCTCTGTTATCTTTTGCACAATCTCATATCATCTGGAAACTTAAAGGGGAATATTTTCTTCAGTCTTGATAAAACTGTGCCTGTTAAAACTGCCTTTGACCTCAAAGGAACAATTTTATGTTTGTGCTCCAATGCTAGGAGGGGGGTTATAAAGAGTAACCTAGTTTTAGGAGAAAGAAAACAACGTCCAGGCTAGGTCACACCTGGAAAGTATTTCCCAAAGTGCAGAAAACACTTTTTCTATCTATGCAAAACTGTTTTGTCCCAGAATCTGACACTCCTTCTGACTGCAGCCACCTAAGTGTTGTGGTTTCATTGTCTTATGTATACCTCTCTATAGTTGTGTCCTTCATGGTTCTGGATATTTTTACAAATGTAATCCTGGCCTAGAGAAGCACTGTGTTTCATGTTTAACTTTATCAAGCAGCTTTTAATAGCTAGTGATTATAGGGAGAAATAAATAACATGACCTAAGTGCCTTTTTAAAAATGACTATTCAATATTTATACTCTATTTTATTACTTATAGAGTGGGTAAGTTCAATTAACACATTAATTTAATACTTATTCATCTCAGCTTCTTATGGGCTTATGATTTAACTAAGAACTTGTTATTTTCCTTACTTCTTTTTTAAATCTCAAAACTGATAAGAGCATTTAAAAGTTAAAGAACAGTGAGGAAAAACTTCCCCCTGGAAATCATACTATTTGATAGTTTCTATTATTTGTTCTTCTGGTGGTCACCTTTATAATTGTAAATAATGTGCTTATACATTATTTCCTATTTATCAACATCAAGCCTATCTTTTTATACTCGACTACTAGAGATGAGACTGATAGTTGTCCTATACAATCTTCCCAGTTGCCCTAAATTACTTCCAATCTTTCTTAATTTTTACTTTGGTTTTCCTTTTTATCACTTTTATAAATCTGAATACAGTGTTCAAATATAACTTGAATCATGAAATTTATATAGTAGATTTTGACTTTTTATATACACACTGAAACTAGTACTGCCGTAACTCTCCAACCTCTCCTTCCTCTCAGGTCTTCAATGACATAATTCCTTTCACAATGTGTTTATAACATTAACATTTTACTACATGGCTATAATTCTTTCATACTACATCATTGATTTTGAAAGATAAAAGGTCATAAATAATTTTTATTGCAAGATAGTAATGTAAATATTACCTGTGGAACAATCATATCATTGAACTTGCAGAGGACACAAAATCAGCTTTCTCTTAAACTTAACCTATTATTAGTTTAATCATTTTTTAAAAAATATTCTATTAAATGCATAAAGTCAAGTAATCTTTTAGCTTCCTTCACATAGACCACAAGTTATACAGCCAAATTTTCTCCATGAAATGTTTCATTTCTATTGTTGACTATTGTTTTCATTTCTATTGAGCGTAAGGCTTTCTTCACCGTATCTCTGAGATTATCAAGTGTCTTTGTTTTACTAATTATTTAAAAGTAGATTTTATGTACTGTGTGCTCAATCATGTCCGAGCCTTTGTGACCCCATGGACTGTAAACTGTCAGGCTTCTCTGTCCATGGAATTTTCCAGGCAAGAATACTAAGTGGGTTGCCATTTCCTACTGCAGGAGATCTTCCCAATCTAGGGATCAAAATCGCATCTCTTGCATGTCCTTCATTGGTAGGCAGATTCTTTACCACTGCGCCACCTGGGAAGTCCAAATGATTGCACTGCAAATCTGCTGCAAAATGTCATCCAAAGATTTGTTCTTAAGACACTTCTGGATTGTTTCATTGTGATTATTTATTTTTCAACCTTGGTTGCTAATTTTTTGTCTGTTTCCCACCCTGGAGAATTAGGCATGAGATCATGAAGGACCAGAAGATGGGTGGGATGGTGTCTGTCATTACAAGGCTTAATGACAGATGCCATTGTATATTCTAGAACTGGTCCTTGAACAAAAAGCCCAGTTGTCCAGGGAGAGCTACTGGGGGAGAAGTGGATGAGGATATCTGAACAGACTGTTTTTAGAAAAGAGTCCCCTGTCTAATTTCCAGATTGGCATAGAAACAGAGCTCTTTAGTGGTGTCAGCATCTCTTTATATAATATCTACCCTTCTGCATATAGTGGTTTAGTCATTACATTGTGTCCAACTCTTCTCAACCCCATGAACTATAGCCTGCCAGATACTTCTGTCGATGGGATTTCCCAGGCAAGAATACTGGAGTAGGTTGCTATTTCCTTCTCCAGGGGATCTCCCTGACCCTTCTGTATAAACAAAGGCAAATAAATGTTTACAATTCCAAACCTTTGTGAGTTAATACTTGAAATTTTGAGCATAGCTCTAGTCATGTCTGATTATAGCTCAGAAAACTCTCAGATTCTGGAAATAGTTTTATTGATTATTAGTCTAAATTTTTTATATGTTTCATGAGATACATCTTGTCTCTGAGTTGTCATAGATATATTAGTGATAATTTAGGATAAATTTGTTAAGGGCTGCGAACCCCACATCATGTCTCCATTTAAAAATGTTTCCATTTTTTAATTTATATAAAAACATTGTGTATATCTTCAAATTTTGAAGGAGGGGTTATTCTTCTCTAGTGTGAGGTGAATAACTAGATGAGGTCCTTTATTATGAAGACTACAAGGTCAGGCATGGCCTATCCTCTAACAATTATGTGCAGTAGCAGAATATTGTCTACAAAGGAGAATTTTATGCTTTTAGATTTCCACTTAAATTAAAAGTAGAACTGTACCTAAGGCTAGAATCTATTATTTAAAAAGAACTACCAAAGGAAAAAAATGCCAGGTGTTAAAAATTACTTGTGTGCAAAATGATGTTTGAAGTTTATGGCAAAGTTTATAGCAATGATGCTCCTTTGATTTGGGGACTTTATATATACTTCCTTTTGGATTTAAAATTCTTTAATTCTAATATACAAAAAATGTTTTTAAAATGTTATACTTTTTACTAATTTTTACATAAGCCTTATTCCCTACAATGCTAGATTGTACAAACAGTTCCCAACACATACTTTGATTTATTGGGCAGAATCTTGGTTCTGAAGTATATGTGTGAAGAACTATTAGCCCACATTATACTGAGCAAAATAAACTGAAATAAACATATTCAAATAACATTCAATAGTGGTTTTTAAATAAATGATTGTTTCAATTAATTTCATTACTATACTATTAGAGTATCTGTAAGAGTCAGAACTTAATAATTGCTTTTACCTTATAATAAACTGTGGAAAATTCTGAAAGAGATGGGAATACCAGACCATCTGATCTGCCTCTTGAGAAAGCTGTATGCAGGTCAGGAAGCAACAGTTAGAACTGGACATGGAATAACAGACTGGTTCCAAATAGGAAAAGGAGTACGTCAAGGCTGTATATGCAGAGTACATCATGAGAAATGCTGGACTGGAAGAAGCACAAGCTGGAATCAAGATTTCCAGGAGAAATATCAATAACCTCAGATATGCAGATGACACCACCCTTATGGCAGAAAGTGAAGAGGAACTAAAAAGCCTGTTGATGAAAGTGAAAGAGAAGAGTGAAAAAGTTGGCTTAAAGCTCAACATTCAGAAAATGAAGATCATGGCATCTGGTCCCATCACTTCATGGGAAATACACGGGGAAACAGTGGAAACAGTGCCAGACTTTATTTTTCTGGGCTCCAAAATCACTGCAGATGGTGACTGCAGCCATGAAATTAAAAGACGCTTACTCCTTGGAAGGAAAGTTATGACCAACCTAGATAGCATATTGAAAAGCAGAGACATTACTTTGCCAACAAAGGTTCATCTAGTCAAGGCTATGGTTTTTCCTGTGGTCATGTATGGATGTGAGAGTTGGACTGTGAAGAAGGCTGAGCGCCAAAGAATTGATGCTTGTGAACTGTGGTGTTGGAGAAGACTTTTGAGAGTCCCTTGGACTGCAAGGAGATCCAACCAGTCCATTCTGAAGGTGATCAGCCCTGGGATTTCTTTGGGAGGAATAATGCTAAAGCTGAAACTCCAGTACTTTGGTCACCTCATGCGAAGAGTTGACTCATTGGAAAAGACTCTGATGCTGGGAGGGATTGGGGGCAGGAGGAGAAGGGGATGACAGAGGATGAGATGGCTGGATGGCATCACTGACTCGATGGATGTGAGTCTGGGTGAACTCCTGGAGTTGGTGATGGACAGGGAGGCCTGGCGTGCTGTGATTCATGGGGTCACGAAGAGTCAGACACGACTGAACGACTGAACTGAACTGAATATAAAGAAAAGAAGAAACACTTTTCATCAGAACAATAAACTCTGACACCAGGAAAATAATTTTGCTTCATCCAATCAGTTTTTTCAACTTCAGGCAAAGTAAACATTGCGATAAATCTTTATTTAGTTCATCTAATTGCAAAAACAGAATATTATGTGCCCAGTAGTTCTTAGAAGGAAATTTGTAATGATTTAATAGAATACAGCATGTTTCCTGAGCTGAATCCTTAAGAAATAAACTGTAGGAATTTATAGAGTTTGATATTACACACCAAAGTTTTCTTGAGTTAAGAGAAGGGTGAAAAGAATAGTGGTAACATATCATTTATATTCTACTATTTACAACCTAAATATTCTATGCTACATTTAGCAGTTACGCATCATCCTTCTACTGAAATTCTTCTCTCTACTAAATTATAATAGTTCTCCAAAACAAACTGAAGTGTGATAATGAGTTTGTTATTTGTACCTTGCAGTTCAATAACTGTGGAATAAAAATAAGAAGGATTTCTTGTTTGCTTAATGTAGATTTTTAGAATATATAAAAATGCATTTGTGAAATTTAAGAAGACCATTTATATGAACTGCATGGATAGAAATACAATTTAAACGTAAATTTTCTTAAAGTAAATGATCAGTATTTTTTCAAGCGTGTAATGAGATTTCATTTCTGTCTTCATTTTATGATTAATACACAAGTTGGTTTTAAATATTTAAACTAAATATACAAATTGCTTGTTTATAACTAAACAGTTCAGTAGCTCTTTTTTAAGTCAAGGCTATTTTTCAAGTAACACAAGTAAATGTTTCTGAGAATTCAAATTCCAGATTGTAGAAGAAGCTTCATTTGAATTCAAAGCAAAAGGATTTTCAATTTATAAGGGAGATTATCCTTTTCCATTTTATTTCTGATAAATCAGGAGAAATAACTTTTTTGAAGCAAAATGAATGTTTTAAACTAAGAAGTTTTAACTATAGAAATGACTAATCAATTAACATTTGGACATGATCTAAAGTACTCAGTAATTTAACATGACAAAGTGTGCTACTCTGGCATGTTGACTATTTTGAATTAAAGTTATTTAAGAAACAGAGGATGCAAGAACACTTTGACCTTCCCTTGTCCCTCTGAACACAGAAGATAAAGTTTTCATGGGAAAGATACCCTCCCTGTACCAGGAGGGAACAAGGAATCCTTATCAAGATACAGGGAATTTAGGTCTGAGAAGACTCTATAAACAAACATATTATTTCTTCACTAATTTACTCTCCCAAGCCCAATCTTGTCAATTATTCAAAAGCTTACTGTTTCTTTGTCTTAAAGGTATAAAAGTCACCTGCTTTGGTCACTTCTTTGAGTCTCATATCTTTGGGGATTCTATAAACATGAAATTAAATTTATTTTTCTCTTGTTAATCTGTTTTATGTCAATTAATTGTTAGGCCAATCAAAGAACCTTGCTTAGAAGAAAGGAAAAGTCTTTCTCCCCTACAATTGTAAATATCACAATTTATATTACTTATAAAGTTATGGTTTGAAAACTTGATAATAATATTACATTTTATACAACTTTAAAAGGAAATTGTTATATTCTACCAATTTTAAAGGAAAAGAGCTACAAATAGTGCTACTGTTCCATCTCTTCAAAAAAAATAGTGATAATATTTTAGGAAATGGAAAATAGCATGGGGTGTGGCATTTTACTATATGTCATAAAGTTCTGCAACATCTCTCTTTTTTCTTATTTAAAATAAATGAAAAACAGCCTTTTTAATGTACCTTTCTTAAGATATTAGAAAGAGAAATGTTTCTAGACTTTTTGGATAGGGTCAGAAAAGCCCAGAATCACCTTTCCTTTTTGAAATAAGCTTAAAAGAGTCAGCAACTCACTTGTCTCAGCTTCAGCAACAGAAGAAGTTATTATGAGGAAAGCATGAGGGATATTTTAAATAGGAAGCTCTCTTTTGATTTTTTTTACCACTGGTAGCAACCTCACTATTAAAAGTTTTCCATCTTGATGACTAGAAGCATCAAATTTACTTTGTTCCTTACTCAGTATAGTTTTTATGACTTGATGCTCTTTTCCTCTCTCAGTCTCCTACCCACATTGGAGATCACCACCTAGGGAAATAGCTATTTGTGCATAAAAAATGATATCAGAGTTTATTACAGTGTGAAAAGTCTCAAGTCACAATCATGATTAAGAGGTTAGCTCTGTGAGCTGTATCATTAACTTCTGTATCTGGCTTTCTGCAACATTTGGATTGCTAGCATTTCTTAGTTGCAAGCCGATCCAATCCTTGATAGAGTGTTTATCCTCTCTCAATGTGTATTTTAATGAAATACTTCCAAGTAAAAAGTAGAAATTCCTCAAATGACAGTTTCTAGTAACCCAAGACTGGAGCTGCACTCCAGGTACTGCACAACTAGAAATCACCTAAGCCTAATTGTATCAATCTTTTGTCTCCTTCTCAATTCATTCTTTATTCTCTTAAAATTCTTCCTATGATAATCCATTTCCACTCACAGAAACCTGGTTTTCACCTGTATTAAATGATTTTTAATATTTCTGACATATATCTCTATGCTTCAAAAATTTATATTTAAAACACATGCTGCTGCTGCTAAGTCGCCTCACTCGTGTCCGACTCTGTGCGACCCCACAGAGGGCAGCCCACTAGGTTCCTCTGTCCCTGGGATTCTCCAGGCAAGAACACTGGAGTGGGTTGCCATTTCCTTCTCCAATGCATGAAAGTGAAAAGTGAAAGTGAAGTCCCTCAGTCGTGCCCGACTCTTAGCGACCCCATGGACTGCAGCCTACCAGGCTCCTCCATCCATGGGATTTTCCAGGCAAGAGTACTGGAGTGGAGTGCCACTGCCTTCTCCGATTTAAAACACATACAATTATTTAAATAAATTATACAATAAACACAAAATACTTATTTTTTAATACAAAGGATACACAGAATATAAACATTCGGAAAGATGCACTATCTATTATTGTTGAAAATTCCACAAATTTCTACCCTTGATAGCATCCTTCACCAACATGACATCATAAGAATATTCTGGGCTTGCTGCATAAAGGTGCCCTCTGTGTAGAGCTGGATAAACTCCAGGTAGTTTATATGCTGTTGTTGGCAGAGTGTATAGATTTATACATCATTCTTTATTTTGACAGTGTGCTGACATGGAGTTGAGCCAACGTTCAGACCTTGTACTGTACATGTGGCTCTGACCTTTGAGGGCTAGAACACTCTATGCCACTGTGCTTGTGCTTCAGAAATACAAAGATGCAAAGGAGAAAACTGTATAAGTTATAAGCTGTATTGAGGAATATTTCACAGCAGACTAGAGATTCTATAATATTTGAGTCTTCTATCTATTTGAGGTCAAGTCTGACTTGAGTGAAATTCCTGGTGAGATGGAACTCTCAAATAATTTAGCTTTTCCTTTATCTCACTCTAGATAAAGGAAAAGCTAAATTATTACCATGTTACTCCGGTACCATGCAGATTGCTGTTGAATACTGTTTCCTACAAGCAATTCACCTTAACAATGTTGTTAACAAGAACAACGTACATTAATTTTTATTTTTTTTATTTTTTTAAATTTTATTTTATTTTTAAATTTTACATAATTGTATTATAAAAAATAGAAGGAGCTTCTTGTATGTTTTCACGGAATCCTAGATCACTATTAATAGCCTAGGACATGGCTTTTAGTTTTCTTGTCTGGAATACTGATTCCATTAATGTAGGAATCTAATCCAGAAAATGGATTTCCTGTACTGTAACTCAAAGATGACCACTGAATGACACCTAATACCAATGTATAGATTCACAGTGAAAAACAACTCAATATATATGTTTAAAAACCAGAAAATTCAGGATGGAACATTATTTTCCTGTACTATGTTGTAAAGAGTATACTCTCTCAAGATAAAAGACAGAAACTGTGCTTTTTACTAAATAAGGCTACTAAATACAAAATTTCTGGTGAATATAAAGTCTTGTTAAAGAGAATTGGATAATCCTAATAAACACTGATAAGCTGATCATCCATATATTCTTTTACTATACAAAACTAACTAAGCACCTAAAATGTGGAGGGTACACTGCCTAATGTTAAGAATATATCGGTAAGAAAAAGACTTTTTATGAATCCTTAATGAATACTGGCAGATTACAAAATTCTCTCTCCTTTATACTGCTCTAATGATTATGGCAAATTCTAAACACCTTAAGATTATCAGCCATAAATTATGATCATATAATAAACATATTGTATATTTTTAATCTTTTTACTTTGAAATAATTATAGATTCACAGGAAGTTTTAAAGATAGTAAAGAGATGGTATACCAGTAACTCAGTTTTTCCTAATGGTGACATCTTATGTAACTACAGTTGACAAAGTTCTCTAATTGACCAAACTCTAGCCAGGCTCCTCTGAGACTTCTTCTCTACTAGGCCTCAACCTTGACCCATAAAGACTTAAACAAATACTAGATTCTAACAGGGAAAGGCTTCATTGCTAGAATGACTAGAGCTTCTTATAATAAAGTATCTGCCTGAGAAAACTCAAGGTTGCCAAAAGAAATTACTGTTTCTTGCAGTCAGCAGTTGAAGTTGGGGCCCCTGTCTCCCAGTCTCTGTGGCAGGATAGGAACCTAAATTTGAAAAGGGCCAGTCAGCAAACGCAGATGGGTTTCACAGGAACTAACCACCCACTTCTCCAAGCCAGGCTTCAGCAATACATGAACTGTGTACTTCCAGATGTTCAAGCTGGTTTTAGAAAAGGCAGAGGAACCGGAGATCAAATTGCCAACATCTGCTGGATCATCGAAAAAGCAAGAGAGTTCCAGAAAAACATCTATTTCTGCTTTATTGACTATGCCAAAGCCTTTGACTGTGTGGATCATAATAAACTGTGGAGAATTCTGAAAGAGATGGGAATACCAGACCACCTGAGAGTTCCTTGGACTGCAAGGAGATCCAACCAGTCCATCCTAAAGGAGATCAGTCCTGGGTATTCTTTGGAGGGACTGATGTTGAAGCTGAAGCTCCAATACTTTGGCCACCTGATGTGAAGAGCTGACTAATTTGCAAAGACCCTGATGCTGGGAAAGATTGAGGGCAGGAGGAGAAGGGGATGACAGAGGATGAAATGGTTGGATGGCATCACCAACTCAATGGACATGGGTTTGGGTGGACTCCGGGAGTTGGTGATGGACAGGGAGGCCTGGCGTGCTGTGGTTCATGGGGTTACAAAGGGTAGGACACAACTGAGCGACTGAACTGAACTGAACCACCCACTTCCAGATTTTTGTATTTTTTCACTTTCTTAACTCTACTAAGCCTCTGCTCATCCTCCATAACTTCTCATCTTCCCTTAAAGTACCCAGTTATTTATGATAAGAATAAAAGTTGAATTCATGCTGTATTCTTTTCTTGCTGCACTAGTAGAACATGCCCTCACCATCGGTATCTGAATTTGCTTATCTTTGACACAGTCAAAACCAGGAAAATGATATCGATACAATCCACAGAACTTTTTCAGATTTCACTAGTTTTACCTGCACTTGTATGTGTGTGTATGTGTATACATGTGTCTACACTCAAGATATAGAACTGTTTTTTCACCACAAGATCTCTCTTGCTACCTTTTCATAGTTTATGCCTTTCATTAACATCTCCTTCCAGCCTATCCCTATAATTTTGTCATTTAAAGAATGTCAAATAAATGCAAGCACACAATGCATATATATATATATATATATATATATATATATATATATTTGTGTGTGTGTGAGTAAGGCTTTTTTCTTCCAGTATAAGTCCTTTGCGATTACTCTAATTGTTCTGAGTAGAAGTAGCTCGTTCCTGTTTATTGTCAAATAGTGCTTCATGATATGGATGCACCCCGGTTTGTTTAACCATTAATCTACAGAAGGCCATTTGGGTTGTTTTTAGTTTCAGGCTATTACAAATAAAGTATAACATGCATGTTTTTGTATCAACATAAGTTTGATTTTCTCTGGGATAAAAGGCTAGTAGTGAGGTTGCTGAGTCATATATAAAGAACATTTTTAGTTTTTGTGGTTTTCTTAAAAACTGCCAAAATATTTTTCAGAGTGGTTGTGCCATTTTACATTCTCACCACCAAAGTATGTGAAATTGTTTCTCTGTATCCTTGGCACCATTTGGTGACATATTGCATTTTATTGTGGAGTAATTAGTCTTATCTTGGTGATATAGGTCATATTAACAGCACATTACATTATTGCTGTAATGTATTGGAGTAGTTTTTTATATATAAATGATAAATTTAAGGTACTCAAATTTGCAAATGTAGTATATTTAAGTAAAAATGCTATTTTCATATTTTAATATGTCACTGTTTATGCTTATGACATAATTGACAGTACACAGTTAAAATCTGCAGAATTGCATTAGAAGGAATAAAACTGTTTGGAAAGTTTACAGTAAAATGTCATAGTCTCAATAATGGAAGGATACTAAGCTGAGACCTAATACTAAAGTAAGTTATAAAATAGTTGGATAGGGAGCATTTGATAATTATTCATCTTTGGAAGTTTACAAATTCCTTAGCTAACAGTTAAAGTGTATTAAGTAGTCCACAATGTGGTTTCCACCAATGACACTTTTCTCTTTCACTTTGACTTTTGGAAGCTGTCAAGTCCTGTCACTTAAACACTTAATTCAATATTTTGTGGCTCAGTTACTGTGAAATGCTAAAGTATAAGTTATATATTTACATACTTGTATAACTTAAGTTATATGTAAGTTATATATAAGTTATAGGCTAATATACAAAAATATGTTGGCCTATATTTTTATTAATTTGATGTGGAAAAATAGGTATGTGTTCATATCATATTTTTGCATATTACATATGACAGCATATATAAGTGTATACCTATACCTATATGTATAATGCTCATACATTCATATATGCATGTGTGTATTTTTTTTCCTTGATAAAAATAGTCAAGATATATTGGTCACTTTTTATGTACTAGGCATTGTTATATAACTTAATACATGTACTATCTCATTAATTACCAAACCATCATACAATATAAAGTGAGCACTCGGACTTGCTAAGTTTGAACGTAGAGGCTACATTATTATCCACTATATGATAGTCTATTCACTTCAACAGGGAGAGAGAGGGAGGAAAGCAAAAAATAGATTTGAATAAATTAGGCACTAAGTTCAAAGTAGTATTAAAATGAACTATTTGAGTAGCTTTGCAGCAATGGCACCCCACTCCAGTACTCTTGCCTGGAAAATTCATGGACGGAGGAGCCTGGTAGGCTGTAGTTCATGGGGTCCCTAAGAGTCGGACACGACTGAGTGACTTCACTTTCACTTTTCTCTTTCATGCATTGGAGAAGGAAATGGCAACCCACTCCAGTATTCTTGCCTGGAGAATCCCAGGCATGGCGGAGCCTGGTGGGCTTCCGTCTATGGGGTTGCACAGAGTCCGACACGACTGAAGTGACTTAGCAGTAGCAGCAGCAGCAGCTTTGATAGATTAGCTGACATCCCCTCCACCTCCAAACCCACACATACTTTGAATGATTTTCTAAACAGAATCTAAACTACTATTTCATAGTGTTTCTTGAAGACATTTACACTTGTAGTTCCTATATATTATTTATCAGTATAGATTCTGGTTATTTATAAAAACTTGATGACAAACATCTATTGCCCCAAATTCCTGCTTTGAAGCTTCCTGAATTTGTATGCATAAATTCAGATTAGTACATTATATAATTCTTTATTTTTCAGTGAATAGATTCAGCTTTTCCTTATTTGCTTCCACCTACTCTATTGTCTACAAATTATATATTTACATTTATTCATCTGTGTGAAAGACAAGTAGAGATATTTTCTTTTAAAATGGCATCTAAGTCAATCATTATTTCCAGTTATTCCATGTATTACTATTTAAGCTAATGTTGGCATGTTATATGTGGAAAATAATGTATCTGTTAATTTATTTGGAAGGTCATATTTTTATTCCCTAAACTGGGATCATTGGTTTTAATTGAAAAAAGAGAGTGGTCAAGAAATCTCGTTTACACCAAATATCATTCATTAAGTTTTTTTTTCAATATCGTGGGAAGTCAATGTAACTAATTTTAAGGTTAAAAAGAAAAAGATCAAGAAACATATTGACTATAGTTAATAATTCTGTAATGCACACTTGAAATTTGCTAAGAAATTTGATCTTCAGTGTTACTTGCTTTGAGTTGGAAAAAGGTTTGCGTTTACACTTGTAAGTTTACTCATCCTTTTAATGTCTGCAAGGTTTTTTAACGCAATTCTCAAGGCTTTAAGAAATGCAAACAGGTTTCCTACCTTCGCATGACAACCTTGGGCCCAGGCGCAGATGCGGTGGGAGTGGCCGAGAGTTCCGGTCAGGAGCGGGGTCTTCATCTGCCGTGCGGCGCGCAAGGGAGGCAGGCGGGCAGTGAGCTCTGGGGGCTGCAGGGTGTCCTCTGGCCACACCAGGTCTCCATCTGCAGCCTGGTGTGCAGGTTCAGGGCACTTCCCAGCAGGCCCGGGCCTGGGCCTCAAGAGTGTCTCTGCTCCACCTGGGAGCCTACCTGAAGTCCAAGGCGAGGCCGGCCGAGGCTGTGGTGACCAAGGCCGTGGCGGCCAAGTCTGAAGGGTCACCAGCAGGCCACGGCCTGGAAGAGCATCCCCCGCGGGCCCTCGCTGGCCTGCTGCTCTTCAAGGCTCAGGTCCAGGAAATGGACGTGGTGGTTGGGCGGAAGGAAACTTTCAGGCCTCTGTACTGAGACCGCCAGTCTAACTGCATAGTGGCTGCCTAGCTGGCTTCTCAACTGTGGGGTTTAGCAAAGTGATGGACGCTGCTCAGTACTAACACGTGCCTCGTAGGCCTCCTGGTACCAGACTGCTACCAGGAACCGTGGGCTGCCTTCGGGAGATGCTGGTGGCCTCCAGGAGCTGAGGGGTCACTAGGGGCCTGAGGTGCCTCCTGTCAGCCGTCAGCAGGAAGTTGGGGCCAACCACCTCCATGAATCTGGGAGCCACCTCTTCTAACCCTGGAGCCGCTGTCAGGAAGACACCTTGATGGCTGCCTCCTGAGACCCAAAGCAGAGGATACAGGTGAGTCTGGCCTGGCCGACTTATGTGCGAAATTGTAAGATTACACGTCGCAGTTGCTGAGATTTGATGATTTGTTATGCTACAATGGAAGTGAAACTGAAAGTCTTTTAGTCATGTTCGACTCTGTGCCTCCATAGACTATACAGTCCCTGGAATTCTCCAGGCCAGAATACTGGAGTGGGTAGCCTTTCCCTTCTCCAGGGGATTTTCCCAACCCAGGGATCGAATCCAGGTCTCCCACATTGAGGGCGGATTCTTTACCAGCTGAGCCACAGGGGAAGCCCAAGAATACTGGAGTGGGTAGTGTATACCTTCTCCAGTGGATCTTCCTGACCAAGGAATCTAACTGGTGTTTCCTGCATTGCAGGCGGATTGTTTACCAACTGAGCTATCAGGGAAGCCCACAATATGTCACAATAGAGAACTACTCTATGTGATTTCAGGCGAAAAACGAAAGGGTAACTTGCTAAAATTCTGTGTAGCACATATCCTTAAAAACAGATTTCAGTGAAGGGAAACAGGTTTAAAAGAAGTCATGGACACCTTAGTTGCTGTCAAATTGCTCTCATATAAGAGAATTCTGGAAAATCAACCTTTGAGAGATGACTCATCTTCAGCCCCACTGGAAGAATAAACTGGAAGCAGGTTTTAATAGCACAAAGACTAACTGTTTCTTGCCTTTATAAGGAGTTAGTCTCAGAGGCAAGAGGAATTTCTAAATTTGGAAATGGCAAGAGCTGCTTGGTAGCCCTTTAGGAAATTTAATAGAAGTTCCCAGGTGGCGCTAATGGTAAAGAGCCCGCTTGCCAATGCAGGAGACACGAGAGATGTGGGTTTGATCCCTGAGTGAGGAAGTTCCTCTGGAATAGGAAATGGCAACCCACTCCAGTATTCTTGCCTGGAGGATTGCATGGACAGAGGAGTCTGGCAGGCTACAATCCAATAGGGTCGCAAAGAATCCAACAGGACTGAAGGGAAACAAGCAAGCAATTAGTTAAAATCCCCATTGTGACCGAGAAAAAACAAATGAGCTGTGGTTAGGATAAATGCTTATGCAATCCTTATGTCAGGGAGGGATTATGCTAACTAGGGTGGGTGTGCCCTACTAGGTAGCTTCTGTTCAGTTCATGGCTGGCAGTTGCCACATGGGATTGAATCTGCCTTTAGCTGGGTTTTCCATCCATTTAGAAGGTTTCAGAAGCATGTGTTTGTAAATATCAAATAAAATATATAATTCAAAACATGTTTAAGGTTGTATACCTGGAGACCAGTTGTTTGTAGCTCCTGAAATACCATAAGGTTGCTTTATGAAATAGTGATGGTACACCAGAGAATAGACAAGGGAAAGTCAACCACAAGGAAAATCTTCAATTAGAAGAGGAATGAATCATTTTCCTTGTGCTGAGAGTAGAAGGTCATGACACAAGTTTGGAGAAGACACTCTACCAGGATGATATAATCACCAAACATGGAGGGATGATGTCAGATCAATGATTTTGCAGAACTGGGAAAAGTACAAGCTGTCCTATTTTTGAAATTTATATACCATTTGATATTTTACTCTGTGTGTGTGTGTGTGTGTGTGTGTGAAATTCAATCACATTACTGCAGTTTGGGACTATGAAAGTAATGTTTCTATTTATATTGGAGAAGGGAATACGAATACACTCCAGTATTCTTGTCTGGAGAATTCCATGGACAGTGGAGCCTGCTGGGCTACAGTCCATGGAATCACAAGAGTTGGACACAACTAAGCAACTAACACACACACACACACACATATAATTTTGTCCACATTTTTACATGCATGATTTATACATGCCAGGGAGTAAAACAGCTGGATTTAGAATGCACAAATCATTAACTACAAATCATTAATGTACAAATCATAAATACTGCTAAATAGTTTTTCATAATGGATATACAAATATACAGCCCATCAATTCAGCATAAATAGTACCACTATTTCTGTCATTTATTGTCTGTTAGTCTTTGTAATTTTGCTGATTTCTGTTGATGTGGTCTATCACTCGGACTGAAATTGAATTTTCCTGATGACTAATGAGTTTGAGCACCTTTTTCATGTCTTAAGGGTATTTACATATTCTTTTTGTCAAGTGCCGATATCACATTGCATTAATTGCTAATACTGCAGCTTTTCAGATGTCTTTGGTTGTTTGGATTTCCATATGAACTGTGGAATCCAAATCAAAATTCTGAAATTTTGTTTGAGGATGCATAACATCTATAGAGTAATTTTGGGAAAACTGACATTATAAATATTGAGCATTCCAATCTATGAACATGGGTAGTGAAAACATATAGGCTTCATTTATTTTCACTATTTTATAGTTTTTTTTTTTTTTTTTTAGGTGAATGTTCGAACAGTATTCATTAGGTTTATTTTTGGTATTGAAGTTTTCTGAAGTTATGATAAATTATTTTGTTTATTAATTTGATTTTTAAATATCTTCTAATGGTATATTGAATTACACTTGAATTTTTTATATTGGTATTTATTTTAGCACACTTCAGGAATTTATTCTAACAGTTTTGAGGGGATATTATTTAAAAATTTTTATGTGTATAATCTTGATGTTGCAAAACTGACATTTAATTTTACTCTTTAATCTTTGTGATTTCCATTTCTTATTCTTGCTTTATTGAGTTGAATAGGAGTTGGATATTTAAATAGAAGTTGTGAGAATGGACATTCATGTGTCCTTCTCAATCTTAAGGAAAAAAATATTTCACCATTGGCTATATTGAATGTTGACGATTTTTATATGTACCAATGATAATTCTAAATTTTATTAATTTTAGAATTCTAAAATGCCTGCAAGCTTTCTGACCCCTGATAACCATACACCTCTTTACAAAAACTAACATAGTTTTAGTGTAGTTTGCTAGCAGCTTTTCATTTTAGTTACCTTATATAAAGAGACCCCATGTCTCATAAACCTTATTTATCCTCTTTGAACCAATGAGCACTTTTTTTTTCAATTTATTTAAACTAATAGAACAACAAAAACAGTTTACCCATTTCTTCCACCTCCTTTGCTTCTGGCAACCACTAATCTTTTCTATGAATCCATGAATATGGTTTATTTATTTATTAGATTCTACATATGAGAGAGATCATCCAGAATTTGTCTTCTCTGTTTTATTAGTGTAATCCCTTTGTTGTTGCCAATGGCAGATTTTTTTTATCATTAATGAATATTAAGTTTTATTAAGTTAGTTTTCCATATTTATTGAAGTAAATTAGTCTTTTCCCATTTTTCTGTTTCTATGGCGAATTAAGTGACTTTTGCTCATGCATTCTTTTGATTGTAACTGCAGTTGGTCATGATGCATATATTATTCTTTTTATACAGAGATAGATTCAATTTGATAATACATTAGTTAGGATTTTCAACTATGATTATGAGAGAGGTTTCCATTGCCTCTGATTGTTGTCCTTTTGATATCCTAGTAAGATTTTGAAATTGAGAATTTTCTGACCTCATAAAATCAAGCAAGAAACAAATGTATAGGTGTGTGTATATATGTATAAAAACTCTGATTTTATATATATGTGGAATTTGGCAGAGAAGACATCTGGGATTTGATCATTTATAAATATTTTAATTATATATTTGTATTTTAGGAGATATGGGACTATTTGGTTTTCCTATTATTTATTCTGTTTGGCATGTTTTCTAATCTTCTAAAGTCTGTGAGAGCCATAATTTATGATTAGCTTCTTAGCTCATTATTAGATATTTTGTGTCGGACTTTCCAGATTCCATTTAAATTTGTCAAGTGATTTGAAAGAATTTTTTTGCCACATTCTCTCTTGAGCTCTAAATGAAAAGAAAAAAAAAAACGACTGCCTTTTATTAAAAGGGTGTATGCTTTACAAAGAGTTTTTTTAGTAACAAATTTAGTTAGAAAGTGTCTATATTTCTACCCTGTCCCCACCTTAGCTTGAACTAATTTTGGCTGATATTAAACTGAGGGAGGAAAGAGTAATTTGTTTTCCCCACCTCAACTTTGGCTTTGTTTTTTAATCCTGTAAGGAGAGTCACTACCTAGCTATGTCCGACACAGATAATTTTGCAGCATAAGCATTCCTGAACTTCCTTACTCAAAAGTTGTTTATTTCTAAGAGCTTTGCTCTCACAGTCAAGGGAACCATAAATTCTAGCCATGTGTAGTGACAGCAGAAGATCAGATAAATGATGAATAAATCCTAGTCTACTCCAGCATGGATACCTGCCAAGGAATAAGGGTTAGATGTTAACGTTTTACAGTGCCTTCGCACTGTGGAAGATCCCAGGGTTATATGGAACTGAGAGGGAGAGTGGTAGGCTAAACAGATTAATGTACTCTCAAATTGATTGAGATTAAAATTTTACCTACTGACAACGTAAAGATTAAACTGAATTACAGAAAAGATTCGTTAAAGTTATATTTTTGAAGCAGGAGTTTGAAGTAGAGATTTGTATTCACTCTACACACACACTTTTTTTTTTATTTTCTTTTTTTTCAATATTTTTATTCAATATCTATTGAATACAGGATTCATGTCTTTTTAAAGTATATCATGTTTCTGTTTGCATTTTAGTACATGTATATCTACTCTATTCATTTGAAATGCTTCATGGTGTTTTATAGCATAGGTAGTGTATAAATTATCTAACCACCTCCCCTGGGATGGGTACTGGCATCTTTTTCTGTTTATATTATGAAAAACAATATTGTGAGATCCTTAGTAATTATTCCTTTTCTTTCTGTGGGAAAAGTGAACAATCTGCCAAAGGGAATATCCTTTTATCACTGTAAGATAGTAGGTTCAATAAATAGCTCATGATTGCTTTCCAGAATTTCTTGAAGTTACTCATTTTTGCTTATTTTTCCATAGTCAAAAATAAGCTATGTGAAATCTAATCCAAGATATATATGGGGATAATTGTTTTTAAATTACTGTTTACCTAAGTTAAATAAAGCGAATGTTTATATCTTTAGGTACTGTTCTCTTACTTAATAGCTCTTTTTTACTCTTTTTTTTTTTTTAATTCTAGAGTTTTAAAATTAAGGTTACAAATAAGCCCATCAATAGTTGGGTTTCCCTGATGACAGATTTCTATTCATAATAATCTTTTTCCCAGGTCATTATACTAATTGCATATCTTTTTCTTTCATTCAACTCTTTAGCAACATAAATTTCTAAGGAGATTTATTGACTATAAACAACTTCAACAATAAGTTCTCAGCAAAAGCATTTAATTTTACTTTAGCTAAAAATTTATAGTTTGAAAGGAATACTTATAACTGGCAACTATCTAATGTTTCAAGGGTTCCCTCCTGCATCACGGTGCACATCAAAACTATGACTAACTCGAATTTAATTGAATATTTGTAAGGTGATGGTATATTTTACCCAAGAATAATTTCAACTTGATTATCAACTTGGCACGTAAAATATTAGACTGAAAATGAGCATATGTTGATGGTGAAGTGGCCAATAAAAATGCCTGCAGTTAGAGTGGTTAAAATATTTTCACATTTCTTTCAGCATCTTTATGAAATGTTAATATTAAATATATAGTAATTGTCATTATGATACTTACATGCAGTGTTATAAATGCTTGATTTTGGAATATTTTGCTATAACTTCCATCTCCTTTTATACACCTCTTTTTTTTTCTGTGTTATTTGCAATATAATTAAACAGTATGAAAATGACATTCTTGAGGTCTAGTTGTAATGTGAATGAAAATAACATTTGCAGAGATGATATAGTGCATGATTTATTTTTTCTTTCAAAGCTGTTTATGGATCACCTATAATAGCTCTAGTTACTATGGTGGATGATTGTGTTAGGATGAAACAGAGGTCATGCTTCATTTTAGTTCAGCAAATACAAGTCACCAAGCTTTGTAAGAAGTAAACCTACTGTCATGCAACAAATTATGAAAATAAGAATGTATAGTAATGGTTAATATTAAACATAAGAAGTAAAAAGCAAATCTTGACTCCTATACCAGTTGGAATTTTATGTGTTGGTGGCAGATTAATTTCTACATCAGTAAACAGGTGGAATGCTCCATATTATACAGTGGTGTCACATTCTCTTAGCTTATATAGTTGCTGTGTAAAATTTTGAGAATGAGACTCAAATATTTGGTAATAGGATTGGAGGCTGAATGAGGAGAAAACATGGGACCTGTTTGGGACTAACTCTACAGAGGTCTTGGTTAAGGCACTTGAGCAGAACTCCAGCTAAGACTGGAAGGCTAAAGCATTTCTCATGTGAATATCTGTTTTCTGTCATAGCTCATTTTAGTTTCAAATGGAAAGGAAAACAGTGAGGAAAATCTGTGATGTTTTCTGAAGGATGAAGTGTGTAAAATATGTAAGTTGGACAATGAAGTAAAAAAGAGAATTGAAAAGTAAACCTAAGCACAGGAAGTGCTAACACCCTAATTATAAATGTTGAGAGCAGAACTCTTTGTTCATAATTCATTTTCACCAGAAAAGTACAGGCAGTACAAGCAGTAAACCAGAATATGCAAATGGCAGTGTTATGATGAACTCATTTTGGTGGAGATGACCACCGTAAAATGCTAAGCTCATAGATGGAAAATTTTGTGAAGATTAGCAATTCAAGACCAAATACCTGGAGAGAACAAAAACCTGAAGCTATTCTTTTTTTTTCTTCTTAAATTTGACCTCATTATTCCTTCACCTTTTCAAAAATTATTTGCTATTTTCTTAGACTTAGAATAGTAAGTATGTACAGATAGAAACATAAGGCCTTGGGAATGCTTAAGGCCTCAAGGCTCACAAAATAGATGTGTAAAAGTTAAACTTTTTCAAAAGTAATGGGAATTTGATGTCTGACCTGTTTTCTAAACTTTTTTTTTTTTTTAAATAGAGAAAAGAAGTTAGCCAAGTGAACAAGATAGAGACCCTGAAAAGAAAAAATTCTTTAATATTCTATTCTCAATTCCTGTGCAGCAGGAAGATGTGTGACTGGACATATGGCCTATGTGATTAAGGAGATTGTTTTATTCAGATTATTGTATAGAAAGATGATCATTAATAGGGAACATCTCAAAGAAAAGGAAGTGGGTTTGGGGTTCTATGGAGGCAGATAAAGAAGGCAAATTTGAATTTACAGGAGCTGTGAATAAGAATGGACAGCAAGTCCTATAGAGAAGGGTGTGTCTTCTGAAATTAGCTCATTCTGGAATGCAGAACTGTGTGTGTTGGATGGGGGCAGAAGTGTTTAAGCATCAGTAATCTCTGGGAACATTGAGCCTGGGTTAAATTCCACATTCACTTTATATGACCTGAATTCAACTGCAAAAGTACTTTAAACTTCATTGTCTGTTGTTTTGTTCAGTATCTACTGAATAAGGTCTGAAGCCATAAATTCACTTTAAAAGTCATTTCTAGGAAATAATACTAATTATCCTGAGGCATTGATTTTTTCCCCTTTATTATGTAATGAGAATTATATGAAACCATTATAGTTTTGTCTGTACCTAATCTGAGCTAAATTGAACAGTGAATTTAAGTGTCTATATATATATATATATATATATATATACACACACACACATACATATATAATAATAGCATGTATTGTTCTCCATTGTTTCCATAGCATTCTTCATAAGCATTCTATGTTAGCAGTTTTATTACTTGCATCTATTTTTTTTACCATCACCCAAGTCTTCTTGGAAGGAAACAGCATAGAATCAATACTCTTAGCTCAATTAAATCTAGGGCTAATCAGCTTCTTTTTATTGCTTCGTTAAAGCTTAGTTTGTATTTATTGTAATTATTCATGAACTATACACGAATTGAGTTGGATCTGTGGGGGGTGCACAATAGCAGAACAAGAATTATGTAGCTATTGGTGACAATGGCTATATAGGAATAGGAATTATCAGAGTGAAGAGCTATTTGGCAAAAGAATATAAGATAAATGGTTAGGGAATAAAAGAATAATTCTGAAAACCATATTATCTCAGTGATATACTAAATCAATGCTTAGACCAAAATACTTCAGAAATATTTGTGAAGTTTTATTTTACAGTATTGTTTCAGTCTGTGCACTCGCATCACTTGACTAAGAGAGATTGGGAATGTCAAAAGTAAAAACTTGAAAATGACTCAAATGCAATTTACTTGGGTAGTTAGAATTCCTTCTACTAATACACTTATTACAGTTCTTTACATTTTGATACTTCACCTGTTCCTATAATACCAAAAAATAAATATTCATTGAGAAGAGAAAAGTAACTGATACTTGAATACATGCTATATACCAAGTAACATTTTTATACATTATCTCTTTAGTTTATGCTATCTGTGAGATAGCCCAGTCCATAGCAGTACTGATAAAATTGTGACCTTACTTTCTTTGGAAACTGGTTGAAAATGTATACTCTGAGGTCCAAACTCAGATAAAAAAAATCAGTCTTTGGATTCTGTACTATCCAGATGATTCTTATAAAACTAAAATTTGAAAAACACTGACTTATGCCATTTTATCACAACAAACTTTGGAAAATCCTTAAAGAGATGGGAATACCAGACCACCTGACCTGCCTCCTGATAAATCTGTATGCAGGTCAGGAAGCAACAGTTAAAACTAGACATGGAACAACAAACTGGTTCCAAATATGGAAAGGAGTACGTCAAGGCTGTAAATTGTCACCCTGATTATTTAACTTATATGCAGAGTACATCATGAGAAATGCTGGGCTGGAAGAAGCACAAGCTGGAATCAAGATTGCCGGGAGAAATATCAATAACTTCAGACATGCAGATGAGACCACCCTTATGGCTTAAAGCAAAGAAGAACTAAAGAGTCTCTTGATGAAAGTGAAAGAGGAGAGTGAACGAGTTGACTTAAAATGCAACATTCAGAAAACTAGGATCGTGGCATCTGGTCCCATCACTTCATGGCAAATAAATGAGGAAACAGTGGAAACAGTGACAGACTTTATTGTTTTGGGCTACAAAATCACTGCAGGTGGTGACTGCAGCCATGAAATTAAAAGATTCTTACTCCTTGGAAGAAAAGTTATGATCAACCTAGACAGAGTATTAAAAAGCAGAGACATTGCTTTGCCAACAAAGGTCCATCTAATCAAAACTATGGTTTTTCCAGTAGTCTTGTATGGATGTGAGAGTTCGACTATAAAGAAAGTTGAGTGCCAAAGAATTGATGCTTTTGAAGTGTGGTGTTGGAGAAGACTCTTGAGAGTCCCTTGGACTGCAAGGAGATCCTTTCAGTCCATCATAAAGGAAATCAGTCCTGAATATTCATTGAAAGGACTGATGCTGAAACTCCAAATACTCTGGCCACCTCATGAGAAGAACTGACTGATTGGAAAAGATCCTGATGCCAGGAAAGATTGAAGGCAGGAGGAGAAGGGGGCAACAGAGGATGAGGCGGTTGAGATGGCATCACCAACTCAATGGACATAAGTTTGAGTAAACTCGGGGATTTGGTGATACACAGGGAGGCCTGGTGTTCTGCAGTCCATGGGATCACAAAGAGTTGGACATGACTGAGCAAATGAACTGACTGACAATGCCATTTTAATGGTGGAGGGGGGAAGAGGCGTCAGAAGTATGAAGCAATCAGCTTGATGTCCTGGAGCTGGTGAATTGTAGAATGGGAGTGGGGACTGAAATGAGAAAAAACTCCTCTTTCCATCAGAAACTCCTGTATCTGTATTTCACTAATTCATAAGTCCTTTCTGTGACCAGCCTGCCTGCTCAGTGTCTCTCATTTCACCTGTTCTTTGACTTCATCAGCCCCATCAATATATTTATCTCCCTACTTTCTCCTACTTTCAGTTTTTGGAAGGGCATCCCTGGAGGCTTAGACGGTAAAGAGTCTGCCTGCAGTACGGGAGACCCGGGTTCGATCCCTGGCTTGGGAACTTCCCCTGGAGAAGGAAATGGCTCACCACTCCAGTATCCTTGCCTGGAAGATTCTATGAACGGAGAAGCCTGGCAGGCTGCAGTCCGTAGGGTCACAAAGAGTTGGATACGACTGAGCAACTTCACTTTCACTTTTTTTCACTTTCTACTTTTGCCTTATTGAACAGAACTTCTCATTTCCCTTCTTTCTTTGTGAAGTTTAGACCATGATGAATCATTTTGACTCGTTTCTTTCTAATTTTCTGACCTCACTTACTTAATGTTCTTTGTGTGATGTCTCCATGCTGAAACTCCCAAGTCATATGTTTTTGTGTTGTGATTGCACCCAGGCAGCTTGACAATGCTAAGAACAATTGCTTTGACTTTTCAGCAGAGGTTCCATAATGATCACCATCCACAACTAGATCTCAGCAATGAATGTCAACTGTTATTCCGCATTTCCCTGGATGATTCTCTATCAAAAATTTCACCATGTCTGTTTTGATTTTCTGTAGTTGTGTCAAACTGTGCTGACTCTACCGTCTCCTTCCTCTATCTCAGGACGTAACTTTGTCTTCTGTTTCTCAGATGAAACAGAAGCAATTATATAGCAACACCTTCACATCTTAAATGTACCAGCCTAATTAAATTTGTACCATACACTCTCTCCCTGCTTTCACAGTGGAAAAGGGATGCAGTCTCTTCATCCTGAACTTTGTATCATATATTCCATTTTCTTCAGATGAACATTATAGATTATTCCTTCTTCAGTCTTTGTTTTTAACTTTTCTCTTTATATTATCACTATTTATTATATATTGTCACCATTAAATATATTTAAGACTTTCTTATACCATAAACTCTATCTCAGTAGATAACACTGCCTGTCATTAAATTGCATAATTCAGAGTTCTAGGATATTTTGAATTCTTTATGTTATACTCATTCGATTAATAAATATATATTAACTATATGTCCAAGATGCTACTATTATAAATATATATATAGTATTTCTTTTCTGCATGCGTGCATGCTCACTTCAGTCATGTCCAACTCTTTGCAACTCCATGGACTGTAGCCTGTCAGGTTTCTCTGTCAATGGGATTCACCAGGCAAGAATACTGGAGTGGGTTGCCATGCCCTCCCCAAGGGGATCTTCCCCACCCATGGATCGAACCCATGTCTCTTCTGTCTTCTTCATTACAGGTGGACTCTTTACTATTGAGTCACCAGGGAAACCCTTTCCTTTTCTACTTACTTCTAATCTGTTTCCATGTATTCACCTGCCACCATTATTTTTTTTTTTCCCTATCAGCATCTAGAGTGGGGAAAAAAAGATAAAATTCATCATTCCATTCCATTTTGAATGTCATTTTATTTCCTTTAAGAGCAAGTATATATCTTGAAAGAGCTGGAGTGTCTGCTTTTGACCGTTTTTTTTTTTAAACTCTTTTTCTTTCTTCCATCCAATTTAGAGTCCATTGCTTTAATTCAGCACCTTCTTTATTTGCATCTAAGTCTTTAAACTTTCTGTTTCTTCTCTTTGAACCCTCTCATAATTCATCTTGCTAGCTGCCACCAAACTTTCTTATCGTCATCTTTGTTCTATCTCCTGAGGAGGACAAAGGCTCATGTCCTTGTGGTTTACTAACAAATTAGTGAGTGAGTGAGTGAAGTTGCTCAGTCGTGTCCAACTCTTTGTGACCCCGTGGACTGTAGCCCACCAGGCTCCTCCGTCCATGGGATTCTCCAGGCAAGAATACTGGAGTGGGTTGCCATTTCCTTCTCCAAATTAGAGTTGTGGTTCATTTCAAAGGATGTATTATTGTCAGTGTATATACTCTCTGTGTGAAAAGATAATTTTCAAAAGATAGTGTCCTATAAGTGTAAAAAATAAATATGTTTAGGATTTTATATAATGAATTGTTAAGACGATGTTTTAACAAAGTTAATGAAGACTCCACAGAACATGTTTACTGTTTAGAAATTTCAAAATGAGTATGAATATGGAAGCAGTGAAGGGTGTTTACATGGTGCCTGATGGAAGTCAATTAAACGGACTGAATTGGAAAGAATTTTACATATCTATTGGCACTAATTATTTTTCACTGCTATCAGATACCTACAACTTACAGAATTTTTGTAAAACAGAACTAAAGAAAGGAAAGATAAGAATTGAATAGCCTTGAAGAGCATGCTGTGCAATGCACATGGAAGCATCTTTCTCTGCACCCAGTAAATTGCCAACTCAAAGAGAGAACAAACATGTCACCTCTGTTCATAAAACATATTCCTAGAATCTATTAAGCCACCTACCTTAAAATAGATATAAAATTGTTCATTAAAATTATACTATTTCTTCTAAATTTAAAAATTTTTTATTTTTAATTGGATGAAAGTTGCTTTACAATGTGGTGTTGGTTTCTGCCATATAGCAACATGAATCAGCCATGGGTATAAGTATGTCCTCTGCCTCTTGAATCTCCCTCCCACCCCTCTAGGTTCTCAGAAAGCACCAGATTTGAGCTCCCTGCATCATACAACAAATTTCCATTGGGTATAGACAATACCTATTTTGTTAGAGTTAATTTAAAATATTTAATTCCTCCAGTAGATAGTCCATCTGCATATACACAGGTACCTCAAACATGACAATATCAAAACTTACATCATTTTTTCATCTAACTACATATTTCTTCAATATTCCAGATTAGTTAATGATTCTGTGTACTGGATCAAGCTGACAATTCAACAAAATATCTAGATTTCCAAGATTTAAATCTATATGTCATCCTGAAACTATGTACGTGGCATCTAAATCATACAGATACATTTAATTTATAAGTTATTTTCAGTTTACAAATTTAAGACTTTTATATCATATCACCTAACTTTTATATTTTAATAACTGTGAAAATCCTGTCTGTGCATTACACATGATTCTGTGATTTCTCTGCCTTTCACATCTTACAGCATCAAAAAACCTTTTGACCTGTTAAGCTCCATCTCAGTAATCTCTATGAAGACTGTCTTCAATCAACACCAGTTTACAGTCCATGCTTCAGCCCCTTCTGCACTAAGTAGAACTGCTTATTTCAACATTTGTGCTACCACAATTTTTGGCACATGGTACATTCCTCTATTATGATGCTCCATATGCTTCTCTGGAATTATTTTGATATAACTATGTCATATTAATCTATAATATCTGAGGGGATAGAAAATCTACACCTTTTATCCTTGAAACTCAATTTGCTAACACTAAATCAATAAAATAATGAATAATATGCAGATAAACCAATTCCTCTGATTTTTAATAGAGAGAATACCTAAATTTGCCTTCTGTTGCAGAATAAAACTTCTCCTTTGGGATGATATACTAGGGGAAAGATAAAAGTTTAACTAAATTTCTTAAGGTTTCAAAAGCATTTTCAATCTCAAAAACCATAATGATGAAAGAAACACATATATGGGGTTCAAGGTTGTAATTGATGCCAAACCATGGCCAACAGCTTTTTGCTTAAAATGGGTATTGTAAATGTTTCAATCACTATGGAATAGAAGACATCAAAGGAGATTTTGTCTGGAAGTGCTGCTTTCTAAACAGCACAGTCATGTAATTTGTTTTTCTTTTTCAACAAAAGTGTCCAATTGCAGTGTAATAGCTCAGCATGAAGACATCTCCAATGGTGAATTTCACTAAGGGTTATGGAGTCAGAGCTATAAGAACTAGCAGATGACTTTGGCTCCTCCTAACTCACTCCTAGAAACTGTGGAAAGAGTGCAAAGTATAAACAAATTTTTACTGGAAATGAAACACTCTGAGGCAGAATGACAGACTATATTTGTATATTATAAAAAAAGAAACTAGACTCCTCTAACAAGTTGGCTTTTCCTCATAGTCCTGACCACTGACCTGTACAAAGCATAGTTTGATCTTGTTCTTTGTGTCTTTTTCTCCATTATCTTTACTATTACAGTCAAGTATCTACTCCCCATCCATGTGAGTTTTTAGTAAGAGGATAGATTTTATACATTCAGAAAGTTTAGAGTGTCTGGTCAGAGATGGAATAAGAAATCCTGTTTCTAACTAGTTCAACATCTTATGGAGTGCTTTGTACAAGACATTAGTATTGTAACATTTCAATGCTTGAAGGTAAATGCTTGATAAAATTAATCATGTTCCTTTTAAAATCTTTTTCTCAAATTATTTAATATAATGTGCTTTCCAAATTTCCTCGAGAGCAAAGGGCATAACTCTCTTTCCAGTCACATTTGATGATGCTTTCGCTTCCTGAAGAAGCAATTGCAGACATATTCTATAGAATGTAATAGGAAATGATACTCTATACATATAAACTTGTTTTAAAACAAACATAACCAGAAACCATCTCATCTTTTAGTATCTAATAATGCTGATTTCTTCTCATTTTTCACCTTCAGTAATTTTTGTTTTTATAAATGTATCTAACAAAGGGATAAGTATGATATACACCATTCTATTCACATAGACAAACACTGATATGTCTTTTTATTGCCCATGGTTTTTCTTAATCTTGGCCAGGCTTATTTTTCTGTAGATTTGCCCAAAGACTTTTGGATTTGCTTTTCATGTTGTCTGAACAATGAACACATAGTTGTTCAGTCATCAAATATGAAGTACACTTTGGTGAATATTAGAAAAAAATGTGTATTAGTTTATTTTAATATAGATAGACAATAGACAAAAATAAGAGAGCAGACAGTTTTAATAGCTTTTAGTTTATTGTTTACTCCATGTCATTGGCTAGGCTAGGGATGTTTCTAATAGAGATCATTTTCCAGAAGAACCCTATGACAAAGATATCACTGTTACCTCTTTGTCATAGATAAGGAGACTTAAAATTCTATGGTTAGGTGATTTAACTGTGGCTTCCCAGCAAGCAAGAGGGCAGGGCCAGGACTGAGAAGAACTGGATCTACATTCTCTGGGGATCCATGGCTGTGTTGCTTCACACCTGCTTTCATTATGCAATGTTTATAGGCAGGGACGATCGCTTTAGGACATAGCAATGAATGAGGTTTTGTAGAGGTCGTAGACGGTGGGAAACCACCAAAGAGATGAGACAGGATGGCTGCTGCCAATCCATTACCACTATACTTGGTATGAGGAAAGGAAGCTCTCCTGAGTTACCAGTTTGTTTCCATGCCTGCCGAGGAGGAATACCTGGACTGCAGTTAGGGTGGAGATGAGATTAACTTAGAGTCCCAATTCTATGAGAGTTGGGTTATCCTGTTAAAAACCTCATCTCTCAGGCCATTGGGATATTGCCAAAACTTTCTTTTTTTTTTTTTTTCTTCATCCTTTGTACAGGGCTATCCTAGTACCCTCACAGACCCCTAAGGGGTGCTTCTTCCACCCCTAACAGTGAAGAGATAATGGTGTGGTAGACATCCCAACCAGTCCTAGGAGTCTGATAATGGTTTTGATATACAAACAAGTCTCAAGAAAAAAATCAGACCAACATTCAAAATACTTCGTATACACTGTCCAACTAAGATATACCAATTATCTAACCATTCCAAAAAAGAAGTTGGTTCCTATACAAATTGCCTCTATTTATAACATATGTCTAAAGTTCAGGCTCTTTAAAAAGAAGAAAGATCTATAATGGCTCATTAGTCATGAATACTAAACATTCTCCAATTTGATAGCAAAGTGTCAACCATGGAAATCAGTATTTACCCAGTCTCCATTCTCTCTCTTTCAGTTTGTTCACTGGAAAAATTCTCAAAATAGTACTGTTGCCTCTACTGCATTTTCTTTCAGTCTCAGCTTACTCTCTGTTATTTTTTCCTCCTACCAATTTGCTGAAACTACAGTTTTTGAGAGTTCAGCTCACCAACGACCTACTAATTAACAAATTCAATGGTCTCTTGTAAGTACTTACTTGACTAGACCTCTCTATAGCAATCAAAATCACAGACTGCTTGTTCCTTCTTGAAAAGCTCTTGTAACTGGAAGAAGAAAATGACTGTCTCTTCCCCATAGAGTGGTAGGGGAGAAGAATGGCCCTTGGCTAAGAATTTAATCAAGTACGTATAAGAAGTAATTTCAAAGCCTCTGCCTGGTCTTAGTGTAGTTAAGGTAGCATGCTATATAGATTTATGGGTCAGTATTAGCCAATTTATTATTCCAGATAGAACTGAAATAGCACATTTGAAAAGGTGGGGGGGTTGGAAAATTGAAGAGGAGGAAGCATCATGGCAGTGCATAATAATAAGGCCATGCTGATTATATTACAGTTATGTGAACTTGTGAGTTACGAGGCAGTTGGGGAAGTGTTTATTTTTACTTTATAGAGTTGGCACTATTCTAGAAGGGTATGTATGTATATAGGCACAAATGAAAGATTTTAAACATAAAACAATTGGAAAATTGGAGGAACAGAATATTTATAATGCCATCTGAACTTTGGAAAACAACTTGAAGGTACAAAGTTAAAACACCTAGAGTTGCATGAAGCAATTCCGTGAAAAATAGGTAATTCCTGAGTATTCCATTAAGGCCAACATGTTATTCTAGTTTGACTATGACTGGGATAGTGGCATTTAATATAAGATGAGATCAACCTATATAGATTGAGGGAGAGGAAAATTTTGTTAAAACCAATGTAAAAAGCAATGGTCAACAGAGTTGCTGAATGTATTTATGTATCTGTTTCCTCTCTCAATATTTGAACTTTTGAAACTCCATTGTGTTGGTAAGTACTTTTTTAACGCCAGTTTCTTCCTGGGAGCTCTGATATTGTGTAAATGCTAAGTGCCCCAGAAATATTTTAGAATTGAATAGTTGAAGTAACTAAACATATTTAGTTATGTTTATCATATGAAACATGATATGGGGGGAATATCATATGAAATAATATGAAAATATCATATTAAGGGAAAGGGAAAATATCATATGAAAATGTATTAATAACAGGGTAGAAGCTGGAGATCAGTCAGCTTTCTGCCTTCTTCATTTTTATCAAGACAGATTTCACCATTTCTATATCTAGTAATCTTTATGAGTTTGAAGATAAAAAATTATATAGACATTTCGATGTTGTACCACAACAACAAAGAACTAAATTAAGAACTAAATTAAGAGCTAAATTAAGTAATTAAACATATTTAGTTACTTCAGCTATTCAATTATAAAATATTTCTAGGGCACTTGGCATTTACACAATATCAGAGCTTCCTGGAAGAGACTGGTGTTAAAAAAGTATTAAGGCAACACACTAGAGTTCCAAGAGTTCAAATATGTATATACATATATGGATAATCTCTACCATATGGTTAATTAGTAATTCACTAAATTTTATGGTAGCTTTGGTAAACTTAAGTATGTAAATGAAATAAATGTAAGAATTATTAGTATAAAAACTATTATGTAGTGACATGGTATAGAAGCAATGAGGTAGTTTAAGTAGCTATTTTTTATAGTATTGATGGTTGAAGGAGAAAGTCATTGACATTTATAAAGTGCCTGAAAAATGTCAGACACTTTACATACTTCGTGTTATGAAATATAAGTAAATACTGTTAATACAGGTATTCTAATTTCAGTTTATCACCAAAAATCCAAATTTTGATAAAACTGAGTTACTAGCTCAAAGAAGAAAAGTAAATTTCAACTTTTTTGCAACTACCTCTGAATTTATTCTGACTACAGAAAATGATGAGCAAAAATCTTTGACTGCATCTCTATTCAATAAGAACAACTCCTCATGAATCAGCAATATCTGCTTTAATGTTAGAAGGGAGAAGAGGACATTCACTACCAAATACTGCTGTCATTGCACAAACTTAGAGTCAGAAAGAAAGAATATGAGTTGGTGAACAGGTTTATTTGTGGGTGTCCGGGAAGGTTTGAAAAAGAGGACTGGTCAGGATTTAATCTTAGATAATTCTCCTCTCAAATACAATACTATTTCCACTATACTTTTAATTTAACTTTATAATCTGAAAAAAATTAATAGAAGTTTTTGATGAATATATTATTGCTTCTCTGGTAGCTTAGACGGTAAAGGATCTGCCTGCAATGCAGAAGACTTGGGTTCGATCCATGGGTTGGGAAGATCCCCTCGAAGAGGGCATGGCAACCCACTCCAGTATTCTTGCCTGGAGAATCTCCATGGACAGAGGAGCCTGGTGGGCTACAGTCCATGTGGTCGCAAAGAGTCGGACATGACTAAGCGACTCAGCATACATATTGTTAATGTCAGACATTGAAAGAGGAGACTCATTAAACAATTAAAGTTAAAAATCTCGTAATACTATCATATGAGTGCTTTCCTTGTGGCTCAGCTGGTTAAGAATCTGCCTGCAATGTGGAAGGCATGGATTTGATCCCTGGGTTGGGAAGATCCCCTGGAGAAGGGAAAGGGGAAATATCATATGAAATGATATGGAAATACCATATGAAGGGAAAGGGAAAATATCATATGAAAATGTATTAAAAATAGGGTGGAAGCTGGAGATCAGTCAGCTCTCTGCTTCCTTCATTTCTGGCTTATTAAGATATATTTCACCATTTCTATATCTAGTAATCTTTATGAGCCTAAAAATAAAAAAAAATATATAGACATTTTGATGTTGTACCACTACATAATTAAGAAAATAAAATATCTATTCGAGAGATCAGATAGTACTCCCCTTTCAGGAACTGGGTCATACTTTTCAAAATTCAAGTTATATTTAAATTGCCCCAAAAAGGAAAATATATTTAGTTACTTTAAATTTTCCATCTATAAGCAAAGGTTTTACAAAATAAAATGTGTTTACTACAACCTTAAGTAGTACATAAACATGAACATATTAAATGAAATATGAAATAAAATATGATAGTCAGTACCAATGAAGGTGAGGAATGTGAGGCAATGTAAGTTCCCCAAACAACAGTGTCTTTTGTTTTGAATCAACAGTGCCATTGACAACGTGATTCTGTCTTCCAAAGCCTGGACATTGTACTGATTTGTCAGATTGGAAATGGATCTTCTAGACCCATTATAGTTAGTAGACACTTGTAGTTACTTAATGAATTCGTAAAAAAGTGACTATAAAAGACCAGCAAATACATCTTTTTTGTCATTCTGGTAAACCTTGAAAATATGAGCAATGGAATAATTATGTGGTGGTTCTTTTCTGCTTACCCACCCCACACATTTTGTTCTTATCCACTTAACCATCAGGGGTCAACCACTATGAACAGCATCACCAAGAGCCTCTTGCTTTCTGGATTCTAATTAGGTTTAACAGAAAATGAACACTAACGTGAGATTAGAAGGAGAGAGAGAGTGAAGAGAGATTCTTCATTCTTTTTTGCCTTGAGTATGCATTTTTCTCTGTGCAGCTGCTTCTTTCTACAACTGCAGCTGGGTATCCCTTCCTCCACTAGTTCAAGTTCTCACTGAGGAGTTTTAAAATATTTTCTGCACTCTTCTCTTCATGTGTTCAGATTGTAATGGCTTCCTAACATTGCTAGTATCTGAATGCCTGACTATACCTTATTTACTCCTTTAACCCTGCTTATAACTCTTAATCAGTCTCTTTATATTAATCATATGGAGCAATTTTTGTTTCCTTTCTGGGCTTTCCCAGATCCATATTGTGTCCTTGTTTTTGATGGTGTGAGTTTTTATTTTTTAATTCTTGTTATTTTGTTTCATTTTTATGCCCTTGGTTTAGTATCTCTAGTCCAAACTCTTGTCATTGGTTGTGAAGATTATTATATTCAGTTTTTGTCCTTCTCAATGCTTTTTTCTCGCTTCCTCAACTTTAAAGGTGGTTTTTGCCAGAAATTATTTTAATTTTTTCTGTTATATGAATCTCCCTTGGGGTTTGAATGAATGACAATAGCTTATAATAGATCAAAGTACTCCCTCACAGGCAATATCCTAGTACTTTTACTGAGCAGTGGTAAAGTGCTGGGAAGAGTCCTGCAATTTAAGAAAGATCAGCACCTGATTTGAGTTATGATTTGACTATTTAATATTGCAAAGGCCTATGGAAAAGTAGGAAGTCAAGAGATATCCAGAATAGCAGACAAGTTTGGCTTGTAGTCAGACATGACTGAGTGGCTAATGCTTTCACTTTTTGGCCTTGGAGTACAAGATGAAGCAGGGAAAAGTCTAACAAAATTTTGTCAAGGGAACACACTGGTCATTGCAAACATTCTTTTCCAGCAAACCAAAAGATGACTATACACATGGACATCACTGGATGGTCAATACAGAAATCAGATTGATTATGTTCTTTGCAGCCAAAGATAAAGTCAGCAAAAACAAGGCATAGAGTTGACTATGGCTCAGATCATTAGCTTCTTATTGCAAAATTCAGGCTTAAATTGAAGAAAGGAGGGGAAACCACTAGGCCATTCAGAGATGACCTGAGTCACATCCCTTATGATTATAGATTGGAGGTGACAAATAGATTGAAGGGATTAGATCTGGTAAACAAAATGCCCAAAGAACCATGGATGGAAGTTCAAACATTGTATGGAAGGCAGTGACCAAAATCATCCCAAAGAAAAAGAAATGCAATAAGGCAAAGTGGTTGTGTGAGGAGGCATTATAAATAGCTGAGGAAAGAAGAGAAACAAAAGGTAAGGGAGAAAGGGAAGGTTATACCCAACTGAATGCAGAGAGTTCCAGAAAATAGCAAGGACAGATAAGAAGACCTTCTTAAGTGAACAGTGCAAAGCAACAGAGGAAAACAATAAAATGGGAACAATTTTACAATAAAATAGTGATTTCTTAAAAAAAAATTGGAGATATTAAGGGAACGTTTTATGCAAGGATGGACACAATAAAGGACAGAAATGATAAAGACCTAACAGAAGCAAAAGAGATTAAGAAAAGGTGGCAGGAATACACAGAACTATACAAAACAGATCTTAATAACCTGGATAACCACGATGGTGTTGTTACTCATCTAGAGCCAGACATGTTGGAATGTGAAGTCAAGTGGACCTTAGGAAGCATTACTACTAAAAAAGCTAGTGGAGGTGATGGAATCCCAGCTGAGGTATTTAAAATCTTAAAAGATGATGTTATGAAAGTTCTTCACTCAGTATGTCCTCAAATTTGGAAAATTCAGCAGTGACCACAGTGCTGGAAAAGATCAATTTTCATTTAAATCCTGAAGAAGGGCAGTGACAAAGAATGTTCCAGCTACCATACAATTGTGCTTATTTCACACCTCAGCGAGCTTATGCTCAAAATGTTTCCAGCTAGGCTTCAGCAGTATGTAAACTGAGAAATTCTAGATATACAAGCTGGATTTAGAAAAAGCAGAGGAATCAGAGATCAAATTTGCAGCATATATTGGATCATAGAGAAAGCAAGGAAATTCCAGGAAAACATCTCCTTCTGTTTCATTGACTACATTAAAGCCTTTGACTGTGTGGACCACAACAAACTGTGGAAAATTCTTAAAGTGATGGGAGTACAAGGTAACCAACTTACCTGTATTCTGAAAAACCTGTATGCTGATCATGAAGCAAAATGTTAGAACCAGACATGAAACAAGTGACTGATTGTTATAAATTGAACCCACTTGTTTCCATATTGGAAAAGGATTACGTCAAGGCTGTTTATTGTCATCCTGTTTATTTACAACATATATAGTGTACATTATGTGAAATGCCGGGCTGGATGAATCACAAGTTGGAATCAAGATTGCTGGGAGAAATATCAATAACCTCAGATATGCAGATAATACCTCTCTAATGACAGAGGTGAAGAGGAACTAAAGTTCTTCTTGATGAAGGTGAAAGAGGAGAGTGAAAAAGCTGGTTTGAAACTGCATTAAAAAAATTAGATCATGGCATCTGTTTTTAACACTTCATGGCAAACAGAAGGGGAAAAAGTGGAAACAGTGACAGATTTTATTTTCTTGGGCTCTGAAATCATTGCATGGAATGACTGCAGCCATAAAATTAAAAGATACTTGTTCTTTGTAAGAAAAGCTATGACAAACAGCATATTAAAAAGCAGAGACATCACTTTGTTGACAAAGGTCCATGTAGTCAAAGCTGTGGTTTCCAGTAGTCATGTGCAGATGTAAGAGTTTTACCATAAAGAAGGCTGAGCACTGAAGAATTGACGCTTTTGAATTCTGCTGGGGAAGACTTTCTTGGACAGCAAGGAGATCAATCCTAAAGGAAATCAATCCTGAATATTCATTGGAAGGACCAAAGCTAAAGCTGAATCTCCAGTCCTTTGACCACCTGTTGCGAAGAGCCAACTCATTGGAAAAGACCCTGATGCTGGAAGATTGAGTGCAGGAGGAGAAGGGGGCAGCAGAGAATGGATTTATTAGATAGCATCACTGACTCAATGGACATGAATTTATGCAAACTGCAGGAGATACTGGATGATAGAGGAACCTGTTGTGTTATAGTCCACGGGATTGCAAAGAGTGGGACATGACTTTGTGACTGAACAACAACAATTAAATGCCTACACTTTTTAAAAATCAATTTATTTATTTTAATTGGAGGCTCATAACTTTACAATATTATCGTGTTTTTTGCCATATATTAACATGAATCAGCCATGAGTGTACATGTGTCCTACCATTTTGAACCCCTCTAAGGATCAGCGCTTGTTTATCCAAGATTTCAGAAATGACTAATCACCTTAATTCAAAGTATACTTTGAATGGATAATACATAGAATAAAGATGTTGTGAGGAAAAAGCAAGTAGTTTCTATTCACTAAAATACATTTGTGGAAAATTCTAAGGACTCAATGAAAGAATTGTTAGAACTGATAAATGAATTTAGTAAAGTTGCAGTATACAAAATCAATATACAAAAGCCTGATGTTTTTATGTGCAAACAACAATGACAAATGAGTAAACAATCCCATTCATACATAACAAGAAAAGGAATACAATACCTAGGAATAGACTTAACCAAAAAGGTGAAAGACTTATAACTAAAAATTGTAAGCGCTGATAAAGGAAATTAAAGAAGACACTGGAAAATGAAAATATGTTTCATGTTTATGGAGTATTAAAATGTGCTTAACTACCCACAACTATCTACAGATTCAATACAATCCTTATGAAAATCTGAAACAATGGCATTCTTTACAGAAATAGAAAAAAATTACCCTAAAGTTGCCCAAATAACCATAGCAATCTTCAGCAAGAAAAAACATAGCTGGAGGCATCACACTTCCTGATTTCAGTATATATATTTTACAAAACTAAGTAATAATATGGTACTAGGAAAAAAAGACATTTAGACCAGTGGAACTGAATAAAGAGCCCAGGGATAAATCCATGAACTTTCTTTTAACTGATAGTCAATAAGGGTGTCAAAAATACGCTTGAGGGAAAGATGATCTATTCACTAAATGGTGCTGGAAAAATAGGACATTTACATGCAAAAGAATTAAATTGGATCATTATCTCATACCATGTATATAGGCTTTTAAGTAAGTTTATTGGACTTTTCTTTATTGTGCTTTGCAGATAGTTTTTTTTTCTTTTAATTTAAATACAATTGAAGGCTTGTGACAGCCCTCCATGAAGTTAAGACTGTTGGCTTTGTTTTCCAAAAGTGTTGTTTACTTCATATCTCTGTGTCACATTTTAGCAATTCTTGCAGTATTTCAAACTTTTTGTTATAAATATATTTGTTATGATGCTTTGTGATCAGTGATCTTTGATACTACTACTATGACTTACTGAAGGCTCAGATGTTTCATCAATAAAGTATTTTTAAATTAAGGTATGCACATTGTTTTTTAGACAAAATGCTCTTAGACCATGGTATCATGTAAACATAGCTTTTATATGCATGGGAAAGCAAAAAGATTGTGTGACTTGCCTTATTGCCATAGTTTTTTTTTTACTGTGGTCATCAGCCTGAAGATGCATTATCTCTGAGGTATGCATGTATAATCGTAAATCAACTCAAAATGAATGATTGATTTTAATGTAAGACCTGAAACCATAAAACTACTAGGAGGAAACATAGGGAAATGCTTCTTGACATTGGTCTGGGCAATAGTCTTTTGAATATGATCCTTAAAACATAGATAACAAAAGGAATAATAGACACGTATGGCACCCCACTCCAGTACTCTTGCCTGGAAAATCCCATGGACGGAGGAGCCTGGTAGGCTGCAGTCCATGGGATTGCGAAGAGTCAGACACGACTGAGCGACTTCAATTTCACTTTTCTTTTATTTTTTTTAATTTTTTAAATTTAATTTTATTTTTTTAAACTTTACATAATTGTATTAGTTTTGCCAAATATCAAAATGAATCCGCCACAGGTATACATGTGTTCCCCATCCTGAACCCTCCTCCCTCCCCATTCCATCCCTCTGGGTCGTCCCAGTGCACTAGCCCCAAGCATCCAGTATCGTGCATCGAACCTGGACTGGCAACTCGTTTCATACATGATATTTTACATGTTTCAATGCCATTCTCCCAAATCTTCCCACCCTCTCCCTCTCTCACAGAGTCCAATAGACTGTTCTATACATCAGTGTCTCTTTTGCTGTCTCATACACAGGGTTATTGTTACCATCTTTCTAAATTCCATATATATGCGTTAGTATACTGTATTGGTGTTTTTCTTTCTGGCTTACTTCACTCTGTATAATAGGTTCCAGTTTCATCCACCTCATTAGAACTGATTCAAATGTATTCTTTTTAATGGCTGAGTAATACTCCACTGTGTATATGTACCATGGCTTTCTTATCCATTCATCTGCTGATGGACATCTAGGTTGCTTCCATGTCCTGGCTATTATAAACAGTGCTGCGATGAACACTGGGGTACACGTGTCTCTTTCCCTTCTGGTTTCCTCAGTGTGTATGCCCAGCAGTGGGATTGCTGGATCATAAGGCAGTTCTATTTCCAGTTTTTTAAGGAATCTCCACACTGTTCTCCATAGTAGCTGTACTAGTTTGCATTCCCACCAACAGTGGAAGAGGGTTCCCTTTTCTCCACACCCTCTCCAGCATTTATTACTTGTAGACTTTTGGATTGCAGCCATTCTGACTGGTATGAAATGGTACCTCATAGTGGTTTTGATTTGCATTTCTCTGATAATGAGTGATGTTGAGCATCTTTTCATGTGTTTGTTAGCCATCTGTATGTCTTCTTTGGAGAAATGTCTATTTAGTTCTTTGGCCCATTTTTTGATTGGGTCATTTATTTTTCTGGAGTTGAGCTGTAGGTGTTGCTTGTATATTTTTGAGATTAGTTTTTTGTCAGTTGCTTCATTTGCTATTATCTTCTCCCATTCTGAAGGCTGTCTTTTCACCTTGCTAATAGTTTCCTTTGATGTGCAGAAGCTTTTAAGGTTAATTAGGTCCCATTTGTTTATTTTTGCTTTGATTTCCAATATTCTGGGAGGTGGGTCATCGAGGATCCTGCTGTGATGTATGTCAGAGAGTGTTTTGCCTATGTTCTCCTCTAGGAGTTTTATAGTTTCTGGTCTTAGGTTTAGATCTTTAATCCATTTTGAGTTTATTTTTGTGTATGGTGTTAGAAAGTGTTCTAGTTTCATTCTTTTACAAGTGGTTGACCAGATTTCCCAGCACCACTTTTTAAAGAGATTGTCTTTAATCCATTGTATATTCTTGCCTCCTTTGTCAAAGATAAGTTGTCCATATGTGCGTGGATTTATCTCTGGGCTTTCTATTTTGTTCCATTGATCTATATTTCTGTCTTTGTGCCAGTACCATACTGTCTTGATAACTGTGTGGTACTGGCACTTTCACTTTTCACTTTCCTGCATTGGAGAAGGAAATGGCAACCCACTCCAGTGTTCTTGCCTGGAGAATCCCAGGGACGGGGAGCCTGGTGGGCTGCCGTCTATGGGGTCACACAGAGTCGGACACGACTGAAGCGACTTAGCAGCAGCAGCAGGGCTATATTAAACCAAAAAACTTCTGCACAGCAAATAAAACCATCAACAGAGTGAAAAGGCAGCCTATAAAATGATAGGAAATATTTCAAGCCATACATGTGATATAGACTTAGTAACAAAAATATGTAAGGAACTCTCACCACTCAATAGCAAAAAAGAATAATTCAAGTAAAAATAGGCAAAAGCTCTGAAAAGACTTTTTTATAAAGGAGACTTACAGATGAACAGCAGGTATACGAAAAGGTGCTCAACACTGTTAATCATAGGGAAATGCAAATCAAAACAATAGTGAGCTATCACCTCACACCTGTTAAGATTGTTGTTATCAAAACGACAAGTGATAAGTGTAAGTGAGGATGTGGAGAAAAGGGAACCTTTGTACACTGTTGATGGGAATGTAAACTGCTGTTATGGAAAACAGTACTAAGATTCCTCAAAAAATTAAAATATAAGAACCATCTAAGCAGGTAATCCCACTGTGTGGTATACATCCAAAAGAAATGAAATCAGTATTTAAGATAGCTTCACTCCAATAATCCTTGCAGCCAGGATGTGGAAGCACCTTAAATGTTTGTTGACAGAAATACATTTCTACATAAAATCTTTACAGACATTTTTACATTCTTGCCATTGCTCATTAAGTGTTATCATATATGCATGTATATATTTATGTGTAGTTAGTTGCTCAGTCATGTCTAACTCTTTGTGACCCCATGGACTGTAGCCTGCCAGGCTCCTCTGTCCATAGAATTCTCCAGGCAAAACTACTGGAGTGGGTTGCTATTCTCTTCCTCAGGAGATCTTCCCAACCCAGAGATCGAACCCAAGTCTCCTACATTGCAGGTAGATCCTTTACATATGAGCCACCAGGGAAGTGTATTTATATATTTCTAAATGTATACATACATAATATAATATTATTCAGTCTTTAAAAAAAGTAAGAAATGTCCTCCTGAGTTCTCTGTCCTCTTCTTTGCACAGTGGTGTGCTGTGTTGTGCTTCACACAGTGAGCACCAGCCAATCTGCCTACTCAGGAAGTCCTCCGATATTTCTAGGAAGGTCTCTGGACCTGCTGTGGATGCTATCTGGTCAGCTCAGACTCTGATCTGGCCTTACTCCAGCTTACTCTTGCTTCCAAAGTCCACAATTACCCCCTAAATTCCACAGACTCAGGCCAAATTGCTGGGATTTAATCCACTGCACCAAAGCCTTTGATTGAGTGGATCACAATAAACTGTGGAAAATTCTGAAAGAGATGGGAATACCAGACCATCTGACCTGCCTCTTGAGAAACCTATATGCAGGTCAAGAAGCAACAGTAAGAACTGGACATGGAAAAACAGACTGGTTCCAGATAGGAAAAGGAGTACGTCAAAGCTGTATATTGTCACCCTGATTATTTAACTTATATGCAGAGTACATCATGAGAAACACTGGGCTGGAAGAAGGACAAGCTGGAATCAAGATTGCTGGGAGAAATATCAATAACCCCAGATATGCAGATGACACCACCCTTATGGCAGAAAGTGAAGAGGAACTAAAAAGCCTCTTGATGAAAGTGAAAGAGGAGAGTGAAAAAGTTGGCTTAAAGCTCAACATTCAGAAAACTTAGATCATGGCATCTGGTCCCATCACTTCATGGGAAATAGATGGGGAAACAGTGGCTGACTCTATTTTTCTGGGCTCCAAAATCACTGCAGATGATGATTGCAGCCATGAAATTAAAAGATGCTTCCTCCTTGGAAGGAAAGTTATGACTAACCTAGATAGTATATTCAAAAGCAGAGACATTACTTTGCCAACAAAGTTCTGTCTAGTCAAGGCTATGGTTTTTTCCAGTGGTCATGTGTAGATGTGAGAGTTGGACTGTGAAGAAAGCTGAGCACCAAAGAATTGATGCTTTGGAACTGTGGTGTTGGAGAAGACTCTTGAGAGTCCCTTGCCCATCACTTCATGGGAAATAGATGGGGAAACAGTGGCTGACTCTATTTTTCTGGGCTCCAAAATCACTGCAGATGATGATTGCAGCCATGAAATTAAAAGATGCTTCCTCCTTGGAAGGAAAGTTATGACTAACCTAGATAGTATATTCAAAAGCAGAGACATTACTTTGCCAACAAAGTTCTGTCTAGTCAAGGCTATGGTTTTTCCAGTGGTCATGTGTAGATGTGAGAGTTGGACTGTGAAGAAAGCTGAGCACCAAAGAATTGATGCTTTGGAACTGTGGTGTTGGAGAAGACTCTTGAGAGTCCCTTGGACTGCAAGGAGATCCAACCAGTCCATTCTGAAGGAGATCAGCCCTGGGATTTCTTTGGAAGGAATGATGCTGAAGCTGAAACTCCAGTACTTTGGCCACCTCATGCGAAGAGTTGACTCACTGGAAAAGACTCTGATGCTGGGAGGGATTGGGGGCAGAAGGAGAAGGGGACGACAGAGGATGAGATGGCTGGATGGCATCACAGACTTAATGGACGTGAGTTTGGGTGAACTCCAGGAGTTGGTGATGGACAGGGAGGCCTGGTGTGCTGCAATTCATGGGGTCGCAAAGAGTTGGACACGACTGAGTGACTGAACTGCCTGACTGACTGAATCCACTGCACTAACTACTACAGGAGTGAATTCCCTTCCTTTTGCTCACACAGCCCCTGGTTCTCCAATTTGATTTTGGGCTCACCTCCACTTGTGTGTTGCCTTTGGATGTCCTTTCCCTGCGGAGACACAAAGGGCTGAAAGCAGTGTCTTATTAGGGCTTACTTATTCAGTTGGGCTTTTTGGAAGTCCGGAGTCTTCTGCCAGCCTTCAGAAGGTTGTTCCATGTGCAGATGTATTTTTGATGTACTTGTGAGGAAGAAGGTGATCTCTCCATCTTACTTCTCCTCCAGTGGCATTGACATATATTCACTATTGTGTGTAAAATAGATAGCTGGTGAGAAGTTGCTATATAACACAGCCTAGTTCTTTGTGATGACCTAGAGGGCTAGGGTTGGAGGATGGGAGGGAGGAGGCTCAAGAAGGAGGTGATATATGTATCAGTTCAGTTCAGTCACTCAGTCGTGTCCGACTCTTTGTGACCCCATGAATTGCAGCACGTCAGGCCTCCATATAGTTAGGGCTAATTTGTATTGTTGTATGGCAGAACAAACAGCATTGTAAAGCACTTTCCCTCCAATTAAAAAATAAATTAAAAAATAAAAGAAGGAAATTCTGCCATTTGTGGCAGCATACATGAACCTGGAGGATATTATGCTAAGTGAAATAAGCCAAAAGGCAAATACGGTATGATCTCATTTATCATGGAATGTAATATAGTCAGACTCATAAAAGCAGAGACTGGAAAGGTCCCCAGGATCTGGTGAGAGAGGGATATTGGGAGACACTGGCCAAAGGATACAGTGATTTTGTTATATAGGATTAATGTAATTTGTTCTAGAAATATATAGTATAGCGTGAAAACACTAATAATACCGTATTGGATTTTTGATTTTTGATAAGTGGGTATATTTTAAGTGCTGTCACCACACACACACAAATAACTATGTGAGTTGATGCATATTTAATTAGCTTGCTTGTGGTGATGATTTATTTCACAATGTATATATGTATCAAAATATCAAGTTGTATACCTAGTATATCTGATGTTTTTGTCATTCTTCAGTCAGTCTAGAAAAAGTGAGCATATGATTTTGTTTTCCTCTTTTGTATTACTTTATTTTCATTATATTTCCTTTCATTGGCAGACAATTTTTTTTTGAGAGATTTGACTTCACACAGCTAACACTGCAGAGCCTATTATTTAGTCGTTACCTAAATATGTGTGAAATTGAGTGAAATTTTGTACAGATTGTTTTAAGTTGAAGAACATATGTTCTATAATTCCTAGCATGAAATTCTCAGGGCCAAGTGTTTATTTGTAGCTCTACTAAATATATTGATAGATTGACACCATATGCTCAGATTGCACTCCCTTTAAATAAAGCAATAAACCACGTTGATATCTCTGGAATTACTGGGAAATTTGGGAATAATGAAAAGCTCATTCATTTCAGATTTTTCATCAATACAGTGTAATGTTTAAATGTTAATATTAAAACATTTGTATCATGCAGTCATACTAAATCTGTTTTGTGAGAGCTGTGACTTATTTGGAAAATGTTAAAGACCAAATTGTACACATAGAGTTAAACATACTGTATATTCTAATATCTCAAAAAATTTTAAGTGAAGGAAATAAAATTTTATAAATTATAATGAGTTCATATAAAATTCTGTTGGCCTGTTAATACTGAAGACATTTTCATATGCTCCCTCAAACATAATTGAAGTATAAGAGCATTAGAAAAATAAGCTAGTTTTTGTGGTATTGATATTTACTCAGTTATCAAAGTATAATTTTGTTCTGTCACAGAGTATATCATCTTATCATGAGACTACATCTTCCTTGAGACAGTGTCCTTTATTTTGATGGAAAATAAAATTAGTCACATTTTTACCTAGCTTCTTGTATTTCTTTGCTACTATTGTCGAAAAAGTTGATAATGAAACAGTTAAGTAAACACAAAGTTTCTAAGAAGAAGCACTGAAGTGCATATGATCTAACATAATGTGCTTCACAGAAACTAGAAATTGGATTAATACTGCTTGCTCATGCTTGAAGCACGGAAAATTGCTCAAAGGCAGATGGATGGAGAGTGAAAATCTAAAAATAAAATTCCCAGTGGAAATGAGGATTTTCACAGTTCATATTGGTTTCTTCTAGGATATGAGTCTCAAGACACAGAAAAAACCTTACAAGCAGGACATTTAAGAATAGAATGAATTGTGTGTTTGTGTGTATAAAACATATATATATATATAATTTATATATTTACAATTATGTGTATGTGTGTGGAAGGCAGAGAAAAGAGAGATTGAGACAGATGCTATGGGAATCTGAAAAACAATAAAGTTAGAACTATTTTTCATTTTTATCCAAGTGTTATCATTTATCCATCATACATCTGATTTTTTATGTAGATTTCTATCAGCATTTTAATTAAAACAATTCAGTGTACCTTGGCATCATTTTTGTTGTTTTTTTCTTTAATAAAACCTAGATAGGGGGTATATTTTCTTTATGATTTATATTATTAACTTCTGGAAAGTTCAGCTGTCTAACTGCTGCAGTTACAGTATCTACAGATAAATCAGTCCAACTGTGTGTAATGTGATAAATTATCAGTAATTATGGAAAAAGAATGAATTATGAATTAAAATGTCTAAAATATTGCATTGTGCATAGATTGAAATAAGTTCCTAACCACAAAATGTTAAATAATAAGATTTAAAATGTAACTTTTAACTAAGCAAAAATATATAAAACTAACAGTTTACATAATCATATACTATGTAGCAATTTAGTATAAATAAAAAATAAATATGTCTATTTATTAGGAGTACATCTGTTATGCTTTCGTCTGTTTATTTCTAGAAATTTTGCCTATGTGACAAGCAGATAATGCTTAAAGAGATAATAGTTACCTCAACTATCTCATTTTATTTAGTGAAAACAGAGAAACTGTTTACAAATATTGTGTCCTTCACTACCAATACAGAGAATACACAGACAATTCCATAATTTCCTGCTAATTTGTTTTATAATGGCTTTATTTCAGTAAACCTTAAATATATGAGCTACAATATCAACATAAACTCTATTCTGGAAGGGATTCTTAGACGATATATGATTCTTCCTTTTTAAACTTAGAGGAGGTAACCAACTTCAAAGGGGTTAAGCATTTTCTTTCATAGTTTATGAAGTTTGACTACACTGATGTATTTTTTTTAATAGATAGTTAATTCTATTTTTTTAATTTTATTTTTTAACTTTACAATATGCTTGTCTATCCAATGGTTCTGTGATTTAAAGTAAATCATAAAATCATTTCTTATTCTTTAAACTGGAAAGAAAAAAGCTCTGGAGTGATTCACTAATGTACTTAAGCTTTGAAAACTAGGGAAAGCTCAGGCTTGTCAAAAGATTTCTCCTTCAGTCCAATTACACCGTGAATTTGCCGGGTGACCTTCACTGTTACCCAACACCTTACCCGTAAGTGGAGAGGATCGATGATCTCCCAAGGCCCTTCTCGAGCTATAAATACATTTTCAGAGAAAGGATTGTGATAGCTGTTCTTCATTTTTACTGATAAGAAAGCAAAAATATAAAAGAAAAAGAAAATTGACTCACATTTCAGGAAGGTTTAATATATCAAGAAAATGTAAGAACTTGAATGAACCCTAGTAATCAGTGATGGCAGTGACCATTTAATTTATAGGTGATGGCAGAATGGCAGGTCCTTTTGTAAAAATAGAAAGTTTTACACATTCATATAGCCCATCTCAATGAGACTTTAGAATCAAGTTATTTTTGTCATAGATACATAGGAAAGAAAATTAACATTTCAGATTTATGAAAGTAATATATAAACATTTCATGCTAAGTGACATATATTAGGGAGGAACTATCTTTAATATTGACATTATGAATTCATTAAATAATTTTAGGGGCTAATCCAATTTGTTTTAGAGTCCTGACATGAATCTCTGTATACCAATAAATGAAAGCTGTATACTAATGAATGTATTCTACAAAGTGTATAACCCATGGTCCACATGTTTCCTCATTTATATTTAAAATATTAGTTCACTTTTCTTTCTCATTCTAATATCTGCTAAATTTGTCAATTTCTAAACATAGCACTATGTCAGCAAATATGGAAAACTCAGCAGTGGCCACAGGACTGGAAAAGGTCAGTTTTCATTCCAATCCCAAAGAAAGGCAATGCCAAAGAATGCTCAAAGTGCCACACAATTGCACTCGTCTCACACGCTAGTAAAGTAATGTTCAAAATTCTCCAAGCTAGGCTTCAGCAATACGTGAACTGTGAACTTCCAGATGTTCAAGCTGGTTTTAGAAAAGGCAGAGGAACCAGAGATCAAATTGCCAATATCTGCTGGATCATGGAAAAAGCAAGAGAGTTCCAGAAAAACATCAATTTCTGCTTTATTGACTATGGCAAAGCCTTTTCCTTTCTGGAAAACTGGAAAATTCTTCAAGAGATGGGAATACCAGACCACCTGCCTCTTGAGAAATTCGTATGCAGGTCAGGAAGCAACAGTGAGAACTGGACATGGAACAACAGACTGGTTCCAAATAGGAAAAGGAGTACGTCAAGGCTGTATATTGTTACCCTGCTTATTTAACTTATTTGCAGAGTACATCATGAGAAACGCTGGGCTGGAAGAAGCACAAGCTGGAATCAAGATTGCCGGGGAGAAATATCAATAACCTCAGATATGCAGATGACACCACCCTTATGGCAGAAAGTGAAGAGGAACTAAAAAGCCTCTTGATGAAAGTCAAAGAGGAGAGTGAAAAAGTTGGCTTAAAGCTCAACATTCAGAAAACGAAGATCATGGCATCCGGTCCTATCACTTCATGGGAAATAGATGGGGAAACAGTGGAAACAGTGTCAGACTTTATTTTTGGGGGCTCCAAAATCACTGCAGATGGTGACTGCAGCCATGAAATTAAAAGACGCTTGCTCCTTGGAAGGAAAGTTATGACCAACCTAGATAGCATATTCAAAAGCAAAAAATATTACTTTGCCAAAAGAGGTCCATCTAGTCAAGGCTATGGTTTCTCCAGTTGTCATGCATGGATGTGAGAGTTGGACTATAAGGAAAGCTGAGTGCAGAAGAATGGATGCTTTTGAACTATGGCGTTGAAGAAGACTCTTGAGAGTCTGCAAGGAGATCTAACCAGTCCATCCTAAAGGAGACCAGTCCTGGGTGTTCATTGGAAGGACTGATGCTGAAGCTGTAACTCCAATACTTTGGTCACTTGATGCGAAGAGTTGACTCATTGGAAAAGACCCTGATGCTGGGAGGGATTGGAGGCAGGAGGAGAAGGGGACGACAGAGGATGAAATAGATGGCTGGATGGCATCACCGACTCGATGCACATGAGTCTGAGTGAACTCCGGGAGTTGATGATGGACAGGGAGGCCTGGAGTGCTGCAATTCATGGGGTCTCAAAGTGTCGGACACGACTGAGTGACTGAACTGAACAATAAGCTAGAATACAGAACCACAGTTTGACTGTTAAACATTCTGAATAAATTCCTCTTATTTCTTCCTAAGGAATTTTCATTTTTTCCCATTTCCAGAAATGCAAGTATTTTTGCTTGAGCAGAACAAATCAATTTAAATTATATATATATATATATATATATATATGTATTTAAATTAAATATATGTAAACACAGGAAAAAATAAAGATGTCAATAGAAGCTTCTTAGAATCATCATTGTGTTCAAAACAAACAATTTTATTTCTGAAGTAAAACAAAAAGAACTTTAAACTTAAAAAATTAAAGGCTTTAATTACATACACGTGAAAAGTCTTCTAACTATCAGTCAATGTCCTAGTGTGTCAGACTGTTGAGTCAAACTATTCTAAGATTATATCTTTTAGTTTGAACTTTAAATCACCTTAAAAAATTTAAAGAAAAATTAGCATTTATTCCATTAAAAAATCATTGTGGTACTTAAAAAGATTTCAAGGCAATATGTATCAGTAATAATACCTTTCTGTAGGATTTACAAGCTTTTTTCTTTATGAATCTTACTAGCTTTTTTTTAAGATATCAGTGTTCTGCATCTATAATTTATCTGAATCTGACTTTTATCTATTATTATTTTTAATTTCTGCATTTTACTCTTCCAAAGTTCTCAAAGGCACTTATAAATTCTCACAAATATTAAATTATTAATAGGAAAACACTTCAATACCACCATAATTTTATGCTTGAAAATTTTTACAGTGTTTTGCATATTTTAAATGCCTTAAGACTAGTATTTTTAATTTTGCTGATTTGAAAGAATAAAGCAGTGCCTTCCACTCACCCACACACAAGATTTCCTTTAAACTTGATTTAGAGCATACATACATTGCCCAGAAATTAGGGAAAGTAGCTTGGAAAGGCGGAGAAGGCAATGGCACCCCACTCCAGTACTCCTGCCTGGAAAATCCCATGGACGGAGGAGCCTGGTAGGCTGCAGTCCATGGGGTTGCGAAGAGTCGGACACGACTGAGCGACTTCACTTTCACTTTTCACTTTCCTGCATTGGAGAAGGAAATGGCAACCCACTCCAGTGTTCTTGCCTGGAGAATCCCAGGGACGGGGGAGCCTGGTGGGCTGCCTTCTATGGGGTCACACAGGGTCGGACACGACTGAAGTGACTTAGCAGCAGCAGCTTGGAAAGGCATTGACTCTCCCTTAGTTTATACACTTGAAAAGATTCAGTGCCGGAACTGCCTTAAATATACAGAACTTTAGGATTGCTCATAAAATTGCATTTATTTATTTGAATAACTTGGTTAGAAGGTACTATAGATCAGAAGCCTTGTGGAATTGTCAGGTTGGAAGGAGAAAGAATACTGCCAAGTATAATCTGGAGCTCTTATCCTTTAGAGGGACCTGGAAGAATAGAAATTGTATAGACAGCAACAAAAAATAGAGGTTAAGGACTTATTTAATTCAGGAAGCACATAATTTGCAGCATATAATAATCCTCTGTAATGATGGTGGCTTAGTTGCTAAGTGATGTCCAACTCTTGTGATGTGATGGACTATATAGGCTTCCCTGTCCATGGGATTTCCTATGGTGAGTATACCGGAGTGAGTTGCCATTTCTGACTCCAGGGATCTTTCCCACTGATCCTTTATTGTTGGCCATCTCCTGCATTGCAGGCAGATTCTTTACCGACGGAGCCACCAGGAAGCCCCAATATCCTCTAAGCATCAGCTATTGCTCCAGATATTGTAAAAGAGTAAGCAAGTACTCTTTGGAAAATGTTTCTTAAGATTTTTTGGAAATGTTTCTTTCATATTTAGTCAAAGACAAAGATTCCTAAGGACTAATGCATATTTAAAAAGCAAATATTAACTTGAAAAATTTTGTTCCCAAAGTACTACTAATGAATAGATCCTTGAGGCAGAATCATTATCATAATGATAATGGTAATGAAACAAGAAGATCCCCTGGAGGAGAAAATGGCAACCCACTCCAGTATCCCTGCCTGGATAATTCCATGGACAGAGGAACCTGGTGGGAGTCCATAGGGTTGCAAAGAGTTGAACATAACTCAGCAACTGAGCACACAGTGAAACAGTAATGATCTTAATAATAATTTATAGTCTGATAAAATAATAATAATTTAAGCAGAAGTAAAAGTCAAATGAGAAAAGAAGAGGCTTATTGAAAAATAAATGAATGTATGAAATTTTCTGTATCTCAAGTTATACATTAGAGTTAATGGTATAAAGTAAAGCAAATCAATTACCACTCAAACCAACTAATGTACTCATTCATCAGGAAAAAAAAGAAACACCTACTATGCATGAGGTATTGTGATGAATACAGAGGTTATGGGTAGAAATAGACGTGGTAGGAAAGAAGGAAATCAAAATTTTTCCGAAAACTTGTATATAATCTCCTGAAGTTGTGGCAACTCTAAAGCTGTCATTTGCTTCATTAATAATACTGTGCTTTTTTCAGAGAAGAAGCTAGCACTTTTTTTTAGACTTTTAATTATTTATTTAATTATTTATTGAAGGATAATTGCTTTATAGAATTCTGCTGTTTTCTGTAAGGAATCTGGAAAAATGGTACTGAAGAATTTATTTACAGGGCAACAATGGAGAGAATAGACTTATGGACATGGAGAGAGGGAGGAGAAGGTGAGATGTATGGAAAGAGTAACATGGAAACTATATTACCATATGTAAAATAGGTAGCCAATGGGAATTTGCTGTGTGGCTCAGGAAACTCAAACAGGGACTCTGTATCAACCTTGAAGCTAGCACTTTTAATTTTATATTTGCTAAACAAGGCATAAAAAGGTGTGCATAAATTATTTGCCTAATAAATATCTTTATTTTACAGATTTATTGAGATTTTATATGTATATATCATAAAAGTCACCAATTTAAAATGTATAGTTGATGACTTTTAGTATTTTCAAAGTTTGCAACATCATCACAATCTAGTTTTAGAATATTTTCATCACCTTAACCCCAAATTGCCTAAACATTAGAAGCTATACTTTATTCTAGCTTCCCATCCTGCATCTTTGCCATTCCAGGCCCCTCTCCCAACCTCAGCCTCACTAATATGCTTTCTATATTATATTTTGCTTAATCTGATATTTTACATAAATGGAATCATTCAATATGTGTGACTGGCTTCTTGTAAGCATAATTAGCATAACTGGCTTCCTAATTAGCATAATACTTTCAAGGTTCATCCATATTATAACATGTATTAGCACTTTATTCTTTTTCTATGCTAACTAATATTCTATTTTATGGATATATGTTTATCCATGAACAGGTAGTCACTGTTTCTATATTTTCACAATAAATTTATTTATAAGATTTTTTTGTACACTTTAGTTTTCATTTCTTGTGGCTATATATTTAAGGCTGAGGTTGTTGGGTTATATGATAACTCTATCTTTAACTTTTTGAGGAATTGCCAACAATTCTCCAAAGTGAAAGTGCCATACCACATTCTACCAGCAATATGTGAGTTCAAAAATCTTCACAGCTTCGTCAATACTTATTATCGTCTGTTTTATTTTAGGCTTCCTAGTGCATAAAAGTTGGAGAAGGCAATGGCACCCCATTCCAGTACTCTTGCCTGGAAAATCCCATGGACGGAGGAGCCTGGTGGGCTGCAGTCCATGGGGTCGCTAAGAGTCAGGCAGGACTGAGCGACTTCACTTTCACTTTTCACTTTCATGCATTGGAGAAGGAAATGGCAACCCACTCCAGTGTTCTTGCCTGGAGAATCCCAGGGACGGGGAAGCCTGGTGGGCTGCCATCTATGGGGTCACACAGAGTCGGACATGACTGAAGCAACTTAGCAGCAGTGCATAAAAGTAGTGTCCTATTGTAGTTTTGATTTTCCTTTTCTTGGTAACTAATGATATTGAGCATCTTTTCATATGTTTATTGGCTAATTGTGTATTTTTTTAAGCAATATCTATTCATATTCTTTACCTGTGTTATTACTTAATGTTGAAAAAGGTTATCTAGTGTGTGTGACTGCCTGTTGACCCAGTAACTGGAGGTTTCTTATTCCAGGCATTTGGATGTTTCCTATTTGTCCCTTGTCCTGGGAATGTACTTTCTGCCCAATGTTCCCATACCAGAAGCTATTTCAGGGATTCAACCTTGAGAAAGAAATGGGTTATTGAGATCATCTGGACCATATATAACTGAACCTCATTATGGTCTCTATAAATCTATTTAAGATTCTGGCACAGAGATGTGGAGAGCTACTTGTCCTACTCTCACCGAAGAGAAGACTCATATGCAAGTTCCCTTGCTTATGAAAATTCCTATCTTCCAATCTGAAGTGACCTGCCTCCTTCTTTGGATTCTCCTTGCCCTCTGTGTGCGGGCCAATTTTGAATCTCATCCATTGAATGCCGGAGGTTGTCAACCAACATTTGACTAATTATTGTTGAGTTGTAAGATTGTCTGGATACAAGGACCTTCTCAGATACATGATTTTAAAATGTTTCCTCTCACTTTAAGTTTGACTTTAAACTTTCTTGTTTGGTGCACAAAGTTTCTAATGTTGATTAAATCCAAATTATCTATTTTTAAAAAGATTTTATTTATTTGACTGAACTGGGACTTTGTTGCTGTACACGGGCTTTTTCTCTAGTTGTGGCCAGTGGTGGCTACTCTGCACTTGTGTTGCGCGGGCTTCTCATTGCAGTGACCTCTCTTGTCGTGGAGCACAGGTTCTAGGGTGCACGGGCTTCAGTGCTGCAGCATATGGGCTCAGTAGTTGTGGCTCCTGGGCTCTAAAGCACGGGCAGTGCTTGTGGCACAAGGGCCTGGTTGGTGCACGGCATGTGGGATCTTCTCAGATCAGGGATCAAACCCATGTCTTCTACATTGACAGGTGGATTCTTTACCACTGAGTCACCAGGGAAGCCCCAGATTATCTATTTTATTTCTGTACTAGTTGTGCTTTTAGTGTATGTGGTATTTAAAATACCATTTGCTTAACCCAAGGTCATGAAGATTTGCTTTTATGTTTTCTTCTATGAACTTCATTTTAACCTTGAGGCTTAGGTCTGTGATCTATTTTTGAGTTAATTTTTGTGTATGATTTGAGGAAGAGATCCAAATGCATTCTTTGAGTGTGGATATTCAGTTGTCCTATCACCATGTGTGAAAAGACTATACTTTCCTCTACTGCATAGTCTTGGCACTCTGTTGGCTATCAGTTGACTGTAAATATTTTAATTTCTGGAACCTCATGTCTAGTCCACCATTCTATTGTATGTTCTGGTATTATACACCACTACCATATAGACTTGATAACTATAATTTGTTGTGTTTGTATGACTTTGTGTTCTTGAGAAGCATGTATATTTTGCTGTCATAAGGGAAAGTGTTCCACAAATGTCTGTTAGATTTAGTTGGTTTATAATACTGCTTATATCTTCTATTTCTTTGTTGATCTTTCCCTAGTTATTCCTTTTGTTATTGAACATGAAGTATTGATGTCCCCAATTATTATTGTTTAATGGTCTGTTCATGCAGCCCACCCCCTAGCTGAGCTCAGCTCACTGAATTACATTTTCAAAAAATCCACACAGTTTGAACATAGAGATTTTGTAGGAAATTACGAATTCAGACCAAATGTTGACTGTGTTCCCAGTGTGGTGCTTTTAAGGGAACTCCAAAAGAGGTCAAATCTCTCTTTTGTCTGAAATGCTGTTACTTTTAGCTACTATACCACTGAGCTGGAGACGGAGGAAGTGATAGGAATAGCCCTAAGTTAAAACTTACAGACCCTGCTGTGTCACTGATTCAATAGTTTCTCTAGGATAATTTGTTTTGTAGCTTTGTTAATTATTAGTGTTCTTCAGCAGTTAATTTCAGTTGTTTTGCTTTTGCCTTCACTATCTTATAGAGAGACAGAGAAGGTTCCTAAGATCTGCACTCTCACTCCAGAACTATGCATAAGATTATTGAACAATACTAATATTTATGAGGAGAACATTCTTTTAATTCTTCAGTGGAGTAATCTATCTTGGTTCCATATTTTCTAGGATTCTTTAGGAGAGATTAAGGTTATAATTAGAGGTTATTATAGTTCCAGTTAGTGAGCAGTAAATACATATATCTTATGAAAAAGCAATTATTTATGTTACAGAACCTAACTTTAAGGGTAATTGTTCCTTGGAAGGTCATCTTACTCCAACTTAGTTTCAAATTATAGTTCTAAAATCCATATTGAGCAGAGTATCTAAAGATAGTTCAACTCAAAGAACTGTTTCAAACTAAAAAGAAATCTGAAGAAATATGTAAAATGCAAATATTAATATAATTTACATTGGTCAATGTTACTTATAGAGAAGCCTAAATATTTAAATCATCAATGCTACTGCTAAGTTGCTTCAGTCGTGTCCAACTCTGTGCGACCCCATAGACGGCAGCCCACTAGGCTCCTCTGTCCCTGGAATTCTCCAGGCAAGAATACTGGAGTGGGTTGCCATTTCCTTCTCCAATGCATAGAAGTGAAAAGTGAAAGTGAAGTCGCTGAGTCGTGCCCGACTCTTAGCGACCCCATGGGCTGGAGCCTACCAGGCTCCTCCGTCCATGAGATTTTCCAGGCAAGAGTACTGGAGTGGGGTGCCATTGCCTTCTCCGTAAATCATCAATATTGCTTGTTAATTCTTAAAGGCATATTCAAAATTATAGTAATAACACTGCTTGGTTAACAAGAGAAATAATAACAATATTAAAAATAAAGATTATATCACTTTTTATGGCTAGATACTGTATTAATGTTTTTCTGTTTGCTATAATGCTTTATCCTCTCAAATATTCACATAGTGTTTATAGTAATTATTGCCATTTGGAGAAAAAGTGAACTGAAAAGTCAGATTAAAAAGCTTTCCTGTGTAATTAGATATTTGATAACCTTGGTGATTGAAATCCTTATTTGCCTTTCTTTGGCTAATAGTATCCACGTCAGTTGGCTCTTTCTAAAGAATGTTGTCTAGCAAAAACACACATACTTGTATTAGGAAAACATTTCTCCTGAAAAGAGCTTGGTAAATATTCAATTCATTTCTAGATATCAGCCAATGCCACCAGTGAAACGTTTTTCTCCTTCATATGCTACATCCAGGAAACCATCAAACATTTTAAATTTTGTCACTTAGATATATTTTCCTGGTCCATAATATATCCATTTTTTAAAAATTATTACTATCTGACTACAAGCCTTCAGCATTTCTTGCCTAGATCACCTTCAATTCAGTTCAGTTCAGTTGCTCAGTCGTGTCAGACTCTTTGCGACCCCATGAATCACAGCACGCCAGGCCTCCCTGTCCATCACCGACTCCCGGAGTTCACTTAGACTCACGTCCATCAAGTCAGTGATGCCATCCAGCCATCTCATCCTCTGTTATCCCCTTCTCCTCCTGCCCCCAATCCCTCCCAGCATCAGAGTCTTTTCCAATGAGTCAACTCTTCGCATAAGGTGGCCAAAGTACTGGAGTTTTAGCTTTAGCATCATTCCTTCCAAAGAAATCCCAGGGCTGATCTCCTTCAGAATGGACTGGTTGGATCTCCTTGCAGTCCAAGGGACTCTCAAGAGTCTTCTCCAACACCACAGTTCAAAAGCATCAATTCTTCTGTGCTCAGCCTTCTTCACAGTCCAAGTCTCACATCCATACATGACCACAGGAAAAACCATAGCCTTGACTAGACAGACCTTTGTTGGCAAAGTAATGTCTTTGCTTTTGAATATGCTATCTACGTTAGTCATAACTTTCCTTGCAAGGAGTAAGCGTCTTTTAATTTCATGGGTGCACTCACCATCTGCAGTGACTTTGGAGCCCCCAAAAATAAAGTCTGACACTGTTTCCACTGTTTCCACATTTATTTCCCATGAAGTGATGGGACCAGATGCCATGATCTTCGTTTTCTGAATGTTGAGCTTTAAGTCAACTTTTTCACTCTCCACTTTCACTTTCATCAAGAGGCTTTTTAATTCCTCTTCACTTTCTGCCATAAGGGTGGTGTCATCTGCATATCTGAGGTTATTGAGATTTCTCCCAGCAATCTTGATTCCAGCTTGTGCTTCTTCCAGCCTAGCGTTTCTCATGATGTACTCTGCATATAAGTTAAATAAGCAGGGGGACAATATACAGCCTTGATGTACTCCTTTCCCTATTTGGAACCAGTCTGTTGTTCCATGTCCAGTTCTAACTGTTGCTTCCTGACCTGCATACAGATTTCTCAAGAGGCAGATCAGGTGGTCTGGTATTCCCATCTCTTTCAGAATTTTCCACAGTTTATTGTGATCCACACAGTCAAAGGCTTTGGCATAGTCAATAAAGCAGAAATAGATGTTTTTCTGGAACTCTCTTGCTTTTTGGATGATCCAGCAGATGTTGGCAATTTGATCTCTGGTTCTTCTGCCTTTTCTAAAACCAGCTTGAACATCAGGAAGTTCACGGTTCACGTATTGCTGAAGCCTGGCTTGGAGAATTTGAGCATTACTTTACTAGCATGTGAGATGAGTGCAATTATGTGGTAGTTGGAGCATTCTTTGGCATTGCCTTTCTTTGGGATTGGAATGAAAACTGATCTTTTCCAGTCCTGTGGCCACTGCTGAGTTTTCCAAATTTGCTGGAATATTGAGTGCAGCACTTGCACAGCATCATCTTTCAGGATTTGGAATAGCTCAACTGGAATTCCATCACCTCCACTAGCTTTGTTCGTAGTGATGCTTTCTAAGGCCACCTGACTTCACATTCCAGGATGTCTGGCTCTAGGTCAGTGATCACACCATCGTGATTATCTGGGTCATGAATTTCTTTTTTGTACAGTTCTTCTGTGTATTCTTGCCACCTCTTCTTAATATCTTCTGCTTCTGTTAGGTCCATACCATTTCTGTCCTTTATCGAGCCCATCTTTGCATGAAATGTTCCCTTGGTATCTCTAATTTCTTGAAGAGATCTCTAGTCTTTCCCATTCTGTTGTTTTCCTCTATTTCTTTGCATTGATCGCTGAGGAAGGCTTCCTTATCTCTTCTTGCTATTCTTTGGAACTCTGCATTCAGATGCTTATATCTTTCCTTTTCTCCTTTGCTTTTCGCTTCTCTTCTTTTCACAGCTATTTGTAAGGCCTCCCCAGACAGCCATTTTGCTTTTTTGCATTTCTTTTCCATGGGGATGGTCTTGATCCCTGTCTCCTGTACAATGTCATGAACCTCATTCCATAGTTCATCAGGCACTCTATCTATCAGATCTAGGCCCTTAAATCTATTTCTCACTTCCACTGTATAATCATAAGGGATTTGATTTAGGTCATACCTGAATGGTCTAGTGGTTTTCCCTACTTTTTTCAATTTCAGTCTGAATTTGGTAATAAGGAGTTCATTATCTGAGCCATAGTCTGCTCCTGGTCTTGTTTTTGTTGACTGTATAGAGCTTCTCCATCTTTGGCTGCAAAGAATATAATCAATCTGATTTTGGTGTTGACCATCTGGTGATGTCCATGTCCATATGGTGAAAGCGATTATCTAGGACCCTCTTTTGATATGGATTGCCTTTTGGCCTTATGGCCTCTATTGCTCTTTGTTTCCTTGGTAACTTGTAAAGCCTGGTCTTTTGATCTTTATCTGAAGAAGCTACCTTGTAATATGGTATATATACTCATACAGAATTCAATAAAGCACCCATGTTCCACCAGACTTGGGTCCCCATGTCCTTCCTTCTCTCTCTCTCTCTCTTTTTTTTTCTCTCTCTCTCTCTCTCTGTGTCTGGCTGATTCCCTGGAGCACAAAGGCCGGCTGCGTAACCCAGGGAATATTAGCCTCTATCCTTCTTTCACTTTCTTATCGTTAACCGGACCACCAGGTTCCAGTCCATTAAAGGACCCCAACAACTTACCCTACCAGGGACCTTTAACTTCTACACTATTAACTTCCTGACTACCCCAGGTGGTGCTAGTGATAAAGAACCTACCTGGCAATGCAGGAGACTTGGGAGGTGAGTTTGATCTCTGGGTGGGGAAGAGATCCTCCTCCCTGGAGGAGGGCAGGGCAACCCATTGCAGTATTCTTGCTGGGAGAATCTCATGAGCAAAGGAGTCTGGTAGGCTACAGTCCATGGAGTCACAAAGAGTTGGAAAAGACTGAAGTGACTTAGCATGCACACACCCCAATGGAGAATTTTTATAGAAGACTAGAAGTTTGTTAAGATGTTCCTCTTGGTTATTAATGACTCAATATTTCCTGGTCAGTATTTTTGTTTTGGGTACTGTGGATTCATTTTAAGATTTTAATATTGGCATATAGTATCTGAAAGTGTGCTAATGAAAGAAATAACAAACTTTACCTTCCTACCTAAGCTTAAAGCTACTGTCATATGTTTATAAATACCATAACATAAATGTCCAGTTATTTTCTTGCACTGCATAAGCAGAATTTTGTGTTTTCCTGAATGAGAAGGTAAAACATTATTATTTCATAAAATTTTAAAAATTAATAATCAGTCTTACACTACTGAAAATTACATCTAGTGCCACAAGTAAAATGCTAATGTATACAATTTAATACAAAATGCTCTTTGATAGTATATTTCATGATTTTAAGCTCAGTTTTTACCTCTATTAAAGTATCTGATAGATATCTTCTAAATTAATGGCCTAAGATAAAATAGATTATAATACCAGACCATAATACAATACCTTACCTGGCTCCTGAGAAACCTATATGAAGGTCAAGAAGCAACAGTTAGAACTGGACATGAAATGATGGCCTGGCTGAAAATTGAAAAAGGAGTTCATCAAGTTTACCCTGCTTATTTATCTTATATACATAGTACATCATGTGAAATCCTGGGCTGGATGAATAGCTGGAGTCAAGATTGCCAAGAGAAATAACAACCTCAGATATGCAGATGATACCACTCTAATGGCAGAAAGCAAAGAGACGCTAAAGAGCCTCTTGATAAGGGCAAAAGGAGAGAGTGAAAAAGCTGGTTTAGAAGTCAGCATTCAAAAAACTAACCCATTACTTCATGGCAAATAGAAGGGGAGAAAGTGGAAGCAGTGACAGACTTTATATTCACGGGCTTCAAAATCACTGCAGATGGTGACTGTAGCCATGAAATTAAAAGCTTGTTCCTTGGAAGGATAGCTGTGACAAACCTAGATAGCGTATTAAGAAGCAGAGACTTCACTTTGCCAACAGGGGTTCATATAGTCAAAGCTATTGTTTTTCCAGTAGTCATGTATGGATGTGAGATTTGGACCATAAAGAAGGTTAAGTGCTGAAGAACTGATGTTTTCAAGTTGTGGTGCTGGAGAAGACTCTTGAGAGTCCCCTGACAACAAGAAGAGCAAGCTAATCAATCCTAAAGGAAATCAACCCTGAATATTCATTGGAAGGACTGATGCTGAAGCTGAAGCTCCAGTACTTTAGTCATCTGATGCTAACAGCCAGTTCATTGGAAAAACCCCTAACACTGGGAAGGATTGAAGGCAGGAGGAGAAGGGGGCAACAGAGAATGAGATGGTAAAATGGCATCACTGACACAGTCAACGTAAGTTTGAGTGAACAATACTCCAGGAAATAGTGAAGGACAGGGAAGCCTGGTATGCTGCTGCCCATGGGGTAGCAAAGAGTCAGACATGACTTAGCAATTGAACAACAACAACTGATATATGAGATAGTATTTTTTAAGACAGAAAAACTGACGTTACCACATGCTTTCTCTTTAATTAACAGCATTACATTTCTGAGAGAGATCCTAGATAAATTATGTGTCAAATAAATGGAAATATATAATTTCATTATATGATTTGAATTTAAAAGAAAATATTTTCTTAAAAATGCAAAATTATGAAACTTAATAACATGTTAATTAATTTCTTTTTAACAAATACATTCATATATGTCAAAACAAACCTATTTTTAAATTCTAATATCAAATTCAAAATATTAATGAGATCTTGGTAGCTATGGTAGCTTTCAAATTCAAAATAACTTTAAAGAAAAATGTATTAATATGTTAAATAAAATATATATGTAAAAAGATATGTGATAGATAATATTCTTTAACCTTCATTTATTATGATGGCATGCTTGCAAGTGTGCTCAATATTGTCTGACTCTTTGCAACCTCATGGACTATAGCCCACCAGGCTCCTCTGTCCATGGGATATTTTTAGGCAAGAATACTGAAGTGGGTTGCCATTTCCTACTCTAGGGGATTTTCCTGACCCAGGGTTCGAACCTGCATCTCCTGAATTGGCAAGTGGGTTTCTTTACTACTGAGCTACCTGGTGAGCCCACATGTCAAGTAACATACAACCATCTATTCAGTCCTTTAAGGTCTATATGCAGATTACATCTGAGGATTGAAATGTTCCTGTTTTCCCATGAAGTTCTCTAAGATACAATTCTGATTTCTGAGGGAAAAAAAATACTTTCAATTTTTAAGTATAGCAATTTAACATTAAATGTTAATACTCTATGAAATCACTATTTCAAGAGGCACACATTAAATTTAGTTTTTCATTAAGTTTAATAAGAGGGCTGGAAATAGAATGGAGGAGATTTTCTAGAAAATAGGACAACAGTAACAACAAATTTACAATATAGGAAACATAGGAGGAGAAAAGAACTAAACTCAGAACATCAGAAGTCTTGGTTAGGAGTTCTCCTGACAGTGGGGAAAAAGCAAAAGATAAAGACAAAGACAGATTAAAATGATGGCCATGTTTATCAAAGAAAAAGAGCCCAAATCAAGTTAAAGCAATAGTAAAAACAAAATTAGCTTTTGAGGCTCCAGCAATCATTTTCAAATTCCAGGCATTTAGGAAGAATAAAGGAATTTGAGTGCAGGGGTTCACAGCTACTTCCACTGAACTGTATTTCTCCGAAAGTTGTTGACCACTCTTAACTGATTTTGACCAGCTTGACTGGAATCTTATGGCCAAATCTAATTGCAAGGGAGGCAATAACCATGTATTCATTTAAAAAGAAATGTCTTAATTCTGAAGAAAAAAGTGTTGTAAAAGAAAGGGGTATACATATATTGTTATGTAAATTATACATGCCATTACCGAAATCTCAGTGATATTTACATGCTCATAAAATATTAACAATGAATAATGATTTACTGAAAATGTTATATTTGATTTGTGGAGGATTAGCCCTATGTGTTTGAGAAACCGTTAGTGTTAAAGTCTCAGCTCCTGTAATCATAATTATATATCATATCTAAAGTCGAAAGAAAACAATAGTATTTTTAATAATAGCAGAAAAGGAAAACAGAATAGGTAAATGAATCAAAACTGATCCATCTAGGGGGGATCATTTAGAAGGAGCTTAAAAGTTTGTTAAATTGCTGTCTATGTGCTTTCTTAAGGCATCATGAAACATGTATTTAAAATTTTTTAAAAGATGTGCAATTAAAAGTTTGGTGGTTTCAGAGAGTTTGTGGAGTTGCTGAGGTGGTAATACTATAGTCAGAAAATACTTGAGGTATTGGATTGTATGCAGTATCACTAACAAAATAATGGGTGACCATGGGAGTTGATAGCTAGGATCATTTGGAAAAATGCTATTGGATCCAAGAAGTTAAGGAACTCAGAACTCTGGTTTGGGGATAGATCTTTCATGTGAATGAAGATAAAAATCACCAAGATTAATCGCAGAAGGAGGGCAAGGTAGAAGAAAAAAAATATAAACAAAAACAATAATGAAGAGTGCCCAGGGAGTAAATGACAACTATATAGAGAAATGTTGGGTACTATAATATTTTGACTGCAGTGTCAAATGACCTTGAATTTTGAAGAAGGAGGATAGAAAAATATTTTCGAAGGGGTAATGGGGAACAGTGTGAATCCAGGAAAACCTGAATAGGGGAAGTTGGGGGAAGAAAAAAAAAGAGTCTCAGCTCAAGAGAGTTGCAGAGAAAACTGTTATTTTCAACAGAAACTCAGTACCTTAGGGAAAGAATATGAGCATATATAGAGCTAAATAAAGCTTAAAGGGAGTTGCTTGTGATAGGCCCAAATGTTTTACACTTGGTGTTTTTAAAGCATTAGAATTTGGTTGATATTAACAGACATGGATTTCTGGTAAGGACTTCAATGAAAAGTGAAGTGAGGCATTTGTGGAGTTTGTATCTAATGTACTAAACTGGATTAGTATTAGAACTGAGTCATTGGAAAAGACCCTGATGCTGGGAAAGATTGAAGGTAGAAGGAAAAGGGGACGACAAAGTATGAGATGGTTGGATGGCATCACTGACCCAATGGGCATGAGTTTGAGTAAACTCCAGGAGTTGGTGATAGACAGGGAGGCCTGGCATACTGCAGTCCATGGGGTCTCAAAGAGTCAGACACGACTGAGCAACTGAACTGAACTGATCTGAATATCATTGACACTCAATACCTTTAAAGTTAATTTACAAATAAAGCCATGGCTGGAGACATGAAAATGGAAAAAAATCTATAAAAGTTTTTATGAATGAATTACAGCTAAAATTATTGTTGAAAACCTGGAATTGAGAAAAAGATGAAAAATAGAGAAGACTGAACAGACAAGAGAGACCTAGCAATCAAGGGAGAAAGAGATGGAAAAGGCCTACCGAATCACAGGAAATACCCTTTTTGTAAGATAGCTTCAGTTCAGTTCAGTCACTCAGTCATGTCCAACTCTTTGCGACCCCTTAAGTGAGGTTATCTCCTTGCATTTAAGCCAGGCACTTTCAAGAGAAAGGAAGAGAACAGGAAATCATAATGAATATAAGTATCTCTGAAAGGTAACTCTCATGGTGGTGCTTTTAAAAAATCATAATTTTTTGGAGGACCACCCCTGACTTAGCCCTCTGCTTCTTTTGCTTCCTATTAAATATATACAAGATGCTTGCAAGCCTTTAACACTGTTGATTAACGACATGGAGTCCAGGTAAATCATTGAATTTCAACATACAGAAATAGCTGCTTCTATTAGCTGCCAGCACAGCCTAGAAAAGAGTTTTGGCAGCAGCCAAGTAAATCTCCTGAGCGTATGGAAGCATACTTTTTTCTTTAGTTTCCTAGTAGGAACTTTACCAGTTCCTTTGAAGTCTGGCTAAGAGAATGGAACCCATTATTATCTGACACATCATCTTGTTAAAATTGGTAAAGGTGTTGTGTAATTATTTTTACTCTCTAAACTCCTATTGATATCAAAAATTAAATTTTGTCTTCATTTATATATTTCTGATTAAAATTAGCATCTTCAGATTTCACAGTCCTATGAAGTAAAGACATGTGTTTGCTACCATGAGAACCTCTTTCTCAAAGAAGCATTTCTCACTGGGATAACTTGTGGTTTAATGGGAAGTATACTGGTACATGTTATTCAGCACCATATAATTCTGACTATAATTCTGTATTCTATTCTAAAATCCAACTTTATGAGAGTTTCTCTTTCTAAAGCCACTATATTAATAGAAGTTTTATTCATTAATTTTTTTAAAAGGAGGAGATCCTAGAGCACTGGGTATTCTAATAAAAAACTAACGTGTTTGGACAAAGGCACTAAAAGAATATGACTATTGGTAGGCTGTTTTGCTTCTCTAATTCACCTGTAGAAAAAGTACTAACTGTTTTGCTTCTCTAATTTCACCTGTATAAAAAGTACCATAAGAATTACAAAGGTGAAGGTTAGGTAATTCTGTCTCTGCAGTTCTTTAATTCCAAACTCAAGAACAATATTCCTATCTTTGAAATTGTTGTTTAGCTATATTTGGGGAGAAAAAGTGTTTTTCAATGGAAGAGTAATATCTTATTTCCCATTCAAATATATCTATGTCATAATCAAAAGATTTTGAAATCTCTCTCCACAAAAGAGAAAAACTACAAACTTACCTGAACCAATGGAGGAGATGTGTATGATAGACAGTTGTAAGGTATTTTTCCTGAATGAATAAGATTGCCAGTCAATCATGCAATATACATTATTATTCAGCCTTTTAAAAATATCAAAAAATTAGACTTTATGGTAAAACATTTGTTTCTTTCCTTAATACTAAACTCTTCAAGGCAAGTAATGCACAATAATGACCTGACATTTATTGAAAATTACAAATGTTAAAGAATCTAGAATTCAACATGGGCCTTGTTTCAGAAAGTTTGTTCTAAATAAGAACTGCTATAGTTTGTTAATTATAACTCACAGGAAACCTCACTGATTAAGCATGTTCATAAATCCAGTAAACCCTACTTGAGTAAATAGTGTTATGTACAAAAGCTGATGGAAACTATGTGGGAAAATTATGTGAAACAGCTAGATTTTCTTAAGAAATTCCTTTCACATAATGCTATTTTGACAGAATGTTACCTACTTCAATCACTTCTAAACCATCTTGAGAAAGAAAGTCAAGGAGAGTTGCAGGAATTTTTAACTGTTTGATGAGAACTTCATCACCTTTGCTTTGATGTGTAACTTTCTCTTGAGAGGCTGAGGGCACCTCTGATGGAGACTGACAGCTGAAGGATCTAAGTGTTGTAACTCTGTGATCCCTTCATTGTATTTATTTGTGGGTAAATATTTTATAAAAGCCTTCAAAAAGAAAAGTTCTCCAGCGATGGTTTTTAACATTCTTTCTGATATAGCCAAGTTCCCTTTCTTCCCTTGTCATAACAGGGAAACTAAAATACACACTTTTTAAATTTCAAAATCAATAAGCTCATAAAAATCTACTTTTTTATTAGAGATTTTGAGTACAAATTTAAGTAATCTTAATCCTAAATAATTTCAGACTAGGCTGCCTGTTATCAGAAAACTTAATTGCAGCTTGTTCTTATTGTTGTTTTCTTAGAATCATTGATATTGACAATGGCATTGATTGTGTTAGTTAACAATCTCCCAAGACTTACCAGGAAGAAATAGAAAATATGAAGAAACCAATTACCAGTGCTGAAACTGATCCGTTAAACATTTTTAACAGAGATCCGTGAGCTCTCTATAAGTGAATATGACATATAACTAAGAAGGGTGCTATCTTTCTTCTATCTGAAAATATATATTTAACATCTCCATTAATATAGAGTACACCCTTTTTTACAAAAGGAAATACACTGACATAATGTATTGTAAGAATGCAGATCAGAAAAATCCTCAAGTTGACCAACAAATTTCAGTAGACCCTTGCACCTAATTCGTTTTTAAACTAACATTGCTCTGAAGTCTGATATGTCAAAACAAGGATCTGGTTCACACCTAGGAATAAATATCTATAAACGGGAAATGCAGGAAATTATATTTCTATGTGAGTGCCTTTGTATGATACTATTTAAATCCAATATTCAAAATGTTTTACAGTATTATTTACGATAACATGTCATAACATAATAACATATCCTGGTCCTTTGTACCAATACAAACAGGTACAAAGATCATTAAAAAGCAGCCAAATTAAGTGCTAGCCAAAACTAGTATGAATGAACTCCAAATATTATTATTGCTGGAAAAAAAGTTATTGTGACTAATCCTCACTATCTTCTAATTCACGTGTATTTTAAAGATGATTCTTGTCTGTGTTTATATAGAGATGTATGGCATACATTTTGCTTTTTAATTTCCTTATTGAGAATGCAAGTTTATTAAGCCATAAACTCAGCAAGCATTTAGTGTTCTACTACACAAGGTAGCTTTTGTCCCTTCCATTGAACATTGTTTAGTGATTCCATTCACCACTTCTATCTCTCCTTTCCAGCTCCAGCACACTTAATCCTTTATCATCAGTACCTTAGCAAAAAATATATGCTTCTGTCCTAACACTTTATGCAGCATGTCGTCAGATTTTACACTTGTGGACCTTAGGGGGAAAATGTTCCTGAAACAGATTTCTTATTATAGTTGACATTTTTTCTTTATCATTCATTGCCTGAACTGAACGTAGTTTCTGACTCGTATTAGAGATCAATGTGTATTTTTAAAATAAATAAATGCTTAAGTAATGTGGATTTCTGAAAACACTTTGCTATTAGAAGTAAATTAACCCATTTGTCCTCATTTATACTTACTGTTGAAAGAGAATGTACAAATTGTTCACATCCAGGAATACTCAAATTAATTTTAACTTTAATTCAAATTAATTTTAAGATATTATTTTAATATTTAATTAAAATATTAAATTTAACTTTAATTTTAAGTAGAATAGGCAGAAAAGCAATAAAACTGTACAGTAACTCGAGATTTGCCTGAATAATGGAAGCTGAGTCAATGATTTCTGGGAAGAAAATGCTTCCGATAGTTCTAAGCCTGATTTTATAACTTATAGGGTGCCTGGATATATGCCACTGAAGGTGTCATGACATGAGTAATAGCAGTAATGGCAAAAGGAACCTGTCTACAAAATCAATAGAAAAGAATAAAATGCCCACAAATGACATGAAAGAACTTTATGAATATAATGTTAGATGAAAGAACTTAGATATGAAAGAGGACATAATGTGTGATTCTGTGTTCATATGATTTGCAAAAGCAAGCAATCCTAGTTAACATTGCAAGTTATTAAAAGAGTGGTTACTTTTAAGGAAGAGGCTGTAGAATGGGAGGAAGCACAAGAGCATCTTTGTAGTTCTTGATTTATGTGAGTTACATAGGTGTTAAGTCTAGTTGAAAAGCAGTGGCTCTAATATAAATCATAGTTCACATTATGCAGTTTAATCATCAGTAGGTTATCCTTCAATACATTAAAAAATAATCTATGTAAATATATATGTTGAGAGGCAGGAGAGGGGAAGTGGGAGTAGAGGGAGAAGGGAAATGCTTTATTTATAGCAGGTCTCTTTCATCTTTTGTTGCTTTCTGTGATGCGCCAACACTTTAACCATCATGCAGCTAAAGCCGCTGTTTTCTAGTTTGTCCATTGACAGTCAACATTTCCTAAAAACCAGGAAGCTGAAGAGATTTTGGTATACTAGAAGAGACCAAGAAATCCCACAAAGCTTCAGAACACCTCCACTAGAAATATTGAAAAAGACTTCAAAATAAGGCATATTATTCACCGTCACCACCTGAACATCTAGAGGAGTAGTTAATATTTTGCTTAAATAATTACCTGTTGAGAGCCTTAGGTATGATTTTGTTGATGAAATTGGCTTTGTCATCCTTTCAGGCCCTTTTGGGCGTGCCTCACATTGCTTAATCTGCACACTCTTTGCAGCTTCAGACTTTCAGCCTCTGAAGACTACCTGTTTTGGTTTGATCTCTTCAGGGCTTTGTAACAACTGTTATGTGAAGCTTCAGTTCAGTTAAATTCACTTGCTCCATCGCGTCCGACTCTTTGTGACCCCATGAACCGCAGCACGCCAGGCCTCTCTGTCCATCACCAACTCCCGGAGTCCACCCAAGCCCATGTCCATCATCCTCTGTCGTCCCCTTCTCCTCCTACCCTCAATCTTTCCCAGCATCAGGGTCTTTTCCAGTGAGTCAGCTCTTTGTATCAGGCGGCCAAAGTATTGGAGTTTCAGCTTCAATGTCAGTCCTTCCAATGAACACCTAGGACTGATCTCCTTTAGGATGGACTGGTTGGATCTCCTTGTAGTCCAAGGGACTCTCAAGAGTCTTCTCCAAATTCACAGTTCTAAAGCATTAATTCTTCGACACTCAGCTTTCTTTATAGTCCAACTCTCACATCCATACATGACCACTGGAAAAACCGTAGCTTTGACTAAATGGACATTTGTTGACAAAGTAATGTCTCTGCTTCTTAATACACCGTCTAGGTTGGTCATAGCTTTACTTTCAAGGAGTAAGTGTCTTTTAATTTCATTACTGCGAAGATTATTGATGCTAATTTGTTAAATTACCAATAATATTAGTATCTTACCCCTTTTCCAGAGTGAGAATATATAGTATACATAATAAAGTTCAGAAAAACTCCTTGACCTTTTAAAATACAATGTAGATAGGTATTTGGGAGATAAAGGATGCATTTTCTTTCAGTGTTAAATTACTCCTGCCTATTATATATAGAGAGGAATTTCTAAAATATTTGAAAGTCTGGACCATATTGGCATCCACGGATTTTTCAGATTTGTTTCTATGACACTTGACCACTTAATTATCTGCTCTTTTGATAAATAGATAATATAGATAATATAGATAATATAGATAATAAAATGATAAATAGATAAATGATAATATATTCCTTTAAACTTGACCACTTAATTATCTGCTCTTTTGATAAATAGATAATATAGATAATATAGATAATATAGATAATATAGATAATAAAATGATAAATAGATAAATGATAATATATTCCTTTAAACAAAACAAAACAAAAATCTTTCATTTATAAACCAAATTATTCTTCCACAGCCTTCACTTTGAATTCTGTTTTGAATAAATTTGATATTCCAATGTGTCCGGTTTCCTTGCCTAAAATTTTTGCCCTGATATTCATTATTAAGAGCATTATGTAAAATAGGGTAATTTGAAATTATCTGTGGGAGACCAGGTAGATTAGGATAAGTGACTATACACCTGTTTTCATAAGAGACTTGTCTTAATTTGTCATACTGACTCCTTGTAGACACATAGCTATGTGTGTATATATATAAAACCTCATGGAGAGACTGAGCAAGATTTGCCTCACTGATGTCCACCTGCTTTTCTCATTCCTGACTGTGACACTGTCTACAATGCAGTCCTTACTCTCACGGTATCACGTGATTCTGTTTGGACCAATGACAAGTAATTAGACTTCACAGAGTAAGGCTTCCAGGAAGACCTATAAAGGAATAAATAGTCGGTAAAATTATTTTGTCTTTTGTTCCTCTGACCTGGTCTGACTGATGCTGAAGGTGAAGCAGGCAGTGAAAACCTTTCTATCTTAATCTCCCCACTGTTTATTAAGAAGGTTATCAATCTTGCCTCCTAAAAAACAAGCCAGTAGATTGGCCAGAGTGATTATTATTTGAATTTATAGAGACTATAAATTGAATTTGTAACAAGGGCTTTTAAAATCTAGTCGGTCAGATGAATTATCTATTATATTCACAACCAAGAGCCTGATAAACTGGCCTAAACAGTTGGCCATTTCCCCCCATATATCTCAGAGTTCAGAAATCATCCCAGGCTAGCACTAGAGCCCCCAGTGATATTAGGGACTTGGGCATCTCTTAGAATTTTTTTCTCTGTCATCTTTGACATGGTCTCTATCAGCTTTTTATACTTTGTAAGATCCCTCAGAAAGTAACAGTAACTACATAGGTTTCAGCCAGTGTTCACATGTCCCATGGTGTCTTTAAGTGATTTTATCATATATTTAAATCTGAATACAATGGCAAAACCAATAAAATATTGTAAAGTAAAATAATAATAATAATAAATAAATGATAAATGGTTAAAAAAATAAAAATGTTGCCAACCATTCGTTTTTTCAAATCAAGTAAAATTTACACACAATGAAATACATAGATACTAAGTGACAGTTCTGTGAGTTATGACTGATGTATATATCTGTGTAAACAGTACGCCAGTCAAAATCCATTCCCGTTATCCCAGGAACTTCCTTTGTGCCTTTTTCAAACTAAGCACCATCATACCATAGTTCCGATTTTTCCACTGCAAATTAATTTTGTCTTATATTGAGATTCATATATATTAAACCATACATAATGTCTATGAATGACATAAATGTTGACAGTGTTGTCTAAAAGCATAAATGCTTCTGATTTTTTGTGTACTTGTTTTTATCAGTTACTGATTTAAGAAGTGTTAATCTTATTGTCATTTATTTCATTTCTAAACATACAATGTACCCTATGCTGCAACTTTTTCTTTAAACAGTTCAGTTGCTTTTAATGAATTGAAGGAAAGAGAAAAAAAATACCTCACATTGTCTCCTAAATAATAAAAAATAAAATATAATTGAGGTAATAAACCAGACTATTGACATCAGTTCCCTGATAGCTCAGTTGGTAAAGAATCTGCTTGCAATGCAGGAGATTCCTGTCTCATTCCTGGGTCGGGAAGATACTCGAGAAGGGATAGGCTACCCACTCCAGTATTCCAGGGCTTTCCTGGTGACTCAGCTGGTAAAGAATCCGCCTGCAATGCAGGAGACCTGGGTTTGATCCCTGGGCTGGGAAGATCCCTTGGAGAAGGGAAAGGCTACCCACTCCGGTCGTCTGGCCTGGGGAATTCCATGAACTGTATAGTCCATTGAGTAGCAAAGAGTTGGACACGACTGAGCAACTTTCACTTTCAGAAAAAAAATAGTCTATATTTGCCCGTATCTTTATCATTCCTGACATTCTTCCCTTTTCTCTTAGATGTGAATTTTCATCTGGTAAATTTCCCCTTAAATTTGAAGAACTTTATTTAACATTTCTAGGGAGCACAGATCCATTAGTAATGCATTCACTTATCTTATCTTATCTTAAAAGATCTTTATTGCACCCTTATTTTTGTAAGATTGTTTCACTGGATATAGCATTTTGAGTTAACATTTTTACCCTCTTCATGAACTTTTGAAAAGAATTCTTTGTTTGCCTTCAGGCATCCAAGGTTATGAGAAGTCAGCCATCATTCCTGTAATTGTTTTCCTTTGTGTGCAACAGGGTTTTAACTGCTTCAGTTAGCTTTGAAATTTTGCCATTGAGTTTGACAATGTGTTCATGGTGAGTGTATTTAGATTTCCTTTGTATTTATCCTACTCTGGATACCTGCAGTTCTTAGATCTGTAGACTGAGGATTTTCACCAAGTTTTCTGTGTCACTTATCCTATAGAACTTCTCATCATCTTGATATTTTTGATAGCATCTATATAGTGTGATTGGAGAATGAAATGGCAACCTGCCCCAGTACTCCTGCCTGGAAAATCCCATGGACGAAGGAGCCTGGTAGGCTAGAGTCCATGGGGTCGCAAAGAGTCAGACATGACTGAGCAACTTCACTTCACTTCATATAGTGTGATATAGCATTCCCTCAGTTACTTTTATATTTTGTAAATAGTTTAGAATCTTGAGCAAATTAAAGTGTGATTATTGTGGGGGAGATTTTGGGTCACGGATACTTAATAGGTGATGTATATTACAGGGGGCAAATAATAATATTCTGTTGTTTATGTTAGGTAGAATAGGAAAAATGAGTTCAGAATGGCGGTGGCTAAAAGGCAAGGAAGGGAAAAGCCCGTGAAAAGAGAACAAAGAAAGCTCCAAGGACTGGAGTGAGGACCTCAGGTAGGACAAACAGCACTCCTGGCTGGCCCAGTTTACACAGGGCAGGCCCAGGGGCAGGAGAAAAACTATAAAAAGAGGAGCCAAAGGACCGGGGCTCTGTCTCTTCTCTTCAAGTCTTTTGGATTGGCATGCCCTCCAGACTCGAGGATGTATTTTCCTTTTATTTTCTAAATAAAACTGAGCTGTAACACAGAGCTGTAACACTTATCTGTCTGAGAGCTAAGAGCTGTGACACAGTCTGTCCGAGGGCTGTGACATGGTCGGTTTGAGAGCTGAGACACGTTCTGTCAGAGGGCTTTAAGATCCATTGCTTCAAATTTTTGTTGTGATGAGACAGAACCGAGGAAATCATACACTCCCCGACACCTATCTGTCTGCATTGCTCTTAAATATTAGTAATTTTGTATAGATTCATTTTTTCATTTGTGGTTGCAAAATGGTAATAGTATAATTCTATCATACCTTCGGAGAAGGCAATGGCACCCCACTCCAGTACTCTTGCCTGGAAAATCCCATGGATGGAGGAGCCTGGTAGGCTGCAGTCCATGGGGTTGCTAGGAGTGGGACATGACTGAGTGAACTTTACTTTTGCTTTTCAGTTTCATGCATTGGAGAAGGAAATGGCAACCCACTCCAGTGTTCTTGCCTGGAGAATCCCAGGGACGGGGGAGCCTGGTGGACTGCCGCATATGGGGCCGCACAGAGTCGGACATGACTGAAGCGACTTAGCAGCAGCAGCAGCAGCATACCTTATTCCTTCATTAGCTGGACAACTTGTAAAAATTGAAGTATCTCACATCAACTATGTATATGCCTCCCTGGTGGCGCACATGATATAAGAGTCTGCAGGATGCCTGGGTTCTTTCCCTGGGTTTGGAAGATCCCCAGGAGAAGGGCATGACAATCTACTCCAGTATTCTTGCCTGGAGAATCCCATGGACAGAGGAGCCTGATGGGCTATACCCCCAAGGGGTTGCAAAGAGTTGGACATAACTGAGTGACTTTCACATACACTTCAGCTATGTGGTTCCATGAGGTATAATTCATACAGAGAAGGCAGAACATATGCTAGAATTTTTGTCATTTATTTATTATGCTCCCTGTCATTTTCCAAGTTGAACATGTTTAAGCATAATTAAGAATTCTTCAATTTAGACATAATTTATACTTGGTCATTGTAGCTCAGATGGTGAAGAATCTGCCTGCAATGCAAGAGACATAGGTTTGATCCCTGGGTTTGGAAGATTCCTTGAACAAGGAAATGGCAACCCACTCCAGTATTCTTGCCTGGAGAATTCCATGGACATAGGAGCCTGGCAGGCTACAGTCCATGGGGTATCTATTAGTCAGATACAACTATGCAACTTTCACTTTCATATACACGTGCTTTAAAACAGAGAAATTAATTTCCTCTTTTACTGAAGCCCAGTTGTCTCAGGTCTGTTTTCTCCTGAACAGATATTGCTGTCATGTGGGTATTACTTGTCACCATTTACTCATGTTGAAGAGTTTATGAGGATACCTTGTTTTCTAGTTTACTAGTACCTTTTACCTGTAGGCTTTTGGTTCTTCTCTACTTTCTGATGGTATATGCTGCTGCTGCTGCTACTGCTGCTGCTGCTAAGTCGCTTCAATTGTGTCCAACTCTGTGCGACCCCATAGATGGCAGCCCAAAAGTCTCCTCCATCCCTGGGATTCTCCAGGCAAGAATACTAGAGTGGGTTGCCATTTCCTTCTCCAATGCATGCATGCAGGGTAACTTACTTCAGTTGTGTCCGACTCTGTGTGACCCCATAGACAGCAGCCCACTAGGCTCCTCTGTCCACAGGATTCTCTAGGCAAGAATACTGGAGTGCGTTGGCATTTCCTTCTCCAGATGGTATATAAGGACATGGAATAACTACCCTGCTGATGCTGCCTTTAAAAATCTTCATTTGAGCTTTCTAAATAATTAAATAGTGATGCTGCCTACCATCAGTTCAGTTCAGTCGCTCAGTCGCGTCTGACTCTTTGCGACCCCATGAATTGCAGCACGCCAGGCCTCCTTGTCCATCACCAACTCCCGGAGTTCACTCAGACTCACGTCCATCGAGTCAGTGATGCCATTCAGCCATCTCATCCTCTGTCATCCCCTTCTCCTCCTGCCCCCAATCCCTCCCAGCATCAGAGTCTTTTCTAATGAGTCAACTCTTCGCATGAGGTGGCCAAAATATTGGAGTTTCAGCTTTAGCATCATTCCTTCCAAAGAACACCCAGGACTGATCTCCTTTAGAATGGGCTGGTTGGATCTCCTTGCAGTCCAAGGGACTCTCAAGAGTCTTCTCTAACACCACAGTTCAAAAGCATCAATTCTTCAGCACTAAGCTTTCTTCACAGTCCAACTCTCACATCCATACATGACCACAGGAAAAACCATAGCCTTGACTAGATGGACCTTTGTTGGCAAAGTAATATTTTTGCTTTTTAATATGCTATCTAGGTTAGTCATAACTTTCCTTCCAAGGAGTAAGCGTCTTTTAATTTCATGGCTGCAGTCACCATCTGCAGTGATTTTGGAGCCCCAAAAAATAAAGTCTGACACTGTTTCCACTGTTTCCCCATCTATTTCCCATGAAGTGATGGGACCGGATGCCATGATCTTCGTTTTCTGAATGTTGAGCTTTAAGCCAATTTTTTCACTCTCCTCTTTGACTTTCATCAAGAGGCTTTTGAGTTCCTCTTCACTTTCTGCCATAAGGGTGGTGTCATCTGCATATCTGAGGTTATTGATGTTTTTCCCGGCAATCTTGATTCCAGCTTGTGCTTTTTCCAACCCAGCATGTCTCATGAGGTACTCTGCATAGAAGTTAAATAAGCAGGTTGACAATATACAGCCTTGACGTACTCCTTTTCCTATTTGGAGCCAGTCTGTTGTTCCATGTCCAGTTCTAACTGTTGCTTCCTGACCTGCATATAGGTTTCTCAAGAGGCAGGTCAGGTGGTCTGGTATTCCCATCTCTTTCAGAATTTTCCACAGGTTATTTGTGATCCACACAGTCATTTGCTGCATGTCTTTTTTGAAGTTATTTGTTATGTGGACAAAGGTGAAAATGTAGGTGGTATGATAGTGACTGTTAGGACAGTGAAAGTGAAAGTGAAGAAGTTCAGTCGTGTCCGACTGTTTGTGACCCCTTGCACAGTAGCTCGCTAGGATCCTCTGCCCATGGCATTCTCCGGGCAAGAATACTGGAGTGGGTTGCCTTTAGGACAGTAAGTAGTGTGCCATAATTCTCATCATGGTAAGTTTCATCAAAATAATGCCCTGCTCATATTGTTCAAACTTCTTTTGAGGTAAATGGAGGTCCTATTTTTCTGTTTTAATAAAGGGATTGTGGTAATGATCTTAGGGGCCCTATGGGTATTGTGTACATTTCCAGTCATAATTAATAGGAAACCATCTTTATGAGAAATGTAACATTTATTCACTTTCAAAACACTGTTTTTAGTACTGTGAAATAGTCTTAGGTATTTTTCAATATATCTTCACGTAATTAATTTGCCAATTTTGTTGTCTTTTCTAGCCTCTGCTAGCATTAAATAAAAATGCACATGAAACAGAAAGTAGTAAATTACAAGAACCCTCTCTTGTAAACATAAAGTATTTTGCCACTGTGATTAACATATAATCTGTGACTAATAGTTTATTTTGAAGAAGAGTATGCTTGTTGAAAGATGAATTTGCTTCAGTAGGTCTTTTTGGTTCAAACAGCCACTGACAATCAACTAAGACACATTGTTCTAAGGAAGAAATAAGCTAAACCACCCTCTTACCAGAGCTGGAGATCAACTGTTCTCATCTGTTTCTACTCTTTAACCACTTAGGCAATTCAGTTTCATTTTTCACAGAGGTTTGGGAGTGCAATAAAAATGAACTCAAAATTAGGTCAACCCCTTTGTTCTTATTTTCTGCCAAATGGTATCACCTAACTTAATAGAGGAAGGATACACTTAGAGCATCCCATATGACCTGGTTTCCAGTAATGTAACAGAAAGTCCTAGAGAAATGCATGGTCATTTTATGCCATTTCTTTCTTTCCTTTTTTTTTTTTTTTTTTTTTTTTTTTGATTAGTGGAAACTGGTTTCCACCTCTATGCACTAGTCAAGTTCTTGTTCCACCAATTCATTGGGAGCATATTTTAATTTGTATGTTTTTTCACTTCAAAAGGAACAGTCATTTTAATTCTACATCAATTGCCTTGCATCCACTTTTCCAATTTAATTTCAGATTCATTTAAATTATGTCAACATAACTTGTTCAGAATAAGAAAACTGATTTGTAAAGAATACTTTTCTCTTAGTTAAAAATAGAATATTTCTGTGTACAATCTTAACTATACAATAAACTGTTGGTCTTAAGTAGGTCATATATGGCATCCATAGTTAACATAGATTGGAACATTCAACCCATTCTGGCTTTTCTTCCTAGTTGGAGATATCTGTGTTTTAAGAATCCTTTAATAGTTTGCACTTCCATTTGAAGATCTAAATGGAATCTTCTTTAACTAATGGCCGGCCACAGGAGTTGACTGTTACATACCCTGGTTTTTTTCTATGAGAGTTTGGAAAAACATGTGTGAATTTTGTGTGTTTATTTGGTATTTGGATATGATCGAATCAATGGCAGAAGTATTTACAGTGACAACTTCTTTATTAGAGCCTTTCACTCCTTGCATTGGAGTTAGGCTGTCCCTTGTCCATATTCCTACATGTCAAGATGCAGTTGCTTTGACGGCATTAGGGACAAGGGTGACATCTTGACTTCAGTTTATCACCAAAGGTGGGCTAGAGCCAGTTCTGTATATTGTGAGAAATATTCTTTGTAGCTTAGCCAAAGATCTAGCCCTTCAAACTTTTCATAATTTTTGTAAGCACCAAGCTTATTGTAATAAATCCCTCATTAGTTAAAGTGACTAATATCTTCTTGAACTGGATGTTGATTAATCCAGGTACTTAAAAAAAATAAAAAAAGCTAGGATTCACTATATTTATGCATTTTAACTATTTGCAATTTCAGCTTCAAATACCTATTTGAGGATTATTTTAATTCCTGATAAGGAATGTGTGTCAGGATAAAGTTCAATTTGCAAAGAACCTTTATTACTTTGAAAGTGATGATGTGGTCTTTCTGTATTATTTCTTGCTTGAAAGAGTGTAAAAAAATAAATCAGAAAGGTAACATAGGAGTATAGAAAAATATGTATCAAAATAAGACTCTATCAATCATGTATTTAGTAAATTAGCCATGGCACATCGACCAAATGTGTAATAATTTGGTACAATTTTGTCCGTAAAGCAGAGTTTTATGTTCATTTGTCAAATGCCTTGGAGTAAAGCCTTCTTCTCCCTAGCCCAGAGTGGAACCACAAGGACAGAGTCTTGATTCACCACTAGCAGGAGGGTCATTGTGGAAGCAAGATTCCCTTTGCCTTCTGGCCATAAACAAACTTTTTACATGACTCAGGGTAGATATGGAGTAAAAAGAACAAGGAAACAAGCATGTGATATGTCAGGAAAGGCAGTTCTCAAAAGTATATAGCCTAAGGGTAAGCATGACTGGGGAAGTATATTCTTCAGGTTAAGATTTAACGAGGAAAACTGACAGTTTAAGCAAGTTTTGTTTTTAACAAGCACCTTAAGCTTGGAGCATGTGGATGGAGGAGTTATTCAATAAAACTTTAATCTTTACACAAACCTAGAGAGGTTGCCAGTATGTTTTGGGCACCTTAAATAGATGCATGCCTTTGTCAAAACTGAGGCAATGTGCACTTAAGATCTGTGGATTCAATTGTATGTAAAGCTTATATCAAAATAAAATATATTTTAAGTGATAAATTTTGATGATATGCATGTTATTTATGGAACTGTACTTACATCTGAAATTTAATTTGTAGTGATCAAAAATAAGATTAAATGGTGGATAGACAGATAGAAGGATAGGTAGATACATAATACATGAAGTATAGTAAAATGTTAAGAGTGGAATCTTGTGGGTGGGTATGTGGATGCATATGGTGAAATTCTTTCAACTCAGTTATATTCTTGAAGATGTCCATAAAATATTTGGAAAAAGAACAAGCATTTTAAAGGAAGATAGAGACTCAATAGGAGTTTTAAGAATCCTATAAAGGTTGAGATTAAACATAAAACAGAATATGGGTGATGACATTTTCTTAGGAAGTAGGGAAGGCAGATGAGCAGCATGCATAGGGATGGTATATAAAGAAAATTCGACTTCAGGGTCAGTGTTGCCCTTATCCTTTAAATAACCTTGGAGAAGTCAAATGAATGACAAAATGAAGATAATAACTTGTTCATAGCTTCTCACAATTGTATTGTGAAGATGAACTATCACATTACTATGCAAATACAAATTTGTATTATTCAAATTAAGTACTCCATTTAATAACACTCCAGGAAAACACAAATCCAAAGCTTGCCTTTGACGCACAGATTGGAAGGTCAGAAAGTGAAGTTTTTCTCTCTAATCCTTGGAGATTTCTTTCTCTTCTATTTTAGTCTACCATTAATTGCTGATAAATGGTGGCAATTTGTTAGAAGCAGACAGTGTTGTATCTAGTCAGTGGAGCAGAGGAAAGCATTGTTAAGAAAAACTCTGAGATCTGATGAGACCAGTAAAAGACAGCATATACACTTTGAAGCTAGTATTCATTAGGAAAAGGGAGAAATTATGCAATATCACTAAAATCTGTTTCACTTCTAACTAAGAAATGTGGAAGTTAAGTACTGTATTAGCAATGTTCATAGGATTACTGACAGGAGGGAAGACCAGTGCATTCATTACCTATTGTGGTGTAACAGGTTGCCATAAACACAGCATGGAATATGCATTTATTACATGACAGTATCATGATTCAGGAGTCCAGTCACAAGTTAGCTAGGACTTTTTTGCTCAGAGTCTCTCCAGTTACTTTCGCAGTATTGGCAGAGACTACCATGTCATCTTAGAATGAGATGGGTCCACATCTAAGTTCAGGTGGATGTTGACAAAATTCAGTTCCTTTCGGTTATAACTGAGGTTCCACTCTTTCCTTGATGGCTGTAGGTTAGACGTTGTTTTCAGTCCTTAAAGTTTACCTCATGCCCTAGCCATGTACTCTTCTTGAAACATGGAAACTTGTATAATCAAACTTAGCAGAAGAATCTCCTATAGTCTACTATGATGGATGGATGTAGATGTTCTATCCATACTCAGGCAGAGAATTGTAGTGTATATAGCAGATGGCAAGAATCCTAGAGATCATCTTGGAATTCTGAGACAATGGCCAAACTTAATATTGTCTTAATTGAGAAAACTTTGTAAAGAAAGTGCGTTCATCCTGCTTATTAGAGAAGAGAGAAATAATATATAGTGACAAAACAAGATGAGTTACAAAGAAAATAAAAAGATGACATATTATTTCTTATTCTTATCCTTTCACTCCAGAATGTTATAGAAGGAGATTATGCAGAATTTCACAGAGTTGGAAGATGTTAAAGAAAATGATTGGCAGAACTAAGCAGAAACTGCTGACAAGGTACAGGGAGACTGTTCAAGAGTCAAAATGGGGAAGAGACTGTGATTTTGAATTCTGTGGATGTTTGAGCCTTTAAACACATTCCTTGGCAAAGATTACACATGACAGCCAGGATCTTGTAGAGGAATGGAGGCAGACTGTGCCCTGTGAAGTTTGACTAGACAGCATATTATTAAATTTTTCAAAAATCTTTGTATCCAGTATGGCACAAGAATAGCCAGGGTAGCCACCTTTGTAGGAACCTGAGACCCCAGACAGTAAACATGTCCTCATGGCACAGTGTGGCCTGGAGACTACAGGACTCAGTGAGTGTGTATGACAAATTCATTGTCTCCACACTTTCTCAGGGTCTGAGAGAGAGGGAAAGAATCCTCAAAAAACCATTTACTTTTTTACACCATAGATAATAGATATTACTTGATTTAGTAAAAATTTTTTCTTACAATTGGATTTGCAAGGAAAATATAATGGAAATTATTAAATGTGTAATGGTGGGTTGAGATAAAATATGTTGGGGAAATGTGAGAGGTAGATGTTGTGAAGATATTGAAATACATATGTGAATGTTCTGCTGGGAAAAGGCATGTGGGTAGAGATAAACATTTGTGAGTCATCAGCATGTAGCTGAGAAGGGAAATATTAGGCATAAATAAATTAGATCACCCAAGGTGAAAGACTATAGGTGAGACTTGAAAAAGGTGACAGACAGAAACCTCAGAAATATCTTCTTTCTGTATATGTGAAAAAGAAGAGTTGCCCAAAATTATTATCCCCCACCCCGAGAAAAAAACCCAAATCTAGCCACTATCCTATACATAACGATAATGAAGAAGAGAAAAAAAAAAAAAAAAACAAAGATGCCTTGAGTCCCAACTGAAATATATTGATTGGATTTAGCAATTAGATACCAAGTAAAAAGATCAAAGTTTCTCCTACCATTTAAACTGTTGTTATATATCATGTTAGCAGTAAAATATCACTTCAGGTAACTACTCATATAATTTTCTTCCCAATTTTAGAAAGTAGGGTTTGATCCAAACCATATTTATATTTCAGGAACAGAGCCTTGATGACTCATGATAATTTTCAAAGTATCTCACAGGTGGCTCTAGTAGTAAAGAACCCACCTGCCAGTGCACGAGGCATAAGAGACATGGGTTTGATCCCTGGGTCAGGACGATCCCCTGGAGAAGAGAATGGCTATCCACTCAAGTATTCTTGCCTGGAGAATCCCATGGACAGAGGAGCCTGGAGGGTGACAGTCCATAGGGTTCCTCAGAGTCAGATGCTACTGAAGCAATGTAGCATGCATGTACCAATTTAGTACACACATACCATTAATACAAGGGAGATTTTGGATTTGAATCTATTTTGGTAGGGCTTAATTTAGAGAAATGATCAGGCTGCTGTGAAATCTGTTCTGCCCCTTGGGCCATATATGTAAGAGGTGATAAAATGGATGGGAATGTTAAGTAGAATCCTTTTTCAGGCCCCAAAAAGGAATTAGCAGAAAGATTCTGTGATGGTTAATTTCAAGTCTCAATCCCACAAAATAAATTTCTTTCTATATATCTCTATCCCTATTTATACTTCTGTCTCTACTGTTGGCTCTGTTGCTCTGGGGAACTCTAACATAGACCCCTTAATCTCTATAGCAAAACTATGTCCTCCCTGACAGAGCATCAGTCACTCTTGAAAACATCTGCTGCTTTCTAGTAGGGTCTGTGAATCAAGTGAAAGTAAAGTCTGATTCTATAAAGAACAATATTGCATAGAAACTTGGAATGTTAGGTCTGTGAATCAGGGTAAATTGGATGTGGTCAAGCAAGAGATGGCAAGACTGAACATTAACATCTTAAGAATCAGTGAACTAAAATGAAGAGGAATGGGCAAATTTAATTCAGGGGGCCATTATATATACTACTGTGGCTAAGAATCCCTTAGAAGAAATGAAGTAGCCCTCATGGTAAACAAAAGAGTCTAAAATACAGTACTCTGGTGCAACCTCAAAAATGATAAAATGATCTCAGTTTGTTTCCAAGGCAAACCATTCAACCCTACATTAATTCAAATCTGTGTTCCAACCACTAATGTCAAAGAAATTGAAGTTGACAGGTTCTCTGGAGATCTACAAGACCTTCTAGAATTCACACCAAAGAAAGATGTCTTTTTCATCATAGGGGATTGGAATGCAAAGGAAAGATGGCAAGAGATACCTGGAGTAACAGGCCTTGGAGTACAAAATGAAGCAGTGCAAAGTCTTAACAGAGTTTTGTCAAGAGAACACACTGGTCATAGCAAATACCCTTTTTCAACAATACAAGGGACAGCTCTACAGATGGACATCATCAAATGGTCAATACAAAAATCAGATTATGTTCTTTCAGCTGAAGATGGAGAAGCCCTATACAGTCAGCAAAAAGAAGACCTGGAGCTGACTATGGCTCAGATCATGGGATCCTTGTTGCAAAATTCAGGCTTAAATTGAAGAAAGTAGATAAAACCACTAGGGCATTCAGATATGACCACAGTCAAATCCCTTATGATAGTACAGTGTGGAGGAGACTAATAGATTGAAGGGATTAGATCTGGTAGAGTGCATGAAGAACTATGGATGGAGACTTGAAACATTGTGCAGCAGGCAGTGACCAAAACCATCCCAAAGAGAAAGAAATGCAAGAAGGCAAAGTGGTTGTCTGAGGAATCCTTAAGAATAGCTAAGAAAAGAAGAGATGCCAGAGGCAAAGGAGAGAAAGAAAGATTATACCCAACAGAATGCAGCATTTTAGAGATCAGCAAGAAGAGATAAGAAAGCCTTCTTAAGTGAACAATGGAAAAACAAAACAAAACAAACAAACAAAAAAAACAGAGGAAAACAACAGAAAGAAAAACTAGAGATCTCTTCAAGAAAAACATGATGGCGTGGTCACTCATCTAGATCCAGACATCCTTTAGTGTGAAGTGTGCCTTAGGAAGCATCACTACAAACAAAGCTAGTGGAGGTGATGGAATTCTAGCTGAGCTATTTCACATCCTAAATGATGCTGCTGTTAAAGTGATTCACTCAATATGTCAGAAAATTTGGAAAAGTCAGCAGTGACCAAGGGACTGGAAAAGGTCAATTTTCATTCTAATCCCAAAGAAGGGCGGTGCCAAATAATATTCAAACTACCATACGATTGTGCTCATTTTACATGCTAGCAAGGTAATGTTCAAAATCTTCCAAGCTAGGTTTCAGCAGTACCTGAACTGGGAACTTACAAATATACAAGCTGGGTTTAGAAAGGCAGAGGAACCAGAGATCAGATTGTCAACATTCATTGGATCATGGAGAAAGCAAGGGAATTCCAGAAAAAATCTACCTCTGCTTCAGTGACTACACTAAAGCCTTTGACTGTGTAGATCACAGCAAACTGTGGAAAATTCTTAAAGAGATGGGAATGCCATACCACTTTTCCTGTCTCCTGAGAAACCTGTATGTGGGTCAAGAAGCAACGACATGGAACAACTGACTGCTTCAAAATTGGGAAAGGAATATAACAAAACTGTATATTTTTATCCTAATTATTTAACTTATATGCAGAGCACATCATGCAAAATGCCAGGCTGGATGAATCAAAAGTTGGAGTCAAGATTGTCATGAGAAATATCAACAACCTCAGATATGCAGAATATATGACCCTGATGGCGGAAAGTGAAGAGGAACTAAAGAGCTCCTTAATGACAGTAGAAGAGGAAAGTGAAAAAGCTGACTTAAAACTCAATGTGAAAATAACTAAGATCATTGCATCCAGTCCCATTGTCTCATGGAAAACAGAGGGGAAAAAGTAGAAGCATTGACAGATTTTATTTTCTTGGGCTCCAAAATCACTGTGAATGGTGACTGCCTCCATGAAATTAAAAGATCCTTGCTCCTTGGAAAGAAAGCTATGACAAACATAAGATAGTATATTAAAAAGCAGAGATAGCACTTTGCTAACATGGGTGCAAATAGTCAAAGCTATGGTTTTTCCAGTATGTATGGATGTGAGAGCTGGACCATAAAGAAGGCTGCACACTGCAGAATTGATGCTTTCAAGCTGTGGTGTTGGAGAAGACTCTTGAGAAGCTCTTGGACTGCATGGAGTTCAAACCCATCAATCCTAAAGAAAATATACCATAAATATTTATTGGAAGGTCTGATACTGTAGCTGAAGCTCCAGTACTTTGGCCATCTGATGCTAAGAGCTGACTCATTGGAAAAAACTCTAATTTTGGGAAAGATTGAAGGCAAATGGGAAGGAGGTGGCAGAGGATCTGATGGTTAGATAGCATGACTTACACAATGGACATGAATTTGAGCAAACTGAAGATAGTGGAGAACGAAGGAGCCTATCATGCTGCAGTCCATGTGATTGCAAAGAGTTGGACATGACTTAGTGATTGAACAAAAACAACAAAAATATACATTAGTTACTACACATACCCACAGACACACACACAAACACACACAATGAAATAAAAAATCAAGTGAGCTTTCTCCACGACTATTAAAATCATCTGCCTTATTCTTGACAGAAATAGAAAATACAATCCTAGGATTCATGAATATTAATTAGCCACGAGAAAGGAAATCATGCCATTTGTGACAACATGGATGGATCTTGACGGCATTATGCTAAGTGAAGTAAGTCAGAAAGAAAAAGACAAATATTGTATGACATTATTTATAAGTGGAATCTAAAAAAGCCAAACTTGCAAAAACAGAATAGAACTGTGACTACCAGGAGTGGAGGGTGGGGAGAAAGGGAGATAGATGCTGGCCAAACAGCATAAACCTCCAGTTAGAAGATGAATAAGTTCTGGGTAACTGATGCTCACCATTGGCAATTATAGTTAACAGTACTGTACTGTATACTTGAAAGTTGCTAAGAGAGCAGATCTTTAATTTTCTTACCATAAAGTTTTTAAAGATGGTAATTATGTGACATGATAGAGGTTTTATCTACAGTGATACTTATATTGCAGTATATGTGTATCAAGTCAACCCACTGTCCACTTAAATTATACAACTTATATGTCAATTTTGGCTCATTAAAGCTGAAAAAAAGGATCTACCTTAATTCTAATAGTATTCCATAAAACAAAATCAATATTCTCTTAATAAAGATAGCATCTGCTAGAAGTTTAAATTAAGTATTTCTTTTTCGTGCATAATGTCTGCTATTAAAACAAAAGTACCAGATATTCCTGGGCATAAGTCCAAATGTTCAAAATATTCACTAAAAGCAACAAAGAGAAAATAATTATAGATAATTAGAGTATTAAAGTTATCATACATGATATTTAAGTAGCTATGATTTGTCTGTTTAAGAAATAGATAAGAAGATGGAAGATTTCACCAGGAACTGGAATCAATTCAGCTATTAACTTTAAACTCAAAGGTTGTAAAATACAATGACCCAATTAAACATGCAATAGATGGACTTAAAAGAAGACTACTCACTGCAGAGGACATGTGAACTGGAAATAATATCGGTAGAAAATATCCAAATACAGAATAAAATGGCAGGAACATATGAGACATATGGGAAGCAGTGTAAAGCTCTAAAATACGTGTAATTGCATGTAAAAGGAGAGAATTGTAATGGTTGAGAATTTTCTAAAACTATTGAATGATATAAACCCAGAGATATAACATACCTTACAAATCTTAGGTATGATAAATAAAAGGGAACTCATATCTAGATATATTATATAAAATTAATTAAGCATTTTAAATATTGAGAAAAATAAAATCTTAATTGTATGTTAGGACTATTACTTTAGAGTATCAACACTGACATTAGGAAGAGATTTTTCAAAATAAACAATGGAATTCAGAAGACACTGTAATGATACTTCAAAGTATTGAAAGAATCTATTCCAACATAGAAATTAAATTTAGTGAGAATACTCCTCAAAGTTAAAGTTAAATAAAAACATCCTCAAGACAAATAAAAACAAATATGTCACCTGTAGAGCTACAGTAATACTTATACCAAAATAGTTTCTTCATTCTAAATAATTGACTGAAAATAAAAACAAAACTATAATCATAGTGATTCAATTTTATAGGATTCAAAATACATGTAAGATTTTTGGGTTCCTATAGGATAATAGTGGTTGCCTAAATCCTAATCTTCAAACTTTCCTCAAAAACACCATAATGTTTAAATAATAAAAGCAAATGTTAGACAGAGATGTGATAATTTAGAAATGAATTATTACTGAAGAAGAAAGTTGCAAAAAGCAATTTGGAATGACGAGATATACTTTGGAACTCAGAAGGAAAGAGCAAAGTAGAAATAAGGACAGTGCAGAAACAAAAATTAATTTTAAAATTAAAAGGATATCCTATCCCTCTCTGCTTCAAAAGCAGCATTATTTAAAGGCACTGTATTAACTTTATTAAAGCAAAATATACCCATGAATTAAGAACCATAGAATGCTAATTCTAACTTCCATTCTAACTTTCTGGTTCAGGAAAAGTTAAAACATTTTAAAGTGAACGGAAAAAAATACAGTTAAGGAGCTGACCAAGCTACCATAATAATGACATAATGTAAGAATTAGAAAATTTTAACTGCTAAAATTCTACCTGAAAAATTACCTGAAGCATAAAACAACAGTGCAACACCCCAACTTGACTTAAATATTCTTTAAAATGTAAAAGAAGTATTAATGGACTTGAATCCTTGCTGTTCAAGTGGTTTGCTGTGTATCTGCACCCAGTGGATAGATAACTGAAGATTTATTTATGACACCAGGTGTAAGATACGCTAAACAGAGGTAATGCATCTGACAAATACAGTGGCAAATCTATGCATGCTTCTTTTAGTTCTCTTACTGTCATACTGTACAAGTATAGGAATAAAAGAATGGATGTAAGAGTGGCTCTGTTTTTCACTGAGTAAGTGTTGATTTATCTTTATGAATCTTTGAACTCTATACACTTGGAGACTTGGTTCCCAGAGACAGAGTATTTCTACCAGAGGATACAACTAGGTGACATTGAACCTGAAGCCAGGAGAACCACTTGCAGCTTTGAGTGCCCATATCTCATTGACCAGAGGCTAAGAAGGAGGTTATTGTATTGTATTGGTTGGGGTGACTGATCCTAATTATTTTTGAGGGATTATTTTGCATCTATACATTTGCATCTATACATTTGGAATGAGACACCTGTAAATACCACGTCCATTAGCAAAAGTTAATGAAACATGATAGGAATCAATGAAAATGTGAGCAGGCTCACTGAGGCTACAGACTTTTTAGAAACTATTGTTCACCCCCAAACTCATACCATTCTCTTCCTTTGCCAGAGAGCTCCCGATTATACTTTATATTCTCCCGGCTTTAGATGGAGACTTGGAGGCCAACATAGGAGAAGGGATTTACTTCTTCTGGCTGACTCATTATTCCTAGAAACTTCCCTCTGGCAAGAACCTTTCACCTCTTGAGAATTCACTTTTGTGACTCTGTTCCTGCAGGCTTCACAGATACCATCACCATCTGAATGACACCATTTCTCTGAGGCATGGATCCTACAAATTTGTTACCTCTCTTCCAAATTTCCAGCAACAACAACCTCAGTTTGTTGTTGTTGCACAGCCTTCAGGTTGGATTTAAACTTGACAACTTAAAAATTATAAAGAACAATTGCATATTATGCAATACAATTGGTACCAGTACTGGATGGGGTGAGAGACCCTCAGGCTTACCAGGTGGCGCTAGTGCTAAAGAACCCTCTTGCCAAAACAGGAGATGTAAGAGACACGGATTTGATCCCTCAATCAGGAAGATCCCCTGGAGGAGGGCATGGCAACCCACTCTAGTATTCTTGCCGGGAGAATTCTATGGACAGAGGAGCCTGGCTGGCTACAGTCCATAGGGTCACAAAGAGTCAGACACAACTGAGGTGACTTAGCACACATGCACAAAAGGCCCTCACTTATTCACATGCCAAGTGTGTTATGGTACTAACAGACACTGGCTTTTCCACGAGAGGTATCATGGTGATCATGCCATCCTTCCCTGGGTCATACACAGACTCTCACTGGGACAGAGAGCAGCAGAGTTCATGAGGTGCTGATAGGGAAAAGGGGCTGGACAGGTATTCTAGCACAGTTCAGTTCAGTTCAGTCGCTCAATCGTGTCCTACTCTTTGCGACCCCATGAAGCGCAGCATGCCAGGCCTCCCTGTCTATCACCATCTCCTGGAGTTCACTCAAACTCACATCCATCAAGTCGGTGATGCCATCCAGCCATCTCATCCTCTGTTGTCCCCTTTTCATCCCACCCCCAATCCCTCCCAGCATCAGAGTCTTTTCCAATGAGATTCAGGCCATCAGGGAGGCAGTGGGGAACAGGTCCATGGGTGAAACTGAGAACCCAAACCCAGGCATATGAGTCATTTTCCCATTTGACTTCACATTTAGAGCACAAATTCAAAGATAAAATTATTAAGAATTTTAAGATGGTAACCACAGACCTTAAACTCTTTCTACCTGGGGTTTTGTACACCTCTACTGGTGACATAGGTCTTCCCTGGTGGCTAAGTGGTAAAGAATCTACCTGCCAAGGCAGGAGACACAGGATTGATCCCTGGGTTGGAAAGAACCTCTGGAGAAGAAAGTGGCAACCCACTCTAGTACTCTTGTCTGGAAAGTTCCATGGACAGGGGAGCCTGGTGGGCTACAGTTCATGGGGTCTCAAAAGGGTCATAAATAACTTAGCAACTAAAACAGCCACAAATGGTGGCATACATGGCATGCTGACTGTAGAGTGACAAGGTAATTGAAAACACTTTACTATCAATTAATAAGCAAATCAGATTTTGCATTTTCATGTTCTGTGGAATATGAATGAGAGGATGAGGTTTGATTAACTTTCTAATTGTTTCTATAAATTAAATGCCTGTCTTGTAATAGGTGATTTTTCCCCAGAAGAAATGGAATCCATTCCTCAAAATATCTGACTCAGTTGCATAACTGTTTTACGAATTACAGTTTTCTGTTTTCTTAAAATTGTAAGGATTTTATAAGTAAATGATGTTTCCATAGAAGTAAGTTTGCATCATAAATATTGATTAATGTATTAAACACTAAACATGCTTTAGCATAATTTTATCGCATTTAAATTTAAATAAACTTAGGTATCAAATGTGATTTTATTCAATTTTCCTTTTTTGGTTCTGTTTAAACATGCATAGCATACGGGATCACTTGTCAGAGATGGTAATTTTCTTTTCCCCATGATTGCAAAATTCTTGAAAAATTGACTTGCCGATAGTTGGAGAAAGAAATAATGTATATGGTCTCTGTTTCATTTTTCTTTGATTACTCTGTGGGGGAAAGGAATGTAGATGAATAACCCAGTTTCTTTGCAAATTTGCTAATGATCATCCTCCTATAAATAGGTAAAGATACTTTTTAGATGAAGAGACCTTGTTATAAAATGCTTTGAGCAGGATGTTCCTGGTTTAGAATTGCTTATGTCAAGAAAACCTAGGATCAATGGATTTATGATGTATAGCTTTCTGTAGAATATCACATAAGGTGTACAACATCTGTTACAAAAAGATAGAACTGTTTCCTAACCTATATACTCCCTGCTGTGTGAGGTAATAACCAGTACACCTTGTTAGACAGAGACCCCATTCATTACCTTGGGCCAAGGATCCTGTGTCTGATATGTGAAGGAAGGAATGGCTCAGGCCTCTCTGTGTTTTACTTGTACCTCTTTACTGACTGGATCATTAAAACTATTAATAAAGTTTGATAATGGGTAAGGTCTGTCTTTTGTTTGTGTCTAGTTTGCCAGTACAATCCTTTGTATTAGTAAATAGATGTTTGAGTTTAAACTTAAAATGAGCATCTCAAAACCAAGTATTTAAAGCAATTTACCCAATAAAAATTATTAACTTCAAGTCAGTGCTCTTTTATATTATTAAACCATTTATCTGGAAGAAGAATGAAGAAAAATTCTTGATGTTGATTATGCAGTTAATGCACTTAAAATATTTTTGAGGCTGTCAGCTTCTTGGTCCATCAACCTTAACAGCAACCAATAAAAATGTTCTTGTTTTGGACATCTTTAATTTGGAAAGCAGAGTAGCGTGATGTTCTGCAGCTTCTATAGCATCTGTCACTCACATTAGGGACATGAATTTGTCTCCACAGAGCACCTTATCTCTACTGAAGTTTTTGGTCATAAATCTTGATATTTAATAAGTAAATTCATGAAGCTTATAATCGGCACAGTATATACAATTGTAATATATGATATAATAGCACCTTCTAACATTGATTTCACTTAATCTTTAACCTGACATATTGCAGGTTTTACCGTAGCTGTTTTCACATTGAGACTCCATCTGTTAATGGCAGGATACAACATTGCTGTACTCCAGGAAGCTGCCAAAAAGTGTAAATAACTTGATATGCAGCTAACTGTGGAGTTCAAATATACTCTATGATGCTTTTTTTGCATTTCCTGTTTACATGGGAATAATCTTTGAAGACAGCTGATAAGAATCTCTGTAGGTCAGACTTCATAAGACATGATAGAAACAATAAATTGTATCTGTCACTATTTATGTGCAAAAAAGAATTGTAGCCTCTCCCAAATAAGTTCCTCAGTATTCTGACAAAACTATTAAACCTATTAGTTCATGTCAGTGAGCTAAGTTAAGATTACCAAATGCTTACTTCAGCCCTACCAGTCTGTTCATGGTGTAAGTCACCCTACCTTGATTATATTAGTTACAGGGCTTCAAATAATCCTTCTAAGCATGCCAAAATGGAATAATGTGTGCATTCAAAAGTAATTTATTTCTTGTAAAGTCTTCGGAAAAAGCAAAAGACACTTGCCCAGATTAAATAGGGCAGTTCTTCTTGACAAATAGTATTTTTCTAGGTCAGAATAATAAATATTCACTTGGCACCTACTGTGTGCCAGGAAATTTGCTGAGTGCTGAATTTACAGATACTACAAATATGTTTTCTGCTCTCAAATATCACACTGATTAGATACTGAGAAAGATACATAAGCATGTAACTTGAAAGCAAGGGAGTATAGGTAAGGCAGGGGAGAGAGAAGATAACACAGCAGTTAAGGGTGGTGAAAAGAGCTCAGGGTTTTCAGTGAAACTAATTCAAATTAAAACAGTCTTTAATGTATTCCCCAAAGGTTGACTGTTTCTTCAGTGAGTGGATTCAGGTTTGGAGACATTTTATCAACAACACATACAATGGCACTGCTAAGTCGCTTCAGTCGTGTCCGACTCTGTGTGACCCCAGAGACGGCAGCCCACCAGGCTCCCCCGTCCCTGGGATTCTCCAGGCAAGAACACTGGAGTGGCTTGCCATTTCCTTCTCCAATGCACGAAAGTAAAGTGTGAAAGTGAAGTCGCTCAGGTTGTCTACTTGAAAGTTATACAGTCGTGTCCGACTCCTAACGACTCCATGGACTGCAGTCTACCAGGCTCCTCCATCCATGGGATTTTCCAGGCAAGAGTACTGGAGTGGGGTGCCACTGCCTTCTCCACAATGGCACTATGATACTTTAAATATAATATCTCCACTGTAATCCATTTTATGAGTACAATATTAATGGTTATACCACGGGTGGTATTTTGGAGTGGTAATGGCTTTCAACATTGGAGGGTAAGCTAGGGACAGATTTAAGCAAGGCTTTCATCAAGCTAATACCCAAAAAGATAGATACACATCATGTACCTGGTTACCTTTTCTGAAATTTTGAGATGGTCACTTGAAAACAACTGAGTCTCGTTGGAATAAGTATACTTAGGGTAAGGGCATAACTTGAAATGAATTAGATCCACTGTTAAAATGAATGCAAAAGAAACAGAAAAGAAGAAGCACACATAATGTTTTGTGTTTATTCAAACACAGGGCAATATGAAGTTTAAATTTGTCCTATAATATGGAGTTTATAAGATCTTAAATTCATATTAATAATGTTAAAACTCAATGCATTGATCATGATGAGTTGATAGAAAATTTACTAATCATGTATATAGGTATAATTGTTTAGGGATCCAATAAAGCATGCCATTTTATTGTTTCTGTTTGAGGTAAAGCATTAATTGAAGATATTAGTGTTACCTGTAAAACTGGAGAAATAAGGAATGATAAAGAAGTGATGCTTCAAATTTTGACATTACAGTAGTTGGTTGTTTTTCATAATAAAAGAAGCAAAAGTAAATTCTACATTAGTATCCAGATAATTCATGAAAAATATCTTTTATGAGAATGAAAATAGTGATAAATAGAAAAGCAGGGTAAATGTTTAATTGTGTGCTATTGAATTCAAATTGTTTAAACTTGATTTTTTACTAATTGACTGGTATTACTGAAAGTGAGGTTAAACTATAACCAAAACAGGAAGGTCTAAAACTGTGGTATAAATCCCCTAAAAGGAAAAATTTCTGAAATGTTCTTTAGGTACTAGGACATTAAAATTTTATTTTAATTGAAGTATAGTTGATTTACAATATTGTTTTAGTTTCTGGTATATAACAAAGTGATTTGTATATATGCATGTGTGTGTGTATATATATATGTGTGTATATATATATATATATATGGAGAAGGCAATGGCACCCCATTCCAGTACTTTTGCCTGGAAAATCCCATGGACAGAGGAGCCTGGTGGGCTGCAGTCCATGGGGTTGCTAGAGTCGGACACGACTGAGCGACTTCATTTTCACTTTTCACTTTCATGCATTGGAGAAGGAAATGGCGACCCACTCCAGTGTTCTTGCCTGGAGAATCCCAAGGACAGGGGAGCCTGGTGGGCTGCCGTCTATGGGGTCGCACAGAGTCGAACATGACTGAAGCGACTTAGCAGCAGCAGCAGCAGCATACACATATACATATATGTCCTTTTTCATTCTTTTTTAATTTTCCATTTTGGTTTATTACATAATTTTGAATGTAGTTCCCTGTGCTATAAAATAAGACTTTGTTGTTTATCCATTCTATACATAATAGTTTGCATCTGCCTGTCCCAAACTCCCAATCCAACCCTCCCCTGCTTCCCTTCCACCTTGGTAACAGAACAAGTCTGTTCTTTATGTCCGTGAGTCTGTTTCTGTTTTGTAGATAAGTTCATTTGGTCATATTTTGAATTCCACATATTAGTGGTATTATATGGTGTTTGTCTTTCTCTTTCTGACTTACTTCACTTAGTATGATAATCTCTCGGTCCATCCATGTAGCTACAAACAGCATTATTTCATTATTTTTATGACTATTATTCCATCGTATATATCTTTATTCACATCTTTATCCATTCATCTGTTGAAGGACCTTTTTTTACACGTCTTGGCTATTGTAAATAGTGCTGCTATGAACATATAGGTACATGTATCTTTTCGAATTGTACCTGTGTGCAGATACACTCCCAGGCCAGGAATGGGATTTCTGTGTCAAATGACAACTCTATGTTTAGTTCTCTTGAGGCACCTCCAAACTCTTCTCCATGGTGGCTGCACCAATTTGCATGCCCACCAACAGTGTAGGAGGGTTCTCTTTCCTCATACCCTCTCCAGCATTTATTATTTTATGCTGTTAAATGATGGCCATTCTGATTGATGGGTGGTGCCACATTGTAGTTTTTATTTGCATTTCTCTAATATTAATAATTAGCCCTGTTGAACATCTTCTCATGTGTCTACTGGACATCCATGTATTCTATGAAGACTTTTAGAATGCCATATTTTCTTTCTTCCTTCTTGATTTTTATCTGTCAGAATGCATTCTCATGTGAATTTTTCTTAAGCAATATGGTGAAAGAAGTAAACTTTCTGAGTCTTTGTGTATCTGAAAATGTCTTTATTCTTATACTTGGTGGATATTTTTATGAATTATTAATTTCTCGACCCAAGATTGTTTTTGCTCAGAATTTTGTAGCCATTATTTTTTTCTTGTGTCTAATTGTGTTGTTGATAGGATTAGATATAAATTATATATAATACAATTCTTATTATTTTTCTGGTAGCATGTTGTTAACATATTTTTTGTTTGAAACTGCTCAAGAACACATGTTATTCAGACTGCCTGTCTGAATGCTGGATTTACTCCTTCCTGGAACTGTCAGTTTAAACTAATAACTTTTACCCCCTCCTCCAATTAATTGAGGATATTTTCAACTTACCAGACTTTGTGGGATAACCACACATTTATTTCCTTTTCACTGAGCAATTTCGAGTTGAAAGGATTTACTTGATTCCACACGCTTAGGTGAACTTTTACTCAGAAACACTTTAAAGCTTTTGATATCAGGTATATTGATCATCCTCTTAATTTGTTTCTTAACCCAAGTATGGATTTTAATCTGTTCCTATTGATCAAAGGCTTTCTTAGTTTTATTTTTAACTAATTGGGGATGAGAAAAATGAGAAAGCTGTCTCCTTGAACACTTAAAGTTCTAAATTTTGGGCTCTCTCTATTTCTTTCATTCCTTGCTTGCAGAGTGGACAATTATTTTCTGATACTTCTCTGCAATGCCTTGACAAATACAGCACAGTGAGATAAAAATGTTTATGAACACATCAGTATATACATTTCCCAAGATGCCTGAGCAAACAAATTGTATGACAAATGACTATTCTCACTCTCTCTCTCTTTCTCTCTCTCTCCCAACCCAGATCTGTGTAAGTATAGTGGGAAGAATAGCATGTGGGTTAGGGTTATGGACTGCAGCATCTGTGAAACTGTGGGTCATATTCCAGGGACTGGAGTCCCGCTTCCACCACATGCCAGCTGTGAACCTTAGGCTAATGTTGCCTTCTCTGTGTCTCCCTGTACCCTCATATATACTGGAAAGGTTTGTAAGCACTACTGTATATTTACTACTGCATATAATTATAGGAGACTCCCCCTTGAATAACACAGATTTGAGCTGCCTCGAACCACTTATACACAGATCTTTTTCAGTAATAACTTCAGTACTATAAAACCATGACTGATTGATTCAGCTGGTGCAGAATCATGGATATTGAGGGCAGACTGTGGGACTTAAGTATTTTCAGATTTTGGTGTCTTATCTGAGGGGACTTCCCTGGTGGCTGAGACAGTAAAGAACCTGCCTACAAGGCAGGAGACCTGGGTTGGATCCCTGGGTTAGGAAGATCCCCTGGAGAAGAGAATGGCAACTCACTCCAGTATCCTTCCTTGGAGAATCCCATGAACAGAGGAACCTGACAGGCTACATTTCACATTTTATGGTTTCTTAAGTGCAACAAGGGGGTTTTCTGTATAGCTCAGTCAGTAAAGCATCTGCCCATAGTACGGGAGACTCAGGTTCAGTTCCTGGGTTGGGAAGTTCCCCTGGAGAAGGAAATGGCAACCCATTCTAGTATTTTTGCCTGGAGAATCCAATGAACTGAGCCTGGCAGGCTACAGTTTATGGGATCACAAGAGTCAGGCACAACTTAGCACTGTCTTTCTTTCTTTTCTTAAGTGCAACAAAACATTGGGTGTCTGGGGCAGAGTGGTTGCAAATACTGATTCACTGCTCAGGAGGTGGGTAGTTCATATTGGTTTTCTTTCAACTTTAGGCTTTATTGGGCAATTTTAAGGCAAAGTCATTACTCTGCTACCGTAATTCAAGCCTTACAATATGGCAGGTAGTAAGTAACAATGATTTCTTGCTGTTCAGTCGCTAAGACATGTCTGACTCTTTGCAACCCCATGGACTGCAGCAGGCCAGGCCTCCCTGTCCCTCACTATCTCCTGGAGTTTGCCCAAGTTCATGTCCATTGAATTGGTGATACTATGCAACCATCTCATCCTAAGCTGCCCTCTTCTCCTTTTGCCTTCAGTCTTTCCCAGCATCGGGGCTTTTCCAGTGAGTTGACTCTTCACATCAGGTGGCCAAAGTATTGGGCCTTCAGCTTTAGCATCACTGGCTTTCTTTCAACTTTATGCTTTATTGGGAAATTTTAAGGCAAAGTCATTATTCCACTACCATAATTCAAGCCCTTCAATATGGCAGGTAGTAAGTAACAATGACTTCTTATGAGTTCCCAAATGATTGGTCTATGAATTTCTCTAAAAATTTCCACAAACGTGGATATGTATATTTTTCAAAATCAACTAACATTGCTTTCACTATATTTAGTAACAGAACCTCTCTTTACTACAGCAAACCCATTTTTTATAGGCTATGGTGGAACTTAACATACTTTCGGCTAGAACAGAAAGCACCCATGTTGCCATGCACCTGCCATTCAAAGTCATTTATAACCCTGGCTCCAGAGATTAATTCACAAGGCCTGGCGTAGTCAAGTTATCGAAACAGGGATTGAGAATGAAGTCTTAATGTATGTTTTTGAAGTCTTTAATGTATATTTTTGAAGTCTTGCTTTCCAAGACAATAATGTACTTTTTGAGAATTTAATAACCATTTATTGACTCTTTAGCCTGAGAAACTTGATGTAACTACCAAGAAAAAAGTCATTCAAAGCTCTATAGAAGCATAAATATATATTGTCTTGATGTTTTAACTAAGTGAATTTATGTTATATCTCTAGCATTTATATCCCTTGTCCACTTTAAAATCATTATTTCTAAATTTTCCTGAAATATAGACTTAATTATGACAATTTTATGGATGAAGCTTTTCAGGTGATTGCTCATATTTACTTTGCTATGCTATGCTAAGTCACTTCAGTCGTGTCTGACTCTGTGCGACCCCATAGACGGCAGCCCACCAGGCTCCCCCATCCCTGGGATTCTCCAGGCAAGAACACCGGAGTGGGTTGCCATTTCCTTCTCCAATGCATGAAAGTGAAAAGAGAAAATGAAGTCGCTCAGTTGTGTCCGACTCTTAGCGACCCTATGGACTGCAGCCTACCAGGCTCCTGCGTCCATGGGATTTTCCAGGCAAGAGTACTGGAGTGGGGTGCCATTGCTTTCTCCACATATTTACTTTACTAGTGGGCAAAAGCAGAACTAAGAAACTAGATTTAGGAGACATTAAATAATTTACTATTTATAATCATACTATTTGCCTGATTATTCTAATATTTTCAATATCCTTTTCATCTTACCTGAGGTAATAACTTACATGTAGCCAGTAACCTAAAGCATAGAAAAATTATACAATGTAATACTGTATTTGGTAAAAGCTAAATTTCCTGCTTAAAGATTGGTAATCCTTTTAAGAATCAAAAAGAAGACTTCTAGTCTTTACCTGTAGATAACAGTGTTCTAAAATATGCAAAATACATTAAGGAAGAATAAATACTAGACATAAAATGTAGGGAAATGAGATATGAATAAACTCTGTACTGTGTGGAAAAATACTATCAAAATCAAATTAAAGTTGTTGATTCAAAATTTCACTAGTATAAAAGAGAGTAGATATTTGGCTGAAATATATGTTTATTGGTGTAACTTGTTAAGTATATCTTTTTCTGAGATGTAACTCTTCCCTATCTTTGTATTTAGAGGAAATAGACATATTATAGAAATTTATATTTTTATTATTTCTATTTGAATTCTTCATTTTTAGTGCTGCATTTTCTTGACCAGTACAACTGAAATATTTTCAAATAAAGATAAATGTTTTCCTAATATTAACAATTACATTTATTGTGTGCTTTCTTATGCTGGGCACCTTTTAAATTATTTTTCATGGTTTAACTTATGTAATCTTCAGATCAACTGTGATTTGAATACTGTTATCTTTCAGTCAGTTCAGTCACTCAGTCTTGTCTGACTCTTTGTGACCCCATGGACTGCAGCGCCAGGCTTCCCTGTCCTTCACTGTGTCCCAGAGCTTGCTCAAACTCATGTCCATTGAATCGGTGATGCCATCCAACCATCTCATCCTCTGCCGTCCCCTTCTCCTCCTGCCTTCAATCTTTCCCAGCACCAGGGTCTTTTCCACTGAGTCAGTTCTTTGCATCAGGTGGACAAAGTATTAGAGCTTCAGCATCAGTCCTTCCAATGAATAATCAGGACTGACCTCCTTTAGGATGGACTGGTTTGATCTCTTGGCTGTCCAGGGGATTCTCAAGAGTCTTCTCCGACACCACAGTTCAAAAGTATCAATTCTTTGGCTCTCATCTTTCTGGGACTTCCCTTGTAGCTCAGTTGGTAAAGACTCTGCCTGCAGTGCAGGAGACCTGGGTTCGATTCCTGGGTCAGGAAGATCCCCTGGAGAAGGAAATGGCAACCCACTCCAGTATTCTTGCCTGGAGAATCCAATGGACAGAGGAACCTGGCAGGCTACAGTTCATGGGGTCACAAGAGTCAGACATGACTTAGCGACTAACCCCCCACCCCCTGCATCTTTCCTTATGGTCCTACTCTCACATCCATACATGACTACTGGAAAAACCATAGCTCTGACTTGACAGACCTTTGTTGGCAAAGTAATGTCTCTGCTTTTTAATATGCTGTCTAGGTTTGTCATAGCTTTTATCTGTTATTTTTATCATCTATTATCTTTACAGATGGTAAAATGAGGCAAAGAGCATAAGTAATTTATCCCATGTTAGAAATGGTAAGCAGCAGAGTTGGATTGGCAGCCAAGCAATGCATCTTAAAACTCTAGATGCTTAACCACTAGTTTCTGCTTTCATGCCATAAAAACTAATTGGATGGTTTTAACATAATTCTTTCTGTTGTTTTGAGAACATTAACTCAGACTTCTTTACTTTACCATGCATAGCAAAGTGACTACAGATAAAAAGTAATATTTTATCATGTCACTAACTCACATAAAATTTTCTATGCTTTTTGTATAGTAGTAGAAATAGTATAATGAAACACTGTATTTAAAATAATTTTCTGAAACTGGAGATGCAAAGCAGTGGAGAAAACATTATTTTCTTATTTAAATTTAACCATCATGTTAATAAATTGTTAGTCTCAAATATGTTCCATTTAGATTAGATCTGCAAGTAAAATGCCAAGAAATTATCTGTCATGGTGCTGGACCATCTGATTCAATTAATTTTTGTTCTGTTCTAGGAAATTTGGCCACAGGCCATAAGCTCCCTCTATTAGGTACCTCATGTAGACTATGTATTATTATCCAGTTTTCCTAGTAAAAGGGAAACTTAGAGCTAAATACTTAGGGAAAAACTTGAAAGAAATAAAGTTCCTGTGCAAGATAAAATGAGCAAAATAATTTGTTTTTATGAAAAATATGTATGAGAACTAGTGGTATTACTAAGGAGAGAAGTGACAGAATTTTATTATCAAGATTCAGAAGAATTTTAATGATGAATTAGTGGAGTTCTTTACAATTTAAGGAACACTTTCTCATACACTATTTCATATCATCTAATTTTTAGAACAACATTCAGAGAGACCAGCCAAGCATATTTCAACAATTAATCAGAGCAGCACTTATAAAAATTGCAACAATAGGCCTCTCTTCACAAGCCAAACTGCTTAAGACTAAGCAGAGTCCTGATCCCAAATATAATTGAGAAAAGGTGGATTCTCATAGTTAGAAGCCAACTTTGCCAATATGAATCTCTTAATCTTGTGCATTTTATGTTTTATATGAACTCCATATAATTTATTCTTCAGTTAGTATCATCCAACAGCAACTGATTGAACATGCTGTTACTACGGAAACAGTAGTATCTTTCTCTATATCTCATACACTTTCTTACAATCTGATATTTCTTCCATGCATACATTCATTTTGGTATGACAAATATGTGATTAAATTTTTCAACAGTACAAATAAGTTAGATAAATTTAGACAACGTTTCATACTTACAGGATAGTAGGGTGTTATACATAAATATATGCATATACCTTTGTAATCATATTGGTATTTAATAGTATCAGCTATCAACTTAGTTTTTGTATATCCTTGGAGACACAACATTTTACAACATGGATGGACATAGAGATTGTCATACTGAGTGAATTAAGTCAGACAGAAATAAATATCATATGATATCCCTTATATGCGGAATCTAAAAAGAAATGAGGCAAAAGAAATGGCAACCTACTCCAGTATTCTTGCCCGGGGAATCCCATGGATGGAGGAGGCTACTGGGCTATAGTTCATGGGGTCACAAAGAGTGGGACATGACTTAGCGACTAAACAACAAAAAGAAATGGTGCAAATGAACTCATTTCCTAAATAGAAACAGACTTATAGACTTAGAGAACACATTAATTAGGATAGGGGAGAAGGATAGATGGAGAGTTTGGGACTGTCATATACATAACTGCTGTAATTAAAATGATTAACCAAGAAGAAGCTAATATATAGCACAGGGGACTCTTTTCAATATTATGTAACAACCTAAATGGGAAAATAACACGATAAAAAATAAATATATGCATAGGTATGACTGAATAATTTTGCTGTACACGTGAAACTATTACAACATTGTTACATCAACTATGCTCCAATATAAAATAAAGTAAAAAAAATATATTTTAGTGGGTGGGTCAGCACTAAGCATTAAGAAAGCCAATGAAAAATACGAATTTTTCAAAACTACAAAAATACATACATTTTCCATGGAAAGAATTTCATAAAAGGGATTTTGGTAAAATTTTTATACATGGCCACTATTGTCAGTATGCTTTTAATTATACCAGTTTTGCATTCATAAACTTCCTACTCCCTTCCACACACACTAGAAGACATGGTCTCTCTGAAATTATAATCTTTTACTACTTCCAGAGAAAATTTGGACTGAGATCAAAAGTTTTATCAAAAATTGAATCTCAAGATTTGTAGTGAAACCCATTGTCTGTTAAAATGAACCTTTTATTGATGCTTATTGCATTTGAGGTAGGGAGTAACTGGCAAATTTGGGCTTGGAGTACAGAAGGAAGCAGGGCAAAGGCTCATGGAGTTTTGCCAATAGAACAGACTGGTCATAGCAAATATCCTCTTTCAACAACATAAGATAAGACTTTACACATGGACATCACCAGATGATCAACACCGAGATCAGAATGATTATATTCTTTGCAGCTAAAGATGGAGACACTCTATACAGTCAGCAAAACAGGACTGGGAGCTGACTGTGGCTCAGATCATGAAGTCCTCATTGGCAAATTCAGACTTAAACTGAAGAAAGTAGGGAAAACCACTAGACCATTCAGGTATGACCTAAATCAAATCCCTTACAATTATACAGTGAAAGTGAGAAATAGATTCAAGGGATTAGATCTGATACAATGCCTGGAGAACTATGGACAGAAGTTCGTGACATTGTACAGGAGACAGGGAAGAAGACCATCCCCAAGAAAAAGAAATGGAAAAAAGCAAAATGGCTATCTGAGGAGAACTCACAAATAGCTGAGAAAAGAAGAGAAGCAAAAGGTAAAGGAGATAAGATATACCCATTTGAATGCAGAGTTCCAAAGAAGAGCAAGGAGAGATAAGAAAACATTCCTCAGCGATCAGTGCAAAGATATAGAGGAAAACAACAGAGTGGGAAAAACTAGAGATCTTTTCAAGAAAATTAAAGATATTAAGAGATTATTTCATGCAAACGATAAAAATGTTATGGACCTAACAGAAGCAGAAGATATTAAGAGGTGAGAATACACAGAAGAACTATACAAAAAAGATCTTCATGACCCAGATAATTATGAAGGTATGATCACTCACCTAGAGCCAGACCTCCTGGAATGCAGAGTCAAGTGGCGCTTAGGAAGCATCACTCTAAACAAAGCTAGTGGAGGTCATGGAATTCCAGTTGAGCTATTTCAAATCCTAAAAGATGATGCTGCGAAAGTACTGCACTCAATATGCCAGCAAATTTGGAAAACTCAGCAGTGGCCACAGGACTGGAAAAGGTCAGTTTTCATTCTAATCCCAAAGAAAGGCAATGCCAAAGAATGTTCAAACTACCACACAATTGCACTCATCTCACATGCTAGTAAAGTAATGCTCAAAATTCTCCAAGCCAGGCTTCAACAGTATGTGAAACATGAATACCCAAATGTTCAAAATGGATTTAGAAAAGGCAGAGGAACCAAAGATCAAATTGCCAGCATCTGCTGGATCATCAAAAAATCAAGAGAGTTTCCGAAAAACATCTATTTCTGCTATGTTGACTATGCCAAAGCATTTGACTATGTGGATCACAACAAACTGTGGAAAATTCTGAAAGAGATGAGAATACCAGACTGCCTGACCTGCCTCCTGAGAAATCTGTATGCAGGTCAGGAAACAATGATTAGAACTGGATATGGAACAACAGAACGGTTCCAGATAGGGAAAGGAATATATGTCAAGACTGTATATTGTCACCCTGCTTATTTAACTTTTATTCAGAGTACATCATGAGAAACGTTGGGCTGGATGAAGCACAAGCTGGAATGTAGATTGTAGGGAGAAATATCAATAACCTCAGATATGCAGATGACACCACCCTTATGGCAGATATTGAAGAATAACTAAAGAGCCTCTTGATGAAAGTGAAAGAGGAGAGTGATAAATTTGGCTTAAAATTCAACATTCAGAAAACTAAGATCATGGCATCCGGTCCCATCACTTCATGGGAAATAGATGGGGAAACAGTGGAAACAGTGATGGACTTTATGTTTTGGGGCTCCAAAGTCACTGTAGATGGTTACTTCAGCCATGAAATTAAAAGACACTTGCTCCTTGGAAGGAAAGTTATGACCAACCTAGACAGCATATTCAAAAGCAGAGACATTACTTTGCCAACAAAGGTTCATCTAGTCATAGTTATGGTTTTTCCAGTAGTCATGTATGGATGTGAGAGTTGGACTATAGAGAAAACTGAGCACCGAAAAATGGATGCTTTTGAAGTATGGTGTTGAGAAGACTCTTGATAGTCTCTTGGATAGCAAGGAGATGTAACCAGTCCATCGTAATGGAGATCATACTTTGGCCACCTGATGTAAAGAACTGACTCATTGGAGAAGACCCTGATGCTGGGAAAGATTGAAGGTGGAAGGAGAAGGGTACAACAGAGAATGAGATGGTTGGAAGGCATAACTGAGTCAATGCACATGAGTTTGAGTAGGCTCCAGGAGTTGGTGATGGACAGGAAAACCTGGCGAGCTGCAGCCCATGTGGTTACAAAGAATCAGACATGACTGAACGACTGAACTGAACTGACATACTCACAACTACATACACACTATCAAATATAAATAATATATAATTATGTTGCTTAAATGAAATTATTATAGGAAAGCAACTTTAAAGGAGTGAAAACTGTGAGAATGTATTCCAGAAGTTATTCTACTTTTATGCATTGTTTATTTGATTTTAAAATAGTAACTCGGGCAGTGATATAATAAACTATTCCATTAAGTATTATTTTAGGTTCCACTTCTCCTTTAAAAAAATTCATATTTTGATGCCTGGATAGAATTACAACTAACATGGTTTCTGAAAAACATGGTTAAATAAGAGTGACTTCATCCAGGTGGCCAGTTGTAAAGAACACGCTTGCCAATGAAGAAGACATAAGAGACATGGGCTGAATCCCTGGGTTGGGAAGATCCGCTGGAGAAGGAAGGGCATGGCAATGAACTCCAGTATTCTTGCTTGGAGAATCCCATGGATAGAGGAGCCTGGTGGGCTATAGTCCATATGGTTGCAGAGTCAGATACAACTGAAGTAACTTAGCATGCACCATAGAATATGTAGTTAAAGTTTCTCATTTAAATACTGTAATGAACTTCAGTGAGATACTAACAGGAGTCTTCAGTTTTCTCCATTTAATTTAAAGTTATTGGCAAAAAATTCATAAGGTGAGGTGTATTTTTAAGCATTTCCCAATTCTTTTTGACCCCAAACCTTTTGATCAAGACATTTATCACAGGATGCTGTTGTCTAGGGGCCCAGGGCAGGCCACCCCAAAATATGCCTTAATAGCAAATAGTTATTTGATTTAAAGTTACTTAAGAAAGAGCTAATGCAAGAGAGACACCTTAACACCCCCCCAATTCTTCCTGAAAGTAGAAAATAACTATTTTATATGAAAGGTGCACATGCTAGGTCTGTAGGTAGGAAAGTAATAGCATTATTGTGGAGATAGGGAATTTGGGACCAAGAAGTCTGTATAAAAACCTTGCTACTTTAATTTACTTCACCAAGTCCTAACTTTGGTTAAATTCTTTGCCAATTAAGCACCCAAATCTAAGTTTCTTTTTCCCATCAATTCCACACAAATTTATTGTTTCTTTGTATAAAAATTGCCTGCTTTGGCCTCTTCTTATGTCCCACTTCATAAGATCCCCATGCACATAAATTAAAATTTGTTTCTTTTTCTCCCATTAATCTATCACTTTTGTTTACTTTATTGTGAGTCCAACCACAGAGCTCTAGAGGGTTAGAGGGGAAATTTGTCCTCTCCCCAGTGCAATCAGCTTATTCTCTGGGGAGCATGAGTCTGGATAATCTAGTGTTATTAATAATAGCTGGTATTTGTCGGATAGTCTGAGCAGGAAACACAATCTCACTAATATAGGTATAGATCAGTCACTTCCGGAAGTTTGCAGAATATAGAGAATAAATTCAGTGACTTTTTTTTTTTTTTTTTTTTTGATAGGGTGATATCACCTTCTTGAGCTTGAGCATCATGTGATTAAGGAGAATTGTAAGAATGGGGTGCAGTGTTTTTAAGAACTTGGATATAGGAATCACAGCCCTTCTGTTTTTGCTAATTGGCTTTACCCAGAGAAAAGTAAACATTCTTCTATCTTCACAACAGGAGGCAGTTTTATAAGTTGGAGCAAGGTGCCCACTGAAGATTGGGCATTCCTTCCTGTTTATATTTCAAAGAAATTACTCCCAGGTCTTTGAGAAAGACAGTCTTAGTTTATAAAATTGACAACAGGCTTTTAAAAGATTTCTGTCTCAAAAAAGCAGAAAAAAGAGTTTACTATTGCCAGTTTGCTAAAGAAAACACTTCAAAAACAAAAAGGTCAGAGCCTAAAATCAGGAAGAAGCCTGTAAATTTAGTCAAGCTGAAGGAAACTGAAGGGCTGTCTTGGTCAGATCCTCCTGAAAACCCTAAATTCCACGTGATTAAGAAAACTGTCTCTTTTGCATATGTTCCACATTGTCTTTATTTATCCATTTATTCTGCAGATTTTCTCAGTTTACTCTATAAGATTCCTAACATAAGTCAAGTGTCTGTGTGTATCTTGTTTCAGAGGACTTACTGTTTACCAACACTTTTATCTCTCCTTTGCAGTTGCTCAGACTTTACTATAAGCATAAACAGTTTATCAATTGTATTAGAAAATACTACTTCCTCCAAAAATTACACTGATGCTAGTTGTTTATTACCTCAGAAGTGACCTTTCCTAGCTGTGATTAGGCTGCTATAACTCTGTTCTTTGCTGAACTAATAGGAGTACTTTGTATTCTCACCAGCTCTTCTCTGTTTCCTGGGCTAAACAAACATGTTTCTGCTCGCCTCTGTTGTGAGGGCTTTTATACTATTTCCTTTGGGTTGTAAAAGTTAATAAGCAGAAGTCACCATTAAAATAGAGTTGAGAAGGCAGAAAGGGGAGGTCTCATGCCCTACAAAGATTTGTTGTTGTTCAGTTGCTCAGTCATGTCGACTCTTTGCAACCCCATGGACTGCGGCACGGCCAGGCTTTCCTGTACCTCACCAACTCCCGGAGCTTACTCAAACTCATGTCCATTGAGTTGGTGATGCCATCCAACCATCCCGTCCTCTGTCGTCCTCCGATATTTCCCAGTATTCAGGGTCTTGTCTAATGAATCGGCTTTTCACATCAAGTGACCAAAGGATTGATGCATCATTCCTTCCAATGAATATTCTGTGCTAAAGACCAACAGAAGGAAGAAAGAAGAACTAATTCTTGGCAGCGGCTTGGTCAGTGGGCGACTGTCACAACTCAGGTAATGAGAAAGCCACTGTATTTTCAATACAGTCTCTTAAATTCTTGTTTTAAACAGTACTCCCAGCTACCTTTTCCCCACTTAAAACAGTTCTTCTCTCCATTTTTGTGGGGTCCATGTACTTGGTTTGCCATGCCCAGTAAATGCATTTTTGCTAGAGAAATAATTAGCAGCGTCTGTTTGTTCAAAATCAACATGCTACATAGAGGGAATTTCAAATTAAAGCCTGGAAAGAAAATGAAACACCGGTGCTGTGATTAGTCCTGAGTTCCCACTAAACCATTTCTCATGGGTAAGGCAGTCAGTCTTCATATTTAGATTACACTTGTCTAAAGTGCATGTGGCTATAGTTTCAATGGGAAATGTCATTGAGTGAAGGGAGACAGCACTCTTAAAAAGCAGTGTTACATTAAAGTTTCAGAAATTCCTTAGGATAATGTATGCATGCTCAGTCGCTTCATTCATGTCAGACTCTTTGTGACCCTAAGGACCATAGCCCCCCAGGCTCCACTGTCCCTGGGATTCTCCAGGCAAGAATACTGGAGTGAGTTTTCATGCCCTCCTCCAGGTGATTTTCCCAACCCAGGGATCGAACACACGTCTCTTTAAAGTCTTCTGCATTGGCAGGAGAGTTCTTTACTACTTGCACCATCAGAGAAGCCCCTCCTTAGGATAAGATGATACCTTTTATTCCCTTGAATATAAAGAATTATTCCAGTTCTGTGTGGAATTTCTAATTCTGACTGTTATTTCCCTTACCCTTCATCCAAGAGTTTTCTTTGGCAACTGGACCAAACTCTGCTGCTGCTGCTGCTAAGTTTCTTCAGTAGTGTCCGACTCTGTGTGACCCCATAGACGGCAGCCCACCAGGCTCTCCCGTCCCTGGGATTCTCCAGGCAAGAACACCGGAGTGGGTTGCCATTTCCTTCTCCAATGCTTGAAAGTAAAAAGTGAAAGTGAAGTTGCTCAGTCGTGTCCGACTCTTAGCGACCCCAGGGACTGCAGCCTACCAGGCTCCTCTGCCCATGGGATTTTCCAGGCAAGAGTACTGGAGTGGGGTGCCATTGCCTTCTCCTCCAAATTGTGTGGTTTGACCCTATTGCCATATTTTACAAAATTGTTTTCTTGATCTAAGTCTTTGCTTTTGTTCCTTTACTAGCCAAATCGTCTTAATCTTCAAGCCTTGTTTCATCTCATCATCTAATTGAAACCTTATTTTACCACTCCATTACTAATTTTTTCTTCATGAAATATTAGAGACTATTTAATTCATATTTGATTCATTTGGACGTATTCATATAGATCTGATACTGACTAAATGTAGTGCATGAATGAGATCTGACCCAGTACCTGCTTTTGTTAATGATGTTTTATTGGACCATCTCAATACCAGAGCCATATCTGCAATTTTAAAATAAATTTACAAGAATATTCTCACATTATTGTGCATGGCCTTGTGTGTGTTTAATTTCAGAATCTTCCTAAGCAGAGTGAACATTATTGCAAATATGTTTTAAGACAATTTAATTCTGGATATATTAAGTGACTCCAAATAATATCAGATATTTTTTCTGAACAGATAATTTCACAGCTGTACATTTGGAAATACTTAAGTGTAAATATAATTTATAGTCACTAATATTACTAATATCACAGTCACTAATATCGCTGCTATTATTTTAAAAACTCTCTCTCTCTCTGTCTATATATATATATATATTTATTTGAGACACTATCTTCCAAGCTCTATTTAAGCACATTATATTATTGTATATAATCTATATTTTTATTATTCTACCTCTCCTTTTGTGAGCTTTCTAGGAATTTGTATATATCCATAGTGGTACAATGGTAAAGAATGGTAAAGAGTCTTCCTGTCAAGGCAGGAGATACAAGAGACTCGGATTCAGTCCCTGAGTCAGGAAGATACCCTGGAGTGGAAAATGGCAACCCACTCCAGTATTCTTGCCTGGGAAATCCCACAGACAGAGGAGCCTGGTGAGCTACAGTCCGTGGGGTCTCAAAGAGTCGGACACGCATGAGGACAGCACAGCATTTCGGTGTAATGTTCAGAAATTTCACATTGATATGCTGTGGTGAAAGGCAGTTTTGGTCTATTGTGTATGATGGTAATAATACCCTGATGCTTACGTTCTTCAGTTTAGGGGCTTATTTGAATTATTTATTTAATAATTCTCTTATCTCCTCCTCCCTGCCATTTTCTATTATTTTCAATTTAGACTTCATGGGTTGGCTGTTCTAGTGTTCTGATTAAAGAGTTCAAGAATATGATATTTTTCAGAATTTTAGGATTTGAGTGAGGAAAGAGGGCTAAAATGTTTTAACATTCATTATCCAATATTACAACTTAATTCCCCCTCTCTAGAAAATGCCCTCAGCTTTGCCTTGACCTCGCCTTTTCTATGTTCCTTAATTCATGTTCCCTAAAGAATTAATATCTAATCTTCTACTTGACTGAGATAAGATTATTATCCAGTTATGAGGAATTGGAATGGAATATGGAGGCATGACTACTTCCTTAACAGAATTTCAAAACTAATTTTATTTTCTATTTTACATTCAGCAATCCAGCCACAATTTCTGATATTGGTATTCTGCAGTGAATCAGCTTTTTTCTTGATTTCTGTGCTCAATTAATATTTATCTATATTCTCTCCAGTTTTCTCCAATTAAATCTTCTCCTAATTAAATCAGTGAAAATCTAATTCTTTGCTGTCCTGGCAATATTAGGTGAATTTTTAGAGGGAGTATAGTTGTATTAAGTTTACCATTTTAGCTGGTCAACTGTATCAGTTCAGTTCAGTTCAGTCGCTCAGTCGTGTCCGACTCTGCGACCCGATGAACCGCAGCACTCCAGGCCTCCCTGTCCATCACTAACTCCCGGAATCCACCCAAAACCATGTCCATTGAGTTGGTGATGCCATCCAACCATCTCATCCTCTGTCGTCCCCTTCTCCTCCTGCCCTCAATCTTTCCCAGCATCAGGGTCTTTTCCAATGACTCAGCTCTTCACATGAGGTGGCCAAAATACTGGAGTTTCAGCTTCAAAATCAGTCCTTCCAATGAACACCCAGGACTGATGTCCTTTAGGATGGACTGGTTGGATCTCCTTGCAGTCCAAGGGACTCTCAGGAGTCTTCTCCAACACCACAGTTCAAAAGCATCAATTCTTCTATATTTATTTAATTGGGTCATCCAACCACGTGTCCTCTAAACATGAAATTTGCATTTGAAAATTCTGTTAGCATCATTAGACTTAAAGACCAGTGATAGATTTAGAGGCAGAGTGTTTTCTTTTCTGTTGTAGCTCATGTGTTTCATTTTTTGGGTTTGTTTTGGTTTGCTCCCAACCTCCAATCTGGGCACTGTTTTTCCACTCAGGCTACACCTAGTTTTCATCTGTGCTTATAGTTTCTATGTATATGAAGACCCTCTTCTGTATTCAGATGTAAAGAACTCACTCATTTTAACTTGGTTCTGACCTCAAGGAAATTATGTTTTGATAAAGGAGAAAGACAAAAATGATTGCAGTACAATGTGATAAGTATAACACTAAAGAAACTAGATGTAGTAGTAAATTACAAAAGAAAAAAAAATGGAGTTGTGAATTAAAGAAGTCTTGATGGAAAATTAAAATGCACTTTGGATAATAAAAACATGCATATTCAGTAAGTTACATGAATGGGTTTTTCATATTTAAAAACAGGAGATTGGCTTTTCATGTATGGTCACTGAGATTTTAGATGAAGAATTATATTTAAGTTGTACCAACAGTTTTACCTGTTGAGAATTCTGAAGATAAGAATTTTAAGTATATCTTCATCTTCTCTAGTACAATAATTGGAAACTAAAATAAAAAATTCTTTTAAAACTGATATTTTACAGACTATCTTTTATAGAAGTGCCCAAGATGACTACTACTCAATGTATTTTTCAAGAGCACTTTATTTTTGTCATGCAGTATCTTTTTAATTTCTTCAACCATACTCTAGTAGACAGTTTTTAGCTTAATTAAAAATGAAAATACCAACAAGGGATGTCAGTTTTGTTAATTAGATAAAAAATCATATGCATTAGTCTACTTCTATTATCCTGGGATTCTGAATGTTTAATATAATTCATTGAAAATATTGATAAGTTACGATAGTGAAGTTGGAAATTTAGGACTCAGGAATTTTCATAATCTCAAGTCGATTAATTTGAAAGTTGTTGCACTCTGGAAAAAGTGTACCCTAAACTTTCCAAAGTGTAAATAGAATAAAAATGTACAAATATTGCTTAAGTAATAAAGCAAGATAGTTAATAATGTAAAAAGTACATAATGAGAAGATAAATATTTAAAATTAGGGAATTCTTACTATGGCAATTCTTACTAGGGCTTCACTGGTGGCTCAGTTGGTAAAGAATCTGCCTGCAATTAAGGATACCCAGGTTCAATCCCTGAGTTGGGAAAATCCCCTGGAGAAGGAAATGGCAACCCACTCCAGTATTCTTGCCTGGAGAATTCCATAGACAGAGGAGCCTGGTGGGCTACAGTCCATGGGGTTGCAAAGAATTGGAAACAATTGAGCGACTTTCACTTTAATTTTACTTTCACTATGGCAATAGCATATGTATCTAAATTATATTATTTATATTATTTTATATGCCACATTTGTTCAAGTAAAAAAGAAAGCAAAGGCAAAAAGAAAACATAAAACACTGAAACATAGAACCTATACCCTGACATTTTAATAATCAAGAACATATTGTAGTATTTTCTATTAGGGAAAGCATAATATACAAACAGAAATCATAATCATTTATGTTTCAAACTGAGCAGATTTTTTTCTTTTATTTGTCATTATGGTCTCTTTTAAGTAATATTAACTATTCTGTAATCATACCCTTGCATTGTTTCTTACATGTACTTTCTAGCTTTATGAACTTAAAACTTAATATCCCCCTTAAATTCATACATTAAATCTTACCCTCAATATGATGATATTTGGAGATGAACTATTTGGATGGTAATTACGTTTAGGTGAGTTCATGATGGTGAGACTCCCTACCATTGTATTGGTGTACTTTAAGAAAATGATGAGAGACCAGAGCTCTGTACTCCATGTGAGAACATGGCCAAAACCAAAAGCAGTCATCTGAAAGCCTCACAGCCAGCTCTCACCAGGAACCAAATCTGCCAGTTCCTTTGTCTTGAGCCTCCAGAGAAGTGAAAAATAAACATCTGTCATTTAAAAAAAAACAGTCTTTGGTATTTTGTTATAGCAGCCCAAGTTGACTAATACACTGAGGAGATGACTATTATGTAAATTACTCCCTTGGGATCCCCCAAATCCTGTTTTCATACTTATATTTTTTTCATAAAAATATTTTTTTATTGTTTTCTGTCTGCAGCCATTTTAACATGATTGTCTAAAGCTTTATCCAGATAATTCGATTATTTTGAACTCTCGGATTTTCTTAATCCATTCTGTGTTCTGACTTTCACTTTTTAACAATTATGTTACTGAGTGTTTGCACTTTCTATTTTAAATTTGTCTTCCTTGGGTCTTTACCCATGGAAAGACTGGAATTTGGTATGACATTCTCTAGGGTGATTTTAAGTTTATATCTGTCAAGTGTCCATGTGTTATGACCCAATGTGATGAAATTTTAGGTTAATATTTCTGTCTGAGTTTTATTGGAAAGCTCAGGCAGTATATATGCAAGGCTCCAATGTAAGGGATAGGTGCTGTTTTTTTATGAAAGTTCTGTGCTTAGTCGCTCAGTCATGTCTGACTCTTTGGGACCCCATAGATTTCAGCCTGCCAGGCTCCTCTGTCCATGGGGATTCTCCAGGCAAAAATACTGGAGTGGGTTGCCATGCCCTCTTTCAGGGGATCTTCCCAACCCGGGATCAAACCCAAGTCTCCCACATTTCAGGCAGACCCTAACGGTTGAGCCACCAGGGAACATTTTATACTGGGTTTCAGAACTCCAGAGGCAAATCTTCCTTGTTTTCTTTCTTTGCTGGTAAGTAAATTTATTTTCTTAATTCATCTATTCACTGAGGTTGCAACAGTTTAATGTGGGTTTGCTGTTACACTTATGTGTATACTTGCATGTGTCTTGTCCAATTCTCACTTTTTATGGGTTCAAAATTATGTCTAATTTCTTTGTGGACTGTAAACTCAAGCACTTTGGTTACACAAGTATATTTACCCCAGTAAGTCAAGTTTCTCACAGTGTCACTACTTTTGTCTCTACTCCTGCTGTTTTATTTCTTTCCTTATTATATGCTGAAATATACATTTTCAATTGCTTGATATTTTAGAGATACATTTCAAATAACGTCCTTTTTGTTCTTTGAGTGAGACTGTTTCTAGATTGTCTAGTTCTACACATTGATATAAATAGAACTCTCCCTTTTCTTTTTCGCCTAAAATCTCTCTCACACTTCAAATTCCATGAATGGGCCATACTTTCAAACTTATTTTTATCATGATTCTTCCTGATAAAGATAGAATTAATCAGCCATTCTACTTGACTGTAACCACTTTCAACCTGTTTCACTCAGAATTATAATATATTTTAATTAATATCAATACCCTATTAGAATGTGAACTTCTTGCCTGTTGAGAATGTTAAGAGAACTAAACATAGAAGAAAGCACAGTTACCATAGTGAAAAGGATTGCTTGTGACTCCCCATTAGAGTGTGAGTTTTTGAGAGCAGATGTTTTATGTGGGTTAAATTTTATTTGACTCTCTAATATAATGGTTCTCACATAATACTGGATAAATTGCTTTAGAAGGAAGTAAATGGATAAGAAGAAAAACAAAATACCAAGGGAAAAGGTAGATTAAAGAAAGGAAGGAAGGAGGTTTTTTGTTTGTTTTCTGGTGACCTGCTGATGTCAGTAAATTTGTCATGGTTTCAGGTATTCTTTAATTTTTTAATGTTTATTAGATTTTTCTAGTAAACTGAGACTTGAGCCTATGGATGATACTTTTATATTTCTCCTTATACCCCATATTATTCATCATAGCAGTGGACACAAATATTAAATTTAATACATAATTTTCATATTCAATATCAGTATACTGCTTAATTAATTTGACGTAATATTAAACTTGATATTTTCCCACTGAAACTCTTTATGTCAGCAGCTCCCCACTGCCTGTTTTTTTTTTAATATAAATTTATTTATTTTAATTGGAGGCTAATTACTTTACAATATTGTAGTGTTCCCCATCCTGAACCCCCCTCCAACCTCCCTCCCCATACCATCTCTCTGGGTCATCCCAGTGCACCAGCCTCGAGCATCCTGTATCCTGCATCGAACCTGGACTGATGATTTGTTTCATATATGATATTATACATGTTTCAATGCCATTCTCCCAAATCATCCCACCCTCTCCCTCTCCCACAGAGTCCAAAAGACTGTTCTATACATCTGTGTCTCTTTTGCTGTCTCACATACAAGGTTATCATTACCATCTTTCTAAATTCCATATATATGCATTAGTATACTGTATTGGTGTTTTTCTTTCTGGCTTACTTCACTCTGTTTAATAGGCTCCAGTTTCATCCACCTCATTAGAACTGATTCAAATGTATTCTTTTTAATGGCTAATACTCCATTGTGTATATGTACCAAGGCTTTCTTATCCATGCATCTGCTGATGGACATCTAGGTTGCTTCCATGTCCTGGCTATTATAAACAGTGCTGCAATGAATATTGGGGTACACATGTCTCTTTCAATTCTGGTTTCATTGGTGTATGCCCAGTAGTGGGATTGGTGGGTCATAAGGCAGTCCTATTTCCAGGTTTTTAAGGAATCTCCACACTGTTCTCCATAGTGGCTGTACTAGTTTGCATTCCCACCAACCCCACTGCCTGTTTTTATATTCTGATACACTTTTATACGCAACTTAAACCAGATTTAAAAAACAAAAAACCTTCATATAGAATTTATCAGTATTGGTAATTGTTTTTACAGATGACCAAAATCAATTTTTCAGTTTTTTTAAAATTGATTAGTATGAGTATTATGTTTAATTGTTTGTATTTGTTAACAAAAATGTTAGGTCATGTTTGTTATTTTGTTTTTTTCACAGATGCATGCTTCACTTAAGATCTTTATATTAAAGAATGTGCTGGGGGAGGAGCCAAGATGGCGGAGGAGTAGGACGGGGAGAACACTTTCTCCCCCACAAATTCATCAAAAGAGCATTTAAATGTCAAGTAAATTCCACAAAACAACTTCTGAATGCCGGCAGAGGACATCAGGCACCCAGAAAAGCAACCCAACTCTTCGAAAGGAGGTAGGAAAAAATATAAAAGACAAAAAAAGAGACAAAAGAGGGAGGGACACAGTTCCGTCCCAGGAAGGGAGTCTTAAAAAGAGAGAAGCTTCCAAACACCAGGAAACCTTCTCACTGCCGAATCTGTGCCGAGCTTTGGAAGCACAGAGGGCAACATAACAGGGAGAAAAAATAAATAAACAATTAAAACCCGCAGATTGCAAGCCCTATGGTAACTCCCCCAGCGGAGAAGCAGCGCAGACGCCTGCACACACCATTAGCAAGCAGGGGCTGGGCAGGGAGGCACGGTGCGAACTGCATCGCTTAGAGTAAGAATCTGGCCTGAATATCCTGAGCGCTATCTGAGCAAGATAATTTGGGCTAGCAAACCAGACTATGGGATATCTACCACGCGAAAAGCCAGCCCTAACCTAAGACACCGCCAGGCCCACGCACAGAACAAAGGACTGAACAGAGATAGCCGGCTGCAGACCTTCCCCCTCCAGCGACAGGCAGCCAGAGGCAGAAGGGGGCAATCACAGCCCCAGAGAGACATTATCTATAAAACTGTAAGCAGGCTTCTTTGCTAACTAAAACTTCTTGGGGGTCTGGACGGTCAACATCTGCCTGAGAAGGTGCGCCGGTTTTACACCCAGATAACCGAGTGGCGGGGAGGCGATAAGTCACAGCATTGGCGCTCGCCAAACACCTCATCACCTGAGCTGCTTGGACCTGGGAAGAGCACAAAATGCAGGCCCAACTGAGTCTGCGCCTCTGAGGACTACCCGAGTGCCTGAACCTGAGCGGCTTGGACCTGGGAGGTGCATGCAGCTCAGGGCCGACCTCAGATTGTTCCTGGCGGAACAACCTAGAACCCAAGCAGTGTGGGCAAGGAGGCTACATGCCCCGTGAGCGGGGGCAGACCCAGTGTGGCTGAGGCACTGCGAGCGCACACCAGTGTTATTTGTTTGCAGCATCCCTCCCTCCCTCCCCACAGCGCGGCTGAACAAGTGAGCCTAAAAAAAAAAAAGTGTCCTCCACCGTCCCCTTTGTGTTAGGGCAGAAACCAGACACTGAAGAGACCAGCAAACAGAAGAAGCTATAACAGAGGGAAACGCCTTGGAAGCTACAGGCAATAGATTAAAAGCCTGTGGTTACTACGGACTACATAGGAAAGGGCCTATAGATCTTGAGAAATATAAGTCGGACCAAGGAACTAGCCAAAAATGAACTGAACCCACAATATTCACAACAAAACCAGAGAAAGTCCTAGATATATTTTTACTATTTTTATGATCATTCTTTCTTTGTTTTTTTTTTCTTTTTTAATTTTTTTAAAAAAAATTTAAGTCCTCTCTTGTTCCTTTAATTTTCACTTTAATAACCTATTACTTTGCGAAAAAAAAAAAAAGACCCTATTTTTTTTTTCTTCAGCAAACTTCATATATATATATATTTTATAATTTTTTGACCTTTTTTTTTCTTTTCTTCTTTTCTTTAACATTGTATTTTTGAAATTCCAAACTCTACTCTAGATTTTTAATTTTAACTTTTTGGTATAGGTTATCAATTTTGTACCTATAGTTTTTTTTAATAATTTCCGTGACTTTTTTTTTTCTCTGTTTCTTTCTCTTCTTCTTTTATATAACATTGTATATCTGAAATTCCAAACTCTACTCTAGATTTTTAATTTATGCTTTTTGGTATTTGATATCAATTTTGTACCTGTATTTTCTTTATAATTTTTGTGACATTGTTTGTTTTTGTTTGTTTGTTTTCTCTCTTTATTTTTCTTCTTCTTTTTTTTAACATTGTATTTTTGAAATTCCAAACTCTACTCTAGATTTTTAATTTTTGCTTTTTGGCATTAGTTATCAATTTTGTACCTGTATTTTCTTTATAATTTTCGTGACCTTGTTTGTTTTTCTTTGTTCGTTTTTCCCCTCTTTCTTTTCCTTCTTCTTTTCTTTAACATCGTATTTTTGAAATTCCAAACTCTACTCTAGATTTTTAATTTTTGCTTTTATGTATTTGTTACCAATTTTGTACCTTTAAGAACCCAATCTTCAGGACCCATTTTTCACTAGGGAGCGAGATTACTGGCTTGACTGCTCTCTCTCCCTTTGGACTCTCCTTTTTCTCCACCAGGTCGCCTGTGTCTCCTCCCTAACCCCTCTCTACTCGACCCAACTCTGTGAATTTCTGTGGGTTCCAGACGGTGGAGAACACTTAGGGAACTGATTACTGGCTGAATCTGTCTCCCTCCTTTTCATTCCCCCCTTTTATCCTTCTGGCCACCGCTGTCTCCTTCCTCCTTCTCTTCTCTGTATAACTCCGTGAACATCTCTGAGCGGTCCAGTTGTGGAGTGCACATAAGGAAGTGACTACTGGCTAGCCCACTCTCTCCACTATTGATTCCACCTTATCTCATTTGGGTCACCTCTAACTCCCTCCTCCCTCTTCTCTTCTCCATGTAATGCTGTGAACCTCTCTGAGTGACCCTAACAGTAGAGAAACTTTTCATCTTTAACGTAGATGTTTTATCAATGGTACTGTATAGAAGGAGAAGTTTTGAAACTACTGTAAAAATAAGACCGATAACTGGAAGCAGGAGGCTTAAGTCCAAACCCTGACTCCAGGGAACTCCTGACTCCAAGGAACATTAATTGACAGGAGCTCATCAAACGCCTCCATACCAACACTGAAACCGAGCACCACACAAGGGCCAACAAGTTCCAGGGCAAGACATACCAAGCAAATTCTCCAGCAACAAAGGAACACAGCCCTGAGATTCAAGATACAGGCTGCCCAAAGTCACCCCAAAACCATAGACATCTCATAACTCATTACTGGACATTTCATTGCACTCCAGAGAGAAGAAATACAGCTCCACCCACCAGAACACCTACACAAGCTTCCCTAACCAGGAAACCTTGACAAGCCACCTGTACAAACCCACACACAGCGAGGAAATGCCACAATAAAGAGAACTCCACAAACTGCCAGAATACAAAAAGGACACCCCAAATCCAGCAATTTAAACAAGATGAAGAGACAGAGGAATACCCAGCAGATAAAGGAACAGGATAAAGGCCCACCAAACCAAACAAAAGAGGAAGAGATAGGGAATCTACCTGATAAAGAATTCCAAATAATGGTAGTGGAATTGACCCAAATCTTGAAATTAAAATGGAATCACAGATAAATAGCCTGGAGACAAGGATTGAGAAGATGCAAGAAAGGTTTAACAAGGACCTAGAAGAAATAAAAGAGTCAATATATAATGAATAATGCAATAAATGAAATTAAAAACACTCTGGAGGCAACAAATAGTAGAATAACAGAGGCAGAAGATAGGATTAGTGAATTAGAAGACAGAATGATAGAAATAAATGAATCAGAGAGGATAAAAGAAAAATGAATTAAAAGAAATGAGGACAATCTCAGAGACCTCCAGGACAATATTAAACGCTACAACATTCGAATCATAGGGGTCCCAGAAGAAGAAGACAAAAAGAAAGACTATGAGAAAATACTTGAGGAGATAATAGTTGAAAACTTCCCTAAAATGGGGAAGGAAATAATCACCCAAGTCCAAGAAACCCAGAGAGTCCCAAACAGGATAAACCCAAGGCGAAACACCCCAAGACACATATTAATCAAATTAACAAAGATCAAACACAAAGAACAAATATTAAAAGCAGCAAGGGAAAAACAACAAATAACACACAAGGGAATTCCCATAAGGATAACAGCTGATCTTTCAATAGAAACTCTTCAAGCCAGGAGGGAATGGCAAGACATACTTAAAGTGATGAAAGAAAATAACCTACAGCCCAGATTATTGTACCCAGCAAGGATCTCATTCAAGTATGAAGGAGAAATCAAAAGCTTTTCAGACAAGCAAAAGCTGAGAGAATTCTGCACCACCAAACCAGCTCTCCAACAAATACGAAAGGATATTCTCTAGACAGGAAACACAAAAACGTTGTATAAATTCGAACCCAAAACAATACAGTAAATGGCAACGGGATCATACTTATCAGTAATTACCTTAAATGTAAATGGGTTGAATGCCCCAACCAAAAGACAAAGACTGGCTGAATGGATACAAAAACAAGACCCCTACATATGTTGTCTGCAAGAGACCCACCTCAAAACAGGGGACACATACAGACTGAAAGTGAAGGGCTGGAAAAAGATTTTCCATGCAAATAGGGACCAAAAGAAAGCAGGAGTAGCAATACTCATATCAGATAAAATAGACTTTAAAACAAAGGCTGTGAAAAGAGACAAAGAAGGTCACTACATAATGATCAAAGGATCAATCCAAGAAGAAGATATAACAATTATAAATATATATGCACCCAACATGGGAGCACCGCAGTATGTAAGAAAATTGCTAACAAGTATGAAAGGAGAAATTAACAATAACACAATAATAGTGGGAGACTTTAATACCCCACTCACACCTATGGATAGATCAACTAAACAGAAAATTAACAAGGAAACACAAACTTTAAATGATACAATAGACCAGATAGACCTAATTGATATCTATAGGACATTTCATCCCAAAACAATGAATTTCAGCTTTTTCTCAAGCGCACATGGAACCTTCTCCAGGATAGATCACATCCTGGGCCATAAATCTAGCCTTGGTAAATTCAAAAAAATAGAAATCATTCCAAGCATCTTTTCTGACCACAATGCAGTAAGATTAGATCTCAATTACAGGAGAAAAACTATTAAAAATTCCAACATATGGAGGCTGAACAACACGCTGCTGAATAACCAACAAATCACAGAAGAAAACAAAAAAGAAATCAAAATTTGCATAGAAACGAATGAAAATGAAAACACAACAACCCAAAACCTGTGGGACACGGTAAAAGCAGTCCTGAGGGGAAAGTTCATAGCAATACAGGCACATTTCAAGAAACAAGAAAAAAGTCAAATAAATAACCTAACTCTACACCTAAAGCAACTAGAAAAGGAAGAAATGAAGAACCCCATGGTTAGTAGAAGGAAAGAAATCTTAAAACTTAGAGCAGAAATAAATGCAAAACAAACAAAAGAGATCATAGCAAAAATCAACAAAACCAAAAGCTGGTTCTTTGAAAACATAAATAAAATTGACAAACCATTAGCCAGACTCATCAAGAAACAAAGGGAGAAAAATCAAATCAATAAAATTAGAAATGAAAATGGAGAGATCACAACAGACAACACAGAAACACAAAGGATCATAAGAGACTACTATCAACAATTATATGCCAATAAGATGGACAACGTGGAAGAAATGGACAAATTCTTAGAAAAGTACAACTTTCCAAAACTCGACCAGGAAGAAATAGAAAATCTTAACAGACCCATCACAAGCACGGAAATTGAAACTGTAATAAAAAATCTTCCAGCAAACAAAAGCCCAGGTCCAGACGGCTTCACAGCTGAATTCTACCAAAAATTTAGAGAAGAGCTAACACCTATCCTGCTCAAATTCTTCCAAAAAATTGCAGAGGAAGGTAAACTTCCAAACTCATTCTATGAGGCCACCATCACCCTAATACCAAAACCTGACAAAGATGCCACAAAAAAAGAAAACTACAGGCCAATATCACTGATGAACATAGATGCAAAAATCCTTAACAAAATTCTAGCAGTCAGAATCCAACAACACATTAAAAAGATCATACACCATGACCAAGTGGGCTTTATCCCAGGGATGCAAGGATTCTTTAATATCCGCAAATCAATCAATGTAATACACCACATTAACAAATTGAAAAATAAAAACCATATAATTATCTCAATAGATGCCAAGAAGGCCTTTGACAAAATTCAACATCCATTTATGATCAAAACTCTCCAGAAAGCAGGAATAGAAGGAATATACCTAAACATAATAAAAGCTATCTATGACAAACCCACAGCAAACATTATCCTCAATGGTGAAAAATTGAAAGCATTTCCTCTAAAGTCAGGAACAAGATAAGGGTGCCGACTTTCACCATTACTATTCAACATAGTTTTGGAAGTTTTAGCCACAGCAATCAGAGCAGAAAAAGAAACAAAAGGAATCCAAATTGGAAAAGAAGAAGTAAAACTCGCACTGTTTGCAGATGACATGATCCTCCACATAGAAAACCCTAAAGACTCCACCAGAAAGTTACTAGAACTAATCAATGACTATAGTAAAGTTGCAGGATATAAAATCAACACACAGAAATCCCTTGCATTCCTATACACTAATAATGAGAAAACAGAAAGAGAAATTAAGGAAACAATTCCATTCACCATTGCAACGGAAAGAATAAAATACTTAGGAATATATCTACCTAAAGACACTGAAGACCTATATATAGAAAACTATAAAACACTGGTGAAAGAAATCAAAGAGGACACTAATAGATGGAGAAATATACCATGTTCATGGATTGGAAGAATCAATGTAGTGAAAATGAGTATACTACCCAAAGCAATCTATAGATTCAATGCAATCCCTATTAAGCTACCAACAGTATTCTTCACAGAGCTAGAACAAATAATTTCACAATTTGTATGGAAATACAAAAAACCTCGAATAGCCAAAGCGATCTTGAGAAAGAAGAATGGAAGTGGAGGAATCAACCTGCATGACTTCAGGCTCTACTACAAAGCCACAGTTATCAAGACAGTATGGTACTGGCACAAAGACAGAAATATAGGTCAATGGAACAAAATAGAAAGCCCAGAGATAAATCCACGCACCTATGGACAACTTATCTTTGACAAAGGAGGCAAGAATATACAATGGATTAAAGACAATCTCTTTAACAAGTGGTGCTGGGAACTCTGGTCAACCACTTGTAAAAGAATGAAACTAGAACACTTTCTAACACCATACACAAAAATAAACTCAAAATGGATTAAAGATCTAAACGTAAGACCAGAAACTATAAAACTCTTAGAGGAGAACATAGGCAAAACACTCTCTGACATACATCACAGCAGGATCCTCTATGACCCACCTCCCAGAATATTGGAAATAAAAGCAAAAATAAACAAATGGGACCTAATTAACCTTAAAAGCTTCTGCACATCAAAGGAAACTATTAGCAAGGTGAAAAGACAGCCTTCAGAATGGGAGAAAATAACAGCAAATGAAGCAACTGACAAACAACTAATCTCAAAAATATACAAGCAACACCTACAGCTCAACTCCAGAAAAATAAATGACCCAATCAAAAAATGGGCCAAACTAAATAGACATTTCTCCAAAGAAGACATACAGATGGCTAACAAGCACATGAAAAGATGCTCAACATCACTCATTATCAGAGAAATGCAAATCAAAACCACTATGAGGTACCATTTCACACCAGTCAGAATGGCTGCGATCCAAAAGTCTACAAGTAATAAATGCTGGAGAGGGTGTGGAGAAAAGGGAACCGTCTTCCACTGTTGGTGGGAATGCAAACTAGTACAGCCACTATGGAGAACAGTGTGGAGATTCCTTAAAAAACTGGAAATAGAACTGCCTTATGATCCAGCAATCCCACTGCTGGGCATACACACTGAGGAAACCAGAAGGGAAAGAGACACGTGTACCGCAATGTTCATCGCAGCACTGTTTATAATAACCAGGACATGGAAGCAACCTAGATGTCCATCAGCAGATGAATGGATAAGAAAGCCATGGTACATGTACACAATGGAGTATTACTCAGCCATTAAAATAATACATTTGAATCAGTTCTAATAAGGTGGATGAAACTGGAGCCTATTATACAGAGTGAAGTAAGCCAGAAAGAAAAACACCAATACCGTATACTAACGCATATATATGGAATTTAGAAAGATGGTAATAATAACCCTGTGTACGAGACAGCAAAAGAGACACTGATGTATAGAACAGTCTTATGGACTCTGTGGAAGAGGGAGAGGATGGGAAGATTTGAGACAATGGCATTGAAACATGTAAAATATCATGTATGAAACGAGTTGCCAGTCCAGGTTCGATGCACGATACTGGATGCTTGGGGCTGGTGCACTGGGACGACCCAGAGGGATGGTATGGGGAGGGAGGAGGGAGGAGGGTTCAGGATGGGGAACACATGTATACCTGTGGCGGATTCATTTTGATATTTGGCAAAACTAATACAATTTGGTAACGTTTAAAAATAAAATAAAAATTAAAAAAAAAAGAATGTGCTGTCTCCTGTGGAGTACATCAGCTGATCTGTGTGTTAGTTCATGTACTTTATTTTAGTCTCACAATTATGAATAAAACCCAGACTCCAAAAGAAAAATAATCTTGTGGCATCATCAGATTTATTAAAGGTTTTGCCACTGTATATGTAAATCTGTTTTATATATTTTCCTCTTATCACTTTATCTTCAATAAAAAAGGGGTAATTTTGCTGATCTCACTATTTTCAGGATACAGCCTGTATAGTTGGTGACTAACATATTCTGCTTTTGTTATTTTTTATAGCTGCTACATTTTATTTTCCAGATTTTCTTTTTCATTTTTTTTCTTGTTTTCTGTATTTGAAAGCTGGAGGAGAGAGAGAAGGACTCTGAAATTATTTTCACATATTTGATTCAGTTTTATACCAAAATTTATTTTTATGTTTTGAGTTGAATTGTTTCCACCCAAAATTTATATGATGAAGCCCTAGCCCCTAGTACCTTAGAATGTCAGAACATATATGGAGATGAGGCCTTTAAATTAAATTAAGATCATTAGAGTGGTCCCTCATACAATGATAAGCACCCTTAAAAGAAGAGGAAATTTGAACAAAGAAGAGACACCAGGGATGCACGAGCAAAACAAAAAACCATTTGAGAGAAAGGCTGCCATCTGCAAGCCAAGGAGAGAGAGCACAGGAGAAATCAAACCCGAAAATACTTTGATCTTGGGCTTCTAGCTTCCAAACCTGCAAGAAAATATAAATTTTGAATATAAATTTCTGATGTTTAAGCTGCATCAGTTCTGTTCAGTCGCTCAGTCGTGTCCAACTCTTTGCAACCTCATGAATCACAGCACGCCAGGTCTCTCTGTCCATCACCAGCTCCCGGAGTTCACTCAGACTCACGTCCATCGAGTCAATGATGCCATGCAGCCATCTCATCCTCTGTCATCCCCTTCTCCTCCTGCCCCCAATCCTTCCCAGCATCAGGGTCTTTCCCAATGAGTCAACTCTTCGCATGAGGTGGCCAAAGTACTGGAGTTTCAGCTTCAGCATCAGTCTTTCCATTGAACACCCAGAACTGATCTCCTTTAGAATGGACTGGTTGGATCTCCTTGCAGTCCAAGGGACTCTCAAGAGTCTTCTCCAACCCCACAGTTCAAAAGCATCAATTCTTCGGCGCTCAGCCTTCTTCAGAGTCCAACTCTCACATCCATACATGACCACAGGAAAAACCATAGCCTTGACTAAATGGACCTTTGTTGGCAAAGTAATGTCTCTGCTTTTGAATATGCTATCTAGGTTGGTCATAATTTTCCTTCCAAGGAGTAAGCGTCTTTTAATTTCATGGCTGCAATCACCAGCTGCAGTGATTTTAAGCTGCATAGTCTATAATAATTTGTATGTTAGCCCTAGCAGGCTAATACAGTTTATTATGTCTGCTATGTGTTTTCTAAGTCACTTCAGGCCTGTCTTACTCTCTTTGACCCCATAGACTGTATCCTGCCAGGCTCTTCTGTCTATGGGATTCTGCAATACTGGAGTGGGTTGCTGTATGCTCCTCCAGGGGATCTTCCCAACCCAGGGATCAAACCTGAATCTCTTATGTCTAACTTGCATTGGCAAGCAAGTTCTTTACTACTAGTGCCTACTACTTTACTGCTAGGTATTACTACTACCTGGGAAGCCCCCATATCTGCTACAGTCCCACAATATATGCTTTTTGAATTAATGGCAGAGTTGGTCACCCGTTATTGGTTATACATTAATATGGATCTATTAATACTTTCAGTGCATACCAAAATTACTTATTTTTATGACTTCAACAGACATTCTATCCTGTGTCTGAAATACTGATTGCCTTAAGCTTGAATTGACTAACACTTTTTCACACATAATATCTGTTTAAATATCAGACTTGTGTTTCCTTACTCTCTAGTCTAAATTTGGTCCTTCTCCTAGTGTCTTTAAACAAAATTTTCTTCTCATTTGTGTAGAGCATGTTAATGTGTATTACATTTCCTTTTAGCCTCACCCAGTGCTCTTAATAGATTTCCAGTAATATTTTTCATGGATTATCAAGGAATACATGAATTTTCTATCATGACATTTTATTCCCCCAAGTTAAATATGTGCATATTAAATCTGTAAGAAGACTAGATTACTCTTGCTGCTGCTGCTGCTGCTAAGTCACTCAGTTGTGTCCGACTCTGTGCAACCCCAGAGACGGCAGCCCACCAGGCTCCCAAATCCCTGGGATTCTCCGGGCAAGAACACTGGAATGAGTTGCCATTTCCTTCTCCAATGCATGAAAGTGAAAAGTGAAAGGGAAGTTACTCTTAGTGGATCTCAAATATTTTACTACTCAAAAGAATGTACTAAAAGTCAAGGTACATAATATACCATAATTTTAGTCTATTTTGTATTCAGTAGAAAGTTTCAAGTGAAGGGAAGTGAAGTGAAAGTCACTCAGTTGTGTCCAACTCTTTGCAACCCCATGGACTATACAGTCTATGGAATTCTCCAGGCCAGAAACTGGAGTGGGTAGCCTATCCCTTCTTCAGGGGATCTTCTTGATCCAGGAATCAAACCAGGGTCTCCTGCATTGCAGGTGAATTGTTTACCAACTGAGCTATGAGGGAAGTTTATTGTTAACCAATTAAATTAATGATTTTATTTGTATAAAGAGGTAAAAAAAATTAAGATCATTTCTGAGGTCATTAAGAAACATCAAATAATGCCATTTGCAGCAACATGGATGGACCTAGAGATTTTTATAGTGCGTGAAGAGACAAGAAGATAGATATCATATGATATTGCATATGTGTGGAATCTATAAAAAAAGGGTACAAATGAACTTACCTAAAAAATAGAGTCACAAATATAGAAAACAAGCTTATGGTTACCAGGGAGTAATTGGGTGAGAGGGGTAAACTGAGAGATTGGGATTGATATATACATAATACTATATTAAAATAAGTGACTAATAAGGACCTACTGTATAACACAGTATAAACTCTACTCAGTACTCAGTAATGGCCTTTATGAGAAAAAGAGTCTAAAAAAGAGTGAATATATGTACGTGTATAACTGATTCACTTAGTTGTACACCTGAAACTAAGCATAACATTGTAAATCAACTCTATGTCAATAATTTTTTTAAAGGGTGGTGGTACGGTGGTTAAGACTCCATGCTTCCACTGCAGGAGGCATGGGTTTGAACCCTTGTCTGGGAACTAAGATCCCACATGCTGCACAGTGTAGCAAAATAAATAAATAATAATTAAAAAAAATAAATTTTGTTATTTGCTCCAAGACATTGATAGTCACACTTTAATCATATTTAGGTGTTTTATTTTTTTAATTTGTAAATCTGATAAATTTTAGTCATGACTTAGTTGTATCCCATATAAAGTTTGTGGTAGTTCAAGTGAAACAGTTACTACAATAGTCATTAAAACCTGTTGTAGTCACCATCATCTGCCTATAATGTGAATCTTCATCCATGTTCATTGCTGTTCTATTCTGTGTGCTTGTTCCTGTGAATATATACCTTGTTAAATTGTTCATACGATTGCTGCTGACGTAAACTCACAAACTTGATCAGAGAACTGACTGTTAAGAAAAGAACATTGCTTGTGGGAAAGGCAGACCCACGTTGCCGAGAAGGATGAGAAAACTAAGATGAATGCTGACTAATGCTTTCGTACATGAACTGTTTTATGTATTTAAAAATCAATAAACAGATACTTCACACATCTCTATCAAAAAGAGTTGAAAGAACAATTGGCTCATTAAATTTTAATTGACTGAGATTTTATGTTTCTCTTTTTCTCCAAGTAATACATTTATTTTCAAAGCTGTATGTTGTTTTCCTGCTTAGATTTCAGACTCAGTGAAATCTAGTTTTCTCTTTAGCTGTGTTCCAGTAAACAGCTGCTATTTAAAACAGATCATATAATGCCACGTTTATACCAGCTAAGGATTAGGTTGTCATCTTTCTGAGGAAAGAAATATATTTAATGTTTGAAAGTTTCTCCCAAGAAAGTGGTATATGCTTTGAAATGCTAAGTAGATGATGTTAAATTATATTGCCAGTTTTATGGTATGGATGTATAATAAATGATTACTCATATATATGCATTCATATTTAATATGTACATGTGTTAGATATATTCATATGGTTTTGGTCATCTCATTATCTAGAGAAATAAAGCACAGCTCAGACTCTTAATCTTATACTTTTGCCTCAGAAAAAATATCAGTTTTATCAAACTAGTAAGAGTTATCAAAATACTATGTAAATTTTACAGAACCTAGATTTACCTCAATTAGTGTGCATTATAAGATTTTTTAAAAGACAACTGATTTTCCTTATTCCACAATTCTCTTTTTGTTTCCGTTTCCAATTGTTAGTTTGTTTCTTTTTATGTTAAAAACCTATTCTTTGCTGATCAAAGAGTTAATCCCATTTACATTCATCAAGATCTTAGACTTCTATCAAATTTGTTTTCAGCTATACTTCTGCTTGCCCTAAATTCTCATCCCTTTAGAAATAGAAATATAGAAATAGCACATAGCATATAGAAATTATATGCTATGCTAAGTCACTTCAGTCGTGTCCGACTCTGTGTGACCCCAGAGATGGCAGCCCACCAGGCTCCCCCGTCCCTGGGATTCTCCAGGCAAGAACACTGGAGTGGGCTGCCATTTCCTTCTCCAATGCATGAAAGTCAAAAGTGAAAGTGAAGTCGCTCAGTCGTGTCCGACTCTTAGCGACCCCATGGATTGCAGCCTCCCAGGCTCCTCTGTCCATGGGATTTTCCAGGCAAGAGTACTGGAGTGGGGTGCCATTGCCTTCTCCATAGTAATTATATGAAGATATAAAAATCGGTAAGATCACAATAAATTCCATTAAACTTTAATCCAGCTATCTATCCATAACACTATTTACTTTGTTAATTAGTCACCATTTATTTTTGAGCACCTTTTATATACATGTTGCAGTCAGGTGCTGGAGATAAACCAGAAATAAAAGAGCCAGAAACTCCTACGCCTTGGGGAGTGTATCCTTAAAATTTTCTCTATGGATCATAAACTTCCAATTTCTGCTACATAAAAGGATTTACCAAAGTTACTGTTATTCCAAAGTTTTATTTAATTTTCTAACCCATTATGAAGTTGCTGTTAATTTTAACCCGAATTACTCTTCATTTCAACTACTTAATTTCTCTATTGTCATGTCTCACTGTGAGAAAAAAAATGTAAATTACAGATCTACAGAAAGTACATTACCAATCAGTTTTCTTAAAAGACAATTTATCAAATGGATAACAGTGGGCTAAAACATCCAAAATAATTTAATAGCATTTTTCCACTAGCATTTTTCACTTTTTCTTTTTTACTTAAAATGATGAAAATGAATAAAACTTCATTTTCTAAAAAAGAGAGTGGTTATTTACTCTCAGTGATGATTTATGCAAAGCATTGAATTAGCATATTTTGTTGTGACTTGATAGTAGTTTGAAAAATTGACTACTTTTCTAGAATTTTGGAAGACCAAGAATAAGAATTCCAATACCTAATAGGAAAGGCAATGAAAATGAAAGACGATGAAAATATTAATATGTTAATTAAAACTGAAAACATGGTTTCTAATTAATGATAAACAAGAATTTCAAGATAAATTTAATGGTGACCACTATGAATTTTTATTCAGATTTCACTGTAGCATCTATTTAGGTTAATTGTCCTCATTGGATCTCTGTCATACATTAAAGGATGGAATCCAGGTATATCAAAGACCTAACAATGAAAATCAAAAACAACACATGAAGGGTAATTAGAAGTAAATATGGCAGAATGCCATGTAACATGAAAACAATTTCATTCAGTTTTTAAATTCCAACTATTTAATATTAAACTAAAAACAGAGATCAAGTGTTAGTCTGACACTACACGATCCCATGGACAAGCACCTCTCTGTCTGTGGAATTCTCTAAGCAAGAATACCAAAGTGAGTAGCCATTCCCTTCTCCATATCGTCCCGACCTGGAGATTGAATCCACGTCTCCTATACTGCAGGTGGACACTTTAGGTGGACTCTTTACCATCTGAGCCACCAGGGAAGCCCTCAGAAATGTAAATGGTAATCTCATAAATATTTGTTTCATTTAGTTCAGAGGTGTGTTACAATTCTTAAAATTTATGATTGAAGTCTGATCTCCTTTCCATAAGCACAAGTTCATAGTTACACTTAAGAAACGTAAATATATTGTCCCTTAATGATACAAAGATATACACAAAGTGCATGATCAATGGACATTTGTTTTGATATTCTTTCTGTGGTTTACAGAAACAGTAAAATATATAGGTCATGAAACCTGCTGAGAAGCTTGTGTTGTGCTGAATTCACAGCAGTATATTTAGTGCACTACTGCCTCAGTGTTATTAATGGCACGCTAGAGAAGGTAAGACTTAGAGTGTCTTCTTAAGTCCTTAACTTACTACCAGGCAGTGCCACGGGCCACAGGGAGATAAAATCCCCTTGGTGTGATACTTCAAAGGTCGCTAAGAACCCTCATATTTTAAGAAATCCATTACAAAGTTCCAGATACTTAAGATGAAAATGATACGAAAGAAAATCAAGGAGAGTAAATGAAATAGTTGGATGCTTTTGGCTAACCTTATATAATGTACACAATACATCCAAATATTATCAGATAAGGAGAAGTGATAAATGATGAAGGGAAAATGAAAGAAAACTAAGAATAATGTCCATGGGTAAAATGCATGCTATTAAGATCAAATAACTGTGCTGATTAAGATGTGGTAATGATTTGATCCTAGCATTTTAAAGACAAAGGCAAAAAATCTACATGGATAGTTCCATGATTCACCATGGAATCATGATTTTCTATTGCTTAAGTCATAGAAATCATGGTTTCTATTTTCTATTCTATAAAATTGTCCAACATTTTCTTTTGCTGCTTTAACAAATTACTACAAACAATGTTTTAAAATAACATGAATCTATTGTGTTATCATCATGGAAACTAGGCTTCAACAGTATGTTAACTAAGAAATTCCAAATGTTCAAACTGGATTTAGAAAAGGCAGAGGAACAAGAGACCAAATTGCTAACATCTCTTGGATTATAGAAAAAAGTAAGAGAATTCCAGAAAAACATCTACTTCTGCTTCATTGACTATGCTAAAGCCTTTCACTGTGTGGCTCACAACAAACTGTGGAAAATTCTTAAAGAGATGGGAATACCAGTCCACCTTACCTGCCTCCTGAAAAACCTGTATGCAGATCAAGAAGCAACAGTTAGAACCGGACATGGAACAATGGGCTGGTTCCAAATTGGGAAAGGAGTAAGCCAAGGCTGTATATATTGTCACCTTGTTTATTTAACTTATATGCAGAGTACATCATGTGAAATGGTGCACTGGATGAAGCACAAGACAGAATCAAGATCGCCGGGAGAAATATCAATAATCTCAGATATGCAGGTGATACCACCCTTATGGCAGAAAGCAAAGAGGAATTAAGAGCCTCTTGATGAAGGTAAAGAGGAGACTAAAAACATCTGGCTTAAAATTCAACATTCAATAAACAAAGATCATTGCATCTGACCCTATCATTTCTGGGAAAATAGATGGGGAAACAATGGAAACAGTGAGAGACATTATTTTCTTGGGCTTCAGAATCACTGCAGATCGTGACTACAGCCATGAAATTAAAAGATGCTTGCTCCTTGGAGGAAAAGTGATGACAAACCTGGACAGTGTATTAAAAAGCAGGATCATTACTTTGCCAACAAAGGCCCATCAGTCAAAGCTGTGGTTTTTTTCAGTAGTCACGTATGGATGTGAGAGTTGGACCATAAAGAATGCTGAGCGCTGAAGAACGGATGCTTTTGAACTGTGGTGTTGGAGAAGACTTGAGAGTCCCTTGGGCTGCAAGGAGATCAAACCAGTCAATCCTAAAGGAAATCATTTCTGAATATTCACTGGAAGGACTGGTGCTGAAGCTGAAGCTCTAAGATTTTGGCTACCTGATGTGAAGATTCAACTCATTAGAAAAGACACTGATGATGGAAAGATTGAAGGCAGGGGCAGAAGGGGATGACAGAGGACGAGATGGTTGGATGGCATCACTGACTCACTGAACATGAGTTTGAGTAAGCTCTGGGAGATGGTGAAGGACAGGGAAGCCTGGCATGCTTCATTCCATGGGGTCACAAAGAGTTGGACACGACTGAACAACTCAACAGGAAAAAATTGTCTTCTCGTCATGAAAGTCAAAAGTCCCAAATACGTTTCACTGCTCTGAAACCAAAGTGTCGGCAGGGCTGCCACTCCTTTTAGAGGCTCTAAGCAATAATCCACTTCTTTCCATTTTCAGCTTCTAAAGCTGTAATCATAGTTCCTAGCTCTTCTTCAAAGCCAGCAGTATAGCACCTTGAAATCTCTCTGCCCCTTTGTTTCTGGTCTAATCTCTCTTTCTCCTCTTTTGTGGTCATAGTTCCTTCTGTTTCTCTCTTATAAGGACCCACTGGAAATAGGCAGGATAACCTCTTCAACTCAAGATTTTTACTCTTTAAAAAAAAAAAAAAAGATTATATTTTTTGTCATTCCACATAAGGAATACAAATGATCTCTGACATGGAAATCAGCCAAAGAATAAAATCCAAATGATATAATTGACCTCTTTTTTGAAGTCACCTTAAGGGACTTCCCTCTTGGCTCAAACTGTAAAAGCGTCTGCCTACAATGCAGGAGACCCAGGTTCGATCCCTGGGTTGGGAAGATCCCTTGGAGAAGGAAATGGCAACCTGCTCCAGTACTCTTCCCTGGAAAATCCCATGGACCAAGGAGCCTGGTAGGCTACAGTCCATAGGGTTGCAAAGAGTCGGACCCGACTGAGCGACTTCACTTCACTTTTATGGTACATTGGGGCTTCCCTGGTGGCTCAGATAGTAAAGCATCTGCCCAAAGTGTGGGAGACCTGGGATTTGATCCCTTACTCTGGAAGATCCTATGGAGAAGGAACTGGCTACCCACTCCAGTACTCTTGCCTGGAGAACTCCATGAATAGAGAAGCCTGATTGGTCTACAGTCCATGGGATTAGAAATTGTCAGACACAACTCAGTGACTAACACTTTCACTTTATGGTGCAATGACTATAAAATATCAGAAAAATACAGTTTTAAAAATTCTTCCTGATGGTTTCAATCTTGATACATTATTGTCTTCCATTTTGGATTAATTCAAAGAAAGATTTTATGAATTTTTCCAGAAAAATTATTTCTACTGTTTATTTAATAGAAAACATATAAAATGTTCTGTCCAAAACTATGGCCACATAATTTTTCATCAGGATAGAGAAAGACCACATTTTTCTTTGATGACTGGAATAAAATGGTCACATCTTGATTGACAAGTTCTGATTCAACCACTGTATTCACTAAGCATTGAATCTTTGGATTTCTATTGATTTGGTTTTTACAAAATTCTCTTAATGGAAAACATTTCACACCATACATAAGATCATTGTGAGAAGATAAATAGTGTTAAGTGTAAAACATCTTAAGTGTTTGAACTTAATAGATGTTTGATCTGTTAATTACTGAAAAAACATTCAATTTCCTGCAAGACTGTAAAAGGCACCTGGAACAGGTTTTTTTTTTTTTTTTTCCTCAAAAAGATAAAATAAGTTTGAGAAGATGGAATTATGAAGTTACCTTAAAAAATGGCAGAAGGTAATGGAATAAAACAGTGAATAAATTCAATGAAGTTCTTGGTGAACATGAAAAATGGGCCTTTTATTTTTTCTAAAAAACTGAAGGAACATTTTGGCGAATGCAGTATACGGAAAAAGAGCTGTATCCTTAACGTTTTCTTATCTTCAGCATCTAGCATAATGCCTGATAAAAAATACTCTTCAATAAATAATAGTTGTTGGATGGAATGGATGGATATATGGAAACTTACTAAAACTCAAACCAAGGTAAATGTTTTTTAATTTACTTTCACCAGCATGTTGTTTAGTGAAAATAGCTATGATTTTTATACATCCTAAATCTAAACATAGACTACTATGCTTTTTCACATTGGAGTGGAATTTATATAAACTTGAGATTACTTAAATATATTCAATTTATTGGAACACTTCTGAAAAGGAAAGTACAACCGACTGGTTGCCTAAGGGTTAGTGATTATACGTTTACATCAAAGTATTTACCGCCATGGTTCATCAAAATAAAAGCCGAGTTCAGTAACTCATAGGAAAATGGGATCCCTTTCTGAAGCTTCTTTCTTTTGAAGTTTTTATAGATAAAAATAACATCATTTTCCTTATACCCATTGCCAAGTACCATTTCGAAGTATTTGTATTCAGTAAGCTTGTTCTTTTATAAAATATTTTATATCACATCATAAGTTAGTTGCTCATGTATATTCAACATTGAAAGAAAACTTGAATGTTTATCGGCAACCTCTGGTTAGAGTATCTGGTAATAATAAGTGAAACAGCAAAATAGTTTATCTCACAATTTCCAGATTTAACCTCTTCTGGTTCTTTTGCAAGCTGCTCCAAAGCTGATATATAAAACATACATTTAAGGCAATCTTGTATAAGAAAAAGAATCAGTAAGTTAAACTCAGAAAAAGTAATATTCCTGTGTTTGCCCTGCTGATATTTCCTGTTTGAAACTGGGGACATTATTTAATATGCCTGTGTCTCTGTTTCCTTAATGAAACATGACAATCATGCTGATCAATATATTGGGAAATTCTGTACAATAGGGTGACAAAAGTAATTATGTAGCATGTTTTAAACTTGTATTAATGCATTTTCTGACCGCACTTCTATAAACTAGATCAACTGGAAGCAACTTACATTAACGTGAACATCCTAATATATATTAATATATATGCTTTTTCTGTATTCTTATATTCGTTTAGAGATTCAAGTGTTCATTGGCAATTCACACAATTATTAAAAAACTTTGCTACTGTACTTTCTTGTTTTGTCCTTTAACAAATCATGTAGTGTTTAAACATTGCCCACAATAGATGATAATATATTATCTATTAGTTAGGCATATGATGATTAAAATCATAAACATACACAGCAAAACCATAGTATTTTAGAAGGTTTAGAGTACCAAAACAAGGAACTTTCAAATGTAAATCTAATTGAAATTAAAATGAAGAGGCACTTCTAGTCTTATGTAGTACAGTTATCCCTCTGACCATTTGCTGGATTAATTTATTTTTGAGTGGGAGATTGAGGGACACTGAGTAGGCCAAGTGAAAGATGGGATATTCTGGGCAATCATTTCTGACAAACAAATAGTAAATATATTTGGGTTATATTGTTTGACAGTCCATGCATTAAAAGAACCTTTGTGGTATTCATGTCATGCTTAGTCACTCAGCCGTGTCCTACTTCTTTGAGACCCTTTGGATTGTAGCCCGCCAGGCTCCTCTGTCCATGGAATGTTTCAGGCAGAAATACTGGAATGGGTTGCCATTTCCTCCTCCATTGCAGGCGGATTCTTTACCTGCTGAGCTGAGCCATCAGAGAAGTACCCGGTAAGCATGTAAAATATCATTTAAATTTTTATGATAGAGTATATTTTCATAGAATGGTGATTTTGCTCATTTTTTAAAAGAAAATAACCTCCTTCTGTTATTTTTTCACCCTTACCTTTTGTTTCTACTATTAATGATTTTAATCAGAGGAAATTCACATACAATGCCATATGCATAAAATAAATGCAGTTCTATAATAATGTTTCTAAAGAGTATTTTCAGAAAATAACAAATATGAAATACTCAAAAGGCATTATCACTTTACAAGATAAGAAGCAGATTTCTGAGTGCTGAACAAACATATACAGACACAGAAACAAAAACAAAAACAAATAAATGAAATTTATAAATAGTGGTACAAAAATGTTTAGCATTCATTTATTTGCTTATCAAATGACTGTTTCTGTCATTTTACTCATTTTAATGCCATTTATTACAAGTACTTCTCCAAATTCAATGTTGATTAAATTTAATATATTTTATCAGGAATCATCTGTTCTATTAGCAGATTTTATAAATCCTTTCTGTTTGTTAAACTGTACTCTAAACTCTGGAGGTCAAGAATGTACACAACAGGTATGGCCTTTGCTCTCCACTAAGCTGCAGATCATGAAGAAGCACAGAGGTATTATAAGAGTTCTGCTGGGGCACATGACTAATTGCTTGTAACTCAGATTTGGAAAGTAATAGAAGGTTTCCAAAATTAAAAACAAAAACCCATCTTGGAAGGAGGACTGAAAGTTAATCAGTTAAGATAAGGAGAAAACATCCAGGCTGATATGCAAAAGCTATGGACATTTGCAAGGAACATGTGCAAAAGCAATGAAGCAATATTAATACTATATGTTTGAGAAATTGGATGTAGTTCTGGTACCGGAGTATAATATGCATGAACTGTCAGGATGAAGTTGAAGAGAAATGGAATGGCCACATCCTGAAGTGCTATTTTACACAAATCAGAGAATTTGAGTTTAAACATTCCAAGCAGTGGGATAAAGTGTCAGTTTTTTGCTTTTGTACATTGAAGTGATTTTAGGTATCAGTAAAAGCTCTTAGTGGAGAAATAAGGCATTCTATGTGTGGTGAACAGAATATACACTCTAAAGGCAATTTTAGCACCTAACATATATGGGCTTCCCTGGTGGCTCAGTTGGTAAAGAATCTACCTGTAATTCAGGAGACATGGGTTCATTCCCTGAGTGAATAAGATCCTCTAGAGAAGGAAATGAGAACCCACTCCAGTATTCTTGCCTCGGAAATCCCACGGACAGAGGAGTCTGGCAGGCTATAGTCCATGGGGTCACAAAGAGTTGTGCTCAATAAATCACCAGCACCAATATCTGGATATATGTTGCATCAAGATAATGGTAAGTGATTGCCCTGAAGCATGAAACAGAGGCACTGAGTGTGTGGAAAGTACTTCATATGTTTTCTTTTACCCATTTCTGAAAATGCTAGCAAGAACAAGGTAAGTGTAAATTATATAGAAACATTTCACATGTGATGTGATATATATTTAAGTACTAAGAAAATGTCAGTAGGCTTTGTTTTATATTGACTTTAATGTCATGATAATTTAAATAACTCTTTATAAACATATTTAAGCTATTGTTCTTCTGCTTCTGTTAGGTCCATACTATTTCTGTCCTTTATCGAGCCCATCTTTGCATGAAGTGTTCCCTTGGTATCTCTAATTTTCTTGAAGAGATCTCTAGTCTTTCCCATTCTGTTGTTTTCCTCTATTTCTTTGCACTGATCTCTGAGGAAGGCTTTCTTATCTCTTCTTGCTCTTCTTTGGAACTCTGCATTCAGATGCTTATATCTTTCCTTTTCTCCTTTGCTTTTCGCTTCTCTTCTTTTCACAGCTATTTGTAAGGCCTCCCCAGACAGCCATTTTGCTTTTTTTGCATTTCTTTTCCATAGGGATGGTCTTGATCCCTGTCTCCTGTACAATGTCACGAACCTTAGTCCATAGTTCATCAGGCCGTCTATCTGTCAGATCTAGTCCCTTAAATCTATTTCTCACTTCCACTGTATAATCATAAGGGATTTGATTTAGGTCATACCTGAATGGTCTTTGGAAGGAATGATGCTAAAGCTGAAACTCCAGTACTTTGGCCACCTCATGCGAAGAGTTGACTCATTGGAAAAGACTTTAATGCTGGGAGGGATTGGGGGCAGGAGGAGAAGGGGACGACGGAGGATGAGATGGCTGGATGGCATCACTGACTCAATGGACATGAGTCTGAGTGAACTCTAGGAGTTGGTGATGGACAGGGAGGCCTAGCGTGCTGCGATTCATAGGATTGCAAAGAGTTGGACATGACTGAGTGACTGAACTGAACTGAAGCTATTGTTCTATATAACATATGCACAATAAATTTGAATTTGCTACTGCAATTCATATATTTTCTTGAGTAAGAAAATAAAGAATGTAATTTTATTTTGCTCTAGCAACTAGATGTTAAAAAGCCAAGGTTTAATTGTCACTGGAGGAGGAAATGGCAACCCACTCCAGTATTCTTGCCTGGAGAATCCCATGGACAGAGGAGCCTGGCAAGCTATAGTCCATAGGGTTGCAAAGAGTCAGACATGGCTGAAGTGACTTAACATGACAATAATTTTCATAGAACTTATTGCTATACTTTGTATTCCTTCAACTGTCTTTAGATGGTCTATTTCTGCCTCTCTTTTTTCAATCCCATATTCTATTAAACCTTTAAATTGTCTTTGATGATTATGACAGAACTTTAGCCACATGTCCTTTTTTGATCAATATGTTTTGGAATTTTCCTTTTCACATTGTCTTCAGTTTCAAGTTTATTTTATACTATTTAAAACATATCTCCCATTTATTCTTCCATTAATTTGCAATTACATCATGATACAAACTGAAATAATAGCAGTTTCCAAAGTACTTTGTGGTAATTGACATAAATCTACTATATTAACTTTTTAAAACAAGTTAGTAAGGACTTTTTGGGTTAGTAAGGAAACACATTCAGCACCTTCAAGCGAATAATGAAAATAATGTGATAAAGAACAGCTGAAAGTTCCCGAATTCCATGCTGTATCAAACGTTTACTTGTTGATTTTAATGTACAGATAAGTTAATCATTTCTTTTCTCCAGATACTTTTGCTCCCTCAAAAGGTAATGTTTGCAACTATTGAGGAAGTTCAGAAAGCATGGTGCAAGCTTTAAAAACAGTCACAATCTGAGAAAGAGTAATATTGTTTAAATGGATACACAGCCTCATAAATTCTATTGCTATTTCAAAAAAAATAAAAATAATCAGCAGAGTTATAGCTTATTCTAAATTTAAATAAATGCAAACATTGTTTCAATGCAGATGACAAAATGCCATACAAGTAAGGTATTAAAGTGTGTAAATTCAATGACTATTGTGAAACCATAGCACAAAACTGAGTTTACAAATGTAAAAGTATGAGAGAAATTTTTATATTTAAAAAAAAATGTTTACTTTTGTAACTTTGAAATTTTTAAAATATGTGTAGCATATTTTAAATGCAGTATATTAAATTGAAAAGTTATAATATTTTAAATGCAGTATATTAAATTGAAAAGTTATAATATTTTAATTATGCTAATAATCTGAATATACTCTAGTAATTTTCTATGTAGATTTCTAGTTGCCTTTAACAAAAATTAACTTATGCTATATAATCACAAAATAGTGAAATATATAGTTTTTCATCTCATAATTTATAGCAAAGGAAATTCAGACATTTTATATATGTTGCATATATATATATATATATATAGTTATAACTTGGATTTTTAGTGGTTTTAAAATGTGTGCTGTTTTATTATTATGTAATATATGTTCAATATATAATGTAAAACTTCAATTCAAATTATGTGATGGTGGTGGTGGTTTAGTCGTTAACTTGTGTCCAACTCTTGTGACCCCATAGACTGTGTAGCCTGCCAGGCTCCTATGTCCATAGGATTTTGCATATGTCCATTGGATTTTCCATTATGTAATACTTAGAATATTTAAAAATGATGTTGGTTTCATGTTAAAATGTGAAAGTCAGAGATTTAAGTTTGCACATTTTGTTGAGAAACTGTCACTTAAATATGTGTCTAGTCTGCAAGTTACATTAAAAATAAATTTTAGTTAAAATCAGAGACCAAACAGTGGCTCCTAGAGGGATTTTTCTTAATGACTCTGCATATCCTAAAGTCACAAATAGCACTATGGACTCTGAACATTACTTTTTTAAAAAAAGAAAAATAACTATTTCAGCCTTTTAATTCACCTATAGCTCCCCTTTCCTCAAAACCTCCAAGATGTTCTTTATAATGGGGCATTAAATTCATATATAGGATATTTTTAGTAAATTATTGGAGCAAGATTTGTGTGTGTGTGTAATTAAAAATTATCATCTTGTTCAGTTACTTTACCATCTGTCCTTCTGTTTTGACCTACTCTGTTTTTCATTTGGACTCTGTTGAGAATCTTTCAGGAAGCCATCATAGTCCTATCCAGATGGGGGTCAGCTTGAAAATCCCAACTGCAGCTGTGTTCAAATAAACCATGACACATACTGTTGACAAGTCCCCTCTTTTAGAAATTTCATGGCCTATTGATGACTCTGACTAGACCAGCTGCTCTTTGGCTTATACTTTCATGAAAGATGGTAAGCTTCACATTATTCATTATTATCCATGATTTAAAAGTATTCTTATAGTGTTCTGAATGCTTTTATAAAGCAGGTATCTTAATTACTACAATTATGATTTCCAGAATTTTTATTTTCTAAACATTTTGATGTTATATCATTTATTTTTATAACTTGATAATTTATACTTAACAAAATATGCCAAAAATAATGTTTTTTTTTTTTTTTTCTGTTTGAAATTCAAATCTGAGGATATGGACTTCATTTTCAAATACTAATATGGTTTAAAAATATTCACTTAATATTTAAGGATTACCGTATTCTCTGGTGAAAAATTGATTCCAAAATATACACTATATATCATTATCACTTAGTTGTGATGATAAATCAACATGTATATTGAATGTTTCATAGTTATTTAACACTATCTTATGTATGTAGTTAGGCTTCCCTGGTGGCTCAGACTGTAAAGCGTCTGCCTGCAATGTGGGAGACCCGGGTTCGATTCCTGGGTCAGGAAGATCCCCTGGAGAAGGAAATGGCAATCTACTCCAGCACTCTTGCCTGGAAAATCTCATGGATGGAAGAGCCTGATAGGCTACAGTCCATGGGGTCGCAAAGAGTCGGACACGACTGAATGACTTCACTTTCACTTTCACTTTCACTTTATGTATGTAGTTAGGTTAAAAGTCTCATATTATTTATAATTTAGTGATAAATTTGAGAGTAGCAACGATAACACAAACAAAATTAACTGTAAGCAGTATATATTGTTCTAAATTGCATAGTACAAAGAATAAAAATGGTAATAATTAGTATGGTGACGGCTCAATATCTTCTAAAAATTTCTTTCACATTCATGTCTTCTTTTAATTAATTTTTATTGGAATATAGTTGATTTATAATGTGTTAATTTCTGCTGTACAGCAAAGTGAATCAGTTATACGAATATATATATATACAAATACATATATACATATATATGTTTATGCAAATACATATGTAAGACATAATGGATATATCTCTTTAGATTCATTTCCATTATGGTCATTACGGAGTATTCAGTAGAGTTCCCTGTTCTATATGGTAGGTTCTTATTAGTTATATATAGTAGTGTGTATATTAAATCCCAATTTCCCAATTTATCTCCCTCTCTTTTCCCCCTTGGTAACCATAAGTTTGTTTTTTGCATCTGAGACACTATTTCTGTTTTTTAAATAGGTTTAGTTTTACCCTTTTTTTTTTTTTAAGATTCCACATATAAATGATATCATATGATATCTGTCTTTCTCTGTCTGACTTAATTCACTCAGTAGGGTAGTCTCGAGGTCCATCTGTATTACTGCACATGGCATTATTTCATCCTTTTTATGGCTGAGTAATATTCCATTGTATATGTGTACATCTTTATCTGTTCCTCCATCAACAGACATTTAGATTTCTTCCATGTCCTAGCTATTGTAAATAGTGTTGCAGTGAATATTGGGGTACATGTATCCTTTTGAATTATGGTTTTCTCTGGACATATGCCCAGTACTGGGTTTGCTATAGCTCAATGTCAAAAAAAATTTTTTTTAATGGGCAAAAGATAGATATTTATTTGAAGAAGACATGTGGATGGCCAAGAGGCATGTGAAAAGGTCTCAACATCATTAATTATTGGAGAAATACAAATAAAACTACAAGGAAGTATCACCTCACATTGGTCAGAATGGCCATCATCTGAAAATCATACAAACAATAAATGCTAGAGAAGGTATGGAGAAAGGGAATGCTGCTACACTTTCGGCTGAAATGTAAATTGATACAGCCACTATGGAGAACTTTATTTTTTGAGGCTCCAAAATCACTGCAGATGGTGACTGCAGCCATGAAATTAAAAGATGCTTGCTCCTTGGAAGAAAAGTTATGACCAACCAAGACAGCATATTAAAAAGCAGAGACATTACTTTGCCAACAAAGGTTAGTCTAGTCACAGCTATGGTTTTTCCAGTAGTCATGTATGGACGTGAGAGTTGGACTATAAAGAAAGCTGAGCGCCAAAGAATTGATGGTTTTGAACTGTGGTGTTGGAGAAAACTCTTGAGAGTTCCTTTGACTGCAAGGAGATCCTAAAGGAAATCAGTCCTAAACATTCATTGAAGGACTGATGGTGAAGCTGAAACTCCAATACTTTGGTCACATGATGCGAAGAACTGACTCATTTGAAAAGACCCTGATGCTGGGAAAGATTGAAGGCAGGAGGAGAAGGGGATGACAGAGGATGAGATGGTTGGATGGCATCACTGACTCAATGGACATAAGTCTGAATAAATTCTGGGAGTTGGTGATGGACAGGGAGACCTGGCATGCTACAGTCCATGAGGTTGCAATGAGTCAGACACAACTGAAGACTGGACTGAACTGAACTGAACTATGGAGGATAATATGGAGTTTCCTTTAAAAAGCTAAAAATAAAACTACCATATGATCCAGAAATCCCACTCCTAGGCATATATCTGGAGAAAATGGTAACATGTGTGTCTTTTAATCCCATCACATTTGCTCCATTATATTGTTTTTGCTTAAAATGTCTCCCTTGATAAATTGTATATTCTTTAAGGTGGTATATTTTCTTTTCATCATAGCAAATGTCAAAAGTAATCTCTGTGAGCTGATTGTCCCTCATGCCTTCAACTGCTTTCATTAAGAGTGCATTGCATAGGACGATGGCAGAATGTGGTCTTGGAAATGAGCATCAAATACAAGAAGGTGTGAGGAATAAGGGAGCAGTCTATCCAACTTCTGAAAACAAAGATGCAAACTCAGACAGATTGGTTCCAAATATTTAAATGGGGATCAGACATGAACATAGATGAGAGAGTGACTGTCAAAAACTTTGAAACGTATCCAAGATAGAATTAGAGCAGGTGAAAAACAAGATACTGCACCTGAAATTAACAAGGAATACTGTGGAATGAATCTATATTGTATCTAATCCCTGCTTTACTTCTTAATTTTTTTAATTGCAAGGGAATTGATTTACAATATCAGGTTGGTTTTATGGAATCTAGAAAAACAGTAGTGATGCATCTGCTTTATTTCTTAACAACATTTAGAAAATCACTTCTGAACATATGTTTGCCCATTTCTAAATGAGATTATAGTATTCTTTATCAAATTATTTTGATGTGAGAATTAGATATGAATATAATGGGTAAGGAACTAAAAGTAAGATTATCGAAGTGAACACATGTTAGCTGGAAATAAAAAAGCAAATTGCAACAGTATACAATAATCCTGTATAAAAATAGTTGAGAATTTTTTTAAAGTCACTGTAATCAGCATATCCATGGAGAATGCATTGAATAATCAAGTGCTTGGCACATGATAGTTGGTTAATATTTGTTAAATAACAGTTAAATAAGTGAAGAGTAAGACTACTGGCTGTAAAAGTTTTGGTAATAGAACATTGTCCTGTTTCAAATCACTCCATGTGACTTGCAGATATTGAAAATACTCCTGATATTTACTTGTTTTGTTATGTTTATTTTTTTTAATTATCCTCTCCTATATCATGTCTATTTCATTGTACTGTGTATTAAACTTCACAGGTTATGAGTAATTTTCCATTCCTTAACACCTGATGCACATTGGATCTCCATGCTAAATTCTCAGAATGTGATGAAGAATGTCATCAAACTCATTGTATTTTTGGGCAAAAATTCATCATTTCCAAAATTTGAAATAACCCTAGAAAGAATTTCTTTTTCCAGCTGGGTAGAGAATGCATATTTATTAAGACAAGAAAGAAATGGACCTCAAGTCTAACTTGGAAGATCTCTACAGTACCTACATACTACCAGTGTATACTTTGTAGTATTTTTGACATGACAGAGATTGTCCTGCATATTTCATGTCAGGAGTTCATTCATGCATTATGAATTATAAATGTTAAAATATTTTTCCTCCCATTGGTTACTTATGTAAGGTCTTTAGAACTTTGTTATTGGGAACCAGACTTACCATTTGTTGTTAATTCTCCTGTGGATCATTTATGACTCTCTCATGTCCTGATCTGAGATCCACCCTTCCTTTTGATGTCTCTCTTCCAAAGTCAGTCTTCTTGGGTTGGATTTTTCAAGAAAACTCTAACCCTAGTTATTTCCAGAACACCTAGGTTAGCCCTCACATAGCTTTGCCCTTTGTTGGTCATCTCACATTAATTGCCATATGTCTTGTTAGAGGGAGATGAAACTGGGCTCTGATTTTCAGAATTTCCTGGAAAGAATCAATCATGCTGCTGCTACTGCTAAGTCGCTTCAGTTGTGTCCGACTCTGTGTGACCCCAGAGACGGCAGCCCACCAGGCTCCCCCGTCCCTGGGATTCTCCAGGCAAGAACACTGGAGTGGGTTGCCATTTCCTTCTCCAATGCATGAAAGTGAAAAGAGAAAGTGAAGTTGCTCAGTCGTGTCCAACTCTTAGCGACCCCATGGACTTCAGCCTACCAGGCTCCTCTGTCCATGGGATTTTCCAGGCAAGAGTGCTGGAGTGGGGTGCTAATGCCTTCTCTGAGAATTAATCATAAGATTCTTTAATTTTTCCATATCATGTTTTAGGAAGTTAGAAATTTAGGTAAAAGAAAAAATGCACCATGTTTTACAACCCATTCACCCCAGCCTTTAAGGTCTATAGCTCTTTAGAAAGCATCCTAATCTCTTTCTGACCAGGCTAAATTTTGTTATTTGTGTGCGAGATAGGACTGATAATGTTTGAGCAACTTTTTAAAAGAAATCCTTCTAATAACTTTATTTAAAATATATTGTCATTGACTTCTCTCTGTAGTTAACCTGCTTTTAAAATACTCTTCATATCTGTCAGCTTCTTTTCACTCAGTACTTTTGTGGGTTGAATCCTGCCCATACCAAAAAGATACATTTCAGTCCTAATGTTATGTACCTATAAATGTAATCTTATTTGAAAAATAGGGTTTTGCAAATGTTAACTGTGTTAAGTAATGTCATTATGGTGGGCTGTAATCCCACCATATTTAGTCAGTTCAGTTCAGGTCAGTCACTCAGTCATGTCCAACTCTTTGCGACCCCATGAATCACAGCACGCCGGGCCTCCCTGTCCATCACCAACTCCTGAACTTCATTCAGACTCACGTCCATCGAGTCAGTGATGCCATCCAGCCATCTCATCCTCTGTCGTTCCTTTCTCCTCCTGCCCCCAATCTCTCCCAGCAACAGAGTCTTTTCCAATGAGTTAACTCTTCGCATGAGGTGGCCAAGGTACTAGAGTTTCAGCTTTAGCATCATTCCTTCCAAAGAAATCCCAGGGCTGATATCCTTCAGAATGGACTGGTTGGATCTCCTTGCAGTCCAAGGGACTCTCAAGAGTCTTCTCCAACACCACAGTTCAAAAGCGTCAATTCTTCGGTGCTTGCCTTCTTCGCACAGAGTCAGACACGACTGAAGTGACTTAGCAGCAGCAGCAGCCTTCTTCACAGTCCAACTCTCACATCCATACATGACCACTGGAAAAACCATAGCCTTGACTAGATGGACCTTTGTTGGCAAAGTAATGTCTCTGCTTTTGAATATGCTATCTAGGTTGGTCATAACTTTCCTTCCAAGGAGTAAGCATCTTTTAATTTCATGGCTGCAGTCACCATCTGCAGTGATTTTGGAGCCCCCCCCCCCAAATAAAGTCTGCCACTGTTTCCACTGTTTCCCCATCTATTTCCCATGAAGTGATGGGACCAGATGCCATGATCTAAGTTTTCTGAATGTTGAGTTTTAAGCCAAGTTTTCACTCTCCTCTTTCACCTTCATCAAGATGCTTTTTAGTTCCTCTTCACTTTCTGCCATAAGGGTGGTGTTATTGGCAGGCAAATTCTTTACCACTGACCCACTAGGAAAGCTCCTCTCTTCTTATTAGAAAACCAGTAATATGGTGGGATGTGGGCTTGATCCCTGGGTGAGGAAGATCCCCTGGAGAAGGAAACCACAACTCCAGTATTCTTCCCTGGGAAATCCCATGACAGAGGAGCCTGGCAGTCTACAATCCATAGGGTTACAAAATAATCAGACACAATTTAGTGACTAAACACAACGAAAACAAAAATAAGAAGAGACAAACGTGTTGACACCCAGTGAAGAGGCCATGCAGTTAACAGACGCTGAGATAGAAGTGATATGTCTATAAGCCAAGAAATGCCAAAGATTGCTGGCAACCCTGGAAGCTACATTAAAGTCATGGAACAGATTCTCTGCTAGAGCCTTCATGATCCTGCCAATACCTTGATTTAAGACTTATAGCCTCCAAAACTTTGAGACACTAAATTTTTGATGTTTTAATCTACCCAGTTTGTGGTACTTTCCTCCAGCAGCTCTAATAAACTAATACCCACACTAAACTTCTACTGTCTCTTATTTGCTGCTGGGTTCACTTTACCCATTTGGGCTCCTATATATTTCACACTGCTTTCTCTGGACTAGCACTGTCTAGTGGGAGCTTCCCCAGTAGTGAATGTATTCTATATTTGTGCTGTCCAGTATGGTAGCCAACAATCGTATGGAGCTCTTTGAACAGTCGAAAATAACTAGTGCAACTTTGACAAGCACAGTGGCTAATATATTGGGAACCACAGTTCTAGATAACATACTTATATTAAAAAAAAAAGTCACAGCATCTAGTTTCTCTTAAAATAATTAAAGCATTTAACTTAACCAATGAGACTCTCCAGGCTTTTTTAGCAGGTATTCCTCTTTTCCGTATTAATCTACCTCACTCTCTTTCTACCAGATTTAGTAAACCATATTCCATTCCACCCTGGACCTTTGCACATCCATGTATCCATGCTTGTGGGAATTTCCTCTTTCCTGTGATAATTTGCTCCAGTTTATATATCAGTTTACTTTATCCTGAGGTCCCAAACTAGACCATATCCACTCATATAATATGCTAACATACACTCCCCCTTTTTGGGTACTAACCAGAGTTAATTTTTTTTCTACCATGCAATATATTTTATCTGCTTCCCTCCCTCAATAAATGTCAAATATCATGAAGCTAAAAACATGTGCTCTTCATTCACTGTAAAAATCAAAACATGCCTGGCTTATGGTAGGCATTTAAGCTATTAATTGGAAGAATAAACAAGTGGTTACCTTTATCTCACATGGGTTTTTAATTAATAATTTGTACTACATCATTGAGTACATTATTTTCCAACCTTTAAAATATAACAGGCATCCTGCTCAGATTTGTAATGGAATCTAATTCATCCAGTACTGACTTGTTATTTAGAAAACAAAAATCTGTACAAATACAGAAGAAGGCCAACACTCTCAATAGCATTGGAAGCCTGTACTTTTAAACAATTAATACCAAAATCTAGATGGGATTGACACTAATTAAAAAGCAGATGGAATGAGATGGAGATAAAATCAACCCAGGCATTTGCTTTTGGCATATCCATGCTTTACTCTATGAAAGAGAAACCATATTAAATAGGTAAGAAGGTACTTCATGGCTGTCCTGCCATCTGGTCCCTGACTCTACAATCCAGTCTAGTTTTGTATAGAAAATTTGGTCTCCTTCATTACCCTGGGATGGAGAGAACTGCTTTCCTCACCACCTCAGAGTCTCCCATAATATTTGACAATCAAAATATTGAAATAAAAGAAAATAACTTCACTTAATTAGTTAATAAAACACTATGAATTACATAGGAACTTATAGTAATAAACTGCAATGCATGTAGGGCATGGGGAATATTTTGAGGGAAAGAAATTGCAGGTGACCTATGGTGTAAGGATTATAGAAAAAGAATAATTCAAGAAGCAATAGAAGTTCTGTTTGTTTATGTAAAGTTAAAAAGGATCCATCAAGTAAGGACAAAATCCAGACACAGGTGAATGAAATAGTGGGGGAAAACTGCTATATAATAGGTATTAGTCTAGAAAATATTCAAATGTACTGTCCAGGTGACAGTATAAAGAACATACCAGGCAGCATTGCACTGAACTGCTCCTCCTGCATTGATTTAAATGTCCAAATCCCATACAATATAAATTTTATAATATGAAAAGTTGAGTAGACTTTTCCTTTCCCACATCTTGCACACAGTTGTCTATTTTTGTAATCATGGCCTTATATCATTGTCCTGAATTAATGTTCTGTAATTCAGAAAGAAAAGTGGTTTAATTATTTAGACATATATCACCATTTCACAGAATTTGTAATGAGGTTAGAAGAAAGCTAATTAAAAAAACTTAATACATAAAAGGCAAGGCCAAATAAATCTAAGAAACCCAGAAGAAGCAGATACTTCTAAAACAGAATCATTTGGATGCAAGAAGACATTTCAGGAGATGTCTCTCACTCTCAAATTGGTATAAAATAACTCGCCTCTGTAAAAAGACAATAAGCTGAGAAAGCAAGACAAGGAAGTAATGAGGAAGGCTTGCTAGTGAACATAGTAAATAAGACATAGTAGAGGTCAGTGGAAACATCAGAACTGAGAAAACTAGTCTTTCAGAAGAGAGGTAATTTTGTGGAAAAATCACATCAAGAATATGTAGGACAGACTTGAATAGCATTCCCAGAATATACAAGAGAAGCACAAAGGGATAAAAATATGAGAAAGATAATGAGGTATAAGAATAGGAAACAGGAACCAATATACAGAAACTTTGTAATAGGAGAACTAAAAAAAAAAAAGTAAAAATTCTCATATATAAAACAAAAACTGTATGCAGATTTCTATGTGTCAGATCACTATGATACAAGAAACTATAATAATTAAGAGGCCAAAAATAGAAACATCCTGGAAATATGACCAGATTATAACCATGAAAATAACAACAATAACTCAGGTATATAAAAATAACATTTATAGAGATAAAATTTAAGTTGAATGAGAACTGAAGCTACCTACATATAAAATAATTCTGCATTATTTTTATAAAAATATTTACTAGAACTGAATGGAAAATAGTGAATGCACAGTTCTTTTTAGCTTGTTTTCTCTTTATTTGTCAACTAATGGGAACAGGCTCTACCCCTTTCTATTCTTTCTTCCTTCACTGTAATCAATCCTTGAAGTGCAAAAATGTTTGGGGGCATTATGAGTTAGAATCAGGAAAAGTGGGGCAATTTAGACAGATAAAGGTAAAGTGAAAGGGGAGAGAAAATAATCTGAGCCCATCTATGGTATCTAAAAGGATAATTATACAGGAAATATTGTGGGTATAGAATGAGGATTGGAAAATAATATTGTTCTGGGATATGCATTTTCCTCACATTTTGTATATGATTTTGCATGTGAAACAAAATTAAAAAAGTGTTTTTATTATATTTTGGTAGACAGAATATCTTTAGATCTGAGATCTCCTGGGACATAAGATATAAATCCTGAAATGCTACTACTACTACTAAGTCACTTCAGTCGTGTCTGACTCTGTGCGACCCCATAGAGGGCAGCCCACCAGGCTCCGCTGTCCCTGGGATTCTTCAGACAAGAACACTGGAGTGGGTTGCCATTTCCTTCTCCAATGCATGAAAGTGAAAAGTGAAAGTGAAGTCGCTCAGTTGTGTCCGACTCTTAGTGACCCCATGGACTGTAGCCCACCAGGTTCCTCCGTCCATGGGATTTTCCAGGCAAGAGTACTGGAGTGGGGTGCCATTGCCTTCTCCATAACCAGTACCAAAATACAACATGAAAATTAAACTTTTATTTAAGAAAATACTCAAATAATCAGAACCAGACTATGAAGGGAGGGTAAAGAAACAACAGTAAAAGGAGACAGAAAAGGAAGTTTGAAAACAGAGCTAAGATAGTAGTCATAAGGCCCAACCATATCAATAATTACACATACATATGCACATGTGGCACTTGTGGTCACGAACACGCCTGCCAGTGCAGGAGAGGTAAGAGAGGCAGGTTTGATGCCTGAGTTGGGAGGATCCCCTGGAGAAGGGCGTGGCAACCCATTCCAGTATTCTTGCCAGGAGAGTCCCAGGGAGAGGAGTCTGGCGGGCACAGAGTGGGACACAATTGAAGTGATTTAGCATGCACACATGTACATGTTGGGCTTCCCCCATGGCTCAGCTGGTAAAGAATCCACGTGCAATGCAGGAGACCTGGGTTCAAACCCTGGGTTGGGAAGATCCCCTGGAGAAGCAAAAGGCTACCCACTCTTACATTCTGACCTGGAGAGTTCCATGAATTATATATAATCCATGGGGTCGCAAAGAGTCAGACATGACTGAGCGACTTTCACTCACATGTACATGTTATCACATACCTATAATGATGGAATACACGTTTTGATCAAAGACTGAAACTTTCAGAGTGGATAAATAAAGCTCACTTTTGTATGGTCTATAAAACATACACTTTAAATATAATTTAATTTTTGAGTACTTTTATTGCAAATTCCATAAAATTATTTGAAGAGTATTTATGAATATTTATTTTTTTGCTCTGATTCTGTTTAGATTACAATTCTAAAGACTGGCAAAACTACAACTTATCTTTATATTATAATCATCCCATGTAATACATAAGCTTACATGATAAAGCTCACAAGACAGTGTTAAAATTTTACTTTTAGTCAATTATTTGTTTTATACAAATTGGAAGAAATTATCAAAAAAAGAAAGGTTTCTGCATTTATCCATGGATTTACCATTTCTTATGCTCTTTTTTCTTTTCTGGGGATTTAAGCAAAGGAGAAAAAGAAAGATATAAACATCTGAATGCAGAGTTCCAAAGAATAGCAAGAAGAGATAAGAAAGCCTTCTTCAGCGATCAATGCAAAGAAATAGAGGAAAACAACAGAATGGGAAAGACTAGAGATCTCTTCAAGAAAATTAGAGATACCAAGGGAACATTTCATGCAAAGATGGGCTCGATAAAGGACAGAAATGGTATGGACCTAACAGAAGCAGAAGATACTAAGAAGAGATGGCAAGAATACACAGAAGAACTGTACAAAAAAGATCTTCATGACCCAGATAATCACGATGGTGTGATCACCATCCAGGTGATCTGGTAGGTGTGATCACCTACCAGACATCCTGGAATGTGAAGTCAAGTGGGCCTTAGAAGGCATCACTACAAACAAAGCTAATGGAGGTGATAGAATTCCAGTTGAGCTATTCCAAATCCTGAAAGATGATGCTGTGAAAGTGCTGCACTCAATAAGCCAGCAAATTTGGAAAACTCAGCAGTGGCCATAAGATTGGAAAAGGTCAGTTTTCATTCCAATCCCAAAGAGAGGCAGTGCAAAGAATGCTCAAACTACCGCACAATTGCACTCATCTCACACATTAGTGAAGTAATGCTCAAAATTCTCCAAGCCAGGCTTCAGCAATATGTGAACCATGAACTTCCTGATGTTCAAGCTGGTTTTAGAAAAGGCAGAGGAACCAGAGATCAAATTGCCAACATCCTCTGGATCATGGAAAAAGCAAGAGAGTTCCAGAAAAGCATCTATTACTACTTTATTGACTATGTCAAAGCCTTTGACTGGGTGGATCACAATCAACTGTGGAAAATTCTGAAAGAGATGGGAATACCAGACCATCTGATCTTCTTCAAAATTTGTATGCAGGTCAGGAAGCAACAGTCAGAACTGGACACGGAACAACAGACTGGTTCTAAATAGGAAAAGGAGTTTGTCAAAGCTGTATATTGTCACCCTGTTTATTTAACTTATATGCAGAGTACATCATGAGAAATGCTGGACTGGAAGAAACAAAGCTGGAATCATGATTGTGGGAGAAATATCAATAACCCCAGATATGCAGATGATACCACCCTTATGGCAGAAAATGAAGAGGAACTAAAAAGCCTCATGTTGAAAGTGAAAGTGGAGAGTGAAAAAGTTGGCTTAAAGCTCAACATTCAGAAAACGAAGATCATGGCATCTGGTCCCACCACTTCATGGGAAATAGATGGGGAAACAGTGGAAACAGTGTCAGACTTTATTTTGGGGGGGCTCCAAAATCACTACAGATGGTGACTGCAGCCATGAAATTAAAAGACGCTTACTCCTTGGAAGGAAAGTTATGACCAACCTAGATAGCATATTCAAAAGCAGAGACATTACTTTGCCAACAAAGGTCCGTCTAGTCAAGGCTATGGTTTTTCCAGTTGTCATGTATGGATGTAAGAGTTGGACTGTGAAGAAGGCTGAGCGCCGAAGAATTGATGCTTTTGAACTGTGGTGTTGGAGAAGACTCTTGAGAGTCCCTTGGACTGCAAGGAGATCCAACCAGTCCATTCTGAAGGAGATCAGCCCTGGGATTTCTTTGGAAGGAATGATGCTAAAGCTGAAACTCCAGTACTTTGGCCACCTCATGCGAAGAGTTGACTCATTGGAAAAGACTCTGATGCTGGGAGGGATTGGGGGCAAGTGGAGAAGGGGACGACAGAGGATGAGATGGCTGGATGGCATCACTGACTCAATGGACGTGAGTCTGAGTGAACTCCGGTAGTTGTCCTTGAGGCTCTAGTTACTTTTATTTGCAACCTTGTTTCTTTTATTTATCTTGGATAATTTCTATAGTTCTGTCACAAATTATTTATCCTTTCTTCTGTCATGTCCATCTGGCTAATTCTACTCAATAATTTTTAATTTCAGAAATTCTGTTTCTCACTTCTCGAGTTTCCATTTGGTCTCTTTTCCATATTTATATTTGAGAGAAAACATAAAGTACTTAATTTGATTCAGTATATGAAAAAATATCTAATTTTTAATTTTTCTATTAAAAAAAGAAATATTTAAAACACTCATTAAAATATGGTCTCCAGAAGACATCATGAATAGGTGCTTCTATACCTTGATTTGTTTAAATATTGACAAGAAATAAGTACTTAGTACATAGTCTAGCCTAGTAACAGGTTAAGTATTAACTTTTGAATCTGAATGATTTTATTTTAGTTTTGTTTTATATTGTAGTATAGTTGATTAACAATGTTGTGTTAGTTTCAGGTGTACAGGAAGCTGATTCAATTACACATATGCATGGATCTATTCTTTTTCAAATTATTTTCCCATTTAGGTTATTACAGAGTATTGAGCAGCATTCCCTGTGCTATACAATAGGTTCTTGTTAGTTACCTGTTTTAAATATAGAAGTGTGTACATTACAGTCCAAATTCCTAATCTATTCCTCCCCCTCCCCCTTCTCTATGGCAATGGTAAGTTTGTTCTGTGTGGGTCTGTTTCGGGTTTGTAAATAAGTTCATTTGTATATTTTGTTAGATTCCTCATATAAGCAGTATCATATGATATTGATCTTTCTCTGTCTGACTTACTTTACTCAGTGTGTTAATCTCCAGGTACATCCATGTTGCCTGCAAATGGAATCATTTCCTTCTCTTAAATAACCGAGTAATATTCCATTGTGTATGTGTACCACATTTTCTTTATTCATTCATCTTTGAATAGACATTTGGTTTTAGGCCATTTATTAATATATTATCTTCAATCTAGTTATGACTGTCACCAATATGTAATGAGGGGTGCAATGTAATGCAATATTTAGTGATTCATCATCATTATAAGAAAATTTCATATTTACTTCAAAGTTTTATAGAAGGTTTTATATTTAGACCAAAGTTTATTATTTCACAATTTGAAGGAATATTTTATTAGTAGTTAGCATATACACAAATACACTCTTCCTGTGGATTGAAAGTATTAACATACTTACATTAACATTTTCATTAACATTAACATATTTGCATTAACATTAATTAACATATTAACATAGGGCTGCCAGGAGTTCTAGATAGTAAATGTGAATTGCATTTCTCAATGTCCATTGGGAATGAAGTATTTTTCCAGGTGCATTTAGTGGGTTTTGTATAATATTTATTTTTTGAAGAAAACTAGTTTACAAATATTTCTTCTCTTGTACAGCAAATGATTTAGAACATATTTTATGAATGTTTGACTTTCTGAAACCCTACCGATGATTTAAGTACAAATTTTTCATGATGACTACTACTCTGTTGTTCTAGTTTTGTGGATATCTCAGTTCTTTGAAATGTGTGAATACTTAGCTCTTACTTTAAAGACAAAGCACTTGACATTCAAAACTTTTTAAAATCTAGGATAAAATAACCTTCCTACATACTCCAGGAATAACATTTGATATTTAAAAGAGCATTTAAAAATGTCCCTTTTCAATATTTCATTGTCAGGGCATGATGCCTGGCACTTTTACAGTCATTGTGTGATAAGGGTTTGTAAGGTGGGTGGGACATAGAGAAAAAGAGAGAGAAAGAAGAAGGGAAATATAAAACAGATAAAACAGTTGTATTTTCTCATTCATCAGTAAGATCAACAGACCTGTGTATTACCACCTTTTCTCACATAGGGCTGTAGCAAATGTCCACTAATTGTAGCATAGGATACCCCTGGTGATTTTCCTTTCTTCTTTTCCTTCTCCTTCTTCCTTCTTCTCTTCTTCCCCTTTAGTCCCTTCTTTACTTAAATCTGTGCTGGTTCATTGTGTATTTAAACATTGCCTTTCTACAGTCATCAGCACAATAGTTGGATTCTGAGACCCAGGTCTATCCTTATTATTATGGAAGTAAAGCAGAGTATTCCATGCTGCTTACACTATTAAAATTTTACTGTACTTAATGGATAGTCAATAACGCTCCTATTTCTCTCTGTCTACTCTCTTTAACCAGCTAAATCCTTTGCACGAGTATATTTTCAGTGTTATTCTTCATTCACTTAGCATATGGGTTGTTTGATTTTTGATGATTACGTTTTTTATATCTTCATATCCTTATAATGCACATTTAAAGGACACCATATATGACTTTTCATTTCCCTAGTGTTTACATCTTTGAGGGCTTTTCATTATGTCAGTGTGATGTTAACAGTACATTCCATCTTATCCTTTTTAAATTGACAAATGGCTTTTCTTTTCTTAATTTTTTTTAACTCTAAATCCGTATGCACAGTATTGTCAAAGAAGGATGCATACGAATTTTAATGCTTTATTCATTCAGATCATTCAGATCATAGATTTTTCCAGCCCACCATGATATCCTGCTTGATATCTCAGTGGAACAAAGGACTGCATTTACCAGTTAGTTAAATATCATAAATAGGATGAATTCATCCTATGTTCAGCAGTAGAGCACACAAAATGAAAAATTTAATCCATAAATTACATTTTACTACAGTCACTCATTTTGCAGGGTTAGAGGGTTTGTTTGGATGATCATTTGTGTAGATAGCATTGTGGTAAAGCAGCAAATAACAACACTGATTGTTATGTGAGGAAAGCAGAGGGAATTAACCACTTGCATTGAGAATAGAAATACAAATGCATAATGAGTTTCAGCTCAAAGTTTATAGTCAGTTTTCTTATTGAATCCAAACTATTCTTCCACATAGGAACTTCTAATTTCAATATATTTAAAATTTGTCTCAGAATGTTCAAAAACGTATTTGCAATGATAAAATATGGAAGCCTACCAAAGCACCAAAGAATACCAAAGTCTGTAGTATCTGTTTACTACAGACTTTGCTTTGGCATCCTATCACCATAAATTAGTTAACTTGCTTTCAGGAAAATGACAAAAAGATTTGATTATATTATTAATACATTCATGACACACACACATACATTATAAAGTGGCTATAATGTTACTTGCTGCTGCTGCTGCTGCTAAGTCGCTTCAGTCGTGTCCGACTCTGTGCGACCCCACAGATGGCAGCCCACCAGGCTCCGCCATCCCTGGGATTCTCTAGGCAAGAACACTGGAGTGGGTTGCCATTTCCTTCTCCAATGCATGAAAATGAAAGGTGAAAGTGAAGTCACTCAGTTCTGTCTGACTCCCAGCGACCCCATGGACTGCAGCCCACCAGGCTCCTCCATCCATGGGATTTTCCAGGCAAGAGTACTGGAGTGGGGTGCCATTGCCTTCTCTGATAATGCTACTTAGTTATCATTTAAATTGTATCAGCTTTTGAGGTTCTTTAATATGGTTCTAGAAAGTCCCTTGTTTCATCCATTAGACTAATTGTTCACCATTATTTCTTTAGCCTTGGAAGGAAAGTTATGACCAACCTAGATAGCATATTCAAAAGCAGAGACATTACTTTGCCAACAAAGGTTCGTCTAGTCAAGGCTATGGTTTTTCCTGTGGTCATGTATGGATGTGAGAGTTGGACTGTGAAGAAGGCTGAGCGCCGAAGAATTGATGCTTTTGAACTGTGGTGCTGGAGAAGACTCTTGAGACTTGCTTTTGAACTGTGGTGTTGGAGAAGACTCTTGGACTGCAAGGAGATCCAACCAGTCCATTCTAAAGGAGATCAGCCCTGGGATTTCTTTGGAAGGAATGATGCTAAAGCTGAAACTCCAGTACTTTGGCCACCTCATGCGAAGAGTTGTCTCATTGGAAAAGACTCTGATGCTGGGAGGGATTGGGGGCAGGAGGAGAAGGGGACGACAGAGGATGAGATGGCTGGATGGCATCACTGACTCGATGGACGTGAGTCTGAGTGAACTCCAGGAGTTGGTGATAGACAGGGAGGCCTGGTGTGCTGCGATTCATGGGGTCGCAAAGAGTTGGACATGACTGAGCGACTGATCTGATCTGATTTCTTTAGCCAAGAACCATGTTTCTTCTATGAATGAAATAAAAAAGCCCTCCACTATGTCCTGAAAAGCTGTTTTGGAGAAGTTTTAGAATGTCAGACTAGCATACACTAGGTCTGGAGAAATGGAGAAACTGCTGTCCTAGTTGTATTAAGTAGCCTGAACTATGATGCTAATTAAGAGTACCCAGAGTTGTTTTCTTAAGTCATATTATGTATACAAATAAAAGGTTGTTCAGCAAACTTTTTAAGATACATGCTTAAAATATATTTATTTTAGAGAAAAAAACATACAAAATGTATCAATTTGTATCATTTAAAAAGTTTGAAATTATGTATAATCATACAACCATTACAATAATTTTACATCACTATAATTGGGCAATTTCCATCAAGTTAAAATGTCCACTCCTGCTTCTTTGGAGTCAGGTCTCCCCTTCCAAATCTGTCCTTTCATACCTGATCTTACTTCATAGTGTTTTGTGTTTCTCAGAAGGTAATAAAAATACAGTCAATTTGCAGTCTTTTGTATCTAAATTTTTTCACTTACCTTAATGTTTTTGAGAATTCATCCATGTTGTTACATGTATCAGCAGTTCATCTTTTTGTGTTAGACACTGGTTTAATCCAGATTTTGGCTATTATAGACATGGATTAGTGTTTGGATAAAATGACATTTTAATTGATATTATGATCAGCAGGAATATTGTGCTGTAGTTTTTGTTTTTCCTGATGAGGTCTTTCTGTTCATGATGTTTCTTTCTCAGTGTATTATCAGAATATTATTACTTTTGTAAAAAGATTTGGAAAATAGCTCTACCCCATCTACCTTCTGGTATATTTTTTGCAGAACTGGTATTATTTCTTTTTTAAATAGTTGGTAGAATTAATTGTTGAAGCCATTCAGGTCTGCAGTTTTATTTATAGGAAAGATTTTAATTGTAGATTCATTTTCTTAATTGATAACGGATATATGTACGATATCTATTTTATATTGAATTTAGCTAGATTCCTTATAGATTATAATATTCTTATTGTTCTGTCATGAGTCTCTAGCATGGACCACATGGGCCTTTGAAGTGTTATATTTGTGTATTCTTTTTCCTGAGATACATAGTCTCTGTGATCAGTAATCTGATTTCCTAAACATTAAGGGCAAATATTGTTCTGAAACAGAGTCATTTATTTTGTAGTTGGCACAAATGTCTCTGGATTTTAAAGTTCAAAGTTTCTTTTCCATAAAACAGATTGTAGGGAAAAATTTCACCAGTGAAAGGCATCTGGTTCTGAAATTTGTGGGAAATTTTTAAATTAAGGATGAAATATGTTATATATATATTTAGGAGAATACAGATTTTCAGTTTCTACTTGTGTCAGTTTTAGAAAGATAAGTACATGTATTATTTTAAAGATTGTCCATATATCATTTACGTTTTCAAACGTTTGGCATGAAGTTGTTCAAAATATACCCTTTTTACCACTAGTTTCCTATGTCACAAACATCTCTTGGCAGGCACTGATATTCAGAATCCCCCTCTCACCAGAGCAGTCACCTTTGCTCCATCTGTCTGACTTGGACCAGCTGCTGCTTCTCAGGTGCACTGAGAATGAAAGAGCTGCTTAAAATCAAGAGGTTCCCTGAGGGCAGAATCAGAGTTTTCTCTCCCTTCTCTGCTTTCCTTCTCTCTGGGATCTTGACCTTATAAGTCCTTTTTGCTTTGATGAGTCTTAGGCTTCCTAATGTATATGTTTATTTTTTCTGCTGTTGTTGTTTCTGGTTGCCATCAACAGTTCTGAGGGCTTCGGATGAGCTAGTCGGCTGCAGTCTCGTGTATCCTACTGTGAGGACAAATATGGATCAATGGGCCCTGCTGCTGTTATCTGAGTTCTTCACTGCAGTGGAACTTAGACCATGCTTCCCATGATTGATCCACTCAGTGGCCTTGCACAACAGGATGGTGTAATAGGCCTATGTCAGTGGGCTGCAGGATTCCTCTGATTTTTGCTCAAGAACTCCTTATAAGCCTTGCCAAATTTTCTTCATATTGTGTTATGTAGGGAAGGAATTTCTCTTCTGTCCTTTCAGATTCTTTTGGCTGGCCTAACAATCAAATTAACAAGTAATTAGGAGAAAGATAAATACATTTAATTTTGTACCTTCAGAGACCCCATAGGTATAGATCCAAAGATGTAACTAAAGCAGGCTGTTTATATATCTTTTTAGGCAAAGAATCAATTGTTTGTGAAGACTTGAGAAAAAAGGCAGAGGGGTCCTTAATTAATTAAATTAATGAAGAACTAACAGTATACATTTATACAGCTTTCTTGGCCTTGAATCCCCTCTCTCTGATGATAAGGAAGCCCTCCACCTCCCATAGGGAGGGCGCCTTCCCACTGGTGTTTGTTTGCTGCTTTCAAGGAGAACAGAGTGGGGGGGGGGGGGGTGTCAGAGTTGTTGGTTTTTTTTTTTGGTACTAGCTGTTTCCTAAGTAACTTTAATCCAAAATAATCAATATGCCACCTCAGCATATTTTGGGGTGGCCTGCCCCAAGTCTTACGAATTTTGCAGTCTAAAAGCTTCTTTTTTCCCTCTCCTTCGTAAAGATCAGATCTTCATTATACTCTCATTAAGTCTCTGAACCTCCTTAAGCCCTCTCTCCTTTCCTCTCATAAGCATTTACCCTAATAAATCTCTTACACCTCTTGTGTCTAATTCCACCTTGAGACCTGTTTCTTGTACCACCCAACTAAAATAAGTGGTACAAAGGATGTTCTGGGAAAATCAGTGGTGCAAAGGGATTTGAGACTGGCCTATTCCCTTCCTAGTGTATGAAGAGTATACCATTTCTATTTGCAGATGAGACCCTAATTGTTCTTGGTGCAAGGTTGCAGCTCAGTTGCTCTGTCAGTAGATTTTAGCCCAGCTTTGATATCAGTTAAGCCAAAACTGGTCACTTCTCACGTGAATGGCAAAGTAGGAGCCTACATTTGGATCCAGCAGCTTTGACTCTTACTTATAATATCTGACCCAGCTAAAGACATCATTTTGCTGACAAAGGGCCTTATAGTCAGTACTGTAGTTTTTCCAGTAGTCATGTATAAATGTGAGAGTTGGACCATAAAAAAGACTGAGCACCAAAGAACTGATGCTTTCACACTGGGGTGCTGGAGAAGACTCTTGAGAGTCCCTTGGATAGTAAGCAGATCAAGTCAGTCAATCCTAAAGGAAATTAACCCTGAATATTCAATAAGGGCTGATGATGAAGCTGAATCTCCAATACTTTGGCCACCTGATGCAAAGAACTGACTCATTGGAAAAGACCCTGATGCTGGGAAAGATTTGAGGGCAAGAGGATAAGGTAGTGACAGAGTATGAGATGCTTGAATGGCATCACTAACTCAATGGATGTGAGTTTGAGCAAATTTCAGGAGATAGTGAAAGACAGGGAAGCCTGCCATTCTACGATCCATGGGGTAGCAAGGAGTCAAACAGAACTTAGCAAACTGAAAAATGTTACCTCTGAATGATTAACTAGTGAGATCTTAATATGGCACTATCCCAAAAAAGGGACCAAAAGGCCACTGGGTGGAAAATTTGACTCTAGCGAGCCATTCTCATCTTTGAATGAATGGATGCCTATTCTGGAAACAGGTTTGCTTTCCCTGCCTAAAGAGTCTGAGCCAACACATTCTCTGGGGCTTAAGGCATGAATCATTGTTTGTTAATTTCAAAATGATAGATGCTGTCCACCTTCCTTCTACTCCACCCCCCTCAAAGACAGACTCTTTTCTACATATGACTCATATTGCATATACTGGTGCCACCTAATTGTAAACCACTAATAGTTCTCAAATGTATAGTGCAAATATTAGAAAATAATGAAATTCTTGTTAGTGCTACTTACAGATGATTTGCATAAATAATAGATAATATCCTACTTATGTTTAATTATGACTGCAAAACTGTTAGTGTTATATCTTAAAGTCCAAAGAATTTTGGAATCTTTACCAAACACTATCAACTCTCTATATTTACTGTATTTTTATGTTTCTTCTTTGGATTAGCCTTTTAAAGCCTATTTCCCACAAATAGAACATTAATAAGAGGAGTTAAGGATACAAAGATAAAACTAGTATCAAGAGTAGGAAGTTTTGAGTAGTATCAACCATGAAGATTGGGAGAATTTAAAAACAATATTTTAATATGTTAAGTAAAGGTAATATAAAATAAATTTAGTAAATAAAAAAATGGGAAACCAACCATTCATTAGTTTGATTCATAGTTACTAATTGTCTTCAAAGTGTCTGGTGTTTGAAATGTTGGGAATATTTTAATGAATGAACGTTGAGATGATTCATTTAAGGAACTAATGACTCATTCCAATTGATCTCTTTTGCCATTATTTAAATACACACTGGCATATAAAGGCAATAGAAGAAAAGCCAGGTAACACCTGATACAGAAACTTCATACTCTTAAATTTCCTCTCATTCAAGGGCCCTTGTTTTATTTTGAGGGCATATCTCCACATTTTTGGCTTTTTGTAGTTTCAAATTGAGGATATCTTTCCAGATTGGCTTTTGATACTTTCATAAGAGATAAATCCAATATCGTATTTTTGTTATTTCAAAATGTATAGAAATATTTACTAGGCCAGCTATATTTTTTCTCTTGTTTTAATTAGATTCATTTTCTCTTTGTAGTTTTTCCACCAAGGAAAATAAAGATCTGAAATTGTGCCACATTATTTCCAGTTTAAGTTTCATATAGACTCACTTTGTTTCTAGGCAGTTTGTATTTCTAGAATTTTATTTCCGTGAAATAACACACAGCTGTGCTATTATAAACAAGCACATTTCACTTGTCATCTCAGTATAAGAGGCATTGTCCAGTTCTGAGAAGGTCCGTTTTTAAAAATCAATTCTGATAAGGTATCAGTATTTACACTTAACACTTTCTGCTTGTAAATCTCTGTTACATTATGTCAAGTCATGCTTTCTAACTTTTCACATTACACGGTGCACTGAACTGTACTCTGTGTGTTTGTTGAACACAAACTGATCCATCAGTGTTTGTAAGACACACTGAAACAATTGGATACTTAGAATTCATGTTGCAATTGATTTGAAATATTGATTTAGCATCCTAGTATATCTTAATGGTTACCCACATATTCACTTTTCTACTTCTTGAATTATAGAAGTAAATATATCTGTTTTCCTGTATGATAAAAGCATTTCCCCACCTTTTCTTTAGCTAGGTACATAGCTTTTCATCACTTCAAATACAGTATTATATAGTTTTTGTTTTGGCTTCTGTAATTTTTGATTCTAAGTGATATATCTCTACCTGCACTGTGAATCAGTGTTAAGATTTTTTGTTCCCCTGAATACCTTTTACTGTCTGTCTTAATAGTTGAAAGTGTGGCTCCTATGGAATTATCACCAAATAGCATCATCCTCAATTAAATATTATCTTCTGTTGTTCAGTAGCTCAGTCATGTACTACTCTTTACAAACCCATGAACTGTAGAACACCGGGCTTCTCTGTCCTTCACTGTCTCCTGGAGTTTGCTCAACTCATGTCCATTGAGTCTGTGATGCCATCTAACTAACTATCTCATCATCTGTCACCACCTTCTCTTTTTGCCCTCAATCTTTCCTGTCTTCAAAGTCTTCTCCAAAGAGTTGGGTCTTCACAACAGGTGGCCAAAGTATTGGAGCTTCAGCTCCAGCATCAGTTCTTCCAATGAATATTCAGTACTGATTTCCTTTAGGTTTCACTGGTTTGATCTCCTTGCAGTCCAAGGAACTCTCAAATCTTATCCAGCCCCACAGTAGATAAGTAAATGCCACCTACTTATCCCAATTAAGCATTTTCCTTTTAAGGAAGAAAAGCTTATTTTAAGGAGATAGTTTCATGTCTAGCAGAGTCGAAACTCAATATATTTAGCCATTATTATAAATGCTTTTTTTCATTTCTTAAAACCAGTTATTTACCAGAAACTCCTACTTAAGTTTCAGCATTAAATTTCATTATTGTTGATGTTGTCATCATTTTTATCACTCAGTGTTCATATGTTCTATTTACTCATTGAAATGTATATATTTTTGACAAATGTAAAAATATACATTAAGTTTTTATATTGAGATAATTTTAAACTTAAAAAGGGTTATAAAAATAGTACAAGGAGTTTTCAGGTACCTTTAAACCAACTCCCTTTATGTTAACATCTTGCCTATCTACAGGTCAATTATCAAAATTAAGAAATTACTTTGGTACAATGCTACAAACTAAACTAGAGGATTTATTCACAGTTTGCAGTTTTTTCTGTGTTTGTTTTTCCCATCAGTAACCTTTTCTGGCCAAAATCCAATCCGCAATCCCCCATTGTGTTTAGTGTCACATTCTTTTAGCCTCCTCCAGCCTTGCCAGTTTTTGGTCTTCTCTTATCTTACAGTCTTGAAACTTTTGAAATGATGGGCTAGTTATTATGAGAAAATGTCCCTCAACTTGAATTTGGCTGATTATTAAATTAAGGCTATACTTTATTAAGATGATTCCTATGGCATTTGTGTTACATTATTGCATCCTATCAGGGGCTGCATTATGTCTATATATATTACTGCTGATATTCATATCAATCATTTGTTTAAGGTGATATCTGCCTGGATACAAACTTATTATTTTCACCTGGAATTTATTAAGTGTTTTAGGTAGATACTTTGAGATAATACAAATACTCTGCTGCTGCTAATAAGTAACTTCAGTCGTGTCCAACTCTGTGCAACCCCATATATGGCAGCCCACCAGGCTCCCACGTCCCTGGGATTCTCCAGGCAAGAACACTGGAGTGGGTTACTATTTTCTTCTCCAGTGCATGCGAGTGAAAAGTGAAAGTGAAGTCGCTCAGTCATGTCCGACTCTTAGCGACCCTATGACTGCAGCCTACCAGGCTCCTCCGTCCATGGGATTTTCCAGGCAAGAGTACTGGAGTGGGTTGCCATTGCCTTCTCCAACAAATACTCTATTTCTACTTAAATATTCATCCCCTAAATTTGTCATACAGCTGGTTCTTGACTGCAGCAATTATTCTTAAGTTATTATGATGAAGGCTTTCTCTTTTCATCTATATCTGTGAGCCAAAATTCTTCTATAAGAAAGAGTTGCCTTTTCTCCTTGTATTTTTATTCACTTTTATTTTTACAATTATGGATTTACATTTTGGGCTCATTCACTTTGGCTATTATGACATTTTATTTATATTTATTTATTTATTCATTCAATTGTATGAATGTATGGCAGAAAGTGAAGAGGAACTGAAAAGCCTCTTGATGAAAGTGAAAGTGGAGAGTGAAAAAGTTGGCTTAAAGCTCAACATTCAGAAAACGAAGATCATGGCATCTGGTCCCATCACTTCATGGGAAATAATGGGGAAACAGTGGAAACAGTGTCAGACTTTATTTTTCTGGGCTCCAAAATCACTGCAGATGGTGACTGCAGCCATGAAATTAAAAGACGCTTACTCCTCATAGTGGTTTTGATTTGCATTTCTCTGATAATGAGTGATGTTGAGCATCTTTTCATGTGTTTGTTAGCCATCTTTATGTCTTCTTTGGAGAAATGTCTATTTAGTTCTTTGGCCCATTTTTTGATTGGGTCATTTATTTTTCTGGAGTTGAGCTGTAGGAGTTGCTTGTATATTCTCGAGATTAGTTGTTTGTCAGTTGCTTCATTTGCTATTATCTTCTCCCATTCTGAAGGCTGTCTTTTCACCTTGCTAATAGTTTCCTTTGATGTGCAGAAGCTTTTAAGGTTAATTAGGTCCCATTTGTTTATTTTTGCTTTTATTTCCAATATTCTGGGAGGTGGGTCATAGAGGATCCTGCTGTGATGTATGTCAGAGAGTGTTTTGCCTATGTTCTCCTCTAGGAGTTTTATAGTTTCTGGTCTTACGTTTAGATCTTTAATCCATTTTGAGTTTATTTTTGTGTATGGTGTTAGAAAGTGTTCTAGTTTCATTCTTTTACAAGTGGTTGACCAGAGTTCCCAGCACCACTTGTTAAAGAGATTGTCTTTAATCCATTGTATATTCTTGCCTCCTTTGTCGAAGATAAGGTGTCCATATGTGCGTGGATTTATCTCTGGGCTTTCTATTTTGTTCCATTGATCTATATTTCTGTCTTTGTGCCAGTACCATACTGTCTTGATAACTGTGGCTTTGTAGTAGAGCCTGAAGTCAGGTAGGTTGATTCCTCCAGTTCCATTCTTCTTTCTCAAGATCGCTTTGGCTATTTGAGGTTTTTGTTTTTCCATACAAATTGTGAAATTATTTGTTCTAGCTCTGTGAAGAATGCTGTTGGTAGCTTGATAGGGATTGCATTGAATCTATAGATTGCTTTGGGTAGTATACTCATTTTCACTACATTGATTCTTCCAATCCATGAACATGGTATATTTCTCCATCTGTTAGTGTCCTCTTTGATTTCTTTCACCAGTGTTTTATAGTTTTCTATATATAGGTCTTTAGATTCTTTAGGTAGATATATTCCTAAGTATTTTATTCTTTCCGTTGCAATGGTGAATGGAATTGTTTCCTTAATTTCTCTTTCTGTTTTCTCATTATTAGTGTATAGGAATGCAAGGGATTTCTGTGTGTTGATTTTATATCCTGCAACTTTACTATATTCATTGATTAGTTCTAGTAATTTTCTGGTGGAGTCTTTAGGGTTTTCTATGTAGAGGATCATGTCATCTGCAAACAGTGAGAGCTTTACTTCTTCTTTTCCAATTTGGATTCCTTTTATTTCTTTTTCTGCTCTGATTGCTGTGGCCAAAACTTCCAAAACTATGTTGAATAGTAATGGTGAAAGTGGGCACCCTTGTCTTGTTCCTGACTTTAGAGGAAATGCTTTCAATTTTTCACCATTGAGGATAATGTTTGCTGTGGAGGTACCATTTCACGCCAGTCAGAATGGCTGCAATCCAAAAGTCTACAAGTAATAAATGCTGGAGAGGGTGTGGAGAAAAGGGAACCCTCTTCCACTGTTGGTGGGAATGCAAACTAGTGCAGCCACTATGGAGAACAGTGTGGAGATTCCTTAAAAAACTGGAAATAGACATGCCTTATGATCCAGCAATCCCACTGCTGGGCATACACACTGAGAAAACCAGAAGGGAAAGAGACACGAGTACCCCAATGTTCATCGCAGCACTGTTTATAATAGCCAGGACAGGGAAGCAACCTAGATGTCCATCAGCAGATGAATGGATAAGAAAGCTGTGGTACATATACACAATGGAGTATTATTCAGCCATTAAAAAGAATACATTTGAATCAGTTCTAATGAGGTGGATGAAACTGGAGCCTATTATACAGAGTGAAGTAAGCCAGAAAGAAAAACACCAATACAGTATACTAACGCATATATATGGAATTTAGAAAGATGGTAACAATAACCCTGTGTACGAGACAGCAAAAGAGACACTGATGTATAGAACAGTCTTATGGACTCTGTGGGAGAGGGAGAGGGTGGGAAGATTTGGGAGAATGGCATTGAAACATGTAAATATCATGTATGAAATGAGTTGCCAGTCCAGGTTCGATGCACGATACTGGATGCTTGGGGCTGGTGCACTGGGACGACCCAGAGGGATGGAATGGGGAGGGAGGAGGGAGGAGGGTTCAGGATGGGGAACACATGTATACCTGTGGCGGATTCATTTTGATATTTGGCAAATCTAATACAGTTATGTAAAGTTTAAAAATAAAATAAAATTAAAAAAAAAATAAATAAATAAAATGCTTCCAAAAAAAAAAAAAAAAAAAAAAAAAAAAAAGACGCTTACTCCTTGGAAGGAAAGTTATGACCAACCTAGATAGCATATTCAAAAGCAGAGACATTACTTTGCCAACAAAGGTTCGTCTAGTCAAGGCTATGGTTTTTCCTGTGGTCATGTATGGATGTGATAGTTGGACTGTGAAGAAGGCTGAGTGCCGAAGAATTGATGCTTTTGAACTGTGGTGTTGGAGAAGACTCTTGAGAGTCCCTTGGACTACAGGGAGAGCCAACCAATCCATTCTGAAGATCAGCCCTGGGATTTCTTTGGAAGGACTGATGCTAAAGCTGAAACTCCAGTACTTTGGCCACCTCATGCAAAGAGTTGACTCATTGGAAAAGACTGATGCTGGGAGGGATTGGGGGCAGGAGGAGAAGGGGACGACAGAGGATGAGATGGCTGGATGGCATCACTGACTCGATGGACGGGAGTCTGGGTGAACTCTGGGAGTTGATGATGGACAGGGAGGCATGGTGTGCTGCAATTCATGGGGTGGCAAAGAGTCGGATACGACTGAGCGGCTGATCTGATCTGATGATCTGATCAGTTTGTATATTCATTTCACTGGTTTTCTCTGATTTTGGATTTGTATTTTGATGTGTGTCATTAACTTTTAGAAGTTTGTAGCCATTGTTTCATCAAATATCTCTTTTACTTCTTTCTCTCTCTCTCCCTCACACTTCTGGGATTCAGAAAATACATACATTACTTGGATTGACAATGTCCCATGACTTTTGGATAGTCTTCTCTGGTACTATTTTGCCTACTTTACTCCTTGTGTTTCTCTTTGCACAATTTCTGTTGACCTATCTTCAAGTTCACTGAATCTTTTCTCAACTGTGTTTAGAGCACAAATGAGCACATGCAAAGCAGCCCTCATTACTCTTACTCTGGTTGTTATTGCTATCACTTCCATTTTATTCTTCACTGTAATTTTTATTTCTCTGGTGAAATTGCACGTTTGAGTTTGCATATTTATCACCTTTACAGCACAGCATTAACATATTATTAATGATAGTTATTTTACATCTTTTGTTGGACAATTTCTATATTCCTGTCTTAATTAAATATAATTATAATGATTCCCTTGGCTTTTCAAGATGGGACTTTTCTTGTCTTTTCATATGCCTTGCAATTTTCTTGAATCCAGACATCCTATTCAGAATAGTAGTGATGGTATTAAAAACTTATGCCCCACAATGGACATAGCTTTCCTTCTGATATTGTGGGTCTTCTTTCCTTTATTGTGGGTCTTTGAGATAATCTAGGTGGATATTAGACTAGGGCTGAGGGTTGCTGTTGTTTTGACTATCATCACTGTGTCCTAAGTGTAATATTTGTTCTAAAAAATTTAAAATATATTCTTATATGTCTTATGTTCTTATGAAGCTGAATAAAATAGTTGCTTTTTATTGACAAGAATATTGTTAATAATGCACAAATTATTTTCTTTCTCGTTAAGAAAAGCCAAGCCTAAATCTTAGTAAATACAGTGCTTTAAATAAACTACAGTCTACAGCATGCATTGTCTTCTTCAGGTTTTTATTTGCATGCCATTGAAAAGTCTTCATACAATAGACTTGAGAAGAAAGAAGACTGGTTAGAGAATAAATAAAATGGAATACATATGTATCTGTATAATAGATTCTATTAACTCAAATTGAGTAAATCTCAGTTGTATATCTATATTAATAATTTTATTTTTTAAATTGAACATAAAGTAATTCAAATATTATTACTAAGAAATGTCTGCTATTACCTAATATCCTTGCCTTTAAATGTATAATTCTAGTAAATTATTGTTTTCAGTTCAGTTCAGTTCAGTTCAGTCACTCAGTCGTGTCTGGCTCTTTGCGACCCCGTGAATCACAACACGCCAGGCCTCCTTGTCCATCACCACCTCCCAGAGTTCACTCAGACTCACGTCCATCGAGTCAGTGATGCCATCCAGCCATCTTATTCTCTGTCGTCCCCTTCTCCTCCTGACCCCAATCCTCCCAGCATCAAAGTCTTTTCCAATGAGTCAACTCTTCGCATGAGGTAGCCAAAGTATTGGAGTTTCAGCTTTAGCATCAGTCCTTCCAAAGAACACCCAGGATTGATCTCCTTTAGAATGGACTGGTTGGATCTCCTTGCAGTCCAAGGGACTCTCAAGAGTCTTCTCCAACACCACAGTTCAAAAGCATCAATTATTTTTTTTTAATATAAATTTTTTAATTTTAATTGGAGGTTAAGTACTTTACAATATTGTATTGGTTTTGCCATACATCAACATGAATCCACCACAGGTATACACGTGTTCCCCATCCTGAAACCCCCTCCCTCCTCCCTCCCCATACCATCCCTCTGGGTTGTCCCAGAGCACCAGCCCCAAGCATCCAGTATCAAGCATCAAACCTGGACTGGAAGAAAAAAAAAAGCATCAATTCTTCAGCGCTCAGCTTTCTTCAAGTCCAAATCTCTCATCCATACATGACCACTGGAAAAACCATAGCCTTGACTAGACGGACCTTTGATGGCAAAGTAATGTCTCTGCTTTTGAATATGCTATCTAGGTTGGTCATAACTTTCCTTCCAAGGAGCAAGTGTCTTTTAATTTCATGGCTGCAATCACCATCTGCAGTGATTTTGGAGCCCAAAAAATAAAGTCTGGCACTGTTTCCATTCTTTCCCCATCTATTTCCCAGGAAGTGATGGGAGAAGATGCCATGATCTTCGTTTTCTGAATGTTGAGCTTCAAGCCAACTTTTTCACTCTCCACTTTCACTTTCATCAAGAGGCTTTTGAGTTCCTCTTCACTTTCTGCCATAAGGGTGGTGTCATCTGCATATCTGAGGTTATTGATATTTCTCCTGGCAAGCTTGATTCCAGCTTGTGCTTCTTTCAGCCCAGCATTTCTCATGATGTACTCTTCATATAAGTTAAATAAGCAGGGGGACAATATACAGCCTTGATGTACTACTTTTCCTATTTAGAACCAGTCTGTTGTTCCATTAAAGAATGATTTTTTACAGTGTATGATTATAATGCATATGCACTTCCAAGGAAATCTCTGAAACAAAAAACAAATTGCAGGAATAACTAAATAAAGGAATTTTACAAATAATTTAACACAGGCAGAAAGTACTTCTCATATATGTATATATTCAATATGTATTTTAATTTTGATATTAAGTCAGCTTAGGTTTTGACTATAGAATTAGATTGCATGTTCAGAAGAAAAACAAAAGGAATATACAGGGCATGTGATAATTTAGTATATGCAAAATAAATGAATTGACTTCAGTTCCTTACCACCATAATTTTTAGGAAGTTTAATAAATGTAGTTTAATTAGTAAATGAAAATAAACTTTAGCACTTGATTTAAAATACTAAGATATTAAAAACATGAAAGCGTTCTAAACTTGTTGCACTTATACAAGGAAATAATATTATACTAAAACTATTACCTGAAAATTTTTATTAGTTTATGAATAATTTATAATCTATTGACTCTAGATTATTTCATAATATTAAAAATAGTGATATAAAATATTTTTGCTTTGAATTTTATAAAGTATTATACAGTCAACCCTCAATGTTCATAGAGAATTGATTCCAGGAACTCCCTAAAGATATCAAAATTTGTTGGTGCTCAAACTGATTATATAATATGATGTGATCCGATCAGGTCAGGTCAGATCAGATGCTCAGTCCTGTCCAACTCTTTGCGACCACATGATTCGCAGCACGCCAGGCCTCCCAGTCCATCACCAACTCCCAGAGTTCACTCAGACTCACGTCCATCGAGTCAGTGATGCCATCCAGCCATCTCATCCTCTGTCGTCCCCTTCTCTTCTTGCCCCCAATCCCTCCCAGCATCAGAATCTTTTCCAATGAGTCAACTCTTCGCGTGAGGTGGCCAAAGTACTGGAGTTTCAGCTTTAGCATCATTCCTTCCAAAGAAATTCCAGGGCTGATCTCCTTTAGGATGGACTGGTTGGATCTCCTTGCAGTCCAAGGGACTCCCAAGAGTCTTCTCCAACACCACAGTTCAAAAGCATCAATTCTTCAGCGCTCAGCCTTCATCACAGTCCAACTTTCACATCCAAACATGAACACAGGAAAAACCATAGCCTTGACTAGATGAACCTTTGTTGGCAAAGTAATGTCTCTGCTTTTGAATATGCTATCTAGGTTGGTCATAACTTTCCTTCCAAGGAGCAAGCGTCTTTTAATTTCATGGCTGCAGTCACCATCTGCAGTGATTTTGGAGCCCCCCAAAATAAAGTCTGCCACTGTTTCCACTGTTTCCCCATCTATTTCCCATGAAGTGGTGGGACCAGATGCCATGATCTTCGTTTTCTGAATGTTGAGCTTCAAGCCAACTTTTTCACTCTCCACTTTCACTTTCATCAAGAGGCTTTTGAGTTCCTCTTCACTTTCTGCCATAAGGGCATGTCATCTGCATATCTGAGGTTATGGATATTTCTCCTGGAAATCTTGATTCCAGCTTGTGTTTCTTCCAGTCCAGCGTTTCTCATGATGTACTCTGCATATAAGTTAAATAAACAGAGTGACAATATACAACCTTGATGAACTCCTTTTCCTATTTGGAAGCAGTCTGTTGTTCCATGTCCAGTTCTTACTGTTGCTTCCTGACCTTCATACAAATTTCTCAAGAGGCAGATCAGGTGGTCTGGTATTCCCACCTCTTTCAGAATTTTCCACAGTTGATTGTGATCCACACAGTCAAAGGTTTTGGCATAGCCAATAAAGCAGTAATAGATGTTTCTCTGGAAATCTTGCTTTTTCCATGATCCAGAGGATGTTGGCAATTTGATCTCTGGTTCCTCTTCCTTTTCTAAAACCAGCTTGAACATCAGGAAGTTCACGGTTCGCATATTGCTGAAGCCTGGCTTGGAGAATTTTGAGCATTACGTTACTAGCCTGTGAAATGAGTGCAATTGTGCGGTAGTGTGAGCATTCTTTGACATTGCCTTTCTTTGGGATTGGAATGAAAACTGACCTTTTCCAGTCCTGTGGCCACTGCTGAGTTTTCCAAATTTGCTGGCATATTGAATGCAGCACTTTCACAGCATCATCTTTCAGGATTTGGAATAGCTCAACTGGAATTCTATCACCTCCACTAGCTTTGTTCATAGTGATGCTTTCTAAGGCCCACTTGACTTCACATTCCAGGATGTCTGGCTCTAGGTCAGTGATCACACCATCATGATTATCTGGGTCGTGAAGATCCTTTTTGTACAGTTCTTCTGTGTATTCTTGCCATCTCTTCTTAATATCTTCTGCTTCTGTTAGGGCCATACCATTTCTGCCCTTTATCAAGCCCATCTTTGCATGAAATGTTCCTTTGCTATCTCTGATTTTCTTGAAGAGATCCCTAGTCTTTCCCATTCTGTTGTTTTCCTCTATTTCTTTGCATTGATTGCTGAAGAAGGCTTTCTTATCTCTTCTTGCTCTTCTTTGGAACTCTGCATTCAGATGTTTATATCTTTCCTTTTCTCCTTTGCTTTTTGCTTCTCTTCTTTTCACAGCTATTTGTAAGGCCTCCCCAGACAGCCATTTTGCTTTTTTGCATTTCTTTTCTATGGGAATGATCTTGATCCCTGTCTCCTGTACAATGTCACGAACCTTATTCCATAGTTCATCAGGCACTGTATCTATCAGATCTAGGCCCTTAAATCTATTTCTCACTTGCATTGAAACTAAGTTAATTGGGAATCAGTTGTGATAAGAAGGTGTGAAATTTCAGAGACGAAAATTTTGTATAATGCCAAGGTTCAGGCTTCACCCATGGAGAAGGACACTAGCGTGGATACATGGAGAAATATACTAGCATGGGTACACAGGAACCAATGCTGCTGTGGCTCCTAAGTACATACAACATGAGGACATTGGCAAAAGTGACCAATCCTCTTTGCCGCCATCTTTTAATAGCTACATCAAAGCAAACAAAGAGCACAAACCATTAAAAAAAATGGCCTGCCTCTTAAGTTTTCTTCAGTAAAAAAGGGAAAATAGGTTTCTTTGAAATTCTGTGTGGTGTAGCGTTCCAGTGATGTCTCAATTCAAGAATTAACTTTTTTTCTGTTCTGAACATGTATGTTAGACTAAACAAGCCATAGCATATGGCTGTTAGCCAACAGCCATAGCATTAACAAAAACAAACAGGATAACCAACAAGATTAGTAACATTTACCCAGTTAGCCTCTATTCCAATGACCACCAAATCTAGTCATTGTACAGGAAAGCAATTTGAAGAGGTTCCAAAAGCAAAACTTGAATTTCCTGCATGCCAACCACTATTTACATAGCATTTACATTGTATTAGGCATCGTAAGTAATCTAGAAATCATTTAAAGTATACAAGAGGTAATATATAAGTTATATGTAAATATCACATATGATCACATATCGCATATGATCGCATATCACATATGATCACATATCACATATGATCACATATCACATATGATATGATGTGATATTTACATATAACTTACATATTTCCTCTTGTATACTTTAAATGATTTCTAGATTACTTATGATGCCTAATACAATGTAAATGCTATGTAAATAGTGGTTGGCATGCAGGAAATTCAAGTTTTGCTTTTGGAACCTCTTCAAATTGCTTTCCTGTACAATGACTAGATTTGGTGGTCATTGGAATAGAGGCTAACTGGGTAAATGTTACTAATCTTGTTGGTTATCCTGTTTGTTTTTGTTAATGCTATGGCTGTTGGCTAACAGCCATATGCTATGGCTTGTTTAGTCTAACATACATGTTCAGAACAGAAAAAAAGTTAATTCTTGAATTGAGACATCACTGGAACGCTACACCACACAGAATTTCAAAGAAACCTATTTTCCCTTTTTTACTGAAGAAAACTTAAGAGGCAGGCCATTTTTTTTAATGGTTTGTGCTCTTTGTTTGCTTTGATGTAGCTATTAAAAGATGGCGGCAAAGAGGATTGGTCACTTTTGCCAATGTCCTCATGTTGTATGTACTTAGGAGCCACAGCAGCATTGGTTCCTGTGTACCCATGCTAGTATATTTCTCCATGTATCCACGCTAGTGTCCTTCTCCATGGGTGAAGCCTGAACCTTGGCATTATACAAAATTTTCATCTCTGAAATTTCACACCTTCTTATCACAACTGATTCCCAATTAACTTAGTTTCAATGCAGTGAACACTCACCCAATGTTATAGTCTTAGTCTAGAATTCTGCCAAAACTAGAAACTAAGATAAGGACTTGTACTCACCTCAGAGAATAGGAGTGAGGGACTTGTGAGCATGAAAGAATGAGAAGTTAATATTAGTTGTGTTGTTGAGCATGTTATCAGGGTTGCTGGACAACTGGGGATTAATCAAGTGAGACCAGTTCCTACCTGAGACCATTCGATGTAGATGGAAACTACTTCTCAGAACTGTGCACTTGAGCACCTGACAGGAAGAAATACTTATGGGCTTCTGTTCCCATTGATTGATGATTAGCAATAGTATTAACACATTTTAGTTGTAGAGTGTAAGTGATAAAAATGATTTGTCAAAGTAGAAGAATATATTTAAAAATAATACTGCAAACCTTGCTGAAGGAGTATTCATCCTTATTAGGAGTATTCTATATACATAGCACTTCCGAGGTGGCTCAGTGGTCAAGAATCCACCTGCCAATGCAGGAAACACAGAAGACGTGGGTTCAGTCCCTGGGTCGGGAAGATCCCCTGAGGAGGAAATGGCAACCCACTCAGGTAGTCTTGGCTGGGAAATTCCATGGACTGAGGAGCCTGGTGGTCTATGGTCCATGGTGTGACAAAGAGTTGGACACGACTGAGCAACTGAGCATACACAACAATGTATGTACACATACACAAAATATAAATATGCATATATATAAGTGTATATATATTTTTGCCTTTGAAATGCATTCAAGATTATTTGCCTGCCAATGCAATAAATTATCTCTTTCTCTCATTATTACTCTTACTCATTTTTCTGTCTCTGTTTTAGAAAAACAGAAGCTTAATTATAAAACATTCATATTTAACAAAATACTTTAGATAATAACAAAAAAGTGAGCATTGTGGACATAACATATGAATGGAATAGGTACTAATTTATGAAACAACATCTGACAAATCAAATAGATGTCTGAGTTTACATATGATTGTAACAATACACAATTTCAAATACAGAATGGGGATTACCTGAACTATAAAGTAAAAGATAAATTTCAAGGTTGAGAAAGAAAAAATAATTGTAAATGATAATAGATATAATTTGATGAAATAATTTGCAGGGAATAAATCCTGGAAATGTGATGAATGACTCTGAATAGAATATGTCATAACTTGTATGTAAACCAAAATACGACAGAAAGCATGAAATGGAAGATTGGATAAACAAGAAATGTTTTGCTGTCATAAGACATTTTGTTTATGAAACAAAGAGTTCCAAAGAATAATATAAAATATTTAGGCAGCATAAATCTTTTTTATGCATTTGGGAGACAACTTATGAAATTGGTTTTCCCTATTACAGAAGTTAGAAATTCTTTTAAGATTTTAAATATCTGTTTTCTCTTCTTTCAAACATAGAAAAAAAAACTTATGTGATATTATAAAAAGTTATTTCTATTTTGCCTAGTATGTACCCAATAATTTGAGTGATTTTTTTTTTCTCATTTTCTCTTCAAAAAGCACCCCTTATATTGTTTTATGTCTTAGGAATGAAAAAATCACCTATCGTGTCTTATCACAGGCCTTCCATTTTCTTCTCCTTATCCTATATACCTGGAATTCTTCACTAAAGCATACTAATTTGATTTTTTTTCTTGAATCAGTCACTCCTCTGTGTCCCTTTGAAAGAAAATATTGGTTTGCATTTCTATCAAACCCTGCCTTGGGTATTGTAATAAATGATCTAATTGATCTGAATGCATGCATAGTGGATGCCATAATTGTTCATCATGATACAGTAATGATACAGAAATCAGAGCATGTCACCAATACCTGCTGCTTACCATCTTATTTGCTCATAAAATAAAGGCTTGAGTATAAAGCCCCACTATTCTAGATCTTCTAGATCATGGGCTAATATTCTTGCCTGAAGAGTTCCATGGAGAAGGGAATGGGTGCCCATTCTAATATTCTTGTCTGAAGAGTTCCATGGAGAAGGGAATGGCCGCCCATTCTAATATTCTTGCCTGAAGAGTTCCATGGAGAAGGGAATGGCCGCCCATTCTAATATTCTTGCCTGAAGAGTTCCACGGACTGAGGAGCCTGGCAGGCTAGTGTCCATGGGTTGCAGAATCAGTCGAACATGACTGAGTGACTATCACTTTTTCTTTTTCACTTCTAGGATCACCGTTACTTGTCTATATGCATATAGGACAAATCCCTGCTTTTTTTACTTCAGTTCTCGTGCAAGCCTTTGGATATGAAAATTCTTCCCACACAAGGGTAGCTTAATTTAGCACAGAGAACAATAATATAAGATTAAAGTCTATCAGCTTAGTGAATAAAATGTATATCAGATCAGATCAGATCAGTCGCTCAGTCGTGTCCAACTTTTTGTAACCCCATGAATCGCAGCACGCCAGGCCTCCCTGTCCATCACCAACTCCCGGAGTTCACTCAGACTCACGTCCATTGAGTCAGTGATGCCATCCAGACATCTCATCCTCTGTCATCCCCTTCTCCTCCTGCCCCCAATCCCTCCCAGCATCAGTCTTTTCCAATGAGTCAACTCTTTGCATGAGGTGGCCAAAGTACTGGAGTTTCAGCTTTAGCATCATTCCTTCCAAAGAAATCCCAGGGCTGATTTCCTTCAGAATGGACTGGTTGGATCTCCTTGCAGTCCAAGGGACTCTCAAGAGTCTTCTGTAACACCACAGTTCAAAAGCATCAATTCTTTGGCGCTCAGCCTTCTTCACAGTCCAACTCTCACATCCATACATGACCACAGGAAAAACTATAGCCTTGACTAGACGAACCTTTGTTGGCAAAGTAATGTCTCTGCTTTTGAATATGCTATCTAGGTTGGTCATAACTTTCCTTCCAAGGAGTATATACTGTGTACTAAACATATGTTAAGATTATATACATTTTTTTCACCTATATTTGAAGATAATAATACCTATGCAGTTTTGAAAAATGTTGTGGAAGTTAAATAAGATAATATGAAGTAAAGTGCCTAGAACAGTACTGGGCATAGAGTAAATTCTCATGAAATGTTCATTTTGACAGAAGGAACATTGTGGTGATTAATATCACTGCCTTTGGGGACAGACTGCATGTACAAAATTCCTATCTGACCTAGGATTTGCAAGGCCTTGAGTAAATTATTTAAATATCTATCTCAATATTTTTGAATATAATTTAGGGATAATAACCATTCCTACAAGACTCTATACATGGACATCACCAGATGGTCAATACTGAAATCAGATTGATTATATTCTTTGCAGCCAAAGATGGAGAAGCTCTATACAGTCAGCAAAAATAAGAACAGGAGCTGACCGTGACTCAGACCATGAACACCTTATTGCCAAATTCAGGCTTAAATTGAAGAAAGTAGGGAAAACCACTAGACCATTCAGGTATAACCTAAATCAAATCCCTTATGATTATACAGTGGAAGTGAGAAACAGATTTAAGGGTCTAGATCTGATAGATAGAGTGCCTGATGAACTATGGAATGAGGTTCGTGACATTGTACAGGAGACAGGGATCAAGACCATCCCCATGGAAAAGAAATGCAAAAAAGCAAAATGGCTGTCTGGGGAGGCCTTACAAATAGCTGTGAAAAGAAGAGAAGCAAAAAGCAAAGGAGAAAAGGAAAGATATAAACATCTGAATGCAGAGTTCCAAAGAAGAGCAAGAAGAGATAAGAAAGCCTTCTTCAGCGATCAATGCAAAGAAATAGAGGGAAACAACAGAATGGGAAAGACTAGAGATCTCTTCAAGAAATCAAGAGCTACCAAAGGAACATTTCATGCAAAGATGGGCTCGATAAAGAACAGAAATGGTATGGCCCTAACAGAAGCAGAAGATATTAAGAAGAGATGGCAAGAATACACAGAAGAACTATACAAAAAGGATCTTCATGACCCAGATAATCATGATGGTGTGATCACTGACCTAGAGCCAGACATCCTGGAATGTGAAGTCAAGTGGGCCTTAGAAAGCATCACTATGAACAAAGGAGCTATTCCAAATCCTGAAAGATGATGCTGTGAAAGTGCTGCACTCAATATGCCAGCAAATTTGGGAAACTCAGCAGTGCCCACAGGACTGGAAAGGGTCAGTTTTCCAATCCCCAAGAAAGGCAATGCTAAAGAATGCTCACACTACCACACAATTGCACTCATCTCACATGCTAGTAGTAATGCTCAAAATTCTCCATGCCAGGCTTCAGCAATATGTGAACCGTGAACTTCCTGATGTTCAAGCTGGTTTTAGAAAAGGCAGAGGAACCAGAGATCAAATTGCCAACATTTGCTGGATCATGGAAAAAGCAAGAGAGTTCCAGAAAAACATCTATTACTGCTTTATTAACTATGCCAAAGCCTTTGACTGTGTGGATCACAATCAACTGTGGAAAATTCTGAAAGAGATGGGAATACCAGACCACCTGACCTGCCTCTTGAGAAATTTGTATGCAGGTCAGGAAGCAATGGTTAGAACTGGACATGGAACAACAGACTGCTTCCAAATAGGAAAAGGAGTACGTCAAGGCTGTATATTGTCACCCTGTTTATTTAACTTATATGCAGAGTACATCATGAGAAACGCTGGACTGGAAGAAACACAAGCTGGAATCAAGATTTCCAGGAGAAATATCCATAACCTCAGATATGCAGATGACACCACCCTTATGGCAGAAAGTGAAGAGGAACTCAAAAGCCTCTTGATGAAAGTGAAAGTGGAGAGTGAAAAAGTTGGCTTAAAGCTCAACATTCAGAAAACAAAGATCATGGCATCCGGTCCCATCACTGCATGGGAAATAGATGGGGAAACAGTGGAAACAGTGTCAGACTTTATTTTGGGGGGCTCCAAAATCACTGCAGATGGTGACTGCAGCTATGAAATTAAAAGACGCTTACTCCTTGGAAGGAAAGTTATGACCAACCTAGATAGCATATTCAAAAGCAGAGATATTACTTTGCCAACAAAGGTCTGTCTAATCAAGGCTATGGTTTTTCCAGTGGTCATGTATGGATGTGAGAGTTGGACTGTGAAGAAGGCTGAGCGCCGAAGAATTGATGCTTTTGAACTGTGGTGTTGGAGAAGACTCTTGGGAGTCCCTTGGACTGCAAGGAGATCCAACCAGTCCATTCTGAAGGAGATCAAGCCCTGGGATTTCTTTGGAAGGAATGATGCTAAAGCTGAAACTCCAGTACTTTGGCCACCTCATGTGAAGAGTTGACTCATTGGAAAAGATTCTGATGCTGGGAGGGATTGGGGGCAAGAGGAGAAGGGGACGACAGAGGATGAGATGGCTGGATGGCATCACTGACTCGATGGACGTGAGTCTGAGTGAACTCCGGAGCTGGTGATGGACAGGGAGGCCTGGTGTGCTGCAATTCATGGGGTCGCAAAGAGTCAGACTGGACTGAGCGACTGATCTGATCTGATCTGATCTGAGCTTTTAGCCAGCTTTTCCACTATTCTCTTTCACCTTCATCAAGGCTCTTTAAATCCTCTTTGCTTTTTTTCATAAGTGTAGTGTCATCTGTATATATGAGATTATTGGTATTCCTCCCCACAATCTTGATTCTAGCTTGTACTCCATCCAGCCCTACATTTCACATGATGTACTCTTCATATAAGTTAAATAAGCAGGGTGACAATATATAGCCCTGACATACTCCTTTCCCAATTTTGAACCAGTCCATTGTTCCATATCCAGTTGTCTTGCTTCCTGACCTGTATACAGGTTTTGCAGGAGGCTGATAAGGTGGCCTGGTATTCCTATCTCTTTAAGAATTTTCCAGAGTTTGTTGTGATCCACACAGTCAAAGGCTTTAGTGTAGTCAATGAAGCAGTAGTAGATGTCTTTCTGGAATTCTCTAGCTTTTTCTATGATTCAATGGATGTTGACAATTTGATCTCTGGCTCCTCTGCCTTTTCTAAATCCAAATTGAACAACTGGAAGTTCTCGATTCACATACTGTTGAAGCCTAGCTTGAAGGATTTTAAGCATTGCTTTGCTAGTATGTGAAATGAGTGCAGTGGTGCAGTAGTTTGAACATTCTTTGGGACGGCCCTTCTGTGGGATTGAAATGAAAACTGACTTTTCCAGTCCTGTGGCCACTGCTGTGTTTTCCAAATTTGCTGGCATATAGAGTGCAGCACTTTCACAGCATTGTCTTTTAGAATTTGAAATAGCTCAACTGGAATTCCATCACCTCCACTAGCTTTGTTCATTGCGATGATTCCTGAGGTCCACTTGAATTCACAGTCTAAGATGTCTGGGTCTAGGTGAGTGATCACACCATGTGGTTATCCCGGTGATTAAGATCTATTTTGTATAGTTCTTCTATTCTTGCCGCCTCTTCTTAATGTATAATTTTTAAATTTAATTTTATTTGTTATCAGGAAAATGTTTTTTTTAATTTTACTTTATTTTTGGTTAAGAGTATTTCTGGATTAAAACACTTGGATGATAATATTAACTTTCATTGATATAAATATATAGTCACACAGTATTTGGAACATAATTTTGTGTTTGTGTGGTAAAATGTAACATAGAATTTACACATTTACCCATTTTTAAGTATACATTACTGTGATAGCAAACACATTCACTTTGTTGCACAATCTACCAAAAGTCATCACCAGAACTTTTATCTTCCAAATTGAAACCATGAGCTATGTCAAACCTAGACAGCATATTAAAAAGCAAAGAGCTCTCTGTGCTGACAAAGGTCTTTATAGTCAAAGCTATGGTTTTTTCAGTAGTCATATATGAATGTGAAAATTTTACCATAATGAAGTCTGAGTGCCAAAGATATAAAAAACAAATAAACTTGTGAGATGGTTAGAGAGCATCACCAACTCAACGGGTATGAATTTGAAAATTGTTAAAGAGATGGAAATACCAGACCACCTGACCTGCCTCTTGAGAAATCTGTATGCAGGTCAGGAAGCAACAGTTACAACTAGACAAGGAACAAGAGACTGGTTCCAAATTGGGAAAGGAGTGCATCAAGGCTATATATTGTCACCCTGCTTATTTAACTTATATGCAGAGTATATCATGTGAAATGCTGAGCTGGATGAAGCACGAGTTGGAATCAAGATTGCTGGGAGAAATACCAATAACCTCAGATATGCAGATGATACCACCATTATGGCAGAAAGCAAAGAAGAACTAAAGAGCTTCTTGATGAAAGAGGAGAGTGAAAAAGTTGACTTAAAACTCAACATTCAGAAAACTAAGATTGTGGCAAATCTGGTCCCATCACTTCATCAGAGATAGATGGAGAAATAATGGAAACAGTGAGAGACTTTAATTTTGGGGGGCTCCAAAATCACTGCAGATGCTGACTGCAGCCATTAAATTAGAAGACACTCCTTGGAAGAAAAGCTATGACCAACCTAGACAGCATATTAAAAGGCAGAGATATTACTTTGCTGACGAAAGTCCATCTAGTCACAGCTATGGTTTTTCCCATAGTCATGTATGGGTGTGAGAGTTGGACTATAAGGAAAGCTGAGCACCAAAGGATTGATGCTTTGTACTGTGGTGTTGGAGAAGACTCTTGAGAGACACTTGGACTGCAAGGAGATCCAACCAGTACATCCTAAAGGAAATGGATACTGAATATTCATTGGAAAGACTGATGCTCAAGCTGAAATTCCAATACTTTGGCCACTTGATGCAAAGAACTGATTCATCTGAAAAGACCCTGATGGTGGGAAAGATTGAAGGTAGGAGGAGAAGGGGACGACAGAGGATGAGATGGTTGGATGGCATCACCAACTCAATGAACATGAGTTTGAGGAAGCTCCGGGAGTTAGTGATGAACAGAGAAGCCTAGAATGCTGCAGTCCATGGAGTCGCCAAGAGTCAGACACAACTGAGTGACTGAACTGAACTGATAATTTTTCTTTTAATAATAAGAATTTATAGTGCTCCATCCATTTATAATTCCATTTTCCCTTATATATATTGGGAATTCTGATGTCAAGTTTGCATCAGATTTACTTTTATATGCAAATAATTTTTATACTAGATATATCACATATATATCATATATCTTATTTATTCTGATAATCTCCAGAGAGATCAGGTTTATTTCAAGGATAATGTTGGATATCAGCTTTTAGTACATTATTTTTGTCTAAGCAGTACATGGATTTTAAAGTAGATGCCTCAGTAAAACAAAGTTTTTATTAATAAATATATACAGTTTGTCCCATTTTAAAATGTGCCATTAACTTTGTAGTTAGCAAATATATTAAAATACTAATAAAATTTAGCTGCATTAGAAAAAAGCAAGAATCATTCAATCTCAATTTAAAAGACAGTTTTATTTATTATTATTTTTTTGCTCTATGACAATCTCTGATTCTCTGATAAATCAGTCCAGTTTTTGAAACTCATTTTGTTTATTGATTAAATGCAAGCAGTAAGATCCAGCATTCAAGTTATGAGGCTGAATTATTTTAATGTACATGAAAACACTTTAGAACACCCTTGATACATAATTATAGATGTTAGACATTTTATGGATAGAGTTATAGTAATAAAATTGTGATAAAAGTATTACATTTAAATATTTATCTGAAATAAAATTTATGCATTTTAATTTTTTTTTAACAACCATTTAACTAGGATGTGAAAGACAATATACTAAGCACAGGGGATACAAGGCCACAAGGTCCCTGTTCCCAAAATATCTTCAATTTACTGAATGACTACTATTTTCCTATTTTGTTCTGCCTTTTTAAAAGTACTCTATTATAATTTCAAGAATGAATACCTTTTGGACACTCAGTGAAGCAGAGTATATTATGGCTTTTAGTACATCTGGCAGAGAAACTATTAATATTAAAATCATATATAGCCACTGAAGCTGTGATAATCATTTTGCATGCAACTGCCTATTTTATGTTATTTATGGACTCTTCTGTTAAAAGGATACACATTTCTGAGTTGTTTTACTAAAAGTCCTATCTTGTATACAGCATAATTATGTAAGTGGACATAGCCTGTATTATAACCTATGAATAACTGTACTCCTAATTATCAGCCTATTTAGAAAAAAAGTATTGTGCTGAGGAAGTGAAAGAAATGAAACTAGTTTTACCTATTATATGCTTGCATGCATGCTAAGTCACTTCATTCGTGTCCGACTCTGTGCGACCCCATAGATGGGAGGCCACCAGGGTCCTCTGTCCACAGGATTCTCCAGGCAGTACTGGATTAGGTTGCCATTTCCTTCTCCAGTAAATAACTATTATATACTATACAACACAAATGAATGATTCACTGCTGTTACTTGATGCCTTGTGGAATGTGAAACTTTTGATACATTTTAGATCCATGCATGTGTGTGTTCTCAGTCATATCCGACTCTCTGTGACCTCATGGACTGTAACTCACCAGGCTTCACTGTCCATGGAATTTTCCAGGCAAGAATACTGGAGTCGGGTGTCACTTCCTACTCCAAGCGATCTTCCCAACCCAGGGTCTGAACCCATATCTCCTGCATTGGCAGGTGAATTCTGTACCACTGTGTATCTGGGAGGGAGTTACTTTTATCTTCACATTTTTATGTAAAAAAAAACAAGCTAAAATTACATCTAATCAAACTCAGTGACACCAGAAAGTCATTAATATTAGCTTATTTGTTGGATAAAATAACAGATTGATGTTAATATACAATATCTTTGATGTTTAGCAGTACCTTAGGTGGTAGATGTTTTAATTTTTATGATTATAAATACAATATGACTTTTAAGATACACCTTATATCCTGTGTTTGTGTGGTTCAGAAACTTTCTGTGAAAATATTCACAAAAAATAGAAAATTTTGGAAAATTTACCCATACACGATATATGCACAGGATGAATATTTTTTTGTGGTGGAGTATTATGGGATATGTTTATTGGCGCACAGGCCTCTACCAATTATATGTCAGTAACACTGACCACTTTAAGATAACATCCGCAGATATCTCCAGGTATTATCAAATAGCCCTTAGGATGAAAAATAACCCCTGGTTGAGAACCTTTGCTGCTGCTGCTAAGTCACTTCAGTCGTGTCCGACTCTGTGCGACCCCATAGACGGCAGCCCACTAGATAAATCAGATCTTCCTTTTTAATGGCTATAGAACTTCTGTAGCAACTCTGTTAAGGTACTGTGTATTTATATGAGTACTGGAAAATATTACTGTTTCAAATGAGAGATGTTACATAATATCACACGTGTTCCATAAAGACCCCTCAAAGTTCACATATTGTATGATTGCACTAGCCTTAAAGTAATGACTACTTGACACTTGGATTAGCTAACCTAAATTCAGTTCTCACTCAGCATGATAAATGAGTCTGCCGATGAGTTAACTCTTTGCCAAAACAAAATTCACCATTTTTAAAGAAAGTCATCCAAATCCAGGCACATAACATCTGTAACATGCAGCATTCAATACAAATTAGTAGATATGTCAGTAAGCAGGAAGATAAAGAAATAACCAGGAAATAAATAGCTAACAGAGACATAAAAGGGCACCTAAGTTGGAATTGTCAACCAAAGATTTAAAGTAATTATTCAAAATTTTTCAAGAATTTAAAGAAAAATAAACAAGTAAAAACAGACAAAATGAGTGATGAAATAGCAAATCTCAGTATACTACAGGAAACTGTAAAATAGAAGTTTGAGAATGAGTATTACATTAAGTGAATCAAAGATCCACTGAATGGGCCCAACATACACTGCAAAAGAGAAGAGGAGGAGTGGGGCTGGTTAAGGATTGAAAAAATGAACAGTTTCTATATGTGATAGACTCAGAATGAGATAAGATAACAAAAGGGGATCATAGGGACAGAAAACATACATGTACACCCATAGCTGATTCATGTCAATGTATGGCAAAAATCACCACAATGGTGTAAAGTAATTAGCCTCCAATTAAAATAAATAGATTAATTTAAAAATAAATTAAAAAATAAAATATAACTTGAAGAAAGAATGATTAAAATGCTACATATTATGTCAAAAATATCAAGCTACAAATAAAAGGAATTTATAAAAGACAATGGCCCCCAGGTGTTACATTCTTGAGGAAAGAAGATGGGAGCAAATAGGATGGAAGGCAGCAGGTACTTGTGATATGATTTGATTTCTCTACCCTCTCCTAATAAAGAAACAGTAAAAGCAAAAAATAAAAAAAAAAGCATTCTGTCGTGTGTTCCTATGAAATCTTCAGTATTGTCTCTATTTGACATATGTAACCCAATGTATGAATGAGTTCAGTGTTGGAACAGACCAGTAGCAATACTGTTGTTTTATATATATTCTAACTTGGTTGGACTGTTATTTCTTGGTTGTAAAGATAGCTTCATATTCTCCAAAAGCTTCCTCCTGGAATGCAAAGATACTTAACCAAATAGATATATATATATTTTTTAATTGATGAGGCTTATGCAAGGAAAATAATGTTTTGTACTTGCATTTTAGTAATATTTATTTTCTCAGAGTTGTAATTAATACATTTTATTTCTTAAGCCTTATACTTTCTTTATACATCTCATTCTATTTATAAATGGAAAAAGTTTTTTGGTGGATTAAGTACATTTAAGTCTTGTTCTTTGGCTTATGCTCAATTAACTTGTACATTTGACAGATTAAATGTTCCCAGCCATAAAACACCATTTATAAACTTCATTAAATTCTCATGACACTTCAGATTACAATTATAAATTTAATATATCTAATTATTTCAAGCACATCAAAACACTTAATAAGTGAGACTTTAAGAGCCAATTTGCAGTTTTCCAAATACCATTCATCTGCCAAAGAGACCAGTGATATGCCACAGAGTAAAGAATTTTTGAGTTTAAAGCTCTAAATTGCGATGACAGGAAGTAGAGTTTTTGCTGATGCCACTCTCTCTATATGTGCTTTATCTCCTTCTCTTTTATAATCCCCTATTCTCAGTGATTGCTTTTATTTCTGTTTCTTAAGATATTTTGTGTACATGTGTTAATTTTATTGATTTTTCTCTTTTCTATTTCATTCATCTTTTAATTTTGTAATTGAATAATTCCTTAAGTATATCACTTTGTAAACTTTTAATATATGAGTGAATTAATAGTTGAATGAATGAATCACCTGGCATACTAATTTACTGTGCAGATTTCTGAGATTATATATTGCAGTTTATTATATTTTTAATGACATATATTATATTGGTCTTAACAATCATATATATATATATATATACGAGTGAATAAGACATATATATATATGTGTGTGTATATATATATATATATATATATATAAACTTGAGAACTCATTCAACATTACATTAACTTTACCTAGGAGAGTACCTGTACAAAAAACTACCCAGTGACTATTGGTTAAATTGAGTTAGATTTTTTTTGGTCGTCTCTTCAATTACTTGTTTTGATGTCACTGGCAATGGCCAAAAAAAAAAAAAAAAAAAAAAGGATGCACTTTTTTTTCTAATCATAGATCCTTGTTTATATTTTCTCTTATTGACTTATGTTAAAGTCTCCAGGTACCAAAACAGTATATCTTTTGTTTCTACTAGCATTTCTACTGATTTAGCCCTTTTAATATAATACTTATTTGTGTGCGATGATTAACAATTTATTGTTTCACTTCTAATAGCTGTCTGTATTTGACCTAGTAAATTTCTTTCCTTCATTCCTGTTATTAGAAAACCCCATCTCAAGCCAGTTTTCCATTTTATTAATGAACACATAATCAAGAGTTCTTTCCTAGCAATGTGAATCTTGTACACAGATTAAGTTAACATTATAGTTGTGATACAGTTGTGTTAATTCACCTGATGGCAGTGTCCTAGTGACCTACTTTTTAATGATAAAAGTCATGCGCTCCTATCAGCAAAGAAACTGTAAGAACATACTCTAGATGAATGTATTCAGTTCAGTTCAGTCACTCAGTCATGTCCGTCTCTTTGTGATCCCCTGAACCACAGCACACCAGGCCTCCCTGTCCATTACCAACTCCAAGTTTACCCAAACTCATGTCCATTGAGTCAGTGATGCCATCTAACTGTCTCATCCTTTGTTGTCCACTTCTCCTCCTGCCTTCAATCTTTCCCAACATCAGGGTCTTTTCAAATGAGTCAGCTCTTTGCATCAGTTGGCCAAAATATTGGAATTTCAGCTATAAATGTATATTCACATATAAATGATGTAAAGTTTAATATATCCATAAAACATACAGAGAAGCAGAAATGTGAATAGATATTTAGGTAACCTTTTGGGTGCTAGGCAGACAGAAATTATATTCTTGAGGGGCTAGGATTCAGTTTAGGAGGAGGAAAAGGAGAAGTGAATCACACACCCAGCCAAATATCCACTTTGGACATTTTCTTATATTCTAAATTAGCGTGGGGATGTATGTTAGGAAGGTATGCTACAAATATTTGAAAACTAAATCAATGTTGATAGGAATCTTGTAATTCTGCAGAAACAAAGAGCACCTTTGGAAGGAATCCAACAGGAAGAGCCCCAGCATTTACCCTAGACTCTCAGTTTAAACCACACCTAGATAAACACATCTAGAGGGTTATTTCCTAGATAATAATAAGACACAGAGACATATGGACCCTTACTTTCTTGAGTGTGTGTGTATGTGTGTGTATAAAGTCAAAATTTGGACAGTTATGTGTTTAGAGTCTATATAGTGATAAAATGTCATTCTTTACTCGAATTTACTTAACAAGAAAATGGATGGGTTCTAGTAACAGGAAAATATAAATATTACAGCACAGTAGGAGAAAATGATGAAACACTACAACTAAAAGCATTAAAAAGCGAAAATTTGCAAAAATGTGTACACTTAATGAAGTGCAAGAAATGAAGACAGAGAATATACAGAAGTAGTAAGTATGAAGTAGTAGTGGCTGAGAATTTTCCAACACTGATGAAAGAGTTAAACCCAAAGATGTGAGATACCACCTAATCCAAGCAATTTGAATTTAAATATAATAACACCAAGATGTGAGATAATAAAATTTAAATAACAGTTTTATTTTTTCTTTTTCATTCCACATATCTTTTTTTTTTTTTCCCCACTTGTCTTTTGCACTGGCTAGGACATTCACTGTAATGTTGAGTAAGAGTGGTGAGTTATCCTTACATTTATATTGATCTTCATTTTCTAGTGACTCACCGTTAAATATGATGTTAACCAAAGGTAGAGATGTTCTTTTATCAAGTTGAGGAAGTTGCTACTTATCACTAGATTTTTGGAATTTTTATCATGAATGAGTATGCTGCTGCTGCTGCTGCTGCTGCTGCTGCTGTGAAGTCACTTCAGTCGTGTCTGACTCTGTGTGACCCCACAGATGGCAGGCCATCAGGTTCCCCTGTCCCTGGGATTCTCCAGGCAAGAACACTGGAGTGGGTTGCCATTTCCTTCTCCGATGCATGAAAGTGAAAAGTGAAAGTGAAGTCATTCAGTCGTGTCCGACTCCTAGCGACCCTATGGACTGCAGCCTACCAGGCTCCTCCATCCATGGGAGTTTCCAGGCAAGAGTACTGGAGTGGGGTGCCATCGCCTTCTCCGATGAATGAGTATAATCGTTCTCAAATCATTTTTCTGCACCTATTGGTTAGATTTTAAGATTTATCTTTTTAGTCAGGTTGAAGCATTCTCACTATATTTTCCTCAAGGCTTGATTCATGTTGACTATGTTTTTTTTTTTTTTTTTTTTCTTCTCCCTTAGGTAGGTTAGGAAAGCAGAAGGATGCTGAAGGATAGAGGAATTCCTTTCTCTGCTATGCTCTGGCCAGTTGTTTTTTTCTGGAGAGTAAAAATTTTTTAATGTGTAGTCTCTGGGTGTGTTACAAATGCCTACTCACTTTCTGACTCTGCCAGAGTCATTAGGGATCGTCCCTGGATCCTCACTGTGAGAAGCTGGTGGGGTCCCTGGAGAGCTCCTCGTAATTCTGCAGTCCGCAGGAGTGTCTCATTCTCTTAATACTTCACACTCAATCTCCAACAACTTACCAACTTTGCTGTTGAATTTTTCCTTTCAGTTCATTGCTCCAGATTTTAGTTGCTGCATCTGGCTTGCTGTACCTGTCTCTCTGGGTTTTAGGATGGAGGTTTCCCTTATGACTTCAATTCTCTAAAGAGACCAAGAAAAGTTTGTTGATTTTCAGTATGTCCAGGTTTTCTAGTGGTAAAGGCAGAAGGGATACTTCCGAAGTCTTGGGATGTCTGATCAGAGACTGGAAGTCAATTGATTTTTATAAAGTAAGTGTTTCAGTATTTTTCATGTTGTCAAATAGGTAATAGAAAATTATTTCCAACAGCTCAAATCTGACCTACCTACTTGTTCTCATGAATACAGTTTTATTTGAATACAGCTGTGCCTACTAATTTGTGTATTATTTGTGAGTTGCTGTTTATCACTCTTGAGTTGTTAGAAGCATTGTTTACTATCTAAATTTTTACATAAAGATTTGCTGACTCCTGCTGTAGAACTCCTGCTGTTCTATCATCTTGTTACAAAACCAAATTTGAGTCTCCTTGCCTGTGCGTAATAAAGTCAGCTTACTGACACATGATTGGGGTGAAGGAAAAGTACATTTATTGCAAGGCCAAGCAAGGAATACAGATGGCTAATGCTCAAAAGGGGCTTTCCAGGTGGCGCTGGTGGTGAAGAACCAACCTGCCAATGCAGGAGACATAAGAGATACAGATTGGATGTCTGGGTTGGGAAGATCCCCTGGAGGAGGGCATGACTACCCACTCTTAATATTCTTGCTTGGAGAATCCCATGGACAGAGGAATCTGGTGTGCTATAGTCCATAGGGCTGCAGAGAGTTGAATATGGGTGAAACAACCTAGCATGTGTTCAATACTCAAAAGACCTGAACTCCTCTATGGACTTCATCATAGGGTTTTCAAATACAGTGTTGGGGAGAGGGACTCAGGGTGCCAGATCAGCTCCTGGACATTCTTCTTATTGGTTGATAATGAATTATCAGAAGTCAACATCATCAACCTTCTGGTTCCAAACAGTCTAGGGTCTACATGATTGTGGTCAATGTAGTTAGCTTTGTTCAACTGGTAGAGATTCCAGTTGTTGAAAAATAAATCAAGGATATGGCTCAGGATATCCCTTGAGTAGGAATTAAAGACCAGCTTTGTAATAATCCATTGGAAGTTATAGCAGGTATTAAAAAAGTCTTAAGAGCAGCAAAATATAATCTTAAAGGGGAGGTTTATATTTGGAATGATAGTGTAATATTTCTAATAAAATATTTGTAAATGTCACCATACATAAAAACCCATTTTTACTTAAAAGTCTTTGTTTTGTAGATTAAATGACATATATACCACCTAGATAAAACACGATTACAAAATAGTAATATAAATAAAAGGAACAGCAAGTGGTAGTAGTAATTAAAAAAAAAAAAACAGTAAATAAAATTCCAGAGATGAATGTGTTCTTCCAGAGTGAGCTGAGAATCTTTGACCTTTTACTTTCCTGAGGATATTTGTTAATTCTGAATCCTGAGGATATTTGTTAATTCTGAACTTGGTCAAGGCAGAAAGAGAAAGCAGTTGTAAGAAAGAGAAAGCAATAGAGCTTTCGTAGTTCCATGCAGTGTTCATTGCAAATAGAAAGATGAAAGAGCCCCTAGATGCACAGCTAGCTTGTCCCACAGGGTATTTGCTGAATTCTCAGAAGAGGCAGGAGGCTGGAGATGAGAAGGGAAGGAGGTTCTCCTGGAAGCAGAAATGTTGAGGAACATTTCCCAACATTTCACCAACCTAAAGATAAGAACCTGCTAGGGGCAAGCAGTGTATTACAGGCTTGTGACTGGTCTCCTTTGCAATACATTCATCACATTTTCAATGTGTATGTGGCAAAGGATAAGAACTAGATATAGAAATTCTGACAGACTGTATTTTTTTCAGTCTATTAGGTTTATGGCAAGAGAGTAAGGGAGAGGCAGAGGAGAGATTGATGCACAAGAATCAGAGACATATATAGTAATGCTGTAGTGGGTAGCCATTCCCTTCTCCAGGGGATCTTCCTGACCCAGGGATTGAACCCAGGTCTCCTGCATTGCAAGCAGATTCTTTACTATCTGAGCTATAGGGGGATATATAGTAACATGGAAGCTATAAACTAGTCCAGTGCTCAGTTCTTAGTGGATTAATGTGATCAGGCTTTACCCAGCCTTCTATAGAAAAGGGTTCTTCTCTTTGAAGTAACTAATATTGTATCACATACAAGGTCCAGAGTAGGAGAAAACAGATAATAGATGTGAGAATAGGCAGAAAATTGTTATGGATATTTAAGTGAAAAAAACTAAAACAAAGTATAGAAGAAAACTTACAACCATCAAGATATTGAGGTTAGCTGGCAAGACTTCTTAATTAACTGTGATTAATATGCTAAATATGCAAAGGAAAAATGAACATGACATAAGATAAGATAATGAAAACAGGCATAAGATAGAAAATTTCTAACCTAACAGAATTCTAGTCTCTAAAAAAGTTTAAAGTGCATCTAGTAATTTTAAAGTACATCTGAAATTAAGATTTTTTTTTTAAATTTTATTTTATTTTTAAACTTTACATAACTGTATTGGTTTTGTTTTTATGTGTTTAACTACAAAATTGTTCACTGGTGATATCTTGCAAACCTTAACATAAGAAACATTAATCTTCACATCATTCAAATAAAAGGAATGAAAACATGTTTCTCAATAGAGAGAGAGGCATAATCTTCTTATAAGTATATGATAGAGGCATTGCAATAAAAGAAAATTCTAAGCCAATACTTCTCATATTCATAGAGTATATCTAGGGAATGCAGGCATAGTTTTACACTTAAAAATCAACCAATATAAAGCACAAATTTAGAATAATAGAGAATCATATGATCATCTCAATAAATGCAGGAAAACATCTGCTAAAATTCAGCACATATATGTTATGAAGAAAAACCCTAAAATCTCTCAAAATAAGAATAAATAGGAAGATAAAGAACTTCGTTAGTTGATTGTTGGTATTTTTTATGTACAACTGGCATCCTATTTAGGGTGAAATTTTGAACACCTTTCCCTTGATACGAGCAACAATATAATACCCATTTTCCCTACTTTATTCACATAGTACTAGGAGATCTTAACAATTGCAATAATGCAATAAAAAGAATCTTAAAGCTTGGAAAAGAAAAAAGTAAAATGTTTACTAGTCACAGATTATATTTTTCGGTATCTAGAAACATTCATCATTAAAAACAACTTCTTAGATTTAATACGTATCTATAGTAAAGTCACTGGATTAAGTGTAACACAGATAAGTCACTATTTTCTATACACAAGCCACAAAGATGAAAGAGAAAATAGCACCCAGCGGAAGTAGCAGTCTCCTGAAAGTGAAGGGGCTCAGTGGTAAAGGATCCACTTGCCAGTGCAGAAGACTCAGGAGACATGGTTTCGATCCCTGGGTCAGGAATATCCTCTGAAGGAAGAAATGGCAACCTACTCCAGTATTCTTGCCAGGAAAATCCTGGACATAGGAGCCTGGCAGGCTAAAGTCCTTGGGGTCACAAAGAGTCAGACATGACTGAGCAACTGAGCACACACGCTAACAAAAATATGTAAACCCTGAGAACTTTAACTTTGCTTTGTGATTCTCTTAACTGTAGAGATATTCTATATATTCTATATAATATATTATATTATATAATATAGAGATATTCTATATTCTATATCTATAACTATATAGACATTATCTTAACTATATAGATCTGACAGAATTTTCATAAACCTTTTAAAAATATCACTTATACAGGCACATGTACATATGCACACAGGAATATACACACAAAATTCTAAAATTTTGATTAGCATGGTATCACATCTACAGTTAACTTAATTGAAATCTCAACTGGTTTTTGTCTTCAAAACCATGAATATTTCATATCTATCCCTTTGCTATTTTATTGTTTTTCATATGCACACGACAATTTTTTTCAGTAAATGATGTAAGATCAATTTGATATTTTTATGGATAGAAACGAATGTTGTCCCCTATTTAATTCTATACAAAAAAAAACCCCAAAAACTTGACCTCTTTTGATTTTAGGTTTTCAACTGGGACTCTGTAACAAAAGGGCAGATTAGCAACAACAGCAGCTAGAAAAACCCAAACAGTTTATTAATGTGTACAGCACATCAAACGGGGAAAAGACCTTAATAAAAAAGTAACTCAAAGTTGTGGTTGAGAATTCCAGCTTATATAGCTTCTTTAGAAAAAAGAACAATAAATTCAAAGAGAATTGACAGGACAAGGGAAAGCAGTTCCAGGCTTCTGTGGGCAGCAAATGGAGTGAAACTCAAGTATATAGAAGGAAAATAATGGAGTAAGTTCTGCTTGCAGATTTTTCTGTTGCCATCTCTGGGCTGACAGGAGTCTATCTCCAGTAGAATAAAGGTTTTTCCCCTGCCCTTAGGTAGAAGAGAGAAAGCTTTTAATTGCCTTCAGCTCAAAGATTTATATATCAATATATCAAAAATGATTTATATATCAATATGTCAATTTTATGTCATATTTTGGGATGACATTTTACAGATTCTTCAGGGAAATGGACAGATTTGACATAAAAGAAGCCAATTCTGCTGGCTCAGATGGTAAAGAATCTACTTGCAATGCAGGAGACTTGGGTTCAATCCCTGGTTTGGAAAGATCCCCTGGAGAAGAAAATGGCAATCCACCCCAGTATTCTTCCCTGGAGAATTTCATGGAGAGAGGAACCTGGCACAGGCTCAGTCCATGGGGTGGCAAAGAATCAGGTATACATTCAGTTCAGTTCAGTTCAGTCGCTCAGTCGTGTCCGACTCTTTGCGACTCCATGAACTGCAGCACGCCAGGCGTCCCTGTCCATCACCAACTCCCAGAGTTCACTCAGACTCACGTCCATCGAGTCAGTGATGCCATCCAGCCATCTCATCCTCTGCCGTCCCCTTCTCCTCTTGCCCCCAATCCCTCCCAGCATCAGAGTCTTTTCCAATGAGTCAACTCTTCGCATGAGGTGGCCAAAGTACTGGAGTTTCAGCTTTAGCATCAGTCCTTCCAAAGAAATCCCAGGGCTGATCTCCTTCAGAATGGACTGGTTGGATCTCCTTGCAGTCCAAGGGACTCCCAAGAGTCTTCTCCAACACCACAGTTCAAAATCATCAGTTCTTCAGCGCTCAGCCTTCTTCACAGTCCAACTCTCACATCCATACATGACCACTGGAAAAACCATAGCCTTGACTAGACAGACCTTTGTTGGCAAAGTAATGCTTTTGAATATGCTATCTATGTTGGTCATAACTTTCCTTCCAAGGAGTAAGCCTCTTTTAATTTCATGGCTGCAATCACCATCTGCAGTGATTTTGGAGCCCCCAAAAATAAAATCTGCCACTGTTTCCACTGTTTCCCCATCTATTTCCCATGAAGTGATGGGACCGGATGCCATGATCTTCATTTTCTGAATGTTGAGCTTTAAGCCAACTTTTTTACTCTCCACTTTCACTTTCATCAAGAGGCTTTTTAGTTCCTCTTCACTTTCTGCCATAAGGGTGGTGTCATCTGCATATCTGAGGTTATTGATATTTCTCCCAGAAATCTTGATTCCAGCTTGTGTTTCTTCCAGTCCAGCGTTTCTCATAATGTACTCTGCATATAAGTTAAATAAGCAGGGTGACAATATACATTCAAGCACTGTTTATTTTCCAAAATGTTAATGCAGGGAATAACATGGTACTGATGAAAATGTGATTGATCTTCATATAGTATTTTTTAATTGTTAAAGGAAATATAATCTAATCAGCATGTATGAAATAGATTGTAGAAATAGATTGATTTCCATGATATAGAGCTGTGGCATGGTTTCTGACTGCCCAGTCTTGACTGTTATGGTCAATTCATAAAAAAAAAAAAAATAACTTCAACTTTTGTTTTTAAAAATTTACATACATTTTATGTGGAAAGACTAGGTGTGCTAAATAAAAATCTAATAATAATTTTGCATGAACTGATCATGGAACCCTTTTTACAAATTATACATAAGCCTATATGAAAAATTTTTGATATCCTAAGTATAGAAGCTGCATCTGTGTATTAGTCAAAGTTCTCTAGAGAAACAGCAGTAGGTTACATATACCAGAGTCCCATACTTTTTGAGTTTACTTTATACCACTTTGCTTTTATGAAAGGCTTACATTAGAACTCGTTTTTGCTAACTGAAAGAAATGAGAAGAGGTTTTTTTATTATACAGAAAAAGTGAGGAGTGAAATAGTGTTTAACATCTGTTTTGCAGTGAGAGATTATAGAGGCAATACACCCCAAGCAGTGAAAGTGGCACAGCCAAGCTCTTAGCATCAAGATGCCATAGCTTTAAACTCTGAAAGCTTCTGGTCTGCCCTCTACTTATTTTATTCATTCATTAGCAAGATGTGTCCTAAGGTAATTGCTTCTTTGCTTTATGACATTTCACTTATGGAAAGTTTCATAAGAATGCTCTACTGTGAGATGGCAGAAGCCTGTAGAATATTTATCATAAGGTATTATCTCACATGAATATGGAGGCAGAGAAGTCCCATAGTCTACCACCTGCAAGATGGAAACCCTGGAAAGCTATTGATATAGTTTGACTAAGAGGCAGTTGATGGTGTGGATTCCAGTCTGAATCCAAAGGCCAAAGAAATAAGAAAGCCAGAGGCAGGAGATATTTGATGTCCAGCTCAGCAGTTAGGCAGAGATAATTCAGTCTTCCTCCACTTTTTTGTTCTATTCAGGCCTCACAGTGGATTGGGTGATACCCACATGGTAGAGAGCCATCTGCTTTATTCAGCCCACCAATTCAGATGTTAATCTCTTTCAGAAGTACTCTCATAGACAAACCTGGAAATAATGTTTATCCAGCTATCTGGGCATTCTGTGGCACAGTCAAGGCGACACATAAAGTTACCCATGATGATGTGCATGATGAATAGCTCTGTAAGTGAAATAACTGAGGTTATCAATGATTAAGTTGCTTGAGATACTTAACACTAAGTTACTCGAGATTAATAAACACTCTCAAACTTTTATATATCATGTTCTGTTCCAATTAAGGATAGAGCTTCCCAGGTGGCACTAATGGTAATGAATCCACCCACAGGAGACCTTATTAAGGATAACTATTCCATGTTAGTTGCCTTTTCCAAGAACTGGGTGAGTAAATCTGTGCTCTTCAAAATTTCATACTTTAAAATAAAATTTGGCTACATTGTTGTCTCAAACAAAGTTCAACTAAATCATTTGGAATAACTTTTTTTCCTTAGAAGCAGAGCAAGCACAGACCTCTACTCTAAAGGTAGACCATAGGGCACACAGCTCAAGTGACTTCAAGAGAAGATATTTAAGTATTTTAACTTTATGTGCTTTATCAAATACAAAAACATCTATGTTATCAAACGTCAATGTCCACCAACCCTAGAGCCCATGCTCCACAACGAGAGAAGCCTCCAGAATGAGAAGCCCACACACTGTAACTAGAGAGCAGCCCCCACTTGCCACAACTAGAGAAAGTCTGTACACAGCAATGATGACTCAGCACAGCCAAGAATATATAAATTAAAGAAATATCATCAGATGCTTTTAGCTATGCATAAATATGAAAAAGAAAAAATTGGCAGTGACAAGAATGATGAATTTACTTCTGTGCAAACCTAAGCTACAGTTATTTTCAGACAGGAAATTATTATACATGTTTTACATATGAAGAAATCCGAGGGTGCAAGCAAAACTGAAATGTCAATAAATTATTGAGTTAGCGTAAATAATTTTTCTTGCTGTAAAACATGTAGCTTATGCTGTACAGTATTTGCCCTTGGAAGTGAAGGAAAAAAGTTTAATAAACCAAAACATATTTTAGTTGAGTTAATTTTAAATATATATTCAGTTTTGTATTTATAGTTTTAGAGTATTTTGCAAACTAATTAACATATGTATATAGAAATCACACATGGATAGAATTTAATAGCTGTTTGAGATTGTTATGACATAACTTTCTGCAAAGGAGATACGTGATTGACATGATTGTTGTTCTTGATTCATATTTTATGATTTTTAATTAACTGAACTAAAAAGGTAGAATTTCCTTTCCCAAATTATATTTCAGAACTCTTGACACTTGTGAAGATTTATATTGAATGAAATAATTTGAATCTACCACTTGTTTAATGAGAATGTTGTATAAAAGATCCTTGATAAAAATAAAATAAAATATTGTTTGTCCAAATAATGAAGCAATATTTAAATATGTTTAATGGGAAAAATTGGAGAAGGCAATGGCACCCCACTCCAGTACTCTTGCCTGGAAAATCCCATGGACAGAGGAGCCTGGTAGGCTGCAGTCCATGGGGTCGCTAAGAGTCGGACACGACTGAGCGACTTCACTTTCACTTTTCACTTTCACGCATTGCAGAAGGAAATGGCAACCCACTCCAGTGTTCTTGCCTGCAGAATCCCAGGAACAGGGGAGCCTGGTGGGCTCCCATCTATGGGGTCACTCAGAGTCGGATACGACTGAAGCAACTTAGCAGCAGCAGCAGCAATGGGAAAATTATGCTTTTATGTTTTATAAAATTTTAATAAAATATTTATAATCAGAAAGAATACCAACAGAAATAGGAATGACCTTCCTAACTATAATTGTGAGACCCTAATATACCTTATACTAAAAGAACAAATGCTTAAAAAATATTAATGCCTACAGGTATAATAAGTTACTTATAGAAATAATTCCCCAGTGAGAAGGAAGAGGAGACGGATGTGTTAACATGAGGAGGGGAAAAGTGTACATATGTTCATAACCTTCAGTTATCTATTTAGAAAAAACTGAGATAAGACCACAAACTAAATTATCCATAATGTTTATTTATTCTCCTATAAGTTTTATTTTATCATCCTTTATTTGAAATCCTATGATACAAATCCAACATATGTTCTTCATTTCATATTCTCATACATCATTTCTACTCCGTCCTATAGCTATATATTTTTATTTTGTGAATAACTTATGAGCTTCTTAAATAACAGGGCCATGTTCTTTGATTCTCTACCTGCTTTGTGTATCATTCATTATATGTTGGATAGATAGATACAGAGAGATAGATGACATAATAATTTTCATGTCTGTGTTTTATATACCATCATATATATAAGAAGATAGATATATATGCTTGAAACTTTTTATCTCTGAGGAATGGCAAAGAAAAAAAAAAGTATCTTATTGTTGATAAGTCTATTACTGTTACTGCTGCTGTCTGCCCCTATAATCTGATATATGCAGAAGTTTCCATGTACCGCAGCAATGAGGACAATAATAATTTCTAATCAAATTAGTCTAAATTCACAAACAAAAAGCAGAGGTTAATTTCTGTAGGCCTCTTTAAATTATTAATGACTAAACATGCACTGATAATGTGCAAAGTACCACACAATTGCACTCATCTCACACGCTAGTAAAGTAATGCTCAAAATTCTCCAAGCCAGGCTTCAGCAATATGTGAACTGTGAACTTCCAGATGTTCAAGCTGGTTTTAGAAAAGGCAGAGGAACCAGAGATCAAATTGCCAACATCTGCTGGATCATCAATAAAAGCAAGAGAGTTCCAGAAAAACATCTATTTCTGCTTTGTTGACTATGCCAAAGCCTTTGTGTAGATCACAATCAACTGTGGAAAATTCTTCAAGAGATGGGAATACCAGACCACCTGACCTGCCTCTTGAGAAACCTGTATGCAGGTCAGGAAGCAACAGTTAGAACTGGACATGGAACAACAGACTGGTTCCAAGTAGGAAAAGGAGTACGTCGAGGCTGTATATTCTCACCCTGCTTATTTAACTTATATGCAGTGTACATCATGAGAAACGCTGGGCTGGAAGAAGCACAAGCTGGAATCAAGATTGCCGGGAGAAATATCAATAACCTCAGATATGCAGATGACACCACCCTTATGGCAGAAAGTGAAGAGGAACTCAAAAGCCTCTTGATGAAAGTGAAAGAGGAGAGTGTAAAAGTTGGCTTAAAGCTCAACATTCAGAAAACGAAGATCATGGCATCTGGTCCTATCACTTCATGGGATATAGATGGGGAAACAGTGGAAACAGTGTCAGATTTTATTTTGGGGGGCTCCAAAATCCCTGCAGATGGTGATTGCAGCCATGAAATTAAAAGACGCTTACTCCTTGGAAGGAAAGATATGATCAACCTAGATAGCATATTGAAAAGCAGAGACATTACTTTGCCAACAAAGGTCTGTTTAATCAAGGCTATGGTTTTTCCAGTGGTCATGTATGGATGTGAGAGTTGGACTGTGAAGAAAGCTGAGCGCCAAAGCATTGATGCTTTTGAATTGTGGTGTTGGAGAAGACTTTTGAGAGTCCCTTGGGCTGCAAGGAGATCCAACCAGTCCATTCTAAAGGAGATCAGCCCTGGGTGTTCTTTGGAAGGAATGATTCTGAAGCTGAAACTCCAGTACTTTGGCCACCTCATACGAAGAGTTGACTCATTGGAACAGACTCTGATACTGGGAGAGATTGGGGGCAGGAGGAAAAGGGAACAACAGAGGATGAGATGGCTGGATGGCATCATCGACTCGATGGACGTGGGTTTGAGTGAATTCCGGGAGTTGGTGATGGACAGGGAGGCCTGGCGTGCCTTGATTTATGGGGTCGCAAAGAGTCCGACACGAGTGAGCGACTGAACTGAACTGAAACATGCACTTCCTGAATGTTGTGCACAATGTATATTTTCTTGTGAGTCAGATTAAGGTTATTACGTTTTTGTAGTGGTAATAAATACAAAGCAGAAAATAAGTCTTGAAATATTTCCCAAAAGAATCAAGATAAAATAGAAGAGTAAGATAAGTTATTCTGAAATAACTATTTGAACCACAAGGAATTAAAAGTAAATTTGTTCATTAGCTTTCAAATTTCATAATATATAACGTTCTGCACAATCAAGTTTTCAATCACATCAAAGTAAGTCTGCAGTACAACTTGAGACAGAGAAGCCTTGGGGTTTAGCTTTCCTGACCATTCTCTGTCTTGAGTGCAGCTCTCCCAAACAGTTTAAAGTCTTGCTCTATATTTCATTAAGCATAGAGAAGTCTGAGATAGTAGGAGATGATTATTTTGGTTAGAATATATATATGTGTGTGTGTGTGTGTGTATCTCAGGATGCAATAATGTAGTAACTGCTTGTGTCTGTGTAATTATCTCCCTACATATTATATTATCATATAATATTATACATATAAATATATAATTATATATTAATATAATGCATATTAATAACATAGTTGCTGCTTTGTTCATTGTTCAGTCGGTCACTCATGTCTGACTCTTTGCCCATGTAATTAGGTCTTTACACTTGAGTCTTTACTAAATGATGAAATATACTTGCTATGATTGCCCTCCTTTAGCATATAAATTTATTCTGCCACATTTGAAAGATATGATTAATATAGTATATTCATATACAGTGGTAGCATAAAAATATCTTCATATGCAAATCTAAAATGCAAGAAAATGGAGCTATACTGTTTTATTTATAATTCATTAGTCCTCCTTTAAATTTTCTCAACAATGGGAAAGCAATTTCATTCAGTGTAGTTCATCATCATCAATGCAATTTATGTTTAAAGCCTTTTAAGTAACATAGTCTTTCTAGGTAAAAGTTATCAGTTTCTTAGTTTCATCCCTACCACTGTGCACAGCTCCTCTCTGTGGAGTTTGACGGTCTCTTGATGATAGGGTAAATAAGGACTCATACTGTCTCTGACTTGGGGAAGGTTTCCTGGGATCTATACAGCACCATGTGCTGCTGCACAATCTTTCTTTTGAATTCTGTATTTTTCTGGTGTTGACAAGGCAAAGGGTGCTCAGAGTTATTAGTGGCTATTAACCATTATCTGGTTCACTTAGCCGGGTTGGAACCCAGTCATTCTTCCTGGCTGATTTAACCAGTTTAACAGCTCTTAGTTTGAGGCTGTGGTCCTTCTGAGAGTGACTCTATTGTCCCAGTCTCAGGTGGTTCAGTGTTCCCTTTGCTGGGTGCTACCTATGTGTCTCCATGATTTTACACTCTGAAATACCACTCAGTGGGACTTTAAACTGTTTGGGAGAGCTGCACTCAAGACAGAGAATGGTCAGGAAAGTTAAACCTCAAGGCTTCTCTGTCTCAAGTTGTACTGCAGACTTACTTTGATGTGATTGAAAACTTGATTGTGCAGAACGTTATATATTATGAAATTTGAAAGCTAATGAACAAATTTACTTTTAATTCCTTGTGGTTCAAATAGTTATTTCAGAATAACTTATCTTACTCTTCTATTTTATCTTGATTCTTTTGGGAAATATTTCAAGACTTATTTTCTGCTTTGTATTTATTATATATATTATGAAATAAGAAAAACAGTTAATTTGATAGACTTGAAGATTATCATTTCACATTAGTTGTCATTGCACACCATCTAAAGACAGAGTGAGAAAAACTAAGGTAGGGGAGAAATAAAATGGGGAAGAAGAATAACTCTTTATGACACAGAATTTTAAATATCTATATTTAAATTGATATTTATTCTTCAGTTGACAATATAAGAATTTTGATGCACTAACACCCTGAGAAAAATTAATAGCTCATGATATTATTTAATTTAACTTGTAGAAGTAATTTAAAAGCATGACTATATTACTTTTCTGTCTCTAGATCCATTTTAAGATAGAGTAAAACTCCTGTGCTCCATTTACTATATTTTACTAATGTAGGAATTTAAAATTTCAAACAGTGTAGTCCTGATGATGTGTTCACCAATTCTGAAGTATTGGTTTAACATAATGTGTTCCTTTCCAATTCTAAACCATTTCCAAATTACTTGATATATATCAAATATACTGTAAATAAATAATGAAATGTATTTGAAAGTAGTAAAATAATTTTCTGAAAATATCAGTGTGATTTTTTTATTGAATAACCACTGTATTATAGTTTATACTAATAATTGATGATATATATTATGTATATATCATAAGATATATATGCAAATAAGAAAAGGAGTACATCAAGGCTGTATATTGTCACCCTGCTTATTTAACTTATATGCAGAGTACATCATGAAAAACGCTGGGCTGGAAGAAACACAAGCTGGAATCAAGATTGCTGGGAGAAATATCAATAACCTCAGATATGCAGATGACACCACCCTTATGGCAGAAAGTGAAGAGGAACTCAAAAGCTTCTTGATGAAAGTGAAAGAGGAGAGTGGAAAAGTTGGCTTAAAGCTCAACATTCAGAAGACAAAGATCATGGCATCTGGTCCCATCACTTCATGGGAAATAGATGGGGAAACAGTGGAAACAGTGTCAAACTTTATTTTTTGGGGCTCCAAAATCACTGCAGATGGTGATTGCACCCATGAAATTAAAAGGCACTTACTCCTTGGAAGAAAAGTTATGATCAACATAGATACAATATTCAAAAGCAGAGACATTACTTTGCCAACAAAGGTCCATCTAGTCAAGGCTATGGTTTTTCCTGTGATCATGTATGGATGTGAGAGTTGGACTGTGAAGAAAGCTGAGCACCGAAGAATTGATGCTTTTGAACTGTGGTGTTGGAGAAGACTCTTGAGAGTCCCTTGGACTGCAAGGAGATCCAACCAGTCCATTCTGAAGATCAGCCCTGGGATTTCTTTGGAAGGACTGATGCTAAAGCTGAAACTCCAGTACTTTGGCCACCTCATGCGAAGAGTTGATTCTTGGAAAAGACCCTGATGCTGGAAGGGATTGGGGGCAGGAGGAGAAGGGGACAATAAAGGATGAGATGGCTGGATGGCATCACTGACTCGATGGACGTGAGTCTGAGTGAACTCCAGGAGTTGGTGATGGACAGGGAGGCCTGGCATGCTGTGATTCATGGGGTCGCAAAGAGTCGGACAGGACTGAGCTACTGAACTGAACTGAACTGAATATATGAAAAGTATATTTTAATTTGACCATTATTCCCTTAGTTGAATGGAAGAGATAAAATTCATCTCAGGTAGCCTCGGCCTACAGCAGCTTGAAGTGGTGTTGGAGTTCCCACCCAGAGATTGAGGCTGGGTTGTGGTGGTGAGAGCGCCAAATCCCGGCCACTAGACCAGTGGTCAGTAACAAGGAACCTGGCCCTTTGGCTTTGCAGAGAAGAATTTCCACAGATGGAAAGTAGTGAAACAAGTAAAGTGATTATTATGAGGAAAAGGAGTACATTATGTGTGGATAGACACACAGGAGAGCTCACAGAAAGAGTCCCTGATCCACAATCTCATTTCAGTTTAAATCACTTATATGGAGGCGTTTCTTCTGAGTTTCCTTTATCCAATCATCATGTGTCTGTTTCACAGTTCATATATGGTATATCTCAGGATCCTCCATATGGGGGCACACATCTCCTAGCCAAGATGGACTATACTGCAAAGGCCTATGGGTAATGAACATCTCTCCGGCATCATTCTTCTTCGAACTCCAAAGAACTTTCTGTGTGTATGTAATCAGAAAGGTTTCCTGTCTTGGAGAATGAAAAATATGTGGTCTTGGCAGGGCCCAGCCTCCTCTCTTAATGGTTCTGCTATTCTGTTCTTGAAGTTTTGGTCCATAGGGAAAGAATCTCCATACCAGAGAGCAAAGGGGCATATAGTTTCTACCTCAAGATAGTTGAGGATTAGAAACACTTGTTAATCAAGTTATTTTCACCATCAAATTAATAACTAAGTAGATAATGTGATTTGCAGGAATATTGAAAAATTCCCATTTAGAAAAGTTTTTCTTCTAATTTTCATAGTTCATGAATTCTAGTGATAAAATTTCAGGTTCCATTTTAAACATAGGTATCACAAGAAGAGTGAAGGAAAAAATCTTTATAATTCATTTTACTGCTCTTTGTGTGTTGATATGTCATACATATTTAATATGCATTGTATTAATACATATTAATACATACATTTAAACTATGTTTTCCAACCATGAGCCGACTGAGATTGAGATAAACAGAAGGAAAATAAAGAACTGATATAAATAGTGTTTTTCACGTAATACCCTGGATAATCAGGAAAGAAATTAAGAGTTCCAAATCAAGATAATATTATTAAAGTTACTTGGAAAATTTTCTAAAACACAACATAAACATTCAAACTGAGTTTTTTATTAGTTCTCGTTGTTGTTTGGTGATTATTGTTTTATAAAATATTCAGAAAGTTTCAATATAAAGAAATCATAATCAGTAACTGTTATCCATAAGATTAATCCTTCAATGAAAACACAAGAACAAATCATTATCATAAAGCCAAAAAAAAGGTGAATATCTGGCATCATCTTTAAGTGTGAATTAGATGATTTGGTACTAACACCCTCCTTGGATTCTGGCTCAGGCTTGAAAATGTCAGCAGGAGTCTATCCATTTGGCCTGGGTAGCTTGCTGTGCTTAAATTCCTCCTCTCAGCAGGACTCTTTTAACATTCACTGTACTAATTCAAATTCTTTACATTCTATAACAATGGGAATAATGACATGCTAGACTAGTCTACTGAATATTACCGCACATGTTCTACACATATTTCTCTAAAGAAACAAAAAGTAAATTAAATATCATGGCTTTTTCCAATGAGGCAATTCCATAATCCTTTAAATAAAAATTTTGAAAAGTTTATAATATGTACTTGTTTTCAATTAGAAAAATAGTATTCATGTGACCATATTTGATTCATTGGCACTCTTATTAAAGTCAAATATTGTTTGTAATAATCCATGACTGGTTATGCCAACAATATATAAATGGTTGCAGTTAAATTCATTTTAGGTTTATATTACTATTATTAAACAGAAATCCTCGTTAAATAAGGAAATGAAGGCAATAAGCAGAGCAAAACTAGTGCAATTAGCACGTTTTATTATAAAGTTTGTCAGATTACAGCATCCTTCCATTATTTATAAAGAGTTGTTACACAGATGAGTAAAGCAGGGAGTCATAAATTTCAGGAAACAAGCTTTCATGAAAGCCATGTCTTGTATCATGTATATTTCCTATGTTTCCTAATCATAGCATATCATATTGTAATTATAACTGTGATAATGAATTGGAAGGTAACTGCTTTAATTCATTTCTTCACACATTTAATTATTCATTTCAGTTATGATAGCAACTGATTCTTAGAAGCTTAACAATACTGTTCCCAAATGAAAATAGGATTTAATGAAGAACATATAGGCATTCAGTTCAGTTCAGCCGCTCAGTTCTGTCTGATTCTTTGCGACCCCATGAACCGCAGCACACTAGGCCTCCCTGTCCATAACCAACTCCCAGATTCCACCCAAACCCATGTCCATCGAGTCGATGATACCATCCAACTATCTCATCCTCTGTCGTCCCCTTCTCCTCCTGCCCTCAATCTTTCCCAGCATCAGGGTCTTTTCCAATGAGTCAGCTCTTCGCATCAGTTGGCCAAAGTATTGGAGTTTCAGCTTCAGCATCAGTCCTTCCAATGAACACCCAGGACTGATTTTTATTGACATTTGATTTTTCAGCAACTGTCACTTCCCCTGCTACCACTTTTGTCCATGTTACCATCATATTTCGTTTCTAAACACTCCCCATATTTATATTCTTTCCTCTTTTCTGTTCACTTCACCACATGACTTCCAGAAAAATGTTTTTAAATTATCATATTGTATTACATTTCTGTTCAGTAATTATCTATTCAGTGTCTTCCAGGTCATTCACAGTGAAGTTCACAATCTCTACAATATTCTCACCATTTGTTTCATTATCATGATTTTTGAGTTTTTAAAACTCTGCTTTGAGGTCTTGTTTTATTAATTCATTGCATTCTGTTTAGTCATAACTATTTTCTCTATAGTAAAATGTTTATAAAGATATTCTTTCATTTCTTTCTATTTTTTTTTTTATTTTCACATTTTTTTTTTCTGGACTAACATCTTTGTGTAACTCCTAGACAGTTTTCTTTTTTATCATTATTTATCCCGAAATGATGTTCAATTAATTTGACCACCTATTTCCAGAAATATGTTATGACATGAATGTCCAAACCATGATTCAGACTTATAGTACAGAGTTTTCTATGTCAGTGAATTATTTTGGCAGGGAAAATAGGAGTGAAATAGATCCTGCTAGCAGCAAATCTGCTCCTTTTTACTCCTCATAATGTGTCATTTACACTAGAGTATTGTTTTTTGCAGTATCTGTCTATGCTCTGCAGCTTTTGGTGTTATTTGTGAGAGCCATCATATACATCATATGAGCTCCTCTCCCATTGTTGACATTACCTTCTCTTAGACTCATTTGAAAAGACCCTGATGCTGGGAAAAGAATGAGGGCAGGAGGAGAACAGGACAACAGAGGATGAGATGGTTGGATGGCATCACAGACTCAATGGACATGAGTTTGGGTAAACTCCGGGAGTTGGTGATGGACAAGGAGGCCTGGCGTGCTGCGGTTCGTGGGGTCACAAAGAGTCAGACACAACTGAGGGACTGAACTGTAACTGGAAAGTCATTCCACCTCAGGGGTTCCCTATTTTAATTAAAAACAGAGTTTGCATTCCTGTTTTACATTCTAATATATTTGCATGTTTTCTAAGAGGAGAAAGAAGAAACTATCACCTTTACTAAATCATTTAAAATACAAAATTTCAAATACATTTAAATGGTTTCTTAATATAGGGAAAATGTCCATTGAAAGATTGATCTCTGTAAATTTGTTAATTTTCCTGATGCATTATAATTTACCAACAATGGATGTCTATTTTTCTATGTGTAGAATGCTTATTATGTTTGTGTTTCTAAATGTATCATTGAAATTGCATTTTATATATGCTCTGAAGCTACTCAGGAATAAGAGTATAGAGATTTTAAATCTGAAGACCAGAATATGCGTCTCTTTCCAAGAAGAGACAGAGATCTATGCTAGTTTTGAGATATTTCATATAAAGAATGGGCCAGAATTTCTTTAATTTTTTTAATGAACATCATGTTGTATTAGACATGAATTTATTCAAATCCATGCCTAGAGAATTAGTGAAATTTGGAGAAGCAATTTAATGACCTGGATATAAAAATTTATTAATGATATAGCCACAGATTTTTATATCACTTAGAATATTGAAAAGAAATTCACCAAAGTTTTTCATTTATGATACTAAAATTTTGAATAATGAATAAGCCATAACTACTACAAGTACATTCATGCCTCATATGAAAGCATAATTTTCCTCATAATATGATATAAATATTTTACTCTTATTGAAAAGTATAAGTATATAAAACTCATTTTATAGTGCTTTAGGCAGTAATCTTTTAACCACAGAGTGGAAGTGATTTGATATATGCATATATGATTGTGATTTCCCTTCTCACAAATTTCATGGAATATGAAATTTATTTATATCTTAGAATTTTGCATTGCACATTAAGTTGTTTAATTGCATTTGAGAATTCCTGTGTTTGTTTTTTATAAGTCAAAATCAATTAGTCATATGAGCTAGTAATTAGTAGTATAATGTAGGTAAGCTGGAGGGAATAGACCAGAGCTTGAGCTGAAACTCATGTCTGGACCTATATAGTTAAAAGATGAATAAGTCTATTCAACATTTTTTTGAAGGGGGACTTGTTTCTTTTTTCTGAAAATAGAATGATAAGTAAGGCAAACAACATAATAAACATTTTTGAACACATCAATATTTTCATCTCTAATTTATCTCCAGGAACAAATGTAATCAAACCCATGCTTAATTAAAGGCAGGTTGAGTGGGTGGGTGTGAATATAAAAATAAACACATTTAAATCTTTGAGATATAAAATTCCTGCTTCTGTCTCTAATATAGTTTGTGGCACAAAAATATGCAAGATACATTCACGTTTATAATTTTGGCATTTTTGGTACTCTTTGGGAACAAATTTATGGAGAATAAATTTTGTGGTGCTGAAAAAAGGAAGATGATACATGGAACAATGGAAGCACAAAATGAGAGAGAAAATAGCACCCAGCTGAAGTAGCAGTCTCCCGAAAGTGAAAGGGGGATACAACAGCACCGGTACTATGATCGAAGATGGTTGAAGTCTTTTGGACTATACCTCTCAGTATTCACTTCTATATTAAGAATAAGAAAGGGTTGTTGTTCAGTTGCTCTATCGTGTCCAACTCTTTGCGACCCCATGAAATGCATCACACCAGGCTTCCCTGTCCTTCACCATCTCCTGGAGCTCGCTCAAACTCATGTCCATTGAGTCAGTGATGCCATCCAACCATCTCATCCTCTGTCATCCCCTTCTCCTCCTGCCTTCAATCTTTCCCAGCATCAGGGTCTTTTCTAATGAGTCAGCTCTTCACATCAGGTGGCCAAAGTATAAAGCTTCAGCTTCAGCTGGGTCCTTCCAATGAATATTCACGAGTGATTTCCTTTAGGATTGACTGGTTTGATCTTCTTGCACTCCAAAGGACTCTCAAGAGTCTTCTCCAATACCACAGTTCAAAAGCATCAATTGTTCAGAGCTCAGCCTTCTTTATGGTCTAACTTTCACATCCATACATGACTGCTGGAACTAGACAGACCTTTGTTGGCAAAGTAGTGTCTTTGCTTTTTAATATGCTGTCTAGGTTGATCATAGATTTTCTTCCAAGGAGCAAGCATCTTTTAATTTCATGGCTGCAGTCACCATCTGCGGTGATTTTGGAGCCCGAGAAAATAAAGCCTGTCTCTGTTTCCATTGTTTCCCCATCTATTTGCAATGAAGTAAGAAAGGGTGCTGCTGCTGCTGCTGCTGCTAAGTCGCTTCAGTCGTGTCCGACTCTCTGCGACCCCACAGACGGGAGCCCACTATTCTTATGAAGTATTTGTCTACGTGTCTCTGCAAAGCATTTTTGAACTTGAATCTAAAAGGAAAAATGCTTTACAGAGACAGGTAGACAAATACTTCATAAGAATGCGATGCTAGTGTTATAATTTTAACAAATAACTAAATCCATTTTTCTAGGAAGTAGAAGAAAATGGAAATGGAAATGAATAAATTTCACAAATTATATTCATCCCTAAACTGGTCTTAAATTTTGAGGAAAGGTTTATAACAGCTATTAGAATGTTGTAGCTATTGGTATAACTCTGTGGATTCACAGAGACTGTGGATCCCACTTAGGAAGTATAAATTTACTGCCTAATAAAGATGAGGGAGATCAGCATTCTTATATGAACTTTTGTTGCTTCATACCTAAATAGGTGACAATATTTGCATTGTGTGATATGGACATAATTTAATTTCTTCAGTCTTATAGGTCTTAGTCTATATTTTATTACATTAAAAGATATAATGTTCACCATGATTCCATTTGCTACAACTCTCCTTAATGAACAACTCTTTATTTTAGTTATTCATTCATGCAACCAGATATTAGTGCTCTTGGTTTGTTCAGTTAATTCAAGAGATTACAGAAATAGAAGAGGTATTACAGATTCATAGCTAAATGCACAGTGGTATACATTTTATTACTGTAGTGCAAAAGCAAGCTTAATAATCATGTATACTCAGTTGTGTCTGAATCTTTGCAACCCCATGGACTATTAGCCTGCCAGGCTAATCTGTCATGGGATTTTCCAGGTAAGAATACTAGAGTGAATTGCCACTTCCTTCTCCATGGAATCTTCCCAAGCAAAGAATTAAACCCACATCTTGAATCTCCTGCATTGGCAGCTGGAATCTTTACCACTGTTTCACCCCTTTATGATTATGTATTAATAAAAAAGATTTTGTTACTAAGTGTTTTTGATTTTGACAAAGACATGGCCCACTTCTTACACAAGAGGGATTATAATGAAAACTCTCAGAATGGCATCTCATTTCTTCTGTAGCTATAGGGAAACAGGCACGTGCATGTCATCATCATATCATAGGCAACCAAGGAAACATATTCTAAAACTGAAAAAAAAAAAGTTAAACTTGAGTAAAACCTGTTTTCCCCCTCAACAAAATTGCTCTTACAGGAACTCAAAGAACCTTTTGAATTTAAGGCCAAAAAAAAAAAAATGTACATATTCTTCAATATTAAATGTCAGCTCCTTAATCTAGAGCAAGCAGAAGAAAGAAAATAATAAAGACCAAAATAGAAATCAATGAAATTGAAAACAGAAAAAATAGTAAAGGAAAAATCAAGAAAATCAAATGCTGCTTCAGTTCTTGGAAGAATCAATAAAGCAGATAAACTCAAGACAGTCTATCTAAGAACAGAAAAGAGAAAATTCAATTTACCAATATCAGGAACAACAACAAAAAGAATAGCGTCACAGTCATCACAGATATTAAAAGGATAATAAGAGGATAAAACAAATAATTCTATGAACATAAATTTAAAAAACTTGGAATCAACACATTTTTCTAAAGACACAATCTTGCAGAATAAATAACGCAAATATCCCTATACTTAAGTGTTAAAAAAAATTGAAATTATGTTTAAAAACATTGCAAAATAGTAAATCCAGACTCAGGTGATTTTACCAATGAGTACATAGAAGAAATAATATCAATTCTACACAGTTTCTTCCAGAAAATAGAACACAGGGAAATATTTCTCAAATTTTTCCTGAGCTCATATATATTTTAACATGAAAAACAGACAATGATATTACAAGGAGGAAAAAAAAAACAGAAACCAATATAACTTATGGACATAGATAGTTTTTTCAGCAAATTATTGGCAAATTGAATTCAGCAATATATAAAATGATCAATAAATCTAGACAAAGTAGAGACTTGCCTCAAGAATGAAACACCATTTCACCATTTCAGTCAGTTCGGTTCAGTCACTCAGTCGTGTCCAACTCTTTGCATTTGGAAATCAATTAATCAATTTCACCCTAATTGTATATTAAATAAGAAAAAAAAAGTTAATGAACTGAATAATGCAGAAAAACCCTTTGACAGAATTTAATGTTCAGTCACGATAAAATCTCTCAACAAAACAGGAATAGACGGGAACTCCCTTCACTTGATAAAGGACTTACTTCACTTGATAAAGGACCTCTATGAGAAACCATAGCACTAACATCATATTCAATAGTGAAAGACTGAAAGTGTTGCCCCTATGATCGGAATATAGGAAAATATTGTCTTCTCTTACAGCTTTACCATACTTGAATTCCTATACATAAGGGATAGGTGGAAAACAGACTGTATACTAAGAACTGAATATCTATATCCCCTCCCACCCCATCACTGATTCACATGTTGATAACATAACCCCCAAGGTGATAGTTAGGAAGTAGGGCTGTGGGGTCATTATGTCATGAGAGTAGAGCTCTCATTAAAATAGGATTGGTGCTCCCACAGGTATCCCTCACCCCTCCCACTATGAGACGATACAGTGAGAAGTCATCAGTTTGCAATGTGAAAGAGGACCCTCACGCAAACTGGACATACCCTGATCTCAGACTTACAGCCTTCATAATTGTGAAAAGTAAATTTCTGTAGTTTATGCACCATTCAATCTATTATATATTTGTTATGGCAAAACAAATGGACAGAGGCACTGGGTAAGACAAAAATGAAGTTGTTTCTATTTGCATGTGACATAAATGACTATATAAAAATACTAAAAAGGAAGAAAGTACCACCAGTACAGTATATGAATCAGTACGAGAGTTTAGAAGTATCTCAGGAGACAAAGTCAACCTACAGTTATTACTGCATTTTTTAAATTGTGGTAAAAAGAAATACATAACATGAAATCTAACCTCTTAAATGTTTGAAGTATAGGGTATAATATTGTACAGTAGTTCTCTCTAGCATTTTCAACATGCATGACTGAAACTTTTTTTTTTTTCTCATTATTGATATACACTGAACAGCAACTGCCCATCTCCCACTGCTGTCAGGCCCTGGCAATACCATTTCACTTTGTGCTTCAATGAATTTGACTACAGACTTCATATAAGTAGAAGTCATGTAGTTTCTGTCCTTCTGTGGTTGACTAATTTCACTTAGCATAATTTCTTCAATGTTCATTCATTTTGTAGTATATAACAGGATTTCCTTCATTTTTTATGACTTAATTATATTCTTTATATGTATAAAGAATTTTAATTTTCATCTAAGAACATCTAGGTTTAGTTTCAACTTCCTGGGTACTGTGATTAATGCTATAATGAACATGAAATTACAATTATCTCCTTGAGATCCTGTTTTCCATTCTTTTGGATAAATAACCAGAAGTAGGATTGCTAGATGGAGAAGGCAATGGCACCCCACTCCAGTACTCTTGCCTGGAAAATCCCACGGACGGAGGAGCCTGATGGGCTACAGTCCATGGGGCCGCTAAGAGTCGGACACGACTGAGTGACTTCACTTTCACTTTTCACTTTCATGCGTTGGAGAAGGAAATGGCAACCCACTCCAGTGTTTTTGCCTGGAGAATCCCAGGGACAGGGGAGCCTGGTGGGCTGCCATCTGTGGGGTCGCACAGAATCGGACACGACTGAAGTGACTTAGCAGCAGCAGCAGCAGCAGGATTGCTAGATAATATCATAATTCTAATTTTCATTTTTTGAAGAATCTCTGCTAATATTGCATAGGAATTCCAATTTCTTCACATCCCCATCAACACTTGTTATTATCTTTTCTTTAGTTAATAGTTTTTTTTTTTTCCCCCAAGGTTAATGTGTTAGTTTTGAGAGATGTTAACACAGGGAAAGCTGAGAAGGATACACAGACTCACTGTAATATTAGTATGCAATTCTTTCTTAAGCCAAAATTGTCTTTAAAAAATGGTATTTTAAAAATATCATTATGTAAATGTTAAATGAAAGCTGCTGCTTTGAGGAGTAAAACAAATATACACCAAACACTTTAGCTCTAAGCACTGTAGATACATCTTTAAACTTTACTTTTCAGAGATCCTTAATGCTATTTTTATGAAATGTAGCACCCAATATGAGAGGAGAAAAATTTAAATATTTTCTAATGATTTTATTTATTTTTAGAGCATTTCAGAAGGGTAACTCTTGTCTTCAGGAAGAGATAAGAACTCAGCCACTGAAGAAACTATTCATTTCTTCTAATTCTCCTCCAGTTTGCTTATAATTATAAATCTGTATAAGCTAACATAATCCTACAGGATACAGAGAGATAAATACTGGCTTCAGTAACTGAGGCCAAAAGAAAACAGATGACCCATAGCCAACTGCAGTTGGGTCATAGTGATTTTTCTGTCATATCATTCATAAAACATTTAATTTTCCAATCAAATTTACAGTGCCACTCAACTCAGTTTATGGCATGCATGACAATCTTCCCTCATACCACAGTGGAAGCCTCACATTAGGTTCTCACAGTCAACAAGGATTGTTTAAAAATAATACTTGCTTGACATTTTTCCTGAGGTGTCATTAGTTTTCAGTTTGTCATGTTTTTATCTAATCTGAGTGTGCCACCTATGAAATAACACAGGTACCATCAGGATTATCAGGAGAGTTAGTTCCTTTCAGCCAGAACAGTGTATCCTTACATGGCAGCTTCCTTTGTCACCCTGGCATTTTCAATTGCAGGAGATTTGGCTGTGAGAGAGGACAGTTTGAATCTGTTCGAGCTCTGCCTCTCTTAATAACATACTTGAAAGTGACATGAAACTTTTCAAGTTTGAAGAAATAACCATTAAAAAAAACAGTAAAATAGCTTTTCTCCTTCACTGAGTGGTTTAAACCTTTTCCCTGCGGGGGGAGGCAGGGGCGGGGAAGGCAGGTTTTAAGGGAAAAAAAAAAAAAAATCCTTGCATTATTGAAAATGCATCAGTCTCCCAGGGCTTCATTGTCAGTTTCCACCATTGTGTATTGAAAGACAGTCTTGTCAGATTTGAGGCTTGTGGTTGTCTGGTGCATGTGATGCAATTGAAAAATGCCATTTTGATGAAGAATAGACAGATACAATCTCCTCTGATTTGAAGTAAACCAAGCAAAGGCATCAAGGGACTTTATCAATGTTACTTAATTATAAGCTGGGACAGATGATTAGTGTTGTGAATATAATGCTGTTATATTGCTTTTCTCAAACGAAGTGAAATATATTAATCAGATTATCCTACACAGGGATGCTTTAAGTGGAATTTAATTTATGAGACTGTTTTTCTTTTCTCTCATGAAGAAGTTGTCAAAATATACTCTAAAATATAGCTATGTGAAGGATTGAAATTTGTAAGGCCTCCTCAGACAATCATTTTGTCTTTCTGCATTTCTTTTTCTTGGGGATGGTCTTGATCACTGCCTGCTATACAATATCATCAACCTCTGTCCACAGTTCTTCAGGCACTCTGTCTATCAGATCTAATCCCTTGAATCTATTTGTCACTTCCACTGTATAATCATAAGGGATTTGATTTATGTCATAGCTGAATGGTCTAGTGGTTTTCCCTACTTTCTTCAATTTAAGTCTGAATTTGGCAATAAGGCGTTCATGATCTGAGCCACAGTCAGCTCCCGGTCTTGTTTCTGCTGACTGTATAGAGTTTCTCTATCTTTGGCTGCAAAGAATATAATCAATCTGATTTTGGTATTGACCATCTGATGATGTCCATGTGTAGAGTCTTCTTTTGTGTTGTTGGAAGAGGGTATTTGCAATGACCAGTGTGTTCTCTTGGCAAAACTCTGTTAGCCTTTAACCTGCTTCATATTGTGCTCCAAGGCCAAATTTGCCTGTTACTCCAGGTATCTTTTGATTCCCAAATTTTGCATTCTAGTTCCCTATGATGGAAAGGATATCTTTTTTGGGTTTTAGTTCTAGAAAGTCTTGTAAGTCTTCAAAGAGGCACAGAGAGTAAAAGGGGTCGCAAAGAGTTGGATGCAACTGAGCGACTAAACTGAAATGAGGAGTGAAATATGTGGTAGATTTTCAGTGTACTATTCTTCAGAACATTTAGCTTAGCCTACCTTTGTGTGGTCTCTTACTTCATTTATTCTGGCCTTGGTCTTGTTACTTGTTTTGACCACTAGAACAAAAGTTATCATGAAGAAGGCTGAGCACCGAAGAATTGATGGTTTTGAATTGTGGTGTTAGTGAAGACTCTTGAGAGTCCCTTGGGCTGCAAGGAGATCAAACCAGTCAATCTTAAAGGATATCAATCCTGAATATTCATTGGAAAAACTGATGCTAAATTGAAACTCAAATACTTTGGCCACCTGCTGTGAAGAGCTGACTCATTATAAAAGACCCTGATGCTGGGAAAGACTGAAGGCAGGAGAAGAAGGGGACAACAGAGGATGAGACGGTTGGATGGTATCACTGACTCAACAGACATGAGTTTGATCAAGCTCCAGGAGATGGTGAAGGACAGGGAAGCCTGGTGTGTTGCAGTCCATGGGGTGGCAGAGTCAGACACAACTGAGTGACTGATCAAAAACAAAATGTTGCAAGCATAAAGGTGAAAAACATTTACATGATGGAAACCCTTCAACTGCCTTTGTTTAACAAAGCCCAAGTCTCTATGTGTAATGAAAGAGACAAATGGATAACTCATTTATCACCCTGACTAGTGGCCTGCCAATGTCCAAAAGCATAGGTGAGTGAAATGATGCAGACACATGAGTGATTCCAATTAAAATCAAAAGTAGAGATGCTCAGCTTAGCCCAATATAAATGGTTCACCCTCTTAATTATAAGCTAAATTGATGTGTATTATTTTAAGCCAACATATTTGGGATGTTTTAATGCTGCCACCTTTTATAGATACAGTGTGAAGTACTTAGCAATCACCTACAGAGTCTTTCTCAGATGCTTCATCAATCTGAGGCATGCAGAAAGGTGAATATAGGGAAAATAACACATTACATTGGAAATAGTATATGTAACTAGACATTTTTTATCTGAATTATAAAAAAGGGAAATACAGTCCTAGGAACAGTTTCCAGGAAAGCAGAATGGCCATGTTTATTGTCTCATGTGGTAGTGGGCTACTGATGCAGTCCTTGGATTATAATGCCAGCTGGTACAAAGAGGGTTGATGTATAAGTCAGTTGCAATATTTTAGATCACTCTTGAATAGTTTTAATATATATAGCATAAAACAATAACATTTATAACCAGATAGCATTTGGATTTTGATTAGAATAAGCATTTTATAGACACATTTTAAAAACTTTCATTAAATGTGATACCAGTATTATAGAATGACTAAATGTCATGATCTACAAAAGATACCTAGAACTTCCTAGGTAGCTCAGTGAAAGAATTCGACTGCCAATACAGGCAACGCAAGAGACATCAGTTTGATTCCTGGGTTGGGAAGATCCCCTGGAGAAGGGAATGCCTACCCACTCCAGTATTCTTGCCTAGGAAATCCCATGGACAGAGGAGCTTGGTGGGTACCAGTCCATGAGGTCACAGAGAGTCGAACAGGACTGAGCAGCTGAACACACACACACACACAAAGATATCTAGTGATGCATTTAATAGTTACATGATTTGATATCTTGGATTTAATTTAAAACAGTATAGCCACTTCCCTTCTGAAAAGTGGGGGAGATATGAAATAAGCATGGCAGACTGTTGGTAATTGTTAAAACATAATTATGAGTACATAAATTCTCACCATTCCATTTTCTATTCTTTCATATGTGTTTTTAAAATGTTCACATTTCAAAAAGTAAAAAGAGTAAAGTAAAATATTACAATTTTCTAGTTCTTTTCCAAAATCCATGACATTATCAATCTGATGAAACTTTTCCTCTTCACTCTCTGACCTGTCTCTGAACAGTCCAAGCCCCTAGTATCCCTAAGACATTTTGAAGACTTTATAGCCTGTGAGAGATGTATTTCTTGTTAATGGGGCAGGTAGAAGCTCAAACAATTAACTGGGGAAAAACTGATGCTACAGTATTTTTGCTTGATATATTGAGCAGCTCAGGCTGATTAAATTTCATTGTAATTATTTTTTCTCTGACTCTGTCTTAAAATTACTTGATATCCTTTTACAATATTAAATCAGAATTGATATTTCCCTTATTATTCTACAACCCTAAATCAAAGATTTCAACTAATACCTTTATATGACAATAGTGCAATGGAATGTGAAAGACAAACTGGTAAACTGAAAACAATTTGAATGAGAGAAATATTAAAAAGACTGAAAAAATTTAAATGAAGAAATATCAGTTAGTGTTCATTCAACAACTAGGACTAAGGGTCAGTACATATCAGGAAGCATTTAACAGGAGGCTTCCTGTGTGCTGTTCTGGATCTGTCAGGAATCCTCTGTTCCTTATTAATTCCTGAATATTCAGGAATTAAGAGGAGAGGCAAGCCTCTCCCAGGGCTGAGGGATCCAGGCATTTCTTTTGTTAATTTTTCAATATGGTGATAAGTACCCTCTTCCTTCTTATGATCCATATGGTAAAAGTGATTGTTTACAACTCTGTCTTTAATATGGATCACCTATGTTTTGTAAGTCTGGAATTCCAATCTTTATCTGAGAATAACTACCTTGTATGCCCACACCATGTTGATTAAAACACCTTTTGCTCCATCAGAGCTTTGGTCCCCGTGTCTTTATTTCTTTTCTTTCTCTCTCTCTCTCTCTCTATTGCTGGCTGATTTCCTGGAACATGAAAGCCAGCTGTGTAACCCAGGAAATATTAGCCTCTCTCCTTCTTTCACTTTCTCATCATCGACTCTGGAGCACCAGGTTCCGGTCCATTAAAGGACCTCAACAAGTACATACTATATGGCAAGGACAGTTGGATTCCAAAAATTTGAGAATGTTTAAAATAGGCAAAAGTCGAGATATATTTACAGTTTTTCATGTGATGCAGAAACACAGATGTTAAACTAGCAAACATGGCACATGAAAATGCAAACTAGAGAAACTCGGAATCCATGTATAAATATATATATGGATATATTTTAATGAAATTACTTTTTATCAGAATGGCATAAAGGTCCTAGGAAATCATGTCGTGAAAATTGGGAATTCAATAATAAATATTCGAGGAGCCATTTTTATGTTTTTAAATTATACTTTAGCTGCAATCTATATGTGATAAACATAAAATATGCCATAATGATAGGTATAATAGTAAGATTAGACTATTAAAAGAAAAGATACAGTATAAAAATGTAAAGTTGTAAATGTATGATTTTAATATAAAAGTATAATTCGATTATATATATATATATAATTCAATTTAACATATTATGGAAACTTAAAACTTCACAGTCATAAAAATCCTACAGTGGCATAAAGGGCATGAGTTTTTGATCCATTCACATTCAATATAAATGTCCTAATTATAGGGTTAGTCATCTTTAGTTCTTTTAATTATATCAAAATTTTATACTATCTGGTATAATTTATTGATGTTTCCAAATATTTATACATTTTGATAAAACTGTTGCTTCAAAAATATTGTATAATGCCCTTTACATATTTCATAATATAATTAATTAGGCATATATTTGATTATATAATTAGTAGTGGGCATAACAAAATCTAAAAGCTGGTAACAGAGAGCAAATATAACTAGATTTCATTGAAAAATTTGTTGTTCCAAAAATGTGTGACCAACATGTTAGTTAATATTCATAGTCTCAGTTGAGAAACAAGAAAATTTTGAAAATTCATATTAACTCAATTTTATTATTTTCCAAATATTTTAGACACATATTAAAAATGCAATCATCTTTATAATTTTTAAATAATAACTTTGTGACTTTTTATTTTCATAGGAAAATCTAAGCACAGAAAATTCTTATGCAGTCACATCACAATTCTTATGCAGTCTTAAAAATCACATAAAGTAATAAACCTTTGTGTTAGCATCAGGTCCCTCAGTGACACCTGCTTGCAGGCATTTGAACTTATTGAGAGAACAGGTGGGAAATTTGCAGAAAAATACACGAAGAGACATGTCTACAATGTAGGTAATGTAATGTTAGCAGATAGGAGTTATGAAAACTCCTGTCATACTGCTGCTGCTGCTGCTAAGTTGCTTCAGTTGTGTATGACTCTGTGCAACTCCATAGACGGCAGCCTACCAGGCTCCCCCGTCCCTGGGATTCTCCAGGCAAGAACACTGGAGTGGGTTGCCATTTCTTTCTCCAATGCATGAAAGTGAAAAGTGAAAGGGAAGCCACTCAGTCGCGTCCGACTCTTCATGACCCCATGGACTGCAGCCTACCAGGCTCCTCCGTCCATGGGATTTTCCAGGCAAGAGGACTGGAGTGGGGTGTCATCTCTTTCTCCAAACTCCAGTCATATCAGATACTAAATTCAAAACAAAGAAGGGATACACATTTCATGAAAAAGGGAAAACACATGTGGAATGGCAGAATAAGAGCCTTAAAAAAAATCTGCTCTTACCATAAAACCAATAAAGATCACTTGTTTAAAAAAAAAAAAAAACACTGAAAATCATCAAACTTTCTTAACTCAAGAAATTAAGCAAAGGTTTGTAATAATCAGTTGATCCTTTATTCAGAAAAAAATGGCTGACCTCTTTAACAATAGCAGAATTTCTGACATTTTACCTTGCCCTGTTTCCTATGGTATTGTCTTAACATCCTGCAACCTCAAAACATGATACCTGGAAACCAGCCACTGGAAGGAGCAGATTGAATTTGGAGTTACCCAGAGGGCCTTGTTTGCAGAATTTCTCTAATTAACATGTTTGGAAAATTCCTTGGAAAACCCCATTTACAGGGCTTGTCTTTATTTGATCTGCCTCAGAACACTCACAGTAAAAGTTCAATACCCATGGTGTTGGTTAAAAGCAGTCACAAGAATTACTTAATATTGTTAAATAATGGCTTGAGTCTCTGATATGAACTAGAGCAAAGAATGAGCTACCCAAAAAGGTTAAAAGAAAGATCTGGAAATTTTTTGTTCATACAGGGTTTTGAAAAATTCTGACATATTCCTGAATATCCACAAAACCACATATATGTACAAAGATGTGAATATGGCAAAGAAGATAAGGAATAGGTTCTAATATCTCATGTCCAACTTACCTGCAAAGACAAGAAATGAAGTCTAAGACAGAGTTATAAACAGCCATAGAATGAAGGCATCCTTCAAATGTACACAGTACATGTAAAAAGACATTGATTCAATGTAGTTAAGGAAATGCAGTAGTATAAGTTAATATGGTGATAATTTCAGTGGCTACATATGACACAGACTATTACAGAAATTAACTAAAGAAAAAAATATTCATTGGCAGTAATACCAATGACAAAATTAACAGCACAACATAAATAACAAATAGAGGAGAGAGGATCTGATATCCAAAGTTGCTCATTATATTATTTTAAATGTCAAGTTTTAAAACAAAAAAATTATGAGACATGCAAAGAAACATGAGCATATGGCTCATACACAGGAAAAAACTGTAGTCACAAAACTATCCCTAAGGAATTTCAAATGTTGCACTTAATAAAGTAATATATTGTCAAGTATCATAAATATATAAAATTTAAAATGTCTTGTCTAATGAATCACTGTGGATGGTGATTGCAACCATGAAATTAAAAGATGCTTGCTCCTTGGAAGGAAAGCTATGACCAACCTAGACAGCATATTAAAAAGCAGTCCATCAGCAGATGAATGGATAAGAAAGCTGTGGTACATATACACAATGGAGTATTACTCAGCCATTAAAAAGAACACATTTGAATCAGTTCTAATGAGGTGGATGAAACTGGAGCCTATTACACAGAGTGAAGTAAGCCAGAAAGAAAAACACCAATACAGTATACTAACACATATATATGGAATTTAGAAAGATGGTAACAATAACCCTGTGTATGAGACAGCAGAAGAGATACTGATGTATAGATCAGTCTTATGGACTCTGGGAGAGGGAGAGGGTGGGAAGATTTGGGAGAATGGCATTGAAACATGTATAATATCATGTATGAAACGAGTTGCCAGTCCAGGTTCAATGCATGATACTGGATGCTTGGGGCTGGTGCACTGGGACGACCCAGAGGGATGGTATGGGGAGGGAGGAGGGAGGAGGGTTCAGGATGGGGAACACATGTATACCTGTGGCGGATTCATTTCGACATTTGGCAAAACTAATACAATATTGTAAAGTTTAAAAATAAAATAAAATTTTAAAAAAATGAAAGAAAAATAAAAAAGAAAAAATAAAAAGCAGAGACATTACTTTGCCAACAAAGGTCTGTCTAGTCAAAACTATGGTTTTTCCAGTAGTCATGTGTGGTTGTGAGAGTTGGACTATAAAGAAAGCTGAGCGCAGAATTGATGCTTTTGAACTGTGGTGTTGGAGAAGACTCTTGAGAGTCCCTTAGACTGCAAGAGATCCAACCAATCCATCCTAAAGGAGATTTTCCCTGGGTGTTCATTGGAGGGACTGATGTTGAAGCTGAAACTCCAATACTTGACCACCTGATGTGGAGATCTGACTCATTTGAAAAGACCCTGATGCTGGGAAAGATTCAGGGCAGACGGAGAATGGGACAACAGAGGATGAGATGGTTGGATGGCATTACTGACTTGATAGACTTGGGTTTGGGTGGACTCCAGGAGCTGGTGATGGACAGGGAGGCCTGGCATGCTGTGGTTCATGGGGTTGCAAAGAGTCGGACAGGACTGAGTGACTGAACTGAACTGATGAAAGGAGAGAGTGAAAAAGCTGGCTTAAAACTCAACATTCAAAGAACTACAGTTATGGCATCTGGTCCCATCACTTCATGGCAAATAGATGGGGAAGCAATGAAACAGTGACAGACTTTCTTTCTTTGGCTCCAAAATCACTGCAGATGGTGACTGCAGCCATGAAATTAAAAGACTCTTGCTCCTTGGAAGAAAAGCCATGACCAAGCTAGACAGCATATTAAACGCAGAGGCATTACTTTGATGACTGAAGTCCATCTAGTAAAAGCTATGGTTTGTCTAATAGTCATGTATGGATGTGAGAGTTGGACTGTGAAGAAAGCTGAGCACCGAAGAATTGATGCTTTTGAACTGTGGTGTTGGAGAAGACTCTTGAGAGTCCCTTGGATTGCAAGAAAATCAAACCAGTCCATCCTAAAGGAAATCAGTCCTGAATATTCAGTGGAAGGATTATTGCTAAAGCTGAAGCTCCAATACTTAGGCTACTTGATGTGAAGAATAGACTCATTGGAAAAGACCCTGATGCTGGGAAAGATTGAAGGCAGGAGGAGATGGGGATAACAGAGGATGAGATGGTTGGATGGCACCACTGACTTGATGCGAATGAGTTTGAGCAAGCAACATGAGTTAGTGAGTGTCCAGGGAGACCTGGCGTGATGCAGTCCATGGGATAGCAAAGAGTTGGACATGACTGAGTGACTGAACTGAATGAATTAAAGCAAATTTATTAGAGAATGGTATATCTCCAAAACAATATCATAAAAAACTTAAAGTATGAAAAAGATCAAATAGGAATTCTGGAAATGAACAATGTAACTGAAATGAAACAGTCTACATGGGCTTAAAAAATTTGAACTGACAGAAGAAATAATCAGCATACTTGAATATAGATTCCTGAATATCATCTAGATTGAGGAAGACACACACACACACACACAACAATGAAGAAAATATAGCAGTTCCAGTGACCAGCTGGTGCACTGTCAAGCACCCCAATGTACAGTGGAGGTCCCAGAATACAGCTGTGAAACAGCAGAAATACTCTTTATTTATTTTTTTCCTTTTTTTAAAATTTTATTTTATTTAACTTTACAATATTGTATTGGTTTTGCCATATATCAAAATGAATCTGCCACAGGTGAATATGTGAATATACTAACATGTCATCTGCAGTTTTACTTCTTCCTTTGCAATTTGGATTCCTTTCATTTGTTTTTCTTCTCTGATTTCTGTAGCTCTGACTTCTTCTTTATTGAAACACGAAAGACCCTGAGTGGTCCAAGCAATCCTGAGAAAGAACAGAGCTGGAGGAATCATGCTCTCTCACTTCAGACTATATTAAAAAGCTACAATAATCAAAGTAGTATGGTACTAGCATAAAAACAGACAATAGATTGCTCGAACAGAATAGAAATCCCAGAAATAAACCCATGCATTCATGGTCAATTGGTCATGTACAGAGGAGGCAAGAATAAAGAACAGAGGGAAAAACAGGCCCTTCAATAATTGGTGCTGGGAAAACTGGACAGCTACTTATAAAATAATGAAATTAGAACATTGTCTAATACCATATACATAAACACAAAATGGATTAAAGACCTAAATGCAAGACCAGATAATATAAAACTCCTAGAGGAAAGCAAAGGAACACTCTTTGACATAAATTACAATATTTTTTGTATCCAAAAGGAAACCATCAATAAAACAAAAACAACTTACCAAATAGGAGAAGATATTTGCAAATGGTATGATTGATAAATGGTATTGATAAATGGTATGATAGTAACATATGTAAACAGTTCCTACAAAAAGTGAACAAAGTAGCCAAAATTGGACTGTTTGTCTCTTGTTAAAAACAAATCACCCTGGGGGAGATGCACATTTATATAACTTTTCTAGAGAAAATTTCCAATTGCATTTTCCCACAGGAGCTGGTGGTAGACAATAACAAGTTACATAGAACTCTTTTCAGTGAGGACTTGCTGCCTAGCTACTCAGATTGTAGACAATGGATAGCTTCGAGCTATTAACTCCTTCAGGCTGCTTTCCCAGGGCAGCTGGTATTTGTCTATTTATGAAGGTATGGAAAGAAACACCCATCCATTTTGGCCCAAGCAGCATACTTCAGCATACACTATATTCTTCAGAATCCCCTACCAGGCTTTGTTGGGCTGAAGCTCTCCATTTAACTTCTCCCCTGTGTAATCCTACTGCACCTCCCTTCCTTTCACAGTAGTCACTTAAAAAAATCCAAACTATTATAAGCCAGAAAGAAAAACACCAATACTGTATACTAACGCATATATATGGAATTTAGAAAGATGGTAACAATAACCCTGTGTACGAGACAGCAAAAGAGACACTGATGTATAGCACAGTCTTATGGACTCTGTGAGAGAGGGAGAGGGTGGGAAGATTTGGGAGAATGGCATTGAAACATGTAAAATATCATGTATGAAACGAGTTGCCAGTCCAGGTTCGATGCACGATACTGGATGCTTGGGGCTGGTGCACTGGGACGACCCAGAGGGATGGTATGGGGAGGGAGGAGGGAGGAGGGTTCAGGAGGGGGAACACATGTATACCTGTGGCGGATTCATTTTGATATTTGGCAAAACTAATACAATTATGTAAAGTTTAAAAATAAAATAAAATTTAAAAAAAAAGAAAAATAAATAAATAAAATACTTTAAATATGAAAAAAAAAAAATCCAAACTATTTCAGCCTCTGCTTCCGGAAAAAAAGCCTGTACTGCTTCATGCCAGGATCATCCGTCCAAGGAGGCAAGCAATAAGTTAAGGCTAAAGGCTGGAATTTGACTGTCTGAATGATATTGAGATACATTGGTGGTAGGAAGAGTGCAGACAGCCCTTGTGGAACAGACAGCAGACTGTGGAACAAGTCCACAGTCTAACTGATAAAAAATGTATGTGAGGTGAATGTGAATGAAGGACTGATGGAAGTGAATGCACCAGCAGACACAGTGTATCGGGCATCTGAGAAGCATGGGGGAAAATAGCTATGCTATTGAAGCACTACCCCCAGGACATGGAGGAAGGCAGCTGTTAAAGCAGTGGTGGATGATAACAGGCTCTGGGGCATCTGATCATGAAGCTGGCATTTTTCTCTGATTCTGTTTGTCCTCAACCCAGACATACTAGTTCTATCTCATGGTACATTCTCACTGGTCTGCCACACCTACCATACCTGTGCATGAAGGGCAAGTCTGGCCAAGGTCACTTGGTCTTCTATAGTCAGAGGTCTTGAGTGTCCCAGAACTCAGCCATGCAACTAGGGAGTTTTTCAAAAGCTGTGTACCTCTCTCCTGCAGATAGCATGGCTTTGTTCTACAACCCGTATCTTGTATTGTGATTCTCTCATAAGGGATGCTATGTTTCATTTCCTTCTCTGATATCTCCAAAATCATAGCTCCTGCCAGATCATCTGCTTGTTAACATCATTCCTTCTTGGAATCTTGTGTAAAGATAGGGTGCCTGGAGCTAAAGTAGCCATCCTGTAAGCAAACTGTGAAGAATGTCACAGTTAGTTTTGCAGACCTAGTGTCCTAAAACTTGACCTTTGAATAAAGCTTTCACACTCTATTTTCACTAAATTTTAACAATGTTATGCTTTTAGCCATTTTTTTGTTGTTTTACAATTTCCATTTCTTTAAAAGTTTTCGTATATGATTTGGTAATAGGAAATAAATAAATAAATCTATGCATTTATAGGTTTCCATGTGAAATTTTTGTATCATTAGGATGTATCTCAGAGATAAATAGTGAACTCAGTCACTTAAGTGGGTGCACTAGTCACCCTTGTTCTCTGCTAATGCTTCATTTTTCTAGATGGAGTCATCCCCTTTCAACTGAGCATTTTCTTTTTCATTCGGGTATTACAGTCTACTTAAGATACTTCAGTATATATGAACATCTCTGCTGATTTCAGCAATAGCACTGCGCACAATTTGCTTGCCTTATTTTTGTTAAATTACAGTGTGTTGTTTCTCATGAGTTGCCTCAGTTCCTCATGAAACTAAATTTTCTGTAGCTAGAAAGCATAGTTGGCATGATATATTTGGATATGTCTAAATAACATCTGTGACCATAGTTTACGTTATGTCAGTAAACTCTTGCATGTTATAGTTTCGGTTTTAGGGCATGACTTTGTAAGAGAAGGATGGCAGTAGCAGAAAATGACCAAGTGCCAAGATTTGTCTAATTTATTTTTCCAAAGAATTAACAGTAAAAAATCTTAGACTTTTTAGGATTCCTAAAAAATTGATAGTTTCATATTTTAAATTAATTAAATGGATTTAATTGTATTTTCTTAACCAAACAAAATATTTTAGAATGTGACCTTTTTTTATATCATAGTTATTTTTTTGTGTGTACAAACATTTGTGAAGTAATTAGTTATTTACCTATTTACAGGGCTTCCCTGGAGGCTCAGATGGTAAAGAATCTGCCTGCAGTGTCACAGACCACAGTTCAATCCCTGAGTTAGGAAAATTCTCTAGAGAAAGGAATGGCTACCCATGCCAGTATTCTTACCTGGAGAATTCCATGACAGAGGAGTCGGACACAAACTCTTAACTCTTCACACTTGATTAAACATGAAAAAGATTTGTTAACTTTTAATACAAGTTCAATTATTTTAATATGAGATGGATGATAGTAAGATGATAAATGATTGATTCTATTTATAGGTATATGCATAGATGGATAGATGGAAATCGAATATACAGCGGTGAGGTGTATAGAGAATATTAACTTCTTGTTAATATACCACTTTAACAGCTACAAGTAATCTAGTCAAATTTTTCTGGTTACTTCTCTCATTATTTTTATTTCCACCCATTATGTCTTATAATGTTTAAGTGATGCATATACACATCTTTGAACATACTGTTACACTATAATGTGTCACTAGCATGCTATGAGAGTGAGAAGACAGACACTTGGAAAATAAAATTATCACTTCAAAAAGAAGATAGAAATTCTAAGAATTATTTTAATAATTATTTTATTATTCTAAGAATAATAGTTTGGAGAACACTAATAATATCTAAATATCATAAACAGCTAAAATCCATATCTGGAAAATTAAAATTAATTATCATTTAAGGAAGATCCAGATATTCTCAATAGTAAAGGATGTACAGATTTCAAAGCTAAATATTCATTAAAGTATACTTGACACACTTTTCTATACATGCAGTTTTGATTCTTTTAAATCATGGTATATAATTTTTCTGTACAAAAATATTATTTAACTTTTCATACCATACCACCTCTCACTACTATTTCTCTAATTGAAATTATGATTTATTTATCAATATTATAACTTCAATATTATTAAATATTAAAGCAATGAAGGTGCTCATTAACAATGGACAAACATAACTTACTTTTAAAATCAGAATCATACTTGCTTTGTTTCTGGAAAAATAAGGCATTTCTAATTGAGAACATTGAAGATATGTTGTTACAACACACTGATATTTTCATGTGTTTTTTTATATGTTTTGCTGTAAACATTTTAACATGCTACACATTTTAAGAGTAAAAAATAATTCTGATTGGTAAACACAATTCTCATTTTTCAAAATTTATGAAGAGAATAATAGAAAAGCAAAGATAATCCAATGTAGTTTTAAATTTCCAGTGGAATTTGTGTTTTGGCTGGAAATGTCACTTAGTGGCCAAAAATGATAGTCACAGATATAGTACTATAGAAGGACTAAAGAAATGTCTAAAGAGACAGATATGAAATCTTCTGTGAAGGACATAGAGGACATATCACAATATCAAGTGTAAAGTGAATTTCAGCATATAACTTCATTTGTTGCCACCTTATCCTTGTCATATCACAACCACCATCACTCAAACTGAATCATTCTCTATTTGATGTTATAACTGCTTCTATCAATCTGTTCTTGGAAAGAATTCTCATTCAACCCCTCTTCACTTGATAACTGCTTCTGTTCTACTGATACTCTACTCTGAGTATTTCTGAAGGAAATGACCTGCCTGTCTTAAAAAAAAAATCTCATTCTTGGCATATATTTGCAGTACATGCAAGGAAAGTTACTGTGAAATAGATCCTATTTCTCAAATATCAGTACCTATAAATTATGTAATATATTTGTTAAACTTTCCCCAAGTATTTTTAAACAGTTAAATTTGATAAGAATTTTATGTCTAAAATCTTCAAGGTAGTAAAAATCATTCAAATAAGAACTGTTTATTTTTTGTGTTGTACTTTTATAAAAGTACAGTATAAAGATTATGTGAATGTTTATGAAAATTCATGAGATAATAATGTAGGTTTTTTTCATGGTTAATTCTGTTTATCCTAAGTCATTTTAGTTTAACCATTACTGAAAGACCTTATTGTGATTTTTAATAAACACTATGAAACATATTGTGAAGTTCTTTGAAAAGGCAATTCAGATGAAAAACAAAGTTAATGGTTTTGTTTTGTTTTTGTTTTTCAAAAATAAAGGATGTAATCTCAGTTACATCAAAAATAGTAAATCATACCCTTGTTGACTCAGTTTGAGCAGGTTACTCCAGGATTCCTGGTCGCAGGACACAGCAGATTCTCCTTCAAGCTAACCCTATTTCTTATATATCAGTAACACCTTAAATTGCATTCTTTGCCTTCCTTGGGGACAGGGTGGTCTCTCTGGGTAATCTTAAAGTCAAAAGAGAATTGATGTTGTCTCAGAAGTACCTAATTAGTTAGTGTCTTAGCCTACATGTGGAGTTGATGGTTTTCAGTGTTCCCTTCGACCTATCCGAAAGGCCTCTAACTTTGATACTACAGTCCATGTATACATAATGCCAGGTAGTTGGGTGATCAACTACTTCTCTTCTTGTCCCCACAATTCTGCAGTTCTCTAAGAATAGGCTTTGTATCTTCAGTATCATTTCTATTTTTTTTCTCTCTATTGTAGTGTAGAATTCACACTTTGTGATGTAGTTGACTCTGTTTGCCTTCCTCTTAATATACCAGAGCTGCTGCTGCTGCTGCTGCTAAGTCATTTCAGTCGTGTCTGACTCTGTGTGACCCCATAGACGGCAGCCCACCAGGCTTCCCCATCCCTGGGATTCTCCAGGCAAGAACACTGGAGTGGGTTGCCATTTCCTTTTCCAATGCATGAAAGTGAAAAGTGAAAGTGAAGTCGTTCAGTCGTGTCAGACTCTTAGCGACCCCATGGACTGCAGACCACCAGGCTCCTCCATCCATGGGATTTTCCAGGTAAGAGTACTGGTGTAGGGTGTCATCGCCTTCTCCGATACCAGAGCTAAGGGAATTCAAATATCATTTTTATCTCTTAATAGGGGAAAATTTTTAGAATAATATCTGTGTTCTAAAAATTCAATATATAAATTATTTCATTACTACCTTACTTTGGGTTTCAATACATATTGAGTTAACTGCTTTGAAATACCCATACTACAAAATAACAACAAAATATCATTTCTTTCTCTTGTACATTGCAGTTAAAACAACCTCCTCTCTAGCTTACTCTTCTCAGATGGAGATGTAGAGATGAGAATGATTGCTTTTGAATTGTTGACGTTGCAATATATAGAAATCGAAGAAGTTAGTATTCACCTTAGTTCACTACTAAAATGGAAATTTGAAGCAAAATCCTTACTTTTAAAAGTAGTAGGCTATAGAGGAGGTTATTTTAATTGGAATGTACAAGAGAAAAAAATTATATTTTTGTTATTTTGTAGTATTGGTATTTCAATTCAGTTATCTCAGTATGTGTTAAAACCTAAAATTAATGATAATAAAATTATTTAAATATATAATTTTTAGAACACAGAAATCTGGAATCTTAAGAGCTTACTTTTCTAGGTCTAGCATAAAGATTGTGCTGCTTAGCGATAAAAAAGTTTCTTATAAAAGACACTGTCATTAAATAAATTCTTACACATAGCCAGTAAAAGTAAAGCTTTCTTCTCCTTTGCTAGTTTGAGAAGTGACTTTACAAAACAAAATTATTTTAATGTTCTACTTCTAACTGCCTTTAGTTACTATTAGTCAAGTTGTTTTGTTGCTGATGCATCATTAGGTTCCTCACGTTAGACAGATATTCTATTGAAACGTGTTGGATCAATTGAAAACTGTACCTGGCGATAAAGGAGCGCCTAGGTTTATCATAATGGGAGCAAATCAAATGTTACAAATTCACATGAAAAGAGTTTATCTCATTTGAAATCAATTCTACTCTAATCTTTCAATTGCTCACAATAAAATCACTTGTAATAATATGTTATTTTCTAACCTGCCATAATTGATTTTCATAAGCACAAGTTTTCTAGAGATGAAAAAATTAACTTTTAAGTTTTTGTTTAAGCTTATATTATTTTAAAGAGCTTTATTTTATTAGTATTATATGTTATGACATTGCATTATATATTAATGTTTATATAAATATTATCTTAAGCAAAATAAATTAGAAATTAAGTCAAATGGGAAATTTGTATTGTAAGACTTTAATTTGATTAAATCCAATGATCTAAGATTTAATAAATCTACTTGAAATATAAATTTTAAAAATCCTTGTTAAAAATCTACTTGAAAGATAAATAAGGTAAAGATGCTGATCATTGAATCAGAAAAATAAGGAAACACAAATCAGTAACTGACTATAAAGAGCATAGAATATTAAGTTAAAAATATTCATGGAATGCATTATAGTGCACAATATAACATATATTTCTAGTAATAAAATAAATTCATCAAGACTTGTTTCTTGATCTTGGGACTATCAAGAAAATGTAATTTTCTCCATTATTATATATAATGGAGTTAATTTAAACCTTTGTGGCACCAAGACATTTTGACTTTCCACTACTACCACTCCGACTCTGTACATTTTTTTACCCAATGAATTATTATCTTGCAAAAATAGTTGAGAAAATTTACTATCAAGCTACCAAACTTTAAAAAAAAAATTACAATAGCTCTTTTTATTCCTTTTAAGCCAAAAATCTGAAATTGATATCAATATTAAAGCATTGTGTTCTCATGATACATTTAGATTTAACTATAAATATCACATATTTATCACTAGTTATTTTAATGTTCCCTTTTGTATTTTCTTCTCTTTAAATTTTGTTCTTACTTTCTCTAAGTAATTTTGTGTTTCCTAAAGTTTATAGAAGCTCTTCAGTCTGAATCATTAGACATCTGAACTTATCTTTGTTCCTCTCTAAAGAGGTACATGTAATTCTTAGCTCAAAATCAGTTTGCCCTCAATTACCTATAAATGGTGTTCAAATGTCTCCTAGCTTCTAGTGTTGAAAATGAAAAAAACATAACAGTCTGCACTTTCTATGTAATATGTTCTTACTATATATACATGTATTCTTGTTACATATATATGTTCTGTTACCTACACACACACACATACACACACACACACACACACAAATATATATACACATATACTTGTATTAGATTTTGTGTTTCTTCCTTTGATTCATAAATGTCACCAGAATTCATCTGAGCATATGCCTTTTCTACTTAAAATGCAAAAACTTAGAGATTCACTTAAATACTAACAAATATTTATTTGCCTAAAATACATTTATTCTATTAATTATTCAGTTTAGTCCAGCATCTGTTCATATTATCAATTCTAAATTTCTAGTTGCACAGTAGTTCTCTAGGATTTTTTCCTTCAAATGCATTTCTTTTCAGTTCTACATCGTTTCTTCATTATAATTGCTTTGTTGTGAGACATTTTATTTTTTTGACATCTGTAGCCTTAATTCATTTCCATTTTGTTTTTTATTGCTTATATTTGAAGTTTTAAATATAATGGGATATGATTTTTAATTTCATAAAGTTATTTTAGCTCAAAATAGTTTTGTCTCTTATTCGACATAATTTCCTTGTTTCCACTTCCACTTACTAAGTACTCTGATTACTAATGTCCCAATCTCAGACAGGCATTATTGTGACCACCTTGTCTGCAAAAACACTCCCTCTCTCTAAGAATCATGCTTTTAATTATTTATATATAGTATTTTTATTAGTAGCACTTATACATATTTCTTACCATATTAAATGTGTATTTATTTGATTTTTAAATTTTGCCTGACAAATATAAGCTACTTACAACGGCAAATTTTTTAGTCAGGGTGGGAACGGTACCAGTGGTCACTCAGGAAATAAGTAGATAATTCCTTGGAACTTCTCATTTTTTTTATAATTGCAGTTATTTTTCTCCATATTTACTACCCTTGTGCATGCTAAGTCACTTCAGTCGTGTCCTACTCTGTGTCACCTTATGGATGGTAGCCCCCAAGGCTGCTCTGTCCATGGGATTCTCCAGGCAAGAAGGCTGGAGTGGGTTGCCATTTCCTCCTCCATGGGATCTTCTCCATCCAGAGATGGAACCTGAGTTTCTTCTGACTCCTGCATTGGCAGGCAGGTTCTTTACCACTAGGGCCACCTGGGAAGCCATCACTACCATTAGTAGAGAGCAAGAAATGGGGCTTCCCAGGTGGCCCTAGTGGTAAAGAACCTGTCTGCTAATGCAGGAGACATTAGAGACCTGGGTTTGATCCCTGGATGGGGAAGATCCCTTGGAGAAGGACATGGCAACCCACTCCAGCGTTCTTGCCTAGAGAATCCCATGGACAGAGGAGCCTGGTGGGCTATCGTCCATAGCGTCCCCAAGAGTTGGACACAATTGAAGTGACTTAGCACGCCTGCACACAGAGAGCAAGAATAGCAAATACTGCCCATACACAAAGTTTTATTTCACTCAAAAAGGAAGTCTCCTCCCAGCATAAGGGTCCCATAAATTAGCTCAGTGTACTCATAAAGCCAATAGGCAATGCAGTCCTCCTCAACACACCACTGAAGGGATTCAATACACCTGTCAGAATTCTCTTGTCACCAAATAAATGTATATCTTTTCCTTATTGTTTCTGTGTTCCCTGGCTTCTCAGGCAATGATACCAATTCCTGTAATAAATACTCTATAGAACTTGTTGACAAGCTTAAATTCCATCTCACCTAAAATCAAATTTTTATTTGTTGAATCTATTAATGACTTGGGAAAGAGAGGAAGCTTCTGTCTTTCTTGACCTCTCTTCTTGTTGCTTTCAAGGTCACTATATTTTATTAGAGAGCTTTTAAAAAACATTTTAAAGTATTTTGTACACACATTGTTTTTAATTCAAAGAAATATCACCAACAGTCAAAACTTTAAATTTAACTTTGAAAAAAATTTGATTTCACCAGAGGAGTTTTTAAGACATCCAATGCAAAGTCCTTATTATACAGATGAAGAAACTACGGCTGGAAGAGGTTACGGGACTATTGCTAGTTCACGATAGATATAAAATTGTAGAACAGGACATCTTTTGCCCAACTTGTACTCTGCTTAGTACACTAAGATGAATCATAAAATTTTACTGTAGATTAACTGGCAATTAATATTGCAATCAATATTAGAATTTCAAATCAATACTTTAAAATGCTATTATTCTTCTGGTTTTTTTTTATGGAAAATTCATTTTTAATCCTTTTAGTTTTGAAAACTTATTATATTAAAATCTTACCAAAGGAAGGATTGCAATTATTTCAGAAAATATGTGTGTGTATGTCTGCACACATGTGAATACAAAATAGCCCTGCAACCTCTTTGTTATTTATAACTTCCAGATTTTTCTAAACAGATAACTTGCCTCATCCTACTTTGTCAAAATTGAGCTCAGTGGCCATGTTTCATCCTTTTACTCTCTCATTTTAAGTCTAGCTTCATAGCTCCTTAATCATACTACTGAGTTTTCTTCAAAGCCCTTTCCATTTGTCAGCATCTTTATGACATTAAAGTGTCTCAAACCGAAGACAGTATAACAGGTGTGTGACCTTATCGACGTTCTTGTTTATTGCTTATTTTTCACCTGTCAGAAGAATATAATTGAAGCCTGATATGATGGGGAACTTTAAATGTATGGGATGGCATTCCTATATTTAAATGAAGGACCTCTATTTTTCCATGGAATGTGTAATGATAGCAAATCTTTAAAAATTAATCACTCCATGTAGTATGATACAAATCTGTGACATTTCATATATTATTTAGATGGCCTTTTTTTTTTTGAGTTCATAATAGCTAAGTACTGTCAGTTAACAGTTAATGTAATAGTTTGTAATGGTTACAAATTTCAGTTCTGCAAAGTTACTTTAAAAGGCTTCCAAATGTAAAAATACAGCAATCTACATTTTTGCATTTGAAAATAATTGGTTCTTTAAAGCTGGAGCTTTTGTACAAAGAATAGGTATTAGGTTTGCAAACAGAGCTTTCAAATGATATCTGGAGCTAAATTATCAGCACTCACCAAACACTTGAGTGTTTGATAAAATTAAGAAGAAAAATGAAATGATTTTTGTAACTCTTTCCAAAGCATCAAATTTGAGGGTTAGCCAGAAGGTAGCTTCAGCAATTTTTGCCAAAAAAGGGGAGAAAGTATGAAAGACAGAGAGAGAGAACATTAAAGTTAGCTTTTTTCTTTCTTCTTTAAAGAAAGAAAAGGAGTGTTGCCCATGAAATAGGAGATCACTAAAGATGAGGGGAAGCAGAACCTTTTTCAACTACTTTTTCAACATGTTATGAAAAGGCTGTTTGTGGCATACTTTGGTAAGAAGAGAGTGCCTGGAAACTCCTGATGTATAAGAAGAAGAACCCAAAGGTATGTAAGGGATGGTAAATATAGTTGGGGGTGCTGCTGCTGCTGCTGCTGCTAAACCACTTCAGTCATGTCCAACTCTGTGCGCCCCCATAGACGGCAGCCCGCAGGGACAGAGGAGCCTAGTGGGCTGCTGTCTATGGGGTCCCACAGAGTTGGACACGACTGAAGCGACTTAGCAGCAGCAGCAGCAGCACCCCCAACTATATTTACCATCCCTTATATACCACTGGGTTCTTCTTACACATCAGGAGTTTCGCACTGAGAAGCTATCATTGGCCAGGATACCAAAGATGCACACAAGTAGGGGAGGTGCTGTGACCAGTGAGGGAGTAAGGTACCTTCTGGGGTGGCTTCTACCTGTCATTAGTAGAATAGAACCCTAGACTCCTTGCCCAGGCACTGCTTCTGGAAGCAGACTATAGGAGCTTCTTCTCATAATCTAATGATCCTCTCCCAAATCCCTCCAATAACCTGCTTTGGGGATCTAAAGGGATCAGGGACCTGCTTCCTCACTGGGCTCTTCTTGACCATTACCTGAAGGTAAATTGCCCTACAATGCCTTGGGCATGGTGGCACTGCAAATAGATCTCTTTAGGGCATCCCAAGATCAGTGGTGATTTTTTATAGGGAAATATGTGAGCAGGTGGCATCAGAAGAAACCACTCACATACATACAAATATACACATACATTTGTTAAATATGCACATTCTCTTAAGTTGTTTTTATAAACCTTAGAATTCACATCATAGAGATAACTTTGTCAAAGTTAATCACAGATGTTTTATAATTTTATTTATCATTATATTGTCTACCCTGGTCACACTGGTGTAAGCAAAATGGCTAAGTATTCCTTAATTAATATTTATTATAAGTTGTCACTATGTGGCACATTTGAATAATTCTAATAGCATGTTTCAGTATTATAAAGCAGAGTTGTTAATATTCTTCTTTCTGAGTTTTCAGAATTAGTGTAACTCCTCATTTTTTTCTGCCACTTATTCCTAAAGCTTGATAAATTAGCTAGCTGACCTCTCAAGTTGCTTTTTAATGTTAATAATGAATTATAACTTGGCAGATGATTATGTGCAACATGGAATCTTCACATTATAAACTAAGTAATGTTAACATAAATAATATTTTATAGTTTGAATAGATTATTCTAAGATATGCAAATAAAATTATATAATAATTTGTGACTTTTTGTAGATCTACAGAATCAAAATTAAATTAAAAATTGAAAATTCAGATCACAATATGTAATTTATTTCTGTCTTCATATCCTACTTAGGACACTTCTGAATTTATTCTGCAAATATATTAACATACAGACTTGGGGAAAAGGTCACATTTAAATTACCTGACAATTATGAGAAAGATTCCAAAAATAAGCCCATCTAAGTATCAGCAAATTGGTATTTTTGACCTGGCTTACATGAATGTGAGGACTGGCAAATCCAAAATCTGTAGCGCAGGCAAGAGCAGGCTAGAAACTCTCAGGCAGGAGCTGATGCTGTAGTACTAGAGGCAGATTTTCTTCTTCCACAGGGAAACCTTGGTTTTGCTCTTAAGGCCTTCCATTGATTTGATGAGACCCCCTAGATAAAAGGGGTTCCCTGGTGCTTTTTGCCAATGCAGGAGACATAAGAGATATGGGTTTGATTCCTGGTTGGAGAAGATCTTCTGGAGGAGAGCATGGCAGCACACTCCAGTATTCTTGCCTGGAGAATCCCATGGACAGAGGAGCCTGGTAGCCTACAGTCCATAGGGTCACAAAGAGGTAGACACAACTGAAACGACTTAGCATGCCTGCACGCACCCAGATAAAAGAAGATAATCTCCTTTACATATGGGCAATTGATTGTAGGTATTACTCACATCTACAAATTACCTTCACAGTAATACATAAATTAGCATTAAGTAACTGGATACCGTAGCCTACACGAGTCGACATAAAATATAACCATCACTGTCCACCCCTTGTCTCCTTGGCACCCTTGTACATCTTTTAAAACCACACTTAAACTCTGAATAAAGACAATAACAAAGTACTATTTCACCTAACATGATACAGGGATTCTGAAACAACAGAAAACCATCTAACAGTTTTCCCAAGAGAGGATTCAAAGTCCTTGTGTGATGTTGACTTCTTACTGATAACCTGTAACTTAAAAATACCATCATTTACTTTAATTATTAGTAATGAATGTTGTGTTAGATTATAAGGGGATGATAAAATGGGGAAGAAGTCAGAAATGCTTGCTGTATACACACATATATATTCATAATAAATATATTTATATTCATAAGGAAGAAATACTCTTTAATAAAACAGTCCTCATCCTTCAGCTGCTTAGTTACATGGTTGTAACTTGTATTTATAAAGTATGTTCTTTCAGTACACATTCCATATTTTCTTTGTCTTCAGTGAGTACCTCAGTTGGTCATTGATCTTTGTGTAGTCCAGTAACCAAAACTTTTATTCCTCATAGATATGAGTGATTTATGTAATCCTGCCCAAATTGTTTGTGGTAATTCTCCACTGACTTTAATGTCAGAATTTATTGTCAGCATTGGTAATTGAAGTGTGATCACTTGCATCACCTTCATAAAATTGTGTCAAGATAAATTATAATTTATCACCTAGCAATTTCATGATAATGTGGTATATGTACCTGAAGTTTATTTTTAAAATATGTAATGATAAATGTATGTTTATTTGTAGAGACAAAGCTCATTTCATTGCAGTTTGTTTTATTGAGCTTTACAGATTAGTGTTTTTTGACAAATTGATGGTTTGCATCATTTTTTCAAAAGCATTTGCTTACTGCATATCTCTGTGTCACACTTTGGTAATTCTCACAATATTTCAAAAATTTTTTATTAGCTATAGTGACCCATGATCAGTGATCGTTGATGTTACTACTGTGATTCACTGATGGCTTTGATGACGGTTACCATTTTTGAAGCAGTAAGATATTTTAAAATTAAGGAATGTACATTGTTTTCTTATACATGATGGTATTGCACACTTAGTAGACTGCGACTTTTATATGCACTGGGAAACCAGACATGTTATGTGACTTGCTTTATTGTGATTTTCACTTTATAGTGTTGGAACCAAATGTGCAGTATCTTCCATGTATGTCTGTACATGACTTTTGGTTGTAGTAATGAATTATTATCTTGGCATTTTAGAAACAAAAAAGGTTACCACAACTTATCACATTAAAGATATTATTATTTGTCATAGAAGCTTGACAAATTAGGTGGTAAATTTCCATACTAAAATATTTTTATATCACATGCAAGTCTTTATGGGGAGAAAAAAATAAAACAAAAATATTAACATACTTAATGCTAATTTTGTTGACTTATAACCTATAACCCCTGAAAGTGGAGTTGTGCTGGTTATTTGCCTGTTTCTCTTACACGATGGATAGTGGCTGCTTGCTGTTTCAGTGTTCTATTTTACTTACTGCTTTCCAACAAAAGTGTAACCAAATTCCCTGTATTTGAGTCATTAAAAGGAAAACTAGACATGGACTTATCAGTACTAATCAGTGCTTAACTAGGGATATTTAATTTTTAAATCTAACCTAGTATTTATTTATTTTCTTCATGAAGACATTTTTGTTAATGAGAGATACCTATTTATATTATATGATGTAGTAATTTTAATATAAAAGATATTTAGATGTTTCATCATTAAAATAAAATAAATAATTAAGTATGTTATCATATATCCACACTTGTATCGATCTCACTAAGCAATTCATCATAGCATTTTAAACATTTCTCTCCTGCCTCCATCAGTGCTGACATCCCGTAAGGTAGCTGATCTTGACAGTTCCCTGTGTTCCTCTGGCTGTTCTTGCTTTTCACTCCCTATTGGAATGTCCTTTCTCTTGTACTTTTTGACCCTTCTTAAACTTAAAGGAAGCTAGCCCGAGGCCTGAACATGAGGCTTCAACTCTGATATTATGTTTTGCGAAACTAAAAAGACATTTTAGTACTGTTTCTTGCAAAATGTCCATTTTTCCTTTAATTGTATATATTTCAGAAATGATCATAATTATTAAATGTGTACTATACATATGACAGAAATAAGGACTTATTTATTTATATGTTTCAACCCCTGAAATTACTTAGCATGGTATTTTATGTATTAATTGAATTTGATTGAATGATACAAATGTATATTAATAAATGTAAAATCTCTCTTTAAAGAAATATTTTAGAAACCAATATGGCCTATATTGCCAAAAATACCTGCATGCAAAATAAAGTATCATTTGTACTAAATATGAAAATAAACAAAAATCAACTAATTAAGATCAATATATAAGTAAATAATAATGATTTTTAGCTAAATTCTTAATTTATTCAGTTTTCTGTAATTATGAAAAGAAGCTGCAAGTCACAAAATACACTGCTAAATCAAAATTGAGGGCTTTATTTAAATATTAAATACCTTTAGTAGATAATTTTATAATCATAAAAGTGTTTTATACTTGTAAAATAATCAGTACAAGAAAACCTTAAATAAAATACCATAAGAAAATATCATTAAAATTTAAGCAAAACAATATATTTACTTTTTAATTTATTTTTTAATTTAATTTTATTTTTAAACTTTACAATATTGTATTAGTTTTGCCAAACATTGAAATGAATCCGCCACAGGTAGGTTTTTATTTATAGGAACCATAGTTTTACCTATGTCTTTGACTTTGTTTTTGGACTGTCACATTTTCTTTTTGTCCAGATGGATATCATCCAGCACCACCCACTTCTAATGTGTTAAAATGGTATTTTAAAATTTGTTAGAGTATGCAATATTTAGAAAATGCCTTCCCTCTCAGATAAAGACTGTGTTTCCATAAAGATATCAACTTTAATAATATGTTTAATTAATTTGCTATTTTTCTGTGTGGCTAGTTTTCCCCCACAACTTTATTTACTGAGGAGATAGTAGCTCATGTAGTAACCAGTCTGCCTGCAATGTGGGAGACCTGGGTTCGATCACTGAGTTGGGAAGATCCCTGGAGAAGGAAATGACAACCCATGTCATATTGTTGCCTGGAGTATCCCATGGATGGAGTAGCCTGGAAGGCTACAGTCCACGAGGTTGCAAAGAGTGGGACACAACCGGGCAACTTCACTTTCTGTTTATTAAGTTTCTATTTCTAGTTCTTTCAACAGATACTAGTACTTACTGACCAGATTGAGCAGAAGTACTAGTATTTCAGTGACAAATTAAAAGAGTCTACTCCCACATTTGCCTTACAAAATTTGGGGATCTAGATGTTAAACAAATGAATGTGTAGTTAAACATGTAATTTTAACTGTGATAACTACCAAAAAAAAAATCACATGTAAAAATTTCCAATGCAGAATATTTGCTGCTTGCTTCTGTGTCACATTTAAGAATCAAAGAATAGTGCTTAGCACAACATGCATAGTCAATAATGATTGTCAAACAAATGATTTGAAAAAGGCAGGATGCTCCTTGACTTCAAAATAGTATTAAACCCAATCTCTTTTCATTAGACAACACACAGTTCTACTATGGAAACAATATTTATATAAAATTAAAGAACGGTTAGGGATATTATATATCAAAACAGTAGCAAAATCTGCCCATATGACATTTCCCAAAAATCAGTTCCACATGAATTATTCTGAAGGTAATTTCTCTGGCATTTATAAGATGAGGCGTTATTGTTCAAGTGGAAGGGCTGAAGAATTGCTTGATCCAAAATTGGGGTATTTGAGTTGGATGTTGATGGCAGAGAATTATTTATTAAAGTGGGAAGGACATTACTGTGGCCATTTAGGACCAGTGAAATACAGGGAAGGGAAAGTAAAGATAAATTGAGCAAATAGAGTTAAACCATAAAAGTGAGAGACGTAAAAGGATAATTTTTCATTTTGTTGCTCCAGCTTGTAGCAAATTTTCTAATAAATTAGAAGTATCTGTAGAATAAGAAAATTAATCATTTTTACATAGCAGTGAACATTACCTGTGAAAGCATATCTGTGAACTGGAATATTTGGGCCTCTCCAAATTCCTTTCTTGAAATCTTAACCCTCAATGTGATGATATCAGGAGTCTTTGGGAGGTGTAGATCTCTCATAAGTGGGACCAAAATATACTCCAAAGAACTCTATCATCATTCCCACACTGCAAAACACAGTGATCTCAGACTACATTTGAGGAGCAGATTTCTTCCATTGTTGCTATTCAGTTGCTAAATTGAGTCCAACTCCTTGCAACCTGATGGACTGCAGTAGGCAGTCTTCAATTAAGACAAGCTATTTGACAAGCATCAAAAGGCAAAAATAATTTATTGGAGAAGAATTGTACCTCTTCTATTTATATATACAGATCAGTCTCTCAGTCGTGTCCAACTCTTTGCAACCCTGTGAATCACAGCACGCCAGGCCTCCATGTCCGTCACCAACTCCCGGAGTTCACTCAAACTCATGTCCATCAAGTCAGTGATGCCATCCAGCCATCTCATCCTCTGTCGTCCCCTTCTCCTCCTGCCCCCAATCCCTCCCAGCATCAGAGTCTTTTCTAATGAGTCAACTCTTCACATGAGGTGGCCAAAGTATTGGAGTTTCAGCTTTAGCATCAGTCCTTCCAATAAACAACCAGGACTGATCTCCTTTAGGTTGGACTAGTTGGATCTCCTTGCAGTCCAAGGGACTCCCAAGAGTCTTCTCCAACACCACAGTTCAAAAGAATCAATTCTTCTGGGCTCAGCTTTCTTTATAGTCCAACTCTCACATCCATACATGACCACTGGAAAACCATAGCCTTGACTAGATGGACCTTTGTTAGCAAAGTAATGTCTCTGCTTTTTAATATGCTATCTAGGTTGGTCAGCAAATAGTAAAATAAACAGCTAGACTTATGAAAATAAAATTTATGAAGGCCCTGTACTTTAAAGTGTCAGTGAAGATACAAGACTGAAAAGCACTGAAAATAATCTATCAAGTAGAACTAAAAACTCTTGGAGAGCAATGAACAATAGGAATGAGATTAAATAGACAGTGGGCAGCTAGGAAAAGAATAGAAGATTTCCAAACCATAGTTGTTTACAGAACAGTTATAGACAAGTTTTTAAATGTTAGTAATGTAAGAATTGACTCATTGGAAAAGACCCTGATGCTGGGAGGGATTCGGGGCAGGAGGAAGGGGACAACAGAGGATGAGATGGCTGGATGGCATCACCCACTCGATACACATGAGTTTGGGTGAGCTCCAGGAGTTGGTGATGGACAGGGAGGCCTGGCGTGCTGCGATTCGTGGGGTCACAAAGAGTCGGACACGACTGAGTGACTGAATTGAACTGAACTGAACTGAATGTAGGAATTACAATATTATTATATCTTCTATATAACCATATATAATTTATTTTGTAAATCCTCAACCTAAGTGAAAAATAATTGTTTTACAAAGTTTCAAATTAAAAATAAACAAGAAAAATATATTTTAACTTAAAAATATACAAAGGGTGGGTCACATAGTTTCTAAAACAGTTCCTGTTTAAGCCATGTACACAGCAACATTTATATTGTGGTTTTTAAAAAGGCAGATTGTACTTTGTAGAGAGGCTACATTTTGGAATAGAGACATACAAGTTTATCCTATGTATGTCATCCTAGAAAATTCTTTAGTTTTTTGAACCTCAATGTCCTCAAATCAGAGATTTTTGAAATTAATATCATAACAGATATTCTTCAGAGGATCACATTCCATAGTTTATTTTACTCTGACACTGAGTGTATACTTATATTGAAGTATGATACATTGGGTACAGCAGCCAAATAAAAGATACATAGAAAACAATTTTGGAAAGAAACAGAACCTGCTTTAGTTTTTGAGTTTAGACTCACTCTTGCGCAAGATTAATATCACTTTCAAAAAGAAAATTGTGATTTTTGTCATTCTAGACCACTGCTTCTTAGGGTCAAAGTTGATTTTTTTAAATTTAAATTTATTTATTTTAATTGGAGGCTAACTACTTTACAATATTGTATTGGTTTTGCCATACATCAACATGAATCCACCACAGGTTATATGTGTTCCCCATCCTGAACCCCCCTCCCACCTCCCTCCCTGTACCATCCCTCTTGGTCATCCCAGTGCACCAGCCCCAAGCATCCTGTATCCTGCATCGAACCTGGACTGGAGATTAGTTTCTTAAATGATATTATACATGTTTCAATGCCATTCTCCCAAATCATACCACCCTCTCCCTCTCCCACAGAGTCGATTTTTAATACATCCTGTTCAGCATTTATAGAAAAGTTAAATAGATAGATAAATAGACACAGATAGAACACTCAGTGTAGTGTCATTTCTAGGCCGAGGTCAAACCCAGATGTTCTACCTATCAGATAACACTTGTCAATCACTCTAAGGTAGCATTGGTCTTTTATGCTGCCCAGGTCATGGCTTAACATGTTTTCAGATTTTAACTTTACTCAATTTTTGTAGTATAATTTTCAGAGTTACTAATGAATCTCAGGGAAAAAATAAATATGCTTCTTTGTGATGTTCAGATTTTCAAAACTGTTTTCAAGGAAATGACCTTTAATAATTATATAATCATTATAATTTTATAAACATTATATCTGCCTATTGTTAAACTGCCCTCTACAGGATTGTTTCTCTGGTGGCTCAGACAGTAAAGAAATCATCTGCAATGCAGGGGACCTGGGTTCTATCCCTGAGTTGGGAAGATCCCCTGGAGGAGGGCATGGCAACCCACTCCAGTATCCTTGCCTGGAGAATCTCCATGGACAGAGGAGCCTGGTGAGCTACAGTCCATGGGGTCACAGAGAGTTGGATACTACTGAGGAACTAAGCTCAGCTACAGGATTACATGTAAACCATAAACAGCAAAGGAAAATATTTTTCAGTCTTCTTCAATAATTAATTTTTGTTCCTAAGATTTTAATGTGCCAAAATAATTTTGCTTTTGTTTACACACTTCCAAATTTGAATCATATATTTTTCATATAGGCCTTATGGGAAAACTGCTCCATTAAAATAAAAGCAAAATCCATAAAGCCTAATTAGAAAATAATTACCAAGAACAAAGTAAGAAATGTTTCAGGTTTTTCAAAATATTTCATCTGTATAAATCTTACATTTGATTATGAATTTTTTTGAGAGATTCAATATGTAATGTAGATTCAGTACATCTAACAAAACTCTGGAGTCCATTTCTTCTTTAAATGAGACTGAATCTAGTTGCATTCACTTGAGAGTATGCCCTCATTCATATTTCACTGGGGAAACAGAGAGAATCTGTTTCTCCATCAGAGAGAATCTTTCTCTTCTTTATAAAAACTCATGCATTTTGATAATAAACTGGAAAAACCTTTTAATTTTGACAAGCTAAGTTCATCTCCATTGCCAAGGAAATTTTATTTCAATTTGTATATGAAGATACCATTGTGAAAACCAATCATACAAAACAAGATACAAATAAAAGAAAATATGGTGTCTTACCTTACCAAACACCTAAAGTAGCAAATTCAGAACTGTGGCAATGCCAATCCTTTGGAACATTTAGAAAAGACTCTTATATTCAGTGAAAAATAATTTTGATATTTTTCAGATTTTTAAATGTGAAGAGAATGTATGAGTTGTTCACAGTTTATTCAGAGTTTGAGATTGCCTCACAGAAGATCATGGTAAATCTATAAACATCGTAAAGAAAAGCTGACTTCACATGCCTTTCCTTTCCTACTGTGCACAATAGAGGGTGAGGGTGGTAGAGAAAGATCTCTCTCTCCCCCTGTTCATAGAGGGCCACTAATCCCATCATGAGGGCCCCAACCTCGTGATGGAATTAATGATTTAATGACCAGATTTAACCCTAATGACCTCCCAAAGGCCCCAGCTTGAAATACCACCACACTGTCTATATTAAGACTTCAAAAGATTGAGCTAAAGGATACATGGCAATATCCCTATATTCTAAAAGGAAATAGTAGGTACCCTTTAGGGATTTAAGAAAGACGTGGTCAAACTTTTTATATATTTAAACACTATTTTCATAATTATTTCTATCCTTAGTCTCCCTTCCTATTGAGAGTATAAAAGGGTTGCAGTTAAAGAGGAAAGAAAAAAAAAAAAGTACACTTGAAAAGAAAAATTAGGTGTTCCCTGTGTCATTTTCCATCTCATACCTGTGGATCGGACAGAGAGGGCATGTCTCACCACCTGACAAATAGCCCTGAGGTGTGGGAAGAGTAAACACTATTCACATTTTGTATGAGTAACCTGAGGTATTCATACCTTCCTGAGTTTTCAAAGCAGAAAGAAAGACCTCATTGGAAGCTAGCTCCACTTATATAATTTTGGATTGCTTCTTATATACCAGATGTGTGCCTTTCATAGAGAGAGCCAGTCTGAGGACATTTAAAGTGGAAATTCAGAGGGTTGTAAAGAAGAGACAAAGGTGAACCTTCGGCTATCTGTGCACTGAGAAAATCATCAGCAGTCAGCCTAAGAAAATACATTGCTTTAGTCAAGAAAATGGAATTTTGATATTCTCTGAGCAGGCATGTTTTAAGTTAAGAAACTTAAAATGTTCCCTAATATGGAGTTATTTTTGGACAGATTCCAAACCCCAAGGGAGCCAAAATTAAATCATTGTACACCTAGGTGAATAAAAATGTTTCTGCCCTTTACACTTTCTTTCTAACCTCCTCTTTCATTGTTTCCCCAGGGAGGTTATACTTCATGCTTAATAAGCAAAGGAGAAAAGTAAAAGAGCAAAGTAGAGAAAGAGAAAAAGGTCTCCCAAATATCAATTCCCTATTTATATCTCCAGCTGGAAGTAGGCCCAAGTTAGTGAAATGGAAAATCTTTACTTTAAATAAAATTTAGTTTCACTATTACACAGGATAATTTAATTATTGATAACAAATCTGAGGCTGAAAGTGACTAAGGAGTTTTTGTTTAGGTATTGAGAAACCACAAAAGTAATGAAAAATTTCTTGAATTTTATCAAGAGAATGGAAACAAATAGCCCTTCAAAATGGGTTAATCAATAAGATGATGGGTTTATTCAAAAGATAACATTTTTTTTTTTTTGTATCCTGTAGAGTCCCATTCTGTCTAAATCTTGACTTGGCATAAAATGAAGAATATTGCACACACTCTCTGATATAATAAGACTGAATATTATATAATTAAAATTCACCTAAACAGCAAGTAGTGATGTTGTAGATGGGATAATAGTTTGAGTAAATCAAAATTTCACTTAATTTCTCATACTATTCTCTCTCCCAGAAGCTTAGACATAATTACTGAACTTAACTGAAGTATTATTCATATATATTTTCTGCCGTTTTGTCACTGAGTTATGTCCAAATCTTTTGTGACCCTATGGACTACAGCCTGCCAGGCTTTCCTGTCCATGGGATTTGCCAGGCAGGAACATAAGACTGGGTTGTCATTTCCTTCTCCAGGGGATCTTGCGGACCCAAGGATCAAAACCAAGTCTCTTGAGTCTATCCTATTGGCAGACATTCTTTACCACTGAGCAACAAGGGAAGCCTATTCCTATGTAACAAGTTTATTCATTTATATTAAAGTTTAGTCTTTACAACAACTGGTATAGGTGAGGAAACAGAGACAAGGGAAATTAAGTGGGATGGCAAAAATTAGAGGTAATAAGTATCAGAGCCAGGATTTGAGTGGTGGATGTATAGATTCATTTCTTAATTTTAAATGCCATGCTTTATTGTTTAGTTTGTGATGTCAAATAATCTGGAATAGCTGAACAACAAATTCCCATTGTTCATGAGTGGAAATTACTCATTCAGCCTGCTTAATTTCATCACGTAATTTGAATTCAGCTGCTCTATGTTAGGAAGATCTCTTAACAAACTCATCAGCAATTCCTGACAATGAATAATATTTCAGTTATAGATCATACTCAGAAAAATACTATATTTTTCAAATTCTCAGTGTCCTCACACTTTTATTGTTGATGTGGCATAGGTTCATGTATTTAGTTAAGTTCAGTTCAGCTGCTCAGTCATATCCGACTCTTTGCCATCCCATGAACTGCAGCACGCCAGGCCTCCCTGTCCATCACCAACTTGCAGAGTCTACCCAAACCCATGTCCATTGAGTCAGTGATGCCATCCAACCATCTCATCCTCTGTCGTCCCCTTCTCCCCCTGCCTTCAATCTTTCCCAGCACCAGGGTCTTTTCAAATGTGTCAGCTCTTTGCATCAGGTGGCCAAAGTATTGGAGTTTCAGCTTCAATATCAGTCCTTCCAATGAACACCCAGGACTGATTTCCTATAGGATGGACTGGTTGGATCTCCTTGTAGTCCAAGGGACTCTCAAGAGTCTTCTTCAACACCACAGTTCAAAAGCATCAACTCTTCTGCGCTCAGCTTTATTTAAAGTCCAACTCTCACATCCATACATGACCACTGGAAAAACCATAGCCTTGACTAGACAGATCTTTATTGACAAAATAATGTCTCTGCTTTTGAATATGCTATCTACGTTGGTCATAACTTTCCTTCCATGGTGTAAGCATCTTTTAACTTCATGGCTGCAATCACCATCTGCAGTAATTTTGGAGCCCAGAAAAATAGTCAGCCACTGTTGCTACTGTTTCCCCATCTATTTCCCATGAAGTGATGGGACCGGATGCCATGATCTTAGTTTTCTGAATGTTGAGCTTTAGGCCAACTTTTTCACTCTCCTCTTTCACTTTCAGCAAGAGGCTCTTTAGTTCTTCACTTTCTGCCATAAGGGTTGTGTCATCTGCATATCTGAGGTTATTGATATGTCTCTGGCAATCTTGATTCCAACTTGTGCTGCCTCCAGCCCAGTGTTTCTCATGATGTACTCTGAAAATAAGTTAAATAAGCAGGGTGACAATATACAGACTTGCCATACTCCTTTTCCTATTTGGAACCAGTCTGTTGTTCCATGTCCAGTTCTAACTATTGCTTCCTGACCTGCATATAGGTTTCTCAAGAGGCAGGTCAGGTGGTCTGGTATTCCCATCTCTTTCAGAATTTTCCACAGTTGATTGTGATCCACACAGTCCAAGGCTTTGGCATAGTCAATAAAGCAGAAATAGATGTTTTTCTGGAACTCTTTTGCTTCTTCAATGATCCAGAGGATGTTGGCAATTTGATATCTGGTTCCTCTGTCTTTTCTAAAACCAGCTTGAACATCTGGAAGTTCACATTTCATGTATTGTTGAAGCCTGGCTTGGAGAATTTTAAGCATTACTTTACTAGTGTATGAGATGAGTGCAATTGTGTGGTAGTTTGTGAATTCTTTGGGATTGCCTTTCTTTGGGATTGGAATGAAAACTGACCTTTTCCAGTCCTGTGGCCATTTAGTTAAATTATCCATCAAAAGTGGTGTGGTCACTCACCTAGAGCCAGACATCCTGTACTGTGAAGTCAAGTGGGCATTAGGAATTATTACCATGAGCAAAGCTAGTGGAAGTGATGGAATTCCAGCTGAACTATTCAAATCCTAAAAGATGATGCTATTAAAGTGAAGCACTCAATAATCCAGCAAATTTGCAAAACTCATCAGTGGCCACAGAACTGGAAAAAGTCAGTTCTCATTCCAGTCCAAAAGAAAGGCAATGCCAAAAATGTTCAAACTACTGCACAATTGCACTCATCTCACACGCTAGCAAAGTAATGCTCAAAATCCTTCAAGCTGGACTTCCACAGTATATAAACCAAGAAATTCCAGATATAGAAGCTGGATTTAGAACAGGCAGAGGAACCAGAGATCAAATCACCAACATCTGTTGGATCATATAGAAAGCAAGAGAATTCCAGAAAAAAGTATCTACTTCTGTTTCAATAACTACACTAAAGCCTTTGATTATTTGGATCACAACAAGCTGTGGAAAATTCTTAAAGAGATGAGAATATGAGACCACCTTACCTGCCTCCTGAGAAACCTGTTTGCATGTCATGAAGCAACAGTTAGAACCAAACATGAAGCAATGGACAGTACCAAATTGAGAAAGGAATACATCAAGTCTATTTATTGTCACCCTGCTTGTTTAACTTATATGCAGAGTACATCATGTGAATTGCCTCGCTGGAAAAGCACAAGCTGGAATCAAGATTGCAGGAGAAATATCAACAACCACATACATGCAGAGGACATCACCTTTATGGCAGAAAGTGAAGAGGAACTAAAGAGCCTGATGAGGGTGAAAGAGGAGAGTGAAAAAGCTGGCTTAATACTCAACACTTAAAAAACAACAATCTTGGCATTTGGTCCCATCACTTCAATGGCACTGCAGATGGTGACTGCACTCATGAAATTAAAAGATACTTGCTCCATGGAAGAAAAGCTATGACACATTAGTAGACAGTGTATATTAAAAAGCAGAGACATCACTTTTTCAACAAAATCCATATAGTCAAAGCTATGGTTTTTCCAGTAGTCATGTGCAGATATGAGAGTTGGACTATAAATAAGGCTGAGCACTGAAGAATTGATGCTTTTGAACAGTGGTGATGGAGAAGACTCTTGAGAGACCCTTGGGCTGCAGGGAAATCAAACCAGTCAATCCTAAAGGAAATCAATCCTGAATATTCTTTGGAAGGACTTATGCTGTAGCAGAAGCTCCAACCTCAGCCACCTGATGCACAGAGCAGACTCTTCGGAAAAGATCTTGATGCTGGGAAAGATTGAGGGCAGGAAAAGAAAGGAGTGACAGAGGATGAGATGGTTGGATGGCATCACTAACTCAGCGGACATGAGTTTAAGCAAACTCTGGAAGATAGTGAAGGATGGGGAAGCCTGGCGTGCTTCAGTCCATGGGTGTAATAAGAGTCAGACACGTTTGAATGACTGAACAAACAACAATCTATCAAAGTAGGTTTTGTCAATTGCCTTATAGTTTTAAAAATTATATAATCATTGAGAAAAGTTATTCATTACTTAAAACTTGAAATATTAAAGCATTATTAAAAATTGTCCCTTTTACATATGAAAGATTTCAGTAAATGCATTTTACTTGAATTCTTGACAGGCTGATATTAAAACTCTTGATTCTTGTTTGAATTTGGTATGTTGTCAGCATCTTTAAAGATAATGAGATATTCAATATATGTCTTCGATAGTTAAGCCAATGGTCACCAAAGATGTGCACATTCTAATCTCCAGCATTGTACCTTCAAATATTTTAGCATCACACAGGAAAATGAAATCAAGTTAAACAAAGAAAAATCCAAAGTGACCACCCACATTTTCCAGAATATCAGTGCTATCATTGACAGACCTTAGCAGAAGGAAAAAGAGGGGAAGTTTTAACTACTTGTGAAGACTGGGACATGCAGATTTTAATTTTTATATGGAAACCATATTGCAACTTTCATAATGATGTTTAAAGTTTCTTTAATGACATCATTACTAAGAGTCAACAGAAAAATCATGGAAATTTCTGAGTTTTCAACCAGAAATTTACTACCAGGAAGGAAAGGAGGAGAAATTTACTATACATATATTTAAAGGATGACTAGAAAAAAAAAAAAAAGTTTGCATTATGATTAAATCATTAATTATGACTGTTCTCTATCATACAATTAAGTAAAAAGTAGATGAACAAGTGAAAAAAAAATTTTAAATATCTCTTATTCCATTGGATTAACTAGTACTCTGGATTTTGTTTTCAGCTTTTTCTCACGTTTTGTAATAGTGTTAGGTATGTTGGGGGAGTTTGTAATTTCCTTGGTTCTGTCTTGCTGCGGCAAAATTTTGAAGCAACAGACGAATTGGTGTTACAACTCAGTTTCATGTAAAAAGTAAAGGAAAATACACCCTCGAGGGTGGGCCAACCCAGAAGTGGGGCCTCAATCCTTCTAGGCTTCCTCCTTTTATACATTTGTCTCCTTCCCCCTGAGCCTGCGCTATGTAAATTAGGCTAGCTAGGAGGGCTGCTTGTTTTACCTGAGTTCCTCACTCTGGTTCTGGGACTTTCCTTTGTTCTGTTTTCACAGGCTTTGCCCTTCTTTATCTTTTAGCCACCGCCATTTTGGACTCCTTTTTCCTATTCTAACTACCTAACAGGTATATGTGTGTTTTCCCAAAGGGTACATTCTTTAATTTTGTATGTTTTAGAAAGTTATATAGATGCTATCTTGAGTTTCATTACTTCCTTTTCTCTACACAACATTTTGTTTTTGACATTGATCTATAGTGGCACCTGAGTTTGTGATTCATTTATTTTTACGAATATTTTTTTCTTATATTGCTTAGTTGCACCAGGATTTATTTAATCTTTCTAATGTTAATGATGGTTTGGGGAGTTTTTTTCCTATTATTATAGAAACAAGGTTACCATGAATATTCAGATAAACATTTCCTGGAGCACATATGCTACAATTTATCTGGAATGCCTGGCATATGCTCATTTGTTTTCTTTATTAGAAATATTAGCACATTTTGTTTAGGTTTATTTTTTCTAAGACAGATAAGATCAGACTATTTTTATAATTAATATTAATATTTAAATGTTTTATGAGTCTTCAAACATGATATATTTTTTTCACATTGGTCATCTTATTTTATTCACATCTTAAAAAAAACAGAAACAAATCTGTTTCCTTTTTCTTTATTTCCTTGTACTTTCCATGTAATTTCAGGCATAAAATTAGTGTAGAATTTTAAATTTGATTCCCTGCTACAGTAAGACAATAATAATAAGGAAGATAAAAAGTTTATGAGGACTCTATAGATTTTTTTTTTACAGGTTGGAAAGGCAAGGATCATCATTTGCTTATAGCCACGTAGCTAATCAGAGATAAAATTTTAATATGTAATTCTTTTTTTTTTTTCTTTGCAGCTAGTAGTTGATTATTGTACAACTACAGTGTAGAAGGACTATCATATTAAACATTTCTGGGTTCATTGCATTCAGACGTTCTTACTTTGAAATGCAGATATTTTATAAGCTTTTGTTTTTACATTAATGAATGGAAGATAATATTAAAAAAGAATATATATATGTAAAACTGATTCACTGTACAACAAAAATTGATAAGGCATTTTATTGAAATCAGCTATATTTCAATAAAACATAAAATCAATGAAAACATTTAATGTAATGTTACATATATTGCAGCTTTCATTCAACTGGATCTTAGAATCACAGACAATTTTGCTTGTACAATGATGAATTATCAATACAGACTACAAATATAAGTCATGGACTTTTATTACAAGGGAATTTTAAACTATTTGAAAATATATACATTTGAATTTTTAAATTATGTATATATCTCATGTGTATAAACAATTTATATATGTATATATGAAATTATATAATTAAAACCAAATAAGAAAGCTATACAATGTTAGAATTAAAAATTTCAAGCTCTGTTCGCATTTTAAAGTAAATCTTTACTAAGAAAAATACCCTGGTAACACATCATTCTGAGTACAAGTAAAAATTCAATCTAAATTGCTAAAGCTATACGTTGTAGTTAAATAAAAGTAGGCAGTGTATTATCACTTGGTTTTATCAGACTCAGTTAAGATTTTTAACAATCCATAAAGATAAATTGAGGGAAAGTTGTTATATTTTTAGAAATTTGAAGATTATTCCTCCTCTAACAAATATGATGATAATGTGTATTTTAATAATATATGTTTAGAAATTTCATGTAACTGAAGCACTTAATGACTATCTTGAGATATCAACACTGCTTCTACCCCCTTAAAAGAATTTTCACCAGGATGCAATCAGTATTTGTCAAGTTATCAATTATTTCAGTGTCTCTATGCTTGTAAACATTTAAACATTATATCTAATCTCACTCCATTCAATCAAAAATGTTTAACTATGAAAAGACTTTATAGATATGACATTATGTGTTTGCCACCAAATATTAAAGTGTTGACAACTTTATTTTTATTATTCAGGGTATACTCTATGATCATTTTAACTGTTCCTTTATAAAAACCTGTGTAGAAAATATCATCATTGGCTATTTACACTTGCAGTTATTTTCTCTTATTTTCATCTTAAATTACCATTGAATCTTTTCTGTGAAATATTTCTAAGATTTTTACTAAATATTGAATAAAAATTTGTGTATATTCATTCACTCACCAAATGTTTTTAGCAACTCTTTCTTCTAAGGACCAGAAAATATGGACAAACTAAAGTGAAAGTGATGAAAAATGAAATATAGGCTCTACTTTTACTAAAACTTAGATGATTTGCTAGTATCAGTGCATTAAAGTTGAGTTATTTTATATTCAATAGGAATATTTTTGAGATCAGGATCATTTCTTTATTCAGCAAAATGAGTTATTAAATTTGAGCATGCATTAAGTACAAAGGTAAAATTATATGTATGAAACCTGTTCATTTCCTTTCTCCTCAGTCTCTAACAAAAAGAATAGATTATTCTGTTTTTAGGATGGTTTTACTAATTAAAGAATTATGCTGGAGGCCAAAATGAGTACATATATCATTTGCAGAGAAATAGCATAGCTATTCTCAATTCCCTATGATATACATATTACTATATAAAAAGACTATGTATTAATATTTTTCAAGGGACAGTGATTTCATCTAAGCAAAACTTTTAGCATGCTTGCAGCTGTCTATACAAACTGTAAAAAGGTAACAAGATTCTAACATGATCCTTTGTAGAGATATCATAGCTGACATCACCAGAAACTGGAATATATTTTTCAAAATGATCATAGTATATTATGTAATCCATATTTATGAATGTTCTATTTTTCAACTATTGATTCAAAGCTGACAGGAGTAGCATTTAAAGCATAGTTTTTTAAGTTAAAAACACATGTATGGCGGATTCATTTTGATATTTGGCAAAACTAATACAGTTATGTAAAGTCTAAAAATAAAATAAAATTAAAAAAAAATCAAGAATTTTCTGATTAAATATTTTCTTCCACCTAAGCACTGGCACCCCACTCCAGAACTCCTGTCTGGAAAATCCCATGGATGGAGGAGCCTGGTAGGCTGCAGACCATGGGGTTGTGAAGAGTCGGACACGACTGAGCGACTTCACTTTCACTTTTCACTTTCATGCATTGGAAAAGGAAATGGCCACCCACTCCAGTGTTCTTGCCTGGAGAATTCCAGGGACGGGGGAGCCTGGTGGGCTGCCGTCTATGGGGTCACACAGAGTCGGACCAAGACTGAAGCAACTTAGCAGCAGCAGCAGCAAGTGGCATTAAGATTATGCTTATAATCTCGGAAAAATAATCATATGCTTGTTATTTCTGCGTATACAATGGAAAATTGTGATTATAGTGCACAATTAAAGTCAAAACTCATTTTTAAATCCCCAGTGGAATTCAGACTTTTTAATGCAAATTCCAGTATTCAAAACCACATTTGTTTTAATGCTTAATTTTTAAAGATTTTATTAACTTTCTAAACAGAATACTACTTCCTTTAGAATAATTACTATTTGAAAAAATTATATTATTTGCATATACATATTTTGGCCGTTACTTCTATTGACTTTAGTTCCATTAGTATATTTCAAAGTAATGTATAAAAGGTATGTGACATATATCATTGTCAAAAGTTATTAAAATTATAGAACAGAATATTTTCTAATGACGCAAATCCATTCATCTTTATCTACATCTGCAGTACGATTTTCAGAATGCATCCACTGTCTTTTCTTAAGTCTCTAATATATGAAAATCTAGGGTATTTCACTAGTAAGAGTGCCTACGTGTCTCTTTGAGTGTGGCATTGGACCAAACCTATTTCAAAATAGGTTAGAATTGAGGCAAATACAATATGGATAGAGAACACAAATAACATAAATTATGGTAGCCATAAACATAAAATTATTGACCACATTTCTAAATACTTCTAGTTAGTAGATCCAGCTTTGTAAAGTATATCATTTATATAAAATGTACTATATTACAGAATCAAATTAATAAATAATCATTATGAGTAATGTGGTTAATGCTAGTTAATACTGGCTTATGAAGAACAAAGAATTTGATCATTCTTATTGTATGTAAAGCTACATCATTGCACCTCCACTGTGTACCTTTCAAAACTGTAAATCATAAATCAGTGTTTAGAGCTTCAAAGCACCAAATGTGCATCTCTGCACAGTAGTCTTATGTTTGCTTCTATCCTTTAGGCTTTGTGCAGAATCCCTTGGTTTTGCAATACAAATAGAAGCCAGGTCAAATAATTTATAAACCCCTATTCTTCTGCTTAGTACTAATTTAGGGTTCAACAATGCATTTAATCTCTACAGTTCAGTTTATTCATTTGCAAAATGGGATTAAAATTAGTGTAATATTGCATAGTATTCTTGTAAAAGATAATCTTGTATTCAGTTCAGTTCAGTTCAGTCGCTCTGTCGTGTCCGACTCTTTGCAACCCCATGAATCACAGCACACCAGGCCTCCCTGTCCATCACCAACTCCTGGAGTTCACCCAGACTCACGTTCATCGAGTCAGTGATGCCATCCAGCCATCTCATCCTCTGTCATCCCCTTCTCCTCCTGCCCCCAATCCCTCCCAGCATCAGAGTCTTTTCCAATGAGTCAACTCTTCGCATGAGGTGGCCAAAGTACTGGAGTTTCAGCTTTAGCATCATTCCTTCCAAAGAAATCCCAGTGCTAATCTCCTTCAGAATGGACTGGTTGGATCTCCTTGCAGTCCAAGGGACTGTCAAGAGTCTTCTCCAACACCACAGTTCAAAAGCATCAATTCTTCGGCGCTCAGCCTTCTTCACAGTCCAACTCTCACATCCATACATGACCACAGGAAAAACCATAGCCTTGACTAGCTGGACCTTTGTTGGCAAAGTAATGTCTCTGCTTTTGAATATGCTATCTAGGTTGGACATAACTTTCCTTCCAAGGAGTAAGTGTCTTTGAATTTCATGGCTGCAGTCACCATCTGCAGTGATTTTGTATAGTATGTCTTAAATTAGATATATACAAACTATTGGGTTTAGCTCATGTAAGTAATCAAAACATAACTCTTAATTTACTCTTTGATTATATTTTTAATATTTAATATAGTTATTTAATAGCATTAGAAAAATTATTTCATTACAAAATGAATAACTAGGATTTTATAGTGATATCAATTTTAAAACATACTTAAAAATATTGCCTGCTGCTGCTGCTGCTAAGTCACTTCAGTCGTGTCTGACTCTGTGTGATCCCACAGATGGCAGCCCACCAGGCTCCCCCGTTCCTGGGATTCTCCAGGCAAGAACACTGGAGTGGGTTGCCATTTCCTTCTGCAATGCATGAAAGTGAAAAGTGAAAGGGAAGTCGCTCAATCGTGTCTGACTCTTTGCGAACCCCATTGACTGCACCCTACCAGGCTCCTCTGTCCGTGGGATTTGCCAGGCCAGAGTACTGGAGTGGTTCTAATCAAGAGAAATGTGACTTTGTGAGCTTGAATGATCGAGGTTCAAGCCAAAGTAAAACATATTTACTTGTAAATATTATTTTCTGTACTTAGATATTAAAGATTACACTAACTTCATTTGGCACAGGGAACATAAACATATTTTTAAAGAATCCTCACTCAATCATGTCTAAACATGTGAAATCAATCTAAAGTGCTTAGAGTAAGCCTATATCTGAAGGAAAGATATGTTTTCCCCACAGCATTCACAGTTCACTCCAGGGAAAGCTTGACTCTTTTTATCACAAAGGAAGTGAATTGGGAAAAAATTAATTGTCGGACCCAGTAAAATTGTCTGAAGTTAGAATAGAAATTAGCTAGCTGGGGTGAATAAGGGAGAGAAAAATAGTCCTTACTTATGAATAATTGCAAATGACCTACTCCAAAGAAGATATAAATATCTCTAGATAAACATGATATATTTTTACTAATTAAATTGAATTTTATGGATCAAAAGTCCTTCTGATCAGTTGTTACTAAAATCCATCCAACTAGAGTTAAAGCTATAAGAACATGTGTGAACATTTAATTGTTAGTGAATTTCACTGGGAATGCTTTATGTAATTACTTTTGGACTGACTAAATTAGATTTCTCAGTCTCGAAGTTATCTGTCTTAGTGGCTCAACATAGTTCTTCTTTACTCCTCCAGAGTCTGTAATCTAGGCAACTAAAATTAACAGTTGGCTAATGTAAAAAAAATATTCATTTTTATTTATTAATTCAACAGATACATTTTCATCACTCAATGTACCAAACACTAAAAATATAGCAAAAGAAAATAATTTTTTTCATATAACTTACTTTCTTGAAGGAGGTTGAAAGTAATTCAGATAAACATGTAAAATGAACAACATAATATAAGGTCATAAAAGGAGAAAAGTAAAGCAGGGAAGGGAGAGCAGGAGGGTGTTGCAGAGTTGTTGAAACAGCTCCAGATTTGGAACCTGAGCTACTAGAAGATCAGATTTACCATTTACAAAAATATGGAAGACTGTGGAAAGAGCAGATGTGTGGGGAATAACAGAAGATCACTTTCAGGTGCATTAAATTTCTGATTGTTGTTTGATATTCGTTTGGATTGATGAGCCTGTGATTCAAAGGAGAGATCTAGGCTATAAATAGAAATGTATGAATCATTAATATAAGTATGTGTATGGTATGTACAGCCAAGGAAACCGGAAACGATGAAACTGTATGACATCACCAAAGGAGTAATTGGGCTTCTCTGGTGGCTCAGGGGTAAAGAATCTGCCTGTTAATGCAGGAGATGTGGTTTCAATTCTAGGGTCAGGAAGATCCTCTGGAGAAGGAAATTGCAACCCATTCCATTAGACTTACCTGGGAAATTCCATGGAAAGAGGAGGCTGACAGGCTATAGTCCATGGAATCACAAACAGTCAGACATGACAGAGACTGAACACAAAAACGGGTAAAAGATACTCAGATTAAGGACTGAGCAGACCCCAGTGTTGAAATGTTAGTATGTTTAGATGGAAGGAATCTAGCAAAGTTTACCAAGGAATATTAGCTCGAGACAGAAGGAAAACAAGGTAAAGAATGATAAATATTCACAATGTGGACTAAGTTCAAGGGAGCCTGGAAAGAGATATAGGGTGTAGTTTATATTGAATTTGGGAACAGTGTATATAGAAATTTTTTTCAAGGAGTCTTATGAAGAGAAGGATTGGGGATATAAATGAATAGGAAGTAGAGTCGATAGTATATTTATTTATTTATTATTATTTTTTTTTGCTGAGAGGAAATTATAGCACATTTGGATGTTTATAGGGACAATCTAGAGGAAAAGAAATATTTGATGACAGAAGAAATAAATAGATGGCATTGTAAGAATAAATACAAATTGAAAGAAAATGTAATAATTTTCCTCTTGAAAAATGAGAAAGAGCCTCCTTCTCTCTTTTCTTTCTTAGAACGTTTTCTTTAGATAGCACTTTCTTTGGGTCATTGTAAATTCTTTTTCAGCTGCTTTGATATATATGTAAATCATTCTAAAAGCTAAAGAAATCTCTTGCTGGTTTTACAGCCCAAGAATATTTTTCTCAAGGCCCTGGGAGACATATCTTTGAAAAGTAACCATCAAGGAATATAAAGCCCTCATCGCCCACTTTCTTTCTTCTCTTTTTTTTTTTTTAACCATCAAGTGTTTTTATTTTTTTCCCATTTTTTAAAATTTATTTTATTTTATTTTTTAACTTTACAATATTGCATTGGTTTTGCCATATATCAACATGAATCCCACTTTTTCAGAGAAGATGGGAGCCTACCTTCAGTAGATGCCACGCTCCAAATTACAAAACTTCCGTAAGTCAAAAAGATATAAGCAGATTACCACCACCCCCCCCCCCCCACCCTACCCCCCCACCACCCCCACCCCCCCCACCCCGCCACCTTTGGATAAAGACAGTTATCTAACACAGATGGTCACAATTACCAGGTGAATTTAGAATGAATGATATGTAACCATTGGTGCTATCAAGCTCTCTTACTTGAGGAGTAGTTTGTCTTGAGAGCATGTTTGCGATGGACTATGTCTGTCTTATATTAATGGGTGAGATTTCTGTCTGTCTTTAGCTGACTGCCTTTGTTGCTTTGTTGTTGTTCTTCAGTCACTACGTCATGTCCCAATCTTTGTAACCCCATGGACTGCAGCGTGCTCAATTTTTCTGTCCTCCACCATCCCCCAGTGTTTGCTCAAATTCAAGTCCACTGAGTTGGTGATTGATTATTCAAAAATAAAACTGTTTTCTTTCTCTTCTATCATGAAGTGGTTTGGGGGATTGGTAGGAAATTTTGTATTTGAGTATATTTCCCTAGCAGTATCTAGCAGAGAAGGCAATGGCACCCCACTCCAGTACTCTTGCCTGGAGAATCCCATGGATGGAGGGGCCTGGCAGGCTTCAGTCCATGGGGTCACTGGGTCAAGACATGACTGAGCGACTTCACTTTCACTTTTCACTTTCATGCACTGGAGAAGGAAATGGCAACCCACTCCAGTGTTCTTGCCTGGAGAATCCCAGGGACAGGGGAGCCTGGTGGGCTGCTGTCTATGGGGTCGCACAGAGTCTGACACAACTGAAGCGACTTAACAGAAGCAGCAACAGTATCTAGTGACTGAATAGAGAGGTTAGCCTTAGTTAGGAGCTGAGGTGGTTAGTTCTTTATAACAAGGAGAAGTTACAATCTGTGGCCACAAATCAGACAAGTATGTATCAGTTATATTAAAAATAAGAGAGCAGTCCCCCTCAAAAAACTGTTTATGCTAAGCCCCAAACTGAGAAGTAGCACAGATACAGTTTTGGCCCTTCCAGATTGGAACCTTAAACCAGTCAGTCAGTCAGTAATCCTCTGATCATCACTAGTTAGTCATCTGCCTGCCATTTCCTAAAGGAAGCTTAGGATAAGAGTCAATTAGGTCTCCATAAAAATTTTGTGAGAGAGTTGGACCTTAAAGAAGGCTGAGCACCAAAGAATTGATGTGTTCAAAGTATTGCTGGAGAAGATTCTTGAAAGCCCCATGGACAGCAAGGCGATCAAACCAGTGAATCCCAAAGGGCATCAACTCTGAATATTCATTGGAAGGACTTGCGCTGAAGCTGAAGTTCCAATACTTTGGCCACCTGATGCAAAGGGCAAACTCATTGGAAAAGACCCTAATGCTGGGAAAGATTGAGGGCAGGAGGAGAAGAGGGCAACAGAGCATGAGATGGTTGGATGGAATTATCAAATAAATGGACGTGCGTTTGAGCAAACTCCAGGAGATGGTGAAGATGCTGCAGTCCATGGGACCTCAAAGGGTTGGACATGGCTGAGTGACTTAACAACAACAACCAAAAATTCATGGTTTTTTTTTCCTTTCAATTATAAATTTAAGACTTAAAATGTTCTCTTTGTCAAACCTTCACCTATGATTTCAGTTGCTGTTCTTGGTATATTGATCTAAGTCCTAGTTCAAGAATGCTCATTTCTTCTCTTCTCCATCTCAGTATTTTTTTGACAGCTCTAGAAACCCTAATCTTCCAACTAAGAGAATCTTGGAAGTTTAGGGAAACAGAACTCTTAAGGACAGCCTTCACTCAATGGAGCTTAAGAGCGATGGGTAAATATTCCAACTCCCTGTCCTTCAGATGAACACTCATAAGAGGCCCTCTGAATTCCTCTTGGAGGTCCTGGTGCAATTGACTATTCAGTGGCCACACCAGCAATCTTAATAATATATCCTTATATTGCCTTTCTCCCTTTAAATCTGTTCTCTCTGCTCCCTTTCTCTTGCTGCCTGGTATCATCTGCTAAATAAACTAATTACCTAAGATTGTGTTTCAATCCCTGGGTTTTACTGTTAGTGTAACCTGAAATAAATGACATGTTTTATTAAGGATCAAGATAAAAGTTAAAAATAAAAGGCCCATCCATTAAAGACAGAAATAAAATTCTAAAAAAAGACTACAGATATTAAAATAGAAAGAAAATAAAATTTGTTTTAGAAAAGTGAGGAGATGAAGGATTTAAAACCTGTAATTCTATACTTAGCCTGAGAAAACAACTGGTATGAAAACGAACTACATTCTTAGACATGCAGTGCCTCAGATGTACATCTCTAAAAGATTAACCCAGGGATGCACTCAGCAAAATATCAACTAAAATGAATTGAAAAAATATCATGAACAAAAACATCAGCTATTCTGGTGATAATTGTGTGCTGTCTGCTAAATCGCTTCAGGCATGTCTGACTCTGTGACCCCATGGACTGCAGCCTGCCAGGTTCCTCTGTCCATGGGATTCTCCAGACAAGAATACTGTCTGGAGATCTTCTCAATCCAGGGCTCAAACAGACATCTCTTACATCGCCTGTCCTGGCACGTGAGTTCTTTACCACTGGCACCACCTGGGAAGTCTTGTAGTTGCTCACTACTAAGTTTTTCAGCAGAGTGCTGAGTAACTGAGATATGTTGTTAGCAGTTTAGATATGTATTTGAGAATATACTTACAGGAAATTCAGAGATCAAAGAAGTCTGCCTGTAAATACTGAGGCTTGGGTTATGGTTTTGTGTTCAGTACCCTTAAGAGCCAGGAGAAAACATGGTCGTAAAAATATGCTTTTGAGACTCCTAAAGATATGTCTTTACATATTAGTGTTTTCTAGTAACAAAAATGCAAACATGTTTCCTCAGAATGTCATTGCAATATACAGTATATGTTACCATACAGACTTTTAAAAAGATAATACAAGATAAAAACTAAACAGAAATAGCAATTCTTATTATTAATTTCAATATAATAATACCCTATCATACTAACCTCACTTTGGATACCGCTGCTACGCAGTGTTAAATTGAAAGGCTAATCTCTAATGCAGATGGAGTTCCATTTAACTTTACAATGAAGAATGCTTACACATGAAATGTGATTCTCTTGTTTGATATCCTTTTTACCTGTTGGGAAGCTCTGTGTTTCTTAACTTTTGAACAAGTTTGTGGGCACGCAAAATACTTTAAAATGCTTTCTCTTCTGTCTTTTATTTTCCTCACTATAAACTTTTTGAGGAGAAGGTTGCCTGAAATGAAAGAGAATATAGTGATTTAAGCAGGCTTCCCAGGTGGCGCTAGTGGTAAAGAACCCACCTGCCAATGCAGGAGACATAAGGGGTGTGGGTTCAATCCCTGGGTAGGAAAGATCTCCTGGAGCAGAACATGGAAACCCACTCCAGTATTCTTGATGGAGAATCCCATGGACAGAGGAGGCTGGAAGGCTACAATCCATAGGGTCACAGAGTCGAACATGCCTGAAGTAACTAAGGAAACACAGCATGTAGTGATTTAAGGAAGGAGACTGGTGGAGGATAAAGATGAAGAGGAGGGGGCAACAGAGGAAGATAAAGAGATTGTGAGATTGTTTGAGATTTCCTCAGACCAAAATGAAATTTTCCAGAAATACCCCAGAACTCTTTGGGACTCTTCCCTGATTTTTGGCAGTTCTCTGACTATCTGGCAGGACCTCAAAATGTCTTGTGATACAAAGGAGAGTTCCAGAGTTCAGAACTTTGCCAGTATGGTAACCCAAATGTAGACTTGAAAGGAGCATGGGGGCTGATATAAAGGGGGTGTTATCAGTACTATCAAAATTACAACTGGAGGGGACCCTCAGACACTTTGATGCCAGAAACCAAGTTCTAACCTCATGGCTAAAGGAGACCAGTGATAATAGTGCAGATTAAATGCCCCACCTTCCTATTGGAATCATACTTAATATTAAGATCATTTTTATTTATCAACAATATGTAGAGGAAATATTTCTTGTTCTTTCTACTCTGAAACTAAAATTCATAGTAGTTGCATTACTTGCCTCATTCTTAAGCATTCAGCCATGAGGTGGGGAAAAATCGAACTGGAGATAGACCAGCATAAAAAAATTAGTCCAGTTTGAATATTATTGGGCTGATTTGGTCCAGTCTCTTCTGTGACTACAGTTGAGAATGGAATTAAAGACTGCTGGCTGAACCATGTGTGTAGCTCATGATGAAAGGGTTAAAGCAAAGATGTAGAAAATGTTGTAAAATGACAGTAAGGAGGTATGTATGTATTTAATCTTGACCTTTATTGGAGAAGGAAATGGCAACCCGCTCCAGTATTCTTGCCTTGAGAATTCCATGGACAGTGGAGCCTGGTGGGCTGCAGTCCATGGGGTCACAAAGAGTTGGGCATGACTGAGCTACTAACTTTCTTTATGGGTTTTTGTTTATTTAGTTTAATTTGAATATAGTTAGACAGGTATTTCAGTTTTCAGTTCCAGCAGAAGCATGTCCCAAGGCAAATATTCAAATGTACGTAGTTTGGTCATCCAGGAAACTCTGGCAAGGAATATGGAAGTGAGACAGAGAAGGGAAGAGATCCAACATTTGGATGCATTATCAAGCAAGCTACTGCTCTGGTAATTGGAGCTTAATCTTGCTAGTGAATTCTGAGAGCAAGCATATAATAAGTCCCCCAGAGTTATCCCTCCCAAGGGACAAGGGAGCTAGAATGTTGGTACACAAACTCCCATCGTTCGTTGTTTGAGGATTTTTCCTTGGGAACTTTAATCTTAGCACATCTGGCTGGCTGTGTACATGCTTCAGATAGCCAGGAAAAGCCTGCAGGCAAAAAGAATCAAATATTGGCATTTGGAACCCCAGCTCAAATGTGGTGAAGTGAGGGTAGGGAAATAGGAAAGCATAAACAATATTTTTATCACAGAACCTACTTTCTCATCCCTATTTTCTCATGTCTGACTGCTTGATTTACTTATACTGTTTCCAACATGGCATTAATAGGCCTCTGAGTTCACAACTTCTGACATCCCCAAGTCCTTGATAATCCTGACAAATTTCTTATGTATTATCTTAAACAGTGCTAGAAATGAGTTTTTAGGAGAGTTTTGTTTTGTTTTTTTTTTTGAAGCTCAGGGTCCAGCCTGATTTGGGGTGTTTTTTTTTGTTTGTTTGTTTGTTTGTTTTTTAAATTTATATTTCATTTTAATTGGAGGATAATTACTTTACAATATTGAGATTTTTTTGCCACACATCAATATGAACCAGCTGTAGGGGTACATGTGTCCCCCTCATTTTGAACCCAATCTCCCTCCCACCCTATCCCTCCAAATATCAGAATGAATCCGCCACAGGTATACATGTGTTCCCCATCCTGAACCCTCCTCCCTCCTCCCTCCCCATTCCATCCCTCTGGGTCGTCCCAGTGCACCAGCCCCAAACATACAGTATCGTGCATCGAACCTGGAGTGGCAACTCATTTTTCTCTGGTGTGACCCCAGAGAAAAAGGTGAAGCTGTGGAGAGAGTCAGGAGAGAGGCGCATGTGTATCTAGCATGGGAGTTAAGTTAAGGACACACTGGAGGATAAACAGGGGAGTCCATGAAGGACTAAATAGAAACTGAGGTAGAAAATGTCTCAGCTGCTTTGGGCACTAGTTTGACAAAGGAGGGATGTATTGGGATCATTCCTTTTGGGAATGCTCAGCCTATGTTGGGAAGAAAATCACATCCAAAAGAACATCTGTTCAAGTAGCATTCAGGACGTATTTGCATGGAATTCAAAATTCTCTTGAGAGGGGAAACATGCCACAGAAATTTTATCTGAAAGATGAATAAATAATTAATAACTTAGAAAAATATGAATTTTTTCATGTTCCTACATTATGAAGTTATTTGTTTAAATTAATAGAACTCATTTACAAATATTTTTCATATTTAGGCTTTTATGCTAGTAAAATTGAACCAAAATTATAAGTCATTCATAAGGTTAATAGAGGATATATGGTAATAATTCAATTTACTAATCATTTATTTGGTGGTGAATTGATTTGGAACTTTGTAAACCTATGGAAAACAATAGAGTTCTGAAATTACATGCTCATTTCACTTTTACTTGATTCAATTAATGCTTATATAAGCAAAGAAAATTTGGGTAAAGCTTTTAATTATCTAAATCTTGAAAAACGAACTAAAATAACAAATCAAATCATCAACATGCATTCATGAGTAAATGTTAAATATATTGACTGTTACCCATTTTAAATGTTCATTATTTACCACACATTCATTTATTCAAAACCTATGCATACCTACATTATAGATCTTAAGAATATTGTACACATTTGTTGTAACAGTAGAGGCAGAACTTGGCACTCTCTTTAGCCAGGCCATCTAAGTGCGAGTACAGGTATTTATACTACAAATCTCTTTGATGTGACAAGCATTTCTAACATTCTAAGAATAACCCTGGTGGTGCTCAATCACTCAGTCACATCTGACTCTTTTGTGACCCCATGGACTGTGTAGCCTGCCAGGCTCCTCTGTCCATGGCATTTTCCAGACAAGTATACTGGAGTGAGTTGCAATTTCCTCCTCCAGGGAATCTTCCTGACACAGGGATTGAGCCCACGTCTCCTGCAGCTCTGCATTGGCAGGCAAATTCTTTACCACTGAGCCACCTGGGAAGCCCAATAACCCTGGTTATCTACTTATTAATATTTTTTCTAATGTGTTTATAGTGAATGTTATAAGTTTTGATACATTAATCATAATGTGTGACTAAAATGATGGTATTTTCAGCCTCACTGCTACCAAAAACAGCTGGAAAATATATATTAAAAAAATGATCATTTGAAACTAAAAGGCTTGGCTATAATTCCTTATCTTGATCAAAGAAGATAAATTATATTTTAATTTAATCATATAGTGTTCCATGATATTTATTAAATTACCTTGAACTTTGAAAGAAAGAATAATTAGGTGCTTCCCAGGTGACCCAGTGGTAAAGAATCTGCCTGCCAACTTAGGAGACATGAATTCCAACCCTGATCTGGGAAGATCCCCCCATGCCACAGAGCAACTGAGCCCATGCACGCACCACAACTACAGAGTGTGCGCTTGAGCTCGGGAGCTGCAACTGCTGAAGCCTGTGCATTCTAGAGCCTGCTTCGCACCAAGGAAGCCGCCAATGAAAAGCCCATGCACTGCAACTGGAGAGTAGCCCGCCGCTCACCACAACTAGAGAAAAGCATATGCAGCAATGAAGACCCAGCACAGCCAAAAATAAATACATAAATAAAATCATGTAAAGAAAGAAGGGTAATTAGAAGCAAATTATTTGACAGTATGCTAAGGATACAGGAAGTTATTGAATTTTAGCATTTCAATGGATTTAATAAATAATCTTGTTGGAAAAAAATACACTAAGCCTATCCACATGGCCAAACTGAGATAGTCAGTGTCAGCACCAATATTTGAGAAAAGATTTCCTTTCTCCAAAGTTTATGTACAATGTATCATTGCTTTATTAAGACTGGCAAGCGATCCACTGTTCTGCAAATTGCCTTAATTATGTTCTTCACCCATGTTAGAACCAGTATCTCTATATTCCCCAAACTGTGCAGCACTGGTGATCCAGCATCTACAGCCCTGATTATAGTCCTATTGTAAATGGAGCAGAATATGTTCAGTTTTACTGGGAGCAGAGCAAGGATTTAAACTGTTTGTGGATGTGTGTTCTCTAGGTTATAAATAAATCTCTGCATAGCACAACATGGCAACCTAACGATGCTCAGTCCTCCTAGTGACCTTAAATAAAAAGCCCAGTCATCCTTACCAAGCCACTTACTCCATCTATTTGTTAATATTTTGGTTGATAGAATGAGCAGGGGAAAAGTTCTAGCTATATCATTTACTGAAGTGGTGAAAATGAAAAGGAGGGAAAGCATATCTGTTCAGAGTGAGAAGTATAATGGATGATTTTGCCACTGAAAACAATGAATGAGTAATTCCTTTGCTGAGAGAATTGTCTATTAGGCCGGTTACAATCTTAATATAATATTATACAGAGTCAGTTATTTTCTAAATTCAAGCTGTGGTTTGGTTTAATTGTTAAATCGTGTCTGACTCTTGCGACCTCTTGAACTGTAATTCACCACCCTCCTCTGTCCTTGGGATTTCCCAGGCAAGAATACCGGAGTGGGTTGCCATTTCCTTCTCCAGGGGATCTTCCCAATCCAGGAATTGAACCTGGGGCTCTTGCATGGCAGGTGAATTCTTTACCAACTGAGCTACAAGGGAAGCTAAATTATCTCTTAAACATATATTAACTAGTTTAGGGTTCAATTTGATGAATCAGGATTTATTGTTTTAATTTTAGTTTATTCAAGTACTAGTCAGCAACTCTTGTACTACAAAGTTATTATATCCTATGGATGCACTGAATAAATATAAGAATTTTATGGATAAATATAAGGATTTTACACACTTAAGTGTATTACTATAATATTCATAAATATAAAGTTTTACCACTTTGCATATTTTAGTTCTAGGTAGGTAAATTAAAATTTTAACTCTTCTAATATCTATATGATAGATGTTTCACTTCTATCAATAAAAATTGCCACTCTATAATTTTTGCTTTTCCAAGTATAAGGAAATAATTGTAAAATAAAAATAAATAATTGTTAAAAGAAAAACCCAACCCTCTCCTTGTTAATCAGCTTCTCACTTACAGAATTAACTCAATTTTTCTCAATGTATTTCTTTCAGTTTCCAGAAAATTATTTCTAACATGATGTTGTCTTTTCATTCATTCTTTGAAATTTGCCATCTTAAAGTTTCTGCATTTGTAGTGTAGAAAGCATGTCTGTCTCAAGAGCACATGTACTATGAAGCTTCTTTTAAGTTACTGATGGTGAAATAAGGCTATGAGTACCATTATGCATCGCAGTACAGTTGTTATTGTTCAGTCATTAAGTCACGTCCAACTTTTTGCAGCCCAATGGACTGCAACACGCCAGGCTTCCCTGTCCTTCACCAACTCCAGAAATTTGCTCAAACTCCATGTCCATTGACTCAACGATGCCATCCAACCACCTCATCTTCTCTCATCCCCTTCTCCTCCTGCCTTCAATCTTTTCCAGCATGAGGGTCTTTTCCAGTGAGTTGTTTCTTCACATCAGGTGGCCAAGTATTGGAATTTCAGCTTCAGTATCAGTCCTTCCAATGAATGTTCAGGGTTGATTTCCTTTAAGATTGACTGGTTTCATCTCCTTGCTGTCCAAGGGACTCTCAAGAGCCTTCTTCAGCCATGGTCTTCTCCAGGAGTCTTCTCGAAACTCTGTGCATTTTGAACAACCACAGTGAAAACATCAATTCTTTGGTGCTCAGCCTTCTTTATGGCCCAACTCTAACATGCGTACAAGACTGCTGGGAAAACCATAGCTTTGACTATACAGACTTTTGTTGGCAAAGTGCCTTCTCTGCTTTTAAATATGCTGTCTAGGTTGGTCATAGCATTTCTTCCAAGAAGCAAGTGTCTTTTAATTTCGTGGCTGCAGTCACTGTCTGCCATGATTATGGAGCCCAAGAAAATAAAGCCTGTCACTGTATCCATGTTGTTTTGTTTTGTTTTTTTCCCCATCTGTTTGCCTTGAAGTGATGGGACAGGCATCACTTCATTTCACTCGATCACTTCATGGTAAACAGTACAGTTGAAGTCATTGTTATTTAAGTACTGGAAAATCTGTGATACAACCAAAGTTTTGTTGTAAGTTCATTTAGTCTTTATTCATATTGGATTGGCCAAAAAGTCCATTTTGGTTTTACCATCACGTATTACAGAAAAACTTCAATGAACTTTTTGACCAACCCAATAATTTCATTTGAACATTCCTTCCCTTCGGCATGGGTACAGGCCTCTGATGGAAGTGTGATAAACTGAGTGACAGTACTCTACCCATATGGCACCTTTCTCAGTAATATTTACTAAGTCCCTTTTGCAGAAGGAAACTTCTGTCTGATAGACTAATTCCTTACAGCGTGTTATATATGGAAAAAATATGTAACCACTTGCTGCTGCTGCTGCGTTGCTTTAGTCGTGTCCGACTCGGTGCAACCCCATAGATGGCAGCCCACCAGGCTTCCCCGTCCCTGGGATTCTCCAGGCAAGAACACTGGAGTGGGTTGCCATTTCCTTCTCCAATGCATGAAAGCGAAAAGTGAAAGTGAAGTTGCTCAGTTGTGTCCAACTCTAGCGACCCCATGGACTGCAGCCTACCAGGCTCCTCCGTCCATGGGATTTTCTAGGCAAAAGTACTGGAGTTAATCTCTTATTAATTTACTTAATATTGACTATGCACCTACTGTAGAACTTCAAGATAATAGCTGGATAATATACCCACAAAAGAATTACAGCATAAAGTGATACACGCAGGACGGAGTATGGGTTAACATTACTGGCACATTAAAACCGAGTGCCTGCGTTTCTGTCTGTATAACCTTGGAAAAGTTATAGAGCTTTACTAAATGTCAGTTTATTCATCTATGCTAATGAGATTAATACTGGTGGTTCACATGGATGAAGTCAGGACTCAATGAATTTTTGCATATGAAACTTAATAGATATGTATCTAACACATACAATACATTTTAATTTTTATTATTATTTTATTCTTTTCAGTCCCAGTAATATTTAAATCTTGAAAGTGACATTTCATTTGAGTTTAGGAAAATCATTTAAACTCAGAAAAAAAATAGTTTCAGAGTGTGAGGGAAGATATATAGAGTCAGTGAAGGTAGAAGTAACAGCATTGACAAAACAATGTATGATTAATAGAAAAAAATAGAAGGAAGGAAAATTAGCTTCCTACTCTAATTTTGCCTAGTTACTCCAGAGGTCCTTAAAAGAGAAAAGATGGACAGGAAATATTCATAGTACCAAAAAGAAAAAAAAGTTATATGAATTAGAAGAAAATTATAAAATTTTAGCTTGATTTACTTAATCTTACAATTGTTGTTTAAAATATTATTTATAACTAGAATATTCTAGAAAACAATTAAGCACAACTTTCAAATTTATATAAGACCAGTCAGAAAAATATTTGGAATTTTAAATGAGCACCCAGCAACTATATATGGAAAGATTGTTAAATCTGACATTATGGCTATTGTCACTGACGTACAAAGCTATAATCCACCAAACAAGCCTAAGAAAATGCACCTTTCACAGAATTGGAAATTTGGGATTTTGTTGGTTTGTATAAGTATTGTTAAGGTTGTCAGGACAACACAAATGTATGTATGCATTGATGCAAAATATAACATTTTGACTAAAATTGCTTTTAGACCACCCTTAAAAAATGCTGCTTTTAGAAGCAAATAAAAGGTTTTATGTGGATCCTTTTCCATACACAATTGCTTGGTGCAGTATTCCTATAATTCTGAAAACTGAATAAATTATGGCATATTTCAACTTGGGGAATTGCACCCTTAAACAATATTGTATAACTATCAATTTATTTTACATAAAGCCAGGAGATGGCATTTGCATAATGTTTCCAGGGCTATCCTTCTCAATTAATTCTGGCAAGCAAACCAATCAGGTAACAAGGATGAACAGTTAAGGCAAAGAAGAGAAAAATGATTTTGCTTCCTCATATGGCTCAATTCTCCTCTTAGTGAAAAAAATACACAGGAAAATTTACATCCAATGATCATAAAGTTAATGACTCTCCCATTTTTAACTAATTTCTAAATTTTTTAGAATGTGGTCTTTAATATTATTTAAAATAAATTAGGAAACCTGTTAATTTTAAAAAAGCATTTTAAATAGCTTTCATATTAATTTGAAATCATTAAAACCACGTCTTAACATACTTGAGCTATTTATTCATTAAAATATTTCATTAATAATTTAGTCATTAAATAATGTATCCACAGGATTGGGAACACATGTACACCCGTGGTGGATTCATGTTGATGTATGGCAAAACCAATACAATATTGTAAAGTAAAAAAATAAATAAATATAAAAAAATTAATTCATTAAAAATGAATTAAAATTGGAAAAACTAAGAAATAGAGGCAGTGTACCAAAGATTTCCCTTTTCTACACTTTACTCAATTACTATAAACAGATGCATAGTGTTATAGATGGTAACACAATATTGTAAATCAACTATATTCCAGTAAAATTTGTTTAAAATATACACCTGGTCAATAAGACATAGAAAATCTAATACTTTTTAAAGAGTGTATATTCTGATGGAGAAAGTGAAGTATGCCAAGAAACACATACATACACATGTGTATCACATACATACTACATACATAAACCTGCAACTGATTTTAGCCCAGTCTACATGATAGAACCGTGGTTATGGTAGATTTTACAAAATTAAAGTAGAGCCAGGTTTGTTTGTCTGATTTAAATTTGTTTTTTGAAAGCAAAATAGGAATATACCTTTAATGATACACAATAACTCTTTCAAAACGTCATTAGTTTTTGCCATTCAGCCTTTCAACTAAGCATAGTCAGCAATGAAAGAAATGAAGGCAATGATCCCTTGCTATACATTGTCTGGAAAATTTTAATCCAGTGGGGTAAAAGTCTTGTCTTCCAACTATTGATTTGCATGCCCTTATTCTTAGTTTCTATGACATGCATCTTATATCTAGTCCAGTTTTTTCACTGCACAAACAGAAATTACAGTGCAATTCTGCACTAGAAAATGCACTTATATAGAAGATGATTTGATGAAATATAAAAATACCATGGAGAGAAACTGTGGGAAAGATCAAGTTTAAATCCTCTTATTGAGTTTGATAGAGCTTAAGAGTCTTTGATTTTTTTAGTACATAACACATTTTTCAAATAATTTAATGAAAGACATCACTTATTGTCTTCAATATATCATGTATTTCCAATAGAACTATTCCTTTTTTAATATTAAATTTAAACAAATCATAGTCTTTATGAATTGTTGATTTTAGTGTCCCCTAAATTAAAAAACAAAGTAGTAGACTTACATGATTAGAGACTCATTAATCACTATCATTTGAAGTATTTGAGCTCTTCTATGTTTACTTACTGGTTTTCTTAAAAACCGGTTCTTTTTTCTAAAGAAAACCTAGATATTACTGGAAGGCAGCACATGACAGTGGTCAAGAGCACGGTAACTAAAGTCAAACATACACTCAACATGTTATTCTGTCACTTAATAGAGAATGCTTTAAAGTAATTCAATTTGCCAAACTTTAAATTTCAAAATCTGTCAGATGGGGATAATTGTAACTCCTTCTCCAGTTTGCAAGGCTTAAAATCATTTATAGTCTATTGAAATAATTAAATGTAACAGTTAATAATTAACTTTACAAATATTATTGAGAGATATTTGTGACAGTGTGTATCAGACAAGTTTACTAAGGAGGATTGTCTCCTGTATATACCCTTTTATTTTTCAGTGAGGTTTTAATGGTCAGTGTTTTGTTTTTCTCTATCATATCAGTCAGGAAATTTCATATTATATTAATACAATTATTGCCAGCTCATTAAATAATTTAAAAGTTCTTAAAGTACCATCAGCCTGTAATTTGTTTTTTCCAACTTTTTGTAACAGTTTATTGTCTTGCATTTGCAATTTCCTCCAGTATTTGTAAAACTGCAAACTTAACTACGATATAAGAAGCTCCATCACACTTGTCAAAATAAGAAATATAAGGAGCCAAGTGTCATGGACACAGGATTAACATGTAAGCTAGAAAAAAAGTGAAATAATATTAGTCAAACAGGAAGGAGGATAACATAATAGAAAGCAGGACACAAAACAAAGTACTAAAACATGTTTATATTAATGTGGGTGTGGAAGAAAGAATTTTCCTCATATACATAGATGAGAAAGGTAAATTCAGGGTTTAATTGCCAGAGAAAGGACATGGCTTTGGATGAGGTAGAGCACAACAGAATCAGATATTAAATAAATAGAAAAGATAAGGGCACTCTGGGATGAGGGCTGTGCAGGGAGCAAGAAAAGGCGAACGAGCATAGGAAATGACACAGGTTAAAAAAATATATATATAAACCTAAAGCAGTAGAAAACAATGAGCTATTTATGTCAATATATCATAGGAAATGACACAGTTTTTAAAAAATGTAAACCTAAAGGAAAAGAAAACAATGAGCTATTCATGTCAATATATCAAAGGCAGTAGAGTAAAAGCATAGTTTGAACTTTACAGATATTGACTCTATTCTAATGCCAGTTCAGTTATTACCTGTGTCAATGTGGTTCCTACTCAGTCTACAAATTGTATGATAGAAAAGGTAATATTCTCTCAGGCTCTTATCAAATGGTAATTATTACTGTTGATAATGTGAATTGATACAAGCAGGGATGATTCAGGTACTGAGGTGCCTGAAGCTTATGCAATATGTGAAACCTTCTTAGGAAAGTAATGCAAGTTACAATTACCAATTTACATAAGAATAAGAGTTTAAAATGAGAAAGTAAATCACAACAAATTATAAATACCACAAACTTAGAGGGTATAAAAAACCACCCACAAACAAAGCAATTTTATTAGTGAAAATCTCAACACAGCTGTTAGGATACATTTTTCTAAAATATTAGTGGCATATGTTATGACCACTTCTTCAGTTCAGTTCAGTCACTCAGTTGTGTCCAACTATTTGCAACCCCATGGACTACAGCATGCCAGGCCTCCCTGTCCTTCACCAACTCCCAGACTTTGCTCAAACTCATGTCCATCAAGTGGGTGATGCCATCCAAACAGCTCATGCTCTCTTGTCCCCTTCTCCTTTTGCCTTCTATCTTTCCCAGCATCAGGGTCTTTTCCACTGAGTCAGTTTGCACATCAGGTGGCCAAAGTATTGGAGCTTCAGCTTCAGCATCAGTCCTTCCAATGAATATTCAGGACTAATTTCTTTTAGGATAGACTGGTTGTATCTCCTTGCAGTCCAAGGGACTCTCAAGAGTCTTCTCCAACACCGCAGTTCAAAAGCATCAATTCTTTGGCACGCAACTTTCTTTATGGTACAGCTTTCTTTATGGTTCTTTTTAGTCACATCCATACAGTGTCAGACTTTATTTGTGGGGCTCCAAAATCACTGCAGATGGTGACTGCAGCCATGAAATTAAAAGACGCTTACTCCTTGGAAGGAAAGTTATGACCAACCTAGATAGCATATTCAAAAGCAGAGACATTACTTTGCCAACAAAGGTCCTTGTCAAGGCTATGGTTTTTCCTGTGGTCACGTATGGATGTGAGAGTTGGACTGTGAAGAAGGCTGAGCGCCGAAGAATTGATGCTTTTGAACTGTGGTGTTGAAGAAGACTCTTGAGAGTCCCTTGGACTGCAAGGAGATCCAGCCAGTCCATTCTGAAGGAGATGAGCCCTGGGATTTCTTTGGAAGGAATTATGCTAAAGGTGAAACTCCAGTACTTTGGACACCTCATGCGAAGAGTTGACTCATTGGAAAAGACTCTGATTCTGGGAGGGATTGGGGGCAGGAGGAGAAGGGGACGACAGAGGATAAGATGGTTGGATGGCATCACAGACTCAATAGACATGGGTTTGGGTTGATTCCGGGAGTTGGTGATGGACAGGGAGGCCTGGCATGGTGCGATTCATGGGGTCACAAAGAGTCAGACACGACTGAGCAACTGAACTGAACTGAAGTGATGCATGACTACTGGAAAAACCATAGTTTGATTATACAGACCTTTGTCAGTAAAGTAATATCTCTGCTCTTTAACATGCTGTCTAGGTTGGTCATAGCTTTTCTTCCAAAGAGCAAGCATATTTTAGTTTCATGGCTGCAGTCACCATCTGCAGTGTTTTTGGAGCCCAAGAAAATAAAGCCTGTCACTGTTTACATTGTTCCCCCATCTATTTGCCATGAAGTGATGGGACCGGATGCCATGATCTTAGTTTATTGAATGTTGAGTTTTAAGCCAGTATTTTCACTCTCCTCTTTTACTTTCATCAAGAGGCTCTTTAGTTCCTCTTTGCTTTCTGTCATAAGGGTGGTGTCATCTCCTTATCTGAAGTTATTGATATTTCTCCCTGCAATCTTGATTCCAACTTGTGATTCATCCAGTCTGGCATTTCCCATGATGTATTCTGCATATAAATTAAATAATCAAGGTGACAATATACAGCCTTTCCCAATTTGGAACCAGTTATATATATATATATATATATATATATATATATATATAACCTGTTCTATATCAGGTTGTAACTGTTGCTTCTTTACCTGCATACAGATTTCTCAGGAGGCAGGTTGGGTGGTCTGTTATTCCCATCTCTTTAAGAATTTTCCACAGTTTGTTGTGATCCACACAGTCAAAGGCTTTAGTGTAGTTAAGAAGTCAGAAGCAGATGTTTTTCTGGAACCACTTCTTCTTAGGACAGTAATTTCACAATATAATTTTAAAGATAGTTTGTTCTTTCTTCTAACATACTTCTTTAAAATTTACTTTTACATCATTATTATTAAAGAAAAGTAGTTTTAGAAAAAATTATTTCAGACTCACAACAATACTGGAAACATCGTTCAGGGTTAGTATTACATCTGGCTAAATCATCACCGTGTTTCTTTCACTTAGACCATACAAGTATAGGACACTGCAAGTTTTCAATTGCTGTGATATCTTAATATTTGCTGAATTAATGCTGGTTTTTGATAATAAGCTAATTTATAAAAGATGGCTATAATTGTATTTATATAATGGCCTTTATGATGTCTTTGTCAATGTCAGTATTTTGTATCAAACCAACAAGAAACAGATCTTTGGCCAGTGAGTTCTTAAAATGCAAAGTTGTAAAGGAAGAAAGATCTAAAGGAAGAAAGATGGACCTAAGAGTCCATCTCAAAGTTAAGAGAAATAAAACGAGTCCAAAGTCAGTAGAATAAAGAGAATAAAGATAAGAGCCAAAAAGGCACCTCCCAAAACAATTATAATACTTAACAAAGCTAAAACCTGCTTCACTGAAAAGTTAAAAAAAAATTATGAGCTCTTAGTTGAAGAGAGAAAACACCAATCATTATTCTAAAAAATACATTAAATAATAAGCCCTTAGTTTAAGTGAAAACACCAATCAATATAAGGATTACATATCCTACAGACCTTAATAAGTAATGCAAATATATTATAAGGAATATTAGATCAACAAAACTGGAAACTTAGATGAAATGGGAAAATTCCTTTTAAGACATAAACCATCTAAATTCCCTAAAGAAGGAGATAGCCCGAATAATTCTGTTTCTATTAAATAATTTAAATTTGCAGTTAAGAAGAAATTTTCTTTCCATAAGAAATTCCATGTTTATTTGCCTTCAATATTGAATTCTATCAAATATTTAGGGGGAAAATAATACCAATTCTCCATCAAATAGCAAATTAAAAAAAAAAAAAAAGAAAAAACAACTCCTTCAGAAAAATGAAAGATGCCATTTTCCAACTCATTTTATGAAAACAGTGTTATCGATATACCACAACCTGCTTCCCTGGTGGCTCAGATGGTAAAGCGTCTGCCTGCAATGCAGGAGACCTGAGTTGGAACCCTGGGTTGGGAAGATCCCCTGGAGAAGGAAATGGCAACCACTCCAGTACTCATGCCTTGAAAATTCCATGGTTGGTGGAGCCTGGTAAACTACAGTCCACGGGATCACAAAGAGTCGGACATGACTGAGCAACTTCACTGGTTCACTGGATAAAAAGATTACAAGGAAAGGAAATGACAAACCAATATCCCTTATGAGCACAGTTGCAATATTAGACAATTGACTCTAACAATATGTAATATGGACAAGATGTCACATAAAAGTGGTTTTTATTCCAGAAATGCAGGATTAATTGACATTATAAAAATTGCTTACAGCATAATGAATTAGGGGAAAAAGTAAAAGAAAAAATACATTTTGATGGTTTGACAGAATCCCACATCAATTAATGGTAAGTAAACTAATGCAAAATTAAATTGAATTGGATAATAAATATTTACCAAAATTGCATTTGAACATCTTATTATAGTGTTAAGTTGAATCTTTTGATCATAAAATTAGGGAAAATTACTCACATCTATTTTCTATTCAACATGAAATGGGTATGAAAATATCAAAAGCATAAATATCAGAAAGGAGTAAATAAAGCTGTTTGTGCCATAATATCCATGCCTTCAGAAGTAAAATGTCTCCAATTCCTTTCACCATATATCAATATTAGTTACACTTTTGTATCTATCTGTTACTTTAAACACAATGTTTTTGAAGTACTTCACAGTTATGGAACGTGGCAAAGGTTCCTTTTTTTCATAAGATTTGTAAATTTAGCTTTAATATTTGGGTCTATGATTCATCATAAATGTAACTTGTGTATGGTGTCATGTATGAGTTGAAGTTCATAATTTTCCATATAGAAAGCCTGTACGGGAAATAAAGTTAGTTCAGTAATGTATGTCTTAAATTTGTTTCTTTTCCCATCAATTTGATTTGGCCTTTGTGTTGAAATTAACTTGACCATGTAAGTATGAATTTGTTTCTGGAGTCTATATTCTATTTTATTTGTATTTATTCCAAGTTTATACTGTCTTGAATATCATATTTGTGTTAGCTACTCATGGCTTCAGTAATGAAGTACCACAAAACTGGTGACAGAAAACAAGAGAAATTTATTCCCTCACAGTTCTAGAGGACAGAAGTCCAAAACCAGTTTTCCTGAGCTGAAACATGTGTGCTCAATATGCCAGCAAAGCTGTGCTCCTTCTGGAGTTTTTCAGGGAGAATCCATTCCTTGTTTCGTGCAGCTTATGGTAGTTGCCACAGTTCCTTGACTGGTAGTCTCGTCCCTCCAATCTCTGCCTCTGCGGCCACACGGCCTTCTCCGTCTCGGTGTGTTTGTTACCCACTCTATCAGATCAGGGGGACCGTGACTGGATCCTTTCCTTGCCTAGTGCTGAAGGTGGAAATTTTTTCAGTCTACTAAGGTAAAAGACTCCCAATTTAGATCTTTCTTGTCAAGAATGTTTTACCGTTACCGATTTTTGTATTTTAAGATGCATTTTAGAGTTGGCTTTTAATAATTCACTGGAATTTTGATGGGGTTGTCTTATGTCTATTCTTTGAGTGTGTGTGTGTGTGTGTGTGTGTGTGTGTGTGTGTTCAGTTGCTTCAGTCATGTTCTACTCTGCAACCCCAATGTATTGTAGCTCCTCTGTCAATGGGGTTTTCCTGGCAGGAATACTGAAATGTGTTTCTATGCCCTCCTCCCAGGGATCTTCCTGACCCAGGATTGAACCCATGTCTGCTGTGTGTCTCCTGCACTGCAAGCAGATTCTTTACTGTTGAGTCAACAGGGAAGCCCTATGTATAGATTACATGTATAGAAGCCCCAAGTCACTTAAGATGACAAATTGTCATCTTAAAAGTATTGAATGTTCACATCCATGATCTGTTGACTCAAGAAAAACGAACAATCTGAAAGCTTCTGGTTATGGTTTATTCACAAACCTTTCTGAAGACTATAGCCTGGGAGATAGCCTCTCAGGTAGCTCTGAAGAACTGTTCCAAAGAGGCAAGGGAAGAGCCAATATATATAGACGCTTTTTCTGAAAAAAAAAAAAAAAAAAAAAAAAAAAAGTAGTTGAACATCAAAAGATTACTGCTAATCACACACACACACAAAATAGAGACATTTAAAGTTAGATTTTAATGTTTCTCTGTGTATGGAAAGATGCAGGACTCTGAGCTCATTGAAAGTATTATTTAGATAAGCACCTTAAGTATTCTTCAGACAAGCATCTTAACTATTTAGGGCCAGTATCTTATTTTTTTTTTTTTTTCCCACCCTTAGAGGAATTCCTTCAGGACGCACCATCAGAGGGACTGCTGTGAATGAAGGCCTGATGGCAGTCAACATTTTACTGAAATGGCAGGCACCATTCTTTGCCCATATAAACTCTATTTATTTAGGTCTTTAATCTCTCTCAGCAGTATTTTTGTATTTGTTGTTGAACAATACATATTGCACTGTGTTCAGAAGAGCCTGGTAGGCTGCAGTCCATGGGGTCACTAAGAGTCCGACACGACTGAGCGACTTCACTTTCACTTTTCACTTTCAAGCATTGGAGAGGGAAATGGCAACCCACTCCAGAGTTCTTGCCTGGAGAATCCCAGGGACGGGGGAGCCTGGTGGGCTGCTGTCTATGGGGTCGCCCGGAGTCAGACACGACTGAAGTGACTTAGCAGCATCCTCAGATATTTTAATATTCTTGATATTATTGTAAATCAGGTTTTTTTTTTTTTGGTTAAAATAGTGCTTTAGATTTCTTAATTTCTGTACATTTTAAGTATTTGAACATATTTTAAAATAAACATTCATTTATATAACTAGATAAGTAAGCAGTGTTACTAAAAAAAGAAAAAAAAGCTGTTCAGCTGTCTTATAGTGTTGTAAATATTACAAAGGTGGCAAAATGAACAAACTCTTGAATAATCCAGTACTTCCGGGGAAGTGGAGGTCACATTACCTAATAAATGACATTTAACTTGATATAGGTTTTTTTTTTTTTTCCCTAATGTTGGCTGTTTCCAGTACCCATCAAATTATTTCATTTATTTTTAATTAGCATTCATTTTAGACTTTCTAAATTTTTCTCACTCACTGACATGGACTTCTTCATTTCATTTTCTAATACTTGGTGATCAGAACTGTGACTAGGATTCAGATGTACTGCAACTGGGACATAAACATAAGATAGGAATAAATATAGGGCACCTACTTTCAGAATGGGAAGGGGAAGTTAATTGATACTTGTTAGCTTTCTCTAAAGAAATATATTAAAGGTTGTGTTTATTTAAGTATCCCCCCACCCAAAAAGTGTTTTCACCCAAAATAAAAAAGGACGTTTTATTAAATAACTAGATACTTCAGCCAAATGCCTTAACATATGTTCCTGTGACTGAAACTTGGCTAACTGGATGCGTTCTTTTACTTCATCCATCTGGATAAAGTCTACTGTTTTAGAGCATGTATTTTTTTTTTCCCAAATGCTTTTTCAGCAGAGAGAAAATAAAATGTAGAATAATATTATTCCATGTTGGTAAGTAAACTATTTTGAGGGGAAATATCATATATCTTAGATATTTAATACAGTATCAAGAGGAAGCAGATGTAATACAGAGTCACTACTTCTATAATAATGGTAACATCAGAAGATCTTAAGTATGCACTTTGATAAATAAGAGGATTTGGCTCCAAAACCTGAAAGCCAATACTCTATGGCAAATAACAGACCTTGTATGTCTGAGCTTCCACAGAGAATTCAACTTCTTCATCTTTGTTACTGAAGAGCAATCATATTTTTAAAGTATATTATTTCAACACACAACTGAGTCATGAATTCTATAACATGGGCTAAAGATACACAATTTTTTCACTGAAACAACTTAAAAAAGTGTCCTATAGTTATTTTCAGTTAGTCACCATTTAGAGAAGCATGACAGTTGCTCTAGGAGAATGTTTTAGAAATTTTGCTGAATTTAGTACTTAGTAATTAGATCTTGTTATTAGAAAAGTGCTAAGGTTCAGTCACTGAAATTTAACAGACTTCTGAAACCTCTTGCTGAGGGTACTTGAGTCCATCCCCATGGAAACTGTTGCTGCCTTGACAAATAACCTGTAAGTAGCTTTTGAAAAACTGAGTGTTCCAGTTTTTAAGCCCTGCTGTTGGTGAAAATTTTGAGACTAACAAAGACTTCAAGTGATATTTCCCTTTCCAGAAATGTGTTGTATTACAATTAGTAGAATTTAGGCTTTATATGAAAAATAAGTCTCAAAAATTTTGTATAAATAAATACTTGGTATTTTACACTGTATGTGAAATGGTATGATACCATTTGTTCCCAGAATCTAATATTTAAAATATATTATTTTTCAAACCTTAGGGAAATTAACTAAAGATATAAAAATGAATTAAAAAATACAATGTTATAGATTAAATAGAATAGCTATAATAGTCCATTAATGCAAAAGTAAGAAGAAAAATGAAAGGATAAAAGAACAGATGGACCAAATAAGAAATAACTAGCATGATGATAGACTTAAAGTTAAAAATATTTATATTCACATACCTCAATTAAAACAGATACATGGACAGATGGGATGCAAATGTAACAACCAATTTTAAGCTGCTTATAAGGCATCACATTAATGGTAACTTCTCTGTTGTAAAAACGGACAGCACAAATATAAAGGATCATAAGAGACTTCTATAAACAAATATATGCTGACGAAATGAACAACTTGGAAGAAATGGGCAAATTCTTAGAAAGGTACAACCTTCCAAGACTAAACCAGGAAGGTAAAGAAGATATAGACAGACCAATCACAAGTAATGAAATTGAAACTGTAATTAAAAATCTTCCAAGTCCGGGATCAGATGGCTTCACAGCCAAATTCTATCAAACAGTTAGAGCAGAACTGACACCTATACTTCTCAAATTCTTCTGAAAAACTGCAGACGAAGGAATACTTCCAAGTTTATTCTACAAGGCCACCGTCATCCAGATACTTGGCCACCATCACCTTGATACTAAAACCAGACAAAGATACCACACACACACAAAATTATAGACCAGTATCACTGATGAACATAGACACAAAAATCCTCAACAAAATACTAAAAACAGAATCCAATGACACACTGAAAGGACTGTGCACCATGATCAAGTGGAATTTATCCCAGGGGTTCAAGGATTCTTTAAAATACCCAAATCAATCAATGTGATACACCATATTAACAAATTAAAGAATAAAAATCATGCGATATGTCAATAGATGCAGAAAATGCTTTTAACAAGATGCAACAATCATTTATGATAAAAACTCTCCAGAAAGTGGGCATAGAGTGAACCTACCTTAACATAATAAAGATCATATACAGCAAACCAACAGCAAACATTCTCAGTGGTGAAGAAACTTACGAGTTTAATGCCTCAGCTAATGAATGATATACAGAAAGACAGCTACGGCCAGGGTCAACCATCAGAATTTATTTGGCGATGTCACTTTCAAACTGTTGTTTCACATTGACCTCTGAAAGAAAATCAATTATATAGAGCTTACTGGCTTAGAGAATGTCAATGCAATGCAGTTTAATTCATCATTAAACCTGTACTGTCTATTCTACCAGTCTGTTGTTTACTGTGAATAGTAATGCAGAATAAAAACCCTATCTGGAGAATAAGGAAAGGTTTATTTATTGGGATGTCTACTACACATTAGTAACATTCCTACTGAGGTGCTTTCTTATCATACTGAATACATTTTTTAAAGGTTTAAATTTATTGCATGACACTGAAGCAGAAAGTGGAAGAGCTCATTATTCTATGATACCAAATGAAAGAGTGCTATTGTTATAACTTCTGGGATTGCATTAAAATACACAGGGAAATGAGCTTTCTCAGTAAAGAACTGCAGTGACAGAAAGAAGTAACTAATTTTCCCAATTCCATACAAGTTACTATCTGAGGGAGAAGTTATATATATTTTGGGGAATAAAGAGGATTTTTTCTTCTGGAACTGCATACAGAAGGAAGCAGGGGGATTCATCCAGTGAATTCTTTTATAAAGAAGAAAATATTTCAACAAACACAATGCAGTCAACTAAATATACTAAAGACACAAAAATTGTTATCAAATGTATGCTTTTTGAATTGAATATAACAAAATGGAAATCTTAATGTTAACTTGTAATTTACTTAAATGATTTCAGTGGGAACTAAAGTCATCTAAAAGAATGCCTAAGGATTCCTATAAACAGAGTTCTAGGAATTCTTAAGCAGCCATTTTATAGAAGCTGGATCAAAATAGTTTTGTAATTTAATTTCTTATACTACTGGTGCAAATACTGTATTACTTGAGTTAATATATGTTAGAAAAGCATAGTAGGGAGGGAATGGAAGAGAGTTCTCTACATAAGATCATGTAGGTTGTGCATTGCATGGCTACACATGTCACCCTTTACATATGGTAGAATATGAAATGTGGCCCAGGAAGAATTCATGCCATGGCTCTGGAAAGGAGTTTACCTTATTTTCTCTAGTTTATTCTTTAAAAAATGGCCTTTTTATGTTTAGGTACTCCAGTGTCACTATGCTCACTATACTTAGTTAAATACTATAGAACCTTCTGTCCATTTTTCTGTGCTTTGTTCTACCCAATTCTTTTAGGTCTGTTTTCTAGAACTGCTGGAAATCTTTAAAATTTGTTTAACTTCTCCATTGAATTTTTGTTTTTCTATTTCAAACATGGCATTTTAAAATTCTAAATATCCTATTCATTTCTTTTAAAAATGTTCCTCCTTCATATTTAGCCTTTATTTTCATTATAGTTTTATTTTTTGTGTTTGTTTATACTTTGTTGTTGTTGTTCAGTTGTGTCCAGCTGTTTGTGACCCCATGGACTACAGGACGCCAGGCCTTCCTGTCCTTGACCATCTCCCAGAGCTTCATCAAACTGATGTCCATTGAGTCAGTGATACCATCCAATCATATCATCCTCTGTTGTCCCCTTCTCCTCCTGCCCTTCAATCTTTTCCACCGTCAGTGTCTTTTCTGAGTCAGCTATTCGCGTCACATCAGTATCAGGACTGATTTCCTTTAGATTGACTGGTTTGATCTCCTTACTGTTCAAGGGACTCTCAAGAGTCTTCTCCAACACCAGGGTTCAAAAGTATCAATTCTTCTATGCTCAGCCTTCTTTATGGTCCAACTCTCACATCTGTATATGACTACTGGAAAAACCATAGCTTTGACTCTACAGATCTTTGTTGGCAAATTAATGTCTCTACTTTTTAATATGCTGTCTAGTTGGTCATAGCTTTTCTTCCAAAGAGCAAGTGTCTTAATTTCATGACAGCAGTCACCATCTGCAGTGATTTTGGAGCCCAAGAGAATAAAGACTGCCTTTGTTTCCATTGTTTCCTCATCTGTTTGCCACAAAGTAATGGGACCGGATGCCATGATCTTAGCTTTTTGAATGTTGAGTTTTAAGCCAGCTTTTTCACTCTCCTCTTTCACCTCATCAAGAGGGTCTTTAGTTCCTCTTTGCTTTCTGCCATAAGGGTGGTGTCATCTGCATATCTGAGGTTATTGATATTTCTCCTGGCAATCTTGATTCCAGCTCGTGCTTCGTCCAGGGCGGCATTTTGCATGATGTATTCTGCATAGAAGTTAAATAAGCAGAGTGACAGTATGCAGTCTTGATGTACTTCTTTCCCAGTTTTGAACCAGTCCATTTTTCCACACCCTATTCTTTGTCTCTTGACCCATATACAGGTTCTCAGGAGGTAGGTTTGTTTACACATTTGATGCAAATAATTTTTTAGACTTTTTCAGCCTGTTCTTTCATGATAAATTTGTTTTGTTGTTCTTAATCTATTATTTATGATGTATCCTCTTATGGATATCTGTGTCTTTTGTAATTTCAGATATTACAATCATCTTCAGTGGATTGAAATGTCTTTTGTTACTTTGACTCTTGCATTCCCAAGTTCCTTCCAAAGTAGTGAGTGCTGTTTTGGAGCTTTTTGAGAGGGAAGCAGATCTGCAGTGACTTTACTGTTCATGGACCAGATTTTGCATTCTCTTTTCTCCTCCCTAAATTTCTATAACATGCAGTATAGATTTGCATCCCTCAGTTGTACATGGACTACATTTGGGGATTTCATTTTTCATAAGAGACATTTCTCCAATCCCCTAGCATCAAGACACGAGGCAGATTTTCTGTTACTTTCCTCGATCCCTGTGCAGATTTTCTCTGTAGAGTAATTCTCATAAGAGAACAGTCTGTCTTGGATTTTGTTTTGTAGCACTGATGTTGATTCTCGTTTCCAACCTCATTTATCCCCAAGGTCACACATCCTGTCTTTTATAGGTACTTCATTAAACCCCAGCTCTATCAAATAGACTAATTGAAAAAGACCCTGATGCTCAGAAAGATTGAGGCAAAAGTGGGTAGCAGAGGTTGAGATGGTTAGATCGTGTCACTGACTCAAGGGACATGAATCTGAATAAAATCCAGAATATAGTGAAGGAAAGGGGAGCCTGGCATGCTGCAGTCCATGGGGTTGCAAAGAGTCGGATACAACTTAGTGACTGAACAACATCTATCAAATAGGTCATAGGGCTTACCTATGATCTCTTCCAACTTAGTCATAGGATCATATTATTTGAATTGCCACAGTTCTATAACATATTCTAGGATTTATTTTTATTTTGGCAGGGAGGATATGTATCTGTATACCCTGGGTCCACATATTTCTAATGCTGAAATATGTTCATATTAATTTTTGTGTTGTTAAGACAACCTGCATACTTCCTCCCTGAATCACATCCTTGTTCAACCCATTGTATTTTCCCTTCCCCCTATGTCATGGTAACCTGGTTATCTGTTTACTTACACATAGGTATTCAAATTGACTATTTATAATGAAACTAAAGCATAATTGTCTCTTGTAGTAATATTAGAGATAATGTCTTTCTGTTTTATTTTTCTGTTTTATATACATATGCACATATACATAAATGTTACAAATTGTACCACATTTTCTTTTAAATAATACTCTACTGCCTCAGTGGTAAAGAATCCACTTGCCAAGGCAGGAGATGCAGGTTCAGTCTCTGGGTCAGGAAGATCCCCTGGAGAAGGAAAGGGCAACATACTCCAGTACTTTTGCCTGGGAAATCCTGTGGATGGAGGAGCCTGGGGGGCTTCAGTCCATGGAGTCACAAAAGAGTTAGACATGACTTAGTCACTAAAAATAACAGCAAATGTCTTGGCTGTTGTAAATGGTGCTGTAGAGAATACGAGGGTACAGATATCTTCTAGTTAGTGATTTCATTTTCTTTAGATATATGCCCCAAAACAAAGTTGCAGGATGTTCTGGTAGTTCTATTTTTAATTTTTTTGAGGGATCTCCATGATGTTTTCCATTGTGACTGAGTCAATTTATATTGCTATCAAAAGTGCATGAGAATTCTCTTTCATCACTTAGTTTTCTTGCCTAGAAACAAAACATTTTAATTAAGTTTATTTTATTGAGATATAATTGAAATATATTACTAGCATTATGTAAGGCTAAAGATTGATGCTGAAGCTGAAGCTCCAATACTTTGGTCACCTGATGTGAAGAGCCAACTGATTGGAAGAGTCCCTAATTCTGGGAAAGATGGAGGGCAGGAGAAGGAGGAAACAGAAGATGTGATGCTTGGATGGCATTACTGACTCAGTGGCCATGAATGTGAGAAACCCTGGGAGATGGTGAAGGAGAGGGAAACCTGGCATGCTGCAGTCCGTGGGGTCACAAAGAGGTGGACAAGACTTAGTGAACAAACAACAGTAAGTTTAAGGTGTATAACATGTCAATTTGATATACTTATGTATTGCAATATTATTTCCACCATAGCATTAGCTGATATCTATATCACATCACATAATTATCATTTTTTGTGGTGACAATACTTTAAGATATAGTCCCGTAGCAACTCAAAAGTATAGAAGTATTATTGGTTATAGTCACTATTTTATGTCTTAAACATTCATTTTAATCACAAAATATATGCATAGTTTAAATGCAATTCAATAATACAGCAATATTTTTTTAAAGTCCTATAATAGGACACATTAAAGATAAAGTTTACTGAAATTCTCCAATTTTTGTTCTAGGCAGTATTATCTATAAATGTGTCTTTTAGAAGCACTCATATAATTGCATACTGATGCATTGTAAGAGAAAATAAATAAAAGGAAATTAAAAATGTCTTAAAGATACTGATTGAGTCTTTCTGAGAAGAAAACTATTAGTTGTATTCTAATCCTAACTCCTAAAGTTAGATATTAATACTTTCATATGTATTAATCTAATACTCATATCTATGCAAAACAATTAAATATATTTTAACAAAAAGGAATCATGTTATAAGTATTACTTTCTAACTCACCTTTGCACTTAACAGGACAGTGTAAACTGTGTTTCTTGCTATTCCAATTTGTAGAGCTCAACTGTATTATTTTAACAGGCATATTGTTTACCACATTATTTTACAAACTTCAAAAGGTATTTGTTACAGTAGATTTAACTAATGTTTATGATGTATAAATATTGAACACAAGAGCAATATATATATATATATTGATATATATATTTATAATATATCTGTCTATTTATCCATCTGTTTATCTAAGCATAAAAACAAGAAAGGTAATATCCAAGTGCTAACAAAAAGAGAACTCAAAGCCACAATGGTAAGCTGGAATTAAAATTGTATTAGTGTTTGGATATACTTTGACTTGATATGGGCTTTCCTGCTATTCAGTCGGTAAGCTGTATCCAACTTTTTGTGATGCCATGGACTGCAGCATGCCAGGCATCCCTGTCCTTCACTATACCCCAGAGTATGCTCAAACTCACATCCATTGAGTTAGTGATGCCATCCAACCATCTCATCCTCTGTCATCACTGTCTCCTCCTGCCTCCAATCTTTCCTAGCATGAGGGTCTTTTCCAGTGAGGCAGCTCTTCACATCAGGTGGCCAAAGTATTGGAGCTTTATTTAGCTAGAGCATCAGTCCTTTCAATGAATATTCAGGGTTGATTTCCTTTAGAATTGACTGGTTTGATCTCCTTGCTGTTCAAGGGACTCTCTTCAAGAGTCTTCTCCAGCACCACAATTTGAAAGCATCAGTTCTTCAGTGCTCAGCCTTCTTTATGGTCTAACTCTCACATTCATACATGAGTACTGAAAAAAAAACAGATTTGACTATACACAACTTTGTCATCAAAAGGATGTCTCTGCTTTTTAATACACTGTCTAGTTTTGTCATAGCTTTTCTTTCAAGAAGCAAGTGTCTTTTAATTTCAGGTGTACAGTCACTGTCCACAGTAATTTTGGAGCCCAAGAAAGTAAAATCTGCCACTGCTTCCACTTTTTCCCCTTCAATTTGCAATGAAGTGATGGGACTGTATACCATGTTCTTAGTTTTCTTTTTTTTCCTTAACATGAGTTTCAAGACAGCTTTTTCACTTTCTTCTTTCACCCTCAAGAGGCTCTTTAACTGCTCTTCACTTTCTGCCATTAGAATGGTATATCTGCATATATAAGATTGTTGATATATCTCTTGGCAACTTTGATTCTGGCTTGTGATTCATCTAGCCCGGCATTTCACATGATGTACTCTGCATAGAAATTAAATAAGCAATATATAGCCTTGTCATACTCCTTTCCCAGTTTTGAACCAGTCAGTTTTTTCTATGTCTGGTTCTAACTGCTATTCTTGACATGTATATTAAACGATTACTAGCTATAAATATGGGAGAAGGCAATGGCACCCCACTCCAGTACTCTTGCCTGGAAAATCCCATGGATGGAGGAGCCTGGTAGGCTGCAGTCCATGGGGTCGCTAGGAATCGGACATGACTGAGCGACTTCACTTTCACTTTTCACTTTCATGCATTGGAGAGGGAAATGGCAACCCACTCCAGTGTTCTTGCCTGGAGAATCCCAGGAACAGGGGAGCCTGGTGGGCTGCCATCTATGGGGTCACACAGAGTCAGACACAACTGATGTGACTTAGCAGCAGCAGCAGCAGCAGCTATACCATGCATTTTATTACACTATGTAATATATTTTTAACATTTTAGAAAGAACCACAATATAAAATCAGCACAAGATAAAAGTGAGAACTCAAGAAAAGAAAATGTAAAAAGCCAATAAATATATGCAAATTATAATATAAATGAAAAAAACATAGTACTTATCAGTGACTATATTAAGATAAAAATTAAGACATTGTTTAAGACCATTGGACTTCCTTGATAGCTCAGTTGGTAAAGAATCTGCCTGCAATGCAGGAGACCCCGGTTTGATTTCTGGGATGGGAAGATTCCCCTGGAGAAGGGAAAGGCTACCCACTCCAGTATTCTGGCCTGGAGAATTCCATGGACTATATAGTCAATGGGGTTGCAAAGAGTCAGACACGACTGAGTGACTTTCACCTCACTTCACTTAAGACCATTAGTTGAAATTTGGGAAAATAAATCATGTCAAATGCAACTTTTAGTGGAAGGTGACTATTGCCACACTTGAGTGATTTGGCAGTATCTACTGGAATTTTATATGTGCATCTTTGGTCCGGTTATATCTGTTTGTAGAGGAATTTATTTAAGAAAATTCTTTGTCTGTGAAAGTACATGCGATATTTATGATAGCAAAAATATTCAAATAATCTAAATTCTTACATTTAGGAAAACTTAAAAAAATACTTTATAGAATATACTGGAGAATAAGTTTAAAAACCTAAGAATTTTTAATGAACTTTACTTTTGGCCTGTAATTTGTCTGACTGCCTCTCCATATACATATTATCAAGGAAAACTCAGTGGGTTATGCTATTGTAATCATTTTGAATAAGGGGGGCAAAAAATGCATCTTAACTGGAAAACATTAATAATTATACTAAGAAGAGATTTAGTTCACTTACTTAAGTTGTCATACATCCTTTAAAGACCTTAAATATTAATGCCATAGACAATGTTTTGTCTGCTATGGTCAATAAATTGAGATACCCATTTTAAGATGTCTATATCTATTCATAAGACCCAGAGAAGCTAACTTTAACCCTATAGAGCCTTTAGAGTCCTGAAAAATAGGTTATATATCAATGTAACATGAAGGGCATATTTTAGTAATGCAGAAGTCATATTGAAAGATTCAATGTGATGTAAAGTCTAGTATAAGGATATTTTGAAATACCTGATTTTTTTTATATCTTTCTGGTTACTGTATTGAGTTAGCTATATTGTAAAGAAAGAATTTTTTGCCTCAAGCAATAGATGTTACAAAATTAAGGACAGTAATTTTTATTGAGGAAGATGGCAATGCTGAAGGAAACTTAAGGCATGACATTTTCATGATGGATGTGATGCAACATAAACTTTCCAAACCTGATAATTTTTTTCCAAGTTGGTAGAGCTAGAACGTCAAAAGGAGAAAATGAAATCTATGTTTGTAAGTCTGGGTGGGTAGAGTTTTGAACACACTACCCATTCATCCAGAGAGGATGAGAAAAGAGAGAAAATTTATGCCAGCTCCCCATGTTAAAACTTAATAGATGAAAAAAATTCCATTAACACAGAATGTCTCAAAGGCAATTCAAAGTAGTAAGTATCTTATGTGCCTTTAGACAGTCAAAGGAAGTTTCCTGTGGAACAATGAGATCCTTAATCAAGCTAATCATCCTGGGTTCCAAAATATCCACTGAAGTATGAAGAAAAACTGACATAATTAAGTAGGCTAAAATGCATAGAGAACCCTTGTTTTATAGAATGAAGAATGACATGTCTCAGTAACCTGCCCATAGCTATAACTGAAGATTCAGGAAAGATGGTCATATCTGGTGATGGCAACATGTAGGTAGACAACCGTCTAAAGTGACACCATTCTACCTTCTCCCCATACAACCAAGTGCCTCAATACTCTGTAATATTTAAGACATTGTTTGGAAAAATAGCACCCATTCAACTGTATGAAAAAAAATTTTTAACTTGAAGTGAGTAATTAAGACAGTGTACTGTAGAAAAGATACTTCAAAATAAATGAATGTGATAGAAGATTATAATTATGGATATTTTGTAGATGACAATAGTAAAGTATGGAAATATTACTTTCTTTCCCCAAAGAAGATGAATTGACCAATGTTGTTTAGTCACTAAGTCATGTCTGACTCTTTTGTGGCCCCATGGACTGTAGCCCACCAGGTTTATCTGTCCATAGGATTCCCAGGCAAGAATATTGGAGTGAGTTGCCATTTCCTTCTCCATGGGATCTTTCCAACCCTGGAAACTGACCAATAGATAGAATCTGATCTATCAGAACTATATACCTAATTTTTGTCTCCCTATAAATATATTCTAGATAATTTATATGTATGCATATATGTAATCAAGATCATCTTCTCTTTCTGAATTCAGTATATTTTCTTATTACATCCTACCACCATCAGTCCTGCTACCCTCCCCATAAGAAATTGGCTTTTATTGCTCTTTAAGAAAATGAACTAGTATCTCACATGCAGGATTTTACTTATTCTTCTTAACACAGTTCAGAGTTAATGATCTCAAATATTTATTCAAACTTGTTCACAGATCATCTGTCAAAATGAAAGAGATTTTCTGTGCAGGAAGGAAAATGTGTTTGCATGTATATTGTTGAATTTGTATGCCTCTTGATGAAATGCTGTATGGGAGCTGGGGGCTGGTAACAAAGAACTTCAGTCATATTTTCCAAATTAGGAGTATAGTTTTTCTAATTACAGTAAGTATTGCCACCATTTTAGAGCACATTTTATTGTGTTCTATGATAACAACTCACCAGGGAAGTATTGTTAGCTTTCACCTTTAGAAATTCTCCAATTTCTAAATTTAGAAATTTCTTTTAAAATTCTCCAAGCCAGGCTTCAGCAGTATGTGAACCATGAACTTCCAGATGTTCAAGCTCATTTTAGAAAAGGCAGAGGAACCAGAGATCAAATTGCCAACATCCGCTGGATCATGGAAAAAGCAAGAGAGTTCCAGAAAAACATCTATTTCTGCTTTATTGACTATGCCAAAGCCTTTGACTGTGTGAATCATAATAAACTGTGGAAAATTTTTTAAGATATGGGGATACCAGACCACCTGAACTGCCTCTTGAGAAACCTGTATGCAGGTCGGGAAGCAACAGTTAGAACTGGACATGGAACAACAGACTGGTTCCAAATAGGAAAAGGAGTACGTCAAGGCTGTATATTGTTACCCTGCTTATTTAACTTATATGCAGAGTGCATCATGAGAAACGCTGGACTGGAGGAAGCACAAGCTGGAATCAAGATTGCCAGGAGAAATATCAATAACCTCAGATATGCAGATGACACCACCCTTATGGCAGAAAGTGAAGAAGAACTAAAAAGCCTCTTGATGAAAGTGAAAAATGAGAGTGAAAAAGTTGGCTTAAAGCTCAACATTCAGAAAGCTAAGATCATGGCATCCGGTCCAATCACTTCATGGCAAATAGATGGGGAAACAGTGGAAACAGTTGCTGACTCTATTTTTCTGGGCTCCCAAATCAGTGCAGATGGGGATTGCAGCCATGAAATTAAAAGACACTTACTCCTTGGAAGGAAAGTTATGACCAACCTAGACAGCATATTAAAAAGCAGAGACATTACTTTGTCAACAAAGGTCCTTCTTGTCAAGGCTATGGTTTTTCCAGTGGTCATATGAGAGTTGGACTATAAAAAAAGCAGAGCAACGAAGAAGCATTAATGCTTTTGAACTGTGGTGTCGGAGAAGACTCTTGCCAGTCCCTAGGACTGCAAGGAGATCGAACTAGTCCATCCTAAAGGAGATCAGTCCTGGGTGGTCATTGGAAGTACTGATGTTGAAGCTGAAGCTCCAATATTTTGGCCCCCTGATGTCAAGCGCTGACTCATTTGAAAAGACCTTGATGCTGGGAAAGACTGAGGGCACGACAGAGGATGAGATGTTTGGATGGCATCGCCAACTCAATGGAAATGGGTTTGGGTGGACTCCGGGAGTTGATGATGGACAGGGAGGCCCAGTGTGTTGGAGTTCATATGAGGTCGCAGAGTCAGACACGACTGAATGACTGAACTGAACTCCTTTAGAAGAACAATTGTATTTATTTTCTTTTTAATTTTATTTTATTTTTAAACTTTACATAATTGTATTAGTTTTGCCAAATATCAAAATGAATCCGCCACAGGTATACATGTGTTCCCCATCCTGAACCCTCCTCCCTCCTCCCCATTCCATCCCTCTGGGTCGTCCCAGTTCACCAGCCCCAAGCATCCAGTATCGTGCATCGAACCTGGACTGGCAACTCGTTTCATACATATTTTACATGTTTCAATGCCATTCTCCCAAATCTTCCCACCCTCTCCCTCTCTCACAGAGCCCCTAAGACTGTTCTATACATCAGTGTCTCTTTTGCTGTCTCGTACACAGGGTTATTGTTACCATCTTTCTAAATTCCATATATATGTGTTAGTATACTGTATTGGTGTTTTTCTTTCTGGCTTACTTCACTCTGTATAATAGGCTCCAGTTTTATCCACCTCATTAGAACTGATTCAAATGTATTCTTTTTAATGGCTGAGTAATACTCCATTGTGTATATGTACCATGGCTTTCTTATCCATTCATCTGCTGATGGACATCTAGGTTGCTTCCATGTCCTGGCTATTATAAACAGTGCTGCGATGAACATTGGGGTACACGTGGATCTTTCCCTTCTGGTTTCCTCAGTGTGTATGCCCAGCAGTGGGATTGCTGGATCATAAGGCAGTTCTATTTCCAGTTTTTTAAGGAATCTCCACACTGTTCTCCATAGTGGCTGTACTAGTTTGCATTCCCACCAACAGTGTAAGAGGGTTTGCTTTTCTCCACACCCTCTCCAGCATTTATTACTTGTAGACTTTTGGATCACAGCCATTCTGACTGGTGTGAAATGGTACCTCATAGTGGTTTTGATTTGCATTTCTCTGATAATGAGTGATGTTGAGCATCTTTTCATGTGTTTGTTAGCCATCTGTATGTCTTCTTTGGAGAAATGTCTATTTAGTTCTTTGGCCCATTTTTTGATTGGGTCATTTATTTTTCTGGAGTTGAGCTGTAGGTGTTGCTTGTATATTTTTGAGATTAGTTGTTTGTCAGTTGCTTCATTTGCTATTATCTTCTCCCATTCTGAAGGCTGTCTTTTCACCTTGCTAATAGTTTCCTTTGATGTGCAGAAGCTTTTAAGGCTAATTAGGTCCCATTTGTTTATTTTTGCTTTTATTTCCAATATTCTGGGAGGTGGGTCATCGAGGATCCTGCTGTGATGTATGTCAGAGAGTGTTTTGCCTATGTTCTCCTCTAGGAGTTTTATAGTTTCTGGTCTTACATTGAGATCTTTAATCCATTTTGAGTTTATTTTTGTGTATGGTGTTAGAAAGTGTTCTAGTTTCATTCTTTTACAAGTGGCTGACCAGATTTCCCAGCACCACTTGTTAAAGAGATTGTCTTTCATCCATTGTATATTCTTGCCTCCTTTGTCAAAGATAAGGTGTCCATATGTGCATGGATTTATCTCTGGGCTTTCTATTTTGTTCCATTGATCTATATTTCTGTCTTTGTGCCAGTACCATACTGTCTTGATAACTGTGGCTTTGTAGTAGAGCCTGAAGTCAGGTAGGTTGATTCCTCCAGTTCCATTCTTCTTTCTCAAGTTCGCTTTGGCTATTCGAGGTTTTTTGTTTTTCCATACAAATTGTGAAATTATTTGTTCTAGCTCTGTGAAGAATACTGTTGGTAGCTTGATAGGGATTGCATTGAATCTATAGATTGCTTTGGGTAATATACTCATTTTCACTATACTGATTCTTCCAACCCATGAACATGGTATATTTCTCCATCTATTAGTGTCCTCTTTGATTTCTTTCACCAGTGTTTTATAGTTTTCTATATATAGGTCTTTAGTTTTTTTAGGTAGATATATTCCTAAGTATGTTATTGTTTCCGTTGCAATGGTGAATGGAATTGTTTCCTTAATTTCTCTTTCTGTTTTCTCATTATTAGTGTATAGGAATGCAAGGGATTTCTGTGTGTTGATTTTATATCCTGCAACTTTACTATAGTCATTGATTAGTTCTAGTAATTTTCTGGTGGAGTCTTTAGGGTTTTCTATGTAGAGGATCATGTCATCTGCAAACAGTGAGAGCTTTACTTCTTCTTTTCCAATTTGGATTCATTTTATTTATTTTTCTGCTCTGATTGCTGTGGCTAAAACTTCCAAAACTATGTTGAATAGTAATGGTGAAAGTGGGCACCCTTGTCTTGTTCTTGACTTTAGAGGAAATGCTTTCAATTTTTCACCATTGAGGATAATGTTTGCTGTGGGTTTGTCATATATAGCTTTTATTATGTTGAGGTATGTTCCTTCTATTCCTGCTTTCTGGAGAGTTTTGATCATAAATGGATGTTGAATTTTGTCAAAGGCTTTCTCTGCATCTATTGAGATAATCATATGGTTTTTATTTTTCAATTTGTTAATGTGGTGTATTACATTGATTGATTTGCAGATATTGAAGAATCCTTGCATCCCTGGGATAAAGCCCACTTGGTCATGGTGTATGATCTTTTTAATGTGTTGTTGGATTCTGACTGCTAGAATTTTGTTAAGGATTTTTGCATCTATGTTCATCAGTGATAGTGGCCTGTAGTTTTCTTTTTTTGTGGCATCTTTGTCAGGTTTTGGTATTAGGGTGATGGTGGGCTCATAGAATGAGTTTGGAAGTTTACCATCCTCTGCAATTTTCTGGAAGAGTTTGAGCAGGATAGGTGTTAGCTCTTCTCTAAATTTTTGGTAGAATTCAGCTGTGAAGCCGTCTGGACCTGGGCTTTTGTTTGCTGGAAGATTTTTGATTACAGTTTCAATATCCGTGTTTGTGATGGGTCTGTTAAGATTTTCTATTTCTTTCTGGTTCAGTTGTGGAAAGTTGTACTTTTCTAAGAATTTGTCCATTTCTTCCACGTTGTCCATTTTATTGGCATATAATTGTTGATAGTAGTCTCTTATGATCCTTTGTATTTCTGTGTTGTCTGTTGTGATCTCTCCATTTTCATTTCTAATTTTATTGATTTGTTCTCCCTTTGTTTCTTGATGAGTCTGGCTAATGGTTTGTCAATTTTATTTATCCTTTCAAAAAACCAGCTTTTGGTTTTGTTGATTTTTACTATGATCTCTTTTGTTTCTTTTGCATTTATTTCTGCTCTAAGTTTTAAGATTTCTTCCCTTCTACTAACCCTGGGGTTCTTCATTTCTTCCTTTTCTAGTTGCTTTAGGTGTAGAGTTAGGTTATTTATTTGACTTTTTTCTTGTTTCTTGAGGTGTGCCTGTATTGCTATGAACTTTCCCCTTAGGACTGCTTTTACCGTGTCCCACAGGTTTTGGGTTGTTGTGTTTTCATTTTCATTTGTTTCTATGCAAATTTTGATTTCTTTTTTGATTTCTTCTGTGATTTGTTGGTTGTTCAGTAGCATGTTGTTCAGCCTCCATATGTTGGAATTTTTAATAGTTTTTCTCTTGTAATTGAGATCTAATCTTACTGCATTGTGGTCAGAAAAGATGCTTGGAATGATTTCTATTTTTTTGAATTTACCAAGGCTAGCTTTATGGCCCAGGATGTGATCTATCCTGGAGAAGGTTCCATGTGCGCTTGAGAAAAAGGTGAAATTCATTGTTTTGGGATGAAATGTCCTATAGATATCAATTAGGTCTAACTGGTCTATTGTATCTTTTAAAGTTTGTGTTTCCTTGTTAATTTTCTGTTTAGTTGATCTATCCATAGGTGTGAGTGGGGTATTAAAGTCTCCCACTATTATTGTGTTGTATTTAAAGGTGCTTAATCACTTGCCTAAGATCACTCTGTTAGTAAGCGGCATAGATAGAATAAAAATCAAAAGGGCACCACTAGACTTCATATAACATCATTTCACTGCAGTATGATTCTATGTCTCTAGTTCTGTTTTAATGGTATATACCAGTTTAATTCATTGAGGTTTTCCATATTAGTTGAAAACCCCTAATCTTCTAACTGCTTTCTTGAGAATAAAAACTGCAGGGAAGTAAGAGCAGAAGAAGGAAGTTCAGCTAAGAAACTGTGACAATAGTCAGAATCGAGATAACTTTTAGTAGTCCAGTGTGGTGGCAGTGATGAGAGCCATTCAGATTCTGTTGTATGTTTAAGTAGGATTTGATAATGACTTACGAATGGAATGTGTAAAGAAAGACAGTAATCAAGGATAGTTTCAGGGTCTGTGGCATGACTGCCTAAACAGGTAAGTTTTAGGCAGTCATGGGGGAATAGGGAATATTTAGTGGTCAGCAAAGGACATGTTATAGTTAAATGAATTTTGGATTCCTTAGGAGGGAAGGAAGGAAGGGAGGGAAAAGATCTCTCAGTCGTGTCCAACTCTTTGCGACCCCATGGACTGTAGCCTACCAGGCTCCTCCCTCCATAGGATAGGTATGGTGAATGGACACTAAAGCACTGAAGCCCATAGTTTTCAAGTATTCACTGGAGAGTTGCAAATCTCATAACTTACTGATAAGCCCCCCACTCTCACAGTCTGTACCAATAAAGCAGGTGAATCTCGTGTATTCACCAATCTGGCTGACTCTTATCTGCCCATACCTCTGGCTATCACTCCCACAAGAGAATAATAACTTTCCTTTTTTCTAACATCTAAATATTCTGTGATATTCTCATGGGTAATCCTATCCCAGAAGCATAGAGGGAAATGCATACTGGAAAATATAGTTCTTAAGTGTTCCTCACCACACAGAGGGGGCATAGAAGGGAATCTTGGTGATGCCAACTTGCAAAGAAATAATCCATTACATGCATGTCTCCTAGATATTGCCAGTTCAGTTCCAAATTACTGCTGTAAGGTAGGTAGCACAGTAAAAAGAGTAACAAGAATATTTCGGTTTCCCTTCAGTTACAAAAGTTATGTTTACACTATATGCTGCTGCTGCTGCTGCTAAGTCACTTCAGTCGTGTCTGACTCTGTGCGACCCCATAGACGGCAGCCCACCAGGCTCCCCCGTTCCTGGGAGTCTCAGGCAAGAACACTGGAGTGGGTTGCCATTTCCTTCTCCAATGCATGAAAGTGAAAAGTGAAAGTGAAGTCGCTCAGTTGTGTCTGACTCTTTGCAACCCCATGGACTGCAGCCTACAAGCCTCCTCTGTCCATGGGATTTTCCAGGCAAGAGTACACTATATGGTAGCCTATTAAGTGTGCAACAGTGTTATGTCTAAAAAAATGTATATATTCTAATTAGAAATAACATGGAGAAGCTCTATACAGTCAGCAAAAACAAGACAGGGAGCTGACTGTAGCTCAGATCATGAACTCCTTATTGCCAAATTGAGACAAATTGAAGAAAGTGGGGAAAACCACTAGACCATTCAGGTATCACCTAAATCAAATGCCTTATGATTATACAGTGGAAGTGAGAAGTAGATTTAAGGGACTACATCTGATAGACAGAGTGCCTGATGAACTATGGATGCAGGTTTATGACATTATACAGGAGACAGGGATCAAAACCATCCCCAAGAAAAAGAAATGCAAAAAAGAAAAATGGCTGTCTGAGGAGGCCTTACAAATAGCTGTGAAAAGAAGAGAAGGGAAAAGCAAAGGAGAAAAAGAAAGATATACCCATTTGAATGCAGGGTTCCAAAGAATAGCAAGGAGAGATAAAAAAAGTCTTCCTCAGTGATCAGTGCAAAGAAATAAAGGAAAACAATAGAATGGGAAAGACTAGAGATCTCTTCAAGAAAATTAGGGATACCAGGGGAACATTTCATGCAAAGATGGGCTCCATAAAAGACAGAAATGGTAGGGACTTAACAGAAGCAAAAGATATTAAGAAGAGGTGGCAAGAATACACAGAAGAGCTATACAAAAAAGATCTTCACGACCCAGATAATCACGATGGTGTGATCACTCAACAAGAGCCAAACATCCTAGAATGGGAAGTCAAGTGGGTCTTATGAAGTTTCACTACGAACATAGCTAGTGGAGGTGATGGAACTCCAGTTGAGCTATTTCAAATCCTGAAAGATGGTGCTGTTAAAGTGCTGTGCTCAATATGTCAGCAATTTTGGAAAACTCAGCCATGGCCTCAGGAGAGGAAAAGGTCAGTTTTCATTCCAAACCCCAAGAAAGGCAATACCAAAGAATGCTCAAACTACTGCACAATTGCACTCATCTCAAATGCTAGTAAAGTAATGCTTGAAATTCTACAAGCCAGGCTTTAGCAGTACATGAACCATGAACTTCCAGATGCTCAAGCTGGTTTTAGAAAAGGCAGAAGAACCAAAGATCAAATTGCCAACATCTGCTGGATCATTGAAAAAGCAAGAGAGTTCCAGAAAAACATCTATTTCTGCTTTATTGACTATGCCAAAGCCTTCGAATGTGTGGATCACAATAAACTGTGGAAATTTTGAAAGAGATGGGATACCAGACCACCTGAACGACCTCTTAAGAAACCTGTATGCAGGTCAGGAAGCAACAGTTAGAACTGAACATGGAACAACAGACTGGTTCCAAATAGGAAAAGGAATATGTCAAGGCTGTATATTGTCACCCTGCTTTTTTAACTTGTTTGCAGAGTACATCATGAGAAACGCTGGGCTGGATGATGCACAAGCTGGAATCAAGTTTTCCAGGATAAATATCAATAACCTCAGATATGCATATGACACCACCCTTATGTCAGAAAGTGAAGAGGAACTAAAGAGCCTCTTGATGAAAGTGAAAGAAAGACTGAAAAAATTTGCTTAAAACTCAACATTCAGAAAACTAAGATCATGGCATCTGGTCCCATCACTTCATGGCAAATAGATGGGGAAACAGTGGAAACAATGGATGACTTTATTTTGGGGGGCTCCAAAATCACTGAAGATGGTGGCTGCGGTGATGAAATTAAAATATGCTTACTCCTTGGAAGGAAAGTTATGACCAACATAGATAGCATATTCAAAAGCAGAGACATTACTTTGTCATCAAAGATCCATCTAGTCAAGGCTATGGTTTTTCCAGTGGTCATGTATGGATGTGAGAGTTGGACTATAAAGAAAGCTGAGCGCAGAATAATTGATGCTTTTGAACTGTGGTGTTGGAGAAGACTCTTGAGAGTCCCTTGGACTGCAAGCAGATCCAACCAGTCCATCCTAAAGGAGATCAGTCCCGGGTGTTCATTAGAAGGACTGATGTTGAAGCTGAAGCTCCAATAATTTGGCCACCTGATATGAAGAGCTGGCTCATTTGAAAAGACCCTGCTGTTGGGAAAGATTGAGGACAGGAGGAGAAGGGACAACAGAGAATGAGATGGTCGGATGGCATCACTGACTCAATGCACATGGATTTGTGTAAACTCTGGGAGATGGTGATGGATGGGGAGGCCTGGCATGCTGAGATTCATAGGGTCAAAAAGAGTTGGACACGACTGAGCAACTGAAGTGAACTGAACTATTCCTAAAATAATGCCAACCTTCTGAACAAGTCATAGTAGTAAGAAAATGATTAGTGATCACAGATCACCACAACAAGAGAGTCGGTGAGAATAATCAAAATGTGACACAGATACAAATACTGTTGGAAAAAATTGATGCCTATAGACTTGTTTAATGCAGGGTTGCCACAAACCTTCTACTTGTAAAAAAAAAAAAAGCAATATCTGCAAAGTACAACAAAGCAGAGTGCCATACAATGAGTTATGTCTATATAATAACTTCCTGATCAAAATATCAGTAAGAATTTGGATGGAGGAACCTGTTTTTCAAAGAATGAGTTAGAGTTAATGTGAATTTGGTACTTGTGTTGGCTTCCTATGTGTGCCATAACAAAGCCCTACAAACTGAGATGTTTAAAAAAAAAAGAACAAATGTATTAGCTCCCAGTTCTGTAAGCTAGATGTCTAAAATACAAGGTGTCATCAAAGCCACACTCCTCTGAGACTGGGTACAGTGCATCCTTGTCTCTTAGTTTTTGCCTGCAGCCTTCAATTGGCATTGCTTGGTTTACAGCTGCCTCTCTTCGATCTCTGTCCCTGTTATCGTCAGGGCAGTCTCCCTGTGTGTCTCTGTCTTCGTATGGTATTTTCCTCTTCTTGTAAAGATGCCATTCATATTGGTGGTGGTGGTTTAGTCACTAAGTTACATCCAGCTCTTGCAACCCCATGGACTGTAGCCTGCCAGACTCTTCTGTCCATGGGACTTCCCAGTCAAAAATACTGGCATGGGTTGCCATTTCCTTCTCCAGCGAATCTTTCCGACTCAAAGGTCAAACCCACGTCTCCTGCACTGTAGGTGGATTCTTTACCACTGAGCCACCAGGGAAGCCTCATGTTGGATTAGGATCAATCCTAATGACCTATAACAATTCTATTGCATCTGCAAATATCCTGTTTCTGAGTAAGGTCACAATCAAAAGAGTTTCAGAGGTTAGGGGTTCAACATATTTAAGGGGAGGAAACAATTCAGCACATAAAAGTGGTTTTCGAAGTGTTGAGAGTATCCAAAGCCAAAGTCTGGATTAAAACAGAAAGAAAGCTGAAGTAAGGAAGAGGAGTGGTCCACAGATTTTCATTTGGCTCACAGAAGGAGAAACAGAAGGAATCACCAAAGGAGACTGAAAAACAGTGGTCATTAGGGAGAAGGCTCATTTAGTTTCCTATTACTGCTTTTACAAATTACTACAACTTAGTAGTTCAAACAGTACAACTTTATTATCTTATAGTTTTGAAGGCCAGGGTTTAACACGGATCTTATAAACCACTCTGTCTGCAGGACTGCATATTCCTTTTTGACAATTTTAAGGCATAATATTTCATTGCCTATTCCAGCTTTCAAAGGCTACCTGAATTCCTTGGCTCATACATAGACTTCTTCCATTTAAAAGCCATAATGGCCATCAGTTTTTTCCCACATTGTGCTCTGACCCTGACTCTTCTGCCTTACTCTTCCGCATTTAAAGGACACTTGTGCTTACATTGAGTTAACCTGCATAATTTTGCATAATTTCTCAACTTTAAGATTCACCTATTAGCAAACAGTTATATTTGCAACTGTAATTCCCCTTTGCCATGTAATGTAATGTATTCACAGGTTCTGGGAATTAGGAAATGGGTATTCTTAGGGGACTTCCCAAGTGATACCATGGTAAATAACCCCCCTGCCAATGCAAGAGACACAAGAAATGCAGGTTTAATCCCTGGGTTGGGAAGATCCCCTGAAGGAGGTAGTGGCAACCCACTCCAGTATTCTTGCCTGGTAAATTCTGTGGACAGAGGAACCTGGAGGGCTACAGTCCATGGGGTCACAAAGAGTCAAGCACAACTGAACACACACGCATATCCTTAGGGAACCATTATTCTGCTTACCACAGAGGGAAGCTGGAGAGTATAATGTTCTTAGGTCCAGATGTTACAAAGAGGAGAAAATGATGGTGCATGGTTGAGTTTGTTCCTGGTCTACTTATGTTAATTAGGTTACTTGCTGATGGTTCAGTTAGGTTGTAAAATGAAAATTGAATTTGGATTTAATCAGGGAGGACCTTGGTAGTGTAATAATACAAGTTTGTGTGTATTGTATTGAGTGAAAGTTTGGTTCAAGTAATGTGAGAAATAATGGTAACAAAATATTGATACAGCAAGTGCTAACAACTCTTTTAATGATGAGCTGCAAGAACTGTAAGCATATTTATTTATTAAATTGGGTAACATTCATAATAAACTGAACATAACTTGTATACATTATGAAAATCTATAAAATGTTATTGTTACTTTATTTTAAAATGGCAAACAAGGAATCAAATGGCATTGTTCCATAGTGACTTAAAAAACAGCAAAAAAATTTTTTGTGTGAGTGGGATGCAGAATCAATTATTGACACATATGTACAGAATCTCATGATGTTTCCTACTAGAACATTGCTAAAGATGGCATGGAGAGAAATTTTTATAGGTTTATTAGTTTTTATATAAATAAAGAATTAGGAAACAAATTAATTGAACAGGAAAAAATAGGCAGGTCTTTTGAACAAATGTAATATCTGAATGTTGGTGTTGTATTTTGATTATCATACATTATTACTCTTAGGAGTACACAGATTTCCATATGGGTTGATAAATAGTTATAAAATGTATTTATTTTTCTGTACTTACCTGATCAACTTGACAAACATTTCAAAGATCTTGTCAATTAAAAAGAAAAACAAAAAATAAACAAAAAAAAATCACTGCTCTCATACTGCTTACATTCTGTAGGGAAGACAGATTTTGAGTGCAAATTGAATACATATGTAAGTATATATTAATATTTGTTGGCACAAATAATTTATAAGTAGTCTGTCATAAGAATGAGTTTTATTCAAGCCACAGTGAGGTCTACAGCTCAAGAGACACAGATTCAAAAAGCACTTTAATTATGTTCTATGCTATGCTATGCTAAGTCACTTCAGTCATATCCGACTCTGTGCGACCGCATAGACGGCAGCCCACCAGGCTCCCCCATCCCTGGGATTCTCCAGGCAAGAACACTGGAGTGGGTTGCCATTTCCTTCTCCAATGTATGAAAGTGAAAAGTGAAAGTGAAGTCGCTCAGTCGTGTCCGACTCTTAGTGACCCCATGGACTGCAGCCTACCAGGCTCCTCCATCCATGGGATTTTCCAGGCAAGAGTACTGGAGTGGGGTGCCATTGCCTTCTCTGAATTATGTTCTACCAGACTACAAAATTGAGGAGGACACGACTGAAGCGACTTAGCAGCAGCATATAAGGCAAACCCACAAAGTTACCTAAGTTGTTTGTTAAGAATTTGGATTGGAGTTGGCAACAAGTAAGAGTGTCTGTTAAACAAGGATAAGTTTGGGTCTGAAATGGTTCTCTAGTTACAAAGGGAAACAATGAAACTAAAAGGCTACAGTTGCCAGTTGCTAACAGGCATTGTTTGGAAAACAGCTAGTGGTGTTCCTGGGTTTGATTCAGTTTAGAAAATTCAAGTACTTGGTGATACAGGGGCATGTCTGAAATCACCTACAGAATGGCCAACTGGCTTCATTCAAACTGCTTGAACAGCAGTTTATATCTTCTCAGAACAAAGAACAAAGTCCAATATGACAAGGGTACAGTCCAAGTTTCAAAAATGATAATTTAGCACCTACACAGCAAGTCAGCAGGACCTTGATGTCTGGACAGGGAACCTTATCTTTTAAGGAATACTAGCAGCAGCATTACAGAGAGGGACAGGGACATTTATTCCTGTCTTCAAAGTGGACATACTAAATAATCTGGTAAATGCATTCTTCTCTTTAATGGTTAAAGTGGATGTAGGTGTATGTTTTATAGGCCATAGACAGGCTGTCCTAATTAGCATAAAATTCAAGCCAAATCATGTATAATCCAAAATGACTTCCTCATACCTTAATATGTGAAAATTTCTTCATTTCTTCCATCACATCTATTTAACACATGGATTTTTTATATACTGACACTAAATCTGTTTTTTTAAGGCAATTTCACAAAACCAACTTTATGCCACTTTTTAATGTATTTTTATTTCCATGTTTGAACATGGACAACTGAAAAATTTTCCAGATAATGGTAACACACTTATAATCTTCATGTACATTGAGGCATCTATGAAATTTAAGGAATATTATACTTTTACATGCATTTTATTAAAATCTCAAAATTTCACAGCACATAAATTTGAAGTACCCCTTAATTTATGAATAAAATACTTAAGTGATAAATTTGAAATGAAAATTAATATATATGATTTTAATAAATATCACAAATTATATTCTGAGTAATTATCTCAGTTTGTTTTGTTTAATCTTTTTGGAATATAATTATCATGTGTCCATGGTATTGAATATTTTCTGTAAACATGTATAAAATGTTTACGTACTTTCTGATAATGTAGTGTTTATTTATCCACCCTACATTGAATAATTTTGAATATTAAATGAAAGTTTACTCTTTAGTATGTCCTAATATTTTAAAAATAATTTAAAAGCACTATCTTATGAACTTTTAAGCTACATTATATCACTGTACATTCAAATTTGTATGCATGTAGTTACCATGTAAATAGCCAGAGCTTTTCACAGAATATATAAATAACTGGTGTTCAAAATTGTATTTTCTTTCTGGACATATTAATAAGATGCAAAACAGTTTGCTACAAAAATTGTCTAAAGATTATTCTGCCATATTTTAGCACTATTTGAGTAATTGAATGCATTAGGAGTCTAGGAATTTCAGCAAGAGTCTACATTAATCCCCACCAAGGTTGAGTTAGACTTATAGTAGAAACCCTGAATGACTCTGTGTTCTTAATTACTACTCCCTTCTTTCTGGAAATAGAACTCCCCTGGTGATGAACAACTGCAGAAAAATCCATCACTAAGACACTGTTAGCCTTTATTATTGTTCCCAGTGACCTTTCCATGAACTCAAGTTTAAGGACATGTTAATAAAAAAGCTGTATAACATTTAAGAAACTAAATTAAAATGGTAAACATTAAAATAATCAGATTGCTTGGCATAAAAAGCAATTCATTCTAGATTAACTTGCCAGCATATGAAAGAACAATATTTGTTTTTGTTCCTAAGCTGAAACTGGTCATCAGAGACCTTTATTTTTTATGAGATAAAAAATAATATTATAATTAAATAATATTATTTAAAGACATTATTTTAAAGCATTCACAGACACTTTAATTTGTTTAACAGAAATCAACTTTTTAAAATATTTAAGATGGTAACAATAACCCTGTGTATGAGACAGCAAAAGAGACACTGATGTATAGAACAGTCTTATGAACTCTGTGGGAGAGGGAGAGGGTGGGAAGATTTGGGAGAATGGCATTGAAACATGTAAAATATCATGTATGAAACGAGTTGCCAGTCCAGGTTCGATGCACGATACTGGATGCTTGGGGCTGGTGCACTGGGAGGACCCAGAGGGATGGAATGGGGAGGGAGGAGGGAGGAGGGTTCAGGATGGGGAGCACATGTATACCTGTGGTGGATTCATTTTGATATTTGGCAAAACTAATACAATTATGTAAAGTTTAAAGATAAAATAAAATTGAAGAACAAAAAAAATAAAATTAAATTAAAAAAATAAAATATTTAAGATTTAATATGAGTATTTTATTTTTAAATTCTGATAGAATCTTTGATAAATATAAATGTCAGCAAACTTAAATATGGTTTAATCATTCTTACTTTAGATCCTTTTCATTTGTTTCATTTCTAGAATGACTTTGAGAGATAATACAGTAATCTCTAAGAACCTCCAAATTTTAAGATTGTAATAGACTTGATATCACTCAGTCCAAAGCATCATTTATATCAAACTTTTTCTTTGCCTATCATTCTTTTGAACTGTCAAGAAGTTTGTACTATTGCCTGTATTGGGCACAATGATATTTCAGTTCTTTGTAAACTGCCTCTAGCAGGGTGTTTTTAACTGTTGTGAACAACAAATAGAATAAGTAGCAGACATTCCTCAGTTTATTTCAACATTTGTCATGATTTCTGTTATCTAAAATGTGTTCAAATTTTGTCAAGTTTTTGTGTGATCCAAACTGACTTTATCCTATGGAAAAGACTAATAAATTTTAAAATGATTTTCCATTTCCTTTTCAGTGAAAATAGAAAATTTCTGATATTCTTATTGGTTCTTAAAGAGTCACTGAGACACTTTATTTGCAAATGCCATGACTTTACCTTTCCATGTTGTTTTCCCTCTTTTTTCTTTGGTGTCCCAAACTTGCTATGTTGAATCTTGTTAAACTTGCAATGCAAAACTTTTAGGAGATCTCTATCTTATTATTTAGGATATTCATACTTCTGTCTGTTTAAAACAGTTGAAAATGAAATAAAATCATCATAACAAAACAAAAGGGAACAGGAGATTGAATGGCTTAGATTGGTGCACTGGGCTACTGGAATTGACTTTATTGGCAGCTGTAGTCGGGTATTTGAACACTGTAGCACTCCATCTTTGTATCATGTATGTCTCTCAGATTGACATTCACTTTCTCAGAGTAAATTTTCTACAAAAGCAATAGACCTGACTGCCTGATAGACCATAGGTTTCTATCTTAAAGTAGAACTTCAGATAACTCAGCAAAAATTCTAGATTTACAGAGCGTTCACAGTTTAATTCTTGTTACTCACATACCTGCTATAAATAATGAAACAAGGTTCAAATTATTTATGTTGATAAAACCAATGATTACAGTAACACATTGCGGTAACTCCATAGTTTTGATATTACCTTGTTTATAAAATCACCCTGATGAAACTGAATCTTTGAATTTACCAGCTTGAGGCCTTGTACCTTAGAGCAAAGTAAAATAAAACTTTGACTTGTATTCATGCCTAAGTTGTTTGGAAAAGATGTTTCAGCTGTTACTGTTTCTTAAAGCATATGTTACATATCAGTATGCTATAGTGATTTCTCTTTCCCTTCAACATGCCACCACTATTACTTTATTAATTCTTTGAAATGGTCTTGTATGGATATTGTAAGAAATTGGGCCAGATGTTATTACTGACCATAACTATAGATTTCAGTTGCCCTAGCAGACAAGATTCTTTCACACCATGGGACCTAGGAAAGGATATCTCTCATGCCTAGATGATTTCTTTTAATGACTATCTAATTTATAGATATGTTTTAAGTCATTTTTGCTCCTACATGTAATAATTATCAGTGGAAATATGATTGTGTTGATGAAAATATGGCAATTGCTGCTGCTGCTGCTGTTAAGTCACTTCAGTCGTGTCCTTCTCTTTGCAACCCCATAGATGGCAGCCCACCAGGCTCCCCCGTCCCTGGGATTCTCCAGGAAAGAACACTGGAGTCGGTTGACATTTCCTTCAACGCATGAAAGTGAAAAGTGAAAGTGAAGTCACTCAGTCATGTCCGACTCTTCGCGACCCCATGGACTGTAGCTAACCAGGCTCCTCCATCCACTGGATTTTCCAGGCAAGAGTACCAGAGTGGGGTGCCATTGCCTTCTCCGATGGCAATTGCTACTATATTTCAAATAATACATTTTTATTATTGATTTTGTCAGATAATTTAGGAATGCAGAACTAATATATCAAAATTCCATAATATAAAAGATATATAGTTAACAATTTTTTTTAGATAACTTACAAGAGCAGAATAAAATTAAAAACAAAATTCTCTAATATAAAAATTATGTAGTTAACACTTTTCTACTCACTCTAGACAAAAATAAAAAACCAAATGAAATAAATTCAATAAGTACGAAGTATAAACTCCAAAGGTAGCATACCTTGTCTAAAAGTATTGATATAAAAAATGAGTTTCAATGCTAACATCCTTTATGTCTAGGTTACAGATGATATCCATATTCTAGAAATCCTTCAAGCTTCCAATTTTTCTGTCAATGTAATCTCTATTATTACCATAACTGGACAATGTTTTATATACTATGTATATATTGCATCACTCAAACTGACTGTAATACCCTTGAGTATAGGACCATATTTAAAAAATGTCTGTCTCTACAAGAGTAACTAGCAAAGTATATATCTATCAGAATCTTTCTTTTCCTTACTATATTTTAATATGGAACAGGAGGATCTCCTGAAATATATTGATATTTCATGTTAACATTATTATATAATACTGACTAATTATTACTTTAAAAACCAAATAATAAATTTCTCAGCAAGATTATTAGATGTGAGGCATTATCTTAAAAATACTGTATTTTTGGAGGCAATAGTAATCTTTAGACTACATTTGTAAGTATAGGAGTCTACAAAGAATTCTACTGGTACTCAAGGCTGAGACTAGGACTGGCAGGGAGTGAGATATTCTGAATAATACTTCCTGGTTAGCTAAGCTGGTAAAGAATCTGCCTGCAAAGCAGAAGACTTGGGTTCGATCCCTGGGTTGGGAGTATCCCCTGGAAGAAGGCATGGCAACCCACTCCAGTAATCCTTCCTAGAGAATCCCTATGGACAGAGGGGACCTGGCAGGCTACAGTCTATGGGGTCACAAAGAGTCACACACATCTGAGTAAGCACAGGCAGCATCAAAAAATATGCATACAAAATAAATTTTTATCACAGAGTGATTAAAAACCCTTATTTCTCTACAATGATTTATTCATTAATGTATTCCTTTTGTGGTGAATAACTTAGCAAATAGATTGTGCATGGCTTATCACTTGATTTTAGGGGTACTCATTACTTTGCCAACAAAGGTTCATCTAGTCAAGGCTATGGTTTTTCCTGTGGTCATGTATGGATGTGAGAGTTGGACTGTGAAGAAAGCTGAGTGCCAAAGAATTGATGCTTTTGAACTGTGGTGTTGGAGAAGACTCTTGAGAGTCCCTTGGACTGCAAGGAGATCCAACCAGTCCATTCTGAAGATCAGCCCTGGGATTTCTTTGGAAGGAATGATGCTAAAGCTGAAACTCCAGTACTTTGGCCACCTCATGCAAAGAGTTGACTCATTGGAAAAGACTCTGATGCTGGGAGGGATTGGGGGCAGGAGGAGAAGGGGACAACAGAGGATGAGATGGCTGGATGGCATCACTGACTTGATGGACATGAGTCTCAGTGAACTCTGGGAGTTGGTGATGGACAGGGAGGCCTGGCATGCTGCGATTCATGGGGTCGCAGAGTCAGACACAACTGAGCGACTGACCTGATCTGATCTGATCTTCTGACAACTGGAGTCCTTGTTGAGACATTTAGTATAAATTTGCAAGTTTTGAGTATCTTTCAGAAATACTATCCTCCTCACTTTCTTTTATTTAATTTAACAATATGATTCTATTTAACCTTAGAATTTATCTGGCTTCCATGACCATTTTCTTGTAGTGATTTTAAAAATTCTGTCCATTCCAGATAGAAAACATTCACCAAATAAGTTTTCTATCAACAGGAGGCAGTGGAGGGGAACAAAGAATGATTTAATTTAATTTCACTCATCTCAGTGCAACAAACATATATTGGGTACTTGTTCTGAGTAAGGTACTTGGATGGATATAAAGAAATATTAAAATATAGACCTAGATTTTGAGATGCATGTGTTTTAATAAGATACATAGTTAAGCAAACCAGTGATTATAAAATAATTCTAAAAGTTCAATAGGAGCTATTAAAAAGACACAACAGTCTCATTGAAAGAACAATCTGACATTTGAAGAATCACTGAAGTTAGGAAAATGAAGTAAAGGACTGAAACATTTCAGGCAAAAGAAATAGCACTTAAAATGTCTGAGACATAACACAATATGACACTTTATGTAATCAGAAAAGAGTATAGACAGGACTTAAACTTCTATTAATGATTGAGTAAGATATGACCTGACTGATTCTCCAAAGAAAAGCACTGTAAAAATTGGATATAAAACAGAAAAAGCAGCACTGGTGAACACAGAGTGGATTTTGGTGGAGTTGCCTGTTCATTGGAGTGGAATCTGACAAAGTACATTCCAACATTTTGTGGATTTTATCCTGAGATCATACACTGTTAGTGCAGCATGTGAGAGGTAGTGATAGTGGGAAGTCCATTTTGTGGCTAGAAAATTAGAAAACTGAATATAGGAAGTCCCTGATTGCTGCAATGAAAAGGGAAAATTGCAAAAGGAAAAGAGCCCCAGATTCTCAGATTCTATACACTATAATTCTATGTGACCACTCAACCACATAGGTCTGCAACAACTAGAAGAAAACTTAGCTAAAAACAAACGATCTGAAATGAGACCAAAGATGTAGCCCAATAAACAGTATTTTTTTGCTGTTCAATTAAAATAATTGCATGCTAAAGCAGAAGAAACAAGGGTCAAGTGAGAAAAATAAAATAATCTCTCTCAAGTTGATATCCCTCATTTCAAGAATGCCATCTAAAATTACAAGATACATGAATAAACAAGTGAACAGAAGTCATTCTCAAATGAAAAGAACATAAATTGAAATCAATGAAAAAAAAAGGAGCATGATATTAAAAATATCAGAAAACATGTTAAAGTAGTAAATAAAATTCAATGCAATATGCTCCTGATGAAGGGAAAGGGGAATTCTAAAAAGAAATATAGCTATGATAAGAAGGAAGCAAATGGAAATTTAGTAGACCTAAAAAGTAATACCTGAAATAACAAGTTCACTGGAAGAACTTAGCAGCTTACAGGAAATGGCAAAGGAAAGATAAAATGACCTTGAAGGGATTGCAATAGAAATTGCCCAATGTGAAGGACAAAAAGATAAAGTATAAAGAATGAAGAGAGCAAGGGGACTAGCTAGATAGTATCGATATCTGTACAATTAAAGTGTCAGAAAAGGAAGAGAAAGGAAAATTGGGAGGGGAAAATTATATGTATAAATATATATGCACATAAATATATACACATAGATAAATGTATGTGTGTCATATAATTTGAAAATATAATCCCTAGTATTTTCCCACATTTATTTCAATGAATTTTCATAATCAGCTCATAGAATTTAAGTTTACTCGTAGTTCAGATCAGTTCAGTTGCTCAGTCCTGTCCGACTCTTTGCAACCCCATGAACTGCAGAACGGCAGGCCTCCCTTTCCATCACCAACTCCCAGAGTCCACCCAAACACATTTAAATTGAGCTGGTGATGCCATCCAGCCATCTCATTCTCTGTTGTCCCCTTCTCCACCTACCCCCAATATTTCTCAGGATCACGGCTTTTCAAACGAGTCAGCTCTTAGCATCAGGCGGCCAAAGTGTTGGAGTTTCAGCTACAACATCAGTCCTTCCAATGAACACCCAGGACTGATCTCCTTTAGGATGGACTGGTTGGATCTCCTTGCAGAACAAGGGACTCTCAAGAGTCTTCTCCAACACCACAGTTTAAAAGCATCAATTCTTTGGTGCTCAGCTTTCTTTATAGTCCAACTCTCACATTCATACATGACCACTGGAAAAACCATAGCCTTGACAAGAAGACCTTTGTTGACAAAGTAATGTCTCTGCTTTTCAATATGCTGTCAAGGTTGGTCATAACTTTCCTTCCAAAGAGTAAAGGTCTTTTAATTTCATGGCTGCAATCACCATCTGCAGTGATTTTGGAGCCCAGAAAAATAAAGTCAGGCACCATTTCCACTGTTTCCCTTCTATTTGCCATGAGTGATGGGACTGGATGCCATGATCTTAGTTTTCTGAATGTTGAGCTTTAAGCCAACTTTTTTACTCTCCTCTTTCACCTTCAGCAAGAGGCTCTTTAGTTCTTCTTTGCTTTCTGCCATAAGGGTGGTGTCATCTGCATATCTGAGGTTATTGATATTTCTCCCAGCAATCTTGATTCCAGCTTGTGCTTCTTCCAGCCCAGTGTTTCTCATGATGTACTCTGCATATAAGTAAAATAAGCAGGGTGACAATATACAGCCTTGACGTACTCCTTTTCCTATTTGGAACCAGTCTGTTGTTCCATGTCCAGTTCTAACTGTTGCCTCCTGACCTGCATACAGGTTTCTCAAGAGGCAGGTCAGGTGGTCTGGTATTCCCATCTCTTTCAGAATTTTCCACAGTTTATTGTGATCCACACAGTCAAAGGCTTTGGCATAGTCAATAAAGCAGAAGTAGATGTTTTTCTGGAACTCTCTTGCTTTTTTGATGGTCCAGCGAATGTTAGCAATTTGATCTCTGGTTCCTCTGCCTTTTCTAAAACCAGCCTGAACATCTGGAAGTTCACGGTTCACATATTGCTGAAGCCTGGCTTGGAGAATTTTGAGCATTACTTTACTAGCGTGTGAGATGAGTGCAATTGTGTGGTAGTGTGAGCATTCTTTGGCATTGCCTTTCTTGGGGATTGGAATGAAAACTGACCTTTTCCAGTCCTGTGGCCACTGCTGAGTTTTCCAAATTTGCTGGCATATTGAGTGCAGCACTTTCACAGCATCACCTTTCAGGATTTGAAATAGCTCAACTGGAATTCCATCACCTCCACTAGCTTTGTTTGTAGTGATGCTTTCTAAGGCCCACTTGACTTCACATTCCAGGATGTCTGGCTCTAGGTGAGTGATCACACCATCGTGATTATCTGGGTCGTGAAGATCTTTTTTGTACAGTGCTGCTACTGCTGCTGGTAAGTCGCTTCAGTCATGTCCGACTCTGTGCGACCCCATAGACAGCAGCCGACCAGGCTCAGCCGTCCCTGGAATTCTCCAGGCAAGAACACTGGAGTGGGTTGCCATTTCCTTCTCCAGTGCATGAAAGTGAAAAGTGAAAGTGAAGTCACTCAGTCATGTCCGAATCTCAGCGACCCCATGGACTGCAGCCCACCAGGCTCTTCCATCCATGGGATTTTCCAAGCAAGAGTACTGGAGTGGGGTGCCATTGCCTTCTCCGTACTTCTGCATATTCTTGCCACCTCTTCTTAATATCTTCTGCTTCTGTTAGGTCCATACCATTTCTGTCCTTTATTGAGCCCATCTTTGCATGAAATGCTCCCTTGATATCTCTAATTTTCTTGAAGAGATCTCTAGTCTTTCCCATTCTGTTCTTTTCCTCTATTTCTTTGCATTGATCGCTGAGGAAGTCTAATCTCTCCTTGCTATTCTTTGGAACTCTGCATTCAGATGCTTGTATCTTTCCTTTTCTCCTTTGCTTTTTGCTTCTCTTCTTTTCACAGCTATTTGTAAGGCCTCTCCAGACAGCCATTTTGCTTTTTTGCATTTCTTTTCCACAGGGATGGTCTTGATTCCTGTTTCCTGTACAATGTCATGAAGCTCCGTCCAATACATATATGTAATTACGTATGCATGTGCATATATATAATAGTATATGCATTTTATATGTATGCATAATATACATATACATACACACATACATATGTAAGATTTAAATCTGTTAATCAACTAAACAAAATACCTTGAAAAAAATACAGGTAAAAATATGAACTAACTTCATGATTTTATGTCCCATTTGCCATTCAGTTCAGTTCAGTTCAGTTCAGTCACTCAGTCATGTCTGACTCTTTGCGACCCCATGAATCACAGCACGCCAGGCCTCCCTGGCCATCACCAACTCCCAGAGTTCACTCAGACTCACGTCCATCGAGACGGTGATGCCATCCAGCCATCTCATCCTTTGTCATCCCCTTCTCCTCCTGCCCTTAGTCCCTCCCAGCATCAGAGTCTTTTCAATGAGTCAACTCTTTGCATGAGGTGGCCAAAGTACTGGAGTTTCAGCTTCAGCATCATTCCCTACAAAGATATCCCAGGGCTGATCTCCTTCAGAATGGACCGGTTGGATCTCCTTGCAGTCCCAGGGACTCTCAAGAGTCTTCTCCAACACCACAGTTCAAAAGCATCAATTCTTCGGCGCTCAGCTTTCTTCACAGTCCTACTCTCACATCCACATGACCACTGGAAAAAGCATAGCCTTGACTAGATGGACCTTTGTTGGCAAAGTAATGTCTCTGCTTTTCAATATGCTATCTATGTTGGTCATAACATTTCTTCCAAGGAGTAAGCGTCTTTTAATTTCATGGCTGCCTCTAAACTGCCTTCTCTTTGCTGGTGGTTGCATAATGGCTGAGAGCGAAGCATCTGTACCCTCCATTCTTAAAGCCATAAAAGACAACACAGAAACTGAAGCTCTGTTGGGTGGATGCCAATGTAAATATGTATCCATTATTTAGCTTGTTTTAAAATAGCAGCATAATTTCTTCAAATTTAAAACTGCCAAAATAGTTCCTTATTAATTGTTCAATTTTCTTTATTATTTTTAACAGTTGGTCATGCTAACTTTAAACCCTTGGTTGAGGTACTAACTGCCATAATTGTTTCACTGTAGAAACTTATTTTCCCCTTTTAAGTATATTGCACTTCTCTGGTGGTCCAGACAACAAAGAATCCACCTGCAATGCAGGAGATCTGGGTTCAGTCCCTGGGTCGGGAAGATCCCCTGGAGAAGGGAACGGCTGCCCACTCCAGTATTCTTGCCTGGAGAATCCATGGACAGAGAAGCCTGGTGGGCTATACAGTCCATGGGGTTGCCAAGAATTGGACATGACTGAGTGACTAACATTTTCACTTTTGTTTAAAGTATATTATTACCAATGAATTTAAACCTAAATGCTTTTACATCAATTTAGCATCCTAGCCTTAGTCAACTTTTACACTGGGGTTGCAAAGTTCAGTTATTCTAGTTCTAGTTTGCTTTCTAAATTTCTGCTTTCTTCTACAAAGAAGCAGTTTCCATAAGGTAAATTTTTAACTTACAATAGATCTTGGAGAATTGCTGGGGAACACAGAAATTCAGCAGAGAGAATGAGACAGGGAGAGTCTGTGAACAAACTGAAAAGACTCTCCCAGAAATAGCTCTAATGAATGAAAATCGAGCAGCACTTTTTGAAGCTTCAGTGGCAGAATCAATACTAAGAGTTGTCAGAAAACCACTCAGTACTGATTTGTCTAGATTTGAAAGGATCAGCACAGACTACCTCATGCCTTACTAGGAGATTTAAAATGTATACAATTATTCTAGCTTTGGAAAAACATGTGGCAGCTTCATTAATCCACATGCCTGGGAAATTTTTAAAGTTTGAATGCTTATGGAAAGAATTAGGAAAATGAGACACTATAGTTAGTTAGGAAGAAAACACACCAAAGACTGATTTCTATTTTGAATTGACAGGTTATTTCTTTATTCAGACCACAATACTGAGTGAGAATAAGTTGTAAAAGATTGTTTAAAGAACTGACAATTTGGTAAGCCTGAAATATAAAATATATTATATGCAATGAAAGAAGTCCTTATAAAATGGAGCAAATAACAACAAAAAATAATATAATTTAAAATGTAAATAAAAGTTTCACATTTTTCCCTATGAAGTACAAAGCTGGACAGTATTACTTCTATCATGAGAGAAAAAAAAAAACAATATAATCTTTAAAATTTTTTAAACCCATCTGATATCTGATGAGCAATTGAGATAGCCTAAAATCTTAGAGTTTTCCCAATGGCTCACCAACTAAAGAATTTGCCTGCAATGCAGAAGACATCACAAGAGATGCAGGTTTGATCCCTGGGTTGGGACGATCCTCTGGAAAATGAAATGGCAACCTATTCCAGTATCCTTGCCTGAAAAAATCCCATGGACAAAGGAGTCTGATGAACTACAGTCCAGTGGGTTGTGAACAGTCAAATGTGACCAAACACAAGCATGAGCAAGACTTCTAGGATATAAGGAGATACAGAACCCAAAGACTAGCTCACTTACGACAGAGGGTAAGGGGGAGATAGTACTGTCTTCTACGTGAGTAAGAATTTAGTCATAATCTTTAACTCATTGTTAAGGACTAATTGGCTTAGCATTAAAGAATTGCAGACATACTGGAGATTTTTTAGCTATTATTGGGCTCATCATTGATGAAACACCACAAGGCACATTCAGGAGAGTTTGAGAGATGTGAGATTGAAGGCACATTTAAGAGAGTTTGAGACATGTGAAGTTGACTAGATAGTCATCCACACTGCATGAACTTAGAGGCAGCCACCAGGGAAAAGGCAAAAAGCCTGGTCAAAACTTTTCTAAGGACAAAATCCTGAAATTAAAAGGAGATAGGCACCAAGCCCTCTGGACCACAAGGTAGATTTTAGTTGTGTTGGAGATGGAAAATGGAAAATAGTTCTGTCTGTCAGGATATGACCATTTGCAGGCATACATATGATTTCTTTGAACATGGCAGTCTCCATTTCTGGTCATCCTTAGCTTTTAGAATACTGTGTTTCCCATGATTTCAGAAAAGACATTTCTCATTGATTCTGCATTTTCTCCAACAGACTAGCACTCACTCAGTAAAGGCAACAGCCATCTACCACAAGAGAAAAGCAATAACAAAGAGAAAATCAATGTCTGAGGAAATAACACACACAAAAAATGTCTTCAAGTTGAGGGTGGAGTAGGAATATTGAGGCTAAACTCCAGCAAACCATGCCACTCTCCAGTCATAGGTAATGCCAGATGTCTTTGATGTTAAGTGTTAAATCCATAATAAACATTACAGAAACAAAACCAAACACAAGTCTATTACTGACTAGAATAATCCAACCCCCTACATTAAATAGCCTATCAAGAGGGGTATTTGACATTCAATTTTATAGATATAATTTATCTCAGACTCAAATGTTCCTCACATTATTTAGCATGCAAGAAACATATGATACACACAAAAACACAAAGTAAAAATCCATTATAAAGGTACAAATCAGTAAAACAAAACAGAATCAGAGATGAGGTAAAAGTTGGAACCACCATTCATCTAAGGTAGAGAAAAGAACTGAAAACACTTTTGAAATTGACATTCCAGAAGCATAGTTTCACTAAAGCCTAAGACATAACCATAGGACAATAGAATGGTTTCTCTATCCCAGCAGCTTACCACCACATTACTGAAAACCTATTTACAGCAGTCCCTTTTACCTGGTATAGCAAATTCAACTCTCAAGAAAAAATTACAAGGCAGAAATCACAGTTTGAAGAGACAAAGCAAGCATCAGAAAAAGACATGGCAGGAATCTTGGAATTATCAGAGCAGGAATTTAAAACAACTATCATTACTATGCCAAGTGTTTTAATGGATAAAGTAGACAGCAGGCAAAAAAGGTAGGCTTTGTAAGCAGACAGATGGAAGCTTAAGAAAGAACCAAAAAGAAAGATTAGAGATCAAGCATGCTGTAACAGAATGAAGAATGCATTTGACAGGCTTATTAGTACCCGACATGGCTGAGGAAAGAACCTCTGAGCTTGAGGATATCTCAACAGAAATCTTCAAAGCTGAGAAGCAAAGAGAACAAAGACAGAAAAAATAAATCAATAGAACAAAATATCCAAGGACTGTGGGACACCTATGAAAAATGTAGCACAGGTATAATGAGAATACCAGAATGAGAAGAGAGAGAGGAACAGAAGAAATATTTGAATCCATAATAATCGAGAATTTAGTAGCATCAACATGAATCTAATAACAAAAGTAGGAAACATTATAAGAAAAGAAACATAAGAAAAAGAAACAGTGAATCAATATTGGATCCTATATTGTGAGGAAGGTATAGTACTAATAAAAGATGTTCATTATAGGGGAAATTGGGTGTGAGATATGAAAGAGCTCTATCATATTTTCATATTATAAAGAAGTTTATTAACAGTTCTACAGTTAACATCATGTTTACTGGTCAGTGACCGAATTCTTTTCCCCCGAGTGTCAGAGTTAGTCCTACATACCCTTCTTTCCTGGTTATTTTTAACATCAAACTGGAGTTCCTAACTAGTACAGTGAGCACATAATCAAAATACAAGCAATAGAATTTAAATGTACCAAATCTCTAATTACAAAAAATATGATTCAATATGTAGAAATCCCCCCCAAATCTCAATAAGCTACTAGATCTAATTAGTGAATTTAATGATGTTTCAAGCTATAAGGTAAATATGTAAAAATTTATGATAATAAATATTTGATAACTAATATATTTAAAAAATAATACAATTATAACAGTATCACAAAACTTGGGATATATAGGTATAAATATAATAAAATGTGTTCCAGATCTAGACTAAAACTGCACAAGAGCAATCAAAGAAATTAAGAGGAGGCAAATGAAAAAAAGCTTTATATCATTGTCATTATAGTAACATGTAACATTGTCATCCCCCAAACTGATGTGATGATTTAACCTAATTCCCCAAAAAGTCCCAACAGTATTTTTAGTAAAAATCAAGATGATTCAAAAATGCACATAGAAATGAAAATGAACTTCAACATACACTACAGTTTTGAAAAGATGAAGTATCATTCTTTGCTGCAGGCTATGGAGAACAATACCTGTGTCTTTGAATGTTTTCAGCAAAAATGTTTTCAGAGTGCTTCCCAGCCTTGGGACAACTCTGAGCGAGGCAAAATGAAGGTAACTCTTCATGCTGGTCCTTGAGGGTCCACCCCACAGGCTGAGGCCACAACCATAGCTCTTTCACCATAGAGTTGGCTTCCTCTGACACTAGCAGCCTGAACCAGGGCTCCAGGCTACCATCCTCACCATCCTTAGTACCTTCATCTTTGCTGTTAAGTTTGTGTGTGAGGGATGAGTAGGTGGTCCATTTAAAACACTGCAGCACACTCTTAACCACAACACCACTGCTTCTTTCTTCGTCCAGTCTTCCTTGCTTGTGGCAAGTTTTTTAATAGATTTCAGTTTTCTGCAAAATTTATTTCTCTTATTGCCCAATCATTAGTTGCTCTTGTGGAGGGTTAAGCTCTGGAATCAACGCACTTAACTCCTTCCTGTTTTCCATCTTTTCCTGCAAATGCACTAAATATGAATTGATTTCTTTATTTATTGCATGCCTTACCTATCCTGCTCATTATCTTCAGCTGTGCAGGGTAAGATCAGTTAGGCAAATCCAAAATAAAGAAGAAAATAGGGATGCTAGCACTAAACTCACTTGCTAGTCCAGAGAGAATACTCTTGTTAGGATGTGGCTTTTCTTCCTTCACTGAACAGCAACCAGGTTTCTGAGTGATCCTTAGTTCCCTGGGGACTTGTTACTACATCACTTCAGGGAGATGAAGAAGAGAGCTGCAGAAGGCACTCTGTTCTCAGTGTAGCACACATCACTTCCACTCCCATTCTGCTTGGTTACATGTCCGAGAAGTGCAGTTCAGAAGAAGAATGAATGAATGCTAGTAAGCAGCTAGCAACTTCTACCATGAATAGGAAGAATTGGTTTTATCTGGGGTCACTCCTGAAGAATAACGGGTACAAAGAGTGCCTTCACTGATGTAAAATAAGAAAGAGTAAGTGCACATGCTATGTTTGGGAGGCAGGGGAGACCCTGGAATATTTCAAATCTAAATAAATACCATTGTGCCCAACAGAGAAAGTAGTGAGAATCCGTGGTTGGAAAAGTATGCAAGGGCCAGATCAACCAGCATATTTGTATGGTATTTTATAAAGGTTTAACATCAAATTAGTGTTGCAATGAAAAGTGTTTAATTGATGTTAATCAGACAGAAAGTGAATCAATTTTGCATGTCTTAAGAATCACTATCCCTGTTGAATGAAGAATTAGCATGAAGTTATGGTATATGCAAGGAAAACCAGGAAGCTTTGACTGAGAGAATAGCAGTGAAGATAAAAGTAAGTACTGTATAGATTTTGGTGTATTTGCAAATGAAATCAATTGGAAATGGTTGTCACATTTGCAAATTCAGTTCAGTTCAGTCACTCAGTCATGTCTGACCCCATGGACTGCAGCACGCCAGGCTTCCCTGTCCATCTTAACTCCTGGAGCTTACTCAAACTCATGTCCATTGAGTCAGTGATGCCATCCAACCATCTTATTCTCTGTCATCCCCTTCTTCAATCTTTCCCAGCATCAGGGTCTTTTAAAATGAGTCAGTTCTTCACATTAGGTGGCCAAAGTATTGGAGTTTTAGCTTCAGAATCAGTCCTTCCAAAGAATATTCAGGATTGATTTCCTTTAGGATTGACTGGTTGGACCTACTTGAGAGTCTCCAAGGGACTCTCAAGAGTCTTCTCCAACACCACAGTTCAAAAGCATCAATTCTTTGGTGCTCAGCACTCTTTATAGTCCAACTCTCACATCCATGCAAGACTACTGGAAAAACCATAGCTTTGATTAGATGGACCTTTGTTGACAAAGTAATGTCTCTGCTTTTTAATATGCTGTCTAGGATGGTCATAACTTTTCTTCCAAGGAGCAAGCGTAGACATGTGTCCTCAAATATTTGAAAAGTTATTGTGTACTAATGTTCTGTGTTATTATTTGGAGTTATTTTTTGTACATTTTCTTGCATAAAGTACATCCTTGCCAAATACATTTGAAATGAAGGAGTGCTTTAATGTACAGAAAAAATGAAACACTGAGGACAGAGAAAGGAAGAATAGCTGCAGTGGATTAAATAAATTCATTTCAATATAAGAAAGAATGCTCTGAAAAATAAGGAAATATTCCTAACATTCTTCCACTGCTTTGGAAGTCAGTGCCCTCTTCATAAAATCATCAACTTGGATTATCTGAAGTTAGACACCAAATCACAGAACAAGAACTCTCTACTTAGCAGAAGCACCAGGAAGCTCTGTTCAGATTTAATGGCCAAGGAGACTTTGTTTTAAAGTTAGGATTTGAGAGCAATGTAGTCATAACTGAAGTGCAACACCAGAACAAGTTCTTGCAAGTCATCTTCCTCTCTGTGTTCACCTGGCTTTACATTCAGTGAACAGTGGCAGTGAATTTGTTTTGGTATAAAAGATAGTATGTATATAAAAATCTAGAAAACCTATAGAATGTATATAGAATCTAGAAAAATGGTACTGATGAACCTACTTTCAAGGCACAAATAGAAACTCAGACATAGAGAATGAAATTATGGACGCAGTGGGGGAAGCAGTGGGTAGGGCAAATTGAGACTGTAGCTTTGGAATACACTACCATGTTCAAAAGCTAGTGGGAAGTTACAGGAATCTCAGTCTGGTGCTCTCACCTAGAAGGGGTGAGATGGTGGGGCAGAGTAGGAGGGAATTTCAAGAGGGAGGGGATTGATAAAGAACCTGCCTGCCAATGCCTGTGCCCAGACACAAGAGACGTGGGTTCAATTCCTGGGTCAGGAAGATGCCTTGGTGTAGAAAATGGCAACTCTCTCCAGTATTCTTGCCTAGAAAACTCCATGCACAGAAGAGCCGGGCTGGCTACAGTTGACAGGGTCCCAAAGAGTTGGACACGACTGAACATGAGGAAGGAAGGAATGACTGACTCACGTTGTTGTACAGCAGAAACCAGCACAACAGTGTGAAGCAATTATCCTCCAATTAAAAAAAGATAACATGTACAATAACAGGTAGTCCATCTATGGCAAAAATAAAGGGCATCTGAATTTGCATTCTGTATGCATCATTCACGTATCACTTCCTCTAAAAGAGGCAGTGTTTAGGTCACTCTTAATATGACTCACTTAATAAGCAATACATTTTACTTTAAAATTATGCACTTTGTGCAACTAAGTCAACCAGAAAATTGATACTTGGTATAAAAACACATTTATATTATAATATTTTTGGAAAAAATTAGAATCTTGATTGAAAATATTACTCACTGTGAAAATGAGAAGGATTTTTATTTAACTTCATTGAAACTGTTTAGATAGTGATAAAGGATGAAAACTCTTTTTGTTTCTTGTTTTTATTCAAAGTTTTGTTTAATGGAATTCAATACATAACCAATTCACCTCAATTGTTTGATTTTTAAAGTACATTTTACTGAAATATCCTTCATTAGAAAAATTCTACTTTCAAGATAAAAAATCCCTTCAAATCCAAATGGAAGTTAAATAAAATAGGTCAAGTTGATCCTCTGACTCAAGGGACATGAAGAGTGGATCTGAGTCAAAATACAATGGAAAAGAAAAGGATGTGACACAAAGTGAAGCAGAAGAATGTGATGTGTACTTTTAAAGTTTTCATAACAACTTAAAAGTAAATTTCTTTAAGTGGAAGCTCAAGTATTAGCTTTTATTCAAACAGTAGATTTCACATTACTGTAGCTGTATAAATCAACAAAAGACACTGAACATTTTCTATGCTATTCCTTTTCCTCTCTCTGTTGCAACAACTGAAGTAAATTGAGTTTTTATGAACTTTCACTGTTGGGATCAATGTATGTGACAACTGTCGAAGCATAAAGCCCAGGGGTCTGAGGTTTTACTGAAGAGGAGACTGGCCTGAAAACGGAAACAGTGACCCTCAGATGTGGTATTTCACTATCTGCTGATAATAGACTTTGGGGAAAACTACTGTGAGTGTAGGACTCCAGGTAACCTCCACTATCACCTTTCCCCTAATATACTTCCACTTAGCTACAAAAAATTATAGACTTAATCTACAAAAGTTTTGAAACACTATGTTATACACTTGAAACGAATATAATGTTTTAATCAACTGTACTTCAATCTAAAAATATCTTGAAAGGCAATCCTCTCCAGTATTCTTGCCTGGGAAGTCATGGACAGAGGAGGTTGGCAGGCTACAGTCCATGGAGTCCCAAAAATCAAACACAACTGAGTGACAAAACAACAACAAAATTTCTTTGAAAGAGTGTAAAAAATGTAGGTATTTATTTGAAGCATTTCCAGTTTTGAAATAAGCAAATAAGCAAATTTACAAATACTGAATTTGTGAAAAACGAGAATTGGCCTGCCATAAATTATGCATATTTAAATATACACACACACAAATCATAGACTTGTAAGGATCATTCTTAACCTAGAACACTTAGGGAGAAAAAGGACTTTGATTAGTTTCAGAGTAAGACTCATGGCTAGTTCTAAGTTAACCTATAGTAATGCCTAGGTCTCTTGTATTTTCTGGTTCTGATGAAGCTGCATGACTTCTGACTTTGCTGCTCTACATATCTGTATATGGTCTTAGTGCTTGTGCTCAGTCATTGAGTCGTGTCCAGCTCTTTGGAACTCATGGACTGTAGCCTGTCAGGCTCCTCTGTCCATAGGATTTTCAAGGTAAGAATCCTGGAGTGGGTTGCTATTTCCTTCTCCAGGGGATATTCCCGACCCAGGGATGGAACCCATGTCTCATGCATTGGCAGGCAGATTCTTTACCAGTAAGCCACCTAGGAAACCTATATTGTGGTTACCTTTCTATATAGTTCTGATAATTTCATCCAGTTGCAAGCCACATTGGAAAATTGATGTGGACAAGCCATACTCCTTTAGTAACAAACTCCCGCTTCCCTAGAATGCCATCTCTTTTAGTCTGTTTAGGTAGTAGGCTTTCAGAAAAGTTTGAACACAATTAATTATAATTTCAGCATCATCAACAATATCGTATACCCCATTTTTCTAGCTTCTTGGGCATGTTTGGCTTTACTATCCCCAGGCTCTTGGTCTACAACCACATAGCTCTATAATATTCAGGTGCCCTACTGAACAGTTTAGGCCTTCTGCTTCTGGGTGCCACCTGAAGAATAAAAGATTTTCAGTTACAAATTCTCTAAGCTATCAGTTGCATCAACCTCTTTGGCATATCTGGTCACTCAGGCCCATAACTAGAGAAGTTGCAACATATTTTCAGGTTTTATCTTGAGATCCTTAGCGTCCTCTCTTATGGAACACTGTGCTCTCTTTGGACTGCATAAGTAATCTGTGATAGAATCAGATGTCATGTGCTGTTGTGCTTTGTGAGGCAAACCAGCAGTTTTCAACTGGTGGTATCTAGTAGGTTAAAACTAGAAATGCTGCTAAACATCTTACAGTGTAGAGCATGTGTGTGCATGCGTGCTAAGTTGTTTGGGTCATGTCTGACTCTTTGCAACCCTTGTATTGTAGCCTGCTAAGCTCCTCTGTCTATGGGGATTCTCCAGGCAGGAATACTTAGTAGGTGGCCATGTCCTCCTCCAGGGGATCTTCCTGACCCAGGGGTCAAACACGTGTCTCTTATGTCTCCTGCATTTGCAGGTGCATTCTTTACCACTGGCACCACTTGGGAAGCCCTCACAGTGTAAAGGACAGAACTCCACAAAAAGAATCTACCAACTCAATATGTTAATAGGGTTGAGGTTGAGAAACTTTTCTGTAATTAACAAATGACTCCTTCTACTGTAATCCTATGTGTGAGATGCCCAGATGTTGGTCTACTGTAATTCATTCATAACCATTAAGTATTATTTATTAGTATAAATTGATCGTGGATATTTTTGTCAAATAATTATTATGTGATTTAGAATAACTTGCATAAGTAGAACAGTTTAGAGATTTAAAAATTTACCTTTCACATTTTTACCTTAAAAATTCATCAAGATAAGACTTAAAAAAATACTGTTTTCCCCATATTTAGACAAGGAGAATTCTACAATATTAACCATAACTAAGCCTTAGCAAACATTCAGTGTGTTCCTAATTCTTCAGATGCAAGACCTAAAAATAAGTAAAGTAGATTTCTCAGAATGGCATTACTAGATAATACATAATAAATACCAAAAAAAGAATTGCTTTAAAAAAAGAGGCTGTGGATTCTCCACCCAGATCCCATTTAAAGCTTGAACGTGCTAACCTCCAGCCGCTGTGAGAGTTGGAGACCGTGTGTGTGTAAGGCACTACAGTTGTGTCTGACTCTTTGTGACCCCCTGGACTGTAGCCCGCCAGGCTCCTCTGTCTTGGGATTCTCTAGGTAAGAATACTGTAGGGTACTGCCATGCCCTCCCCCAGGGTATCTTCCCAACTCAAGGATCAAACCTGTGTCTCTTATGTCTCCTGCATCGCCAGGTGGGTTCTTTACCACTAGCGCCACCTGGGAAGCCCATTACTCATTAAATCTCCTCCTTCTCTTCCTACCCCATGCCAGTTTCTCCAGAGAATTAGCCACGACTTCCAAGAGCCACCTTACCCTGGGAAACTGTATTCATCCAACCCCCACTCCCGGAGTGGTCAGTAACCAGTGGCTCACTGATGTATTTATGCAAGAGTCGGGCTTTTTTTCCTTATTTGGAGAAAACTGTAGCCAGGTTTTATGTGAGACTACATACTTGCCTAGCTCTTTTCCCTTCCCTCTTCTTTTCATTCCCTCTGTGGTTGGGTTTTATGAAGCACATTCCATAAATTATGTGCATCTAAATAATTTTCTCCTTCTTTTTCATGGAAACCTGAGCTAAAACATTTGGTACTCTGTCTTCCCCTCCACCACACCTGTACCTAGAGCTGCATCTCCATATGAGACAGCTAGGCAAGAACTAGGATTGCTCCATGCCAATGGAATGGTAAAAACTAGAATATTTATCCTGTACAGACAGGAATTGGAAGAGTAGGATAGTAGCGGATTCCAAAAATGCTGGATAAAAAAGAGGAGAAACGGAGTTGGTCCTCAAAAGCAGACTCTGTGGATGGGATTCTAGTTGGCATTACTTACTGGGCAGTGAAAGTGAAAGTGTTAGTCACTCAGACGTGTCCAACTCATTGCCATCCCATCGACTGTAGCCTGCCAGGCTGCTCTTCCCGTGAAGAATTCTTCAGGCAAGAATACTGGAGTGGGTAGCCATTCCCTTCTCCAGGGGATCTTCCCAACCCAGGAATTGAATTTGGGTCTCCTATACTGCAGGCACATTCTTTGCCATCTGAGCCAATAGGGAACCCAAATAAAAAAGAGGAAAAGCAGAGTTGGTCCTCAAAAGCAGACTCCGTGGATAGTATTCTAGTGTTACGTTACTTACTGTCCGATGAATCCCTCATTATTCATTTCATATCATTGCTGTGCAGAGTTGCTATGCCTTTCACCTGTTGCTATCTCTTTCACCAGGGGGGATACAAGTGAAAAGCAATGCCCTAAATCATTCAATAACTCTGGCATTTAAAGAAAGTTTAGAGTATCAGTCAAATAAGCATAGGTATTAGTAAGCTTAAGGTATCAATAAACTCATGAATATTAAATCCAGTTTAGATTCATTTGCATAATAATCACAATCATAACATGATATGTAAAGCAGTCCATTCACTTGTCTTTATCCTTAGTTGAAAGGCAGGTTGGAAAGGTAGTTGGACGCCTATTTTGCTTTGAAAGTGAAAGTGTTAGTTGTTTAGTTATGTCCAACTCTTTGCCATCCCATGACCTGTAGCCCACCAGGCAAGAATACTGGAGTGGGTGTTCATTCCCTTCTTGAACCCTGGTATCCTGCATTACAGGGAAGATCCCCTGGAGAGTTCCATGGACAGAAGAGTCTGGCAGGCTATAGGCCATGGTATCTCAAAGAGTAAAACACCAGTGAGCGAGTAACACATCTTGCTTTAGGACTGTGCAAAACCCTCAAAGGAGAAAATGTCTCACAAAATGATAATGTTGCTTTCCTCAGAGTGTACCCTCACCTCCTCACACCACATCAAGAACTAGGGTCAAATCTTTATATGAATTGACCTGGAAAGTTTTGGGTTTGGTAAGGAAAGAGAAAGATTATAAACAAAAGAAGGTATAAGACTTGGCTACCATGGACCTGGGAGAGTAGGACCAGGAGTGCCTCCTGAGGGGACTGGATTAAAGGAAGTAAAAAGTAAAGTGGAATTAAAAAGGGTTTGCTAAAATAGAGTAACTCTTCCATTATACAGTTTAACATCATGAAAGTATTTCAGGATATGGTTGTAATATGCTGGTGGGTCAACTTGTGCAAGTTTAGGGAAAGAATTGACTCACATTAATGAAGTAGAGATGTAAGAACTGTCATGACAGACTGTGGAAGGAGAGACCAAAGGCTCAGGTAATTGTGTGTGCTACTATTGAATTGTGCATGCTATAATGGGGTTACTGGAAAAACCACTAACTTCTACTGACTAGAGATTAAAATCTCCTATGGTGGAAAATTCTATTTATGGATAGTTAAAAGGATCTCAGGAGAGCCTTAGGGACCCTTTATCTAAGATGATAAAGAACACAGCAGTGAGGGAAACATAAGCTTCCTTGAGATCAGCAGTGGCTGTTACTAGGTAGGCTAAGATTGCTGGTAGAAACTGCTCTTACACAATTTTGTGTTTGTGTGTGTTATGACATGTCTCTGTCTCTTTTCTATTAGAAAATTGTACCAGGGTTGTGTTGAATATACTGGAGTTCTCAAAAATCTTTTTTTGTAATGGAGGTGTAATTGACACATAACATAATGATTTGGCATTTGTATACTTGACAAAATGATCACCACAATGTCTGCTTAATGTCTGTCACCACTCATAGTTGCAAAATGCTTTCTTTCTTGTGACAAAAGCTTTTACTTTCTTAGCAAATTCCAAATATACAATGAATTTACCATATTGTGCATTACATTCCCATGACTTATAGTCACCAGGTTGTACATTACATCCCCATATCTTTCTTTTAAATTTTATTTTAAGCTTTGATTTTATAGCTTTTCAGTTTCATTATTAGTATTTTTCTCTAATATTTTTATTTATTTTGTAATCAATTTTCAAATTTTCACATGGGTGTTTTATAAATGCAGTTCTATTTGGCAATGAAATTGAGACAGGCTGGGAACTGGGACCAGTTGCTGTGATGCTGCAATGCTTGCCCTTGTTCAAATGTCTCCTAGAGCACCAAAATACAAAAACACTAGAAGGGAGTAAAATTAACTGTGTGCAATTGCAGTCAGGGCAAATTTCTGACAAAAGACACAAAAAGACCAAAAAATCTCAACTGCCATTTCTAAAGAGCAAGGAGCAAAAGCAGGGGTTCGAAAGCAAAAATAATGTGCATGCTTCCTGCACACAGCATCCCAAAGGGGTGGGCAAAACACCTAAGCCACCCCTGCGGGCCGACCCCTGGACAAATCCCTACTTTTATGCCATAGAAGGAACAAGCTCACCATCCTTCAGGATTGAGCCAGCAGGGGAAACTGTTACTTGATTTTGCACTCCCCTGCTGCACCAGGGTCCCCAGTAAAGCCTTGACAGAATTTCTTGTCCAGCAGCTGATCAGTGTCTCTGGATTGAGGAGGCCAAGAAGCCCAATTGGTAACAAATTATTCAATATTTTTTTTGTTTTCTCTTGATGAGTTAATTCATAATCTGTGTATAATTACTTTTAAATTTTACTTTTGATTGAATGCTATTTGAAAGAGTGGTTTCTGTTTTCAGTAATGGTAATACAGATTTTATAAAATTATATGTGTATATTTAATGATGAAATAGTTTCATTGCATTCTAATTATGCATTACAACCTGTATGATTTTTACTTTGGAGCATGTATATTTTCCTATGTGGTAAACTAATGCTTAGTTCCTCTAAAGTTTTCATGTTTTACTTTGTTTTATTTTTGCTGATAGTGTGAAATATATTTTGTAGCATAAATGAATTATTTAGATAATATTACTGTTGTTCAGTCACCAAGTCATGTCTGATTCTTCATGACCCCATGGACGATAGCATGATAGGCCTCCCTGTCTCTCACTCTCTCCCAAAGTTCACCCAAGTTCATGTCCATTGAGTCAGTGATGCCATCCAACCAACTTATCCTCTCTGCCTTCTTTCAGAAAACTGCCTTCAGAATTTCCCAGCATCAGGGTCTTTTCCAATGAGTTGGCTGTTTGCATCAGGTGGCCAAAGTATTGGAGCTTCACCATCAGTTCTTCCAATGATATTCAGGGTTGATTTCCTTTAAGATTGACTGGTTTGATCTCTTTGCTATCCAAGGGACTCTCAAGAGTCTTCTCCAGCACCACAGTTTGAAAGGATCAATTCATCGGTGCATTGCCTTCTTTGTGATGATGTGGGAAAGAGCAATATTGCATATGAACCTAGAATGTTAGGTCCATGAATCAAGTCAAATTGGAAGTGGTCAACCAGGAGATGGCAAGAGTGAACATCAACATTTTACGAATCAGCAGACTAAGATGGACTGGAATGGGTGAATTTAACGCCATCATGGTCAACAAAAGAGTCCAAATTGCAGTACTTGGATGCAATCTCAAAAACGACAGAATGATCTCTGTTTGTTTCCAAGGCAAACCATTCAATATCACAGTAATCTAAGTCTATGCCCCAATGAGTACTGCTGAAGAAGCTGAAGTTGAACGGTTCTATGAAGACCTACAAGACCTTTTAGAACTAACACCCAAAAAAGATGTCCTTTTCATTATAGGGGACTTGAATGCAAAAGTAGGAAGTCAAGAAACACCTGAAGTAACAGGCAAATTTGGCCTTGGAATACAGAATGAAGCAGGGCAAAGACTAATAGAGTTTTGCCAAGAGAATACACTGATCATAACAAACATCCTCTTCCAACAACACAAGAGAAGACTCTGCACATGGACATCACCAGATGGTCACTATTGAAATCAGATTGATTATATTCTCTGTAGCCAAAGATGGAGAAGCTCTGTACAATCAGCAAAAACAAGACCGGGAGCTGACTGTGCCTCAGATCATGAACTTCTTATTGCCAAATTCAGACTTAAATTGAAGAAAGTAGGGAAAACCACTAGACCATTCAGGTATGACCTAAAACAAATCCCTTATGATTATATAGTGGAAGTGAGAAATAGATATAAGGGACTAGATCTAATGGATAGAGTGCCTGATGAAGTAGGGCAGAAGTTTGTGACATTACAGTACACAGGGATCAAGAAAATCCCAAGAAAAAGGAATGAAAAAATAAAATGGCTGTCTGAAGAGGCCTTACAAATAGCTGTGAAAAGAAGAGAAATGAAAAGCAAAGGAGCAAAGGAAAGATATACCCATTTGAATGCAGAGTTCCAAAGAATAGCAAGGAGAGATAAGAAAGTTCCTCAGAGATCAGTGCAAAGAAATAGAGGAAAACATGGGAAAGACTAGATATATCTCTTCAAGAAAATTAGAGATACCAAGGGAATATTTCATACAAAGATGGGCTCAATAAAAGACAGAAATGCTAGGGAACTAACAGAAGCAGAAGATATTAAGAAGAGGTAGCAAGAATACACAGAAGAACTGTACAAAATAGATCTTCATGACCCAGATAATCATGATGGTGTGATCACTGACCTAGAGCCAGACATCCTGGAATGTGAAGTCAAGTGGGTCTTAAGAAGCATCACCATGAACCAAGCTACTGGAGGTGATGGAATTCCAGTTGAGCTATTTCAAATGCTAAAAGATGATGCTGTGAGAGTGCTGCACTCAATATGCCAGCAGATTTGGAAAACTCAGCATTGGCCACAGGACTGGAAAAGGTCAGTTTTCATTCCAATCCCAAAGAAAAGCAATGCCAAAGAATGCTCAAACTACCACACAATTGCACTCATCTCACACGCTAGTAAAGTAATGCTCAAAATTCTCCAAGCTAGGCTTCAGCAATACATGAGCCGTGAACTTCCAGATGTTCAAGCTGGCTTTAGAAAAGTCAGAGGAACCAGAGATCAAATTGCCAACATCCGCTGGATCATGGAAAAACCAAAAGAGTTCCAGAAAAACATCTATTTCTGCTTTACTGATTATGCCAAAGCCTTTGACTGTGTGGATCGCAATAAACTGTGGAGAATTCTGAAAGAGATGGGAATACCAGACCACCTGACCTGCCTATTGAGAAACCTGTATGCAGGTCAGGAAGCAACAGTTAGAACTGGACATGGAACAACAGACTGGTTCCAAATAGGAAAAGGAGTTCGTCAAGGCTATATATTGTCACCCTGCTTATTTAACTTATTGGCAGAGTACATCATGAGAAACACTGGGCTGGAGGAAGCACAAGCTGGAATCAAGATTGCCAGAGACATATCAATAACCTCAGATATGTAGATGACACCACCCTTATGGCAGAAAGTGAAGAACTAAAGAGCCTCTTGCTGAAAGTGAAAGAGGAGAGTGAAAAAGTTGGCTTAAAGCTCAACATTCAGAAAACGAAGATCATGGCATCTGGTCCCATCACTTCATGGGAAATAGATGGGGAAACAGTGGAAACAGTGTCAGACTTTATTTTTCTGGGCTCCAAAATCACTGCAGATGGTGATTTCAGCCATGTAATTAAAGGATGCTTACCCCTTGGAAAGAAAGCTAGGAGCAACCTAGACAGCATATTAAAAAGCAGAGACATTACTTTGCCAACAAAGGTCTGTCTAGTCAAGGGTACGGTTTTTCCAGTTATCATGTATGGATGTGAGTTGGGCTATAAAGAAAGCTGAGCACCAAAGAATTGATGCTTTTGAACTGTGGGGTTGGAGAAGACTCTTGAGAGTCCCTTGGACTGCAAGGTGATTCAACCAGTCCATCCTAAAGAGATCAGTCCTGGGTGTTCATTGGAAGGACTAATGTTGAAGCTGAAATCCTATACTTTGGCCTCTTGATGCCAAGAGCTGATTCATTTGAAAAGACCCTGATTCTTGGAAAGCTTGAAGGTGGTAGGAGAAGGAGATGACAGAGTATGAGGTGGTTTAACGGCATCCTGACTCAATGGACATGAGTTTGAGTAAACTCCGGGAGTTGGTGATGGACAGGGAGGCCTGGCGTGCTGCTGTCCATTGGGTCGCAAAAAGTCGGACACGACTGAATGACTGAACTGAACTGAACTGATGATCCATCTCTCACATATGTATGTAACTACTGGAAACAATAGTGTTGATTATGCAGACCTTTATCAGCTAAGTAGTGCCTTTTTTTTACACACTAGGTTTGTCAAAGCTTTCTTGCCAAGAAGCAATTGTCTTCTGATTTCATGGCTGCAGTCACTATTTGCGGTGATTTTAGAGCACAGGAAGAGGAAATCTGTCACTGCTTTCACATTTCCCCCTTCTATTTGCCATGACGTGTTGGGACGGTATGCCATGATATTAGTATTTATGTTGAGTTTTAACCCGGCTTTTTCACTCTCCTCCTTCACCCTTATTAAGAGATTCTTTAGTTCCTCTTTGCTTTTGCCTATGGCGTGCTGTGATTCATGGGGTCGCAAAGACTCGGACATGACTGAGCGACTGAACTGAACTGATTAGAGCAGTATCATCCACAAATTTTAGGGCTTCCTTGATAGCTCAGTTGGTAAAGAATCCACCTGCAATGTAGGTGACCCCGGTTGGATTCCTGGGTAGGAAGATCCACTGGAGAAGGGTAGGCTATCCTCTCAGGTGTTCTTGGGTTTCCCTTGTGGCTCAGCTGGTAAAGAATTTGCCTGTCCTGTGGGAGACCTGGGTTCAATCCCTGGGTTGGGGAGATCCCCTGGAGAAGGGAAAGGCTACCCACTCCAGTATTTTGGCCTGGAGAATTTCATGAACTATACAGTCCATGGAGTCTCAAAGAGTCAAACACAACTGAGTGACTTTCACTTTCATATAATAATGGTGTATAAATTGCATTGAAACATGTATATTATCCTATGTGAAATAGATCGCCAGTCCAGGTTCAATGCATGAGGCAGGGTGCTCAGAGCTGGTGCACTGAGATGATCCTGAGAGATGGGATGGGGAGGGAGGTCGGGGGGTGGTCTGGATGGGGAACACATGTACACCCATGGACCCATGGCTGATTCATGTGAATGTATGGGAAAAAACACCACAATATTGTAAAGTAATTAGCCTCCAATTAAAATAAAAAATAAATAAATAAACATAAAAAATAGAAATAAATAAATAAAATACTGGTGTTTAAATTAAATTGAGTTTGTTATTTCATATTAAATTCTACATACATGTTTACTTTTATGTATTTAATGGATCAAACTCTGAGAATAGTGAGTGTGGGTCTTCCTGTTACTATTGTCACTACATTTGGCCTTTATTAACATTGACTCTTTTAGATACCCATTTCCTTCCTTTCAAATTGTGTGTGTCATTTTATTTTCAGGTGCATTTCTTATAAATAGTAAAAATATAAATTTAACTTTGCTCAATTTATTCTCCAACAAGGGAAGTAAAAGCATTCTTGTTTAAGATGGCAACTAATATTTTCATTTATAATCCTCCTATCTCAAAAAATGATTCATTCTCGTTTATTGTATTTTTATTTTGTAGGAATTACAACATATTATAAATGTATTCTATTTTCAGATTCTCTAAAATTGTATATGGACATATTTAAAATATGCTTTCATCAATATCAAGACTTAAATATACTATCCACTTCCAGATAGACACAGCATTTGTTGTTTCTTATTTAGCTCAACTTTCATCTCCAGAGTTGCTGTAGTAAGTTAATGAGGTAATTATCCTTGTTAAATTTTGAATCTCTTGGAACTAGAAATTTGTATTGTTTCTATCTCATTCTCTGATATCAGAACATTTCATGCCACATAGGCTGAAGTCAAGGGGATAAAATTAGATTATTTTCTAGACCTTATTGCAATAAGCTTCAGATCTGTTTGAGAGTATGTCTTCTTAATACCCATCTTTTACTCATCAGTGAAAGCCTTCCTACTTTAGGTGGTTCTGCTAAAAATGAATCACCACAATTATTAATTCCTTAACCAATTAATCCTTTTTCTTATAAAATTTCCTATTCCAACATTTATTTGAGATACACTCTGCCTTTCATGTGATTTATAGCTGGTTTCTGTTTGCTAGTAAAGTAATGCTCAAAGTTCTCCAAGCCAGGTTTCAGCAATATGTGAACTGTGAACTTCCTGAAGTTCAAGCTGGTTTTAGAAAAGGCAGAGGAACCAGAGATCAAATTGCCAACATCCTCTGGATCATAGAAAAAGCAAGAGAGTTCCAGAAAAACATCTATTTCTGCTTTATTGACTATGCCAAAGCCTTTGACTGTGTGGATCACAATAAACTGTGGAAAATTCTTCTAGAGATGGGAATACCAGACCACTTGATCTGCCTTTTGAGAACTTTGTATGCAGGTCAGGAAGCAACAGTTAGAACTGGACATGGAACAACAGACTGGTTCCAAGTAGGAAAAGGAGTTCGTCAAGGCCGTATATTGTCACCCTGCTTATTTAACTTATATGCAGAGTACATCATGAGAAACGCTGGACTAGAAGAAACACAAGCTGGAATCAAGATTGCCGGGAGAAATATCAATCACCTCAGATATGCAGATGACACCACCCTTATGGCAGAAAGTGAAGAGGAACTCAAAAGCCTCTTGATGAAAGTGAAAGTGGAGAGTGAAAAAGTTGGCTTAAAGCTCAACATTCAGAAAACGAAGATCATGGCATCCGGTCCCATCACTTCATGGGAAATAGATGGGGAAACAGTGGAAACAGTGTCAGACTTTTTTTTTCTGGGCTCCAAAATCACTACAGATGGTGACTGCAGCCATGAAATTAAAAGATGCTTACTCCTTGGAAGGAAAGTTATGACCAACCTAGATAGCATATTAAAAAGCAGAGACGTTACTTTGCCAACAAAGGTTCGTCTAGTCAAGGCTATGGTTTTTCCTGTGGTCATGTATGGATGTGAGAGTTGGTCTGTGAAGAAGGCTGAGCCCTGAAGAATTGATGTTTTTGAACTGTGGTGTTGGAGAAGACTCTTGAGAGTCCCTTGGACTGCAAGGAGATCCAACCAGTGCATTCTGAAGGAGATCAGCCCTGGGATTTCTTTGGAAGGAATGATGCTAAAGCTGAAACTCCAGTACTTTGGCCACCTCATGCGAAGAGTTGATTCTTGGAAAAGACCCTGATGCTGGAAGGGATTGGGGGCAGGAGGAGAAGGGGACAATAAAGGATGAGATGGCTGGATGGCATCACTGACTCGATGGACGTGAGTCTCTGTGAACTCCGGGAGTTGGTGATGGACAGGGAGGCCTGGTGTGCTGTGATTCATGGGGTCGCAGAGAGTCAGACACGACTGAGTGACTGATCTGATCTGATCTGTTTGCTAAGTTGCTGCTGCTAAGTTGCTTCAGTCGTGTCCGACTCTGTGCGACCCCATAGACGGCAGCCCACCAGGCTCCCCTGTCCCTGGGATTCTCCAGGCAAGAACACTGGAGTGGGTCACCATTTCCTTCTCCAATGCATGAAAGTGAAAAGTCAAAGTGAAGTCGCTCAGTTGTGTCCGACCCTCAGTGACTCCATGGACTGCAGCCTACCAGGCTCCTCTGTCCATGGGATTTTCCAGGCATGAGTCTTAACCAATTAATCATTTTTATTATAAAATTTTCCTATTCCAACATTTATTTGAGTTATACTCTGCCTTTCATGTGATTTATAGCTGGTTTCTGTTTACCCATTATCTATTTATTCCCTTCTTTCTTCAAATCTCTCTGAACCCATATCTCCTTAGTTTAATTGATAATTTACTTTCAGTTTCATTCAAGGTATGTATACACAAACAATAAAAATGCACAGGATTTGGACAATAGTTATATTCCCAAAGAACATTCAAAGTTTAGAGTTGCCTGCATTGAAAATAAATGTATGCTCAGTCTACTCTAAAAATGTGTTTTCACTTTGAACTAAATTAATTAAAATTTGTTTCCATTCAAAAAATATAAGGGCCCACTTGATTAAATTCTCACAGCTTCTCCATAAAGTTGTGTATTAATGGACACCAAATCCTAGAGGATCTTTGATAAATTTCAATATATCTGGAAGACTGTCTTAGACTGTGGTTACAAGGCATCAAGAGAAAAGGCTCAGCTTTGTCAACAATAGGTTAGATATCTGGGCCTAATCATATCAGAAGGGACTAGGGCCATAGGCCCTGAGAGAATTAAACCTATACTAAATCACCCCCTACCTATGACTTTAAGACAATTGAGAGGATTTTTGAGAATCACAGGTTCCTGTCACATTTGGATTCCGGGTTACGGGGAACTTGCCCAGCCTTTATATAAACTTATAGCTGAAACTCAGCAGGCCCAAACCGACAAACTGGTTTGGTCTCCAGAAACTCAAAAGTCTTTTAAAGTTCTTCAGACTGCTCTCCTGCAAGCTCCAGCTCTGAGCTTGCCCACAGGGTCAGAATTTAATTTGTTTGTCACTGAAAGAAAAGGTGTGGCATTGGGAGTTTTGACACAACCCCGAGGGCCTCACCAGCAACCTATTGCTTATCTAAGCAGAGAATTAGATGTAGTTTCATGTGGGTGGCCCCACTGCCTAACAGTAATTGGGGCAACGGCTTTATTAGCACCTGAAGCTTTAAAAATAAATAATGGACGAAACCTTACTGTACTGACTTCTCATGATGTGAGTGGAATCTTAAATTCTAAGGTCAATATTTGGATGACAGACAGTAGGCTTCTTAAGTATCAGTCATTGTTGTTAGAAGGACCAGTAACTAAGCTTAAAGTTTGTGGAAATTTAAATCCTGCCACTTTCCTTCCTGAGAAGGAAAATGAAACACCTGATCACGATTGTTCTCAATTCCTAACTTTAAACTATGCAGCTTGGGAGGATCTAAAGGATACCCCATTAGACAATCCTGACATGGAAATATTTACAGATGGCAGTTCTTTTGTTCAGGATGAAAAGCGTAAAGCAGGTTACTCCGTGGTGACTGCTGAACAGGTTTTGGAAGCAAAATCTCTCCCCCAGGGAACCAGTACTCAGTTAGCGGAGCTTGTGGCTCTGACCCAAGCTCTAGAGTTAGGCAAAGGGCAGCGGATAGGCCTGATAATCTATGTGAGTCTACTGCTGACTCCAAAAATCCTGAGTCTGCAGTTTGATCCTCAAGACAATGTCTTCCTGTTCTGGGCTCACTCCTATGCTGCATTCCACAATCGGTCTAACTGCTGGGTCTGCAGAGCGCTCCCCTCTTCATCAGTGGAAGGCTTCCCGTGGTGGACATCCACACTTCAAGAAAAAGACTTTCTCCAAGTCTGTGAATACCTTCGATAACAATCACATGCGATGTTTCTTCTTCATCTGATGACATCTACCAACCCTAAAATGGACTGGTGCAATACTTTGCACTTTAACTATGGACATAATGTGACTTTTAATTATGATTCTGAATGTTGTGTTTTTGCTGTTTGCTCTCTGCATCTGTAATTGTATAACTGGATTTGTTTCTAGCCACATGAAAGCTTTTAAGTTACAAATGGTTGCTCAAACTCCTGCTACTGCTGTAGTTTCCTCCAACTACTGTTTGGGGCCCCTCGATCAGATATCCTCAATATGAGAATTAGGAGAATATGTTGCCTCACCAATTTAGGGACAACGCCCCTTGTCAGCTCGGAAGTAGTTATGGAACGAGAACGACGCCCCTTTTCCCTAAGGCAACATAATTCTCCTAAAAGAAAAGGGGGAAATGAGAGAGTCAGTTCCTAGGCAAGACCCCTCAGTCTAGGGGTCCCCAAGGAGAGAGGGGTCTGGAATTCTCAAGGAGGAAGAAAGGACAAGCTTTTTTTTTTTTCCTCCACATTCCTTAGGATTATTTAACAATAATGTATCCTGCCTAAGGACAGTCTTTGGATTCAACCTTTTGTTATCTTAAAATGTTAATTATGGGAGTAGACCTGGTCTTTACAAGGATGTATCTTGCCTGAGGACAGTGTTACCTTAAAATGTAAATTATGGGAGTAGGTCTGATGAAGTCTTTACAACTTCCAGACATTCTTTGGATTATATAACCTCATTGTTAACACTAGCAAGCAAGTACTCTTTTTGCCCCCTTCTGATGCCTATGTCAGAAGCTTTCTCTATCTCCTTTATACTTTAATAAAACTTTATTACACACACACACACACACACAAAAAAAAGAAAGTTAATCATATATTTTCAAAAACAATGGAAGAAACTGGTGTTGTTTAATCTGGAAAAGAGGATTACTATAGTCCGGGTGTGTGCTCAATCGTGTCTGACTCTTTCTGAAAACATGAACTGCAGCTGCCAGTCTCCTGTGTCCAGTGGGATTTTCCAGACCAGAATACTGGAGTGAGTTGCCATTTTCTCCTCCAGGGGATTTTTCCAAGCCAGGGATGGAACCCACATTGCTTGCATCTCCTGTATTGGCAGGCAGATTCTTTATCAGTGTGCCACCTAGGAAGCCTGGAATATTTGAGCACAATATTATAGCTCTTATAGGTACTCTAGGGCCCATAATTAAGCTCAAATATTTGAATAAATTTCCTTGAAAAATTAGGTCGTGTTATCTCAATGAGAATAACTAGTAATAATAATTGAAATCATAAAGAAATGGAAATTAATTCATCATATGGAAGAACTGGCCTTCCCATGTGACTCAGTGGTAACAAACCCACCTACAATGTGGGAGCCACAGGAGATGCGAGTTCGATCAATGGGTCAGGAAGATCACTTGGAGAAGTATATGGCAACCTACTCTAGTATTACTGCTAGGATAATCCCATGGACAGAGGAGCCTGGTGAGGGACAGTTAAAGTGGTCACAAAATAACAACAAATGAAACGTCTATTAGTTGACCATAATTGAAATTGGCCAGCTTGGGAGCTTTTGGATCTCTTTTCAGTGGAAATATTGAGGTTGGATGGTCATGTATTGATATAACTCAAACATAAATGGGTGGTATTGGACTGTGTGATAGATTCTTTTGGATCTTTCCAGTCCTAAGATAGTAAGAATCTATTAAATATTTTTAGTCTCCTCCTATTTCTAGTCTTGTATCATTTTAAGTGCCATTATAGGTTTATAATAGAATTATAGTATCCTAGTAAGATTAGTTCTTCATAAAACTGATGAATAGCCTCAAGGCAATACTACAAGATGACTTGCATAAAGAAAAATAGAGACTTTCAATAACGGAAAATATGATAGTTTAGAAAATTAAAAATAATACCAAATGATTAAATTCACTGGCAGTTCACAAACTGAAATATAAAAATGATATAATAGAAAGCTACTTGCTTCACTGAATAAGCAGCAGTTTCAATTTACTGAAAAGACAGCAATTATTATAGGAGAAAACATTTCCTATCATTTAAAGAGCTACCCAAGGGACCACCATGCCATGGCATTTTATGAGATTATAATTCTTGGTTAAATTACTATTGTTTTTTTTAAAAAAAAATAGGGTTAAGTTTAAATTAAGAGTTATTTGTAAAATGATAAATCAAATGGTTGGATGGATAAACATTTATTGATATCTACAAGCTAGATAGCATATTGGAGAAGGCAATGGCACCCTAGTCCAGTACTCTTGCCTGGAAAATCCCATGGACGGAGGAGCCTGGTAGGCTGCAGTCCATGGGGTCGCACAGAGTCAGACACGACTGAGCGACTTCACTTTCACTTTTCACTTTCATGCATTGGAGAAGAAAATGGCAACCCACTCCAGTGTTCTTGCCTGGAGAATCCCAGGGACGGGGGAGCCTGGTGTGTTGTCATCTCTGGGGTCGCACAGAGTCGGACATGACTGAAGCGACTTAGCAGCATACAGCATATTGAAAAGCAGAGACATTACTGTGCCAACAAAGGTCTGTCTAGTCAAGGGTATGGTTTTTCCAGTGGTCATGTATGGATGTGAGAGTTGGACTGTAAAGAAGGCTGAGCACCGAAGAATTGATGCTTTTGAATTGTGGTGTTGGAGAAGACTCTTGAGAGTCCCTTGGACTGCAAGGAGATCCAACCAGTCCATTCTGAAGGAGATCAGCCCTGGGATTTCTTTGGAAGGAATGATGCTAAAGCTGAAACTCCAGTACTTTGGCCACCTTATGCGAAGAGTTGATTCATTGGAAAAGTCTCTGATGCCAGGAGGGATTGGGGGCAGGAGGAGAAGGGGACGACAGAGGATGAGATGGCTGGATGGCATCACTGACTCGATGGACATGAGTCTGAGTGAACTCTAGGAGTTGGTGATGGACAGGGAGGCCTGGCATGCTGCGATTCATGGGGTTGCAAAGAGTCAGACACGACTGAGTGACTGAACTGAACTGACTCTATGTTTTAGATTGATAACACGGTACATTGCCTATTTTAACAAAGCACTGAGGAAGCAATTGTTATCCTTATGAAAAAAGGGCAAAGCTCTATCAGAAATGATCCAGTAATGTTTTTATAATGAAAGTAATAAATGCAAGAAAATATTACATATCACATACAGGACAAAGAGATCGTGGGGGAAAAGTTCCCTCTGGGTCACTTAGATCAGACAGCAGACAGAAGGAATTTAATCCCAATTTTGGTCTGTCACTATGACATGGGAAACTAAAGGAAGTGGAGGAGAGAGGGGTGTTCCTGAAAGAATCACAGAGATAAGAGAGACCAAAGATGGTAAATAGCCTCATAATGGTGGGATTTGGGAAAGAGGCAAGAATGTCTAGAGAGGATTTCCAAGAAGCTTTCTGAGAATTGTGCTCAATAAGAACTCCTGAAGGCCCATTTAAGGAAGTCTTATTTTTTTTTAAACGCAATCCTTGATTGTTTCTGGAGTCATATTTGTGCTTGTATTGTTATACTGAATGTATATAAGTTTATATAATATTCAGTTCAGTTCAGTCCCTCAGTCGTGCCTGACTCTTTGTGACCCCCATGAATCGCAGCACGCCAGGCCTCGCTGTCCATCGCCAACTCCCAGAGTTCACTCAGACTCACGTCCATCGATTAGGTGATGCCATACAGCCATCTCATCCTCTATCGTCCCCTTCTCCTCCTGCCCCCAATCTCTCCCAGCATCAGGGTCTTTTCCAATAAATGAGCTCTTCCCATCAGGTGGCCAAAGTACTGGAATTTCAGCTTCAGCATCATTCCTTCCAAAGAAATCCCAGGGCTGGGATTCAGAATGGACTGGTTGGATCTCCTTGCAGTCCAAGGGACTCTCAAGAGTCTTCTCCAACACCACAGTTCAAAAGCATCAATTCTTCAGGGCTCAGCTTTCTTCACTGTCCAACTGTCACATCCATACATGACCACAGGAAAAACCACAGCCTTGACTAGACAGACCCTTATTGACAAAATAATGCCTCTGCTTTTGAATATGCTATCTAGGTTGGTCGTAACTTTCCTTCCAAGGAGTAAGCACCTTTAATTTCATGGCTGCAATCACCATCTGCAGTGATTTTGGAGCCAAAAAAGTCTGTCACTGTTTCCACTGTTTCCCCATTTATTTCCCATGAAGTGATGGGACCAGATGTCATGATCTTAGTTTTCTGAATGTTGAGCTTTAAGCCAACTTTTTCACTCTCCTCTTTCACTTTCATCAAGAGGCTTTTCAGTTCCTTTTCACTTTCTGCCATAAAGGTGGTGTCATCTGCATATCTGAGGTTATTGATATTTCTTTCAGAAATTTTGATTCCAGCTTGTGCTTCCTCCAGCCCAGCATTTCTCGTGATGTACTCTACATATAAGTTAAATAAGCAGGGTGACAATATACAGCCTTGATGTACTCCTTTGCCTATTTGGAACCAGTCGTTGTTGCATGTTCAGTTCTAACTGTTGCTTCCTGACCTGCATACACGTTTCTGAAGAGGCAGGTCAGGTGGTCTGGTATTCCCATCTCTTTCAGAATTTTCCACAGTTTACTGTGATCCACACAATCAAAGGCTTTGGCATAGTCAATAAAGCAGAAATAGATGATTTTATGGAACTCTCTTGCTTTTTTGATGATCCAGCGAATGTTGGCAATTTGATCTCTGGTTCCTCTGCCTTTTCTAAAACCAGGTTGAACATCTGCAAGTTCACAGTTCATGTACTGTTGAATCCTGGCTTGGAGAATTTTGAGCATTACTTTACTAGCATGTGAGATGAGTGCAATTGTGCGGTAGTTTGAGCATTCTTTGGCATTGCCTTTCTTTGGGATTGGAATGAAAACTGACCTTTTCCAGTCCTGTGGCCACTGCTGAGTTTTCCAAATTTGCTGGCATATTGAGTGCAGCCCTTTCACAGCATCATCTTTAAGGATTTGAAATAGCTCAACTGGATTCCATCACCTCCAGTAGCTTTGTTTGTAGTGATGCTTTCTAAGGCCCACTTGACTTCAAATTCCGGGATGTCTGGCTCTAGGTGAGTGATCACACCATCCTGATTATCTGGGTCTTGAAGATCTTTTTTGTACAGTTCTTCTGTGTATTCTTGCCACCTCTTCTTAATATCTTCTGCTTCTGTTAGTTCCCTAGCATTTCTGTCTTTTATCAAGCCCATCATTGCATGAAATGTTCCCTTGGTATATCTAATTTTCTTGAAAAGATCTCTAATCTTTCCCATTGTTTTCCTCTATTTCTTTGCACTGATTGCTGAGGAAGGCTTTTTTTATCTCTCCTTGCTATTCTTTGGAACTCTGCATTCAGATGTTTATATCTTTCCTTTTCTCCCTGGCATTTCGCTTCTCTTCTTTTCACAGCTATTTGTAAGGCCTCCCCAGACAGCCATTTTGCTCTTTTGCATTTCTTTTCCATGAGGATGGTCTTGATCCCTGTCTCCTGTACAATGTCACGAACTTCTGACCATAGTTCATCAACCACTCTATCTATCAGATCTAGTCCCCTAAATCTATTTCTCACTTCCACTATATAATCATAAAGGATTTGATTTAGGTCATACCTGAATGGTCTAGTGGTTTTCCCTACTTTCTTCAATTTAAGTCGGAATTTAGCAATAAGGAGTTCATGATCTCAGTCACAGTCATCTCCCAGTCTTGTTTTTGCTGATTGTATAGAGCTTCTCCACCTTTGGCTGCAAAGAATATAATCAATCTGATTTTGGTGTTGACCATCTGGTGATGTCCATGTGTAGAGTCTTCTCTTGTGCTGTTGGAAGAGAGTATTTGCTATGATCAGTGCATTCTCTTGGTAAAACTCTATTATTCTTTTGCCTGCTTCATTCCATATTCCAAGGTCAAATTTGCCTGTCACCCCAGGTGTTTCTTGACTTCCTACTTTTGCATTCCAGTCCCCTATAATGAAAAGGACATCTTTTTGGGTGTTAGTTCTAAAAGGTCTTGTAGGTCTTCATAGAACCGTTCAACTTCAGCTTCTTCAGCATTACTGGTTGGGGCATACACTTGGATTACTGTGATATTGAATGGTTTGCCTTGGAAATGAACAGAGATCATTCTGTCGTTTTTGAGATTGCATCCAAGTACTGCATTTCAGACTTTTTGCTGACCATGATGGCTACTCCATTTCTTCTCAGGGATTCCTGCCCACAGTAGTAGATACAATGGTCATCTGAGTTAAATTCACCCATTCCAGTCCATTTTAGTTTGCCGATTCCTAGATTGTTGACGTTCACTTTTGCCATCTCCTGGTTGACCACTTCCAATTTGCCTTGATTCATGGACCTGACATTCCAGGTTCCTATGCAATATTGCTCTCTACTGCATTGAACCTTGCTTTTATCACCAGTCACATTCACAACTAGGTATTGTTTTTGCTTTGGCTCCATCCCTTCATTCTTCCTGGAGTTATTTCTCTACTGATCTCGAGTAGCATATTGGGCACCTACCAACCTGGGGAGTTCCACTTTCAGTATCCTATCATTTTGCCTTTTCATACTGTTCATGGGGTTCTCAAGGCAAGAATACTGAAGTGGTTTGCCATTCCCTTCTCCAGTGGACCACATTCTGTCAGACCTTCTCCACCATGACTCGCCCATCTTGGGTGGCCCCGCATGGCTTGGCTTAGTTTCATTCAGTTAAACAAGGCTGTGGTCTGTGTGATTAGATTGACTAGTTTTCTGTGATTATGGTTTCAGTGTGTCTGCCCTCTGATGCCCTGTCGCAACACCTACCATTTTACTTGGGTTTCTCTTATATAATATTACCACATGCAGATATTGAACCAGAGTCCAATATTTATAATTGATTTTCTTCTAATATAATTCTAATTACAAAATCCAAGTTATCTCTGCAGACTTTATTTTATAGTTTATTTTCATCCAGATGTTCTCACACAAAATTTTCCCAAGTAATTACCTTCAGGAAATAATTTGAAGTTTTGTGCCTTTGGACTAGCATAAACATAAACTGCATTCTACAACATAAAAGAAAAGCACAGTGTTTAATTATACTTGGTTATGAGATTAAAAAGATTAAAAATCTATTAAAATAAACACTATGAAGTATGTAAGAATCATGACCTATTATTGAACCTTTAAAAGCAACATAACTTAAAATAGTTGCAGGTAATCAACTTCTATCTGAGAGTCATTCCCTTCTTCACACAAAAATATATGCAGAGTTGGAAATAGCTTTGTTTTTTGGTAGTTTACTGACTCCCTGCTGTATATCTTCACCTGAAGTAGCATTTTAGAACAATTAGTAACTGTAGAGATGATTATAATGTCACAAATGTGGGATTATGACTTTTGCTAAAGAATAAACCGCAGGAGGAGAAAGCCTATTAAGGAGTAAATATCCTATTTCCAGAAAAGTATGGTGTACAATTAGAAAGAAATGGGAGCAAGAGAGAACAGAAAGGCTCAGTTATAAACACTTATAAATTTTTATATTACTGGTAGTTTTTAGCAGGAAAACATTTCTATTAAGCAGTTCACTGATAATAAACAAAAAATTTGAAAAACACTGAAATTTTGAGATGTTACCCTTTTTTTGGGGAAGGAGAGCCAAATGTTTTTAGAATAGCAAAAACAACAAATATCAAAGAGGTAAGACAGTAATAGGGGCTTCCCAGATGGAGCTAGTGGTAAAGAACCTGTCTGCCAATGCAGGAGATGTAAGAGACATGGGTTCAATCCCTGGATTGGGAAGAGCCCCTGGAAGAGGGCACAGCAACCCACTCCAGTGTTCTTGCCTGGAGAATCCCTTGGACAGAGGAGCCTGGTGGGCTACAGTCCATAGGGTCACAAAGAGTGGGACAAGAATGAAGGAATTTAGCACAAAGGCAAGACATTACTAAACAAGTTTGAAAAATATTAAATGTATTTGTAACTATTAACTTTGAATTGCTAAGCATACTTAGTAACGAGTGAAAAGGTCCGCTGAAACATATGAAAAGCAAAATAGATATCAAGAATCTTGAAATATTTACCTCAGCCATTTCATAAAGTGAACCAGATTAAACAAGGAATGAGTAGAATCAAGATTCAGACTGTGCAAATATTTTTTTCTTAATGTAGATCATTATTAGTTTTCAAATAATATCACAAGACAAAGATTAACAGACAGATATTTAGATATACACAGAAAGGTGGGGACCCAGGAGTCAGTTGAAGTCAATTTATAGAAAAGAAAGGAATTAGGTAATGTTTTGGAGGAAGTTGCATCCAAACACAATTATCTCTTTAAGTCTTTTGTCTTTAATTTGCTAAGTTATATAGAACAGTCTTATGGACTCTGTGGGAGAGGGAGAGGATGGGATGATTTGGGAGAATGGCATTGAAACATGAATAATATTATATAGGAAAAGAGTTGCCAGTCCAGGTTCGATGAACAATACTGGATGCTTGGGGCTGGTGCACTGGGATGACTCAGAGGGATGGTACAGGGAGGGAGGAAGGTCCAGGATGGGGAACACGTGTATACCTGTGGTGGATTCATGTTGATATATGGCAAAACCAATACAATATTGTAAAGTTTAAAAATAAAAAAAAAATAAAAAAAAAAAAAGTTTTCAACCACAAAAACAAAAAAAAAACAAAAAAACCCACAAATATCCATTCCCAGTGACTGAAAAGGAATTTTTAAACTATCTGAAGGAAAATATCATTGTATCAGTCAGGGTTCTCCAGAGAAACAGAACCAACAGAATATGTGTGTGTATATGTATGTGTATACATACACATATATACATGCACAGAGACTGATTTTAAGAAACTAGCTTATACAATTGAGGGGACTGGCAATTCCAAAATCTGTAGGACAGGTTAGCAGAGTAGAAATTCAGATAGAAATTGATACTGTAGCTATGAGACAGATTTTCTTCTCTGGGACAGCTCAGGTTTTGCTCTTATGGATTTTCAGTGGGAGTGAAGCCCAGCCACACTAGGTAACCATCTAGGTTAACAGCAACACTTGCATTGGTGTTTGATTAAATAACTAAGTACTTATGCTAACTAAGTTGAGACATAAAACCAACCATCACAATTGGGTTGAATCTTCTGGACTGTATGAAGGGATTTGGAGTTTATCCTAAATGCAGTGAGAAACCTCTGCTGGATAGTAGATAGTAGCGAGATGGAAGGAGATGTCATGATTATAAACCTGGAGCCAAACACCAAGACATTTATCTTTTCTGCTTATGATGGTGGTTTGGAATGGGGATGGGCATTTTTTGACAGTGATCAAGTAAATAGAGCATGAACTCATTTACTTAAAAAACCTTCCCAAGCATCTGAAGAAAATTATCAATCGCAATAGCATGTCTTCCCAGAAAGATAGTTCATTTCTAAAATTGTTTATAGGCTAATTTACCAAAATACTCGAGTAAAAATGCCTGCACATTTCCTTAGACTGCCTTTTGCTTTGTTGCTTTTTAAGTGTGCAAATTATTTTTTAAAAAAGAAATTCAGATAAAGCCAATGTATCCCAGCTTTTGAAAATAAATTTACATTGATTTTTTTAGTAAAATCAGATTTATCTAATCACTACAAAGATGATGTATATGTATTTTAATAGCTAAACATAAATTGAAGTTTACAGATATCAGTAGAATGTTCATTATATTCCAAGTCAATTTATACAATGGACCATCAACACAAGGAAACTAGCTTTAACAATTATGAAACCCAGGGTTAGAATAAAAATGTAGATGCAATAAAACATTATGATTTTTATGAAATTCCTATTCAGTATTATTTAAGCTAAAATATTGTCTGTAATTCTTTTCTAATAAGTGTAATTAATATTATTTTTCTCCCTTTCCTAGCTATACTGAAATTATGTACTACTGTCACAACTGTAATTTTAAAACTAATAAAAATATTCTTTAAATTATAGAAACTGTTTTCTTGATATGAGTTACCTAGCTTATAAAAATCATAATTCTTTTTATGCATATTGAACTCTTTCCCTAAGAACTCAAAGAACTTTAATTAAACCAAATAATTACATTGTTATAATATATATAGCACTTTTTCTTCCTTCACTTCTGGGATACTAATCTTTATTTGATTGGAAATATGGTATTTTGATTGCATGCGCTTTTATTATTTGGCATGTCTTATGTGAAAGTAACACAGTGATTCATTTGTTGTTTTGTTGTTTAGTCACTAATTCATGTCTGACTCTTTGCAACCCCAAAGACTGTGGCCCACCAGACTCGGGCAAGAATACTCGAGTGGATTGCCATTGCCTTCTCCAGGGAATCTTCCTGACCCAGGGATCGAACTTGTGTCTCCTGCATTGGCAGATGGGTTCTTTACCACTGAGCCACCCGGGAAGCCAATGATTCATTACATTTATAAAAATAGTGTATTTTCTGATAAAGGAAATGTGGGGCATGTTTCCAGATCCTAGCCGGCCTTTCAATACCAGAATTTTGCTTTTAATTCACAATCGTGATTCTATGGTAGGAGGTTACATAGACGGCAAAGATATGTGGAAATGGGCAGTCCAGAGTATATACAAAACACACAGTGAGGTCACTGGTAAAGGTATTAAGTCCATCATAACCAGTGTACTTTCTTTTGGAATAGATACAGACCTGTATAAATGGACTCAATCATTATAAGGAACTCAATTGACTACTTTAATGGGAACAACTGCTGAAGTCACAGGAAACCTTGGTTTGTGTGGATGGTTGTTTGACATTAACACTGTACTCCAGCCTGACCCAGAGAGACTATCTTCAAAAACTGTTTCCCATGGTGTAATTCAACTCATTCTGTGTGGTTGGTTCCCTACTGAGTCCATCTATAGCTTCTCTATTTGCTTTTGGAGACCTTTGACTTCAGAAGGTACTGTGAAGAAAAATCACAAAGAATTTAAGAATTATAGATGCTTCATAACCTCAACATTAAAAAGTAAAGTAACTGTGTTAGTATTAGTAAGGTAGGACTCATTGGTTATACAGACTAAAGTAAGAAAAGCCTACAGGCAGAATGTCACAGTAAGTAATAATTCAAATCAGTAAAGTTCTGTTATTTTAAAGATATTTTTCAAAACATAACTATAGCTTTGAAATGTTCAAAAGTATGTTGTAAACTATTCTTGTGCTTAATACAGTATTTGAAATACTGCCCACAAAATTGATAGTAAAATATTTTAATCTTTTAGATTGTATTTGTTTTGATTTGGACAGTGCAATTATCTCAACATTATAGAAACAATAATTTCCTGATTTATCCAGAGATTTGCAATAGGAAGTTAAAAAAGAAAACTTGCCAAATGCTTTCTATTGTTTTCATAAAATAGCAGAGGCAGATTCATCTATTCACTCATGCATTTAATAAATGCTATGAGATTTCTTGTCATGTACCAGGAATACTGCTAGATGCTTGGAATAAAATGTTGAGCAAAAAGAAATACAATCCCTGCTGCTATGGAACTTTTGGTCTAATTTATACACCAGCATTGGGAAAAAGATATAACAATAAACATATATCTGCAGAAGGGTTTTGTTTGTTTTCTGTGACAATGCTTTGCACATAATTAGTGCTCAATGAACATTTTTGAATGAATAAATGAATGAGTGAATGAATTGGAGGAAAACAGTGAAAGTGAAAGTCACTCAGTCGTGTATGACTCTTTGGGACCCCATGACCATGGAATTCTCCAGGGCCAGAATACTAGAGTGGGTTGCTCTTCCCTTCTCCAGGGGATCTTCCCAACCCAGGGATCGAACCCAGGTCCCCCACATTGCAAGCTGATTCTTTACCAGCTGAGCCACCAGAAAAGCCCAATGAGTGAGTGAATTGTAGGAAAACAATGATAGGTTTGACACCATTTAAGGTTTGAGGTAGTGAGATCCTTTGCTGGAGAAGTTGGAAATGGTGTCTGAGTTCAGTTTATCATTGGACCTTGAAGGTTTTTGCTATTTCAGAGTTTTATCACCTAAGTGATTAAAAGCTACTCAATATTTTAAGTGACACAATATCCTATTCACCCACGTATTAAAAAAAAAATGTTTCCTCTGGAAAAATCTCTACTAGCCTCCATTTAAAGGAGATCTCTATCATTATTTATTCTTAGATGATTTATATTTATCATATCCTAATATTTATATATATATATATATATATATATATATATATATATGTGTGTGTGTGTGTGTGTGTGTGTGTGAAATATCTGGGCTTCTCTGGTAGCTCAATTGATAAAGAATCTGCCTGAAATGCAAAAGATCCCAGCTCAATTCCTGGGTCAGGAAGATATGCTGGACAAAGGCTAGGCTACCCACTCCCGTATTCTTGGGCTTCCCTGGTGGCTTATTAAATAGTTTACCTTAGTCCCTTTTTACTACATGATATTTGTATTTTGTCTGTCAACTTGAAAAGCTATCAGCTGCAAGTAGCAAAAGTTGAATTAAACTATGCAAAGATGTATTATTCTACTTAACAAGGAGGCTGTGGGGGTGGAGCAGCTGCTGGCATCAGTTCGTCTGCTCAACAAATCACCCAGGATCTGTTCTTTTATTCTCCTCTATGGTCCCTAGCATTTGACTTTGTCCTTCTTTTATCACCTAATGATTATAATAGGACCACCACATTTGTAGTATCAAATCTATTTCAAATAAGATAACATAGCAAAAGCAGCAAGATAAAGCTCGTTTCTTCCATGTGTGTAAGGAAATAAATGTTTTGCCAAAAGCTTCCCAGCACTTTTGCCTTTTAAGTTTTGCTGGCTGAAGCTGGGCATATTGTTAACATGAAGGAAATTGGTGTGGGTGTGGGGAGGAGGAAGCTAGGAGAGGACAGGGAAGAGCTGTAAATCATTGTGGTCTTCTGTGTGTATTCTTGGAGAAGAAAATGGCAACCCACTCCAGTATTCTTGCCTGGAGAGCCCCATGGACAGAGGAGCCCGGCAGGCTACAGTCCATGGCGTCACAAAAGTCGGACATGACTTAGCAACTAAACCACTAGCACCACCATGTGTATTCTACTATTCCTAGTTCCTTGACTCTGTGAGGACTTAACACTTAAACTAATTTATCTTGCTATGAATATGATTGTGCCTAGTTCTGTTGAATAGTCTGAAATGGAATCATATTGGATCATCTTTTCTGTGCTTAAAAGCTACCTCTTGTGGTCTGGGGAATTAGCAATGATTGATTTAAAACAGAGGAAAGAGGAAACCACACCATCAGTCCTTCTTAAAAGTGGTTCTGAATCATTTGTTGAGTTAAATGATATCTAACAATCTGCTGTTTATTTGTCAGGCTTCCCTACTAATTGTAGACCCAAATAGCAAATTATGCTGTATTATTATTACCAATGGATTCATATAGATTTTTAATACTGCCACAGACCCTAAATAAAATACCAAATTTTTATCAGATTTTTTTGAAGTATTAAAACTGACAAGAGTATAGAAAACCAACTTCTTTTGCAAATACAATAATTATAGCACATCTGGCATCATTTCTGCTAGCCCTGCTGTTTTTCCTCAGTGGGGACTTGGGCTCCAGATGTTGTGGATGCAGTTGGATGGTCACCCACAGTCTATCACCCCAAGGCACATGAGCCAGAGCCAAAACCGAATCAAAATGTCTGATGCCAAAAATGTTCAGAACAGCAGAAGTGCCTCAAAAACAAATGCTCAGGTCCTGAATGATCAAAAATCCATTTTATAGAAGTGTTTCATTTATAAAATTATTCAAATAAAATATACATTGCTTATTCCTGTTTCTAGAAAACATCTATAAATTTTATTATGAGATTTATTAGCATTATAAAATACAAGATTATAAATATTATCTTTTATTTTATCATCTAGATCCAACAGAAAGTTATTTTATTTAATGTAAAGTTAGTATCTATATTTTTATATGTATGTGAAGTCGCTCAGTCGTATCCGACTCTTTGTGATCCCATGGACTGTAGTCTACCAGACTTCTCTGTCCATGGGATTTTCCAGGCAAGAGTACTGGAGTGAGTTGCCATTTCCTTCTCCAGGGGATCTTCCTGACCCAGGGATCAAACCCAGGTCTCCTGCATTGCAGGCAGACGCTTTACCCTCTGAGCCACCAGGGATATCTGGAAAGTAAGTGTGCTTAAAATATCATAAAACACATTTTTGTGAATAAAGGTAATTTTACTGTATTGTGTTCCCTCTTCTCTGACAGCTCAAGAAAATTTCATAAATAATTGCCTCTGGAAAACCAAGGTTTAGACTTGTTAATTGTCCTTTTCCTAATTTGGTACAATACCATAATAAGACACATCTCTATTTTTTTCTTATTGAAATCACATGCTAAATTGCTACACTTCTCTTTAATCTATTTCCTTCTATATTGTTTAGCTCTCCTGCTAACTACTTATCATAATATCATGATTAAAAGTAAATTAAGGAAATCCCTGGTGATCCCACAGTAAGGACTCTGTGCTTTCATTGCCAAAGGTGCAGGCTCAATCCCTGGTCTGGGAATTAAGATCCATGAAGCCACACGGCAAGGCGAAAAAATAAAGTTTGATTTAAGAAAAAAAAAAAAAGTAAATTAATACAGTAATGAATTCAGAAGGTATGATTAAAAGTGAAATAATCTTCTAATATGTTTACATATTATAATTCATTTCATATTTAATCCACTCACAACTTCTATATTAGTGTCCCATTGCTGCTATGACAAATTAACACAATCCAACATAATCTCTCCATCTCAAGGTCATTGACTCAATTACACTTATTTAATTGTGTAGCTTTACAATGAAAAGTTACATATTCATAAATTTGGAGGATTAAAACAGGAACATTTTTTGGCCTCCATTATTCTACCCACCCAACCTTCTCGTTCAGTTGTTACATAAAATTATTGTATAATTATATGATATTATAGTTAGTTATGTGAGGGAAAACTAATGGAGGATCACATAACTAACTATAACTATAAATTCACATAACTAACTGTTACCAACCAGATGTTGACCATCTAGAGATGAGCTGAAAATATATACATAAAAAAATTGAAGAAATAAAATGTGTGCAGTCAATTTTATATACTTTATTCCAGGAAAATGTATTGATTCTTACTTCATTAATAATTTTTGTGGCTTGAATTTTTCTTAACCACAGAAGATTATAAAAGTAAATGCTGATTTTCACAGAAGCAGTTGTAAGAGGTAGAAACTAAGGAACTGATCATCTTCCTGGAGCCACGGGTTAAATCCCAGAGTCAATAAACTCTTAAAGTCATATGTAAATTTTAAGGTCACAGGTAGAAACCTTATTGAAATTTTACCATATCCCTAAGGGATATGGATTCCCCAACCAAACTCAGTACCAATGTGAAACAAAGAAAAGCAAAATTACCATAAATGTTAAAATTTACTTAATCCCATTAAAGAAACACAACAGGATGACTGATTTACATTTCAGAAATACTTCTATGCAAGATTCCTCAGGTAAAGTGATTATTTGTTTCAAACAGGAAGCACTTGCTATCTGAAATATTTGCTTGCATGAAATACTGTACCAATGATACCAAATGCAGTTTTTCTCTGTTATTAAACTGGCAACATTCTCTTGGAGACACTAAATCATTTGCTAATAATTTCATAATTTTATACATAAAAGAGACCATTCTATACACAGTAAGCATTATGAAAAAAGCATATTAAAAATATGTTCATGTTGTAGAGCTTCAACATTGAAACTTGAGTGGGGTTTGTGGTTATACATTCAGTTCAGTTCAGTCGCTCAGTCGTGTCCGACACTTTGCGACCCCATAAACTGCAGCACACCAGGCCTCCCCGTCCATCATCAACTCCAGGTTCCACCCAAACCCATGTCCTTCGATCAGTGATGTCATCCAACCATCTCATCCTCTGTTGTTCCCTTCTCCTCCTGCCCTCAATCTTTCCCAGCATCAGGGTCTTTTCAAATGAGTCAGCTCTTCGCATCAGGTGGCCAAGTATTGGAGTTTCAGCTTCAACATCAGTCCTTCCAATGAACACCCAGGACTCATCTCCTTTAGGATGGACTGTTTGGATCTCCTTGCAGTCCAAGAGACTCTCAAGAGTCAAGAGTTCTTCTGCGCTCAGCTTTCTTTATAGTCCAACTATCACATCCATACATGACCACTGGAAAAACCACAGCCTTGACTAGACAGAACTTAGTTGACAAAGTAATGTCTCTGATTTTTAATATGCTGTCTATGTTGGCCATAACTTTCCTTCCAAGGAGTAAGCATCTTTTTATTTCATGGCTGAAGTCACCATCTGCAGTGATTTTGGAGCCCAGAAAAATAAATCAGCCACTGTTTCCACTATTTCCCCATCTATTTACCAAGAAGTGATGGGACCAGATGCCATGATCTTAGTTTTCTGATTTGAGTGTTAAGCCAACTTTTTCACTCTCCTCTTTCAATTTCATCAAGAGGCTCTTTAGTTCTTCTTAACTTTCTGCCATAAGGGTGGTGTCATCTGTGTATCTGAGGTTATTGATATTTCTCCCAGCAATCTTGATTCCAGCTTGTGCTTCCTCCAGCCCAGTGTTTCTCATGATGTACTCTGCATATAAGTTAAATAAGCAGGGTGACAATATACAGCCTTGACGTACTCCTTTTCCTATTTTGAACCAGTCTGTTGTTCCATGTCCAGTTCTAACTGTTGCCTCCTGACCTGCATACAGGTTTCTCAATAGGCAGGTCAGGTGGTCTGGTATTCCCATCTCTTTCAGAATTTTCCACAGTTTATTGTGACCCACACAGTCAAAGGCTTTGGCATAGTCAGTAAAGCAGAAATGGATGTTTTTCTGGAACTCTCTTGCTTTTTTGATGATCCAGCGGTTGTTGGCGATTTGATCTCTGGTTCCTCTGCCTTTTCAAAAATCAGCTTGAACATCTGAAAGTTCAAAGCTCACATCTTGCTGAAACCTAGCTTGGAGAATTTTGAGCATTACTTTACCATCATGTGAAATGAGTGCAATTGTGCAGTAGTTTAAGCATTCTTTGGCATTGCTTTTCTTTGGGATTGGAATGAAAACTGACCTTTTCCAGTCCTGTGGCCACTGCTGAGTTTTCCAAATTTGCTGGCATATTGAGTGCAGCACTTTCACAGCGTCATCTTTCAGGATTTGGAATAGCTCAACTGGAATTCCATCACCTCCACTAGCTTTGTTTGTAGTGATGCTTTCTAAGGCCCACTTGCCTTCACATTCCAGAATGTCTGGCTCTAGGTGAGTGATCACACCATCGTGATTATCTGGGTCATGAAGACCTATTTTTGTACAGTTCTTCTGTGTATTCTTGCCACCTCTTCTTAATATCTTCTGCTTCTGTTAGTTCCCTAGCATTTCTGTCTTTTATTGAGCCCATCTTTGCATGAAATGTTCCCTTGGTATCCCTAATTTTCTTGAAGAGATCTTTAGTCTTTCCCATTTTGTTTTCCTCTATGTCTTTTCATTGATCGCTGAGGAAGGCTTTCCTATATCTTCTTGCTATTCTTTGGAACTCTGTATTCAAATGGGTATATCTTTCCTTTTCTTCTTTGCTTTTCACTTCCCTTCTTTTCACAGCTATTTGTAAGGCCTCTTCAGACAGCCATTTTGCTCTTTTGCATTTCATTTTCTTAGGGAAGTTCTTGATTCCTGTCTCCTGTACAATGTTATGAACCTCCATCCATCAGGCACTCTGTCTATCAGATCTAGTCCCTTAAATCTATTTCTCACTTCCACTGTATAATCATAAGGGATTTGATTTAGGTCATACCTGAATGGTCTAGTGGTTTTCCCTACTTTCTTCAATTTCATTCTGAATTTGGAAATAAGGAGTTCATGATCCCAGCCACAGTCAGTGCCCAGTCTTGTATTTGCTGACTGTATAGAACTTCTCCATCTTTGGCTGCAAAGAATGTAATCAATCTGATTTCAGTATTGACCATCTGGTGATGTCCATGTGTAGAATCTTCTCTTGTGTTGTTGGAAGAGTATGTTTGCTATGGCCAGTGTGTTCTCTTGGCAGAACTTTATTAGCCTTTGCCCTGCCTCATTCTGTACTCCAAGGCCAAATATGCCTGTAACTCCAGGTGTTTCTTGACTTCCTACTTTTGCATTCCACTCCCCTATAATGAAAAGGACATCTTTTGGGGATGTTAGTTCTAGAAGTTCTTGTAGGTCTTCATAGAACCATTCAACTTCAGCTTCTCCAGCATTACTGGTTGGGGCATAGACTTGGATTACCATGATATTGAATGGTTTGAGATCATTCTGTCGTTTTTGAGACTGCATCCAAGTACTGCATTTTGTACTTGTTTTTTTTACTATTTTGGCTACTCCATTTCTTCTAAGGGATTCTTGCTGACAGAATGTGGTCCACTGGAGAAGGGAATGGCAAACCATTTCAGTATTCTTGCTTTGATAACCCCATGAACAGTATGAAAGGGCAAATAGATAGGACACTGAAAGATGAACTTCCCAGGTCAGTAGGTGCCCAATATGCTACTGGAGACCAGAGGAGAAATAACTCCAGAAAGAATGAAGGGATGGAGACAAAGCAAAACAACACCCAGTTGTGAATGGGACTTGTGATGGAAGCAGGGTTCGATGCTGTAAAGAGCAATATTGCATAGGAACCTGGAATGTTAGGTCCATGAATCAAGGGAAATTGGAAGTGGTCAAACAGGAGATGACGAGAGTGAACATCAGCATTCTAGGAATCAGTGAACTAAGATGGACTGGAATGGGTGAATTTAACTCAGATGACCATAATATCTTCTACAGTGGTTATACATTAGGCTGAAGTTAAAGCTGTATTTGGGCTGTCAGGAATACACACGTTTGACTAAAGACAATGTGGAGATTCTGTTGATAACTAACTAATTCTTATCCTTCTTATCTCAAATTATTAACAATGCTACTTTGAATCTAATTGCATCCTGATTTTTATGAGTGTATAAATAAATTAAGAATATGGAGTGGGTTATTTTATAGTGTTGTCATTAGCTCTAGAATTTATGGAATCTCCTCTTCTTTACAAACAGAGATAGTCAGTTGTGAACATCATTTTAACTTTTGACTTCATTTTGCATTTATACAGCTTGAGGTATGCTTTTCCTATCTGCTCTTCCATGGATCTCTACTTATCTTTCTCTATTTACTTTTGTTGGGAGTTAAGCTATGAAAAATTTAATATGACTATATATTTTTCTTTCTTTGAAATTTGGGATATAAGCAATCAATCTTCACAGCCCATTGTGTTGCCATGAATTAAATTAGTTGTCAAGTGAGAAGAATATCAGCTCAAATGCTTGATTTTGCAATATGCCCATTATAATAGAAGAATTACCTTAGTTGCTGCTCATCTATCATTTTCGAGCAGTCTTTTTAAAAGACACAAGCAGATGTCAGACACCTGAAAGTTTCAGGTGACAGGTCATTTTTGAAGGAAATAATTTAAACTTTGAAGGAAGGTAGAAAAGGAAATGTGTAGTCACCTTATACTATCATGGAGTTCTAAAAAATATTAGAAAAGTAATTTCTCTTCTTAAGTTTGCTGTATGTTTTGGACATACAGCTCTATTCTTTATAGCTTTTATATGCAAGACCAGGAGAAAAAGAGTGAAGCAAACTATATGAGTGTCAACCTTGTATATCATCTTTAATGACTATTCTAAATTCCCTGAGCCTAGATTAGTAGATCAGGATGCACTGAATTGGGGAGAACTGGACATAAATCAGGATGCAATGATTCTGGGAGAAGAACTGGACACAAATCAACATGCATTGATTTGGAAAATCTGGACATAAGAAAGCAGAATATTTCTCTTTCTATTTATTATATGTAAGGACAATATTAACCACATCTGTAATCAGACACCAGGAAGACGATAATGTAATATAAGCTAATATTGATTAACTGAGCTAAATACTTTACATGGTTTATATTATATATATTTTTTTCCATCCCCATGATACTAGGCTCTAGTATTATTTAAATTTCAGATGTAGTATTACTGAGGCCATGCATGTTAAATAACCTGTCAAGAGTCATATAACTAGTAAGTATGCTAAGTAGTAATAGGACACTGAGGATACAGCCAGTGTAGCATCATCACTGATTCTACATTCTATAGGAGAAATCACAGAATAAACCCATAACAGATAATAAGGAGAAAAAGGAAAAAGAAAATAAGAAATTAAAGGAACAAGCCTTGCATTTACCTGGAGGAAGAAAATTTGCCTGCAGAGAAATTAGCAAGTATAAGGTTTATTTTTTTTTTTTTCAAGAAAAAAGCTAAGAGGCTAAGAGAACAGCATTAAGAATCTAAATCTACTGGTAATACATGTGAAAATTGATTAGATGGAGCACCAGGAAACATTTATGGTCTGTTTTGCAGACCATAGTAGGGTCTTGAAGTATAGTCTGATATAGAAAGATGCTGAATGATTTTGCTCTGAGAAGTGGCATGCTATTGCTTACATTCTAAAGGAATCATTCTGCTGGCTACTGAAAGATATGAGAGTAGAAGAGGCAAACCAGATAAGAGGCTAAGTCATTGTTTAAAAAACCATATATGCTTTCATCGACAAAAAATATAGCATTGGTTGAGATGTTTAATACTTTGCCACTATTTTGAAAATAATTAGAACATATTCTTTTGTGTTGGCACTGATGGGCAAACAGAGATGCCACATAAGAAGTCTGATACAGAAGTCTGCTGCTGCTGTTGCTGCTGCTAAGCCGCTTCAGTCATGTCTGACTCTGTGCGACCCCATAGACTGCAGCCCACCAGGCTCCCCGTCCCTGGGATTCTCCAGGCAAGAACACTGGAGTGGGTTGCCATTTCCTTCTTCAATGCATGAAAGTGAAAAGTGAAAGCAAAGCCACTCAGTCGTGTCCAACTCGCAGCGACTCCAGGGACTGTAGCCTACCAGGCTCCTCTGTCCATGGGATTTTCCAGGCAAGAGTACCGGAGTGGGGTACCATTGCCTTCTCTGGATACTGAAGTCTAGAGGACTCCAATATATAAATCTGGATGTTAAGGATAGATATTACAATTGGAAAGACTTCAGCTGCGAGTCTGAATAATATATCCTGGAGAAACAGTACAGATGTAAAATATACCTAAGGACAAAATATTAGAGAATGTTGACATTTAGAGTCAAACAGAAAGGAGGAAAAACTGGAAAAGGATGTGGAATAGAGGAGACAGTGAGTTCAACTGGAAAGAATTAGGAAGTACTACTTTTAAATCAAAGATGACAGAATTTAGTATATTTTATTTTAATAATATGCAAACAGGTCAATTTTGTTGACTGCAAAATCAGTAGTATTAATAGAAAAGTGGACAGCATCAGCCAGTTTGAGGTGAAGTTAAAGAATGAATGGGAAATAAAGAAGAGAAATGGTATGGTGTTGGCTTCTTTGTGGAGGGAGGGTTATTTTTATATCCAGTTTTGTAAATGATTGACCAATGCTGAATAAAATGAGGATTGGTGTTGTAAGGAGAGTAAAAGTTAAGGAGCAATGTTCTGAAAATGGGAGGAAAGGAGATTCAAAGAACAAAGCACAAGTGGAGTGGTTGCTTTGTTTTGATGAATTAAAATAACACTTTTTAAATAAAATAAATAACACTTTTTAAATTAAGTAAACACTTTTGTCTATTCAGATAGGAGGGAGGAAGGAGCAATGGTAAACATTGGGTAGGATTGTAGGTGCAATGGCTGAACAATGATCCCACAAAGTCCCCAAGGTTCTAATCCTTCAAACTTGTGAGTGTGTTATCTTACATATCAAAAAGGAACTTTGATGGTGTGATTAAATTAAGGTTTTAGAGATGGGGAATTATTAAACTGGATTATTTTAGTGGGCCAAAATGTAACCACAGGGTCCTGAGAGGAAGGCAGGAAGGTCAGGATAAAGAAGGAAATATGGAGAGGGAAGCAAAGGCCACAGTAACCCCCTTGTTTTATGGGACCCATGAACCAAGTATACAGGCAACATCTAGAAGCCAAAGATGACAAGAAAACACTGGGACGACCCAGAGCGATGGTATGGGGAGGGAGGAGGGAGGAGGGTTCAGGATGGGGAACACATGTATACCTGTGGCGGATTCATTTCGATATTTGGAAAAACTAATACAATTATGTAAAGTTTAAAAACAAAATAAAATTAAAAAAAAAAAAAAAAAGAAAACAGATTTCCGCCCAGAGCCTCCAGAAAAAATGTAGCCCTGCTGACACTAATTTTAAAGGACACATTTTTGAGATCCTGACCTCCAGAACTGTGAAAGAATAAACATCCTGACTCTTTGTGACCCCATGGACTGTAGCCCACCAGGCTCCTCTGTCCATGGAATTCTCCAGCAAGAATACTGGAGTGGGTAGCCATTCCCTTGGATCTTCCCAACCGGAATCAAACCCAAGTATCCTGTATTATAGGTAGATTCTTTACCATCTGAGGCACCAGGAAAGCCCCTTATGTTAAGCCACTAGATGGTAATTTGTTAGCAATAGGAAGCTAATACACTAAGGTTGAGTGTAGGAAAGTAAAAAGATTCCAAACTAAGCACTTTCTTAGAGAAGACAGTAACTCCTGAGATGCATGTGGAGGTTGGGGACTGGGAGGTAAGAGAACAGAAGAGCATGTATAAAAACTTTTTATTAAAAACTGGTAAATTTAGCCAAAAAGAAATGTAATAGAGTTTTTCATATAATCAAAGAGAAAACAACCTTATCATTTCTGTGGGTTTTCTTAACCAATATTCAAAGGCTTGGATGCATAATAGAGAGGCATTTGTCATAACTAATATAGAATCATTTTTCAGTGTGGTGAAACAAAATTTAAGATGCACAAATGATTTGAGAGCATTGGCTGAAGAATAAGTTTTATGATAAGCAATGAATTAAGTCTAGACAAGAAGTGTTGAAGCCAGAAAGGGGTTGATGAATAGTGCTTCAAAAAGTGAAGTCAAATGGTTTAGACCTGAATAGGTTGATGGTTTTCGGTGTGTGTTTGTGTGTGTGTGTGTGTGTAAAAATACATTTAAAGGAAACAATAATCAGAGAGTGGGTAACAATGATGAGCTGAAAAAACAGAGTCCAGAATTTGGGCTGATTTGTCATATTCATTGTACTTAGTATAGACTCACTAATAGTGGTACATAATTTTAAAATGTCCATCAGCAGATGAATGGATAAGAAAGCTGTGGTACATATACACAATGGAGTATTACTCAGCCATTAAAAAGAATACATTTGAATCAGTTCTAATGAGGTGGATGAACCTGGAGCCTATTATACAGAGTGAAGTAAGCCAGAAAGAAAAACACCAATACAGTATACTAACACATATATATGGAATTTAGAAAGATGGTAACGATTACCCTGTATGTGAGAGCAAAAGAGACACAGATGTATAGAACAGTCTTTTGGACACTGTGGGAGAGGGAGAGGGTTGGATGATTGGGGAGAATGGCATTGAAACATGTATAATATCATATAAGAAACGAATCACCAGTCCAGGTTCAATGCAGGATATAGGATGCTTGGGGCTAGTGCACTGGGATGACCCAGAGGGATGGTATGGGGAGGGAGATGGGAGGGGAGTTCAGGATGGGGAACACGTGTACACCTGTGGTGGATTCATGTTGATGTATGGCAAAACCAATACAATATTGTAAAGTAATTAGCCTCTAATTAAAATAAATAAATTGGGACGTGCTGTGGCCCTGTGGTCCTGGGGAACCCCATGCCTGCACTGTCCCTGTGCGGACGAGTAGGAGGCGACCGTGCCTCATACAAAAAATAAATAAATAAATAAAATAAAATAAATAAATTTAAATTAAAAAAAAAAAGGGAAACACACTTGAAACAGGAACAAGGGTCTTTATTCAAGGAGAGTAAATCATCAAGACATCAACGCATGGAAGCAAGAATCTAGATGAAGAAGTAGTATTTTTCAGATGGAGCTGGCATTTTTTCTGAAGAAGAAATTTTCAAAAAGCAGAAGTCACTGATTTAGAAATTGACAATGAGCAATAACGTTGATACTACTGCTATGTATTTATTTGAGAATATATATATATATATATTATATATACACATACATATATACACACACACATATATATATGTACACACACACACATATATACAAACACACACACACACACACACATAGGGCTTCCCTTGTGGCTCAGCTGGTAAAGAATCCGCCTGCAATGCAGGAGACCTGGGTTCGATCCCTGGGTTGGGAAGATTCCCTGGAGAAGGGAAAGGCTACCCACTCCAGTATTCTGGCCTGGAGAATTCCATGAACTGTATAGTCCATTGGGTTGCAAAGAGTCGGATACGACTGAGCGACTTTCACTTTCACTTTTCGTATATATATGTAAGTTTAGAAAAAGCACATGAAACCAGTTGCTTAAAAATGCATTAGTGAGATAATAAATCATTTTAAAAGCCTCTTTTCATAAATAGGAACTATCACAACAGTAAAGCAATAAAGATTTAGTATTACTCAGAGTTCCTTAAAATATGAATCATTATTTTTATTAGAAATTTCTAAAGACATAGGATGAGGCAATTATTCTTCATACTAATCCAACAAAGATCTAAATTAATTTATTGAATATGTAAAAATGTCTAAAGGTATGATAACAAATAGATGCTATATAATATTTGATTATCTGTTTTGATTTGTATGATATCGCATAAGGAACTCGTGAGTACTTGCGCTGAATTCTGTGCAGGAATTGATGCTAGAGTAATAAAATACACTGTGAGAAATGAACTCAAGTCTACAATGAAGCCTTTTATGACACCCTTAGACAGAAAAGCTCCAGATGAACATGGATTCAAACAAGTTGAAGCAATCCTCAGGTGACAGGCCCTCCAACAAAAAATTCATTTCTGTTAAATTTTAGCAACCCAGAATTTGAAACTTGGGGATTTTTAGTAGACCATAAACCTTTCAATTAATTGCATTAATCAAAGCATTGTGATTAAAGCAGTCATTAATCCTTGATTAAACATAAGTTAATATCTCATTTCTAAACCCAGAGGTTATTTACAATAAGTGAGATGAGACCCATTTTAACAGCTCCTGTTTTGCTCTACAACTGAAATGAAGCTAGCTTAAATGTGCTGCATCTTTTGTGATTGTAGTTGCATCTGTCGGTATGGTTATATGACTGATATAACAAAATGTTTTTTCTCCTAGCAAGGTATTGGATTACATACCACTGGAAATTAGTTATCTTATAATATTTCTGTTTAAACTACACATTTATTTGTGAGGATACATATAGATTACATTGAGGCCCATGTCAGGGAAGATAGTTTCCAAAGTTATTTTCAGAAAGACAAAAATAGAGTTAATTCACTTCAATTTAAGATGCATCTGTTAAATCAGCTTTTAGGGTAAAAATGGCTCCAGAACAATTTATTCTTTTGAGTGGTAAATTATTAAGTAGAGGTGCTGCTGCTTTTGAGTTTGATTGGGTGAGCATAGACATCATCATTAAGTTCTAAATAAGAAATTTGATAATTATAATGAATCAAAGAGAAATCAATCAATGGAAAATTAGCTGACAGTGTGGCATAAAGACTCAAGTGTATCCATAATTTTCTCCAGTCACATCCCTGATCCTACTGTCTTTTTTCGCTAGTCTCATTGAAGCCTTTAAACTTCTCTGTACAGATGAGTTTATTCCACAACTTTTATAAAGGATGAAAATAAGTTTAATGGGGAGGCTCTGTATAACTCATCATCTTACTCTCTAAACTTTAGGTGTAAAATTCCAAAATTTTTAAGAAAATCATATTTTTTCTTCATCTAGGTACATATCTGCTAAGCATCCTTCATAGAGTATTGTTAAAGTACTGGCCTTTTTTATATCGGCTGCCTCTAACAACCAAGGCAATGATGGCATATGCTCACAGCCAGCAGAATGACATGAAGCCAGGAAGTTGTTGTGTGACATATCAATGGCCTACTGGGAACATTCTATTCTTTATTATTTTACCTGAGTCACAATTTCGAAAATTTTGCTCAACTGAGGTAACTACGATTTTTAGATAGTGTGACACTTTGTTTGTCTGCAAACGTCTCTATCCCTTCACAATTTTATCTCAATTTAAAACTACTTGTTCCCCAAAGATATATTAGTTTTTTCCTGCAATCTACTCAACAGGAGATCCTCATTCCCCCAATCCTTAAAGCACCTAAAGTTGTGGAGTGTTTGAATTCCACAGTCTCTTCTTTCTGACAAACATGTCAGCTTCTCTGAGAAAATACCTTTGGCTTCATAATCTCATCATCACTACTTTTATCTTTTGAGGTGGGGGTTCCTCATCCCCACCTTCATGCACTGATGATTTCAGCTGTGCTATTTAAAATTCTTCAGTGGCTTCCCAATATATTGTGAACAAAACCCAAATCTCAATTTTGGTATTACCAGGCCCCGGTCTACCTTTGCAATCTTATTCTGTAATTCTCAGTGGTCAAGCATTAGTCACACTGGTTGTCTTCCAGAACCTCAAATATACCCATTTTTTTTTCTCACCTCTGAGTAGTTATGCTTACTTTTTTTTCTTTTTGTCACAAGCCAGCTACTTCTTGTTCTTTAGATCTCAAGCTAAAAGTCATTTTCTTCTAACTGAGGTATAGGACAGTCCATTGATTCACTGCAATAAGACTGTTTTCTTCATAAAATTAAAATGATTTTGTTAGCATTGAGAAATTAGGAACTTCTTAGATCTCTCAGTAAGTTGAGCTTATGTAAAAAAGTTCAGTACAAACTGCACTAGTATTCAATTACTCATAGCCTGGTTTACCATACTATAATTTAAAAGAATTTTGTGTTGTTTGTTGTCTATCTAATCTCAACATATATTGAGATGCATGCCTTTTCTCCTAAGTGTTGGTTTATGGCTTAAAAATTGACTTACACTTTTTCATAGTAGAGGATATTAATTTGAATTCTATGAGGCAATCTACCAGAACCTGAGCCACTGGCAACCTTGAGACAACATTTAAGTACTAGTGGCAGGACCAGAAACTGTTTATAAATCTCTTTCTTCTATTTGCCTACAGGAGTGAAACTCCTCTACTGTTGCATATTGAACCAACCACCATTTAAAACTCTCTCTCCAATTCTCTGACACTGCACATTCTAAGAATATGGTTGGTTTCTGATTTATTCTAGCCTCTAGAGAAGAAGCAGTGTTTGTATAATCACCACAACATAATGGGATCCAGGTCTCCAGGTCATTTTATCTTGGCAACTGAAGCAGGTGTGGTTTTCAGACTAGCCTAAGCATGTTTGATATGTCCTTTATTTTTTCCTAAATAAAATATTGAAAATGTATATTTAGAAAACACAGTTGAATCATTTTTTTTTCAAATTTCTCTTATAGTCAAAAGTATTCTTAGAGTTTGTGTAAAATACTCTCCGTGCATAGTCCATAAGCTTATACTATGTATACCACATGTATTTCAGTTCAGTTCAGTCATTCAGTCGTGTCCAACTCTTTGCGACCCCATGAAACGCAGCACGCCAGGCCTCCCTGTCCATCAACAACTCCCAGAGTCCACCCAAACCTATGTCCATTGAGTCGGTGATGCCATCCAACCATCTCATCCTCTGTCATCCCTTCCTCCTCCTGCCCTCAATCTTTCCTAGCATCAGGGTCTTTTCAAATGAGTCAGCTCTTCACATCAGGTGGCCAAAGTATTGCAGTTTCAGCTTTAACATCAGTCGTTTCAATGAATAACCAGGACTGATCTCCTTTAGGATGGACTGGTTGGATCTCCTTGCAGTCCAAGGGACTCTCAAGAGTCTTCTCCAACACCACAGTTCAAAAGCATCAATTCTGCACTCAGCTTTCTTAACAATCCAACTCTCACAACCATACATGACCACTGGAAAAACCGTAGCCTTGACTAGATGGAACTTTGTTGACAAAGTAATGTCTCTGCTTTTTAATAAGCTGTCTAGGTTGGTCATAGCTTTCCTTCTAAGGAATTTCTTTTAATTTCATGGCTGCAGTCACCATCTGCAGTGATTTTGGAGCCCAAAAAAGAAAGTCTAACACTGTTTCCACTATTTCCCCATCTATTTGCCATAAAGTGATGGGACCAGATGCCATGATCTTCGTTTTCTGAATGTGGAGCTTTAAGCCAAATTTTTCACTCTCCTCTTCACTTTCATCAAGAGGCTCTTTAGTTCTTCTTCACTTTCTGCCGTAAGGGTGGTGTCATCTGCATATATCTAAGGTTATTGATATTTCTCCTGGCAATCTTGATTCCAGCTTGTGCTTCTTCCAGCCCAGCGTTTCTCATGAGTACATCATGATGTACTCTGCATATAAGTTAAATAAGCAGGGTGACAATATATAGCCTTGACATACTCCTTTTCCTATTTGGAACCAGTCTGTTGTTCCATGTCCAGTTCTAACTGTTGCTTCCCGACCTGCATATAGGTTTCTCAAGAGGCAGGTCAGGTGGTCTGGTATGCCCATCTCTTTCAGAATTTTCCACAGTTTGTTGTGATCCACACAGTCAAAGAGTTTGTTAGTGGCCAGTTTAAAATAATTGCTATATCCTACACGATAGCCCAGAGGGAGTCAGGGATCCTCACTCTGCCTTTGCCGTCCATTACAGTATCTGTGAAAACTGACCAATCATGTGTAAAAGCTGAATTCTATCCTCCCCACTGAGGTTGTGGGTCTGATTCAATGTCACAATCCCAAAACTCTACTCTAGGATTCCAGATATTTTCATTTTTTTCACTTTTCAAGGATCTTGACCCTCTTCTCAGCAAAGAACTGTTCAAGTATTGGTGAAGAAAGTAAATTCTGGGCCTTGTTACAGGGTTTATAGGTGTATAAATCAAAAGTATATTATAAATTTATGTCAGCACTCTAAATCTTTAGATCCTTTCTTCCAGATGTATAATATTGAATACAAATACAGCATTAACCACTTAAGTATTTTAAATGTTTTGTACCCACATTAAAAATAATCAGGTAGAATAATTTAATAATCAGATCAGATCAGTCCCTCAGTCGTGTCCGACTCTTTGCGACCCCATGAATCGCAGCACGCCAGGCCTCCCTGTCCATCACCAACTCCCGGAGTTCACTCAGACTCACGTCCATCGAGTCACTGATGCCATCCAGCCATCTCATCCTCTGTCGTCCTCTTCTCCTCCTGCCCCTAATGCCTCCCAGCATCAGAGTCTTTTCCAATGAGTCAACTCTTCGCATGAGGTGCTCAAAGTACTGGAGTTTCAGCTTTAGCATCATTCCTTCCAAAGAAATCCCAGGGCTGATCTCCTTCAGAATGGACTGGTTGGATCTCCTTGCAGTCCAAGGGACTCTCAAGAGTCTTCTCCAACACCACAGTTCAAAAGCATCAATTCTTAAATTTTATTTAATCCAGTGTATCCAAAATATCATTACTTCACCATGTAATAAATATAAAAATACATTAATGATATTTTACTTTTAAGATATACAAATGAAGTCAAGATATAAGACTTTCAAATCTTCATAATTTGATGTGTGTTTTTTACACTTAAAGCACATCTTCATTTGGATAACCACATTTAAATTGCTTGATAGGCACATTTGTCTACTGGATACTGGATACAGTTCTTAACTATACTCAGAAACTTCTAGTTATTAAATCTCAAAATGAGTATACTAGCATTGAATCTATTTCAAGATCTAACTGAAAGAGAGAAAGAGGAGAGAGAAAGAGATACCTAGGTGCTAGATGCAATGCTTTGAACTTACATTTTTCTTCTCTTGGTTTATTAAATTCTTTCAAAAATTACCTATGTTTTTGAACACATAAATTTGAAAACCATGCACACTTTTGCTATTCCACGTTCAATTTCTTAACTGAGACCATGGGATAGGCTGGAATCCGAATATAATTACAGTTCAAGACTCACTGGGGAGTGGTAGGAATGAAGAAAATTGACAGACCCTTGAAAGATAGGTATCTAAATTAAAGTCTTAATGGATTTCCAATTAATGCAAGATAGATTGCATCAGACAGTGGGAGAGGAGCTGTCTCTGCTGACTAGAAATGTTCAGTGGGATTTGGAGTTTTTGATCCTCAAAATTATCTAAATGTTATCATTCAAACTTTCAGGTCTCATTTTTTTCCCAAATGAATAACCAAAGAAATCTGAAAAGTTTGTGAACTCAACATACATAATAATTTATCACCCACCAGTAACAAATTCTTTTTATGGCTTTTGGCTGTTTGATTTTTTTTTTTTAATTGGCAGCAATAGAAAGTTTACTGGCTCTCTGCATACACCTTGAATGCTGAATTCAAAAAAAGCCTGTTGGTTTTATTCGTCAGGTTTTCAGTGCTTCCCAGGTGGTGCTAGTGGTAAAGAACCCACTTGCCAATGCAGGAGATCAAGAGATGCAGGTTTGATCCCTGCATTGGGATGATCCCCTGGAGAAGAAAATGGCAATCTGGTCCAGTATTCATGCCTGGAAAATCCCTTGGACAGATGAGCCTGGCAGGCTACAGTCCATGGAGCTGTAAAGAGTCAGACACAACTGAGCATGAGCACGCGTGCTCACACACACACACACACACACACACTGTTGTCCTTTGCATACCCACACACACACACACACACACACAATAATCTTCCATATCTGTGCCTTCGGTAGGCATTTTATTCCAGGCAATCACAGGTGATTGTTTAAGTGACAGTTTTGACACTAAGTTCCTTAGAGTATTACAGTTCCATTCTCTGGTGTTAGCCTTATCCTCATTGCCTTTAAACCTAAAGCTGGTCAAAAAGCCAGTATCAAAATCTTATCCTTGAGTTAGCTGTTTGTAACCATGTCTAGTACTGAATGCTGATTCACTCATGTTTCAGCTGCAATTCAGTGTTTTTAATCAAAAAGGAATTGAATACAGTGGAATCTTTAAAAAAGAAATCTAAAATATTTGAGCTACTCAAGAAAGTAGAAACTAATTATATGTAGCATAGTTCAATTTTGAGTTAAATAGATTTCCATTGATATTTCTATTTATGGCTTTTCCTATTTCTTTTTTTTTTTATGAATGATACATTGTTATTTAAATAAATGTAATTGTGTTTATTGAGTATTTTCAGTGTGACATGAATCTTAATATTGAGATGCACTTTATTTGCATTATTGCATTGAGCACACAGGAACCATATAAAATTAGTGTTAGTACAGTGACTTATTTGCCAATAAAGGCAGGAGGCACCTAATGGTGAAGCAACCTGACCAAGGTCAAATAACTTGAAGATGAATCTCCAGCCTTTACTGAAAAACCAATGTTTACAACTACAACTATTAAGATCTTTCCAACCCAGGGATGGAACCCAGGTCTCCTACATTGCAGGCAGATGCTTTAAAGGAAAGGGAAGCCCATTATTGTTCCAGGGAAGAGCCAATTCTGACTCCATGTTGGATCTGTTACTTTAACCTTTGCTTCCTGTTGTTTTGGTTCACTAAAAGGATACTGTTTATACATAATAGCCTGCCTCAGGGAACCCTGCCCCCTGCCTAAATGTTAAACCAAAGTGCCTTTGTTTAGGACCCTATCCAACTGTGGATGGTTACACAAAGGAAAAAATTAACACATCCCCTCCCCAAGACTTGCCATTCTAGGAGATATTTACAAGTTAATGGGCTTTTTTTTTTTTTTTAACCTCCTCTCCCCATCTGTGTTCTGTAAAAGAACTAGGCATCAAAACCCCACAGAATGGTTATTTTGAGATACTAGTCTGCCATCTTCTCAGTCAGCCACCTTTCTGAATAAGGTTGTGTTCCTTGCCTCAATACCTTGTCCCTCAGAGCTCTTGGCCTGTCATGCAGGGAGCAGAGCAAGTTCTATGTAATAACCTCTTAAAATATAAAATTACTTACTTGATTTATAACCTTATATAAAGAAATAATATAATGTATATTCTTTCAAATTTTCCTCCATTGATTAAGCATTATCCTAGTTCATTATTGATGTTGTTTACATCTGTAGTTAAGTGATTTTCTCTAAAGTGATTTTCTCTGGTGTGTAACATTCTATAACAAATATATTATCCATTCTACTGCTGATGATCACTGGACTTTTTCTCCATTTCTAGCAACTATTAATAATATAATACAAATTCTAATTCATATATTTTGATGAACACTTACAAACATTTCTATTGGATGTATCCATATATTCAGCTTATCCAGAATATTTTTAAGAATTTTCCCAGCTGGCAAATTTTCACTCCCATCAACAGTATACATGGAGAAGGCAATGGCACCCCACTCCAGTACTCTTGCCTGGAAAATGCCATGGATGGAGAAGCCTGGTTGGCTACAGTCCATGGGGTCACACAGAGTAGTACACAACTGAAGCAACTTAGCAGCAGCAGCAGCAACAACAGTATACAGTAATTCCTATAGATCCATATCTTTATCAATACTTAGCTTTGCCAGTCTTTTTCTCATAACTATTCAAGTGAGTGTATATCAATGTGCATTGTTTTAGACTATGCATTCACATGATTGTTAAAGTAGTTGAACACTTTTTTTCATATTCCTTGGTTAAGTATCTCTTCAAATCTCTTGCTCATTTTTCAGTTAGGTTGTCTGACTTTCTTGATTTATACACAATCTTCATGTATATTTTGGACATCAGTCTTTTATCAGTTGTATGTTTTACAAATATTATTTCACATTTAGTGGCATAATTTTATCTTTTGAAGAAAGGAATTCCAATCAAGAGCATTAGAGTTATGCAGTTATCCTAGTGAGAAAGCGAATGTGGTTTCTACAGAGCAGTTTTGGTGAATGACTTGCCTAATAAGTATTCTGACTTTGACATTTCCTTTTAATGTAATAAAATTATCTTCTAACTGCCCAAAGTGGCTCGGTCTCTTGACTATAATTGAGAAATCTCAAGGCTTTAAGTTGCAACACTTATAAAATCCAAATTGAAAAGAAATTCATTCAAATGAATACCTATGTCTAGTAATTCTCTTTCACTTTGAAGATTACAGTTGTTCATGTATTAACAATTCTAGTTGAATTTTTGTTTTTTTTTTTTTTAAATCACATGGAAGAGGACCTTGTTCACATAGCAACAGCATAGTATATTGTGTTTATTCTTCTAGGCTAATAGCACTGCAGACTTTAAGTTCTGACTGGTATAAATCTATTTTATTCTTCTTTGGAAGCTGAGGAATATGCATTGCTCAATTTCATAGGTAACTAGACCCTATGAATTTCCACTACTTTCAAAATTTCTAGCACTTCCATGTGATATTTTGCAAATTGTGTCTCATTTCAGATTACTTCTGAGAAGTTGAGCATTTTTTTTATTTTTACAGACTAAAGCTCTTTGTGGTAATAATATGAAGTGTGTTTCATTTTATCATTTCCTCTGCAGAAAACAGTGATAAGCAACTTCTTTCTCTCTTAATCCACTCTAATTCAGGCTATAACAAAATACATATTTTGCTTTTCCTGAGAATGTTATTTCATCTTTTAAAATGTAATATTATGAAGATATGTATGTGTATGAATCTCATTCATGTGTGTGTGTGTGTATGTGTGTGTGTGTGTATGTGTGTGTGTGTGTGTGAATTAGATGGTAATTCTAAAGGCTTTTCTTTGAAAGCAGAAGTGAAAATAAATTTTATAATTTTTTAAGGTAACAACAGATAATCTGCAAACATTACAGTGTTTCATTATAGGCAAGATTTCATTCCAATTTAATCACTGAAAACCACCAATGTTATACCATTAATTAACCATAATCATGAATCAAAATATAAGTAACAGAAACAATTCAAAGCAAGTATCAATCAGGGCATAATTATTTTATTCTCTTCCAGGGTTCTCAGTTTTTTGAGTTGTAAATCAATCACAATTGCTTGAAATGAGTTATGAAGGAGATAGAAGATTGCTAAACTATATTGCATATTTTGATAGTAATTCTGCTATTAACTCTTAATATTACAAATAACCCTCACTTAGATAATGAATGGTGCAATGTTACAAAACAAATAGAAACATTTAGAATCCACACAGTCTAGTAAGATGACAGATTCTGCATATGCTATCATCGATGACCTGCATAGAGGATTTTGAATTAGATAGTATTTGACCAGTTTGTGAGAAATTTAGGAGTTTTGTAGAGGATGTGGTTTGTCCTCACTCTGACTGATATCTGACATTGTTACATACTACTTCTGGAACACACACAAGAAAACAAGTGTTTTCTTTATATTCTACAATTCTGTTTGTGGGGGTTAATCACACATCAACATGGTATCAGTTAGTTTATAAATTAACTTGATATGAGGACCAGGCAGAGGCAGGTCATGAATGTGACCCTTTTTTAAGACAATTTTTTTCAGGATTGTTTTAGGTTCAGAGCAAATCTCAGAGGATGGAAGGTACAACGATTTCACATAACCCTGTGTTCCCACACATGCATAGCCTTCCCCATTATCCACATCCCTAGAGTGATATGTTTGTTAAAACTGATGAGCTTACACTGATACATCATAATCACCCAAAGTCCATAGGTTACGTTCTGATGCAGTTCTGGCATTCTGCATTCTTTGTTTTGAACAAATACTCAATAAATATCCATCATTATACATAATATCATAACAGTAATATCAAGCACAGTTTTTTATTGTCCTGAAAATTCTCTGTGCTTCCCTCTCTTCATTTTACTCCACCTCCAGCAACCACTAAATATTTTTCTGTCTTCCCAGTTTGTCTTTTCCGGAATGTCCTGTAATTGGTATCATACAATATGCAGCATTTTCACATTGACTTTTTTTCACTTTACTAACTTTACACATTTAAGTTGCATTTAAGTTTACTCTATGTCTCTTGTGACTCAATAACACACTTATTTCTGGCATGGAGTAATATTCTACTGTTGGATGTACCACAGTTTATTTATTCATTCACCTACTGAAGGATGTTATGTGCTTTCCAAGTTTTAGCAATTATGAATAAAAACTCCTATAAACATCTTCATGCAGATTTCTGTGTGGACACATATTTTACATAGACAAATACTTGCTGTAGTCTATAATCTAACTTAAAAGACTATTTTTTATATTATTGTGAGAGGACTGGCTGGTAGTGATATAGAAGTGTCTGTCTATAATAGTTGGTGAGGCAAGGAAAACAATGAAGAAATTGGAGACTCCTGAGTGTAAGTCAGTTGATAATGAAGTTAATCTTGTAGTCATCTAACCAGATATCCATCATGAAAGTCAGTTGTTCTAAATTTTTAACTTCAATATAGTTGACTCTCAGCTTTTCCAAGAACTGGTCACATGATAAATCATTGAATAAAAAATTAGTAGATGGGACAGGTAGAATTTTAAGATGACTCTCGTGACCTTTGTCTTGCTGTATTACTCTTGTGCTTATTTGTATTATATGCAAAATATAAATTATCTCAGTGAGTTTAATTTAATTATGTGATTAATTACATAATTACCTTAGAAACAAATAGTTTTCTCTGACTGGCACAGAAGTTAGAGAGGTTAGTACTGTAAAAAGGATTCACTGTACCCTTGCTGGTTTGGAAATAGAGGTGTCTGACAAGAACCAAGGCCGGCAGTTTATAGATGTAGAGTGAAGTGAAAGTCACTCAGTCGTGTTCAACTTATTGCGACCCTATGAACTATACTGTCCATGGGACTCGCCAAGCCAGATTACTGGAGTGGGTAGCTTTTCCCTCGGAGAAGGCAATGGCACCCCACTCTAGTACTCTTGCCTGGACGGACGATCCTGGAAGGCTGCAGTCCATGGGGTCGCTGAGGGTCGGACATGACTGAGTGACTTCACTTTCACTTTTCACTTTTCACTTTCATGCATTGGAGAAGGAAATGGCAACCCACTCCAGTGTTCTTGCCTGGAGAATTCCAGGGATGTGGGAGCCTGGTGGGCTGCCGTCTATGGGGTCGCACAGAGTTGGGCACGTTGAAGCAATTTAGCAGGGGATCTTCCCAATCCAGGGATTGAACCCATGTGTACAGAGCACATCTCAATTGACAGCCAACAAGGAAATTGCTATTTCAGACTTACCACAAGGCACTGGGTTGTTCTACCAACAATAGTGATCTCGGAAGAGGATTCTTCCAAAGAGCATCCAGGTAAGAATCCAGCTCAGCTGATAATTGAACTTTAGCCTTCTGTGACTTGATAAGCAGAGAGCCCAGCCAACATCACCAGACTTATGCCCTCAATATTGTAAGATAATTAGTGTTGTTGAAAGTTGCTAAGTTTCTGGGAATTTATTGCCCATCTGTAGAAAATTAACACAGATTTTGGTACCTGGAAATGGGGCTCTGCCTTGATAAACACCTAAAATGTGGGAGTGTCTTTGGAAATGGTCAATGAGAGAAGAGTGGAAGAGCTAACTTTAAGGAACATAATAAAAAGTATAGATTTCCCTGAACAAATGATTAATATTAGCAGAAATATGATTATTAATGACTTGTTGATGCTTAAAAGGAAGTGAGAGGCATATTATTAGAAATTGGAGGAAAGTAACATATCTACTTGTTAGTGGCTGAAAACTTAAAGAATTGTCTCATTCACTTATGTAGAAAGAATAACTTACAAATAACTAAATTGGATATTTAACTCAAGTGATTTCCAAGCACAAGGTTATTGATGTGACCTGATTTTATCTTGATATATATATATAAAAAGTCATAGGGAGGAGATAAATTGAGGGAAGAACTGCCAAATAAATAAAAAAGAAACAAGTGAGGGTTTGAGGATTTAGGATATTCTCAGCCTATTCAGAGGAGAAGGCAATGGCAACTCACTCCAGTACTCTTGCCTGGAAAATCCCATGGATGGAGGAGCCTGGTAGGCTGCAGTCCACGGGGTCGCAAAGAGTCAGACACGACTGAGCGACTTTACTTTCACTTTTCACTTTCATGCATTGGAGAAGGAAATGGCAGCCCACTCCAGTGTTCTTGCCTGGAGAATCCCAGGGACGGGAAGCCTGGTGGGCTGCTGTCTATGGCATCACACAGAGTCAGATACGACGGAAGTAACTTAGCAGCAGCCTATTCAGATGGTTAAGGATAAAATAAAGCAACTGTTTCTGAAACTGTGATGTAGACACAAATACAGTGTTTAAAATTAACTTTCTAAATATTTATTTTTTTCAGAAAGATAAAAAGCAAATATTAAAGTAAAAATTAACTAAAACCTTAAATCCATAATTTTTGTTTGGAATATAATATCTCACACTGCAAGAATATGTTATACATTTGAGTTCCAAAAAGATATTAATAAATAATTTACATGGATATCACCAAATGGTCAATACTGGAATCAGACTGATTATTTTCTTTGCAGCCAAAGATGGAGAAGATCTATATAGTCAGCAAAAACACACTGGGAGCTGATTGTGGCTCAGAAAATGAACTCCTTATTGCCCAATTCAGATTTAAATTGAAGAAAATTTAAATTTAAATGGTCTAGGGAAAACAACTAGACCATTCATTATGACCTAAATCAAATCCCTTATACAGTGGAAGTGACAAGTAGACTCAAGGGATTAGATCTGATAGACAGAGTGACTGAAGAACTACGGATGGAAGTTTGTGACATTGTACAGTAGGCAGGAATCAAGACCATCCCCCAAAAAAAGAAATGCAAAAAGGCAAAATGGTTGTCTGAGAAGGCCTTACAAATAGCTGTGAAAAGAAGAGAAGCAAAAGGCAAAGGAGAAAAGGAAAGGTATACCCATTTGAATGCAGAGTTCCAAAGAATAGCAAGGAGAGATAAGAAAGCTTTTCTCAGTGATCAGTGCAAAGAAATAGAGGAAAACAACAGAATGGAAAAGACTAGAGATCTCTTCGAAAAAAATTAGAAATACCAAAGGAACATTTCATGAAAAAATCAGCACAAAAAGGACAGAAATGGTATGGACCTAACAGAAACAGAAGATATTAAGAAGAGGTGGCAAGAATACACAGTGTAAGTACACAAAAAATATCTTCATGACCCAGATAAACACGATGGTGTGACCACCCACCTAAAGCCAGACATCCTGTAATGTGAAGTCAAGTGGGCCTTAGGAAGCATCACTACAAACAAAGCTAGGGGGGTGATGGAATTCCTGTTGAGCTATTTCAAATGCTAAAGGATGATGCTGTGAAAGTGCTGCATTCAGTATGCCTGCAAATTTGGAAAACTCTGCAGTGGCCACAGGACTGGAAAAGTGCAATCTTCACTTCAATCTCAAAGAAGGCAATGCCAAAGAATGCTCAAACTTCCAGACAATTGCACTCATCTCACATGGTAGCAAAGTAATGCTTAGAATTCGCCAAGCCAGGCTTCAACAAAACATGAACCATGAACTTGCAGATGTTCCAGCTCGATTTAAAAAAGGCAGAGGAGCCAGAGATCAAATTGCCAATATCCACTGGATCATTGAGAAAGCGAGAGAGTTCCAGAAAGGCATAAACCTCTGCTTTATTGACTATGCCAAAATCTTTAACTCTGTGGATCACAACAAACTGTGGAAAATTCTGAAAGAGATGGGAATACCAGAACATCTGACCTGCCTCTTGAGAGATCTGTATGCAGGTCAGGAAGCATCAGTTAGAACTGGACATGGAAAAACAGATTTGTTCCAGATAGGGAAAGGCTATATATTGTCATCCTGCTTATTTAACTTATATGCAGAGAATATCATGAAAAATGCTGGGCTGGATGAAGCACAAAATGGAATCAAGATTTCTGTGAGAAATATCAACAACCTCAGATATGCAGATGACACCACTCTTATGGCAGAAAGCAAAGAAGAACTAAAGAGCCTCTTGCTGAAGGTGAAAGAGGAGAGTGAAAAAGTTGGCTTAAAACTCAGCATTCAGAAAACTAAGATCATGGCATCTGGTCCCATCACTTCATGGCAAATAGATGGGGAAACAGTGGAAACAGGGACAGACTTTATTTTGGGGGACTCCAAAATCACTACAGATGGTGACTGCAGCCATGAAATTAAAAGACACTTGCTCTTTGGAACAAAAGCTATGACCAACCTAGACAGCATATTAAAAAGCAGAGATATTACTTTGCTGACAAAAGTCCATCCAGTCATAGCTATGGCTTTTCCAGTAGTCATGTATGGATGTGAGAGTTGGAGTATAGAGAAAGCTGAGCAATGAAGAATTGATGCTTTTGAACTGTGGTGTTTGGAAAAGATTCTTGAGAGTCCCTTGGACTGCAAGGAGATCCAACCAGTGCATTCTAAAGGAAATCAGAGTTTCTATTGAAAGATCAGCTGTTATCCTTATGGGAATTCCCTTGTGTGTTATTTGTAGTTTTTCCCTTGCTGCTTTTAATATTTGTTCTTTGTGTTTGATCTTTGTTAATTTGATTAATATGTGTCTTGGGGTGTTTCGCCTTGGGTTTATCCTGTTTGGGACTCTCTGGGTTTCTTGGACTTGGGTGATTATTTCCTTCCCCATTTTAGGGAAGTTTTCAACTATTATCTCTTCAAGTATTTTCTCATGGTCTTTCTTTTTGTCTTCTTCTTCTGGGACCCCTATGATTCGAATGTTGTAGCATTTAATATTGTCCTGGAGGTCTCTGAGATTGTCCTCATTTCTTTTAATTCGTTTTTCTTTTATCCTCTCTGATTCATTCATTTCTACCATTCTATCTTCTAATTCACTAATCCTATCGTCTGCCTCTGTTATTCTACTATTTGTTGCCTCCAGAGTGTTTTTAATTTCATTTATTGCATTATTCATTATATATTGACTCTCTTTTATTTCTTCTAGGTCCTTGTTAAACCTTTCTTGCATCTTCTCAATCTTTGTCTCCATGCTATTTATCTGTGATTCCATTTTGATTTCAAGATTTTGGATCAATTTCACTATCATTATTTGGAATTCTTTATCAGGTAGATTCCCTATCTCTTCCTCTAAGAAATGAAGAAGCCCAGGGTTAGTAGAAGGAAAGAAATCTTAAAAATTAGGGCAGAAATAAATGCAAAACAAACAAAGGAGACCATAGCAAAAATCAACAAAGCCAAAAGCTGGTTCTTTGAAAGGATAAATAAAATGGACAAACCATTAGCCAGACTCATCAAAAAACAAAGGGAGAAAAATCAAATCAATAAAATTAGAAATGAAAATGGAGAGATCACAACAGACAACACAGAAATACAAAGGATCATAAGAGACTACTATCAGCAATTATATGCCAATAAAATGGACAACATGGAAGAAATGGACAAATTCTTAGAAAAGTACAACTTTCCAAAACTGGACCAGGAAGAAATAGAAAATTTTAACAGACCCATCACAAGCACGGAAATTGAAACTGTAATCAAAAATCTTCCAGCAAACAAAAGCCCAGGTCCAAACGGTTTCACAGCTGAATTCTACCAAAAATTTAGAGAAGAGCTAACACCTATCCTGCTCAAACTCTTCCAGAAAATTGCAGAGGAAGGTAAACTTCCAAACTCATTCTATGAGGCCACCATCACCCTAATACCAAAACCTGACAAAGATCCCACAAAAAAAGAAAACTACAGGCCAATATAACTGATGAACATAGATGCAAAAATCCTTAACAAAATTCTAACAATCAGAATCCAACAACACATTAAAAAGATCATACACCATGACCAAGTGGGCTTTATCCCAGGGATGCAAGGATTCTTCAATATCCACAAATCAATCAAGGTAATACACCACATTAACAAATTGAAAAATAAAAACTATATGATGATCTCAATAGATGCAGAGAAAGCCTTTCACAAAATTCAACATCCATTTATGATAAAAACTCTCCAGAAAGCAGGAATAGAAGGAATATACCTCAACATAATAAAAGCTATATATGACAAACCCACAGCACACATTATCCTCAAAGGTGAAAAATTGAAAGCATTTCCTCTAAAGTCAGGAACAAGACAAGGGTGCCCACTTTCACCATTACTATTCAACATAGTTTTGGAAGTTTTGGCCACAGCAATCAGAGCAGAAAAAGAATTAAAAGGAATCCAAATTGGAAAAGAAGAAGTGAAACTCTCACTATTTGCAGATGACATGATCCTCTACATAGAAAACCCTAAAGACTCCACCAGAAAATTACTAGAACTAATCAATGACTATAGTAAAGTTGCAGGATATAAAATCAACACACAGAAATCCCTTGCATTCCTATACACTAATAATGAGAAAACAGAAAGAGAAATTAAGGAAACAATTCCATTCACCATTGCAACGGAAAGAATAAAATACTTAGGAATATATCTACCTAAAGAAACTAAAGACCTCTATATAGAAAACTATTAAACACTGGTGAAAGAAATCAAAGAGGACACTAATAGATGGAGAAATATACCATGTTCATGGATTGGAAGAATCAATATAGTGAAAACGAGTATACTACCCAAAGCAATTTATAGATTCAATGCAATTCCTATCAAGCTACCAACAGCATTCTTCACAGAGCTAGAACAAATAATTTCACAATTTGTATGGAAATACAAAAAACCTCGAATAGCCAAAGCGATCTTGAGAAAGAAGAATGGAACTGGAGGAATCAACCTACCTGACTTCAGGCTCTACTACAAAGCCACAGTTATCAAGACAGTATGGTACTGGCACAAAGACAGAAATATTGATCAATGGAACAAAATAGAAAGCCCAGAGATAAATCCACGCACATATGGACACCTTATCTTTGACAAAGGAGGCAAGAATATACAATGAATTAAAGACAATCTCTTTAACAAGTGGTGCTGGGAAAACTGGTCAACCGCTTGTAAAAGAATGAAACTAGAACACTTTCTAACACCATACACAAAAATAAACTCAAAATGGATTAAAGATCTAAATGTAAGACCAGAAACTATAAAACTCCTAGAGGAGAACATAGGCAAAACACTCTCCAACATACATCACAGCAGGATCCTCTATGACCCACCTCCCAGAATATTGGAAATAAAAGCAAAAATAAACAAATGGGACCTAATTAAACTTAAAAGCTTCTGCCCAACAAAGGAAACTATTAGCAAGGTGAAAAGGCAGCCTTCAGAATGGGAGAAAATAATAGCAAATGAAGCAACTGACAAACAACTAATCTCAAAAATATACAAGCAACTCCTACAGCTCAACTCCAGAAAAATAAATGACCCAATCAAAAAATGGGTCAAAGAACTAAATAGACATTTCTCCAAAGAAGACATACAGATGGCTAACAAACACATGAAAAGATGCTCAACATCACTCATTATCAGAGAAATGCAAATCAAAACCAGTATGAGGTACCATTTCACGCCAGTCAGAATGGCTGCAATCCAAAAGTCTACAAGCAATAAATGCTGGAGAGGGTGTGGAGAAAAGGGAACCCTCTTACACTGTTGGTGGGAATGCAAACTAGTACAGCCACTATGGAGAACAGTGTGGAGATTCCTTAAAAAACTGGAAATAGAACTGCCTTATGATCCAGCAATCCCACTGCTTGGCATACACACTGAGGAAACCAGAAGGGAAAGAGACACGTGTACCCCAATGTTCATCGCAGCACTGTTTATAATAGCCAGGACATGGAAGCAACCTAGATGTCCATCAGCAGATGAATGGATAAGAAAGCCATGGTACATATACACAATGGAGTATTACTCAGCCACTAAAAAGAATACATTTGAATCAGTTCTAATGAGGTGGATGAAACTGGAACCTATTATACAGAGTGAAGTAAGCCAGAAAGAAAAACACCAATACAGTATACGAACGCATATATATGGAATTTAGAAAGATGGTAACAATAACCCTGTGTACGAGACAGCAAAAGAGACACTGATGTATAGATCAGTCTTATGGACTCTGTGGGAGAGGGAGAGGGTGGGGAGATTTGGGAGAATGGCATTGAAACATGTATAATATCATGTATGAAACGAGTCGCCAGTCCAGGTTTGATGCACGATACTAGATGCTTGGGGCTGGTGCGCTGGGACGACCCAGAGGGAGGGTATGGGGAGGGAGGAGGGAGGAGGGTTCAGGATGGGGAACACATGTATACCTGTGGCGGATTCATTTTGATATTTGGCAAAACTAATACAATATTGTAAAGTTTAAAAATAAAATAAAATAAAATAAAAATGCTGGGAAAATAATAAATAAATAAATAAATAAAGGAAATCAGTCTTGAATATTGATTGGAAGTACTGATGCTGAAACTCCAATACTTTGGCCACCTGATGCCAACTTCTGACTCCTGGGAAAAGACCCTGATGCTCGGAAAGATTGAAGGCGGGAGGAGAGGGGGACGACAGAGGATGAGATGGTTGGATGGCATCACTGACTCGATGGGCATTAGTTTGAGTAAGTTCTGGGAGGTGGCAATGAACAGGGAAGCCTGGCATGCTGTAGTCCATGGGGTCTCAAAGAGTTGGACACGACTGAGCGAATGAACTCACTGAGTGAACTGAGTTCATTAAATAAAGTTTTAGAAAGCTACTACAATTAAATATTTTTATTCTTTAATCACCCTGCTTTTACAATAAAGTAGGAATGTTACTTTCTGGGGGGGGAAAAAAGGCTAATAATACAGCTTTCACATATTAAATATGATACAGTGAAAATGAAGCAATTTTTTTAAGGAGCTTTGAACAAATGAGCTTTTTGTCAATAAAATGAACAAATATCTACTTACCTGAGAATGTTTTATAATGCTAACAAATTTTTAAATGTTATTTCTTGCATCAAATTTTTAGACCAATCATTTCCTATTTTCTTTAAAAAGTAAATCTTTGGCTAAACCAGAAAGTTACATGCCAGTGTACCATAATGTATGAAAATTCACTTTATAATCAAATTCGTCATTAGGCCTGTTCACAGCCCTCCAGGCTCCTCTCTCTATGAGAATATTTTAGGCACATATGCTGGTGTGGGTTGCCATTTCCTCCCCCAGGGGATCTTTCCAATCCAGAGATCAAACCTGTATCTTCTTTATCTCTTGCGCTGCAGGTAGATAAAATAAGTATTGATATATTTTCATACAACTTCTCTCTGTCACCCCAACCTCGTGTTTCGATCTCTAGCTCTCTATCTCTTGTCTCTCTTACTGTTCTATAGGAAATGTAACAAAACTATATTTTCTTATCAAAAGCTAGTTCCAGTTGACTGGTACTCATTATAATAATAACATGATAATAGGAGATTCATATGAGAAATAACAGAAATATATATACCAATCAAGTAGAAAGTAAAATTTATTAGAACAAGAGTATTTTCTATACACAAAATGTTATCAAGCTCAACAATTAATTAAATCATACCATGCTGATCTAATTAAAACTGTGAGATTTTTATATACGTATAACAAATGACTGCACAAACATTTAAGTTCTAAAAGAATAAAAGGCAAATTAATCTTTTATAGAAACAAAAGAACTTACTACTCTGTAAAATAGCAATAAAATTTATTAAATATAAAAAGGCATTTATATATTTTTCTAATATAATATCATTAGCTTTCTATGAACAACCAGCTTAATAAAAGTTGTTTAGGGTAAGAGATTATATTATTTCTACTGAAAATACATTAGTTTCATTATTAGTTCTCATCTAGACTTCAAAGAGACATCTTTAGCAAACTCAAGTTGCTAAACTTGAGTCAGAGTGTATTAACCTGAAGTTCTGTGGTCTGGAAGAGAATAAAGTATAGCATATAATATATATTGTTGTTTTAGTCACTAAATCACATCATCTCTTTGCAACCCCATGAACTGTAGCCCACCAGGCTCCTCTGTCCTTAAGATTTCCCAGGCAAAGATACTGGAGTGGGTTGACATTTCCTTCCCCAGGAGACCTTCCCTACCTAGGAATCAGGCACACGTCTCCTGCATTGCAGGCAAATTTTTTCCCATGGAGCCTCCAAGTAAGCCATATATATATATATATATATATACACACACACACATACATACATACATATATATATGTATGTATGTATATATTTGTATAATATGTATATATGTGTATATATTTAGCAATTACATATATATGTGTGTATGTGTGTAACAATTTTTAAAGTGTCCTGAAACTGATTGGAGAAGTTTTTAATCATATATTAAATATATGTTTGTAAAAATGTAAGTGACTCAAATGTTTATCTAGATTAATAACTTTTCTGATAATTATGTACCAGAGAAGTAATCTCATTTTTACTTAGGTCTTCTATCATATAGTGGGGAAAGCAGGATTATAGCATAAAAAATATAAACACATTTCAGTCTGAAATTACCTGAGTTAAAACTCTCTACACTTCTACTTAGTAGCCTTGTTATTTTGGACAATTTCCTAATATCTCTTCAGCAGGATCCATGCTTTAATGCTTTGCTATTGCTATCTTGAAATTCTTATTTATTTTTTTCCCCACAATGTCGTAAATACACTGCATCTTTTAAAAGGATTAGCCAAAGTGATACATTTTGTGTTACTTAATGGACTTGCTTCAGTAAAAATCTAGGTATTACTTTACTATTTTGCGGTTTTTAGGCATAAGATATTGTAGGAAATATAATATTTCATTAGGAAAATGATTTTGCTAATGGCTGCTATCTTGAAATTCTTGAAAACTTTTGAAAAGAGACTTGCATTTCCATTTTACAGTGAGGCTCCACTAATCTTTCTGCTGATTCCTGTCATCATTGAGTATGTGTGAGTAAATACTATGAACCAGGCCCGGCATGTCAGATCAGATCAGATCAGATCAGTCCCTCAGTCGTGTCCGACTCTTTGCGACCCCATGAATCACAGCACGCCAGGCCTCCCTATCCATCACCAACTCCCGGAGTTCACTGAGACTCACGTCCATCAAGTCAGTGATGCCATCCAGCCATCTCATCCTCCATCGTCCCCTTCTCCTCATGCCCCCAATCCCTCCCAACATCAAAGTCTTTTCCAATGAGTCAACTCTTCGCATGAGGTGGCCAAAGTACTGGAGTTTCAGCTTTAGCATCATTCCTTCCAAAGAAATCCCAGGGCTGATCTTCAGAATGGACTGGTTGGATCTCCTTGCAGTCCAAGGGACTCTCAAGAGTCTTCTCCAACACCACAGTTCAAAAGCATCAATTCTTCGGTGCTCACCCTTCTTCACATTGGAACTCTCACATCCATACATGACCACAGGAAAAACCATAGTCTTGACTAGCCGGACCTTTGTTGGCAAAGTAATGTCTCTGCTTTTGAATATGCTATCTAGGTTGATCATGACTTTCCTTCCAAGGCCTGGCATGTAGTGGCAACTAATTCACCTCTGAAACTGATGAAGTTCTGAATATGCCAAAGTTCTGATCAGGATATCAAGCTACACACGTTGCTGATATGAGGGACTTTTTATTTTCATGTACAGTGCACCTCCAGTCTCCTGCATTGTCAAATTGTTCACTAAAGTCCTCTTTTGAGTATCTACTCTTTTAGTCCTTTTTCAGTAGCTATTGTTTTTATGCAAGAAATTAACATGCTATTACAAATAATTTTGGATTATAAGAATTTAATTTCTTATTTGTCAAGTGATTTAATCAGTTTAAATATTCTTGAGTTTTTTTTTAATTAATCCATAATAAATCCTGGAGAGTGATTTAAGAAAATAGCCTATAAGTTCTGCCCTGGTGAATGATGAAGATACTGGTATACCATTATTAGGATTCTTCCATAAACATTGAATGTTTTATCAACTTCAAATTCTTAAACATTGAATGTTTTAATCAACTTCAAATTCTTTTTTTGTTAACTTCAAATTCTTAAACAAATATCTCTGAGAATGTTTTTGTCATGACAGTAGAGGAACAATGAACTTAGTATCTCTCATTTGCATGTATGAAGAATTTTACTCATTAAACTTAAGAGTCAAAAGAACAAGAAATATGTTAATCTTGTCATTGATGAAATACCTATATTAATTTATTTGCAAATAGTAATAGATCAATAATTATTTTTGAATGAATAATGTGTTGAAAATCAGATGTAGATTGATTATCTATTAGGCAGACCAAATCTTTTGATGTCAATCCTTGAAACAGATATAGCCTCCTTGAATTTGGTAGCATATTCAAGCCTTAGTCTAGGCAGTATATTCAAGCATGGAATAGAAAGCCTTTTCAAGCTTCCAACATTGATGTTTCAGAAATATTTTATTATACTTTATCAGTGGACATTGCTTTCAATGCATGTTTTCTTAATTTCCATCTGAAGACAGTTAACTAAAGGTTTTATCCATGTTTACTGTAGAAAATTGGTTAGGTGAATGTTGGAAGATGATGTTTATTAGTGGAGCCAAAAGAGAAAGGAGATGATGAAAGAATGGAAGAAGAGTTACCTTAGCTCAAGTACAAGGTTTTCTTTTATTCTGGATACTCTGCCTTTTGTGCTCATTCCATTAAAACAGCTCTACTGTCAAGTAGGAAAATAGTAGTCTCACAGTTCTGATGCTCCTGAAGACCACTGAGGCCTGTTCCTGCTGTTGTTGATCCATCCTTGATGGATGGAAGATCCATCCAGAGCAGAAATTGGCAAGGAGAAGAAAGGGAAGGGAAGAGAGGGTAAAGAACAGAAAGAAGGGAAGGGAAGGGAAGGGGAAGGGGCTTCTTTCTTTGATTAAGAAGAAAAAAAAAAAAAAGAAAACACTTATTTGTCTATGTACAGCTTAATCTGTCATTTTCTCTCCAGTTAGATTCATACTTTTGTTCTCTTAGCATTCTGTGAATGCTTCTCATGCTTTGTTAATAATTATCTGCCTTTAATGTGATGATGACATTTATAGGTTTTCAGAACAGTTTTCATTAAACAGATCATTCTCTGCTATTTTAGAGAGTCTCTATTGGGGCTTCCCAGGTGACACTCGTGGTAAAGAACCCGCCTGCCAATGCAGGAGATGTAAGAGACATTGTTTCAATCCAGGGTCAGTAAGATCACCTGGACATGATAGGCAGGCCACCTATTTCAGTATACTTGCCTGGAGAATCCCATGGGCAGAGGAGTCTGGCAGACTACGGTCCATGGGCTCACAAAGAGTCAGACACAACTGAAGCGATTTAGCACCCACTGAGTATGTATCCTATTATATCAGGCATCAAATAATCAAAGATAAAAGTAAAGGGAAAAAAATCTCTTGTTAGTAAGAACCATATAGAAAATTGAAATGATAATGAAATATATAATGACATGTTAACTAGTCTAGATAGGGCAATGGAGAAAGTCTCTCTGAGAAGATGATATTTTATCTATTGTTTGGAAGGCAGAAAGTGTCCAGATAGCTGAAGATGGAGGCAGAGATTATCTTTGAGCAGAAGAGACACTAATTGAAATATCATAAAACAAGAAAGAAGCTTTTATTCTCAAGTTACTAAAAGAAGGCTGGTGTGCCTATAGAGCATAGTTGATATTAGGACTTTAATCTGTCTCAAGGATTGCAATTAATTTAAGTATAATAATAACAAGTCATTTTAAGTAGAGACATTGACATAATCAAGCAAGAAATGTGAGTTTCCTCTGATTTAGACTACAAGAGAAGTAAGGAAAGTTCCCTGGAGTAGGAAGTGGCAACCCCCTCAAATACTCTTGCCTGGAAAACTCCATGGATAGAAGAGCCTGGCAGCCTACAGTCCATGGTGTCGCAGTTGGACACGACTGAGCACAGTTCACTTCAGTTCAGTTGCTCAGTTGTGTCCAACTCTTTGAGACACCATGGACAGCAGCACACCAGGCCTCCCTGTCCACCAACAACTCCTGGAGTTTATTCAAACTCATGTCCATTGAGTAGGTGATGCCATCCAACCATCTCATCCTCTGTCGCCCCCTTCTCCTCCCACCATCAAACTTTCCCAGAATCAGGGTCTTTTCCAAGGAGTCAGTTCTTGGCATCAGGTGGCCAAAGTATTGGAGTTTCAGCTTCAGCATCAGTCCTTCCAATCAATATTCAGGATTGATTTCCTTTAGAATGAACTAGTTGGATCTCCTTGCAGTCCAAGGGAATCTCAAGAGTCTTCTCAAAACACCACAGTTCAAAAGCATCAATTCTTCAGTGCTCAGCTTTCTTTATAGTCCAACTCTCACATCCATACATGACTACTGGAAAAAAATAGCTTTGACTAGGTGGACTTTTGTTGGCAAAGTAATGTCTCTGCTTTTTAATATGCTGTCTAGTTTGGTCATAGCTTTTCTTCCAAGGAGTAAGCGTCTTTTAATTTCATGGTTGCAGGCACCATCTGCAGTGATTTTGGAGTCCAAAAAAAAAATAGTCTCTCACCATTTCCACTGTTTTCCCATCTATTTGCCATGAAGTGATGGGACCAGATGCCATGATCTTAGTTTTCTGAATGTGGAGTTTTAAGCCAACTTTTTCACTCTCCTCTTTCACTTAACATCAAGAGGCTCTTTAGTTCTTCCTTGATTTCTGCCATCAGGGTGGTGTCATCTGCATATCTGAGGTTTTGATATTTCTCCTGGCAATCTTTAATCCATCTTGTGCTTCATTCAGCCCAGCGTTTCTTATGATGTACTCTGCATATAAGTTAAATAAGCAGGGTGACAATATACAGTCTTGATGTACTCCTTTTCCTATTTGGAACCAGTCTATTGTTCTATGTCCAGTTCTAACTGTTGCTTCCTGACCTGCATATAGATTTCTCAAGAGGCAGGTCAGGTGGTCTGGTATTCCCATCTCTTTAAGAATTTTCTATAGTTTGTTGTGATCCATACAATCAAAGCCTTTGGCTGATAGGGCCCACATGGGGTCTCATTGATAAGATGGTTCCTTACATAGACCTCACAAAGAATAAATCACAGTGATCTCTGAGACTGACCAAATTGCCCAAATGGCTTCCTGTTATCTCACTGGCGCATATCTTATCAAAGCTGTGAGACCACCAGATTCCAGACCTCCAGCTATGTGACCATTTCTTCAGGGAATTTTTCATTGCTGGGGTATAAGAAGTACTTCATCAGAAAGGGAGAATGCTGGTTTTCCTTAAGAGCCAGTCACCCTCTCTTTTCCCTCTAATAAATTTCCCTTTCTTGCCTGACTGCCTGGCTCACTCTCTTTTTCTCTGCACTCGCCTTACATTGGCATAGTCAATAATGCAGAAGTTTATGCCTCTCTGGAGATCTCTTGCTTTTTCAGTGATCCAACAGATGTTAGCAATTTGATCTCTGGTTCCTCTACCTTTTCTGAATCCAGCTGGAATATTTGGAAGTTTACGGTTCATGTTTCTTTGAAGCCCGGCTTGGAGACTTTTGAGCATTACTTTGCTAGCATGTGAGATGAGTGCAGTTGTGTGGTAGTTTGAGCATTCTTTGGCATTGCCTTTCTTTGGGATTGGAATGAAAGCTGACCTTTTCCAGTCCTGTGGCTACTGCTGAGTTTTCCAATCTGCTACCATATTGAGTGCAGCACTTTAACAGCATCATCTTTCAGGATTTGAAATAGCTCAACTGGAATTCCATCACCCCCATTAGCTTTGTTTGTAGTGATGCTTCCTAAGGCCCACTTGACTTTGCATTCCAGGATGTCTTGCTCTACGTGAGTGATCATACCACTGTGATTATCTGGGTCATAAAGATCTTTTTTGTATGTTTCTTCTGGTATTCTTGCCACCTCTTCTTAATATCTCCTGCTTCTGTTAGGTCCATACTCTTTCTGTCCTTTATTATGCCCATCTTTGCATGAAATGTTCCTTTGGTATCTCTAATTTTCTTGAAGAGATCTCTAGTCTTTCCCATTCTATTGTTTTCCTCTATTTCTTTGCATTGATCACTGAGAAAGGCTTTCTTATCTCTCCTTGCTCTTCTTTGGAACTCTTCATTCAAATGGGTATGTCTTTCCTTTTCTCCTTTGCCTTTTGCTTCTCTTCTTTTCTTTGCCTTTTCTCTTCTCTTCTTGTAAGGCCTCCTAAGACAGTCATTTTCCTTTTTCCATTTCTTTTTCTTGGGGATGGTCTTGATTCCTGCATCCTGTACAATGTCACAAACTTCCATCTATTGTTCTTTGTTTTTGTTTTTGTTGTTGTTATTGTTGTTTATTTGTGTGTGTGTGTGCTCAGTCATAAGGGAACATCTGTTCATTTCCAAGGCAAATCATTCAATATCACAATAATCCTAGTTTATGTCCTGAGCAGTAATACAGAAGAAGCGAAAGTTGAATGGCTCTATGAAGACCTATAAGACCTTCTAGAACTAACACCCAAAAAAGATGTCCTTTTCATTATAGGGGACTGGAATGCAAAAGTAGGAAGTCAAGAAACACCAAGAGTAACAAGCAAATTTGGCCTTGGCATACAGAATGAAGCAAGGCTAAGGCTAATAGAGTTTTGCCAAGAAAATGCACGGGTCATAGCAAATACCCACGTCCAACAACACAAGAGAAGACTCTAAACATAGACATTGCCAGATGGTCAATACAGAAATCAGACTAATTATATTCTTTGCAGCCAAAGATGGAGTAGCTCTAAACAGTCAGCAAGAACAAGACCGGGAGCTGACTGTGGCTTAGATCATGAACTCCTTATTGCCAAATTCAGACTTAAATTGAAGAAAATAGAAAAACCACTAGACCATTCAGGTGTGACCTAAATTAAATTCCTTATGACTGATCACACACACAAATAAACCACAAAAAACAAATGAGACATTTCTTCCAGTTTTAGATGACAAAAGGACGATTTATCTTGAGAGCTTGCTCCTCTCTTTTTAGATAAGATAGCTCAGAAGTTGTGAGCTGGCTTATCGAAATTCCTGTGTCACAGGAAATAGAGAGCCCTCTGGCCAACAGTGATGAACTGAGGCCCTCAGTCCAACATTCTGAACAGCATTTAATAATGATGTAAATGATCTTCAAATTGAATTTAGTTAACTCCTCCAGCTAAACCTTCAGATGCTACTCTATCTCTTACTGACCCTTAACTACAATGTTATGAGGTACTCTGATTCAGATGTACTAAGTTAAGTCACACCTATATTCCTGATTTGCAGAAATCAAGATATAATGTACCTTTAAGCAACAAAGTTTTGATTTGATTTCATTACTTTGTTGCACAGTAATATTTCACATTCATATTCATGTCTTATTGGAATAATGTAGTATATATAAATGTAGCTTATCTAAATTTCCCAAGGTTTGTGTAAAAATATGAAAAGATCAATATTATTAGCTATAGTTAAGTCAAACAAGGTTACCATGATTTTATAAAACTTTAATGTATCTGGTTGCCAGGAACTGCTGATGAAGGTATTCCTGTATCAATCAGTTTCAAGTTTCCTTTCTTGGAAACAAATACACAAAAAAATTAAGTATTACAAAACTTGCAAAGAGGTCAGATGTTAAAGTAGGAAGATTATTATTTTTATTATACATAAAAATAAAATGGGAGGAATGCCATGTGAATGCAGAAACAAGAAGGGAAAGGAAAATTCTGAAGATATAGGAGATAGTGTATAACAACAGGACAAAAAGAAAGGCAGATTGAATAGTGGAACATTAGTAGAAAGATTTATTAACTGCTGTGTTACTTATTGGTCTAGAACTGCCTTAAATCTTTAAGGGCCTATGACTTGTGTGTACTATCTGTGGACTTTGAAAATGATATCCCCTAAAGGAGCTTTAAACTAGAAATAAAATGCAAGATAAATGTGTAGTTTTTAGAGTTTCTAGCAATGCCATTGGAGAAGGTGATGGCACCCCACTCCAATACTCTTGCCTGGAGAATCCCATGGGCGGAGGAGCCTGGTAGGCTGCAGACCATGGGGTCACTAAGAGTCGGACATGACTGAGCGACTTCACTTTCACTTTTCACTTTCATGCATTGGAGAGGGAAATGGCAACCCACTCCAGTGTTCTTGCCTGGAGAATCCCAGGGACGGGGGAGCCTGGTGGGCTGCTGTCTATGGGGTCCCACAGAGTTGGACACAACTGAAGTGACTTAGCAGCAGTAGCAGCAGCAGCAATGCCATTAATTAAAGTAAACGGAAATAATTATACTATTTAACCTATTTATCACAAATATTGTCATATCAATTTATAATCAACATAATATGTATTAATTGAGATATTTTGCATTCTGTTTTTTCCGCCAAAACAAAAGTGACATATCTCAGTAAAGAATAGTCATATTTGAAGGGTTCAACACTTATAAGCTGCTAATGGTTACCACAACTGAGTCCCTATTCCATTTCACATGCTGCTGACAAGTGCTCAGTCATGTCCAACTCTTTGCATCCCCATGGGCTGTAGCCCACCAGGCTCCTCTGTCCATGGGATTTTTCAAGGTAAGAATATTTGAGCGGGTTGCCATTTCCTTCTTTAGTGGAAGGGGGGGGTGGGTCTTCCTGACCCAGGGATCAAAGCCACGTCTCCTGCCACTCCTGCCTTGGCAGACCCATTCTTTACCACTTGGTCAAATATACCTTTTTAATAAAATCACAAAATATTATTTATTTGTTTCTCACAAACAGTAGAGCCTTGTCAAAATATAAATTAATTATAGCTAATTTGAATTCATTTGGGTTATTAAAAAGCAACCACCATTAATGTGAAGGAAGATTTCAACCCCTGAGTTGTATTTTAGGACTTGTGTTTTTGGTATTTTTATAAATTACTTTGATTAAATATGATTAAATATGAAATACAATAAATTGTAAAATTTCCTTTGAAAACAAAGATGTGATGATAGTACAAAATACAGTTTGTAAGGGTTCACCAAGACCACACTTACCAAGTCCATTTTTGATAGGAAAATTTATAAAGCCCCAAATCAAAATCAAACATTTGAACTGAGCCTCACAATGTAGGTTGGCTAAGGCAGTAAAGAAAAGTGAAAGTGAAGTCGCTCGGTCGTGTCTGACTCTTTGAGACCCCATAAACTGTAGCCTATCAGGATCCTCTGTCCATGGTATTTTCCAAGCAAGAGTACTGGAGTGGGTTGCCATTTCCTTCTCCAGGGGATCTTCCTGACCCAGGGATCGAACCCCGGTCTCCTGCATTGTAGGGAGATGCTTTACCATCTGAGCCACCAGGGAAGTCCCCAAGGCAGTAAAGAATCTGCCTGCAATTCAGGAGACGCAGGTTTGATCCCTGGGTAGGGAAGATCCTCCAAAGGGAATGGCTACCCACTCTAATATTCTTGCCATGGAAGATTCCATGGACATAGGAGCCTGGCGGGCTACAGTTTATGGGGTTGCTAAGATTTGGACGTGACTGAGCAAGTAACACAACTTTCACAATTTAGGACAGGAGAGGCATGTGCATGCATGCTCAGTCATGTCCTACTCTTTGTGACCCTACGGACACCCACCAGGCTCTTTTGTCCATGAACTTCTCCAGACAAGAATACTGGAGTGGGTTGCCATTTTCTTCTCCACAGGAGATGCATAGATTAATATCAATTGCTGCAAATAGAATTGCTGGTTAATGTGAAAGAATAGTAAAACAGCAATTGTATGGGTACCTTCCTCGTGGTAACAGTTGCCTTAGCTGCAGTCTGGAGAGCAGTCATAATGATACTTCAAGGTGATCTAGACAGACAATACCTGGAGGCTGGTTCTGGGTTTTTACTGAGATACATTAACAAAAACTTGAAAGCTGGCAAAGGGAGATTCAAACCAAATTTGAAAAGAAATAAATGCAGAAACTGTAGGTGTTCTAGCTGAAGAAGAGTAGGAAGAATATGTGTATTGAGTGCAGTTAGAAAGGGTGTCAGCAGTACATGAACAAGTTGGAAAGACCCTGAGAATTTCTGCTCTCCTTAGATAGTTGAGTTGTTCATATTTGAAAGAGGAAAACATGTACAACAAAACAGAAGAGATATCTGGGTACAACTGGTTCAAATATCTGGAAGACTTGGGCCATATTTTACAGCTACTTTGGTAAGGAATTTGGTTTCTCAAAGCCATGATTATCTGATTGTTGTAATTGTTATGGTAGAATATAGATGATTCTTGAGCTACATGTACTTATGATCCCTTTTATTTCTAAAAATGTTATTCTTTGAAAGCTTTTGTCTTTTGATAATTGACAGAAATAAGAAAAATTGAAACAAAACAAATATTTATAAAATGCCCATTTAATGCTCAAAATTAAAACTTGACATGAATTTGGTTTCTAAGGATTTGCTTTAACTATTATTTTTTGATATATTTGCATACATGTATATGACTGTTTGTATGGAAACTTTTCTTTTTGTAAAAGAGAGTCATACTACATGTATTACTTATGTTATCCTTTTTAGTTTAACACGGTAATATTACTTCTCTCCAGGTCAGTAACTATAGGTCTACTTCATATTAAAGGGTAAAATTTATTCAAAAATATATAAGTGCCAAAATATATTTAATTATTTTATTCTCAATAATATTTATACTTAGTTTTCACAAACTGTAAATGAATATCCTTTCATACCTATAAAATATAATAACACTCAAAGTGGAATTACCCTGTCAAAGATAAATTTTCAATATTATTGATATGATGTATTTACTTAACAATACATCTTAATACATTTACCAAAATTGATTTTCATGTAGGAAACATATCTATAAAAAAGGAACAACTAATAACTTGTAAAATATTAGTTCTAATAACCTAAGTGATTCTGTGCTCTAGCCTCCCAAGCAATATAGATATTTCCTTTATAATGTTAAATAAATAGTAGTTTAGTTTTTGCTTGAATATATCAATGAATTTAACTCACTATATCAGCAAAGTAATGAAAGCTTAACAATTAAATTGACATTATTACCTGGATAGTACTTGTTTCAACAAAATTTTGCTCATATTTATTTTCCTCGATTGAAAGGCTATAGCTTATCAAACACATACACAAGCACAAGTACATACCCATACATGTTAAATCCTATACCCTGATTCCAAATAAAAAATAATTATGAACATCTCAAATCTTTATTCAAAACAAAAAAAAAAAGAATAAAAATTCTGCCTTAAACATGTTGGTTTATGTTACTGCATTTATTTGTATTGAAAAATTCAATTGCATAAAATATATTCAGAAGAAAAATCTCTTCTCTTTAAAACATACCTTTGCCTTTTTTTCTACTGTAAAATACAATATTACTGTAGATTGAGCATGAACACATTGAGTGTTACAATTTAAAATAAAGTGTAAAACTGAATAAACATTTTTTCTCCTAACCATATATTTAATATACAAATTATTTAATAGTGAAATTATGAATCAGTGTTTAAATATGTCTTTTTAGCGTAGCTTTAAATTTAAGCTATGCTTATTTTTTATTTTCATTGCATTAGCAGTTACTTGTAGATATCAGAAGTGCTGTTCTCCTATATCTTACTCCATCCGGATTCTAATACAAGTCAATTCCATTCAAGATTGATCTGCAATCCCTTAGCTACCATATACTGTAGAATTATCCATCTAAGTAGTCTCTACTGTCTCATTCAGCAGCATTTTAAATTATGTAAGACCTGTTTCCATTACTCAGAACATCCTAAAAGTGCTTTCTGGACCCAATTTTATGATATTATTGAAATGTAAGGCATTTCTATTTGAATAGCTCAAATTCTATATCTGTGTATTAAAATATTGAGCAGACATGTTGATATAAAAAAATGTTGGATATACAAAATTGCTAATCCTTTAAAGGGCTTCCCTGGTGTCTCAGTGGTAAAGAATCTGCCTGCCACTGCAGGAGACATGGGCTTGATCCATGGATCAGGGAGATCTCTTGGAGAAGAAAATGGCAACCCACTTCAGTATTCTTGCCCAGGAAATCTCTTGGACAGAGGAGTCTAGTGGTCTACAGTCTATGGGGTCACAATGTGTCAGACACCACTTAGCAACCAAACAGCAACAACAATAATCCTTTAAATGTGCAACTTAATTTGGCATGTCCAAAGGTGAGAATACTTGGGTAGCTTGGAAAGACTGAGGTTGTTTGAGCATAATTTATGTATAATATTTCACATAAAACTCCATTTTATCTTTAAAATATAAGCCATATGTATTTAAAATATCCAGATAATTGTGTTATCCTTCAGTCAGAAAATTTATTTTTATTTAAAATACTGTTGGAGGCGGTCCTAAGATGGCGGAGGAATAGGACGGGGAGACCACTTTCTCCTCCACAAATTCATCAAAAGAACATTTAAACACTAAGTAATTCCACAAAACAACTTCTGAATGCGGGCAGAGGACATCAGGCACCCAGAAAAGCAGCCCATTGTCTTCAAAATGAGGTAGGAAAAATATAAAAGACAAAAAAAGAGACAAAAGAGGTAGGGACAGAGCTCCATCCTGGGAAGGGAGTCTTAAAAAGAGAGAAGTTTCCAAACACCAGGAAACACTTTCACTGCCAAGTCTGTGGCGAGCCCTGGAAGCACAGAGGGCAACATAATAGGGAGGAAAAATAAGTAAATAATTAAAACCCACAGATTATGAGCCCAACGGTAACTCCCCCAGCGGAGAAGCAGCGCAGACGCCTGCACCTGCCACTAGCAAGTGGGGGCTGGGCAGGGAGGCACGGGCTGCATTGCTTAGAGTAAGGATCAGGCCTGAATGCCCCGAGGGTAATCAGAGTGAACTAATTTAGGCTAGCAAACCAGACTGTGGGATAGCTACCACGTGAAAAGCCCTAAGACACCACCAGGCCCGCGCACAGAACAAAGGGCTGAACAGAACTAGCCAGCTGCAGACCATCTCCTTCCAGTGTCAGGCAGCCAGAGCCAGAAGGGGGCAATCCTAGCCCCAGAGAGACATTATCTACCTAACTGCAAGCAGGCTTCTTTGCTAACTAAGACTTCTTGGGGTTCTGGACAGTCATCATCCACCTGAGAAGGTGCGCCGGTTGTACACCCAGAAAACCGAGCGGCAGGGATGGGAGAGGCAATAAGTTGCAGTGACTGCGCTCGCCAAACACCTTATCACCCGAGCTGCTCAGAGCTGGGAAGGGCACAAAACGCAGGCCCAACGGAGTCTGCACTTCTGAGGATTACCTGAGTGCCTGAACCTGAGCAGCTTAGACCTGTGAGGTGCATGCAGCCCAGGGCCAGCCTTGAACAGTTCCTGGCAGAGCAACCTAGAGCCTGAGCTGTGTGGGCAGGGAGGGTGCACACGCTGTGAGTGGGGTCAGGCCCAGTGTGGCTGAGACACTACAAGCACAGGCCAGTGTTATTTGTCTGCAGCGTCCCTCCCTCCCCACAGCACGACTGAACAAGTGAGCCCCCCCCCCCCGAAAAAAAGTGTCTACCACCGCCCGCCTTGTGTCAGGGCAGAAATCAGACACTGAAGAGACCAGCAAACAGAAAAAGCTAAAACCAAGGGAACCGCCTTGGAAGTGACAGGTGAAACAGATTAAAACCCTGTAGTTAGTACCGACTACATAGGAAGGGGCCTATAGATCTTGAGACATATAAGCCAGAACAAGGAACTATCTGAAAATGAACTGACCCCACACTGCCCACAACAACACCAGAGAAAGTCCTAGATATATTTTTACTATTTTTACGATCATTCTTTTCTTTTTTTTTAAAACTTTAAAAAAATTTTTAAGTCCTCTATTACTCCTTCAATTTTCATTTTTATAACCTAATATTACTTTTCAAAAAAAGACTATTTTTTAAAGCAAATTTCATATATATATATATTTTAATAACTTTTGTGACTTAGTTTTTTTTTTCTCCTCCTTCTTCTTCTTTTCTGTAATATTGCATTTTTGAAAATTCAACCTCTACTCTAGAATTTTAATCTTTGCTTTTTGGTATTTGTTATCAATTTTGTACCTTTAAGAACCCAATCTTCAGTACCCATTTTTACTTGGGAGCGAGATTACCGGTTTGACTGCTCCCTCCCACTTTGGACTCTCCTTTTTCTCCACCAGGTCGCCTCTGTCTCCTCCCTCCCCCTTCTCTTCTCTACCCAACTCTATGACTGTGTGTTCCAGACGGTGGAGAACACTTAGGGAACTGATTACTGGCTGGATCTGTCTCTCTCCTTTTCATTCTCCCCTATTACCCTCCTGGCCACCTCTGTCTCCTTCCACCCTCTTCTCTTCTCTGTATAACTCTGTGACCATCTCTGAGCGGTCCAGACTGTGGAACACACATAAGGAAGTGATTACTGGCTAGCTTGCTCTCTCCTCTATTGATTACACCTCATCTCATTCAGGTCACCTCTAACTCCCTCCTCCCTCTTCTCTTCTCCATGTAACTCTGTGAACCTCTCTGGGTGTCCCTCACTGTGGAGAAACTTTTCATCTTTAATCTAGATGTTTTATTAACAGTGCTGTATAGAAGGAGAAGTCTTGAGACTACTGTAAAAATAAGACTGAAAACCAGAAGCAGGAGGCTTAAGTCCAATTCCTGAGAACATCAGAGAACACCAGAGACTCCAGGGAACATTAATCAATAGGAGCTCATCAAATGCCTCCATACCAACACTGAAACCAAGCACCACACAAGGGCCAACAAGTTCCAGAGCAAGACATACCATGCACATTCTCCAGCAACACAGGAACACAGCCCTGAGCTTCAATATACAGGCTGCCCATAGTTACTCCAAATCCATTGACATCTCATAACTCGTTACTAGACACTTCATTGCACTCCAGAGAGAAGAAATCCAGCTCCACTCACCAGAACACCGACACAAGCTTCCCTAACCAAGAAACCTTGACAAGCCATCGATACAACCCCACCCACAGCAGGGAAACTCCATAATAAAGAGAACTCTACAAACTGCCAGAATACAGAAAGGCCACCCCAAATTCAGCAATATAAACAAGATGAAGAGACAGAGGAATACTCAGCAGGTAAAGGAACAGGATAAATGCTCACTAAACCAAACAAAAGAGGAAGAGATAGGGAATCTACCTGATAAAGAATTCTGAATAATGATAATGAAAATGATCCAAAATCTTGAAATAAAAAGGAATCACAGATAAATAGCCTGGAGACAAGGACTGAGAAAATGCAAGAAAGGTTTAACAAGGACCTAGAAGAAATAAAAAAGAGTCAATATATAATGAATAATGCAACAAATGAGATCAAAAACACTCTGGAGGCAACAAATAGTAGAATAATAGAGGCAGAAGATAGGATTAGTGAAGTAGAAGATAGAATGGTAGAAATAAATGAATCAGAGAGGAAAAAAGAAAAACGAATTAAAAGGAATGAGGACAATCTCAGAGACCTCCAGGACAATATTAAACACTCCAACATTCTAATCATAGGAGTCCCAGAAGAAGAAGACAAAAAGAAAGACCATGAGAAAATACTTGAGGAGATAATAGTTGAAAACCTCCCTAAAATGGGGAAGGAAATAATCACCCAAGTCCAAGAAACCCAGAGAGTCCCAAACAGGATAAATCCGTGGCGAAACACCCCAAGACACATAGTAATCAAATTAACAAAGATCAAACACAAAGAACAAATTTTAAAAGCAGCAAGGGAAAAACAACAAATAACACACAAGGGAATTCCCATAAGGATAACAGCTGATCTTTCAATAGAAACTCTTCAGGCCAGGAGGGAATGGCAAGACACACTTAAAGTGAGAAAGAAAATAACCTACAGCCCAGATTACTGTACCCAGCAAGGATCTCATTAAAACATGAAGGAGAAACCAAAAGCTTTACAGACAAGCAAAAGCTGAGAGAATTCAGCACCACCAAACCAGCTCTCCAACAAATGCTAAAGGATATTCTCTAGACAGGAGACATAAAAACGGTGTATAAACTTGAACCCAAAACAATAAAGTAAATGACAACAGGATCATACTTATCAATAATTACCTTAAATGTAAATGGGGTAAATGCCCCAACCAAAAGACAAAGAGTGGCTGAATGGATACAAAAACAAGACCCCTATATATGTTGTCTACAAGAGACCCACCTCAAAACAGGGGACACATACAGACTGAAAGTGAAGGGCTGGAAAAAGATATTCCATGCAAATAGAGATCAAAAGAAAGCAGGAGTAGCAATAATCATATTGAAAGATTGTTGTTGAATCACGCAAATACACCGGGATTCTTGGGCCTCGGAGGAGAAGAATTCAATCCGGGGCCAGAGACGAGGCTTGATCGCTCAGAGCTTTTGTGTAATAAAGTTTTATTAAAGTATAAAGGAGATGGAGAAAGCTTCTGACATAGGCATCAGAAGGGGGCAGAAGGAGTACCCCCCTGCTAGTCTTCAGCTGGATGTTATATAGTCACTAGCAGTCTGTTAATGAAAGAAAGGAATGTCTTAAAATTTAGAATGGCACCAAATGGTTTATCTTGGGCCATAAAATAATTAACTTGAATCTTAAAGAAGGGCAGACCACCATACAAATAGTTTCATTTACATAGATTAGGGGAACAATATCTGAGTATAACATACTGGTTTGTCAAGTAGGTTTTGGGCCAAGAGGCGGAACCGACTTGGAGACAGAGTTTGGGGTAAAGGCGTAGTACATTAGCATAGCTTAAGACAAACATTTCCATAAGAAAAAGGCATTGGTTATCTCTAGGCTCAAGAATAGCTAACTTCAGGAGAAACCAGGTGTCATTATGGCAACACAATATTTTAAGAGAAACCTCTCTTTAAATTTGTATAGAGAAGGAAAAAAATATTGTTAGTTTGTTTCCTCCTGCCGCTTAAGAGAGATAAAAATGTCTGACACTTGCAGGCTATTTCCTCCATTTGGAGACCCCTGGCCTTCCTGCCTGTTACCCTCTCAATATCAGATAAAATAAACTTTAAAACAAACACTGTGAAAAGAGACAAAGAAGGACACTACATAATGATCAAAGGATCAACCCAAGAAGAAGATATAACAATTATAAATATATATGCACCCAACATAGGAGCACCACAATATGTAAGACAAATGACAAGTATGAAAGGGGAAATTAACAATAACACAATAATAGTGGGAGACTTTAATACCCGACTCACACCTATGGATAGATCAACTAAACAGAAAATTAACAAAGAAAGACAAACTTTAAATGATACAATAAACCAGTTAGATCTAATTGATATCTATAGGACATTTCACCCCAAAACAATGAATTTCAACTTTTTCTCAAGCACACACAGAAACTTCTCCAGGATAGATCACATCCTGGGCCATAAATCTAGCCTTGGTAAATTCAAAAAAAATTGAAATCATTCCAAGCATCTTTTCTGACCACAATGCAGTAAGATTAGATCTCAATTACAGGAGAAAAACTATTAAAAATTCCAACATATGGAGGCTGAACAACACGTTGCTGAACAACCAACAAATGACAGAAGAAATCCAAAAAGAAATCAAAATATGAATAGAAACTAATGAAAATGAAAACACAACAAACCAAAACCTATGGGACACTGTAAAGGCAGTGCTAAAGGGAAAGTTCATAGCAATACAGGCATACCTCAAGAAAAAAGAAAAAAGTAAAACAAATAACCTAACTCTACATCTAAAGCAACTAGAAAAGGAAGAAATGAAGAACCCCAGGGTTAGTAGAAGGAAAGAAATCTTAAAAATTAGGGCAAAAATAAATGCAAAAGAAACAAAGGAGACCATAGCAAAAATCAACAAAGCCAAAAGCTGGTTCTTTGAAAGGATAAATAAAATGGACAAACCATTAGCCAGACTCATCAAGAAACAAAGGGAGAAAAATCAAATCAATAAAATTAGAAATGAAAATGGAGAGATCACAACAGACAACACAGAAATACAAAGGATCATAAGAGACTACTATCAGCAATTATATGCCAATAAATTGGACAACGTGGAAGAAATGGACAAATTCTTATAAAAGTACAACTTTCCACAACTGAACCAGAAAGAAATAGAAAATCTTAACAGACCCATCACAAGCACGGAAACTGAAACAAAAACTCTCCAGAAAGTAGGAATAGAAGGAACATACCTCAACATAATAAAAGCTATATATGACAAACCCACAGCAAACATTATCCTCAATGGTGAAAAATTGAAAACATTTCCCCTAAAGTCAGGAACAAGACAAGGGTGCCCACTCTCACCACTACTATTCAACATAGTTTTGGAAGTTTTGGCCACAGTAATCAGAGCAGAAAAATAAATAAAAGGAATCCAAATTAGAAAAGAAGAAGTAAAACTCTGACTGTTTGCAGATGACATGATCCTCCACATAGAAAACCCTGAAGACTCCACCAGAAAATTACTAGAGCTAATCAATGACTATAGTAAAGTTGCAGGACATAAAATCAACACACAGAAATCCCTTGCATTCCTATACACTAATAATGAAAAATAGAGAAATTAAGGAAACAATTCCATTCACCATTGCAACGAAAAGAATAAAATACTTAGGAATATATCTACCTAAAGAAACTAAAGGCCTATATATAGAAAACTATAAAACACTGGTGAAAGAAATCAAAGAGGACACTAATAGATGGAGAAATATACCATGTTCATGGATCAGAAGAATCAATATAGTGAAAGTGAGTATACTACCCAAAGCAATCTATAGATTCAATGAAATCCCTAACAAGCTACCAATGGTATTTTTCACAGAGTTAGAACAAATAATTTCACAATTTGTATGGAAATACAAAAAACCTCGAATAGCTAAAGAAATCTTGAGAAAGAAGAATGGAACTGGAGGAATTAACCTGCCTGACTTCAGGTTCTACTACAAAGACACAGTCATCAAGACAGTATGGTACTGGCACAAAGACAGAAATATTGATCAATGGAACAAAATAGAAAGCCCAGAGATAAGTCCACGCACCTATGGACACCTTATCTTTGACAAAGGAGGCAAGAATATGCAATTGAGAAAAGACAATCTCTTTAACATGTCGTGCTGGGAAATCTGGTCAACCACTTGTAAAAGAATGAAACTAGAACACTTTCTAACACCATACACAAAAACAAACTCAAAATGGATTAAAGATTTAAACATAAGACCAGAAACTATAAAACTCTTAGAGGAGAACATAGGCAAAACACTCTCCGACATACATCACAGCAGGATCCTCTATGACCCACCTCCCAGAATATTGGAAATAAAAGCAAAAATAAACAAATGGGACCTAATTAACCTTAAAAGCTTCTGCACAACAAAAGAAACTATTAGCAAGGTGAAAAGACAGCCTTCAGAATGGGAGAAAATAATAGTAAATGAAGAAACTAAGAAACAACTATTTCCAAAAACACACAAGCAACTCCTGCAGCTCAACTCCAGAAAAATAAATGAACCAATAAAAAAATGGGCCAAAGACCTAAATAGACATTTCTCCAAAGAAGACATACAGATGGCTAACGAACACATGAAAAGATACTCAACATCACTCATTATCAGAGAAATGCAAATCAAAACCACTATGAGGTACCATTTCACGCCAGTCAGAATGGCTGCAATCCAAAAGTCTACAAGCAATAAATGCTGGAGAGGATGTGGAGAAAAGGGAACCCTCTTACACTGTTGGTGGGAATGCAAACTAGTATAGCCACTATGGAGAACAGTGTGGAGATTGCTTAAAAAACTGGAAATAGAACTGCCATACGACCCAGAACTCCCACTGCTGGACATACACACTGAGGAAACCAGAATTGAAAGAGACACGTGTACCCCAATGTTCACCACAGCACTGTTTATAATAGCCAGGACATGGAAGCAACCTAGATGTCCATCAGCAGATGAATGGATAGGAAAGCTGTGGTACATATACACAATGGAGTATTACTCAGTCATTAAAAAGAATACATTTGAATCAGTTCTAATGAGGTGGATGAAACTGGAGCTGATTATACACAGTGAAGTAAGCCAGAAAGAAAAAACACAATACAGTATACTAACGCATACCTATGGAATTTAGAAATATGGTAACGATAACCCTGTATGTGAGACAGCAAAAGAGACACAGATGTATAGAATAGTCTTTTGGACTCTGGGGTGGGGGCGGTGGCAGGGGGGTGGTGATTTGGGAGAATGGCATTGAAACATGTATAATATCGTATAAGAAACGAATCGCCAGTCTAGGTTCGATGCAGGATACAGGAAGCTTGGGGCTGGTGCACTGGTATGACCCAGAGGGATAGTATGGGGAGGGAGGTGGGAGGGGGGTTCAGGATTGGGAACACGTATGCACCCTTGGCAGATTCATATTGATTGATGTATGGCAAAACCAATACAATATTGTAAAGTAATTAGCCTATAATTAAGATAGATAAATTTAAATTAAAAAAATAAAATACTGTTATAAATATTTGAGATTATAGCTAATGGAGGTTTTCCACTTTATAGACATCATTGTAAGTATCTATTCTGCCTGTCCATGGAATTCTCCAGGCCAGAGTACTAGAGTGGGTAGCTGTTCCCTTCTCCAGGGGATTTTACCAACCCAGGGATCAAACCCAGGTCTCCTGCATTGCAGCCAGATTCATCTGAGCCACCAGGGAAGCCCATTTAGATTGTTACTGTTTACAGTTCACTGTACTTCCCCCACCCCGCACCACCCCTATTTTCAAAGGAGAAGCATGAAAAAGAAAGAAATATTTTAGGCAAAATTATTTATTTTAAATATTTTCCTTTATGTTGTCTTTCTTGAATGAGTGAGTGAGTGAGTGAAGTTGCTCAGTCATGTCCGACTCTTTTCGACCCCATGGACTGTAGCCCCCCAGGCTCCTCTGTCCATGGGATTCTCCAGGCAAGAATACTAGAGTAGGTTGCCATTTCCTTCTCCAATTATCTTGGAGAAGGAAATGGCAACCATGTTATCTTGTTATCTTTCTTATACCAATATAAATGTGAAATACTGAGCTATTTGCCAAGTCACTTCAAACAAATTATAAAAATTGAATAATTAAGAATAAGCAGTTTAGCACAGAGTTACCTCATATCAGATCAGATCAGATCAGTTGCTCAGTCGTGTTCGACTTTGTGACCCCATGAATCGCAGCACTCCAGGCCTCCCTGTCCATCACCAACTCCCGGAGTTCACTCAGACTCACGTCCATCGAGTCACTGATGCCATCCAGCCATCTCATCCTCTGTCGTCCCCTTCTCCTCCTGCCCCCAATCCCTCCCAGCATCAGAGGCTTTCCCAATGAGTCAACTCTTCGCATGAGGTGGCCAAGGTACTGGAGTTTCAGCTTTAGCATCATTCCTTTCAAAGAAATCCCAGGGCTGATCTCCTTCAGAATGGACTGGTTGGATCTCCTTGCAGTCCAAGGGACTCTCAAGAGTCTTCTCCAACACCACAGTTCAAAAGCATCAATTCTTCGGCGCTCAGCCTTCTTCACAGTCCAACTCTCACATCCATACATGACCACAGGAAAAACCATAGCCTTGACTAGACGAACCTTTGTTGGCAATGTAATGTCTCTGCTTTTGAATATGCTACCTAGGTTGGTCATAACTTTCCTTCCAAGGAGTAAGCGCCTTTTAATTTCATGGCTGCAGTCACCATCTGTAGTGATTTTGGAGCCCAGAAAAATAAAGTCTGACACTGTTTCCACTGTTTCCCTATCTATTTCCCATGAAGTGTTGGGACCAGATGCCATGATCTTCGTTTTCTGAATGTTGAGCTTTAAGCCAACTTTTTCACTCTCCACTTTCACTTTCATCAAGAGGCTTTTTAGTTCCTCTTCACTTTCTGCCATAAGGGTGGTGTCATCTGCATATCTGAGGTTATTGATATTTCTCCCAGCAATCTTGATTCCAGTTTGTGTTTCTTCCAGTCCAGCGTTTCTCATGATGTACTCTGCATATAAGTTAAATAAAGGGTGACAATATGCAGCCTTGACGAACTCCTTTTCCTATTTGGAACCAGTCTGTTGTTCCATGTCCAGATCGAACTGTTGCTTCCTGACCTGCATACAAATTTCTCAAGAGGCAGATCAGGTGGTCTGGTATTCCCATCTCTTTCAGAATTTTCCACAGTTTATTGTGATCCACACAGTCAAAGCCTTTGCCTGCTATCATTTCTCTCATTCATTTATAAAAAAAAAATTATTTCTCCCAAACACAGATCTTGGTAGTAGAGATATAATTTAAAGTAGGTAATAAACCCTGTTCTCTTATAGATTATATTATAGAAGGAAAAACATGAATAAATTATAGTAAAAATATATTATTAACTTTCATAAAAGTAGCTCTAAATGAATCATAGATTTAAATGTACACTAAAACTTTTAGAAGTTAAATAGGAGATAATCTATGTAAACTGGGTTTGCAATGATGATTTAGATATAATGCCATTGTGACTCAGCTGGTAAAGAATCTGCCTGCAATGGGGGAGACCTGGGTTGGATCCCTTGGTTGGGAACATCTACTGGAGAAGGGAAAGGCTACCCACTCCAGTATTCTGGCCTGGAGAATTCTATGGACTATATAGTATGATCCATGAAAGGCAAAATTGATAAGCTGGACTTGATTAAAATACTCTAGCCAAAATATTGTTAAAGATATTTGAAAGGTAAGCTACAAATTGGAACAACATATGTGCAAAAACACTGATCTGATAGAGGGCTTGTATTCAAAATATGCCAAGGACTCTTAGACTTAAGAAGAAGGTAACAAACAATCCAGTTAAAAGCAGGCGACATATGTGAATAAACATCTCACCAAAGAATATTTAGAGATGGCGAGTAAGTATATGAAAAGATGTTTGCCATCATTTATAATGAATAAATTAAAGCAATGAGATACCACTATGCACCTATTTATTAGAATTACTAAAATCCGAAAGCACATACAACAGCAAATCATTGCAAGGAAATGAAACATTACGAACTCCCATTGATGGTGCAAATCCAACAGTCGTTTTGCAAGATAGTCTGGCAGTTTCTTCCAACCTGAACTTAGCCTTGCCTTATGATCCAGCAATCACACTCTTAAATGATTCTAGAAATCTTGAAAAAAATGAGTTAAAAACAAATATTCACACATCGCTTTTATATTAATGTTTAAAACAGCTTTGTTTACACTCCCTAAAACAGTAAGCAACCAATAGGCAAATGGATAAACAAGCCATGATATACCCAAACTTTGGAATATTATTCATCAATTAAAAGAAATGAGCTACCAAGTCAGAAAAAGACATGGAAGAACATTACATACATATATATGTATAATAGAAGCAAGTACAAAAATGTTATGTAATGTTTAATTACAACTACATGACATTCTGGTTAAGGCATAACTATGCTGCTGTGCTATGCTCAGTTGTGTCCAGCTTTTTGTGATCCTATGGACTGTAGCCCACCAGGCTCCTCTGTCCATGAGTTTTTCCAGGCAAGAATACTGGAGTGGGTTGCCATTTTCTCCTCCAGGGCATCTTCCCAACCCAGGGATGGAACCCACATCTCTTGTGTCTCCTGCATTGGTAGGCAGATTCTTTGCTACTGTGCCACCTTTGAAGCCACAAGGCACAACTTTGGATACAATTTAAAAAATCTGTAGTTCCCAGGATTTGGGAGGGAAAATAGAAGGGGTGAGCAGGTGGAAGATAGGGCAACTTCAGGGCAATGAGACTATTCTGTAGTCTCTGTAATGGTGACTGTATAACTTTATGCTTCTGTCAAAATCCAGAGAACACAAGACAAAGTGTTGACCCTAATGTAAACTGTGGACTTTAGCTAATAACAAGCATCAATATTGTGTCATCAATTTTAACATGCTTGCTGTATTAATGCAAGAAGTTAATAATAGAGGAAACTGTGGAGGAGAGGAAGTAGGAGATTGATTGTATGGAAACTGTCTGTAGTTTCTGCTCATTTTTTTTCTAAAAACCTAAACTTTTCTGAAAAATAAAATCTATAGTTTCTTTTTTTTTTATATGATCTGTATCATAGTATCGGAGAAGGCAATGGCACCCCACTCCAATACTCTTGCCTGGAAAATCCCATGGATGGGGTCACTGAGAGTCGGACACAACTAAGCAACTTCACTTTCACCTTTCACTTTCATACATTGGAGAAGGAAATGGCAACCCACTCCAGTGGTCTTGCCTGGAGAATCCTAGGAATGGGGGAGCCTGGTGGCCTGCCGCCTATGGGGTTGCAAAGAGTCGCACATGACTGAAGCGACTTAGCAGCAGCAGCAGCAGCAGCATCATAGTATATTTTTGATGACATTGCTATAGATGTTCATAGCAAAGGTGGTAAAATATTGTGTGCAGAAAATAATTTTCTTATTTAAAAATGAAAAATGAATAAAGGATAATATTTCACATTGGATTTTGTGATCTCTTCTGAAAAATGCATGAGAGTAAAAATAGGAAAAGTCTGTGCAAGATTGCCTGAAAGTTCAGGAATAGGTTTTCCAAAAAAGCTTCTCATTATTCATGTTTTTTGCTATACCTCAGGAAAATTTTAGGAAACTTTGGGGGAAAGGATTGGATAGTCAAACAGCAAAAAAATTGGAAATGTTTTTATTTTTAACTTCATGTTTCTGCTGCTGCTGTTGCTGCTGCTGCTAAGTCGCTTTAGTCGTGTCCAACTCTTAGTGACCCCATGGACTGCAGCCTACCAGGCTCCTCTGTCCATGGGATTTTCCAGGCAAGAGTACTGGAGTGGGGTGCCATTGCCTTCTCCATTAGGTACTGCAGAACAAGAATTTTAGTAAGGAGAGAACTTCAAACATGGTTATGTCTTTTACTTAGTTTAATGGGAAAACAGGGACAACTACACTTTTACTCATTTGGAGTCAAACAGGCAAGTTTCTTCCTAAACTACGGAAATTGTTTTGAGTTTTTATTTTTTTCTATTGTCTCCTGGGTTTTTTGTTTTGTTTTTCGCTTTTTTTTCTCCTACATTGGCCTATTTGGGTCTTCTCCCATGTCATCTCCTAGGAAGGCACTTACCCCTTTGTCTGCCTGCAGCAAGCATCCAGGCCAGAGCTCAGGCCTACAGACTGGGTAGGTGCGTCTATAACCAAACAAGACCCTACAAGGCTTTCCTGAGACAAATAATCCCCTTACCCCCCACCCCCACCTCACCATCACCCAACCCCCACCACTACCACCATTTCCTCTGCCTCTTGTTTGTAGAAAAGTGTTAGTCTCCCAGGCGTCCCCTGAATCACAAAAGACTGGCTCAGGGTTAATGACTGGAAGAATATGAACACGCAGTAACAAAATATGGCAGTTGGATCAGGAGAACTGGTAACAATTAAACAATAGATCAGTTATAGACTCACAGAATCTATACTTCTCCCCTGAGGGACATAGATGTGTCCCTCACATCTATGTTCATCACAGTGTCTGATGAACATTCCTGAGTTGTTTTATGCATACTAAAACCCCCAGCAGATGGATGAAGCTAACTGCATGATGACCATGAACGTACAGTGATGTTAACATCTATGATATCACTCCTATCTCATCCTCAAAAAATCAGATTGTTGACCATGAGCAGTTCATGCACCCTGCAACTCTTTCCCTCACCTTACCTTTAAAAAATTCCCCAATAGCCATTGATCATTAGCTGCCCCTACTCCTTTAACAGCCTTGTGGTAAACAAGGCACTTTCCTTAGCCACAACCCAGTGTCAATAGATTGGCTTTGATAACACCTTGTCTGCCTCAATGATATGGAAGATGAGGAAGGAGCTTTTAAAAAATAATAATGACGAGAAAAAAAGTGAAGTCTTTGGCAGTTTCCACCCACTAGATCCTCGAGAGCTATAAAGTTTTGCTGATGTAGATTCATTAGTACTGTCTCTGTGCTGACCAGAGCCAAGAGCCTGGCTAAAAGCAGAAGCCCTCCCAGCCCCAGGCTGTCACCACTGCAGGGGACCTTGTTTTCCAAGGTTCGGGCCAGAGGCTGGAGAAATCTGGGGCAGCCACTATCAAGAACCCCTTCTTAGGACCCCAAACTCCTTTACCAATATGGATTCCTCAGTTTGGAACTACGTAACTAAAGTTGTTGCAGATTATTTTTAAAGCTCTTTTCCCCCCAAATCATTTATAGTTATGTGTGTAGCACTTTGCCCTCATAAGTGTGATCTACGATAAAAAACAAATCAATATATTTTGGAGGGGAAAAGAAGCTAGCAAGATTTCTGTCCCTCCCCTGCCCCCCAACAAAGAAGTAAGCACTTTAAGCACATTTGTATATGTAACATACTTTTAAAGATAAATGAACTCTATAAAGACTTTTGACTAATTGCTTATATTTAAGATGCAAAGATTTGTATATGGATAGTTGTACCACTTTATAACAATAGTGCCTTTTCCCGAAAATGCATAAGAACGAGGCTGTAGGCATTCACCTTCATTATGATGCTGAGTAAATTTTGAAACATGAGTAAGTATTAAAGAAGGTGGATGTATGACATCTGGTATAGAAAAATAGAAAATTAAGTAACTGTGTTCCATATGGCTCAGTTTTTTAGTTTTACTTTATTGATTTGTAAAATTTGTATCTGCATTATATTTAAGAAAATAATTAAATCACCAGAAATAGGAAAGAATAGGAGTATTTTATTGCCTTCCAGAATGGGAGACAAAGAACTATTTAATCATTTATCATTTTTCATTTTACAACATTAAATTACCATATTTAATTTGATCCCAACTCCCCTGTCAAGATACAATAATTGTCTTCTAGGTTGAAGTGTTAGTTAGGTTCTTTGATTTTCATGTAAGAATATGGACTTCATGAATTACTTACGAATAGAGAATTTATCTTTTCCTGATAGTTTGAGATTCATAATTCAATAATGACATGAGAAACTTTTTACTTTGATCAAATTATCTTGATGTACCAAAGAATTCCTTTCATTAAGAAATGATTTGAGTCTATTCTCTTATAGTCCTTTGATGTAACTTACTATAAGAAAAAAAAATATGAAAATTCTTTACTTTTACTTTAGAAATATATTTTTGATAGCAGTTCTGAATCTCAATGAACCCAGTAAGAAGTTCTGCTCAAGAAATGATTTCATGGCTAAATATTATTACAACTATTTCCTTTTAGGCAATATTATATTTGTCCAAATGATATATGTTTTCATCTATTAACAATTGACATTTTACTTATTTGTGAGCAAAACATCAGGAGCTTAAAGGATATAGAGCAAATTAGGCAGAAACTATAACAAGTATTTTTGCAGTGTTAGCTAACAGAGAGAATAATTTGTGTAATTCTCTTTTTGAAAGAAACATACTGAAATCTGATGTTACCTTTTTGCCTACAGATTTAAAAATAGTTGAAAAACAAACAAACAAAAAAAAACCTCTTGAATATTCAAATTAAAGTTTTTTTCTTGTAACTTTTTTTTTTTTTGAGTCCCATCCAGATAATTCAGTGTTCTCTCCTTTCCTGTGATAATTATGGAGAGACCAGTCCAATACAGATGGAAGTCTTTTGTTAGCCTAGGGCAGTGGAAATTAGTTTTCACACTTATAAAGATAAAATGTAATTTGCAAACTGAGCTGTATTGAAATATTGAGGTCGAAAAGCTAAAATTCATAGTGGAGTACTTGAAACTGAGAGAAGTGACTGTTTCCTGTGCTGTGCAAAAGCTTTTTAGTTTGATGTTGTACCACTTGTCTATTTTTGCTTTTGTTATCTGTGCTTTTGCTGTCATATCCAAGAAATCATTGACAAGACCAACATCAAGAAGATTTTCTTCTATGTTTTATTCTGATAGCTTTATAGTTTCAGGTCTTATGTTTGAGTTTTAATTCATCTTGATTTGAATTTTTTGTATGGTGTAAGACAGAGATCCAGTTTAATTTTTTGCATTTATTGAATCATTTATTGCAATTATTGAAAAGACTCTTTTTCCTGTTATATAATCTTGGCATCCTTGTCAAAGATTAGTTGACCATATATGTTTGGGTTTATCTGGGGGCTCTCAATTCTGTTCCGTTGGTCTAAGGGTCTACCTTTATGCCAGAGCCACACTGTTTTAACTACTATAACATTGTAATGCATTTTGAAATCAGGATATGTGATGCATTTAGCTTTGTTCTTCTTTCTTAAATTCACTTTGACAATTCTAGGTCTTTTGTGGTCACATGTGAATTTTAGGATTTATTTTCTCTTTCTTTTCAAAATTTCATTGGAATTTTGATAGGAAGTTAGTTAAGCTTATTTCCACATATTTTATTATTTTCATGTTATTATAAATGAAATATTTAAATTTCTTTTTGGATAATTTATTATTAATGTATAGAAATGCAACTGAGTTTTGTATGTTGATTTTATATTCTTCAATTACAGTAAATATTAGTATTAATCATTTTTTGTAGAGTCTTTAAGGATCACTACATATAAGTCTTTAAGGATCACTACATATAAGATCATCTGCCACAGAGACAATTTTACTTGGTACTTTCTGATTTGGATGCCTTTTTATCCCTTTCCTAATTGCTCTAGATAGAATTCAGTACTATGTTGTACAGAAGTGGTGAGTGTTATTCCTGGTCTTAGAGATAAAGCTTTCAGTTTTCACCATTGAGCATGATGTTAAATGTGGACTTGTCATATTTTATTACACTAGGATACACTTCTTTTATATGTAGTTTGTTTAAAGTCTTTTTTGTTTTGTTTGCTTACTTTTAATTTTTTATGAAATTTTTAAATAGCACACACCATTTACAGTTGTAGCAAAATATTGTCTATATTACCAGTGTTGTATAATATATCCTTGTAGCCTGTCTTTACACCTTCTAATAATGTGTACCTTTTACTTCCCCACCCTACTGATAACCACTAGTTTGTTCTCTGTGAGTCTGCTTCTTTTTTAATATATTCATTATTTTCTTGTATTTTTAGATTATATATAAGTGATATCATACAGTATTTGCCTTTCTGTATCTGACTTATTTCATTTAGCATAATGCCCTCCAAGTCTATCTATATTCCTGCAAATGGCAAAATTTCATTCTTTTTTATGAGTGAGTGTGTGTGTGTGTGACATCCTCCTTATCCATGTATCTGTTGATGTACATTTAGGCTGCTTTCATATCTTGGCAGTTGTAAATAATGCTGCTATGAACATTGGGATGCATGTATCTTTTCAAATTAGTATTTGTTTGTTTGTTTGTTTGTTTTTCCACCCTGATATGTACCCAAGAGTGGAATTACTGCTGAAGAATTGATGCTTTTGAACTGTGGTGTTGGAGAAGACTCTTGAGAGTCCCTTGGACTGCAAGGAGATCCAACCAGTCCATTCTGAAGGAGATCAGCCCTGGGATTTCTTTGGAAGGAATGATGCTAAAGCTGAAATTCCAGTACTTTGGCCACCTCATGCGAAGAGTTGACTCATTGGAAAAGATTCTGATGATAGGAGGGATTGGGGGCATGAGGAGAAGGGGACGACAGAGGATGAGATAGCTGGATGGCATCACTGACTCGATGGACGTGAGTCTCAGTGAACTCTGGGAGTTGGTGATGGACAGGGAGGCCTGGCATGCTGCGATTCATGGGGTCGCAAAGAGTCAGACACAACTGAGCGACTGATCTGATCTGATCTGATCTGATGGTAATTCTATTTTTAGTTTTTTGAGAAACCTCCATGCTGTTTACCACAGTAGCTGTACCAGTTTATATTCCCACAAACAGTGTAGGAGGGTTTTCTTTTCTCCACATCCTCACCAACATTTGATATTTGTGTTCTTTTTGATAATAGCCATCTGAAAAGTAGTATCTCATTGTGGTTAGGTGATAGATATTTCATTGTGGTTTTGATTTGCATTTCCTTAATGATTACAGTTTTTATCATGAAAGTATGCTGAATTTTTGCAAATGGTTTTTCTGTGCATATTGAGACAATAGTGTGATTTTCAAAAAATAATTGATAGAATAAAAGAGCAACCTACAAAATATATGAGAAGATATCCATAAATTATATATCAGATAAGAGGTTAATATCCAGAATATATAAGAAACTTCTGCAACTCAATAACAAATAGGCAAATAACCTGATTTTTTAAAAAATGGACAAAGGACCTGATCAGATATTTCTCAAAACAAGACACACAGATGGCCAACATGTACATACAAAGTTGCTCAATATCCCTAATAATCAGGAAAATTCAAATCAAAATTATAATGAGCTATAACCTCATGTTTGGTAGGATTGTTACTAGAAAACAAAGAAAGTGCTGATAAGCATCTGGGAAACTGAAATCTTGTATACTGTTGGTAGGTCTGTAAAATAATGGGGCAAAAGTGGAAAGCACAGCAGTATCACACGCCCTCACATTGTTAAATACACAACTATTATATGATCTACCAATTCCACCTCTGGGTATATAGCCCAAAGAATTGAAAGCAGGATCTTAAGGAGGATATCTGCACTTTCACGTTCACTGCAGTGTTAATCATACTAGCCAAAATGTGAAAAAAACCTCCATGTCCATGGATGGATGAGTGAATAATGAAAATGAAAATGTAGTATATTCCTACAATGGTGCATTATTCATCCATAAAAAAGGAAAACCCAACGTGCAGCAACATGGATGAACAACTTGGAGAACATTGTGTCTAATTAAATAAACCATTCACAGAAGAACATATCATGCATGATTCTACTTACATGAGCTATCTAAACTAGTCAAACTTACTAGTGTATGGATTGGTGGTTGCCAGGGCCTGGAGGTGAAGAGGAAAAGAAGTTGTTTAATGGATATAAAGTTCAGTCACGTAAAATGAGTTAAGTTCTAAAGATCTACTACCATAGTGCTTATAATCAACAATAATGTTTTGTGCACTTAAATGTTTGTTAAGAAGGTAGATCTTATCTTGAGTGTCCTTACCATGTACACCACATAATAATAAAAATGAAATTAAAACAAATGTACAAAGGAACACAAGGAAACTTTTGGAATTCATGGATATGTCCATTACTTTGAACATACTTTGCAGTTTTGTCCATTACTTTGCAGTTCATGGGTGTATGCACATATCATAAATCATCAAATTGTTTACATTAAATATGTGCAGTTCTTGGATATCAGTTATATCTCAATAGAGCTGTTTTTAAAAGTTTTTAAAAACTGCAGGAAATGTTAATCATCTCGCAGAGGGAGTATGCAGAACTCGGAACTGCAAAGAGAATCAAATGATACAAGTTGAGAGTGAAAAAAATTACAGATAAAGATTCTTTGCTTTTGATCTGGCAGTGATCATTATGGCACCCTACTTGGTCATATTTTTCTTAGGCAAAGTTTTATCTGATTTGGTTAATGCAGATATTTCTTGTTTTAGGTTTTTGGAGATTGTGTTTGTTTGTTTCTATATATCATGTTTTTAAGAAGGTATACTCCCATTTAACAGAAAGTCTATTTCATGTAGGATGCAACACCTTCACATTTAACTGATCTGCATGGATCTTAGAAGCATCTGAAGATTTATCTAGTGACCCACAACTTGAGTTAACATTTTGGCAGGGAGCCAGGCGGCAGTGATATTTTAGCATGAGTTAGAGTTTGAATCCCTCCACATCAGTACCATTATTTTCAAAACTCTAAATTATAAAAATGTCTGCTAAGAGTTCAGTCTTTCAAATGTCATTGTCACATAGGTACACATTATATTGTTATATTTGCAACCTGTAGCAGTCTCCACTGTGGTTTGCTATTCCATATAACTAGAGACTGTTCTCAGCCAAAGAAGAGTCAAATCTTCTCTGAATGAATTTTTTAAGTCTGTATATTTCATAAAATTATATGTAATATATACTATTATAGCAAATATATAAACATTAAGTTCATGATTCAGGGATAGGAGGGTACTATCTTGGTAGTATACCATTTGAAAAAGAAGACTTGTCTTCCAGCCTGCATACATATCTGAACGACCATTCCATTCACTCATTTCAGTTGTTGGTGACTGAGTATTTTTTATTAAGCATCTTCTGTGTAATAACATGTTAGTTGAAGACAGATTGCTGAATAAAATACAATTTCTGGCTTTAAGGAGCTCAAATATATGATAATGCTAAATATGTAAATTAAATAGTTTTATAGATATATATTATAGATTAATACATATAATATGTATATTTGATTAATTGCATATAGATGATTTTACACCACTAGAAGTATCAGTTCAGTTCAGTTCAGTTGCTCAGTCATGTCCGACTCTTTGCGACCCCATGAATTATAGCACGCCAGGCCTCCATGTCCATCACCAACTCCCAGAGTTCACTTAGACTCATGTCCATCGAGTCAGTGATGCCATCCAGCCATCTCAGGCAAGCTATAAAAGGAGTGTATTAAGATGGAAACTGATAACAATGCTTCATAGAAAGCATAACTTCTGAGCTGAGTTAGAGCCCAAATAGAAGGTCCTTAGGCTGAAAAGAATAAGAAGCGTTCCTGATTAAGTGGCAAAAATAAATATATATACACAGAGGTGTGAAACTTTAGGATGGCTTTTGGAATGTATTAACAACCTGATAATCCAAAAATGGAACTTTGTGTGTGAATACTTGAGTGGGTAGCCTTTCCCTTCTCCAGGGGATCTTACCAACCCAGGGATTGAACCGAGGTCTTCCACATTGTGGGCGGATTCTTTACCAACTGAGCCACAAGGGAAGCCCAAGAATACTAGAGTGGGTAGCCTATCCTTTCTTCAGGGGATGTTCCCAACCCAGGGATCCAACCAGGGTCTCCTGCATTGCAGCCAGATTCTTTACCAACTGAGCTATCAGGGAAGCTCCATAGGGAAGCCCCATAGGAAGCTTGGAAGTTGCTAAAAAGAAGCAAAATAAGAAGCTGGAATATTAAGCAGGGACCTCATCCTGTTTCAACTCCATATTTCTTCAAATCAGGCATAATTATTTTAGATGATAAAGACATAATGAACATTGACTCAGCCATTGCTTCTTTTTAAATGCCCTCTGAAAGAACCTGACCTTCATTGAGATGCCTTAACCCTTTAAAAATTTTTTTAAATTTATTTATTTTTAATTGAAATATAATTGTTTTGCAATATTGTGTTGGTTTCTGCCATACATCAACATGAATCAATCATAGGTATACATATGTCCCCTCCCTCTTGAACCTCCCTTCCACCTCCTACTCCATCCCAGCCCTCCAGGTTCTTTGCAGTCTTCCAGACCCATTCTAAAACAGACTTCTACCAAATACATGGACACAAATTACATAGCTCAGTCAGAGGTTCTCTTTACATACATTAAAAAAGTAGATTAAAGGATAAAATAAAGAAGAGAATTGGAACTGATGAATTTGGCCAAAAAAAAAAATAATTCAGTAATAATGTCCCTGTAAGTACAGAGTATTTTACATTTCTTATGGGGTTCATGAAAACTAATGTAAATCATTAGGAAAAAAAAAATTTTAAAAAATGGATTATTAGTCCCCTATTCTCATTTGCTAGTTTAGAATGTTCCCTTTCAAAAGGCCAGCCAGCAGTTAGATTTGGGGTGAGGCCCAAGGGTGATGCTGGCTTGAGTATTATAGATGAGTGAGGGTCAGACACCATCTGGCTTCCCAGTAAAAACTAAAGCAAAAAGAGGAGGAGCTAAAGAAAGTACCAGGTCAAATATGTGTGATTTGTGCATAGGTGACTGTGGAAAAGAAATGGATGCTAAAGAAGGGAATTAGAAAATACAGTAGGACAAGATAATAGGCTTCAATTTTAGCCTTTGAGAAACAGCAGTGTGCCCTTATTTAATTCTAGCTGTTAAATAAACACATTTTAAAGATCAGTTTTTGCCAGATAGATTTAAAAGTCATTAGATAAATACATATTTATTAAGTTATGGGGTCCATAAGCAAGAATTCTGCTTTATTTATCATTTTAATTATTTCTGTCTCACAAAGTCTGGCATGACTATTTGCATGTGAGAAGGCAATGGCACCCCACTCCAGTACTCTTGCCTAGAAAATCCCATGGATGGAGGAGCCTGGAAGGTTGCAGTCCATGGGGTTGCTGAGGGTCAGACACGACTGAGCGACTTCACTTTCACTTTTTACTTTCATGCATTGGAGAAGGAAATGGCAACCCACTCCAGTGTTCTTGCCTGGAGAATCCCAGGGACGGGGGAGCCTGGTGGGCTGCTGTCTATGGGGTCACACAGAGTCGGACACGACTGAAGTGACTTAGCAGCAGCAGCAACAATATATATTAATGACTTCAGCTATAAAACAGTGAATTCTAAGCTTGAAAATATAATCTAAACAACTTCTAATAAGAGAAAACAGAAAAAAAAAATGTACCTTAATCTATGGGAATAGTTATTCTCACAATGGAACTTTTATACATAAAATGAGTTATTTAAAGGGATCTATGGCAAGTTGGACCGCGAAGAAAGCTGAGCTCTGAAGAATTGATGCTTTTGAACTGTGATGTTGGAGAAGACTCTTGAGAGTCCCCTGGACTGAAAGGAAATCCAACCAGTCCATCCTAAAGGAGATGAGTCCTGGGTGTTCATTGGAAGGACTGATGTTGAAGCTGAAACTCCAATACTTTGGCCACCTAATGTGAAGAGTGACTCACTGGAAAAGACCCTGATGCTGGAAAAGATTGAGGGCAGGAGGAGAAGGGGACGACAGAGGATGAGATGGCTGGATGGCATCACCGACTCGATGGACATACATGAGTTTGAGTGAGTGATGAGTTGGTGATGGACAAGGAGGCCTGGTGTGCTGCGATTCATGGGGTGGCAGAGTCGGACACAACTGAGCGACTGAATGAACCGATGGCATGTTATATCCCAGAAGTCTTTTTACATCTAACCACAATTCTACTCAGTCTTCCATGGTGGCTCAGATGGTAAAAGAGTAAAGCAGGTGGCTCAGACGCCTGCAATGTGGAAGAACTGGCTTCGATCCCTGGGTTGGGAAGATCCCCTGGAGGAGGGCATGGCCACCCACTCCGGTATCCTTGCCTGGAGAATCCCCATAGACAGAGGTACCTGACGGGCTACAGTCCATGAGTTCGCAAAGAGTTGGACATGATTGAGCAACTAAGGACAGCACAATTCTACTCACTTTCCAAATGTGATATATCACAAACACTCATTAACCTAAGGGTCTTGGCCTTGAACTAAACGATTCATTGATGGAATCCCTTATAATGAGTCATACATACCAGAAGATGTGCCTGAACACATTTTGGAGCTGTGGATAAATATAAACTATTTTTATTTTCCAGGGTTGTAGCTGACAACATCTCATGGCTGACAAGTCAATCCTAATAAAACTATTTATCTGACTATCTAGATGGCAGGCAGAGGCTAGAGATCAATCTTCAACTAGGAGAGTTGATGGAATATGTCATAAACTAAGAGGATGCAATAATACGGTGACCTTGTATTTAATAAGTAAATGACCCTTATGTTTTAGTAAATTGAATCATTTCCATGATATTAACTATACTCTTCTGTATGTTGGATGAGTTGTATGAAAATATTTAAATGTACCAGAATAAACAGCCCAGAAAATATAAACATTCTATTTAAGGACAAGAATAATAGCTAAGAATTACTCATGTTAATATATTATATTTAATATATGCAGTCACAAAGGAATATCAGGGAATTGTTATATCACCTTAAAATTTATTAAACAATCAACAAATTATATGGCAATATCCAAATGAAATTATAATTAAAAATCATTTTCTATACAAATTAAAATAGCAGTTTAGGTGAGTAGTTGTTTTACTTTCTAGGAAGCAACATTTCACTGCTGCTGCTGCTGCTAATTCGCTTCAGTCGTGTACGACTCTGTGCGACCCCATAGACGGCAGCCCACCAGGCTCCCCCATCCCTGGGATTCTCCAGGTAAGAACACCGGAGTGGGTTGCCATTTCCTTCTCCAATGCATGAAAGTGAAAAGTGAAAGTGAAGTCGCTCAGTCGTGTCCGACTCTTAGCGACCCCATGGACTGTAGCCCACCAGGCTCCTCCATCCATTGGATTTTCCAGGCAAGAGTATATTTCACTGGCCTCTTATTAAAGAGTGTAGCTCAACTAGTTATTTCCTGATAGTCATAGCTAATATCTTTCAATATCATCATTAATCTGCCTTCTCAGATGTCACTAAAATATTGATGCTGATAATCAAGTTATAATATCTTCTGATCTGCAGTGCTTTCTATATTTAGTAAGTCTTTGCAGTAGCATCTTTCACTTAAAAATGGAAAAAGCTTAGATTTAAAACCACCCAGAAGGCAATGGCAAGCCACTTCAGTACTCTTGCCTAGAAAATCTCATGGATGGAGGAGCCTGGTAGGTTGCAGTCTATGGGGTCGCTACTAGTCAGGCACGACTGAATGACTTCACTTTCACTTTTCTCTTTCACGCATTGATGAAGGAAATGGCTACCCATTCCAGTGTTCTTGCCTGGAGAATCCCAGGGACGGGGGAGCCTGGTGGGCTGCCGTCTATTGGGCCTCACAGAGTTCGACATGACTGAGCGACTTAGCAGCTTAGCAGCAGGGAACCACAAATTAAATTAATTTTTATCTTCTTATACATAGGAAACAGTTGCTATATTTGTAAATATGAATTAGAAAAAATAGTAAAAAATAATATTTAAAAATTTTATTTATATCATGCTTTCCAAACTACCCTTCTTTTTTTTCCTTAAGAAATGACAAAATGAATACAAAGCTTAGACATATTATTCCAATGTTCATAGATTTTCATTATTTGATTCTCTTTAGAAGAATGTATAATATGAAGATAAAATAAAATTTAAGTTTCAGGAAAGGTTTCTGTTCCAAGAAAGGCAAAATAACTTAAACTGAGCTGATACTGTTTCATATAACAATTATAAACTATGAGACAAAAAGTAATTTTAAAAAATCTATTTGAAGAATCTACAGTGCAATTCCAACCAGATAAAATCTGTCCACATGTATGCCTGTGGCGGATTCATTTTGATATATGGCAGAACCAATACAATATTGTAAAGTTTAAAAATAAAATAAAATTAAAAAAAAAGAAAAAAGAAAAAATCTGTCCACAATTTTCTCACCTCTTAGAGAAAAATCAGCAAATCCTATGTAAGTCAAAATAATAAACATTATTCACCTATAGTAAAAGTAACCAGTCAGATCTTTTAAAAGCTTCATTATTTTTCATTCTAAAATAATCTGTAAAGTGTTATGTTGTTAGCATGATTTTCAGTCATTGCCCCAGAAGTATTAATTCTTATTCATTCCCTACAAATATTTTGAAAAGTTATGAAAATGAAAAAGCATAATGAGGGTATTTTGCTGATCTCCCAGATAGGTGAAGAATTGATTTTTTTTTTTTTTTTTTGACAGAGTCTAAAATCCACAGAGTAGTACATGCCCATAGGCTTCAATACCAAAAAGAGATAGCTGTGGTAAGTATCATTTACTTAAAAGAGATAATTTGATCAAATATAATTTTATTTTCTATCCTTGAGAAGTTAGAGAGTATAGAATTGAATTTTATGTTTATGTCCCAAAAGATGAATCCTTTGATGTAAGAGAAAAAAAAGTAAATATTTGTAGTACTAATCTTGACATCTTTGATTTCAAGGAAACCCAAGCAAAAACCATATAAAGATTTAGGAAAAATTTAAATACCAATGATTATCAAAATTAATTTCAAATGGTTCAAGTAAAACAGAGTTATGCCACCTACAATCAAAAAAAGTTTAAATGTTATATATTTAAATTTCTGAAATTCTGAAAACAAAATTACATTATGATTCAGAAAGTTCTATTGAGAAAAGTGAGTTTATTGTAATAGTGGTCATATCATGGAAGAATGTAGGGTTGTATATAAATAAATAAAGCAACTATGATTAACTTGTACTATCCAAGCCAAGAAAATGAATTATAATAAAGCACTACAATGTGGGTATATCTACTACATCTAATGAAATAGTTTGCATAAATATAAAAATGTGTATGCAAAATTTAAAAATAACCTAGGCTATACATTATATTGTGTGGGATGTATCCATATGGTAAAATATATAATATAAAGGAAGGTAATAACAAAATATAATATCTTAAATCAGGTAAAGTATTGAGAGAAGTATAGCACATAATTAAATACCAGGGTTTTGATAATGTAATTCTTAAGATAAGCAGTGGGTTCATGGCTGCCTTTCTGTCAGTTCAGTTCAGTTGCTCAGTTGTGTCCGTCTCTTTGTGACCCGATGGAGTGCAGCTCACCAGGCTTCCCTGCCCATCATCAATTTCCAGAGTTTGCTCAAACTCATGTCCATTGAGTCAGTGATGCCATCCAGCCATCTCATCCTCTGTCGTCCCCATCTCCTCCTGTCTTCAATCTTTCCCAGCTTCAGGGTCTTTTCCAAGGAGTCAGTTCTTCACCAAAGAAGCTGAAACTGCAATACTTTGGCCTCCTGAGAAACCTGTATGCAGGTCAAGAAGCAACAGTTAGAACTGGACATGGAACAACAGATTGGCTCCAAATCAGGAAAGAAGTAGGTCAAGGATCTATATTGTCACCCTATTTATTTAACTTATATGCAGAGTCCATATAAGTTATCTGTGTATCTGAGATTGTTGATACTTCTTCTGGCAATCTTGATTCAAGCTTGTGCTTCATCCAGCCTGGCATTTCACATGATGTATTCTGCATATAAGTTAAATAAACAGGGTAACAATATAGAGCCTTGACATACTCCTTTCCTGATTTGTAACCAGTCTGGTGTTCCAAGTCCAGTTCTAGCTGTTGCTTCTTGACCTGCATGCAGGTTTCTCAGGAGGCAGGTAAGGTAGTCTGGTATTCCTATCTCTTTAAGAATTTTCCACAGTTTGTTGTGATCCACACAGTCAAAAGCTTTGGCATAGCCAATAACACAAGAGTACATGTTTTTCTGGAACTCTCTTTCTTTTTCTATGATCCAAAGGATCTTAGAAATTTGATCTTTAGTTCCTCTGCCTTTTCTAAAACCAGCTTCAACATCTGGAAATTCATGGTTCAGATATTGTTGAAGCCTGGCTTGGAGAATTTTGAGCATTACTTTGCTAGTGTGTGAGAGGAGTGCAATTGTGTGGTAGATTGCACATTCTTTGGCATACCCTTCTTGGTGATTGGAATGAAACTGACCTTTTCCAGTCCTGTGGACACTGCTGAGTTTTCCAAATTTGCTGGCATATTGAGTGCAGCACTTTCACAGCATCATCTTTTAAGGTTTGAAATAGCTCAGCTGGAATTCCGTCTCCTCCACTAGCTTTGTTTCTAGTGATCCTTCCTAAGGCCCACTTAACTTCAAATTCCAGGATGTCTGGCTCTAGGTGAGTGATCACACCATCATGGTTATCTGGGTCATTTCCATAGTTTCATTTTGTTATTATATTTCACAGCACACACACACACACACACACACACACACACACACACATATATATATAAAACATGTATGTATTGCTATTCATATTACAGGATTCAAATATTTTAAATATTCAGTTAATTTATAATGTGTAAGATTTTTATGATCTTGTTGACAATGAAGATAGTGAAAATATTCAAGTGGTCAAAGGTCATAAGCAAATTTGTGTAGTGAGCCTGCATTCTTAGTCACTCAGTTGTGTCCGACTTTTTGTGAACCCAAGTACCTTAGCCCACCAGGCTCCTGTGTCCATGGAATTCTGCAGGCAAGAATACTGGAGTGGGTAGCCATTCCCTTCTCCCAGGAATCTTTCCAACCCAGGGACTGAACCTGGGTCTCCTGCATTGCAGGCTGATTATTTATCATCTGAGCCACCAGGGACACCCAAATTTATGTAGACAGAATGTATAAGATAATCAGACAAAATGCGTAAAGATAATCGGACAACAGAAAGTAGATTGGTATGCAGTTTTAATTTTAGTTTTGGAGAAAAGCATAGGAGAAAATTGACATACATTTTCTACAAAAATACCCCATAATACTTCTGACCCAGTTGTCTCTTTCTTATTGTAATGCTTAAAATGCTGTCATCTTTCCTAACAGTCAAATTTATTAAAAATAAAAATTTAAATTTTATGTTTTTACATTTAAAAATATTGAGCTTTATAAATCCTAGTAAGGTTGGCATTGGTAGATATTGTGTCACTTAGAAATCCTAAAATAGGTTTGATTATTTCTTAGAGAAAACAGATATTTCCAAAAAATAAAATACAGTCTTCAGGTAAACTTACATTCAAGTCATTCACCTGTATTTCCCATTCCACTTTTTAAGGAATCTATCAAAAGAAATGATGACTTGGTAGTAATTATGGTAAATCAATTTAAAATCTTTATTTCATTTGACTTTTAATTTTTATAACATCTTTTATCAGTTCCATTTGCATCAGGGAAATAAAAAAAAGGGAGAATATTTGCTCAGCCATTGACATTTTATGCTTACACTGTAGTTTTATTTATATTACCCCATTTACTCAGTGAAAAGTGATAAAGTTAAATCCCCTTTCCTGGATTGTCACAAAACTAGAATCAGGGGGAAAAAAAGATTCTACTATTCCTAGGTTGATTAAAAAGCACAGTGGACAAGATAAATTATTTTAAATTATGTAAGATTATTGATAATTTGGAACCAAAGCAAATATTTGACATTAAAAATATTTTCAAATATTTTATCTCTATATGAAGACAATAACATTGTACACTGAATATTAATACACGACCCCAAATGACTTTCAAATCCATAGAACTAAAAAGAGGCCAGATATCAAAGGGATATCAAATAAGATGGCAGCTTTCAGAAATTGCTGATGACAACTTCCAAATCCTTTCAGCTCTAAAGCTTTTGAGATCAAAGAGCATCATAAAGGTTCCTGGCACCTAAATGTGATGTCTTTAAACATTATACTAATCCAGGAAAGAAATACATATTGCAATAATCTATGTTCTTATAGTCAGTGTGTGTTTTTTGCTTTTTGGGTTTTTGTGGGCTGCTATACCTGCTTATTTAAGTTATGTCATGAATAGTTTCCAAATAGTCACATCACAATTTAACAAATTTATATCACATTTTTGAAAAAAATAATGATAATTTTGAGTAATTTATATGCAAAATAACTTTCATACCTTTTTGTCCTTTGCTTTTATCATTTTGGGTAAAAATATCTTGAAGTTAATAATCATATGATTATTGTTAGTTTTATCATAGTATAGGTGTTAAATGATATTTTGTTATATGCTACTTTTGCCTACAAATTTACAATTACCTTTTGCCCAAATTCCATGTTTACCTGTATTGATACCCAATTCTATTTCATTTTACTACTGCTTTCCCAAGTTTGAGTTATTACTCAAAAATGATAAGGCCATAAAAGAGTTTAAAATTTTTTGCTGTACTGCAGTAACCTAAAATTCCTTTGCAGTATAGCAAAAAATTATTAAGGCCTTAATTTCCTGCAAACTAAACAAAACACAAATAATTATGAGTAACTACTAAAAAAAATAACATAACACTTAGATAAACAGTCTACTAAGGAAGTCAGTTTTCATTCCAATCCCAAAGAAAGGCAATGCCAAACAATGCTCAAACTACTGCACAATTGCACTCATCTCACATGCTAGTAAAGTAATGCTCAAAATTCTCCAAGCCAGGCTTCAGCAATATGTGAACCGTGAACTTCCTGATGTTCCAGCTGGTTTTAGAAAAGGCAGAGGAACCAGAGACCAAATTGCCAACATCCACTGGATCATAGAAAAAGCAAGAGAGTTCCAGAAAAACATCTATTTCTGCTTTATTGACTATGCCAAAGCCTTTGACTGTGTGGATCACAATAAACTGTGGAAAATTCTGAAAGAGATGGGAATACCAGACCACCTGATCTGCCTCTTGAGAAACCTGTATGCAGGTCAGGAAGCAACAGTTAGAACTGGACATGGAACAACAGACTGGTTCCAAATAGGAAAAGGAGTACGTCAAGGCTGTATACTGTCACCCTGCTTATGTAACTTATATGCAGAGTACATCATGAGAAACGCTGGACTGGAAGAAACACAAGCTGGAATCAAGATTGCCAGAAGAAATATCAATAACCTCAGATATGCAGATGACACCACCCTTACGGCAGAAAGTGAAGAGGAACTAAAAAGACTCTTGATGAGAACGTGGAGAGTGAAAAAGTTGGCTTAAAGCTCAACATTCAGAAATGGCATCTGGTCCCATCACCTCATGGGAAATAGATGGGGAAACAGTGGAAACAGTGTCAGACTTTATTTTTTGGGGCTCCAAAATCACTGCAGATGGTGACTGCAGCCATGAAATTAAAAGTCGCTTACTCCTTGGAAGGAAAGTTATGACCAACCTAGGTAGCATATTCAAAAGCAGAGACATTACTTTGCCAACAAAGGTTCGTCTAGTCAAGGCTATGGTTTTTCCTGTGGTCATGTATGGATGTGAGAGTTGTACTGTGAAGAAGGCTGAGTGCTGAAGAATCGATGCTTTTGAACTGTGGTGTTGAAGGAGACTCTTGAGAGTCCCTTGGACTGCAAGGAGATCCAATCAGTCCATTCTGAAGGAGATCAGCCCTGGGATTTCTTTGGAAGGAATGATGCTAAAGCTGAAACTCCAGTACTTTGGCCACCTCATGCGAAGAGTTGACTCATTGGAAAAGCCTCTGATGCTGGGAGGGATTGGGGGCAGGAGGAGAAGGGGACGACAGAGGATGAGATGGCTGGATGGCATCACTGACTCAATGGACTTGAGTCTGAGTGAACTCCAGGAGTTGGTGATGGACAGGGAGGCCTGGCGTACTGCAATTCATGGGGTTGCAAAGAGTCAGACACGACTGAGCAACTGAACTGAACTGAACTGAAGGGCAAAAGTATTTAAAGAACATTAAGGTATCTAGCTTAAAGCTGAATAAAATACTTGGAGATCCTCTGAAATACAAGATCTTGTATAGGCTCCCACAACTTCTAATAGTGAATTAAATGACTAAGGCGATTTTATAAAATATCAGGATTTGGCATGTAGCCCTTTTTAACCTTCTAATTACCCAGCTGAGCCTCCAAGAAAAATTGACTTGAAAGAAACGATCTTCCCCTACTACTTTAAGAATAGGTCATGTCTGCTTTAGCACCATTACATACATGTCATTTACACAAAATAACTCTTAAGTTAACTCGAAAAATCATATTATCCAAATCAAGTTGAGCAAGAGCATCATACACTTAAGTTATGCTTGGCTTGAGGGGAGGGGTCAGGGAGTGAACGTGAGTTGCAATAGTACTACTTAAATAATATAATTGACAAAAAGGAAGGGGTAATTAAGTGGTGCTCTCTTGTTCCTTTTACTTAGTCTTGACTTCAGGTGTATTTCCTACTGGAGAGGAATGTGCTTAATAAGGAATATATAATTCCCATATTAAGCCATTGAAAACCCCACTTCCTTTTGAGAAGGGTAGTAAGAGATTGGGTTTCAGGTATTCTTCTGAACAGGATAAATAGAAGAAAACCATAGCAGTCCTATATTGCAATGATGCCTTAGAATGATTATCATCTGCCTCTTTCAGACTCTAATCTCTGAGGACTACATAAATTCCATGTGATCAAATTCTCCCAAGGCTATTACTTCAAGAGAAGGAGCCTGCAACATTGTTTTCTTTTTCAAGGAATAACTTATAGGATAGGAATCACATATAGATTTGACATGTAATTATTATCAGTTCAATTTTTTTTTCCTTTTGGCAGTGAAGCTAATAGAAACTAATAAATTAAAAACCCAAAAGTATAGACAAGTCGTGCCCAGTTCAACCAGCAGTTCTATTCACTCAGAAGTATCATTCACTTCAGTTCAATTCAGTTCAGTCACTCAGTCGTATCCGACTTTTTGTGACCCCCATGGATCGCAGCACACCAGGCTTCTCTGGTGAGAGTGTTAACTCCTCTGGGCCCGCCAGCATAATAAACCTGAGTTCTCCAACTCTCCGAGTGTGGTGCTTGGTTTCTCTTTTTTCTCTCCCTAGTTCTCTCCTTAAGTGATAAGACATAATTTATGTAGGCTATCCTCCAGAAATAGGTTAGCAACTTCTATTGCATCATCCTCTAAAATGAGATAATCAATAACAGAACCTTAAAAATCCCAAATATACCAGCAAAATTATATGTATGCTTTGTCCAATGAATGAATGAGAACACACTGATCTAATTAGTAAGGACTAGATCCCAAAGAAAGGCAATGCCAAAGAATGCTCAAACTACCACACAATTGCACTCATCTCACACGCTAGTAAAGTAATGCTCAAAATTCTCCAAGCCAGGCTTATGCAATACGTGAACTGTGAACTTCCAGATGTTCAAGCTGGTTTTAGAAAAGACAGAGGAGCCAGAGATCAAATTGCCAATATCCGCTGGATCATGGAAAAAGCAAGAGAGTTCCAGAAAACATCCATTTCTGCTTTATTGACTATGCCAAAGCCTTTGACTGTGTGAATCACAATAAACTGTGGAAAATTCTGAAAGAGATGGGAATACCAGACCACCTGACCTGCCCCTTGAGAAACCTATATGCAGGTCAGGAAGCAACAGTTAGAACTGGACGTGGAACAACAGACTGGTTCCAAATAGGAAAAGAAGTACATCAAGACTGTATATTGTCACTCTGCTTATTTAACTTATATGCAGAGTGCATCATGAGAAATTCTGGGCTATAAGAAGCACAAGCTAGAATCAAGATTGCCGGGAGAAATGTCAATAACCTCAGATATGCAGATGACACCACCCTTATGGCAGAAAGTGAAGAGGAACTAAAAAGCCTCTTGATGAAAGTGAAAGAGGAGAGTGAAAAAGTTGGCTTAAAGCTCAACATTCAGGAAATGAAGATCATGGCATCTGGTCCCATCATTTCATGGGAAATAGATGGGGAAACAGTGGAAACAGTGTCAGATTTTATTTTGGGGGGCTCCAAAATCACTGCAGATGGTGACTGCAGCCGTGAAATTAAAAGTCGCTTACTCCTTGGAAGGAAAGTTATGACCAACCTAGGTAGCATATTCAAAAGCAGAGACATTACTTTTCCAACAAAGGTCTGTCTAGTCAAGGCTATAGTTTTTCCAGTGGTCATGTATGAATGGGAGAGTTGGACTGTGAAGAAAGCTGAGTGCCAAAGAATTGATGCTTTTGAACTGTGGTGTTGGAGAAGACTCTTGAGAGTCCCTTGGACTGCAAGGAGATCCAAACAGTCCATTCTAAAGGAGATCGGTCCTGGGTGTTCTTTGGAAGGAATGATGCTAAAGATGAAACTCCAGTACTTTGACCACCTCATCTGAGGAGTTGACTCATTGGAAAAGATTCTGATGCCTGGAGGGATTCAGGGCAGGAGGAGAAGGGGACGATAAAGGATGAGATGGCTGGATGGCATCACTGACTCGATGGACATGAGTTTGAGTGAACTCCGGGAGTTGGTGATGGACAGGGAGGCCTGGCGTATTGCAATTCATGGGGTAACAAAGAGTTGGACGTGACTGAGCGACTGAACTAAACTGAGATAAATAAAAACATATTTAAAATAAATATATCTATAATGCATTTGCCAGAGGCAATTTTTTATGGTTTTATTGATTTATATATATACAATGTTATAGGAACCCAAAAAAGTCTACAAGTAATAAATGCTGGAGAGGGTGTGGAGAAAAGGGAACCCTCTTACACTGTTGGTGGGAATGCAAACTAGTGCAGCCACTATGGAGAACAGTGTGGAGATTCCTTAAAAAACTGGAAATAGACATGCCTTATGATCCAGCAATCCCACTGCTGGGCATACACACTGAGAAAACCAGAAGGGAAAGAGACACGAGTACCCCAATGTTCATCGCAGCACTGTTTATAATAGCCAGGACATGGAAGCAACCTAGATGTCCATCAGCAGATGAATGGATAAGAAAGCTGTGGTACATATACACAATGGAGTATTATTCAGCCATTAAAAAGAATACATTTGAATCAGTTCTAATGAGGTGGATGAAACTGGAGCCTATTATACAGAGTGAAGTAAGCCAGAAAGAAAAACACCAATACAGTATACTAACGCATATATATGGAATTTAGAAAGATGGTAACAATAACCCTGTGTACGAGACAGCAAAAGAGACACAGATGTATAGAACAGTCTTATGGACTCTGTGGGAGAGGGAGAGGGTGGGAAGATTTGGGAGAATGGCATTGAAACATGTAAATATCATGTATGAAATGAGTTGCCAGTCCAGGTTCGATGCACGATACTGGATGCTTGGGGCTGGTGCACTGGGACGACCCAGAGGGATGGAATGGGGAGGGAGGGGGGAGGAGGGTTCAGGATGGGGAACACATGTGTACCTGTGGCGGATTCATTTTGATATTTGGCAAATCTAATACAGTTATGTAAAGTTTAAAAATAAAATAAAATTAAAAAAAAAAAAAAAAAAAAAAAAAAAAAATTTTTGCTAGACTACTAAGCCTATTTCATTTATATAAACCTGTATTCCATTTGATTATGTAAATATGTCTTGTTTACTCATGGAACTTAAATACTTTTGAGTATTTAAGTTGTGAGTCATACAGTCAATATTTAAATATTTGTATAAAATTAGGTGTAAACAGTCTGTATAATTCATCTAAGAGCTGCTGCTGCTGCTGCTAAGTCGCTCCAGTCGTGTCTGACTCTGTGCGACCCCATAGACGGCAGCCCACCAGGCTCCGTGGCCCCTGGGATTCTCCAGGCAAGAACACCAGAGTGGGTTGCCATTTCCTTCTCCCATCTGAGAGCTACATTTTACTTATTCAGAAATACTAGTAAGGTATTGATTTTATTTGGTTTGTACTTATTTATTGTACCTCTTTATGTATGTATTGTTCCTCTTTAATCATCATATTTATGCTTTTCCCATTTGATTGCTTAAAAGGAGAAAGGACATAAACTCATACATATTCCAGTCACAATTCTTTGCTGACATGATCTTTTTATGTTCAATAATTCACCTATCACATGTCACTCACACCATCTTGGTATTCATATCTCTGACCTACTTGACATTCAGCAGTCTTGTTCTCTTCTTGATCAGCAACTGAGGAAAGAAAAATAGTCATAAATACATGGATTTCTGGCATGAATTTATAAAGAATACTATTCATGGCAAAAACGCTCTGTATCTGAAACGTGAGATGCAAGATCCCCGTACAAAGCATGAGAGACTGAGCAAATGAGCGAGGAAAAGTGTTCAGTTTGAAACTGTTCAATCTGGGGGTGAAAAATAGACCATCTGAAGAGGCTTTAACTAGGGACCAGTGACAAATGTGGCTCCGCAAAAGTGCTGTGCATTAAGGAGTCATTTTCCTTCCACTTCTCTCACAGTCTTCTCCATCTCTCCTCGCACTATCAGGTAGAAATGAGAACACAGTTTCTCTGCCATGTACAAAAGGGGCCTCATGTTTTCCTCCTTGGCCCAAGACCGTAGCTACATAGGCAGTGGATAGTTTTCACCACTTGTATCTTCACTTTCAGATGAAATTTTTGAATTGAAAATTAAGCAACCATAAAGTAAATAAAGGAATATTATTTTGTAATTAGTAGTTATATATACTGATAAGGCAAACATCCATAATAAGATAGAGGCAGAATTGAGAAGCTAACATTCAAATAATCCTTATAGTCAATAATACTAATGAAACCAGTATTATTCATTAAACATTATTTAGCTTTGTGAACCAGTTACTGAGATAAAAACATTCAGTATTCATTAAATCTTCAAGACATTCTTATGAATAGATATTATTATTATATGTTTTAGAGATAAGAAAACCAAAGCTCAAAGTAACATAACTAGTAAGTGATAAAGGCAGATTTCAATATATTTTTGTCTCATCTCAGGACCCAATTTAATAATCTGATTGTACCACTGCTTTCATAGTCTTTTTAAAATGATATCACTATTTTTATCTCCTTTCATAAGAATATAATAACATGAAAAGACTTATTAGAATAAATCTCAGATCATGAATTACCTGGAAAAATGTGTTTCATGTAATTCATGAAGTTCTCATAGTGTAACACATTTCTTAAAACCTTTTTAGAGGAAAGATTTAAATAGCTGATAGTCTGAAAAAAATAGCATAACTCATTATAACCATTATTATTTGGGGCATTTTAATAAAATGGGGAATCTCACTGACAAGCCACACCTTGCTATATTGTGATATTCTTTGTTATAATGAACATTTTTTTTGGAGGGAGAAAAAAGTCTAATGTACGAAGAACATGTATGTTTATTTGTGAAATATATTTTATCAACCAATTGCATTTTTTAGTTTTATACACTAAAATTTACTTTTAAGTGTTATTTTCAAAACATTAGTGTCTATTCTCCATTTTTCCCCAGCCTCCCTAAGATTAGTTTTTAACAGACCGTATTTTTCAAAATCATAGTGGTCACTTAATTCTTCTCATATCTTGATCATGTTATATTTTACTTCCTGAGTATGGACATTGGCCTTATTTAACCTGCTCTTCTGATCAGTTAATTTGTGGTCTTTTAGTTAAGGTTGTCTTATGAGATATACATGAATAAGTTGTGTAAATATACCCAGTGCCTTATCTCTAGTAATATAAGACATACACACACAAAGAGAGAGAGGTTGGTCTATCTACTAACTTCAGATTTGAAATAATGAAAAAATTTAAGAAACTATTTGTATTTGCCATAGAACATGCTTCAGGGAAATGAAAGATGATCAAAGAGTAAAAAATAAATTGCATGCAAGAAAGAAAAAATCAATTTATAAAACTTTGAATTATATATATTAAATTAACTATGGTAGAAGAACCTGGTAGAAGAAAGATATAAAGTAATATGTTCCACTGAAATATAAAAAATATTTCCATATATCACTGAATTTCATAATAAGTTTTAAGAGTGACAAAAGGAGCTATTGTATGGATTGAAATGGATTCAGAACACCTTTAGGGGCACTTAAAAGGTAAAATCAGTGATTATGGTCACATTTAAGAAAGGAAAAAAAAAGAGAGAAGAAAAAAACACAACAATGAAAAAGATATATATGTCTTTTAATTATTTAAACCCATGGAATTAAGGGCCATAATGAAGAGGAAAAGTTAAAGTTTTACATAACCTCCTGCTCATTCTGCTTCTATAACTAATCTTGCTCCTTGCAGTCTGGATCACATAGGTCAAGTAGCTTCAGAAAGTGGGGATTTACAATACTAGGAACTGGAGCTTATCTCACTCACCCTTGTCTTGCTCTTTGCAATTGCCCAGCCCCTGCAAACATGCTTAATGCTTGTCCATGTAAAGGTCAGGCATCCCCCTCCTCGTCTCGACTGCTGTTCCCATGCACAAGAAGCCCCTATTAGCAGCTAGCATTGCCCACTATAGTCTGTTGATAAAAATTTTGTAACCCCTTTGCTCAGGGCTGAGAGATTGGAGTGTTAACTCCTTTGAGCCCACTAGCATAATAAACCTGAGTTCTCCAACTCTCCTAGTGTGGTGCTTGGTTTCTTGGTTACTGGTTTCTGCAACATTTCTGGAGGCCCCAGTTAGATTCCAACCATGCTGGCCCCTTGAGCTTGCAGACTGGTGGCTCAGTTGGGCTGGAGCAGAGAAACCCCAGGACAAACGAGGAGGTGCTCCACCTGACGGTACTCTGGGTTCTCTTTCAGACCAGTGTTCCGACTGTCTGGACAGCCAGACCCTGACCGGGCTCACTGGAGGGACAAACCAACTCACCAGGAATGGCCACAGAATCGGGTAAGGCCCTGGGGCCAGTCCCCAGTCAGATCTACCCAAATGGATAGAAGAGGAGACTGATCACCTCCTTGGAGTTCCCAGGACTGGAGCAACAGTTAAGGAAACCTAGGAACTCAGGAGAAGGGAGGCACTGTGATAGCCTCTGAATGACTGTGAGTGTGTGATTGCTAATTGAAGGAGTGAGAGAAAATTTTCTTTTTGGAAACTGAAAAACCAATTCTTTTCGCATATGCAATTAAAAACAACTAGCTTGTTAAAAGGCTTGCCTTGGAAAAAGCTTGAAGTTAACCCTTTCCATGTCCTTGAAATACACAGCCCACTTTGCCTGAGACCTCAGCCTCGGGCAAATTAGAACTTCAAACAAAGAAAAAAAAAAAAGGGTGGGAGATCAAAGAGATATTCTAACTCTCAAACAGAAAACTATAAGATCTCTGTCTGTCTGTCTGGATTTATGTATGTCTTACTGTATGTGTTTTGTTTTTTTCTGATAATATTGTTGATGTTGTAAATAATTTCTAATTTAATTTGTCTAAAGAAAAGTAATTGCTTACAAATCAAACAATTCTAAATACAATAAAAATTAACCTAAAATGTCAGATTCACATAAACTGGGAAATATTCAATATTAAATATATAATAATAATGTATGTTTGCTAATCTAATAAGAAAGTAGAATGTATGTTTTTAATAAAGAAGATATAAAAAATAAAATTACATTTATAAAGGGAAAAGAAAGTAGATCTGACTTACAGGTGGCTGTTACAGAAAGCGATTAAAAATTTGTGGAAAGTGGACCCTGAAAAAAAAGTTTTGTGCATGGTTAGGACTGACTAAGTTCAAAATAAATTTAATTAAGTTTACCTAAATGAGTTTAAAGTAAGCTGGTGCAAAACTTGAATTCGGCCTTTCTCTCTGTTAAGAGAACATACTTTCTTCAGATGTTGAACTACTTTTAATAATAGATTTAAGTTTCTTTACCTCTTAATTGATCTGTTCTATATTAACCTTTGAAATCTTTTGTTAATTTTGGCTAAGTAAATAACCATTATTTCACAGTAACTTATATGATCCTACCTGACTGTTATAAACCCTTTTGATAGTTATTGACAAAGCTTCCTAAATAACTTGACTTCTAGCTAACTTTGGGATGCTTCAGAGGGCCCCTGAGATAGCCCAAAGAGCTATTAAGCTACTTGGGTTCATTGGACATGTTAAATTACATGGGAAGTCCTGTTGAAGCAGTGATAAATCTTTTCAGGTTATACTATATGATTGATGTTACTAATATATATATCCTAAAATTGTGTGAAATTCACATAGATCTGATATGCCCTGGTAAAATGTGGTCAATTATAATTCTAGTTATCATATTAAAATGTCACATATCAACAGCAATGACCAGTTTTCTTTGTCAATTGCAATAGAATCAGGTTTTAAACATTCCTTCTATGATTTTACTCTCATGCCTTTAGAAGAATACTGCTAGTTCTTCAAGATTTATGGGAAAGACTGTCTACAATTAAGCAGATAAAAAACTTTCATTATTAACAGTAAGCTGGTACCAGACTGGAATTTGGTCTTCTCTCTGTTTAGAGAACAAAGTTTTCTTAGAATGCAAAAGAGACACTGATGTATAGAACAGTCTTATGGACTCTGTGGGAGAGGGAGAGGGTGGGAAGATTTGGGAGAATGGCATTGAAACATGTAAAATATCATGTATGAAACGAGTTGCCACTCCAGGTTCGATGCACGATGCTGGATGCTTGGGGCTGGTGCACTGGGACGACCCAGAGGGATGGGGAGGGAGGAGGGAGGAGGGTTCAGAATGGGGAATACATGTATACCTGTGGCGGATTCATTTTGATATTTGGCAAAACTAATACAATTATGTAAAGTTTAAAAATAAAATAAAATTAAAAAAAATGCAGCTTTCAATAAAAGATTATGAATTTCCTTGCCTTTAAGTGATTATTATTTGCTTTTAAAATCTTTTTGTTACTTTGGTAAAGTAAATAAACATCATTTAAGATTATGTTACATGTAGACAAAGCTCATTCTGCTTCTACAAAACATAACCCCTCATAGGTAGACTTTTGCTATCCTGAAGTCCTTAAAACATGGCAATAGTCTGCTTCTAAATCAAGAAATTGAAAATGGATAAACCACAGCTAAAAGTCAAAGAGCCAGGGCTGTGGGAAATCCAAGACTGCCACTTGGCTTTTCCCAGCTCCCTGACAGACCTCATTTTTATTTGATGGGTTAAAGCCTTCCCTGGCTACAGTGTTGATGCCCTCACAATGAGTTCTCAAAAAAAAAAAAAAAAAAAAAAAAAAGAAAATATTTTGTTTCACTGAATATTAAGTTCTAGTTTTGTTAATTAAGGTCTGTGCTTACTATGACTCACTTCTGAGATAGTTCCCCATTACATTGCTAAAAGGTTTAATTAAGTTATTAAAAGGACAATCTAAGATTGTTTCTAAAGCTTATCTCAGTAACCAATCTTTGGTAAAGGTCAGATGCTCCATGATGTACAACCAGGAGATTAACACTTGGCTATAATCATTTAACTGAGTCAGATGACCTGGGGCTATACCAGTCTATACCCAATGAAAGTTCTTGACTTAAATTCTTGCTTTTGACCTTACTAATACCTGCTAACTATATTATTTCCTATGTAGCTTGCTTCAGAAGATTATTTCTTACATTACCAAATGTATGACTGAGCCTGTGATAAAATGCTGATATACAGTTCCATATGAGATCAATACTTGTAATAATGTAATTCTATATAGGAAAGTTTTGACCAACCTAGACAGTATATTAAAAAGCAGAGACATCACTTTGCCAACAAAGGTCCATCTAGTCAAGGCTATGGTTTTTTCAGTGGTCACGTATGGATGTGAGAGTTGGACTGTAAAGCAAGCTGAGCACTGAAGAATTGATGCTTTTGAACTGTGGTGTTGGAGAAGACACTTGAGAGTCCCTTGGACTGCAAAGAGATCCAACCAGTCCATCCTAAAGGAAATCAGTCTTGGGTGTTCATTGGAAGGACTGATGTTGAAGCTGAAACTCCAATACGCTGGCCACCTGATGTGAAGAGCTGACTCATTGGAAAAGACCCTGATGCTGGGAAAGATTGAGGGCAGTAGGAGAAGGTGACAACAGAGGATGAGATGGTTGGATGGCATCACTGACTCAATGGACATGGGTTTGGGTGGACTCTGGGAGTTGGTGATGGACAGGTAGGCCTGGCATGCTGTGGTTCATGGGGTTGCAAAGAGTTGGACACAACTGAGCAACTGAACTGAATTGAACTCTAGATATTGTAAGAAGCAACAAGAGGAAATATTTTCCTGGACCAAAAGGCTAGTAAGACAGGTATGATTGAGAGACTTTCACTACTTACAAGGTCTGATCTAGTGACAACACCACTGAGTGGCCTAGCAATGAAATCTTTGTTAGATCTTGGAATGAGCCTTTCCAGCACCATGGGACACAATAACCAAGAAATGCACCCAAAACATGGTCAAATATGTGGCTATGAAGGGGCCTTGCTGATTGGAATTTGGCCCTTGCCAGCTGTCTCTACAAATATTAAATCATGACCACTATAAGATGCTGACCTTCAACACCCTCTTGAAAGGCATTCGGGGTAGAGACAAAAAATAAGGCACTCTGTGCTCTGGGAAAAATTCAGAAAAACAGGCCTTCAGATAGCCAGATGTTTTCAGGTAAAGATTTTTATGAGCCCAAATTCTTGCATCTTCTCATACCTAGAGAAACATTAATGTCATGAATCAATGTCTGGACCTGGTTCTCCTGGCTAGCCCCTCAGCAGCTTTCCTACAGCTATTAATCTTTGGGCCATATATCTTTAACTTTCTTTTTAAGTTTGTTTCTCCAAGTAGTAGTACAACAAGAACATCCCCTGGCCAACACCCAGACAATGCTGGAACAAGCTGCCTTATCATTTTGTGGACTCTCATCTCCCTCTGAAAATGCAGCCTGAGGTCCTCAGTCTATTCTCCCTTTGAGATCTTATACGGGAGACCACCCCCAGTGATGGTCTCACTTGAGACCACCAAAAGCTCAAGGGAGACCACCAACTAGCTGATCTGGAGATGTCCTGACACTTCCAGGCCCTGGAAAAGTCTTCTGCCATATCACTTGAGAAACCTTAGAAAGGACACCCATTCCTTTGGGCAATTGAGTTCATCCCTATCTTCCGGGAGATGAGGTATGGGTTAAAGATTGGAAAAAGGAACCAGTTCAGCCAGTTTTGGACAGGCCCTCACATGGTCATCCTGGCAAATCCTACTGCTGTTAAAGTTACAGGTTCCATCCCCTGGATCCACCACATCAGAGCCAAGAAAGCAGTGACTTCCTGTGATGAGGACACCTGGAAAGCAGTTCAGGACCCCCAAAACCTCCACAAGGTCCAGTTCCAAAGACAACAGCCCTCACCCATGAAGAACACTGAGCCCCGCTTTAGTCACTCTGGAAGCTTGACTAGTCAATGCAAGGCAGAAGCTGAGGATTCTTCAGCCTTTCTCCAGCCACACTCCAGCACCTGATCGGTCAACACACAGCTGAAGCTTGAGGAATCAGCTGTCAAAATATCGATGGATTTTCATTGTCAACCCTGGCCTCTATCCCTAATCAGTATTATTGCTGCGCTCTTCATTAGAGGTCCAACTAGACTCCCTGGCCAAGGTGGTTTTACAGAATAGGAGAGAGCTAGACCTACTGACAGCTGAAAAGAGGACTCTGCCTCTTCTTGAATAAAGAATGCTGCTTTTATGTAAACCAATCAGAAATAGTCAGGGACATGGCCCAACAGCCAACAGCTAAGGGAACAAATCATAAAAAGGAGAGAAACTAGCTAATTCCTGGAGTAATTGGAATAATATCTGGAGCTGGGCATCGTGGCTTCTCCCTTTAATAGGTCCTCTTTTTATGCTCTTTGCAGCACTCTTGTTTGGCCCTTGTATTCTCAATGCAGTTACCCAGGTCATAACCTCTTGGATTAAATCCATAAAGTTACAAATGGTAATAGCTCAATATAGGCCCCTGAACAATGGGGAGCTCTGAATGTCCTACCAAAACATGAGATGATGTTTTCGACAACAAGTGATAGAAGCATCAAGCGGGGGGAATGAAGAGGAAAAGTTAAAATTTTACATAACCTCCTGCTCATTCTGCCTCTATAGCTCAGCTTGCTCCTTGCAAAGTCTGGATCATGTAGGTCACATAGTCTCAGAAAGTGGGAATTTACAATACTAGGAACTAGAGCTTATCACACTCACCCTTGTCTTGCTCTTTGCAATTGTCTAGCCCCTGCAAACATGCTTAATCATGCCTGTCCATGTAAGATCAGGCATCTCCCTTCCCGGCTTGACTGTTGTTCCCACACACATGAAACCCCTTAGGTTGAACCAGCCTATTAGCAGCTAGTGTTTCCCACTATAGTCTGTCTATAAAAACCCTACAACCCCTTTGTTCAGGACTGAGAGATTGGAGTGTTACCTCCTCTGTGCCTGCTGGCATAATAAACCTGAGTTCTACAACTCTCCAAGTGTGGTGCTTGGTTTCTCGATTACTGGTTTCTGAAACAATGTGATTCCCAAATTAAATGGCCATGTGGTTATATGGAAAGTTGATAGAAATTAATCACTTTAACAGTCGGTTTAGTCCTTGGTAGAAAATAGTTTACTATAAAAAAAGACATGCATTGTTTTTTTAAGCCTTAAATGTGACAGTTAATCAGTTAGATAGGGGTTTACTGAATATGATAAATTAATGTGATCTGTCTTTAAGGAAAGAAGGGGGTGAGGTAACAAAGGGAACTACCTGGATTATATTGTAAAAATATTTATTAAATAATTAGTAACACCTATATAAAGTATAAATTTGTTACAAGGTACTTGCTATTTTTTTTTCTTTAGATACTTTGTGCACTTATATTTTGGTTACAAGGTTTATATATACAGCAAAATGTATACTTTACTGTGATCCTCACTTATTGGTTTAGTCACTAAGTTGTGTCTGACTCTTGGGATCCCATGAACTGTAGCCTGCCAGGCTCCTCTGTCCACAGGATTCTCCTGGCAAGAAGACTGGAGTGGGTAGCCATTTCCTTCTCCAGTCTCCTTCACTTGTTAGGGCAAATTAATATGTAATCCTATATATGTCAATAACACCTAGTTGTTAGAAATAAAAAATTCAAGGCTTATTTTTTAAATAATCATTTAGCAGAAAACCTTTGTATATTTTTATCTGAAACTTGGTTTTTTATATGTATTGTACATTTTTGTTGTTGACTGTCAAGTCCATTTAGCACTGAATTTTTCGTATATCTTAATACTTACCCACTCCAGTACTCTTGCCTGGAGAATCCCATGGATGGAGGAGCCTGGTAGGCTGCAGTCCATGGGGTCGCTAAGAGTTGGACACGACTGAGCGACTTCACTTTCACTTTTCACTTTCATGCATTGGAGAAGGAAATGGCCACCCCCTCCAGTGTTCTTGCCTGGAGAATCCCAGGGATGGGGGAGCCTGGTGGGCTGCCGTCTATGGGGTCGCACAGAGTCAGACACGACTGAAGTGACTTACCTTATTGTGTTAGAATGTCAGACATTGAGGGGAAAATGACTAAAATTAAGCAGTGTAGTAAGAAAATTACTTTCAAAAGGTATTCCTACATCTTCTGTGTGATAATAATTTTAGTGGCAGAGAGTATTGATTATCTAACTGTGATACTCTTTAATTAAACCCTGTTTACATATTTCAAAGGGAATGTGATCACTTGTGAAGTAACACATTTTCTGTGTTTCTAATAAAAGCTGTGCCTAATGTTTTAATTTAGCAGTTTAAATGATACTCCTAGAGATAAGTTCACTAGCTTCACAAAAAATACTGGTTTATATACTCACATTTGAGAGCCTTAAACATTTTACAAATGGTCCTAAACATTTCTTCATCATTTAGTATCTTCAGAAAACAAGTGCAGATTCTTTTACTTCAATTAGGTATTATCGTGTGCCTGATATGTTCCACAACTGTTACTTTCTCAAAATTATCTTGTCATCTTTATTTAAAACCCATTTCAGGTAACCATCTCAAGTAACACTCTCATGTGCCCACCTACTGCCTGCCTCCATTCTCATTAAGAAAAAGCTTCATAAACGGGGGAAAAGGTTGGGAGGGGGGAAATACCCCTATATATAAAGAAAAGGTTTCAGACGCACAGGCAAGGAGTGGTCTGCAGAGGGTGCCATGGGTCATCCAGAGTTCTTTGGGCAACTGGCTGCTGCTTGAGCACACTTCACCATCCTTCCCCTCTTGACCTGGCCTTCTGGTGATGCGCCTCAGTACCCCTTTACTTCCATGTTTCAAAGCTCTCCTAGCTGGTTTTTATTAGGAGTGCTGCTCTTTTTATTAATTTGCCTAGTGTTTGACTTACCCAGTAGAACTAAAACCCCTACCCCATTATGTATGCTCAGAGCCACCAACTTGTTCTATAAAGGGTCAGAGAATAAATATTTGAATCTGTCTAGTTCCTCTATGTTCCACATTTTGCTGTTTTGGCAGGAAATCAGAAACAGACAATGCTTAAAGGAGTAAGTATAACTATATTCCAATAAACATTACTTACTGACACTGAAATTTGTATTTCATGTGTCAGGAAATAGTCGTCTTTTGTTTTTTTCAACTATTTAAATCTAACGTAATGCATTATACTCTAGTATAAAATATGTCAGTCAGAACTGGTGGCTCAGATGATAAAGAATCTACCTGCAGTGCAGGATACCTGAGTTCGCAATGCAGGAGGCTTGGGTTTGATTCCTGGGTTGGGAAGATCCACTAGAAAATGGAATGGCTACCCACTCCAGAATTCTTGCCTGGAGAAGTCCATGGACAGAGGAGCCTGGCAGGCTATAGTTCATGGAGTCACAAAAAGTCTGGATGCAACTAGGCAACTAACATTTTCACTTTATTGACACTGAAATTTGAATTTCATGTGTCAGGAAATAGTCATAATTCTTTTCAGCCATTTAAATTAAATGTAATATATTATGCTTTAGTATAAAATGACACTCAGAATGAATATAATTTTCCAGGTATAGTTTTAATCAATGTATTAATACAGTGGATTGAGAACATTGCTTTTCAACCTCTGGATATAGGTCTGGTTTGGGATAATCTAAGACTTTTTTCAAGAAAAGACTTCTCCCCTAGAGTCTTAATTAAAACGAACAACTTCATTTTGTGTCTTATCTTTTTTACCTGTTAATATAAGTCACAATGGCCCTCAGATTTTCAGTGGGACGTTTCTACTCTTCTCCCACTAGGAAGGATGCAATATGCCCTGGGCCCTGAACATGCCTACAAGTTCATGATAGTGATGCCAAGAATGCAAGGTGTCACCAGTTCTTTATCTGGGCTATTCTTCAGGCTTGTGTTCACAGCAAGCACTTACATAAGGCAGTATATAATTCTCTGGAATGAAGGGCATGGTCTGCTTACCATTTACTGTAAAAACAGTGATTCCCCCAAGCCCTGAGTTACTTTCTTATAATGCAGCCCACTGTTTGTGCTGGAGCCCACGCAGGCCAATCTGTGTCATCCTCTTGTTGGCTCAAATGTGAAGTCTGCCTTCTGCTTTTTCCATGAGTAATAAAGTTTTTGTTTATGATAAATAAGCATGTTAAAAGTGGGAGGCTTGAAGTTAAAGAAAATAAACAAATGAAAACATATATCGCTTTAAATGAGACATCATAAATAGAGGAGGGGATCAAAAGAACTACAAAAGAACATTAACCTTATGAAATGCTTGGCATAAATACATGGGGAGTTGAAGAATACTAAAAATGCCACCTAAGGGTTGTATTAGTTTTCCAGGGCTGCTGTAGCAAAACACCATACACTGTGTGGCTTAAAATAATAGAAATTATTCTTTCACAGTTTTGGAGGCTCAGTTCACTTCAGTTCAGTCACTCAGTCGTGTCCATCTCTTTGCTACCCCATGAATCGCAGCATGCCAGGCCTCCCTGTCCATCACCAAGTCCCAGAGTTCACTCAGACTCACGTTCATTGAGTCAGTGATGCCATCCAACCATCTCATCCTCTGTCGTCCCCTTCTCCTCCTGCCCCCAATCCCTCCCAGCATCAGAGGCTTTTCCAATGAAGCAACTCTTTGCATGAGGTGGCCAAAGTACTGGAGTTTCAGCTTTAGCATCATTCCTTCCAAAGAAATCCCAGGACTGATCTCCTTCAGAATGGACTGGTGGGATCTCCTTGCAGTCCAAGGGACTCTCAAGAGTCTTCTCTAACACCACAGTTCAAAAGCATCAATTCTTTGGCGCTCAGCCTTCTTCACAATCCAACTCTCACATCCATACATGACCACAGGAAAAACCATAGCCTTGACTAGACGGACCTTTGTTGGCAAAGTAACATCTCTGCTTTTGAATATGCTGTCTAGGTTGGTCATAGCTTTCCTTCCAAGGAGTAAGCATCTTTTAATTTCATGGATGCAGGCACCATCTGCAGTGATTTTGGAGCCCAAAAAACTAAAGTCTGACACTGTTTCCACTGTTTACCCATCTATTTCCCATGAAGTGCTGGGACCGGATGCCATGATCTTCCTTGTCTGAATGTTGAGCTTTAAGCCAACGTTTTCACTCTCCACTTTCACTTTCATCAAGAGGCTTTTTAGTTCCTCTTCACTTTCTGCCGTAAAGGTGGTGTCATCTGCATATCTGAGGTTATTGATATTTTTCCCGGCAATCTTGATTCCAGCTTGTGTTTCTTCCAGTCCAGCGTTTCTCATGATGTACTCTGCATGTAAGTTACATAAGCAGGGTGACAATATACAGCCTTGACGTACTCCTTTTCCTATTTGTAACCAGTCTGTTGTTCCATGTCCAGTTCTAACTGTTGCTTCCTGACCTGCATACAAATTTCTCAAGAGGCAGATCAGGTGGTTTGGTATTTCCATCTCTTTCAGAATTTTCCACAGTATTGTGATCCACACAGTCAAAGGTTTTGGCATAGTCAATAAAGCAGAAATAGATGTTTTTCTGGAACTCTCTTGCTTTTTCCATGATCCAGCGGATGTTGGCAATTTGATCTCTGGTTCCTCTGCCTTTTCTAAAACCAGCTTGAACATCATATTGGAGATGATGGCAATTGGAGAATTTTGAGCATTAATTTACTAGCGTGTGAGATGAGTGCAATTGTGCGGTAGTTTGAGCATTCTTTGGCATTGCCTTTCTTTGGGATTGCAATGAAAACTGACCTTTTCCAGTTGCAGGCTAGATGCCTACAATCAAGTTGTTGGTAGGGCCTGGCTTTCTTTAAAGGTTCTCAGGAGGAATCCTTCCTTGTCATTTACATTTACAACCATTACATTGACAACATTACAGTGGTTCCAGCAAGCCTTGTCCTTCCTTGTCTTGTAGATGCATTAGTAAATGTCTGCCATCATCTTCACATGGCTTTCTCACCTGTGTGTCTGTGTGCAGACTTTCCTCTTTTTATAAGGATCATAATCCTTGGAGCAGGGTCTACCCTAAACTAATATGACTTCATCTTGACTTGATTACATTTCCAAATATCATGTTTCCAAATGAAGTCATAGTCACAAGTTCTAGGAATTAAGATTCCTACATATTTGGGGCAGGGACAGTTCAGCGCAGAACAGTGGTCTATGATTCAGTGTCTAATTTCTTCTGTGAGAACGTTAAATGTATTAAAACTTGAGGCCTTACTACTTTTTTTGTTATTGTTGTTTTTTAATCTCCTGTCCATTACCCCACTTTCCAGTTGTAGAGGTTGATTTTCATGGGACCTAAAGTGAGAGGGGAGAAAGAGAGAAGATAAACTAAAGTCTGATTCTGTTTTTGGAATCTCAGGGTTAGGTTAGGTAGAGTTAGTTCTTGCCCAGAGAGGATACAAGCTAACTAAATTCAAGGCAATATTTAAAACAATGACTGAGGAAAACTTCTAACATTCAAAAACAGTTAATATTTCGTTGTCCAAGAGTAAATTTATGGAATGGAAAAGGGGAAATGTTAGGTAGTTAGAATAGGAAAAATGAGTCCGGAATGGCAGTGGCTAAAAGACAAGGAAGGGTTAAGTCCGTGAAAATAGAACAAAGGAAGGTCTGAGGAATGGAGTGAGGACCTCAAGTAGAACAGACAGCACTCTGGCTAGCCCAATTTACATAAGGCAGGCCCAGGGGGAGGAGAAAAAACATATAAAAAGAGGAGCCAAAGTTGGGTCGGGGGCCTCTCTTCTCTTTTTGTCTTTTGAGTCAGTGTGCCCTCATGTCTCAGGCATGTATTTTCCTTTATTTTCTAAATAATACTGAGCTGTAACACGGAGCTGTAACACCGGTCCGTCTGAGAGCTGTAAAATTGGTCCATCCGTTGCTTCAAATTTTTGTTGCGATGAGACAGAACCAAGGAAATTACAAACTCCTCTGATGGCAAATGAGAAAAAAGAAAATGGTGTCCTAGCGGGAATGAGATGGTTCTAGTTTGTGACCTAGGCTGTGAGGATCTCACTTTGACGCAGTATTGCCATGTACATGCTGGTCATCATGGTCTTTCATTTAGATCAGTCAGCTCTCAAAGTATGTTTTAAATTTGAGTAATTTTACTTAGATGAGCAATCTGGCACCCTTGTGCCAACATATCAAAATGAATGTCACAACTATGATCTAAATATTAAAACCTTTGATAAGTGAATTTCCATTTTTCAGTTAAAAATTAACCACAGTTTTTTCTCTCTCTTCTAACCCCTTATTTTCTAATCAGTGGTTATTTGGTTCCCAGCATACCCTTCTTTCTTTTTCCTTGCCCATTGTCACCCTCTTAAATCAGCTTCTCTATACCTCTCAGTTTGACTCTTGCAAAGGCTTGATAATTGGCTTGCCAACACCTGTTGGTTTTTTCTGCTCTAATTCTCCTTTAGAATTCCACTTAGACTGAGCTATTTAAAACACATCTCTGATTTGAAAAAAAAAAAAAAAATCCTGAACCAGTTAAGATAAATAAAACTCTTCAGTGTTTTAAAATGTGATCCAAACTACTTTCCATTCATATACTCCACTTAGCATTTACAACCTTTGTAAAAATAAACATCTCATGTTTTCCCTTCCTCATGCATTTTCTCCAGTAATGACTCATTCTTGAAATAATGTATCTTCTACATCTCCATTTGTTAAAACCCTTCCAATTTTCCAAGCTTTGGCCAAAATATAGTGTTTTATAGCTCACGAAAACCCAGAGGAAAATTCCATCAAGACCAACCATTTATTAATCTATCCTTTTAAATCAGTGCAATTTATTCCAGACACAAAAATCAATCCGTGGTGCTATGTAAGTGTCATTTCACATGCAGACTACATAGACAGTGCTGTGTGGTCATGAACTCTAATGCTTGTGCAATACTAACTATAACTCAGTTTCTACTGTTAGGTTTAATACAATGGATTTTTCAATTCATTATTTTTCAAGCATAGAAATTATTTCTTTTGGTTGTTAGACATGGTTAAATGCCTCATACTAAACTTCACAGAAGTAGGTCTTAGACAAAAAGGTGAGACATACCTCTTGTTTTTACATTTTGAAAGGAATGTGTCAAAGAATTAGTTAATATTTGGCAAGCTACAGTCTTACATTTAGGAAAGACATTCTTATGCCCAAATAATGTAAATAACAAGTAAAGGAAAATAGATTAGTGAATGAACCTGAATCTCAAAGTAATATTCTTTTCAGAATAATGTTGTTGTTGTTCAGTTGCTAAGTCATATCTGGCTTTTTATGACTCCATGTACTGCAGCATCCCAGGCTTCCCTGTCTCCCACTCATCCTATGCTTCCCTAGTCTTCTTTTGCCATCAATCTTTCCCAGCCTCAGGGTATTTTCCAGTGAGTCATCTCTTTGCATTGGAGTTTCAGCTTCAGCATCAGTCCTTCCAATGAATATTCAGGATTGATTTCCTTTAGGACTGATTGATTAGATCTCCTTACAGTCCAAAGGACTTTCAAGAATCTTGTCCAGCACCACAATTCAAAAGCATCAATTCTTCAGTACTTAACTTTCTTTACAGTCCAACTCTCACATCAGTACATGACTACTGGAAAAAATCATAGCTTTGTCCAGATGGACCTTTGTCAGCAAAGGTCTTTGCTTTTTTTTTTTTATTTTTTATTTTTTTTAATTTTATTTTATTTTTAAACTTACATAACTGTATTAGATTTGCCAAATAGGTCTTTGCTTTTTAACATGCTGTCTAGATTTGTCATAGCTTTCCTTCCAAGGAGAAAGTGTCTTTTAATTTCATGGCTGCAGTCACTGTTCTCAGTGGTTTTGGAGCCTAAGAAAATAAAATGTGTCAATGCTTTTACTTTTCCCCCGTCTATTTGCTATGAAGTGATAAGACCAGATACCATGGTCTTAGATTTCTGAATGTTGAGTTATTAGCCAACTTTTTCACTCTTCTTTTTCATCCTCATCAAGACGCTGTTTAGTTCCTCTTCACTTTCTGCTATTAGAGTGGTATTATCTGCATCTAAATATTTGAGGTTGTTGATATTATTGGAATGATGGGACCTATTAAATTTTAAAAGAGGATGGAATAATTTGAAATAATATTTTGAAGCAGGGAAATGCTGATCATACATTTTCATCTTAAGAAAGATAAAGTTTAAGTGAATAAATAGGATTTATTTGAATGACTGAGGGAAAGGCTAGGATGTAGATGGATTCTTCTTGAAGAAGTTCATGGACTTAATAAGGAAATACAGACAAAAGTTTGCAGGATGAGTGGCAGTGCAGGAGATTTGGTTGTAGATGAAGACATGCAGACAGTTTTTGAAATGAGAGGTTTGATACTGAATGATTACTGCAAAAGTTTTTTTTTAATCAGAAAATATAATAAAATAGGGATACCCCCAACAATGAAATTATTAGATTTATATGGTAGCATCATAGGTGGTATAACAAAAATGAACTTTCTGGAAACTGAAAGAACACCTATATGTTAATCAATGATAGAGAAGACACCCAAAGATCAACCACTGAAGAGTGTGCTCATCCCAACTCTTCATATCCCTTCTAATAACCCACAATATTCATTTTTTTTAATCACAATGCTCCATGTGATAACTACCAAGTGATAAAATTTGAAAAATATTTAGCATTTTTCCATCCAGTACTCTGTCCTCACATTTCTTCAAGTGTATTCTACACAAATCAGCAGAACTATATTAGGAACTGAAAGGAATAAAAAGGGACAAAATTCAGGCACAAGCTACAAAAAAACCCAAAATAAATCAAACTGAATGATCCAGATTGATTAAATATGTATTTAAAGAATATATTTCCAGAATAAGACCTAGAGAATATGGCTTCTTTTAGAACACATGCTTGCACATGCACATAACTCTTTTCAGCATTTTATTTTGTCTTCCACCAACACCATTGTCTTCTAATATTATTTACTAGTTTTTTAGCTAACATGTTCTATACAAATATAGTCATGATAGGGAGAATGTAATAATAATAACATCATTACCACTGATTAACTTTCATTTGCACAAAGACTAGAAAGTAATTTCTCATAAAAACTCAATTTCAATTTTACTTTATTAAATATTATTGTTTGAAACAGTTTGGAGTTTCTTCAAAAAAAAATTGAAAATAAACCACCATATTATTCTGCAATTCTATTGTTGGGTATACATTCAAAGAAAATGAGAATACTCGTTCAAAAGATGTATCTTCCCAATGTTCATAGCAGTGTTATTTATAGTAGCAAAGATATATAATCAACCTAAGTGCCCACCAAATGATGAATGGATAAAGAAGATATGAGAATAGATATGCATATGTATATAGAGACACACACACGTAATGTAACATCACTCAGCTTAAAGTGAAGTCGCTCAGTTGTGTCTCGCTCTTTGCAACCCCATGGACTGTGGCCTACCAGGCTTCTCCATCCATGGGATTCTCCAGGCAAGAATTCTGGAGTGGGTTACCATTTCCTTCTCCAGGGGATCTTCCCAACCCAGGGATCGAACCCGGGTCTCCCGCATTGGAGGCAGACACTTTAACCTCTGAGCCACCAGGGAAGACTAATGTAACATCACTTACCCATAAAAAAGATGAAATTCCATTTGTAAAAATGTGGAGTGTAATACACTCCAGGGAAGACCTAGAGTGTATTACACTTAGTGAAATATTAGAGAAAAACAAACTATGTTATCACTTACATGTGGAATCTAAAACAAATATATATTTAGTTATTTGGCCCATTTTTTGATTGGGTCATTTATTTTTCTGGAGTTGAGCTGTAGGAGTTGCTTGTATATTTTTGAGATTAGTTGTTTGTCAGTTGCTTCATTTGCTATTATTTTCTCCCATTCTGAAGGCTGCCTTTTCACCTTGCTAATAGTTTCCTTTGATGTGCAGAAGCTTTTAAGTTTAATTAGATCCCATTTGTTTATTTTTGCTTTTATTTCCAATATTCTGGGAGGTGGGTCATAGAGGATCCTGCTGTGATGTATGTCGGAGAGTGTTTTGCCTATGTTCTCCTCTAGGAGTTTTATAGTTTCTGGTCTTACGTTTAGATCTTTAATCCATTTTGAGTTTATTTTTGTGTATGGTGTTAGAAAGTGTTCTAGTTTCATTCTTTTACAAGTGGTTGACCAGTTTTCCCAGCACCACTTGTTAAAGAGATTGTCTTTAATCCATTGTATATTCTTGCCTCCTTTGTCAAAGATAAGGTGTCCATATGTGCGTGGATTTGTCTCTGGGCTTTCTATTTTGTTCCATTGATCTATATTTCTGTCTTTGTGCCAGTACCATACTGTCTTGATAACTGTAGTAGAGTCTGAAGTCAGGTAGGTTGATTCCTCCAGTTCCATTCTTCTTTCTCAAGATAGCTTTGGCTATTCGAGGTTTTTTGTATTTCCATACAAATTGTGAAATTATTTGTTCTAGCTCTGTGAAGAATACCGTTGGTAGCTTGATAGGGATTGCATTGAATCTAAATAGACATTTCTCCAAAGAAGACATACAGATGGCTAACAAACACATGAAAAGATGCTCAACATCACTCATTATCAGAGAAATGCAAATCAAAACCACTATGAGATACCATTTCACACCAGTCAGAATGGCTGCAATCCAAAAGTCTACAAGCAATAAATGCTGGAGAGGGTGCGGAGAAAAAGGAACCCTCTTACACTGTTGGTGGGAATGCAAACTAGTACAGCCACTATGGAGAACAGTGTGGAGATTCCTTAAAAAACTGAAAATAGAACTGCTTTATGACCCAGCAATCCCACTGCTGGGCATACACACTGAGGAAACCAGAAGGGAAAGAGACACGTGTACCCCAATGTTCATCGCAGCACTGTTTATAATAGCCAGGACATGGAAGCAACCTAGATGTCCATCAGCAGATGAATGGATAAGAAAGCTGTGGTACATATACAGAATGGAGTATTACTCAGCCCTTAAAAAGAATACATTTGAATCAGTTCTAATGAGGTGGATGAAACTGGAGCCTATTATACAGAGTGAAGTAAGCCAGAAAGAAAAACACCAATACAGTATACTAACGCATATATATGGAATTTAGAAAGATGGTAACAATAACCCTGTGCACGAGACAGCAAAAGAGACACTGATGTATAGATCAGTCTTATGGACTCTGTGGGAGAGGGAGAGGGTGGGAAGATTTGGGAGAATGGCATTGAAACATGTGTAATATCATGTATGAAACGAGTTGCCAGTCCAGGTTCAATGCACGATACTGGATGCTTGGCGCTGGTGCACTGGGACGACCCAGAGGGATGGTGTAGGGAGGGAGGAGGGAGGAGGGTTCAGGATGGGGAACACATGTATACCTGTGGCGGATTCATTTTGATGTTTGGCAAAACTAATACAGTGTTTCAGGTTTAAAAATAAAATAAAATTTAAAAAATAAAAAAATAAAACAAATATATAATAAGAGTTTTAGAGAACAAACTGGTTTATCAGTGGTTACCAGTATGGAGGGGGCCTCCCTAGTGGCTCAGAAGGTAAAGAATCTGCCTGAAATGCAGAAGACACAGGTTCAGTCCCTGGGTTGGACAGATTCCCTGGAGAAGGAAATGGCAACCCACTCCAGTGTTCTCACCTGGGAAATCCCATGGACAGAGGAGCCTGGTAGGCTACAGTCTATGGAGTCTCAAAGAGCTGGACACAACTGAGCAACTAGTAAACACCCACACAACACCCCAGTATAGAGAGGGAAGGGTTGGATGGAAATGGGCATGGGATTAAAAGACACGAACTGCCAAATATAAAATAAATAAGCAACAAGAATATATTGTACAGCACTGGGAGAAACAGCCATTATTTTGGAATAACTTTAAATGGAGTATAAACCTATAAAAACATCAAATCAATGTGTTTTTGCATCTAAAACTAATATAATATTGTAAATCAACTCTAAAAATAGTGTTTCAATAACTGAAAAAAATATTTTGTAAGACAACTGCATAAAAAAAGGCTAGAATAATACTAAGAAGTTTAAAATCACCTATTATTTGGTTTCTAGAAACAAAACATACAACAGGTACTCTGGATTGTCAGGTAACTCCCTACCAAAAGCACCAAACCAGTTTATCGATTTTATTTAAACTACTGCAGTAAGGAAGAGATTAGAAGGGAGAATACTTAATAAGTTGAGTGATTTTATAGTGGTTTTTCAAGGTGGGCAACTGGTTGGTATTGGGTTGAAGTTACAGCATGCTGACTTTGGATTAGTGGAAGAAAGAGAAAGGAAGCTTTGATGGGCAATCTGGAAGTCTTGATAAAGCATCAGTTTTAGTTGGTTCACAAATTTCCAGCAGCAAATATTCTGGATTGAACAGCAAAGTTATTTTTGTTTGTTCTCACTTTTTCTTATTAAAGGGGCAGAAAGTATTACTTTTTCAACTTCCAGTGTTCAGAAAAAAATAGAATTAAGAACTTGGTAATTTATCATTTATGAAAAAAATGGGAAGCTTATAAGTGAACACAAAACTGTCTATCCAATGGACAGTTATAAACAGCAAACAAAATAATGTATGTAAAAATTCCTGAAAATATACTTTCCCTATGAGTTGTGGGTTCAATCCCTGGGTCAGGTAGATTCCCTGGAGAAGGGCATGGCAACCCACTCCAGTATTCTTGCCTGGAGAATCCCATGGACAGAGGAGCCAGGAACTCTACAGTCCATGGGGTCACAGAGTCATACTTTACCGAAAAACTTTGCTGCACACGCAGTACTGGATTAAAGTTTCTATTACTCCAAATCCTTGCCAAGATTTGATGTGCTAAGCTTTTTAAACTTTTCTGTTTCTGATGTGATAAAATCATATCTTATTCTAATTTTAATTGGATTTCATTGTTTCAAATGAAGTTAAGCCTCCATGAATATGTTATTTTCGATTTTTACTTTTATTCTGTTGATTCATTGTTTTAAAGTTTTGCCAACTTATCTGTTGAGTTGTTAGTGTTTTGATACCTTCTGGTCACTAATAATTTTTGCTTGTATGGGTGTAAATGTCTTCTCAGTGAATAGTTTATTTTTTTTTTTATGGTATGCTAAGGCTTTTTATGTTTTAATATAAAAATGTAATTTTTCAAAGATTGCTCCTGCTTTATTATATTACTTAAGAAATATATAACTAATTTTTCTGGTGATGCAGGTATTCTCCCATTTGTTTTCTGAAAGATCTAGCTTTATTATTTTGACATCATTATTTAATCTATAATAAGTAAATCTTTGTGTTTGGAGAAAATATTTTACTGCTTTTAAAATGTAGATAGCAAATTGTTCCAGCATCATTTCTTGAAAATATCATGGTTTTTTCAATCACCAGCAGTATATTAACGGCCTGTTTATAATGTCTCAAGTGTGTTACATTGGTTTATTCATCCATCTTTGTGTCAATACCACATTTCTTCATTACTGTACTTTGATAAATACATAGCTATCTGGTAAGACAAATTACGTAAATTTGTACTTCTTTAAAATATTAATTCGTTCCTTCTGCAGGTTTGTCCTTCTCACACTTCAGTCTTTTCTTCACCCTCTTTCTTCTTTGCTCACAAGACACCAGCCACCTTCCTACCCCTCAATCATGTTGCCTACAGATAATATATCGTATATTTTGTTGTACTTCAAATGCACACTTCAAATGCTCATTTCCCTGCTGTAATGTTACTAAATGCTTCTTACCTTCAGGCCTCAGTTCTCTTTCCTGACATCCCTGTCTAATATAAACATCAGGGTCTGACTCATTGGAAAAGGACCTGATCCTGGGAAAGATTGAAGGCAAGAGGAGAAGGGGACGACAGAAGATGAGATAGTTGGATGGCATCACCAACTTGATGCACATGAGTTTGAGCATTCTCTGGGTGTTGGTGATGGATAGGGAAGCCTTGTGTGATGCAGTCCATGGGGTAGCAGAGTTGGACACGACTGAGCGACTGAACTTAACTGAACTGAATATAAACCTTCTCCTCCATAATTTTCTACTACATCATTCGGTTTATTTCCTTCATCATTTATCAAAATCTAAAAATTCCTCTTAACTTACTGATTACATTTTTCTACCTTATTAACATGTAAACTTCTTAGAGTTATTGAATTTTTCTGATCCATTTTATATTTTCCAAAACAGTAGTTGAAAGTGGAAATTTAGGTAATTGTGTATTTCTTGGAGACTGATCACTTCTTAAAAATAGAAGCAATAAAAAAAATAGAAGCAGCATGTATTTCAATATAGAAATTTATGTAGAGATATATAAAAATATATATTTCTGAGTAGAAATAAAATATGCACTACAAATTACTTCTGGACAGTCTTTTCAGGATTTTATTTGACTAAAATAATACATGAAGTTAATTAAAGATAAAATTAAGAAGACACATTGGCTAAAATACCATTCCTATATTCTTATTTATAATCTTAAATACATAGGTGTTAATTAGTGGACTTTTGTGATGTTTTCTTAGACCGCAAAATTAAGCAACAGATTTTCAATGTGGGAGGTACAGGACAATCTGACTTTCTTAAAAGTGCTGTTGAGTTTGTTTAAACCATCTGGAATCAAACTGTTTATCTGGCACATAATTGGCAAAATATATTCATTTTAAAATTAAAATTCCAACACCTTGCTGGAAACTATACAGTAAAATTACATTCAACACAATATAGTTTCTCACCATGCAAAACTAAGAAACTGATGGCAAAGTGTGGCAGATAGACTGAGAAAAGTAGTGAGAGAAGGTTACTGCCAAACAGATAAGTTAGTTTCTAGTTTACTATATCAGATCAGATCAGTCACTCAGTCGTGTCCGACTCTTTGCGACCCCATGAATCGCAGCACTCCAGGCCTCTCTGTCCATCACCAACTCCCGGAGTTCACTGAGACTCACATCCATCGAGTCAGTGATGCCATCCAGCCACCTCATCTTCTGTCGTCCCCTTCTCCTCCTGCCCCCAATTCCTCCCAGCATCAGGGTCTTTTCCAATGAATCAACTCTTCGCATGAGGTGGCCAAAGTACTGGAGTTTCAGCTCTAGCATCAGTCCTTCCAAAGAAATCCCAGGGCTAATCTCCTTCAGAATGGACTGGTTGGATCTCCTTGCAGTCCAAGGGACTCTCAGAGTCTTCTCCAACACCACAGTTCAAAAGCATCAATTCTTCAGCGCTCAGCCTTCTTCACATTGCAACTCTCACATCCATACATGACCACAGGAAAAACCATAACCTTGACTAGACGAACCTTTGTTGGCAAAGTAATGTCTCTGCTTTTGAATACGCTATCTAGGTTGGTCATAACTTTCCTTCCAAGGAGTAAGCGTCTTTTAATTTCATGGCTGCAGTCACCATCTGTAGTGATTTTGGAGCCCAGAAAAATAAAGTCTGACACTGTTTCCACTGTTTCCCCATCTATTTCCCGTGAAGTGGCGGGACTGGATGCCATGATCTTCATTTTCTGAATGTTGAGCTTTAAGCCAACTTTTTCACTCTCCACTTTCACTTTCATCAAGAGCTCTTGAGTTCCTCTTCACTTTCTGCCATAAGGGTGGTGTCATCTGCATATCTGAGGTTATTGGTATTTCTCCCGGCAATCTTGATTCCGGCTTGTATTTCTTCCAGCCCAGCGTTTCTCATGATGTACTCTGCATATAAGTTAAATAAAGGGTGACAATATACAGCCTTGACGAACTCCTTTTCCTATTTGGAACCAGTCTGTTGTTCCATGTCCAGTTCTAACTGTTGCTTCCTGACCTGCATACAAATTTCTCAAGAGGCAGATCAGGTGGTCTGGTATTCCCATCTCTTTCAGAATTTTCCACAGTTTATTGTGATCCACACAGTCACAGGCTTTGGCATAGTCAATAAAGCAGAAATAGATGTTTTTCTGGAACTCTCTTGCTTTTTCCATGATCCAGCGGATGTTGGCAATTTGATCTCTGGTTCCTCTGCCTTTTCCAAAACCAGCCTGAACATCAGGAAGTTCACAGTTCACATATTGCTGAAGCCTGGCTTGGAGAATTTTGAGCATTACTTTACTAGCGTGTGAGATGAGTGCAATTGTGCGGTAGTTTGAGCATTCTTTGGCATTGCCTTTCTTTGGGATTGGAATGAAAACTGACCTTTCCAGTCCTGTGGCCACTGCTGAGTTTTTCCAAATTTGCTGGCATATTGAGTGCAGCACTTTCACAGCATCATCTTTTAGGATTTGAAATAGCTCCACTGGAATTCCATCACCTCCACTAGCTTTGTTTGTAGTGATGCTTTCTAAGGCCCACTTGACTTCACATTCCAGGATGTCTGGCTCTAGGTCAGTGATCACACCATTGTGATTATCTGGGTCGTGAAGATCTTTTTTGTACAGTTCTTCTGTGTATTCTTGCCATCTCTTCTTAATATCTTAGAGATTATAAAATCATTAAAACATTAAATTTAACTACAGATTTAGCATAATTCAATGTCTTCTCAAGTGTTTTATATTATTTCTGATTGATATCAATGTAAATAATTCTAAACTTAAAATGACATCCCATTTCATAAATATGGAAAATATTTCTCATATCTAACCTAAATCTCACCTCAAATTTAATTCAATCAATTCCTTTGTATTTTTTTTTTTTTTTTGGTGTGGAAGCTGAATAACAGAACATATCTTTCTATAAAATAATTGAAACTGAAGTTAGACATGAACTTAAGATCATTATAAAATTGAGTGGCTGAAAGTAAAGAAACTCTCAGTGACATATATAGAAGCTAGAGTTCCTGAATCAATATGAACTTATTTGAAGGTATAACAACAGAGAAGTAAGAAGTAAATGATAGGTCAGCTGATGCCAGGAACAGTGCAAGGGCCTTCTGGTTACCAAATTTTTCTCCTTTAATATTAGCCTCTAAAACTCATGATAAACAACCAAGTTCATGGTTTAATAATAATACTACTTTTGACAGTAAAGTGTTCACATCTGATGCTGGGTAGGGTTATTCTGCATTGTGTCTCTATTTAATATTAATAGATATGGAATTAGGCATTGATATGAAGTGATGATCTGCCAAATAAAATTTAGAACTGAAACTACCAGTTTTCCAAAGCTGGAATTGTTATTTTCCATGTTGTTGAAAGGTATTAAGAAATACTTTAATACTTTACCTAATGAGATCTCAGTATAGCTCTGTTAATTACTAATAGATTGATAGATTAATCTACTAATTCTATAAAACAACAATGATGCCTAGATGATAATATGGTTGTTACATCAGGACTTCTAGATGCCAAGGAAAAAACATTTTTCACTATATATGAATACCTTCTGATGCAAAAAGTTGTTTCAGCTACTGAGGAGATATTTTTCCTTCTCTTTATTGTTAAATTGCTCCTCTGTATGTAAGGGAGAATGAATTTGTTGAGTCCTTTGAAGGTCAGTCTCTTGGTGATACTTCAAAACCACCTGTCATCAGCAGCCTTGACTTTCCCCCTCTCCTTTCTGTCTGTAGAATAGATAAACCACCTTGGCCCTGGGTCCATATTGTACTGTACTCTCCAAACCAACTTAACAATAATAGCAACCCTTTAATACAATATGTGTCTCAAAACCCTCACATTTTATGCAATGTTTGTCAGGAGGCCTCTAAATTGCCCCTCATAAGTAATTTTTTATAAAAATTCTCCCGTTTGTGTAACTTCCTTCTAATTAATAGAATATGGCAATATTGAAGGGCTGTTACTCCTGTGTTATGTTACAAAAGATTTGACTTGCATCTTCCTAGACAACCCTCTCTTAAAACCGATTTAAGAAGTAATATTGACTCTACAGTTTGATTAATTACTTGCAGAATGTGTACATTCTAAAGAAATGTAAAATGTCTCAAATGATGTCCAGGTTTCTAGTTTGGATCACTGGATTGTTTTGGGTGCCATTACTAGAAATGTGGAATGTGGAAGCAGATCAAATTGGGGGAAATTTTTAATATTCATTATTTAAAATTATAAGTGTGATGAGGCTATAGACACACAAATGAAGTTATCCAGTAGGCCAATTGATATTTGAGCTTGACTTATCAAGTCTGGACCCCAAAGCTAGAGATAAGTGTTCATAGGGTAAAGAGCAGGTTGAAATTATAAGAATAAATGGTATTTCTATAGGAGAGTTAAAAGAGTGAGAAGCAGAAGAATAAATATGCAAGCATTGGAACTAAAGAACAGATTCACATATATACTTAAAATGCTGAGAAAAAAAAATTAATGAAGAAAGATTAAGTATCATGGGAGGCAAAAGGACAAGGCAGCATTGCTCAAGTTGTGAAAAAAAGACATTTTCCTGTGTCTTTCAAAAATTGTTTTATATTCCTTGTTTGAGTCTCAGCATGTTATATATCTGTCTGTATTGGTATTTAAAATTTTTGTAGATAAAAGTGTTACCTAATTTTATTTGATATATTTCCTCCAATTTACCTGAGCATGAGACTTCCTTCACTATCTGGGTATTAACAGTATTACTGAGACCAGCAATGGCCACAGGACTGGAAAAGGTCAGTTTTCATTCCAATCGCAAAGAAAGGCATTGCCAAAGAATGTTCAAACTACCACACAATTGCACTCCTCTCACACACTAGCAAAGTAATGCTCAAAATTCTCCAAGCCAGGCTTCAACAGTATGTGTGCCATGAACTTCCAGATGTTCAAGCTGGTTATAGAAAAGGAAGAGGGACTGGAGATCAAATTGCCAACATCCGTTGGATAATCAAAAAAGCAAGAAAGTTCCAGAAAAACATCTACTTCTGCTTTATTGACTATGCCAAAGCCTTTGATTGTGTGAACCACAACAAATGGGAAAATTCTGAAAGAGATCAGAATACCAGACCACCTGACCTGCCTCTTGAGAAATCTGTATGCAAGTCAGGGAGCAATACTTAGAACTGGACATGGAACAAATAGGCCTGGTTCCAAATAGGGAAAGGAGTACATCAAGGCTGTATATTGTCACCCTGCTTATTTAACTTATATGCAGAGTACATCACGAGAAATGCTGAGCTGGATGAAGTACAAACTGTAATCAAGATTGGCAGGAGAAATATCAATAACCTCAGATATGCAGATGACCCCACCCTTATGGTAGAAAGTGAAGAAGCACTAAAGAGTCTTGTGATCAAAGTGAAAGAGAGTGAAAGTTGGCTTAAAACTCAACATTCAGAAAACTAAGATCATGGCATCTGGTTCCATCACTTCATGGCAAATAGATGGGGAAACAGTGACAGACTTTATTTTGGGGGGCTCCAAAATCACTGCAGATGGGTGACTGCAACCATGAAATTAAATATGTTTACTCCTTGGAAGAAAGGTTATGACCAACCTAGACAGCATATTAAAAAGCAGAGACATTACTTGGCCAACAAAGGCCCATCTAGTCAAAGCTATGGTTTTTCCAGTAGTCTTGCATGGATGTGAGAGTTGGACTACAAAGAAAGCTGAGCACCAAAGAATTGATGCTTTTGAACTGTGGTGTTTGGAGAAGACTCTTGAGAGTCCCTTGGACTGCAAGAAGATCCAACCAGTCCATCCTAAAGGAAATTAGTCCTGAATATTTATTGGAAGTACTAATACTGAAGCTGAAACTCCAATACTTTGGCCACTTGATCCAAGAACTGACTCATTTGAAAAGACCCCAATGTTGGGAAAGATTGAAGGCAGGAGTAGAAGGGGACAGTAGAGGATGAGATGGTTGGATGACATCACCAACTCAATGGACATGAGTTTGGGTAAACTCGGAGTTGGCGATTGTCAGGGAGGCCTGGCTTGCTGCAGTCCATCGGGTCGCAAAGAGTCAGACACAATTTAGCGATTGAATTGAACTGAGACCAGAGTTTCTGGTTTGAAAATGAATGTCAGTGACTGAACATACAATCTGCTCAATGGAGCAGAAATGCCTAATAATAAAAGAATCAAGTATGTGTATTTAATTTGGCAACATGAAAGGTGTTGGCTTCTTGTATCTATGAAGTTTTACTAAAGTAAAAAAGAGAGAATTTATATTACCTAGAACCAAGGATTTAATTGGAGGTTAGTAGGAAATGGCAACCCACTCCAGTATTCTTGCCTGGAGAATCCCAGGGATGGGGGATCTTGGTGGGCTGCCGTCTATGGGGTCACACAGTGTCAGACATGACTGAAGTGACTTAGCAGCAGCAAACATGGCATCAGACGGAATTAAGTTCCAAGATCCAATTTTTTTAAAAGTCTTAAGATATTATGGTTGAGGTAAATGAACAAATGAGCAAATTGTATAGGGTTTTTATAAAATAGGAGATTTGGACTGTTTTTCAGTTGTGAAGAATCACAAAAAATAAAAAGTCAACAGAGAGAAAGAGTCTGAAAGGTATAGAAAATATATCAGATAACAGATACAGGATTCCAGAAAATAATTAAAAGGATATTTTCAAGGTTACTGTTGAGGGAATTGCATTGACAAAAAAAACTCAGTCACAAAAACTGAAGGAAAAATAATAAGCACATATTTTCAATGTTGGACAAAGCTTCACTTTTCTAATATATAAGACAAATTCATAAACTTGGTGGAATTAATGACATTTGTTAAACAAACCAAATAGGCACATGCTGCATATTCAATCACATACAGAAAATGGTGGTACAATAAGCAAAAATCGCAGAAAAAAATGCTAACCATTTGAGAAAAACTAATGGTGATTGCAGCCATGAAATTAAAAGACGCTTACTCCTTGGAAAGAAAGTTATGACCAACTTAGATAGCATATTCAAAAGCAGACACAGTACTTTGCCAACAAAGGTCCATCTAGTCAAGGTTATGGTTTTTCCAGTAGTCATGTATGAATGTGAGAGATGGACTGTGAAGAAAGCTGAGTGCTGAAGAACTGATGCTTTTGAACTGTAGGGTTGGAGAAGACTCTTAAGAGTCCCCTGGACTTCAAGGAGATCCAACCAGTCCATTCTAAAGGAGATCAGTCCTGGGTGTTCTTTGGAAGGAATGATACTAAAGCTGAAATTCCAGTACTTTGGCCACCTCATACAAAGAGTTGACTCATTGGAAAAGACTGATGCTGGGAGGGATTGGGGTCAGGAGGAAAAGGAGATGACAGAGGATGAGATGGCTGGATGGCATCACCGACTCGATGGACGTGAGTTTGAGTGAACTCCAGGAGTTGGTGATGGATAGGGAGGCCTGGCGTGCTGCAATTCATGGGGTCGCAAAGAGTCGGACACTACTGAGCGACTGAACTGAACTGACTGAAAATTATTTTTAATTTTCAAATACAAGAACTCTTAAAACCATTTTTAGTCTAGTGACTGACTCTGAATTATAATAGGAGCACTTAATAATCTCCTTGTAGGAATCTCCTTGAGATTATTGTACGAATAATCTCAGTGTAGGAAAAAACCAGAAAACTGTGAATTGTCCTAATTACCTGTCAACATAGAGATGAGAATATGAGGATAGGAATGAAGCATAACTTTATTTCCAACGGTGTTCTTTCCTTCTGTTGACAAGTAGAGAGGCTGTTGACAATTATTTGTTTTCAGTTGAAGCCGACTGTCACTGCTGACTCAAATTAATCAACGCTAAATTTGACATCAAAATAGTATTACTCAAGAGCTAAATTTCCTCCAACTTTCATATTGGTAATACATTTGTATCTGTATTACCTAAAAACATTTTTCTAGAACATTAAAAGTAATAAATCCTTTAAGCAAAACTGCTGTTTCATATTGATTTAGTAGAAACGTGATGATAATATGTGCTTAATTCAGAGAAATTGACTTAAAGTGTTCAATGATTGGCTTCTGCTTCTGGGCAGGATTTACAAATGTAGACCACATGCAGTCTTCCACTGGAATCAAATAAAAATGTGGAAAAAATAAATGATTCTTTTTAAGATAGTGGGCATCAGGCATTAGAGGAAAATGACTCTGTAGAAACAGAAAACGAATGAGATAATAAGCTAAAACCACACCAGAAAAGTGCCAGGAGTTTTTGGCCACAGCTAAGGTATAAGAAGCCCAAGGTGAGTCCTCTGTGCTTCCTGAAGTAAAAAGGATATGTATACAATAAACCCTAAAACATGCACGAACAAAAACAACAACAAAAAACAACAAAAAGGGTTACCCTGAAAAGTCAACAAAAGAAAGGGTAGAATCAGAAAATAGCGAATATGAAGGTGACACATTGAAAATTATAATAACTGTACATGATTAAAACACCTTAATTAAACAGAGATTTTTAAAAGAAGAAAAATGATTCTAACTATATGTTGCCTATAATAAAGACATGCTAAAAATGTATAATTATTCCAATAAATTCAAAGTAAAAAATATTATATGATATATTAACACAGGTCAAAAGAATGTCAAACCAAACACCTTTAAAAGCAAAAAATATTGCCAGCTATAAAAATAATCATACTCTAATAATAAAATCAATTAAAAATAAGATATAATAACCCTAAATAATACACACCTGATAAGAGAGCTTAAAAATATATGATGTAAAAATGATGGAAGTTCAAGAAAAAGAAACCCAATTTTTTTTCAAAATATTTCAGTTTTCTGCACCTTTTTACTAAAGCTTCTTTTAGTTTGCTCTACAGTGATTTTGCATGTGTGTGTTTGATTTTAGCCTCATCCACTTCTGTGTACACACATATTTCATGTTAATAATTTTCTTATATTTAACATAATGTTGAATTTTATTCATTTGCTTGACTTACTGTTATCTGTCTCCTCCAGCAGAATGAAAGCATTAAAGCATGGAGATTTTGTTTCTTTTGGTCACTAGTATATGTATGGAGTAGTTTCTTTGGTCATTAGTCTATAAATTTCAATATATATTTACTGTATTCAGTATTTTAGCCTTTAATCTATTTATACAAAAATTACTTGATTAGTAAATTTAGCATTGAACCATGCTAGCTCTCTTAGAACAAGCTCTACATAAGATGTTTAAGTTTTATTTATTTATTTTAATTGGAGGGTAATTACTTTACAATATTGTGGTGGCTTCTGCCATACATTGACATGAATCAGCCATGGGTGTACATGTATCCCCCATCTCGAACCCCCTTCCCCGCTCCCTCCCCATCCCATCCCTCTGGGGTGTCCCAGTGCACTGGCTTTGAGTGCCCTGTTTCATGCATCGAACTTGGACTGGTCATCTATTTCATATATGGTAGTATACATGTTTCAATGCTATTCTCTCAAATCATCTGACCCTCACCTTCTCCCAGAGTTCAAAAGTCTGTTCTTTATATCTGTGTCTCTTTTGCTGTCTGCCATAATGCCATCATTACCATCTTTCTAAATTCCATATATATGCATTAATATACTGCATTGGCGTTTTTCTTTCTGACTTACTTCACTGTCTATAATAGGCATGTTTAAGCTTTTAATACATTGTTAGATTGTTATGATAAAATATATTACTTTAAAAATTTGGAGGTATCATTTTGTTAGCTATGGTTCTTTTTTATCGTCTATTATCAAGTGTTATTTTTTCCTTCTATACCCCTGTTAGAATTTGCTTCCCTGGTGATCCTTGAAGGTATATTAAAACACTGAATTCATATTTTCAGTAATTATTGATTTTGATTATTTTAGTAAGTTTGTTTTTTTGTACATTTTAAGGGATAATTATCTATTCAATTGAAATTGTTAAAAGTATTGCTTCAGTTCCAAGCACTTCCATTCTTCTTACATTATATTGTTGTCTTTTGAGTTCCACTTTGATTTTAAGTTTGCTATTTTATTATAGAATTTAGACTCAATAATGGTTTAAGTTGTCATAACATTTTAAAATTTGTTTGCTTTTGCCTTGACTATTATCTTTCCTACTGCATTCAGTTCACATTTTTCTTTATTTAGTTTTTAACTGAAGGATAATTGCTTTACAGAATTTTGTTTTCTGTCAAACATCAACAGGAATCAGCTACAGTTTTACATATGTCCCCTCCTTCTTGAATCGCCCTCCTATCTCCCTCCCCATCCCACCCTTCTGCATTGTTACAGAGCCCCTGTCTGAGTTCCCTGAGTCATACATCAAATTCCCATTTGATATATGACTTATATGACATATGGTGTCATAAGTTTCCACGTTACTCTCTCCATACATCTCACCCTCTAGCTCCTCCCCTGCCCCCATGTCCTTAGTCTGTTCTCTATGTCTGTTTCTTCATTGTTGCCCTGCAAATTCACATTTTAAGGAAGTAATTAATTTGTAAGTTATTTTATAACACTGCACATATCTAAACTGCCTCGATATTTTTATGGAAAGTTTTTCCTAATTTTTTAATCTTAAATTGATAGTTATCTGAGTCAGCCATTATTTACTGCAAGTTATTTTCACACAGTACTTGGAAAATGTTTTTTCTTTGTATATATCCTTTTTCCTGACAATTTTAGATTTTCCTCTGTGCTTTTTTTTTTTTTAACTAGGGGATGAGGAATAGTTTCACTATAATATAATTGCATTTGTGTTTATTCTATCTTATCATCTCCTGATTCATTTTGTGAAACTTGAATAATTTTTTAAAATATATTCGTGTCATTATCATACTGAATAGTAGTTCTTTTCCTCTTTATCCTTTCTACTCAAAATTATTTTAGATCTATTTTGAATATGTCTTAATGTTGCATTCATATTTTACAACTCTGCATCTTCATCAGGTTTTCCTTTTGAAGCACTTTCAAATTATATTTCAATTTATTAAATTTGTATTTAGCTTTGCTAAATTTAATATTTGCTCTGTCAGTGTCTTAATTTAAAAAGTACATATATTTTATAGATTGCCATTTGCTTATAATTTCAAATTTGATGATTATTTATTTCATAAACTTTGATCTTTCACTCTTTCTTTTCATGTCTTTAATCATTGTAAACATGTTTACTTTACTTTATTTTTCAAATACAATGCTCTACTATGTCAAGTAATTGAACTATAATTCACCCTGTTCAAATACTTACTGAATATCACTCATGGTTAAGTATTTCCTCATGAATATTAAGTTGTTGTTGTTATGATTGTTTTTCTTGATTCTGAGCCCATCTTCAGTGGAGAGTTTCTTAGGTCTATATTCAGTGTATGCTGAGTTGTAGGACTGTCCATAGTATTTTGTGTTTTCTCCTTGGAGACATGACAGTGTTTTTTATGTTAATTTGTCAAGTTACATATCCTGCACGATATACAATTTCAAACTATAAATAGATATAAAGGAGAGACTCAATATTTCTGATATTTCAGAGGAAATATTTAGTCCTTCCCCAAAGTCCAAGCACAAACTGCTCTGCTTTTCATATCCCTGTTCTAGTAGCCAGAAGGAATTTGGTTTTCCCTTGTATAATCCCTGAAAAGTCTCAGTTCTAACTTCAAGTCTCATAGTATCTATAGAATTTAGCTGTATCGCCAATCCTTTACCATAGGGTCAATACCCAAGGCCCTCACCATTACCAGATTCAGTGATTCCACTTTAGGATCATACCAGCATTAGTTTACTTGCTAAAGACATTTTACTTCTCATATGTAAATTTCATTTAGTTTGTGAGTCCGGTTCTTTTCACCTTTATTGTAAGTGAAAGTGTTAGTCTCTCTGTCACATCTGACTCTTTGTGACCCCATGGACTATAACCCTCTATGCTCCTCTATCCATGGAATCCTCCAGGCAAGAGTACTGGAGTGGGTTGCCAATTATTACTATTTAATTAGAAAAACTCATGTATTCTTGTTTATCCATTTTGCTAAAATTACTATAAATCTCTCAGCATTTTATTTTTACTCATAACTTGTATGTGAAGACTGCTGTGTCATACTTCTGAGGGTAGGTTTCTTCCTGTTTGTGCCTTTTAGGCACTGGGGCATCAGCTACTTGTCACTTCTAATAGAATACTCAGTTCTCAATTTCCCTTTGACATTTTCTTGTGTTTTCTAGCCTAATCATATTTCTCCTAGGAATGAAGGCTTAGCATAATGCAGCATTTGGTTACAGACTATTAATATTTGTTGTTGCTATTGTTGTTGTTCACTCACTCAGTTGTGTCTGACTCTTTGTGACCCCATGGACTGCAGCACACCAAGTTTCCCTGTCCTTCACCATCTCCCAGAGTTTGCTCAAACTCATGCCCATTGAGTTGGTGATACCTTCCAACCATCTCATCCTCTGTCATCCCCTTTTCTTCCTGCCTTCAATTTTTCCCAGCATCAGGGTATTTTCCAATGAGTCAGTTCATACACATCAGGCAGCCAAAGTATTGGAGCTTCAGCATCAGTCCTTCCAGTGAATAGTCAGGGTTGATTTCTTTTAGGATTGATTGGGTTGATCTCCTTGCAGTCCAAGTGACTCTCAAGAGTCCTCTACAGCACCACAGTTCAAAAGTATTAATTCTTTGGCACTCAGCCTTCTTTATGGTCCAACTCTCCTATTCATATAGGACTACTGGAAAAACAATAACCTTGACTATATGGAAAATTGTCAGCAAAATAATGTCTCTGATTTTTAATATGCTAACTAGGTGTGTCTTAACTTTTCTTCCAAGGAACAAGCGTTTTTAATTTCAGACAGGCTATTAATATATCAGTCTTAAAAGAGAGTTGAGAGTTAAAAATGAAGATTCACATCACACCTGCCTCCACCAGCTGTAGTAATTTTCTCTTCCTCTTACCCACATTGAAGAAGAGGCCTTGACTCCTTACTGGTGGCCTAAGTTATTTAAAAAAAAAAAAATGAAGTGAGCCAGATATTATCAAAATGATCGTATGAACTAAGATCTGAAACAGGAGCTCCCCTCAGTGCAGAAGTGAACTCCCAATGGGCTCCAATAAGACTACTTGGTCTGTGATTTTTCAATTTGTACAACTGCTTGTTTCATGAGGCCAACATTTGTTAATTATCCAATATTTTCAGAGAAATTTCACATTTTCCCTCCACTATACGTGTGTGCTGTGCTTAGTCATTCAGTCGTGTCCAACTCTTTGAGACCCCATGCACTATAGCCTGCCAGGCTCCTCTGTCCATGGGGATTCTCCAGGCAAGAATACTGGAGTGGGTTTCCATGCTCTCCTCAGAGGATCTTTCCAACCTAGGAATCGAACCCAGGTCTTTCACATTGCAGGCAGATTCTTCACCATCTGAGCCTCCAGGGAGGCCCAAGAATACTGGAATGGATAGCCTATCCCTTCAAGAGGGGAACTTCCTAACCCTGGAATTGAACCAGGTTATCCTGCATTGCAGGCAGATTCTTTACCATCTGAACTACCAGGGATACCCCCACTGGACATAATAGCTATCAATAAGGTATCTCATTTTTTACTATTCTATTTGATTTAGGTTATAATGCTTAAAGAGAGGCAGTCTAGAAAGAGTGAGAAACAGATTAATGTCTCAAGACATCCCATGTCCCATTTAATTTGTGGCATGTTGGACTAATTTTCAATCGATTCCAAGTGTGGATATATATTTAATAGCTAGTACCACTTGGAATTGTCTTCTTTCTCATCCAATGTATGAAAAATGTTTTGAACTTCATTAAGGTCATGCTACTGACAGTGGCCCTGGGAAGCAGCCTGGCTAAGATTCAACTCGAGCTCCAGTTTCAAGGAGGGAAAAAATTGCCTTCTCAAATGTGATTTTTGTAGATAGTTACTAAACTGTAATTTTAAATGGTTGCAAGAGCTCAAGCCATGCTTCCTACTTTCATATTTGTATCGCAAATTTAGTGTTTGCTTGATCTTCTCCACAATCCAAATTTGTTTTGACTCCAGGACAATTGATCCATTCTTTTTCTTTACTTAATGCACTAAAGATGACAAATTGATTTTATAGTGGTGTCTGAATATAGTGAAAGCCCTAGATATGTTGATTCCCAAGAAATCTCAAGGACACCATTATACACAAAAAGAACCTTGTTAATAAAAAGTTGTTACTATTTCTGTTTCCTCAGACTTTCTCTGTGACTTTACCCTCTTATGTAACTTTCATCCAGAAAAACCTCCATGTTTCTTCCCTTGAAATGAGAGTCACTAGCCTTGAAACTAATTTCCACCTTTGGGAAATAAAGGTGAATTTTTCTAAAGGTACAATCCAGATTAAAAGATTGAGGGTCCTGTATAGGATTCTTCCCTTTTCACTTGTTCTTGAGGAAATGTTTTGTATAATACAAACCTTCCACCAAACTCTCTATTCTTCTGCTATCCCCATAACTTTTAGAGAGTTCAGTTCAGTTCTGTCACTCAGTCGTATCCGACTCTTTGCGACCCCATGGACTGCAGCACGCCAGGCTTCCCTGTCCATCACTAACTCCTGGAGCTTACTCAAACTCATGTCCATCGATTAGGTGCTGCCATACAACTATGTCATCCTCTGTCATCCCCATCTCCCTCTGCCTTCAATCTTTTCCAGCATCAGGGTCTTTTCCAAGGAGTCAGTTCTTCACATCAGGTGGCCAAAATATTGGGAGTTTCAGCTTCAGCATCAACCCTTCCAATGAATGTTTAGAACTGATAGTCTCTAGGATTGAGCTCAGCTTTCTTTATAAACCAACTCTCACTCCAAATATGACTACTGGAAAAACCATAGCTTTGATTAGATAGACCTTTGTCAGCAAAGTAATGTCTCAGGCTTTTTAATATGCTGTCTAGGTTGGTAATAACTTTTCTTCCAAGGAGCAAACGTCTTTTAATTTCATACTGCAGGCACCCATCTGAAGTGATTTTGGAGCCCAGGAAAATGAAGTCTTTTACTGTGTCCATTGTTTCCCCATCTATTTGCCATAGAGTGATGGGACTCCATGCCATGATCTTAGTTTTGTGAATGTTGAGTTTTAAGCCAGCTTTTTCAGTCTCTTCTTTCACTTATTAAGAGTCTCTGTAGTTCCCCTTTGCTTTCTGCCAAAAGAGTGGTGTCATCTGAATATCTGAGGTTATTGATATTTCTCCCAGCAATCTTGATTCAAGCTTGTGCCTCATTCACCCAGCATTTCACATGATGTACTCTACATATAAATTAAATAAGCAGGGTGATAATATACAGCCTTGACATACTCCTTTCCCAATTTGGAACCAGTCTGTTGTTCCATGTCTGGTTCTAACTGTTGCTTCTTGACCTGCATACAGATTTCTCAGGAGGCAGGTAAGGTGGTCTGGCATTCCCATCTCTTGAAGAATTTTCCCCACTTTGTTGTGATCTACACAGTCAAAGGCTTTGGTGTAATCAATAAAGCAGGAGTAGATGTTTTTCTGGAACTTTTTTGCTTTTTCAATTATCCAATGGATATTTGATCTCCGGTCCCTCTGCCTTTTCTAAAACCAGCTTGAACATCTGGAAGTTCATGCTTCATGTACTGTTAAAGCCTGGCTTGGAGAATTTTGAGCATTACTTTGCTAGCATATGAGATGAGTGCAATTGTGACGTAGTTAGAACATTCTTTGGCATTGCCCTTTTTTGAGGGGGAGATTGGGATGAAAACTGACTTTTTCCTGTCCTGTGGCCACTGCTGATTTTTCCAAATTTGCTGGTATATTGAGTATAGCACTTTCACAGCATCATCTTTTAGGATATGAAATAGCGCAACTGGAATTCCATCACCTCCACTAGCTTTGTTCTTTAGTGATGCTTCCTAAAGCCCACTTGACTTAAATAGGTTAAAAACTCATGAATCTTTGAGCTCAGTCTAGGACTCTAGTGTTTACTTAATTGTGTAGCAGAGAAGTGACTCCTGTATACTGTAAAAAATGTCACCACAATTGGGAGATTCCAAAAGTCATTCTTTTGAAATACAGCATAAGTGTTTACTTGAAATGTTCACATTTATACTCATTATATAATGGAAGGGGCTTATTTATTCTACTTATTTACCAATGACGTCTTAGGTAGACCATCAGTGTGTACTGCAGTGTGAAGATCATTTTGATTAGCTCAAAGATGCAAACACAAGATGGCCATTTGTCAGAAGCACATCAGTAACTCACACTCATCTTTTGAGTAACATCCTGCCCTTGCCCCTCTCTGTTAATGAATCTCTTGCTATGCCTATGCTATATAGTGACTATTAGGTCTTGTTGAGTCTTCTATTTAACTGAGTTTTTGTTGTTCAGTCACTAAGTCATGATATTTTGGTTCAGTTATACTATTCAAAGAATTACTTACAAAAAAAAAAAAAGAATTATTTACAGATATTAGGCGGAGAGAGAAAGAGAAGAAGAGGAGGAGAGGGAAATGGAATTTTTTTATATCAGCGTTTATATAATTTGAAATTTAGCTCATCTGGGGGATTAATTATTCCTGAGTTAGTGCTGGACATGATAGTTCATATGCCAGTGACTCATCATTTAACTGGCAATTTTTTTGTGTTCTAAGAGAGCATAAATAAATACTGAGTTATGTCTCAGAGTTGTCACCATGATAATTCCTCCCTTCTCCCTATGGTTTCATAATAGTGTCAATGATAGGGTACATGACTTAACCTCACAACATTTTCTTTAGCGTAGAAAGTTTAATGAGCTATTTGTGAGCCATATATAACATCACAAATGCAAGCATACAAATAGATTTAGAGTCTATGAACCTAATGTATCAACATGAAAGAGCTATGACCAACTCTATAGTCAGGACTCCTGCATATTATACAGCTGTTAATACAACTAGGAATGAAACTCCTGAAAGACCAAGCTTGAGTCTTAGTAAACCATTCTTGCTTTGCTGTAGGGCACTCATTACTATGTCCATGTTCTGGAAACTCAAGGATGGCTTTGTGGTAGGCTTATAGTAGTTATGATTTTTTTGAAATTTAGTGCCTTTCAGTAATTCATCAAAAAAAAAAAAAAGACAAACTTCCTCTGAACAGAGCAATTGAACCCTAACAATTTTAATTATTCCATTATAGAACCTTGAAATTGTTGAGCAGGAAGTCAAACTTCCTGAACTACATTCACATATTCAACAGAAAATATATTCTTAATACTGCTTTGAGGTGTAGATGTGAATTAGTTTATTCCATGGGAAGGCATACTTTCTAACATCAAAGTGTGGAGCATAACTGAGTATAATCTGAAGCTTGTGCTTTTAGTTAGTGCAAAAAGGAGCATGCAAAAATGCCATTCCCTAATATGTTTTATCTCCATGAATACCATGGACTTGATGCAGCACTGCTTTCTTTAATGTATTCCATTAATAAAAAATCATGTCATGTCAATGTATCTCCTTTAAAAGGTCACTATTTCTCTGAAAATGTACCATGAGCATGAGTGCACACAGAGAGTAACTGACAGTCCTGTTCTCCCTCAGCTACAGTTTTTCCCATACTCTTTATTTCATTTAAAGTAATCCAATCTAGGCAAGCATAAAGCTGGGATGATCTATTCAAATTGTCTTTTGGATAAGGCACAGCAGTAAGTAGATTTTCCACTGTTTAATGTCTCCAAGCTCACTCTGAATATTTTTAAGTATTTTTATTGTTTAAAGATAAATGCCTGGAAAATTTGTCATGGTCATAATAAAGAGATGTTGTCTTATTTGCATAGTACTTTTTATCCATTTCTTTTTTATTTTGACCTTTTATTTACAGTTTCTGAAAGTTCAGGAAAATAATTTTGGAAAGTAAATAATACAATACAATGCATCAGAATATGAGACTGCTGAGTTAGCTATAACATAGCTTGACAAGTCTCCTCTGTTTTCTTGTGTTCCTTTCTATGATTACCACCGTACAACCTAGATGGGAGGCTTCTTCCCAGGTTCCACCAGAGTTCTGATCAGGAACCTGAGAAAGTAGAGTCCTCCAGAGATGGTTCTGAAATGTAAGCATCCACCATATCAACTCTTTGTCTCACTGGCCCTTTTAAAGCCTTTATTTTCACTGCCTTAAACACAGAATTTAGAAATATAAGATTTCAGTTTTTATTTTACTTTACTTGTATGAAGTCATCATGAAAGGAACTACTACGTTCAATGATTTTTTTTTCTTTTTTTAAATTTTATTTTAGTTTTAAACTTTACATAACTGTATTAGTTTTGCCAAATATCAAAATTTTCTTTAAAATTTAAAATACATGAGACTTCTAGATTTTCGTAAATCATTTCACTTTTTTTAGGTGCCAATTTTGTTTTTTTTCTCTATAGTTTATTTCACTGTACTAACCTAATATCAAATTAATCTATTCATATTAGACAGTAATTTTTGGCAAACTAATTATGTCAGTTGACTTGGACTTATATATGAATAAAGAATAATTTTTTTTTAATTCAAGATACACTTATTTGCTGGAGACAGTTTGAATGGTGAGTAAACTATAGTAACTCCACTCAAAAATCCTACAGTATAGTAAGAAAGGTATAGTAAAAAAGGTAAATGAGTCAGGGTGAAGAGTACAGAAGGAAAAAAGACAAAGGAGTAAAAGTTTGTGCCAATCATTGTATCCAAGTAGCTGTAGACAGAATTATTTTTAACTATCATACTTAAAGCAGAGGCCATGATATTCAAAATAAAGTTGTAGAGTTTGTTAAATCTTATGTCTGGAATCTACTAATACTATTTTGATATTCAATTTGGGGGACTGAGTAAAAAATTATTTGTATATAGAAACACATCCAATTACTAACATTAGTTATCTCCAGGTGAGAGAATTAAGTATAATTTCTATTTTCTCACTCAACATTTTCTTTTTTGAGGAAAAGCAAAAAAACACTTTTCTCATAAAGATGTTGATACATAGATCAATTAATTGTCTTTTCTTGACAGACACATTTACTAGGAACAAATTTGTGCCCTCATATAAACTATTAATAGTATGTCAATAACCCCTTGCTGTAATAGATGCAAAGATTTTCGTCTCAGTGTTATGTATAAAAATGAAACACAAAACACAAATTGGAATTTACTAAAAGCAGATTAAATAATAAAATAAATAAATAAAATTAATATTGACCACTGATTAAATTTATTTTAAATATTACTTAATGTCATGAAGGTGCTTCCCTGGTGGCTCAGCAGTAACATTTATACTTACAAAAAGTAAACAAGCAAATAATCCAAGTGATGTTCTTTTTGAAGTGTTTGACTTATTGAAAAGTGATAGTTTTTTATTTTTTATTATATCCCTCCCTGTTCTCCTCCCTTGTTCTTTTCTGCACAGTAATTTATTTGGTTAAAAATTTCCCATACTGTGTTACAGGAAGTTATTAGCAATTAGTGTGATAGAAACATAACTAGTAAGAGAGTTGAGGTAATCATAAAATTTCAAGACACAATATCAGAATCTGATTTTAACAGATGCTTTTAAGTCAGTTATGAGAGTCAATGTTTGGGGAATGTGTTTCTTTTCATAATATTTTCTGAACAGTGATTCCCTAAATTATAAAATGCAGTTTCTGTCCTTGAAATAGGAAAGTTTTATGGACAAACACATTACCATAGTACTTTATTTTCCTTCACCATATTATTTCTTCCTGGATTTAAATAAATAAGAAAAAAAGCATCTTTTCTTAAGCATATTTGGCATTGTATTATCATCAAGAATGTAGTCACTAACTGTTCTCCCAATACTTGAGTCTAAATTAGTCATCTTGTCTTTGATGAAACTGCAGTTCTCTTTTTTTAAATGAAATTGTTGCTTTTATTCAATGTTACAATTAGGTTCTTTCCTTTATATTGTTGCCCTGTTGAACTTGCTTCAAATATTCAATAAACAAAAACTACCTGATTATTATTTGTTTTCAGTAAATGACAGTTTTACATTCTAAAGCAAGAGACAAATATCTAAATCATGTAATTGTCTTAGCCATATAATTTTCTAGTAAAAGGTGTAGTTTTACAGATTTAGGAGCAAGTTTTCAATAATATGTTTGTGGTGGCAGGCAACATTAAGCAAATTCATCTGTTCTGTTCTTCATATTTTAGTTATTCTGATAAACTATTCAAAGTATATGCCCTTCAACCAGTATCTCATCCATTTTCCAGACAAGTCATGTTGCTATCTACCATGGTAGTTTTTCCCTTTTTTCCTGCAAATCTCACATTTATCTTGAGAATTCTTATTTCATGATGCTTTAGAAATTTCAATACATATGTGATTTGGCTTCTAAGTGAAACCTCATATAATCATATTGCTTACCAGGAAGAGAAGATTCTAAATAAAGATAGAGGAAAGATGTAGAATCTAGTCCTTTTCCTTAAATTACTTGACATCACATCCAACCTGTTGTGATAGTACAGTCATAATGAAAATAAAATCTTAAGGAGGTGTTCTGCCCAGTTTATTAGAGCATGATTTTTTTGTGGTTCCCCTCAACCTCCTTGATACCCACAATTTCCAATCTATGCAAAATAATTCTAGTTGATTGTTTAACTGCTCTATCAGCAGCTGTAAAAACTCATAATTGATGAAATTTAGATATCTTCCTCACACTAACATTGGGACTTCTTTCCTCTCAAGTCAGGCTATGGAAACTTAAATGTAACCTTGCTAACCCCAGCATTCAGTAAATGTTTACTCAGGACTTAAAATGTACCAGGTGTTGTTCTTGGCATTGAGGATTCAGAGTCAATAAGAGAGACAAAAGTTTTTGCCTTCCAGGTGTTTATACAGTCTAAGAGAGAGAGCAAGCAAACATTTAAAAATATTTTAATAAACATTAAAAGTTAAATATATAGTGTGATAAGCAGTTATTTACCTGAGCTAGAGAGAGATTCTGCCTTTAAAATGGTTATTCGAGATGCTGTTATAAAGTGACCTTCCAGTTGAGATCTGAAGAATTTTAACAGGCAGCCATGTAAATGGAGAATATTATTCTTATAATAATAGCAACAGAGACATTTCAATATTTTTTTATTTAATATGCTATTTTCTATACTATAACTGATGAAGTTCAGAAAGCTTAAATGATTTCTGAAAACCATATAAGACATAAAAGGCATATTTGGGAAAATGAGCACATATCTATCTGTTTTGAAAACTCAAACTCTTAATTGGAAGTTCTCAATGCTACTCAGATGTTAGAAATACCCAGAAAGCTTATAAAATACCAATGCCCTTGCTCCATCCCTGACAACTGAATCAGAACCTCTCAAAGTAGATCGTGGCCAATTATATACCATAAATTTTCCTAAGTCATTGTAATGCATAATGCACAGTCAAAATTGAAAAGCACTGCTTAACTCATACCAATATTCTAGTATTGCATTTTAAATTAATATGAATACATACTGATCTTAAGTCACATGCATAATACAGCATTAAGAACTTCAGAATCAACATAAAGCTTACAACCATATTCATTCCTGAATATTCACTAAGTATAATCTATATCTGAGGTTCTAGTGAAGTCTGGGAATAACTGTATGAATAAAATATAATCATTGCCCTCATTATTTCCCCATTTTAATGGCAACACTTGCTCCTAAGAATGAATCAATGGATCAGTTTAAAATATTATATTTGACAATAATTTTGGATATTTGGATAACAATTATGTTCTCTACCATCAAGCATTTTTGGAAGTACAGTCTATAGGTCAACTGCTTAAAATGAAAGAAAATGACATTTTTTTCTAACTACCTGATGACATTGTCTTCCTCATCAAAAGTTTGATGTAGTTTTTGTATTTTGTCCTATTAAAAGAATACCAATGAAAACTGAGTAGTTCTAAGAAATGACTTTGAAGTGATCGGAACTTTTCCCTGCCTTAAGTGTATCAATCCCTATACTGACTTAGCATTTTTATTAAGATGAGCCACAAAGCACACAACCTGTGAGGGATATAGTTCCCTTAATCCTCCTACTTTAATCCCCACAGATACTATATTCCTGGGTACTTATATCTAGTTTCAAATATTATTGATTTTGTCAACTTTCCCTTTTAGGTTTCAGAACATAACTTATTTTTCTGTGTTTGGAGTTTCCAATTTAACACATTTCTAGCATAGGTGACAAAGCAACGATTAGAAATACTCTCTGCTGGCAAAATTAATTTTCAAAGTGAACCAAAAACGAGTTAGAGTTGGATTAAATAAATAATTATACAGTTAAAATCTCTTAATTAGCTATGAACTTAATACCATAAGTAGTGTTCTTATTACTGACTTTACTTCCATGTAAGGATTCATGACACTGGGTTTCAATCCTTGGACTAAAGTAGGCATTGGGTAGAAGATGGCCCAACAGTTTTCTGTAAAAGATCACACTTTAAAACCATATTTTGCATCCTGTGGAGTACACAGAAATGTGGTTATGAAAAAAATTAACTTTATGGTACATATAATTTCAGAGAGCATACAACCACAAAAGAAGGATTTAAATATTTGATAATTAATTATTCATGGTACAGTCTTTAGATTAGATAATGTCTCCAGATCTTTGTTTTCCCTTCAATGTGTGAGTGAAGTGAAGTCACTCAGTTGTGTCTGTTTGTGACCCTGTAGACTGTAGCCCACCAAGCTCCTCTGTCTATGGGATTCTCCAGCCAAGAGTGGTTTGCCATTTCCTTCTCCAGGGGAATCTTCCTGACCCATGGATAGAACCCAGGTCTCCCGCATTGCAGGCAGACGCTTTAACCTCTGAGCCACCAGGGAAGCCCTCTTCAATGTGTAAGGTTTTCTAATTATTATCTTGAATGCTTCTTACAGGATAATGTTAATAGAAAGTATGTTGTCTGGTACATAAATCATTCAATTTTATTTTCATTTGGATCATTTTGGTTGCAACTGAAAGAAACTAATCTCAGATTAGAAAAAAGAAAACAGGAATCAAATAAAAGTCTAAAAAACAAGACCGTAGAAAAGGCTAGCATTCATTTAGACTTTAAGGGCAACAGAGATGGCCCTTTCTCAGTGTGCTCATCTCTGAAATGGTCTGATGTTTTCTTGTATGTTTGTTTTAACTTCCCTATTATGGCTTTGTTTTCATTTACTTAAAGCTGCCTTTGTCCTTGTTAAAGAAAGAGATGGCTACCTTTTACATCTTTAGCCACTAGAGAGCAAATGCCTTCTACTCTTTCTCCCCAAAATTGACAAATTAGCTTTTTTAATATAACTTAGGTTAGAAGCCAGCATTTAGAGAACTATGAGGCTGTCATATCTATAGACAAATCATACATCCAAGGTTCATCTGGCATAATCAGGTCTAAGCCTCTTTCATCATATAATCTCTAATAGTACTTCTTACATTCTCAAATATGTTGGAGTTGAGCAATAAAATATAAGGTCACTCTACATATTTACCATATGATTGGAAAAAGAGGGCTCTTGGAAAAGAATCCACTAGGATAGCTTAATATAACAAGCAATTGCTACTCTATTTGTTGCTTTAAATTTTTCTTTTGGCTTTTTCTCTCAATTGGGATGAATAACCTATACTTTACTTTGCAGATTCTTTTAATTAACACCCTTCACTATATCCCACTTTTCACATTACATAAGACTTCACAGAGCATGAAAATGTCAAATGTCAAGGACTAGCATAGCTTCTACTTTAATTATTAAGTCCCATACACCACAAAACTTTATCTTTCTAATGGTATTGTCATTCCTTAAAATAAGTTAGGGCAGGAAAGGAAATCATCTGATATAAATCCTGCTGCAGCTTATTGGGCTCAGGCCTAAAGAAAAAACAAATAAAGGATAGAAATTCTTACAAAAAGTATTTCCAAAAGTGAGTATGGAATGAGGCAAAATGTTAACAGCAAATGTCATTTCAAAAGCATTACAATGGCAGACTTGCTTGGCAGTTCTTGGTATTTGGCTGGAATACTGGCTCAAACTCTTTATTCCCTAGCCGCAAATCACTTATTCTAACTTCTTCCCCATTTATACTTGCCAGCTCTTTTTCCTGCAAAGGATACAGTAGTTATAGCCCTAAGTGTCTCTGAGTGTCATCAATGCGCAGCCAGGCAATGGATGAGCTCTTTAAAAGGGTCAGTAACGACAGTTTATTTAACAATTCTGATGGCTGAAAGTGAAGCAATAGAAGCCATACAAGGAAGGAGCTAGCAGATAGATCAAGTTTCTTGTCGGGATGAACTTACATTGCAGCCACTCAAGGCTAACTTCTAAAATGTCTAAAGAGTAATTGGATAATGAGGAGTAATTACAGATTAAAATTGCCAGTATCATTCTGCATTCGTGAACATGTCAGCAAGTGGAATACATAAAAAGCAGAAATACTGCACAGGCAGCAAATAGACAGCCTTTAACCCAAGTTGTAGCTGCTGGGAGAATTTTTCCAGGAGGATATATGAGTACTTTCCAAGTTCACAAACTAAAACCCTGTGACAGAGTCATATAATTATGTGTAGAAAGCAGGGCTTCAGGCAAGTTTGTTTTCTGTTGTATCTGGGCCTTGTGAACTGCTGCCTTGGACACAAGTGCTCTGAAAACTTTCTATGACAAATAAAAGGTATCATTTGTGGTTGGTTATAAAATGGTTACAAATCCATTGCATTATTTGGCATCCTCCTCTGCACTGTGACTTCACAGCTCCTCTCATCAAGAGGTAGAGTCGATTGCCAAACTCTTGAATATGTTTTGGCTGGTGGAACATTAAGACAGACGTGTAACATAAGCTGAGACTGGACGCTGCTTGTGCACCGCAGCTTGCTTTCTTCCACTGAGCTCAGAAACCTGAGGCTGCTGTTAGTACTTCATTGGCAAATATGCTGAAAGATGAGAAGAGAGATAGAAAAGAATCAGGATGACTATTTCTAACAACCAGACAAATGAAGCCACCCTAGCTCACACATCTAGAAACATCTAGAAAGACCAGATGTTGAGCTAAACAATGATTGTTGTTTCAAACCAATAGTGCCGGGGTCCAGCCCCGGCTGATCCAGGGTATTCGAAGGAGAGACGGCTAGGCGACCTATTCAAATGTTAATTAGAGATAATAAAGAGGAATAGAATGAGGATAGCTCAGTAGGAAAATTCAGTGGAGAAAAGAAGCTGAGTGGCTTGGTTTACGCAGAAAATCAATATAACCCGTGACACCAGGTTAGCTCTGACCACGGAGGCCGCAGGCGCCCTCTCGAATAGCGGAAGGTGCCCCACCTTAGACACCTTCTCGAGTGGGTCTTAGAAGCCCAGGCAAATAAATGGTCGCAGAGGATATCCACGCTCCAGATGGACACTCAGCTAGAAGTTAAAGGGAAGAATGACATGGGGAGACCAAGCGTTGGTGAGCAAGGCCCATAGCTTTATTTTCAACAGGGGCTTTTATACCCTAAGTTACACATAGAGGACAATAGGGGATGCAAAATCAGCAGTCTTTGATGCTTATCAAAAACCAGGGTTTCTTTCCTGCAGATTTATCGTATACAAATGGTTTAGGTGATTTACATCATCTTCTGGCCAGAGGCCTATTAACATTTTATGACTCTTGACAAGGACTTATCAACAAAGACTTATTTTCTCTAAGAGTAATTATTTTAAGGTTTGGCGCCATCTTCCGAAGATAAGATTACGTTCCTATAGGGTGGATGTGTAATGGGTTTACAAAGGAAAGAATTTACTACCTTAAGGGTCTAAAGTTACTAACACCAGGCCACTACTTATTTTTTCTACATACCAACTATATTAATTAATGCACATTCAAGGATACAATTCAGGGGATGTGAAAACTTGGCAACAAACATTGGCTCATCAATGAAATCTTTTACTAGTTTTATTCTGACAGTTTCTAATTCTCTGAGAGGCTCTAAGCTATTTGAATATCTTAAGCTTCCTGTGCCTCTGGAGGCTGGGAGACTGTAAACAATCGTATGCATAGCTGTAGGTGTCCGGGTAAACTTGTCAGGCGAGTTAGAGAGCCATCTGAGGGGTTTGGATTTAAACACTCCTAATTGCCCAGGAACTTTATTAATTGGAGCTGTAAGTTAACTCTTTGACAGAGAGAGTGAGATGGTGGTGGGGGACAGCCCCCAGTAAAGTCAGAGGTGAGAGCACAAAGCAATAAAGTAGGCAGACTCTGGTTTTTTTGGGGGGTAGATGCTCGAGAATATACGGGGGCACTCCCGAGGCTCGATCCCGCCTTTGCGTATGCCGAGCCCCCTTCCTCATGACCTTTGTCACGAGTGGAATGTCTCTCGCCGGCTCCCGGCACAATAGACCTACAGGTGTTTGTTGAATAGCAAAAGCTAACTCTTAGATCATTTCTCATTAAATCATTAATAAACCATGTGTATTTTTCATTATGATGTGGATTCAATATTTTCAACTCAACCTTTCTTTGCATATTTGAAATTTAACAATTTTTTTTTAACCTTTAGATGATACATACATATGTGTGTGTATTGATTGATTCATTTTTAAAATTCAATCAGATATTATTTGCATAGCATTTAGGGCACTATTTAGAAAAAAATTTTCTGTACCAGCAGAATTATCCACAGTACAAACAGTTTTCTGAGTCTCATAGCATGCAATCAATTATCCAGATTAGAAGCAGGACTTATAAAAACGGTTGCCTAGGTGAACTTATTCCTGTTCTTGTATTGTCAGGAAATAAGTAATCTTTTAGCAGCATATAGCACATAAGAATGTTATGTTAATGCTGATTAAGTTTTTCTATTATCTTTGTTCCTTTTCTTCTTCTTGGAAATGTAAATGCAAGATTCTTAAGGGAGTAGTATTAGAGATAGATCAGTTAATAAGTTCCTGTGCTTTATCAGATGTTTCCTTTAAATATGCAAATTTCAATAAAATATTTAACTCCACAATAAATTTTTTAGGAGACAAATGGAGGAAAGTTGAGTTCTATCACTAATGATCTCAGAAACTTGACAACATCAAACATGATTTTCAAAGAGTTGAACTTTAAACTATATGCATTTGGGATCAGAGTGGTAATATATCAAGCCACTGTACACCTTAAGATTTACAAACTCAAAGATTAGACTATAACCTAGTATTAAGATATTATTATAATTAAAAAAATCTCACTTGGAAAAGGGGCTGCTCTTCTGTTAAAAAAAAAAAAAAAGAAAATGGAACTACACAGGGAAATATCAAGCTTGTCTCTTCAGACATTCAGAGGGGCAGGTGCTCCGTGGCCTAAGAACAAAGACTTTCATTATAAGGGGGAGATGTGTGCATAAAGTGGAGACGGATGTGTGAGGCTGACTTGGCCAGATGTCAGAGAACGGCACACCATTCTTAACACTGCTAGTTTTCATATCATCTTGAAAGAGCTCCCATATCCAAGTCTTGAAAGATTTCCCATGTAGCATGTACACAGCAAGAGATATTACTGTCCAAATGGCATGAGTATAATAACTTAAGATGTTTCTTCTCATTGTAGATAGATGAACAGATATTCTGACTTTGTACTTGCTGCCTGTGAATTTGATGGCTGTCAGTTATCCTCTGAGAGATGAGGGAATGCTGAGGTTGCAGATCATGTTGCATCTCTGATCATACATGATTGCTGTCTTGGGCTATACTTACTCCCTACAGTAACCCCACACTGTGGAGACAGGACTGAGCTCCTACATCCTATTCTAAGTAACATCCTCATAGTCTGCCTTTCCCTTCAAACTGTTATAAAAATGAATGAAGATAATTCTGAACCTGAAATTAAAAATATATTAAATGTTTATTTATTTTTGGCTGTGCTGGGTTATCATTGCTCTGTGGGCTTTTCTCTAGTTGCAGCAAGAGGGAGCTACTGTCTAGTCACAGTCCGCGGGTTTGTCATTGCCGTGGCCTTTTTTGTTATGCAGCATGGACTCGAGGCTGCCCAGGCTTCTGTAGTTGCTGCACATGGGCTCAGTAGTTGAGGCTCCTGGGCTCTACAGCACAGGTTCAATAGGTGTGGTACATGGATTTTAGTTGCTTCAGGGCATGTGGGATCTTCCCAGCTCAGGGACTGATTCCATGTCCCCTTCACTGGCAGGTAGATTCTTCACTGAGCCACCAAGGAAGCCTTGAACTTGGAATTTTTTTTTTTTTTAAATTGCTATTTATTACAGAAAATCTATAAATATCTACCTGGAGAGACAGTCTGATTCAGAAGTAAGACATAGGAGTTACTGCATTTTTCAAGGCCTCACAGATGGTTCTGAAGACTAGTGGTTTATTAAGTATTTAAAAAGTAAATAAGGATTATCAAAAATTTTATCACAAATGTCTCATTTAAAATTTACAAACTCATCTACATAGACAGGTAAATCCTCTAGAACTCTTAGGAGAATGTCATACTAGAAGTCAAGTACTGGGTCCAGGGGAGAGGAGGGTAACTTATGCTGATGTTCTTGGTTTCCTCTGAAGAGTTGCTCTCACAACATGTTTACCAAGAGTCTGTATCTGATGCTGCAAGAGGTTGTATCTCCTGGGACACATTCTCAGTATAAAAAAATGTTAAATTTATCAGGAAGTTGCCTCTTGGTTCCTCCGAGAAGCTGCAATACCAAAACTAGACATCTACTTAAAATAAGAAATAGCTTTCAGGAAGCCTTCAGAAAGAGGTGATCTTTGGGGGCAAAACAATTTTATTGTTATGGTTTGATTTTTTTACCTTTGTTCTAATCTAAAAATGCAAGCTTCTACAAATGCAGCTAGAAATGTTCCTACATCTTTAGCATAGTTTCACTTTATTCTGCTTTAAGAATCAGAGCTTCTGTCACTTTTGTTAATTCCATTTTGAAAGGACTGTAACCTTAATGAACTTAATTTTTACTATCAAATTATAAAATTTTTGATTTGTTAGGTACTGAAGATATTAAAACTGCAGCATATAAAACCAATAGGTACTGGTGTGAAGAAGTAAATAAGCACAGTTCCTTATTACACATACAGGTTTATAACTCAGTAAATATTATGGGCTCTGCCATCTTGGACTATACTGACTCCCTACAGTAACCCCACACTGTTGAGACATGACTGGGCTTCTACATCCTACTCTAAGTAACATCCTCATAGTCTGCCTTTGCCTCTTCCCTTCAAAATGTTATAAAAATGAATGAAGATAATTCTGAGCCTGAAATTTAAAAATGTGTATATTTATTTCTGGCTGTGCTGGGTCATCGTTGCTATGTGGGCTTTTCTCTAGTTGCAGCAAGAGGGAGCTAGTCCCTAGTTGGAGTGCACAGATTGCTCATTGCCGGGGCATTTCTTGTTGTGGAACATGGACTCTAGGGTGCAGTGGCTTCAGTAGTTGCTGCACGTGGGCTCAATAGTTGAAGCTCCTGGGTTCTGCAGCACAGTGCTGTGTCCAATGGGCAGACAAGCATGGAGAGAGGTGCAGGGACTCACAAGATTTAATGTAATTTGCAGAGTGAAGATCTTTGGCTCTGAAGTCAATTGGTGTCCAAATCCTACGTTTTACATCTGTTGCTTGTGCAACATTGAGCAATTTACTTAATCTCATAATATTCATTTTTCTTACTTATAACCTGGGGATAATAATAATACATACCATTATTCCCTGGTGGCTCAGATGGTAAAGAATCTACCTGCAATGTGGGAGACCTGGGTTCGATTCCTGGATCAGGAAGATTTCCTCGAGAAGGGAAGGGCCACCCACTGCAGTATTCTTGCTTGGAGAATTCCACGAACAGAGGCTATAGTCCATGGGATCACAGAGACTCGGATATGACTGAGTGACTAACAGTTTCACTTTCAGCCTCATAACATTGTTGTGGGAGTAAAATGAGATAATTCCTGGTAAAGCATTTAGCTTGATAAATGGCACAAAGTAAATTAACCTCAAAAAAGACTTATTGTTGCTACAAAATAAAAAAAAAGAAAGAAGAAAGTGAGAATATATTGCAGAGATAAGTGGAAGAAGTTTTCTGTACACCAAGCTGATGCATTTGTACTTTGTAATGAAGGCAAAAATGGTTCTGCATTACCTTGTTTTTTTTTTTTTAACTTTAGCTTACTTCATATGAGATATTTATTCAAAACAAATAGAAAAATATTCTAGATGCAAAGTTCTACAAATTTTCTAGTCAATATCGAGTGACTGTCCTTTAATCAGTTTGCAATAAACAAGTCATTTCCAAAATACAGACTCTATTATTAAGAATGGATAAGAGAATACATTCTCTTATCCATATACCTTGAGCACCACTAATTGCATCACAGAAAAAATTTTTCAGAGATCCATTTTATTTCTAAAAATCCTCATTTGTTCTAGCTCACACACATCAATAAATTAGCATCCATGCTACAGAATAGAATGGACACAACTTATTAGTCACATGGGATATTGAATTACAGAAATCTCTTAGAATGAGCTACAAATCAGCAAAGACATATGGAATATGACAAAAATTTAAACAATAAACAGCATTCAGAATTTCTAGGGTCTGCCTAACATGAATTGCAGAAGAATGCTTGAGAGACTAGAGAAGAATCATATAATAGAATAAACACGAAGAGTATGTGGATAATTTCAGTTCAGTTCAGTCACTCAGTCATGTCCGACTCTTTGCGACCCCATGAATCGCATTTCAAAAAGGAGTTGTGTGTATTATTTCTGTATAAATAAGAATGACTGATACATTTATTGGTTCTTTAGAGAATAGTAAATAAACAACTTCAAATATATAAACAAAGATTAGTTGAAACTTGAATTTCACCACACGAACAATTTAACATTCACAATTAAAAGAGTAGCATTAATACAATCTGGAATTCACTTATTTACTCCAAATATTTAATACCCACAAATGTTTTCTCAAAACAAAAATGATGAAAAACAAAGCAGCAAAACTGAAAATATTTGGAGATATGATTGTCACCCACAATATGAAACAAAATCACCTAGAAAATTTATAGTCTATAGAAGATCAACATTAAAACCATGGCTTATTCATACAACAACATTAACAACTTAGAATATTTAATTATGAAATAAATCATTTCTTTCTTAATAGCAATACTATCTATAAAAAGTAAAATAAGCCTAAGAAAACTACTTAAGACTTATACAAGAGCTAAAAATGTACTGGCAAGTAACAAAAGTATTTAATAAAAAAATACCTTCTGTTTATAAAGTAAGAAAGTCAATATTTCAAATATGCTAAATCTCCTTTAAATACATCTGGAGGAAAAACCTGTGAAAGAATAGCTATAAAGCAGTGAGGAGGAATGGAGAGTTTGGAAACAGGAGGTGGAGAGAAATACTAGATATGAAGTTTCATTTTAAGCAATCATTACTTATATAGTTTAGTTAAAAATAGATTATAATTGTTTAAAAGTTACCTTAAGAAGTGTTATTTCAAATAAGAGAATATGAATTTAATTTGTGGGCCCAAATATTAACTATGATTAATGTATAATTTGCAGTAAATGGCCAGAAAAAAAATTGAAAATTCAATAAGGCATTAATGGACTACAAAGTATTATTTTTATGTTTTTCATTATTATTTTTCTTACTTTCCAAATTATTTCCCACAAGCAGCAAAGCACTCAAAAATGAATATCCACTGAGAATTTACTTTATTCTATGCAATATTAGAAGCACTTTACATGCATATCACATATAATTCTCACAAAAATTCTATGAGATATTTATTAGCAATCTTCATATGTAGATGAGAGTGCAGTTTTAAAGTCAAATGACTTCTATTATTTACAGATAATATCGAGTCTAGATTTGACTTTTAAAAGCTACTATACTTTTATAAGCAGATAAAAGTTTTAAAGCAAACAACACAAAATCTTTGTGGCAATACTATAGAGGATGATAAGGTAGAATCTAGGTTCTCTGTTAGGAAAATATTACAGTTTTCCAGGTGAGAGATGAAAGATTGAGCTAGAGCAGTGGTAGCCAATATGAAGCTAAATTTAAGAGCTATTTAGGGCGGTAGATAAATGGAACTGTTATCATTGTAGGTATTGCTTATTTACTGTTCAACAGGAATCCCCTGACATTTCCACACATCACCAGAATAAGATAGAAATAGTCTCACGGAATGATACACAAGTAAAACTTTATAAACTTCAGTGACTTTTTAATATCATAGGGTACAATAGAACAAGTACAGATTTTTCTTTTGTCTTTGTGTGTGACTGGGAGAGCAAACTCCTTTTCAGTTTCTGTACTTATATAATTTGGATTGGTACTGGAAATTTTAAATTTTCTGTTGCTTGAGTGAGGATATCAGATGCTTACTTGAAAACCAAAGCTATTGGCAAGTAACTGGTTATTTTTGCTCTCTCTATTTCTATCTTTCTACCCTTTACACACACACATATATAGAACATATCCTATTCCTATGATATACATAGTGTATTTTTTTTTAATTTTAAACTTTCTAAAGGCAGGCTCTTAAGACCTTTTTCTAAGACAGACCGAGTGTCAAACAAAATTGGTGTTATTAGAAAATCAAAGAGATTTTATTTTAAAATTTTATTTAGAATATTCAATTAAAAATGCAATGTATTGATGTGGATTAGCTGTAAAAACACCATAACTCTTGGCTTCAGACCTGTTGTTTTTTTGTTTGGTAAGATGCATTGTTCTCAGGCAGATTCTATGCTTTGTGAGGGCAGATACTTTATCACAGTACATTATTCCCTAGCATTTAATAGAAAACTTAGCACCTGGTTTGTGAGCATTCATTTTTAAAAAATATGTTAAATTAATGAACATGATGTTTTAAAATTCATTTCAGTAATGAACATTGTATTTTCGGAGAATGGGAGAGTAGAGAGAAAAGTAAGAGGAAAGAAGGAAAATGTAAATAGAAGAGGCGAGAAGGAAGAAGGAAAAGGAAGAGAGAGGTAGGGGAGAAAGATTAATAGGGAGAGAAAGAATGTAAGGGGGAAAGTAGAAATGGTGGAAATAATGAAGAAGAGAGGGGAGGGAGCAAGAAATTAACAAGGGACAGGAGGAGAAAGAAAGAATGCCAGGATGGAATGGAGAATAAGGCTACGAAACCAATGGTCAATTCAACAGCCTTCTAGGTGACCAAGTGTATAATTCAGCTTTCCAAAAATGGAAATAAAGTACCTCATTTTACAAATTTGTGAATGAAACAAACGAAAAACACATGGAAATAAAATGTCTTACCCAAACGGACTCAAAACTAGATGTTGCCACAGTGATACTTAGGCCATGTTTGCTTTTTAATCTTCTTACCATTGGACTCTGAAAGAGAATCTCGGGAGACATGGACAATCTTCAGCTTGGAACACTATGTGATCATTGAATCATTTTCTGAGAATCCTCCTTCATTAAGAAAATAATAGTTAGTGCCTACTCTGGACCAACTTCTCTCTATGTTCAGTTCAGTTCAGTTCAGTCACTCAGTCGTGTCCGACTTTTTGCGACCCCATGAATCGCAGCACGCCAGGCCTCCCTGTCCATCACCAACTCCCGGAGTTCACTCAGACTCACGTCCATCGAGTCAGTGATGCCATCCAGCCATCTCATCCTCTGTCGTCCCCTTCTCCTCCTGCCCCCAATCCCTCCCAGCATCAGAGTCTTTTCCAATGAGTCAACTCTTCGCATGAGGTGGCCAAAGTACTGCAGTTTCAGCTTTAGCATCATTCCTTCCAAAGAAATCCCAGGGCTGATTTCCTTCAGAATGGACTGGTTGGATCTCTCTCTATGTTAGGAGAGTAAAAATGGAAATTTGCTACTGTAAGATAAGATTTTCATACTATGCGTGAAGTTACATAGTATCATTTAAATGTAAATCATGATAAAAGTGGATTCTCTTAATTCTAAAGAGTAGAATTCTAAACCAGTAGAATACCATACACTCCAGTAATCTTGCCTGGAAAATTCCCTAGATGGAGGAGCCTAGTAGGCTACAGTCCATAGGATCTCAAAGAATCAGACACGACTGAGCAACTTCACTGGTTCACTAGAATACCAAAACAAAAGAAGATAGGAAATGGAAAACATATGGCAAGATGAAAGACGAAAACCTAACTATATCAATAATCACATAAAATGTTAATCTTCTAAATTACTTCAATTAAATAAAAGTCTTGACCCAGATATATGTTACCTACTGGAATCATGTTTTAAATATAAATACAAGAATTTTAAAAAGAATTTAAGACCATGCTATTATAAGTTTAAAAAAAGCTGAAGTGACTATATTAATTCTGTTAAGATTTCTGAGCAAAGGATATTATTGGGAACAACAGGGTCATTTCACAAAAATAAAGGAGTGAATTTATTAGGAGCAACCCCAATTATAATTTTTTATTTACTTACCTAATAACTGATATACAAAATATATATATAGCAAAAACTGAAAAAAAAAAAAAGAAAAAAGAAAGAGACAAATCTACCATTGCAGTCAGGAGATCCAGCACTCATTATTTAATTAGTAGGCCAAGTAGAAAGATAAGAATACAGAAGATGTTAACAACACTGTTGATCTACATAAACTAATTTTTTGTAGAATACTCCACCCGATAACAACCAAATGTACATTTGTTGTAAAGCAGAAATGGAACATTTGTCAAGAGATGAATATTCCAGGACAGAAACAAGTGTCAATAAATTTTAAAGGTTTTGATCCCAAGTATGTTTTCTGGTTACAATAGAATCAAATTATAAATCAATCAGAGAAAGAACTCTGGAGAAATCCTGATGTATTGGAAACTAAATAACACCTGCATAGATAACCAGATTAAAGAACCCATTAAAAAGGGAATTAAAAAGTATCACACATGAATAAAAATGGAAACACAGTGTATAAGAATTTATGGAGTGCTCTACAGCTATATTTAAGCAGAAATTTGTAACACTAAGTATTTACATTACAAAAGGAGAAAATTCTTGAATTTGACCTCACCCTAAGACACTAGCTTAAAAAGAGCACATTAAACACAAAGTAAGCAGGAGAAACAGAATAATAATGATTAAAGAAGAAATTAATAGTTAGAAAACACAAAATGTGAATTCTGAAATTTATTTAGTGTCCTGTAATCTCCAATTTGAGAGATTGTTTTTAAAAATGAAAGTGGATTCAGCAGCCTCGTTATTTAGTATGAGGACTTCCTCTTAATTCCCCAATTTTATAATGGCACCACATTTACCCACAACATTGGCACCTTAGGTATTTGAATCTAAAAACAGTCTTGTTTAATTTCTCTAAAAACTATATTCCAGGTATCCTGTTGGGCAATGGTGTGTGTATAAATGTCTTTAAACAACTTAAAAACTATTTTTTTCACATTCTGCCTTTTAACCACCTGCTATAGTAGCTGTGCCACCAATTCCAGAAAACTTATGTGTTCTTTAGGTTTAACTGCTTGACTTCTCTATGTTCTTTTTTTTTTTTGCTTTTTTTCCTGTGGGCTGGTAAGTTTTAAATTTGCTGATCCACAAATCACCTACCATTCTTCTGTTTGATTTTTTAACATTTTTTTCAGATGTCTCCTAGTTTCATGAAATATGGAATATATAATTCATCTCTTTATACTCATAATTATTTGGGTAGTTTTGTGGTGGTTTTCCAATGTCCTGATAAGCCACTTTGTAGAATTTTCCCAATTTCACCTATGGCTTTAGTTAAAAATGTTCTTGTGTGTGTGTGTGTGTGTGTGTGTGTGCGCGCGCGCACTCTGTGGTGTCCAACTCTTTGCGACCCCGTGGACTATAGTCGACCAGGTTTCTCTATCTATTGAATTTTCCAGGCAAAAATACTGGAGCAAAATTGCCATTTCCTACTCCAGGAGATCTTGACCCAGGGACTGAATCCGTGTCTCTTGTGTCTCCTGCACTTGCTGGTGATTCTTTTTCACTGTGCCATTATTTTCATTTAATCCAAAACTGTTCAACAATCTTTCCTTGTCCCTCTCAACATAACTGTTTATTTGTTGGTTTATTATTTATTTATTATTTGCTTGTTGAAGACTATGATAGCCAGTTGTTTTGTAGAAAGTTAGTTTGGGTTTTCTAATGTTTCTTCATAATTAGATCCATGTTATTTAGCAAGAATACCATACAAGGGAAGCTGTGCCCTTTTAGGTGTATCACAGCCCATGGAGTGTATGTATGCATGCTAAGGCACTTTGTTGATGTCAATTTCACTGTTACTGATATAAACATATAGACTTTGATCTCTTGATTGAGGTACTGTCTGAACTTCTCCAGATTTCATTTACACCTTGACAAGGAAATAATATTAACTATGCAACTATTCTGTGTCCATAAAAATTTCATCCACTGTGTTTTCTTTTGTTTCTTTCTTTTTTTGGTGAGTTATGTTTTATTTGGGGTAAAATGAGGGCTGCATCCTGAGAAACAGGACCTCAGATAGCTCTGAGAGACTGCTCCGAAGAGGAAGTTAGGGAAGGTCCGTATATAAGATTTTGATGAAGGGGGAGTTCAGTGCAATCAAAGCACTTAGTTTACAAAAGGTTTTCTGCTAGGTTTTCTGTTTTTCATGCAGATGTCATCATGAAGGGATTTAGTACTTTTCTAGATATGTAGAGATACAAGTATTGGGATCATGAAATCAGTTCCTGAAAATATCTACCTATCTAAAGAGCTGTCCAACAGTTTCCCTGGAGCACAGACTGCCTCACTCTCTACCCTGATTCCCCTCAGTGGGTGTTGAAAGTCAGCAGCTGCAGCAGCACAGGATTCAATCTCGCAGAGGCAGATTGAAAAAACCCTTTTGGTTGTTGTTCAGTCGCTGGCAAATGGTCTTGACCAGTGCCAATTTGTACTTGACAGAGCCACCCACTGGTTTCACATTCATTGTCATTTGTCTCAGTTAATTATTACAATGATTGCTGTAAAGTTTTTATTTACTAACTTTACCATTTCTTCAACACCTATTAAATGGCATTTGCTGTGTGTGTGTATGTGTTGTATGTGTGTATACATACACACGTATGTATAATATGTATGTATGTCATTCAGAAATCAGAGAGTTTAATATTACTCAGGGTATTATGATGCATTTTTGTCATTACTCATTTTAATTCTCCTAACTGTTACAAGGCTCCAAAGAATAGCAAGGAGAGATAAGAAAACATTCCTCAACGATCAATGCAAAGAAATAGAGGAAAACAACAGAATGGGAAAGATGAGAGATCTCTTCAAGAAAATTAGAGATACCAAGGGAATATTTCATGCAAAGATGGGATTGATAAAGGACAGAAAAGGTACAGACATAACAGAAGCAGAAGATATTAAGAAGAGGTGGCAAGAATACACAGAAGAACTGTACAAAAAAGAGCTTCATGACCCAGATAATCACGATGGTGTGATCACTGACCTAGAGCCAGACATCCTGGAATGTGAAGTCAAGTGGGCCTTAGAAAGCATCACTATTAACAAAGCTAGTGGAGGTGATGGAATTCCAGTTGAGCTATTTAAAATCCTGAAAGATGATGCTGTGAAGTGCTGCACTCAATATGTCAGCAAATTTGGAAAACTCAGCAGTGGCCATGGGACTGGAAAATGTCAGTTTTCATTCCAATCCCAAAGAAAGGCAATGCCAAACAATGCTCAGACAAACTACCTCACAATTGCACTCATCTCACACGCTAGTAAAGTAATGCTCAAAATTCTCCAAGCCAGTCTTCAGCAATACGTGACCATGAACTTCCAGATGTTCAAGCTGGTTTTAGAAAAGGCAGAGGAACCAGAGATCAAATTGCCAATACCTGCTGGATCATTGAAAACGCAAGAGAGTTCCAGAAAAACATCTATTTCTGCTTTATTGACTATGCCAAAGCCTTTGACTGTGTAGACCTCAATAAACTGTAGAAAATTCTTCAAGAGATGGGAACACCAGACCACCTGACCTGCTTCTTGAGAAACCTATATGCAGGTCAGGAAGCAACAGTTAGAACTGGACATGAAACAACACACTGGTTCCAAATAGAAAAAGGAGTACGTCAAGGCTGTATATTGTTATCCTGCTTATTTAACTTATATGCAGAGTACATCATGAGAAACGCTGGACTGGAAGAAGCACAAGCTGGAATCAAAATTGCCGGGAGAAATATCAATAACCTCAGATATGCAGATGACACCACCCTTATGGCAAAAGTGAAGAGGAACTAAAAAGCCTCTTGCTGAAGGTGAAATAGGAGAGTGAAAAAGTTGGCTTAAAGCTCAACATTCAGAAAACTAAGATCATGGCATCTGGTCCCATCACTTCATGGGAAATAGATGGGGAAACAGTGGAAATGGTGTCAGACTTTATTTTTGGGGGGCTCCAAAATCACTGCAGATGGTGACTGCAGCCATGAAATTAAAAGATGCTTACTCCTTGGAAGGAAAGTTATGACCAACCTAGATAGCATATTAAAAAGCAAAGATATTACTTTGCCAACAAAGGTCCATCTAGTCAAGGCTATGGTTTCTCCAGTGGTCATGTATGGTTGTGAGAGTTGGACTGTGAAGAAAGCTGAGTGCTGAAGAATTGGTGCTTTTGAACTGTGGTATCGGAGAAGACTCTTGAGAGTCCCTTGGACTGCAAGGAGGTCCAACCAGTCCATCCTAAAGATCAGTCCTGGGTGTTCACTGGAAGGACTGACGCTAAAGCTGAAACTCCAATACTTTGGCCACCTCATGCGAAGAATTGACTCATTGGAAAAGACCCTGATGCTAGGAGGCATTGGGGGCAGGAGGAGAAGGGGATGACAGATGATGAGATGGCTTGATGGCATCACCGACTCGATGGACATGAGTTTGAGTAGTCTCCGGGAGTTGGGGATGGACAGGGAGGCCTGGCATGCTGGGATTCATGGAGTTGCAAAGAGTTGGACATGACTGAGCAACTGAACTGAACTCAACTGAAACTGTTACAAACTGGCCAGTGAAATTTCTACCTACTTGTCTTCTATGTCTTTTGTTATGATCTTAGGATTATTATAAATCTTATGTGCATTTCCTTATTCTTCAGGCACAAGAAGTTGTTTCAGGCTCAGCTAAAACTCTGTCTTAATCACAGAATCAATCATAGCTCCAAGAACTGGGTTCATTAGTTCAGTGAAGTATGTAGAAACCAAGATGAGAATTTTTTCTCCTTACTACTATAGAAATAGCTAAAAATTTATGTTCATATGTGTAGATGTATATGTGTATGAGAACATTAAAAGTGATGAGTTTCCACTGATACCCCTAAATTTTTCATTCAGTAGTCCAAGGTTCTCTCTGTCTTCCCCATCTGTCCTGCCTTTCTCTTCTCACATTGCTTAGAAACCTGTCTTTTAACATCAAACATTTATTTATTTGCTAGTTCTATGATACTCACAAAATGCAGAATTGCTGAACCAATACAACTACAAAAAACAAAACTTCTAATTAGATTTCAAGATTTATTTGTAGTTGTATTTATCTTTATCCTGACAGTGCATAATCAATTATTGGTCCTATGTTCAAAACCTACTTCAATTAGTATCTTTTTTTCTTCTGTCCCATTATAGTATTCACTCGGATTATGGGTAAGTTCCTTTGATTCTGTTTGTTTTCAGAATAAAACTGAAAACTTTATGCCTGATAATTCTTGTTCAGTATAAAGCATTAGGATGATCATTACTTAACATATACCTTTAAATGATACTTTTATATACAAGTGTATCTATTTCATTATTTCAAAATATATTTATATAAAGTTTAGAGTTTAGATAATATTAGCATAGTCAAATACAACAAAAAAAATAGTACATCTTTCTAAGATCAATTTTCATAGTTCTCTGAGATGAATTAAGCATACAGTGATGCCTGTATAATTTTGAGTCGCTTTGAAAAAGACCGTGGGGGCAAGCAGTGAATAAAGATGACACAAGGTGGATATGGCGGTGCCAGGAAGGCATACACAGACTCTATAGATGCAATTTACAGATGGACAGGGTCCTCCCCCTTCTTAACTCTTTGACCTCCCTGACATCTCCTGCTTCAGACCCCTTCCCCACCAGGCTAGGCTCCACACTGGAGGACCCATTCCCCCTTTTTTGTCTTCTGTGAAGAAGGCAGGACCTATGGAATGAACAGACACTTTTGAGGACCTTCAAACAACCATAATCCCTCTTCATCCCCAGCCCAGAACCTTGCCCTGCCTTCCCATCCCCTGCAGTCCCCACCTATTCTCTGGGCCTTTTCCGGTGCTTTGGCTAGAAATTTCATACTCAGCTCTTAGTCTAAATAAATAAATCAGAGGTTAAAACATTTTTAAAGGGATTTTTTTTATTAGAGTATTTTGATTCCTCTTACTAGCTAGACTTTTAAAAATTTTATCTTGAAAATAGAGTCTTAATTTGATAATCTGTTGCTTTTTGATCTTAGCACAAGTTTCAGGAAAAAAACAAGTTTTGCATGTATTAAATTGATTTTTTTTGCAATATTCTGACATGTAAATTAAGTGCTTCCTTATAGCTGAATAAGAACAGATGCATGTAATGAATATAACAAAATAGACAAGCAGATGGTATACCACATCTATAACATCTTAATTCATCCTTTTTTAGGTTATACAATTACCACAGCAAATGTACTATATTTAACTGATTTTCTTAGAATCTGCAGGTTCCCTAGAGAAACAAAATGGCTTTTTAAAAGTGCTGCAAATGTATCATATACACAGTGTTTTGTTGTTATTGTTGTTGGGATGTATTAACTTTCCAAATTAAAAATTAAAAAAAAATATATCCACATTATATTTTTCTAATTTCCACAAGGCAATGTAGTTGATCTTCTACTAATCAATGTAAGTGCTAAATAAAATAAGTTTCATGGGAAAATATTTTTCTACTGCACACCAAAGAGGATACACACACACAAACATATATATATATACACACACACACACACACACTTATCATCCCCAAAAGGAACATATGTAAATTCATTTGCTTTTCTGTGATCTACTTTTATGAACATGTTTTAAATGTATTCATTTTATCATTTATTCTGTGTCCAGAGCACTTTGTTATATACATTTGAAGAGCAAATTTCAATGAAGAAAAAGTTAAAGAATTAAAGCAATTATATAAAAGTTAAAGATGGCTGAAATCCTCTCAGGCTATTGAAGATCAAGAAGGATTTAGTCTTGGATTATCCAGATTGATAAAATTGACTAAATAATTCCTTAATTCTCCATTTGATTGTTATTGTGTGATTACAGACTTAAATTAAATCAATGTTCATGACAAGTCTGGATAATTGGGGTTACAAAATCCTCTTTTCTTCTGTACACATCTTGTCTGATACTTTTCAATTTCTCTAGTTTCCAATTATAAATAGATGGATAATTTCATAATACAGTTTAATAACAACATTCTTATACAATATAAACTATTTGCAACCTTGGCAATACCTAAATTAATTTCAATTTTTCATCTAGTTCGTTGTCACATTAGTGGCTAACTTATAGTATCAGCATTTAGGTTATCAAGCAAAAGTTACTTTTACAAAATTAACCTTCTGGTGTTTAAATTTACAGCATATAAGTATGTTAAGTGGTCTCATGATAATAGAATCTCACTGTGATCAATGTTGTGAAAATATGATCTTTGCAACTACTGTATATACCTTATTTTTAAGTCTATGTGTGTAATTTCAGAATTCTTCTTATTGTAAGTAGATGAATCTATATAAGTAATATATATGTAGATGAACACATGAGAAATATAAGTAGAACATATCAGTAGGTGAACATATTAGAAAATATCTTTCAGTACAATCCATTCCTGAAAACATTTTGGCTTGGATTCTTAATAAAAGAAAATAAAATAATAAAAGATAAAATAAACCAATAATAAAGAGACAAACTAAAAATCAATTAAGTAAATAATAAATAGAATAAAGGAAATATAAATAAAAGAAATTGAGTATGAGATACTTTTGTAGATTTATAGACATACAAAGAGATTCCAATTATAAAATAATATATTTTTGAGATAAGACTACATCCAACAATATGAAATTTAATCTTGGAAATTTTTTTATGTTGTTAGACTTATTGCTTGGGAAGTATTTTGAGTGTTTTGATCATTTTAGTTAAAGTTTAACACAAGAATGCAAAGTAAAGCAATCAAACCAATAATTGAATTATCTGCCTTACATTATCTCTTTTAGTATGAGTATTTCTTTAAATGCTCACTTCAGAATGTTAACAGCTTTCCTGCTACAGCGAGACTTGCAATTACAGATAAGGTAGGCAAACATATTTGTACTTGAGTGTGGTCTTTAACCAGACAATAACGTTGTGCTATGTCATTTTATTTAAGAATATAGGGTATCATTAATTTGGTATTCATTTTGAAGTATAAAGTGATTATTTAATCATGATAACTTAGCATATGAAACAATTATAGAGTCATCCAGCAAGCCAGTCTTCTTCATGTTTGTATAATGCTTTCCTAAATTAAAAATATAATGGGGCTTGGAACGTAATTCAGATGATACAAGGCAAATCACACACACACACAACTAAAGAAGCAATACTCTTTGTGGGTAAAGAATTTTCACTTAAAAAAATTACAGGCTGTAATAATATTTATAGAAATAATGCCTCCTATGCCTTCTGCACTGAAGGCAGAGTTGAAAATTAAGGCACACAAAATGAATTTGTCTGAAATATGAAAAGACAACATGTGAGTACATGATTTAATCATGCAAATTTAAATCAAATTATGTTTTGTTTTGTGAATTAGATAGGGCCAGGTATTATGCTGGTACTCTGATATATATCATCTAATTAAATGGGGAAGTTCAGTCAACACCGAATGCAACACAGAATGCAAATAAGCATAACAGTGGGAAAGAATATAATGATATATATTTACTCATCAAATATTTACTCCACAGCACCCCCCGCCAACAGGTGCAAGACTCAGAGCTCCATACTATGTATATCATGGTTAGATTCAAAGATAATTAAAATGAAAGCTGTCACTGGAAACAAATTGTGACAAAAATGAGGAACATGTGAAGTGCTTCGGGAAAACAGAGAAGATGATTATAATTAAGAATGGAAAAGGGTGAAGTCAGAGGGAAGACAAGCAGAAAAACCTATATTAAGTTGAGAGCATTTTTATGCATCTTTGCAGATAGGAAATATGGCATATGTAAGTGACGATAAAGGAGAAATGGGAATACACACCCCCAAAATAAAAAATAAGGAATTTAGGTTACAGAGGTAAAAATACATGAAGTTTGTAAAAGAAAGGAATGTGTTTTATATTTTTCTATTATTATTTAATAAAGTTTGTTTTTTAAAGTGTAGGACTTTCCAAAAACTCAAAACTATTAGTTGGGATTAAAATTTTCAAGGTGAGTAAAAGCTTTAATTAAATTTCTGTCTTGGACACATGCTATTTATTTCCACCAGGAATAACCCTTAACCCTTCTTCTGGTTAAACAATACACAAGCCAGGGCTTCAGGAGTATGTGGCCTGTGCAATAGCACTTTTAACAAGGGTCCCTGCAATTTCATTTTGCACTGGCCTCCCAAAATTGTGCAGCTGTTCCAGACAGCACACTTAACCTTTGAGGGGAAGCATACAGCTCCTCTCTGTTGAGTGGGTCCTGACTTACTTGGGACTGTTAGCAGAATCATATTCCCCTAGAAGTAGAGATTCAGCCTGATGATCGGGCTGTGAAAGTCAGACCTAAGCTGCCTTCTTTTTAAAAAACAAAAACAAAGAACTCTTTAGTGTTTTGAGATTTCTAAGGTTTCTTTTCTCCATTGAATGAGAAGCTACAGGGACGTTAGCTAGATCTGGAACTAAGTACTGGGGCCAGGATGAAAAAGCCCACGTGAGACACAAGCCCACACAAAGAGAAGGGTAGACCTGAGCCTAGTCTACAACCCCAGTTCCTGAAGCAGCATTTGCGATCTTAGAATGCACTGCATTTGAAGCCTGCCCCATGACTGAACATTTGAAATTGAGACCGTAAATTCCCCAGCTGGCTTCAGCCACATTTGAGTCATTTCATTAACCCTTGCAGTAGAAAGCATCCATATAAAAATGTGTTCAACAGAAGCACAATAGAGAAGTTTCTTTTTTTTCTTAATATTGTAAAGTTAAATAAAATAAAAGTTAAAAAAAATTTGTTTTTGCAAAATCTTCCCTATAAATATTATGATTGTGGTCACTCAAATTATAATTCAGATTATTCCAGTGATAAAAATGCAATGTATAAAAGGACTACTAAGGTTGAAGTGGAGAAGGCAATGGCACCCCACTCCAGTACTCTTGCCTGGAAAATTCCATGGACCGAGGAGCCTGGTGGGCTGCAGTCCATGGGGTCGCTAAGACTCAGATACGACTGAGCGACTTCACTTTCACTTTTCACTTTCATGCATTGGAGAAGGAAATGGCAATCCACTCCAGTGTTCTTGCCTGGAGAATCCCAGGGACGGGGGAGCGTGGTAGGCTGCTGTCTATGGGGTCACCAGAGTCGGACATGACTGAAGTGACTTAGCAGCAAAGGTTGAAGTAGTTTCTGTCATTTCACTTTAAAACAATTTTTTTAATGTTTTCATCATCTGTGTGCTTTCTCCCTTACAAAATACATTTATTATGTCCCTGCCAGGTGGACGGTGATTTATTAAGAGACCATCTATAAGTGTGATACTCTACTAGTTTCGGTGCCCATTCAGTGACTGTCTTTACTATATTAAATATAACTGATTTATTGATTAATGTCATCAAAAGGTAAAAAAAAAAAAGCATTGCTAAATGGAGGGATACATCCATCACTTTTTTAGCATAAGATGTCTGTCATTCTTGAAAGGAAGGTTGTTTTTTTTTCTTTTTACTTCCATGTCATGCTAATATTTATCTTATTCTATTTACTTTTTCACCAGTTTTACAAATACAGCTGGGCAAAAGTGGCCTGTACAAAAATTTAACTAGGCTATGAACCTGAAAGCAGAAATTATGTGATGTGCAATTCACATATTTTCAAATCTATTGCTATATGGCTTTTTTCAAATCTTAAAGTGCCACTGATTATAAGATGCACCATTATTTATAGGGGCTTCCCTGGTAGATCAGATGGTAAAGAATCCGCCTGCGCTGCAGAAGACCCGGGTTTGATCCCTGAGTTGGGAGGATCCCCTGGAGGAGGAAATGGCAACAGACTCCAGTATTTTGCCTCGGAAACCCCGTGGACAGAGGAGCGTGATGGGCTGCAGTCCAGGGGGTCGCCAAGAATCAGACACAACTGAGTGACTAACACACATTATTTTATATAACACTAAGAAATGAAAAAAATGCTGCTGAGTATAACTGACTGAATCACTTGTAAGTGAAGCTGCTCAGTCATGTCTGACCCCTTGTAACTCCATGGGCTGTAGCCTACCATGCTCCTCCATCCATGGGGTTTTCCAGGCAAGAGTACTGGAATGGGTTGCCATTTCCTTCTCCAGAGGATCTTCCCCACACAGGGGTGGAACCTGGATCTCCCGCATTGTAGGCAGACGCTTTACCATCTGAGCCACCAGGGAAAGCACTTGTAAGACTCATTAAATAGGAAAACTATACAAAGAGGAGCCAAGGAAATATCATTAACATGGCAAATTGTTATTCTCAATAGCAATATATAAGGGACCAGTTTCTCTTTTTTTGACTCGGTACCACATGTTGACTGACTTTAATTTTTGCTCTATTTACATTGTTTTCCTTACTGGTGGATTAGAGCATATTGTCATGTATTTATTATCACTTATGTTTCTACCCTATGTGTTGCTCATTATCTTCTGTATATTTTTATTGACATGTTTTTTCTCTTGTTTCTGGAATTTATTTTTTTATTTATGCATGTTGTAATCATTGTTGTCCAGTTTTTAGCTGAACCATTCAACCTGTCCTGAGGAACCTAAATTCTTTTTCTTAAGACTTTATTTTCTTAGAGATAGGTTTAAGTTTACAACAAAATTGAGAGGAAAATACAGAGATTTAATATATACCCCACGTCCCTATATAGGCATAGCCTCTCCCATTGGCAACACCACTCACCACTCAATCACAATTTTTTTTTAAACCAAGGATGATCTATATCGACAGTTAATCACCTCAACTCCATAATTTACCTTAGGGGGTTCACTCTTAGTGTTACATTTAGATCTCTGTTCCATTTTGATTTAATTTTGTGGAGGGTGTAAAGGCTGTGTCTAGATTCATGTTTTAGCATGATGATACCCAGTTGATCAGCATCATTTGTTGAAGAAACTATTATTGACTTGTTACATTGTCTTTGATCCTTTGTTGAAGATGTTGACATTTTATATATATATATATATATATATATACACATACATATGTATTTATTTTTATAAGGTAACATTGGTTTCATGTGTACAACATTACATTTCTACTTCTGTATACACTTGGAGAAATCAATGGCACCCCACTCCAGTACTCTTGCTTGGAAAATCCCATGGATGGAGGAGACTCTTAGGCTATAGTCTGTGGGGTCACTAAGAGTCGGACATGACTGAGCGACTTCACTTTCACTTTTCACTATCATGCATTGGAGAAGGAAATGGCAACCCACTCCAGTGTTCTTGCCTGGAGAATCCCAGGGACGGCGGAGCCTGGTGGGCTGCTGTCTATGGGGTCACACAGAGTCGGACATGACTGAAGTGACTTAGCAGTAGCAGCATACACTACAGCATGTTTACCATGAAAAATGTGTTTTCTATGTGTCCCCATACAGTTGACCTCCTCTAACCATTTCTCTCCCCACCTACCACTTACCCCCTGGTAACCACTTCTCTGTTCTCTGTATCTATGTAGTTTTTTTTGTTTGGCTTGTTCATTTGTATGTTTTTCATAACCTGCATATGAATGAAATTACAAGGTTTTTGTCTTTCTCACTGACTTATTTCACTTAGGATGATACTGTCAAGGTCCATCCATGATGTCACAGATAGCAAGATTTCTTTTTTTTTTTTTTTTTGTGGATGAGTAGAATTCCATTGTATATAATTATCACATCTTTATCCATTTATTCATTGATAAGTACGTAGGTACATCAGCTTTTCATACTTGTCTATGGTAAATAATGTTCTAATAAATATAGGGGTGCATAGTATTTTTTTTTAATTAGTGATTTCATATTTTTGAACAGATATCTGGAAGTGAAAGTGCTGGATCTATCTTAATTTTTATACTGTTTTTCAATGTGGCTTTACCAATCCATAATTTTATGGTTTCAGGTCTTATGCTCAAGTCTTTAATCCATTTTGAGTTTAGAATATGGTGTAAGATGGTGGTCTAATTTCTTTTTCTTTTTCTTTTTTTGGCATATTTCTGTCCAGTTGTCTCAACACTACTATTGAAGAGATTATTCTTTCTCCTTTGTATGTTCTTTGCTCCTTTGTCATAAATTAATTGTTCATGTAGGTGTGGGTTTATTTGGAGATTCTTAATTCTCTCCTGCTGACCTATGTATCTGTTTATCTGCCAGTACCAGGCTGTTTTGGTTACTTCAGCTATGTAATACAGTTTGATATCAGGCACTGTGACACCTCCAGCTTTGTCCTTTTATCTCAGGATTGTTTTGGATGTTCAGAGACTTTTGTGGTTCTTCATGAATTGTAAATTTTAGATTTTTTTCTGTTTCTATGAAAAATGTCATTGAGATTTTAATAGGGATTTCATTCAATCTGTAGACTACTTTAGATAATATGGATATTTTAACAATATTAATTCTTCCATTCGTAAGTATGGGATAACTTAACATATATTTGTGTCTTCTTCAATTTACTTCAACAATGTCATAGTTTCCATTGTACAAGTTTTTCACCACGATGGTTATATTTATTCCTAGCTTATTTTATTCTTTTTTTTGTGCTTTTAAATGGGATTGTTTTCTTAATTTCTCTTTCTGCTAATTTATTGTTAGCATATAAAATGCAACTGATTTTTTAAAAGTTTTCTTTATTTTTTCAATCATGAAAGTATGATAACACATTTACAGGAGACATGGAAAATACAGAACAAAGTTACATATAGTTCTACTATATAACTATTTTGTAAGTAGTTAAATTAATATTTTTTGTTGGGAGTTTTAATATCAAACTCTTAAAAATTAGTTGAATGAATAGACAAAAGTACAGGGTATAGTAGACCTAAAAAGCACTATGAACCAATTCGACATAACAAAATTTAAACAATTTTCACACAACATTAGGATACAAATTCTATTCAAGTTCCCATAGGCTACAAACCAGGAGACACTGAAACATATCCAAGGATATAAAACAAGGAAAATGCAACTGATTTTTTAAGTTGAATTTGTACCTTCAACTTGACTGTATCTGTTTATTATTTCTAATAGTGTTTGGGTCAAGTCTTTGGTGGTGATTTAGTTGCTAAGTTGTGTCTGACTCTTGTGGACCCTATGGACTGTAGCCCACCAGGTTCCTCTGTCCATGGGATTTTCCATGCCAGAATACTGGAGTGGGTTACCATTTCCTTTGAGTCTTTAGGTTGCCTATATATAAAAGTATATTGCCCACAAATGGTGGCAGATTTACTTTTGCCTTTCCAATTTGGATTGTGTTTCAGGTCTTTGCTCTAGATTTTTGTTTTATGTTTACCATTGCATATGTATAAAACATTTTTTAAATATAAATTTTTTTTTCTGTTGATAGCATCTTATCTTCATTTGACTATATGGATTTTGGTTTTCTTTTTCCTCTTCCTCTTTGTGTTTTGGTGTTTCAAATTATCCTTTCTTATGTTATGAATTTGTTACAGAATTGAAGGAGCTGTAGTTAATTTTACTGTTTCCCTGCTTTTAACCTTTATATTATAATAAAATGTTTAAAAGTCTATCTGATATAAAGTTAGGAATTTTCTGATTCTGTTTGTCTACCTAGCATCTTACTCAAAGTTTTGTGTACTTTTACCTTTTTGTATCTAGTGGAGGAGCTCTTTTCAACATTTCTTTTAAGTCAGGTCTAGTGTTAATGAACTCCCTCAGCTTTTGTTTGTCTGGCAAAGCCTGTATTTCTCATTCATCTCTGAATGATAACTTTGCTAGAGTATTCTTGGTTGACAGTTTTTATGCATCAGTATTTTGAGAATGTCATTCTACTTACTCCTAGCCTGTAGAGATACTGCTGAGAAATCTGCTGATAGCTTAACTGGAGTTCCTTTGTAGGTTACCATTCTCTTTTTGGGCTTTCCTGGTGGCTCAGATGGTAAAGCGTCTGCCTGCCATGCGGGAGACCTGGGTTCAATCCCTGGGTTGAGAAGATCCCTTGGAGAAGGATATGGCAACCCACTCCAGTACTCTTGCCTGGAAAAATTAATCTAGTTACCTTTAAGATTCTCTTTGTCATTGACTTTTTGCAATATGTCTTGAAGAAAAGCTTTTTATGTTGAGGTAATTTGCTGTTCTATTAGCTTTACAAACTGGTAAATCCAGTTCTTCCTTCAGGTTTGGGAATTTGCAGTTATTACAATTTTTTTTTTTAAAATAAACTCTATGCTCCCTTCTCCTGGGATACCTACAATTCTACTGTTGCCCTTATTAAACGAGTTGAATAGTTCTCTTATAATTTCCTCATTTAAAAACATTAATTTTCTCTCTTCTACCTGTTTTATTTCTATTTCTATCTTCAAGCTCATGAATTCTCTCTTCCATATAGTCTGCTGGATTCCCAGTGTTTTCTAATAATTTTTAAAATTTCACTCCTGTGGTAAACTATTATTTCTATTAATTATTGTTATTCCTGGGCTTATTGAACTGCCTTTTTGAGTTTTCTTACAGCTTGTTGAGTTTCTTTATGACAGATATTTTGAATTCTGTTATCAGTTACATTTAAATATTCTATGACTTTAAGTTTGTCTTCTGGAGAATCATTATTTCCTTATGACTCAGTGTTGCTGTGGTTTTTTATGGTGTTTGATGAGTTGGTTCTCTGCCAGCACATGTGAAGTAGGACACATGTTTCTTTTTTAGATAATTTAAAAACAATTTTTCCCTTCATTTCTAAAGATTGAACAGGTTAGAAATTAGAAGCCATTCTTTTGATTTCAAGTAGGTGGTGATATGGCACAAAATTTTGGTTTCTATTATCTGAGCTACCTCTGGTTGAACTTGAGAATTGGTACTTTCCACCCTCCATCACCTCTGTTGGAGGTGTAAACTCGTGCACTCGTTGCTTCTCATGCCTCTTGGATCATTGTTGACAAGCTGCTGCTGCTGTTTCATTGGTGTTGCTGCCTGAGGCACCAGGACACTGGGTACTTCCACCGTATGCAGAGTCCCTTGAGTCTCAGGCTCACTTGCCATGGAGGGAGGAGAGGACGGGGGGAGGAGAGATTCAAATTAATTTGAATCATAGATGCTTCTGCCATGTCTGAGGTTGTCAGGTTTATGTGCACCTCCACTTTGTGTTTGGGGCCAGAGTCTTATGACCGGATTGGGGGAGTCACTCTGCCCAGTTCACGCTGGTCATGAGAGAAGCCAGAGTTTTATGTGCTGCCCCCATTCTGGCTGGATGCTTCCAAATTCTCTGGTGCTGCAGGCTCAGATGCAGGGGCTGGGGGTCGAGGCTCACAGGCACCACCTCTGCTGTCCCCCTGACTCTGCCTCCTCTACGTGTTCTGGTTCACCCACCTTTGAGGGACAGATGTGTGCAATTCTCCAGCATCCTGGTCTGTTGGGCAGAAGCACCTTGGTTGAGTTATATGTGATTTACTGGCTGTAGATTGAAGAGGAAAGAAAAATATCAATGCTGGCGTTAATCCTCCACAGTTGTCTTTATTTATGGGGATCTGTTTCTAGGTCCTCTTTTCTGTTCCATTTATCCTTGTGTCTCTCCTTTCACCAGTTCCACACTGTCTTGATTACTGCAGCTTCATAGTAAGTCTTCAATCAAGTAGGTTTGGTTAGTCCTCCAATTTAGGTTTTGTCTTTCAGTGCTGGGTTGACTATTATAGGTCTTTTGCCTGTTCATGTGAACTTTAGAAACAGTGTGTTCATATTCACAAAATAATGAGTTTTGGTTGAGATTGCACTGAGAAAGAAGTTTTTCATATTAATGTAGTCAAATTTGCGTCTTAAATGATTTTACTTTTGTGTTCTATTTAAGAAATGCTTCTCTATCTTAAGCCCATAATAATATTCTCTTAAATAGAACTAATTTTAACATTGTCTTTTTATCTAGGTAATCTATCTCATGTTAATTTGTTTTTATATGTGTGTAATGTGAGGTGAGAATTACCTTTTCATTTCTTTTCCCCAGTAGAAAAATTTATCATCCAATCACTATTTGCTGACTAGATCATCACTCTCTTTGATATGCCATTATACTACATCATAAATCAAGGTTTTATATATGCTTCTATCTACTGTTTTCTTTTCTATTCTATGCCATTGTCTGAATTATAAATTCCTATATCAAACTTTTATATATTATTTTGTAGCTTTACAGTTAGTCATAATATCTGTTGGGCAAATTCCTAATACTGATCATTTTCAGAAACAGATTTTGGTTTTTCTTTGTTCTTGGTACTGTATGTTTCATGCTCCATGGAGAGTTATTTTGAATTTTTTTTTGTTGTTTGAAATTTTTTTCTTAGCAAATAAGTTTGGAGAGAAAGGTTACCTTTTTAAGATATTGAGTTTTCTAATACATCAATATTATATTCACATTTCTTTAATGTTTTTAATGAATTTATATTTCTCTCCAAAAATAGCTCTTTCATTGTCTATAAAATTCATTCCTGTATATCTTGAATGTTTTGTGTCTATTATAAATTTTAAATATTTGCAAAATAATTTTATAAACATTTGTTTAGATAAGGTATTGCTGGTATGTAGAAATTCAGTGTATTATTGCAGTGATCCTGTGTCCATTAATTGTGCTGAACTCTCCTATTAATTTTAATAATTTATAAATTATTTTCTGTTCTGTATGTGGACCAACTTATTTCAGAAGAAAAGGTTTGCAAGAATTACTGTTTTCAGTATTTTATTTTTTGTCTTGATTGAATTTTGTTATTATTGTGTTACTGTTTTATGTTTTGATTTTTTGGCCATGAGGCATGAAGGACTCTTTGGGACCCCATGGACTGTAGCCCATCAGGCTCCTCTGTCCATGGAATTCTCCAGGCAAGAATACTTGAGTGCGTTGCCATTTCCTTCTCCAGGTGATCTTCCCAACCCAGGGATGGAACCTGGGTCTCCTGCATTGCAGGCAGTTTCTTTACACCTAAGCCACCAGTGAAGCGCCTGCAGTGGACGGCAGAGTCTTAACTGCTAGACCACTAGGGAAGTCCCTCAATTAAAACAAATCATAAACCCAGCTTCTAATTCCTATCCCAAACAGCTAGTAAGAAAATATATCTCAACCATTTATGTGGTTCATGTATCTTTTCCCTACCTGCTCAAAGTCTGGGAAGTTTATATGCTTTAAAGAAAAGAGAAGTCATTTATTCATTGTCCCAGCCCACATGGATCCTTGAAATCTGTTCAGGCTGTAAACAATAGTTGGGAAGTTGCCAAACCTCAGAATTCTGGCACTAGATTCTATAGAGATATCCCACATAGCCTTTCCCTGTGAGTACTTGTTCCCTTATCAACATACTTCAGAGAACCACGTGAACGCTTCCAACATTCTTGGACCCTTTCCATATCTATTGAAATCCAAAATCTCTCTTCTTTGCCATCCTCAGGCGCTATATTTTCTGTCCTGAACAGTATCCCCACCTCTACACATCATTCTAGCATAATCTTTTTTAATGGATTTCAGTTTCATGGGAAAATTTTAAAAGCTGCTGATTTCAAATAACTTTTGGCTTTATTTTGTTTTTTATTGTGTGTTTGTTTTTCCTAGGGAGAAGGGTGTCATGGAGGAGAAGGGAACTGAGAGTAGACTCACTGCTTGTAAATCACATGAGTTCGTTAGAGCATAAATTTGTATGTTAAACTGTATGACCACACTTGTAATGGGGATTTGTTGGTGAGGGTCTGGGGGGTTGAGATATGAATCACTCATATCTCCCCATTGCCCAGATCTATGTTCAAATTACATGTATCTTTGCTATATTCTTTCACTGCTGCTGTAACTACTTGCCACAGACTTAGTGGTTTAAAGTGTGTTATCTGTTATCTTACAAGATGTCCAAAGTCCAAAATCAGTCTGACTGGACTAAAATCAAGGTGTTGGCAGTGCTGGTCCCTTTGGGATTCCTTAAGTCCTGGCTCTTTCTCTACATTACACCAACCTTTTGATTCTGTTGTCACATCTCTTACAACTCGCTCTGATCTGCCTCCCTCATTTAAGGACACTTGTAATTATACTAGGACTCCCCAGGTGATCCAGGATAATCACCCCATCTCAAATGCTTTCGTATAATTCTGCCTCCAAATTTCCTTTTGCCACGTAAATTAACTTTCACATGTCTGGGGCTTAGGGCACACGTATTTTTAGGAGATATTTATTTGACTTTCCACAACTATTGAATGTCATTACTTTCATGCTTCATAGAAATTTCAATTAGAAAAAATTTAATGTTTAATATTAATATTCTCTTGAAGTTTCCCTCTATATATCCCTGTTGATGAAAACAACTTCTCAACTAGTTGCTAATCATCATCCTATATTCTTTTCCCCACATCCAGTACTTTTCTAAGTCGGTTGTTATTTTCTTTAAAAAAAAAATCTGCTCAATTCACCCCTTGTTTTATCATTGAATTTTGTTTTTAATTTTTTTCTCATCTCTTATTCATTTATCATAATAACTTTTTGCAGGTTTCCTGCCATCTAGACTCAACTTCCCCAACTGTTTAACACCACAGTGATCAGAATGATTTCCCTGTGACATCATCTGATCATGCCACCTTTTTCCCCAAAGAAAATGTTAAGATCTGAAGTGGAATTGTGCAATAGCTTCCTGTTGTGTATAGGTTAAAGGTTAAATGTCTGAAATTGATTGACATGGCCTTGTCTAGACTGCATAGATTGTGATAATACTTCCTAGAATGATGGTGTCATTAAACTTCAGACTTCCCACTGGACTGAATATCCACAACACAGACACCAAGTCTTCTTTGTTTCCTGTTGACTGTGACTGACAGTGACAAATAGGTGACAAATGCACTCTCAATTGTTTCATAAAGGATTGAAGGGCTTTTAAAATCTGGTCTTACTCATTTAAGCTTTCCTTTTCCATTTACACACACACACATACACATCATATTTTACTGAATTGTTTTTCTGCAACAAATTTGACATTGTTTTTCTGGTGCCTGGCTTTCTTTTCCTCATTTACTCAATGGGGGTTTCTAATAATTTTAGTCTGAAGTGTCCATTTCTAATTAAAAATAAAATAAAAATGAACATGCAGAAATGTGCATCCATTGAAACAATTTTGTGCCTTCTGAAGGCAAATTCTCATCTTGTTAAATTATATACAAATCCACAAATACTAAGTTAAATGTTTCTAGTTCACTCTTTATGTGTGTATAATACTAGAGAATGCACAACCAAGTTTACCGATAATTGGGTGCAAGACTTCAATACTTGTATTATATTAGATTTCCTCTGTATTCATAAAAGTCACTGCAGACTTCCTGACTTCAAATGAAAAAAATTTATTATCTCATAATTCTGTAAGTCAGGCGTTAAGGTTAGTATATTTGGTTCCTCTGCTCTTGATTTCATGAAGCTGGAATCAAGGAATCAGCTGAGTATGGTCCTATGAGACGCACTGAAGAGAACCTGTTCATAAGTTCATTTAGGTTGTTGACCAGACTGTTGCTGATATTGCAGTTATGGAACTGAGGTTTCCATTTCCAGCTGATGTTTGCTTCAAAAGGTTGCGTGTTTTTCTTGTCATACTTTCACATGATCTGCTTACCAACTGCTACTTCTCCTTCTGTGTCATCTTTCCTGACCTCTATACATACCCCTTGAGCTAACTCTTCTGCCTTCTGTCCTGCTTTTTAAAGGCACCTGTGATTGCAAAAGGTCCCCCTAGATTATCAAAAATAATCTCCCTATTGTGTTGTCAGCTAATAACCTTAATATAGTATTCATCTATGCCCACTTTTCCAGGTGGCACTAGTGGTAAAGAACCTGTCTGCCAATGCAGGAAACTCAAGATACACGGATTCAATCCTGGGTTGAGAAGATCCCATGGCGGAGGTTACAGCAACTCACTCCAGTATTGTTGTCTGAAGAATCCCACGGACAGAGGAACCTGGTAGTCTATGGTCCATTGGGTCTTAAAGAGTTGGACATGAAGTGACTTCCTTCTTCCTCTTCTTCATCAGCAAAGTTACTTCCCAATAGTACCTACATTAGTGTTTGGCTGAAAAACAGAGGTGAAGCAATCTTGTAGGGAGAGGAATAGCATTAGAATTCTGCCTGCACAGTACTGAAGAGGTAGAAAGAAATTCTAACATATTGTTATAGAGGAACATCAAGAAATCTTTGAAATGTTCAGGATACTGTCTGTAAGAAACAAGAAGTATAGGCTCAAAAAAAAAAATAATGAGAGTTTTGTTAAATAATAGAGACTTAAAATTTCCTTCTTTATTTCTTAATTATTAAGATAGTTTATTTCTTTTCTCTCCATTGTCTCCTTTCATGAATTAATCGTAAGCTGGTTTAAATTACAATTGTCTCAGTGTTATCTTTACAAACTCATAAAAAATGGAAAAGCTGAAGACACAGCATTCTAATCTGCTGCAGGCTTAAGCAAAACAGGAAACCAGGTGGGATCAGTATGTGTTGGGGGCCAGTGAGAAAAGAAGACAGCAGATTGTGTGCCTGAGGCCTTCAGGATCAAAGTGAAAGCTTAACTGGCAGCCCAACCATGAAAAGTTATTCAATATCAGAAGCAGCATTTTGTTTTTAAGATTTAATTACTTCAAACCAAAAATGGTTTTTATTGGTTCTTTGATATTTCTGATAGTCTGGTTTCTTGCCTCACAAGTTCAAATGATCCAAGGAAACGTGTAGTCTGCTTGATTTTTATAAAGCTGAATGGATGTAGATAGCCCTGGTGACTCAAACAGTAAAGAATCTGGGTCCCCACAGTACAGGGGACCCAGGTTCGATCCCTGGGTTGGGAAGATCCCTTGGAGAAAGGAATGGTTTTACACTCTAGTATTCCTTCCTGAAGAATTCCATGGATGGAGGAGCCTGGCAGGCTACAGTCCCTAGGGTCTCAAAGAGTTAGATATGAAAGAGTGACTAACCCAGTACAAGAATATATATATATATATAAAATATAATTTTTAAAAATGTATTCTGAAATTTAGTATTTACATATGAAAATAATACAAATTTTCTTTAGTATCTTTTTATACTACATTATGATTTCTAAATTTCCCTTTGTATAAAATAAATAAGCATTATTTTAAATTAATACTTAAATAGCTACTAACAAGTTACCTTTTTTGCATTACTGGTAGCATCTATTATTTTTCCTCTTCCTACTTCCTTCCCACTTTATTCTTTGGTTCAGTGTCAAGTAAATCTGGAGGCTCCAAAATTTACTGCATGCTGCAATATAAAAATGAATGAGGCAGTCCTAGATTTTGATAATATCAGTTTGTGATGGAAAGACAGGCCCAGATAATTTCAGTTCACTGTGTACAGAAAATGTGACAAATGAGGAAGTTTCTACAAGTCAGCATGAAAAGATAAGGAAGGTACAGAATGTAAAGTAACCATCCAGTAGTTGGACTGGCTGGTGGAAAAGGTTTGTTTTACAGATCTCCTCTTGAAGGGTGATTCAATCCATATATTTTTGAGGTTGAATTTTGACATATTCTATTTGGTGAGATTCATCCTGATATCAGATACCTATTCCTGCAACAATAAAGTAGTTTTGCACTGGAGGAGGAAGGGACACTCCTTGATGTAAGTTACTTATCCAACTGGCCAAGAGCATCCAGTTGTCAAAAGATACCTTTTCTTGGTACCTATTCTACTTTTCTTCTCATGATAATGGTAGCCAAAAAAAAAAGTTTATATTAGCTATACCACCCCTGATCTCTATTAACCTAATTCAGTACTCTTCCAAAGAGATGACATAAGCAAAAGCATTGTGATTTTTGTGCAAACCTAGGTCCACACGAGAGATAATCTCTCCCTTCCATGACACATCACATGCATTCTCAAAAATCAAAATATTAGATTCATGCAAATGATTTTCATGGTCCCCCTGCCCACTTTCAATTATATTCCATTCCAATAGAGAAATCCTAGGGTAGCCACCACTATTATGGAAGATTAAACAATTTTTTCGGTGCCTGTGTGGAATGACTCTGAGTTTATTATCAATGAAGATACCTCAGTTTATATTGGTGCTGATATGCAAAGTGCTAAGTAGTTAGTGCCCACATACATTGCTTTACTTTTTTCTTACATGGGGAAGGAGGAGGAGGGAGTAAAATACTACAAAGAAAACTGCATTTTTAGTTGGAGTAGGCAGGGTCTATTCCCTGACCAGGGATCAAACCCAGGCCCCCTGCATTAGGAGCTCAGAATCTTAGCCACTAGATCACCAGGGAAGTCCCCTGTACTTTTACATGAATCATAAAACATGCTCCTAGTGATAGCTGTGGTGGTAATTAAGGACAGTGCAGCTTTGTTACTTCTCCCACTGGGTACCAGGCATGTGATTGTTTAGTAACTCCCATTAGACATGATGTAAGTATGTGTGTATGCCTGTAGGCATGTATTTGTTTCTACTTGTAGTAATTTCATGTTCTCTTTGTGTTTTCTAGTCATTTTCAAGGAGCAATTTCCAAATGCACATGACAGGTTTTTTTTTTTTTTTTATTTTCTGGAAACATTAATTCTGTGTAAAAGTTATTTAAAATTTCTCATGTAAATCACCTCTCATAGGCTTTTGGGGCTTCAAAATCACTGTGGACATTGACAGCTACATGCAAATAAAAGATGCTTGCTCCTTGGAAGAAAAGCTATGACAAACCTAGACAGTGTAGTAAAAAATAGAGACATCACTTTGCTGACAAATGTCCATATAGTCAAAGCTGTGGTTTTTCCAGTAGTCATGTATGAGTATGAGAGTTGGACCATAAAGAAGGCTGAGCACAAAAGAACTGATGCTTTCAAACTATGGTGTTGGAGAAGATTCTTGAGAGTCCCTTGGACTACAAGGAGATCCAACCAGTCAATCCTAAAGGAAATCAACCCTGAATTTTCATTGGAAGGACTGATGCTGAAGCTGAAGCTCCAGTACTTTGGCCACCTGATGCAGTGAACCAACTCATTGGGAAAAAAACCCTGATGCTGGAAAAGATTGAAGGCAGGAGGAAAAGGGGTAACAGAGGATGAGATGGTTGGATGGCATCACTGACTCAATGGACATGAGTTTGAGCAAATTCTGGGAGATGGTAAAGGTAAATGGTCAAGAACAGGGAAGCTATGGCTTGCTGCAGTGCATGGGGTTGCAGAGAGTCAGCCACAACTGCGACTGAACAACAGCCAGAGTATAGCTAACCATAAAAACCACAAAAAAACTAGAGTTATCCATTGTACATATAATGTGAAGATAATAGGAAATAGTCTGGTAAATTTTTGTAAGAGAAATACAATAAATGAATACCCTCAGAAAATAATACTATTTCACTATCCCCTTCAATGCAGGATGAAATTTATATAATCAATTCTTATGAGTCTATGGATCATCTGGGTAGCTTTACTAATTTTGACTGGACTCATTCATGTGTCTGCATTTGTCTGTGTATTAAGTAGGCAACCCTGCTAAAGTTGTCTATGTTTTTGTTTGTTTGTTTTTCATGTATTTGGGGCTTGGCTGGCTGTAGGTTTGTCTAGAATATCCTTAGCTGAGAAAATGGGCTCTTCTCCAAATGATCTGTGTTTTCCCTCAGATTAGTTTCTTCCCACAAGGGAGGGAGGTAACCAACTGAGAGAACAGAATCAGGCAAGGCACTTGAAAGTTGCAGACCAGCACTTCAAAAACACAGGAAATCACAGGACAGTCCAGATGCAGGATATGAAGAAATGGGCTTTGCCCCTTACAGAGAGAAGCTACAAAGTCACTTTGCAAAAGCATGAATATGGGTTTGAGTGAAAAATTGGAATCACTTTTGCAATCAAGATACTAACATACATGTATAAAGGGTCCTGATATTTGCTATGGAGAGAAAGAAGAAAAGAGTTCAAAAGATAACAGAAGGCTATTTGTACAGAAATACTGGGCTATGGTAATGTTCTGGGTTCCTGGGTGGTTCAGGTGATAAAGAACCACCTGCCAATGCAGGAGAAGCAGGCAGGAGAGGCGTGTTTGATCCTTGGGTCAGGAAGATCCCCTGGAGTAGGATCCCACTCCAGTGTTCTGTCCTGGAAAATACCATGGACAAAGGAGCCAGACAGGCTACAGTGCTTGGTGTTGCAAAGAGTTGGACATGACTGAGCACAGAACAGCAGCAATAGCAGCAGGCTTTTAACTGAGGGAAAAAGGAAAGCCATTGGAGGATTTTGAACAAAAGAGTCATGTCCATATGAAGGGATATGAAGGAAGCAATTAGCATAAATCTGGAGTTCAAAGGTGAGGTCTGAGTTGAGAATACACATATAATCTGCTAAAGTTGTAAAATTCTCATTTATATTATATACATTTAATACATTTTATTAAATTATATTTATATGAATCCAGTACTTTGGCAACCTAATGAGAAGAGTTTACTCATTGGAAAGGATTCTGATGCTGGGAGGGATTGGGGGCAGGAGGAGAAGGGGACGAGAGGATGAGATGGCTGGATGGCATCACTGACTCAATGGACGTGAGTCTGGGTGAACTCTGGGAGTTGGTGACGGACAGGGAGGCCTGGCGTGCTGCGATTCATGGGGTCGCAAGGAGTCGGACATGACTGAGCAACTGAACTGAACTGAACTGAATACATCATGAACTGAACTGAATATATCATGAAATAATATGAAATCCTGATTTCTGTAAACATGTGTGAGAAAGTTGTACCATTTGCAGATTTGATAAATATGGTTTCTATATCTGCTCCCAAGTTTAGCATGTAAGAAACAAACCCAGTTATTTGCTTTTTGCATCCATATAAATCAGTGGTTACTAGAAAAATAGTATTTTTAATCTTGGTTGCATTTTGCTACCAAGAAAAATAAACTGTTTACTTTTAACATCGTTTTTTCAAATAAGCATAGTTTATTTAAATATTGCCTCTTTCCCCCCCCGCACCCCCTGCCCTTTGGCATGTCCATGAATCTCCTCCAGTCCTGCATCATTTTTCACCTATATGAATGTTAAAGACATCAACCAATGAAATGTTTTACTTTTATTAAAGTAATATATACACACAAATAATTAAATAAATATATGTAATTGGTGGGGGGGGATCAGTGTAGAACCTAAAAGAAAAGCCATGCTGACTTCCAACAGAAAGTGTATATAGTTGTGATCTTTCTGTATTTCTAGGAAGCTAACACAATTGACCCAACTCAGAAATTCCAATTAACTTGGCATCTGTTGAAAACAGAGCAGAACAGCATACAATCTGTTTCAAATATTTTTGCATAAAGTGGCTAACAGACAGTTTAATAAAGCAAAAAATAAGGGGAACAAGTTTAGTAATTTATTGTCAATTAAGTAATGAGTAGTTGATAACTTGTAAGAAAAGGCAATTCAGATTTTCATAAACAAGCAGAGAATAGGAATTTAGAATTTTAAGGAAAAAACATAGAAAACAATAACTTAAGGAAGGTGTAGCATTCTACTAATGACACTAAGAAATATTTATTTAATGCATAATATGAATTTCAAAAATGAATCCTATGGTTATTAAAAATTGATAAAGCAAATTATACTATAGGAATATATACATATATATGCACACACACACGCTGCACATAAAGTACATGCAAGATATGTTTAGCAATGAAATACAATGGCTTATTCTGACCATATTTAACATATTAATTTGATTTTTTAAGTTTTTTTTTTGTCTTCGTTGTGAAAATACAAGAAACTTTTACTTGAGAGGTTCTTAAATGAGAAACTTGTAAGTGAGACTTCTTTGATGATGATATTCTGAATTTCCTCAGTGAAGATTCTATCAGTCTCAAAGTTTTCAGATGCTGTACTGAAATGTAAAAGGTGATCAAACTTTAAAGTCCTAAGCGATCCACATGATTCACTGTTAATAATAAGTTCTCTCCCTTTTAGATTTCAGTTACAAACAATGAATAATTTCTAGACGAGACAACATAGTCACTATAGTTAAGAATACTATATTTTATATCTGAGTGATATATGAAACCACTGGAGGATTTTAATGGTGATATGATATATTCTGACATATTCTGTTGTTGTCATTGACAGCTTAATTGAGATATACTATCAACACTGTAAATGTACCCATTTAAGTGTTAGTGCACATACTGGTATAACTATATCAACACAGTCTAATGTATATTTGGAATATATATGGAATAAACATTTCCTGCTGCCAATTTTCAATCAAATGTCTGCTCCTATCTCTTACTCAAGAAAATATGGATCACTTTTGATATATAGGCTTGCTGTGTTTAGAAATTTCATATATTTGTAGCATCTTTTTAGATTCCACATACAAGCAAAATCATATGTTATTTGTCTTTTTCTGACTTACTTCAGTCAGTGTGACAATCTCTAAGTCCATCCATGATGCTACAAATGACATTATTTTATTTTTTTATGGCAGCATAATATTTCATTGTAAATATGTACCACATCTTCTTTATGCAGTCCTCTGTTGATGGACATTTAGGTTGTGTCCCTATCCCTGCTAATATAAATAATTCTCCAGTGAACATTGGGGTGCATGTATTGTTTCAAATTATGATTTTCTCCAAATATATGTCCATGAGTGGGATTGCTGAATCATATCATAGCTATATTTTTAGTTTTTTAAGGAACATCCATGTTGCTATTGTTCAGTTGCTCAGTTGTGTCTGACTGTTTTCAACCCCATGGACTGAAGCATGTCAGGCTTCCCTGTCCTATACCATCTCCTGGAGTTTGCAACTCATGTCCATTGAGTCAGTGATGCCATCCAACCATCGCATCCTCTGTCACTCTCTTCTCCCACTGCCCTCAATCTTTCCCAACATCATGGGCTTTTCGAATGAGTTGGTTCTTCACATCAGGTGGCCAAAGTGTTGGAGTTTCAGCTTCAGCATCAGTCCTTCCAATGAATATTCAGTGTTGATTTCCTTTAGGACTGACTGGTTTGATCTCCTTGCTGTCCAAGGGACTCTCAAGAGTCTTCAGCACCACAGTTTGAAAGCACCAATTCTTCAATGCTCAGCCTTCTTTATTGTCCAACTTTCACATTTGTACAGTGCTATTCCAATTCACATTCCCATCAACAGTATAGGAGGGTTCCCTTTTCCCAGCCTTTATAGCTAATAGATTTTTTTGTTGATGTCCATTCTCATTGGTGTGAGATGATAACCCATTGTCATTTTGATTTGAATTTCTCTAATAATTAATGATGTTGAGCATGATTTAATATGATTTTTTGGCTATTTGTATGTTTTTCTTGGAGAAAAATATACTTAGATCTTCCTCTCACTTTTTGATTGGTTGTTTGATTTTGACATTGAATTTCATGAGCTGGTTGTATATTCAGGGCTTAATGCATTGTTGGTCTCTTTATTTGCAAACATTTTCTTCCATTCTGTTGGTTGTTTTCTTGTTTCCTTTGCTTTACAAAAGCTTTCGAGTTCAATTAAGCCCCATTTTTTAATTTTTGTTTTTATTTTCATTACTCTAGGAAGTGGATCAAAAAATGATCAAATGAACTTACTCAGAAAACAGAAATAGAGTCACAAATGTAGAAAACGAATTTATGGTCACTAGGGGGAAAAGCGGGGGGTGAGATAAATTGGGAGATTGGGATTGACATATACAAGCTATATAAAATAGATAACTAATAAGAACTAGCACAGCACAGGAATTGTACTCAATACTTTGTAATGGCCTTAATATAGGAAGAGAATCTAAAATATAGCAGATGTATATGTGTGTGTATATATATACATAAAACTGATTCACTTTGCTGTACAGCAGAAACTAACACAACATTGAAAATCACTATACTCCAAATAAGTATTATTAAAAAAGCAATTTCATATAAATAGATCATACAATAATTGTCTTTTGTGTTAGAATTCTCTCTCTTAGCATGATGTTTTGAGATTTATCCATTAATATTATGTTAATATTTCATTAACATTAATGAATGTTAACATGTTAATATTTCATTCCCTTTTTATTGCTGAGAAGTGTTTCAACTTTTTCATAGATATATAGCAAGGATCAGATTGACTGAAAAATCTTAAGAGATCTATAAGACTTACTCTCTAATTTTACAAATAAGATATTTGATATTCAGAAAAGTGAAGTGTCCAGACATAATACACAGAGCTAGCTGATGGCCAAGCCCTCTGACAATTGTAACCAGTTCTCTGAACTTTGAAAAGAAAATGTCTCCATGACACTTTCTCTTTCCACTTTTTCCTGCCTTCTGTCCTGAATCTTATACCCATGAGTCATTTTTAATGTTTTCACTCTCTCTTCATGAATAGATTTCTCATTTATTCAAAATAAATTTTTTGAAATTGAATTTCATCAACTTTTATAATGAAGCCATATGCTTCTCCCTGCTTCTGTTTTATGTTTCCTCTAGCTTTTATTTCTATTCGCCCAGAAAAATATCTCTTTAAGAAGTACAACTTATAAAACTATGATAGTTTTGATTATACATTTTGATGTGATTTACATTTGTATTTTTCATTTATTTTGATGTTGTATTAATAATAACATTTACATTTTAAACCCTAGTACTCTACGTATTCCATTTGTTGAGGAAAGTTTTCTCTTCGCCTATTTCATTTGATTTGTGACACTCCATCATCTAAACCTTCTACTTTATCTTCATAATCTTCACTTTGGAGACTAAATTTCTTTCTTCAAGGATATATCCTTTATGAAAATACCTACTGACATAAATAGCTATCGATATACTAATAATACACGAATCTCAAAGTGGCAATGAGTAGTTTGAAATGAGGTTGCTGACACATTTGATACATCTATACAGTTTTCTTATTTCATTAGAGCAAATATATAAAGATTGATGGATTTCCTCTTTTAATAACAAATCTGACAGTACTTGGAGAAAAACATCTGCATAACAATGGTACCAAAGTCAGATGTCAGTTTCTTTATTTTTTAGACAACAAGTTTTTAATGATTGAGTGCTGTCAGGTTTCAAGTTTCACCATCCCTTCTCCCCTCCTCCTGCCCCACATTTAGATAAGCAGAGAACAGAGTCTTTGTGCTCCTTCTCTCAACCCTGGCAGGAGGGTCACATCCACAATCCTCTGCTCACAATTGGAAACATTATGCCTAGCCCTACCCCTGCATCATAATAACATCCCCAAGCCAGTCTCCTTTCCCAGGTCTCTCAAACCATTTGAGACCAACTTGGGAGGCCTACTCTATACTCCTCCAAAACACTTATTTTGCGAGTACAAACATACCTCATTTTATTGCACTTTATTTTATTGTTCTTTGGAGATATTAAGTGTTTTACAAATTGAAAGTTTGTGCAACCCTGCCCCAAGCAAGTCTATGGGAGCATTTTTTGAAAAGCATTTGATCACTCTGTGCCTCTGTGTCACATTTTGGTAATTCTCACAATATCTCAAACTTCTTCATTATTATTACATTTGCTATGGTGCTCTGTGATCAGGGCCTTTTGATGTCACTATTGTAATTGTTTTAGGGTGCAAACTGCACCCATAAAAGATCTTGTGACATCCTAAGTTATTATGAGAATGAATCAATGAATTAATGTATACAAAAAGGCACAGGATAACACCTGGTCACTAAAAAACATTCAATGTTACCTAGTATTATTAGCATTTTTATTGATATTGTTGAAATAAGCATGGGGATAGGCGTCAGACACTTATTGTCCCAGTCCTATTGTTCAGTTATATTTGAACTGTGAAGAATGTTTTCACATTTTCTGGACACGTATTTCCATTCAATTCAATTTTTTAAAGGCTTTTCACTGCCAAAATGGATCTTAAATGCTAATTTTTAATTATATATGAACTCTCCTCACACTTTTCTCCTTCATTTTTTTTCCTCTTCAATTAAAAATCAATTCCTTTCCAATTCAATTCCTAAGCAATTCCTTAGATGATACAATTGTCTTTGACAGTATTGCTGAAAATCTCAGTTTTGAGGTAGCTAACAAATAAATTAAGGGAACAGTCAGTGCCAGCTGCTGACCTTCATCAGAGTCCAGGGAAACAACCCAATGCTTTTATTTTTTAGCTTGTTTGTTTGTTTTTTGATTCTATGTATAACAATGAGATCATACAGTATTTGCTTTTTTCATTCAATTTATTTCTGATATATTTACTTCATCCATGTTGTAGAAAATGGCAGGGCTTTTTTTTTTCTCCTTGTTATGGCTAAATAATATTTTGTTATAAATCCTTGCTTTTAAATGACTTATAGTCCAATAGATTAATATAGTCAATGTAACTTTTTTCTTAATTCTTAAATTGAGTTCCCATTTTAGGAAGATTCAAATTTTACCATGTGGTGTAAATCAAGGTATAAGAAGTGTAATTTTTTATTCTCTCAGTTGTATTCCTTTCCTCAAAAGAGAAAATTAAGGAATAGATTTCATGGTTTACTATTTTCTGATTCTCAATTGGAAGCTCAAAATCTCATACTGGAGAGATTTTCAACCAGAAAGACACTCAAAACCTGCCAGCTGAATAGTTTACTCTTTTATTTACAAGGCAATGGTTTCCCATATCATTGATCATCAGTGAAGAGAATTATAAAAGGTAGAATTAGAATAGATTAAGATACACTGTAGTTGTAGGTGAACTTTTTAGCAAATTCATAAGTAAATTTATATAAATCAATACCTATTCACAGAGAACAAGCCGAGTAATTCATAGTGTTCAAAAATCTAGGATTATATAAAGACTTAGGGACAATTATTTTCCATGTTTTCTGGACTGAATATTTGTGTTTCCTGAAAATTCATATGTTAAAGCCCTAACCCCCAGAGTGACGGTATTTGGAAGTGAGGACCTTGGAAGGAAGTAGATTTAAATGAGGTCATAAAAGTGGAACCCTCATAATAGGATTAGTGTTCTTATAAGAAAAAGAGGAGAGATTTGAGTACTCTGTCTTATTCTATCTCTCTGTTTCTCTCTCAGCCATGTAAGGACAGAGCAAGAAGGTGCAGCCGATAAGCCAGTAAGAAGCCCTTCACCAGGGACCAAATTGACCAGTAACTTGATCTTGGAATTCCTGGCCTCTAGAACAGTAAGTAAATGTAAATTCCTGTTTAAACCATCTAATCGATATTATTTTGTTAGAGCAATGAGAATTTGAGATGAGTATAGAAGGAATATATAAGGCAAAAAGTAACTAAATGCAATGTAGTTATAATATAATGTTATCAATGAAAATAATATTTTTTTAACGTCTCAACAAACAAAAATCAAAAAGAAAAGGGAAAGGAATATACAATCTTAAAAGATAAAAAGTTAAAACTGATATTCTGTATTGCAGTGCTTTATAATTAGTTATTAAAAAGGAAAATACATACATCAGATATTTCTACACTACCATCTAAACTCAGGAATAACTAGAATATGTGATATTTTCTTGAATAATTAATTTTCAGAATTAACAAATATGTTTTAAAGTTAATTGTATATATATTATTTTCATACATTAATTTTCTGATAATTATATATTCATTATATCTATTTTTAAAAAACATAAGAGAAGAAAGGTTATTATAGTCTCTATATTTATTTAATTCTATATATTATTTAATAGATATTTTAACAAATTCAATTTACATTTAATATTTTAATATATAAATCTGACAATGTCCAAAGTCAAGACATAGTGTCGTTTTAAAAATCCAACCAATTGAAATTAGAAAACTTGATATTTCATTGCCTTAACTTGAATTTAGTGATATTAAAAATATGTGAATATAGAACTTTAGAGTTTCCAGTACTTTTATTGGTTATCTAGTCTTGTTTGCAGAGAAGGCAATGGTGCCCCACTCCAGTACTCTTGCCTGGAAAATCCCATGGAAGGAGGAGCCTGGTGGGCTGCCGTCTATGGGGTCGCACAGAGTCGGACATGACTGAAGTAACTTAGCAGTAGCAGTAATTTGTAAGAAATTTTCATATATTAAATGACATTTCTTTGCATTCATAGAGCATTTATTTCCAATTCACCTATTTGTCTTTTAAAATTTTCTTTATGACATGTCATTTATGATTCTAGAAGTGAATTTGTTATGAACCAATCTTTTTTTCCTTTGGTGTCTTTTGTATGAGATGATACATACAAAATATATATATTTGGGTTCTTAATTTACTGTTGATTTCTTTTAATTTTTAGCTAGTAGACAAACACTGTGATATTTTTGTGGCATGCCTGTTAGAAGCACGGTGGATGCAGCACGGGGCGGGAGTCAATGGTCGTGTCACTTAGGTAGACCCATGGGATGTTGTTTGAGGTCTTTGGCTGATTAGTTATAGTAAAATGAAAACAAACAAAAGACAGCTACTTCCCTCAGGCGGTTGCAACTCTTGGCACACAAATGGTGCTGCTCCAAAGGTGTGCAAAAATTATAAGAGACTACAGGGAGAAAAGGTATCTTCTCATATCTGACAAAAAGAGCGAAGTTCTGTCAGCTATGAGAGTTGGAGAGAAAGCAGTATTTTTGTCACCTTGTTAATGTCACAACTTTGGACGACCCACAACAATATGTATTCCAAAACATTAATAGTAATAGAAGACTTGAAGAATACCAACTGGAGAAGCCAGCACTCAGCAGAGGGACATTAGGGGAGCAAAAGCAGCCACGAGGCAGGATATAAACTTATTCTTAAAAACAAGGAAGAAAGCTCCTGAAAATTCCCAAGATGGTAGCAGATGAGGAAAGTATTTGTGGTTCAGGAAATTTTGGTTATGTAGCTATGTGACAAAAAGGTCATAAAAGTTTATGTGCCCTGAAATGTTACTAATGTTTATTGTGGTATTATGACATTTTGATGGTAATAATAGACTTGTGTGGAGGAAAAAATGAGATTAGTACATAATTCCATTTGCTGATTTGCTTACACATTCAAATTCAACATAAATGCAAAACATATAATTTTTATTATTTCACATCTGCTTTCAGAACCTACACATTTCCACTGGCTATTACTAGTCCTGAAAGTGAATTTCAAGCCATATTTAGTTTTAAGAGAAAATAGAAAGAATAGGGAGAAAAATATTTTAAAAAGCAGTGAAAAGGAAGCACTAAGGAAAATGACAAGAATGATCAGGGACATGAAAAATAAAATAATATTTTGGTTAATATCTAAATCATTTTCATACAATATAAGCCATTCTTTCTGATGCATAAGCTCTGATATTCATTCTTTCTCTTGTCAATTATTTTGCTTTTGAAAACATTTCTTACCTTTAAAACATTCAATATAAGGCTACAAAGCCAGAAATTGATGTCTTAGAAATGCTACTTTTGGAAGAATAAGGTTGATGTTCTTCAGTTTTCTAATCTCTTGAATTTCCTTTTGGTTTTATCAATGGACAATAGATTAACAAAAGCTAAGATTGGTGTGTGCATGTGTCTGTTGCAGAAAATAATTCGTACACATCAGTGTGTGCAATCCTATATATGTTACCTCAAAAAAACTAATATGAAAGAAGCTAGTCAAGATTCATGACGAACAATACTAATTTTTTAAAAAAATCTGAATGCAGTGGTGGAAAACACTGAGAATCAAAGGCTGTGATAAGAATGTACAAGGATCTGTGTGACAGATTCAAATGAATAAAAATGTGATAGAAGCATGAACATTATCTTCCTCTTTCTTTAACTTGATACTGAGAAGAGTAATGGCCACAGACAAGATAAAAAGAAGCCCTGCTTTGTGGAATAGAATGAATGACTTTAGATTTAGAAATGATATTGACCCCTCATCTCAGACATTGAAGAAACTGTAGAAGGATGGGGGAAATGGAGAGGATGAGAAGAAAACTTATTATTCACTTAGAACTTCAGTTCGTCAGAAGTAATCACAAAGTAAGGGAAAAAAATAGCAGCGACTTTTACTGATCATCAAAGCTGCAGATAAAAATTCAGACCAATAAGAACAGAAAAAGACATGAAATGATATAAAAGAATTACTGCTTCTCAATTTGAGAATGAGTTCAGAAATTCAATTTTTAATTCAGAATCTATGTACCCTCTATCCTTTTAGTATTAATATTTAAGAACATATTAAAAAATTTAAATTATAGATGGCAGGTAAACATTTTTCTTAAAATAACCAGAGAGGTTTAAAAGGAAAAAAAGTAAATTTGTGGTGAGATTGAGTACTTTATTATTATAGGATTAATGCACCTGAAGTGGATTTCATATTTGCAAATTTACTGAGAATTTATAAGAAACATTCATAAAAATATTTATGGAGAAGCGGTCAAGAAATACATAGAAAATGTGGAAGAATCATTGTATCATGGTCTGTATATGTAAAGTCAGTGCAAATACAAATATTATTTTAAAATACATAATTATTATCTACATGAAAAAAATTTGCTCATCTTTGAGACCAGGTTCAAAATCTTATATCGCTGAGAGTTTCCCCAATATTTCTTCTTCCTAGATAGACTTAAAAGCTCCTTATTGAACACTGTTTACAATAATAGCATAATGGGCAGTTTCTCCATTTATTAAATTAATAATGTTTGAAGGCCTACTTGTGAATAAATACATGTACAAATTAATTTCAGGTTATCATAAATTTTATTAATTAAGTAATACAGGTTGTTGCTGCTGCTGCTGCTAAGTTGCTTCAGTCGTGTCCGACTCTGTGCGACCCCATAGACGGCAGCCCACCAGGCTCCCCCATCCCTGGGTTCTCCAGGCAAGAACACTGGAGTGGGCTGCCATTTCCTTCTTCAATGCATGAAAGTGAAAAGTGAACGTGAAGTTGCTCAGTCGTGTCCGACTCTAGCCACCCCATGGACTGCAGCCCACCAGGCTCCTCTGTCCATGGGATTGTCTAGGCAAAAGTACTGGAGTGGAGTGCCATTGAAAACATATATAAGCTACTACCCAAAGCAGTCTGCAGATTTAATATAATCTCTATCAAATTACCCATGACAAATAATCTTAGAACAAATGTCCTAAAATTGTACGAAATGATAAAAAATCCAGAATTGCCAAGGCAATCCTGAGGAAAAACAACAAAGCTGGAGGCAAAACCTTATCAGACTTTAGACAATACTACAAAACTATAGTAATCAAAACAATATGGTATTGGCACAAAAGCAGGTATATGGACCACTGAAAGAGAATAGAGAGCCCAGAAATAAACCCACCAATTAACCCTCAACAAAGGAGGCAAGAATATATAAGGGAGAAAAAGCAGTCTCTCCAGCAAGTGGTATTGAGAAAGCTGGAGAGCTACATCTAAGAGAATGAAATTAGAACAGCCTCTAAAACCATACACACACACAAAAATAAGCTCAAAATGGAATAAAGACCCAAATATAAGCCATTAAAATTAGATTTAGTTTTTGGACAATGACTATACTGGGATACCAAACTTTATATAGGAAGAGACTAATTTTGTTAATTGGACTTCCCTGGTAGCTCAGTGGTAATGCAGGAGACACAGGTTTGATTCCTGGGTCAGAAAGATTCCCTGGAGAAGGAAATGGCAACCTACTCCAGTATTATTGCCTGGGAAATCCCATGTGCAGAGGAGCCTGAAAGGTTACAGTCCATGGGGTTGAAAGAAGAGTCAGAAATGACTTAGTGATTAATTAAGCAAAACAGCAAGTTTTGTTAATAAAAAGTATATACAAAAACAAAATAAATATATAAGAATGTTTTCTTGATGAAATTATCAGAAGCAGCTCCTAGAGGAGGTGGTAATTAAGTCCTGAATATGTGGTTCATGCATACTCAGTCATGTTCGACTCTTTGCCACCCCATTAGAGTGTGGCCCATCAGGCTCTTCTATCCATGGAATTTTCCAGGTAAGAATACTGGATGTGTTGCCATTTCCTACTCCAGGGAATCTTCCGGGCCCAGAGATAAAACCCAGATCTCCTGCATTGGCAGGCAGGTTCTTTACCACTAATGCCACCAGGGAAGCCCAGTACATTGTAAGAAGATGTGGTAGGATTCAGCTAAGTGGCACAGGGAAAGATCTTGGTGAAAATCATTTAAGTGAAAGTTATAAGGAGGTTGGCATAACTTTCTGCATGACTTTTTTCTGTCATCAATAAGTGATAGCAAGAGAAGTTCCAACTGAAAGAGAGAAAAGAATAAAAGGACTCAAAAATAGGAAAGTCCAGAGTGTTTATGAAGTGTAGTCGATGTATATCGTAGTTTAGCTGAAACATGGCAACCCACTCCAGTATTCTTGCCTGGGAAAACCCATGACAGAGGAGCCTGGCGGCCTATAGTTCATGGGATTCCAAAGAGCCGGACATGACTGAGCAACTAAACAATACTACAACTTAGGGGAACTATGATAGAGAACATTGGAAGGAAAGATTTGAGGACATATTGTATCCATCCTTGAATACCAAAATGTATCAATTGTAATTAATTTGGTAAGCAACAGGGAACAAATGATGGTTATTGAGCAAGAGAGTAGCATGAATGTCATTGTGGAGAATTTCACTTTTTTTTTTTTAATATTGAAAATGTTTTAGTGTGAAATGAACATGGGATTGCAAATATGTCTTCAAGATGCTAATTTTCTCTCCTTTGGATAGGTACCCAGAAGTGGAATTATTGTGTCATATGATAGTTCTATTTTGATTTATACTCCACATTGCAAATGTTGCATATCATGTATTAAACATTTTCTGTAACCTTATATATTATATATTTAAACATGTTTTATATACTACATATTGTGCTACTTAGTATATACAGCATATTTTAGGCTACATAAGCTATATATTATAAACTTTGTAAATATATATCAGAGAAGGCAGTGGCACCCCATTCTAGTACTCTTGCCTGGAAAATCCCACGGATGGAGGAGCCTGGTAGGCTCCGGTCCATGGCGTCACGAAGAGTTGGACACGACTGAAGTGACTTAGCAGCAGCAGCAGACCCTTGTATCGGAGAAGGCAATGGCACCCCACTCCAGTACTCTTGCCTGGAAAATCCCATGGATGGAGGAGCCTGGTGGGCTGCAGTCCATGGGGTAGCTAGGAGTCAGACAGGCCTGAGCGACTTCACTTTCACTTTTCACTTTCATGCACTGGAGAAGGAAATGGCAACCCACTCCAGTGTTCTTGCCTGAAGAATCCCAGGGACGGGGGAGCCTGGTGGGCTGCCATCTATGAGGTCACACAGAGTCAGACATGACTGAAGCGACTTAGCAGTAGCAGCAGCAGACCCATGGATAAGTGCCTTAATTCATTTAATTCTTATAATTAATCTTGAGTTGAGGAAAAGTTTATTTCCCAAATCCTATAGATGAAGATTGAAACTGGCTATGCAAAGCATATTATTCTCATTCTCTATTCTAGAGAAAGCATAGAGTTAAAAATGTGAGGAAAGTCATATCCAAAGGGGAAATATTACATAATCACTTGTGAATTTCTGTTATATTAGTTGTGACAAGAACTACAGTCAATGTTCTAATGACATACAGGTGATCTTTGCATGCCCTTTGGTTGGTTTGGGACCCCATGGACTATAGCCCACCAGGCTCCTCTGTCCATTGGGATTCTCAAGGTAAGAATACTGGAGTGGGTTGCCATTTCCTTCTCCAGGGCATCTTTCAGACCCAGGGATCGAACCCAGGTCTTCTACATTGCAGACAGACTCTTTACCAGCTGAGCCACCAGGGAAACCCTGGCATGCCCTTTAATTTCCAGTTTTACTCAAGGTACCTTAATTTTCTGCCGCTTGGAGGCACTCTTGCACCATTAGATAGAACTTCATGGCTTTGAACTTGGCTTCTCAGGAAACTCAAAGGTTAAGACTGAGGCTTAAATTGCAATCTGTAAAATCTGCACATCTTAATCAATGAAGTTGTTGACCAGAACCTGGCTTTACTGTCAGGTCAAGTATTGCTGTCACTATTTCAACTGTGTTCTGAACACAGAAACTACCAAAAGATCCCATGTTCTTCAGGTTATGGGAAACTGCCCATCCTTCCCTTTCAGACAGATGGTAGGTGGCCTAGGATGTTCCGGGCTGTGGCCGGACCCGCCTTCAGACAGCAAAGCCTGGAGAGGACTGCCTATGAGGATGAGGCAAAGTAGGTAGAAAGATGGAACCAGTCAGAACGTGCTGGGTTTAAATACAGAAGGAATACATAATATAAGAGTTCAGAAAGTACTGATCTTCTGGGAGTTTGACTGAAGTGTGAGGAGTTACATCCAGTTGGCTTACTTGAAGTACTAAAGTTATAGGTCTCCCTGGCTGTTGATCTCCTTTAGGATGGACTGGTTGGATCTCCTTGCAGTCCAAGGGACTCTCAAGAGTCTTCTCCAACACCACAATTCAAAAGCATCAATTCTTCAGTGCTCAGCTTACTTCACAGTTCAAATCTTATCTCCATACATGACCACTGGAAAAACTATAGCCTTGACTAGATGGACCTTTGTGGGCAAAGCAATGTCTCTGCTTTTGAATATGCTATCTAGGTTGGTCATAACCTTCCTTCCAAGGAGTAAGCGTCTTTTAATTTCATGGCTGCAATCACCATCTGCAGTGATATTGGAGCCCCCAAAAATAAAGTCTGACATTGTTTCCACTGTTTCCCCATCTATTTCCCATAAAGTGATGAGACCAAATGCCATGATCTTAGTTTTCTGAATGTTGAGCTTTAAGCCAACTTTTTCACTCTCCTCTTTCACTTTCATCAAGAGGCTTTTTAGTTCCTCTTCACTTTCTTCCATAAGGGTGGTGTCATCTGTCCTAAAGGAGATCAGTCCTGGGTGTTCATTGGAAGGACTGATGCTGAAGCTGAAACTCCAGTACTTTGGCCACCTCATGCGAAGAGCTGACTCATTGGAAAAGACTCTGATGCTGGGAGGGATTGGGGGAAAGAGAAGGGGACAACAGAGGATGAGATGGCTGGATGGCATCACCAACTGGATGGACGTGAGTTTGGGTAGGCTCCGAGAGTTGGTGGTGGACGGAGGCCTGGCGTGCTGTGATTCATGGGGTTGCAAAGAGTCGGACACGACTGAGCAACTGAACTGAACTGAACTGGCTGATGATGGGGAGGTAACAATTAAGACAGCTAATGTAGCAGACACTGAATTAGAACTATGATTTGTAATTGGGAAAATGATTCAAGTTTTAGTGTTATTTAAAATACTAGCATGAAATTAAAAGACGCTTGCTCCTTGGAAGAAAAGCTATGACCAACCTAGACAGGATTTTAAAAAGCAGAGACATTGCTTTGCCAAAAAAGATCTGTCTAGTCAAAGCTATAGTTTTTCTAGTAGTCATGTATGAATGTGAGAGTTGGACCATAAAAAAAGCTGAGTGCCAAAAAATCGATGCTTTTGAACTTTGGTGTTGGAGAAGACTCTTGAGAGTCCCTTGGACTCAACGAGATCCAATCAGTGAATCCTAAAGAAAATCAGTCCTGAATATTCATTGGAAGGACTGATGTTGAAGTTAAAACTCTAATACTTTGGCCACCTGATGTGAAGAACTGACTGATTGGAAAAGACCTTGATGCTGGGAAAGATTGAAGGCAGGAGAAGGAGGGGACTACAGAGGATGAGATTGTTGGATGGCATCACTGACTCGACGGACATGAGTTTGAACAAGCTCCAGGAGTTGATGATGGATAGAGAGGCCTGGAGTGCTGCAGTCCATGGGGTTGCAAGGAGTCAGACACGACTGAGCCACTGAAGTAAACTGAACTGAACAATACTACCTGTGCAGGCCTACCAGGCGGCACTAGTGGTGAAGAACCCGCCTGCCAATTCAGGAGACATAGGAGACACAAAAGACACCTTTCCTCCTCGTCCTCCTCTTTGATCTGTGAGATCAAAGCCAGGTTTGATCTCTGGCTTGGAAAGATCCCTGGAGGAGGCCATGGCAACCTACTCCAGTATTCTTTCCTGGAGAATCCCAGGGACAGAGGAGCCTGGCGGACTACAGTCCACAGCTTTGCAGAGAGTCAGACGTGACTGGAGCAACTGAGCACACATGCCCAATACCTTGTGTTTTGCACAATGCAAAAACAACAGAATAAAAATGTGCTTCTGTTCTTACCTGCTTGTGTGGCCCTGAGAAGCCCTACTTGCCTCACTGAAAAACTTTTTATAGTATTCTAACTGTAAAATGCACTCAAAGATCTCTAACATCCCTGTAACTTTAAATTCTTTGGTTTCCAAAACCCGGGCACACCCACAAAATACATTTTTTAATTGAAGTGGGATTATATTTCCTTTAAATAACATACAAGAAAGAGTACTGCTCTTAAATGTTTGATATAGTGGTTTCTCTTAATTGTGTTTCCTCCTGCTGCAAGAACATGGCTTAACAACTGTGATGTTTGATGAAAACTGAAGACTTTTTTAAGTCAAAAATAAATAAATTGGAGTGCTTACTCAGAACTGCAACAGCTGTGTTTCGATGTTTACAGTCACAGATGTTAGATGTTTCCAGATGGCAGCAAGGTTGTCAGGCTTCAGTTTCCTCAAGAAAGAGCTCCATAACAACGGGCAGATAAAAAACAGTTTCATAGTTTTTCAGTGATGCTGCTCATGAAATTCTACAGTTTGCTTGAACTATATGTCCAATGTGGTTGTACACATTTAGTTCAAACATTTGAAACAGTGTTCACTTAATCTGATTTCACACCAAATACTAACACATATGTTCACAACAGGTTTTTTAATGTTTATATATTTATTTTTGCTGTGCTGTGTCTTCATTGCTGTGTGGGCTTTTTTCCCTAGTTGGGAGCAGGGAGTGCTCTCTGGTTGTGGTACATGGCCTTCTCATTGAGGTGGCTTCTCTTGTTGTGGAGCAGGGACTCTAGGTACCGACCCCGTAGTTGCGGTTCCCAGGCTCTAGAGCACAGGCTCAGTAGTTGTGTCTCATGGGCTTTGTTGTTCCTCAGCATATGGGATCCTCCCAGCCCAAGGATCAAACCTGTGTCTCCTGCATTGTCAGGCAGATTCTTTACCACTGAGCCACCAGGTAAGCCCCTACAAAGTTTTTTGATTAAGGTCACCATTTTTAAAAATCACTGAATATTACCTAGCTAAGTTATGGTGATGGACTCAAAATATTAGCAAATAGATTGGTGAGAATTTTTTAAACTTTATGCTTTTGAGTTACTTTTATCAATCTCCGATTAGACCATGTTTCATAAAGACTAGTATTTAATACTGTTGTATTTTAACTCCGTACCCGGAACTGTCCTAAATACTTTATAAATAATTCTATTTCACATGCAAATCTCACAACAATTCTATGAACAAACTACTATTATCCTCATTTCATAGGTGAATAACTGAGGCTTCAGTTCAGTTCAGTTCAGTCGCTCAGTCGTGTCCGACTCTTTGTGACCCCATGAATCGCAGCACGCCAGGCCTCCTTGTCCATCACCAACTCTCACAGTTCACTCAGACTCATGTCCATCGAGTCAGTGATGCCATCAAGCCATCTCATCCTCTGTCGTCCCCTTCTCCTCCTGCCCCCAATCCCTCCCATCATCAGAGTCTTTTCCAATGAGTCAGCTCTTCACATGAGGTGGCCAAAGTACTGGAGTTTCAGCTTTAGCATCATTCCTTCCAAAGAAATCCCAGGGCTGATCCCCTTCAGAATGGACTGGTTGGATCTCCTTGCAGTCCAAGGGACTCTCAAGAGTCTTCTCCAACACCGCAGTTCAAAAGCATCAATTCTTCGGCACTCAGCCTTCTTCACAGAGAGGTTATATAACTTGACAAACTTCATACCATCAAATGATACAGCCAGGACTCAGATCCAAATATCCTGATTCCACAAGCCCCAGTTCTTAACCAGTATACCTTACAGTGTGCAACTATGCCATCTTTGTGGAACATACAATCTTATCTCATAACCATCGTGATTGTATGAGGGAGATAATATTTTTTGCAAATTATTAAAGAGAAGAAACTGAAACAAGAGGGTGACAATTGAATTAAGATCAACAGGGAGCACTTCAATGCTCCAGACCCTAAAGATTCTAGAAGAATTGCCCCAAGCACTCTAACGCTGAAAATTAAGAGGAATTCAGAGGTCTCCATCATTTCCTGATATCCCCATGAACAAGTAAAACCTCTTCTTAACGCAATAGCTGACCATGCATGCTTAGCTTCCCTTGATCCACCCCCATAATATGCTCATAAACTATTGATTGAATATTAGAGTAAAAATATTTTAGACATAAAAATTCTCTAAAATTTACTACCATGCATTTTAAAAATTTTCCTCATTCTTTCAGCTTTCTTGAGGTATAATAGACAAATGAAATTGTAATATTTCAAGTTTACAGTGTGATGATTTGAAATGTACAAACACTGTGAAAGGACTGTCTCTTCTTTATGTAGTTAATTAACACATCCATCACCTTACATATGTACTTCTTGGTTTTTTTAAGATTTCACATATAAATGATAACATGCAGTGTTTGGTTTTCTCTATCTGGCATAATGCCCACTGCTGCTATTGCTGCTGCTAAGTCGCTTCAGTCGTGTCCGACTCTGTGCGACCCCATAGATGGCAGCCCACCAGGCTCCCCTGTCCCTGGGATTCTCCAGGCAAGAACACTGGAGTGGGTTGCTATTTCCTTCTCCAATGCATGAAAATGGAAAGTGAAAGGGAAATCACTCAGTCGCGTCCTACTCCTAGCGACCCCATGGACTGCAGCCCACCAGGCTCCTCCGTCCATGGGATTGTCCAGGCAAGAGTACTGGAGTGGGGTGCCATTGCCTTCTCCATAATGCCCACTAAGTTATTCTATGTTGTTGAAAATGGCAAGATTTCCTTCTTTTAAAGGCTGAATATAATATTCCATTGTATATACGTACTATAGTGTTTTAAATCTGTAGACAGACACTTAGGTTATTTCCACACCTTGACTAATGTACATAATGCTGCAGTGAGCATGGGAGTATAACTATCTTTTAGAGACAATGATTTTATTTTCTTCAACTATACCCAGAACTGGGATTGCTGGATCATTTGACAATTCTGTGCTTAATTTCTTGTGGAACTTCCATGTAAGGTGATATCTCAGTATGATTTATTTGCATTTCCAAAAAGTCAGACACAGCTTAGCTACTAAACAACAACAGATGATTAATGATGCTAAGTACCTTTGCATATACCTGTTGACCTTGTCAACAATTGACATTTTTTACAGGCTAGATTCTTAAAATAAGAGTTAAGGAAATATCACATTTTTACATTATAAACTTTTATATAGAATTTTGTTTGAAGTCCAAATATCAAACTTTTGTAAATAAATAATACACATCTTCACTACACACTAATATCTAGAATTTGAACTAATTTCCAAGTAGGAAAATAATTGTAACAAAGAGAACCAATATTCAGGAATGGATATACTCTTTGAGTTATTTATTGCCTTTAGAGTATCAGTGAAAAGTGTTGAGGCTGCTAATAATAAAAAACAAATCAAAACTATTGTATAGGTTTGAATCACTTGGGCTTCATTGAATGTATAGACATATAAAAAATGAACACATTCTTGGTAGAATTTCCTAATAGTTGTTCTTTGATCCTATAGGAAAATAATGAAAGATTGGGATGCTATTTTTATGTCTTCATACTTCTAATGCTAATTTTTGCAAAGTTTGTGTCTATTAATAGATGTGACCCAACAACATAGGTGGGAGAACCTTAAACTTGGGCATGTTGTAAGAATCAGAGGTCCAATATTGGGCAATAAGTGAAGTGACTGTTTGAGTTTCATGGGAAAGCTTACATATCCAACATTAGGAGTTAATTTATTCTTATAGTATTGAATATATGCATTTTCAGTAACAGTGGACAACTTTTTGAGAATATTTGAGCTCCTGAGGACACTAGTTATCTCATAGACTAGGTGAATAGCACCTCATAGAATTGGGGCCTGTCTAACTTACACAGTTATATGTGGTACCTTTTTTATGTAGGGATATCAGGATAAAGTAAGGTCTTTGAGCTTTCCCTAATCAATAATAAAACAGTAGGAAAAAAGGAATTCCATTTTGTATTGAAGTACAAGAGACTGTAACAGAAGACAGGATAAAAGGGAAGGCTAGTTCAAGAAAGCATTAAGAACAGCACTCCTGAAAGGCACATTTCATTAAAAACAACAATTACTAAATCACATAGTCTTTATTCTACCCACATTACAGAATGCAAGATGGAAAAGCTAAAAATCCAGTCAGAGAAGATAAGGTCACTACGTGAAGGCTCTGGTAACTTCTATCATTATAGAGCCAGATGTGTATGTCTTACACAGATGTGAGCATATGGTGTGTGTGCATCTGTGTGTGTTCATGTGGTTTTATTTCTTCCATTTCTTAAATTCTGCTAAAAAGTACAATTCCACTTCCCTCAGTAAGGAGATAAACATGACCCAAACCAGGAAATTTGATTCATTGTCCAAGATTTGATTCATTCTCCAAGATCTTACTGATAAGACTACAACTAGTGGGGAAGGTTTTATCTGACAGGCCATGAAGTTGTAAATATGAATCCAGAACTACCAATATGTGTCCTTCATGTGGACAGTCCTCACCACCCTAGAATATAGCTCAAATAATCCAGGAAGAAAATCAGGAAAGACTGATGTAGAGAGAATCCTGAAGACATTCTTCTTTTGAAGGGTATTTTAGGTTTCATGTACTTTGGAGAGACTTCTAGAAGTATCACCTTTCTAACTTTTATTAGGGATTAGATTAGAACAATGGCAAGCATAGATGTGTTCATCTGTCAATCAATGGGAATATCTCTTTCATAATATCAATAGAAAGCATAGCAGTGCCCATGGCTTTATCTGTTTACCTGGCTAACCTGAGGACTTTTTTGAAAAATAAATTTTATCATATATGTTTTTATAATTTTTAATATTTCAGTGTTCATAGCATCACCATTTACAATAGCTAGGACCTAGAAGCAACAAAGGGAGCCACTGATAGATGAATGGATAAAGAAAATATGGTACATAAATACAATCACTCAGCTATAAAAAAAGAACAAATTTGAGTCAGTTCTAGTGAGATGGAGGACCTAGAGCCTGATACTCAGAGTGAAGTAAGTCAGAAAGAGAAAAATAAATATTGTATATTAACGCATTTATATGGAATCTAGAAAAATGGTATTGATAACCTATTTGCAAGGAAGGAATGGGGACGCAGATATAGAGAATGGACTTGTGGACACAGTGGGGGAGAAGAGAGAGGGACAAATGGAGAGTGTAGCATAGACATATATACACTACAATGTGTAAAATAGATAGCTGGTGAGGAGTTGATATGTAACACAGGGAGCCCAGCAGGTGCTCTGTGATGGTCTAGAGGGGTGGGATGAGAGGAGGAGAGGTAGGCTCAAGAGGGAGATGACATATATATATATATACACACACACACAATTCTGACTGATTTGCATTGTTGTATGGCAGAAACCATCACAACATTGTAAAGCAATTTTCCTCCAATTAAAAATTACATTAAAAAACCTATTAAAATATTTTGGGTTTTTGGCACATTCTGCTATATGCTCAAAAGTCATTTGTTGCATGGATAAACAAATGAGCATATTCTGCATATTTATGCACAAATACCCATATCATCGGAGAAGGCAATGGCCCCCCACTCCAGTACTCTTGCCTGGAAAATCCCATGGGCGGAGGAGCCTGGTAGGCTGCAGTCCATGGGGTTGCTAGGAGTCGGACAGGCCTGAGGGACTTCACTTTCACTTTTCACTTTCATGCGTTGGAGAAGGAAATGGCAACCCACTCCAGTGTTCTTGCCTGGAGAATCCCGGGGACGGGGAAGCCTGGTAGGCTGCCCTCTATGGGGTTGCACAGAGTCGGACACAACTGAAGCAACTTAGCAGCAGCAGCAGCAGCAGCAACCCATATCATATCTTAATTCATTCAGCAGACATCATTAAAACTGACTTAAAAATGTCAACAAAAGTCCATCTAGTCAAGGCTATGGTTTTTCCAGTAGTCATGTATGGATGTGAGAGTTGGACTATAAAGAAAGCTGAGCGCAGAAGAATTGATGCTTTTGAACTGTGGTGTTGGAGAAGACTCTTGAGAGTCCCTTGGACTGCAAGGAGATCCAACCAATCCATCCTAAACGAAACCAGTCCTGGGTGTTCATTGGAAGGACTGATGTTGAAGTTGAAACTCCAACACTTTGGCCACCTGCTGGAAAGAGCTGATTCATTTGAAAAGACCCTGATGCTGGGAAAGATTGAGGGCAGGAGGAGAAGGGGACAACAGAGGATGAGATGGTTGGATGGCATCACCAACTCAATGGACATGGTTTTGGGTAGACTCCAGTAGTTGGTGATGGATAGGGAGGCCTGGCATGCTGCAGTTCATGGGGTTGCAAAGAGTCGGACATGACTGAGTGACTGAACTGAAAAATGATCCATATTAATATTAAATCTGTTACTGCAGAATGAAACTATTCCAAATGATGTGAGAAAAATTCATATATCAAAGGTCTTCTAATTTTTTTAGTGTTTTTAACTGATAAAATATTGCATATGGGTGAATTACTTAACATTTCTGAGTATCTACTGGTATGCAAATATATATACTCATAGACATCTCACTTATTATTTTGATAATTAAATGTGAAACATGTAAAAGTTACTAACTTACTGACTGCCAAATTGAAGGTGCAAATAAATATCATTCTCTTTTCTTGATTTAAATGTTATTATGTAGCATCTCTCTCATCTCAGAGAAATAAAAATTGTGAGAGAACATAAAGGACTGATATGGGAGAACATTCCCACCAAAGTCTATCGCACTAGATCAACTTTGAAAGTGAAAGTGAAAGTGAAGTCGCTCAGTTGTGTCCGACTCTTTGCGACCCCATGGACTGTAGCCTACCAGGCTCCTCTGTCCATGGGATTTTCCAGGCAATAGTACTGGAGTGGATTGCCATTTCACTGATCCTTAAAATTTGGCTTAGGCATACTTTTATTTATTTCTTATATTGTTTTCAAAGGACCATAGAAAAATAAATGTATTACAGATATATAGCATAGAAAATCGTTGTTTCCCCTGAAGAAAATTGTTCATTTATTTGCTGCTCTCTATCCTTCCTTGCCAACAAAACCCTAATCTGCTTTAAGACCCCTGAGCTCCTGGTCACAGGGATATATCCTGATTAAACTTAGCCAGTTATAGCAAACCCACTCTGCTATGCCAGGTAAACACTAGATACTCACGTTTTCTATTTCCTTTATACCAGGGCTGGCCATGTGACAGAGTTTGGCCAATACAGCATAGAAGGAAATCTTCAGGGTATAGGTAACCTTTGGTTGGAAAACTTTTGCTTTTAATAACAGATGTATCATGAGGATAACTAGCTCCTACAGACTCACTTTGCTTCTCCTCTTTGAAACAATATATGGAGGTAATGGGGCTTCCCAGGTGGCACTAGTGGTAAAGAACCCACCTGCCAATGCAGGAGGTGTAAGAGACACAGGTTTGATCCCTAGTTTGGGAAGATGCCCTGAAGGAGGGCATGCTAACCCACTCCAGTATTCTTGTCTGGAGAAGCGCATGGACAGAAGAGCCTGGAGGGCTAAGTTGATAGGGTTGCAAAGAGTTAGACACAACTGAAGTGACTTATCACAAATGGAGGTTAATACTGGTAGATAATTACAATGCTCACGTGATCCTGAAATAACAGGACAAGAGGCCAAGTCTCTGAGGATTTTGGAATGTATTTAATATACATTGCTGCGGCTGCTAAGTCACTTCAGTCGTGTCCGACTCTGTGTGACCCCGTAGATGGCAGTCCACCAGGCTCCCCTGTCCCTGGGATTCTCCAGGCAAGAACACTGGAGTGGGTTGCCATTTCCTTCTCCAATGCATGAAAGTGAAAAGTGAAAGTGAAGTCGCTCAGGCCTGTCCGACTCCTAGCGACCCCATGGACTGCAGCCTGCCAGGCTCCTCCACCCATGGGATTAAGGGTGGCCAGTATTTTGACTGCTTCCTGGAGCTGCATCTAAACTAGTAACGCTTTATCTGCAAACTTAATGTGAGTGAAGGGTAACAGAATATTCCATCCCCAGAACGGGCCCTTTGGTTACATTGATTCTTTTGATCTGTAGGTATTTGGAAAACATCAAATGCAGGCAGGGATTTTTCTCTGAACTCACCTTATCTGCCTAAAGGCATTCTCCAAAAGGAACTCAGTTGTCATAAACCTCCTCAACTGAAGTTTCATCAACAAGTGAAGGTTGTTTATTAAAGGAGAAGAGACAAGACATCCATACCACACCCAGACACACTCTGTCACAGTCTATCATGCCTCCCATCTGTTAGCTCTAAGAACCCATGCAGCTTTCCCCCAAATCATTTACTTTCTCCTAACAGGCCTCATCCCTCTTCCTCTTTCCCTATTAAGATTCATTTAAATTTGAATTTTAAGTCACCTGGACAAGTTACTCATTTTTCCCTAGGTGTCTCCTGTGTATACGTATACATGAGGTATATACGTTAAGAAATTTCTTTTTTTTTTTTTTTTGTTATCAACCTGACTTTTATTATAGGAGTCTCAGCTAAGAACTTGGAATGGTAGAGAGAAAATGATTTTTCCTCCCCTACATGTGACAACCTAAGTTTCTGTTAATTACTTTTTCCGTGACTTGTGGTAAAAGCCTTCCTACCTGATAAAACATCCAAATAAAGGCAATATTGAAGTGGAAAAAGAACTGGGTCTGATGCCAGTGTTGTGATACTGTGCTGAAGAAACTTGACCTCTTTAAAATATTGGGTGTGTATGAACTAATTTGGCAACTTATATAAAATTAGTTTAGACATATTGGGTGCATCCAATGTCTGTTTTGTTTTTGCCTTTCTGTTTATTTCCATAGTATTGACCTTGTGGATTGCTCACAAAAAAAAAAAAAAAAAAAAAAGTTCAAGGAAGCTTTATTAAAATGATGTTAAGATTATAGAAACATTACTCCTTATTTCCCTCTTCATATTTTTATTTTGTGAGCCATGCAAATTAATTCCTCATGAGTTGTTTTGGTGGCTGGTTGATACACAGTAGCTTTCAAAGACCTGCCTGACTTTAAAGTAATTTCCAATACCATTCCCCACATAGGCAGGGCCTTCTGATTCTTATAAATGATATTTTTTCAGGTTAAAAAGATCCATTATTTCATACCAGTGGATAAATGACTTATAAATGTGCTCATCAGTCTTCATTTTTAGCGCTCTGTAATTTGAGTAAATGATTTAATGGAATCCAAGCATTTGTCACAAGAAATAGGGAGGCTTTTGTTTTTAAATGAAGGTGGCCTGCCTGTTACCCTTCAAATAACTCTTAGGTGGCAGCTTACCCCAGAGAAAAGCCATGCCTGGAGCAGGTGTCTAACTATGTGATAAAGGAGATGTCATGGCAGGAAGATGAAAGATGAAGACCACTAAACATTTTGGATAATGATTCAAAAATTGGAAAAAGAACAGATAATCCCAAAGCATGAATACTTCTGAAAATAGTTTAAAAATGTATGAAACTGTTGCTTATGTATAATTTCAACACCTTTTGAAGTAACACAATCAAAGGGGCACCGTTTTTCCAGATTAAGCATATTTTATTGATTTTTATCTTCAATAGAGTGAATGCTATTGAGATTTCACTTGTACAAGTTTGAAATACCTGATTTAAAGTTATATTTTGGCATTGTGAATGTCTCCCAAGTGTACATGAATCAAGTTATGCTTTTTTCCCTTTTGATTTGTTCTGCTTTATCAAAGAAGCAGTCTGTTTATATGGGTATTACCAGAAATGTAGACTATTTTTTTGGCATGCACCCTCAATAGTGAAAGTTACGATGAATTTGAATACAGTGAATTAAACCAAAGAAAATAAATCAGAATCTGACTATAATAACAAGTTGAGGGTTGGGGTAATATGAGCAAGAAAGTAATAGCCACATGACTTGCCTTCTTCCAGACCTATATCCAGATTAAATTCCTAAGCTCCTCTAAAATTCTTTCCCATATATAAAATAAGAATGATATTATAAAAATTGAAATTTATCAGAATCATAAAAAATGACAAAAAGGATATTTCTTTAATGTGTTATAATAACTTCTATTTTGTAATCCCTCTCAATAAGGCTCTTATCTCCTTTGGCTGAAATTGTTTAATGTTTCAAACATAACCTTCTACTTTATAGAGTCATCTAAAACTGAGATTTTTTTTAAATTTAATTTTATTTTTTAACTTTACAATATTGTAAAACTGAGATATTTTTTATAGCTAATCACTTTATACTTAGTTTTTTATCCTATTTTTGCCTTCTAATATTCTGTTTTCTTTCCTTGATCCTCCCCACTAGCCTTCCTTCCTTCTACTTTTTAAATTTTGAGCCACAGATCTTGTGGTTAAATTTTGAGCCACAGATCAAGATAAAGAACTTTTGTCCTAGAAATGTATTTTAAAAGGGAGGCCCAGGACAAAAGGGGATGCAAAGGAGCATCTGATTCCCAATGTATTACTCCCAGTGACTCCTCCCACATAAGCATGCTTAAATTTTGAAACAAATAAGTTTAGGAAGTGTGACATCCTTGTAGAATCAAAGGAATTGTAGTCATGAAAGAAAATTGCAGTGCTGTGTGACAAACACAATCACTTAATCATCTTAAAGGCAAATCTTCATAAAGAAAATTAATGAGTGCTTATTTCCATCAACTTACACCTGTAAAAAAAAATCATGTAAGTAAAGTTGTGAATATAATATTAAGTGAGTTATTTAAGGAACTAAAATGTTGCTTATAAAATGTAACTAGATAACTTGGCACAGGAATGATTCTTGAATTGATGAAGCATTATTACTTCAAACTGTAGATACTGCTATCAAAGACATCAAGGCCATGATGATGAGTAATGTGGGGAAGGATATAAAATTAATTAATTTAAAACTGCCTATTGAACCTCAGGCAAATATTCAAAGAGCTGCCAAAGAAGCATATTTTTATAAATAACTGTATCAACTGTTATACCAAGACATAAAGTTAATAATATAATTTTGTAAAAATAAATTTTACAAAGCATATAAATTTTAATTATTCTGTGCAATAAATAATATTTTTTAATTTTATATTTTAAACTTTAATTTGGAGGATCTTCAAGTTGATTTTTTCCCCTAGTTTTTAGAATTTTATGTTAATAAAGCAACTTCACACATGTGTCTATAGGAACCCAGGCAAGACAGAATAGAATTTTAAAAATTTAATGTGAGCTATATTCCTCAGATATGCAAATGATATCACTCTAATGCCAGAAAGTGAAGAGAAACCAAAGAGCCTCTTGATGAGGGTGAAAGAGGAGAGTGAAAAAGCTGGCTTAAAATTCAGCATTCAGAAAACTAGGATCATGCCACTTCATGGCAAATAGATGGAGAAACAATGGAAACTGTGACAGATTTTATTTTCTTGGGCTCCAAAATCACTGTGGATGGTCAGCTGTAGCCCTGAAATTAAAATACACGTGCTCCTTGGAAGGAAAGCTATGATAAACTTAAACAGCATACTAAAAAGCAGAGACATCACTTTGCCAACAAAGGTCCATATAGTCAAAGCTATGGTTTTTCCAGTAGTCATGTACAGATGTGAGAGTGGGACCATAAAGAAATCTGAGCACCAAAGAATTGATGCTTTCTAACTGTGGTGCTGGAGAAGACTCTTGAGAGTCCCTTGGACTGCAAGGAGATCAAACCAGTCAATCCTAAAGGGAAATCAACCCTGGATATTCATTGGAAGGACTGATGCTGAAGCTGACAGTCCAATATTTTGGCCACCTGATGTGAAGAGCCAACTCATTGGAAAAGGCCCTGATGCTGGGAAAGATTGAGGGCAGGAGAAGAGGACAACAGAAGGTGAGATGGTTGGATGGCATCACCAGATCAATGGACATAAGTCTGTGCAAACTCCAGGAGATAGTGAAGGACAGGGAAGCCTGGTGCGCTGCAATCCATTGGGTCACAAAGAGTCCAACACAACTCAGCGACTGAACAGCAACAGCAACATCTTAGAAATGAAGACACAGGCTCAAATGACTATGTGACTTGTCCAGTATCACATAGTTAATAATTATCTGTAATGAAACTATCCTAATTGCTTTTTGTTCTATTATTGCATAATGATATATCATCTTAGAGGAACATTAATATTATATGATAATTTTTTCATATTTGAAAATTTATTCATATACTTCATATTTTCAGCCAATAAATATTGACTGCCCACTTGTCCCAGGTCTTCTAAACAGAAATTCCTTCTCTTTACAGAGATTATAGTCTAGTATTTCAAATAAAGTGGCATTTGTTCTAAGAAATCCTATGAGTCAGTTCTAAACAGTAAACACTTTTAGAAACATAATGTAGATTCCACATTTGAATTTGAAGGGCTGGACATGTCTCAGAGTGGTAAATATATTTGAAATCATATCTCCTATCTCATGTTACAATATAGAGAAACCTAGTATTTGATATTTAGATTGTTCTATTTGCTGTTTTCATTTAGATAATGAATGCTTTCACAATTAGCTTTGTATATACATTATGAAATAGACACCTGTGAAATTTTTCATTTCTGTTTTCCTTATTTTTCCTTCTGATTTTTTTCCTGAGTAGGTATATTATTATGTGTTTTACAACTAGAACTCATTATTTTAGATTTCCCTTAGAATAAAATTTTAATGGATACTATTCCTTTCTAATAATTTGAAATACAAATTACTAATTTATTAATATTATATGACAAAGACCAAAAACAATTTTGCATCATATATGTTTCTTAGAATAAATTACATTTTGGGTAAATATATATTAATAAATACATGTATTCATGAAAGGTTTTGCTCAAATTTGAAATTCAAAAACTGATATATTCTGTAATTGCAAGTTAGAATAGGATCCACAAAGTGCCTACTCTGCCAGGAAAAAATAATTGCCAACTGGCTGAATATAACTAGGTATTAAATTTTTAAAAAAGCATACTATGCTCATCAGTGCAAGCTGACTGAATTTTTTCAGAGAAGATTCACTAGGCACAAAGTCATTATAATGCTCTCCATTAAGTATCCAAAGGGCAATTTTCCGATATCATCTCATATGTTTTAGTCTTTCTAACATAACAGACCCTTTGGAAGACAACTGTTTCTATCTACATGTGAAAAGTGCTGAATGTTTCCTTTAGCGAGATTTAAATTGCTTTCAGCAGGTCAGGTCATCTCATTTAATAGTTTCACATTACTTTATTCAGCTTGCAACTTTTGGAAATAGTTTTTAGAAATATTTCACTCCAATTCCCCTTTACAATGGAACTTAGTATTATGTTTGTATGGTTTTAAAAAATTACTCTCTGGTATGTATTTCTCTTTCTCAAATGCTTCACTGTCCCATACTCTTGATTTTAAATATTGAATCAAACTTTAAATTTTAGGCTTCAAGTATGATTGATGGTATATGGGAGAAAAAACTAGTCTGCCTCTATCATTTTAAGTTCTTAAGTGAGATCCCTGTAATAAAAGATAGATTAACAAGAGGAAAAGTAACTCATAAATTTGCCAATATGTATACCTCATGCATATGCGGGAGAAAATTAGTAACTTCCTGAAATGGCTTAGAAATCAGACTTACATCCTGTCATAATAGGGAAAAGGAAATAATGAGGGCCTGTTAGAAGAGAGAAAATGATTTTTACAAAAAATGAACAGGCCCTTAGAAGAACAGATGGGACATATGATAGATTGTGAATAAGTGTGTCTGGGTGTAGTGTGGATGTATAGTCCCCTCTCCCGGGGGAGATGAGTCAATCTTTCCTGCTTGATGAAACTCCTAGGGAGAGAATTCATAAGAGCTCAGTTCCTTTTGGAGTCTCTGTGTTTAGGCACATAAAGGGAATTCAGAGAAAACCCCGGCCTGCATTTGCTGTTTTCCAAGTACCTATAGCTCAAAATAATCAATATACTGAAGCAGTGTATTTGGGGGTAGCATGTCCTGAATTATATTTATAGAGGGGTATCATTTTGAGGTGGTATATTCTGCTGCTTTTCAATTACCAAACACTTTGATGTTTTTCCTACTTGTAATATCCCACAGAGATGCTGTGGAACTCAATTATTGCTATTTAATTAGAAACATATATTGAACAAGAATCAGGGCAAGATTGTCTTGAATTCACTTTGAAAGCTTGGTTTCTGACTTGCCTTCCACCATGCAGGCATTGATTCCTGATTTTCCCCCTCTCCCATAGCAGCTTAGGGGCATTTGAGTTAAATACCTTCCACTTTAGGCTTTAAAATACAGTTAGGTTTCAGAGGGAATTCCTTCAGGAAGTAACTCATGCCTGGCTTAAAAGTGTGCCTCTAGAGGTTCTGCCTATATTAAACAAGATTTTCTGAAATCTCTCACTCCAGGTATTGTTTGGACCTGGCCTCAGGCACTTTGTTTACTTTCCAATTCTTATTTTTATTGTCAGCTTGCCTCCTCTCTGCCAGTCACAAGCCTGTGGGATTTCTGCTATTAAGATCATTCTTTCTCTTATTAAGCAAATAAAGTGAATAGTAATATAATAATAATAAAATAGGAACTTCCCTAGTGGCTCAGTGGTAAAGAATCCACCTTCCATTGCACATCCCTTCATCAGGAAAATCCCTGGGATAGAGCATGATAACCTACACCATATTCTTGCCTGGAGAATCCCATGGACAGAGGAGCCTGGCAGGCTACAGTTTATGATGTCGCAAAGAGCGGGACTCAACTAAAGTAATTTAGCATACACACACAATAATAAAATATAATAATAAACCATCTTTCCTAATTTCATGTAAAGTGCATGTGACATTTTAAAGTTTTTCAATTTGAACAATTCCTTTATATTCTTTTTAAGATGAATTTTTAAAAGATCTGGTTTATAATAATACAAATAAGTTCAGTTGCTGTATCACATCCTAAGAGGGGCTTCCCAGCTGGCGCTAGTGGTAGAGAATCAGCCTGCCAATGCAGGAGACATAAGAGATGTGGGTTCAATCCCTAGGCCAGGAAGATGCCCTGGAGGAGGGCATGACAACCCACTCCAGTATTCTTGCCTGGAGAATCCCATGGACAGAGGAGCCTGGAGGACTATGTTCCATAGCATCACAAAGAGTTGAACACAACTGAATTGACAGCACACACACATATGGTTAGAGTATGTTTAGTTTAGTAAGAAACCTTTGAAGGCTATCAGATTATGCCACACCAAAATAAGTCTCTTTGGCATTAGGATTATTTTGAGCAGATTATTTTGAGAAACTACAGACACAGGCTTTCCCTGATAGCTCAGTTAGTAAAGAATCCACCTGCAATGCAGGAGACCTGGGTTCGATTGCTGGGTTGGGAAGATACCCTGGAGAAGGAAAAGGCTACCCACTCCAGTGGGGATAGCCCATGGACGGTATAGTTTATGGGGTCACAAAGAATCAGACAGGACCAAGCTGACTTTCATTTCACCTCACTTCACAGACCCAGGAGAAGCTCTGTAGACAGAGTAAGAGTTACCTTTCTATAAGGGAAATTTACATTTGAATGGGGGCCTGTACTAGGGAGAGAGCTCTTACCAGAGATAACTTTTTCATGTGAGAGACTTATCGGCAAGGCAGGGTAACCTTTGTTTCGAAACATCTCTTCTCCCATTCCCACAAATTCCCTTCCCCAGCTTAAAGCCCCACACCTCGGTCCTTTTCTTTAGTTCAGAATATATATAAATCTCAATCACCTGGCCACCTTTTGAGTTTCATATCTTTGTGAGCTTCTGTATGTACATGGGCACACAACTGATTTTTTTTCCTTGTTAATCTGTCTTTTTCACAGAAGGGTCCTCAGCCAAAAACAAATAAGAGTAGAGGGAAACTATTTTTCCTCCCCTACACCACCGAATTATCTTTCAAAGTGGCTGTTCCAAATTCTATTCCCACCTTGAAAACCGTTTTAAGAATTCTACAACATATATCTGTAAAAAAAAACAACAAAAAAAAAACTCATATGCCCTTTAAAAAGGAAAAATAAACTGATATGATGTGGGAATATAGAAAATGTAGTCAGGGGAGACGATGACATTGACATAAAGTATGTGTGGAAATGGAATTATCTAGGACTGAAAGAGTCTACAATGTGTGAAGGTCACTGGCTGGAAAAACAGCCAGCAAGGAACTAAGGAATTGGCCAGAGGAGCAGGAAGAAAAGGAGAAGAGTCTATCAAATAAGTCCCAATAATAAGATACTTGTATTCAGTAAGAGTAGAGAGGAAAGAATGCACCCCTTCATAATTAAGAGATGGGCGGGTCCTACACTCAGTCAAAAACTAAAAAAATAAAATTGTTCTTAGTGTTATATTCTTTTGAACAAATATAGCCTCCTTTCATTCCTAAAAATCTAACTCCATTTTTGTTCACCTTTTTTCCACATATATATTATCAGCTTTCCTTTTAAAATAGCCTTTTGAAATTTTATTTATGAGAGCAGGACCCTAGAGATTCTAATAAAAAAGCAATTTCTGTAAAGTGCTGGGGGCAGATCTTGGTTGCAGTCATGTATAAAAGAAAACGGGTAAATTAGATGTCCCAAGAACCTAGGCGAGGTTTTCCCAGAAGCTAGCTTATTCCCTCTCCTCTTATCAATATCTTCAGGCAGATATTGGGTAAATATCAAAAGTCATGTTTCAAACTGTCTTAGTCTCTGATCATTTTGTCCTCATCACTGATTGATCTATCAGTTTTATTAAAAAAAAAAATCCAAGAGTCCCAAATTCTATATTCTAAGAAATATGCTATTTTTTTCTTTAACTTTTTATTTTCAAGAGAGAGACAAAAGAAATGTAAAGATAATCCAGAGTTCTTTTCACAGAACTTCTCTTAATGCAAACATGTTATATTAACAACATATCAGACTTAGGTGAGGAGAGACTGTGTTTGAAAAAACTATCTCTGAATATAAATCTGTAAATTTCATAAGAGGCAAAAGGGTTTTTATTTTATGGAGAGGACAAGACAAGGTTATAAAGAACCAGGGATGGACACAAGAAATGAAAAAGTGCCAAGTTTGTAGGGTAGACGAGAAAAGGGATTATGCTGAGGCCAGCCTGTCCCCAAAGAATGGCCTCTAAGGAAAGTTAGCCTCTGTGCTAACTCAGTCCGAGGGTGGACTCAGTGCATGGATCCCACAGAAGGAGAAAAGTCTTAACTCAACTTTGGTTAATAACATTTGCTCCAATTGATAAGTGGGGACAGAAGAACTCAGGTAATAATTCATGATGTGACAAAAGAGAATTTGGAGGTACGGTGTCTGTCTTTGTCAGCAGTAAACAAGGGGAGCATTGGTGAACTTTATTCGGGTCTTGTGAGAAAGGGTGATTCTTGGCAGTAAGCGATTCTCCAGAACACAAAAGGGTGATGGGAGTGGGAATTCTTTAACCATAGCTTTTTCCAGGATTGTTGGGTATTATGTCAATAACCATAGTGTAAGGGGAAGTAAGAAGAAAAAATTGTGTAAACCATTTAAAAATACATATTTTTATATAATTCTCAACATGAGTTTTAAATTTACAACACAGCTAGGTACTTCATTAGGGTTGAGCTACTATTTAATTCAAAGCAGAGTTGAGGGACTACCAAAATACCAAAATATCTATATAATATGATATCATGGTAACATTTTTATTTTCCATAAATATTGAGTCAAATTGTAAAACCAACCTTTTGTCAGACAACTGTAAGAAAAAAAGTCAAAAATCTCTTTCCTTGTTGGCTATATAAATGGATTGCTTTTATCCTAAATGGAAAAATGTGTTTCTGAGCTTTCATTTCTAGTTTCTATTTATTTAATTTAGCACTCAGCATCCTATAAGAGAATAAAAAATATTATTTATTTTTATTGATTTATACTTGCCATAGCGTTTTTTGTTCCAGATGCTGAATAACACAAAATTTAATTAAAAGCAAACATTTAATATATTGCCACTGAATTCATCTCCGCTCACTCTAGCTATCTTTCTTTGGGAGACTTAGAATGGAACTTTTTCTGAAGGGTTTTAGGTAATTGGGGCTGATTGGTGTGAATTTGTTGGAAAAAAAGTCATGACCAACCTAGAGAGCATATTGAAAAGCAGAGACATTACTTTGCCAACAAAGGTCTGTCTAGTCAAGGCTATGGTTTTTCCTGTGGTCATGTATGGATGTGAGAGTTGGACTATGAAGAAAGCTGAGCACCGAAGAATTGATGCTTTTGAACTGTGGTGCTGGAGAAGACTCTTGAGAGTCCTTTGGACTGCAAGGAGATCCAACCAGTCCATTCTGAAGGAGATCAGCCCTGGGATTTCTTTGGAAGGAATGATGCTAAAGCTGAAACGCCAATACTTTAGCCACCTGATGCGAAGAGCTGACTCATTTGAAAAGACCCTAATGATGGGAAAGATTGAGGGCAGGAAGAGATGGGGCGACAGAGGATGAGATGGCTGGATGGCATCACCGACTCGATGGATGTGAGTCTGAGTGAACTCCGGGAGTTGGTGATGGACAGGGAGGCCTGGCGTGCTGCGATTCATGGGGTCGCAAAGAGACGGACACGACTGAGCAACTCAACTGAACTGAACTGATGTGAACATGCAAGTGCCACTTTCAGTTCAGTTCAGTAAATATGTTACCTGTAAAATCTTGACCATACATCTGTTTGTTATGTTAAATATAGTATTATATGGATTAAGTTGAAGTTAAGATCAATTCAGTTCAGTCGTGTCTGACTATGACCCCATGGACTGCAGCACACCAGGCTTCCCTGTCCATCATCAACTCCCAGAGCTTGCTCAAGCTCATGTCCATGAAGTTGGTATGCCATCTAACCATCTCATCCTCTGTTGTCCCCATCTCCTCCTGCCTTCAATCTTTCCCAGCATCAGAGTCTTTTCAAATGAGTCAGTTCTTCGCATCAGGTGGACAAAGTCTTGGAGCTTCAGCTTCAGCATCAGTCCTTCCAATGCATAATCAGGATTGATTTCCTTTAGGTTTAACTAGTTTGATTTCCTTGAAGTCCAAGGGACACTCAAGAGTCTTTTCCAACACCACAGTTCAAAAGCATCAGTTCTTCAGTGCTCAGCTTTCTTTATAGTCCAACTCCCACTCCATACATGACTACTGGAAAAACCATAGCTTTGACTAGACAGACCTTTGCCAACAAAGTAATGTCTCTTCTTTTTAATATGCTGTCTAAATTGGTAATAACTTTTCTCAAGGAGCAAACGTCTTTTAATTTCATACTGCAGGCACCCATCTGCAGTGATTTTGGAGCCCAAGAAAAAGAAGTCTGTCACTGTTTCCATTGTTTCCCCATCTATTTGCCATGAAGTGATGGGGCCGGATGCCATGATCTTAGTTTTATAAATGTTGAGTTTTAAGCCAGCATTTTTACTCTCCTCTTTCACTTTCATCAAGAGGCTCTTTAGTTCCTCTTTGCTTTCTGCCATAAGGGTGGTGTCTTCTGTGCATCTGAGGTTACTGATATTTTTCCCAGCAATCTTGCTTCTTGAATCTTGAAGGGTAAATAGTATATTTAACTTATGTTCATTTTTTTCTCAAAAGTAAATATGGCTAGAATAGCTGGGGCTTTCTTCTATCTATGAGCATGTGTTTTTATAACCATATATTTATATTAATTTCTTATTAAGAAACATATTTTCAGTTCTATGTTCTCTTCAGTTCCAGCATATGGTACTGATTGGATTTATGTCTCACTGATAGAATTTTCAAATATGAAAATAATTGAAAAGAATAATGTGGATATAAGAAGCACAGGAGAGAGAAAGGGTCTGTTTTTATTTAGGCTGTTAGAGACCTGAGACCCATGATTTAAAAATAATTGAAGGGACTGTCAGTGCCTCTGTTTGTGCTAAGAAGTAGGTAAGTCTCAGCTTTGTGGGACCTGAAATTTATGAGAATAATTTTTAAGAAAAGTTATACAAAATTAGTTGTGAAAATAAACATTTATTTAGACAGGGAAAAGAAATCAAAGCCAATTATACATTTAATTAAGCTGAACATATCATACATGTCAAAATCCAGAAAAGTACCATATTATACTATTTAAAATTATATAAATTAATAATTTTATATATACATAAAATATACAACATATTGATAATGTTTATAATTAACTACCTGATCTATCTCTATAGTACATTTTCTATATACTAGCTGGCCACATACTCCTTGTTCAGGTATTCAGATTAAAAATATTAGGGTATTTTCTTGAAAGCTACAAAAATAATTTAGTCATTTTCTAGTGTGGTTTATCAAAACTTATTTTTGCTTTTACTTGATATTTTAGCAAATCTTCTTTGGTTTCACAGCATGTAAATGGTAGAGCCATATAACAGTGCTATTGATTTTACAGAAAACATTTCCCAAGTTTCTTTTGTATCATCTCCCTGGTTGAAAGAATGTCAAGTGCAAAAGCCTTGGTTCAAGGGTTCACTTTGTATGGTCAAGGAAGAGAAAAGGGGTGAGTATTCCTAGCATGTTGAAGATGATGGGATGTGTCACTGGAAGTGAGGTTAGAGATGTAGATGGTCACGTGGGGCCTTATAAGCAACCATAAAATATTTGCTGTTACCTGACTGATGTGAGAAGTCAGTGGAAGCTTGCGCTCCAGGGCCACTCAATTAATTTAATTTAACATTTTCACATTCTGGCTGCTGAGTTGAAAAGGACTATAAAAGGCATAAGTGGAATAGGAAGACTAGTCTAAATGTAAGGACAAAAGATCATTTCAGCAACAAAGCCATAAATATTTAAATTAGTTATTTTGAGAACACAGATAAGGAAGCATCTTAAACACAGCAACAAATAAAACCTTTTTACTAAAACTGTAACTAGTCTCTGCTTCTCTCCTTATCTAATAGAGGTCATCCCTATACTGTTGTTAACTTGATACCTTCACTGTTCGACTTCCTATGGTGATAATGGAAACCACAATACTACTTCAATATCTTTGTAGAAATTTAGAGATGATTTATGAAAAATGTAAGAGTTGGGTTTTTCTTACAGTAAAACAAAATACTCAGCTTGATAGAGTAAAATTAATATCTGATGTTGAAATAAATAATTTTATTTACTAAAATCTGTGAATGTAAATTTTAGAAAGCAAAAATCTTTGTATTAATTGACACTTGCATTTATTCTATAATTTTTTGCATTGCTGAAATTATTTGTCTGTTTCTGTCTCTAGACTGTCAGACCCTTAAGAACAGAGCCAGGTTCATTCCACTCCATTATTCTCAGCTTTCTCATAGTTATTGGCACATAGAAAATGTTTCATGACTATTTTAAATAAAGGAAGGAAGAACAGTTTAGACAATCATCCCCTAAACCAGGAAGCAAGCCTTTAATCAGAAAAATGGAAGGGATGGATCTGCTGTGAAGTAGGCTGGCATAACCTCTGAGCAAACTGACAAACCTCCCTAATTTTGTTACCCTTTAATCTTACTGTCAGTATCTCTAGAGGGATGGGACCACAAAGGATGAAGGATAACATAAGAATTTTTCCCTACTTCTTATTATTCAAGGAGTTGACTTAATAATCAGGAATATCTATTATATTCCAAGAAGTTCATCATGTAAGTCATTGATGTCAAAAGATTTTAGTAAGCTGAATAATTCATTTAATATTGGCCTCCAGAGATTGCAGTAATAAAAAATCAGAAGGCAAAAAATAACAACAATTGAAGTTTCTTTCCCATACTGCTGAGAAGCCTTAGGGAATAATAATTTCCAGAATTGGCTTTGTATATAGATTGACCTCTCTTTGAATGCTGGCTTTAGCCTCTGACAAGCAGTTTACTAATTGGTCTAAGTATTGTAGAAGAAACAAAAATCAATCACTCAGTCAACCTTTTTCTTAGATGTAATAGACTTCTTAGGCACTAGAACCTTTGTGTCATTAGGAAATATTCTGGGTGAATATCTTTGTATTCCACCTTGAAAATCTTTAAAATGAAAAATTCTAAAGATGACTCATTCAGAAAACACACTATAGGAAGCTTTCCTCCTGTGACCCTTATAATCTTTCTCCACTCAGCTATCATTTGCATGAATAATTGTAGAGCAATTGAACAAGCAGTATTCCTTATCATCTCTGCACTTTCTGGTTTCAGTTCTTCAAAGAGCCTTCCTATTCTTGTAGCAAGTATGTTCTAAATGTGTGCATATGAATCAGACCAATGCCTCATCACAAGGGCAGCTTTTATTAGGTAGTTCTGATGATGCATTATTATAGGATACCTTCACAGTGGTGTCTCAGTATGATTTATTAGGATGCTGCATCACAGTGTTGATAGAGAATAGAAACTGGCCAAAGAATGACTTGGTAATTTATAATGTTAAAACTATACATTATATATGGAGCTTGTCCCCACTTTTAGGAATGGAAATACTCATTTATGCCATTTTTAAAATAACACATTACCCACGGACAATAAGTTAAACTATGTATAATTAAAAACAGCGTGACTTAATATTTTACTTTCCCTGTATGTATATTACAAAATGATATAAATAAATCATGACAAAAGAATATATATAATTTGTCACCAAGCTGAAAAGTTGATATTGTAAAAGAAGGCAACTCACTATTTTTAAACTGATTATGCTTTATGACTGTGCATACTGAATTCTTTTATATCAAAGGGTAATTTGCATGGATATTACTATTTTCCAAAAGAAATCATTGCATTGTATTTAGGATTTTTTTAATGAATTGGAGATCTATGCTTTCTATACTTACTCAGAAAGTAGTAAAGCATTTACTTATTGGATAATGTGAATTTTTAATTTGTTCAGGTAAAAACAAGTCAGATGTGACTAATAGTAAGGTTGTTTTAAATCTAATATTCTACCCAAGAAGTCAGGGTAATTTTTGCCAGTGATAAAATTTTCATGATTAAAATCTTGATGTCTAGATCAATATCATCTGGTAGTTTACTAAGTATACTCCCTAAACCAATTTTTCCTTTTTTAATAGAATTGTGTTCTTGTGACTAAATTTAGGGTCGATAAGATTTAAACAGAAATGATACAGACATTTCTTATAAGACCCATGACTTAAAACCAAACCACTTAGGTAAGTGTGAAGAGAATTAACATCTTTGCAATACTGCCTTCCAGCTCCTGAATATAAATGTTCACATATAAATTTTATTTAATGTCTTTAAAAAAAAACTAAATTTTCTCCAAAATTTCTTTCACTATTAAAAGCTAATTCTAAATGTTTATATTATTGCAAATATGTATCATTTTTACTATATTTGCTGAATATAGTCATACCCTAGTGTCTGCAGGGGATGGTTCCAAGACCCATACTAGATTCGCAAATCTGGGGACATTTTAAGTCCTTCCAGATCCATGATTAAGTGCCCACAAATTCAACCAAATGTGGATTGTCTAGTACTTCATTATTTATTGAAAAAATATCTATGTATAAGTAGACCTGAGCAGTCCAAACCTGTTTTTCAAGAGTCAACTGTCCTTCTGCCAATGTTTATTTATAAATATATAAAATATAAAAAGAAAATGAAATGTTTATTTATAATATCACATATCCAGCAAACTGGTCTTCCTTGGTGGCTCCATGGTAAAGAACCCACCTGTCGAGGCAGGAGACTTGAGTTCAATCCTTGGTCTGGGACGATCCCCTGGAGAAAGGCATGGAAATCCATTCCAGTATTCTTACCTGTAGAATCCCCTGGACAGAGGTGAGCCACAGTCCATGGGGTTACAAAGAGGTGGACATGACTGAGTGACTGAGCACACACACACACCAATATATATATTAGCCCCTTTAAACCACCAATTAAATACTATGAGTAACAGTAAGATAAATTTTAGTTACTTCTTTGCAATATATTGCTATTTGGGGTACAATTTGTTGTTAAAGATACAATTTTTCAGGTTGATGTTTTAGTTCAAGTTCTTTAGAAAACAGAACCTGAGGAAAAACTTACATGTTAAAACTCTATGGGGGCCTGTAGTCCCATGGAAGCAGGAATGAAAAGACAAAAGGGAAATAGAAAAGCACAAAGGAAAAGGTGTATTCATTTTGCGTTTATATTTTTTTGTAGCAAGCACAACTGATTGCTTTGTCTCAGATGACATTTTCACAAAGACCGAATGAGCTCACTGTAACTTAGAATGGTCATCTAAATGGAAGAAGAAGAAAAAAAAATTAACCCATAGATCCCTGGAAACTCTCATTTCCTAATGGTTATCATCCAATCTATGCAAGCACTCTTTCTTGCTTCTGGGTTGCCAGAGGATCTATAGTTCTTACCCAGTAACTGAGGAGGCACAAAGGTCTTTCCATGTCAGTTGGTGGCATGAAAGTTACCTTGATTTGTGATTAAAGTGGAGGCAGCAGCATTTGTCTGGCTCTTTAGCCTCTGGAGCTGTGAACCCTGAGTAATACCACTTAGGCAAGATAGGAAAGCACGTGCTCAAAACCTGAGATGATGCATATCCTGAGTGAATCATAGCTTCTCCTTGGGCATGTGTCCACTTAAATCCCTTTAGAATTTATGGATGTTAAATTAGAATAAAAGACACTTATTTCCTTGCTAAGAGAGTTGGTGCAAGTGCAAACTTTCAATGTCAGGGCCAGTTATAGTCTCTTGAAAGACTAAAAAGAATGAGCAAACCAAACTGCAATCCTTGGTAAGGCAGGGATTAATGGTGCTCATCTCTTATGTCTGCTGGTCTTTAAGTTCGGATGACCCAGACCACCATCTGCCATACAGCTGTTGAGCCGTGGCATGGCATGGCATATGCACACAGTTGTGTCTGATTCTTTGTGACCCCATGGACTGTGCATCCCACCAGCCTCCTCTGTCCATGAAATTTTTCCTGACAAGAACACTGGAGTGGGTTGCCATTCCCTTCTCTAGGGGATCTTCCCAACCCGGGGATCAATCCCACATCTCCTGTGTCCCCTACATTGGCAGGTAGATTCCTTACCACTGAGCCACCAGGGAAGCCATGCCTGCTGCTACTGACCCTTTATCATAACTTCAAGGTATAAAGCATCTAAACATACTTAAGAACATTGTTTAAATTCTGGAAATATCCCTCCCTGCTCCTCCTATTTATCAGTAAACTTAATCACGGACGGTGTTTAAAGTTGTTTTCTCCAGTATGTACCACAGTTCCTTTCTCTGGATGTTAGTCCTCTGACGGAGACAATTCGAAAAGGTCCGGTTGTATTTGCATCTTCCAGTTCAGTGAAATTTTTATGTCTCCGCTTGAAAGGACACTTGCCCGAAGTGGAACCAGGTTCCCTTCACCATAGGGCCTAAGCCTGAGGAGCACACATTGCACAGGTGGGACCCTGGGAATGATAAGGAGATGAGTCAGTCTTGTGCTTTGGTTTCCAAAACCCAGCAGACTCCCAAATGCAAAAATGCCGGTCACTGCTCAGTGCTGGCACACTGGGGTAATCTGTAACAACGGTGGCTTCTGTAATCATGTACTTGTTGTCTCTACTCCTTCTTTGCTGATTCCTTTGCCTGATGCCAAGTTGCATGCTAAATTGTTTCATTAGTCATTGTATGAGCAGCATTGTAGATGAAGATCTACTGGGCGAGGGAGGCAAATCCATGTCTAGAATACATATTTATTTTGTTGAGGAAAATTACTGACCCACCAAAGTGAAAGAATTCCCCTATGGTAAACTTGTCACAGGTTACTGTTTTAGGGCTTCCCAGGGACCTCAGTGGTAAATAACCTGCCTGCCAATGCAGGAGATGCAGGTTTGATCCCTGGTGGGGAAGATCCCCTGGAGGAGGAAATGACAACTACTTCCAGTATTCTTGCCTGGAGAATTCCGTGGACAGAAGAGCCTGGCAGGCTACAGTCCAGGTGGTCACAAAGAGTCAGACGTGACTGAGCAATGGAACACACACACACTGGCTGTTTTACATGAGGAAGGGTAAATAATGAGGCCTCGGTATTAGTTTCTTTTGCGGACAACTACGTCTAGTTACTGAGGTTTAGTGGGAAAGCAGTGATGCTTTGGGTCTAAACTGAGCCTTATTTCTGCTGTTCTGGCCACTTTCTTCATGAGGCTCCTGTGCTAGCCCTGCAGTTGTTAAAGAGAAAGGTGATTGATTTCATGGAGTCAGTCTGCCCACTGGGTTGACAAGACTATCTTCGGCAGTGGATATTTTCTGGAAAGCATTAATGTGAGGCACAGAGCCCCACATGCTTTTTTCTCATTCCTATAGGTTCCATCCACATGAAATTTCCCCAGATGCCCTAGACATTGGATTTCTAGTCTTGTTCCCTTTAAATTCCTGAACCATATCCCATCATTTTCCCATGCATTGAAGTCAGTGTATATCCCCATCTCAGGCTACATTTCTTTCTTTCTTTTTTATAAACTGAATGACAGTTGTACTGCTTGCCTTTCTACCCACTGGGGAGATTACTCTTTACCACACTTCTTTAGGTTTGCCTCAGAAAATGGCTATATTGTGGCAACTATGTAGTTTCAGCTAACACTAATGACTTACACCAATCTGTTCATAAGTCATACTCAATTTCTTTCTTCCTCCATGTTACCAAAAGAAGTCACTTGTGGGGACACAGACTTGAGTGAGTTAAAGGTGCCAGTGTATCATAAGTAGGGGCCAAGGCCATTTCTTCATGCAATTTACTTATGCTTTTAAGACCAGCTAAGATGATACAGTACAGACCTGACCAGACTTTATGGCTCATGGTCTTATCTCAGCAATAACTGGATCTATAGTCACTTGATATAACACTATGAGTTTTTTTTTTTTTAACAAGAATCATAGTTCTCTACTGCAGAAGGCACAGTGTTATTCCAGAATCACCGGAGTCTACATATATCCCTTCTGTTCTCATTGTTTAGTCACTAAGTTGTGTCCAGTTCTTTTGTAACCCCATGGACTGTAGCCCGCCAGGTTCCTCTGTCCATTGGATTCTCCATGCAGGAATACTGGAGCAGGTTGCCATTTCCCTTCTCCAGCAGCTCTTCCCAACCCCGCAGATCAAACCCGAGTCTCCTGCATTGTAGGTGGATTCTTTACCACCGAGCCACCAGGAAGCCCTATCCCTTCTGTTTGTTGTTCAGTTCCTAAGTCCCTTTTGTTAGGACTTCCTAAAATCTCCACAAAGCTTTTTAATCTACCAGAAGCACCTTAAACAAATGTGTATGTTGAGCAAGATAGCAAAGTGGAAAAAAATCACTTTTTTTAATCCTAGATATGCTGGAAATCCTGTTTTGCCATCCTAGATTGCAGAACTATTTCCAAATGACATAATGTTCCCTTAAAAGTCCATGGTGATCCTTAACAATCGTGCCTCTTTCTTATAGAGGTATGAAATACAAAACTCTACATTTATCCTTGTAAATATGAGTCTTAGCATGCTTCAGATCAGTTGATTCCTAAAAACTTCAACATTGTGGAAAGCCCCTGAATCATGGTAGAATTTTTCTCCCACAGTTGGACACACATGTCTTACTGGGAAATCTAGTGTACCTGCTACTATCTAATCACTGGGTTCAAGGAACATGATAACATTGGGATGAGTATGCTGATCAGCAGGATGGCAAGAATATCAAGGAGGATGGGCTAGCCATGAGACTCAAATGGGAGTAAAGACTCCATGATAAATTATGGGTAGTAACTAAGTTCAATGTAACTATTTTTATATTTCCTCTCCAAGTGGCCTTGATGTAGTCTAAAGAAATGGAAATTATTGAGGAAAACAAGGCTTTGCCAGTCAAGTAGTTCTCAAACCTAGTTGTTCACTGGAACTACCTGTAAAATTTTTGATACCAGAGCTCTAATACACTAGAGATTTTTATTTAACTGATTTGGAGTGAAGCAAAGGTATTATTTTTAATATACAGACAAGATCTGAGGGCCACTTAAATTAGACTCTTGGAGAACAGAGACTAAGTATCAAGACAAAGGATATAATTTATTAGTTGTCCATAAGTACCTCTGCTTACAGGTTGAAAAGTAATACATTGTTAAACAATTATACCCAGTCATCTCCAAGCCACTATCTTCTAAGAAACAAGTAGCTGATGTAATAGTAAACTATTTATAAATGGAGTAATAAGATTGGCCTTTAGGAAGTCAGGGTCTAGAAACAGGAACTCCTGGTAAAACTATACTCCATCACCTGTATATGGTGTTGTAGTTAATCATGGGAAGGGGACTGGAAGAACTAATGAATACTTCTAAGTAATTTTTTTTTTTTTTTTACTGTTTGCTGTTTTCTCAAGACATAATGGCATTTGGAGTTTATTTTGATTTGTTTACTTAGTTTTCAGTATTATAGTATTATACAAATCAAGCTACAGTGAATAATTAAATTCAAGAAATGCATACAGTGCATAATTAAATTCAAATAATTCCCGTACTCAAGCTATGTTTTAAACACTGGAATAATGAAAGATCAAATATTTCCTATTTCAAGATATTCACAGTCCAGTAAAAGCCAATTGTAGTTTGATGAAGTAGTATTATCACTGCTATGTATAAGAGAGTTTTCATATATAATCCTGTATCATTTTAAGAGCTATGTGTTACTGTCTCCAAGTTACAGAAATGCAAACCAAGTTTCAGTGAGTTAAGGTGAACCAATAATTCCATATCTATTTCACATAAGAAATGAAGTCTAAATTCAGATTCTCTTGGTTTCAAAGACCATTGTAATTTCACTGTGCTATACATCTTCATGGATCACAGCCTAGTCATGGTGAAGGGGCTTGCATAACTCAATGAAGCTATAAGCCATGTCTTGCAGGACCACCCAAAGAGTGATGGGTCATGTGAAGAATTCTGACAACACGTGGTCCAATGGAAGCAGAAATGGTGACCAATCCAGTATTCTTGCTGTGAGAACACAATGAACATTATGAAAAAGCAAAAATATATGACACCAGAAGATGAGCCCAGGTTAATAGGTGTTCAGTATACTACTGGGGAAGAGCCGGGGGCAATTGCTAGAAGTTCCAGAAAGAATGAAGCAGCTGGGTCAATGCAGAAATGACACTAAGTTGTGGATGTGTTTGCTGGTGAAAGTAAAGTCTGATGCTGTAAAGAAAAATATTGCATAGGAATCTGGAATGTTAGCTCCATGAATCAAGGTAAATTGGACATGGTCAAGCAGGAGAAAGCAAGACTGAACATCGACATTTTAGGAATAATTGAACTAAAATGGATTAAAATGGGCAAATCACCATTATATCTACTACTGTGGACAAGAATCCCTTAGACGAAATAGAGTAGACCTCATAGTCAACAAAGCAGTCCAACATGCAGTACTTGGGTGCAATCTCAAAAATGACAGAATGACCTCAGATTGTTTTCAAGACAAGCCATTTAGCATCACAGTAATCCAAGTCTGTGCCCCAACCACTGATTGCAAAGAAACTGCAGTTGACAGGTTCTGTGAAAATCTACAACACCTGCTAGAACTAAAACCAAAAAAATAGATGTCCTTTTCATCATAGAGGATTGGAATGCAAAAGTAGAAAGTCAAGAGATACCTAGAGTAACAGGGAAGTTTGGCCTTGGAATACAAAATGACGCAGAGCAAAGGCTAACAGAGTTTTGTATGCTAGTTATACAAAACGTGGCTTTTCCAACAAGCAAGAGATGACTACAAATGGTGAACACCAGATGATTAATACTGAAATCAGATTATATTATTTGCAGCTGAAGATGGAGAAGGTCTATACAGTCAGCAAAAAACCAAAAACATAGACCTGCAGCTGTCTGTGGCTCAGGTCATGAGCTCCTTATTGAAAAATTCAGGCTTAAATTGAAGAAAGTAGGGAAAGCCACTAGGTCATTCAGGTATGACCTAAAGAAAATCCTTTATGATTATACAGTAGAAGTGACAAATAGATTCAAGAGATTAGATCTTATAGACAGAGTGCCTGAAGAATTATGGATATAAGCTTGTAACATTGTATGGGAGGTGGTGACCAAAACCATCCCCAAGAAAAAAGAAATGCAAGATGGCAGAGTGGTTGTCAGAGGAGACTACAAATAGCTGAGAAAAGAAGAGAAGTGAAAGACAAGGGAGAAAGGGAAAAATATTACCAACTGAATGCAGAGCTTCAGAAAATAGCAAGGAGAGATCAGAAGACTTTCTTAAAAGAACAATGCAAAGAAATAGAGGAAAACAATAGATGGGAAAGATTAGAGATGTCTTCAAGAAAATTGGAGTTGTTAAGGGAAGAAGTGTTTCCTATAAGAATGGGCACAATAAAGGACAGAAACAGTAAGGACCTAACAGAAGCATAAGAGATTAAGAAGTGGCAAGTATACACAGAGGAACTCTATGCAAAAGGTCTTAATGACCCTGATAACCATGATGGTGTGATCACTCACCTAGACCCAGACATGCTGGAGTGTGAAGTCACATAACCTTAGGAAACATTTCTATGAACAAAGCTAGTGGAAGTGATGAAATTCCAGCTGAGGTATTAAAAATCCTAAAAGATGATGCGTTTAACTACTGCACTCAATATATCAGCAAATGTGGAAAACACAGCTGTGGCCACAGGACTGGAAAAGGTCAGTTTTCATCCCAATCAAAAAGAAGGGCAATGCAAAAGAATGTTCAAACTACTGCACAACTGGAGTCATTTCACACACTGCTAAGATAATGCTCAAAATCCTTCACGTTGGCCTTCAGCTGTACGTGAACTGAGAAGTCTCAGATGTACAAACAGTTTAGAAAAGACAGAGGTACCAGAGATCAAATTGTCAACATTTGTTGGATCATGAGAAAGCAAGAGTATTCCAGAAAATTATCTACTTCTACTTCATTGACTATGCTAAAGCTTCTGACTGTGTGGATCACAACAAATTGTGGAAAACTCTTGGAGATAAGAATTCCAGACCACCTTACCTGTCTCCCGAGAAACCTGTATGTGGGTCAAGAAGCAACAACTGGAACCAGATTTGGAAAAACTGACTGGTTCCAAATCGGGAAAGGGGTAGAAGACTGTATATTGTTACCTGTTTATTTAACGTATATGCAGAGTATATCATATGGAATGTCAGGCTAGAGTATCACAAGCTGGAATCAAGATTGACAGGAAAAGTATCTACAGCCTCAGATGTGCAGATGATACCACTCTAATGGCAGAGAGCAAAGAGGGACTAAAGAACCTATTGATGAAAGTGAAAGAGGTGAGTGAAAAAGTTGGCTTAAAACTCAGCATTCAAGAAACAAAGATCATGGCATCTGGTCCCATCACTTCAAGGCAGATAGAAATAGAAAAGTGGAGACAGTGACAGATTTTCTTTTCTTGGGCTCTAAAGATCACTGTGGACAGTGGCTGCAGCCGTGAAATTAAAAGACCCTTATTCCTTGGAAGGAAAACTACGACAAACATAGACAGCATACTAAAAAAGCGACACGTTTTGCTGACAAAGTTGCGTATAGTCAAAGGTATGTTTTTTCCTCACATTTTTACGAATGTGAGAGTTGGACATAAAGAAGGCTGAGCACTGAAGAACAGATGCTTTCAAATTGTGCTGGAGAAGATTCTTGAGAGTCCCTTGGACTGCAAGGAGATCAAACCAGTTAATCCTAAGGGAAATCAACCCTGAAGATTCACTGAAAGGACTGATGCTGAAATCAAAGCTCCATTACTTTGGCCACTTAGTGGGAAGAGCCAACTCATTGGAAAAGACCCTGATGCTGGGAAAGAATGAAGGCAAAAGAAGAAGGGGGCAGCAGAGGATGAGGTGGTTGGATGGCATTACCAACTCAATGGACATGAATTTGAGCAAATTCCAGGAATTAGTGTAGAAGAGGGGAGCCTGGCATGCTGCTGTCCATGGAGTCGCAAAGAGTCGGACCCAACTTAGCAAATGAACAACAGCACCAACATACTGCTTCTTGTTACAGGGCTTTAAGGGAAGTGTTTCTGTTATTTACATCTGTAGGGTCTACAATATAGTCAATAATAATAAATAATTTTTATTGCCTGAATGCATCTGAATCCTAGAAATATTCAGACAAGCCAATTTTTCTTTAATTTTGGAATCATTCAAAATTTCCCGCAAATCATTGAAATCATCTGCAGTTTTTTAATTAAAATCTAGAATAAATTTACTACAGACAATTACAAGTTTATATTGTAGATGCATTTCTCTAGGCCTTTCAAGTCATGTGAGCATTTATCTATATCAATTCTTATGTTCAAAATTGCTCTTTTTAAAATTTAAATTTTTAAAGTAAAGTCGATTTACAATGTTGTGTTAGTTTCAGGTGTACAGCAAAGTTATTAAGTTACACAAATAGTTTTTCAGATTGTTTTCCTTTATTGGTTATTATGAAATATTGAGTATAGTTCCCTGGGCTATACAGTAGATGCTAATCCCAAACTCCTAATTTATCCCTCCCCTCCCTTTTGATAACCGTAGTTTGTTTTCTTTTTTTTTAATATAAATTTATTTATTTTAATTGGATGTTAATTACTTTACAATATTGTATTGGTTTTGCCATATGTCTATTGGTCTGTTTCTGTTTTGCATATGTTTATTATTCTTTTTAGATTCCACATATGAGTTATATCCTATGAAATTTGTCTTTCTGTCTGTCCCATTCCACTCAGCATGACAACCTCTAGGTTCATCCATGTTGCCTAAATTAGCATTATCCCAGCTTTTAATAGCTGAGTAATATTCCATTGTATAAATATACCATATCATCTTTATCCATTCATCTGTCAATGGACACTTAGGTTTCTTCCATGTCTTGGCACTGTTATAAATAGAGCTGTAATGAACATTGACATGCATGTATCATTTCAAATTATGTTTTTCTCCAGATATATGCCAGTAAAAAATTGCTCTTTAATGCTTTATCTCTAAAGCAGAATTTCATGGACCTTTTTTTAGTTACCAAGTTAAAACATTGTCTTCTTCAGATTTCATTGTTGAAATATTGTTAAAGGACAAATATTTTTTAGCACCTTTCACATATAGATTTTTCTTACAAAAGTCCTTTGCTTTAATGGAAAAAAAAAAAAAGTTAAGAGAATATGACCAATGTCCATTTCTCCTTTATCATTTCCCCAGAGTCCCTTTAATTTGCTGAGAATTCAGTGTTTCCCTATCCTTAGTGCTCATATCTAGAACTGTAATGAGCTCTATCTATAGCTTGCCCTTAATTCAGATTTTCCTGCAGTGACCTGATTGGTCATTCTGTACTTTTCTGTGTGTGTGTTTTTTTTTGTTGTTGTTGTTAAGGAATAAACTTCCTAAAGTGTTTGTTACTTCGAGTATACTAATGATAGAAAAGAGCCACATTGTAGTTTATTTAAACACACTAATTTTATTCTGCCTTGCTCTCTATTTTTTTCCCCGATCTTGCTTAATTTTTATATGAGGCCTTCAAGAGGTTTTTTTTTCTTTTTTTTTAAATATAAATTTATTTAATTGGAGGCTAATTACTTTACAATATTGTATTACTGAAGTGCTTGAAAATCTGTGAAAGAAGAGTATAAGTTTACTAACTCTCTTTCTCTCAGTTTAAGGACATAAAGTCTAAGGTACTACTTGTTTGGGCTGAGGAAATATCTCCAGGGGTTCATAAGACTTGACTACGCTAGATCTTGAAAAAAAAAAAAAGTAAAACACTTTGACTTTCATATGCCTACCTTGTAATGTCTTTAAAAAATTTTTTTCCACTGTTTATTTCATATTTTCTGAAACTCTAGTAAAGGTATTTTCTCCTATACACTCACATTTGAAGAAAATTATTTTCAAAAATAAAAGCTTCTCAAATAGCAATAATGAGCTCACCATAAGAAGTTAAAATGGAACACATTTTAAATTTATGCATTTCTGATTCTTCTAAAAATCTCATATACATTTTGTATTTAACTCAGTGCTGGTGAAAAGAATTAACATTTCATATTTCATCTCATGTTTAAATTTTCGTTTCATCTTTATATTGTGTCTATAGAATCTTTTCTTCTCAAAGATACTTCAAATATTAACCTTTCAATATACATGTTGCCTAAATGAACAAAATAGGATTAGCATTCTTAGTATTACTAGAGTAATGCAAAATAGCAAAATCACAGTTACATTTCTATGTTAAATCCATTACAGAGCTTCACGACTGAAGAGACTTAGCAGCATGAGCTGAGTATAAATGTAAATGTAACTATAAAATGAAGTTTATTTTGAATATCATTGCTGTATTCTAGGGTACAAATAAAGGTATGTAAAAATTCATGAACAAGGTCTTAAGGAACATTGTGATTTTAGGGTATATCAAATCTTATCATTATGAATAATATTTATTAAAGCATATTACTATTAAAGTAAAAAAATAGAAAGTTTTCTCCAAATCTATTCTGGAAACCAATCTTTAGAATCTAAAGTTAATTTAGATTTTAAATTCATAAGAATATGAATTTCTATGAAGAGCTTTTAAAGTAATTGACTCAGTAACAAATTTAATTTATTAAGTAGCTAAATGTGAAAAGTCATATAACAAAAATTTCTCCATATTTTCTATTAACATCCTCACTTTTATTTCCTTAAGGGGAAATGGAAAAATAAATATTTTATGAAGAAACAACTTGTAGACACGATGAATAGGGCATTAGAATAAACCTCTCCTGAATGTCACTCTCATGTGTTCATTCAATTGAACCAGACGCTTTTTAAGAGCATAGATACCTAAGAAGCAAAACCAAGAAAATCAGTGACACATCTTTACAGATGTGAAATTCACAAATACAAGAAAAATATATACCCAATGATTTTATTCTTACAAGCAGTTTGTTGACAATAGTGTCAAATACTTTCCACTGGTTTAATTCCTATGAATAAATACAGCAATGCAGAGTGAAATATAAACCAATAACTTTGAGGAGAGTGTTATGAACTTGATATAGTGAAGATAGACAATATTAATTTAATTATTGCTTTTCTTCAGGCTGAAACCTTGAAAATTTGAAGCTGGATTTGATGTGAATTCAAAATTATTTAAAATAACAGCAATTTTCCAATACTAGTAAGTAACTTTTAAACTGGGTCTGGGCAGTTTAGATCTTACAGATCAGAGATATTTGGGGACAGACAAATTAAGTGACCTATACAAATCATTGTCAGCATAGATGATGGTACTGAAAATTTAAAAGTTAACTTTTCTAAGATTTTATGCCAAAAATAAAACAGTAAAGCAAACTTTGTTTGAAGTTTAAAAGGTACAAGATTTGAACATTTTATTTCAAACACACACACATAGAAATAATCAGGAAATCGCTGTGTCTCATGATGCAGTTCAAACAACCCCAAGTTCCCTGAGACCTCCAAGATTATTTTCATAGAAGCAGTGACAGTGTGTGCCTTTTTCACTCTACAGATTCTTGCAAAGTTATTACACAATCAGAGTAGATAAAACTGCTTACATCTTGATATTAATAAAGGCAGTTTTTCCAAAGGGACTGGAGTTTCTATTCTGCACTGCCATAGACTTGCTGGGAAGAGAATGGGGAGGCACCCTTTTCAGTTAAGTATGTTCCTAAGGAGATCAAACTAGTTAATTCTAAAGGAAATCAACTGTTATGGGAATTCCCTTGTGTGTTATTTGTAGTTTTTCCCTTGCTGCTTTTAATATTTGTTCTTTGTGTTTGATCTTTGTTAATTTGATTACTATGTGTCTTGGGGTGTTTTGCCTTGAGTTTATCCTGTTTGGGACTCTCTGGGTTTCTTGGACTTGGGTGATTATTTCCTTCCCCATTTTAGGGAAGTTTTCAACTATTATCTCCTCAAGTATTTCCTCATGGTCTTTCTTTTTGTCTTCTTTTTCTGGGACCCCTATGATTCGAATGTTGTAGCGTTTAATATTGTCCTGGAGGTCTCTGAGATTGTCCTCATTTCTTTTAATTCGTTTTTCTTTTATCCTCTCTGATTCATTTATTTCTACCATTCTATCTTCTAATTCACTAATCCTATCTTCTGCCTCTGTTATTCTACTATTTGTTGCCTCCAGAGTGTTTTTAATTTCATTTATTGCATTATTCATTATATTTGACTCTTTTTTATTTCTTCTAGGTCCTTGTTAAACCTTTCTTGCATCTTCTCAATCCTTGTCTCCAGGCTATTTATCTGTGATTCCATTTTGATTTCAAGATTTTGGATCAATTTCACTATCATTATTCAGAATTCTTTATCAGGTAGATTCCCTATCTCTTCCTCTTTTGTTTGGTTTGGTGGGCCTTTATCCTGTTCCTTTATCTGCTGGGTATTCCTCTGTCTCTTCATCTTGTTTAAATTGCTGATTTTGGGGTGTCCTATCTGTATTCTGGCAGTTTTTGAAGTTCTCTTTATTGTGGCGTTTCCTCGCTGTGTGTGGGTTTGTACTGGTGGTTTGTCAAGGTTTCCTGGTTAGGGAAGCTTGTGTCGGTGTTCTGGTGGGTGGAGCTGTATTTCTTCTCTCTGGAGTGCAATGAAGTGTCCAGTAATGAGTTATGAGATGTCTATGGCTTTGGGGTGACTTTGGGCAGCCTGTATCTTGGAGCTCAGGGCTGTGTTCCTTTATTGCTGGAGAATTTGCTTGGTATGTCTTGCCTTGGAACTTGTTGGCCCTTGTGTGGTGCTTGGTTTCAGTGTAGGTATGGAGGCGTTTGATGAGCTCCTGTCAATTAATGTTCCTTAGAGTCAGGAGTTCCCTGGAGTCAGGGTTTGGACTTCTCCAGTTATCAGTCTTATTTTTACAGTAGTTTCAAAGCTTTCCTTCTATACAGCACCATTGATAAAACATCTACATTAAAGATGAAAAGTTTCTCTACTGTGAGGGTCACCCAGAGAGGTTCACAGCATGATATGGAGAAGAGAAGAGGGAGGAGGGATTTAGAGGTGACCTGAATGAGATGAGGTGGAATCAATAGAGAAGAGAGTGGGCTAGCCAGTAATCACTTCCTTATGTGCACTCCACAACTGGACCACTCAGAAATGTTCACGGAGTTATACAGAGGAGAGAAGAAGGAGGAAGGAGACAGAGGTGGCCAGGAGGATAAAATGGGGAATGAAAAGGAGGGAGACAGATCCAGCCAGTAATCAGTTCCCTAAGTGTTCTCCCCGTCTGGAGCACACAGAAATTCACAGAGTTGGGTAGAGTAGAGAGGAGTTAGGGAGGAGACACCAGTGACCTGGTGGAGAAAAAGGAGAGTCCAAAGGGAGAGAGAGCAGTCAAGCCAGTAATCTTGCTCAGGAGGGAATGGCAAGACATACTTAAAATGATGAAAGAAAATAACCCACAGCCCAGATTATTGTACCCAGCAAGGATCTCATTCAAATATGAAGGAGAAATCAAAAGCTTTTCAGACAAGCAAAAGCTGAGCGAATTCTGCACCACCAAACCAGCTCTCCAACAAATACTAAAGGATATTCTCTAGACAGGAAACACAAAAACAGTGTATAAATACGAACCCCAAACAATAAAGTAAATAGCAACAGGATCATACTTACCAGTAATTACCTTAAACGTAAATGGGTTGAATGCCCCAACCAAAAGACAAAGGCTGGCTGAATGGATACAAAAACAAGACCCCTACATATGTTGTCTACAAGAGACCCACCTCAAATCGGGGGACACATACAGACTGAAAGTGAAAGGCTGGAAAAAGATTTTCCATGCAAATAGGGACCAAAAGAAAGCAGGAGTAGCAATACTCATATCAGATAAAATAGACTTCAAAACAAAGGCTGTGAAAAGAGACAAAGATGGTCACTACATAATGATCAAAGGATCAATCCAAGAAGATATAACAATCATAAATATATATGCACCCAACACGGGAGCACCACAATATGTAAGACAAATGCTAACAACTATGAAAGGAGAAATTAACAATAACACAATAATACTGGGAGACTTTAATATCCCACTCACACCTATGGATAGATCAACTAAACAGAAAATTAACAAGGAAACACAAACTTTAAATGATACAATAGACCAGTTAGACCTAATTGATATCTATAGGACATTTCATCCCAAAACAATGAATTTCACCTTTTTCTGAAGTGCACATGGAACCTTCTCCAGGATAGATCACATCCTGGGCCATAAAGCTAGCCTTGGTAAATTAAAAAAAAAATAGAAATCATCCCAAGCATCTTTTCTGACCACAATGCAATAAGATTAGATCTCAGTTACAGGATAAAAACTATTAAAAATTCCAACATATGGAGGCTGAACAACATGCTGCTGAATAACCAACAAATCACAAAAGAAATCAAAAAAGAAATCAAAATTTGCATAGAAACGAATGAAAATGAAAACACAACAACCCAAAACCTGTGGGACACTGTAAAAGCAGTCCTAAGGGGAAAGTTCAGAGCAATACAGGCATACCTCAAGAAACAAGAAAAAAGTCAAATAAATAACCTAACTCTACACCTAAAGCAACTAGAAAAGGAAGAAATGAAGAACCCCAGGGTTAGTAGAAGGAAAGAAATCTTAAAAATTAGAGCAGAAATAAATGCAAAAGAAACAAAAGAGACCATAGCAAAAATCAACAAAGCCAAAAGCTGGTTTTTTGAAAGGATAAATAAAATGGACAAATCATTAGCCAGACTCATCAAGAAACAAAGGGAGAAAAATCAAATCAATAAAATTAGAAATGAAAATGGAGAGATCACAACAGACAACACAGAAATACAAAGGATCATAAGAGACTACTATCAGCAATTGTATGCCAAAAAGATGGACAACGTGGAAGAAATGGACAAATTCTTAGAAAAGTACAACTTTCCACAACTGAACCAGAAAGAAACAGAAAATCTTAACAGACCCATCACAAGCACGGAAATTGAAACTGTAATCAGAAACTTTCAGCAAACAAAAGCCCAGGTCCACACAGCTTCACAGCTGAATTCTACCAAAAATTTAGAGAGGAGCTAACACCTATCCTATTCAAACTCTTCCAGAAAATTGCAGAGGAAGGTAAACTTCCAAACTCATTCTATGAGGCCACCATCACCCTAATAGCAAAACCTGACAAAGATCCCACAAAAAAAGAAAACTACAGGCCAATATCAATGATGAACATAGATGCAAAAATCCTTAACAAAATTCTAGCAATCAGAATCCAACAACACATTAAAAAGATCATACACCATGACCAAGTGGGCTTTATCCTAGGGATGCAAGGATTTTCAATATCCGCAAATCAATCAATGTAATACACCACATTAACAAATTGAAAAATAAAAACCATATGATGATCTCAATAGATGCAGAGAAAGCCTTTGACAAAATTCAACATCCATTTATGATAAAAACTCTCCAGAAAGCAGGAATAGAAGGAATATACCTCAACATAATAAAAGCTATATATGGCAAACCCACAGCAAACATTATCCTCAATGGTGAAAAATTGAAAGCATTTCCTCTAAAGTCAGGAACAAGACAAGGGTGCCCACTTTCACCATTACTATTCAACATAGTTTTGGAAGTTTTGGCCACAGCAATCAGAGCAGAAAAAGAAATAAAAGGAATCCAAATTGAAAAAGAAGAAGTAAAACTCTCTCTATTTGCAGATGACATGATCCTCTACATAGAAAACCCTAAAGACTCCACCAGAAAATTACTAGAACTAATCAATGACTATAGTAAAGTTGCAGGATATAAAATCAACACACAGAAATCCTTGCATTCCTATACACTAATAATGAGAAAACAGAAAGAGAAATTAAGGAAACAATTCCATTCACCATTGCAATGGAAAGAATAAAACACTTAGGAATATATCTACCTAAAGAAACTAAAGACCTATATATAGAAAACTATAAAACACTGGTGAAAGAAATCAAAGAGGACACTAACAGATGGAGAAATATACCATGTTCATGGATTGGAAGAATCAATATAGTGAAAAAGAGTATACTACCCAAAGCAATTTATAAATTCAATGCAATCCCTATCAAGCTACCAACAGTATTCTTCACAGAGCTAGAACAAATAATTTCACAATCTGTATGGAAATACAAAAAACCTCGAATAGCCAAAGCGAACTTGAGAAAGAAGAATGGAACTGGAGGAATCAACCTAACTGACTTCAGGCTCTACTACAAAGCCAGTTATCAAGACAGTATGGTACTGGCACAAAGACAGAAATATAGATCAATGGAACAAAATAGAAAGCCCAGAGATAAATCCACGCACATATGGACACCTTATCTTTGACAAAGGAGACAAAAATATACAATGGATTAAAGACAATCTCTTTAACAAGTGGTGCTGGGAAATCTGGTCAACCACTTGTAAAAGAATGAAACTAGAACACTTTCTAACACCATACACAAAAATAAACTCAAAATGGATTAAAGATCTAAACGTAAGACCAGAAACTATAAAACTCCTAGAGGAGAACATAGGCAAAACACTCTCCGACATACATCACAGCAGGATCCTCTATGACCCACCTCCCAGAATATTGGAAATAAAAGCAAAAATAAACAAATGGGACCTAATTAAACTTAAAAGCTTCTGCACAACAAAGGAAACTATTAGCAAGGTGAAAAGGCAGCCTTCAGAATGGGAGAAAATAATAGCAAATGAAGCAACTGACAAACAACTAATCTCAAAAATATACAAGCAACTCCTACAGCTCAACTCCAGAAAAATAAATGACCCAATCAAAAAATGGGCCAAAGAACTAAATAGACATTTCTCCAAAGAAGACATACAGATGGCTAACAAACATATGAAAAGATGCTCAACATCACTCATTATCAGAGAAATGCAAATCAAACCCACTATGAGGTACCATTTCACACCAGTCAGAATGGCTGCGATCCAAAAGTCTACAAGCAATAAATGCTGGAGAGGGTGTGGAGTAAAAGGAACCCTCTTACACTGTTGGTGGGAATGCAAACTAGTACAGCCACTATGGAGAACAGTGTGGAGATTCCTTAAAAAACTGGAAATACACCTGCCTTATGATCCAGCAATCCCACTGCTGGGCATACACAGTGAGGAAACCAGAAGGGAAAGAGACACATGTACCCCAATGTTCATCGCAGCACTGTTTATAATAGCCAGGACATGGAAGCAATCTAGATGTCCATCAGCGGATGAATGGATAAGAAAGCTGTGGTACATATACACAATGGAGTACTACTCAGCCATTAAAAAGAACACATTTGAATCAGTTCTAATGAGGTGGATGAAACTGGAGCCTATTATACAGAGTGAAGTAAGCCAGAAAGAAAAACACCAATACAGTATACTAACACATATATATGGAATTTAGAAAGATGGTAACAATAACCCTGTGTACGAGACAGCAAAAGAGACACGGATGTATAGAACAGTCTTATGGACTCTGTTGGAGAGGGAGAGGGTGGGAAGATTTGGGAGAATGGCATTGAAACATGTGTAATATTATGTATGAAACGAGTTGCCAGTCCAGGTTCGATGCATGATACTGGATGCTTGCGGCTGGTGCAGTGGGACGACTCAGAGGGATGGTGTGGGGTGGGAGGAGGGAGGAGGGTTCAGGATGGGGAACACATATATACCTGTGGCGGATTCGTTTTGATGTTTGGCAAAACTAATACAGTGTTTCAGGTTTAAAAAAAAAAGAAAGAAAAATTGTTGTATAGGAGAAAAAATGTTCTATAGAAAGAAGATGAATAGAAAATTCAAGAACACAGGACAGAATTGAAATGGTTAGAATCCATAAAAATATGTTAGCCAGGGTAATAAATCTTTATTTTCAATTAAAAATCTTTTATATAAAAAAATAAATAAATAAAGGAAATCAACCCTGAATATTCTCTGAAAGGACTGATGCTAAAGCTGAAGCTCCAATACTTTGACCACCTGATACAAAGAGCTGACTCATTGGAAAAGACCCTGATGCTGGGAAAGACTGAAGGCAGGAGGAGAAAAGTCAGCAGAGAATGGTTAGACAGCATTACAGACTCGTTGGATGTGAACTTGAGAAAACTCTGGGAGATAGTGAAGGATAGGGAAGTCTGGTGTGCTGCAGGCCATAGAGTCGGACACAACTTAGTCTGAACAGCAACATGTTCCTAATGAAGCAGGAAAATTATTCATTTTCTTATATCTCACATCTGAAGTACTTTACAAAAATGTGTGACAAAAAGAGAAGTTCTTGGAAAATTGCAATGGTTATTTTCAGGAAAAGCTTTCTGTGATTGAGTTATAAGCTCAAATAGCTGCTTTTTTCACAGAATAGCAGTTTTATTTAAAAGAACAAGTGACAGACTATAAGCTATCAGATTCAGGTACTGGTCACTTTCTTGAAAATGAACCCAATGAGCCATCCACTTTAAGAAAACTGACAGTTCTGCTGCCAATTATAAAATTCAATCTTTGAAGAATAATATAATTTTATAAAGCTTATACCTGTCACTGTAACTTTGACAAATTTGCAATACTTAAGATCTTCAGATAAGACGGGCTATATTTTTATATTAAATAACAAAATGTGTCAACTTCTAGGGCATCTCCATAACTCAATGAATCAATCTATTTCAAATGACCAGCGCATGAAGATACAAAGCATGTATGAGGAAAACATCTTTTCCAAGTTCAAATTAGGTCAATAAATTTTAATGTGTACTTGCACTAGAGAAAGTTCAGCTATGTTTGAAGATTCCACATTACAGATAAACTTTGAGCAACTGCCATCTATCATGTTTTGGTATAGTACCAAAAATATTAACAATTACCTGAAAAGTATTATGATACTCCTCCCTTTTAAGTCTAACTGCCTTGTATTTGTCAGATAAAACAAAAGTATATCTATAAAAATACATAGCAATGTGACTCGTCTCACTGATTTCTTTTTGAGTTTTAAAAATCGTTATCTTAATCTAATAGTTTTTCTTAAAAATATATTTTATGCTGACAACCAATGGGTTTATTTTGTTATTTCTAAGTGAATAAAGTATATACAAATTTGTTTCATTCTTAATACAGACAAAATAGATTAAAAATAATCAAATCAAAACTCATTATTTTCAAAACATTTTTAAGGTTCTAATTCATTATAAGATAAAATGTTTAAGAATTGCTATATATACATATATATGTATGTATGTATATATATATATATATATATATACATTTAAATGAGATCTATCCATCTGTCAATAGATAGATATCTCCTAAAATCTTTAAAGTGATTTTGATTTTCTGATTGAATCTTTACTGAAACAGTTTTCAAACAATATATTTTCTGTGAAGCAAACCATTAAAAATGAAGATTTTGGACTAATCATCTTATAAGTTTAGATCTCAAAGTCATAATAATTTAATCATCAGAAAAATGAGATTCCTATAGTAATAGCTCATGGTAACCATGACAAAATATTTATTTAATCTGCATCTATCAATCCCCCCTTAGAAAATAAAACATATATCTAAATCTAAGTATACAGACAGTTCTAAATTTGATAAACTCTCTAAACATGAAAGTTCTAAATTTGATAAATAACATATGCATGTACACACGCACACATATACTAATGTACATAGAAAGTCATGCACATGCAATATTAAACTGTCAGTGTTAAATATTAAAGTATATTAATAGATTATTTTTAATATTGAAATATAAATTTTAAAAATAAATCATTTAAAACTATATGTTTTTTTTTGATAATCAGAATATAAGAAATCAAACCAGAAACTAATCAAAATTGTTCCTTAAGAATAGGAGTGAATGGATGTGAGACTTTCAGATTTTTTTTTAATGTAATACTACCTTGATGTTGGATCATTGAAATATTTGTTTGAAAAATAAATATTAATGAAGAGCAAAAACAAATTCTAAAACTGTACATAAAAGCAGATATACATAATTCTGAATCAAATTGAAAATATATTCACATGGAAAATATGTTTGTCAAATAGCTTGAATACAGTAATCATCTAGCCAGGATATTTCTATACCCCAAATAACTGCAGAGTAAGATCGAATTTCACCAAGGAAATTTATTTCTAGAAAAATTGCATAATAATCTTGAAAATATTTATGCTTTAATAATATAAACAAATAAATACTTGGATTAAAGATGAAATAAGGCTTTTTTAAAACTTAAGTTTTTTTAATGATAAAAAAGAACTCACATAAAATAAAAGAAACTCAAGAAAGTTTTACAATGTTAAGTTTGAAATGGACATATCAGCTGATTTCAAGGGTCATGACAATCCTACTCGAAAAGAAAAAGGAAGCCCACAGCAATCACTGATTCATAACAGTTCTGAATCTCAGCCCAGTATATGTTTCCAGTTCCTTAATATGCACCCAGTTTTGCTGACTAGAAATGAATTGTCATAGCTTTTAACTCTACTGTCTGTGATCTTTCCCCACCTACTACAAATCATCGTTTACTAAGAACAGTTCTTCTTTTTTCTTTTTCTTTTTGCAGCTACATTAATCTTCTTAGTCTTATCTGTAACAGATTTTGGGTACAAAGGGCTATTTTAATTTGAACAACCTTTGTAATTTTTTACTCCAATTTTAGTTACTTCCTTTAAAAACATCAGTAGTTTCCTGTTAATCAACTCAGACACAAAAATCAACTCAATCAAAGCCCTTCTCTACCTTTTGATCCCTGAAAATCTATGATAGTATGACACCTTAAAGATTCTTAGAAGGTTTTTTAATATTAACAGAGTTAATGTTTCACGCTTAAAATACTGAGAAAGTTTAAAGTAGCTGAGAGGGTCTATGACACACTACCTTATATCCTTCTGTCTTCTAAGCAGTTTTGCATTCCACCCTTGACATCTTTACCTTTAAACTCTGTCTTTATGGGGTGGATTTGATATTTGCCCTATGCCATTACTTTCTTTGAGAAGTTCTTGCTCTCTGACCAAACTGCCTTAGACTATCTTGTTGTGCCAATAAATTCTGCTTAGAAACTGTACATTTCCTTACAAGTTTCACCTTCAGTCCTCATATTTTATCTCAGGTAGTGAGAAAAATCCAGTAGATGATTTCAACAAACTGCTCACATTCAACAATCTCCCTAGTCAATTACATAACCTTTCTATTCTCCAATAAAACATTCTGCTACTATAAGCCTTATCTTTCTCAAATTCCAGTAACATCTTGCTCACTGTCCTTCAAGTCCTTACCAACTGTCTCCTTAACACCCCTCCAATTTCTGCTTGCTATTTGATCCCAAAGTAGATTCCACATGCTTTATGTTATTGGTCTACTTACTTCCAGATACCAAACTTTGTTGTAGTCATTTATTGCTGCAAAATAAGCTGCCCCAAGACTTAATGCGCAAAACAACTATTCTATTTCACTCACAATTATTAAATTCAGGAAATTTCAGCTAGGTGGTTCATTTTTGACCAACATATTATTAGCATCACTTATTGAGCTAGAGTATTGTATTGGTTTCCTAAAGAATGTATAGATAATAAATAACCACAAACTTGGTGGCTTAAAACATCAGAAACGTATTCTCTCACAGTTCTGGAGACTGTAAGTCCAAAATCCAAAATCCAAAGTGTCCATTCAGGTCATGCATCTTCTGAAGGCATGAAAGAAGAATCCTTCATTGCCTCTTTCTAGCTACAAGAGACTCCCGGTAACCCATAACATTCCTTGGGTTACAGCTATATCATTTTAATTGCTGCCTCTGTCTTTATATGACATTCTTTTCTGTGTCCTCTCTTCTTCTTATAATGTCAGTCATTGGATTTCAGGCCCATCTTAATCCAAAATATTTTGTTAATTTAATCTTCATGAATTACATCTTCAAAGACTATCTCACAATGAACTATCATGACATCTAAATCATTACTTTCATATGGTTTAGAAACAATAAAATAAAAATAATATATAATTGCATACAGTTGATTTCTTAAGTATACAATTAATTAATCTATACGTATATAATAAAAGAGAGAAAATATTGGTAATATCTGCTGAACCTGGTTAGAAAATATATGGTTATTCATTGTATTCAAAATTCAAATTTCAAAATTTGTAAAAAAATTGTATTCAAAATTCAAATGCCATCCTTTTGAAAATTTCATTGAAAGAATGTTGGGAAAGAAATAAAATTTAAAAGATAAATATAGCACAGCTTTGTTGCATGGCAGAAGATCAAAGTGCTGTTTTAATATGTTAAGTTACAAAATTAAAAGTTAAAATTAAAGTTAAAAGAGAGAAAATATTGGTAATATCTGCTGAACCTGGTTAGGAAATATATGGTTATTCATTGTATTCAAAATTCAAATTTCAAAATTTGTAAAAAAATTGTATTCAAAATTCAAATGCAATCCTTTTGAAAATTTCATTGAAAGAATGTTGGGAAAGAAATAAAATTTAAAAGATAAATATAGCACAGCTTTGTTGCATGGCAGAAGATCAAAGTGCTGTTTTAATATGTTAAGTTACAAAGTCCCCCGGAGAAGAAATCGCAACCCATGCCAGCATTTTTGACTGAAAAATTCCATGGACAGAGGCGCCTAGTGGGCTACAGTCCATGGGGTCACAAACAATCAGACACAACTGAACACATACACACAAACATTGATAAGAATTATGGATGAATTGTGGTTGGTCACAGGAAGAAAATAAAATAAAGCTTCAGAATCATTGATGAGGGCATACAAACTTAACTCAATCATAAATTTCCCTAAAACTGCCTTTTATATCATTCATCTGGAAGGCAGTTGTATCAATAAAATTAAATTCATGTTTAAGCTAGCAACTTGAAAAATAACCATTCATTTATTGGATAGCCCCTTCTTCTTCTTCTGAGAAACAGGGACTGGTCTCTTTTTTCCTAGGATTTCCAAGAATAGAGAAGGTCAGTTAAATTTAGAAGTAAGATCAGCAAAGTCTATACAATTTAAGGGCAGAAAAAAGTGAGAGATCTTCTCAGAGGAGACATGAGGTTACAGCTCAGCTTGAACAGTAATTCTGTGGATACTTGTTCTATAGAGCAAGGTCTCTGGACTATAATTATCATCAGTACTTGAGAGCATATTAGAAATGTAACATGTTGGGGTTCACTCTATCCCTATTGAGTCAAATTTACTGGAAGTGGGGTCCACTTTTTTGTTTTAACAAGCTCTTCAGGTCATTCTTATGTTTCCTAATGCCGGAGAGCTAGTGTTTTTTTTTTTTTTTTCCCTGCACTTTCATTATCATTGGACTGTCAGAAAATTTTTATTAAAAGTTATATCCAGTAATCAGTTTGTGCTTTGTGGAATTAGGAGAGATTGTATTGAGGGGTATACGAGAGAGCAGTGACCCCTCCGGGTGCTGATGGAGAAGTAAAAGTGTCAGGGACAGAGAGAGAGTTGCTAACTCTGTGACTGGGCTAACAAGAAAAACATCAAGTTTGTAGAAAATAAGAAAGCCTGAAAACAACCTGAAACACTTTTTTTTTTTTCTGGACCTACACAAGGCTAAATTTTTGAAAACTCTCACAAATCACTGGCATAAAAATTGTTGCTGGAATTATTTTTGACAAGTAGCCTCTCTGAGGCTCCTTGTATTTATATTTTGGTTATAGAAGGAAATGGGACCTTGTTTCCAGTCACAGAGGGATGAGGCCTGGTATAGACAGCATCTGTCTATCTATGTCTTTGTATCTGTGAATATATCTATCTTCATCATTATCATCACCATCATTACCTATCTGGCATCTGTTTTAAATATAACTTTTAGACTGTAAGCATGTACTCTCTATTCTCCTACTCTTAGTCTTATCCCACCTCAGTTTATCTTTCACATGACAGCCAAAGAAACCTTTCTAAAATCCATATCTTAAGTACCTCCCTCCAGTATCCTTGCCTGGAAAATCTCATGGACAGAGGAGCTTGGTGGGCTTCAGTCCATGGGGTCACAAAGAGTCAGGCATGAGTGAGTGACTAACACTTACTTACTTACTTACTTTGTCCTTTAGATGGATTGAAAAGTAACTTGTGTGTTAGGCATGATATTTTTGGTTCCAGATAATTTTTCAACATAATATTTTACTAATATCCTTGCTTTCATCATTAGTAGATTGTTTTCCAGGTGTACTATAGTACTCAGATTTCTCAAATGAGTATATTCTCTTAGATTTTTAAGTGTTTTCATCAAGTTTGCATTCTCTGCATGCGTGCTAAGTCACATCAGTCGTGTCTGACTCTTCAATGCTTTGGACTGTAGCTCACCAGGTTCCTCTTGCTCCTGGGATTCTCCAGGCCAGAATACTGGAGTAGGTTGCCACACCCTCTTGCAGAGATCTTCATAAGCAGGGATCAAACCAGTGTCTCCTGCGGCTCCTGCATTGCAGGCAGATGGTATACCACTGAGCCACCAGAAAAGCCCTTTCATCCTCTAATCCCCTCAAATAGGAAACTGATAATTTACTTTCAAGACCTTGGTCAGGCTTCATCTCCAAATAACTTTCTCACCCCCAGTGATTGGACTGAGTACCCTTCACTTTGTCTTCCATGAACTTATATTTAAATAAATGCATCACACTATATTATTAAGCTCTGACAAAACGTATTCCTCTCTGAATATCTCATTAAATAAGCATCTTCTTAGAAACAAGTATTGTATTTAATTCATTCATAGGGTCCAGGTGGGTAAATCAACACCTGACTGAAAGAAGTTGCCTAATATATATTTTATGCATTCAGCTCAGTTCAGTTGCTCAGTCGTGTCGGACACTTTGTGACCCCATGAACCACAGTACACCAGGCCTCCCTGTCCATCACCAGCTTCCGGAGAGCACCCAAACCCATGTCCATTGAGTCGGTGATGCCATCCAACAATCTCATCCTCTATTGTCCCCTTCTCTTCCTGCCCTCATCTTTCCCAGTATCAGGGTCTTTTCAAACGAGTCAACTCTTCACATCAGGTGGCCAAAGTACTGAAGTTTCAGCTTTAACATCAGTCCTTCCAATGAATACCCAGGACTGATCTCCTTTAGGATGGACTGGTTGGATCTCCTTGCAGCCCAAGGGACTCTCAACAGTCTTCTCCAACACCACAGTTCAAAAGCATCAATTCTTCATCACTTAGCTCTCTTTATAGTCCAACTCTCTGCTTTTTAATAGGCTGTCTAGGTTGGTCATAACTTTCCTTCCAAGGAGCAAGTGTCTTTTAATTTCATGGCTGCAGTCACCATCCGCAGTGATTTTGGAGCCCAGAAAAATAAAGTCTGACACTGTCTCCCCATCTATTTGCCATGAAGACATGGGACCAGATGCTGTGATCTTACTGGTCTGAATGTTGAACTTTAAGCCAACTTTTTCACTCTCTTCTTTCACTTTCATCAAGAGGCTCTTTAGTTCGTCTTCACTTTCTGCCATAAGGGTGGTGTCATCTGCATATCTGAGGTTATTGATATTTCTCCCGGCAATCTTGATTCCAGCTTCTGCTTCATCCAGCCCAGCATTTCTCATGATGTACTCTGCATATAAGTTACATAAGCAGGGTGACAATATACAGCCTTGACGTACTCCTTTTCCTATTTGGAACCAGTCTGTTGTTCCATGTCCAGTTCTAATTGTTGCTTCCTGACCTGCATACAGGTTTCTCAAGAGGCAGGTAAGGTGGTCTGGTATTTCCATCTCTTTCAGAATTTTCCACAGTTTATTGTGACCCACACAGTCAAGGGCTTTGGCATAGTCAACAAAGCAGAAATAGATGTTTTTCTGGAACTCTCTTGCTTTTTCCATGATCCAGCGAATGTTGGCAATTTGATCTCTGGTTTCTCTGCCTTTTCTAAACCAGCTTAAACATCTGGAAGTTCACAGTTCACATATTGCTGAAGCCTGGCTTGGAGAATGTTGAGCATTACTTTACTAGTGTGTGAGATGAGTGCAATCGTGCTGTAGTTTGAGCATTCTTTGGCATTGCCTTTCTTTGGGATTGGAATGAAAACTGACCTTTTCCAGTTCTGTGGCCACTGCTGAGTTTTCCAAATTTGCTGGCATATTGAGTGCAGCACTTTCACAGCATCATCTTTTATTTTTTATTTTTTTAATTTTATTTTTTAACTTTACAGCATTGTATTGGTTTTGCCATATATCAAAATGAGTCCACCACAGGTATACATGTGTTCCCCATCCTGAACCCTCGTCCCTCCTCCCTCCCCAGACCATCCCTCTGGGTCGTCCCAGTTCACCAGCCCCAAGCATCCAGTATAGTACATCGAACCTGGACTGGCACCTCGTTTCATATATGATATTATACATAGCTCAACTGGAATTCCATCACCTCCAGTAGCTTTGTTTGTAGTGATGCATCCTAAGGCCCACCTGACTTCACATTCCAGGATGTCCGGCTCTAGGTGAGTGGGAATGATCACACCTTTGTGATTATCTGGGTCATCAAGATCTTTTTTGTACAGTTCTATACATCCTTGTCACCTCTTCTTAATATCTTCTGCTTCTGTTATGTCCATACCATTTCTGTCCTTTATTGAGCCCATCTTTGCATGAAATGTTCCCTTGGTATCTCTAATTTTCTTGAAGAAATCTCTAGTCTTTCCCATTCTATTGTTTTCCTCTATTTCTTTGCATTGATCGCTGAGGAAGGCTTTCTTATCTCTCCTTGCTATTCTTTGGAACTCTGCATTCACATGGGTATATCTTTCCATTTCTCCTTTACTTTTCACTTCTCTTCTTTTCACAGCTATTTGTAAGGCCTCCTCTGATAGCCATTTAGCTTTTTTGCATTTCTTTTTGTGCATAACTAAATACAAAAATAATGGATGAATATTTTGTCTTCTAGTTAGTTATTATCTTATGAGCACAAAGAAGCATAGCTCCTTAAGCAGGCTCAGATATCAGGCCAAACACTGGAACTTAAATCAAGGCAGTTTAACCAGCTCCATATTGCTCAGTTTACATGATGCCCATCTTATGCTCCAATACTGCCAATGTATTTATGTCTCGCTTGCCCATATTCATGCTTGCTTCCTCATGGCATGAAGTGCTCCATTATTTCTTTGTAGTACCTCCTTATTAACGCAAGCTTTTCTCCCTCAGAAAAACTGAGTATGTTCTCCCCCACATAATAAAAGCCCTGCTAATATCTGAGAGAGCTGCATAGTTGTCTTTTTGGATTTCTGATTTTGTAATGGCCCTGGGAATCCCATCACAGGATAACTCACCTGTCATCATGGAACATACTATCTCTGGATTGATCTTTCTGATTTCTTCAATCCCCTTCCTGCCTCAACTGCTACTCTCCTATTTATAAACATATATTCTGTGTGTGTATCTCATTTCCATGTGTCTGTCTCTGGTGCCTACACCACTGTTGAAAGTGAGTGCTTTCCAGATAATGCTCCCATGACTATACCAAGCCACCTCAGTATAGCAGGAAACAACTTTACTACTTTTATATTCCTCCATAACACTTAGAACTCAAAGCATGGCCACTTTTCAGTAGCATCTCAACATATATCTTATGAAAGTTTTTAAATACATGTGTAGTTTTATATATAATATAATTGCACATAATGTATATAATATTTCTTCATCTTCAGATTGCTATTTAATTTAAAATAATGAAAAACACCTCACCATGTGGAAAAAGCATGATACAATTGTTGCTTTGTATCCCTAAGTTCTGCATTCTTGAATTCAACCAAACATGGATCAAAAATATTTGGAACAAAAATTCCAGAAATTTCCAGAACTTGAATCTGCCATGTGCCAGCAACTATTTATATAACACTTACATTGTATAAGGTAGTATAAGAGACAATTTAAAATATATGGGAGGATAACATAGGTTATATGGTAATATTTTTGTCATTTTTTTTGTTTATAAAATAATTTTATCTAAGAGAATTGAGCATCCTTGGGTTTTGGTATCCTGGGGTGGGTTCTGGAACAAATCCCTCACGGGTACTGAGGGACAACTGTATTTTTAAAACTTTGATTTTAAAATCTGATTAGTTATTTAATAGTTATGTGACATAAGGTACTTACTTTATCATGCTGAGCTTCATCTGTGAATGAGCATAATAACACATATTTCTAAAGAGTAGCATTAAGATTGAATTTTAAATTCTGTAAAAAATTGAATCACTTTTCCAGGTTTATACAGATAAATATTGGTGGAGAAAAGACTAGAGCTGTGGTTTTAAAAAAAAAAAAAAAAAAACTAGCACAGGTTTTTTTTTTTTTTTAATGATACCTGTGCTAGGATTGGCTAATCATTAAAAACTAAGAGATTAAAATGAAGATAGAAAAAAAGAGGTAAATGAACATGATGAGAAAGATAAGGGAAAAAAAATGGAAATTCTATCTCCTTTGAAGAAAATTCAATCCACTGGAAAGTGTTACAGGAATAGTTCAATGTTATTATTTCTTCATTTTATATATACATAATATACATGAGTATACATAATTGCTAACTCAAATTATGTATCAGATTATATCACATCATTCTTAAAAAGCAAATAGTAATTGGTATATAAGCTTAGTATCTTGTTGTGAAATTGCAACTCAATATGAAATTTCAGAAATTAATCAGCCAATCAGACACATTAAGTTTTGAAATGTCTTTGCTGGTCTCATCTATCTACAGCCTAAAATTTAAGGATTGAGACATATACATTACCATATATAAAATTAGAGAGCCAGTGGAAATTTGCTTTATGATGCAGGGAGCTCAAATCCAGTGCTCTTTGTCAACCTAGAGGGGAGAGATGGCATGGGAGGTTTGAAGGAAGTTCAAGAGGGAGGGGACATATGTATACCTATGGCTGATTGATGTTGATATATGGTAGAAATCAACAAAATATTGTAAAGAAATCATCCTGCAATTAAAAATAAATAAATTTTTAAAAAAGCGTTGAGGGAATAAATGTCAATGATTATAGTAAGGAAATGTTTGACTTAGTTTATTTAAAAGTAAATAGCAAAACCTCAGAAGTCGTAAAACTTATGATAATGTAATTTACATTGAAATATGCAAAAACCATTTGCTCATGAGCAAAAAATATTTTGAAAATGTTTTAATGTAAAATAAAAATGACATTTGTGTTGCTTACAGTGCATCAGGATTTATAACCCAAAACTATTTTCAAAGAAGACAGACTCTTAAAAATCATACTTACATACAATCATTTGGATCAAAAATAACAAAAGTAAATGTAACTTCAGACACAAATATAAAATGATGTTTACTGAAAGTTTATTTCCTCTTACTTATTTTCTTAACTTAAAATATGAAAGTTATTTTTAACTTACTGTGAAGATTTAATCTTTGTTAAGCCATTTTAGCTGTCATAGCTGTGAGTTATTCAATTATATAGAGAAAATCCGTAGTTAATAAAAGTTTAATACAATTTAAGCTTCCCAAGACTATTAAATCTCCCACCCATAATGTATCAAAAGCACATGTCACTGTTAGATATTCAAAGGTAATCTGTAGGCATTCTACCAAAATAATGAATGCAAATCTCTGTAGGCATAAAAGGTAATACAAAAATCAGGTAGAGCACATTATAAGCCCAGATGTCCAAAGTTTATCTTCACAGAGCAGCTTCACTGCTACTAAAATAATACCCCCAAAATGAATTAAACATGTGTACTGTCCAGGCACTGGCTCCTAAGAATGGACAGGAGTGAGCTTAACAGATAAAATAGAAGGATACTAAAGGTCCACTCTTACCCTACTTAAACAATTGGTAAATAGCATATACTGAAATGTCATATTGTATTTATAGACAAATGCATTGAATATGACATAACCAAAATTTGATAAATTATACTGAATGTTGTTGAGTAAAAATAAAATTTAACCTACTTGATGATGATTTTGTCATGATAAACACTTCTAAAAATATACCTATTTTTTTCATCTTACAAGACATTTGCAAGAGGAGAGGATGTTGATAAAATGAGCAAATTAAATATCAGTCTTTGTAAAATTTGTGTTTTAATCCTACTGAAGATATATAAGAATTTCAAAATGTAACCTATAGCACAGTCACAAAATGAATACAAAAACACTAACACTTTTTCAAGTAGCTAATTTATAGGAATTGATATGTTGCAGGAGAACACAATTAAGATGAATTATTTAAATTAAAGTTCTGGATTTTCATTATGCAGAAAGTCACTGGTAAAAACAATTTGTCAAAAATAAAGGGGAATGTAACATGCCTTTTGATTAAATATGAAAAAAGAAGGAAAAGATTAGTATTTCTACTGCACCTTATCAGCAGTGCTAAAGAGGTCGAAGTTCATTTGAAATACCAAATGTGTGTGTGCTCAGTTGTGTCTGACTTTCTGGGGCCCCATGGACCCACCAGGCTCCTCTGACCATGGGATTTTCCAAGCAAGAATACTGGAGTGGGATGCCATTTGCTACTCCAGGGGATCTTTCCGACCCAGTGATAGAACCCAGATCTCTTAAGTCTGCTGCATTGGCAAGTGGATTCTTTACCACTGGAGCCACCTGGGAAGCCCAATTGCAAATGTAAATTACTTCTTTTTTTTATTCTTGTTAAAAGGAAATGTCTGAGACAGAAGTAGAAAGTAAAAGAGAGAAGGAAAGAGGGGAGGGAGGAAAATGGAGGAAGGAAAGGATGGGGAGGGTGGGAAAGAAGGAAGAGTTTGATTCAAACAATTTAAGAACCTCCATTTCAGAGGCTAGAACAAATTCCTTCTCTTCTCAGGTTAGCCCGTTGTATCATGCAATTTCTAAAATATTGTGAAATGATTGAGGCATTTTGAGGCAATTGTAAGGAATTTTAAAGTGACGTCAGTAGAGATGAATGCCTTTAATTTCCTAATAATATTTTTTGAAAAGACAGGGACATAAAACAATACAAATATTATTCATGCATTAGTTTTTAGGGAACATGATTTTATTTTCTCAAAAAATTAAATATAATTAACTGATGCTTTTGAACTGTGGTGTTGGAGAAGACTCTTGAGAGTCCCTTGGACTGCAAGGAGATCCAACCAGTCCATTCTAAAGGAGATCAGCCCTGGGTGTTCTTTGGAAGGAATGATGCTGAAGCTGAAACTCCAGTACTTTGGCCACCTCATGCCAAGAGTTGACTCACTGGAAAAGACTCTAATGCTGGGAGGAATTGGGAGCAGGAGGAAAAGGGGATAACAGAGGATGAGATGGCTGGATGGCATCACCGACTTGATGGACATGAGTTGAGTGAACTCCGGGAGATGGTGATGGACAGGGAGGCCTGGCGTGCTGCGATTCATGGGGTCGCAAAGAATCGGACACAACTGAGTGACTGAACTGAACTGAACTGAACTGAATACCTTTTTCTGCACACTGCCCTAGTTTTAACCTCAACTTATCATGTCAACAATGTCTTCTAGAGGCTCTGCTTTATAGATTCTCAATGTACTCAACACATTATCTTAAAAATATGTATCTTTCCTCTTATTCTTCTCTCCATGTGAGCAGTCTTTGATCCTCTACAAACCTCCATAATGTACATATTAATTTGCTGAAAAAAAGATATTTATGAAGCAACTGCAATGTGTCAGGATGGTGCTAAATTCTAGTGATAGTATGTTGAAAAATATATTACCTAATTTCCACCCTCATAGAACTTATAGTTTGGTGGTTGAGATGGTCATTAATATAAAATACAACTTAAAATAGGAAACTTCTTTGTAAAAGGTAATATGAGGTATATATACATATTATTATGCAGTAATAGATAATTTCACATCATCAAAGATGTTGAGAAAACCTTCTTTGGGTAATTAACATGTTAGTTAATATAGTATTAATTAACTCAAAAATACTATAAATGTTTAAAAGTAATATTATTTTATAACCCAATAAAGAAATTGTTTCTAAATTAAACTTCAAGACTGTTCTTTATTATTTAAAAATTTTATTTCATACTTACTTAAAGAGTTGTTTATATACATATATAATATATACAGTTTTTAGCATATAGCTATTGCGCATGTATAAAAAGAAGTCTTTAAAATTTTGACTTTTCTAAATGATTTCCTTCTTCTTGCATCAATAGCATTTTTTTCTCCCACACAGTGTAATATTTCTGTCATCAAATGATAGTTGACACAGTCCTTTTTGGCACAATCCAAAAATTATTGGTAATGTAGCATTTCTTAAAATATTTCTCCATCTATTTTTTTTTCCAGAACGCTTTTCCAAGACACTGACCTCTATTCAATAAATTTGGATGCTGGTACTTCCTATATTCTAATGCTTTTCATCTTTTTTTTCTTGATAGATTTGCACAAATCTAAACTTTAAGCCCCCTCTGCTTAAGGCACAGGAAGTTTTTGACAAATTGATATTCATGTTGTAATGGTCATCTGGAAAGATGTGGGACTAGTTTCTCATTACTTTAAAATATCTTTCGTCTCTCCTGTGGAATTTGATCAATTCTCCTGTCTTGAGTTTTTTTGCTTAGTTTTTAATAGGACTTATTTATGCATACATCTCAATAGGAAAATGTAACAAAGTTTCATCTGCTTGCAGGTACCTTCCTTGGTTTCCATTAAGCACTTGGTTGTCTCTTTGAAAAATATTATTAAATTGCACTGATTATTCTGACAATGATTATTAACTTTACTAATAGCAAGTTATTGCCCCCAGTCTGTTTTAGTGTCTTTCTGCATTCAAATGACTTAGTATTTCAATAGAATTTGTAATGTCATTTTATTTGAAAACCAATGAAACACAACAGATATATAACAACAGTGCACACAATTCAACTGAAATTTCAAAAATATGAAAAACAATAACCATGTTCATATACATGTACATGCATAGATGACACAATTATGTCTTGACTGACAACCAACAGCAATTGTGGCATAAATTTAAGATGCAATTCACTGTCAGAGATGCTAGAAAGTCAGGGGGAAAGCAAAGGACATGAGAAAAGTGAAGAGGGATTCTACTTCTCTTTAAGATATAGAAAGTTGTACCAAATCCTTGCTCATATGGATCGGTGGCTCTTGTCCTCCTAGTGTGCATTTCTAGTCTTGATTTTGCCCCTAATATTGGGAACATGATTAGTATATCCATTTTCACCTGTGATATTCTACATTGCAGTGGAAGTTTTAGCCTGAGCAATATACAAGAAAGAGAAAAAGGAGGTATCCAAATTGCAAAGGATGAAATTGAAAAAAAAAAAAATCTATTCACAGGTGCATGATTCTGTATGTAGAAAATGAAAAAGAATCCACAGGAACACCCTAGAGCAAATGAATGAATTTAAACAAAGATACATGGTACCACATAAACACACAAAAATGAGTTGTGTTTCTTTTCTCTAGTAGAGAAACTTTATTGACTGATGGGTTGATTGATTGTGAGGAATTTGCTCAAATAATATGAAGACCAAAAGGTCCTACTCTTTGCTTTGTGGTAGCTGGAGACTCAATAAACCTCCTAGTGTAATTCAGCCTGGTCCAAAGGTCTGAGAACCAGGGGAGCCTAAGATGTAAATTCCAATTTGAAGGTGGGAGAAGATGTGATAATATTTTGCAGTTCAATGTGAGATAGGCAAAAAGACACAGAGTTCTCCTAGCTCAGCTTTCTGTTCCATTCAGGCTCACAATGGATTGAATGATGCCCACCCACATTCAGTTCAGTTCAGCCTGACTCTTTGCAACCCAATGGACTGCAGCACACCAGGCTTCCCTGTCCATCACCAACTTCCAGAGCTTGCTCAAACTCATGACCATCGAGCCGGTGATGCCATCCAACCATCTCATCTTCTGTCGTCCCCTTCTCCTCCCGCCTTCACTCTTTCCCAGCATCTGGGTCTTTTCCAATGAGCCAGTTCTTCACATCAGGTGGCCAAAGTATTGGAGTTTCAGCTTCAGCATCAGTCTTTCTAATGAATATTCAGGACTGATTTCCTTTAGGATGGACTGGTTTGATCTCCTTGCAGTTCAAGGAACTCTCCAATGATTTCTCCAACACCACAATTCAAAAGCATCAATCCTTCTGCCCCCAGCTTTCTTTATAGTCCAACTCTCACATCCATACATGGTTACTGGAAAAGCCATAGTTTTGACTAGAGGAAACTTTGTAGGCAAAGGTCCACCTACATTGGGGAAGATTACCTTCTGAGTCCATCCATTCAAATGCTAATCTCACCCAGAAACAAACTCCCAGCAACACTCAGAGCTAATGTTTAATCTGTTTAACCTCATGGCCAGTGAAGTTGACATGTATAATCAACTACTACATGGACCATTGTTGAGATTTATCACTTTCTGGTATAAATTAAATGATCCTAGGAATAAGAAGGGAGGACACAGGATACTTGGTGCAAAGAACCAAACAGATTAAGAGTATCAGAACCTAAAGTCTGAATTACAACAATTGCCTATTGTGGTCATGGTCATAAATTGTTTTCACATTCAAGTACATTTATTCAACTATAAACAAATAGATGTAAGGCTTATGCCATTTGTTGGTGCATAAATCAGTTTAAGAAATACTCTGATAGAAATTTAAATTATATTTATTTTAAATGTTAAATGAGAACAGAATGAAAAAATATATAAGACAAAAGTAGGACAAGAGGACAAAAGGACAAGTGAATTTTTAAAAGAGCCAAGCAGAAATCTAGAAGTGTGAACTTATATAAAGGCAGAGAATAACTGAACTAGGAAGAATAAAGCAGAATGAGATACAGAAAGAAAAAAGATTGAAAACTAAAATGAGTTAAGCGATGTAGGTGATATGCTAATATTACCAAACCAAACTTGGGTCTGCGCACCCTTGAGTAGTAAGCCAATCACTCTACTGACACCAGGCTGTGGTGAAGGGAAGTGCAGGGTAAATTTCAGGGCACCAAGCAAGTTCAAGACAGCTAGTGCTCAAAAAGCCCAACACCCCATGGGTTTCAGCAAAGCATTTTTAAAAGCAAATTAGGCATAAGGAGTCCCAGAGTTTGTGATCAGCTGGTGCAATATTCTCTGATTAGTTGATGGTGAGGTAAGGTTGTTGAGTCACAGGGATAACATTATCAGCAGTTAACCCTAAGGGAAAGTGTGAAAGGTGTATAATTTAATTTCCATTTTAAGAAGCTTACTCAGACTTCTGAGTGGTGAATGGATTAGCACAAAGATCAGGTAGACTAGTTTCTAGCTGTTTTACCTGGATTGGTTATGTGCACCAAATCTAGGATGTCAGCAGTGAAGATAGATTTAACTAACTTGAGATTTATTTTGAATCAGTCTTTGAGAGGTAAAGCATCTAGCTGCAGTGCAGGAGACTCAGGTTCGATCCCTGGGTCGGGAAGATCCCTTGGAGGAGGAAATGGCAACCCACTCCAGTACTCTTGCCTGGAAAAATCCCATGGATGGAGGAGCCTAGTGCAGGCTACACAGTCCATGGGGTCGCAAAGAGTCAGACACGACTGAGCGACTTCACTTTCACTTTGAGTGGAAGTTAGGGAAATGGAGAAATCAGGGATGACTCTTGGATTTGTCTTGAACAAAAGGCTACATTAAAATACACTTGTGAAAAAGGGAAACAAAATGAGTGGGAGGTGAAAAATTCTGTGAACAAATATTTACATTTGGACAGCTAGTGTTTGAGTTTAGCCTATATGCAAGTGGGGGTGTTAAAAGCAGCAGGAATTTGAGTTCAGGGTGCAGAGAAGATTTAGTTACATGGATTTAATTAGCACCATGTTGCAAAAGTCTAACTTTCAAGATAACATGATTCTTTAAATGAAAGTCATTACCTCAACACCATGGAAATATTAAGCCATAATATTTTAAAAAACAAGAATCTTACAAAGATGAAAAACAAACTCACTGCATTTAAATAGAGCCAGACATTGAATCTTGATTTTCTTTTCTCTAAAATTATAATATTAATTTCTTATACTCTGAGTAGGTTTGCTGTAAAAAATTACACAAATCAAAGCATGCAAAATATTTTTGGAAATTATAAAGCCATATACAAATAATTATTTATTAAAATAAAGCAGAAAATAAAGCAGCGTAAGAAAACAAGAATGATTTATAGAAACTTCTTATAGGCCTCTCTCCATAAATATGTTGAATTTTCCTAAGTAGAAGCTGGAAAATCCCATGCTCTTAACATTGTTCTTTGTAGCTTCAGCATCTAATAATCAGTTTTTCCAAAACCCTGGATTCTTAAATCTTGGATCTCCTTTACCTATCTATTCCTGCAGGGAAATTCAGCCAAAAAATTATATACCCTAGAGCTTATCAACACCAATAACTGTATTTTTACTGGTACTTAGATTATAATCATCTTCTTCTGAATCCCAGCTTTCTGCCACTGTTAATTCCTCTCCCCAAATTCCTTGACCCTATTTGAACAACCTATTAATTGACTTTCTACTCTTCGTGTCCCTGCTTCTGTCTTTATCCTCTTTGCTCACTAGATTCCAAAGTCCATTACTATATAACTGTTACCAGAAGTGGAAGTTTGGCTGCTCACCCCTCAAAAGTCAATAAGAAGCAAGGCTGGTGGAAAGGAAAGTGAAAGTCACTCAGTCATGTCTGACTCTTTGTGACCCCATGGACTACATAGTCCATGGAATTCTCCAGGCCAGAATACTGGAGTGGGTAGCCTTTCCCTTCTCCAGGGGATCTTCCCAACCCACGGATCTAATCCAGGTTTCCCACATTGCAGTTGAGCCACAAGGAAAGTGCAGAAAGTTTGCTTTATTTCAGACCCCAGCAACCAGAGGGTAGGACGGACTCCTGACTGAAGGCTGACCCCTCTGCCCTACTGACAACCCATGGGGAATAGCTTTTATAGGTGAAGGGAGGGGGCAACATACAGAAACAGAACAATCAGCTCTGACTGCTGCTAAGTCACTTCAGTCGTGTCCTATTCTGTGCAACCCCATAGACGGCAGGCCACCAGGCTCCCCTGTTCCTGGGATTCTCCAGGCAAGAACGCTGGAGTGGGTTGCCATTTTCTTCTCCAATGCATGAAAGTGAAAAGTGAAAAGTGAAGTCCTGTCCGACCCTCTGTGACCCCATGGACTGCAGCCTTCCAGGCTCCTCCGTCCATGGGATTTTCCAGGCAAGAGTACTGGAGTATGGTGCTATTGCCTTCTCTGGTCAGCTCTGACAGTCATATTGATATTGGTCATGGGGCAGTGTGATCAGCTTCATCTTGATTGTTTTAAATACAGCTAGACTTCAGGTTGTAGGGTTGCTTTGTTTCTATTACTTTTAGGCAAAATCTCAAATTGTGTAATTTATGGCTACAATCTGGTCATCGTGTAGTTTTCCACATGATGGGAGTTTCAGTATCTATAAGAGAGCTCATATAATATGGCTCAGAACACTATATTTAGCCCTCAAGAAAGAACTAAAGGTCCTTCACTATGCTTAATGATTAAACCATTATTATTTTCTTGTTCTATTCAAATGTTTTTAACTTGTTATTTTATATTGGTGTATAGTTGATTAACAAGGTGTCAGCTTCAGTTGTACAACAGAGTGATTCAGTTGTACATGTATCTACTCTTTTTCAAATTCTTTTCCCAATTACATAATTACTGTTACATAATTATGTTGTTACATAATATTGAGCAGAGTCTTGTTGGACTGTTTTCCTTTGTTTCTGTATTTTCTTACATCTCAGTTTAAACTTACTCTTTGGCTAATTTCTTTTCACAGACAAAGAAAGGCAAAGGACATGGTGGGGGTAGGGGTAGGATCATTGAGTCCTGCTGTTTTCATAATCATTCCAGTACATATTCTAAGCTCAATTAATCTTTATTGTCTTGCAACCCTCACCTTCAGATGTGACTGATTCTACTTTCTAACTGTTGTTGTTGTGTTCAGTCATTGAGTCATGTTCAACTTTTTGTGACCCCACGGACTGCAGCACACCGGGCCTCTTTGTCTCTCACCACATCCTGAAGTTCCCAAGTTCATGTCCATTGCATCAGTGATGCCATCCAGCCATCTCATCCTCTGATGCCCTCTTCTCCTTCTGCCCTCCTTCTGCTGATCTTTCCCAGCATCAGGAGCTTTCCCAATGAGTCAACTGTTTGCATCAGAGGACCAATTTATTGGAGTTTCAGCTTCAGCATCAGTCCTTCCAATGAGTATTCAGGGTTGATTTCCCTTAAGATTGACTAATTTGATCTTTCTGACTGCAAGTAGCTAAAAATGGCTAGGAAATATTAACCATGTACACTGGTCTTTTTTTCAAATGATGACTATATTCACTCTGCTATTCTCTTATTCATCTATTTGAAATACTTCTTAACTCCTTGTGGTATCATAGAAGTCTCCCTTCATCACCCTCAGGGATAATCTTGTTTCTTATTATCATTGAAAAAATAGAAATTGTCCTTTATCATCACCATGTCATCATTGTCATCACCATTTTTCTAAATCTACCAGGCTACTTAACTTTTATCCATCTGTATCCATTTATACTATTATATTCTATACAGCAGAGTGGGATGCAATGGCAATTTGCCCGAATTCAAATCCTGTGTGAGATTATATGTATTTTTTATGTGTGCACTATTTAGTGAGGACACAAAGATAGATGGTTTATGTAGGAAACTCTTTTTTCATGAAACACTCAAAATAGTCATATATTGGTAAAAATTACCTTTATATTTTAACAAAGTATCTTTCTTCACTGAGTTAAGCTAGAGTAAGTCAGAACATATTGATACATATTGATAAATATAAAATAACTACAGTTAATATTCAGTTAAAGAAAGTAGAGTGCAGAAGAATTGGAGCTTTTGAAGTGTGGTGTTGGAGAAGACTCTTGAGAGTCCCTTGGACTGTAAAGAGATCAAACCAATCAATCCTAAAGGAAATCAGTCCTAAACATTCACTGGGAGGACTGATGCTGAAACTGAAACTCCAATACTTTGGCCACCTGATGTGAAGAACTGGCTCCTTGGAAAAGACCCTGATGCTGGGAAAGACTGAAGGCAGGAAGAGAAGGGGACTACAGAGGATGAGATGGTTGGATGGCATCACTGACTCCATGGACATGAGTTTGAGCAAGCTCTGGGTGTTGATGATGGACAGGGAGGTCTGGCGTGCTGCAATCCATGGGGTCACAAAGAGTCAGACATGACTGAGCAACTGAACTGAACTAAATATTCATTTTAAATTTACTAAATAGGCACTTTCCTAAATGTTGTACATGCATTGTCTTATAAAATCCCCTAATGCATTATGAAGAAGTAATAAACTTTGCTGGTCATCTCATATTTGTTCAGAGCCTGTTAAATTCCCTAAATTGCAATTTATGTAGATCATGATGAACAGGATCATGAGATTCGGTTGATAGGTTTCTGAAAACTCACTGTAGCAATTGCCAGACAAGGATTTGGTTTTATACCAGTCTAATTCTTCACTATCAAACAGAAGGGATAACAGAATTAAATTAAAAGTGCAGAGCAGTAGACTGGTTGATTTCCTGGAAGTACTATTATCTGAATGCACCATAAGGGAGTACACACATCAGTCTCCCTACTCAGCTTCTAAGGAATCAAATTGAGATGAAAAGAAATTGGAACTTATAAAGCTTGCTGGCTCTGAGTCACCTAATCTAATCAGCTTTACAAGAATGGTAAATTATAATGACAACAAGTAGAGGAAAAAGCTGAATCTAGCAAATTAATATACGATAAAGTGAACTTCCCAGGTGGCACTAGTGGTAAAGAACCCTCCTGCCAAAACAGTAGATATAAGAGAAACAGGTTCTGTCCCTGGGTCAGGAAGATACCCTGGAGGAGGAAATGGCAACCCATTCCAGTATTCTTGCCTGGAGAATCCCATGGACCCATGTCTACAGAGGAGCCTGTTGTACCACTGTCCATAGGTTTCCAGATGCAAGTGTGACTGAGGTGACTTAGCATGCAGGCAAAATGGAATCTCTCCTCTTAAAACAGAGACAGAATGACTTAGAAAAATCTTGAAAAATTATTTTCTGGATTATACATTTGTCCTAGCTGTTGGCGGCAGTAAAAACATTTCCTTGGAATGTTAATTGGATGTTTTCTCTTTTTCAGCAATACTGTGACCAAAATACCTATTGTTTGACAATTGCTATGCTAAGAGATAAGAGATAAGCATGCCTGACAAAGCACTCTCTTCAAAGTAAACTGCAACAGACTTCCGCTAATTAGATTTTATAAACAAGTCTTGTGGAACTCTGTGTTTAATGACCAATTCTTAAAAGCTTTGCTCAATGTATTTTCGGTGTAGTTTATTTTTTCGAGCCAATAATGGACAAGAATTTAAAAAATTAGTATGATGCTATTTATTAGCCAGGTAAGACATCATAGGATATATTGCTGACAGTTCACACAGTAATTGGATGTGGTGAAATTTAAAAATGTTTTATTGTGAGTTTGCATCATTGTTTTTCTAAGGATCATGTTAGCTACAGAAAAATAGGTGTATATTATTAAAGACAGGCTTGTCATGGAGTTTGAGAGCAGTGTCTGTGGTTTTCTGCTGGGCATCACAGAGATTATAACTGAAGTTAGGACACTGCTAGAAATTACTTGTAAATTATGATTCTCTTGCATCAGGACTAATATAAGCTAAGTTACTGTTGCCTAATATCCCAGTACTATTCAGTAGATTCTCTTGTTGTGTCTTAATCAAAATTCCCTAGAGTTTTTCTATGATTATAAGGAGATTTTTTTATAACCATATTTTTCATAAGCCACAAGCTAATCTAATAGCTATGGGTCTAACCTATAAACAACAAAAAGTAAAGTTTCTATAAGTTTGCAAGATGCAACAGAAATTGAACCTGAGAAGTATAGTACAAATTATTGGTCTTGAGAGTTCATATTGCCATGTAGTATATTTTCTGAACAAAACAGTCTTAAATTAATGATTCAAAGGAAAATTCATATCAGAAAAGCTCTAATTCATTGCCTGAACACTACTGGAGGTATTCTTATATCAAATACAGTTCAGTTCAGTTCAGTTCAGTCGCTCAGTCGTATCTGACTCTTTGCAACCCCATGGACCGCAGCGCGCCAGGTCTCCCTGTTCATCACCAACTCCCAGAGTCCACCCAAACCCATGTCCATTGAGTTGGTGATGCCATCCAACCATCTCATCCTCTGTTTGTGCCCTTCTCTTCCTGCCTTCAATCTTTCTCAGCATCAGGGTCTTTTCAAATGAGTCAGCTCTTTGCATCACGTGGCCAAAGTACTGGAACCTCGGCTTCAACATCAGTCCTTCCAATGAACACCCAGGACTGATCTCCTTTAGGATGGACTGGTTGGATCTCCTTGCAGTCCAAGGGACTCTCAACAGTCTTCTCCAATATCAGAAGAATCAATTCTTCCGTGCTCAGCTTTCTTTATAATCCAGCTTTCACATCCATACATGACTCCTGGAAAAATTATAGCCTTGACTAGACGGACCTATTAACATGTTAAAATTATTATGGGTATTATATTGTGTAATTCACCTAAGAGTGAATCACTTGCATGCTCATTTTGTTATTAAATGAGATTTTCCTCCAAAACAAAGATTTACATCTATTTGAAAAAAGTTACCACCAAATTCAGAATGATGTTGAAATATGTAAATGTGACTGATATTTTACAAAAAAATGAAAGAGACAATCATACTTTACAAGTAATTTCTATTCCCTTAAATGCGAAGGGAATTTGTACTTAACACCGCATCTCTTACCTATCTTGGTGTCTGAAAAATCTCACTCTTTATATCTTTGTGTTTTAAAAGATTATATCTTTTGCCTAAGAAATGGTTATGGTCAATGTCTAAGGTACAATTTTGTACTGAACATATCTTGACTCACCCTGAATAGCTTGCCCTTCCTAAGATACCAATTTGCAGCTCTGGATTGTAGGCAAGTATACATATTATATATATATAATATATATATTTTTAATTATTAGCTACAAAGCCCATTGGCTTCACTGAAAGGAAAGTATGTCATTACTGTCTTTAATATAGACACACTTACATGAAAGTTTTGAATGGCCTGTGTAGAGATAAAAACCTGCTGCTGTTGTTTAAAATAACTCAAACTGACTAGTATAAAACTTAAGATAAAAAAATAATACATAGAATTGAAAACCTTTTACATATGCTCCAATTTTAGGGTTGACTGGGCATAATTATAGTTATAAAATTGATCTGATTTTTTCATATCTATTTATAATTATCTTTTATTCTCTTCTATTTCTTTATATGTTTTTCATTATGTGGATTTTTTTCTTAATATTTAGTCTCAGGCTCTGTTGCACAGTGAATAGTGCATTAGACTTTTACTAGTTTCTCTTTCCACAAAAATACTCAATTTGAATTAGCCATATTATAATGCATATATTGATTTTTGAAATTGCATTTATTTAAGGGAGAAAATCGCAAATATATCAAAACTCAGGAAAGTCTAAAATGATTAATCAAGCAAATGAAGATATCATTCAACTCATTATTTTAAATATTTACATGGAATCTGAGCTGAATCAGAAATCCAGATTTCAGGTATATTTTACACAATAACTGAAATAGTGTATTGTATTTAATTATTTTTAAACAGAAGTTTTTTTAAAATACTCTGTTGCACTAAATGAATACTGCTATTATAAAAATAATTAGATTAATTTGCAATTTATGTATATGTAGAAAATGTGGAAAATAATGCATATTTAACTTTTATTATCAATATTCTGAAGTTTTAACAACTTGGGCAACATAGTCCATGTGTTAGTTGCATAGATAACTTTCAATAAATGTTACCAAATAAAAATGTATATTGTTTATGTAGCTAGTACATAAACATGAGAGTATCTGTTTTATTTGTTCCTATACTGAATTAGGGAAACAGGATATAATACAATGTTTAAAATATTTAAGATTTTCTAGAAACTTTGGAAAGAGTTATTTTACATTTATCTAGACAAAAGATTCTTCAAGCATGTTTTGGGGAACTCAGACGCTATGTAATATTAGCTGTTCCTTGAATGAAGCTTACTTTAGTTGAATAGCTGTGAGAAATTAATCTTCCCAATAGGTTTTCCTTCTTGAGACACAGTCAAGGTTCACAGAAGCATGGACATAAAACAATCAAATACAGCCACACTTCAGAGAAACTGCAGATTTCGTTCACTTCACTGCAATGAAGTGAATATTGCAATAAAACAAGTCACATGTATTTTTTGGTTTCTTGGTGAATATAAAAAGTGTTTTTCCCTATACTGTAGTCTATTAAGTGTACAATAGCATTATGCTTAAAAAAACAATGTACATAATTATAAAGTACTTTCTTGCTAAAGAATGCTAACCATTATCTGAGCCTTCAAAGAAGCATAGTTGTAATAACAAAGATCACTGATCACAAAACACTGTAACAAATATAATAATAATGAAAAGCTTGCAATATTGTGAGAATTACCAATATGTGACGCAGAGACACCATGTGAGCAAATGCTATTGGAAGCATAGCGCCATAGACTGGCTTGACCCTGGATTGTGACAGGCCTTCAATTTGTAAAAAGCACAATAAAGCAAAGCACGATAATACAAGGTATAACTGCACGTAATTCAACAACAATAAACAACCAAACACATGAACAGAAACAGTTTAATCAAGTGTTATCCACATGTATTTGATCAAAGGATTGTTTTTTTCTTTCTACATAAAATTTCATTTTGTAAAACACAATTTGGGGACCAACAGAGCTTGAATATATTAAATTTTATGTTGTATAAAATGAAAAACTGGCTTTCATGTGTGTAACTATATCATGCCACAAATGGGAAAAAAAGAATAAATACTGCAAAGCAGTTTTCTCAGAGCAAAATGAATACTGAGTTAGATTACTGAATATAAAGAAAATATTATTAAAGACAGTTGGTACTACTTTTGTTTGTATTTAGATTCTGCACAGTGTGCTAAATAAGTTATATTTGTTTCATTTTATGTTACCTTCATTTAACATAATTTCAGGTTCAATGGAATCCTTAAGAGTACACTTACGATATAGTCTAAATATACTATTTGCTATTCAGGTGGCTTAGTGATAAAGAATCTGCCTGCCAATGCCTGCCAATGCAGGAGATGAGGGTTCAGTTCTGGGTCAGGAAGATTCCCTGGAGAACAAAATGACAACACACTCCCACATTCTTGCCTGTAAAATCCCATGGGCAGAGGAGCCTGGCAGGCTACAGTCCTTTGGATCACAAAGACTCAGACATGACTGAGCGATTGAGCACACAAACACAATATTTAGCATATTTTAATACAAAATGCAACATATTTATTCTATTACATTGGCACTTCATATATAATATTTGAAAATATATTTACTTTAACACAGGCAAAATATGCTTTAATTCCTTTTATTTAAAAAACATGAATAAAATCATAAAGTACTTTTTCTTGTACCTCATTCTTGGAAAGTGCAGAAATATTCAGGACTGTAGAATGCTCAAGAGAAATGGCTTAAGAGAAATAGCTCAACAGAAATAATTGCATGTATGGCATTGTAATGTTATGTAATGGCCAGGTGATAGTCCATCATCTCTGCCAGTTTCTATTGATTAGAAGAAGGTCATAGATTCTATGCACACACAAAGGGTGGAGATTTCACCAGGAATTTTAAAAAGACTACTAAGTGGTCTCTCTCTAAACCCTAGTGTTACAGTGGAAGATTTGGGAGAGACCGAATCCCCTGGCATTTTCTGCACTTTTGGGAAAACCAAAGCTCTTCAGACTCACTGGGAAACCCTAGGGAGCTGCAGAGATTAAATGTCTTATCTGCCTCCCTCCAGGATCCTAATGAAATGACCTAGATGTTCCAGATGTTCTAGATGTTCTCACTTTCATTTCTCTCTTTAAAGGAAGAGAGTTCACATGAAACTAAAGAAGATAATTGAAAAGGATAATACAATAATGAAGAGCTCTTCCTATGACTCTCATTCAGCCTGGAAAGTAAACATTTTCAGCTTCTCACATAACATTGCCTCCTATGTCAGTGAAATACTTGTCCTGCTGGTTGTCAACTACAGATACTCAGCATTCAGTTCCATCACTTTATTCCCCTCCCACCATTTTGCAAGGTACAGACAGGCTAAAAACTACACTTTCAGACTCTCTTTTCTGAAAAGTTTGAGATGTGATTTTTGGTTGTCCCCAGTAAATGAGCACATGCCAGATCAGCAAGGCAGAGGGAGACAGTATCTATTCACCCCGCAGCTGCAGTGGAGACTGATACTAGTTTGCCCAAAAGAAAGCCTCTGTTCCAGTGTGTAAGAACAAACCGTGTGAGTGTAGGGCAGCTATGAAGTAGCAATGGTTTCCTGCAGCATCCTAAATGCTGAGTGGTTGCTACTGTGGCTTGTTGATTTCTGGGTTGCTGCAATAGCATGAACTTGAAGCCTGTGGCAGTGCCCAGACTTCAAAACCAGAGCTTCCAACAGTTATAATGTGTTTGAAATGTCTGAAGTATTTTTTGTTTCTTATGCAAACTAAAAGGGGGTTTCTCAGGTGCTGCCTGTGGTAAAGAACCCACCTGCCAGTGCAGGAGATGTAAGACATGCAGGTCCGATCCCTGGGTTGGGAAGATCCCCTGGAGGAGGGCACAGCAACCTACTCCAGTAGTCTTGCCTGGAGAATCCCATGGACATAGGAGCCTGCTGGGCTACGGTCCATAGGGTTGCAGAGTCATATGTGACTAAAATGACTTGGCACACACACATGATGACAACTAACAGATGTTTCTTGCTCTTCAGTTCTACAAGAATGAAGTCACTAGCCACTGCAGTCACTGACTTTAACACACCTTGAAGGAGTTCATGATGGAGATCAGGAATAAGCCTGGGAAAATCAGGCAGAACAAGCCTAAAATAGTTAGAGGTATTTTATGAATGCAGTTTCTTGCATCTTCTCGAACCTGGAAAACCTCTAAAATTATTAGCAGAGATGTCTGCTCCTCATGAGAAGCCTCAAACTTCTACTAAGATGTGTGCTTGATTGCATGTAAATCCTTTGTTAAAATCACATACATACTGACCTCCCTCCATACCTCTTTAGAACAGCTCCTCAGAACTATATGAGAGGCTTTCTCCTTGGCTATAGTCCTCAGTAAGTTCCCAAAGAAAACTGAATTCACAGCCCTCACACTGTGGATTTTTTTCAATCAACACCTAGATTAAAACATTTATCAGCATTTTCAAAATGCAAGTCCAGCCTGAGTCTTCCATAAATTATTGATCTTGCTTTGTGAGCTTCCTTGTTTATGATTGAAGATCACTCTAAGGTTTCTGGTCTTTTTCCTATTCAGTGGAACAATGACTGAATTCTTTCTGAACCTAACAGCTACACATTTAGCTGTTTTTGTTGCAATTGTTTGGTTGCTAAGTTGCATCCAACTCTTTTACAACCCCATGGACTGTAGCCTGCTCCTGTAGGATCCCATGGCTCCTCTGTCCATGGGATTTCCCAGGCAAGAATACAGGAGTGGGCTGCCGTTTCCTTCTGCAGGGGTCTTCCTGACCCAGGTATCAAAACCTCGTCTCCCACATTGGCAGTGGGGGTGGCTCTTTACCACTGAGCCACCAGGAAAGCCCACACATTTAGTAGTAAAACACAGATCTTTGAGTACACTTATGCTTGAATATAGCATAATTTATCACTTTCACTGTATTTTATGCCTAGAGTCATACTGTATAGATGGTTTCCACAAACACCTGGCAAGAATGTCATAAACATGAGATTTAAGAAAAGTGACTATACTGTGTATGTTGATAATACCTTAATGTGTTTAGTAACGAGCTCATTTTAAAAGGTGTCAGAAAATGACCAAATAAGGTTGTAAGACCTCATCTTCTGTAATGACGTGTTTAGGAAATCAAACCCTACAACACAAAAAGGTCTATTAAATTTGTTTTAATAAGAGTAGTCAGAAGAGAAATGACTGTATAGCACTTTTAACTAAACACAGATATATTGCAGTACATTTAAATTTGCTGAAGAGAAACTACTTGTGCAAAGGAGATTCTGAGTCAAATGACAAGGGGAAGAAAGCTGTAAGCATAGTACCACTTATGTTATTAATCTGAATGACAGGGTAGAAGAAAAAACGATAACAATAGATGCTGACACTGCATAGTGTGAGCCATGAATTAATTTGCTCTGACAATGACACCTTTGAAAGGACACTCCTTGGTCACAAGCCATAAGATTTTACTCAGAATATAAAATGCAAACATAATAGAATCATTTCTTTAAAAGTAAAAGAGTCATGTTAGGTAATCTTTATTTTTCTGTTAGGTTTGATAGTATATATGCCACTGCTGATAAAGAAAATACAATTTTCAATTCTGCTTGTTCTTCCTGTTTCAGATTAACAACATTTAGTTATACTTATCTCTAGAAAGATGATTTAACACTAAGAAAGTCATCTCTATAAAACAATGGCTGAAGCAATTTTTTAAATAAATATTTCCATCTAAGAGATCAATACAGGATGAAGGACGTTTCTGTATTTTTAAAACACAATGTGTTTATGTAAATAAGCATAGTGAATTCAGGAACAAATATGTCTCAGCCAAAATTAAAACAGTGTCATAAATTGGGAAGTTGGAAATTGGTTATTCATATGTGTCATATACCAAATTATCCTAAGAGGTTTAAAGTGACTCAGATTGCCTCTATTCTTTCATATCCGACAGCAAAATTGAAACAAATTTTAATCTCACCCAGTTGTTTCAGCACGAGTTTGAATGGGAGGATTTATTAACCTGAAAATCTGCATATATTCTATAGCTTTCAGAGTTACAGTACATATGCTAATGGGTAAAAGCCTCCTTTTGCTCCTACATATGCTAATGGGTAAAAGCCTACCCAGAGTTGTTCACCACTCTGCCTGGGAGTAATATTCTCCTAACAAAAATATTTTTACTATCCAAAAACATTGCTAATATCATCAGTAAGGTAAGAGTGAGGCAGATCAGGTCTCAAAAAAGCAAGGGATTTCATCAGCCTAAGACAACCAGACCTAATGAAATACACTATCGATTTAAGGCCACCTACAATGACCTTGATCTTAATTGAGTTTCCTTTCTTTGGTCCTAGTGAGCAGAAGAAAGGGAGAGGAGAAAAAGTAATTGCATATACACTTGCAAAACACTAGGAAATTCTTTCACATCAACATGTGTCAGTGGAATTCCTCTTAAGAATCTGTGTTTGTTTGCAAAATACTCTGAAAAGTATTTGGACATATACATTTATCCTGTGTGAAACCTAGATGTTTCACATCTAGGAAGAGTTGATGAGGAAGTGTGTGGTGGGTGGTGGGTATCTGTTCTAAACCTGGGTACAATGAAAGAAGGTGAAGGTGAGGCTTGCAACGTGAAAGTGAAGTCGCTCAGTCGTGTCTGACTCTTTGCGACCCCATGGACTTATCTACCAGGCTCCTCCGTCCATGAAATTCTCAGGCAAGAGTACTGGAGTGGGTTGCCATTTCCTTCTCCAAACCTGCAAGATCACTAACTATTTACACATCCATAGACATTATTGATATTCATGTGCCATTTCTTTAGATGAAAATTGCAATGCTCATAGAAAAAAATTTAGATGGTATCTTGTTTGAATTGTGTGTGTGTGTGTGTGTGTGTGTGTTTTACTTAAATTTTTTTTTAAAAATTTTTTTATTTAAATTTATTATAGAGATATTATTAAAACATGTCATTTGCAAGTATAAAGCTGTTATTGCAGCACTGTGTGTAAGTAATATAAAAAGTCTTTTAATTTTTAATTTGTTAACCCCAAAATAACTAGAATGAATAGAACTGCAATTTAGTATATATACACTTTTCTAGAAACAGCAGATAAAATATTTGAGAAATGAAGATTTGGAAAAGAGATCCCTAAATAAAACTACATCTTAAAAGAAAAGTTAGATGAGGAGAAAAAAAATCACAGTTAATTCACACTTAGAAATCATAACTAAAATGGGTTAAGCATCCTAGGTGGTTGATGCTGAAATGTATACTAAATGCTATAGTCCAGAAATCTTCCAAAAAGAAATCTATCTCCCCTCCCACCCATTACCAATTTGGTTCCAAACCAATAAGACTCTTAGGTTACTGTGGGATATGGAAGCAAAGTCAGTTCTTTAAGGACACACCATCAATCCAGTTCTCAATATTTCCACTTGAAAAAAGCCCTCAAATAGGAGCTCAAAATTCAGAAGTTGAGGGTATATGGACAAGAAGTAATAGGCACACAAATGAAAATTACTGCTATGTCTGAACTCCAGGAAATGAAAATTTTATTATACTGCCTAAATTTCATACTCAAATTAGAGCTTAAGGCAATAGCATTTATGGGATAAAAAGTAGCTCACCAACAAATGGGAAATTTCACAAGGAGGATTTAACAACTGAAGAATCCTTTACTTTATTCACATAAATTCACACTGAGGCTAACCCCACATAATTTTTGACCAGGGCATATCTTTGTTTCTTGAGACATAGATCTTCAAGAGCAATGTTTTTATCTTAACTCTGTAAGTTTACTTCTAATCATAACATATTATTACTTCAATATGTAAAAAATAATGATAGAAAATAGTACGAGCAAAGAGGACTTTTTGGATTGAACCCATCTTTCACTATTTCATACTGGTTTATTATATTATTACTGGTTAGCTTAAGTTAAAAGAGCCATTATATTTCCTACATTAAGAAACCAAAATGATAACATATGAACAATTGTTTGTAATTAGGAAACAGAATTTAAAGTATTTTTCGATATCTTCACATACAGTTTTGAACACAGATTTTTTTGTTAACTTATACCCAACATGATCATATATGAATGCAACAAAGATTGGTATAAAATTCCTGCATTATGATAAGTTAGTTCAAAGTTCATCAAGTATTGTCTCATTTTAAAAATTTTGATGCATGAAAAAAGTATGAAGCTAGTGTTGTTTTGTAGTAATTTATAGCTGTAATTATACATGTTGGCATATGCATATATAGTGATGTAGATTCAAAAGCAGATATTTATAAACATGAGAGTAGGTACAGACATATACATGTATATAAAGAGTGGCAGAATATGCCACTCTGGAATATGCTATGTTGGCATAATAATTATTTTAGAGGCAATTTATAAAAGCAATGCAAGAAAAGCCCTCTGACCTTCATTCTTTTTCTTAAAAGCAGGAGATAACTTTGTCATGTGAAAGATGTCCTCCCAGTAGAAGTAACACTATTACTATCAAGGGCAAGAGGTTGAAACAGATAATTCTACACATATGGACCCACATTTTTTACTTAAATTTATTATAGAGATATTATTAAAACATGTCATTTACAAGTATAAAGCTGTTATTGCAGCACTGTGTGTAAGTAATATAAAAAGTCTTGAGGCAAACTAGTGTCTAAACACAGAATGCCATTTACATAAATAATACTCATATAGTAGAATATTAATATTAGCCTTAGAGAAGAATGAGAGCAATGTAAACATGATATGTCCCTACAGCCTCAAGGTATATTTTTAAATTAAAAAGAAGAACAGAGAAAGTAATACCTTACAGTTTCACTGATGTCACTGTTATAGGTACTTTCAATTATGCAAAACTATAAATGTCCATAATGTAGCTGAAATAAATATCTATTTATAATAAAATAAATATACTGTAATACCTGAATATTTGACTTAAAGAAGAAAAAACATAGAAAGATTATTTATCTTACTTTTTCAAATTAATTGCTAGATAAATTTGGTCCCAGTGACAATAGAAGTTGTTTTAAGGAAAAAAATATATTCACCTTCCATTCCCACTCGAATGAAGTAACCAGTTAATCTCCTGGTGTTTTCTTCATGCTGCTGCTGCTGCTAAGTTGCTTCAGTCGTGTCCGACTCCGTGCGACCCCATAGACGGCAGCCCACTAGGCTCCTCTGTCCCTGGGATTCTCCAGGCAAGAATACTGGAGTGGGTTGCCATTTCCTTTTCCATGCATGAAAGTGAAAAGTGAAAGTGAAGTCGCCCAGCCTATAAAGTCATACAAACATATAGAGATTTGATTGTTGTCCCTTTGTTTTGTTTTCTTCTTGTCATTGTTATTCTTTGCTTGGCACAGACTTAAATCTTGATGTTCCAAGTAGTGATAGGACTCCCTAACTGATGATAGACTTGGGATATTTAGTTCTTGTTTCATAGTGTACAGTCCTAATCTCAATAAAAATTTATGCACTTAAAATTTTATGCATAAAATTAAAAAATTTATGCATACTTTACATTTACAATTTTACATACATTTTACACAATGAAGATTCTACATGTCTCAAATGATAACACCAAAAGAAAATTGTTCTTGATTTGCATGCATCCTAATAGGGCAAACTCCTTTGCCATCTGGTGGGAGCTATCAGAATAAAAAACCATAGCTAGTCTCAAAAAGACCATTCTCATAAAGACTGTGCTGCTTGTCAATATTCTTTCCACACTTCAAATTTGGAGAGCAGCACATTATTTTGATTAATTGCATAATCCATTTGAAATAGGAAGAAGATATGGATAATTTAATCATTTTATCTACAATAAATGAAAGACTAGAAGGAGATAAGAGACAAAGTGCTGATACAAAATTACTGTAATACTTGTTTAAAATATGGTCCATGATGATTAAATCTGTGAATACATGAAGCATAAAGTAAAAGAATTATCAGGATAAGCAATTTGCCAATTTGTATCATACATTTTTTTTAATATATGATGTCAAAATTATCATTAATTTCTGAATTGTGTGAGGTTTGTCAATATTCAATAAAACTGGACATTTAATGTTAAACGTGTTCTTAATGCTATGTTGAACCTAAAAAATTATATAAGTAGTAAAGCAGAATTTATTGATATCATTTCTACATTATTTCTTTATCTTCTAAAGTATTCTATTTTGCAAGGTCTTTCCATGCAGTTGGCATTATATAATCTAAGAGGTATTATAGATCCTGGTGGTATAGTATGTGTGAGTGACTGCCAAGTTGCTTTAGTTGTGTCTGACTCTTTGCAGCCTTATGGACTATAGCCTGCCAGGCTCCTGGTCCATGCGATTCTCCAGGCAAGAATACTGGAGTGGGTTGCCATGTCCTCCTCCAGATGATTTTCCCAACCCAGGGATTGAACCCTCATCTCTTATGTCTCCTGCATTAGCAGGAGAGTAGTTTACCTCTAGCACCATCTGGGAAGCCCAGTTGTAGAGTATACTCTGGAAACTATTGGCAAAGCTTAAAGCACATTGCTCCAATTTTTTTTTAAAGCATACTTTCAAACTATTTTAGTAATGGTTTTATTAGTTTTGAAAACTTTGAGGTTAACAAGATGATTGTTACTTGTTAATTGTCATAAAGCTAAAATTTGAGCTTAGACTATGGTTTCCTGGTAAAATAAACAGTTGAATGGATATTTGTGTATTTATAATCTGCATGTGTTGGTGTGTGTAAATGCTATTTAATTTAACATCTTAGAACTTCATATTTGTTTCTGTTTAAACAAATAGGAAAAGGAGTACATCAAGGCTGTATATCGTTACCCTACTTATTTAACTTATATGCAGAGTACATGATAAACGCTGGGCTGGAGGAAGCACATTGTGCTTGATTCCAAGCACATTGGAATAAAGATTACCGGGAGAAATATCAATAACCTCAGATATGCAGATGACACCACCCTTATGGCAGAAAGTGAAGAAGAACTAAAAAGCCTCTTGATGAAAGTGAAAATCGAGAGTGAAAAAGTTGGCTTAAAGCTCAACATTCAGAAAACTAAGATCATGGCATCTGGTCCCATCACTTCATAGCAAATAGATGGGGAAACATGGAAACAGTGGCTGACTTTATTTTCTGGGCTCCAAAATCACTACAGATGGTGACTGCAGCCATGAAATTAAAAGACGTTTACTCCTTGGAAGGAAAGCTATGACCAACCTAGACAGAATATTAAAAAGCAGAGACATTACTTTGTCAACAGATGTCCATCTAGTCAAGGTTATGGTTTTTCTTGTGGTCATGTATGGATGTGAGAGTTGGACTATAAAGAAAGCTGAGCAATGAAGAATTGATGCTTTTGAACTGTGGTGTTGGAGAAGACTCTTGAGAGTCCCCTGGACTGCAAGGAGATCCAACCAGTCCATCCTGAAGGAGATGAGTCCTGGGTGTTCATTGGTAGGACTGATTTTGAAGCCGAAACTCCAATACTTTGGCCACCTGATGCAAAGACCTGACTTATTTGAAAAGACACTAATGCTGGGAAAGATTGAGGGCAGTAGAAGGGAAAGACAGAGGATGAGATGGTTGGACGGTACTGCCGACTCAATGGACATGGGTTTGGGTGGACTCCAGGAGTTGGTGATGGACAGGGAGGCCTGGCGTGCTGTGGTTCATGGGGTTGCAAAGAGTCAGACACGACTGAGCAAATGAACTGAACTTAAACAATTATTGGGCTTCCCTGGTGGCTCAAATTGTAAAGAATCTGCCTGCAATGCAGGAGACCCAAGTTGGATCCCTGGGTGTGGAAGATCGCCTGGAGAAGGGAATGACAACCCACTCAGTATGTGAATGGAGAACTTCAAGATACATAAGCTGGATTTAGAAAAGGCAGAAGAACCAGAGATCAAATGGCCAATATCTGTTGTATCATAGAAAATGCAACAGAATTCCAGAAAAACATCTACCTCTACTTCACTGACTACACTACAGACTTTGACTATATGGATCATAACAAACTTTGGAAAATTCTCAAAGAGATGGGAATATCAGACCAGCTTACCTGCCTTCTGCAAAACCTGTATGCAGATCAAGAACCTACAGTTAGAACCAGATGTGTTACAACAGACTGATTCCAAATTGGGAAAGGGGTATGTCAAGGCTGTATATTGTCACCCTGCTTATTTAACTTATATGCAGAGTACATTATGTGAAATGCTAGGCTGGAAGCACAAACTGGAATCAAGATTGCTGGAAGAAATATCAATAAACTCAGATATGCAGATGACACCACCCTTATGGCAGAAAGCAAAGAGGTACTAAAGAGCCTCTTGATGAAGATGAAAGATGAAAGTGGAAAAGCTGGCTTAAAACTCAACATGCAAAAAACAAAGGTCATGACATCTGGTCTCATCACTTCATGAAAATAGATGGGGAAACAATGGAAACAGTGACAGACTTTCTTTTCTTGGGTTCCAAAATTCACTGCAGATGGTGACTGCAACCATGAAATTCAAAGACACTTGCTCCTTGGAAGAAAAGCTATGACCAACCTAGACAGCATATTAAAAAGCAGAGACATTACTTTGCCAACAAAGGTCCATCTAGTCAAAGCTATGGTTTTCCCAGTAGTCATGTGTAGATGGGACAGTTGAACCATAAAGAAGGCTGAGTGCCTAAGAACTGATGCTTTTGAACTGTGGTGTTGGAGAAGACTCTTGAGAGTCCCTTGGACTGCAACGCAATCAAACCAGTCAATCCTAAAGGCAATCAATCCTGAATATTTATTGGAAGGACTGGTGCTGAATCTCCAATATTTTGGCCACCTGTTGTGAAGAGCCAAGTCACTAGAGAAGACTCTGATGATGGGAAAGATTGAAGGCAGGAGAAGGGGATGACAAGAGGATGAGATGGTTGGATGGCATCACCGATTCCATGGACATGAGTCTGAGCAAGCTCTGGGAGGTGGTGGACAGGGAAGCCTGACGTGCTACAGTCCATAGGGTAGCAAAGAATCAGACATAGCTGAGAGACTGAACACAAAGAATAATTATATGTTTTCCTTTAAATAGTTAAGAAAACATGATAGAATTTTGTTTCTTTTTATAATGTTAAATAATGATTTTGGTATAGGAATGGAGTATACAAACATATGATTTGATCAAATAAGATTCTTAATATACCAAATAAATAGTAAATGCTCCCTAACTTCTCTGTATTAATTGATGAAAAATATTAAAAATTCAATCCCACCGATGCTTATTCTTATATACAGAAACATCCAATTATTGAAAAACATTAAGCTTATGAATGTCACTTTAAACATGTAATTATGTATACTGAACCCATATAAATCAAGTTCACTGTTCCTTTACCTGAATGTAACTTTATATCCCTTTCATCACCTTAACTCTCTGAACAGCAATAATTAAGGATTTATTTTGTAATATTCACCATTTTAATGGAGTGCTTCAGAGCTACTAATAAGCTTTCACTTTTGTAAACTTCACTAATTTCTAATATCTTATAATTTGAATTGTTTCAAGACCTTTATTTAGACCTCTTTTGTTGATAGTTAACACTGATCAAAATGTTTCTTTGAAACTGTTTTTAAGCACATACAAGCACATTAGAAATCCAATTACATCTAAATTGCTCATATTAATATAAGGTTGAAGTTGAAAAGTATTAATGACATAAAATGCTTCCCTGATGGCTCAGTGGTAAAGAATTAACCTGCCCATGCAGGAGACACAGGTTCGATCCCTGGGTCAGGAAGATCCCCTGGAGAAAATTATATAAAATTGTCTCTGTCAATCTACCATTTTATTAATGAATAACTTTAAGCTCAGAGACAATAAGATCAAAAACTAATCAATTTTGGAGCCAAAAATTCAGGCATATTTTATCTATTAAATAGAGTGAGTGCTTATAGACATTGTAACAGCATATATTAATTGAGCTTGGTTATAACCACTTAAATGTAATAAAATATTATGAAAATGTTTAATATATACAATTAATGGAAACTTACATTACAGTCATCCAACTTTAAGATATTCAATTTATTCTACTTTACTAGAAATAAAAAAAAATGAATGATGTACTACTTGAAATCTACTTTAAATGAGTATGTTCCTCCCTTTATATGAAAAAAATCTAGATATTTAAATGGTGGGAATTCATCTTGAATGTAATATTCATTGTACTCAATTTATATTTTATTCTTTCAAATGCTAATAGAGAATACACTTGATGAATCTTGCAATAATGTGCCTTTTTTGCCCACTCTGTTTACTAAATGATTCATTTTTCTTAGGGTAAATATAAATTGAATTAAAATGTTAGGTGTTCTGTCATGTCCAACTCTTTGAGACCCCATGGACTGTCGCCCGCCAGGATCCTCTGTTCATGGAATTCTCCAAGCAAGAATGCTGGAGTGGGTGTCTATTCCCTTATCCAGAGGATCTTCCCAAACCAGGGCTCAAACACAGGTCTCTTACATTGCAAGCAGATTCTTACCATCTGAGTCACCAGGGTTTAATGAGCCACTGGGAAAGGTACTTAAATTATTATGAAGGCACACACATTCCCTGGTGGCTCACGGGTAAAGAATCTATCTGCCTGCATTGCAGGAGCCACAGGAGACACAGGTTAGATCCCTGGGTTGGGAAGAACCCCTGGAGGAGGGCATGGCAACCCATTCCAGTATTCTTGCCTGGAGAAACCCCAGGGACAAAGGAGCCTGGCAGGCTACAGTCCATAGGGTCACAAAGAGTTAGACATGACTGAAGCAACTTAGCACCCATGCATGGACACACATTTTGGAAAATACTTGACTTGAACACATTCACTATATTTATTATTTATTTCAGTGAAATATTCATAAATTTAAAGAATCCTAAATAAGAATATTTGTTCATCTACTATGTTTTTTAAAATACATATCAAATATTAGTTACTAATATTTTTCAAATTAACTTGTTTCATTATAATATAAAGACTAATTTTCCAATGTTTTTATTTCTGTCCTACTTTTTTAATGAAAATCATATTCCCCATAGAAAAATAAGATGCATTGTTATATTTTATTTAAATTGGAAAAAGTGCATTCTTATTTTTCACAAAATCCATGTATTTTGCAGTTTACATATTACATGACCTCTAGCAAGTTGCAAATGCTAATTGTCATGTTTAATTTTATACAATGAAAGACAAAATTATATATAATTAGTAAAAGACTGATTCCTGTTCACTGTTGGTCTCTAATCTTTTTTAAATTAGTTTCAAGATCCATATAGGTGAAATGTCCAAGATGCTCAGTTTCTTAAGCTTCTCTTTTAAAACGATCTTTATGTCTATACTTTCACAATGTCTTACTCCCACAGTCTTTAACTTCTCATTATCAGTACTCCAACCCTTCCATCACTTCCAGTTGCAGACTTCTCACTCTCTATCCACCAGCTCCTCCTTTTAATACTTCAATTTTAACAATCCTTTGATTTCCACTGGCTTCCTCAATCCACTGATCCTGCTATTTTCACTCTCCAACTTTTGATGAGTTCTCTTCGCTTATATCCTATGGTAAATCGCTGAACTCATTCTATTGCACATGCATCAACTCTTTTGCTATCTTCCTACTTCCATCCGGGTTTTCACTGAATCTAAACCTACAGCAGTGCTGCTGACTGTGACTAAAGACATTCTTGAAAATGCAGATTTGCCATCTTAAATGAACCTATACAGCTGTCAAGCATTGATGCTGAAATCTCCCTGCTCAATCTCTCCTCATTGCTTACACACGATCTCATTTTTCACAAAAATTCTCATACTTCTTTCTTATCCACCCCCTCCACCAGCAAATAGCAGCCTTAATTCTTTTTCTAATGCGGGTTTTATAGTGATATGAATTTTTGTGATTATTTGTGTGAAACAGGTTTTCCTCCCATGTAATGAGAATTGGAAGATATCTGTTGTGTTGTTATTTAGTTTCTAAATCATGTCCTACTCTTTTGCGACTGTAACTGGCCATGCTCCTGTGTCCATGGGATTTTCCAGGAAAGAATACTGAAGCTGTTTGCCATTTCCTCCTCTAGGGAATATTCCCAACCCAGAGATTGAACCCAGGTCTCCTGGGTCTCAGGCACTGGCAGGAGAATTCTTTACCACTAATGCTACCTGGGAAGCCCTGGAGGATATCTATAGCTTGTTTATACTACTGATCAATATTTTCTTGTGTGTTTAAAAGTCATTGATTGACTTATCAGTGGTCTGCTAGACCATTTGTAATATCACAGCTTGAAACTTAAAATTCTTCTTTTTTTAAATTATTTTAATTGCTTTTGATAATTTCCAGTGCCCAATATTATACTCAATGTAGGTGAATAGTTAAGATACTATAGCACATTCAAGAAATTTGTTTTAACATGAAGAGTATTGGTCTCAGATATAATTTATTCTTAGTAGTTTTGAGAGAACTAAGATTTGAATATATATATATATCTAGAGGTCTATATGTGTTTATTGTGGGGGAAGGGTGGGTGCATAATGTATCTATCTACCTATCTATATCTATTGTCTATCATTATTTCTGTACAGTTTGTCTCTCTTATCCTCTGTTATTGAAAAGATTTGAGGTAGGGAAGGGAACGGAAGGGAAGACAGCAACAGAAAGTATTTTACCCTTCACATGGTGCTCTTGAAATTCCCTGGAGGTTAGGACATCTGTTGGGATTGAATGCCAGTGGCCTGTGATGCTCTCCGGATCCACAGGGAATACAAATCAAACTAGTTCAAAGAATAGTTTCTTATTGCCATTTACCAGGATTTTTACAGAGTATTGAGTGACTATTTAGTCTGATGTGAAATGGAAAATTAGCAGTTGCTTTCTATCCGCATCTGGTGATAAGCAAGGCTGCAGTGTACTACAGATGCTGTTCACTGCTACGTATTTCTGGCTACCCATTTCATCTGACATCTGTAACTACTCCAGTATAGCACAGCAAACACAAAACAGAGAGAAAGGGAAAGTATTGCCGTCATGATGAATAAAGAGAAGAAAAAGGTCTATTTTCAGTGAAATAAATGTCCTCCCTGCCCCGCCCGGTCCACTCTCCATATTGTTAAGTTTGCTTTCTTGTTCCCTTAACAATAAATCTGTGATTCCACATTCATTTTGATAGTCCACGAAGGCCCTTTAAAATTATATTGTTTTAAAGTTAGCATGACAGATACTAGATTTAAGAGTTTAAATGAATATTAGCTAATTTCTAAAACAGATATTTTCCTCTCTATTTTTTGCTTTATTTTTAACCCTTTTAGCAATTAAATTTCAATTATATTTGCCTTTTGAATGCAGATATACATTTTGCTAAAGGTTTTTTCGATTCCTTCTTAGATAATGACTTAAAAATCTCAATTCTGTAGAGTATGTTACTCTTTAAAATTCAATTCATATTTCTTGACGCTTATTTTCCAAAGCATGGCATTTCGTGTTTATAAGCTTTTTATGTTCTGTTGTTTAAAAGTACTTTAAACAACAGAATTAACAGGGTTAATGTTCTGTTCATGCTGATATTTTTTTTTCAGAAGATATCCTCAGCCCATTCACATTTACAGTACTTCCCTGTCTATGATACTTGCTATATTATATTTGAGCAAGAAATATTTTTGGAAGAACACCACTTCTCATTAATATCTACTCACTTTTAGCATAAATCCAAAATAACGGCATAGACATTCACAATATTTTGAGTGCTCCACTAGAACTCAGTGTGTTCCTCCAATTTGATGTTTACCACATTGAGCTTTTCGTACTGTTCATGGGGTTCTCAAAGCAAAAATACTGAAGTGGTTTGCCATTCCCTTCTCCAGTGGACCACATTTTGTCCAAACTCTCCACCATGACCCATCCATCTTGGGGGTCCCATATGGCATGGCTCATAGCTTCACAGAGTTAGACAAAGTTGTGATCCATGTTATCAGTTTCATTAGTTTTCTGTGACTATGGTTTTCAATCTGTCTTCACTCTGACTGATGAGGATAAGAGGCTTATGTAAGCTTCCTGATGGGAGAGACTGACTGTGAGGAAAACTGGGGCTTGTTCTGATGGACAGGGCCATGCTCAGTTCAGTTTAGTTCCTCAGTCGTGTCTGACTCTTTGCAAGCCCAGGGACTGCAGCATGCCAGGCTTCCCTGATCATCATGAAATCCCAGAGCTTGATCAAACTCGTGTCCATCGAGTGGGTGACACCATCCAGCCAATTCATCCTCTGTCGGCCCCTTCTCATGCCTTCAGTCATTCCCAGCATCAAGGTATTTTCCACTGAGTCAGTTCTTCACATCAGTTGGCCAAAGTATTGGAGTTTCAGCTTCAGCATCAGACTTCCAATGAATATTCAAGATTGATTTCTTTTAGGTTTGACTGGTTTGATCTCCTTGCAGTCCAAGGGACTCTCAAGAGTTTTTTCCAACACCACAGTTCAAAAGCATCAATTCTTCATTGCTCAGCTTTCTTTATAGTCCAACTCTCACATTCATACACGACTACTGGAAAAAAGATAGCAATGACTAGATGGACCTTTGTTGGCAATGTAATATCTCTGCTTTTTAATATGCTGTCTAGGGTTGTCATAACTTTCCTTCCAAAGAGCAAGCGTCTTTTAATTTCATGGCTGCAGTCACCATCTTCAGTGACTTTGGAGCCCAAAAAATAAAGTCTCTCACTGTTTCCATGTTTCCCCATCTATTTGCACATGAAGTGGCAGAGCCAGATGCCATGATCTTAGTTTTCTGAATGTCAAGCTTTAAGTCAGCTTTTTCACTTTCTTCTTTCACTTTCATCAAAGGGCTCTTTGGTTCTTCTTCACTTTCTACCATAAGGGTGGTGTCATCAGCATATCTGAGGTTATTGATATTTCTCTTGGCAGTCTTGATTCCAGCTTGTGCTTCCTCCAGCCCAACATTTCTCATGATGTCCTGATGGTAACAATAACCCTGTGTACGAGACAGCAAAAGAGACACTGATGTATAGAAGAGTCTTATGGACTCTGTGGGAGAGGAAGAGGGTGGGAAGATTTGGGAGAATGGCATTGAAACATGTAAAATATCATGTATGAAATGAGTTGCCAGTCCAGGTTCGATGCACGATACTGGATGCTTGGGGCTGGTGCACTGGGAGGACCCAGAGGGATGGTATGGGGAGGGAGGAGGGAGGAGGGTTCAGGATGGGGAACACATGTATACCTGTAGCAGATTCATTTTGATATTTGGCCAAAGTAATACAATTATGTAAAGTTTAAAATAAAATCAAATCAAATGGCACATCCTAAAAAAAAATAAAATAAAATGAAACAAAATAAAAACACACACACACAAAAAAATTAAATAAGCAGGGTGACAATATACAGCCTTGACATACCCCTTTCCTAATTTGGAACCAGTTCCATGCTCAGTTCTAACTATTGCTTCTTGACCTGCATACAGATTTCTCAGGAGGCAGGTAAGGTGGTCTGGTATTCCCATCTCTAAGAATTTTCCACAGTTTGCTGTGATCCATACAGTCAAAGGCTTTGGCATAGTCAATGAAGCAGAATTAGAAGGCAATGGCACCCCACTCCAGTACTCTTGCCTGGAAAATCCCATGGATGGAGGAGCCTAGTAGGCTGCAGTCCATGGGGTCGCTAAGAGTCAGACACGACTGAGCGACTTCACTTTCACTTTTCACTTTCACTTCTCACTTTCATGCACTGGAGAAGGAAATGGCAACCCACTCCAATGTTCTTGCCTGGAGAATCCAGGGACAGGGGAGCCTGGTTGGCTGCCGTCTATGGGGTCACACAGAGTCGGACACGACTGAAGTGACTTAGCAGAGATTTTTCTGGAACTCTTTTGATTTTTTGATGATCCAATGGATGTTGGCAATTTGATTTCTGGTTGTCTGCCTTTTCTAAATCCAGCTTGATCATCTGGAAGTTTTCAGTTCACATACTGTTGAAGCCTGCTTAGAGAACTTTGAGCATTACTTTGCTAGCGTGTGAGATGAGTGCAATTGTGTGGTAGTTTGAGCATTCTTTGGCATTGCCTTTCTTTAGGATTGGAGTGAAAACTGACCTCTTTCCAGTCCTGTGGCCACTGCTGAGTTTTCCAAATTTTCTGACATATTGAGTGCAGCACTTTCACAGCATCATCTTTTAGGATTTGAAATACAAGAGAAGACTCTACACATGGACAACACCAGATGGTCAATACTGAAATCAGATTGATTATATTATTTTCAACCAAAGATGGAGAAGCTCTACACAGTCAGCAAAAGCAAGACTGGGAGCTGACTGTGACTCAGATCATGAATTCCTTAATGCCAAATTCATACTTAAATTGAAGAAAGTAGGGAAAACAACTAAGCCATTCAGATATGACCTAAACAAATATCTTATATTTATGTAATGGAAGTGACAAATAGATTCAAGGAATTAGATCTGATAGACAGAGTGCCTGAAGAACTATGGATGGAGGTTTGTGACATTGTACAGTAGGCAGTGAGCAAGACCATCCCAAAGAAAAATAAAGGCAAAATGATTTTCTGAGTAGGCTTTACAAATAGCTGAGGAAAGAATAGAAGCTAAAGGCAAATGAGGAAAGGAAAGATATACCCACTTGAATGCAGAATTCCAAAATAGCAAGGAGAAATAAGAAAGCCTTCCTTAGTGATAAATGCAAAGAAATAGAGGAAAATATTAGGATGGGAAAGACTAGAGACCTCTTCAAGAACATTAGAGATACCAAGGGAATATTTTATGCAAAAATGGGCACAATAAAGGACAGAAATGGTATGGACCTAACAGAAGCAGAAGATATTAAGAAGAGGTGGCAGGAATACACAGGAAAATTATACAGAAAAGATCTTCATGACCCAGATAACCACGATTGGGTGATCAAATCAAGTGGGCCTTAGGAAACATCACTACACACAAAGCTAGTGGTGATGGAATTCCAGTTGAGCTATTTCAAATCCTAAAAGATGATGCTGTGAAAATGCTGTACTCAATACGCCAGCATATTTGGAAAACTCAACAGTGAGCCATGCTCAGTAAATCTTTAATCCAATTATCTGTTGGTGGGGGAGGCTTGTTCCCTCCCCGTTGTTTGAACTGAGACCAAACTATGGTGGATGTAATGAAGATAATGGCCACCTCCTTCAAAAGATAAAAGCATAGACAGCATATTAAAAAGCAGAAACATAACTTTGCCAACAAAGGTCCATCTAGTCAAAGCTATGATTTTTCCAGTAATCATGTATGGATGTGAGAGTTGGACCATAAAGAATGCTGGGCACCAAAGAATTGACGCTTTTGAACTGGGCTGTTGGAGAAAACTCTTGAGAGACCCCTGGACTGCAAAGAGATCCAACCAGTCAATCCTAAAGGATATCAGTCCTGAATGTTCATTGGAAGGTCTGATGCTGAAGTTGAAACTTCAAAACTTTCACCACCTGATGCCAAGAACTGACTCGTTGGAAAAGACCCTGATGCTGGGAAAGATTGAAGGCAGGACGGCGATAGAGGATGAGATGGTTGGATGGCATCACCAACTCGATGGGCATGAGTTTGAGGAAGCTCCAAGTCTTGGCTACCAACAGGGAAGCCTGGTGTGCTACAGTCCATGGGGTCTCAAAGAGTCGGACACGACTGAGTGACTGAACTGACTGATATTGAACTTTGAATATTGTATTGTAGATCTTATTTAATGTATGTATCTTATTTACAGATATCTAAATTCTATCATGACCTTTTAATGCCAACAATTAATTTTTTGTTTATTTTTAATTTTAATTGGAGGCCAATTACTTTACAGTATTGTGGTGGTTTTTCCCATATATTCACATGAATCAGCCATGGATGTACATGTGTTCCCCATCCTGACCCTCTCTCCCACCTCCCTCCCCATCCCATCCCTCAGGGTCATCCCAATGCACCAGCCCTGAGCACCCGGTCTCATGCATCAAACCTGGACTGATGATCCATTTCACATGTGATAATATACATGTTTCAATGCTATTCTCCCAAATCATCCCACCCTTGCCCTCTCCCACAGAGTTCAACAGTCTGTTCTTTATATCTGTGTCTCTTTTGCTGTGTAGCATATAGGGTCACCATTACCATCTTTCTAAATTCCATATATAAGCATTAATATACTGTATTGGTGCTTTTCTTTCTGACTTACTTCACTCTGTATAACAGGCTCAAGTTTCATCCACCTCATTAGAACTGATTCAAATTCATTCTTTTTAATAGCTGAATAATATTCTACTGTGTATATGTACCACAGCTTTCTTATCCATTCTTCTGCCCATGAACATCTAAGTTGCTTCCATGTCCTGGCTATTGTAAACAGTGCTGCAATGAACATTGGGTACACATGTCTCTTTCAATTCTGGTTTCCTCAGTGTGCATGCCCAGCAGTGGGATTGCTGGGTCGTATGGCAGTTCTGGGAGAAGGCAATGGCACCCCACTCCAGTACTCTTGCCTGGAAAATCCCCTGGGCTGAGGAGCCTGGTAGGCTGCAGTCCATGAGGTCACTAAGAGTCGGACACGACTGAGCAACTTCACTTTCACTTTTCACTTTCATGCATTGGAGAAGGAAATGGCAACCCACTCCGTGTTCTTGCCTGGAGAATCCCAGGGACAGAGGAGCCTGCTGGGCTGCAGTCTATGGGGTCGCAGAGTCAGACACGACTGAAGCGACTTAGCGGCAGCAGCAGCAGCATGGTGGTTCTATTTCCAGTTTTTTAAGGAATCTTCACACTGTTCTCCATAGTGGCTGTACTAGTTTGCATTCTCACCAACAGTGTAAGAGGGTTCCCTTTTCTCTGCACCCTTTCCAGCATTTATTATTTGTAGACTTTTTGATAGCAGCCATTCTGACTGGTGTGAGATGGTACCTCATTATGGTTTTGATTTACATTTCTCTGATAATGAGTGATGTTGAGCATCTTTTCTTGTGTTTGTTAGCCATCTGTATGTATTCTTTGGAGAAATGTCTGTTTAGTTTTTTGGCCCATTTTTTATTGTCTTGCTTATTTTTCTGGAATTGAGCTGCAGGAGTTGCCTGTATATTTTTGAGATTAATTCTTTGTCAGTTGTTTCATTTGCTATTATTTTCTCCCATTCTGAAGGCTGTCTTTTCACCTTGCTTATAGTTTTCTTCATTGTGCAGAAGTCTTTAAGTTTAATTAGGTCCCATTTGTTTATTTCTGCTTTTATTTCCGTTACTCTGGGAGGTGGGTCATAGAGGATCCTGCTATGATTTAGGTCAGAGATGTTTTGCCTGTTTTCCTCTAGGAGTTTTATAGTTTCTGGTCTTACATTTAGATCTTTAATCCATTTTGAGTTTTTTTTTTGTTTATGGTGTTAGAAAGTGTTCTAGTTTCTTTCTTTTACAAGTGGTTGATCAGTTTTCCCAGCACCGCTTGTTAAAGAGATTGTCCTTTCTCCATTGTACGTTGTTGCCTCCTTTGTCAAAGATAAGGTGTCCATAGGTGTGTGAATTTATCTCTGGGCTTTCTATTTTGTTCCATTGATCTATGTTTCTGTCTTTGTGCCAGTACCATACTGTCTTAATGACTATTGCTTTGTAGTATAGCCTGAAGTCAGGCAGGTTGATTCCTCAAGTTCCATTCTTTTCTTGAGATTGCTTTGGCTATTTGAGGTTTTTTGTATTTCCATACAAACTGTGAAATTATTTGTTCTAGTTCTGTGAAAAATACCATTGGTAGCTTGATAGGGATTGCATTGAATCTATAGATAGCTTTGGGTAGTATACTTATTTTCACTATATTGATTCTTCCAATCCATGAACGTGATATATTTCTCCACCTGTTTGTGTTATCTTTGATTTCTTTCATCAGTGTTTTATAGTTTTCTATATATATAGGTATTTTGTTTCTTTAGGTAGATTTATTCCTAAGTATTTTGTTCTTTTCATTGCAATGGTGAATGGAATTGCTTCCTTAATTTCCTTAATTTTGTGTTATATTACACATAAGCCATCTGGTCCTGGGCTTTTGTTTGTTGGAAGATTTCTGATTATAGTTTTGATTTCTATGCTTGTGATGTGTCTGTTAAGATTTTCTATTTCCTCCTCATTCAATTTTAGAAAGTTAAAATAATTTGTCTATTTCTAAGAATTTTTCCATTTCTAAGAATTTTTCCATTTCTTCCAAGTTGTCCATTTTATTGGCATATAGTTGCTGATAGTTGTCTCTTACGATCCTTTGTATTTCTGTGTTGTCTCTTGTGATTTCTCCATTTTCATTTCTAATTTTCTTGATGTGATTCTTCTTTTTTTTTCTTGATGAGTCTGGCTAATGGTTTGTCTACTTTATTTATCTTCTCAAAGAACTAGCTTTTAGCTTTGTTGATTTTTGCTATGGTCTCTTTTGTTTCTTTTGCATTTATTTCTGCCTTAATTTTTATGATTTTGTTCCTTCTACTAAGCACCTCCACTGGGGTGCTTCATTTCTTCTTTTTTTCTAGTTTCTTTAGGTGTAGAGTTAGTTTTTTTATTTAATTTATCTTCTGTTTATTGAGGTTGGGTTGTATTGCTATGAACCTTCCCCTTAGCACTGCCTTTACTGAATCCCATAGGGTTTGGGTTATTGTGTTTTCATTTTCATTCATTTCTATACATGTTTTTATTTCTTTTTTGATTTCTTCTGTGATTTGTTAGTTATTCAGAAGTGTGTTGTTTAACCTCCATATGTCTGTATTTTTAATAGTTTATTTCCTGTAGTTGACATCTAATCTTATCACATTGTGATCAGAAAAGTTGCTTGAGATGATTTCAATTTTTTTGAATTTACCAAGGCTAGATTTATGGCCCAGGATGTGATCTATCCTGAAGAATGTTCCATGTGCACTTGAGAAAAAGGTTAAATTCCTTGTTTTAGGGTGAAATGTCCTATAGATATCAATTTGGTCTCACCGGTCCATTGTATCATTTAAAGTTTGTGTTTCCTTGCTGATAACTTTTAGTTGATTTATCCATAGGTGTGAGTGGAGTATTAAAGTCTTCCACTATTATTGTGTTACTTTTAATTTCCCCTTTCATATTTTTTAGCATTTGCCTTACATATTGTGGTGCTCCTATGTTGGGTGAATATATATTTATAATTGTTAGATCTTCTTGGATCCTTTGATTTTTATGTAGTGTCCTTCTTTGTCTCTTTTCAAGACCGTTATTTCAAAGTCTATTTTATCTGATATGAGTATTGCTACTCCTGCTTTTTTTTGGTCTCCATTTGTGTGAAATCTCTTTTCCAGCCCTTCACTTTCAGTCTGTATGTGTCTCTAGGTTTTAGGTAGGTCTCTTGTAGACAGCTTATAAAGGGTCTTGTTTTTGTATTCATTTGGCCAGTCTTTGTCTTTTGGTTGGAGCATTCAACCTATTTGCATTTAAGGTAATTATTGATAAGTATGATTAATTTGCCATTTACTTTGTTGTTTTGGGTTTAAGTTTATAAACCTTTTCTGTGTTTCCTGTATAGAGAAGATCCTTTAACATTTGTTGAAGAGCTGGTTTGGTGGTGCTGAATTCTCTGAGTTTTTGCTTGTCTGTAAAACTTTTGATTTAGTGAAGTTTTCAATTATTACCTCCTCAAGTATTTTCTCATGGCCTTTCTTTTTGTCTTCTGGGACTCCTATGTTTTGAATGTTGGGGCATTTAACATTGCCCCAGATGTCTCTGAGGTTGTCCTCATTTCTTTTAATTCTTTTTTCTTTTTTCATCTCTGCTTCATTTATTTCCACCATTCTATCATCAACCTCACTTATCCTATCTTCTGCCTCAGTTATTCTACTGTTGGTTCCCTCCAGAGTGCTTTTGATGTCAGTTATTACATTAATCACTATTGATTGACTCTTTTTTATTTCTTCTAGGTCCTTGTTAAACTTTTCTTTCATCTTCTCAGTCCTTGTATCCAGACTATTTACCTGTAACTCCATTTTGTTTTCAAAAGTTTGGATCATTTTCACTATCATTATTCTGAATTCTTTTTCAGATAGATTCCCTATCTCTTCCTCTTTTGTTTGGTTTGGTGGGCTTTTATAATTTCCTTTACCTGCTGAATATTTCTCTGCCTTTTCATCTTGTTTAGGTTGCTGTGTTTGGGGTGGCCTTTGTATTCTGGAAGTTTGTGGCTCCTCTTTATTGTGGAGGTTCTTCCTTTGTGGATGGGGTTGGATGAGCGGCTTGTCAAGGTTTCCTGGTTAGGGTAGCTTGTGTAGGTGTTCTGGTGGGTGGAGCTCGGTCTCTTCTCTCTGGAGTGCAATGAAGTGTCCAGTAGTGAGTTTTGAGGTGTCTATGGATTTGGTGTGACTTTTGGCTGCCTGTATTTTTGTGCTCAGGGTTATGTTCCTGCTTTGTTGGAGAATTAGCTTGGTATGTCTTGCTCTGAAACTTATTGGCACTTGGGTGGAACTTGGTTTCAGTGTAGGTATGAAGGCTTTTGGATGAGCTCTTGTCAGTTAATGTTCCCTGGAGTCAGGAGTTTCCTGGTGTTCTCAAGTTTTGAATTTGAGCCTCCTGCCTCTGGCTTTCAGTCTTATTTTTACAGTAGTCTCAAGACTTCTCCATCCATAAAGCACCAATGATAAAACATCTAGGTTAATGGTGAAAAGATTCTCCACAGTGGGGGATACCCAGAGAGGTTCACAGAGTTACATGAAGAAGAGAAGAGGGAAGAGGGAGATAGAGGTGACCAGGAGGAGAAGAGGGGGAATCAAAAGGGGAGAAAGCAATCTGGCCAGTAATCAATTCCCTATTTGCCCTCCACAGTCTGGTACACTCAGAGAGGTTCACAGAGTTCCACAGAGAAGAGAAGAGGGAGGAAGGACATAGAGGTGACCAGGAGGAGAGGAGGGGGAGTCAAAAGAAGAGACCAATCTAGCCTGTGATCAGTTCCCTAAGTGTTCTCCACAGCCTGGAACATCCAAAGAGATTCACAGAGTTTAGTAGAGAAGAGAAGGGGGATGGAGGAGATTAAGGTGACCTGGGGGAGAAAAGGAGAGTCAAAAGGGGAGAGAGCAATCAAGTCAGTAATCACACTCTTAAGTAAAAATGGGTACTGAAGATTGGATTCTTAGAGGTACAGAATTGATAACAAATACCAAAAAGCAAAGATTAAAAATCTACAGTAGAGGTTAGACTCTCAAAAATACAATATCAAAACCAAAACAAAACAAAATTGCAAAAGTTATTTAAAAATATAAATGAAATTTCCTTTAAAAATAGGGTCTTTTTTTCTAGGTAATAGGTTTTAAAAATGAAAATTAAAGGAGTAATAAAAAATTTAAAAATAAAAAATTAAACAATTAAAAAATGATATTAGTAAAATATATCTAGGAATTTCTCTGGAGCTGTTGAGGGTGGTGTGGGGTCAGTTCAGTTTCAGATAGTTCCTTGTCCCAGCTTATATTTCTTCTCAAGGTCTATAGGTCCCTTCCAATGTAGCTAACTACAGGGTTTTAATCTGTTGCACCCGTCATTTCCAAAGCTGTTCCCTCTTCTTTGTTTACTTTGGCTTCCTCTGTTTGCAAGTCTCTTCAGTATCTAACTTTCACCCTGACACAAGGGGGTGAAGGTGGTCATTTATTTAGGCTCACTTATTCAAGTGTGCTGCCAGGAGGGAGGTAAACTGCAAAAAATATTACTGGCATGTGTGAAGAGTGTTCACAGTGTCTCGGTCACACTGGGCTAGCCCCTGCTCTTGGCATGTTTGCTTTCCCAGTCTACACTGCTCAGGCTCCACGTTGCTCTGCTGGGGAACTCTCTAAGGCAGGCCCTGGGTTGCGTGCACTTCCCAGGTCTATGCTGCTCATGTTCAGGTTCTTGGGTACTCCATAAAGGCACAGACTTGATTGGGCCTGCATTTTGTGCCCTTCCCAGGTCTGAGCAGGTCAGGAGACCAGGTGCTTGGTGAGCACACTCTCCCCAGGTGCAGTGTGGCTTATCACCTCCCTGGTCCCAGCCGTTCAGTTTCCTGGGTGCACAGTGGGAGCACTGTCTCAGGTGTACCATGTGTCTCCTCTGGGGAGCTGATCTCTGGCTGCAACCCTCCTGGTGGATGTCAACCATCCAGGATCCCAGGAAGACTTGATTAGCAACTGGGAGCCTGCTCACAGTTTGGTACAGGGATGCTGTCTCTGGGGCCGAGTTTGCCCCTTGCCTTCTGGCTCTGGCTGTCACCCGCCTGCCTCTCTGCCTCCGGTGGGCAATGGGCCAGTCGGCAGCTGTCTAGCTCTCCTCTTGTATTCCGTCAGTCCTTTGTTCTGTGAGTGACCCCAGCAGTGCCTTAAGTTAGAGCTTTTTGCAGGAAAGTTCTCTCTCTTTCTCTTTCCTCTTTTTTTTTTTTTTCCCTTTTCCTCTCTCTGGCTGTTCCATGGTTTGGGTTGCTATCTCACCTTAACTCCCTCAGATTGCCCTCAGGGCATTTGGGCCCTGTCCTTACCCTAAGCAAGGCAGCCCGCGCCTCCCCATTCAGCCTCCTCTTGCTCGTGGTGGACACAAGTGTATGGGCTACTTCTCCACTGGGGATGCAGTTAGGCACGTAATCTGTGGGTTTTATTTATTTATTTTTTTCCTCCAAGTTATGTTGCCCTCTGAGATGCCAAAACTCCCCACAGATGCACAGTGAGAGGGTTTCCTGGAGTTTGGAAACTTCTCCTCTTTTACTACTCCCTTCCTGGGATGGGTCTCCATCCCTAACTCTTTTGTCTCTCTTTTTATCTTTTGTCTTACCTCCTTTCAAAGACAACAGGCTGCCTTTCGGGGTGCCTGGTGTCCTCCACCAGCATTCAGAAGTTGTTTTGTGGTATTTGCTCAGTGTTCAAATAATCTTTCAATGAATTTGTGGGGGAGAAAGTGGTCTCCCTGTCTTATTCCTCTGCCATCTTAGGACCACTCCCCCAACAATTAAATATTTAGGGAAAATTATATGTACTGTTGAGCTTCCCTGGTGGCCTCAGGGTAAAGAATTCGCCTGCAATGCTGGAGACCTAGGTTCAATCCCTGCATTGTGAATTTCCCCTGGAGGAGGGGGAAACATATTCCAGTATTCTTACCTGGAGGATCTCCATGAACAGAGGTGCCTGGAGGGCGACAGTCCAGAATTGGACATGACTGAACGACTAAGCGCATAAGCGTGCGCACACACACACACACACACACGTATTGTTGACGTGAAATAAAGAGACTGCCAGATCTTTCTTCAACCAAGGTAGGTTTACTCTGGATCAGCAGAGAACTGGAATTCAGGATCTTCAATCATGGGAAGCCACGTGCAAGTCCCCACATGGCAAGGGAAGGAGAATGCTTTCACAGAGAGGAAAAGGGCATTGGGTGAGAGGGCTGTAGGAAACAGAGTCCAAGGCTTTTTGGTGAAATCCTTACCAGGAGAGGAGTTGTTCTTCCTGTTGGTCTCTGCTATTGTTAACAGCTGCCTATGAGAGCTCCCCTCTTCTGTTGTCCAAACTCTGTTTAAACTGTGTATTTTCTTACAGTTGTCCTTTTTGACCAAAATTTCCCTCTGAAAGCATCACTGACCAAGAGTCATGATTTCCACTTTCTGCACTTTTTGTCTTTTAGGTCAGGAAGACTTGCATGGTGCAGTGTCTCACATCAGAGGGAACGTGCCTGTTGGAAATATATTCAGGTCACATTAGAATAACAAGGAGTGGTAGAAGGGGGCAGTTCTCAGGCACTTTCTATCTCAAGTCCATATCTTATCAAAATCATGGATGTTGGAGATCCTCTGAAGTGTTATCATCAAAGGTTTTGTAACAAACTTCCAACAGGCCAGGTCCAGATACCTTGGGAAAGCTCTCTTATCAGATGCTTTCTGCTTCAGTTCCAGGAAATCTTTACTTTCAGGCCCCAAGATGATGTGCAGATGTAGTCAGAGTTTGGCACTTTCTTTATGTGTGTCATGTTAACACGTGCAGTGTGTCCACTCAGGATGGGTCAGCAGTACTTGATGGGGACTTTTCCATTGAGGTTGAAGAAAGTTCTGGAGAAGTTTTTTCAGTAGATGAAATCTCCAGATTGCATAATATGATGCTTAATGTCTTCCTCTCCCAAGGGCATGCTGTGAAAAACTTGCTCTACCAAAACATGGTTATTTTTTAATAGAAGCAATTAAGCCCTTTCAGTATTGACCTCTGCAATAATCTCTCCTTTTATCAGCTGTGGGTCAAAAGAAGCAAGAGGCATTTTGTAACTATCTCAAAGGGTACACATTTGTGAGTGCCAAGAGCGGTGGATATGAGATTTGGAAGGATTAATGGCAATGTTTTTGGCCAAGGTTTTTGGAAAGTAAGTGAAAGTGAAAGTCACTCAGTTATATCCTACTCTTTGTGACCCCATGTGATACCCATACAATACATGGAATTCTCCAGGCCAGAATACTGGAGTGGGTAGCCTTTCACTTCTCCAGGGCATCTTGCCAATGCAGGGAGCCTTCACAGTTTTGCCAACTGAGTCTTAATAAAGTCATTGATGCATTTGACTAAACTAGAGGATTGAGGGTGGTTAGTACAGTGAAAGAGTAATAAAACTGGCCAGAGCAGACTTGTTGAAGCAGCTGGCCAGATAAATAGTTCCTTGACCATTATGAAGTTCTCAAAAATTTCCCCCAAGTAGGGATCATCTTTTCCAAAATGACTTTATCCACAGATAAGACCATAGCTGGTCAGCAATAGAAGACTTCAGTCTAGCATAAAAGCATACAAACCATGACTGAAGTGTATATCCATTAGTTGGAAGGAGTTGTGTAAAATCTCTTTGCGAGAACTCTAATGGTCCATTAGGCAGTTTAAAACATAGGGGAGTAATCCAAAGAGACCTCCCTGATGCCCTGAGGACAAGCAAGGAGGGTTTTTTTTTTTTTTGGGGCCATGTTAATATTTCCCTAGCGATATTGACTCATGAAGGTTATCATTTTGTCAGTAGCTCAATGGTTTAGTGCAGGTACAGTGCTGAGCAGTGGAAATTTTAGAGTCTCTGGTAGGATTGAGTTATTATTCAGTTCCAACCAGGGCTTGCTTTTTATTTTTTTAATCAAGACAACAATTATTGAATTTCCTGTCTTGTATTTTTCTTTTCTGAGGCTAACTGTTGTGTTTTTATAGCCAGTTTTTCTAAGTAATCATTGGGGAATTAACCTTTTGGAATGACAGAGGTTTGAAGGCTCATGGTCCTTTTAAAGGCAGCATTTCTTGCAGAAATATTAGCCAGGTGATTTCCCCTAGCTTCTAGATGGTCAAGTTTAGAATGCCCAGAGTGGTAAAATAATGCAGCAGGTTAAAGTATTGCATTTAATAATTCTTTATATGGAAATTTTTAAATTTTATTTCCACCAGAAGGAAGGAAGCTGCATTGCAACACTCCAAAATCATGTGCTATTCCAAAAGCATATTTACTGCCAGTATAAATATTGATAGTTTTTTGTCCTTGGCTAAAGTATAAGACCCTGTAAGAAGGTGTAACAGCCTGCTGGACCGAAGTAAACATACATAAAGATACTGTCTCAACAACATGAAAAGAAGTTGTAATACCATACCCAGAATATTTGCCATTGTCACCTTTGAAATAAGACCATTAGTAAGCCATGAGAAGTCAATGTTTTCCAGTGGGATTTCCTATAGACCATCATGAGTCAGGAGGTGATTCATCAGTGTTAAGCAGTCATGAGATACTTGGTTGATTACAAGAGTAGTCAGGTCAAGATTATTGCCATGTAAAGAGTAGCGTGAGGAATAGTTAACAAAAGGTTAGGCAGCTGGCTGGGAGACATTGTGATGAGAATTCAGAGAGTTTATACTGCAAGAGGTGAAAAAAATGCTTAAAGGAAATCCCACCATAATTTTCTCACTGAACTTAACCAAAAGGGCAATAGCCATATGGCTTAAAGGCAGGGGTGGGAGAAATTTCCATGTTCAGTGTTTTAGGGTACGTACTAGAAAGATATTCCCTTCCTTTTCATATACATAAAGGAAAAAAAAAATCTGATAGTTGAGATTCCCAAGGGCAGGTGGGTTCATCAAACTCTGTTTTAAGATCTTGAAGTCTATGTCATCAGCTTCTTGCCATAAAATTGAGTTCAGGATGTTACTATTGAGTGAAACATACATCAGTTTGCCCATGGAGAAAGACTTGGAATCTAAGTTCAGCAACAACCAACTAACCCAAGAAAACTTTGCAGTTGTCACTGAGTTTTGAGTTTGGGGACACTTAGTATACCCTGAAATCTGTCTGGATCTATGTGTATCCCTTGTTCTTATATCGGATGACCTAAATATCCAACCTGGGTTTGGCAAACTGCATTTTTTTCCTTTGGCAAACCTATAGCTTTTTAAGGCCAAAAGCTTTAGAAAGTGGATGCTGTCTCCTATGATGAGACATGAGAAACAGAGTAAAGAAGCAAATCATCCACAGAGTACGGCAAAGTAGAAACTCTAGGAGCTTTATGTCCCAGATCCAACTTCAAGATTGGTAAGAAATAGGGACTCTAAGTATAACCCTGAGGCATTACCATCCAGGTGAATTATTTTTCTTCCAAAGTGAAGGGGAAAAGGTACAGACTAGCTTCATTAACTGGAATACTAACTAACTAATGCAGTGCATAAATCAATTATTGTAAAGAATTTACTTCCAGTGGAAACAGATGTTAGTAATATATGAGGATTAGGGACAACAGGATTTTGAGGGATAACAATGTTGTTTATCTCTTGGTGGTCCTGGACAAACTATCCTCTATCCTCAGCTCTTATGTTTTTCTCACCAGTAAAATAGAAGCGTTACAAGGGCTAGTATTAATACAACAGATAATGAGGCCCTGCGCTTTCAATCTTCAATTATGGGTTTTATTCCTTGAAGGAATTTCTTCACTTATAAGGTATTGATTAATTCTGGGAAAAAGTTTTGACAGATGTATACAAATTTTCATCAGATGCACTGTGAATTTCACCAACATCAGACAGAGATTTTTCCTATAAGGTCAGTGTTAGCTGATTCAGCAGGGACAAATGATCTGTTCCGTGTTTCCAGAATCTCTTCTAGTACCACCAGAGATTAAACAAATGAAAGATGTCAAAGGCTTGTTTAATTCATCTGATGGGTTATGTTGATTATTGTCGATTTCTAAAATCATTTCCTCCTTTTGGAGAAGGAAATTCTGACATGATACTACTGTAAGAAGTCTCAGACTAATAAATGAATAGGAGCAGAGGAGCTAAGGGTGAAAGAGTGTGTATCTCTCAAAGTACCCAAACAAAAAGGAATAGATTTAAAGAGAGGAACTCCTTGAGATTCATTAGAAATCCTCACTATTTAAACTGTTTCAGTGCTCTTAGGCAGGAACTGTTTTATACTCGTGGAGTTGGACACCAAAAATATGATTCCAAAATCAGTCAGGACTGGAAGAGTTTCATCACCCATCTAGAAAAATGTTTCCACAAGCCAATTAACAGAGAGGATTGAAAAGCATACCTGTAGTTCCTCAGAGCCCCTTCGTTGAGAATTTGGAAGGCAGGTCATTGGAAAGACCAGTTAGAGAGCTGCAGTCACTGAAAGCACTTAATTTGTAACAATCTCGTTTACAATGTCCTGACTCTTCACATTAGTAGTGGAAACTTGTAGGTTTCTATTAGGAGCCTTCCTTTGTTGGAATTGAAAAGTAAGAATTTTGTCAGTCTTCCTTTTAGGTGACTCATCTAGTCTAATAGAAAGCTGATTTGCCAGATCAACTAAATCTGGAGTGGCCGTAGTTTCCCATTCTATCCTAATCTTTTTTGCTAGAAGGGAAGGCCACTGTTCAGCCCATTAATAAACATAGAATTAAAAGCTACTAGAGTGGAATCAGTGTCCAAAGACCAGAACTTTCTTTAAAGGCAATCTGAAGTCTATCATAATAATCATGAGCTGGTTCATCAGACTTTTGGATGTAAGAAATGTTGCAAAATTGGATTTTGTTTCAATCAACAGGTTTTGGAAAAGCCCTGGGATTTGTTCAGTGAATCATCAGAGCCTGATCATATAAGTCAAAGCATTGGTCTGCTGGTTGTAATTCCAGAGACCTTTGAGGGCTTTCCTAATTGGTGGTTTTCATCCAATGCTGGCCCTGGCCTTCAACAAAAAGCATATGAACTAGTTGATATAAGTCAGAGAAACTAGGTTGATAAATTTAAATGAAAATATTAAATTCCTCAACATATCTGTAAGGGTCTTTGGTTACTTTGCAAAAATCTTTTATTATGGCTTGCAGTTCAGCTTTGGTCCAGGAATACAAGAAATTAAGGGTTTAGCCTCTAGCTCCTCAGGAGGATTAATTTTAAAGGAACATATTCTGACAAGTTCAGAAAATAGGGGTGTGGGGAAAGATTCAGAGAAAAGGAGAAGTTTGGTAAGGGAATTAGTATGGATAAATTGAGAGAATAGTGGAGGTATAGGCATCAGGGAAAAGAGGGAAGAAGATACTGCAAGAGGGCAGAACTTGAGACAGAGAAGCCAAGGAAGAAGAATCAGGTTCTTTGGGAGCCAGTTTATTATTATTGTTTTTTAATAATTTGCTTGCCTCTGTTGGTTTCTGATAATGTTAGGAAGTCTCAAAAAACAATTGAAATAAGTATCACACTCAGTTCTGAAAATTTCTGATTTATTGTATTCCAATTCAGGTTAAAAGAAATTAAGTTTGAGGATTTCAAAAGTTCCCCACATAGGACATTGATATTTCATATCATCTTTGGTTAGGTCAGTCCATTTGGTTAGAAATATGCATGAGGAAGGTTTTCTTTTAACTAATTAATTTATTTGTTTTGGCTGCTCTGGGTCTTCATTGCTGCATGTGGGCTTTCTCCATTTGTGATGAGTGAGGTCTACTCTCTATTTGCAGTACGCTGGCTTCTCATTGTGGTGGCTTCTCTTGTTGAGGAGCCCAGGCTCTAGGCACATGGGCTCAGAAGTTGCAGCTCCCAGGCTCTAGAGTATGGGCTCTATAGTCGTGGCACATGGACTTAGTTGCTTTGAGGCATATCGGAGCTTCCTGAATCAGGGATCGAACTCATGTTCCCTGCATTGGCAGATGGATTCGTAACTACTAGACCACCAGGAAGTCCAAACTTTGGGTTTTAAACATAAAATTGCCAGAGTGGGGGCATGGGTGGGTCTCAAAATGCTGATATAACTGGAATTGCATTTCCTAGATGTTTTTCCTCTAAAGAACTATCTTCAAACAGCTTACAGCATTAACGGCTCAATTAAAACAACTTACAAGCCAATCCCAGCAAGCCCTGTGAAGACAGCTTTGTCCTTCCTGGAGGAGTCAAGCCAAAGATTTTCTTTTAGAGCTAATTTCCAGAGGGCAGCCCTTCCAAAGGAATAGGCTGAAGGCTGAAAACCCAGGCACTGTTCTCGAGAAACAGCCCCTGTTATGCAAGGTGTGGATTGAAGGCTAGTCAGCTTCAGTAAAACAGTCTGATCTCAAAATCAGACCAAAGTGCTAGATGAGTTTTCACACACAGAACAGGCCTTAAGCAGAAGGATCAAACCTTTGAATAAACCCTGAATAAAGCCTGGAAAGCTTCAAACACAAGGAGGGCATGAAATTAGATCTGGAAGAAAGATGTGCTTTCAAACTCTAGGCTTGGCAGGAAAAGCAGGGAACACCAGTGGCTTAGTTGTGGGTACTGCACCTGTTTGCTCACCAGCCCTACAGCCATTGCTAGTCTTCTCTGGGCCCTCTATGGGCCACCAAAATGTTGATCTGAAACAAATAGACTACAAGATAGTTCTCTAGAAAAATGAATTAATTTGAGATAAGGATAGGATTGCAATTCTTGGTCTGCAGCCATGGCAAGCCACATGCAAGTCCCTGCATGGCAAGGGATGGAGAATTGTTACAGAGGGGAAGGAAATCGGGAGGACTGTGGTAAACGCAGAGTGCATGGGTTTTCACTGACTGTGTCCCTGCCAGGAAAGAAGAGGAATCTTTCTTCTTCTTGGGTTCTGCTATCATTGCAGAATGTGAGAGCTCCACTTCTGCTCTTTCCACTCACTCTCTCTCTCTCTCTCTCTATATATATATATATAGATAGATAGATAGATAGACAGATAGATATTTTTATGTTTTGAAGTTAATAAAATTGTTAACAATTAAAAATATGTATGAAAAAGTGTTAGTTGCTCAGTCATGTATGACTCTTTTCAACCCCATAGATTGTAGTTTACCATGCTCCTCTTTTCATAGAATTCTCAAGGCCAGAATACTGGAGTGGGTAGCCATTCCTTTCTCCAGGGGATATTCCTAACCCAGGAATCATATGTTTCCAATATATACCAGTCAATCACATGCCTTCATCATATTCTTCAGTAAGACATGGGAGCCTTTATACAAATTCCAGTAAAATCTCGGTTTTCTTTGTGCTTGACTCCAGAACTACCTTAGTAGAGGCACTATTGGCATTGGCAGCATTTCTGGCCCTTGCATATTAAGTAACAATGGTACTTCGAAGGCATTATGACAGTCAATAAGGTCCCTCAGGACTTCCACTTCAACTCAGGATATATTAATTGAAATATACACATGTAACGTTGTCCTCATGCTATAAAACCTTACGGCTAATTTCATAGTTGACAGTGAAAGACTCTCTGCTTTTCCTCTAAATACCAGAACAAGGCAGTAACATTCCATTTAACATTTTACTGAAAGGCATACAGATTAGAAAGGAAGAAAACAAAAAACTGTATTCACAGATTGTGTGATTGGTTATATAGAAAATTCTGAAGATTCTCCAGAAATCCCTACTACAACTAATAAGTGAGTTTAGCAAAATCCAAGAATATAAATTCAGTACACAAAATTAACTTGCATTTCTATAAACTAGCCACAAACATTTGAAAAAATGCAATAAGCATCTATACATATGTATTTGGTCTTCCCAGGTGGCTCACTGGTAAAGTATGCCTGTCCACACAAAAGCCATAAAAGACTCAGGTTATATTTGGAAAAGACCATGATGCTGGGAGGGATTGAGGGCAGGAGGAGAAGGGGATGACAGAGGATGAGATGGCTGGATGGCATAACCAAATCGATGGACATGGGTTTGAGTGGCTTCTGGGAGTTGGTGATGGACAGGGAGGCTGGTGTGCTGCAGTTCATGGGGTTGCAAAGAGTCAGACACGACTGCATGACTGGAATGAACGGAACTGAAGCAATGAAACTATTGGAAAAGTAAAGTAAAACCTTTTTAATTTGTGGCTATATCAAATTACATAACAGGACATAAACGTGAAATATAAGAGGAAAAATTATAACAAACTTTATCAAGCTTAAGATTCATTTTCTTTAAAAAAAAACACTGTTAATAAAATGAAAATATGTCATGGACTGACACAAAATATTTACAGTACACATTTCTGACTAAGAGTTTGCATGAAGAATTTATAAATAATTCTCAATTCAAAACTAAGGAAATAAATAATTTAGTTTAAAATAGATAAGCAATTTGTCCACTTTAACAAAAAAGAAATATGAATATTAAATTGATACATAAAGAAAGATTCAAAATTATTTCTAATAAAGAAAGTGCAAACTAAAACTAAAATGAGATACTAATACTCACCAACAGCTATGAAAACAGCAAAAAGTTTTTAAAAGTTAAGATAGAACAGCTGAGTATACCAAGTGCAAACGAGGATGTGGAGCAACTAGAACTCTGTCAAGACTGCTTGGGATGCAAAATCACACAGCAAAACTGGAATACAGTTTGAAGATTCCTTATAAAGTTAAATTTACTGTATAATTCAGAAATGCCAATTCCAGCTATTTACCCAAAGATGCGAAAACTGCAGTATCCATTAAGCCTTCATACATTGTCCACCCAAACCTTTATACACAGTCTCCCCATATTAAATCTCTAGTATCAGCCACTTAAAATACTATTTTTCCTGTATACTTAAATATAAGTATACTTAAATATATGAATTTTAAATCACCAATATTTGAAAGAATACTAGAAAAAATAAAGAGATGAAATTGAAATTTAATGCACTGGAATCTTTAAGATATGGTTTAATGAACCACAAAGTAAGGACATTTATGAAAAAAAACTTCCTAGTAGTATATTCATATAAATATGGTTTGCAGATGACTGCTTCTTGAAGGAGAAAAGCTGAACCAATTGTTTGTGAAATTTCAACTTAAGGCACAGATGATCACTTTATTTTTATGTATACTGCAGAGCATGACATTATGTTTTATGATGATGGATTTTATTAGCTTTGTAAAGAAGACACTCTGTATTATTTTCTTTATTTTAGAATATTTTGCTATGCTATTTCTTTGTGACAAAATAGACACTGGATTTACAGTCCTTCTATGTGAACTTGGGAAAGTTAAGCAAGCTTATCAAGTGATTAATGGGCTGAACTGTGTCCCCCAGAATTCATCTGTTGCCATAGATATAAGGGCTCCCCAGTGGTTCAGTGGTAAAGCATCTGCCTGCAATGCAGGAGCGGCGGGGAGAGGTGGGTTCTATCCTTGGGTCAGAAAGATCCCCTGGAGATGGGCATGGCCACCCACTCCAGTATTCTTGCCTGGAGAATCCCATGAAAAGAGAAGCCTGGCGGGCTACAGTCCATGGGGTCACAAAGAGTTGGACATGATTGAAGTGACTTTGCATGCACAATGCCCAGTAGTTCAGATTGTAATTGTTTTGTAGATTGGGTTTTTAAAGAGGGAGTTAGGTTAAAATGATGTTAGGGTGGGCCCTAATCCAATTTTAATTGATGTCATTATAAGAAGAGGAAATTGGGCAGAGACATTCACACAGGGAAAACACAGGGGGAAGATAGCCATCTACAAACCAAGGAGAGAGCCCTGAAATGAACCAAACCTGCTGAACCTTGATCTCAGACTTCTAGACAGTAAAGAATCCGCCTGCAGTGCAGGAGACCTGGGTTCAATCCCTGGGGCGGGAAAATCCCCTGGAGAAGGGAATGACAATCCACTCCAGTATTCTGGCCTGGAAAATTCCACAGACAGAGGAGAGTGGGGGACTACAGTCCATGGGATCCCCTAGAGTTGGCCACAACTGAGCAGCTAACACACAGTCTCCAGAACTATGAGAGAATAAATTTCTGTTTTCTTTTTTTTTTTTTTTAAAGCCAGTCTATAGTACTTTGATGTGGCAACAGCTAGAAGGCTATTATATTAGTCTTTTCATCAATGAAATGGGGATGAAAATAATTTATATCATAGGGGATATAAGGCAAAATGATATTTTATTGCCCATCTTCATTTCTCTACCAATTAAAACAAATCTGTATTCTAGGCATGGATAAAACAAAGTTGAATTAATTACATATTACATTTATGCTCCCCAAACATATTAGAAACTACTAACTACTACTACTAAAAACTATGGATAAATAATATTGCATATAACAAAACATAGTTCTCCTTTAGAAGATCTGCTCTTGTATATTTTTATAATGACCATTTTTCTCCCCCTTTTGTCCTTTGAATAGGATTAGGAAGTTAAAATAGTTTTTCTGTGGAAACTAATAGTTCAGGACACTTAATCATTAATTGTGTAGGTGTAGTAATAAAACTTTCTTTGCTTTGTAATAAAAAAAAAACAAAATAAAAAAGAAACAAACCAAAAAAACCCACTACATAAATTTCCATAATTCTATGGAACCGAATATAATTCAAGCTTGAATTTCTGCAACCTTACAGAAGTATCTTTTTCATATTAATAATAATTTAAATGTTAATATGGTAACAAAATTATATTACACAAAAAATAAATATATATTCATATGCTCATTTATTCAGGACAAGTTTTTATATTCTTTTAGATTCAGTATTTTTTCTATTTGTTCATATTTTTATATAAATTTAGAGTGTTTATATACTCGTACCATCTCATTATTGCTATTCTTATTATTCAAAGAAGTTTTTTCACATCTTTAAATAGTTACCCAATTAAAAATAGTCAATCGTGATTAAACTATATTTTATTTAAATATTTTACTATTGAGTATTTTTGCAAATTAATTGACAATACAATTAATTAGTTTTTGAAATTCAAGGTCCTTTAAATAAAGCATTTTGGGAAGTTTTCTTATTAATTATGTAATGCTGCAACATGTGTTCTGTGAAGCAATTTGCTAAGTTAATACCTAGAACATTAATTCTTAATAGCTTTGGAGCTATAATTGATTTTAATTACAGGTCATATTTAGGAGTAAACAGTATGCTATTGAGAGAGCTTAGAACAAGCACTGATGATTGATGGCATCACTTTATTTTCTAGAGTCAGAGAGGCTGCTGCTCCTAAGTCGCTTCAGTTGTGTCCGACTCTGTGCGACCCCATAGACGGAAGCCCAGCAGGCTCCCCTATCCCTGGGATTCTCCAGGCAAGAACACTGGAGTGGGTTGCCATTTCCTTCCCCAGTGCATGAAAGTGAAAAGTGAAAAGTGAAAGTGAAGTCACTCAGTCAGAGAGAGGATATTCCTTTAAATTTTTGGTCCACAAGATTTTTGTTTTCTAACTCACCGGTGACACACACCATTGCAAATTCAAATTTTCTATATGAGCACATTAACTTGCATCTCAAATTACTAAGGTAAAAATCACTGCACAGAAAATAAACTATTTTAACTATTTTTTAAAAATTTAAAATATGTAGCTAGTAGACATCTAGTATATATACGAGGGAAAATTGTGGTGCTGGAAACTGCAATAAATATATACACTAAAGTGCCCTAAGGTCTTCCCTGGTGGCTCAGAGGTTAAAGCGTCTGTCTGGAATGCAGGAGACCTGGGTTCGATCCCTGGGTCAGGAAGATCCCCTGAAGAAGGAAATGGCAACCCACTCCAGTACTCTTGCCTGAAGAATCCTATGGAGGGAGGAGCCTGGTAGGCTACAGTCCATGGGGTCGCAAAGAGTCAGACATGACTGAGTGACTTCACTGACTAAAGTGCCCTAGTTTTCGGTTATCTCTTTGAAGGCAATTTCTGTTCTTTAAGAAAAGCTTCACTTAATTTTAAATTCAATTTCATGCAAGTTACTGTGATTTTGATTCAGCATTCAATCCCACCTGACAATTTGCAATTATAAATTAACTCTCAAGGCTTATCTATTGTACCCTGAGCTATTAACCACTAAGGTTCATAGACACAAGTGCCTTCAGTACGATAGTTTGTTCACGATATCTGACACACATTTGTATGCTAATATTAAATTCTTAAAACTGCTGAGATTCTGGTAATTTCTCTTTTTGTGTGTCTCCTGTAATGATGTGTCAAATGGGAAATATAAAGAAATTTAAAACAACCGTTAATTCACTGGACAAGTCAAGAATTCATCTTTTCTGTTAGACAGAGGGACTTAATCTTTTGCTGTTGCATACATTTAGTGGAATATCTGTGCCAATCATGAACCTTAAATCTGTTGTTAATTTTCCCCAGTTTGAACACTACTTTTAGTTTGAACAGTGGTCTGAGGATGCATACATATGACATACATCAAGTTATTAAATCAAATTAAGTCATTTGCTGAACAAAATGTGTTTTTAGTTCAATGGTGCTACATGGTCATGGGACTAATGAAACTATCACAGTGATTTCAGCGATGGTGAAGGCCACTCACCCGATATATATTCCAATTAGACAGGGGATTATATTTCAAATTAGCTGTCTAAAACCTTGTTATTAGCAACTAGATTGCACAAAGAAATATTAAAGTGAAAAGTGTTGAATTAACACAAAACTATTACTGACATACTAACAGCACTGCAATTGGAAATTCATACACAATGTATCTAAATATTTAAAAGTTATAAATCAAACCAAAACTGCTAAGTAAAATATATTATATTGCCCTCCCAGAACATATATATCTTTTTTTTTTCATATATATCTTATAAGGAGAAAAGTTCAAAGCAAAGGACATGTGTAAGCTATGGCTTCTGGATGAGTGAAGGTATGCAAAATATCAAAGATGACTGAATTTGATGGTTGCGAACATCTGGATGTTCTGATAATGGGCAGGGAATATTTGAATGAGAAAATTTTTTTTTAAAGTGTAACTGATTTTTAAATTTTTTCCATACATTTTAAAAGTTTTGTTCCAGAAAAAATTGATTTGTTAGAGTCAAGATTTTAACATAATTGGCATTTTAATGGCAGTGGTAATTATTGGGAGACAATCTTACATGGATCTCTTAATTTTCTGCACATTTTGTAAGCAGCAGCACAGACTGTCCTTTGTTTCAGTCTGTTTTCAAGAATATTTGTGTAGAGAATAGTCTTGGAAAATTGAGTTACTTACTAAATAGTGTTGCAAAGGGCAGGAGTGTTCACGCTCATTGTTTATGATTTCCTGTGCTAAGTTTAGGGCTCCTTCCTTCTAATGTAACACACAGACGCCCTTTGGACCACCCTGTGGGAACTGGCCCTTGGGCACCCACCATAGACATGCTGATACTCTGACTACCACCAGTGCTATGAGGAACAAAATGCTTTTGGTCTCTGAACCAGAAATCTTCTAACAGAAGCTATGAGACTTTGGCCAGCTAACAAACTAGTTCACCAGTAGGGTAAATTCTCCTGAGCTTTCAGAAGCATGGGGCAATGATCGAAATAATTATTCATTTTGAGTAATTGTTAATCATATTGCCATAATCAATATTTTATGTAATATATAATTACTGGCAAGATCATCAAAAGTATTAAATGATAAAATGTATACTGTTACCTAATAACTATACTACCAAACATGTAAATTAAAATAAAGAAAAATTAATATTAAATTTTTTTATTACTTCCATATTTGAGCTAATATTACCTTGCCCCCAAATTTTAAAATATCTTTAAAACTAAGTTAAAAGTTTAAATACAAATCTAGCTAGCAAAATTAAATTATAATATTCTGGATCATTCTGTGCTGCACTCAATATGCCAGCAAATTTGGAAAACTCAGCAGTGGCTACAGGCCTGGAAAAGTTCAGTTTTCATTCTGTTCACAAAGAAAGGCAATGCCAAAAAATGCTCGAACTACCGCACAATTGCACTCATCTCACACACTGGCAAAGTAATGCTCAAAATTCTCCAAGTCAGGCTTCAACAGTATGTGAACTGAGAACTTCCAGATGTTCAAGCTGAATTTAGAAAAGGCAGAGGAACTAAAGATCAAATTCCCAACATCAGCTGGATCATTGAAAAAGCAAGAGAGTTCCGAAAAACATTTCTGCTTTATTAACTACGCCAAAGCCTTTGACTGTGTGGTTCAAAACAAACTGTGGAAAATTCTTTAAGAGACGGGAGTACCAGACCAGCTGACCTGCCTCCTGAGAAATCTGTATGCAGGTCAAGAAGCAACAGTTAGAACTGGACATGGAACAACAGACTGGTTCCAAATAGGGAAAGGACCACATCCAGGCTGTATATTGTCACCCTGCTTATTTAGCTTATATGCAGAGTACATCATGTAAAATACTGGGCTGGATGATGCACAAGCTGAAATTAAGACTGCTGGGAGAATTATCAATAACCTCAGATATGCAGATGACACCACCCTTATGGCAGAAAGCAAAGAGGAACTAAAGTGTCTCTTGATAAAAGTGAAAGAAGAGACTGAAAAAGCTATCTTAAAACTCAACATTCAAAAAACTAAGATCATTGCATCTGGTTCCATCACCTCATAGCAAATAGATGGGGAAACAATGGAAACTGTGACAGAATTTATTTTCTTGGGCTCCAAAATCACTGCAGATGGTGACTGCAAACATGAAATTAAAAGACGCTTGCTCCTTGGAAGAAAAGCTGTGACCAACCTAGACAACTTATTAAAAAGCAGAAATATTACTTTGCCAACAAATGTCCATCTAGTCAAAGCTATGTTTTTTCTAGTAGTCCTGTATGGATGTGAGAGTGGGACCATAAAAAAAGCTGAGCACTGAAGAAATGATGCTTTTGAACTGTGGTGTTGGAGAAGACTCTTGAGAGTCTCTTGGACTGCAAGGAGATCCAACCAGCCAAACTTAAAGGAAATTAGTCCTGAATATTCATTGGAAGGACTGATGCTGAAGCTGAAACTCCAATACTTTGGTGACCTGATGCTGAGTTCTGACTCATTTGAAAAGACCTTGATGCTGGGAAAGATTGAAGGCAGGGGTAGAAGGGAATGGCAGAGATTGAGATGGTTGGATGGCATCAGAAAGTCAATGGGCATGAGTTTGAGCAAGCTCTGGGAGTTGGTGATGGACAGGGAAGCCTGGTGTGCTACAGTCCATGGGGGCCTCAAAGAGTCGGACACAACTGAGTGACTGAAATGAACTGATATCCATCTAATTTCCAGTGTGAAACTATCAGATTTTATGCAGTTTCTGTATGAAATATACATGTATACAAATTTAGGCATATTATGTATTGATTATTAAAATGTTCCTTTCTACTGGAGGGAAAGGGAAGAAGAGTAAACAGTATAAAACACCTCTGAAATACTCATAATCACCAGAATTAACTGTTCAAGAACTTAAAGGTAAACGCTGGAAGAAAAATGTAAATCTATGTCCCATTTCTCCAAAATCAGCAACTGTGAAAAGATCTTTGCTTTTCTTCTACCTAACCTAGGAAACCTGACACTTGTCCAAAGTTCCTAGATATAAAATTTCTCAAGCCTCTCAAAGAACACTAAAAAGGATGCTAGTACATTTGAGTTCCCATGGAATAAAGGACGTATATTTCACTCTATCATGTCTCCTTATGTATTTAGTCTTGGAGAAAGGACTCATAAAGGAGAGGTGGAGAGAGGTGACCAATGTGTGTTAGGATCTTAGCTGTGCTCAAAATCATGTCACAACAGCCCTGACAATATTCCTCTATCCTTTTCTCCTAACCTGCTTATTCACCAAAATGTTTGGTTTGATTATTAAATGTATAAAGACCTGACTCCTATGCCTTGACTGGGGACAACTCTAAAGGGCTATCTGAGCTCCAAGCTTCCTATGGAATTGACTAAGACCTTCATTATAACTGCATTGCTGTCCGTGCCTCTGCCTCATCTGTCCTCTTTTTTTTTTTTTTTTTTTTTCCTACTTCCTCACAGTATCTGATCCCTTGAGTACTCTCCAATTAATTCCCTGCTGGCAAACATCCCTCTTAGAACCTGTTCCCCAGAAAACCCTTCCTAAGAGATAGGTGCCTGACAAGGTCTAAGGGAACAGATTCTAAAATAGGATTTTGAAGCTGATATCCACTGGGAGCTGATAATACTTATTCTGTCACTGGCGGTAGGTGTCATAAGGAATTTGGCTTATCTCGTGGTACAATTGTTAAAGTTGTTTTTTTTTTTTTTTTCAAGTGGTGAAGTTGCACAGAATACCAAGTAAAGAGAATGTACTAGTGAGTGATGGGTGGCTTTAGAGAGGTTCAACTGCATTAGGGGTTGCAAGGACAATAAACATTGATGCACTGGAGAAAGACAATGCTGATACTGATTAACTAATTAAATGAGAGTTAATTGTGAAACCCAGAAGGCCTCTTTTGCAGTATATAAAAAGACTTTTATTACTTGTAGCCAGAAGGAAGGAAGAGTTGATCATAAAACCCCTCTCTTAAAAGTAGAACATCTCCAGAGAAGGTGAATTCTCATTTTTAGCTAATGTCCTATACAAACATAAGGCCTTGATTGGCAGAAGCAAGATCCTGAGACGGGATGGCATGGTGGGTCATTCCACTTGAAAAGACTTGAAACTCCTTACATATGAACCCTCTGACTCTGTAGCAGTGGCCCACTCCTTTCTATCAGAGACTTGATGAGGATGCACAACATGACGCTTCATAAAGACCCCACCCTATCATTTATTCCTGATTTTGGTCACAAGACCTGTAAGCAAAGTCCTATTGCTACATAATCCAGCCAGTGGTCTATATTGTTTTGTGCTGTGTGTACTTAGTCACTCAGTCATGTCCAATCCTTTGTGACCCCATGGACTGTAGCATAACAGGCTCCTCTGTCCATGGGGATTCTCCAGGCAAGAATACTAGAGTGGGTTGCCATGCCCTCCTCCAGGGGATCTTCCCAACCCTGGGATCAAACCCAGGTCTCCCGCATTGCAGGTGGATTCTTTACCATCTGAGCCACCAGGGAAGACCCTATATTGTCTTATCCTAGTGCTAAGTTAGCTATTCTAAAGTCTGTTAAAATATAGTCCAAAGGGACTTTAACCCTCTGGACAGTCAAAAGAATATCATAGAAATTAAATTGTATAAGCAGAAACTCAGAAAAGGAAAGATTGGAAGACTGAGTTCAAGTCCAGCTGTGGAAGCAGAATTTGGTGGACCTATAGGAGTGGACACAAAGTGTAAAAGACCTTTGCATCACATGTTAGCTTCCACTGAATGATATACATTATAAAAGGCAATATACACACACCAAAAAAAATGGTAGAAGGAGAAGTCTACTATCATCTAGGTACTTGACTTTGGAGAATTTGTGCTTTCTTTTCCCATAACTATGGGAAATAGAAAGTCTGAGGCTCTGATTTTCAGAGAGGAAATGGTTCCACAAGAGAATACAGTAAGAATAAAGTTAAAATTTAAGCTATGGCTTCCACTTAGTCACTGTGGACTAAGAGATCAGGAGACAGGAAAGAGTTCCAAGCCTGGTTATTGATCTTGCTGATATGAAATATGGAGAGTGTTATTAAGGAGGAGGCTGGACTTGTTTAACTTAGCATAATGTCCTAAGTTTCTTCTATGTTGTCTCATATGGCAGGATTTCTTTCTTTTTTAAAACTGAATAATATCCAATGTTTGCTTATACCATATGTATCCATTCATCCATTATTGGATATTTAGGTTATTTCTACATCTTGATTGTTGTGAATAATGCTGCAAGAAATGCAGTCAATCCCTTGGGGAGCTTGGGGGCTAGGATTGACTGACTGGTGCCTCTGCTGTGATCATGTTGACCTCCCTCTGAGCAATTCTAAATCTTTCTTCTCCAATTAACTTGTCTGCATGCAAACCTCCCTTCCAGAATCTGTTCCTGGGGAAGCCAACCTAAGACAACTAATTTTGTATAAGATTAGAATAGTTAGATGATTTGGTTCATTTTCATTATTTATTTCAGAAGTCTTATTACGTATACTCATTGTTGGTAGTTGAAGGCTCCTGCATCATATTTTCCTCTTCAGGAAGCTTTTATATGGAAGAGACATCAGAGACATGTTCCTTTATGTTTCAGGGCCCATGCTAATTCTATAGCATTTGTTCTGTATTTCTAGTTACATAATTACTGGATAACTTGCCTTTGGGGATTTAGTATACTTTATCTCAATGTCTATTCAGCTCTCCTCTTAAACTCTAATTGTAATTCCAAAAGATAAATTAAGTTGGTTGCTTGTCAGTGGAGATTACAGTGTATGTTATTGCTGTCCCCTGACGGGAAACAGATCAGACAAAATACCCTTGACTTTATGTTGATTTATAATCACTCTTCTAGGGGTTCATATTACAGTATACTATGAATAGAGTGCAAGGGATTCTTGAAAAGTGTTTATCGGTCTGGGACCCTAGTTGAAAGAAAAGAAAATAATTCTGTATGTATAATAAGAAAAGGAATTTATCAAAAAAGCATGGAGTACCATATACACACACACACACATAAGTATGTGTGTGTGTGTGTATATGTATATATATATATATATATAGTAGTAATTTAGTCGCTAAGCCATGTCGGACTCTTGCGACCCCATGGACTATCGCCTGCCAGGCTCCTCTGTCCATGGGATTCTCCAGGCAAGAATACTGGAGTGGGTTGCCATTTTCTTCTCCAGGGGATCTTCCCAACCCAGGAATCGAACCCAGGTCTCCTGCATTACAGGCAGACTCTTTACCATCTGAGCCAGCAGGGAAGCCCAAGTATGTATGTATATATGTATATATATATATAAAACACAATAATTGAGAATATTAATATACCTCTAAAAAAGGAGTCCACAATTTTTTTAAAAGTCCATACTGGAAATATTTTTGTCTTTATGGGCCATACAATCTATACACTTTCTCAAATTTGCCTTTGTAGCATGGAAAAAGTATAGACAATATGTAGACAAATTCACGTGGCTGTGTTACAACAAAACTTTATTTATAAAAATAGAGACCTAATTGAATTTGTCCCAAGACCTAGTATACGAACTCCTGCTTAAAATACTGGTGCATTTATTCAACTTTCCGTGTATTGTCATTCCCTCCAACTCACCACATTTTAAAATAATTCTATCAAATATGGATTGTCACAAATCAATTATGTACTCTTCAATTACCATTATGTCTACCTTCTACCTGAGTTCTAAATAATGTATATATAACACCCCACTAGTCCTTTTGAGAAACTTTCTCCAGACATATTTTTGTTCCCTGAGTTTCTGCAAGATCACAAACGTTCTTCTGTGACCTCTTATTTGAAGGTCTATTTGATTACACATAACTTCCCTGGTTCACATTTTCTTTCATATTTACTCCAATTGTGGCAAAATATGCTGCCTTCAAAATGCCTGATGCTAATCTGATTCTTTTATTCCTTAAATGCTGCCTAGTCTTTTTGCCTGTATGGCCATATAAGCTATTTTTTTGTTGTTCCTTTTTTCTATAGCCCAGTAGTTTTGCTAGATTTGACTGGATGCTATCATTTAGTATCAGTTTGCTCAGTAAACAATGTGCCCTTTTTAAAAGTTGGCCTATATATATTTTTTTTTTTTGCTTTTTTTATTATGGTTTTTAATAGTTTTATTATACTGCTTTGATTAGTCTTCTTTGGAAATTGCTTTCATCTGTAGAATAGGTTTTCTTTGCTTCTATATCTAAAATCTTCACTCAAAAATTTTTATATCTCTTTTAAAACTTTTGTTGGAACTTAAAAAAAAAGGTTTCCTTTATCTCATATATTTTTCAGATACTGTATTTGAAGTATTTGCTCAAGTTAGAAAGTGTTAGTCACTCAGTCATGTCCAACTCTTCGTGACCCTATGAACTGTAGCCTGCCAGGCTCCTCTGTCCATGGGATTTCCCAGACAAGAATACTGTAGTGGGTTGGCATTTCCTTCTCCAAGGGGTCTTCCCAACACAGGAATCAAACCCAGGTCTCCGGTGTTGCAGGCAGATTCTTTACCATCTGAGTCATAGGGAAGCCCATCACTGGGTTATTTAACCAACAGAAATTTATTGTCTCACAGTTCTGGAGACTGGAAGTCAGAGATTAAATGCTGGCAGGGTTGGTTTCTCACGAGGCCTCTCTCTTTGGTCCCAGGGATACTTTTCTTGTGTCCTCACCTGGCCTTTCTTCTGTGCAAGGGCATACTGATGACCCTTCCTTTTCTTACAAGAATACCAATCCTCCTGGATTAGGGTCTCACCCTTAAGACCTCATTTAACTTTAATTAACTCCTTAAATCCATTATCTCTAAATATAAACATGTGAGGTTAGGGCTTCAATCTAATAAATCTTTAATGAACAATAACAGCTTCCCTGGTGGCTCAGATGGTAAAAAAATCTGCCTGCAATGGGGAGATCTGGGTTTGATTCCTGGGTTGGGAAGATACCCTGGAGGAGGGCACAGCAACCCTCTCCAGTATTCTTGCCTGGAGAATCCCTGTGGACTGTCAAGCCTGGCAGGCTACAGTCCATGAGGTCGCAAAGAGTCAGACATGATTGAGTGACTAAGCACAACAACAAAAACCCATGCCAGGAACCGAAATTCATGGAACATTAGAATAAAGAATACATTTCTAAGTGTTGTATGCATGGCAAATCAGGTGGGGGAAAAAAGTATGATTATTTAATTTGGAACTATTTAGTATTTTTCTTAATGCAGCTTTTTTTTGTGGGTGTTGTTCAAAGCAAGACATGTGGAATATCAATTGCTCAGTACCTGCTGTTACTTGTGATTAAGAGACAGACACTGTTCAAGGAAAATTGTTTTGTAATTACAACAAAAAGCAGGCAATCAACACAAGTATTGTCTTTTTACATTTTAAAGAGAGAGAGAACTAAATTAAGCCACAACCTTTATTTGAACATCACAACTCATTAAACCTAAAATTGTTTTCACAAAATATCTACTACCCATGGTGATGTCTCCTAGGGCTGTTAGCTATTCTTATATTTATAAGAATCTAACCTGACCTTTTAAAACTTTTCATCATCATTCTGAAATATTGCCATAAGAAGAATATAGGGGTTTTAAAGATTAACAATCTCTGGTTTAATGCTTTTCAATAATTGACATATTAATGCTTTTCAATAATTGACATATTAGTAGATTTAATCTTGGTTTTGTTTTCCTAAATCTCCTTTATTTCTACCTTCACACTTATATCTTTGAAAGTATGGTAGAAATCACCCTGAGAAACAAAACAGGTTTCTGAAAATGAAAAAGAAATATCATTATGATCATTGTCTATATGTGTTTTTAATATGCTAACAGGAACAAATTTGGGGGTTAAAGAACCAGGACATTTTTGTTTGTTTCTGTTTTTTACTGTTTATATGGGCAAGTCCCAAAAGATAAAGGTAATGTATTCTATTTATTGTAGAAAAGATAGACAGCAATTGTGGAATTTAGCAACAATTAGAGTAAGAGGCTCTATGGTATATTTAGATGGATGTACCAATTAGAAGGTTTAATGTATGCATTCAATAACAGTTAACCATTGTTTTTGTTACTTTAAGCTCTGGGACTGTGCATATAAAGAGGGAGAGTTCTTACCTTAAGGACAGGACAATGAGAAAAGGCACAGGGAACATGGTACATGTCATAATTAAAGAATATAAAGGAGGCCTTTACTGCATGGATTGGGAATCAAGGATTCTGAGAGTCAAGGAGATTCAAGACAGGCATTACCATAGTGGTGCTGGTGGTGGTTTAGTCACGAAGTCTTGCCCGACTCTTGCTGAAGGAGGAAACAGAACAGGCTTTGCCTTGAAAGCAGGACTCCATCTTGGGCCGGGCTGTGGACTTTGAGCTATATGTCCAGTATCTATGGAAATGACATATGAACTGGAAAACCAGGTCCCCGGAAGGAAGAGCCTCAGAGCTCTCCATGCCTGAGAATACCCTAATTATCTGTGTAACCGAACAGAATCATACATTCTATTATGCTTGTTGAGGTATGACCACAAGCCTATTGATAATTGTCCACTGTTAACTATCTAGACTTAAGGCATATGAATCACAGGTTAACTTTGATTGCATCTTTCTTTTTCCTTTGTTCAGACTAGTTTCAGGGAATTTTGGGAGGTGGGTTTGGGCACGTATGCTTAGGGTATATAAGGTTCTCACAAAAACTGGTTGGGGTCCTTGGCTAAGAGGAGACTCTGCCTTGGGCCCACTCCACTATCTGCATTGTCCTTCTGAATGAATTTGTTTGCCGAAACACATGGCTATAACATTGCGACCCCATGGACTGTACCCTGCCAGGCTCCTCTGTCCATGGGATTCTCTAGGCAAGAACACTGGTGTGGGTTGCCATTTCCTTCTCCAGGGGATCTTCCAAACCCAGGGATTGAACCCTGGTGTCCGGCATTGCAGGCGGATTCTTTACTGACTGAGCTATGACTATGAGGGAATTACTATAGAAATTCCACCTTAAAAGGATTAGCCTGATCTCACTAGAGTCAGTAGTCAATCCTTAAATTTTCATTTTTGGGGGAAATTTTTTAAAAAATCTGATTTTATGTAATCAAAGATCAAAATACACATGTAGTAACTTTTAAATTAGCATTGCTTCCTTACTTAGTTGAATAATTGAGTACAAATCTGTTCCACAGCTTTTAGTGTATTTTAAAACTTGGCATTTTGTATCTGCTACCCAATTTTCATAATGCTATAATCTGAACATTGACATACTCATGCCATACTCATACTCACTGTATGGGAGGAAAAGTTTTCCTTGACACACTGCATATCTTGGTCACAGAATGGTGTTTCTTTTTTCTTAAGTTAATGTGCCCATTTGTTTCTTTTTTTGCTGTTTTTTAATTATTACTTTTTATCTTTCCTTGGTGCTATTTCCTTTAATACCTTATATGTAGTCTATATGTAGGCATTTTGTACATAATTTTTTTGTTCTTAATGTAAATATCAGGAATCTATACATAGTCTTTGATGAACAAAATCCCTAGAGTCCAATGTGGACTATTGTCAAGCATATTTCAGGGTTAGTAATGTTTTTACTTTATTATTAATTTTAGATATATTCTGAATATAAAATATCCATATAATGTATTCCAAATAGGGAAATGACATATTTTAGAATATAGACTGTAAAAAACCCTGGACAAATTAGGTTTTAGCTCATTGAAAATAAATGAATAAATTTGGTGAGAATACTTCTGCACATCATTGCATTATTTCCATTTATTTAGTTTCAGGTAGTAATTTACAGAGTTTGCATTTTATACCAGATAGTATGCTAAGGTACTTAAGTATGTATATAATCACATGGATTCCAGAAGGGTCTCAAGACCCTTGAAACATATTTGGAAAAAGAAAGATTATCTTGTCAATTCCATGCAACTAGAAAGTGAAAGACCAGTATGTGAAGTTTTGCTAACTATACACTTAATCATGTTTCTTTAAGAGGCACCCCACATGAACATTTTATTTACTTAAAATGTGTATGTCATAAGTGATAACAAATAATTTAGATTTTAGGAAATTATTAACTAATGGCTATTCTTTTTTCATTATAGCTATATCTGGTTAAAAATGACTAAACTCATACATACAATCTTTTAATACAAACCAGTACCTAGATAAAATTCAATTAGTGCTCCGTCAATGCAATTAGTGCTGGTTAAAATTTTTTTAAAAAACATTTTTAGTTATAATGTAAGGTGAATAAATGAAACTAAATGTTATACATCACATAAAAATAAGCTGACACATCAAAAAAAAGTTACAATTGAGAATATTATAAACATGTTTTATTATGTAAGAAGTGTACAGGTTAGCATAACAATATGCATTGGAGCATGATACTAATTTTGATTCAGAATCATTAGCTAGTTTTCCAGAAAAGTTAGTTGAAAAGTTTGGAGGGGCAGAATTGTGATAAATGTTTAACTTAAATGAAATGAGGATCAAAAATCCCTGAAGAGGAAAAATCTTCTCCCACACAGTTTACCATTTAAAGAAGTGTTTTTAAATAAAAATTTTACACTGGGTCAGAGAATTCAAATGTTAAGCTTTTGAAAATGCTTTTGGAAAAATTAAGAATGTCAATGCTTGTTTAAAGAGCACTAACAGAAATAAAAATCATCATTGTATTTGTACTTTAAAATATTTCATGCCAAAAAATCACCCAAAATGAACAGGCATGGTGCCTTGTTTCCATTGTGTTTAAATGTTGCTAAATATGTGTATCTTTGGCAGTTAAACTTTCTTTTTCTTGATTTTTCTTGAACAAAAACTGGTCTTTGATGTATGGAATGCGTTTACAGATCTGAAAAGTGACAGTGTTAGTCACTCAGTTGTGTCTGACTCTTCAACCCCATGGACTGTAGTCTGCCAGGCTCCTCTGTCATGGAATTCTCCAGACAAGAATACTGGAGTGGGTTGCCATTTCCTTCTCCAGGAGATCTTCCCAACCCAGGGATCTAACCCAGGTCTCCTGCATTGCAGGCTGGTTCTTTACCAGCTGAGCCACCAGGGAAACCCAATGGATCTGAATGCCTGGTTTACTGTTTTCTTTTTCTTATTGGTAGACTCATCTACATTTTTTTTAAACTAAGACAAAATTTATAACTAGTTCATATTATAATAAAAAGTAATCTTTTCAGCAATAAGCGTGCTACACACATAAACTCAATATGAAATTTTTTTAATTGTAAGAGGTGGGAATTAGAACATTTAGCAAAAAAATTTACTTGATTTTAGAGATAATTTTAAAAAGCAATAATTTACATTTCTATTAATATATAACAAATAAAAAATTTCAAAACAAAGCAACTTAGCAGATGGGCATTTTTATATAGATAAGAGTTTTGTATTATAGTATTTCAGCGATTCATGTGTAAATGATTCTCTTAAAATGTTTAAAATAATTGAAAACGTGAATATTTTGAGCATAATAAGAATTCTCTATTCACATTTTTTTTTCCCTTTAGAAAACCCTTTCTTTGAGCAGGAACATGGGACAGGACTACAAAAGTATTCTTCAATCCAGCTTGAATATCATGCATTTGAAATGAGTAGATCTGAATAAGGTCATGAGGTCTAAGGGAAATATAAAGATTTCCTGTGAATTTAAAGCTGGATAAAAAACAATCACCAGGCAATTTTTCCTGTTAACACACATTCTCTGACATAGGAATAAAAATTTTATCTAAATGATTTTTTTAAAGTTGACCTTATATTTTAGATCACTTTTAGGTTAACAGAAAAAGTGAGTATAAAGTACAAAATTTCCCATATATCCCTCTCTCCCCACCCGAGCCTGCCCTATTATCAATGTCCTGTACTAGAATGGGATTACAACTGATGGACCTATATTGACAAATCATTATCACTTGAAGTCCATAATATTAGAATTCACTTGTGGTGGTGTACATTTTATGAGTTTTGATAAAAGTGTAATAAGTATCTACCATTATAGTGTCATACAAAATTGTTACACTGCCCCTAAGAATCCTCTATGCCCTATTTTTCCGTCCCTCTTCCCTTATCCCTGGCAACTAATGCTCTTTATATTGTCTACATAGTCTTACTTTTTCCAGAATGTCATAGAGTTGGCATAATATGTTATGTAGCTTTTCAAATAAATTTCTTTCACTGAGCAATATTAAAGATTCTTTCATGTCTTTTCATGGCCTGATAGCTCATTTCTTTCTCCACTGAATAATGTCCCATAATCTGGATGTTCCACAGTGCATTTATCCATTCACCTGCTGAAGAACATCTTGGTTGTTTCCAAGTTTTGGCAGTTATGAACAAGAAATGCATCCATGTGCAGACATGTGTAGACATAAAAATCAAATTCTGTGGATTAAGCCAAGGGGCATGATTTCTGGATCATATGGTAAGAATCCAAATGTCTTCCAAAGTGGCTGTGCTATTTTGCATCCTTTCACCAACAATGAATGAGTTCCTGTTGCTCTACATGCTTGTTGACAGGCAATATTGCAAGTGTTCTGGATTTTGGCCTTTCTGGGGATTCCCAGGTGGCTGAGTGATAAAGAATCCACAATCTTCATTGTGTCAATTAATTTATGTTATACAATTTCTGTTGTTAAATGTTCTTTATATAACTGCCTGTGGAAGTTTTAGAAGCTCTAATAGTCTCTAATGGGAGCAAGGAGTAAAGTGCAGATCTCTCTCTAGAAGGGGGACTGAAATTATCAAAAGGTTAAAGAATTTATGTGACTAGCTCTTGAATGACTTGAATGGATTATGTTAAACTGAGTAAACTGTTACACTGTATTTCTAAATATCAACTGATAAAATTTCCTGAAATACTTGCTATGAGCATGCCAAATATGCAGCATAAAGGCTGTCGCTCATCTGATGGCTCCCACCCCAAACCCAAAGGCAGGTATTTTAATTAATTAAAGTCTTTTCATCTTAACTAGGATGATAACTTTCTTCACCATAATGCTCTAGATGCTACCAAGAGTAAGAACAGCCTGACAAAAATTACATTTGTCATTATTGCTCGGTCACTAAAATTCTCAATGCCTTTCTTAATTAACACTCTTCATTTGCATTTTATAAATGTATAAGAATAAAAAGAAGAAGCTACTCAGTTAAAAATTATTTTTACCACTTTATCAGAAAATTTAGCACTCATAGTATTAATTCATTTATGGGTAAAATATTGCACCTTTGTAAGTTCACAGGCACTTCTCTGGGTTCTGACAGTCAACAAACACACAAAATCTACTACTGTCATGGGGTTTACATTCAAACTGGGGAGAGTAAACTATATAAATAAATAAAGTGTTAATATAATCAATTCAGTTCAGTCACTCAGTCATGTCTGACTCTTTCAACCCCATGGATTGCAGCACGCCAGGCTTCCCTGTCCATCACCAACTCCCAGAGCTTGTTGAAACTCGTGTCCATCGAGCCAGTGATGCCATCCAACTATCTCATCCTCTGTCGACCCCTCTCCTCCTGCCTTCAATCTTTCCCAGCATCAGGATATTTTCCAATGAGTCAGTTCTTCACATCGGATGGACAGAGTATTGGAGCTTCAGCTTCAGCATCAGTCCTTCACTTCAGGACTGATTTCCTTTAGGATTGACTGGTTGGATCTCTATGCAGTCCAAGGGACTTTCAAGAGTATTCTCCAACACCACAGTTCAAAAGCATCAATTTTCAGCACTCAGCTTTTTTATGGTCCAACTCTCACATCCTTACATAACTACTGGAAAAACCATAGCTTTGACTAGATGGACCTTTGTTGGCAAAGTAATGTTTCTGCTTTGTAATATGCTGTCTAGGTTGGTCATTGCTTTTCTTTCAAGGAGCAAGAATCTTTTAATTTCATGGCTGCAGTCACCATCTGCAGTGATTTTGGAGCCCAAGAAAATAAAGCCTGTCACTGTTTTTACTGTTTTCCTATCTATTTTCCATGAAGTGATGAGATATATTAAATATATACCAGTATTTATTAACATATTTTATAGTTAAACTATTAAAGAGAAATATATTTTAAAATAAAAAGAAACATCAAGGGAAAATTGTGAATATTTTCCCTTGATGGGAAGTGAATTCTTAGATAAAATTCCCTGGCTGGGAGTGAATTCTTAGATAAAAATGACCATAAAGAAAGCAACATAGTAAATGACTTTGAAGAACACTTGAAAAATGGACATTAGTTTGAGGCAGAAGGAAAATCTGGTGACAAACCCTGCTATTATCTGATATATTCAGAGCACAGTAATGAGGCCGATGTAATTGCAGGAGAGTAAGCAAGAAAGCAGTGTGGGATAATAGGTTATAGCACTTTGCATTTCTTTCACTGAATTATTTCAGCAGCCTTTCATCACGATAGGTATTAAAACACAGTTATATACAGGTGAAGATAGAATCAAAAAGTTGTATGGTTTATCTAATGTCTGATAATTAATAAATCCCACTACTCCCCCTGAGATCCAAGTTTTTGAAACACAAATTTGTCACAAATTCCGTTATAGCACAGATGCCACTTTATAATTAAAGAAATAGCTGATGTTTAAAATGGAAACTATCTTGCCACAGAGTATCCTTGGCACCTGATTCAAAACAGCATGCAAACCATGTCTTGCCAGTAAAATCACCATTCCAACAGCTTAATCAAGCTGAGCATCTTATTTGTGGCTTTGTTGATCCATGCCAATGTTCTGCTTGCTATGTCTCTCAACAAACCTGAGTCAACTTTTACTAGTACACAGCATATTCCTTAAAATACTTTTTTTTTTAAAATGGAATGAATGCTTGTCAAGTAGTAGATATTCTTCCTTTAAAGGGAATTTGAAATGCAGTGAGTCACAATTACAAAATCAATCAAGATAATTTACAGGTTAGGTATTGTCTTTTATTTTTGTCTTCTTAATACTCGAATACAAAACAGATGAGCTGAATTCCATGCACATTTAATTTGCAGATAAAATTTAACCATTTTTTCACTTGAATTATTTAGAAATTTGTTTCAACTGAATTAGATTTGTAATAATATTGCTCTTCAACAGAATCAATAATTTTGATTTTATATCTATTTAAACAAAATAACTAGGTACCTTTCTCTATGAAAGGTTGAACTGTGGTGCTAGAGAAGATTCCTGAGAACCCCTTGGACAGCAAGGAGATCAAACCAGTCAATCTTAAAGGAAATCAACTCTAAATACTCATTGGAAGGACTGATGCTGAAGCTGAAGTTCCAGTATTTTGATCATCTGTTATGAATAGCTGACTCATTGGAAAAGCTCCTGATGCTGAGAAAGATTGAGGGCAGAAGGAGAAGAGGACATCAGAGGATGAGATGGCTGGATGGCATCACTGATGCAATGAACATGAACTTGGGCAAATTCTGGAAGATGGTAAGGGACAGAGAGGCTGGGGGTCCATGGGGTCGCAAAGCGTCGGACACGACTATGCCACTGAACAACAACAACAGTCCTTGAATACATAACAGATGAGCTTAGTCCCATGCACATTCAATTTGCAGAGAAAATTTAACCATTTTTTCAGTTGAAATATTTTGAAATTTGGCTCAACTGAATTTGATTTGTAATACTTATATTGCTGTTCAACAGAATCAATAATTTTGATTTTATACTTATTTAAACAAAATAACTAAGAGCCTTTCTCTAGGGTTACCTAAAGAGAATAATTAATTTTTACAAATTTTGGATCCATAGTTTTTGAGTAAAATTACATTTAAAGCTAGATTATTTTTACAGCAGAGATTAATTTATGAAACTGACAAAACTGGCCTGCATGCAGTCTCTTACAAGTCATTCTGTGAAATGTTGAGAAATGATATTGACACTAGCTGAATATGGTTTAAAAAGACAATTTAGACATTTTCTTAACTGATACAAATTTAGGAAAAAATGTTAAATAAATAAAATAAGCTTTTCATAATTTCTTAGAACATTCAATGATATATTACCACTGAATCCTTATGTTTTAATCTACCTGGAAGTTTTTGTTTTTCCTTGTCTGACTCCCTTAAGTCAGAGCTTAGAAATTACTTTTCAGTGACATTTTAAGAGATCATCCTAGGCTTGGGTTCGTTGTCATTCCTTTGTCTTCCTCTAGGAATCTGTGTGCTAGAACTTGTCAGAGCAGTCACCTGATTGAAAATGATTCATTTTTTCTGACTCAACCACTAGATTCTTGAAACTGGTTCATGTTCACCAAGATAGTTGCAAAGTAAAAAAATGCAATATATAACAGTTTTAAAAAAACATTTTAATCCAATACCATAAATATATTATCTATATGTATTTTAAAGTGATAGAAATAGTTATAAAAAGCCTTTTATAGATTTGACATAAAATGTCACTAGAAATGCAACATATTCCATTGTACTTTACATTCTACAAAATGCTGATATAAAATGGGATGTTCAAAGCAAAATTGCCCATGTTTCTTTGTTTTAAAATATAATGAAACACTAATATCTTTTAAATGATTTTTCTTAATAAAATAATTTTAAATTATTTAAGAATGCAGATAATAAGTATTCCCTCATACATCTCCCTAACTAGTCAAAATATATAAACATTTATTTTTATGTAATTATAATTAAATCAATCCCTGATTTAATATCTATTCCTCTGAACACATTTTATATGTTAATTCATCTTCTTATGGATCTATTATTTCTAAAATTGCCAAAGCTAAAATAGTGCCATTGCATAATCTATGTTCCTAGGCCTATAACTCACTGAAAATTTAACCTAGAATTTACTATCACTGTTAAACTTAGCAATAAGTGGTCAGAAAGGCAAAGTGGCAGTCATATAAGTGGGTCTGTGTAAATGTTTGCGACATCGTAAATGTCTGTGCCAATTGAGAATCAAAGAATTCATCCCTATCCTTTTACAGATATCGTTCTTAAAAACAGAAAGTGTGATATGCTGAACATCTCCTATCACATTTCCCATCACACTACAGATATTCAATTGGTATTTGTTAAAAAGAATTCATTAAAATTAAATTCATTACTTTTCTTAATACTGATTCCCAATTCAGTTGTTTCGGAATTCTGATCTTAATTCTTTTCTTGAAGTGGGTCTCCTTGCAAGGAATAAAGAAAGACAGAAAGAGTGTGAGTGCATTATAGCTAAGGCTTCCCAAGTGTTGCTAGAGGTAAAGAACCCGCCTGCCTAGGCAGGAGACATAAGAGATGAGGGTTCGATCCCTGGGTCGGGAAGATCACCTGGAGGAGGTCATGGCAACCCACTCTGGAATTCTTGCCTGGAGAATCCCGGAACGGAAGAGCCTGGTGGGCTACAGTCCATAGGGTCCCAAAGAGTCAGATACAACTGAGGTGACTTAGCAGACTTAGCATCTACACACATTCAAGGAGATATTAACTGAATCAATGTAAACTAACAAAAAAGAGCTTGTGTACCTGACAGACTTGATTGCAACATGGCAGATATTGCTGTTACTATTCAAGAGGGCCTGTATAGCAATATAGTAGAAGCCTGCAGGGGTAAATGGACTATGCCAAATTTGGGAATGAAAGGCGACCCTTATGTAGAAAAAAGTTTCATCATACCAATTCCATGCCAGATAACCTAAGATGACTCTCATTCCCATGCAGAACAGATTACAGAGTGAGGCTGTGCTAGACATGCCAGCAAAAGTAGTTAGTTAATTTTAACAGTTGCAGAAGTCAATAGAGATGGGTTTTAATATGTTAATATTGGCATACTTGTTTTATCTGCCTATTTACTTTGGTATATCTGTCCTTGAATAATTTGTTCTTTATAGTCAATCAAGCCATGTTTTGAGACCACATATGGGACAGATCCCACAGTGTGACACATTCTCTAAGCTGGAAAAGACCACCAAAGTCCACTTAGGATACAACCAAGCCATATTCTTCTAAATGGGAAGCAAATCATTTCATTCTCCTGTATGAAATGTCAAATTATTCATTTGAACTCTTCTTGGCTTTCTGTATCCAGCCTATTGTCCCGAAAGTCTATGGTTTAATCAGTTTAAGGCTCTTGCCTAGAACTTATTGTGGTACCCAGTTGGTTTGACACTGGGGCTCAGAGGACAGTACACCACAAGAGAAACGAGATCTCTTTTGACAAATATCCTTCTTCTGCCTTAAACCCAGGCCAGATACATTTCCATATTATACTTCCTCTATAGAGGAAAATATAAATAGTCACAATATATAGCATTCAAAAAATTAAAGACACGACTATCCTACAAATACAAAATATAATTTAAAATATGCCAAATATTTTATTCATTCGATTAATAACTGAGGAAAAACTGATTGCAACAGTATTCTTATAACTTGGTTTTTATACACAGGAAAAATATTATTAAATTAAGATTGGTCACTATGTTAGAATACAGACTAGTAATGTCCTTCAGGGCAATAAAATCATAGATTATCCTACCATATATTTGATTCTCTAAGCATATTCTACAAACTGACAATTGCTGCTACTGCTGCTAAGTCGCTTCAGTCGTGTCCGACTCTGTGCGACCCCATACACGGCAGCCCACCAGGCTCCCCCGTCCCTGGGATTCTCCAGGCAAGAATACCGGAGTGGGTTGCCATTTCTTTCTTAAATGCATGAAAGTCGAAAGTGAAAGTGAAGTCGCTCAGTCGTGTCCGACTCCCAGTGGACCCCATGGACTGTAGCCCACCAGGCTCCTCCATCCATGGGATTTTCCAGGCAAGAGTACTGGAGTGGGGTGCCATTGCATTCTCCAATTAAACTTCATAATATTTGATATCCTACAGAATAAAATTATCCTTAGATTGGTCTACTGAATCACTATGATACTAAAATGCTTTCATCTTCCTTGTTTATTTACACATTTTAAGAAAATAAATGCATTTTAATGTGGTAATTTAGATGCTTTATATTGTTGTCTGGAGATATTTTTAGTAAGGGTAAGTCATTTCAGCCTTTTTATTTATTTTTTAAGGTAACATCTTTATTGAGATATAATTCTCAATCATAAATTTTATTTTTTAGGATTACAATCCAGTAGTACTTCTTATACTTTCAAAGTTGTGCATTTATCACCACTATCTAATTCTAGACCTTTTTCATCCCTTCTCCCCAAACAAGACTTACACCATTATCACTCACTCTTCACCCTCTGTTCCCCCTGTCCACCCCAGCTCATGGCAAGTGCTAAGCCAGTTTCTGTCTCAGTGGATTTGCCTATTCTGTACATTTCATGGGCTTCCCAAGTGGCACAGTGATAAAGAATTTGCCTGCCAATGCAGGAGACACAAAAGATGCAGATTTGACTCCTGCATGAGAAGATTCCCCTGGAATAGGAAAGGGCAATCCACTCCAGTATTTTTGCTGGAAAGAATTCTCTTGGAAAATTCCATGGGCAGAGGACCCTGGTAGGCTAAGTCCACAAGATTGCAAAGAGTCAGATACAACCAAGCAACTGAGCACATCACAAGTACATTTCATATAATGGAACTGCAATATGTGGACTTCTGTTTCTGGCTTGTTTCGCTTAGCATTTTTTTTTAATTTTATAGAGGTATAGTTGATTTACAATGTTGTGTTAGTTTCAAGTGTACAGAAAATCGAATCATATCTGCATATACCCACTATTTTTTTCTTTTTAGATTCTTTTCCCATATAGGCTATTACAGAGTATTAGTAGTGTTCCCTGTGCTATATAGCAAGTTCTTCAGTTCAGTTCAGTTCAGTCGTTCAGTCATGTCCGACTCTTTGTGATCCCATGAATCACAGCATGCCAGGCCTCCCTGTCCATTACCAACTCCCAGAGTTCACCCAAACTCATGTGCATCGAGTCAATGATGCCATCCAGCCATCTCATCCTCTGGCGTCCCCTTCTCCTCCTGCCCCCAATCCCTCCCAGCATCAGGGTCTTCTCCAATGAGTCAACTCTTTGCATGAGGTGGCGCCGAAGAATTGATGCTTTTGAACTGTGGTGTTGGAGAAGACTCTTGAGAGTCCCTTGGACTGCAAGGAAATCCAATCAGTCCATTCTGAAGGAGATCAGCCCTGGGATTACTTTGGAAGGAATGATGCTAAAGCTGAAACTCCAATACTTTGGCCACCTCATGCAAAGAGTTGACTCATTGGAAAAGACTCTGATGCTGGGAGGGATTGGGGGCAGGAGGAGAAGGGGATGACAGGGTGAGATGGCTGGATGGCATCACTGACTCGATGGACGTGAGTCTGGGTGAACTCCGGGAGTTGGTGATGGACAAGGAGGCCTGGCGTGCTGCAATTCATGGGGTCGCAAAGAGTCGGACACGACTGAGCAACTGATCTGATATGATGTGATCTGAGGTGGCCAAAGTATTGGAGTTTCAGCTTCAGCATCAGTCCTTCCAATGAACACCCAGGACTAATCTCCTTTAGGATGGACTGGCTGGATCTCCTTGCAGTCCAAGGGACTCTCAAGAGTCTTATCCAACACCACAGTTCAAAAGCATCAATTCTTCAGCACTCAGCTTTCTTCACAGTCCAACTCTCACATCCATACATGACCACTGGTAAAACCATAGTCTTGACTAGACGGACCTTTGTTGGCAAAGTAATATCTCTGCTTTTCAATATGCTATCTAGTTTGGTCATAACTTTCCTTCCAAGGAGTAAGTGTCTTTTAATTATAAAATTGGTAACAAGTTCTTACTAGTTACCAATTTTATATATAGTAGTGTGTATACGTCAATCCCATTCTCCTAATTTATCCCCCCACCTTCTCCTTTGGTAACCATGTTTTTTCTTTTCCTACATCTATGATTCTGCTTCTGTTTTTTAAATAAATTCACTTGTGCCCCTTTTTTTTAGATTCCACATATGAGAAATATCATATGACATTTGTCTTTCTGTGTCTTACTTCACTCAGTATGACAATCTCTAGGTCCATCCATGTTGCGAAAAATGGCATCATTTTGTTCTTTTTTTATTTAGCCATTTTAATTGATGTAACAGTTCAACCCAGCTTAATTTCTAGGTTTTCAACATGTCATGTTCTATGCTTTCTTTCTCTATGTCTTTTATTTTCCTGATTTCACTGGAACTATTGAAATGACTCTTTAAAAATGTCTCTAAACCCTTTCTTCAAGTTTCTTATGAATACAACATTGTGAACTTTTTCTTATTCTGTGACAATGCTATTTATTTTGTCCTCCTAATATTGTCAGTTCTATTGTAAGGTGACACATGCATTCCTAAACAGCACTGCACACACTATGCAAAACTGTCCAATAAATTCACAAAATTTGTGGGAAAAGTGAGGTTGGGACCAAGCACTCAAAAACTTCCTCTGTGGCACAAACTCAATAAAAATAAGTGCTTCATAAAAATGGTAGCAGCTTTACAAATCTTAGATGATTAAGCACTAGGTAAATAACTAGAAAATGACATGAAGTTTGCTTACGGACTGGGAATTGGACAGATGTCAAGTGGTGGAAGGAGAGTTATATACAATAGGATGTTTTGAATTGAGTTGTTCCTGTGTTTGAGGCATGTGTGTGTGTTTTGTGCATTTGTATATTGCTACATGTCTTGACTCATGTAACAAAGCTGTAGCTTTCTGCATTCACTTAGTGTTTCTCATGGACACTTGAAATTTGCATCATGCTCAAATTATTTCCTAATACATTCATCATGTTGGAACAAGTCCATGTTCTCAAAACAGATCTTATCACTAAACAGAAAATATGTATTGTATCTTTATATTCAGAAATGTAATTTTAAACTCTTATTATATTTTTTAGAAACATATTTCATTTCTCGTTGTTGTTCAATCATAAAGTCATGTCTGACTCTTTGCGACCCCATAGACCAGCATGCCAGGCTCCTCTGTCCTCCTCTATCTTCCTAACAGTAAAAGTGAAATTCACACAGTCATGTCTGACTCTTTGCGACCCCATGGACTAGACAGCGGAAGTCTCCAAGCCAGAATACTGGCGTGGGTAGCCTTTCCCTTTCTCTAGGGGGTGTTCCCAACCCAGGGATGGAGCCCAGGTCTCCCACATTGCAGGTGAATTCTTTACTAGCTGAGCCACAAGGGAAGCCCTACCTCCCAGAGTTCAAATTCATGTTCATTGAGTCAATGATGCTATCTAACCATCTCATCTGGAGTGATTAGTAATTGCCCTCTGCTCCTTGCCAGTAGCATATTGGATACCTTCTCACCTTGGGGAGGTGGGGGGAGGCAGTGCTCATCTTCTGTGAGGTTCTCCAGGCAAGAATACTGGAGTGGCTTGTCATTTCCTCCTCCAGTGGACCATCTTTTGACAGAACTCTTCACTATGACCCACCTGTTTTGGGTGGCCCTGCAGGGCATGGCTCATGGCTTCAATGAGTTATGCAGGCCCCTTCTCCATGGTAAGGCTGTGATCCATGAAGGGATTCTCCTAGAATACAATACAACATTTTCTCCTACATATTGTATTGTATTGTGTGTGTGCTCAGTTGTGTCTGACTCTCTGAGCCCCAGGGACTGTAGCCCATGAGGCTGCTCTGTCCACGGAAATCTCCAGGTAAGAATACTGGAGTGAATTGCCATTTCCTACTTCAGGGAATCTTCCCAACCCAGGGACTGAATCAGCGTCTCTTGCATCTCTTGCTCTGGCAGGCAGATTCTTTACTACTAGCACTACCTGGGAAGCCCCATTACTTTTGTGTTAATTTATGTATCATTCAAAATTACATTTCTCCTGGCCTTTAGACTTTGAGGTAACTTTGAGGTAACAATACAGTTTCCTTCTATTGTAGTTGCTTACCCTTGAACTGTGAGCCATAACTCTGGGCTATAATAAAATTCTTAATCTGTAATTAATAATGCTTAGAAGGACTACTTAACAAATACAAGGAGATGAAAATGACAAATCATATATACATTGTTAACCATGAAACTTTGCAGGATAAATATACATAAAAAGGCAGAGAGCATCTTAATAAAACTATTACATAAATTCCCAAACTTCTTATTTTTGATATTTAGAACATTTTGTTAGTGGTATTTTTTTGTATTCTGGTCGGGCATCCTTTTGCTCATTCTTATTCTAAGGATATTCTTCAATAAAACTTCTGCTGCCTTTATCCCAAACCATTCTCATTTGTGTCACTTCCTTAGGCTAAATGCTTGTAAAAAACTGGAGACAATTCTTAATCTATGCATAAGATCAAGTCAAAGTTCACTTTCTCTACAAAGTCTTTGTTGATCATTTTCCTCAGGGAGTTTATTTTCCTCCAATGCAGTATTCTACTTCCTTACAAACTGAGACTATCATCACCCTCTATTTTCTTCTGAATTCAGCACTGCTTTGGGTTTTTTTTTTCCTACTACCTCTGTATTTTGTTCTTATTACAATTATTTTGCATTTGAATGGGGTTATGCAGGGAACTTTATTATTTTTGTTGGACAGTGGCTTTTCTGATTTGGGTACCAACTGGGAACATATTTCTTTAGAAACATAAAACTATATACCTTTTAACTTCCTCTGTAAAATTCTATTTTGTCTGAATTTTATCTGAATAGTGTGTTACAGTGCTTCTGTTCTAGCAATAGTAAAACCTCAAAAATATTTTTTAGGAATTATGTTTTGAAATAAAATTCACTTTTGTGCAATAGTGTAGTAATATGTAAATGATTTCTAGCATTATTTTTTTTAATTCTTAGGAACTTTATTATAATATGATTGAACTAATTGGTTTGAAAAAGAATAGGATAAAGCAAGAAGATTAATATTTTTTGAAGATATGTAGTATACAATGCATGGGCTAGATGATTAACCATATCTAGTGAATTTTCCCCCTAATCTCTAAGGGGAGGAATTTTTATGTACTTTTTATAAAAATGTCATACTTTGTAAATAGTATCCTGATTCAGGAGAGAATTCTCTCCAAACACAAGCCTATGGCAAAGATGAGGTAAATCTAAAGTAAGAGGAAGGGAGTAAACCCACTCTGTTTGCTACTGTTCCATGGGTGTGTGCTAGGTGGCTTTAGTCATGTCTGACTCTTTGTGACTCCATGGACAGTAGCCCACCAGGCTCCTCTGTCCATGGGATTTCCCAGGTGAGAATACTGGAGTGGGTTACCATGCCCTCCTCCAGGGAATCTTCCCACCCCAGAGATCGAACACGTGTCTCATACATCTCCTGCACCGGCAGGTGGGCTCTTTACCCCGAGTGGGATGCTAGTCAAAAATATATTCTTAAATACACATTACCTAGTTTCATGATTTGAAATATTTCAAATAATTACATAACATAAATGCTTCAGTGCAGCTCATAAATCTTAGTAACTGAAGCCTACCGATAAATTTACAGAATATACAGCCTATCTTCTTAACTCAATAATGCTGGACTGATTCAGGAGTTGTGAACACTCATCTTCACATTTTGGAACTGCAGTAGTCAACAAAAGCATCCACTTACCAAGATGCCTTAGGTTTGCAAGAGGTGTTCATTATTTACATTTCTTAGTGCTCAGCTTCTCTAAAAGTGCCTGACAAGCTCAATGAGGAGGCTATTCCATATGCAGAGGAGTGTGTGAGCATGGCTTTTGTTCTTTCAATTACAAGAGATAAATGAAAAAGAAAAAAAATAAAAACTCTTAAAAGCTTTGTTGAGGTGCGGGTTTTATTTGATAATCAGACAGTATCTTAGCTGAATAGAAAGAAAATATACAACACTTTATATTTTTTATGCGGCCAGAATATTTTTGTCTTCCTCATTCTGAAATGGCCAGTCAAGTTAATTAAGGAATTCATAAAGATGGGATGGCATTAGTGTTTTTAAATTTTATTTCTTTTAAATTCTGGTGTAACAAGTAATTCTACCATACAGAACACTTTTTATTTTAGTGGTGATCATTATTGGTATTTATGTATGTTCTAAAAGTTTATTCTTTTCATATTTGTTGTCTGGATTATAAGGGCATGTTTTTGTCAGTGATCACGAGTTTATAGAGTACTGGGGATGAGGCTATATAATTTGGTTTATGGATTGCTAGCAGGGCACCACATATTTATGGAAGCTCACTGTACTATTGTGTTGATGAATATTATGATGATGGCTGATGTCTTTTTTATTATCTGTACAGCAATAATCATCTCTTATTGCTTTAATCTCTCAATGCAGCCAAATGAATTTAACAAGAAACCATATGGAATATACATGCTTGCTCAATACGAATGTTCATTATATTTTGTAGAATATGATAAAAATATTTATAAATTATCCTCAAGGATTAAATATAACAAAATCATACATAAATCTGATGGGACACCAAAAAATATACTGTGAAAGCCTAAACTTTATGTTTTATGATATGTTTATTAACAGAATGTCTGTCTCTAGGTTCACGGAGAATCTGCTGTGACTAAATAGTAAGTGAAAGAAAATGAGTAGCATGTAATCTACTCTTTCAAATAAACCTAATTAGAAGTAAAATAGCCACAGAGTAATGCATATGAACATTGTAATTAAAAAGAATAGTACAGATAATACTACAAAAATTGCAAAGAGATTTGGGTAGAAATTCATTGCTGATGAAGTGAGGAGCCCTGGCTAAATTTCAATTCCTGAGTCTACTAACAGCAGAACAATAAAAAATATGTTCTCTTGAGCATTTTAAAAATCTTTACACAAATCTGCACGTGAAGTACTTAACAACGATTCCAAAAACATTGTTAACAAAATTATTAATAATTTGCTCTACTTGAGTAAGCATGCAGGATAATCTTTATCAATTAGAAAAACAGAAAAGAAAGTGCTATTTTTTTCCAAAACAACTAATGTCCCACCCAAGCTAATATCCACGATTTTATACATGAATACCTAAAAATATTTTTTCCTCAACATTTTGACTCTGCAGCACTGATCATCTTTTGTCAGCTAAACTTTTTGGAAATACATTTTGAATACCCAGACACTAGTCTCTGAACCTATGTGGAACTAAATTATTTTAGAATATTTAAAAGGTAACTTAAAATCACAATATTTTATTTTTAATATCTTATTGAAGACTCTTTGAAATGAAATGGTGTTAAACTTATACTTAATTTTAATTTAGGGATTAGTTTTAGGAAATGTCTGGACTGAGTCCTGAAAGTGAAAGTGTAGTCACTCAGTCATGTCCGACTCTTTGCGACCCAATGGATGGTAGCCTACCAGGCTCCACGATCCATGGGATTTTCCAGGCAAGAATACTGGAGTGGGCTGCCATTTTCTTCTCCAGGGGATCTTCCCAACCCAGGGATCAAACCCGGGTCTCCTGCATTGCAGACAGATGCTTTACTGTCTGAGCCACTAGGGAAGCCCTGAAAAGGATTAATTAACTCTTCTTCCTGACACCCCACAGAGTGATTTCTTGCAGTTCTAACTAAAGGGATACAATTTGGAAATGAACAAGGAGAAAGAAGAGAGCAGGAAGAACTCTACCCTGAACACCGCTAACCTAAGGACCTCTAAAACCAAAAGCCTATTTTTGATAAATAGGAAAAAATAGAGAGGAATGACTGTATTTCAGCTGTAAGCCGAAAGCCCTTGTTAACTGCTATGGGGAGGGTGTACAGACCTTTTATTGTTGCCTGCTGTGTCACTTCATTTGTTTCAGAATTCCCGTCACTCAATCTGATTTTTTAAATGTATAGAAACATATTGATAGGAAATGTATTAAACATTATGATCCCATGGACTGTAGCCCACCAGCCTTCTCTGTCCATGGGATTTTCCAGGCAAGAATACTGGAGTGGGTTGCCATGCCCTCCTCCAGGGAATCTTCTAGATGAAGGGATCGAACCTGTGTCTCCTGCAGCTCCTCCATTTCAGGCAGTTTCTTAACCGCTGAGCAACCAGGGAAGCCTCCCTATACCTAATATTTTCTAGTAATTTTATTCTTCTAGTTCAGCTTTCAACTGTTTTATTCTTTTCTCTGTCTTGATTTTATACTTTTATATTTTTTATTGTGGATTTATATTATCTATTTAACTTAAACATATATTTAACATAGCAATAAGATTATTTTGATTCATACTGATACCTGATCATATATAAAGTAGGAGGCTATGATACAGGAAAATAGTCCATATTCTATGTGAGAGAGGCAAGAGAGTGCTCCTGCTCAAGGCTTCTTTATAATCCATAAAGAAGCTTTCTGTAAATTAAAAAGGCTGTCTTTCAGGATGGGTGCAACCCTGTACTGGATAACATGGCGAATAGACAGTACTTTGCATACAGAAAAATGGTGCCAGGGACCCAGCCTTACAATGCAGAACACAAGCTTGATCCCCCCTCCTTCATCTCTGGGTCAGGAAATCCTGTGTGATACACAAGCTGCATCAATGTGTATGACCATCATGCTTGCAGAATTTGTACCAATTTGTCCCTCAGAGACCTCCCTCCATGTCTGAGCATAATCTAAAAGTAAAAGCTAGCAATATTTTGAAATTACTTAGCAAACTGTATTAGTTTATCAGATCAAAATTTCTACTCATATTCAAACTCTATATACACTTTCTTAGGATTTCCCTTTCCAATTGCAGAAGAACTCTATGCTTCTCTTGGTATCAGTACAGTGAGTTGAGAGAACAATTTTGTCTCCTTATGTCTCATTTACTGAACATCCTCATAGGATCTGTAGTAGCACTGTAGGACCTAGAATGTAAGCTCTTGGGAAAGACCTTAGCACAAAATAGAATGCAGATGTGTCAGGAAAGCCCAGTTGTAATCTATGTAAGCCATTAATTGCTGAACCTTCTGAGTGGGACTCCTAGGAAAGACATGGGGGTGACATAATGAAAACTGCAATCTCCTCTCTAATTTTGTAAATTTTCCTTTCTCCTTGTCACTTTCTTTTTGCTAATGAAAAAGTTCAATACAGTCCAACAAAATCAATGAAAGAAATACATTTTCCCCAGACTTTGCTTCATTTTGTTCTACCAACCTCTAACAAAATAGGACCTCTTTTATGACAGATGTGTATACTCTTATATGTTCTTACGCTTGGAAGTTGTTAACTTTCTATAATCGTATCAACTTATCAATTCCTCTCTTTTAATGCACACCTTTCTGTAAACTTTTTTAGTCCTCTCAACACTTTTCTTTCCTAATCTTCTAAGAACTTGCTATATTGTTCCTCCTTCTTCCATTGATATAGTTCAAAACCCCCTCTCCTACAGCTGCCTCTGTCAGAATGTAAATTTTAGTCTGATAACATCAATGAAGTACTTGCAAGGTAGATGTCTCTGGCAAAGTCTCTTCCACCTTTAACAACACAAACAACATCATCAATAACAAATATTTATTTTTATACTTCCTGTGAGTAATGCTCCACTTCCTTTGACCATGTCAATCTTACTGAAAGAGAAATTAATCCTCCCAAGTCCAGTTCTTTTCTACTCTCAATACCACATGAAAAATTTACCTAAGTCTCTAATTTTTTATATCCAGAGATTGCATTTCACTCCTTATTCAATTGCTTGGAATATTTGTAACAAAATTCCACTTTTTTTAAAAATGCCCTTCTTTTCTGTTTTCTTATGAGACCAAGTTCTCTCTGGGTTGTCTTTGTATAATGGGACTATAGAATCTTACTCTCCAACAGGCAACTTTTGCCTTTGTTCACCTGTAAAGCATTTCTGCATTATGTTATCTCTTAGGCTTTATTCTCTTTAAACTGTGTTCTTTCCTTGCACTCTCCAGAAGGTGTCAATAATCATGAAACAAAGAAAACTGTATTTTCTCTGTTGCACACTTCAAGAAGAGTGAGAATAACCATATCTTATTATAGCATAGTAATTTTTATTTTAGTAGTTAATATTTGAAATGTTTAAGAAGAATCGTTTAAAATGGTTACTCACATATGTATGCCTTTAAGGCTATGTAGAGGAATGATACTAAAGATGAAGTCTTTATAAAAAAATTAAATTTCTCTTGTTTTTAATGAGTTCTTGTCTTTCTTGCCAGTTCTATTGGCAGTGAGTAATTTTAATTCCCATATTAAATGTAGACTGTGTATTTCAAAAAGGAAATGCTTAGTGTCTCAAATATTGGCTACTCACCCTTAGGTACTCATTTATTTTCTGCTTCTGCAGGTTATTGAATAAGCTAATTACCTATAAAACACTGTGGCAAGAATTTATTTCTACTAAAAGCTGATAATGTCTGAGTAGGAATAGTGTTTATCTACATGTTTTTGAAGAATCAAAATGCTCTGTATGTGTCTTTTCAAAACATATGAAAGGAAGTACTAAAAATCCCAAACAAAAGCTCCTGGTGGTAGTGTTTCTGCTGTCCACGACTGGCCTCATCAAGGGAATTTCTTCTGTCCGCAAGTGCCCTTGCCCATGACAACTTGGACTACCAATCACTAAAGCCAGATGTGAACTGCATTTGATGAAATAAAGAGCTGGTTTATGAATGTAAGAATATAAAAATCAAGCATTAACTTAATGGAATAGAATTCTTTCTAGATAAGAAAGAATCATAAAATTTTATTTTTTCTTTACTTCAAGAAAAGGAGAAAAAAATTTTTAAAAAAATGTTAAGACATTCCTCAAAACACTGACATTAGCAGAAATACACATGCTTGGAAAACAGTGACATGTTGGTCAATGGTTAAATAATATTTCTTTTGATATGTTTTTGCAGTTAAGTCAATACTTGAATGAAGCTTGACATTCATATTTATTAGAAGTGTATTTGAAGCCTGTGAAAGCCAGAAGGACTTAGTCACATACTGCCTTCTGTGGATTCTATATTCCTTTGAACTAAGAAGGGAAGAGAACATATAGTCTGTTATGGTAACTTGTGCACAAAGACTCAAACAAGAAAAATGTGGGTGTCTGTGTGGGAAAAGGTTTAGAAAATCTGGCATGTTTTCTGTGAATATTAAGAACTTATAATATTGGGATTTTGCATTCCAAAATGCAAATTAAGCGACCTATGTATCTCTACATATTATAAAATTGATTGGAACAGAGTTGAACAAAACAGGAAATTTTTAAAAATGAATCAAGTAAATAAAAAATAATTCTGTTCTTTCTAAAGAAGACATAACATATTCCTCTCATTTCTAAGTGAAGAAAACATGAACTCTAGTATACTACCTACACGGTTGATACTATTACTTCATTAATTGATGTGAAGATTTATACCATAGAAGGGCTTCGCTGGTGGCTCAGGTGGTAAAGAATCTGCCTGCAATGCAGGAGACATGGGTTCGATCCCTGGGTAGGGAAGATCCCCTGGAGAAGGGAATGGCAACTCACTCCAGTATTCTTGCCTGGAGAATTCCAAGGACAAAGGAGCCTCGCAGGCTACAGTCCACAGGGTTGCAAAGAGTCGGACATGACTGAGCGACTAACACAGCATAAAACTATTGATGTGTATATAACTATTGAAACCTGTCTCCTCACCAACTTAATTTTTGATAGTGAACGTCTGAATAGATGCAGCCTTGACAATGTAGATGTCCATTTAGGCATGGAAAATGGTCATTTGTGGTGGTGATGAATGCAGGGAAACCAAAGGCCTACATGGAATATAAGGGCAGAATTATGAGTGTCTTTTCAGGAGTTCCCCTGGAGAAGGGACAGGCTACCCAGTATTCTTGACTGAAGAATTCCATGGACCAAGGAATCTGGTGGACTACAGTTCATGGGGTCGCAAAGAGTTGAACACGACTGAGAGCAACTAACACACATACTTTTGGGGGAGGTACACCATGTTTCTCACAAAAATGAAGGGAAACACAAAAGTCGTGGGGAAACACTTACAGATGCTGTCATTATTATACCAGCTTCCTTTAACAACGTCCAGTTCAAATTTTAAAGAAGTAAAAACCATTGCTGGTTTTCATGTGCTCAGCAGCATCAGCGAGCCAGGTACTGCTGATATGGCTTGGTGCCAATAGTGTGTGTTATACTTGGTGTGCACATTCTCACTACTGAAGAGGTTCTTTCAAGCCAAACCTACAGCTGAACACATCCACATTGATGCAGAAATTTTCATTAAATAAAGCTCTTTCTTTTAACAAAACAAACCAAAATACAGTGACATCAGTAAGAACACTGAGATCGTTGGTCTCCTTTCCATTTCTTGTGAATTTGCTAAATTGACCATTTCTTACAGCATCTAGGCCAGAGTGGCTACTAAGCACCCCTGTGAAGGGATTTACTTTATCATTCTATCATTATCCACTTTTATACAATTCTACCAAGTCCCCTCAATATCTGGATAAAAATATGCCAGTTTTTATAGTGTTTCACTGAAGAAAACACAATATTTGTTTTTCCTTATGTTTTAAATATAAGCTGCATGAAAATGAGTTCACATACTATAAGAAAAAAATGAGACTCATTTTTCATTTAAATTAGAGTTATTATCTATGTCTAGTAAGTAAGAATATTAAGAAATAAAGTTTTACATTCAGATATTCATGAGAAAATGTGATGTACTTTTTTTTCCACAGAAATATACTACACCCCAAGCCTAGGTATAGTGCCAATATTTAACATAAATACATAGTTAACAAAAGCGAATACAAAGATGTTTAATAATGGTTAAAGAGAAACCTTTTCACAATAATGTGTGTGTGTTTTGGGAGGTGGGAGATGAGAAAGAATATCCTTTCTGGGGGTTGCATTGAACCATGCAACCTCATATGGTTCTCCAGTACTAACTCTAACAGTTATTGTTTTTCTTTTTGTCTTGGGGAATTATTTGACACATTGTCTCAAATAACTAATAACCTTCAGACACTTTTAATTTCTTTACATTCATTGGTATGTTAGAAAATATGAGGAGGCATATTTTTTGAATGTTATTTGTGAGTTTTGGGGCTATTGTGCATCCAACATACTTCATTAAGACATGACAAAGTTGAAAATTCTTGCATACCAATTTGAAATCAGTTTTTCCCCAAATTCCTTGATCATGCTTTTCCAAACCCCTTTAAATTTAATTAAATTTTCAAGACATACTTGCACCTTGAGGTAATTACATTCCCGAATACAGTGTACCACCCTTAAGCTTCAGTGTTGCAAGGAGGCTTGGGTTTTAGAGGTTTTCCAAGGCATTTTTGCATTTTAAAAATATCCCAATCCCAATTCATTGGCCAAATGAATGTGGTTATCCATTTTTCTAAGCTAAAAGTAGCTTCTACTCTGAAATTAAACTAGTAGAATTTAAATAAACCAATCTTTTGTGATAACTGGCACACATACTAATTTTCTCTGATTTCTTCTGCCCTGAAACAATTCACAATTAACATGGGCTTGGAACTCTGAGATAATGCTATTAATTAGTAACTCTTTAATCAAGTCCTTCATATAATGAACTTTTCTTGACAAAAATAATTACTGTCGAACATTGCCCAATCGTTTGGGGGCCTTGCGAACATTAGATGTAACTACCACTCTAGCAAGGCTTATATCACGTCACAATTCTAAAGGATAAAAATGGCCCTCCGCTAAAATTCTGTAGGCATTGCAAAATACTAAAGCTGTTCAAATGAGTCTCTTTTTCTTTTACCTGTGAGGACTAATCATCTAGTACGGAGAGAAATTCCTCTTCCCACCCCGCAGCCTTTGTCTCTTGGTTTGCGAGCATACACTGTGGGTGTAGCTCAGTTTGAAGTAGTTATGAGTCACTGGCTTATAGCTGATCATTGAGAACCAAAACTTATACATTCTCAATAGTGTCAGATTACACAATGGAACATACACACGGGTATTCATTTCCACAAAGCAGTTTTATAAGCTGGTTCTAGGTTTTCTTTTATCCTTGTTAGCTGGGGATGCCTTAAGCCCACAGCAAATTTATAATCTCTAAATAATTTTACTTATTCAAATTTTACTAGAATTTTTCTAGAATAAATTTTAGTAGACTTCCTGGGGACTTCCCTGGTAGTCCAGTGGGTAAGAATCCGCCATGGAATGCAGGGGACATGAGTTCAATCTCTGGTCAGGGAACTAAGATCCCACGTGCCAAGGGGCAATGAAGTCCCCTGCTGCAAGTATTGAGCCCGAGCATTCTAGAGCCCACAAGCCTCAACTACTGAGCTCGTGTGCCACAACTAGAGAATCCCTATGAAGCAATGAAAAATCCCCATGCCACAACTAAGACCTGCCAGAGCCAAATAAATTAAAAAAAAAAAAAAAAGGATTTCATGAAATTACAGAATATGTCCCCATTTGGACTGTTTCTCCTTTCCTAGTACTAGGAAAATCCCATGGACGGAGGAGCCTGGTAGGCTGCAGTCCATGGGATCGCTAAGAGTCGGACACGACTGAGCGACTTCACTTTCACTTTTCACTTTCATGCATTGGAGAAGGAAATGGCAACCCACTCCAGTGTTCTTGCCTGGAGAGTCCCAGGGACGGGGGAGCCTGGTGGGCTGCCGTCTATGGGGTCGCACAGAGTCGGACACGACTGAAGCGACTTAGCAGCAGCAGCAGCAGCAGTACTACTCCTCCATTATCTCCATAGAGTCCGATTTTTATTTTTTCTTCTACTCCAATATATCCATCTCCTGTTAAAATAGAAACCAAAGCAAATGAAATCCCCCCCACCCCTCAAACTTGCAAACATCCTTAAGAACTCAGAAATTTCCAAGATTCCTCTTTGATCATATAAATTATACAAGACTGGCAATCTTTCCACAAATTTTGTCCGGACAAATCCTACTGCCAGAGAGAATGAAATGATAACTTCAGATCCTAGAGGTATATAGGACCAGAAAACTCAGAGTTGCTCTTTGCTGTTTTTTCCCAAAATAACTATAAGTCAAATACATTTATCACTACTAAGCTACTTTTTGAGGCCAAGTTCTTAAGTATTCACAAACAAAAAAGAATGATATATACTTCTCTTGTTACATAATCTTAAACTTTTACCAAAAAAAAAAACACAAAAAACCCATCCTTTCTACCAAGGTCACACTGGAAGGTACTGTACTAATCGGTTCTCTCCATTTATAAATTCACCTTTGCATTATAAGTTGTTGGTCAGTAAACTTCAACAGGATTCACACCAAATTAGCGATGGTAGCAAATGCCACCAGAATGGGAAACCAAAAGCTTGTCTTCATTTACAGATGAGTGCTGTGTGCTCAGTCGCTCAGTTGTGTCCTCCCATTGTGACCCCATGGACTGTAGCCCACCAGGCTCCTCTGTCCATGTAATTCTCCAGGTAAGAATACTGGAGTGGCCATTTCTGCCTCCAGGATATCTTCCCCACCCAGGGGTCGAACCCACATCTGTGTTTCTTGAATTGCAGGCAGATTCTTTACCCAATACTTTGAACTTGCTAAAAGCATTAAAAAAAAAAAAAGCTAATAACTAAAGTTCAAAATTTTTTTCAAATGAATGGATTTTTCCATTTTCTTTCACTATGTCTAGATTACTTATTGTATAGTGTTTTTATTTCTATCCTGCTCTGTGACAGGCCTCAAAACTAACAGACTTCCCCAAATATAGTTTCTCTGAAGAGAGTGAGGCATAACATTTTAGTTTACACAGTAATTAGACAAAACGGAGTTTGAAAACAAACAAACAAACAAAAGTGAATACAGTTTTCTGAGAAATAAACTGAATTCAGCCATTTAACTTGGGTTCCATCCAAGCAGAAATATGAGATCACTACATGTGCGCGTGTGCTCAGTCGTGTCCAGACTCTTTGGGACCCCATGGACTCCTCTGTCCATGGAATTCTCCAGGCAAGAATACTGGAGTGGGCTGCCATTTCCTACTCCAGTTAAAGATGTTTAGGAGGATAATTGTTAGTGTTTTTTAGTTAAATGGTTTTATTTTCTCCAAAAGTGTTATTATTATTATTTTTTAAATCACATGCATTATTTTTTAAACCCTTGTGAGAGTTTTAAGTAAATACTTAAATTTCTTTTCTGGGATTAAACTTTCAACACAAAATATCTTCAGTAGACAAACAAGAAACACAAGCACAATGGCTTAGTTTCATTAAAAAAAAAAAAAACTAACATATTACAAGGTAGATGTAAAATTAAGATAGGGCTTCCCTGATAGCTCAGTTGGTAAAGAATCTACCTGCAAAACAGGAGACCCCAGTTCAATTCCTGGTTTGGGAAGATCCTCTGGAGAAGGGATAGGCTACCCACTCCAATATTCTTGGACTCCCCTTGTGGATCAGCTGGTAAAGAATCTGCCTGCCCTGCGGGAGTCCTGGCTTCGATCCCTGGGTTGTAAAGATCCACTTCCAGTATTTGATTGATGTATTTTATCATCTATTTTTTTAATTACCAAAGATGTTACCATCTTTCTAAATTCTATATATATACGTTAGTATACTGTATTGGTGTTTTTCTTTCTGGCTTACTTCACTCTGTATAATAGGCTCCAGTTTCATCCACCTCATTAGAACTGATTCAAATGTATTCTTTTTAATGGCTGAGTAATACTCCATTGTGTATATGTACCACAGCTTTCTTATCCATTCATCTGCTGATGGACATCTAGGTTGCTTCCATGTCCTGGCTATTATAAACAGTGCTGTGATGAACTTTGGGGTACACGTGTCTCTTTCCCTTCTGGTTTCCTCAGTGTGTATGCCCAGCAGTGGGATTGCTGGGTCATAAGGCAGTTCTATTTCCAGTTATTAAAGGTGTTTCCACACTGTTCTCCATAGTGGCTGTACTAGTTTGCATTCCTACCAACAGTGTAAGAGGGCTCCCTTTTCTCCGCACCCTCTCCAGCATTTATTTCTTGTAGACTTTTGGATCGCAGCCATTCTGACTGGTGTGAAATGGTACCTCATAGTGGTTTTGATTTGCATTTCTCTGATAATGAGTGATGTTGAGCATCTTTTCATGTGTTTGTTAGCCATCTGTATGTCTTCTTTGGAGAAATGTCTATTTAGTTCTTTGGCCCATTTTTTGATTGGGTCATTTATTTTTCTGGAATTGAGCTGTAGGAGTTGCTTGTATATTTTTGAGATTAGTTTTTTGTCAGTTGCTTCATTTGCTATTATTTTCTTCCATTCTAAAGGCTGTCTTTTCACTTTGCTAATAGTTTCCTTTGTTGTGCAGAAGCTTTTAAGTTTAATTAGGTCCCATTTGTTTATTTTTGCTTTTATTTCCAATATTCTGGGAGGTGGGTCATAGAGGATCCTGCTGTGATGTATATCGGAGAGTGTTTTGCCTATGTTCTCCTCTAGGAGTTTTATAGTTTCTGATCTTACGTTTAGATCTTTAATCCATTTTGAGTTTATTTTTGTGTATGGTGTTAGAAAGTGTTCTAGTTCCATTCTTTTACAGTGGTTGACCAGTTTTACCAGCACCACTTGTTAAAGAGATTGTCTTTAATCCATTGTATCTTCTTGCCTCCTTTGTCAAAGATAAGGTGTCCATAGGTGCATGGATTTATCTCTGGGCTTTCTATTTTGTTCTATTGATCTATATTTCTGTCTTTGTGCCAGTACCATACTGTCTTGATGACTGTGGCTTTGTAGTAGAGCCTGAAGTCAGGTAGGTTGATTCCTCCAGTTCCAATCTTCTTTCTCAAGATAGCTTTGGCTATTTGAGGTTTTGTGTATTTCCATACAAATTGTGATATTATTTGTTCTGGCTCTGTGAAGAATACCGTTGGTAGCTTGATAGGGATTGCATTGAATCTATAAATTGCTTTTTTTTTTTTTATTTTATTTTCTTTATTTATATTGATTTAATATATTTTTACTATATTGATTCTTCCAATCCATGAACATCATATATTTCTCCATCTATTAGTGTCCTCTTTGATGTCTTTCAGCAGTGTTTTATAGTTTTCTATATATAGGTCTCAGACATGACTGAGCAACTGATCTGATCTGATCTTATATATAGGTCTTTAGCTTCTTTAGGTAGATATATTCCTAAGTATCTTATTCTTTTTGTTGCAATGGTGAATGGAATTGTTTCTTTAATTTCTCTTTCTATTTTCTCATTATTAGTGTATAGGAATGCAAGGGACTTCTGTGCATTGATTTTATATCCTGAAACTTTACTATATTCATTGAAAGATGGTAACAATAACCCTGTATACAAGACAGCAAAAAAGACACTGATGTATAGGACAGTCTTTTGGACTCTGTGGGAGAGGCAGAGGGTGGGATGATTTGGGAGAATGGCATTAAAACATGTATAATATCATATATGAAACGAGTCGCCAGTCCAGGTTCGATGCATGATACTGGATGCTTGGGGCTGGTGCACTGGGATGACCCAGAGGGATGGTACGGGGAGGGAGGAGGGAGGAGGGTTCAGGATGGGGAACACGTGTATACCTGTGGTGGATTCATGCTGATATATGGCAAAACCAATACAATATTGTGAAGTTAAAAAGTAAAATAAAAAATAAAAACATGAAATTCTAATTAAAAAATAATAATTATCAAAGATGAATTGACTTTTCTCTGATAATTTTCTTGCATGTTTCTGTGACAATAAAAATATTCATGCTCTCTAATTATTAAAGATGACAAAATCATAGTAAAAATTCAAAGAACTGGGACTCAAAATCAAGTGCACATATTCTGCTTGGTACAATATTTTTTAAAATATTTAACAAATTGTTTCCCATTCAGAAAAGAAAGTAAATGAAGCTCTGCCTGCCTTTTAAAATGTTAATATATATACTATACACAGATATTAAAAAACTAAATAATTGTTTTATATATAAATTTTATATGACATATAAACATATGCATAATTTCTTGATACATATATATGCATATGTATTTTATGTGTGTGGCTTCATTGGTGTTCAGATGGTAAAAAATATAAATGGTATAAAGAAATTTATCAAGAAAGATGTGGAATACAAAACCCATAGAAAACAAGTTACATGTGGGCAGAGGGTTAGCACATGCCTTTTCTTTTCTATAAGCACAATTGATCTGGTTAACTACTTAGATCTGCTCATCTGATAAGCTCATAAGGTGCTATATGATTAAGTATATAAGCAACACTGTTTTTATAAAAAGACATCTAATAAGGAAGTTGCATGTGCCTGGGAGAACCACAGATACCTGAGAATAAGCTACAGCTTTGAGATTTTCTGAGCATAATGATACTTGTAACTAGGTCTGCCCCTCCAGGGAGCCAAAAACTGTTGTCAGGCATAGTGACTATTTTCAAAAATAAGACATCTCAGTCAGGGTTTTTCCTGAGATAAACATTATAGACATTTAGGTAGATATTGAAAATATACTCATCGTTCAATTAAATAAAACAGTGCATTTCTTAGTTCCATTCATGAAAAACAAGTTGAAATGGAGAATAATGCAAACATGCATTAGTGAGATTAAAAAGTTTTTAATTTTTTGCTTGTATATTTCTCTTATTTACTAGAAAGTATGTGTATAATTGTTCAAAATAAACTTATTTCAGTTATACGTCATGCCAGCGAATATTAGAGTTGTATAGTATAGAGTTGAACAATATGAAAAAGTTTACATATAGCTAAAAATAGTAGGAATAAAACTGAGCAAGTTATTCTACATTTTATTATTAATTGATGTGTTTCACAAGAGGTGTTTCAGCATAGTTTTACATAGTCTTGAGAAGTATGAGGTCAAGCTTAGTAGCTGCATCCAAAGGACAGTGAAAACGTATTCATTAATTCAGATAAAAACTTATAGAAAAATTTGAGTCTGAGTTTGGAGTATTAAGATTTCACAAAAATGTCTAGCTGTCTTAGAATTAAGTCCTTTTAACTTCTTTGTGCTTTTTACAATTAATAAATACTTAAATAAAATCAAGATATAAATAAAACAGTTTAAACCTTCAAAATTTTATTTGTACTACAATTTGTTGTTATGGATTAGAAATATGGCATTTTTGATATAATAATTTAACAGATAATTGTACTATGTATTAAATTGATTAGGCTGTTACAAATTCATTGAAATTTATAATGGAGATTTAATATTGTGATCCTCAATTTACAGGTATTCATGTATTTAGGCTTAATATATGTTCCAGAGATTATTAATTATAGAAAGGATGGTTAAATTTAATACATAGTTCATAGAATCTTAGTATCACTCCCATATGACACACACATGTTGTTAATGATCATTTGAATAACCTATTTTACTCATTTTTGGAGGCCAGAATTACTACACAGTCTTTTGTTTTTTTTTTAGTCCACATTTTTCTAACTCATATTTTATGTTTGTTTTTTGCTTGTTAAATTTATGAACATCTGTATAGAGAAGTAGGATTTATTTCCTTTGTATCTGTCATACAAAAAAAGTAGTCAATATTTATCTAAATCTAGATACACTTAGAGTCCATGCTTTAATTCTGATAAAACAAACACAAAATAAAATAACATACTGAAAACCTATAGCAATTTCAGATATTTTTAAAATTAACACAAGATTACAACTCTCTATAAAAACTAAGGCACAATCTATTTCAGTTGTGGAATAGAGCACACAATTAATTGTTAGTCAAAGATGAAGCCACAGCCTGTGGAACATCAGTATCAGGTACAAGAAATGGTATCTTGGTGTTAGACATCAGGGAACGAGAAGAGCTGACAAGTAGCGGGAGCATTAAACTTGGAGTAAAGTTAGGACCTAAAATAGCTGAACGTCACACACAAGTTATATTAAATGCCTATTTGTACAAAGAGATGATAGGAAGAAGAAAGAAACCAGATAGATTTGAGTCTAGGCACAGGACTTCATAATTATAATTTACAGGATGAAATTTTGAGTTACTAGTATAAATCACAGTTTTGAATTGGGCTCTTAATGGGATAAGATGAAGGAAATCAATAAACAAACAAAAGCAACTATAAAATAGACTCTATCCATAACATAAGCCGTAGGTTACATATATGAAAAGTAAATCTCAAGATAAAATAGCCACTTATATCAAGGATAATAATAGTAAGAAAGACCCAACAGTATTGATAAGGAGGACATAAATTCATTCTTAAAGAAATTAATTAATTATCTGCAGCTCAAAATGAATTTTAAAAAGATGCTTTGGATTTTAAAAGCTGTAAAAAGCAATATAATAAAAAATAATAACATAGGCACGTGAAATGAGAACATTTGAATATATACACCCTCTAAAATAATTAGACAATGACAAAACTCAAATACGTTTATCAAATAGAAGCAAAACTAAAAACTGAATACAACAAGATAACGTCTAAATTGGACACAGTGGATGAAAGAAATATTAAGACAGTATATAAAAGACCAATAAATCTGCACACACAACAAAAATTTAAAGTATGAAGTTAAGAGATATACAGTGAGTGACTTTAGCATATGCCTGGCAGCACTTCAAAGAAAATTTCAAGAGGATGGTAAAGAAATGATATTTAAATAATGTCAGAAGTTCAGTTCTACATGTATCAGCAAGAAAGACAAAATTGTATTTCAGTTTATCTGAACTGAAGAGCAGTCACATTGTTGGCATTATTTCTATATTCAAGGGCAAAATCATTCAAGATAGAGAGTAAAATAGATATATTTCTGGATACAAAATAGCCAAATTGAGGCAATTTCCATTTTGAACACTTTTGGAAGAAATAATTACTAATAGAATTGTCTCTGAGAAAAGCAAATTATACTCAGATATCAGAACAGATGAAAGAAATAACGTTAAGCAGATGAATTGGTAAAATTAACACAATTGACAAGAGTTAATAATTATAGCTGTAATGGTTTATTAGCTTATGCTGTAAAATGAAATAGCAAAGACTGGGTGGCCTAAACAACAGAAATTTTTTGTTCACAGTTTTGAAGGCTTTAAGTCCAAGATCTAGATTCCAGTTTATCGAGATTTGGTGACGGCTGTCTTCCTGGCTTGTAGACATTGTGTCTTCACATGGCCCTCCCTCAGTGCATGTATGCAGATAGACCAAGCCAGCTGTCTTCTTATAAGGAGACTAAAGCTATCATTTGGGGGCTTCCCAGGAGGTGCTAGTGGTAAAGATCTCGCCTGCCAAAGTAGGAGATGCAGAAGACATGGGTCCGATCCCTGGATCTGGAAGATCCCCTGGTGGAGGGAACAGCACTCCAGAGGAGACTGGCAGGCTACTGGTAAATAGGGTTGCAGAGTCAAACACAACTGAAGTGACTTAGCACTCAGGCTATCATTTTAGCCCCCCATTATTATAATCACATTAAACATTAATTGGAGAAGGAAATGGCAACCCAATCCAGTATTCTTGCCTGGAAAATCCCATGGTCGGAGGAGCCTGCCAGGCTACAGTCCATGGGATCGCAAAGAGTCAGACACTACTGAGCAACTTCACTAATTTAATTACTTCCTTAGATGCCTGTCTCTGAAGACGCCACAGTTGGGATTAGGGTTTCACCATCAGAGTTTGGAGGGAACATGAATGTTAAATCTACAACAACTAGTATGTAAAGAAGGGTTAAAATGAAAACATTAGCAATACAGAAATGAACAGTCCAGAGGAGGCAATATAATTCAGTGGAGAGACAGGCTTTAATAACGGCTCTTCTCTTAAAAATTGAGAGTGAATAAAAATTACTATATAATTTAGACTGAGATAAACTAAAGATAGGTAAATAGATAGGTAGTTAGATAAACATTTTGTGTCTCAGGAGCCACAGAGTTCCTGAGTTAAAAACCATCACCAGCTTTAAAAAAAAAAAAAAAAAAAAAAGAGAGATGCAGAAATATCACAAAAACAATAGCAACATTACTAACCCAACAATAATGTCTATGGCAATTAAACAGGCATACTGTCTCTCTTTGATGTATCAAAAGTAAAAGAAAAATTCACAAAAGCAATTTTAACTACTCATAAAAGTATTGCATATCAAAATTTGTGGGATGAAAATAAACAGTATATGAAGAGAAATATTTAGGTTTTAGGCACATTTATTAAAATAAATGTAAAATTATATCCCTGAGTTAAAAAAAAGTAAATAGATGAAAAACACCTGCATATTAAACAACATTTTAATACTTAAAGAAGCTTGCTGCTGCTGCTGCTAAGTTGCTTCAGTCGTGTCCGACTCTCTGCGACCCCATAGATGGCAGCCCACAGGCTCCCCAGTGTTCTGGGCAAGAACACTGGAGTGGGTTGCCATTTCCTTCTCCAATTCATGAAAGTGAAAAGTGAAAGTGAAGTCGCTCAGTTGTGTCCAACTCGTAGCCACCCCAGGGACTGCAGCCTATCAGGCTCCTCCGTCCATGGGATTTTCAGTTAAGAGTACTGGAGTGGGTTGCCATTGACAAAATGAACAGCTTCAATGCAGAAACCAAGGGGTTTCCAATGCCCATGGATAAAGATTTGCCCAAGCAAATTCTAGAGGACATGTACATAATTTCAAGTGAGCTTGACAGTTTGCATCCTGTTAATGTGTACCTTAAAAACAGAAGTTTCATAAACATTCTTGAAAAACATCTGCTTCTCTTTTCCAGGTACTTGCAACCTCAAATAAAGCAGCACAGAAACCATTGGCAGGCAGCTTAATGAAAATAAAAAATGAAAAATAAGTGACAGCATGGTTGGAAAGGATTTTTTTAAGGCAAAGAAAACAGGAAAAATGAATAAAGATTGACAAATTTATTACATCAAATGTAAACTTTGTGTAACTCAAAACTATGCAAGTATAAATACAGAAGACTAAAAAAGTACAAATTGTCAGTGTCAAGAATAAATATATTTCAAAAAAGCTCCATTAAACAAAAACATTGAAGTATATACAAATACTATCAATAATAAATTTTCAGAGAAAGAACTATAAAAGGTCAATAAACATGAAAAATGATTACAATAATGGAAACACAACATAAAGCTCTGAGATATATTGAGGATATGGAGAAATGGGAACTCATACACTCCCAGTAAACCAGCATGCCCAGCAATTTGCAAAGTATAAGAAATGTTTAAATGTAACACTCTAGTAAAATATATCTATGATATCGCTAAGAAAAATTATGAGAATTCAGTCACTGATAAAATGAATATAAGTGCAGTGATGAAAATTCTTATCTAAATAATATAAAAACCTGTCCAGCTAGTAAGAACTGAGGCCACTTGCATCTGCAAAGCTCAACTAGCAAGGTTGAAAATGGGAATCACTTGCGTTAACATGAGTTAATTTTTAGTTCCATGAAATTCCTGATCAGGAAGATAAAACCACAAATCAAAAAATAATTCCACTTATTGCTTCAGGAAGTTTTGACAAACCCACCAATTTGGGAAAAAGTTTGCTCATCTAGCTAACATTTCTTCTACTCAAACAGTTCTCTTAGACAACATTTTACACATAGACTCACTCTAAGATTGTAACCTTCCTCTGTCCCTCGATCCTAAGATACTGTATCATAAACACTGAGAGTGTGAAAGTGTTAATTGCTTAGTCATGTCCAAATCTTTGTGACCTCATAGATTGTAGCCCACCAGGCTTCTCTGTCCATGGGGATTCTCCAGGCAAGAATACTGGCATGGGTAGCCATTCCCTTCTCCAGGGGATCTTCCCAACTCAGGGATTGAATCCAGGTTTCCTGCATTGCAGGCAGATTCTTTATCATTTGAACCATCGAGGAAGCCCCTCTCTTAAATATTGCCCAACCCTAATTAATTCTTCACTTTGAAAGATCCACTTAATATGTCAGAATCTCTGAAGGTGAGGCTCTAAGGACATTAGTTGTTAAAGCTCATCTAAATATTCTGAATGTGACTGCTTAAAAATTATTGGGGTTAAAAAGAGTCCCTAGCTTCAGTGAATGTATAATTTGGAGATAAACTAAAACTTGTAGGTTGAATGATGAGGAATTATAGACACTAGACATGATGTGAACACAATGGGTGGAATCATCTGACATATTTACTATCATATCTTTAAATTACTCTCAAATACCATTTACCTTTACCTGGCTGGTAGTCATGTACAGATGTGAGAGTTGGACTATAAAGAAGGCTGAGCACTGAAGAACTTCTGAATTGTGGTGCTGAAGAAGACTCTTGAGATACCTTAGATAGCAAGGAGATCAAACCAGTCAATCCTAAAGGAAATCAACTCTGAATATTCATTGGAGGGACTGATGTTATAGCCCCAATCCTTTGGCCCCCTGACCTGAAGAGCTGACTCATTGGAAAAGACCTTGATTCTGGCAAAGACTGAAGGCAAAACAAGGGAGCAGCAGAGGATGAGATGGTTAAATAACATCACCAACTCAATGGACATGAATTTGAGAAAACTCTGGGAGAAATTGAAGGACAGGGAAGCCTGACATGCTGCAGTCCATGGGATCGCAAAGAATCAGACATGACTCAGTGACTGAACAACAACAGCAACAAGTAGTTCTTCATGTTTTTAGCTGACACCTCCAAAAGATACCTGTGGTTATGCTCTATATATCCCCAGAGTAAGTAAGTAAGTGTAACTACTTACATGTTTGACTCTTTGCAACCCCATAAACTGCAGCATGCCAGGCTCCTCTGTCCATGGAATTCTCTAGGCAAGGACACTGGAGTGGGTTCCCATTCCATTCTCCAGGGATCTTCCTGACCCAGGGCTCGAACTAGGTCTCCTACATTGCAGGCAGATTCTTTAACATCAATAATAGAGCTGGCAGCAGTGGGATACGAACCCACACCCTTAAAGAAACTGGAGCCTTAATCCAGCACCTTAGATCGCTCAGCCATGCTATCCCCAGAGTAGTACTTGGTTTATGATTACATTTTTGTTCTTATCTCCTGTCTTCTGAACTATGAGCTCTCTGAGGAAGGAATCTTGCCAAACTCTCATTCACACCATCTAGCCTCATGCCTGGCACATTATATATGATTCATAATTGTTAAATCATTATATATGAATGAAAAGCTTGCATGCTTCCTCTATTATTTAGTGCTTATAATTTTTAATTGTTTATGTTTGTCTGTATTTCAAAATTACATATGTTGAATTTATTTCCCATTATGTTTTATTAAAAACAAATATGTGTTTCATTCAGAAAATTACAGGGGATAAATGAGAGTTTTATAATGAAATATCATTTATGTACTGAAAATAAATCAGAAGGTAAATGCAAATCAAAGATTTATATCTGGCAAAATGTTTTAAGTATGTTTAATGAAGAAACACTCGACTCTTCTTGAATGACAATTAATCATAATAAAAACAAGATGCATTTTAAAGTACTCCATTTCCTACTTGCTAACTCTTGTAGCCATACTAATGAGGAAAAGAACTATATATCACATGGTCTCACAGTAACTTTGATGTTTGGTTTTGCATTGCAAGTTATTTATCACAGTGGTAATTTTATATTTATTTGATGAGTGAACATGATTAGCATGTCCCTTCTTAAGTGGACATAAAGCTTTCTAATGACTCACTATAGTATTTTTCTTACCCATTCTTGGTGCTTAGTAGCAACTCAATAAATTTTGTCAAATATATCATCTGTGGGACTCAAGATATTTTATGCAAAAACTGTGAAATGTAACATAATTAAACTAATGTAACAGTATTAAACTAGCCCCTCTTCCTTTTCTTAGAAACAGACCAAGATTCAAACACATATTGATCAGAAAATATACATCACAAAAGAAAAAATCAGAGGCAAGAGAAGACATTACATTTTATGCATTTTATATCCCATTGGGTTTTCAAGATTAATTTTTTCTAGACTGTTTTAGGTAAGGATACAACTTTGAAGAATAAAAACTTTTTAGATGGGGCAGATAATATCTGAGACTTCAATTTATGTAAACATACTAATCCACATCGTTTCCACTGTAGTAGTTAGGCATCTCATGGCAGGTTTCATGTTTCTCTTGAAAAACCTAATTAATAATCTAGAATTGTCAAATACAAATAGTCATTGTCCCTATCTTTGTTACTTCCCTTAAAGCTTTCTCCTTCTCTAGAGTTCATTTAACAAGACTATTTCTTACCCACTACTGACAGCTCTGATAACTCAGTCACTTGGTGGGTTCATTTTTATACTCCTGTGTCCAAATAATATTTATATTTGCTGAGGTCTATATTTGGATTTATCATTTTCTTGCTCTCTAGTTTTGCCTTTACAATTGTGTGGCCTTGTTCATTTACATAACAACCTCTCTAAACTCAACCTCTAAGGCAGACCTATGTCTAATTGGGAGTTCCTGTCTTCCTCTTTCTGGGTGGTGATTTCCACCTTAAAATATTATATAAACAAAATAATGTTACTAATTTTAATAATATATAATAAAAATAAGCAATGGGTTTCCTTTATTTTGTAAAGCAAAATTTTATTATTGACATTTTGCAATTTGTTCAGCATAGCTTTATTATTTTAGTTCTAAAATTATTTGCATACCTCCCATTAGGTCAGTTAATGAGTTTATATTTTCTAGAATTTAAGGATGTTTCTTACTAAAATTATCTCAATTTACTGATGATAATTTTCAAAGCTTTGCAAAGGCAGCTTGCTTCAAGTCATTAAAAAGTGATTTTCTGTCCATGAACTAGTTAATCTTTTATCACTTCAGCAGATCTCTTAATGTTTCATTAGTTGTCCCACATTTCATTAAAAGCTATATTTATTGGTTCAACCACAAAATTAAGAAGTAACATTTCTACTAAAAATATTCCTTAGGGTTACAATTGCCCTGAAATAGTAGAAGCTCCTGCAGCCCAGGATTTCACACTATTAATATTAAAAATTTCAGGTGAACTTGAAAAAATGGAAGTGGTCAATTGATTTTTAATGATATATATACACATACATATATACACATAAAATAGCCCTGGACCCTTTTTCTGAAGATAAAAACGTTTAATTCAAATGCTACAGCACAATTTATAATATCTCCAGTTTCTTCACTAAAAAGGGGTAGGAGATTCAGTTCCACTGGAGAAAATAAAGGTACTGAGATTTTTTTTCAAACCAGAGAGATCCTTTTCTAGTTGTGTTCTCTCCATTCATTTGACTAGTAAGTTTGGAAATACTAAAAATGGGGCGAAAAGCAGATGTAGTAGTTACTGGTGTAAACTTATTTAGGACTCATTCATACTGCATTTCACAAGAGTGTAGTAAGCATCTTTATGTTATCCATAACAACTTAATAATAAGAAAAGATCAGTGAAAGATTCTTAGCGATGTACCAGAATAATGATGTTGGAAATATTTGGGCACAGTTTGGGACAATTCCTAGTAATTTTATGTTTTTATTGAAATATAATTGATTTACAATATTGCATTAGTTTCAGCAGGTGTGCAGCACAACAATAATATATATATATGCACAACAATAATATATAAAATTATATATATATATAAAATTTTATATATATATTCCTTTTCAGATTCTTTTCCTTTGTAGATTAAGGCAAAATATTGAGTATAATTCCCTATACAATAAGACCTTGTTGGTTATCTATTTTGCATATAGGTGTGTATATATATTAATCCCAATCTTCTAATTTATTAATTCATTTGTATCATTTTTTTTAGATTCCATATATAAGTGATATCATATGATATTTGTCTTTATCTTGCTTACTTCACTTAGTATGATAATCTCTAGGTAATTTACTATTTTTTGCCACTGTAAGTGGAATTATTTCATTTTCTTATGGCTGGGTGATATTTCATTGTATGTTTATACCACATCTTCTTTATTCATTTGTCAATGGAACTTCACATCAAGCCATATTACTGACTGTCTCTTTGGTACATGACTTTCCCTGCAATATCCACATTTTATAAATTGTTTTTGGCATTGCCCTTTTATTGGTAAATCTCTCACAAGGAGTATCCAGCCATGATCATTCTACATAGTGGGCTTCCCTGGTAGCTCATCTGATAAAGAGTCAACCTGCAATGCAAAAGACCCCGGTTTGATTCCTAGGTTGGGAAGATCCCCTGGAGAAAGGATAGGCTATGCACTCCAGTATTCATGGGCTTCCCTGATGGCTCAGAAAGTAAAGAATCTGCCAGCAATGCAATAGACCTATATTTGATCCAATCCTCGGGTTGGGAAGATCCCCTGGAGGAAGGTATAGAAACCCACTCCAGTATTCTTGTCTGGAGAATCCCCATGGACAGAGCAGCCTGGTAGGCTACAGTCCATGGGGTTGCAAAGAGTCGGATACGACTGAACAGCTAAGCACAGCACACAACACAGCACTCTACGTAGTGACAAATGGAAATTTTTTTGAAACTTGCTTGTGTAGAAAATAAATCTCCTTAATTAAAGGAAAGACTTGTTTTATTACATCAAATAATAGTAAGTTCAAAAATTCCTGAATCAAAAATTTGCCTTTGAAAATAGGTTATGTATTAACTTTGTAAGAAGGATGAAGTGAAGTGAAGTCGCTCAGTCGTGTCTGACTCTTTGCGACCCCATGGACTGTAGCCTACCACGCTCCTCGGTCCAGGGGATTTTCCAGGCAAGAGTACTGGAGTGGGTTGCCATTTCCTTCTCCAGAGGATCTTCCCAACCCAGGGATCGAACCTGGGTCTCCCGCATTGTAGGCAGACACTTTACCATCTGAGCCACCAGGGAAGTCTTGTAAGAAGGATGGGTGCATTCTTTTTGATGTTCCTAATCCATACAAATAACGTAGAGAAATATTTGATTTTTCCGAACTTAGAATAACTAATACTAAATTTACAATTTTTATTATAGTGACTTTATTTAAGATGGCAAAAATATAATGCAAAATTAAAACTAAAAATTTACTTTTCAACATTCACAAAGCTAAATAAGTTAAGAAGATTTTTAAATGTTTTTAAATTTTACAGAAAACCTTTGCAAATGGTTTTTTGTTATTTTGCAATGTTTATATTTCTGAAATTGAAACTGAACACTTAATAGTTTATGTGGTATATATCAATAATATAGGACCAATGCCTATATATTTAGGGGTTGTTATTTGGAAATATCTTCTCAGAAATAGAAAAAACAATTCTAAAATTCACATGGAACCACAGAAGACCTAGAATAGTCAAAGCAGTCTTGAGAAAGAAAAACAGGTATCACATTTCTGAATTTCAAGTTACATTAAAAATCTATAGTATTCACAACAATATGGAACTGGTATAAAAACAGACACACAAAGCAATGGAACAGAATCAGGAGTCTAGAAAATAACCCAAGCATATACAATCAATTAATTTCAACAAGGGCACCAAGAATGCACAGTGGGAAAAGGATAGTCTCTAATAAATGGTGATGAAAAAAACATCCACATGAAGAAGAATGAAATTGGACCAAAAATCTTATATTTATGCTCTTGCTGTTGTCCTTCCCAGATAAACCTACAGTGTGGATTTAGTAAAAATTTTATGTTAGGAAAAAGTAGATTCTGTCCTTGGAATCAGTGTAATAAGACCAGAACTCATCCTCAAGTATCTAGAAGCTCATATCCCAGCAATCTTCAATCCTGTTCTGCTCACCTTTGAATTTTATCTCTATTGCATCCTCATTTTTCTATCTCTGCAATTTTATTAAAGTCACTATCACTTCTTGTTTAGGAGAATGCACTCACTGGCTTATTATCCAACCACCCTGCTTTCTTTCTCCAACCTCTTCATTTAGAAGCTAGTTAAATCTTAAAAAAAAATTATGATATTCAGAGCTTAGAGTCAATAATTTTGCATTATACTTAGAATGCAATTGAAGCCTTTTCCCAGGACCTTACACAACCTATCCTTATACAACCTAACCCACTTTCTGACTTCATCTTTTGGAACTCCTTAACTCATTCACTCTCATAGTCACAACAGCTTTTGTCAATTCCAGGAACAAACATGCCACATTCTCAAAGCTTTTGCATTTATTATTCATTCTTTTCCCTTGCCACCTGGCATTACTGGCCTCTAGCATTCTGTAGGTCTCAGCTGAAATATTATCACATCCTGGAGACCATCGTCTTGGTTGTTCTGTATCACATAATTGCACATTTCCTATAAAGCACTTAAATACTCTGAGTCAGTTGTTTTTATTATTTTCTATTTCCTAAACTAAAGTATAATTTCACTATGGCAGGTATCCCATCTGTCTTGCTCACTGCTATCCAGAGCGTGAGTACTGAATCTTGTTGTTCAGTTGCTAAGTCATGTCTGATTCTTTGCCATCCCATGGACTGCAGCATGCCAGGCTTCCTTGTCCTTCAGATCTCCTAGAGTTTGCTCAATATCATGTCCGTTGAGTCGGTGATGCTATCTAAGCATCTCATCCTCTGCCTCATGCTTCTTCTTTTGCCGTCTATCTATCCCAGTATTAGGGTCTTTTCCAATGAGTTGGCTGTTTGAATCAGGTGGCCAAAGTATTGGAGCTTCAGTTTCAGCATCAGTCCAATGAATATTGGAAATGACTGAACATTCCAATGAATATTTCAATGAATATTCAGGGTTGATTTCCTTTAGGATTGACTGATTTGATCTTGCTGTCAAACAGACTCACGAGTTTCCTCTAGCATCACAGTTTGAAGGCATCAATTCTTTGGCACTCAGTCTTCTTTATGGTCCAACTCCCACATCTGTATTCACATAATGTTAGAGAAGTAAAGAGTGAAGGGATGTTTAATATTTCCTCTGTACTTTCTATTTACTAGAAAATATGTGTCTCTTTCACATATAACAGAAAGATGAACCATTAGGAAGGAAACAATTTTAAAATATTTTAAATCTGGGACAGAACTCCAGAGACAGAGAAACAAGATTAGCCAAAGATAAACAAGTTTCTCTTTTCCTCTTTGAGTGCAGTAAATCTATTGTATTGGCAAATATGACCTAGGATTGTTTGAAATGGATCACATATTTCCTGCAACATCAAAAGTTTTAATCAAGCTTGTTTAACTAGCGGATTTGTTAAGCAGATGCTAATAGGAATTAAATCACAAAGGCCCAATATATTTATGATCATTAAGTCAGTCTTAAGCATATTCTATTGTAAGGAAAAATCCTCTTAGAATTTCTTGGCCTGGTTTGAGAATTAAACAGATTAACAGGACAAAAGCATACACATTTATATAAGACTTACATGACACAGGATCCCTCATAAGGAATGAAGTCCCCCTGAAATGGTGGCTACTACATGCCTTTATATACGAGGTTGAACAAAGAGAAGCAACTGTGGAAAAGTAATTGAAATATATGGAAGGCTAAAGGGAATTTTAAAATATTTTAACAAAGTCTGTTTATATAAAATATGTTTTTGTTCCTTGAGGAAGACTATTTATTTTCTCCTGGTATAGGAAAGGCATCTTTCACATGGGAGTTTTTACTTTCTATTTTCAGGCAGAAAAGGGGAGATCAGAATGAGCTTTTTGTATCTGCTGTTCTTTAAATGACCTTAACTCAAAATAATCCAAACTGTCATATTTGGGGTGACATATTCTGCCACCCTTCACTATGATTTTTTGCTTTCCCTTAAAAATATAACTTTATAGTGCTTTGCATATTATATTCTCTTAACAAATATTAGTTACAGAAGTGAATTTATTAAATGCTATAAACACAAACCAGATTTCATTATTTCACTGTGTAACACTTTCCAATAAATTGAGATTGAATAATACCTGAACTCCTGATATTGGCTGTCTGATATATGTGAGCTGCAATTTCCTCTTAAATACCTGATTCAAACTTATTACTCTGTGTATCTGTCCCACGAAGTTATCTATTATCTTAACTACTTCCCTCCTCTGTGTCTTTTTGCAAGCTTTCTGCTTGTGATTCAAGATTCAGCACTCGTGTAATCTGCTTTTTCTGAACTTCTTGTAACTATTCAGGTGAGTTAGGCACTCCTTCCCTGAAACTTTCAAGTGTATTTTGAGTTTCACTCTATTCCTACCACCCCCAGGGCTTTCTTGTTTTTGTGTATTTCTCTTCTTTGCCATATGTTAGACTCTCTTGAAACAGAGATCAATTTTTTGTTATCCTTGCATAATATCCAGGCAAGTATATGTTGTAGAATAGGTTTTGGAGTCTCAGAATATTAAATCGGCTTCAATTGAAAACTAACTCCAGTGCTAATTAATGGATAAGCTAGCACAGTTACAAGTTGAAGTGAAGAAGGGAAAATTTCCCTAATGCTCAAAAATGCTTCATTGATTTTCAATCCAAATCTGCTATTGAAAGCTCTGGCTGTTCCTGGGGTTCCTTTCTCATGATTTTTAATATGTTCACAATCCCAAGAAGAATAATATGGCACATAGTTTTTTGATGGGACCTCTCAAATACCTGCAGTGTTGTGATCTCCAGAGTGTCACCCAGACCCTCGCCATTAACATAGAGCTAATAGATATCATGCTCTCTGTTTTGCTGTAAGTCCTTCCAATGCACTAATTGGTTTTCATTTGGGGTCAGTAGTGTTTTTGTTAAGAATGCACTATGTCTGGTTGTTCTGGCTTAATAATTTATTCAATGTCTGTCTTATCTTCAGAAGTACTTAATTTTTAAATATGTCAATTTTTAAATATGATATCTATATTAAATTTTTATTACAAATTTGCAGTGTACAAATTTATAATTAAAGGACAAATTATAACATTTAATTATATTAAAAATTTTAGCTAAATTTCAAGTTAATTATATGTGCATTATAATATAAAATATTAATGTCTATGTTTCAATGTATTCGGTATTACTTTTTTCTAGAATGTATGTTTATGACTTGAATAAAACACTAGAACAAAAAAAATAAATTTCCCAACCTAAAGAAATATTCTTATAAATATTTATTCATAATATAATAATTTGAGAAATATTTCTGTAAATTGTTTCTGGATTTTCAAAATTATTAGTATTATATTTTCTTCCAGATAATTATTTTTTAATTTTATGGAGCATATTTAAATATGATATATAAAGCAAAAGCATAATTTCTGTTTAAATATAAATAATCTTAAGAGTAATATACTATATATATCTAATTTTACCATTAGTTTTTCCATTAAAGGTGTTTATTTTAATTGAATTGCAGACAAAAGTTATTACTTTTCAAGAATATATCTCTATGTTTTACTTGCTTAGGAATAATTTTCCTCTTCAAAGTGACATTTGGAATATTTATGTTAACATAGAATACAAAAAAATAAAACCAAAACCTAAGAGATATCTTTTTTATTTCTTATATTTTCCTGTTTTTTTTTTTCTATTGTATTTTCTATGTTATAATTTTCCTGTTTGGAAAAGTTTGTTGTTCTTTCTAAACATTAACCTGCTGCTGCTAAGTTGCTTCAGTAGTGTCCGATTCTGTGCGACCCCATAAACAGAAGCCCACTAGGCTCCCCCATCCCTGGGACTCTCCAGGCAAGAACACTGGAGTGGGTTGCCATTTCCTTCTCCAATACATGAAAGAAAAAAGTGAAAGTGAAGTCGCTCAGTCGTGCCCAACTCTTAGCGACCCCATGGACGGCAGCCTACCAGGCTCCTCCATCCATGGGATTTTCCAGGCAAGAGTACTGGAGTGGGGTGCCATTGCCTTCTCCGAAACATTAACCTTTTCCATCTCAAATGATTGTGATGACATGATATCACCACAGGGATTCAGAATTACATGTTTATCATGCATGTAAATTCTCACATGAATATAATTTCAAAGGAAATAATAAATAATATAGTGTTCATTGCAATGTTCATCGCAGCACTGTTTATAATAGCCAGGACATGGAAGCAACCTAGATGTCCATCAGCAGATGAATGGATAAGAAAGCTGTGGTACATATACACAATGGAGTATTATTCAGCCATTAAAAAGAATACATTTGAATCAGTTCTAATGAGGTGGATGAAACTGGAGCCTATTATCCAGAGTGAAGTAAGCCAGAAAGAAAAACACCAATACAGTATACTAACGCATATATATGGAATTTAGAAAGATGGTAACAATAACCCTGTGTACGAGACAGCAAAAGAGACACCGATGTATAGAACAGTCTTATGGACTCTGTGGGAGAGGGAGAGGGTGGGAAGATTTGGGAGAATGGCATTGAAACATGTAAAATATCATGTATGAAATGAGTTGCCAGTCCAGATTCGATGCACGATACTGGATGCTTGGGGCTGGTGCACTGGGATGACCCAGAGGGATGGAATGGGGAGGGAGGAGGGAGGAGGGTTCAGGATGGGGAACACATGTATACCTGTGGCGGATTCATTTTGATATTTGGCAAATCTAATACAGTTATGTTAAGTTTAAAAATAAAATTAAATTAAAAAAAAAATAATAATAATATAGTGTTCAGTTCAGTCGCTTGGTCATGTCCAACTCTTTGCGACCCCAAGAACCACAGCACGCCAGGCCTCCCTGTCTATCACCAACTCCCGGAGTGCCCCCAAACCCATGTCCATTGAGTTGGTGGTGCCATCCAACCATCTCATCCTCTGTCATCCCCTTCTCCTACTGCCCTCAATCTTTCCCAGCATCAGGGTCTTTTCAAATGAGTCAGCTCTTTGCATCAGGTGGCCAAAGTATTTCAGCCTCAGAATCAGTACTGCCAATGAACATCCAGGACTGATTTCCTTTAGGATGGACTGGTTGGATCTGCTTGCAGTCCAAGGGACTTGCAAGAGTCTTCTCCAGCACCACAGTTCAAAAGCATCAATTTTTCTGTGCTCAGCTTTCTTTATAGTCCAACTCTCACATCCATACATAACCACTGTAAAAACCATAGCCTTGACTAGACGGACCTTTGTTGACAAAGTCATGTCTCTGTTTTTAATATGCTGTCTAGGTTAGTCATAACTTTCCTTCCAGGTAGTAAGCGTCTTTTAATTTCATGGCTGCAGTCACCATCTGCAGTGACTTTGGAGCCCAGAAAAATAAAGTTAGGCACCGTTTCCACTGTTTACCGTCTATTTGCCATGAAGTGATAGGACTGGATGCCATCATCTTAGTTTTCTGAATTTTGAACTTTAAGACAACTTTTTCACTCTCCTCTTTCACTTTCATCAGGAGACTCTAGTTTTTCTTCACTTTCTGCCATAAGGGTGGTGTCATCTGCATATCTGAGGTTATTGAGATTTCTCCCAGCAATCTTGATTCCAGCTTGTGCTTCTTCTAGCCCAGCATTTCTCATGATGTACTCTGCATATAAGTTAAATAAGCAGGGTGACAATATACAGCCTTGACGTACTCTTTTTCCTATTTGGAACCAGTCTATTGCTCCATGTCCAGTTCTAACTGTTGCTTCCTGACCTGCATATACATTTCTCAAGAGGCAGGTCAGGTGGTCTGGTATTCCCATCTCTTTCAGAATTTTCCACAGTTTATTGTGATCCACACAGTCAAAGACTTTGGCACAGTCAATAAAGAAGAAATAGATGTTTTTCTGCAACTCGCTTGCTTTTTTAATGATCCAGCAGATGTTGGCAATTTGATCTCTGGTTTCTCTGCCTTTTCTAAAACCAGCTTGAACATCTGGAAGTTCACACTTCATGTATTGCTGAAGCCTGGCTTGGAGAATTTTGAGCATTACTTTACTAGCATGTGAGATGAGTGCAATTGTGCAGTAGTTTGTGCATTCTTTGGCATTGCCTTTCTTTGGGATTGGAATGAAAACTGACCTTTTCCAGTCCTGTGGCCACTGCTGAGTTTTCCAAATTTGCAAGCATATTGAGTGTAGCACTTTCACAGCATCATCTTTCAGGATTTGAAATAGCTCACTGGAATTCCATCACCTCCACTAGCTTTGTTCGTAGTGATGCTTCCTAAGGTCCAGTTGACTTCACATTCCAGGATGTCTGGCTCTAGTGGAGTGTGAGTGATCACATCTTTATGATTATCTGGGTCGTGAAGATATTTTTTGTACGGTTCTTCTGTGTATTCTTGCCACCCCTTCTTAATATCTTCTGCTTCTGTTACTCCATACCATTTATGTCTTTTATTTAGCCCATCTTTGCATGAAATGTTCCCTTGGTATCTCTAATTTTCTTGAAGAGATCTGTAGTCTTTCCCATTCTATTGTTTTCCTCTATTTCTTTGCATTGATCGCTGAGGAAGGCTTTCTTATCTTTCCTTGCTATTCTTTGGAAATCTGCGTTCAAAGGGTTATATCTTTCCTTTGTGTTACTCGTTAGCTATAAAATCCGGAAAACACTTTTCTCAGAACTCAAACAATTTTGAAAACATAGGGTCCTCTCTCTTGTTTATCCATTGCTGGCTGATAGAACTCATTGTTTTAAAAAGCCAAAATATTTTTTGGATGAACATAAAGCTGTTTAGACAATTCAAAAGCCTGGTAGAACCAAGGATTTGTTAGTTTATTTTAAGGTATGCTTTTAATATATTTTTTTAAATAGGCACTTCTTGAGTTGTTCTTTTGGTTACATTAAAAATAGCTATTTCAGCAAAAGACCAAATGAAGAAAAACCTTGCAAATTTTTATGATGTAATCAAAAGTGAACATTAACTGATACTAAATTTGTTTAAAATGGATAATTGAAAGAATAAGGAAGTTAGGAATATGACATTTTATTTCTCATCTTGAAGTTTGCTATCAGGTATACAAGTTAAAAAGTCATAGATGTTAAACAAATTGAAAAATAGTAACATACTAGTGACTTTTATAACAGCTTAAAAATGTGTTCAACTGGATTATTTAGAATAGATTTTTAATTTTTAATGGGCAAAAGATAGCTCAGTCTATGGGGGGGCTTTTCATTTAATAGATGAAGAAACACACTTAAAGAGAGTTGGCACGGGTGTATAACATAATACAAGCAGTTAGCAGGAGTCCCAGAGCTTAGGTTTAGCTCCATAGATTGCCAAGTTTATTTATGATTAATAGATTCTCCTAGCTTCCTTTAAATATCATCTTCTTTGTAATATAAACTATACTGTATGCAAATTTCACATTTAGAGGCTAAGGAATGAAAAAGTATTGACTGAGTAAAAGGCATAGTAGTCACACTTCGCAAAAAGGTAAGACTAATGTATATCAGGTACTTTTTTTGGTAATTGAGATAAATGAATAGAAGTACTCAGCTACTTAAGCAAAGAAGTTTCACTAAAGTAAGATATCCCTTTCAGTGAAGAGCATTTAAGAGTATTCATGAAATATTAGAAATGGTAAAGTTGATAGCAAAGTATGTGACAAAAGCTTATTATTGATTGAACACAGAAGCAGTGACTGCTTCTTTTAAATATTAATAACTTTTTAAATTGCACATTAAAATCCCATCACATGAATTTATTATTTAAAACTCCAGTAAATTTAATATTATCTCTAAAGCAACTATTATAGAGACTTAATGGATTCCTTAATTAGGATATAGTATTAATGCTTATAGAACCCTAATTAAAATGGAGAGTTTGAAAAACAGCCAAAATGTGAAGAAATTATTCAAGCAGTGATTTTATTTTTAAAAAATGAATGGAAGCTTTATCCAAAATGCTAAAAGGAAATGTACAAATCATACACTTCATTTAATCATTGCAATATTTTTCATAAGGATTAATATATATTGTTTCCTTCTAGATATACATTCTATTTTACTATAATATCTTGGAAGTAATCTAATTCATCTTGTTTTACACTTGGGTTGTATTAATTTTTCAGAGAAATGAAAGTGTGTCTACCATTATACTGACCACATTTGTTTGCACTTTTGAAATTTATTTCATAATTTATTTGAATATAGGTTTTCACTATAAATGTATCACTGCATCAATAATTTATCTGGATAAACTTGTTTAGAAGTGTTCTTATCTTGAAAGGGTTAATGTGATGATTTTGAATTTAAGAAATAGAGTATAATGTTTGTCTTCAAATAATATAATTTGATCAAATAAAAATTATTTACAGTTATTTTTTTATTCGTTACTATCCATGTTAATAATATACTCACTCATTTTAGGATTCTTTATTAGATAACAATTCCTTCCATATCTTTGGATAGTCAAGATGCTTTGTTCCAGTAACAGAAAACCATTTTCAAATAACAGAAGCAAAAAATGAAATAGAGCGTAGGGATTCAGGCATATTTTTTGGAGCAAGAAGCACCACCAAGATTCTTATCAGTTGGAACAAGGCAATTTTCAGGAACTTGAGAGACATGCTTCAGTTAATTTCACTTGTTTAACTTGCATGGACTCATATCTCTGCTTTTTAGTGTCTCTAATTCATTCTTCTGATTCTTTGAATTGAATTTTACTTATTAAATTTTTTTTCCCAAAACATGCCAATTTCACCACTGCAGAATTACCAAGTCCAAGATTCAAATAAATCAAAATTTGAAAAATAATTATTTTTCCCAGTTCTAAATTCTGGTAAAAAGAATCTGATTGTCCTGACCAGGATCAGTGTCCATTTCTGGTACAGTCAACAATTTTGGGAGCATAGATCCTGTAATATTAATGGATGAGTTAATGTCTAGTCCTACTGAAGGCAAATATAAGAGCAGGAAAGATACTACAAACTAGTAACTTTTCTTTAGACAATATAAAACCTACATGTAATGAATTGTCTATTGTAAGTTAAACTGTTAAATTATTTTTATTAAAATCAAGTCTTCATCAATCTTGAATTGGCATTACTAATTTGAAAGAATATAAATAAAGATAACATTTTGATGATTTATACCAAGTTGATAGTTTAATATTCATATTAGTATGCAATTGGAATTGTTTTTGGTGGAGACTAGAATTATTTTAGATGGAACTTAGATTCAATTCTTGCAATCTTTTAAAGTGTTTAATTAATGTATTCTTAGAATTGAATGTATGTGTTCTTTAAAAGTTGCCATTTTATCTCTTATTACTACATAGGTATAAGTTCACCTTTAATCTGCAATAGAATTCATCACCAAACTTTGTGGCTGCTGAACAACATAACTTTAAATCATCCATAAATCAAAGAAATTACTTACCAATAGGTACCATTGTTACCAGCCAGGGCTCTTAAGACTCCTTATTCAATAGAAATTGATGAGGCCAAATGAAGAATTCAGGTAAGGCTTTATTGGAAATCATGCTGCAGCACAGGGGATTGTAAACAAGTTACTGTGGTCCCTTAAATGGTTAAGAGCAGGAGCAGACAGGGGTCCTGTCCCAGGGATGGCTTGGGTGGTCTCTCCATCCCCTAGGTGGTGGCTGTGTACAGGATCATGTGCAATACCCTACTTTTGTTCCCAACACCTCAAAAATTGAATTTTTGATCTTCCTGTATCTTTTTCATAATTTATCCCAGCTACCCACATATGCAGTTATTTTTTAGTCCCTTATATTTTCTTTGTATTCTGTTGCTTAGTTTAAAAGAAGAAAACCAAGCACAAATTTTATCACCCATAAAGATTCATTGTTAGTAATTCCAATCCTTTTTATATGCATATGAAAATGTAGATCTAGTAGATAATAGGCAGTTCATAGATAGTATTTTATGATTTGATCAAATATTAATTCAAAATAAAATGTTATTTTAAATTTTATTTAACTTTATCAAAAGGAAAAGAGACACAAATCAAAAGCTATCTGTGAATTTCTATTCAATATTTCTTCAGAACAAGAGGTGATAGTTTCTAAAATCCATTGGAATTTATAAAATAATTATCAAGAAAAATGTTAAATGGTTTAAGTACTTCTGTTTTTTAACACTATTCAGCAATATCTAGTGATCCTCTGCTATAAAAATTGCTAAAATATAATATTCTACCTGCCTCTTATTTCCCATTGCTATATTATTAACATTATAATGTCAAGTTTTATGATATATATATCAGTTGTACTACCAAGGGCTGTATAGTCATCTTATTTCAGTAAGATTTAATACTTGCCACTATTCCTTTAGTGTCTTCTCCATTTCCAAGTTTGTCGTTCATATTCATGTTGTTTTGTGGGAACTTCATGTAATACCTTTTTTTTTCCCAGAAAGCCTGAAGCAATCATGGATGCTTCTACTCTCCGTGCTTGCCAGTTTGTTTACAATACCTTAGAGAATGCTTAATTACAGCCAAGAATTGTTAAGTCCCTTTATACATTATCTAATGTATTGTCTGGAAGGCACTTTCAAGTAGGTACTTTCATTAAGTACCATTTAAAAATTAGAAAAGAGCAGCAAAGGTAAAGAGGCTGATCCTAGTAACCAAGCCAGTAACAGAAGCTAGAATTTGAACTCTTGAACTCCCAGAGTTTGGATCCTCATCTATGACTGTTAAACTGATGCTACAAACTTCATAGCATATGCCTTCCTCTTTATATTCCCGGTTCATATTATAAACCGTGCCCATACACTTGAGTTAATAAATTCACTTGGAAATGTTTTTGTGGTAATGATTTGAAATACCGTCTCTTGGAATGCCATTGTTCTCATCAGCAGTTTCAGTTCTGCCTGAAGGTTTCTTTCTTGTGGCTTTGAGGATATTTTTCAGTTTTAATTATTCTCTTTGCTATTCCAGGAGCATGGATTGCTCATGAAGATACTCTTTGTTCTTATCTTTTCTTTTATCAGTTTTATACTTTTGTCCTTCTTGTTGCTTTTGAGTGACTTCCTCAAACCTGTCTGCTTGTACTCCATGGGTTTTATATCATGTTGTTCTATTTCTGGTTTTTTCTAATATAGCTTCCATGTGTGCCTGTGTGTTCTTGCTTCAGTCGTATCCAACTGTTTGTGACCCCATGGACTGTATGTAGCCCATGAGGCTCCTCTGTCCATGGGATTTTCCAGGCAAGAATACTGGAGTGGGTTGCCATTTTCTTCTCTAGGGGATCTTTCTGACCCAGGGTTAGAACCCACATCTCCTGCATTGGCAGATGGATTCTTTATCACTGAACCACCTGGAAAGCCTATCATATGTAAGTAGGAACATACTAATTTCTTTTTTATTATTACTTATTCTTAAAATATAATTTGGGGTAAGTTGACAAACAGTTAACTAATTCTATTAATGTTTCAGTCTCTGGAGCAATGATCAACTTCTTCTTTAAATAAAGACCATGAAAACTCAATATGTGAATATGTTTATATACATGTGTATGTCACTATAAAATATAAACAATCACAATACGATGTTAAAATGCTCTCATAGACTGTTTACATATTCATTTATACATGACGTACAAAAATATAGAGTAGTTGTACTGTATACCTTTTCCAGTGTATTAGACAGACAAGTCATTACATACATACTTTTATTGTATAAAATATGTCTGTCTCATCATTATTCTTTAATATCTATTCAAAGATGTGTTACAATACTATCAAAGAAGGAAATATAAAACTATCTCTGAACTTTTTGAAGGAAGAACTTTTGGAATAACAGTATCATTAAATACAGCCTCTGGGAAAAAAGCAAAATATTAAACACAAGAAAAATGGCAAACTTCTTTGTGGTTATAAGCCCTGAATTAATGTACAGTGCCTCTGACAGAATCAGAACTTTCTTTTATATTTTGAAATGAAGTGCTGAGGTATGAAAAACTGCTTTCTGATACAAACTGTATAACACAATAAACCCAGAATATCTAATATAATCTTAAACCTATTCATCTGTACCACTGATTTACATTAAATGAATCAATTTAAAATATAGCTATCCTCTAGATTAAGCATACTATTTAAAATACAAAGTCATTTTGTGATAGTATGTTTTTGTTCACAAAATCAGAAGCTTAGAAAGTGCTGGGAGTGGAAAAGGAAATTTGATGGAGCAAGCAAATACCACAAAGACACTTTTGAGCCACTAAGAATTTTAACACAATAGCAGCAATCATACCTATTGTAACCTTTACAAAGTTCTTGCCATATACTATTCATTACTCTAATTTTCCATTTGCAAGATCTATTTACTATTTAAAACAAACTTTAAAAACTGGTACTGTTAGCCTTGAGTTTTTGAATATTGACTTTGTATTATTATTTATTAATATTATTTATATTTTGAAATATTTTTGTAGCTTTTGTAATAGAATAATGTAGGATGGAATAATACAAAAATAAAATCAGACAAATGATCATTGGATTTGTGCTCAAAATTATTTATGATAGGTTCTGTGATTTAAAAGCAATTGGAGATCACAGGCAGTGGGAAATATCAAAATTATTAAGTAAGAAAATAATGTATTTTAGGATTTTCTGATTTCAGGTTTGTTTTCTATATTGTCATTTTTGTTGAGTACATTTCTTTTATAGAAAGAAAGATCTGTCAGTCCCACATATCTTCTAGCTTAATAGGAAGATATGGTTTCATCATTTTCATTTCTAATTAAATAATTATAATAGTGTAAGCATTTCTCCCTTCTTAAAATGACTTTTTAAAAGCAGTTTGTAGTGCTAAAGTCAATTTGCTTGATATTTTAGTGCTTTTTATAATTTAAACAGCTTATAACACATGTGGTTTCAGGAGGTAGACTTAACCGTAGACTTGATCTGCAAGTTCAAGTAAAACAAGATATAATAATACCTAAAACAATTTAATCCAGCATAGCTAAAATGCAATACAACCCAACACACTGAAAATAAATTGATATGGGAGGATAACTCTTCTCTGAGGATATCTTAAACACTTATACAGTATGTAATATATGTCATATATGTAATAAACTTTGTAATATTTGGGTGAAGAAAAATAATCACTACTGAGGTTGCAAAGAACAAAAAGGTTTATTTGTATGTCTCAGGAATTGCAATTCAGGAGACATAGATTTGAGAAAAACTCACATGATAGTAAAGTAATGCTCAAAATTCTCCAAGCCAGGCTTCAGCAATACGTGAACCATGAAATTCCAGATGTTCAAGCTGGTTTTAGAAAAGGCAGGGAAACCAGAGATCAAATTGCCAACATCTGCTGGATCATGAAAAAAGCAAGAGAGTTCCAGAAAAACATCTATTTCTGCTTAATTGACTGTGCCAAAGCCTTTGACTGTGTGGATCACAACAAACTGTGGAAAATTCTGAAGAGATGGAACTACCAGACCACCTGACCTGCCCCTTGAGAAACCTATATGCAGGTCAGAAGCGACAGAACTGGACATGGAACAACAGACTGGTTCCAAATAGGAAAAGGAGTACATCAAGGCTATATATTGTCACCCTGCTTATTTAACTTATATGCAGAGTACATCATGAGAAATGCTGGGCTGGAAGAAGCACAAGGTGGAATCAAGATTGCTGGGAGAAATATCAATAACCCCAGATATGCAGATGACACCACCCTTATGGCAGAAAGTGAAGAGGAACTAAAAAGCCTCTTGATGAAACTGTAAGAGGAGAGCAAAAAAGTTGGCTTAAAGCTCAACATTCAGAAAACGAAGATCCTGGCATCCAGTCCCATCACTTCATGGCAAATAGATGGGGAAACAGTGGAAACAGTGTCAGACTTTATTTTCAGGACTCTAAAAATCACTGCAGATGGTGATTGCAGCCATGAAATTAAAAGACATTTACTCCTTGGAAGGAAAGTTATGACCAACCTAGATAGCATATTAAAAAGCAGAGATATTACTTCACCAACAAAGGTTCATCTAGGTTATGGTTTTTCCAGTGGTCATGTATGGATGTGAGAGTTGGACTGTGAAGAAAGCTGAGCACTGAAGAATTGATGCTTTTGAACTGTGGTGTTGGAGAAGACTCTTGAGAGTCCCTTGGACTGCAAGGAGATCCAACCAGTCCATCCTAAAGGAGATCAGTCCTGGATGTTCATTGGAAGGACTGATGCTGAGGCTGAAACAATACTTTGGCCACCTCATGCGAAGAGTTGACTCACTGGAAAAGAAACTGATGCTGGGAGGGATTGGGGGCAGGAAGAGAAGGGGACAACAGAGGATGAGATGTCTGGACAGCATCACCGACTCAATGCACATGGGTTTGGGTGGACTCCAAGTGTTGGTGATGGACAGGGAGGCCTGGCGTGCTGCAATTCATGGGGTTGCAAAGAGTGGGACACGACTGAGCAACTCAACTAAACTGAACTGAAGAGTGTTTGGGGAGAAGAAAAAAATGAGGGACTTATAAAGACAAAAGCCACAAGGTCATTTAAGATGACTGGTGAGAACTGTGGTTGGCTCTGTTTCACGTAGGGAAATATTTCTCCTTAAAGAATAGGTTGTCATGAGTTATTTTAGGATGAGGATTAGAGAAATGTTTTGAGATTCTGAAACATTGGACAGATAATGTGGATGCCTACGTAAAGGCAATAACTGGTCAGACATTCAAATTCTAGCTGGGCTGTGATATTTATAAGTCATACTTCCTGACTCCATTTCTGAGTGCTGTCTTAGCAATAATGACTCCATTTTGCCTTTGCTTTTACATAGACCAAATGAAGGATATTTTATCTACCTGCACTTTTACCAACACCAATAAAATCTCTCTCTCTTCCTCTTTCTTTCTCTATCTCCTTCCTTCTCTCTTGATTTCCTCTTTTGGTAAATAATAGCTAAACAGAATTTTTAATTCTTCATTCACCACTACCTATCTTGGGCCATACATGGGATATGCATATTTCACATTGGATTCCATTGATAGAAAATGGAGCTCAAAGTTTATTGGGAATAGAATCAAGAAGTTGATTAAACTATTGATTCCTGGACCACACACAGAGGGCTTATGATTATTTAAACTTCTGGTAGGCTTTGGATTTTGAAAATTTAACAAGCCCCTCAGGTGGCTCTCTGATGCAGGTGGTGTTTAGACTATAGGAGATCACATTCTGGGGTTAAAGGCTTAATTCTTCACCAGCCACTTGAGGTAAAGACAGTATGTCTACAAGTTACCATTTCTGGACCCATTTCCAGCCTTTCCCTTATGTAACCTTTAGTTTATAGTTCACTTCCACACCATTTTCCCCTCACACCTGCCTCTGTCCTTTCTGTTCTCTCTACTGGGACATTCTTAACTTACCTATCTACTAAACCTACCCAGTCTTCAATATCAACTCAAGCGTCAACTCTTTTGTAAAGATGAATGGTTATTCTCTTAACCACATTTGTGTTCTCACAAAACACAAAGTGCTCAATAGATGCTCACTGTCAATCGTGTTCAAAAGAAACACTTAAATTATCAAAAACCATATTTTTAAAACAATGGTTCAGTGTGCAAAAGTACATTGGGAACTATAGATTTTCAGATTTGCAAGTTACTTTCCCTGAAGCATTCTATATGAAAAGTTTTGTTTTTCTTTTTTCTTTTGTTGTACCCAAAGTGGAGAGCTTACTCGGCAGCATTGAGCCAGTCCAGAATCTGATCATATCTAAGATTACCCAAGAGTAATGTTCTGTCTTTTCTTATCATCACTATTAGCAGTGCACCAGTTCTTATTACCCTTATCACCCATTGTTATGATAAACGAAGCACAAAACCCTTCAACCAAAGCTGCTGTCTTTAGAGGGTAATAGCTTCTTTATCTACTGGCAGCAAGACTCCTGACTTTAGCTGAAGACTGGAATTTTATTCTAACCATTATCAAACTAGGCAAGTACAAAGGTGTTCTTTAATTGATTTTTTTTCAACTTCCAAATTTCTTAAGAAAAAATTAATTTTGTAGGAAAATTTCAACAATAAAAATATTTAATACTCTGGGAATTTCCTTACCTTTACAAATACCTGGAACTTTTTCCAAAGTTTTGAATCACTTTCTAGTTTTGCAACACATTTTGTCATCATTTCATTACTGTGACATTTTAAGTGTTCTATGAACAGAATGTTAAATATGTTGATATTTAGAAATGTGAGTTGTCATTGATATCATAGAGTACTTAGTAACTTAATCACATCTTTTCCAACTTATAACACATTTTTTTGGCCTGCAAAAATTTGTATCTATTCAAGTGAGAATATGATTTTGCATTTCCTTAAAATAAAGGAAATTTTAAATTTCTAACTTAACACAGAGTTAATTGGACTGAACCCCACCTATCTTATTTTATGCATTTATACATGACAGATATTTTTTGTAGCTTTGAAATATATTGACTTTGGCCTGAATTATGACACCTATTAAAAAGCCTCCAGATAGCTTCAAGCAAAGCAAAATAATCACCTTGAATAGCACATCCCAGGCATCAGTTCACATACTTCAGAAAGGAAAAGTGCCATGATTTTCATGTTTCTAACTGTTAATGTATCAGAGGACAATGATGAAGAGACAGTGCTGAAATGGTTATTGCATCTATTTATAGACTGCTGCTGCTGCTGCTAAGTTGCCTTAGTGGTGTTCGACTCTGTGCGACCATATAGACGGAAGCCCACCAGGCTCCTCTGTCCCTGGGATTCTCCAGGCAAGAACACTGGAGTGGGTTGCCATTTCCTTCTCCAATGCATGAAAGTGAAAAGTGAAAGTGAAGTCACTCAGTCGTGTCCGACTCTTAGAGACCCCATGGACTGTAGCCTACCAGGCCCCTCCATCCATGGGATTTCCCAGGCAAGAGTACTGGAGTGGGGTGCCATTGCCTTCTCCGATTTATAGGCTAAGGCACATGAAGTCAATCTTACCTTTCTTGAGTTGGTTTTATCGCCTAAGGGCTTGTCTAAATGAAAAACTATCAAAAACTCAAAGGATATAGCATGAAGAATCATGTAATTCCTGTTTTCTACATTTTACCTGTGAACAGTTTGATGGTTCTGTATAGAAAGGTTCACATTTGACTCTTTGCAATTTGAATACTGCACTCAAATGGTGCACTACAAACAACTTTACCTCTGGGAAGAGGAAGGGAATAATATATTGTTAGTCTGAATCATATTTTGTCAGCTCCAGGAATATCCTGGAAAGTCCAAAGTAAGGTTAAGCCAATTATTATTTGAGGATTAGAATTGCTAATGCTGTTCAGTTGCTCTTTTGTGCTCAACTCTTTGGGACCCAATGGACTGCAGCATGCCAGGCTTCCATATCTTTCACTATATCCTGGAGTTTGCTCAAACTCATGTCCATTGAGTCATTGATGCCATCTTGTCCTCTGTCACCCCTTCTCCTCCTGCCTTCAGTCTTTCCTAGCATCAGGGTTGTTTCCAATGAATTGGCTCTTCATATCAGGTGGCCAAACTTTGGAGCTTCAGCCTCAGCATCAGTCCTTTCAATGGATATTCAGGATTGATTTCCTTTAGGATTGACTGGTTTGATCTCCTTGCAGTCCAAGGGATTCTGAAGAGTCCTGTCCAACACATATATCAAAAGCATCAATTATTTGGCATTCAGCTTTATTTACAGTCCAACTCTCCCATCAATACATGACTACTGGAAAAGTCATAGCTTTGACTCTACAGACTTTTGTTGGCAAAGTAATGTCTCTGCTTTTTTATGTGCTGTCTAGGTTTGTCATAGCTTTTCTTCCTAGGAATAAGCGTCTTTTAGTTTCATGGCTGTGGTCAACATCTGCAGTGATTTGGAGCCCAAAAAATAAGGTCTCTCACTGTTTCCATTATTTCCCCATCTATTTGCCATAAAGTGATGGGACTGGATGTCATGACCTTAGTTTTTTGAATGTTGAGTTTGAAGTCAATTTTTACACTCTCTTCTTTCACTTTCATCCAGAGGCTCTTCAGTTCCTCTTCACTTTCTGCCATAAGGATGGTATCATCTGCATATCTGAGGTTATTTATATTTCTCCCGGCAATCTTGATTCCAGCTTGTGCTTCATCTAACCCAGTGTTTCTCATGATGTACTCTGCATATAAGTTAAACAAGCAGGGTGACAATATTCAGCCTTGACCTACTCCTTTCCCAATTTTGAACCAGTCCATTTTTCCATGTCTGGTTCTACCTGTTGCTTCTTGACCTGCATACATGTTTCACAGAAGGCAGATATGGTGGTCTGGTATTCCCACCTCATAAAGAATTTTCTAACGTTTATTGGGATCCACACATCAAAGGCTTGTGTAGTCAGTGAAGCAGAAGTATATATTTTTCTGGAATATTTTTAATAGAATTGCTAATACAGAACCAAACCAGGGATTTCTGCAGCACCAGCCAGCATGAATCCCTGCTCTACTTGTTTGTTTTCAGACCTTAGACCTGCAGGGCAAAATTCTTGTGAAAGTTGGTTTTTGTCAAGAACTGGTGATGTTGTTGTCTGAAAGCCAAAAGGGAAAGAAATCAAGGTCTTAGTGCACAGAGAAAAGGTATCTATGAAATTCTGTTTGAAAATAAGTTGATGATTATTCCCAAAAGGATGCAGTGATTTCTCAGTATTTCTAAGATAATATAGAGAACTCTGAAATAGCTGCAATATCAACTAGCATGCAACTAAATCTAGAGCTTAAGTCTAAGCATTTGTAGTTTGGGCAATAGATAGCAGGACTTAAAAACAAGTTAGAGATATAAGGAAACAAAGCAAAGCACCAAGAATGAATGTAAGTTAAAAACTACCTAAAACATTCCATTAGGAACATGCAGACAATTTAAAGAATTCATACATAGAAAACAGTGGAAAATTTAAGACTAATTTACAATGCCATATGTAAATTACCATATGTAAAATAGCTAGCCAATGGGAACTTTCTGTAGGACTCGGGGAAGTCAAACCTGGGCTCTGTAACAACCTAGAGGGGTGGAATGGAGAGAAAGATGGAAGGGAGGTTCAAAAGGGAGGGGACATATGTATATCTATGGCTGACTCATGTTGATGTTTGGCAGAAATCAACACATTTCTGTAAAGCAATTACCCTTCAATTAAAAAATAAAAATTTAAAATTTTTTTCGAAAAAGATCTTACTATTATATCATTAGGTTATATTACAAAATTCAACCACTGTTTTATCAGAATGTATATTGTAGCTGAATTAAAATGTAATATGTAGAGAACTAGAGGGTGAAAATTTGTGCTTCCAGGTATTAATATGTGGATATAAGCAAAGCTACAGAACTTAAAGAGCTGGTATTAGGCTCACTATGTCACACTTTCCTTGTCAATAAAATAGAATTAATTTCGCTCAGATGTATGATTGCTTTGTGGAACAAGAGGCTTTTAAATAAATATAAAACACTTGGCATAATGAATATCACATAGGAAACATAGTTGGTTGCTATTTATTATTCTCACTAATTCTGATTTATTATTACAATAGTGAAGTGAAGTCTCTCAGTTGTTTCCGACTCTCTGCGACCCCATAGACTGTAGCCTACCAGGCTCCTCGGTCCACTGGATTTTCCAGGCAAGAATACTGGAGTGGGTTGCCATTTCCTTCTCCAGGGGATTTTTCTGACCCAGGGATCGAACCTGGTCTCCCTCATTGTAGGCAGACGCTTTACCATCTGAGCTACCAGGAAAGCCCTATTGTTACAATAGTGATTTTAATAATTGATAGCATGAGTTAACAACAAAGCTTACCAAATAGCATTTGCATTTTCATTTGGAATTGTTTCAGATTAGTTTGAGGAAAGATATAGTATATGCTGAAAAATGATTTAACCTGAAAAAAAATATAAGCATGAAAATGCCACCTGTTCACCTTGTCTCAGTCTAGAAATTACAGAAGCCTTATGTGAGTCCCATTCTACACATTCAGAACCAGGACTCATGCAAGTGCCCAGGTGCCCTTTCTTTTCCAGCTAGACTATTGCTTTTTTTTTTTTTTTTTGACCTCTGTTAAATTCAGGTTCTTAGGTTTTATAATTGTAAGCTTGATTCCTGGTATAAGAAATATGGCCTGAGCTCTGCTTGCCAGGGACATCTACACCCTTTCTGTTCCCATAGAACACAAATCTAACCCCAGCATTTAACACAGAGCCTAGGTCAGGTCAGCCCTACTCCATCATGACCCATGATGTGAGTGAAGAACAGCAACACATTATATCATTGAAATACAAATTATATGTTTACAAATCAGTTTTCTCTGGTACATACAACATTAGTTGATATAAGATAAAACACAAAAATGTGTGTATACTTTTAATAAATATAAAACCAAGTGTCATTATTATATAAATAACAGGTAGCATTTGGCAAAATTTATTGTTAGAAGCTTTATGTTGTTGCTAATTTTCTGAAAGCCAAGAAATTAAAAATTTGAAAAGATATTTAGTTTTCATGCTATAGATTAAAATGTTTTAATGTTTCACTTGTGTTTTTGATTTGTTTTGTTTTTCAGTAGAGATAATTTTTTCCCTATCATTGAATTCTTATAAAAAATATAGCACATGGGTCATTTTATAAAAGTCATAAAGTAACATAATAAACATTCTCCTCAATTTTCTTTCTACAGTGCATGCATAAAATAGACATGCTTTATAATGAATTTCATCGATTCAAATGCATATTATACAGAATTGTAGCCATGCCAACAGATTGCTATAGGAAGCTAGAAAGTATTAAACCAAATATAGCTTTAGGGGATTTAACTTGATAGAAATATAATAGCTAAAATCATTTTAAAAATTGAAAAAATACCCTTTGTGCCATCTCTTATGCCTTGTAGATAGCTTTTAAGTGGATTTAAAAATTGTAAGGATGCAATTTTAATTTTACCATATGCATTTGCATAGGCTAATTATGTTTAGCATGTCACTCTGGTAGCAGTATGAGAAAAATTAAAAAGAAAAATAGATATTTACTATAGTTCTGACTCCTTAATCTCCCATCCCAAGCTAAAGGCCCCCATATTTTATGTCCCAGTCATGCCACTTTTTGAATGGAAGTAGTTGTCAGTATATGATGTCTTGTTACTATTATTAATTGAGCATTATGATTCCCTTTTACAGGGTCTCACCAGAAAATAAAATGGGTATGAGCAAACCAGGAATATTGTGCAAGTTGCTGATAATTCCATCTCTTATACAATGATCTTACACAACTACATTGTTTTCTTACTCTTACCAGCTACTAAGTTTCCTTAGTAGTTCCAAATTTAATTCAATTATATTTCTCTTGTTAAGTCACTCAGACATGTCCAACTCTTTGGGCCGCATGGACTGCAGCATGCAAGGCTTCTCCGTCCTTCACTATCTTCCTGAGTTGGCTCAAACTCATGTCCCTTGAGTCAGTGACACCATCCAACTATTTCATCTTCTGTAGCCCCCTACTCCTGTTGCCTTCAATCTTTCCCAACATCAGGGTCTTTTCGAATGAGTCAGCTCTTCACATCAGGTGACGAAAGTATTGGAGCTTCCGTTTAGCACCAGTCCTTCCAATGAACACTCAGGGTTGATTTCCTTTAGGATTGACTGATCTCCTTGCTGTCCAAGGGACTCTCAAGAGTCTTCTCCAACACCACAATTCAAAAGCATCAGTTCTTCAGCACTCAGCCTTCCTTATGGTCCAACTCTCACATCCATACTTGACTACTGAAAAAACCATAGCTTTGACTATGTACATAAAAGGACCTTTGTAGGCAAAGTGATGTCTCTGCTTTTTAATACTCTGTCTAGGTTTGTCATTCTTCCAAGAAGCAAGCATCATTAATTTCATGGTTGCAGTCAGTCTGTATTGATTTTGGAGCTCAAGAAAATAAAAGTTGACACTGTTTCTACATTTTCCCCATCAATTTACCATGAAGAGATAGGACCAGATGCCATGATCTTTGTTTTTTGAATGTTGAGTTGTAAGCCAGCTTTTCAGCTCTCCTCTTTCATCTTCATCAAAAGGCTCTTTGGATCCTCTTCACTTTCTGCCATTAAAGTGATATCATCTGCATATCTGAGGTTGTTGATATTTCTCCTAGCAATCTTGATTCCAGCTTGTGCTTCATCCAGCCCAGCATTTTTCCTGATGTATTCTGCATATAAATTAAGTAAGCAGGGTGACAATATGTACTTTGACATACCTTTTCCAATTTTGAACCAGTCCCATCTTCCATGTCCAATTCTGTTACTTCTTGTGCTGCATACACGTTTCTCAGGAGGAGGCAAGGTGGTCTGATATTCTCATCTCATTAAGAATATTCCGATATTATATTATTTTCAAATATATAATTTGAACTGTCATTAAAAAAGTATGGGAGAGACTTTCCTATAATAGATGTTATTTAAGTGAATTATATTAAACAGAGATATGTCTGAGGTATAAATATCCTTTACTCTAGACTGATAAATTTATGTATGCTTAAGAAATAAATGTTTAGGGAGTTTCATGGTGGCCCAGTGGTTGAGATTTCACACTTTCACTGCAGGGGGCCATGAGGTTCATTCCCTGGTTGGCAAGCTAAGATCCTGCAAGCCAGGCAACACAGTGAAACAACAAACAAAAAATCAGGTTTCATGGTTACAATCTTCTGTTGAAAACCAAGGAAGTTTACATAACTTTGTTTTGGTAGATAGTCAACATATCTTCTTTGGAATGTAAACTAAATATTTCTTTAAAAATAATTTAAAAAAAAGATCTGTATACCCACTCAATAACTTAGACTGATTTGAAACATGCAATTAAACTTGACAAGAAAGAATAAATAATGCTAAACGATTTCTACTTACATTGTAATATCAGATTTTGAATAGAATTACCACCAATTGTGGTCTTCCTAGGTGGCACTAGTGGTAAAGAACCAGCTTTCTAATGCTGGAGAAATAAGAGACCAGGGTTTTATCATTGGGTCAAGAAGATCCCCTGGAGGAGGGCATGGCAATCCACTACAGTATTCTGGCCTGAAGAATCTCACAGACAGAGAAGCCTGGACACTTACAGTCAGTCCATGGGGCCGCAGAAGAGTTGGACACAACTGAAGTCGCTTAACACATACCACCATTTGTACAGTTGGCTGAAAAAGTGTTTTCAGGTATATTTAACCTGCTGGCTGTAAATATTTTATATTGTTTATTGAAAAAAAGAATAGCATCTAATAACATTTACCAATAACCACAATTGTTTTTTAGATAATTTATGCCTATGATAATTAAATCATTATCAAATATATGTGTAAATTTGTCCATTCCGTTTAATTTAGCTGATTACATAAACACTGACAGCTTTTGCTAGAGGGGCCAGAAAGAGTATAAAATGAAAGGCAGTTGCTTGACCTTCAAAATTCTACTGGCAAGAAAATAGCTTGAGGAGACTACCCAGGTGTGAATATGTGCTATATTCTATGATATAGAAAGGATGACTCGGAGAGCTAAACCAATAGCTCAGAGCATTGGACAGAAACTCACAGAGTATTAATGCCAGAACTTGAGACTGAATCAAGATTTGGCTGGAGTTTATCTGCCAGGATTTTAGAAATCTTTTGCACCAATGACTAATTTTTACCATCCTTTACCTGCTTTTTGAATTAAAAAAGGCCTATAGTATTTATTCTATTCTGTTCCAATATAGAGTGTTCAGATCAGGTCAGTCGCTCAGTCGTGTCCGACTCTTTGCAACCCCAAGAATCACAGCACACCAGGCCTCCCCGTCCATCACCAACTCCTGGAGTTCACTCAGACTCACGTCCATCGAGTCAGTGATGCCATCCAGCCATCTCATCCTCTGTCGTCCCCTTCTCCTCCTGCCCCCAATCCCTCCCAGCATCAGAGTCTTTTCCAATGAGTCAACTCTTCACATGAGGTGGCCAAAGTACTGGAGTTTCAGCTTTAGCATCATTCCTTCCAACGAAATCCCAGGGCTGATCTTCTTCAGAATGGACTGGTTGGATCTCCTTGCAGTCCAAGGGACTCTCAAGAGTCTTCTCCAATAGTGTGTTAGGTAGGTTTAAGGAAGATAACATATCCTAATTTCATTAGTTATCATGAGCGATTGTGTCCTAAGAGCTGTATCTAATGGGTTACACTTACCAGCTTTATCTGAACTTGGACATGATGTAGATGATGAGATTTTAGACTTGCAGTTGATGCTGTAATGGGATCAGATCTTGGGATGTGGTAAATGTGTCCTGCATGTGGTACAGGTATGAAGAATCACTGGGATCCAGATTGCTCACTATACTGGACAATACCATAGCATGAATCTCAATTCCCTTTCTTTAAGGATAAGCAGAATAGTTCTTCAAGCCAATAGACCATGGAAAAGGTGAAGGATTTTGGCCAACATAATTAATATCCAAAATTGATCATTCGTGAGTTTATCAAAAGGGAAATTATTATAGGTGAACCTCAACTAATCAGAAGAAAGCCTTTAAGTGAGGGACTGAACCATTTCCTAAGGTGAGAAAGTCTCTTTCTTGCGATCTAAGGGACCAAGTCAATCACCATGAGAGCCACGGCTGCAACTAAAGATTTATTCTGCCACAACCTTCAACAGCTTGGATGCAGTTCTTTCCCCAAGTGATCCTCTGATGAGTATGCAGTCCAGCTGACATTACATGAAACAACTAAGCAGAATGATCCATCTATACTTCACTGACATCTGACCCACAGGACTTGTGAGATAATAAATGGCTGTTATTTTAAACCAGTAGGTTTGTGCTTATTTGTTATGCAGCAACAGAAACCTAATGCAGCAACAGTGCTTTTCCTTTCTTTTCTCTGAGCATTTCTATTTCATCGTAGAGTTCCATTTGATGCTGAAATTTCTTATCTATTTTTCCATGTTTTAAACTTTTTCCACTGAAACTTTTTTTTTATTTCTTTTTCCACTGAAACATTTAACATTAAGTATTGCTATTTTAAATCCCCTCTTTGATGATTCCAGTATATATATCATATCTAATTTAGGTTCTGTTGGGGGTTTTTGTTTCTTAACAACATGTTATTATTGTTCTGTTTTTGTGACTGACAATTGCTGATGAAGTACTAAACTTTTTTATCTATTGAAAGAGAACAGTAGAGATGAAGGTAAGTTTTATGCCTGAAGATGGGCATGCTACTTCTAGTGTTAGGTTGTAATTGTGTGTTTGGGGAGGAGTTTGAGATAAGCTTATGAAAAATTAAGCTGGATTTAGGTTTTATTTTTGGGATGGTTGCTTATAGTGCACCACTGAATTCAAGCTCTCTAATTTATCCTTTTGACCGGTTGGATGCTGAGGGGCTAAAGAGTTTTCTTCAATGTTCCTTTTTTACCTTCAACTTTCTACCTTTCTTTTATGCCTGACCTCAAATAGGAACTCTCTCCATCTTTTACCTTTTGATTAGAGATATACTGCTATTGCATATTAGTTCTTACAAACTTGGTAGTGCAATGGAGTAAACTTTCTCTTTGACATGGCCCAGCCTCTTTTTTAACGGCAGAACCATGCCCTTGAGTCTGAAAAGTTAGTTATTTCAGTAACCTTGCTTCTCCCTGCCTCTACCAACTTCTGTCCTCTATGTCTTGTGGGCATTACACAATAGTGTGCTGTGTCTGCCCCACAAAGTAGGAGACTTCTAATAGTATTGATGCCAAAAACTCACCCTCTGCACACTGGTGCCAAATCAAATCTCAGAGACAGAGTTTTGGGTGAAATAGAAAAGAATAGCTTTATTGCTTTGTCAGGCAAAGAGGGACGAAAACTGTGTGTCTCAACCATGGAGGATTTGGTGAGGAGTTGTTATAGCAATGATGGAAGGATAGGGTTGCTGAGAAGAATAAAGTGTGTACAGGGTCTGAACTCCTTTATTTTGATCTCAGGTGATTTCTTGAAGTGCTTCTCTGGTTCCTTTAACTTGGCCTCAGATGGTCTTCTCTGGAATGAAAAATGCTAATATCTTCCAATTGTTGGGGTTTTAGTTCTATTATGTTGCTGTAGTTCAGTCACTCAGTCATGTCCAACTCTTCAAGGCCCCATGAACTGCAGCATTCCAGGCTTCCCTGTCCTTCACCATCTCCCAGAGTTTGCTCAAACTCATGTCCATTGAGTCAGTGACGCCATCCAACCACCTTATCCTCTGTTGTCCCCTTCTCCTACCTTCAATCTTTCCCAGCATCAGGGTCTTTTCTAATGAGTCGGCTCTTCATATCAGGTGGCCAAAGTATGGGAGCTTTAGCTTCAACATCAATCCTTCCAGTGAATATTCAGCATTGATTCCCTTTAGGATTGACTGGTTTGATCTCGTTGCAGTCCAGGTGACAAGAGTTCTATTTTAAAGAGCTTAAAGATATTGTTATATGTGTCTGTTGAGATGGACCCTGCCACAGAGCTGCAATATTGTTTCTTGGCTCTTCTCCCTTGTCTCTAGCAATTGTTTGAATCCACCCTTTGGAACTCAGGGAAGGTCATGGAGGCTGTAGTATGTTGCCTACAGACAAGAAACAGAGGACACAGAAGGGCTTCCAAGGCCAGGAGCCCCACAGGATCCTGTTTGGTTTCAGTATGAGCCCAGGCTGTTCTTCCACTTTTCCTTAAGTAGGGGGATTTTTGTTTGACTTTTTTTTTCTTCTATCAAACTCAATAGGTCTTCACCTGTTCATTGGAGGTGTCAGAACATTTCCCCAGTATCCTTACTCTAATTGCATATTATGGATTTCTCATAGTGGTGACCGCTATACTCTACCATAGGTGGGATAAAAATTGTTAGAGGTATTTGGAAAACAGTTTTCTTATAAAGTTATCCAAAAACTTTACATGTTTCCCAGCAATTCTAATCTTAGGTGTTTACTCAAGGGAAATTACAGCTTTTGTTCAGACAAAAATCTGTGCTTGAATGTTTAGAGCAGTATAGTTCATAATCACTCCACATTTGGAACAGCTCAAATGTCCTTCAACTGGAAAATGGAAAAATAAACATAGTATATCCATACAACAGACTGTTACTTAGAAATAGAAAAGAAACCTTGCTGGTGCACAGAACTATACGGATAAATCTTGAATACATCATGCTAATTGAAAGTCAAAAATAAAATGTAACATATTGTGCACTCTTATTTATGTGACATTCTGTAAATGAAAAAAAAAATAGGACTGAAAATAAATCATTGGCTGCAAGGCTTTGGGAGTTCGGGATAATAAATAGTGCACCAAAATTTGGGGGCTGATAAAAACAGTGTATATCTTGACTTTTTGTTTGTTTAGCTCTATCAAAAAATAGTATGTTTTACTATGACTAAGTTAAACCTCAACGAAACAGATTTTTTAAAGTTTGCAAATATTTTACTCAAGTACTTTGAAGTTAAAATAGCATGAAAATGAAAGTGGGAAATAAGATGGACAACAACATAAACTAATTAACTGAAAAAATATACATGCAATCTAAAATTCACCTACAATCATTTGGTTTCTTTGGAAATGTTAATTAAGTAGACAATTGTCAAGCAAGATTAAATTTAAAAGAAGACTTAGATGTTAATAAAGTCAAAATACATGATTTATCTACAGCATTAGTAAAAATTTATTTTTGTTGCTTTTTAGGCTTTTAATTTTTTTTTGTAGTAGAATTTTTTAAAATGAGATTACTATAAAAAATTGTATGTCATTCCCCATGTAACATACAGAATGGGCAATTCCTTAACAGATCTCCTTATCTTGAGTACAGAGATAATCCAATAGAATATGGCAAAAATGATGGAATAGCATTTTCATGATAAGATTATGTTATATGCAAGGCTGAAGGGATTCTGTAGATATAAATATCTCATCAGTTGATTTTAAGTAGATAAAAAATGAGATTATCTTGTCTGAGTCTGACCTAATCAGGTGAGCCCTTTAAAAGTGTGTCCAGAGGTCAGACTACTAGTTTAAATTCTGTTGCTGACTTTGAAAATGTATATTTTTTTATACAGCCACAAAGTCAGTTTTACCAATAACCTGATGGAACTCAAAAGCAAATGTTTTTCTCTTGTTGAGTCTCCTGATGAAGATGCTGCCTCACATACATATGCAGTATTGGGGACCTTGAACAGAGAAAGCAGCTAGGTGATGTCTGGGCTCTGATCTGCAGAAACTGGGAGATAATAAATGGTTTATTGAGGTAAGCCACTCTGTGTGAGACAATTTGCTATGCGGCATAGAAATCTGGTGTAGATTTTAGTAACAAAGTGATATCTATTTCTCCCAATATTCATTTCCAAGAAATACAATATATTTACAGTAATGAATTGAATCAAACTATGTAAATCCTGCTAAAAAATTTTTTTATAAAGATCTCATTATATTTCTACTAAATACCATTATTACTTCTTTTTTTTTTTTTACTCTCTTCTCTCCTATAGAATACTATCATGTTAAAAGACCAAATTAGGTCTTTTATATATATAAACCCAAAGTAGGTATTATACCTTTAATATACAAGGAGGTCAGGACACAGTCAATCATTAGAGTTTCCTAAATTTAACTTAGTGATTAATGTAATTATAACAGCATTTAAAAAAAACTTATAAAAAAGTAACATTAGACACAGACAACTTTATAGGTGGTTTCTGATACAATTTTAAAAATTAGAGTTCCTGTTTATACAGTGTTCTATAAAACAGGATGAATGTAAAGAAAGTACTTCAAGTTATTTATGAAGCAAATAGTAATCATGATATTTAAAACAGTGATTATAAGAAGGAAAAACTATTACTCATCCTGAATTATGTCCAAAATTTAAGCAACCCCAAATAAAAACACATATGCATTTTCCACTACATGGAATTGAGGAGCCCCAAATCCAAGATTCCTTTGAGTATACCATTTACTTACATGCTGTTCAAAACTCATCTGTTAATCTAATAACCAAATGCATCTGAACACTGGAGAGAGGAAAGTTATTTTGGAAGCTGAATCTGACAGATTTAACACCCTCTATCAAGGAATACATTTTCTCTGCCTAGTTCTTGCATGTAGCCTTTGAATCACTAGTAAATTTAGTGTTGGTAAGATCTCTGTATTAGTTTTCTATTGCTGCCATACAAATTAAAAACAATACAGATTTTATTTTACAATTCTATTGGCCACACGTTTGACATGGATCTGACTGGGCTGAAACCAAGCTGTTGGCAGTCTGTGTTCCATTCTGAAGGTTCTAGAGGAGTACCAGTTTCTTTGTTCATTCCCATTGCTGGTAGAATTTGATTCTTGCAAATATAGAACTGAGATCCCATTTCCTTTTTGTCTTTCAGCTGTTTTAGTGACAAGCCACATTGCCTGGCTATTGGCTCCTTTCTACACTTTTACAGCCAGTAATGGTGGATGGGGACTTCCCAATGGTGCTAGTGGTAAAGAACCCTTCTGCCAATGCAGGAGACATAAGAGATGCAGGTTCGATCCCCGAGTCCAGAAGATCCCCTGGAGAAGGAAATGGCAACCCACTCCATTATCTTGTCTGGAGAATCCCATGGACAGAAGAGCCCGATGTGCTACAGTCCATGGGGTCGCAGACTTGGACATGAATGTAGCAACTTAGCAATGGTGAGTGAAGTCCTCCTCACACTTTGAATTTCTCATATCTATCTTTCTATTGTCACATATCTCTGATTTATCTTTTTGCCTTCTTCTTCTATTGCTAAGGGCCCATGTAACTACACTGATCCCATCAATTAATCCAGAATAATCTCCCTTTTGTAAAATCCATAACTTAATTCTACTTGCAAAGTTATTTTTCCATGTAACATAACATGTTCATGGATTCCAAGGATTGGGACATGGACATCCTTCGAGGGCATTATTCTGCCTATCACAATCTAAATATAATCCAGTAGAGGCTGCCTTGGAAAAGGCAATGGCACCCCACTCCAGTACTCTTGCCTGGAAAATCCCATGGGCGGAGGAGCCTGGAGGGCTGCAGTCCATGGGGTTGCGTCGCTAAGAATCAGACATGACTGAGCGACTTCCCTTTCACTTTTCACTTTCATGCATTGGAGAAGGAAATGGCAACCCACTCCAGTGTTCTTGCCTGGAGAATCCCAGGGATGGGGGAGCCTGGTGGGCTTCCGTCTATGGGGTCGCAGAGTCCGGCATGACTGAAGCAACTTAACAGCAGCAGCAGCAGAGGCTGCCTTAGTAATTAATTCCATCACATACATACAGAAAGAGGATCTTATATGACAAAATTTGGCCATGGCCTTCAAGATCCTTCAAGACCTTCTACTGCTTCCTTGACTTCATTTCAGGCATTTTTTCCTCACACTCTATTCCTCTAAAATAGCAAATGCATTTGTAATTTAGTCTTTACACTTGCTCTTCCCATTACCTCAAATGTTTTCTCCATCTTTGCACAAATAACATCCCCTTATCTATATCAGTCAGTTCAGTTCAGTCACTCAGCCGTGTTCAACTCTTTGCCACTCCATGGACTGCAGCATGCCAGGCCTCCCTGTCCATCACCAACTCCCAGAGCTTACTCAAACTCATGTCCATTGAGTCAGTGATGCCATCCAACCATCTCATCCTCTGCCATCCCCTTCTCCTCCCGCCTTCAATCTTTCCCAGTATCAGTGTCTCTTCTAATGAGCCAGTTCTTCACATCAAGGGGCCAAAGTATCAGAGTTTCAGCTTCAGCATCAGTCCTTCCAACAAATATTTGGGACTGATTTCCTTTAGGATTGACTAATTGGATCGCCCTGCAGTCCAAGGGACTCTCAAGACTCTTCTCCAACACCATGGTTCAAAAGCATCAATACTTTGGCACTCAGCTTTCTTTATAGTCGAACTTTCACAATCCATACATGACTACTGGAAAAACCATAGCTTTGACTGATGGACTTTTGTTGTATAATACCATTTCAGTATAATACTGGTCTAAATGTAAATGGGGTTTAAACCCATGATATCTAAATTATCCACTTTCCTCACTCAGTCTCTGTCATATTACCCCAGTTTATGGTCTTCACAACATTTAATACTTTCTAAAATTAACTAGTAAAATTAGAATTAATCTAGAAAATACCATTATTTCAAGACACAAATAACCCCAACGACTACAATGCATAAATTCTTATTTGAATTACACACACAAAAAAAGCTATTTGGTATTCTTCTTATAGGAGATTGAATAGAAGAGGGCTTCATGGAAAAACTGATCCCTGTGAGAAAACAAAATCCAATATAAAATATGTTATATGAGCAATCGGTAGCAATAAATGCATAAAAAATAGTAGTGCTATTTTATAATGGAGTTATGTTAGAAGAGACAGGCGACTAACCAGATGTCTGCTTTTAAAGATGTAGCTGAAACAGCAGGTCCATGTATCTCTCACATAGTGTTACCATATATGCACAGCCGTGGAAACTCTCACTGACACGCCTTTTATTTTTAACCACTCAATATTATCATTTAACTAAATGTAAAGTCTAACTTTATAGAATAATCTTTCCAACTGGAAAAAAAGCATTACTTCTGAATTTGCCTCTTACATGCCGAAGAAGCAGATACACTGTGAGTAAAATGCGCTATTCCCCTCTGGCTAGGTGTGAATTTTCCTCAAGTCTATCTCCCAGGAGTTCTTTGCTCCTCACTCTAGGCCATTCTAAGCACTGAATACTTTGTTAAAATTTTCTATATATAGATATTGAAAAATATGTCATCCTAGTTTCATAAAGACAAAAAAATAAGTGCTAACCAAAGAACATATTAACAGTTTAATGAATTGGTTGGGTTATTGACTATTTAATATGCTAGAAAATAAAATGTTATTTTAATAAACATTCATAAGTGCATTGTTCATAAGGCATATTACCTCTTCTTTCAATATTATAAATGTGCAGTATTTACACTGAATAAGAAAAAAGGTTACTTTATAATTTAAGTTTCAATTCAAATTTCCATAAAATGATTCAGATTGTTCAGTGAATATTTTAAAATAATCAAGCTGTATCTTTTAACCTTTCCTAAAGACAACATGAATGTACTAGTGAAAGATTAACCATTATCTACTACAATGTAAACATTTAAAACCAGGGCTCTAATGGCACTGTTGAATCCATACTCATATATTTAATCACCAAAAGTGTATGTAAGTGTTAGTTGTTAAGTCGTGCCCAACTCTTTGCAACCCCATGGACTACAGCCCACCAGGCTCCTCTGTCCATGAGATTTTTCAGGCAAGGATACTGGAGTGGGTTGCCATTTCCTTCTCCGGGGATCTTCCCAACCCCGGTCTCCTGCACTGCAGGGAGATTCTTTACCGACTGAGCTACAAGGGAAGCCTGCAAAGAGTTAGCCAATTGTCAAATTTTGATTAAATGGAATTACATCATGATTTATTTTGGCTACTTTATTCTGATATGTTACCAAGCGGTTTACATTTTCATTTAATTTTAATAAATGTTCTGAAAAATAATGTTGGAAATAGATTTTAATATTGAAATTCAACAAAATGTGCCTTAAAATATAGATTTTAACATAAAAAGCTCTAGTGTTTGAATGTCTGTGATTTGCTTAAAATAGAATGAAGTAAAATGTATAATCAATAATAGGAAGGACAAATATATGGGAAAGATAGCAGCTGACAACTAATTGTTATTACAAATGTTGTTATAAATCCATTAGATATTCTCAGGGTTTAGAGAGCTGAAAAAATCCAAGCATTGAAAAGAGCTGATGGCCAAATTTTTAGAATATAGTAACTAAGGCTCCAAAACATTTTTTGTTCTTGTTCAGTTGCTCAGTCACTTCGAACTCTTTGTGACCCCATGGACTGCAGCATGTCAGGCTTCCCTGTCCTTCACCATCACTCAGAGCTTGCTCAAACTCATGTCCATTGAGTCAGTGATGCCATCCAACTATCTCATCCTCTGTTGTCCCCTTCTCCTCTTGCCTTCAGCCTTTCCCAGCATCAGGGTCTTTTCTAAAGAGTCAACTCTTCGCATCAGGTGGCCAAAGTATTGGAGCTTCGGCTTCAGCATCAGTCCTTCCAATGAATATTCAGGATTGATTTTCTTTAGGACTGACTGGTTTGATCTGCTTGCATTCTTGATTGACGTAATTTGATATCTTGTATCTTAATTGACATAATTTGATATCTAAAAATACAATGGAACAACAATTACTACAATTACTAAAATCACTGCCACTATCACAAGCCATTTTTGGTAGCCTGGGATGTTCAATTTTGTGTCTCTGGCCTTTTATGTACCTTCATATTTCCTTGTCCTCTTCTTTGAGAAGCACAGAAACTCCTGGCTCCTTCCTCAATGTATTTGCCCTAGACAACTGTCTCATTTAACTGGCTGATCCACTATGCCCTGTTTGTATTACTGTCTTTCATGCCTTGCCTCTCAATCTGTGTATTTTAATTCTTTTCCAATTTTAATTAAAAATGGCATACCTAGGTATATATTCATAATATATTCCAGACATACAGAAATTGTTTTGGATAGCCACTTCTCTTTAAGTGTCTAAAGGAGTTCTAAATCCAAGCTTGAGAACAGATTGTCTGCTGCATGACTTTCTTGTGAGTAGCACAAAATTTGTAAGTTGTGTTTTATTCTCTACATCAGTTTAGGTGTCAAGGATGATATATGTAGTAATTTGTAGAGTAGCAGACCAAACGTTGATGAATTGACAGGTGTTAGATATGTGCTATCTTTTTAAAGATGCTATATTACATCTGATTAAATTCATATTTCTACTTTAGCAAGGTATCTGTACATACAGGAATAAAAAAAAGGAGGGGATGTAATGAGAATCTTAAGTCTGTGTACCCTGAGGGCATCATTGAAAAGATGGAGTGAGATTGGTTTTAAAAAATAATTCATAAAAATCTGAGCCTATAATCAGCAGTGCTTTAGTTGCAAAGTTTAAATCTAGGATATCTGCATCAAAACATATATATTATTTTTCATGCTTCCAATCAAAATCACTGGTATATTATTTACTGAAAAAAATTATTTGTGACTAAAACAGGATGTGGAAGGTACTCAAACAGGTTCAATTTATAATGGAATGATGCTCTTCCCTGATGCCTCCAGTTGGTACCCTCTTAGCACTAAACCCTAGCTCTCTTTCCACATAATGGTATGAGGGTCAAACTACTTGTTACAGTAAATGAAATGCTTCCCTCCCCGTTGCCCAAGTTTCAGGAACTTTTCGCTCATATTTGCACACAACTTGTGCTAAGAACTCCTTCTCATCTTGTACTTCAGATTGAAATTATAATCTGCTCACTAATACCTCCCAAACTGATACATGTAATCCTGCAGCTATTTATTATGATGTGACGTCCATTTACCAGGTAGTCAGACAGAACACAAATTATGTCAGGGAACACAAGTAATATTGGGCTTTTTAATTTAGTATGAAGAATGAATACATTTAAAAAAATTGATGTAAATGGAAACTTTTTGAGTCTCACCTCATTCACTTAATTACAGATTCATTGGTGGCTGAATATCCTCAATATATTTCTTTTCTATTACAAGTTCTTGGTATTTATTACATTCTAAATATTTGTTTTATTTTAATGTGGATTTACTTTTATGGATTTATAGGTTTTCTTGAAGTTTCATTTAAAAATTGGCGGTAAGCAAGTGAATAAAATATATCTTCTTTGGTATCTCAATAACTATATGTAAGTATATACACATGTTTGTAGTTTTTTTGAAAAACAGTGGCTTACCCTGTGTGTGTTCACACACATGCTAAATAGCTTTAGTTGTATCTGGTTCTTTGTTACCCTATGGACTATAGCCCACCAGCCTCCTCTGTCCATGGGATTCTCCAGGCAAGAATACTGGAGTGGGTTGCCATGCCTTCCTCACGGCCTACTCTAACTTCAGATAAATCTCTCAAGTCCTCACTAGCTATATTGTCATAATTTAATCCAAGAGTCAACTTTAACCCAGGTTTCAGACTCAACTTTTAACTCAGCAAATTTCAATAAAATTTTCTCAGAAAGCCCTATTTAGAAGAAAGATAATTTCTTTCTTTTTTTTTTTTTGCTACATTATGATCATTGTCCCATTTTATTAAATAAAATTCCTAAATGGTATTATTAATTCATGTATATTATCTCATTATCTTGTTTATGACACTTATCTATACCATTTCATTGGACATTTAATCAGCTTTTAATTTGTTGCAATTTTAAGTACTATACAAAAGTTGCAAATGATATCCATTTTAGATGTTTTCCCCAAAAATGCATTTAAAGCAGTAGAATTATAGGATTTAAACTATTTCTTCAGATTAAATTCATGTAAGTGGAATTGTTTTTTCAAAAAAAACAAAACAAAACACAACACTTAGATTATAAAAGCATCCTCCAAAAAGTGATAATAACTTATATGTATGAAAGGACAATGTTTGAACCTTAGAATATTAATATTGATTTAACAGATATTACACTTATTATTTTTAAAATTTTATTTAATTTTAGTTTATTGAGCATTTTTATACATAGACATTTCAAGTTATATACTGTTATTTATGCCATTTTTCATTATATATACTCTTCTCATTTGTATTTTAAAGTGTAATGACTGAACAATCTGGATAAAAATGGCATATAATTTTTCTATATGTCTTATTTTTTAATAATAATGTATATGACTATTTGGCCTTCCCTGATGGTTCAGCTGTAAAGAATCCACCTGCTAATTCAGGAGATGCAGCTGTGATCCCTGAGTTGGGAAGATCCCCAGAGAAGGAAATGACAACCCTCTCCAGTATTCTTGCCTGGGAAATTCCATGGGTTAGAGGAGTCTGGCAGGCTACATACAGCCTATGGTGGGTCACAAGAGTTAGACATGACTTAGCAAGTAAACAGCATATGACTATTTAATACCTGTGCTAATATCAAAAATGACAAAAATACAAAATGGGAACCTAACAGTAAAACTGTGTCTTTATACATAAATCCTTGACTACTTCAGTGACAATGAAGCAAAATGACTTTCTTCTCATTGTTTTAAATGCAGTAAAAATCCAAACTGTATTGTATCCAGTAATTTCTATGCAGTAGTAATTTGTATTGAATTGTATGGAGTAATTTGAATGCAGTAATAACCCACAAACGAATTTAAATGTAGTTATGTAAATGCAGTAAAATAAAATAAAACTAAAGAAGAATGACAGGAATATGACCAGTCTCCAGAAAGGAGGAGCAGAGACATAAAAGATAAGAAAGGAACTTGATATCAAGGCCTAGGGCTCTATCTGTATTTCTAGAAAGCGCTTCAACTTTTACATGAGAGAAAAGGAAATGAGTATAGGCCACAAATGTGGAAGGAGAGTGAGGTAAACCCTCAAGCCTCTAATCTATGGCCAGCATATGTGAAGAAAAGCAACGTTTTGTATAGTTTGATTGGTGGGAAAGCCTATTGACTCAGAAAAGGAAGCCATTAATGTTCTAGCCCTTTAACAAGGTCAACAAGCCAGTAATTAACTTCAGAAAGCATAGCCAAAAATCACAAAAGGAAACTGACAAATAGAAGTCTGTGTCTTTGGAAGGAGACCATCTCCCCATACCTAGCAGTGGGAGGTATTTTTACCAGGTGTGTGTGTGATCCTTTGTGACCCAGGTTCCTCTGTCCATGTGATTCTCCGGGCAAGAATACTGGAGTGAGTTGTTATTTCCTCCTCCAGGGGATCTTTCCACCCCAGGGATTGAACCCATATCTCCTGGGTCTCCTGCATTGCGGCAGATTCTTTACCACTGTGCCCTCTGGGAAGCCCATTTTACCAGATGAGGTGATGTTAAAGTGAGGTTTTGGCTATTACAGCCTTATTAGTGTACTGCAAAGCAGACAAAACTCCAGGTATGCAAGAAAGGAGGAAGCAAAGGATGACTCAACCTTTTATCTAATAAGACCTGGGGCTGATATTTATTATCTATTATTTTTTAAAGTAATTGTTGAGGAAATATTTGATCACATAGATATACCAGTAAAATTGAAATCAGTGAAAAGGAGTCTTTTTATAGATGAGAATGAGAAGACAGGCAGAGAGAGATGAAGAACAATAAGGGAAGAAACATTTAATCATAAAGACAATGAATTAGGGAAAAATAAGTAGGACTGGACTTTGGTGAATTAGTCAATATATGTGTATCTCAAGAAGATACTTAAAATGATTTGAGTGATCAAAGTGAATTCACATAAATGGATATATGCTTTTAAACGCAATATTTTTCTTAAACATCTTGATGGGTAAAAATGGCAATACAGATCAGATATCAGAATGTAGAGGAAAATAATATTTTTTAAACTTAAAGTTATTTCTTTTTAATTCTATTCCTAACAAATGTGTTAGGCAATGGCAACCCACTCCAGTACTCTTGCCTGGAAAATCCCATGGACGGAGGAGCCTGGTAGGCTGCAGTCCATGGGGTCGCTAAGAGTCGGACATGACTGAGTGACTTCACTTTCACTTTTCACTTTCATCATTGGAGAAGGAAATGGCAACCCACTCCAGTGTTCTTGCCTGGAGAATCCCAGGGATGGGGGAGCCTGTTGGCTGCCGTCTATGGGGTCGCACAGAGTCAGACACGACTGAAGTGACTTAGCAGCAACAAATGTGTTACCTGTACATTCTTAACTATAACTGATATCTTCAGCATACCATGCCATTCATTCTATTCTTTTTATATATGTATGTGTGTATATAAAGAGAGGAAGAAGAGGAGGAAGAGAGACAGTGGGCTTAATAACCACTATGATCATGGCTCAAAGTATCTTTTGCCGAAGTACTCCTTTTCCTCACTCTCAGCGTGAGGTTTTTGCTCATATTAGGCTGTTCCATCTCAAATGCCGGCATGGCTTGTACTGGGTGAAGGAAGATCTCTCTCATCAGTAGGGAGTTATGTTATAGCACCTCCCACTATGGCTCATTGTGTCCTCAGTGCTTTTCCTCAAGCTCCTTGTTTGTTCCACCTCCCTTTGGTCTTCCTTGGGGCTTCACTGATAAGCTCAGTTGGTAGAGAACCTGTCTGCAATGCAGGAGACCCTGGTTCAATTCCTGGGTTGGGAAGATCTGCTGGTAAAGGGATAGGCTACCCACTCCAGTAATCTTGGGCTTCCCTTGTGGCTCAGTGGGTAAAGAATCTGCCTGCAATGTGAAAGAACTGGGTTTGATCCTTGGGTTGGGAAGATCCCCTGGAGAAGGGAAAGGCTACCCACTCCAGTATTCTAGCCCGGAGAATTCCATGGACTGCATAGTCCATGGGGTCACAAAGAGTCAGACACTTCTGAGTGACTTTCATTTCATGAGGTTCTGTATTGTTACCTGTTCTTTCTCCACGCCCAAGCCAGGCAAAGTATTTCAATGGTGTTTTTGATGCCAGGGATTGAGCTTGATAGAAAGCAATCTAGAGGGAATCCTTACCATTCATCAGTCATTTTAAAAAGCAGTATAATTTCTTTATAAGAACTTTAGGATTTTGATGCATATCCTCAAAGGAATATAATGAAAGTGATACAAACTTGGTCTGACATTTTATCCCTATTCATATTTTTGCTTTGTATTTTGCCTCTCCCTAAAACATTAAGAGATTGTAATGGAGGATCCAGGGTAGTTCAAACAGTAAAGAATCTGCCTGCAATGTGGAGACCTGGGTTCAATCCCTGGGTTGGGAAGATCCCCTGAGAAGGGCATGGCAACCCACTTAAATATTCTTGCCTGGAGAATTCCATGGACAGAGGATCCTGGTGGGCTATTGCCCACGTGGGTCACAAAGAGTTGGACTAACACACACACACACACTGTGAGTGACTGACACACACACATACACTGCAGAGGATTAGAATAGGAAATTGACTTCTTAGAGCTGTTGGATTCTAGACTTCTGTATTAGTCTTACTTCGTATTTGGTCCCACACTCTTGCTACTCTAGTTGGTCTTGACATTGGCCAACCTGCCCATTATGTGTGCAACATATACATGAATAAGGAAAATGAGTGTCTCTTTCAAGCAAATGGTATTTCACCTCTCTGCCTTTACAGATAAAAGTATTAATATTGTCAGCACTCTGTATTCAGCCTCTAGTTGTGTTAAATTATTCAGATCAGATCAGTCACTCAGTCGTGTCCGACTCTTTGCGACCCCATGAATCACAGCACGCCAGGCCTCCCTGTCCATCACCAACTCCCGGAGTTCACTCAGACTCACATCCATCGAGTCAGTGATGCCATCCAGCCATCTCATCCTCTGTCGTCCCCTTCTCCTCCTGCCCCCAATCCCTCCCAGCATCAGAGTCTTTTCCAATGAGTCAGCTCTTCTCATGAGGTGGCCAAAGTACTGGCGTTTCAGCTTTAGCATCATTCCTTCCAAAGAAATCCCAGGGCTGATCTCCTTCAGAATGGACTGGTTGGATCTCCTTGAGCTGTGTGATTTTGAACTTGTGATTTGATCCCTTATTTTGTCAAATGTATAGAATTTATAATTTCTCAAATTTACCAAAGAATAATAAGAGATAATAGTAACGACACCCAATCAACAAAATGAGGATTAGAATTATAATTTACTTTAATAATTTAACTTAAAATTCTGACAAATGGTAAGTGCTCTAGAAACAATACTTACTATAGTATTCACTGTTGTGTTCATTGGGATTTTGAAACATATCCTCAAAGGAATATAATGAAAGTGAGATAAACTTGGTCTGACATTTTATCCCTGCTTATGGTACAATGTGTCCTCCTGTCTTTTAAGCTTAATTTTTTAGCCATTCTTTCTTTACACTAACATCTTAGCTTTCTACTTTGCTCAGTAAGCAAACACCTTGAAATAACACTCTACATTCTATCTTTTTTTTAAACTCTGGATATTCTTCATAAACAATTTCAAGATGGTTTAAACATATATAACTCTCTTGAAAGTTCACCTGTGACCTAGTAAGTTCTAAATCAAATTTTACAGTCTTTGAAGCATTTCATAAGGCATTTTATCTAATGGTGTCACCTCTGACTTAACCCTCAGGCCAGGTAAAAGTACCTGATGAGAGAGCAAGTCCAGAGGCCAGCTTCCTCTCTGACGCGGGTGATGATTGAACTCCTCAGCTTATGAAGTGAAATTTCATGAGATTTCACATGAAACACTATAAGATGTACTGCCTGTCTGAGGATGAGTTTACATACAAATGAAAGTCTCCCACCTACCCTGAAAAACCAAATCAAAGCACAGAACAAAAAGAACAATGTGAATAGAGCAAAGAAAAGTATATGAGCTGATCTGCTGGATTGTTGGCTGAATTTGTACCGGTCTTTGTATCATCACAGGGTACATGTCTGAAGTTGCAAATTAAATAATTTCTTCAATATTGCAGAGCACAGGATCCACATGGATGAAACTTCAAAAAAGGTACTATATGTGGATAAGTGAAGAAAGAAACAAAGATGGTGAAAGCGGAAGTCAAATCAAGATAAGCTTATAAAACAGAAAAAAAAATAGAAAAAAGAGTATATAAAAAATAAGTAAAAGGTCAGTATAAAACATTACATAAATCTTCTTGACATGGATTTATTCCAGGTGGGAAAAAAGTGAATTTGCAAAATGAGTACAAAATAATTGCATGTAGAACATTTAAGAAGGTAAAAGGGGAAGCAATGCCCCATTCCAAAATTATTTAAAAGAGAAACATAAAACGTTTTCCTTCCTGACTGTCTGCCCTACAGATTTCAAGCTCCAACATCACATAAGATGACAACACCCTTAAAAAAACAGCTTTTCACTTCCTTCTAGTAGTTCTACTTTTCTGATTTAACATGAATTGATAGTGAATTTCGTATCAAAATTGTTTCCAGAAAACAACCTAGATGGATAAATTCTATGAATTGACTCTTATCTGGAATTGTGTTTCTATCACTTAATGGCCACTCAGTAGCAATATATTTATGCAGATAGTCACATAGTAATCAACTGGCAAAATGTTCATTTCGTATTCCTGCAGTGTTGGGCTCTGGTGATGAAGTGAAAGTGAAAGTTGCTCAGTTGTGTCCGACTCTTTGATTCCCCATGGACTATATATAGTTCACAGAATTCTCCAGGCCAAAATACTGGAGTGGGTAGCCTTTTCCTTCTCCAGGGCATCTTCCCAATCCAGGGATTGAACCCAGGTCTCCCTCATTGCAGGCAGATTCTTTACCAGCTGAGCCACAAGGGAAGCCCAAGAATACTGGAGTGGGTAGCCTATCCTGTCACCAGTGGATCCTCCCAACCCAGAAATTGAACCGGGGTTTCCTGCATTGCAGGCAGATTCTTTACCAACTGAGCTATCAGGGAAGCCCTGGCTCTGGTGATAGAGAGTTGTTAACCCCGAGTCAGGAATACTTCCACCCTCCTGTTCCTTTCACAAAAAGTTGAGGCTACTACATGTATACTTTGGGTTTTCCATGTCAGTAAATTAACTGGCAAAGAAACAGGTCACTATATTGGTGATTGATTTTGATAATTGAGGCAGAATTGGGGTTGCTACTCTGCAGGAGGGGATAATGGAGAGTATGTCTGAAATGTTAAAAGTCTTCTAGGGCTGTTACTTAATACTCCCATATCTTGTGATTAAAGTCAAGGGGAAACTACAATGACCTAGGTAGACAGTGTGGTTCATGCCCTAGGCAGTAAGACTTGGGTCCTCCCAGCTAACTGGGGTCTTTGGAACAAAGACGTAGAGAATGGCTAGTGGGGAAAAATAATTATGAAGAACAACTCCAACTATGAGAAGAATTGCAGAAACAAAAACTGCAGTAGTTCTTTCTTGTTTTGATATGAATACATTTGCATGTGTGTATGTGTTATGGCTTTGTTAAATTAACATTTGTTAAGTAAAATTCCCAGTGTCAGTGTCGGATGGTGAAGCAAGGTTCAACAAAAGACCACAAGAGAAATTGAAATAGAGATGTTTATTACTCACAGGTCCTGGAGGAAGTACTTAACATGCCTTGAGAGGTCACATGCGGAGGTCAGGGCAGCATGCAGGCAAAGTGGGAGACAGGACCTAGGACAGTGCCTTTCCCAGGGTCTGCAGGTAGAGTGTTTTGATGTTCCAGGGCTGAGGTCAGACTACCCAATTTAAACCAAAAATTGTAGGGTTTTGGTAAAACTTCACAGGGCACACCAAGGGAAGACAGACCTTAGGGAAAAGGAGACTTTACCACGAGGGCTGTTGGTAATGTCAGTAGAGGAATTTGTATTTGTTTGTGACTCTTCAGACTGTTTCCTAGGGTGTGCTTGAGCATGAGGGGCTAGGGTTAATGTAAAGTCACACAGTTTGCTTGGCCATTAAAAAAAAAAAAAATATATCGTGGAGGTGGAGCAGCTTAAACTCTGGACAGTGTGTATATATGCGAGTTTCCCTCTTATCTTTCCCCTGCTCAAAACCATATAGTATGCTAACAGTAGTTAACCTTATATCTCAGTATTTTAAGTTATAAACTTACCCATCTGCCATGGCAGGAGACATAAGATATGCAGGTTCAATCCCTGGATTGGGAAGACCACAGGAGAGGGAAATAACAACCCACTCCAGTGCTCTTGCCTAGAGAATCTCAAGGTCAGAGGAGCTTGGCGGGCTACAGTCCATAGCGTCACCAAGAGTCATACACGACTGAAGCGACTTAGCAGTAGCAAACAAATTATAAATAGGATACTGAGACTTAAGGAAAAAAATAATGAATACCAACTAAAGGTGGAAATGAGCTTTAGTATCTTCTTTTGGGGAAAGAGTAAGCTTGCTTGCAATTACTTGCAGAATAACTGCATCGGGTCTGGTGGAACATGACTGTATTATTGTTTTATTCAGAAGCTAACATGATTTTCAGAGCCCTGTTTGAATGCTGGGGTCATTAGTTGTGTTGTGGTGGCTTTATTGTACATCCACATGGCTCTGCTAAATTATGTCTCCTCAGATTTCTTTTCTGATATACTCTGGTTAGGGAAGGGAACAAGGATGGTTTGTGTGTGATCTGGAAGGTGAAAACAAAGCAGTGCCCATATTGCTTCCGTAATCAGAAGGCTGGTGAAGATGCACCGTGTGTTCTTTCCGCTCAGCCAAGTTGTTGCTTATCTGCTGGCTCACCTCCTTGGCACAGAGCAGTAGTTTGGCAGAATCTGTTCCACCTTGCCCAGCTCTTGAGCTAGATGCATATTTAGGCCTATAATGAAGTTTGCCAACTTTCCTGCAGGACACCCACATCATCAAATTTGGAGATGGTGAGAGACAAATACGGTTAGTTTCCAGTTTACTGGTAGCTTGCACTTTGTTGCAATTTTTCCATGTCTTCCCCAACTTTCCATCCATATTCCCTTTTTGACTGCCCTTTGTACCTCAAGGTTCAGCATCAAATGAAAACACAAAAGACGTACAGTCTTTTTACTCATCTGTCACACTCAAATTTCTGCAGCATTGCATATAAAGAGTCTGCTTCTCTTATAGAATTCTGACTGGTACACTGGCCTATCAGATATTAAACCTTAATCTGAAGCCTCTACGTTTTAAATAATAATTTGCTGAAAGATGAGTAGTAGACATTGAAACGGAAGAGAAAGTTTATATATGGAATCACTTCAGATGGAAATGTAAAATGAGCTAAAAGCAGCATCTCAAATTAGTGGAGAAATGGTGAACCAAAAGTACATGGTGTTGAGATAACTGGATAGCTATTTTGGAAAGAAGATAAAATTGGATCCATACGTCATGGTGTATATGGGGCTAAATCCTAAATGGATCCAGAATCTACATTTTAAAAAGGGAATTATGTAAATACTGAAAAAGGGAAACAGGCATGCACTAACTAGGTGACTTCTATCATGTACCAGATATAGGAAGAATCTTCCTAGTTTGACACTAAAAATTCCAGAATCTATGAAAGCCTGTATACATAAATCCAGCTACTTATTATCAACCCCTTTTTTCTGTGTGAATGTGGGAATTTAGAGTTCACTGTGTATAAAATATGATTATAACAAATACACATGTAATAAACATGAAATATATTATCACAGGTCAAGTGCATATGGTCATATATTACAGCCAGAGAAAGAACGGAAAAAGGTGATGCTGTTATTATGATTGTTGTTATAGGTGGTAGTAAGAGCAGCATTAGCATTAGTAGGAGTCCATTCTTTTGCAACCCTATGGATTGTCACCCACCAGGATCCTCTGTCCATGGGACTTCCCAGGCAAGATTACTGGAATGGGTTACCATTCCCTTCTCCAGGGGATCTTCCTGACCCAGGGAATGATCCTGCATCTCGTGTATTGGCAGGCAGATTCTTTACTACTGAGCTATAGGGAAGCCCAGGTATTCTATTATATTAGTGTAGGTTTAAGACAATTTTATTCTAAGGAGAAACAAGGACTAAAACTATGGACATATGTATGATAAAAATATGACTTAAAAACACAATTGTGAAATATATAAAAATTTCTGGGTTGAAATATGACCGCTATCTGATTAGCCCGGATGGGCTGTCAAATAAAATTCGAAAGATTTGACAGAAACTGTGATAACATTTTGAAAGACACATTGAATAGTTTTTATGATAAGCTGTTAATTAAAGTCAATTGAAGGCACAAAATTTTTGGATCTTAATGGAAGACCCAAAAGTTTTAAAACATTATTAAAATTCTCTAGTAATAATTGAGACACTAGTTAAAACACAAGAGATATAAAAATCATTTTTGTATTTAATTCTCTTAACTGTTTAAAAGAAACCAATCATTATTTTTTCTCTTCTAATTTCAAAAGTTTCATATACCTGTAACAAAACAAGCTAATATGCTTTGCTGCTTTTCTGTCTAGCCTAATGATATGCTTACGGATTTGAAATCATTGTACTTTCCTCAACAATCTTTAATGAAGATATATTGCTGGTAATCTCACATAAAGCTGTCTTCCATATCACAAAATTGCATAAAAGCATAATACATGAAGCTCTGTAATTAAAGATGCTTGTATAGCTGTAGTTTGTTTCTCCTAAATAGTCTATTATTATAGGAAAAATAAACATATTTTACTTAATAAAATAATTTACAAATCAAGTAAAATGTAATTAAGAGGAGTAAAGAAATACAGGAAAATGGCACTTTGATTTAAGATCAAAGTCTGGGTAAACGAATATCCTGATGCATTGAAATAAAGCACAGGATACAGGATTGCATTTGTGGTCATCTCACGTTTCATAAAGTGTTTTACTTGGATTTTTATGTTTCATATTTTTTTAAAGGAAGAAGGCATGTAATTTACTGGGGTATGCACTATTTTTTAGTGCTTGTTCTTTGGGGACAGAGCTTCTATGAAATAGCAAGCATTTGTCTCAGGAGTGGTATAGTAAACCATGATAAACATGACTCTCTTACTTGAATTAAGGAAACAGCTTGGCTTTTTTCACTTAGGATGCTATCAGCACTACTACTGCTGTTGTCCTGCGGCCAGGTTGTGTCTGACTCTTCTGTGACTCCAAGGCCTGTAGCCCGCCTGTGATGGATAAGAAATCCCTTAGATTTGGAGTCATAGGACGCACGTCAGGTGGCAGCTACTGTGTCTTTATTACTTTTGAATCTCTTTGATGATGACTGAAATGGAATCTGTTCATTTGAAAAAGTGACATATCATTATATACCTCATATATTTGGAATATGATTAAATCAGAGATACATGTTTAAAGCACAATGTAGATCATACAGTAACATCAAAATATCCCTATTATTAATATGCTGCTACCTCAAAAATGTGTTTATTAAATCTTTCATTTCCTGGATCCTAGACAACTCTTGATGAAGATCAAAGAGGAGAGTGAAAAAGTTGGCTTAAAACTCAACATTCAGAAAACAAAGATCATGACATCTGGTCCTATCACTTCATGGGAAATAGATGGGGAAACAGTGGAAACAGTGTCAGACTTTATTTTTTGGGTCTCCAAAATCACGGCAGATGGTGACTGCAGCCATGAAATTAAAAGACACTTACTCCTTGGAAGAAAAGTTATGACCAACCTAGATAGCGTATTCAAAAGCAGAGGCATTACTTTGCCAACAAAGGTCCACCTAGTCAAGGCCATGGTTTTTCCAGTGGTCATGTATGGATGTGATAGTTGGACTGTGAAGAAAGCTGAGTGCCAAAGAATTGATGCTTTTGAACTGTGGTGTTGGAGAAGACTCTTGAGAACCCCTTGGACTGCAAGGAGATCCAACCAGTCCATTCTGAAGGAGATCAGCCCTGGGATTTCTTTGGAAGGACTGATGTTGAAGCTGAAACTCCAGTACTTTGGCCACCTCATGCGAAGAGCTGACTCATTGGAAAAGACTGATACTGGGAGGGATTGGGGGCAGGAGGAGAAGGGGATGACAGAGGATGAGATGGCTGGATGGCATCACTGACTCGATGGACATGAGTCTGGGTGAACTCCGGGAGTTGGTGATGGACAGGGAGGCCTGGTGTGCTGCGATTCATGGGGTCACAAAGAGTCAGACACGACTGAGTGACTGAACTGAACTGAACTGAACTGAGACAACCCTATGTAGAGTAGATAATTTTTAATTCAATTCTCCATGAGGATATGGTTGAGATTTTTTTCATGTCCCATTATAACCAATTTTAAACACTTAGACATTATCTAATCCTAGTGTTTCAAAGACTAACTTACTTAAAATATATTTGGTTCTGTTTCAGGTATATCTTAGAGTCATGTTTATTTGTAACCTGAGTAGAACTCCATCTAAGTGAGGGTTTAAAAATATTCTCTGAGCATCATTCGAGGATGCCAGGTTTGTTGTATGTTCATTTAAATTTCACATTATTTTTTGAAATAATCTGAAATCTCAAACTTTTCCAATTTTTCAAATATTACTTTTGGGAAGAAATATATGAGTATTCACATTTATAATAATATAACTCACTGTGGTATCACCACCACAGTAGGAGAAATGGACAATTGTATCTCCATTTTTCATACAAAAAGACATGCAAAAGGTATACACACACACATTGTCCAACAATGCATCACTAGTAAGTGGTGGAGTGGCCTTGCAAACGCAAGCATTCGGATTGGAGTGACTAAATCTCTATTGCTATACTTAAGCCAAACTATAAGGCAGATCTCACTAGTACTGTAATTAATGGAGTATTTTGTCTTCCTGTATCATTGTTTGCACACAGATAAAGCAATCTCATTAACTTTTCACTGTGGTACCTACTACTTACAGTGGCTACTTCAGTTGTCACCTCTCAGATACAAGATTATTTACATTTAAGTAAATTCGAGTTTGTGCTGGATAATAAGTGCTTCCCAGGTGACACTAGTGGTAAAGAACCTGCCTCCCAATGTGGGAGACTCAGGAGACCTGGGTTTGATCCCTGGTTGGGAAGATCCCCTGGAGGAGGGCATGGCCACCCACCCCAGTAGTATTGCCTAGAGAATCCTTGGACAGAGGAGCCCGGCAGGCTACAGTCCATTGGGTTGCAAAGAGTCAGACATGATTGAAGTAACTTAGCGCTTGATAATAGGACAGGAACCAAGAAAGATATACATTTTCCTTGACCCTTGAACAAGGACAAGGTTAGGGATACTGAAGGCTGCATGGTGAAACATTTACCTACGTCTTTCTTCAATAACCGCAGAGGACTGGATCCAGGACTTGCCGTCAGATTTCAAAATCTGGGGATGGTCAAGTCCCAGGGTCAGCCCTCTGTATCTGTGGTACAACATCATTGGATTTAGCAAGTGGATCATCTAGTACTGTGTTTATTGAAAAAAAAAAAAAAAACAAACAACAATGGTATGTCAGTCGACTCATGCAGTTCAAATACATGTTGTTCAAGGGTCAACTTATGTTGTTGTACAACTGAATAGCTAGATGGAAGGGAGAGTAAATAATACACTTCACTATTTATTTTCACATTATAAAACATGTCTATTGTGTTGTCCCATATGATATTTCTATTTTTATATTTAACTTGTACATTTTTTTGAGTGACAAGAATTGTTAAATTTAAAAAAAATGATACATTTACTGAATCTGAATATTTTTAAAGAATCCTTAGAACATTCTTATTTCACTATTTTTTGAAATACAAGGCTTATTCACTGCACAATTTTATTTATTTATTTTCTATCCTATAATAAGCAGGAGCTTTATCAATTAAGATTTATATGATTTATATGTAATTATCTAAAGTAAGAAACAGAAGGCATTGCTGATTTCTGTCTCCAGATTTTTTATGTTCAAATGAAAAACATTATATAGTGCCTTGCTAAATATAATACACATCCAGTGAGCTTATAATCACTTTTGGAAAATATTTTCTCCAGTGTTAAAACTATAAACAACTCAGAAAACTAAAACCTCATAGTCTTCATTTCAATTCATAAAACTTCAACTAAAAATACTAAATCACCTCTTGCATTGATATAAATTAAAACAAATATAAATTAATTGCACAAATTAATATAGTTAGATGGTGATTGCAGCCATGAAATTAAAAGATGATTACTCCTTGAAAGGAAAGTTATGACCAACCTAGACAGTGAATTGAAAAGCAGAGACATTATGCTGTCAACAAAGGTTCATCTAGTCTAGGCCATGGTTTTTCCAGTGATCATGTATGGATATGAGAGCTGGATTATAAAGAAAGCTGAGCACTGAAAAATTGATGCTTTTGAACTGTGGTGTTGGAGAAGACTCTAGAGAGTCCCTTGGACTGCAAGGATATCCAACCAGTCCATTCTAAAGAAAATCAGTCCTGAATATTCGTTGGAAGGACTGATGTTGAAGCTGAAACTCCAATACTTTAGCCACCTGATGCAAAGAGCTGATTCATTTGAAAAGACCCTGATGCTGGGAAAGATTGAGAGCAGGAGGAGAAGGAGATGTCAGAGGATGAGAAGGTTGGATGGCATCGCTGACTTAATGGACATGGGTTTGGGTGAACTCCAGGAGTAGGTGATGGACAGGGAGGCCTGGCGTGCTGCAGTTCATGGGGTTGCAAAGAGTTGGACATGACTGAGTGACTGAACTGAACTGATATGTTCTTTTAACCTAAATTATTTTATATTTCTTGTCTATAATTCAAAAATTCTCTATTTTAGATTTATAGGTTTTCATTTTTTGTAATCTATTCTATGCACCCTAGATTACTTTTTTTTTTTAATGTGGAAAATTTTTTTTAATTTTATTTTATTTTTAAACTTTACATAATTGTATTAGTTTTGCCAAATATCAAAATGAATCCGCCACAGGTATACATGTGTTCCCCATCCTTAACCCTCCTCCCTCCTCCCTCCCCAATACCATCCCTCTGGGTCGTCCCAGTGCACCAGCCCAAAGCATCCAGTATCGTGCATCGAACCTGGACTGGTGACTCGTTTCATACATGATATTTTACATGTTTCAATGCCATTCTCCCACATCTTCCCACCCTCTCCCTCTTCCACAGAGTCCATAAGACTGTTCTATACATCAGTGTCTCTTTTGCTGTCTTGTACACAGGGTTATTGTTACCATCTTTCTAAATTCCATATATATGTGTTAGTATACTGTATTGGTGTTTTTCTTTCTGGCTTACTTCACTCTGTATAATAGGCTCCAGTTTCATCCACCTCATTAGCACTGATTCAAATGTATTCTTTTTAATGGCTGAGTAATACTCCATTGTGTATATGTACCATGGCTTTCTTATCCATTCATCTGCTGATGGACATCTAGGTTGCTTCCATGTCCTGGCTATTATAAACAGTGCTGCGATGAACATTGGGGTACACGTGGCTCTTTCCCTTCTGGTTTCCTCAGTGTGTATGCCCAGCAGTGGGATTGCTGGATCATAAGGCAGGTGTATTTCCAGTTTTTTAAGGAATCTCCACACTGTTCTCCCTAGTGGCTGTACTAGTTTGCATTCCCACCAACAGTGTAAGAGGGTTCCCTTTTCTCCACACCCTCTCCAGCATTTATTGCTTGTAGACTTTTGGATTGCAGCCATTCTGACTGGCGTGAAATGGTACCTCATAGTGGTTTTGATTTGCATTTCTCTGATAATGAGTGATGATGAGCATCTTTTCATGTGTTTGTTAGCGATCTGTATGTCTTCTTTGGAGAAATGTCTATTTAGTTCTTTGGCCCATTTTTTGATTGGGTCATTTATTTTTCTGGAGTTGAGCTGTAGGAGTTGCTTGTATATTCTCGAGATTAGTTGTTTGTCAGTTGCTTCATTTGCTATTATCTTCTCCCATTCTGAAGGCTGTCTTTTCACCTTGCTAATAGTTTCCTTTGATGTGCAGAAGCTTTTAAGGTTAATTAGGTCCCATTTGTTTATTTTTGCTTTTATTTCCAATATTCTGGGTGGTGGGTCATAGAGGATCCTGCTGTGATGTATGTCGGAGAGTGTTTTGCTTATGTTCTCCTCTAGGAGTTTTATAGTTTCTGGTCTTACGTTTAGATCTTTAATCCATTTTGAGTTTATTTTTGTGTATGGTGTTAGAAAGTGCTCTAGTTTCATTCTTTTACAAGTGGTTGACCAGATTTCCCAGCACCACTTGTTAAAGAGATTGTCTTTAATCCATTGTATCTTCTTGCCTCCTTTGTCAAAGATAAGGTGTCCATATGTGCATGGATTTATCTCTGGGCTTTCTATTTTGTTCCATTGATCTATATTTCTGTCTTTGTGCCAGTACCATACTGTCTTGATAACTGTGGCTTTGTAGTAGAGCCTGAAGTCAGGTAGGTTGATTCCTCCAGTTCCATTCTTCTTTCTCAAGATCGCCTTGGCTATTTGAGGTTTTTTGTATTTCCATACAAATTGTGAAATTATTTGTTCTAGCTCTGTGAAGAATACTGTTGGTAGCTTGATAGGGATTGCATTGAATCTATAAATTGCTTTGGGTAGTATACTCATTTTCACTATATTGATTCTTCCAATCCATGAACATAGTATATTTCTCCATCTGTTAGTGTCCTTTTTGATTTCTTTCACCAGTGTTTTATAGTTTTCTATATATAGGTCTTTAGTTTCTTTAGGTGGATATATTCCTAAGTACTTTTGATGTTTTTATCATATATAACATGTGGCTGGAGGATTGTTTATTTTTGTTTGTTTATTTGAAGGCACAAACAATCTGTGTTATATAATCTTCTTTAAGTTAAAGATCTATAGATTTTAAGATACAATTCATGCAATAAAATAAATTAAGCAAATATAATTTTAGGAAAATATAGAAAATGATGGTCAAATTGGTAAAATTATTTCCATGGGTCATGTTAACATGAATTGTTGATTACTTAATATGTACGGAATCACAGTTTTTGAGAGCAGTCTTTCAGACTTGTTCTGGATCCAGAAGGAATTCTTATCTTTCTCACTGGTTTTATCTAATAAATTAGCTGGCTACATTTAGCTTGTTTCTCACATGGAACTACCAGCTCCCAATTGCTTGCCACCAAATATCCACTGATTTTGAGAATACCCTTAGGCTGGAACTTTCCTAAGTTCTGTTCCAAAAAAGTTGACTCACCTAGGGAGAGTTTCAGACCTCTGTATTGTGGTGGCCTACCTTTCCCTCTGGGAAAATCTCTGAGCTGCTACTCCAGAGCTGGGTGAAGGGACTGGGGGCCCCTTCTCTCAGGTTGACACCTCTTTTCTGTGAGCCAGGAGATGGTCAGGAGCGCTGGTCTCTATTCAGGTCTTGCTTCTCTGAGTGTGGAACCTCCCACCTCACAACCAAACTGAAATGAGGGCTATTGGGGTCCCAGTCTCCAGCCTGCTATGTCTGGTATAGAAGTTCCATTCTGTGAGGGGAGATACTGGATGCAAAAGGGAATCTCTCAACCCTGAGCTGCTCTTGTTTCTAATTTAGTCTCTGAAACATGGATTTGGGGAGGTGAGACATGCTGGTGCTCTGCCTCCCTTGGGGAGACACCACTGCCCTTGGAATCTGTGGGAGAGATTCTTGGTCACCCACTTAGAATGTAGCTTCCATCTCATTCATTGTGGAAGTGGAGTCATGGCGCAAATGCCACTGACTCACAATTTTACAGGATTGATTTAGTAAATTTTCTTTAGTACATGCTTTATATTTATCATATGCCTTTAGGTCAGTTTACAGTGATTTTAAATGGTTGGTTGGTGTTCATTTATTTATATATTTTTCTAATTTTTACCATTTATGTATCACTTCATGGGAAATAGATGGGGAAACAGTGGAAACAGTGTCAGACTTTATTTTTTTGGGTTCCAAAATCACTGCAGATGGTGACTGCAGCCATGAAATTAAAAGACGCTTACTCCTTGGAAGGAAAGTTATGACCAACCTAGATAGCATGTTCAAAAGCAGAGACATTACTTTGCCAACAAAGGTTCGTCTAGTCAAGGCTATGGTTTTTCCAGTGGTCATGTATGGATGTGAGCATTGGACTGTGAAGATAGCTGAGTGCCGAAGAATTGATGCTTTTGAACTGTGGTGTTGGAGAAGACTCTTGAGAACCCCTTGGACTGCAAGGAGATCCAACCAGTCCATTCTGAAGGAGATCAGCCCTGGGTGTTCTTTGGAAGGAATGATGCTGAAGCTGAAACTCCAGTACTTAGGTCACGTCATGCAAAGAGTTGACTCATTGGAAAAGACTCTGATGCTGGGAGGGACTGGGGGCAGGAGGAAAAGGTGACGACAGAGGATGAGATGGCTGGATGGCATCACCAACTTGATGGACGTGAATTTCAGTGAACTCCAGGAGTTGGTGATGGACAGCGAGGCCCGGCATACTCTGATTCATGGGGTCGCAAAGAGTCAGACACGACTAAGTGACTGAACAGAACTGACGTATCTTTTAGTTGGGTGAGGGTCCAGATATTTCCCCAAGACACAATTCCAAAAGTCATCTGTCCCAAATATTTATTTGAAAACACTTAAGTAAGCTTCAGAACACAGAAAAATTAAAGACTGGAAACATACTGTAGGCAGAGTGAAGAGCATAAGCAAAGTTTCCAATGAGATTGTGAATACATGACACATTTAAGGAACAGAGAGTCCAGTTTCATAGAAACATTAGGGTCACAGGGAAGTGTTGAAAGAAGAGACTGGGAAGAAAGGATCACAGTTTCCACAGAGGAGAATAGAAGAATGCATGCTGGAGAAGACTCTTGGGTGTCCCCTTGGACAGCAAGGAGATCAAACCAGTTGAGCCTACAGGAAATCAACCTTGAATATTCATTGAAAGGACTGATACTGAATCTGAAGCTCCAATCGTTTATTAGCCTCATGTGAGGAACTGACTCATTAGAAAAGACCCTGATTCTGGGAAAGATTGAAGGCAGAAAGAGAAGGGGTTGACAGAGGATGAGATGGTTGGATGGCATCCTGACTCAATGGACATGAATTTGAGCAAACTCTGGGAGATAGTGAGGAAAGGGAAACCCGGTATGCTGCAATCCATGGGGTCACAAAGAGTTGGACATGACTTAGTGACTGAACAACAACAATGTTTAATTTGGTAGATAATGTAATATTGTTGGTTACTTTAACAAATAGATTCACATTTGGGCTTTTTTAAAATTTTATTTTTAATTGGAATATAATTGTTTTACAATGTTCTGTTAGTTTCTTCTGTACAACATGAATCAGCTCCAACTAGTCCATTCTAAAGGAGATCAGTCCTGGGTGTTCATTGGAAGGACTGATGTTAAAGCTGAAACTCCAATACTTTGGCCACCTCATGCGAAGAGTTGACCAATTGGAAAAGACTCTGATGCTGGGAGAGATTGGGGGAAGGAGGAGAAGGGGATGACAGAGGATGAGATGGCCGGATGGCATCGCCGACTCGATGGACATGAATTTGAGTGAACTCTGGGAGTTGGTGATGGACAGGGAGGCCTGGTGTGCTGCGATTCATGGGGTCGCAAAGAGTTGGACACGACTGAGCTACTGAACTGAACTGAACTGATACATACATCCCCCTCTCCCACCCCACTCCGCAGTTCCACACTTCTAGATCATCACAGAGCACCTGGCTGAGCTCCCTGTGCTATACAGCAGCTTCACACTAGCCAGCTATTTCACATGTGGTAGTGCATATATGTCAATGCTACTCTCGCAATTCGTCCCACCTTTTCCCCTCCCTGTGTCCACAAGTCCATTTGCTACATTTGCATCTCTATTCCTGCCCTGCAAATACATTCATCAGCACCATTGATCAGGCAGGATAATAACAGCTTCCATAAAAGGTAGAAGGAAGTAATGCTTTATTATAATTAAAGATTAATATCAATATATAATGTGACTGTGAATTTTATGTATATATATATGAATTGTATTTATGTGTATATGATTCTGAATTTTATGAATACACAATGGCTACCAGAGATCCCCTTCTTGAAAGCAAATTAAGAGCTTCAATATTATTTAAAACTTGAGAAGAAGAGGGTTATGAACTTAAAACTCAGAAAGCTCATATTCATGATGAAAATTAAATTCCTTGTGAATAATATTCTTGTTTTTTTTCTTTTAATTCACAGGTCTTGTTCAGTACATAGGGGTGTGGTATGTGTATGAGGGGAGGGTGGTCTTGGGTAGGAGTACCAAGACCTCCTTGGCTGTCAACTTAATCCAGGTGTAGAAAACCCCATTTCCCCATTCATCAATCTGGCAACTCAGTGTCTTCCCACTCTCATTAGGGAAGCCTCTGTTAAATTCAAGTTGGAGTGGTACCATAAAAGTAGATGTTGGCTTTAGAACATAGGCCCAGAATCTGTGAACTGATATAAATGAGGAACTGTGGAGAGTACATGGCCAGTCTTCAGAAAGTCATAACGGAATAAAATATTCCCATGAATTATTTTTTCATAGAAAAAATCAGTCACAACTGGATACACCTAAATATGTGTAGCACATACTTAAACTTTAACACAATGGTTGAGAGTGATGCAAATGTTCTCAAAGATAATTGCTGCATCTGTTCACACCCTTTTGACATGGCCCTCTTGTGTGAAGAGTGATGCCATCCCCACTGACAGAAATGTAACGACTTCATGCTGAAGCACAAGAAAAAAGAACAAAAAAAGATGCCAGATCATTGGCTGTGCTGTCCCTGTTTTCTTTCCCTAACACAGTTGTTGACAGCCAAAATTGAAAACATGCTGAGTTTCCCTCAGCACCTGATGTTGGTAGATACTTCATGTCAGAGGCACAGATCCTGAGATAGGTTAGGAGAGCAAGGCAAAGGAAATAGAAGAGCACAGAAACATCTGAGGCCAAGACCGCATATCTGTTGCTCTGTTGCCAGGAAAATTGAGTAAATACTGTTCAAGATTGCTCCTAGATACTCTGTTACAGACCTCAGTCTAAGAATCTCTTCCAATGACTGCTACATCATGTAGGAGGAAAGCACTTTCAAGGCAGGAGCACATTTAGATACTAAAGAAATGCTGAGGATTTACTTCTTTGTAAACTGATGACCCTTCCCCTCAAAAGAAGAAGTAGCCATCTTCTTAGAACATGAATGATTCTAGATGTATGAGACAAAGAAGAGATATATGATCTTTTCACTGATGTTCACTTGGACTGGGAAGAATATTAATTCATATATTTTTATTTAAGAAAGATTATAATTTTTGGAAATATTTTGTGGTACATAGTTTCTCAGATTTTGATTAAAAGCATGTAATAAAATCAAATAAGATAATTATATCTTTATTCTGGGCAGATGAACAATCTTTTTAGGGAGGGGAATGAAAAATAACTTTGCTAACATACTTTATCAGGTATTTACTGTCACAAGGGGCACCAGGCATATGTGTGTGTGTGTGTGTGTGTGTGTGTGTGTATGTGTGTGTGTGTGTGTATATATATATATATATATATATATATATATATACACACACTTTCAAACAAAGCAATAGAAATTAAAATGAGATGGGTCAGAATTGGAGAGAAGTTAACAGAAGATAAAATGAAAAGTGCACTACCAATTCCATTTGTCCATTCAAATGGTTTATGGGATTTCTGCTGATAATTTATATATACAGTGCATACATTTAGTAGCTATATTTGATGATACGTGTGTTCTTACTATGAAGATTCTTAAAGCCATGTTGAATTTTTAGTAGTGAAAACTCTTTTCCCTATTTTAATACATTCAAAAGTAAACATACATGATACATAACTCTTCCACTTTTCCTGTAGTTCTAATTCTCTAGGATCTATTTAATTTAAATTCACATACAGTTTTATACACCCTCACATTCATTCTAATCCAAATTAACTTTAATGTATCTTTTCAATAGAATAATTTATCTATTAACAGTTTAGAAAAGAAAATGACTCCTAAGGGAATTCACCTTAGATATCATGAGACACACAATTTAAAAAGTCAAATATTTACTGCAATTATTATATACAATAAGTTAAAACTTATAATAAAAATGATTCTTATCTTTTGGAGGTCATCTTTTCTAAAATGTCCAATCCAAAAATACAAAATAAACCAATATAAAAGTAGCATAAGGAAAAAAAAGTTTCAGTTAAAGTGATGTGGGTGCTAAGCAGCTTCAGTCATGCCCAGCTCTTTGCGATCCTATGGACTGTAGCCCCCCTAGGCTCCTCTGTCCATGGGATTCTCCAGGCAAGAATACTGGAATGGGGTGCCATGCCCTCCTCCAGGAGATCTTCCCGAATAGGGATCAAACCTGGGTCTCATATCTCTTGCATTGGCAGGCATATTCTTTACCACTAGAGCCACCTGGGAAGCCCTCAGATTAAGTACTACTATGGGATAAAACATATGGTTAAAATTAGACTGATGAATTAGGAACCTTGAGGTCATTTAGTTTTGTAATTAACCTACCCTCACTGGGTACAATAAAAATTCATGTTGTTAGACACTTACTCTCCATTAATCCTTTTGTTAACTTCTCTCAGGCTCCTAATCTTACTCTCCAGTAACTGTTCCAAACATTTATTGTGCCTGATAAGCCTTGAATCCGAGGTAGGCAAATTAAATTCCACAGGCCAAATTTGGCCAAACCGCTGTTTTTACATGGCCCTGAAGCTAAGAATTACTTTTTACATTTTAAAAGAGCTGGAACAGGGAAGAAAATACTGTCTGTGCTTGAAAATATGCTCCCTGAAAGCTTTGATCATGACTGCTTTAATTCTGACATCTCTATCTGCTTTTTGCCTTTTCATACTGTTCATAGGGTTCTCAAGGCAAGAATACTGGTGTGGTTTGCCATTCCCTTCAGGAAAGACTGAGGACAGGGGTAGAAGGGGGCAAGAGAGGATGCGACGGTTGGATCATATCACCAACTCAATGGACATGAATTTGAGCAAACTCTGGGAGATGGTGAAGGACAGGGAAGCCTGGCATGCTGCAGTCCATGGGGTCTCAAAGTCGGGCATAACTTAGTGACTGAATAGCTATCTTTGTAAGTTTTGCATCTATTGTTTGTCCTTTTTCATTTGATTTGAATCTCCCTGATTCTTGGTATGACAGGTGATTTTTTTTTAATTGAATATTGGATGTTTTTATATAAGATGCTGGGTCTTACTTATTTAAACCTTTTGTTTTAGCTATATTTTTCCATCACTATTCCATCAACAGAAAGTGCCAGTGTGCTGCCTCATTATTTCCGGGTGAAGGTAGAATTCTTGGGTCCGCATTTGTCCTGAGTGTATTGATGGGAATTCTGGTTTCCCACATTTTCTCAACTGACACCAAGGTAGGGATTGCGTTGTTCAAGAGTGAAAGTCTTGACTCACCACTAGGTTTCCTATGACTCTACCCCAGATGGAAGGAGGGCTACAGAGAGACCTTATTATTGTCAGGTGTGAATATAAGTCCAGGCGACCCATGTGGTTTCTGATACCCTCAAATCTCCCCATTTCTCTCCAGCCCCAGCCCCTGGAAACCACCATTCAACTCTCTGTATCTATGAGTTCAGCTTGTTTTTTTTTTTTTAGATTTCATGATACTATGATTTCACAGATAGAAAGAGATACTATGAAATAAATACTATTTCATAGATACTATGAATTCATGTATTATTTATCTTTCTCTGACTGACATATTTCATTTAGTATAATGCCCCTGAGGTCCATCCATACTATCACAAATGTCAAGATTTCCTTTTTTTTCTCATGACTAAATAATATTCCATTGGTCATATGTATTATATGTGTGTGTATCTGTATACATATATATATATTTAAAATATATATATAATATCTATAACACATCATCCTTGTGTGGGCACTGAAGTTGCTTCCATATCTTTCCTATTGTGAATAATGCTGCAATGAATATGGGAGTGAAGAAATCTCTTTGAGACCTGGATTTCATTTCCTTTGGATATATGCCTGGAATTGAGATAGCAAGGTCACATGTTTTTATTTTAATTTTTTGAAAGACTTCTACCTATTTTCTACGAATGGCTGTGCCAGTTTACATGCCCATCAATAGTGCAAACAGATCCCCTTTCCTCCACATCCTCTCCAACACTTATTGCTTGTCTTTTTGCTAATAAATCCTAACAGGTGTGAAGTGATATCCCATTGCAGTTTTTTTTTTAAAGAATAACTGGGAGTTTATTTTGCTTTTAAATTAATTTTTATTGGACTATGGTTGCTTTACAAAGCTGTGTTAGTTTCTGCTCTACTCACCATGGTCTTTATTTTTATTTTCCTGATGATTAGTAATATCGATCATCTTTTCATGTATCTGTTGGTCATTAGGATGTCTTCTTCAAACAAATGTCTATTCAGTTCTTTGCCTCATCATTTTTAAAAATTAAATTGTTCTTTTTTAGGATAGATCTGCTATCCTAAATCCTTCATCTGCAGATCTATTGATTTCCCCTTCATTTTTGGAGTACATGTTGCTGAGTAGAAGATTCTGGGTGAACAGTTTTTATTTTTCAACCCTTAAAGAAAGTTTTTTTTCTATTAAACTGCACAAGTATTTTTGTTTGTTTGTTTTTATTGAAAGATAATTGCTTTACAATGTTGTGTTAGTTTCTGCTGTACAACGAATTTAATCAGCTATGTGTATACATATGTCCCCTCCCTCTTGAGGCTGTTTACAGCCCCTCGCCTCACCCCACCCCTCTAGGTCATCAGGAAGTACCACGTTGAGCTGCCTGTGCTCTATAGCAGCTTCCCACTAGCTATCTGTGTCATATATGGTAGTGTGAAACCTAGTCTCCCAGTTTGGCCCACTCCCCTTCCCTCCCTTTGTCCACGTGTCCACCTCTACATCTGTGTCTCTATTCCTACCCTGGAAATAGGTTCATCTCTAATGTTTTTCCAGATCAGTTAAGCTATACACTTTTTATTAATCAATATTTTCAGAGAGTATTAAATTTTATCCCTACCATCTCCCCCACTACACAAACATTTTCTTTCTCTCATCTTTCCTCTTACTCACCTTACCACATTCCATCACTCCCACTCCCTCCAATAAATATTCACAAAGTTTTTATTTCCACACATTTGAATATAGTAGCTAGTAGCTACTGGTCACAAGTGTCTACTGAGTTCTTGAAGTGTGGGTAGTCCGAACTGTGAAGTATCATAAATGTAAGATATACACCAAATTTCAAGGACTTAATTTAAAAATAGAATGTGAAATATGGCATTAATATTTTTAAAACACCAATTCAGATGCTCCAAGCCATTGCTTTTCAGATAGATGTAACAGGCTTTTTCTTCCTCTCTCCTTTCCTTCTTCCATTCTTTCCAACTTTAAAAATCTAAACTTGTAAAGCAGTTGTAAGAAATAATACAAATAGCACCTATATACCCTTTATCAAGATTCTCATAATGGTAACATCTTAATAAACTACAGTATCATATCCTAATTAGGACATTGATACAGTCTAAATACTGTAGCATCATAATGATTTTTCCCTTTTATATCCACACTTACCTCTACTCTCAGAGGCCTCCAACTTAATTTCTGTCCGCTACTGGTATGTTTTGTATTCCTGTAACTTGTCTTTTCAAGAGCATTGTGTAAATGGAATGATATATTATGTAATGTTTTTAAGATTGGCTTTTCTCACTCAGACTAACTCTCTGGGATTTCTTCTAGGTTGTTGGGAGTATCACTGACTCATTTCTTTGATTATTAAGCAATACTCCATGCTATGTATATATCAGTTCATTTAATCATTTTCTCATTCCACTACATCTGATTTATTTTCAAGATTTATTGTTACTGTAAAGCTGCTATAAACATTTTTAAGCAGGTTTTGGGTGAACATAAGTCTTCAGTTCTCTGGGATAAATGTTCAGAAGCATAATCACTGTGCTCTATGGAAAGTGCATACTTGGTTTAAAAAACAAGTCTATCTGTTTTTAGGAGGAATAATACCTCTTTACATTTCCAATAGCAAGCTGTAAGTTATCCACTTTCTCTACATCCTCAACAGCAATTAAAGCTGTCATGATTTTTAATTTTTGCCATACTGATAGGTATACAATGCTATCTCCTTGTGGTTCTAATTTGCATTTCCCAAATGGTTAATGATATAGAACATCTTTTCCTGTGCTAATTTGCCATCTGTTTATCCTCATAAGTAAAATGTTTGTCTTCTGCTCATTTTCAAGTTGAATTGTTTTTCACTATTGAGTTTTTAGGATTCTTTATATATTTTAGATACGAGTGTGTTTTGAGATATGTGTTTTGCAAACAGTTTCTCCTACTCTGTAGCTTGTCTTTTCATCGTTTTAACATCATCTTTTGAAGAACAAAATTTTAAATTTTGATGCAGTCCAATCTACCAGGTTTTCCTTTTGTGGATAGTGTTTTTGGTATCAAATCTCTTTGCTTACCCCTAGACTTTATCCCATATTGTTTTGAAAACTTCTATAATTTTATGGTTTTTATTTAAGTCCATAATCCATCCTAAGTTAAGTTTTGAATAAGGTGGGAGACTTACACTTAGGTGATGATTATTAATTAAATGATTGATGATGATTGATTTTTGTCCCTAGGTTGTTTAGTGCAAATATCTGCATCTTCTTGTTGGCTTGACCCTTTAATCATTATATTATGTCACTCTTTGTGTGCTCAGTCGCTCAGTCATGTCTGACTCTTTGTGACCCCCATGGGCTGCAGCCCACCAGGCTCCTTTGTCCATAAAGATTCTCCAGGCAAGAATACTGGAGTGGGTTGCCATGCCCTCCTGCAGGGGATCTTCAAAACCCAGGGATCAAACCTGCATCTCCCACATTGCAGGCGAATTCTTAACCATCTGAACCACTGGGGAAGCCCATATGTCCCTCTTTATCTCTGGTCATTTTATTTGCTCTGAAGGTTACTTATCTGATACAATACACCCACTTCTACTTTCCTTTCATTTTTTTGTGATATATCTTTTTCCCTGCTTTCAAATCACCTATATCATTATATTTGAAGTGAATTCCTTGTGGACAGACTATATTCACCTCTGCCAATTTCTGTCTTATAATTGTTGTGTTAAACCATCTGTATTTAATGATCTGTTAGAGCTTGTCTGTCACTTAATTTTTCTATCTTCTACTTTTTCCTTTACATATTTTATGTTTTTATTTTTCATTTTCCTGTCTTCCTACAGGTTACATGAATATATGGGAATTCCACTTCTATTTAGCCATAGTGTTTGTGGTTTTTGTAGGTACTGCATTATTTATACACATAATTTAACTACTGAGGTCATCATTTTATCACTGTGAGTAAAGTATAGAAAGTTTATTTCATTTTACATAACTTCACTCCCTGCCCCTCTCAGAATATAATTGTTCCAAATCTTCCCTATTCCATATATTTATAACAGAATCATACAATGTTAAAAATTTACTTCCACTGCCAAATATAATATAAAGTGTTAATAGAAAGAAATCCTTGTCTATTCATTCAAAATTTTAATTAGTATATGTTTTCTTCCATTCTGACTTTCCAATACACCTTGTATTTAAAAACAATCATTTTCTTTCTTTTTAGATGACTTCTTTCTTAAGCAATACTTTGACAAGTGTGTGTGGACATGGTTTGGGGGTGACTTGGAGAGTGAAAAGCAAAGGATGAATGAAGCCAATCCTTATATGTAAGTAACTCTTTAAATTCTAGTATGAAAAGAAGAGCCCCAAATAGGACAACAGCTAGAATGAAGGACGGTGAGCTTTTAAGGCAGTTTTGTTTGTTTTTAAAATGCTTGAATGTGTATCTATTGATAGAAAAGAAACATCACAGAAGCTGGGGATAAAGTGTATAAAAGAAAATATTGGGACTTCACATCACAATTGCAACTATATCTTAGAGCCCTCACACCACAAGTAGAGAGTAGCCCCTGCTCTTCACAACTACAAACGGCCCATGTGCAATAATGAAGAGCCTATGCACTTTATCAAAGACCCAGTGCAGCCAAAAAAAATTTTTTAAATAGTAAAGAAAATATTAAATGAAGGTTTTAAATACATGACAAAGTAGGGGAAATCTAATTTTAAGCATTAAAAGTACATGTTTTTGGCCAGAGAGATCTTTTCCCTGCTTTGACAGGAAGGGACAGAGTAGACAAATAGTATATGATATCACTTTTATATGGAACATAAAAAATGGTACCAATGAACTAATTTACAAAACAGACATAGGCTCACAGACACAGAAAACAAACTTATGGTTTTGAAAGGGGAAATGGAGATAAATTGGGAGTGTAAGATTAACAGGTCCCCCTGTCATATGTGAGACAGATAACAAAGATATATAACTTATACAAACAACAAGAATTTACTGTATAGCACGGGGAACTATATTCAACATTTTATGAAAAACTATAATGGAAAATAATCCAAAATATAGATATACATGTATTTGTATAACTGAATCACTTGCTGTACAACAAAAACTAACATAATATTATAAATCAGCTATATCTAAAAAAAAAATAAGATAGGAGGGATGTTTGGGTATCTCATGATGGGAGCATACACAGTTTTCCAACTGTCATACTTTTTTTTTCCTCAACAAGCAATAAGACAATTTACTTCCTGAAAGGAAGGGCAAAGGATAAAATTTATTATAAGTTCTGATAGAAAGACGTGAAATGGGGCAAACAGATAAGTGGAGATGAAGTTATTTCAGAAGCACAGTAAGAGACTCAGACATGTTGAGGGTCAATTTTCAGTTAAAAACTTTTGGGGAAATTTATTAACTATGATTTATCAATTTTGTAGTTAAAGGTCTTTATATTTTTTAAACTTATTTTTATTATATGGTTTTCTTGTATATCCTGACTCTTTCTTGCTCAAGGAATTTGGGCTACATAGGGGAGATATGAAAATATTAAATGGAATCCTTAATTAAATATTCAAACATGCTTGCATTTTTACAATTGCAACATATATAAGTAAGTAGCAAAATATATGAATGTGGATTGTTTTAAAATGTTCACTTGAGGTTATTGCAGCATCTGGTTTATGGTTCACCAACAATATCAATACGAACATAAATAAAATATGCTACTTTGAGCTGTAAATCATATTTAATCATCCTCTAAGGGCTTATAAACCCTTGTGTGCATAATATCTCATTGTCATAAATTCTCCTTACTCAGGGAGGTAGTAATATGTACTTTTTTAAAATTCTGGCTTCAATGTAGTAAGTTTGTTGTTCTAAGATCTTGCTTGACCACCTACAACATGTGTTTGTAAATCCCTGTATACAGCTTTGTATTTTTCATGAGGCTTTCTATTCCAATAAGAACAGCTGGTGAAATTAAGGTTACTGCCCTAAATTTCAATTAGAAGCCATTGGTGTAAAGCTATTTTCAGGATCATTTGCTTGGCTCTGGAATAAACTCCTTTTAGTTGTTAGAAATGTAATCTCACTTTGCTAATGTTTAGCTCAAGAATGGATATCAAGAAGCTCTGAAAAGTCAATAAAATGTCTATAGTAGATTTTTAAAATTAGTTTGGCCTGTGCATCAATAACTTTGGCGGCATTATTTGTTAAAATATAGATTTTTTTTATTTTTGCAATTATTTGTTTATTCACTTTTGTTTGCAATGAAGAGTTTTCCTTTCAATTTTTAAAGAAAGGATCTCATTGAAATTTATAAAGGATTCCAGAGTTTAAAAACCCTATAGTCATCTGTTCCAACTCCATCAATTTACAAATAAAATCATCAGGAAATACACATAATATGTGCAAATTGGTAATACTGCAAAGTGATATAGACCCCCATTCATCTTGGATATCTGCCTTTTCCAATAGAGTACTATTCCTTTTATTTTCTGATATGACTATATTGATTGATTGTACATTCTTATAGTAGAAAGGGCTGTAAGAAAACAGAACAGCTTTCCTATCCCAAAATTGAGTGTCATGTGTTGGAGTTTTGAGATTTCATCAGATTAACACCTTTGAAATTGAATGACTCATTGAAAGACTGGTTAGAAATGAAAAGAGCAATTTAGGATAATAGAAATATTTGGAAAATGTGATTTAGGTATGCTTATCTTCAGATTAAAATTATACTCTAGTCACTGGTCAATCCACTTTGGTGACCATAGTCTGTGAAAATTAAAGCATAGAGTTGCAGAATTGTTTGCAGAAGACAGATCCTAAAGAGAATCAGAAGTGAAGTGAAGTCGCTCAGTCGTGTCCGACTCTTTGCAATCCCATGGACTGTAGCCTACCAGGATCCTCTGTCCATCGGATTTTCCAGGCAAAAGTACTGAAGTGGGTTGCCATCAGAAGGGCTTGAATATTAACTCTCTGTTAATCGTATCAAATTCATTCATCAGATAATTTATTTCTTCCCACAGGAAGTGAGAGAAGAGTTATGGCAATGCCAGAGGAAATGTCATAATAGAAGATCCTCTTTATGCAAAAGTAAGCAGCAGAAAAGAGATAAAAATACAAGATAGTAGGAAAAAATTGTATTATCAATTGAGTCCCTCTAAATCCTTAGTACAGTATTGTACTAAGCATGATTGTGGCTATGATATGACTATTTTGGTGGTATAATGAAGCCAATATAGGAACTTTAAATTAAACACATCCCACTATCTTCTAAAAATACTGAAGATGGTAGAAAAAAATACACAAAAGCAGAATTAAGCCAAAAATCTAAAATACAGTAGGAGAAAATTTTAGTACCTTTAACAGATATTAAACAGGGTTCATAATTATCAAAGAGATATTTGAAAAAAGGAAACAGAAATTATCAATTTATCTATTTAATGCTATTGTAAGGTCACAAGTCAAAAAAAAAAAAAGAAAAAAATTCGGTAGAGAAAAGTGAGAAAGACATACCATATCTTCCCTACTCAGTCTCTGTACTCAAAGACTCAAGTTCTGTATCAGAAAATTAGATCTAGTCCCTTTCATGATATTCAAAGGAGACAAAGGAAGTAGGGATGCAGTTATTTAGCTGTGATGTCCATCATTCATGAAAAATAGAGGTGGTAATGAAAAAGAAAGGTAAAACTCTTTCAGCAGAGGATGCTGCAAAGTTTTGCTCATGTTCTCCATCAGTTCAAATTGCTCAATAATAATATAGATAAAATCTGAGACACCATTATCTTCTTGTGTGCGAGGTAGAAAAGGCTTCTGAAAACTTGAAGTTTGAATGGAAGTTTTAGACATCAATCTGATATCCAGCTCAACTAGTGCTGTTAAATGTAAAGCCATGTGGAGCATCAGGGAAGGGCAATCCATTCAGAAAAGTCATCAGAGAACTTTGAAGTGGACCCATATTGACCATTGGAAGATGTTGGTTAAGGAAACAAATCAAACATGAGACATATGCTTGTTGAACACATTTCAAAGTAAAAGCAAATGAAGGAAGGACAGGAAAGATATACAGGAGAATAGCATACACGTAAGAAAAAAAATGTATTGATCAATGCCGAAGAAAATTCCACAAATTGTTAGTTTCAGCCATAAAATGTGAGAACAATTGGTCCCTATGAAACAGGATTATATAGCCTTAAGAACAATGTTCAGTTAACAAAACAGAATAAAAGGCAGAAAGAGTACAGTTGAAAATGAAAATAAAAGAAAAACGGGGAAGGCTGACAAGTTTGCATGGGAACAAAATTTGCGCTGTGTAACACTGATTCAGTGAAAGGGACAAAAGATCTGATTGTCCTCCGGAAAAGGCCAAAGAATAAAAGCTATGAGATGCGAGATATTAATAGAGATGACAGATAATAAAGAATCAGTAAATCTCAAACTAGCTTTCTTGAAAAAGTGGAGATCAAGTAGAGCAGGAGCAACTGTTATATTAAAGAGAAAACTTCTGAGGGGAAAGAAAAACCAGTGTGTGTGTAGAAAGAAAGTGGTTGTAACATACATGGCAAAATATAATATTTTCTAAATTGAGCCTGTAAGGCTTTAAGAAAAGGTATTAGAAGTTAAGGATAATATTTCTACACAATAATAAAAGGTTTACTCAGAGATTTCCCTAAGTTTCTTTAATTGGAGTCTACACATTTTCTAAAGTGAAAAATTCCACTGGAAAATGTTCGAAAGTAAAATATTCTCTGTCCAGAACAAAAAGAAGATGTACAAATCACTAAGAAAGATTACATATGGTAAAAATATATGTTTTAATTAATTTTAAATATGTTAATAATATCACTATTATATTAAGATATGTATTCAATTCATAGAAAACTTGTAAACAACTTAATATATAGTTCTTTATGAATACCATTGGAATATGAACATGGCACCCTTCAAAATATTTCTCAAATAGTATTCAAATTATTTAAATTAAATTAAAATCATAATTGTAGATAAAATAAGTGTATATATTTGTGAGTAATACTATTTTCCTGTCCAATTTTCAGATACATTAAGGTCATTTATTTAATTTTTTTTTCCTGATTTTCCAAGCAAGGCTGGTTCATAGGCATGTAACCAATTCAGTCATATAGGATTCAAAGCTCTGCAGTTGGCAACTTGCAATTCTTAATAAATTTGGAACAAGAACCCTTGTATTTTTATTGTGTATGGGGAAACAGTGGCTGACTTTATTTTGGGGGGCTCCAAAATCACTGCAGATGGTGACTGCAGCCATGAAATTAAAAGACGCTTACTCCTTGGAAGAAAAGTTATGACCAACCTTGATAGCATATTCAAAAGCAGAGACATTACTTTGCCAACAAAGGTCCATCTAGTCAAGGCTATGGTTTTCCCAGTGGTCATGTATGGATGTGAGAGTTGGACTGTGAATAAAGCTGAGAGCCGAAGAATTGATGCTTTTGAACTGTGGTGTTGGAGAAGCCTCTTGAGAGTCCCTTGGACTGCAAGGAGATCCAACCAGTCCATTCTGAAGGAAATCAGCCCTGGGATTTCTTTGGAAGGAATGATGCTAAAGCTGAAATCCAGTACTTTGGCCACCTCATGTGAAGAGTTGACTCATTGGAAAAGACTCTTCTGATGCTGGGAGGGATTGGGGGCAGGAGGAGAAGGGGAGGACAGAGGATGAGATGGCTGGATGGCATCACTGACTCGATGGACGTGAGTCTGGGTGAACTCTGGGAGTTGGTTATGGACAGGGAGGCCTGGCGTGCGGCGATTCTTGGGGTCGCAAAGAGTTGGACACAACTGAGTGACTGAACTGAACTGAACTGAACTGGACCTTGTAAATTACCAGATCAGTGCTGGTGCCACTCAGAGTCTTCTCTATTAAATGTTTACTTTACTTCCCCTCTCCCGATCCCCCTCTCCATTCTATCTTCCTTTTCTTTTCTTTGTTTTTTTCTTTAATAATTACCATAATCATTTGGGTGAAGAATATTTCAAACAACTAGAAAACTGTAGTAAATAATAAAATTAACACTTTAATACTCTTACCCATGCAAGTGTCAAATGAAAGGAACCATAACGAACTTGCCAAAGTAGGTAGAAGGGTATTAAAGTGCATTTAATAAGAGAGTCTGGGCTTCCCCAGTGGCTCAGAGATAAAGAATCCACCTATGCTGCAGGAGATGCAGGTTCAATCCCTGGGTCAGGAAGATCCTCTGGAAGAGGGCATTGCAACCTACTCCAATAATCTTGTCTGGAGAATTCCATGGACAGAGGAAACTGGTGGGCTGCAGTCCATGGAGTCACACAGAGTTTCACCATGACAGGTGAAATTAGGAGATATGCACAGCTTTGAAGAAATCCTCACACTGGAAGGAGAGCTCTCCCTATGTCCAGTCCAGGGAGGGTGTGACGAGATAAGTAGTTAAAGAGTTTGACTGTGTCCATGGCACTTAAAAGACACCCATGTGTGTAAATGGAGAAAGGTGATAGACTGGCTTGAGCAGCTTCCTGATCTGAAGCAAAGAAGGCTGTCCTGAGAAAGTGACCCTTAGGGTAAGAATAGGGGTTTCTCTGTGTGCTTGGTGATTCTGTAAAATAATTATACCTCAAGTTTTCCTATCAGTGGTAAGACTACTTAACAAACAAAACACATAATCTTGGAAAGTCATCAAGGGATACAGAAGGAAGGATGGGGTATCTTGGAGGGAGAAGATCATCTCACAGATGGCAGGGAGCTTAGCAGAGAGAGATCTCTGTGCTAATGTGCTAAGTCATTTCAGTCATGTCCAACTCTTTGTGACCGCATGGACTGTAGCCCACCAGTCTTCTCTTTCCATGGGATTCTCTAGATAAGAATACAGGAGTGGTTTGCCATTCCCCTCTCCAGGAGATCTTCCCAACCCAGGGACTGAATTCCCGTCTCATATCTCTGGCATTGGTAGCTGGATTCTTTACCACTAGCACCACCTGGGAAGCCCTGAGGAATCCATACATTTGCTCCATCTTTGGCAAATATTTGACTGTCTCTTGAAATGTCTTCCTAATGTTGCATTTTTTGTAAGTGTACAGTGATCAGAAATGCTATATTTTCTTATTTATATTTTTCTGTATCCCTAAGTCCTATTTTTCTTTCCAATCCCAAAGAAAGGCAATGCCAAAGAATGCTCAAACTACCGCACAATTGCACTCATCTCACACGCTAGTAAAGTAAGGCTCAAAATTCTCCAAGCCAGGCTTCAGCAATATGTGAACCATGAATTTCCAGATGTTCAAGCTGGTTTTAGAAAAGGCAGAGGAACCAGAGATCAAATGGCCAACATCTGCTGAATCATGGAAAAAGCAAGAGAGTTCCAGAAAAACATCTATTTCTGCTTTATTGACTATGCCAAAGCCTTTGACTGTGTGAATCACAATAAACTGTGGAAAATTCTGGAAGAGATGGGATTACCAGACCACCTGACCTGCCTCTTGAGAAACCTGTATGCAGGTCAGGAAGCAACAGTTAGAACTGGACATGGAACAACAGACTGGTTCCAAATAGGAAAAGGAGTACGTCAAGGCTGTATATTGTCACCCTGCTTATTTAACTTACATGGAGAGTACATCATGAGAAACGCTGGACTGGAAGAAGCACAAGCTGGAATCAAGACTGTCTGGAGAAATATCAATAACCTCAGATATGCAGATGACACCACCCTTATGGCAGAAAGTGAAGAGGAACTAAAAAGCCTGTTGATGAAAGTGAAAGTGGAGAGTGAAAAAGTTGTCTTAAAGCTCAACATTCAGAAAACTAAGATCATGGCATCTGGTCCCATCACTTCATGGAAAATAGATGGGTAAACAGTGGAAACAGTGTCAGACTTTATTTTTGGGGGCTCCAAAATCACTGCAGATGGTGACTGCAGCCATGAAATTAAAAGACGCTTACTCCTTGGAAGGAAAGTTATGACCAACCTAGATAGCATATTCAAAAGCAGAGATATTACTTTGCCAACAAAGGTCTGTCTCGTCAAGGCTATGGTTTTTCCAGTAGTCATGTATGGATGTGAGAGTTGGACTGTGAAGAAGGCTGAGTGCTGAAGAATTGATGCTTTTGAACTGTGGTGTTGGAGAAGACTCTTGAGAGTCCCTTGGACTGCAAGGAGATCCAACCAGTCCATTCTGAAGGAGATCAGCCCTGGGATTTCTTTGGAAGGAATGATGCTAAAGCTAAAACTCCAGTCCTTTGGCCGCCTCATGCTAAGAGTTGACTCATTGGAAAAGACTCTGATGCTGGGAGGGATTGGGGGCAGGAGGAGAAGGGGATGATAGAGGATGAGATGGCTGGATGGATCACGGACTCGAAGGATGTGAGTCTGGGTGAACTCCGAGAGTTGGTGATGGACAGGGAGGCCTGGCGTGCTGCTATTCATGGGGTCGCAAAGAGTCGGACATGACTGAGGGACGGAAGTGAACTGAACTGAAGTCCTATTTCAAGTTGTGTGTGTGTGGGTTTTTTCCTTTCTTCAAGAGTTTCGAAGGGAAAGGATCCTTTGACATCTCAGCCTCTGACTTCATGTTCTCATTTCCCCTCCTATGGAACAAAATAGTAACCTTTACTCGGCAGAACTCAGCGTCCAGCAGCAAATGCCTAACCCAGGTCCTAGGACACTCTCTTTCATTACACATGTGTGGCAAGGGGAAATATGAAATGCCCAAATTGCAGGACATGAGAGGAAGGAAGGAAATACAAAGACCAGGGCATAGATGGATTTCAAGTGTACTGCCTTTATTGTCTGAAAACCATATTAGTTTTTTAAAAAGTCTCCTGAAGCAGACAATCGAAAGGCAAGGCTATGCTTTCTAGCTTGGGGACATGACTGTGTTTTCAAGACTGGGGAGTCACTACCTCTCTCCCCTCCAAACTGCTGTGTTCTCTGTGCAATTATGATGTATGTTTCCATGTTCTCTCTTTTTTTCTCCTGAGAAATTATATCTGACTTTATATCATCAGTCTATTTCTTGGAATTCTTCTTCCCACCTTTTTCTCTCTCCATTACTCTTTTCTATCTATTGGTTTCACTACTGTGCTTCTGTTATAGGTCTTTAGGCTTCTCCTCTGATATTTGAAGGTTGTAAACTTTTTAAGGCGGTTATACATACAACAGGATGTCTTTATAGCTCACTCAGTAAAGAATCTGCCTGCAATGCAGGAGAACGGGTTCAATTCCTGGGCTGGGAAGATCCTCTGGAGAAGGAAATGATAACCCACTCCACTATTCTCACCTGGAGAATCCCATGGACAGAGGAGCCTGGCAGCTACAGTCCATGGGATCGCAAGAGTCGGACACAGCTTAATGACCAAACCACCACCATGCATATAATAGTGATTGGTGAGAAGTCAGTTCACTAAATCCTAAAGGATCAAAGTAAAATATCAAGATTCTAAGTCCAGTGATTTAACATCTATTGGAGGGGATGCCTGTATGAACAGAGCTGAAGTAAGGCTGTTTTATTTATTATTTTATTATTGTTTGTGTTCTGTTTGTTTCTATGAACTGGGTATTCAAGGTTAAAGTTTTCAACAAGAAGCAAAAATACCTGAACTAATCTCCATTTCTCAGCCTGAACTATTAGATATATTGCTAGCTTTTAAATCACAGAAACCCATTACATATTTTCATCTTCAAAATAGGTTCCCTTTTTCTCCCCCAAAGGAAATTGAGTTTGCTAAGGTGATATTTGCACATGTCTGAAAAGGTGGTTTATTGAAACTGGATAATGTGCTTAATAGCAGGTATTTTATTACAAGTGCTCTGGTTAAAAAACTGTAACTCTGGGATTCTCATTTATTGCTGGCTTTGTGACTGGAAATCCTGTTAAAGAAAAAACAATTCTGACATGTGTTAAAAACTATAACTTTGACTTTATTCAGGGAGGTTATTACCATGGGGTTTCGTAGTTGGGAAGCTGAATTCAGTCTCTCTCCTCTGTGACCACATTCATGTAGTAACCCCTGCAAAGGGCAGCATAGCCGCCTTTAGCCTCCAAACATTAGAAAAGACGTCACAAATCAGTGATTCCCATGCTAGCTTTGTCATTACATACCAGTAGACAACCCAGGGAACTTTCAAACCTCCATTTAAAAATTTAAAAAAAGGTCATACGAAATCAAGTACTAGAATTCAGAGTGCTGTGATTCTAAAAAAAAAAAAAAAAATGAGTCTGTTTTCCTCTATTCAGATGGAAAATATTCTAGAAAGGATTTTGGCCTTAGCATCAGAATCAGTCATAACATTATTATTATTTTATCATTCCTATATCTGGTAGTTCTTAAATGATTATAATGAGGATTTTCTTTATTGTCCTTCTTTCAGTAGATAGTATTTTCCTTGTGCTACAATTATTACTGCTAACATTAGCTAATACCAATAATTATTGCTACTAATACTAGCTAATACTATTTACATATGTTAGAACCATTGTAACTTCTTTCTTAGATACCGTCTTAAGTCTTAATAATATATCAGTGAAAGTATTATTATTCTCAATTTTAGATTAGAAATTGGGTTGGTTGGAGTGATCAAGTAATATTATTTTCAACATCAAAATGCCTTCCCAAGTAGCACAATGGTAAAGAACCAGCCTGCCACTGCAGGAGACTCAAGAGACATGAGCTCGATCCCTGGGTCGGGAAGATCCCCTGGAATGGGACATGGCAACCCGCTCCAGTATTCTTGCCTGGAAAATTCCATGGACAGAGGAATCTGGCAGGCTACAGTCCACTGGGTCGCAAAGAGTTAGACATGACTGAGCACCACACACGGTTCATGGTCCATGATCAAGCCCAGTCTTGAAACTACATTGAATTCAGAGCTTTTGTTTTGTTCAATAGTTTATTATATATAGAAATGCAAACCTTAGACTTCCAAAGTTGTATAGAAGTACCAATTATAAGATACCTTATGTGTATACTTTGTTCTGATACAAACCTAAACTAGAAGTTTTTCATACCAAAGGAGGAACAGAGAATCTATTAGTAACTGAATGCCTCCTGTGTGATAAACACACTCTAGTCACTTTAGTAAACATCTCAAATGTCTCACAACAAACATTGGAATCATTTATTATCATCTATTGTTTCATATGAGAAAACCGAGGCACAAAAAGGTTAATTGTCAGTTATCCTTTGAAAAGCCCGTGGTGTTCATCTAAAAAGGATGATGGATAGATAGCCTCTTATGTAGGAGAAAGACTCAGTAAGTAGATGAGAAGACCAAAGGGATTTAGTTAAGAAAATTTTGAAAACGTTACTGAAGTCTTCTATATGAAAGTGAAAGTCACTCAGTCATGTCCGACTCAGGGACCCCAGGACTGTAGCTCATGAGACTCCCCTGTCCATGGGAATCCCTAGGAAATAACACTAGAGTGGGTTGTCATTTCCTTCTCCAGGGAATCTTCCCGACCCATAGATTGAACCTGGGTCTCCTGCATTGCAAGCAGATTCTTTACCCTCTGAGTCACCAGGGAAGAGAATTTTATAACTAGAAACCCTGATTCTTCTTCCACTCTATAATGGAGCATCACGATTCATTTTGGTTCTTTGATATTTCCTGTTTATGCATTTTTAACATATCCCATAAATATGTAAATATTCTTTAATAATGAAGTAAGAACACATCTATACTGTGTTGATCAAGTAATTTTTTTTCTCTTTTTGTATATTTTTACATTTATGACACCACCTACTATGTGTCAGATGAAAGCAGGTTCCTAAAATCTGACATTAACTGGCAAAATGAGGCAAGAGTTTATGTTGTTATATTTTAAATATTAATATACCAATATTTATCAAATAATGTTATAAATTGATCATTAAGTTATAATCAAAAAGTAGGGATAGAATAAATGCTTATCATTCAAACTATTATTTTAATTTAAGCAAAATATTATTTTCTCTGGTCTGTGTCTTAATTCGTATGCACATTTTGACATTTGATCTTATATATTCTTGTTGTCAGTTCTTCTAAAACTCTGTGATACTAGAAATGCATAAATACTTATATATCTGTAAGTATGTATCTGTGTCTATGCTTTTGTCTTTCTAGACCTGATAAATTATTCCTGGGCCACAGTAGAATGGAAAACTTGGAAAACATATCCACCATAACCAATATGTCTCCTCCTTGGATATTATACATTCTTCTAGATTCTCATTTTTCTTCATATTTTTAAACTTATAAGCAGAGACTTTTCTTTCATTCCTTCCTTAATCTCTTGTTTTTTTCATGAAAGGATTAATTTAATGGTTGTTGTTCAGTTGCTCAGTCATATCTGGCTCTGTGTGACCCCACAGACTGCAACACGCCAGGCTTCCCTGTCCACCATCTCCTGGAGTTTGCTCAAATTTATGTCCATTGAGTCGGTGATGCCATCCAACCATCTCATCCTCTCTCATCCCCTTATCCTCCTGCCTTCAATCTTTCCCAGCATCAAGGGCTTTTCCAATGAGTCTGCCCTTTGCATCAATACTTTGTGGCCAAAGTATTGGAGCCACCCAAAGAAGGGCAATGCCAATGAATGTTCAAACTATTCTACAATTGTGCTCATTTCACATGCTAGCAAGGTAATGCTTAAAATCCTTCAAGCTAGACTTCAACAGTATGTGAACTGGGAACTTCCAGGTGTACAAGCTGGATTTAGAAAGGGCAGAAGAACCACAGATCAACTTGCCAACATCCAATGGATCATAGAAAAAGCAAAGGAATTAAAAAAAAATCTACTTCATTGACTATGATAAAGGATTTAGAAAGGATTAGAAAATGTACTTATTTAAAAAATCAAAGAACGCCAATGATTATTATGTTGGACTTCAAAATTTATAAGGTGTGGCAATAAATGTTAAAAAAAAAAGATAGAACAAGTGTGAGTCTCTATTTTACTTTTCTTAACTTGAAGTTTTATAAAATTTTTGTGCTTACGTGTATACTGTTTAGTAACTACCAACATCCAAGTAGCCCACAGTTGAGGATGCATTAAAAAAGAAAGAAGAAATATTACCATTTCCACTTCCCTCCTCATGCACTAAGGAAAAATATTTGGCAATATTACTTATAGACTTAGACTCATTAACAGAAGAAAGTAAACCTATGCATTTTGTTAAAGTTCTGAGAGAATCACAATTTCTTTTCAATTAATATGTAGCTATCTGTTTAGATCCTAATGTGTAGTGAATTAGTTAATAAAAATATTTAACTTAATTCTTCAGAAATTTTGCAACTAATTCAAAGAGTGCCAATAGTGAAAGAAAAATCATTTATTTATGTAAATCTTCCTTTCTCCCCTCCCTCTCCTCTTCCCCAATTTCCTCCCTGCCCCCGTCTTTCAATAATCATTCATAACAGGCTTCACACTCTGTCTTAATAAAAATCATATATAACTGGGCTTCCTGGGTTTCACAGTGGTAAAGAATCTTCCTGCTAATGCAGGAAACACAAGAGATGTGGGTTCAATCCCGAGTCAGGAAGATCCCCTGGAAAAGGAAAATGGCGACCTACTCTAGTACTTTTGCCTGGAGAAACCCCATGAGCAGAGGAGCCTGGTGAGCTACAGTCTATGCGGTCCCAAAGAGTCAGACAGGACTGAGCACACATGCACAGATAGGTAATTAAAAAAAATAATTGCTACAGCTTTACTGATGTTTAAAATCTCTGCCTTATAAAATACCTTATGCTCTGCACTGATGAGGACTTATTCTGGCTGCTCATGAGAGGCTTAAGTAATTTAAGTGAAATTATTTCTTTCTCACAGTAATGTCAGAGGTAGGTTCCTCCTCTATGTATAACCTGCATTCCCAGAGTCACGTCAAAGTCTACGGTGACTGCTTCACCTGCAGGTTCACTTGTCTATATTCCAAACAGCAAGAGGAATTAGAAAGAGAAAGTCACACATTTACCTTCAATGGTAACTCCTGGATATTGAATTCACCATTTTTATTTACATTCCATTTTCCACTGTCACACCAAACCTTAATAGTGTCTGCAGAATGATGTAAACATTGTGTATTATCAACCAAGTTCCCAACTGATCGTTGGCTCTGCTAATTCTTTAGAAAACCATAAAACCATTTTTGACTTGCCCTATCTCTATCACAAAACCAAACAGCTTAATGAATACTAGTAAGTAAATTTGTTACTAGAGTTTTAGTTAATACTGATTTATAGATTGCATTGTTCTAATCATAAAGCTGTAACAGTCAGCCATTTGTTTTATACTATTAGCTATAAGATATTTTCTAGATGTGTGATTAATTATGCACCAAGGCCAAAAACCTCTTGCTGAAAGATTATAAGTTACCTCAATAAGCTAGTGTTATATCTGGCAGTATTACCTTTTTTTCCCTGAATTTTATAACAACAGTGAGTCCTTATAAGTCAAAGAACATTATTAGATTTTATATTTTGGAAATGTGTAAATACTTTGGAAATTGTGTAAATATTTATTTTTTAGAGTGATTTCTCACCACCAACTTAATCTCCCAAAAAATTATTATATAGTAATTTCAACACCTTAAAAAGAAAACACAAATCAAGACAATTGCTCTCCAGATGGGCTAATAAAAAATAATGTAATGATTCATCACACTTTCCCACCACACGTGCTGGCTTATCTATAGTTATTCTTGACTTTACTATGCATTATGAGTCAAAATGACTAATGCAAACAGATGCAACAAATGGCAGCTTAATGCACAAACATGAGGAATTAGAGTTACAGTGCCTGATCTAACCATTTAACATGAGGATTAACCTCAAAATAAAAGCAGCCTTGTTACTATATATCAATGGATTTTAAAAGTATATTATTTTCTTTTTCTGTGTAAGTTTTCATTAATTTATTAGAATAATAATTTATTTTTATCACATAATTTTCCAACATAAGTAAAACACATGAGATAATGGGACATAGAAACTTAACATCTTAGTCTTTTAAAAAAATATATTAGCTACATATGAGACAGATCTCTTTATCATAATAGTTATATAAAATATTATATATAAATATTAATAAAATACAAATAATTTCAATCCCCCCAAGTTATACCTGGTTGTCATTAGTGAGACACTACTTCTGGTTCCTGTGTGGTAGAGTTTCTGTGAAAATTCTAAGATTTTCACATTTCAAACATCATCATTACTAATGATGAAATTTAAGGAACCTGCAGTTTAGCACCGTTGCTGATCTACACTCCACTTTGGGAATAAGGCATAGATCCCACAAGCCTAGCAATTAGCAGCCTGGAGTGTACACGACACCCAGTCAACATGATCTATATGCTCCTCTGTTCTTGGCACGTAGTTCTGTTTACAGTTGGTGTTTGAGCATGCTGCAAAATCCCAGCCAAGAGAATGGCTGCACATTGTATGAAATAGCAAGCCAGTGCTTCAAAGAAGCTATTCCTCCTCTAAATTTTCTCCTCCATTCTCTGAGTAGATGATTCTGAAAACAAGGTCATAGTGGTCGACAGAGCATATGATGGAAACAGCCTCAAGACCTGACCCCCTGGGTTGGACAAGGTCTACCTGGTGTCCTGTAACAGGATTATCAGTGGAGTGGAAATGTACTTCACCACACTTAATGCTTATACTATTTAGGTCTCTTTGTTACTGCAGCCTGTTCTGGTTTAGCTAAAACATGGTCAAACATCCTTTTTAAGGTTAAGCTTTTACTTCAGCTCTCTTTCTGAGTACTCCAAATGCATTAGCTTTACTCTGAATGGACCCAAGTGTGTCTGTCTGAGATTAGAGATGACACAATTAAAACAAAGTAAAAATAAAGTTTTCTAGTGTAAAAATACACAGTGTAAAATATAGGATTAAGTAATAAGTATTTATCTTCCAAGTACTTGCACAAGTACTTGCACTAACACATGAACATAAAATGTTTATGGTTTTAAACTTTTCCTACACATTTAAGACATTAAGAAGCCTACTGAATTTTTAACAAATATATACAAGTATTTCTCTTCCAACTATTTGCATTACCATATGGACATAAAGTGTTTATGGTTTTAAACTTGCCTACAAATTTAAGACATTAAACAGCCTAGTGAATTTTTAACCAAATGTAAAATGTATATGGTACCATAGCAAGTGTTAAGAAATTTTGTCTTGCTAATTATTCAATTATCACTGAATTAAAATATTAATATCTAAGAAATCTTAAAAAATACAACTCTATTTTTCAGTAGAGACCATCATTAAAAGAAAATTCTTCTGGATTTGTTTCCAAATACAAGATCCACAGAAATGAATTTTTATAAATACAGAATAAGGGACTCTTTGTTTGAAATTGACACTTTCTTGTTTATCGATTGATATTTTATAGAAAAATCTTCATTTATTATAATGATCTTTTCATATGCAGTATTCTATTTGGACCTATCTTCTCCTAAAAATATTCAAAACATTAATATCAACAATTAAAAATCAGAAAATTGGGAACAGGTTATCCCATTAATATTTTTTCTTATAGGAATATGTAGTGAGATGGTAGTAGTCAAAAAGGCAAGGAAAGCCAAACATAAATTGAGAGTGACTTGTAATAATGCATTTGCTTTTCTCAGTCAAATGTTTCAAACTAGAAGATACGTTAGTAACTGTACTTTATATTTCATAATTTTTACATAGACATCTTAACAATCATTGTGATTGTTTGCATTTGGGTATTTAACTCACAAATTAAATCTATAACATTGCAAATGCATGCATGCTCAGTTGTGTCCAACTCCTTGTGATCCTATGGACAGTAGCCCGCCAGGCTCCTCTGTCCATGGAATTTTCCAGGCAAGAATAGTGGAGTGAATTGCCATTTCCTATTCCAGGGGATCTTCCTGACCCAAGGATTGAACCTGCATTTCTTACATCTCCTGCATTGGCAAGCAGATTGTTTACCACTGCGCCACCTGGGGAGCCCAAATACCTTTTATATATTGCCAGTGAAAAATTTCCACTTTTATTAATACTCCTAATAATACGTATGAAACTGCTGACAGCTTTTGAGGCCCACTCCTCCCTTTTCCTCTCTTGCCTCATTCAGACAAACCAATAAGAGAGTCCAGTATTCCCTCCTTTGATGCTGGAAGTTCAGACCACACAAGCCAGGGCCAGCGGAAACCTTTCCTATCCTCAATAAAAGCCAAAGCTGGTGTTCCTCTTGGGTCACTCCAAGCATTTTTAAACCTTCTTGGGTGCTACCCAGATCTCTCCAGAAAAATCTGATGACATGAGTCATACAAACTTTTCTTACCCTTGTGTACGGTATATATTGTCATCTTTGGAAAGGGCTCCATCGCACATTATGGGGTGAGCACAAAACAACGTGTTTTTGTTTTACTTATAACATGCCCATATCTAGAATAGTAAATCATTTATCAAAGTTAGATCATAATTTATCTGTCATAGAAAAAAATTATTTTATGGAAATATGCCAATACTAGCCCATCCCCTTATAAGTAAGTATTATGGCCCTTATCTATCTGCTTTTATGAAGGGCTATAAAGTAGAAATAATAGTGTCAAATATATTGATCTATCTCCAAGCCATTTTGCAATGAAAAATGTTTCTGTATAAATTAAATTTAGTATAAGTTAAAACTTACTGCTCTATCAAAGGAAAAACAAAAACTAATAGAATAGCCTTCTACTGTTTATTGCTAAAATGCTGCATTTTTGGTAAATAATCTTAAATTAATGCCTCCTTATTAGGATGACAGTATATTTAATTGTTTAAACAGGACAGTTTTAATAGTGAAAGGGCACATTAACAGTTTGCCAAGATTATATGGATAAATTAGGACTGTTTCTGACAAATTATAGCACAAATTTTCTACTGATGTAACAGGAAATAGAAAAAGGTCAGTTGATCTGCAGCTAGATCTAACTGTAAAACCTAGAATTATAAAGCTTCCTGAAGAAAACAATAGACAATTAAATATATATATATAGGAAATTTTATAAATGTAAGCTATATTTACATGATTACATAACTTACTGCTCTCTAGAATAAAGATGTATCATCAGAGATAATCTCAAAAATATAATATTGAGTAAAAACAAGCAAATGAACAGGTCAAACCATGTCAGTTCATACTGTATAGTATCATAATCTCAGCGTTTAAAAATATGTGAAAAATAAGAGTCTGTATTCATTAACAAAAACCAAAACCACACAGTGTTCTAAATTACTATCAGCTGGAAAGATAATTCCCTAGATTGCAAGTTTAAAAGGTATGTGGAAATAAAGTTTCATAACCTAGCAGTGGACTCATTTTCCCTGATAGACTTCAGAACAGTTTGTAATTCTTTAAGCACTCCAGGTTTATGCATTTGAATATTTGCACTTCATTAGTCCCCGTCTAGATAGCATTCACTGTCTTGATCACCTGGTGAAAGAGATGAAGCTCTAACATAAGCTCATCTGTTAATATTTTAAAAGTCTTTGCTGCATGAATCCTCCATTTTCTCTGCTTCCAAAGCTCCTGCAGTGCTTAGTGCATTGTCATGACTCAGATCCCAACTAAAACCTGGGATCTTTGAGAGAAGAATGATGACACATGCATCATTATAAGCCAGGACAATCTGCGAAAAACAGACGTCTACTGATAAATGCTGAAAAAAATAAATTACAGATTTTTTAATGGAGTTAAGTCTGTTGTTGATCCAGGTCAAAGATTTCATGTACAACTCAAACAGTAGGTCCTAGTAAAACCAGGTAGTTACTATAAGAACAGGACCAGAATTGTATTTCAGTATGCTGTGATTTGCTGCAAAATGCTCCTTAAGTAAAGAATAAATTAGCTATCAAGGCTTATCTTATTCTGAACTTATAATTTTTTTTCCATATAATATATCACATTAAACAAAGGGGCTTTCCAGGTGGCTGTGTGGTAAAGAACCTGCTTGCCAATGCAGAAGACTCAAGTTCTGTCCCTGGGTTGGGAAGATCCCCTGGAGAAGGATATGGCAACCCACTCCAGTATTCTTGCCTGGAGAATCCCATGGACAGAGAAGCCTGATGGGCTACAGTCCACTGGATTGCAAAAGAGTAGGACCCTCAGTTCAGTTCAGTTCAGTCGCTCAGTCATGTCCGACTCTTTGCGACCCCATGAATCGCAGCACGCCAGGCCTCCCTGTCCATTACCAATTCCCGGAGTTCACCCAGCTCATGTCCATCGAGTCAGTGATGCCATCCAGCAATCTCATCCTCTGTCGTCCCCTTATTCTCCTGCCTCCAATCCCTCCCAGCATCAGTCTTTTCCAATGAGTCAACTCTTCGCATGAGGTGGCCAAAGTATTGGAGTTTCAGCTTTAGTATCAGTCCTTCCAAAGAAATCCCAGGACTGATGTCATAAGAACGACTGGTTGGATCTCCTTGCAGTCCAAGGGACTCTTAAGAGGCTTCTCCAACAACACAGTTCAAAAGTATCAATTCTTTGGCGCTCAGCTTTCTTCACAGTCCAGCTCTCACATTCATACATGACCACTGGAAAAAGCATGGCCTTGACTAGATGGACCTTTGTTGGCAAAGTAATGTCTTTGCTTTTGAATATGCTATCTAGGTTATTCATAACTTTCCTTCCAAGGAGTAAGCGTCTTTTAATTTCATGGCTGCACTCACCATCTGCAGTGAGTAGGACCCTACATAGCGACTAAACAACAACATTAAACAAATTCTCCAGGTAAAATTAAGAAGATTCACAATGCTCAGGTCAAGCACAAACAAGGAAAAAGAAAATCTCTTTCTAAATATGTACAACTTTACAGGTTCAGACAACAGTCTTTTTACTCATCCTGATAGTAACCCTGTAATTAGAATTTAATCCAAATTTCAGTTATTTTCTTATATACTCAAAATGACTTTAAAAAATATTTCTTTTACTCACTAGTGTAGAAAATGAGTTAAGAAATAGTGAGTCCTTTCAAAACCACATAATAGATTTAAATGAGAGTAAGAACCAAGGTGAATGACTTTAATTGGATTCAGTTTGCATTTTAAATATATAACATTGCTTCTATTTCTTTAATACAGTAAGTGTAAATATGTACACGTTAGTTCATGTATGTATGTGCTTAAAACTGAATAATAAGACTACTGATAAGGTATGTATTGAGTAATTACCATGTGACAGATTGTTTATGCGTGTTCAGTTTTTTTCTGAAACTTTATGACAGATACAGATATAAATATACAATTTAACCATAGATACTGTCAGGGGCTCTTTTCTGAGTGCTAATTATTTTTCAAATTCACAGAAGCTAGTATTTTGATAAACCTTAACATTGTATTTAGTATATGGTTTAATTCCTAATTCCCTAATTTTATGTATTTGACAAAAGAAGAATAGGTGAGGGCTTATTAGCTCTCTGGTTGGAGTCAGTTATCTGGAGAAATCTCTGTCTTTCCATGGAATTTGAAGGATTAGTACCACTTTTGCTTCTTTAGCCAGCATAACCTTTGAGCATAAGGAGTACAGGACTATTAGTGGAGATCAGCAGTGCCAGGCAATTAAGTTAGATACAGCCAACTAGCAGTCAAGAGAGCTTCCTAGTGTTTTTCTGTGTAAGTACAAGCCCTATTGCTGACTCTCATTGTAGCCTTGCCTACTAGTTCACTGTGCAGTAATTCTTCCTTCCTCTATAGGAGAGGATAATTATAGCATCTGCTTTGCCTGTACATTTTACTTATACAAAAACTTACGTTGTTTTAGATTGTTCAAATAGGAGAAAGTGAAGTCAGGAGTCATACTCTTATTGATACAGTAAGTGCTAGTCTCACTGTAACTTTACAAGTTGGAAGAGGCAAGTCCATTTTCTAGGGTTGCTTTTATATGGGAACCCATTCCTGAAGGTTCTGTCCTCTTGATCTAATCACTTCCCAAAGGCCCCAACTCTTAATAGGCTAAATTTTCAACATAGGGATGTTAATAAACACTTAATAGCAAATGAAAGTCACAATTCCCCAACAAGCCACCAGAAGGATGGTGACTAATATTTTTTCTTCTACCCTACTGGTTCCCAGACCCAGACTCAGGACTTAAATTTGTGAGTGGCAGAGATTCAGATAAAGTTGAGTTTTAAGACCTTTCAGATATCTTCAGCCAAGGTCAGAAGCCTAGTAAAGCTAGATGGGCTCTTCAGTCTTGAAGTTGATATATCAGAGTCCTCTGAACAGACTGGACCTGATGAAGGGTCTGCTTTGCATTGATGGAATGTGGTGGCTTCTCATCCTGAAATACACACAAGTCTCTAATAAGGGATGTGCTTCATAAGACAAACTTTTCTTCACCTCTCCTCCTCCTAGTAACTGGTTCAGTGATAAGGGTCAAATCTTTATGTGGTCTCTCTGGAATAGAAAAAAAGAGTATATGCTGAAAGAGCTGCAGAGTCTCTCTATGCATCTACAACATCTGAGAGAGCAAGGAAGGGAGTGTGCCTGAGGATCAAGGAATAAGGAGTAAAAATTTGGATAAGAGAGGTTTTAACAATGGGGAAAGCACTTTTCTGTGATACAAGATTTAACCGTCTCGAAATCGTTTTGGGAGATAATGCTAATAGACTGCTGAGATAGAAACTTGGAAAGAATTATGGCCCTTACTAAATAAAGTAGAAATGCTAGAATTTCCCAGTGGACAGGAGAAAAGGGATCGAAACACACAAAAAGAGGGTGTGCTTGCATGGGTGGTCTACCGAATACCAGAAAACTCAACTACAGCTTTTCCTTGGAGCTCCAAGAGTATTTCCCATTTATCAAGGCAATACGGAATGCACTCATGTACAGGAAAGAGCTTTGTTAAGACATTAGGATATGATTGTTCTTTGTCCTCTGTGTTGATGTTAAGAAATGCTGTTATGGAATTTGTGTTTCTGCAGACACACAGACTTAGATAATGAACTTATGATTGCCAAGTGGGAAGGATCGGGGAAAGGGTTAGTTTAGGAGGTTTGGGAACACGTGTGCGCAGTGTTATATTTTGAATGGATAATTAACAGAGCCCTACTGTATAGCACAGGGAACTCTTCTCAACACTATGTGGCAGCCTGGAAAGGAGGGGAGTTTGAAGGAGAATGGATACATATATATGTATGACTGAGTCCCTTTGCTGTCCACCCGAAACTATCACAACACTGTTAATCAACTATCAGTTCAGTTCAGTAGCTCAGTCGTGTCCGACTCTTTGCGACCCCACGAATTGCAGCACGCCAGGCCTCCCTGTCCATCACCAACTCCCAGAGTTCACCCAGACTCACGTCCATCGAGTCAGTGATGCCATCCAGCCATCTCATCCTCTGTAGTTAAAGAAAGAATTTGCGTCTCTAAATCCAAGGGGATAATAGGATCCTGAATTAAGGCTACGTGATGAGACTTAACTCTCAGAAGCAAAGTGAGCAAAATTATAGCAATCAATGGCAAAGTCTAAGCAGCAGTGAGTCCCAACCCATAGAAATGTATGGAGATAGTTAATAGAATATGATCTTCTCAGAGACATGATAATGAGTAGTCACCACGGGGTATTACTTAATTTATGCAATAAAAAATTCACAGAGGATAATTAGGATGCCCATTTTAAAGTCATAACTCTTGATCAGTTCCAGGTCTTAGCCATTTCTCAAGTTCAAACTCATTTTCCAAAGATGGGAACACCATTCTGCTTGTTTGATTTCTGGCTAGAGGAGGTTAGCATTTCCTGAAAATTTTCCAGGCATGCTTTTTGGTTTTCAATCTTTTTTTTCCCCTTAAAGTGACGATTACCTTGAACTTGACGTTCTCTCTTGTCTGTGGATCCACAGTACTCACCAACAGTCACCAAAGTACATAAACATGTTAACTACCATTCCTCTATTCCTATTCAGTTTCAAAGATAACTCACCAGCCAGTAATCTTCCTTTCCCTAGGAAAACATTAACAATTGTGCTACCAGAGCATGCCAGGAACATCCGCACATACTCCAGTTACCATCAGTGATTAAAGATCTAATCAAACAGCATGTGATGCCTACTCAGTTGGTAAGTCATGTCCAACTCTGCAACTCTTTGGACTGTAGCCTGCCAGACTCCTCTGTCCATGGGATTCTCTAGGAAAGAATACTTGAGTAGGTTGCATTTACTCCCCTGGGGGATCTTCCCACCCCATTGATCAAACCCATGTCTCTTACGTCTCCTGCACTGGCAAGTGGATTCTTTATCACTGTGCACATGGGGATACATTTCCAAAATCTTGCTGAAAAATTGTTTCCTAAAATTTCCCTAATCTAGTACCAATTGTTTTAAAATCAGTTGCCTAGAAATGATCTATATTTTGGAGAATATCATGCAGAAGGTATATTGAAGAGTATTCTTAGAAGATATATCTAAAAAGAAATCAGGAAGGCAGATGAGGTAGGAGGAAAAGCTGTAACATAGTGACTCCTGTGTCAAACTGTGAAGCTTGGATGACCCTTCAGAGTTGAACCAAACAGGAAAACGGCCAGAACTTTGTATCTCTCATTGGCCTCCAGTTGTCTCCAGGAGCTGAGAGATAGGTTTGACAGTTCCTAGCCTGTCTGAAAAAGCATTAAAGCACAACCTTCCATGGTGAAATTTGTGACTTCATTTTGCTTCCACATTGATCTATAAATGTTAGTACATATCAAGTTATTATGTTTGTAGCATCTTTTATATACTTGTTGGTTTGTTGTCTGCTTTTTCTGTTAACCAGTTTAAAAATATATAAAAGTATTAAACTGTGATTGTGGATATATTATTTCCTAATTCTGTTAAATTGTGTTTTATATAATTTTGCTATGTTTTGAGTGCATACTTTCTGAGAATTGTTCATGTTCTTGTTGAATTAAAGATTCTTAAGTGTATTGATGTCATATGGCTGCGCTTTTCCATAGCCAATGATTTGCTTTATTCTTTACCATGCAAATTATTCAAAATTGTTGAATATATATTTTAAAACAGAAAAAAAAAAATAACAGATACCTGGTCAACATTGATGAGACTCTGATACAAAGTCAATTATTTAAGGTGATTTACACTACAGTTGACCATGAAAGTCATCATTCACTTATAAAATATTAAATGAAAAGATGCACTCTTACTTCCACATCAGTGTGAAGAAATATACTCATTTAAACTTCTCACATTTCTTCAGTTGTCAAATATATACACAGCAGTAACTTGAATCTTTTCTATATTTCTGAATATTCATATTGTTTCACTACCTCAAACTGTTAAATATGGTAAACAATAAAAATCATCTTTAGAAATTAAACAAATGTAAATTTCTTTGTTTTTTCAAAACTTAGAGATTTTTAGAAACTTATTAATCTTAATTAAATGGAAAATAATATACTAGATTTTTCAGAGGGATACGGAAAAGCAATGGAATATGGGAAATCTTGAAAACACCCATTTCTACTTTCTTTTTTATCTTACACAAGAAGAAAGTGAAAGTGAAGTGAAGTTGCTTCAGTTGTGTCCGACTCTTTGCGACCCCCGTGGACTATAGCCTACCAGGCTTCTCTGTCCATGGGATTCTTCAGGCAAGAACACTGGAGTGGGTTGCCATTTCCTTAGAAAGAGACATGGAAATGTTGAGTACACATCGTAAGGTCACCAGTTTAATGACTTGCAAAAATAGGTCCAGGACCCATATCATGTGATCTCTACCCACTATACAGTCAAGTAAAAATTGCATTTTCTTTCTATTTCTTTCACTCTTCAGCACTGAATTTGTTTCTCTATAGAGACGTTTAGCATTGATATACTATTCAATAGTAAATATCCAGGATATTTTTTCTAGTATATTTTTTCCAATATATTTTTAACATAGTTAAATAATTCATCGAACATCAAATTACTGAAGCACATTATGTAATAATCATTTAGAGTACACTGATTTGGAAATGTTTATTATTTATATTAAATAATAGTTGAGAGCGATTTGAATTTGTTTTTTGGAATGTTTTTTACGCTGTAGAGCGTACACAAAGGGAAATAAAGCTGGGCAGGCTTCACACTAATTTGAATAGGAAGCTGTAATTTTGGAAGTGTAAATGTAAAATTTATATCTAGGTCAAGCAATTCAAACACTAAGTAGAATAGTAACAGGGTTGGGGAAGGGCAACGTGCAGTCTGAATAGTGAAGTTTCAGTGATATAAAAGAACACCAGAAAAAAAGATGTATTCTCTTTTGCTTTCTGCCAGCAGCACAGCTTAGATTGCTACAGGTTCTAAAACAAAACAAAACAAAACAAAAACCCAGAAAAAGGAATAAAAATTTGCCCGAAGAATAAATAAATAGAAAACAATTCTACCCCTTAATTCAGAAGCTATTTACACATTTTATCTATGTTTTAGCATTGAATACATGCTGGTTTTAAGAAGCCAATTTTGTGTTCTGTAAGTGAGTAATCAGTGAAGGAAATACAGAATAGAAATGTTTGTTCAGTGTTCCAAGTTTGATTGAAGGAAATAGAACTATGACTTTTATCACTGTTCATTTGAGTTATAATCTTGTTAAAAAAATCAGTACTATAATGCTAATTTTAAATGTTTTTTCTATCTCTTGTTGGAGACATGGTCAAAAATATTTTTTCCCAATACCTTTTCTGATTAGATTTCCACACATAGAAACCCAATCATAATCAGAAGAGTGAAACCTCTTGCCCTAATTCAGTTAGAATTCTAAATAGCTATTTCATAGAAATTGATGTCACATTAACTGGATTTAAATATCTCCATCTCAAATATCTTTTACATTTAACTCAATGGATATGTGGTAAGTATTTACTTTTCTGTCCTTAAAAGAGTAATAGAAAGTGAAAGTCACTCAGCTGTGTCTGTCTATTTGCGATCCCATGGACTGTAGCCCACCAGGCTCCTCTGTTCATGGAGTTCTCCAGGCAGGAATACTGGAGAGCCATTTCCTGCTCTAGGGGATCTTCCCAGCCCAGGGATCAAACCCAGGTCTCCTGCATTACAAGCAGACTCTTTACCATCTGAGCTACTAGAGAAGCGCAATAGAAGAAAGTTATGAAATATTAAATGCTTAGCCCTGCTTAAGACCGTATCAACTGTCCATAACATTTGAAGAACTTCTGAACTGTAGTGTGGCAGGAACCTGGGAGTATGCTGCTCACATGGAGGGGAGAAGCTGCTGTGTGTGTGGAGCAGAATTAGCTGAGAGACCCAGTTGCCATGCCTCCAGGATTCATTGCAGCACTCCAGCCAAGGTCCCTCGATCCTTGGGCTGTTCCAGTCAGCCAGTGATTGAGAACCGCAGGGGTTCTAGAGCTGAGCCCTTCCTGTCCAGTCCTCAAATAGGCAGTCTTTGTTTGGATCTCTCCCTTTGCCTGACCCAGCTTTCTCAGAGCTGCACTGCAGTGGGAAGCTTTCCTCTCCTCCTTCCTTCCCAGTTCCTCTTCAATGGAACTAGACCTGATGCACATTCAGAAACAGGAGGGAAGCAAGCAGAGCACAACCAAGGACCTGACAAAAACTAGTTAGAACCAACTCCATCTAAGATGGTAGAAAATTTGACTTCCAGTGGACCTTGAGCCACATGACACCCTCATTGTAATACATTAGCCTGCTGAATGACCCACCAGCTCCATGATAGTTCCAAGGCTGACAAAGATCAAAAAAGTGGACAGTGGCCCAGTTCCTGGAATTCTTGACTGCTTCTCCCAAAAAGTTGGAATGCTCTTTCTGCTCATTTGTCTATGAAATTAGCCAGTCCGTAAAACCTAACCACCCCATATTTGGTAGCCTGTCGCTTTCTGAGATGGCTCACACATCTGGAGTGTGCTTCTCTCTAAATAAACCCACTTCTTACTTACCACTTTCAGTTCAGTTCCGTCACTCAGTCGTGTCTGACTCTTTGTGACCCCATGGACCGCAGCACGCCAGGCTTCCCAGTCCATCACCAACTTCCGGAGATTGCTCTAACTCATGTTCATCAAGTAGGTGATGGCATCAAACCATCTTATCCTGTGTCCCTTAATAAATTTATCTCTTATCACTTTGTCTCTCACTAAATTCTTTCTGCGAGGAGACATCAAGAATCTCAAATTCACTGGAATAATTCTATCTCCTCCCCCTTTTACAATTTATAGTGAAAGTCACTCAGTCATGTCCAACTCTTTGCAAGCCCATGGACTATGAAATGCTCCAGGCCAGGGGATCTTCCCAACCCAGGAATCGAACCCAGGTCTCCCACATTGCAGGTTGATTCTTTACCAGCTGAGCCACCAGGGAAGCCCAAGAATACTGGAGTGGGTTGCCCATCCCTTCCCCAGTGGATCTTCCTGACCCAGAAATTGAACCAGGGTCTTCTGCATTGCAGGCAGATACTTTACCAGCTGAGCTACTAGAGAAGCCCATTTATACTTTATAGGAATATTCAAATACACATTTAAAAATTCTGATGCAGTCTTGGTACTTGTTTTCTGGAGAAGCCAAACTAACACATACACATATATACACACATATTAAATATCAAATAAAATAGGAAAAAAACTGAAAAATTCACAATTAATTCAGACATAAGACAGAAAATCAACAAATAAATAACTCTTATATGAGGCTGTGAGTAAGGAACCCAAATCAGAGACAATCAGGGCTATGAATAGACTTTGCTAACAGCAATTACAAGAACAATCAACTTTTAAAAAGGTTATTCCATGTGTCATTTCCTTATTTGCAAATTGTCTGGCTCATGCATTTAACTTGGACTAATACTGCAAGATTAGCTTGGTAATTAAATAGGATAATTGTCTTGGAGGTTCTAGAGTGAATTTTCATGTCTGACAGAGAACTAGGATAGAGTCTTACTCAAGCTTACTGGGCTGCTATGATTGGGCAAAGAGACATCTCTTCCAAAATTACATCTCCATACATAAACTACTAATAATACAAATCATGCCCAGCTTCATTTCCCTCTGAATTTCCAGTCATGTTAGACATTTTAAAACATAATTATTTTCTACGAAAACTGTGATTTTTCCCTTAAAATGACAGTCAAGAATTTAAAATATTTCCAAAAACCTACAATACAAGAAAAGGAAACTTAAAATGGGTAACTGGAGGAAATAAAACTTTACGATAGAGATAAGGCAAATTATGTGTGTTCATATGTTTAAGTACATGTGTGTATTAAATAAATTATCATTTAATATAACTTTTTGTTAGTATATTCAGAAAGGTGATGTAAGATACTTTATCTGTTAACCCAGGCAAGATTATTTTGGAGTAAAAAATGTGAAAACTAAGTTATACACTGTTACATATAATAAAACCAAGACTTGAGTGAGCTCAAAAATAAAACTTTATCTTTCCTAGTCTCTTCAGATCTCTCTAGAATGTCTAAATAACTCTCAGATTAAGAGGTGGTTTCCAGGGTTTGGGGTGGGGGGACACACATTCAGCTTGCTCCTAGGAAAACATGGTGTAAAAGTAAAGCCGAAGTATGTAATTCTAAAACTCTTGGTTGAAGTCTCACACAATTTGATTATAACTGTGCCTATGAACTATTCAAACAGACAAGCCTATGAAGAGAGTAAGGATGTGGCACACATATCTCCATTAATTCTTAAGATTTCTAAGAATCTCATAATGGAGTAAGTGAAAGTCACTTGGTCATATCTGACTCTTTGCAACCACATGGATGTAGCCTGTCAGGCTCCTCTGTCCAGGCAAGAGTACTGGAGTGGGTAGCTGTTTCCTTCTCCAGGGGATCTTCCCAACTCAGGGATCAAACTCAGGTCTCCCACATACAGGTAATCTGAGCCACCAAAGAAGCTCCCTCTCATGATGGAATGAACTCCAATAAAAATTATAGAAAACTCAGTGTTTAAGAAAGCTGTGATAGTACACACACTGTTACTTGAACTAAAAGTTGGGAGAGTTTATACAAAGTAAACAGATACTTTGGAGCCCCAAACTACTAAGGGCAGTAAGGAGACTGAGAAAAATCACTCTCTTGCAAATATGGGTTACATTTTATGTTAAAGGAATTTTAATGCAAACGGTGGAACCCAAAGCCCACAGGACGATTGAGCATTAATTGAGAAACTGGCAACATATGTCAGCTTGGATTTCAAATGTGCCACTCTCCTTTTCTTGCCTGGAGGACCCCATGGACAGAGGAGCCTGGCAGGCTACAGTCCAGGGGGTTGCAAGAGTCAGACACCACTTAGCTAAATCACCACCACTGACTGTTGAATGCTCTGTGCCTCTTCCCTGCTTCCCCTTCAGAATGAGAGTGTCTATGGCAGTTACGTTATATTGTTCCCACTATTGAATGTTGAGATGAGCAGGAGTAAATACCTTGACAGGACTTCTGACTGAAAGGAACAGTATATTCAGGGAGTACTACCCCGAAAGTTATATGCAAGAAGCCTCATTGGTCCCTGACTCTGAATTAGATGACAGGATCCTAAACCTCAAGTCTGACACTAATGCAACCCATAAGATTTTTGAGGATCTTAAGTGGTATGGATTTTAAAACACATGTGGGAAGAAAGTAAATTACTTGTGGTCAGAAAGCTAACTGTGACTGTTTTTAAATACTTGATAGACCACTTGATACCTCTTTCATCAATATGGAGGTCTAATTTGCCTTTCTTTGAATATGAACTGGTTTTATTTTTTTATTATTTTTTTAATTTTATTTTTAAACTTTACATAACTGTATTAGTTTTGCCAAATATCAAAATGAATCCGCCACAGGTATACATGTGTTCCCCATCCCAAACCCCCCTCCCTCCTCCCTCCCCATTCCATCCCTCTGGGTCGTCCCAGTGCACCAGCCCCAAGCATCCAGTATGGTGCATCCAACCTGGACTGGCAACTCGTTTCATACATGATATTTTACATGTTTCAATGCCATCCTCCCAAATCTTCCCACCCTCTCCCTCTCTCACAGAGTCCATAAGACTGTTCTATACATCAGTGTCTCTTTTGCTGTCTCATACACAAGGTTATTGTTTTAGCAATTAACTTTTAACCACTGGAAGGTAGCTGATTGATATTGTGTGACTTGAGAGGCCTGTTAGCAAAAACAGCTTCTACCTGTTTTGTTCTGTTGAGATAGTTGTTTTGTTTTACTTTTCAAGTGGCCATGGATTACATATCCAATTTTCCTGCTGCTGCTGCTGCTGCTACTAAGTCACTTCAGTCGTGTCTGACTCTGTGCAACCCCATAGACAGCAGCCCACCAGGATCCCCTGTCCCTGGGATTCTCCAGGCAAGAATACTGGAGCGGGTTGCCATTTCCTTCTCCAATGCATGTATACATGCTAAGTCGATTCAATCTTGTCTGACTCTTTGCAACCCCATGGACAGCAGCCCACCAGGCTCCTCCATCCTCAGGACTCTCCAAGCAAGAATACTGGAGTGGGTTGCCAGTTATCCTAACTTATGCTTTCCGGGTAGCCCAGTCGGTAAAGAAGCTGCCTGCAGTACAGTTTAATCCCTGGGTTGGGAAGATCCCTTGGAGAAGGAAATGGCATTTCGTTCCAGTTTTCTGGCCTGAAAAATCCCATGGACAGAGGAGCCTGGTGGGCTACAGTCCATGGGACACAAGAGTCAGACACCACTTAGCTAATTTCACTACATTTCAACAGTTAAAACAGCATAAATCATATTCTCCGAGGTTCAGTGAATTAAAGCAAGGAATGTGTATTTTGGCAATATATCTTTCAGTTAATTAATACAATGTGATTTGTGATGAAGGTGGCCATAGATCTGAATGCAGGAGCATAAAGACTAAAATGCGTGCTGCCTAGTAGGCAAATAATAATAATTTGCTGACTCAATCAATGCACATATGCTTGGTAGAGACCTAAGGGCATTTGAGATGGTATAAGTGTATATAAATAGGGAATGAGCTGGAAATGCCTGCATCATACAAAAATTAAGAGTTATCTGTATTTTGAACTTTACAATTCTTTACAGAGTTTCATTTTCTTATTTTTCCTTTTTAATGTGTTAATTAATAAATTCTAGCACAGGAATTGAATCAGAATATGCTATTAACTTACCTATCAATATTTATTTGACTGCTAAATTTTAACTTAAGCTAAAAGAGTGGATTTGTGAATCACATGACTTACCACACATGCATGAACTATTTGGAGTCTAATACAGCAAAGTAAGAATAAGTAATCATTATTTAGCCAAGAGGCTAAATAAATAATAGAGAAGTGTCCGGATTCTGATCTTTATACATATTCTTCCTCTTTGGACTTCCCTGGTGGCTCAGACAGTAAAGAATCTGCCTGCAATGAAGGAGATATGGGAGACCTGGGTTGGGAAGATCCCCTAGAGAAGAGAATGACAACCCACTCCAGTATTCTTGCTTGGAGAGTTCCTTGGACAAAGGAGCCTGGTGGGTTAGAGTCCATGGAATTGCAAAGAGGTGGACATGACCGAGTGATTAACACTTTCACTTTTCCCTTTTCTCCACTAAAGGATAATAGATGACAACTTAGAAGAACCAGTACATTTGCAAGTTTCTCTGATTACCTCTCATAAATCTTCATATTGGCAGCTGAAGATACCAGAAACATAAGGTTTTAAATAAAGTGCAGTATTTCTCCACACAAAAAGAAAATACAATCTAATTGTTTAACTCCCAAGTTTCTAGTTCTGACAATGATCCTATTTTAAACAAAACAAAGAGCTCTTTCTGTGTTGTTGATTATATAAAAATCAAATAAAATGAGCAAACCTGTATAAATATCCATCTTATGTGTTAATGTTCGTAAACGGGAGCTGATTTCTCCAGTTTTGATTGTTTCCATTATGCAGTGAAAGAAACACTCCAGAGAAATGAAAAGATTTCTAACACAAAGTACGCGGTGTGGGTCCATTCGGCTGACCACAGGATACTGCTACATCTCTGCTGGATTAAAACTTCACACCCATTAAGCAGAGCAGAAGCACTGTAACTTCCCAAGTCAAAAGTTCAGCAGGGAGTGTTTCAGGACGCTTCCGACCTCTAATTTTCTCTAATAACCCAGATGCAGTTGTCATCGCTTAGGGCACAGTGGTCAATAACTGCCGTGATTCTCTGTCCCTGGCCAGTCAGATAAGAACCTATTTTCTCCATTAATTGGTGAAGCAGCAGTGACTCTGAGGAGGGTGGGGGAAAGAAGAAAGGCTGATTTAAAATATATGGTGATATGTTTTCATTCTGAAGTCAGGAAAGATTACGTTAGGGAAGCTATGTATGGTGCTGTGTCACCTTTGAACCCTTGGTGTTCCCTGCTGATTATAGCTAGCTCTAAGGTGGGATAAAACAAATTAGTCACATTTTGTGAGACTGACACTTTCATCTCTTGCCATATGGGATAACTGAAGAACTAACTAGGGAATGCTTTCTAATTTTCTGGCAGTGGATTTAGCAAGTAGTTTTCTAAATGCAATAATCTTTGAAGGCCATGTAATGAAAACATTTTCTGAATCACTGTAACAGACAAACTGCTTTAGAAAAACAATAGTTTTTATCTTTCTCTCCATAGACTATCCATAATTTTACTATCTCTATGATAACTTTTATGTATATGTATGTGTACTATCTAATATTAATAAAGCAGTAATTATTAATTGCTGATCATGCTGCCACCTGTATCCTATTCCCAGAGTGGAATTAGTCAGGCAGTTTAAACACTTGCATTGTGGGGGGCAATAGTTTTATAGACAGACACATGCGTTTTAATAAATACTGATTCACAAACTGAAAATAATTCCTTTTTCTGATTTGTATAGGTATTTATGAAATAAATATTTGTATACATATTTATGAAATAAAGAACTTCCTTTGTGGCTCAGCTGGTAAAGAATCTGCCTGTAGTGCGGGAGACCTGGCTTGGATCTCTGGGTTGGGAAGATCCCCTGAAGAAGGAAACTGTGACCCACTCCAGTATTCTTGTTTGGAGAATTCCATGGACTGTATAGTCGATGGGGTCGCAAAGAGTCGGACATGACTGAATGACTTTCATTTTCACTTATGAATTAGAAGTATTCACTAGAGAAAATTAGGTCAAAGGAAGGATATATACATATAGTGTAGTGTTAGTCACTCAGCTTTGTCAGACTCTGCGATCCCACGGACTGTAGCCCACCAGGCTTCTCTGTCCATGGGATTCTCCAGGCTAGAATACTGGAGTGTATTGCCATTCCCTTCTCCAAAAGATTTTCACAATCCAAGGATCGAACCTGGGTCACCTGCATTGCAGGCAGATTCTTTACCATTTGAGCTACAGGGAAGACAGATATAAATATATATATTCTTAAACATATTAAATTATTTCATGTAATTCTCATACTGTTTATGGAGACTAAAGTACAAACATATATATGAAAAATACTATTTTAAGTAATTATATGCTTTTTTAAAAATTATGGATAAAACACATTTATCACTATGAATAAAGCTAGTGGAGGTGATGGAATTCCAGTTGAGCTATTTCAAATCCTTAAAGATGATGCTGTGAAAGTGCTGCACTCAATATGTCAGCAAATTTGGAAAACTCAGCAGTGGTCACAGGCCTGAAAAAGGTCAGTTTTCATTCCAATCCCAAAGAAAGGCAATGCCAAAGAATGCTCAAACTACCGCAAAATAGCACTCATCTCACACGCTAGCAAAGTAATGCTTAAAATTCTCCAAGCCAGGCTTCAGTAATACGTGAACCATGAACTTCCAATGTTCAAGCTGGTTTTAGAAAAGGCAGAGGAACGAGAAATCAAATTGTCAACATCTGCTGGATCATGGAAAAAGCAAGAGAGTCCAGAAAAACATCTATTTCTGCTTTATTGACTATGCCAAAGCCTTTGACTATGTGGATCACAATAAGCTGTGGCAAATTCTCAGAGATGGGCCAGACCATCTGACCTGCCTCTTGAGAAACCTGTTAAAGGTCAGGAAGCAGCAGTTAGAACTGGACATGGAACAACAGACTGGTTCCAAATAGGAAAAGGAGTATGTCAAGTCTGTATATTGTCACCCTGCTTATTTAACTTATATGCAGAGTACATAATGAGAAATGCTGGGCTGGAAGAAGCACAAGCAGGAATCAAGATTGCCAGGAGAAATGTCTGCATAACCTCAGATATGCAGATGACAACACCTTTATGGCAGAAAGTGAAGAGGAACTAAAGAGCCTCTTGATGAAAGTGAAAGAGGAGAGTGAAAAAGTTGTCTTAAAGCTCAACATTCAGAAAACTAAGATCATGGCATCTGGTCCCATCACTTCATGGGAAATAGATGGGGAAACAGTGGAAACAGTGTCAGATTTTATTTTTTGGGGTCTCAAAATCACTGCAGATGGTGACTGCAGCCATGAAATTAAAAGACACTTACTCCTTGGAAGGAAAGTTATGACTAACCTAGACTTCATGTTAAAAAGCAGAGACATTACTTTGCCAACAAAGGTTCGTCTAGTCAAGGCTATGGTTTTTCCAGTGGTCATGTATGGATGTAAGAGTTGGACTGTGAAGAAAGCTGAGCACTGAAGAATTGATGCTTTTGAACTGTGGTGTTGGAGAAGACTCTTGAGAGTCCATTGGACTGCAAGGAGATCCAACCAGTCCATTCTAAAGGAGATCAGTCCTGGGTGTTCATTGGAAGGACTGATGTTGAAGCTGAAACTCCAATACTTTGGCCACTTCATGCGAAGAGTTGACCCATTGGAAAAGACCCTGATGCTGGAAGGATTGAGGGCAGGAGGAGAAGGGGACGACAGAGGATGAGATGGCTGGATGGCATCACCAACTCGATGGACATGAGTTTTGGTAAACTCCAGGAGCTGGTGATGAATAGGGAGGCCTGGTGTGCTGCAGTTCATGGGGTCATGGAGAGTTGGACACAAGTGAACTACTGAACTGAACTGAACTGAAAACACATTTTTAATGCATTAAACATCCATTGACAAAGTTTAAATGGTATCAATACCCAGTCTTATAACACAATTTTAGATCTCAAAAATTACATCATTGCATTTCCAAATCGCCTAATTGTACGTATTAGGTGTATACATATATTTAAATATTCATTACATATACATAATATATATAAACCCATGTATAGGTATATATGTACATATACATGGTATTTCAGTTTAGAACTTCAACTAATGCCCATTGATAACAGAGTTTTTAACAGAAGTCTTTAAATAGAAAATGACTCTGTTGAATAAATTCCATTTATAGTTCTTTTAAGAAGAAAATTTCTATTACAATTCCCCATCAGGTTTTCTCTCAATGAACTGCAGTATCAATGTACTAAAAAGTAACATTCCAGTTTAAAACATAAATATCATAGAAATCCAGGAACGCTTTAAATTATTTCCAGATCTAGTATAAATAACTCTTCAGGTTTTACTGTTTCTGAATCCTGATAAACTTGATTACCCTTACCTTGTCACTCACAAAATAAAGCAACACTGCTCTACAGTAGTATCTTTATCAATATATTAACAATGTTTGTATGTGATATTTAGAGAAAACATTGATAATGAATTAGAAGTGCTCAAAAATTATCAGTAGAATTCTGTGAAATATTAATAAAATTACATGTTAAATATTTTCACCCCATGTATGCATTTTTTCACACCATCTTAAAAGTTCTCTAAAACTATAGAACAGATAGAAAAATATTATTGTACAAAGACATCATTAAGGAAAATATAATAATGAATTAGTGATATTGACAACATTTTGAGGGTGGAAATAAGGTCCAAGAGTTTATAAATCATAGAATAAATAAAAATGTTGGGACAAGAATATGGTTAAAGCCATTTAAAGAGCAGCAAACATCCTCAGGATTGTATTCCATCATCCTCATCTTCCAAAGAAGGAGTAATTTTTAAAAACATTTTAAAAATTGATCTGTAGGTAATTTAGAATGGTATGTTAGTTTCAGGTGTACAACAAGGTGACTCAGTTATATACATATTCTTTTTCATTATAAGTTATTAAAATATATTGAATATAGTTCCCTGTGCCATACAAAAGGTCCTTGTTGTTCATCTATTTTGTATGTAGTAATATGTATATATTAATCTCAAACTCCTAATTTATCCCTCCCTACCACCTTCCCCTTTGGCAAACATAAGTTTGCTTTTCTATGTCTGTGAGTCTATTTCTGTTTTGTAAATATGTTCATTTACATCATTTTTTTTATATTTCACATAGAAGTTATGACATATGTTATTTGTCTTTCTCTCTCTGACTTACTTTAATTAATATGGTAATGTCTAGGTCCATTCATATTGCTGCAGATGGCATTGTTTCATTATTTTTGCTGCCATGTAATATTTCATTGTGTATATATATATACACCACATTTTTTTAATCCATATCTCGGTTATTGTAAATAGTGCTGCTGTGAATACTGGGGTGCATGTATCTTTTTGAATTGGAGTTTTCTTTGCCCAGGAGTGAGATATAAATAGTAAAGATACCATATGATCCAGAAAAGAGTATTTTTCCTGAAAAACTGACAGAAGAGCCTCCATCACAGTTTATTAGCACATTGGAAAGTGAATGAATCTGCGTAGTCCTTCAGGACATCCCTCAAACCACTTGCTACTCCTCTTCAGTCTGGAATTCTGACAGCCAAGTAAGTGTACACAAATGCTTGTGCACACTTCATGCAAAAACACACATCAAGGAATAGATTGGCGTACTTCCCCTCTCCATAACCCAGGAGAATATGAATTACTCCTAAAAAAAGTCTTTTAACTAGTGATGTTTAGGTGTTCCCTTAAAAATAAAGCTGTGGCGGATTCATGTTGATATATGGCAAAACCTATACAGTATTGTCAGAGAAGGCAATGGCACCCCACTCCAGTATTCTTGCCTGGAAAATCCCATGGGCAGAGGAGCGTGCTAGGCTGCAGTCCATGGGGTCACTAAGAGTCCGACATGACTGAGCGACTTCACTTTCACTTTTCACTTTCATGCATTGGAGAAGAAAATGGCAACCCACTCCAGTGTTCTTGCCTGGAGAATCTCAGTGACGGGGGAGCCTGGTAGGCTGCCATCTATGGGGTCGCACAGAGTTGGACACGACTGAAGTGACTTAGCAGCAGCAGTATACAATATTGTAAAGTTAAAAAATACAAATAAAAAAAGGAAAAAAAAAGAAAACGAAAGAAAAAAAAATAAAGCTGCTTTCTGTTTAGTCACTTTGCTGAAATCAATTATTGTATAATTCCCATTCAGTTCAGTTCAGTTGCTCAGTCGTGTCTGACTCTTTGACCTCATGAATTGCAGCACGCCAGGCCTCCCTGTCCATCACCAACTCCCGGAGTTCACTCAAACTCATGTCCATCGAGTCAGTGATGCCATCCAGCCATCTCATCCTCTGTCATCCCCTTCTCCTCCTGTCTCCAATCCCCCCAGCATCAGAGTCTTTTCCAATGAGTCACTCTTCACATCAGGTGGCCAAAATATTGGAGTTTCAGCTTCAGCATCAGTCCTTCCAATGAGCACCCAGGACTGATCTCCTTTAGGATGGACTGATTGGATCTCCTTGCAGTCCAAGGACTCTCAAGAGTCTTCTCCAAAACCACAGTTCAAAAGCATCAATTCTTCAGTGCTCAGCTTTCTTCACAGTCCAACATTCACATCCATACATGACCACAGGAAAAACCATAGCCTTGACTAGATGGACCTTTGTTGGCAAAGTAATGTCTCTGCTTTTGAATATGCTATCTAGGTTGGTCATAATTTTTCTTCCAAGGAGTAAGTGTCTTTTAATTTCATGGCTGCAATCACCATCTGCAGTGATTTTGGAGCCCAGAAAAATAAAATCTGACACTGTTTCCACTGTTTCCCCATCTATTTCCCATGAAGTGATGGGACCAGATGCCATTGTTATTTTCTGAATGTTGAACTTTAAGCCAGCATTTTTACTCTCCTCTTACACTTTCATCAAGAGGCTTTTGAGTTCCTCTTCACTTTCTGCCATAAGGGTGGTGTCGTCTGCATATCTGAGGTTATTGATATTTCTCCCAGCAATCTTGATTCCAGCTTGTGCTTCTTCCAGCCCAGCCTTTCTTATGATGTACTCTGCATATAAGTTAAATAAGCAGGGTGACAATATCCATCCTTGACTTACTCCTTTTCCTATTTGGAACCAGTCTGTTGCTCCATGTCCAGTTCTAACTGTTGCTTCCTGAACTGCATATAGGTTTCTCAAGGGGAAGGTCAAGTGGTCTGGTATTCCCATCTCTTGAAGAATTTTCCACAGTTTATTGTGATCCACACAGTCAATGGCTTTGGCATAGTCAATAATGTTAGTTATTGTTATTAATCTGTTAATGTGTCTAATTTATAAATTAAGCTTTAAAGGCAAAAATCTGTATAGGATTTGGTGCTATCTTCAGTTTCAGTCATCCACTAGGAATCTTGGAACACACCCCTTGCAGATAATTGGGGGTGAGGGGACATGTCCTGCATGTTCTATTTCCAATTAGTCCCAAAACTATCAATTAAATTGATTGATCCCAGTAATGCAGAAAAGATACATATTATTTCTGAGATTCAGATTTTTTTTTCCTCTCCACTGAAAGAATCAGTGTTATTTTGAGTATAGCAAAACATTTAACAGTTCTCTAATAGTCTATTCTGAAAAAAATAAAAGCAAAAATATTTTTCTATATAGAAGCAAACACCCTTTCAAGAGCCACAGAACAGGCTATTTTGGCATGGCTTTTGCTTTCTCAGCCCTTGCTGGTCAAGTAAGTGGAGCATGCTGTTTGCACTGGTCTATTCTCTCACAGGGAGGGGTGGTTTCCAGTTGATGTGTTTGATTGCTTTTCTGTATACAATTTAAACCCTGGAATTTTGTAGCTTTTAAATAGCAACCTAAGGTAGATTATGTCTTTCCCAGTAAGACTGCCAATTTCAGTCTTTTTGAGAGCATAAGAGATAAGAGATAGGGGTGAGAACCAAGGGAAATCATCAAAGGAATGTAAAGAGAGCCAGGGCACAGAAAGGAGAGTGAAAAATAGAGATCACAGGAAAAATATTCTTGTTATGCATTGGCTCTTTCCAGAATGGGTGAGTATGTTTTCAACTTAAAATCCGATGTTGAATCAAATCGTGTTCCCAGCGGTCTGTTTCCTACTGATGATATTCTTGTTCCACACTCCTGATCCTGCTGAGTGAGTTTTGCATTTTTATAAGGTCTGATTATAAAATGAGTGACCTTAAATCCATTACTACCAAGGGATTCTAGCTAATGGGTTTAAGTCTGAATTATACTAGTAGTAAGATAAATATGTCCACTCAACCATATGTTTATACCTTTCTCCATTTCATTTTACATCTTATTGATAAAATTGAATTAAATTGTCAAGACTCACAGGAAATGATCTGGTGTTTAAGATTCTCTAGTCCTTAAAAACACTTCAAATTTCAGAAGCATAGTTTTTTTCTGGCAAAGTAAAACATGTTTAAAAGCATAAGGCATTTTAGAAAATGTAGGGTTATTTTTCCCTAAAGTACTCAGAAAAAATAATGACTTTCATGCTTGATGTGTCCTCTTAAATCTGCCCTTCTTTCTATGGAAGGTGACATATATCAAGATGATGTAGTTGTTGAGGAACTAACTGTATGATAATTCAGAGGCTGAAGAAAATGCTTTATTAAAATAGTTAAGGATGCACTATTAAATAGGTGAAATTTAAGGTAAGTAATGAATAAAATTTGGATAGTTTTTTTTTTTTTTTTTAAATTTGGATAGTTTTTGAATGATGGCCACATATGCCACTCTCTCTTACAAATGGTTAATGGTGACAACATTCTTTGTTTTCAGCAGTACATTGTTTCTCATAGATACTTATTTCAGTTTGAACTTGGAGAAACTTCAAAGTCATGCTATATTGTATGTGTGCCTGCTAAGTCACTTTAACCATATCCGACTCTCTGCAACCCTTGGACTGTAGCCCACCAGGCTCCTCTGTCCATGGGATTTTTCAGGCAAGAATACTGGAGTGGGTTGCCATACCCTTCTCCAGGGAATCTTCCCAACCCAGGAATTGAAGCTGGGTCTCTTTTGCCTCCTCCATTGGCAGATGAGTTCTTTACCACTAGTGCCATCTAGGAAGCCCCTTGCTAGATTACCACCAAAAAAATATTTATGAAAAATAGAATATTCTAGTGTTTTTCTTTCTTCATGTAAGAACACCTTTCATTGTGCAAGACTGAAATGCTATGCACAGTAAGCAACAACAGCCATCTTCCCACTCCCCATCTCCCCCCACCCCTGACCTTGGCAGTCACCTTACTACTTCCTGTTTCTATCTGTCTGACTGCTTAGGTATTTCATGAGTGGAATCACACAAAATTTGCTTTTTTTGACTGTCTCGTTTCACTTTGCATAATATCCTTAAAGTTTATCCATGTTGAAGCATGAGATAAGATTTTCTTCCTTTTCAAGTTTGCATAATATTTCAGTGCACGTATATACCATATGTAGCATGGTTTTGAAGCTTCAGAATATTTTGTTCTTGCCTTCCTTTCCAAGCATATAATCAGTCTTGACAAACTTGTTATGTTTATCTATGATTTGTGTGTTTCCACGCACTGTGAATCTTTAAGTGTGCCTGTGTGTTAGACGCTCAGTCATTACTAACTCTTTGTGACCTCATGGACTGTAGACTGCCAGGCTCCTCTGTCCATGGGATTTTCCAGGCAGGAATACTGGAGTGGGTTGCTATTCCTTTCTCCAGGGTATCTTCCTGAAACAGGGATCAAACCCAGAACCCCTGCATTGCAGGCAGACGCTTTACCACCTGAGCCACCAGGGAAGCTTAAGATAGTTAAAATAAGTTTTACCTTAGGATTTGATTTCTCTCTGAAGACTTACACCCATCAAAAGCACAAAATGAAGGTTTTCTTTCCTGCCCTGAAAAGGGGGCTGTTTTATAGTCCTTCTAAACTGAGGATAGAGATTTTTGAGTTTCTCAGTTTTCTCAAGGGCCTCAGTTCCTAGGCCCACGGGAAACTGTTATATATTGTAGTAAAGTGGTGTTGGGAGACATACTGTTAGTTTATATATGTTGAGCTTGAGTTAAGCTTAATACTTTCAGCTTTGACTGGCTATTTCCTTATCCATGTCAGATCAGAACTCCATTGCCCAGAATCCACCACCTGAGGAATTAAATCTTAACTGAAAACACTCTTGCATAAGGAAGCTAATTTGTAATTCTCTACAATGAACTACTATTGCTGCATAACAAAAATAAGATTTTTTTAAAAAAAAATCTTTGAATCAGTTCTAATGAGGTGGATGAAACTGGAACCTATTATACAGAGTGAAGTAAGCCAGAAAGAAAAATACCAATACAGTATACTAACGCATATATATGGAATTTAGAAAGATGGTAACAATAACCCTGTGTACGAGACAGCAAAAGAGACACTGATGTATAGATCAGTCTTATGGACTCTGTGGAGGCGGGGGGAGATTTGGGAGAATGGCATTGAAACATGTATAATATCATGTATAAAACGAGTCGCCAGTCCAGGTTCAATGCACGATACTGGATGCTTGGGGCTGGTGCACTGGGATGACCCAGAGGGAGGGTATGGGGAGGGAGGAGGGAGGAGGGTTCAGGATGGGGAGCATGGGTATACCTGTGGCAGATTCATTTTGATGTTTGGCAAAACTAATACAATATTGTAAAGTTTAAAAATAAAATAAAATTAAAAAAAACAATCTTTTAAAAGGTTAATTATGGTATTAAGGTTGTGGTGGGAAACAGTGGAAACAGTGTCAGACTTTATTTTTGGGGGCTCCAAAATCACTGCAGATGGTGACTGCAGCCATGAAATTAAAAGACTCCTTGGAAGGAAAGTTATGACCAACCTAGATAGCATATTCAAAAGCAGAGACATTACTTTGCCAACAAAGGTCCATCTAGTCAAGGCTATGGTTTTTCCAGTGGTCATGTATGCATGTGAGAGTTGGACTGTGAAGAAGGCTGAGTGCCGAAGAATTGATGCTTTTGAACTGTGGTGTTGGAGAAGATTCTTGAGAGTCCTTTGGACTGCAAGGAGATTCAACCAGTCCATTCTAAAGGAGGTCAGCCCTGGGTGTTCTTTGGAAGGAATGATGCTAAAGTTGAAACTCCAGTACTCTGGCCATCTCACGTGAAGAGTTGACTCATTGGAAAAGACCCTGATGCTGGGAGTGATTGGGGGCAGGAGGAGAAGGGGACGACAGAGGATGGGATGGCTGGATGACATCACCAACTTGATGGACCTGAGTTTGAATGAACTCCGGGAGTTGGTGATGGACAGGGAGGCCTGGCGTGCTGCAATTCGTGGGGTTGTAAAGAGTCAGACACGACTGAGCGACTGAACTGAACTGAACTGAGCTGAAGGTTGTGGTATCTTAAGAGGAACTATCATCTGTGTAAACTTTTTTTTTTTTTAATTATCTTTGAATGTGACATTGTCTCATTCACATTCTTCATATTTTTAACTTTCCAGTCTTGTCTCTTCTAACCATTAGGCATTTTAGAATGCACACTCTCTCCTTTATTGCACATTTCCAATTTTTGAAACTTCTTGATTTTTCTTTTCATTCATTTCTATTTCCTAGTAGTCCTTTCCTGAATTGAATATGTACTTGCTCCCTACAGAAGTGTGATGGCATCCAATATTTCCTCTGAACAGAACTCCATATTTAAAAAAAAAAAAAAAACAACAACTATCTAAGCAATATTTATGTGTGTGCCCTGACACTCTATTTCTTTTATCTCTGTATTTTTCAACCCCACTAAGATCTCAAGTTTTAGTTATCTCTGAGGGGCTACTACTGGTGCTTTCCAAGTTTCTTTTGCAGGTACTCTGTGAAAAATAACATATTCTTTCCCCACTGCACATTCACACAATCTCATCCTCTCCTAGTTTTTGAAATACTACAAACACAATACGTATCCCTTTCTGCCATCACCATTCCTGCTCCATAAAGGAATGGGTCTTTCATCTGAATTAATATGCTAGTCATTCATCCTGAGATGAGAAGCATGATCAAGTGGAGGTGTCCCTGGAAGAGCAAATTCAGGGCTTGTCACTAGTTCAAAAGCTGTACATTTTCCTGCTCTGTTGAGCTTAAGATGAGCTTGATCTTATTCCAAATATATTCCTTTATCCCCAGTAAAACCAGCTCCCTCTTTGCTTCACTTTGGCTAAGAAGCTTATAAATATATTTGTGAATTATTAACCTAACTGACTAGAACATGACTGCCAACATTAAAAAGAGTTCCTTCCAGAGGGAAGATCCTCTAAGCATATGTCATATTTGCTTGTGGATGGAGGACCATTGAGAGACTTTGCACAATACATCTGAGCTGATCTCTTTCCACATGGGAATTGAAATTGAGAACTGCAGTTATACTTGCATCTGTATTGCCCTGCATGAACTTGCCTCACACATATCACTCTTTGTTTATAAAGACTTCTTTTTTCTGCAAAATGCAACAGAATGCTAGCTATGTAGCTGATGTAAGCAAATTTAAATCAGGACTCTGAATTCTTCGGGATTTCCCTGGTGGTTCAGTAGTTCAGACTCTGTGCTTCCATGTAGGGGACACAGTTTTGATTCTATCCCTGGTTGGGGAACTAAGATCCCACATGCCCCCACTGGGTTCCCCCTACAAAAAAAGACTGAATTCTTGAATTAAATATTGCTATCCATCTAGCCACATAACACTAAGGACAATGAAGGAAAATTAATAATGCTGCCCAATGTAAAATAAGTACAGTTTAAAATAAAATATAATTCAAAATTTAGAGTATATATATTTTTTTTTTTTAATTAATTTTATTTTATTTTTAAACTTTACATAACTGTATTAGAGTATATTTAGAGTCCCAAAATTTCAAACTTAGAAACTTCAAATTTTAGAAACAAGAAACTGATTTTCTATTATTATTATTTATTCCTTTACTTTAAGCTTATGATATTAATTACATAGCCTGAAAATAGCACTTAAATTTTCAGTGTTTATTTATAATTTCCCTAGTTTTCTTTCCCTGGTCCCCAGAATATGTTAGTCATACTCATGCAAAAAGGCATAATCTATGTGGAAATAAATGAATGATCATTTTAAAAAGGTATTCACTAAGGCTGACTTATTGCAGTTTAAGATGTTTATCATCCCTCTGTCGTTTTTGTTCTCTTTTTATTTATATATTGTGCTATCATAGACAACAGATTCTAGATAGGCATTTGAAAGTGCTGGAAGCCCAGATATTAGTCGTTTATCCTTGGTAATCATCCTCATGCTCTTCATTCACTTCAGGCAACTGCAGACTGTCTCGTACTTGTATCTTATTACTTGCAAGTACAGATTGAAAAACTACTTAGCAGAAGTAGGTTTTCACTTGCTGAGAATGTTGGTTTAATTTACACTATATGGCATAGACTATTTTGTGGAAGATGCATCATTTAATTTTCCTGTAAGGAGTAAATTTGTGAAACCTTGGGGTTACGGGCACCAAATATGTAAATTATTCAAGCGATGTATGGATTGCATCCTGGATGACTGCCCAGCTGCCTGCCCTGAGCCTAGCATTGCTAACCTAATACTATGTTCCCTGCTGGTCTTCAGGTGAGACCACTCAATATTAATAGCTTGACAATTCAATAAATCCTTATTAGATTTTTGAAATAAAATTCATATTTTATCACAAGAAAAATTTAAATGTAAATTTTTTTTTTTTCTGCTCTTTGGCTTATCTCTCCCCCCCTACTCTATACTATACCTGTGCTTTATACATCAACCAAATCTTCTCCATGGGCAGAAGTACCTAGTCAACCACAATGAGCAAATGTTAATAAGTACCAGTATGTTCCAAATCCAGTACTTTGGGAGCTAAGTCTCTATTTGATGCAGCTGTACTAACTTAAAATATATATATATATATATATATATATATTACATGTACTTTAAATATCCCTTGAAAATAACAAAAGAAAGCAAACAAACAGAAAAAAGCAAACAAAGAAAAACTGACTCCCTCTTCTAATGATTCCATCTATGATGCTCATCATTTAATAGTGTACTGAATAACCTGTCAATAAAATTGTTAGGGGAACCACTGACTGAAACCTCCCCCTCTAGCCAGGCCCTATAGTAACCACAAGCTACTATCAACCAGAAGAATTTGGTAAAAGTCAAAAGGAGAGAGGAGATGACAGTTCATATGACCTACCAACCTTCCAGAATCCTTCTCACTGGAATCCATGTTGACTGAGGGATATGTGCACCACCAGGAAGGACCCTGAGTCAGAATGACTGGCCAGAGACAACGTGGAAACTAACCCCATCACCATAAACCCCTTCTCTTGGGTTCCTTTATCCTGCTTCTCTCCACCTGGGCACCCCTTTCCAATAAAGTTTTCTGCTTTGTCAGCAAGTGTGTCTCCCCAGACAATTCATTTTCTGAGTGTTAGATAAGAACCCACTCTGGGGCCCTGGAAGGGATCCCCCTTCCTGCAATAAGAGAAAATATTTAAACGTTTATTTTTCAACACACTAGTCATGGCTGTTACTCAGTTTTTAATTAATAGTGCCTGGTGATACAAACAGTAAAAATGCACAGTCAAATGGACCAGCCCTACAACTACATAACACCTCAGAGTCCTAATCTGTAGTGTCAGATATTGTCAATGCTCATGAAACCTAGCAGGGCCCTCCTGAGTACAAAAATCTTCCCAAGTCCCCATTTCCTGTTAGTAGGTCTTCCCTGGTTTCCAAAGGGCAGATTCAAACAGTTACTAATTAAAAAGTGAGAGCAGGCAGAAACAAAGAAAAGCTGTCAAGAAACAACAGTGAAGCAATAAAGCAGAGTCCTAGTTCCTCCTCAAGGGACAGACTCAGCAATGTATCTTTGAGGTCTTGCATAGGAACTAAGGCCCCCCACCTTGGCGGGGGATGGTAACTTCAAGTTGAGCACAAAAATCCCAGAACACTACCCTGCCACTTCATCAGCTGATCAGAATGAAAGGCATCCATCCTGCAGGTCATACTCCAAGTTTTACCTCTAAAACGGTTCCCTGAACACCACTGGGGAGTTTGGCTCGTTGAATATGAGTCGCCTGTTTCCCTTGCTTGGTTGCAACAAACCTTTCTTTGCTCCAAATACTGACATTTCAGTTTGTCAGGATTTAGCGTGCCTCAGGCACAGAAACTTGTGTTTGACAACAATTACTGTGTTTAAGTCACCTGAAATAATACTGGTGGAAATGTTTTGGAAATACTGCTTACATGGAAAGAACTATTGCTGAAATGGATAAAATAAGGTTAATCAGGACAGGGCTTAGTCATAAGTGTGCTTGTTGTACCATTATGGTTATCCTCGTGTGTGTGTGTATGTGTGTGTGTGCATGCATTGCGTGAGAGATAAAGAGCTGATGCTTTAGGTTGGGTTCTCAAGCAGGTCTTTTTAATTAATTAATTTTTGGCCGTGCTGAGTCTTCCTTGCTACATGTGGGTTTTCTCTAGTTGCAGAGAGTGGAGGCTACTCTCTAGCTATGGTGCATGGACTTCTCATTGTGATGGTTTCTCTAGTTACAGAGCACAGGATCTAGAGCACATGGACTTCGGTAGTTGTGGTGCACCGGGATTAGTTGCCCTGAAGCATGTGGAATCTTCCTGGAGCAAGGGTTCAAACCTGTGACCCCTGCATTGGCAGGCAAATTCTTAGCCACTGGACCACGACCAAAGTCCCACAAGCAGGTCTTAAACAAGAATTTGGATCCAAGGGGCTTCCTAAGGAAGTGCTTGAATTTAGACTGATAAGGAAGTGAAGGAAACAGGGCAGGGCTGAAGAAATAGCTGAATCAGTTTGTGACTTGGGAAAGTCCCAGCACAAGTATCCCCTGTTCACTGCGTTTGCCAGCACAGTAGTTCCATAGCTCAAGAGCAGCAATTAAAAGTTTAAATACTTTGCTATAGACAATAGAAAAGTCTTTAAAAATCAGAAGATGGGTACACACAAAGAATAAAAGGGCTTGATTTGGATAAGGGTGAAGAGCTGATATGTCAACGTCACTCTGTAGATGACATTAGAGAAAACGATCTTCCTCACTTATAATAGCTTGACTCTTCACTGTTCCTGCCACTCTTCTTACCAGTGCAGCATCTGTCATTACTCAAATGTAGATGAAAAAGACTTAAACACAAATTTCCTTAAAGAAAGATAAAAAATCTGCTTAAGTATTCATTAAAAGGTGACTTCAACCAGACTCTAGATTCTTTCTTCACAGATATAAAAGATGGAGATACAAGGAGAGAGGAAAATTTAACGAGTGTCGTGTCCAGGCTTATGATATCATTATAATTTGTCTGGAACTTTCTTGGTCTCCATTACTATCAATTGCAGATATGGAAATATTTTGTGTCATTTTTTTGTCTTTAATTTTCATGTAACAATAGTCACTTGCTGCTGCTGCTGCTAAGTCGCTTCAGTCGTGTCCGACTCTGTGAGACCCCATAGACGGCGGCCCACCAGGCTTCCCTGTCCCTGGGACTCTCCAGGCAAGAACACTGGAGTGGGTGCCATTTCCTTCTCCAGTGCCTAAAAGTGAAAAGTGAAAGTGAAGAGGCTCAGTCGTGTCTGACTTCTAGTGACCCCATGGACTGCAGCCCACCAGGCCCCTCCAACCATGGGATTTTCCAGGCAGGAGTACTGGAGTAGGGTGCCATTGCCTTCTCCGAATAGTCACTTAGTGTACACTTTGTATGGAAATTTTCTACTTATAAGAAATTCAGAGAATATGTTTCAAATATAGACATAAGTGGTCGTATTATCCATAATAAAGCCAGTAACCATAATAACAAATATAGAACATCACCCCTTCTGATGCCAGTCAAACACGACTGCCATTACCAAGTTCTAGTTTTAAAGAAGAAATAGAAAGTAGAATCAGGCCTTTTTCCTTCTTTTAAGAACACAGCCTAACATTTGCAAATATTACTTCCATTCACATACCATTTGCAAGGATTTAATCCAATGATATGATCATATAATGGCTTCAAGCAAGACTGAGAAATATAAGAAATGTAAGGTCAGTCACTGCAGAAATTAGAAGTTACTATTATTGCAATGAAGAAGTGGGGATCAGTTCAGTTCAGTTCAGTCGCTCAGTTGTGTCCGACTCTTTGCGACCCCATGAATCACAGCACACCAGGCCTCCTTGTTCATCACCAACTCCCGGAGTTCACTCAGACTCATGTCCATCAAGTTAGTGATGCCATCCAGCCATCTCATCCTCTGTTGTCCCCTTCTCCTCCTGCCCCCTATCCCTCCCAGCATCAGAGTCTTTTCCAATGAGTCAACTCTTCACATGAGGTGGCCAAAGTACTGGAGTCTCAGCTTTAGCATCATTCCTTCCAAAGAAATCCCAGGGCTGATCTCCTTCGGAATGGACTGGTTGGATCTCCTTGCAGTCCAAGAGACTCTCAAGAGTCTTCTCCAACACCACAGTTCAAAAGCATCAATTCTTCGGCGCTCAGCTTTCTTCACAGTCCAACTCTCACATCCATACATGACCTCTGGAAAAACCATAGCCTTGACTAGACGGACCATTGTTGGCAAAGTAATGTCTCTGCTTTTCAATATGCTATCTAGGTTGTTCATAACTTTCCTTCCAAGGAGTAAGCGTCTTTTAATTTCATGGCTGCAATCACCATCTGCAGTGATTTTGGAGCCCCCAGAAATAAAGTCTGACACTGTTTCCACTGTTTCCCCATCTATTTCCCATGAAGTGATGGGACCAGATGCCATGATCTTCATTTTCTGAATGTTGAGTTTTAAGCCAACTTTTTCACTCTCCTCTTTCACCTTCATCAAGAGGCATTTGAGTTCCTCTTCACTTTCCGCCATAAGGGAGGTGTCATCTGCATATCTGAGGTTATTGATATTTCTCCCGGCAATCTTGATTCCAGCTTGTGCTTCTTCCAGCCCAGCATTTCTCATGATGTACTCTGCATATAAGTTAAATAAGCAGGGTGACAATATATAGCCTTGACGAACTCCTTTTCCTATTTGGAACCAGTCTGTTGTTCCTTGTCCAGTTCTAACTGTTGCTTCCTGACCTGCATACAAATTTCTCAAGAGGCAGGTCAGGTGGTCTGGTATTCCCATCTCTTTCAGAATTTTCCACAGTTGATTGTGATCCACACAGTCAAAGGCTTTGGCATAGTCAATAAAGCAGAAATAGATGTTTTTCTGGAACTCTCTTGCTTTTTTGATGATCCAATGGATGTAGGCAATTTGGTTTCTGTTTCCTCTGTCTTTTCTAAAACCAGCTTGAACATCTGGAAGTTCATGGTTCGTGTATTGCTGAAGCCTGGCTTGGAGAATTTTGAGCATTACTTTACTAGCGTGTGAGATGAGTGCAATTGTGAGGTAGTTTGAGCATTCTTTGGCATTGCCTTTATCAGCAAACAAACAGCAATATGTCCAGTGAACACTTTTCTTTTTCTGGTGCATATGTTTGTTTTCTCTTTTTATAGGTCATATTGCTTGCTATTGTTTTTATGTTCGTTTTGATTTATTAAATTATACTTGCTTTATGGTTAATTAGCTTCAGACTAGAGTTAATTCTAGCTATAACCTTGTGATTATTTATTTGTACTTTATCTTTTTACAATATCAAAATCAGAGTAATTTCATTTCTTAAAAGGACACAAAGTCTTCTTATCTATAACTTTTCCTTCAGAATCCCTTTAGCCTCTCTCACAGCATATTATATATATGCCTCATTTTCAGTTATTCTGAGATAATTTATAGTTTTAACTTTCCAAGATTAAAAGTACATGATTTAAAATCCTTACGTGTACATGGGAAAAAATCTTAAGCATGTCATTTAGGACCATAGGCAACATGGACCCAACTTGTCATATTACCTTCTTTAGTTAATTTTCCTATTTTGTCTTTATTTATTTCACTATAAATTCCTAAAAAAACCAGCATAGGAAATCCTTACATTTAACCATGAACGATTTTAACTCTTGATGCATTTTTTTTAGCTTCATAATATTTATTGGGTTTCTTGGTTTCTCTGAACCTTCACTCATTTGCTAAGAAGTAATCAATACTGCCTAACTCTTGAAGAGACTATTTGTGACAAAGAACACAATGAAGCAACTAAATGAATGTTATTTAGGGAGTGTGGGGGGAAATTAAGCGATTTAACTATTTGGAAAAGGACTTAAGTGCATGAAGAAATTTAATCATATTTTCCCAGGAAAATTCAGAATTTTGTCATGAAAGTTTGTGCCAGATTTTCTCATGGTTCTTCTGTTTTATTTTTAATATTTCTATATAGTGTTTTTATTTAAAATTTCTCAATTATTCATGTTCTGTTATTCATTATCTTTTCTGTAAATTCTTATACATTGATCATGGTGACTTTTTGTGTTTATAATGTATGTCTTCTCTCAGTGTCAGTGGAAAAGAAAATTGATAATGTATATTTAAAATATTCATCATAATCCTAAGTCTTGAATTGTTGTAAACTATCTTTATTTTGGGGCTTCCCTGGTGGCTCAGTTGTGAAGAATCTGCCTGCCAATGCCGAAGATGCAGGTTTGATTCTGGGTCAGGAAGATCTCCTGGAGAAGAAAATGATAACCTAGTCCAGTATTCTTACCTGGGAAATCCCATGGACAGGTGGGCTACAGTCCAGGGAGTTGCAAAAGAATTGTATGTAACTTAACAACTAAACAACAACAACCTTTATATTTCCAATCCTCACTCCTTGGTTTATGGCATTAAAATGGGAGCTATAGTGGATCTCAATATTTGGTCTTTGTCTTTCTATACTACTTTGTTTCAGGTGCTTCAGAAGATGAGTTTTGTAGATCAAAAGAGTAGTTAAGTAATTCGCTGTTAATAGGACATCAGTTCAGTTCAGTCGCTCAGTCATGTCCGACTCTTTGCAACCCCATGAATTGTGCACGCCAGGCCTCCCTGTCCATCACCAACTCCCGGAGTTCATTCAAACTCACGTTCATTGAGTTGGTGATGCCATCCAGCCATCTCATCCTCTGTCGTCCCCTTCTCCTCCTGCCCCTAATCCCTCCCAACATCAGAGTCTTTTCCAATGAGTCAACTCTTCGCATGAGGTGGCCAAAGGACTGGAGTTTCAGCTTTAGCATCATTCTTTCCAAAGAACACCCAGGGCTGATCGCCTAGAGAATGGACTGGTTGGATCTCCTTGCAGTCCAAGGGACTCTCAAGAGTCTTCTCCAACACCACAGTTCAAAAGCACCAATTCTTCGGCACTCAGCTTTCTTCACAGTCCAACTCTCACATCCATACATGACCTCTGGAAAATCCATAGCCTTGACTAGATGGACCTTTGTTGGCAAAGTAATGTCTCTGCTTTTCAATATGCTATCTAGGTTCATCATAGCTTTCCTGCCAAGGAGTAAGCGTCTTTTAATTTCATGGCTGCAGTCACCATCTGAAGTGATTTTAGAGCCCCAAAAAATAAAGTCTGACACTGTTTCCACTGTTTCCCCATCTATTTCCCATGAAGTGATGGGACCAGATGCCATGATCTTTGTTTTCTGAATGTTGAGCTTTAAGCCAACTTTTTCACTCTCCACTTTCACTTTCATCAAGAGGCTTTTTAGTTCCTCTTCACTTTCTGCCATAAGGGTGGTGTCATCTGCATATCTGAGGTTATTGGTATTTCTCCCGGCAATCTTGATTCCAGCTTGTGCTTCTTCCAGCCCAGCCTTTCTTATGATGTACTCTGCATATAAGTTAAATAAGCAGGATCACAATATAGAGCCTTGATGTACTCTTTTTCCTATTTGGAACCAGTCTGTTGTTCCTTGTCCAGTTCTAACTGTTGCTTCCTGACCTTCATATAGATTTCTCAAGGGGAATGTCAGGTGGTCTGGTATTCCCATCTCTCAGAATTTTCCACAGTTTATTGTGATCCACACAGTCAAAGGCTTTGGCATAGTCAATAAAGCAGAAATAGATGTTTTTCTGGAACTCTCTTGCTTTTTCGATGATCCAGTGAATGTTGGCAATTTGATCTCTCGTTCCTCTGCCTTTTCTAAAAATGGGACATAATAATACTTAATTAGGGCCTAAACTACTTACCAGTTTCTAACAGTCAATGAATATCCCCTGCTGGGATTTTTTTTTTTTTTTTTTTTTTTTTTTACATGAGAGCTTGTGGCTTAGAAGAGGGAGTAACGCTAAGATAAAATGAGTCTTAGGTTTCAAACTACAAATGTAATTTAGGACTTACAAACAGCTTCTTAAATATTACAAGCTGCTGCTGCTGCTAAATCGCTTCAGTCATGTCCAACTCTTAGCAAACCCATGGACTGCAGCCTACCAGGCTCCACCGTCCACAGGATTTTCCAGGCAAGAGTACTGAAGTGGGGTGTCATTCCTTCTCCAATGCGTGAAAGTGAAAAGTGAAAGGGAAGTTGCTCAGTCATGTCCGACTCTTAGCAACCCCATGGACTGCAGGCCACCAGGCTCTGCCATCCACGGGATTTTCCAGGCAAGAGTACTGGAGTGAGGTGCCATTGCCTTCTCTGATTACAGGCTAGATTTTACATTTACAATAATAGGTTTAAGTTTGTTTTCATTTGGTTTTTGCTTTTTTTTTTTTTTTTTTGCCAAAGTGAACAAATACTACACTTTGTGGGAGTAAAATTCCAGCTCAAGGAGACACAAGGAAACTAAGCTGAGATTCGATAGTGTTGAACTGTATGTGAAAAATTAAAGAGTGCCTAGATTTTGCTAGTACTGCATTTTTATTTCTCTTACTTTAACTTTTTTCTCCATAGGGTAAAACATTCTCCATTCTGCTATAATGCAATGTGTGTATCCCTAAAAATCACCAAGCTATGCAAAATTGCACAATGAAATAGCACCATGGTTTATGGGGGAGAAGGCTCTGGGACACAAGTGAAAACTTCATCAGTGATGCATAAAAAGAAAAATATATAACTTAATTCAAAAAGTGTAGCACAGTAATAGACATTATCTTGTTAGGAAATATATAGATATACTACTATATATATATATATATATATCTCACCTTGAATATAAACTGAAGCTTGCTTGTAAAATTGAAAGCTTGTGTCCTGTGAGCTATGGTGAAGTGGTGGAAGAAGAGTTATCTGTAATTGGACAGAAAGTTGTAACAGCACAAGCACAAGGGTCTAACTCAAAAAGTATATGGTGAAGTGATGTACATCATAGATATTTAGAGCTTGTGTGTCTATTTTGTGTATTCCTATTCCTCTCAGGTCAGCCAGGTGCAGTTTGTTGCATTATTTCCATGGATGAAATCATGCATTAAAAAGCACATTGCATTATTCTCAAATTATTTCTTAATATATAGTTGCCTTGGAACAAATTTACATTTTGGAAAGATTTATTACAACAGAATTGCCTCTGTGTGTGTGTGAGTATTTTGCAGTAGGCACAGAATGCGTAAAGGCATATCTTGGTCACTGTTCTTTTGACTGGTATTAGAAGATGAAGAAAGTCAATAAAAGGAAGATTTAAGGATAAGGATATAAGGTAGAAATGTTCACTGCTCACTAGCCCTTATAGGCTTGACACTGGGAAACAATGAAATTAATTATGTATGGCTTAAATAGTCATAAATGTATTCATGTTAAAGGGATGAATTTATGAAGTATCCAACAAAGGCAAAACTAATATTTTGATGGGAGTTTCCTGCTATTGGAGTTTTGAGTTTGTCCTGAATCTAAAACAGTTGACAAAGATAGGTTAGCAAACCAGAAAAGTTCTTTTCTGTTTCTAATTTCTTCATGATAATCCTAAAGAGTGTGCTAATCCACAGCTGGAATGAAGTGGTTTAATGAAGTGATTCATTAAATTTGTATTCTAGTTTTTTTAAACATCAATTTAGCTAGTAATTACTATCACATAAAGGGGTGAGAGTAAGTATAGTTTCTAATTTTTAAGACATGCTCTGTTTCTACTGCATTGACAGGTTCTTTACCACCTGAGCCACCAAGATAGGCATGTGTTTCTTACCAAAATCATTGATGATGTTGACAAGAACTTATAATTGTTTTTGTACTATTGTAAATGAAACAACTGATAAATTTGGAGCTGGAATAGTTCAGTTTTAGATGGCAGAAAGATATTTTGATGGGAAAAAGTCCACAATGAGGTCAATGGGGGTGGAGGTGTGGGGGGAATAAAACCTCCCAAACAAATTTACGGTTATAAGTTACCAATTTAGAAATGAACTGACAAATGATTGCAGCCTGGAACATTAGAATGAATTGGATTATCAACTACTTTCAGGCATTTGGGGGAAAATTTCCAGTTTGAGTTAAACTAGGATCATTTTATTACTGTTGTCATTTTCAAGTTTAACCATAACCCTCTATAAAGTTATCATGTCTGAATTTGATTCTACTCATGCAAAAAGCAGGTGTTGGCATATTTACTGGAACCATTCAGGTTAAGTTTCACGGTAACTGAGCACACGTTGGTGCAGATTACTGGGTTTGCTGTATATATTTGATTTTAATTTTGAGCACCCACAAGTTATAGTTGTGCTCTGCTCAGTTGCCTCAGTTGTGTCCGACTTTTTGCAACCCTATGGACTGCAGTCCGCCAGGCTCCTCTGTCCATGGGATTCCCCAGGCAAGAATTCTGGAGTGGGTTGTCATGCTCTCCTCCAGGGGATTTTCCCAACCCAAGGATCAAATCTGCATCTCCTGTGTCTCCCACATTGCAGAGAATTCTTTATCCACTGAGTCACCAGTACATTACACTCTTCAACCTCACTGAGAAATAAACTTTTATTTGCTGTAGCCTTCTGTTCTGTCTGCACCACCTCATTCCGATGGAATGTAAACATACATCCTTCAAGTTTTTTAGGGCAAAGCTCAATGAATTACTGATGTAAAATAAAAATTAGCTGAACTACTAGTTAATGGGGCTTTCCTGATAGCTCAGTTGGTAAAGAATCCCCTGCAATGTAGGAAACCCCAGTGTGATTCCTGGGTCAGGAAAATGCCCTGGAGTAGGGATAGGCATCCCTTGTGAACTCAGCTGGTAAAGAATCTGCCTACAATGTGGGAGACCTGGGTTAGAATGTGGGAGATCCTTGGGTTGGAAAGATCCCCTGGAGAAGAGAAAGGCTGCTGCTGCTACTACTAAGTCGCTTCAGTCATGTCTGACTCTGTGCAACCCTATAGACAGCAGCCCACTAGGCTCCCCCATCCCTGGGATTCTCCAGGCAAGAACACTGAAGTGGGTTGCCATTTCATTCTCCAATGCATGAAAGTGAAAAAGCGAAAGTGAAGTTGCACAGTCGTGTCCAACTCTTAGCGACCCCACGGACTGAAGCCCACCAGGCTCCTCCATCACCCATTCCATTATTCTGGTCTGGAAAATTCAATGGACTGTATAGTCCATGGGATCGTAAAAAATCAGACACACCTGACTGACTTTCACTCACTAGTTAATGAGGTTTATTTCTTGTATACTTTCTTCCTTGTAAGTGAAAAACACAGAATTGTTACTGCTAAGTTTAGTCACCATGCCATTATTATAATATTATTATTACAATAACCATGTTAAATATTAGAGCCCCAGAACTTATATGTCTCATAACTGGAAGTTTGTACACTTTGACCTGGGCTTTCCCATTGGCTCGGCAGTAAAGTATCCACCTGCGATGCAAGAGACACAAGAGATATGGGTTCAATCCCTGAGTTGGGAAGATCCCCTGGAGGAGGAAATGACAACCTACTCCAGTATTCTTGCTGGGAAAATCCCGTGAACAGAGGAGCCTGGTGGGCTACAGTCCATGGAGTAGCAAAGAGTCGGACATGACTGAGCAACTGAACACACACATATGCTTTGACCTACATCTCCCTATTTCCCCCACCCCTCCAGCCTCTGACAACTACCTCTATTTCTATGAGTATGGTTTTTTAAGTGTACTCTATGGACTCTAGCCCACCAGGCTCCTCTGTCCATGGGATTCTCCAGGCAAGAATACTGGAATATATATATATATATATATATATATATATCCATTTATCCATTCAAAGACACTTAGGTTGTTTCCCTACCTTTACTATTGTGAACAATGCTGCAATGTACATAAGGATGCTAGTGAATATCTCTTTGAAATAGTGATTTTGTTTCTTTCTTGTATATACTCAAAAGTGGGATTGCTGGATCATATTATAGTTTCATTTTCACTTTTTTTTTTAAGGACCTCCATATTGTTTTCCAGAAGGGCTGTACCAATTTTCATTCCCACCAACAGAGTATATTCATTATTATTATAATACCTATCTTTTTGGATAATAGCCATCCTCACATATCCTGGTAAGATATGTTTTATGTCTTACCAGATATCACAAATAAATAGAAAGATAGAAAGATATCATGTGTTTATGGATTAGAAGAATTAACATTCTTAAAATGCCCATACTATCCAAAGCAATCTACAGATTCAATGAAGTTCCTATCAAAATTCCAATGGTATTATTTACAGAAATAGAAAAAAATTCTAAAATTTATATGTAATCACAAAGATCCCAAATAGTCAAAGCAATCATAAGAAGGAAGAACAAAGTTGTAGGCAAAATACTAGATTTCAAATTGCACTACAAAGCTTCCATAGTGGAAACAGTATGTCACTGACATAAAGAGACGCAGACACTAGGGCAACAGAGTGAAGCGCCCAGAAGGAAACCCGTATATATGTAAACAGTCAACTGATATTTGACAAGGGAACTAAGAATACACAGTGCAGAAAGAATGGCGTCTTTAATAAATGATGTTAGGATACTGGATGTTCACATGCACAATAATGTTTTTGGACTTCTATTTTACGTAATTCACAAAAATTAATTCAAAAGACTAAAATGTAAGACTTGAACACCCATCCCCCCAAAAATTCTCCTAGAAGAAAACACGGAGGAAAAGCCCTTTGATGTTGGTCTCAGCAATGATTTTTTTTTAATATGGAACAGAAAGCACTGGCATGAAAAGCAAAAATAAAGACCTACAACCACATCAGTCTTAAAAGCTTGCACATAGCAAAAGAGACAGTCAACAAAATGAAAGGGAAACTTACAGAGCAGAGAAAAATTTTTGAACTCATGAGTTTTTAGCAAAGAAAGATCTATGCTATTATCTCCCAGAAACATGAAGCTATCTTTGCCTATTTTTTCACATTGAAAATTGTTGATTTAATCCACACCTACTGTAAATGACAACATTTTTTTTTTAATAAGAAAGCTATTTTCTTTGACTTACAACTTTCTTCAGAAAGTCATGAGGATTTTTTACTTATGTATAATTTTTTTCCTCCTTTTAGTATATAAGCTGATATATTAATGCCTGAAAAATAAAACTATTTGTCTTCTTTCTAGGTAAAATGCAATAGAATCACTGCTTTTCTCTGGTAGAGGACCAGGTTCAATTGTGTTTACTTTGTAACGATTTTAACTTGAAGATAAAATTAACAACAAAGATGTATTTAGTTTCACAGAAAACATTTTAACAAAATGAGACAGAAGGCTATATATTCTCTGATAACTTTTGTAGTGTCTGAAAAATGTTTGAGGAGCAAAATCACACAAATGGAAATCTGGGCAATAGCTTGTATTTGAGATGATATATGACTTCCATGACTGTTGGCTCCTTTCTTCCTTGTGAATTTCTGCCCAGGTGTGACTTTTTGATGATTTCAAGCATGCTGAAATATTGATCCTTTAATGTACAATTTTAATTGAATTGAAATATTATTTTATCTATTACTAATTACTCAGGGATTTAAAAAAATTCACACCTAAAAAATTATGTGACTTTTTGCTATTTTGTCAGAAAGAATAACTGTACTGTTTAAATGGCAGGCAGGGGCAAGGCGGGGAGGCAAAAAAACACCCCTCCTAACAATGTAAACAATTTCTTTTTTTAATTTATTTTTTAATTGAAGGAAAAAATTTTCTTCTAGATTTAATACTTACTGGGTACATTTTATAAAATTTTGAAGCTGTATTAAGTCAAATGTCTGGGAAAACTATACAATTGGTAATTGCTCTGATTGTATTTATTCCGGGAAATAAACACAGACTGTGTATTGAACTCTCTGAAAGTCATGATACATCTCAAATGAAGACTCTATGGTACTATTGATATTATTATTATTTTGTTTTTTCCAGAGTCAGCCTCTATTGAAACTTCAACAAGCTGTTCTACTAGTCTCTGTATAGAACTTGGCAAGGGTTACAACTAGCAGTTGACAGCAGAAGTCATTTCTCTTTGACAGAATCTATAAAGCCAAACACTGTAATAACTTCTCTGATGGAATTTTAGTGGTGAAACTCTTTGTCTTGTTACTATTGCTATTCAATTCCAACTGGGTCTTCACCTAGCGGGAATGATAATGATGCTCTGTGGTTTCTGTTTCCACCTGTGACCCCTGATCAACTGGAGAGTGGCAAATTTTCCTCAAAATGAATTTGATACTGGGAAAATTATGCTGTCAGAGAAAGTCCTCTTCCTCTAAGGACCTCTCTGGCCTTCTATAGTAACAAGAGGCAAACTCATCCTTTACCAGGTGCTTTTTCTTTTTTTTTTTTTTCCTCTCTCTAAACTTTAACACAGACAATTGGAAAGGATCATTTACAGCATCCATCTACAACTTCAGGCCAAGATGCTTGAGAAGAAAAGAACATAACAACAATCATTTAGGTTTTCTCCCTTTTCCATATGCTCGAGTTTAGCTTTACATGTGTTTTTCTTCTAATTGATCTAATGGTAAATTTCAACAGTGAATGAGGATGCTTTATACAGCAATTTTGAAATTAATACCTGGAAAGTCCTTGTGCTTGTACTTTAAACTTAGAAGCATGGTTTCTCAAAATAGTCATTTAGGATACCCTCACTCGGATAAATCATTATCATAAGTATGAAACAAAATAGAAGACTATAGTATAATATTATGTTTTCAAGGACAGTGCTCCTTAGTTCATGATTTCCTTCTGATATAGCAACAAAATTTATGCCTAATAAGTGAAGCTTTGTAAATTGGACCATAACAAGTCAATGATTTAAGAAAAAAGTAAGTGGATTAAAATAAAACATGTCTTTGAATTTTCATTAAATATATGTGTGTGTGTATATATATATATATATATATATTTATTTAAATCAAAATATTTCTTCCTGGTCACCAGAAGATTAGTTTATCATCATTACATTTGGAATTCACATTTTATTAGGGCATGTCCGATGAGAAAATTTTAAATCTGAAAATATTTTGCCTTTTTAAATCATAAAGCTTGGCTTAATCTAATTGGAAGTTATACATGCATATCCCCCTGAAACAGAACCCAACTTTGTATTATGAAATAGATAATGCAATCATGGCTTAAATATATGAACAAAAATCTAAGCTTTGTGTGTGTGACTAATAGGCTATTCAAGAGTTGAAAAAGGGTTCTAAAATGCGATAAATTTTATCAATAGTATAACCGACCACAGGACTGTAAATTCTATATGTGAAGTTAAATGGTAACAGGAATATTGATAGTTTTCCACAGGAGTGCAGGAGCATTTATTATGATTTACATAATTTTAAGAGGAAAGCAAAGCCAAATTTTATGTTGTTTTAGTAATTGAAAATCTATTAAATAATTCAAACCAAAGACTATAAACTGATAACAGGACTGAAATATCAGCATTTCCAATTTTAATAACTTCTTTATTTTAGTAAGTTGAGACACCTATCACTTTTATGTTTAAATAAAGGCTGATATCTTTTAAAGTTCCTAATCTGAATCTGAACTTTTACTAGTGTGTTCTATTATAAATATTACATTAAAATTATTACATTATCATAATTATTAAAGTTAAATGTTTTGAAACAAAATCACTCCCAAACATATCTTAAATCTAAAAAGAAAGTTCAGCTGTGACTTAGAACAAGTATAGAACTATAACTGTAAAAATGTGTATTCTGTGGGAAATCACAATAGCAGAGCAGAAATGAATTAAATTAATAAGTAAAAGTTTATTGTTCAAGCCTTATCCCATCTTTTTGCCCTACTTCCAGCTAATTCTCACTAAGGATGAGTGATAATGAGAAGGAAAAATGATGAGGATACTTATAATAATATTGGTTGGTCATTATAATAATGATGGAAACCTCTCCCCATTTCTATATCCTATCGCTTATGACCTCCTAACACACTCTTCGTGTATCCTGGTAGAAAAGGACAATGTTACGAAAGCTTATCATTCTTCTCTTGAGTCTCTGAGAGATGTGTCCTCACCCTCTGAGCCTCCCCAAATCCCACTTATTTATACTCTAACACGTACTATCTGTGCTAAGTCACTTTAGTCGTGTCGCACTCTTTGTGACCCTACGGACTGTAGCCCAACAGACTCCTCTGTTTTGGGTTTCTCCAGGCAACAGTACTAGAGTGGGTTGACATGTTCTCCTCCAGGGGATCTTCCCAACCCAGGGGATCCAATCTGTGTCTCTTATGTCTCTTGCATTGGCATGCAGGTTCTTTACCAGTAGCACCAACTGGGAAGCATACTCTAACATATATTTAAATAACTACTTGCTAACACCACATCTCTTATACTTTAAGAACCTATACCCTGAATTTTGTTGGATATCGAAGAAGCCCCATCTCTACCTTCAATATTTTGAGAGTTCAATAATGGAAAAATCCTGAATTCAGCTTCTGAATCTCTAGACATAGGCTACAATGTGTGTGAGTGTTAGTTGCTCAGTCTTGTCTGACTCTTTGTGACCCCAGGCTCCTCTGTCCATGGAATTCTCCAGGCAAGAATACTGGAGGAGGTAGCCATTTCCTTCTCCAGTGGATCTTCCCAACCCAGGATTGAACCCATGCCTCCTGGACTGCAGTCAGATTCTTTACTATCTGAGCTACTAGGGAAGTTCCATAGACTACAATAACACTGTCCAATTTAATATGGATCTTCTTCGTAAAAATGAGTATATGTGATAGCTAACTAGCATTGAGAAGTTATTATTGTTAAACTTCAGTTATTTTGAATATTGAATATGGAGAAAAACCCAATGTATTGATGGTCTAAAGAATGGAAGTGTGAAGGGAAGGCACATCGTTTATTTTACTCTGACTGCTTTCAAGATTATCTCTTTGTTTTTCAGTTTGTCTGGCTCATACGTGGGTCAAGAGTGATAGAGATGGGATGGGTTTATAAATCTGCAATTGTGTTTTCTTGATTCTTTTTTGTGTTTTTTTTTTGATTTTCTAATGGCCCTCATCTTCTAATGGCTCTAATTCTGATGGCCTCAGGTCCCTTCCTTTACCTCCCACTGAGAGAAAGAGTGTTTATGCTTTCTTTTTAGAATTTTGGCTGGTTTATTATTACTGTCTTTTAAAAAACCTTTTTAGGTTATTTTTAAATATGTCTCTTGTATATTGTATGTAGGTGAATCTTGCTTTGAAAACAGTCTGTTACTTTCCTTAGTTTTTGAATTTCTGATCCATGTTGGTTTTTTTTTCATGTAACTGAATACTTATGTATATTTGATTAATCAGAGAGAGCCTTTTCTAATTTATTTTTCTATGTGTATGCTTTGGGGGATTTTGCAATCAGCTAATGTGGGAGAAGGTAATGGCACCCCACTCCAGTATTCTTGCCTGGAAAATCCAATGGAAGGAGGAGCCTGGTAGGCCTCAGTCCATGGGCTCACGAAGAGGTGGACAAGACTGAGCGACTTCACTTTCCCTTTTCACTTTCATGCATTGGAGAAGGACATGGCAACCCACTCCAGTGTTCTTGCCTGGAGAATCCCAGGGATGGGGGGAGCCTGGTGGGCTGCCATCTGTGGGGTCGCACAGAGTTGGACACAACTGAAGCAACTTAGCAGCAGTAGCAGCAGCAATGTGTTTTCATTTCAGTGTTTTATATTTTTGATGCAATAGTTTGGGGATGCATGTTTTTTTATGAAGGCCTTCTGAAACTATGGAATAATTTTCATGATTCTTTTTTTTAAATTTTATTTTATTTTTAAACTTTACATAACTGTATTAGTAGAAATCACTCTTATGCCTGAACTTTGATACCTTTAATGGTTGGTATTTGGTAGAATGGAAGAAGGTCCTCCTTTTTTTTTTTTTTTTTTCCCTCTTTTTCTTGGAAAACATTAAGTTCCTTCTCTCCCCTCAGATTTCCTTCACAGCTCAATTTCCAAGCAAGTAGTTTCTCTCCTTTCCATCTAAGCATCTTCTCCCCAGAAGATTGATCCATTTTTTCTTCCATTTTTTTTTTTTTCCACAAACTAACTTGGTCTACATAAAATTTGAGCCAAGAGTTAAGGATTATAACTGGTGAAAATTGATTACTATTTTTTTCTACTTCTGGGATTTCAAGTTAGTAGTATTCCCTGTTTTCTGCTTACACTAATACTTGAATTTTGTATGATGTGATTGATACTTGTTGATTTGTATAGTTGTTAGATATTATGTTGAGAGATTTGTATTTACACATTTGCCATTACCTTGGTTGGGCTTCCCAGGTGGCTCAGTGGTAGAGAATTCCTTACAATGCCAAAGAGTCAGGAATTGATTCCTGAGTCAGGAAGATCCCCTGAAGGAAAAACATGGCAACTCACTCCAATATTCTTGCCTGGAAAATCTCATGGACAGAGGAGCCTGGCAGGCTACAGTCCATGTGGTCACAAAGGGTCAGACATGACCTAGCATGTATGCAAACAATGAAATACATTACCTTGATTACTTACAGTTTTGTTGAATTTCTTTTATGTATAGCACTTATGATGGATTTGTTTAATTACATAAAATTTTTAAACATTTTTTGTAACCATGCCATCTCAGAAATAAGTGCCATTAAAAAATGGTAACAATGGTCATCAAACTGGGTAAGCAATAAAAAGACCCATGGAGAGAGGCTGTTGATTAGTTGCTAAGTCATGTGTCCCATTCTTCTTGTGACCCAGGGACTTCTGTCCATGGATTTCCCAGACAAGAATACTTGAGTGGGTTGCGATTCCCTTCTCCAGGGGATCTTCCTGACCCAGAGACTGAACTGGTGTCTCCTGCATTGTAGGTGGATTCTTTACTTCTGTGCCACCAGGGCAAAGTCTAGAGGTCAGTCAATCTACAAATACAACATTTTCTTGTTTGTTTAAATCTCAACATTAGATGCTTTAATTAGTGTAATGTTTACTAAATATGCAGAGCCATTTTATTTAAGTATCTATCTTAAAATTTTTTAGTAAAATGCACACCATTTATTAGCTGAGACTATTTAATGCTGTGGGCTTCCCTGGTAGCTCAGCTGGTAAATACTCTTCCAGCATGCAGACGACTCCAGTTCCATTCCTGGCTCGGGAAGATCCCCTGGAGTAAGGATAGGCGACCCACTCCAGTATTCTTGCCTGGAGAATCCCCATGGACAGAGGAGCCTTGCGGAGTACAGTCCATGGGGTCACAAAGAGTAGGACACTACTGAGTGACTAAGCACAGCAGAGCACAGCAGCACATCGAATGTTGTAACTTCAATCTGGTATAGCATACTGTGGAAAAGGCATCAGTCTTTAAAATGAGACATTGGCCTCATGCCTGCGTTTCACCTCTAATTTTCCAACTGACAAAGTGCCTCTCTTTAAGCATCAAAATGTAAATAGTATTTCTGCTTATCTCAGAGCTCTTCTGTGTTTTACAGCTGTTTCTGAGAAAGATGCTTAGGATTTAATCACTTACTTTAGAATGTGAGGAGTCAGGTGCTCAGAAGTTGTAATGCATTTAATTCAGAGCTTATTCTGAACTGTGTGTGAGCATATTTTAACTTTTATGCATTCATGAGACAATAATTTTATTCCTCTCTTCCATAGAATGCAATTGAACATATGGAATATTTTTTAATTCACCCTGCTTGAATTCACACTACTTTCCTAGTTCCACTGTAACCAAATATTCAGGGTGGTTCTTAAATGCCAAACAAATAATTACTCCTCTTTTGGTATATGACAGGCTGGAAAATAAATTTTATACAGAATATAATTTGAGCTTCCTTTACCGTGCCTAATGTGTTAACTTTAACAATTGTTAAGAGACTTGAAATCAAAGAGGCATCAAAAAGTAATGTAAATAATGTTCATTTATTACTTGATGAATAGCACTATATAATGAATAGCACTATATATATTTGACATGTTTTCAAAACATAAATATTTTTCTGTTATATATTTATTTGGAAGAGATTTTTCTGAAATATTGCAATGTGAATTTTATTAAAATTGAAAATAAATGTTAATATAATAATTAAAATTGGAGATGTATGCAATGGCACTCTTTTTCAGAAGTATTTATAAAGGAACAAATGTTGATATATTAGAAATCATAGTTCTAATAATATATTGATGAAGCTATGCATATTCCACTTATTTATTATCTCTACGGGGGGAAAATACGTTCTGACCAGTGATAGGAAATATAATTTTGTCCCAGAAAGTATGAACATGGTCAAAGGATAATGGTGGTGTATCAGAAGAACACAGGAGACTTTAAAAGTGTGTGGGGGGGATTCGTACCAATTTGGGTATAATTTTAGCATCAATCTCAATAAAGATATTGGTAAGTGATCATCAATTAATAACCAAAATTCTATAAATGCACTGTAATCTACTAAGTAAATGAAGAAGAAATGAAAGCTCTCCTTTATAGAATACTGTCAAATAATATATAAGAAAGAAATGACTGAGCTAAAAATTCATCAGTGAGTGCTAAAACTTGTGGCAGAAAATTTTGATGATAAATTAGATTATCATAGTCTTAGATTATCCCACTACAAATTGCTTATTTGTAACAAAGAGAAAAATGATAATTTTGCAACAGAGAAATACCAGAGACTCTGTCTTAAACTAGAGGTTAAAGTTATTATTACTACCTTTCTGATGCTCTTTTTACTATGACTAACAATGTGTTCATGCTTGCTCAGTTGCTCAGTCATGTCCAACAGTTTGTAATCCCTTGGACTGTAGCCCTCCAGGTTCCTTTGTCCATGGGATTTCCAGGCAAGAATACTGGAATGGGCTGGCATTTCCTCCTCCAAGGGATCTTCCTGACACAAGTATGGAACTGGTATCTCTTATGTTTTCTGAATTGGCAGATAAATTCTTTAGCACTGTGTCACCTGGGTTGTTATATCAAACTAACATCATTTGACATCTGATGTGATGCACTTAGAAAGATACAGTATTGCTTTTGTTGCATTTATTCCAAGAATTCATAACATGAATATAATCAATCCAATTAGACAGACATTAAAATATTGATCCATTTTTTCAATTATGTGAAGATCATAGAAGGTCAAAACAAAACCAAACAAAAAAGACCAGAGAACTGTTTCAGATTAAAGTAGACTATGGAGGCATGAAAGCTAAATGTTATATATCACCCTTAATTGGGTCCTAGAGCAAAAATAAATAGTTAAACTAAAGCCATTCTACAAACTATGTTCTTCAAACAATGTCACATTCATTGACCTGTGAATATTGGCTCTGGATGAGAATATGTTATTACACCAAAGTAAAATTTATCCATTTTATTAATTATATTGTTGTGAGATCATGTCCAATGTACTTAGAAATAAAGGGGCATTAAGATTCCCTGGAGAAGGAAATGGCAATCCACTCCAGTATTCCTTCCTGGGAAATCCCATGGACAGAGGAGCCTGGCAGGCTACAGTCCAGGGGATCACAAAGAGTCAGACACAATTTAGCAACTAAACTGCAGCAGCATATCTTCTTTTCACTCTCAAATGATACAGAAACAATAACGTATGTATGCACATATAGGGGCTTTCTTGTGGCTCATCAGTAAAGGAACTGCCTGTAATGCAGGAGATGAGAGTTCAATGGCTGGGTCAGGAAGATGCACTGGAGGAGGGCACAGCAATCCACTCCTGATTCTTGCCTGGAGAATCCCATGAACAGAGCATCCTGGAGGGTTACAGTCCATAGGGTCGCAAAGACTTGGACACAACTGAAGCAACTGAGCATGTGTATAAATATACACATATAACACATAGATGTCATCTCCAAGAGAGAGGGAGAGAATGGAAAAAACAAATGGGACAAAATGTTAACAAATGATAAATCTTAGTATATAGAAATTTTTGGTACCACTCTTGCAATAGTCCTATGTTTTAACATATAAAAATAGTAGGTACACAAAGGATTTATAAGTTAAATAATAAAAAAATAAATTTTGTTAATGACAATAGTACTTATAAAAACTTGAAAATGAGTACCTAAGTATGATCATTTATTTCCAGAAATAGCTACAACTTCATTTTAAGTATATATACTATTATGTGTTATAAATTATAAATTCAATCATTTAAAATGAATAACTATTTTTCTCTGTTGATCAGAATATTCATGACAGGTTTATTGTTAACTTGGGGAATGGGTACTTGGAGGGCTTATGTGAGCTCAGTCGCTCAGTTTTGTCCTACTCTTTGCAGTCCCATGGATTGCAGCCCACCAGGCTACTCTGTTCATGGGATTTCCTAGGCAAGAACACTGCAGTGGGTTGTCATTCCTACTCCAGGGGCTCTTCCCGACCCAGAGATCGAATCCACCTCTCTTGTGTCTCTTACATCTCCTGCATTGTAAGCAGATTCTTTACCACCACTGTCACCTGGGAAGCTTTACCGATAAATTTAAAAGAAATACTTGTCTCACTGGAATCATTTGCAAAATTTAAGGTTTATATGCATTTTCTGTGCAGATATTTTTGACATTTATATTAGATAGTTAAAGGTTACATTAAACAAAAGTGTGGGAACCACTTGTAGTTCAAATTTGCTTGGTCACTATGAGATGTTTTATTCGTTCTTACCTTTGTAGAAACACTTACTTTGGCCACTACTCCCTGCACACTCTGGTAAGTTTAATAAGTTCACGATGTGTATACCTACATGTATCTTTGTGTTGGTTTTGTGCACCCCTAAGATGTCTCCTTGGTCCCCATTTTCTTTTCTAAATCACTTTATACTTATTCTGATAATAAAGGAGCATCATCAAAACTCAAAAGTTTTTACCACCAATTAAAATTTTAACTAAATATTAACACTATTTTCAGGATTATGTAATGTAGATTATAAGTAATTGAGATCCATGCCAATAATCATGGCACTTACAATATATCTTGGGGCAATGTGCAAGTTGAATGTACATTTGCATTAAACAAAAGATTAGGTTAGCACACCAGAAAACATTCTTCTACTTCATTATTCCCACTTTGATCAATTATCATACTGGAAAATAAAATTTATTTGTGTATTCTTGTTTACAGATAATGTAAAACACTGTCTTTTATTGGTCATTTAAAAATTTAAAATAACAAGCATAGCAGAAGATTCTTCACATAGAATCTTAAAAAAATTATGAAATATTCATGGAAAGATTAGTAGGTATAAAATTGCTTTTTGAAAACTAAAACATTTTGAAAATTGTTTTATAGTTTTTCACATTTTTCAAAATGTAAAACACAATTTAAAGCCCATAATAAGAGTGCAGAAGCATCTATTTGCTGATTATCCATTTATGGACTGCTAGAATTTATGACCATTATATCTACTACTGGGGGCAAGAATCTCTTAGAAGAAATAGACTAGCCATCATAGTCAACAAAAGAGTCTGAAATGCAGTACTTGGATGCAATCTCAAAAATGACAGAATGATCTCTGTTTATTTCCAAGGCAAACCATTCAGTATCAAAGTAATCCAAATCTATGCCCTGACCAATAATGCTGAAAAAGCTGAAGTTGAAGGGTTCTATGAAGATCTACAAGAAGTTCTAGAACTAATACCCCAAAAAGATGTCCTTTTCATTATAGGGCACTGGAATACACAAGTAGGAAGTCAAGAAATACCTGGAGTAACAGGCACGTATGGACTTGGAGTACAGAATGAAGCAGGACAAAGGCTAATAAGAGTTTTGCCAAGAGAACGCACTGGTCATAGCAAACACCCTCTTTCATCAACATGAGAGAAGGCTCTACACATGGACATCACCAGATGGTTAACACTAAAATCAGATTTATTATATTCTTTGCAGCCAAAGATGGAGGAGTTCTATACAGTCAGCAAAAACAAGACTGGGCACTGATTGTGGCTCAGATCATGAACTGCTTATTGCCAAATTCAGACTTAAATTGAAGAAAATGGGGAAAACCACTAGACCATTCAGGTATGACCTAAATCAAATCCCTTACAATTAAACAGTAGAAGTGACATATAGATTCAAGGGATTAGATCTGATAGAACTATGGATGGAGGTTCATGACAATGTACAGGAAGCACAGATCAAGACCATCCCCAAGAAAAAGAAATGCAAAAAGGCATAATGGTTGTCTGAGGGGGTCTTACAAACAGCTATGAAAGAAGAGAAGCAAAAGGCAAAGGAGAAAAGGAAGGATAGACCCATTTTAGTACAGAGTTCCAAAGAATAGTAAGGAGAGATAAGAAAGCCTTCCTCAGGTATCAGTGCAAAGAAATAGAGGAAAACAATAGAATGGGAACAACTAGAGATTTCTTCAAGAAAATTAGACATACCAAGAGAACATTTCATACAAAATGGGCTCAATAAAGGACAGATGTGCCTAACAGAAGGAGAAGATATTAAGAAGATATTAAGAAGAGATGGCAAGAATACACAGAACTATACAAAAAAGATCTTCACTATCCAGATGGTGTAATCAGGATGTAATCAGTGGTGTAATCACCACTAATCAGGATGGTGTAATCACTCACCTAGAGCCAGATATCCTGGAATGCAAAGTCAAGTGGGCCTTAGGAAACATTACTATGAACTATGAACTATGAACTAGTGGATGTGAGGAATTCCAGTTGAGCTATTTCAAATCTTAAAAGATGATGCCGTAAAAGTGTTGCACTCAATATGGCAGCAAATTTGGAAACTCAGCAGTGGCCACAGGACTGGAAAAGGCCAGTTTTCATTCCAATCCCAAAGAAAGGCAATGCCAAAAAATATTCAAATGATGGCACAATTGCACTAGTCTCACACTCTAGCAAAGTCATGCTCAAGCCAGGCTTCAGCAGTATGTGAAACATGAATCACCAGATATTCAAGCTGGATTTAGCAAAGGCGGAGGAACCAGAAATCAAATTGCCAACATCCTCTGGATCATCAAAAAAGTAGGAGAGTTCTAGGAAAAGCATCTACTTCTGCTTTATTGACTATGCCAAAGACTTTGACTGTGTGAATCACAAGAAACTGTGGAAAATTCTGAAAGAGATGGGAATACCAGACACCTGACCTGCCTCCTGAGAAATCTGTATGCAAGTCAAGAAGCAAAGTTAGAACTGTACGTGGAAAAACAGACTGGTTCCAAATAGGAAAAGAAGTACATCAAGGCTGTATACTGTCACCCTGATTATTTAACTTATATGCAGAGTACATCATGAGAAATGCTGGGCTGGAGGAAGCACAAGCTGGAATCAAGATTTCCAGGAGAAATATCAATAACCTCAGATATGCAGATGACACCACCCTTATGACAGAAAGCAAAGAACTAAAAAGCCTCTTGATGAAAGTGAAAGAGGAGAGTGAAAATGTTGACTTAAAACTCAACATTCAGAAAATTAAGATCATGGCATTTGGTGCCATCACTTCATGGCAAACAGATGGGAAAACTTACAGACTTTATTTTTTGGGGCTCCAAAATCATTGCAGATGGTGGCTGAAGCCATGAAATTAAAGGATGTTTGCTCCTTGGAAGAAAAGTTATGACCAACCTAGACAGCTTATTAAAAAGCAGAGACATTACTTTGCCAACAAAGGTCTGTCTAATCAAAGCTATGGTTTTTTCAGTAGTCATTTATGGATGTTAGAGTTGGACTATGAAGAAAGCTGAGTGCTGAAGAATTGATGGTTTTGAACTGCGGTGTTGGAAAAGACTTGAGAGTCCCTTGGACAGCACGGAGATCCAACCAGTCCATCCTAAAGGAAATCAATCCTGAATATCCATTGCAAGGACTGATGTTGGAGCTGAAACTCCAACACCTTGGCCCCCTGGTGCAGAGAACTGACTCATTTGAAAAGACCCTGATGCTGGGAAAGATTGAAGGTGGGAGGAGAAGGGGATGACAGAGGAGGAGATGGTTTGATGGCGTCACTGCCTCAATGGACGTGAGTTTGAGTAAAGTCTGGGAGCTGGTGATGGGCAGGGAGGCCTGGAGTGTTGCAGTGCATGCAGTCGCAGAGTCAGACACGATTGAGCGACTGAACTGAACTGAACTGAAGAATTTTATGTACATACATAGAATAACTGATATGGAATAAATACTTTTCAATATGTATTTTCAACTGATTTTCTAAGTAATCTTTCAATTTTACATCAGATATAATATTAAGAAAATACTCTAAAAGCACTGGTTAATCACAATAGTAAAACAAAAATTAAGTTATTTCAATTACTTTAACAATGCTAATTTGTTATCCATAAGACAACTGATTAGTTCCCCAGTTTATTCAGATTAATACATGAGATCAAAAAAAAGTTGGCTTATTTTTAACTAAACATATTGACTATCTGTGAGTCTTTGTATAAACTTGATTCTCTTTTTCTCTCCTTGAAATTAAAATACTTCAAATAAACTTTTGTGTTAAAAATATCTGGTCTTGGTATTCTTCTCCCTAATTTCCCCTAAAATATAGATTTAAATAAAGAAACTTATACATGGTTTCAATTCTGTTAACAAGTTAGTGTAATATATATTCTTGATAGCCTCAATATTATTTCTGCTATGTGAAATCTTGAAAAAATATGACCTAACTGATCATCAACCATCCTTTGTAACTGGGTGAACAGCACAGTTAATTGGAAAAATATGGAAATAATTTTGAATAACCATTATTATTTCACCAGAAAAAGCAGTACTAGTCTTACTATTTTGAAGAATTTAGATAAATTTGCCCTCCTTCTACTTTATCACTTTCCCCTTCCCGTTCTCCTTTATTATTTCCTCCTTTTTCATTTCCTTTCTTTCTGCTCTCTTTTTCCTTTTCTTTGAGCTCTCTATCTACTTTTTATTATTTACAGAAATTAGTTACTGCCATTATCCAGATTCAGAGCATATATGGTCTGATTAATAACTCAATCAGTATTAGAAGATATCATATATACAAAATAAATAAATAAATAGTTTTAAACTTTGTATTATTTTGCTTTTGAATTGTTGTTTCTGTTACTATTATTATTAGATTATAGCAGCTTGACCTTCAGCTTAGTACATGAATATGCTAATTACATAAATTGGAAATTTGACAAGGATGTAGAATAACTGCCAAATTAACTAGCAACTACTATATGGAAGATGTACATTCTCCATTGTGAAATTTTTCCCATGCTCTGTTACTTCCCCTGCCCACTTCAACAATATGACTGGTTACTATAGATATCTATGCTTTGTCCCTGACTCGCTTAGCATGTTCAAGAAATATTATTAAATAGTTGGCAAAAAGGATACACAGTTCATTTTTAATGCTAAATAAAAGAAATCTTAGCAAATTATAGGGAAATGATGATTTAGCTGCTACTACTGTGGCTAATGATTCCTGGATGGGAATATAATTATCATCAAACTTTTTGAATCAGATGCTATTATTATCTTCATTGCAACAATTTGTAAAATGAGTCAGAGAGAGGCTTTGTGGATTGCCGTGTCCACAGAACCAGTAAGAGCCAGAGAGAGGATTGAAACCCCTGATTCTGGCTTGAGAGCCTCTCACTCAAGTTCTGCTACTATTACAGCCAAAGTACTAATTAGGGAAGTATAATCTCAGGTTCTGTGCAACATTATCATACTCTAATTTTAAATAAGTACTAAGTTGAATCTTATAAATTTAAAGGTATAAATACAAGTGGAAGGGTCTTTATTGAATACTTAATTTTTATCCTACACAATTTATATGCAAATTAAAGACAAAATATGTATTATTGAATACGAGTAAGAGAATAACTAATTCAGTTAATTATTGGACATTAGTGTGTTTTATCATAGTAGATTATCCTAATTTATTTTAATAGATTCATAACAATTTTACATATAACCATACATAAAAATGTAATAGGCACCTTACTTTGGGAATGAATTATATTAACGTTTTTTTCACAATTGTATTTGTACCTTCTAATATTTCTTACGACAGCATCCCCTCCTTAACTATTTTTACCATGATTAAATAAGGGGAGTTAATTGTAATTTTAATCTGCTTTAACATAAGATTACATTCCAACCTGTGTTAAATTAGCAAAGATACAGTAAATGGGGCCAAAATGTTTGTAAAGTTTAATGTGAAAGTTTAAGCAGTAAAAGCTTAATAGCCCAACATATATTGGAAGTCTTAGTACTTTTGTATTTTTCAATATAAAGTAATCCTCAAAACAATAACAGGCTGGCCTCTGGTTTGTGCAATTCTTTTGAGAAAATTGTTTTCTTAAATGTTGGTAGTGGAATAACTAAATTATAATAACAAAACAAGTTGCATCATTTCTGAGTTATCTTCTTTTTAAGTGATCCTATCAACTGATGTTTATAGTAATTCCTATATCTTAGACATTACTAGATTTTTCACCATTTCCCGCCACACAGGTCATAAGTTAATCAATACATTTTATTCTGAATACCTCAAAGAATTTCAGTCTTATTTAGTTCATTCATAATTAGACAAAACTGAAGCATTAGCAAGTTCATAGGCATCATGGAGACAGATAAGCATGGTATTTAACCTGGATAAAACTATAGAAAATTAAAGTAATAATACTGTTTAAATAAGGCCAAAGAAGAAAAGTGGTCATTAGGAATTCAATATGGTCTTATCTATGATATACTACACCAATTATTGCACATACAGTGAAAGGATTTTTCTTCCATAATGAAAGCTGTATTTTAATTAATAAGCATTTTTCCATGAATATATTTTAATATAGGAAGTCTGTTCCATACTAGTCCTTTAATGGATTGCTTCCTGAATTATTACCAAATAACAGTGGAGAAAGCTGTGAAATTCTTAACCATTTCTGTATGTACTAGCACATCATTACTCTTCTTTTCTTCCAGAAACTACTATCCAAATCAATTCAAAGTATGAAATCCCCCCAAACATCCTTACATTATACATGTCACCAAGTGGTGACTATTTTGCAAGCCCATAGACTATAGCCCACCAGGCTCTTCTGTCCATGGGATTTCCAGGCATGAATCCTGGAGTGGGTTGCCATTTCCTCCTCCAAGGAATCTTCCCGACCCAGGGATGGCGCACGTATCTCCTACATTGGCAGGTGATTCTTTACCACTGAGCCACCTGAGAAGCCCTTCCGAGTCTTGACCCTGGATAAATCCGGTCAGCTTTCTCTGCCTTTTGTCTTCGTCCCATGAGGTGTGATTGGGCCAGTGCTATTTTTCTAGGATGGGAAGATGGATTACAAACACCAATGGGCTCATCTGCCTGTGTGTGTTGGGCTTCCCATCTTCCTGAGGCATTGATAAAAATAGTTGTTGATTCTCTTGCTTTTTTTTCTTCTGATGCTGGCTAGTTTGTTTTGACTTGGCCTTTTTTGAATTCAGGCACAAGTTTGTGCATTGGTACCAGAGAGAGGGAGGATACAAATTGGCCAACAGGTGAGCAGAAAGTCCTGACATCTGCTTTGGATTCAGGTGAGCAAAGAAAGCTGGCTTTTTATATGATGCTGCCTGACTCAATAGAGTTCTAGACTGGGCAGAAGATCAGTGTCAAGTTTCAAGGTAAAAAATATTTACATTTCCCCCTTTTGGGCCAGTTTCTTCTTTGGGAAGAATTCTTGTTAAAGCTGTAAATCAGATGCTTCTAAATTCCATGGCTGAACACCACTCTCATAATTTGTTTGTGTTTCATCAAGATTTTATATTCAGTTCAGTTCAGTTCAGTTCAGTCACTCAGTTGTGGCTGACTCTTTGCGACCCCATGAATCTCAGCACGCCAGTCCTCCCTGTCCATTACCAACTCCTGGAGTTCACTCAAACTCACGTCCATCGAGTCGGTGATGCCATCCAGCTATCTCATCCTCTGTCGTCCCCTTTTCCTCCTGCCTCCAATCCCTCCCAGCATCAGAGTCTTTTCCAATGAGTCAACTCTTCGCATGAGGTGGCCAAAGAACTGGAGTTTCAGCTTAGCATCATTCCTTCCAAAGAACACCCAGGGCTGATCTCCTTTAGAATGGACTGGCTGGATCTCCTTGCAGTCCAAGGGATTATAAAGAGTCTTCTCCAACACCACAGTTCAAAAGCTCAGCTTTCTTCACAGTCCAACTCTCACATTTATACATGACAGCAGGAAAAACCATAGCCTTGACTAGACAGACCTTTGTTGGCAAAGTAATGTCTCTGCTTTTGAATATGCTATCTAGGTTGATCATAACTTTCCTTCCAAGGAGTAAGCATCTTTTAATTTCATGGCTGCAGTCACCATCTGCAGTGATTTTGAAACCCCCAAAAATAAAGTTTGACACTGTTTCCACTGTTTCCCCATCTATTTCCCATGAAGTGATGGGACCAGATGCCATGATCTTAGTTTTCTGAATGTTGAGCTTTAAGCAACTTTTTCACTCTCCTCTTTCACTTTCATCAAGGGGCTTTTTAGTTCCTCTTCACTTTCTGCCATAAGGGTGGTGTCATCTGCATATCTGAGGTTATTGATATTTCTCCAGACAATCTTGATTCCAGCTTGTGCTTCTTCCAGCCTAGAGTTTCTCATGATGTACTCTGCATAGAAGTTAAATAAGCAGGGTGACAATATACAGCCTTGACGTACTCCTCTTCCTATTTGGAACCAGTCTGTTCCATGTCCAGTTCTAATTATTACTTCCTGACCTGCATATAGGTTTCTCAAGAGGCAGGTCAGGTGGTCTGGTATTCCTATCTCTTGAAGAATTTTCCACAGTTTGTTGTGATCTACACAATCAAAGGCTTTGGAATAGTCAATAAAGCATAGATAGATGTTCTTCTGGAACTCTCTTGCTTTTTCGATGATCCAGTGGATGTTGGCAATGTGATGTCTGGTTCCTCTGCCTTTTCTAAAACCAGCTTGAACATGAGGAAGTTCACAGTTCATATATTGCTGAAGCCTGGCTTGGAGAATTTTGAGCATTATTTTATTAGCATGTGAGATGAGTGCAATTGTGCAGTAGTTTGAGCATTCTTTGGCATTGCCTTTCTTTGGGATTGGAATTAAAACGGACCTTATCCAGTCCTGTACCCACTGCTGAGTTTTCCAAATTTGCTGGCATATTGAGTGCAGCAATTTCACAATGTCATCTTTCAGGATTTGAAATAGCTCAACTGGAATTCCATCACCTCCACTAGCTTTGTTCATAGTGATGCTTTCTAAGGCCCACTTGACTTCACATTCCAGGATGTCTGGCTCTAAGTGAGTGATTATACCATCGTGATTATCTTGGTTGTGAAGATCTTTTTTGTACAGTTCTTCTGGGTACCAGTAACACTGAAGAAGCTGAAGTTGAATAGTTCTATGAAGACCTACAAGACCTTTTCGAACTAACACCCCCAAAAGATGTCCCTTTCATTATAGGGGACTGGAATGCAAAAGGAGGAAGTCAGGAAACACCTGGAGTAACAGGAAAATTTGGCCTTGGAATATGGAATGAAGAAGGGCAAAGGCTAATAGAATTTTGCCAAGAGAACACAATGGTCATAGCAAACACCCTCTTCAAACAACACAAGAGAAGACTCTACACATGGACATCACCAGATGGTCAACACCAAAATCAGATTGATTATATTCTTTGCAGCCAAAGATGGAGAAGCTCTATATATTCAGCAAAAACAAGACCGGGAGCTGACTATGGCTCAGATCATGAGCTCTTTATTTTCAAATTGAGACTTAAATAAGTAGGAAAAACCACTAGACCATTCAGGTATGACCTAAATCAAATCCCTTATGATTATACAGTGGAAGTGAGAAATAGATTTAAGGGCCTAGATCTGATAGATAGAGTGCCTGATGAACTATGAACTGAGGTTTGTGACATTGTACAGGAGACAGGGATCAAGACCAAACCCATGGAAAGAAATGCAAAAAAACCAAAATGGCTGTCTGGGGAGGCCTTACAAATAGCTGTGAAGAGAAGTGAAAAGCAATGGAGAAAAGGAATGATATAAGCATCTGAATGCAGAGTTCCAAAGAATAGCAAGAAAAGATAAGAAATCCTTACTCAGCCATCAATGCAAAGAAATAGAGGAAAACAAAAGAATGGGAAAGACTAGAGATCTCTTCAAGAAAATTAGAGATACCAAGGGAACATTTCATGCAAAGATGGGCTCGATAAAGGACAGAAATGGTATGGACCTAACAGAAGCAGAAGATATTAGAAGAGGTGGCAAAATTTTATATTAGATTAACTAAATAATAATACTTTGAATATCAATTAAATGAAAAATGTATACATAGAGTCGTGAATATAATAAAATTCTTTGTTTTAGTACAAGAGTGATGTTAGATAACATCACAATAAAGAAAAGGACTATGATGGACATCCCCTCTCCCCAGACACAGTGGTAAGACTTTGGAAAACTCTGTTACAATTTAAATGTTCTTAATATATTCTAGATAATTTAGGGATAAATCAAAGTAAATGAAATGTTACTTTATCCATGAAAAATTATAGATGCAAATAGCAATATACATAGCAAAGTATAAACTTAATAGTAACCATTGTAAAAGGATTTGTTGAGCTGACATTATGTTATAATTAGATCAACAAGTAAACTATATTTATATATTTCAAGGTTATAATTTAGATTTCCAAACACCTTAACTTTTGATAAATATGGAATCATGCATCAAAAATATTTTTAAAATTAGAGGAGTGAGAAAAGTATAACTAGGTTCTGAAAATTAGGAATTAAAATATAAAAATTTTAAAGTAATATATTACCAGGCATCAAGTTAATCACAATTAGTATCTTTCTGATTTTGATAGCATTTTCTAACTCCTATTATGTAAGGTTTTTCAATCATTTTCAATTTGATGTCATTACTAAAATAGATGGACAAGAAACATCTAGTTATTATTTTTGCTGTTCAGTAGCTCAGCAGTGTCCAACTGTTTGCATCCCCATGGACTGTACCACACCAGGCTTCCCTGTCCTTCACCATCTCCCAGAGTTTGCTCAAACTCATGTTCATTGAGTCAGTGATGCCATTCAGCTATCTCATCCTGTGTCACCCCCTTCTCCTCTTGCCCTCAATATTTCCCGGCATCAGAGTCTTTTCCACTGAGTTGGCTCTTCACATCAGGTGGCAAAAGTATCAGAGCTTCAGCAACAAAAACATAATGCACTTACATAGCTATAAAAATAATATCTGAACTTTTATATGAGACCAATAAACACATAGATATCTAATAACACTTGTTTCTTGGTAAAACAAAAAATTCAGTAAGGAAAAACCTTACTATAAATTAGCAAATGACACATCAATGTGCTGATAGTTTCAAAAAACTCTATTACAGCACTAATTCAGACAATGAGTAGAGTGACATTCACTTTTCTATCACTATGGACTGTCCCTTTTCATTCTGATAACAGTCTATATTCTGACATTAATTTCATAGGTTAGCCTTCTGATACTTATATTTTGCATGTTATATCTTTGTCCATTTCACAGCTACCTGTGTCTTTATATTAAAGTACATCTGTTCTAGACATATACATACAGACATAGCATGCAGCTGGATTTTACTGTTTTATTTATTCTGATAATATCTATTAACTGAAGTGTAAAGCCCAGTAAAATATTATGTCATTATTATGCATTTGGATTTAGGTATACTTTTAAACTTTTATTTTTCTGTTTGTTCCCTGTGGTTTTCATTCTCCTATATTATTTTTCCCTTCTGATCCCTTACAATTATACACTGGAATTGAGAAATAAATTCAAGGGAACAGGACATGGAACAACCGAATGGTTCCAAATAGGAAAAGGAGTACGTCAAGGCTGTATATTGTCATCCTGCTTATTTAGCTTATATGCAGAGTACATCATGAGAAATGCTGGGCTGGAGGAAGCACAAGATGGAATCAAGATTTCCAGGAGAAATATCAATAACCTCAGATATGCAGATGACACCACCCTTATAAGAACTAAAGAGCCTCTTGATGAAAGTGAAAGAGGAGAGTGAAAATGTTGGCTTAAAACTCAACATTGAGAAAACTAAGATCATGGCATCTGGTCCCATCACTTTATGGCAAATAGATGGGGAAACAGTGGCTGACTTTATTTTTGGGGGCTCCAAAATCACTGCAGATGGTGATTGCAGCCATGAAATGAAAAGATGTTTACTCCTTGGAAGGAAAGTTATGACCAACCTAGAGAGCATATTAAAAAGCAGAGAGAATACTTTGCCAACAATTGTCCTTCTAGTCAAGGCTATGGTTTTTCCAGTGGTCATGTATGGATGTGAGAGTTGGACTATGGAGAAAGCTGAGTGCTGAAGAATTGATGCTTTTGAACTGTGGTGTTAGAGAAGACTCTTAAGAGTCCTTTGGACTGCAAAGAGATCCAACCAGTCCATCCTAAAGGAAATCAGTCCTGGGTGCTCATTGGAAGGACTGATGTGAAGCTGAAACTCCAATATTTTGGCTACCTGATGTGAATAGCTGACTCATTTGAAAACACCCTGGTGCTGTGAAAGATTGAAGGCTGGAGGAGAAGGGAATGACAGAGGATGAGATGGTTAGATGGCATCACTGACTCAATGGACATGAGTTTAAGTAAACTCCGGGAGTTGGTGATGGACAGGGAGGCCTGGCGTGCTGCGATTCATGGGGTTGCAAAGAGTCGGACATGACTGAGCAACTGAGCTGAACTGAACTGAAGATCTGATAAACAAAGTGCCTGATGAAATGAGGAAGGAGGTTCGTGACATTGTACAGGAGGCAGGGATCAAGACCATCCCCAAGAAAAAGATATCCAAAAAGGCAAAATAGTTGTCTGAGGATTCCTTACAAATAGCTATGAAAAGAAGAGAAGTGAAAGCAAAGGAGAAAAGGAAAGATATATCCATTTGAATGCAGAGTTCCAAAGAATAGCGAGAAGAGATAAGAAAGCCTTCCTCGGTGATCAATAGAAAGAAATAGAGGAAAACAATAGAATGGGAAAGACTAGAGATCTCTTCAAGAAAATTAGAGATACCAAAGGAACTTTTCATGCAATAATGGGCACAATAAAGGACAAAAATAATATGGACCTAACAGAAGCAGAAGATATTAAGAAGAGGTGGCAAGAATACACAGAATATACAAAAAAGATCTTCATGATTCAGATAATCATGATGGTGTGATCACTCATCTAGACATCCTGGAATGCAAAGTCAAGTGGGCCTTAGGAAGCATCACTACGAAGAAAGCTGATGGAAAGCTGGTGGAGGTGATGGAATTCTAGTTGAGCTATTTCAAATCCTAAAAGATGATGCTGTGAAAATGTTGCACTCAGTATGCCAGCAAATTTGTAAAACTCAGAAGTGGCCACAGGACTGGAAAAGGTCAGTTTTCATTCTATCCTAAAGAAGTGAAAAGAAGTGAAGTGAAGTCGCTCAGTCATGCCCAACTCTTTGCAACCCCGTGGACTGTAGCCCACCAGGTCCTCCAGGCAAGAGTACTGGAGTGGGTTGCCATTTCCTTCTCCAGGGGATCTTCCCTACCCAAGGATGGAACCCAGGTCTCCCGCATTGCAGGCAGATGCTTTAACCTCTGAGCCACCATGGAAGCCCATCCTAAAGAAAGGCAATGACAAACATTGTTCAAACTACCACACTACTGCACTCATCTCACACACTAGTAAAGTAATGCCCCAAATTCTCCAAGTCAGGCTTCAGCAATTTGTGAACTGTGAACTTCCAGATGTTCATGCTCGATTTGGAAAAGGCAGAGGAACCACATTGCCAACATACATTGGATCATCGAAAAAGCAAGAGAGTTCCAGAAAAAAAGCATAAATTTCTGCTTTATTGACTATGCCAAATTCATTGACTGTGTGGATCACTAGAAACTGTGGAAAATTTTGAAAGAGATTGGAATACCAGATAACTTGATCTGCCTCTTGAGAAATCTGTATGCAGGTCAGGAATCAACATTTAGAACTGGACATGGAATAACAGACTGGTTCCAAATTGGGAAAGGAGTATGTCAAGGTGTATATTCTCACCCTGCTCATTTAACTTATATGCAGAGTACATCATGAGAAATGCTGGGCTGAATGAAGCACAAGCTGGAATCAGGGTTGCTGGGAGAAATATCAATAGCCTCAGATATGTTGATGACACCACCCTTATGGCAGATATTGAAGAACTAAAGAGCATCTTGATGCAGGTGAAAGAGGAGTGTGAAAAATCTGACTTAAAACTCAGTATTCAGAAAACTAAGATCATAGTATCTGGTCCCATCACTTCATGGCAATAGATGGGGGAACAGTGGAAAAATTGAGAGACATTTTTTTGAGGGGTGTTCCAAAATCACTGCAGATGGTGACTGCAGCCATGAAATTAAAAGATGCTTGCTCCTTGGAAGAAAAGTTATGACCAAACTAGACAGCTTATTAAAAAGCAGAGACATTACTTCACCAACAAGGTCTGTATAGTCAAGGCTATGGTTTTTCTAGTGGTCATGTATGGATGTGAAAGTTGGACTATAAAGAAAACTGAGCACTAAAGAATTGATGCTTTTGAACTGTGGTGTTCAAACTGTGGTATTTTGAACTGTGGAGAGAACTCTTGAGAGTCCCTTGGACAGCAAGGAGATCCAAAAAGTCCATTCTAAAGAAAATTAGTCCTGAATATTCATTGGAAGGACTGACAGTGAAACTGAAACTCTAATATTTTGGCCACCTGATGTGAACAACTGACTCATTTGAAAATACCCTCATGCTGGGAAAGATTGAACGTGGGAGGAGAAGGGGATGACAGAGGATGAGATGGTTGGATGGTATCACTGACTCATTGGATATGAGTTTGAGTCAACTCCAGGCGTTGGTGATGGACAGGGAGCCCTGGAGTGATACAGTCCGTGGGTCGCAGAGTCAGACACAACTGAGTGACTGAACTGAACTGATACTATTTTTCCATATCAATGTGGATTATTTGAACCAAGTTTTAGTTTCTTTTAATTTGTTATTAGGTTTTAAACCTGGTGGGCCTCAAAGAGGGTTGCAAAGAGTTGGGCATGACTTAGCAACTAAACACAACAACGAAGTTAAAGCTATTTTCATTATTTTCAACGTTAGCTCTAGAGTTTGTATCATGCACTCAGCTTCTCAAATTCTAACTGTAGTAATATTATAAAATTTTTTAAAAATTAGCACACTCATAAAAAAAGAAATCAGTCTATCATGTCCAACTCTTCATGACCCCATGGACAATAGCCCATCAGGCTCCTCTTTGAATTATTATTATTATTACTTGTATTTTTCTCCAGGCAAACATACTGAAGTGGGTAGTCATTCCCTTCTCCAGGGGATCTTTGCAATTCCAGGATCAAACTCAGGTTTCCCTCAAGAAGGTGTAATTTTTCACCATCTGAGTCACCAGAGAAGCCCACTCATACACATATATATTTGTCTCAGAATGAGTTCTTTAAAATGGGAAAATAATGTTTTACTGTACTATATTGATATATTTCTATATAAAAATGAAAATTTTAGATATATAGCAAATAATAATGAGTAAATAGTTTATAAATAAAAATCAACTGATTGGAGTTGATTTCCATGTCAAAATTATAATTTGAGATAGCAATAATGTTTTTGAAAACAAGACCTTTATTTGGGATTATTTTATCTGAGTATATTTAAAATAATTTAAAGTTTTATTATCCTTTATGAATAATTTGCTCCTTATTTTTTATTATCCATTAATGATGAATCAGGCTTTTACAACACAATTGTAATGAAACTAAATATCAGAATTACTTTCTTATTGAAACTAACCCACTGATTAAATTATCTTGTACATGCTATATTGCAATTAAAAAATCTAGTTAGTTTCAAGTATCTGAAGCTTAACATCAAATATGTACTAATCAAATTTTTATTTTTTTATTTATTTTTTAAATTTTATTTTATTTTTAAATTTTACATAATTGTATTAGTTTTGCCAAATATCAAATTTTTAATTCAACAAAATAATTTTGGCTAGTAACTATGTCTCATTATCTTTATTGGGTGTTAATAATAAAATCCTAAAAACAGATTTCTTTCTGGACTATATAGTTTTCAACATAGTGGAAATAATCAACAAACATAAAATAACCAATTTTTTTAATGAGAAAAGTTAGGCTACACACAGAATGGTATGTAAACTAGATGGAAAAAACAAATATATTTTATATTATGTTTAAAACTTGGTGTAAGGAGATATGATAAGTTGAATAAATTATATGTACAAGTGCCATCATCATGCACTGCATAATGTACTCTCAACAGATGGAGACATTTTCCAAAGTGCATCTGCATTAATATTCAGTGAGACTCTAGAACTCAACTGGCTCATTATTTTTCTAGCCAATTATGCATGACTTAGTGCCTAAACAATAAGCAACAACATGCTTAGAAATTTGAGGGGTGAAGGGAGTTGGGGAGCTTCAGAACTGGTCTGCCAATGCAAAAGACTTGACTTTAATCCCTGGATTGAGACCATCCCCTGGAGAAGGAAATGTCAGTCCTCTCCAGTATTCTTGCCTGGGAAATCCCATGGACAGAGGAGCTTGGCTGGTTACAGTTCATGAGGTCTCAAAGGAGTCAGACATGACTTAGCAACCAAACAACAGACATGTTCAGAGATTATATATATATATATATATATATATATATATATAAAAATGAGACTTTTTGTTGTGTAGATTATGGAGAAACTGGAGAAAAATAGATTCTTGATATAAATGAAAAAATAACAAAATTCAGTTTGGTATTTATAATATATAAACTTAATATTCATTTTGAAAAATATTTTATTTCTGGTTTATTTTGATAATAGATTCAGTATGTGAACTAAAATAGTACTTATTAGCATGGCATTAATATTTACCAACATAGATACAAATATATTTTTCCCTTAGGGATTATGTTTTCTCATGCTGAGATATCTAAATTCTGATTTTTCTTAGCGTTTAAACTGTGAGATTGATCTTTTGTTGCTGCTGTTTTCTTGTCCTTGTTTCTTTTATTTTTTGTTTCATGTTTATCTGTTCAAGTATCTCTCATCTTCTTAATGAGAAAATTTAAGATAACTTATATTCTCATAAGTGAAATCAGATTTTAAAGTCCTTATAGCAAATGTACATGCATATTGACCCTCTTTCTTCTTAATAATGATCATATAATACCTACAGATCCTTTGTGCAAAAACTCACTCTACTTTTTTTCTGAAAGAAAAGTGATGGTTTCTAATAGTTATAACTTTTTTTTGATTTCATCTTTCATTTTTTAAATGAAATTATGCTACCCCCTTCTCAGAACTTCTTGATCTACTCACCCAGAAGAATGGTCAACAACTGACTTACACCTTCTTTAAGAGCTTAGAATGACTAATTTTCATTTTTATATGCTTAATGTAGTCATTTTATAGATTATTCAACAATTAGTTATTCTCTAAATGATTTTACCTTCGACAGCAATGGATTGGATTTAATTTGTCTGAACCAGTGGTCCCTTGTAATTGTAAACATTGTGTCATTTTATTTAGTGAAGTCAAATCTGTGTCTTGCAATGAAAAGGTGAAAAGATTTGGGAAAAGAGATTCTTGTTCAGTTATACAAGTCCAGCACTTTGCTTCTATAAAATGCATGCTATAATAACAACAACGTTTTAGGTATCAGATATCACTTGTGCATTATCTGCCTCTCTCACTGCATTTTCTCATCATCTTGAAATCCAGATTTCTGTCCTAAATAAATTAATTTCAGTTCTAAGATCATGAAAGATAGTTTCATCGTTGCTTCTAGTTTTCTGCCTTATTCCCCATCTACTTCTTTTGTCTAGTGAAAATCTACTAAAGTTTTAATCCTCTGTTCAGTGGCAACCTTCTTGTGATGTTTGATTTAAATTTGAAGCAGAATTTACCTCTGCATTTTTTTTTTTAAATTCTGCTTGCTTCTTACACAGTGCAATTCTGAATGGCCATTAGATAGCATCCTTTAATGTCTCTCTGTCATTCCCAACTCGAAGAGTGGGAAAACTCATGTGAAACAGATGCATGTAGAGAGAAGATAGCCTTTTAAACTGATCAAGCAGACTGGAGACATAGCTTTGGATATGCAGCTAGTGAAGCGGCTAATATATTTCTTTAGCATGGCACATTTTCTCAAAGGGTCACTGACAAAGCTGGACACACACAATGCCTTTGTGAGGTAGAGTTGCCATTGCAAACTTGACACAAACAGTTAGCTAATATATTCTCCTTTATACCAGGCAGCTGGATCTAAAAGAGAGAGTGCCCTGAAAGGGCTGGCCCAAGAATACTCTTTTCCTTCTTCTAAACCCAACTGGTTAAGTCAAAGTACAGGGATAAGTAGGGATTCAGGAAAAAAAAAAAAAAATATATATATATATATATATATATATGTGTGTGTGTGTGTGTGTGCACGTGCCCTTGTATTTATTTAGGAAATAAAAGGAAGTAAATAATTTGGAGTTCAGTCCTAATGTTCTGCATCAGTGATATGATCTCCTAGGATCATTTTACAATTAGAATTAAAGAGACTTTAGAATTAGAGAGAACTGTGATCAACCTCCTCCAAGATCTACAGCTTGAAATATGGTAGTCTTGCAGCCACTAAGAGAGCCTAGTGCAGTCCAGAATAACTGAGGAGGTCATGCAAGACAATTCCTATCTCTCCAACCATTTCTTGAGAGATAGAACTTACCTTGGCAGGCTTTCATTCTTGGAAGCCTATATTCAAGCTTTCGTGTGCCTTTGCTGAAAGAAATAGCTAGGCTATCATGGTTTATGAGTTTCCCTCGTGGCTCGAGGTAAAGAATTTGCCTGCCAAGGCAGAAGCCATAGGGGATGCAGGTTAGATCCCCGGTTGGGGAAGATCCCTTGGAGAAGGAAATGGCAAGCCACTCCAATATTCTTGCCTTGTAAATCCCTTGGGCAGAAGAACCTGGCTTGCTGCAGTCCATGGGGTCACAGAGAGTCAGATAAGACTTAACGACTAAACAGCAACATCTTGGTTTACATAAGAATACAAAAGTGCTTCTGCACTGCTGATTCTTGTTGAATTGTGTCTTTTACAACTGGTTGGGAACAGTGGTCTGGGCACTATGGAGTTTGTCTGCTTCACTCACCACATCACCAAAAGCTAGATAATACACACATACCACACAATTGATCACAGAAACTATGATCATCCTAGAACTTCCTAAATATTATGGCTGTGAAACTACAGATGCTGGTGGTATGTCATGTGCTTCAGTGCTTTGAAGACTCACTGGCAGAGTGGGCAGTGAGGATGTGAGAGAGTAACAGCAGCTTAGTGATGAGAGTATCCTGAGTAGCATATTGGACATCTGAAGTAATTTCACCAAGCTATTCTTTTGTGGTGAGGTCCATATTCAAAAGAGGATAACTATATGAGGTCCTGGTAAAGAATTGTGTGCCTTAGAGAGAAGGGAAGCAAAGGACTCTATTCACATGGCACTAATGAAATGAGTGTTCTGTATTCAGGCATTTAAAATCAGAAAATATAAAACCCCAATTAGTGTGTATATATAAAAATTTCTTCATGGTATAAATATTTGCAGATCATTATGGTTGTTAAAAATTTCAGGTATATGTGAGCATGATATAAAGGGTATTGTTAATTTTGAATAATTTGATGATAGAAAAGAGCTAAGCATTATTTTATTAGTGATGTGTTTGTGTGCTAAGTTGCTTCAGTCATGATCAACTCTTTGTGATCCTATGGACCATTGCCTGCCAGGCTCCTTTTTCCATGGGTTTCTCCAGGCAAGAATACTGGAGTGGGTTGTCATGCCTTCATCCAGGGGATCACCATGACCTGGGGATTGAACCTGCGTTTTATATGTCTTCTTTACCCCTAGTGCCACATATAATATTATCTTATATGTGTTTGTTTGGGAAATATATATTTCAAAAAAAAGCCAAGCCATTTATTTTAATTCTTTGCAGAAATAGACTTTGGATTTTATTTGAATCCATTGAATCAATCTCATTGAATAGACTGCACTAGAGATGGGTGTACCATAGTGAACAAAAAAATACACAAGGTACTTCCTCGTCAGTCTAGTGGATAAGAATCCACTTGCCAATGCAGAGGACACGGGTTTGATCCCTGGTCCAGGAAGATTCCACATGCCTTGAAGTAGTTAAGCCAGTGGCCACAACTACTGAGCCTGAGCTCTAGAGTCCCAAAGCCACAACTACTGAAGCTTATGGGTCAAGAGCCTGGGCTCCTCAACAAGAGAAATCATGGCAATGTGAAGGCCATGCACAGTAGCAAAGAGTAGCCCTTGCTTGCCACAGTAGAGAAAGCCCAGGCACAGCAGTGAAGGCCTGGAACTGACAAAAATAAATAAATAAAACATTTAAAAAGCAAAACAAACAAAAAAAACAGTACACAAGCACAAAATGCAAGGAACTGTATGTTTGTGTTCCTCCAAATACATATATTGAACCCTAATCCAAATGTCATGATATTCGAACATGGGATTTGGTGGGGGAGAGGGATGGTGATTAGGTCATGAGGATGAACTCTTAATGAGTGGGATTATTGTCCTTATAAAACAGACTCCAGTGAGTCATAGCACCCTTTCTGACACTTGAGGACACCTGAGATGCTTTCTATGAACCAGGACACTAGCCCTAATCAGCCAAAACCTTCATCTCCTACCTCCCAGCCTCCATAAACCAATAAAAAGATATCTATCTATTGCTTGTAAGTAACTCAGTCTCTGGCATTCTGTTTTTGCAGCTCAAACAAACTAATACATATAGTGAGCGAAAACCCTGCCCTTATAGAATTTATAGCCAAGTGGGAAAAGGCAATATTTTAAAAATCTTTCTCTTTTTGAAAAGTGTCAAGTGCATGAAGTAAATGTAAAGTAAAATGACAGAAATTTAAAGAGACTAATTTCGTGTGTAATTCAGAGAAGGCCACTCTGAAAATTTACTTTTTAGGTTGAGATATGAATGGAGGTCAGTCAGTTGATGTTAGACAGAGCTGCTTTACTTCAGAAGAACTCTTCTAGAGGTACGAGGTACAGTTCAAGGATGCAGTTATGAAAGGGATGTAAGGCAGGTACCAGTTACCTTAGTAGACTTCTTTCAATAGTTAATGGCCATAAAACTCCAGTTTTACTTAACTGAGCTATAAATTGCTCCAAAGATCTGTGGAGAGACAGGGCAAAGAATTAAGAGTAGGACAAGCAGACAATATGTGGTCCAGAACAGGAATGTGTAAAATCAGAAGCTTTGGAATAACTTTGAGTTTAGAATATGAATGTAGAAGACATTATCAGAATAAGTACTTGAGAGACATGTGCTTAAAGAGAGTCAAATAATATGTGGTGTAGGCAAACTGATAGTTTTTTTTTTTTAATTTTCTGGATATAGTACACATTGATTATTGCTGTGGAGTCCATAGATGTTAAGTCAAAGCTTTCAATCCTTAGTTTTATACTTCAGGCAAATTTTTCCTTCAGAAAAGTATCCCCCCCTAAGAATAGTAGTGTGAGATGTGGGGACTTTTAAAATGTTATTGTAGAAATGATAAAATTAAGATTTCAGTCATAAAGATGATTGCAAGAGTAGTCGAAAATCTAATAAGTCTCCTGAGGTAAGAGAATGTTCCTAAAGTATTTGTCTTAGTACAGAATTTTTATGAAGTAAACATATTGCTTGTGTATATAAACTTTGGCAGAGTTTTCCAATGTAAATTTAAAGTGATAGGAAAAGCAAATAGCTGTTAAGTAAACCCCAAAAGGAATTGAGTTGAAATGATTCCATTGTTTTGGTAGCAAAATTGTTGAGAAACTCTCAGCAGCTAAAATATAACATACTTTTTATGTTTTTGAGGTGTGCAGTGTAAGTCACTCAGTCATGTCAGACTCTGCAAGCCATGGATTGTAGCCCGCTAGTCTCCTCTGCCCATGGAATTCTCCAGGCAAGAATAGTGGAGTGGGTAGCCATTCTCTTCTCCGTGGGATCCTGACCCAGAAAACAAACCCAAGTCTCCTGCATTTCAGGCAGATTCTTTACCATCTGAGCAACAAGGGAAACCTCTCTTATGTTTTATTTTTACACTTTCTTCTATAACTTAACAGTTGACAGACTATATTACTGTTCATTGTCAAATTTATTGGAAAAGTTCTTGGGAAAATAACTTATCCTTTCCTTGATCTATTAGAAGCCATCAGCTCAGAGAACAAATCTAATTCTGCTTACATAGAAAGTAAAAAGGGAACAGACCTTCAATGTCACAGGTTTTATTTGTGTGTGTTTTTTTTTTTTTTTTTGATAAAAGAGATATGAGACGCAAGGAAAGGGATACACTTTCTGAGGTTGAATTCACTTCTTGTTATTGGTGGATGATGAAATCTGAGAACTCCAAGCAATTAAAATTATCAGGTGGAAGAAACATGATTTTATAGCATAGTGTGATTATAAAGAGTGGAAATTCAGAACAGTAATAAAATCTTGGGTATTATTTTAGGGACAGAATTTTCCACCTCTCATAAGTTTTAGAATGAATGAAAAAACTTTGTGACCCAGGAATTGACATAGAAGTCAGCACCTCAGTAGTTCCTGCTGATTAAGAGTATTTACCATCTCCAAATTGTTGTCTCCAGGCCTTAAGGAGTTGAGAAAAGGAACTAATCTGATCTTCATGGTCCTTTTGCAGGATGGGATTGATGAGAAATAGCTAGGACCTGCTGTATGTTAGAATGAATAGTACCAGTTAAGCTTGTTAGAAAATGTTCATGTTCAGGGAGCAATTTCATATATACAATAATAAAAGTGTATAATAAATATATTTACATATTGTATATTTACATGCACTCACACAATCACAGAACTTATCTTCATTATTCACAATTCTGTAATAGCAAATCCTCTTGCTCACTAAAAGTGATTTGTGTCCCCAAACCAAGTGCTGTCTCTAATTGAATCTGTTCTTCCAGATGTGGGTTTTCTTCCAGAGCAAATGACAGTCTCTGGAAACTCCATCTGTCAAAAATAACTTTAAAAATTTCTTAGCAAATATCACCAGAAACTCTTCTTTCAGCTGACAGAGATAGCAATAGACCTTCATTACTTTAACTCAGAATTGTAACACATCATAGGTTTTATATCGTAAACAATTTCTCAGGGACTTTGAGAACTTTTCAAGAGATCATGTTGGTCCATCACATTGATGAAATTAAGTATCTCTGATTTGATGACTAGTAGGAGTTGCATACAACTTAGATAAACAGTAAGACAATGAAGTTCCAGAGTGTAAGATAAATTCCAATAATACCTGAGGGTCTAGCACCTCATTTAATTTCTTTGGGGTCAGTGGTTTGAAAGAGTTAAGATATACTCATTAAATAATAAAGAAAAGATATCTCTAACTTAGACACCTTTCTACTATGAAATATGGGAAATGTTCAATGACTTATTTGGATTTAGGGATTTCATTTATGATACTTGATAGCTCCATTCCTGTGTTAAATAGAAAATACAGTTGCCAAATGTGAGTGAAACCCAGGGCAAAAATGGTTCTCCTATGGACCCAGCTACCCTGCAAGAAACCTGATCCACCAGATCTAATATCTTTTGTGGAATCCAATACATTATATAAATTGTGATAAGCTAGGAAAATCACAAACCCTGGTGGCTCGGTGGTAAAATATCCACTTGCAATGCAAGACATGCTGGAGACAGGGGTTCTATTCCTGGATAGGAAAGATCCCCTGGAGAAGGAAATAAATGGCAACCCACCCCAGTATTCTTGCCTGGAAAATCCCATGAACAGAGGAGCCTGGCAGGCTACAGTCCATAGGGTCATAAAGAGTCGGACACAACCGAGCACACATCTGACCTGATCTCACTAGGAAAACCACAGTATAGGCCCCTAAAGTTATTAAAGAAAATCATGCCCCATTTTGCAGGCAATTATTCTTCAGAGAAACTGGACCTGGCTTACCAGTGGATTCTGTTAGGTATTGAATGCCTCATGATGGTGACCGAGTGACCAAATGGCCTCATCTCTTCATGACAAATATCATCTTGGATGTTATACGATCTAAATTATTGTTAATCTGGTATGATCATTAGCACTTCCTCCTTAAGTGGAAGGCCTTTTTCGATTAAAATTAAGTAGATCCAAACAGTAGCTGTTCTGTCATATGGGCAAATTTTGTGATTACCCCGTGTCCTCATGAGGATTTCCTCATAACGAAACCAATCCAAGTCTGGTTTACAGACATTCTTACAAGAGTCTAACTCTTCTTGAAAATGAGAAGCTGCAGGTCATCATAGACACAACCTACAGGACAGTGGGGACAGCAAAATCTCTCACATTTGCCAAAATTTCAGCATGGAGTTGCCAATTAGAATAGAAAGAGAAATGGCCAAAGATAGAAATCTACCCAAATTGTATGTTATTTCTACACATAACACTTTTTAGTATTATCTTCCCCTGGAAAATGCCTATGAACTTTGCTGTTTTCTTTTTCAAGGATTCAAGGACACAGTACTAGTCTCTTGGTGTTTGATGTAATCTTCCTACAAGGTGGGGCTTTGATGGTTCCCAAGTTACAACTGTTGTTTAAATGTTTTTAACTTTATGATGGTATGAAAGCAATATATTCAGTGGAATCCCTACTTTGAATTTTTATCTTTCCCCAGCCTAGAGACATCTAGTACTCTCTTTTGTGATGCTAAGCAGTGGCAGGTGCAGGTCCCAGTCAGTCACATGGTCATGGGGGTAAAAATCAGTACACTTTGGCCACCTCATGGGAAGAGTTGACTCATTGCAAAAGACTCTGATGCTGGGAGGGATTGGGTGCAGGAGGAGAAGGGGACGACAGAGGATGAGATGGCTGGATGGCATCACTGACTCGATGGATGTGAGTCTGAGTGAACTCCGGGAGTTGGTTGTGGACAGGGAGGCCTGGCGTGCTGCAATTCAGGGGGTCGCAAAGAGTCGGACACGACTGAGCGACTGAACTGAACTGAACTGAACAGCTATTCTAGCCCCAGACTTCCATTCTGTTTTTGCACTTTCAGTATTGTATTTAATAAATTACATAAGCTGTTCAGCACTTTATTATAAAATAGGCTTGTTATAGAGGATTTTGCTCAACTGTAGACTAATGTAAGTGTTCTGAGCATTTTTAGGGTAGGGTAGGCTATACTATAAGGTATAGTAAGGTAGGTAAAGCAGGTGTATTCAATTCATTTTTTACTTCTGATATTTTCAGCTTTTGACAAATTTATTGAGATGTAACTCCATCATAGGTTAAGGAAGATCTATACAGCATACCTGAGCCGACAGAGGGAAAAATAGTGTCTGAGGAGTGTCTAAAGTCTCGATGTGCTGTAAAATAAGGTAGGGATGATTTGCCTCTACTGAATATACCTTTAATACTAGCAGCAATTGATCCAATAAATGTGAAAAAGTAACATCATTCATTAATTTCATACGTCCTTATGAGTACCTGCACTCATGTGGTTTTATTCATTCTAGCCACAAACTTCTACCAGAAATAGAAGGCTTGTATATTTTTTCAGTTCAATGTAATAAAATGTAAATTATTAATATTGTTGATATATTATTGATATATTGGGCATACAGCTGATGATATAATCCATGCATCCTGTATATCCTTTGTAATTAGCACTGAGTGGATATTTTCTAGACAAAGATAATTTAAAGTTTTTCATGAGATATAGAATAGCCATCCTCCTGGAAAACAGAACCTTTTAAAGTATTTTATGTACTTGCTAAAATGTTTATTCAATATGTCATTCAAAACAAAAAACATTGCAAGCATGGAACAATTCACATAGATTATTTTCTTTTTATTTTCAAGCTTTTTATTTTGTATTGGGGTATCACACAATGTTGTGACAGTTTCGGGTGAAGGCTAAAGAGATTAATCCTTAACACATATTTATATGTGTCCTACTAGAATAATTTATTTTTTTAAAAGAGGAAGAAACATAAGACTATGAAAGCACTATAATGCAAATATAAATGTGCACACACACACATGCATTAAAAAAAAAGCTGAAAAGTAGACCAAGTTATATATATATATGTCTATATATAGCTTTTTATACCTCTATATAATTATCCATTTATGAATTTTGTACATGTGTATGTATTTATTAAAAATAAAAATTATGTTTTATAATGAAATGGAGTTTTAGTAGCCATCAAAGTTCTGTATAGTAATAGCTATGGTTTTTCCAATGGTCATGTTGGGATATGAGAGCTGGGCCATAAACAAGGCTGAGCACCAAAGAGTTGATGTTTTCCAGTTGTGGTGCTGCAGAAGACTCTTAAGAGTCGCTTGGACAACATGGAGATCAAACCAGTCCATCCTAAAGGAAATCAACCCTGAATACTCATTAGAAGGACTGATCCTGAAGTTGAAGCTCCAATACTTTTGTCACTTAATGCAAAGAGCAGACTCAACGGAAAAGACCTTGATGCTGGGAAAGATTTAGGTCAAAAGGAGAAAGGAGCAGCAGAGGATGAGATGATAAGATAGCATCACCGACTCAAGGGATGTGAATTTGAGCAAACTCTAGGAGACAGCGGAGGACAGAAAATTGTGGCATGCTACAGTCAGTCTGTGGGGTCACAAAAAGTCATACATGACTTAGCAACTGAACAACAACAACAAATCACTGCATACACATTAGCTGCTCAATTGATATTTTTTAAAACATGTTTAATGGTATTGTATAAGAGGAGAAATTATAGCAAACATAAGAAGGTCACAATATTTTTTATCATTTATTGTGTATTTTTTCTTGGTTCAAATTGTACACTAATCTCATTCAGCAGAGATTCAGGGACAACATAATCACATACAAATCACTTACTGTGAACCATAGGATGCCTGCACTCCCTGCATACATAATAGTCATCCCCACTTTGCAAACTTAATCATTTCATCAGCATGGACACTTTTAAAATTACCTGTTTACACTAGTGGCTATTGAGCTACAAAGGGCACATTCTGTTAAGGTGACCCTAAATCCTCACAGCCAAAGAAGGAAAATTCAGTGCAAAATGGCACAGGTGGGGACTGATGAATGCTTGACCGGACACCCTGTGAACATCTGCATCATGATGTTACTTATTAGACAGACTCCCAAGACATCAATAATAATGCTAATAATAGCACTGACCTGTATAGAACTCTGTCTTTTCCAAGTTAGTATCACACATTTTGTAAACGATGGCTAGATCATGTTGAACTAAATTTGGAGAGCTATATCTTGAGAATTAATCTATGCTTGTCTCTTCTATCTTCCTCTTGCTGTCAATACAGCCCCTTCCCTGGTATCTTCCAGTCTCAAGCTGCACTCCTACGCCAGATCTAAGATTCAAAGAAAGAAACGGCCAACTGAACTTATAAGAGAGAAATATTTGCTTACTAGCTAAAATATGTTTCTTCCCTGGCACTAGATATGAATTAGCTTGGACAAAAAAGAATTAGACTGGACAGAAAAGATCCAGTGTCTGGAAGCTGTAGGGGAATTGGTAGAGGAACTGTTTTCTATCGAAGGTCTCCATTTTGCCGGAGGCCAGGTTTCCGGCTGCCAGCTGCCTGGTAGATCCCAACAGACAGCCTCCTTTGTAACAGTCTTGCACTGTGGCAGTATCATACCCTCCCTCACAATAAGTGATGCCATGGGAAACACGGGTAGGGCTGCTGATCTAAAAGGAACTGGAAGAAATGTTCTCCAATTTTTTTTTTTTTTTAAAGAACACAGATTTATGGGATGAAATAAGAATGAAAAATAGTAAATATAAACACAGAAATCAGTGAGTTAGGAAAGGAAAATGTATGATAGTTGAGAACTAAATATCTGGGCCATTTGAAAAATAAAAATAAGGGATAAATTGTATCTAATTTAATCATGAAAAGACAATGAGTCCTAACACACAAATTTAGAAAATATCCAGAGGAAAATAGCCACAGAACTGAATAATTTTTTAGCATAAATTATTACTTTTACTAACTAGTACCATTAAGAACATGGATTGAATATTACTATGTTCACTAAGAGCTGCTCAGTTACTCAGTTGTGTCTAATTCTTTGAGACCCCCGTTAACTGAAGTCCGTCAGACTCCTCTATCCATGGAATTTTACCAGCAAAAATACTGGAGTGAGGCGCCATTTCCTTCTCCAGGCAAGAAGACTGGAGTGAGTTGCCACGCCTTCCTCCAGGGGATCTTCCCAACCAAGGGATCAAACCCAGGTGTCCCACATTGCAGGTGGATTCTTCACCATCTGAGCTACCAGGGAAGCCCATGAAACTAGAGTAGGTAGCCTATCTCTTCTCCAGGGGATCTTCCCAACTCAGAGTCTTTTGCATTTCAGGTAGAATTCTTTACCAGCTGGGTTACCAAGGAAGCCCTTCAAAGAGCTTAGTGCAAGTCAATAATTGTCTTTCTTAACTGGTTTTTTCCATGTTATACACTCTGTTCTCTGTAGGTGGGTAGTGATTTTTTGGCTTGTCAAGCCTTTTTTGAGAAGCTATTATAATCCCAGAGTTTATAAAAATATTCTTTAACATGTTTCTGTTACACAGGCTTTGCACTGAGATTTTGCTTACTAGTTATTTTGTGATGAAGAACATCTATTATAATTTAAAAATCTCTACAGTTTCTGAGCCAGCTGTTGCTCTCATTTTTCCTCCAGTGCATGAGAAGCTATACTGCCAGACAAAATGGCTTAGGTTACTTGTAAAACAATCTAGAAATACCGACCTGGCTCAAGTGATAAAAGCACACCTTAAAGATAGATTGTGCAAAGCTGACTTTAAAGAAGTATCATCTTAAAGAATGAATGGCATCAGAATTTATGAAAATTAAGTAAAAACAGCCTTCTATCAGTTTGAATTGCTAGTCCTTGACATTGCTGGCATTTGTTTGCAAGTGAATTCTAGCAGCCTTGTCATTTTCACAGTTTAATGTAAAATATACTTCCCAATGGTAAAGTAATTATAAAAATTTCCATACGCAATTATCCCTGAGAGCAAATTGGAAGTCATATCTGGTTGGGGTACATCAATAATTAATGGCCTAAGAACTGCACTGAGCCATGTGATGGCTGGTTACACTGAGACACTGCAAATTACTCCTGGAGAATAATAAGGATATGCTCAGGATAGAAATATTTACAACTGGCAAAAGGGCAGTTTATATCACTATAGAGGCAGCACACTAAATAATTATATACACGGTTGTATTTTCCCGATGTTCAATAGTACTATTGTCTACTGGGACTCTTTACAAAGTGTATAACTTTAATCATGTCATCCAAATTTGGTAAAGAGTCTTTTAAAAAGTTATTTTTTACAAAGAGGTAAAACATTAAAACATTTACATGGTTCAAAATAAGTGCAACATAAAAAAGTAAAAAATGAAAGCTCTGTCTTCTATGTTTCTATTTACTCCATATCTACACCCTGAATCCTGGAGGGAAGAATTTTTTTAATGTGAGGAATTTCCTTCCAATGTTTCTTTATACAAATACACTCTTTTCTCCCTTCTTTCACTATCAGTGTGCTATGCACATGATTCCATACCACATTTTTCCAACCTTGGCAATATATACTAGAAAAATGTCTGTATGAGTGTCAAGATCTCTATCTTTTTGGTATAACTACTAAGTATTCCCAAAAGTGTTTTGTGGCTCAGCTGGTAAAGAATCTGCCTGCAGTGTGGGAGACCTGGGTTCGATCCCTGGGTTGGGAAGATCCCCTGGAGAAGGGAATGGCAACGCACTCCAGTATTCTTGCCTGGAGAATCCTGTGGCCCAAGGAGCGCGGTGGGCTACAGTTCATGGGGTAACAGAGTCGGACATGACTGAGTGACTAACAGCCAAGGATAACAAAAACATGCAGTAGAATATTTTAAAAGATCCCTAAAGTTAAACATTTTGATATTTTCATTTTTAAAAGCAAATAATTCTACCATAAATAATTATGTATAAATAATTTTGTGAGTACATGAATATAAGCATAGTATAATTTTCAGAAGAAAAAATGCAGAATGAAAGAGAAATTTTAATCACTGTGCTGTGTGCTCAGTCCTGTCTGACTCTTTGTAACCCCATGGACTTCAGCTCTCCAGGCTCCTCTGTCCATGGGGTTCTCCAGGCAAGAATCCTAGAGTGGGTTGCCATGCTCTCCTCCAGACAATCTACCCAACCCAGGGATTGAACCCAGGGCTCCTGCATTGCAGGCTGATTCTTTACCATTTGAGCCACCAGGGAAGCCCAATTTTAATCTTAATAGATGAAAAATTTTCCCTATCAAGATTTATATCATTTTGCATTCCCAAAACTGTGTTTGAGAGTGACTGTTTTTCCATAACTTCATGAACAGAATATGCTATCAACATTGGATTTCTGATAATCAGTTGAGAAATGACTTTTTCCTTATAGCTTCAATTTTTATGTTTTAATGAGAGATTGAATACATTTTCATATGTTTTACTACAATTTATGTATTTTAACTTAAAAACTTTATTCATCTTCATTATGAGATTTTTACTAAAGGGATATTTGCTCTGTTCTTGTCAATGTCTAAGTGCCATTTTTATTAGAAAGATCAATGTCTGTGATATCAGTTTCAATCATTTTTCCTAGTTTGTTATTTGTTGTTTGTGGTTACTCTCTCTTTAAGGTCATACAGAAATGTATAATTTTATGTAACCAGATATATGTTTAGTTATTTCTGGAATTTTAGTAATCTTTAGAAATACTTGTCCAATTCCAATTTATATTCAAAATTGTCTTTAGGAAAAAAACTTGTTAAAGGTATTGGGATACATTTCAATGTATTAAAAAATATAGAGATAAAATTAAATTTTTGTATTTATTCTTGCCATTGAAAATTATGGGCAACTTTTCATTTTTTCAAATTTAATATTGTGTTACTCAGAAATACCCTAAAGTTGATCTCCGTTTAAATCTAGAACACTTTTTGTTAAGTTTATGTCAATATGTCTTAGCTTTTTGTTTTAATTATACATGATATTTTCTTTCATCACATTTTCAATATATAGGAGAGCTAGTGATATTTGTGTAATAATTTTGTACTCGGCTAACTTACTGAATTTATTTATAATAATTTTTTTACCTGATCTCTTGGATTAAACAAATAAAATAATATTTTAATTTGTTTATGTATGTTTATATGCCTAGTGTATTAAAAAAGAAAAAGTCTACATGCTATGATCTCCAGTTAAATATAGAGACATTGTAGTTAGTTTGGCTTTTGACTTTAATGGAAAGGCACACACATCTTTACACTTATATATATGATAAGTGTATGTATGTATTTGTCTTGTGCGGTTATCAATATATACACAATAGTACATAATGTGTAGTTTGTATGGCATATAGACAAATGTATATACATATATGTATATATACTTGTGTGTGTATATATATATTTACATATAAGCACATATATACATATATATGCAAGTATACATATAAATAGGCTTTCCTCGTGAATCAAACGGTAAAGAATTTGCATGCATTGTGGGAGACCTGGGTTAACACCTTGGTGGGGAAGATCACCTGGAGAAGGAAATGGCAACCCAGTGTAGTGTTCTTGCCTAAAAAGCTTCCATGGTCAGAGGAGCCTATTGGGCTGTAATCCATGGGGTCACAAACAGTGGGGACATGACTGAGTGATTAACACTTTCACTTTTTAATATATATAAATACATATATGTACACACATATCTATCCACACACACACATACATATCTTGCAAAGGAAATATTTAGTAATTCTAATTTATCTAAATGTTTCCTCATTTAATTAGGAATTATTTTGATTTTTGCTAAATGATTCTTGTCTATGTAAAAAATTATGTTTTGTCCTTAGATCATTAATATTATAAATTATGTTTAAATGTTTTCTTAACATTTAAACAATCTAAAAATATTCAGCTAGCATCTATTTTTTATGTTAGTTAGGGTGCTTATACATACATTTATAAATAGTGTCAATATTGATCAGTGTCTCTATCTCATTGCCAGTCTTTGTCAAGTATTGACAGTTTAGCAAGACTACTATTTGTCCTTAAAGTCCCCATTATTTTTCTTCTGTTGGGAAACAGACAACTCTTCTTATCACCACTGTTCCTTATACCAACTGACATTTTAGGAAAAGGTCTATGCCTCCAAATTCTAGGCAACTTTGCAATAAACAACGCCTCTTTTATTTCGAGCCATTGGCTGTGATGGTGCAGGAGCGTGGCGTCTATAACAACTGCGACAGCACAGGAGGACGGCCAAGAGGAGCCACCCCTTGTCCAAGGTGAGGAGCAGTGGCTGCGCTTTTCTGGAGCAGCCGTGAGGAGATACCCCACGTCCAAGGTGAGATAAACCCAAGTAAGACGGTAGGTGCTGAGATAGGGCATCAGAGGGCAGACAGACTGAAACAACAATCACAGACGACTAGCCAATCTGATCACACAGACCACAGCCTTGTCTAACTTAATGAAACTAAGCCATGCTCTGTGGGGCCACCCAAGACTGACAGGTCATGGTGGAGAGGTCAGACAGATTGTGGTCCACTGGAGAAGGGAATGGCAAACCACTTCAGTATTCTGGCCTTGAGAACCCCACAAACAGTATGAAAAGGCCAAAAGATGAGACACTGAAAGATGAACTGCCTAGGTCATTAGGTGCCCAATATGCTACTGGAGATAAGTGGAGAAATAACTCCAGAAAGAATGAAGGGATGGAGCCAAAGCAAAAACAACACCCAGTTGTAGATGGGACTGGTGATAGAAGTAAGGTTCGATACTGTAAAGAGCAATATTGCATAGGAACCTGGAATGTGGGTCCATGAATCAAGGCAAATTGGAAATGGTCAAACAGGAGATGGCAAGTGTGAATATTGACATTTTAGGAATCAGCTAACTAAGATGGATTGGAATGGGTGAATTTAACTCAGATGACCATTGTATCTACTACTGTGGGCAAGAATCCCTTACAAGAAATGGAGTAGCCATCAAAGTCAACAAAAGAGTCCAAAAGGCAGTACTTGGATGCAATCTCAAAAACGACAGAATGATCTCTGTTCATTTCCAAGGCAAACCATTCAATATCACAGTAATCCAAGTTGATGCCTCAACCATTAATGCTGAAGAAGCTGAAGTTGAATGGTTCTATGAAGACCTACAAGACCTTCTAGAACACCCAAAAAAGATGTCCTTTTCATTATAGGGGACTGGAATGCAAAGGTAGGAAGTCAAGAAACACCCGGAATAACAGGAAAATTTGGCCTTGGAGTACAGAAAGAAGCAAGGCAAAAAACTAATAGAGTTCTGCCAATAGAATTCACTGGTCATAGCAAACACCCTCTTCCAACAACACAAGAGATGACTCTACACATGGACATCACCAGATGGTCAACACCAAAATCAGACTTATTATATTCTTTGCAGCCAAAGATGGAGAAGCTCTATACAGTCAACATAAACAAGACCAGGAGCTGACTGTGGCTCAGACCATGAACTCCTTATTGCCAAATTCAGACTTAAATTGAAAAAAGTGGGGAAAACCACTATACCATTCAGGTATGACCTAAAACAAATCCCTTATGACTATACAGTGGAAGTGAGAAATAGATTTAAGGGACTAGATCTGATAGAGTGCCTGATGAGCTATGGATGGAGGTTCATGACATTGTACAGGAGACAGGAATCAAGATCACTGAAAGATAAAGAAATGCAAAATAGCAAAATGGCTGTCTGAGGAAGCTTTACAAATAGCTATGAAAAGAAGAGAAGTGAAAAGCAAAGGAGAAAAGGAAAGATATACCCAGTTGAATGCAGAGTTCCAAAGAACAGCACGGAGAGATAAGAAAGCCTTCCTCAGCAATCAGTGCAAAGAAATAGAGGAAAACAATAGAATGGGAAAGACTAGAGATCTCTTCAGGAAAATTAGAGATACCAGGGAAATATTTCATGCAAAGATAGGCTCAATAAAGGACATAAATGGTATGGACCTAACAGAAGCAGAAGATAATAAGAAAAGGTGGCAGGAATACACAGAAGGACTGTACAGAAAAGATCTTCATGACCCAGATAATCATGATGATGTGATCACTGACCTAGAGCCAGATATCCTGGAATGTGAAGTCAAGTGGGCCTTAGGGAGCATCACTATTCCAGTTGAGCTATTTCAAATCCTGAAAGATGATGCTGTGAAAGTGCTGCAGTCAATATTTTAGCAAATTTGGAAAACTCAGCAGTGGCCACAGGAACGGAAAAGTTCAGTTTTCATTCCAATCCCAAAGAAAGGCAATGTCAAAGAATGCTCAAACTACCGCACAATTGCACTCATCTCACACAATACCAAAGAGATGCTCAAAATTCTCCAAGCTAGGCTTCAGCAATATGTGAACTGTGAACTTCCAGATGTTCAAGCTGGTTTTAAAAAAGGCAGAGGAATCAGAGATCAAATTGCCAACATCCATTAGATCATTGAAAAAGCAAGAAAGTTCCAAGAACACATCTATTTCCGCTTTATTGATTATGTGGATTACAATAAACTGTGGAAAATTCTGGTTTTTATTTTTCAATTTGTTAATGTGGTGTATTACATTGACTGATTTGTGGATATTGAAGAATCTTTGCATCCCTGGGATAAAGCCCACTTGGTCATGGTGGATGATCTTTTTAATGTGTTGTTGGATTCTGATTGCTAGAATTTTGTTAAGGATTTTTGCATCTATGATTATCTCAATAGATGCTGAGAAAGCCTTTGACAAAATTCAACATCCATTTATGATAAAAACTCTCCAGAAAGCAGGAATAGAAGGAACATACCTCAACATAATAAAAGCTATATATGACAATCCCACAGCAAACATTATCCTCAATGGTGAAAAATTGAAAGCATTTCCTCTAAAGTCAGGAACAAGACAAGGGTGCCCACTTTCACCATTACTATTCAACATAGTTTTGGAAGTTTTGGCACAGCAATCAGAGCTGAAAAAGAAATAAAAGGAATCCAAATTGGAAAAGAAGAAGTAAAACTCTCACTATTTGCAGATGACATGATCCTCTACATAGAAAACCCTAAAGACTCCACCAGAAAATTACTAGAACTAATCAATGACTATAGTAAAGTTGCAGGATATAAAATCAACACACAGAAATCCCTTGCATTCCTATACACTAATAATGAGAAAACAGAAAGAGAAATTAAGGAAACAATTCCATTCACCATTGCAATGGAAAGAATAAAATACTTAGGAATATATCTACCTAAAGAAACTAAAGACCTATATATAGAAAACTATAAAACACTGGTGAAAGAAATCAAAGAGGACACGAATAGATGGAGAAATATACCATGTTAATGGATTGGAAGAATCAATATAGTGAAAATGAGTATACTACCCAAAGCAATCTATAGATTCAATGCAATCCCTATCAAGCTACCAACAGCATTCTTCACAGAGCTAGAACAAATAATTTCACAATTTGTATGGAAATACAAAAAACCTCAAATAGCCAAGGCGATCTTGAGAAAGAAGAATGGAACTGGAGGAATCAACCTACCTGACTTCAGGCTCTACTACAAAGCCACAGTTATCAAGACAGTATGGTACTGGCACAAAGACAGAAATATAGATCAATGGAACAAAATAGAAAGCCCAGAGATAAATCCACGCACATATGGACAACTTATCTTTGACAAAGGAGGCAAGAATATACAATGGATTAAAGACTATCTCTTTAACAAGTGGTGCTGGGAAATCTGGTCAACCACTTGTAAAAGAATGAAACTAGAACACTTTCTAACACCATACACAAAAATAAACTCAAAATGGATTAAAGATCTCAATGTAAGACCAGAAACTATAAAACTCCTAGAGGAGAACATAGGCAAAACACTCTCTGACATACATCACAGCAGGATCCTCTATGACCCACCTCCCAGAATATTGGAAATAAAAGCAAAAATAAACAAATGGGACCTAATTAACCTTAAAAGCTTCTGCACATCAAAGGAAACTATTAGCAAGGTGAAAAGACAGCCTTCAGAATGGGAGAAAATAATAGCAAATGAAGCAACTGACAAACAACTAATCTCGAGAATATACAAGCAACTCCTACAGCTCAACTCCAGAAAAATAAATGACCCAATCAAAAAATGGGCCAAAGAACTAAATAGACATTTCTCCAAAGAAGACATACAGATGGCTAACAAACACATGAAAAGATGCTCAACATCACTCATTATCAGAGAAATGCAAATCAAAACCACTATGAGGTACCATTTCAAGCCAGTCAGAATGGCTGCGATCCAAAAGTCTACAAGAAATAAATGCTGGAGAGGGTGTGGAGAAAAGGGAACCCTCTTACACTGTTGGTGGGAATGCAAACTAGTACAGCCACTATGGAGAACAGTGTGGAGATTCCTTAACAAACTGGAAATAGAACCGCCTTATGATCCAGCAATCCCACTGCTGGGCATACACGCTGAGGAAACCAGAAGGGAAAGAGACACGTGTACCCCAATGTTCATGGCAGCACTGTTTATAATAGCCAGGACATGGAAGCAACCTAGATGTCCATCAGCAGATGAATGGATAAGAAAGCAGTGGTACATATACACAATGGAGTATTACTCAGCCATTAAAAAGAATACATTTGAATCAGTGCTAATGAGGTGGATGAAACTGGAGCCTATTATACAGAGTGAAGTAAGCCAGAAAGAAAAACACCAATACAGTATACTAACGCATATATATGGAATTTAGAAAGATGGTAACAATAACCCTGTGTACGAGACAGCAAAAGAGACACTGATGTATAGAACAGTCTTATGGACTCTGTGGGAGAGGGAGAGGGTGGGAAGATGTGGGAGAATGGCATTGAAACATGTAAAATATCATGTATGAAACGAGTTGCCAGTCCAGGTTCGATGCACGATACTGGATGCTTGGGGCTAGTGCACTGGGATGACCCAGAGGGATGGTATGGGGAGGGAGGAGGGAGGAGGGTTCAGGTTGGGGAACACATGTATACCTGTGGCAGATTCATTTTGATATTTGGCAAAACTAATACAATTATGTAAAGTTTAAAAATAAAATAAAATTAAAAAAAAATAAAAAAAAAAAGAAGAAGAAGAAGAAAAAAATAAACTGTGGAAAATTCTGAAAGAGATAGGAATACCAGACCACCTGACCTGCCTCTTGAGAAATGTATATGCAGGTCAGGAAGCAACAGTTAGAACTGGACATGGAACAACAGACTGGTTCCAAATAGGAAAAGGAGTACGTCAAGGCTGTATATTGTCACCCTGCTTATTTAACTTATATGCAGAGTACAACATGAGAAACGCTGGGCTGGAAGAAGCACAAGCTGGAATCAAGATTGGCAGGAGAAATATCAATAACCTCAGATATGTAGATGACACCACCCTTATGGCAGAAAGTGAGGAAGAACTAAGGAGCCTCTTGATCAAAGTGTAAGAGGAGAGTGAAAAATCTGGCTTAAAGCTCAGCATTCAGAAAACTAAGATCATGGCATCTGGTCCCATCACTTCATGGCAAATAGATGGGGAAACAGTGGAAACAGTGGCTGACTTTATTTTTCTGGGCTCCAAAATCACTGCAGATGGTGACTGCAGCCATGAAATTAAAAGACGCTTACTCCTTGGAAGGAAAGTTATGACCAACCTAGATAGCATGTTCAAAAGCAGAGACATTACTTTGTTAACAAAGGTTCATCTAGTCAAGACTATGGTTTTTCCAGTGGTTATGTATGGATGTGAGAGTTGGACTATAAAAAGCTGAATGCCGAAGAATTGATGCTTTTGAACTGTGTTGTTGGAGAAGCCTCTTGAGAGTCCCTTGGACTGCAAGGTGATCCAACCTGTCCATCCTAAAGGAAATCATTCCTGGGTGTTCATTGGAAGGACTGATCCTAAAGCTGAAACTCCAATACTTTCACTACCTCATGCGAAGAGTTGACTCATTGGAAAAGACTCTGATGCTGGGAGGGATTGGGGGCAGGAGGAGAAGGGGACGACAGAGGATGAGATGGCTGGATGGCATCACCGACTCGATGGTGGTGAGTTTGAGTGAACTCTGGGAGTTGGTGATGGACAGGGAGGCCTGGCGTGCTGCAATTCATGGGGTCACAAAGAGTTGGACATGACTGAGCGACTGAACTGAACTGAACTGAACTTTTATTTCTCTGGTATTGCATGTTCATATGAAACTACACTTTTTTATGAATATATAAAATAAATTTTGAATTATTCAAGACATACTATCAGAGCTTTCCAAATATGTAATATAACACTGAGATATATCTATTCTAATTATCTGTTCTATCCAATTTTGTTTTAAAATGTTCAATTAAAATTTCAATTAAAATTCTGTTGACAGTTGTTCTTTAATTCTCCAAGGTTTTCAAATGGTTAGAGCACAGGGGAAAAAAAAAAAGAAAAAAGAGGGAGAGGCTTATATTTACATTTCATAGAACAGTCAAGAATACAAAACTTTCTAGACATTCAGCTTGATTTTAAAAACTAACAAAATTCCTGATATAAGGTTCCCAGCAAATCTGTCTCAGGGCATTCCTTTGAAATACTGGTTGAGTCATTTTGGTGTAAAGTGATACTCATAATATTTGCTTCCTCATAGTTGTTGTTATTTAATCTCTAAACTGAATCCAACTCTTTTGTGACCCCATGGGCTGTCGTTTGCAGGTCTCCTCTGTCCATGGGATTTCCCAGACAAGAATACCAAAGAGGGTTGCTATTTCCTTCTCCAGGGGATCTTCCTAACCCAGGGATGGAACCCTTGTCTCCTGCAAGGCAGACTGATTCTTTGCAGCTGAGCAACCAGGGAAGCCCTTCCTCAAGGTACTTGAAAGTAAATGTGATTGGTTGTTGTTTTTGTTACTTTGTTTCAACATTATATTATGTAAAAAAGCACATATACAAAAAGTATAGAGAATAATATAATCCCATTTATCCTTTCTCTGGGGCTCCCCAGATGGTGGTAGTGGTAAAGAATCCACCTGCCAGTGCAGGAGACACAAAAGGCTCTGGTTTAATCCCTTGGTCAGGAAGAACCCTTGCAGGAGGAAATGGCAACCCACTCCAGTGTTCTTGTCTAGAAAATTCCATGAATAGAGGAACCTGGAGGACTGCAGTCCATGGGGTTGCAAAGAGTCAGACATGACTTCGGACTGAGCAAATTCTCTAGTTTCAGAAATCATTAATCATGGCCAGTCATCAATATCTTCATCCACATTTCTCTATCACTTTTTACTGAAGCAAATCCTAGATATGCCATTTAAACTATGAATAGTGTAATTTGTTTCTCTATATTTATGGATTATTAAAAATATCCAGAATACTCTTATTACCTCTAAAATAATTAACACTATTTTATTAATATTACTTAGCCAATCACCAGCTAACTCATCATCTGACTGCAGACATATGATCAAGTCAAACTGAGATCAGCTAAGGCCAGTCCAGAGAATAAAACTGTCCAGCAGAAGCAAGATCCAAACATACATTTGTTATTTTAAGATCTGAGATTGTTTGGTGCATGACAATAGAAAATTGATATCCATTATTCGACATTACAGAATAATTTATTCATAATGTGTTTGTTTCAACTCAATTCTATGTTTCAATTCATAATGTGTTTCAATTCTAACCTATAGAGTCAAATTTGAAATTCACACATACATGTAAACAAGTTTAATTTTAATCTTATTGTCTGCGGCAAATCCTCTATCTCCACATTAATAATTTAAATGTCTGCCTTTACGTTCACTGAAGAAGGAAACGGCAACCCATTGCAATATTCTTGCCTAAAGAATCACATGGAAAGAGGAGCCTGGCTGGCTACAGTCCACAGGGTTGCAAGAGTCGGACATGACTTAGCAACAAAACCACCAAACCACCACCACCACCTGCACAAATTTGAAATGCCGACGTTGCTGCATCATAGACACACAAAATTGGGAAAGTTTCTAAATCTTCTCTTCTGTTCCACTGATTGTTCAATCTGATCATATGCCAATACACACCTTTGTAATTACATTGGCTTTTAAATGTATTTTAATATCTTGTAGGATATATTATCCTCACTTTCTTCTTTTAGTGTTTTTCTGTTTGCTTCTTTTTGCTTATTTTTCCAGATAAGTTTTATGATCAAGTCATCTATGTCCAGAAAAACAACTGTTGGCATTTTAAATGGGTAGCTTTAAATTATAAATGACCTCAGGGAGAACTAACATCTCTCAATTCCTTCTATTCAAGAAAATGAACTGTTTTTTTACTTGTTTAAGTCTCTTTTGTGTCAGTTAGATCTCAGAATAAAATTTTATGATTTTTCTTGTATAGATTTGGGATGTCTTGCTCTGTGTTTTTTTTTTTTTTTTTCTTTCCTAAACGTGACTGCATCTTCACCCAAGAAGGATAGTCTATAGGCACAAAATATACAACAAAAGGCTAAAGACTTTCCATACTTTTTTACTAAAATGAAAGAGGAAATAATACAAGCCTAGGATAATGCAGTTATTGAAAATGAAAAAGGGAAAGCCACAAGCAATGCTCAGGTTTTAAAAAACAATCTCTTATTTAACCTGAGGACTTTCTGATATCCATAATGGAGTAATTTTTTTTTAGTATTAAATAGAATAAAAAACTTGATGGAGATAAAGCTTATATATATTTTATTTTTCTTGAGAGAGCAAGCACTATATTATGGAACATAATATTTTCTTAACTTTTTCCAGCCCTAACTGTGCATATGCTCATTAGTCTGTGCTCATATAGTGAAGAAGTTATTAGATAGAATGAATGATTTTACATTAATGGCTCAGAATATATATTCTGGTCTAGTAAGCCTAGATACAAACATTTTCTTTCCATACCAGATGGTATAGTCTCAGCCCCATGACAGTAATTATAGATGCATTTTCTACCATTATGGGTAAGCAAACAAGTATTAAACAGCTTCAACAATACATTTGTGACAAAAAAAAAGGAGAATTTCTGTGTTAATGTGTCAGCCATTACACAGAGCTCATTGCCGTTAACAATAAAATTTTGGATTGATAGAACTCTGTAATGTGACAATGCACATGGGAATTAGACTCCTCATCCATCATGTGTTAATGTTAGAACAGAGCAATTCCACATTGAATTAGTTCTGAATAACACATTTTTAAAGACCTTTTTCTTTCCCTGCCTGTCATGTGCCTGGGTGCCTAACAGAGAAGGCAGCTGTATTTTCCATTATTCCCATTAACCACACATTTCATCTGAAAAATCAATGATCAGCTACCTAAAAGTACACAGTGGTAGAATATACTGGAATGATCTTAGGAATGTATGAGAATTCACAAGGAAATCACACACACTTAACTTTAAACTTAAATAAAGAAACAATGGATGTATTTCCTTTCTTTGTAAGTCATACATTGAAAATCATTAATTTAACCAATGTATTCAAAACATTTTGCTAGGTTTGGTGACATATACAAGCATAAACATATATTCTTTCCTTATCGACCTTTCAGTCTAGTTTTGAAAAAAAAGTGCATAGTTTATGTCAATGCAATAAATACAAATGGATATTTTTCAACTGTAAAATGTATTATTTTTCTTTCAGTATTATCAACTGGTCATCTACCATGTAACCTTTAAACTGTGGTCTTTAGAAAAAATAGAAAGTGTTCTGAATTAGTTAATTGAAATTTATAAACATTAATAGGAAAACACAAGCATATAGAAACAAGAGAGAATGTGGATGAGGCAAAATATTGTTACCAAAAAATATCCATTATTAATTTCAAATATAGACAATTTTCAGTTGAGAATCTTTGAATAGTTTCAAGTGGTATAATTTTTTTACAATAAAATTATACAAATAATTCTACTACCGTGTATGATATCTTTGTAGGTTAAAGATTTAAAATTCTATAAACTAGAATTTATAATTCAGGGAAAACTCTCTCTTTCTCTTTCTTTCTCTCTCTCTCTCTCACACACACACATGCACACATATTTTGTCAGTTTTCTCTTAAAATTATATTATTTGAAAACCAAGGACAACATGAGATAGGACTTGCCAATCTAAGTCAAATGTACAAAGAGAATACAAAATGCTACAAATGAGCATCCTTCTTATTTTGATGGAGCCTGTATTTTATGGTTGCATATGGAAGTACCTGGGTAGATGCAGGGGTGGAATTCTGATCAGGTCCTCTTCTGTCTGGTACAATTTTCCTAGAGAAATAGACATCTACATCATTAGTTAAATGAGATGGACTGGTAGGTAGAATTAGACATTGAGAAGAATATAGAAAGTATGAAAGAGTCCCCAGGGGAGAGATAGACTGAGAAATGAGGAAACAATGTAAAACTTTTGGGTAGCTGTAAGGGCACCCTTGAGATTGCCAGGTTGAATTTAGGGTGCACTTTTACTCAAGCAATTATTAATTACGACCAACAATGAGCATGAAGATTTAAAGTGTCAGTTGCTCAGACCTATGGACTGCAGCTTGCTAGGCTCCTCTGTTCATGGAATTCTCCATTCAAGAATCTGGAGTGGGTTGCCATTTCCTTCTCCAAGGAATCTTCTCAACACAGGGATCAAACCCAGGTCTCCTGTATTGCAGGCTGATTCTTTACAGTCTGAACCACCAGGGAAGCCCAATAAGCATGGTTATATCTTATTCTTTAGCCAAGTTTTACTGCAGAGATTTGGATATTATAAGGCAGAAGCTTGTACTTAATTGGGTTTATTGTGTCAAAGTAACCAAAAATTGATGGTATATGAAAGTGAAAGTGAAGTCGCTCAGTCGTGTCGGACTCATTGCAATCCCATGGACTGTAGCTCACCAGGCTCCTCCGCCCATGGGATTTTCCAAGCAAGAGTACTGGAGTGGGTTGCCATTTTTTCTCCAGAGGATCTTCCTGACCCAGGGATGGAACCCGGGTCTCCTGCATTATATGCAGATGCTTTACCATCTGAGCCACCTCTATGAAAGGTAGTAGTAAAAATAATTGACCGTTGAATTTCAAATTTTAAAAAGTAACTTGATTGTGTGAAGCTAGAAATAATGGCAAGTTGATAGAATTGATGAACTTCAGGTATTCATCAAATTGAAGGAAGAAGAAAATCATTGGAGGGAGAAAGTTGGATCAGGTACACTCAAGATATAGAAGGCAATGGCTAATAAGTAAAATGCATGATACTGTGGTTATAGACAATGTGCTGCCATTGTTGAAGATTTGGGATATGAGCATGGCGTGGTTGGCAGTGGGAGAAAGGAAGATAAGATCATAGGGAAGGACTGATTTGAGAAGTTAAGAGTCCAGACCATTAGAAGGACTGTCAACATATAGATGGAAATCACCAAAATTTTGGTAAAAGCAGATTGGAAATGTTAGAGTGAATTAAAATCATCCATGAACAGAGACAGTGTTGGTACCATAATGCAAGGATGTGAAATTCAGTGCTATGTATGTTTACATAAGTTGGAGGAAGAATATTCTAAAAGTGACTTTCAGAAGGAGAACACTTTCTGATCCAATGTTACTAGAGCTGTGACACAAAATCTATACTACCCTTCACTAGATTTGATTAAATTAAACTTACAAAAAGAGTCAGTGCCTGCTGTAGGTTGAATTGCACCCTCAAAATACTATGGGGGGAGGTATTAACCCATGGTACCCATGGCGGTGAACTTATTTGGAGATGGAGTTTTTGCAGAAGTAATCATGTTAAGACAAGGACATTAGAGTCATATTAATCCAAGTAGACTGGTGACCTTCTAAGAACAAGAGAATAAAACAGACATATACACACACAGGAAGAAGCCCATGTGATGACAGAGACAGATATGAAAGTGATGCCTTTATAAGTCAAGAAACACCACAGTTTCTGTGAAACAATGGAAGTTAGAAGAGACAATGGGGACTTTTCCCCAGAGCAATCAGAGGAGCATGGCTTTGCCCACCCCTTGTTTTTAGACTTCTTGTCTCCAGAATTCTGAGAGAATAAGATGTTTTAAGCCCCTCAGTTAGTGCCAATTGATTCAGTTCAGTTCAGTCGCTCAGTCGTGTCCAACTCTTTGCGACCCTATGAATCGCAATTGATTACAGAAGGCTCATAACGGACTTCCCTGGTGGTTCAGATGGTAAAGTCTCCACCTGCAATGTGGGAGACCTGGGTTCGATCGTTGGGTTGGGAAGATCCCCTAGAGGAGGGCATGGCAATCCACTCCAGTATTCTTGCCTGGAGAATCCCATGGGCAGAGGAGCCAGGTGGGCTACAGTCTATGGGGTTGCACAGAGTTGGATACAACTGAGTGACTAAACACAAGTACAACCATGGAAACTGATAAAGTACCAGAGAGATTTCCAGTGGCAGTGGTGTTCTCAGAGGAAAATCAGGTTTTTATTAGATGTAGGAGGTAAAACTAAGAGATAAAGTTGTGCTTCTGATGACTATTAGACAAAATTCCAAAAGTCAGAGTTGGAGGGGCTTGGGGAGTAGATGTGTATTTCCTGGCATTATAGCTATCAACTGTAATGCTTTAAAATATGTTTGAAAAGTGAAAAAAGTGAGTGTTAGTTGCTCTGTCCAACTCTTTGTGACTCCATGGACCACAGCCCTGGGGCTTCCCTGGTGGCTCAGACAGTAAACAATCAACCTGCATTGCAGGGAACCCAGGTTTGATACTTGGGTAGGGAAGATCCCCTGGAGAAGGAAATGGTAATCCACTCCAGTATTCTTGCCTGGGAAATCTCATGGACAGAGGAGCCTGGTGGGCAACAGTCCATAGGTTTGCAAAGGGTCGGACAGGACTGAGCGACTAACAATTGGTCACTTGGGACTGCAGCTGGCCAGGATCCTCTGCCCATGGAATGCTCCTGACAAGAATACTGGAGTGGGTTGCCATTCCCTTCTCCAGTAGATCTTCCTGGCCCAAGGATCGAACCCATGTCCCCTACATTGCAGGCAGATTCTTTACTGTTTGAGCCACCAGGGAAGCCCAAAATATGTTTACTTGTTCACAAATATATATATTATCTTGCTTAAAAAATGCAAAAGGCAGTTTAGAAACTGAATATAGTTATTATTTGAGTCTCATAGTACTGTAAATAGAATCAGTCAGCCACTCTCAAATCTATTTAAGCCTAGAAGGATGCCATCACTTTTCTTTCAAAAGATTTATAAAACCACAACATATTTATTTCTTTGTCAATAATTAGTCAATTTCAAGGAAATTCTCTCCACATGTGAAACAAATAAAAACAAGTAACAGAAATGGAAAGGGACTAACACAAACTATTTTATTTTGCCACAGATAATTCATGATTCAGATGGCCGGGAGAAATATCAATAGTCTCAGATATGCAGATGATACTATCCTTATGGCAGAAAGTGAAGAAGAACTAAAGAGCCTCTTGATGAAAGTGAGAGGAGAGTGGAAAAGTTGGCTTAAAGCTCAACATTCAGAAAATTAAGGTTACGGCATCTGGTCCAATCACTTCATGGCAAATAGATGGGGAAACAGTGGAAACAGTGAGAGACTTTATTTTTTGGCTCCAAAATCACTGCAGATGGTGACTGCAGCCATGAAATTAAGACGCTTGCTCCTTGGAAGAAAAGTTATGACCAACCTAGACAGCATATTAAAAAGCAGAGACATTACTTTGCCAACAAAATTCCATCTCATCAAGGCTATGGTTTTTCCTGTAGTCATGCATGGTTGTGCTGCTGCTGCTACTGCTGCTAAGTCGTTTCAGTTGTGTCCGACTCAGTGAGACCCAATAGACGGCAGCCCAAAAGGCTCCGCCATCCCTGGGATTCTCCAGGCAAGAACACTGGAGTGGGTTGCCATTGCCTTCTCCATATGGATGTGAGATTTGGTCTATAAAGAAAGCTGAGTCCCAAAGAATTGATGCTTTTGAACTGTGGTGTTGGAGAAGACTCTTGAAAGAGAGTCCCTTGGATTGCAAGGAGATCCAACCAGTCCATCCTAAAGGAAATCAGTCCTGAATATTCATTGAAAAGACTGATGTTGAAGCTGAAACTCCAATACTTTGGCCACCTGATGCAAAGAACAGACTCATTGGAAAAGATGCTGATGCTGGGAAAGATTGAAGGTGGGAGAAGGGGATGACAGAGGATGAGATGGCTGGATGGCATCACTGACTTGATGGACATGAGTTTCAGTAAACTCTGGGAGTTGGTGATGGACAGGGAGGCCTGGCATGCTGCAGTCCATGGGGTTGCAAAGAGTGGGACACAACTGAGTGACTGAACTGAATTCATAACATGCTTTTTGAGTAAATTTATTGATGAAAACAAGCAATATTTAATTTCATTATAATTCCCAAACATATGCCATGTGCCTGTTTGCCTAACAGAGAAGGCACATGAAAGTCTATCCATCTGCTCATGCTCAGTTCAGTTCAGTTCAATTCAGTCACTCAGTCGGGTCCGACTGTTTGCAACCCCATGAATTGCAACATGCCAGGCCTCCCTGTCCATCACCAACTCCCGGAGTTCACTCAGACTCACATCCATTGAGTCGGTGACGCCATCCAGCCATCTCATCTTCTGTCGTCCCCTTCTCTTTCTGCCCCAATCCCTCCCAGCATCAGAGTCTTTTCCAATGAGTCAACTCTTCGCATGAGGTGCCCAAAGTACTGGAGTTTCAGCTTTAGCATCATTCCTTCCAAAGAAATCCCAGGGCTGATCTCATGCTCATTATATGTTAAATTTATCTAAGGGAGATGATTCTGCATCTAATTTAAATAATTTGGACAGAAAAGAAACATTTCTGTTCCAACAAAGGTTACATCCTCAAGGCAAGTTGTAAGAAAGAAGAGCCACATCTCTAGAATTAAAATACTTCTTTGGCACATGTTGGAAAAAATATTTTTGCTGTTTAAATGAAGAAAAGTTTCTGGTTTCCATATTTATAAAAAATAAATCATGTGGTAGTCTCTTCTATCATGTAAAGTTTTTTATTCTTTGAAACAAGTTTTATAATGCCATCACTAATATTTAATTGAAAAGTAATAGATATTGGAACTATAAGGCTATCTTCCTCTAGACATCAGTGTATTAATCTTCTAATTTCTCTTTTGCATTCAATTTAAATATACAGGTATAAAATCAGATAAATACATATATACTCAGTTTGAAGTGGAGCAGGACACTATGGTCCTTGCCTCCCATGTCCTGTCTGCCTTTTGTCTGTGCCAAAACTAAGCCAAAGAAAAGTTTAATCAGAGAAGTGAGAAATGCAGAAACAAAAGAAAACAGCTAAAGGAGATCAAATAATAATAGCTTAGTCATTATGCATAGTCAAGAATCTTTAGTTCCTTCTCAAGGGCTACAGATATTATTCTGAGCCATATTACATGAGGTGTCTGTAGAGATACTGAAACTCCCTTCAGGCAGAAGAAATTAACTACACGATGACCAGGCTGTAGCCATGACATGCTGTTGTTTAGTCACTAAGACGTGTCTGACTCTTTTGCGATCCATGGACTGTAGCCCACAAGGTTCCTCTGTCCATGGGATTTCTCCAGGCAAGACCACTGGAGTGGGTTGCCATTTTCTTCTCCAGGGGATCTTGTTGGGTTTCCTGCATTGGTAGGTGGATTCTTTACCACTGAGCCACCTGGGAAGCCCCATGACATAAGGTGACTCAATTCTGAGACGTGGCCTCAAAGAAGTGGGGAAAAACCAACCCTGGAACTGAAGATTAATTGTACTTAAAACAATCAAAATAATGCCGATCAGACACCAATGACCAATTTCAAGATGACTGTTAAAGCTGACTGTTTCAGCATGTAGACCCCTTTCCCCAGTCTATAAAAACTCTTGCCCCTTGATTGTTCCAGGGGGAAGACTTCCCCCACTGCCCTGGTTGCCAGCATCCAAAATAAAGCAAACTTTCCTTTTCACCAACCTGGTCTCTTTATTGGGTTTTGAGCAGTGAGCAGCCGGAGTCCACTTTCGGTAACAAGTTAGTGAAGTGAAAGCTTTTATATAGATTATGCAAACGGAATATGGTGATCTTAGAGCACCTCTCCCTCTGCTCTTCTGTAACAGTCCCTAGACCCATGTATCTGTCTCAGTTTTATTCACATACAGTAAGAGTTCCTAGTTCTAACACCTGTGATTCTCTCTTTGAAGACTTCTTCTACAGGGATGTGTTCATACCAAGCACAGGCCAGGTCAGAAATGCTCTTGTGTCAGTTCTCCAGGGAACAACTCTAACCCAACAACAGACAATACAGGGTGAATAAAATCTCTTAACTGTCCTGCCCTTGGAGAGATAAAACCCTGAGCTATGCTTGACACAACCCCCAGAGGTCTGAGAAGGACTGAGCTCCAATTTCCAACAGTGGCAACCTGCTCATAACACACGGGTATTGGCTTTCTTCTCTTTTTTGTCTCCATACCACACTCCTTTGTTGCTTGAATAAACTACTTGAACTCATTCTTGGTTTCAGGCCTGTTTCTGCAGGATTCGAAATCATGGCACACAGTCAAGAACACCAGCTCTGATATTCTCATCTCTTCCTTTAACATCCTATATCCTCACTAGCTGCACTATATTTCTTTCATCTTTAGAATTAAAAAAAAAAAAAAAATGACCCAGTTTACTCTTGAGCTTATACCAAATTCCTTCACTTCTCTTTTAGAGCAAAACTTGAAAATATTGCTTGTGTTCGATTTTTTTTTTTCCTTTGCCTTCTTCTCTTAATTCCACTTCATTCAGTACTTTGTCAACACCACTACACTTAAGCCATTCTGCTCAAGGACACACATGATCTTGCTTCTGCTGAGCTTAAATGTGTAACTTTCTATTTTCAACTTAATGTTTGCTGTAATGAATAAAACATGGGTGTGTGTGCATGCTCGGTCGCTTCAGTCATATCTCACTGTTTGCAACCCTATGGACTGTAGCCCACCAGGCTCCTCTGTCCATGGAGTTCCCTGGGCAAGAATACTGGAGTGGATTGCCATGCCTTCCTGCAAGGGATCTTCCCAACCCATGGATTGAACCCAAGTCTCTTATAGGTCCTGCATTGGTAGGTGGGTTGTTTACCGCTAGTGCCTCCTGGGAAGCCCCTGAATATAACACACTCATTTTCATGCTGAATATCAGCTAACCAAAGATACTGCTTCCTAATAACTGGAAGCTATTCACCTTAACTGGGAAGGTAAAAAGGTTTTTATAGTTGTGATTTGGTCAATGATGTCAACCTGGGGAAATTATTCTGAATTATCCAGTTCTTAAATTCAATCACAGATATTCCCATAAACCAGGGGAAGAGGCATATTTAGTGCATACCAAAGAGAAGATGGAGGCAGAGATTGGAGTAGTGTGGACCCAAGATAAGGACTGGATTTCCCTATATCTCAGATGGTAAAGAATCTGCCTACAATGCAGGAGACCCAGGTTCAATCCCTGGGTCAGAAATATCCCCTGGAGAATGAAATGGCAATCCACACCAGTATTCTTGCCTGGAGAATCCCATGGCCAGAAAAGCCTGGTGGGCTACAGTTCATGAGGTCAGAAAGAGGTCACTCAGCTGAGTGACTAACACACAAGATAAGTAACCCAGGCAGGAACTGGAAGAGATAAGAAAGGATTCACCCAGAGTTTCTGGAGGGGACGGGGCCCTGAGAAAACTGGTGTTGAACTTCTGATCTCCACGGATTCATTTTGATGTTTGGCAAGACCAATGCAGTTTTGTAAAGCTTAAAAATAAAATAAAATTAAAAAAAAAAAAAGAATATGTTTCTGTTGTTTTAAACCTTCATGTTTGTAGCAATGTGTTACAGCAGACACAGGAAACTAACACAATGCTTATCTTAAAAATTACTGCATAATAACTTTGCTGATTCCTCACCTGATAATATTGGACTGTGACAGATTTCAGCTCTTTTCTTACTACTGATATTCTACTGGGTGAGGAAGTGAACAAAGCCCTAGGTTCAGTTCAGTTCAGTCACTCAGTCATGTCCGACTCTTTGCAACCCCATGGACTGCAGTACGCCAGGCTTCCCTATCCCATCTCCTGAAGCTTGCTCAAACTCATGTCTGAGTCGGTGATGCCATCCAACCATCTCATCCTTTGTTGTCCCCTTTCCCCCCCACCTTCAATCTTTCCCAGCATCAGGGTCTTTTCCAATAAGTCAGTTCTCATTGGAAACAAAGCCCTGGAACAAAGCCCATTGGAACAAAGCCCTGGAGATATATTATTGTGTGAGTCCTGCCAAATCACTGCAGTCATGTCCAGCTCCTTGTGACCCCATGGATTCTAGCCCACCAGGTTCCTCTGTCAGTGGGATTCTCCAGACAACAATACTGGAGTAGGTTTCATAGGATCTTCTTGACCCAAGGATCAAAATTGAGCCTCTTGTGTCTCCTGCATTGCCAGGCGGGTTCTTTACCACTAGCATCACCTGGGGAGCCCCTTCCCCAGTCTCATTTGATAGCAGTTCCTTTCTTATACTTAAGTACAAAACTTTGGAACTATCTTGTTATCTCTCACAATTATGATCAATAGGTCAGCAAATCCTTTGGGCACAACTGTGAAAATATACCTAAGCTCCAACCTCCGCTCCTCACTAATTACCTTGGTCTGAGCTGATAGCAAGGCTTTTTCAGGTCGTCATCCTTCTACCCTAGATCCCTGGCAGTCTATTCTCACCAGAATCTAGAGTGACACTTTAAAATTATGAATCAGCCAATGTTACTGTTCTGCCTAAACTTCTGCAGTGATTTCTCATTTTACAGAGAGAAACAGCCACACTGTAATGCACAACAAAATCTACATTTTGTGTATTTATATTTGGCTGTTCTGGATTTTCATTGCTGCATGTGGGCTTTGTCTAATTTTTCTCTAGTGAGTGGGGACTGCTCTCTCTAGTTGTGGTGCATGGGCTTCCCATTGCAATGGTGTCTGTTGTTGCGAAGTACAGGCTGTAGAATCATGGAATTTAGGAGTTGTAGCCACAGGCTTAATTGCCCCGTGGCATGTGGGATCTTCCTGGACCTGGAATCCAACCTGTGTCCCTTGGATTGGCAGGTGGATTCTTAACCACTGGGCCACCAGGGAAGTCCGGACAGATCCTACTTGATTGGCCTCCCACTGTCTAACTTCACTTCCTACTTTCTTCCTGATACTTCATCCAATCACCCTGGAGTCACTTCATTGTTCCCTGGACAATGTAAGAAAAGAACTTTCTGAGGGCCCCAGCTTTGTTTGTTCCCTTTGTCAAAAAGGCTTCTCTGGAGGTCCAGCCACCTGACACTCTGGCTTTCTCCAAATCTTTGCTTAAACTCACCTCATTAGTGAATCTACTTTTTCTATCCTATTCAAAATGAAATGGCAACATGTTTCTAAAGTGCTCAGTCTCTCAGTTGTGGCCGACTCTTTGCAACACCATGCACTATAGCCCACCAGGTTCCTCTGTTCATGGAATGTCCCAGGCAAGAATACTGGAGTGGGTTGCTATTGTCTTTTCCAATGCTCCTAATCTATTCCTTCAACTCAGTATTTCTGACCCAATTCATATTCCTCAAATTTTCTAAAATATTTATTATCTTTAGCATCAGTTCAGTTCAGTTCAGTCGCTTAGTCATGTCCGACTCTTTGCAACCCCATGAATCACAGCACGCCAGGCCTCCCTACCATCTCCTGGAGTTTGCTCAAACTCACCTCCATCGAGTCGGTGATGCCACCCAGCCATCTCATCCTCTGTCGTCCCCTCTTCCTCCTGCCCTCAATCCCTCCCAGCATCAGAGTCTTTTTCAATGAGTCAACTCTTCTCATGAGGTGGCCAAAGTACTGGAGTTTCAACTTTAGCATCATTCCTTCTAAAGAAATCCCAGGGCTGATCTCCTTCAGAATGGACTGGTTGGATCTCCTTGCAGTCCAAGGGACTCTCAGGAGTCTTCTCCAACACCACAGTTCAAAAGCATCAAGTCTGCAGCGCTCAGCTTTCTTCGCAGTCCAACTCTCACATTCATACATGACCACTGGAAAAACCATAGCCTTGACTAGACGGACCTTTGTTGGCAAAGTAATGTCTTTGCTTTTGAATATGCTATCTAGGTTGATCATAACTTTCCTTCCAAGAAGTAAGAGCCTTTTAATTTCATGGCTGCAGTCACCATCTGAAGTGATTTTTGAGCCCCAAAAAATGAAGTCTGACATTGTTTCCACAGTTTCCCCATCTATTTGCCATGAAGTGATGGGACCAGATGCCATGATCTTCGTTTTCTGAATGTTGAGTTTTAAGCCAACTTTTTCACTCTCCTCTTTCACTTTCATCAAGAGGCTTTTTAGTTCCTCTTCACTTTCTTCCATAAGGGTGGTGTCATCTGCATATCTGAGGTTATTGATATTTCTCCTGGCAATCTTGATTCCAGCTTGTGCTTCTTCCAGCCCAGCATTTCTCATGATGTACTCTGCATATACATTAAATAAGCAAGGTGACAATATACAGCCTTGACGTACTCCTTTTTCCTGTTTGGAACCAGTCTGTTGTTCCATTACACTCTTTATTCATGATATGTCTTCTTTTTTATTGAAGTATAGTTGACTTACAGTATTCTGGCGTACATCATAGCAATTCAAAATTTTTACTGATTTGACTACACTTATAGTTGTTATAAAATAGTGGTTATATTCCCTGTACAATATATCATTGTAGTTTACTTTATACATTTGTATATCTTAATTATTATAAATCTTAATTCCCCACACCTTTCTTGCCCCTGTCCTCAAAAACCACCTTTGTTTTTTATATCTGTGTCTATTTTTTTTATATTTGCAAGTTTGTTTTTTTATTTTTTGATTTCTCTTATACATGATAACATACAGTGTTTGTCTGACATTTCACTAAGCATATTTAATCTTTATTTTCTCTATATACAGCAGAATATATGTGAATCAACAACACACATGTAGTATTTTCTCTTTTGCTCAGTATTTTACTATTGTTCCTTTCTCTCTAGCATAGCATCTTTCACAGAAGTACATGACAAATATTTGACTGAATAAAGGTACTGATGGAGGTAATGAGTAAAGATGAGTTAGTAACATTTCTATTCCTATTTATCACGAGCAGAGAAACTGCAGTCTATTTCTAGAGTGTAAGAAACATTCATTTGTTCTGTTGTTCTCATTGTTAAAACTATAAAACTTAAAAACTTCAGAAACTGTTTGATGAACTTAAAGTCATCAGAAAAGTATACCTAATAACACATAAATATGGAATTAAGTTATTAAACATTCATCAAGCCAAAGGCTTAATTAACTGGATTTATGGTCTGAAACAGATCTCTGTGTCTTTGGTTCTCATTCATTTAATTAGAATTTTCATTCTTCTCATCTCTTCCCTCTTCCTTTATGTCATCAAGTCAGTTAAACAGAAGGTAGAATCTCAACATAAGTTATCAGTTTGACTCATCTCTGGAGTATCTAACACCAATCCCTTGAATTTTAGGAGCACTGTCATTAAGTACCAATGTAATGAGTCGTGATGTTGCTGTTAATTGTCATAGCAAATGGTGCACACTTCTACTTGGATTCCTTTCCCTCTGTACCAGGAGATTAAAATCTTAAGTTGTCCACTTGTACATTCTTTGAAATGAGGGTAGCAGCTTTCCACTTAAATTTTCTCCTGGAAGAATCTACTAATTTTTTGAACAACAAAAATGTGGAATAATTTTTTGTTTACTTGAAAATGTTAGGGTTACAAGCCAACTGTCTAGGCAAACTTAACTGTGAAAAGGATTTGGACTTCACGTTACTAATACATGACTGCATTACTCCAACATCCCCCAAAACATGACAACCTATTAATTATTGCATTTTTCTAGGTTAGCAAACATATAGCAGGATTAAGAGGGACTAGAATTTTCTATAATCCTTAAGAACCACACTATATTTTATGTGTCTTCAGTCCCAACCCTTATCTACACCCTTAAAAGAGAGGTGACAAGGAGAATAATTTCCTGATAATCTGCAATAAACCAGTGGTCAGCTTTCCCCTGGATTTGATTCATTCGTGTTTTGATTTGAACAAAGCGCCTGTCCACATATCTGACTTCATCATTCACGCGCCTGAATTTGTATATATACCTGCATTTTCATTCTAAATCATCATGTGAAAACATAACAAAACCAAAACAACATAAAATGAACTCTCAAAAAGTTATTTGTTGCAGACAGATGGTTTTACAGTTGCTTAAGAATATCAAAGGGAAACTTGAAGTAGCATCCTTGGCTTCTGGATTGAATTATTCAGGACAGAATAACGCTGTGAATAACACAGAGACTGAAGCACCCAAGCACTATAAATATTTCAGATTTCTCACAGGACATAACCAATGTGGGTGGGTGCCGAGAAAAAGAGCACAGTGCAACATTACTCAGCTGAATTGCTCTCTTTCTAAAGTGTTGCCGATTATCACGGCAGGAAAAGACATAGTGTCTGTTCACAATTCATTGTTCACAATTAGCCATTTGGTTAAGCCTAAATTCAAGAGGTTATGCCTAACTTCCACATATGACCTATAGATTTGACTATTTGATTTGATGTACTCTCTATGCCTCACTGGAATTAAGTGATATTTTAGAGTAAATTCTTTCCTTTCAAAATAGTTTGTGGTCAATGATGTATATTGACCTGAAAGCAGTGTAAATTTCTCAGAAGTAAATAACATTGGCAACAAATGCCTTATGATTCTTAAATATCAAGAATACAATGATTCTGTATTTGTAGGAAGTACATTTTTATCAATTCCTCAAATATTACTTACTTGAATGGGATCTTCAGTAGGTGTGCACATAGCTTCATATAATATATTATTCCAAGAATCTCAGATATTTTAGAAGAAGAATGGTTTAAAAATAACTTATACCTTGTCTGTCAATTATATGAATATATATACATGTATGTGAGTATATTTGTGTGTGTAAGTACTATTCTATCTTGCCACTGGAAGCCTGAAGTCTTAACTTCTATACCACCAGGGAATTCCCTTAGTGTTTGACTTTTAACAAATGTAATAAAATCATGTCTTTAGTACACTGAAGATGGTTGATTATGATTTTAAGGTAATGGATTGATGATGATAATAATATTGATAATAAGGAAAATGGAGGAGCAATAAGAAGAAGGAAGAAGAAAAAGAAAAGGAACAATTTTGATAGGTAGGTTAAAATTCCTTGGAAACAGGGAGTATCAAGATTTCTGTCATATTATGAGGAGCTTAGAGAAAAAATAGCTTAGAGCCTAGAGAAGGAATAGAACTTAGAGCTTAGAGAAGAAAGAGAGATCATCAACATAGAGAAAAGCCAGCCATTAGTACCAATCCAAAAGTAGATTTGTTCTATGACTTTCACAATTTTATCTATTGAACATCTTTTGTATTAGGCTAATACATACATAATGTTAGTTATGTATAGTTAAATTCTTTCATCAGTGGTTATGTAAGCAAGCAGAATTTGTATGGGTGGTGCTTTCCTACATTTGGAATATGAGGGGGAAGACATTTTCTCCCAATCTGTGTCTAGATCCATGAATCTCTTCCTGATTCAACTTCTTTCATCAGATGATCCACCTAATGAAAGGTCATCCTAGATGTCTCATTAGGATCCCTGTCCCTCTTCATTAATAATCCATTAGGTTAATAGACATTTATCACACAGTATTTCCTGAGAATATTCCACTGAAAATGATACCAAAAAAGATTGATACATCTTGCCAGATGAATAGATGTGCCATCTGCTTTCAGAAACCTGTCTTTTGATGCTTACATGAAAGAAAAAAAAAAATAACCAAGCCTGGCAATCCTTCCCTGGGCAAATAGGAGCATTGTACCTGATGGCTAATTATCTTGTCCATTTATTCACATCACACAATTCATTACACACCTAGTCTGTGCCAGGCACAGTGTCTAGTGCAAGGAATATAAAAGTGAAAATATCCTGCTTTCAAGAAAATTTTGTGTTTGACTTTTTTTTTTTTTGGCCACTGTGTGGCATATGGGTTTTAATTCCCTGACCATGGCTTGAAACTCTGTCCTTGGCATTAGAAGCCAGGAGTCTTAACTGCTAGATTCCCAGGAAAAGTCCCTTAGTGTTTGACTTTTAACAAACATGATAAAGATAAAATAATGTGTTTAGTATACTGAAGATATTTATTTAATATAGCGAGCCACAGGTAAAAGAGATCCCATATCAGTGAAAGAATGAAAGCAAAATAAAACTTCATGATGACAATAGTTTTAGATTAAGACTTACAAACAATAAAAAGAGAAGATTTATAAGAAAATGCAACAATATGTACTGAAGTGTGTGACATAGAAGAGCCTGGCACATTCACAAAAGAAACAAATATTTATTATATATTGAAAATAAATTTTAGGGTTGAAAAGGTGATTGCAGGATTTAAGGGAAAGATTCTGAAAGTTTTCTATGATGCAAAAGCTCAGACTGTAGAAATTCTTGATACAAGGAAGAGAAAGGATTTGACATTTCCTCGAAACGTTCCTTTAGTAACTGAATTCTTGATATTAACATTGTATGAGAAGAGTTGACGTACTGAGAGAAAAAGAGTGTAGTTGAAGAATTAAATGTTATTGAATATTCAGTAGCAGGGGCCTCCCAGGTGCTTTGGTGGTAAAGCATTTGCCTACCAATTCAGGAGACACAGGAGACACAAGTTGGATACCTGGCTTGGGAAGATCCCCTGGAGAAAATGGCAACCCACTTCAGTTTTTCTTGCCTGGAGAATTCCATGAACAGAGAAGCTTGGTGGGTTACAGTCCATGGGGTTGCAAAGGGTCAGACACAACTTAGAAACAAAACAGCAACTAAGTAGCAGATGTATAGTGAATCATTACATATAAAGGTGGGCAGGTAAGTAGTGACTTGCCAGATGAAGACTAAAATTGAGGTCTCATGTACACATGTTGTTGTTGTTCAGTCACTGAAGTACCTAAATAAATTACCATGGATAAGAACAGTTAGGGAGAGTATATAGGTAGTATTTCTCTGTCTCTTTTTTTAAAACGTTATTGAGACATAATTGATATATAATAAACGGCCCTTATATAAATATAACTGTGAGATCACAACAAACTGTGGAAAATTATTTGAGATGGGAATATAAGACCACCTTATCTGTCTCCAGAGAAATCTTTATGCAGGTCAAGAAGTGATAGTTTGAACTGGACATGAAACAACAGACTGGTTCCAAATTAGGAAAGGAGTACATCAAGGCCGTATATCGTTGCCCTGCTTATTTAATGTATATGCAGAGTACATTATGCAAAATGCTAAGCTGGATGAGCAAAAGCCCAAATCAAGATGGCCGGGAGAAATATCAATAATCTCATATATGCAGATGACACCACCCTTATGGCAGAAAAAGAAGAACTAAACAGCCTCTTGATGAAAGTGAAAGAGGAGAGTGAAAAAATTGGCTTAAAACTCAGCATTCAAAAAACTAAAGTCATGGCATCTGGTCCCATCATTTCATGGCAAATAGATGGGGAAATAGTGGAAACAGTGAGACACTTTATTTTTTCTGGATCCAAAATCACTTCAGATGGGGACTGCAGCCATGAAATTAAAAGATGCTTGCTCCTTGGAAGAAAAGATATGACCAAGCTAGACAGCATATTAAGAGCAGAAACATTACTTTGAAAACAAAGGTCCATCTGGTCAAAGCTATGGTTTTTCCAATAATCATGTATGGCTGTGAGAGTTGGGCTATAAAAACAGCTGAGTGCTGAAGAATTGATGCTTTTGAACTGTGGTGTTGGAGAAGACTCTGAAGGGTTCCTTGGACTGCAAGGGGATCAAGCCAGTTAATCCTAAAAAAAATCAGTCCTGAATATTTATTGAGAAACTGATGCTGAAACTGAAATTCCAATACTTTGGCCAACTAATGCAAGAACTGACTCATTGGAAAAGACCCTGATGCTGCGCAAGATTGAAGGAAGGAGGAGAAGGGGGCCACAGAGAATGAGATGGTTGGATGACCTCACCAACTTGATGGACATGAGTTTGAGCAGGCTCCAGGAGTTGGTGATGGACAGGGAAGCCTGGCACACTGCAGTCCTTGGGGTCACAAAGAATCAGACACAACTGAGGGACTGAACTGAACTGAACCAAATAGTTACTTTGCTTGGAGTGAAGTAACAATTCCAGATTTTCCAAATTCTAAGACCTAAGTCAAATTTCTGAAAAACTCTGTGCTCCAGTCCTATCACTACAAAATAAGGAATCTAATTTTAACTAATTCACTGTTTTTTTTTTAATAAACTGATTTAATATAGAGTTTAGTCACTCAGTCATGTCCGACTCTTTGTGACCCATGGACTGCAGCATGCCAGGCTTCCTTGTCCATCACTAACTCCTAGAGCATACTCAAACTCATGTCCATCCAGTCAGTGATGCCATCTAACCATCTCATGTTCTGTTGTCCCCTTGTCCTCTTGCCTTCAGTCGTGCCCAGCATCAGAGTCTTTTCCAATGAGTCAACACTTCACATGAGGTGGCCAAAGTACTGGAGTTTCAGCTTTAGCATCATTCCTTCCAATGAATACCCAGGACTGATCTCCTTCAGAATGGACTGGTTGGATCTCCTTGCAGTCCAAGGGACTCTCAAGAGTCTTCTCCAACACCACAGTTCAAAAGCATCAATTCTTCGGTGCTCAGCTTTTTTATAGACCAACTCTCACATCCATATATGACTAATGGAAAAACTGTAGCTTTGACTAGACAGAGATTTCTTGGCAAAGTAATGCCTCTGCTTTTTAATATGCTGTTTAGATTGGTCATAGCTTTTCTTCTAAGGACCAAGTGTCTTTTAATTTCATGGCTACAGTCACCATCTGAAGTGAATTTGGAGCCAAAATATAGTCTCTCACTGTTTCCATTGTTTCCCCATCTATTTGCCATGAAACAATGGGCCCAGATGCCATAATATTAGTTTTTTGAATGTTGAGTTTTAAGCCAAATTTTTCACTCTCCTTTATATTTTCATTAAGAGGCTCTTCAGTTATTCTTTGCTTTCTACCTTAAGGTTGGTGTCATCTGCATATCTGAGTTTCTTTATCTGCAGCAATCTTGATTCCAGCTTGTGCTTCATCCAGCCTAGCATTTCTCATGATTTACTCTGAATATTATTAAAAAAAGAAGAATGACAATGTACAGCCTTAACATACTCCTCTTTCTATTTGGAGCTAGTCTACTGCTTCAGGTCCAGTACCAACTGTTGCTTCTTGACCTGCATGAAGATTTCTCAGGAGGCAGGCCAGGTGGTCTGATATTGCCATATCTTGAAGAATTTTCCACACTTTTTTGTGATCTACACAGTCAAAGGCTTTGGCATAGCCAATAAAGCAAAAATAGATGTCTTTCTGGAACTCTTGCTTTTTCCATGATCCAACAGATGTTGGCAATTAAATCTCTGTTTCCTCTGCCTTTCTAAATCCAGCTTGAACATCTGGAAGTTCGTGGTTCACATACTGTTGAAGCCTGGCTTGGAGAATTTTGAGCTTTACTTTATAGTGTGTGAGATGAGTGCAATTGTGCAGTAGTTTGAGCATTCTTTGGCATTGCCTTAATTTGCGATCGGAATGAAAACTGACCTTTTCCAGTCCTGTGGCACTGCTGAATTTTCCAAATTTGCTGGCATATTGAGTGTGGCACTTCCACAGCATCATATTTTAGGATTTGAAATAGTTCAACTGGAATTCCATCACCTCCACTAGCTTTGTAGTGATGCTTCCTAAGGCCCACTTGACTTCATATCCAGGATGTCTGGTTCTAGGTGAGTGATCACACCATTGTGGCTATCTGGATCATGATGATCTTCTTTGTATAGCTCTTCTGTGTATTCTTGCCACCTCTTCTTAATATCGTCTGCTTCTATTAGGTCCATACCATTTCTGTCCCTTATTGTGCCCATCTTCACATGAAATATTCCCTTGGAATCTCTAATTTTCTTGAAAAGACCTCTAGTCTTTTCCATTCTATTATTTTGTTTCATTTCTTTGCTTTGATACCTGAGGAAGGCTTTCTCATCTCTCCTAGATATTCTTTGGAACTCTGCATTCAAATGGGTAAATCTTTCCTTCTCTTCTTTTCATAGCTGTTTGTAAGGCCTCTTCAGACAACCATTTTGCCTCTTTGCATTTCTATTTTTTGGGGATGGTCTTGATCCCTACCTCCTATACAATGTCACGAACCTCTGTCAATAGTTCTTCAGGCACTCTGTCTATCAGATCTAATCCCTTGAATCTATTTGTCACTTTTGTATAATCTAAGGGATATGATTTAGGTCATACCTGAATGGTCTAGTGGTTTTCCCTAATTTCTTCAATTTCAGTCTGAATTTGGCAATAAGGAGTTCCTGACCTGAACCCCAATCAGCTCCAGTCTTGTTTTTGCTGACTGTATAGAGCTTTTCCATCTTTGGCTGCAAGGAATATAATCAATCCAATTTCGGTGTTGACCATCTGGTGATGTCCATGTGCAGAGTCTTCTCTTGTATTGTTGAAAGAGGGTGTTTGCTATGACTAGTGCATTCTCTTGGCAAAACTCTATTAGTCCCAGACCTGCTTCATTTTGTACTCCAAAGCCAAATTTTCCTGTTAGTCTAGGTATCTCTTGACTTCTTACTTTTGCATTCCAGTTCCCTATAATGAAATTTTTTTGGTGTTAGTTCTAGAAAGTCTTGTCAGTCTTCATAGAACTGTTCACCTTCAGCGTCTTCAGCATTATTGGTCGAGGCATAGATGTGGATTACTCTGATATTGAGTGGCTTGCCTTGGAAACAGAGATCATTCTCTCGTTTTTGAGATTTCATCCAAGTACTGCATTTCAGACTTTCTTGTTGATTGTGATGGCTACTCCATTTCTTCTAATGGGTTCTTGCCCACAGTAGTAGATACAACGGTCATCTGAGTTAAATTCACCCACTCCAGTTCATTTTAGTTTGCTGATTCCTAAAATGTAGACGTTCAGTCTTGCCATCTCCTGTTTGACCACTTCCGATTTGCCTTGATTCATGGACGTAATGCTTCACAAATTTGCATATCTTCCTTGTGCAAGGGCCATGCTAATCTCTGTATCATTCCAATTTTTGTATATGTGCTAATGAGTCAGAACTCTCCACTATGACCTGTCTGTCTTGGGTGGCCCTACATGGCATGGCTCATAGTTTCATTGAGTTAGACAAGTCTGTGGTCCATGTGTTTACATTGGTTAGTTTTCTCTCATTGTGGTTTCTGTCTGTCTGTCCTTTGATGCCCTCTCTCAGTGCCTACTGTCTTATTGCAGTTTCTCTGACCTTGGACGTGGGGTATCTCCTCTTGGCCTCTCACCTCTCCAGTGCCCTGCAGCCACCACTCGCTGGATGTGAGAATTGAACTATAAAGAAAGCTGAATGCTGAAGAATTGATGCTTTTGAACTCTGGTGTTGGAGAACACTTTTGAGAGTCCCTTGGACTGCAAGGAGATCCAACCAGTCCATTCTAAAGGAGATCAGCCCTGAGTGTTCATTGGAAGGACTCTTGTTGAAGCTGAAACTCCAATACTTTGGCCACCTGATGTGAAGAACTAACTCATTTGAAAAGGCCCTGATGCTGGGAAAGATTGAAGGTGGGAGGATAAGGGGATGACAGAGGATGAGATGGTTGGATGGCATCATCGACTCAACAGACATGAGTTTGAGTAGACTCTGGGAAGTGGTGATTGACAGGGAGGCCTGGGATGCTTCAGTCCATGGTGTCGCAAAGAGTCGGACATGACTGAGCAACTGAACTGAGCTGAATAAACCTAACAACATTCCAGGTTCCTATGCAAATACATATTCCAATATGTAAAGAGTATTACTCTTTACAGCATTGGTCTTTACTTCCATCACCAGTCACACACACAACTGTGTGTTGTGTTTGCTTTGGCTCTATCTCTTCATTCTTTCCGGAGTTAGTTCTCCACTGATCTCCAGTAGCATATTGAGCATCTACTGATCTGGAAAGTTCATCTTTCAGTATCCTATCTTTCTGCCTTTTCATGCTGTTCATGTGGTTCTCAAGGCAAGAATACTGAAGTATTTGCCATTCCCTTCTCCAGTGGATCACATTTTGTCAGAACTCTTCACCATGACCTGTCCATCTTGGGTGGCCCTAAATGACATGGCTCATAGTTTTATTGAGTTAGACAAGGCTGTGGTCCATGTAATCAGTTTGGTTAGTTTTCTGTGATTGTGGTCTTCATTCTGTCTGCCCTCTGATGGAGAAAGATAAGATGCTTATGGAAGCTTCCTGATGGAAGAGACTGAGGGGAAAACTGGGCCTTGTTCTGATGGGTGGAATTGTCTTCCCTCACTGTTGTTTGAACTGAAGCCAAAATATAGTGGAGGTAATAAAGATAATGCTGACTTCCTTCAAAAGATCTCATGTGTGCACTGCTGCACTCAGTGCCCCGGCCCTGCAGCAGGCCACTGTAGACACACACCTCCCCTGGAGACTCCTGGACACTCAGAAGCAAGTCTGGGTCAGTCTTTTGTGTGGTCACTGCTCCTTTCTCCTGGGTCCTGGTGTGTACACGGTTCTGTTTGTGCCCTCCAAGAGTCTGTTTCCCCAGTCTTATGTAAGTCCTGGTGCTCTCAGTTCAGTCGCTCAGTTTGGGAGGTTTGGGAACACGTATGCACAGTGTTATATTTTGAATGGATAATTAACAGAGCCCTACTGTATAGCACAGGGAACTCTTCTTAACACTACGTGGCAGCCTGGAAAGGAGGGGAGTTTGAAGGAGAATGGATACATATATATGTATGACTGAGTCCCTTTGCTGTCCACCCGAAACTATCACAACACTGTTAATCAACTATCAGTTCAGTTCAGTCGCTCAGTCGTGTCCGACTCTTTGCGACCCCATGAATTGCAGCACACTAGGCCTCCCTGTCCATCACCAACTCCCGGAGTTCACTCAGATTCACAACCATTGAGTCAGTGCTGCCATCCAGCCATCTCATCCTCTGTCGTCCCCTTCTCCTCCTGCCCCCAATCCCTCCCAGCATCAGACTCTTTTCCAATAAGTCAACTCTTCGCATGAGGTGGCCAAAGTACTGGACTTTCAGCCTTAGCATCATGCCTTCCAAAGAAATCCCAGGGCTGATCTCCTTCAGAACAGACTGGTTGGATCTCCTTGCAGTCCAAGGGACTCTCAAGAGTCTTCTCCAACACCACAGCTCAAAAGCATCAATTCTTCAGTGCTCAGCCTTCTTCACAGTCCAACTCTCATATCCATACATGACCAAAGTTGGGGTTAATGGTGATTTACTCTGAGAGGGCTTATGCCATACCCAGATCTGCTGTACCCATAGCCTCTGCCCCTGCAGCAGGCCACTGCTGATCCATGCCTACACAGGAGATACTCAAACACAGTTCTGGCCCAGTCTCTGTGGGGTCTCTGGGTCCTGGTGCACACAAGGTTTGTTTGAGCCCTCTGAACATCTCTGGAAGCTGAGGTGTTTGATTCTAAATACGATTTTGCCCCTCCTACTGTCTTGCTGGGGCTTCACCTTTGCCCTTGGATGTGGTATACTTATAAACTGAAGTGCTAATACAGAATCTTTCCTAAAATAAGGTTTCAACAGATAGCCATGCCTACTATTTCTGACAGACACAAATTACTTAGAAAGTAACTTATTTCTATTAATTATCTTCTGGACTCTTAAAGATAAGGGTAACAACATCAGGGGATGCATCAGTCTACTTTGGCTCCCAGAACAAAAAATATCACATACTGAGTGGCTTAACCAACACATTTATATTTTTCTGGAGGTTAGAATTCCAAGAGCAATGTGCTGGCACAATTGAATTCTTTTAAGGTCTCTCCCCATGGCTTAAGATAGCAGTCTTCCTGTGTGTCTTCTTGTGTGGGTTTTTCTGCTGTCTTTCTTTTCCTATAAGGGCACCAGGGCTTCCCCAATGACTCAGTGGTAAAGAATCTGTCTGCTAATACAGGAGATGCAGAAATTTGGACACAACCGAGCAGGCACACAACATATTGTATTGAGTCCCCACCCTAAGACATCATTTAACCTTAATTACTTCCTTGAAGGCCCCATCCCCCCTGTACAGTGTCTCTTGGGGTTAGGGCTTCAGCATTTGTATTTTCTGAGAACAATTCAGTCTGTAACAGAGCAAATGGTTAATACAAAAATTTCTAAGACAGTGTAAATTTAAAATGAAAGCTTCCCTCTATGTGATAGATATGCTAAGACATGTAAACTGAAAGTGTTAGTTGCTCAGTCGTGTTAGACTCTTTGAGACTCCACGGACTGTAGCCCACTAGACACCGCTGACTATGGAATTCTCCAGGCAAGAATACTGGAGTGGATTGCCATTCCCTTCTCCAGGGGATCTTCTCAACCCAGGGATATAACCTGAGTCTCTTGTATTGCAGGCAGATTCTTTACCATCTGAGCAACCTAGAAAGTCCCAGATATTGAAGTGTATTGCAACTATATGTCTAGTAAGCCCTTATTAACTTTAAGTATGTTATACTAATATAAGGGTGTTCTTTTAGTTTTTTATTTCCCCAAAGGATAAATTTTAGGGAAAGTAAATAGAAGAGAAATCTATCTTTTATGGACAGCTTTTTACTACCTTTTGCACCAATATTGTATATTCTTGTAAAAATTCTTCTGTATCTGCAACTCCTGTGTATCCACAAAGTGAAAGTGAAGTTGCTCAGTTGTGTCCAACTCTTTGCGATCCCATGGACTGTAGCCTTCCAGGCTCCTCCATCAATGGGATTGTCCAGGCAATAGTACTGGAGTGCGTTGCCATTTCCTTCTCTAGGGGATCTTCCTGACCCAGGGATCAAACCCAGGTCTCCACATTTTAGATAGACGCTTTACCATTGGAGCCATCAGGGAAGTCTGGGTTCCACATCCACAGATTGGATTACTCTTCACATGACCTCTTCTTTCTGTGTTTCTCTGTGTATTCTCTCCTCTTATAAAACCACTGGGTTTAGGTTCCACCTTTATCTGGTATGACTTCATATTAACTAATAAATTTGCAAAGACCCAATTTCCAAATGTTACATCCTGAAGTTCTGGGTAAACATGAATTTGGGAGGCATGCATTGTCCAACCCACTACATCCATGGTAACAATATTACTTTCTTTAAAATTAAAGAATATTATATATAAAGTGCCCTATAAAAACACCCAATCTTTTTTTTTTTTTGTAAAAATATTATAAAATTAAAAGCTTTGACCATTTCAAGAAGACTTTTTCATTGAGGTTTTGTTGCAGCTGTTTGCAATGTGACCACTGTTTAGTTATTCAAATTATTTTTCTCATTATGATGTATTTGCATTTTCATAGGCATATTCAACTGTCAGGAATAAAATTTGGAAAGTGAGTGTCAGTGGATTGATGCCAACACATTAAGTTATTGACTTGCTTTGTTTTCTACCCAAATAGTTCAATTTTCTCAGCAACTTCAGGTAATTTATCTTTGATTATAGCCCCAGCTTTAGCTTTTAAAAGCATTTCTCACCAGTTCCACAGGAAATTAATAGACATGCTGTGAGTAATATGTTCTTTAATTAAATATAGTCAGAGAAAGCTGAGTTCAAAAAGCAGGTTTCTTTATTGTCAAACTTCAAATAGCTTTGAATTTGTTATATTATGTCATGGTACTCCCAGAGTGAGATCAGGGAAGCAGTGTTTTTCAAGATTATTTGAAAATAAACTCTCATTGGATGAACTACCTCCTATCACTAAGCAACACTTTGCTCCTATACCATCCCTCAGGTAGAAGACAAGCAGGCCTCGACTGTGGAGTGCCTAGCTCCAATTGCGATTCAAGGTTATTACTTAGGGTCCTCTCTTATTGCTAAGTTGAAAGCCCCACTCTCTTCCCTGTGTATGGTAAGTGGATTTCTGTCTAAAATCCATGTCCTAAAGTTTGGATTTCTTTTTCTTTTCTTTTCTTTTTTTTTTTTTTTTTTTAATTTTTGGCTGCTTGCTGCATGTGGGATCTTTGTTCCCTGACCAGGGATTGAACCCGCACCCCCTGCATTAGAAGGTGGCATTTTAACAACTGAACAGTCAGGCAAGTCCCTAAAGATTAGATCTTGATAAATTAATAACACCAAGTCATTTAAAAGGGAAGTCTTTGGCTTTGCATTTGTCAATTTTTCTTTTTTAACCAGTATCACTTAACTTGTTGTGCAGTTTCCCAATATATAATTACAGACAGTGATAGTTAATTTTACTTGTCATCTTGGCTAGACTAAAGGATGGATGCCCTAATATCTGGTGAAAGCATTATATCTTGGTGTATCTAGGAGGATGTCTCTGGAAGAGTGTAGCATTTGAACAGGTAGGCAGAGTAAGGGGATCTGCCTTCACCAAAGCACATGGGCACCATCTAATCTACTGAGGGCTTGAATAGAACAAAATGGCACAAAAAGGGCAAATTTGCCTTCTGCAAAGAGCTGAGACACCCCTCTTCTCCTGCCTTTGAACATCTGCACTCCTGTCTCTCCTCTCAGACCTTCAGACTTGGACCAGGACTTACACCACTGACCCTTGGATCTTGGACATTCAGACTTGGGCTGGGATTTAGATCACTGACTCTCCTGATTCTTAGGAGTTTGGGCTTGAGCTACAAATACCTCACTGGCTTTCCTGGGTTTCCAGATTTTGGGCAGCACATCATGGGGCTTCACAGCTGCCTTAATAGCACAGACCAATCCTTCATAATAAATCTCTTTCTATACACCTGTATATATCCTATTCATTGTTTCTCTGGAGAATCTTGGCTAATATGCGGACCTTCCAAATACATGCTATATTTCTTAATACTGTCATTTTGACCATCTTATAAGACAATAATAATAACAGGTGCTCCCTCAGCCCAATTGATCTCAAGGTTTATCACCATCTGGTAGATCTCCTCATGGACTTGTTACCACCTCATATTATTCCATCTTGGATTTTAAAGTTCAAATATCTAACTCTTTTTCTTACTTTGTATCCTTCTAGAAACTTCATTGCCTCATTCAGACTTCATTTTCTCTCCACCAATTTTATTAAATCTAGTTCCTTTTTTTTCTACTGTCTCCCCCAACTACCAAAAATCCCTTGCTTTCTAAAAGAAATGAATTAGAAATAAAAATAAAATCGTAGACCATTTTATATTTCCCCCAAGTCAATTTTTTATTTCTTCAGTAAATATTAATTAAATAATTACAACATAACAGATACTCCCCCTAGGAGCTGGAAATACAGTGTTAAAACAAAAGAGATTAATATCTCTGTGCTTGCAAAGCTGACATTTTAGTGTAGGAGAAAGACAGTATAAGTATGATAAATGTAGTATATTGGACAATGTTCCAAAGAGAACAAATTACATCAGGAAAGGCAATATGAAATGTTCTAGAAGCGTGTTGAAATTTGAGGTAGAGTGGCTAGGAAACTCTTCAAAGAGAAGATAACTTTGCATCAGGACTTACAGGAAATGAAGGAGCCCATAGCACTTACCTAGATGAAAATTAGTAAAAATAAAAGAAACAATCACTGTGGGGAAGAACTTGCCTTGTACATAATGCCTAGTAACTTTGCCATGACATTTTCATATAATCCATATAATCATGGAAGAAAGAAAATCCTGAAATAGTGAAGAGAAAAAGTGGTTTACTTAAGAAGGGAATGTCATATTAGAATGCAATTTTTAGAATCCTTCTTTCGGAATTATCACTATTAATTTTGGTTGTTTTGTTTGCTGTTTTGCTTTTGTTTTCTACTTCTTTTGTGTGTTTATTGGGCTCCACCCCAACTACAAGGAAGACCTATGTTGCCCAGCTTCAAGACCAAAGAAAGACTCTGGAATCAGCAACAGAGACATAAGTGGTTTTGTGGATGGGAATCTTCCATGTCTGATGCAAGGTCCTGGAGAAACACCTCACCGTGTGAGGCAGAAAGTGGGCAGGGCATGGTGGCAGTCTTCACTCCCCAAGGGAAGGGGAGGCTCCAGTTATAGGGGAATTGACTTCAGGTGGGCCCATTAGTTACCAGAGAAACCTGTAGAGGAGCAGACCCCTCACTGCCCCTTTGATAAGAATTATCACTAGCTGGGGCCTGGGACAAATATGTAGGAAGGTCAGTCATGTGAGGAGGGTATAGATGAAGCAAGCCCTAGTCAGGCAGGGAATGTACAGAGAGCAGGAGAACAGCCATATTGAGTGGCCATACAATGTTATTACTTTTTTTTTCAATAGCTTTGAGATTCTATATTTTCTCCTGGACTTAGGCACAGACTTTGAATACAGTATCCTTGGATGGGGTGTCAACAGACTGACTGCATTTTAGGATGAGTAGAACGAGTAGGCAGGTAGATATAGTCACCTACTTTCATTCCCTTGCCAAATAAAAAAAGGGCTTTAATTTGGTTTCTATGCCAAAGAATGCTCAAACTACCATACAATTGCACTCATCTCACATGCTAGTAAAGTAATGCTCAAAATTCTCCAAGCCAGGCTTCAGCAAAATGTGAACCGTGAAATTCCTGATGTTCAAGCTGGTTTTAGAAAAGGCAGAGGAACCAGAGATCAAATTGCCAACATCCGCTGGATCATGGAAAAAGCAAGAGAGTTCCAGAAAAACATCTATTTCTGCTTTATTGACTATGCCAAAGCCTTATGACTGTGTGGATCACAATCAACTGTGGAAAATTCTGAAAGAGATGGGAATACCAGACCACCTGATCTGCCTCTTGAGAAGTTTGTATGCAGGTCAGGAAGCAACAGTTAGAACTGGACATGGAACAACAGACTGGTTCCAAAAAGGAAAAGGAGTATGTCAAGGCTGTATATTGTCACCCTGTTTATTTAACTTATATGCAGAGTACGTCATGAGAAACGCTGGACTGGAAGAATCACAAGCTGGAATCAAGATTGCCGGGAGAAATATCAGTAACCTCAGATATGCAGATGACACCACCCTTATGGCAGAAAGTGAAGAGGAATTAAAAAGCTTCTTGATGAAAGTGAAAGAGGAGAGTAAAAAATTTGGCTTAAAGCTCAACATTCAGAAAACGAAGATCATGGCATCTGGTCCCAGCACTTCATGGGAAATAGATGGGGAAACAGTGGAAACAGTGTCAGACTTTATTTTTCTGGGCTCCAAAATCACTGCAGATGGTAACTGCAGCCATGAAATTAAAAGACGCTTACTCCTTGGAAGGAAAGTTATGACCAACCTAGATAGCATATTCAAAAGCATAGACATTACTTTGGCAACAAAGGTTCGTCTAGTCAAGGCTATGGTTTTTCCTGTGGTCATGTATGGTGTGAGAGTTGGACTGTGAAGAAGGCTGAGTGCTGAAGAATTGATGCTTTTGAACTGTGGTGTTGGAGAAGACTCTTGAGAGTCCCTTGGACTGCAAGGAGATCCAACCAGTCCATTCTGAAGGAGATCAGCCCTGGGATTGCTTTGGAAGGAATGATGCTCAAGCTGAAACTCCAGTACTTTGGCCACCTCATGTGAAGAGTTGACTCATTTGAAAAGACTCTGATGCTGGGAGGGATTGGGAGCAGGAGGAGAAGGGGACGACGGAGGATGAGATGGCTGGATGGCATCACCAGCTCGATGGACATGAGTTTGAGTGAACTCTGGGAGTTGGTGATGGACAGGGAGGCCTGGTGTGCTGCGATTCATGGGATCGCAAAGAGTCGGACACTACTGAGCAACTTATCTGATCTGATCTGATCTGATGCCCACCATAAAAAGCAACCAGACACCTGGGGTTTACATCATTACCTTTAGGGTAAAATAGGAGAAAAAAAAAACATAAAAATTATTTTTAAAAAAATGAAATATTTTAAATAATTTTTAGGTTTTTTTTCCTCCTATTTTACCCTAAAGGTAATGACGTAAACCCAGGTGTCTGTGCATGTCTGGGAGTGGGGTGGAGAGAGGGAGGCACTGATGAATGGCGCCACCTTTCATACTCAAATTTGTAAGTAACTTTTGCTGTGGAGATCTCTGAAGAATTTCTCAGGAAGAGTCACTCCTGTAACTTCTCCTTTACATCTTCTGGAATGTAGCTACATCCATTCTGTTCTGTCCCTCTGGATCTTTATGTCCTCTGTCCTTTTTCTTAATATTTTGTCAACATCTTTGGACCATAGGTCACTTTCACTTAATCATTTCCAAGAAAACTGAAATCATCTCCTCCTTGCATTTCTGTTGTCATTTAGATGAACCTCCAGAGGAAGACTGTTCTGATCACCTCCAGTTCACCGTTAGCGAAGGAGGTTTTTTCCATTCTAAATGGTACAAGGTGACCTAACATAGGACACATAAAACTGGAAAGATGTAGTTAGTAGCTATTTATTAGTCACATGTGCTCACAGCCCAAGGATGGAGGGCACCACAGGGCTCCTCCAGCTTCACAGGGACTCCTGTTGGGCTTATCTTGTGGCTCAGCTGGTAAAGAATCCACCTGCAATGTGGGAGACCTGGGTTCTATCCCTGGGTTGGGAAGATCCTCTGGAGAAGGAAAAGGCTACCCACTCTAGTATTCTGGCTTAGAGAATTCCATGGACTGTATAGCCCACGGGGTTGCAAAGAGTTGGACACGACTGAGCAACTTTCCCTTCACTTCACTTCAGGCTCCTGGTAAAACAGGTGTTTTTTCAGGTTCTGATCATAGATCTTCACCTGGCAGGTCGCTGGGGAGAAGCTGCCCTCCACACAGAGGCTGGGTGCACAGCCAGTACCTTGCAGTCATGGAAGGGGCTGCTGTTCAAGGTTCAAGTGCTCCTGGCTGATCATGTGCTTTGCATATTTGCATTTGTAAGGAGGCACCCTCATTTCTAGATGTCCTTCTCTGAGGCTGCAGCCAGAGAGGGCTCTGCAGGCACCTATAATGAGGCGGCCTTGTGAAGGGAGAAGGGGGAAACCTTGAGCCAGGACACCAGACACCAGACCCGTTTCCTCACTCTCACTCAGTTCCCAGCAAATTCCACCCCTGGCCCTCCTCCTCCCCTTCACACCAGAGACTTCTGGTCCAGCTCCTTCAAGAGTGAGATGACCCTCACGTTGGTCATTGGTCTACCTGATACTCCACTGGTGCGCTGCTTCACAGTGGGAAATGGAACAGAGGGAGTCAGTGCTTTCTCCAGTTTTAGCCTCTTGTTTATGCCTTTGCAGTAAATAATTGAAGACTTAACTCATTCATTTTTGGCTGGTGGCTTCAATGGATTTCTCTGACATCTGACAACTCAGTTCTCTTTCCGCCAGTTCAGCTGCACTCCTGAAGGTCACCCGGGTGGTGCCTTTATCATATCTTATGCACGATCATATGATCACCCCCATGTTAAACACCAGAAGATGTGTTTGACTTTGTCCCAAATGCTTACTACCTACCACCAAGAGATCAAACCTTGTCTACTTGGCTTCCTAAATACTGTGTATTTTAAATGCAAGAATAACCTAATTTGAGACAAGTCTTCCTCTTTTATCACTGGCTGCCTGAAAAGAGATATTAAATGTGGCCAGAATTATCTACAACCTATCTTATTCATTGCAACCATGGTAACAAAATTCAAAGTATAAAACCTACCATCTATCTCCCACCCATTCAAATCCCTGCAATTGTATAGTCTTGGCTTACCATTTGACCCTTTTAGTCTTCCAGTCTTGTAACTCACCAGTCTCTTCCATTTATTTCTTTTCCAGAAAGAATAAACTTCTACAGCCATGTGTGTGTGCATGCTAAGTTGCTTCGGTTATGCCCAACTCTTTGTGACGCTATGGACTGTAGCCCTCCATGCTCCTCTCTCCATGGGATTCTCCAGGCAAGAATACCGCAGTGGGTTGCCAGTCCCTTCAATCTCCCCTACCCAGGGATCGAACCCAGGTCTCCTGCATTGCAGGTGGATTCTTTACCACTGTGCCACCTGGGAATCCCCAAAAGCAAACCATAGTAATCACCAGCAAGAGACCTTGTTGTAAACTTGAACTTGCCAATAGGAGGACCAGCAAGATCGCATGAGGGACCTACTGGCTGCAGGAAAGAGTAGAGAGATTGGAGTAAATATCTGCAGCTACACAAAGACAAAGGAGTTTAAGAACGGACTCTTCCTTAACCCTTAGGAGGAAGTGCAATAGCAACACCTAGAAAATTATGTGAAACTTCTGGCTTCCAGAGCTGTGGGAGAATACTGCTGTTTTAAGCCACCAGCTTTGTGGTAATTTGCTACAATGATAATGGGGAGATAATATAGATTTCTTGGCCAAATTCAGTCAACTGTATGCTTTTGTATAGCCAGCAATGTTTGAAAATGATCCAATGAAGGATAATAGTCTGTGACACTTAAAAATTGTATGAAATTCAAGTCTGGATCTGTAAATTAAGTTTCTCTGGAAAACATCATGCTCACTGACTTACACATTGTCTATGGCTACTTTTGTGTGTTGCAGGAAGCAGTTGTGATGAGTTGAGTAGTTGTTACAGAGCACACATGGTCTACAAAGCTGAACATATTGTCTGACCCTTAACAGAAAAAGTTTGCTGCTCCCTGTTCTGGATTTCTTCATAAGTATGACTTACTTTGTCTCCATTAAACTGTGAAGATTTTGAGGACCAGGACTTTATATATAGAACAGATTAAATATTTAAGGCTCAATTAAAAATTAATTTTTTTGCTGTCTCTTAACTATAAACATTGCATACCAACTACTCAGGTACCAAATACATATGTTTTACATAATAATAGTTTTCCTTAATTTCAAGGCCTTGTCCTTTTCATTTTTCCTAAGTGATGGAGGGAAACAAAAGTGATGAAATTATTTGGTCTAAAATATTTCATGATACAGTGTGGGTTCAAGATGTGACACAAAAGGTGTATTTTGAGGTTATTAAAAATGGCTTTATATTCAGGATGATAAAATATAAGTTAAAATAAATGTGAGGCTTTCCTGCTGGTTTATTGGTAAAGAAACTGCCTGTCAATGCAGGAGACCTGGGTTTGATCCCTGGGTCGGGAAGATCCCCTGGAGAAGGAAATGGCAATGAATTCCAATATTCTTTCTTGGAAAAAGCACATGGACAGAGAAGCCTTGTGGGCTACAGTCCATGGGGTTGTAAAAGAGTAGGATAGACTTAATGACTAAACAACAACAAGATAAAAATGAAAGCTCTTTAAAAAACAACATCAGTAAGAAAAGTGGTATCATTTCAAAATATTTGTTAAAATGAAGACAAATTATGTTTAAAGAACAAAATTTTCAATAAAGTACTGGTTCTATATTTAAATTGAGGATATGTGAGTTAAATATTTAGATTTTTAAATGTGAAAAGATACATACTAATTAAAGATAAAAGAGCATACAATATTAGCCAACATATAATATTGTGATTTTAATATACAACCATAAATTTCAAAGTTTACATTCTTCTCTCATACATGCTTTATTACTAATTGACTTTTCGTAAATGACAAACTTGTAATTGGTAATTACTGAAGCACACATTCTCAAAGGTCATGAAACCCTAGAGAACGCTGAGTGAGAAAACTTTCTGATAAGATTCAGCTATTTCTGAAGTCAGCATAAAACCAAGCTTTGTACTTTATCAACTTATGAAGTTTAAAGGATATGCAAACACAAAAATGGATACTCATTTTTATAAAAGGCTTCTAAAGAGAAAAAAATGTCAAACCCTGCTCTAGTAAAATAAATGATAAGGAATTGAAAACTGTACATTAATATTGTCTTAGTAGTTCCTACGGAGAAGGCAATGGCACCCCACTCCAGTACTCTTGCCTGGAAAATCCCATGGATGGAGGAGCCTGATGGGCTGCAGTCCATGGGGTCGCCAAGAGTCGGACACGACTAAGCGACTTCACTTTCACTTTCATGCATTGGAGAAGGAAATGGCAACCCACTTCAGTGTTCTTGCCTGGAGAATTCCAGGGATGGGGGAGCCTGGTTGGCTGCCATCTCTGGGGTCGCACAGAGTCGGACATGACTGAAGCGACTTAGCAGCAGTAGTTCAAAGTTTAAAATTAGCATTCACCTCTTGAACTGAGAGAACTATAAGAGTAATTTTGTTGTTTGTCTGCTCCTAGTGTGAAGTGGGTGATGCAAAATTCCATAAGGGAACATATAGTGAACCCTCAGTTCATTTTATAATGTATTAGCTCTTCTTTTACAAGAATACAAAAACTTTTTCTACTGGAGAAATGGATTACATTTTCAGTTGAAAAGAGGAGGGAACATTTTCTGTCCTCAAGACAATTTTCTAAGAACACTAGGGAGTCATCTTTGAATGGGTACAACTAGTTGTTCATTTTACACGTTACACTTCCCATTTTCTTTCTTATTTCTATCCTACCATATTTTATTAACTCACAGGTAATTTATACAATAATAAGCTGTTTATGTCTAGGGCTCCAAAATCACTGTGGGTAGTGACTGCAGCCATCAAATTAAAAGACACTTGCTCCTTGGAAGAAAAGCTATGACCAACCTAGACAGCATATTAAAAATCAGAGACATCACTTTGCCTACAAAAGTTCATATAGTCAAAGCTATTGTTTTTCCAGTAATCACGTATGAAAGTGAGAGTTGTATCAAAAAGAAAGGTGAGTGCCAAAAAATTGATGCTATTTAACTCTGATGCTGGAGAAGACTCTTGAGAGTTCCTTGGACAGCAAGGAAATTAAACCAGTCAGTCTTAAAGGAAATCAACCCTGAATATTCATTGGAAGAACTGATGCTGAAGCTGAAGCTCCAATACTTTGGTCACCTGATGCGAAGAGCCAACTCATTGAAGACCCTGATGCTGGAAAAGATTGAGGGCAGTAGAAGAAGGGGGCAACAGATGAGATGGTTGGATGGCATCACCAATTCAATGGTGATGAGTTTGAGCAAGCTCTGGGAGTTGGTAATGGACAGGGAAGCCTGGCGTGCTGTAGTCCATGGGATTGCAAAGAGTCAGACATGACTGAGCAACTGAACAATAACAAAGTAGTTACAATGAAATGCAGTTTTTATAAAATTATAAATGTGTAGGTTTTAAAACTGTACAGAACTATGTAACACAATGGTTAAGTATTGTTTGAATGATATACTCCAGTTCAAATCCGAGGCAGAATAGTTGGAGATATGTAATCAGAGACAGGATATAAAAAATATGATCTTTAGGTTCTTCATTAAAGTCTCAATCTATTTCACAAACTGAAGAAACTAGTACCTACCTCATGGTGTTATTATGAAGAGTAAAAATTAAATAACCACTTAGATCAGTGTCATATAATTTCAAGATTTGATTTACATGGCAAATAACTATCAACTACATGATTATATTTTGACCTTTGGAGAAGGATAGGAAAGTATCAATTGATTTCTTTTTTTTTTTAACCTATTCTATTGTAGTCTACAGGAGATAATATCACCAGACTTAGAGTAAACAAACTCATATGCACTATTTTGTATCTTTAGGAATCAGTTCAGTTCAGTCGCTCAGTCGTGTCTGACTCTTTGCAACACCATGAATCACAGCACGCCAGGCCTCCCTGTCCATCACCATCTCCTGGATTTCACTCAGACTCACGTCCATCGAGTCAGTGATGCCATCCAGCCATCTCATCCTCTGTCGTCCCCTTCTCCTCCTGCCCCCAATCCCTCCCAGCATCAGAGTCTTTTTCAATGAGTCAACTCTTCTCATGAGGTGGCCAAAGTACTGGAATTTCAGCTTTAGCATCATTCCTTCCAAAGAAATCCCAGGGCTGATCTCCTTCAGAATGGACTGGTTGGATCTCCTTGCAGTCCAAGGGAGTCTCAATCACTGATAAAACCTGAATGCTAATACAGATAATTTTTTCACTCCATTTTCTTGGTTTCTCAGGCAGACAAATCAATAAATCAATATGAAAATAAAGTTTCATAAAATATGTATTTTTAAAATTATTTCACATATTTGTGCCTTTAGTTACAAACACTCAGGGACAAAGTTAAGAACAAGTTTGAAACTTTCACTCAAAAGTGGTCATGGAAAGACATTCAGCAGCTAATCCAGAGCTGCTGTGTTACATTGTTACATGGTGCCACATTTAAATGTGTGTGGCTATGTGATTGATTTTATATACAAAATTTTATTTTTAATTATAAATATAAAACCAAACATATAACACATATTATATAAATGTGTGTGTGTGTGTGTGTATATATATATATATATATATTGCATAACAGGTCAGATTATACATTGTTTAGTTCAGGATTCTATAATACTATTATGAAAAATTTTAAATGTTCTCAGTGAAAAGTACATATGTCTAATATAGTCACAGACACACTTGATTTAGAACTCCGATGAGCTCCTTAAACATTATATGATCTTGTGCAAATTATTAAGTCTCCTTGATATTCTTCCCCTCATCTATAAAATAGAGATTATTTAAGCTTAATCTATATTATTTGTCCAAGTCATAACTGAGATAATGTGCAAAAGTGACTGACACAAAATAAGAAGTCAAAAACATGTTTTGTGTTTCAAGTATATGTTATGAAGAAGTGATAAGAATTCTTCAAACAAGAAGCCTGTGGTGTAGATTAAGGAGAAAGCATCAAAGTTGCTGCTGCTGCTGCTGCTAAGTCGCTTCAGTCGTGTCCGACTCTGTGCAACCCCATAGACAGCAGCCCACCAGGCTCCCCCTTCCCTGGGATTCTCCAGGCAAGAACACTGGAGTGGATTGCCATTTCCTTTTCCAATGCATGAAAGTGAAAAGTGAAAGTGAAGTAGCTCAGTCGTGTCCAACTCTTAGCGACCCCATGGACTGCAGCTTACCAAGCTCCTCCATCCATGGGATTTTCTAGGCAAGAGTAGTGGAGTGGGGTGCCATTGCCTTCTCCCATCAAAGTTAAATGGGAGTTAAAAAGGAAATGTGCTACAGAAACAAACAAAAAAAAAAAACCTTTGACATGTCAGCAAGGCAATGTTAAGGAAGAGTGGAATAAGAAGGCAATTTAATAGATAAGTATGGTGGAGTGGAGAAGGCAATGGCACCCCACTCCAGTACTCTTGCCTGGAAAATCCCATGGACGGAGGAGCCTGGTGGGCTGCAGTCCATGGGGTCACTAAGAGTCGGACACGACTGAGCGACTTCACTTTACTTTTCACTTTCATGCATTGGAGAAGGAAATGGCAACCCACTCCAGTATTCTTGCCTGGAGAATCTCAGGGACGGGGGAGCCTGGTAGGCTGTCGTCTATTGGGTCACACAGAGTCGGACACGACTGAAGTGACTTAGCAGCAGCAGCATGGTGGTGGAGGTGCTAGTTGCTCAGTTGTGTCCCACTCTTTGTGACCCCATGGACTGTAGCCTGCAAGGCTCCTCTGGCCATGGAATTCTCTAGGCAAAAATACTGGAATGGGTAGCCATTCCCTTCTTCAGAAGATCTTCCTGACCCAGGGATTAAACCTGGGTGTCCTGTATTGCAGGCAGATTCTTTACCATCTGAGCCACCAGGGAAGCCCCCATAAAGTAGTATATACAAAGTAATATGTAATAAGCTATATATATATATATATATATATATATATATATATATATATTTGTTTCCCAGGTGGCACCCGTATAAAAAGAATGCCTGCCAAGCCAGGAGACATAAGAGACATGGGTTCCATCTCTCAGTTGGTAAGACTCCCTGGAGGAGGGCATGGCAATCCACTGCAGTATTCTTTCCTGGAGAATTCCATGGACACAGGAGCCTGGAAGGCTACAGTGCAGAGCGTCACAAAGAGTCAGACACTACTGAAGCAATTAAGCACTCGATGAGAAAAAACATAGAGGCAAACTAATCCACAATTGCTTCGCCACTGGTGTAGTTAGCCCCACAATGAGGGGAAAGGAATTGTTCTTTTCCTCATATTCTTGGAAAGGAACATGAGGTGGTTGGACCATTACACAAAGAATGGGGCTAATGAAGGGCTGCCTGGGAGTTAAGTATAAAATGATTAGCCTGAACTCAGAGTACTACAATTCTGTTGTTTCTAATGACTCTGATTTAACATTTATAGATAATAAATACCTTCTGTATCTCTTTTATGCCATGTTCTATTTCTTCCCATAATTCTATTTTGCCATAATTCATGACGGAGACACGTTTTAGGAAAAACTGAGCTCATCTCATGCCCTATTGGAATGCCTGGAAAATAAAGCACTTGTAAATGTGCTAATTTGGTGGTTAACTCTACTGTGATAATCACCCAAAGAGAGAAGGAAAAAGTTTCCTCAGTGAAGCATTAGCATCATTACCTCCATGACATAAAGATTATCTATAAATTAAATCTAATCTTTATTGCGGGGTAAAACTACTGAGGCTTAAAGAGGTTAAGTATCATCCTTAAAGGACATACAGTAAATAATTGGTGGGTTTGCATCACTGGTACAATCTTCAGAATGTATTATTTTGTCTATATCATTATGCCCATTTGTGAAAGAAATTAAATATTTCCCAAAGAAGAATTAGTCAAATTTTATTTAAAATTATGAAATTTCCTAACTTATCAATCATGGAACACAGATCCAGACTTAAAGAGAATTTGAAATATATATTTCCCCAACTCATAAAAATTTATTTATTTATTTATTTTTTTAAATTTCTAACTTTATATTTTGCAGTATTTTTTTTTTTTTACTTTACAATATTGTATTGGTTTTGCCATACATCAACATGAATCCACCACGGGTGTACACGTGTTCCCCATCCTGGACCCTCCTCCCACCTCCCTCCCCGTACCATCCCTCTGGGTCATCCCAGTGCACCAGCCCCAAGCATCCTGTATCCTGCATCAATGCGAATTCTTAAAGCCAATTTTGGAACTACATGAGAATAACCATTTAAAATACAATTCTGATTAATTTCTCAAATAGTTATTTTTTCTTAAATATATTTTGATAGAAGGATTGGTATTGTAAAATTCCTCTCTTTAGACATCTAATTGCTTAACATTTTGTGCTACAATTAACACTATTTTCCACTGAAATAATACATACGTGCAAACAGTGAATATCATCAAGGGATTTTAATAAGGAAGATATAATTAGCTATTAACACATATGTGAAATCTAGAAAAGCAGTACAGATGAATCTGTTTTCAGGGCAGGAATAGAGATGCAGACATAGAGAACAAGCATGTGGACACAGGGCAGGAAGGGGAGAGTGGGATGAACTGGGACATTAAGTTTGACATAAATACACTACCTTGTGCAAAATAGATAAATAGTGGGAAGCTACTCAGTGCTCTGTGGCGACCTATATGAGTCGGACAGGAGGGGATATATGTGTACGTATAGCTGAGTCACTTCGTTATACAGTAGAAATGAAGACAATATTGTTAAGCAATTATTGTTGTTCTTTAGTTGCTAAGTTGTGCCCAACTCTTTCATGACCCCATGGACTGTATCCTGCCAGGCTCCTCTATCCATGGGATTTCCTTCTCCAGGAGATCTGCCTGACCCAAGGATTGCATTCTCATCTCTTGCTTTGGCTGGTCCTTTACCACTGAGCCACCAGGGAAACCCAAAACAATTGTGTACCAATTTAAAAATAAATAAATAAATAAAAATGTCCCAACTTTGATACCTAGTGATATCATAAATAATATAAAGCTGTAACAACTTCTTTTTTTTTTCCAAAATATCTAGTGTATCACTTTAAGAAAGTCAAGTTGGAATACATTAGGTTGTATTCTGTATAGGAACAGAAAAACCACCAGGATCATAGCTATCATTGAGTAGATAGACCTAGCTTTTGTTTGAGCTTAAACAAATGTACTTACTGTTTTGCAATCCTATTCTACCATGGTCCTAGACCTTGTCTGATCTTTGTATTTTGTGAAATTGTATGTTTAAAAGGAGAATCACAGGACTCACCTGGCTGTGGGTGCCAGGTTAGCTCCTGATCCTCAAGAACCTTTCTTTGTCTTCTTTCTCTCTACAGAGAATACAAGATAAGGATTAATTAAAATGTCTATGAGAGTAGCTCTGGACAATGTTAAAATTTTTAAATATTAATTTTTGATCATTAGGTCTTTTCAAAAAATCTATAATTTCTTTCTCATTCTTCAAGTAACTTGAAAATGCTTTTCAACATTTATTCTTTTTTTATTAATATTTTTTTAATTTACAATATTGTTTTGGTTTTGCCATACATCAACATGCATCTGCCACGGGTGTACATGTGTTCCCAATCCTGAACCCCCCTCCCACCTTCCTCCCCATACCATCCCTCTGGGTCATCCCAGTGCACCAGCCCCAAGCTTCCTGTATCCTGCATCGAACCTGGACTGGAGATTCGTTTCTTATATGATATTATACATGTTTTAATGCCATTCTCCCAAATCATCCCCCCGCTCCCTCTCCCAGAGTCCAAAAGACTGTTCTATACATCTGTGTCTCTTTTACTGTCTCACATACAGGGTTGTCATTACCATCTTTCTAAATTCCATATATATGTGTTAGTATACTGTATTGGTGTTTTTCTTTCTGGCTTACTTCACTCTGTATAATAGGCTCCAGTTTCATCTATCTCATTAGAACTGATTCAAATGTATTCTTTTTAATGGCTGAATAATACTCCATTGTGTATATGTACCACAGCTTTCTTATCCATTCGTCTGCTGATGGGCATCTAGGTTGCTTCCATGTCCTGGCTATTATAAACACTGCTGCCATGAACATTGGGGTACATGTGTCTCTTTCCCTTCTGGTTTCCTCAGCGTGTATGCCCAGCAGTGGGATTGCTGGATCATAAGGCAGTTCTATTTCCAGTTTTTTAAGGAACCTCCACACTGTTCTCCATAGTGGCTGTACTAGTTTGCATTCCCACCAATAGTGTAAGAGAAAGGCTATCTAGCCTGTTTCCCAAGGACATGGAACAGGCTAAAGAAAGACATATAGATGGCTAACAAACATATGAAAAGATGCTCAACATCACTCATTATCAGAGAAATGCAAATCAAAACCACTATGAGGTAGCATTTCATGCCAGTCAGAATGGCTGTGATCCAAAAGTCTACAAGCAATAAATGCTGGAGAGGGTGTGGAGAAAAGGCAACCCTCTTTCAATTTCCGAAGCTTTTTATTTTCTCTTTTGGCCACACTGCATATGAGATTTTGGTTCCCACAACCAGGGATGGAACCCGTGCCTCCTGCTCCTGCAGTGGAAGCATAGAGTCTTGATCACTGGACTGCCAGGCAAGTCCCTCAATTCCTAATACTGTGTCATGTGTTAGTGGATTTGATGCATGGGCAATAAAAATACTGTCATGGTAATGCATCATTAAATCTGAAGCATAGGAGCAAAAACCTGTCTTCCTTTTATTGACGCTCCCCAGAAGCATCATATATAACATCTCTTCGCATGTGCAAGCTGCAGGGTGTGCACTGATAAACGATGTGGACTCAAATGCAAGCCAGTCGGGAAAGCTAACTATTCCCAGCTGATGGGCGCCGTAGAAGTCTGAGGCCACTACCTCTGCCAGGGATTTGTGTCAATGACTGAATTGGAGCTTTGAGAAGAAACGCCCTGCCACGTCTCCAGTCCATGGGGTCATAGGGAAACCACAAAAATTAAAGCTTATGTGCATGAGAAATTCATGCAAACAATGAAAGTAAAGCATTACTATATAGAGCACATTGAGAATAGTCCAAAGGTTTACTGTCATGGTTTTGTCTTGTACACTATAAATCTAAATACTTTTATATGTTTTATTATTTAATTGTACTCCTTTTATTGGGCAATAATCATTTTTGTCAGCAAAGGTTTCAGAAATTTAAATGAAAAGATATGCTAATGGAACACTGAAGTGCAGGCTTTTATATAGTTTAGATATTTTTCATGACTGTGTCAATGGAAACAAAACATTTTTGTACTGATAATTCTTACAAGGTGAAAACCAAGTGGTTTTTAAAAAATAATTAAGAAATGTGATCATTTATCTTGAAAGCAAAATTTATTTTAAGAAAATATGTCCAAAGTTGAAGACTTAACATGTGGAGCTTCAAAAGGTATGTTTCTTTTTCTCTGAACCATGCCTTGTCATCTAAACCTAGGAACTCTTCTTCTGTGATAGTATTGTGAATTTTCAAAGCATTTCCCCCAAATGTATGCAAACTAAAACAATAATTGTTAATGTATTGCATTCATCAGAAGAACTACACAAGTGGTGAAATGATTTCAGTTTTATATCAATCTTATCAGCAATATCAGAGTGAAAAATTCTAATAATGCTTTGAATTTTTATATGATTTATGAAATCAAAGTGAAGTCTAAAAAGCTTTAGAAGAGGAAAACTTTCACTGTTATGAACATACTTTATATTTTTACAAAGTGCAGGTACATAAATTATTGGGCTTCCCAGGTGACGCTAGCATTACTGGGAAAGAACCCATCTGCCAGTGCAGGAAACATAAGAGACCTGGGTTTGATCCTTGGGTCAGGAAGATTCCCCTGGAAGAGGGCGTGGCAATCCACTCCAGTATTTTTGCCTGGAGAATTCCATAGACAGAGGAGCCTACAGGCTACAGTCCATAGGGTTGCAGAGTGAGACATGACTGAAGCGACTTAGCATGCACACACATAAATTATTTTACAGTGATGATGTGAATTCAGATTTTAATACAGCAAAGTGTCATGGACTAAAAATTTCCCAGCAACCTGAGTGTGTGCATGTTCAGCCAGCCAGGCTCCTCTGTCCATGGGATTCTCCAGGCAATAATATTGGAGTGGGTTGCCGTTTCCTTCTCCGGGGAATCTTCCCAACCCAGGGATCAAACCCAGGTCTCTCACATTGTAGACAGACACTTTAGGTTCTTATTAAATTGACAAATCTATGGGGCAGAAATGTATTGGGAATTGCTTGTAAGGTCCTCTGAATCTATTACCAACCAGGGTTCTTGGCCTCCTTAATCAACAGAAATTGATAAGAAACCAGAGAAGAAATTCAGGAAATTCAGGGGCCCTAGCTGTACTGGATTGAAGGTCTCTTCTTCTGAATCTTTTTCCTGCTGGGCATGGGCTGCACACTAGAGGTGAAGAAGTCCCTCACTGACTGTTCTAAGAACTTGTAGAGATCTGGGCCAGTTTTTGTTGGAATGGGCTGATTTCCTTGAGACATCATGTGCCTTACTGCAAGTTGTTGGAAGCTAAGAGACACAAACCTAACCAAAAGATTAAGCAAACAAGGGCTATAAAGGAGAAGAACAACAATGGTAATTAAAGGGCCCAGAAATAGGAGGACTCAGATTAACTTTGGGCTTCCTTAACTGTTGACCAGACAGTGGAGGCTACATTGCCCCTGCCAAAATTATGAAGCCACTCTGCTTAGGTGTTTATTTTCTTAATATAACTTTTACATGTCCCATTACATTGATCCAAGTGTAGCAGGAAGTATTAGTTATCATACAAACTCTGCCTTGTTCTGCCAAAAGGTAATCAAGGGTCAGATGATTGTCAAGAACCACATTTGCCATGGAAACAAGAGAGGTTCAAAGTTGTTTCAAGGCTTCAAGTAGGAGCCAACCCACTAGATCCTTTTACTTGTCTGTTGATGCCTGTCTTTATTTATTTATTTTTATTTTATTTATTTTTTTTATTTATTTATTTATTTATTTTTTTTTTTTTTTCATGCTTTATTTATTTATTTTTTCATGCTTGTCTTTTGAATAAGTATCTCAAATGTTCCACTGACTCACAAGTCTGTTTGTCTGTTGTGACCTGTGGGGTTTCTGGAGGTAAAATGTTTAGCCTGGACAAATGTACCAAACTAGATATCTGCCAGCAGTGTGGATGGTTGAAATTACTTTATAGGGGTATTTCCATTGGCAATAGTTGGTCTTGGGGGTAACCTTCTCCCAAGTTTTAAGAAGAACTTGGTCCCTGGGATTTATTTCTGAAAGAACTGCTCCTTCCTCTGCAGTTTTAGTGGGAGCTAGCAGTGCCTTGTGGGCATAATCCTGGACCGCCTTCTGAATTTGTCCTCAGTTCAGTTCAGTCACTCAGTCGTGTCGGACTCTTTGTGACCCCATGGACTGCAGCATGCCAGGCCTCCCTGTCCAGCACCATGTCCCAGAGCTTACTCAAACTCATGTCCATCAACTCAGTGATGCCATCCAACCATCTCATCCTCTGTTGTCCCCTTCTCCTCCTGCCTTCAATCTTTCCTAGCATCAGGGTCTTTTCCAATGAGTCAGTTCTTCACATGAGGTGGCCAAAGTAATAGAGTTTCAGCTTCAACATCAGTCCTTCAAATGTGTTCTGAGTGTTCACTCAGGACTGATCTCCTTTAGGATGGACTGGTTGGATCTCCTTGCAGTCTAAGGGACTCTCTAGAGTCTTCTCCAACACCACAGTTCAAAAGCATCAATTCTTCGGTGCTCAGCTTTCTTTATAGTCCAACTTTCACATCCATACATGACTACTGGACAAACCATAGCTTTGACTAGATGGACCATTGTTGGCAAAGTAATGTATCTGCTCTATAATATGCTGTCTAGGTTGGTCATAGCTTTTCTTGAAAGAAGCAAATGTCTTTTAATTTCATGGCTGCAGTCCAGTAATTTTGGAGCTCCCCCCAAAATAAAGTTCCTCACTGTTTCCATTGTTTCTCCATCTATTTGCCATGAAGTGATGGGGCCAGATGTCATGATCTTAGTTTCCTGAGAGTTGAATTTTAAGACAGCTTTTTGACTCTCCTCTTTCAGTTTCATCAAAAGGCTCTGTAATTCTTCTCTTTCTGCCATAATGGTGGTGTCATCAGTGTATCTGAGGTTATTGATATTTCTCCTGGCAGTCTTGATTCCAGCTTGTGCTTCATCCAGCCCTGCATTCTGCATGATGCACTTTGCATATAGGTTAAATTAAGCAGGGTGACAATATACACTTTGACATACTCCTTTCCCTATTTGCAACCAGTCTGTTGTTTCATGCCCAATTTTAACTTTTGCTTCCTGACCTGCATACAGATTTCTCAAAAGGCAGGTCAGGAGGTCTGGTATTCCCATTTCTTTCAGTATTTTCCACAGTTTGCTGTCATCCACACAGTCAAAGGCTTTGGTGTAATCAATAAAGCAGAAGTAGATATTTTTCTGGAACTCTCTTGCTGTTTTGATGATCCAACACATGTTGGCAGTTTGATCTCTGGTTTCTCTGCCTTTTCTAAATCCAGCTTAAACATCTGGAAGTTCATTGTTCACGTACTGTTGAAGCTTGGCTTGGAGAATTTTGAGCATTACTTTACTAGCATGTGAGATGAGTGCAATTGTGTAGTAGTTTGAAGATTCTTTTGCATTGCCTTTCTTTGGGATTGGAATTTGTCCTAGATTAGCAATATATCTCTGGGCTTCCCAGGTGGCATTAGGGGTAAAGAGCCCACCAGCCAATGCAGGATACATAAGAGACAAAGGTTGGGTCCCTGGGTTAGGAAGATCCCCCGGAGGAGGGCATGACAACCCACTCCAATATTCTTGCCTGGAGAATCCCATGGACAGACGAGCCTGGTTGGCTACAGTCCATGGGGTCACAAAGAGTCAGACATGGATGAAGTGACTTTGCAGGCATGCATGTGATAATATATCTCCATGTCTTTGTTCACTTCCTCTTCTAGTAGAATGTCAGTAGTGAGTAAAGGCCTCCCATAGGTCATTTCAAATGGGATAAATCTCAGACCATTTCTAGGGTCTACACGGACCCTGAAGATTCCAATAGGAGACAAGTTCATCCAGGGTTTGTGAGTTTCCTGGAAGAGCTTTGTTAAGGTTTTCTTTAAAGTCTGGTTCATTTTCTTTACCTTCTCTGAAGACTGGAAGTGCTAAATGGTGTGCATCTTCTAGTCTATCACTAGTGCCATTGTGAGCCCCCGTGTGATTTTGGCTATAAAAGAGGACCCCTTATTGCTCTAGATGGACTTTGAAAGTCCAAGCTGAGGAATTATTTCTTTTTTTTGCATTTTCTTAAAAAATATTTATTTATTTTAATTGGAGGCTAATTACTTTGTAATATTGTGGTGCTTTTTGCCATACATCAACATGAATCAGAAAGTCTACAAACAATAAATGCTGTAATTATTTCTTTTAAAAGGAACTTACAGTTTCCATGGGGGCTTCCCTGGTGACTCAGTGGTAAATAATCAGCCTGCAATGCAGGAGACATGGGTTTAATCACTGGATTGGGAAGAACCTCTGGAGAAGAAAATGGCATCCCACTCCATTATTCTTGCCTGGGAAATCCCATGGACAAAGAAACCTGGAAGGCTACAGTCCACAGGGTCACAAAAGAGTCAGATAGGACTTAGTGAGTAACCTACCACCACCACCACGGACTTCCATAGCCTTTTCAGATCCAGTGTGGATTTATTCCATTTGAAATGACCTATGGAAGGCCTTTTCCTACTACTGACATTCTACCAGATAAGGAAGTGAACAAAGGCTTCAGTCCATCCTGTGAATCTATCAACAAACACCAGGAGATATTTATACCCAGGGCAAAGATATTTATATACATGGGGGCATTTGGGCAAAATCTAAATGCCAATCTTCCCCTGCATATGTCCCTCGACATTGAATTGGCTTGGATAATGAAGTGGGGATTGGATGGGTCTGTGGGTTATAGTGGGCACAGATCACAGGTAAGCATAACTTGTCTTACTGTTCTTTTAATCCCCTTCATTGTAAAAGCCTTTGCATCCCTCCAGTAATGGGTGGCATCTTGTAAACTCTTCGTGAGTTTTCATTGCTAGTCTTTGGAGATTAGAACCTTATCCTCTTTTTTATACCAAACTGTGCTTCTCTTGCTGAAGCTGAAACTCCAGTACTTTGGCCACCTCATGCAAAGAGTTGACTCATTGGAAAAGACTCTGATGCTGGGAGGGATTGAGGGCAGGAGGAGAGGGGGACGACAGAGGATGCGATGGCTGGATGGTATCACCGACGTGAGTTTAAGTGAACTCCGGGAGTTGGTGATGGACAAGGAGGCCTGGCGCACTGCAATTCATGAGGTCTCAGAGTCAGGCATGACTGAGTGACTGAACTGAACTGAACTGAACTGTGCTTCCCTTTTCATAGTCACATTTTTCAGCATTTTCTTTTTCCTGTGGGGAATACTGGGGGAGGCTAGAGAGTCAGGAAGGCCAATCACTAGAGCCATAACATGTTCAGGTTCCTGCAATTGAGCTGCCTATTTTGCAACTTGATCAACTTTGCTCTTCCGTTGGCTCACAAAAGATCCACCTTCCTGATGGCCCCAACAGTGGATTACTGCTACAAGGGTCAGAAGCTGCACTGCTTCTAAAAGACCCAGAATCAAATCTGTTTTATGGGGAAGTTCTAGTAGTTAACATTCCTCTTTCTTTTCAAATGGCAGCATGAACATGTAGCACATGGAATCTGTATCTAAAGTCAGCAAAAATATTTGATTTCTTATCCTTCCCTAATTGCAAAGTTCTCATTAGGGCATTTAGTTCAGTCTTCTTGGTTAATGTCTGGGGTGGCAGGGCCTTAGCTTCGATGACTTCATCTAGATAAACTATGGTATATCCTGCCTTTTGGGGTCCATTTTATAAAACTGCTCACATTAGTAAACCGTTAATTATGGCTTACTGATGTGAGTCTTCTCGTAGAGGTTGAGATGGCTGGATGGCATCACCGACTTGATGGACAAGAGTTTGGGTGAACTTTGGGAGTTGGTGATGGACAGGGAGGCCTGGCGTGCTGCAGTTCATGGGGTTACAAAGAGTTGAACATGACTGAGCGACTGAACTGAACTGATGTGAGCCTTGGAGATGCCTCTTAGTGGTTGGAGATGGTAATACAGTAAATGCTGTTTTTCCATCTATGGCCAAGGTTCATGCCCCTGGGGTTAAGCCAAATCCTAAATATTGAATCCTTTGCTGTGATATCTGAGCCTTAGTTGGAGAAACTTTATATTCTCTTTTTCTGCCAGAAAATTTCAGACCCTAACAGTATTTTGATCTGAATCCTATTTGGTCTCACTGTGTGGGCATGCATGTTAAGTTGCTTCAGTTGTGTCCAACTCTGTGATCCCTTGGTCTCACTCCTTACCAGTCATCAACCTTTGTGGCAGAGCTCCCTTCTCAAGGCTCAATTCCCTCACTAATACATTTCCAAAAAGATGGGAACTGTCCTCAAAACCTTGTGGAAGCACTGTCCATGTGTACTAGGATGCCCCTAGGGTGTCAGAGTCCCTCAATTCAAGGGCAAAAAGATATTGAGAGTATGGAAGTAGGGGAATACATACAAGTGCATCTTTGAGGTCCCAAACAGAGAAACACTGAGCCCTTCCTGGCACATGGGTGAAGAGGTTGTATGGGCTTGGCACCGGTGTGTGAATAGTAATGACTGCCTTATTCATTGTTTGTAGTCTTGCACAAACTGATACTCCCCATTAGCCTTCTGAATGGGAAGGATCCAGGAATTGTAAGGGGATTGGCAGGGTCTGATGAGCCCGAGTTTTGGGATTTGCTGAGCAGTAATTGGATTCTCCTCAGGGTCTAAGGCTTTAAAGAATGCTGTCTCATCCAGGGGCATTTCCCTCCCCCCAGCTTTAACTTTATTTTTACTAGGGGGAAAAGTTTTGTCTTTCCTGGTACGGAGAGTCCCAAACTGCAGGATCTACTTGTATTGTAATTTCTTGGGGAATATTTTGATGCCCTACAGGTGGGCCATTGGGGCCCTCTGTTTGCATCCTCTGTTTGAATTCTTTACCTCCTTGGACTTCACCGTTTCCTAAGAATACATTGGCAAATGGCTTATGTGCACACTCAGTCATGCTGAACTCTTTGAATCCCCTCCCCACCCCAGACTGTAGCTCACCAGGCTCCTCTGTCCATGGGATTTTCCAGGCAAGAATATTGGAATGAGTTGCCATTTGCTCCTCCAGGGAATCTTCCCAAGTCAGGGATTGAACATGTCTCCTGAATCCCATGAAATGCAGGCAGATTCTTCACTGCTTGAGCCATTGGGGAAGAATACATTAACTCCTAACTTATGTAGCAAATCTCTTCTGCTGAGGGGGACAAGTCATTCTCATATCAAAAAGGGAATGAGTAATAATAATGGACCCAATTACACAGGCAAGGGGAGACATAAGTTACCCTACCTTTAGCTATCCATCAACTCCTGTCAAGTCTGTCAAAACCTTAAAAAAGTTTTAAAACATCTGGTCAGATAGAATCATAGTTTTCTGTCAAACTATACATATTTCTTGAGCTAGGGTGGGGGAAAAATCCAAAGTAATGTAGACCACTTAAAGGCACATAATCTGTTATTAAAAATAGCATTCCAGGACTGACTTTGTTCTCTTATGAGAGAAGGAAACCAAAGCCAGTCTTGAATCGTGCTGTGCTCAGTCTCTCAGTCATGCCTGACTCTTTGAGATCCATGAACTGCAGCCCACCAGGCTCCTATGTCCATGGAGTTTTCCAACAAGAATACTAGAGTGGGTTGTCATTTTCTTCTCCAGGGGATCATCCTGACCCAGAGATCAAATCTGTGTCTTCTGTGTCTCTTGCATTGGCAGGTAGATTCTTTACCACTGCACCACCTGAGAGTCCATTCTTCCATCAGCTTACTCTTAATAAAATCCACTTACCTAATTAAATTTAATTCAATCTTAGAAATCCTGACCAAGTACAAAATTCTTTTGTCAATGTTCCTCTTCTATAAACCTTCTGCAACTTTCTGTAGCCTTTTTCCTTTCAACAAAATATATTTCTATTCCTCATACCATTTTTTTTTCTGAAAACATACATCTTACAATCCTTAAACAACCATCAACTGTCTTTTATATCAGCATTCCAAAAATAGGTAGAGAACATCTCAAGGCACACCAAATAGCTTTAATCTCTCTCTCACAAGAAGAAAAAAGTAAGTAAATTTAGAACTGTTTAGCAATTACTGTTACAATATTTTATCTTATTTGAAATGGTCTGAAAATTTGATTAATTCCTATCATTTAAGTTTATTTTCAAATTTACCCAAATTTAGAGAGACTGTCTTAGATGGATAGTTCCAAAACATAATTATTCCTATGTACTTGTATGGATTCTAAGTCACTTTATTCGTGTCTGACTCTTTGCAACCCTATGGACAAAATTATTCCTATAGAGTTTTAAAAAGTTCCATTTCAGTTCCATTTACTTAAACATTTAATCATATCAGGTTATAGTCCTTGTTGAAAGATTTTTAAACAAAACAATGTACACTTATTGACTTCCTGTAACCTTAAGTATGGGCTTTCCGATTGGCTCAAGTTGTAAAGAATCCACCTGCAAAGTAGGAGACACAGGAGACTTCGGTTTGATCCCTGTGTTGGGAAGATCCCCTGGAGGAGGGCATGGCAACCCCTTCCAGTAATCTTGCTCATAAAAATCTCATGGAGAGAGGAGCCTCATGGGTTATGGTCTGTGGGATCACAAAGGTCAGAAAAGACTGAAGCAGCTGAGCACACACACACACACACACTCATACAACTTCAGGTACAATGAATGTTTTATACTTACTGTTGATGACTCTTATAAAGATCTGTATAAATTAAACCCACAAGTTTAAGCTAGACAAGTTAATTTCTACAGAATCAAAGATCTCATAGTTTCCCCCCTTAATTTAAAATGGCTGTACCCATTTTATTCCTCAGTGTGTGTGGGGCGGGGGTAGTTTTTACAGATGAGTCAGATAGATTCTGAGAGCCTAGACATTATAGTTACAGTGCAAGAGCAGAGGAGAGAAAAATGTATGCTTCTGTTTTTTTTTTTTTTTTTTTCTTTTTGTTCTTTAAAATGCCAGTGAGTAACCCAAGACAGGAGTCTCAGGCAATGTGGGTTGTGTTTATATTTCAAGGCTTATGTGTTCCACCATGCCCACAGTATCAGTGTTTCTGTGTCCAAGCTCACTCTGCTCACCACATGAGAGGACAATTAATTTGAGAGGAGAGTGCTGAGGCAAGGAATAAGACTTTATTGACCAAGAAGATGGCAGACTAGTGTCTTAAAGTAACCATCTTGTCAGATGCCAGGTTCTTTTATGGATCAGATGCTAAGATGTGAGGAAACAAAATAAAACGGCCATTTAATTCTTGCAAATATCTCCTAGAATGGCAAGCCTCAGGCAGGGGGATGTGTTAATTTATTCCTGACTGCCATCTACAGATGGACAAGATTCTGAACAAAGGCACTTTAGTCTAACAGTCAGGAAGAGAGGCAGGAGTCACTGAGGCAGGCAGAGAGGCAGGAGTCACTGAGGCAGGCCATTATGTAGAATTATAATAACAAAAGCAACAGAAAGCAAGTCAAATAAGCAGTTCCAACATGGAGTCAGAATTGACTTCTCCCTACAACATCAGCAGAAAATTTCAGGACTAGTTGGACAGACAAAACTATAACACAAAGATACCAATCACAAAACTTAAAGACAGACAAGAAGTTTTCAAGATAAGGGGAGGGCAGGAGTGTACACATAAGCACCAAGGGAGAGATAAAAGGAGGAACAGAAAATACTAAAAAGAGAAAGAGACAGAAAGAGAGCAATTGCTGTTTCAACCCACCCCCTGCAGGTGTCTATTCAGGCACCAATTTGCGTGATTCTGAAATGGAGAATTGAGTTCTGTTCACTGAGCCCAAGGATGGATGTTGCAAACTTGAAAACACTCATACAGCAAAGTTTCTTTTAAAGGATGGAGATATAAAGCCCTCAGCATAGACACTGAGAGGGGTGAAGAGCTCCCAAAGACAGGAATAACAGCAGTTTTCATATATTTATTAGAGTTTACAAGTGATCTGCTTGTTTTTGGTTGACCAGGGCCAGATATGTGTAATTTCTGGCTAAATAATTTAATGGTTGCAATGTCCAGTTTGTCATTGTTATGGGTTTCTTGTATCCCCCAGTTTCTCAGTTTTTCTAGACATTGTGACGCTATCCCTAGACCCTTTCTCAAGACCCCAGGACATTATTTAGGGGCTCGATGTCTGCTTAGGACCTAATTGTCTACCTGGAGTTTTTCTCCTCGATAAACTGGACAGCAGTTAATGATTGTCTTGCCCTGGGTCTGAATGTTTTATGACCCTCCAAACCAGGGAGGCATTCCTCTGAATGCCTAGAAACTGAAGCAGTAAATATAGCTTTTAACAGAGCAAGATGCTTGTGTATAAGAATTGAATTGAAATTAGAAAAAGAACCAAGGCTCTGACTTCTACACTGACTGCCTAACAATTTCTACCTCACTTGCAGAAAGAGCCAGGGAAGGAGGGAGGAACCTGTCCACTGCCCACTGGGCTGATGAAGTCTGGAAACCAGCCAGTTTCATGTCTTCTGTGGGACTGCAACCCACAGGTGCGGACTCTCAACCATGCATGCACAGTATATAGAGAATTGCCACTTCAACCCATTCCCAGTGGAACTTCTCTTGGTGGCAGAAAAATAAAGGTGAGACTATTGGGATGATTTGACTTCCAGCCACTATACGACTTGAGGTCAGAACCGCTATCACTCTCATAAATCCCCTCTCAGGGAGAGCCTGCTGGACCAAGGTCTGCATGGTGTGAGGCAAACCTCTCTGACTTCCACTCATCCCCCATGAAGGTGAGCCACTGCTGGCCCGTGGGAGCAGGTCTCACCAGCCAAGAGGAGTGATGATGAAGCTGCTCAAGGTCCATTCTCTCAGAAGGATAGAACAGAAGAGAGGACAGAGAGAGGAGAGGACACAGAAGTAGAGAGATTTCAGGAGAGGGAAAGGGACAAAGGGGAAAGGGAGAATGTGAGGGAAAACAGACAAAGGGGGAGGGGGAGAGCCTTGCCTGAATGAGGGTACTGAGGCCACCCAGGGGTCAGGAAAGCAGATTTACCAAATGTGATGATGCTGAAACAAGAGGTTCAAGTGGCCGCGTGTCACCCAGGGGGAAGATGCCTTTGGTGGTCCTGGAGGTTCCCAGATCCTCTCCTTGGAAAAGGACAAGTGCTCCACACTGGGCCCCATGAAGTATGGTATTGACCAGGGTTCTTGGTCTTTCCCGACCAATAGAAATTGACTAGAGGCCAGAAAGACATTCAGGCAAGGCTTTATTGGGACCCCTGATGCACCAGAGGGGAGTGAGAACAAACAATAGGGTCCCCTGCTTGCTTGCTCCCTGAGAGGGGACAAGCTTGTTCCTCATATGGGGTGAGGGTAGAGGTGAGTCCAGCAGTGGGGCCTAAGGGCTGTCTTGGGTGGTTTGCCCACCCCTTATGTGGTGCTGTGTGCAGGGGTTTGCCCTGCTTTTACTCCTGACTCCTTGCTTTTCCTCCAGGCCCTTCAAAAATGGAAGTTGGGGGTTTTGGTCTCTTTGCATCTTTTGTACAGAATTTACCTTAAATGAAACATGTGTACAGTTACTTTTAAACCCATATAGTTTTTTTTTTTTTTTTTTTAATTTTGTTCCTCAAGGAGAGGTGTGTCCACCTGCAAGCTGTGCAGCACTGAAGCAAAGGTCCCAGGTCCCAGCCTGTCTCAAATCCACATTCACATCCAAAACTCAGTTATCTACTATACAATTAAACAACATAAGCTGTAGCTCTCAAACATAGTCATATAGTTTATGTATCATGCTTGAATATATATATAATTTATGAATGATACATATATAAATTGTATGTATATCTATGTATATATTCACACTCACATACATGTGTAAGCATGCGTTTTTAGAAATTAAAGTGAGGAAGCTTTTGACAACAAAAACAGTAGGATGCAGCTGGCATGAGACTAACTTGCAGCTGAAAAGAACTATAAAAGATGAATAAATATTTTAAAAGACACTGAAGGCATTTATAAAACAACAAAGGCTGCCAGAACTTGAGGGTCAGAGTCCTGGAGGGAAGGGTAAGGCATTGAGGATGCCTGAGCTTCCTGCTGCGTTATTCTTTAGAGTCTTTAGCTGGTTCTAGGCATAGGACACAGGGGCCAAGAGGGAGCAGCAACCTTGTGTTTGCAGTACTTCCTGGGCTAAGGAAGCAATCACTAAAATTTATGGCTTCCAAATAACTAAGAATGCAGGGCAATATCCTAGGAGAAAAGAAAACCACAGAGAAATGACCCAAACATTCTGAGTAGGGTATTGCTATAAGACATTTTTCAACTTTTATACTATTCAAGAACAGATGATGACTCAGAAAAACAAAGTATCAAGCAGCTGCTAAGAACATGAAAGCAAAGCAGAGGGTCAACAGTCTTATAGCTCAGGCTTCATGGATCATCCAAGAGAGAGACCTTTCCTAAGTATCCCAGGTTTGGAAGTAGGGAAATGAAAATGGGGAAGCCCTAGGTGTAAGCATGAAGTAAAATATGATCCACAGTCACGTGGACCAAGGACATCTTTCCTGTTCTCTACACAATACTGGAAAAAAAGAAAAAGAAATATTGTATTGAAGAAAGAAATCATAATATCCAGATACTCTAAAAATTTTCATATACAAGTTTTGAGAAGTAAATTAAAATGCAAAAGGCATGACAATGAAGAGGACCAGATGATAAAAAAAAAAAACAGAAGAAATGAACAAAATAATCCATGCCTACAATGAATGCAGGTATTGGGGTTATCAGACAGAGCTGAAAATGACTATAATTTAGATACTCAAGAATATTGACACAAAGAATTTCAGCAAAGAAAAGGTAAATCAAACATTAATTTTGGAACTGAATAATGAACCAAGTATGCAAATTTAATTGATTCTTTTAAAAATAGATGACAGTAAAAAAAGCAAGTATACTGAAAGATCAAGATAAATTGTCTTGCTGAATATACAAAAATGGATTTAAAATACAAAATATTGTTTAAGAGACATGTAATTATTGATGATAAGATTTAATCTGACTCCAGGAGTAGAGAAAGTTAAAGGTTTGGAGCCAATAGTTTATTAAATAATGGACAATAATTTTCTAAAACTGATGACTGCTTGAAGTAAATCTGTTGCTTCGAGGATAAAAAATACAGTTAATTTCCAAATAGGAATAGTGAAAATAAGAAAACAATTAACTCATGTAGAAAATGTTTAGAGAAAATATTTGCTAAATGAAAATACCTCATACAGGGAACATCCTCCCAAAATGAATGTGAAAAAAAAAAAAGAGATATTGTTAGACAAACAAGTACAGAGGAAGTAATCACCATTAGAACTACATTAAAGGAAAGTTTGGAGGTATAGATTTCATGGCAAATAGATGGGGAAAGAATGCAAACAGTGACAGACTTTAGTTCTGTGGGCTGCGAAGTCATGGTGGACAGTGACTGCAGCCATGAAATTGCAAGACTATGACAAACCTAGACACTGTTTCAAAGAGCAGGGGCATTACTTTGCTGACAAAGGTCCATACAGTCAAAGCTACAATTTTTCCAGTACTTATGTATGGATGTGAGAGTTGGACTATAAAGAAGGCTGAGCACTGAAGAACTGATGCTTTCAAACTATGGGGCTGAAAAAGACTCCTGAGAGTCCCATAGACAGCAAGGAGATTGAACCAGTCAATCCTAAAGGAAATCAACCCTGAATATTCATTGGAAGGACTGATGCTGAAGCTCAAATACTTTGGCGACTTGATGTGAAGAGCCAATTCATTGAAAAAGACCCTGATTATAGGAAAGATTGAAGGCAAAAGGAGAAAGGGATACCAGAGGATGAGATGGTTGGATGGCATCACCAACTCAATGGACATGAGTTTGAGCAAATTCTGGGAGATAGTGAAGGATACGGAAGTCTGATGTCCTGCAGTCCATGGCTTCACTGCATAGAGTCCAAAGAGTCAGACACTGCTGAGTGGCTGAACCACAACAACATAAATTTCTTTATATAGAAAAAACATGAATCCGGATAGAAACATGATAAAGTGGTAAGGAAAAGGAAGAGAGGTGGCAAATACATGGAAATTTATAAAATAATATTGACTACTGAAAGAAATAATAGCAATATCTTATGAAGTCTAAAATATATGTTGAAATAAAATACACATGAAAAAGAATATTAGAAACAGGAGACATCAATGGTAAAAAAAAGAAAACAGAAATATAATAAGTTAATATAGGTTTTTAAAATCAAGAGCATACATTGTAATATGTAGGTTAGTCCTTAAATACAAGTAAAATAAATTTTAACTGACAAGTTAATGGAGAGAAGTAAAAGAAACATATTTGACTATTCCGTAAATAGAGAAAAGTCCTTTATAAAGGAATGAGAAACAATTGCTTAATTAAACGTTAATTAAGGATATAAAGAGTGGTTAAATAAGGATAGCTCAGTGAGGAAATTTAGTGGAGAAAAGAGGCTGAATAATTCAGCCAGAAAGTGAGAGAAAGAATGACATGGGGAGACCAAGTTTCGGTGAACAAGGCCTGCACTTTATTTTCCAAAGTAGTTTTTATACCTTAAATTATGCATAGAGGATAATGGGGGAAGGGGTAGAGTCATGCAGTAAGCCAGGCTTTCTTCCTGCAAACTTATCATATTTAAAAGTTTAGGTGATTTGCATCATCTTCTGGCCCGGAGGCCTGTTAACATTTTAAGAAACTTATTTTTCTCTAAAGGTGATTATTCTAAAGTCAGGCGCCACCCTCCAAAAGCATTAGATAAAGTTGCATTCCTATAGGGCAAAGGTGTGATGGGCTATAACAAGAAAAAGAATTAACTCAAGGGTCCAAGATTACAAACATTAAAGCTACTACTTACACCAATTATATTAATCAATACACTGCCAGGGACACAGCAGGTAAGGGATATGGAAACTTAGCAGCAAACATTGGCCCAACAAGTGAAAAACCCTTCACCAATACAATTTCTAATCAATCTTCTAACTGCTCAAAGGAATCTGTATTCAGACAGTTTAGAACATCTCCTGCCTCTCACAGTTGGGAGGCTCTGAGCAATCACATGTGGCCGGAAAAACCTATTCAGGCAGGCTAGAGGACTTCCAAAGGAGTTTGTAGGTTGAAACACTGTCACACCCAGGAATTATTAACTGGAGCTATAAGTTAATTCTTTTTTCAGAGAGAGGTAGTGGGGGACAGCCCCCTGTAAAGTCAGAGGTGTAGGTGAGACCACAAAGCAGAAAGTAGGCAGACTCTGGTTTTGGGGATAGATGCTCGAGAATTTCCAGGGGGACTCCTGAGGCTCGATCCTGCCTTTGCATATGCCGAGCCTCCTTCCTCATGATCTTTGTCATGGGTGGAGCTTCTGCTCCCGGCAGTATACCAACCTTAATGTTGCATGCACCCAACAAAATAGTATAAAAATACTTAGAGCACAAATTGCAAAATAACTTGAAGAGACAGAAATCTCTCAAATACAATTGGTGTTTTTAATGCAACTATCTCATTAACTCACAGAGCAAGCAAGCAAGCAAAAAGAAAACTACAAGTATAAAGAATATTTAAATAATTATCAGCTAACTGAAATTTATACAATGTTCAATTTTCTCAAGTTCATATAAAAAAGTGAAAAGCAGTAGGCCATATATTATTTTTTATATTCTGTTTCAATTTTTAGGTTCACATATATGTGCTAACATACAGTGTCCATCTTTCTCTAACTTGTTTCATTCAGCATAATGTCCTCCATGTGTTGCTGCTAATGACAAAATTTCATTCTGTTTATGGCTGAGTAGCACTCCATTGTGTGTATACACATAGACACACACATACCACATCATCTTTATCCATTGATTTACTGATGTACATTTAGGGTTGCTTCCATTTCTTGGCTCTTGTAAATAATGCTCCTATGAACATTGGAGAGCATATATCTTTCTTAATTAGTGTTTTCACTTTCTTTGGATTTATACACAAGAGTGAAATTGTTGACCATATGGTAGTTATATTTTGTTTTTTTTTAGGGACTTATGTGTTGTTTTCTACAGTGTATGTGTTAGTCGCTCAGTCATGTCTGACTCTGTGACCCCCATGAACTATAGCCTGCCAGGCTCCTCTATCCATGGAATTCTCCAGGCAAGAATACTAGAGTGGTTAGCCATTTCCTTCTCCATTTCTACAGTAGATGTGCTAACTTACATTTTAGCCAACAGTGTGCTAGGGTTCTCTTTTTTTTTCACATCTTTCACAACAGTTATTATTTATTATCCTTTTGGTGACAGGCTTCCAGACAGATGTGATGGCAAGTGGGTTGCCATTTTCCTTCTCCAAGGGATCTTCCCAACCCAGGAATCGAACCTGGGTCTCCTGCATTGCAGGCAGATTCTTTACTGACTGAACTACAAGGGAAGCCCACTATATCACTTACTGTAATTTAAAAAATCTTAATAGGGAATTTTAAGTTAATTGATGTTTATAGTATAACATTTCAAATCAATTAAAAACATAAACAAAAACAAACAAACAAACTTTTGCAAACATAAATATTACCAAACTAAGCAGTGAAATTATGAATAGTTCTAAGCTATTTAGGCATTGAACTTATAATTCTTTCCCTCAAGTAAACCACCATTTTCAGAGGATATCACTAGTAAATTCTTCCAAGGACTTAAAGAGATAATAACATTTCAGAAGTAGAAGTCACATTTTGAAGCTGCTAGAAGGCAATGGCACCCCATTCCAGTACTCTTGCCTGGAAAATCCCATGGATGGAGGAGCCTGGTAGGCTGCAGTCCATGGGGTCGCTAAGAGTCGGACACTACTGAGCGACTTCACTTTCACTTTTCACTTTCATGCATTGGAGAAGGAAATGGCAACCCACTCCAGTGTTCTTGCCTGGAGAATCCCAGGGACAGGGGAGCCTGGTGGGCTACCATCTACGGGGTCACACAGAGTCGGACACAACTAAAGTGACTTAGCAGAACATTAATATCAAATTATATCAAGAATTATAAACTCAAGAATTATAAACTCCTATATAAGCTATTACAGGCAAATGTCTCATGATCATAGGTGCAAAGATTTCAAACAAAATGTTAATGAACTTTGGTATGAAAGAACATTAAGGTCATTAAATATCTACATTACACTAATGAAAGAATAAAATACCTTACATTAAAATTGAGTTTATTCTAGGAATGCAAACATGATTTATATTTTGAAAAATCAATCCATAATATCAAAAAAATGGACAGAATGATAGGAAAAAACCTGATATGATTATTTCTCTGAGTACAGAATACTTTTTTGAAAATCAAGTGAACATAGTTGGGGATTATGAAAACAAACTAAAAACATATAGCAAGTTGGAAATAAAAAGAAGTTTTCTTTCTCCTTGCCTTCCAACCTCCGCTTTTATTGAGGTGTAATTGACAATAAAAATTGTATATATTAAAGCTATAAACTTGATATTTTGGTATACGTTGTGAAATTATCATCATAAGCAAGCTGATTAACAATCCATCACCTCACATAGTTACCATTTTATTTTTTTTTTTCTCTTTTGAAAAAAAAAAATTAAGATCTACCCTCTGACAAATCTCAAGAATGTGGGTGTGTGCTAGGTCACTTCAGTCATGTCTGACTCTTTGCGACTGTATGGACCTTTTAGCCCACCAGGCTTCTCTGTCCATGGGATTCTCCAGGCAAGAATATTGAGGTGGGCTGCCATGCACTGCTTCAGGAAATCTTCACGACCCCAGGGATCAAACTCAAGTCTCTTGTGTCTCCTGTATTGGTAGGTGGGTTCTTTACCACTAGCACCACCTTAGCAAATTTCAAGTACACCATAGAATCTTGCTGACTGTAAGTCACAGTGCAGTGCACAGGATCTCTAGAATTTACTCATCTTACATAACTGAAACTTTGCACCCGTGACCAGCATCTCTCCATATGCACCTCCCCTCTGTCACCTTTACATTCTACTCCTTCTGAAACTCTACTTTCAGGTCCCCAGTTCCACACCAGTCAGGAATTACCTTCTGCTTCCAGCAACTGGAAAATTACAATGGCTTACGTATGACAAACTTTTACTTCCTTTTGTAAAATTAATTCTTGCTAAAGGCCTCCAGGAATAGGGTTATGGCTTCATAGTTTCATCATTAACTTAGTGCATCATAGTACCTATTTTTCTGCTGCAACCATTTTTCTTGAGTTAATTCATCAGGTGAAAGAAAAGGCAGAAATGCACAGCTTCTCACTTTTAATGGAACTTTAGAGAAGTCCCGTAAAACATTTACACTTAAATCTCATTGGCCAGAATTAATTACCTGGATACGGTTGAAAGGGATATTGGCAATTAATTACATATTTCACTCTGAGTTATGTATAAAGCCCAACTAAAATATCCAGATTCTTTGTAAAGAAGGAGAGAAAACATACTGGTAGGTGATTAGAAATGATTGCCACAATGTGTTACAGCATTTTAATGTAGTTTTTTTTTAAATTATTTTTTGCTATACAACAGAGTATAAATTAGGAACTTGCTTTTGCATTGCCTAATAATTATTAATGAGCCAGAATACTAAAGAATCTTTTACATGGGGACATATATGTCATAAGCATGATCAGAACCCCTTGAGGGTAACAATGATCTATGAAAAATTCATTTTAAAAGCTCTCTTATTTCCATTTAGTCATTTTCATTGTGATTTATGTATATATATATAATTTGTATTTTCCCATTTTTAATTTTCCATCTATAAATATATACATGGAGTCAAATTATATACATGGAGTTAATTCTAGAGTAAGTATAATGCTATTTAAAGGTAAATTCTTTGGTATGTGGGCTTCCCTTGTGGATCAGCTGGTAAAGAATCTGCCTGCTATGCGGGAGACCTGGGTTTGATCCCTGGGTTGGGAAGATCCCCTGGAGAAGGGAAAGGGTACCCTTCTCCAGTATTCTAGCCTAGAGAACTCCATGGACTGGATGGTCCATGGGGTTGTGAAGAGTCAGACACAACTGAACAACTTTCACTTCACTTCACTTCACTTCTGTGGTATGTCTTTAAATTTTTCACATGTTAATCCTAAGCATAATTCTCTAGGATAGTTTTTAAAAAGGTTTTTTTTTTTTTTTTTTTTTTTTTAATTTGAACACAAAATTCCTCTTTGCACACATGCTTCATGTGGACAATTTAACATTAAATATTTTCCATTCAATATTACAAAATGGAAGTATATTTTGAGACCAAACATCCAAGTATGGATATCAAAGGGGCTGGCAAATTTCCTTAGGGGAAAATAATGAAAAGAGAATAATGCAGCTTCCCAGGTGGCGTTATTGGTAAAGAACCCGCCTGCCAATGTAGGAGACTAAGAGATCAGGGCTCGATCTCTGGGTCAGGAAAATCCCCTGGAGGAGGGCATGGTGATCTGCTCCAGTATTCTGTCCTGGAGAATCCCATGGACAGAGGAGCCTGGCAGGCTCTGGTGCATAGGGTTCCAAAGAGCTGGACACAAGGGAAATAACTTAGCACACAGCATACACAGTGCAGCTAGGGGACTCGCAGAAAATACCAAATCTGCACCTCCTGCTCTCTTTTGCCTACAATACAGAACTACTCCTGGCTTGGAATTTTCTCCCATTTATGATATTTGATTTAAAACTCAGGGTCTTTTTTTCTATAAAGGAAACAGAACACTGTTTAATAAATGATTTTAGTTGCAAAGAAACATATTTCATATACTGGTTTCAAGAAGGAATATCAAAAGGATATAGGTACAGAACTCTTAGAAAATTATACAGCCGACGGCAAATAAAGTTAAATACATAGCAAAGGGAAACACAACTCTACGGCCCAAAACTACAAGAACTTCACTGATGCTCAAGTTTAACACAGCTCAAGAATTTTCACTCTGCTTCCAAATAGAAAATTCCTTTTAGCCATGCTTCTGGGTTACATGCATAAGACAAGACAGCACCAATCAGATTAGATTGGGTAATAAAAATTGCAGTTGTTGCGACAAAGCCTGGCTGCGTTTGAGATTTTAACCACCTTGGTCACATTCCTTGTTTGTCTTGCACTTGTGCTCAGTCGTGTCCAGCTCTCCGTGATCCTTTGGACTATAGCCTGTCAGGGTCCTCTGTCCATGGGATTTTTCAGGCGTGTGTACTGAAGTGGGTTGCCATTTTCTCCTCCAAGGGATCGATCTTCCTGACCCAGGGATTGAACCCACATCTCCTGTGTCTCCGGCATTGCAGATGGATTCTTAACCCACTGAGCCATTGGGCCAAGTTCCAATCTGAGCCAAAATACTGCACAATCAGCAGCCCAATTAATCTCCTCTTAGGAGAGATGCAAAACTGAATGTAGAATGCCATTTCATTTATATAAACACATCATAATATTATAATATTACCAGTCACCCATTGTTGTAAAAAATAACAGTTGATTATTGAAACAGAACACATGCCTTTTATTTATAGAGATTTAAGGGCCACTTATTTGGAACCTGTAGCCAGGTATTTTGTTATACATGTCACCATGATTTTCTCTCTGGTATAGAAAATCATTGATTACAAACATTGCACTTTTCCCTAGGCTTGTTAATATGACTGTGTTCCTTTTCTTTTTAATTAAAATTTGACAGCACAAGTCCTATAAATTTGTTCCATTAATCAACAGGTAAATATACAAGTAAATAATAGAAAATGCTATTGAAAATATTTTCTTTAATTTTTGTTTCACACATCCTTGAGATATTACAACTGAAACCAGAGAGCTGCAAAATCTATCGGTAGCATTTAGGAATAGATCAACTTATTTAGCAAGTTATATTTAATCTTTAACCCTGAGGTAACCCAGATGGACATTATTACATGATTTCTAGCTTTGCTAAGCAAACTGTAGATTTAGTTGATGGAAAATTGCTATCATACTTCCCTGTCAGCAAAATTTACATTACTGGAGAAAGCAAAGCAAATTAATTGTTTTTCCCCTATGGCATAGTTGTATTACAGTCAGCATTTTCTAATTGTGCTTCTTTGTTAGTGACATAATTTTATAGTTTTAGTTAATGGTTATTCTGAAGAATACTTTCTGAGGACATTACAAAAGACTTCTTTGCTTTCAAGGAATCTCTAACCATACTTTTATAACAGACAGCTTTAGCCTATCTGGCAAGCATTTTTCCTATATCACTACTCTTTAAGAGTAAAGTTCGATGTATTGTGAATATTTAAAATGATGTACATGTCATTGAAATGTATATAGTTATTAACACAATAGTAAAATAATAACAAATAATATCAATATTAATGATTTTATAGTAATGGTTACTAATAATTGTTCATTGATATTTTTTATATCTTTTCATTATGATAATTATATATTACTATACAACTATACTATATATGGAATGTTATATTTATAATATGACATAACTAAGTTTAGCTAATAATGAATATTTATGTACAACATAATAGATAAATATTAATATATAAGAATCTGTTACTAAACCAATTTTTTATTTATAACAAATATGTACAATTTTATATGTATATATACTTAAATTTTTGAAAACTCATTTCCACATACACAGGTATTCATTTTGTTTTTAAAATTTGTATTTACAAACATTGCTGTGATATATTTATGTTCAATATGTATATAATAAAACTATAGAACCATGAATGAGATTCCAAAGAGTCACCCTCTCAGGGAAAGTGGAAGGGCATGAGAATACTCATTGTTTCCCTTACTTCAGTCAGTAAAGTGTATACATTTTATAAAATCATGCATCTATCAAATGTGAAAAGATTTCAGCATTAACAATTTTATGTGGCAGGTCTATAGTACTCATATTATTTTCTCTTATATTTTAAATGTATTGACTTTAAGCAAAAGAGATAAAAAAAACGTGAAGATTACTACACAAAATAAATGTTTCAAATTTAAGATTAGTTTAGAACTAATTTCCCCAACCATATTTATTTATACAAATTTTAATTACACTTCTTTAACTTACATCCCAGTATCCTATTATTAAACCTGTAACCAGGAACCAGGAATAGCACACGACTCTCTGTAAAATGATGTGTTAGTGGAATCCACATGTGGTGTGGAGGTCATTATGAAGGCTTTCTCTTAGCCAGGAATTTGACAAGTAATGATCCATTTAGATCAAGTGTATCTTGGGATTCAGACCATTTACCTCCTGCGATAAGAGCTTTAGGAGACTTGGTTGAACATTGCAGGAAAATGGAGCGTGGTTGTTGCCACTGTAGGCATCACAAATATCCCTCCATTCTACTTTAAAGCAGAGGAAGCAGAGTGGAGCCTAGCAATTGATAAAAATATTATTACATAGTGTGTTTGTATATTTGTGTGTATTGCCATAAATCAACAACTGGTTCAAAATAAAGTAGTTATTTTCTGTTGAACTGCAAAAGTGAGTCCGTTTTTGTCCAGCCAAATTTAGTGAGCTTGGCCAGTGTGAGGAGTTAAGTGGGAAATAAGCTGAGCTTCTTTTGCTGTGCATTCATTCACCACACCAAGAAAAGTAGACTGCAAACTGTCCTTTAAAGACCCATTCACGGGAAGGTAACACTGTCACAACATGATTACTCCATTTTCGTTTACTCAGACTGCATTTTTTTCTATTGCAGTATTTTAGAAGAAATAGTTAATCAGAAGAGTGGGGATGAACAGAGCGGTGGATATGTTGCTAGTTTAAATTCCCTAGAACGATGTTCAGACTTGAGGAATACGTCCCAGCTACCAGTCCATATACTTTAGATGTTGTGAATATGTAAGCAACTGATTTATTTTTTAAATTATTTTGCCCTATGCAGCCTGGCAAAGTGGCCCTTGAATTCACATTGATGACAAGTGTTCTAGAATAGTGGTGAACTCCAGGATAAAATTTATTTTCAATTATTATATTAAAGAAGACAATGGACATCTTGCAGATGGATGGGAACTCAAAACTGCTGTTGACAAGTCAAAAAGTATCCACATGTCAGAAAGATATTATTATCCTTGTCCAACAAGCACATGTTTATATCTCCCCTCAATTCCTTTTACTAAGGGAAGAATTTTTTTTGATTTTATGGTTACTTTACTGCTTATTTCAAAGCTTAAAGACTCACCTCTTTCTTACACATATGTGGATACAGAGAGAAAGGGTAGAGGGAGGAAGGGGGAATTACATGTCTACATGACTACACTGTACACTTTAGCTGTATAGGATCCATACAAAACCTTTTTTCACATAGCACACTTACTAACTTCTTCTATTAAGCACATGTATGATAAAAGCAAAGGATTTCCAGTTATGCTATCAACACTTATTTATTAGAAAAATACACAGAATTCAAATATAAAATTAATTAAAGAAAATTTTCATTAAACACTAACCTTATCAGAAATATGACTAAGTGCTTTTTATAGATTATCATATTTAATATCATGAAGGTCATTTCCAAGGCAAGTTATTATTATTCATATTTGTGAATGAAGAAACCTAACTTTAAAAGGGTTAGCAAATTGATCAGTGTAACAAACTTTTTTAAAAAATTTAAAAAATATATTTATGTATTTATTTATTTTTAGCTGTGCTGGATCATCATTGCTGCTCAGGTGTTTCTCTTGTTGTGGCGTGCAGGATCCTCATTGTGGTGGCCTCTCTTGTTGCTGAAGTGTGCGGGCCCTAGAGTGTGTGGGCTTTAGCAGTTGCAGCTCACGTGTTCTAGAGCACAGGATCAATAGTTGTGGTGCATGGGCTTAGTTGCTCCATAGTCTGTGGGATGTTCCTGGATCAGGAACCAAACTTGTTTCTCCTGCATTGGCAGGTGGATTCTTTACCACTGAACTATCAGGACTTCCCTATTGGCTCAGTAGTAAAGAATCTGTCTGCAATGCAGGAGATGCAGCTTCCATCACTGGGTCTGGAAGATCCCCTGAAGAAGGAAATGGCAACCCATTCCAGTATTCTTGTCTGGAGATTCCATGAATTCAGGATCCTGGTGAGCTATAGTCCATAGGGTCTCAAAGAGTTGGACACGACTGAAGTGACTGAGCATACGTGAGATCCCAGGGAAGCCCAAAGAAATTTTTAAAAACGTCAGAAACAGTATTTGACTCCAGGTGGGAGAAAGGCTAAAAGGAAGAAACTCCTCCAAACTGAGGATCAGCAGGCATCTTTAAGACAGTGATGCATAGCAGTTAAGAATGTGATTTTTGAGTTTGGCCACATGACTTGAAATCCCAAGAAAATAACTTATCAACTACTAGCCTTGGGCATAATATCTCTATAAATCCATATGCCAACATCCTCTCATCTACAATTCCAAAATCCAAAGGTTATGAGAGCCAAAAGATTTTGTATGTTTTCTATGGTCTTATTTGGCAGATGGTGACTGCAGCCATAAAATTAAAAGATGCTTGCTCCTTAGAAGAAAAACTTTGACCAACCTAGACAGCATATTAAAAAGCAGAGACATTGCTTTGCCAAAAAAGGTCCCTCTAGTCAAGGCTAGCTATGGTCTTTTCCAGTAGTCATGTATGGATATAAAAGTTGGACTATAAAGAAAGCTGAGTGCTAAAGAATTAATGCTTTTGAACTGTGGTGTTGGAAAAGACCCTTGAGAGTCCCTTCGATAGCAAGGAGATCAAATCAGTCAATCCCAAAGGAAATCAGTCCTGAATATTCATTGGAAGGACGGATGCTGAAGCTGAAACTCTAATACTTTGGCCACCTGATGTGAAGAACTGACTCATTGAAAAAGACACTGAAGCTGGGAAAGATTGAAGGAAGGATGAGAAGGGGATGACAGAGGATGGGATGATTGGATAGCATCACCAACCCAATAGACGTGAGTTTGAGCAAGCTCCGGGAGTTGGTGATGGACAGGGAAGCCTGGTGTGCTGCAATCAATGGGGTCTCAAAGAGTTGGACACGACTGACCGACTGAACTCAACTGATTTGGTGGAGATTCACAGATTGTGCTAGTGGTAAAGAACCTGCCTGCCAATGCAGAAGACATAAGAGACATGGGTTCCATCCCTGGGTTGGGAAGATCCCCTGGAGGAGGGCATGGCAACCCACTCCAATATTCTTGCCTGAAGAATCCCATGGAGAGAGCAGCCTGACAGGCTATATAGTTCATGGGGTTGCACAGTGTTGAACATGACTAAAGTGACATAGCACACATATGGTGGTAAAATTTAATCTATTTACCATGAGGATACTTAGGATCTCTACTGACTCTACTTACTGGATATGTCCAAAACATCTTAGTTCAGCTATATTAATATTTTATTATGTTTGATTAGACATACTGCTATACATAATTCAAGTTATGGCAAAATTACAGTTGATGGGTTACATTGCTTCTCTGAAATATTTTGGATACAGAAGCATATCTGGTTCAAGGATTTGGCATAAAAGATTGAAAGTTTCTTATCCCTATGGAAAAATTGGAGGAAAATAGTGTCTCTCATGCAGAATTTTCATGGCAATGAAAATAATCTAGAATAGTTACTGAACTCAATGTCTACCTCTTAATAACCATGCAGTCCATATTAGCTGTCATTTATATGCCCCCAAGGTAAAAGTCACCACTGACTTGTGGAGAAACTGGTCTGAGGTCACCCAAGGAAGTTGAAATTTCTAGGTGTCCCAGTTCATTGCTCTCCTTCTACATCTTAAGCACATAACTGGCCTGTGTCTGTAAAAAAGATCATCCACAGTGGAAAAATGAGGCTGAGTAGAGATAGTATTTTTCTGAGCCTCAAGGTCCATAAAACAGGGAGATGATATTGTCATAATTCTATTGCAAGGGAAGATTAAGCCAATTGTTTAATACTCAGGTATCAGGCTTTTTTTTTTTTTTTTTTTTTTGGTGGAAAACAGATAGGAATCTTGAAATAGGCAGTTCAGTTCAGTTCAGTTGCTCAGTCATGTCTGACTCTTTGCAACCCTGTGGACTGCAGCACGGCAGGCTTCCCTGTCCATCATGAACTCCCAGAGCTTACTCAAACTCATGTCCATCGAGTCAGTGATGCCATTCAACCATCTCATCCTCTGTCGTCTCCTTCTTCTCCTACCTTCAATCTTTCCCAGCATCAGGGTCTTTTCCAGTGAGTCAGTTCTTCGCATCAGGTGGACAAAGGATTGGAGTTTCAGCTTCAGCATCAGTCCTTCCAGTGAATATTCAGGACTGATTTCCTTTAGGATTGACTCATTGAATCTCCTTTGAAATAGACAAAGATTCCTGAATTATAAGACTTATGATCCTTTTTTTCTTTTTTTTTGAGGGGGAGTGCAAATATAAGTCATAAATCATAAATCATAAAACATAAAACTCAAACCACACATGTCAGAATAGGAGAATCTATTTGATGGTTGGAAATTGGGACAAATACAAGATACATCAAAATATAAGTGATGCAAAGTTGTTGACTCTGAAATCATAAAAAAAATAAAATAAAATAATGAAGCACTGAATCTGTCTGACACAGGCAGCCTGCAAGAGGCCCTTTGCTGGTCCCTGCCTCATGGAATTCATTCCCTCATGGAATTCCCTTCCCTTGAGTGCAGGCTGCATTTATTAACCTCCTTCTAAGGAACAGAATATGGCAGATATCAGTTCCCAGATTAGACTATAAAAAGACAATGGCTTTCATTTTGGCTTCTGTCTCTCATTTGCTTGATCCAAAGTAAGCAGCTGCCATGACATGAGCTGCACTGAGGAGATTCCCCATGGAGAGAAATTGAGTCCTTGCGAAATGGAATGCCTCAGTCTAAGAACCTGAAGAACTGAATCCTGCTAATGCTTCTCTCAGGCAAGCCCTGGAAGGAGATTGCACCCACCAGCAGTTTGACTGCAACCTCATGAGAAATAATAAACTATAGGCAAGATCACCACACAGCAACACACTTGACGTTCTGGCCCACAGCAGCTCAAAGCATACAAACGTTTGCCGTTGTCACTAAGCTTTTGAATATAAGTTTTAAAGCAATAAATGAGCAATAATAAACTATTTAAGTATGGAGATAATTCTAAATAGCTCCCATTACCGAACAGAATGTAATCTTCATAAACATATATGAAGTTAAAATGGGTGGTGTAGGTGGAGATAATAACAAGAAATAACAAAGAGTAAAGTGCATGTAGAAGGAAATATGTGTTCTAATATATTTTGTGGATGTTACAGTGGAGTAAGAATCCTATCCAGACTGTAAATTATGAAACACAAATATAAGAACATAATCTCTAAGTCGCTGGAGTGCACAAAACAGAACAAAATCAAATAATATATCATAATGCACAAAGAATTCATAATAAAACATGGATATCATTAAGAATAATAATAAAGATAAGAGAAATAAGGAGAAGTAGCTAATGTATGTTGAGTAATTGCTATATTTCTGTCCCTCAATCATTTAATTCTTATAACTTTCCTACAAGATGAAAACTACTATGGCATTTATTTTACAGATAAGAAAATTATAAAAAATTCACTACACAGTAAAACCCATGTGACATAGTTAAGTTTGTGCTCAGAAAAAAGAAAAATACCCTTAGATAGTTACTATTAGTTAAGGGTAAAACTCATAATTCTTTAAATTAATGTCAAAAACAACAGAAATAGCATAAAAATGGAAGGAAATAAAATATTTGCCACTCTATGCTAAAAAACCCAGTGTCATGTTTCATTAGAATCCTTCCCAACTTAGGTCCTTTGCTATCACTCTTTTCTCTGCCTGGAATCCTCTCCCCAAGAACCTGAGTTGTCATGGGATTTGAGTCACATGCTGTCACATGCCCTTATCCCCTCATTGGCTCACATGTCATCTCCTTATAGAGCCTTCTTCTAACATCAAAACTAAAAATGCTTTTCATGCAGCTTTTCTCTAATATTTTAGTAACTTAGGTACATTCAATTAGGGTAATCATACCCACTGTATATTGGTTGTTATTCCTTGTAAGTTGATAATTGTCCTCATTTTGTGGTCCATGCATGCTGCCAATTAATCCATTTATTTACATCACTTCATTAGTTTTGTCTCTAGTGCTATAGTCCATTTAAATCTAATTTTTCAAAAGTCTTGAAAATAATCACTAGGTCTAGCAATTATAACTATGTTGTTGTTGCTCAGTCACCCAGTCATGTCGGACTCTTTCAGAGCCAATGGACTGCAGCATGCCAGGTCTGCTTGTCCCTCACCATCTCCCGAAGTTTGCCCAAGTTCATATCCATTGCATCAGCCAACTCATCCTCTGATGCCCTCTTCTCCTCCTGCTCTCAATCTTCCTAGCATCAGGGACTTTCCCAATGAGCCAGGTGTTCACATCAGGGGACCAAAATACTGGAGCTTCAGCACCATTGAGAAGACCATACCTTGACTATACGGACCTTTGTTAGCAGAGTATTGCCTCTGCTTTTCAATACACTGTCTAGGTTTGTCATAGCTTTCTTGCCAAGAAGAAAATGTATTTTGATTTCATGGCTGCAGTCACTATCCACAGTGATTTTAGAGCCCAAGAAGGGGAAATCTGTTATTACTTCCATATTTTCCCCTTTTATTTGCCATGAAGTAATGGGGTCAGCTGCCATGATTATAACTATAGGTAGTATAATTCTATCTTTAAAAAATAATTTTATTACATTTTAAATTTTAATTATAAACAAAATGTACACTTAATGTTAAACTCATTGTTTAAAGAAGTTAGCTTATTCTTTACACTACTGATTATTGTAGGAATTATTTTATGTGTAAAAGTAGACATTTCATCTATCATTTCTTCATTGATGATAAAAATTCTGTTTTCAGAAAATCTGAACCATAAATACATCAAGTTCAGCACATACTCACTTAAGAAAAGTTTAGCAGGTTATAATTTAAGCAGTTGGAGAACAGGCAGTTCAGCAGCACATTTCAAAAAACTGTAGAGAAAAATTAGACTATTTAGATTTTTTATGCAAAAATTGTTGTTTGATAAATATAGTTCTTATGAAAAAAAATTTTTTAGTCGTAAAATAATTATCCACATGGGAAGTATCATGACTGTTTGGGTTACCCATGAGAGTATTTTGAGTAAAACTGAGGGAATGGGGTGAAAATTGCTATATTCCATATTTTGAGTTTCTCTCTTTTTTTTCTCTTATCCTTCAGATATACCCAGAGTTGATAAACTGGCAAGGCTCACTTTGTTAAGTAGAAAAGTTCAGACAGATAATACCTACAGAGGTAATAAAAAGGAATTAATAGTAACAACTAATAGTAATACTTCTAGAAATTCTGTAGTGACCCTGGAGAAAAGTTGGCCCTTTGACTAGGGTCACGTACTTACTGAAGTTACAAAAGAAAAGACAGATAAATAATTCATATATTTATACAACTGAAATCCCAGGGCCTCAGAGTTATTATATAAAATACCTATTCTTTTTTATGTTTAACTTTTAATCAAAGAAAATCATTTATACTTAAAACTTTCTGTAACCCAAAGATTTTGCTTAATAAATGAACAAATGGAAGGTTTTATTTTTAAAGGTTTAGCAAGAAAAGACTTTCCCATTCTCTATACTTACAGTTAAAATGATTTTACTAAAAAATTTTGAAATAATGTAATTCCCCACGGCGACCATCCTGGGCCACTGTTGTTTTCGTAAAATTTAATGCTCGTAAAGAAATGGAGCTGACCATCCACCCCATTATTCATTCCTTCTTTCACATATTTCAAAAGTAAAATTTTTAAAAATCTTTGGGAAAAGTAGTTACAAAGGATGAGCTTTTCTGTGAAATTTCTTTCATAAAACTGGGAGAAAAAAGACTACAAATATGCTATCATCCCCCAAAATAAGAGAGCACCCATATTGAACAGCAACAAATTAATTTGAATAAAAACTGACAAAAGAGTAAATGAATTCACACATCTCTCTCTGCTCATGATAAATTTTGTAAAAGTGCAGAAATGATGAGAATTATGAAAGAAAATCATTAATAATTCCCAATGTGAGAAATAGGTATTTAGTGACCAGGAAAACACCATCAAATTCTCTGCAGGGAGCTCCTTTCCTCCAACATATGGCAATGAAATGATCAGGTTCCAAAATATGAAATAAAGAAGTTTGAAAATGTAAGTGAAAATTGACTTTAGAATAATTACAAAATGGAAGATATGTTTTGCTCTACTATGGGAAATGTTCTATATATTTTTAAATAAATAGAATGAGAAGTCCATTATGATTCCAATATTGCTTAAGAAATTCTGAAAAAAGTGAGAAAATTTTCATGTTTATCTTTCATATTAAGAAGGAAAGATATAGAATAAAACATAGGAATAATGAAGGATAAAACATAAAATATTATAAACATAATGACTTTCATGGGCAATAGTTAAACCAACATAAATATATTGAAATCAATCTCTCTAAAATTTCAAGTAGAAAACATAAATTTGCAATGAAGTGTATACTTGTGAAATGCATAAGTATGAAATGAAGTGAAAATGTTAGTTGCTCAGTCATGTCCGACTCTTTGTGAGTCCATAGACCTGCGCTGGTGGGCTACAGTCCAAGGAGTTGCAGTCAGACACTGACTGAGAAACTAACACTTTCACTTCACTTCATATTATACATTTCAGATCTTCCCAACCCAGGGATCAAACCCACGTCTCCTGTGTCTCCTGCACTGCAGGTGGGTTGTTTTTTTTTTTTTTTTTTAACCACTGAACCACCAGGGAAGCCCATAATATAAGGATCATATAATCCAAAAAACAGGACATCATGCTACAAAGTAAATATATGACCTTTTAATTTTTACAAATTTTACTGGATATAGATTATGAAGAATTTCATGTAATTTTCTACTTAAAATATTCTTTTCATTCAGTTGTTCGACACCAGTATATTGATTGTTGCATGCAAAATTGGATGTTAATGGGTCTCAGAAGTGAACCAAGCAACGAAAAACAAGCAACCATACAAAAAACTGCTTTCCACAATCTCAGCTCTCGGAATCTAATATAGGAAGCAGACAATTAGGCTAAAAATAAGTAAGCTAGGGAGAGAGATTCTCAGTGGAGGTGTGAGGCAAAGAATTTAGGCAAAGAATCTAAAAGGACTCACTGGACGAGTGACATTCCATGTGTACTTAAGTACAAGAATCACTAGGGCAAGCAAGGTATTGGACAAAGGAAAGAAAAGTTACAATGTAAAAAGATGTTAGAGAATCTGTTTCACTCAAGGAACAGCCAAGAAAGCAGTGTATCCGAAGTTAACAAGCAGGAAAAAAAGTATGAGAGGATAAAAAGGATCCTTAGGTCCTAGACCATCACAAGGACTTTGATTTTAACTCTGAGAAAGCCACTGCAAGATTTTATGTAGAGCCTTGGCTGTCAAAATTTAGGTGCAACAGAATCTTTGTAAGGATTGCAAAAATACAGATTGATGAGTTTCTGCCTCCAGACTTTCTGATTCAGTAGGTCAGGGGTATAACACCAGAATCTGTTGATGGACCCGGTGACCACATTTTGAAAATCGCTGGGGTAGAATATTAACAGGAAATGTTTTAATTCAATTAATCTGATGTACTGTAATTCAATTAATCTGATGTACTTTCGGAGATAGACTGAAGTGAGACAAAGGTATAAGCAGTGGAAGCAGGATTTTCTCTCTGTAGGTTGTGGTTGAATTCATTTTCAGTTTCCAATGGCACAGTTTGATTGGATTGGATTGTGTGTGTGTGTGTATGTTTATGCTGCTGCTACTGCTGCTAAGTCGCTTCAGTCGTGTCTGACTCTGTGCGACCCCATAGACGGCAGCCCACCAGGCTCCCCCATCCCTGGGATTCTCCAGGCAAGAACACTGGAGTGGGTTGCCATTCCTTTCTCCAATGCGTGAAAGTGAAAAGTGAAAGTGAAGTCTCTCAGTCGTGTCTGACTCTTAGCGACCCCATGGACTGCAGCCCACCAGGCTCCTCCATCCATGGGATTTTCCAGGCAAGAGTACTGGAGTGGGTTGCCATTGTGTGTGTTTATAATGATCTTCAAAAGACCATAGTGGCCCTTTATGGAGGAATGCTAATCACTGTAGTGGTTAAGTGTGCACCTCTGATGCATGACCCAAGCATGCAGGTTTGTGCTGAGGTCTTTGTCCTCTGTGCCATATGAAGCTCAGAAGCTCCTCTGCAGTCTTGGGCCTAAGCACCTGAGCCATCTGCTCTAAATCATCAGTCTGTCATTGGTTAAGGTGACATTCTTTAGATGTCTAAATTATAAAGGTATGATTGCTTGCTTGCTTGGATCTGTGGCTACTTTCTGGAAGAGAAAATCACTGACGTTAACCTTAGATGGGCGATGTATGAAAGATCTTCAAATTGGGGATCCTTCTTGGCAGCTACCTCCAGAGCTAAGAAGAAAGACATTAAAGAAGATTTCAGTTCCTGCTGTCAGCATATCAGGCCAGTGAAACTTAAAACTAGTTTCCGAGGTCAGGGGAATGTCCATGTCTTGCTGTCTCTTCAGCTCTAGAGAGGCAGTCCCTGATGAAGGGGGTATTATTATATGTACTACTTTTGTCCAAGGCTCAGCCCTGGCAGACCTAGAAGAATTGTCTGGCCGCTTCATCTATCAGAGCTACCTAACGACCCCTGACTTCCACAGTGGTCACAACTAAGTCACTCCTGTGCAAATACATCCTAGAAGGATCTAGATTATACCTTTCCATGCCATGTCTGCCTTTTTACTGGCCAGAAAAGAATCTCAGCAGGAAGTCCCAACTTAGTAGCTTGACTGAAAGCATTAAGGTACTCTCCAGATCTGGGAGAAAAAGAAGAAAAAGGAAGAGGCAGGAAGAAAATGAAATTTTCGAGAAGTAGAATCAGCTTTTGACTCTTTTCAGTGAGAAGGTCTCAGAGCTTTTTGTACACAGTGCCGCTTCTCTCCTAAATACCAGAAGCAATACATATATCCTATTAAGAATGCTAACTCCTGTCACAGGAAAATTCTAGAATTTAGCATTAAGCCCTTGAAGGATAATGTAGAAGGAGTTGAAAAATAATTAACTTTGCAAGCTATCAAATCAGTGTCACTGAGAAAAAGATAAAATGTAAGAGAAGGAATAATTTCTTAATTTGAACAAGTTAAACTGTTTCCACTAAATAAAGAAGAGGCCACTTTCAGGCAAATACAAAATGAAGAGATGGACATTATAGCATAATTAAATGAAAATCTTATGTAATTGTTCAATCATGTCTCCACATTAAAATATCTTTAGAGCAAGGTGGAAGGTGAGTGTGTAGTTGGAACTGAAATTGTAGACATATATTAAAAGTATGCACTGCAGAAAGAAAAACCTAAAATACCTCACTCTCTTTTCATGCTAATTAAAGAAATATTGATTCAGTCTTCCTCTACAGTATTCTGACTTGGTCAAAATTTTTAAGATATTTCCAGTGGATGTGATTCTAAACATTGAAACAGCATATTGAGATTTATTACCTTTGAGGATAGTAAATTATGTACTATGGAAAGACCAAAAAAATCATTGTTATAGACCAAGGAGGTTTTCTTTTGCCCTGTTGTCCTGAATTTGAATAGATTTAATCTTGGCAGACATTACTTGGAGATAGTAGTGGAAACAAACTTAAATGGGTAGAATTAGCCATTAGTTCCAGGTGAATTCTGGGCAATTGGGAAAGTTGAGGGAGTTATGTTGCACTGGATCATAATAGAATCTAGCTTATGCCATTAGTGAAGCCCAGTAAGGCAGGCATTTTTCTGGACCAAGAGATGGGTGAAGTTTCCTTTTATAATAAGAATGATGTCACTTTTCTATATTTTAATGGTTATTTTACACAAGCCCTTTGGCCATATTTCTATGCTGGAACAGATTCTGAAACTAAAAATCTCTTCAGTAACAGATTATGAAAGATAAAGAACATGGAAACAACTGTTTTATTTTCTATCAGTCTGTGCATGTAATTTAGACAGTAAATCTAGCCTCAGGAATTTATATTAAGTTTTATGCTAAAGAAGATACATTTTTCTTCTTTATTTTAAACAACTATAAAAACATACAATACCAATTTCATGGAGGTTATGGGTACAGTTGTCAAGTGCTTTGAAATTCTAAGATAAAATATTTGAGAATTATATTACTTAACATCTGCGATGATTAATTTCACATATGAATTTGACTAGGCTATGATACACAGATATTTTGTTAAACCCCAGTCTAAGTGTCACTACAAAGGTGTTTTGCAGTTGAGTTTAACATTTAAGTCAATAACTCTTGAGTAAAGCACATTACCCTTCTTAACATGGGTGGGCCTCATCCAATCAGTTGAAGACCTTAAGAGAAAAAAGACTGAGATTTCCCAAAGGAGATGTGGTTCAGCCTGTGGTCTGCCTTCAGGCTGGAACTGTAGCATCAACTTTTCACCTTCTCCAGTCTGTCAGCCTACCCTGTAGATTTTGGACCTGCCAGCCTTTAGAATCATATAAGCCAGGTCCTTAAAAAAAAAAAAAAATCTCTCTTTATATATAATGCACATTCTGTTGATCCTTTTTCTCTGGAGAACCCTGATTAATACAGTATCTATCTATTTTTTTTTTTAAACAAAGACTGTAGTCAGCCACTGTAGTGTCATTGGTTTTGAACCCCTTTTCTAAAAATTTCACCTTCAGGAAGGATTGAAGACAGAGAAACACCACTCCCCAGTACACCTCATTGAAATGTTTATGGCATAATAGAGTAAATACGTGATGGCTAAATGAGGAGCCTTTTAGAAATAGCTACTTACCTTAATAAAAAAAAAAAAAGACAAAAGACTCAGATAACCATGAACTTTGGTGAATCAATGCCATAAAGCATCTTTAAACCTAAAATTAGAATGGTTGCTAAAAATAAACAAACAAAAAACCCTGAAACCCTTTGCTTTGGGATGAAGGTACCTTTGGACAACCTCAGAAGTGATGACAACTTAACTCATCTGTAAGATTGAAGGCAGGAGGAGAGGGGACGACAGGATGAGATGGTCGGATGGCATCACCAACTCGATGGACATGAGTTTGAGTAAGCTCTGGGAGTTGATGATGGACAGGGAAGCCTGGTGTGCTGCAGCCCATGGGGTAGCAAAGAGTCAGACATGACTGAGTGCCTGAACTGAAATGAACTGAAATGTTAGTTGCTCAGTCATGTCTGACTCTTTGTGACCCCATGGACTGTAGTCTGCCAGGCTCATTCGTCCATAAAATTCTCAGTGACAAGAAGACCGAGCTGGTTGCCATTCCCTTTTCCAGGGAATCTTGCCGATCCAGGGATCAAACTCAGGTTTTCCACATTGCAGGCAGATTCTTTATGATCTGAGCTACCTGGGAAACCAATCCTCTCTAAACTCCCTCCAATGATTCTAATGAGGGCTACAGTCCATCCCAACTGCCCTATGTTTATTTTTGCACTAAGTTTAAACAGCATTGGATTGGAAAACATGTTGAAGTTTGTGGCAGTATTTCAAAGACAAATACTTAGTCATATCATTAAAAAAAATCTGTTTACAAACTTTAAATTCATGTTTTTGGAGCAATATTTCATGGAAAGATAAAATGATGAATGATGAAAATAAAATCTGGATTGCCAGCCTAAATTAAGTAACTTAGAGCACACATCCCAGCTATGGATAATAGTTTCAGCAACTGGGGAGATTTAAAGATCATGATTAAGGAATGTTTGTGAAATGTAATTTTAATAACTTAAGCTTCCCAGGTGGTGTTAGTGGTAAAGAACCCACCCGCCAATGCAGGTGATGTAAAAGAACAGGTTCAATCCCCAGGTCAGGAATATCCCCTGGAGGAGGGCATGGGGACCTGCTCCAGTATTATTGCCTGGAGAATCCCATGGACAGAGGAGGTTGGCAGCCTGCAGTCCATAGGGTAGTATAGAGTAGAACACAACTGAAGTGACTTAGTACACACACACACACACACAACCCCATAATATAAAATAGATAATATAAAACATCAACTGATGTTTACTTAAGAGTGTCACAAGTCCAACAGAGTGCCAAATATGATAAACAAGAGATTGTTCATGTTACTTTTTATGGAAAATGCTAGGTATAGAAATAGTCAACAAAGGCAAAATAAGAAACAACTAGATATTCTCCCCTAATATCTTACTTATTTTATGAAAGGGAGGAAACAAGAATTTATCTGATTTTGTCTTTCATTTACATCACAGCCATTAGCCATTTAATATATCTTCTATCATAAAGGCCATTGCAAAGTTGCTATTTATCTCCCAATATAGTAAATATGAAAGTTTTAAGCAATCCATCTGTACATGCCTATTGGTACTTGATGTTTGTAAAATAGAATCATTAAGACAACAGAACCATCAGAGTAAAAACAAAAACAAGTGTGTATAAATGCACACAACAGTGGCCACATCTCATTCCTCTGGTTGCAATACTTGGACAATCCCTTAGATTGTTTTGCATTTTGTGTTGTATATCCTGAATGGGATGGATAGCCATGCTTAGTTGCTCAGTTGTATTCAGCTCTTTTTGATCCGTGGACTGTAGCCTCCAGGTTCCTCTGTCCATGGGATTTCCCAGGCAAGAATACAGGAATGGGTTGCCATTTCCTTCTCAAGAGGATCTTCCTGACCTGGGGATTGAACTCCGGTCTCCTGCATTGCAGGCAGATTTTTTATTGTCTGAGCTACCAGAGAAGCCTGGGATAGATAGAGAGAGGTATGTCTAAAAACGAACTTGCAGTGACCAGAGTGTGTATGCAAACATTAGTTCCTGTGTTGGTTATCTGATGACAAGTTTGCAAGCAAACAATGGCTTTATCTCCCTGGCACAACTTTTCCAGGCTTTGCCCTTCCTCCTTGCTTCTATTCCTATTCAGATACTTTCAATATTTTCCTGACATCTGTCATTGTTGGGAAGCTTTCCTAAGATGAAACAGAGTTCTCAACAAAAATTCTGAAGCAAGGATACAGATAAAATTTGGTGTCTTGGCTTGTCAGATACAAAGCTTTGAGGAGGTGTTATCTTTATTTACTGATGTATCAACTAGAAAAATGAAGAGTTCCAGAACCCGGTGAGAAGAAAAATACATAAAAATAATTGAGTGAAAGTGAAGAGCAAAGCAGAAGCAGACGTACAAAGAGACAAACAGGGATGAAGTTTTGAGGTACATTTTTATCAGTTTCATGATGCTTCCTAGCATTTTTATTTTTATTGTTGCATTTTTCTTAAGTTATATATCACATTTAATTTCTGTCCTTGCAAATGGATGGCATAGTAGGCACAATTTCCCAAACTCAGTTCAGTTGAGTTCAGTTCAGTCCAGTCACTCAGTTGTGTCCGACTCTTTGCGACCCCATGAATTGCAGCACTCCAGGTCTCCCTGTCCATCACCAACTCCTGGAGTTCACTCAGACTCACGTCCATCGAGTCAGTGATGCCATCCAGCTATTTCATCCTCTGTTGTCCCCTTTTCCTCCTGCCCCCAATCCCTCCCAGCATCAGAATCTTTTCCAATGAGTCAACTCTTCGCATCAGGTGGACAAAGTACTGGAGGTTCAGCTTTAGCATCATTCCTTCCAAAGAACACCCAGGATTGATCTCCTTTAGAATGGACTGGTTGGATCTCCTTGCAGTCCAAGGGACTCTCAAGAGTCTTCTCCAACACCACAGTTCAGAAGCAACAATTCTTCGGCGCTCAGCCTTCTTCACAGTCCAACTCTCACATCCACACATGACCACTGGAAAAACCATAGTCTTGACTAGACGGACCTTTGTTGGCAAAGTAATGTCTCTGCTTTTAAATATGCTATCTAGGTTGGTCATAACTTTCCTTCCAAGGAGTGTCTTTTAATTTCATGGCTGCAGTCACCATCTGCAGTGTGGGCCATAAATGGGAAGCTTTCGACAACATACCCACGCACATTGAAATGGTAAGGAACTTTTAAAAATACTTTCACTTATCATTTATGATGTTGGGAAATGTTTTGTCCATTCAATTATTTTTTTACTGCTACATGCAGAGTTTTATTTGATCTTGAAATTTTAATATTGGTTTATTTGTATTTATGTATAGCGAGATTAACATAAAATGTGCTGCTCACTTTTTTTGACTCTTGTTTCTTTTGCATTGATTCTGAATTTTTTTCAAGAAGGTAATGTACATTGTTTTCTCTGTCATCTTTAGGTCACTAGGGTAAGGTTTTATGTCACTTCCTTCCTTATCCCCCTCCAATACAAGCACATATTCTCCACTTTCTTGATCTGTTTTTGGGCAAATCAGTATCTAGCGTGTTTAAAACACCTTGAGTGCTTTTTGCAGTGAGGCTAGTATCAAGGTCCTAAATTAATGTGATATTGTATTTTGACCATGTGTGCTCAGTCACTCAGTTGTGTCCAACTCTTTGCAACCCCATGGACTATAGCTGCCATGCTTCTCTGTCAATGGGATTCTTCAGGCAAGAATACTGGAGTGGGTTGCCATGCCCTCCTCCAAGGGATCTTCCCAACCCAGGGATACAGAATTAGAATATGGGTGATGGGGGAGGAGGATGACAGCTACTTCAGTCTTAAAAAACATGTTTTTCTCATTAATCTATGGAATGTATAAAATATACATTCTGTGTGGTTCTTTTGACTTTTGGAGTGTCTGAATTAATATTACAAAGCATTTGAAACTAATTTTACAAAAGAGTATACAGCTGATCCCATGCTTACTTGTTCAGTTGCTCAGTTGTGTCTGACTCTGTGACCCCCATGTACTGTAACACTCCAAGCTTCCCTGTCCTTCACTATCTCCCTGAATTTGCTCAAACTCATGTCCACTGAGTCAGTGACGCCATCCAACCATCTCATCTTCTGTCGTCCCCTACTCCTCCTGCCTTCAATCTTTCCTAGCATCAGGGTCTTTTCCAATGAGTTGGCTCTTGACATCAGTTGGCCAAAGTATTGAAGTTTCAGCTTCAGCGTCAGGCCTTCCAATGAATATTCAGGACTGATTTCTTTTAAGATTGACTTGTTTGATCATCTTGCAGTTCAAGAGACTCTCAAGAGTCTTCTCCAGCACCACAGTTCGAAAGCATTCATTCTTTGGTGCTCAGGCTACTTTATGGTCCAGTTCACATCCATACATGACTACTGGAAAAACCGTAGCCTTTGTTGTCAAAGTGACGTCTGCTTTTTAAAGCACTATCTAGTTTTGTCACAGCTATTCATCCAAGGAGCAAGAGTCTTCTAAGTTTGTGACTGTAGTCACTGTCCACATTGTATTTGGAGACCAAGAATATGATATCTGACACTGTTTCCACTTTTCCCCCATCTATTTATTTGCCTTCATGCTTACTACTCTTCACAAATATTAAAAATAACAATAGAAATGTAATTTTTATACACAGAAACATTTCCCCCACATTTATATTTATTTAACTAGTTTTAAAATCAAATTATAACTAATGAAATTTTTAAATAACTTATAATAGCACATTTTAAATGTATCAGATCAGATCAGTTGCTCAGTCGTGTCCGACTCTTTGCGACCCCATGAATCGCAGCACACCAGGCCTCCCTGTCCATCACCCAACTCCATGAGTTCACTCAGACTCACGTCCATTGAGTCAGTGATGCCATCCAGCCACCTCATCCTCTGTCGTCCCCTTTTCCTCCTGCCCCCAATCCCTCCCAGCATCAGAATCTTTTCCAATGAGTCAACTCTTCGCATCAGGTGGACAAAGTACTGGAGGTTCAGCTTTAGCATCATTCCTTCCAAAGAAATCCCAGGGCTGATCTCCTTCAGAATGGACTGGTTGGATCTCCTTGCAGTCCAAGGGACTCTCAAGAGTCTTCTCCAACACCACAGTTCAAAAGCATCAATTCTTCGGCGCTCAGCCTTCTTCACAGTCCAACTCTCACATCCATACATGACCACTGGAAAATCCATAGCCTTGACTAGACAGACCTTTGTTGGCAGAGTAATGTCTCTGCTTTTAAATATGCTATCTAGGTTGGTCATAACTTTCCTTCCAAGGAGTATAAATTTTACTAAAAATTGAGGCAGAGATAAAGAGATAAAACAAAAGTTTAGAATATTAATATACTAAAAGAGTTAAATGTATATTAAATAAATATTATGGTTAAACATGTGAATTCTATATCCTAGTGCTTTGCTTGACTTCACATCTTTTATATTTCAATAGTGTGTGTCCTTGAGTAAATTACTAAATTCTCTAATGCAGCTTCTTTTAATATAACATAAATATAATAGTACCTCTCAAACAGAGATCTTATGAAAATAGATTGAGAAAATATGATTAAAGGAGACAGCAAAGTTCAATATATAATTATAATAAACATTTTTCTGCATTATTATTGCAAATTTTTATAATTGGAAAAAAAAAACTTAGTTGAGGTCATCTTGTCATTCATCTATACTAAAGCTTCTTTAATGTCAATTTTTCAATATAAGATTTGGAAATTACAATTGTCTTGCTTTCCTGGCAACTTGCTGTTGTTATTTAGTGAATTCTTGTCATGTGATTGGCCAAACACCTCTGTGCTTACATATTCAATTGTAATTTTTTATTGAAAAGCTGTATGAAAATATAAATCCTTGCTACTGCTTTTGCTAAATGACAAACATGATAAACACACGGATGAGGTAGTTTGATGGCCTATTTACATACTGTTTCTTTACACAAGGAGAAAAACAGTGGGTTCAGACATAGAAGCTCCTGGGCTAATGAAAATTAGATTATTTTAGGAGCATTAGAAGCATGAGTAACTGTCCAAGAAATATCAAAATATTGATATTGATAACATTGTTTCTGGAAAAATAAAAAAATGTGCTGTGAACCTTTTGCCTTCATTTATTTTTAATGTGTATCTTCTGTCTTGTAACTTTCTGTGAGCTCATGGGCTCCAAAATGTAATGAAACAAGTTCTGCATGGAGTTAGTGGAGAGAAAAACAATAAGCAACATTAGTGAAATTGTCACAGACCTGCCTAAAGATATGGTTTGTGCAGATAATGTTTTCCATTCCCTTTCTCACCATTCCTTGTATCCCCCCTAATGTTTATGTTCCAGCTGCCTCCTTGCCCATGTGGAAAACTTTGGTTGGGAGAGGAACAGCACTGAGGAAAAACATTGATACATAAACCATGTGTTTATCTTTAGTTCATTAAAATTTACATTCATTACCATTGGGAAAAAAAAAATAATGTTGTTCTAAAAGACAGCTTTCAGATAATGGGACTCCATTTTTCCAAATGGTAACGATGTAGTAACTCTATGTTCAGTTGACTAGGTACCACCAGAATAATGAGATAAAAATAGTACTTTACGAAAAAATTGGACTGTACTTGCCATACATTAAAAAATAAAACAGCTAAGTTTAAGGCTAGATGATCCACACACTTAATTCGGAAGCATGACAGATATATATTAAGAAACCAGAGAGGAAATAAAGGAGAGTGTGAGGGAGGAAAGTAGTAATGTAATACAGACAAGTACTTAAAGTGATTTGTGAATTATTTTATTCAGTGAGCATATGCAGTGGCATAAAAATGAGATGGGAGATGTTAACATGGCTTTGTCTTAGTTCAACTCAGTCCCCTGCGTCTCTCATAGTGTGATATTCTCACTTTCCTGAATGAGATTCCAGTATTTAAAGAAACTGTAGAAAATTTTGTGCATGTCTCCAAAACCAAGCTACTCCACAGTGGGCTCAGCCAACAAGCTGTGATCTATTCTGTTGCTGGCAAAAAAAAAAAAAAAAAAAAAGCAAGTGGGGAAGACTTGTTGTTAGATGGCCCTAAATATACTTTATGAATTATTTAAAGGTGTGCCAATGAGTAACTCTGCTTATAAGAAATGTCTGCCTTACAAGTAGACATTAGGACCTAATTACCATGTGGAGAACACACAGTCTCCCATCTGGTAGCATATAGCTTCTGAAAACTCATATGTTTACAAAGTTTGGCTACAGCTATTTGTTAGTTTTGACACCATTGGAAAAGACCCTGATACTGGGAGGGATTGGGGGCAGGAGGAGAAGGGGACGACAGAGGATGAGATGGCTGGATGGTATCACCGACTCCATGCACATGAGTTTGGGTGAACTCTGGAAGTTGGTGATGGACAGGGAGGCCTGGCGTGCTGCGATTCATGGGGTCGCAAAGAGTTGGAGACGACTGAGCGACTGAACTGAACTGAACTGAACTGATACATTGAACTGGTACAAGTAGTTCTTCTTGTAAACAAAATAATGAATGCAAGCTTTTGAACTGTGGTGTTGGAGGGCTCTTAGGAGTCCATTGGAATGCAAGGAGATCAAACTGGTCAATCCTAAAGAAATCAGTCCTGAATATTCTTTGGAAGGACTGATGCTGAAGCTGAAACTCCAATACTTTGGCCATCTGATGCAAAAAACTGACTCACTGGAAAAGACCCTGATGCTGGAAAAGATTGAAGGAAGTAAGAGAAGGGGACAACAGAGCATGAGATCATTGAATGGCATCACTGACTCAAGTTTGAGCAAGCTCCAGGAGTTGGTGATGGACAGGGAGGCCTGGTGTGCTGCAGTCCATAGAGTCACAAAGAGCTGGACATGACTGAGTGACTGAACTGAACTGAAATGCTATAATAAAAAATGCTTCTTAAAGAGATATCAAGGCTTCCCAATTGGCTCAGTGGTAAAGAATCTGCCTGCAATGCAGGAGACTCAGGTTAGATCCCTGGGTCTAAAAGATTCACTGGCGGAGCACATGGCAATTCACTCCAATATTCTTGTCTGGAGAATCCCATGGATTGGGGAGACGGGCAGGCTACAGTTTATAGGACCTGCAAAGTGTCATCAGGCAGTTAATCAATCAGAATATTCCACCAAAACATTTTTTTGATATCTTCAATGAAAACTGTTCAAAATAGGATATAAAAATTATTTTAGGTTTAACTTAGAAATGATATAGAATTTTAATGCGTTGACTATTCTATTTTTCAGTATAAAAGCACACTGCAAAAATTAATAATTTACTCTGTCAGTGTCTTTTCCAGAGTGGATGCTAAGGTTCAGCTCACAGTTGGAGCCTCTGACAGTGTGCAGAGGCATGGGGAAGTAGAATGGTTATTAGCTCCTCTTTGCAATATTTCATGAAGTTTCATTGCAGTAGAGTGAGACTAAAGAGTCAGCTCATCACCACACTCCATGATACTACTCTAGCCTAGAATTCCTGTACCGTCTACTTCCACAGAAAGACAGCCTCCACTCAGCTGGCCAGCACCACCCAGTGGAAGAAGTCTACTATTGCCTGCTTCTACCAAGAAAATGTGTGGCTTGCCTGGCTTTACCCAACCATAAGGTATGATTGTTATTTTGGTGGGTGGATTTAGAACACGGTTCGTAGTACCAAAGGGGTTTCTGTTTGTTAGGCCACCATTTTCACATATTTAAGCTCAGAAGAAAAGGCTTTTCTTGAAGGTGTGTGTGTGTGTATGTGTGTGTGTGTGTGTGTGTGTGTGTGTGTGTGTTAGTTTCAGGCTGCAGGCTTCTATGATGCTCTGTCTAGGATATGTGGAAGGAAAAATAGCCAGGGTGTTTACTATGTCATTCCTCAAGTCCCTAAGCCCCTAGGCACTCTACCTTCTTCTTTCCAACTTTCAGAGTCTGCCTATGGTTGTTTATTATGTTATATCCAGTACATTTTGTTCGTAAGAGGGAGAACCTGGGAGGAATAGAGCTAATTTCTCTTGTTGGAACTAGATGTGTAAGGATTGAACATTGATAATGCATTATATTGAATGAAATCTTCAAACTATATGCAAATAACAAAATATTTATTTTGAATAAGGGGTTTTTGTTTTATCTTTTAAAACTATTGTCATGTTCCACATATTTTGCAAAACTAAAATAAAATCTCTCAAATTCAAAGTTTGCAGTTTTGACATCTTTGCTAGCCGTGCCCAAATAGAAATATTACATGCGGGACTTTGAGAATATTAATTATGCCATTTTCTTCATTAATATTTTTGAGATCAACTCCTGCTGTGTTCTATGATTACTTTTCTGGAATTTAATGTCATCTATGTGAACTGATAAGACATCTTTAAATTTTTGTGTTGCCTTAAATGTTTTGATATTTTATGGCATAGACTTTAATACTACAATGAAAATGCTCAGGGCTTTAAATATTTTAAAGCTTTTCAAAGACTCATAAAAATGACAAATAACAAGTTCATACTGTGTTCATATTAATTTTTATAAGATTCTCTAAGATTTTAAAGCTAACTCAATTTTGCTTCAATTTCCATGCTTTTTCACATGAAAGTTCAACCAATTCATATATCTTCTATTTACATGCCTACTACTTTACTTCTAAACAGGAAATGCTTAGTATATCTATGTTCTGAGAACTTATCCAATCATAATAATTGAAAAAATGATGTGGTCAATTATATATATGATGTATAGAATTATATGTATGCTTACTTATCTTTATGATTAAATCAGATAATTTTTTAAAGAAAAAAACAAAAAACATGCAAAGATTGTGGGTATCAAAGTTATTGACCTTTCCTTTAATATAGTGAGCAGTATTTCACGGAAGACATTCATTTGTTCATATTCAAAACAGTAACTCAAACCCATTGTCACACCATCCTTGTCAACTTTCCCTCTCTCTTTTTGAAGTATGCATATATGTGAGTGCATGCATGAACATCTCTATTTCATAAGGATATAAGTGGATACAATGAAAACCTGAATACATTGATTAATGACTGCCTCCTATTATTTCACCTGACAGTATTTAAGAACTGTGGCAAGAAGCTTTTAAATTGTGATTTCTAGAGGACTTTAAACAGCTTATAGCATGTGAGCCCACTTATAGAAATGAGCTGACAAAAGGTGGAAAAACAATGAGAAATGAGAGACATACATTATATGTTACATACATTATGTACATGTATGTACAGACATACATTATATTATATACGGAAATAAAGAAAAAAGTTTCCTCTATTGGCCTATAATTGGACCCAAGGTAGTATGTTTTCAATATTTGGTAGTATGTATTCAATATTTCAGGCTTCCCTGGTAGCTCAGCGGTTAAAGCGTCTGCCCCCAATCCGGGAGACCCAGGTTTGATCCCTGGGTTGGGAAGATCCCCTTGAGAAGGAAATGGCAACCCACTCCAGTATTCTTGCCTGGAGAATCCCATGGACAGAGGAGCCTGGTGGGCTACAGGTCACAGGGTCGCAAAGAGTCGGACACGACTGAGCGACTTCACTTCACAATTCAATATTTCAATATTCTTCTTCCTATCAAAGAATGTAGCTGACAATAGGGGAAATAGTGGTGAGTTTTGGGGGCCATGTCTTATCTTCTACAGGGTCTGCCTGTTTTCAGCAATTTAATCACATAAAAATAATTTGTGTAGAGTATCAGAATATAACTAAACTCTGTGTGTGTGGTTCAGTAGTCCAACAGTACTCTAACGACTGTCCTCAACCTTTTTGGCACCAGGGACCAGCTTTGTGGTGAAGACAATTTTTCCATGGACCTGGATGGGGAAGGATGGTTTCGGGATTATTCAAGTGCATTATATTTATTGAGCACTTTATTTCTGCTTTTATTACATCAGACAACTTCAGATAATCAGACATAAAATCCTGAAGTTTGTGGACCCCTGCTCTAATAGATCAACAACTATGCATAATTTTTCCTCAAGAAAGCAGGGTCTCAGTTCCATAGAACTGTTTCTTTAATAATGTTTACATTTGCACTAAGGACTTACTTACCCTCCTACCCTACATAGAGGGCTCTCAGTTCTCATTATTATTGATGTATCTGCCTCATCTTATTTGAGGTAATTAGTTTTTGTAGTGCTAGTTATCAAATTATTCTCATGGACAAATCTTATTGTCCTGTACTAATCTCATTTATTTTCTTAAATTAAAATACCTGAATTTAAAATTTCACAATACGTATATTCCAACTTATGTTTTTACCTTTTCAAAGAGGAAATAATTGTTAAGCAACATTTAGTGAAGAAAGCCCATACATATGATAAACCTATTCACATTTGTTGTTTCATTAAATATTATCTTAAGCATTAATAAATGTAATGTAAGTACTTACATCCAGTTATATGCCACTTAAGCAATGAGTTAGATTCAAAGCCGGTAGTCTTTAAACTCCCATTTCACGTCTCATATTCAGTTCAGTTCAGTTCAGTTCTGTCGCTCAGTTGTGTCCAACTCTTTGCAACCTCATGAATCACAGCACGACAGGCCTCCTTGTCCATCACCAACTCCTGGAGTTCACTCAAACTCACATCCATCGAGTCGGTGATGCCATCCAGCCATCTCATCCTCTGTCGTCCCATTATCCTCCTGTCCCCAATCCCTCCCAGCATCAGAGTCCTTTCCAATGAGTCAACTCTTCACATGAGGTGGCCAAAGTACTGGAGTTTCAGCTTTAGCATCATTCCTTCCAAAGAACACCCAGGGCTGATCTCCTTTAGAATGGAGTGGTTGGAACTCCTTGCAGTCCATGGGACTTTCAAGGGTCTTCTCCCACACCACAGTTCAAAAGCATCAATTCTTCGGTGCTCAGCTTTCTTCATAGTCTAAATCTCACATCCATACATGACTACTGGAAAAACCATAGCCTTGACTAGACGGACCTTTGTTGGCAAAGTAATGTCTCTGCTTTTGAACATGCTATCTAGGTTGGTCATCACTTTCCTTCCAAGGAGTAAGCGTCTTTTAATTTTATGGCTGCAGTCACCATCTGCAGTGATTCTGGAGCCCAAAAAAATAAAGTCTGACACTGTTTCCACTGTTTCCCCATCTATTTCCCATGAAGTGATGGGACCAGATTATATCTGTCAAATAAATTCCTAAATCATTAAGAGCATGGATATATTTCACAATTTTCAAAATTAGAGTATAAACACAACTTTAAAAAAGCAGTATATAAGCATCTCTTTCCCTCTCAGTCTGTTTCTCCACACACAAATATTACATATTTTCTGTAAATCTGATTGCCTACCTAAACTTAATCTGATTTCTGCATTGTCATTAATTAAAGTTAATGTATTCATATATACCAGTTGGTCTAAGTACCTAAGTATTAACAAATTACAAATATTGTTTTTTTACTCAACTCTAAATTAATGAGTTATCCATTTCAATCATGTTAACTAAGGTTGTTGCTGGAATCAATTTTACTATTTAAGCATATTTTTATGTAACTAGATTTTCTTTTTCTCTCACACAAATAAATAAAACAATTTTCTCAATAACATATAACTGCAGCTAATGGGGAAGAGAAGGACTTCGTTTCAATTATATATTTTATCCTTGACTGAGAGATCAGTTCAGTTCAGTCGTTCAGTCATATCCGACTCTTTGAGACACCATGGACTGCAGCACGCCAGGCCTCCCTGTCCATCACTAACTCCCAGAACCTACCCAAACTCATGTCCATCGAGTCGGTGATGCCATCCAATCATCCCATCCTCTGTTGTCCCCTTCTCCTCTTGCCTTCAATCTTTCCCAGCATCAGGGTCTTTTCAAATGAGTCAGTTTTTCACATCAGGTGGCCACAGTATTGGAGTTTCATCTTTAGCATCAGTCCTTCCAATGAATATTCAGACTTATTTCCTTTAGGATAGACTGGTTGGATCTCCTTGATGTCCAAGGAACTCTCAAGAGTCTTCTCCAACACCACAGTTCAAAACTATCAATTCTTCAGTGCTCAGCTTCCTTTATGATCCAACTCTCACATCCATACATGACTACTGGAAAAACCATACCTTTGACTAGACAGACCTTTCTCGGCAAAATAATGGCTCTGCTTTTTAATATGCTGTCTAGGTTTTTCATAACTTTTCTTCCAAGGAGCAAACATCTTTTAGTTTCATGGCTGCAGTAACCATCTGCAGTGATTTTGTAGCCCAGAAAAATAAAGTCTGTCACTGTTTCCCCATCTATTTCCCATGAAGTGATGGGACCAGATGTCATGATCATAGTTTTCTGAATGTTGAGTTTTAAGCCAACTTTTTCACTCTCCACTTTCATCAAGAGGCTTTTTAGCTCTTTTTCATTTTCTGCCATAAGGGTGGTGTCATCTGTATATCTGAAGTTATTGATATTTCTCCCGGTAATCATGATTTCAGCTTGTGCTTCAACCACCCCAGCGTTTCTCATGATGTACTCTGCATATAAATTAAATAAGCAGGGTGACAATATACAGCCTTGATGTACTTCTTTCCCAATTTGTAACCAGTCTGTTATTCCATGTCCAGTTCTAACTGTTGCTTCCTGACCTGCATACTGATTTTCAAGAGCCAGGTCAGGTGTTCTGGTATTCCCATCTCTTTGAGAATTTTCCACAGATTTTTGTGATCCACACAGTCAAAGGCTTTGGCATAGTCAATAAAGCATAAATAGATATTTTTGTGGAACTCTTATGCTTTTTCGATGATCCAACAGATGTTGGCAATTTGATCTCTGGTTTCTCTGCCTTTTCTAAATCTGGCTTGAACATCTGGATGTTCACAGTTCACGTACTGTTGAAGCCTCGCTTGGAGAATTTTGAGCATTATTTTGCTAGCATGTGAGATGAGTACAATTGTGTGGTAGTTTGAGCGCCTACCGTCTTGCTGGGGCTTCTCTGCCCTCGAACGTGGGGTATCTTCTCAAAGTTGCTCCAGTAAAACGCAGCCGCAAAAATGAAAGTGAAAGTCACTCAGTCCTTTTCAACACTTTGCGACACCAGGAACTAGTTCTCAAGGCCAGATTACTAGTGTGGGTAGTTTTTCCCTTCTCCTGCGGATCTTCCTAACCCAGGAATCGAAGAGGGGTATCGTGCATTGCCCGCAGATTCTTTACCGACTGAGAGAGATCCCCATAATAATAATAGACATGGTAACAAATAAATAGAATTTTATAAATTGCATTATGAAAACCCATGATTTAGAAACTAATCCAGTGCAGCATATTGTGCAACTTATTGTGAAATTTTATGAGTTGTCATTTCTTAGAGGCTTACCAAGTGTCCCTATTGTCACACTTCATGATTTACTGAGGAATACAGAAGAGCTTATCACACAACTTGATAGTGAAATTCTGATTTACTTTGAAATAGTTGTTCCAATCTGTTTCTACAATGGGAAGAGCTTATCTAATGTTTCCTAATTATAGACAAGCTTCATCAGATACTTCATTTTCAAAGCAGATAATATCTCTAAGAAAGTTCTGAATACTTCTTTTGCAGAGGAAAATGATCATTTATCCTAATTTCTGTAAACTTTCAAGTCTGTAAGTCAGTCCTAAGAAAATGAAAGGCTGCTACTACTTTGTTTGATAATGTACCATGATAACACATCAATTGATGAAACAGTTATTTCTCAAAAGACTAAACTCATTTTTCTGGAACACAATGAAGCTGTTATCTTTGAAAAAAAAAATTTCTAATTATTTTCATAAGACTTGGCTTATCTCTTTTTTCCTACTTTCACTTGACATCAATCAAAACCTTAAGGGATAATTCTAGAGTAAGCATAATTGTAAATTTGCAAACTGCTATTAAAACTATGTTATGCTTCGGCAACATGTATGTTCATGTTGGGTCTTCTGTTTTCTTTTGCATCAACTGCATGAGGAAATGCTGTAACACGAAAAGACTTTCTGGTTTGTAAACTGCGTTTCTTTTTGTTGAAGTCTTTTTTTTTTTTTTTAGTTTTAACTTTATGCAAACTGAACAACTGTTAATTATATTTGATAGCAAACTTGTGACTTAACCCTTGAACGAACATACAGTTTTAATGCCTACTTATCTGAAAACTAAACTAGGGCAATTATGGCTTATTTTACTTAATCCATGCATATGCATTGATGTAAAAGTCATCATAAATGTAGAGATAGTATCAAATTATAGAAATGAATATATACTCAAATATGATGTCATTCATAATTTGTGGAGTGCCTCCCAGGCACCATATAAATTGTAGAGGCATATTTTAAAACAAGGAGATGATCTTTCATCACTGGGACTGAAAAAAAAAAGAGAGAAGTCTTTGGGGAAATCTTATAGTGAAGAATAAAAGAAGTAATTAAAAAGCAAACCAAAAATAATTATATCCAAAGAGTAGCATTAGTAACAAGTAATGAAATATCCTCCCCACAAAAAGCAGTAAGCAGACTAATTAAATAAGATACAGACCCTATTAATTAATAATGGTATATGTCTGATATGTGTATCTGATATGTATTCATCACTCAGTTGGGACTCTGCAAACCCATGGACTGTAACCTGCCAGGCTCATGTCCATGGGATTCTCCAGGCAAGAATACCAGAGTGGTTTGCCATTCCCTTCTCCAGGGAATCTTCCTGACCCAGGGAATCTTCCCAACCCAGGGGTTGAACATGTGTCCCCTGCATTGCAGGCAAATTCTTTACTGTCTGAGCCACCAGGGAAGCTCTTTATAAATGGTATATAATGGTATAGAAACTATAAAGTTGAATACATATATAAAGTTCATATATAAAATAAAAATGAATATGTTAGAGGAAGAGAAAAGAAATTTAGTTTAATTTTTAAAAAATTGAAGTTATGACACCAGAATCTTACCCAGTAAAGCTGAAAACAGACTAAATTTTTTTTAAAAAGTCTAAAATTTATTGAAATACATTGTGGGATAGGACAGCACTCAAGAAACGAGGTGAGACAAGGATGAAATACTGACCAATAACACATCTGTGACCTCTTAGGCATCCCTGAGGAGAGTGTACTTGAGCTTTTAACCCAATCATGACCACATATTACATGCAGTAGTTATTTCTATTAGAATGCTTCCCAAATATACTTAAACAATGCATATATGGTTTTATTAGTTTGAGACATTATTTTATTATTTGACAGACTAATTAGGGGAAACTCCAGTCCTCCAGTACTCACGCCTGGAAAATCCCTTGGACGGAGGAGCCTGGTAGGCGGCAGTCCATGAGGTTGCTGAGTCGGACATGACTGAGCGACTTCACTTTCACTTTTCACTTTCATGCATTGGAGAAGGAAATGGCAACCCACTCCAGTGTTCTTGTCTGGAGAATCCCAGGGATGGGGGAGCCTGGTGGGCTGCCATCTATGGGGTCACACAGAGTCGGACACGACTGAAGTGACTTAGCAGCTTAACAGCCAGTCCTCCAAAATACGCAGACAAATGCACACAAACACATATATTAGCCAAAGCATTCACTCACACACAGTTTCTCAACTAGAAACATGAATTGTGGTGGTTGAAATTATCAACCTTAGTCAAGTGTTTAAGCAAAGTTGTATGGACACTTATTTATTCTACTTCATTTCCCTACAGTCTTAGACATGCTGAAAGGAGTTGATATGCAGAGTAGTCCATGTGAACATTTTGTTGCATATGATTTCAGTCCCATTTCATCCTACTATCCTTCCTTGATTGCTTCAATCACTTAAACGACAGGCCAATACAGAATCAAAGAACTTTTTAGGAGAATTTTGAGCAAAGAATACACATGCTATAAAGGTCCAAAATTTTAAGCTATTCTAAAATATAATTGCTGTAGAACTGCAGCCAGTGCAGGTCCCACTGAATGGCTCATTTTACAGCATCACTGACAACACAGATTCTGTCAAAGAATATCCCAACTTATTTTTTTAATTTATTTTTTAAAAATTTTATTTTATTTTTAAACGTTACAATATTGTATTGGTTTTGCCAAATATCGAAATGAATCCATTACAGTGTTCCCCATCCTGAACCCTCCTCCCTTCTACCTCCCCATACCATCCCTCTGGGTTGCCCCAGTGCACCAGCCCCAAGCATCCAGTATCGTGCACTGAACCTGGACTGGCAACTTGTTTCATATATGATACTATACGTATTTCAATGCCATTCTCCCAAATCTTCCCACCCTCTCCCACAGAGTCCAATAGACTGTTCTATACATCAGTGTCTCTTTTGCTGTCTCGTATACAGGGTTATTGTAACCATCTTTCTAAATTCCATATATATGCATTAGTATACTGTATTGGTGTTTTTCTTTCTGGCTTACTTCACTCTGTATAATAGGCTCCAGTTTCATCCACCTCATTAGAACTGATTCAAATGTATTCTTTTTAATGGCTGAGTAATACTCCATTGTGTATATGTACCACTGCTTTCTTATCCATTCATCTGCTGATGGACATCTAGGTTGCTTCCATGTCCTGGCTATTATAAACAGTGCTGCGATGAACATTGGGATACACGTGACTCTTTCAATTCTGGTTTCCTCAGTGTGTATGCCCAGCAGTGGGATTGCTGGATCATAAGGCAGTTCTATAACCTGTTTTTTAAGGAATCTCCACACTGTTCTCCCTAGTGGCTGTACTAGTTTGCATTCCCACCAACAGTGTAAGAGGGTTCCCTTTTCTCCACACCCTCTCCAGCATTTATTGCTTGTAGACTTTTGGATCGCAGCCATTCTGACTGGCATGAAATGGTATCTCATAGTGGTTTTGATTTGCATTTCTCTGATCATGAGTGATGTTGAGCATCTCTTCATGTGTTTGTTAGCCATCTGTATGTCTTCTTTGGAGAAATGTCTATTTAGTTCTTTGGCCCATTTTTTGATTGGGTCATTTATTTTTCTGGAATTGAGCTGTAGGAGTTGCTTGTATATTTTTGAGATTAGTTGTTTGTCAGTTGCTTCATTTGCTATTATTTTCTCCTGTTCTGAAGGCTGTCTTTTCACCTTGCTTATAGTTTCCTTTGTTGTGCAGAAACTTTTAAGGTTAATTAGGTCCCATTTGTTTATTTTTGCTTTTATTTCCAATATTCTGGGAGGTGGGTCATAGAGGATCCTGCTGTGATGTATGTGGGAGAGTGTTTTGCCTATGTTCTCCTCTAGGAGTTTTATAGTTTCTGGTCTTAGGTTTAGATCTTTAATCCATTTTGAGTTTATTTTTGTGTATGGTGTTAGAAAGTGCTCTAGTTTCATTCTTTTCCAAGTGGTTGACCAGTTTTCCCAGCACTACTTGTTAAAGAGATTGTCTTTAATCCATTGTATATTCTTGCCTCCTTTGTCAAAGATAAGGTGTCCATATGTGCGTGGACTTATCTCTGGGCTTTCTATTTTGTTCCATTGACCTATATTTCTGTCTTTGTGCCAGTACCATACTGTCTTGATGACTGTGGCTTTGTAGTAGAGCCTAAAGTCAGGTAGGTTGATTCCTCCAGTTCCATTCTTCTTTCTCAAGATAGCTTTGGCTATTCAAGGTTTTTTGTATTTCCATACAAATTGTGAAGTTATTTCTTTTAGCTCTGTGCAGAATACCGTTGGTAGCTTGATAGGGATTGCATTGAATCTATAGATTGCTTTGGGTAGTATACTCATTTTCACTATATTGATTCTTCCAATCCATGAACATGGTATATTTCTCCATCTATTAGTGTCCTCTTTGATTTCTTTCACCAGTGTTTTATAGTTTTCTATATATAGGTCTTTAGTTTCTTTAGGTAGATATATTCCTAAGTATTTTATTCTTTCCGTTGCAATGGTGAATGGAATTGTTTCCTTAATTTCTCTTTCTGTTTTCTCATTATTAGTGTATAGGAATGCAAGAGATTTCTGTGTGTTGATTTTATATCCTGCAACTTTACTATAGTCATTGATTAGTTCTAGCAATTTTCTGGTGGAGTCTTTAGGGTTTTCTATGTGGAGATTCATGTCATCTGCAAATAGTGAGAGTTTTACTTCTTCTTTTCCAATTTGGATTCCTTTTATTTCTTTTTCTGCTCTGATTGCTGTGGCCAAAACTTCCAAAACTATGTTGAATAGTAATGGTGAAAGTGGGCACCCTTGTCTTGTTCCTGACTTTAGAGGAAATGCTTTCAATTTTTCACCATTGAGGATAATGTTTGCTGTGGGTTTGTCATATATAGCTTTTATTATGTTGAGGTATGTTCCTTCTATTCCTGCTTTCTGGAGAGTTTTTATCATAAATGGATGTTGAATTTTGTCAAAGGCTTTCTCTGCATCTATTGAGATAATCATATGGTTTTTATTTTTCAATTTGTTAATGTGGTGTATTACATTGATTGATTTGCGGATATTGAAGAATCCTTGCATCCCTGGGATAAAGTCCACTTGGTCATGGTGTATGATCTTTTTAATGTGCTGTTGGATTCTGACATACTTAAAGTGATGAAAGAAAATAACCTACAGCCCAGATTATTGTACCCAGCAAGGATCTCATTCAAATATGAAGGAGAAATCAAAAGCTTTACAGACAAGCAAAAGCTGAGAGAATTCAGCACCACCAAACCAGCTCTCCAACAAATACTAAAGGATATTCTCTAGACAGGAAACACAAAAACGGTGTATAAATTCGAGCCCAAAACAATAAAGTAAATGGCAACAGGATCATACTTATCAATAATTACCTTAAACGTAAATGGGTTGAATGACCCAACCAAAAGACAAAGACTGGCTGAATGGATACAAAAACAAGACCCCTACATATGCTGTCTACAAGAGACCCACCTCAAAACAGGGGACACATACAGACTGAAAGCGAAGGGCTGGAAAAAGATTTTCCATGCAAATAGGGACCAAAAGAAAGCAGGAGTAGCAGTACTCATATCAGATAAAATAGACTTTAAAACAAAGGCTGTGAAAAGAGACAAAGACAGTCACTACATAATGATCAAAGGATCAATCAAAGAAGAAGATATAACAATTATCAATATATATACACCCAACACCGGAGAACTGCAATATGTAAGACAAATGTTAACAAGTATGAAAGGAGAAATTAACAATAACACAATAATACTGGGAGACTTTAATACCCCACTCACACCTATGGATAGATCAACTAAACAGAAAATTAACAAGGAAACACAAACTTTAAATGATACAATAGACCAGTTAGACCTAATTGATATCTATAGGACATTTCATCCCAAAACAATGAATTTCACCTTTTTCTCAAGCACACATGGAACCTTCTCCAGGATAGACCACATCCTGGGCCATAAATCTAGCATTGGTAAATTCAAAAAAATTCAAATCATTCCAAGCATCTTTTCTGACCACAATGCAGTAAGATTAGATCTCAATTACAGGAGAAAAACTATTAAAAATTCCAACATATGGAGGCTGAACAACACAGTGCTGAATAACCAACAAATCACAAAAGAAATCAAAAAAGAAATAAAAATTTGCATAGAAACAAATGAAAATGAAAACACAACAACCCAAAACCTGTGGGACACTGTAAAAGCAGTCCTAAGGGGAAAGTTCAGAGCAATACAGGCATACCTCAAGAAACAAGAAAAAAGTCAAATAAATAACCTAACTCTACACCTAAAGCAACTAGAAAAGGAAGAAATGAAGAACCCCAGGGTTAGTAGAAGGAAAGAAATCTTAAAAATTATGGCAGAAATAAATGCAAAAGAAACAAAAGAGACTATAGCAAAAATTAACAAAGCCAAAAGCTGGTTCTTTGAAAGGATAAATAAAATTGACAAGCCATTAGCCAGACTCATCAAGAAACAAAGGGAGAAAAATCAAATCAATAAAATTAGAAATGAAAATGGAGAGATCACAACAGACAACACAGAAATACAAAGAATCATGAGACTACTATCAACAATTATATGCCAATAAATTGGACAACGTGGAAGAAATGGACAAATTCTTAGAAAAGTACAACTTTCCAAAACCGGACCAGGAAGAAATATAAAATCTTAACAGACCCATCACAAGCATGGAAATTGAAACTGGAATCAGAAATCTTCCAGCAAACAAAAGCCTAGGTCCAGACAGCTTCACAGCTGAATTCTACCAAAAATTTAGAGACGAGCTAACACCTATCCTACTCAAACTCTTCCAGAAAATTGCAGATGAAGGTCAACTTCCAAACTCCTTCTATGAGGCCACCATCACCCTAATACCAAAACCTGACAAAGATCCCACAAAAAAAGAAAACTACAGGCCAATATCACTGATGAACATAAATGCAAAAATCCTTAACAAAATTCTAGCAATCAGAATATCCCAACTTAATTTCAACATGTGATTCATCCTTTGTATATTGTGCACCAATGATATTCACCCTGTGCCAGTTATAAGAAAATAAGTTTCAATATGGGTTAGTTTGTACAGTGTTTCTTTAATAAAGCTTTCAGAAATTATTTGTTTCATAATTTCATTTTATTGTGAATATAAAAGTAGGCTCTTAGTAGTGTGTTAACGATAAAAATAATGGCCTCAAGGGAATCATATACTCAATAGCATTCAAGTGGGTTATTGAAAAAAATAATGCCATTATTGCAATAGCAAACATAGCAAACTACACAAATACTTTCTAATCTCATTCGCAATATGCATACTGTTCTATATCATGGATTTTTACAAGTGTATTATTTTCTCTCACAGCAGAGAAACCATGTAAGGAGCTAAACTTTAAAAGATTTTTTTATGCCTGTGCTGATAGATTATGCATTATTAAATGTGTATTAAAGAAACATTTTTTCATGAAAAGAAATGAGTATTCTATTCATCAGAAATGTCCTGCTTCTCAGACTATAGAAGATGCTTGGCTTCCAGTGTAGGGTTTTCAGCCAATTTGTTGGAGTCCTTCCAAGGACAGTCAAAATGAAATCAGAGGTTGCAGCATTTTAATATCTCTTTGAACCTAAGCATTGCTGAAGTACTCAGAAATCTGCAAGTTCACCAGCTCTCTTGTCGGCCTTTGTACAGTGTTGGTAGTTAGTTAATTATTCCCCAGTAATCAACTTTGCAGTGTAATGGCAACTGTTTATTTTATTAACTTTATCAAAGGTTGAATGAAATACTAACCTATACCAAGTGCTCAAATGAGCCTTAAACTTTTATCCAATTTAGCAGAAATATGTAGACACAAAGCATAAAATATCCATCTGAATACAGATATGAGAAAATGGATCTTTAACCAAAATAACAGTCACAAGTACATTTAAAGATTCTTTAAAAACTTCTATATACTTTATATATTGCCTGGAAGTCAATAATAGAATAGGTAACTCAATCTATCAAGACCAGAAACTCAGTTTTGCTATTGAAAGCCATGATTGTATGACATAATAAAATAATACATTTTGTAAAGAAATAAAAATGTATTTACAGTTTTGTAAACATGTATTCACTAATAAAACTATGCTTTCTCTTTTAGATCTTACTAAATTAAAATACGCTTACTCTGTGGAAGAAAAGTTATGACCAACCTAGACAGCATATTTAAAAGCAGAAACATTACTTTGCCAACAAAGGTCCATCTAGTCAAGGCTATGGTTTTTCCAGTGGTCATGTATGGATGTGAGAGTTGGACTGTGAAGAAAGCTGAGTGCTGAAGAATTGATGCTTTTGAACTGTGGTGTTGGAGAAGACTCTTGAGAGTCCCTTGGACTGCAAGGAGATCCAACCAGTCCATTCTGAAGGAGATCAGCCCTGGGATTTCTTTGGAAGGAATGATGCTGAAGTTGAAACTCCAGTACTTTGGCCACCTCATGAGAAGAGTTGACTCATTGGAAAAGACTCTGATGCTGGGAGGGATTGGGGGCAGGAGGAGAAGGGGACAACAGAGGATGAGATGGCTGGATGGCATCACCAACTTGATGGACGTGAGTCTCAGTGAACTCCGGGAGTTGGTGATGGACAGGGAGGACTGGCGTGCTGCAATTCATGGGGTCGCAAAGAGTTGGACATGACTGAGCGGCTGAACTGACTGAATCTAACTCAACTGCAAAGAAATGTGCAGTCATGTGGTTTCTTCTGATATGAGAGTATCATACATATTGTCCACAATGAAATGGGTGATGAGTAGCAGTAGCTTCTACCATAGAAGCTGAGTCAGGGGAAACAGATACATTCTTAAGCACTTACTATGTATCATGTTCTGACCTAGAGTTTTTTTCATAAGTGTGTCTTCCACTGGAATAAAAATGGTAGCAACTGAGCTATTAGGGAAGCCCATTTTTTAAAATGTCATCCCTAAATGTCTTATCTCATCTCAAACCTACCCCTTTCCTGCTGAAATAAGCATGAACAGCCTTGCATTCATTCAATATGTTCTTGTTGGCTTCAGCATATAGTAGGTGCTCGGAATATAGGCAACGAGGTAAATTGCCAGAATGGATTTCTTTCCCGTTTAATTCTTACCACCAACATTCATTGTCCTCACAAGACACCACACTGTGCTGCAGGGACACAAAAACCTAAGACATCATCTCTGACCTTAAGAAGTTAAAAGCCCAGCAGGGTCCATAGCAGAATGTTGAGTCTAAGAAAAGGACAGGCTAGGGTCTCAGAGGAAGATGTAATCAGGCAGTGCAGGAACATTCCTAATGAACCAGATGGAGGAGGTAGCACTTGCTAACGGCCAGCAAGGTGTCAGGGCCTCTGACTTGCTCTGCACACTGGGAGTCAGCTCTTAAAGACAAGTAGGAGGTCAACAACAGAAGTGAGAGTGTGGAAAACAAGCAATGTCTCATAAAGGAGATCTCTGACACTTGAAAACAGAGATTGGAAGATACATAGAGTTTTAATATATCCACAGAGACTGGCAGAGGTTCCTGGACTTGTCTATGATGTAAATGCAGGTCTTCTGGATATACTTTTGATTTCTTTGGGTAATTTCCTTACTGATAAGAGAGATTTTGTAAATATTAAATTGACTTTGTAAGAAGATAAGCATTGAAGTCAGACAGACCCAGGCTGAAATCTACCCTCTTCTACTAAGCAGCTGTCTAAACTTTCCATGCCCCAGGCCCTCTCCCCTGGGAGATGAGGTCATTAAAAAGAATAAATAAAACTATGCATGTAAATATCTAACACTGAGGCTGGCACAAAGTAGGGAATCAATAAAGGTTTCCTCCCCCCCTCCCCCAAAAAAAAGGTAGCTTCTAATGGAATGCTCTTTCTCTGCTTTGTTCATCACTCTACTTTCATGATCTAGGCTCTTTCCTAGAATATAAGAATAAGAGGTAAATAATTAGGTAGATGATATATAGATAGACAGATATTTAAACTAATTATTTTGGTGACTGAATGATTTATTTTGTTGGGTCTTCACAACAGCCCTGAAAGGTAAATATTCTATTCAAATATTACAAATAAACAAATATTTTCCTCTACACAATAAATGTCAATCCAAGTTATAAATTACCAATCCCAAACTTAGTAATGTATGTTCTTTCACTATAATGTACTTGTTTTATTGTTAATGTATTTACACACACAGTACATGATTATATTCTACTTTAATCAAATATTTACAGATGCAACTATCATTCATTTGACAACCTTACCAGTTCTAGTCTCTCTCATATTTATAATCCATATAATAACTCTATTTTGATTGTCATTTTACATGGGGAGGGGAGAAGTGGGGGACTTCCAGCCATGGGAAATAAAATGTTCTGTAAATTGTCAAGGTCACAAATCTAGGAAGTAGTAAACCTGGGATTTGAACTTGTGAAATCTGAGAGTTTATACTCGCTATGATCGGAGAAGGCAATGGCACCCCCACTCCAGTACTTTTGTCTGGAAAATCCCATGGACAGAGAAGCCTGGTGGGCAGCAGTCCATGGGGTCGCTAGAGTCGGACACGACTGAGCGACTTCACTTTCACTTTTCACTTTCATGCATTGGAGAAGGAAATGGCAACCCACTCCAGTGTTCTTGCCTGGAGAATCCCGGGGACGGGGAAGCCTGGTGGGCTGCCGTCTATGGGGTCGCACAGAGTCGGACACGACTGAAGCGACTTAGCAGTAGCAGCATGGTCATTAAACTCTTCCACCTCTCTGTGAAATAGATTTTCAAGGTGTAGGTAGCCAGTTATGCAATGTTATCACACCAATTAATAAACTAACAAAAGAGTTGTGACTAGAATACACACAAAAAAGAAGGCTCTACAAATAAATAAGTACACAAATAAATAATTTTTGAAAGAATATTTAATAACATGTACTAGTCTTCTTTTCTCTCACCTCAGCATCACTTTACATAGAATATTTACACTATAGTCAGAAATATGAAAGGAAAAGCCATAGTGCAATTTTAGAAAAAATTGATTGCTTTCTTTCTCCTTGCAATGAAAAGGGTTAACACTGATAGTTTTTTTAAGCAGGATATCAAAATTATCTACCAAACAAAAAGTTGAGGTGGTCATAGAAATATTGGTTATCATCTCTCTTCCTATAAACAGAAAATCACTAATTCAAGCAGAAGAAAAGTTACCACAAATCATCTTTAATAATAATATAACATAGAAATATATTTTCATGAAGGAAAATGTACTTTCAAATTCTCATTTTGGAAAAAGGAAAGAGAAAGCATAATTCAAAATATGCAAAAATTGTTAATATTTTATGCTAAAGTTACGTACCTAAGGCTAATTAAAAACTGCATATAAATAATATAAAAGAATTGTGGTATATCATTGCCTTTTTTACTCTACCTCAGCACATTACCATTGACAAAGTACATTATATATCACTGGATTCCCAATACCTAGAACAGGGATCATATACCTAAGACACAAAGTATTGAGTGAATGAATCCTTGTATAAAACAATGAATATATCCTAGCCATATACTGTGACTTACTCTTCATCTATTTATTTCTATATCCTTAAGTTTTCAAAAATTTTCCTTTATTTTCACGTATATTTCTGGGTATTTAATGATACTAATTCTCAAAATATCTTTTCTAACTATGATATCCATTTTGTTCTCTCTCTGAGAGTCTGAAATTTCCCTAGAGGTAGAATTCTTGTGTAGCTTTTGATCTGAATTCTATAAATTTCATGAAACATTTTGAGGATGCAGAAAAATGTAAAACGTTTTTGGTTTGTATAATTTTTGAAAATTTTAGATTGTACTTATAAGGGCTCTTGAGATGTCTTCACTATAAATGAAGGCACACAAACTAACTGAATTTGAAAATAAATAGTTTTACTAGTACTGCTAGTCTTCAGTGCATTGCCAAACCATTCTACTTGAAAATCTTTATGCTTATACATCAGGTCTCTCTGAGTAAAAAAATTCAGATAACACGGGTTAAAGAATAAATGAATGGTAAACAAGCTTTGGAATTTGAAAATAGAGACATTCAAAAAGTTGTACAGCTTCTGGAGCCATTTGCTTACATTGCAGAAGGTAATCATTTCCTTTTCTCAAAGAAGATTTCTTTACATTAGAAAGGTATATTCTTTCTCTGTCTTCAGAGAGAAGAAACAGCTATGCAAGCTTCTTTATATAAGAGCTGAGAAGAATAATTTTGGAGTTTTAAGAAGTACAGCCCCAATCCTTCCCTCCCATAAGAACGAGTAACATCTACCCTCATCATATTTCCCAGAGTAAGAATTACAGCAAGAGGAATCAGCACTGAGGTTTTCTCTAAATAAATAATCAGTCTGATCAGTCTGCCTCTGATCCTCAAATTTGTGTTTACACACACACACACAGTGTAGATGTCCTTAATATACATGCTTCATTTACACATGAGTATCTTAAATTAAGAGCTAAGGAATTCACTTTTACCAAATTGTGCTCTATCCATCAAGTACCAGGCCTGCCTCAATATATGCTCATATTCTCTCTCTTCCCCTGACAATTGAGATGCTGGATCTTCAAGGACATTGCATCATCAATAAAATAACACATATCCATTCACTACAAATAATTTTCTATGTTCCATATATTCTCAAACATATTAGGAGGATTTCTAAGTCATCTTTTTCTCTATGTTTGAAAATATATCAGAAACACACTGCTAGATTACTTGGTTTCAAACTCTCAATATAAAGTTCAGGAAATGAAAACTAAACATAACTACACAATATTTATAAAATTTTACTATACATTGTGGTCAAAACAAACACATGGCAAGGCGCTTTCAAGGGTCAGGAGGTTGACTCTTAAATCTTCAAAGATAATTCTTCTTTGCAAGTGACAAGTTCTACTTGGTATATGTAGAGAAAAAGTGCATCCAGGAGAAGTGAATATGAATAAACAGAGGGAATACACCATTCAGACAATTAAAACATTGGCATGTATTTAACACACATGCACATAACATATATACTACATGGACATGTAATGGATATACATAAGAGCACACACACACATATATATGTAAGCATGCATTGTATAGATAGCATGTGTGCATACTTGCTAAGTCGATTCAGTCACGTCTGACTTTGCGTGACCCTATGAACTGTGTCCGTGGGACTCTCCAGGCAAGAATACTGGAGTGAGTTGCCATGCCCTTCTCCAGGAGATCGTTGCAGGAGACTAAGGATCGAACCTGAGTCTCTTATATCTCCTACACTAGCAGGTTGGTTTTTTACGATTAATGCCACCTGGGAAGTCCCCATGTATGCATACATACATATATATATATATGTGTATGCCAATATATATGCATTTGCACGTGGGGTATTTTACTTGAACAAAAGCTCCATGAGACAACAGACCTCCCTTATTTAATTCGAACAGCCCTGGTATTTTAAGAAGTCTTCATTAAATATTTAAGAATAAAGAATAAATGAAAACAAAACTGCCTTAAGAAAGAACACAAATTCATATCATTAAATGTCACAGTTGTATCTCTATTTATAACATATACCATCAGGAAGTTAGTGAAATATTTTAATTAGAAAAATGCTATAATCAGATTTTTATTTTGGAAGCAAACTGAGTTATAAAAGAAATAGCTATGTTAGAAGAGAGAAAATTAGAAACATAATAATTAGGAAATAGGATAAGTCAACAATATTTTGGGTGCAAAGGAAAGAAGCTGGATTTGAAAAACCTTTGGAAATAACAAGTAAACTTAATAAAAGAATAATGCTAAATCACAGAATGCTTTGAACCAATGGGGAATGATCAAAATAAAGCTCTGTTATGTGAAAAATTTGACATGTTTTTTAATCCTAAATAAAAATGTCTGGCCTTCCTCGTACTCTGGGAGAAGACTTCTCAATAAGTTCATTTTATCATTTGTGCTGTTTAAAGAAAGACTATCTCAGCTACTTTTTTGGTTTTATGTTTAAAAAAAATCCCAGAGAGGGGTGGTGATGCAATTTGCTTGGCTTTGTTAAATGTCTATGTTATTAACAAATACGTACCTCATCTTGATGTACCTCATCAAGCTCAGATTTTACATTATCAAGAATGAGAATATCTTATTCATTATTTTAATTCATAATTTATTCATTATTTTAATATTCACTAAAAATAATCTCCTCTCCATAAAAAATGGATACTTGATGACTATAAGTAGTATAGTCATCTATACTACTATACATACAAACACAAACTTAGTATTTGCTAAGTTTGTCAAAATATGAATAGCAATGATAATATTTAACACTGTATAAAATATATTACATTTAAATATCTATTTGGGATGAAGGGATAGAAATACATGTTCTTTATAAGTTGTAGCCATGCAAGTTGTGACATTGGACTGTGGGTAATCAGGGTCACAATATTAGAACATTTTGTTTATAGATAATAGAATATACACAGGGATGTTAGAAACAGATGCCAATTCTGCTATGGCATAATCTCTGTACAGACCATTCCTCCTTTTGATTATAATTAAAAATTCTGAGCCAAATAAGAATACAAAATAATAATAACTATATGAGTTCTCTAAGCAAAGGAATCAGTTTTGGAGAAGTGACTCACAAGGGGAAATAAAGGACAAATTCAGACATTCTGTGATTAAAGAAATCTGAGAAGTTCTTTTATTTTGTTTTGTTTATTATCAGACACGCTCGAGAAGTGCTATAAAGAAAATTCCTTAGGCTGCAGGGAAATTGCACCAGATGGAAATTCACATCCTCAGAAGGAAATGAGGTGGGAACAATAATAGTAAATATCTAGATAAAGGTAGCATATTACTTTTTCACATTTAAGCTGTTTAAAATATGTTTGACTGTTAAAAGCAAAAGTTACCCAAGTGTCTGGTGATCTTTTTAATACATGTAGATTAAAATATATCTAAAAGCAGTGTTAAAAAGACAGTAAAACATGATGGATAATCTCAAAATAGGTAGAGAGAAAAACAGAGATAAAGACAATTAATAGGAAAATTTATCAAAATCAGAATTTGTTTCCCTTTCAAAAGAACTTTCTTAATCGACAAAACAATATCTAGAGCAATCAAGAAAAAAAAAGAATACAAATCACCAATATTAAAGATGAAAGTGGTGTTATAAACAGAGATTTTATAGATATTACATGAATTATAAGGAAATATAAAAACTTAGTGACAACAAAACTCAAAAATTAGAAGATATTTGTGAAACTCTTGGTAAACATAACTACAAAAACTAAGACAAAAAAACCACACAAATTAGATATATTCATTAATTTAAATTTCTTACTCATAAACTTCCCAAAAAGTAAATTTCTGGCTCATATTATTTCATCACTGAGTTTTATCAAATATTCAAAGATGTAGAACCAAACTTGCTACAATATTAACAGAAAATAGATCTGAAGTTATCTTTTCAACTCAAATATTATCTTAATACTAAAATCCTACAAACATATTCTCTTGGACTTTTTTCTGAAGAGTAATCACTATATTTTTTTTCTTATTTTTGTGTTCATGTATGCGTTTTTTTCTGACCCCTTTCTGTGGAATTACAATTTGCATACATATTCAACTTTTTTATATTGTTAAACTGTTTCCTGTTTGGGTTTTTTAGTCTTTTATTCTTTTTCCACTTCAATCTGGATAGTTGCATTTTTAGTTCACTGATTTTTTTCTTCTGCAATGTTCAAAGTGCTGTTAGCATATCCAGGGAATTTTGAATTTAATTATTCTATTTCTCAGCTCCAGAAGTTCCTTTTTTTAAAAAATTTTTGTTCTTTGTTTAGTGTCCATTACTTAACTCTGCATGATTATTTTTTCCTTTAAATACTTGAGCATACTTAAAAGTGCTCTAAAGTTTTATTCTATTTATACCATCATCTCTGTGATATCTGGAACTATTTCAACTGATCTATTTACTTCCTAATTTGGGATCATATTTTTCTGCCTCTTGGCATTACTGGATGAGTCTTATGTTGTTGAGTTATGGGTTTGGCTGTCTTCCTTTTAAATTCTGTTTTCCTTTCCCTCATAGGCAATTCTTTATTTGTAAATAATCTGCTTTTCATCTTTGTTAGGTTAGTTTGGATTAACCTTTATGAGTAATTTAGCCCCACAATCAAAATCTGATACTCTGGAATCATAACTGAATACTTGGTGTTCAATGAGAGTTGTTACTTTGGTTGGTCAGAACTCAAATATATCTCAGTTTAAAGGTCCCTGATAGTCCTTTGCTTGGTCTTGTGGAGTTTCACCCACTGTTTGGTCAGGTTACACTACAGCCAAAGATTATGGGGATTCCTGGGCAGATTGTTGGGAGACTTTTCTCTGTGTAACTCTCTTTTTGTAATATATTGCTTCACTAATTCCAAATATTTCAGCATCTTCATTTTTCATCTCTTACTGTATTAGAGACCAGTATGGGATAATTTTCCTTCCCTGAATTGGAGTCAGGAAAGTGACCCCAAGCAGGAATGCATGGCAATGGTAATACTCAGCTGATTTTTTTTTCCATTCTGTCAGAATAGAAGTCCTGTGATGTACATTGTGTAATGCCTGGAAAGTAGCTTTATTTTGTAATTCAATTTTCTAATTGCTTTTGGTGGAAGAGAAAGTTAAAAACTAAGGAATCCATCTTGACTATAAAAAGAACTCCATTTTTTTTCTTTTGACTTTATTTCAGGATTGCCATTCATCTTCGGTGTTGATGCCCGGTGGCACTAGTGGTAAAGAACACGTGTGTCAGTGCAGGAGATGGAAGAGATGTGGGTTTGATTCCTGGGTAGGGAAGATTCCCCTGGAGGAGGGCATGTCAACCCACTCCAGTATTCTTGCCTGGAGAATCCCAGAGACAGAGACCCTGGCAGGCTACAGCCCATAGGGTCGGACAGAATCAGACGTGACCGAAACTAATTAGCGTGCACGCAGGTGCTCTTCTAAACATTTTTAAATTGTGAATAAACCATTCTAACCTGATAATAGTATCAGTTATTTCCTTCCCCATTTGGCGTCATCTTTCCGTTGCTCAATTATGCCTCACTCTCAAGCTCAGAAGTCTTCGTGTTCTCCTTTAATGTTTAAAATTAAATTTCATTTCTGTTCTCTGGTTTTTAAATCCCTACACTTACCTGGCTACAGTCTCTTCCTCCATCCATAGACATCAGGCATTTCACACCTTGACCACTACGCCACAGTCATACTGGCCTCCATTCACCCCTGAAAAGGAATCAAATGGGTCTCCTTATTAGGACTTTGTTACAAGCTGTTGTCAAACCTGAACCATTCTTCTCCCACATCCCACAGTTCAGAATATTTTCTTACATGTTAATATTATAGAAAAGGTTAAAATAATTAAAAAAAAGCACAAACCTTAAGTACTACTCAATTAATTCATAAAGAGCACACATCTGTGCAACTGCAATTTACAGAGTATCGCTAACTCCATGGAAACCACTTCCTGTCTCCTTTCCATCATTATCCCACAAAATAATTATTATTTTGATTTCCATCACAACAGATCACTTTTCCTGTTTTTCAGTCTTATACAAATACAATCATATGGCTTGCAGAATTTTTCTGTCCACCTTCCTGCACTGCCTGATTATTTTAGTACAACATAGTTCAGCTTAGTTGGTGTGTTCTTAAAAATTCTGTCTTATATATGATTAGTTCTCATTCTAATTGTTTAATCATTCTTTCTTTTTAGCCCTTTTCATTGTTGATCTGTCAGACCATTGATCGACCTATTTATTACTACTGTATTCACAGATATCTATTTCTTTGGGACAGATGCCTACTTATAACATAGTATCTACACAGTGCCTGAAACTAGTAATGATAGTTATTCAGTGAAGATTGGTGCAATGAATGATTAAATGAATGCATATAATACAAAATGAATTCTCAGCAAGTCAATAGTTAAATCAGTTCTATGTAATCCCCTGATTCAGTCACTTCTGCATTCAATTCCTTATATTCTGTGGCATTTGATGATGCCTAAATTTGTTTTCAGTTCTAATACTAATTTGTTAGCATGACTTTTGTATCTTATGGTACTTAGATCGAACAGAAAAAACAGGAAAAAAATATTAGGTACAAAAATCAAAATTGCAGCTTATCTATATGTCTTCACATTTATCTTGACTATTTTTCTCACATCACCATTTTGTATTTGTTAGAAATGAATATAAGACAGGTATGTAGCAACTCTGCTGCTGTAGGAAAAAAGTTAAAGAATTATAAAGTTTACATGTACACATTGACCTCTGACTGCCTATGGATACTATGATTATCCACAGAAAAATGAAGGAAGCATGCTTGTTTAGCATATTTCTATAAGCACTCATTATGGGGAAAAAATACTTGGTTTCTAAATCTCTAGAAATAAATTTTAATGTATGTTAGGATAATGGTTTAAAATGCATGTATCCAGATCATGATATAAATATTAAAGAGATATTCAGGCAAAAGTAGAGTACATATAAAACTATTCATTGTAAAAACAGAATAACATGGGTCATCTTAAGTCACTCCATTCCATTAATAGACGTGAATCAAATTTTATGATGCATAAAAAGCTAAGAGAATAAAGAAAGTGTCTTGTGTTCGGAGAAAGTTCTCAAGCTGAATTATACAGAAGCAGAAAATGGTAAGTAGTCACTAGTGATAGCCTTTAACATTTTAACTAGAAGATATGGATATTACAACTAAGAATATCAAGTAATATAAGAATGTAATAGGATATAGCACTTAGAAATAAAAACAAGCAGAAGAAAGAAAAACTCCCAGCTCATAATGGAAAGAAAACTATCATTGAATTTTTGAAGAAATAGCTCTAGTAAAGATATTTTATAAGCTTATAAGATTTCACAATGACTACATGTAAAGAAATATGTTCATAAAGTAAAAAATAATGCAAAGTATTTAAACATCCAAAAAATTAAGAAAACAAATCCAGGCTCTTGAGTCTAAATTCATGTTGCCCTTTACAGCAATTGGTAAAATACACTTAAGTCAAAACCTAGCAGAATAATGAAACTTTACTTTTAAAAATGTGTTCCATCTATTTATGAGATAACATACTTTTACTTTCTCTAATGTTTTCTTAAACCTTGGATTTTAATCCCTCCAGTACTGAAACTTGGGTCTTCATCCAAGAATATAGACTTGCAGCTGTTGTTTATCCTGGACTATCCACTTTTATTTCTAACAGTCCATGCAGAGCTGTGCCACTGATGGGATTAAAAAGTTAGAATATTGTTATAGAGGAAGTTATGCACTGTTTACAGAAAGAATAGAAATTTAAAACTCTTCAGAGTTTACAAGTGTTAACTTCTAGCTCCTGAGGTAATCCTGCTGCTATTATATATTCCTGGACTTCTAAAATGAACAACATCTTACTCACTTTTGATGTCGGAAATAAAGTATTTCTTGCCTTTAGCAATATGAAATCTTTAGAGAGAATGCTACACCCACAGACTCAAAGCAGCATTACAAAATAAATTCTTTTAACCGTGATCTGGTGCCTGTAGCACTTGGAAAGACTTAGGAACTAATATATAAATTGTTCTGAATAAGAGACAGGAAGAAAAAGAAAGAAGGTTTGAGCTCTTGATTTAGCTTTTGGATAATATTTCTGCACTTAGAGAGACATAGGTTCAAAAATGAAGACTTTCACAGGTTTGTTATTAAACACTTTGTGGAAACCAAATAAAATTATTAGGAATGGCAACATCCATGACTGCAAAAGACAACATCAAGCCAGATAACAGCAATCAAAACAGTAAGGTACTGGTGTTGCAACAGACACATAGATCAATGGAACAGAATAGAAAGCCCAGAAATAAACCCACACTCTTATGGTCAATTAATCTATGACACAGGAGGCAAGAAAATATAATGGAGAAAAGAGAGTCCCTTCAATAAGTGGTTCTGGGTAAACTGGACAGCTACATGTAAAAGAATGAAATTAAAACATTCTCTAACATCATGTACATCCTAAAGGAGATCAGTCCTGGGTGATCATTGAAAGGACTGATGTTGAACCTGAAACTCCAATACTTTGGCCACCTGATGCAAAGAGTTGACTCATTTGAAAAGACCCTGATGCTGGGAAAGATTGAGGGCAGGAGGAGAAGGGAATGACAGCGGATGAGATGGTTAGATGGCATCACCAACTCAATGGACATGAGTTTGGGTAAGCTCCAGGAGTTGGGGAAGGACAGGGAGGCCTGGCATGCTGCAGTTCATGGGGTTGCAAAGAGTCTGACACAACTGAGTGACTGAACTGAACTGAACATCATGTACAAAAATGAATTCAGAATGGATCAAAGACCTAAATGTAAGGCCAGATATTATGAAACTCCTAGAGGAAAATATAGGCAGAACACTTTGACATAAATTTCAGCAATATTTTTTGTATCCATCTTCTAATGCAGAGGATACAAAGCAAAAATAAACAAATGGGACCTAAATAAAGTTAAAAGCTTTCGCATAGCGAAGGAAACCATTAACAAACTGAAAAAATCAATCTACTAAATTGAAGAGGATATTTTCAAGTGATATAACTGGTAAGGTGTTAATATCCAACACATATATAAATAGCTCATACAACTAAACATCAAACAAACAAAAGGAACAACCAACTTAAAAAATGGGCAGACATTCTGAATAGACTTTTTTCCAAAGCAGGATTTCAAATGGCCAACAGACACATGAAAAGATACTCAACATCACTAATCATCAAGGAATGAAAATCAAAACCACAATGAGATATCACCTCACACGTATCGGAATAGTTATCATCAAAGAGAACATAAAAAAGAAAATGCTGGCAAGGATGTAGAGAAAAGACAACCCTCTACACAGTTTGGGAATGTAAATCAGTACAGTCATTGTGGAAAACAATATGGCGGTTTCTCAAAAAACTAAATATCAAACAATAGTATGATCCAGCAATTCCACTACCAGATACTGAAAACACTAATTTTAAAAGATACACACATTCTAATGTTCATAGCAGCATTATTTACAATTGCCAAGGTATGAAAGCAATCTAAGTAGTGTATATATATATATATATATATATATATATATATATATATAATGGTGTGCTGCTGCTGCTGCTGCAAAGTCGCTTCAGTCGTGTCTGACTCTGTGCGACCCCATAGACGGAAGCCCACCAGGCTCCCCCGTCCCTGGGATTCTCCAGGCAAGAACACTGGAGTGGGTTGCCATTTCCTTCTCCAATGCATGAAAGTGAAAAGTGAAAGGGAAGTCGCTCAGTCGTGTCCGACTCTTAGCGATTCTATGGACTACAGCCTACCAGGCCCCTCCATCCATGGGATTTTCCAGGCAAGAGTACTGGAGTGGGATGCCATTGCCTTCTCCGAATGGTGTGCTATTCAGTCATAAAAAAGAATGAAATTTTGCTATTTGTAACAATATGAATGGACTTGGAGGTAATTATGCTAAGTGAGATAAGTCAGACAGAGAATGACAAATACCATATGATATCATTTACATGTGGAAACTAAAACATACATCAAACTAATGAATATAACAGAAAAGGAAAAGGCTCCCAGATATGCAGAACAAACTAGTGCTTTCTGGAAGGGAGAAAGAGGGGACAGGAAACACAGGGATAAGGGGAAAAGAGAGAAAAAGAATTATTATAGAATTATATAAAATCATGTATGTGAAACTTCTGAAAATTCTAAAGCACTATAAAATTTAAAGAATCTTTCACTCCATTAAAAAAAAAAAGATAGCAAGTGAAATTCTATTGATAAAGAGATCCATTTCTAGCCAAACTAGAACTACCCTATCACCTAAAACACCTGAGAAGACAAATATTTAAATAACTTCCCAAACTAAGCAGTGAATCATCTAACATTTTTCATTCCATGAACAGATCATAAGTGGACAAAATATTAATCATTTAGCTTTGGGACTGGAGAATGTTTTGGGGTGGGGGGCAAAAATTGACAACTCCACTCCTATTCTAACTGTTCACTGTTCACAGGCACAGTGTCATTTTTAAACCCAAGTATATTTACTAATCACATTAGTGTCAATGTGTGCCACAAGACGAAAACATTTTAAAAATACTGCATTGCCCCTTCTATGAACGGTCATCTGAAAAAAGAGTCCACACAGCATCTAAATGAGAAACTAAAATACATCTGGAAAAAATGAACAATTTTGTATGTTCTATGACTTGTCTACCACAAATCAAGATTTAAATGTGCAGTCATGAAGACAAGATGATTTTGGGCCAAATACAGACACACAGGTCAATGGAATAAAATAAAGAATTTAGGAACAAAACCATGAACATTTGGAAAGTTATGTCTGATCATTGTAGCACTGAACATCAGTAACAGATATACTGATTAAACAAAAATTATTCTACAATATTGTTTATTCAAAAGAACATGAAAGAAATTGCATAGCTATTTCAAGCTTTGTAAAAATCAGTTATACATAGACCAAATACTTAAATATCAAAGGCAAAGCTACAAACTACAGAAAATAATATAGGAAATATTTTATTTGGGGATAGGAAAGAATTTCCTAAACAAGAAACAAAGAACATGCTAATCATAAAGAAAGACAATGATAATTTTATTATATTAAATTAATAATTCTTGCTAATTATTTGTTAAGTTGTATCTGACTCTTTTGTGACCCTAAGGACTGTACCCCACAAGAATGTCCATGGCATTCTCCAGGCAAGAATACTAGAGTGGGTTGCCATTTCCTTCTCCAGGGGATCTTCCTGGCCCAAGGACTGAACCTGCATCTCCTGCATTGGCAGGCAGATTCTTTACCACTGATCCACCAGGGAAGCCCCCAAATTAATTATACGTGGTTATAAAAGATATCATATTTTTATGTTTATAAAAATAATAAGTGTTTATAAAAGACTGAAAGATAAACTAGTATCAGACATAGAATTAGAATCCAAAATACACACACACACATACAGCATAAATATATATATACAGTACATATGGGCTTCTCTCGTGACTCAGACGGTAAAGAATCTGCTTGCAGTGCAGGAGACTGGGGTTCAATCTGTGGGTCAGAAATATTCTCTGGAGAGGGAATGGCTACCCACTCCAGTGTTCTTGCCTGGAAAATCCCATTGACAGAGGAGACAGGTAGGCTATAGTTCATGGGGTTACAAAGAGTCAGACACAACTGAGTGACTAACACTTTCACTTTTTAATGCAATACATATAGGGAATACAGATTATATATATAGTACATTTCTATATATATGTGTATTTGTCTGTATATATATATGTAACAGCTAAAACAAAAAGCAAAAATATTGATAAAATGGTCAAAAACTTAGGCAGCCATTTATGAAACAGGAATAAAGAGTCCATAACTATATAAATAGATTATTAACTTAATATTAATCAGATATCATTCAAACCCTATGGATTGGTAAAAAAAATAAAGATCAGAAAATAGGAGAACAGGATTAACACATAATCACTAGTGATACTATCTATAAAATAGATAATTAATGAGAATATACTGTATAGAACAGAAACTCTACTTAATGTTCTGTGGGTACCTGAATAGGAAGGAAATAAAAAAATGAGGGGGTATATATATATGGCTTCTTCACTTTACTGTACAGTAGAAAGTAACACAACACTGTAAACCAATGACGCTCAAATAAAAATTAATTAAAAAAAAAAGAAAATGCCAAGTGTTGATGAGGATGTGGAGCAAGAAGAGTTTATCCATTACTACTAGACAGATAACTTACTTCAAACACTTTGGGAAACAGTTTGGTCATTCACACATAAGTTATAGATTAGCACATCCTCAGTTCAGTTCAGTTCAGTTGCTCAGTCATGTCCGATTCTTTGCGACTCCATGGACTGCAGCATGCCAGGGCTCCCTGTCCATCACCAACACCCAGAGTTCACCCAAACTCATCTCCATCGAGTTGGTGATGCCATCCAGCCATCTCATCCTCTGTTGACCCCTTCTCCCCCTGCCCCCAATCCCTCCCAGCATCAGAGTCTTTTCCAATGAGTCAAGTCTTCACATGAGGTGGCCAAAGTACTGGAGTTTCAGCTTTAGCATCATTCCTTCCAAAGAACACCCAGCACATCCTATGACTCATCAATTTGATTGCATTGTGTGCGCTCCATAAGAACATGTACAATGTACATTAAATGGCTCATATAAACACCCTCAGAGGAGCAAACAACTCAAATATCCATCAAGATTAGACCATGTCTATATATATTTTTCATGCAATGAATAAATATGTCTTGCTCTCAAAAATAATACTGAATGAAATGAAAAAAAATAGAAAAATACATTATTCCATTTATAAAATGTCTTTTTTAAATATGCTGTTTACAGAGTCATACATAGATGGTAAAGTTATAAAGAGAAGAAAAAGAATAATTTGCACATAAGATTTTTTCCTCTGGTTGGACAAGTGATGATAGTGAAAGGGAGAAATGATCAGAAGAATACATAGCATTCTCAGGAGAAACAGATAATGTTCACAGCATTGTACTTTGGAACAAAAGTAAAGTCTCTTATGGGATATAGTCATTAGTCAATTTGCCAAAAAGACTCTAAATTTGAATGGTTTTGCTACTGAGACTAACATACACAAATAAATATATTAATTCTTTAAGGTGTCAGTTTTTTGTAATTTACTACACTTTTCTATGCGGGATTATCTTTTAAGAACTGCTCTACAAAAACTATTTAGGTTTTTATCTATTTGCAGAAAACAATCTACTTCCAAGTGTGTCTGTTAACTTGAAAATTGGAAAAGGAAGCTATGCTGAGGCACATACCTGTATTTTATCAAGACGGAGTGCTTTCTTAAACTCTAGGTGGGCAATTTTAAGCATTTCATCTCTTGAAATTATTCATCTGTTCATCTGGGGTGCAAGTGAAAGATGCACCTTTCTAAGAAAATGCAAATACCATTCCCATATCATTTCAGGAATCCCAGGGTAAAATATTGCCTTATCAGAAAATGCTAAAACCTATAATTGAGCCAGGAACTTCCAGGTGGAAAAATGAATAGCTCTCTAAATTTTAAGTTGTACAATATTCACTAGATAAATAAGTATCTTCCTAAACCACAAGCCTCTGGAAAAGATTTTGTAAATATAGGGTGATGCCATGAAGTTGTCTTTACTATAATCGTATAACTGATACCAAAGCAGTAACACTGGTCTACAAACACACACAGGAAGAACATATGACAGGTATATTAGACACGAGAAGTGAGTTAGCAGTATCAAAGCTAAGGGTAAGAGCTTTCTCAGCCTTGGCTCTTTGTTTCGGCATCATTGTTTTCTGTTCTCTTTCTGTATTCGGCTTGTTTGGGTTTGTTGTATGTATTAGGTCTGCTAAGAAACCTTCCCCCGATCATTATTAGTACATCAGTCTTTCAGTATGACGACACTTCTGACACTATGGGAGTTCAGATCTATACCTTAGACTAGGATATAAAATACTTCTTGGTAGCTCAGACAGTAAAGATTCTGCCTGTAATGCAAGCGATCTGGGTTCAGTCCCTGGGTTGGGAAGATCCCCTGGAGAAGGGAATGGCTACCCACTCTGGTATTCTTGCCTGGAGAATTCCATGAGCAGAGAAGCCTGGTGGGCTACAGTCCATGGGGTTGCAAAGAGTTGGACACAACTGAGCAGCTAGGACTTTTCTTTTTTTTTTTTTAAAGAAGGGACTAAGAAGGAGGAAAGAAGTGTGGAATTAGTTGAGGCTGCAAGGTGTGAGTTTAGCTACAAAGAAACTTTGGAATTCTGTGACTTTGCCAGTGTTAGATTCATTTTAACTATTCAGTGATTAAGCACAGTGGTTAAGCTGAACTTTCAGTGTTATAAAAAGTACCTCTGGGGTAACTTTAAATGGTAGATCTGCTGGGCTTTTCTTTCCATGAGATTCAGAGCCTCCCATATATATAATTTTCTTTGAAGAAATCTTCTGTTCATAAAATAGATATTAAATCCTATGTTTTGATGAAAAGCACATTGATCAAAGTGTGCTTTTTAAAGGGACCATTTTATATAAGCTATTTAATCTATGCCAAAATCCTAACAAAATAAACTGAAAATGGTAAAGAAGCTTATAGAATATAATATGTCTATACTTGGTAGTGCTGATGTTCACATCAAGGTTATTTGACCTCTATTTGTAATGCTATAGCTATTAACTACTGTGCTTTTTTGCCACACAATTCATTGTGAAATACTTTTCATCAGAACTGAATTCATATATGATAAAACTTTTACTAAAGTTCTACATTATCAGAAAATATATAGCATTAAGCCTGAAATATTCAGGGAAATGGTAACATATAGCATTACCTATACTGAGCTTCCTGGCGGCTCAGATGGTAAAGCATCTGTCTGCAGTGCAGGAGACCCAGGTTTGATCCCTGGTTTGGGAAGATCTCGTGAAGAAGGAAATGGCAATCCACTCCAGTACTCTTGCCTGGAAAATTCCATGGACTGAGGAGCCTGGTAGGCTACAGTCTATGGGGTTGCAAAGAGTCAGACACGACTCAGCAACTTCATACTGAGGGAATGGCTTCCCAGGTGGCGCTATTGGTAAAGAACCCTCCTGCCAGTGCTTGAGATTTAAGAGGCATGGGTTCGATCCCTGGGTCAGGAAGATTCCCTGGAGGAAGAAATGGCAACTCCACTCAAGTATTCTTGCCTGGAGAATCCCATGGACAGAGGAGTCTGGCGTGCCCTGGTTCATAGGGTCACAAAGATCTGGACACGACTGAAGCGACTTAGCACACACATATACTGAGAAAAAGAATTGCCTTTCTTAAAATATCTATATGGTTGAAGTTAATCTTTCCTGAGTAGTATAAAGCATCAAGTCACAGCATCAATTTAATATTTTATGCAAGTTGGGTTACACTATAGTAGAAATGTCATTTTGTATATATGTCTAAGAAAATGATGCATGAACGTTATTATGATTAGAAGTAAAGAGGAAAGTTTATAAAAAGGCATGTCTTGTGCCCACTAGTGATCTTCTCTCCTTTTAATTTTTTTTTTCCTTGCACCACTTGGTATGTGGGATCTTAGATCCCGGACCAGAGACCCAAGCTGCTTACCCTGGAGTGGAAGCACAGTCTTATCCATGGGCCACTAGAGAAGTCCTGCCATCTTCCCTTTGTTATTCGCATAAACTGAGATGAGTTTTAAATACCTACCATTTTAACAAGAACCACTGATGATTCTGAACTTAGTGGTGAGTGGAAAGAACATTAAGAAATATTGTTTAATAGTAGGAAAATATATTGACGGTTAATATTCATAAAATCTTACAGTATCTTAGAGTAGTCTTTGATAATAAGGCATAAATATACATTAAAGTGCTGTTTATATTGAATATGGAAGTTACTTTCTCTTCTTTAAGATGTGAATTTCTTTGAAGCTTTCAACACTTTTAAGTTCCTCTAAGATTTTGAAACAGAAAAATCCTGACAGAAAGTATACGTAAAACAGACATTTGAAAGAACACATCAGCACTGTTAAATCTTCAGCGATTAACATATCTTTCAAAGAAAAAATTCAAAGTTTTAAATTGTCTCTCAGTGTTACAAAATTTGCTTATACTACATATTCTTCATTGTGGACACTCATAATTAAAATTTATAAGCACTTTTTAATCATTTCAAATTTACAGTTAGGGAATATTATTCAGTTTAGTTCAGTCACTCAGTCGTGTCTGTCTCTGTGACTCCATGAATCACAGCACACCAGACCTCCCTGTCCATCACCAACTCCCGGAGTTTACCCAAACTCATGTCCATCGAGTTGATGATGCAATCCAGACATCTCATCCTCTGTTGTTCCCTTCTCCTCCTGCCCCCAATCCCTCCCAGCATCAGGGTCTTTTCAAATGAGTCACCCTTCACATGAGGTGGCCAAAGTATTGGAGTTTCAGCTTCAGCATCAGTCCTTCCAAAGAACATCCAGGACTGATCTCCTTTAGGATGGACTGGTTGGATCTGCTTGCAGTACAAGGGACTCTCAAGAGTCTTCTCCAACACCACAGTTCAAAAGCATCAATTCTTCAGCACTCAGCTTTCTTCACAGTCCAACTCTCATATCCATACATGACCACTGGAAAAAACATAGTTGGCAAAGTAATGTCTCTGCTTTTTAATGTGCTATCTAGGTTGGTCATAACTTTCCTTCCAAGAAGCAAGTTTCTTTTAATTTCATGGCTGCAATCACCATCTGCAGTGATTTTGGAGCCCAAAAAATAAAGTCTGACACTGTTTCCACTGTTTCCTCATCTCTTTGTCATGAAGTGATGGGACCAGATGCCATGATCTTCGTTTTCTGAATGTTGAGCTTTAAGCCAACTTTTTCCACTCTCCTCTTTCACTTTCATCAAGAGGCTTTTTAGTTCCTCTTCACTTTCTGCCATAAGGGTGGTGTCATCTGCATATCTGAGGTTATTGATATTTCTCCCAGCAATCTTGATTCTGGCTTGTGCTTCTTCCAGCCCAGCATTTCTCATGATATACTCTGCATATAAGTTAAATAAGCAGGGTGACAATATACAGCCTTGATGTACTCCTTTTCCTATTTGGAAACAGTCTATTGCTCCATGTCCAGTTCTAACTGTTGCTTCCTGACCTGCATATAGGTTTCTCAAGAGGAATATTATTAGCATAATTAAATAATGCCAATATAAATAAATGTAATAACTAATAGCCACAACTATGACAAAACTAGACAGCATATTAAAAAGCAGAGACATTACTATGCCAACAAAGGTCTATCTAGCCAAAGCTATGGTTTTCCAGTAGTCATGTATGCATGTGAGAGTTGGACTATAAAAAAGTTGAGTGCCCAAGAGTTGATGCTTTTGAACTGTGGTCTTGGAGAAAACTCTTGAGAGTCCCTTGGACTGCAAGCAGATCAAGCCAGTCAATCCTAAATGCAATCAGTCCTGATTATTCATTGGAAGGACCGATGCTGAAGCTGAAGCTCCAATACTTTGGCCACCTGATGTGAAAAAGCTGACTCACTAGAAAAGACTCTGTTGCTGCGAAAGATTGAGGGTAGGAGGAGAAGGGGCCGACAAAGTATGAGATGGTTGAATGGCATCACCAATTCGATGGAAATATGTTTGAGCATGCTCCAAGAGTTGGTGATGGACAGGGAAGTCTGGCGTCCTGTGGTCCACAGGGTCACAGAGTCAGACACGACTGAGTGACTGAACTGAATATAAATCCGCACAATAAATAATAACTACAAATAGGCAAATCTGAGACAAACTGCTAAAACATAAAGGTAAAGTGAATATCTCAAGTTTTTCTAACAGAGGGAAGAAAAATGAAACAATATACACAGCAGAATAAAGAAAACAATTAAACTGTCCTTTCTAAACGGAGCTGAAAATTAATATAAACATATGTATAAAGTGCTAGAAGAAAAAATAAAGCAATCTATCTAGTATTCTATATGCATTAAAAATATTCTTCAAAAATGAAAGCTAAGTAGACAACACCAAATAGATTAAAACTGAGAGAATTCTTTCTCAACAGATTTGCAGTACAAGAAATTCTTCTGACTGAAAGTCTTGAGTATAACATTGATATTCAGATCTATAACAAGAAATAAGGAGCATCACAGAGAATAAAGACTTGGGTAAATACAAAAGAATAGGCATATTAAAATGCATATCAATTTAAAACTTCATTGATCCTTTAAATCAGGAATTATGGTATAATTTGAATTTTATAGTATATCTAGAAATAAAATATACAAAAGAATAACTGCAAACAGTGTGAGGAAGAGATAATTATATTATTGAAATATTTAAATGATTTTCATGAACTGGTACTATTTAGAAGAAGCTATGATAAATTAATAATGGATATTTTAATCTTTACAGCAATCAAAAATAATAATGAGGATAGCTAAAAATACAGTAGAGAGCACAAAATGAACTATTAAATATTCCCACTTAACCCAAAAAATAAGCCAGAAAGAAAGAATAAAGGAAAAAAGTAGAGAATAAAGAAACAGAAAACTCATGCTAATGAACTGCAAATATCAATATTTTTATTAAATATAAATAAACTAAGTGTAATGATTACAAAGGAGACTTTCTCAGAATGAATTTAGAAAGCAAATATTAGCTGTAACAGTTATAAGAAGCATATTTTGAACACAAAAATAAACAAGTTGAAAGTAAAAGGGTAAAAAGAAATGCACAATCCAAACATTAACTATAAGCATTTTCTGTGGTTTACATTTACATCAGTGAAAAATACACAATAAAAATTATTAGCAGAGATAGAGTTTTCATAACAATAAAAGACAAATCATAAGAAAGACATTAACAAGTTTGCATGCTCCTTTTCACATGATTGCAAAAAATAGAATGAAAGCATAAGTAGACAAGCCTATAATCGAACTTTAAGATTTAAAATTTGCCCTTCCAGTAATTCCAAATACTTGTAAAGAAAAATCAGTAGAATTGATGTCTAAACTGATTTGACCCAACTGACATTTTTAGACAATTATATATAACAAGACTATTTAAAGTTTTTAATCCAATAAAAATGAAAGCATGATTTCCCAGAAAGACTTATGAGACAATAGCAATTTTATCATAATAATAACAATTGGAAAAATACCAAATGTCCCCAAGAAAAATTGTGGTTTAATCATATAACAGAATGTGTGTGGGTGCTGAATTGCTTAAGTTGTTTCTGACTATCTGTGACTCTATGGACTGTAGCCTGAAATGCTCCACTGTCCATAGGATTCTCAAGGCAAGAATATTGGAATACTGGAGTGGGTTGCCTAGTTCTCCTCCTTCCTGGGTCCTTTGATCTTCCCGACCCAGGGATCAAAACCCAAGTCTCTTATGTCTCCTGCATTGGCAGGCAGATTCTTTACCACTTACACCACCTAGGAAGCCTTATAACAGAATCAAAGTGTTACTGGCTCAGTCATGTCTGACTCTTTGCAACCTCATGAAATGTAGCTTGTCAGGCTCCTCCATCCATGGAATTCTCTAGGCAAGAATACCGGTGTAGGTAGCCATGCCATTCTCCGGGGGATCTTCCTGACCCATGAATTGAACCTTGGTCTCCTGCATTGCAGGCAGATTTCACAACTGAGCCACCAGGGAAGCCTGTAACAGAATTTATTGCTGTTAGTCACTCAGTCATGTATGGCTCTTTGTGACCCCATGGACTGCAGCATGCTAGATTTCCCTGTTTTTCAACATTACCTGGAGCTGGAGATGATTGAGTCTCCATTGAATCTCAGTCATCCATTGAGTCAGTGATACTATCCAATCATCTCATCTTCTGTTGTCCCCTTCTTCTGCCTTCAATCTTCCCCAGCACCAGGGTCTTGTCCAATGAGTCAGCTATCAGGTGGCCAAAATATTGGACCTTCAGCTTTAGCATCAGTCCTTCCAATGAATATGCAGGGTTCATCTTCTTTAGAATTAACTGGTTGGATCTCCTTGAAGTCCAAGGGACTCTTAAGAGTCTTTTCCAACACCACAGTTCAAAAGCATCAATTCTTTGGCACTCTTTAAGGGTGGACCTTGTTTATGGTCCAACTCTCACAGCTGTACATGACTACTGGAAAAAACACAGCTTTGACTATAACAGAATACTATTTGGCAATAAAAGAAATGAAGCATAGATATACTTGCAAGAAAATGTCCAATTTTCTCTCTCTTTTTCTCTCCCCATAGAGGATAGATAGATATATAGACAGTAGGCAACTGCTCAAACTACTGCACAATTGCACTCATCTCACAGGCTAGTAAGGTAATGCTCAAAATTCTCCAAGCCAGACTTCAGTAGTACATGAACCATGAACTTCCAGATGTTCAAGTTGGTTTTAGCAAAGGCAGAGGAGCCAGAGATCAAACTGCCAATATTCATTGGATTATCAAAAAAGCAAAAGAGTTCCAGAAAAAAATCTATTTCTGCTTTATTGACTATGCCAAAACCTTTGACTGTGTGGATCACAAAAAACTGTGGAAAATTCTGAAAGAGGGGGGAATACCAGACCACTTGACCTGTCTCTTGAGAAATCTGTAGGCAGGTCAGAAAGCAACAGTTAGAACTGGACATGGACCAAGAGACAGGTTCCAAACATAGAAAGGAGTATGTCAAAGCTGTATATTGTCACCCTGCTTATTTAACTTATATGCAGAGTACATCATGAGAAACGCTGGGCTGAAAGAAGCACAAGCTGGAATCAAGATTGCCGGGAGAAATATCAATAACCTCAGATATGCAGATGACACCACCCTTATGGCAGAAAGTGAAGAGGAACTCAAAAGCCTCTTGATGAAAGTGAAAGAGGAGAGTGAGAAAGTTGGCTTAAAGCTCAACATTCAGAAAACTAAGATCATGGCATCTGGTCCCATCACTTTACGGCAAATAGATGGGAAAGCAGTGGAAACAGTGTCAGACTTTATTTTTGGGGGCTCCAAAATCACTGCAGATGGTTATTGCAGCCATGAAATTAAAAGATGCTTACTCCTTGGAAGAAAAGTTATGACCAACCTAGACAGCATATTAAAAAGAAGAGACATTTCTTTGCCAACAAAGGTCTATCTAGTTAAGACTATGTATTTTTTTTTTTTCAATAATCATGTATGGATGTGAGAGTTGGACTGTAAAGAAAGCTGAGCGCCGAAGAATTGATGCTTTTGAACTGTGGTGTTGGAGAAGACTCTTGAGAGTCCCTTGGACTGCAAGGAGACCCAACCAATTCATCCTAAAGGAAATCAGTCCTGAATATTCATTGGAAGGACTGATGCTGAAGCAGAAACTCCAGTACTCTGGCCACATGATGCGAAGAATGGACTCTTTGAAAAATACCCTGATGCTGGGAAAGATTGAAGGCAGAAGTAGAAAGGGATGACAGAGGATGAGGTGGTTTGATGGCATCACTGACTCAAAGGAATGAGTTTGAGTGAACTCCGGGAGTTGGTGATGGACAGGGAGGCCTGGCGTGCTGCGATTCATGGGGTTGCAAAGAGTCGGACAGGACTGAGCGACTGAACTGAACTCAGACAACTCAGCACCATTTTCTACTTTCTGAGTTCTCTAAGATTTACATTTCTCAGAATCTCTGCCAGCAGGGTTCAGTTTTATACTTGTAAATGATAGTTAATCACACGTCATTGTAGGACACAAGAGAAGTAAATGGGAGCCCTAACTCTAGAAGTATATATGTAAAGTATCCAGTTTGTTTCTTACAGGCATGTGATTGTGTCATTTATCTTTACCTCCTGTTTTTGCAACTTCTTGACCCCCTGAAAGAAAGAAGTGAACTTGGGAGCTAGAGGTGGCTTCCTTGACCTTTTTGCTCCTTCTGGTCTTTCAGTAGTTTTGTATATGCTAAACAGCCTTAATTCCACCCCCTTCTGACTGAGGTAGAGAGAGTACTTCTTGTTTTTTGACTGAAGCCTAACAGAAGCAAATCTAAAATATATAGAAACAATTTCTGTCAAGATATACTTTTTATACAGAAATTAAAGTTATTTAGTTTGATGAGCTTTATCTATCATGTACATGGAATAACCACAATAAAAATAAAAAGGGTATCTTTAACTTACTAAAAAAGTTTCATATCTCTGTGGTTAATCATGCCCAATTTTGAATTCTGAAGTCATAGAATATGTAAATTGACACAGACACTATGAAAACAGTACAGAGGTTCTTTAAAAGAGTAAAAATAATACAAATTTTTGTTTGTTTTTAGCCAATAAGCTGTGTCTGACTCCTTTGCGACTGCCAGACTCTTCTGTCTATGGGATTTCCAAGGCAAGAATACAGAGTGGATTGCAATTTCCTTCTCCAGGGGATCTTTCCAATTCAAGGATAGAACCCATGTCTCCTACTCTTCCTGCATTGTCAGGGAGATTCTTTACCGTTGAGCCACCTGGAAAACTAGCAATTCCACTTCTGGGTATTTTTCCAGAGGGAAAAAATATTAATTTGAGAAGATACATGAACTCCTACACAGGGTTTCCAAGGTGGCTCAATGGTAAAGAAACTGCCTGCCGATACATGAGATACAAAAGACATGGGTTCGATCCCTGGGTCAGGAAGATCTTCTGGAGAAGGGAATGTCAACCCACTCCAGTATTCTTGCCTGGAGAATTCCGTGGACACAGAAGCTGCAATCCATGGGGTTGCAATCAGCCATTATTGAGCATGCATGCATGCACGTGCACTCCTATGTTGGTTGAAGCTTTATTTACAAAAGAGAAGACATAGAAGCAACCTAAGTGTTCACTGACATATGAATAAGTACAGAAGATGTGATATATGTATACAAACGGATATTACTCAGACATAAAAATGAAAGAAATCTTGTCATTTGTGACAACATAGATGAACCTAGGGAGTGTTATACTAAGTGAATATCAGACAGTAAAAAGAAAAATTATATATATATCATTTCACTTAGAATCTAAAAGGAAATCAAATGAACAAATAAAAACAGAGATACAGAGAACAAGCAGGTGGTGCTAAAAGGGAGGGGAGCTAGGGGATGAGAGAAATAATAGGTGAGGGAGATTAAGAGGAATGGATTTCCAGTTCCAAAATAAATGCTGCCATGGTGAAATGCACACAATGGGAAAGATAGTCAAGAATATTGCTATAACTTAACAGGTTCAACGAATAGCAAGAATCACCATGGTGATTATTTTGTAGTGTATAGAAATATGGGATCACTTTGTTGTAGGTCAATTACGCTTTAAATAAATAAATAGGTTTAAACAGATAAAACTACAGGATGACTTCTGTTATTGAGCTTTTATAAATATAATTAGTATATAAATATGCAACATCAGAGAAAGACAAAGTTCAATTGTTTTGGAAATATTTATACAGCAACCCCTGTTTCTTGAAAGTTTAAAAGAATACACTCAGGATTATTCCTTGTTTCTGAAAGAGATAACACTATATGCTGCTGTAAAAATGTTTCACTAAATAAAATGCTGCTCTATGACTGACCTATACTGTGGTTTGTTATCCTCATAAGCAATGAGATTTTTCAGGCTTAAATATAGGGTAATGATTTGTATTGAGTGCAGCAATATTACAAATCTGGGTAAGATGTAGAAGTATGCATTCAGCTTCTCTTCATCTGTATCAGTTCTCTTGTAGCTCAAACAGCACTTTAAGAATGCCAGATAGTCTCTATTTTCTTTTCTGAGGCAGGAGGAAATTGGGCTATTGTAGTTTTTATTTTTTATTCCCCATGAAGCAGTTTCCAGCTCCTGATCATCAGTAAGAAAGTACTGTATAGTTAGAATTAGTATCTTTTCTTTCCCTTATTTACAATGTAAATAAGGAGTGAGCACTTGGAAATATCTTATGACTTACAAATAGTTAAATTTCAATGTTGATAAGAAGAAAAATCATATTTATTGAAGACCTAATGTATTTCAAGTATTAGAGTAGGTGAGCACAAAATGCATGTGTGCTAAGTCACTTCAGTCATGTTCAACTCTTTGCAACCTTATGAACTGCAACCTGCCAGGCTCCTCTGTCCGTGGGGTTCTCCAGGCAAGAATACTTGAGTGCGCTGCCATGTCCTCCTCCAGGGGATCATCCCAACCCAAGGATTGAACCTGTGTCTCTTAAGTCTCCTGGGAAGCCCAAGCATAAAATAGGTCATATGTAATATTATTTGTTTTTCTTTTGGAGGGATTATAATTGTGACATTGAAGCAATGACTTTTACTTGATTTTTTTACCTAAGATTAAAACTTTGGCCCAAGTACTTATTTTAATTGTATAGAAAATTAATTTTAATGTTGCTTTCAGCATTTAATTGATAATCTTATTTTATTAAAGTTATAATAATTTCATAGAAATATTTTACTAAGAAGTGATCCTTCACCCTAGAAGGTATGCACTTAATACATATTTTATACTTTTAAACTTTAATTTTTATAACCTGTTTGTTTTTTTTTTTTGGTTTATTAAAAATGGAATGAGAACACTAGTCTTTTCCCTAATGTCTGAGTGAAAAAACTCTGTTCTAAATCCTACCGTAACTGAGAAACAGAAGTTCCCAGAGGCACACACAGAATGATTCTGGCTTTTCAAAACCATTTCCAAGCAATAAGCCTAGAATAATATAAATTCTATTTCTCCCTGAGTATGTTCTGATGGCTTAATTTTTTTTCCTATTTGTGAAACTATTATATTAAGAAATAAACTGAAAAGAAGTATTAAAATATTTACAAAAGTTATCTTAATATTCACTTCCCACCCTCCCATTTTCCCATTATTAACTAGAAGAGCTAATTCTTAAGCAACTCTTGCAGTTGTAAAAGCCTGATAAATAAATGGAAAAAGGAAGGAAGACCCAAGGTTGGTACAGCTATTATTTTATCAGGGAAGGCTCATGGAGAGGATCCTTTGTAATATTCTACCCCAGCCTTCAGCAAGTACAACACAGAAAGGAATAATACATTGGCCCCATATTATTGAGCTACAAAAATAAAGCTGAAAGAATATTTCTAAAATGTAACTGAAGATTCTCAAACATCTCTGTATCCTCAAATTAGCATTGGATAAAATCAAGATGTGGAGAAGGCAATGGTACCCCACTCCAGTACTCTTGCCTGGAAAAATCCCATGGACGGAGGAGCCTGGTAGGCTGCAGTCCATGGGGTTGCTAAGAGTCAGACATGACTGAACAACTTCACTTTCACTTTTCACTTTCATGCTTTGGAGAAGGAAATGGCAACCCACTCCAGTGTTCTTGCCTGGAGAATCTCAGGGATGGGGGAGCCTGGTGGGCTGCCGTCTATGGGGTCACACAGAGTTGGACACGACTGAAGTGACTTAGCATAGCATAGCATAGAACCAAGATGATGGTATTAGCAAATTTAAAAAGATAACTCAGTTGAAAAACAATTAAATACAATCCTCAAATTACTTTTCAGTGAAGTAGGTATGACATAGGTTCTCCTCGCTTTCCATGTGTTAATTTGTGTCATAAATATATGTAAAAGCAGGTAGAGATTTTTTTTTTGATTGCTTTTTCTTTCCAAAAATAAACAACTTCCTTTTCATTCTTTTCTGTGGTGATTTTCTTTCTTTCTTCTTCTCTCTCTCTCTCTCTCTCTCTCTCTTTCTCTCTCTCTCTCTCGCTCTCTTTTTTTTTTGGTTGCTTTCTAACACTGTTATTTGTCATTACAACAAGGGGAGGGAGGCTCTATTATCTGAGGTCTTTGCTTTTTTTTCAGGGATCAGACTCTCTCCCCTTAGGTTTGCATCCTAAGGCTTTCTGCCAACTTCTATATATACCTCTCCTGTCCTTCAAAACTGAGCTAGTAACAACCAGGTTATAGTGTTCAGACAGTAGAATTCCACATCATTTTAAAATGCTTGCTTGTACTTCATATTGTGTGGGCACTTGATCACTTCATATAACTTCTTTGATATCTACTCATCTTCTGGGTGCAGTCATTTTACTGTCTTCTTAGAGAGCTGGTACCTCTTACAGATTTTGCTTGCATCATTTATAATCACTCAGATTTGAAGCTCTGGCTTTATCATGACTGTATCTGTGAATTATTATTTACAGCCCTCAATAGTTAATAATGGTTGAGACTGTGTGTCTTCTCATTTTGAAGAAGAATGAGAGCTCCACTTGTTAGAAGAACAGATGTGTCTTAGGTAGAAATACAGGTTATGTGAGAGCTCAAATGTGGGCAGAGGGACCACAGTGGAAACTGAGTAACCAAAGGCTAAACTACTGGAACTGAATTACGTTGCCAGTTATTAACTGATTGCCTCTCAGCTCTGAATGCACCCTTCAACAAATGCTCTGGTATAAATCACAGGATTTCTTTATGTCTCCTTCAAAGTGAGTCCACCATTAAGTTTTCTCCCTGGAGACCTCTGGAAGGCTATCATTTATATAAGATCTGTTCATCACAGTTCAGGCAGAGCAGACCTGGGAATGACCTTTCTGTAGCCTTCTGAACACTCTGAAGTCTGTGTCCTGGGCTAGGGATCAGGCACCCTATGTGGCCTACTCATTGCGAAGGCCTCTTGCCCTTACCAGTGCCTGGAGTTCCTCATATGCCTCTGCATAGCCTGCAAGCAGCCTATGATGTGAATAGTCACCCACCAAGCTGGGTTCCATCTGCAAGGACACACAGATGGCCACCAGTGCTCAGACTACTAGTGCATATCTGTGACACCTGTCATTTATTTCCTGCTCTCCACTTGTACTCAGGAGGGTGGCCTTGTTGTTCACAAAGCAGCAAGGATCAGCTCCAGCCTGTTCAACAAGAGGACTTCATAGTGAGCAAATTACATCTTCTCCAATGGGACTCAGCCCTTCCCTGTTCGTCCTTCCTTGGATGTTATCCCATATTGCATTTCTATACACACTGTATTGTTCTTTTACCATAGATACCCATTATTTACATTAACCTGCCTCCATGTAACCTACTATGCAGTTTCCATCTTCTGATTAGATTCAGCATGCTATATAAGTCAAGTATAAAGTAATGCAGAATATGCGAAACCTAAGAATTCTGAATATAAGGAAATGGGAACTAAGATTTTTGTTACTAATATTTTTGCTATTTCCTAAAATTTGTTTCCCTTTTACAAAGATAGCCTGAAATGTGTATCCTGTATCAATTCAAGTTTCAAAGTACTAATTGTGTGCATATATGTGTGTGTGTGTGTGTGTGTGTGCGCGTGTGTGTGCTTGCTTAGTCATGCCTGACTCTTTGTGACCACATGGACTATAGGCCAGCAGACTCCTTTGTCCATGGAATTTCCAGGCAAGAATACTGGAGCAAGTTTCCATTTCCTTCTTCAGGGGATCTTTCCAACCCAGGGATCAAACCCGCATCTCTTGTGTTTCCTGCATTGGCAGGCAAGTTCTTTCACAGCCTAGCCACCAGGTAAGCCCTAGAACTAATTGCGGTGGTGGCCAAATTTTGTTCCACCCTGTATGTCTTTGGCAGGGAAGATCCAAAGGTGGTTTTCTCTTCATGAATGGGTTTACGATGAAATTCATAAAGATTTTATTATCACCAGAGAACACATGTCATGGAATCAGAAAAAATTCCAGGCTCAGAACCTACACTGAGGACAGAGCCTGTACAAATCGTCAGCTTGAGTCTGTACTTGGACAGTCCTCCTTGTAACAAAACACCTCCATTCATTCACATGAGGAAGGATGAATGGGAGAAAAAAATTATCAAGGGAGACAAAAGAATTTCCTTATTATTTTACACTTTGTTCTTTCCTCTGGGAATATTTTTAAATTTTTAAACACACCTTGCACAAGGATGACTATACATTAATATCAGAACAGTTCATGATGCAAGCAAAGCTAAAATGTTTCTAAATTTGTAATATAGTCTTAAATATAGGACCATTGAAAAGCAGATTTCTACATGATAATTATATGAAAGATATTTAAGCTAAAATAGTTAGAAATAAAGGAATAAAATGTAGTTACTATACTACCATCTTTTCTTTAAAGGGATACTACTTTAAATTTCACCTAATGAGAAAGAGAATTTAATCAGAAATTTTATCCCCTCTTCTACATTTCTGAAAAGTGGAAAGTAATGAAAATCCAACAGGTAGTAAAAAAGAGTGAATAAAAGCAGAGAACTTTTAACATACTGTAGTAAAACATTAGTAGCAATATGGCACAATGGTATCATTTGATTTGATTTTACATCAGGCCTCTGAAACAGTAATACTGATGACAGTAATATTATCAACATTAACAACATAAGTCATTCAATATCATATTAATAATTTTATAGTAATAAAAGTATTAACTATATAAAACCCACACATAAAAAGCTTACCCAAAGACTTGGATGGTTGCTGTGGGGTAGAATAGAGTTACAGCCATATGAAGCCTTGTAGATATCACTTCTATGACTGATATCTATAGCCTATGACTATATCTGTATATATAAACATGATCTAAAAATGAGCACCATTTTTAATCTGATCATCTAATTCCTCCTCCCACTTTCTCTCTAATCTCAACTTTAAGAAAATTCTCCCCAAATGTGCCTTCTTCATGGGATTAATGTTACAGGTTTTTGCTAAGGCAGTTAAAGGGCACAGTCAATGGATAGGGAATGATGTAGGTTTAGCAGTAATGCTTTCAATATTTGGGAACTTAAGTGACTAAAACAAAGACCAGGGACCAGGGAGCTCCTCTGCTCTAGTGACAGCCGCAGTGAGTGGACTAGCTTGTTTATCTGTGTGACCTTTGCTGTCGTTTCTGCTGCTTAATCCTCAAGAGTTTCTGTGGGAACTGCCACTTCCCTAAATCCAATCTTCCACCATCCTAATGATTCCAAGAGGCCCTAGTATTTTTCCACTAAATCTTCTTGCTTAAAATTATTTAAAGGTATCATATTTTTTATGGCCAGTTATTTAAGGACTGTTCTCAGCTCTTTTTGTCTGAGGGTATCACATAAATAGATCCATTCCTAAAGCCCTCACAAATGAAACATAGTCTAGAAGGTGGAATTAGATCATATTTCTAATAATGGTTCTCTCCATGATCATGCTTCTCTGTATTCCCCTTTTTTACCACCTGTTGGATTTTATCATTCTACATTTCCAGCTGAGACTTTTGGGGTGATTCTACTTAGCTTCAGGTATTAGTGCTTTTAAATGGAAGTTGACTTCTTTATATATTTATAATAGTTTATGATTTTAATATATAATCAAAAATATTCAGTAAAAAAAAAAAACATAGAAAGGACAGATGCAATAATATCTTAAGCTTCAAGCAACATTAATTCTGTCCTGTACTCACATTTTTGGCTTTACAATTTTCCTTGTACATTCTTAAAGTAGACTTCTTAATACTTTATTACTTCATTAAGTGAGCCCCCTTAAACATACATCTAAATATAGTTTAATACAGATGACTGCCAACTTAGTGATATTTTAACTTCAATGTTTTTCAAATTTATGATGGTGTGAAATAAATATGCATTCAGTAGAAATTGTACTTCAGATTTTGCATTTTGATTTTTTCCTGGCCTAGAAACATGCAGGGTAGCTCTTTAGTAATACGGGGCAGTAGCTCCCAATGCCTGGAGAAGGCAATGACAACCCACTCCAGTACTCTTGCCTGCTGCTGCTGCTGCTAAGTCGCTTCAGTCGTGTCCGACTCTGTGCGACCCCATAGACGGCAGCCCACCAGGCTCCCCCGTCCCTGGGATTCTCCAGGCAAGAACACTGCAGTGGGTTGCCATTTCCTTCTCCAATGCGTGAAAGTGAAAAGTGAAAGTGAAGTCGCTCAGTCGTGTCCCACTCTTAGCGACCCCATGGACAGACTGTAGCCCACCAGGCTCCTCTATTCATGGGATTTTCCAGGCAAGAGTACTGGAGTGGGGTGCCATTGCCTTCTCCAGTACTCTTGCCTGGAGAATGCCATGGAGGGAGGAGCCTGGTTGGCTGCAGTCCATGGGTCACTAAGAGTCGGACATGACTGAGCAACTTCACTTTCACTTTCATTTATTGGAGAAGGAAATGGCAACCCACTCCAGTATTCTTGCCTGGAGAACCCCAGGGACAGAGGAGCCTGTTGGGCTGCCGTCAGTGGGGTCGCACAGAGTCGGACACGACTTATGCGACTTAGCAGCAGCAGCAGCAGCTCCCAATCAGCCAAGTGATCACAAGGATAGACAACCAATACATTTAATGACCATTCTGTATCCAGACAACCTGTTTCACTTTTCACTTTTAGTATGGTATTCAGTAAACTACCAGAGATATAAAAAAAAAAAATTTTTTTTAAAGTAGGCTTTGTGTTAGATGAATGTGCCCTAGTATAGGACCAGAAACAAAACATGTTCTGAACATTAAGCTAGGCTGACTAATTTGATTCCTGGTTTGGGGAGATCCCCTGGAGAAGGAAATGGCAACCCACTCCAGTATTCTTGCTTGGAAAATTCCAAAGACAGGGGAGCCTGGCGGGCTACAGTTCATGGGGTTGCAAAGAGTCACATGACTGAGTGACTGAGCACAAATGCACAAACTAATTTATGATATTCAGTAAGTTAGTATGTTAAACACCTTTTTGACTTTTGATATTTTCATTTACTGGAATAAAAACACATAACAATGTGTGTGTGTGTATATATATATATGTACATTTATAGGTAACCTATATGATATTTATTACTCAGTTCAGTTCAGTTCAGTTGCTCAGTCGTGTCCAACTTTTTGCAACTCCATGAATCACAGCAGGTCCCCCTGTCCATTACCAACTCCCAGAGTTTACCCAAACTCATGGGCATCAAGTCGGTGATGCCATCCAGCCATCTCATCCTCTGTTGTCCCCTTCTCCTCCTGCCCCCAATCCCTCCCAGCATTAGGGTCTTTTCCAATGAGTCAATTCTTCTCATGAGGCGGCCAAAGTATTGGAGTTTCAGCTTCAGCATCAGTCCTTCCAATGAACACCCAGGACTGATCTCTCAACAGTCTTCTCCAACACCACAGTTCAGAAGCATCAATTCTTTGGTGCTCAGCTTTCTTCATAGTCCAACTCTCACATCCGTACATGACCACTGGAAAAACCATAGCCTTGACTAGATGGACCTTTGTTGGCAAAGTAATGTCTCTGCTTTTCAATATGCTATCTGCTGCTACTGCTGCTGCTGCTGCTAAGTCGCTTCAGTCGTGTCCGAATCTGTGCAACCCCATAGATGGCAACCCACCAGGCTCCTCTGTCCCTGGGATTCTCCAGGCAAGAACACTGGAGTGGGTTGCCATTTCCTTCTCCAATGCGTGAAAGTAAAAAGGGAAAGTGAAGTCGCTCGGTCGTGTCCGACTCCTAGCAACCCCATGGATTGCAGCCTACCAGGCTCCTCCGTCCATGGGATTTTCCAGGCAAGAGTACTGGAGTGGGGTGCCATTGCCTTCTCCGATATGCTATCTAGGTTGATCATAACTTTCCATCCAAGGAGAAAGCGTCTTTTCATTTCACCATCTGCAGTGATTTTGGAGCCCCCCAGAATAAAGTCTGACACTGTTTCCACTGTTTCCCCATCTATTTCCCATGAAATGATGGGACCGGATGCCATGATCTTCGTTTTCTGAATGTTGGGCTTTAAGCCAACTTTTTCCACTCTCCTCTTTCACTTTCATCAAGAGGCTTTTGAGTTCCTCTTCACTTTCTGCCATAAGGGTGGTGTCATCTGCATATCTGAAGTTATTGATATTTCTCCCGGCAATCTTGATTTCAGCTTGTGCTTCTTCCAGCCCAGCGTTTCTCATGATGTACTCTGCATATAAGTTAAATAAGTAGGGTGACAATATACAGCCTTGATGTACTCCTTTTTCTATTTGGAACTAGTCTGTTGTTCCATGTCCAGTTCTAACTGTTGATTTATTATTAGTAGAAGTCAAATAATTACATAATTTATATTTATATAGACTATTTAAAGCTATATAATGAAATTAATTGATTCATTTTTATGTGTGTAAAGGCAATATAAATGAGACATTAGGAGGAGCCTGGTGAGCTATAGTCCATGGGGTCACAAAGAGTCTGATATGACAGGGCAAAGTGATTCTATTTTTGTACATCAATTATATACTACTGTTTGTGTTTGTTCAGCTTAAATTTTAGTTTGGCTTTGGAATATTATAACCTCATTCCATTTAAAATGGATTAATAGCTCCAAAATACAGTGAAAAAACTTGAGTATAGACTAACATAGGATTTTACAGGGACAGGTAAATTAGCAAGTATGTCAAGTATATCTTTCATACAAATGTCTGAGACAATGTTTGAGTTGGACTTCATGTCTCAGGAATCCATTCTTCTCTAATTTCCATAGTGGCCTCTGCTAGAAGATTTTGTCAAATAAATGTAATGAGGCTATCAGGGCTTTTATTTCATCATTATGCAAACACAGTGGCAAATCTAATTATATATATGTATATATATCATAATGAATTATATTTTCATGAATGCATTAGAGCTTTTCAATAAAAAGCAAAATAAGCTAAGAACAGAAAATTCAACAGAACCAAAAAGGCAGTCTTCAAAGATGATGCCCTAATATATATATATATATAGAAAAGATAAGTACATGCAATGTTATTGCCAAGACATTTATAACTTCAAAGCCAACCTGTATTCTATAAAATGAGAGAAAGAACAATGTGTGTTTACCAACATTTCTTCCTCAAATGATACTATTAGATATTTCATAACGCAAATGACACAGTGTGAAGAGCAATTGCTATCATTTGGATATGATGGTAGGTATTTCAGTTTACAGTTTAATAAATCCATTGATGTGCAGAATATGAATCATCTCCTTGCATGTGTGTATGTTGTATATAAGGGAAACTACAAAGCTTCTTTTTATCATTGAAACCCATGCTAGAGAAAGAGATAATTTTAACTGTGTCAGGCATTATGTTGAGCTGTAGGTAAGCTCAAAAGAAATGCTTCAGAACCAGTACTGACAGCATCAGCTGTTTGGGGGGCAAGATAAAATATTCCTATGTAAATAGAAGTTAGAATATAATGCCTGTTCATACATTATTTGATTATTCCAAGACAGCGACTGGTGATCAGTTGTATGCCTCATCTAGATTCAGTGCAAAAAGGATATTTAACATTTTTAATACAACCAAATCATGGCCATGGCTTATATACACAGAGCCTACTGTGCCATTCAAACAAAATAAAGCAACAGGATTTAAGTTTCCATACTGAAACACTGTGTTAAGGGAAAAAGAGATCACATAAATTTTATAAGGAGTGAAGAGATTATATATTATTTGCTCAGACCAATTAATTACTTTGAGTTCTAGTGGCTTCTTCCAAGTGGCTTCTTCTTACTGATCATTATCCAAGGAGGCAACATATCTGTTAAGCTTATAACAGCTTTCTTTGAAAAAAACTGTACACACAATTGTGTTCCTTCAGATGGCAATGTGTCTATTTGGATAATTTTTTTTTTTTTTCAATACAGTCTCCTTTGAGTTAATGCTGTATACTCTCTGGGACTGTTTTCCTTCTGAACAGTTAAACTGTATAAAAAAAATTCAAACACTTGAACTTATACTTGAAAATGTAAAATTGTAAATTGTGTATGTATAGTTGCTAAGTTGTGTCCAACTCTTTGCAACTCCATGGACTGTAGCCCACCATGCTCCTGTGTCCATGAGATTGCTGAGGCAAAATACTGGAATGGGCTGCCATTCCCTGGAGAACCAGGGGATCTTCCCAACTCAGGGATCGAACCTGCATCTCCTGCCTTGGTAGGCAGATTCTTTACTGCTGAGCCACCAGGGAAGCCCAAAATCTCATATAGTAGTGACAAGGTGTAAGAAAGGTAGATGAGAAAGCTGACCTTGAATTTGTCACACATTTCACAAAATTGGGAAATATTATTAAAATATCAGCTATCAGCTGATAATCATTTATCATAATAAGTTCTAAAATACTATACTTTATACTTAAAAACTACTTTTTAAAGTAGTTTTAAAGTATTTTTTCTAAAACTGTTGATCTCACATATGATGAATACCTTTTAAATGATCACTTACAATTTTAGTAACTAGTGATTAAGGCAACAGAAATTATCCAGCCAATGTTTTATAGTGGAGAAAATTAGTCCTTTATAGAAAAGTAACTTGAAAATAAAGTGACATTAATAAAGAAGCTAAAAATTACAGGAGAGTGGTGTAAACTCTGAGTTAAGAAATGTGTGTAGCAATGATGCTCTTCTGTTATAACAAGTCAGATTTTTATGTTTTTTATTTACTTAATTTTATCCCTTGCTAAATCTTTGTCATCTAGAACTTTACGCATTAAATATGCCAGATAGCACAATGGTTATTAAATGACTAAATTGGTGACACTTAGTCTAATCATTTGTTTTTAAAATGTAAAGAAGCTGACATGCTAACTTTTTTTTTTATATTCCAACAAGCACTTTGAAAAAATTGGAAATTCAGAAAGTGAAGTGTTTCTCTAAGATTTTAATACATTTTGAAGTATTCTGCTTATAAAATGAACATTAGAATAGCACATGAGTTAAGGGTAAAGATTCTGGAGGAAAATTGTCTTATTTTAAATTCTGACTCTATCATTCATTAGCATTACATTTGTGAAATTTCCTTAGCTAACCCATACCTTAATTACATTTTTACAAAATTAAAATTATATAGGAACAGTATAATTTATCATGGAAACTGAAATTTTTGCAAAGATAAAATGGTATAAATAGATTTCAAAAAAGTCACTCAAATGAAACACCTAAAATAATATGTAAATAAATATACCCTACACTTTGGGATGGGAATACTAGATGACATTGCCTGGCTCCTAAGAAATATGTTTGCAGGTCAACAAGCAACAGTTAGAACTGACATGGAACAATGGACTGGATCCAAATTGGGAAAAGAGTACATCAAGGCTGTATATTGTCACCCTGCTTATTTAACTTATATGCAGAGTACATCATGCAAAACAATGGGCTGGATGAAGCACAAACTGGAATCAAGATTGCCAGGAGAAATGTTAATAACCTCAAATATGCAGATGGAACCACCCTTATGGCAGAAAGCAAAGAGGAATTAAAGAGTCTCTTGATGAGGGTGAAAGAGGTGAGTGAAGAATCTGGCTTAAAACTCAGCATTCAAAAAACTAAATTCATGAGATCCAGCACCATCACTTCATGGCAAATAGATGGGGAAACAATGGAAACAGTGACAGCCTTTATTTTCTTGGGGTACAAAATCATTGCAGATGGTAATTGCAACCATGAAATTAAAAGATATTTGCTCCTTGGAAGAAAAGCTATGACCAACGTAGACAGTATATTAAAAAGCAGTGACCTTACTTTGCCAACAAAGGTCCATCTAGTCAAGGCTATAGTTTTTCCAGTGGTCATGTATAGATGTGAGCGTTGGACTGTAAAGAAAGCTGAGCACCGAAGAAATGATGCTTTTGAACTGTGGTATTGGAGAAGACTCTTGAGAGTCTCTTGGACTGCAAGGAGATCCAACCAGTCCATCCTAAAGGAGATCAGTCCTGAATATTCACTGAAAGGACGGATGTTGAAGGTGAAACTCCAATACTTTCGTCACTTGATGCGAAGAGCTGACTCATTAGAAAAAACCCTGATGCTGCAAAAGACTGAAGGCAGGAGGTGAAGGGGATGGCAGAGGATGGGATGGTTGGATGGCATCATCGACTCAATGGCCATGAGTCTGAGCAAAGTCCAGGAAATGGTGAAGGACAGGGAAGCCTCGCATTCTGCAGTTGTGGGATCACAAAGAGTTGGACATGACTGAGTGACTGAACAAAAACCTGATACTTTTGGATATACTATTGCTATACTACAAGAATATTAATGTTCTCAAAATTAATCTTCAAATTAACATTCTAGCTGGATAAAATAAAATTTCAGTATTTTTGTCAACGTTTTCCTTAATATATGCACAGAAGAATAATGGCCTTGAGGTCAACTGACAGCAAAAATGGAAACTATAGCAGATATGTGCTTAGTCACTCAGTCATGTCCAACTCTTTGCAAACCCGTGGACTGAAGTCCACCAGGCTCCTCTGACCGTGGGGATTCTCCAGGCAAGAACATTGGAGTGGGTTGTCATGCCCTCCTCCGGTAACACATAATACAAAGCCATACTATAAAAGAAAATCCTATAAAATAGGAACAAGAAAAATATGCACTCTTACAGAAAAAGAAAAGACAAAATACATAAACAAGCATCTGAAGACATGCTCAGATTAACTTGTAGTTAGGGAAATACAGATTAAAACAATTCTGGGTTCAATGAATCTCCAACAAAATGGCAAATATAAAGCTAGACAATGCCTCATGGTGATGGAGGATACAGAAACATGAACACATGCACTGAAGGTAAACTTAGGGACTGCTTAGGTCAGAAAAAATATATTTCATTGCCTTAGAAACTTATTCCTGTTTATATCTTCCTGGGAATTTTCATATAGGACATATATAAGTATGCTTATCACAATGTTAACTTTTGAGCCAAGGATTGGAGGTAATCTTGGATTTTTATCACTAGAAGAATGAATAATTAAAGCATTATAAGTGTATGCTCTAATTATGAATACATTAAAAATATCTGAGTATAAAGCTAAAGTCAGAAGGTCCTGACTTACCATTTCCATAGAAATAAATATTACTAAGAAACTGAACAAATGCAATGATCTGTATGTGTGTGTGTGTATGAGTGCACTCAGTTGCTTTCAGTCATCGTCTGATTATTTCCAATCCCATGGACTGTAGCCCTCTGTCCATGGTATTTTCCTGGCAAGTTGGAAGTCAGTTGCCATTTCCTTCTCAAGGAGATCTTCCCAACCCAGGGATCAAACCCTCATCTCCTGCATTGGCAGGTGGATTCTTTACCACTGAGCCACCTGGTAAGCCCATGTATATATACAAGCCTAAATACACCTGCCAATGGTATTTGATATTCAAAAATGGAAAACTGAGAATAAAAATTGTACTATGATATAATAAGTTTATGATGGTAATTATTGACAAGGAACACTAAAGAACACAAATTACAAGCACATTTTTTTGGATAAAATCTTAATTCATCTGCATATACATATGGATATACATATACTCATTGTCACCTACAAAGTAACACTTGTACTAACTAACACTTTGCTAGCTACCTTTGCAAGGATCATATTATAAACCGCTGCAGTTGTTGATGTTCAACACCTGATGTAAGGAGTTAAGGGTAGAGCCCAAGACTGAGGCACTCTGTGCTGCTGGACAAAATAGTGGAAAATTTCTTCAGATAGATATTTTCAGGAGATTTAAGGGCCCAATACTTGCATCTCTTCATATCCAGGAAAGCATTAAAATTTTTCATGGTGTCATCTGGTCCTCTAGACTAGTAGTAATCTTCTGCAAAAAATACGTGTTTGATTGAATGTATTCCCCACTCACCAAAATCACACATGTACTGACCTTCCGTCTACTTCCTGGGAGCAGTTTCTTAGAGATATCTGAAATGCTGTCTCTTGGTCTATACTATTGAGATTTCAAATTATCAAGTCACAATTTCTAATTTTTTTATTTTTTCCCTTAAAGTACATATATATTTCCTTTAAGCTACATACATTTTTTTTCTGTTTTCATATACTTTTTTCTTTTTCCCCTTAAAACTCAACAACAATTAAACATGCATTCAGAAATATTTAAAAACTCATGATACTCTTCAAATTTGGTTTCACCAAATTTTACTTTTCACTGATTTTGAATCAAAAAGAAAGCAAAATTACCTTCTGAATATGGAAAGAAAGGGAAATTTTCAAAAACAAACTGTCAAAGTTCTGGTTAAAACCTTTTCTATTGTTTGAGATAGAAGCAGCAAAATATTGCCTAATTTTCCAATATCAAGTTAAGGTCATACTGAAAGATTATTTCCTAAACATTCTAGATCCAACTAGGTATCTCCCTGGGTAAATTAGAAAAAGACTACTATATTATAGTGTTTTGATTCAAGTCAGATTACTAAGTTACGTCTGGAAAATCTGGATATCTTGGGTATTTGGGCTACCCTGTCCTGCCCCAGGCCCAGATATACTGACCTGTATAATCATGGAAAAGCCTTAGGAAAAATTAGGGACTGGGATGCACATGATTTGTGGCTCAGAGACCTCAGAATTTTTATGTATAATGCCAGCTGTTAGTCTCTTCTTTCTAGTGAAGATTGCCATTTTTATAATTAAATTCACTGGGGTTTCATTAAGTCCTCACGTATGTAATCTCTCTTAAAAACAAAGTTTGAAAGCACTCCCCAACTTCCACACACAAACTTGTTCATTCAACATGTTTCACTATTAGAGTCAAATTCACTATTTTGTAACATTTGCATCTTGAGCATTATATACAACAAAAATAAAACACTAACGATAATTCTCCATTTAAAGAGGGCAAACCCTAGATAAATTTTACATTGGGTTCAAGCATTAGACAAAAAATAGATAACACAATGTAGAAAAGCTAGTAAATCATTATTATTATTGAGACCTTTACTTAAAGGTTTTTGCTATTTTTGGAATAATTAGCTATGTAATCATAATTTATCATTACATTAAGAACTGAAACATTCAATTAGTATTCATAAAATGGGTACTGTGCATGTCGGTGTAGGACACTACATAATAAGTTTACAGAGGTTAAAAAAAAAGCTTCTCCTTGAAGACAATTTGGCTAGAACATCTTCTAAGTCCCTTACTATTCTACAGTGCTAAAGTCTACAATGTAATTCTAACAGAGGATTAAGTATTACTTGTTTTCTTTTTATTGTACCTGCTGTGTGACCTTAGGAAAATGATTTAAACCATTTGAATATTAGTTTCATTATCTGTAACTCAAAGTCATGGTGAGGATTATTCTGAAAATAAATGCAAAGTACTGTGCATGTTATGCTTATTCATGACAGCATTTTGATACTTTCAATTTTATTTTGCATCTTAATATAGGGAATATTGGAAAAGACTCTGATGCTGGGAGGGATTGGGGGCAGAAGGGGATGACAGAGGATGAGATGGCTGGATGGCATCACCGACTCGCTGGACATGAGTTTGAATGAACTCCGGGAGTTGGTGGTGGACAGGGAGGCCTGGTGTGCTGTGATTCATGGGGTCACAAAGAATAGGACATGACTGAATGACTGTACTGAACTGAACTGATAGTGCATATACAATTTTAAAAATAATGCATTATGAAAATAGTGCACAAAGTTAAATGACTTTATCTAGTGAAGCCAGGACAATAATATTGTGACATGAAAGTACTTTTAGTTTTTTAACTTATAGTGACAACAGATTAAAGCCAAAATCATATCATCCTTGATAAAATTAATGGGGAATAAAGTTTAGGAAGTAACAAGCAAGCAATCATCAAATAAACAACAAAAGTATCAGCAAATGTATAATTCATATGTCCTGGCTACTTATATTGTTTCGTACTTTGTTATTACTCTGTATGTGAATAAATGTGTATCCTAACAAATATCCTCTTCAATGTTTCTATGTAGTGACCTTCACAAAGGAAAAATAAATTCGAAGTGTTTTCAGTCCATTAATGGGGTCATGAGAGTGAGCCCTGGCACAAATATTTTATTAGAAAAGCAAGTGAGTTATATTTATTAGAGTGCAACATTAAATTATTACAATGCTTTATAATGGAAAAGGTAATTTGAAGATATAATCACTGTTTCAAGCTATTAACAAATTTTCATTATTATTCTTTATTCAATTTCCTACTCTAATTTGGTTTTCCAACTGCAGAAATGATTCTTAGACTTAAAAGCTTTTATTCCAAATTCAAGAGCGAAAAGAACCACAATAGCAAACCAAAGGCAGTTTCTTTTTACTTACTTTTGCTATTCTTCAGTGTGAATAGGCAGGATAATGTGAACTATTTTTATTAAGAAGACCAGATAATGAATGATTTAGATGAAAAAAAAAAAAAAAAAAGACTGTTCTCTTACTCATAAAAGCAGATCACAGAACTAATAATCTTCTCCTTAACTCTCATATACAGTAGGGATATGCATTCATCTTAGTATTTTCATTGTATGACAATGGCTAAAATCAGTTTTTTTTTGGTTATTGTCTATGTACTTTATTCTCCTTACATTTTCACATAGGATTATCATTCATTAAAGGAGAAGTATCATGCTTTCTCTGTGTGTGTGTTTGAAAAGAAAAGAAACAAAAACTGCTGCTATAATGCATGTAAAAAAGAAAGCTAATCTTATATGATACATTCATTAAATGTTTTGAAAGGATTATAGACAGCAAGCACCATATTTTGAAAGATGATAAATGAACGTCTGAGTAAAGTTATACTTGCTTAAAGTTACATAGCAAAGTTATTATCTACAATTTAGGACCCCAATGCCTAATTCCAAAACAAATGTTATGTCCATAGACCACCATGCCACAAAAACATGAAAAATCAAATTAAAAATATATATTCTATACATTATGAGAAATATATTTCTACATGAAAGATATTTTTAGATATTTATTCATTTATTCAACAACCTACTTTAGACAGACTGTCATTGATGCTGAAACAAAGGCATGAATAATATGGACAAGTTTTTCCTGTCATGGAGTTTCTACTGTGGTGAGAGAAAAACAGAATAAACAAATATTTAAACACTGTATATTTTAGATATTAATAGATCCCATAGGGGAAATATAATTTAGTACAATGGAGAATTACAGAAGAAAGTATTTTCAGGAGAATAGTCAATGGAGAACCCATCCACATAGTGATATTTAGAAGTTAGACTCCAATACTTTGGCCACCTGATGCGAAGGACTGACTCATTTGAAAAGACCTTGATACTGGGAAAGATTGAAGGCAGGAGAAAGGGATGACAGAGGATGAGATGGTTGGATGGTATCACTGACTCAATGGACATGAGTTTTAGTAAACTCTGGGAGTTGGCGATGGACAGGGAGGCCTGGTGTGCTGCAGTCCATGGGGTCGCGAAGAGTCGGACATGACTGAGCGACTGAACTGAGCTGAACTAGACTTAAATGGTAATATTTGAAAGAATCAAATATGCTTGCATTGAAAAAAAAGAATCCGAGACAAAATTGAATAGCTGCTGCAAACATTTGGCTCTCGTGCCTAAAGGGTCTGCTGATATACTTGGTATCATAACATGAAAAATCAAAAATGGTTTTGTATTTTCAGTTTGGGCAACTGGACTGGAGCTATGGATATACAAAACACACAGAAAGGAAATGATTTGGGGAGGTCAAGTACTGTGGAGATTTAATAGCTTTGATGGGAATCTATTAAGTTTCTGATATCTATGCAAATTAACATTAAGTAGGTAGTTGAGTAAGGGGGAAAGGCACAGAAATATATATATATATATATATATATATACACACACATACATATTAAGACAAGGAGACAAATTAAGATAGCTTGAAGAGAAGATTTAAAGTGAGAAAAAATAATTAAACCTGACTTCCTTCTACTATTTGGAGGAAAAAACTCAAGAGATTGAAAATGAATGGCTCATAAGGAAAGAGAGAATAGTATTTTTCTTGGAAGAGAAGACAAGCCTCAAGAAAACAAATTAATCAACTGCTTCTACTTCTAAAAGCACACAATTTTGACTATTAGCATGTATGCTGGAAGTACAGGTATCTTTGGTAATCTCAGTAAACCTGATAAAAGCACAATTGTTGGTGGAATTATGAAAATGAGAAGTTGAATTGAAGACTGAAATACAGCAAGGTCTTGCTGTGAATATTAGTAAAAATAGTGGTAAAAATCACTGATATCAACATGGGATAGAGGAAGATATTTTTTTCTTTTTCAAATAGAAAATGCTAGACTCTGATTTCATACTGATAAAACTGATCCAGAAGAGACGGGAAAGAATGAGGACAGTGACACAAATGAAATGTTCTCTAAAAGAGGAATGTATTTGGATTATGAGAAAGTGAGCCTCCCAAAGAACAGTGGCACAATATAAATGGTAAAACTAAACAAACCGGAGAGAACATGATTGAATAGGAAATGGCAACACACTCCAGTATTCTTGCCTGGAGAACCCCAGGGATGCGGGAGCCTGGTGGGCTTCCGTCTATGGGGTCGCACAGAGTCGGACACGACTGAAGTGACTTAGCAGCAGTAGCAGCAGTGATTTTTTAGTACTGAAAAGATGTGGACGATCCTATATAATTGATCCAATGTTTTCAATTTGTTACATTCAGTTTGTCTTTCAATAAATATATTTTGGATTAAACTGTGTGGAGAAGGAAGTGAAAAAGCAGATTTGTGTCATATAGCCTACATTCGAATGGGAGGAGGCATACAATAAAAATATATTTAATACTATATAAGCTTGTGATAAATGTTATGAAATAAAAAAAAAAATAAAGCTCAGTTGAGAGGACAGTGATGGAGTTGCTATTTTATATGCAGTGTTTAAAGAAAGCCTCTCAATGGGGATGACATTCAAACACTGATTAATGAAATGATAAAACATGCTATATGTTTTCTGCGGGACAGTGTTTAAAGAGAAAAAGTAGCAAGTCCAGCGACAATGAGGTGCCTTTAGTCAGTTTCAAGAACAGCAGAGAGTCTGTTACGGCTGCAGCAGAAGTAGAGTGGAAAAGACTGGCAAGAAATGTGATCTGAGTGGTGGCAAGAAGTTCATTCAGAGCTTTATAGGCCGTGCAAGAAAATCGAGATTTTCGTGAAGTTCAAATGGGAGAAGGAGGAAACTTTTAAGCAAAGTAGTGAAACGATCTAATGTATATTTTAAAAGAATTTACAAGCCTTGTGAATGAGAATACTTTTTAAGAAGGGAAATGGTCAAGCCAGGTGAATGGGTAAAGGGTCTAAAGCAGATAATTAATCAGAGAAAACAGCTGTAGGTGGAGGACATTATGAAATCCAATGTCCTTGTAAAGCAATTTACAAATCGAGACATGCAGAAACCTGGGGAAGCATGGGTGGATTTAGAGTTTGCAAGGTTTGAAGTTTGACTTTATGTCCCAGTTTCACCCTGTTTTTGTAATGTGATTACATTAATGTAATGCTTCTTTTCACTTTTAAAAGTATCTAGATTTGGAAAATTAAGTATACATGCATCCAAAGTTAAGAGTAAAAGAGGTCCTCTACTAATATATGCAAATGATTTTTACAGCTTAGCCAAAAAAAAACAGGTAGTAATGTAAACTTTTGTGTGTGTGCATGTGTGCATGTGTGTGAGTGAGTGTATACCGAGTGTATCTTGAAAAACAGGATAGAGGTCTATGGTAACTTTGGAGAATAACTTAAGAGTAATGGAACACAGTTATATGGGAATGTATGTTTATCTGTAATTTTAAAATCCTTTAACTCAGTATACAATCATAATGAAATACAAACAAATATATAATTCTTATATTTTATAGTTAACCTTATTAGTGAAATCTTAGTTTAAAATTATGGTAGTACATTCCCTCCAAGGTGAGTACCTTGGTTCAATTCTAAAAATATACATAAATGGCCTGATGACATGAATGAAAAGCTCACTTTTTATCACAGGTACACACTCACACATACATATGTCTGATACTGTGTGTATTCTGAAATTTTATTTGGTATCCTCAATGAGACTATATGAAGTAAAAAACCTCATAGTTCTTTATTAACTTAGGAAGATTCCTGATAATTTGACTTGCTTCCTATAGTAATCACAGTTAATATTAACTCCATAATTGAAATAAATCGACAAAGAGATTAAATGCTTCACATTATTTAAATTAGTAAATTTATACATCGACACTGTGTATATGTGATTATGTTTATAACTACTTTATGAAGGAAGAGTAAATATGAGGAGCTATTTAATAAAATTATATTTGGCAGACAAGTTTAAATTATTACTACATTCTTCAGTTGCATATTTTTTGGCATCTGCTGGTACATATATAATTAATTTTGTGATCATCGTGAAGTAGCTGGAAGGAAACAATCTGCAAACTCAACTCTGCAGCAATGTCTACCTTATAAATATCAAAGACAGAAGTTAAACTCAAATGAAGAATAAATAAGCCTCCTCCATAATTGACTACATAATAAGGCTATATTTTTAAGACAGCATTTCTTAGAAATAGTTCCATTTTTCATGTTTACCTAAAGCTACAGTGCATCAAAATGCTCAGAATTACAAGAGAGATTCTTATTCAAGTGAGGAAAGGCAAGTGATACACAAAAACAAAATACTTTTGGAAAAATATCTCTGTTTGAAAGCAAATTAAATTTGGTTTAAAAATAATGAAGGGAAGAATAGGTCAGGAAAATATACACATTCATCATAATTATTATATGATGTTTGATATAAAGTCACCTCTTGTGTTAATATTAAATTAAATGGCACATACTGTTTGAATGTTGAAATTTAATTGCAAAAATAGAAAATAAATTCAGTAGCATACCCTTCTATAATTTCTGTTTAAAAAATTTATTATTTTTATACATGTTACCAAAATAGAAAATATATGTTCATAAAAGATTACTAACAGGCAGAGATTTATAGCATTTTTTTCCATAATGAAAAGCACAAAAGAGACTGTCTAAATTATGGGACCAAAGAAAAGCATCACTTGGCTCTGATGCTGTAATAACACTGATAATCAAATAAAGGGATTTCATTTCTTTAGTGACTATATTCAAATGAAACATAAATGAAATCTCCAGATCATCCAGATTCAGTTCCCAGCTCTGCAATTTCTTTCTACATGATATATCGGAAGCTACTCAACCTGTGATCCTGTCATTACAGTAAAAGAATACTATCCACTTGAGAATATGATTTTGGGAATTGTAGTTCAGCCTATTGTTTGAAAGATTTAAGGAAGTTTCTCAGACTTTTCTGATAATAGGTGTCTATTTCAATGTGAGGAGAAGGCAATGGCACCCCACTCCAGTACTCTTGCCTGGAAAACCCCATGGACGGAGGAGCCTGGTAGGCTGCAGTCCATGGGGTCGTGAAGAGTCAGACATGACTGAGCAACTTCACTTTTACTTTTCATTTTCATGCATTGGAGAAGGAAATGGCAACCCACTCCAGTGTTCTTGCCTGGAGAATCCCAGGGATGGGGAAGCCTGCTGGGCTGCCGTCTATAGGGTCGCACAGAGTTGGACACGACTGAAGCGACTTAGCAGCATTTCAATGTGAAATAGAGTTCACAAGTGAGAAAATTATGCAGGGGGGCAAACACCTCTAGTAGAATTTAAAACCTTCTTAAAATCTACTCCTCTATACAAGTGATAAGAACATAGGCAAAATGCCTAAATCAACCTCTTCATAATTCTGGAAATTTACCAAAATGTGCAATTATTACAGGATTATTTACACATGAAAAAAAAAAAGCTGCATTTTATAATGAACAGTGAGCTTTGTAACTTCTTAACTTGTCAATATTCATCTTCCTCTTTCAACTCCACAGAACACTTGAAAATCAACACAGTAGTAGCTATGAAATTGGCAGCCCAGGAGCCACTGGGGAAGTGGTATGCAGAGGTTGTCTAGAGCACTATCAAAAGCCACATTACTACAGAGATGTCTCCCAAGATCATGGCTGCTGTGAATTGGCAGCCCAGAAGTGTTTGGATAGCCTCATTTGTTCAAGCTGGTATCACGAACGGAGACAATTTTGATGTTAAACAATAGCCACCAATTTCTTTGACAACCACAACCCAGGGGATAGGGTTTTTCTTATTGAGTAAGGTATGTTTCAAGCCAAATAATAAGCCCTATAAAAGAGACTTTTCCAGAAAGCAGCCATACAGATCAAATATTGACATTACTTGTGGTTTCACGCAACAAGCAATGCATAGTTTAGAAATCTGGTACAGGAAAGTCTCTAAACAAAGAGTTACTACAATTAAACTTTTTTCTGTGATGAGAACAGCTTTCCAGGCTTGTTATATTTTATTACTTAAAATATTCAGGTTTCAACTACAATTTAAGAGATATGTAAAAATAGTTTGTCCCATACACAGATGAAAAACAAAATGGTCAATAGAAATTCTTTCTTTGAGGGGGCACAGAAGTTGCAATTATGACAGAAAAATGTAAATATTATAAGGATTTTCAAGGAAATAAAGGAAAGAAAAGAGAACTAAGAAAAAATAAATTATCTAAAGAAGTTAAGAAGTATATGAGAATGATATCTCACAAGAGAGTAATAATAAAGTTAAAATAGTATAAAAACAACCAGATAAAAATTCCAGAGTTGAAAAACACAGTACCTGAAATGAAAACTTTACGAGTATGGCATAACAGCAATTTGAGTAATCAGCAGAAATAATAGACACACCAAAAGATAGATCCATCGATATTAATCAGTTTAAGTACTAGAAAGAAAAAGAAGAAAATACTGACTTACCAACAGCATACCAATATATGTATAATGGGCCCTCAGAAAAAGAAGAGCATAAGAAAGGAACTTACATTGTATTTGAAGTAATATTGGGCAAAAAAATGTCTCAAATTTGATAGTAAGAATTAATTGGTACATTTGTGAGTCTTGAAGGACTCCAAGTAGGATTAAGTTAAAGATGTATGTGTGCTAAGTCTCATCAGTTGTGTCTGACTCTTTGTGATACTATGCACTGTAGCCCAACAGGCTTCTGTGTCCTTGGGATTCTCCAGGCAATAATACTGGAGTGGGTTGCCATGCCCTCTTCCAGGGGATCTTCCTGACCCAAGGATCAAACCTGTGTCTCTTATGTCTCCTGCATTGGCAGATGGGTTCTTTACCACTTGTGTCACTTGGTAGCCCCAGATTAAAGATATCCATACCTAAATTCATACTTGTCAAAAGTTAAAAACAAAGAAAAAGTCTTAAAAGCAATAAGAAAAAATGACATTACTTACAATCAATGCTCAATCAGATTCACAGTTAATATCTCATCAGAAACCATGGAATCCAGATGGCAGGGAGATGATCTACTCAAAGTACTGAAAAAAGGAGACTATCAAATAAAAATTTTATATCTAGCAAAATCTTTTAACATTGAGAGAGAAATGAAGTCATTACCAGAGAAACAATGGCAGAAAAATTGCTCCTAGCACACTGACCTACAAGAAATAGTAACAGGAGTATTTTGAGCCCAATACTTTTCTTGAATGACACACAGAACTCAGGAAAATGAAGGTTATAGCTTTATTATAATGGAAGATTTAAAACAGAACAAGTCAAAGTGAGAAACACACTTGGGTTGAGGTCTGAGTGGGTCCTAAACATGAGTCTGCTCACTGCTCCCTGGGATATTGCCCTTCCAGCACACTGATATGTAATAATGTGCATGGAGTACTTCCAATTGGGGATGCTCTTCTGAGCATGTTGTCCAAAGTTTCCATAGGGGTTTCATATATAAGCATGAGTAATAGAATAATTGACCATTTGACTGAAGTCAATCTCTAAATCCCATACCTTCCCCAAAGTTTGGCCCACTATCACATGACTCTGAGCATCAATCTGACTGGTCTTTCAGCTGTAGCCAGCTTCCATCTTGAGTCATCTTTTAATTTTTCAGGGCTCACCATGAATAACAAATACACTCCTACAACTTGAAAAATTCCAAAGATTTAAAAGATGTCACCCAGAAGCCAGGTACAAAGGCCAACTAAATTCTTCATTATAGAGGAATTAACATGGCAATTCAATGGGAAATTGAATTTTTTTAAAGCTTTAAAATTAAAAAAAATTTTTTTCAACAGATTGTATTGGAACAAATGGTTGTGTGTGTGGGTGCACAGTTGCTTAGTGGTGTCCAGTTCTTTGTGACCCCATGGACTGTAGCCTGCCAGTCTCTTTTGTCCCTGGGATTTTTCAGGCAAGAAGACTAAGGTGGATTGCTATTTCCTCCTCCAGGGGATCTTTCTAAACTGGGGATCAGACTCCTGTCTCCTGCATTTCCTGCATTGTCAGATGGATTCTTTACCACTGAGTCACCAGGGAAGCCTCAGACACATGGATATCTTCACTCAAGAGAATGAAGATATACACATTTCTCCCACCATACACAAAAACTAATTGCAAATGTATCAGAGAATTACATGTAAGAACTAATGTTATAGAGACTTTAGAAGAAAACACAAAAGTAACTTTGGATTAGACAAGGGTTTCTTAGATAATACATCAAAATCAAAAGTGACAAAAGAAGAAAAATAAGTAATCAGATTTTAGTAAATTTCACAATGTTTGCCACCAAGGGAAACATGAAACCACAGAATGGCAGAAGTATTTATAAATAATACATGTGATAAGGGATTTGCATTTAGAATTTGTAAAAAACTCATGATTCAATAGCAACAACTAAGACAAATAATCCAATTAAACAATAAGCAAAGGATCTGAATAAACTTTTCTCCAAAGAAAATGTACAAATGGAAAATAAGCACATCCAAATATGTTTAATATAATTAGTCTTTGGAGAAATGCAAACTGAAACCATGATGAGATATCAGTTCATATCCACTAGGAAGAATATAAGGAAAACAAACAGGAAATGGTAAGTGTTAGTAAGAAGAGGGATGGGAAGTAAGTCTTCATGGGTACAATAATTTAGGGGGAAAATAATACAAATTTTCTAAAATTAGATTGTGGTCTGGCAACTCTGCTAATGAAATAGAATTTCATTGAATCCTATGATTTAATAAGATAACTTTAGTACCAGAGTATCAAAGCTTTTACTAAATATCTATTTATTTTTACACAGTATACATATTCATTATTGTCAGGCAGGTTCTTTTCCACTATCTCCACCTGGGAAGCCCCCATACAAATTATTGTGATTTGTCACTAAAGTGAAGTAGCTCAGTCATGTCTGACTCTTTGCAACGCCATAGACTGTAGCATACCAGGCTCCCCCATCCATGGGATTTTCCAGGCAAGGGTACTGGCGTGGGTTGCCATTTCCTTCTCCAGAGGATCTTCCCAACCCAGGGATCGAACCTGGGACTCCCACATTGCAGGCAGATGCTTTACCATCTGAGCCACCAGGGAAGCTTACTCTTGTGACCCCATGGATGGGATCCATTAAATTAGTGTTGAGTCCAGTATGTTAGTTTAAATTGTAATTTGCATGGACAAGTTGCCAATAAGACCCTTGCAGATAAGAAGTTATCTAAATGCATAACCTTATTTTAAGGTGGCATATATGCCCATCCTTCATGAAGACGTTGTAGCTTCACAACAAAGCAGTTGAATGGCAGGTGGCGGGGGGGGGGGGATGTTTAGTTTTAAAATGTCCTGAAACCTAGTGTTTTATTTTTGATTCATTTCCTTTGCTGACTTCTTGGATCTTATTCTCTGCTCTTTCTTTTCCTGTTGCAGTAAATATAGTTTTCTGTCATTGGGTCTTACTTAATATTAGGATCTCTTCTTCAACAAACTCCAGTTTCCATGTACTATTTGAATTGCAAATGTTTTTCTGCATGGCTTTAACTCTCCATCAGAACTGAGAGCTTCCCAAAGCTTTTAGAGTACAGAACATAATTGGTTTTGTTGAATTGACTCCATTGCTTTGTTAAATCTCAATACGATCCAAGAAGAACCTGATGCTTTTATTCAGGAAACAATGTTCTGATTTTTTTTATCAGTCAAGTATTTGTGGGTTGTAAGATAGATGCGTTTGTAAACTGGGAACAAGTTCACTGTTCAGAGCTTTATAATATTGCCTGGGCTCCCCAGGTGGTTCAGTGGTAAAGAATCTACCTGCCAATGCAGGAGATGCAGGATATGCACATTTGATCCATGGCTCACTAAGATCCCTTGGAGAAGGAAATGGCAACTCACCTCAGTATGCTTGCCTGGGGAATCCCATGAATATAGAAGCCTGGTGGGCTACAGTCCATGGGGTCACAAAAAGTTGGACATGTCTGCACAACTGAGAACATAATATTAACTTCCAAGTGTCCTATGGTTGAATTAGAAATGCTAGCCATTTACACTCCACTCAGGAATTTTTGTGTTTGTGACATGGGTCCATAAAAAAAAAAAAAAAAAGGCACATTCTTGAAAGAAAACATCAGTATTACAGAAGTATAATGAATGAGGAACACTGAATTCAATGGCCACATTAAAAATAAAATAATAACAGTTGGAGTTCTTACTAGGACTTCACTCTCTGATCACATTTAGCCTTTTAATTCTGGAATGTTGAGGATCAGTAGAAAAGTTTAAAGCAAAACCATGTGAATAGAGAGGATCCTATGGTTTAGGTGCACTGAACTCTTTAATAAATTGAAGACAGCAATAGAATACCTTAGAATGAGACCATTGGCATTAACTAGTAAAAAACTGATCTGCAAATGAAAATTAGTTTGCATTCCCACCAACAGTGTAAGAGGATTCCCTTTTCTCCACACCCTCTCCAGCATTTGTTGCTTGTAGACTTTTGGATCACAGCCATTCTGACTAGTGTGAAATGGTACCTCATTGTGGTTTTGATTTGCATTTCTCTGATAATGAGTAATGTTGAGCATCTTTTCATGTGTTTGTTAGCCATCTGTATGTCTTCTTTGGAGAAATGTCTATTTAGTTCTTTGGCCCATTTTTTGATTGGGTCGTTTATTTTTCTGGAATTGAGCTGCAGGAGTTGCTTGTACATATTTGAGATTAGTTGTTTGTCAGTTGCTTCATTTGCTATTATTTTCTCCCATTCTGAAGGCTGTCTTTTCACCTTGCTTGTAGTTTCCTTAGTTGTGCAGAAGCTTTTAAGTTTAATTAGGTCCTATTTGTTTATTTTTGCTTTTATTTCCAATATTCTGGGAGGCGGGTCATAGAGGATCTTGCTGTGATGTATGTAGGAACGTGTTTTGCCTATGTTCTTCTCTAGGAGTTTTATAGTTTCTGGTCTTACATTTAGATTTTTAATCCATTTTGAGTTTATTTTTGTGCATGGTGTTAGAAAGTGTTCTATGCTATGCTAAGTCACTTCAGTCGTGTCCGACTCTGTGCGACCCCATAGACGGCAGCCCACCAGGCTCCCCTGTCCCTGGGATTCTCCAGGCAAGAACACTGGAGTGGGTTGCCATTTCCTTCTCCAATGCATGAAAGTGAAGTCGTTCAGTTGTGTTGGACTCTTCGCGACCCCATGGACTGCAGCCTACCAGGCTCCTCCGTCCATGGGATTTTCCAGGCAAGAGTACTGGAGTGGGGTGCCATTGTTCTAGTTTCATTCTTTTACAAGTGGTTGACCAGTTTTCCCAGCACCACTTGTTAAAGAGATAGTCTTTTCTCCATTGTATATTCTGGCCTCCTTTGTCAAAGATAAGGTGTCCATAGGTGCTTGGATTTATCTCTGGGCTTTCTATTTTGTTCCATTGATCTATATTTCTGTCTTTGTGCCAGTACCATACTCTCTTGATGACTGTGGCTTTGTAGTAGAGCCTGAAGTCAGGCAGGTTGATTTCTCCAGTTCCTTTCTTCTTTCTCAAGATTGCTTTGGCTATTTGAGGTTTTTGTATTTCCATACAAATTGTGAGATTATTTGTTCTAGCTCTGTGAAAAACACCATTGGTAGCTTGATAGGGATTGCATTCATCACAGCACTGTTTATAATAGCCAGGACATGTAAGCAACCTAGATTTCCATCAGCAGATGAATGGATAAGAAAGCTGTGGTACATATATACCATGAAGTATTACTCAGACATTAAAAAGAATACATTTGAATCATTTCTAATGAGGTGGATGCAACTCGAGCCCATTATACAGAGTGAAGTAAGCCAGAAAGAAAAACACCAATAGAGTATGCTGCTGCTGCTGCTAAGTCACTTCAGTCGTGTCCAATTCTGTGTGACCCCATAGACGGCAGCCCACCAGGCTCCCCCGTCCCTGGGATTCTCCAGGCAAGAACACTGGAGTGGGTTGCCATTGCCTTCTCCGAAGCATGAAAGTGAATAGTAAAAGTGAAGTCGCTCAGTTGTGCCCAACTCTTAGCAACCCCATGGACTGCAGCCTACCAGGCTCCTCCATCCATGGGATTTTCCAGGCAAGAGTACTGGAGTGGGTTGCCATTGCCTTCTCCACCAATACAGTATACTAACTCATATATATGGAATTTAGAAAGATGTTAACGGTAACCCTGTATGCGAGACAGCAAAAGAGACACAGATGTATAGAACAGTCTTTTGGACTCTGTGGGAGAGGGAGAGGGTAGGATGATTTGGGGGAATGGTATTGAAACATGTATAATATCATATATGAAACAAATCACCAGTCCAAGTTCTATGCATGATACTGGTTGCTTGGGGCTGGTGCACTGGGATGACCCAAAAGGATGGTATAGGGAGGGAGGTGGGAGGGGGGTTCAGGATGGGGAACACATGTACACCCGTGGTGGATTCATGTTGATGTATGGCAAAACCAATACAATATTGTAAAGTAATTAACCTCCAATTAAAATAAATAAATGTATATTAAAAAAAATGAAAATTAGTTATTTAGTACAGATTCTTTAAAGCAGGGCAAGTAATCTTGCAGACATTGAGTTCTGTACTTACAGCAGAAGCCAGTTAGCAAATGGAGGGAGAGGATAATACAGAACACAGACATAGACACAAGACCAAAAAGTGAGAAAAACTAGCCAATTCCTTGGCAAAGAGGCCAAGTGGGGAAGTTTTAACAATGAAGAAGAAAAAAAAAAAAAAAAACTATATATGCTTTGTCCGTGGATACTGTATTTGTGCAAGCCTCCTCTTATTAATGATATTATAACAAGAGAAAACCGAAAATATATAATGAAGTTAGGGGGTAAACAGGGGAGGGACAATAACTTGTTCAGTTATACTATTTCTTGAAGGTAAGACTAAACTCTTCCCAATTTACAATTCAATAAATAAAATGCATATGTTTGTTTCTCCAAATATTGCCTGGAGATGGACATGACTGACACTGGGGATTCTTTTGGAGAGAAAATAATGTAATTTCTGGTTTTGTTTACATGTACCAATGACTCTCAAGATATTTTCAACAGTAGAACTGTATTCAATGCCATGTTGCCTACTGATACATTTTGTTTCTTATCTCTACTCTACCCTCTTTTGCTGCAAAAGTTATCTGTGTATAAAAGTTACAGTCATATTTTGCAGTTTAAGTTTTTGTTTGTTTGTTTGTTTGTTTTGGCTTGTTTTGTTTTAGAGGAATGGAATTTAGTATCTGTTAATATTCAGAAATGTTATGGACCTAACAGAAGCAGAAGAAATTAAGAAGAGGTGACAAGAATACACAGAAGAACTGTACAAAAAAGATCTTCATGACCCAGATAATCACGATGGTGTGATCACTGACCTAGAGCCAGACATCCTGGAATGTGAAGTCAAGTGGGCCTTAGAAAGCATCACTACGAACAAAGCTAGTGGAGGTGATGGAATTCCAGTTGAGCTATTTCAACTCCTGAAAGATGATAATGTGAAAAGGCTGCACTCAATATGCCAGTAAATTTGGAAAACTCAGCAGTGCCCATAGGACTGGAAAAGGTCAGTTTTCATTCCAATCTGAAAGAGAGGCAATGCCAAAGAATGCTCAAACTACCGCAAAATTGCACTCATCTCACACGCTAGTAAAGTAATGCTCAAAATTCTCCAAGCCAGGCTTCAGCAATACGTGGACCATGAACCTCCAGTTGTTCAAGCTGGTTTTAGAAAAGGCAGAGGAACCAGAGACCAAATTGTCAACATCTGCTGGATCATCAAAAAAGCAAGAGAGTTCCAGAAAAACATCTATTTCTGCTTTATTGACAATGCCAAAGCCTTTGATTATGTGGATCACAATAAACTGTGGAAAATTCTGAAAGAGATGGGAATACCAGACCACCTGACCTGCCTCTTGAGAAATTTGTATGCAGGTCAGGAAGCAACAGTTAGAACTGGACCTGGAACAACAGACTGGTTCCAAATAGGAAAAGGAGTACGTCAAGGCTGTATATTGTCACCCTGCTTATTTAACTTATATTCAGAGTTCATCATGAGAAATGCTGGGCTGGAAGAAGCATAAGCTGGAATCAAGATTGCTGGGAGAAATATCAATAACCTCAGATATGCAGATGACACCACCCTTATGGCAGAAAGTGAAGAGGAACTAAAAAGCCTCTTGATTAAGGTGAAAGAGGAGAGTGAAAACGTTGGCTTAAAACTCAACATTCAAAACGAAGACCATGGCATCCAGTCCCATCACTTCACGGGAAATAGATGGGGAAACAGTGGAAACAGTGTCAGACTTTATTTCTGGGGGCTCCAAAATCACTGCAGATGGTGATTGCAGCCATGAAATTAGAAGACGCTTACTCCTTTTCCAAGGAGTGGAAAGTTATGACCAACCTAGATAGCATATTCAAAAGCACAGACATTACATTGCCAACAAAGGTCCATCTAGTCAAGGCTATGGTTTTTCCAGTGGTCATGTATGGATGTGAGAGTTGGACTGTGAAGAAAGCTGAGCACCGAAGAATTGATGCTTTTGAACTGTGGTGTTGGAGAAGACTCTTGAGAGTCCCTTGGACTGCAAGGAGATCCAACCAGTCCATTCTGAAAGAGATCAGCCCTGGGATTTCTTTGGAAGGAATGATGCTAAAGCTGAACCTCCAGTACTTTGGCCACCTCATGTGAAGAGTTGACTCATTGGAAAAGACCCTGATGCTGGGAGGGATTGGGGGCAGGAGGAGAAGGGGACGGCAGAGGATGAGATGGCTGGATGGCATCACTGACTCGTTGGACGTGAGTCTGAGTGAACTCTGGGAGTTGGTGATGGACAGGGAGGCCTGCGTGCTGCGATTCATGGGGTTGCAAAGAGTCGGACACGACTGAGCAACTGAACTGAACTGAACTGAATATTCAGATACTACAATCTCTTTTTTAACTTTGATATAAAAATACCATATAGTACATGACATGAGCCTGAAGTGTATTTTGTCTTCTACTTTACAATAACCACATAGCAAGCATGTTTTGTCCAAAATATAAGTTCTAAATGTTTTGGATTAACCTGCCTTTAGACAAACCTAGACAGCATATTAAGAAGTAGAGACGCCACTTTGCGACAAAGGTCCTTATAGTCAAAGCTATGGTTTTTCCAGTAGTCATGTACACATGAGAGAATTGGACCATAAAGAAGGCTGAGCAGCAAAGAATTGATGCTCTCAAACTGGTCTGGAGAAGACTCCCGAGAGTCCCTTGGACTGCAAGGAGATCAAAGCAGTCAATCCTAAAGTAAATTATCCCTGAATATTCATTGGAAAGACTGATGCTGAAGCTGAAGCTCCAGTACTTTGGCCACCTGATGTGAAGAGCCAGTCATTGGAAAAGACTGATGCTGAGAAAGATTGAAGGCAGGAGGAGAAAGGGACAACAGAGAATGAGATGGTTGGATGGCATCACCGACTCGTTGGACATAGGTTTGAGCAGGCTCCGGGAGATTGTGATGGACAGGGAAGCCTGGTGTACTGTAGTCCATGAGGATGCAAAGATTTGGACACAGCTGAGTGACTGAACAACAAAGTTAGGAACAGAAGTAAACAGAAGAAATGTAACATGAATATAAAGGAGATTAATAACCTACATATTGACTACTTGCTAACAATTTATATGTGCATACGTAAATATAATATTCAAAATGTTTCACCCTCTGAAGCCCTGTTTTAATATGTGTTTCTATATTGGAGAGAACCAATTATCTTTAATATAGAAACTTATGTCAGTTTACCTTGTTTAGTGGATTAAATATATAAAATATATTAAAATTTCTATTAAATAAACAAAATAGAAAATGAAGATATAAAACTATTTTAATATCACCCCAAAATATTTACTATATACTTGACCTCTAACAATGGATGATTTTCAATAATTCAAGTGATGAATCAAAATGTTGATTGTTTTAAAAGGCCTCCAATATGGTACAAATATGTGAAAAGTAATAGGGACGAACAAATGACTTCATATTATATATATTTATTTTACTTTAGCTTTTATGCCCTGTTGCCTGCACATACTGATGTCAGCTCTTCACTTTTTGTAAAAGAATATTACCTACATCTTGAAATATATAGGATAGCCTATTCTCAAGGCTCTGACCTTTAAGCTTGCAGCATCTTTCCATTCATATGGAGATAAAAAAGGTTGCAGAACAGAAACTATCATTTGTTTTGTTGGAGGTTTATAGGAACTTCACGTCCTGACCTATGTGGACAGCTGCAAGAACAAAGGATTTCTGCATCAAGAAGTTACCAACAACTAACCACTGCCCCTTCCCTTTTCAGTAGAAAAGAAGCCTGAATTCTAAATGGGATAAAATGGTTCTCTGAGACACTAACCTGTCATCCTCTGGGTTGCTAGCTTTGCAAATAATGTCATTATTCCTTGCCCCAACAGCTCATCTCCTGATTTATTTGCCTGTCGTGCAGCAAGCAGAATGAGTTTAGACTCGGTAGCAGTAGCAAATTATAATAATTTTCTATAAGAAAGCAAACAATTGTGTGTAACCTGTTAGTTTTGCTTTATATATGTCACTGTTCTCCTCAAATATAGAGCATGGTGGTTAGATGATATGTTCCACAATATGAATTTCCCAGGTTCAAATCAAGTTCCCATCCCTGATTAGCCTTTGGCATGTATCAATGACTATCTTATAGCACCAATTTTTTATCCAAACTTTGTGTATAATAATAATGAATAACTCACCAGTTTCTAAAAGGAGCAAGATACTGTTTTAAATAATGTCTGATGTATAGCAGTTTATGAATATTATTATTGTGATGACTATCATTATAAATTATATTTCTATTTTATATGAGTCAATGATGCTCCATTACTTTTTATTTTCTTAAAATTTAATAGCAATTTTGTTGTTATTATTGGTTATTTAGTAAATATTTATTTACTGTCTGATTGTTTGCCTGCATATGACATATTTACTGAATACTTGTTTCATATATTTAAAAAAAAATTTTACTCCAACAACACAAATGACCACTTCCTGCATGGCAATGGAAGTTTGCTATAAGTGTGTAAAGGATTTACAAAGGGAGGGTGAAAAGGAAGGATTTGAAGGCGTATCAAGAACTGCAAAATGTCTGAGTTTCTTACTGTATGACCAACTAATGAGTTAGCTGACCAGGTTTATGGTTATTGGCAGAAGATGTATGGCTTCTGGTTCACATGCAAAGAATAGATTATTACAACAATAACAGTAGCCCGATTTTCATAAATTGTGCCCACTTCCTTTGTCCCAGTTCCCACAGAATGATTCAAAGAAGTCCACATGACACGTGGACTTCTTTGGCTGTGTTACAGAAGATCTCCAAGTTTACATAACTTGAGTCATTTTTAGCCTAGAGTAAACATGGCAGATATTTGGTTCTAGGGGAGACATTATATTTATTATACTTCAAAGTAAACAAAACTGACATTTGTTCCAGAGTAAGGCATTGTCTCTGTTTTTCAAGACTGCTACCTATACAAAAATCACTGAAAAGAGAGTTTGAAGCAAAGGCAGTCACTGGTGCCTTTTCTCACAATTGATCCTCCTTGTTTGAAAAACAGAAGCAGTATCTTTTGCAGATGGTAAATCATGGAGGAAGGCAAATGGTTGACAAGATTATATTGGTTATTATCAGCACTCTCAGGGGATTTCTAGTGGGTGATCACTGGAATTAACACTCTAAGCTTTGCTTATTTCAGAAAGTTACCTCAAAGAATATAGTGATAGATTTTGAACAGTGAATTCTCAATCAATATTTATTCTGATTAAGGTAAATATTCCACTGCTACCAATATATGAATAAAATTGAAAGTTACTCTCTCAGTCAAGACTGAATCCTTTAAAAAAAAAAAAAAAAGACTGACTCCTTGCAACCACATGGGCTATAGCCCACCAGGCTCCTCTGTCCATCTTCAGGCAAGATACTAGGGTAGATAGTCATTTCTTCTCCAGGGGATCCTCCTGATCCAGAGATAAAACCCAGGTCTCCCACACTGCAGGCAGACACTTTACATCTGAGCTACCAATATATAGAAAGGAGAAAGAAAATATAATATTACACAGATTTACCATACTATGAATGCCATAGCAGGAGTCTCAATGGAAATCAAGTTGGCAATTGAAAGTATGTTACTTAAAATAGATGTGCAGATAAATTGTAAGTTTTAACTGAACTAGTTAAATGGATGAATCCTATTTTTGAATATGACAGAAAGTAAATTAGAGACTTCACAGAATCATAAAATGTAATGAGAGCTTTCAGAAGAAATGAATACACAGTTGCATAATTTTTGTAACTTTATCTTGACAATTCCAGTGGTTTTCAGCCTGACTTTAAATTTACATATACCCAAGGACCATGATATCTGTCTAGAGCTGTTAAAGGTCCTAAATTTTATTTTTATTGCCAACTAAACATTTAGCTTGTTATAGTTCTATGAATGCTGAAGGAAGGCAGGCGATTTATTGGTCAGGGGAAAATTACAGTTCATTTCTTATAATACAGCAGTAGCCAGAATAACTGCATGGTATGGGTAGTCCGAATTTGTCTAAGCTATATTACACACAAGGCAACATAAAGAGAGCCAGATGACACAATTACATGCATTGGTTTGAGTTACAGAAGATAGTTTCCAAGTTTAGGAATCCCGTATCTTTTTAATGGGTGCCAAACAAACTTAACTAACTTTTACAAAGTAACTGGCTCCAAATTGAGAAAGGAATATGTCAAGGTTGGAAAGAAATATGCCACCCTCCTTATTTAGCCTATATGAAGAGTACATCATGAGAAATGCCAGGCTGGATGAAACACAAGCTGGAATCAAGATTGCCTGGAGAAACATCAATAATCTCGAGTATGCAATTGACACCACCTTTATAGCAGAAAGCAAAGAGGAGCTAAAGAGCCTCTTGATGAAAGTAAAAGAGGAGAGTGAAAAAGTTGGATTTCCCCTGGAGGAGATATTTTATTTATTATATTGTTGTTGTTGTTCAGTCTCTCAGTCATGTCTGACCATTTGTGACCCCATGGACTGCAGCATGCCAGGTTGCCCTGTCCTTCACCATCACCCAGAACTTGCTCAAACTCATGTCCATTGAGTCAGTGATGCCATCCAAACATCTCATCCTTCTTTGTCATCTACTTCTCTGGCCTTCAATCTTTCCCAGCATCAGGGTTGTTTCTAATGAGTTGGCTGTTCTTATCAAGTAGCCAAAGTATTGGAGCTGTAGCCAAAGTACTGGAGCTTCAGCATCAGTCCTTCCAGTGAATATTCAGGCCTGATTTCATTTAGGATTGACTTGTTTGAGCTCTTTGCAGTCCAAGGGACTCTCAAGAGTCTTCTCCAACACCACAGTTCAAAAGTATCATTTCTTCAGCACTAAGCTTTCTTTCTGGTCCAGCTCTCACATCCACACATGACTACTGGAAAAACCATAGCTTTGATTAGACAGACCTTTGTCAGCAATGTATGTCTCTGGTTTTTAATATGCTTCTAGGTTTGTTATAGCTTTTCTTCCAAGGAGCAAGCATCTTTTAATTTCATGGCTGCAATCACCATATGCAGCGATTTTTGAGCCCTCCAAAATAAAGTCTGTCACTGCTTCTATTATTCCCCCATCTATTTGCCATGAAGTGATAGGACCAGTTGCTGTGATCTAAGTTTTCTGAAAGTTGAGCTTTAAGCCAACTTTTTCACTCTCCCCTTTCATTTTCATCAAGACGCTCTTTAGTTCCTCTTCACTTTCTGCCATAAGGGTGCTGGCATCTGCATATCTGACATTTTTTATATTTCTCCCAGCAATTGTGATTCTGCCTTTTTGCTTTATCAAGCCCAGCATTTCACATGATATACTCCGCATGTAAGTTAAATAAGCAGGGTGACAATAAACAGCCTTGATGTAACCCTTTCCCAATTTGAAATCAGTCCATTGTTCCATGTCTGGCTCTAACTATTTCTTCTTGATCTGTATACACATTTCTCAGGAGACAGGTTAGGTGGTCTGCTATTCCCATCTCTTTAAGAATTTCCCACAGTTTGTTGTCATCCACACAATCAAGGGCTTTAGTGTAGTCAATAAAGCAGAAGTAGATGGTTTTCTGGAATTCTCTTGCTTTTTCTATGGGCCAACGGATGTTGGCAATTTCATCTCTTATTCCTCTGCCTTTTCTAAATCCAATTTGAATATCTGTAATTTCTCAGCTTACTTACTGTTAAAGTCTAGCTTGAAGAATTTTGAGCATTACTTTGCTAGTCTGTGAAATGAGTGCAATTGTGTGGTAGTTTGAACATTCTTTGGCTATGCCCTTCTTTGGGATTGGAATGAAAACTGACCTTATCCAGTCCTGTGACCACTACTAAGTTTTCCAAGTTTGCTGGCATATTGAGTGCAGCACTTTTGAAGCATCATCTTTTTAGGATTTGAAATAGTTCAACTGGAATTCCATCAGTTCCACTAGCTTGGTTTGCAGTGGTAATTACTAAGGACCACTTGATTTCTCACTCCAGAATGTCTAACTCTAGGTGAGTGATCACACCACTGTGGTTATCTGAGTCATTAGATCTCTTTTGTATAGTTATTCTGTGTATTCTTACCACCTCTTCCTAATATCTTCTGCTTCCATTAGGTCCATACTGTTTCTGTCCTTTATTGTGCCCATCTTTGCATGAAATGTTCCCTTGGTATCTCTAATTTTCTTGAATAGATCTCTAGTCTATCCCATTCTATTGTCTTCCTCTATTTCTTTGCATTGATCACTTAGGAAGCTTTCTTATCTCTCCTTGCTATTTTTTGGAACTCTGCATTCAGATGGGCATAGCGTTCCTTTTCTCCTCTTTCATGTCTCTTCTTAGCTATTTGTAAGGCCTCCTCAGACAACCATTTTGCTTTTTGTCATTTCTTTTTCTTTTGGGATGGTTTTGATCACTGCCTCCTATACAATGTTACAAACCTGCATCCATAGTTCTTCAGGCACTCTGTCTACCAGATCAATCTCTTGAATCTATTTGTCACTTCCATTGTATAATCATAAGGGATTTGATTTAGGTCATACTTGAGTGGCCTGGTAGTTTCCACTGCTTTCTTCAATTTAAGTCTGAATTGTGCAATAAGGAGCTCATGATCTGAGCCACAATCAGCTCCTCATCTTGTTTTTGCTAACTGTAGAGAGCTTCTCCATCTTTGGCTCCAAAGAATATAATCAATCTGATTTTGGTCTTGATCATATGGTGATGTCTATGTATAAAGTCATCTCTGGTGTTGTACAATAGACATATTGTTACTATCACTGAAATTAACAATACATATTCCTAATGTTCCTCTCAGTGCATCATTTTATCACATGCTAACTGAATTAGGACTGTGAATGTGTCTTCCTTACAAAATGATAAGGACAGTTGTGCACATTTTTTTTCTTCCTTGCAAATTCTGTGACCAAGTATTAACTCTTAGAGTTGGAAATGTTGATTGGGAAGAAAGGTATGCAGGGGTCCAAACTACTAATGCTGCTGCTGCTGCTAAGTCACTTCAGTAGTGTCCAACTCTGTGACCCCATAGACGGCAGCCTGCCAGGCTCCGCCATCCCTGGGATTCTCCAGGCAAGAACACTGGAGTGGGTTGCCATTTCCTTCTCCAATGCATGAAAGTGAAGGTGAAAGTGAAGTCACTCAGTCGTGTCCGACTCTTAGCGACCCCATGGACTGCAGCCGACTAGGCTCCTCCGTCCATGGGATTTTCCAAGCAAGAGTACTGGAGTGGGCTGCCATTGCCTTCTCTGAAACTAATAATAAACACAAACAAATATAAAAATAGCAGAAACCGACAAAAGAGATTTTAAGCGAACTTGAATTTCAAAGTGAGATAGAATTATTTTTTACAGAAGTGACTTAAGACAAGAGAAGAAACTCTGAGTTATCTCTCTCCAGTTCTTGCCTGGAGAATCCCAGGGATGCGGGAGCCTGGTGGGCTGCAGTCTATGGGGTCGTACAGAGTCGGACATGACTGAAGCGACTTGGCAGCAGCAGTAATGGCCAATATTGAGAGACCTCTTGACTGTGTCTCTGGGTGAAAAAGATATTATTCCTACTGATCCACAAGCTCTCTTTATCTAAAAACTCCTCGTGGATAATCTGGTGGAAACAAGTAACACAGCATTTTCTAATGACTCGATTTATAGGTAGACAACCACAGCTACCACTTAGCATGCAGTTTATAAGCTGTTTTGCATTCTATTTATTTTTCACATGCCCAAAGAGAATTATGACCGATTAATTGGATAAGGCATAAAAGGCTAAATGACAAGCTTCTGCACTCTTTGTGGACATAAATTAAAATGACATATAACTTAGACAGCATCCTGTGTGTGATGTTATGGCTATCTGCTCAGTTATATCACAGCTTTGTATACTCTTTTATGAAATGCGAATGTGAATGGAATTCATTTAAGGAAATGAGATTTGGAACCCAGTCATCCTTGAGTGAATTTGCATGCCACTTTGGTGGCCTGAATGTTGCAGATTACTCACTTTTGGAAGGACACAAAAGACATTAAGGTAAATTCTATGGCACATGAAGACAGAAGTGCATCTAAGGATAGAATATATTAAACTGACAGTCTTACAGAACACACATTTCTGGTACAGCATATTTCCCCAATGACATGGTTTCATTAACATTTAATGGCAGTGACATATATGGTGACTTGGGCTTGATGTGAACTAGATCCAAATTGCCAAATGTTTTTTGAGAGGTTAGAAACCTGTCTTGGAGTACTATGCCAAATCAGGCAAAATAATAGCCCTAGAGGCTTGACATCATGGAAAAAAAATTAAAAAATAACATAATCTAGATATAGTTTGACCTTGAAATAGGCACAGAGAGAAAACACAGCTCAAATTGAATTATTAACTGAATGTTGACTATAAAAAAACACCATACTGTGAAAATGTTGGAAGTAGACATACCCTCATCCAAGAATGACTATTGAATAGTGAAATCAGTTTAGAATCTCAGGTCATTAAGGATCAGGGACAGCATGTGGTAACGAAAAAAGCAAAGGAACTAAACTTGTGAAAAAAAAACTAAGGTAAACAATTAGGATTTCACTAGATATCTACAGTTTTGTGGTTGCTGTTGTTGTTCTCCAATGGCCTAGTTTCTACAGTTAAAAGTGAGAATTTATTCTCCTTGGTATGCAACCAGTTGCATAAATAAAGGAACATCACTGTGTCATCCATAGTTGGGGTGGGGGGTAGATTGGCAGTGTTCAGTAATGACAACTGGGAGCCTGTGGATGTAAAAACTTGTCATATGTGTCTGAAATATGATTATGTTTACATACCATGAAGAATGTGGAAATGGCTGAGCAATGGCCTTTAGTTACATTCTTAGTCATTTGGAATTTGCAGTATGTGGAAAATTTTTATTTCTGTTAGGAAAATATTGGAAGTGAAACCATAATTGTAACTGATTTATAATATATCAAATATAAATTGAATCTATTGAACATATGATGCAACAAAGGGTTGCAAGCTTATTGATATAATTAAGTGAAAATGAATATTATATAAGGATGATTTCCCAGGAATCAATTTTATAAATATCAACTGCTGCTGCTGCTAAGTCACTTCAGTCATGTCCAACTCTGTGCGACCCCATAGACAGCAACCCCCCAGGCTCCACCGTCCCTAGGATTCTTCAGGCAAGAACATGAGTGGGTTGCCATTTCCTTCTCCACTGCATTAAAGTGAAAAGTGAAAGTGAAGTCGCTCAGTGCTGTCTGACTTTTCACGACCCCATGGACTGCAGCCTACCAGGCTCCTCCATCCATGGGATTTTCCAGGCAAGAGTACTGGAGTGGGGTGCCATTGCCTTCTCCGATAAATGTCAACAGACACAAGTAAAGAATAAAAGGATATACCTACCCAACTCATGACACAATAAAACAAAATATACTCATAGACAGAAGGAAAGTGTTTCAGTTTTTCCAAATCCTTTACTGGCCTAGATAGCTTACATATAATGATGCTTAAGAGACCATGAGAAGCACACATTTGCAAACTCAGTGCTCCCTTTGCTTACCACATAAAAAAGTCCTCAGTTCAGTTGTTCAGTTCAGTCGCTCAGACTTGTCCGACTCTTTGCGACCCCATGAATCAGCAGCACGCCAGGCCTCCCTGTCCATCACCATCACCCGGAGTTCACTCAGACTCACATCCATCAAGTCAGTGATGCCATCCAGCCATTTTATCCTCTGTCATCCCCTTCTCCTTCTGCCCTCAATCCCTCCCAGCATTAGAGTCTTTTCCAATGAGTCAACTCTTTGCATGAGGTGGCCAAAGTACTGGAGGTTCAGCTTTAGCATCATTCCTTCCAAAGAAATCCCAGGGCTGATCTCCTTCAGAATGGACTGGTTGGATCTCCTTGCAGTCCATGGGACTCTCAAGAGTCTTCTCCAACACCACAGTTCAAAAGCATCAATTCTTTGGCCCTCAGCCTTCTTCACAGTCCAAATCTCACATCCATACATGACTACAGGAAAAACCATAGCCTTGACTAGACAGACCTTTGTTGGCAAAGTAATGTCTCTGCTTTTGAATCTGCTATCTAGGTTGGTCATAACTTTCCTTCCAAGGAGTAAGCATCTTTTAATTTCATGGCTGCAGTCACCATCTGCAGTGATTTGGGAGCCCCAAAAAATAAAGTCTGACACTGTTTCCACTGTTTCCCCACCTATTTCCCATGAAATGATGGGACCGGATGCCATGATCTTAGTTTTCTGAATGTTGAGCTTTAAGCCAAATTTTTCACTCTCCTCTTTTACTTTCATCAAGAGGCTTTTTAGTTCCTCTTCACTTTTTGCCATAAGGGTGGTGTCATCCGCATGTCTGAGTTTATTGATATTTCTCCCAGCTATCTTGGTTGCAGCTTGTGCTTCTTCCAGCCCAGCGTTTCTCATGATGTACTCTGTGTATGAGTTCAATAAGCAGGGTGACAATATACAGCCTTGACATACTTCTTTGCCTATTTGGAACCAGTCTGTTGTTCCATGTCCAGTTCTAACTGTTGCTTTCTGATCTGCATACAGATTTCTCAAGAGGTAGGTAAGGTGGTCTGGTATACCCATCTCTTTCAGAATTTTCCACAGTTTATTGTGATCCACACAGTCAAAGGCTTTGGCATAGTCAATAAAGCAGAAACAGATGTTTTTCTGGAACTCTCTTGCTTTTTCGATGATCCAGCAGATGTTGGCAATTTGATCTCTGGTTCCACTGCCTTTCCTAAAACCAGATAGCATTTACCAACTCTTTCTGGAGTTCTGATGATCTGGTGATATATACAAAACAACACTAAGTGAATAAGGATTTCAATTCCCAGATGACCCCTAATTTTTACTGGAATCATTTGAGGGGGCTGAAGTCCTATTCCTCAGGTACATTCCATAATTGAGTTTGGCTCATAGTTTACAAATATAAATATTTATTTTTTCAGTCTTAAAGTAAAGTATTGAAGATATTACGATGGTAATATATTAAGCTATTTTTCCTTAAATCACTTCTTCAGAACTTAAAAGAGAAGAAAGTAAGATATTCTTTGAACTCTTGCTCTGGTTTAACACCTAGCTTTTCAATTCTGTATCTAGAAAAATTCCAAATATTCTGTGTGATATATATTTATTAGTTTCCTCTGTCACATTTTACCCAACTTTCAACCTCACTTAAGCCCTTTTTTCTGGTCTCCAAGCCATTGGTATCAGAATCACATTATATGAAAATTTGTGTTTCTAAAACATTAAATGGTCATTTCTTGAATACATCTGCAAATTTTAGGATTCAGAATGTCTACCACATTGCCTGGCTTTATTTATGAATGCATTAAAAAATGAATGAAATTGAATTAAATATAATATTTCCATCTTTAAAGTACCAGAGGACATTCACTAAATGTCCTCTCAGCTTCCCTATTACATTTTAAATTTATTTTCATAAAATAGATCCTTCCTGATGTTATTTATATTGTCATAGTCTGCCTCAAATAAGTAATGCTTCATAATATTTCCATAAAATATAACAAAGCTTAATTTTGATTTAAAGAACCCTCTTCATATGGACACCATCCTATATTTTGGACCTTTTAATTGTCACCATTTAAATATGTTATGTATTGTCACATTTATAATTTTTTATATTCATCATTTCCTGGGCAAGAGACATCTACTTTCTGTCTTAATCTTTTACCTATAATGCAAAAATTATTTCTTGCTTCTCATGTTCTTGCCTAACTCATTTTTATATTGATATTATTTAATTCATAAAATTCTTGAAGTACTCTTGTAGGGTACTTGTTTGGTACTCTGCAGCATTTGCTACTGCTGCTGCTGCTGCTAAGTCACCTCAGTCGTGTCCGACTCTGTGTGACCCCATAGACGGCAGCCCAGCAGGCTCCCCCGTCCCTGGGATTCTCCAGGCAAGAACACTGGAGTGAGTTGCTATTTCCTTCTCCAATGCATGAAAGTGAAAAGTGAAAGGGAAGTCATTCAGTCGTGTCTGACCCTTAGCGACCCCATGGACTGCAGCCCACGAGGCTCCTCCATCCATGGGATTTTCCAGGCAAGAGTACTGGAGTGGGGTGCCATTGCCTTCTCCGGTCTGCAGCATTTAGGAAACACAAAAATAAAGGGAGAGAGACAAACATATCTAGATCTTGCCAATTACTAGTTATCTGACCCTATGAAAGATATTAGCATTTCTGCTTCAGTTTTCACATCTGGAAAATACACACAATAGCAGCTATTTTTGTGATAATTCACAAGGCTATCATGATTTAAAATACAAAAAGTCAAGTTCCAAAGCCAGAATTTTTTGCCTATTTTCTTCCTGTCTAGTGCCTAGAATAGAGCATGACCTCTCATAGGCACTAAACAAACATCTGTTGAGTAAATGACTGTGCTGAGAAAAATGTTCAGCACATGTCAGTAAATGTCAAGAAATATTTTCTCTATAAGTTACTTAAAAAAAAGATTCAATGCATTTGAGATACACATAAGAGTGATACAAGCAAGTAGTGCAAGCAAGGCATCTAGTTACACACGCAGACAGACAGACAGTGATAAACGGGTGAGGCTTTACAAGCTGAATGACTGCTCTTATGACAAGCTTTAGAGTCAAACACCATGCTTGATTCCAACCAGATTTCCTGTAATCGCTCCTTATAGAGAACTCTGGGATCATCTCTCTTAATCATTTCTGTTATTAAATTAGTGTTTCTTGAATGATAGGGTAAATGATAAACTTAGAAAAAAGTAAAATAAAAGTATCTTAGGCAGACTAGATAGATAAATAGTCTTAGGGAGAGAAAACTTTAACCTCAGTCATTTGTTACCATCTGAAACAACTCCTTGAATCTAATTTAAGAATATTTCCAAGCTTGATTGATTCAAGTATATGATCTAAAACCATGAAATATCACTTACATAAAAACATTTAATGACGAAAGGAAAATTCTTTGAAGATACTGCACACTAAAAATAAAGGTTATGATAAATTTAAAGGACATTAAAAATCTCCATGAGTTATTAAGAGGAGTGTGGTTCCTTCTCTACGTCAGAAAATAATTTCCCAGAGTTACTGCTGGATTTGTTTATTCAGTCAAGTCTAAAGAATCTGAAAAAAACATGGCATATACCATCTTGACTTCACTATATATTTTAAAAATTTCTTTACACAAAAGTACATTTAAAAATATAATTTAAAAATATTTTATGAGAGAAATTTGAATTCGAGAATAGTTCAGTTCAGTTGCTCAGTCATGTCCAACTCTTTGTGACCCCATGGACTACAGAATGCTGGGCCTCCCTGTCCATCACCAACTCCGGGAGTTCACTCAAACTCATGTCCATCGAGTCAGTGATGCCATCCAGCCATCTCATTTTCTGTCGTCCCCTTCTCCTCCTGCCCTCAATCTTTCCCAGTATCAGGGTCTTTTCAAATAAGTCAGCTCTTCGCATCAGGTGGCCAAAGTATTGGACTTTCAGCTTCAACTTCAGTCTCTCCAATGAACACCCAGGACTGATCTCCTTTAGGATATACTGGTTGGATCTTGCAGTCCAAGGGACTCTCAAGAGTCTTCTCCAACACCACAGTTCAAAAGCATCAATTCTTCATCACTCAGCTTTCTTTATATTCCAACTCACATCTATACATGACTACTAGAAAAACCATAGCCTTGACTAGATGGACCTTTGTTGACAAAGTAATGTCTTTGCTTTTTAATATGATGTCTAGGTTGGTCATAACTTTTCTTTCAAGAATGGTAACAAAATCCAGAAAGGTAATAAGATTATTTACTTTAATCAATTTCAATATCTAACTTGTGAATAAATTTCCCTCTTCAAGATACAACTTTGTGCTAACTAATAAGGATTGATTTGAATATACCCTCCCAAAGCTCGACATACATTTTTTGTGTATCTTTCCAAACCAAATGCAATTGCTCTTATGATGCATAAAATAAGTAGGATTCCCAATTTAGTCACTAGGTCACATGCATATAATCAACAATCATTATTTTATGGATTGATAATGTGCTATAAGCCTTCCCAGTGGTGTTAGTTGTAAAGAACCTGCTGTCAATATAGGATATATAAGACACCAGGGTTCAAACCCTGGGTCAGAAAGATTCCCTGGAAGAGGAAATGGCAACCCACTTCAGTATTCCTGGCTGGAAAATCCCATGGACAGAGGAGTCTGGCAGGCTACAGTCCATGAGGTCAGAAAGAGTCAGAAGTGACTGATGTGACTTAGCATGCAATGTGCTGTAAAGAATCAGCTACATCATTAAACATTGGATTTCCAGTACTACTTTATATGAAATTATTTATATTTTAAGTGAAATTTTTAGCACATATATTGTGTAGACTATGTCTTAAATGCAATGCAGTTATCATTGAAAAAGTAAAATAAAGATTTTACACATATTTTGCAAAGTTTTAAAAAAGTTCTCAGAAAATATTCAAATACCTTACACTCTCAATTCTAATGTATAATGAAAATATTATGATTTTCCCCTTTTGTAGCTATTATGAATTTAATGAATTGATCTCCTAAATTTTAATATATTGCAACTAATTTTTATGCCTTTAACCTTTGTGAACTGTAAGTTTTACATTTATTTATCTTTTTGGCTATTAGTACTTTAGCTTTTTATGTGTGTAACTTGATTTTTGTTAATGATATTACTAATATGTCTTTCGTGCAAGTATTAAACGTTTTCACAAATCATTTTGTTTATTTTTCAAATTGTTCTCCAGTTAAAAGTATGTTATTAAAAGCTATAAACAAATTTCTACACATAATTATAAGCTATATATTAACCTATATTCATTTCTGCTGTGTAGGGGCACCCAAGATGGTCAGGTCATGGTGGAGAGTTCTTAGAAAATGTGGTCCACTGGAGAAGGGAATGGCAAACCACTTCAGTATTCTTGCCTCGAGAATGCCATGAACAGTATGAAAAGGCAAAAAGATAGAACACTGAAAGATGAACTTTCCAGGACAGTAGGTACCCAATATGCTACTGGAGATCAGTGGAGAAACTCCAGAAAGAATGAAGAGATGGAGCCAAAAGCAAAAACAACACCCAGTTGTGGATGTGACTGATGATGGAAGTAAAGTCCAATGCTGTAAAGAGCAATATTGCATAGGAACCTAGAATGTTACATCCATAAATGAAGGCAAATTGAATGTGGTCAAACAGGAGATAGCAAGAGTGAATATCAGCATTTTAAGAATCAGGGAACTAAAATGGATTGGAATGGATGAATTTAATGCAGATGACCATTATATCTACTACTGTGGGCAAGAATCCCTTAGAAGAAATGGAGTAGCCATCATAGTCAACAAGAGTCCAAAATGCAGTATTTGGATGCAATCTCAAAAGCGACAGAATGATCTCTGTTCTTTTCCAAGGCAAACCATTCAATATCATGGTAATGCAAGTCTATGCCCTGACCAGTAGTGCTGAAGAAACTGAAGTTGAATGGTTCTATGAAGATCTACTGGACCTTCTAGAACTAACACCCCAAAGAGCTGTCCTTTTCATTATAGGGGACTGGAATGCAAAAGTAGGAAGTCAAGAGATCACTGGAGTAACAAGAAAATCTTGCCTTGGAGTACAAAACAAAGGAGGTCAAAGGCTAACAGAGTTTTGGCAAGAGAACGCACTGGTCATAGCAAACACCCTCTTCCAACAACACAAGAGAAGACTCCACACGTGGACATCACCAGATGGTCAATACTGAAATGAGATTGAGTATATTCTTTGTAGCCAAAGATGGAAAAGCTCTATATAGTCAGCAAAAACAAGGCCAGGAGCTGACTAGGGCTCAGATCATGAACTCCTTATAGCCACATTCAGACTGAAATTGAAGAAAGTATGGAAAACAAATAGATCATTCAGGTATGACCTAAATCAAATCCCTTACAATTATGAAGTGTAAGTGTCAAATAGATTCAAGGGATAACATCTGATAGACAGAGTGCCTGAAGAACTATGGACAGAGGTTTGTGACATTGTACAGGAGGCAGAGATCAAGATCATCCCCAAGAAAAAGAAATGCAAAAGACTATTGGTTGTCTGAGGAGACCTTGCAAAAGCTGAGAAAATAGAAGACACCAAAGGCAAATGAGAAAAGGAGATATATACCCATTTGAATGCAGAGTTCCAAAGAATAGCAAGGAGAGATAAGAAAGTCTTTCTCAGTGATCAATGCAAATAAATAGAGGAAAGCAACAGAATGGGAAAGACTAGCAATCTCTTCTAGAAAATTACAAATACCAAGGGAACATTTCATGCTAAGATGGGCACAATAAAGGAAAGAAATGGTATGGACCTAACAGAAGCAGAAGGTTTTAAGAAGAGGTGGCAAGAATATACAAAAGAACTATACAAAAGAACTATACAAAAAAGATCTTCATGACCCAGATAACCACGATGGTGTGATCACTCACCTAGAGCTAGACATCCCGGAATGTGAAGTCAAGTGGGCCTTAGGAAGCCAACACTGCAAACAAAGCTAGTGGAGGTAATGGAATTCCAGTTGAGCTTTTTCAAACCCTAAAAGATGATGCTATGAAAATGCTGCACTCAGTATGCCAGCAAATATGGAAAACTCAGCAGTGGTCACAGGACTGGATAAGGTAAGTTTTCATTCCAATCCCAAGAAAAGAAATGCCAAAGAATGTTCAAACACAATTGCACTCATCTCACATGCTAGCAAAGTAATGCTCAAAATTCCTCAAGCCAGGCTTCAACAGTACGTGAACCATGAACTTCCAGATGTTCAAGTTAGATTTAGAAAAGGCAGAGAAACCAGAGATCAAATTGCCAACATCTTCTGGATCATCAAAAAAGCAAGAGAGTTCCAGAAAGACTTCTACTTTTGTTCTACTGACTACGCCAAAGCCTTTGACTGTGTGGATCACATCAAACTGTGCAAAATTCGTAGAGAGATGAGAATAGCAGACCACCTGACCTGCCTCCTGAGAAATCTGTATGCAGGTCAAGAAGCGACAGTTAGACCTGGACATGGAACAACAGACTGGTTCCAAATTGGGAAAAGAGTACATTAAGGTTGCATATTAACAACCTGCTTATTTAATTTATATGCACAGTACATCATGAGAAATGCTGGGCTGGATGAAGCACAGGCTCGAATCAAAACAGTCAGGAGAATTATCAATAACCTCAGATATGCAGATGACACCATCCTTATGGCAGAAAGCGAAGAAGAACTAAAGAGCATCTTGATGAAAGTGAAAGAGGAGAGTGAAAAAGTTGGCTTAAAGGTCAATAGTCAGAAAACTAAGATCATGGCATATGATCCCATCACTTCATGGCAAATAGATCAGGAAACAATGGAAACCGTGCCAGATTTTATTTTCTTGGGCTCCAAAATCACTGCAGATGTTTATTGCAGCCATAAAATTAAAAGATGCTTGCACCTTGAAAGAAAAGTTATGACCAACTTGGACAGCATATTCAAACGCAGAGACATTACTTTGCCAACAAAGGTCCATCTAGTCAAGGCTATGGTTTTTCCAGTAGTCACGTATGGATGTCAATGTTGGACTATAAAGAAAGCTGAGTACCAAAGAATTGATGCTTTTGAACTGTGGTGTTTGAGAAGACTCTTGAGAATCCCTTGGACTGCAAGGAGATCCAACCAGTCCATCCTAAAGGAGATCAGTCCTGATTATTCATTGGAAGGATTGATGCTGAAGCTGAAAGTCCAGTACTTTGGCCACCTGATGTGATGAACTGACTCAATGAAAAAGACCCTGATACTGGGGAAGATTGAAGGCAGGAGGAGAAAGGGACGACAGAGGATGAGATGGTTGGATGGCATCACCGACTCAATGTACATGAACTTGGGTAAATTCTGGGAGTTGGTGATGGACAGGGAAGCCTAGCGTGTTGTAGTCAATGCCGTCGCCAAAAGTCAGACAGGACCGAGTTACTGAACTGAACTCAATTGATATTCATTTATAATACATGAATTCGTTTTTTTTTAATTTTATGATTTTTTTCACTTTTGTAAAGTATTCATTTTTGATTGAAGGATATTTACCTAACAGAATTTTGTTGTTTTCTGTCAAATATTAACATGAATCAGCCATAGGTGTATGTAGTTTCCCTCCTTCTTGAGCCTCTCTCTCTATCCCACCCCTCTAGGTTATTACAGAGCCCCTGTTTGACTTCCCTAAGTCATACAGCAAATTCCATTGGTTCTCTATTTTACATATGGTAATATAAGTTTTCATGTTACTCTCTCTATACATCTCACCCTCTCCTTCCTTTTCCTCCCTGGTGTTTGTAAGTCTGTTCTCTGTGTCTGTTTCTCCACTGCTGCCCTGCAAATAAATTAATCAGTACCATCTTTCTAGGTGCCATATATATGCATTAGAATAATACATGAATTCTTATCTCTGGCATTTTATCACCTGAAATATAATGTGGTGCATGTTATATTTTATTACCTTTCTCTCAAGTATCATTTAGCCAACATCAGAAACTAATTTATATTATTTATTCCCAAATTTGTGCTACAAACTTTTTCAGATAATAAATTATAATAAAGTGTGTTAAAATAAGCTATTTAATTTAGTAATTTATTAGCACAAACCACAGCAACAGATTTTAAATGCTTTCACTTCATGGTGTGTTTTAATATGTGCTTGTCCAAAATTTTGCCTACTTGTTTAAATATCCTGACTAGTCTTATTCATAATTATTGGATCAATTATGTAAAATTATAAATAAAATGACATTTAAAATTTCTGAAGAATGCATTAGATGCATATTCATTATAAAATAATGTTATTATATTTTATATTTATAATTTTAGCAAATCATTATTTGTGCACTATATAACTTACATCTACAACTTTTAAATGTGAATTGGTTTGTTTCAATTCTAGTATGAATAGAACAATGTTTTAAAATATTGGATTATCTTCATAACTATTATTGATATTTAAGCATTTACATTTTTATATCTAGCTACTCCATGAAACACTCCCTTATTTCACAGTTGTCAATATTTCATAGATCACATTCTTATAAAATCATAGAATACAAACTATTTATTTATTTATTTCCATTAGTTATAAGACATATTTTTATGTCAGATTTCCATAGAGTCCAGTGCTTTTCCAGGTAATCACAGATTAAACTTGTGACATATTTTCAGTTTCATAACTTCTCTCATCTTGCTTCTGTTTCACTGACTTCCTTTCATTTTCAAGCATTGTTAAGCTTCATCCCTCAAAATTAGTGATTGATGATATCTTTCCTTAGACAGTTACAGTCTTATTACATATGAACAATCTAGGAATAAGTGCATGCACAGACTTTTATAAGGAAAGCATAGGCTAGAGGGACATTTTTGATTGGGATAGAATGATTAGAATAGTTATCTAGCAGATTTTTTTAAAAAGTTGGATAAAATAAAGAATGGCATTAAAACATGTATAATATCATATAAGAAATGAATCGCCAGTCCAGGTTCGATGCAGGATACAGGATGCTTGGGGCTGGTGCACTGGGATGACCCAGAGAGATGGTATGGGGAGATGGGGAGGGAGGTGAGAGGGGGATTCAGGATGGGGAACATGTGTACACCTGTGGCAGATTCATGTTGATGTATGGCAAAACCAATACAATAATGTAAAGTAATTAGCCTCCAATTAAATAAATTTAAATGTTAAAAATAAATAAATAAAAATAATAATAAACAAAACTGAAAGCCAAAAAAAAAAAAAAAAGAAAGTATGAGACCAGGTATGAAGATTGATATTGGTCTACACACATTTACCTACAGAGGACAATGGCAATGAAGAGACTGTTTCCAAAAACATGCCTAAATATCAACTTTAAAATATGCTGGACTTCCCTGGTGGGCCAGTGGTTAAGAATCTGCTTGCCAATGCAGAGGACATGGGTTTGATCCCTGGTCTGGGAAGGTTCCACATGCCATGGTGCAACTAGGTCTATGCACCCCAACTACTGAGCCTGTAAGCCTAGAGCCCATGGTCCTCAGCAAGAGAAGCCACTGAAACGAGAAACCTGCACACCACTGCAAGTGAGTAGTCCCTGCTCACCACAACAAGAGCAAAGCCCCCATGAGCAGAAAAAGACTCAGGGCAACCAAAACTTAACAAATAAATATGTAAAAATGTGTTTACATCATATAAAATTGCAAACCACACCCAAACTGACACTCTTGTCTTCCATTTTCTGTTCTTTAAGCAAATGATTCTTTTACATGTAATCAAATCATGCATTATGTTTAATGTCTGTTATCTGCATTATGTTTAATGTCTGTTAAAGCAGAGGATCTTTGCTTGGTTTTAGTTTCCCCCCAAATCCAGCAATATTTCCAAATATCTAGAAGATTACCTCACACACAATAATCTCTCATTATTTTTTTGTTTTGCTGAACACTATTTTGGGGAGTTGTTAATTAATCTGCCTAAGATGCATATGGATTCCAGTCCTCAAGAAGTAAAAAGCTGGTAAAAACAAAGCAGAAAACATGGACTGAGGCACTAGAATCCATGTTGGTGATTTAAAAAAAAGTTCTGGTGACCACATGATCTGCTCAGAAGAGCAGGAAGCCTGGTTATCTTGTCCAGGGACTGAGGAAGGCTGCTATTTTATATTCTGTTGAATATGATAGTTGTTTAAAGAGGAACATTTTTCTTAAGAACACTACTGATATCCAGTGCTTGGCCTGTGGTTGAAATGACTCCTTCAGTACCTCTATGAGAGAGCTGGTAGCCTGGACATTGCTGAGTTTTAATGAAGATAACTATGAGGGGTTATATATCTGAAATGTATAATATTGTAAATCAACTATGTGTGCTCAGTTGCTTAGTCGTGTACAACTCTTTGCGACCCCATGGGCTGTAGCCCACCAGGCTCCTCTATCCGTTCAATTTTACAGGCAAGAATATTGAAGTGAGGTGCTGTTTCCTACTCCAGGGGACCTTCCTGACTCAGGGATTGTTGAACCTGCATCTCCTGTGTCTCCTATATTGGTAGGCAGATTCTTTACCACTGAGCCACCTGAGAAGCCATTAAAAAAGATATGAAAGATAGGCCTGTAGAAAAGTGTTTACTAGGAGAAATATCCATGTTGAGTCTTGTATGAAGAAGATGTCAGAAGGAAAAACAATATTCCAAACAAATAAGAAATAAGGATTTTATAATAGAATTCTCCCTTCAGCTATGACGATGAATTCAATAGCACTATCTCACAAATATGTGATGTGGTGGCAATTAAAGTGTTCTACTAAAATAAATGCATATCTAAAAGAGAACTTTTGCCTTGTATCATTTCAATATGATTATTATATGTTAATGAATAACTTCTTATTAGATACCAAAGAAGAATAAAATTAATAGCAATAAGGAAGAAAAATGTCAATTATTTTTTCAGACAATATTCTCTGTTTTTCAGCATCTATGTCCCTAAAAAATGATGCTTTGACATGGTCATTAATCTGATAAACTTTAAAAAATAGGTGAATAGATGTTTAAACAGATATATATGCCATATTGTTTTGTCTTGTTTAGTTGGCTTTGTGGTTTAAAATGTATCAGATATAAATTCTTGCTTCTCTTTTTTTAAGTTTAAGTCAGATTTCACTATGTGACAGTTTTCCCTAGGATAAAGTGTGTTTCTTTTGTTATCATCTCTACTCAGAAATCCATTTATGAAACAAAAAACAAACACTTAAGCTCTATGCTGAATACTCACATTTCTTTCTGATGTACATGATTTAAAGATTCAATAGCATTACATATCATTTCTTTAATCTCTAATCAAAATTGGCTATGCATTTATAGAATTCTAGCTGTTCATTATTACTTTTAGGGAATTTAGTCTTTTTATTTTTATTATGCTCAAAGATCCTTGTAAATTCTACATTCATTACCCAATTCAGATCACCTATGGCCATAAATATATAAGACTCAAGGACTCTGGTTATCTCCTGTAGTTTCATACAAAATTGCTTTTGTTACTACAAAATAGAAAGGAGAATATAAGCTCTGTTATTGTGGTAAGCTAAACACTGAAAGATAAGATTACAGTGCGTGAGGAGATTTTTGTCTTGTAACTCGTCACTGTCAAAATAAACTCTCACAGCATGTTGCCTCAAGAAAATAAAAATTCTATCTTAGAAAATAGATACTTCAGTATATGCAATGACAGGGAGGTCTGCCTTGGCAAAGGTGGCAACTATGCAGACATTCAGTGTATATAAGTTAATGGAATATGTTTTATTTCCACCTTAGGTCCTGGAAATTTTCTAGGGACGTTCAATTCTAGGCACTGAAGCTCTGGACGAAGTTCTGAAGCCAGATCACACATGTGGGGAGTTGGTCTTAGCCTCCTCCAAAAATCATGGGGATAGAACTCTGCCCAGACTATGTCTATTTCAGTAAACTAAGAATGTTACATCATCTTCAACCATCAGTCACTGCAGCTGACCTGACAATGTGCCCTAAGGGAAATTTGGAATGGAAAAACTAAAACAAAACAAGATGCTGGCCCTAGGTAGCTAAGTATCAAAGGAAAAATTTCAATGAGCCCAAACTCTTGTATCTTCCCATTTACAGAAAAGCACTAAATTTATTAATTTGTATTTTGTGTGTGTGTGAATAGCAGTAATCTTTTGATGTTCAACTACTTCTTTTTTCAAAAAGTCCTGTACATCCTGCCCTCTCCCTTACCTCTTTGGAACAGTTCCTCAGAGTTATCTGAGGGACTGTTTCCCAGGCTATAGTCCTCAGTAAGGTCCCCAAATAAAACATGACTCACAAATGTAAAACTGTGCAGCTTTTTCTCAGTAAACATTGGCATAGATGTTTGAATCCTGCTGATGGCTAACTTCTATCTATATAGAATAAAAGTTATTTTTTTAAAGTTCTAAATAAAGCTATTTAGATGTATTTCAAATATATTATTGAATACAATGTAGGAGGAGGAGCAAACGGTACAAGTTGGTGAAATGCAGTGAAATCAAGTGTGATATGTGTCATAACTGGACAAATCAGATGAGAAACAACTATCAGTGCGCTCAGTGGTAAAGAATCCACCTGCCAAGCAGGACACACAGGTTAGATCCCTGGGTCAGGGAGATCCTCTGGAAAAGAAAATGGCAACCCACTCCAGTATTCTTGCCTGGGGAATCCCATGGACAGAGTAACCTGATGGGTTACCGTGCATGGTGTCGCAAAAGTCTGACATGAACTAGTGATTAAACAACAACAACAAAACTTAAAGAAAAAATGTAAATTTCTTGAAAGCTTTACAAAGCACAAAGCCTTTCTTCCTCTTTGAAAGAGTTTGTCAATGGATAGGAATATTTATACCAGGAAAAATAAACTGGATTTGATGTTCTTTGTTGTCAATAATTAGTACTTTACTACTAGGAAAGAAAGAATAGCTCTATCGTTTCTTTTTTTCTTTTTACTTTTTATTTTTTAATATAAATTTATTTATTTTAATTGGAGGTTAATTACTTTACAATATCGTTTCTTATACAAGTGTGCTACTGCTGCCAGAACAAATTACTACTAACTTAGTTGTTTAAAACAACAGAAACTTATTATCTTACAATTCTGTAGGTCAAAAGTTCAACTTGGATCTCTGTGAACTAAAATCAATATGTTAGAAGGGCTATGTTCCCTCATGGAGATTATTGCGTGGCATTTGTTTCCTAATCTTTTTTGGCTTCTAGAAGTCATCTATATTCCTTGGACTGTTACAAGTTCATCTCCATCCTCAAAGCCAGCAATACTGTATGTTTATAACTCATACTAAAGTCACATCTTTCTGCCATTGACTCCAGCACAAAATAATTTTTGGCTTTTTTGGACTCTTGTTAAAGGGCTTCTCTGGTGGCTCAGATGGTAAAGAATCTGCCTGCGATGCAGGAGACCTGGGTTTGATCCATTGGTTTGGAAAATCCCCTGGAGAAGGGAATGGTTATCCACTCCAGTATTCTTTACTGGAGAATTCTGTGGACAGAGGAGTCTGAAGGGCTACAGTCCATGGGTCACAAAGAGTCAGATGCAGCTGAGTGACTAACACTTGTATAGGGCATATCTAGATAATCCACAACAATCTCTTCAACTCAAGGTCCATAACCTCAATTACATTTTACAAAATACCTTTTACCACACAAGGTATTAATAACATACTAACAGGCTCCAGAGATTAAGGTAGGGACATCTTGGAGGAAGAAGGAGACATTATTCTGCCAACCACATCTCAAAACAATATTATCTACAGGAAGTGTAGTTCTTAATATTAACAATTGGTAATGTGTCTTTAGTTGTTTCAGACATATCTAGAATATTAGTCTTCTTCCATGTCCACTACCACCATTTTAATTAACAACATAAAATCTGCAATATATTTTTATATGAAGTATATGAATATATGAAGCATCCTCTCATGAATTTCCTTAGAGAAGACATGCATGTGTGTATGCTAAGTTGCTTCAGTTATGTCTGACTCTTTGCAACCCTATGGACTGTAGCCCACCAGACTCCTCTGTTGATGGGAATCTCCAGGCAAGAATACTGGAATGGATTGTCACGCCCTTCTCCAGGGGATCTTCCTGACCCAGGGATCGAACCCACATCTCTTATAGCTCCTGCATTGGCAGGTGGATTGTTTACCAATAGCACCCCATGGGAATCCCAAAGAAGAAGTATCTAAGGCTAAATATCAAAAAGGCATGAGCCTCGGGAATAAAGATACCTTTCATGAATATTATCCCAAATCCTACAGAAGGTAGAGGTCTGAATTTTCCATGCAAGAGGGTAAGGAGAAATTAGTTAAATTGCTTTAGTAAGCTAGTTTGATGGATTAGAATTCCAAAAAACTACAGTCACAAAGAAAGTCCACCCTGTCTGTGATATAAGGTTATGTGTAAAATCAGAAGTGTCTTGGATGGCCTCCCTGCAAGTTTCCTTCCCACTCTGATCCCTACATAAGGTCCCCCAGTCAAACAACCCTCCTCTTCTACACCAGGTACAATTCCTGCTCATCCTTGAATCTTCAACTCCCTGCAACTCTACTCAGTTCAGTTCAGTCGCTCAGTAATGTCTGACTCTTTGTGACCCCATGGACTGCAGCACACCAGGACTGTACCATGGACTGCCATCCTATGGAAGTATTCAAATAAGCCAATCACATCTTCCCTTGGGACTCAGAGGGCATTACCCTCTTGACACTACAAAGCCTGCCTCTTACAGCCCATGGTTGTACTCTGTTCTTGAATGGAATCGTGCATGACCTTGAATGATGTAATGTGCATACTTCTCCTGAGTAGCATGCGTGATTAACAAATTGCTGCTGATTTCATCCATCCAGGGTTCTGTTACATATGTTGGCTATCTCCACAATGCTAGGGTACCCTCAGTAGCCATAGGTCTCCAGCAGTGCCACGACCTTGCAGGTCGAATCTTTGACCCATTTAAAGGACTGCTATATGAATAAATCAGACACACCCCAGATATTCTCCCTTTGATTATTTTAAAATTAACTGTTTTGCCATCTTAATTACATCTATAAAAATCCTTCCCTTTTGCCACCTAAGTAAACTAACCACAGGTGTGATTTCCTATGCTATTCACAGTCCCACTTATATTCAAGGAAGGAGAAAAAAACTGAAAGTGTGTACCAGATGGGGAAATCATAGTGATCATTTTGGAATTCTTCCTTCTAGATCTCGTGACAGATTCTTGTCCATATGATTGACTATTTTCCTCACCATCAGCAGCAATCTCTTTTGGGATAAAACTTATTTATGTTAGGGCTCTAATGTAGTTTTATACAAAATGTCTAGAATACAAAAGCAAAGCAAAGCAACACAAACAAAACATTAACAAAAACAGTCGATAAAGGAGACATAATATAGAGGTTGAGATGAACAGATAATGACTTCAAAATAACATTGTTAAATATGGTAAAAGAGCTACTCAGAAAAAGTGGATGAATTACAAGAACAAATGGGGAATTTCAAAAGAGAAATGGAAAGTATGCATGCATGTGTGCTAAGACGCTTCAGTCATGTCCGACTCTATGCGACCCTATGGATAGCAGCCCACCAGGCTCCTCTGTCCACGGGATTCTCTAGGCAAGAATACTGGAGCGGGGTGCCATTTCCATCTCCATAGAAACTATAAAAAGGACAAAATAATCCACCATCAAAATCAGGTGTCTTTTGCCTGGCAATGTGAATCTAATCCTTATCTAAGTGCTCAGATTTGGGTTAGGAAGTTGCTCATTCTTATTTACCTCTACCATCACTTACTTTCAAAGAGTTAAAGTATTTAAAAATAAGATTTGAGGTGCAGATTTTCAATACCAAACAGTTGCTGTCAAAAATTAACTTAAGGTGTTCAAGGAACACATTCTTAAAACTACTACCATCGTCAAGAAGTCAATATTCTATTTTCCATCTCAAATTATACTCCCTCTCCTGCCATTCTGTTCATCCAAGCTCAGAATAAAAAGTAAAATGAGTTCCATGCAGTAGCAAATGTTCCACGGACAAGAATTTGTCACAACATTAAGAATGATATCCATTTCCCACATTTGGATAAATTTTCTGAATATTTGTTACCACAGAAAAAGAAATTTCAATAAAATTAGTTGTCTCACTTTAATTTTCTTAATAAAATTTAATTGTTATATGATCTTCCCCTTCATATGTCTCCCCCAACCCATACATGTGGGTCTTCCTTATCTAATTGACTCTAGCCTATTATATTCTACTACAAATTTTCAACTAGCTTTTGAATATTTTTCAAAGTGGAAGCTCCTAACTCAAAGACTCTCAAGTAACTTACTCTTCAATATCGCCATGAGTCACATAATATATTAAACCACTGCATCACAGTATCATGATATCTACAAAATCAACACATCTACAAAATTTATAAAACATGATTAAAAGTCAGAACTAAATGTAGCCCATTTCTTCAGTTTACACCCTAAATATAAATGTCTTATATATTACTATTGCCAAGTGAAATCGACAATTCAAAAACTCAGAACTCACCACATGGTCTGTTAATATTGCATACTGAGAACTCTGTTGCTGAGTTTTATTAATAATATTCTCTGGGGAAAGAATATAGATAAAAAATTAAAGAAAAAAGAAAAATAGAAAGCATCCTTTGTTTCAGTTCTATGAGTTAATATTAGTTTTCAGAATCTACCATCTGTTATGCCATTTAGAGGAAAGTTCTATCCAAAGATTAATTTAGATGTTATGTGATTGCCTCCAAATCAAAAAATACTTATAATTTTAAGAAAATCCAGAATACTATAGGCTTATCCTGTTGTGCTCCATGTATCCTGTGTTCCATGATGTGCTTTCTCTGAGAAGCAATGAGGTGTCTGTCGAGATAATAAGAACCTATGAGTTAGGTATTTACCTATTTAGTTTCTCCACATTATATTCTAATAACAGAGCTATAATATGAGAGAAGATATCAGATGAGGATAATGTGGCTTGCATTCATTAAGCAACTTTCCTAAGACTATACAGGTAGTAAGTGGAGTTAAATCACACTATAGCTCTAGAGGCTATATTTCTAACCACTCATTGTACTGCCTTTTACCATAGCCTGTGATTGAGTGGCATGAGAGAGTTTGACTCTATTTCACCTGCGAAGAGCTTATGAAAGGAGATGGCAAAGATTTTTCCATCTGGAAGGGAGTTCTGTATTTTTAAAATGGTTCATTCCATTTGACAAATATTTCTTAATTGCCTACTGTGAGTCACACACTGTTCCACTAGGCATTGGGAATACATCACTGAACTAAACAAACCACCACCACCACCAACAAAAACATGTTGTCCTTTTTAAGGCAATCATTTATAAAAGAGATGGACAAATAAGTAATTATTATAATAAATTATCTAGTAGGTTAGTGGATGAAGATTCCTATGGATAAAAAAATAAAGTAGTGAAAAAAGGATACAGAATTCCAAAGAAACTATTTGTGCATGTGTTTGGTGAGGGGTGGGAGGAAGGGGTCAGGCAGGTTTCATTGATATGGTGATATGAGACCAAAATCTAATATGGCTCCATTTACTATCCTTTTTTTTTTTTTTTTTTTTTTTTGGCTGCACTTCATGCCATGGGGGATCTTAGTTTCCTAACCAGGGATCAAACCACTGTCCCCTGCATTGGAAGTGCTGAGTCTCAACCACTGGACCACCTGGGAAGTCCTTCCATTTAATATTTTGACCCCTTGCTGGCTTAGAGCAGGAAGATATACCTTTTATTTTTAACAGCAACCATAACAAAACTTCTCACAGTTGGAAAATGCCTAGAGGGGAAAAAAAGAGAACTGAATGTTAGTTCATTATATTCTTCCCACCTATTCAACTACATTCTTACTGTGAATAAAATAATATCTGAAATCAGCCAGAGAATTTCTCTATAGACCATCTAGGAGTAAAAGGGTTAATCATCACAGCTTGAGCCTGGTAACAAGTCAAAAGAATGTGAGAGTCCCTGTCTTCTGTGTTAGAGTGCTTCCAGTACAGAGAACTAACAATTTATAGAAATAACATCGAGGAAGCAAGAGGTGAATGCTTTCCACAGCACCATCCAAAATAAATATATTTCCTCCTTATCATCTCTTCAAGTTGAGTCATTCATGGTACCACCCCATGCATTTTATATATATATATATATTTAATATATCCCCCAGACTACATATTTGCTTCTCGAACTTCAGCATTATTATCAAAGTAAAAAGAAAATAATATGAGGCTAAGTTATATAAATCTCTATTAAATTAGCTATTGAACATAATATATCATTTACTCTCATCTGCATGTCAGATACAGGGAAGTTTAGGTCATATATTAGAAAATGACGAAGATCCAGTATACTTTATTTGCTATACCGAAGCCTAAAGCCTAATAGAAGAAAACAATAGATTGGGAAAGACTAGAGATCTCTTCAAGAAAATCAAAGATACCAAGGGAACATTTCATGCAAAGATGGGCTCAATAAAGGACAGAAATGGTATGGACCTAACAGAAGCAGAAGATATTAAGAAGGCGTGGCAAGAATACACAGAAGAACTGTACAAAAAAAGATCTTCATGACCCAGACAAATAATCACGATGGTGTGATCACTCACCTAGAGCCAGACATCCTAGAATGTGAAGTCAAGTGGGCCTTAGGAAGCATTACTACGAACAAAGCTAGTGGAGGTGATGGAATTCCAGTTCAGCTATTCCAAATCCTGAAAGATGATGCTGTGAAAGTGCTGCACTTAATATGTCAGCAAATTTGGAAAACTCAGCAGGGGCCACAGGACTGGAAAAGGTCAGTTTTCATTCCAATCCCAAAGAAAGGCAATGCCAAAGAATGCTCAAATTACCACACAATTGCACGCATCTCACACGCCAGTGAAGTAATAATGCTCAAAATTCTCCAAGCCAGGCTTCAGCAATATGTGAACCATGAACTTCCAGATGTTCAAGTTGGTTTTTGAAAAGGCAAAGGAACCAGAGATCAAATTGCCAACATCTGCTGGATCATCAAAAAAGCAAGAGCGTTCCAGAAAAACATCTATTTCTGCTTTATTGACTATGCCAAAGCCTTTGACTGTGTGGATCACAATAAACTGTGGAAAATTCTGAAAGAGATGGGAATACCAGACCACCTGACCTGCCTCCTGGGAAACCTGTATGCAGGTCAGGAAGCAACAGTTAGAACTGGACATGGAACAACAGACTGGTTCCAAATAGGAAAAGGAGTACATCAAAGTTGTATACTGTCACCCTCCTTATTTAGCTTATATGCAGAGTACATCATGAGAAATGCTGGGCTGGAGGAGGCACAAGCTTGAATCAAGATTATTGGGAGAAATATCAATAACCTCAGATATGCAGTCGACACCACCGTTATGGCAGAAAGTGAAGAAGAACTAAAGAGCCTCTTGATGAAAGTGATAGAGGAGGGTGAAAAAGTTGGCTTAAAGTTCAACATTCAGAAAACTAAGATCATGGCATCCGGTCCCATCACTTCATAGCAAATAGATGGGGAAACAGTGGAAACAGTGACAGACTTTATTTTGGGGGGCTCCAAAATCACTGCAGATGGTGATTGCAGCCATGAAATTAAAAGAAACTTACTCCTTGGAAGGAAAGTTATGACCAACCTAGACAGCATATTAAAAACCAGAGACATTACTTTGCCAACAAAGATCCGTCTAGTCAAGGCTATGGTTTTTCCATTGGTCGTGTATGGATGTGAGAGCTAGACTGTGAAGAAAGCCGTGCACCGAAGAATTGATGCTTTTGAACTGTGGTGTTGGAGAAGACTCTTGAGAGTCCCTTGGACTGCAAGGAGATCGAACCAGTCCATCCTGAAGGAGATCAGTCCTGGGTGTTCATTGGAAGGACTGATGTTGAAGCTGAAACTCCAATACTTTGGCCACCTGATGGGAAGAGCTGACTCATTTGAAAATACCCTGATACTGGGAAAAGATTGAGGGCAGGAGGAGAAGGGGATAACAGAGAATGAGATGGTTGGATGGCATCACCGACTCAATGGACATAGGTTTGGATAAACTCCAGGAGTTCGCGATGGACAGGGAGGCCTGTCTTGCTGCAGTTCATCAGGTCCCAAAGAGTCGGACATGACTGAGAGACTGAACTGAACTGAAAAGTCTAATATAACACTGAATGCAATATCCACAAGAATATGTCCACCTTTTCAATATTCAAGTGTGGTTGCTATGCCTAATCATAAATAACAGGAAATATAATTGTTCCTAATCCTGGTGGCTCAGATGATAAAGCATCTGCCTGCAATGTGGGAGACACGGGTTTGATCCCTGGGTTGGGAAGATCCTCTGGAGAAGGAAATGGCAACCCACTCCAGTACTCTTGCTAAGCGAATTCCATGGATGGAGGAGCCTGGTAGGCTCAGTCCATGGGGTTGCAAAGAGTTGGACACAGCTGAGCAACTTCACTATCACTGTCACTAATCTGGGTTTAAATGATGGGACACATCTGTTTCATGAGTTCATCAAATTCAATTTGAATGAGGGACCAAGAAACCTTTTTGGTAGTTGAAATTACCCTAAAGCAAAACACAGATGATAAAATGATCATGTCCTCTAAGTGAAATTTCAGCATGCCACTGGAGAAGTAGTGCTGCAGCTAGTGTGGTGTTCGAGATCTTCTGAAGCAACAAGGAGCTTCAGGAATTCGAAGCAAATTTTGGCTAACATGAGTGCAAAGGTATTAGCAAGCACCCACCAGCTGTCTTGCTTCCCTTTTAGCTCAGTTAGTAAAGAATCTGCCTGCAGTGCAGGAAACCCTGTTTCGATCCCTGGGTCTGGAAGATTCCCTGGAGAAGGAAATAGCAACACACTCCAGTATTCTTGCCTGGAAGATCTCATTGATAGTGGAGACTGGTGGGCTTCAGTCCATGGGGTCGCAAAGAGTCCGGCATGACTGAGCGACTAACACTTACCAGCTCCCTTACAGAGTTTAGTTGAATGCATATATTTGAAAAACATCTGGGTAAAAGTGCTTACTTCCTAGACTATGGTAACTTCAAGAATATGTTACTTTTGTTCGTAAGAATATAAATACTAATAAAGAAAGCATGAACAGACTCCTCAGGTCAATACAATTATAAAGAGTAAAATTAAGTAATTAACCATTTTTATCTCATAAGTGTGTGCCTGCTAAGTCGCTTCAGTCGTGTCCGACTCTGTGCGACCCCATAGATGGCAGCCCACCAGGCTTTCCCGTCCCTGGGATTCTGCAGGCAAGAACACTGCAGTGGGTTGCCATTTCCTTCTCCAATGCATGAAAGTGAAAAGTGAAAGTGAAGTCGCTCAGTTGTGTCCGACTCTTAGCGACCCCATGGACTGCAGCCTACCAGGCTCCTCCGTCCATGGGATTTTCCAGGCAAGAGTACTGGAGTGGGGTGCCATTGCCTTCTCCAAAGTGTGTGCCTATGTGTGTGCATATATGCGTGCCAACCAGAACCAGTGTGTGTGTGAAAAGGCAAGGAGAGAAACCAATACAAATCAATTTGTTTACATTTGTTACCAACTTTGTGAACACTAGAATGTTGCAGAGAAACTGCAAGAAATTGTCCATGCTTTTACTTAATGGCATGGAGTGAAAAATCACGTACCCAATGCCACAATATGCATACTCTATCTAATCACATCTTCTATGGATTTAGAAGTCTGTATATCATCAGTTTCACAACCAGACACCAAGGAGAATATCCTGCATTTCACTGACCAAAATTCACTGGATTCCCTGACATCAGGTTAGCCTGCACTTCCCTGAAAAAGAAAACTATTCAATCTTTCAGGTGTACATAGAATATATAAAACATTTATATTTGCATTACATTTAGATTTTTTATTTTTCAAGGAGCTAATTTGAAGAAATCTGCCACTGAAGTATGGATTTATACATTACTTTTGAATAAATGTAAAAGTGGACATTAGTAATATTTTGACTGATAATTTATTCCAACATTATTCCTTACACTTTAATTGTATAATTTTCCAATAACTTTGCTGGAATAAAGTGTTTTTTAATACCATAATTTATTTTACATTTTTGATGTTAAATAGTTAAATAAAATGAAGTATTTGCTAAATGCATTATATTAATTTTATTCACACAATCAGAATGCAATTTCATGCTTCCATATCATTTAAAATATATTGTTTCCACAATAAAAGGTTATGCTAATTTTTATTTAATTCCTTAAAAATAAATAAAATTATAAGAGAAATTGGTGTTTCTACATATCAGTTAATGGGATTGGAAATGAAACAACTTTTTGGTAGATTTGACAAACTGTAATAATATGTATGTGTGCAATTCTAAAAGTAATTTAGCTTTTAGGAATTTATCCTGCAAATAAACTTTCACAAAGTATAATGTTTATGATATTTGCTTTTATGAATATGGCAAAAATTATGTATCCACATGGTATTAGTTAATAGTTATCTTATATACAAAAAAACACTAAGCTGACATTAAGAATAGTGATTAAATACATATATACAGAAAGACATATTGAACTGGGAATACTTCCAATATTTTTTAAAAGTAATTTTCGAGCTTACTTTTTCCCTCACAACTCATATTCTTGGAAGCTGTCTTCTAGTCCTACTTCACATAAGAATAGTTAGAAGATAGTAATGTTGAAGAAAGTAGTTCATATTATCTTAGGGGTTGAATTAGCTAGAAAATGCTTATTTTATTATATTTTATTTTACCTGTTTGGTAGAAATGATTTTCTTTTTTTAAATTTATTTATTTATTTTTTTAATTTTATTTTATTTTTATTTTTTAAATTTAATTTAATTTTATTTTTAAACTTTACATAATTGTATTAGTTTTGCCAAATATCAAAATGAATCCGCCACAGGTGGGTTCAGGATGGGGAACACACATATACCTGATTTTCTTTTTAACAACATATATTTAGGTGTGGCTCTGATTAACAGTTCATTGACAGTTTTGGTGAGTAAATCAAACACACTTTTTGTAAAGTTAATGAAAGAAGACTTTGATGGAGTAACCTAGATCACATTTACCTCCTTCCTAAAGCAATGTAAAAACTGTAAAAAATATTAAAACAATACTTTTTAGACAATCACCTACATTCATTTAACATACTTAGATTATTTTCAACTAATAATATTTTGCAAAATGCTTTTGTTATTTGACAAAAAGTGACTTAATGATAAATGTCAATATTTTTCATATTTTTATTATTGCACACTCCAGATAATCTGTCATTTTCAAAGTTGACACCCTTTCCTATATACAGCATAATATTGTGCATTCTGAAATATTACTGGAAATAATAATTTATTAGCATATTAATTAATAGACTGATCTTCTTTCTTTTTTTTTTGATTATGGTAACTGTTATTATACTGCTGGAAGAAATTAAAACTAATCTTGCCCTGTTTTTGTCTCTTAACGCTGGTATCAATCTGCTAACTGCTAAACATTCTATCTTGGGAAATATTTGCTGTATACTGACTGCAGTTTCTAAAAGTTTACATGTATCTGGTTAAGCTAGTAAGCTGCAGCAGCAGCCTTAAAATCCCAGTATCTGTTGTTCAATTCATTATAGGAGTATCCAGAAGCCAACTCTTAAAAATTGATGAATCGCAAATCTTTCATCACTCTCAGCCACAGTTAATATGTTGGGTGGATAATAAGTTTTATTTCTAACTTAATAGTAACACTAAAGTTTTAAAAATTGTTCTGAACTTTGCCTATTGCTTAAGATTTTTTTTCAACTCAAACAGTATAGATTCATACGCCATATTACATGTCATCTTTTTCTTATTCCCAAACGCAACACCAGCAATGAGCCTATATAACACTGCATTTGCCATATACCATATAAAATAGCTATGCAAGACTAGCACTTTCCTGTGGTCTCAGGCAGTAAAGAATCTACCTGCAATACAGGAGTCCCAGGTTTGATTCTCAGGTCAGGAAGATCTTCCAGAGAATGGAATGGCTACACACTTCAGTATTCTTGTCTTGAGAATTCCACTGGACCATGGAGCTTAGCGAGCTACAGTCCATGGGGTCACAAAGAGTTGGACATGACTGAGCAACTAACACTTTCGCTTTCATGCAAGACTATTTTGAATTATTGAATTCTAAACTGTAGAATATTTTAATCTCCCCTGAGATGAGATAAATGACAAGTATATGTCTCATGTATAAAAATCTAATCATATTCATTTTCTATATTGACATTATTTTATATAGTAAAATTCAATGTCAGCCCTACCCTTGCTAGCTATGGAGAAATACAAAATACAAGCCTATAATTAACAATGAGTTTATTTTCTAGCATGCTAGGCAGAAATGTATCCCCCCATAGGAAGATAAAAATAGAAAAGCAAATTAAAATGGATTTGAGCCAATACATTGCTAGATCAATATCTGGCACTCATAGGCTGCTTAGCAAAGGTTCTACAGCTATTCAGCAATCTTATTACTTCTACCAAACGACTAAATGCTACCCATGCATATTTACTAAGAAGGCAAAGAATACAGTCAGAAAGCACAAAGACTAACTCTTGAAAATGTTAATACTCACATAACAAGAAACAACCTTGATATTAAACGAAATTATAATTAAACATTCCCCTAAATTACATTTTTTAATTAGTAGGACTTTCCAGGATTTTTTGGTATATCTTCAATGGCTATTTTTGCTATCTGAAAATTCATTGCTCTACTGCCTGATTATGCTGCAAACACAGATGGGAATGACAGCATCCTCAGCATTAAGGGTAGACTCTGATTAACCTATAAAAATGATGTCATCTTATCCCATTTGCACAGTGATTGGTTCACCTCTCAACTACACATCCCACCAATATCTTTAGTGCACAGAATTCTCCTGTCCACAGTAGAGGTTCTGGATTATGTGTACAAAGAGTAACCTATCTCTCTAATGAATGTGTAGTGAGAGAAAACCTCTCTCCCTACTTATGGAAATTAGTGACATTGCTGAATGTCTGAATAAAGGCTTGACTGTAGTCTCCCCTGCTTTTAAACCTTTCCATTATTTTTGAGCAAATAACTTCCCTTTCTCATTTTAGCCAGTGTGTTGAAGTGGTGATTTTAGAAGTGCAATTGAGAAATATATGTTCCATGTACTTGTTGAGTAATACTTATTACAAGAGTATCATTTTGGATATCTAATGAACATTTCAGAACTTCATGCTCTTTTTATGGACCCAAATATTGAATAGGATTACAGAAAAATTTGAAGAACTGCAATGTTTCAGTCTGGATTGTCTTACTTGTAGCAAACATTTGTTGTTGTTTTCTTAAAACTCTGAAGCGTTCAGATGTTGCTCCTGGACCTCAGAACTACATCCTTCTGAGGTGTGTTTCCATGTGACACAGAAGGAAATTTTCTTTTTTAATCACTTGACTTGGACAGATGTAGCTCTGCAACACTCTCCCCAATTAGACATAACTAGATGCTCTACTCTGATTGAAGTCTCCATTCATTTTCATATTCACCTGTTGTTCATGTTTGTCACAGCTTTAAAATACTGTAAGGTATTTAAACTATTGTAAGATCTTAAATTCTTTAACATTTTAGCCAGTCTTACTCTCTACTGCTCCATGTTTATGCTAATTACATAAGTGGGATTGGACATTGAACTTTAATAAAACAATGCCATGGCACAGTTTTCTCAAAAGAAGTGAGACTGTGACATATGATATGAGAAGTATTCATAGTGGTGTAGATTTTTCAGAACTTTACATAAATTTATTGATTTCCCTCATTTGAGCTTCAAGTCATGAGTTCTGACATTATCTATAGGGGTGTGTCATAGTGGCAGCCAAGAAAAATGATTGGCAAGTGTTAGATTTTAATTTTTATATCGTAGAGCTAGTTATAAAAAGGAATATTGTGAGAAAAATTATAACTGAGTTTCTGTTTGGATTTCAGAGACTAGATTAATGTTTCCAAGCTTAAGGAAAGTAAGCTAGAGAAAGGGAATTACAGAGCAGACAAGCTATTTAGTCATCTGAAAAGAAGGCCAACCATCTAGGACAACTTGGGGGGTGTGGGTGTGTGTGTGTGTGCGCGCATGCGCATACACACGCATATATGTATGTGTGAAGGAGAGAGAGAAAGAGAGAGAGAGAGACTGAAAGTGAGCCAGAGACAGAGACAGACAGAAAGTGACAGAGACAGAGAAACAGATAGATAACCTAGAATAATACATTCTTTAGCCTAAGCTAAAAGTAAGAATAACAACCTGTGTTACATAGGGATAACAAGGCAGAGGAAGCCCATATGTTTTTTTTGATACCAAAGGCAAGGAAAAGCATCTGATGGAGGTTTAAGATCTAGCTGATGACCTACAAATACAAATAGTGAAGTGAAGAGTACATGGCAATCATCATATACAGCAACTGATTTCAGCAATTTTCTGTCTTTGGATCTTGTCACTTTTCCATGACAATATTCTTAGGGTGGTTCCCTGTAGTTTATACATGCACAAAAGAGAAAGCTACAGGATACCCCACCCTCAACTTGAACCAGGCTATGCAAAGGATGAAAATTTAAAGAAGAGAGAAAAAAGATAAAAAATCAGTATTCAAAAATCTGCCCCAAATTCCAGTAATTGTAATATGGTCACTAAGGAACACAGCAATATCTTCCCATTAAACCATCTTGAAATGAGGTAAGGAAGATCTCTTTCTGCAATGCCAGTGATGTCTGAATCCAAAGTCATGATAAATTGGATCACACTTTGTTGGTATCAAGTGCCTCAGACTTCATGCTGTCCTCTAAAAAGCACACAGATGTGGGGGAGGTGAAATTAGATGGAATAAACTAATTGTTTAATACAGGTTTTGTTACAGGGTAAGGGAGCTGCAGAAAAATTATCACTGGTGACAAGTGCCGACTTAAAATGCCTTACCTTAAAAATGTTCTAAGAATAGGACTAGCCTAAAGAAAAGAGGTCATTGGCTTCACCAAACATGGATCCTGATAGAGTTTCTAGGAAATTGCAAGGTTGACAGAAGTTTTTGGAAGATGTTAGAAAAATAGGGACTTGAGCAACTGCCATGCATAAAGACCTGGAAAGGCAATAAATACTGGTAGGATGAGAGTAAAGAGCATAGTAATTAAGAGTAAGCACTCAGGGTTAGGCTTCCTGAGCTCAAGTCCCTACCGGCCATGTGATCCTGAACCGGTTATTTTCAACCTCCTTTCTCATCGTTCACTGAGATAACAATCATGACTACCTCTTACATTCTTTGCTAATGAATGGTGAGATACATGTAGGAAGTGACAGGACTGTGCTTGGCACATGTAAGTGGGTAAAGAGATTTATTATTAATATTTAAGATAATAGCAAACAAGGTCAGACTTTTTTTCATGTTGTGACATACTGATGGTACATATCTGGGCAACTGATGTAAAATTTCTAATCTTTATTTTCCCAGTTTGTAACCTTTGGATAGTAGCATAATAGATTTCCTCAATGTCTGATACTCAAATTGCCATTTTCATATGTGATTTGAAAGTTGCATATAATCAGCACGCCCTGAATGAAGTTTTCCTCCTGGAGTTTTCTATCTCTATGTCAACACATTCAAAATGCACTTTTCCCCTCAGTATTAAGCGAAACATGTTTAGAAATGTTTCTTAATAGTCATCATTAGCTAAGTAGTTAGTTGCATACAGGAATCCTATAAAACCACAAATACACATTTTAAAACACTATAGTCACATATTATCCTGAGAAACTATAGTGAAAGTTCTGATAATTTATGTGTGAGAATGAAGGTTTCTATTTCCTAAAGATACTCTGAAAATAATTTTGGCAAAGGTTGAACAGAAAAAAAATCTAAAAAATATTAAGCTCATTGAGTCTCCAAGACAGCATCTTGCAGTAACACCTAAATGGTGTATTAGGGGAATATAATGGAAGGAGAAAATACACAGATAGAGTAAAAAATCTTTAGTCTGCATGTATTGAAAATATTACAAAAATAGAAGAGCCATAGGCAAATTAACTTTTGAACAATACAGATCACATTAAAAAGGAATTCATTAGCCTAAGAAGGAGACAAGTTCATTTCCTATCTGGTTTAACTAAATTTAAAATTAAATTTTAGTTTAAACATTAACTAATTTTAATTCTGAGTTAAACATATTTTCAACAAAGAAATTAGATGCATAAATAAAGTGGCTTATTATAGTATGCTCTGGAGAAGGAAATGGCAATCCAATCGAGTGTTCTTGCCTAGAGAATCCCATGGACAGAGGGGCCTGCGGGCTACAGTTCATGGGGTCACAGGAGTCGGACATGACTTAGTGACTAAACCACCAGCACCACCACCATTATATAGTATGCTCAAAATAGAATGTCAGTGATGGATTTTTTCCCCAGTATTCTAGTATTTAACTCTACCAGAGTTATGTTGCTGCTGCTACTGTTAAGTCGTTTCAGTCGTGTCCGACTCTGTGCAACCCCATAGACGGCAGCCCACCAGGCTCCTGCATCCCTGGGATTCTCCAGGCAAGAACACTGGATTGGGTTGCCGTTTCCTTCTCCAATGCATGGAAGTGAAAAGTGAAAGTGAAGTCGCTCAGTCATGCCCAACTCTTAGTGACCCCATGGACTGGAGCCTACCAGGGTTAAATATTGGCTATATTTACAGCAACTAGTAATATTTAGAAAATTATTGAAGCCTGGTTTTCATATTTTTATGATTAATATTCTCTACTAAAGTATTGGAATGCAAAATTACAAACTATAATTTAATAAAGATATTATTGAGAAATGTTCTGTTGTAAACAGTGTATGTTAAGATATCTGATAATAACTTATAATTCAATTTTATGTATATTAAGTGTATTAGTGTTTAGTTACAAGTGTGCACATGTAAAACACAATAAAAATTACCAATTATTGATGATACCTCCCTTTTTTCTCATCTCATTTTTATCATCTAGCAAAATGTAGCTTGCTCTAGCTCATTTATTAACAGATTTGACATTTAGCCAACAGTCTTCCTTTCCATTCCACATCCTGTCAGATCCTTGAGTACATTTTAATGTACAGATGGGTGATTCTTTCAATTTTCTACAATTTCAATTTTCCTTGGGTCCATTTCTAATAAGTTGTTCTTCTGTTTATACAAGTCACCCATTCCCATGATTTCTTATCACCGACTGTTTGCTCCAAGCCCCAAATAATTAATTCACACATCTTTTGCTTCCAGATTGTAGGAAATTAAAAAACCTATTTTTCCTTTAATTTCATTGGCATAAACATGACTGGGTCTCTAACCCAATCTGAGATATTTAACCTTAGTGCAATCAACAGTTCATGTCTCTTTCATATAATCATCTTCACTCAGTCAACTAGATTAAGTATGCTTAAAGTATAGTGCCCTCTCTGCCTTTATTATAAAGAAAAAAGTGTGTAAAAGCATATTGTATACTTTCCCACATTGCACTTACAAACTGTATATCCTAATATAATCTTGATTTCCATGATTCCACCAAAAATCTCTCAAGATCACCAATGCACTTCTTTATGCTCTGTTCAATGAACACTAATAAAGAAGTCAGATACGTCAAGAAAATTGAATACCCTCTTCATGGCTTTCAAAATACACCAACATCTAGGTTTACCTTTAGCATGGGCAAAGTTTTCAGACCCTCTCTTGCAGAATGAAATGATCATTAAATATTGAAGTTTCTCAATATTCAAACTATATGATATCCTTTGAGGTTTAATCACACAAAGTTCACCTGGACCAATCTGCATCAACTGCATGGGGTTTAGAGGGAAAACAGAATGGATGCAAAAAGAAAATTCATACCTAATGTGGGGCCACAAGTAACCCAGTCCCCTGTATCTGACCAAGGAGTCTCCTGTCATCTGCCAGAACCTATGAAAATGTTACTGAATGTGGTATAGAGACAACTATAATATGTTGTCACTATTTAAATGTTTGCATCCCCTTTGTCATTCACACTTGAAGGTGAAATGAGTCAGCACATAGGTGTGCTTACTAGGTGATCCCCACATAGGGACTTACCAGGTGGTGCTAGTGATAAAGAACCTACCTGCCAATGCAGGAGCCATAAGATACACTGGTTCCATTGCTGGGTTGGGAAGATCCTCTGGAGAAGGGAATGACAACTCATTCCAGTATTCTTGCCTGGAAAATTCCATGGACAGAGGCCTGGCAGGCTACAGTTCATGGGGTCACAAAGAGTCAGACACGACTGAAGTGACTTAGCACAGATAGGAGTCCTGAGGTGGGAAAAAAAGGCATTTGGAAGTTGAAAAGAAACGTGCTATGAAAAACATAAAAGTATAGCTAATTATTCTGAGAAAGATCCCCTATCAATTACTGAATTAGTCAGGCAAAGTTTGAGTAGAGGCATTAGACAATTCTTTCTTTTTGGTGGAAATGTCTGTCAACTTCTACATCCCACAAATATCTCTGCTTCAACATATCCCCAAATGAAACAATCTTCTCATACTAGTCTTAAAAATATATGTTCTACACTAATGTGAAAAAGGCTGAGTGCTGAAGAATTGATGCTTTTGAACTGTGGTGTTGGAGAAGACTTGAGAGTCTTTTGGACTGCAAGGAGATCCAACCAGTCCATTCTGAAGGAGATCAGCCCTGGGACTTCTTTGGAAGGAATGATGCTAAAGCTGAAACTCCAAACCTTTGGCCACCTCATGCGAAGAGTTGACTCATTGGAAAAGACTCTGATGCTGGGAGGGATTGGGTGCAAGAGGAGAAGGGGACGACAGAAGATGAGATGGCTGGATGGCATCACTGACTCGATGGACGTGAGTCTGAGTGAACTCCGGGAGTTGGTGATGGACAGGGAGGCCTGGCGTGCTGTGATTCATGGGGTCGCAAAGAGTCGGACATGACTGAGCGACTGATCTGAAAACTCATTTTATAACATTTTAGGTTTGTATATACTCACACTAGAATCCTGGGGCTTACTTGATCTGAAGAAAATAAGAACATGTCTAATCTTCAAACAGATGGCAGTGAAATTTAAAATCACACAATAGAAAGAGAAACATATATTATAGCACTTACATGTGGAATATGAAAAAAAATATGATACAAATTAACTTATTCACAAAATATAAATAGACTCACAAACTTCAAAAACAAAGTTATGTTTGTCAAAAGGGTAAGGTGTGGGGAAAAGATAAACTAGGACTTTGGGATTATTATAACATATACACACTACTATATATAAGTAGACAACAAAGAGCTACTGTAGAGTACAGGGAAACTATTCAATATTCTGTAGTAACCTATATGGGAAAAGAATCTGAAAAGAATGGTTCAGTTCAGTTCAGTCACTCAGTCGTGTCCGACTCTTTGCAACCCCATGAACTGCAGCACGCCAGACCTCCCTGTCCATCACCAAAACCCGGAGTTCACACAAACTCATGTCCATCGAGTCGGTGATGCCATCCAGCCATCTCATCCTCTGTCGTCCCCTTCTCCTCCTGCCCCTAATCCATCCCAGCATCAAAACCTTTTCCAATGAGTCAACTCTTCGCATGAAGTGGCCAAAGTATTGGAGTTTCAGCTTTAGCATCAGTCCTTCCAAAGAACACCCAGGACTGATCAGCTTTAGAATGGACTGGTTGGATCTTCTTGCAGTCCAAGGGAGTCTCAAGAGTCTTCTCCAACACCTCAGTTGAAAAGTATCAATTTTTCGGCACTCAGCTTTCCTCACAGTCCAACTTTCACATCTATACATGACCACACGAAAAACCATAGCCTTGACTAGACGGACCTCTGTTGGCAAAGTAATGTCTCTGCTTTTCAATATGCTGTCTAGGTTGGTCATAACTTTCCTTCCAAGGAGTAAGCGTCTTTTAATTTCCTGGCTGCAATTACTATCTGCAGTGATCTGGGAGCCCCCCAAAATAAAGTTTGACACTGTTTCCACTGTGTCCCCATCTATTTCCCATGAAGTGATGGGACCAGATGCCATGATCTCAGTTTTCTGAATGTTGAGCTTTAAGCCAACTTTTTCACTCTCCTCTTTCAAATTCATCAAGAAGCTTTGTAGTTCCTCTTCACTTTCTGCCATAAGGGTGGTGTCACCTGCATATTGGGGGTTATTGATATTTCTCCCAGCAATCTTGATTCCAGCTTGTGTTTCTTCCAGCCCAGTGTTTCTCATGATGGAAGATAAATAAGCAGGGTGACGTTATACAGCCTTGACATACTCCTTTTCCTATTTGGAACCAGTCTGTTGTTCCATGTCCAGTTCTAACTGTTGCTTCCTGACCTGCATATAGGTTTCTCAAGAGCCAGGTCAGGGGGTGTGGTATTCCCATCTCTTTCAGAATATTCCACAGTTTATTGTGATCAACACAGTCAAAGGCTTTGGCATAGTCAATAAAACAGAAATAGATATTTTTCTGGAACTCTCTTGCTTTTTCCATGATCCAGTGAATGTTGGCAATTTGATCTCTGGTTCCTCTGCCCTTTCTAAAACCAGCTTGAACATCTGGAAGTTCATGGTTCATGTACTGCTGAAGCCTGGCTTGGAAAATTTTGAGCATTACTTTACTAGCGTGTGAGATGAGTGCAATTGTGCAGTAGTTTGAACATTCTTCGGTATTGCCTTTCTTTGGGGTTGGGATGAAAACTGACCTTTTCCAGTCCTGTGGCCATGTACGCATAAATGAATCACTCTGCTGTGCACCTGAAACTAATACAACATTGTATATAATTATACTCCAATATGAGATACAATTAAATTGAAAAATACAGTGAAATAGGTGTTTATATAGTTTTTATCCCCTTTTCTGGAACAGATCACGTAAAATACTTGGGATTTCATAAGTGATAAGAGCAGTAAATGTCTTTTGTTTTTTACAAGAAGTCCACCTTTCAACCACACCTGAGTTTGTTAATGAGATGATTTTTAGAATGCCCTGAAGGGTGCTTATATGTATATGCTCGTTGTGCTTATTTAACTTATATGCAGAGTACATCATGAGAAATGCTGGGCTACAGGAAGCACAAGATGGAATCAAGATTGCCAGGAGAAATATCAATAACCTCAGATATGCGAGTGACACCACCCTTATGGCAGAAAGTGAAGAACTAAAGAGCCTCTTGATGAAAGTGAAAGAGGGGAGTGAAAAAGTTGGCTTAAAGCTCAACATTCAGAAAACTAAGATCATGGCATCCAGTCCCATCACATCATGGCAAATAAATGGGGCAGTGACAGACTTTTTTTTTTTTTTTTTTTTTTTTGTGCTCCAAAATCACTGCAGATGGTGACTGCAGCCATGAAATTAAAAGATGCTTACTTCTTGGAAGGAAAGTTATGACCAACCTAGACAACATATTAAAAAGTAGAGACATTATTTTGTCAACAAAAGTCTGTCTAGTCAAGGCTATGGTTTTTCCAGTAGTCATGTATGGATTTGAGAGTTGGACTATAAAGAAAGGTGAGCACAAAAAATTGATGCATTTGAACTGTGATGATGGAGAAGACTCTTGAGAGTCCCTTGGACTGCAAAGAGATCGAACCAGTCCATCCTAAAGGAGATCAGTCCTGAGTATTCATTAGAAGGATTTATGCTGAAGCTGAAACTCCAATACTTTGGCCACCTGATGCAAAGATCTGACTCATTTGAAACGAACCTGATGCTGATAAAGATTGAAGGCAGGAAGAGAAGGGTACGACAGAGGATGAGATGGTTGGATGGCATCACCTGCCCAATGGACATGAGTTTGGGTAAACTCTGGGAATTGGTGATGGACAGGGAGGCCTGGCGTGGTATGGTTCATGGGGTCTCAAAGAGTAGGACACGACTGAGTGACTGAACTGAACTGAACTGAAGGATGCAGGCTGGTTGCCATAAGAACCAATTGTATGATTAGAAGATTGGAACTTTCAGTCCCACCCCTTCACCTTCAGGGAGGGGAGAGTGGCAGAAGTTTAATTTACCAATGGTTTATTATTTATTCAGTCATGCCAACATAATGAATTCTCTCAGTTCATTTCTCTTGCTCAGTCATGTCTGACTCTTTGTAACTCCATGGACTGCAGCACACCAGGCTTCCCTCTCCATCATCAACTCCTAGAACTTGCTCAAACTCGTCCATCACATCAGTGATGCCATCCAACCGTCTCATCCTCTGTTGTTCCTTTCTCCTCCTGCCTTCAATCTTTCCCAGCATCAGGGTATTTTCCAATGAGAAGGTTCTTCTCATCAGGTGGCAAAAGTATTGGAGTTTCAGCTTCACATTAGTCCGTCCAATGATTATTCAGGATTGATGCACTAGTTGGATCTCCTTGCAGTCCAAGAGACTCTCAAGAGTCTTCTCCAACACCACAGTTCAAAAGCAACAGTTCTTCAGTGCTCAGCTTTCTTTATAGTACAACTCTCACATCCATACATGCCCACTGGTAAAACCATAGCCCTGACTAGACAGGACTTTGTTGGCAAAGTAATGTCTCTGCTTTTTAATATGCTGTCTAGGTTGGTCATAGCTTTTCTTTCAAGGAACAAGTGTCTTTGAATTTCATGGCTGCAGTCACCTTCTGCCTCTACAATCATGAAGCCTCTACAAAATCCAAAAGGAGATATTTGGAGAGCGTCTAAGCTGGTGCACATGTGCAAATGTGGGGAGAGTGGTGCCCCCAGAGAGACCGAGGAACCTCCCTTTCTCACACATATCTTGCCCTATGTATCTCTCATCTGTTCCTGACTTATACCTTCTTAGAGCAACCAGTGATCTAGTCAGGAGCCATTTTCCTGAAGTTTGTGATTCTTTCTAGCAAGTTAACTGACCCAGAGGTGGGGCTCATGGAACTTCTGATTTATAGCTGATTTATAGTTGACTGATTGCTAACTGATCAGAAGCACAGGAGATGTATGGACTGGCCTGGGGACAGTGGGCCTGAGTCCTTAACCTGTAGCAAGTGATGGTCAGTCCAGGTAGATAGTGTCAGAATTGAGTTGAACTGTTGGACACTCAGCTGCTGTCCCAGAAACTGCTTGGGTGATAAGAAGTTCATAACTGAAGTAGTGTTGCAGTTAGGTTTTGAGAGTTGAGAAGACACACAGGGAATGTTTTTCCACTTTATACATTCTTACGCTGTAGAGTTTGTAAGTAGGGTAAAATTTCAGACACCTTAGACTCATTGACAAGAATACAATTAATAAGCGGTATGACCTCTTCAAATACAGGCCTGGAGAGTTTGACCTGTCTATAACTGTTTTAACTAGTCTTCATATCTCTATAAAGAAATAATGCATGTATACACACACACATTAGAATAACAAATATTACTGGATTTTGAAGGTAGATGGAAGTGGCTGTAGTAGGAACATGATTTGTCATTAGAAATATTTCCAGGACCTTAGCATCTTAATAATGGGAAATAATTTTTAATACATATATATTCATATATATATTTAACTTTCAAAGAATGTTTGCTTTAAATATTGTCTGTGAACTAAGAATCATTGATTAAAAAGCAGAGTGTATATGCACTTAGTCACTCAGTCATGTCCAACTCTTTGCAACCCCATGGACTCTAACCTGCTAGGCTCCTCTGTCCATGAGGATTCTCCAGGCAATACTGGTGTTGGTTGCCATGCCCTCTTCCAGGGGATCTTCCCAACCAAGGGATAGAACTCCAGTCTCCCACATGGCAGGCAGATTCTTTACCATCTGAGCCTCCAGGAGAGTAGATACTTTTATTTCCTCCAAAAAAATGCACATAATTTTATTTAATAGTTGGAGGAAACATTTACCTTTTCTAACTTATCAATGCTTATTGAGCTGAGGATGTATATCATAAACAATAAAGAAATCTATAATTTTGTACGATGAATAGTTATGCTACATTTATAGAATAAGAAATATTTTAAAATAATATTTCCTAGCAAGAATATAGGTTTAGATGAATCTGTGTTAGGCATGTTTAGATCACTGATTCAGGTAGATTTGTGTTTAAGTGTGTACCTATACATCTACACATATAGGCTGGGTGTTCCTTTATATTTTTATTTTTATTTTTCTTTGCATTCTTTATCCTTTCCTACTGTTATGCATGCTATATTGATAAAACAAAGCATGTTTGTTTAAATTTCCATTGATTTTTAAATCAACACTGATTTTGAACAGAGCTACCCACTCAAGCTTCAACTTAATTTACATTGATTTTTTTGACTTTGTGATGTACAGCAACCTGTATCTTTATTATTATAGACCAAAAACACAAAATGTATTCAATGTAATACTACAATCTGCAATTTAATTACAAACAATTTTTGATTTCCCAAATTAATTCTTACCATTTATGTAAAATTATATTTTAAACAATTTAAAAAATATTTATAAGTATTTTTATTCAATTACAGGCACTGATCTTCATGAAGGGAGCCTGGCAGTCTGGCATTTAAAAGGAATATTGGCCTAAATAGAAATCCTATAAAGTCATGGGTTTAAATTAAATCATTTTCAGGGATTATGTTCTTGGAAAGTTATTTTTTTTTAAAGGTCTAATTTGTAAATTCTAATTACAAAAATACTATTGAGATTAGTCTTGGGTGTACATTGGCAGGACTGATGTTGAAGCTGAAACTCCAATACTTTGGCCACCTGATGCAAAGAGCTGACTCATTTGAAAAGACCCTGATGCTGGGAAAGATTGAAAGCAGGAGGAGAAGGGGATGAGAGAGGATGAGATGGTTGGATGGCATCACCGACTCAATGGACATGGGTTTGGGTGGACTCCGGGAGTTGGTGATGGACAGGGAGGCATGGCATGCTGTGGTTCATGGGGTCACAAAGAGTCAGATACGACTGAGCGACTGAAATGAACTGAACTGAGCTATTGAAAATGTACTCCATTACTTTACACACATTTGAAAAACCCAGATCCAGTGATACACAGGAATTCTACTTTATTGCTTAAAATACCTTGTATTACCAATAAAAATAGCTAAGAGCAAAGATCTGTTGCTAGTTAAAATTCTTTCTGAATTATTTTTATAACATTTTATTTTATCTAATTAATTACATATGGTTTTAAATTCCTTCTATATGTGACAAAATTTTTTATCTGTGTTAGTCACTCAGTCGTGTCTGACTCTTTGCAACCCATGGGCTGTAGTCAGCCAGGTTCCTTTGTCCATGGGATTCTCCAAGCAAAAATATTGGGGTGGATTGCCATTTCCTTCTCCAACAATTTTTTATAAATAGAATTATTAAAATAATTTTTGTCTTCTTATAGTTTGCAATTCAGTGGTAGAGATTAACTTACAGTCATATTTTATTAACAAAACAAAATTATTAAATTATAAACATGGTAAGTGCTGAGAGGGGAAAAAAAAATAAGTATAAAGAATTTGGTTTAGATAATAGGTTTAAACCTAGACAGTCAAACTCCAGAATAACACACAGCACCTTGTGGTGTCTTGTCTCCTACTTTGTGTGCGGGATAAGTTATGTCAGTTGTGTCTGACTCTTTGCAACCCTCTGGACTGTAGCATGCCAGGTTCCTCTGTCCATAGGATTCTCCATGCAAGAATTCTGGAGTGGTTTGCCATGCCCTCCTTCAAGGGATCTTCTTGACCCAGGGTTTGAACCCGGGGCTCCTGCATCTCCTGCATTGCAGGAGGATTCTTTACCCAATGAGCCACCTAGGAAGCCCCTCTGCTACTTTCAGTAGCTGCTAATGAAGGGGAGGACCTTCTAGTCAAAGCTATGGTTTTTCCAGTAGTCATGAATGGAAGTGAGAGTTGGACTATAAAGAATGCTTTTGAACTGTGATGTTGGAGAAGACTCTTGAGAGTCCCTTGGGCTGCAAGGAGATCAAACCTGTCCATCCTAAGGAAATCAGTCCTGAATATTCATTGGAAGGACAGATGTTGAAGCTGAAACTTCAATATTTTGGCCACTTGATGTTAAGAACTGACTCACTGGAAAAGACCCTGATGCTGGGAAAGATTGAAGGTAGGAGGAGAAGGGGATGACAGGATGAGATGGTTGGAAAGCATCATCAAATCAATGGATATGAGTTTGAGTAAACTCTGGGAGTTGGGGATGGACACAGAAGATGCTGCAGTCCATGGGGTGGCAAAGAGTTGGACACAACTGAGTAACTGGACTGAATTGAATGAAGGAGAAATGCATATTAATTCCAGACAGAGGAAATAGCACAGGGTGTCATTGTTTGGAGGGGAGAGTTTTTGCATGTACATGATCATTATGTCCTTAAAGGTAAAGAATCACTTGGAAGAGATCAAAATTGGATGAGTGAAGTGAGTGAAGTTGCTCAGTCATGTCCAACTCTTTGCGACCCCATGGACTGTAGCCTACCAGGCTTCTCCATCCATGGGATTTTCCAGGCAAGGGTACTGAAGTGGGTTGCCATTTCCTTCTCCAGGGGATCTTCCTGACCAAGGAATTGAACCCAGGTCTCCTTCATTACAGGCAGATGCTTTACCCTCTGAGCCACCAGGCATGATGGAGGCCAAATGAAGAATTATCATTGTAAATCAATTAGGGTATGACCATACTTGAAAAATGGGAAGTGGTGAACTCATAGATAGTGTGTGTGTGCATGGGTATGTGCACATGTACTCATGTCTACACATATAGGTGAATGTATTAACACCAAACAAACAAACAAACAACCAAAAAAAAAAACCCCTGAATAATTTAACCTAAAAGGTAACAGAAAAAAATTTAATTTCTAGGTTTGCCTTGCTGAATGTTTATTAGAACTGGTAAGTTAAGTGGAAAAAGAAGATAAACTGGGAGATGAATGATTCTAAATTTATCTTCGTAAATTCTTGTTTTGGATTTTTTTTTCTTTTTAATATACAAAGAGAACTATGGGTCCACAATCTCTTACTTCAGTATTTAAAATTCAAAGTTCCTTGAAAATCATACGATTTGTTCTCAAAAATAGGTAGCAACTTGTTTGACAGTGGACAGGTGATGGTTTAGTCGCTAAGTCATGTCTGACTCTTGAGATCCCATGGACTATAGCCTGCCAGGCTCCTCTGTTCATGGGATTTTCCAGACAAGGATAATGGAGTATTTTGCCATTTCCTTCTCTAAGAGATCTTCCTGACCCAGGGATCAAACCTGTGTCTCCTGCACTGCAGGCAGATTCTTTACTGACTGAGCTAAAATTATCTAAACCAATATGAGAATATATTATGCACACTTAATATAAATATTTAAAATTCAGGATGGCTTTGTGTACTGGTTATAGTTTCCATAATATCCAGTTTGTTAGCCTATCTAAAATTTGAATGTTACTTAAATTTTAGGCTCATAGCGCTCCAATGGTTTCAAATAAAGGGTTGAAATCTTTATAGTATTACAGTTGTGTTCACAAGTCTAGAGCAAAGAGATGAAAACAAGGCTACAGAAAGAAACGTGATTTACTTACTGATTCACAGTCATGAGAGAGTACACAGAATAGGAAGGGAACAAGGCCTTGTGCCAAAAGGTAGAATTGCAATACCTGAAGATAAGCTAATAAATAGGAAATAGAGGAATGCACCCAGTGGTAACAGAAAAACCAGGAAAGTCTAATGTCACAGACCAGGAAGAGAATATTCCAAGGAAAAAGGGATAGCCTATTTTAAAATTGGGGTATTAGGCTCTCTGCTATGAATTGCAGGAGTTCCTCACAATTTTGAATGTTAATACCTTATATATGTGGATTCAAAACTATTTTGCCCCAGTGTTTGGTTTACATGTTTTACTCTGTTGTTTCTTTGCCATGCAGAATCGTTTTAGTTTGTTATAGTCCTACTCATCTATTTTAGCTTTTGTTGCCTGTGCTTAAGTGTCATACACAAGAAATCACTGCCAAGATCAATGTCATGAAGCTTTTCTCCTACCTGTTCCTAAAGATATATGAAAAGATGCTCACTGTCATTTATCACTAAGGACTTGCAAAACAAAACCACAGTGAGAAAGCAGTGCTTACCTGTTAGGTTGGCTATCATCAATAAAACAAAAGACAAGTGTTGGCGAGGATGCAGAGAAATTAGAACTATTTTGCACTGTTGGTGAATACAAACGGTGCAGCTGCTATATAAAACAGTATGGAGTTTCCTCAAGAAATTAAAACCAGAGCTACCTATGAAAGTGAAAGTCACTCAGTCGTGTCCAACTCTTTGTGACCCCATGGACTATACAGTCCGTGGAATTCTCTAGGCCAGAATACTGCAGTGGGTACTCTTTCCATTCACCAGGGGATCTTCTCAACTCAGGGACTGAACCCATTACAGGTGGATTCTTTACTATCTGAGCCATACTACCTATATTATAAATAAAAAATCTCTTCTGGGTATATACACAGAAGAATTAAGATCAGGATCTACCTATAGCTAGCTAGCTAAGTCGCTTCAGTCGTGTCCGACTCTTAGCGACCCCACGGACTGCACCCTACCAGGCTCCTGCATCCATGGGATTCTCCAGGCAAGAGTACTGGAGTGGGTTGCCATTGCCTTATCAACCAAATATCACTTCTGGGTATATATCTAGAAGAATTGAAATGAGGATCTTGAAGAGATATCAGACTCCCATGTCTATTGCAATGGTTTTTACTGTAGCCAAGATATATACAACCTAAATGTCTACAGACAAATGAATAAATAAAATGTGATATATACATATGATAGAATACTGTTCTCCTAAAAGAAGGAAATCCTGCTCTGTGTGACAATACTGATGAACTCTGAGAACACTATGCTAAGTGAAATAAGCAAATCACAGAAAGACAAATACTGTGTTATTCTATTTATATGAGTTATCTAAAAAATAGTCACAGAAACAGAGAATATAATGGTGGTTGTCAGGAGGTGAGGGGAAGAGGAGATGGGGCGTTGCTAATCAACAGGTATAAAAATTTTAGTTATGCAAGATGGATAAGTTCTAGAGGTCTTCTGTATAACACTGTGCCTATGGGTAACGACACTGTGTGTGCAGTGTACTTCCACATCTATTAAAAGAGCAAATCTAATGTTAATTGTTCTCATCACAATAAAATAAAAGAAGAAAGAAAGAGCCAACACTGTTTAATACTGCAGAGAAGTTAAGAAGTTGAGAGCTTTAGAATGTCTTTTTGGAATATATACCGAAGAAACTATTGTAAATTTTGCAAGAGACAGTTAAGGGAAGGGTTGAGAAGTAATCCAGATTACAGGTGTGAATGGCAAGATAATGACCTAGTATTTTAATGTTAATTATATTCAAAAAAAACTCTCAATGATGTCTTTGTTGTTATTGTTCAGTCACCCAGTTGTGTCTGAGTTTTTGTGACCCTATGGACTGCAGCACACCAGGCTTTCCTGTCCCTCACCATCTCCCAGAGTTTGCCCAAGTTCATGTACATTGCATCAGTAATGCCATCCAGCCATCTCATTCTCTGATGCCCTCTTCTCCTTCTGTCCCAATTATTTATTGCAGCAATATAAATGCTACTTTGGAAATTATTTACACCATGGTGAATATAACTAAACTCATAGGAAGCAAGGTAGAGTGAAATAACAAAATTTTATCATGCTATAAAATTTAATTGTAGAAATAACAGAATTAAAATGACTTTTTATTATCCTTAGAAGCATGACAGCAGCAAATAATTTAACTGAGAATGTATATTAACTGAGACATCTTTAACTATAATATTTTATTGAATATATGCTACAAAATTTTAAGGTAAAGCTAACCCTACATTAAGGATAAGGAAACTAAATTTCAAAACCAATCATTAGTTTTTCCATAGATGTAGGGCATGCACTTTTGAATTAAGATCTGCTTAAATCTAAAATGGCCATTCTGTCACTAAATATACTGCCTTCCTTTTATATCTCAAATACTTGCTGATATATATTAAGCAATTCCAAGTTATTATGCTGCCATTTTGCAATGCATGTCCTTTCTGTAATTTCCAACTAATAGCATGATTTACATAATGCTCTAGGGATTTATAACACTGCTGACATGAAGGAGATATTGATACATCCAGGGTAGTTTAGGAAATAGGAAGGATATAATGGATAATGGTAATATATCTGAGTTTTCAGTATCTGTCTTTAAAGGAAATAACCCAGTGACTTTTTAATAGCAGTTATTACATATACCATTTCTGTAAAGAATGCAAGGCCAAGACACTAAAGAACTACATGTTTAAAAAATTACTGTCTGATTACCAATAAAGATAGCTTTTATTTCTTTTTTTTTCACATTTTGTTTTTATTTTATTTTATTTTTTAACTTTACAATATTGTATTGGTTTTGCCATATATCAAAATGAATCTGCCACAGGTATACACACACTCCCCATTCCGAACCCTCCTCCCTCCCTGTACCATCCCTCTGGGTTGTCCCAGTACACCAGCCCCAAGCATCCAGTATCGTGCATCAAACCTGGACTGGCGACTCGTTTCATATATGATATTATACATGTTTCAAGGCAATTGAGAAAAGTAAAGGCAATAACATTTTGCTTTGTTTTATATATGTTATACAATTGTAAATTTTTTCTTTAATTCTACACAATTTATTAAAATTTAGAATATACAATTCAGTGGTTCAAGTTATATCTGTGGACAATGGCTTTGTGATTAAAGGTATAGTCTATATCCTTTGCTGTCATTAAACATTTAAAATTCCATGCTTACTTAACAAAGACTTATTGGTATCTTCCTGAAAGTCTTTACTGGTCCATAGTTTTTCTGCACTTAACAAGCTAAGGTGCTGTCTTCAGTCTTCTTTTCAAAGGTTTGTTTGAGGTAACTGGAAATTCTGCTCTGTGAAGGCAAGTGTTATGAATTATTCAGATATCATAGGGTTTCCACTTTATTTTAATCTACTTAACCCCTGATCTCACCATTACAATTAGGTGTACATTCATATGGGAGTGGCCAAAGTGTCTCAAAATAAATGTTCTAGAAAATGAGGATTTTATTGCTGTAACACACCTATCTAAAACTTTAGTTAAAGCAAAGATAACTATGCAGTTCAGAAACTTTATCAGGATTAGAAGTGCAAAGTGATAAAGAATTAGTCTCATAAAGAATTAGTTTATCATCCCTGAAACAGAGTGCATGGGACATAATAGGGAATGGTGACACCTGAAATTACATAGCAAAAGAATATGAGTTAGAATATTAGCATGTTTGATTATAAAGCATTACTGAAACATTTCTGGGTAGGAACTATTGTGTTTTTGTTTTATATAAGTCCTCAATACCAATCCAAAACAATACTTATTTTAAAATGCATTCTTTATATATATATATATATAAGGATTCTTGGATTTCAAAAGTTGGGAAATTAGTTTTTGCAATAACTTTTTTAAAAGTTGAGCATTTAAAATGTATATATTGACATCACAGTAGTTTCAGTGGAATTTGGGGATTACCTTTATCATTAATTTATGAAAATATTAATTAGAATTTATTACCTGGTCTTCATAAAAATATTCAGTCTTTTCAAAGTGACAAACCAATATATCATATTAAAAAGTAGAAATATCATTTTCTCACAAGGGTCAGAATAGTCAAAGCTATGATTTTTTCCAGTTGTCCTGTATGGATATGAGAGTTGGACCATAAAGAAGGCTGAGTGCCAAAGAACTGATGCTTTCAAACTGTGATGCTGGAGAAGACTCTTGAGAGTCCCTTGGACAACAAGGAGATCAAATCTGTTAATCCAAAAGGAAATCAACCCTGAATATTCACCAGAAGGACCGATGCTGAACTGAAGCTCCAATACTTTGGCCACCTGATGCAAAGAGCCAACTCAGTGGAAAAGACCCTGATGCTGGGAAAGACTGAGGGCAGAAGCAAAAGGGGGAGACAGAGGATGAGATGGTTGGATGGCATCACTGATTCAATGGACACGAGTTTGAGCAAACTCTGGGAGATAGTGAAGGACAGGGAAGTGTGGCGTGCTACAGTCCATGAGGTCACAAAGAGTTGGACACAAATGAGTGACTGAACAACAAACAACAACCATGATATATACCATTATTAGCACAAGTACATAAATGTTACTTGCAAATTTACAAGTCTGAAAATTTGTGATGAGCCAGTTTGCAAAGAGGACAAAGACCTTTGGCCAATGTCAGCATTCTTGGCAGGTAAAGTTGTACCCAGGGCCCTCACGGCACAGAGTCCACTGTGAAGAAACTACTTGTGCCCTAAGTGTATTGTCCCCTTTTAAATTAACGGACATACATGGAATGTGATATGGGGGTGGGGTTCACTGTCTCTCTTGGCATGTTCCTGATAGCAAGTGAAGTTCACCAGATAAGGTGGCTCCCCTTTTCTGAAACTTGAACATAGTGCAAATGGGTGATCTGGGCGCACCTTGTTCTGTGGAATAATGAAAAATTTGGGTACTCACTGCTCTCTTCAATGCCATTGCTTAGAATTTTCTCTCTGTTCTGTACAAATAAGATAATTGTTCCATACCTCCTTCTTCATCTATTTTCATTCCATTAATCTCTCTGGGGCTTCTCTGGCTAGCCCACTATATAATGTAAACTCAGCAGCTGTAATAAAAATATGGGGTTATCTTATTCTCAGTGTGGTTTGATGAATTTCCTAATGATTGTGTAGATTACAAGTGCAAATACACACTTACATTCAAATGTATTTATATATCCACAGTCTTACAGGAAATAGGATTTAATGCCAGATGAATGATTTGTAATCTAGGGCAAGGCACTTACTCTGTAGACTTAGTGTGACTAGTTCATAATTTCCTCATTTTCACAATTTGACTTCTGGCATTCCTTTTATAGATCAGTAATCTGAGCAAGTATGTGCTCAAAATTAGTCTTTATAGTTAATCTTGGAATTTGCAGGCTAGCAAGCACCAGAAGGCACTATTTGTGTGTGTAAGTGTGTTTTTTTAGAGACTGTAGTAATAATGTCTGGGGCTTCCCTGGCTCTAATGGTAAAGAATCTGCCTGCAAAGCATGAGACCTGGGTCTGATCCCTGAGTCAGGAAGATCTCCTGGAGAAGGGAATAGCTACCCACTCCACTATTCTTGCCTGGAGAATCCCATGGACAGAGGAATCTGGTAGGCTACAGTCCATAGCATCACGCAGAGTCCAACACAAGTGAAGCAACTTAGCACACATACATGCATCAGTATATCTAGAATAAGCCCAGGGTAAAATTAATAATCAAATGGATAAAATCATATCTATAAGTATTACTTTTGAAGGTGTTCTTTGGAGACTTGAAATATAGGCTAACAGAACTAAGCTATTTCAAAGTATCATATTAATTATTTTAAGTAAATTTATATTTATTATAATATTTATAAAGTAAGTGCACTTTATAAACTTGAAAACATGTCTAAATGATATAATATAAAGGTGTCATTTAATGAACTACATTTTTGAAGAATGGAGGAGAAAATTTTAATTGATGTTATTATACTTCTAAGCTTTGTGTTTTGAAAGACTTCAAATAATGCTGGTCAAGAAAGTTTCAAAAAAAAAAACATGATATCAAATGAACAGAAGAAGTGGATATGAACTTGGAAATGTGAACTAGAAAAAAATAAATAAATATCTAAATTCAATAATTTTTTTCTATCACTTATACACCAGCACTGAGAAGCTTAGGTTAAACAACTTCAGGGAGATATAGGGTTTAAAAAGTTTATAAAATTTAAAATAATAAAAACATGTAGAAATTTATTAGGACATTTGTTTCACATCATGTGTATCAAAAGTACTCCAATCTAGGTACTGTATTTGGAAAATAAAGTTGTAAAGCAAACATTTTGAAATGGTGATACTAACATATAAAGAAAGAGAGAGAGAGATGGAAAGTTCAATGAATACATTATAACAGACTATATTCAGAATAATAAAAGAGGGATGGACAAAATTTTAGTTTGGATGGTGTTTTAAAAGTAGAAAATATATAGAAAATCATTTTGATCAAGAGAAATAAGAAAAATTATTGAAAACATAATTTATATTGGACAGAGTTTGCCAAAACTTCCAAAAAGATGCATTCAGTTAAATACATGGAATTAAGCCTACACAGTCCAAAGTTATTTTGGCAAATACAAATAGTACAGTTTGTTTTTTAAAATATGTAAGGATGTTTATAAATTATAAGATATGGTAAATCATAGGAGGAGTTAATTACTCAAGAATGTATTTTGTGAAAGAGAAAGTATGATCAAGTTCTAAAATTTCCAGCAAAATACAGTTACTTTTCTCAATTTGAAACATTTGCTGGGATTCTTAAATAGTGACATGAAATTATAATTTTAAATGCCATAAGTTATAAACTCTAGGTGTAATAGAAGAAATCTTGGCAATGCTGATGGTCTAGAAGAAATTGAAATGAAGATTATATCTTATTAGTCACACTTAATAAACTCAAAATTCTCCAAGCCAGGCTTCAACAGCACATGAATCATGAACTTCCAGATATTCAAGCTGGATATAGAAAAGGCAGACGAACCAGAGGTCAGATTGCCAACATCCGCTGAATCATCAAAAAAGTAAGAGAGTTCCAGAAAAATATCTACTTGTGTTCTATTGACTATGCCAAAAACAAACTGTAGAAAATTCTTAGAGATGAGAATAGCAGACCATCTGACTTGACTCCTGAGAAATATGTATGCAGGTCAGGAAGCAACAGTTAGAACTGGACATGGAACAACAGACTGGGTCCAAATAGGAAAAGGAGTATGTCAAGGCTGTATATTGTCACCCTGCGTATTTAACTTCTATGCAGCATCATGAGAAACGCTGGGCTGGAAGAAGCACAAGCTGAAATCAAGATTTCCAGGAGAAATCTCAATAACCTCAGATATGCAGATGACACCACTCTTATGACAGAAAGTGAAGAAGAACTAAAGAGCCTCTTGATGAAAGTGAAAGAGGAGAGTGGAAAAGTTGGCTTAATGCTCAACATTCAGAAAACTAAGATCATGGCATCTGGTCCCATCACTTCATGGCAAATAGATAGGGAAATAATGGAAACGGTGAGATATTTTATTTTCTTGGGCTCCAAAATCACTGCAGATGTTGACTACAGCCATGAAATTAAAAGACACTTGCTCCTTGGAAGAAAAGCTATCACCAACCTAGACAGTATATTAAAAAGCAGAGACATTACTTTACCAACAAAGGTCCATCTAGTCAAAGCTATGGTTTTTCCAGTGGTCATGTATGGGTGTGAGAGTTGGACTATAAACAAAAGCTGAGCAGTGAAAAATTGATGCTTTTGAATTGTGGTGTTGGAGAAGACTCATGAAAGAGAATCCCTTGGACTGCGAGGAGATCCAAAGGAAATCAGTTGTGAATGTTCATTGGAAGGACTGATGCTGAAGCTGAGACTCCAATACTTTGGCCATCTGATGCAAAGAATGAACTCATTTGAAAAGACCCTGATGCTGGGGAAGATTGAAGGAGGGAGGAGAAGGGGACGACAGAGGATGAGATGGTTGGATGGCATCACTGACACGTTGGACATGAGTTTAAGTAGGGTCTGGGACTTGGAGATGGACAGGGAGGCCTGGCGTGCTGCAGTCCATGGGGTAGCAAAGAGTCAGGCACGACTGAGTGGCTGAACCAACTGAATAAGCTTTCTGGTGCAACATTCCCCAGCAGTGGAATGAAAAGGAAAAACAGTTTATTGGATGTATTTACAGAGGTGGACTAACTGACCATTGACCAAGATGGACTAAATCTTCCACTTTGCTTCGCTAAACCTTCCTGAATGTATGCTCCTGACCTCCACTTCCTTAGAGCATTTGCTGTAGAAAATCTGCAATTGAAATTATTTCTCTGATCCTTTAAGACTCAAATATTCTCCAAGCCTCTTTCCCACGGACCTGGGTGCCATGCCTTTGAAATGTAATCAGGAGGAAAAATAGCACCTCTAGCTCCCAGCCCTATGAGAGGATAGATGTCTAACTTCTAACCAATCAGCAAAAACAGGGGACTAGTCACTTTGACCAATTCTTGCAAGGTCCTAGGGTACAGCCTTCACTAGCTCACCCCAGTACTTGAGTTCAATCTTACTCCTATCAGAAGAGCAATGTTTATCCGTAATTTTATCAAGGTATGATTGACAAATTGAAATTGCATGTAGTTAAGTTGCACAGTGTGATTCCTTTGTTTATTCCTGTTTAACGCCATCACGTACACTTTTCTTTAACATCAAGTATGCTGCAAAAATTAAAGGACACTGTAAATCAGAATGAGTAGTAAATTTTTCACACTTCTGGTTCATTTTTTTTTTATGTTTAGCTGTATGATGTGTCTAGAATTAATTCTTCTGTACAGTGTGAATTGCTCTTTGAACTTGACTTACTCTCAGATGGTGACATCATTGTCCATAAATCATCTGCTGTCTATTCTGTTCTACTGGTCTGTGATGCCACCAAACTAATTTCATGGATGTATTGGGAAATGGTTTAATTATTGATGCTGTATTGTTGTATCATAAATTGCTAGTCTGGGTGAACATGTCCCTTCTAATTTTTGTTTTTCTGGATGTACATATTTGTTTAATTGATCATATAATTTTTAGATTCAAATTTTTAATTCTGGGAAAAATGAACATAACTATATATTGACCAAGGTCACATTAAATTTAGAATTAAAAAGTTTAATGATTTTGTGTATTCTTAACCATTTGTCTTTGCAATTTTTAAGGTTTTGTTTGCATGCACTACTTCTTTAAGAATGTTTGAAAATTTGTTTCATATATATGGTTACTGTACATTACTGTATACTTTAGTCATAAGCATTTGATCTTTTTTATTGTTCAAACAAATGAATCCTTTCATTTTATTCTGTTAAAAAGTGTTTTGTATTGTATGTCAGATAGTGATTGTTGTAACAGTTTTTGTAGGCTATGGAAATCAGTATGGATTTCTTCTTTCCTTTTCAGTTTACTTTCTTGGATTTTCCATGTATCACTAATTAAATTTTTTCCTTAATGAATATTTATTGAGTAGTTAGTATGTGCTGCATGCTTATAGTATACATCAGTAAACAAATTCATCAAAGATTCCTCTCTTCATGGATTGTACTTTCTAGTAATGAAATTTAGTGTGTTAAAAATGGCAAAACCAATACAATATTGTAAAGTTAAAAAATAAAAGAAAAAAAGAAAAAAATGTTATATAGTTTTGGATAAACACAAATATGTATTAACTGTGGAAATACATGCCTGGGGATGACAAATCAAGAATAGTCGTTATTACTGGGAAAGGAAAGAGGAAATGTGATAATGGAGAACTATATATGCAAGTGTTTAACTATCAGTGCAAAGAAATAGAGGAAAACAACAGAATGGGAAAGACTAGAGATCTCGTCAAGAAAATTGGACACACCACGGGAATATTTCATGCAAAGATGGGCTCGATAAAGGACAGAAATGGTATGGACCTAACAGAAGCAGAAGATATTAAGAAGAGGTGGCAAGAATACACAGAAGAACTGTACAAAAAAATCTTCATGACCAAGATAATCACGATGGTGTGATCACTCACCTAAAGCTAGACGTCCTGAAATGTGAAGTCAAGTGGGCCTTAGAAAGCATCACTATGAACATAGCTATTGGAGGTGATGGAATTCCAGTTGAGCTATTTCAACACCTGAAAGATGATAATGTGAAAAGGCTGCACTCAATATGCCAGCAAATTTGGAAAACTCAGCAGTGGCCACAGGACTGGAAAAGGTCAGTTTTCATTCCAATCCCAAAGCAAGGCAATGCCAAAGAATGCTCAAACTACCACACAATTGCACACATCTCACATGATAGTAAAGTAATGCTCAAAATTCTCCAAGCCAGGCTTCAGCAATACATGAACTGTGAACTTACAGATGTTCAAGTTGGTTTTAAAAAAGGCAGAGGAACCAGAGATCAAATTGCCAACATCCGCTGGAGCATTGAAAAAGCAAGAGAGTTCCAGAAAAACATCTATTTCTGCTTTATTGGCTATGCCAAAGCCTTTGATGTGTGGATCACAATACACTGTGGAAAATTCTGAAGAGATGGGAATACCAAACCACCTGACATGCCTCTTGAGAAAGCAACAGTTAGAACTGGGCATGGAACAATGGACTGGTTCCAAATAGGGAAAGGAGTACGTCAAGGCTGTATATTGTCACCCTGTTTATTTAACTTATATGCAGAGTACATCATGAGAAACGCTGGGCTGGAAGAAGCACAAGCTGGAATCAAGATTTCCAGGAGAAATCTCAATAACCTCAGGTATGCAGATGACACCACACTTATGGCAGAAAATGAAGAACTAAAGAGCCTCTTGATGAAAGTGAAAGAGGAAAGTGGAAAAGTTGGCTTAAAGCTCAACATTCAGAAAACTAAGATCATGGCATCCGGTCCCATTACTTCATGGGAAATAGATGGGGAAACAGTGGAAACAGTGTCAGACTTTATTTTTGGGGCTCCAAAATCACTGCAGATGGTGATTGCAGCCAGGAAATTAAAAGATGCTTACTCTTTGGAAGGAAAGTTATGACTAACCTAGATAGCATATTCAAATGCAGAGACATTACTTTGCCAACAAAGGTCCGTCTAGTCAAGGCTATGATTTTTCCAATGGTCATGTATGGATGTGAGAGTTGGACTGTGAAGAAAGCTGAGCGCTGAAGAATTGATGCTTTTGAACTGTGGTGTTGGAGAAGACTCTGGAGAGTCCCTTGGACTGCAAGGATATCCAACCAGTCCATTCTAAAGGAGATCGGTCCTGGGTGTTCTTTGGAAGGAATGATGCTAAAGCTGAAACTCCAGTACTTTGGCCACCTCATGCGAAGAGTTGACTCATTGGAAAAGGCTCTGATATGGGAGGGATTAGGGGCAGGAGGAGAAGGGGACAACTGAGGATGAGATGGCTGGATGGCATTACCGACTCGATGGACATGAGTTTGAGTGAATTCCGGGAGTTGGTGATGGACAGGGAAGCCTGGCATGCTGCAATTCATGGGGTTGCAAAGAGTCAGACATGACTGAGCAACTGAACTGAATTGAACTGAACTATATAATATTTTATTTCTTGAAATAAGGGTTATTGGATATTACTTTTTATTTTTACTCAAAGTACAACCTCTTTGCCATACTCTCCATGTATATGGAAAATAGGCACCAGAATGAAGAACTAAATTATTTTATACATAAATACTTTAAAATAAGTGTTACTTTAGAGCAGGCCATTTACACCAGCAGATGAGAGTTTTCATAAGTAGTTCTCAATATTCTAGGTGAGCTTACATTTTCCCATAAAAAATTAAAAACATTTATGTGTATCATGAACTGCACTCTTCACTCTAATTTTAAATGCATGAAAAGCCTACAGATAGATTTCATCTTCAAATGGAAATTTAATTCATATATACTAAATAAAAATTTTTAATTCATATATACTTAAGTAAATTTTACTCCCATCTTTATTAGTTGGGGGAAGAAAATTGACTATATTGGTTCACTGAATAATTGTCTAAATGCCACCTCATTATCTTTAAGCACTAAGGTAGCTTCCATAAAGGATTGAGTTTTGAAAATGTGCAATAAGTGACATACATATAAAATCTGATCAGTTATTTTTCTCTTTGTTCAACAAATCCCAATTTAAGACTTAACACTGATAAAAATTATAAATTTCAGTAGTAATTGATAAGATATGTGCATATGTATATAAAACTCTTCCAACATATATTAATTTTTTGCTTTCATTTCATTTCAAAGAGATAAGAAAGATGATTTAATTGTCTCTTAAGCAATGAATATAAAAATCATTGAATCAAAATACTTACTTCTTTTAATGCATAAAATAAATATAATTGAAAATACAATTACTATATATTTATTCAACTATATATTTATTTATTTTGAACTCAATGCAACTAATCACAATAAAGATTTATCAGAGTTATGTGGAATATATTTTGTTTTGATAATGCATTTCTATGTTGTTTTATTAATTTTTGTATAATTTAATTTAGATAAAAAATTTAAAATGTGTTCAATTTATTTTTCAACTGAACATATTAAATACATTTTATTGACTTAGTAAGAACAACTTGGTAGCCAGGCAAATATTTTCACTCCCTATTTCTGAAAAATTTCTACAAACAAGCAAAAATTAATGTTGGTATTTCATCCTTTATACAGTGGTATATTTTTTGAAATATAGCATACTGGCTCACCACAAATAGAAGAAAGAATATTATGATAATGAACACTCCCTCATGCAAAGTACAATTCCCATACAGAATTTAAGACAGAAGGAGACATAAAGCAGCTATCTGGTTAACAAGTCTGGATCCCAGAACCCCATTAATTTACAACAGCAGTTAAGGTTGTTGATGCTCATATGCAAAGAGTATACTCCAGGCCATAAGGCCTGAACTTGGCTGGACCATATGATAGCCATAAAGCCCTTTTTATGAGTATAAAACTGGCACAGAATGTGCATGCAAAGAAGAGGAGTGGCTCTCTTCTGCACCCATATCATAATTTATGCTTCACAAGTGTTAATTCTTTCATCAAAAGGAAAAGCAAGATGAAATAATACAAGAGAAAGACTATTGACAGAACATTTCCTCTGCTGTGTGTGTGTTCCTTCCATTGTACACCTTCTCAAAACCTATCCTATGCATGTCATTGCAAATCCGTTTCCCCTACTTTTTAGAAGATAGAGCCAGTGATGGTGGAGCTTCCTCCTTCTGCGGGACAAAATTCCTCTGCAACTTGTTCCTTCTAGTTTTTATACTTATTGTCCACCATGGTGGATTGATTAGAAATACAATGTATACCGCCCTTGTATTCTTTTAACTCTTCGGAGATGACACTCATCTTAACCTCCCCATCCCTTCACCCCTGCCCGCAGGTGATTTTATTTTTGACTTTGTATCTGGGCTGGTGGGAATATGATTTCAGAAGCTTCTACTTGACTTTCCCCACTGCTATCACTCTTACCCCACAGACCAAGACTGAATGTGAGGGTTACATCAACTGTCAAGTATTATGATCCCTTATGATTGGCACTTGTAAGACCTGAGCAGGGACTCTATTACCAGGTTTCCATATGTTCACACTCTAAGATGATGGTATCAGGTTTCTCACTGTTATAGTGGGAGGTTACATATATACCAGGGAGAATGTTTAATGATCTATGCAGTAATGGATTACAACTGGCGACATTAGCATGATGGTAATATGGATGGGACTGTAGAAGACTAAAAGGACATTAGGTGAAAACTAAGGAAATCTGAAGAAAGTGTGGACTTATCTAATAATATATCAATATTAGTTGACAAGTTGTGACTCATGGGCCAGGATAATTTTAGATATTAATAATATGAGAAATTGATTGTGGTTATATGGGAAATGGGGACTTCCCTGGTGGCTCAGTGGTAAAGAATCTGCTTGCAATGAATGAGTTGCAAAAGACGCAGGTATGATCCTTGGGTTGGGAAGATTCCCTGGAGAAAAGCATGGCAACCCACTCCAGTATTCTTGCCTGGAGAATCCCATGGACAGAGGAGCCTGGCAGGCTACAGTCCATAGGATCACAAAGAGTCAGACATGACTGAGTGATTTCACTTTATATGGGAAATATATGTACTACATTTGTAGTATTTATATAAATTGAAAATCAAAGTCTCTCAGTCGTATCTGACTCTTTGCAATTCTCCAGGCCAGAATACTGGAGTGGGTACCCTTTCCCTCTCCAGGGGAATCATCCCAACCCATGGATCAAACCCATGTCTCCTGCATTGCAGGCAGACTCATTACCAGCTGAGCCACCAGGGAAGCCCAGTATTTATATCCGCTTATCGTTATTCTAAAATTTTTAAAATTAAAAAAAAAACATAGATAGCATCCTTTGAATGCCAACTCTCTATCATGTACATTAAAATTCAGTTCCATAAAATGTGAATAATAAAATCTACCTAATGAAGTTGTTGTGAGGTATCAATGACCAATGTACATAAAGACCCTGAGATACATGGGAGGATCCCAGTAAAAAAATGGATGGCTTTTCACTAATTATATTACCAAAATGTCACAAGAAGGTTTTTCAAAAGTTGTCATGCCATTTATTGACCAACATAGAGAAAACTGAAGTGCCAAAAGATTGGCTAAAATGTGATAGTCTCAAAGGTAACACAATGACACTGTACCATGTTCATTTATTTCAAACAGTAACAATATCTGGCAAGTTCAATATATTTAATTACTTTGCTTATTATCTCTTCTGTGACATAAAGGCAAATAATGTCTCTTTGCCTTTTGAGGCTTCCCATGAGGACACTTAGGATGTATAGCTTAAAATAATGAATAAAAACCTAGAAATTTCCCACTGCTCAATATGGTTCTAGTGGACAATACATACTTCTGATAATATCTCTGAAGAAGTAGATAACTTCTTTACTTTTCTGCACTCATTAGAAAATATAGACTTTTCCTATAACTTTAATAGTGTCCCAAATTTCTGCATTTCTTCTATATGTGTAGCAAAAGTCCATATTTTAATGGACTAGTCAGCCAAACAGTGGGATTTTATGTAAATTCATCACACATTTATGAAGCCCAGTTAAAATTATTTCCCTTTCATATTTTGGGTGGAGATGGTTTTAAAAATGACATTGCAAATGATGTTGCAAGTCTTCTCCACTCTGTATCTTTGCTAAAAGACCCTTCTTGATGACAGTCAACCTCAATTCCATCACAGATCTCTAACATTCTTCACTCTTGATTACTGATAAATCACTGCCTTCCTCATTCTGATCATCTGCCCATTCAGATTAGAGTTGCAGCATCAAGAATTGCAAACCCTAATATTATGTGTATCTTTCTCTCATGGAACAGCCTTCCTCTTTACAGAGTAAACTTCAACAGTATGTGAGCTAGGAACTTCCAGATGTTCAAGTTGGTTTTAGAAAAGGCAGAGGAGCCAGAAATCAAATTGCCAACATCTGTTGGACCATCAAAAAAGGAAGAGAGTTCCAGAAAAACATCTATTTCTGCTTTATTGACTATGGTATAGACTTTGACCGTGTAGATCACAACAAATTGTGGAAAATTCTGAAAGGAATGGGAATACCAGACCACCTGACCTGTTTCTTGAGAAATATGTATGCATGTCAGGAAGCAACAGTTAAAACTGGGCATGGAACAACAGACTGGTTCCAAATAGGAAAAGGAGTACATCAAGACTGTGTATTGTCACCCTGCTTATTTAACTTATATGAAGAGTACATTATGAGAAACGCTAGGCTGGATGAAGCACAAGCTAGAGCAAGATTGCGGAAGAAATATCAATAACCTCAGATATGCAAATACCACCCTTATGGCAGAAAGTGAAGAGGAACTAAAAAGTCTCTTGATGAAAGTGAAAGAGGAGAGTGAAAAAGTTGGCTTAAAGCTCAACATTCGGAAAACGAAGATCATGCCATCTGGTCCCATCACTTCATGGCAAATAGATGCGAAAACAGTGACAGACTTTATTTTTTGGGGCTCCAAAATCACTTCACATGGTGACTGCAGCCATGAAATTAAAATGCTTACTCCTTGGAAGAAAAGTTATGAAAAACCTAGATAGCCTATTAAAAAGCAGAGACATTACTTTGCCAACAAAGGTCTGTCTAGTCAAGGCTATGGATTTTCCAGTAGTCATGTATGGATGTGATAGTTGGACTATGAAGAAAGCTGAGCACCAAAGAATTGATGCTTTTGAACTGTGGTGTTGGAGAAGACTCTAGAGAGTCCCTTGGACTGCAAGGAGATCCAACCAGTCCATCCTAAAGGAAATCAGTCCTGAATATTCATTGAAAGGACTGATGCTGAAGCTGAAACTCCAATACTTTGGCCACCTGATGTGAAGAACTGACTCATTTGAAAAGACCCTGATGCTGGGAAAGATTGAGGGCAGGAGGAGAAGGGGATAACAGAGGATGAGATGGTTGGATGGCATCACCAACTTAATGGACAGGAAGTTGTATAAACTCCCGGAGTTGGTGATGGACAGGGAGGACTGGCTGCTGCAGTCAATAGGGTCCTAAACACTCAAGACACGACTGAGTAACTGAACTGAATTGAACTGAGTGTCTTTACAAGGAAGATAATTTGAAATTTCCAAAGCCAGTTTCAGACAATGCAGAAAACACTCCTGATTCAAACCTTTCCCTAATTTCCCCAGAGCTGTTTTTATGAACCAACGACTTGTCAGCGCGTCTTCGCTCCAGTTGTTGATAGATTTCCATTTCCTCTTACAGAGGTTTCTCAGATCTCATAAACATCACCTGAAGTGAGGAGGCTGTATTTCCATTTGCTATTTTCCTTCACATTGCTTGTTGTTGTTGTCGCCAATCGTGTCCAACTCTTTGCAACTACACAGACTGCACCATTCCAGGTTTTCCTGTCCTTCACCCTCTCCAGAGTTTGCTCAAACTCGTGTCCATTGTGTTGCTGATGCCATCCAACCCTCTCATCCTCTGTCACCCCCTTCTCTTCTTGCCCTTCATCTTTCCCAGCATGAAGGTGCTTTCCAATGAATTGGCTTTTCGCATCAGGGGGGCAGAGTATTGCTTGTTCATTGCAGTTGAGAAATTTCTTGAGTCTTTCTTGATGTTCAGGAACCTTGTCTACTGGGAATATTTCGAAAACCTCTAGGGGGCAGTGTTGCCTAACACCACAGAGCTTGAACCATACCTCAGTTGTGACCCAGTTAGCTTCCTTATAGAGTAATTGTCATGAATAGGCCACATTTAGTCAGTTCAAAAATGTTTAATGCCAAGGACTTCAAGCGTTGAATTAGGATTCTCTGATTATACGTTATGTTACTCTTGTATCTGAATCTACATGATCATTAACTCAGAAATAATACAAATTCCTATCAATCCTTATATTTTCTTAGTATTTAACACATAGTGCTACACTAAACTTATAACTGTTTTGGCTTAGGGTATGATCTTAAATAACAATACATTACTATAATGTCTTGTTTTTTTAATTGTTTACTTTTCTTATTTTTATATAATTATTTTATATTTTATTATATAAAACATTTTCAAAACATAAACATTTTGATTTCAAAATATTATACAATATTTAACAAAGTCTCTGGTACAAAAGTATATAGTCTGGCAAAGAACAAGTATTTTAATGTCCTTAATCAAAAAATATTTCCTTTATGTAAAGGAAGAAAAATTAATAGCCATCTAAAATAATAAAAGGGTCAATTTTATGCAAAATGTAAAAATGAATTCATATAATTATGCTATTAATTCATTTATATGTGCATTCATTTTAGTTTTCAGCCTAATGTTTTTAAAGAAAATTGCCTGCTGCTAGTATTTCCTGGGGAGCCAGGTTTTAAATATAATAAAAATAAATTAAAATATATAATTATATGCATGAGAAAAAAGCACAGGAGAAAATAAAATTAACTCTAATTTCATGTCAGATAACATTATACTTTTTTACCTGTACAATGCCTGAGTGAATTTATTTATTTTACTATTATCTATTTTAGAGAGAGAGCTTCCCAGGTAGCTCAGTAGTAAAGAATCTGCCTGCCGAGCAGGAGACACAGTTTCCATGCCTGGGTTGGAAAGATCCCCTGGAGAAGGAAATGACAACCCACTCCCATATTCTTGCCTGGGAAATCCCATTGACAGAGAAGCCTGGCAGCCTACAGTCCCTGGGGTCACAAAGAGTCGGAAACAACTTAGTGACTAAACAACAACATTTTAGAGAGAAACAAAATAAAACAAATCATTGATGCCATCATTCATTTCTAGAGCTGTTCCTGAAGATATTCTTCAATAAAATTCCTTCAAGCAATCGTCTGTCTCAGAGTTTGCTTTTGAGGACACCTGGCCTAAGACAGTAGAAGGCAATGGCACCCCACTCCAGTACTCTTGCCTGGAAAATCCCATGGACCGAGGAGCCTGGTGGGCTGCAGTCCATGGGGTCGCTAAGAGTCAGACACGACTGAGCGACTTCACTTTCACTTTTCACTTTCCTGCATTGGAGAAGGAAATGGCAACCCACTCCAGTGTTCTTACCTGGAGAATCCCAGGGATGGGAGAGCCTGGTGGGCTGCTGTCTATGGGTCGCACAGAGTCAGACATGACTGAAGCAACTTAGCAGCAGCAGACCTAAGACAGTGAGTACAACTTGGAGCATCTAAGTATGAATTAAATAAAGGAATGAAATAAGCACTAATGCAAGGTAGTTCCTGAACATTAAAAAGCAGCGAACAGGGCTTCCCCGGTGGTCCAGTTGTTAAGGATTTGCCTTGCCTTGGAGGAGACATGGGTTTGATCCTTGGTCCAGAGAGATCCCACATGCTGTGAGGCAACTAAGCCTGGGCCCACAGCTACTGATCCTGAGCTCTGGAGCCCATGAGCCACAATTACTGAGCCTATGGGCCACAACTACTGAAGCCTGTGAGCCATAGAGACTGTGCTGTGGAACCAGAGAAACGATTGCAATGAGAAACCTGTGCGCTGCATCTGGAGAGTAGCCCCTACTCTCCACGGCTAGAGAAAGCCCTTGTGCAGCAACAAAGACCCAGTACAGCCAATAATAAATTAAATAAGTTTTTAAAAATTGTGCACCATTCTAGAAACAAACAAGCACACTTAATTTCTTTGTAGCTTCATTGATAACTCACTTATATCTTTCAAATTTTATCATATTTAGTTTGACAGTAACTAAAAAACAGTAGATGCACTGTTTTTAGATACTAAAGTAGCATACTTTAGTGCATTTAGTTATATTTAAAATAAGATTAATGTACATAATGTAACACAAAATTATTAGAAATATACTCAAGGAAAGTAAATATTCATTCATTTGAACATTCCATACATTTCCAACAATTCTCTAATACAGAAAAATTATCAATATTTTGAATAGTACCATTTCATAGTTATCAATCTGTCAGTTTAATAGAATTAAGGCCTTTTTTCCTTCTACTTGTTCAATCCTATGATAATGTTTAGGGAGTGCCATATATTAGGCCATAGAGATATTTCCATAGAAAAAGTTTAGCAAGAAGTTCTATGATATGTTAAAACTATTTCCTAACTAATAACAAAGGGAAGATCTATGCAGACACTATTTTTGATTTAAATGTTATGAGATCCTTGATGACACAGAGCTTTAATAATGCTCTATGAATTTTAGTTGATTATGTAACGAGAGTTTGATTGAATGATGTAATCTAATGTCATCCAAAGCTTGCAAGCTAATCAGAAATATCTAAGTAACTTTTCTAAAACCCCTCCTAGGTCTAATCAGAGAGATTCTTCTTTGCTTTCTGGAATTCAATTGATATTGATATATAATATACTTTCTTCATAAATCTGCACATTGATTCAAATGTTTAAACAGGTTTGGCTACAGTTAATTATAAACCCTGTGAAAACTTCTCCTGTGATACTGACAAGGGACATGAGCAATCAAAATCTCCCACATTTTTAAGAAACTTATATTTTGGTTCTTTGAGAATTTTTGGCTCCTAACTGCAGAAAATCCTATAACAGAGTCAAATCGTTTTGTCTGGTTTAGATTAAGCTACTTGACAGATGAAAATAAGTATATAATGACATAATTTTAAGAGTCAAATAATTTCTTAGGCATAAAGTTATTTTCATGCTGGAAAGTAAAAGTATATGCATGATTATCTCGAAATTCATTTAATTACTCTCATATTTCACAGTGTTGAAAACAGCCATCTGTTTATTTGATGAAGAAAGGAAGAGAATGTTTATTCTAGCAACTTACACACTATCATAATAAAAAGAGCAGGAAAGACTAAGTAAATATCTACAAATGAAATGATGCTGATTCAATGATGCTGTGAGCAAGATAAATTGAAAATAAAGAAAATGCCCTGGAGAAGGCAATGGCAACCCATTCCAGTATTCTTGCCTGGAAAATACCATGGGAGAGAGGAACCTGGCAGGCTACGGTCCAGGAGGGGTTGCGAAGAGTCAGACAAAACTGAGTGACTAACACTTTCACTAAAGGGGGATAAAATTAAGAGGTTATAATTAAAAGAAAATATTAGGTGATACATATCTGTGTCAAACTTGATCAAAGAACTGAGAGGATAAGGGATGCTGGCAATGGTTTGTAGAGTGACATACTCTCACAGAGCAGTCCATGCTGTGATGCATTCAGCTCTTTCTGATAGAATTCTCGGGCACCATTCCCTTAGGTACCAGAACTGTTGGTTGTCAATGACTCAGCCAAATCTCTTTCTGGATATTTCTTCAATCTCAAGCCAGTGACCAGCTGGTTCAAAGGTCAGTCCCTTACATCTGCATTCACAGAACTCTGGGTTGTAAGACAATTTTCCATAGTTCTCTTTCTTTCTCTCATTTCTTCACATCTTACAAACAGAGGCACAGACTGTAAGTGTGTGTACACAGTATATCTGCTTAGAAGCTATAGGTAGGGCATATCTCTGGGAAAAGGGGAAGGTTTGCTTCACTTCTTGGAAGATAGAGATAGTGTCTCCTTCAATAGCAATTACAAGCCTGTGTGTTGTCATTATAAAATATGTGAGTTCCTTAAGTTCAGAGTCTCTCTTTTGTACCACAACTCACTGTATGTGCAGCCATTTACCTTCTCCCATCCTGTTGCCCCTGTGGGATTTGGTGGCAAGAGGAACTGACACAAATACACTGGTGATCATGGTACTCACTGCGTGTAAGAAAGTCCTTTTTCTCTGGCCCAGGAATCAGGTGCCTTCTTACTAGCATCCCTAAAACTGTGGGAGGTAACTTGTTGGCTTCTAAGGAGAGCAAAATCTTAGACTTTTCACCCTTCCTGACATTCTTAGGGCCATCTGAGCTCCAGATCTCCTTGGGATGAGCTGAGGTCCCTGTTCTAAATCCAGATAAACTTTTTTTTCTGCTCAACCTTGATTCCCTTACAGTGATGTTCTTGTAAACACTCTTGATTAAATCCTTTCAAGCAACTTTCTGGCTCAAAGTCCGTTTCTGAGGAAACCTGACTTGAGACAATGGGTGCCATGAGTTGCATAATAAAGCAGATTTGACAGTAGGATTTCGGGACTCAATCCCTGCTACTGGTAGAATGCAAAGCAGGACCTCATCACTAAGAGTCTGTGGTGATCTCTAGTAATCACACTGTTGAGTAATGATACTGTTCAAAGTTTTATTGTTGTAAACTAAAATGGAATAATGCATTGATGAGCACTTTATCAGTGCTCCAGGAGGAAGACTAGAAGTTACTTAAAAAAAAAAAAAAAGAAAAGTGCTACAGGGATTTTTTTTAATTAATTTTATTTTATTTTTAAACTTTACATAATTGTATTAGTTTTGCCAATTGTACACAATTGCCTCTGAAAGCTGTTATGTTTATATCTGACATGGAGCTTGATGTCCACAGGGCTGGCATCTGGGAAGAAAACAGATGACAGCAGAAACTCAGAAGGACACAGGAACGCAACACATGCCAGTTACCTCTCCCTCAACTCTTAGTGATGTGAATTTTCCATAGAGGGACCTGGCATCCTTTGTCACAGAACATAACACACACCTGGTCTAGAAATCAGAGAACCCAAAGAAGATCAGGTTAAGTTGGAGCACCTAAAGGCATGAATGCTGTCCCATGCCAACAAGGTAAGCCATAGATAAGTGGCATGTGTGTTACATTCATTGAACTTCTGAAAGTAAACAAAACAATAGCAACAAAGAAGATTACATTTCACTTCTGCCTTTCAAATCGTACACAGAAAAATGTCTCTTGTGACTGATTTTAACTAGAAACATACAAGGAGAGATCAGAAAACAGTTGAGTCCTAAGTTGACACAATTTAAAAGCCACAACAGATGACATATTCAAGGCATATGAGTAGTTTAGTGCAGTATTGCTAAAAACAATGATAGCTGATAGTTATTGCTGAGTATTGTTGAGTACTATTGTTCCAATGGGAAAGACAATATATGGCTGAAGATAATTAATTACCAGATTAAAGCCAAATAGGAGAAGCAAGGGTTTCCTTGGACATTTTTTAAATAAATTTTCATCTCAATTAGTTGGAGGGCAATGCAAACAAACTCAGACATAGGAATTAAGTACATGGGTAGAAGAGTATAAGTAAAGGCTGAATTTTTAGTAGATCATGATGCTTGTTGAGAAATAATGGGACTCTGACACTTGGGGTGGAACCCAAGATTTTCCTGTATTCTCTGGGCATGCATAAATGCTTGTATCCCTAAATTGATTAACTTCTTCCTTGAATGCCAACATGCCCTCCTCAGGATCATTCCTCACCTCCTTATCCCCTGGTTGCCAAATCAACAACTAAGGTCAAGTCACAATATGATATGGAAAGGGATTTGCTGGTCCTACTGAGGAGGAAAGAGGCTATATTTTGATGACTCTTTAGTATTTAGCCAACAGAAGTCAGGAGAGTGTTGAGATCCCAAGGATCCAAGTAAATTGAATGAAATGGAGTACTATGTTGGAAAAGTATAACTTTTTGAAATGAGACTGTTGTCCTATATATATGAAGTAAAACCTGGAAAGGACTAATGTGCTGTTTTTATTTGGCTCTTTGAAGCATGGAAAAGAATGGCTCTTAGTAAAATAGAAATTCTTGACCAGGCATTTGTGACTGGCATGGCAGATGGTAAAGGGAGAAACCACAGGTGTAGAGAAGTAGGCATGATACATTGAAAATGCTATTAATATATCACCCTGAATACACCTGAACACAATGTATTCGGGAAGAAGAACCCTCACTTTATTAAGTGAAAAGGAGTACACCGGTGAGGAACACACATAAACATTATTGAGACCCTCAAGGATGGCTGCTATCTGTAGGCAGGGGCGAGGGAAGAAGATACTATTAGGTTAATTGGATATATTAGAACAGTGGTAGTGATAGAACTCCAGACTTATGGAGGTCAGGGAATAAGGTTCAACAATTTGAAATAAAGTAAGTTCAAAAACAAACAAGTAGTAAAGTCAGAGAGTCAACCAGTGAGAAGGCAGGAAGGCTGTTTCAAAAGCTTTTGAAGATGGCTATTAAATAACGTCTGGATGGCATCACTGACTCGATGGACGTGAGTCTGAGTGAACTCCAGGAGTTGGTGATGGAGCTGCGCGATTCATGGGGTCGCAAAGACTCGGACACGACTGAGCGACTGAACTGAACTGACTGAAAGGGGAAAAAAAAGTTAGCCACCAAAGGTATTTCTCAAGTTAAACAGCCTACAGATATTGAGGAAAGATAGACAGGAGGCCAAAATAGATGCCCTAATAAAAATCCAAGTCCCTCAAGCCTAATTTCTAGACCTTAGCCAGTTTTCACACCCAGAACTCATTGGCTAAAGGAGAAATCAGATTTCCTTGAGGAAAGCCTCTGCAATAACCATGGTAATAATTTCCCAAGCCTTTCCACTAAGGGAACTACAGCCATTTATTCAGATAATGAAATACTGTGACAAAGAGAATATTTACACACCTATAGAACTGCTGAAAATGGTGTCCACCTCTTATATTGTACATGAGAATCTGCAGTATCATTACATCATGCCCCCCACTCCATCTGATTGGGGAGAAATGTGGCATATGTAACAAGGGGAGTACTGAACCAGGTCCTTCTCATGGTGAATCCACTCTCTAATGGTACCACCCTGTGGTCATTTCTCCATCTTCATTTGTGTAATTAGAATTGAACTTGATCATTAACAGAAGCTCAGTACTTTACAAACCTCTGAAACAGTCATCCCCCAAACTCAGGTAAGATGCTTAATTGGAGACATTTATTTACATTCTGAATGGTAAGGTCCCAGGGAGATTCATGTTATCTTTGAGAATTAGTTTATAGCAGAAAAAAAAAGGTTTCTATCTCTTAGGAGATGTGGGTAGGAGGCACAGGGATCCTTCTTCTATTTAGCCACCCAGATTGATATTTTCTGGATCCCTTGCCTGCTGTACCATAATCTGGCTCTCATTGCATCACCCCAGAAGGTGAAAATTGAACATGAGGAATCAACATAATTTTTGGCCAGAAGTAAATAGTAATAATCTATATTCTAGATACCAAATATTTCCTTTCAGAATAATGTAAATGTATATAAATGCTAAAGACATATAGATATAAAGTATAGATAAGTAGATACATTATATGACATATATACACTATACTATACCATATACAATATGATAAAATCTAAAAATACATATGAAGTACAGATACATTATTGATAAAATAAATATGTTAAATAAAACACAGATAATATGAATATAAACACTAAATATAACCTCTGCTGCTGCTGCTGCTGCTAAGTCTCTTCAGTCGTGTTCGACTCTGTGCGACCCCATGGACTGCAGCCCACCAGGCTCCCCCGTCCCTGGGATTCTCCAGGCAAGAACACTGGAGTGGGTTGCCATTTCCTTCTCCAAGGCATGAATGTGAAAAGTGAAAGTGAAGTTGCTCAGTCGTGTCCAACTTAGTGACCCCATGGACTGCAGCCTACCAGGCTCCTCTGTCCATGGGATTTTCCAGGCAAGAGTACTGGAGCGGGGTGCCATTGCTTTCTCCGAATATAACCTCTAGGTATATATAAAACTAATACATATATTAAAAACAAAATTAACTTAATGTTAATAAATATAGATACTAGAAACAACTCTACCTATAAATTTTTCTCCATCTTATATTTTGGGTGGTTACTTCAGTGTTGTAATTGATTTCTTTCATCATTTCTAGATATATTTTCAGTATTAATTTTCTAATACAGACTGTGTCCATTTTTTACTTTCTTTCTCTAGGGAATTCCAATTAGACTTACATTATATATATTATGAATTACCTCTCCATGTATTAGCCTCTGTTCTGTGTTTCCTATCTTTTTGAATATTTGTGTTATATTATGTACAAATTTCTTCAAATGTATTTCCCAGTTGGTTTTCTTATCAGCAATAGTTATCATGTCACAAAGTCTTAGTATTGATTTCTCATTTCAATTCTTCAATATTTTATTACCAAAAGTTCTAATAGTTCATTTCCCATACTTGAGTAGTCATTCAATGTAGCATTTATTTCTCCTTGTTTATTTTAAAACATGTGATCTTTTTATTTGAAAATAATCATCATAGTTATTTTTAATTTTAAAGCTTTAAATCTTAGTACTAAGTTTTTTGCAAAACTCATTCTGCTGGCTTTATTTATGGGAGCTTCTTTCCTTGTTTGTTTAATAATTTTTTACTTAGTTGTTAATTTTCATTGGAAATCTATTTGTGATACTCATTTGAATCTGCAACAATGTAAGGGCCTTCATAAAGAACTAATAATTATATACAGTGATACTTTCATGCATTAGAGAAGGAAATGGCAACCCACTCCAGTGTTCTTGCCTGGAGAATTCCAGGGACAGGGGAGCCTGGTAGGCTGCTGTCTATGGGGTTGAACAGAGTCGGACACAACTGAAGTGACTTAGCAACAGTAGCAGCACACTAAGGCTTCTCTCAAGAACAAATACAACCTCATTTTTGTTTGATAATTTTGTACTACTGAGAGTTAAGTGAAGACTACTTAATACTTAAATTTTTAAGGAATAAAAAAAAAAATTTCCCCCTACTTTTTTTTTTTTTTTTTTAAATTGACGTAAGGTATTTCCCCACTGGAGAATGGAATGGCAAACCACTTCAGTATTCTTGCCTTGAGCATCCCATGAGTAGTATGAAAAGGCCAAAAAAATTTGACACTGAAAGATGAACTCCTCAGGTTGGTAGATGCCCAATATGCTACCGGAGAAGAATGGAGAAATAACTCCAGTAAGAATGAAGACATAGAGCCAAAGTGAAAACAATGCCCAGTTATGGATGTGACCTTAGGGAGTTGGTGATGGACAGGGAAGCCTGGTGTGCTTTAGTCCAGGGGGTCATGAAGAGTTGGACATGACTGAGTGACTGAACTGAACTGAAGGTATTTCCCATAAATCCCCAAGGGCACTGAGGAGTTATTTTATGTTTACCCTTAATATATCAATAGTTTTATAGGGTGAATTCTCTTATTAAACTCATACAAGGCTAGACCTGAAATCTTATTTTCTGAATTGTGAAACCTAAGAACAGGTGAAAACTGAAGCTCTGATTTTTTTTTTTTTTTTTTTTTTGATGATTTGGTGGCTCAGATAGTAAAGTGTCTGCCTGCAATGCGGGAGATTCAGGTTCAATCCCTGGTTTGGGAAGATCCCTTGGAGAAGGCAATGGCACCCCACGCCAGTATTCTTGCCTGGAAAATCCCATTGGTGGAGGAGACTGGTGCAGTCCATGGGGTCACAAAGAGTTGGACACAACTGAGTGACTTCACTTCTACTTTTCACTTTCATGCATTGGAGAAGGAAATGGCAACCGGCTGCAGTGTTCTTGCCTGGAGAATCCCAGGGATGGCCGAGCCTGGTGGGCTGCTGTCTATGGGGTCGCACAGAGTCGGACACGACTGAAGCGACTTAGCAGCAGCAGGCAATTAATTGGTAATTGAGAAAGTCTCAGTCAGTCAATTCAGTTGTGTCCAACTCTTCCTGACCCTAAGGACTGCAGCATGCCAGGCTTCTCTGTCCATCACCAACTCCCAGAGTTTGATCAAACTCATGTTCATCGAGTTGGTGATCCCATCCAACCATCTCATCCTCTGTCATCCCCTTTTCCTTCTGCCTTCAATCTTTCTCAGAAAGTCTACCCTTTGGCTAATCAGCTTCCACAAACACACTTATATACCCTTATATACTATGTAGGTATTTAGAGCAGGAGTATTTTTATGTTTGCTTTCTACTTGGATGGACATATATCAACTTTCTTTATTTATTATGCTCAGCCACTAAATCGTGTCACACTCTTTGCTGCCCCATGGACTGTGGCCCAGCAGGCTCCTCTGCCCATGGAATTTTCCAGGCAAGATACTAGAGTGGGTTGCCACTTCCTACTCCAGGGGATCTGCTGACCCAGGGATTGAACCCGTGTCTCTTGAGTCTCCTGCATTGGCAGGGAGATTCTTTACCAGTAGCATTAGTGGGTAGCATTAGGGAAGCATTAGGGGGTCCTCCAAAAGCCAACTTGAGTCTTATGATTTGAGTGTATGCAACTCACTTGGGTAATGACCCCGGGCAACTCCTTTATGAATATGGAGAAGTAGGACATAAAAAGGTAGACACACAATAAAAGATACATTATTAAGCACGTTACTACTATGGATAACTAAACTTAATACTTCTGGAAGGCTTTGGAAGTAAATGAATAAATCATGTTAGAGAATTAGCTCAAACAAGGTCTGTGGGATTCAGTAATATATACAGTATCTCCCATCAGTCACTGGTTGACAAGTTCTGCCAGAGGGCTGAATTTTTGGGCATATCTGACCAGATTCAAAAGTGGACAAAGAAGGTTCTGCCAATTATAGAACATCTTCATGCAAATAGATGTAGCTGCTGGCATTTGGAAGTCAAGCTAGTGTGTATGCAATATCAAAGCATGCAAACTCTTTCATTATTAAAATTAGTATAACTGATATGCCTGCCTAATTATAAATACATAGCTTCTACTGGTGGAGAAGGCAATGGCACCCCACTCCAGTACTCTTGCCTGGAAAATCCCATGGACGGAGGAGCCTGGTAGGCTGCAGTCCATGGGGTCGCTAAGAGTGGGACACGACTGAGCGACTTCACTTTCACTTTTCACTTTCCTGCATTGGAGAAGGAAATGGCAACCCACTCCAGTGTTCTTGCCTGGAGAACCCCAGGGACGGGGGAGCCTGGTGGGCTGCCATCTATGGGGTTGCACAGAGCTGGACACAACTGAAGCAACTTAGCAGCAGCAGCAGCCTCTACTGGTCATCAAATGTATAAGTCAATACAAGTCATATTTCTGTATTGTCTTATCTCATTTATTACTTCATTCAATCACAAATAAAGAATTTCAAGACCATACAACACACTGCATTTCTTCTATATTCCTGACACTGTATGTTTCTGGTCACTAAACACTGAACAACACAGATATGATCAGAGTCCTCATGGAATAAAGATTATAGAGTACTTGCTTGAGTTGATATTATGTCACAAACTAGGAACAGGGTTATAGCTTGATCTCAATTGAAATATTACACTTGAGAAATATTTATAAGATGTAAAATATCAAAAATTATCTTCATTAGACTCAAAAATAATTTTGTTATTTTAAAATGGATTTCAATAAAAATACAGTACCACCTATGAGTTCAACACTATGTATTATTGTTTATATTATGGAATAATTCCATATTACAAGTGATAATTTTAATTAAAAGTCTAAACTTTAGTTCATGCTAGGGATTTTTACTCCTTTTTCTATGTGGGGCATGGATCCCTAGGTACTTTGTTAAGCTCCTATCGATGCTAGTCATTCCTATTGTGAGTTAATGGGTAGTCTATAAAGCCCAAAGAGCTCTAAATTGCAAAGTAAGCATCAGTTACTACAGCTCAGATAGAAGTCATCACTGAGAGTAAATAACTAGAAAAGCATACCAATAAATTGAAACTAAAAAAGAAAGAGGACAAAGGACAGTATGTAAATTAAAAGAAAATGAGTGAGTAATGCTACTTACAAGATAACTCCCAGGAGCAATAACATTATGACATTATTATTGGGAGACAGAATACATAAGAATTATCAATGACAATTTAATTTAATAAATCAAACAGGAAAGAAACAAAGAAATGTAAGGTTAAAAACAAGAATATTAAAAGGTGAATATTAGAATAATGGCTGTGTAAACACTTTGTTCAGCTAAGGTACACCTGAATCTCAGTCAACAATGGTGGTATAGTAGATGTCAATTAGATATAATTGGTTAGTTCACTTATCAACTAAATACTATTTGAAAGTGTTAGTCACTCAGTCATACACTTACACTTTCAAATATTATTTAGTGGATAAATGTCTGACTCTTTGCTATCCCATGAACTGTGAAGTTCTCCAGGCAAGAATATTGGAGTGGTTAGCCATTCTCTTCTCCAGGAGATCGCCTTGACCGGGGATTGAATCCAGGTCTCCTGCACTGCAAGCAGATTCTTTATGGTCTGAGCCACTAGGGAAGCCCGAATAATATTTACTGATCATTTATTATGGCAGGTACATTTTCAGATGCTTAGAAATTAGCAGTGAGTGGAGAAAAGAAGTTACTGGCCTCTTTCTCTAAGGATGTGGAAGACAAAAGTAAAGTCGCTCAGTCGTGTCCCACTCTTTATGACCCCGTGGACTGTAGCCTACCAGGCCCCTCTGTCCATGGGATTCCCCAGGCAAGAATACTGGAATGGGTCGCCATTTCCTTCTCCAGGGGATCTTCCCGACCCAGGGATTGAACCTGGGTCTCCCACATTGCAGGCAGACGCTTTACCCTCTGAACCACCAGGGAAGCCAAAAAGAAGACAAAAAGAAAGAAGCCAATAATGGGTAATAAATGATTCAGTTCAGTTCAGTCACTCAGCCGTGTCCGACTCTTTGCAACCCCATGAATCACAGCAAACCAGGCCTCCCTGTCCATCACCAACTCCCGGGGAGTTCACTCAAACTCACATCCACCAAGTCAGTGATGCCATCCAGCCATCTCATCCTCTGTCATCCCCTTTTCCTCCTGCCCCCAATCCCTCTCAGCATCAGAATCTTTTCCAATGAGTCAACTCTTCTCATGAGGTGGCCAAAGTACTGGAAGTTCAGCTGTAGCATCATTCCTTCCAAAGAACACCCAGGGCTGATCTCCTTTAGAATGGACTGGTTGGATCTCCTTGCAGTGGTTAGGTAGCCATAAATCCACTAGAAAATGTGTATTAATGGCAAGCTACTGTAAGGCAAAGAGGAACCCTCTGTGTTATCTGTGTATGATTATTTTGTGAAGTCCTTAAACAAAAAATATCAAATCTCTTAATGATCAGGGAGAGAGTTTCCCCATAGAAGGAAGAGCTGATGCTAGACTTAGGTAGAACCATTGTGACATATTCCAGAGCAGCAGAAATGAAATTCCAGTTTGAACAGAGTGAGTGAGGAAAAGAATTAGGTTGGAGAAGCAATGAAAAACCAAGATACCAAATGCCTTATGGGCCATAGTTGAAACTTCAGTTTTGGTATTGGGAGGTGTTGAGATGTAATTTGACATTTTAAACAAGTATCACTTAGGGACACTGTAGAGAATTGACTTTAGGAGATCAGGCATAGAAGCAGAGAGATGAACAACACAAGGAACGTTTCTTCGTATCCTGACAAAGCCGCCCCCACAGTGATCTAGAAGAGAGATGCTGGTACCTTGGACTGTATATCCGTGGTAGAAGTGAGGAATATTTACTTCCTCAATCTGATAGGAATTGCTAGAATTTTGCAATATATAAAACAAAGAGAGGATTCAAGAATGACTTCCAAAAATTTTATAAAGCAGTTAGGTTGATTGAGCTGCCAATTAAAAAGAGGTACAACATTAGAAAGAAGCATGCTTGGGGATAAATGGTTTGCATGGGGAAGGATTTGCTTCTAAGCCCATGTTCTTGTTGGCAGGCTTCAGTTCTTCGTGGGATGTCAACTGAATGCTTCAGCTCCTTGCTGATTGTCAGCAGGTGTCTATCCTCAGTTTCTTGCCTTGTGGGCCTCTCCACATGGTTAAGTGCTTTATCAAAGGCAACAAGAGAGAAATACAATAGAGATTAATTTGCTGGCAAGATGGAAGTTTCAGTCTTATGTAACATAATCACAAAAGTGACATCCCATCATCTTTGCCGTATTTTATGTTAGAAGGAAATCATAGATACTGATCACATCCGAAGAGAGGGTCCTAGACAAGGTTATGCATTCCAGGGAACAAGGATAATTGGGACAATGTTATAATCTTTTTGCTATATATATATGTATATGTGTATGTGTATGTGTATATATACACCTGCTTCCCAGGTGCCACTAGCAGTAAAGAACCTGCCTGCCAATGCAGGAGACATAAGAGAAGAGGGTTCTATCCCTGGGTCTGGAAGATCCCCTGGAGGAGGGCATGGCAACCCATTCCAGTATTCTTGCTGGGAGAAACCCATGGACAGAGGAGTCCAACAGGGCCACAAAGAGTCCAACACGACTGAAGTGATTGTGCAAGGACACATGTGCATATTAATTCTGATATGCCTATAAGATATACAAGTGACCCTACTGAGTAGCCAGACATACTACTGTAGAATTCAAGGGGTATTTCAAGGTTGGGTATAGAAATTTCAGAGTCATAAGTAGATGGTATTTATACAAATATGACTGTAGGAGATGCCAAAATGACTGCAGATAGAAAGGGCAAAGGAGTGAACCAAGATCATTATAATATTAGAGACTTAGAGATTAAGTGAAAGCCATTTTTAAAAAGCATTTTGTGAGACAGGAGGAGAAACAGAAAGACTGTGTCTTGACTACTAAGCATAACAATTATTTATAAGAAAAAAAAGAGTGCCAAATTCTGCTGAGAGAGCAAGCACTAGAAGAGCTAAATATCTATTGGACATGGACATTACTGGCAAGATGAGTACCGATAGACATAAACACTTGCTTGCAATAGATATGAGATAGAAAGGCAGGCTGAAGCAGTAGAAACCCCAAGCACAAGCCCATTTTGAAGAATTTTGTCATAAAGAAGAACTTAGGAATCTGATCCTTGGGGAACAATCTGAACACCAAAAGGACTGTGGGCCGCCAGACTCCTCTGTCCGTGGAATTCTCCAGGTAAGAATACTGGAGTGGGCAGTCATTTCCTTCTCCAGGTTTCTTCCCCACCCAGAGATTGAACCTGGGTCCCCTGCATTGTAGGCAGATACTTTACCATCTGAGTCACCAGGGAAGCCCAAAGACTAAAATAGGCTTATTTTGATGTAAAAGGTATCACTGCAGGAGTGTGTAACTAAATTTTAATTAGAACTTTCTCCTTTTTCTTGGAATTTTGGCTGACCTGCAGAAGTTGAAAACAATAGATAATAATACCCACATGTTCTAAAGAGAAGAGATAAACATTCTGAAATGTTAAAATTGTTCCATCAAGTTTCCATAATTTTCTCATAATATTCAGATGTGAACATGGCCACTCTAATTCCAACCTTTAATTTTCTTAAATAAATTATTAAAAAACAATTTTTTTTTTCCTGGTTGAGACCTGTTCCAACACTCATGTCTAGAAGATAAAAAGGACAGGGATAAAAATGATTAGTTCCTATCCAAACGTCCTCTTTATTTGTTCTGCTGAGTCTCTAAAGTTTTCCAGGACAATGAACGGTTATGGGCTAACTAAAGAAAATAGCAATAAAAGATTTTTACTTAATTATATTTAATTCTTCCTTAGCATTCAAAGAACCTCTACAATGACTGACTTACTCATTTAAAATTTCATACTGTTCAATGGCATACATTTAAACTCTGAGGATTTTACACTTTCCATATTTCCCACTCTTGGTATGCCCATACTAGACTTTTTCCTGATTAATGAATGGCTCTACAGAGAAATTTTACCCATTACAAACACAGAAGGACTGTGCCCTGACAGCCAGCTTGATCAAGTACAGTCTTTTAAAGTTTTTTTAATTTTTATTTTTCCAAGTCTATTTTGCTGACGAGAAAATTCACACATTCTAGCTCCATTAAGAAAGATGTGTAGTCCTCTTCCATTTGATCCTCTCTCCTTTTCCAGAAACCAGAGGCAGTTCAGGCCAATCTCCTGTTTTCACACTTCTCTGGGCAAGAATCAGACACTAAATTCTCAAAGCCAGAAGAGAATTTGGAGGCATGTCAATGTTTACCAAGAAATGATCCGCACTCTTGTTAGAACGACGTGCTCTCTATGAGCTGTTTCAGGCTCAGGACTACCCGCCAGCGAGGAAGATGGCCATTCTCATACCACCAGGGGGCGCTATTGATTCCTCTGACAGGATTTTGGGAAAAAGCGTTTTTCAACCTCCGCTTTCATAAATTACTTTAAAAAATCTTTTGCTACGTGCCTAACACAAATTTACCAAATGTGTGACATCACAGAACACACAGCAGAAAGTACTTTGATTTGTCATGTCATCCCTTTAAACAACCAGACAGAGCTTGAGCTTGCCAGAGAATAGTCAACTCCCTGGGAGAAACGTCAACGTTTTTGCCACAGCAGTATATAGATATTAACATTTTCTATGTACACCATGTCAGAAAAAGCATAGAAATCCAATTTCAAACTTCTCTTCAGCCATAAAACCAAGGAAATTTGTATCCAAGCTGTATAAAGGAGAATAAAAGGGAAATTTGTCTGTGCATGGCTTTCCAGGTAGCCCAGTGATAAAGAATCACCTGCCAATGCAGGGGATGCAAGAAATGCAGGTTTGATTCCTGGGTTGAGAAATGGCAACCCACTCCAGTATTCTTGCCTGGAAACTTCTATGGACAGAGGAGCCTGGCAAGTTACAGTCCATGAGGTTGCAAAAAGTTGGACATGACTGAGCAACTGAGTACACACTCACACACGTATGTGCATATTGGAAAGCAGTTGAAGAACAGAGATGGTGTTTTCTAAGTTGAGCCCATTTAATAAGCTGGCTGTAGTGACGGGCACATCCATGTACAGCAGGAGGATCTGTGATACTGAGTGGATCCAAATGCAATAAGTAAAGCCATAAGTAGTTAGAAAGGAGCCCAGTAACAAAATAGCAAGACTTGTCTTAGGAAAACCAAGGTTTAATTTCCACAATAGAAAAAAAGGATAAAAATGCAGAGAGTTACTCAGATTATTGGTGGAAGATTAAGTTCTCCTATAATTATATTTATCTACTCAGTAAAGTAGACAACCAGTTATGCTTAAGAAAATGTTAGAGGGAGATGTTGTGGAAATATGAAGATAGAAAAATCAGGGGAAATTGTGTTTTTGAAGGTGGGAGAGGAATTGATTAGGAAAATGTTGTAGAATTGCTTGCGGCTTAAAGATCCACCTGAAGTTAGTTGCACGTTTAAGTAGAGTTAGATGGTTTGTGTGTGCATGTATATGTGTATATCTTGTTCAGCTTCATTCAGCTTTTTAATTGCAATCACAGAGCAAGTTTAATAGTTCTTTCACTGCATAACAGATCACTACCAACTTAATGGCTTACAAATGAAACTATGACCTTAAAACGAAACCACAGTTTCATTAGGTCAGATGTAAGGGCACAGCATAAGTACATTCTTTGTTCAAAGACTACAGTCCTGAAATCAGGATACTGGTTGGGCTCAGTTCTTATCTGGTCTTCCCAGCTCATTCTAATTGTCTATATTTGTTCAATTGATAAGTCATGTCCGACTGTCGGTGACCCCATGGACTACAGCAGGCCAAGCCTCCCTGTCCCTCACTATCTCCCAGAGTTTGCCCAAGTTCATGTCCATTGCATTGACAATGTTACCCTTCTAGTTGGTAGCACATCAGTTTCTTGTAGCTGTATGTATGAGTCCCATATTTGCTAGGTGTCAGCTGAGCATTGTTTTCAGTCCCTAGAGACAATGTTCATGTCCTTGCCACATGTTGCCTTTCTCTCACACCATGGTTGATTGTACCTTTAAGGTCAGCAGGAGAGAGTCTACTGCTGTTTTTTATCCCTTGATGGCTTTCATGATTAGTTTTGGCCCATCCAAAACATTCTCCTTTCTGATTAACTCAAAGTCACTGGATTAGACACAGTAAATCTTCAAAAATGCCTTTTGTCATGTAACATAATAAACACAGGAGTGATATGCCATAATATTCACATATTCTGCTCCTGTTCACAGGCAGGAAATTATACAAGACTATAAGACATTTAGGGTCATTTCAATTCTGCCTATTACAAGAATAAAAAAAATTAAGTTTAAAAGGGATATTTTTCTGGGTTTATTCTAATGAATTAAAAATGTAATAGGATCTAAAAGAGAGGAGAAGAGGATCAATATAATGTTGAGTCATTAGACTTTCATTGGATAAGAATAAAAACAAAAACATGAGATAATGTTAGATGGTGAAAAAACAGTTTTGATGAATTTATGATCTTGGTGAAGTCAAATTAGTTTTCAAAAGTGGTACTAAAGAAAAAGAGCTCAAAAATTTGGATTCATTGGGTTATAGAGTGTGTGCAGTGTTGAAAGAATTTAGACACTGCACTAATTGGTAATAATGAATTTCTAGGTTATATCCATGGGGATGAGGACTAGAAGTCAAATGAAAGTGAAAGTCAGTCAGTTGTGTCCTACGCTTTGCAACCCCATGGACTATACAGTCTGTGGAATTCTCCAGGCCAGAATACTGGAGTATTCTTCTCCAGGGGAACTTCCCACCCCAAGGATAGAACCAGGTCTCCCACATTGCAGGTGGATTCTTTACCAGATGAGCCACAAGGGAAGCTCAAGAATACTGTAGTGGGTAGCCTATCCTTTCTCCAGCAGATCTTCCCGACTCAGGAATCAAACTGGGGTCTCCTGCATTCAGGCTAATTCTTTACCAACTGAGCTATCAGGGAAGCCCTTAGAGGTCAAGATGGATGTCTGTTAATAAGTGTAAATGACTAGAATAATACCAAGAGCAAAAATACCATGAAGTCAAGATAACACACAGATACCAACAATGTGTCCCACATAATATTTTCCTATCTCACTGCATTTTAGAAATACACACCACCAAATAGAGCATTTGCATTGAATAATAAATACTTGCAAATACACTTGCTTTTAATAAAACAGCCTTCTTTTATCTTTTGTAATTTCCATACTTACCAGCTCTCTGCTATCACATTCTCTGATCCAACTTGATGACAGTCTCCCTTTTAAATATGCGTACTGTGATCAGTGTTTGTGATAATCACAGATATATGCACCGATCTGGATTTTAGCAGGAGAGAATTCAGAGTCCTATCAAAGTTATTTAATCAGTAGTGTGGGATCTTGTTGGATCAGTCATCACCACATTTTTTCCAGTAGACTATGCTTTTAGCTATTCCTGTTGACTAAGTTCATACTCTACAATCAATTTTTACTTCATAGACCTCTATACATGTCTTTTTTACTTTTACAGAAAATGTGAAACTATGTATTTCATTCCATGTCTGGCTCATGCCTCCTTCCTTATTGATGGTTCAACTTGTGTTTTCATGCATCACTTTTTTGAGGTGCTAAGGTTAAAAAGAAATGTCATAGAATTCTTCCCTCTCAGAGTCAAGTCAGTTCAGTTCAGTCACTCAGTCATGTCCGACTCTTTGTGACCCCATGAACCACAGCATGCCAGGCCTCCCTGTCCATCACCAACTCCTGGAGTTCACTCAAACTCACGTCCATCAAGTCGGTGATGCCATCCAGTCATCTCATCCTCTGTCGTCCCCTTCTCCTCCTGCCCTCAATCTTTCCCAACATCAGGCTCTTTTCAAATGAGTCAGCTCTTTGCATCAAGTAGCCAAAGTATTGGAATTTCAGCTTCAAAATCAGTCCTACCAATGAATACCCAGAACTGATCTCATTCTGATGGACTCAGAGTCAAAGCAGTGATTTAAAAAATTAAAAAAAAAAATTATCAATAAGTGCTTAGAATAAACAAAGCACTCTGGAAATACCTTCTAAGGTGTAATTAATTTTGGCTGAGTTAATGGTGGGTGGGTAAAATTCAAGAACTTGGCTTTGAAAAGTAAATAAGTTAAAGAAAGTAAACAAATATTATAGATACAAGGAACCACATTAGCTAAAGGACATGTCAGAGAGTGTGTTGTATCCCTTGAGAATTAAATATGCATTTAAAGATGAGATGACAGAGAAGTTTGTGATAAAAGGAGAGATTGGAACGATTAAGTCTTAGCCATTATGTCAAGTAGGCTCAACGTAACCTTGAAAGTAAACACTGATGTAAGATCTGTACTGACTCTTCTACTTTAAAAGCATCACCTGGATGACCATCCTCTTATTCAAGTCAATAAGAATCAATATAATGCTTTGTTTTGCTTTCTGAAATTCTAATAGTTTCCCTTCACATCTTGGGAATGATGATTTATGCTTATCCTCACAGGAATATCAACTGCTATTTACACATATTGGGCCATTTAAACAACAAGTTTACTGCAAAAACAGTATGAATGTGTGAGTGAATATGTGTGTCTGTGTGTGTGTTTGAGACTATGCCTGCCTGAAAATATGTATTATTTGTTTCCCAGCTCCACATTCAAAACCACTTTAATGCAGAAGATACCATTATGTATTTTGACTATATGAACTATCAGAAATTATTGATTTTATTTTCAGAAAACAAGATTCTTCAACAATATAAACAGCCTCTCAAAGAGAATCCTCTTGATGCTCACAAGTATCAAGGAGATATTATATGGGAAAAAGCTTTGCATATGTTCTCTTCAAAATGTCAAAGAGAGAGGAAGAGGAAAAAAATGCCATGTGTTATTGTTGGAAAGATTAACTCAAGTTTTCTTTCCTTAATGTGTGAGATATTTTCATTTTACCTTTAGTAATTACTGTTAATTCTAAAAGAAAATCTGTATATCTTAATTTTATGAAGCTTATTTATGTCTATATTATCATTCCTCAATATTAATGATACAGTAGAAATCATGCTGCATGCTTATTGCACTTTGAATAGACTATTGAAAAATACTGCTTCTCAAAGCCTGAGATTTCCAGAAGAAAGGTATCAGTATTACAGTACCTCATGAATTATTAAAATAATAATAATAATGATAAACAAGAAGGTGGTGAACAAATATGAATGACTTCAAACAAGCCTGTTGCCAGTGTGAATGGCAAACACTTTCAATATCAATCACAAGAAAACTCAAAATGGTGAGTTGAAAGGATTAAATGCTATTTCAACCTTCCACCTCAAATGAGGTATGACTCTGCGACCCCATGGACCACAGCATGCCAGTCTCCTCTGTCCTCCACTATCTCCAGTAGTTTGCTCAAATTCATGTCTGTTGAGTGGTAATGTTATTTAACCATCTCATCCTCTGTCATTCCCTTCTCCTCCTGCCTTCAATCTTTTCCAGGATCAGGGTCTTTTCCAATGAGTCAGCTCTTTGCATCAGGTGGCCAAAGTATTGGAATTTCAGCTTCAGCATCAGTCCTTCCAATGAATATTCCAGACTGATTTCCTTCAGGATTGACTGGTTTGATCTCCTTGCAGTCCACGGGACTCTCAAGAGTCTTCTCCAGCACCACAATTCGAAAGCTAAGTATGTCAATTAAAATTAATTTCCCTGATTATCTTAGCACTTTTATAATTATTTATTATATGTTAAGACGTTTTATGCAAACAATGGGAAAGGAAAAATGTGCAATGGCATTTTTAAGGTAAAGGTAAAAAACTCTAGATCTCAAAATTTTTTTCTGATCAAATAAGTTCAAAAAAGAATATTTTGTTTCTACCATGTCTTCTATACCTTAGCATTACTCAGTTCTCTCAAAAATTATCAATTGTGTGTATCACTGGAGTGACCCACACCCTCAGTATAATATCTGTAACTTAAATTTCTGTAGTCTCCTTCTCCATTCTTCTCAGCATAATATTCTTTCACCATAACAATGACAAAATAATGGAGAATAATAAATGTCTGGCATAATGCCATTGATAGTAATCTTAGAAAAGAATGATAATATTTAGGAATTTAGTTTAATGTGATATAATCACAAATATTAACTATAATAAGAAATGTATCATAATATACCATATTACCATCCAGAGTGATTATTATTGCAATTTATATTTTAAATGCAAATGGATGTCAGATTAATCATGTTAGACAAGATCATGCAAAATAACTCAAAAAGGTTTTCATTATTTGGATACATTAACTGTTTGGCAAGGAAAAAGCAACTTGCCATTCACGTTGATGCCATGGCTGAAAATATGTGAATCATGGATAGTGAGCTGTGTGAAAGCGAAGGATGAATCAGAACAGTCAGACCAAGTTTGAATTTATTTCTGATTCTATTTAATACTGAAGAGAAGTATTTAATCGTGAAGTTCTCTGTTAAAAACATTCATGGAAACATAATCTCTGGGAATAAGGGGCCTCAATGAAGTTTTTCTGTCTAACTTCAGCTTCACTTATTTGACTCCTCTGAGCTGAAGTACTGTTGAGACTGTGAGTTACTGAGCTCATGTGAGAATTCGAGACTCTGTGGGAGTCAGGATCAGAATTGCCATGGAGCTTCATCCACTGTAGGAGTTCCAAGAAAGACACTTGAAAATACTGGGTACTGAGTTTAGCTTGCCGAGCAGTGATGTGTGAGATAATTGAGGGAAAGATCAAAATCAGCCTCACACTGCTGGGTCAGGTTTCTATTGATCCAAGAATTCCACAAAGACATAAATGCAGAAAAATACACATACAGAAATAGTAAACACTAGCAGTAACAGAGTTCTCTAGCAAGTGAGCAACAGAAATTTCTGAGTAAGATAGGGGATGCATGTGTACTCCATCACTCAGTTTTGCCTAACTCTTTGTGACCTCATGACCTATTGCCCACAAGGCTCCTCTGTTCATGGTATTTTCCAGGCAAGAATACTGGAGTGGATTGCCATTTCCTTCTCCATGGGATCTTTCTGGCCCAGGGGTCAAACCTGGAACTCTCAGGGCTCCTGAATTGGCTGATGGATTCTTTACCACTGAGCCACCTGGTATGCCCAAGATAGGGAATAGGAGAAGGCAAAGCAGTATTTTTTTTTTAAGTAACTCTATGACTAAAAATCTATTTCACAGCAGTTGAAACAACTTATCAAATTCAATGTTAGATGGAAATTAAATGAACCAGAAAGAAAAATCTTACAAACTAACACCACAAAGATAAAGTTTCTTAGAAAGAAAAAAAAAGAATCTATTAGGCATTAGACTTCCTACTTTCTTATTGAAAGGTTAGAAACAGTGATATGAAATGTAGATAACTTAGGAAATGCCATCTCTACTTATTCAATCATTAATTCATCCATCCAAAAATATCCATTGAACACCTACTATTTGCCAAGAACCCTAGGCATTGCAACACACATAAATAAGCAAACAAATAAATATTCCTTGTTCTTATGAAACTTACATTCTATTTGAGAGTCAGAAAATAAACCCCAAAATTGCACATATCACAGAGAAAAATAACATATAATATTTATTGTAAAAATTATAGCAGGAAAGGCTAGGAAAATCTGAAGGAAATTATTTTCAATAAAAGGATAGGGCCACTGTCCACAGCCATGACTTTCCAAAATTTAACTTCCTACTGAACCAAAAGCCAAAAAACAATGCACTTCCCCAGGAAGAGTAGTACAAAGACCACCGGGTGGGAGTGTGGCTTGCTTTTTCAAGGAATGTCAGAGAGGGCTGTAGGAATGCTGAGAGCAAGAGGGAACGTAGTAGAGATGAGGCCAAAAGCTATGAACCATTAAACTATGGTAAAGACTTTGACTCTTACTCTGAGAAGTTTGGGGACCCACTGCAGGATTTTGAGCAGTTGAGTCAAATAATCTAACTAATATTTTAATAGAATCATCTGGTGGCCTTTGGCTGACTGAAAAGAAACAGAGGTGAAATAGAGAAACAGGAGGAGATCATCAAACTATGATGGTTACAAGTATGTGTGTATATTCACATACGTACTTCAGATGGTGAACTGAGGGACATTGAGAGGAGTAGAGAAAGTTTTCAGATTCATAAAATATTTAAGAAACACAGCTAATGAAATATGCTTACAGAAATAATTTTAAAAATTTTCTTGATAAAAATGCAAAAAAAAAAAAAAAAAGAGAGAGAGAGAGACAGAGAGGGGTCAATTAAACCCTAGTCTTCTAATTTGAGCAACTAAGAGGACTCAGCTGTTATTAAGTGGAATGAGAAAAGTTAAATGAGAAGTAGCTTTTGGCCAGGTAAAGATCAATATAATATACACACATGATATTATATATAGTTCAGTTCAGTTCAGTCGGTCAGTCGTATCCGACTCTTTGCGACCCCATGAATCACAGCACATCAGGCCTCCCTGTCCATCACCAACTCCCGGAGTTCGCTCAAACTCATGTCCATGGAGTCGGTGATGCCATCCAGCCAGCTCATTCTCTGTCGTTCCCTTCTCCTCCTTCCCCCAATCCCTCCCAGCATCAGGGTCTTTTCCAATTAGTCAACTAATACGAAGGCCTGAGGTGGCCAAAGTATTGGAGTTTCAGCTTTAGCATCAGTCCTTCCAATGAACACCCAGGACTGATCTCCTAGTACCTAGAGTCTTATAAATTGGAAGAATACCTGTTTATAAGTGCCAACTAAATATTTATTTGCATCAATCACATGATTATCCACAAAGAAAATTTTCTCATATATTTTGTTCTAGAATAAAAAAAAATGTAATAATTCTTTAATGTAAAATCTTTATTACCATGGCTTCTGTCTGTTACTGCTAAATGGCTAGGGAAAAGTGTGCAGTGTTAGGACTTCTTGGATGTTGTTTCCCGATTATTCTAATCCAAACAGCTCTGTACCCCCAAATAGCTTAATTCTTAAAATGTATTTCTGTGTGCTACAGTTCACAGTTCAATTATTTGGACATTATTTTTCAAAAGCCTTTCATATATAATAAAACATTAAGACTGTTGCTCAATGATTTTGGATTTCTCAAACTGAGAAAATACTAAAGTCATATATGGAAATAAGCAATCCTGACTAATGCACAAATATGATATAGGTCTGTACAAGGAGGTATGCACACTGAAGATTCAAAATAGCTTACGGCTTTGTGATTCCAAAGTTATAATTTGTAAAATTTTATAATTACTTTTGTTTTTAAATATAAATTTATTTATTTTAATTGGAGGCTAATTACTTTACAATATTATATTGGTTTTGCCATACATTGACATGAATCTGCCACGGGTGTACATGTGTTCCCCATCCTAACCCCCCTCCCACCTCCCTCCCCATCCCATCTCTCTGGGTCATCCCAGTGCACCAGCCCCAAGCATACTGTATCATTCATCAAAACTGGACTGGCGATTCGTTTCACATATGATAATATACATGTTCCAATGCCATTCTCCCAAATCATCCCACCCTCTCCCTTGCCCACAGAGTCCAAAAGACTGTCCTATACATCTGTGTCTCTTTTGCTGTCTCACATACAGGGTTATCGGTACCATCTTCCTAAATTCCATATATATGCATTTTATATTGTATTGGTGTTATTCTTTCTGGCTTACTTCACTCTGTATGCTGCTGCTGCTAAGTCGCTCAGTTGTGTCTGACTGTGCGACCAGGCTCCGCCGTCCCTGGGATTCTCCAGGCAAGAACACTGGAGTGGGTTGCCATTTCCTTCTCCAATCACTCTTAATAATAGGCTCCAGTTTCATCCACCTCATTAGAACTGATTCAAATGCATTCTTTTTAATGGCTAATACTCCATTGTGTATATGTACCACACTTTTCTTATCCATTCGTCTGCTGATGGACATCTAGGTTGCTTCCATGTCCTGGCTATTGTAAACAGTGCTGTGATGAACATTGGGGTACACATGTCTCTTTCAATTTTGGTTTTCTAGGTGTGTATGCCCAGCAGTGGGATTGCTAGGTCGTACGGCAGTTCTATTTCCAGTTTTTTAAGGAATCTCCACACTGTTCTCCATAGTGGCTGTACTAGTTTGCATTCCCACCAACAGTGTAAGAGGGTTCTCTTTTCTCTACACCCCCTCCAATGTGTATTGCTTATAGACTTTTGGATAGCGGTCATTCTGACTGGCATGAAATGGTACTTCATTGTGGTTTTGATTTGCATTTCTCTGATAATGAGAGATGTTGAGCATCTTTTCATGTGTTTGTTAGCCATATGTATGTCTTCTTTGGAGAAATGTCTGTTTAGTTCCTTGGCCCATTTTTTGATTGGTCATTTATTTTTCTGGAATTGAGCTGCAGGAGTTGCTTGTATATTTTTGAGATTAATTACTTGTCAGTTGCTTCATTTGCTATTATTTTCTCCCATTCTGAAGGCTATCTTTTCACTTTGCTTATAGTTTCCTTCATTGTGCAGAAGATTTTAATTTTAATTAAGCCCCATTTGTTTACTTTTGCTTTTATTTCCAATATTCTGGGAGGTGGGTCATAGAGGATCCTGCTGTAATTTATGTTGGAGTGTTTTGCCTATGTTCTCCTGTAGGAGTTTTATAGTTTCTGGTCTTACGTTTAGATTGTTAATCCACTTTGAGTTTATTTTTGTGTATGGTGTTAGGAAGTGTTCTAGTTTCATTCTTTTCCAAGTGGTTGACCAGTTTTTCCAGCACCACTTGTTGAAGAGATTGTCTTTTCTCCATTGTATATTCTTGCCTACTTTGTCAAAGATAAAGTGTCCATAAGTGTGTGGATTTACCTCTGGGCTTTCTATTTTGTTCCATTGATCTATATTTCTGTCTTTGTGCCAGTACCATACTGTCTTGATGACTGTGGCTTTGTAGTAGAGCCTGAAGCAAGTTGATTCCTCCAGTTTCATTCTCCTTTCTCAAGATTGCTTTGGCTATTCAAGGTTTTTTGTATTTCCATACAAATTGTGGGTTCCAAAATCACTGCAGATGGTGACTGCAGCCATGAAATTAATAGACACTCCTTGGAAGGAAAGTTATGACCTTTAATAGCATATTCAAAAGCAGAGACATTACTTTGCCAACAAAGATCCGACTAGTCAAGGCTATGGCTTTTCCAGTAGTCATGTACGGATGTGAGAGTTGGATTGTGAAGAAGGCTGAGCACCGAAGAATTGATGCTTTTGAACTGTGGTATTGGAGAAGACTCTTGAGAGTCCATTGGACTGCAAGGAGATCTAACCTGTCCATCCTAAAGGAGATCAGTCCTGGGTGTTCAATGGAAGACCTGATGCTAAAGCTGAAACTCCAATACTTTGGCCACCTCATGCAAAGAGTTGACTCATTGGAAAAGGCTCTGATGCTGGGAGGGATTGGGGGCAGGAGGAGAAAGGGACGACAGAGGATGAGCTGGCTGGATAGCATCACTTACTCGATGGACGTGAGTCTGAGTGAACTCCGGGAGTTGGTGATGGACAGGGAGGCCTGGCGTGCTCGATTCATGGGGTCACAAAGAGTCGGACATATCTGAGCGATTGAACTGAACTGATGTTCCTTCTATTCCTGCTTTCTAGGTTTTTTTTTTTTTTCCTAAATCATAAATGGATGTTAAAATTAGAAATGAAAATGGAGAGATCACAACAGACAACACAGAAATACAAGGATCATAAGAGACTACTATCAGCAACTATATGCCAATAAAATGGACAACTTGGAAGAAATGGACAAATTCTTAGAAAAGTATAACTTTCCAAAACTGAACCAGGAAGAAATAGAAAATCTTAACAGACCCATCACAAGCACAGAAATTCAAACTGTAATCAGAAGTCTTCCAGCAAACAAAAGCCCAGGACCAGACGGCTTCAGAGCTGAATTCTACCAAAAATTCAGAGAAGAGCTAACACCTATCCTACTCAAACTCTTTCAGAAATTGCAGAGGAAGGTAAACTTCCAAACTCATTCTATGAGGCCACTATCACCCTAATACCAAAATCTGACAAAGATTGCACCAAAAAAAAAAAGAAAGAAAGAAAACTATAGGCCAATATCACTGATGAACATAAATGCAAAAATCCTTAACAAAATTCTAGCAAACAGAATCCAACAACACATTAAAAAGATCATACATCATGATCAAGTGGGCTTTATCCCAGGGATGCAAGGATTCTTCAATATCTGCAAATCAACCAATGTAATACACCACATTAACAAATTGAAAAATAAAAGCCATATGATTATCTCTAATATTACTTTTGAATATATCTTGAGCATTTGTTGCTTCTCTATTTGTTGAACTATCTGAATTATTTATATTGATCTTCCTCAACTTATAATGGAGTTAAATTCTGATAAACCCATCATAAGTTAAAAGTATCTTAAGTCCCAAATCCACTTATTTCACCTAACTTACAGAATGTCATAACTTAGGCTAGTTTACCTTGCTGTGCTTAGTTGCTCAGTTGTGTCTGACCTATTGTGACCCCATGGACTGTAGCCCACCAGACTTCTTCAAGCAAGAATACTGGAATGGGTTGACAAGCCCTCCTCCAGGGGATACTCTCAACCCAGGGATCAAACCCACTTCTCCCGCATTGCAGAAAGATTCTTTACCATCTGAGTCACCAGGGAAGCCCTAGTTTACCTTAAACATGTGCAAAATACATAAATTAGCCTACAGTTGAGCAATATCATTTAATTCAAGGCCTATTGTATTGTAAAGTGTTGAATATCTTATGGAAGTTATTGAATACTGTACTAAAAGTAAAAAAAGAGGATGGCTTAAAGTGTATCAGTTGTTTACGCTTGTGATCATGGGACTGACTTGGAACTGTGGCTCTCTGCTGCACAGAATCAAGAGAGAGTATCTATGACATATTATTAGCAGCTGAGGAAAAAATCCAAACTCAAAATCTGATGTATGGTTTCTACTATGTACATATCACTTTTGCCTCATTGTGTAGTCCAAAAATCATTAAGTCAGGGGTCATCTGTAATTCAAACATATGTTTGAGAACTATTAGACTCATATGACAAGAAAAATTGTCAAGGAGCATTAACTTTCCTGTATTAATCAAAGCTTCCTTTTATAAAAATGCTTACAACACACATAATTTTCAAAAAGCTCTTATGCTTTTCACATAATTCATATCTAAAAGAATTTTGACTTAGTGCCTAGAAAGCAATTTAGCAAGCTATTTCATTTTTGAAGGAAATACTAAAACTCTCCCTTGAATTAGTTGTTGAGAAAGAAAAAAAGCCTCAAAGAAATAGATGATGCCAAATTTACTTTGTTTTATTTTAGTGAGAAATACTTTCTAAGACATTGAACTTTGAAAAGATAATTTACAATGATCTTTATGTGATAGAGTAAAATGCTCCCATTATTGTACACTTAATATATAGAACCAAGGGGGGAAATACCATGCTCTATTCCTTATTATAAAAGTGAAGGCTTTTATCCAAGTAAAGTTCATAAAAGCCAGAATGTAATGGTTAAAAGAATATTACATGCACTTGTCCCTTAAACAAATATTTTTTATTAGGCTTAATTTTTTTTGTAAGTATAGTTTAAACAGATCACTGGGCTGTGCTGTGCTTAGTTGCTCAGCTGTGTCCAACTCTTTGCAACCCCACAGACTGTAGCCTGTAAGGCGCCTCTGTCCATGGGAGTTTCCAAGCAAGAGTACTGAAGTGGTTTGCCATGCCCTCCTCCAGGGGATCTTCCCAACTCAGGGATGGAACAGAGTCTCCAGCATTGCAAGTGGATTCTCTACTGTCTGATCCACCAGAAAAGCTCATGAGTACTGAAGTGGTTAGCCTATCCCTCCCCCAGGGGATCTTCTCCACCCAGGAATTGAACTGGGATCTCCTGCATTGCAAGCAGATACTTTATTAGCTGAGCTACCAGAGAAGCCCAAACAGATCACTACTTTCCTTAATATTCTAAGTGTACAAATTTCATCTTACAACAAACATTGCTGCCTAAGAAAATTACTTTGATTTACTTTATAGGGTATATGAGATACTTTTCTTATATTTTCTAAGTAATTTTCTTCATTTATTTCTGTTTTTTTTTTTTTTTTTTAAGCAAAGGTATAGATTTTAAAATACAGTTTGCCATGGTAATTGATATGGTACATGTATTGTTTCATTAAATAGGAAATATTTCTATTTCCATTTACAGATAAATATATTAGAATTCAAAACGATGAGTTGATTGTCTTAGTTCATGGGCCAAGCAACAATTAAAAAAAAAAAAAACCAAGGAAGGTATAAAAGCTCATATTCATGACACACATGAGGCTACCACATTTTCTATATAAAAATTTCACATACAATATTTCGTTTCACCAGCTCAGTAAGTTTTTTGAATAATGCCTTACTATATGCCTATAGAAAATGACAATGTTTATAAAAGTTATGATGGCTCCAAGTTCATTAAAGGCAGATAGTCAAGTGATGTATTTGAGGACAGAAGAGAAAAGATGCTAAACTAATGCATTTTAAATTAAAACTGTAACACAAGCCACTACCACTAACTTTTCCCTAACATTTATTATTACGAACACTATGCTATGTACTTTATATTTTAATTGTACTGTAGTATTACCCGCTTTGGGAGATAAGCAAACTGTGACACTGGTTGGTAAGTAATTTTCAAAAGTCACACAAGTGCAAGACCCAGACCTTGATTCTAAGTTAGACTGATGCCATATTGTCCAGCAATTGGACTATTGGAATTCATGTTATCAGTGACTGCTTTACTGTAAGCAAATTGTAGTATCAGAATTGTAGAACACAGAAACCAATTTAATTGCAATAGTGAGTTTTAGGAGGATACAATTAAAGGGAGAATCTAAGTGAGATAAGAGGATACAATTAAAGGGAGATTCATGTTTCAGTAGTCTAGTTAACATTATGCTGAGACATCTGGTTTGGGTCATCGGGTGGGTAATATTTTAATTCATAAATTAAAAACTCAGCAGGAGGAAAAATTTCAGTGAAATGATAATTTAGAACAATCTGATTATGATGTCCTGATCTAGAGATCTTCTTTATGGAGATGCCTTTTGGCATTCTACTTCATTGAGCCTCAGCAAATTTGGGAATCAGCATAAAAAAAAAAAAAAAAGATTACTGAGGATTAGAGTGGTAAATATACCCACGGAAAGTATTCACAATGTAAAAATATCTATTTATATATTTTATTGTGGGCTTTCCAGGTGGCACTAGTGGTAAAGAACCTGCTTGCCGATGAAAGAGACATAAAGAGATGTGGGTTCTATCCCTGGGTGGGGAAGATCCCTGGAGGAGGGCATGGCATCCCACTCCAATATTCTTTCCTGGAGAATCCCTTGGACAGAGGAGCCTGGTAGGCTACAGTCCATAGGGTCACAAAGAGTCGAACATGACTGAAGTGACTTGGCACATATATATTATTAAACATACAATATTACTTGCAATCTGTGATAAATAACTGTAGTTATTATTACTAACAGTGACAGAAAACATAATTTGAAAACTTATAAATAATAGTAGTCTTAAAAAGTAAAATGCTAAGGTCATCTATGATAATTCCTTTCTCTGTCAAGTGGTTTAGTTCAATTTATTTTAATAGATACTTATTGAACAGCTCTTGAAACTTATGTTACTGTCATTAAGTGATGGTATTCCAGGAAAAACTATCTCTCAGATATTTCAGTAACCCAGAAGAACTGAACTTAAAACAAAATATTTTATCATAGGCAAGGAAATTATAATATCAGCTTTGTAGAATATAAATACAAATTTAATTGTGATGTAAATAATGAGTTTCAGCAGGATAAGAGTACAGAGAGAAGATCTCCTTAGAAGGTTATTTTGAATGATCTTAACAGGGGCACTGATGTGCTCAGATTTACATTTTATAAGGTTCTGTGATGTAAGGTAAATGAAGTCAGGAGTGGTTAGTCTGAACGTGGAAAAAATAATTAGTGGATTATTAATACTGCAGCAATTAAGGTCACAAAAAATGTATTAAAAGTAAAATCCAGTCTTAGTAAATCCAGTGAATTTATTAAAATTCATAGATTTATACCTATGTCTTATGACAAAAGTATCTAACAGGATCACAACTAGTTTCTTGCTGGGGTATCTGAAGAGCAGTAGAGTATTCAGTGAAAGAAGAAATAAAAGTACAACCCACATTAAAAAGCACTTCTGTGCTTCAGATTCTGTAGTCTGTTTTAGTATTTGTTCCACGAAAATCTATCTGAGGAAGACAAGAGTGCTTCTTAACTCCTTTCTTTACTCTCTGAACAAATATTTCCCAAGTGAAATGGATTAAATTCTCTTGATTACTGATATAATTGTGTTCATTGAAAAACATAAAGAACATCACCTTCATCAATGAAACATTAGAAATAGAAAGAATTTGTTTTCCTCACTTATGCATGAGATAATAATTATGAAATTAGGAAAGAACTATCAAATACTCTCAATGAAAATAAAATTAATTAAAATGAGAGGAAGGTCAAAATGAAATTTAACAAATATCTACATTTATATACAAAACTTGAAATGTAAAACTTCAATAATCCTATAGTATTTTATTAGATATTCTAAAAAATTTCAACATGATTACATAATAAATTAACAAATATCTGTAAATAGTCAACAAATATTTTTAGGTTATAAATGAAATCCTAATATCATGTTTTAAGATAGGCTAGACAAGACATAGAAAATAAATTATAATAAAAGCAATATTTTATATATCTTATACTTAAAGTAATAAAATTCATTTATACTAGTTGCCAAGTAAAAATATATCTGAAATTTCAAACTCAACTGCCATCTATAAATATACATGTTCAAATAATGATACTAAAAATAGGCTCAATGAATCTTTAATCCTCTTATTCAGTTTAAGAATAAAAAATGATTAAAACAAATGCCAGGGAGAATATTCTTTAAGGAAAAGTATTTCTGTGCTATGAACTTCAATCCTTTCTCTCCCTCCATATTAAGGAAGAAAGACTTAACTTCATCTCAAGCTGAATGATGGATTATTCCATGGGACCAGCTGGGAAGCATTAAATGAGTTTTCTGCCAATGGGAAAACAGAATAATAGTGTCTGACTCAACCCAAGAACAAAAGAGTCCCTTTGAGGCAAGATAAAACTGCACTGGGAATAATCTGGACTAATGAATAGTTTCCATGGAAGTCTGGGTAAAGAGCTCCCTAGAGAGAACTGGAGAAGGCAATGGCCACCCACTCCAGTACTCTTGCCTGGAAAATCCCACGGACGGAGGATCCTGGTAGGCTGAAGTCCATGGGGTTGCAAAGAGTTGGAAACGACTGAGCGACTTCACTTTCACTTTTCACTTTTCACTTTCATGCATTGGACAAGGAAATGGCAACCCACTCCAGTTTTTTTGCCTGGAGAATCCCAGGGATGGCAGAGCCTGGTTGGGCTGCCATCTATAGGGCCACACAGAGTCGGACATGACTGAAGTGACTTAGCAGCAGCAGAGAGAGAACAGGTCTAGAAACATATAAGTTCTTGTAATAAGAAGTTTTGCCAATGAGTAGGAAGACAGAGAAAAGTCAAAGGATGGTGAATTGGGAATGATCAGTGGACAAAAATGATTCTTACATTTGTTATGAGAGAATGAGTTAGAGAAGGCTAGCAGGAAAAATCTAAAGAAATTAAGAAGATGTCCAACTTTATGGGCTTCCCTGATAGCTCAGTTGGTAAAGAATCTGCCGGCAATGCAGGAGACACTGCTTTGGGAAGATACCTGGAGAAGGGATAGGCTACCCTTTCCAGTACTCTTGGGTTTCCCTTGTGGCTCAGCTGGTAAAGAAGCTGATTGAAGTTCACAAGACCTGGTTTTGATCCCTTAGTTGATTGGGCTAATAGTTTTAGCCAGGTATTATAATTTCTGATTTTGGGAGAGTCTGAAAAATATTTAAGGTAACCATAGGATCAACAGTGGCCAGAGGACTGGAAAAGGTCAGTTTTCATTCCAATCCCAAAGAAAGGTAATGCCAAAGAATGTTCAAAGCACTGCACAATTGCACTGATCTCATATGCTAGTAAAGTAATGCTCAAAATTCTTCAAGCTACGCTTCAACAGTATGTGAATCATGAACTTCCAGATGTTCAAGTTGGATTTAGAAAAGGCAGAGGAACCAGAGATCAAATTGCCGACATCCACTGGATCATGGAAAAAGCAAGAGAGTTCCAGAAAAACATCTATTTCTGCTTTATTGGCTATGCCAAAGCCTTTGACTGTGTGGACCACAATAAACTGTGGGAAATTCTGAAAGAGATGGGAATACCAGACCACCTGACTGGCCTCTTGAGAAACCTATATGCAGGTCAGGAAGCAACAGTTAGAACTGGACATGGAACAACAGACTGGTTCCAAATAGGTAAAGGAGTACATCAAGGCTGACTATTGTCATCCAGCTTATTTAACTTGTATGCAGAGTACATCATGAGAAATGCTGGGCTGAATGAAGCACAAGCTGGAATCAAGTTTGCCAGGAGAAATAGCAGTAACCTCAGATATACAGATGACACCAACCTTACGGCAGAAAGTGAAGAAGAACTAAAGAGCCTCTTGATGAAAGGGAAAGAGGAGAGTGAATAATTTGGCTTAAAACTCAACATTCAGAAAACTAAGATCATGGCATCTGGTTCCATAACTTCATGGGAAATACATGGGGAAACAATGAAACAGTGACAGACTTCATTTTAGGGGCTCCAAAATCACTGTAGATGGTGGACTGCAGCCATGAAATTAAAAGACGCTTACTCCTTGAAAGAAAAGTTATGAACAACCTAGACAGTATATTAAAAAGCAGAGACATTACTTTGCTAACAAAGGTCTGTCTAGTCAAAGCTGTGGTTTCTTCAGTAATCATGGATGGATATGAGAGTTGGACCATAAAGAAAGCTGAGTGCTGAAGAACTGATGCTTTTGAACTGTGGTGTTGCAGGAGACTCTTGAGAGTCCCTTGGACTACAAGGAGATTCAACCAGTCTATTCTCAAGGAAATCAGTCCTGAATATCCACTGGAAGGACTGATGCTGAAGCTGAAACTCCAATACTTTGGCCACCTGATGTGAAAAACTGACTCATTTGAAAAGACCCTGATGCTGGGAAAGATTGAAAACAGGATGAGAAGCAGTTGACAGAGGGTAGGATGGTTGGATGGTATCACCAACTCAATGGACATGAGTTTGAGTAAACTCTGGGAGTTGGTGATGGACATGGATGCCTTGTGTGCTGCAGTCCATTGAGTCACAAAGAGTCAGATAGGACTGAGCAACTGAACTGAACTGAACTGAGGATCCTCAAGTTTCAAGACTGAGCTGAAAAGCTACACACATTCCTTAGTGTGCATTTAGAAACAGAGTGCAGCTATAAACGCATTGACTTTTTCTAAAAAGACATAATGCTAAAAATTTGTATTTTATTGATTTCATTTTACATGGAAAGGAAAACCAAGTGACTATAGATTATTTCAGTTTGTAGTATTTTTTCAGTAGACTTTTGTAAGAAGTAAACAGCATGAAATAATTAAATAATCCATCTCTATATTTTCTACAATGTTTCATTTTCATATGATCTCTGGATAAGCTGCAGAATGAAATCTATGTCTAATTTAATAATTACCTATAGACTGATGCACAATAATATAAATTAGCACAATATGTAACATGTTGTAGAAACTCAGCAGACAGTTGCTTAAAAGCTCATAAGGGACTACCAGTCTACTACAAGAAATGGTGTGTTCAAATTAGTGTAAGCTATATTATGTATTTTAAAGATTTTGGACAATTATTGAATGTTTTCCTCTGCCAAAGGTACTGCACTAAACTTTGGATTCATAACTTCAAAACCTCAAATTTATAAAGTAAATCCAACTACTGATGTCTATATTTTTAAAAATCACAGTTATTCTGGCAAGTTACTTAAAAAGCACTGAATGTTGGTTACTGATAAGCATGCTGACCAAGACAAAATATTGGTGAAATTTTTTTAAATATTTAGATTAATAAACATGGAGAATAGTGAAGAACAGACTTTGTAGAAAAGCAGAAGTTCCAACTTGCTTATGCCTATATAATTTAGAATTTGTTCCTTTTATTTTCAATGATTTATTGCTATGATGTCCAGTACTATAATTTAGGTTAGAAAACAAAAACTGTAAAATCTAAATGCTCGGGCAAATTTTTGTGTGGTAATTAAATACCTACCATGGGGAAAAGTATTTAATCACACTGTTGATGATTCTTAAAAAGTTGATTCAAATTTTCTATGATTCTTCTAAATATTTTTCAATTAGTTGTTTTATATTTCCATATGTTTTATTCACGTCATCCTTATCAACAAGCCTATGTTTGAATTTTCCTCTGTTTATGGTGAAATTATTCTAAAGGAAATAGATTTCTACTAAATTTGGAAAGAATCAAAGTAAAATGTGCAAGGAAAAATATATAACCCGTACATTGAAAAGATGTAATTTTTAGTATCTACAAGGTCATTTTTTTCCTCTTGCCTATTTTCTCCTCCCTACCCCTGCTTTCTCTCAATATTGTCCTTTTTAAACATTCTTACTAGGCATATTTTTCCTCTGTTTCTAAATGTGCACTTAGGAATGTCTGTGGCTATTCACTCAGTCTTGACACTTAGAGAATCCTTAACAATTTTCCAGACTCTTCTAAGACAAAAAAATCACAATGTCTGGCTAAACTATTATGTTTAATGACTCTAAACTTGGACATCTTCTTGGTTTCCTTACAGCTTTTCTGCTAGGCTTCTCTGACTCAGTCTATCACAACAAATGTAACAACCATTTTTGTCTACTGATGATTCCCAATTCACCATCCACTGATTTTTTCTGAGTCTTCTCGCTCATTGGTAAAACTTCTCATGACAAGAACTTACATGTTTCTAGGCCTCTCTTTCTCTAGGGAGTACTCTACCCACACTTCCATGGGAACCATTCATTTATTTCTTCTCCTATACAATCTCTGGGAATCCAAATTAATCTCAATGTAGATTTTATCTTGCTTCCAAAGGCTTCTTTATCCTCTTAGGTTAAGATTCAGACACTGTAATTTTGTTTTTCATTTTTTTCACTTTTGCTCTCTATAAAAGTTAATCAGATGAGCCATGAATTATGTCTTTTGTATATATGAAGCACAAAATGTATCTGAAGTAATTTATTATTTTTTCAGTATCAATGCCAAATTCCTTTCTTTGTATATTTCTAAGCAGCATGTGAAATGCGTTTCCTGGATAGGATGCTTAGAAATAATTTTTAAGTATTATTCAATAATGTATTCTACCATCATAGAGGACACTTATCTTAAAAACAGATGAGTACAGAGAACTAATAAATTAGGCCTTAATCATTATATTAGTCAGAGTTTATTCAGGGAAGGAATGACACTAAATATTATAGGAAAAGGAATATATTAGAGGAATTAAATCTGACATAAATGTGGGAGCTCAGGAAGTGAAGTCAACCCTTTTGAAGCACTGAAATGAGCTTGTATGGGAATAGAACACAAGAACAACTATCTGCTACAACTGGACCATCTTCTCCAGTGGTCAGATCATTTTCCTAGAAGAAAATATGGGCAGAGGTACATATCTGTAATGTTTGATGGGCTGTGGCTAAGGTGCTCATGTTTCACAAATGGGAAAGCAGTGACAAATATTTTCACAGATAATTGAAAAGACCTTCTTTAACTGGCAGAAATGATGAAGACATGTATGCCAAGTCTTAATGCATACTAAAGAGGAATTTTCCTGAAGAGCATTTATTTTAACAAATGTGTTTATCTGTTAAAATAAATGCTCTCTTTGGAGGTAAGTCCAAAGAGATATTATTTGCTAATAATATCTATGTCCTTGAGAAATATATATTATTTAAATTTGTAAACTAAAATTCAATTTGGAAAATTATTCAATGATGTCCATAGGAGCAAAGATCCATTCAGTAGAAATAAGGAAGACAAATAGTTTCTATATACATCCAAAATGTATGAAATTTAACTCAACAGTCTATAAAGTCTTAGGGAGAAAACCAAACCAATGAACACTTTTAAAAAAAAAAAATTGTATAAGTGATTTATTTGATTATTTACATACTATGACTTCTCAGAATTCTATATTCTCATAAATAACCTTCAGGAATGGACAGAAGAATCACATCAAATATATTTGGTTGCCCAAAAAGTTCATTTGGGTATGGAAAAAGCTGAAGTTTTTGGCCAACCTTATAGTAAAGATGCTCCTACATTTGACAAAGTTTCAATGTAATAGTGGTTTTCTAAGTTTTTTTGAGCCCTATTTTAATCCGAAGTGTGTCTATATAATTTATAATCAAGAATAAAAATAAATGTGACATATACACATTGGAGTCAATTTCAGAAAAAATGCTAAAATAATATTTAATAGAAGTTTTCCTGCTTACACTGAAACACTGAAGGGAAAAGACATACCACTTTAAGCAATTATTTTTATTAGCAACAAAATTAGCTGATGTTTATTTACATATTAACTCTTATTTTAGTTTTATCCCTATGTTCTTTTTAAATTGTATTTCATTGCCTTTTAAAGAAATCACTGACTTCAGACTAAGATTTTAAAAAGTTCAATCAACTCTTCATAATTTTTTCCCTCCATGCTACAAGATAGTTTTATTCTTACTTCAAGTGGGTAGATGTGGAACATTATTCTAATAAGGTAAAGACTAGTATTATCAATTAAAAAAAAAAACACATCTTAACATCCTAGAGAAACATATTTGAAAAATCATTTTCTAAAGAATAATTTAGAAAAAAATCAAATCACAATAATTGATTTAAACACAAATACTTTAATTATATTTCAAGTATCAAAATTTGTGTTTTGTTCTATCCTTTTTGTTTATTGCCTCAAAACATGATTGCTTTTTCCCTTCAGGATTCAAAGTGGTCTTGATTAATTGTATAAAATATTTACTGTCTTTGGAAATGATGAAATAGTGAGTATAGTATTTTGGTCACCAAATGAGAAGAAATTTTGATTCGACATTACAAATTGGGCAGTTGAAATGAAATAAAATAAATAAAATAAATAAAAGATCCAATTTTGTGGTTTTTTTGGGAGGGGTTGCAAAAGAGTCAGACACGACAGAGCAACTAAACAATGACAAAAAAATACTACAATACATAAAAGATCCAATTCAGTCAGTTCAGTTCAGTCGCTCAGTCGTGTCCTACTCTTTGCAACCCCATGAATCACAGCACGCCAGGCCTCCCTGTCCATCACCAACTCCCGGAGTTCACTCAGACTCACATCCATCAAGTCAGTGATGCCATCCAGCCATCTCATCCTCTGTCATCCCCTTTTCCTCCTGCCCCCAATCCCTCCCAGCATCTGAGTCTTTTCCAGTGAGTCAACACTTCGCATGAGGTGGCCAAAGTACTGGAGTTTCAGCTTTAGCATCATTACTTCCAAAGAAATCCCAGGGCTGATCTCCTTCAGAAATGACTGGTTGGATCTCCTTGCAGTCCAAGGGACTCTCAAGAGTCTTCTCCAACACCACAGTTCAAAAGCATCAATTCTTCGGTGCTCAGCCTTCTTCACAGTCCAACTCTCACATCCATACATGACCACAGGAAAACCATAGCCTTGACTAGATGGACCTCAGGACTTATCAAAAGGGAGAAATTTCTACTTCAAACTCCTTTCATGGACACAACAAATATACACGTACATATGAATCAGTTGCCTCTGAAAAGAACCTGAGAACTAGTTGAACACATGACAGGATGAAAAAAGACTCCACCGAGATGGACAGGAGGCAGAGAAAGCTCTTCCCCAAATACACTCTGTGTTGCAAGACATATGAGAGGGATCTGATCAAACAGACACTGCTCCCAGAAGACTGAGGGGTTGTCAACTCACGAGGGGCATCTCAACTCTCGGAATCTAGACTGGAGAAACAAACCCCGCAAATGCCCGGCTTACAAAGTCAATAGGGCTGATGTCCTGGGGTCCCGAGGTGCTAAAGGAAACTGAGAGCCCCCTTCAAAGAGCTCGAGTGCAGTTCTTTTCCCCTGAGACCCAGAGAAATAACAGCAGCTTGAAAAGTGCTGAGACTGTATGTGAAGAAGTGTGTGTGTGTTCAGTTGCTAAATTGTGTCTGACTCTTTTGGGACTCCAAGGACAGTAGACCACCTGGCTCCTCTGGCTGTGGAATTCTCCAGGCAAGAATACTGGAATGGGTTGCCATTTTCTCCTCCAGGAGATCTTCCCTACCCAGGGATCGACCTGGAGTTTCCCGCACTGGCAGGTGGATTATTTACCACTGAGACACCTGGGAAGCCCCATATGTGAAGAGTGATTTGCAAATCTGAAAACACAGCTCAAAGGGCAAGAGGATGATGGAAATCTTCCCTGCATCCAATGGCAGAGGCACTGACAGACACCATTGTTGCACTCCTGACCTAACCTTGCAAAGACAGTGGGTGAGCCTGGATCTGGGGTGAGTAGTTGTAATACTACTCCACTGCATTGCTGAGGCCAGGGAACAGCAGAAGCGGCAGTATGTCCTTGCTGCCCAGCTGGCAGGGAGTGGGGGTGGGATAGAGTGGATAGTCATGTCATTCTCCCTAGCTAAAGTCTGTGTGGGGTTGGCTGTGACAGTGCTCTGAACCCCAGGTGGAGCTGGTGAGTGGGAGCTGTGGCAGCATGTCTTATCCTTCTCTTAGTCTAAGGTCAATTGATATTCCCTGGCTTCCTGGCTGGAGCTAGTTAGTGTGAGCTGTGGTGGGGTCCTCCAGCCCAGGTCAAGGCACGCCTAGGCTCCACTGCCCATGGGCACAGGCAAGAGTCATGTTCCTAATGCTTTCCTGAAAACAGAAACAAGCTCTTCCCTTTTACTTTCCAGCTACCCAGCTAAAGCAAGTGGGTATACATGATCCCCACAGGTATGCACACTCCTTGACCACTTGACTTTGGTGGGCAATAGGGCTTGAGTTCCTGAGTTCCAAAAGACCATAACAATCGGAAAAGATAGTTCTTGACAGGCCACCACCCCTGGGGCACTGCACACAGAGCAGACTGAAACACAGTCCCAGTTCTCCTATGAAAAAAGGCATATTTACTTCAATCAGAGCATTACCCTTAGGGACAGGCTTCAGGTTACTCACACACCAAGAGGCTAAGGAGGCACGCCAAGAGACAACCTCTAAGCTTTACTAGGGCTCAGTGAAGCTACCCTGAAGCAGCTTATACACACACACATTAAGAGCTCCATTTTTTGCAACTGTCACCCAGGGGACACCTCTAGATCACCGGGTCTAGAATTAAGCAGGGCTGTATATCTCTATGAACTTTCCAGGTGGCCCTAGTGGGAAGTTCATAGAACTTCACTGGTGGTGTAGGAGATATAAGAGACGTGGGTTTGATCCCTGAGTAAGAAAGATCCCTTGGAGGAGGGCACGACAAACCACTCTAGTATTCTTGCCTGGAGAATCCCATAAACAGAGTAGCCTGGAAGGTGTACAGTCCATGGGGTCACAAAGACTCAGACACAAATGAAGTGACTTAGCACACACATATGTATATTTCTGCATACTATAAAGGCTGCTGCCTAAAGGTCTGGCATCCTTTAGCTGTTGCATAAAGGTGAGGCTGAAAAGAGGTGGTAAATGAGATTCTTCCTTGTGGAACACAGAGCCCTCAGCACACCCTCAACTACAAGGGCATTTCAAATAAATCAAATGGCCCCTTGTGCAACAGGACTGGAAAGAGGCACATGAAAAGATGTTCAGCTTCATTAATCATCAGTTCAGCTCATTCGCTCAGTCATGTCCGACTATTTGCGACCCCATGGACTACAGCACGTCAGGCCTCCCTGTCCATCACCAACTCCCAGGGTTTGCTCAAACTCATGCCCATTGAGTTGGTGATGCCATCCAACCATCTCATCCTCTGTCATCCCTTTCTCCTCCCACCTTCAGTCTTTCCCAACATCAGGGTCTTTTCAAGTGAGTCAGCTCTTCGCATCAGGTGGCCAAAGTATTGGAGTTTCAGCTTCAACATCAGTCCTTCCAATGAATATTTAGGACTGATTTCCTTTAGGATGGACTGATTGGATCTCCTTGCAGTCCAAAGGACTAATCATCAGCGAACTGCATATCAAAACCACAAGATATCACCTCACACCTGTCAAAATGGCTGTTATCAGAGACTGGAACTAACATGTGTTGTGAAGAATGTGAATAAAAAGGAGTGCAAGCCGCTGCGATGGGCGCACTAAAGCAAGGCCGAGAGGAGCTACCCCATCTCAGAAGTCAGGGGCAGAAGCCGGGAGGACCCCATGCCCGAAGTGCGGTGACCAAGAGGAGTTACCCCAAGTCCCAGGTCAGGGGCAGCAGACGAGAGTGCCAGACTGTGACGGTGCAGGAACGGCCGAGAGGAGCACCCCATGTCTGAGGTCAGGGGGAGCAGCCGAGAGGAGATACCCAGCGTCTGAGGTCAGGGGCAGCGACGAGAGGAGTTAAACTGCGTCGGAGGTCAGGGGGGGCGGCCGGGAGGAGATACCCCACACCCTTAAGCCCGAGGCCAGGGACGGGGTGGAAGGAGCTACAACGCCCCCATGCCCGAGGTCAGGGGTGGCCGCAGGGAGGAGCAACCCCATGCCCAAGGCCAGGGTCAGTGGCCAGGAGGACCAACCCCATTCCGTGGCTGCACTGGCACAGGAGGTCCTAGAGGAGCTATCCCACATTGAAGGTCAGGAAGGGCGGTGGTGAGGAGATAACCCTCGTCCAAGGTAAGGAGCATTGGCTGCGCTTTGCTGGAAGAGCGTGGAGAGATAGATACGCCACGCCCAAGGTAAGAGAAACCCAAGTAAGACGGTAGGTGTTGTGAGAGGGCATCAGAGGGCAAACACACTGAAACCATACTCAGAAAACTAGTCAATCTAATCACACTAGGACCACAGCCTTGTCTAACTCAATGAAACTAAGCCATGCCCCTGGGGCAACCCAAGATGGGCGTGTCATGGTGGAGAGATCTGACAGAATGTGGTCCACTGGAGAAGAGAATGGCAAACCACTTCAGTATTCTTGCCTTGAGAACCCCATGAACAGTATGAAAAGACAAAATGATAGGATACTGAAAGAGAAACTCCCCAGGTTAGTAGGTACTCAATATGCTACTGGAGATCAGTAGAGAAATAACTGCGGAAAGAATGAAGGGATGGAGCCAAAGCAAAAAGAATACCCAGCTGTGGATGTGACTGGTGATAGAAGCAAGGTCCGATGCTGTAAAGAGCAATATTGCATAGGAACCTGGAATGTCAGGTCCATGAATCAAGGCAAATTGGAAGTGGTCAAACAAGAGATGGCAAGAGTGAATGTCGACATTCTAGGAATCCGCAAACTGAAATGGACTGGAATGGGTGAATTTAACTGAGATGACCATTATATCTACTATTGCAGGCAGGAATCCCTCAGAAGAAATGGAGTGGCCATCATGGTCCACAAAAGAGTCCGAAATGCAGTACTTGGATGCAATCTCAAAAACGACAGAATGATCTCTGTTCGTTTCCAAGGCAAACCATTCAATATCACAGTAATCCAAGTCTATGCCCCAACCAGTAACACTGAAGAAGCTGAAGTTGAATGGTTCTATGAAGACCTACAAGACCTTTTAGAACTAACACCCAAAAAAGATGTCTTTTTCATTAGAGGGGACTGGAATGCAAAAGTAAGAAGTCAAGAAACACCTGAAGTAACAGGCAAATTTGGCCTTGGAATATGGAATGAAACAAGGCAAAGACTAATAGAGTTTTGCCAAGAAAATGCACTGGTCATAACAAACACCCTCTTCCAACAACACAAGAGAAGACTCTATACATGGACATCACCAGATGGTCAACACCGAAATCAGATTGATTATATTCTTTGCAGGCAAAGATGGAGAAGCTCTATACAGTCAGCAAAAACAAGACCAGGAGCTGACTGTGGCTCAGACCATGAACTCCTTATTGCCAAATTCAGACTGAAATTGAAGAAAGTAGGGAAAACCACTAGACCATTGAGGTATGACCTAAATCAAATCTCTTATGATTATACAGTGGAAGTGAAAAATAGATTTAAGGGCCTAGATCTGATAGATAGAGTGCCTGATGAACTATGGAATGAGGTTCATGACATTGTATAGGAGACAGGGATCAAGACCATCCCCATGGAAAAGAAATGCAAAAAAGCAAAATGGCTGTCTGGGGAGGCCACAAATAGCTGTGAAAAGAAGAGAAGCAAAAAGCAAAGGAGAAAAGGAAAGATATAAACATCTGAAAGCAGAGTTCCAAAGAATAGCAAGAAAAGATAAGAAAGCCTTCTTCAGCGAACAATGCAAAGAAATAGAGGAAAACAACAGAACGGGAAAGACTAGAGATCTCTTCAAGAAAATCAGAGATACCAAAGGAACATTTCATGCAAAGATGGGCTCGATAAAGGACAGAAATGGTATGGACCTAACAGAAGCAGAAGATATTAAGAAGAAGTGGCAAGAATACACAGAAGAACTGTACAAAAAAGATCTTCATGACCCAGATAATCACGATGGTGTGATCACTGACCTAGAGCCAGACATCCTGGAATGTGAAGTCAAGTGGGCCTTAGAAAGCATCACTATGAACAAAGCTAGTGGAGGTGATAGAATTCCAGTTGAGCTATTCCAAATCCTGAAAGATGATGCTGTGAAAGTGCTTCACTCAATATGCCAGTAAATTTGGAAAACTCAGCAGTGACCACAGGACTGGAAAGGGTCAGTTTTCATTCCAATCCCAAAGAAAGGCAATGCCAAAGAATGCTCAAACTACCGCACAATTGCACTCATCTCACACGCTGGTAAAGTAATGCTTAAAATGCTCCAAGCCAGGCTTCAGCAATACTTGAACCGTGAACTTCCTGATGTTCAAGCTGGTTTTAGAAAAGGCAGAGGAACCAGAGATCAAATTGCCAACATCCGCTGGATCATGGAAAAAGCAAGAGAGTTCCAGAAAAACATCTATTTCTGCTTTATTGACTATGCCAAAGCCTTTGACTGTGTGGATCACAATAAACTGTGGAAAATTCTGAAAGAGATGGGAATACCAGACTACCTGATCTGCCTCTTGAGAAACCTGTATGCAGGTCAGGAAGCAACAGTTAGAACTGGACATGGAACAACAGACTGGTTCCAAATAGGAAAAAGAGTACATCAAGGCTGTATATTGTCACCCTGTTTATTTAACTTCTATGCAGAGTACATCATGAAAAACGCTGGCTGGAAGAAGCACAAGCTGGAATCAAGATTGCCGGGAGAAATATCAATAACCTCAGATATGCAGATGACACCACCCTTATGGCAGAAAGTGAAGAGGAACTCAAAAGCCTCTTGATGAAAGTGAAAGTGGAGAGTGAAAAAGTTGGCTTAAAGCTCAACATTAAGAAGACTAAGATCATGGCATCCGGTCCCATCACTTCATGGAAAATAGATGGGGAAACAGTGGAAACAGTGTCAGACTTTATTTCTTTGGGCTCCAAAATCACTGCAGATGGTGACTGCAGCCATGAAATTAGAAGACACTTACTCCTTGGAAGGAAAGTTATGACCAACCTAGATAGCATATTGAAAAGCAGAGACATTACTTTGCCAACAAAGCTCCATCTAGTCATGGCTATGGTTTTTCCAGTGGTCAGGTATGGATGTGAGAGTTGGACGATAAAGAAAGCTGAGTACCAAAGAATTAATGCTTTTGAACTGTGGTGTTGGAGAAGACTCTTGAGAGTCCCTTGGACTGCAAGGAGATCCAACCAGTCCATTCTTAAGGAGATCAGCCCTGGGATTCTCTTTGGAAGGACTGATGCTAAAGTGGAAACTCCAGTACTTTGGCCACCTCATGCGAAGAGTTGACTCATTGGAAAAGACTCTGATGCTGGGAGGGATTGGGAGCAAGAGGAGAAGGGGACGACAGAGGATGTGATGGTTGGATGGCATCACCGACTCGATGGACGTGAGTCTGAGTGAACTCCGGGAGTTGGTGATGGACAGGGAGGCCTGGCGTGCTGCGTTTCATGGGGTCGCGAAGAATCGGACATGACTGAGTGACTGATGTGATTGATCTGATCTGATCTGTACATTTTTCTGGGCTTCACTGGTAACTCATTTGGTAAAGAATCTGCCTGCAATGCAGGAGATCCTGGTTCCATTCCTGGGGTGGGAAGATCCACTGGAGAAAAAATAGGCTACCCACTCCAGTGTTCTTGGGCTTTCTTTGTGGCTTAGCTGGTAAGGAATCTGTCTACAATGTGGGAGACCTGGGTTTGATGCCCAGGTTGGGAAGATTCCATGGAGAAGGGAAAGGCTACCCGCTCCATTGTTTTTGCCTCGAGAATTCCATGGACTGTATAGTCCATGAGTCACAAAGAGTCTGACACAGCTGAGCTACTTTCACGTGTACATTTTAGTGAATGTAAGTTGGTATGGCCAGTATGGAGGGTCCTCAAAACACTAAGAATAGAACTAAGATATGATCCAACAATTCCACGTCTGGGTTTTTATTCAAAGAAAGTGAAAGCACTAATTGTGAAAGATATATGTTCCTTGTGGTGCTTTGTATTAGCCAAGGTATGAAAGTGAAAGTGTTAGTTGCTTAGCTGTGTCCAATTCTTTGCAACCCCAGGAACTGTAGCCTGCCAGGCTCCTCTGTCCATGGAATTCTCCAGGCAAGAATACTGGAGTGGGTTGCCATTCCCTTCTCCAGGGCTTCCCGACCCAGGGATGGAACCCGGCTCTCAAGCCACCAGAGAAACCCTGACCAAGATATGGAAGTAACCTAAATGTCCATTGATAGATTAATGGATAAAGAATATCACACATACATATGAATATTACTTAGCTATAAAAAGAAAGACATCTTGCTGTTCATGACAACACAGATGGGTGTAGATGATATTATGCTAAGAGAAATAAGTCAGAGGTAGAAAAACAAGTATTGTGACTTTACTGATAATATGGAATCTAAAAGTAAAATATGAACAGGCAAAGAAAACATAAAGAGGAAGAGAGTCACAGATACAGAGAACAAAATGATGGTGGCCAGAAGGCAGGGGTTTGAGGGGGTGAGGGAGATGGTTGAAGGGGTTAAGGGCTGAAAACGATAAATGAGAGAGATATAATGTAATTGCAATAACATTGTAATAATACAAAAGTCTCTACAAAAATAGAGTATGCATCTAAAATATTATCATTGCTTATTTTTGGATAGTTAGTACATGACACTTTTTATGCAATTCTTCCAAAATCATTTCATATCATATTTCCAAATAATTTCTCTAATAATTACAAAAGAGTGTACATAGTGTTAAGAAGACTTGCTGTGTTTAAAAACACAACCTTTGTGATCTTCATAAATGACAGTTTCTCCCATTCTTTCAGGTCAACTTTAATACTTACATGAAATCTTATAAATTTAAAATCTGAAGTGCCACTCTGCTCTTGGTGGATGTAAAGAAATCCCTTAATGATGCAAAGATTCCAGGCTGAATGGGGATCCTTTCAGTTTCCTTTGTTCAGTTCAGTTCAGTTCAGTCGCGTCCAACTCTTTGTGACCCCATGAATCGCAGCACGCCAGGCCTCCCTGTCCATCACCAACTCCCGGAGTTCACTCAAACACAGGTCCATTGAGTTGGTGATGCCATCCAGCCATCTCATCCTCTGCGTCCCCTTCTCCTCCTGCCCCCAATCCCTCCCAGCATCAGAGTCTTTTCCAATGAGTCAACTCTTCGCATGAGGTGGCCAAAGTACTGGAGTTTCCACTTTAGCATCAGTCCTTCCAAAGAGAATCCCAGGGCTGATCTCCTTAAGAATGGACTGGTTGGATCTCCTTGCAGTCCAAGGGACTCTCAAGAGTCTTCTCCAACACCACAGTTCAAAAGCATTAATTCTTTGGTACTCAGCTTTCTTTATCGTCCAACTCTCACATCCATACCTGACCACTGGAAAAACCATAGCCATGACTAGATGGAGCTTTGTTGGCAAAGTAATGTCTCTGCTTTTCAATATGCTATCTAGGTTGGTCATAACTTTCCTTCCAAGGAGTAAGTGTCTTCTAATTTCATGGCTGCAGTCACCATCTGCAGTGATTTTGGAGCCCAAAAAAATAAAGTCTGACACTGTTTCCACTGTTTCCCCATCTATTTGCCATGAAGTGATGGGACCGGATGCCGTGATCTTCGTTTTCTGAATATTGAGCTTTAAGCCAACTTTTTCACTCTCCTCTTTCACTTTCATCAAGAGGCATTTATTATCTCCTGCTGAATCTGTGGCATAATGCTCATATTTCTTTCAGGCTTTCATTTCAAAATAAATCAAATGGGGGAACTTGGGCTTTGCAATGACTAAAGTGAAAGTGGAAGAAAGTGAAGTTGCTCAGTCATGTCTGACTCTTTGCGACCCCATGGACTCTAGCCCACCAGGCTCCTCCATCCATGGGATTCTCCAGGCAAGAATACTGGAGTGTGTTGCCATTTCCTTCTCCAGGGAAACTTCCTGACCCAGGGATCGAACCCAGGTCTCCCACAATGCAGGCAGACGCTTTAACCTCTGAGCCACCAGGGTAGCAGTGACTAATGAACCTCGCAAATATATCAAGAAGACTATGAGTTCCCCAAACATGTGCTGTGCTCTTATTTCTGAAGTATACCCAAGCATTAACATTTCCTTGTTCAGAAGACCTAGTACAACATAAACAATCATGCTCCTAGGTATAGCATTCCATTGAACACAAACTGATTATATGGCAAGTCATATTTATATTTACCTTTTAGATCTAATCAAATTTATACCAGGATAAATAATTTAGGTTGATATGTAAGAATACTGTTTAAACTTTTTAAGCTTTTATTTGTTTTGATTTGCACATAAAAACCTTCACAAATATCAATATAGTTTTATGAACTCATGGTATAATTTTTTTTTTTTTGCACCAACAGTCGTGAAAAGTAAAAGGCACTGCTAGAAGTTAAATTATTTTATTTAATTGTACATTTGAATTAGAAAAGATTCATGTAAGCTCTGCGGATTGAAATCTAAAGAACAAAGGAAACATTTCACTAATAATTGCAGAGAAATACAGCCAAAGAGACCTCTGTTACTAACTCCCATTAGCAATATTGAAATTTACACATGAAATTAACCATGCATTTATTCATTTGCTGAAAAATGAGAACAGAACTCTATAGAGATAGCACTAGGTCCACAATAGGGACATTGAAAATTTATTCAAACTAATAAGTGAAAACAATGAGCCAAAGTAATGATCTTTATTCAAGCAAACTGTCTGACATGAGCTACACAATAGATTTACTACATATGAACCATTTGATTTCAAAATCTCAAATATTGTGGAAAACAGGTAACTTATTTATTGATAGATTAACATATTCTAATCACATTGGAAATAATATTAAACTTTAGCCAAAAGCAAGGTAGTATATTTGGTACTAGTTTTTCTAAGCAATTTTAATTGAGGGATTTAAAATTTCCATTAAATTCACTTTTTTAGTTGCCTATTAGGATATTGGAGCCTTAAATGCAACCCTCGAAAACTGAAAACTGCTCACATAGAGGTAGTTTCATAGAGGGAAGTATTCTAGAGAGAAATTTGTTATATTAGAAATGCCATCCTTAGGATTCCATTTTTATCATTTGTGAAAATATAATATAACACTTGGGATGATATATAATTTTGAAGAATAAGCTTCTGTTTCCAAAATTATAATTTAACATGTATGAAACAATAAATATTAGGAAAAACATAGGTTAAGTTTTCCAAAACTTTATATTTCATAGTAAAGCTTTTTTGTTTTCTACTGTTTAATTATAAAAATGTAGATGTTGTGAAGCATTTAATCATGTATAATTTCCCACTAGTATCTGGACTTCCCTGGTGACTCAGAAGGTAAAGCGTCTGCCTACAATGTGGGAGATCTGGGTTTGATCCCTGGGTCAGGAAGATCCCCTGGAGAAAGAAATGGCAACTCACTCCCAAACTCTTGCCTGGAAAATCCCACGGACGGAGGAGCCTGGTAGGCTACAGTCCATGGGGTCACAAAGAGTCGAACACAACTGATTTCAAATCAGGAAAGGAGTACATCAAGGCTGTATATTGTCACCCTGCTTATTTAACTTATATGCAGAGTGAATCATGCAGAATGCCAGGCTGGATGAAGACAAGCTGGATTCAAGATTGCTTGGAGAAATATCAATAACTTCAGATATGCAGATGACACTACCCTTATGGTAGAAAGCAAAGAAGAACTGAAGAGCCTCTTGATGAAAGTGAAAGAGGAGAGTGAAAAAGTTGGCTTAAAACTAGACATTTAGAGAACTAAGATCATGGCATCTGGTCCCACTACTTCAGTGGCAAATAGACAAAGAAACAGTGGAAATTGTGAGAGACTTTATTTTGGGGGGTTTCAAAATTACTGCAGATGGTGACTGCAGCCATGAAATTAAAAGACACTTGCTCCTTGGAAGAAAAGTTATGACCAACCTAGACAGAATATTAAAAAGCAGAGACATTATTTTGCCAACAAAGGTCCTTCTAGTCAAAGCTATGATTTTTCCAGTAGTCATGTATGGATGTGAGAGTTGGACTATAAAGAAAGCTGAGCGCTGAAGAATTGATGCTTTTGAACTGTGGTGCTGGGGAAGACTCTTGAGAATCTCTTGGACTGCAAGGAGATCCCAGCAGCCCATTCTAAAGGCGATCAAACCTGAATATCCATTGGAAGGACTGATGCTGAAGCTGAAACTCTAATACTTTGGCCACCTTATGTAAAGAACTGACTCATTTGAAAAGACCCTGATGCTGGGAAAGATTGAAAGCAGGAGGAGAAGGGGATGACAGAGGATGAGACAGTTGGATGGCATCACCGACTTGATGGATATGAGTTTAACTAAATTTCGGGAGTTGGTGATGGACAGGGAAGTCTGGTGTGCTGCAGTCCATGGGGTCACAAAGAGTCGGACACGACTGCGCAACTGAACTGAACTGAACTGATTTGGAGTAAAAACAGGGCTGTGCAGTGCCTTACAGTCTATATGACCCACAGACCCTGAAATAAGGTACTACACAGTCAGCTTGGCTACATGCTGTGGTCTTGGATCATGAAATGAAATATGACAAACTCATACTTTGTGCCATAATGAGTTATTAGAAAGTTTTATAAAATAACTGGCAATGATATAGAATGCTATGTTTCCAAATGAATGATATGGCCAGTAGTACTGTATTTCTTAAAATCTATGTAGCATATGTATCTTCAAGATAAAATAATATGATAAATAATAGATTTATTCTTTTTCCCACACTATTGCTTTATGTAGATGTGAGTTGCTGACCTGTATCACTATCCTTCTCATGGAAGAACTACTTCTAACATTTCTTGCAGGACAAATCCATTGACAATTCCATCTGTTATATTCTGAGAAAATTTATTTCTTCTTCACTTTGGAAGGATAATTTCATTGGTTATGTATTTGGAATCTGATATTTTGTTTGTTATTTTTTTTTCTTTCAACATGTTAAGTTATTTCATCTACTGTTCTTCCTTGCATGATCTGATGAGAAGTTCACTGTAATTCTTACCTCTGTTCTTCTATAGGGAAGTTTTTTGTTTGTTGTTCTGTTTATTTGTGTCTGACCACTTTCAAAGTTTTCTCTTTGTTTTTCTACCTTTGTTTATCTATACCTTTTGGTGTTCTCTGAACTTCCTTGGTTCATCGTTCAGGTCCGCAGTTAATTTTGGAAAGTTCTCAGCTAGTATTAAGTCAAATATTTCTTGTTCACCTTTTTTTCTTTGCTTCTGGTATTCCAATTATGCATATGATACATTTTTTGATATTATTCCACAGTACACAGATTGTCAACTCTATTTTTATTTTTTTTCTCTTTAGGTAGTAACATTTCGTTTTACATATCTTCAAACTCATGGATTCATTCCTCAGTGGTGTCAAGTCCCCTGATGCTCTCAGCAAAGGTATGATTGATTTATATTCCAGTGTTTTTATATTTCTGGCATTCATTTTTTTTCTTAATGTTTCCATATCTATGTTTATATCATATTCTCACTCTCTTTGAATGTTGTCTACCTTGTTCACCTGAGCACTTAATATATGAACTAGAGTTATTTAAAATTTTCTATCTGGTAATTTCAAAACTGCATCATATCTGAGTTCTGGTTTCTTAGGTTTGTCTAGTTTCTTCAATTAAAAAAAATTCTTTTGGTTGTATTGTTAAAAGCTGAACATGGTGTATCAGGTAATGGGAAGCGAATAAAAAGGCCTTTGTGAGGTATGTTAATCTGGCTAAGAGTTGGGCTGCTTTTAATCTTTGGTGTAGTTGTAGTTACTAAAGGCTTCAACTTTCTCTGTGTCCTTGTGTTTTCTTCTCCCTAAATACAGTATGTGTCTTGCCCCTCTGTCAGTTATAATCTGCTATAGTTATCCAGCAGCCATACTGAGGTGGTAGTGTAAGTCCTGGGGGATGATTCCATCTATGTCTTGCTTTTATTACTTAAGAGAATGATTTTTACTACTTCAAACTTGATTTTCCTAATATGTAGATTCATTTCTTTAATTTTTCCTAAAACACCATTTAAAAAAGCAAATAGTCACATGAATACCAAGAACGTAGCAATACAAAAATATGGAAATATTGATGGGATTCAGTCAACTGGAAACTTCTTACTTATTATATCATTATGTATAATAATCATTATATGTTGTAGGAATTCTAGAATCAGGAAATCTTGGAGCCAAAATAGTGGAGATTTTAGTATTGAAGATACATTTCTAAATGTTTTTTTTTTCTAATTCTTTTAAGAATGAAAAATGGAGTCTATGATAATGCAAAATAATTATCTTTTTATATAGTTCTCTTTTTAGAGGTAAGCATATGATCTATTAAAGTATTATTACATTGTCATTACAATAATTCACAACTAATAAAATAACTTCTTCCTCTTGATTTCCTTGTCTCAGCTATAGACACCAGTTGTTCTAATCTGACACCTGAGAATCAGACTTCACTGTGTTATTTTCTGTACCACTCAGTTCCCATTTCATAATCACCACAACACCATTCTCAGTATCTTTTTAATCTATTTCTTTTACCATCCTCTGTCATCATCATAGTCCTCAGCAATGTCATGTCAAAATAAATCTTAACCAACTGTCTGACTCGCCTTCTAGACTTTATTTTTCCTCTCATCACACCATGTTTTACAAAAACATTTGAGCGGATTTAATTATCTAACTTTTCTATAAGCTTTCCTTGGGGAAATTCAGTATTTGCTTTATAATCCCTTTCATGTCCAAGACATGGTAAAACTCATTTCTTATTCTTTAATCTTCACCCTCTTCCTCTACCACTCAAAACTTCTTTTATATCTCTAAATGTGCCATGCAATCTGTCTTTCTCTACATTTGCATATGTTGAATCTCCTTGCTAATTTTATGTATTGTTCAGTTATCAGCTCACATGTCATTACCAGTATCTTTTATGTTCTGACTTTAATATATGTTTTTTAGGTACATTCCTTTAACAATTCTCTTTCCTCCTGCCAAAGTACTTATCACTTTTTAAAAAGGAATTTCTTGTGTGTCTTCTTGGTACACTTAGACTCTCTAAACATCAAGTATTTTTTGATTAGCTGTTCTTCTGTCATGAATAACCAGTATCTGACATATAATATATTTCAATAAACTTATTTGTCATTGATTTAATGTTTAAAAATATTTTTAGATGATCTAATGGTCTTTTAAATTGATATGCTTTTGTCTTTTGTCATCTAAATAGAGCTTGTAGCTACTTAAAAAATATATTTACTCTGGATTAATACTAGAATGCCTATATTATACAACATTATTGTGACTTATCCAAATACATCACCTTTAATTGTTGCTGCTGCTACTGCTGCTAAGTCGCTTCAGTCATGTCTTACTCTGTGCGATCCCAGAGACAGCAGCTCACCAGGCTTCCCCGTCCCTGGGATTCTCCAGGCAAGAACACTGGAGTGGGTTGCCATTTCCTTCTCCAACGCATGAAAGTGAAAAGTGAAAGTGAAGTCGCTCAGTCGTTCCCAACTCTTAGCGACCCCATGGACTGCAGCCTACCAGGCTCTTCTGTCCATGGATTTTCCAGGCAAGAGTACTGGAGTGGGGTGCCACTGCCTTCTCCGACCTTTAATTGTACAACTTGTTAATACATATGCATTTTATAATTTCAATATACACTTTGTTTTATTATCCAAATCATTTTCCTGTAAGAATCACCTATGTTTCCAAGAAGAACAAAATAATGCAGTATTTTCAGTGCTTGGTAACCTAACAATAAGGAGTCTCACATACCATAAGCAGAAGAAACATTAAAAATTTAATTTTATGATTTTTCATAAACAGTAATTACTATCAATGGCAGACCCTAAGGTGGAGACACTGGGGCAAAGAACATTTTTTTTTGTTTGTTTTTGTAGTCAGCTTTTTCACTTTGGGTCATTTTATAGTTTTTAAAGATCTTATTAAGAGTGACTATTGAACACTTTTCAGAACAAATTATTGGCCAAAAAAAGAGAATATTTAAATCTTCATCCCTTTTGAGAGTTAAAATTAAAATTGAATTTATATAAATGAGAATAGGAATTTCAGTCAAAGCCTGGACATGTCATTTGTTTTTATCACATTTTAATGAAATTTACCAAAAAAAATATACTAAAATCAAACCTTTGGTTAGATACTGGATATAGGTTAGCTCCTGCATATGCTGTTCACTGTCACTTGCATTTTAGTAACTCCTTATGCAATGAACAAACTTTTAACACCTCAATTTAAATGATGAGAGATATGTTGAACATCAACAAGGATTTCCAATGTTTCATAAAAGCAAATGGAATATTCACCAGAAAAGTAGCTCATTGCTTGTACTCAAATAAACAGTAAGTCTCAGTAGATTTTAGCTAACACTTAACTTTTGGTTCTCTAGAACATCACTGTAGATATAGTCCTGTCTCTTTCTCCTCATGCCCTAATGCACATGTGTTATACATCACTACTGAAGGCAATCATTTTGAAAGTTCACTTCCAAGAGGCTGGTTTAGAACTTCAGTTAAATATAAACGTTACCCTTTCTCAGAAGTAACTGTTCAAAAAATATAAAGCTTTCTGTTCACTTTCCAATCTAAGTGTACTCCTTGCTATTGCTCCAAAAACTAAATTTTCTGCCTGGAAGCTCTTTCTTAAAATATCCATATGACCATCCTGTCCACATCTTTCAAAATAGAATAACAGATCAGACTTATTCTTCCATATGAAATAACCCTCTAAAACTAGACATAGCATATGAAATGGTGGTTTTCAAACACAATATATTACAAAATGATGGATAATAGTCCCCAAGAGAGAGTAAACAAATTGAGATAAGTCTTCAACTGTCCTACTTTAATACTTCAAGACAACATTCTAACTGAAGGGAGAATCAAGAAGGGGAACTCCAAATTTCTTGATTTGTTGAGACAGAGTTAAGAATCTAAATGGACAAGTGAAAGTGAAAGTGTTAGTCTCTCAGTTATGTCTGACTCTTTGTGACCCCATGGACTGAAGCCTGTCAGTCTTTTCATTTCTCAGGCAAGAATACTGGAGAGGGGTGCCGTTCCCTTCTCCAAGGGATCTTCCAAACCCAAGGTTTGAATCTAGGTCTCCTGCATTGCAGACAAATTCTTTACCATCTGAGTTACCAGGGTTTAGGCATATTTAAAAAGCTGAACACAGGGGCAAGTCCAGAAATAATCAGAGAGGTCCACTAGAATATTCATCAGAATATTGACTGGTACATGTACGTGAAGAAAATATCTAAGGGGAAAGAAGGAATAATCTTTAGTGTTCACACAGGTCTAGAAATCATGCCTCACTACCACCAGGTAGGAAATCATACCTAATTCCCACCAGGTGGAAAACTTTGTAATTCATTGAGAATTTGGTAGATTACTCAGGAGGGTCTTGCCTTAATCTTAAATCAATTTAAATATATACTAATGTTGTGCTCTTCTTACCTAATAGTCTTTAATGCCTAACCTGAAGAGATAAAACAGGTTCAGATAGTTTACACTCCAGAACAGAGTCATGGAATATTTATGAACTACAAATATATCTAGCACCAGGTGAAATTCACAAGGTCATATACAACAAAGAAACAAAAATTGTCAATCTAGAAATCAATACCCAGTGAAATGTCATGCAAAAATAAACAAAAAAATTGAAAAGGTATCAGTATACACATATCATTAAGAACACTTAGTTTTAAACTGCCTATGCATTTGTATTTAAAATTGGCATCTTGTACAGAGCATATGTTTGGGTCTTCCATTTTAATCCAGTTTGATAATATTCACCTTTTGGTTGAGCTATTTCAAAAGCTTATGCTAATAAAATTGTATTCATGATTCTATTGAAAATTGATTTTTTTGTTGTATATTTCCCTTTTTTTAAATTTTATTTTATTTTTAAACTTTACATAATTGTATTAGTTTTGCCAATATTTCCCTTTTTTAACTCAACATTCAGAAAACTAAGATCATGGCATCCAGTCCCATCACTTCATGGCAAATAGATGGGGAAACAAAAACAATGGAAACAGTGAGATACTTTATTTTGGGGGACTCCAAAATCACTGCAGATGGTGACTGCAGCCATGAAATTTCTTGTCTCTTGGAAGAAAAGCTATGACCAACTTAGACAGCATATTAAAAAGCAGAGACATTACTTTGCTGACAAAGGTCTGTCTAGTCAATGCTATGGTTTTCCAGTAGTCATGGATAGGTGTGAGAGTTGGACTATAAAGAAAGCTGAGTACTGAAGAACTGATACTTTTGAACTGTGATGTTGGAGAAGACTCCTGAGAGTCCGTTGGACTACAAGGAAATTCAACCAATCCTTCATCAAGGAAATCAGTCCTGACTATCCATTTGAAGGACTGATGCTGAAGCTGAAACTCCAATACTTTGGCCACCTGATGCAAAGAATGGACTCATTGGAAAAGACCTTGATGCTGGGAAAATTGAAGACATGAGGAGAAGGGGATGACAGAGGATGAGATGGTTGGATGTCATTACCAACTCGATAGACATGAGTTTGAGTAAACTCTGGGAGTCGGTGATGATGAGGGAAGCCTGGTGTGCTGCAATCCATAGGGTCGCAAAGAGTTGGACACAACTGAGCGACTGAACTGAACTCCCTTTTTTTAATTTTCTTGCCCTTTTTCAGATGTATGAGTATATTTATGATTCTAAACACTACTGACTTTTTTGTTACATCTCTATAATTATTATTATTTTTTTTTTAGGTAGGATTCACAATGTACATGTTTTTCTGTTAAAACAGCTTATCTAATTTTTTCCTAAGTAGTACATGCATGCTATTTGAAAACTTTAGGGAAAGAAATTATTTAAAAAAACAAGTTTGCCATGCCTCAAGAGTGCTGTGCACATGTTATACCATTTTAAAATTTTCTATTTTTTAGTTATAGGGCTTCCCTCATGGCTCAGAGGTAAAGAATCCACCTGCCAATGCAGGAAATGCAGGTTTGATCCCTGGGTCAGGAAGATCCCCTGGAGAAGGAATTGGCAACCTGCTTCAATATTCTTGCCTGGAAAATCCCAGGGACAGAGGAGCCTGGCAGGTTACAGTCCATGGCATTGCATAGAGTTGGACATGACTTAGCAACTAAACAACATTTTTACTTATGCTGTAGATGACCTCATCATCTCTAAATGAATTTATACTGCTCTTTAGAAACAGGTTTATTCATTGTTTTTCTTAATATGTTTATCATTAATGGACTTATTTTTGAGATAGATGGGGATTTACCTTATAACATTCTCCAATTCTTTCCCTGTCCAAAATGATGTTATGACCCACTGTTTTCAGATTATTGACTGATAGGAACTGAGACAGTGAAAAGCAGTTACCAAAGCCTCCATTTCTTATTCAACAAACCATAGCATCTCCCTCTCCCTCTCTTTGTTTATCTCAGGTTTCTTTTTTTTTTTTTCCTTTACTTATTTTATAGCGAAGTGTAATTTACTTGTAGGAAAATTTATCTTTTTATGTATGCAGTTCTGTGAGATTTTACAAATGCATATTGTCAAACTGCCACAAGCAGGATGTAAATCTGTTTAATACCTGTTTTTAACTTATGTAAAGTAGAATATTATACCACTGACATATATGATAAGAACCTTCCAAAAGTATATTTCCAATTCTTATATATAACTTGAGATATTATTGTGATATATTTCATTATACATTATTATGAACTGCCTTATATGTTAATACTCCTCTTATTTTTAAAAATTTTATTGCAGTATAGTTGATTTGCAATGTTGTGTTTCCTTTTATTTTAGAAACACATTCATTTTAAATGCACTTAAATGATTTAAAATTAGAAAAATATTTTTTATCTTTACCTATATTTTTCATTGTTTCTAAGGCTCTCCATTTCTTTGCGAAGATCCAAATATTTTCCTGCCTGAAGAAATTTCTAACATTATAGCACAGGTTTGCTGGCAATACATTTTTATTTATTTATTTATTTTTTGCATATGAAAAGTTTTCTATTTTGCTTCTAAGTTCAAAAGATACCGTAATGCATAAAAAATTCTGACGATAAATTTTCCTTTTGATAAATTTACAAAAGTTCACTCTTTATTTTCTGTAGGTATTAATTCTGCTGACTATTAAAGTCAATAGTTCTTATCTTTATCCTATTTATGTGATGTGTCAGTTTTCCATAGGTGCCCTCAAAAATTGCTCTTCAATTTAATTTCCATAAATATGCACTTTTGTTTCCTTAAGTATGTTAGTTTGGGGGTGTGTTGTATGCATGTGTGTGGGTACAGTATACCTACTTGGAATTATAAGTATTTCTTATATATATAATCATATGTATATATAACATTACATACATATAATCATATGTATACATATAATTTGCTTGGAAAAATATCTGCTCTTACCTCTTCAATTATTCTACTGCATTTCCTTTCTCCTCTGGTGTGTACTATATATCCTTCTTGGAATTTTAAATGTGTGCTTTTTACAATTATGTATATATATATACACATATATACACACATATGATGCATATAATATACATAATTTATAATATATATAGATTGTACATAATTCTTATATATGTATTGCATATACTTTTTTAAAAGTATCTTTGCTCTTACATCTTCAACTATTTTTCTACTGCATTCTCCTTTTCTTCACTTTTCAGTTCAGTTCAGTTCAGTTCAGTAGCTCAGTCGTGTCTGACTCTTTGCAACCCCCATTAATCACAGCACTCCAGGCCTCCCTGTCCATCACCAACTCCCGGAGTTCACCCAAACTAATGTCCATCGAGTCAGTGATGCCATCCAGCCATCTCATCCTATGTCATCCCCTTCTCTTCCTGCCTACAATCCCTCCCAGCATCAGAGTCTTTTTCAATGAGTCAACTCTTCGCATGAGGTGGCCAAAGTATTGGAGTTTCAGCCTCAGCATCAGTCCTTCCAAAGAACACCCAGGACTGGTCTACTTTAGGATGGACTCATTGGATCTCCTTGCAGTCCAAGGGACTCTCAAGAGTCTTCTCCAACACCACAGTTCAAAAGCATCAATTCTTCAGCACTCAGCTTTCTTCACAATCCAACTCTCACATCCATACATGGCCACTGGAAAAACCATAGCCTTGACTAGACAGACCTTTGTTGGCAAAGTAATATCTCTGCTTTTCAATATGCTATCTAGGTTGGTCATAACGTTCCTTCCAAGGAGTAAGCATCTTTTAATTTCATGGCTGCAGTCACCATCTGCAGTGATTTTAGAGCCCCCACATATAAAATCTGACACTGTTTCCACTGTTTCCCCATCTATTTCCCATGAAGTGATGGGACCAGATGCCATGATCTTTGTTTTCTGAATGTTGAGCTTTAAGCCAACTTCTTCACTCTCCTCTTTCACTTTCATCAAGAGGCTTTTTAGTTCTTCTTCATTTTCTGCCATAAGGGTGGTGACATCTGTATTTCTGAGGTGATTGATATTTCTCCTGGCAATCTTATTTCCAGCTTGTGCTTCTTCCAACCCAGTGTTTCTCATGATGTACTCTGCATAGAAGTTAAAATAGCAGGGTGATAATACAATGCCTTGATGTACTCCTTTTCCTATTTGGAACCAGTCTGGTGTTCCATGTCCAGTTCTAACTGTTGCTTCCTGACCTGCATACAGGTTTCTCAAGAGGCAGGTCAAGTGGTCTGGTATTCCCATCTCTTTCAGAATTTTCCACAGTTTATTGTGATCCACACAGTCAAAGGCACTTTTAGGATTCTGATTATATATATATGTACACACTAGAGAGTTTGATATTGTCCCAGAACATTTTTTGAACACTCTTTCGCTCTTTTTAATTTTGGGTAATTTTATTGGCCTAAATTCATTGTCACTACTTCTTTCCTCAACTGTATCACATCCAGTGATTAGCTTGATAGATTTTTCCTAGTATTTTCATTCATTTATTTCTTCTAGTTGTCTTAGTTAAAATTCTTTACCTGCTCATTTCAGTGGTCTACTTTTCTACTCTATTGTTTAACAGGTTCATCAGAATCCTTTTCATGTCTATGTCTAACAGTTCTAAAATCTAAATAAACTCTGATTTTTGTTCTGCTAACCACTTTTTCTCACGACTATTGAGTTTTCTTGTTTCTGTCTCATAAGTTTTTACTGCATAACATATATCTCATGTAAAACAGGTGAAGCCAGGTAATAATGCTTTACAGGGAATGGACATCTGTCATCTCAACATGGGAAATTGGGTTAATATTAAAAAATGAGCTAAATTTGAATTTAAGTTGCTCTTATTTTTGCAAAGGTTGCTTTCAGGTTTCAAATTCATCTGATGCTGCCATATATTTTTAATGATTCTGGACTTTTCTCAATGCCTGAACCCCATTCTAAGCTTTCTGTAATCTCACTGAAGTTGTTGTCTTCTCTGTAGAATACCAGATAAGAACTATACAAGAAAAGGAAAATTATAATTCAAACCAATACCTGAAAATAGGTGAAAAAAATCCTTAAGACAATATTTTCAAATTGAACACAACTATTAAAAATATAATATGTGTTAACAAATTGATTTTATCCTGTGCATACAAGTTTGGTTTACTACCAGTAAATCTATTATAGAATTACAGTGTATTAAAAGATTAAACTGAAATACCATTTAATCTTTTCATTAAAAGCAGAAAGTACATTCTATAAAGTGCAATGCTGATTAATCATAAAAGCTCTTAATAAACCAAGAGTAGCAGAAAACTTCTCTACACTGAATAATGGATACCTACTTCAAAATCTAGTGTAATTATCATATTTAATGTTGAAATGTCAGAAGCAGTCTTTTTAAAATCAAGAGCACTACAATATACCAACTCTCTCCCATTTAATTTTTTAGTGAATGGTTTCTCTAGACAATGCAGTAAGACAGTAAAATGGAGTAAAAATCTAAGTATTGAAAAGAAAGGATAAAAAATGTCATATTTCATTGATGATATAATTATCTTTATAGAACACCTCAAATAATCTGGTGCCGAGGCAATTAATTTTCTATTGTATTTTTTCTCCTATCACATAGAAAAATAAAAGCTTAAATTAAAAAAAAAGATTTAAAACATAAAGAAGTTACACAGAATATATTTATTATTTTCGAATAGGGAGGGATATTTTAAACATTATTTGAAATTTATGCTTGATAAAAATGTATATAAATAATATTGCAGTAAATATCATACTTCAAAATACTTGAAGCAGGTATGTTCAGTGAATTGAGCCAAAACTAATACTGTAACAGATAACTGCTGGTAATTTAATTAAAAAATCTAAGTAAGGGAATTGCAGTTATTTTGTTGGAGAAGACACAAATGGACAGAAATTTTAGTCTACTTCATAAATAATAGAAAAAGTACAAGTTTAAAACCACAATGGCATGCCATTTTACACTACCTGTTTTGTTGTAAAATATTCATCTATTTGAGTCTGACATTTCTTAGTAATAAATTTTAGGGTATCTTTTTTTGGGGAAACAAACAAAAGTGAGTCTGGGTCTATTATTTTGCATTGTAACAGATGGCACATGGTTTTTATTTGTCCTTTTCCTGTTGATTTTACTTTGATCACTTGATTAAGGTAGTGTTTGCTAGGTTTGACTCTGTGAATTTACTACTTTGCCCCACTGTTACTAATAATTAATTTATGAGGATATATTTTAAGAGTATAAAAATATTCTATATCTTAGAATTTCATCCATTTGTTTTATCACCCATTGAGGGTTTTTTCATGAAATAATTATTACAAAGATGGCTTTCGAGTAATGACTTATCAACTCCTACATTCCTTTACAGGCATTTTAAAATTATATTGTATTAAAGAGCTTTTTCTTCTATCCTGTTTATTTATTTCTGGATTTATTTCTATCAGTGTGGACTCATAGATGACTTTATTCTATGGATTATGATCTTTTAATTGTCTTTATTTTAATTTAATGCCATTTTAATCTATTTTGTCACAACAGTTTTTCATCTTTTTTTCAACATAGTCTTACTTTCTAATACAATAAGATATTCTGGGATCATGTACTTTTCTTTCCAAACTTGGAATCAACATTTTTGAAAGAAACCTTGGTCTTTTATGGGAGAATGGTACATAGAATTTAGGATCTGGGTCTTAAGTATGTTTTATTACTATTGGGTGGCATTGCCTCTGAGCCCTTCAAAGAACAAAGCTTGTAAATAGATACATGCTTACTTACATACCTGGACTTCCTTGGTCGCTCAAATGGTAACGAATCTGCCTGCAATGCAGGAGACCCAGGTTTGATCCCTGGGTGGAGAACATCCCCTGGAGAAGAGAATGGTTACCCACTCCAGTATTCTTGCCTGGAGTATTCCATGGCCTGAGGAGCCTGGTGGCCTACAGTCCATGGGGTCAAAAAGGGTCACACATGACAGCAACTAACACTTTCACTTCTTTTACTTGCATAACTACACATTCATCCACCTACCCTCTCAACACTTGCCTGTTTGTCTGCCTGCCTGTCTATCTATCTACCTACCTACCTACCTACCTGTCTATCCCTCTGTACAAGCACAATGAGTTCCTACCAATCCAATTCAAATCCAAAGTCACACGTGTTCTTTTAGTCTTCTTCCTTTTCATATTTGTAACTTTCTTATACAAAAGTAAAAGACCTGGCCCTGATTATTCTCAATATATTTATTTATTTGTTTTCTGTTTCAGTCTCTTTGTCTAAATTTTCCTACTTACTCCTCTGTTGGATGAAGATTTCCCTTTTGAGAAGTGCTTAAGGATAGTCTTCTTTGAGACTTTTTATATTTAAAACTGCTTTGTATTCCCTAGATAACAGTGGACAATTTCAAGAGGATGCCTAATTCTTTGTTTACATTTGCTCTCCTTAGATGCCTTGAATATTCTGATCCATAGTCTTTTCACTTTGTATGTTGTGTTTGAGAAGGCTGCTTATACTGGCATAATTCTCTTTTTCTATGTAAATTATTTAAACTTGTTTTGGAGTGGGAGGGCTGGAGATGGAGGGCTGGAAACCTTGAGGGTTATTCATCATTAAAGTCACCTTGTTTCTTGTTATTAAAATTGAATAATTTTAATAGCAATTGTCTCATCTCCTGTTGCAAGTAAATTGTCCTATATATTTTTTTCAGATTATGTGTGCATGCCCAACTATCTTGCGACCCCATGGACTGTAGCCCCTCCAGGTTCCTCTGTCCATGGGCTTCTTCAGGCAAGAATACTGTACTGGATTGCCATTTCCTCCTCTAAGGGATATTTTAAACCCAGGGATTGAACCCACGTCTCCTGTGTCTCCTGTATTGCAGGCAGATTCTTTACCACTGTGTCACCACGGTAGCCTCAAGAAGTATTCCTTTATTTTCCTTTTTTTTTTTTTTTTTAGATTATAGATGTAAATATTATTTTTCATTATTTAATTTTTATTATAAGAATTTCATTTATAATTGTTTTTCTTTTTGCCTTTCATTTGACACTGTTTCCTCTTATACTTGCTTTCTTATTCTTTGTTCAATACACGTCCAATTTTCCTTGGAATTTATTCTTCACTAACCACCTTGTAATTTTCATTTCAGACTTTGCTAACTTTGGTATTTTTCTTCCTTTTCTTCCTGATTTCAATATTTCATTTTCCTGCTTTTTGTGAATTTTTAAAATCATTTTGAATTTAGGATTCATGGTGATTTTTAAATACTTGTTCAAGGATGTTTACTTCATTTTGCAGTACTTACTTCATTTTTGAATATTTCCTTCTGATTAGTATTATTTGAGGTGGAGGCTTCCTTGCCCTTTTTCTTTTCAGAATGGAATAAGAGTCCTTTTTAGGACGAGAATAAGACTCAGCAAACAACAATCAACAGGCCAAATTAGGTTTGGCACCAGTATGGTTAATAAAGTTAACGGAATAAAGTTACATCTATTGCTTATGTTTTTTCTATGGCTGATTTCATTTTATAACAGCAGTATTGAGTAGATGTGACATAAATTAAATATGCCACTAAACTGAACATATTTATTATTAAAATTGAATAGTCATTAACAGAAAAATTTTCCCAACTTCTGGTATAGATGTAAATCCCTCCATTCAAGAATTGTTACTTTGGGGTAATTTAGGACACCCTGGTAGCTCAGACGGTCAAGAAATTGCTTGCAATGCAGGAGATCCAGATTCAATCCCTGGGTTGGGAAGATCCCCTGGAGAAGGAAATGGTTACCCACTCCAGTATTTTTGCTTAGAGAATTTCATGGGCAAAGGACCCTGGCAGGCTACCGTCTCAGGGTCGCAAAGAGTCCAACAGGGCTGAGAGAAGATTCTTAGCTCAAGAGTGCCCTCTTCTGTTAGTGTAAGTGCGTGCAGCTTTTTAGTAGATGGTTAGAAAGCTGCTATTGATATTACTTGTTTTATGGATACATTTTTGTTGATTTCTAATAGCAATTCTCTAAATCAATAGAATAGAATGCCCTTATTTATCATTTATCAATAAATATATTGTATATTAACTCACACCCAAATGAGATTAATATACTAAGATATTCTTTCATGTCTCCATACTAACTGTGTATATTTTTATTTGTAAAAGTCAATAAACATCACACTAAAGCTTTTCCTATAATTTTCTTTCTTAGCTTCAGTTTTACAATAGATTTATCTAAAGCCTGCCACTAGATATCTCACCTATTATTTCTGCATTTATTAGTTGCCTGGATTTTGTCACTAAGTTATGTTTTTCCTCCCCAATGTAAGCTCATGTGTATTTGAGTCCTTGAATTCTTGTATAATTAAGATTTTTCTCTCTTGTTTTTACTGTTTTAAGACTATTCGGCTGAGAATAGCCCTCTCAGATAGACTGTTTTTCTCTCCATATATTATCCCATCTGGCTTTGAAAATTGCTATAAAGAGAATTCAGAATCCAGACTGAACTTCTCCTATTTTAAGTTGGCTTCTCTTCTTCATGCTTATCTATAGATTTTGTTCTTTATCCTTGAAATTCAATGATTTAAGTCAGGTTAGGTTGTTTTTCTAAATAAGTGTTCACTTTTACTCTCAATGTATTCATTTCTTACTTCATCTCATGAAAACATCCCTTCGTATATTGGAGTCTTTGCCTCTCCATGATTAGAGCTCTCTAATATTAGAGCTCTGAGAAACCTCAACTCTCCAAATGTTTTATATTCTATGTCTGTTCTTAGTATGCATGACATCATCTATTTAATAATTTTAATCTTTCTTCTTTTTCTTTTGGACTCACTAGAATTTTCTTAGCTTTTTTCTCAATCTCAATGACTTATCTCCATGTCTATTTTGTTTGTGATTCATGTATTATGAATTAGCAGTTTAATCCTACTTCCTTGATCTTTACCTTTTTAAAACTCTTATAAGTTCCTTTTTGGACTTCCCAGGTGGTGCTAGTGGTAAAGAATCTGCCTGCGAAAGCAGGGAACATAAGAAAAATGGGGTTGGATCCCTAGTTCAGGAAGATCCCCTAGAGGAGGGCACTCTAGCATTCTTGCCTGGAGAATCCTATGGACAGAGGAGTCTGGTGGGCTACATCCATAGCAACGCAAAGAGTCTGGCCACTACTGAAGCAACTTAGCATGCACAGAAATTCATTTTTGCCTCATTAGACTTCTTTTTCACAGGCACCTCATCTCAGAATTTTATATTATAATGGAAAGCAAGAGATGAATTTTAGTGTATTTTCCTAGCTATTCTTTCTCCGAAAATTGATTGTCCACCAATCCTTCATATGCTACATACTCTACTTTTATTACTCCCCCACCCCATATTATTGGGCTTCCCTGGTAGCTCAGTTGGTAAAGAATCCACCTGCAATGCAGGGGACCCCAGTTGGATTCCTGGGTGGGGAAGATCGCTGGAGAAGTGATAGGCTACCCACTCCAGTATTCTTGGGCTTCCCTTGTGGCTCAGCTGTAAAGAATCGGCCTGCAATGCAGGAGACCTGGGTTTGATCCCTAGGTTGGGAAGATGCCCTGGAGTAGGGAAAGCTACTACCCACTCCAGTATTCTGGCCTGGAGAATTCCATAGACTGTATAGTCCATGGAGTCCCAAAGGTTGGACATGACTAAGCGGCTTTCACTTTCATGTATTTTCATACTTTTTACGCTGTATTACATTAGCATGGGCTACTTCATGTTTAACTCCATCCTCCTCTATGGAGCTTTCTGTGACATTCCATTAGGCATGATACAGCAGATCTGAATTTTCTTGACTCTGTTATATACCTTATATGTGTTACATATGTGTGTGGGTATATTCAGAGAGGACTATTCAGAAATTTACTGCAACTTTAAAGATTAAGATTTAATTTATAAGGAAAATTATTTATTTACTAAGCTTTTAAATTCAGGCTAAAATTTATAGTCAAGCAAGTATTAAGAATTACATGTAAGGGTACTTTAAGTAACACAAAGTCCATTTACAAACTTCATTAATTAAACTTTGAATATTTTAAAGTACATTTATAGTGTTAATATGCTAAATTCCTTTTTTCATTTCTTCACTGTATTTCAATTAACATAGAAATAAAACAGTCCTGAGTAGTCAAATAACGTTTATAAATCCAAAAAATTAAACACATATTAAAGTTTTTTATATTTCCATATTTTGTAGAAATTAGATTGTAGCTATTATAAAGTTACTTTAATTGATTGTGTATATTTAAAATCAAAGTGACAGTTCTTACACACTATCCAAGTAAAATGATATTAAAACTAAAAACATTTTTAGAATATCAAAATATATGCCTTAATATAATTTTTTAAAATTTAATCTCTTATATATATATAGGAATTAATTTTGCTTGCAATGTTAAACTGCATATAGAATATGTAGTTATTATACTAATGGATTCTTCTTGATGATGCTCATTAACTTTGCCAAATTAACCATTTTAAGGTTTTCCAAATTTCCCTTAATGACAAAATCTTGCAGAATTATAGTAGAATAATACAACCAGGATATTATTAATGAGAAAGTCAAGATAGGAATTAATTTTTTTAAAAAGTTAAGAGAAATTCAGGATACAGACTATTTCCATCAACACAGGATCATTCAAGTTGTACAGCTCTAGCTACTCTTACTTCCCTTCCACACCTACCTCTTCCTTACCTCCTAACAACTACTATTAAGAATTTGTTGTGCATTTCTTTGACACTTTAAGAATATTATATAAATGGAATAATACAGTATACAACTGAACAATTTTGAAGAAAGCCTTTTTATCACTCAGCATAATTCTCTAGAGAGTCATACAGATTTTTTTGTATGTGTACAGTGGTTAATTCCGTTTTATTGCTGACTAGTATTCCAAGATATGACCTACTATAACTTGTTTTACAGCTCTGGTTTTTCCAGTTTGGGGCTACAGTTAATAAAGCTACTATAAACATTCAATTACAAGCTTTTATTTCCTTTTGATAGTGCCCCAAAGTGTACTTGTTGGGTGATGTAATAGCTACATGTTTAGGTTTTAAGAAATACCTAGCCTGCTTTTCAGGACACCTACACCATTTTAGATTCCAGCCAAACATGTATGTGATACAATCTTTCTGCATCATAACCTGCATTTGCTTATGTCTTTATTTATATTTTGAGCATGCTGATAAGTGCACACTGATAACTCATTGTGGTTTTAACTTACATTTTCCTAATATAATGTTTAATACACTTTTCTTGTGCTTACTATTTGTATATCCTTTTTGGTAAAATGTTAAATAATGTCTTTTGCTCATTTTCTTTCTTTCTTCTTCTTCTTTTTTTTTTTTTTTACTGTTAAGTTTAGAGTTCTCTATATATTCTAGGTACTAGTCTTTGTTGGATATGCCATCTGCAGATGTTTTCTTCCAGTCAGCAATTGCTGAATCTGATGAGAAAGCCTTTTGCAAAACAAAAGACTTAAATTTTAATGAAGTCAGATTCATCAATTTTTCCATTTTATGAAACCAAGTTCTGTTGTTAAGTCTAAGAATCTTCCCTATTTCTAGACTAGATTGTAAAATTTTTCTCTGAATATTTTCTTTAATTATACATTTTTATATAACTTTAAGACTCAAAACATTTGAGTTAGTTGTTTTATACGAGTGGAAATTTAATTCAGGATTACTTTTCTCCCCATCCATGGATGTGCAATTGCTCCAGCACCATTTGTTAAAAATATTATATTTTCTGCATTCAACTTATTTTGCATATTTGTCAAAAACTAGGGCAATGGCACCCCACTCCGGTACTCTTGCCTGGAAAATCTCATGGATGGAGGAGCCTGGTGGGCTGTGGTCCATGGGGTCGCGGAGAGTCGGACATGACTGGGCGACTTCACTATTGGGCATAATTATCTGGCTTTATTTTGAGTACTCTATTCCATTTCATTTATCTTTGTTTCCAGTTTATCTGTTTCCATTTATCTTTGTATCCTTGCTCAAAACAACCTGGACAACGTCTTAATTATTTTCACTCTATATTGAGCCTTGAAATTGGGTCTATAGATTTCTCTTAGCTTATACTTTTTTTGCCAAATTGTTTTAGCTATTCCTGTTCCTTTGTTATTCTGAATGCATTTTATTTTTTTATTTTTTTTTAATTTTATTTTTAAACTTTACATAATTGTATTAGTTTTGCCTAATATCAAAATGAATCCGCCACAGGTATACATGTGTTCCCCATCCTGAACCGTCCTCCCTCCTCCCTCCCCATTCCATCCCTCTGGGTCGTCCCAGTGCACCAGCCCCAAGCATCCAGTATCATGCATCAAACCCGGACTGGCAACTCGTTTCATACATGATATTTTACATGTTTCAATTTAAAGTAACCATGTTTGTATCTTAAAAAAGCATTTCACTGGGTTTTTTATAGGAATTGTGGCATAAATATCTATGTATTTATATATCTATAAACCTATCTTCCCTTGTAGCTCAGTCGATAAAGAGTCTGCCTGCAATGCAGGAGACCTGGGTTTGATCCCTGGGTCAAGAAGATCTCCTGAAGAAGGAATTGGCAACCCACTCCAGTGTTCTTGCCTGGAGAATCCCATGGACAGAGGAGCCTAGCAGGCTACAGTCCATGGGGTCAAGAGTCGGACACGACTTGATGACTAAACCAACACCACCAAACCTATATATCTGTATAGCTCAAAATGGAAAGAAATTATAGCTATACTATATTGAGAATGTTCATTTAGTCCCTCTCTCCCAATTCCACAATTTCCCTTACTATTAACACTTTGCATTCGTGTGGTACATTTGTTACAATTGATAAATGTCAATACATTATTTTCAATGAAAATCTATAATTTGCATTAGCTATCATTCTTTGTGTTGTATAGTTTCATGGATTTTGATTAAATGCATATCATGTGTCCTCCTTTACTGTATCAACTAGAGTAGTTTAGCCACTCTAAAATCCCTTGTGTCCCACCTATTCATTGCTACCAATAATGAACAAATTCCTGATTCTTGACATCCATCTCAGCATTTTATATTGTAAATGTTTAAGATCTTAGCCATGAAAATACATTGTTTGATTGTGCAAAACTTATTTTATCGCTGCTCTTTCAGAAAAGGTATAGATGTGAAAACTAAGTTTGTTCCTTAAAGTTATTAATTGCACTTATCACAGACCTATTCTGTTGTAGAACGTAAAAATGCACTATGGGATCAGAGCGTTGCGATGGACTATACAGTCCATGGAATTCTCCAGGTCAGAATACTGGAGTGGGTAGCCTTTCCCTTCTTCTTAACCCACGGATCGAACCCAGGTCTCCCGCATTGCAGGCAGATTCTTTACCAGCTGAGACACAAGGGAAGCCTAAAATAACTGAGAAAGATGCTTTAACAAATCATGTTACTTTTACTAGTAAATCTGTTGGTAGACTGTTTTTGGATATGATTATTGAGAATATTTCAAAATGTTTAGATGCAAAAGAAGTATATTTTAAATTTTTCAGAGAGGCAAAGATTGTCCTCCAGAGACTAGACATTAAAAGTAAAGAAATTTCTATCATCACAATCAGAATAATATTACCCAACAATGAAAGATTAAGTGAGGAGTATGCTGGTATGAATAGATAGGAACTGACGAAAATGAGAAAAACACAGGGCCACAACAGGAGACTATAACTAAGGGAGACTCCAAATAGATTAGAAGCTCTAGATTTAGAAGCTAGACTTAGAATAGACTTAGAAGGCTACATCTTTGACCCAAATGTTTTCTTTATTAGCCCTGAAACTTCATTGATAAGATAAACTGCTTCATAGATAAAGATGAGATAATGACGAATGAATGGTGTAACACTGTAAATTAACAGGGTCAGCAAGCGGGGCAAAAAAAAAAAAAACCAAAAAAAAAAACAAAAACAAACTAGACAGAGGAAGGATCAAGGGAGGGTCCAAGTAATTTTGGAGTTGAATTAATAAATAAGTAACAAATTAATAACAATTCTGTGACCAGGTTTTGTGATAACATAATCTTCTAAATTTCCAAGTAGGAGATTCTATTCTTGACATTAGTAGATCCCAAAAGTTAAATCAGCGATGCTAACTAGTCTGAGAAGACCAAAAGCTGGGAATTGGGCACACTGGAAATAAGGACGAAGTGTCATTAGTTTCACCAGTTTTATGTCATGTTTCTATTTTTAATATGATAATAAACATCTGCATGTGGAAATAAAATAAATGTCTTTTATTGATTGTGAAGTCTAGGAAGGCACACATTTTTGTACTTGAACAATTCCAGTTTGAAATTTTATTTTACCTCTATATGAATTTCCAATAATTTGAGAAGTAGTAAACCTGGAAATCACATAGGACCAGGACTAGCTTGATTAAAGCTTTATTTTATACTATTTATAAAAAGCAAGATATGGACTACTAACATTTTTCCTTCAGTTTACTTATCTGAATATGTGGAGATTATACAAGATAACTGATTTTCTAAATGATTTTCATGGAATATTATATTCTTGCAAAAGTGCCTCAGGCTTTAGTGAAAGGTAGTAGTCATAGACAGGAAGATTTGAGTCCAAATCCTTCTCCAAATGGAGATACTAAGTTTTAGTTTGCTTTATATATTAGCTTGACATATAGCAGTGCATCTGAAGAAAGGTTAGGCCATTAATAACAGTGTAAACTCTTGGACCTCACTGGGTAAGACAGGCTAGCATCTTATGTGGATTAGCATGAAAGGAGGACTGAAGTCCTGGTGAGTCCACTGATGAATGAGTATAACACACACAGAAAAGGGACAAAGTAGAGCACATCCCCCAAGGTAATAGGACTGTGACAGTGGAAAAATGTTTGTAGGTATGAGTATCTCATATTATAATAAACTCTCCCAGCAGACATGTTTTTAATAAAGTTATCAATTTAAAGAGAGCCAGCTTTAGGATTTAATGCCCTTATGGCCTTAATGAGTTAAGGCTGTTTCCAATAGCAAAAGGAAATGCATTAGGAAAATCTGACTCTACATTTGTAATATGAAAATCCATGTCTGTAAATGCTAGCTCTGCAGTGGGAACTCATTAGTATAATGATTCAGCATAGATAATGTGCAATTTGAAAACACAAGGTCTTTGATCCCTAACCTTTCAAATCTCTCTTGAAACTTCTACAGCTTTTTGAGTCTATTAGTGTCTCATGTTTTTTACCTGGATTTATATATATATATAATTTAGATTCAGACGGCACAGAAAACAGAAAATAGAAATTCAGAGAGTCATGTTTTATGTTAATCAAAAAACTCTGTTTAGGAAAAAATACTTTGCCATTAATAGAACTAAGTTTGAATCTTGAGTTTACTATAAATAACCTTATGGATTTTGTCAGATCTCTTAAAATCATGAAGATTCATGTAGGAGTTGGAAAGACAATAATGTCGTATTGTAGCTTTCTGTGACATTGGTATAAATAATGTATATTGATCTTAATATCTCCCTCTGCTTGACTGAACTTTGGACATGCTTCTTCCTGACTCTTAACCAATGACTTCCCTCTTACACTCTCTCTTGCAGAACTCAGATGTCTTAACCTTGGAGGTTTCTTCTCCCTTGTCTTAACATATTTACTTTTAAAAATGTGTTACTGCAAATTATTTATCTAATTCTTTGTGATGTAAATGTTTTTAAAAACCTCCTGATAGTTTTACAACCAAGAACTCGCTTTCTCAAGGCCCCAGAGTAATCCATTTGAAAGATTATCAGCAAGTTATTGAAAAGAGAGTGGAAGTATTACTCGCTTAGTCACGTCCAGCTTTTTGTGACCCCATGGACTGTAGCCCACCAAGCTCTGCTGCCCATGGAATTCCCCAGGCATGAATACTGGAGTTGGTTGCCATCTCCTAATGCAGGGGATCTTCATGACTTGGGGATTGAACCCAGGTCTCCTGAATTGCAGGTAGAATCTTTACCTTCTGAGCCACCAGGAAAGCTCCAGCAAGTTAGTACTGTTTGACATCTATGGCAAAAACTTTATTCAAATCCTTTGCTCATTTTTGACTGGGTTATTTGTTTCATCATTCAGTTTTAAGAATCCCCATATTTTGGATGCAAGACTGTCTTCATGATTTGAAATATTTTATCCTATTCTGTAGTGTTTTATTCTTTTCTAAGCCCAGTTTAATAGAAGAATTTCCTGCCAATCTGCTCTTGCTGATGTGACTGATAACATTATGCATTGCTCAGTCAGTGGTCAACACTCAGTTTGCCAGGAAATTTTGTCTGTTTTGTTTACTGATGAGCTCCAAATACTTAAAATTGTCTAATACAGAGTAGACATTCAACAACAAAAATTTTTGTTGAATGAATACTTAGGTTTAACTGGTTTATTTGTATATATACAATGGTACTTTATGGAGAAGGAAATGGCAGCCCACTCCAGTATTCTTGCCTGGAGAATCCAGTGCATGGAGAGGCTGTTAGGCTATAGTCCAAGGGGTCACAAAGAATCAGACACAACTGAGTGACTGAGCATGCAGTGGTACTTTAAGCCATTTTTGCCCCTTGTTGTTCTGAGCACTATGTAAAAACTCTTCTATTTCAGATAAGAAGGACAGAGGGTACTCTGAAAAGATTTAAAAAGAGAAAACCTGACCAGATTTCAAACATAGTATCAAAACATAATCAAAGTAACCATAATTATTTGTTGTGGATGTGGAATAATACATTAAAATCAAGATTTAACTTGGAAGGAAATTAGAGAAGTATAAAATGACTTTTTACCTTCAAAGTTACAATCTTCATTCTTTTCAAATGCAGTTATATTCAGTACAAGTACAATACTTCTCAGTCAGTTCAGTTCAGTTCAGTTGCTTAGACATGTCTGACTCTTTGCAAAACATGGACTGTAGCACACCAGTCTTCCCTGTCCATCACCAGTTCCTGGAGTTTACTCAAACCCATGTCCATGGAGTCAGTGATGCCATCCAACCATCTCATCCTCTGTCATCCCCTTCTCCTTCTGCCCTCAATCTTTCCTAGCATCAGGGTCTTTTCCAATGAGTCAGCTCTTCACATCAGGTGGCCAAAGTATTGGAGTTTCAGCTTCAACATCAGTCCTTTCAATGAACACCCAGGACTGATCTCCTTTAGGATGGACTGGTTGGATCTCCTTGCATTCCACGGGACTCTAAAGAGTCGTCTCTAACACCACAGTTCAAAAGCATCAATTCTTCTGTGCTCAGCTTTCTTTATAGTCCAACTCTCACATCCATACATGAACACTGGAAAAACCATAGCTTTGACTAGGTGGACCTTTGTCGGCAAAGTAATGTCTCTGCTTTTAATATACTGTCTAAGTTGGTCATAACTTTTTCTTCCAAAGGGTAAGCGTATTTTAATTTCATGGCCTCAATAACCATCTGCAGTGATTTTGAAGCCCCAAAAATAAAGTCTATCATTGTTTCCACTGTTTCCCCATCTATTTTCCATGAAGTGATGGGACCAGATGCCATGATCTTAGTTTTTTGAATGTTGAGCTTTAAGCCAAATTTTTCACTCTCCTCTTTCACTTTCATCAAGAGATCCTTTAGTTCTTCTTCACTTTCTGCCATAAGGGTGATGTCATCTGCATGTCTGAGGTTACTGATATTTCTCCCAGCAATCTTGATTCCAGCTTGTGCTTCTTCCAGCCCTGTGTTTCTCATGATGTACTCTGCATATAAGTTAAATAAGCAGGGTGACAATATACAGCCTTGACATGCTCCTTTTCCTATTTGGAACCAGTCTATTGTTTCATGTACAGTTCTAAGTGTTGCTCCCTGACCTGCATACAGATTTCTCAAGAGGCAGGTCAGGTGGTCTGATATTCCAATCTCTTTAAGCATTTTCCACAGTTTGTTGTTATCCACACAGTCAAAGGCTTTAGCATAGTCAATAAAGAAGAAGTAGATGTTTTTCTGGAACTCTCTTGCTTTTTTGATGATCCAACAGATGTTGGCAATTTGATCTCTGGTTCCTCTGCCTTTTCAAAATCCAACTTGAGCATCTGAAGCTCAAAGTTCACATACCGTTGAAACCTAGCTTGGAGAATTCTGAGCATGACTTTGCTAGCGTGTGAGATGAGTGCAATTGTGCAGTAGTTTGTGCATTCTTTCGCATTGCCTTTCTTTGGCATTGGAATTAAAACTGACCTTTTCCAGTCTTGTGGCCATTGTTGAGTTTTCCAAATTTGCTGACATATTGAGCACAGCACTTTAACAGCATCATCTTTTAGGATTTGAAATAGCTCAATCAGAATTCCATCACCTTCAACTAGCTATGTTCTTTGTGATGCTTCTATAGTAATTTTTTTAAATTTCAAAATACAGTAACAAAGACATGCAATTAAGCAAATTTAATCTGCACAAATATTTATTTTCATTTTTCAAAATGTCAACAGAATATTCTTTTGTTTTACAAAGTCTGTGACATCTAGCCTCACCTGTGCTCCTACAATTACCACCACAGCAAGTAACAACAAAACAAACAGTATGAGACCCAAAGTATTGTATCCCATTTATTTTACATGACCTTCAGAACACATTAGCGATTTGTTAAAGTAAATGTTATTATTAATGTTACAGCTTTAGAAAAAAGAAAGAGTACATGTTATTTAAAGGTCTGTGATGAGTTCATGTGGTTAGAATATGCTAAAACTAAGACACAAAACATTTGCCAAACCGCACACTGGATTGCACTACTCATTTATTTGCAAACATTTTTTACAGTTTCATTTTCTCTTTTATATAGGAGTCAACAACATAAGTCTTCCTTTTTTTTCTAAAACATATTTTGAGCAAAACTTGAGGGTTAAGATGGAAGGCTAGTCTAACTGTTCTGTATTGATATCTACTTTGATGTTGATTTTAAAATTTTTGGTCCATTTAGTGCATCTTTAGTTCCTGATTTTAGATTCTGAAAATAAACTGCATCTGTAAACTCTAGTACACAGCATATTTTATGTTTGTCAGCTCCCATGCATCTCTTCTTCCACAGGAATAGCACAAGTGACCAGTAACTCTCCATGAGTCTCCTAACTGCCTTCTCTCTTTTCCACTGTAAAACCCTATTAAATGAAAAAAATGCAATTCTAAAAAAGAAAAGAAACAACTAAAAATAAACGGGAAAATTAAGGCAAGAATTAAATTATATTTCTATTTCTAGTGATTAAAGACTTATCAGTATATTAGAATCAACATTGAGTCAATAACTTAAATAAGGATTTAACTGTTTTTAAAACTATCTGAATTCAGAATCACTTTGTGAAAAAAGAAGTTATTTTACCTATAATCTTAGGGTTTTATATGATCTTCCAGCGCCTTAAGTGGGCTTCTCTTACAGCTCAGTGGTAAAGAGTCTGCCTGCCAAGGCCCGGGATGTGGGTTTTATCCCTGGGTCAGAAAGATCCCCTGAAGGAGGAAATGTCAACCCACTCCAGTATTCTTGCCTGGGAAATCTCATGGACAGAGAGGAGGTTGGCAGGCTACAGTCCATGAGGTGACAGAGAGTCGGACACAATTAGCAACTAAACAACAGCAATGCCTTAAGTAGCTCCAAGCAAACCTGCCTTGAATTTGCAGAAGGTGGAAAGAGAGAAGACTGAATCTGATCACTCCTCTTTGCATATAAAGAAACAGATTGCCTTTGACAAAATGGAGTAATTTATAGGATACTTAATACTCTTTAGGATTACATTTAAAGAATATAACCTTAAAATTTCCATCTGTAAACTATGCAAACTTCCTTGTCATATTGAATAAAATTAAAAAGAAAGAATGCCCTATTCCCAAAGTATAAGATGTCAAGAAGTTTTGTAGCATGAACATTATGTGCAGATGACATCCTCGCTTATAGTGAGTTAGAAAAAGGAAAATATTAGAGACAGACAGAAGTAAGAGGAAACAGGACCTTGTGATCAATACAGGCACTTTAGACTTTTTTCCTGAATGCAGTAAGTCTATGAATGTGCAGTAAGACCCTCATGTTTTGACAAGATCATCAAACTGAAGGAAAGAATTAAATAATTAACTTTTAAACTACAGTCCAGTAATGCAATTTTAATTATTGGTAATATTTAAAACATAGAATGAATGATCTATTAAGTGCAAAGTCCATACATTTTAGCAACTGTCTAAGTTCTTATAAACAATCTCCAACTAAATACTTCTGTCAGGAACAGTAACTACTCCAGAAGATATTATGAGAAACTGTCCTTGTTACTTGAGTAGCACCATAATGATTTTATTCCAATTCAATATTAACTTAATTTAATAAAGTCATATGTAATCAACAATTTAGAATTTATTGACTGTATTTAATGGCATGAAAGGGAAGTCAAATCATTTGTATGTATCCAATAGGAAAATTAAAATATATATCATTAAAAAAACAACATTGTGGACTCTATTCAAGTATGTTTCAGACAGAAAGAGATAGAATATATAAATATGAGATATGTAAGCAAGAACTGCTTTCAAATATTTATGAATATAATTAAAAAATAAATGTAACAATTCAGGAGATAATGTCTGTGATACTTCAGACTCTGAATGTGGTTAAGATCCAAAAAAAAATAAATAAATAACATCATAAATATTTATTCTTCCAACTAATGACTCTTTCTTAAATGAAAGATATGAATAAAATGTAACACAACAGTTTATATATTCCAGAGACATTATTAAATTTTATCTTTTGAGATATTTTTCACTTTCCACTTTCTGAAGGCATGCCATAAACTGTACATCTTGAAGAGTCCAATTAGCAATCATATGAATTCTGGCTTCATAGTGGGTTTCCCTACTTCTATTTTTGCTCTCTTGAAAACCATTCCTCATAGGAAATCAAAGGAAACTAATTTTTAAAATTTAAACTGAGAGAGGTTGGGACCTGGGATTCACTGGTACTGTGCCTCAATGCTTGCACCTGGACACACCTCTCCTTGAGCAATAAAATACAATGAAACTATAAAGGACTAAAAATAATTGAATGCATGCTGCAGTTGGGGCAAATTCTGGGCAAAAGATACAAAGAGATCATGAAAACTCAACTACCACTTTTGAAGAGTCTGGAGCAAAAGTAAGGTACACTTGCCCCACTGCCAATTTACTATTTAAGGGGTGGGCAAACTACCCAAGCCACTCCTCTGGCCATCCCCTGGACATAACCCCACCCTCAACCCATTTAAGGAACCAGCTCACCCCTCCACCTCTGCTCCTTGGTTCCCTTGCTTCCCAAGCAATAAAACTTTGGCTGAATTTCTTGTCTGGCCTGTTATCAATTTCCACTGATTAAAGAGGCCAACAACACTGGGTTGGTAACAAAATCATATTAAAGTCTGCTTAAAATGTTCCAAAAGTGTACCAATACACTTAAAATAGAGACAATTCACCTGTTTGCAAAACCCCACATGATGTGGCTCCTGCCTAACCAGTCTATTGTTTTACTGCTGCTGCTGCTAAGTCACTTCAGTCATGTCCGACTCTGTGCGACCCCATAGATGGCAGCCCACCAGGCTCCCCCGTCCCTGGGATACTCCAGGCAAGAACACTGGAGTGGGTTGCCATTTCCTTCTCCAATGCATGAAAGTGAAAAGTCAAAGTGAAGTCGCTCAGTCATGTCTGACCCTTAGCGACCCCATGGACTGCAGCCCACCTGGCTCCTCCGTCCATGAGATTCTCCAGGCAAGACTACTGGAGTGGGGTGCCATTGTTTTACTAGTTGTCTTTAATTACTTTTCTCAAGATATATCGACTTTTTTTCTCCCCCTCAGAAGGACCACTCTCTATTCTCATGACACTAACTGTATTTCTTTGCCCGAATGCTCCTCTTAAAACCATTCAGGTCTCTTCTCAAAATGTCATATCCTAATATGGGCCTTATTTATCAGTTATCTACTGCAAGATGCTATATAATAAATCATCCAGTATTCAGATGCTTAAAAACTATTGAGTTGGCCAAAGTTTTCCATAACATCTTACAGAAAAATGTGAATGAACTTTTGGTCAACAATACATTTATTAATGCATGAATTTATAAATCACTTAATTATGTGAGGCTCAGCAGAGTGCCTCTTCATTGCTTGTTTGAACTCAGTCACATATTTATATTGATAACCTAACTTTCATCTAGCTTTATAAGGATGACTGGGTCATGTGTCTTTCATCCTCCAGGCAGGTTAGTCTAATCATACTTTCAAGCTGAAATAAAGAAGTGAAAGTTTTGCATGTGTCACACATGCTGAGATCCCATTAGCCAAAAAAAGTCAATGGCCACACTCTGAATCAAAGAGTGAAGGACTTAGACCCTACCATCCTAGTGAAATAGATTTAAGGGACTAGATGTCATAGATAGAGTGCCTGATGAACTACGGAAGGAGGTTCATGATATCGTACAGGACACAGGGACCAAGACCATCCCCACGGAAAAGAAATGCAAAAAAGCAAAATGGCTGTCTGAGGAGGCCTTACAAATAGCTGAGAAAAGAAGAGGAGCAAAAAGCAAAGGAGAAAAGGAAAGATATAAGCATCTGAATGCAGAGTTCCAAAGAATAGCAAGGAGAGATAAGAAAGCCTTCCTCAGCGATCAATGCAAAGAAACAGAGGAAAACAACAGAATGGGAAACTAGAGACTCTTCAAGAAAATTAGAGATACCAAGGGAATATTTCATGCAAAGATGGGCTCAATAAAGGACAGAAATGGTATGGACCTAACAGAAGCAGAAGATATCAAGAAGAGGTGGCAAGAATACACAGAACTGTACAAAACAGATCTTCATGACCAAGATAATCACGATGGTGTGATCACTGACCTAGAGCCAGACATCCTGGAATGTGAAGCCAAGTGGGCCTTAGAAAGCATCACTACAAACAAAGCTAGCAGAGGAGATGGAATTCCTGTGGAGCTATTTCAAGTTCTGAAAGATGATGCTGTGAAAGTGCTGCACTCAATATGCCAGCAAATTTGGAAAACTCAGCAGTGGCCACAGGACTGGAAAAGGTCAGTTTTCATTCCAATCCCAAAGAAAGGCAATGCCAAAGAATGCTCAAACTACCACACAATTGCACTCATCTCATACACTAGTAAAGTAATGTTCAAAATTCTCCAAGCCAGGCTTCAGCAATACGTGAACCGTGAACTTCTGGATGTTCAAGTTGGTTTTAGAAAAGGGAGAGGAACCAGAGATCAAATAGCCAACATCCGCTGGATCATGGAAAAAGCAAGAGAGTTCCAGAAAAACATCTATTTCTGCATTATTGACTATGCCAAAGCCTTTGACTGTGTGGATCACAATAAACTGCGGAAAATTCTGAAAGAGATGGGAATACCAGACCACCTGACCTGCTTCTTGAGAAACGTATATGCAGGTCACGAAGTAACAGTTCAAACTGGACATGGAACAACAGACTGGTTCCAAATAGGAAAAGGAGTATGTCAAGGCTGTATATTGTCACCCTGCTTATTTAACTTATATGCAGAGTACATCATGAGAGACTCTGGGCTGGAAGAAGCACACGCTGGAATCAAGATTGCCAGGAGATATATCAGTAACCTCAGATATGCAGATGACACTACACTTACGGCAGAAAGTGAAGAGGAACTCAAAAGCCTCTTGATGAAGTGTGAGGAGAGTGAAAAATTTGGCTTAAAGCTCAACATTCAGAAAACTAAGATCATGGCATCTGGTCCCATCACTTCATGGGAAATAGATGGGGAAACAGTAGAAACAGTGTCAGACTTTATTTTTTGGGGCTCCAAAATCAGTGCAGATGGTGGACTGCAGCCATGAAGTTAAAAGACGCTTACTCCTTGGAAGGAAAGTTATGACTAACCTAGATAGCATATTCAAAAGCAGAGACATTACTTTGCCAACAAAGGTCCATCTAGTGAAGGCTATGTTTTTTCCAGTGGTCATGTATGGATGTGAGAGTTGGACTGTGAAGAAAGCTGAGCACCGAAGAATTGATGCTTTTGAACTGTGGTGTTGGAGAAGACTCTTGAGAGTCCCTTGTGCCACAAGGACATCCAACCAGTTCATTCTAAAGGAGATCAGTCCTGGGTGTTCATTGGAAGGAATGATGCTAAAGCTGAAACTCCAATACTTTGGCCACCTCATGCCAAGAGTTGACTCATTGGAAAAGACTCTGATGCTGGGAAGGATTGGGGGCAGGAGGAGAAGGGGATGACAGAGGATGAGATGGCTGGATGATATCACAGACTCAATGGACATGAGTTTGAGTAAACTCTGGGAGTTTGTGATGGACAGGGAGGCCTGATGTGCTGCGATTCATGGGGTCACAAAAAGTCGGACATGACTGAGAGACTGAACTGACTGATCCTAGTGAACTGCAATACAATTTATCAAAAGACAGAGATCCAAGGAGAAATGAAGACTGGATCCCACCCCCCTCCCCAAGTGAAATAAATTTTTTCATATTCTGGCCTCTGGCCTCGATTTTTCACATCCCATTTATATGTAAACCAAGCTTATTTCTTACTAAGACTCACAAGATTCCATTTAATCAGCTCAGCATGAAGTCTAAATGAATCTTATCTTAATTTGGAGAAATATGAGCCCAAAAGACATCTCCCCTCAACAAATCCAAAGAATGCAATAGTGAATAAGCCCATCACTTCATGGCACTTAGAGGCAGAATAAGCACAATGAACATTTGATTCTAAATAAGTATGAACAAAGATATAAAATTTGTCCATAGTAACTTTTAAATCCTGCTGTTTAGAGTTGTCTGAGTGTCTATTCTGGGAGAGGGAAGTATCCCTTCTACAGGCAGTGATTCTATTCCATGCAAGCTTCCCAGGTGGCACTAGTGGTAAAGAAACCTGCTGCCAATGCAGGAGACTTAAGACATTTGGGTTCGATCCCTGGGTGAGGAAGATTCCCTGGAGTGGGGCACAATAACACACCCCAGTATTCTTGCCTGGAGAATCCCCATTGACAGAGGAGCCTGGAAGGCTACTGTCCACAGGGTCCCAAGAATTGGACATGACTGAAGCGATTTGCATGAAATGTTCCTTTGGTATCTCTGATTTTCTTGAAGAGATCTCTAGTCTTTCCCATTCTGTTGTTTTCCTCTATTTCTTTGCATTGATCACTGAAGAAGGCTTTCTTATCTCTTCTTGCTATTCTTTGGAACTCTGCATTCAGATGTTTATATCTTTCCTTTTCTCCTTTGCTTTTTGCTTCTCTTCTTTTCACAGCTATTTGTAAGGCCTCCCCAGACAGCCATTTTGCTTTTTTGCATTTCTTTCCATGGGGATGGTCTTGATCCCTGTCTCCTGTACAATGTCACAAACCTCATTCCATAGTTCATCAGGCACTTTAACTATCAGATCTAGGCCCTTAAATTTATTTCTCACTTCCACTGTATAATCATAAGGGATTTGATTTAGGTCATACCTCAATGGTCTAGTGGTTTTCCCTACTTTCTTCAATTTAAGTCTGAATTTGGCAATAAGGAGTTCATGGTCTGAGCCACAGTCAGCTCCTGGTCTTGTTTTTGCTGACTGTATAGAGCTTCTCCATCTTTGGCTGCAAAGAATATCATCAATCTGATTTCAGTGTTGACCATCTGGTGATGTCCATGTATAGAGTCTTCTCTTGTGTTGTTGGAGGAGGGTGTTTGTTATGACCAGTGCATTTTCTTGGCAAAACTCTATAAGTCTTTGCCCTGCTTCATTCCGTATTCCAAGGCCAAATTTGCCTGTTACTCCAGGTGTTTCTTGACTTCCTACTTTTGCATTCCAGTCCCCTATAATGAAAAGGACATCTTTTTTGGGTGTTAGTTCTAAAAGGTCTTGTAGGTCTTCATAGAACCATTCAACTTCAGCTTCTTTAGTGTTACTGGTTGGGGCATAGACTTGGATCACTGTGGTAATGAATGGTTTGCCTTGGAAACAAACAGAGATCATTCTGTCATTTTTGAGATTGCATCCAAGTACTGCATTTCGGACTCTTTTGTGGACCATGATGGCCACTCCATTTCTTCTGAGGGATTCCTGTCTGCAGTAGTAGATATAATGGTCATCTGAGTTAAATTCACCCATTCCAGACCATTTCAGTTCACTGATTCCTAGAATGTCGACATTCACTCTTGCCATCTCTTGTTTGACTACTTCCAATTTGCCTTGATTCATGGACCTGACATTCCAGGTTCCTATGCAATATTGCTCTTTACAGCATCGGACCTTGCTTCTATCACCAGTCACATCCACAGCTGGGTATTCTTTTTACTTTGGCTCTATCCCTTCATTCTTTCTGGAGTAATTTCTCCACTGATCTCCAGTAGCATATTGGGCACCTACTGACCTGGGGAGATTCTCTTTCAGTATCCTATCATTTTGCCTTTTCATACTGTTCATGGGGTTCTCAAAGCAAGAATACTCTAGTGGTTTGCCATTCCCTTCTACAGAAAGGACAGAAATGGTATAAACCTAACAGAAGCAGAAGATATTAAGAAGAGATGGCAAGAATACACAGAAGAACTGTACAAAAAAAATCTTCACAACCCAGGTAATCATGATGGTGTGATCACTGACCTAGAGCCAGACATCCTGGAATGTGAAGTCAAGTGGGCCTTAGAAAGCATCACTACAAAGCTAGTGGAGGTGATTGAATTCCAGTTGAGCTACTCCAAATCCTGAAAGATGATGCTGTGAAAGTGCTTCACTCAATATGCCAGCAAATTTGGAAAACTCAACAGTGGCCACAGCACTGGAAAAGGTCACTTTTCATTCCAATCCCAAAGAAAGGCAATGACAAAGAATGCTCAAACTACCACACAATTGCACTCATCTCACACGCTAGTAAATTAATGCTCAAAATTCTCCAAGCCATGCTTCATCAATATGTGAACCGTGAACTTCCAGATGTTCAAGTTGGATTTAGAAAAGGCAGAGGAACCAGAGATCAAATTGCCAACATCCGCTGGATCATGGAAAAAGCAAGAGAGTTCCAGAAAAACATCTATTTCTGCTTTATTGACTATGCCAAAGCCTTTGACTGTGTGGATCACAAGAAACTGTGGGAAATTCTGAAAGAGATGGGAATACCAGACCACCTGATCTGCCTCTTGAGAAATTTGTATGCAGGTCAGGAAGCAACAGTTAGAACTGGACATGGAACAACACACTGGTTCCAAATAGGAAAAGGAGTTCGTCAAGGCTGTATATTGTCACCCTGTTTATTTAACTTATATGCAGAGTACATCATGAGAAATGCTGGGCTGGAAGAAGCACAAGCTGGAATCAAGATTGCCAGGAGAAATATCAATAACCTCAGATATGCAGATGACACCACCCTTATGGCAGAAAGTGAAGAGGAACTCAAAAGCCTCTTGATGAAAGTGAAAGTGGAGAGTGAAAAAGTTGGCTTACAGCACAACATTCAGAAATCGAAGATCATGGCATCCGGTCCCATCACTTCATGGGAAATAGATGGAGAAACAGTAGAAACAGTGTCAGACTTTATTTTTCTGGGCTCCAAAATCACTGCAGATGGTGACTGCAGCCATGAAAGTAAAAGATGCTTACTCCTTGGAAGGAAAGTTATGACCAACCTAGACAGCATATTGAAAAGCAGAGACATTACTTTGCCAACAAAGGTTCATCTAGTCAAGGCTATGGTTTTTCCTGTGGTCATGTATGGATGTGAGAGTTGGACTGTGAAGAAGGCTGAGCACGAAGAATTGATGCCTTTGAACTATGGTGTTGGAGAAGACTCTTGAGAGTCCCTTGGACTGCAAGGAGATCCAACCAGTCCATTCTGAAGGAGATCAGCCCTGGGATTTCTTTAGAAGGAATGATGCTAAAGATGAAACTCCAGTACTTTGGCCATCTCATGCAAAGAGTTGACTCATTGGAAAAGACTCTGATGCTGGGAGGGTTTGGGGGCAAGAGGAGAAGGGGACGACAGAGGATGAGATGGCTGGATGGCATTACTGACTCAATGGACTTGAGTCTTGATGAACTCCGGGAGCTGGTGATGGACAGGGAGGCCTGGTGTGCTGCGATTCATGGGTTCGCAAAGAGTCAGACACGACTGAGCGACTGATTTGATCTGATCTGATCTGACGCGATTTAGCATGCACCCACTATTCCATAGCAGTGTCTCCTCAGTCCTTTTTCCTACATTTATCTTGACTTTATCTCCTTAGATATTATTTGTTTTCTTCTATACTCCTTGGACACATCTATAAAAGGCATTGGAAAAGATTTCAGAATTTTCTGCTTATTTCCTAGTAAAAATTTGGAATCTCAGAGATTTGCTTTATAATAAGTTAAGCAGACTCAGTCTGTTTTAGCTCAGACTGTGAAAACTTTTTCACTATTATTTTCTGAAAAACTTTATGACCCACTGCTTATAGTCAGACTTGAACAGTGAGAACCATTTTCTTAGTTCCTTTTCTTCTCTGCATCCTTCTCTGGATTTATCTTCTACTATGTTGAGGTGAGACTTCTGTGTGCTATGAACTAAGGCTTCCTAGAAGTTCTTTTTAGAGAGCTGAAAGTGTCTACGACACACTGCCTGAAATTTTTAAAAGGTCATGACAAAGGATTTCACAGAGCAATGGCTGTGATTTCTATACACTGTGGCCTGTATTTTATTTAGCATCTTATACTGGCTCAGGGTATCATTTTTCTAAGCTATCAAGTTCTGGCCCCTCTTGAAAAATGCACCCCAATTTTTTTTTCTTTTTGAGCACATCTCTTTCTTATACTGTCTTCTACTATTTAGTTAAAAGAATCAGTTTCTAATAGTTGATCTGGAAAATATTTGTCCAAATTCAAAAGTTTATTATGTAAATGTTTCATCTGTTAAGTTACAGAAGGATATAATTTTATGAAATAATCCATCACTACATAGTATCAGATCAGATCAGATCAGATCAGTCACTCAGTCGTGTCCGACTCTTTGCGACTCCATGAATCACAGCACGCCAGGCCTCCCTGTTCATCACCAACTCCCGGAGTTCACCAAGACTCACGTCCATCGAGTCAGTGATGCCATCCAGCCATCTCATCCTCTGTCGTCCCCTTCTCCTCTTGCCCCCAAACCCTCCAAGCATCAGAGTCTTTTCCAATGAGTCAACTCTTCGCATGAGGTGGCCAAAGTACTGGAGTTTCAGCTTTAGCATCATTCCTTCTAAAGAAATCCCAGGGCTGATCTCCTTCAGAATGGACTGGTTGGATCTCCTTGCAGTCCAAGGGACTCCCAAGAGTCTTCTCCAACACCACAGTTCAAAGGCATCAATTCTTCGGTGCTCAGCCTTCTTCACAGTCCAACTCTCACATCCATACATGACCACAGGAAAAACCATAGCCTTGACTAGATGAACCTTTGTTGGCAAAGTAATGTCTCTGCTTTTGAACATGCTGTCTAGGTTGGTCATAACTTTCCTTCCAAGGAGTAAGCATCTTTTACTTTCATGGCTGCAGTCACCATCTGCAGTGATTTTGGAGCCCAGAAAAATAAAGTCTGACACTGTTTCTACTGTTTCTCCATCTATTTCCCATGAAGTGATGGGACCAGATGCCATGATCTTCATTTTCTGAATGTTGAGCTTTAAGCCAACTTTTTCACTCTCCACTTTCACTTTCATCAAGAGGCTTTTGAGTTCCTCTTCACTTTCTGCCATAAGGGTGGTGTCATCTGCATATCTGAGGTTATTGATATTTCTCCCGGCAATCTTGATTCCGGCTTGTGCTTCTTCCAGCCCAGCATTTCTCATGATGTACTCTGCATATAAGTTAAATAAACAGGGTGACAATATACAGCCTTGACGAACTCCTTTTCCTTTTCCTATTTGGAACCAGTGTGTTGTTCCATGTCCAGTTCTAACTGTTGCTTCCTGACCTGCATACAAATTTCTCAAGAGGCAGATCAGGTGGTCTGGTATTCCGATCTCTTTCAGAATTTCCCACAGTTTCTTGTGATCCACACAGTCAAAGGCTTTGGCATAGTCAATAAAGCAGAAATAGATGTTTTTCTAGAACTCTCTTGCTTTGGTACTACTATCTGTATGTTTTCACAACTCCAAACTTCTGTTACCAAATATATGAGGTTTTTTTTTCCGTCACATCAATCACGCAGCTCTAGAAAACAACTGCATGTCATACAAGTTAATTCAACCTTGACACCAACTATCTGGAGTTTGTGCACACCCCACAAGTTAAGGGCTCAGTCGGACAAGTTAGCCCCCACTTCAAACAATACCTCAAGTCTGGACCACTCATACTTCTGACCGACTATAACACCTCATTAACATTTGCCTACTTTATTTCCTTTGTGCCCATTGCAATTCTGCAATTCTGAATTTATCTGGCTTTGTTCCTTAGAGTTTTTCACTGGAATTGGCACTTCAGATTCAAGTGTTTCCTTATTTCTGGACTATCCTGGGAGTTTTGGTCTGTAACAAGACCTTGTAGAATTACTGGAATCTAATATGAGATCACAATGAGCAGCAACTTAGATTCCCATATGTGTCAAGCCCTGCCCTGTCTCAGATCAAATGCTGCATAGACTATAGCGACCAATGTGTGTGGTCAGAAAGAATGTCCCTCACAGAATAATTATAGAAAGAACAATAACAGTGATGCAGTATATGAGGAATAGGCTGGTGCTTGTTTCAAGGACAATATACAACTATCACTTAAAGGCCATTTAATCAGTCAGCAAAGATGCATCTCAAGGTTGTTTAGGTACCTACTCAGTGATGCAAGATCCTTTAATTTATCATTGTCAAAATATTGAGGACAGATATTACAGAATAAGTTGAAATACAAAAGGAATCAAGATAGTTGGCACTCCTCTCAGAGACTGCCAAATGAACCACAAACAAAAAGACCCATAAGACTTTAATTTTAGAAAGGTGGAAGAGTAATTTAAACTCAGTGTAAAGCAGAATGGTTAAACTGTTTAGAATAATGATGGAGTGAGGTGGGCTAAAGCCCTCTAAGGTGATCAAGAGAGGTTTCTTGATAAAACATTTGGAGGCAACAAGAAATCACAGTTTGGAAAAAAGGAATCATGGCAATAGATACTTTATGTAGTGGGTATTATACATTGTCCTATCTAAATAATTCAAGGGAAAAAAAAGAATAGATGGGAGAAAATTAAGTATCAGATCCTTGTTGAATAAGTTGATAAAAAGTTAAAAAATGTGAGAGTTGGGGATTTAATGACTATTCAGTATTAGGAATGTAGCCTAATTTATATATGGAGATTAAAAAAATTCAAGGATGCTCAGAGTCTCTGGAGAGAAAGAGGAAAATGAATGAGAAGGCAAAACTCAGAGTTTTTAATTGATTTATATTCATCACAAGTGTAATGCTGAATGAAAGAAGGTAGTCACTAAAAAGTACAAAATATATCATTCCATTTATATAAAGTTAAGATATACAAGTAACACTATTGTGTTGGAAGTTATTATGGATTTTTTTTTATGCATGGTATTACTAAGGTAAAACAGTATAGGAGAATTTTTGTTCTTGTTTGTTTTGGAAGTTTCTTATTGTTCCCTGTACTGACATTGTTGGTTCCCTGGGTGTGTTCAGTTTGTTAGAATTAACTTGGATGTTTGCTGCTGACTTTTGTGCTTTTCCATAAGTATACAATACTTCTGAATAAATGTTAAAGACACAATCTTCCAGTAAGTTACTATTTTACGTGCACCATGGGCAAAAATGAAAAATGTGATATAGAAGGTATCACCATCATGCCCAGGTTGAGACCTCCAGCCTCATCCTCCAGCAAAGACCAATAATCAGACAGCTATCCACAGACCAAAATAGCTCTGGGAGCCCACTTAAGAAACTTCAGCAACACTGTGGAACAAAACACCTGAGAACAACCACATGAAAAAGGAAGGAAGAACCACTGTGTCTTACCTGCGTAGTCTCATCCCAGCAGTCGACACTGAACTGCACCAAGAAGGAATTTCCCAGCTCAGGAGAGTTCCTCTCTCAGGGGAAGTGGGGAAGGATGAGCAAATAGCTTCTATAAACCTTTGGGATAGTGTATGAAGGACCTACTTCAGTCTCACTGCATCCAGATACCTGCAATGCTAAGACATAGACATGGCTATAAATGAGGTAGAAAGCACGGACTACCATTAGCAGCTACATGGTGGGTGTGATGGCCATTCCCTGTGACATGCCCTGCACAGGACTCCAGCAGCTTTTCCCACCAAAGAAACAAAGAACCAGTGCAGCTGCTGTGAACCCCAAACAGATTCCACTGCTGCAGTTTTATCCCCAGAAATCTTCCTGTTTGTCTGAAGGCTCCTTCCTTCAGACAGGAGCCACCTCACTCCCTCCCTGTTTCATTTCTAATGTCCCCTTCCGGAGCTGAAATCCACACCGAAAACCAGCCCTAGCCTTTGTGACTGCATGAAGGCAAAATGCCAGCAGAGACCTCTGAAATTGACTCTCCTATTGTATATACATTTTGGGGGAGCCCCTCCAGCTATAGAAGAGGAGAATAAAACTGGGAGTTAATTTTTTGGAAAGATAAAATTGGAGAGCTTTTAGCTAGACTTACCAAGAAAACAACAGAGAGGTATAGAGTATTACCAAAGGAAATGCAATAACTATCTTGAAGAGTTATAAACAGGCCCATGTTCACTGCAGCAATATTCACAATAGCCAAGAAACAACCTAGGTGTCATCAGGAGATGAATGGATGAAGAAAATATGATACATGGATATAGATACATAGGTATACACAGATGGACTATTATTCAGCCATAATAAGAGAGAAAGAAAATCCTTCCATTTGCCACAACGTGGATGTATCTTAAGGGTATTATGCTAAGTGAGATAAGTTAGACAGTGCATGACAAATACTGTATGATTACTTACATCGAAAACATCTTAAAAAACTGCACTCATATTTATAAGCAAAGAATAGAATTGTTGCCAGGGGCCCTTAGATGGGCAAAAAATGTGGAGATGTTGGTCAAAGGGTATTGTATTATGTTACATAATTGTTTTTGCTTTATCATAGTAACTACTAACAGCCTGACTTCTTCTCACAGCCTATATTTTCAGTTTTCATTAGCATAAATTCTTTTTTAATAAATTGACATCTATAAAAACAGAACAATCACTAAAGAAAAAAAAGATTGATCTGCTCAAGAATACATTGATATATTTTTATTAAAAGTTTTTAAAAAACTTTTTATTTTGTATTGGGGTATAGCCGATAAGCAATTTTGGTATAGTTTCAGGTGAATAGCAAAGGGGCTTAGCCATACATGTACATGAATCCATTCTTCCTCAAACTGCCTTCTCATCCAAGTTGCCACATTACATTGATCAGTGTTCCATGTGGTATACAGTAGATCCTTGTTGGTTATCCATTTTAAATATGAGAAGGAAATGGCAACCCACTCCAGTATTCTTGCCTGGAAAATCCCATGGATGGAGGAACCTGGTAGGCTACAGTCCATGGGGTTGCAAAGAGGCAGACATGACTGAGCTACTTCACTTTCTTTCTTTCTTATAGTAGTGTGTACATGTCCATGTTAGGGAGTCTAGAGTGAACATGTACACACTGCTATATTTAACATATATTCTACTAATAAAAATAAGAAACATGTTGATTTTTTAATTTAATATGTGGTATGCTGCTGCTGCTGCTGCTAAGTCGCTTCAGTCGTGTCTGACTCTGTGCGACCCCATAGACGGCAGCCCACCAGGCTCCCCCATCCCTGGGATTCTCCAGGCAAGAACACTGGAGTGGGTTGCCATTTCCTTCTCCAATGCATGAAAGTGAAAAGTGAAAGTGAAGACACTCAAGTCGTATCTGACTCTCAGCGACCCCATGGACTGCAGCCTACCAGGTTCCTCAGTCCATAGAGCTAAATACTTGAGACTTGTAATTGAATTTGTTGCTATTGATGATCATCTGAAGAGAGCATCTTTCTTCTTACAATTGGAAGAGTAAACAGAAGCTTTGTGAGTTTAGGCAAATTGCCTAGATTACACAGTTCATAATGAAAGTACAAAGATTTCAACTATGTTTAGTCTGAATCAAACACCCATGAACATTACAATTAAGTAGTTATTAAAACAAAGGGTACTTAGTAACCTTACCTAATTTTGCTTCCTGGCCTGTAGAAATTACACTATTTTACCATTGAGGTCTCTGAGATGGGGAAAAATTAGCTAGGTCATTGTAGTTCCTGCTTCCATTTTTCATAGAAGACAAATACATTATTAAGGAAATAAATTGAAGAATTTGAAAATGTGATTAATTGCAGTTCCACATTCATTTATGTATTCTTTAGTCTTATTTATCTAGCTACCATCCTGTAGAACATAAAATAAAAAAACATTCCTAAGAGTTATCAACATAACTTTCTAAACCAAACTTTTTTTATAAATAGAACTCATCATTTATATCTTTTAGAAAATACTTTCATGTTACTGGAATCCTTAAGTGAATAAAATAAATTACTCAAGGAACAAAATGTTGCACAGGAAATATGGAGGCTTAATAAAAATTTAATTAGCAAAAATTTTAAATGCTTTCTATAATAAATTCTAAGGCATAATGATCAAGTATCCTTCATATTGCCTTTACAAATGATGTAGAGCTTTTACAGTTATATAAACTATATTATGGTGAAATTTGGTTACAATGTACATTAAAGAATTATCATGTATAGGATTATATTACCCTGATGTGGTATTTTGTGTATCTATTAAAAGTTTATATAGAAAATCTTTTAAAGTTGAAAAGGATATTTGTTGTAGTTTCATTTTGTGATTTGAGATACCAGAGAGTGGAGAGCATGGTAGAATTATGTCTGTCTCTTTCAATAAATAGTGCTTTTCTAATGTGGAGATATTAGCAGTTATGTTATGTTAGCAGTTTTTAAACACAGAACTTAAAATTTCTCACATTTGTACTCCTTTAATATTTTCACAGAAAGCTTTATAAATTCTTTCTGCTGCCGTTAGACCTTCAAAGTACACATGTAGTTTTATACATACATTCTAAGATCCTGGTATGTGTCTAAGTAGCTTTATTGTTTTTGATTATAATAATGTTCTCTTGCCAGAAATATTTATTCCATATAGTATTTTATAAGATTGCAAACAGAAAGCCCAATATTCACAAACACTAAATAATACAAAACAATATTTAAAACTACAGACAAGAAAAAACAAACTATTTGGGTATAAAAATTAGAACTATAACATCTCAGTTTTTCTTTTAGTATGAGTTATAAAAAAAACTTTATAGATGACAAAGAATTGCTTAGAATTAGGAAAGGATGGTGGTATAGAGAGCTGAGTATAACAATTGGCTCTAAAGTCAACTGCTACTGCTGCTGATGCTGCTAAGTCGCTTCAGTCGTATCCGACTCTGTGCAACCCCATAGGCGGCAGCCCACCAGGCTCCGCCATCCCTGGAATTCTCCAGGTAAGAACTCTGGAATGGGTTGCCATTTCCTTCTCCAATGCATGAAAGTGGAAAGTGAAAGTGAAGTCACTCAGTCGTGTCCGACTCCACGACCCCATGGCCTGCAGCCTACCAGGCTCCTCTGTCCATGGGATTTTCCAGTCAGGAGTACTGGAGTGGGTTGCCATTGCCTTCTTCGAAAGTCAACTAGCAGAAAGATTACAAATTTCTAAATAGGGATGTTATTTTTATCTTTTCTGGATGTTAATTCACTTCTGTTTTAAATGGGCCTGGACAAGAAAACCTCTGGAATGCCGTTTAACCTAAAATAACTTATCTTCTAAAAGTCTATTCTTTTGGACACAGAAATCTGTGAGCACTTTTTAGCAGTCTGTCCCCCATGGACAAGGCATTTTACTGTCCAAGGAACCTTGTTATATACTGCATGCATCACAAATTCAATGTGCATTTCTTATTCAAGATTACTTATAAAAATCCTAAATAAGAAAATAAGACTTGCTTTATTTGTGTTAATAGAAAAGTATAATAAATAATCAGAAACATTAGTAATCCATAAATCATCTGTACGTGATTTTAGAATTTATTATGCAAATTGAAATGTACAGCAGAATTAACATTCTAATACAGTTTGCTTAGGATGGTATTTAAATTAGTTTAAATTCTCCAGTCATCCACAATTGAAGGTGAAATGAGTCTACATGTAGATGTGCTTAAGTGGGGAAAAATGTTGTTTGGAAATAAAGAGTGTGCTGTGAAAAATACAGAAAATAGAGCAATATTTGCTCTGAGAAATGTCCCATATCAATTATTGAATCAGTCATAAAAGTTTAAACTGAGGCATAAGAATAGTTTATTTTTTTAATGAAAATTCTTGTCAACTTTTATAACCTACACATATTTCTACTTCAACATATAACCAAACGAAACAATCTTTTTATACTATTCTTTACAATATATGTTCTATCCTAAACTCATTTTCTAACATTTTAGGTTTGTATACATTCACCCTAGAATCCTGGGGCTTACTAGATCTGCAGAAAATAAGAACATGTCTAGTCTTCAAATAGAAGACAGTGAAAGTTAAAAGTTGAGTCACACATTAACTAGAGAAAAATAAATATCATATGATACCATTTATATGTGGAATCTAAAAAAAAAAAATGATATAAATGAACTTTTTTACAAAACAGAAGAAGACTCACACACTTTGAAAACAAACTTCTAGCTACCAAGGGGGAAAGGTTGGTAGAAGGGATACATTAGGAGTTTGGGATTAACATATGCACACTGCTAACTGCTAAGTCACTTCAGTTGTGTCTGACTCTGTGCGACCCCATAGACAGCTGCCCACCGGGATCCCCCATCCCTGGGATTCTCTAGGCAAGAACACTGCAATGGGTTGCCATTTCCTTCTCCAATGCATGAAAGTGAAAAGTGAAAGTGAACTCGCTCAGTCGTATCTGACCCTCAGCGACCCCATGGACTGCAGCCTACCAGGCTCCTCCATCCATGGGATTTTCCAGGCAGGAGTACTGGAGTGGGGTGCCATTGCCTTCTCCGAACATATGAACACTACTATATATAAAACAATTGCCAAGGGTCTACTGTATAACACAGGGAACTCTACATAATAAATAATCCCTTTCCTAAATAAGGGCTTCCCTGGTGGCTCAGATGGTAAAGTGTCTGTCTGCAATGCAGGAGACCTGGGTTCAGTCCCTGGGTTGGGAAGATTCCCTGGAGAAGGAAATGGCAACCCACTCCAGTACTCTTGCCTGGAAAATTCCATGGATGGAGGAGCCTGTAGGCTCCAGTCCATGGGGTTGCAAAGAGTCAGACACGACTGGGCAACTTCACTTTTACTTTTCCTAAATAAATATTATTGTGATTGAATACAGATTTTAAAATACCATAAATATGCTAAATATTCAAAGTAAAAATCCATAAACAATAAATATGAAGTATCACAGAAGATATAAACTAAAGATTAACATCATGAAACATAAAAATTTACAAATTTAGAGACAAATTAATTTAAGATAATTTAGGCAATGATTGAAATCAAAACAATAAACTTATTTATTTGGTCTCTCTTTTTTCCATTTCACTTAGGTTGTCATGCAGACTTTGAGTCACAGTGGCTGACAAAGTTTTCCAAGTGATGACAAGAGATAGCCTGAAAAGAATCAAAGAACTGTAAAAGGTAAACAAAAAAGTGAGTATAGATAGCTAAAATCTAGGAATTGTAGAAACTCTAGATCTAAAGTAATCCATTTTATTTTTAAGCACAGCTTTTAACTCTGGAAGAAGATGTCATACAAATACACAGTATCAGGAGAGCTTTATGAAGTAGATATTTAATATGAAAGGGGCATAACCTCAGATATGCAGATGACACCACACTTATGGCTGAAAGTGAAGAAGAAGTAAAGAGCCTCTGATGAAAGTGTAAGAGGAGAGTGAAAAAGTTGGCTTAAAACTCAGCATTCAGAAAACTAAGATCAAGGCATCTGGTCCTATCACTTCATGGCAAATAGATGGGGAAACAGTGGAAACAGTGAGAGACTTTATTTTGGGGATGCCAAAATCACTGCAGATGGTGACTGCAGCCATGAAATTAAAAGACACTTGCTTGCTCCTCGGAAGAAAAGTTATGACCAACCTAGACAGCATATTCAAAAGCAGAGACATTACTTTGCTAAGAATGGTCCATCTAGTAAAAGCTATGGTTTTCCCAGTAGTCGTGTATGGATGTGAGAGTTGGACTATAAAGAAAGCTGAGCACCAAAGAATTGATGCTTTTAACTGTGATGTTGGAGAAGACTCTTGAGAGTCCCTGGACTGCAGGAGATCCAACCAGTCCATCCTAAAGGAAATCAGTCCTGAATATTCATTGGAAGGACTGATGCTGAACCTGGAACTCCAATACTTTGGCCACCCAGTGTGAAGAACTGACTCATTGGAAAAGACCCTGAGGCTGGGAAAGATTGAAGGCAGGAGGAAAAGTCAATGACAGAGGATGAAATGGTTGGATGGCATCACCAACTCCATGTACATGAGTTTGAGTTGGTGATGGACAGGGAACTCTGGCATGCTGCAGTCCATGGGGTTACTAAGAGTCTGACACGACTGAGTGACTGAACTGAATTCCCAGGTGGCAGCTAGTGGTAAATAATCCAATGGCAATGCAGGAGATATTAAAAAACACAGTTTCCACTCCTGGGTCAAGAAGATCCCCTAGAGGAGGAAACAGCAACCCACTCTAGTAAGTATTCTTGCCTGGAGAATCCCATGGACAGTCGAGCCTGGCGGGCTACAGTTCATGTGGTCACAGAGTTCAATACAACTGAAGTGACTTATCACACAGCAACATAAAAGGAGTGATTAAAAAGGAAATGGTGGTAGAGCTTCACGAAGTGCAACTATGCAGACTTCAGGCGGAAGACTACAGTTCTTCTGAATAATTAAAACAGAAGTCCTGATTTTTCTTCACAATGTGTCAGAAGCCATATATTTTTATTTAAATTACAGAGTTATTACTTTCAATCCAAATAAAATATCACACTTATTAGACAAATGAGGCATGGGATAGTCCTGTGATGAAAGTGTGCACAAAGGTATGGAGATGCCCTGGAGGAAGAAATGGCAACCCACTCCAGTATTTTTGCCTAGAGAATCCCATGGACAGAAGGGCCTGTCTGGGTTACAGTCATGGGATCACAGAGTCTGATACGACTGAGCGACTGAGGACATTTGCATGCACTCACACACATAGGCATGCACATGGATTTTCTCTAAAGTGCTTACAATGTGAACGCTTTGAATTTAATAAGAAATCATCATGTACTTTAAATAACAGGGCTACTTAAGTAAAATGTTTTAAATTATTGTAAAATGAACATTACCTATAAACTTAGATAGAAAGATATGATAGACTTGACTATTATACTTTGACTATAATCTGCATCCTCATTGGTGAGGCAAAGAGAAAAAATAATCCTATTAATATCATCTGCCTGGATTAAAATTAAAAATCTGATATATTTGCATTTTGTACTGTATTTACTCGCTATTGATTGTACTTAGAATACATTAGTTGAATCTTCTCCACTGCCATACTCTATAATGTGTGCATGTGTGCCAAGTCACTTCAGTCATGTCTGACTTTCTATCTGACTCTAGCCTGCCAGGCTCCTGTGTCCATGGGATTTTCCAGGCAAGTATACTAAGTGGACTGTCATGCACTCCCAGGGGATCTTCCTGACTCAGGGATTGAGCCTGTATGTCCTGCAACTCGTGCATTGCAGGTGGATTCTTTACCTCTGAGCCACCAGGGAAGCTCCTATAATGTGTAGGTGAGTAAATATTAATGATTCTTTAATGAGAACATAAGGAGAAATGGAAAAAAAATTCATAAAATATTTAACAAAGCTCCAAATTAATCCTGAAAAACCAAATGGAACATAAATATGAGTGTTTTTTAGTGAGTAAATTATTTCTCAGTAAAGCCATTTAAAAATAGAAACAATCAGTTCAAATGCAGTAACAACCTATTCATGATTTATTTTGTCAGAAGAAAATTTCCTATTTAATGTAACGTGTGCTAAGTACTCAGTTGTGTTCAACTGTCTGTGACCTCATGGACTGTAGGATTTCCCAGGCAAGAAATAGGTTGTCATTTCCTCCTCAGGGGATCTTCCCAACCCAGGGACTGAACTCACATCTCCTATGTCTTCTGCATTGGCGGGTGAATCCTTTACCACTGTGCCACTGGGGAAGCTCATTCAATGTAATACTTTTCCTTTACTAAGCAAATATGAAATTTGCTTAACTTTTACACTTAATCTGTTCTGATTCAGCTTTAATATATATTTACAAGAATAATTGTTTTTACTGTTTTTCCTCTAAGGGTAAATAAAAATAAACAGAATTCCAAAGAGAGAGAATTTGTTCTCCAAGCAAATTAATCTATTTATGTAATAAAATTAATAATACATTACACAAATGGATTTATTTCCCAATTTTCCTTTTCTTAAATTATAAATGTTGTCTTCCACAAATATGAATACTGTAGCTGAGTAGAAACCTCATCACAAGTCTGTAGAGATTTTTATGTTTTGTCATTTTCCATTTCTATCTGGATGCAAGTTGACAAACGCAATGTAAGTGCTCCTGTATAGATCACTGGGTTAACATAATTAGTATGTACATTGTCATCACTTGAATTCTAGCATGATATATGAAGATCAGTAGATAGACTGCAAGTTGACATAACTATTTTTACATTATTTAACCTTTTATGATGACTTTATTTGAACTCATAATTACCACATATTCAAGCACACACACCACTGTTCTTAAGCACAATAATACTGGCCAACATTCTGAGATCACTGATAACAGATTAATAAGATAAAAACATTATGCTTTGTTATGATTTTTATTTAAGGTAGTTTGTTTTCTGTGGTAGGTATAATTCTAAAGTTGTTTCCATGATCTTTGCCCCTTTGGTCTACTGATATTATTATGCAAACTTTTATTGCAACAGAAATTTCACAGATGTAATTCAAGATAATATTCAATTGAGTTTAAGTCACAGAGATTATCTGGGTGGAACTAACTTAATCATATATGCTCTTTCAGAGCAGAGTTTTCTTTAACTGGTACAGCAGAGAATGTCTGACATATTCAGATAAAGAGAAGGACTTAAGGTGATCAAGTTTCCATCTTGCTGAGATGGAGGAGGCCACAGGACAAGGACCTCAGAGTAGCCTCTAGATCATGAGAGCTGTCCTCAGCTGATAGGCAGGAAGAAAACAAGAATATAGCCCTGAACTCCAAGAAAATGAATTTTTCCAATAACAGGAAGGTGATTGGAAAAGGATCCTGAACTTCAGGTGAACATGCAACCTTGTTTCAACCTGAGCAGAGAATCCAAATACAACTTTCCAGACTTCAGATCTATAGATTATGAGCTAATAAATGAATATTGTTTTAAGTCACTAAGATTATTGTGATTTGTTATACAGCAATATAAAGTCAATAAACTTTCAAAACTATCTCTTTTATTTTTATCAAAACTTATTGATAGAGCATTTGATATTTTACCATGTTACCACCTTCCGTATATTGTTATGATTTAATCTTGCAAATGTTTCTGATCTTCATGACCCAAGGATCTAAAGAGCTTCTCTTACGTCTCCTGCCTTACAAGTTGATTCTTTACTACTAGCACCACCTGGGAAGCAATAACTAAATAGCCACCTGCTATTATGAGTGAGAGGTCAAGAATTTTTTCTTAATATCCCCATATTCAAGAAATTTTGAAGTTCCCCTGGTAAAGAACTAGTTTCTCTGAAGGAGCTAGTTCCTTTTCTTCTGTGCAATAGACCAAAACAATCTAGGGAATCAGATCAAGCGGTTAGCACTATTGCTGCCACAGAAGGACGCAGTGGGGCCAAAGCCAGGAAAGGAAATTCTCACACTGATTCTCACTGTTGTGATCTGTTTTTATTTTGGGTCATTTATATTAGTTTTCTTATTCAGTATTACACACACACATACACAGGCACACAACACGGTTTGCCAGCTGTCTGAGTCCATATGAGCTTACCAATTTCAACAGCATATTTTGGAGGCATTAAGTATTTCCCCAAAACACAAAGGATATTTTATCAAGCATGCACTGAAAGGCCAGATAGCCCTGGTGATGAGTTTCCCTTTGGAGTGTTGGCATCTTTCATTGCTGTTAAACTGAGATCAGAGCCTGCTTGAACCGATTTTATTAATGTCCAAAAACAACATGAAAAATGGGTAAGAATTTTAGCCCATCCCCTAGCAGAAGACTCAGGGTGTACTTGGGCATATTACTTCACCAGGCATACCTTACACCTGGATGAACAGATTTGTCTAAGCTAGCACATACAGTCTTTCTTTCCTTTTTTCCCTCCTTCTTTCCCCCCTTCTCTCCCCCTCCCTCCCTCTCTTTCTCTTTCTTTCTTTGACTGTGTCTGCCACTCTCAAAACCACCCCTTCACAACCACAGGTATCACATCCTCTCACCGTGGGGACACAGGATCACAGGTGTTGTTCATACCCTTTCCCTTAGGCAAGTATGAATATATGCTTTATATGTAAAAACTGAGTGAACTACTGAAAGTCATTTCAGAAAAAACTGACAATCCCCGCCAAAGGTAATTTACATCAGTAACTATATGCATAAGTACTGTAACAACGAAAGCAAAAATAAAGGCATCTTTGATTTCTAATGAGATTTACTTAATATTTTGTCCATGCATCAATTCGAAAAAAAAAATAGAAAGGATCTATATTACACAGTGCATTTTAAATAGAATCATGAGTAAAGCAGCTAACATGTCTAACTTTAAGGCCTGTGGTATAGTGCCTTGGAAAAGACCCTGATGCTGGGAAAGATGGAAGGCAAAAGGAGAAAGAAGTGGCAGAAGATGAGATGGTTAAATAGCATCACTGACTCAATGGACACGAATTTGAGCAAACTCTGGAAGATAGTGGAGGACAGAGGAAGCTGGTGTGTTGAAGTCCATGGACAGTTGGATAGCATCACTGACTCCATGGATGTGAGTCTGAGCAAGCCCTGGGAGGTGGTGATGAACAGGGAAGCCTGGTGTGCTGCAGTGCATTGGGTTGCAAATAGTTGGACACAAAAACAAAAGATTTTTTAAAATTAATTACCTATTTTCTTTACTGTACTCATTTGGTTTTTATAAGTATCTTGTGTGATAGTTAGAATTCATATACTGGCTACTGTTCAAGTGATAACAGATAAACTATCTTTTTATGACATTTAAATTTTTCTTTTTTTCAGTGCTGGAAATAAACAAGCATGTAATCTTGTTGAATAGTACTGTTTCTTTCCCCCCTAGATTTCCCATCTTTTTTTCTGCACAAAGGTGACTTTATCCTTCCTTCTTTTCTTTCATGCTATACATTAATAAACATATTATCTGTGGGACGTCAATCATCGTCATTGGCACATTTTCATTTTTCTCTTTCTCTTCCTGGATTCACTTATTGTATTGTGATATTATGTATTCAGAAAACTAGATGAAAATTCTGAGCATCCCATTGCAGCATATACATTTTTTAATCACATTTGGGGGACTGCTAAGTTTGGTAGTCTTAAATGACACATATAATTAGGCTTAAATGTACTTTACCATATCCTGTTATCTGGATTGTGGATTGTCTACCATATCTATCAATTCAGTTCAGTTCAGTTCATTTGCATCCAACTCTTTGCAACCCAATGCACTGCAGCACACCAGGCTTCCCTGTTCATTACCAACTCCCAGGGCTTGCTCAGACTCACGTCCATGGAGTCAGTGATGCTATCCAACTGTCAAGGGAGCATGTAATTTCCTTGGTTCTGTCTCGTCACAACAAAAATTTGAAGCAACGGACCAGTGTTACAGTTCTCGGATGGATCAGTGTTACAACTCCATGTTACAGCTCAGTTTTATTTAGAAAATAAAGGAAAATACATCCTCAAGGCATGAGCGCATGCTGACCTAAAAGACACAAAGAGAGAGAGAGCATGAGAGAGCGAGAGAGAGTGAGAAAGCTAGAGAGTGAGAGAGCAAGAGAGCGGGAGAGAGGGAGAGAGACCCCCGGCCCTTTGGCTCCTCTTTTAATATGTTTTTTCTCCTCCCCATAGGCTTGTCCTATGTAAATTGGGCTAGCCAGAAGTGCTGTTTGTTCTACCTGAGGTCCTCACTCCAGTCCTTGGACCTTCCTTTGTTCTATTTTCCTGGGCTTTTCCCTTCCTTGTTTAGCCATGCCATTCTGGACTCCTTTTTCCTATTCTAACTATCTAACATTCCCCTGTCAAGAGATGGGAGACCCAATTCTTTGGTAATAGGGGCATTGAGGCCTTTCTGGCTACTTCTTGCTGAACTGGGATGGTGAGGGGCATTGGGCCTCCCCCTCTTGCTATTCTCAGGCCTCAGAGTCCTTATAGTGGTGTCCATCTAAGGGTGAGTGATATTTTCCGTGGTCAGCTGTAGTTTTATATATCCTTGTTGAACTGGCACTGCATGTTGTAGCTTGTTGACCCGGGCAGAGATAAAATGGGTTAGACAATTGATAATACATGGAGCAATCATAAGCAGCATCAATATGGCATAACAAAGACTAGTGGGGGCATTAGCCAACTACAAATTCCCATTGCCAGGATGTTTCAAGTCCCTTCTTTTTCAGGGATCAGAAGATCTATCTCCTGTAGGTTTTGGAGTACAACCCCTGCCAAGCTGTGTTGGCTCTTTAGAGCTGTCCTAAGAAGTCTTATCCCCAGAAACTAGATTTTGGGGGTATTCATTAGAATGGCACTCATTTGTAGTTCTGAATAGGTATCTGAGAACTCCCAGGGGCTCACAGGTATATGGAGTGTCCTCTTCTGTTTTCTTCCATGGCTTGATTCATGAGTAGTGAATCCAGGAGTCATATCCTGGTACCTTGACGGCTGTGGGGGTAGAAAGTAATACAGGGTATGGGCTCTTCCATGTGGGCTGGAGTTGAGCCCTTGGGGACCCATCTTTCTGGACTTTAATTAGGACATGAGTCCCTGGAGCATATAGTGGTGAAGCCTTAGAATCTTTCGGGTCCTTGTTGACAACCCCACAAGCATATAGCCTGTTGGAATTGCCTAATGGCCATGGTATAAGATCAGAGAGTCTGAGCCTCTGGATCTAGGAAGAGGTCATTGACATAAACAAAAGTTCTCCCATATAGCACCTCATAAGGACTAAGACCAACCTGTTCCTTAGGGGCAATACGGGTGTGGAGGAGAGCTATTGGTAAAGCCTCCTTCCATCCCAGGGAGGTCTCCTGGGTTATCTTTTTTATCACTGATTTTAAGAATTGGTTGGCTCTTTCTACTTTTCCTGAAGACTGAGGCCTCCAGGCACAGTGGAGATAAGAAGTAATGCCCAATGCTTTAGAGACCCCTTTGGTGACCTTAGAAGTAAATGATGTCCCATTGTCACTTTGTAATGACCTGGGCAGACCAAATCTTGGAATTATTTCATGGAGCAGTTTTTTAACCACCTCCTCAGCCTTCTCAGTCCGGGTGGGAAAGCCTTCAATCCATCCTGTGAATGTATTTATCATGACTAATAAGTATTTATACCCTTGAGAAACTGGCATCTGGGTGAAGTCCATCTGCCAGTCCTCTCCTGGGTAGGTCCCTCATTGTTGGACAGGCTGGGCCAGCTGGGGTCTTTGAGCTCCTTGGGGGTTGTTTAATTGGCAAGTGGGACAAGAGGAGATCACTTGCCCTGTAGTTGTTTGGAGGCCTGTTCCTCTGAAGGACCTTTCTAGTAATCTTTGGAGGGCCTTCTCCCCTAAATGAGTGGTGGCATGTAAGGAGTTAACCAACTTCCATTGGAGGTTTCCAGGCAGAAAAAGGAGTCCCTCCTTTTGGAACCACCCCAAATGATCTTCTTGAAAGCTTCATTCTTAGCTTTAAGAGTCTTGCCTTCAGTATATGAAGGAGTTTCTGGCAAATTAGTTTGTGGAACTAAGGTGGTAACCCCTATTAGGTCATTGTTCTGCAATGCTGATTTTTAACTGCCTGATTGGCTGCTTGGTTCCCTCGTGCCACTTCTGTGCTCCCTTTTTGGTGTCCTTTACAGTGGGAGACTGAAACCTCAGTGGGCATATGGACTGCCTCCAAGAGTCTAAGGATTTGATCACCATATTTGACTGGGGACCCTTGGGTGGTCATGTGGCTTCTTTCCTTCCAAATAGCAGCATGTGCATGTAGCACCAGAAAGGCATACTTGGGGTCAGTGTAAATAGATACTCTTTTTCCTTTTCCTAGCTCTAAAGCTCGAGTTAGGGCTATGAGCTCAGAGAATTGGGCTGAAGTTAAGGAAGCAACAGTTAGAACTGGACATGGAACAACAGACTGGTTCCAAATAGGAAAAGGAGTACGTCAAGGCTGTATATTGTCACCCTGTTTATTTAACTCATATGCAGAGTACATCATGAGAAACGCTGGGCTGGAAGAAGCACAAGCTGGAATCAAGATTGCCGGGAGAAATATCAATAACCTCAGATATGCAGATGACATCATCCTTATGGCAGAAAGTGAAGAGGAACTCAAAAGCCTCTTGATGAAAGTGAAAGTGGAGAGTGAAAAAGTTGGCTTACAGCTCAACATTCAGAAAATGAAGATCATGGCATCTGGTCCCATCACTTCATGGGAAATAGATGGGGAAAGAGTGTCAGACTTTATTTTTTTGGGCTCCAAAATCACTGCAGATGGTGACTGCAGCCATGAAATTAAAAGATGCTTACTCCTTGGAAGGAAAGTTATGACCGACCTAGATAGCATATTGAAAAGCAGAGACATTACTTTGCCAACAAAGGTCTGTCTAGTCAAGGCTATGGTTTTTCCAGTAGTCATGTATGGATGTGAGAGTTGGACTGTGAAGAAGGTTGAGCACCGAAGAATTGATGCTTTTGAACTGTGGTATTGGAGAAGACTCTTGAGGGTCCCTTGGACTGCAAGGAGATCCAACCAGTCCATTCTGAAGGAGATCAGCCCTGGGATTTCTTTGGAAGGAATGATGCTAAAGCTGAACCTCCAGTACTTTGGCCACCTCATGCGAAGAGTTGACTCATTGGGAAAGACTCTGATGCTGGGAAGGATTGGGGGCAGGAGGAAAAGGGGATGACAGAGGGTGAGATGGCTGCATGGCATCACTGACTCGATGGATGTGAGTCTGAGTGAACTCTGGGAGCTGGTGATGAACAGGGAGGCCTGGCATGCTGTGATTCATGGGGTCACAAAGAGTCAGACACGACTGAGCGACTGAACTGAACTGAACTGAACCTGATGGCAAAGGTTTAGCTTCTATGGTCTCAAAATTGGAGACTACTGCATATCCAGCTCTTCTTTTTCCATCCAAGACAAAGCTGCTTCTATCAGTGTACCAGATTTCCTCAGGATTGGTCAGAGGATCTTCTGACAATCCCTCTCCAGGTTTTGTCCAGTGGTCCAAGGTTTCTAGGCAAGAGTGAAAGGGAAGAGAGCCCTCAGGGGTAGGCAAGAGGGTGGCTGGGTTAAGAAGCTCACAAGGGGATATAGTGAGGTCTGGATTTTCCATCAGCACTACTTGATATCTGATGATTCTTTGATCAGACATCAATAAGTGGCCTCTCCCACTTAGGAGTTGTTTAACTTGGTGGCTGGTAAAAATAGTTAGTTTGCCCCCAAAATAAAGTTTTAAAGTATCTTCTACCAGGATTGCAATAGCTGCAAAGTTTTGAAGGCAGGGAAAGATTTCTTCCCAATAAGGGAGGAGGACAGTCAGGGACCACTAGAAACTGGTAGGAAAATATTTGTCCATCCCAGCAACAAAGTGCTCAGGTGAATCTTTTTGTAATTGTTTTCCCTGTAGCACCCAAAATGGTTTGGGAGGAAAACGCTCTGGAGTAGGAGGTCAGGACAGAGTCAGTAGCTGTGTGAAATTGTTGTACCCTTGGTTCTAGTCCTGTGATGGTTATTTGTGATAGGTGGGCTGGCTGGCGTGGGCTGCTTCAGTCCTGTTGAACCATCATGAGGGAAGGCTAGGTGCTTGACCTTGAGGCTCTTGGGTCCCAAGGGTAGAGTGCTGCCCAATGTCCCAGTTGATGGTATTTGTAGCAAGCCATTTTAGGAGACTTGTCATGGTTTGGACACTCTTTGGCCCAATGCCCCGCCTGTCTACAGATTAGGCATTTGCCTCCTTAAGGACTCAGAGTTTGCTATAGAGCTTCCCTGTTGGGTAGCCAGCATCTGGGCATACCTTATATCTTTCCTTTTCTCCCTCTCCTGTGCCTTGGCCTCCCTCTCCTGTTCTCTGTAATAAAAGTTATTGGTGGCTGTCTGGACCATCTCATCTAAAGAGGCAGCAGGGTCCTGCTGCTGTAGCTGCTGTAACTTTATCTTTTTTTTTTTTTTTTTTTTTCATTTTCTGAATGTTGAGTTTTGTTTTTTTTTTTTTTTTTAATTTTATTTTATTTTTAAACCTCAAACACTGTATTAGTTTTGCCAAACATCAAAACGAGTCCACCACAGGTAAAGATAAGCACACATTTATCTTAATGTCTGATGCACACTGGGACAGGAATTTGTCCTTTAAAATCACGTGTTCCTCGTAAAAGTCTAAGTCCAGATCAGTAAACTTTTGGAGGGCCCCTTTTAGCCTTTCCAGAAAGGCAATGCAGTTCTCATTGGGTTCCTAAGTTATTGCTGAGGCCCGGGCATAGTCCCACAAGAAATAGACCTCCTTCTATTTCCATGGTTGGACTTCCTTAGGGGTGAGTCTTTCTGAAACTTATCCTACCCAGTACTGTTGCAACCTGAGAGCTAGGCATCCCGGGGTCAGGGTGAAGATCCCCAGGCAAGCTGAGGTGTGATAGCCTCCTAGAGATTGAAACCCCAGGCAGGTCGAGACAGGACGGCCTCCTGAGAATTGGGTTCCTGGGCAGGTCGAGGCATGATGACCTCCTGGGACCCCTGAATTGGCAGATCCCTGAGCAGGTTGAGGCATGACATCTTTTTGAGGACCAGATCTCTAGGCAGATCGAGGCAGGTCAACCTCTTGTGAATCCCCGGACTGGAGTTGGGCATCCCCAAGGTCTCCAGTGTGACTAGCGCTGGGTAGGATTCAGTCCAGTTCAATTGCTCAGTCGTGTCTGACACTTTGCGACCCCATGAACTGCAGCACACCAGGCTTCGCTGTCTATCACCAACTCCCAGAGATCATCCAAATCCATGTCCATCAAGTCAGTGATGCTTTCCAGCCATCTCATCCTCTGTCGTCCCCTTCTCCTCCTGCCCCCAATCCCTCCCAGCATCAGAGTCTTTTCCAATGAGTCAGCTCTTTGCATCAGGTAGCCAAAGTACTGGAGTTTCATCTTCGACATCAGTCCTTCCAGTGAACACCCAGGACTGATCTCCTTTACGATGGACTGGTTGGATCTCCTTGCAGCCCAAGGGACTCTCAAGAGTCTTCTCCAACACCACAGTCCAAAAGTATCAATTCTCCAGCACTCACCTTTCTTTATAGTCCAACTCTCACATCCATACATGACCACTGGAAAAACCATAGCCTTGACTAGGCGGACGTTTGTTGACAAAGTAATATCTCTGGTTTTTAATATGCTGTCTAGGCTGAGCACCGAAGAATTGATGAGTGAACTCTGGAAGCTGGTGATGGACAGGGAGGTCTGGCATGCTGCGATTCATGGGGTTGCAAAGAGTCGGACACGACTGAGCGACTGAGCTGAACTGAGGTTGGTCATAACTTTCATTCCAAGGAGTAAGCGTCTTTTAATTTCATGGCTGCAATCACCATCTGCAGTGATTTTGGAGCCCAAAAAAATAAATAAAGTCAGCCACTGTTTCCCCATCTATTTGCCATGAAGTGATGGGACCGGATGCCATGATCTTAGTTTTCTGAATGTTGAGCTTTAAGTCAACTTTTTCACTCTCCTCTTTCACTTTCATCAAGAGGCTTTTTAGTTCTTCACTTTCTGCCATACAGGTGGTATCAACTGCATATCTGAGGTAATTTTCTCCTGGTATGGTTAAGGGGCTGTAATTTTAACTCACTGGCAGTTTGTTCACTGCAGATGGAAATAGATATGATGTGAAGCAATCCAAGCCTGGGCCCTGAGACTGGGAACCTGGTGAAACAGTCATAAGCCTTATCCTCTTACTGCTCTAAGGGAATGAAAGTCATTGATTTCCTCCCCTATTCCTCCATAAGAGCAACTTAGGGTGTTTCCAATGGTAAACATTTAATTGTCATAGACCCACTTTAGGTAATAACAGAAATTAATGACAAAGGAGTAGGTTATCTGGCCCTCTTAGGGGCATTAAGAGTATTTTAATAATAGGCTGAGTGGAGCAATGTTGCCTACAGGGGGGCAGGGTCCTGGTTGTAGGAGCTTGTAATTGGTTTAAGAACAAATTGATAAGAGGCAACAGACCAGATGTTCCATAAAAGTGGAATGGAGATTTGATCCGAGGGTTTGTTTGTAACTCTAGGAGAAGTGTCATAAGGGTTTGGGACCAAACTGCATGCAGGGCTAACTCCTAAAGTGGCAAACATTATCCCTGGAAGCCCAGGTGCCCTTGAAGGGATGCCAACAGATGAACTTCTAGCAGGCATTGTGTGCCTGTCTCCCACCCTAGCAGGTTCACTGAGAGATGCCGATGTTGCACATTTTGTAGAAAACATGGAAGATGAAGGACTGAATATCTAGAGGGATTGGATATTATACAGTATTTCCCTCCCAAGGGGCAACTATTTTCTGGTTGTCCCTCCAGAAGATTGTAGATGCAACATTGTGGGCCTGGACAGGGCTCAGAAAAGAGCATGAAACAGGAGGGAAGGGGGCAGGGCACAACTTTTGAAAGAATGACATAGCACAAGGGCATAACATAAACAGATTAAAATCAATTGGGTCCAAGATGACAAGTCAAATTCAAGTAAACCTTAATCCCCAATTTGTAAGTTAAATGACAAACCCAGAGGTGGCAGGACAGTTCCAAGGCACTGTCAAAAGAGGAGTGGGTGGTTCCCCAAGGGTTGGGATGATCCTCTCACTCATTAGCATATGAGTTCACCCAGCTTGCAAAACCTAGCCACACCACATTCCATGGCCTAAGCACTTGCCCTGTGCAATGGCCCATACCCTGCAGAGTGTGCTTCTCTCTGAATCCTAACAAATCCACCTCTTACCTATTGCTGTGATTCTAACTGAATTTTTTCAATGAGACATCAGAGCCTGAGCTTCATTAGGTCTGGAAGCCAGGCATCACAAGTTTTGGCTGGGCTTAAGTCCCAGAAGAGAGGATCTGAAGGACGGGAGGAAAAAGCAGTGGGAAAAATGTGCCAAAGAATCCCCTTCATAACCTGCCAGAAAATCTGCTCAATACCTGACCTGTGCTCACAGTTTTCATTGACCTGATCCTTGGCACAAAGAAGATTAAGGACAGAAGAACCCCCACCAACTTGGGCAACAGGTACTGGGGCTCAGCAGATACTGGAGCCTTTGGGACATACTGAGGAGTAGGTCCTGCCAGAGTCCCTCAATTGCACCCACTGCCACTCGCCTGTTCTCTGGGGATTCAAGGAAACAAGAAATAGAGATTGTAAAGGAATTAAGATTTTGTTAGGCATATGTCCTTCCAGCCATAGGAGCGAGGACCTCCTACATTAACTGGAGGTCTTCTGGAATCTGAGACTGAGCCGCGTGAGCTTTCTGCTGAGTTCATTTTTTGCTGTCTGGGTTTCCAGCATGCTGGGCTTCTTGTCACTTTCCCTGCATTGGATTTTCTTCTCGGTCAGCTCCCACCATGGGAGCTTTCACTGAATTGGGCTCCTGCTGTGCTTGGCCTCCACCTTGGGGGCAGCACCTAGGTTGTTCAAGCCAGGGTAAATCAGAGTCACAGCACAACAGATGTTGGGGGAGTGTGTAATTTCCTCAGTTCTGTTTCATCACAAAAATCTTGAAGTGACAGACCAGCGTTACAGCTCTTGGATGAATCAGTGTTACAGATCCATGTTATAGTTCAGTTTTATTAGAAAATAAAGGAAAATTTATCCCTGAGGTGTGAGGCCACGCTGACCTAAAAGATGCGAAGGACAGAGACAGAGAGAGAGAGCAGGAGAGAGAGAGAGAGACCCCCAACCCTTTGGTTCAAGATTTTATATGTTTTTTCTCCTCCCCCTGGGCCTGCCCTATGTAAATTGTGATAGCCAGGAGTACTGTTTGTTTTAACTGAAGTCCTCACTCAGGTCCTTAGATTTTCCTTTGTTCTCTTTTCTCAGGCTTTTCCCGTCCTTGTCTTTTAGCCACCACCTGTCTGGACTCCTTTTTCCTATTTTAACTACCTAATATATCCATCTAATCCTCTGTCATCCCCTTTTTCTCCTGCCTTTAATCTTTCCCAGCATCAGGTCTTTTCAAATGAGTGAGTTCTTCACATCAGGTGGCCAAAGAATTGGCTTCAGCATCAGTCCTTCCAATGAATATTCAGGACTTATTTCGTTTAGGTTGGGCTGGTTGGATCTTCTTGCTGTCCAAGGGATTCTCAAGAGTCTTCTTCAACATCATATTTCTAAAGCATCAATTCTTTGGCCTTCAGCTTTCTTTATGGTCCAACTCCCACATCCATACATGACTACTGAAAAACCATAGCTTTGGCAAAACGGATTTTGTCAGCAAAATAATGTCTCTGCTTTTTAATATGCTGTCTAGGTTGGTCATAGCTGTTCTTCCAAGGAGCAAGTGTCTTTGAATTTCATGGCTACAATCACCATCTGCAGTGATTTTGGAGCCCAAGAAAATAAAGTCTCTCACTGTTTCCCCATCAATTTGCCATGAAGTGATGTGACTTGATGGACGTGAGTCTCAGTGAACTCCAGGAGTTGGTGATGGACAGGGAGGCCTGCTGTGCTGCGATTCATGGGGTTGTAAAGAGTCGGACACGACTGAGCGACTGATCTGATCTGATCTGATCCGATGGGACCTAAAAGATGATGCTGTAAAAGTACTGTACTCAATATGCCAGCAAATTTGGAAAACTCAGCAGTGGCTAAAGAACTGGAAAAGGTCAGTTTTCATTCCAATCTCACAGAAAGGTAATGCCAAAGAATGCTCCAACTACCACATAATTGCACTCATCTCACATGCTAATAAAGTAATGCTCAAAATTCTCCAAGCCAGGCTTCAGCCAAAAAGCTGAAGTTCACGTTCATGGTTCACGTGAACCATGAACTTTCAGATGTTCAAGCTGGATTTAGAAAAGTCAGAGGAATCAGAGATCAAATTCCCAACATCCGTTGAATCATCGAAATAGCAAGAGTGTTCCAGAAAAATGTCTATTTCTGCTTTATTGACTATGCCAAAGTCTTTGATTGTGTGGACCACAACAAACTCTGGAAAATTCTGAAAGAGATGGGAATACCAGACCACCTGATCTGCCTCTTGAGAAATCTGTATGCAGTTAGAACTGGACATGGAACAACAGACTGGTTCCAAATAGGGAAAGGAACATGTCAAGGCTGTATACTGTCACCCTGCTTATTTAACGTATATGCAGTGTACAACATGAGAAATGCTGGGCTGGATGAAGCAAAAGCTTGAATCAAGATTGTCAGGAGAAATATCAATAACCTCAGATATGCAGTCGGCACCACCCTTATGGCAGAAAGTGAAGAAGAACTAAAGAACCTCTTGATGAAAGTGGAAGAGGAGAGTGAAAAAGTTGGCTTAAAGCTCAATATCAGAAAACTAAGATCATGGCATCTGGTCCCATCACTTCATAGCAAATAGATAGGGAAACAATGGAAACAGTGACAGACTTTATTATTTGGGGCTCCAAAATCACTGCAGATGGTGATTGCAGCAATGGAATTAAAAGGCACTTGCTCCTTGGAATAAAAATTATATTAAAAAGCAGAGACATTACTTTGCCAACAAATGTCTGTCTAGTCAAAGCTATGGTTTTTCCAGTAGTCATGTATGGATGTAAGAGTTGGACTATAAAGAAAGCTGAGTGCTGAGGATTTGATGCTTTTGAACTGTATTGTTGGAGAAGACTCCTGAGAGTCCCTTGGACTGCAAGGAGATCCATCCAGTCCATCCTAAAGTCCTGAGTGTTCATTGGAAGGACTGATGTTGAAGCTCAAAGTCCAAAACTTTGGCCACCTGATGCGAAGAGCTGACTCATTGAAAAAGGGCCTGATGCTGGGAAAGATTGAAGGCAGGAAGAGAAGGGGATGAAAGAGGATGAGATGGTGGGATGGCATCACTGACTCAATGGACATGAGTTTGAGTAAACTCAAAAGTTGACAATGGACAAGGAAGTCTGACCTGCTGCAATCCATGGGGTCTCAAAGTATTGGACATGACTGAGTGACTGAACTGAGCTGATGGGACCAGATGCCATCATTTTAGTTTTTGAATGTTGAGTTTTTAGACAACTTTTCACTCTCTGCTTTCACTTTCATCAAGAGGCTTTATAGTTCTTCTTCACTTTCTGCCATAAAGCCGATGTCATCTGTGTATCTGAGGTTATTTGTATTTCTCCTGACGATCTGGATTTCGGCTTGTGATTCATCCAGCCTGAAATTCACATCATGTATCCTGCATAGAAGTTAAATACGCAGGGGACAATATACAACCTTAACATACTCATTTCCTGGTTTGGAACCAGTCTGTTGTTCCATGTCCAATGCTAACTGTTGCCTCTTTACTTGCATACAGATTTCTCAGTAGGCAGGGAAGGTACTCTGGCATTCCCATCTTTTTAGACCGTTCCACAGTTTGTTGTGATCCACACAGTCAAAGGCTTTGGCATAGTCAATAAAGCAGAAGTAGATGTTTTCCTGGAACTCTCTTGGTTTTTTGATACTGGCAATTTGATCTCTTGTTCCACTGCCTTTTCTAAATCCAGCTTGAACATCTGGATGTTCATGTTTCATGTACTGTTGAAGCCTGCTTTGGAGAATTTGGGCCACTATTTTGCTAGCTTGTGAGATGAGTGCAATTGTGCAGTAGTTTGAACATTCTTTGGCATTGCCTTTCTTTGGGATTGGAATGAAAATTGACCTTTTCCCATCCTGTGGCCACTGTTGAGTTTTTCAAATTTTCTGGAATATTGAGTGCAGCACTTTGACAGTATCATCTTTTAGAATTTGAAATCTATCAATAGTAGCCAGATAATGATGGTGCATATTATGAATAAGTATATCTGTTCAGTTCAGTTGCTCAGTCATGTCCAACTCTTTGTGACCCCATGACCTCCAGCACATCAGGCTTCCCTGTCCATCACCAACTGCCATGGCTTACTCAAACTCTTGTCCATCGAGTCAGGTGATGCCATCCAACTATCTCATCCTCTGTCGTCTCCTTCTCCTCCTGCCTTCAATCTTCTCCAGCCTTCATTAGTAGAATATGATCTACTAATGTAACCAAAACATAGTATCTTACTTGTTATTTTGTTCATTATTAAAATATATTAATAATTTTAATATTTAATAAGAGTAAATGAGAAAGATTTCTCTTTTATAGTAATTAGAAAGCATTTTATATACATTTAACCTAAAAATGCCTACAAAGGGAATGAATTCAGGAAAAAAATTTTTACATAAACTTAGTATGTCTTTTCGGAGAAGGCAATGGCACCCCACTCCAGTACTTTTGCCTGGAAAATCCCATGGACGGAAGAGCCTGGTAGGCTGCAGGCCATGGGGTCACTGGAGTCGGACACAACTGAGTGACTTCACTTTCAATTTTCACTTTCTTGCGTTGGAGAAGGAAATGGCAACCCACTCCAGTGTTCCTGCCTGGAGAATCCCAGGGATGGCGGAGCCTGGAGGGCTGCTGTCTATGGGGTCGCACAGAGTCGGACACGACTGAAGCGACTTAGCAGCAGCAGCAGCAGCAGTATGTCTTTTTGGCACATCTCTTAAATTTACTTTGTACCAAACTATGCCAAAGGAATGGAGGGTTTTGTTTGTTTAGAGCAGAGTGCTTAGCTATTTATTAGGGTATGAATGCCAAATTCTATTTTTTGATGTAATAGTGATATCAATGATTGTATCAGTTTTCAATTTCTGCATAATAAATCACCACACATTTAGTAACTTAAAATAACATATATTTATGATCTTACCATCTGTGGGCCTGGCATCTGGCATGACTAAACTGAGCCCTTTGTTCAAGATTTCTCAAAGCTGTTTCTAGGACTGTGGCTTCATATAGAATCCAGTATCCTCTTCAGGTTCATGTCTTTGTTGCTTAGAATTTTCTTGTAACCATAGAACTCATGGTGATATGATTTCTCAGCACCTGGGACTGAGTTAGTTGTTGAGTCTCCTCAAGTCTTATTTCAAAGACATTATCTAATATGTCAGGCCCATCCAGAATAAACTCTCTATTGATTAAGCCAAATTCAGCAGATTAGAGATATTAATTTTATCTGCACAATCCTACCTGCATAGCCTATTCCTTTTGTCATATGCTGTAGCCATATTCCATTAGAAGGAATTTATAAGTCTCACTCACAATCCAGGGGAGGGTATCATATAATGGCAAGGCCATTGAGGATCATCACTGACTGCCACAATGAAGAAGATAGCAATAAATTTGGTTTGTGCATTTTTTTGTTGTCAGTAATTTTTAATTCACTCCATATAGTCAACTAAACTTTACAGAGCAATCACTAGGCAGGCTTCTAATTGTTGGAGACACTGCAGTGAACACAATGGATCAACTTCCTGCACTCGGAGTTTACATTCTATTTGATAAGGTATGATAAATGCATTGATGCTTGACATGAAATCAGATAATAAAGAAAGCTGTGAAGAAAACGAAAACAGTGTATGTGATTAAAGAGTTACAGGGGTGATGTTATTTCAGATAAGACAGACTGGAAATGCCACTATGGAGAGCAGTATTTCAGCACTGACTTGAAAGAAATAAGAGTGTGTGGGCGTATAGCCAAACATATTCCTGGTAGAGAGAACAGCAAGAAAGGCTGCAAAGCAGAAGTGTTGTTGGGAATAGTAGGGAGGCCAGGGAAATGGCCAAAATGAGGAGAAAAATGTAGGAGATGATGCCAAGGATTTCTTCAGGGATATGATAATGAAAAACCAAAGGAGACCTGTTATTTATTTTACCCATTATAGAAATGCATGTGTGTGTGTGTGTGTGTGTAGAGGGTGTTGAATCAAGGAGTAAAGGGAGAGACATTTTATTTCTGGTCTTTGAATTGGAATCTTGTTGTCATGTAAGAATATATTTTAAGGAGCAAGAAAGAAACTATAAAATATTTTTTTATCAAATGCAATATTTGAAGCAAGAGATCAGGGTATTTGTTGTCACAAAGACAGTGAATAAAGACAGTTATAGTTTCTTGAAAATCATTCACAAAAGAATGATTTTAATAGTCTGGAGTTCTCAAAACACTCAAACATTTCCTCTGGATTATGTTCCTCTGTCTTTCTATATCTTTACATTCTAGAATATCATCAGCTTTGTACTATAATTGATCTTCATAAAGACACAATTCATTTTCCTTTATCTGTCATGGATCGATCTATAATCCATTCCTGGATGACTCATAACACAATTAGAAGTAGCATAAATTTAGATAAGAGAGAATATATTAATCAGGATTCAAGATGACAAGTTTTCACCATCATATCATTTATGAAGGAAGATGAGAATGGAACATATTTTTTATCTATAAAACTCTACTGTATGATATTCACTAATAGAAAATGTCCTTTGTAGTGTATACTTTGTTACTATTATTTTTATTTCATATCAGATTTTAAGCTCTTATCTTCTTAGGAAAGTTTATAAATATTTGATAAGTTTTTCTGCAGAGAACTATTTTTAGTTTTAATATTGTTTTTGCTTGCCAACCAGCTAGTAAATCCAGCTTTTATCCTACAGTGAACCAATATAAATGACGTGAAGCCAACAGTGGGATTTTGGCATAAGGACAGTTTATCTAGTTTTCAATAGACTTTAAACAAATATTGTTAAAATGCTAACTTTAGAATATAATAAGTATTTAGTGTGAAAATAGTTCATATATAATTTTAGGATTCAATGGAACAGAAAGAAGTATGAGCTGGTTCTAAGGAAGTTCCCAGCCAGTGCTCTGTCAATGAACCTGTAAAACCCAACAATATATTAACAAGAGAATATTCCTATTTAGGATATTTCTGAAGGAAATGTCAACAATGCAATTTAGAGAGTGTCATAGGATAATTTGAACTCACGATGAATAAAACACTCATGCTATGTGCTAAGTTGCTTTAGTCGTGTCCGACTCTTTAGACTGTATGGACTGTAGCCCACCAGGCTCCTCTGTCCAAGGGATTCTCCAGGCAAGGATACTGGAACGGGTTGCCAAGCTCTCCTCCAAGGAATCTTCCCCACCCAGGGAATGAACCCGCATCTCTCTATCTCCTGTATTCGTAGGCAGGTTCTTTACCACTAGCGGCACCTGGGAAGCCCCTGTGATCACCTCTGTGTACCAATATGCCAAGCACTCCTATTGAGCCACTCATTTTGGGGAGATGCTGCAGAGGCTTTTATTTTGAAATTGAAAGACAGAAACCCCATAGGTACTCCAGGCCCTGTATTAGAGCAACTCCCCTACATTTTACATTGTATAATTCCTTGGACTTAAGCACTTTTGCCCTATACATGTAAGTTTGGATCTTCATATACAATGGTTGCTGTATTAGTTTGGTGGAGGAATATCCGAATTATGCAAAATACAAAGTCATATGAAAAAATGTATGAGATACATTTAAGCCACAAATTCCTTCATTGAATCCACCTGACTTCTCCCAAATAGCACATATGACCATCTTAATTTCGCATATTTTCTGAATATCTTGATGCTTATTACATTCATACATATACATATTAACACATATACACACATGCAACATATATATATTTATTTGAAGTTTATAGTTAAAAACATAGATAAGATTAAGTGTCCTACTAATACTATTATATATTATTTTATATGTTAATATTTCACAAGCCAGAAAAAGTAGTATTTGCGTGAAAACATATGCTAGTACCAGAAAAATTCATTTTTCTACAATTCAAACTGAAGCTTGGAAGAAATTGTCTTATTACTTAATTTTATTTAAATCATCTTATACATTGAAACTGTAAGAATTTTTATTTCATAATTCAGAATCTAAATTCCTACTTAGCCTATAATTGTCTTATTTTATCAATTATGGCAATATCTGTCTTGTAATCAATATCTTTATGCCACATTCAGTGTGAGTATTGGCATATTTAATTAAGATCTACCATCCAGCAATTTTTCTACTTGTTTCAATTTATCTTTTTCCTTTTTGTGCCTTCCCTTAGGCTAACTGACCATTTTTCTGGATTGTGCTTTATTTCCTCCATTAAGTTATATGTATATATCTTGTTGTTGTTAAATATTTTAATGGTGCCCTAAGGCTAATAATATATATGCTTAATTATTCATAGTTTGCCTTCAAAAAATGTTAATACCACTTCACATGTAGTGTAATATTAGAACTATATATTTCTAATTCCTTCCTCCTATTCTTTGTGCTGTTATTGTAATATTGTCTTAAATATTACATAAACACACAATACAGTAATGCCATTTTAAATGAGAAAAAAATAATGAATTTCACTGTACCATCATCTTTACACTTCCAGTGCTATTCATTTCATTTTATATGTGCAAATTCTGATATGGTATTCCTGCCTGAAGAAAATCCCTTTAGTATTTTTAACAGAATAGGTATGTTGGTAATTAATTCTCACAGTTTTGGTTTTGTCTGAGAAAATCATTAGTTTCATTCATTCACATCAAAAATGTTAGATAATAATTAAATTATTTTACATTAATCTTAAATATTATTAAAGATAGACATAATACAGAGTATTTTTCTCTGTTGGATTTTAATAGTTGAGATTATAAAGGGTTATAACTTTCTGATAAGTGATAAATAGCTATATTAAACTATATTTTTCTTTTGAAACTTTATATTAAGAGGATTCTCTATCTTATATCCCAAGTGGTAATTTTACTGGTTATTTCTGAACTGCTATCCAAAAAAGCTTATGCTCACTTACCAATGTACTAATTCTATCTCATAGCTCCTGGCTTCCCTATTCTTCAATGCTTAGCATCAGCATTTAATTTGTAAATGATTTTTCTATGAAACACACACATATGTGTGTATATATAATCATTATACAATATTAAACACACACATACATGTGTGTGTATATATATATATGTATATGTGTGTTTATACATATAAATAAAATAAACATAAGCAAAATTTATAGTTTATACATATAAACTAAAAATAGACATAAGCAAAATCCACATATGTTTTATGTTTGGGCAAATCACTCCAGTACTTTTGCCTGAAAAATTCCATGGATGGGGGAGCCTGGTAGACTACAGTCCATGGGGTCGCAAAGAGTTGGAAATGACTGAGCAACTTCACTTCACTTTATTTATATAAATATATAAATATATATATATACACACACATATATATATATTCTCATGTCTATCTTTAATCATGTATAAGATTTTATGTAAAATATTTTAATTATTATTTAACTTTTTTTGTAATCTTTTCAATATATGTCTTTGAAAGAAAAAAATGTCTAGATTTTATAGACTGTTGAAGAATAAAATGCTGAAGTATGAGTTCCATTATTGTGCATAATATCCTACTATCCATTGCTTCTAAATTTCTGAAGGATAAATCAAAGTAACAGTAGAACATATAGAGTTTTTAAGAAGGCAGTTTAAATTTGTACTTTATTAGCATTTCTATTTTGGGGCAATTTATAATTTTCAGTTCAGAGTGACGTTTCTAGTGGTAAAAGATACTGAAATTACACTACTATTAAGTGTAATATATGTATATGGTATAAGATAAATGATTTTCCTAATCATTGATAAAAGACTTACTTTTGATGAATATATATTAGAGGGTATAAAGGGTAAAAACACATAATTTATCTTTCTGATTTTCAGTTCTTTTAAAAACACAGAATTTAGTATAACAATGTATCACTTATCAAGAAGCTATAAGCCTTTTGAAAGGTTGTTGTTGAATCACGCGAATACACCGGGATTCTTGGCCCCCGGAGGAGAAGAATTCAATCCGGGGCCAGAGACGAGGCTTGATCGCTCAGAGCTTTTGTGTAATAAAGTTTTATTAAAGTATAAAGGAGATAGAGAAAGCTTCTGACATAGGCATCAGAAGGGGGCAGAAAGAGTACCCCGTTGCTAGTCTTCAGCTGGATGTTATATAGTCACTAGCAGTCTGTTAATGAAAGAAAGGAACATCTTATAATTCAGAATAGCACCAGGCCCCTCGCCCATAAGATGCATTTTGGGATAATCTTGGGCCATAAAATAATTAACTTGAATCTTAAAGAAGGGCAGACCACCATACAAATAGTTTCATTTACATAGATTAGGGGAACAATATCTGAGTATGACATACTGGTTTGTCAAGTAGGTTTTGGGCCCAGAGGCGGAACCGACTTGGAGACCGAGTTTGGGGTAAAGGCGTAGTACATTAGCATAGCTTAAGACAAACATTTCCATAAGAAAAAGGCATTGGTTATCTCTAGGCTCAAGAATAGCTAACTTCAGGTGAAACCAGGTGTCATTATGGCAACACAGTATTTTAAGAGAAACCTCTCTTTAAATTTGTATAGAGAAGGAAAAAAATATTGCTAGTTTGTTTCCTCCTGCCGCTTAAGAGAGATAAAAATGTCTGACACTTGCAGGCTATTTCCTCCATTTGGAGACCCCTGGCCTTCCTGCCTGTTACCCTCTCACTTTGTAATCTTAAGTTTTGAACCAGCTGAAATACCAACACAGAAAAATACTCTCTATGTTTTCAGAATTAGGAATTCAGAAAGCATGAATAAAACATCCATTTTATGCACATTTCCATCCTTTTGAGACATTGTTTAGAATAAATATATTTTCAGTCAGTACAAAAACTAATTAGAAGACATTACATAAAATACTCAGGTGAGGTACAATATATAGTATTAAGAAAACAAAGGGTATTTGAACTTTTAAAACTAATCAATAGCTAATTTTTCTTGATGAAGGTAAAAGAGAGTGGAAAAGCTGGCTTAAAACTCAACATTCAAAAAATGAAGATGATGGCATCCAGTCCTATCACTTCATGGCATGTAAATGGGGAAAACGTGGAAATAGTGTCAGATTTCACTTTCTTGGATTCCCAAATCAATGCAGATGGTGACTGTAGCCAAGAAATTAAAAGACACTTGCTCTTTGGAAGAAGAGCTATGACAAACTTAGTGTATTGAGAAGTGGAGACATCACTTTGCTGACAAAGGTCCATATAGTCAAAGCTATGGTTTTTTTCAGTAGTCATGTATGGTTGTGAGAGTTGAACATTAAAGAAGGGAGAGGACCGAAGAACTGATGCTTTTGAACTGTGGTACTAGAGAAGACTCTTAAGAGTCCCTTGGACTGCAAGGAGATCAAACCAGTCCATTCTAAAGAAAATCAGTCCTGAATATTCATTGGAAGGACTGATACTGAAGCTGGAACTCCAATACTTTGGCCACCTGATGCAAAGAACTGACTCCTTGGGAGACTATGATGCTGGGAAAGATTGAAGGCAGAGGAGAAGGGGATGACAGAGGATGAGATGGGTTGGATGGCATCACTGACTCTATGGACATGAGTTTGAGCAAGCTCTGGGAGTTGGTGATGGACAGGGAAGCCTTGTGTGCTGCAGTCCATGGGGTGGCAAAGAGTCAGACACACTGAGTGACTGGACTGAACTGATGTAAATGATGTTAAACAGAAAGAAAATTGGAGTGATTTTATTATTTGAGTTTACAATGAGTTGTAAAGCAGTGGAGACAACTCACAACATTAGCAAACAAACATACAATGCAGTGGTGGCTCAAGAAGTTTTCAAAGAATATGAGAGCCTTGAAGATGAGGAGTGTAGTGCCCAGCCACTGGAAGCTGACAACAACTGAGAGCCATCATCGAAACTGATCCTCTTACAACTACTTGAGAAGTTGCTCAAGAACTCAACATTGGACCATTCTATGGTCATTGGCATTGGAAACAAATTGGAAAGGTGAAAAATCTCAATAAGTGGGTGCCTCATGAACTGACCAAAAATCAAAAGAAGTGGTCATTGTGAAGTGTCATCTTTTCTTATTCTATGCAGCAACAATGAGCTGTTTCTTGTCTGACTGTGACATGTGATGAAAAGTGGATTTTGTATGACAACCAGCAATGACCAGCTCAGTGGTTGGACCAAAAAAAACTTCAAATCTTCCCAAAGTCAAATTTGCACCAGAAAAAGGTCATGGTCACTGTTTGGTGGTCTACTACCCTCCTGATCCATTACAGTTTTCTGAATCCTGGTAAAACCATTACATCTGAGAAGTATGCTCGTAAAATTGATGGGATGCACTGAAAACTGCAACGCCTGGCATTGGTCAACGGAAATGGCCCAGTTCTCCACAATGCCCAACCACATGTGGCACAACCAAAGATTCAGAAGTTGAATGAATTGGCCTAAGTTTTATCTGCCATGTTCATCTGACCTCTCTTCAACTGACAACCACTTCTTCAAGCATCTCCACAATATTTTGCAGGGAAAATGCTTCCACAACTAATAGGAGGCAGAAAATGCTTTTCAAGAGTTTGTCAAATCCCAAAACATGGATTTTTTACGCTATAACAATAAACAAATTCATTTCTATTTGGCAAAAATATGTTGATTGCAATGGTTCCTATTTTGATTAATAAAGATGTGTTTGAGCCTAGTTATAATGATTCAAAATTCATGATTGAAACCATAATTATGTTTGCACCAACCTAACATAAAGCACACATCTCTTCTTACCTTTACTCCAAAAGGTTTCTCACAAGGAAATAAAGCAATCAGTACCATAATCAGGAAAATAAATCCTATTTTGTTATCCCTAGAGAACTGGCTCATATGCCAAGGAAAACCTGCAGATATTTAGGTTTTCACCTGTGAATATAAATATTTGATAAAGATAGAGAATTAAAAAAAAAAAAGCTGACTCCTCTCTAGTCATTAAAATTCTGCAGAAATTTCTAAACCCATGTAACTGTGACTTAAATAAATCTTGCATTAAACTGTTTTAAAAATTGAAAAAATAAAAACTCCTGTCCTAAAAGATCAGCATTTTACATTGTGATACTGCTTGGGAAATTAAAAATAAACTGCCACTAAAGTGAATTTTAATTATTACTAATATGTTCACTTTGTAGCAAATAACTGCATATTTAGTATGGCTGAATAGTTTACATAGTGGGATGGTATGAATGTCTACACAGTTTATAATCAACATGAAACAAAATGACTTAAACAGAGAATTACTTTCATCTCAATTTCCTCTCTTCGGTGACCTGTTTCAAATGCTTAATATTTATACTTACTGCAACTACTATATTATACCCCAAATTATACTAAGGCATGTTAGAGCAATAAGGTGATTATATTTTTCACTATTATAAATAATACTGCAACATTTTAAAAGTACTAATACTTCAATTATTTTATTGCAAAAATTAATTGCTGGATTAAAGTACTTATAAAGTTCTTGATACTTCCATATTCTCTTTGAAATGACTCCACTATGTTTAATATTCATCATAATATATATACCCCATCAATTAGTTTGTGATGTGATATATGATTTATGTTGCTCAGTCGTGTCTGACCCTTATGATCCCACGGACTGTAGCCCACCGGACTCCCTTACCCAAGGGATCTTCCCGACCCAGGGATCAAACTTGGGTCTTGTACATTGCAGGCAGAGCCATCAGGGAAGTCCATTTTTAATATTCACTATAATATGTGTACCCCACAAATTAATTTAGATGGGTAAAATATTTTAAACTAATGAATATTTTAAATTAAAAGTCAACAGGTGGTTGGTTGCAGGTACATGTACAGTTTCTGAGGAGGCAGATTAAATTGAAGAGTTGAAGCAATTTTTTTAGACAAATCAAAGAAAAAATGAGAATTCACTCATCACTTGTTAAATGTTACATGCTATGTTATAATAACATAGGTTTATTTTATTGATCGTATATGGTATAAGATTGTTCAGCTTTCTAATTCAACTTGCCTGTGTAAAATATCTTCACTGAAGAGAGAGGAATCATATCATTTTCCTTAATTTACCAAAATCTATGACCTGTTATTTTTTAATATCCAGAAATGTTTTAAAACTACATGATTCCATTAAAAAGTAAATAATAATCCTTAAAGTATACTTATGTGTCTATTATGTCTTTTATCATATTATTTAGCTATTTTTCTTATTATGGATTATTTAAAACATATATTTATTAGTTGCAAATTACTATTTCTAAGGTGAGACACTGATGTTCTGTGAACAGATTTGTTTGTAATATACAAGACAAGCAAAAATGATGTCTTTTCTACCTTTTTGATAGAAGAGACTCAGTAATCAACAGGTGATTATAGAAAGAAATCCATAAATATTTATTAACTTATATTTTCAATCAATTTTTAAAAACTGAATCCAGACAAAATTCGTGCTTAACTCATTAGAAAAAATGTAGAGAAACTTCATTTCCAAAACAACTCTTTATTTAAAGAAAATCTTTGTTAAAAAAAAGTTGGTTCTAATGCTGCAAGAAAACAACAAAAAGAAAGTTCCTCTAAAAGTTAGAAAAATATAAAGATATTCATCCTCATATAATTGTCATTTTTATACTACAAGAAGTATAGAAACAAAAGGTGAATACAGAAGTCACAGAAATAAATACCTCACAGTGAATAATTGTATAAATAGTCTGAGAAATACCTACATTCTATACACACAGAAAGCATATTTATAATAAGTGATTTTTAGTTACAACTGTAGACACTTCCCCAAATTTAAAATGTAACTAATAGGATTTAACTCATTACATTTATTTGGTTACTTACTATTCACTACATTTAAATAAGTGATTTTATGGAATTCTATCATTTTATGTATTATTTTCTATTTTCTTTGAGTAAGATTTACATTTTATTATTGGAAACTATGACTGCACTCTTATAAAATACCTGACACTGAAATAAATGCTTGAAGTTGATTGAAGTAACAGGTTTTTAAAATCATTTTTATTTGTGATTCATGTATCTTCTTATTTTACTTATAAATAATCAGATCAGATCAGATCAGATCAGTCGCTCAGTCGTGTCCTACTCTTTGCGACCCCATAAATTGCAGCACGCCAGGCCTCCCTGTCTGTCACCAGCTCCCAGAGTTCACTCAGACTCAACTCCATCGAGTCAGTGATGCCATCCAGCCATCTCATCCTCTGTCGTCCCCTTCTCCTCTTGCCCCCAATCCCTCCCAGCACCAGAGTCTTTTCCAATGAGTCAACTCTTCGCATGAGGTGGCCAAAGTACTGGAGTTTCAGCTTTAGCATCATTCCTTCCAAAGACATCCCAGGACTGATCTCCTTTAGAATGGACTGGCTGGATCTCCTTGCAGTCCAAGGGACTCTCAAGAGTCTTCTCCAACACCACAGTTCAAAAGCATCAATTCTTCCGCACTCAGCCTTCTTCACAGTCCAACTCTCACATCCATACATGACCACAGGAAAAACCATAGCCTTGACTAGATGAACCTTTGTTGGCAAAGTAATGTCTCTGCTTTTGAATATGCTGTCTAGGTTGGTCATAACTTTCCTTCCAAGGAGAAAGCGTCTTTTCATTTCATGGCTGCAGTCACCATCTGCAGTGATTTTGGAGCCCAAAAAAATAAAGTCTGACACTGTTTCCACTGTTTCCCCATCTATTTCCCATGACGTGATGGGACCGGATGCCATGGTCTTCGTTTTCTGAATGTTGAGCTGTAAGCCAACTTTTTCATTCTCCACTTTCACTTTCATCAAGAGGCTTTTGAGTTCCTCTTCACTTTCTGCCATAAGGGTGGTGTCATCTGCATATCTGAGGTTGTTGATATTTCTCCCGGCAATCTTGATTCTGGCTTGTGCTTCTTCCAGTCCAGCGTTTCTCATGATGTACTCTGCATATAAGTTAAATAAACAGGGTGACAATATACAGCCTTGACGTACTCCTTTTCCTATTTGGAACCAGTCTGTTGTTCCATGTCCAGTTCTAACTGTTGCTTTCTGACCTGTATACAAATTTATCAAGAGGCAGGTCAGATGGTCTGGTATTCCCATCTCTTTCATAATTTCCCACAGTTTATTGTGATCCACACAGTCAAAGGCTTTGGCATAGTCAATAAAGCAGAAATAGATGTTTTTCTGGAACTCTCTTGCTTTTTCTATGATCCAGCGGATGTTGGCAATTTGATCTCTGGTTCCTCTGCCTTTTCTAAAACCAAAAATATATATAGACAATACAGAAATATTTAACTAATTTGTTAATTTTTGTTATTTTTTCACTGATAATTGATAAGCTTAAGCATGGTTAGTTTTGGGGGCATTTTTATAATTTCTTCTCTGAATCATTTGTTTACTTATCGACCAGCTTTTTTGTATTTTGCTTTTTAATCCAGATATTTAGTTTTTAAAACACATTATTTGAAAATATTGGGGCTACTTATTTTTCCAGTTGCTTTTCTCTTACTTTCACTTATGATATTCCACTTTAATATTTAGTATGTCTTCTGCCAATAAAGAGCAATTTAATAGCATATAAGTGGCTCTATACATTCCACAGATTATTCTGATTTTCAAAATTATTTTCTAAAAACTAGGCTAATATTTATGTATATAATTATCACTTCAGTTCATATTTATTTCTCTATCAGTACAATTATGTCTCATAATAAATTATACTTGACAAATGACATGTAAGTTATATATAACATTGATTTTTAACAGAGTAAAATTGCATTTGAGATATTTATCTTAAAAATATGTTCATGACATATTTCACTAACACTTTAAGCATACATAACTTAATATTTAAAGACTACTTCACATTCATGATTTATTTACAAGATCTGATTCTGAAGCCTTTCAGTAACATGTTAGATTAATTTGAATTCCCTCAAAGTAAATCAAAAGCCTAGTAAATATTTCCATATGTAAATTGACCCATAAGAAACTCTAAAATCCAAAATATTAATCATGCTCTTAAAAAAAGCTGAATGTACAAACAGAAAACCAAATTATAATATATATTTACGTAGACAAGTTGATGGGGTGGAATAAATGTTGACATTTCATTTAAGATAAATAGGTGAAACATTGCAAAATCACCCAGTAACAAAGATACAGAGGTTTTATGAAAATCTAATTTGTTTTAGTGGTTTTTTTTTTTTTTTTTTTTTTTCCAAAGAACTGAGTGACACTGGGAAGAAAGAAGTATCATAGAGAAAATTTTGCATGCTATTTTCATATTTCCTTGCTTCATGATAGCAATGTTGGAGGTTACCTACTTCACCCACAAATATGCACTAATATTCCATAAATGTTGTTAGCCTGGCAGTCATTTCTCAGAAACTTCCAGGAATGAGAATCACATACTACACTAAGATTGCTACTTCAGTACTGTCTTCTTAAGGATTTTAAAATTTTGGTTGCCAAAGATTTATTATGCTTAACTCACTGCCCACAATTTTCTATAGAATTCTCCCCAGTGTGAAGTCTTCATGTGCTTTCCTTTGCAAAATGTAGGTGATGGTAAACTTTACAAGATCGATGTGAATATTAAGACTTCATGGATGTGAAGTTCTTAGAAGACTGAGCAATGGAAGGTGCAGCAGGGACTGTGGTGACAAAATCTGATCTCTTTCTTGACGTTGGGTCTGGGTCTTCTCCCAGGGTTGGGTCTGTTGCAGGCAAATGGGTTAGAGCTTCAGCTCTCACTGGAATTTGCCCCAGATCATAGGGATCAACCTCACTAAGGGCTCATTGAGGGCTTTCCTGGTGGCTCAGATGGAAAAGGATCTGCCTGCCACGTTGGGAGACCCAGGTTCCATCCTAGGGTTGGGAAGATCCTGTGGAGAAGGAATGGCTACCTGCTCCATTGTTCTTGCCCAAGAATCCCATGGAGAGAGGAGTCTGTCGGGTTACAGTCCATGGGGTCACAAAGAGTGGGACATAGCTGAGCAACTCTCACTTCACAACCTCACTGAAAATTGTGCTGGAAGCAGCTTCTGCTGACTGCAAGACGTCATTTGTCAAATACTGAAGAACTTTGCTACCCTGCAGCTAAACTTAGGGTAGAATTAAATCAGCCCAAAACTTAGAGCTTTTTTGCTGTTTTTTGATCTTTTGAGGATCTGGTTTAACAGCACACCATGAGACATAAGCCTTACATAAGGAAGTGAAATATCATCTCATTCTGATACAACGCTGAACAGCCATCCTGGATCTACAGTCTCTGACTGGATCAGCCAAGGACTCATCTGCCACCAAGTTTCAGGTCAATTTCTCCCTCTTTGCAGGCTTGGTTGCTCATATCCTGACAGGGTTATCTTTTGGACATGCCCCGATATATTTTTTGCAAACAATTCTCTGTTAAGTGTGTGTTTTCCAGAAAATCAATATTTTGGGTACCAGAACCTAAAATGAGAATACAGAATGACAGCTCTCAATGGTTCTCCAGCCTTTACATGTAGAGAAGAACTGCCTGCATGTGTGCTCAGACACTACAGTCCTGTCCAACTCTTTGTGACCCTATGGACTGTAGCCCGCCAGGCTCCTCTATATAAGAGATTATTTAGGCAAGAATACTGCAGTGGGTTGCCATTCCTTCCTCTAGGGATCTTCCCGACCCAGGGATCCAATTTGAGTCTCCTTCAGCTCCTGTACTGTAGGTGGATTCTTTACCACTTAGCCACAGGGGAAACCTGTCATGAAGACCTCCTTGTTGGTAATAAGAAGTTTAACGGCCCTTACCATGCTGGAACTGGAACTCTTTCAGCTTTAGTTTATTCTCACATATTCTACAAGTGTTCTTTCTAATATATCCACAAAAATTCTCAGCCTTACATTCAGCTCAGTTCAGTCACTCAGTCGTCTCTGACTTTTTGTGATCTCATGGACTTCAGCACACCAGGCTTCCCTGTCCATCACCAGCTCTTGGAACTTGCTCAAACTCATGTCCATTGAGCTGGTGATGCCATCCAACTATCTCATCTTCTGTCATTCCCTTCTCTACCTGCCTTCAATCTTTCCCAGCATCAGGGTCTTTTCCAATGAGTCAGTTCTTCCCATCAGATGGTGAAAGTATTGGAACTTCATCTTCAGCATCAGTCCTTCCAATGAATGTTCAGGACTGATTTCCTTGAGGACTGACTGGTTGGATCTCCTTGGAGTCCAAGGGACTCTCAAGAGTCTTCTCCAAAGCAACGGTTCAAAAGCATCAATTCTTCAACTCTTAGCTTTCTTTGTGGTTCAACTCTCACATTCATACCTGACTACTGGAAAAACTATTGCTTTGACTTGGCAGACCTTTGTTGGTAAAGTAATGTTTCTGTTTTTAATGTGCTGTCTAAGTTGGTCATAACTTTTCTTTCAAGGAGCAAGCATCTTTTAATTTCATGGCTGCAGTCACCATCTGCAGTGAATTTGGAGCCCAAGAAAATAAAATTTCTCACTGATTCCATTGTTTCCCCATCTATTTGCCATGAAGTGATGGGACCAGATGCCATGATCTTAGTTTTTTGAATGGTGAGTTTTAAGCCTACTTTTTCACTCTCCTCTTTCACTTTCATCAAGAGGCTCTTTAGTTCCTCTTAGCTTTCTGCCATAAGGAGTGTGCCATCTGTATATCTGAGGTTATTGATATTTCTACCTGCATTCTTGATTCCAGCTTCTGCTTCATCCAGTCTGGCATTTTGCATGATGTACTCTGCATATAAGTTAAATAAGCAGGGTGACAATATGCAGCTTTGATGTACTCCTTTCCCAGTTTGAAACCGGGTCTTTGTTCCATGTCCAGTTCTAACTGTTGCTTCTTGACCTGAAAATAGATTTCTAAGGAGGCAGGTAAGGTGGTCTGGTATTCCTATCTCTTTAAGAATTTTCCAGTTTGTTGTGATCCACAACCTTATATAAGTGATTGCAAATTACATTTTTAACCATTTTAATTCTCTTGCTCAACACTTCCATTTTAATTATAGTCATATTTTTTAAATTTCAAAGAGCTTCATTTTTATTAGATGTGCTTTTTTCTTAATGTTGTCAAATCTACTAGATATAATTTAAATGCTTTCTTCTAATTTCTGGATTATTACTACATCCACAGTGTTAAGTATTCACATTGGTTTCCCATTTATGCTGTTCATTTGTGCAGCAAATATTTATCTAAGTAATATTATATATGCTTTAAATAGGAATAAATAAATAAACATTAATTATTGCCCTTTTAGGTGGTACTTTCAAGTTTTATCTTCGGATTTTCACTTATTTAATCTGAATTAAATATTAAATTAATTCATAAAATTAGCTTGATGTGTTTATTCTAATGTGCTGATCTCAGTAAGTGTCTTCCTTCTTGCGGAGGCTGAATGGTGGCTCTCCATCACTTGGGTAGCATGTAAGTGGAAGGGGTTCACAGAGCTGCCTGTATTCAGGCTTTCTGCACAGCACTCCAACTGTTTTCTTCTATGAATTGCTTGGGCTCTGTATTTGGCAAATACTGTTTACAAAACCCTATCTTCTTTCAATACTTTCTCATTTACTAGTAATATGGCTTCAGGTTTAACAGCATTATTATTAATTTAGTCAAACACATTGTAATTAATGACTGGGCTTCCCCGATGACTCAGTGGTAAAGAACTTACCTGCAATGCCAGAGACGTGGGCTTGATCCCTGGGTTGGGAAGATCCCCTGGAGAAAAAATGGCAGCCCATTCCAGTATTCTTGCCTGGAAAATCCCACGGACAGAGGAGCCTGGTGGGCTACAGTCCATGGGGTAAAAAGAATCAGACACAACTTAACAACTAAATCACCACCACGATTGTAATCAATCATATACACAATATCACCTTTGTGGTTGCTAAAGCCCTGACATTTATTAATATGTTTTTAGAAATTTGGAAGATGTGAGCATGATTTTTAGAAGCATGAAAATAATTTTCAATAATGCAGCTTATATAGAAAACTGTTATATTTTATATTATCTAGGATGCATTTAATATATTGAGTAATGTTGCTTGGTGATATTGGATTATTGAAATGAGTATTTCAGAAACTTATATTGACTATCAAAACTATGTTATCTACCAATTTAATATTTATTCAATTTACTACTAGTAGACCTGTACCTAGTAGATATGCCCTACTAGGCACAAAAATGACATTGACCTATTGACTAAAGTCTTGTCATTTCAAAACAACTAGTGAAATAGTAGATTATTTAAATAGCAATAAGGTAGCAAATTTAAATTTTAGTTATGCAAAATTTTTATTGTTGTTGTTTAGTCACTAAGTTGTCTCGATTCTCTGTGATCCTATGGACTGTAGCACACCAGGCTTCTCTATCCATGGGATTTCCCAGGCAAGAAAAATGGAGAGGATTGCCATTTCCTTCTCCAGGAGGTCTTTCTAACCCGGGGACTGAACCTGTGTCTCCTGTTTGGCAGGTGGATTCTTTAGCATTGAGCCACCTGTGAAGCCCTACTCAGAATTTAAAACTATTTAACAACTATGTAACTATAAATACAAATATATATACATCAAGTTAAAATTTAAAAACACAGTACATATACATTATTCATTAAGTATGATTCTCAAATCTACAAATAATATGTATATTCTTTGAAAATATTATAACTGAAACAGATAATTATATATTTGGTAGAATCAATATACATGGGGGTTGGGATTCCAATCCCTATATAGTTGTAAATCTACATATAAATTTTGACTCTTCCCAAACTTAAAACTAATAATCTACTGTTGACTGGAAGTCTTAGAGACACCATAAACTGTCAATTAACACTATTTTGTATGTTAACTGTACTACATACTGTATTTGTGCAATAAGTAAGCTATAGGAAATAAAATGTTATTAAATATCATAAGGAGAGAAAATGCATATATAGTAATGTATTGGTTTTATCAATTTGTTGTTTATATCATCTATTTACAAGATCAGTTGTCTGTCAGAACCTACATCAATATTGTCTTAATAAAACACTGTCATGTTATATGTATATCTAACACTATATATGAAAAATGAAAAGATAATGATAATGTGCAAAAGAAATTCATGCTTATAGGTATAAATGTATTCATACATTGATAAGGAAGGAGCAGCAATATGATTGGTTTGTGGTAGCCTAGTATAACCCATATGATTGCTTCACTGTAGGCTAGTCTATATATTAATGCACAGATCATTATACATTTTTATGGCATACAGTATTAACTCATATTCATAATACAGTATTAGAAATATTGTTATATTAAATAAAGCACTCGTCTGTGATGGTAGACTGATAGTTTTTCCACTGTGAGAGAGACTGGCATACTGTATGCTAATATAATTCTTTGAAAGCAAAATTTTGAAACAGTAAGAAAACTAACATGTTACTAATTTTATGTTATCACTACCCTTATGTCTATGTAAGGATAGATAAATAGCTTCATATATTCAGTGCATTCATCACAAACCTTTTTAAACATTTTTTCAATATTTCAAAAATATGTGGTTCATCTGTAAGTTTTTTTTTAATTGTCTCAGTTCTCTGCCAAATTTTCCCATGTATTTGTTTTTAAAAATTATAATATAAATAGACCTGTGCAGTTCAAATCTGTGTTGTTCAGAGTCAACTGTGAATCTGAATAATAATTTTCATACCTTGTTGAATATATTACTAAATTCCAGGAAAAATACTAACTAAATTATATATACAATAATATAATTTAAAAGGGGTAGTTATAAAAAAAGAAAAATTATATTGCTTTTTAAAAATGTGCTTACTACTAATAGTACTACTACGAAAGAGTTGTCATATCTGTCTCTACCCAAAATAGAAAACTATGCAGAAAGTTTTCATATAGTTCAAAAAAGTCAAATTCAGAAAACAACGTCTGTCAGGCATGTGAGGAATAAATCCCAATTTGCACAGTCAGACCAATGATTCTGTCTCCAGAGTACCACTGGGGCACATTACAGCCTTCGTGTGGAACCTGTGTTCCTCCAACATGTATCGCAGCTTTCCAAATTGCCTAATTGTCATCAAAGTCCAGCAATGGATAGAAAAAGATTGGCTGAATTTCTGTTTGTGAGTTTCTTCCAAAGAATATTTTTCAACTGAAACCAACATTTTTTCAGGGAAGAAAATAAGGGAATTCATAGATCCTCTGTAAGGACTAGGGGGGAAAATTCACATTTGATTCAAGTCCAGTGATATGACAATTACTGTCTACCTAAGAAGTATTGCTCATGCAGTGGTTTGGCTCAATAATTTCAAAAAATAATTAATTAAACTAAATAAAGACCTCTACAGTTAAAACAATGTGACTAAGTTGACCACTATTTACAGTCGTACATTACACCAAAGCAACAGAGTCCCCTAAATTATTCATGTTTGGTAAATAATGGCACATTGAATTAACTTTGTTAGCTGTCTCAGTGTATATTTAAAATTCACATAGATCATATATTAGAACATTGCTCATCTTAAAATTCCAGGTATATTTTATAAATATTAGTACTCTATAAAGTTAGCTTTAATTTGTTAGCATTTATTTATTTTTCCAAGGTACTTTTTCTTTTTTAATATAAATTTATGACCTAAGGAATTCACTCACATGTCAGAATTGCTGCACATATGGTGATACAGCTCGGGCCATAGTAGCAGGTCAGAGTGTGGTATCCATGGCAACATTTCTCATGACCCTGTGTTTTGCTTTATGATGGTATTTTCAGGTCTGTAAGTAAATCTCAAAACCATTGTGCCTAGGCTCTCATGGCTTTGGTATTTAAACATTTCTTGATACAGCTATGAAGCTTTGCAGCATAATGAATTTTGGAGGCAAAACTGCTGCCCAGGATTCATTGCAACAGGAGACAGTATCCGTAGCTATGTTAAATGCATACATGAAGTGGGCCTTCCCCAGTGGCTCAACGGTAAACAATCTACCTGCAGTGCAGGAGATCTGGGTTTGATCCCTGGGTCAGGAAGATCCTGTGGAAAAGGGAATGGCAACCCATTCCAGTATTCTTGCCTGGGCACAAAGAGTTGAACACAACTTAGTGACTACACAGGAACAATCAGATCAGATCAGATAGATAAGTTGCTCAGTCGTGTCCGACTCTGTGACCCCATGAATCTCAGCCCGTCAGGCCTGACTGTCCATCACCAACTCCCGGAGTTCACTCAGACTCACGTCCATCGAGTCAGTGATGCCATCCAGCCATCTCATCCTCTGTCGTCCCCTTCTCCTCCTGCCCCCAATCCCTCCCAGCATCAAAGTCTTTTCCAATGAGTCAACTCTTTGCATGAGGTGGCCAAAGTACTGGAGTTTCAGCTTTAGCATCATTCCTTCCAAAGAAATCCCAGGGCTGATCTCCTTCAGAACAGACTGGTTGGATCTCCTTGCAGTCCAAGGGACTCTCAAGAGTCTTCTCCAACACCACGGTTCAAAACCATCAATTCTTCGGCGCTCAGCCTTCTTCACAGTCCAACTCTCACATCCATACATGACCACAGGAAAAACAATAGCCTTGACTAGACGAACCTTTGTTGGCAAAGTAATGTCTCTGCTTTTGAACATGCTATCTAGGTTGGTCATAACTTTCCTTCCAAGGAGTAAGTGTCTTTTAATTTCATGGCTGCAGTCACAATCTGCAGTGATTTTGGAGCCCAGAAAAATAAAGTCTGACACTGTTTCCCCAACTATTTCCCATGAAGTAGTGGGACCGGATGCCATGATCTTCGTTTTCCAAATGTTGAGCTTCAAGCCAACTTTTTCATTCTCCACTTTCACTTTCATCAAGAGGCTTTTGAGTTCCTCTTCACTTTCTGCCATAAGGGTGGTGTCATCTGCGTATCTGAGGTTATTGATATTTCTCCCAGCAATCTTGATTCCGGCTTGTGTTTCTTCCAGTCCAACATTTCTCATGATGTACTCTGCATATAAGTTAAATAAACAGGGTGACAATATACAGCCTTGATGAACTTCTTTTCCTACTTGAAACCAGTCTGTTGTTCCATGTCCAGTTCTAACTGTTGCTTCCTGACCTGCATACAAATTTCTCAAGAGGCAGATCAGGTGGTCTGGTATTCCGATCTCTTTCAGAATTTTCCACAGTTTCTTGTGATCCACACAGTCAAAGGCTTTGGCATAGTCAATAAAACAGAAATAGATGTTTTTCTGGAACTCTCTTGCTTTTTCTATGATCCAGCGGATGTTGGCAATTTGATCTCTGGTTCCTCTGCCTTTTCTAAAATCAGCTTGAACATTAGAAAGTTCACGATTCACATATTGCTGAAGCCTGGCTTGGAGAATTTTGAGCATTACTTTACTAGCATGAGATGAGGGCAATTATACGGTAGTTTGAGCATTCTTCAATACACTAGAGCATCATTTAAAAGTGGGCAAAATATATTGCTTTATAAAAATGTGCTTACTACCACTACCAAACTTACATGTGTGTGAATGTACCCTAGGTGTCAATTCCTTCCTCTCTGTCTCTCACCTTGGGGCCCTTAGAAGAATCATGCAGCCTTATCAGGCAAGATTGTTATCTCCCATGCAACTGCTTACCTAATTGTTGGTTCTTCAAAAATTGTGTTGAATTCCTCTTTAATATGCCATATTTGTGTATGTGTGTGCTAAGTCGTTTCAGTAATGTCCAAATCTTTGCAACTCGATGGACCACAGTCCACCAGGCTCCTCTCTGTCCATGGGATTTTCCAGGAGAGAATACTGGAGTGGGTTGCCTTTTCCTTCTCCAGGGGATTTTCAGGACCCAGGGCTCAAACTCATGCCTCTTATATCTCCCACATTAGCAGGTGGGTTCTTTACCACTAGTGCTACCTGGGAAGCCCTTGATTTATTCACACATAAATAGGGAGCACCTTGATTTATTTTTCTTAGGGAGGAAGGAATTGACACCTAGGGTACATTCTCACATATGTAAGAGCGCCAAGCTTAGGCACACAGTGCACCCACTTGAAGTCCTGATTGGGAAGGAGGTGCCAGCCCTGAGGAATTGCACATAGTATCGTATTGAATGGGCTTCCCTTGTGGCTCAGATGGTAAAGAATTCACCTGCAATACATACAGGAGACCTGGGTTTGATCCCTGGGTTGGGGAGATACCCTGGAGGAGAATACTCCCCTCTGGCCTTTGGAGGGGGAAGCTGAATCTGTGAGAGGCAATATGCAGGGCACATGTGACATACATTTGGGACTGAATCAAGAATATGAGTAGCTATATTTTCAAAAGTAGATAATGTCTGTTAATTATTAAAAGGTAACTGGCAAGTTAAAACACCTACATGATCTTTTCTTTTCCAAGTCTTTCATTCTCAGGTAAATAAGTTCTTCTATTTATATGAAAGTAAATATTGCTAAATTCGGAGAAGGCAATGGCACCCCACTCCGTACTCTTGCCTGGAAAATCCCATGGATGGAGGAGCCTGGAGGGCTGCAGTGCATGGGGTTGCTGAGGGTCGGACATGACTGAGGGACTTCACTTTCACTTTTCACTTTCATGCATTGGAGAAGGAAATGGCAACCCACTCCAGTGTTCTTGCCTGGAGAATCCCAGGGACGGGGGAGCCTGGTGGGCTGCCATCTATGGGGTCGCACAGAGTTGGACACGACTGAAGTGACTTAGTAGTAGTAGTATTGCTAAATTAGCCACAATAATACAATGTATTTAATTATTATAATTCTTGTTTCTTTAATTTGATTATATTCAAAGTTTTTGAAACTTTTGACTCCAGGCTTATCTTTAAGCCAACTAGGACAAAATTTCAAAACACAATAGTTTTTATGCTTGTTATATAAGATTTTTTTAAAGTGTTTTCATCTTTCATATAACTTTTCCCTAGCAAAATATAACTTTAGGAACATATGCATATGTTATTGGTTTCCATTTTGAATAGCAATGATATATGATAAAATATGTCATAAAAACACATTTGAAAAGTATAACTTTAAATGTTGCCTTGTATTTTAAAAAAACATAGAAATTTAAGAAAAATTGCTTGAAAAGCATTCAATTACTCTCTCAGGAAATATGTGAAGTACCTCAAGAAGTATTTACATTTTAGAGTATGAAAGAGTCCTCTTGGAAACCTTTCTCAATAGTCTATCGGTTGTTTGGTCTTTACCAAGAAGATTGCATCCAGGCAGGCACACATATATCTGACATCTACAGAAATAAATATTAGAAAATTGTTCTTTGTGCCATTACTGAGCACAGTACTAAATGTGTTCACCATTACTGTCAAAAATATTGCAATTACTAAGCATATTCCAAAAATATACTACATTATTAAACAAGATTTACAAATTAAAAAATAAAAACTTTCTCAGGGAAAAGCAGAATATTGTATAATGCCAAAACTCTCTTGAATTATGATAGACGGTCCTTGTTGCCTTTATTATGAACTTAAAATTATAGTTAAAAATAATTAAGGAAAAACATTACCTTTTCAGATGTTTTTCTTCAGAGTGGAAAAAAAAAAAAAAAGAGAATTCAAATAACTGAATGCTTGAAGTTGAATTTTTATAACAAAATTGGCCTCTAAAAATAAACTCACTAATAAAGTTTTAAAAAGAAATTTTTATCTTTGATGCCTGCTACAAGCCATCATAGAGTAACAAGGAAAAGTTTAACCCACCTGTCTTAGACAATTAGAAAATCAAATAAAATATGTTAAACAATCATGTTCAGACACCGGATAACACTGCAGCATGTGTTTGTGAACCCTGAAGGAAGTGGATCAAATGAAAAGAACCCAACAGTTGTTTTAGCTTAGCACCTATAGCTAAGTTTTAGCCAGTGGTAAGGAAAGGGGAAACAGGGTCAAGGCACATTTCTGAATTGAGGAAACACAAGTGAGAGTTTTCAGAGGCTTAGCAAGTTAAAGTGGATGAGCATGAGACCAGAGAAGTGAGAATGATGTAGAAAGAGAGCAGTGGGTTCCCTAGATCTGTAGGAAAATACTGATCTTCACATGTGAAAATGGAAAGCTGAGCTCATATAAACAGTAGCATGGTGATTACAAGGGTCTAGGGGATGGGGGATATGAGGAGATTTTAGTCAAAGGGTACAAATTTCCAGATGAAAAAAGTTCTAGAAAGTTTAACATACAGCATGGTGATTACAGTTAATAAATACCATTTTATATTTGATGGCTGCTCAAAGAGTAGATCTTAAATGCGTGTGTTCTCAGTTGCTAAGTCATGTTTGACTCTTTGGAATCTCATGGACTGTTGCCTGCCAGGCTCCTCTGTCCATGAGATTCTCCAGGAAAGAGTATTGGAGTGGGTTGTCATTTCCTCCTTGGAGAGGATCTTCCCAACCCAGGGATCGAACCCATGGCTCCTTCATTGGCATGGAGATTCTTTATCATTGAGCCACCTGGGGAAGCCCAGATCTTAAATATTCTTGCCAGAAAAAGGTAACTATGTGATATGATAGAGGTGCGGCTTCCCTGCTGGCTCAGTGGTAAAGAATCTGCCTACAATGCAGGAAGCACAGGAGCTGCAGTTTCAATCCCTGTGTCAGGAAGGTCCCCTGGAAAAGAAAATGGCAATCCACCCCAGCATTCTTTCCTGGAGAGTCCCGTGGACAGAGGAGCCTGGAGGACTACAGTCTATTGGGCCGCAAAGGGTCTAACATGACTGAAGTGACTTGGCATACATGTGACATGACAGAGGTGCTAACTAAACTTTGGTGGTAATCATTTCACAGTATTTAAGTGTGCCAAATCAAAGTTCTCCATGTCTTAAATATACAAAATATCACATGGTGATTATCTCAGTCAAGTTAGAAAAACAAAAGAAATTATTCAATATCAGGGAAAGAGCCACTAGAAAGCACTATTCTCTCAGGGAACACTGGAAAGCAGCCTCTATTAGGGAAAGAACCACTAGGAAGAACCACTAGAAAGGACAAATGCCTCTGAAACTTAAAAAGGGTTGGAATTTATAAAAGTCTGCAAGTAGCCAGAGAGAGGAAGACCTCTTAATTACAACATAGCATACTGGACAGAATTTTCAGAAAAGGATCACCTAAATAGTGGGGCTAAAATAATCTGGGGCTTCCCTGGTGGCTCCCTGGTAAAGATTCCACCTGCCAAGCAGGAAACATGGGTTCAATCTCTGGGCTGGGAAGATCCCCTGGAGAAGGAAATGGCAATCCACTCCAATATTATTGTAGGAAAATCCTATGGACAGAAGAACCTGGTGGGCTATAGTCCATAGTGTCACAAAGAGTTGAACATGACTTAGCAACTAAAACCAACCACCAGCAAAATAGTCTTTAGCCTAAATGTTATTCTGGACTTACCCTAATAAATTTAAAGCAAGAGTCAAAATGAATACACTCACTGAATGCCAAAATAAGCCAATCACATTTAATGGAATATATCAAGAACTAGCAAACAGAAAAGTAAAATTTAGAATCTTCCATACACAATTAAAATTTATCATGCAAGGGAAAATAAAACTTGTAACCAGAAGACATCAATCAACAGAAACAGCCCAAGCAGTTACAGAGATGATAAAGCTAGCAGACAAGGCTATTAAATAGCTATTACAAACAGACTCAATGCACTCAAGACAATAGAGTGAACTTTAATAGGACAAAAAGAGGAAAAAAGGAACCGCAGAAGAAAATGCAAAAGCAACTTCTGTAGACAAGAAAATAAACAGTAAGAAATGCAACGAGTATGGAAATAGAATGTTAGAAACTACTGAAAAAAAGAAGTGAGCCCTTTCAGACTGAAGAGTGAAACTTTCTGAAATAAAGTAGAGAAAAAAGAGAGATAATGAGAAAATAATAAGCAATAAAGAGAAAAAAAAATGAACAAAACAGGAAGAACTTATGGTGAAATAGCAAGCAATTTAGAACATGTAAATTGAACTCCAAATAGGAGAAGAGATAAAGAGAGCATAAAAAATATATTGGAAGAAATAACCTCTGAAACGTTTAAAAATTTTATAGAAAAGGCTGGATGCTAATGAAGGAAAATTCCTCAAGGGAGATGGGAAATCCCCTTGGGAATTACAGGAAGCTTATGCTCTTCTGCACACAAGAACCCTTCCAACAGGTAAGATGGGAGAGGATGCTAGACTTATCCTCATATCTAGATGGTATAATAGGAACACAGATAAATATAAGGTTTAGGTTTGGCAATAGGAAGGAATCTGGGCAAAGTAAAACTGCTGCACGTGAAAAGATAAAAAAACATTAAAGTGATCTTTAGAGATTGTGGGCAGGAAGACAGATTTTGAAATTGTGATTTAATGAGATACATTGTGACAGAAGGTTCCCATGCTGGCTTCATGCAGTTTGATTCTGCTCTCCATATAATAAATGGCCTTAGAATATTTGAACTCTATATATCTCCCTCCAGATGTATATGTTTTTGTTGTATCTATAAATTTTAAATATGATTTACATATAATGTTCTACATTTTTTCTAGTCATTATGATTATTGTTTTAAAATTTTAATGTAGTCTATCACTTTCTATTAATACCTTTTTTGGCTATTCAAGCAAGTAATTAAGTATTACCTAAAACATAAATCTAAAACTAAATTTCTATACATCAGTGTCTCTTTTGCTGTCTCGTATACAGGGTTGTTGTTACCATCTTTCTAAATTCCACATATATGTGTTAGTATACTGTATTGGTGTTTTTCTTTCTGGCTTACTTCACTCTGATGTATAGAACAGTCTTTTGGACTCTGTGGGAGAGGGAGAGGGTGGGATGATTTGGGAGAATGGCATTGAAACATGTATAATATCATATATGAAATGAGTCACCAGTCCAGGTTCGATGCACAATACTGGATGCTTGGGGCTGGTGCACTGGGACGACCCAGAGGGACGGTATAGGGAGGGAGGAGGCAGGAGGGTTCAGGACGGGGAACTTATGTATACCTGTGGAGGATTCATTTTGATATATGGCAAAACCAATACAATATTGTAAAGTTAAAAAAATAAAATTAAATTAAAAAAAATAAAACTAAATTTCTTAGAGTATATCAAGGTCAATAGAATTTTCTTCAACACAGAGACTGTGTTAAAAGTCATGCCTTTTTTTTTTTTTTTTTTTGGAATTCACTGGGAATCTTACTTTTCAAATTTATTTTTATTACAGTTGTCGAGAATAGTATGAAAAATGCTCTTATACATTTTATCAAAACTAAATGTTTAACTTTGCCCAATTGACTTTATTTTTCTCTATTTCCGTGTGTGTGTGTGTGTATGTGTATGTATGTATAAGACTGTTTCATAAGTGGGAAAGGAGTACAATAAGGCTGTATATTGTAATCCTGCTTATTTAATTTATATGAGAGTACACCATGTGAAATGCAAGGCTTAATGAATCACATGCTGGAATCAAGATAACTGGGAGAAATATAACAACCTCAGATAAGTAGAGGATACCACTCTAATGGCAGAGTGCAAAGAGGAACTAAAGAACCTCTTGATGAAGGTGAAAGAAGAGAATGAAAATCATGGCTTGAAACTCATCATTATAAAAAACAAGATCATGGCATGTTGTCCCATTGCTTCATGACAAATAGAAGGAAAAAAAGTGGAAGCAGTGAAAGATGTTATTTTCTTGGGCTACAAAATCACTGTGGATGGTGAATGCAGCCATGAAATTAGAAAATGCTTGCTCCTTGGACAAGCATATTAAAAAGCAGAGATATTACTGACAGCATATTAAAAAGCAAAGATATTACTTTGCCAACAAAGGTCCATATAGCTAAAACTATAGTTTTACCAGTAATCATGTACAGATGTGAAACTTGGGTTCTGGAGAAGACTCTTGATCTCAGACTACAAGATCAAACTAGTCAATCCTAGTGGAAATCAACCATGAATATTCATTGGAAGGACTACTGATGAAGCTGAAGCTCCAATACTTTGGCCACCTGATGCAGAGAGCTGACTCATTGGAAAAGACTCTGATGCTGGGAAAGATTGAAGACAAAAGGAGAAGAGGACAGGAGAGGGTGAGATGGTTAGATAGCACCACTGACTCAATGGATATGAATTTGAGCAAACTTCAGGAGTTAGCGGAGGACAGAGGAGCCAGGCATGCTATGGTTCATGAGGTCAGACAGTCAGACAGGATTTAGTAACTGAACAATAACAACAACAACAACAAAAGCCTCAGTTTTTTTCACTTAACTCAGTTCACTGAATCTGTCAAATTCTGTGCTGATGATTTCTACTATTCTTTCAGTTGTTTAATCCAGTATATTTAATTCTTTAATTGTTTAATCCAGTATATTTAATTATTTTCAATTGGAGGGTTGGTTCAGATTATTTTGCTTACATTACTGAAAATATAATTTGATAAGAATATTTTTTATTTTTCTTGGCATAATTAAGCCATTTACAAGTGACTGTTCAATCAAGTAAATCTAAATAAAGCTGCAACACAAATGACACTTAAGAGAATGCTGTATTGTAGTACCGGCTGGTAAGAATAATTACGTCAGGTTCATAACACTGGGACAAGTAAAATCAGAAATAGAAATAAAAAAGCAAAATACCTGATAAAGGTATTAAATGTTAAGACAATAGATTACCTTTTCATCAGTTCAGTTCAGTCGCTCAGTTGTGTCCGATCCTGTTCGACCCCATGAATCGCAGCACACCAGGCCTCCCGGAGTTTACTCAAACTCATGTCCATCGAGTCGGTGATGCCATCCATATTGGAGTTTCAGTTTTATCATCAGGCCTTCCAATGAACACCCGGGACTGATCTCCTTTAGGATGGACTGGTTGGACCTCCTTGCAGTCCAAGGGACTATGAAGAGTCTTCTCCAACACCACAGTTCAAAATCATCAATTCTTCGGTACTCAGCTTTCTTCACAGTCCAACTTTCACATCCATACATGACCACTGGAAAAACTGTAGCCTTGACTAGATGGACCTTTGTTGGCAAAGTAATGTCTCTGCTTTTGAATATGCTATCTAGGTTGGTCATAACTTTACTTCCAAGGAGTAAGCGTCCTTTAATTTCATGGCTGCAATCACCATCTGCATTGATTTGGGAGCCTCCAAAAATAAAGTCTGACACTGTTTCCCCATCTATTTCCCATGAAATGATGGGACCAGATGCCATGATCTTAGTTTTCTGAATGTTTAGCTTTAAGCCAACTTTTTCACTCTCCTCTTTCACTTTCATCAAGAGGCTTTTTAGTTCCTCTTCACTTTCTGCCATAAAAGTGGTGTCATCCACATATCTGAGGTTATTGATATTTCTTCTGGCAATCTTGTTTCCAGCTTGTTCTTCTTCCAGCCCAGCTTTTCTCATAATGTACTCTGGATATAAGTTAAATAAGCAGGGTGACAATATACAGCCTTGACGTACTGCTTTTCCTATTTGGAACCAGTCTGTTGTTCCATGTCCAGTTCTAACTGTTGCTTCCTGACCTGCATATAGGTTTCTCAAGAGGCCGGTCAGGTGGTCTGGTATTCCCATCTCTTTCAGAATTTTCCATAGTTTATTGTGATCCACACAGTCAACGGCTTTGGCCATAGTCAATAAAGCAGAAATAGATGTTTTTCTGGAACTCTCTTGCTTTTTCCATGATCCAGTGGATGTTGGCAATTTAATCTCTGGTTTCTCTGCCTTTTCTAAAACCAGCTTGAACATCAGGAAGTTCACGATTCACATATTGCTGAAGCCTGGCTTGGAGAATTTTGAGCATTACTTTATTAGCATGTGAGATGAATGTAATTGTGCGGTAGTTTGAGCATTCTTTGGGATTGCTTTTCTTTGGGATTGGAATGAAAACTCACCTTTTCCAGTCCTGTGGACACTGCTGAGTTTTCCATAGTTTTCTGAATTACCTAAAAAATAAAACAAAACAAAACAAATTCCAACTTTTCCTCTTGTAATCACATTACCCAGCAGATTTAATTATAGTGGATTAACTTTCTTTTCCTCACAATTAAAGCTCCTGTCCAAAAAGCCACTAGAAAATTAGTCATAAAATTTCACCTGTTTCAATAATTTAAGTTTATTCTCAATATGATGCTTGATTATATAATGATCACTAATCTTCTTAATAGCTACAGCTGTATTAATTTCTCTTAAGATCAAAAGTAGGAAAGAAGAAAAAACTTTCTTGCCTCAAGACTCATTGTTCTAAGAACACAGGCCCCTCAATTATATGGAAATTGTAGATTGACTGTTTTAATTTGCTATTAAAAATATTTTCAAATATCTCAAAGGTATTTAAATATGCATTACTTGCATTTTCTTAAATGCCTCTTTGATCCTAGTATGTAAGATAATTACATATTTTCATAACACAGAAACTAATAATCCTCACTTAACATGGTCAGATTCTGAAATCTAATAGAACCAGCAGGTTTTGCTTACAGACTGAGTCAAGATGTGACACCTGGTTAATTCCTGAAGACCTCAGTAAATTAGAAGCACTTTCTAGTATGAAAGGACAGTTTAGTTACATGCAGTTCATTAATGCCAGAAATGCAGTTACTTTTTCCAGCAAATATTGAATCTTACATTAATTTTGTGTTGTTTAAATGTTCCCTATGTGAATTAACTTCATTAACCTCACATTTAATTTTTCCATTGCAACAGATGCCATTTAATGGCTTTGTGCATGTAATTGGGGTAATCTAGAGCTAATTTGTTTTCTTTCTTATAATTTTTGAATGGGACCTTTGTTAACTGAATTCTAGTAACTTTTCCTTCTCATCATCCCTTTCCAGCCAGCTTCTATTTCTATAAAGACAATGGTGCTAAAAACTGATCATATACTCAGATCTAGATTGAGGTGAAGCCAATTATTCCATATTCCCTTTTGCCACATCTTTTGGTTCATGGTGGGCATGGGACATGAAACAAAGAGCTACTCTGAATCTCAGGATTTGTTCTGCATATGCTAAGAGAAAGATACTCTCATTCTGTCAAATATGAAAGATGAGCTGTTAACAGAAATTTGGAATCAAAAATTTTTACTTCTCTAAATTTCAACTGCATAAATTTCAACTGTCAGCTATATTTTTATTAAGAAAATGCACACATATAAAATTATGTTCAAATAAATGTATGCCATAATAAATAATAACCTATGGAAATACTATCTAGGCTGAGAAACAATGTGATCAGCACCCCAACATTCACTGATGCCCTCTGTCAATCTCTATCCTTTACTTTCTACACACACAAGCAAACACTATATTGGATTTTCATGTGAGTGCTTGGTTTTGCCTATTTCTGAGTTGTAAACACCTAAACTTATATATTTTGCATTCATTTGTGTTTAGCTTCTTTCTCTTAAAATTATGCTTTTAAGAGTTATCCATATTTAGCACTAACTCATTCTTTTCCAGTGCTGTAGAGTCCATTTGTGATTGTAATAAGTTTATTTATCTGTTCTATTGCTCATCTGATGATGACCCTTTATGAGCTTTTGTGTCATATATATTATCTCCTCATGATTTTGTGTCTATATTTTCATTCTCTTAATTTTTATCACAAAAAACAGTGTTCATAGTTTTAAGCAAGTCTAATTTATCATTTTTTTAGTGGTTAGGTTTTTTGGGTCTTGCTTAAGTAATCTTTTTATATACTAAACTCATAAAGATAATATCTAAAAATCATCTCCAAAAAGATTCACTGTTTCATTTTTTTTCTTATTTTGTTCTCATTCTTGATAAAATTAATTTTTTCATATGGTATAGTGTAGGAGTCATGTTTTTCCTATTTTTTTCTTTTTTTTTATATTTTTACCTATATGTATATTAAACTGATTTAGCAACATTCAGCAACATTTAGAATCTTTAGAAAAAGTTTCTTTTTCCTCTACTGCCCACTTTGTTAATCTCCAGTGTCTTCATAGGCACTGGACCATTTGTGCTCAACTATATTCTATCACACTAACTTTATTTAACTTTAACAATCAGAACTTTACTATGTCTCAATATCCACTAGCATAAATTTCCAAATTTTTTTTTCTAAATACCTTTACTATTAATAAACTCATAAATTTCAACAAAATATTGCTGGATTTTTTCACATTCAGCACTTTGTCAAGCAATTACCAGAATCATCCACAATTTGCCATGTAGGTAAAGTACTCTTGTATTCAACCTTAGCAGAAAAGCATCTCTTTGTAAGCACTTGTCATTTATCATGAGTCTGTGACTGTCACCTTCTCTTCACCCAAAGCTTCCTAATTATAGCTGTAGTAACCCAGAGATTATAACAAATAAAAAAATTTGTAATCCATTCACATTTGGTTTCTCAGAACTGATTTTCTATTGAGAAACAGACCTTGCACTCTCAGAATGTGGGAGAGCTGGCAAATAAGTGTCAAAATACAAAGTTAACACTTGTGAGAAACTGGCCAGGGAGGAAGATGTGACCAGCTTTAAAACAGGTGAAGAAATGCTTCTGTGTCCCCTAAACACCAAAGTATAAAAGAAAGATGCCTCCTTTCCATGGGCTTTCTTTTCCTTTCCAGTGGCTGGTGTAGTGATACACAGACCAAGAAAATTCTGGAGCTACTGTCTGGCAGGAGGCCTCCTACCACCCAGGAGAACCCACCCTGAACCAAATTCAGATAAGGAAATATTATTGTTCCAGTCACTGACTCCCTGAGATGGAAGTTTTACTGACTAATTTCAGCCTTTCTTTTTCTTTTATTAACATAAGCAAGTAAAGCAATAGATATTAGATTATTTTTCCCTTTTTCAAAAGTTACAATATGTACTACTTTCATTATTTTTTAATTTTAAACATTTCCTATTCCCATTTTGATTCTGTATTTGACTTGTGGGTTATGAAAATGGAGAACCCATGCTGTGCACCATTTCCAGATATATTTTTGAAGATGCAATTTAATTGCATTACAGTGATGGAGGATGTTTCATGAATTTTTAATTGTTGGTTTTAGAGTTTTGCATATATTTAAATTTAATTCCATTCTTCACATTTGCTTTATAATTCCATTGCTTTCTAATTACACTGATCTGATTAGTAAGAGATATAGTGAGATTTCTCATTGCGTCGATAGATTTGTCTGTGGTTTTGCATGTAAAATAAGACTATACTTTTATTTTTCTCAAGTGTACAATATATTATATGTTACCTGTAGTCACCATGCTGTACTTTAGATCTCCAGGACATATTTATCTAGTAAGTGAAACTGTGTACCCTTTTACCAACGTCCCCTATTCTCCCCATCTATGACCCCTGAAAACCACCACTGTACTCTATATTTCTCTATGCTTGATTTTTTATAGTTTTAATATATAAATCATATCATGTCATATTTGTCTTTCTGTGTCTGGCTTAATTCATTGAGCATAATGTCCTCCAAATTTATCCAAACTGTAGCAAATGCAGGATTTCCTTCTTACACAAAGAATGGTTTCTGGGGATCTAATCTACATTACGGTGAATACAGTCAATAAAATTGTATTGAATACTTGAAATTTGCTAAGAGAGTAAAGCATAAATGTTTTCACATACAAAAATACCTATGTGAGGTGACAGATGGTTAATTATCTTGACTGTGTTCATCGTTTCCCATTGTACCTCTATTAAATCATCACATTGAACACCTTAGAAAACCAAAATACTGTGATTTTACTTAGTTTTTTTCATTATGAATTGAATAATAATTAATTTAGCAATTGTTCAGGTTAGTTATTTTATATCTTTATGTCATTTTTATTGATGACTGATTTGATAATTTCTTCCAAAAGTGATTTGTATTTTCTTCTTTGGAGAACTCACCAGTGTGTGGTCACATTAAAAAAAAAATTGGGCTATATTTTTTTGACCACATAAATCATAGGAATTTAACACCAAAACAAAGATTTGTGCTGAAAATTTCTGAGATATTTTTTTTCCATTTCTTTTTTTATTTCACAGGCAGTGCCAGAGACAGAATTCTAGTGATCCCCTGGTGGGTGGAAAAGCGGAGATGAGGGGTTTGCTTAAGGGTTAATTCAAATTTATTAGGGATGCATTCTTTGGATTCTTAGAGTTTCAGGGTTTTCTGATAGTTTTTCCATTTTGAGTGTGTCTTAAGCTTTGTATTCCAGCCTGCAAGATTTGAGATATGGTGAAAAACCATTCACAAGTTTGCTAAATTTGACAAATGCCTTCAAGGTGAATGTCAGCTTCACGGCTTATTTTATATCTCTGAGTTATAGCTCTCATTTAGATCTTGGCCTTGGTATTTCTTACTTTTTCATCAGTTCACAGATGCATTTTAAAATGTCCTTTCTTAATATTTCATTTTGCATTTATATTTGCTTTCAACAGCAATTTGAAACACAGTGCTAGAAATAGGAATACCATGATATTCCTATTTCTGATACATCACACAGAGTTTTGTGCATATTATATCATATATTTTATCCCTTTCATCTACCACAGCATCTAACTAATGACAAAAATGTAATTTTGCTGTTTTATTGATATTTAAAATACCTTAATTTTACTGCATAATGACCATGTATATCATCAGCATGCTAGTCTCTGGAATTCAACAAAATTGAGCTCATGGAAATATCAATCTGGGGGAAAAATCCCACCTTCTGTGCAGGCAAATATAATTAAGGAAATATTGGTTCACATCAACTTAGATAGTGATTTAACTGATGCATTAGCCATTGTAAAAATTCTGACTTATTTTAGGAAACATTTTAATGTAACCTATATAATTATAAAGTATAATACTAAATACACAAAAATAAGCATAGTAGAAATTCTGGTCAAGTAAATCTCAAATCTTTACATCGGTCTATGTGACCTTATGTTCTCTGTCCTGTTCATCTTTCAACTGTATCCCCTTGAATGCTCTGCTGTCTTCCTCCCTACTCATCCTCCTGTAGATTGTGGCAACAGCTGTGTTTTTTCCTGGCACAAAGACTTTGCTCACACTGTCTCCACTACCTGGGATCTTTCTTCCCAAGTCTTCACATTGGCTTATTGGTGGTGATTGTTTAGTTACAAGTGTGTTCAATTCTTGTGACCCTGTGGATTATAGCCTACCAGACACCTCTGTCCATTGGATTTCCCAGGCAAGAATACTGAAGTGGGTTGCCATTTCCTTCTCTAAGGGATCTTCCTGACACAGGAATTGAACCCGGGTTTCCTGCACTGCAGGTGGACTTTTTACCAACTGAACCACTAGGGAAGCCCTACACTGGCTCATTACACATTTTCCACTTAGATATCATCTCCCCAGAGATGTTAAAGCAGGTATTTTTGTCTGTTATCATTTTTCATCCTAGACTAAGTAGCAATTAAGAGTGCCTGTAATTATATCATGTTTAAGAGTACCTGTAATTATATCATATGACCTGTAATTATATCATGTTTTTTCAGTGCTTAGTCATTGTGTGTTTCTCTCAAAGAAATGTTTTAAGTTTTATCACTCTAATACCATACACTAGTGATGAGCACAAAGTTGCTCGATAAATACTTGTTGCAGATAAGTGCTGAATACCTTGTACTCTGTTCACAAAATGACCTTCTTCTTGACACTAACATGAGGAACACAGAAGCACATATAAAAGTGAAATCTAGGGTAGGGATTCATATGGGGAGATGGGAAGGAGTCTCAAGGGGGAGGGCGTATATGTATACATATAGCTGACTCACTTCATTGTACAGCAGAAACTAACATAGCATAGTAAAGCAATTATGCTACAATAAAAAAAGGAAATGTCCATAAAAATAATGGTTATGAAAGAAATGTGTATCCTCAGGAAAGGGAAAAAGGTTTAAATAAATATTGTAAACATCCCAAATAACAGGGGATAATTTACACTTTCTACAGAAACATAAAAGGTCATACTAGGAGCTTTAAAAATCCTCCTTAGTTTGTAATAGGAATGTAGTATTGCTAGGGCTGACTGTAGGGAATTTCAAAGGGCCTCACATCAATTGCCATGTTTAAAGGAAAAACTAAAGGACTTGATGGTCAAGGGACAGCAGACTTATGTATCTTGGAAGAGACACTGGTACTGCAGATGAAGAGGTAATACTGGCTCACACATTAACTCCTTGCCAGTCAGAAGCTTCTCTATTTTCTCTTTCTGATTCTATTTTCTAAACAGTGAAGTTGAAACACTGAGATAGTCATGATGGACTGAAAAAGAAAAAGCTGTGAAAAGAAAAGCATATTGCAAGCTGTTAAATGTACTATACTTGTTATTCATGCTTATTTGCCTCATTATGAAAGTGACTATCTCCTAAACTTGAGAGGCCCTTATCCTAGAGAGAACAGCATTTTAACCTAAGGGAGCTGGCATAAAATACAGGAGTTTAAAACAATCAGGATGAGAAAAGAAGGAAAGAAAGGTGGGAGAAAGAAAGAGAAAGGAAGAAAATGGGTTGAGTTCCTTTATCACATGTATGAAACAACTTCAAATACCAAGGGTTAAATCCATGTGAGACAAGGAGGTGGGAAAAAAGATACACCTACATTATTGGAGGGGACATTAAATAGCATGTCTGAGGGAACACAATACTGTCATAACAATCAAAGCAAAGATTTTACAAGAATTAATGTTATGTTATCCACAAGGACATATCAAGATAGATTTGGTAAATTTCAGGTACTAAACTAGATAGTATATGCTTATTTTCCCCTGTTCTTAACCCTCTTAAAACAACTAAATACCTTGAGAAGTATTAAATTGACGTATACCTGTGGCGGATTCATTTTGATATTTGGCAAAACTAATACAATTATATAAAGTTTAAAAATAAAATAAAATTAAAAAAAAAATAAATTGACAATGATAAAAGGATTCTGAAAGCTGGCAGACTGGCTGGGAACCCAGGACATGAGAAACTATAGCATGGTGAGATGTCTCAATTTTCTTTTTATTTCTGATATGTCTCTGGAATGAGTGATAGAGAAGCCTGTGATACCAAACTACCAACAGCCATAGAAAAACAATAAAATAAGCAAACTAACAAGAACAAACTGTCATCCCTGGTTAGTGTCAGTCACTTGCCAGGTCCAACACTTTGCAATCCCATGGTTGTAGCCTGCCAGGCTCCTCTGTCCATGGAATTCTCGAGGCAAGAATACTGGAGGGGGGTTGCCATTTCTTTCTCCAGGGGATCTTCCCAACCAAGGAATTGAACCCAGGTCTCCCGCATTGCAGGCAGATTCCTTACTCTCTAAGCCGCCAGGGTCCATATTTTAAGCAAACCAACAAGAACAGATGGTCTTCCCTGGTTAAGAGACCTAGAAAGCCTAAGTTCAACAGAGAACTGTAGAGAGTCCAAAGTCCGACTCATTACCTAGCTGCTACTGACGGACTGATCCACTGGGATTAGGAGTAGCAGCAAAGCCCAGATCCATTCCAGTCCTTCTCAAAATTAAGGGCATCCCTGGACAATCTGACCTGTCTGCACCAGAGATCGCAATGAAGCCCTGGCTATCCAAGGCCAAGCTTCAAAACCAAGACCCAAGGGATGGGTCAATCCATCTGTAGCTCTGGCCACAAAGTCCTACTGGGCCATCCCAGACCTGGATCAACAACTGGATACCAGCAGGCAGACCAATATGCTGACAGCGGCAGCAGCAGCAGCAAAGTTCTATACCTTCTTGCCCTTTACACAGTGGCAAGCTGCTAAGTCACTTCAGTCGTGTCCGACTCTGTGCGACCACATAGACAGCAGCCCACCAGGCTCCGCCGTCCCTGGGATTCTCCAGGCAAGAACACTGCAGTAGGTTGCCATTTCCTTCTCCAATGTAGGAAAGTGAAAAGTGAAAGTGAAGTCGCTCAGTTGTGTCCGACTCTTCGCAACCCCATGGACTGCAGCCCCCCAGGCTCCTCCATCCATGGGATTTTCCAGGCAAGAGTACTGGAGTGGGGTGCCATTGCCTTCTCCAATGTAGGAAAGTGAAAAGTGAAAGTGAAGTCGCTCAGTTGTGTCCGACTCTTCGCGACCCCATGGACTGCAGCCCCCCGGGTTCCTCCATCCATGGGATTTTCCAGGCAAGAGTACCGGAGTGGAGTGCCATTGCCTTCTCCAACACAGTGGCATAAGGACACCTAGACCCAGTGGCTTTGCCCATCTCTCCCCAAAAGTTGCCAAGTGATCACAGAAAGCTCACAGAAGTTCCTTTTATCTTTGCAGATGGCATCAGCAAAATTGGGGCTTCCCTAGTGGCTCAGACGGTAAAGAATCTGCCTGCAGTGCAGGAGACCCAGGTTCAGTTCCTAGGTTGGAAAGATCCCCTGGAGAAGGGAATGACAACCCATTCCAGTATTCTTGCCTGGAGAATTCCATGGACAGAGGAGCCTGGTGGTGTCCATGAGGCTGCAAACAGTGGGACATGACTGAGCGACTAACACATCCAGTAGGATTGAGCAGGAGACCACGGAGCACCAAAGAAATTAAGCAGAAGATAGCTACAAGGGGAGGAAACGAAACAATTATATTAACTATATTCCATAAAACTGGCCTGAATCTACATGCTGAATCTAAATAGGGTAAGTGAAAGAAACTGAACGTGGAGTTGCTCAGTCGTGTCTGACTCTTTGTGACCCCATGGACTATAGCCTACCATGCTCCTCTGTCCATGGGATTTTCCAGGCAAGAGTACTGGAATGGGTTGCCATTTCTTTCTCCAGAGGATCTTCCCGATCCAGGGATTGAACCTGGGTCTCCCACATTATAGGTAGATACTTTACTGTCTGAGCCACTGCTGCCTAAAACAGATGATTCAGATAGGATCAGGATCCCCCTAACATAATAACCAAACTGTCCAAGATACAATTGAAAACACTTGTCACATGAAGAGCCAGGAAAACTTCAGTTTGAATGAGAAAGATAAACTGACACTAATACAAAAAAAAAAAAAAAATGTGAGCATTATTTGGTAAGGATTTAAAATTAACCACTGCATACATTCTTCATCAATTAATGGCACATTTTCTTGAACCTAATGTAAAAATAAAATTGCATCAAACTGAAAGAATTTAGAAAACAGAAACAGAAGTGTGTCTACTTCCAGGTAAATGGAGTGTTTGAACTTTTTTTCTTCTTCTAGGGCAAGCCAGCTAGGGCTCATGTAACCTGAAAAAAACATGGTATTACATTCTGCAGCTTTATTTCTGCCTCCTACATCCCAGAATGGATGCTGGAGGACCCAGCACTGTGGAAATGCCAAGAGGTATAGGTAGCAAAAGTCCCCCAAAATGGCTGTCCTCTATACCCAAAAGTTAAGAAAGGGGCAACCCAGAAGACAGAAAGCTTTCAAAAAACAGCATTCAAGCATCACAGAATAAAACTGTAGCCTTGCCTCCATTCATGCCAGTAAAGTCTGAGCAGAGATACTAAACATCCACTCTCACAGTGAGGCTCCTGTGGCTAACCCATGGAACCAATCAAAATAAAGCAAGCTGAGACACAATTTTAACTCCCGTAGTTTTACCACATGATACTCAAAAAGTCAGGTTTTAATTAAAAATCATTCAACCTTCCAAAAACCAGGAAGATGTCAAACTGACTGACAAAAAGTCAATCAAGAAATGCCAACAAAATGGTGACAGAAATGTTAGAATTATGACATATTTTAAAGCAGTCATCATAAACCTGCTTCAATGATCATGCTGAATGAGGAGATAAACACTTCCAGCAAAGAAATAGAAAATATAGAGAAGAAACTAATGGAAAATGTAGGCTTGTAAAATACAATAACAAAATTTCTTTAAATCCTTAATGGATAGGCACAGAAGCAGAAGGGAAAGACTGAGTAATTAGTGAAATTCAGTTCAGTTCAGTTCAGTCGCTCAGTCTTGTCTGACTCTTTGCGACCCCACGAATCGCAGCACGCCAGGTCTCCCTGTCCATCACCAACTCCCGGAGTTCACTCAGACTCACGTCCATCGAGTCAATGATGCCATCCAGCCATCTCATCCTCTGTCGTCCCCTTCTCCTCCTGCCCCCAATCCCTCCCAGCATCAAAGTCTTTTCCAATGAGTCAGTTCTTCGCATGAGGTGGCCAAAGTACTGGAGTTTCAGCTTTAGCATCATTCCTTCCAAAGAAATCCCAGGGCTGATCTCCTTCAGAACGGACTGGTTGGATCTCCTTGCAGTCCAAGGGACTCTCAAGAGTCTTCTCCAACACCACAGTTCAAAACCATCAATTCTTCGGCGCTCAGCCTTCTTCACAGTCCAACTCTCACATCCATACATGACCACAGGAAAAACCATAGCCTTGACTAGACAGACTTTTGTTGGCAAAGTAATGTCTCTGCTTTTGAATATGCTATCTAGGTTGGTCACAACTTCCCTTCCAAGGAGTCAGCAATTTTAATTTCATGGCTGCAGTCACCATCTGCAGTGATTTTGGAGCCTAGAAAAATAAAGTCTGACACTGTTTCCCCATCTACTTCCCATGACGTGATGGGACCAGATGCCATGATCTTCGTTTTCTGAATGTTGAGCTTTAAGCCAACTTTTTCACTCTCTACTTTCACTTTTATCAAGAGGCTTTTTAGTTCCTCTTCACTTTCTGCCATAAGGGTGGCGTCATCTACATATGTGAGGTTATTGATATTTCTCCCGGCAATCTTGATTCCAGCTTGTGCTTCTTCCAGTCCAGTGTTTCTCATGATGTACTCTGCATATAAGTTAAATAAGCAGGGTGACAATATACAGCCTTGACGTACTCCTTTTCCTATTTGGAACCAGTCTGTTGTTCCATGTCCAGTTCTAACTGTTGCTTCCTGACTTGCATACAGATTTCTCAAGAGTCAGGTCAGGTGGTCTGGTATTCCCATCTCTTTCAGAATTTTCCACAGTTTATTGTGATCAACACAGTCAAAGGCTTTGGCATAGTCAATAATGCAGAAATAGATGTTTTTCTAGAATTCTCTTGCTTTTTCCATGATCCAGCAGATGTTGCCAATTTGATCTGTGGCTCCTCTGCCTTTTCTAAAACCAGCTTGAACATCAGGAAGTTCACGGTTCACGTATTGCTGAAGCCTGGCTTGGAGAATTTTGAGCATTACCTTACTAGCATGTGAGATGAGTGCAATTGTACGGTAGTTGAGCATTCTTTGGGATTACCTTTTTTTAGGATTGGAATGAAAACTGACCTTTTCCAGTCCTGTGGCCACTGCTGAGTTTTCCAAATTTGCTGGCATATTGAGTGCAGCACTTTCACAGCATCATCTTTCAGGATTTGAAAGAGCTCAACTGGAATTCCATCACCTCCACTAGCTTTGTTCGTAGTGATGATTTTGAAGGCCCACTTCACTTCACATTCCAGGATGTCTGGCTCTAGGTCAGTGATCACATCATCATAATTATCTGGGTCGTGAAGATCTTTTTGTAAATTAAACATAGACAAATAAAAAGTAATTTGAACAACAAAGAGAAAATAGAATTTAATATTGAATAGAACATAAGGAATGACGAGACTTTAAAAATATTTAATATCATGTCACTCGTATTGAAGAGAAGTAAGGATGGTTTAAGGCACTTAACGACACAGCAGGGTAAGTCCTCAAATTTTTCCAAAACTCCATAAATCTATAGTCCAAGAATTTCATGAAACCCCAGTCAAATGCACCTACAGAAATACACACCAAGGGAGACTATAGTCAAATTTTTGAAAACTAAAGACAAGGGGGATATCGGAAAACAGTGAGAGAGAAGAAAGTATTGTACCTACAGAGAAACAAATTAAAATGACAAAAGATTTCTCATAAGAAAAATTTCTGGAGGTCAGAAGGAAATTTTTTCAAGTGCTGGGGAAAACAAAAAATAAACAATAAGAAAACCCTGTAAACCCAGAATTCATACTGAGTGAAAATATCCTTATGGAATCAAGAAAAAAAATCAACACATTCACAGATGAAGGAAAACTGAGAAAATTGATTATCTGACTATTTTAAAATGATGCTAAAGGAGGTTATCAATATTGAATGATTTGACTATTTCTCCAAATTAAATTACTGGCAAGGAAAAAAAAACCTAAAGTACATTTACACATCTCAAACACAATCAAATAACCTATATTAAATATAAACAAGACATACATGCAAATATTTTTTAGCCACAATACAGAAATGGTCCAGTCATGCTAAATCCAACTAATTGTTGATACTTATAAAATAGCAACTTCCAAATATTTTATTTTGATGTAATTATTTTATATATATAACAAAAACTATTTCAACCTGCTGAAATAAATTATATTGCTCTCTGCTGATTTTATAAAGACTTTAATTCCACAAAAATCCTCAGATTTCCCAGGAGGGGTTATGCCTGACAATTTGTAATGATATAAACTCCATTTAACTTGACCTGAATCTTAAATTCAGAAAACAAAAGGAGCTAATCTAATGTTTCAAGAAAAGCAGTGTCATGAAAGTGGATTAACTCTGATGACTAAAGTATTTCATTTATCAATGGCTGAGAGAATTGAAGAGTCAATAGAATGCAGGCAATTTAAATCTCAGTCAACCTAAACCTGAGGGACCATTTTAGGAATAACTGTGTTACTCGGTGTTAATACTCATTCAGCCCTTGATCTCTGCTGAGGATGTGAAGTAGTCACTGACCACTGTGATATGGTGGCTTATTATGTTTAGAACTACTCAATGACTTCCCGTCGAATTGGTTTTAGTGACTTCTTTCTTATAGCTGAATGAATTACTGGAAGATTAATATTTAAACCATGAGACTCAAATAAAAACCATTATATATAAAAGAGATTGGATTTACTTATGCTATCTACTTTTGCATTCCCTATTTGTCCTATTCATAGTGCATTTTAATCTCTTGCAGTGGTTTTTTCTTATTGCAGGGAAAATTTCCTAATTATTATTTTCTTCAAACTCTATAAATATAGACTGTTTTTATACTTCAGTGATAACCCTATAAATTCTAGCTTTCAATATGATACAAATCAGAGTCCAGACAAAGATGGCAGAGTTGGAAGATTCAGAGACCCCATGGACACATCAGAACTCCAGCGGCATGAAGAACAACTCTCTTGGAGAATGACCTGAGAACTAACAGAGCAGAGTTTCCACAGTTAAGGATATATAGAAAAGGCCACACCGAGATTGAGAGAAGCATAGATACAAGTAGTCAGAATCCACCACCCTGGCAAGATGAATCCAAAGAGACCCATAACCAGACACATTATAATTAAAATGCTCAAAGTCAAGGACAAACAGAAAATCTTAAAAGCAGCAATAGAAAAACAACTAGTTATGAACAAGGGCACTATCATAATATTATCAGCTAATTTTCATCAAAAAACTTACAGGCCAGAAAGGATATATATTCAAAGCATAATATATTCAGAAAGCATAATATATTCAAAGTGCTAAAACAAACAAACAAAATAAACCTTACAGTCAAGAATATTCTACACAACAAGGTTATAATTCAGAATGAAGGGGTAATAAATAGTTTCCCAGACAAGCAAGTCTAAAGGAGTTCATGACCACTATACTACTCTTACAGGAAATGTTAAAGGGACTTTTCTTTAATGAAAGAGAATATGTGATAACAAGAAACAAACAAACAAACAAACAAAAATCACACACACAAAAAAATCTTTCTGGTAAAGGAAAACATATAGGAAAGGTAGTAGGCCACCACTCATAAAACTAGTATGAAAGTCAAAAGACAAAAGTAGTAAAATCATCTGTATCTAAAATAATTAGATAAGTGATACACAAAATAAAAAGATATAATATATATGTCAAAGACATAAAATGTGAGAGGAAGAATAAACATGTAGTGATTATAGAAGGCATTCTAACTTATTATATGACTTCACATATAGGATAAGAACTTAAAATATTTCACTGTGATTTTTTTCCTCTTAATATTTGTACTAATGCTCTAATTTGTTTTAATTTTAAATAGAAAATTTCATTTAATGGGTTATAAATTACAGGAAAAATGTACATATTTATTTATGTAGTTTCCACTTCCAGCACACTCCATTTCTTTATGTGGATACATATTTCATTTAATAAAACCTTCCCTCCATTTGAAGGATTTTGGTAAACCCTTCTTTTAATGTAGATCTCAGGTGATCAATTCTTTCAGTTTTTATATATCGGAAAACATCTCATGGACCCACATGTGCATGCTAAGTTACTTTAGTCATGCCTGACTCTTTGCTACCCCATGGACTGTAGCCCTCCAGGCTCCTCAGTCCATGGGATTCTCCAGGAAAGAATACTGGAGTGGGTTGCAATGCTCTCCTACAGGAGGTCTTCCCCACCCAGGGATCGAACCTGCATCTCTTTCATCTCCTGCATTGGCAGTGGGTTCTGTATCACTAGTACCACCCGGGGAAGCCTGATGGATTGATGTAAATATATGTTTATTACTAAGCACTCACATAGGACTTCCCAGGTGGCTCAGTGATAAAGAATCCATTTGCCAAGCAGGACACACAGGTTCGATTGCTCAGATGGGAAGATCCCCTGGAGAAGGGCATGGCAACCCACTCCTGTATTCTTGCCTGGGAAATTCCATGGACAGAGGCACCTGGCCAGCAACAGTCTATAGGGTCTCAGAGTGACATGACTGAAGCAACTGAGCACACACACAAGCACTCACATGAATAGTTTCCTATAATTGAAGACACAAGGAAATATAATTGCCACAACTGATGACTGCGTGTATTAATAGCTGAGGACTTGACTACCCCTTCTTGGTAGAGTCACGTTAATGTATGTGAGTCTATAAAAGAATGAAGTATTAAAAGAGAAAACATATGAATTATAGGAAATCTAATCACCTAAGAAATTTGATTATAGAAATCAAGTTTCATTTATACACACACACACACACACACACACACACATATGAATATAATGGTTTGAATAAAATTGTCACAAAACAATTTATCTACATACTTTAATTATATTTAATGTATTAGCAAATATGAGGCAAAATGAAATTAAGATGAGGAAGCATAATGTTGTGAAGCATGTATAAATTGGAAGGCATGTATACTACATAGAAATATTAAATTTTTAGAGATTTTATTCCATGCAGAAGAACTTTTAGCATATCATTTTATGTTTTGATATGTGACATGATTCCTTTTAACAATTTCTGAGGGGCAGTTGTATAATAACAGGAAACAGAAGTGAACAAGACTTTCTCATTACATATAATGCAGTATGTGTAATTTATGTTACATAAACAAGAAATTACACAGATTAATAAAGGGTGTATACCGATTTGCACTGTGAAAAAGGAAGTAGACAGGAAAGATATGCAAAAGAAATAAGTTAAATTGAGATCCCATGGATCACTGGGGAAGGAAGAACAGGGTAATGACATATGTTTCTGTTAAAGGGAGCAGCTTAAGACATAGTTTTAATTGAGAGAGGGCAAGCCATATTTGAGGAATTAAAATAAATTTTCTTAGACTAAAAAAATGAACTACAATTTTCAGAAGTTTTGTATGTATAGCACAACACTATTATTTATTTGGAAAAATTAAAATATTAAGTCAAATAAACCTCTACCACACCAGTCTACTTTGTTGTTGTTGCTCAGTCGCCAGGTCATGTTCCACTCTTCTGGACCCCACAGGACTGCAAAACACCAGGCTTCCCTGTCTCTCACCATCTCACAGAGTTTGCCCAAGTTCATGTCCATTGCATTGATGATGCCATCCAGCCATCTCATCTTTTGTTGCCCACTTCTTCTGCCTTCAACCTTTCCCAGCACCAGGGTTTTTCCAATGATTCAGTTCTTTGCATCAGTTCAGTTCAGTTCACTTCAGTCGCTCAGTCCAACTCTTTGCAACCCCTTGAACTGCAGCATGCCAGGCCTCCCTGTCCATCACCAGCTCCTGGAGTCCACCCAAACCCATGTCCATTGGGTCAGTGATGCCAACCAACCATCTCATCCTCTGTTGTCTCCTTCTCCTCCTGCCCTCAATCTTTCCCAGCATCAGGGTCTTTTCCAATGAGTCAGCTCTCCACATCAGGTGGCCAAAGTATTGGAGTTTCAGCTTCAACATCAGTCCTTCCAATGAACACCCAGGACTGATTTCCTTTAGGTTGGACTGGTTGGATCTCCTTGTAGTCCAAGGGACTCTCAACAGTCTCCTCCAGCACCACAGTTCAAAAGCATCAATTCTTCTGTGCTCAGCTTTCTCTATAGTCCAACTCACATCCATACATGACCACTGGAAAAACCACAGCCTTGACTAGACGGACCTTTGTTGGCAAAGTATTGTCTCTGCTTTTTAATATGCTGTCTAGGTTGGTCACAACTTTCCTTCCAAGGAGCAAATATCTTTTAATTTCATGGCTACAATCACCATCTGCACTGATTTTGGAGCCCCCCCCTCCAAATAAAATCAGCCACTGTTTCCACTGTTTCCCCATCTATTTGCCATGAAGTGATGGGGCTGGATGCCATGATCTTTGTTTTCTGAATGTTGAGCTTTAAGCCAAAATCTTCACTGTCCTCTTTCACTTTCATCAAGAGGCTATTTAGTTCTTCTTCACTTTCTGCCATAAGGGTGGTGTCATCTGCATATCTGAGGTTATTGATGTTTCTCCCGGCAATCTTGATTCCAGCTTGTGCTTCTTCCAGCCCGGCATTTCTCATGATGTACTCTGCATATAAGTTAAATAAGCAGGGTGACAGTATACAGTCTTGACGTATTCCTTTCCTATTTGGAACCAGTCTGTTGTTCCATGTCCAGTTCTAACTGTTGCTTCCTGACCTGTATACAGATTTCTCAAGAGGCAGGTCAGGTGGTCTGATATTCCCATATCTTTCAGAATTTTCTACAGTTTATTTTGATCCACACAGTCAAAGTCTTTGGCTTAGACAATAAAACAGAAATAGATGTTTTTCTGGAACTCTCTTGCTTTTTTGATGATCCAGCACATGTTGGAATCAGGAAGCCAAGGAACTGGAGGTTCGGCTTCAGCATCAGTCCTTCCAATGAGTATTCAGTGTTGATTTCTTTTTTTTTTTTTTTTGAAGTTAAATAGATATTTTAATATTAGACAAAATAGTCTTTGAAGCAAAAACATTATTAGTTACAAGTATGTCCAGTACAAATGATAAATTACACTAGGAAGATAATTTAAAATCTGTATGCACTTAATATAACTTCTTAAAATATACAAAGCAAACATTAGAGAAATAAAAACAATAAGGAAAAATTCAGCATCTTAAAGTGAATTTGTAACACAACCGTCAGTTTGGTGTATATAATTGGTAATTCAATGAACTTGTATGATCGACATGCTGTTGAAGGGACTCTCAAGAGTCTTCTCCAGCACCACAGTTCTAAACCATCAATTCTTTGGTGCACTGCCAAAGTTTATTGGTTGACTTTCAATGCTCTTTCATATGCTCTAATCATGACATCTTACATACTGAACAAAAAATGTTTTAGGTTTCTATAAATGCAACATTTCTTTTTGTTGGATGGGACACTGGCTGCTAACTGTAAGCTATACTTTGCCTGTTCTTTATACAGAAGGAAAAAACAAAACCTTTCCTTTCTCAGTCATACCCGTGACAGTATATATCTTTAATGAAACAAACATAAGCTGTACATGTTGGTTTACAATTGGTGGCAAATTATCCAGCTTTTGTTTAAATAGTGTTTAAAAACACCAGCATAGATTGGGAGACAGAACACAGAATGGAGTGGCTATGTAGCATGTTGAGTTTGGAATATGGAATAAATTTTAGAAACTTGTTTTTTAGCATATGGGCAATAAGAAGCCATAGAGTGCTTTCATGGAAAGTAAGCCTACATGCATTCTGTTTATTCAAAGGTATTTTAAAATATTATTTTGAGGCTTTTATCTTAAATATTTTGCTTTCAAGTTCCAGATGTGCTTTACACATTTATTACAAAAAAGTATCTACCTCAAAGGAGCATTTTCCAATGTCTTTTTTAGTTAGCTGATAATAAATTAGAAGGCTAAATAACTCTGCTTTAAAAAAATTATTTTCTTATGTTGTTGAACCGGTTATTCTTTGACATTTGCTGGAAAAAAATAGTGGAGTTGAAAAAAATCTCAGAACAAAGCATGTCCTGAGGGGCTCTCTTTTTCACGCTCTAAGGAAATACAGATGCATTCTTAATCACACATACCAACACATATTGCTATTGATTGATATAATATTAACAACAGGTACTATAGCAACAAGAGGGCTTCCCGGGTGATACACTGGTAAAGAATCCACCTGCCAATTCAAACGGAGCAAGGGACGCAAGCTCAATCCCTGAGTTGGGAAGATCTTCTGGAGTAGGAAATGGCAAACTGCTCCAGTATTCTTGCCTGGAAAATTCTATATACAGAGGACTCTAGTGGGCTGTAGTCCATGGGGTCGCAAAGAGATGGACATGACTGAGCAACTCAACATGAATATTTATAGCAACCACAGAAATAATAATAATTACATAGCACTCCCTACATGTAAGGCATGGTTCCCAAGTGCTACATATATTTTTAATTTCTCCTCTTGGAAAGGCTCCCAGGGTAGGATTATTAGTATCTCCACTCTGCAGCCAGAGAAATGGAGAAATAAAGAGATTAAGTAGTGACTTAAGACCACAGAGGTTATACGTGGTGAAGATAGGATTCCAGGCCCATTAGTTTAGCTTCAGAATCTGTTTTATTACCTGTCATTACAAAGCACTTTTAATAGATTTTACACCCTATGATCAGATGGACATCCATATTTACTTTTTCTCCAAAAGAGAACAGAAATAATGTTGAGAGAAAGGAAAATCAAGAGATGATGTTGAATAAAATGAATGTGAGCAAAGAAAAAAGTGAATACTTCACAACCAGAAATTACCAGGTAAGTAAAGATGAACAAATTACTTAATGTCTGAGCTTTTTTCTTTTTCTTAATGATAAACAACAAAGAGACAGTTTGTATATATAGAAGATAGAAAACTGTCTCTATGAGATTGTCTTTGCAAATAAAACAAAAAGGGCACATTACAAAATCCCCCTCTCCCATTTTTGACATGGAAAACAAATGTATGTGGATTTTTTGTTTATGTTGTTGTTTCAATTTTTTGTGTCAATGCAAGTTAGTGGACTGTGATGTAGTGTCATATGCGCTGCTTGCTTACCCAGGGTGATTGCTGGCCCATTATGTTGTAAATTTTACATAAACTCTGCTGATCATTCAACTTTGGCACGTTGTGTTCCTATAAGGGCTAATAGGTGTAGTATGCATTTCCAGAGAGAAAATAAAATTTGAGCTATGTCTTAATACCAATCAAATACAGCATTCAATAGTATTAGTCATTACCTTCACAGTCTACTCTGTTAATATCTATTTTTTGGTGTAAAATAAACTAGTTTACGGAGAAGGCATCTTGCCTGGAAAATCCCATGGGCAGAGGAGCTTGGTAGGCTGCAGTCCATGGGGTCGTGAAGAGTCGAACACGACTGACCGACTTCATTTACACTTTTCACTTTCATGCATTGGAGAAGGAAATGGCAACCCACTCCAGTGTTCTTGCCTGGAGAATCCCAGGGATGGGGGAGCCTGGTGGGCTGCCATCTATGGGGTCGCACAGAGTCAGACACGACTGAAGTGACTTAGCAGCAGCAGCAGCAGACTAGTTTAATGATGCTAATTCATTCCAGGAATGGTTTCTTATTTCCTTCTATTAAAGGCCCATGTGGATTAAGAAAGCATTAAAGTGAAAGTGAAAGTTTTAGTCCTTCAGCAGTGTCTAACTCTTTGAGATTTCATGGACTGTAGCCCATCTGGCTCCTCAGTCCATGGATTCTCCAGACAAGAATACTAGTGTGGGTTGTTCTTTCATTCTCCAGGGGTTCTTCCCAACCCAGGGATGGAACCTGTCTCTCCTGCATTGCAGGCAGATTCTTTAGTATCTGAGCCATGAGCGAAGTGTTACAGACTCGATAAAGATACCTTGTTTATTTGTCCATATTATGGGATGTATGTCATATAGCTAGAGAAGGATCATTCTTCTATGCTTACCATTAATTGGCTTACAATGTTAAGGTTTCTTTCTTCTAGATATCTTTCTATATTCTCAGTGGTGAGAACAAGATATCAAACAAAATATCATTAAAAATGTTATTATTCCACCTTGCACAAATTTAGCCTGCTCCAGGGGAAGATTAGAGAAAATTCAAGAAGAAAGATTAATTGCTTTCTCATTTGCCCATCATAACATTTAGAATTTAACAACTACAGTGAAAAGTGTTAGTTGCTCAGTCCTGTCTGACTCTTTGTGACTCCATGATCTGTAGCCCACCAGGCTCCTCTGTCCACGGGATTCTTCAGGCAAGAATGCTGGAGTGGAGTGCCATTTTCTTCTCCAGGGGATCTTCCAAACCTAGGAATTGAACCTGGGTCTCCTGCATTGCAGGCAGATTCTTTTCCATCTGAGCCCACCAGGGAAGCCTTCAAATACTACAGTGGTACAAATCTAAATGCAATTAACATATTATAAAAGGTATTGCTGCTGCTGCTGCTGCTGCTAAGTCGCTTCAGTCGTGTCTGACTCTGTGCGACCCCATGGACTGCAGCCTACCAGGCTCCTCTGTCCATGGGATTTTCCAGGCAAGGGTACTGGAGTGGGGTGCCATTGCCTTCTCCGATAAAAGGTATTAGATTCCCCTTATTAGTTGCATTCATTCCTTCATAATTAGATATTGTTCTGCTGGATCCTAGATCAACAGTCTGCTTTCATGAAGTCAACTTCTGGACCAAAATTACCCTCCAGATTCTGATTCATTGTCCCAGAACCAACTTCAGGTTTAAGTTCATGTGACAATGTTAATTTACAAGGAAAGTCTGTACTTCGACTTGTCAGTGGTAAAGAGTTCTCAGTAAAGTTCTGCATATGATACATCAGAAACTGCCTTTATTTTTTTTCTTTTAGAGAACTCTATATCTGGCTTTTAGTTTATAATGAGAGTGTACTAGAAACTACAAGAACAGAAACCATCTGTTTGTAATAAGATCAAATGATTCAATTAGTTTATTATAATAACCAGGAACTTTAAAATCAACAGGGAATCATACACATAATATTACATAAAATTTTTTCAATTATTATCTTAAGTATCAGAACATAGCATATTCAAAAGCAGAGACATTACTTTGCCAACAAAGGTCCATCTAGTCAAGGCTATGGTTTTTCCTGTGGTCATGTATGGATGTGAGAGTTGGACTGTGAAGAAAGGTGAGTGCCGAGGAATTGATGCTTTTGAACTGTGGTGTTGGAGAAGACTCTTGAGAGTCCCTTGGACTGCAAGGAGATCCAACCAGTCCGTTTCGAAGGAGATCAGCCCTGGGATTTCTTTGGAAGGAATGATGCTAAAGCTGAACCTCCAGTACTTTGGCCACCTCATGCGAAGAGTTGACTCATTGGAAAAGACTTTGATGCTGGGAGGGATTGGGTGCAGGAGGAGAAGGGGACGACAGAGGATGAGATGGCTGGATGGCATCACCGACTCAATGAACGTGAGTCTGGGTGGACTCTGGGAGTTGGTGATGGACAGGGAGGCCTGGCGTGCTGTGATTCATGGGGTCGCAAAGAATCGGACAAGACTGAGTGACTGAACTGAACTGATAAAGGCATTTACAACTCTGTGGAGGCATTTTGTGAAATGTGTGTTAAAACTGTCACCTTTATAAAATTGTTTTAATTCCTCAAGTACAATTTTTTAGAACTTAAATTTATTGAATGTTATTGTATTATCTTTTTACCTGAACAGGAATATGTGGCTGTTCATCTTGAAAAATATATACTAGGCTACATTCATTCAATACAGTTTACCTGATTATATTTAAACCTTTCAATATGATTTTTATTTTATGTATTACAGGCTTGGTAGTATGCACACCTCTCAAAGTAATCTTGGTTTATTTAAAATAATGGAGCACATTATACATAATCTAACTATATATATATATGTATATATAAAACTATATTTCCATCAGAGAAGGCAATGGCACCCCACTCCAGTACTCCTGCTTGGAAAATTCCATGGATAGAGGAGCTTGGTAGGCTGCAGTCCATGGGGTCTCTGATGGTCGGACATGACTGAGCGACTTCACTTTCACTTTTCACTTTCATGCATTGGAGAAGGAAATGGCAACCCACTCCAGTGTTCTTGCCTGGAGAATCCCAGGGACCGGGGAGCCTGGTGGGCTGCCGTCTAAGGGTAACACAGAGTCGGACATGACTGAAGCGACTTAGCAGCAGCAGCATATTTCCATACCTCATTACTACTGAATATTCTGTCAAAGTGGGTTAAAGTGTGAATGAGTAAATATATGTTGTTATTCAATAATATAGAGGGAACTACAACAATGATTTGAGTATAAAAGACAGCTTGATACTTACATAATATAGAATTCAATGTTCATATTAGAACCCCATTTAGAAAAGAAACTAAGTGTCTTGAAGAAAACTGGTTTTTATATCAATTTTAACAATAAATAATTGATGTGGAGAGATGATGTGCATAGGATTGCAATGGTAACTATAGTGATGAAATTTAAATTGAAACAGCATCTAAAAGAAATTCTTGTATTTTTGAAAGTAAGAAATGTCTAGCAAAATTATTTGAGAGTATAGCAGAATCTGCACAAAAGCACAAATAGTTAACAATCTCTCAGTAAACAATAAGAAACTTGTCAGGTAAAATATATATATATATATATATATATATATATATAAAATACACATTTATGTGTGTGTGTGTGTATGGGCTTTTCAGATGGTGGTAGAGGTAAAGAACCAGATGCCAATGCAAGAAACACAAGAGACATGGTTTCAATCCCTGGTTGAATAGATAACCTGGAGAAAGGCTCGGCAACCCACTGTTAGTCTTGCCTGGAGAATCCCATGGATAGAGGAGCTTTGTAGGCCATAACGTCCATAACGTCACAAAGAGCTGGACACAACTGAAGCCACTTAGCACACACACACAAGTGTGTGTATGTGTGTGAATTATTCTTTCATATATATTTTTAAGAGCAGATTATACTTATTGATATATACATACATGTTTTCTATAAGACATATTTCATATTCTAAGGGTGTTTTGTTATTTTTATTAACTATAAGCTTTACTTTATATTGATGTATGCTTTTTTGTGTATATAACTAATCGATTCAAACTCTTAATGGGTCTATAGAACATATGTAGAAAATTTGTTATTGCACAGGCATTTTATATCACACCAAATTAACCTTCTTAACTGACACCTTACAAAAAGCCATCACATTTGTTATAGACAAGGGTATAAAAGTACAGTCTGCACAGAAAACACATTAATTTTCTTAGGATGCCTGTACGGATTATTCATTTTTTACCTCAGTTTACTAACAGTCTAAATTTTAAAGTAAAAAACGATCTTGGAAATTATATTTAAGGCGCAATTTATCATCTCACTCATTAGTGACACAGAGAATACATCAGATGACGTTTTAAAATGTATCCAATTAGTGTTAAGTGAAATGACTAATCTCAAAAGATTTCTAGCATTTCCCCAAATTCATTATATTCTTTTAAATTAATATCAGTAATTATAACATAATGTAATAAACATGTATGTATATATTTTCATTATTGTAAATACTTTGTGAAAACAATGATAAATTGGCACAGTCATTTCCTAATTTAACAGCTTTAAATAAATATGTTTTTATAAGAATATAACTCTAAGTCTTGTATAAGTTAAAATGTTACATTTCCATGATAGTTCTTATTATTAGAATGAAGGCATAAAAGTTTTGACTCAAATTAATAAACTTATGATTTCCCACCTTTATATTCACTGTGACGAACACTAATATGAAAAACTTGGGTGTTTAAAATATTGTCTCATTTTCTACCAACTATCAAATGTCAAAATATCAATTAGTATGTGTTAAGAATAGTATATAAATATGCATTGTAATGTAAATAAAAGTTATGATGATGAATAAATATATATTATTAGCTAGCCTCACATTTATTTTGTATTTTTTCTTCTCATCTTCTAGGTATTTATTAAAACAGCTATGTTCTTTTTTATTTTCTTTCTCTCTTTCTTTTTTTCTTTTGAGCTGGCATTTTTATGAAATAAATTAATTTTAAAGAGCAGTTCACTTACCAATATAGAGATTTAATTTCCCTAGGAATTTTGATTTTTTCATCAATGCTTATTAAACAACTCCACAAGCAATCAAAGCAAGGCTTTTTAAAATGTAAGAGTTGATTATCTATCTTATTAATTTCTTCTAGATGAAGACAAAGAAATAGCAATCAATTTTTTCAACATTTTGTCATATTCAATAGGTAAATTAATGAATTTCAGGGTAAGGAGTTTATCAGATGGTGTTTATTACATACATGGCAGAATTTTATCACTTGAATAGTCAAAATATGACTTGAACCAGAGCCCCAGCCAATACATATACATAGATAGTAAGCACTTCAAGTTTTTCTGCTCATCTGGACTTCACTGGTCATGGGTGCATTTCCATGGAATTCTGTACATATATTATGTGACAAAAAGAAATGAAAAGTAAAAACAATTGCACTTAAAACATTTTAGATTTATAGATACTAAGATAAAGGTCATCTGGAAAAAGGGGGAGATAAAATCAAGCCAGAATCGATTTCCACTCCATTCATATTTCATTCTCATTCATAAAGGTATCATATACTCGTGACTCCTTAGAATGTAGGTATGTTCGAATATCAAACCATGCGACTCTTCAAATTTGCATATATTTATTCTTTTAAAAATATTTGCATATATTTATTTTTCTTTGATAGTCATTTTTGGAGCTTGAATCACATCTCTCTATACTGCACATGCTATATATTTTTAATATTTAATTTCCTCTGACTGCCTTATATAAACTGGAGCAGTGAAACAAAGATGGCATACAGATGTACATGCCATGCTATGTCACTTTAGTTCTGTTCTACTCTGTGTGACCCACTGGACTGTAGCCCACCAGGCTTCTCTGTCGGTGGGATTCTCCAGATAAGAATATTGGAGTGGGTTACCATGCCCTCCTCCAGAGGATCTTCCTGACTCAGGGATCAAACCCACATCTCTTAAGTCTCCTGCCTTGGAAGGTGGGTTCTTTACCACTAGTGCCACCATTTCTAACCAAACTCTAAATTAATGATGAAAAAGTTTATCTTATTTAGAGAAAAATAGATAGAGTTATGCAGATTTACTGTTACTTTGTAAATAAAATTAAGCACAATTTTTTAAGTGAACACATAATGACATTAAATTACATTTCTAGCATATCAAATGTTAACATTTTTGAAATTACTCTGATCAGAAGAATCAATATACTGAAAATGAGTATACTACCCAAAGCAATCTATAGATTCAATTCAATCCCTATCAAGCTACCAATGGTATTTTTCATAGAACTAGAACAAAGAATTTCACAATTTGTATGGAAATACAAAAAACCTTGAATAGCCAAAGCAATCTTGAGAAAGAAGAATGGAACTGGAGGAATCAACCTGCCTGACTTCAGGCTCACTACAAAGCTACAGTCATCAAGACAGTATGGTACTGGCACAAAGACAGAAATATAGATCATGGAACAAAATAGAAAGCCCAGAGACAAATCCACACACTTATGGACACCTTATCTTTGACAAAGGAGGAAAGAATATACAATGGAGAAAAGACAATCTCTTTAAAAAGTGGTGCTGAGAAAAGTGGTCAACCACTTGTAAAAGAATGAAACTAGAACACTTTCTAACACTATACACAAAAATAAACTCATAATGGTTTAAAAATCTAAATGTTAGACCAGAAACTATAAAAGTCCTAGAGGAAAACATAGGCAAAATACTCTCTGAGATAAATCATAGCAGGATCCTCTATGACCCACCTCCTAGAGTAATGGAAATAAAAGCGAAAATAAACAAATGGGACCTAATTAAACTTAAAAGCTTTTGCACAACGAAGGAAACTATAAGCAAGGTGAAAAGACAGCCTTCAGATTGGGAGTAAGTAATAGCAAATGAAGCAACTGACAAAGAATTAATCTCAAAAATATACAAGCATCTCCTGCAGCTCAATTCCAGAAAAATAAGTTACCCAATCAAAAAATGGGCCAAAGAACTAAACAGACATTTCTCCAAAGACATACAGATGGCTAGCAAACACATGAAAAAGTGCTCAACATCACTTATGATCAGAGAAATGCAAATCAAAACCACAGTGAGGTACCATCTCACGCCAGTTAGAATGGCTGCCATCAAAAAGTCTACAAACAATAAATGCTGGAAAGGGTGTGGAGAAAAGGGAATCCTCTTACACTGTTGGCAGGAATGCAAACTAGTACAGCCACTATGGAGAATAGTGTAGAGATTTCTTAAAAAACCGGAAATAGAATTGCCATACGATCCAGCAATCCCACTGCTGGGCATACACAAAGAAGAAACCAGAAGGGAAAGAGACACGTGTACCACAATGTTCATTGCAGCACTGTTTACAATAGCCAGGACATGGAGGCAACCTAGATGTCCATCAGCAGATGCATGGATAAGAAAGCTGTGGTACATATACACGATGGAATACTACTCAGGTATTAAAAATAATGCATTTGAATCAGTTCTAATGAGGTGGATGAAACTGGAGCCTATTATACAGAGTGAAGTAAGTCACAAATAAAAATACCAATATAGTATATTTTGCATATTTATGGAATTTAGAAAGATAGTAATGATAACCCTATAAGCGAGACAGCAAAAGAGACACAGATGTAAAGAATAGACTTTTGGACTCTGTGGGAAAAGGTGAGGATGGGATGATTTGAGATAATAACATTGAAACATGTATATTATCATATGTGAAATCGATCTCCAGTCCAAGATCAATGCATGAGACAGGGTGCTCAGAGCTGGTGCACTGGGATGACCCCGAGGGATGGGATAAGGAGGGAGGTGGGAGGGAGGTTATGGATGGGGAGCACATGTACACCCATGGCTAATTAATGTGAATGTATGTCAAAAACACCAAAAAAAAAAAAAAAAAGAAAAATCTAGACCTCTGTTTGGCCAGTTCTCACATGCAATTTTTGTCTGACCTGGGGGTTTGTACCATAGTTCAAAATACTATACTTTTTCTTCCTCCCTCAGTTTTTTATTATCAAATCTACACATTATGAACAAAAAATAAATACAACATTCATCTAATAAAAAATTAACACCCAGTCTTGTAACCTGCTTTATTATTACTATCATTTTATTTCCATATCTAGCTAACTGCCTGGATGCCACAATGAAATACAAAAATCTTACAATGATTTTTCTTGCAGAGAAAATTTAGTCTCTAAACACCTAGGAAGTTTATTGACTTTCAAAGAAAAAGAAAAGTACCTCTCTTTTTTAAATAAATTGTCACTATAAATACTATTTCAACCATGAAAAAATAGAGAAGTGTTTTAAAATAGTCAACAGGGATGATATTTTATATGCTAATTTCACTGGAATTTTTCTCCTATGAAATATACATAAAATTTTAAAACAATCACTTTCACATGAGTAAAAGTGCTTGGTGATGAGAAAACAATGTATAAAAATTGCAGTAGGGGAATGAATTCAAGTTTTACAAAGTTGTCCATATATTATCAGCATGTTAATGGCAAAAAGTATTTAAAAAGCCAAACCATAAGCTTCTGGAACAAAGAGAATGCTTATTAGTGTTACTTTTAAGCGATCAAGTTATTGTTTTCCATCGAGTAGAGATACATTTTCATTTTTAAAGATAATCAGTAATTCTCTGCATTTTTCCAAAATAACAAAGTGTAACATATTATTCTAAACTCAGATCACAAAGAAAAGAATGAGGAGTAGAAAGAAGAGTTGGAAAGGAGGAGGAGAAATAGAAATGAAGAGGACATTTACAAAGTAAGAGTTGATAGCAGACGTTGATTATCAGAAGCATGAGTTTTTTAATGAGCATAGTTCTTTATATCATTATAAGCTTTGTACCTAAAACACATTTCATTTACTGTTTAAGCATTAACAATGCATTTCATACACTTATTAATAAGAACTCTGAAAAATTTACAGTATCCCATTATGTTATGATTTATGCAAGAACAAGTTAAGTTGCTCATTATAGAATGAAGACAATTTGTACAATGGAATTTTACTATACATTACTATAACATTATGACTAAATAACTATGTAGAGAGCTATAGTTATTATTCTACCACAAGGCTCTAGCAATTCTTAATTAAGTAGTGAAAACAAACAATTTTTAAGAATTTCTTTTAATTAATAGGTACATGGTGGTTTCTCTCGTGGCTCAGTGGTAAAGAATCCTCCTGCCAATGCAGGAGATGTGTTTGATCTCTGATCTGGGAAGATCTCACATGTCATGGACCAACTAAGCCCATGCTACAACTCCTGAGCCATGCTCTAGAGCCCGGGAGCTGCAACTGCTGAGCCCACACACTACAACTACTGAAGCCCCTGCACTCTATAGAGACAGAGTTCTGCAACAAGTCACCACAATGAGAAGCCCATGCACTGCAGCTAGAGAGTATCCCCCACTTGCCACAACTAGAGAAAAGCCTGCACAGCAATGAAGACTCACACAGTCAAAAATAAATAAATAAATAATTAATTATTTTAAAAATAAATACATGGAGAGGAGTGTTTGGGTTTGACACAACACAGATATTCAGAAATTTTATCTCAGACAAGTCATATTATTTATGTTTCACCATGCAATTTAAACCACTCTGGAAAGTAACTGAAGCACAAAAATGTTCAGTAAAGACTAGACTTTAAGAAACAGTTATAGAAGTTTGCAAAAAACACAGTAACTAAAATACTTAAACCTCATTGTAGAGATCCAAAAGTATGCTGTAAACAATACAGGAAAGAATCAGCAAAACCAAAACAGATCAAACATATTATCCAATCTGAGTAAAAAGAGAAAATGGAGAAGAAAAAAATATAGTATAGGGAGTGAATAAGGTAATGTAAATTGCCTAACATTTATACTGTTAGAGTTCTAGGAATAAAGAAAAAGTGTGGAGCTTAGAGAGAATAGTTAAGTAATGGTTAGCACCTTCATAAGTTTTATAAAGTCAAAAGCCAACATGACAAATAGGACAGACTCCATATAGGAAAATATCCAAAGAAATCCACCTGATGAAAGAAAATAAAAAATGAAAAGTGACAACAACAAAACAAAAAACAGAGAAATCTCAAATACTTAGAAATGAATTGGTCACACATATTGGAAATCACGTTAAGATGTTCGCTAATAAGTTCAAGAACAGCAAGTCACTGACTATACATTAGTAACATATGAAAAAAAGGGGAGGAGAAAAGAGAAATGAAAGCAAAAGAATATTCTAAGATAGCAAGTTGCTTTGCATTTGCAATAGCAATAAAAGATTCCTTACCCAATTCAACTTAAAGATATGCCAGAGAAATATACCTAGGCAACCAAGATAATCACGATGGTGTGATCACTCACCTAGAGCCAGACATCCTGGAATGTGAAATAAAGTGGGCTTTAGAAAGCATCACTATGAACAAAGCTAGTGGAGACGATGGAATTCCAATTGAGCTATTTCAAATCCTGAAAGATGATGCTGTGAAAGTGCTGCACTCAATATGCCAGCAAATGTGGAAAACTCAGCAGTGGCCACAGGACTGGAAAAGGTCAGTTTTCATTCCAATCCCAAAGAAAGGCAATGCCAAAGAATGCTCAAACTACTGCACAATTGCACTCATCTCACATGCTAGGAAAGTAATGCTCAAAATTCTCCAAGCCAGGCTTCAGCAATACGTGAACCGTGAAATTCCTGATGTTCAAGCTGGTTTTAGAAAAGGTAGAGGAACCAGAGATCAAATTGCCAACATCTGCTGAATCACCAAAAAAGCAATAGAGTTCCAGAGAAACATCTATTTCTGCTTTATTGACTATGACAAAGCCTTTGACTGTGTGGATCACAATAAACTGTGGAAAATTCTGAAAGAGATGGGAATACCAGACTACCTGACCTGCCTCTTGAGAAATCTGTATACAGGTCAGGAAGCAACAGTTAGAAATGGACATGGAACAACAGACTGGTTCCAAATAGGAAAGGAATACGTCAAGACTGTATACTGTCACCCTGCTTATTTTACTTATATGCGGAGTACATCATGAGAAATGCTGGGCTGGATGAAGCACAAGCTGGAATCAAGATTGCCGGGAGAAATATCAATAACCTCAGATATGCAGATGACACCTCCCTTATGGCAGAAAGAGAATAAGAATTAAAAATCCTCTTGATGAAAGTGAAAGTGGAGAGTGAAAAAGTTGGCTTAAAGCTCAACATTCAGAAGACGAAGATCATGGCATCTGGTCCCATCACTTCATGGGAAATAAATGGGGAAACAGTGGAAACAGTGTCAGACATTATTTTGTGGGGCTCCAAAATCACTGCGAATGGTGACTGCAGCCATGAAATTAAAAAAGACGCTTACTCCTTGGAAGAAAAATTATGAGCAACCTAGATAGCATACTGCAAAGCCGAGATATTACTTTGCCAACAAAGGTCTGTCTAGTCAAGGCTATGGTTTTTCCAGTGGTCATGTATGGATGTGAGAGTTGGACTGTGAAGAAGGCTGAGCACTGAAGAATTAATGCTTTTGAACTGTGGTGTTGGAGAAGACTCTTGAGAGTCCCTTGGACTGCAAGGAGATCCAACCAGTCCATTTTAAAGGAGATCAGCCCTGGGATTTCTTTGGAAGGAATGATGCTAAAGCTGAAACTCCAGTACTTTGGCCACCTCGTGCAAAGTGTTGACTCATTGGAAAAGACTCTGATGCTGGGAGGGATTGTGGGCAGGAGGAGAAGGGGACGACAGAGGGTGAGATGGCTGGATGGCATCACTGACTTGATGGACGTGAGTCTGAGTGAACTCTGGGAGTTGGTGATAGACAGGGAGGCCTGGCGTGCTGTGATTCATGGGGTCGCAAAGAGTCGGACATGACTGAGTGACTGAACTGAACTGAAGAGGTGATTTTATTGGATTAGCATGTTTTCAAGATCTTTAGACAATTCTTTTGTTCTTGAACATATATTGGTGTAATTCAATTTATGGTATTTCTGAATATATGTCTGTCTATACTTCAAGACCTGGAAATATTGTTGGTGATTATCTCAATAGAAGCAGTATCAATGTTGGGATAAAATTTTTGAAATGTAAATTCCTTTAACACAGACGGGGATCTGATGGAAGAGGACTTTATGTTATTTCCCTTTCAGTTATATATATCAAATAGAGTAATAAAATCTAAGTTAAAATATGGGAAACTGTTCAACTTCAAATATCTTGCTGCTTAAGTTAATATTTCTGTTATAAGGTCAAATAGCTTGATAAATCATTTTTTAAAATAAAATAATTTTTCATCATTTTCATAGGCTTTTTAGTTTTATATTTATTATTAAGAAGACCTTGATCATCCCTGATTGAAAAACTTATAATTCATTGAATTAATTTCAAAAAGAAAAAAAAATCCTTCATGAAACACAATAGCTGATTTTAGACAATTCTTGTGTTGTCTAATGATACTTCCTTATATTTTTCTATAAATGTCTCAAGAAAAGGAATATATAGCACTTTCTCAGTCCTCAGTTACGACATTATGTTCTACTTTAATTTTTTTTGTTTCTTTACTCCTTTATAAATTTCTTCAATGAAATTCTCAATATTGAAGAGAAAACCAAGATTTAAAAGCTATCAGCTTCATTGATCTTATATAATTAACATTTATTATCATTGGAAGGTACAATATTATGCTGAAGAATATTTGAAAATATTTATTTCCCTATTGTCTTCTAAAAGTAATTTGTTATACTCAATTTTAAGTGATTAATGAATCAACTATAATTCATATTTACAATAAAATTTGATTTAAATACTTATGAAATTGCAATTTTTGAATATATTTAATATGTTTTTGATGCTAATGCATTAAAATTATTTATCATATGTGGATACAAATATCAGCTATACATTATTTCTAAGTACACATTTCTTAACCATTTTCTAGAAAAGTTTCTAGTCAGATTTCAGAGATTACACATTGCCACTTCAGAGATTACACACTTACATGAGGAAAGAGGCAGTTTTACACTATCAATGCCTATAAAATAGCCTGTTATATTTACAGGCAATACTCCTGTTTAATGAAATATGTCAAGAGATACTTTCAATTTGTTAAATAAACCCACTTTTTTTCCCTTACAGTATCAACAGTGGGATTGCCTACTAAATTTTCTCAATGGCCTAATATTATTTATCCTGGAAAACTGGAGAATAAATACTCTCACTTTTCCTTTTTTTTTTAATTTTATTTTATTTTTAAACTTCACAATATTGTATTGGTTTTGCCAAATATTGAAATGAATCCGCTACAGGTATACATGTGTTCCCCATCCTGAACCCTCCTCCCTCTTCCCTCCCCATACCATCCCTCTGGTCTTCTACTCGAACTGAGTTGTCTCACTTTTCCTTAAATAAAAATTTATACTTAGCTTTCACTTACTCGGTTTCATAACTTAGGTTAGGTTTAATAAAGAGGGGAAGACAGAATGGGTGGTATGTTGCACTATAGGGATATGGTAATCAGTAAAATAAACATATCCCATAACTTATGCATGTGTGCTAAGTCACTTCATTCATGTTTGACTCTTTGTGACCCTATGAATTGTAGCCTGCCAGGCTCCTCTGTCCATGGGATTCTCCAGGCAAGAAGACTGGAGTGGGTTGCCATGCCTTTCTCCAGGAGGCCTTCCCGAACCAGGGATCAAACCTACGTCTCTTACGTTTCCTACATTGGCAGATGGGTTCTTTCCCATATAGTTAAAATGGTAAAGAATTGCCATCTCCATGTAGGAGACCTGGGTTTGATCTGTAGGTCCAGATCCCCTGGAGAAGGGCATGGCAACCCACTCCAGTATTCTTGCTTGGAGAATTGCATGGACAGAGAAGCCTGATGGGCTACAGTCCATGGACTAGCAAAGAGCTGGACATGACTGAGTGACTAACACACACATACACAGTGCCACCTGGGAAGCCCCTCTCTTGCTGTATACCATGTGATAAAGTATAGAATGAAATTCCCTGTCTATAGTTTAACACAGTGCTTAAAAGACTAGGTTCTGGTGGGGGAGGGATAAATTGGGCGACTGGGATTGACATACACACACTAATATATATATATATAAAGTAGATAACTAATAAAAACCAACGGTTTTTATTAGCATAGGGAACACTACTGAATACTCTATAAAGACTTCTACAGGAAAGAATCTCAAAAAGAATAGGTATATGTATAACTGATTCACTCTACTCTTCAGGAGAAATTTTTATGCTTTGGGAACCATACTCTCACCCCTACTCTTGCTGTTCTGCATTACAAAAATGGAAATCTCACGGCTTCAACCCAGCTCATTGTTAAGTGTTTCTGTTCCCTTTCTGGTTCACAGAGGCATTCTTCTTTAATTTATTACTAACTATGCCTATTGTTTTGCAGTTTTCATCAAATCTGTCCTTTATTCCTTTGTGTTTAAAAATACATAAATTTTTAAAAACAGAGCTACCATATCACCTTTCAATCCTACTCTTGGGCATAAACCCAGAGAAAAACATGATCCGAAAGGATTCATGCACCCCAGTATTCATCGTAGCATTGTTTACATACCAAGACACGGAAGATGCCTAAAAGTCCATCAACAGAGAAATGGATAAAGAACATGTGGTACATATATACAATGGAATATTACTCAGCCATCAAAACTAACTAAATAATGTCATTTACAGCAACAGATGGACCTAGAGATTGTCATGCTGAGTGAAGCTAGAGGAGAAATATTGTATGCCATTCTTTATATGCAGAATCTGAAAGGAAATGATACAAATGAACTATTTACAAAACAGAAGCAGGCTCAGAAGCAGATTTAGAGAATGAATTTATGGTTTCCAGGGGTGAAGGATGGGGGTGGAAAGGACAGGAAATTGGGTACCAATGTACATACTGCTCTATTTAAAATGAATAACCAACAAGGGTCTAACCCACTCCAGTGTTCTTGCCTGGAGAATCCCAGGGACGGCGGAGCCTGGTGGGCTGCCGTCTGTGGGGTCGCACAGAGTCAGACACCGCTGAAGTGACTTAGCAGCAGCAGCAACAGGGTCTACTGCATAGCAGAGGGAACTCTGCTCAACATTATGTGGTGGTCTGGATGCGAAGGGAATTGGGGGAGAATGGATATATGCATATATATGACCAAATTCCTTTGCAGTCCACCTGAAACTATGATGACATTATTAACCAGCTATACTCCAAAATAAAATAAAAAGGTTTTTAAAAAACTATAGCAATGGAGTATTATTCAGCCATTAAAAAGAATACATTTGAATCAGTTCTAATGAGGTGGATGAAACTGGAGCCTATTATACAGAGTGAAGTAAGCCAGAAAGAAAAACACCAATACAGTATACTAACACATATATATGGAATTTAGAAAGATGGTAACAATACCCTGTGTATGAGACAGCAAAAGAGACACTGATGTATAGAACAGTCTTATGGACTCTGTGAGAGAGGGAGAGGGTGGGAAGATTTGGGAGAATGGCATTGAAACATGTAAAATATCATGTATGAAATGAGTTGCCAGTCCAGGTTCGATGCATGATACTGGATGTTTGGGGCTGGTGCACTGGGACGACCCAGAGGGATGGAATGGGGAGGGAGGAGGGAGGAGGGTTCAGGATGGGGAACACATGTATACCTGTCAAATATTCAAAAAAAAAAAACAAAAAAAAAAAAACTATAGCACTTTATAATGCAGGAACATCACAATAGTATACTTTTAACTATTTCTATATACCTTATATGTATAATACATTTTAAGTTGTGTGTGTTATCATCTCCATTATAATTTAATTATATTTATTATATAGACACTTATGTTTGGATACATTCTTAAGATCAAAAACCAGGTAAGTTTTCAAGAATGAACTAATACACTATCTTGATAAATTAATCTATATTAGGTTTCAATAATTATTTTCTATTTCTTATGTTTTCTATAGTGAGAAACCTTTGTGGAGAGCTATTGTGTTCCTTCCTCTGTTGTGTCTGCTTGGGAGGGGCTCTTCTGGCACCAAGACTCAGTCATTCAGTCATGTCTGACTCTTGCGATCCCATAGACTGTAGCCCACCAGGCTCCTCTGTGCATGGGATTTCTCAGGCGAGAATATTGGAGCAGGTTGCCATTTTCTTCCCCAGGGGATCTTCCTGAACCAGGGATTGAATCCACGTCAAAGGCCTGGATAGATTTTATTATTTTTAACACGTGAAATGTCCCTTCCTATTAAGCCGTTCCCGTCCCTTATTCTTTTGATGTTATCCTTGGTAGTATGACATTTTAACTGGGTGTTATACCCTTCCCTCTTCCTCAACACCAGCAAGGTTCCAGAGAGCAGCTGTTCTACCAGCCTGGGCCTGTGAGTTAAGAGCCAAAGGATTCTACTGTGGCCACATTCCATGAGCAAGGAATAACAGGTCAGTGTGGCTGGAGTGAAGGGAATGCAAGTGCAAGGAGAAGAAGGTGGTGTCAGGAAAGTAACAAAAACTGATTCCTGCAGAGCCTTGTAGATGATAAATAATTTGCGTTTTACTTTGACTAAAATGGGAAGTGGTTGTGAAGCCCTCAGGAGATGAGTAACATAGTCTGACTGCTATTTTAAAGGATTACTCACACCACTGTTTTGTGGACTGATTCAAAGAGAAGACTGAAAGAACAGAGCTGTCCAGGTGCTAGGTAGTTAGAATCGGAAAAGGAGTCCAAAATGGCAGTGGCTAAAAGACAAAGGAAGGGAAAAGCCTATGAAGATGAAACAAAAGAAAATCCGAGGACCGAAGTGAGAACCTCAGGTGAAATAAACGGCCCTTCTGCCTAGTCCAGTTTACACAGGGCAGGCTCAGGGGGAGGAGACAGATCATATAAAAAGTGGAGCCAAGATTGGGCCTCTCCTTTGTGGTCAGCCCGCCCTCATGCCTAAAAAGGTTTACTTTCCTTTATTTGCCGAATAAAATTCTAAGCTGTAACTGAGGTGTAATACTGGTCTACCATTTCCAATCTTTGCTGTGGCAAGACAGAACCGAGGAAATTACACACTCCTCTGACACAGGCAAGAGATGATGAGGCATCAACCAGGGCAGCAGCAGTAGAGAAATGAGATAGACTGATATTTTACATGAATTTCAGAGTAAAGTTAATAGAATTTTTTTGCTGAATTATATGTGAGTTATAAGGAAAAACTAACTTGATTCCTACCTCCAACATAAATGCTTTTCTCATGTCACCAATGACCTCCATCCAGGTGACTAAATTACTTTCTTATTTTATATTTCCTTCTGTCAGCTTGCATCACTGGGACTATCTCTTTTCCTGAAACACTTTCTTACTTTGGTTTCAGCTGACCCTGGAACCCAAAGTTTTCTTCCTTTCTCCCTGGATATCCTTTGTCTTTTTCTCAGGCTCATTCTCCTTTTCTCCCCCAGGATTGCCATCAGGTCTACATTTATACCCACTTATCACTTGACACTGAGTATTTTTCCTAAGGAATCTTATCCATAGACATGTGATTGAATATTATTTATTTACAGAAAATCCTGATTTTATCTCTGCTGCTCAGATTTCCACTCTATTCTTCAGGCTCACACAATAAAAATCAATTTGGAAACCTTTCTCCCTACAGTGAAAGTGCCTTAAAATAAATATATCAAGAACAAAATTATGATCTTCCATTTCCCCCTATTTTATCAAATTGGAAACTTTCCAAATCAATGCAAACCCATTCATGCAAGTGAGAAAACCAGAAAATAAACAGCCATCCTGTTGCCTTCTTTTTCCTTACCACCTGCTATTCAATTTCAGTTTAATCAGGAAACCACAGCTTTAACTACTATTAAAGTGTTCTCAGAATCCAAATGAACTAACCTGAACATGTTCTTAGAATCTAAAAGGGGTGTGGAGAATCCCTTATCAGAGCACAGTACCTTTTGAATGACAACTTAAAAGCCTTGTGCTGCTCTAGGTCATGAGTCCAAAGGAGTAATTCATGGATGCTGAGAGCTAGTAACCTGGATCACTGTGGCAGAGTTTCATCTTGGTGCATACGCATATGCCAAACAGACTACATAGAGCAAAAACTCTGAGAGCTCCAGGGACTCACTGTAGCCAAAAATAAGCCTCAAGAATATGATTGAACAATGAATCAGAGTTCAAAAAGTGACAGCTTCCACATGCCAGTGAGTGTTATTCACAAACAGATCTGTAGCTTCAACGGTGGCTACTTGGCTGGAGGGTGAATACTGCATAAGGAGGGTGGACTGGTGTGTCCCCAAAATCCAATATTGTCCTGTTGCAATTGCTCATTAGGATTTACCACCTTGGCTAGTAATGTCACCTCTGTACTGTACAAACATCACAGGTGCTTCCTGATACCTCCCACTATTGCTTCATGGCCACTCTCCCACAGGAAATAACTTCCAGACAAAGACAGAATGTTTTAAGAACCAGCATCGTTTATTTTTCTAGCTTTACATAAAAATGCATGGCTGAAAGTAGATCCTCTTAGTATTTGCTGGAAAGAAGCAAATACAAATATTTTCTTAGCTTAGTGTCATGATTTTCATATGACAATGCATGTAGCATAGGGCTGCATGTAAGATGGAAAAGGGTTAAACTTTTTTGTGAACTGGGTAAATATATATCAGACACAGACAAGTGGTTATAGCTAAAGAAATACAGAACAGTGTTATTCAAACTCTCTGTGGTAAAGTAGCACCATTTTCTTGTTTTCCAAATTTGCTATACACACATATATTATTAAAGAATATAAATACAAATTATTAAAAAATAAAAAAATAATATTCGGTAGACATAAGATTTGGTCAAATTATTATGAATGCTCTGGTGTGTGTGTGTGCTCAGTTGCTTCAGTCGTGTCTGACTTTTTGCGATGCTATGGACTGTAACCTGCCAGGCTCCTCTGTCCATGGAATTTTCCAGGTAAGAATACTAGAGTGGGTGGTCATTTCCTACTCCAGGGGTTCTGCCCAACCCAGGGATTGAACTCGTGTCTCTTGCATCTCCTGCCTTGTCAGGCAGATTCTTTTCACTGCACCACTAAGGCATATTATATTTATAGAAAAATGTAAAATCAAAGTTTGTATCATTTGATTCAAAAGTAATTAGACTCACACAGTATTCAAAACAAGATAGAAATGTGGTGTATATGTGTATATGTGCATGCATGTGAGTAGATATAATTACTGGAATTTAATTTTCAAATAACATTTTCTTAATTTTTCTGAGAATAAAGATAACTGAAAAGTAAAATTACAGGTTATTATGAATAAATAAATGTTAGAAAATTAAATTGAAAGACATTCATCAAAGTGGTAATGGTATAATTTCTGTGTGCATATAACAAGAAGACTTGACTTAAAAGGGCATATTTCAGTATATCTCCTTAAAAAACACAGATATGACTAATAACAATAGCAATGAGGTAAAACCAAAGTATAAAGAAAAGCAAACAGTGAAAGTACTGGGTTGACCAAAAAGTTCAGTTTTTCCATAAAGAAAATGTTAGAATCTTTGAAAAATGTGACAACAAAGACTAAGATTCATGAGAAATGAATAGCGCAAACTCTAGGACAGTTTTTTTTTTAATTTTAAATAGAAAAGTAATTAATAAAAGTCTCAAGAGAAATTTTAAAAAGTATTTTGAAATAAATAAAAATTAAATTACAACTTATAAAATTGTGGGATACAGTCCAGGCAGCATTTAAAGGGAAAGTTATAGTACTAAATAAATAGATTAGAAAAAAAGACAAATCTAAAATCAATAATCCTAGCTTTTACCTGAGGAAATCAGAAAAATAATAAAAATTTAAATCCAAGTAAGCTAAAGAAAAAAAGTAATAAAAATTGAAGCGTAATTCAATGAAAGTGAAAAGAAGAAAATGAATACATCCAAAAACTAATTTTTTAAAAGACCAACATAATTGATAAACTGCTGGGCAAGTTAACCAAGATAAGAGAGATGATACTAATCCCTAGTATTAGAAATGAATGATGGAATATCACTACTGATCATTAAAAAGACAATAAAAAGATATTAAAAAGACAATAAATATAAAAAGCTATGTCCCAACAAATTTGATAACCTGGATGAAATGTGTCAATTCCTTGAAAACCACATTCTCCCAAGTTCACACAAGGATAAATAGACTATGTAAATAGGCCTACACCTACTAAAGAAACTTAGTAATTAATAATCTTCCTAAACAGAAATTATTAGGCATAGCTAATTTCACTGGTAAATTCTATGAAACATTTGATGAAGATTAACTGTTTCTCTGGGCTTCCTAGGTGGTTCACTGGTAAACAGTCTGCCTGCCAATGCAGGAGACAGGGCTTCTATCCCTGAGTCAGGAAGACCCCTTGGAGAAGGAAATGGCAACACATTCCAGTACTCATGTAGGGATGTGAGAGTTGGACTGTGAAGAAAGCTGAGCACCGAAGAATTGATGCTTTTGAACTGTGGTGTTGGAGAAGACTCTTGAGAGTCCCTTGGACTGCAAGGAGATCTAACCAGTCCATCCTAAAGGAGATCAGTCCTAGGTGTTCATTGGAAGGACTGCTGCTGAAGCTGAAACTCCAATACTTTGTCTACCTCATGCGAAGAGTTGACTTATTGGAAAAGACTCTGATGCTGGCAGGGATTGGGGGCAGGAGGAGAAGGGGACAACAGAGGATAAGATGGCTGGATGGCATCACCGACTTGATGGACATGAGTTTGAGTGAACTCCGGGAATTGGTGACGGACAGGGAGACCTGGCGTGTTGTGATTCATGGGGTCTCAAAGAGTCAGACAGGACTGAGCGACTGAACTGAACTGAAGTTCACCCAACATTCAAAATCAATTAATGTAATTCTTCCCATCCACTGGATAAAGAAGAAAAGTCTTATGATCATGTCAATAGATGTGAGAAAAAATTTTACAAAACTCAACATGCACTTACGATAAAAACTCTTGGCAAATTAGGAATACAGGGGAATTCCACCAACCTGATAAATAACAGCTACAAAAATCCTACAATTCATATTATACTTAATTGTGAGACATTAGAAACTTTCCCTCTAAGATAAGTAACAAAACAAAGACTTCCCTTTTCAGCACTCTAATGCAATATCATACTGGAAGTCCTAGCCATTCCATAGATTTTTAAAAAATAAATTAAAAGTATACAGATTTGAAAGGAAGAAATAAAATATCTTTTTTATATATAACATGATTGCCTGTATAGTAAATCTCAAAAAATCAACAACAAAAATTCTTAAAAGTAATGATTGTAACAAGACTGCAGGATGAAAGTTTAATATAGTGAAGCCAATTGCTTTCCTTAGTAACAATGAACAACTGGAGTTTGATATTAAAAACATAAAAGCATTCATAGCAGCACTAAAAACCTCCCAAAAGACATTGGTATAATTCTGGTAAAATAGTCACAACCTCTGTATGACAAAAATTATAAAATTCTGATAAGAGATATCAAAGAAGACCTGCATAAATGCAGAAATATTCCCTGTTTGTGGTTAATAAGAGTCAATACTGTCAAGTGGCCAGTTATTCCCAACTTGATCAATAGATTCAAAGCAATCCCCTATGGCAATTTTTATAAAATGCCAGCAAGTTACTATGTGGATATTGATAAAATAATTCTAAAGTTTATATGGAAAGTCAAAAGACCCAGAATAGCACACAATAGTGAAAAACATGTCAGGATTGACACTACTCTATCTCAAGAATTACTATAAACAGTAGTCATCAAAACAGTGTTGCACTGGCAATAAAACAGACAAAAAGATCAATGGAAAACAATGAAATGTCCTGAAAGAGACCCACACAAACGACAAAAGCAACTGAATGGAGACTAGAACAGTCTTTTCAACAAGTGGTATCAGAATTGGAAAAGAAAGAAAGTGAAGTCGCTCAGTCGTGTCCGACTCTTTGCGACCCATGGACTGTAGTCTACCAGGCTTCTCTGTCCATGGGATTTTCCAGGCAATAGTCCTGGAGTGGATTACCATTTCCTTCTCCAGGGGATCTTCCCAACCCAGGGCTCAAACCCAGGTCTCCCACACTGTAGACAGACACTTTACTATCTGAGCCACCAGACACAAATGCAAAAAAATGAATATAATCCTGCAATTTCAATAAATCATCAATGGGTGTTTACTGAATATTAAAAATGTATTTAGATATTTACCTTACACCTTCATAAAATTAATGGAGAATGTATCATAGAGCCATATGTAAAATAAAATCTATAAAAGTTCTCTAAGATAACATAAGAGAATATCTAGGTGACTTTGGGTTTAGAGTCGAATTTTAGATACAAAATTGAAATCCATGAATGATAAGCTTGATAAGATAGAGCTTATTAAAACTAGAACGCAATTAGAAAGTTATTTTAATTAGTGTCTTGCTAATAACAATAAATATCAGTTGATGAAAAACAAAACAAAACTAAAACTAAAACTTGCTATGAGAAATACTCTTAAGAGGGGAAAAAAGACAAATAGTAGACTGGGAGAAATATTTGCAAACCACATACCTGACAAAGGACTTGTATTCTTTTCAAGGGCATTGCTTTTTAAAATAAATCCTTAAAACTCAAAAATTAGTAAAACAAACTCAAACAAAAGATTGAACAGAAGTCTCATCAGAAAAGATGATGGGAAATAGGATACGAGGTGCTCAAATACATGTGTCTTTAGGAAATGGCAAAACGAGACAGCAGAACACACCTATTAGACTGGCTAAAATCTAAATCAAGCAATACCAAATGCTAAGGAGAATGTGGACCGACATTGATTTTGGGAATATTAAATGGTACATAAAACTACTTTGGTAGATAAATATAGTAGTTTCTTACAAAGTTAAAGCTAAATACAATCATACAACAGGATTCAGCACTCATATTCAGATACTCATCCGAGGCTGTGACTTGGCACTCGTATTCAGATACTCATCCGAGGCTGTGACTTAGCACTCGTATTCAGATACTCATCCGAGGCTGTGACTTAGCACTCATATTCAGATACTCATCCGAGGCTGTGACTTGGCACTCATATTCAGATACTCATCCGAGGCTCTGACAGTGGCTCAGGTAAAGAACCTGCCTGCAATGCAGAGGTTTAATTCCCGTGTTGGGAAGCTCCCTGGAGAAGAGAATGGCCACCCACTCCAGTATTCTTGCCTGGAGAATCCCAGAGACAGAAGAGCCTGGTGGGCTGCTGTCCATGGAGTCACAAAGAGGCAGACGTGACGGCAAGACTAACACAGCACACACTTATCGAAAGGATTGAAAGCTTATACCCACCCAAACATCTGCACAGGAATGATTATAGCAACTTTATTTATAATGGACAAAAATAGAAAGCAACCAAGATGTCCTTCAATGGTGAATGGTTAAATTTTGTACATTCACATAACAAAATATCATTAAACCATGAAATGAAATAAGCTATTGAGTCAGGTAAAGACATAAAGGAACTATAAATGAATAAATTCTAAGCTAAAGAACCTAGTATGAAAAGTGTACATATCGTATGATTCTAATTACAGACTATCCAGAAAAGCAAAATTGTACAGATAGTGAAAACATCAGTGGTCGCCATGGGTTTAGTGGGAGGGAGGGAGGTAAGAATGGGGAGGGAGGAGGGAGGAGGGTTCAGGATGGGGAACACATGTAAACCTGTGGCGGATTCATTTTGATATTTGGCAAATCTAATACAGTTATGTAAAGTTTAAAAATAAAATAAAATTAAAAAAAAAAAAAAAAAAAAAGAATGATTAGACAGAACACAGGGCAGTTTTAAGACAGTGGAAGTATTCTGATTCTGCAAAGATGAACACATGATATCCAAAAACTGACATCACACTAATAATGCAGGCTGTTAGTGAGAGGGCTATTTATGGAGGTGGGGGAAGGGTGCTCAAGGAAGAGGAGCTATAAGGACACTCTCTGTTATTTCTGCTCAAATTTTCTGTAAACTTGAAACTGCTCTTAAAAAAAAAAAAGGCCTATTAATAATAATAAAAAAAATCCTATCAAAACCTAGACAATCACAGGCTGACCATCTGAATCAGGATATTACAAATTAGTATGATATTCACCTATAGAGGTTGATTTAAATTTATGATATAAATGTTAATATCACTCAATATGCCTTTTCTTCAAGAAAATACCAGCTTCAAAAAAATCACATAATAAATGCACATGTAAATGGCTAATTTAGATAGCAGAGGAAAAACTTATTAATAGAAAACTACATTCCTTGACCTCATTAAAAAAAAAAATCATTAAGGATTATGGTTTAATCTTTTGCCATCTTTTAGTTTTTCCAGGCGTCCACATGCCTAGATTTAATTCACTCTGTAGTTGGATGTGGAAATTCTTCTGAAATTCAGAGAGATGCAAATTCTGCCCGATTTTTCATTTTTCAGAACAGAGAATAGCTTGAACAGTGTGACGATGCAGTCTTCCTTCCATATGTTCCGTTTAAATCTTGCCAATTTCAATGCTATAAAAGGTGCAAACAAACTACCTATTTTTCATTCTGCAGGATTCTGGAGTAAAGGGAAATCACATTTGGTGATCAATAAAAAGGTGTAATAAAAAGTTTAATTTAAAATGAGTCTTAAATAAGATTATTTGTAAAATAGTTGGAAAGGCAACAGAGAAGTCCTAACAGACACAAGGAGTTTGGTGGAGGCAAACCTAAAGGCAATAGTTGGAAAATGATGCTGTGGAAGTTTATAAAGATTGATCACTCTGCAGAACGGTGAATTACTTAGATTGGGGGAAAGCTATATACAAGGAAACTGTTTAGAGTTTCCTTATACTCTAAACAGAGTATACCTTAAACTCTAAATGAGAAAGTCAAAGTAGGTAACATTGTTATCTTCTACATGCGTGTGTGCTCAGTCACTTCAGTCCTGTCTGACTCTTTGCAACCCTCACTGTGGCCTCACACTCGTCTGTCCAAGGGATTCTCCAGGCAAGAATACTGAAATGGGTTGCCGTGCCCTCCTCCAGGGGATCTTCCAGACCCAGGGATCAAACCTGGGCATACTGTATTACAGGCAGATTCTTCTCTGCTGAGCCACTAGAGGAAGCACTTAATCTTCTACATAGTGAAGCAAAAATAAGGAATTGGTAAAGGTACTCTCGCCTGGAAAATCCCATGGATGGAGAGCCTGGTGGGCTACAGTCCATGGGGTCGCTAAGAGTCGGACACGACTGAGCGACTTCACTTTCATTTTTCACTCTCATGCATTGGAGAAAGAAATGGCAACCCACTCCAGTGTTCTTGCCTGGAGAATCCCAGGGACAGGGGAGCCTGGTGGGCTGCCATCTATGGGGTCGCACAGAGTCGGACACGACTGAAGCGACTTAGCAGCAGCAGCAGCAGCAAAGGCTCTGATGCTGGGAGGGATTGGGGGCAGGAGGAGAAGGGGACGACAGAGGAAGAGATGGTTGGATGGCATCATCGACTCAGTGGAAGTGAGTTAAAGTGAACTCCGGGAGTTGGCGATGGACAGGGAGGCCTGGCGTGCTGCAATTCATGTGGTCACAAAGAGTTGGACACGACTGAGCAACTGAACTGAACTGATAGACAATAAGGCTTGGGTGGCGATTAAAATAATTGAGACATAATTTGAAGGGTCAGCAGTTTAGGTCTTAAAGATATATATTCATATGCTTTTGTTTTTAAACAAACTCCATTTGAGAAGATTGCAGGGGGAAATCTAGAAATGTCCAGCAGTTGGTGGATTCTAGGAATCAAAAGAAATCTCAGATTGCTGGTAGAATTTGGGAAATACACAAAGATATGTTATATTTGAATTAATGAGATCACCAGAGTTTGTACTGAATCAAACAGCTAAATGCTGATAGACTGGGAATGACAATGTAAATTTTTCTCTTGCTTGGTAAAATATAACACTGACAGCTTGATGCAGCACACCTGAAGCCCTAAACCAAACCAAACTGAATTGCTCTGAAAAATTTAGTTAGGTTATGGGCTTATTAACAAATGTATGGCTTAATTCTTTCTTGTTTTTATTTTTGAATCATACCTTGTTACTTGATATATTTTGATTTATCCTTTAGCATATAGGGTTTCATTTATGAGTGTGTTATATAGATGAAGCCCTAGCAACATTACAATCAGAATTACATTTGAAAATTAATTTATCTGTATCTCTGATTAAGCCTGTAGTAACTGCTTTAAGTTATTATTAGTCTTAAAAATTTTTCTATTAAAAAGTCTATTTTTTTGAAAATTGCTTACAATACTTTGAAATCCTCTATAACGTCTGTTATTCCAAACTTGGCATAAAATATCATCTCTATTGGTCAGTCTTTTCAGTATATTACCCCTATAAAAATTGAATATCCAATGATTTCGTAAATTTATTTATTTATTTAAACAGAAGGAGACAGTATCATGAAGTGTTTTCTTTAATTCTTTAGGCACTTAATTTTCAAAAGTGAAAAACTTTTGATCTGGTTCGAATCACTTAATGTATCAATTAATACACAGATCTAGGAGTCACAAGGCTTTGTCTTCTTTGTATGCTTTGACTTTCATTTCAGTTCAGTTCACGGGCTCAGTCATGTCCGACTCTTTCCGACACTATGGACTGCAGCACGCCAGGCCTCCCTGTCCATCACCAACTCCCAGAGTTTACTCAAACGCATGTCCATTGAGTCTGTGATGCCATCCAATCACCTCATCCTCTGTTGTCCCCTTTTCCTCCCACCTTCAATCTCTCCTTCAAGCATCAGGGCCTTTTCAAATGAGTTAGCTCTTCACATCAGGTGGCCAAAGTATTGGAGTTTCAGCTTCAGCATCAGTCCTTCCAATGAGTATTCAGGACTGATTTCCTTTAGGATGGACTGACTGGATGGATCCCCTTGCAGTCCAAGGGACTCTCAAGAGTCTTCTCCAACACCACAGTTCACTTGCAATTTGTACACCATAAAATCTGTGATGAATATTCAACACCAGTTCAAATAAGGTAAATTCAAATTGCCCTTGCATAGTTATGGTCACACCGTTAGTAATTTGCTAACGTTTCCCCCATAAAATGCTATCTGTAGCCTATCCAAAAATTTACATACATATAGTACATATATCAGAGAAGGCAATGGCACCCCACTCCAGTACTCTTGCCTGGAAAATCCCATGGACGGAGGAGCCTGGTAGGCTGCAGTCCATGGGGTCACACAGAGTCGGACACGACTGAGCGACTTCACTTTCACTTTTCACTTTCATGCATTGGAGAAGGAAATGGCAACCCACTCCAGTGTTCTTGTCTGGAGAATCCCAGGGACGGGGGAGCCTGGTGGGCTGCCGTCTATGGGGTCGCACAGAGTCAGACATGACTGAAGCGACTTAGCAGCAGCAGTGGTACATATATAAATATATACATGTATATATATATATATAACAACTATATTTTGTATATCTGTGAAAGACAAGTTAACATTTCTATATTGAGAAAAATACTTCTACAACTCCAAGATTTAACTTACACATTTGGTGATAAGATGTTTGTACAAAGCAGTGTCAACTTATATCCTAAATTCCACTGAAAACTTTTCTACATTGCATAATTTATCACTTAACACAAACATCTTTGCTCAGATGTCATCTACTCAATGAAATTTGCCTATTTAAAATGACCTCCCATACCCTCATATAATGGCCTATTTTTTTTACATAGGTCTTATTATCTTCAATTATCTATCATATATAATTTATTTATCATAATTTTTATTCAGTGTCAGAAGAGCAGATTTTTTGGCCTATTTTACTCAAGTCCAAGAGCCTAGAACAGTGACTAGCACATAACAGATACATGAAAATAGTTTTGAATAAATGAATGAATGAATAGATGAATGGCTAAGCAAAAGTTGCTCACATCTTCTCAAAGATTTTGATGTATATTTCAATTCTTAAAGACAAACTGAATTTCAATTCACTTGAAAGTGAAAATGTTAAGTGTTCAGTCATGTCCAACTCTTTGGATACCCAGCTCCTCTGTCCATGGAATTCTCCAGGCAAGAATACTGGAGTGGGTTGTCATTCCCTTCTCCAGGTGATCTTCCTGACTCAGGGATTGAACCCTTATCTCCAACACTGCAGGCGAATTCTTTACCATCTGAACTATCAGGGATCACCTAAAAGCATATATCTCTTCAAAGAGATAAACTAAATCAATGCATTATTACCAATTTCGTTATTGTGAAAATAATTATATTTGGTAATATAATTTTGGCAAAATTAATTAATGTTTTTCAAAATGAATGAGCATGCATATTAGTGGTAGATATCAAATGGAGATGATCATTCCTGGTATTGTGGCCACCATGTTTAGAAGAAGCAGAAATCAACCACTCAGCTGAAGGCCTGTAGTTCTGCCCTGTAACTGAAGTTTAGTCCACCCACTTGGCTTTGATTTATGAGGTTTGTGGTGGGGTCACAGTTTTTTCTTTTATGATGTTTGGTTGGAAGAGAACACTTGCTGTCTAAAGCATTCTATCATGCTAGGTTACCCTTTTATTTTCTTTTGACGAGGCTGGGCTACTTTTGCCTGCATGTATTGACATTTCCCTGGTGTTGGCTTCTTCAATTTCAAATCGATCAAAGATGAGACAGTAAGAAAACCCAGACAACACAACCACCAGTCATTCCTTGGATCATGAGGGCCCTTGCCAGTAGTACACAGTAAGTCTGTTGCTCTCCAACTTTCACAGATTTTTTCCGTGTTTATTTTATATATAATGTTCAAAGTCTCACTTAAAGGGTGGAATAGAAAAATGTGTGTTTATCCTATATTCCTGAAAATTCAGCTAATTTAAATTTTACTGACTTTTTTCCCCTTAAAAAAGCCTTTAGTTTCCATTTTAAAAAATGATATTCCAAATTATATGGGAAAGCTCCACAACCGAAAATTTTATTTATTATATTTTATACTGCCATGCTTAAGCAAAATTTCCTTTTCCAAAATCAGTAAATATAATTTTGGTATGATATAAATTGTCTTTTTTAAAAACTGAGACCAGAGTACAAATAATATATAAAGGATGAATAAATCAAGCTATGATGTTGCTTTCTATCAAAATAAATACTTAAATATATTGAAATAAATTTTGCCAAAATACATTTCACAGTTATGTCTCTCTACCCTAGATAATTTTAATATATAAAATAGTAGTAGGAGGAGGAGGAAATTGCAACCCACTCCACTATTCTTGCCTGAGGAATTCCATGGACAGAGGAGCCTGATGGGCTACAGTCCATGGTGTTACAAAGAATCTGACTTGACTTAGCTACTAAAACAACAAACACAATTAGAAGTGTTTAAACTTAATCTCATGAATTTATTCTTAATCGCTATGCAGTACCCAAATCTCCAATTCTTATAAACATCAAAGGTTTCCCCACTGTGTTTGTTTGAGGATCTAAATAAAATCCACAAGTTGCTTAAGAAAAAAAAAAGCTATAGTAATAATTGTAGCAGATTTTTTTCCTATTAAGGAAGTTTAAAGTCTTTAAAACAATACATTTGTACAACAAGCACAATAGACATATTGAATATTTGATTATTTTATGAATACTCACATATTTTCCTCTCTTAGAACTATTATAATTAAAGTGAACACCATTAAACCTCTGTATGACTTCTTCACCCTCCATTTCTGACTCCTTCTCCTTTCTCCATCTCTAAATTTTCCCCTCTCCTCTAAAACTGGAGGTAACACTCAGGCACCCCTAGTACTCATCAGAGTTCAGTTCAGTTGCTCAGTCATGTGCAACTCTTTGTGACACCATGGACTGCAGCCTGCCAGGCTTCCCAGTCCATCACCAATTCCTGGAGCTTACTCAAACTCATGTCCATTGAGTTGGTGGTGTCATCCAACCATCTCATCCTCTGTCATCCACTTCTCATCCTGCCTTCAATCTTTCCCAGCATCGGGGTCTTTTCCAATGAGTCAGTTCTTCACATCAGGTGGCCAAAGTTTGGAGTTTCATACCTAGTACTCATATCGTCCTATTTTTCTCCACTTTTTCCCAGATCCTTTCCTCTTCATATTGAATCACACAAGCTTGGAAATATGCATTCACACAAGCATATTCTCATTATCCACTATATTCATCCATAGTCCTCCTCTCCCCGCCCCCCTCTTTCATACACACACACAGAGGAAGGAGGATATTTGCAACAAAAAGGAAAGTTAAAATAACAAGAAACAGGCTTCAGGGTGTAAATATAGAGGGTAGTAAGTTCACTAATACAACAGAGCAATGATTTATGCCCAAGAATTAAAAAAAAAAAAATATATATATATATATATAATGAGAAAACAGAAGGCATTTAATCTATTATGTATAAGTTGTGGACTCTAAATATTTATGAGGTTTCTTTTTAATACATGTGCATGCTAAGTCACTTCAGTCATGTTTAACAATTTGTGACCCTATGGACTGTAGCCTGCCAGGCTCCTCTGTCCATGGAGATTCTCCAAGCAAGAATACTGGAGTAGGTTGCCATGATCTCCTCCAGGGGATCTTCCTGACCTATGGATGGAACCCCCGTCTCCTGTGTCTCTTGAATTGGAAGTTGGGTTCTTTACCACAAGTGCCACCTGGTATTTATGGAAGTTCTTTTCAATACATGAAAGCAATCCCAAATTTATCTATTTTATAAAAGCAGTAACAGCGAGAAAACATCCCTTCAACCTGAGTCCCAATCTCTGTCATTATACTCAAGATCCTTAAAAATAGTAGTTGCAAAATCTATCTGCACATCCTTAATGTTTCTTAATCTCTCCTGAACTTACTTCATTCTGATTTCTGTTCTCTGCTCCACCAAAACTGCTCTGGCAAGAGTCACTGATAATCTTATTGGTGAACTGCAGTGGAGTATTTGAGTATCATCTTACCCCACCTAATTTTGTTTTCTGGTATGCTTGGCTAAGGGCTTCCCTGATGGCTCAGACAGTAAAGAATCTGCCTGCAATGTGGGAGACCTGGGTTCAATCCCTGGGTCAGGAAGATACCCTGGGAAAGGGAATGGGCATCCACTCCAGTATTCCTGTAGAATTTCTTGGACAGAGGAGCCTGGTGGGCTCCAAGGGGTCACAAAAAGTCAGACACGAGTGAGCGACTAACACTTTCACATGCTTGGCCAATTCCTTATTCCTTATTTTAGTTACCTGCTGAGATGCTGGATGTGATTCTTTTTTGTCATTGACTATCTCCTCTTTCACTTCTACTATTTATGGCCTAAAAATTCACTCTACCTGAGCCCCTTTGCTTCTCAGATCATCCACCATCAATGTGCCCTTTAATCTATATGGAGTGTATTAGTCTCTCTATAAAGGCATCTTCCAAATCTATATTTCCAAACTAGCTGGCTATTTTGAGCTGAGCACTTCTATGTTTATGGAACCACACAGTCTGAAAGCACAACAATTCAACATTGAATCCTCTTCTCCCAAATCTGCCACGTCTCTGGAAGTTATGGCAGTAGTTGTAACTCTACTAACCTCCCAGTCTCTATAGCCAGACACTAGTTTTCCCTCATTCTGAAAGGAAGTCCAACTTACTTTAATTTCTGTTCTGCTGACCACATCCATCTCCTTTCCTCTGGCTGCACAGCACCAGACTCAGTACTGCTGACTTCAATGACTGTGATAACATAAAATACTGCTTTGGACTCAAAACTCTTTCAAATTGTTCTCTCTTTTTTCCCTTAAAATACAATTATGTGTTCCTTTAAAGATTATTTAGTCAGAAAACTTGAATATAAAGTAATATCCAATCTTCTCTGTGGCATAAAATTCATGTCATGATTTTGCTTTTATATACCTCTCTTGCTTGGCTTCTCACCATGTCAATTTTTTTTTTTTCTTATTCTGCTACTGCTGCTAAGTCGCTTCAGTCATGTCCAACTCTGTGCGACCCCAGAGATGACAGCCCACCAGGCTCCCCCGTCCCTGTGATTCTCCAGGCAAGAACACTGGAGTGGGTTGCCATTTCCTTCTCCAATGCATGAAAGTGAAAAGTGAAAGTGAAGTCGCTCAGTCGTGTCTGACTCTTAGTGACCCCATGGACTGCAGCCCACCAAGCTCCTCCGTCCATGGGATTTTCCAGGCAAGAGTACTGGAGTGGGGTGCCATTGCTTTCTCCATTTCTTATTCTAGGCATATACAATTACTCAAAATTTTTCAATACTGTGTATTGTGTCTTAACTCTGCTCAGCTACATCTTTCCTTGGCATACATGACCACCTCGTCTCATAGTTGTTAAATTCCTCTTTGTTACGTTGCAAGTTTTATACTATGACTTGAAAGAGCCAGGCATTGTGCTTGTTTTATTCACCATCCTTAGTGCCAGCCCAGTGCCAAATTCATAAGTAATTATGGGATTAATAAATACATGAATCAAATGTACTGTTTAAGCCCTGACACTCTAGCTTAGTCTGCCCCTGGGGAAATTATTTAAATTTAACTCTGACAGCTATACCTATACCTTCTTTGTTTCTATCTCCCTATGTAGATATGTATATATGAATATTTAAAAAGATTTCTGACATTTTCATTAACAGCTAACTTTAGGAAAGCTGGCCTAAATCATCATAAATGTAAGTCGATTACTAGGAATGCACAGCAATTTATATCATCCATGTATCAATATAACCATGTGAAACACATAATTGCAAACAGGGAGTAGATCAAATGTTTTTAGGGCTGATGGAAACACACAACTACTAAACAAAGAACATCTTGCTAGAATATGGAGGCCTATAGTTATTTTTAATCCATTGGGCTATTCAGTCATTTCTTCACTTTTAAATCCTAATTGATAAATAACACCATAGCTAGAGATAAAGCAGCATTTAGAAGCCATATTTTAGGGAGAAAATGTCATAATTGTATATGTATAAACAAGTGAGTACCTAAAAATGAAACAGACCTAAAAGTAACCCTCTTTGGCAACCTGATGTAGAAGCACAATTGGCCATCTGATGTGAAAAAATCAGATATTAAACTGGAATGTGGAATGTAGAAACAGCTGTATTTTGGGCTCTGTAGTGTTTATTTGTTTTTATTTTTATTTTTCATCAGTCAAAAGGGGTGGGGGACACATGTACACCTGTGGCTGATTCATGTCAATGTATGGCAAAAGCCACCACAGTATTGTAAAGTAATTAGCCTCCAATTAAAATAAATAAATATTTTAAAGTAAAAAAAAATTGAAATAATTTAAGATAATTTATAAAAGTGAAAGAGGAGAATGAAAAATTTGGTTTAAAGATCAACATTCAGAAAACGAAGATCACAGTATCTGGTCCCATCACGTGATGGGAAATAGATGGGGAAACAGTGGAAACAGTGTCAGACTTTATTTTTGGGGGCTCCAAAATCACTGCAGATGGTGATTGCAGCCATGAAATTAAAAGACGCTACTCCTTGGAAGGAAAGTTATGACCACGTAGACAGCATATTGAAAAGCTGAGATATTACCTTGCCAACAAAGGTCCATCTAGTAAAAGCTATGGTTTTTCCAGTGGTCATGTATGGATGTGAGAGTTGGACTGTGAAGAAAGCTGAGCACCAAAGAATTGATGCTTTTGAACTGTGGTGTTGCAGAAGACTGTTGAGAGTCCCTTGGACTGCAAGGAGATCCAACCAGTCTATCCTAAAGGAGATCAGTCCCAGGTGTTCATTGGAAGGACTGATGCTAAAGCTGAAACCCCAATACTTTGGCCATCTCATGCGAAGAGTTGACTCATTGGAAAAGACCCTGATGCTGAGAGGGATTGGGGGCAGGAGGAGAAGGGGATGACAGAGGATGAGATGGCTGGATGGCATCACTGACTCGATGGACATGAGTTTGAGTGAACTCCAGGAGTTGGTGATGGACAGGGAGGCCTGGCATGCTGCGATTCATGGGGTCGCAAAGAGTCGGACATGACTGAGCGACTGAACTGAACTGATGTAAGTTATAGTGCATATAACATAAAAACAAATAACTACCAAGGCAAAGCTATGGTTTTTCCAGTAGTCATATGGATGTGAGAGTTGGACCATAAAAAAGGTTGAGTGCCGAAAAACTGATGCTTTTGAATTGTGGTGCTGGAGAAGAGTTTTGCGAGTCTCTTGGAATGCAAGGAGATCAAACCAATCAGTCCTAAAGGAAATCAGTCTTTAATATTCATTGGAAGGACTGATGCTGAAGCTGAAGATTCAAATCTTTGGTTTTCTGATGAGAAGAGCAGACTCATTTGAATAGACCCTGATATTTGGAAAGATTGAAGGCAGGAGGAGAAAGGGACTACAGAGAATGATCTAGTTGGATGGCATCATCGACTCAATGGACATGAGTTTGAGCAGACTCCAAGAGATAGTGATGGACAGTTAAGCCTGGCATGCTGCAGTTCATGGGGTCACAAAGGGTCAGATAGGACTTAGCGACTGAACAACTAAAGCCCTTGATTTCTTCTACTGAGACATGAGCTGTTTTCTTTCTGAACATATTTTCTTGCATTAAAAATGAGAGTGTTATAAGCTGTTAATTATGATTAACAGCTGAGAGTCCCCTGAGAGCCCGAGTCATGAGGTCTGTTTGTAACAAGGAAAATGTTTTTAGGACAAGTCTGTGTGCAGCTGTAAATAACAAGGTTCGATTCCTTTTTTTTTTTTTTTTTCAATTTTACCAAAATAAGAAATGTCATGTGAGTGAATTATTTAAATATGTCAAAGGTTATACATTGCTAGGAGAAAACTGTCCTTTATAAATGAGGCAATCATTCTTTTACACAATACACAAATCTGAAATGATATAATTTTAAAATATAATAAAAATAAAATGCCATAGATATACAAAACCTGAACTATAGATGCAAAAAAATACATTTGTAACAAAAGCATAATATCATATTGCATAAAAGCCATATAATTAATATTTATAAGTCAGCAAATAATAATCAATTGAATACCAAATACAATATGAAAAAAAGAGGCTTATAAGACAAGCAAAATGCTCAATTCATAAATAGGCAAATAAGCAAAATCATCAATGTAATGTTTATCATAATAGCACTTTTCAATACTTTTGAGAAAATAAATCTGAGCAATATTTTAGATGGGGTTTTTTGTTCAATGCATGATACTGGATGCTTGGGGCTAACGCACTGGGACGACCCAGAGGGATGGTATGGGGAGGGAGGAGGGAGGAGGGTTCAGGATGGGAAACACATGTATACCTGTGGCAGATTCATTTTGATATTTGGCAAAACTAATACAATTTTGTAAAGTTTAAAAATAAAATAAAATTAAAAAAAAGAAATATGAACATAGAGTTAGAATAAAAAAATCCAAACTCATAGAAATTAAACCAGATAAAACACATGTTTTTATTTTCTGTTTTATTTGGTATTTCTGTTTGCTTTGCCTACCATATTATTCTCATTTTGAAATGTCTTATTTTTGCTTTGACCTCTAGTAGTAATCTGAAGTTATCTAGGCAGGATTATGGACTGTGTGGCAGGAGGGGTTGATGGACTTCTAAAGTAGTGATTCTCTTTTGATTTTGTTGGACTCAATTTCTACTGTTTGCTTTGTTAATCCTCTTCACCACCACACTTCCAGAGAATGTTGATTCCAGGTTAAGTCTTTCTTCTAGAAATGTGGTGCCTTTCCAAGACTACTACCACTTGTCCTACGAAATGTTGGAGCTGCTATATTTTGCTTATCTAGTAACCAGTGCTTATTTACCTTGTCTCAGATCTACTTTCAATATTTCCCCACACTAAGCAAACTCTCTTTCTGCAGGCTATCTTACCTGTGTTCTGCAATCACTAGTTTTCTACTATAAATTATAACAATATCTCTGCTCTTCCAAAGAAACTAGAAAACTGAAAGTCATGCCTCATTGTAGGGGTAAAAAAGGCAAACTCTTACAACCCAATGCTTCAAAGAAAAAATAACCCCAAATAGATAATAAGTGGAATGCGTGTGTGCATGCTCAGTCACTAAGTTGCGTCTGACTCTGTGCGACCAATGGACTGTAGCCTGCTGGGTTCATCTGTCCATGGGATCCTCCAGGCAAGAATACTGGAGTGGGTCGCCATTTCCGTCTGCAGGGGATCTTCCTGACCATGGATTGAATCCTTGTCTCCTGCATTGGCAAGTGGATTCTTTACCCCTGAGCCACCAAGGAAGCCCAAAACAAGATAAATAAGCATGGATAAATAAGCATTCCTGGTTGGAGGGTGAATAGCACAGCTTCTTTGGAAAACAGTCTTTAGTTTTCTTATAAAGTTTAGCTAACATATATTTTGTGACCTACTGATTCTATTCCTAGCTATTTACCCAAGACAAATAGGGTAATATTTGCACAAAGTCTTATACCTGAACATCCATACAGTCTTATCCATCATAGTCTAAAACTGAAACAAGCCAAATATCCATAAACAGAGTAATTAATTTTTAAGTTGTTATTTTCAATATGATTCAACAATAAAAGGGAACAGTTGGTGACTCACACATCAAGTGCTATTCCAAAGAAAATAAACAGAGTGCTAAGCACTTAGTATCTTGCTTCTGCTTTTGAGAATGGTCTTCTATCCATTTTTATTAATAAAGACAGAGGATCAGCTTGCCTTTACCTGGCAGGGACAGAGTCAAAACTTCAACATCTTATCCTAGGGCTTTATCAACTCTTTAGCTCGCTGTCAATTCTATATAAAGAGTCTGGATTATCTACTGTATCGACAAAATCATTCTGATAGGACTTAGTTGGTGTCAGCAAATGTAAAAGATCCATTGGGAGACTTGGAAAAAATAGGTGCCAGAAACTCAGAAACATTTCATACGATTATCAAGGAACATTTGAAGACTATTGGTTTGGTAGTATGAGGCATGTTAAGATGAATACCTTATGTACATATTCACAGAAAAGAGACATGTCTAGTAGCCTCTAACTTTTAGCAGCAAAACAGCACTTTATCTGGACTTACTATTTTGATTCATTTTCAATAATCTAAGTCTGCAGCAGGTCTAAGTTTCCGTGTTAGTTAATCCGCCCATGCTCTGTATGACCAGCAGATCCAACTGTGCAGAAGTGTTTGTGGCAAACAGTATTTTGGAGCAAAGCCATATTCTCTTCTGCGGATGGCTACCTACCTACTGCCTACAGCAAAAGCCTGGTGCTGGGCCCTTGCAGAGACTTGTCCACAGCCACTAAGGCATCATGTCACTTGGACATGCTCATCCTGAACTGATGTTATCTGACACACCAAGCCATGAATCTGGGAATGTGCAGCCATATTCCGCCATCAAGTTCAAATGGCTTGCATGAGAGGGACTTGAGCAGATGCAGGATTAACAGAAAATTCTCATTGAGTGCTTGTTTACCACATATTTCACAGAAGCACAGTGTGAACTTTTTCAGAGATTCTGGAGAATTGTAGCAGTTTCTGGATGTGATTTTTGAGAAGCCACTTCCATTTTAGTGAGTTATTCAGGATAGCTCACCTGCAATATAGGAGACCTGGGTTCAATCCCTGGGTTGGGAAGATCCCTTGGAGATGGAAACACCAACCCACTCCAGTATTATGGACTGGAAATTCCATGGACAGAGGATCCTGGCAGGCTACAGTCCATGGGGTCACAAAGAGTCTGGACACATTGAGCGACTTTCAATCAGTATCTACTTCTTTATCTTCCTAACTATAGCTGCCTGAACATTGCAGCACTCTCTCTCTCTCTTTTTTTTCCTTCTGAGCATTCTGACATTATGTAAACCGTAATTCCTATGGTGAGATTTTGTTCTTTTCTTCCCAGAATTCTTTTATTCATTCTAGTTTTGTGACAGAACCCAGACTGCTGAAAACAGACCACTGCATCACTTGACAGAATCACTATGAGATGATACTTCAAGGATCTTATCTAGTATAAAGCATTCAGTGAAGCTGCACAAATCACTCCTGGTTTCCTTTACTACTTTATTACACTCTTACACTGTTGTCTATGGAAAATTGTAAATGGCATCTTGAAATTAATGGACAGTATGGCATGATCTTGAAATATGAAAAAAAAAAAGCCAGACTCAGCTTTTTTGTTTTGTTTTGTTGTTAGAAAATATATGTCTGATAACATTTTGGACATATTTTTACAGATTGAAGAGTGGATGGATCAGTTCAGTTCAGTTGCTCAGTCCTGTCCTACTCTTTGCGGCCCCATGAATCACAGCACATCAGGCCAGCCTGTCCATCACCAACTCCCGGAGTTTACGCAAAGTCATGTCCATTGAGTCAGTGATGCCATCCAGCCATCTTGTCCTCTGTTATCCCCTTCTCCTCCTGCCCCCAATCCCTCCCAGCATCAGGGTCTTTTCCAATGAGTCAACTCTTCCCATGAGGTGGCCAAAGTACTGGAGTTTCAGCTTTCGTATCAGTCTTTCCAATGAATGCCCAGGACCGATCTCCTTTAGGATGGACTGGTTGGATCTCCTTGCAGTCCAAGAGACTCTCAAGAGTCTTCTCCAACACCACAGTTCAAAAGCATCAATTCTTTAGTGCTCAGCTTTCTTCACAGTCCAACTCTCACATCCATACATGACCACTGGAAAAACCATAGCCTTGACTAGACGGACCTTTGTTGACAAAGCAATGTCTCTACTTTTTAGTATGCTATCTAGGTTGGTCATAACTTTCCTTCCAAGGAGTAAGCATCTTTTAATTTCATGGCTGCATATATAGCCATGCTTATAGTTAGGAAAACTCAAGTTTGGATAAGTCTCTTCTCTTGGTTATGTCAAAGATTTATTCATAAATACATTTATCATATGATTGGGCTTCCCAGGTGGCTCAGTGGTAAAGAATCTGCCTGCAGATTTGGGAAACCTGGGTTCTATCCCTGGATCATAAAAATACCACGGAGAGGAAAATGACATGCTTCCCAGTATCCTTGCCTGGAACATTCCATGAATAAAAGAGCTTGGTGGGCTACAGTCCATGGGGTTGCAAAGAATAGGATATGACTGAGCACACACACTCATCATATGATTAAAATGCTAATAATGTCAAGCAGTCTAACAAAAGATGCCACTTTTAATGAATAGCAAAAGTTAAGTTGATTTTAATTTTTTTTTCTTTTCCTCTTATATTGCACAAGAGTTCTATTGGTCTTCTGAGTGACATTTTATTTTATAAAACCTACTTCCTTTTGAATATTAATGTTTCTAATTTACTGAATTTTTCTTGATAATTTGCAATCTCTTCTCTTTAGTTTTTCACAAGTATGATATTTCTAAATCTTAAATATTTACTTTAGTCCTAGGACACTTTAACATTGGTTGGAGCTTTGTGGATACAAAGAGAACAAAGAGAATGTAATTAAGATTATAAACACAATACTCAGAATATTTTCTTCAAAGTGTTATGTAGGAGTTAAGCATGATGCTAACTAAAAGATGATCTAAAATATGGTGCTGCTAAAGTGCCGCACTCAATATGCCAGCAAATTTGGAAAACTCAGCAGTGGCCAGAGGACTGGAAAAGGTCAGTTTTCATTCTAATCCCAAAGAAGGACAATGCCAAACAATGTTCAAACTACCATACAATTGTACTCATCTCACATGCTGGCAAAGTAATGCTGAAACTTCTCCAAGCTAGGCTTCAACAGTACATGAACTGAGAACTTCCAGATGTTTAAGCTGGATTTAGAAAAGGCAGAGGAACCAGATCAAATTGCCATATCCGTTGGATCATAGAAAAAGCAAGAGAATTCTAGAAAAAATATCTACTTCTGCTTCATTGACTATGCCAAAGCCTTTGACTGTGTGGATCACAAAAATTGGAAAATCCTTCAAGAGATGGGGATACCAGATCACCTTTCCTGCCTCCTGAGAAATCTATATGCAGGTTAAGAAGCAACAGTTAGAACCAGACATAGAGAAACAGACTGGATTCAAATTGAGAAAGGACTTTGACAAGGCTGTATATGGTCACCCTGCTTAGTTGACTTACATGCAGAGTGCATCAAGCGAAATGCTGCAGGGCTGGACAAAGTACAAGCTGGAATCAAGATTGCTGGGAGAACCATCAGTAACTTCAGATATGCAGATGACACCACCCTTATGGCTGAAAGTGAAGAGGAACTAAAGAATCTCTTGATGAAAGTGAAAGAGGAGAGTGAAAAAGCTGGCTTAAAACTCAGTATTCATAAAACTAAGATCATGGCATCCAGTCCCATCACTTTGTGGCAAATAGACGGGGAAACAATGGGAACAGTGACAGACTTTCTTTTCTTGGGCAACAAAATCACTTCAGATGGTGACTGCAGCCATGAAATTAAAAGATGTGTGCTCCTTGAAAGAAAAGCTACGACAAATATAGACATCATATTAAAAAGCAGAGACATTACTTTGCCAACAAAGGTCCATCTAGTCAAAGTTTTGGTTTTTTCAGTAGTCATAAATAGATGTGAGGGTTGGATCATAAAGAAAGATGAGTGCCAAAGAATTGATGCTTTTGAATTGTGGTGTTGGATCAGACTCTTGAGAGTCTCTTGGACTGCAAGGAGATCAAACCAGTGAGTCCTAAAAGAAGTCCTTAACATTCATTGGAAGGTCTGATGCTGAGGCTGAAGCTCTAATACTTTGGCCACGTGATGTGAAGAACTGACTCATTGGAAAACATCCTGATGCTGGGAAAGATTAAAGGCAGGAACAGAAGGGGACAACAGAGGTTGAGATGGTTGGATGGCATCACTGACTCAATGGACATGAGTTTGACTGAGCTCTGAGTGTTGGTGGTAAACAGAGAAGCCTGGCATGCTGCAGTCCATAGGGTTGCATAGAGTTGAATGAGACTGAGCTACTGAACTGACTGAGGCATGAGAAACAAGGGGTGGCCTCGCTGAAAACTATGCAACCTGATCTGTTTCCCACCCAGACAGGCTTCAGTGTAGCTGAGGAGATCTCATAGATATGCTACAAAATAACCACAGAGAATTTTCCAACTCCAGCATATGTGCCTTGTCCCACAGCTATGTCCTTAAATGACCTGAAGCAGCCTAGAGCTCATTAAGGGTTCATATTCTATACACACATATATATATATATATATATATATACACAATGATTATTACAGACTGAATTATGGGAAAGATATAGGCAATAGAGCCTGTTGTTATGTAACTTGCACCTGTCAGTCCACGCCTGCCTAAATGAATATGTAAAAGCCTTGTCTCTAAAACCCCCCTCATCATTCCTGTGCCAGTGCCTCCCTTGGCTTGACTCACCTCTCCCTAGAAATGTTTTTTCTGGTCTTCCTTCAATAAACTTGTTTTTGCCACAGGTAAGCCCTCAGATTCTTCTCTGTGTCCTTACCAAGAACTGAGGCCCACAAGGGAAGTTCTCTTTAACTCTCACTTTCCAAACCTGGTAACAAAACCAAGCTTTTGCATAATATTTCAGACATTTTTCAAACTTTATGATTCTTTTTTCATGAAGTATTGATGTGTTTGGGTACATTACATTATGAAACTCTATGATATACTTGTATTAAAAAAAATTAGGTTTCAGCCTTGGTGTCTGTGATAAAAGATAACTAACTGCAATGAATGTTCATAATTCTGTGTACACGAAGTGCACAACTCTCTATATCTCCATGCTTAATAATATATATCCAGTATTTCAGTTCTGGAAATTAAGTACTTAAAGTCAACTCTGATTACCAGTAGAGAATATTCTATCCCTCTCTTTTGACTTGGAACAATATACTTTATCTGAAAACTCCTTAATGCCACTGATCAGCTCCAACTGAGTTGTTACTGGTATATCTTATTTAAATATAGATTTAAGATGAATCAGACTTCCCCATGAATTTGTCTCAAGGATACGGCTAATTGTATTTAAGGTAATTTCTAAGTTGAGCTAAGGTTTTAGAAAAGATCAGCATGAGTGGACCTTTGCGTACATGTAGTGCAATTCTACTATACTTGGAGATGTAAAAAATATTAGTACTGAGCAGAAGTCTCTAAACAAATACTAAATCCTCTTCAAATGCTTCTCACAAGTCATGCTGGGAGGCTCCACAGGGATTCAAGGAAATCTAGGCATTTTTACAAGGATGAATTATATAATCGCATTAACAGTGAGGAGCTGTTAGTATTTTTATTTATCAGAACGAATAACTGTTGCACCTTTCTGTCTGGAGCTGTGACAGATAAGGGATCTTGCTGGAACATTTTCTCTCCCACAGCTCCAACATGAGAATCCTAAAAATGTGGCTTATCCACTGTTACCAGTAGCTTCTATCACAGTAGCAGTAGCAACAAAGGTGGAAACAAATTCCTTTTTCTGAAATTGTTCCAACTTGTACAGGTAAAAAGGCTCTTTGAATCATCCTTACAAGACAGAGAAGATGAAACATATACACAAATCTAAAAAACTTCCGGCTACTCTAGGTTAACAGTAGCTCTGTTGGAAAATGTATAAACAGGGTTTAAGGTGTTTTATATAATTGATACCAAAATCATATAAACTATGATGGCTGATAAATTATCTCCCTATATATTCCAATAAAAGAGTGGAACTACTTCCTATAGTTATTTAATATCATAAAAAGTGGTACAGAAACAACATCCCTGTTGCTTGAAGACTTTGACCAAGTTATTCTCATAAAAGCAATATAAATTGATTGTGTGAGAGTAAGCTAGGACTACTGTGATTCATTTAGGACTAGGGAATAAGTAGCATTGTATATTATATGAATCTACAAATGCATCTTGCAATAATATCCATATTAACTAATTAAGAATGTTCTTTGAGAGATTTTATGTGCCTAAGTGATTCTGTTACTTGAATGTGCAAGCAATTCTACAAACTGTCCTCCATATCCATAATTTTCATTTTTAATTAAATTTTATTTTAGAAATTCGTATAGTATAAATATATATCATTAAGCAAACTACATATATGTGTGTGTGTGTGTATATATATATATATATATATATATATATCTTTATATTAGTAATAGCAGTAAATGTTAATTCAACTAACTGATGTTTCCTTGGCACCAGGCATTGTGTTCAGCACTGAGAATACGAACACAAATAATACAAGCATAATCCCTGCCCTTATGGAGCTTTCATTAAAATGGAGAAGAGAAATAATACATCCTTAATACAGGCATGTAAACTACTGCAGATTATGACAAATCCTATGAAGGAAATGATCAGAGAGAATAATGGAGAGTATTTTTTGTATGGGTCAGAGAAGTGCTTTCTGAGGAACTGAGGTCTCTGTTAATATCTGAAGAGTAGGCAATGCCATGGACTGAAGGGTGGTGTCTCCCACAAAACTCATATGTTGAAACAAAATCTCCAATGTGATGGTATCAGGAGGTAGGGGATTTGAAAGGTAATTAGGTGGTGAGGGTGGAGCACTGAATAAGATTAGTGCCTTTTTAAGGGGACCCCAGAGAGCCCTCTGACCCTTTTTGGCCATGTAAGATCAGTCCACAAGAAGAACAACAATTCTAAATGCATGTGTACCAAAGAAACAGAACTGTGAAATCTGTGAATGAAAAACCACAGAGAAAAAGAGAAATAGACTAAACCACAATTATGGTTGAAAATGTCAACTCATCTCTTCAAAAACTGAGAGAACAACTATCAAGAACATCAGAACCATACAGGAAAAAAGTCTGTAATATCAGCCAACATGGTCTAATTGACATTTATAGAATATTCTAACTCAACCTTAGCAATATATACTTTTGCAAATTAAAGTACTGTTCACCAAAATAGGCCAAATAATGAGCAATATCAAATTCCTTGTAATTCACATGGTAAAGAATCTGTCTGCAGTTCAGGAAACCTAGGTTCAATCTCTGGATTGGGAAGATCCTATGGAGAAGGGAATGGCAATCTACTCCAGTATTCTTGCCTGGAGAATCCCATGAACAGAGGACCCTGGCAGGCTATAGTCCATGAGGTCACAAACAATTGGACACAGCTAAGTGACTGACTACACTTATGAGCCATAAATAAAATCTTCACAACGTTATAAAATTTGAAATCATACAGAATGTGTTCTCCAGCCACAATGGAATCAAACTAGAAATAAACAACAGAAACATAATAGGAAGATCTCCAAACACTTGGACACATAAACGTCTTTAATCCAGGAAAAAAAGAAAATTTTAAGAGGTTTTTAAAACTGTACTGACTGAATGAAAATAACATACATACTCCAAAATTTGTGGGACATAGCTAATGCAGTGCTGAGACGAAAAATTTACAACACTAATACATCCATAAGGAAAAGTCTCAAATTAATAACCTAAACTTCCACCTCAAGAAACCAGGAAAATAAAAACAAAATTTAAAAAAGCATTGCAGATTCAAGACTTTTGTCATACATGTTATCTTCAAATGTATTCCCCAAGTTTACCCAATGCAGTTTTTTAAAAGTATTTTTAATTTTCATAAACTCCATTTAACAATGAACATAAAATTGCCAAATCCTGGCAGTAATTCAATTTATCAAAAAAAAAAAAAAAAAAAAGTCCTGGGATTTCACATTAGGTGGAATTTACAGGGGCACATAATGATCCAAGAAGAAAAATATCAATTCATTTCAGTGCTACCAGTGCACACTGAAGAGGGGGAAGAAGGAAAATTAAAGCTGTCAAGTATTCTTCTGATGATAATGACTGAACTGAAAAGGCCAGCTTATAAGTGAGCTTTTAATGACATACATACTGACATCTAACAGAATATCATCTCAGCACACTGCCATCTAGAATCCTAAGACAGTTTGGGACTTGGGGAGGAAAATGGAAATAAATAAATGTATTCCTAAAAATTAATCAGATTGCTATGTAAAAAGGTCATGGATACACAACTTTATACGTTTAAACTTAGTGTTGTTTTTACTATTTGTACCTTTATTGCACAAGAGGCTTCAAATTCCTCTAGCATAACTTTGCATTTAGGGTAGAGATAATTTGCAAAAATTTTTCTAGTTCTGACTTTAACTTTGCTGTTTTTAGGTCGTTCAGTCATGTCCAACTCTTTGCAACCCCACGGACTGCAGCACACCAGGTCTCCCTGTCCCTCACCATTTCCCTGAGTTTGCTGAAACTCATGTCTATTGAGTCTGTGATGCTGTCCAACCATCTCGTCCTCTGTCATCCAACCATCTCATCCTCTGTCGTCCCCTTCCCCTCCTGCCTTCCATCATTCCCAGCATCAGTGAAGACCTCTATCTTTAGGTCTTCTCTTTGTATGTCAGTGGGCATTTCTCCCACACTTTGGTACCACTCAAGCTGCTTCCACTTGGACGAGGGTTAGTTAATTCTCTAACTGAGACTCAGTCTTAGGCTCATACTTTCCCCTGGAATTTGTGGTGTTACCTTTCAGTGCTCTTGAGGATCCTGCACTGTAATTCTGGGCTCTGATGTTGGTCTGCCCCTTCCTCTTGAAAAGAGGATTTTTTTTTTCCTATGTCCCTTTCCCAGGTATGATGTGTTTGCACAAATGTGAAAAATCTCATCCTCTTAGTGTCCAAAGTAATTAAATATTTTAAACACTATTCTTTATCTTATATGTCCATTAACAGCTGACATTTTATTGCAACACTCCTCTGTAAATTTAATCCTAAAATTGTATCTTATCACACTATTAAGTTTTTTAAAAAAACAGTTTTTTACACCTAGTTTATATTTTCATGTTTTGTTGTAGTTAATATTTTAGAGGATTTTTAGGTTTTTATTTTTTTTAAAACAATTGGCAGTAGTATAATAGTCATGAGATTATTGTTAAAATAAAAATCTTATAATTGTTCTACATAATAACTACTATGTTACATTCTTGAAAAACAATCTATTCTAAAAGTTAATGAATCTGACATTTTTTGTATGTGTTGGACAGAGTTCAATGAGATCCTTAAATAGAAAAAGATACAAAATTGAAGGGAAAATGCTTAACTTACATACAAATTGTAGAAATAAATAATTGCCTAAGAGAAATATTCACAATGGGAAAAGCTGTAGTATATATTTGCATATATATAGACTTGATTTTTCTCTTTTAAAAATTCCTTGGAAAAAATTAACTCTTCCTAGACTGAATAAAATCAATTTATTATTAAGAATTTATACTTTAGAATGAAATATTACCATCTGAAAAAAATATAGATGAACCTATAGATTATCACCCTAAGTGAAGTAAATCAGAGAAAGACAAATATTATATGATACCACATGTAAATATGGAATCTAAAAAAACACAAATGAACTTATTCATAAGCAGAAACAGACTCACAGATATAGAAAACAAACACGGTTACCAACGGAGAATGGGATTGAGGGTTAAATTAGATGAATGGGATTAAGATATAAGTTACTACATATAAAATAAATAAGAAACAATAATTTACTGTATAGCATAGGGAACTATATTCAGTATCTTCTTATAACCTATAATGGAAAGGAAACTAAAAAATTATATATACACCACTTCATGGGAAATAGATGGGGAAACAGTGGAAACAGTGTCAGACTTTATTTTTCTGCGCTCCAAAATCACTACAGATGGTGACTGCAGCCATGAAATTAAAAGACACTTACTCCTTGGAAGGAAAGTTATGACCAACCTAGATAGCATATTCAAAAGCAGAGACATTACTTTGCCAACAAAGGTCCGTCTAGTCAAGGCTATGGTTTTTTTTGTGGTCATGTATGGATGTGAGAGTTGGACTGTGAAGAAGGCTGAGCGCCGAGGAATTGATGCTTTTGAACTGTGGTGTTGGAGAAGACTCTTGAGAGTCCCTTGGACTGCAAGGAGATCCATCCGGTCCATTCTGAAGGAGATCAGCCTTGGGATTTCTTTGGAAGGAATGATGGTAAAGCTGAAACTCCAGTACTTTGGCCACCTCATGCGAAGAGTTGACTCATTGGAAAAGACTCTGATGCTGGGAGGGATTGGGTGCAGGAGGAGAAGGGGACGACAGAAGATGAGATGGCTGGATGGCATCACTGACTCAATGGATGTGAGTCTCAGTGAACTCCGGGAGTTGGTGATGGACAGGGAGGCCTGGAGTGCTGCGATTCATGGAGTTGCTAAGAGTCGGGCACAACTGAGAGACTTCACTTTCACTTTTCACTTTCATGCATTGGAGAAAGAAATGGCAACCCACTCCAGTGTTCTTGCCTGGAGAATCCAAGGGACTGCAGAGCCTGGTGGGCTGCCGTCTATGGGGTCGCACAGAGTCGGACACGACTGAAGCGACTTAGCCGCAGCAGCAGCAGCAGCATACGTATATGAATAACTGAATCATTTTGCTATACACCTGAAACACAATATTGTAAATATGCTATACTTCAATTTTAAAAAGAAATAAAAGGAGAAACAACATTTATCTGTAACCTCAGAGTCTAACATAGCACATGGAAAGATCTCAATGGAAGTTGTGAACCTGGAAAAATAATTGCAGTTTTTTGTAATGTATCACTTAAAATCCTAAATGGAAATAAAGAAAAGAAATATATTTTTCCTGGGGTTTGAATATATTTGTCATCATTATAATATTATAGTAAATGAAATTGCTAAAGGATAACATTTCAATTTCCCACAACTGTGTTGGTGACAAGTGGCCTTTTCAGGTCCAGAGTATATATAAGCACACACAAACACACACACACAGATATATAGAGAGAGATACAGAGACAGAAGAAAATAATTTAATAGCTGAGTATTTGAGTAAATAGCTTATTTTTAAGATCTCTTAAAGTTTTGGAACTATACTTCATGATTTCAAGCTTCTGCTTTAAGTCAAGCACACCATTCTTAAGGGGAAAATTAGGAAGAACTATTGTGTGGGTAATTATAATATCATTAATAGCCATCAATATCACATGATGTAAGAATTATTATAGGAGACTGGAATGCAAAAGTAGGAACTCAAGAAACTCCTGGAGTAACTGGCAAATTTGGCTTAAGAGTACAGAATGAAGCAGGACAAAGGCTCATAGAGTTTTGCCAAGAGAACGCACTGGTCATAGCTAACACCCTCTTCCAACAACACAAGAGAAGACTCTACACATGGACATCACCAGATGGTCAACACTGAAATCAGACTGATTATATTCTTTGCAGCCAAAGATAGAGAAGCTCTATACAGTCAGCAAAAACAATACTGGGACCTGACTGTGGCTCAGATCATGAACTCCTTATTGCCAAATTCAACTTAAATTGAAGAAAGTAGGGAAAACCACTAGACCATTCAGGTATGGCCTAAATCAAATCCCTTACGATTATACAGTGGAAGTGACAAGTAGATTCAAGGGATTAGATCTGATAGACAGAGTGCCTGAAGAACTATGGATGGAGGTTCAGGAATCAATAACATCTCCAAGAAAAAGAAATGCAGAAAAGCAAAATTGTTGTCTGAGGAGGCCTTACAAATAGCTTTGAAAAGAAGAGAAGCAAAAAGCAAAGGAGAAAAGGAAAGATATAACCATTTGAACACAAATTTCCAAAGAATAGCAAGGAAAGATAAGAAAGCCTTCCTCAGTGATCAGTGCAAAGAAATAGAGGAAAACAATAGAATGGGAAAACTAGAGATCTCTTCAATAAAATTAGAGATACCAAGGGAAAATTTTATGCAAAGATGGGCAAAATAAAGGACAGAAATGGTATGGACCTAACAGAAGCAGAAGATATTAAGAAGAGGTGACAAAAATACACAGAACTGTACAAAAAAGATCTTCATGACCCAGATAATCATGATTGTGTGATCACTCACCTAGAGCCAGACATCCTGGAATGGGAAGTCAAGTGCACCTTAGGAAGCATCATGCGAACAAAGCTAATGGAGGTGATGGAATTCCAGTTGAGCTATTTCAAATAATAAAAGATGATGCTGTGAAAGTGCTGCACTCAATATGCCAGCAAATTTAGGAAACTCAGCAGTGGCCACAGGACTGGAAAAGGTCAGTCTTCATTCCAACCCCAAAGAAAGGCAATGCCAAAGAAGGCTCAAACTATCGCACAATTGCACTCATCTCACACAATAGCAAAGTAATGCTCAAAGTTCTCCAAGCCATGCTTGAACAGTACATAAACTGTGAACATCCAGATATTCAAGATGGATTTAGAAAAGGCAGAGGAACCAAGAGTCAAATTGCCAACCTTCCTTGGATCATCAAAAAAGCAAGAGAATTCCAGAAAAACATCTACTTCCGCTTTATTGACTATGCCAAAGCCTTTGACTGTGTGGATCACAAGAAACTGTGGGAAATTCTGAAAGAGATGGGAATACCAGACCACCTGACCTGCCTTTTGAGAAATCTGTATGCAGGTCAAGAAGCAACAGTTAGAACTGGACATGGAATAACAGACTGCTTTCAAATAGGAAAAGGAGTACGTCAATGCTTTATATTGTCACCCTGCTTATTTAACTTATATGCAAAGTACATCATGAGAAACGGTGGGCTGGAATAAGCACAAGCTGGAATCAAGATTGCCGGGAGAAATATCAGTAATCTCAGATATGCAGATGATGCCACCCATGCGGCAGAAAGCAAAGAACTAAAGAGCTTCTTGATGAAAGTGAAAGAGGAGAGTGAAAACGTTGGCTTAAAACTCAACATACAATTATGTAAAGTTTAAAAATAAAATGAAATAAAATAAAATAACTCAACATTCAGAAAACAAAGATCATGGCATTTGGTCCCATCACTTCATGGGTAATAGATGGGAAAACACTGGAAACAGTGACAGACTTTATTTTGGGGGGCTCCCAAAAAGTCCAACTCTCTTTGTAATCCAACTCTCACATCCATACATGACTATTAGAAAAACCATAGCTTTGACTAGATGGACCTTTGTTGGTTAAGTAATTGTCAGCAAACAATTTCAGTTTTGTCTTTTTTTCTAATCCATTTAATGTAAGTGTGGATCTATTTCTCAATTTTCCACTTTTTTCTTATCCATATCTATCCTTATGCCATTACCACATTGCCCTATTAATTGTTAAAGTATATGTCAAAATCAGTTAGTGTAATTCCTCCAGATATGCATTTTATTTTTATAATTGCTTTGACTACTCTGGTTCCTTTGTATTTCCATTAAAATTGTAAAAATACTTGTCAGTTCTAGGGGGAAAAGCCTCTTGTTATTATAATTCGTATTATATTGAATTAATAAATTACAGTGTACCCTAGAACAACATGGGTTTGAACTGTGTAAACCCACTTATACACAGATTTTTTTTTTTCCAATAAACTTGTACTATACCGTCTAAGGTTTGCTGAATCTGTGGATACGGAACTATGCATACTGCAAAATTTTACACAGATTTTTGACTGTGTGGAGGGGTTGGAGCCCAAACCTCCATGTTGTTCAAGAGTCAACTATAGGGGCTTCCCTGATGTCTCAGTGCTAAAGAATCCTCTTGCCAATGCAGGAGATGCTGGTACCATCCCTAGGCTGCAAAGATCCCATGCTCCATGGAACAGCTAAGCCCCTACACCATAATTATTGAGCTTGTGTCCTAGAGCCCAGGATCCCCAACAACTGAGCCCATGTGTCACAACTACTGAAGCCTGTGCACCCTGCAACCTGTGCTCCACAACAAGAAAAGTCACTGCAGTGAGAAGCCAGCACATCCCAACTGGAGAGTAGCCCTCTGCTTGCTACAACTAGAGAAAAGCCTATGCAATAACAAAGACCCAGGACAGCCAAAAACAAAATTAATTAATTTTAATAGAGATTCAACTATAACTTATGAAAGGTAATTCTTTAAAATGATTAAGTCTTCTAACCCATGAGCATAGTTTGTGTGTGTGCATGCTAAGTTCTTTAGTAGTGTCCCACTCTGCAACCCCATGGACTGTAACCTGTCAGGCTCCTCTGTCCATGAGATTCTCCAGGCAAGAACACTGATGTGTGTTGCCATGCCCTTCTCCAGGGGATCATCCCAACCCAGGGATCAAACCCACATCTTTTACATCTCTTGCGCTGGCAGATGGGTTCTTTACCATTAGCTCCATCTGGGAAGCCCTGGACTTCCATATACTGGAGTATATCTACAACAAATGTAGTATATCTCTCCATTTATTTAAATATTGCTTAATTTTGGTTCAGGATCAAGATGGTGGAGTAGGAAGATTCTGAGTTCACTTTCCATAGACACACCAAAACTACAACTACACAGAGGAAAACAGATGTTCTACAAATGAGGAATAAAGAAAGGCCACATTCAGATGGGTAGGAGGGACAAAGATGTGGTCTAGTCAGACCCCACACTCCTGGTGCGACAAGCAACAAGCAGGAGAGAAACCCCAACCAACCCTTGGGCTTATTCCCAGGAGAGTCAACGGCTGTGGGAAACCAAGACTCCGCTCTTGGAGGGTTCCTGCTCAAACTCACTCATGAGCTACCATGTAACCTGGCTTCCCAGGTGGCACAAGTGGTAAAGAATATGCCTGCCAATGCAGAGACATAGGAGACTTGGTTTCAATCCCTGGGTCTGGAAGATTCCATGGAGTAGTAAATAGTAGGAAACCAACTACATTATATTTCTTGCTGGGGAAATCCCATGGACAGAGGAGCCTGGCAGGCTACAGTTCATGGGGTCCCAAAGAGTCAGACACAACTGAACACATACACACACACACACACACTTTTTTTTTTCAAATATATGAATGGTTGTGTTCATACATAACAAGGTCTCCGCAAAATAGGGAAGCAAAGTGGTGAGGTCTAATATGGACACTAGGCAGAAATAACAGGCAATTAAGGATGGGTCTTTGAATATGACAACACTGGACCACTGTAAAGCAGGTCTAAAAGGATTTAATGTTTAGATTGATTTAGTAGTTCTATGCAAGAGGAGGCACAGTATATTAATATATTCTTTCTGTTTTTTGTTTTTTTTTTTAAGAATTGACATTCTGAAGCAGTGTAAGGAATGTGCAGAAAGGGAGTTAAGCAATTACATGAGATTGATTAAAAAAATAGAGATATTCTCAGTTAATCTAATATAACTAACTCCCATTTCTTTTGCAGTAATACTCTTTCCAATTTTTCATCAACTACCTAAAATGCAAATATATTTGCCACCATTACCAAGTTAACTTGAGCATTTTATACCTGTTTTATCACTGTTTATACCTGTTTTATCACTACAAAGATATTTCAGGACCTTAGCTTTACTTAGCTTTCGGAACATAACTCTTCCCAGTCCTCTAGGGACAGCACAGCCTGTAAGTGGACAATTTATTTCCTTCTCCTAAGGCAGCATATGCTTCTTCAGTGTTCTCTCACTTATTATATTTTCAGTGAAGTCTGGTTTCTTTGCTCCTTCATTCTGTATTTTACCATAGCACCTTAAAATGTAATCACTCAGAATGTAATGGAGAACATTTTTCTAACTGCCACTCAGTTTGGGTCCTTGAAATCATGGACTCTTCTTTATTTTCATGTGTAGCAGAATGCAATTTTCCACAATCATCCATGCATACACACGTATACACATACAAAAGAACATGGATGAATACATGAGTCCAGGATGGCATATTTTTATTTTTTAAGGTTCTCAATATTTTTGGAAAACCCTGATGTTACTATTAAGAATGCGCTCTCCCAAAAGAGAATTCACTCAAAGGTTTATTTTTAAAATACAAATTTTAAAATTTGTATTAAATTACTAAGATTGTAGTTGCGAGGAACGTAATTAATCAAGCTTAAAACTTATTCATATGATGCGTCTTCAAAAAGGTATGCTTCATTAGACCAAATGCCATATTGAATTCACTTCTTTATTTTTTCACTGATGAAAAATTAAAAGTAATTGAGATAGCAATTCAAGCTACAAAGAGAAATATCTTGAAACAAAGTGGTGAAAAATTACAATTGACCTCATTTAATTACTTCAATTATAACTTATAATTTAATTATTGTTTAATGATAGAAGACTAATGCTTTCCACTTAAATGGAAAAAAATGCCAATTTTTTTCATGTTCTTGTTGATTGGAATTCATCAACTTTACAACTATACAACAACAACAACAAATTTTTTTAAATTGTCTCAGCTTTGAAGCTTATTATTTGTCTGTAAATCATGAGAACTTATGCATTTACATAGATACATATGTGCGCTGTGCTTAGTTGCTCAGTCGTGTCTGACTTTTTGCAACGCCATGGACTGTAGCCTGTCAGGCTCCTCTGTCCATGGGGATTCTCCATGCAAGAATACTGGAGTGGGTTGCCATGTCCTCCTCCAGACATAGCTACATATACTAGTTACATAAATAAAATACAAATTAAATACACATATATACATAAGCATGCTATTTCCTAACTATAACATATATAATTTGTGTATAACCTATTAATATAATAACCTATTTACTTAAAAATGAGTAATTATATTTATTTAACATATTTCTGTGGTAGATAAAATATTAGATTGATGTTTTAATATCTTCAATAATGTAAGTTGTTGAAAATTTTAAAAAGAGTTTTGAAATATTATTTAATAATGGTTTAAGTGCAACTTAATCAGCATAAAGATACAACTAGGAAAAGCACACCTATATTCATTTTTAGTTAGAGGACCCATTGAAAGCAAAGTATGTTTTTTCTCCCTGCATTGTTTAGAACCATTCAGAATACCTGAGAGGATAATCAGCCCTTTAATTACGTTTCAAAGTTTCCTGATGTGCAGAAGGAGTTCTTTGAAGCCAATTTGTTCATGTGAAAATATCCACGCTTTATCACAATTTTCTGTCATTTTCTGCCTTGATCAGGATCTAAATACTGAGTTGAATAAATTATTGATATGAAAAATGTGTATGGCCTTTTAAGAAAAAATATAGATGCTTTCAGACCTATTTCTTTTAATTGACTTAAATGTTCTACTAAAGACCTTGATGTTATTAGCAAAACTGTCAATGATAATGCATCTTAAACAGAGAAATATTTTCAACAGTTCATTTAACTGTTAGGTTTCTTTTTAAAATAGTACAGCTAGCTTGCCCAGAAAACATTAAAAAAAATATTTGTATGATTGGTTTATTTCACTGAATACTAAGATTTTTCTCCAACTGATTTCACACCTGGTTTAGACCAGGTGTCCTAACATTATCAAATTGGTGCTCATAAACACAGTGTTATAATGAATGGGTCAAGAAAAAAAAAACTGTGCCATATGAAAGATCTTACTATCCAAACCTATAAAAAACATGAATCTAATTTCATATATCTTGGCTTTCCATAATTGGTAAAAAGTGAAGTGGTTTGATTTTGCTTAATTTTTCCCAGCTTCCAGATAAGATACAGCAATTAGAAATCAAAGTAAAAACAACTACAACAACTAGACTTGCATCTCTCAAATGTGATGTCTGGTACATTAGAAGATGATACTTTCTATAATGAAAAATAAGGTAGGGGAAAGGAGAGGAAGTATTGAAGTGTCACTAAGATATTATTTAGAGTACAGAAACTATCACTGAGAAGCTGACATTGCAACAAAAATTGAAACTATAAGAGGGAGTGAACCAGAAAGAAATTGGGGGGAAAAAGAAGAGTATTCTAGGCAGAGGGAAGAAACAGTACAAACGCCCTGAGTAGGGAGTTTATTAGGAATTTAAAATAAGGAATTGCAAGGAATAAAGGATGGCTAGAACTAAATAGTTGATAGATTCAAGGAGTTGTGGGAAGCCAAATAGTGTGACACTTTTTTTTTTTTTTAATTTATTTAGCTGTGCCAGGTTTTAGTTGCAGCACTCAAGATCTTTGATATCTATTGCGGCATTCAGGATTTAGTTCCCAGACCAGGGATCAAACCCGGGCCCCCTCCACTGGGAGTGTGAGGTCTTAGCCACTGGACCACATGAGACATCCCCATGTAACTCTTACAGATCATTATAAGAAAAATGAGATGGGAGGTGATGGGAGGATTTGACAAGAAGGAGTAACATAACCTGGATTAAAGTCTTACTATAAGAACACTCAGGATAATGAATTAAAAAGAGACAGAAATAAGACTATATAGTAGAGGCAGGGAGATCAACAATAACAGTTTATATTTACCTGTTTTCCTTCAATTTAGATAGAATATTGGAAAGTATGATGACACTTGATCTTTAAGCTAATTTTACCTGTTAATTTTCATTTAGTTAGTAACGTGCATCAGACTTCTGTTTATAATGGTTGTATGCAACATAGTTTTTGCTTTCATAGTACTAAAATTTAAATTCACACAACTATTAAAAGGAGGTGAGAACATATGGAATTGATTCAAAATTAGATAAAACTTCATCAAAGGATGGCAGAAGCAGCCTGTCGACTTTCAAACTACCCTTAATAATGTCTGTACATATGGATGTACCAAAAAGAAATAACAAGAAGAAAATTACAAGCTTGTGCATCTAAACTTTGATACCAGTGTACGTTAAAGGCTCAAACTCTTTTCAAATTTAGTAGCATTTCACAAAGTAACTGCTAAATGTTAATTTGCATTGGAATTGTAGAGCTGAAAAGGCCTTAAAACATAAAGGTCAAAGTATGATAATTGGAGTAGGAAATGACAACCTATTCCAGTATTCTTATTTGGAAAATCCCATGGACAGAGGAGTCTGGCAGGCTACAGTCCATGGGATTGCAAAGAGTTGGACACTACTAAGCATAAACATGCACACACAACTTGATAATAATAATTTTAGCTTGGAACAAGTTCAGTGAGTGTCACCATTTAACTAAAAAGAGAGGAGCAAATAAATATTGGTTAACTGAATGGTTATCTAATATTAGAAGACAGCTAATTCCTGCCATTAACCTAGTGTCATGTAACAACTGATAAATGGATCTCTTCCCTAAAATCAAACATGACATTACAGATGCTAATTGAGAATACAGTGAAACCACAAAGGCTTACTAAGGCCACTTTGGGACTTCCCTAGTGGTCCAATGATTAAGACTCTGTGCTCTCAATAGAAGGTGCATGGGTTCAATCCCTGGTTGGGAATGTAAGATTTTGCATGCCACATGTCATGGTCAAAAGAAAAAAAAAGCCTCTGTCAGTGATATCTATCTGTTTGTAATGAATTATGAAACCATGATATGTCTGTAGAAGGATGTCCATGGTATGTGTAAGTGATTAATAAACTGGGATATTTAATAAATAAAATAATTATTCCCCCAAATTTGTGGAATTGATAATCAAACATTTTATTTAATGCTTAAAATCTCATCCCTAAATTGCATATGTGAAGGAAGTAAGACTCAAAATGCTAAATAACTTATCAAAGGCTAAATGATTAATAGCAAATAGGATTTAGCATCTTAGTAAATATTAATAAACATTATATGCACTCCAGTTCACTAGGTTGTTGCTCCTGTATAGGGATGACTCAGGGTAAATTTAATTAAATAGTTGTTTGCAGTAAGCTGAATAAAAATGCATAATTGATATAAAGACTAAGAAATCAATTTTTTTCAATTATGTAAGAATGAAGACAGGGTTCAAAAGTTGATATTCATTTGAAGACAAAAACAATACCTTTGTTTTGGATTAAGTCAATCATTGCACTATAGGAAACTCAAGTTTTTAATATGCACATTCAGAAAATACATAAATTATTTTTGAAAACCTACATATGAAGTAATGTCAATGACAGCATCTTTTTCAACAACAACTTTATTCAAAACTGCACCTTAATTCCTAAGCTGTTCAAGATAGTAAAGATTTTCTGGCTGAGCATTAATTATTATCTCATTTCTAATATTGCCATCCTTCTTTGGAAATCTCATCATTTTCTGTGTTCCCTTATCCACTGAAAAAATTAATTTACCTGATGAAGCATCTATTCATTTCAGATAAATAAAATTATAGTTCATCACACAAACAAAAACAACAAAAGATAATTATTTGCATTGGTTTTTTAAGAAAAATTCATTTGATTATAAACAGGTTCTTACTGAAAGAATAATATCCAACTTTCAGAACACAAGTACAACCAGGAGAAAGGTCAGAACAACTTTTCTTATTAATACCTCATTATGCTGACTTTGGCCAAGGTCCCATAGACCTAGTTTAATGAAGGGATAATGATAGCTCATCCTTTCCCATTTTTTGCCCAGTCAACTCAGTATTGTTCAAAAATGTCTCTAGCTCTCTTTTGGAAATTCACATTGTAAAGAGTTCCTTTTTTATGCAGAGCACACAATTGACTGAGATTTTGTTACCTACATGACTTCAGCATATTACATAACACCCTTGGTATGATAAGATTGATAACAGTACCTACCTAATAAAGTTGCTATAAATTTTAAACTAATTAAAGCATGCAGAACATGTGTCTGACACATTGTAGAGCTCAATAAATCTCATTTATTTGCTTTATTAATGCTAATAATGACAGTTCTCGGAATACTGGTTTAAATGATTTACAGGTTAATGTGTTAAAAATCAGAGTAGATAAGGAGGTGAATTAGAAATAGGCTCCTACCTGAAAGAAGTTTATATTCTAGGAGTAAATATTCTCATAAAAATAACTTAGACACTGAAAAATAAATTCCAGTTATTTTGTAGTATATTTTGGCCCATTTAGTAAAATGTGTTAATATTTCAATTAGTTTATTCAGAGTCCTCTGAAAATATTGATTCAGCTTCCCTAAGAATATTCTGTGTGACAGCTCTCTTTAATGCTTTTAGTGTGGATGCATCACATAAAAATAATAGCCTCAGTTGTCAAGGAAAATACCCCATTTTTTTTTTTACATATTCATGTTTCTATTGTTACTTTTCTTACCTGTGCCCTTCACTCATGAGGCTGTTTGAAAATGTGAAACCCAATAAATGCCAAGCTAAATACAAATAAGGTTTTTAGTGAAGTTCCAATAATATATAAAATACAATGAAATAATTAAAGATACAGGAATAAAAGTCAAGTGATAAATTATGGATGATGGAAATAGATGAATGAGGTAGGAACGATATGTTATAATTATGCAGAGTCAGTTAAAAATAGAAACAGAAGTATAGATTACTGTGATTGGGCAGAGTTGGTCTGCAAATGCCAAATGAGGCCAGGCCAGGCCAGAAATATTCAGACTTCCTGCTAGAAATGTTGATACTAGTTTCAAATTCAAACCTCAGAATCTATCACCATTACCTATAGAAATCATATCCCTATGAAAAGGCTAGAGGAAATCTGGTATTATTAAACATAAAAACAACATATACAAACACAGTCAATGAAGAATGACTTTTAAAAATTATTTGTTTTTCAGTCAAACAGCATTTCAATGTGTTTGTCAGGATGAAAAATCATCAAATGTTACCTTGCATCATGAAAAGAATTAATCTGATGGATAGGCTGGTTGAGTATTATCCATCTGGATGCAAAAGACTCTGCCAATATCAACAGTTCTGATTTTAACATAGCTGTTATTGAGCAGTTCATTCTGACAGTAATTGGCCAACATGCTCCATTGTTTTGAAAAACCACCTTTTGTCATGAGAGAAAGACCACATCATTGTGAGTAAGACCTTGCTAATTCTTATGGAAACGGCATATACTTCAATGTGTACGAGGCAGCAAAAGAGACACTGATGTATAGAACAGTCTTATGGACTCTGTGGGAGAGGGAGAGGGTGGGAGGATTTGGGAGAATGGCATTGAAACATGTAAAATATCATATATGAAATGAGTTGCCAGTCCAGGTTCGATGCACGATACTGGATGCTTGGGGCTGGTGCACTGGGACGACCCAGAGGGATGGAATGGGGAGGGAGGAGGGAGGAGGGTTCAGGATGGGGAACACATGTATGCCTGTGGCGGATTCATTTTGATATTTGGCAAAAATAATACAGTTATGTAAAGTTTAAAAATAAAATAAAATTTAAAAAATAAAAAAAATAAAAAAAAATAAAACACTAAAGGAGGAAAAAAAAAATACCTATATATAGCTAGAAATGAAAAGTGTTTAGGGAATACTCTTGTTTTTTTCCATCCATTGGTCTGTCAAATTATCAGTTTCCAAACTACATTTTGTTGTTTATATTGTATCCAATTCCTCTGTTTATAAACATAATGCTCATAACCCATACAGGTATGGACTGTCTGAGTTCTCCCTTCCCAACTCTTTCTGTTCACTCTTCTTTCCCTCTTCTCCTGTCCTCTTCTTTTCATTGTCTCCTCTGTACTTTTCTCTTCTGTACTTTCTCTCCTTGTCTCTCTTCTCTCTCTTCCCCCCTCTTTCTGGAGCAAGAAATCATGTGTGGTATTTTTAGGTGTTAGTAAGAAGTTTAAAAATTATTTTTGCAATATGTAACACATTAGTATATTGTTGGGCTGTTGTTGTTTAGTCAGTAAGTCATGTCCAACTCTTTTGTGACCCCATGGACTGTAGTCCACCAGACTCCTCTGTCCATGGGATTTCCCAGGCAAGAATACTGGAGTGAGTTGCCATTTCCTTCACCAGAGGATCTTCCTGATCCAGGAATCAAACCCGCATCTCCTGCATTGGCAGGTGCATTCTTTACCACTGAGGCTCCAAGGAAGCCCATTAGTTTATTAGCAGTGCTTACAGGACCTGATGTATTGTTTCAAAGATAGTTCAAACAGATGAGTAAAGATAGGACTATGAAAAATGCAAGAAGAAAAAGAAGACCAATTTAAAGCCTTTGCAAGCAGTCCAGAAACAATGGGCTGTATAAATGAGTTTGCAAATTCTATTTTTTAAGAAAACTAATAGTGTCAGGTTGTTGTAAGATGCTCCAAGAAAACAAAGACAACTGACTTATAGAACATCATGACTTCTAAGAAGGAAAATTTTGATTCCTTTTTTTTTGTTTTAATTTAATTTAATTTTTTAACTGTACAATATTGTATTGGTTTTGCCATACATCAAAATGAATCCACCACAGGTATACATGTGTTCCCCATCCTGAACCCTCCTCCCTCCTCCCTCCCTATACCATCCCCCCAATTCCTGCCAAATGTCATCCAGTGACTATATCATCTTCTATTTGGCAATGATGTTGTTCCCACATTCTTCACCTGTTAATCTAATCTTCAAATGACACTTCAGTCATATTTAAAAGACATAAAACAAGAAGGCCTTATCAAAAATAGTACCTCTTGGAACTTCCCTGGTTGCCCAGTGGTTAGGATTTCTGGTTTTCACTGCCCTGGCCTGATTCAATCCTTGGTCAGGAAACAGAATCTGCATGACATGCAGTGTGGCCAACAATAACAAAATAGAACCTCTTTAAAAACTCCCAGGGTAGGTCTTCCCTGGTGTCTCAGTGGTAAAGAATCTGCCTGCCAATGCAGGAGACATGGGTTTGATCCCTGGTCCTGGAAGATTCCACATGCCGTGAAGACACTAAACCCAAGCATCACACTACTGAGCCTGTGTTCTAGAGCCCAGGAGCCACAACTGTTGAACTCACCTGCCACAAGTACTGAAGTCTGCACACCCTAGAGCCTGTGTTCTGCAATAAGAACAGCCACCACAATCAGAAGCCTGCACACTGCAACTAGAAAGTACCCCTGCTTGCTGCAGCTAGGAAAAAGCCTGAGGAGCAATGAACACCAAGCATAGCCAAAATTAAATAAATAATTGATTAAAAAAAAAATCTCCCAGTATAACCTTTTGCCCTAAGACACACAATTGCCCCCCCCCCCCAGTGTAGTACCATCCTGAAATTAGGGATAATTATATCTTTTTCTTTCTTTTTTTTTTTTTTTAGAGCTTGACGTCACATCCATTATGTACATGCCTAGTCAGTTTATCAGTATAGGTTCACTTTGACCAGTTTTTAAAATTTCATTCAGTTCAGTTCAGTTCAGTTTAGTCGTTCAGTCATATCCGACTCTTTGTGACCCCATGAACCGCAGCACGCCAGGCCTCACTGTCCATCACCAACTCCCGGAGTTTACCCAAACTCATGTGCATTGAGTTGGTGATGTCATGCAACCATCTCATTCTCTGTCATCCCCTTCTCCTCCTGCCCTTAATCTTTCCGAGCATCAGGGATTTTTCAAATGAGTTAGCTTTTTGCATCAGGTGGCCAAAGTATTAGAATTTCAGCTTCAACATCAGCCCTTCCAATGAACACCCAGGACTGATTTCCTTCAGAATGGACTGGTTGGATCTCCTTGCAGTCCAAGGGACTCTCAAGAGTCTTCTCCAACACCACAGTTCAAAAGCATCAATTCTTTGGTGCTCAGCTTTCTTTATAGTCCAACTCTCACATCCATACATGACTACTGGAAAAACCATAGCCTTGACTAGATGGACCTTTGTTGACAAAGTAATGTCTCTGCTTTTGAATACGTCATCTAGGTTGGTCATAACTTTCCTTCCAAGGAGTAAGCATCTTTTAATTTTATGGCTACAGTCACCATCTACAGTGATTTTAGAGCCCAGAAAAATAAAGTAAACCACTGTTTCCCCAGGTATTTGCCATGAAGTGATGGGACCGGATGCCATGATCTTAGTTTTCTGAATGTTGAGCTTTAAGCCAACTTTTTCACTCCCCTCTTCCATGTTCATCAAGAGGCTCTTTAGTTCTTCTTCACTTTCTGCCATATGGGTGGTGTCATCTGCATATCTGAGGTTATGCATATCTGCATATCTGCCACTCCTGTGCCACGCAGCCCTAAAATTTCATACATAGAATCATATTGTGTCTTGGATATTTAACTCAAGACTTTATTTCTAAGAATAATGCATCTGATTGTGTATGGTTGTACTTCATCTATTTCCATTACTTTGTATTAATTCATTCCATGTTGCTACCACAATTCAGTTGTATATTTGTTGCTTAGTCTTTTATGAATAATGCTGCAGTAAACGTTTTTGAATACATCTGGTGCATAATTTAAGATACATTCCACAGAATAGAATTGCTAGGCTTAGCATCTTGAAATTAATTATAAGATGAGAAACTGTTAGCCAAAATGTTTATATCCTTAAGAATTTCATAGAGGAAGAATCCTATTGCATTGTATGTGTGCCATAATGTGGTCATGTTAGATTTGATAACTTTTTGCAGATCTGGAGAGAATAAAATTATAACTTGTCTTCCACTTTTTTATCTGCCATTATTTAATAATAATTAAAATATGGATAAATATTGGAAAATTCCTCTTCAAAAAGGCTGCCAATTCATATACAACCTGAGAACATATGTTGTTGTTCAGTTGCTAAGTCATGTCTGACTGTTTGTGCACATTGCTGTGCATCAGGCTTTCCTGTCCTTCACTGTCTCCTGAAGTTTGCTTAAACTGATGTCCATTGAGTAGGTGATGCCATTCAAGCATCTTATTCTCTGTCACCTCTTTCTCCTCCTGCCTTCAATTTTTCCAAGCATCAGAATTTCCTCTAATGAACTAGCTCTTAGCATCAGGTAACCAAAGTATTGGAGCTTCAGCTTCAGCATCAATCTTTCCAGTGAACATTCAGAGTTGATTTCCTTTAGGAATGACTGGTTTGATCTCCTTACTAGCCAAGGGACTCAAGAGTCTTCTCTAGCACCACAGTTCAAAAGCATCAATTCTTTGGCACTCAGCCTTCTCTATGGTTCAAATCTCACATCTGTACATGACTATTGGAAAAATCATAGCTTTACCTAGACAGACTTCTGGTGGCAAAGTGATGTCTCTGCTTTTTAATACGCAGTCTAGGTTTGTCATAAGTTTTCTTCCAAAGAGCAAGCAACTTTTAATTTCATGGTTGCAGTCGCAGTCTGTAGTAATTTTGGAGCCCAAAGGTACAAAATCTGTCACTACTTCCAATTTTTCCACTTATATTTGCCATTAAATGATGGGACTGGATGCATGATCTTAGTTTTTTGAATGTTGAAATTTAAGTCATCTTTTTCATTCTCCAGTTTCACTCTCATCAAGAGGTTCTTTAGTTCCTCTTTGCTTTCTGCCATTAGAGTGCTACCATTTGCATATCTGAGATTATTGGTATTTCTCTTGGCAACTTTGATTCCAGTTGTGATTCATCCAGAGTACATATGACAGTACTCATTTGTGTTGCATCAGCCTTCAAATACAAACACATTGACTGTATATTTTGCCAATATGATAGGATAAAAATTATATCTGATTCTTGCTTCACTATGCATTAACATGACATTAAAGGTAGCAGGTTTTTATGTTTAATGAACATTAATGTATATTATATAAAGTGTAGCCACAATAAGTTTAGTGACAAACCATCATTTCATACAGATATAAAATAAAAAGAAAAAATGTTTTTTCACTGTGATAAGAACTCTTAAGATTTACTATCTTAACAGCTTTCATATATAAAATACAACCGGGTCTCCAGCATGGCAGGCAGATTCTTTACCGTCTGAGTCACCAGGGAAGCAAATTATTAGTTCTTTTATTTGAGGAAACATAATAGTCTTATAAGAACTGAATACATGAAGGTTATGTTTCTTGAAAATTTTAAATTATGGCAAAATTCTTCTATCACTTATCCACACCGGCTTCCCCAGTGGCTCAGCGGTAAAGAATCTCCCTGCAACGTAGGGGACGTAGCAGATAAGGATTCTATCCCTCTGTCTGGAAAAATCCGCTGGAGAAGAAAATGGCGACCCACTTCAGTATTCTTTATAGGAAAACCCCACGGAGAGAGGAGCCTGCTGGGCTACAGTCCATGGGGCTGTAAAGAGTCATGCACGACTGACTAAGCTTGCAAGCTACCTATATCCACAACTATCTTTTCTTCATTGTGCTTTTCCTTCTTGTTATTTCTTGACACATCATGATTCTTGCAATGTCCTTTTCTGATTTATCATTCATTTTAGATCGGTACTAATCAGTGTTCTCCTGTGGAGTAGAATGTTGGCTGTGACAGCAGAAGGAAGTTAGCTGAGGAAGATAAGGTCTCTAGTCTGGGCTGTTTACTTCTTAGATCTCTTCACCTCACAACCCATGTTGAACAAGAAGACCTAACTGATCATTTACTGACAAGCTGGTTGCCCCAACTATGGAGTCAGTCATCTAACTGCAAAGGAGATGCAGTCATAGATTTTCTATTTACTCCATTGCTTGCTGCTGCAACATACTGACTTGGTTCCAACGATGTGTTGTGTGTGCATGCTCAGTCGCTCAGTCCTGTTGGACTTTTTGCTGCGCTATGGACTATAACCTGCCAGGCTCCTCCTTTCCATGGGATTCTCCAGGCAAGAATACTGGAGTGGGTTGCAGTTTCTTCCTCCAGAGAAATCTTCCAGATCCAGGGATCCAACCCAATTCTTCTGGGTCTCCTAGATTGTTAGCTGGCTTCTTTACCACTGAGCCACCTGGGAAGCTGAAGAATTTATTAATGAACTGCTTAATGATCTCAGTCTCCCCATTAGGATCCTTAGAACAATGTCATTAATTGTGTCTTAAAAAAATTAGCTCTTCTGTAGCTTTGGTATTTGGAGAAGGCAATGGCAACCCACTCTAGTACTGTTGCCTGGAAAATCCCATGGACGGAGGAGCCTGGTAGGCTACAGTCCATAGTGTCACTAAGAGTTGGACACAACTGAGTGACTTCACTTTCCCTTTTCACTTTCATGCATTGGAGAAGGAAATGGCAACCCACTCCAGTGTTCTTGCCTGGAGAATCACAGGGACGGGGGAGCCTGGTGGGCTGCCCTCTATGGGGTCACAAAGAGTTGGACAGGACTGAAGTGACTTAGCAGTAAAAATAGAAAAGCATATGAGTACAAGTTATTTTACCAAATTCAATCAGAATGCTTCTGATATACAATTTTTCAATAGATAATAGGAAATTTTTTCAGGTTTATCATATCATACTTTTAATGCAGCAAAATGTAAAGTTATTTGATTTTTTTATTTTTTGTTTTTTTATTTGTTTGTTTTTGTTTTTCAATGTCTGACATTTACTTGTTGGAACAATTTGTCCTAAACAATCAGAGAGAACCAGAAAGCCCATTTTTTCTCTCCCAAGAAACTTTACTAATTGAATTTCTCACAGAATAATGGGAATCAAATTAGACAGTCCATGTCTAGTTGCCATAAAGGCAAATTAGGTGTGTACAAAAGTGGATCTGTATCTTGTGTGAGGCAGTAAGGTTCACAGTATTACCACTCAGTTCTCCTTGTGCTTGATTCTGAAATTTGAAAAGTGAAAAAGAATGTTAGCACTTTGAAAGTAATCAAGTGATGCTAGTTTGAGTTGGAATAGTTTCCACTTATCCCAGAACTTTTTATCCTATTCTTCTCCACTCTATATTATGCTTCAAAACCTTATGGAATTATGTAAACAGTCCCCCTTACTCTCTGACTTTTAATTAAGATTCAGCCATAAAGCCAAAATTGGGTATTTACCAATGGAAGCTGGTAACGTGTCTTTCATCAGTAGCATATCCAATGTCATGCACAGCCCTCAACTTTCTCTATTCTAAGCTATGTGGTACCCGTGATTCTATCCCTCTGACAGCAAACACAGCATAGGAGGCAGATTAATTTCTACCCCCTTCAGGTTTAGGGATAGTAATAACTTTCCACTGGAAAACTCATCCCGGTATACGCTTTGTTGGTTTATCCTAAGCCATTGGCTTTCATGGTGGCTCAGTGGTAAAGAATTTAGCAATGGATTCTTCCACTGCAGAGGATTCGGGTTCAATCCCTGGGTTGGGAAAATACCGTGGAGAAGGAAATGGCGACCCATTCCAATATTCTTGCTTGGGAAACCCCATGGACAGAGAAGCTTGGAGGGCTACAGTCCATGGGCTCGCAAAGAATCAGACATGACTTAGTTACTGAACAACAACAGCATTGTGTTACAACATCAAATAGTATTACACTATTATGTAATACCCTTTTCATTACATTCTCCTCACTAATTCTGCTTGAGTATGCCATTTATTTCCTGCCAGGATCATGTCCCCACAAATTACCCTCAAAGTATATTTTGTTTATATCACAGAAAGAGTAAGCTTTAGTGTTATTGTTGGTCTATAATCAATTGTTTTCCTTCAAATATTAGTATTTGTTAGAAAATAATCAAATGGTTTCTTAATCATACTATTTCAAATTAAAATATTATTTAGTTATTAAGTTAGACTTTCTATAGTTTGATAAAAATTGGCTACTTCAGAAGGCAAACAAATACATTATTTTTTATTCTACATAAAATTTATGCAGTCCTTGTGAAGCTATTATAATGTATATAAAATATATTGGTACAAATAATAGATAATATATATAATATCTTATTATGTTTTCCTTGTGGTAAAACGTGGTTCATATAATCTAGCTTCAACTCACTGAAGCTTCATATACTATAATTTTAAAGGGGCTTATATTCCTGATTCATTAAAAGTCTATTCTCATCCTTATCAACCTGGGAATCTTAACACTAACAATACTCTTGAATTAATTACAGAAATATAAAAACATCCATCAACATAACAAACTAAAACTTTAAAATGACACTGTTGCCATAAAAAGGAACACTTACTTTTGCAGCACTTTACATTTTTCAACTATCCTTTGTTATAATTTGGATATGTATGGACTCTGAACATTCTCTTAAAGATATAAGGTATAAAATATGTATCTATCCATAAATGTAGGTTTGAAGTTTGGGGTGGGGTCAGTAATAGACTGGTCACATTGTTTTGCTGGAGCATTTTTGAGTGGTTGGGAAGAAAAGTGTAATTAAATTCCCTGAGCTTCATAAATAATGTTTTTCATTCAAATATAATCATAATGATTTAGCTCTAAATTTGCATCTACTCTAAGATCACATCCAAATTACTTAATAAAACCAACAAAATGTAGCATAAGGCAAAATGCCTTTTATTTTCCTTTCATGGAATTATTATACAAGCTGAAAAAAGTAGCAGATGATGGACAGATTTTATATATACAGTATATATTATATATGAACATAATCCTGGTGAAGCATTTATGATGTTTACTTAATTTAAAATATGTCAGTGAGATTGGTTCTGAGTGCCAGGTATTTCTTTATAGTCTTGAATAAGTTTTAAAAAATAGTTGGCTGATTAAGACTAGATATTACCTATGAACATGTAAAGTTTATCTTCTACTAACTATAACCATCACATCTTACAAAAAACAGGATAGAATTTCTGGCTGAAATCTGATGCATACTTAATCTGATGGGATTTTAAATTAATTTCTTTCCCACTGGATGTTTAATTATGGTATATATAAATGAGGTTTCTACTTAATAAATAATACTTAAAACATAATTTTCAAATTTTCTTTTTTTTAATTTTAAGCAAGATTTAATGTGATGTACTAGAATTTATTTATTTAGCAGATTTGTGTAACTAAATGCAAACATATTTTATAGTCCACATTATTTCAGCATATTTACATATGCTAAATTTTGCAAATACTAGAAAATTGAGAGTTAATGAGAATATATTTTATTCATTACAGAAGAAGAAAGTTGAGTTATTAAGGAAATGCTCTCATATTTTTTAAACTGGGAAATCTGCATTTTAATTTTTTTCAGAATGTTTTAAAAAGATGTTGAATTTTTAAACTGAGCCTTTCAAGTTCTCAAAATTATAGAGCTCATGACATATCCTTTCAGGTCAAATTCAAAGAAGTTAATTCTATTTAGCCCTCTGGAAGAATACTACGCTAATTAGCAGTGTCCTAATTAAGGCTACTGCTATGAAGGGCAAGATAATTAAGTTTTAGCAGCTGCTCTCTTTTTACTATAATCGAAGATATATCATTTAGGCCTGCCCTGGTTTAGATGTGAAATAAAAAGGTGATAATGTTTCATATATTCTTTAAACTAATTTTACTTTGACTTTAGCTTTCCTGGATAACTAGATATGGAAAAAAAAATGTGTATGATCAAAAACAATAAAAGAACAAAACATGAGGTTTACCATCTAGTGAATTCAGTAGCACTCAAAATTGAACAATTTTCAATTTTTTCCTGATTTAAAACATATAATTATTTATACATGTACTTAGTGAATCTGCAATATAAACATTAAGATTATATGTATAAATTAACTGATTTAAGATGAACAACTTTCATATCATTTCAGAAAATTTTGTTTCTTCCTCAGAAAATGCTATTTGGTAAACTTTTTTTAAACATGGTAAAGTTCACCTCAAGTTGTATGCAATAAATCCCCAAGACTTGTAAATTATTTTATTTTTTTTGCAATACCACCATTCGTTTTCATGCAAATCACTTGTTAACATATATTTACCTCCAGTCCCTGCCAATAAGTGCTCAAAGCTATGTGATTTTCATATGGTGGTGGTGGTGGTTTAGTCACAAGCCCTGCCTGCCAGGCTCCTCTGTCCATGGGATACTCCAGGCAAGAATACTGCAGTGAGTTGCCATTTCCTTCTCCAGTGGTTTTCTTATGGTTCCAGCACAATTCTTCCTGTTTATCATAAAATTTCCAAATGGGTATTTTTGGGATAATGGGAACTTTTTTTGTAAATCTGGAATTCTGCAAACTAAGATAACATTTATAAACAAAGAAACAAACACAAAAATGAATTCTGTGACAGTCTGGATAGGAGGGGATGTTGGGGGAGAATGGATATATGAATATGTATGGCTGAGTTCTTTTGCTTTCACCTGAAATTATCATAACATTGTTAATCAGCAATACTCCATCCACAAGGCGTACATGCGTGCTAAGTCACTTCAGTCATGTCTGACTCTTTGCAACCCTATGGCCTGTAGCCCACCAGGCTCCTCTGATTTTCCAAGTAAAAATACTGGAGTGGGTTGCCATGTCCTCCTTCAGGGGATCTTCCCAACCCAGGGATGGAACCTGCATCTCTATGTTTCCTGCATTCGTAGGCAGGTTCTTTATCATCAGTGTCACCTGGGAAGCCCTGATACACAGTACAAAGCTAAAAAAAAAAAAAAAAAGGCAAAGGAGAAACATTTAAAGCTAGACAGGCAGATCATAGTTTAGCTCTTCCAGGTTAGCTGAAATAATAATTTCTCTCTTCTTGGTAATTGAACATGGTTATTACTTTGGGACAGATAAATCAGAATTTTTCCTTTAAAAGAATTTTAGATATGCTTTAGTATTCAAGGAGATCATTGCAGTACAAGTATCAGCTTGATATCTATGTATTTGAAAAAGTTAGATAAACTTAAGTAATATAAACCATGTTAAAATAAAATTAAAAGCTACATATATTCATAAAGTACTTGCCAAAGTGAATTAGCCAGAAATACAGCAATCATAAATTATACATGTGCTCTCCATTTCTTGAAATATGACATGCAAGCTGTCAGGACAGATATAAAATTCTAGGAAAATATGATAAAACATATTTCTAAAAGCTTGAAAATTTGTATGAAAAAATTCTAATTGAAGATGCAAACTCAGGTTAGTAAAATAAGTAATAGAGCTGCTTTTACTTGAGAATGTTTGGTTATCTTGGTAATGTTGTGTGTGATAAAACGAAATTATTATAAATTATTTCAAACTTAAGTGGAATTATACAGAGCCACATTTTCATAAAATATGAATGAAGTATTGATAAAAAGGGGAACCAAAGGCCTAATGCAGTTTTAATCAATAATTCAGATGGAGGGGGAAAGGAGAAAGAGAAATTTAAAGAAAAATAGCTAATAATTTTTACAAAAGATAAAATGCACTAAATATGAGGGGTGTCAGAAATCAAAGTTTAAATGCTATAGCTAAACATTTTAAAATTGAATACAGTACAAAAAGAAAATATTAGCAAGAGTCAGGGTGAAAAAAAAATTAAGTATCACAAGGTCATATCAGATGTAACAAAGGAAGACTTATTTTTAATACAGTGAGAATAAAGCTCACTGCTATTATATAACAAGTTAATATTATCTGGTCTTCTTACGTGATGGTGGGTATACAGATTGATATGACCCTGAGGAAAGAGTGCATATACCTTTTATTACATCAAACAAATTGGATGTAAAATCTGAAAGCCATTATAAGAATATCCAAATATATAGAAGATACCATGTTGTTAGACTGGAATGTAAAAGTCTATTTTTGATTCCATTCAGTTTTCAGTTCAGTCGCTCAGTCCTGTCCAACTCTTTGTGACCCAATGGACGGCAGCATGCAAGGCTTCCCTGTCCATCACCAAGTCCCAGAGCTTGCTCAACCTCATGCCCATCGAGTCGGTGATGCCATCCAATCATCTCATCCTCTGTCATCCCCGTTTCCTTCTGCCTTCAGTCTTTTCCTGCATCAGGGTCTTTCTTCACATCATGTGGCCGAAGTATTGGAGCTTCAGCTTCAGTATCAGTCCTTCTAATGAATATTCAGGACTGATTTCCTTTAGGATTGACTGGTTGGATCTCCTTGCAGCCCAAGAGACTGTGAAAAGTTCTCCAACACCACAGTTCAAAAGCATCAATTATTTGGTGCTCAGGTTTCTTTATAGTCCAACTCTCACATCCATACATGACTACTGGAAAAACCAGAGCTTTGACTAGATGGACCTTTGTTGGCAAAGTAATGTTTCTGCGTTATAATATGCTGTCTAGGTTGGTTATAGCTTTTCTTCCAAGAAGCAAGCATCTTTTAATTTCATGGTACAATCAACATCTGCAATGATTTTGGAGCCCAAGAAGATAAAATCTGTCACTGTTTCCAGTGTTTCTCCATGTATTTGCCATGAAGTGTTGGGACCAGATGCCATGATCTTAGTTTTTTGAAGGTTGTATTTTAAACCAACTATTTCACTCTCCTCTTTCACTTTCATCAAGAGGCTCTTTAGGTCCTCTTTGCTTTTTGTCATCTGCCTATCTGAGATTATTGATATTTCTCCTGGAAATCTTGATTCCAGGAGAAATCTGTGCTTCATCCAGCCTGGCATTTGCATGATATGCTCTGCACATAATTTAAATAAGTAGGGTGACAATATACAGCCTTGATGTACTCCTTTCCCAATGCTATGCTATGCTATGCTAAGTCACTTCAGTCGTGTCCGACTCTGTATGACCCCATAGACGGCAGCCACCAGGCTCCCCCATCCCTGGGATTCTCCAGGCAAGAACACTGGAGTGGGTTGCCATTTCCTTCTCCAATGCATGAAAGTGAAAAGTGAAAGCGAAGTCACTCAGTCGTGTCCGACTCTTAGCAACCCCATGGACTGCAGCCTACCAGGCTCCTCCATCCATGGGATTTTCCAGGCAAAAGTACTGGAGTGGGGTGCCATTGCCTTCTCTGTTTCCTTTCCCAATAGATTCCATTAACAGCAGCTAAAACCCCAATTCTTTCTCGCGTGTTGTTAAACATGACAAGTTCTGTTTCTTAGGATATACAACAAAACTGTAATCTGTTGATTGTGATATTTTAATAAAGATAAACACACACACATACATATGACTTAACATAATCACTCTGCTGTCCCATTTGCAATAGAACATTTGCCTAATCCTAAATCACAAAATTTTACCCTACATTTTCTTGCAGAATTTTGTTTCACATTTATGTCCATGGTTTATTTTGAGTTAATTTGGGTATAGCTCATAGTTTGAATCAAAAGCACTTCTTTGTATATAGATATTCAATAATTCCAGAATTGTGCTGAAGTTTCATCTTTTGCCACTAAACTTCTTTCTCCTATTGAAAATCAATTAACTCTATCTGCACCAATCTATTGATTGGCCTTTTCTTCTGTGCCACTGATCAATTTATCACCATTTATGCCAGTACTATCACTCCCTTAATTACTGCAACTTCATAGAATATCTTGAAAGTAACTCACTTTGTTTCTCTGTTAGTGCTGTTTTGGCTGTTCTTGTTTCTTTGAATTGTCCCCCTAAGTTTTGGCATTACCCTGTCAATTTCTACCAAAAAATCCTGTGAAAATTCTGCTAGTTATTTCTTTGACTCTTAAAAAGGGATTGAGAACAATTGCTTTTTAACAGTATGGAGTCTTATAATGCATGAAGAGAATTTGTTTTTGTCCTTAAAAATTTGAACCACAATGTTTTATATGGTTTCAATCTATTTGCATATATTTTGTCATATCTATCTCTAAATGTTTTATACTTAGATCCTATTTAAAATGGTATTTTTAAAATTTCATTTTACAGTACAGCTTTTTTTTTCAGTATATACCAATATATTTGATATTTACATATTGATCAAAAGATAGAAGAACTGGACTTTCATTAAATTTTAAACTAGTCCTTCAAAGACACTGTCAAGAAACTGAAAAGACAACTTTAAAGAATGGGATAAAATATTCACAAATCATATATCTGACAAAGGAATTATATGTGTACTGTATAAAGATGTCCTACAACTGAATTCTATAAAGACAAACAATTAAAAATAGCAGTGTGCTAATAGACTTTTCTCCAAAGAAGATACACAAATTGTCAACAAGTCCATGAAAAGAAATTCAACACCATTAGTCATCAGGGTAACACAATTCAAAACTACAATGAGGTACGACTTCACATCCACTAGGATGATTATCATAGAAGAGCATCAGCAAGACTGTTGTGGAATCAGAATCTTCATACTGGGATGGTGGGAGTAGAATATGCAAAATAACTTTTGGAATGTAGTCTGGCAGTTCCTCAAAATGTCAAACATGTTAACTTTTGACCCAGCAAGTCCTCTCCAGGGAATATGCTCAAGAGAAATAAAAACATATTTCCATGCAAAAACTTGTACACAGGTTATGATAGCTGCATTATTTATAATACCTCAAAGCTGAAAACAACCAAAGTGCCCATTAACTGATGAATGATTGGACAAAGTTTAGTATATTTATACAGTAGAATATTATTCATTCATAAAAACAAAGGAGGTACTGATACATACAGGGCTTCCCTGGTGGTAAAGAATGGTAAAGAATCTTTACCATAAACAATCAGATGGTAAAGAATCTCCCTGCAGTGCAGGAGACCCAGGTTTGATCCCTGGGTTGGGAAGATCCACTAGAGTAGGGAATGACTACCCATTCCAGTATTCTTGCCTGGAGAATTCCATGGACAGATGAGCCTGGTGGGCTACTGTCCATGGGGTGGCAAAAGAGTTGGACATGACTGAGCAACTAACACTTTCACTGATACATACTGAGACATGGATGAATCTTCATAACATTATGCTAAGAAAATGGTCACAAAAATCAGATATTGTATAATTCCATTCAAATGAAATGTGCAGAACCGGAAAATCGGTAAGAGACAGAAAGCAATTCTGGTGATTACTTGGATAAAACTGGAGCCTATTATACAGAGTGGAGTAAGCCAGAAAGAAAAACGCCAATACAGTATACTAACGCATATATATGGAATTTAGAAAGATGGTAATGTTGACCCTGTATGCGAGACAGCAAAAGGGACACAGATGTATAGAACAGCCTTTTGGACCCTGTGGGAGAGGGAGGGGGGAAGATTTGAGAGAATGGCATTAAAACATGTATAATATCATATAAGAAAAAAAATAAATAAAAATAAAATTAAATTAAAAAAATTAAAAAATAGAACTGATAAAAATAAAATAAATAAATAAATAAATAATTTAATTTAAAAAAATAAATAAAAGTTTTGCAAAATAATTTTCTCCTGAATTCTGAGAGCAAGACATAAAAATCACTTATTCTTTCAAATTTCCCTTGATATAGAGAGGTTTTTTAGGTTAAATATCACACATAATGTTTAAACAAGATATTTCAAACTTCTTTTGGGGGTAGGAAGTTCTTAAACACTGCATATACTATTGGCAATAAAAATACATATGCAAAATATTTTTTTTTCTTACCATACAAAGAAAGAAGACAACTATTGTTTTAAGTAAAGTAAATTCTAACCAGTAAATTTTTAAAGTTTGATTAAAATAAATCAAAGATATTTAAATTGTAGACATGTTCACCAATGAAAACTAATTTTTGTAAATATTAAAATGTGCTATAAATCAATGTTGATTGATTTAATGTTTCCAGGATTTGAATCAGTCAAATGTGGATTTGTACTGTGGTACTGCCAGGTACCAGCAATGTGATTTTATCATTTAGATGTTCTATGTTCCAGTTGCCTCAGGGAAAATGAACTAACCATATCTCCTCATTATAGAAACATATTTAAGCTAATTCATGTTACATATTGAATCCTCAACTCTGTTTCCCATTATTATTATTATAAGTATGCATCAAAATATAGAGTGTCATTGCCCCTAAATCTGTACATTTAAATAAGAAAAATAGCCTTCCTGAGTGGTAATGCCACTTTTTGTAATCAAACAATTAAAAATAAATCATTAATGTTACTGTTTCCTATACAGATTTCTTCTCAAAAGACTTAATCTCAACTAAGCTAGACTTAAACTGGGTAATTATTAATTTGAATAATAACATATAAACAGTGGTTGCATAGAAATAAAATTTAAGAAAGATATTTTATATTTCCACTTGGTGCTTTAAATTATAAATGACTTTCACAATTTACAACTGTTACAAAACACTTGACATGTTTGGTTCCTTATTAAGTTTAATTGTGTTCTAGGGCCAGTCAACATCAAGAGAGAATTGACATTTAATGTACCATAGGACTTCTCTCTTTAGATGCTCATTGGGAAAACACTTTGGTATGCATACACTGAAGAAAAACAATTATTCACATACTCTGCTTCCTCATTTTTCTTCCTGGAGGCTAAAAGCTCTGTATTTGTGTCTGTTTTGGTGGTACAATCATTTATTTGTTATTTAAACACTTCATCCTCATTAGTATTTTCACCTTGAAGAAGAAAATGATGGCTCAAACCAGGTAATTTTGCTTTAAAGTTGAATAGAGCTGTGATGGAGGGAGAGTTCCAACTATTTCCTAAAATTAGATTTGGAATCATACATGAGTTTCATTTTTGCAATGTTTTCCTTGAGCCTCAGTGGAACGAATAAGCTTGGCTGGACAGATATTACAAGTAACAAGAAGTCAATTCACTGATTTTAAGGATGATGCTCCCCAGTGTCTTATGCTGCACAACACCCTTTACACCAGCACAAGGTACAGTCAAGTTTATAACTGAACCAAAACCTAAGTGTACAGGCGGGATTTTACAGTGTCAAACTCAGTATCAGATTCCACTGGGGCTGGTTAGAAAGACAGACAAGCTAAAATCTCAGTGAAAAGTCTGTATGTTTATAAAGTGGAACACTAGTTAGATAGATGAGAAATAGATAGATGCTAATTAATAAGCTGTCTTATACATATTCACCTTCAAGAGCATCACAAGCAGAGGAATTTAACTAAGGAAGGAAATCAATTATCTGACTGGAAATTTGTCTAAATGGGAATATCCAAGGGTGACAAGAATGACCATACTATTTGTGATATTACTATATAGGACAAGTAACAATTAAAACTATTTAAGAACAAAATATGATTATCAACTCTTCCCTATATTAATATCTTTAATCCCTGAGAGATAATAGAAGTAAATCATATTAAAAAAATAAATCTACACTATATATATATATATATATATATATATATATATATATCCCTATCCCCAGAGCAGTTTGTGATGGGACCCCTCTCCCTCACAGATATCAAAATCCACAGATGTTCCAAATTCCCTCATATAAAATGGCATACTATTTGCATATAGCCTACATACATTCTCCTATACACTTTAAAGCATCTCTAGATTACTTATGGGGAGAAGGCAATGGCAACCCACTCCAGTACTCTCGCCTGGAAAATCCCATGGACGGAGGAGCCTGGAGGGCTGCAGTCCATGGGGTCGCTAAGAGTCGGGCACGACTGAGCGACTTCACTTTCACTTTTCACTTTCATGCATTGGAGAAGGAAATGGCAACCCACTCCAGTGTTCTTGCCTGGAGAATCCCAGGGATGGAGGAGCCTGGTGGGCTGCCGTCTATGGGGTCACATAGAGTTGGACACGACTGAAGTGACTTAGCAGCAGATTACTTATGACACTTAATACAATGGCAATATATAAACAATTGTAAATAAATGAAAATGCTATATAAATAGTTGCTAGAGTGTGGTAAATTCAAGTTTCACATTGAAACTTTCTGGATTAAAAAAAAAAAACAACTTTATTTTTCATTGCAGGTTGTTTGAATCCAAGGATGCAACATCTGTCTATACAGAGAGTTAACTGTAGATGTATTTACTAATTACAGAAAGAAACAAAATAGCTGCTTTTGAGTAAGAGAAAGATATGGTACTTATTTTACTAAAGAAACAAAGGAGAGTGTGGGCATATTAAGTGATGTATACTTTATTGTTAATAAACCCCAAAATATAAATGCATAGTCGAAGTCTTGCCAGACTTTGTGAAGGAAACATACCGGTATTGGCATGTGTGAGTGTAAAGTTTTTGGCCAAAGAATGGTTCAGTTCAGTTCAGTTGCTCAGTCATGTCCGACTCTTTGCGACCCCATGAATTGCAACACGCTAGGCCCCCCTGTCCAACACCAACTCCTGGAGTTCACTCAAACTCAAGACCGTTGAGTCAGTGATGCCATCCAGCCATCTCATCCTCTGTTGTCCCCTTCTCCTCCTGCCCCCGATCCCTCCCAGCATCAGGGTCTTTTCCAATGAGTCAACTCTTCGCATGAGGTGGCCAAAGTACTGGAGTTTCAGCTTTAGCATCATTTCTTTCAAAGAACACCCAGGACTGACCTCCTTTAGAATGGACTGGTTGGATCTCCTTGCAGTCCAGGGGACTCTCAAGAATCTTCCCCAACACCACAGTTCAAAAGCATCAATTCTTCAGTGCTCAGCTTTCTTCACAGTCCAACTCTCACACCCATACATGACCACAGGAAAAACCATAGCCTTGACTAGATGGACCTTTGTTCCAATGTAATGTCTCTGCTTTTAAATATGCTATCTAGGTTGGTCATAACTTTCCTTCCAAGGAGTAAGCGTCCAAAGCCTTTGACTGTGTGGATCATAATAAACTAGAAAATTCTGAAAGAGATGGGAATACCAGACCACCTGACCTGCCTCTTGAGAAACCTATATGCAGGTCAGGAAGCAACATTTAGAACTGGACATGGAACAACAGACTGGTTCCAAATAGGGAAAGGAGTATGTCAAGGCTGTATATTGTCACCCTGCTTTTTTAACTTATATGCAGAGTACATCATGAGAAACGCTGGGCTGGAAGAAACACAAGCTGGAATCAAGATTGCCGGGAGAAATATCAATAACTTCACATATGCAGATGACACCACCCTTATGGCAGAAAGTAAAGAGGAACTAAAAAGCCTCTTGATGAAAGTGAAAGTGGAGAGTGAAAAAGTTTGCTTAAAGCTCAACATTCAGAAAATGAAGATCATGGCATCTGGTCCTATCACTTCATGGGAAATAGATGGGGAAACTGTCAGAATTTATTTTTCTGGGCTCCAAAATCACTGCAGATGGTGACTGTAGCCATGAAATTAAAAGAATTTACAATGGATAAGGGTAATTAACTACAGTAACTCAGGATATTCTTACAAGTCCTTAAATGGAAAAGAGTTTTTAACATGTGAATATTGCCTCAATAGTTATACTACCTACAGAGTGTTTTTCTTTCATTTTGGAATCTGAGGAGGTGTGTGTGGGGGGGGGGGGGGGGTCGATTTCTGTGTGTTCTGAATTGGAAGATCATAGGAGATTTCAGCAGTCTATTACCAAACTGGTAGAAAATGTTGGAGTGATACACTGAATGGCTAGAAATGTGACCAAAGGCAATAATATTCTTAAAGGAAAGAAATTTTTTATCATGATTTAAATAGGTCCTGTATTCTTGAATGCTGGCTTGAAGTGAAGTCGCTCAGTTGTGTCTGACTCTTTGTGACCCAGTGGACTGTAGTCCACCATGCTCCTCTGTCCATGGGATTTTCCAGGCAAGAGTACTGGAGTGGGTTGCCATTTCCTTCTCTATAGGATCTTTCCGACCCAGGAATTGAACCCAGGTCTCTCACATTGTAACCAAGACGCTTTATTGTCTGAGCCACCAGAGAAGTCTTATATTCCCTTAAATCCATTTTTCTAAATATCCCCAAGTAGCCAGACACATATGTAATTATTTATGCTTGGATACGTTTTCATCAGCATCCCCTTCCTTTAGTGGAGAAAATAATGGTTATCATTACTTACATCTGCCATCATAAATAAATTGTTAGAATAATTTTCTACCTGTAGAAGTGTGCTCATTAGTTCTGGATAGGTGAATATAGTAAAATGCCATAAAATGTATCAGAACATATCAGAAAATTTTACTGATAAAATCAAATATTTTCAATGATTAACAAATCCATGTCATATAGGAAAAGTGAGTCATAAACCAATACAGGTTTACACAGTCAATAAATCAATACAGGTAAATTGAAAAGGCTATAAACATTAAATTACAAATTCCTATTGTTTTCCAGTGGCTGTACTGTTATGCATCATTTTTGCTGCTGTTAATTAACTCTAAGGAGGAAAGGCTATTCCTCTAAAATCTTCCATGTAGAAATTATTCAAGTAAGTGTTTTCCTCTCTACATTACTTAGTAGATAACAGGAAATATTAGTGACATTAAACACTAAATTTGTCTTCAATAGAAACATTAAAATCATTATATTTTTCTTATAAAGTCAACTTTGATTCAGTCACTTTAATGACAAATCTAAACCGTGGCCACTGTGTTCTGGGAACAAAATTTAATCTGATTTTGAAAAAGAACTATCTTGTTATATGTAGAAAATAAATTAAATAAACCTGGATACCTACTTCCATTTTAGGAAGTAGATCTCCATTAAAAACATAGCAAATATAATTGAGATAGCTGTTCTTGTGACAGATACTTTTAATGTCCAAGTCCCTATTAATGACAGTACTTGACTAGGATACTCTGCATAGAAGACAGTATGAAAGCTGAATAGTTTATTTTAGAAATCAATACCTACTAATGGCATTAATTGCCAATAATATGCAATATCACCTTAGATTAAAAACATAATGTATTTCTTCTGGAGATTAAAAGAATTATGTGCTTCATGTTAAAGAGCTACATGCTAGTTTTAAAACATATACTAGTACCACCGCTGTTATTATTTTCCACAGGCATGATCATTTATTATTGAAGATTACCAGAAAACTGCAGCTCAGGAGTGTCTGGCCCCTAGGGCTCCTCTCAGGACGTAACCTCCACTGCCCTCCCCAGGCACACATACCCACTTGCTAATGTGATTTTATAATGTTCAAATTCCTGGTACTAGTATTGTAAATTAGCCTGAGTATCTAAGTAAACAAAAGGATTTCCTTTTTCTATTTTTGTACATTATTTTTTTCTAGAAAAATACTTGGAAATCACAGGGAAAATGACATAAATAAAACATCCAAAGAAAAGAGAAAAAAACACCATGGCTATTCCCAAAAGAGTGCATAATTTCAATTTAAATAAAATTTGCGTAAGATTATATACTTCTAATGAGAAACTATAACAGAATTCAGTCTCAAATGTATGACTTAAACAATAAATTACTCAACTGCAAAAGTGATATAAAGTAACTACTTAATGGAAACATTAAAAAAAAAAAATGTGATGCCTTACCAAAGACAAGACGCTAAGAACTGAGGAGTATTCTAAACTCTGAAACTGAGTATTCATAGTTGAACCTTGAATATTTAAGGTAGTCTACCTCATTAAATGGCTTCCCTTGTGGCTCAGCAGGTAAAGAATCTGCCTGTAATGTGGGAGACCTGAGTTCAATCCTTGGGTTGCGAAGATCTGCTGGAGAAAGGAAAGGTACCCACTCCAGTGTTCTGGCCTGGAGAATTCCATGGACTGTATAATCCATGGGGTCACAAAGAGTAGGACATAACCGAGCATTCACTTTCACACCTCATTAAAATTATCACAGTAATAGGGATTAAAATATTCATATTTAAAATAATAACATCTTTTTGTAAATTGTATTATCTCTAGGGACAGAGAAAATTTGTGTCTACTCTAATGGGTATATGTCTAGTTATCACCCCATTTGAAGATGTTGCATCCAAGGAATCTAAAACTAAACGTACACCAACAATATAGTTTAAGTGGCATTAGAAGGCAAAGTTCTTTGCATTTATAGTGATTTTAAAAATAGTCTGGCCAAGTGACTTATCATCATGAAGATGATCTATAAAACAGGTCATGACATTCATTTATTTCTTGATATAACTTATTTATATTTAAACTAAAGTTTACATATAAAATAAATATGAAGAAAATTGCAACTTCATAGATATTTAGAATGTATTTCTTATAAATAAATTAAATTTTTATATATTACTTACACAAGTATCAGCAGCAGTCTTAAATATTGCCAAGATCATTTTACAAGAACATTGACAGAAATCAAACAAGCATATTTGCTCCTGTAGGAAAGTAATACAAAATGACTAGAAGACAAAATTGTATCAAAAATATCTTATCCTACTAAACTTTTTTCTGAAGGAACAGAAATCTATGAAAGTAAGGCCTTTGGCAAAATGGGAAAGAACAAGTGGGCTCAGGTAGTTCTACAACTGAATAATTAAAAGTCTAAGTCCTTAAGGACATAACTGCTGCTGCTAAGTCACTTTAGTCATGTCCAACTCTGTGCGACCCTGTGGACAGGAGCCACCAGACTCCTCTGTCCACGGAATTCTCTAGGCAAGAATACTGGAGTGGGTTGCCATTTCCTTCTCCAAGGACATAAATGATCCTTAGTCAATTAAAATTAAGTTTGTTCAACTCTTTCCACCTTCAGTTGGAGCTTTTATGTGTTTAAGGATTGCTTAAGTCATTTTTTTCTTTTTTTTTAATTTTATTTTATTTTTTAAACTTTACATAGTTGTATTAGTTTTGCCAAATATTTAAATTGTTAATGAGCAACTCATTCTTCATAACTCACTGACTGTCAATAGAACTTTACCTGGAGTGGACTGCAGATCTAATATATTTGTTTTAGATTTGTTCTGAATTGAGTTTAGAGTTTGTGTTAAATAACTGAGCCAACAAAAAAGCTGAGCTATGCAAGAAAGATCTTCATGAGTCAGATAACCACGATGGATCACTCACCTAGATCCAGACATCCTGGAATGCAAAGTCAAGTTGGTCTTAGGAAGCATCACTACGAACAAAGCTAGTGGAGGTGGTGGAATTCCAGTTGAGTTATTTCAAATCCTAAAAGATAATTCTGTGAAAGTGCTGCATTCAATATGTCAGACAATTTAGAAAACTCAGCAGTGGCCACAGGACTGGAAAAGGTCAGTTTTCATTCCAATCCCAAAGAAAGGCAATGCCAAAGAATGCTCAAACTACTGCATAGTTGCACTCATCTCACATGCTAGCAAAGTAATGCTCAAAATTCTCCAAGCCAGGCTTCAATAGTATGGGAACCATGAACTTCCAGATGCTCAAAACTGGATTTAGAAAAGGAAGAGGAACCAGATATCAAATTACGAATATCTTTTGGATCATTGAAAAAGCAAGAGAATTCCAGAAAAAACATCTACTCCTGCTTTCTTGACTATGCCAAAGCCTTTGACTGTGTGGATCACAACAGAATGTGAAAAATTCTTAGAGATGGGAATATCAGACCATCTTACCTGCGTCCTGATAAATCTGTATCAGTTAGAACTGGACATGGAACAAAATACTAGTTCCAAATTGGGAAAGGAGTACATCAAAGCTGTATATTGCCCCCTTCTTGTTCAACTTATATGCAGATTATGCCAGGCTGAATGAAGCACAAGCTGGAATCAAGATTGTTGGAAGAAATATCAATAACCTCAGATACGCAAAAGACACCACCCTTATGGCAGAAAGTGAAGAGGAACTAAAAAGCCTCTTGATGAAAGTGAAAGTGGAGAGTGAAAAAGTTGGCTTAAAACACAGCATTCATAAAACTAAGACCATAGCATCCAGTCCCATCACTTCATGGCAAATAGATGGGGAAACATGGAAATAGTGAGCGACTTTATTTTGTGGGACACCAAAATCACTGCAGATGGTGACTGCAGCCTAACACTTACTCCTTGGAAGAAAAACTATGACCAACCTAGACAGCATTTTGAAAAGCAGAGACATTACTTTGCCAACCAAGGTCCATCTAGTCAAAGCTATGGTTTTTCCAGTAGTCATGTATGGATGTGAGAGTTGGACTATATAAAGAAAGCTGAGCACTGAAGAATTGATGCTTTTGGACTGTGGTGTTGGAGAAGACTCTTGAGAGCCCTTGGACTGCAAGGAGATCCAACCAATCAATTCTAAAGGAAATCAGTCCTGGGTGTTCATTGGAAGGACTGATGTTGAAGCTGAAATTCCCATACTTTGGCCATCTAATGTGAAGAACTGTCTCCTTGGAAAAGACTGATGCTGGGAAAGGTTGAAGGCAAGAGGAGAAGGGGACAATAGAGGATGAGATGGTTGGATGGCATCACTGACTCCATGGGCATGAGTTTGAGCAAACTCCTGAAGTTGGTGATGGACAGGGAGGCCTGGCGTGCTACAGTCCATGGGGTTGCAAAGAGTCAGACAGACTAAGTGACTGAACTGAACTGAGCTGAATGAGCTAAAGATCTCTAAGTGCAAAAATCACTTTATGTTGCAGAAATACCACTTTTAAGTTAAATCTACAATAATTAAAGGTTAGATTTTCACACAGTGGTAAAAGAGAGCCCATTATATTATCACTACTATGTCTAAAGTTACCTTTGTAACTATTTCAAATTGAGTTAAAAAGGAGTGTAGTGGTAACAACTGTACTGGAATAACCCATAATGTGTAAACAAATGATTTCAACAATAATTATTATATGGTAAACTAAAATTTTACTATCATATATAACATGATATTTATTTATACATGTTTGCCAAAACATGTGAAAATATTTGAAGAAAAATAAAGCTCAATTTTTAGACAGTTTTAAATTCCATGACCTTTGTACATTAAAACATTTTTTTGACATTTAAAAATATGCAAAAGTAGCTTTCCCTCAGGTGACAAGAGGGGGCTTGGTTATAACATACTTATACTAAATTTGCTGCTGCTGTTTAGTTGCTAAGTTGTGTCCAACTCTTTGTGACCCCATGGATTGTACAGCCCCCTAGGCTCCTCTGTCCATGGGATTTTCACCGTAAGAATACTGGAGTGGGTTTGAACCTCAGTCTCTAGCATCTCCTACATTGCAGGCAGATTTTTTACCACTGAGCCATCTGGGAAGCATTTACCCTAAATATCTGGTGTAAAGAATTATTTAAGCTTAACTACTCTATATCCTTTGGTAAGGTATATAACAGAGTACTTGTTGATCTTATGCAATAATTGAATACACCATAAAGCACAGAAGAGGAAAATACTTTTTTCTAGTAGTTATTTATTTTAGAGCTTCCTTAACTTTTCAGAGAGAAATCATAAGTGATGATTTTATTATCTGAAAAATAGATGAAATTCAAACACTCCCATGTGTTAAATTAATTGTAATAGTCCTCAATAACTTTGCTATATGGCATTAAATTTTTCTTCAACGTCTCAGTAACTTGAAAATTTATCAATTTTAATACTAATTAAAATACTTTATGTTACCAAATACAAATAGAGAAATAAATCAATTGTACATTATTTTAAAGTCAAAATATTTTCACACTTATGTCCCAGGAAGATGGCATACCCCAAATTCCATGGAGACAGAACCAATACAGTATACTAATGCATATATATGGAATTTAGAAAGATGGTAATGATGCAAGACAGCAAAAGAGACACAGATGTATAGAACAGTCTTTTGGACTCTGTGGGAGAGGGAGAGGGTGGGATAATTTGGGAGAATGACATTGAAACATGTATAATATCATATATGAAATGAATTGCCAGTCCAGGTCTGATGCATGATACAGGATGCTTGGGGCTGGTGCACTGGGATGACCCAGAGGGATGGTATGGGGAGAGATGTGGGAGGGGGGTTCAGGATGGGGAACACATGTATACCTATGGCAGATTCATGTTAATGTATGGCAAAACCAATACAATATTGTAATTAGCCTCCAATTAAAATAAATTTATTAAAAAAAAAAAAAAGAAACTCCTGTACCCTTCTCAGTCCTACCCTATGTATCTCCTCATCTGGCATCCTTTATAATAAACCAGTAATAGTGAGTAAAAAAAAAAAAGAAAAAGCTTAAAATATTTTCTTGAAGAAATTAATAAAGCAGAATTTTTTTCTTTAGCTTGATAAATAGTTAACTACTTGGAATCAAAGCTAAATATTTACATAATGCTAAAATTATACACACACACACACACACACAAACACATATAAGAAACCATTAAGAGTTAAACAAAAAACTCCTCTATATCAGTAAAAAGTACATTTAAAAAACGTTAAGTAACTTGTAGAATATATAAGGTATAAAATACTTTTTATAACTATATCAGTTCAGTTCAGTCACTCAGGCATGTCCAACTATTTGCATCCCCATGGACTGCAGCACTCCAGGCTTCCCTGTCCATCACCAACTCCTGGAGCATGCTCAAACTCACGTCCATCGAGTCAGTGATGCCATCCAGCCATCTCATCGTCTGTCATCCCTTTCTCCTCCTGCCTTCAGTCTTTTCCACCATCAGGGCCTTTTCCATTGAGTCAGTAATTCAAATCAGGTGGTCAAAGTATTGGACTTTCAGCTTCAGCATTAGTCCTTCCAATGAATATTCAGGACTGATTTCCTTTAGGATTGACTGGTTGGATCTACTTGCAGTCCAAGGGACTGTCAAGAGTCTTCTCCAACACCACAGTTCAAAAGCATCAATTCTTTGGTGCTGCTTATCTTTCTTTATAGTCCAACTCTCATATCCATACAAAACTACTGGAAAAACCATAGCTTTGACCAGATGGACCTTGGTTGGCAAAGTAATGTCTCTGCTTTTTAAAATGCTGTCAAGGTTGGTCATAGCTTTTCTTCCAAGGAGCAAACGTTAGGTTCCAGTCACAATCTGTAGTGATTTTGGAGCCCCAAAAAATAAAGATTGCCAGGAAAAATATCAATAACCTTAGATATACAGAGGACAACACCTTATGGCAGAAAGCATAGAGGAGCTAAAGAGTCTTTTGATGAAAATGATTGAAGAGAGTGAAAAACTGAACATTCAAACAACTAAGATTATGGCATCAAATCTGATCACTTCATGGCAAATAGATGGGGAAACAGTGGAAATAATGACAGACTTTATTTTCTTGGGGTCTATAATTACTGTAGATTTTGACTGCAGCCATGAAATTATAACTACATATAGCTACAAATTTAACACAAAAACTGCCTCGTTAGTGATTCAGAAATGTCTCTTAAATACTAATAGAGTAAAAATAGATTGATATATGGTTGATATCTCATCAACATGATCAACATAATTTGAAAAGATTAATACTACATTGTTCTTTCATGTGAACTTAGTTAATGCTCATTTTGATATGAATTTTCTTCCCTAGTAAAAGTAAAATATGCATTCCCTAATCATCAACACTGTTGTCATAACAACATATTAAGAATTAACATTCACCACATTTTAACTGTTAGATAGCTCTTGATTTATATGATAAATATTATTTTATGGTAACTATTTGACATAGGTAACAGGTGGTGCTAGTGGTAAAGAATCTGTCTGCCAATGCAGAAGACCCAGGAGACATGGGTTTGTTCCCTGGGTTGGGAAGATCCTAGAGGAGAAAATGGCAACCCACTTCAGTGTTCTTGCCTTAAGAATCCCCTGGACAGAGGAGCCTGGCGGGCTACAGTCCATGGGGTAACAAAGGGTTGGACACAACTGAGCATCTGAGCAAAACAACAGCATTTATTAAATGTCATTGTAAAAAGGAAACTTACACTCAAAGAACCTAAGTAATCTCTCCAAGATTTTACATCAAGTTAAAGGGTGAAGCCAGGCTTCAAACCCAGGTATTCTGTCTATCAAATTTAGATCTATATAGAAGACCTTGTCTCTGTAACTCAAACATATTTCTGATGACATATTTGATATTACCCCACAAATATCTGAAGAAAATACCAATTTGGGCATGAACCTTATAAAATCATAATCTCTTCTTACATCATTTAAAATCCTATACTTTTCCAAAGCTTGCCTTCTTAGGCAAGTACACCATCAAATCCCCCATATACAATCCATTATAAGCTATTGTCAATGTCATTTAATAAATATTACTTTAGATGTCCTTTGTTTGCACATAAATCAACACTTTGCTCTTCTGAAATTTAGTCGTCCCTTGCCTGAACTAGCGCAAACACTTCTTAATTTGACTGATACACCTCTCTGGTTTGCTCCAAAACATACTTAGTAATTAAGAAAGAGAATCTTATTATCCAACTCAAGATCACAAAACTAAAAACGTTTTTAAGTAACACATGAAATTTTTCTGTTTTCTGCATTTTTCTATGGTATTTGAAATATGGCTCAATTTTATAAAACTAATAAAAACAAAATGATTACAGAAAAACAGAAATGAGTCCAAGATCAACTGTAAAAAAAATCAGAGTAATCTAAATCAGAACAATGTGAAATATTTGGAATTTCACTAGTGAACCAAATGGATTCTATTTCTTAAATTTCTGTGATAACACAACCAATAAATGCTTGATGAGAGATAATGAAAATTCAGTCCTCCAGATAAGCCTAAAGTGGTTGATTTTAAGTGGATATTATTTACTACGTGTAAGTCACTCAGTCATGCATGACAGTTTGTGACCCCATGAACTGTAGCCGGCTAGGCTCCTCCGTCCATGGGATTTCCCAGGCAAAAATACTGGTGTGGGTTGCCATTTTCTACTCCAGGGGATCTACCAGACCCAGGGATTGAACCTGGGTCTCCTGCATGCAGGCAGATTCTTTACTGTTGGAACCACTAGGAAAGAGTTTAAAGTCATAGGTATATAGTAAATATTTCCTACAAACATTTTAGACGTTTTTCAAAATATATTCATATAAGATGTTTTGATATCTCTATTAATACAAAGTCTGATTATAAATCACCAATATATGTCATCCTTCCATTTCTATTTTCTCTCATAATTTGCAGCATAGAAACAATGAAATAAATCAACACCATGGCACATTATTTAAAAAGTGGTGTAAAATCAATGTGTAAAATATCATTATTGTAAATCTTTCTTCCTGATTTTGGCAGAATTGAGAAGTTTGATATACTGAATAATGGCCTCCAAAAGATACTCACTCCCTAGTCTCTGGAACCTGTGAATGGGGCCTTAGACAGCATAAAAGGACAATACAGATGTAATGGAGATAAAAATCTTGAGATGGAGAGAGTGACTGGATTATCTGGGTGGTCCCAAAATGCAATCATATGTATACATTCGAAAGAAAGGCAGAGGAGGATCATTTCACATAAAGGCAATTGTTGACAGAAGAAGAGACTGGAGTGATGTGGCCCCAAGTAAAGAACTGATCACATGCTGGAATACAGCAAATAAAGACTCTCCCCTAGAGACTCTAGAGGGAGTGTGGCCCTGCTCATATTTTGATCTCAGCAAAGAGAAAATGATTTTGGACTACTGACTCCAGAACTGAAAAAGAATACATTTCTGTTGCTCTAAGTCACCATGTTTGTGGTAATTTGTTTCAGCAGCCTTAGGAAAGGTATACGGGAGATAAGCCAAAGTAAACTGTTGATATTTTATTAAATGATTTTTATAACTTTTTCATTCTTTCAGTAGTATCAAAATGACTTAAAATCACATTTCTCATTTATTATTTATCTACTTTTCATCATATAATATAAATATATACATCTTTTCATTATATAATATCAATAGTACAAACTGCAATACAAAATAAATATTAAGCATTTGATATGTGTTATATGCTTCAATTGTTCTAAAAAATTACTATTAAAAGTTAATAATTAAAGCTATATCTTTCAAACTGCTATTGCAGTTAGAAAGTTGTAGCTAGAATATCCTAATAGGGATATTTAAATAAATTATAAATAATTTCTGCATTAATGATAGAGATGACTTTACTTTGTTTTCAAAGTATTTTCAGGTTTTTTTCCTACCAATTACAGACTAGGCTACTTCAGATCAACCCCTCTTGCTGATATCAACTGTAAAACCAGGAGGAAATGTTTTCATCTACTTGAAAGCATCACAGAGCTAATAAGGTTAGGATTTATAAAAGGTTTAAAAACCTAAGGAAGAAGGGAAACTAAAAAGGTGCTGTATTTCTGCTTGGGCCATTTGATGATCCCAATCAAGAGTTAAGGAGCAGAAAAGTTTCTTTTTTTTTTTCCTCAAAATGAAAAATTCTGGGAATAAAAATGTATTTCAAGGGTACTAACCTTCAAGACCTTAGTGAATGACCCAGGCATTCAGGATTAAACCTCTTGAAGAGTTTTAAACTGACAATTTAGAGACTTAAGCTCAGTGCCAGATCTTCTAATCCAGTATTTTGAATTGATTACAAATGATCCAATGATCCAATTTTGAAGCATACCTAGTCCTCTGCTAGCCAGAGAGATATAGAAACTACATTGACCAAAAAAAAACAAACAAAAAAACCACTCAAAATCATACATTATCTCCACAATTTTATATCCATGCCATTTGACATTATCTCAATAAACTAGAAAAATAAGGAAACTTCTTCAAACTGAAAGTAGGCATTTAAAAATATCTTACAGCCAACCATATTTAATAATGAAAGAAAGCTTTCCTAAATCAGAAAAATTTATTGAATGGCCATGACTATTAAACATTATGTGGAGTCTAACTAATGTGATAAAACAAGAAAGAAAAAACAATACACTCTATGCAGACTAAAAAGGAAATCCAAAATCTATTTACAAATTACATAATATCATGTGCATGTGTGCTAAGTCACATCAATCATCTGACTCTTTGCTTCTCTGTCCATGAGATTCTCCAGGCAGAAATACTGGAGCAGGTTGCAATGCCCTCTCCAAGAAGATCTCCAGGAGATCTTCTTTACATATTGGCCACTGGGAAACCAATAGTCAACATAGAAAATTCTAAATAATTATTAAAATTGCTGCTAGGAACTAAAAAGTGCATTTATTGAAGTAATAGAGCACAAGTTCAATGAGCAAAATCAGCTGTATTTTTATAAAATAATAAACAAGTAGAAACCACTTATTACAGCATAAAAACATGAAATGTTGAGGATAAATCAAACAAAATATTTGCAAGATTTGTAGGACAGAAGCCCAAAAGCCACAAAGCATAGCATTGCTGAAAAAATTAAAGAAGATCTAAGATGGAGAAATATATGCATGGATTAGAATATTCAATATAGTTAGATGTTAATGGTCTCCAAATGAATCTGCAGACTCAATACAATGCCAAGATCCAGCAAGCATTTTTGGAAACATTGATGATTTTATTGAAAATTTTATATGAGAAAATGAAAGACCTACAATAGAGAAAACTATTGAAAGAATGACCGAATTTGGAGTACTCCTGTTTAATTCAAATCTTACCATATAGTTAAAACAATCAAGAGACACTGTTGTATTGTTACAGTTCAGTTCTGTTCAGTTCAGTAGCTCACTCGTGTCTGACTCTTTGCAACCCCATGAATCTCAGCACGCCAGGCCTTCCTGTCCATCACGAACTCCTGGAGTCTACCCAAACCCATGTCCATTGAGTCGGTGATGCCATCCAGCCATCTCGTCCCCTTCTCCTCCTGCCTCCAATCCTTCACAGCATTAGGGTCTTTTCCAATGTGTCAACTCTTCGCATGAGGTGGCCAAAGTATTGGAGTTTCAGCTTCAACGTCAGTCCTTCCAATGAACACCCAGGACTGATCTCCTTTAGGATGGACTGGTTGGATCTCATTGCAGTTCAAGAGACTCTCAAGAGTCTTCTCCAACACCACAGTTCAAAAGCATCAATTCTTCGGCACTCAGCCTTCTTCACCATCCAACTCTCACATCCATACATGTCTACTGGAAAAACCATAGCCTTGACTAGACTGATCTTTGTTGGCAAAGTAATGTCTTTGTTTTTAAATATGCTCTCTAGGTTGGTCATAACTTTCCTTCCAAGGAGTAAGCATCTTTTAATTTCATGGCTGCAATCACCATCTGCAGTGATTTTGGAGTAAAAAAAAAAATAATAATCTGACACTATTTCCACTGTTTCCCCATCTGTTTCCCATGAAGTGATGGGACCAGATGCCATGATCTTTGTCTTCTGAATGTTGAGCTTTAAGCCAACTTTTTCACTCTCCTTCTTCACTTTCATCAAGAGCCTCTTTAGTTCCTCTTCACTTTCTGCCATAAAGGTGGTGTCATCTGCATATCTCAGGTTATTGATATTTCTCCCGGCAATCTTGATTCCAGCTTGTGCTTCTTCCAGCCTAGCATTTCTCATGATGTACTCTGCATATAAGTTAAATAAGCCAGGTGACAATATACAGCCTTGACGTACTCCTTTTCCTATTTGGAACCAGTCTGTTGTTCCATGTCTAGTTCTAACTATTGCGTCCTTACCTGAATACAGGTCTCTCAATAGACAGCTCAGGTGGTCTGGTATTCCCATCTCTTTCAGAATTTTCCACAGTTTATTGTGATCCACATAATTAGAGACATATATAACAATGGGAAAAAAGGACAATACAGAAATATAATAGATCTATATGTATATGGCAATTAATTTTCAATGTAGCTGGCATGAAATTCAAAGAGAAATATCATTTCAATAAAGAATGTTTAAAGCAGATTTTTCATAATAATCTCAAACTAAAAACAGTGTAATGTCCATCAACTGATGAATTAGATATAATTTGTGGTTAATTCAAAACATGAGAATATTTCTCATCAATAAGAATGAAATACTAATAAATGGAAGAACATGAATAAATACTATAATGACCTTTACATTAAGTGAAAACGTTTAGAGAATAAACAGCTTCATAAAGTATAATTTCAAATACTGACATTCTGAAAAAGGGAAAATTATAGGGAAAGAGGTCAAGGCTGAGGTGGTGGAGGGGACAAAAGGCCTTTTGGGACTTTCCTCAGGCAGTAGTAACACTCTAATTCTTGTCTGTGGTGCTAATTCATTCTTGATAAATGACTGTAAATTTGTTGAAACTCATCAATTTCTAGGCATAAAAGTTTTCATGTTATCTCATGTTAATTTATATCTCAATGAATCTCACTTATATACAAGTTAAATATAGCTAAGAAAATACAAAAGCAAGCAAAAACCTATGAAAGAACACTTCTAATACTTATCTCTAACAAAAAGCTGTTAACTGGAATATCTAAAGAATTCTCACTAATAAATAACAGGAAGAAAATTATACTTTAAAAGACCACATAGCAATTAAAAAGGGAGCAAAATGAATTGGAAAATTTAATATTTGAAGAAATTAAAATTTCTTCATTTGAAAAAATTAAAATATAAATAAGAATTTAAAATTTGAAGAATTTAATATTATAATAGAAGGAAATAAGATAAAAAATAAATAGAAAAATGTTTGTAAATCTGCCTCTTTGAATGACCAATGAGAATGACAATTCTAAGACAATACTAATGAAAAAGTATGCTTTAAAAAACACAAAAGTTATCATGAAGAAATATTGATGAATAGTATATATATAATTTAAAAAGTAAGAAATTGCACACTACTTGAATTTTATGGATAGTAAATATATATGATTGTATTACTAAAATTAATGCCAATAAATATTTTATCATGTTGATGAAATACATAGATTTCTAGAAAAATTACTACAAAAATGGATATTTAAGTAATAGTAAAACAAAATTTTCTTATTCATTTGAGTAAATAAAATTCTAAATATATTGAGAGAAATCTCCCAAGCCACCTAATTTTGCTGCGATTTCTACAAGTTTTAAAATGTTATTTAGCTCTTCCTGGAATATGAAAGGAGAGCCCATTTCCAACAATGTTGTATGCATTCATCATAACATTGTTTCCTAACACTGTCAAGGATTTCATAAAAAATGAAAATTATAGGACAATTATTCTCATTAATATAAATAAATATTTCTGAACAAAATATTATATCTAGCATTAGTATTCAAATAGAACTACAACAATGTTGTTCAGTCTGTAATTGATTTCGCCTTTGAAAAGTTAATCAGTATAATTGACCCAAATAAAAATGAAACATATAAGGTTATTTGGTACATGCAGGAAAGCTTCTGATAATATTTAACATCTATATATGTTTAAAACTCATATCAAATTAGAAATAGAAGGAAATGGTTTCTAGAAAAAGAAATCACATCTAACACCATACTACTTAATAGTGAAAAACTAGTGTTTTCTTCTGAAAATGGAATAAACAAAGAAAGCCTTGGCATCCCTGATTATATTCCGCATTGTACTAAATGTCCATGCCAGTTCTCTAAGGCAAGAAACACTGAAAAGATATGGATATGCTAATGGAATAAGTAAAACAGTAAATATTCTCAGGTGATATATTAAATGAACAAAAATGCACAATTGACCTAATAATATAAAAATGCAATGTGAGTATTATCATGGTTCCTGAAGAGGCGAGATATTATGTTCTAAGCAAAGAAATCTAGTACGTAGTTTCAGAGACAAGCTCAGGAAGTTACAAATGGATAACATAGTGACCCCTAGATGGATACAGAAATTATTTCCTCACAGGTATGTGTTTATATTTCAAAGAAGGATGAAACCCAGAGACATTCATTTATAGTCTAAAGGGGACTTTCCCTTTTCTTCATGGAGAAGATTACTTTACATTAGGAAAATTAGATTTCTTTCCTAGTCTTAGAAGGAGACTAAGCATATGTATAGAGATTTCTATATACATTCCCAGATTCATATTTTTTGAGTCCCTGGTAGGTGGTATCAGAAACCCTTTTCTGCATGTGCCATATTAAGCAACCAATTCTCATTGGGTTGTACAAAAGGGGAAAACATGAGCACATGAACTAATGAGACTGTGAAAGTGAAAAGTGAAAGTGTTAGTTGTCCAGTCATGTCTGACTCTTTGCAACTCCAGAGGTTGTAGCCCTCCAGGACCTCTGTCCACGGGATTTCCCAGGCAGGAATAGTGGAGTTGGTAGCCATTCCCTTCTCCAGGGAATCTTCCTGACCCAGCGATAGAACCCATGTCTCCTTCATTGCAGGCAGATTCTTTATCGTCTGAGCTACCAGGGAAGCTCCCAGTGAGATTATGGCAAGTAATAATGTCTGATTCCAGATCCAGAAATCTCATGTTTGTTTTAAGGATAACATAAGTAAAAATAGATATTAAGAACACATGGAACAGACATGTTAATCAATAATAAATGAATTTAGCAATTTTGTTGTATGCAAGAAAATATTTAAAATGGGCTTCCCAGTGGCAGAGTAGTAACGAATCTGCCTGCCAGTGCAGGAGACTCAGGTTTGATCCCTGGGTCAGAAAGACCCCTGGAGGAGGAAATGGCAATTCATTCCAGTATTCTTGCCTGGAAAATTCCATGGACAGAGGAGCCTGGCAGACTACAGACCATGGGATCGAAAAGAGTCGGACATGACTGAGCACACAACACAACAACAACACAACATTTCTACACACCTATTAGAATGATTAAAAATAAAAAATAAAAAATGAAAATAACAATTGCTTGTTTGGGTAGCAGCAATAGGAAATCTCATTTATTGTTGGTAAAAATGCAAAATGGTAGGAGCCACTTTGGAAGAAAATCTGGCAGCTTCAAGTTAAACACAGTTTTCCAATGCATGTGTGCATACATACTCAGCTGTGTCTGACTCTGCGACCCAATGGACTACAATCCTCCAGGCTCTTCTGTCCATGGGATTCTCCAGGCAAGACTGCTGTAGTGGGTTACCATGCCCTGCTCCAGGGGATCTTCCCAACCCATGGATAGAACCTGCATCTGCTGCACTGAGGGCAGATTATTTACCACTGAGCCACCAGGGAACAGACTCATCTATCACTTAGCAGTATGCTTTTCAGATTCAAACATGTCTTTCATTATTCATAGCTCATTTCTTTTTCTCACTGAGTAATATTCCAGACTATGAATATGCTACCTATTGAAGAGCATGCTGGTTGCTTCAAGATTTTGGTGACTGTAAATCAAACATGTGCAGCTTTTTTTTGGGAATAAGTTTCTAAATGATTTGGGTAAATATGGAGGAGTCTCCTTCAAATTTATCCAAATCATTTGAAAATGATATGAATGAACTTATACTAAACAGAAAGAGACTCCCAGACCTAGAAAATAAACTTATGGTTACTGATAGGGAAAGGGAGGAGAGAGAGATAAATTAGGCCTTTCAGATTAGCAGATACAAACTACTATATATAAAACAGATAAACAACAAGGCCCTACTGCATAGCACAGGGAACTATAGTCAATATCTTTTATTAATCTATAATGGAAAAGACTCTGAAAAAGAATACATTTACATGTATAACTGAATCACTGTGCTATACACCTGAAATTTAACACAGCATTGTAAATCAACTATGCTTCAATTAAAAAAAAATTAACAACATTAAGCATATTGAGAATTCAGAGCAATGAAGACTTTTATAGACTGAATATTAAAGGGTATGCCTTTTTACAAAATATCTCAATATTACTTGCCAAGTTCGAACATACATGCTCTGTGACCCAGAATTCCATTTCCCATATATACTCCCATCAAAATGTGTACATCACTCACCAAAAGATATGTACTATAGATACTAGTATGTTCATATTAACATTATTGTTATAGTAAATATCTAGAAAAAAAGTAAACAAGATAAATGTTCAATACTAAAATGGCCAAACAAAAGTTATGTTCATATAATTGTTTATAGTACTGAGTACATTAAAAATATACTAGGAACAGCCATATATACTGATGAATGAATCCTATGAACATATTAAGTGACAGAAGCCAGACATAGAGAACACATTCTATGTGCTTGCATTTGCTGAAGTTTAAAAAGAGTCACAAGTAAACCATGAAGTCAAAGTGCTGGTAAATGGCTGTATTTAATCAATTAATGATCAATGTTTCATTATTAATAAAGCTGATATATTACTTCTTTTTATATTTTTCTGTATTTTGTTCCAAAATATTTATTTTTAATTTCAATTCTAGACTATTATTTTAAGAATACTCCAATCCAATTTTTGCTGCATGAATAGTAATGATGTAGATGAGAGATAAGGAATCAATTCAGAGCTTTAAATAATAACTTGCATTTATGCATTCCAACACTGACTGGTGAATACGGAAAACTGCAAAAGTACTACCTAGATGCAAGATTAGCCAAAATGATGACCAGAGTTGAAACTGTTTTCTCCTAAACTTCCCACCGAACAGTAAACAAGCAATTTAAAGATCAGATTAGGATACAGGCAAGTTGGTATAGCTTTCAAATACTCTGTAGCTCCTCAATAAAAGAGGTATCATGTTTGCTGGTCAGCTGTGGTATATGTAGGGAGAAATCTGCAGAGAATTTCAGACAAACTGGCAAGATGTACTGTCTTCCATCAGGCCATCTTTTACTTGATCCTGGTCTACTGGTCTGCTGATACATACCATCCAACTTCTGTGTTCCCTTTTCTCCTTCACCACCAAACCTGAAATGGGCCTAAATGGGGCCTACATATTTTTAAATATATACAAGTCAAACATATAATGTTGGCAGTGGTAAAGAAAAGTAATATCAGAGGTTATTCCACATTGTGAATTCATTGAGATGTGTAGGACACAGAATCAAAAATATCCTGCTAATTATTATGTTGTCAGCGTAAAGGTAAAGTGGAAATCATCTGTGAAGGTCAGGTCTCTGGTTTGCATTAATTGCAGATGGTTTCATTGAAATAACACAGGAAGAAAAAGGCCTTGGAAAATAAAGTAGTTCAATTCAATTTTAGAATGTTGAGGTGGAGCTTCTAGAGAAACACTTAAATGGATGCTGACAAAGACTTATGTTTGTCTCATCATAAAATCACTTTCATTGTTGACATTTGTGTTACAGGTGTTTAAAATTTTGCTTGGAAAATAGATAAAAGAACTATAATGTTTCTCTCAGACCATTCTTTGATGTACCTTAATATTTTATTTTCTCAACTAAAAGGACATGTATTTCATTATATATTTTACATAAAAAATGCATAATTTGTGTTTAATCTACTATGAAAGTGAAAGGGTTAGTTGCTCAGGCATGTCCAACTCTTTGCGAGCCCATGGACTATGATGCTCCAGGCTCTTCTGCCCATAGAATTCTCCAGGAAAGAATACTGGAGTGGCTTGCTATGCCCTCCTCCAGGGGAAGGGGAAAATTACTATATTGCTAAATTAATTTAAAATGAAATATAAAAGCATTCATACTGTTTAGATATTTTATAAAGCTCTAGTTCATCTAGTTCATCATTGGATGATGACACATCCAATCCAAAAAATACACTTATAGTTTTTGGGGTAGTATCATCAAAGTGTGATAACGTAGCCTGCATAAGCTATAGTTGTTTATATATATACAAGATATATAGACTTAAAACATCCCAGGTTGGACCAATACTAACCAGTAATTAAATATACCAGCTAAATCTTTTCTATTCAGCTCCACACACAGTGAATTACAAAACCATTTAAATATTTATTGGCCATAATATTTAGTTAAGGAACTTCTTTTCTTTAGACATCTTGTCTTTATAAAAGGCATTTGACTAATGCTGAAGAATTGATGTTTTTAAACTATGGTGTTGGATAAGACTCTGGAGAGTCCCTTGGATTGCAAGGAGATCCAACCAGTCCATCCTAAAGGAGATCAGTCCTGGGTGTTCATTGGAAGGACTGATGCTAAAGCTGAAACTCCAATACTTTGGCCACCTCATGCGAAAAGTTGACTCATTGGAAAAGACCCTGATGCTGGGAGGGATTGGGGGCAGGAGGAGAAGGGGATGACAGAGGATGAGATGACTGGATGGCATCACCGACTCGATGGACATGAGTTTGAGTGAACTCTGGGATTGGTGATGGACAGGGAGGCCTGGCGTGCTGCAATTCATGGGGTTGCAGAGTCGGACACGACTGAGTGACTGAACTGAACTGAACTATTATGTGTTTTGCTCAACCCTAGTTGCCGGAGAAGGTAATGGCACCCCACTCCAGTACTCTTGCTTGGGAAATCCCCATGGATGGAGGAGCCTGGTAGGCTGCAGTCCATGGGGTTGTGAAGAGTCGGACACGACTGAGCGACTTCACTTTCACTTTTCACTTTCATGCATTGGAGAAGGAAATGGCAACCCACTCCAGTGTTCTTGCCTGGAGAATCCCAGGGACGGGGGAGCCTGGTGGGCTGCCCTCTATGGGTTCACACAGAGTCGGACACCACTGAAGCGATTTAGCAGCAGTTGTCCTGATAAGAATGCTACACAGTATTTCCTGCCCCCAGTAATTTACAAGACATAAGAGTTACAAACAAGTAAAATGCAACAGCACCACTATAAAGCATGTTATAGGAGATGTATTCTTGGGCATATGAAGAAAAAGAGGAAGAACAGCCAACATAATCTGTGTATTCATATTTCAGAGGGTCTTGAAGATGAGAGAAATTTTTCTGGAAATAAAAGAGTGAAAGAGTGTTATAGGCAGAGAGAGAGTAACACATGTAGTCATCAGAGAGAAAAAGAATGACACATTTGGAGAATAGTAAGAAAGTGTCTATACATTTAACACAAAGTAATAGTGGTCTGTAAAAGACTGGGAAGATAAGCATGGGTGAGTTTACCAAGGAATGATTATATATATATGGCACATTAAAATATTTCAACTTTTTCCTGAGGGTGATAGAAGCTCTTAAATACTATTAGGTAGACAAGTGGAATGGAGATATTTGTGTTTTAGAAGCATTTTTATGTCTTCACTAAGAAGTATATATATTGTGAGATAAAAGAAAAACAGCAGTAAGAAGAGTTTGAAATGGCTGTGGGAATTCAAGTGAAAAATGGTAATGGTATGTAAATGAACACATGGCAGGAGGTATGTAGACAAGTGAATGCCTTTAACAAATAATTAAAGGACAGAATCAATGAATTCAATAATTGATGAGCTATGTATTTAATAGAGAGAGCTGTGAGTAATGAGGCTTTTCCAACTTATGTAACTGTGGGTGGAGTAGGCATTTTCTGAGATAGGGAACATAAGAAAATAAAACAATTTGATGGGGAGCATATAAGATCAGTTGGGTCTTATTAAGTTTGACTCTCACAGAAATGTCCAAATATATTTCTCTCATAGGCAGCTTAAGTTATGGCTTTAAGTTAGGAAAGTAATGGTGGCTCAGTTGGTAAAGGATTCTCCTGCATTGCATGAAACCACACGCAACACAGGAGGCACGGCTTCGATCCCTGGGTCAGGAAGGTCCCCTGGAGAAGGAAGTGGATACCCACTCCAGTATTCTTACCTGAGAAATCCCATGGACAGAGAAGCTTCGTGGGCTACACTCCATGTGGCCACAAGAGTCAGACATGACTAAGTGACTAAACCACCACAAAGATATGAGAAAAATCAACATACAGTTAGTAACTGAAGAAATGCATATGACCATCACCTAGGAATGACGTTCAGAGTAAGAAGGTTCAAAGTTAAAATCAAGAAGATCAGTAGAAGAAAAATGCCCAAGACTGAAAGAAAATTATAGCATGATCACAATAGAGCTAGAGAAAAAATGAAAAATTTCCAGAAAGAAGGAATGGGCAATCATATCAACAACAAAATAGGAACAATTTAAATAAGAAACAAGATGAAAATACCTATCAGGTTAAATTTGTTTAGGTTATTTATATCAATATCAGTTTTAGCAAAATCATTCAGATGGAGATCAGATTGCAGTATATTGATAAATAACTGAGAAGCAAGCAAACTGAAGGTAAATTATATATTCTACTATATGAAACTTACTGAAAATGGGAGGAAATATACAACAGTAAGGAGAGTCACCATGAGGCCAAGAATATTTCAAACTGTAAGAAAACTTGTGTTTAAATTCAAATATGAAATTAAAATAGAAAGAAATGAGTTGAAGATAAAAGGGTAATTAATAGGGAAAGTTGTGTCCATGGGAGGGTCACAAAAGTTGGACACGACTCAACAACTAAACAACAACAACAAAATTGTGTCGTGGTACCACTCTATATTGGAGAAGGCAATGGCACCCCACTCCAGTACTCTTGCCTGGAAAATCCCATGGACGGAGGATCCTGGTAGGCTGCAGTCCATGGGGTCGCTAAGAGTCGGACATGACTGAGTGACTTCACTTTCACTTTTCACTTTCATGCATTGGAGAAGGAAATGGCAACCCACTCCAGTGTTCTTGCCTTGAGAGTCCCAGGGATGGTGGAGCCTGGTGGGCTGCCATCTATAGGGTCACACAGAGTCAGATACGACTGAAGTGACTTAGAAGCAACCACTCTATATGAGTTATTTTCTCTAACCGCATGGGAAAAGCCTCAGCATAGAACAGAAGTAGGCAAATAATCGCATTGATCCTGTACTGAAGTTTTTTTAAAATACATATAACACTTAAGCATATTTGAAAAGAAATAGTTGAATATCATAGAAAATAGTCTAAGTAAGGAAAGAAAGACAGAGAAAGGGATTGAATTGAGATTAATGACTGAAGTTAAGGGAGCAGAGGTTGAAGAACAGTATTAGTAACAAAATTAGATGACTGGAATAATCAGAAATGATAGTCTAAGGATGAAAAGTATGAGGAATTTGAAGCTACTGTTTCAGATAGAAGCATTTCAGAATAATGCCAAGGTACAGGTAACAATTTTGAGAGTTTCTGAGGTATACTGACACTGGGTACTCCTAGTGTTGAAAATATCAAGCAAAAGACAGATCAGGGTGTTGAAGGGTTTATCCACTTGATTGCTGAAACCAATGTAAGTGATAAGATGTCTCTGAGTAGAAAGGAAGAGAGTGCCTTAAGTGCAAAATTCCACAATAATCAATGTAAAAGAGCAAGAAGTTAGCAGAAGTTTGCATTCATGGGCCTGGGGCACTGTTATATTCATGATCTCCTTCCTCTATTAAAAATAAATAAATGAAGTCTATATTTTATATCATCTTTGGTTTAAAGACAAATATATTAATATTACATGTTGAGATTTTTTTTTCAACTAAAACTTCATTCATTTTTTTCTTCTGATTTTACCAGAAAATTCTGTTAAAGTTTTCTGTGGGCCTATAAAATTACTGGAGCGTTAGGAACTATGTCTACTGGAAAAGGTGGTGCTGAACGTAATAGGAGGAATGCGAATGAATCAAAACCAGTCTCAACTTAATCTAACTCAACCCCAACTTAAATTAGGAGACAAAGTTGTTAAAACACTCATGATGACTTTACCTACTATGTCAAAATGTTTAGTGGAAACAGAATATATACCAAAGACCCAAATCCAATAGCTAGTGTTGAATTATACACTGTACATTATAAATACACACCATTATGTGTAGATGAGTAGAACTTCCTGAATGGTAGCATATATTTTCCCTAAAAACAACAGTAAACTGGAAGAAAAGTTCAAAAAAACAACCATTTTTGAAACCTAGAAATTGAACAAAACCTCACGTCACACCACAAATTGGGTGGTATTTATCCAAGGAATACTGCTAGAAGCTTGCAGTTTCCTGTTCCTCTTGTCAGGATCTTTGAAGTCACTACTCTGTCCCAACAAGTGAAAAGCTAAACAGACTAAAAATCAACAACTCTTCTTTAATCTTGAAGAGGCGGGAGACGGGAGGGGGATACAGAACAAAGCACCACCCCCATGAGGCAGAGACAAAGGAACACAGGGAATCATGGCTTACCAGAGCAGAGACTCACCTGGGGGACGAGTGGTGGGTAGGGAAACTGGAACTGTAATTGACCAATGGTTGGAAGCTCAGCATGGACAAGTTTGAGAGTTAAAAACTCCAGGGGGACCTAGCCCCATCCCCTCCAATATTGTGAGATTGACTTTCAGGATTATGATCAAGTTCCCACAGAATATGGGAGAAAAATTTCCCCATATTTCAGGCATAGTGAGGGGGAAAGAAATAGTACTAAAACCTGGCTAGAACAATTGTATGCTGTGATATTTTAGCTAGGGTCTGCTGCTAGCCATCCACTGAGCATAATGGCAGAATAGTTATAGGAAGGCTATGCAGGCCAAGAGTACTTGCAGTTGTGCTGCTTGAGGGGTGGTCCAGATTGAGAGAACAGGAAAATCACCAGGCCCAGGGAACTGCCAGAAACAATGGCAACCCCAGGGCAATCAATCAGGGAAGGCCAACATCCCAGCTGTGATATCCATTAAGTCAAGCACTTTTAAGTGTAAAAGCCTACACTTATACAAGACAAAAATATAACACAGAAATCTGGGTAATGAGATGGGCGCAGTGGGTCTCCATAATCTTTGAGATATCCCCAGTGTTCAGGAAGTCTGAGCATAAGTACAAGGCAGCATGCACATGCCTAGGAGAGACTTGAGGGGGCCCCAACTACCTGTAAGTCACTGGATGAAATGAAGCTTTGCAGGAGCAGAAAATAAAAGCCGGGACAGCCTTCTAAACCACCTGAATTTAAATATGTTTCCCAAACCACACAGAGCCATTCAACAGAATGAAGGTTTTACTGGCTCAATGTTCTTCATCACAACCTCTGACCAATCTCCAGCCAGTCTCAAAGTTAGGTTTTCCCACAAGTGACCCTTAGGATGTCGGACTTAAAAACAATAAAAAGTAAACAAAAAGAACAAGCAGCATCACCACTGGCCTCACATTGCAGGAAACAGATGCTATTAAATTAGTCCACGCAAGTCACTGTACAAATAAGCAAACAAATAGCAGCAACAATTCCCAGTGCCATCATAATTCAGAATTATTTCAGCAGATTATCTAAAATGTCCTATTTTCACCACCAACAATCATAGTAAAGTATAAGATGGATGAAAAGAAACAGGAAAGTGACTCATACAGAGGGGACAACAAAAACCAGTAAAATTGCCTCTGAGGGCTCATATGATGAATTTAGCAACCAAAGACTTCAAAACTATCATAAATACATTGATAGAAGTTAAAGTCAGTTATGCTTAGAAAATAAAATTAAAATATGACAACAATGACTCAACAAGTACAGAACATTAATAAGAAGACAAAGTTTAAAAAGTACCAAGTAGAAATTATGATATTAAAATTATAATAACAAAAATGAAAGATGATCACCAAAGGAGTGCAAAAGAAGATTTGAACTTGCAGAAGACATAATCCACTAATGTGAATATATATTAATAGAAATATCTAATGTGAAGAACAAAAACAAAATAAAAGAATGATTAAAAAAATAAGCAAAGCTTCAGAGATGTGTGGGAATAGAAAGAAGAAAAAGGGGCAAAAATAATAATATCTTAAAAATCCCCCAATTTAATATTTTTAAAGAAGGTATGCCTGTTCTTATATGACACACTTCCTCATCCTCTTGTTACCTCCAAAGGCACAACGAGAATCAATTCCAGTGTGATCCAGGGAAATAAGCTCAAATTTCCGAACCAGCAGGAGAGCTTATGCTGCAAATAGCTTGAGCATTTAGTTAGTTCATATCAGCACAAACCTGGGGGATATTTGCTGAATGCATTCTAAGGATGCTAGTCACAGAATAATGTAATATAACATTAGAATAGTTTGAATTTATTTAGGGGGGTATACTTGATGATTTTGGATTTAAAAGACTAGCTGTGTATAGTTGGAGGTAACTCAAAACAGTATGAAAAACTTAAATTTGATGCTAAATTGTATTGGTTTAGATTCAATTAGGTTAAGATTCTAACAATATCCTTGTAAAAATAAAGAGGAAAAATTCTAAAGGTTTAGAGAACTAGGAGTGCTGGGATGTATTTATCATGCGCTACTGGCAAAACCACCAGCCTGATATATCCTTCAGCAAGTCAAGTGTATTCACTTCACTAAGGCTTAAAAGGCATGAGTGAGGGCTCTGACATCATCCTCATAAATTCCACTGTGGTTGGTGTGTAGACCATAAACAGTAATGAAAAATGGCACCACTGAGATGGGTGAAATGATTTCCATGAGTGTAGTCATAGTCAGAGCAACAGATACCAACTATTAGCACTTAATAATCAGACAGTATAATCATAAATACCATAATACTCAGCAAGAATTAATTAGCTGTAAAAATATACTTTGACATAATCTTTGCAGCGGTCAATTAATGATGTATTATTAGCAATAAAATAAAACATTAAAACATTACTTTATATTTGTTAGATAAAAAAAATCTTCATGTTAAAAGGGGATTCATTTGTGTTGTCGTGGTGGAAAGAAACAAAGTCTTAAGAAGTTTCTGGATTTTAGTTTATTCAAAGTTCTGTAATCCCTTGATTGAGAGAGGCAACATTTCACTATGAAAAGACTATAATACTGACAAATACAAATGCAATTATGATTCCAAAGCTATTTCCAAAGGAACAGGGGTCATTTATAAAGGTGGCATAATACCAACAAATGAGAATTATTCAAAAATTTTGAGGATGTATAGACATTAACCTTTAACATGCTGCCTTGGTGGCTCAGCTGGTAAGAATCCACCTGCAATGCAGGAGACCTCGGTTCAATTCCTGGGTCAGGAAGATCCCCTGGAGAAGGGAACGGATACCCACTCTAGTATTCTGGCCTGAAGAATTCCATGGACAGAGGAGCGTGGAAGCTTCAGTCCATGGGTTTTGCAAAAAGTTGGATGCAATTGAGTGACTTTTGCTGTCATTGTAAACCTTTAACATAATGCAATTTTCTGGGGACCAAAACAACACTCTGCCTATCATTGTCAGAAGACAAAAGGACTTTTGACACAAAGACTTCTCACAGTGAGATAGCTGGCTTGCAGACCCACCTGTACTTATTTTATCAGTTTTTAAATGTCTAATTGCAATAAGCATAATCTATTGGGTTGGCCAAAAAGTTTGGGTTTTACTGTAAGGTGGCATGTAAAAGCCCAAATGGGACTTTTTAGCCAAACCAATATACCAGGTGCTTGAGAAACAACCTCAGTTTTGGCAGATATACCTCATATTTTCTTTTCCAAAATCATAATAGGCATAATAAGAATCCTACATTGGCTTCTGACTAATGATTAGAGAGACACATTTACCATATATCCTGGCCAAACTCTATTTACACCTACTGTCCAGATATAATTTTTACACCCTTTTCACTCAGAAAAAGTGTCCAGTTGTGTACAATTAATTAAAATATTAATTTAAGCTATTACAGCACAGTATGGAAAATGCTGTAAATTACTCTTAACAGGATAATTAACAAGGAATTGTAAAAGTCAGTGCCCCAAGATTTGGAAGATGTAAAGATTACTGTAACATCTCATTGACTTGGCTGTATTGCTTATGTAAAAAGCAAATGAGTCTTAACAATAAATCGTGGATTATAAAAATTTTAATCAGATGGCAGACTCAGTTGAAAACACTCTCCAGGTATTTATCTCACCTGGAACAAATGTAACCCAGCACTTGGTTTGTGGCTATTGATCTGGCAAATGCCTATTCTCCTCTAGACTCATTTCCATGCATCACCCTAGTTGTTTGCTGTCAACTGACTAGAATAACAGTACAATTTCAAAGTCTTGCCCCAGGACCATGCCAGCTCTTCTGTTCTTGTCTATAATTTCTCCAGTGCTATCTGATGTCTAATCTGTGGATTATGTCCATTTATAATAATGTAAGTAAAAGCTTATTTTCAATTTATATACTTACTGTGGGGCAGTAGCAAAGAATTTTCAAATTGCCACTGTACAATGGACCTTACTTTGAGTACCACTGATCAAGTTCCCCAAGAACTTAATTGTAACCCATGGAAAATCACAATGGTCAATTAAATTCATGGTGTGCTGACTGGACCTAATTTAAAAAAAAATAAACAAACTAGCAAGTCTTTAAGATGCATGGGTCTTACCAGTGGTGTTCACCTTAGATAATGGGAGAGAAACTCATTAATAATAAGGGTCATATATCTAAGACCTTGGTGAAATTTCTGTCTAGAGGTCTTTCCCTGTACGGTATAGACCTTCCAAAATAACAATTTGTTATATCTTGCATTATGACTCAGAAAGAGAGGAACAATTCTTAAAGGGGCTTTTTCAATTTTAGAGGTAATAAAAAATTATATACAAATGTGTTTTCATGGATCATTAATGGGTTAGCCATAAAGTTGCCATTTTGAGTAGGGTTCAGAGCAAGAGAAGATTCTGGAGCAATTTCAGGCTGCTATGAAACCTATTCTATTATTTTTCCCTCATGACAAAACAGATCCAAATATATTCTTTGTATCCTTGACAAGCAGAATATTCTATAGAGCCAATTTAGAGCCTTTATAAGAGAATCACTAAATCGACTTCAAGAGTTAAGGACCATGCTCTTTTCCTTCTAGTTTTGAGAAACAAGTCTTGTGTTACTATTGGAATTTAATAGAAAATAAATGTTGATCATACACTCAAGTAAATTTCTGATTATAATTTGTACTCTGTCTGATCCAGCATGTTATAAAAATCATTTCTGCATAAGTGTAACCCAGAATCAATGAGAAATAGGTTATTACATGATCAGGCTTGAATAGCTCTTCATGATAAAAATAAATTCCAGATGCATATGGCTCAGCTTCCAGTGCATGTGATCTTCTTAAATTTCTCCTTTACTTCATTCCACAGCAGTGAATCCATGAACACTTTCTCAATACTAGTGGTTTTATGAAGAAGAAAACAGATACCTGATTAAGGGTGGTGTTGCTTAATATGCAGCCATTAATGGAAACATTTTGTGCAGCATTAACATTCTGATAGTTTTCCCGATACTACCTGATACAGCTTAGTAATGCCTAAGCTCTCCTTAAGCAGAACTTTGAGTCTTGCATTTGATTGCTCCATTTTGACCAAAAATAGTGTAAACTCTCAGTGATGCAAGGGCAATGTTCAAGACTTTAAAGTTGTTAGGATCTTAGAAAGATCACAATTGAAAGATGATTGACTTGGAGATCCGAAAAGAAAATATGTGGCTGGACCTCTTCAAAGGTGTAGAGTGCAAAGATGCTTGTGTTATATTGGAATGTTTATCAATGAATATTCACTGCAGAGTCAACCTTTAATAATCTGGTGAACAAGACTATATGATCTATGCATATCAGTTATTCTCTTTAATTTGCTTTGTGCATAATGGGCCCATGTACAAAGTGGCCATGACTAGCTACTTGGAGGCTAAGCATGAGCTCAGCAGTATAAAACATTTTCCTTGCAATTACTGATGAGTAAGCCTGCCAAACCTGAGATGATTTCTTGACCCCTGATATAGAGGAAGTATTCTTCCTCTAAGAAGAGCAACTAGTCACCAGAAGAGCAAAATAATGACTCTGGGGCCCCTTTCTTGAGTAGGCAACCATTTGCCCTCCCTGTAACATTCCCTTTAATTCTGGGTATGGATTTGCCTTCTTACTTTAAATGATTCAACACTGTTATCTGTAGACTTGTAGAATGCCTTATCCAGAGTCATGGTACCCATGTTCTTGAAGAAATATATTTCACAACAAAACTTATGCAGCAATGTGCTCACGCCCATGGATTATACTGGTCTCCCTGCACAGTGCATTGATAGGCAACTGATCTAATATTATTTGTATGACATAATATTCTCTGTAAGATTAAAGAGCTATTTACTGGGTGGGTGTTTCTAATATTTTGTGGTGCCAAAGGAAAAAAAAAAAAGCTTGGATATAAAGATGAAGTGGTGGGATTGAGTGTAGCTTTCCTCACTGTTAGACTCTAATACTGCTTCAAAGCTTTACCTCCCTTCTCTGCAACTCTGCGCTCCACTGGCTTGTTGCTGATTAGTCGCTAAGTCGTGTCTGACTCTGCAATCCCATGGACTGCAGCACACCAGGCCTGCCTGTCCTTCACTATCTCCTGGAGTTTGCTCACTCATGTCCATAGAGTTAACCAGTTTAGAAGTCTTAATTCACAATAGTAAGACTGTTTCTATCGAGTGATACCAAAATAATTATACTGAATTAGAAGCTGATGTAGCCATGTGGGTGTTTTATTCTTCTCATTTCTATGAACCCATAGGCAAAGAAGGAGCTAACAGATACTGCTGAAGTTACTAATTTCAATTATAAAGGACAGATTGCAAGACAGCTACACAATTGAGACAAAGAGAATATTTTTGACCTAGGGTTTTTTGTGAGCTTACTCCTAAATGTTAATGAACTCTACAGGGAGCAATAGGAAGGACCTCTGAGGATTCAGGCCCTTCAGGAATGAAAGTTTGTATCATCCTTCTGTTTTTCCAGACACTGACCAGCTGAGGTGGTGGCTGAGATCAAAAACAATATAAAATGGGCAATAAATAAACCATTGAACCTAAATACGAAAAAGAAAATTATAGTAATTATATACATCTTTTCTTCCCTGCTGGTTGTATTCCTAGTAATTAGTTTATATTAACTAAATTTTATGTTTCTATCTTTAATTATTTTTTGTGGATAACTCTATATTTGAGTCCTTAAACTGTGAAGATATTCATAAAGTTTTGTGACTAGACTAAAAGATAAAATGGCCCAAATATTCTTTCATGATTAGTGCACTGAGATGGATACCAAGATACATCTTAGATGAAAGGATGAGAGTGTCTTTGTTCATGTAAAGGATACATGGATCTTAGTGAGGGAAAGTATGTTACTCTTTAACAAAAGATCAGTATGTTTAACAAGATATGTGTGGATGTGCTGAATAGGCCCCACATTTAGCTCTTGTCCCTTTGTTGTTGTTCAGTTGCTCAGGTGTGTCTGACTCTGCAACCCCATGAATTGCAGCATGCCAGGCTTCCCTGTCCATCACCATTTCCTGGAGCTTGCTCAAACTCACGTCCATCAAGTCAGTGATGCCATCCAGCCATCTTGTCCTCTGTCATCCGCTTCTCCTCCTGCCTTCAATCTTCCCCAGCATCAGGGCCTCTTAGCTACGAAAAAGTCCCTTCCAATCTATTTGGGCATGCTCAAGCTAGGATTATATAACCTGCCTTTCCTTTATTTCTTTGTCAGTGGCTTTCCATTCGATTCTGGCAGTAGGAGAAACTAGAGGAAAATCTGGAAGCAAAGTTTGAGGAGAAGGGACTTTGTGTCTCCACTTCTGCTTGCTGTTCCTTACAATATTGCCCCCACAGCGACAGAGGTCAGAGTACTACCTCCAGTTTGTTCTGGCCTCTGGAATGAACATTAGTGCACTCTTCAAATGTATCCCTCCTTTAAGACTTGGATGTCCAGGAGGCCCCTCTGAGTTTCTAGGATCCTTCTCATTTTCCCAGTCAAAGACATGGGAACAATTTCCTGCAGTTCCTAGTTTGGGACTACCTCATTTCTTTGTTTGCTCTCTCAGCTCCTGCACACCTGTGTAAGCAATTTCTTACATTAAATCCTTTATGTTACTTTATGCAATTTCCATAATACTGAGCTGACTCTGACTAATACACTTAAAATGCATCTTCCAGCCTTACTCAGGAATGAACATAATTACCTAACCTTAGTTGCATCTTGCAAAACTCAGCGACAAAGTACAGCAGTGTCCAGCTAAAAATGTGACCTAGCTCTGGCAACTACTTTCCTCTCATTTTACTTTTTATTTCTTCTATTGGAGATAAATTCAGTTCCAAAGGTATTCTATACTTTTTATTGTCTCACAAAAGTTTTATAGTCTACAATTTGCAAATGTTTAATGCATTTGCCACCTACTGTATCTTTTTTCTCAACTCCAATTTATATATACATATATATATATATATATATATATATACACACACACACATATGTGTTCATTACCAAAATAAACTTCTTAAGATTGCTTTCACATCAAATGCTATTACAGAATTATTTCTTGGAATTCCAGAACTGAAATGCAAATTTAGCTGTAACAAATATCTTGCTCAGAAACTAAATATCAAATAATGTAATGTCCAATAGAAAACATAAAATGTAAATATATTTTCATATATTCCAAGAAAATGAGAAATATTATTTCATCAATTACTTTTCTGCAGTCAGCTTAGTTTCCTCTTGAGTTTCTTTGTGTCAGATCATCTTGTTAACACAGTCGAAACCACTGAGAAAGTACGAATTCAGCTGCCAGAGACGACTATGCTGCTAGTTAACAGCATAACATACTAGTAGTTCAGAATGATTTGCTAAACTCCAAATTCTAAGGAAATAACTATTTTGTAAGACTAACTCCCATTATGAATAGTGCTTTCATGTGCTTCTTAAATACTGTTCAAGAGATGACAGACCTCTTAAGTTAGCAAACACACACATTTTTTGTCTTCTCCATACATTATACTTGTCACTCTTAATGAATTTATATTTACTGAAAAACCCTGTATACTTAATTATAAAAAAGGAAAATTTAAGATCTAATCATACCACTCTCATAGTTGTGCTATTCTTTCACCCAGCTCTCACTTGTAAGAGCTATGTAGACTAATTCCCTGTTTCCATATGATTCTATACTGACAGCAACAATAGCCATGTCCAAAATGAAAAAAATACAGGTGGTCCTTACTTAAAACAAAGTTAAATCTAACAAGAGATAGAAACACACTGAAATGTTGGTAAATGTTACTGGTGATGTTCCAAATTCAAGAGAAACAGCTGGATAATTTAATAGTAGGTATTAGAAATATCAGACTTTTATTGTATATAACAGATGGCCACCTTACACTCTATAAAAATAAATCTCAAGAGAATTTAAAACATAAATGTTAAAAACATCAAAAGCCAGGTCAAAGCTCTTAAAAATATATAGGACAATATCTTTATGACCTTGAATGTGAAAAATGAAAGGAATTGTTAAACACAAAACAGAGAACAAGTGTGCATGCATTTCTGTGTGATATATATATAATAACAAATATGTACCCAACCTATAGGTCAGATAACAAATGCAAAGATATGAGAAAATGCTGTCCGTATTTCACAACACAGTGATTTGGGGCCATACACATTTTTTATTTCCCATTTCCTATGGTTCAGGAGTCCAGGCACAGCTTAGTTGGGTCCCTTACTGAGAGTCTCACAGGTCTGCAATCAATCCCAGCTGAGCTGCAATTTCATCAGCAATTTCAGCTAGGGACAAGTTGCTGGCAGAAGTTATCTCCTTATGGCTGTAGAATATGTCCATGGCTACTTGCTTCTTCAAAGTCAGTAATGAAGAGAACCTCTGATGCTTCAGTGCTCCCACCTTCGGAACCTCTAAACATCAAAGGATTCAGCTCCAACAGAAATTATCTTCCATTTGATTAACTTAGAAGTTTAAGGACCTAATTACAATTACAAATCCCTCCACCCTGACATATGACCTTATATCATGGGAGGGATATGACACATAGGGAGGGCCAATTGCATTATGCCATTTTATATAAGGAACTTGAGCATCCTCAAATTTGAGTACCAGAGTGGGCCCTATAAACACTGTAAAATAGATAGACTAAATAGAACGTAATGATGGAGACTATAATAACAATTCCCCCAAGATACTGAGGGATGGTTATACACAAAGTCTGGATTCCTCTGGGCCCATCTCAGAAGTTTACTTATCAGAGTTACTTAAAACATTTACAACTACTTGATGTCTAATTAAATTAGAATAGTGTATATACTACATTTCAGTAACATCATTTTATAGGCACGTAGGTAAGAAATCGGAGAAGGCAATGGCACCCCACTCCAGTACTCTTGCCTGGAAAATCCATGGACAGAGGAGCCTGGTAAGGCTGCAGTCCATGGGGTCGCTAAGAGTCAGACACGATTGAGCGACTTCACTTTCACTCTTCTCTTTCATGCATTGGAGAAGGAAATGGCAACCCACTCCACTGTTCTTGCCTGGAGAATCCCAGGGATGGTGGAGCCTGGTGGGCTGCCATCTATGGAGTCACACAGAGTCGGACACAACTGAAGCGACTTAGCATAGCATAGGTAAGAAATATATACACACAAATATATAGCAGGAACTTGGATAAATATTGCAGCATTCTTTGCAGTAGTGAAAAACAAGGGATAAATGCATAGTTTTATCATAATGGTTGAAATGCTATATACCAACTGAAGAGAATGATATAAATCTAACTAGACACAGATAAAAGGAACGATTCATGGATTAAAAGAAATCCACAAAACAATAAATAGAGCATATATTTAAAATTCCCTTGCATGGATTAAAACGGACTTGAAGTCTAAATTATCAAATTCATGTTTAGTGTTTACTTTTGAGAAAGATATACTAAATGAACTTGAGGGTGTGGCTTACAATGAAAGTATTCTGGTCGTGTTTTATGTGTTTCATATTTTAAAACATAAACAAACATTCAAAATGGAAGCATTATCTAATGGTTAGTACATGGACTCTGAAATCAAACTAGGTTCAAATTCTAACCCAGACCTTAACTAGCTTTGTAAATTTGGACAAGTTAAAAACATTGTAAAATAGATAGATTAAATAGAACATGATGATGCAGACTATAATAATAACATTGCATGGCTGGAATAAACCTTTTACTTCTATTTTCATGAAATAATGATTGTCAATTTTTATTGGTGTGTATCAATATTTGACACAATAATTGAATTTATATTCTTTTAAATTTAATAAAATTTTAAAGACATAAAATATAAGGTAATAAAAATTTCTTTATTAACGTAACATTCTAAAATTTAACCTGAGAACGAAAGTAATTTTCTAAATGTACTGTTAAATTATTAAACATCTTTAAAAAAAACTTTCTACCTCTTGTATAAATGTACTGGTCACCTCACTGACCTCATGATATAATTTTTGGTATTGTTTTGATTAGCAAAACAATAATATTAATATTAGATTAATATTAAAAATATGTGACAATACATAACATAACAATTCAAGAACTTCCCATTATTATTTGACTGTTCACTCATCTTGCATCTTGTATGAATAGGAATATACTACTGGTAGTGCTGAAAAGGAAAAAAAAAAAAGCTTAAAATACCTCAGCATGATGTCTTTATTACTGCCTAAACAACCTGTGTTAAATGATCATGCCTAGAATCAAGGAAATATTTCTGAAATTTGTTTTGAGATGAGTGAAAGACACCAAATTATTAATGACAACTCTTCTCTGTTTATTATCAGATATGTAAAATAGTAGGTGGAGTTAGCAGTGCTCACAGTTTTCTTCTCCACTGAGCTGTATCGGCGACAGTGTTTCTTAATCACGGTGATTCTTAATTATGCTTATGCGGTATATACTATGGGATCAGGGACTTCTATCTCAGCAGGAGATATGTAAAAATGCAGTATCACTAAAACTTATTCAATCAAATGTAGCAAGGACAAAAAAGAAATGTAGTGATAACCTAGGTAAGAGAGCTTTAAGAGACAACCTAATGCAGTGTAATGGACTTTATTTGAATTCCAAATCTAACAAAATGTAAAACAAACTGAATACTGAATAGACATATGATAACTTAATGGAATTATATGAATATAATGATAATAATGTTTTAAGTTGGTATTTAATACAAAATATGTCTTTCCTTTGTGTCAGGGCAAGGGGTCCTGCTAAATGAAATAAAACAGACATTGGTGGAAGTTGAGATCTGGATGAATCTGAGTCAAGATATTATTCCCTCTACTTTCTAATATCTTTAACATTTTCCATAATGAAAAAAAAATAAAGATAAAGAATTAAATTTTTTTGTTGTCCAACAATCTTAAGCCAGAAATTTACCAACCTGAGTTTCAGACTGCCCAAGGAAAAATATCTTCTAACATCTTTGTATTAAATAAAACCCAAGACTCAAGTTAAGTTTGAGATTTTTCAGAGGGAATTTTTTCTTTAAGATTTTGTAGCACTACTTAAGTTTAGACATGTTTAAAACCAACTCTAATAAAATATGGCATAAAAAATAAATAAAGTATAAGAAAGTACTAAGAGTAATTCTGTCTGGACAGAAACAGAACAAAAACCAGAACGCTTCCTGGTAACCCTGGAGGGCTTTGCTATCAGATACCCTAAGTAATAGTCATTCCAAAGAAAGGGCCCACTCCTTTATTGTTTAACCAAATTATATTGCAGTGTTTATAGATTGTATCAGAATTACTGTAAAGGGTTATGAGTGGATTTTCCAGAATGGCACTTTAAACACAACATGATTGATCCTCTGGTTCATTCTCCCAAACATTTTCATTGTTGATGGAGCTTCTCGGAATATACTAAATGTTACAGTTCAGTTGTGACAAAAAATATATGTATTTATATGTTTATAATGTGCTTCATGTACTTCATACAAAAGCTTTATGAACCTGAGTAGAGTTATTGCAATGTTCTTTTGAAAGTAATTACTAAATTCCATAATAGTATTCTCCAAAAGGAGAAACAAGGATCTTCATTAAACCATAATTTCGCTCGGTAGCTACTTCTCTGATATCATGTTTATGTCTTTCTTAATTGATTCACTGTAAAAAAAAAAAGTTGGGAAACTTTTTTTCCTAGGTCCTTATAAAAATTACAGAGTATAAACCTTGCGCTTTTGCTTTACTTGGACATATTTCTCAATATGGAAAAGACATATGGAGCTTCCCTTTTTTCTTCTTCAGTAGTTTCTATAACTCAGTCTCCATTTGAAATTGAGGATGGTAAACTTTCAGCAGTTAGCTGCTTATGCAAGCTGTGCCTCTTTTTAAAATTAACTTACATTGATTTTCTGCTTATGCATTTGTTCTAATAATAACAGGCAATATTCCTAAGGCTATCCAGATTTAGTTGGTTAAAACATTATAAACAGATCCACCTATGAATTTGTAGATGTGATAATTTGATTCAATTTTGATTAGATCACAGTTACCTGAAGGTCCCTGACAATTTTTTTAAGGCAAATTAGCTCATTCTTTCCTGACTCATAAAATAAGTAAACAACCTTTGTTTTAAATCTAGAAATATAATTTTTATCTCTTCCCCAATTTACCTTTGTGTCTAGTTATACCTTTGATAATTCAGCAGTCATTAGGGAAATACAATTGTTTTAGTTTAGAAAAAAACAATAAACTACTGAGCTTGGTTAAACAAATCATCAGCCTATTATCAAAATAATTTCATCTAACTGCATTAAATAACATAGTAAAAGTGAGTACTCTGGTGGGCTCTTATCCATTTGACCTACATATGAAGCACATTCTGCATCCCAGGCAGTGATTTTTTTCCTTAACAAACATTGCTTCATCTGCCGGGACTCTCACCTTAAGTTTATTCAGATTCTTTTGAATTGTGATTCAACACTGCCTTTTTAACATTCTGACATCAACTGATATGCTAAGTATCACTGAAAGTCAAAACATTTAACATATTACAAGAAGTTGATTTCTAAGTACTTTATTTAAAATAGAGACTCCAGCATTTGTTCAAAATAAATCATGAAGTTTCTGACCCAGTGAAAGCGAATAGATAAGTGGTGCATAACTTCCATGAAAAATTTTCCCAGTGGTGGTCTTTTCTTTGCATTTGAAGTCATGCCAGTTTTTATTCCTCAATGGAGTTACTTATGCTTAAATTTTTTAATGTAAAATACAAAATATTAAATTAAATAAAAAGATATACTCAGCAAAATCAAATTCAGTTAACTCTTTAGATCTTACAACAAATATCGTTTTTCAAAATATAAGGTCAAATGTGTTGTTTTACCCTGAAAAGTTGCACGATTACATCAAATATCCCTCAACTCCTACTCAGAATAATCAAAATGCATGTGAATAGCCACCCATCATAAAAAATGTTTCCAGTACTTTTGAGCATTCTGTTTTAGCAAAGCACTTAGACATCAGTATTTTAAAAGTGTTATCTCATTTGAGACTCCTTAAAATATAATTTTTGTAAAGACCTGTCAATATGATAACATTCATTTGTGCTAAAATAACAATAGATTTAAAAGTTCATGAGCAAAAATATACGAAATAAAATATAGTAGAATTCTTTTTATTTATTTATTTATTTATTTTAATTTAATTTTATTTTTTAATACATAAGGAGTACACACGTAGAATGGTTGTATGAAATCATTTTGCAGGATGTATTTTCTTAATAAGAAAGAATATTTTATGACTTAAATAGCCTTTTTTTTTAACATTGTAAGCAGCTTTTTTTTTTTTTTTTTACTGAGTAGTATTGAATGACAATGTAAGTTTTGATCATTTTTTGAGTTCTACAGGGGAGAATGATAAAACCAGTTCTGAGATGCAAGGTGCTGGACAGCTAGGCTGAGTAATCAGCCAGATCTGGCTTACTCACCACCTTTGAAGGTTCATGATATAAATCCATGACCCAGAGTAATTATAGGTCACTCTGTATCATAGACTTTCAAATTACTTTTAAAAGTTTTAATTAAGAATAACAAACTTTAAAATGCTACTTTAAATAAAACATCAAAAATGCAGCAAAAGCAATTACTGTACTTTTTGACTATGATTTTTTTTTTTCTTAACTGGGTTAAGCACAAGTTGTCAGAACCCTTTTATTGTTTAGAGTTACTTTTGCAAATATAAAGGAAAGCAAAACCTCTCAGTGACTTGACATAATAGAACTTTATTTCTCTTGCATGAAATCTTAAGTGGCTATTTGGGAGCGGGTGGTTTAGAATCATAAGGTTCTTCTATTTCAGGGCTTTACAGAAAAGAAATTATAGGGAGAATTGAATCCTAGATCCAGGCTAAGAGGTGTGCCTGTCACTCCACCCATGTTGCAGTACCCAGTCTCATGGCCACACTTATCCTCAGGGTAGCTGGGGGCTTTCATCCAACTTTGTAACTAGAAAGAAAAGCAAATGTACTTAATTATCATCCAGCACCCTCTACTACCCTACGGAAGCAGAACTTTCTCTTTTTATGAAAAGGCTTTATGGCAAAACCACTACAATATTATAAAGCAATTCGCCTCCAATTAAAATAAATTAATTAAAAAAAAAGAAAAGGCTTGGTAGGACATGAGCAGACTTAGGAAAACAATTATATTGAACAGAAGTTCCAATTCAAATATTCATCTTCCCCTCTATAGAGATGAAGTTTAATGCACATGTTAATTTTGGATTTATATGCCTATGAAATCAAATGACAATAAAATATCATTAAAAATCTGACATTTTAACATTTTCAAGTGAATGATTCTAAATCAATAACATCTGCTCTTTGGGAATATATTTCCATCTTGTTTTCCCATCGCATGTTAGAATCTCTAAGATAAAAATGTATAATGAAATTAGTGAGAAGAATATCTATAATAATCACATTATGAAAGATAAGATGATTTACCCTTTAGTATTTTTTACGTAAACTAAAGGTTATAACTGTACTAACAGCAGCAGTATTTTCTCCTCATTCTCTCTAACCAAGGATATATACTGCCTATATCACTATTGCTTTCATAGAAGGAAACCTTTATGTGTGATCACTGCTTATTGTAATTCCAGTTCAGGGCTACTGAGTTCTAGTTTAAATAACCATTTCATCCTGTTTGTTGTTGTTTAGTGTCTAAGTCGTGTCTGGACTTTCATAACCCCATGGACCCCTCCAGACTCGTCTGTCCATGGAATTCTCTAGGCAAGAGTACTGGAGTGGGTTGCTATTTCCTTCTCCAGGAGATCCTCCTGACCCAGAGATCAAACTCACATCACTGTTTGGGCAGGCAGATTCTTTACCACTGAACCACCTGTCTTACATTTTAAAATGACAGAAATATAACAAAATTGGAAAAGGTGACTATTTCCTGGACCAGGGTTAACTAGGGCTATAAATCTTATCATAAGGTTCAGTTAAGAACAATGGAAAGCTAAGAAACTAATAACTGCAGACTACACATCATAAAGTCAAGTTACTTTTTTAAGCAAAGTTTTTTTCCCTTTGCTGGGGGGTGGGGTGGTGCTAATATCCCACCAGATAGAGTGTATTTCTAATAAAGGACAGATAGGGAAGGGACCTAACAGAAGCAGAAGATATTAAGAAGAGGTGGCAGCAAAAGAGACACAGAGGTATAGAACAGTCTTTTGGACTTTGTTGGGGGTGGTGATTTGAGAGAATGGCATTGAAACATGTATAATATTATATACGAAATGAATCACCAGTCCAGGTTTGATGCAGGATACAGGACGCTTGGGGCTGGTGCTCTGGGATGACCCAGAGGGATGGTATGGGGAGGGAGGTGGGAGGAGGGTTCAGGATTGGGAACACATGTACACCCGTGGTGGATTCATGTTGATATATGGCAAAACCAATACAACATTGTAAAGTAATTAGCCTCCAACTAAAATTAAAAAAAAAAAAAGAAGAAGAGGTGGCAAGAATACACAGAAGAATTGTACAAAAAAAGATCTTCACAACCAAGATAATCACAATGGTGTGAAAACTCACCTAGAGCCATACATCCTGGAATGTGAAGTCAAGTGGGCCTTCGGAAGCATCACTACAAACAAAGCTAGTGGAGGTGATGGAATTACAGTTGAGCTCTTTCAAATCCTGAAAGATGATGCTGTGAAAGTGCTGCACTCAATATGCCAGCAAATTTGGAAAACTCAGCAGTGGCCACAGGACTGGAAAAGGTCAGTTTTCAGAGAAAGGCAATGCCAAAGAATGCTCAAACTACCGCACAATTGAACTCATCTCACATGCTAGTAAAGTAATGCTGAAAATTCTCCAAGTAAGGCTTCAGCAATACGTGAACCATGAACTTCCAGATGTTCAAGCTGGTTTTAAAAAGGCAGAGGAACCAGAGATCAAATTGCCAACATCCACTGGGTCATCAAAAAAGCAAGAGAGTTCCAGAAAAACATCTATTTCTGCTTTATTAACTATGCCCAAGCCTTTGACTGTGAGGATCACAATAAACTGTGGAAAATTATTCAAGAGATGGGAATACCAGACCACCTGACCTGCCTCTTGAGAAACCTGTATGCAGGTCAAGAAGCAACAGTTAGAACTGGACATGGAACAACAGACTGGTTCCAAATAGGAAAAGGAGTACGTTAAGGCTGTATATTGTCACCCTGCTTATGTAGAGTACATCATGAGAAACGCTGGGCTAGAAGAAGCACAAACTGGAAACAAGATTGCAAGGAGAAATGACAATAACCTCAGATATGCAGATGACACCACCCTTATGGCAGAAAGTGAAGAAGAACTAAAAAGCCTCTTGATGAAAGTGAAAGAGGAGAGTGAAAAAGTTGGCTTAAAGCTCAACATTCAGAAAACGAAGATCATGGCATCCAGTCCCATCACTTCATGGCAGATAGATGGGGAAACAGTGTCAGACTTTATTTTTTTGGGCTCCAAAATCACTGCAGATCATGATTGCCACCATGAAATTAAAAGATGCTTACTCCTTGAAAGGAAAGTTATGACCAACCTAGATAGCATATTCTAAAGCAGAGACATTATTTTGCCAACAAAGGTCCATCTAGTCAAAGCTATGGTTTTTCCAGTGGTCATGTATGGATGTGAGAGTTGGACTGTGAAGAAAGCTGAGTGCCGAAGAATTGGTGCTTTTGAACTGTGGTGTTGGAGAAGACTCTTGAGAGTCTCTTGAACTGCAACGAGATCCAACCAGTCCATCCTAAAGGAGATCGGTCCTGGGTGTTCATTGGATGGACTGATGTTGAAGCTGAAACTCCAATACTTTGGCCACCTGATGCAATGATCTGACTCATTGGAAAAGACCCTGATGCTGGGAAAGATTGCAGGAGAAGTGGACAACAGAGGATGAAATGGCTGGATGGCATCATTGACTCGATGGACATGGGTTTGGGTGGACTCTGGAGTTGGTGATAGACAGGGAGCCCTGGTGTGCCGCGGTTCATGGGGTTGCAAAGTGTGGAACACTACTGAGCAACTGAACTGAACTCACAATGTAGATTTTTCATACAGTTACTACAACAGATTTTAAGAATTCAGGTTAAGGTGTGAATATTTTGCTAAACTAGGTAGGACCTCTGAAGAGGGTTTTAATAATGCAGACTCTCATGGTATATTAGCCTATTTGTGAAGCCTTAATAGAGCAGAGCTTGTGATGAGTAATTAATAAGTTCCCACTAAAATTGTATGTCATTATTGGCTCAGTAATTCAATTATTAATGTTTCAGGCAAATTTGGGAAAAGAAAACAGAAAGCAGTTGTAGGTATTTCAATCACAAATAATGAGAACAGCAAGTCCATTGCAAAATCATTAGAAAAATCTGTAGGGCAGCAGGAGCCTAGAGATACAGACAGAATAAGGGAATGCAGAGATCAGAAGAGCTAATGCTGCAGAGCTGGCATAAATTGAGTCAACACCTACTCTGCAGTAGAAGATGATGTTGCATTTAATTCTTTATCTTCCTAAATGGGCCAACTCCATCAAAGCCTATAACCACTGAAATTGTGCTACTTTTCCCTGGTGGATATAACTTTGAGGGGCTTATATAATTAGTAATTTATTAGGGAATTATGTAATTAGTAAATTACAAAACTAGATGAGCTCCTGAAAGCTTTCCTGACCTGAGGTGGTCAAAACAATTCTTTGTTTTGCCAAGCTTTCGTCAAACCGCTAACCCATCTCCTTGGCACAACTGTGCACTTCCCTGCAAAGTCTAGTTTCAGCAAGAACTTTGCTAAAACAGTTTATCCAGACCCCCCCCCCAACCTTCCATACTCTGATTACCCCCTCTCTCTGATCAGGTTTCTTATCTACCACCCCTACGTGATGTCTGATCCCTGACCTTGGCCTGTCTTCAGCAACTATTCTGCAAGATTGATTTAGCCAGAGTCCCCGTTACTCCTGATGTAGTAGTTTTCCATCCAGTGACCCCCTACTCATACCTCTGTTTATGAATTCCCACTTGCCCATGCTGTGGGCACTCAAGGTTGGCTCGATGTCTCTCTCTCACTGTAAAATTCCATCACAGTGGTCCCTGTGTCTATAACAATGGTCATGAATAAAGTCAACCTTACCATTTTAATGAATTTCATGGAACACATTTTCTTTAACAGTGGTCTGCACCCACACGGTCTCATCACTTGTGAATGCCCATGTTCCCAATGCAAAGAAGCTGATATTGCAATCACATGATCTCTACAATATTCTCGATGTTCATGCTCTGACTTTGCCTAATTAAGCATTCATTCTTCAACCTAATAGTCTTGGGTGAAGACTATCTCATCGCATAAGTTTAATTCAGAATCTGAACACAAGATCACCACTGCCGGTTAAGCAGAGAGTGTTGCAAATCGTTAAACACTAACTGACTGAATATTTCCTAACTGATCTGACATATGACCAGGCACTAAAAAAAAAAAAAAAAAAAAGGCAAATTAAGAACAAATGACTTTTGTTTCAAATAATCACAAGAAAGGAACTTTATAAATTTAATATGTGGATTGGAAGCAGATACAGCAGGGAAAATGAAAAGGAAGAGCATTATGAAAAGACGCTTGGTGCAGACATGCTCAGAGAAGACAATGGCACCTCACTCCAGTACTCTTGCCTGGAAAATCCAGTGGACAGCCTGGTAGGCTGCAGTCCATGGAGTCGCTAGGAGTTGGACACGACTGAGCAACTTCACTTTCACTTTTCACTTTCATGCATTGGAGAAGGAAATGGCAACCCACTCCAGTGTTCTTGCCTGGAGAATCCCAGGGACTCAGGGACAGGGGAGCCTGGTGGGCTGCCGTCTATGAGGTTGCATAGAGTCGAACACGACTGCAGCGACTTAGCAGCAGCAGGAGCAGCAGACACGCTAATAGTGGTGACCAAACTCTTCGTGGCCCTTGCCTTCTTAGAGTATGAGACGAATATGTCTGAATATAGGATAAATACGTGGTAAAACTTCCAGCTGCTGAAGCAACAGCTACATCCAATTGGAATCTCCCAAATTACCTCATTTATCAAGCCAAGGAGTGCAAATTTTATTCATTTAAAAATTTTTTAACTTTCAGTGTCACATACAATTATTCATACTCTCATCTATCTAGAATCCCTTGTGACATTTTCTAAAATATTTTCCTGAATTATAAGTAGCAACACTAATTCATGAATTTTTAATCCTTAAGCTTTAAAATTCAGAATATAATAAGCTGGCTTCTCAAAATCCATCATATTATAAATGATGTGATTTCTATATGGCAAAGACTATGCTAAGTATCAGGAAGATAAAAATAGAGGGAGAAGCTGTTCTTAAATTGTTCAGCCAGGAATTCAGATTAGAGGAAATGGAAACCACACCCCTGCTACTCTCTAATTATTTAGTATGAAAATTATCAATCATAAATACTGAAGTATATTAACACATGGAAGTTTATAAAGCTGTACAGTGAACTTCAAAAATGCAAAAGTAACTATGCCACTAGTCTAAACTTTATGGAGCAGTCTGAGATTTACTTCATGTATAGCTCAACAATTTATATAGAAATCTATGCCACTGAGAGAAATAAATGCCTCATACTGTTTTAGAATTGTTTTTAAGCATTCTCTGAAACCATCTACTTGCTAAGAAAGAAATAAAAGTCAAATGCAAAAGATACCTATAATGTATTCATGTCCTTCAGCACTCAGTACATAAATCATTCTTATTCAAATGAAATCCTTGACTTTTTTTTTTGCCCTGCTCTTATGTTCAAGTGATATGCTAAGGGTATAGAATTCTCAGAGAACACTCTGTCTCTCCTTTTTTTTCCCCCTTTCAGGATGAAGAATGAAACTAATGGGAAGAGTGCAACCTAAAATGAAACCTCAAAGGATAATTCATTGAAAAATGATTCAGGACATGGACTATTTGGCAGAGAATTTTCATAAGTCTTGTTATTTCTATCCACAAAGTCCTGTGAGATTGTTCTCCTTATCATACAGAATATTCACTGCACTAACTGTAAACTTAAGGAGAACTGAGACATTTTATAACTTCCCTAATATGGCAGAAATGTTATTTTCCTCTAAATTGGCTTAATGGTGATTGCCCAGGGACTAGTTTGAGGCATCTGAAAAAAATTTAACTAGAGCTGGTATCACCTCCAGTGTTAGGCTAAAACAGAATTATTAAGATTAAAAGTGGTGGCGGATTAAATGGAAGTCAGGTTGTCAAAGCAGTCAAGTGTACCTTATCATAGTAATGCTAGGGCTATTATGTTTCAAGAAACAGTGTCAAGATTCCTAATAATGGAAGAAATAGGTGTTTTTGTGTGTTCCCATAAAACTATGATGAATTAGCTCCGGAAAAATAAAAATCAATAACATAAAAATTAAAAAAAATAAAATTAATCCTCACCTTTGCAGTATGTATTCCTTTTTAAATAACTAGTGTGGAAATTAATAAAGCTTTATTGGTGAATGGAAGACTGAATTGGCATTAAAAGCATAAACAGTGGGCCAAGCAATCACTATTCCTTTCAGTATAGAAACAGATAATAAGAACTTTTTATCACCTAGCCAGTGTCTGAGATGGAGAAGGTGATGGCACCCCACTCCAGTACTCTTGCCTGGAAAATCCCATGGACAGAGGAGCCTGGTGGGCTGCAGTCCATGGGGTCACCAAGAGTCGAACACGACTGAGTGACTTCACTTTCACTTTACACTTTCATGCATTGGAGAAGGAAATGGCCACCCACTCCAGTGTTCTTGCCTGGAGAATCCCAGGGACGGGGGAGCCTGATGGGTTGCCATCTATGGGGTCGCACAGAGTCGGCCACGACTGAAGTGACTTAGCAGCAGCACCAGCAGGTTCAATGTCTGGGTTGGGAAGATCCTCTGGAGGAGGAAATGGCAACCCACTCTAATATTCTCCCCTGGAAAATCCCACGGGCAGAGGAGCCTGGCGGACTAAAGTCCCTGTCTGAGAAAAATCATCTTTGTAATACAAACCAACTAAAGAGACTTTTCCCCCTTTCTATGTGGAATAGTTGAAAGCCCTGGTGTAGGAGAAGGAACACCACGTTGAAGATATTTAAAAAAAAAAGAGAAAGGTTGTAAGAACAGAGAAAGGATTTTAGGCATAATTAATTCAATCTTTGTCATGTATGTATTTTATATTTGCATTAGAGTCAAAATTTTACATTTTTATGAAAAGTATACTTTACTATTTTTGCAAGACATCTTCAAGTTGCCAAAACAGACTTACCTGAGATAGCCAATAAACTATATTGTTATAGAAGAATACTTCATGGGCTGCTTAAGTTCATGCACGTCTTTTCCTAGCTTCCAGCATAAATTCTAATAGTTGTTTAATTATTTCCTACCTAGGGTGCCATATTTGAGAATGATTTTCATTTAATCAGTTCTGACAAGGACACAATTAAGGAACACAAATTCACTTTATATGTGAAACCAATGCCCTACACAAAGTCCCCTGGAGAGAACTGGCTCAGTTTCTAGGGGCTTCCCTGGTGGCTCAGACAGTAAAAGAATCTGCCTGCAATGCAGGAGACCCGGGTTCTATACCTGGGTCGGGAAGAGAGACCTGGAGGCAGGACAAGAACCAACAGTTTAGAATTGAACATGGAACAATGGACATGGTTCAAAATTGGGAAAGGAGTACGTCAAGGTTGTCTACTGTCACCCTGCTTATTTAACTTATATGCAGAGTACATTATGTGAAATGCCAGGCTGGATGAATCACAAGCTGGAATTAAGATTACTGGGAGAAATATCAACAACCTCATATATGCAGATATTAACACTCTAATGGCAGAAAGCAAAGAGGAACTAAAAAGCCTCTTGATGAAGGTGAAAGAAGAGAGTGAAAAAGCTGGCTTAAGACTCAACATTCAAAAAACTAAGATCAGGAAATCCAGTCCTATCACTTCATGGCAAATAGATGGGGAAAAAGTGAAAACATTGACAGATTTTCTTTTTGGGGCTCCAAAATCACTGTGGATGTTGACTGCAGCCATGACATTATTTAGAATTAAAATAATTAAAAAACATGATTATTAGACGGAGGAAGTTTTAATGTCTTAGTAGTCTATGTAAGTAAACCAAAATATTAACCTATGACCGCTCAAGGGGAAGAAATAGAAACCCAAGGACAACCAATCATAAACAGACAATCAGTCTTTCCCAAATACTGCAACCACTTAAGCTGTAGCCAAACTCTTTCTGACTTTGCTTCTACTTCTCTGTAAAACTCTTGCCCTAATCTCCTTGTCTGTGGAGCCCTTCTACCTACTTCCAGCCTGATGCTGCTGGATTTGGTTATTGCTCAAATAAACTCTTACATTTTAAAAAATATGTCTCAGTTTATCTTTTAACAGTCATGATTAATTCTTTCCTATACTTATGAAAATAAATAGACCAAACCTAATGAGGATAGCCCTCTGTGATTATGAATAATCTCTGGAGATTATTTATGATCACACAAGCTTGGATTGTCAGAATAATTAACAGAACGTGGGAGTAGGCTGAAGTGATTGCTGTTTTTTGTTTTTGTTTTTGTTTTTTTTCCCCTCTATAATGCTATACTGGGCTTGTATCCTAAAAGATTTTCTATGTACTGAGCAATCTTATAGTTCAGAAGAAGGAGAATTTAATAGGTAGATATTTATCTGTTCTAGACATCAATGATTTTTGTCCAGTAAGACAGAAAACTCCAAAGGTCATCATCACTTGTTGCTCTGTTGGTTGTTAACTAAACATTTCTGTATCTGCTTTCACATTCTTTTCCTAAAGCTCCACTATTAAATAGTATTTAAATAGCTAACTCCTTAAATATACCTAAAACTGGTTTTAACATCTTCCTTAATTAATCAGATCTATGATTCACGATAATCATAGATTAACATACATTATATAACAAATATTTAAGAATCGTTAACACAATTTTGGAAAAGATATGGTGAGAAGTTTGTACCTCTAAAAATAGAAATACATTGTAGGCAGTATGGTTCTGAAATAAAAATAAGTGGCTCGTAAGAATAGATTAAAATATCCTACACAAAGTAAGTTTTTATTATCAATATAACTTTCCTATTGTAATATTCTTTGAATAAATATGTAAATAATTTATCTATATAATATAGGAATAAACAAAAAAATAAGTATTCAAAAGGGAAAGTAATTTATATAAACTATTAATAACAATTTTAAATATAGTCATTTAAAGTTCTACATAGTAAAAAAAATTAATCAAATTGGATAAAAATATTCAAGATGTATATGGGAGAAAATTCTATTTTATGAAGCCAACTTAAATTCAAATGGCTAAAAATTAATAACATATATAAAATAAAGCTGAGTGAAGGAAGGATATGAAATCACATTTATGTATTTAAAAATCTGAATTATAGGTTCTTATTTAGCCAAATAAATGTAAAATAAAACAAATATCCTGTAGGGTTTTCAAAAATATAGTTTCTTTTCAAATTGCAGGATGGGTTAAATAGCCATACCATGCATGACTGCCTCAACAACATCTTCTGAAAATGGAATGGAGCCTGTGGTTCATGCAGTGCAACCTGTAAATCCTACAGAAAATAGTCATTTTATTTGACCCATAATGTTATATTTAGAAATTTATTTGGAGGAATTAATCAGAAATGCACATCAAAATTAACTATAAAATCACTTTGTAGGATTCTTATAATAAAAAAGAATCAATTTAAAAAGTTATTGATTAAACAAACTATGTTACGCCATTAAAATTCATCAGAATAATCTTGCAAAACACTTTACTACACAGAGATAGACAAACATTGCATAAATTGAAGAAACAACAAGGATTATGAAACGGCATGTAAAGTATATATTTACATGTAAACATTTGCATACAGAATTTATTAGTATGTTCTATATCATATCAACCGTAAGCATGATTGGATAGTAGTTTTCCCTGATAAATAGGTAGATAGTAGTTTTCATATATATACTTAAATCTCTGTACATGCAAATGTAAAAATACAAAGGCTGGGAACTCCCACTTTGAAAAACTGTTTTTCCAAAACTATGCCAAGCCACTGCAGTCATGTCCAACTCTTAGTTACCCCATGGACTGTAGTTCATCAGGCTCTTCTGTCCATGAATTTCTCCACTGGAGTGGATTGAAATGCCCTCTTCTTACAATGCCCTCTTCCAGGGGATCTTCCTGACCCAGGGATTTAACCTGCCTCTCTTAGGTCTCTTGCACTGGGAGGTGGGCTCTTTATCACTAGTGCCACCTGGGAAGCCACAGTCAGCAGGTGAATGGATTAAAAGAAACCGCAGCAAGCACATTCCTATAATGGATACGATTAAGCAATAAAAAGGAATGGATGTCCATGTATGCTACAATATGGATGAATCTCAAAATAATAATGCTGAGCAAAAGATGATAGACATGAAAGATTCTATATGAATTTATTTACATGGAAAATCTAGACAATACAAATCACTTAATGCAATCATAAAGTAAATGAATGGTTGTCTGTAGGCAGTCATACAGGAGGATTGGTTGCAAAGGACCAAATGGAATTTTCTATGACAGGTGGAAATACTCCATATTTTAATTATGGTTTTCACATTTGTCAAAATTCTTTGGAAATATTTACACATAAAGTGCCTATAATTTACTATATCTAAATAAAATTCATTAAACTATGAAGGCTCATTAAAATATCTTCCAATTAAATACCAAATGTATATTTAAGAACATATTTAATATTTATCAGATATTTTTATCTTTGCCATTAAAAATAGCTACAGAGTTTTTGTAGTTGAAACTCAGTAAGACTGAATGAACAGCACCTGTATAATCTTTCATGTATTTAATCTATAGATTTCTTTTAAACCCACTGGAATCTAACCCACAAATTGGCACATGAATTAAGAGTCATCAGTGACTTCTCAGAGGTAAATGATGCCTAAACCAGATCAAATCCTTCTAGTGGGTTAAAAAGTTGCTGAGATAATTTGTTGAGAAATTCTGAGAACAGATTTGGAAAAGAACGAGTCTGCACTCGGTAATGCCATATTTAACAAATGGAAATTTTCTTCCCCAAAATTTAAAATAAGTAAGAAAGCAGTATCATAGCATTTTAATGCACATGATGTAACTCATGTGCTCACATGAATCATCCTTAAGTTACATCTTTGGAATCGTCGTGGAGAGGCTATAAAAGAAGCCATACAGGTAACAATGAAAGTATATCTCTTCCAAGTCTCAAGCCACAGATTTACAATTATCAAATGACAAAGAGAAACAAAAATAAACTCAAAATAACAAGCCTATCACATGCCATTTGCTTTAATGTAACAATGAATTATTCACAATACAAACTGAGGTTAATCTAACTTTAATATACCAATTTGAATACACATATTTTCATTATATGATGACAAGGTATATTGTTAAGATTATCTTATGTATCCTCAATTTTTTCCTATATTTCTTGACCTACAGTAATGAATTCAATGTTAAATATTCATCTTACTCTTCAGTAATGAAGTTAAAGGTTATGATTAGGATGATCATTAATTTTGTGCTTGGAAAAGAATGGTGGAAAACATTCATACCATGAGAAGAAAAATCTTATTATGTAGTTATTAAATTATATTAAAACCTCAGCAAATATAACACAAAATCAGTAATTTCCAGCAAAATGCTAAAAGTGAAGAACTGTAAAAGAGAATTATCAGAGTGTTAGCAGTTACTATATAGAAATTCATGTTCAGAATGAAACGTACATCAAAGAAAAAGACTGGTATTTGGAAAGTGTCACTTTAAAAATATTAGGATTTTAAATTTTAATTTGTCTAAGTTAAAAAATATTGAAATCAACTAAGGTTTATAGTTCAAGAACTCTAGGAATATCATACTGCAGTAGACAGTACTATTGAAAGCTAACAGTCATTTCACCATATACTCTTAACAATGTCAATATGGCAGCTAGTGTTTGCTTCAGGAATATGATTGAATTACAGTGAAATATAAGCAAAAATTAAAATTAGAAAGTTGCTGGAAGTCTTGGTATTAACTTTTCCCAACTTTCAAGCCAGATACATGAAAGTTTCTTCCTCTCTCTCTTCTCTTTAAAAGGGAAGCATGCAGCCTCGTTTTTATTGGCAGTCATCTTATAACCAAGAGATTGAAGAATTTCAGCACTTATCCAACATTGTGGAAAGCAAATTGGGACCCAGAAACACCTGTGCTCTTTGATTATATCACTAAACTTTTGGATCAGGGTGAATACCACTCCTTTTCTGGACTTTATGATAAATGATAACACACATCCTCACTGTTTGGGCCATTTTGATTTCACTCTTCGGTTGTTAGCAGAGGAGAGTGTTTTGACAAATGAAGAATTTGGAAACAGGAAAAAAAAATGATATTACAACGAACATGCAAAGAAATAAGCTTGTCAAAACCAAATTTGTGCTGTACAAAATTAAACAGGCAAGGGAGACCTTATTCAATGCTATTAAAATGGGGAATTGAGGCCAGAATTCAGTCTGGGCTCAACTCTGTTGAAATAAAGGGTTGGAGATTTTAAGAGCTAGGTGGGGAAATTATAGACCCTTGGCGTTTGCTAATTGGTTGTACTCAAAGGAAAAGGCCACTTTTTGAACCTTCATGAAAGGGGGCAGTTTAACAGTTTGGATCAATTTGCCCTCTGAAGTTAAGCTCATCCCCCCTCATACAGAATCTGGCAATTAGGGGTACTACCTGGGGTCGCAAAGAGTCAGACATGACTGAGCGACTGAACTGAACTGAACCTCCCTCAGTGATTACACTTCATAGAGATGGCTCCCAGTCCCTGAGAAAGACATTCCTGGGTTGGAAAACTGACAAAAGGCTTTTATAAAAAGTGATCTCAAAGGGGCACAGGCAGAATTTACAGTTGCAAGTTTTCTAAAGACATGCTCTAAAAAAAGAGAGGTCACAGACCTAGAGTCAGGAAAAAATCTGACTAAAGTTGAATCAAGTAATACAGACCGAATGTTTGCATCTCTCAAGTTTACTTTCGCAAAACCTCATCTCTTGGTGTGATGGTTTTAAGAAGTGGGGACTTTGGGAGGTGAACAGACAATAAGGGTAGTCTTCATGAACAAAATGTGTACCCTTATAAAGGGAGCTCACAGAAGACTCCCTTTATCCCTTTCTTCCAAGAGAGGTTACAACGAAAAGATGGCTGCTTCTAAACCAGGAAGAAGGTTCTCATGAGACACCAGAAGTTTCAGCACCTTGATCAAAGAATTCTAAGATTCCAGACCATGGGAAACAAATGTCTGTTGTTCATAAGTCACCCAGTCCATGGTATTTGACTAACACAGAAGGGAACATTAAGGTCGTCTTGGTCAGACTGAATGGAGGAGACAGCAGAGGTAGGAAGGACCTCATGATACCAGGCCAAGTAGATGCCTTGTCATGTACCAAGCAGAGGACTCATGCTGCTGGGAAATACTGTTTAAACTCTGGCCTGACATTTGCTTCTTATTTAGTGGTTGTGTAGCATTAGGTGGCTTGGTAATGATGAGCTAACTAAATATATAAACTATTGTATTACATTGTATATTTCTTGGGCATTTAATATATCATTAATGTAAGGGACATGAAGAAAAAAAGTAGAGGAAGCATAGCTTTCCTTAGAAAGCCTATTTATTAGACTTCAATAAAAATGTGATCATCTAACATTCTATATCATGTAAAATGAGACAAGTTTTCTAACCCATAATGAAGGTACCAGCATATATAGGAAAGTGAGAAAAGAAAAGAAAAAAATATTGACATAAAAAGCAAGTCTGATCACCTTGGCTTCTTCAATGTTTGGCTTCTTTACATAAAAATATTCAAGCATAACCACTGTTTATTTTATTTTTCTCAAATCATTTTACTTTATTTTCATACCCCACTGTTTAAATGCTCCTGAAAGTCATTATACCCAGTGTCCACTCCAGTCAAGGGTATAATTTCAAATATCCCAATTCAGAGACCTTTAACCCAGGATCAGCATGAAAACATGAATTCTATGAAGCAAAATCTTTCTCATAAACATTCCTCTGAGTAGTTTTCATCTTACAAAATTGATCTAAAGGATTGTTTCTGTAAACGTGGTTCACAGACTGGTGTAGAGTCTTGAAATGTTTATTACCAGTCTGCTGTTAGACATTATTACCAGTTTGCAAGTGTTCATTGACATTTGCTTTTGACATTGCTTCTCAACACTCAATACACTTTTCAAATTTAATTTTTCTAGTAATTCAGTTTATATTATTTTGTATCCCATGAGAGATTTTTAAAATGGCCCTTTCACATATATATCTAAAAGCATGATATAAAACAAGTAGGTCACAAATCTACTAAATATTTAAGGAAGCAAACTCACACCAATAGAAAGTGATCTAAGAATGCTCAAGACCCAGAATGAAAAACCTGGAGAAATTCCATCCTAAACGAGGCCAAAGAAGACAGTGATCAAGAAAGAATCATCCAGAAACCAGATCCTGGGAATACTAGATTTGATAACTTTGCTAATCCTGGTCCTCCAAAGGGCAGATGCCAAGAGGATCAAATACCTGTGTGAAAAGGAAAGCGGGATGGAAAATGAAAAGGGCTGAGTGAGGTGTCAGTGTGTGCGTGCTAAGTTGCTTCAGTAGCATATGGTTCTTTGCAACCCCATGGACTGTAGCCTGCCAGGCTCCTCTGTCCATGGGAATTCTACAGGCAAGAATACTGGAGTGTGTTGTCATGCCTTCCTCCAGGGGATCTTCCCAACCCAGGGATCAAACCTGCGTTTCTTTTGTCTCGTGCATTGGCAGGCACATTCTTTACCCCTAGCCCCACCTGGGAAGCCCAAGCGGTGTCAGGCCATGATCCAAATCTAAACACAGGTGAAGGAGAAAGGAAGAGAAATCTGGGTGGAAGCATCATAGACTGCTTTGAAGTATAAGGAAGGTGCAGCAAAGTCTCCATGGGCTCCTTGAGCTTTGAATATGTTGTCAAATTTCCCTGGAATGGGCCTGCCTTAGGCTCAGATGATAAATTGTCTACCTGCAATGTGGGAGACCCAGGTTCAATCCCTGAGTCAGGAAGATCCCCTGAAGAAGGGAATGGCAATCCAGTCCATTATTCTTGCCTGGAGAATCCCATGGACAAAGGAGCCTGGTGGGCTACAGCCCATGGAGTCCTAAAGAGTCAGACATGACTGAGTGAATAAGCATGTAGCATCCCTCTTCACTCTGTCACTGGAGGTAGATTTCATAGCACAGCAGCTGGGGTCTCCACCCAATGATCAAAATGAAGCAGTTCTCACAACCACCACTGATATCTCTGTACTGCACAGATCTACTTCACATAAGTCCAAATCACAGCTCCAGTACAATTCCCATGGGCTTTTTTTTTTTTTTTTTTTTTTTTCCTGAAGGAAAATTACTAAGAAAGAGACTAGAGGGAGGAACTGCAGCTCCCTCTATTGCAGTTTCTGGTGCTCATCTCTGAACTTCACTCTCCATCTTAAATGTCTCTCAGGCTGAGCTATCAACCAGGTGTATCTTGGTGGCTTACTTGGTAGTGTGTGACATAAACCTTCATCCCAGAAGTTTCTTCATGCTCCTTTTAGTCCAGGGCTGCTGCAGAGGTGCACCCAATGTTACACTGTAAGCTAATGCCATATTATGGCAAGGGACTGCAAGGAGGTATGCAAGAGGATCTCCTGAGACCCCAGGAGGTATTCCGCAGACCTCAAGAATTGATGCTTTCAAACTGTGGTGCTGGAGAACACTCTTGAGTCCCTTGGGCAACAAGGAGATCAAACTAGTCAATCTCAAAGGAAACCAATCCTGAATATTCATTGGAAGGACTGATGCTGAGGCTGAAGCTCTAATACTTTGGTCATCTGATGTGAAGAGCCAACTCACTGGAAAAGACCCTGATGCTGGGAAAGACTGAGGGCAGGAGGAGAAGGGGGCAACAGAGGATGAGATGGTTGGATGGCATCACCTATTCAATGGACATGAGTTTGAGTTTGAGCAAACTCTGGGAGATAGTGAAGGACAGGGAACTTGGTGTGCCACAGTTCATGGTGTTGAAGGAGTCGGACACGACTTACTGACTGAACAACAGCTATTACTATGTAAAGCAGCTCTACCTAGGCTTGCTGGTCAGTGTCAAATGGCACAGTCACAATAAGGACTCCTTTTGTTGCCTGCTGACTGCCAGATCCAAGTGTCCAAAGGGTGCTGGTGGCAGAAGTACCTGAATCATGCTGAGTAAAGGAGAGGTCTTTGGATTTAGGGTGGTTCTTTCCAGAGGGAAGCAGAAATGATGAGAGAGGAGAGGGGAGGATAAGACAAGAGTTCATGTGCATATCCTGGATCCCTGCTTGTAGATTAAAATCAAGGGAAGGAAAGGGTAGAAATACTGAGCTAGGTTTGAAGAATCTATAGGCAACAAAACTATGTTGTATCTTACTAGAGTGATGGACTGGTAGTCGCAAGCTTCTCAGAGAAACCTCAACCTTAGAGTGACCTTCTACCCTGCAAATAATACTGGCAATAAAACAAGAAAAGCTAAGTAGGTAACCAGTTGGATCCTAAACATCCCGGTTTTGTTTTGTTTTGCTTAAAGAAAGTGGCTAAGGGTAGGACTTTTGAAGGCTGGGTGACCTGCAGGTATCAGCACTAGCTCTGTTCTCTGCTGGGCTTAAACAGCGGCGTCTTTGGGCTCCAAGGACCTCAACTGACATGAGTTTGCTCTGCAACCACAGCGTCTTGGGAAGAAAAAAACATAAAGCCAGGACAATCAGAAAGGGGGAAATTACTCTGGAAGACTGGTGATAACACATTTTTTTTATCATAAACTATTAAAAACAAAACTTTACTTGGCAAATCAAGCTGTTTATAACCTTAGGAAAATTAGCCGTTTTTGAAAACCGGTTTTCAAAAGAATTATATGCATTGCACTTTGGCTTTGACCACTTGATGTCCTTTTATATGTGTATGAATTAGTAGGAAGATGTAAATGAACATGGCATGCTCCACCTGTTTCCTTCATAGAGAGAGAGAGAGAGAGAGAGAGAGAGAGAGAGAGACAGAGATGAGGGGGAGAATAGATACTTGAAATATTTTAAGTTGTTCTGTTATAAATGATTCTAAGAGCTTCTATGCTTCCCAAGGTAGGACACATATGTATATAATTATTCTATCATACTTGCATAATGAAATTAGAGGGATGTGACAAGGAGTAATTGAGAGGCAAGGGAAAGTGGGTGATAGTATTTGAGATATCAAAGACTATGGGTATCAGGTCAATTGTACAGATAATGGTTTTAGCACCTTTGAAGGAAAATAGTATCTAATTTATAGGCTATGTTGAAAAAATTTCAAATAATTCTATTCCTCATATCCAGAAGCTATTGAAGGATGGAAAATGCAACATTGTATCAGGAAGGACAAAACTATGGATATTTTCAAACTCTTCTTTGTATAAAGACTGTATTTGCATCCTAGGTCTGTGATAACAAAGTCACAAACTAGGTGATTGAAAGCAAGAGAAAATTTATTCCTCACTGTACAGGAGATTGGAAGTCTGAAATCAAAGTATTGTCAAGGCAATGCCTCCTGGAAGACTTTGCTGTTGTTCAGTTGCTATGTGCCACTTTTTGTGACCCCATGGACTGCTGCATGCCAGGCTTCCCTGTCCTTCTGTATCTCCCATTGCTTGCTCAAACTCACGTCTGTTGTGTCCGTGATGCCACCTAACCATCTTATCCTCTGTCGCCCCCTTCTCCTCCTGCCCTCAATATTTCCCAACATCAGAATCTTTCCAATGAGTTGTCTTTTCCCATCAGGTGGCCAAAGTACTGGAGCTTCAGCTTCAGCAACAGTCTTCTAATGAATATTCAGAATTGATTTCCTTCAGGATTGACTAGTTTGATCCCCTTGCAGTCCAAGTGATTCTCAAGAGTCTTCTCTAGCACCACAGTTCAAAAGATCAATTCTTTGGTGCTCACCATTTCCTATGGTCCAGCTCTCACATCTTTACATGACTACTGGAAAGACTTTAGGAAAGAATCTTTTATTGCTTCTTCCCAGCTTCTGGTTAATGCTACTAATCCTTAACTTTCCTTTGTTTGTAGCTGCATCATTTCAATTTCTTCCTCTGTGTTCATATGGCTACCTTCTCTGTGTATGTGTCTCTGGATCTAAATTACTCTCTTTTTTATTTTGGCTGTGCCGGATCTTCACTGCGGTGCGGGCTTCTCTAGTTGCAGAGTAGTCTTAGATGCCTTATGGCATGCGGGATCTTAGTTCTCTAACCAGGGACTGAACCACATCCCCTGCATTGGAAGGTGGATTCTCAACCACTGGACCACCAGGGAAGTCCCCTATATTTCCCTCTTCTTAAAGGGCACCAGTCATATTAGATTTAGGGCTCACTCTAATCTAGTATGACCTTATCATTACTTGATGACATCTGTAATGACTCTGTTTTCCAATAAGGTCACATTCATGGACATGGATTTTGAGGTGCAGGGGAGCATTATTCAACCAAGTTAAATGACATATGTAAAACTTGCAAGCAATCAAGAATTACAATGCAAATCTAAGATTACCCAAATATCCTTAATATTCTTAAGAAAACAAAACAGCTGAAATCTTGGTTAACAGAAAAAAAGATACAGGAATGTTTAGAAACAATTTTTGCTCCAGTGATTTTTCCTTTTATTTTAATTGCTTTGAATATTATCTCGTTAACTTTATATTAGGATATATTGAGTTCATAAAAACAGTTTTAGAATGTATGAGATTAAAATATTGGATAAATATTCACTGTGAAGTTATTTTGATAAATCATTTTCATCTAGTACAGCTAGTAGGCAAAACAAAATACTTAATGAAAATATCTTTGTTTTTAAGTGATAAAAACTACAAAGAGAATGATGACATTTTATCAAACAGGAAAGGAGTAGTTTTCCCTTCTCTCTCTCAGCACGCTGTACCTTTTTTTGATTTTTGCTTATTTCTCTGGCCTCATATGTTCCCTCTCTCCTTTGCTTCCTTGATCTTCTTGCTGGTTCTAGAATTTACCAAACTCATCTCTATTCATTGTTACTTTTCTGAAAGCTGGGGCTTCCTGAATGGCTCAGTGGGTAAAGAATTTGCCTACAATGCAGGAAATACAGGAGACACAGGTTTGATCCCTGGGTCAGGAAGATCCTCTGGAGAAGGAAATGGCATCCCACTCCAGTATTCTTGCCGAGAAAATCCCATGGACAGAGGAGCCTGGCAGGCTACATTCCATGAGGTTGCAGAGTCTGACATGATTGAGCACGATGTGAGATCAAAAGACACACCTCAACTGACCACTCAGGCCTCTGCTCCTATGTCACTGCCTCAAGAGGACCTTTCTACACCATCCTCTATGTCTATCACCCTCTCTCTCCTCTTATTTACCTGAGTTTACACTGTTGTATTTATTTGCTTGTATTTTTACATATTAGAAACTATGTATCTGCTTGGTCTACCTCTCTTTCCAGCATCAGGGTAGGGGATTTTTCCTTAATGTATACAGATGAAAAAATTAGAGAACAAATTAATGGAAGAATCCTTTAAAAATCATTACCATTTGTTTTGAAAAACAAGCAAATTTTGATCAATTGCTAATGAAGCTTTCAATGTTATAGAACAGAAAATCTCTTATAAGCAAATTAAGTAAATTAAAAAAAATTAACTCCATATTTTATTATGGCTTTTGAGGACTAAGATTGAAAAAAAAAACATGCTTTTATCACTCTGAATTTACTTTTAATAAACTGATTTACAAGTGATAAAGTAAAGCAAAACCATTCTTAAAATATTTTTAATGAAGTCATGTTGAAAGGAAACTACTTAGACACTAAATATTAATATCTCTTATCCCATTGTACAATATATACAGCAAGATGCTAACACTTCTTAACATTCATTCATATTCATTGATAGAAGTCATTTGGAAAGACATTTTGAATTTCTTTATACATCATTGTAACAATCTCATAACCTCTTGGAGTTTGTATTTCATGTTTACATTTTTCATGAACCTCTTGATTAGATTTCATCATTGGTTCTGTATATTACTCTTCTTTTGTACTTCTAGTATTTTACTAGACCTGTGCGACATAGTATAAATTTCTTATAGTGTTGATTTTTCCCTCTCAGAGAATAAATTTTTCTTGTTTTTTTTTTTTTTTTTTTTTGGTGTGTGATAATAAACTGAAAGTGATTCTGAAATTAAAAGCAATACATTCTCAAAATGGATTCTAAATTTAGAATTGAAATCAATGCTAACTTAATAATCTCTTCAAAGTTTTTTTGGGGGGGTCTCAAATTTATTTACATAGTGGAAACTAGAGAGTATTAATGGATTCTTTATAATGTTCACATCTTAAATTATTTTTAACTGTAAACTCAGACATACAATAAAATCTTATTTAATAAAACTATAATATCTACAAATTAATCCACACAGTTTCCTTTTCACTACTGTTATGTTTAGGAAAAATGTCTCTTTATTTTTAAGGCTAATCATGTGCTCTGAAATTCACTTTTTCCTGCCCCTCTGAGACAACACTGTGGATAATCCCTTCTTTCCAAGTCTCCCAAATTTCTCTCTCTACTTTATTTTCCCCCATCAGTGCTAAAACATGTTTTAAAATTCTTTAAAGTTTTTACCAAAGATTTTCAGCATCTTTCCATTCAATCTCTTCTTCCAGTTCTATTTCTATATCAAAATTAAAAAAAAAAAAACAATACTTATTCGAAAAGTTACTAAGACTTCTATAAAAAAAATGTGATACTAAACACCGAAAAATGTCCTCAATTTGTATCTTATGTTACCTCCTAGTATTATCCTGAAAATATGTTCATCCTTAAAAGCTATATCCATCTTTATGCATAACCTCATCTCCCTAGAAACTGATTTTTCCCACTGATTATTTTTAGTCTTTCTCCTTAGCAGACCCTCATTCCTTTGGTCATTTCTAAAGGTCTGTATTCCTCTGGTTTGGACATACTCCCTTCTCTTTTTAGCACACATGCGTGCATGCTAAGATGCTTCAGTTGTGCCCAACTCTGTGTGACCCCATGGACCGTAGCTTGCCAGGCTCCTCTGTCCATGGGATTCTCCAGACATGCATACTGGAGTGGGTTGCCACACCCTCCTCTAGCGGATCTTTCCAACCCAGGGATCAAACCCATATCTCTTACATCTTCTGCATTGGCAGGCAGGTTCTTTAACATAGAATCACGGGAAGAAGCCCCTTTTTATTTTTTTTTAATTATTTTATTTTATTTTTTAACTTTACAATATTGTATTGGTTTTGCCATATATCAACATGAATCCGCCACAGGTATACACGTGTTCCCCATCCTGAACCCTCCTCCCTCTCTGTACCATCCCTCTGTTGTACATATACACAATGGAGTATTACTCAGCCATTAAAAAGAATACATTTGAATCAGTTCCAATGAGGTGGATGAAACTTGAGCCCCTTTTTAGAATAACAGTCCTCTGAAATAATTGCTTCTCATTTCATGCTTTCAACCTTGTCTACATACCACCGGTCTGAGAGATAACAAAGCAACTAAAATTATATCCCAAAGTGAACCCTTGATTATCTCTCCAAACTCTGCTCTCTTCTGAGTTCTCTCTGTGTATAAACTGATTCCCAAGCACCTGAAAATCAGAGGAGCTGATGTTTCTACTCTGTGGATTTATTCTGCCTCAAACTTATTTGTATTTTTCCAGATTACCTATCATTTGTTTACTTGATTCTAATTATTTCCTTAACTCCCACCTTACACTATGGATTAAGCTATGTAGCTATATCATTCACATCACAGGTCAGGCTCCCTGGGACACAGGTTCTGAAACTGATATGTACAAACAGGAGATATATTTGGGAGAGCTCTTGGTATGTGAGGGTTCAAGAGAAACACAATTGGGAGAATCAGAAAATCTCAACTACAAGTAAGTTTCAAAGCACCTGGGACAGTATTTAAGAAATGTCTGAATTGAGACAGGCCCTTCATCCCCCCTCCTGTATCAACTGAGGCAAACATATAATGAGATAGCTCTGTGAGATAACTCCCTTTGACTGAAGGAAATCCTCATGGAGACTCAACATTAAGCCATCAATAGCCAAAGTTCCTGGCATCTGAAGAATAAGTGCCTCAGTCTCAAATGAATGGGGTGGGCCCGGGCAACAGATTGCAACATCCACCCCCTTACCCAGGAAGGTCTATTTACTTTGTATTAAAGTATTGTGTGGATGGCTCAGTCATGTTCAACTCTTTGGGACCCCATGGTCTGTAGCCTGCCAGGCTCCTCTGTCCATGGAATTTTCCAGGCAAAAAATACTACAGTGGGTTGCCATTTCCTACTCCATAGTATTAATGTATTCACCTAGGAATAGTTCCTTCAGGTTTGTTTGCTCTCTTTTCCTAAGGAAACCCATACAAGAAATGTTTGCAAGATTTTCTAAAGCTGTTGTCACAGCAGCTGGCCTTAGAATAGCAACTCAAACTTATTTCCTTTTTCTAATACCCATTCTAGACAGATTCAATCATCCTCAGGTATCACCTCTAACAGAGGCTCACCTGGTGGGATGATCTGAAGGATATGAGTCTCTAGTCATCAGGAATTTCTCAAGCTGATGCTACTGTACTTGGGCAATTGAGTCCAAATGGAGCAAGGGGGTATCAAGAATCTCTGCAGTGTGTCACCTGGTGCCAAAATGTTCTTCTCCACCTTAGTGGTGTAACAGCTACCCTACCTTCTCCATACTGGAATATTATTCCTTTCCTTGCTTACTGGTCCCTTGCTTCTCTCCCCCAGTAGAGGTAACAGCTTTATGGAAATCAGAATCTCTATATGCACAGAATTTGTAGGGAATAAAGCCCAAATTTCCAAAGTGAATCCCTGGGAATAAAGGCAAATAGGAACATTCCTATATACTGACTTCTGGACCCATACTTTGTCTATTGTGACAAAGTACCAAAGCAGAGACATTACTTTGCCAACAAAGGTTCGTCTAGTCAAGGCTATGGTTTTTCCTGTGGTCATGTATGGATGTGGGAGTTGGACTGTGAAGAAGGCTGAGTGCCGAAGAATTGATGCTTTTGAACTGTGGTGTTGGAGAAGACTTTTTTTTTTTTTTTTTTTTTTTAATTTTATTTTATTTTTAAACTTTACATAACTGTATTAGATTTGCCAGATATCAAAATGAATCCGCCACAGGTATACACGTGTTCCCCATCCTGAACCCTCCTCCCTCCTCCCTCCCCATTCCATCCCTCTGGGTCGTCCCAGTGCACCAGCCCCAAGCATCCAGTATCGTGCGAGTCCCTTGGACTGCAAAGAGATCCAACCAGTGCATTCTGAAGGAGATCAGCCCTGGGATTTCTTTGGAAGGAATGATGCTAAAGCTGAAACTCCAGTACTTTGGCCACCTCATGCAAAGAGTTGACTCATTGGAAAAGACTGATGTTGGGAGGGATTGGGGGCAGGAGGAGAAGGGGACGACGGAGGATGAGATGGCTTGATGGCATCACTGACTCGATGGACGTGAGTCTCAGTGAACTCCGGGAGTTGGTGATGGACAGGGAGGCCTGGCGTGCTGCAATTCATGGGGTCACAAAGAGTCAGACACGACTGAGCGACTGATCTGATCTGACCAAGCGATATCTGTTATAATGGTCTTTGTGAACCCTGAAGTTACAATGGCACAATGACCCAGGAGGCCCCGCGGGCTATTCTCTCTGAGCTGGCGCTCATATTCGGTTCTGCCACTATCATGTTGGTGTTTTCTGGTTACTGTTACATGACACCAAATCTCATCACTATGTGCCCACTACATCGTCTTTGCTGAAAAGTAGGTCCTTTATTCTAAAACAAGTATCCTGTCTGGGTGAATCGAACATCCTATAAGCTCACTTAACATTGCTTTATGAGGCTCTGAAGAAAAGGCAACTTGAAAACTCATCAAGACAAATCATCCTTCTGTTGATCAACTTGCTAATAGTTTATTTCCTCAAGCTACAGTGCAGGATTTGAATGATGGGCTCATGTATTCATTGTGCCAACTATGACTAGAGGCTTGCTGACATCAACTGACTGTCTTTCAATCCACTTGGTTGTTGATGGTGAATGTGTCTGTTGGGTGTTAATATGGGTAAAAGATGTTCACACTTATGCATACTTCTAAAGTCTCAGCATCATGCCTCACTGCAGATGAATTTTCCAATCTTCCAATTGTTTTGCTCACAAACACCTGATCAAACCATTGACTTCCCCCTCTCTTCCCCAACTCTGTATTAGCCACTTTTTTGTGTGTTTGAAAGTGTCCCTAAGTTATAACTGTCCCTTGGAAGCTGTTCCTCTCCCACTTCTGTTTTGTCTTTTAGGGCCACACTTGAGTGGGGCTGAAGGATAGATATAGTCAATCTTTAGCTTGTATTCAGTCTACGAAGTCTGTGTTCTTTGGAAATAAGTACAAGATTTCCCGAAGTATCCACTGATATGTTCCCTATCCCCATTTTAAGGTCCTACACTTTTCAAATCAGGAACATTTGCAGAGAAGTCTGCTCTTTTTTTCCTGAAGATACTTTAATATTTACTTTTATACAGGTTGGCGTTTTAGTCACTAAGTCGTGTCTGACTCTTGTGATCCCATGGACTGAAGCCTGCCAGGCTCCTCTGTCCATGGGATTCTCCAGACAAGAATAAGGTTGACTTGTAACAAATTATTTAAGTTTTTGTCTAAAAGTGACTTTTAAGTAGGCTTAAAGTATATTTTAAATGAGTACAGAGTATATTTTACCTGAGTATAGACTTCTAGGTTGGCAGTTATTAGTTTTTTGTATTTTATAGATACTGTCCTCTGGCTTCCATTGTTTCTGTTAAAAAGTTAACTATTGGTGTTATTTTGGTTTCTTTGAAGAGATAACATTATTGTTAACATCATCTCCAGCTTATTTAGGAAGAGGGCATGGCAACTTATTCCAGAATTCTTGAATCCCCATGGACAGAGAAGCCTCACGGGCTATACTCGGATATGACTAAGTGACTTAGGATGCACATCCAATGTATTTAAGACTTACATTTTTTCTTGGATAACTAACATAAACCTACTTTGTAGCACAGAGAACTCTACTCAATATTATGTAACAACCTAAATGGGAAAATAATTTGAAAAATGTAGATATGTATATGCATAACTGAATTACTTTGCTGTACCCCTGAAACTATCTCAATACTGTTAATCAACTAAACAAAGTTTAAAGAGATTTACATTTTTTTATGTTACCAGCTTTTATATGATGAACCTAAATATAATTTTTGCTGCATTTATCCTGGGTGGGATTCTCAGGTCTTCTTCAATCATTAACTTGAATATTTTAGATAATATTTAGTCATTAACATCTTAATTCTTTCTTGTACTATCACTTTCCTTTATATGGGATTTGAATTATACCTATATTAGACCTTTAACCACATCCCAGGTGGCACAATGGTAAAGAATTCCCCTGCCAATACAGAGAACACAAGAGATGCAAGTTCCATCCTTGCATTAGGAAGATCCCCTGTGGTAGGAAATGGCACTCCAGTTTTCTTGCCTGGGAAATCCCATGGACAGAGGAGCCTGGTGGGCTACAGTCCATGTGATCAGAAAGAGCTGGGCATGACTGAGTACACACACAAACACACACACACACATACATTATCTTATGCTTATCTTACTTTAAGAAAGGTTTTGGTTTTGCTTTTGTTAAGCAGCTAGAACAAAGATGAATCTAATAAGGTGCTGAGGTAATTAAAAACAGGTCAATCTATGGTTACCTCTTTCTCCTAAGGTTTATTTTTAAGGTTCCTAATTGTGTCCCAACTGAAAGTATTGGCCTGCAATTTCTCCCTTCATCCTATGTGTATACCAACAATTCCATGCAGTTTCTCTTTGCCACCATATTTTTGAATCTGCACATAACTTAATAATTAAAGTGCCCCAAATCTTGGTTCTTTTGGTTTTTATTCTCTCCTTTTTCAAACCCTATAATAATTCCTCACTGCTCTGGAAGGTTCCCCAAACATTTGAATACATTTTAAAAAATAGCTTGTCCAGATTTTCTAATGTAAGTGCTAGTCAAAAACAACCTAATCTGCCATTACAGGAAACAGATTGTTGGTAGTATAATGTAACATTTAAAGAATGGGCCTTGGCAGCTAAGATTTCTGAGACTGAGTCCTGGATCTCTTACACAGAAACAGCTCTAACATTATGTTCAAGAGAATAAATGTTGAAGCCAAACTGCATAGGATTTAATCTTGAGTCTCTAAATTGAGTGACCTTGAACAAGTTTCTTAATGTATCTTTGCAATATGAATTCTTATAGAAAGTTGAAAAAGCATTAATTCCTACCTATATCATTGTTGTGCAGAGTAACATGTATAAGCAATTTTAACAATGTCTGGCATAAATGTAGCACTCAACAATGTTAGATTTTTTTTTAAATTTTATTTTATTTTTAAACTTTACATAACTGTATTAGTTTTGCCAAATATCAAAATGAATCCGCCACAGGTATACATGTGTTCCCCATCCTGAACCCTCCTCCCTCCTCCCTCCCCATACCATCCCTCTGGGTCGTCCGAGTGCACCAGCCCCAAGCATCCAGTATCCTGCATCGAACCTGGACTGGCAACTCGTTTCATATATGATATTACACATGTTTCAATGCCATTCTCCCAAATGGATTAAAGATCTAAACGTAAGACCAGAAACTATAAAACTCCTAGAGGAGAACATAGGCAAAACACTCTCTGACATACATCACAGCAGGATCCTCTATGACCCACCTCCCAGAATATTGGAAATAAAAGCAAAAATAAACAAATGGGACCTAATTAAACTTAAAAGCTTCTGCACATCAAAGGAAACTATTAGCAAGGTGAAAAGACAGCCTTCAGAATGGGAGAAGATAATAGCAAATGAAGCAACTGACAAACAACTAATCTCGAGAATATACAAGCAACTCCTACAGCTCAACTCCAAAAAATGTTAGATTTTTCTTTGTGTTCTCTTGGCAAAATGAAGCTAGTATGACCTACTAATAAGGTTGCTTTAAGAAATGGAGGCTTGCTTTCATCTCAGTCTTGAGCGCTAGCTGGCAGCCAAGCATATGCGCTCAGGGATTAGCGGCCGCCATCGACGGTGCTTAGGTTCCTCTGGGCTCGTCTGCACCACTTGCCACACACTCCGCCGTCATAAGCCGCCATCATGGTAAAGCTCGGAAAGGCCGGTAAAAATCAAAGTGACTCCAAGAAAATGGCTCCTCCCCCAAAGGAGGTAGAAGAAGATAGTGAAGATGAGGAAATGTCAGAAGATGAAGACGATGAGAGCAGTGAAGAGGTTGTTATTCTTCAGAAAAAAGGCAAGAAGGCTGCCACAACTCCAGCAAAGAAGATGATGGTTTCACCAACAAAAAAGGTTGCAGTTGCCATACGGGCAAAGAAAGCAGTTTTCACCCCTGGCAAAAAGGCAGCAGCTATGCCAGCCAAGAGGACAGTTACACCTGCCAAAGCAGTGGTAACACCTTGCAAAAAGGGAGGCACCTCAGGCAAAGCATTGGTAGCAACCTCTGGTAAGAAGGGAGCAGCCACCCCAGGCAAGGGAGCAAAGAACAGCAAGAATGCCAAGAAGGAAGACAGTGATGAAGAAGATGAAGATGACAGTGAAGAGGAAGACGATGATGATGAAGACAAGGATGAGCCATCAGTGAGGAAGGCAGCTGCTGCTTTTGGTGCTGCTCCTGCCACAGATGATGAGGATGACGATGATGAGAAGGAGGAGGAGGAGGAGGAGGACAAAGATGACTCTGAAGAAGAACCTATGGAGATTGTGCCAGCCAAAGGAAATAAAGCTCCAGTAAAAGCTGTTCCTGGGAAGGCTAAAAGCACTGCTGAAGATGAAGAGGGTGATGATGATGATGAAGAGGAGGAGGAAGAGGATGACAATGATGAAGAGGAGGAGGAGGAGGAGGAAGAAGAGGAGGAGGAGGAAGAAGAAGAGGAGGAAGAGGAAGAAGAGCCTATCAAAGAAGCACCTGGAAAACGAAAGAAGGAAATGGCCAAACAAAAAGCAGTTCCTGAAGCCAAGAAACAAAAAGTGGAAGGCACAGAACCAACTACTTCTTTCAATCTTTTTGTTGGAAACCTGAACTTCAATAAATCTTCTCCTGAATTGAAAATGGTATCAGTGATCTTTTTGCTAAAAATAATCTTGCTGTTGTCGATGTCAGAATTGGTGTATCTAGGAAGTTTGGCTATGTGGATTTTGAATCTGCCGAAGACCTGGAAAAAGCCTTGGAACTCACTGGTTTAAAAGTCTTTGGCACTGAAATTAAACTGGAAAAACCAAAGGAAAAAGACAGTAAGAAAGATCGAGATGCAAGAACACTTTTGGCTAAAAATCTGCCTTACAAAGTTACTCAGGATGAATTAAAAAGTGTTTGAAGATGCTGTGGAGATCAGATTAGTCAGCAAGGATGGAAGGAGTAAAGGGATTGCTTATATTGAATTTAAGACAGAAGCTGAGGCAGAAAAAACCTTGAAAAAGAAAAGCAGGGAACAGAGATAGATGGGCGATCCATTTCTCTGTACTACACTGGAGAGAAAGGTCAAAGTCAAGACCATAGAGGTGGAAAGAATAGCACTTGGAGTGGTGAATCAAAAACCCTGGTTTTAAGCAACTTCTTCTATAGTGCAACAGAACATATTCTTCAGGAAGTATTTGTGAAGGCAACTCATACCAAGGTGCCCCAGAACCAAAATGGCAAATCTAAAGGGTATGCATTTATAGAATTTGCTTCATTTGAAAATGCTAAAGAAGCTTTAAATTCATGTAATAAAAGAGAAATTGACGGCAGAGCCATCAGAGTGGAGTTGCAAGGACCCAGGGGATCACCTAATGCAAGAAGCCAGCCATCCAAAACTCTCTTTGTCAAAGGTCTCTCTGAGGATACCACAGAAGAGACGTTAAAGGAGTTGTTTGATGGCTCTATTCGAGCAAGGATAGTCACCGACCGGGAGACTGGATCCTCCAAAGGGTTTGGTTTTGTAGACTTCAACAGCAAGGAAGATGCCAAAGCTGCCAAGGAGGCCATGGAAGATGGTGAAATTGATGGAAACAAAGTCACTTTGGGCTGGGCCAAACCTAAGGGTGAAGGTGGCTTTGGAGGCTGAGGTGGTGGCAGAGGTGGCCAAGGTGGCTTTGGTGGCAGAGGCCAGGGAGGCTTTGGAGGGTGAGGAGGCTTCCAAGGAGGCAGAGGAAGAGAAGGAGACCACAAGCCACAAGGAAAGAAGACGAAGTTTGAATAGTTTCTTCTATCCCTGTCTTTCCCTCTTCCATTTAAAAGAAAGGACTCTGGGGTTTTAACTGTTACCTGATCAATGCCAGAGCCTTCTGAGGAAATTCCAAGACAGTATACAGCCCTGTGGTCTACTTGGAAATCCGTATAGATAACATTTCAAGGGAGATAACACTGTTGGTGTTGACTGGATATTCGTATAAATTTTTTAAAGAGATGAGTGATAGAGCTAACCCTTATCTGTAAGTTTTGAATTTATATTGTTTCTTCCCATGTACAAAACCATTTTTCTCCTATGGAGTTGTTTTTTTTGTTGTTGTTGTTGTTGTTGTTGTTGTTTTTTTGCGTTAGGGGGTGTAAAGGAAAGCAGAATGTTTTATCATGATTTTTGCTTCAGCAATTTTGGGACAGATTAAAAGTCCTAGAACTCTGGGGGAAAAAAAAAAAAGAAATGGAGGCTTTAATATAAACAAAATTATTTTGCTAGTGCTTAGTACACAATAAATACTCATATATTAGTATGTGAATAGTAAATGAATGAAGAATATATAGTAAATTAATGAATTAAGAAAAGGCTTTCCCTCTGTAGTATCTTTTAATTCTCTTCTGTTTTAGTAGATCACCTTATCAAGTTCAGCGTTAAATAAGAACTGATGGATGCACAGATATTTGTTTTTGAGATGATTAGATGTCATGAAAATCAAATTAGAAACACTCAGAATTGAGTGATCTTTCTCTGCACATTGGAAGTCACATCTCCATAACCACATGATTGATCATTCATGATTTAAACAGAAATTGTGTTTGATATTCATGTCAAAGGTCAGAGAACAAGAGGCAATAATAATATTTTAAAGAAATTATTTGAAAGAGCTTTCAAATTTTTATGCATTTAGTCATTTCATTATTTCTCTTAATATTGGAAATGCAATTTTTAAGTAAAAACTGTTAAAGATTTTAGTAGTCATGATTAGAGATTACTTGATAAAAGGATTTGGTTATACAATTTTCAATCTGGTTTCACAATGAATATAACTAAAGAATACTAAATAATATGGATAATATGAATAATGGACTGGTATGAACACAGAAGAAGGACTTATATTTGAGCCTATGTTTTCCAAGAATTTTATTAGTCCTTGCAGAAACACTTATCAAATGTGCAAGCAATTACTCTCTGAAAAAATAATAATAGATTTCATAGGCTGAACATCTCCCTTAACTCTAAAAACAAATGACATGTAATAATGAATTTTCGACCTTTACATTTAGGGTCAGAAAAAACTTATATTAAATTATACATTTCTTCCATTCATTAAAAATTAAAAAAAATAAAAGCAATAACACACAACTTTTAATTTCAGAATATTTAACACAGAATTTAGAAGACACGTGTTGGAAAAGAAATTAACTTATTACTAGAATTTTGTATTTGTTCTTAGATGTAACCGACAAGTAGAAGTCACACAATGGGAAAGTTTAAAATTTATAATATTTCAGATATATAAAAAAGAGAACAGTTTAACAACCATTCATATGCCCCTCTTCTTAGCTTATACAAATATATGCAGAGTTAAACATTCTTATGTGGCCCTAATCAATTTCATTCCCCTTTTTACATATCCTGCTCCTACCAGAGCTCATCAATCTCTTAAATTTGGTGTTTTTCATTTTCATGCATGCCTTTATATGTTTATTTCACATCTTTATATCCATAAACATGATCTAGTATTTTGCATACTTTTAACTTTTATGTAAATGTAATAATGTCTTTTCCATTATGCCATTTATTGTTGGGTTCCTCATGTAGAGTTTGGAAGTCACCATTCTGTCCTAACAAGTGGAAAGCTGAACAGATTGACAAAATCAACAACTCTTCATGAATCCATAACAAAGAAAATGAAACAAGGCAAACTGCTGACACAAGAAGAGACAGATGAATACAGAGAATAACAATTTACTAGAGCAGAAACCTCCTAAGAAACCAGGGCCAGGAGAAAACCTGATCAATGTGAACAAGGCGAAGAGTTAAAAACTCCAGAGCACCCAATCATTGGGTGGTACCACAGTTTTGTGGGATTTACCTCTGGGTTTAGTCATGTTTCCTTGGTAATAATGGGGAAAAATACTTCCAACTAGAGGAGGATAATGGGAATCCTTTTGAAATAAACCAGAGCACTCTGTTCTTAATACAGCCTGCCCTCAAAGGAAACTAGTTAACCAGAGCCTGGCCTGCTGGCGTATTTTTGTTGTTGTTTTTGTTCAGTCGCTATATCCAATTTTTTGTGACTTCATGGACTGCAGCATGCCAGGCTCCTCTGTCCTCCATTTCTCTCCCAGGGTTTGCTCAAATTCATGCCCATTGAGTCAGTGATGCCATTCAACCATCTCATCCTCTGCCAAACTCCTTCTCCTTTTGCCTTCAATCTTTCCCAGCATCAGTCTTTTCCAATGAGTCGGCTCTTCACATCAAATGAAAAAAGTATTAGAGCTTCAGTCCTTCCAATGAATATTCAGGGTTAATTTTCATTAGGACTGGCAGGTTTGATGTCCTTGCTGTCCAAGGGACTCTCAAGAGTCTTCTCTAGCACCACATTAGAAAGCATCAATTCTTTGGTGCTCAGCCTTCTTTATGGTCCAACTCTCACTTCCATACATGACTACTGGAAAAACCATTGACTAGATGGACTTTGTTGGCAAAGTGATGTCTCTGCTTCTTTAATATGCTGTCTAAGTTTGTCATGGCTTTCCTTCCAAAGAGCAATGCTGGTGTATTATCAGAAGCTAACTGACTTGAGGGAAGGGAGATTATCCAACTCTCATCCACCTAGTCATCTGGTCCGTAAGGGAGTGGGGCAGATATCTGAAAAACATTTGCAACATTCACAGTTCAAAAGAATGGGCTTACTAAAAGACTAAGACCTAATCATAAGACTATAAAATGCCTCCTGGCCTTCCAACCTCCATCTTAACTCCACATTACTAAAGGTCTATTACAGCAGTTGTTTTCATCTGGCATATATCATGTTCAGCTATCCAGAAAAAATTACAAGTATACCAAAAGTCAAAAATAAAAGAAATTAAAGACATCAGGAACAAGCATGGCAGAGATGTAGGAATCATCCGATTGGGAATTTAAAACAGCTATGATTAATATGTTAAGGCTCTAATGAATCAAGTAGAAAGAATGCAGAAAAAGATAGGCAATGTAAGCAGAGAGATGAAAACCTTAAGAAAGAACTGAAAAAAAAAAAAAACTAGATATAAAAAACACTATACTAGAGATGAACAGTGCCTTTGATGGGCTTATTAGACATGGCTGAGGAAATAATTTCTGAGTTAAGGATATCCCCATAAAAACTTCCTGAGTGGAAAGGCAATGAGAAGAAATATTGAAAAGAAAAAAAAATAGAGTATCCAAGGATGATGTGACAAATATGAGTAGTGGAAATGCCATAAGGAGACAGGAGGAAAGAAGGAAAGAGAAGAAATATTTGAACCAATAATGACTCAGAACTTCACCAAATTAATGTCAAAAACATTATGGTTTTTATTTTAATCAATAAACTTACATGATTTATCCATGTTAATGAATATAGTTCTATATAATTTACTTTCATAGCTATATATTTCATTGTATAAATATATGATAAATTAGTAAATTTATTTTCCTGCTGATGGTAATAGCTTCCAATTATTTGCTTCCGTAAATGTGACAATAAACATCCTTCTTAATATCATTGTGCATACATATGACATAGGGCAGTGCTTATGAACAAAATTTTCTGTGATGAGGAAGTTTTCTATATGAATGTTGTTCAAAGTAGTGAGCACTTAAAATTTGGCAAGTGTGGCAGAGTAACTGATTTTTTACTTTAAATTCAATAAATACGAATTTAAATAGCCACAAATGTCTAGTGATAATATTTGGAAGTTTACTAAGAAGTACTATGCTATAGAAGTTGAATATTAGAGAAGTGCTATGCTGCTAAGATTGCCGGGAGAAATATCAATAACCTCAGATATGCAGATGACACCACCCTTATGGCAGAAAGTGAAGAGGAACTCAAAAGCCTCTTGATAAAAGTGAAAGTGGAGACTGAAAAAGTTGGCTTAAAGCTCAACATTCAGAAAACGAAGATCATGGCATCTGGTCCCACCACTTCATGGGAAATAGATGGGGAAACAGTGTCAGATTTTATTTTTCTGGGCTCCAAAATCACTACAGATGATGATTGCAGCCATGAAATTAAAAGACGCTTACTCCTTGGAAGGAAAGTTATGACCAACCTGGATAGCATATTCAAAAGCACAGAGACATTACTTTTTCAACAAAGGTCTGTCTAGTCAAGGCTATGGTTTTTCCAGTGGTCATGTATGGATGTGAGAGTTGGACTGTGAAGAAGGCTGAGCACCGAAGAATTGATGCTTTTGAACTGTGGTGTTGGAGAAGACTCTTGAGAGTCCCTTGGACTGCAAGGAGAGCCAACCAGTCCATTCTGAAGGAGATCAGCCCTGGGATTTCTTTGGAAGGAATGATGCTAAAGCTGAAACTCCAGTACTTTGGCCACCTCATGCAAAGAGTTGACTCATTGGAAAAGACACTGATGTTGGGAGGGATTGGGGGCAGGAGGAGAAGCGGACGACAGAGGATAAGATGGCTGGATGGCATCACTGACTTGATGGATGTGAGTCTCAGTGAACTCCGGGAGTTGGTAATGGACAGGGAGGCCTGGCGTGCTGCGATTCATGGGGTCACAAAGAGTGGGACATGACTGAGCGACTGATCTGATCTGATGCTGCTAAAATTGCTATCATTGTATCAGAGATATATTCATTTTCAACTTTACTATTTCATATTGCATGAAAAATATTCAAACAGTTCAAATTCTCTTCAGCACAGATAAGAAATCGGTTTTATTTTTATATCTTAATGAACTTTTGTTACTGTCAGTCAAAATAATGAGTTCACAATTGCTTATCTTTATTTTTTCCTTTTCAGAGGAGAGAAGAGGCATTGTATTTTCTGATTACCAGTGAGATTAAGCATTAATTTTTATGACTTTTAGCTATTTGGCTTTCTCTTCTGTGAATTATCAACTCATATAATTTCTCCATTGATTTTTCTACTGGTTTATGTTTTTCTCACTGGTTTCTGATTGTCCTTCATATATTGTTGAAATGAACCTTTCTTTGGTTGCATTGCCAAGCTCTTCTCCACTTTTATTTCTGCTTGTGTTTCTTCTAATTATATATTTAAGACTCAGAAAATTAAAGTAGTTAAATATATTAGAATTCTCATATGGTTTTGCTTTTGAGATATTAAGACATTTTCCTAATTCAAGCTCTATATTTTATTATAAAATTAAAGAAATACATAATAAGAGAAATCTAATTTTATTTTTATATATGTGGAAAACATTAGTCTCAATACTATTTATTCCACTGTGTTCCCCTTGATTTTGCAAAGCTGTCTTTCTCACATATCACGTTATCAAATATTGATTTACTTCTGACCCCTTAGTGTATTTTTCTTTTCTTATACAAATATTATATATTAATTGCACTGTTTTTATAATTCAAGAAAATTCCTCCTTCTTGTTCTTCTTAAAAGCTGTCTTGACAGAGTATATCATGTAGGGACTCCTTTTTAAACCATTTTATGTATCTTTGTATAAATATATACAAAAATATAGCTGTATATATTTATATACAGCTTGGGTGGACTTTGAGTTCCAAGCATCTCTGTGCCATGGGACCCAGCTTTGTCCAGAAACAGGAAACCAGAAGCAACCTCTAAACAAGAACTTACCAGTGCAGAATTATGAAAGACCAGATCCATTGTCTTAGAAAGGGACACCTTTGAGTTAGCTTTACTCTGAGTTCTTATGGAACCAGACTAAATCAATTCATCATGGCAGTCTGTCTAAAATCACATCCTGCCTGGCTCCCTCCTTGTCCCTCTCTTGGTTTCCTCATTCTCTTACTAGTTTTGGTACACTTTCTTTAAAAATCCTTTGCACAAGCATGGTTATTTTAGAGGCTGCTTCTGAAGAACCCAGCTTCCCTGGTGGCTCAGAGGGTAAAGACTCCACCTACAATGCGGGGGACCTGGGTTCGATCCCTGGGTTTGGAGGATACCCTGGAGAAGGGAACAGCTACTCACTCCAGTATTCTGGTCTGGAGAATTCCATAGAGAGAGGAGACTGGCAGGCTACAGTCCATGGGGTCACAAAGAGTCGGACATGACTGAGGGACTCTTAGTTTCTGAAGAATCAAATTGAAAACAGTAGCAGTTAGCCCTTTGTTCTTTTGGGTACTAATATGAAGCTTGTCTAGCTTCACTCTCTCATACAACTATGCACGAGCATATACACAAATGTGAATTAGTTGGGATTTTTAATAGAAAAAGATCAAATTTTCAGATTATCACTTTTCATACGGCATCTTTGTGTTCATACACCTGCATCTCTCCCATTTTTCAGTTCTACCATAATTATTCAATATAAATTTTTTTACATAAAAGTTATGCACATCTTTATTACATTTATTCTTAGACATCATATATATATATATATATATATTTTTTTTTTTTTTTGCTATTTCCAAAGACGTTTTGTTGCTAATTTAAAGCAATTGAATTTGTGGCAATCTAATATTTCCTGGTGGCTCAGTGGTAAAGAATTTGCCCGCCAATGCAGGAGAGGTGGGTTCAATTCCTGGGTTGGGAAGATCCCTGGAGAAGGAAATGGCAACCCACTCTAGTATTCTTGCCTAGAGAATCTCATGGACAGAGGAGCCTAGTGGGCTACAGTCCATGGGGTCACAAGAGTCAGACACAATTTAGCAACTGAACAACAACAGATATTTACCAACATTGCTAAACTTCCTTACTCTATAATTCTCTTTTGTCTTTTTGGTTTTCTAAGTAGACCATCATATAATCTAAGGATGACAATTTATTTTTCTCTTAAATTTAGTTTATTCCTGTGACTTTTCTTATAACTATAGAATATTGATAGCACTGCTGCTGCTGCTGCTAAGTCGCTTCAGTCGTGTCCGACTCTGTGCAACCCCATAGATGGCAGCCCACCAGGCTCCCCTGTCTCTGGGATTCTCCAGGCAAGAACACTGGAGTGGGTTGCCATTTCCTTCTCCAATGCATGAAAGGGATAGATTTGATAAGACCTCATAAATTAAAAAGAAAATTGATATTTATCACTTATTCTACACATATTTCTGATATTTTAGAGTGCTATCAATAAAGTACAGAAAAACTTCCCTGTCAGGGAAGTTTATTTATAATTCTGTTTTTGCATAATGCAAGTTGCAATACTAAATAAAATAAATAATACCTTAGTCTATAATTCCTTAGTAGATTAAAAATATGTGTTCATGATACACCTTTTTTATTCTTAATTCAGATTTTTATAAAATATCATTTCACCTAATATTGATATGACTACATGAGGTTTTTCATGTATGTTTAGTATTTGCATAGGAATATTTTTCAAGATTTGGGCCATCTCATATAAATAATCAAGAATCATTTAAAAACAATTATAGTCTTTCAAGTTTAACCTTTTATTTGGAGAGTTTTTACAGTTAGATTATCTAAATATTTGAAAGTATTTTCAAGCTTCTTATGTTTTCTATTACATTTTTTCCTGCATTACCATCTAAGATGTTATGCATTTAATTTTTAACATTTTATTGATTACCCTTAAAACTTACAAGGCTGCAGTTATTTGAAAGGCTAAAATTATCTGTATCTTTACACTATAAATATTTTAAGAATTTTTGAAATTTTCCATTTCAATTTGTGTTTTAAATATTATGGATGTTCAGTATTTTATTTCTATCATTTTCTTCTAAATTAAAACTTAATATTATTGCTTATATAGCTGATGCATATTTATAATGTAAATTTGTAGGTTTCATATTTTCTTCTGCATCTTATATTCAAAATTTGGTTTCCATTTCCTATTTTAACTGACACTCTTTAAGGGACCATAGATGTAAATATATTAGTGATAACAATCTTTTGTTGTTTTTGTTCTGAAAGTATCATGATACCTAACAGTCATTCATGGTGAAAATATTCTTAGTCATGGTATTTTTTTCCTCACAACATAGAAGATATTCCAATCTCTTTGTGATTTCATTTATAACTTGGAAACCTCTTTATCAAGGTAATTGGATTTCTTTTTGCATAAAAAGGTATTTATTTAGTTTTGAGAGTTAAATAAATTACAGTTTAAGTTTTTTCACTCTTAAAACAGCTTAGGTAATTCTTACACAAAAAGAGGACAAGGTATGGAAAGTATAAAATCACAAATGTTTTCACTCATTACAGATGACTTTATATAATTTCACCACTTATGAATTATCAGGACATCTATAAATTGTGAAAATTATTTTCCTATCTTATTTCCAAATATTATGTATTTTCTGTTTACTTTTGGAAACTGTGAATATACCAGATCACATATTTCATATTTATTTAGTTATGCCAAGATGCTATAATAGGAGTTTAAAAAGTATTTGTTACACATCCCAACAAAGGCATAACAAAACTTAACACCAACATTAGTTATGCCCTTGTTTCTTTTCAAAGGAGATCACCTTTTCAGAGGCAAAAGTATATTTCTCCATATTGACATAGAGAAATATCAATAATGTCAAATGTATTTTTCTCAACTTTACAACAACCCTCCCCTTTGGCAAACATCAATCTATTCTCTGAATCTGTGAGTTTGATTTTGTTTTGTTTGTCATTTGTTTTTTTATTTTTAAGATTTCTGATAGTTCTATTTGTTTATTTTTGCTTTTGTTTTTGAAGTCAGACCCAAAAATTCATGGCCAATACCCATGTCAAAGAGCTTACCACCTATGTTTTCCTCTAGGAGTTATATGGTTTCAGGTATTACACTCAAGTAATTAACCTATTTGGAGTGAATTTTTCTGTACTGTTTAAGAGTGTTGTCTAGTTCAGTGTTTTGCATGTGGTTGTAGAGTGTAATCAACACCATTTATTGAAGATACAGTCCTTCCCCATTATAAATTCTTGCCTCCTTTATCATAAATTAATTGACCACATATGCCTAGGTTTATTTCTGGGCTGTCTATTCTGTTCCATTGAGGTATGTGCCTGCTTTTATGTAAATACCACACTATTCGGATTACTACAGTTTTTTTTCTAATTTTTAAAAATTAATTTATGTATTTTAATTGGAGGCTAATTACTTTACAATATTACAGTGGTTTTTGCCATATATTGACATGAATCAGCCATGGGTGTACACGTGTCCCCCATTCTGAACACCCTCCCACCTCCCTTCCCATCCCATCCCTCAGGGTTTTCCCAGTGCACCGGCTCTGAGTGCCCTGTTTCATGCATCAAACTTGGACTGGTGATCTATTCATATGTGGCAATATGCATGTTTCAATGCTATTCTCTCAAATCATCCTACCCTCGCTTTCTCCCACAGAGTCCAAAAGTCTGTTCTTTATATCTGTGTCTCTTTTGCTGTCTCTCATATAGGGTCATCATTACCATCTTTCTAAATTCCATATATATGTATTAATATACTGTATTGGTGCTTTTCTTTTTAATACAGTTCAAAATCTCTAGTTTTCGTCTCTCTGAAGATTGATTTGGTAGTTTCATTTTTTTTTTCTGCAAAATATCATTGGAATTTTGATAGGGATTTAGTGAATCTGTAGATTGCTTTGAGTAGTACAATCATTTTAACTATTTTAATTCTCCAATCCATGAGCATGAACTACCTTTCCATTTATTTGTATCTTCTCCAATGTCTTTCATCAATGTTGTTACAATTTTCAGTGTATAGATCTTTCACCTCTTTGGTTAAATTTATTCCTAGGAATTTTATTCTTTGTAAAATGCAATCATGTATTGGACTGTTTTCTTAATTTTTGTTTCTGATAGTTGATATCAGTGCATAGAAATGCAACAGGTTTTTGTATATAAATATTGTATCATGCAACTTTTCTGAATTCATGTATCAATTCTAAAAGTTTTTTGGTGAAGCCTTCAGGGTATTCTATATATAAAATCCTGTTATCTGCAAATAGGGGAAGTCTCACCTGGGCCTCTAGCAGGTTAGCTAGGGAGTGCTGTGATTACATGCTCCTGCTAGTGCTTGCAAAGTAGAGGGAGAACATAAAACTGGCATCTGACAGTGCTTCTGCTCCCAGTGAGAATCCCAGCGGGCTCCTACCCCACCAGCAGATTCTTCAAAGTTAGCAAATGAGTCTTTTTCCTATACAGTCTAAATGCTTTTCTGCTCCTTTTGTGTTGGGTTCCTGTGTTCGTCTGCAATTTAAGCCCCTTAAGAGCAGAATTTCTGTTCCTTATAGACTTTGGGTCTCCAGGATAAAAGCCCTGTTGGTTTTCAAAGCCAGATGTTTGGGGAATTGTGTTTCCATTTCAGGCCTCAAATGTTCAAGTGTCTGAGGCAGGACATGAACGCCTCACTCCTCAGGGAGTAGCTCTGTAACTGTGAGATCCCTTCCTATTGTGACAGTGAGATCATGTCTCTGCCTTTCCTCATTGTGGTCCTTTTATTTTCTATTGTGGAAAACTAATTTTCAGATCCACAAAGAGGAAAGTGTTCCCCATGTAGCCCAGATTTGGTGTGTCCACAGGTGGAGGTGATCAGTGTGTTCTCTCATTTGATGGTGTAGCTCTCTTTACAGGCACTGCATTTGTTGCTTCCTGGTATCTCAGACACATTACACCCCTGGAGTAGTATTTTTTTTTAAAGTTTCTTCCCTTGATTTAGGATGTTCTAATGGCAGAAAGTGAAGAGAAACTAAAGAGCCTCTTGATAAGGGGGAAAGAGGAGACTGAAAAAGCTGGCTTGAAACTCGACATTCAAAAAACTATGATCATGGCACATCACTTCATGCCAAATAGATAGGGAAAAAGTAGAAACAGTGACAGATTTTATTTTCTTGGGCTCCAAAATCACTGCAGATGGTGACTACAGCCATGGAATTAAAAGACACTTGCTCCTTGGAAGGAAAGCTATGACAAATATAGTATGTACATTAAAAAGCAGAGACATCACTTTGCTGATGAAGATCCACAGAGTCAAACTTATGGTTTTTCCAGTAGTTATGCATGGATGTGAGAGTTGGATCATAAAGAAGGCTGAGCACCAAAGAACTGATGCTTTCAAATTGTGGTGCTGGAGAAGACTCCTGAGAGTCCCTTGGACTGTAAGGAGATCAATAATCAATCCTAAAGGAAATCAACTCTGAATGTTCATTAGAAGGACTAATGCTGAATCTCCAATATTTTAGTCACATGATGTGAACAGCCAATTCACTGGGAAAGACCGATGCTGGGAAAGATTGAAGGCAAAAGGAGAAAGGGATGAAAGAGGATGTGATGGTTAGATAGTATCACTGAGTCAATGGACGTGAGTTTGAAAAAACTCCAGGAGGTAGTGGAAGACAGCGGAGCATGGTACGCTGCAGTCCATGAAGTTGCAAAGAGCTGGACACGATTTAGTGACTGAAGAGCAACGACAGAAGGTGAAGGTAATATTAAAGGCAATCTCAAGTCTTTGTAAGAATGGCATTTTTGTTATTCACTTTATTCCTTTCCTCAAATAATTAGCCAGTTTAATCAGAATTCAGTCTTCTTTTCTTTGCAAGGTCATTTCCCCCATGGTCTATCATTTTAATCAAGTTGTAAGCCTCTGAAAACCTTACGTATAAAAGGCATTACAGATGGTGCTCTTCACGGCACATACTCACAAGCTAGATATTTCTTCTAGCTTATCGAATGCCTGTTTATTTCAAATAAGGAAAGCTCCACTCTTTGCAACCCCATGGACTGTAGCCTGCCAGGCTCCTCTGTCCATGGAATTTTCCAGGCAAGAAGACTGAAATGGGAACCCAGGTCTGTTGAGTCTCCTGCATTGGCAGGCAGATTCTTTATACTGCACCACCTGGAAAACCTACAAGGGAAGCTCACTGCCTGCCTATTCTTCTTTCTTCTCTCCATCCCTCCCTCCTTTTCTTCCTTTTCTCTCCTCCTCAATATCACTCACTCTTTTCCTACCTCTCTCTCTCTCTCCCATTTAACTCCTGGGGTGTTTTACATTCTTCTGAGTTCAGCTATGCTTCTAAGGAAATTTTAAAAATATATTTCATCAACATTTATTGTAGAGTTTTCAATATACCTAGTTTACCATGTTGTTAGAAACAAAGGAACTCAAGAGACATTTCTAGGTACTTGGTTTCAGAAGAACAAAAAAGAACTGAGGAAAAAGTAAGCACTTCACCCAGTTTGTCACAATTATGTACTTGAATTATCTGATTATTCAAATGTAAATAAAAAACTTATTTAGTTTCATAACATGAGGGAAAGGTGAAAAGCTAGTGTGGATTTTTCTTAATGCTTAAAGTATTTCATCCATGACCTCTTTTCAACAATTCCAGATAATTCAACTCTGAAATTTTCCTCTTCTATGCATTTGTTATAAAATACAATACTCTTCTTACAAAAAACCACCTTAATTTATAAAGGAAGGCAATATTCCTTGTATTTGGAGTATCTGTGATTGTATGACAGTACACAAAGCCCCAGATCAGAGTTATAACAAGTACAATGCAAGCAGAAATGGCTGAGGTTAATTTTTTAACGACGAAGTTTCTTCATATTGTATTACTTTAAAAATTACATTTATTACCAACCATCAAGATAAAACTGACAACTATAATAAAGAGCTAATATAAGAGATGTACTGAGAACAGCACTCCATATCTCTCTGTACACATAATTCAATTCTAAAAATTGAATTGTAACCTTACTCTAGCTTTTTCTAAAGCAGAAAAACATACATAAACCCTGATGTTGTCCCTAAATCATTGTACATTTTTAAAGTGCTTTGAAGTTAACCAAGTACTTTTACCTCAATGATCTCATTTGATTTGATTCTCAGATTATCTTTGTGATATAGACAAATGGAGATATTGTTATCATTTCTACAAATGAGAGACCTGAACTTTAGAAATGTGGTTAAGCCCTTAGAGTCTCTTATTTCTGTACTGAGGATGAGGAAAGAAGTCTTGTTGTCACTGTTTGCCTTCTACTACAGAACAGCAGACAGCTACAACTCAAGTGTCTATGCTTTCAGGCTTATTCTGCAGGGGTATAATAAAAAGATCACAATACAGTAACTCTAAGAGGAATGTGTGTTCTTCAGTATAATTCTACAAACAATCAACAAAATAAATACACTGTTACGCTACTGATTTGGGTTTGAGAAATCATGTTGTAAGCCAGAAAGCTTTCCATTATGATCAGGGTTAACTATAACAACTAACACAATGGCAATTTTTGGACTACTATTAATTTTGCTATTGATATATTGCATTTTTAATCTTTACCTAAAATAATTAAAAGTGTCTACAAAGAGAAGAAATTAAAAATTACAATATGATGATCATAAAAAAAAATTCTAGTTCAAATAGTACTAACACTTTGTCCCCTAGTCTTTCTCTTATTTCTGTATATTTGGCCATTCTGTTACCAGTAAAGCACTGATATAAGGTTTTCTATCACTAAAGCTATTTCACATTGTGGGGTCCTAAGCAGATTATTAATAAGATAAATAAAATGGTACCATGGTTCCTATGTCTCATACATTACTGTGAACTAAGCCATAAGTTATAATCACTCCAAATTGTGCATTAGATATTAATATCCCTAATGATAAACATTTTATAGAAAACAACATAAATTCTTTATCTCGCAATGTTTGATAAGAATACATAATGAAACAAAGTGTGGAAACAGATTACAATTATCTTTTCTCTTTACTAACATGCAAACAAATAATAAACCATATATCAATGTTGGTAAAATACATACAAAATTTTATGTAGGGATTATTAATTAGAAAAACATACACGTATGGGTACTATATATGTGTAGGAGCACATAAATGACAAATACATTAGACTACTATTAGTTGGATTTCACTATATATAATTGTAAAAGTGAAAAAATTGTAGTGGGTAGATAATTTGGTTAAACTAAAGCTGTGAAAAAGAATGCAAATACCTACTACATTATCTAGCCATTTCATCCCAAGGTAATAGCCAAGAAAAATGGAAAAGCATGCCCTGAAGAAAGGAATGGCAACCCACTCCAGTATTCTTGTCTAGAGAATTCCATGAACAGAGGAGCCTGGTGGGCTACAGTCCAGTCTGTGAAGTCACCAAGAGTTGGATATGATGGAGTGACTTTCACTTTCACTTTCATATACATATAAGGACTTGTACATGAATAATATATCAGCTCTATTTATAGTGGCCCCATCCTGGAAATAATCAAGAGGTTGTCAAGTGGAGAATAAATAAAAGAATTGTAGCATATCCACACAATGGAATGTTACTCACCAACAAAAATGAATGAATTATTAATACAGACACCAGCAAAGATGAATTTCAATATAATTATGCCAAGTGGAAGAGCAAAATATTAATACAGAGAATAGCAAAAATGAATTTCAAAACAATTATGCCAAGAAGCAGAAAAAACATGTAAGTACTACATGATATCAATTATATAAACTCTGAAAAATGCAGCCTAATCTATAGTGACAGCAGATCAGTTGTTGCCAAAATCAGTGCTAGAGATGAAGGAGGAGTGGAAACAGAAAGAATGAAGGGAAGTTTCCAAAGGGTCCTGAGGAAACTGCTGTGTCTAATGGATATATTCATCATTTGGAAGTAAGTGATGATTTCAATTTATATACTTGGGTAAAAATGTATTGAACTGGTATTCTAAGTATATTCAGTTTTATATATGTCAGTAACATCTCAATAAAGTTGTTTAAAAAATTATAGAACCAAGCTCAAATACCACTCCCTTCCATCCACTTCTAAGATAGAATTATTCCAGAAGCGCTTATTCCACCTTTGTGCTCTGAAGGAAGCAGGCAACATGCAAGAAATTGTGAAACCACCATGTTGTAGGGAAGCCCAACCTAGCCATATGGAGAAGCCATGTGGAGGAGACAGAGATATCTGACCAGCCCTGAACTCTTCTAGACATTTCAATCACATTAAAGACATGTTAGCTGGGGCTTCCTTGGTGAGTCCAGTCATTAATAATCCACTTGCCAGTTCAGGGAACATGGGTTCAATCCCTTGTCCAGGAAGATCCCACAGGTTGCAAGGTAACTAAGCCTTTGTGCCACAACTACTAAGCCTGTGCTCTAGAGAAGCCAACAAGAGAAGTCACTGCAATGAGAAGCCCGTGGCTCTCAACTAGAGGGGAACACCAGCTTGCAGCAACTAGAGAAAGCCCATGCCCAGCAACAAAGACCCAGCACAGCCAAAAATAAATAAATATTTTAAAAAGAAAAGGAAAAGGACACATGAGTAGAAGCCATCCTGAAAATTTCAGCTCTCTGTATCAGCAGGGTCAACCCACAGGGAATAAAGAATACCTGTCCTTAGTCATCACCATCCAATACAGCGTAAGTGTTTGATATTAAGCTTTTGATTGCCAAGGCATCCATTTCAAAATATATCTAACTTAAATAAATAAGTATCCAGCTGTGTTTCATGGCTACTAGCAAAACAACCAGATAAGGAGCTAGGCTCTTGCAGAAAGCCTTGGGTAACCTGGATAACGCACCTTGAGTAATCCCGCTTCTTCCTTCCTAAGCCCTAATTCCCATTCTTATGCTTTAAATCAGTCAATAAAAAGTAAACTTACAAAACCCTAGACACTCCATCCTTGGGTCTTAATAAAGTTCCAGGTTCATATTCTCTCTCTCTGCCCTTAACCTCAGCTGTATGGCCTTCAGACATTTCAAGTACCCTCCAGAACAAGAAGAGTACTAAATCTTGTACTTCACAATTCCTGATGCTTTTTGCTGAAATGTGTTTGGCAATCATAAGAACTACAAGGGCAAGTCCAGTCACAGCACTGAATACAGTGAGAGAAATATCTCTGGGGACTCGATACAAGTACACTGACCTTGGCCCAGACAGCACCACTATCAACATGCTGGGATTGAAACAACACCTACATTTAAGAAACAAAAGACACCATAAATGATAATAGTAAAATAGATAGCTAGTGAGAAGTTGCTATATAACACAGGGAGCCAAGCCTGGTACTCGGTGATGACAGAGGGGTGGGAAGGTGAGAGGAGATGGAGATTCAAGAGGGAAGTAATGTATGTATAATTATGGGTAAATTGCATAGTTGTATGGCATAAACCAACACAATATTATAAACCAATTTTCCTCCAATCAAAGAATAAATAAAATTAATTTTAAAAGGAAAAAAGTGATAATTGTTGTTTTAAGAACCACAACCACCCCTGTCCAAAAAAGATAAAAAAAATTCTCTTCAGCTATATTTTTAGTGTAATTAACTAAAATATGTGATGTTAATATAACAAATAAAATTTTTATTTTGATATTATAAAAACAGAATTACATTTTAAGCATTTTTTAACTCCAGGTTAAAATACATCTTAAAAACATTCTTTTATGAATTAAATATTTTAAACATTTGCTTTTTTAATGTTCTGACATTATTACTGGAACTCTGATATTTCTTATCTGAACTCTTTATGGTAGCAAATTCTTGATTTTATAAGGACATCATCAATTATATAATTAGGAATAAAATTGGTTTGCAACTTCTATTAGTGCCATTATATAATGTTAAAGCAGGCTGTATTTAACTTCAGCTGGATTTTAAGATGAATAAAATTAGCAGTTTATAAGTAAAGTGGCATCCAGTTGCCTAAAGAAAAGAAGAGTCTGAACTGCTTGATGAAAACCAGCTTTCCCTGTAACTAGCAATCCTGAGCAAATGAAAAGACAGGGTCAGATATTTAAAATATAATTTAAAATCATTTACAACCGTGTTGATGGAAATCCACTAAGTTCTGTGGAAGTCTAAGAAATCCTGCTGCTGCTGCTAAGTCACTTCAGTTGTGCCCAACTCTGTGCGACCTCATAGACGGCAGCCCACCAGGCTCTATTGTCCATGAGATTCTCCAGGCAAGAATACTGAAGTGGGTGGCCATTTCCTTCTCCAATGCATGCGTGCATGCTAAGTCACTTCGGTCATGTCCAACTCTGTGCGACCCTATGGATGGCAGCCCACCAGGCCCCTCTCTCCACGGGATTCTCTAGGCAAGAATACTGAAGTGGGTTGCCATTTCCTTCTCCTGTAATAAATCCTAGGAGCAATTATTATTGTTATTTGCATTAGAAATTCTATGTATATTTAAGTATTTTAAAGTCAGTAGTGTAAACTGGTTAATTGTGAATAAATTTATTCGGAGTCTCTCACTATTGAGGCATCAATCAGGTCAAAGAAGATGGCTGTGTGTGTGCATGCTAAGTGACTTCAGTCATGCCTGATCTTTGGAACCCCATGAACTGTAGCCTTCCAGGCTCCTCTGTCCATGGAATTCTCCAGGCAAGAATCCTGGAGTGGGTTGCCATTTCCTTCTCCAGGAGATCTTCCCAACCCAGGGATCGAACCTATGTCTTTTACATCTCCTGCATTGCCAGGTGGGTTCTTTACCACAAGCGCCACCTGGAAAGCACAAAAAGAAGAGGGCTGGGTCAGCATAATGACTGGATCTCTTGAGGCTGACACAAAAGCTCCAACTTTCTCTTTTCTTAGGATCATTTAGTAAGAAAAGACTGAGCACAAACTAACTTGTGTTGACAGTGAATTTCTGAATCCTGACAGGATAGAAAAGAACATCTTCCTTTGGATCTACTCTCTTCTGGCAGGTCTGAAAAACCCAATGTTAGCCTGAGGAATAAAGTTAACAAACATTACTAAATTCTGGATAGAAAAAAGCTGTTCAAGGGGGAAGTCTGTAACACTTATTTGGAGCACATTTGACAAGATTCCTTCCTCTCATTACAGGCCAGTACCATCACCCTGTTCAGAGAGCCCTTTGAAAAATACACTGTGGCTCAGGGGCTACTCCCTGCCCCTCCCTGTATTTAAGGCTGACTAGTTTGGAGTATATCTGAAGGGCTGGACCAACAGTTTCAGGTAAAAGCACCCCTAATTTATAGGGCAGAGCTAGGAGGGAATGAACAGATTGTGAGGCCAGGAAAAGAAAACCAGGGTTGAGGAAAATTAGTCAGGAATGCTGTGGAGGGATGCTCCTTTTATGTGGGCTTATTAAAGGTTAGCCTAACTTAGGCTAGCAGAATCTAAAATACATCGATTATTAATATAGCATTTAGAAAAATGATGAATACATGCGAAAACGGTGCTTTAGATCACAAATTCTGGGCAAACCAAGAAAGCAACAAAAGATTGCTGCTCTTTAATTACTGTCTTCCCATCATCACTAATGGAGAAGGCGATGGCACCCCACTCCAGTACTCTTGCCTGGAAAACCCCATGGACGGAGGAGCCTGGTAGGCTGCAGTCCATGGGGCCGCTAAGAGTTGGACACGACTGAGCGACTTCACTTTCATTTTCATTTTCCTGCATTGGAAAAGGAAATGGCAACCCACTCCAGTGTTCTTGCCTGGAGAATCCCAGGGACGGGGGAGCCTGGTGGGCTGCTGTCTATGGGGTCGCACAGAGTCGGACACGACTGAAGCGACTTAGCAGCAGCAGCAGCAGCATCACTAATCAGTGCAACAATGATATTAGGCAACTATTCTATCCTCTCAATTGTAAGATAATCCATTTTTAGTAGGCAGTTCATACTGTAACGTAGCAGGACCCTATGGGGCCTTCCCAGGAGAGACTTCTCCCACATCCTCTGCTTTAGGTCCTCTCAGAAGTACCTAGATAACAGTTGCTGTTGGTCGCTAAGTCAGCCACTAAGTCCTCTCCAACTCTGGGACCCCAAGGACTGCAGCGCGCCAGGCTTCCCCATCATCTCCTGGAGTTTGCTCATCCAAGCATCTCATCCTCTGTCAGTATTTGATGCCAATTTCCTGAGTTGTTTTGCAGATGTTACCCTTCCCCCTGCAAATGGAGGAACTACTTGATGACCTTAAGCACCGAGTCCCAGGCCTTTGAGATCTGTCTCATCATCAGCCAATCAGAGAACTGTATGTACCCTGTGTCACTGCCACACAGCCCCCACCCCACCCCTCATCCCCTGACATGGCCTCCATACCTGCCCTTTAAAAAGTCTTTGCAGAAGCCCTTTGGGGAACTCAGGTTTTTCTGGGCCAGAGCTATCTCTCCTTGCATAGCCCCAGAATAAACCTTTCCTTGCCTCAAACTCTGACATTTCAGTTTGGCCTCACTGTGCTTTGGGCACACAGACTTGCATTAACAATAATGCCTTTTCAGAAGGCTTAGGAAGTCTAGAAGTTTATCTAAAAAATTCCCATTAATTTTCTACTCAAATTTTAGAAGGGCTCATGCTTGGGGAAAGTATCCTCGTCCCAAGATGAGAGAACCACTATCTTTCATTTAATCCAGGTTAAAATCAACTAATTCTCAATGGAAACTATCATTATCTTTATTCTACCTACTCCCCAGAGTTATCCTCACTGTCTTCCTATTCAGTGAAAACTGCCCTTCCCTCTATGAATTTTAATTAATTTTTCCTGACTTGTGTGTATTACTTTTTTCTAGTACAAAGAGTTTGTTTGTCAAAATATAAGAAAAAAGTTAAAGCTACTTAAATATTTTAGAACTGAACACACTACTTATTTAAATTATTTGTTGATTTAGTACAGAATTTGTATGAAATAGTTCTATAAACATGTCAGGCGAGTGTAATTTCCTTGGTTCTGTCTCATCACAACAAAAATTTGAAGCGATGGATGTCAAAGCCCTCAGCATGTCACAGCTCTTGGACAGTCTGTGTTATACTTCTCAGACAGATCACATTTATTTAGAAAATAAAGAAAAATACATCCTTGAGGCATGGGGGCATACTGACCCAAAAGATGTAAAGAGAAGAGAGAGAGAGAGAGAGAGAGAGAGAGAGAGAGAGAGAGAGAGAATGAGTGCGCGTGTGCACAGGGGGGAGAGAGAGACAGAGAGAGAGAGAGAGAGAGAGAGACCTGTCGGCCCTTTGGCTCCTCTTTGTATATGTTTTTTCCCTCCCTCCTGGGCCTGCTCTATGTAAATTGGGCTAGGCAGGAGTGCTGTTTGTTCTACCTGAGGTCCTTACTCCAGTCCTTGGACTTTCCTTTGACCTTTCTTTGTTCTATTTTCTAGGGCTTGTCCCTTTCTTGTCTTTTAGCCACAGCCATTTTGGACTCCTGTTTCCTATTCTAACTACCTAACAAACACAATCACAATACAGGCAGCAATTTTTTTTAAAGTTTATTTATAAGTATACAAAAGTCTTTGAGAAAGTATAAAGTATATATTTTTGTTTGTTTGTTTTTTTAATTTTAATTTATTTTTAAACTTTACAATATGGTATTAGTTTTGCCAAATATCGAAATGAATCCTCCACAGGTATACCTGTGTTCCCCATCCTGAACCCTCCTCCCTCCTCCCTCCCCATACCCTCCCTCTGGGTGGTCCCAGTGCACCAGCCCCAAGCATCCAGTGTCGTGCATCGCACCTGGACTGGTGACTCGTTTCATACATGATATTACACATGTTTCAATGCCATTCTCCCAAATCTCCCCACCCTCTCCCTCTCCCACAGAGTCCATAAGACTGATCTATACATCAGTGTCTCTTTTGCTGTCTCGTACACAGGGTTATTGTTACCATCATTCTAAATTCCATATATATGTGTTAGTATACTGTACTGGTGTTTTTCTTTCTGGCTTACTTCACTCTGTATAATAGGCTCCAGTTTCATCCACCTCATTAGAACGGATTCAAATGTATTCTTTTTAATGGCTGAGTAATACTCCATTGTGTATACGTACCACAGCTTTCTTATCCATTCATCTGCTGATGGACATCTAGGTTGCTTCCATGTCCTGGCTATTATAAACAGTGCTGCGATGAACATTGGGGTACTCGTGTCTCTTTCCCTTCTGGTTTCCTCAGTGTGTATGCCCAGCAGTGGGATTGCTGGATCATAAGGCAGTTCTATTTCCAGTTTTTTAAGGAATCTCCACACTATTCTCCATACTGGCTGTACTAGTTTGCATTCCCACCAACAGTGTAAGAAGGTTCCCTTTTCTCCACACCCTCTCCAGCATTTATTGCTTGTAGACTTTTATCACAGCCATTCTGACTGGCATGAAATGGTACCTCATAGTGGTTTTGATTTGCATTTCTCTGATAATGAGTGATGTTGAGCATTTTTTCATGTGTTTGTTAGCCATCTGTATGTCTTCTTTGGAGAAATGTCTATTTAGTTTTTTGGCCCATTTTTTGATTGGGTCATTTATTTTTCTGGAGTTGAGCTGTAGGAGTTGCTTGTATATTTTTGAGATTAGTTGTTTGTCAGTTGCTTCATTTGGTATTATTTTCTCCCATTCTGAAGGCTGTCTTTTCACCTTGCTAATAGTTTCCTTTGTTGTGCAGAAGCTTTTAAGGTTAATTAGGTCCCATTTGTTTATTTTTGCTTTTATTTCCAATATTCTGGGAGGTGGGTCATAGAGGATCCTGCTGTGATGTATGTCAGAGAGTGTTTTGCCTATGTTCTCCTCTAGGAGTTTTATAGTTTCTGGTCTTACATTGAGATCTTTAATCCATTTTGAGTTTATTTTTGTGTATGGTGTTAGAAAGTGTTCTAGTTTCATTCTATTACTAGTGGTTGACCAGATTTCCCAGCACCACTTGTTAAAGAGATTGTCTTTATTCCATTGTATATTTTTGACTCCTTTGTCAAAGATAAGGTGTCCATATGTGCGTGGATTTATCTCTGGGCTTTCTATTTGTTCCATTGATCAATATTTCTGTGTTTGTGCCAGTACCATACTGTCTTGATAACTGTGGCTTTGTAATAGAGTCTGAAGTCAGGTAGGTTGATTCCTCCAGTTCCATTCTTCTTTCTCAAGATAGCTTTGGCTATTCGAGGTTTTTTAGATCACTGAGCTTAAAATACATGATGCATTCTATAGCTACAGGTGACCTAAATAACACTGAAGGCCTAGGTTTAATTTAATAAGAAAACCATGTGTTTAGGTTGAAAGATAAAAACAAAGTAAGAAAAATTAGAAATCCTTCAATAATTAAAAATTGAGGATTATTTTGTTAGCAATAGCAAAGCTTTAAGGGGAAAGAGTCAAGCATTACACTGAAACAAAATGATCACGGCCCTTCTAATAATATAGATAACTAAATATTGAGAGAAACAGAAACATACTGTAGATTGAGTTCATTTTGACTTTCTCTGAAATTTGACTCCCTCAGGTTTCAATATACTTTTTTACCCATTTTTGCACTGCAGTTTATACCATTAAAAACTACTCACCTATGAGTTTAACAGAATATTAAAAAAAAAAAAAATACACTCCAAAGACTCCACTTTCATCACATATCACTTAAGTTAAAGGAATTTAACAGAGATTCGAAGACTTGTTTTCCCCAAAGAGACTTTTATGAAGGAGCTAATTCACATCCATTTACATTTGTTTTCTTAAAGCATTTGCTTACCTTTCCATGAGGAAATTTTAAGCAGTAATTTAAAAAATATCCAGTTTGACACTAAAATTTAGACCAGTTGGAAAGCTTCATGTTTTCTCTTTTAATAGATGCTTTACATGCTCAGTGGAAAGCAACTATATATTCTTAGTACGTGTGTGGCAACAACAAATAAGACAAATAGTTAACTGATTTTACTGAATGTTAATATTTTAATCACATTGATCTTCACTGGTATGCTACAAATATTTAATTGCTAACACTCAAGAAACTAAGGGGGAAAAAGTCTTAATTTTCTCACATTTGCCAGTTTCTGAGGTATCAGATCAGATCAGATCAGTCGCTCAGTAGTGTCTGACTCTTTGCGACCCCATGAATCGCAGCACGCCAGGCCTCCCTGTCCATCAGCAGCTCCCGAAGTTCACTCAGACTCAAGTCCATCGAGTCAGTGATGCCATCCAGCCATCTCATCCTCTGTTGTCCCCTTCTCCTCTTTTCCCCAATCCCTCCCAGCATCAGAGTCTTTTCCAATATGGCCAACTGAAAGATACAACCTGACATCTCCAAATAAACGGTTTGGAAAAGAGGAGCATAACTGACTATACTGAGGTGATCTGAGCTAGTTTGGGCACAACATTGAGTAAATCCTTAATAATAGACTTTTGAAGAACAAAACAATACCATATCGAACATGTTTGCTTCTACTATTGGAATTTTCTAGGGTTATTTATGTTTTTATGATATTTGCAGTTATAAGCTTTTAAGAGACATTAAGAGATAAAGATGATATATAAACTATCAAGATTAAACAACTGAGCTATTGAATCTAATAATATTATTATTTTTAATTTGTTGCTTTTCTTTGTACTTATTTCTATGCATTTTATTCCCACAAAGTTTTCTGTTTTTTGGTGACTGTTTATTTAATGTTTGCAGAAATTAAAATGTATCATGTTTTGATAATTTGAAAAGTATGTTCTTTTTTAAACATAATAATGAAAAAACAATGAAAAATTATCCTTATTCACTATTCTTATAATTTCCTTATTCTGACTCTATATTATTACAGATCTGTCATTTGAGAGGGAACAGAACAAAGCCTATTAACATAATTTCATCATAACCTAGGAGTTGCTGCTGCTGCTGCTAAGTCGCTTCAGTCGTGTCTGACTCTGTGCGACCCCATAGGCTCCCTGGTCCCTGGGATTCTCTAGGCAAGAATACTGGAGTGGGCCGCCATTTCCTTCTCCAATGCGTGAAAGGGAAAAGTGAAAGTGAAGCCACTCAGTCGTGTCCGACTCTTAGCAACCCCATGGACTGAAGCCTACCAGGCTCTGCCATCCATGGGATTTTCCAGGCAAGAGTACTGGAGTGGGGTGCCATTGCCTTCTCCAAACCTAGGAGTAATAAAACATAAATGCAAAGTTTAGGCTACTGACACTCTTATTTTACTTTAATATAATTAAATATATGTTTTGTAAATACATGAATTAAGATTAAACCAAAAAATAACTTTTCAAAATTTCCCATCAGATGAAATTCACTCTCTTCCATATATATATATATGTATAAATATATATTTATATATTTTATATTATATATATTATACATATATAAATATATATAATAATATCAATATATCAATATATATATATATTTGTATATTTTAAGTATTACACTTTTCTTGGTCTGAAAATAGTTCATGAATTATGATTTCCTCCAACCTTAAACATTCTAACATTCAAAAATTCATAGGCTAGACCTCATGATAGAATTTGTTTTATAACTATCCAAGCCTAGGTGATTTTGAACAGGCTTTGCCCTGACCTCATTTCAACCTAAAAGCCTTTATATCTCATCTCAATGTAAAAGCCTTTGCTCACTCTCTACTGTTGCTGGTTCTAGCTGGAGCAAATTCTACCAATTTCAAGACCTGCTCAATTGCCTTTACCTGGTTACCCCAGTTTGGTTTACTGGTACTACTGTCATTGGTAAACCATGTTCAGGACCAGCACATTTAAGGAGCTCTGAGAAATAAGATCGATTAGATAACACCAAATCTCTGGGTATATACACTGAGACTTGATTTTTTTTTTTTTTTTTTTGCCCTTCGAAATCAAAATATGTGAAGTTGTGCTGTGAAAAGAATCACTTCACTGACCTTGGGGAAGCTGTCAAAGACAAAAGGAATTTCTTCTTTTCTATAAGAAAGGAAAGAGCCCAAAAATGACAGGTGCCAAATATCTCTAAATAATAAAATGCATTTACAAATTTTTGAAGCTCTTTCTCCTTTCAAAGTTTGCCAGGCTATGTTATTTCATTTCATTGTTTGGCAGGTGGACATCCTTCAGCAATATGTTGGATGGTAATGATATTCCCTGAACAATTATTGAGATTCAAGAAAGTCTGGCCAGAGTGAAAGTCTTCTTTGACAAATTAATGATTTAAGGCAGCATTTCTGAATACTAGGTTAAATTATGTCAGAAATAACTCCCCAAAGTTTTAAAAATACAAATTGATCAAGACTAATTTAATACATAAAGCAGACAAATGCAAAAGTAATCATAATGATCATAAGAATAATAAGTTTAACTTAGAATATTAAAAAAAAACCTTTTTTTTCACCTTTTTGCCTGATATGTTATGTGTATCATTTTAGACTAAGCTGTCATTCAATAAATTATTAACAAGTGTTTATATAAATAAAGATAATGAATAAAAGAGGAAAATATACCCAAAGATACTGAATAAAAGAGGAAATAGAGTCTTTATGTTCTTCCATCAAATGCAAATGTAAAAATATCAAAAACATATATTACTTAGGTTCACATACTTTACCAGTCTTCATTAATCTAACATGTATTGTGTCCTCAGAAATCACATATTATAAATATTTACCTTTAACTGTCAAATTGGTAACAGAAGTAAGATCACAAACACTGTAAAGCACAGTGAATCCATAATACAGTCTAGGATACTGTCATAGTCAGCTAGGGCTGCTATAGCAAAATATCACAAGTTGAGTGGATTGTAAACAACAGAAACTCATTGTACACAATTCTGGAGGCTCAAAGTCTGAGATCAATGTGTCAAGCACACCAGATTCTGCTGAGAACTCTCTTCAGATTATATACTACCTACTTATCTTTGTTGACTCATTTGAAAAGACTCTGATGCTGGGAGGGATTGGGGGCAGGAGGAGAAGGGGACGACAGAGGATGAGATGGCTGGATGGCATCACTGACTCAATAGACGTGAGTCTGAGTGAACTCCAGGAGTTGGTGATGGACAGGGAGGCCTGGCGTGCTGCGATTCATGGGGTGGCAAAGAGTCAGACACGACTGAGCAACTGAACTGACTGACTTATCCTTCTGTCCTCAAGGATGGCTGGGAGCAAAGGGAAAAACCAAGCTTTCTCCTAGTTTTCATAAGGGCACTAATTCCATTTATGAAAGCTCCACCCTCATGACCTCATCTAATCCTAATTATCTCACAAAGGCCTCAACTCCTGATACTATCACATTGTAGGGGTAGGGTTCCAGGACACAAATACTGATATAGCCAGGTCTTTATTAAAAGGTTTGTTTCTCCTCTCTTTAGTAAACAACATGTATTATTTTCCTATTCAATATTTTTGTTTTAGATTAATTATTGTATTTCTTAATTTGAAAATAGAGATAATTAAAATTAAAAGAGAAAATTCTAGATACTGCAGTTTATAAGTTCAACAAAATTGTGAAGATGGAAGTGAGGAAATAATCTGGTATATATGGACAGACCTTATCTCTTAATACAGTAGTTACTTATGCATTTGATTGAAGGAATACAGGGAGGGCAAGAGACTTATGTTCCTAATACAATTCCTTACTCTGTAAGATAACTAGTAAACACAACCATTTTTTCATTTAGCCAAATATTTTGCACCCCATTGAAATTTAAATATATTCATAAAAATAATCAAATAATAGTCATGATCTTAAATATATTATTAACAGCTACCATTCATTATTTCATATGTTCATCAAATATGCAAATGTGGAACCGCTAGTTTGTAAGAAGGTATAGTAGAATTGAGATGATAATATATCAGTAAATATTTTGTAATTTTTTACAGCATGCTTTACTCATAGTGGTTATATAGCAAACATCCATATGAAAGAAGATCAGTATATTAAAACTATGACCACTGGGACTTTATAGAAATTCTCTCACATTTCCTGGGAATCCTCATGGAGGATCTGGCTGTAGAAAAATGAATGCATATAGAACTCAGATTTCTTGTAAATAGATTTCAAATGCTTCCAATTGCAACTGTTCACTTCAAGCCAGAAGTAACTTGTGGCTATATTTTACATTGCAGAATTATATAATAATATTGGAATATCAATTCTCTTTTGTACAAATACTTGTAAATTTACTCAAGGATATTCATTGAACAGATTATTTGTGGATTTCAATTTCCTGTGACTGGATGTTACCCACTATCTTTTTATCAGTTTTTTTCCCCCTATGTTGCAATGTTAATTAAAAAGAATTATTATTTGAGATGCAGCATAGCTATTTTCTATTTCTAAGGGACAGAAAATATCATTGCCAATTGCTTCAAAAAGGATTGAAATGTGTGGGATGATAAGGAATCTTCCCAGCTTGCTATTATATTTAAAGCTGCATTTAAACATTATGTTAATGGAATGTAACTATAATCAATTAAAATGTTATTTTCAAAGCAGTTTTCATTGTAGTCACTTAATATATACCCCTCATTCATAGCATGGACAGAAGTAGACTAGGGAAATAAAATTAAAATAGCAAAGTGATAATATATTTAGTATATATTAATGTTGCATAATATATAATATAAATGTACAAAAATAAATCCCATGCATCATAGACTAAATTTTTTCCAATCATGTATTATATAAAGAAAATCATATAACAAATAAAAATGTGATTTTTACTGAGCTTGACTGAAAATATTTTCCCTACAATTGGCTTCTCCAAATTTTGTTATTCATTATTTAATGTAATCTTATGTTTAGTAACCAAATTTTGTCTTTATCATTTAAACTATATACTACATTGTTTCATCATGATTCCCTACTAAAGACCAAAACACTAATTTACTAGGTGCTGGAATAGTCTTTCATTCATGTTTGCATCTGTATCTGTCATTACAAACTGCCTTCAACTACACCAAAAATGTTTCACTCAAAGTTCCCAGTGGGAAGTCTGTGGATATTATACATTGCTCAGTACAATATGCAAGTACCATCAAAAAGGCCAAGCTACAAATAGAAGAAAACTTTCCAACATGACAGAAAACATTTATAAAAACCTTGCAATTAATATCATACTCAATAGTGGAAGACTGAAAACTTTCTCCAAAGAAAGTGAAGTCACTCAGTCGTGTCCGACTCTTTGTGACCACATGGACTATAGCTTACCATGCTCCTCCGTCCATGGGATTTTCCAGGCAAGAGTACTGGAGTTGGTTGCCATTTCCTTCTCCAGAGGATCTTCCTGATCCAGGGATAAAACCTGGGTCTCCCACATTGTAGGCAGATGCTTTACTGTCTGAGCCAACAGGGATGTCCAAAAGAAGGAACAAGAAAGTAAGTTAACTTGTGCCACTGCTGTTTAACACTATAGTGGAAGTTCTAGCCAAAGCAATCAGACAAGAAAAAGAAATAGGGATATTCACATTGGAAAATAAGTAAAACCATTTCTGGGGCTTCCCTTGCTGGCTCAGTGGTAAAGAATTCACCTCCCAATGCAGGTGAGGTAAGTTTGATCTCTATGTCAGGGAGATCCCCTGGAGAAGGAAATGGCAACCCACTTCAGTATTCATGCCTGGGAAATCCCATGGACAGAAGAGCCTGGTGTGCTATAGTCCATGGGACTGCAAAAGAATTGCACATCACATAGTGACTGAACAACAAACTACAAAAATCATTTCTATCTGCAGAAGACATGATTATGATATAAATTTATACCCCAAAAGAATCCATGAAAAGATTATTAGAACCAATAAACAAGTTCAGAAAATTTTCAAGATACATTTTAATATATAAAAATTAGTTTATTTCTATATACAAGCACAAAACAATAAAAAATTAAAGCTAACTATTTCATTTGTGATAGCATCAGAAATAATACATTGCTTAGGAATAAACCAAGAAAATGTATGATCTACACACTGAATCTACAAAATATTGTTGAAAGGTATTAATAAGATCCAAATTAATGGAAAAAGACTCCATGTTCATGAATTGGAAGACTGAATATTATTAAAGTGTCAATACTCTTCAAAATTATAAATAAATACAATCTGTATCAAATTTCCAATTGTCTTTCTTTACAAAAGTGAACAAAGTGCTCCAAAAATTCATATGAAATTGCAAGGGACCCAGATATACTAAACATCTTGAAAAAGCAGAATAATGTTGGTGGATTCACACTTCTCAATTTCAAAATATATTATATAGCTATGGTAATCAAAATAGGATCTTCTACTGCTACTGCTAAGTCACTTCAGTCGTGTCCGACTCTGTGTGACCCCATAGTTGGCAGCCCACCAGGCTCCCCTGTCCTTGGGATTCTCCAGGCAAGAACACTGGAGTGGGTTGCCATTTCCTTCTCCAATGCAGGAAAGTGAAAAGTGAAAGGGAAGTCGCTCAGTCATGTCCAACCCTCAGCGACCCCATGGACTGCAGCCTTCCAGGCTCCTCCATCCATGGGATTTTCCAGGCAAGAGTACTGGAGTGGGGTAAATAGGATCATAGAGGCATAAAAACAGACATACAGATCAATAAAATAGAATGGAGAGTACAAAGGTAAACCCATATCCTAATGGTGAGTTGATTTTTAACAAATTGACATTCAGTGAGGGGAGAATAATCTTTCCAACAAATGATGCTTGGATACTTAGAATTCCATATGCAAACAACTGAATACTGAATACAGTTGGACCTGTCTTTCCCACAAATAATTAAAAATAACTCAAAATTCATCAAAGACCTAAATATAAGTACAAAACCCATAAAGTTCCTAGATGCAAATGTAGATTTAATCTTCATGTCCAAGCCATATTCAACAGCTTCTTGAATACAATGCCAAATTTAAAGCAAGTAATAAAACAAATGTACTTTGAAAGACACTAGCAAGAAGCTGAAAGACTTCTTTAAAATCCTTTTTTTTTTTTTTTAATAAAATGCCCTTAAAGAGTTGAAAAGAATTTAGGAAAGGTATTTACAATTTAACTAAATAATAAAGGTCCTGAGTCCATCCTAAAGGAGATAGGTCCTGGGTGTTCATTGGAAGAACTGATGTTGAAGCTAAAACTCCAAAACTTTGGCCATCTAATGTGAAGAGCTGACTCATTTGAAAAGACCCTGATGCTGGGAAAGATTGAGGGCAGAAGGAGAAGGGGATGACAGAGAATGAGATGGTTGGATGGCATCACTGACTCAATGGACATGGGTTTGGGTAGACTCCGGCAGTTGATGATGGACAGGGAGGCCTGGAGTGCTGCATTTCATGGGGTTGCAAAGAGTCAGACACAGCTTGAGTAACTGAACTGAACTGAATGAATTCTGAATACAAGTATATATATAGAATACTTGCAAGTCAACAATAGAAAAGCATATGATACAATTAAGTGATTCATGTAAACATATTTCTCTAAAATATATGTAAATGACCAACAGGGATTTGAAAAGATGTTCTAATTCAGTAAACATAAAGAAACACAAATCAAAACAATGAGACACCACTTCTCACCCAGTAGCATAACAACAACAATAATAATGAATAATAATGATGAAACTAAGTGTTGGTGAAGAAGTGGAAAATTTCCTGGTGGGAATGTAAAATGTAGTGTGAAAATAGTGACTTTATAAAAGTTTGGCAGTTCCTCAAAAGTTAAGCATGGAATTATCATGTGACACAGAAATTCCAATTTTTCCTCATATAACATACAAGAATTGAAATTATGTTCACCCAAACACTTGTGAATATTTAAAACAATATTAATATTTATAACAACATTATTCATAATAGTGATACAATAAAAACAACTCAAATATCCATCAATTGATTAATGGATAAATAAACATGGAATATTATCCAGGTATAAAAAGGAATGAAGTACTGACACATGTTACTCTATAAATGAATCTTAAAAATAATACTATGCTATGAGAAAGAAACCAGACACAAAAGCACAGACACACACACAATGACAGTTTCATTTAGATGAAAGGCAAGAATGGGCACATTTTATATATAGAGTATATTAGTGGTTGTCAGGAATAGGGGGAGCAGACAATGGGTATTGGCTGCTAATAGGTATGGTATGGAATTTCTCTGGAATTGTTTCTAGAAAATATTCTGAACTAAATAATAGTGGTAATTTGTGGATACACTGAAATCTAATGAATTGTACACTTTAAAATGGCTAAAATGGTGAACTTTATATTATGTGAGGTTTATCTCAGTGAAGAAAATCTCACTTCCATTAAAATTTCTTTACATTGTTATCATCAATTAAAGCCCATTTACAGACATTTCCTGCAAAGTTACTCTAAGGCCCCTGTATTATCCACCCTATAAAACAATATTCCAATCTGGCCTATGGCTACCTTTTGCTCACCTAATTGGTTCTACATGTCCCTAGTTGACTTTCAAAGTCCTTTAGCTATTGTCTACTTCATAATTTTCCAAGATTTTATCCACTACTCAGAAAGAAACTCAATCAAGTCATACTAATATCTCCTTTAAGTGATTTAATCCCTGTATCCCTGTTGTATATTGTCATTATTTCTGAGAAACACTTCTTTCCTCTTATTTGCTTAGAGAAATCTGAAATCTACAAGGATTCATTTCCTCCATATACTTTCTTAAAAGCAATTAAGCTCATATTATCCTCTTATATTCAGTTCAGTTCAGTTCAGTTGCTCAGTCGTGTCCGACTCTTTGCCACCCCATGAATAGCAGCACGCCAGGCCTCCCTGTCCATCACCATCTCCCGGAGTTCACTCAAACTCACATCCATTGAGTCAGTGATGCTATCCAGCCATCTCATCCTCTGTTGTCCCCTTCTCCTGCCCCCAATCCCTCCCAGCATCAGAGTCTTTTCCAATGAGTCAACTCTTTGCATGAGGTGGCCAAAGTACTGGAGTTTCAGCTTCAGCATCATTCCTTCCAAAGAAATCCCAGGGCTGATCTCCTTCAGAATGGACTGGTTGGATCTCCTTGCAGTCCAAGGGACTCTCAAGAGTCTTCTCCAACACCACAGTTCAAAAGCATCAATTCTTCAGCGCTCAGCTTTCTTCACAGTCCAATTAGTCAAATTAAATAACCCATATTTTGTCTACTAAAATTTTTCTGTAGTAAGTTAAACAATGTAGTACATGGGAAATATGTGTGAAATAACTACTGTAAATGCCTGAGGTAGCTATATAAAAAAAAATCTTGAAGAATAAAGAGAATGCATGTATACAGAAAGGTTACTAAACCCTGAAGTTGAGCCTGCCATCATAACATTATATACCAGTGTTCCAAAGCCTAGAATTTTAGCTTTATTAGTTTCATGCAGCCATCAAGAGATAAGTAAAAAAACATGATTGATAAAGGACTTTCATTTAGAGATGCTCTTTATATAGCTGGGGCCACAAAAATGACGCTTTTTATGTGTAAACTAGTAGTAACAGGAGGATAAGAAGGGGGAGGAGTAGGAAGAGAGGATGAGGAGAAGAAGGAGTAGCATCTGCTCTGGAACGGCTGACGTCAGACTCAGCTCTGAGTAAAAAATAAAAACAAAATCAGTTTCCTCATTCCCTGAGAAAGTCATTTAAAACTTGACCCCAAATATTTTCAAGGTCATAACCATGCATGCACAATCTCTTCAGTTGTGTTGGACTCTTTGAGACCCCATGGACTGTAGCCCAACTGGCTTCTCTGTCCATGGGATTCTCTGGGCAAGAATACTGGAGTGGACTGCCATGCCCTCCTCCAGGGGATCTTCCCCATCCAGGACTGAATCCGCATCTCCTGCTGCTCCTGCATTGCAGGTGAATTCTATCGCTGAAGCACAGGGGAAGCCCTGAAGGTCCTATGTTTACAATAAAGAAAAATAAATAGACACAAAAAATGTGGAATAAAAGTATTATTTACTGACAGATGAATACAATAATAAGCAAGAAGAATCTAAATATATTTGAGATATTAAATTTTTAGTTTTTTTGTTATCAGAAAATACATATGAAAAATTTAGTTCAGATATGTTAAACTGTAAGAAGAGAACAGACACAAAAATGAATTGCTCTGAAATTTTAAAAAAGTATGATTCTATCCATAGTAATTACATTCTTGCATGTAACAACAATGCTACTTTATATGTTCAGGAAATGAGACTTGGAAAAAAAAAGAGTTTTTAGTTTATTGGGTTATAAACAGTGATTAATACCTGAGTACATCTAACAGAAGAGGAGAGGCAATAATTCAATGAAAAAAAAATCTGATTGATTTTCTCAAAGGCAGTCTGGATTCCAGGAAATTATTGAAAAGAATTTCAGAAAGCTTCTGATGTATAATCCATAATAATAACATTTAAAAATAGCTATATTAGATGATTACAGGAAAAAAAAAAGAGGAAGACTAATTGGGGTGACAATACCAGGAAAATGTATGTACAATACTTCTGGCATTATTGTATGAGCTTCAAGGTGACACAGTTATTGCTAGATGATGATATAGTTATACCTTCTGTTCAGAAAGCTCCTGCCTAGAATGTGTTAGAGAATTACAGGAAGCAAGTCAAATGCCAATCCAATTCAAGCCTAGGATAAAAAACAAAACTGTTTAGTAGTAAAAAAAAAAAAAAAAAAAAGTCTCTGGACCAGAAAACAATGTGAGAGGAAGAGTAATAAAGGTACTGCAATTCAATCCAACAAACAAGGCAGAACGAATATGTGACCAGTTTAAAAGGAGATACAGATTTTTAAAACTCAACTATGCCTAACTACAAAGAGTAGAGGAAAAACGGAACACAGTGTGTGTGTTCTACAACCACAGAAAAATGCATGGCAGAAAGGACTCTTTCTACTCTTTGAAGCCTTGAATTACCAAAGGTTTTCTAAAGGACTGGGATAATCAAATCCACAGAAAAGCAAAGTATCAGGGAAAAGCATTTGGGAGAAGCAGTGATTCTCACCAGGTCCTTGGGAGCCCAGGTCCTGCAGGCATTGATAGCAGCTTCATTTCAAGAATGCACGAAGAGCAAGTCTCATGCTGCATCAAATGTAGATGCTCAAGCGAGGACTTCCCTCTTGGATATTTATTATATACCTAGGAAACCCCATTCCAAAAATCCATGGGAGCAGATGCTGTTGTTGTTTAGTCTCTTAATCATGTCTGACTCTTTTTGTGACCCGTGGACTGTAGCCCACCAGGCTCCTCTATCCATGGGATTTCCCAGGCAAGTATACTGAAGTGGGTAGCCATTTCCTTTCCCAGGGGTTCTGCCCAATTCAGGGATAGAATCCGTGTCTTCTGCATGGGTAGGCAGATTCTTTACCTCTGAGCCACCAGGGCAGTCCGCAGATACTGTAGTACAGGATTAAAAATGAATTGGGTTTCTGAGAAAGGAGAAAAACAGAAGAGACAGGATTTGAGATATGTAATAAAAAGCACTCTATGAATGGAGAGTTCGTTGCTACAGATGCAATTTACTCTGCATAGCGGATCCAGAAAAGAAAATGTCACCTGACAGAATTCACACTCAATTTAGCATTGAAGTGCCTGAAACAAAAGGCTCAGATAGAAATGCAAATTTAGATGTTCTAAATATGCATACTGGAGAATAAGAGCAGAGTTCATCACTGCACATTTCTGAAATTTTTAATAAAACATAAAAATATCAAATGGCAAGAACTACAATGCTCAGAAAAGTGAAGTCACTCAGTCATGTCCGACTCTTTGAGACCCCATGGACTGCAGTCCGCCAGGCTCCTCTGTCCATGGGGCTTCTCCAGGAAAGAATACTGAAGTGGGTTGCCATGCCCTCCTCCAGGGGATCTTCTCAACCCAGGGATTACTCAGGTCTCCTGCTTTATAGTCGGATTCTTTACTGTCTGAGCCACCAGGGGAAGCTATTTCCAACTCTTAGTAGTCCTCTATCTACTGCTTTTGCCAGAGATTTCATTGAGTCTCCACCATCAACTCTTAAAAAGATAGCATCTTTCTGTATTGTTCTATGTCCTGGTTCTGAAAACATAATTTTGTTAGAAAAATGGCTCTAATCGTTCTTGAGTTTTCTCAGTATCATAGGTGTGGGGCGATATTTTGAAAGTTTTGATTTAGAATTTAAGTTGTGAGGCTGTTAAGAATCTTGGTATTAAAAAAAACTTCAATTTTGAGGTTTTGAACAAACCACCTCATTTCTTTAGTGACAATTCAGGCTGCAGGAGCTGATCGAACAAAGCTCATTGAGGATCAAAGATTTTGATTTTCCCTCATGGCTCAGATGGTAAAAAACCTGCCTGTGATGTGGGAGACCCAGGTGTGATCCCTGGGTTGGGAAGACTCCCCTTGAGAATAAGCCCTGGAGAACCCTATGGATAGAGGAGGCTGGCAGGCTAGAGTCCATGGGGTTGAGAACAGTAGGGCGGGACTGAACGACGTAACATGGTCCCGTGTTCCTACGTACTTTCCTGGGGATAAACTGCTTAAACTTATATTACTCTGTGGGAATTTGATAATGGGGAATATTGCTAATATTCAAATTTGTATAAATCTGGTCTTTTGTGTGCCTGCAAGAAAAACTAATATTGAAAAACAGAAGAAAGGATTGATAGAATGCCAGGGATGCATGGAATCATAGGAGCTGGAGATAGAAAATAAGCAAGAATTAAGATAACTTCTGATGTAGAAGAGGAATAAATCCAACAACCAGAAGATGCTGGTGGACAACACAGCTGGAAAAACCTTATTTCACGTACTATTGCACTTGCCACCCAACAGAGTTACAGTTACTTTTAATTAATTCTAATAATTTATTTCTATGTGTCACCTATTCCAAATTCATTTTATGTTCTCCAGAAACAGTGAATTTTCTCAGCGTAGGTCTTGTGTCAGTACCCTGTGTGCTGGGAACTAGAAGGGATAGAGAACCATGAGCCTTCCCTTTTTTATTTGTCTTATAGATGGTTGGCCCTTTAATTACAGTAATATTAAACTCAGGGGAGTTTTTAAAAATATTTTTCCTAAAGCAGTTGTGGAATTTGATTATCAGCCCTTTAAACATACACACACACAAACAGACAAATAAGTATTTAATATATATTTTATAAATGTAAATATTATATATACATTTATAAAATAATTATACTTCTATAAGTTTTATATATTTAAATAATATATATTACATGTAAAATATAAATTATATATATATTATTCTCTGTTCCTTTTCCTGTTGAATATCCATATATACCATCCTTTCAAATCCCAGACTTAAATAAATAATTTTGCCAAATGTACTCCCAGGGAAGTAGATATTAAAATGGAGCAGAACTGCAAAAGCGTTAAAGGAAGCAACAATTTTAAATAAAACAGAAAGAACAGGGAAGGCCAGATGAAGGTAGCAGACTATGAAAGCAACCCAAAGGCCCTGCTAGTGCTGCTGGGTGTTACAGAGCAAAGGCTGCCCATAAAAGGGGTGCTTCAGTGGACACAGGGAGCTAGGCCCTTGGGTATCTCCTTGTTCAATCATTGGCTGGAAAATGCCTGGAGAAGAGCTGGACCTTGTTTGAAAACTGAGGCAAGGCCTGAAAACTCTCACAGCTGGAAGCTCAATTAACCATCATCCTAGCAGACAGGCAGTGTATCATTTTTTGCAAGGTATTCGAAGTTTCCATCTCTGTGTGCTCTAATTAGCTCCAAATCAGCATATCAATCCTATGATTTTTCTGCAAAGCATATCAAACTCATATTCAATCCCAAAGAAAATCAACCCAACACTGTGTTAATTTCTCCCTTAAGTTCATAAGTTAGGATCTTTATATAATTCCTATTTCTCTTCTAATACCATCTCAGTCTCAATTTTTATAATGTAAGTCATGGTCTAAATTTGAGATTTAATTGCTATCAACAGACTCTAAAAGAGATTGAGAAAAGTAGAAATTTTGAAAAGGCAAAACTAGTACATATATGCACACACACATGGATACACACACATACACACACATATATATGTACACACACACACAATATAAATTAAGAAAAAAACCATGTGGCATCTTCCCCCTGCCCCACCTTTTATTAATGTTGGCCTGGGCCTGAATGATTTTTGTGATTATTTCTAGTCACTAATTATTATTATTATTTTTTTTGTCTTCAGCATAGGATGTCAAGAATCTATAAAAATAAAAGCATGTATGTAAGCATAAAACTTATTAACATATCTTGACCACTTACAAAATGTACAATATGACACACAATGATTAACATATTTACTAATGATAAAGCCTTGATAAGTGGTTCAAAAAAATAAAAAAAAAGACACAATCTTTTCTTAGAGTAATTTATATAATAAATTCAAATGGCTACAGACCATATTACTAATGCTTACACTCATTATTGTAAAAAATACTAATTGAGATGAAAATAAATATGTTTCAGTTAGCTCTTTTTAAAAAATATAATTACAGTACGATTGCCTGCTTGTTTTTAATAACTTGCTAACAATTTTACAAAAGCTAAGTGTATATAAAAATGTCATATGACTGTATGGTATATCATCACATTAAAAAAAAATAAGTTGCAGAGTGATTCCATTCCAGCAAAAAGATACTTTACAATGCAAGTATTTGTATATATGTGTATATGAGTCACGTATGATATGCTTCTGATGAATTAACTGAATGTTGTGGAGTGACAGGGCTTGACTTCTGAGGTGCAGTTAGAAAGCCAACACTGCTTCCACCTTGCTGTCTCTTGTGGGATACTCTTTAGAAAGCAGCCACCATGTTATGAGAAAACCGGCTACAGCGAGAGGCTCCTGCTTGTAGATGGAGCTAATTTTCCAGTGGACAGCAGCAACTGCTGAGAGAACTGCTCTTCATATCTTTCCAGTCTGCAGCCTTTGAGCCACCTCAAAGTGGAAGAGTTTATACATCGATCCCCCTGAACCCTTCACAATCTGCTTTATGTTGTCATTGTTTTAAATCTTTAAGTTTGGAAGCATTTATGTATTTTGAGATATAGACAATTAGAAAACTTGAATATCCAATCAATTAAATGAACACTTTTGGAAGCAACTTTCCAATATTTTCCCATGTAATGGATACTGTGGACATAATTATTGCTTATTTATATTTCTCTAATTACAAATGAAACACCATTTCTTTCTACTTTTACTATCCATTTTTGCATTATACTATGCATTGAATTTCTCTATTAATCTTCTATTTTTCAGTTTTGTTGCTTTAGAGACTTTCCTTGTTTTGCTAGATATGATCCAGTATCACGTTCAGTTCAGTTCAGTTGGTATCATGTTCAGTTCAGTTCAGTTGCTCAGTTGTGTCCAACTTTTTGCAACCCCATGGACTGCAGCACACCAGGTTTCACTGTCCATCACTAACTCCCAGAGCTTGCTCAACCTCATGTCCACTGAGTCGGTGAGGCTAACCAACCATCTAATCTTCTGTCATCCCCTTCTCCTATCTTCAATCTTTCCAAACATCAGGGTCTTTACCAAGGAGTCAGTTCTTTGCAAGAGGTGGCCAAAGTATTGGAGTTTCAGCTTCACTATCAGTCCTTCCAGTGAATATTCAGGACTGATTTCCTTTAGGATTGAGAGGTTTGATATCCTTGCAGTCCAAGGGACTCTCAAGAGTCTTCTCCAACACCACAGTTCTTTATAGTGGCTCTCAGCTTCTTTATAGTCCAACTCTTATATCCATACACAACTACTAGAAAACCCATAGCTTTAACTAGACAGACCTTTGTTGGCAAAGTAATGTCTCTGCTTTTTAATATGATGTCTATGTTGGTCATAGCTTTCCTTCCAAGGAGTAAGCATCTTTTAATTTCATGGCTTCAGTCACCATCTGCAGTGATTTTGGAGCCCTCAAAAATGGGTGTCACGTGTCGGTGTCACATTGGGCTGTTTCAGTTATCTTACTCAGTTATCTAATGAATATTTTTGACAAGTGTGTCTTCATGAAAACTTTTGTTTTGATATTTTGAAAATATTTCTTTCTCTGTCTACATTATGCTTTTGCTTCTGAGTACCTGTTATAATTTATTTTTTCCCATTCCAATTCACATGTTTTTATTCTAAACTTTTTTTCTGTTTCTTTTATCTTTCACATTTAGGTCTTCATTTTATGTAGATTTCACATTTATTTATGATGTGATTTTTCAACAAGTACCTATATTATTTTGTAAGGAATAATTATTTAACAAGTATAAAGATTATAAAAATCCAAATAAATCTATCTCCTATCTTCTGTTTTTTTCAATATATGTAGAAACACAACATTCTTTTACATGTTTGAAGGCAAAGAGGTCTAGTGGTATGGCTTGCAAGAAAATTTTTATTCTATGTATTCACATATTTTAGACAAAACTTAGCCTAATTTATTTAAGCAAGGCAGACAATATGGTTCCTTGAACTGATTTTCATATTTTTTATCATGTTGTACTTATTCAAGATGTCAACAAAAAATCTCAGAACGACTCACAAATTCAACACTTGCTTGATTACATGGAGCACAGTCTTGCAATGGTCCTGAGCTTGATATTTTTTACACTGTGATTGTAAGTAGTGCTCAATTTATATGAATTCCACACATATCTTCAAAATTATTTTTTTAAGTTAATTTCTAGGCAATACAGTATTTGTTCAAAAAAGCACTAATAAATCAAGGTCTGAGTACTTTCTACTTATTGCTAATTTTTTTCATCTCTGAATAAATAAATTTTTGGTTAGTAGTACTAGAGTAAGATGATGATGTTCACAAACCGTATGGCTAAAGTATAATAAGAATATGTCTAGGATTTTCCAGACTAAAGGAAAGAAAAGGATCATCACCCACAACTGGATTTGTTTACAATTTACAGAACACTTCCCAGAACATTTTGTTTTGTCCTCACAACAACCCAGGGAGGAAGATGTATTTATTATTGCTATTTTATACAACTAGCCAAAATAACTTTTATAAAAATTATTTACAGTCACAGTGAGTTGACCACCAGAATTAAAACCTCAGTCAACAGATTCTATATTGTGTTGAGAAAGGTCAGGTAAAGGAAAAAGTAGCATTTGTGGGAAACTTAAAAATGGTACAGATAGGACCAGGGAGTTACATTATTGAGCACTCTGGCAACCAGAAGGGGAGGATGAACTAAGAATTTGTCATGATATGTCCAGAGAGGGAATATACGCAGTTTGATACAGCATTATACCATGAATCAGAAAACTCAGGTGCATCTTCTTTTTCACTGTGACCTTGACCGCACATTTCATTTCCCTTGGCAATAGTTTCCACATCTACAAGATTTACAGTCTGATCAATATGTTCCTCTAAATCAGTCAACACTTTGTGACTTCATTATGGAATGGATATGATTAATAATAAAGTCAGTTTTTCCACAACTCAGGAATTATATCTGTTCCATGGTGACAGAGTAATCGGCAATACACAATAAAACTTCAGGAGTGAGAAAATCTCTCAAAGTATCTATCCCTTTCCGTAAATCTTGATATCCATGCATTAGATGTATATATCTTTTCAGACATTCAAAATACCCACTAACACACAAGTATTTTCATCAAGTGATATTGTATTATACTATTATCATCCATAAGTAACTTTGGATCAATAAATCATGTTTGATCTTCAGGCATTTATTTAGTTAGTTCAAGTAAGCTCCAGAAACTGAGAAAGAACACACACTCAATGATGCTAAAGGATACAGAATGTAGAATGTTCATTGTCAATTATTTTCTATTTTCATGGCATGTGTGCATGTTTAGTCACTCAGTTAAGTCCAACTCATGGCAACCCCATGGACAGAGGAGCCTTCCGGGCAATCCTCTGTTCATGGGATTTTCCAGGCAAGCGTACTGGAACGGGTTGCCATTTCCTCCTCCAGGACATCTTCCCAATCCAGGGATTAAACATGTCTCCTGCATTGGCAGGCCAGTTCTTTACCACTGAGCCACCTGAGAAGACTCTATGGAGCCTCACCTTAACACAATGAAATTAAAAATTCTTCAAACCTAAGAACGAGAAACTCTCTCTATCCTAGTCATGCTTCTAAAACATTTTATAGTCACTGGTGAGATATTCACCCTTGACTCCACAAAAGTCTTCTTGCTATTGTTCAGTCACTCAGTCATGTCCAACTCTTTGTGATCCCATGGACTGCAGCATGCCAGGCTTCCCTGTCCATCACCATTTCCCAGAGTTTGCTCAACCTCATGTCCTTTGAGTCGATGATGCCATCCAACCATCTCATCCTCTGCTGCTCCCTTTTTCTCTTGCCCTCAATCTTTCCCATCATTAGGGTCTTTTCCAATAAGTCAGCTTATTGCATCAGGTGGCCAAAATGTTGGAGCTTCAGCTACAAGATCAGTGCTTCCAATGAATATTCAGGACTGATTTCACGTAGAATTGACTGGTTCGATCTCTTTGCAGTCCAAGGGACTCTTGGGAGTCTTCTCCAACACTACGGTTTCAAAGCATCAGTCCTTTGGTTCTCAGCCTTCCTTATGGTCCGACTTTCACATCCATACATGACTACTGGAAAAAACACAGCTTTGACTAGATGGACCTCTGTTGGAAAAATAATGTCTCTGCTTTTTAATATGCTGTCTAGGTTGGTCATAGCTTCCCTTTCAAGGAGGAAGCATCTTTTAATTTCATGGCTGCAGTCACCATCTGCAGTAATTTTGGAGCCCAAGTAAATAAAGCCTGTCACTGTTCCCATTGTTTCCCCATCTATTTGCCATGAAGTGATGGGACTGGCTGCCATGATCTTAGTTTTCTGAATGTTGTTTTAAGCCAGCTTTTTCACTCTCCTTTTTCACCTTCATCAAGAGGCTCTTTAGTTCCTCTTCACTTTGTGCCATTATGATGGTGTCAACTGCATATCTGAGGTTATTGGCAATTCTCCCAGCAATCATCTTGAGCTTCTAGCTTGAGCTTCATCCAACCTGGCATTTCACATGATATACTCTGCACATAAGTTAATTAAGCAGGGTGACACTATATAGCCTTGATGTACTCCTTTCCCAATTTGGAACCAGTCCATTGTTCCATGTCCAGTTCTAATTTTTGCTTCTCGACTTGCATACAGGTTTCTCAGGAGACAGGTATGGTGCTCTGGTATTTCCATCTCTAAGATTTTTCCACAGTGTGTTTTGATCCACACAGTCAAAGGCTTTAGCACAGTCAATAAACCAGAAGCAGATGCTTTTCTGGAATAATCTTGCTTTTCCTATGAACCAGTGGATATTGGTGATGTATCTCTAGTTCTTCTGCCTTTTTGAAATCCAGCTGGTACATATGGAAGTTCTTGTGTCACATACAGTTGAAGCCTAGATGGAAGGATTTTGAGCATTACTTTGCTAGTATGTGAAATACATGCAGTTGTGCAGTAGTTTGAATATTCTCTGGCACTGACCTTCTTTGGGACTGGAATGAAAATTGACCTTTTCCAGTCCTGTGGCGATTGTGCAGTTTTTCAAATTGTTGGCGTATTGCGTACAGCAGTTTAACAGCATCATCTTGTAGGCTTTGAAATAGCTCAGGTGGAAGTTATCACCTCCACTATCTTTGTTTGTAGCAGTAGTGATGCTTCCTAAGGTGCCTTGACTTCATACTCCAGTATGTCTGAGTCTAGGTGAGTGATCACACCATTGTGGTTATTTGGGTCATTGAGACATTGTACAGTTCTTCTGTGTATTCTTGCTACCTCTTCTTAATATCATCTGCTTCGTTAGATCCATAGCATTTCTGTCCTTTATTGTGCCTATCTTTGCATGAAATATTCCCTTGGTATCTCTAATTTTCTTGAAGTCTTTCCTATTCTATTATTTTCCTCTATTTATTTGCATTGTTCAGTTTGAAAGGGGCTTTCTTATCTCTCCTTGCTATTCTTCAGAACTCTGCTTTCAGATGGGTATATCCTTCCTTTCTTCTTTTCCTTTCTCTTCTCTTCTTGTAAGGCCACCTCAGACAACCATTTTGCCTTGTTGCTTTTCTTTTTCTTGGGGATGTTTTTGATCACCACCTCCTGTACAATGTTAGAACCTCTGTCCCTAGTTCTTCAGGCACTTTATCGGATCTAATCCCTTGAATCTATTTGTCACTTCCACTGTATAATCATAATGGATTTGATTTAGGTGATACATGAATGGCCTAGTGGTTTTCCCTACTTTCTTCAATTTAAGTCTGAATTTTGCAATAAGGATCACATAATCTGAGCCACAATCAGCTCCATGTCTTTTTTTTTTTTTTTTTTGCTGACTGTACAGAGTTTCTCCAACTCTGGCTGCAAAGAATATGATCAATCTGATTTCATTTTTGACCATCTTCTGATGTCCATGTGTAGAGTCATCTCTTGTGTTGTTGGAAGAGGGTGTTTGCTATGCATTCTCTTGGCAAAACTCAAAAGCAGCTTTTGCCCCACTTTATGACCAAAGCATTCCATGGGTGCTGTTGTCACTGTGATAGCAGATGATTCCTCCCTTCTATTTATTCAAGCAAAAGCATTATTTTAAATCCTATTGTTATTTGTTCTTTTAGTAGATAAGTTTAGCCACCCTTAGCATTAGTTATTGAGTTGTAACATTACTGACTACTCCATCTAGGCCATGTGTGTCAGTTCCTTTCTCTGTTCATCTTGAGCATTTATGGGTCCAGATGTTCTTTCCTAGGCCTCCTGTTCTTCTGACTTCTGAACAATGATTGTACACTCAGTTAAACCCAAAGTTTTCTCCAAAAATATATTTTAATACCCCTTGACCCTTCTGGAATGAAAGATATAATGTTTCCATTTCATATCCATAAAGATGAAAAGCAAATTAATGGTTATCTCAGGATGGTGAAAGAGGAACTGGGTGGTATCGTGTATCTTTTGGGGGTGATGGAAATATTCTTAAATTTAGATAGTTGTACTAATGCACACCATTATTAGTATACGAAAACCCACTGAATTACAATAAATGATTAAAATGGTGAATTTCCATTTCTGTTAATTTCACCTAAAAATTATTTAAAACATTTCATCTGAAACAATATGTAAATAAAACTAGGCAATGTTCTCAGGCCTGAAGGATCTTGCATGCATAGCTCCTGAAGGTAGGCATAACAATAAAAAGGTGTTAATAAAGCTAAGGGGAAAAATGACCCATGCTATGAAAAGGTGCGATTTTGACAATGCTGTTGGTGATGGTAACATGGAAAATAAGGTTTCTGTAATGAACTTGTCATAGTGACTAAACATTTTCAGAGATATTTAGATAGCATTTTCAACCTGCAACATGCTAATTGGCTTTTCCTAGTTGTCTAAGATAATATATGAGAAAATAGATGCAAAATAAGAAGAAATGTAAATGTTTTAGAAGAACTTAGAACTATTAAGGATATTAAAAATCTTTCCAGCTAAAATATGCTTTTAAAACAGAAATGTCTTTAATAAAAAGATGAAACTCAGGGTGCTGCTAGTGAAAAAAAAATAGAATACTCTCAAGAGTTTGTAAATATCTCATGAATTTTGAAGGTGTTGTTTCATAGAACATTTTAGTAAAAAAAAAATTCAGGTGTTCATAAAAAACATGCCTCCTCAATCTTCTTGTTAAACATGAAGTCTTTGAGGATTGATAAGGGTTTTTTCCACATAAAGTTGATTTTCAGCCTTATTTACAGATGAGTTGGTGCTGGAGAGTTACATGAATACAACTTTTGTCTAAGTAGACAACAATTTGATACACCAAACAGTTTTCAAAGAAATTATATGTGCTAACATCAGAAAGGCAATAAAGTTTTAGAGATCTGTTCCACAACATTTTTCTACAGGTAATACTGCATTCTACACTCAAAAAATTGCTAAAAAGGTTAGACCTTATGGTGTGTTCTTAATGTTAATAAACTTAATTCAAGTTTAAAAACAATAAAATGGGATAATGGTCTCTCAGTTCTCAACTTAGACAGGCATTTAGCAGGCTGATAAAGCTATTCAACCTCCATCAGCATTCTCAAAGAAAAAGAAGGAAGACTTCTGAGGGCACAGCCAAGAGCTGAGGAAGATTAGAAACCCTCTGGGTAATGATGAAACATGGCTGGCTGCATGCATTCATGCCCCGAAACAGTGTCTCCCCAATCTGAAGCCCTTTAAATGAAAGTATTTGTCATAATTATCTTGCTGTTTTGTTAACATTATATGTTGGATACTCTTGAGCTCACAAGTCTTTGAGACCAAACAAATGCACCTGAGATGCTAAACACAATTAGCTCATCTGCTCTTGACCTTATTTTAGTGATGGAATCTTGAACCATTCAATATTGACATAATTGGAAAGAGGGAAGGAGGGAATGCATTTTTCATGTGTAAATGAATTATTATGACAAGAAGTTGAACAAATGTGTCTGTTTTCCCCCAAATTCTTTCCTTCCCTGTAAAAACCCCTGGATCTATGATTGTCCTGTAATAATTTGATGAAGCAATTGTGACAGAAATGGTATTCAGACTCCAAATCATAGGCTTTAAAATGATAGGAAGCATCTGCTTTTCATTTGAAAAACTTATCTTGGGATGCTTCTCTTGGAACCATACCATATGAAGAAGGAATAAAGTGGGGAACGGAGACAGTCTGGTCGACAATGTCAGAAGAGCTCCCAGCAGCATTAACCTCTAGGCCTGTGAGTTCACCACATCACACACACTGGCCTGCTAATCTCTGCATCGTTCAGTGGGGCAGCAGACTCAGATGAGTTGAGTCTAGGTACAGATTACAACACATAATAAAACAGCTGCTTTAAGGCACCAACTTGTAGGGTCTTATACAGCAGTAAATCCTTTAAATATCCATCCACAGTAGAATGCATAAACAAACAGTTTCACAGTCATTCAATAAAATATGAGAATGCATAAATACAGCCATATAGAAGAGACTCATGAACGTGATGCTGAACAAAAGGAGCCAGATACAAAATGGCATGTTGTTTATTGCCAAAGAAGAATTTATTCCAAACCAGGCAAAATTAGTCTAGGATGCTGGTAATCAGGATATCAGTTACTCTTGGGAAGAGGCAGTGACTAGAAAAGTAAATATGGGTGATCAGGGGATTAGAAAAGTTATCAATATTCTGGGTGCTGGTTATAAGTTGTTTTGAGTTATGAAAATTCATCAAGTCGTGTACTATGCTCTGTACACTTTTCTGTATATTTGGTGTAATTGATGACAATTTATATTTGTGAAACTGTAACAGTATAAAATATCATACCCACCTGATTGGCAAAATTTTAAAAGATGAATAATGCAAAATTATAGCAAGTATTTGTAAAAACAGAAATATTTTTGCATTTCAGGAACATGCACAGAGTATTTCAACCACTTTAGAAAGAAATTTGGCAGTAGATAACATCTGAAAATGTGACAAGGCCCACCCAGAACTTTGTGATTCTGCTTTACTGATATGCTTTAGTGAAGTATAGGTACTTGAGTATAGGTATGCATGAGGAAATATATACAGGAATGTTCACTGAAGCATTTTGTAGCATAAGATATTTAGAAAAAGGAAACACTACTCATCCATAAAGAAAAGAATGGTAAACTGGAGTGTTAACCATAAACTTGAATATGTGACTATTAAAGTGAATAAATTAGAACTAAATGTATCAATATGAGCAGATATCAAAAAGTTTAAGAAGAAGCAAGATGAGGACTGATGAAATTTATAAAATATTTAAAACAAAAATACAACACTTTAAAATAACTTTTTATGCTTATAAACACATTTAGCAACTGTATGAAATACTTTTGTGGGTTACTGTAAAAAAAAAAAAAGTATCTTTGAGGAATGAGCAAGAATAAAATTGAAGAGATGAATACATGGCTCAGTCAGTAGAGTCTGCTTGCAATGTAGGAGACCTGGGTTCAATCCCTGGGTTGGGAACATCCCCTGGAGAAGGAAATGGCAACATATTCCTGTATTCCTGCCTGGATAACTGCATGGACAGAGGAGCTGGAGGGCTACAGTCCACGCAGTCACGGAGAGTTGGACACGACTGACTGACTAACACATCACGTACATGGATTTTAAAATATCTGTAATATTTAATTCCTAAAAGGTGACTTGAAGCAAATGTTAAAGACTTGATGATATATTTCTGCTGTGTAGACAAAAGTAGTATACAAATAGTTTCTCTAACTTGGAAATGTCATTATTAAATATTTATGAAATTATAAATTTTACCTATCTGCAACATTTGACATAAAAATCAACCTAGTATATCTGGTCTTGTGTCAAGAACTGACTGTAAGAAAAACATGGATCTTAAGTCTTTATAGTCAACTTAGTAAGAATTTTACTTGACCTAACTCTCACTGATGTTTTGTTTTCAAATATTTTGAGGGCATGCTTTTATTTATGTGATCTGTGCTCAAAAGTGTTTTGTCTGAATGAAACTGAATCCCTTTGGAGAATCCCAAAGGAAATATTTAAAAGCTCACAGATAATAATGGAAATGACCTTTGGTTACTAAGTAGTATATAACACCTTTGTGATTGTTATCATGTCCAAGAGATTGCCTTTGAAATTCAGACAGAGCACTGAACCTAGACACCACCAAAGTCCTGGTGCATTATTCCCAGTTGTGCTACATGCCAAAGGAGATCAATGGGCTTTGTGATCTGAACAACCTCTCTGTAGCTCCTGTGTATGGACAAATTATTGTGATATTTGGCATTATTTATTCTCTGTTGGAGGCAGACACGCTCCAGTGTACACCTGAATAAAGTTTCAGTGCTCAATAATTACTTTGATTATTCCTGGGACTAATACTGATCAACATTGTTTGTTTTATTTAAAAGAATCATATTTCCAAAAATCAGAAATACAATATATTGTAACATACCTGGTTCCTTATAGCACAATTTTTACATCCCAGTACTTAGCATATTAACTGATAAAAACACAATTTTCTTAAAAAATACAGTTTCCTTTTTATATTAACTCTTTTATAAATTTTTGAAAGGATTCTGCCCCAGCAGCTGGAAAATAGTAATTTGAGTATCCATTCATGGAAGTTTACTGAGCTCTTAAGCTATGTGAAGTTGTGAAGCGCTGTCCTTAAGAAGCTTATGGTCTATGAAGCATACAATTAGATAATAAGTATAATATTATGCAATTAAAACACATACTTCTAGGTAATAGATGCATTGCTATACAATGTAATAAGCACTTTGACAGAAATAAATGAGGTGTCCATGTGCAGTCATGTAGACACTCAAAGGAAGTTTTGGGGACTAGTGTCTGGAATCATAGAGGAGAAAAAAGCAAACTCTCTTTAACTGGCTATTTGAAGGACTTATTTGTCTTATCGATTTTGAGTTGAGAGCTAAAGGAGGAGCGCTCTAGGATGACACGACATCATCAAAGGATAACAGAGGCAACAGAGCAAACAGGGAAATGGTATACAGTTGAGCCTTAAATGAATTTTCATTGGATGTGTGAGTGGCATTGGTGGGAATGGAGGGGTAAAATAGGGACTAGATTATCATAGGGTAAGTTATTAAATTTTAGAAATGGAATCAACAAATCTTTGATATAGATTTTTCACCCAATGTCTTTCTACTCATTACCACAGATGAATTATCCAAACATTTTACTGAGATCAGTTCCTTGATTGCTGTGCCAGGTCCTATTCTCTCTTGCCTACAAATAAAATTTTCCTCCCTCTTCTAAATAATCATTATTTTCTATGTGATAGGATAACTTCCATAGTAAATACACTGTTTTCACTTCCATCTTAAAAACAAAACTGAAAAACTTTTGTTTCCAGTTTCTACTTCAAATTCTTGCTCACTCTTGTTAGATAATCTTCACTTTGTCAATTTAAACTGTTGTAACAATTTTTGTTGTGTCACTGTTGTGTCTAACTCTTTTGTGATCTCATGGACTATAGCTCTCCATGCTCCTCTGTCCATGGGATTTCCCAGGCAAGAATACTGGTGTGGGTTGCCACTTCCTCCTCCAGAGGATTTTCTTGACCCAGGGATCTAACCTGTGTCTCCTGCATTGCAGGTGAATTCTTTACCACTGAGCCACCAGGGAAGCCCACAGTAACAATTAACATTGTATATAAACTCCAGACATTTATTATGACATAAAAAAGTTGGTGGTTCCTGAATCATGCCTTCTACAAATTTTGACATCCATCCATTTGTCCAGGCTTTGACATCCATCTCTGGAAGTGTATCTTCCCTACCCTAGAATGCAATAGGTGGTAAGAAATATCTCACATCTGTTACAGATATTCTTTCTGAAATCCTGGCCTGTGTGCAACAATATTGTGTGGCATTATTTGTTCAATAGTTGGCTTCAGTTATTTTGACATCCATTTTTTTTTCTTTATCTACAGCCCAAATGGCTCTTATTAAATCTAGATGTATAATGCCTATTGGGTATCTACATTTAGATGTACTACAGACCTAAAACTTAATATCTCCAATGCTATACCCATCATTTTCATTCATCCCTCTGTTGTGCTATTTTTACTGTGTTCTCTGTTCAATTAATGTTCTCTGTTCAAATTAATGATAAATGCTTCATCCATCCACACAGGGTGTCATCATTTATTCTATCCTAAATATCATTAATTAATTCATTGGTAATTCAAAATAGTTACTGTCAACTTGCTATTTTCTAAGCAATGCTTTAGATGGTGGGTCTATGGTAGTGAAATAAGAGAGAATACCTCTAGCCTTAATAAACTTGTAATTCAGGGTTGAGATGAACAATAAACATCTGGAAATGTCAGTGGAGTCCTGTTTACTTTCCCAGAGGCAGCTCTCTATTGCCACAAATAGAATAGCCTTTTATTGGTAGAATCTACAGAACATTTTTCTCTGGTATGCTGACCACCATCCCACTATTTTCCACAAATTTCACTGGGTTCAAGAGGAAATTTTTAAAACAGTCCTGAACTTTTCTCATTTGGCTTTCAAGGAAAATAAAACACTCCTTTCCTCCATGGAACATCTTCCTAATTTCCACTGATTCCTCTATCCCTTCAATCTCTTTCAGAGCTGGAGGGATTGCTCTACTTTGGTCTGAAAAACAGGTTTGACACCTCTTGTTTATCATGTCCAGGTTCTTAAACATGTCACTTTGAAAAGTGACCGTAGTTGCCACCATTCCAAAACTAAGTTATAACAGAGAAGGAATGTGTTAGGTAAAAGATCATGGATGTGATAGCTTCAGAAATGTGTATAAAGCGATAGTTTTTTAAGGGTCCAACCACTGGGGAAGACAGTATTTTAGAAACTGTCGTTGTTGTATTCTACCTTGCTCATCGATACTGCTATTAAATCTTTAGTGCACTGGAGATTTGGAACACGATGACTATTATTTGATGTGTAATGTACAAATCACATTTGAATTTGTACCCTTTCAGAGAGTATAAGTCACTCCAACTCCCTCCCGTCCTGCACCAAAACCTGAAATATTTTTCCTAATTCTCCACAACATTCCTATATTCTATTGGATATTCATGTGGGTGAAAAATATGTTTATTATTTTCTAGGCAACATTTAAATCTATGTAATTATTTTTTTCAGAGCTTAGCAATTACAAAACATGCAATAAATTCAACTACTATGTCAAATAAAGAAATACAGAATTTTTCTTTGTTCAAAATTACACTAATATTTTTCCATTGTGTTAAGAAAAGGTGTTATTTTGGCAATGTTGCCTGTGGCTTGAAATTTACCATATAGCATTTCTATCAACTTCATAGATCAATATAGGTTTAAGTATATGATGACTTTGTTATGGCTTCTAAGCTAGTCAGGATACAAATTTAAGAAGTGAAATCCATACTATTTAGCTGAAATTTACTTTCCTTTTATTTTAATTTATGTCATACTTAAGAAACTGGAGAGACTGTTAAATACATTTGATTGTGGATTTTGTCGGTCTCTAATGACTTCATAATGTTGACCATTTTTCCATGTGCATATTGGCTAATTGTATAATATTTTGAGGAAATGTCTATTTCTTTTTCTATTTTTAAAAGGGTCATTTATCTTTATATTGTTCAGTTGATATTGAAAAATATATTTTCATATATTTAATATATATTTATACAATTAATGTACATTAGTATTTTATATAATTATATAAATGTTAACATGTCAACATACTAGATTCATCAGATATATTATTTTAAAAAATTTTCTTCCATTTTACAGATTGTCTTTTCTCTTTTTGTTTGTGCTCTTTGATGTACAAAAGTTTACTGTGACATGAAATATTTTTTACATATAAAATCAGGTCAATGACTTTTTCAAAACTATGTAATATGGTAATAATTTCATTGATTTTAAAATTATGTAAAACTAAATTTTCTCAGAGAATTACAGCTATGTTTGACTTTATAGGCTAAGCAGGTATTCGTCTAATTGTCCCCTTGAAAAAAAACACATAATAAATTCTCTTATTTAACAAATTAATAATTTGAGTTTCATAAAATTGTCAGCTCTCATTAAATTGCACACTAGCCATTTTTACTTACTTTTAATTCAAATAAATATACCTTTAAAGTAGAAAGAAAAAACATCCTTTTTTTTAATGGAGGATACGCTCAGTTACAACATCATACTACAGGCCATATTTGGATCAAGAACACGGAAATTTATTCAGGGCAGGAATGGGGAGAGAAAGGGCAGAGTGGGGAACAAATGCCAAATTCAGTCCTCTACATCTCAGAAAAAGCTGTGCTAAGTCTTTAAAATAAACCACTGTGAAAATAAATCATTTCCATAAGCTACCTTCATCTAATATTTGATACCATCATTCTCCATTTCTACTTTATACATCCAATTCATTAGGTCATGCATTGCATGGAATTATTTTTTTTTAACTGACAATATCAGAAAAAGCCCCACCCACAACACTTTTTCTCTAGTTTTGAAGGCTCTGTGCAGTCTGTTTTGAGATGGCAAAAAAAGACTTTGAAGAGATTACTGGAGAGAATACAGATATATTACTCCCGATATAACTGTGCAACATAGCAGACTCTAGTGCTGTGGTTAAATTTATATTTAATTAATTGAAATATTCTCCTTCAGGTCACACTAGCTGCACATCAAGCTCTCAGTAGCTGCATGTGGTTAGTGACTATCACAGTGGGCAGTGCAGTTGTTAAGAGTTTCCATTACTGAAGAAAACTTTCTTGGATAGCACTGTTCAAGGTTATGACAGTTTTAATAATGCATTATGTTAAGCAACTAAGTTATCACTATTCTACATGATAAATAATTGAGAAATTACTAGGAAAATGAAATATATAAACCTGTCTTGGAGGAATAGATTTTCCTCTACCCTTCTACACTCCTATGGCTAGTCTAAGAATTAAGCTGACATAAGACAGATAAAAAGGAGAAAATTAAATAGCTTACTAACAGGTATACATGGGAGAGACCCAGGAAAGCTGTGTAACTCGTCAAAATGGCTAAAACACTCATTTTAAGCACCACCTTGAGCTAAAGAGAAAACAAGATGTTGGGAATAGTGGTTTGGGGATTCAAGAAGTAGGAAGACTGTTCATATGGAGAAGAAAAAGCAAATGTGTTATAAACAAATGTTTGCTGGGGCCAGGCAGAGACCATGGGACACAGAGAACTTTAGAAAACAGATTTTGCTAGGTTCTACCCCATCTATGCATCTTATTCATATTGCTGTTATCTATCATGATATTTCCTTCCTGGAATTGGTTCTCTATCTGCATTCTTTTAGGCAGTTAAGGGGAAGGTCACATTTTATTTTCCTGAGTCTTTTGAGCCTTGATTGTTTTCAGTTCGAAATAATGTGCATGTCAAAATAATATTTTGAGGTGCAAATTTTGCTCCACTAAAAACCTTTATTACAGTATTTACTGGGAAACATAATTGAAAATATTAGGAAAATATATCAGTTTAATTTTCAGACTCCCGTGTATTGTCAGATATCCTATAGCCCAATATTTCTAAAAGCATCGCAAATTTGAGAATGCTTCTTATAGTTAATAAAATTGAACATAATCAAGGATGTTTGCAAAGTATTTGAATAGCTTAAAAGTTACACATACATATGCACAAACACATACATTATACTTATGCATATAGTTCTTCATAATAGGTTAGCCTGAATAAATCAATTACTAATTCTGTAAAATAGAAGATACACTATAAATGAGTTTAAACATGGTTTGGTGAAATAATTCAGTTTCTAAGATTGCTTGTCTCTCCCCAGCTGTTGCTTTTCAAATGTATCAGGGTTCAAATACAAAGAGAAACACAACTAAAAAAATAGAACATTAACACTTTTCTTTTATAGCACAAATCCCCCAAATCATTTTAAAAATAGAAGACCGCATGTAGATATTCTGGATCCAAATTTGTGAATACATAAGTAACTAATCATGAGAGAATTTAGTGAATTTGCATTAAATTGTTCAAGCCAGTAGGGTGCACACACTTTGCATTCTAAAAATATCCAAATGTAGTTTTCAATAATAGATATATCCTGCATTGATCATTTAATCTTATATAAATATACAGGCTATATTTAGCTTTAAGAAAATATACAGGCTATATTTAGCTTCCTACTCAATACAACACGCACACCTTCAATTATTTCCTGAGTATAACCTTTGTTCACTAGTTAGAGGATTTCCATATTTTAGAATCGATCCTAGTAGGGAAAGTTTATTTTCCTGATTGTTTTTATTTTAATTCCTTATATTTAATAATTTATTTTTCTTAGATCAGGTCTTATAAAGACATTAAATAGTCTTCTATTGACAGAGTGCTTGCAGACTTATCCTTTTGAGTTTTGTTACCTAACTGATCTCTGGTGTTGACTCTCCTGACCTGAATGAATAAGTGCATTCTCCATTCCCCTCATTGGCTTATATCAAACATACCCACAGGTCCACTCATTGTACAATTTTAGGAGCTCTTAAATATCTCCAAAGAATGTCTTACATTCTGCCTTTAGGTAATAATTTTTCAACACCACTCCAAGGAGAAATAGTTTACGAACTCTCCTTCAACAAAAACTAGTTTGCTAGGAGCAAGCATAGTTTGAAGAGTAGACTAGAGAGATTAGTCTAAAACACTGAGAATTGCCTTAGGAGAACATGTCAAAAGTGATCATAAAAGAAAGAACCCTGAGTAACTAGAGAATAACTAGTAACGAAAGAAGAGGGAAAGATAAGTAGGACAAGACAAGATAAAAAGAAGACTGGGACTTTTCCAATGATTAGCCCCACTAATTTTTGACTTTACCTTGTAGAATCGGATCTCCATTTTTCAATTTCATTTTTATTTCAAATATATAAAATTTAGTAAAATCAAAAATTTTGCTTAAAGACAATTTTAAAATACAAATCTGTCACTTGAGATGTTAAATAAGACTTAATGAAAGGTTATATATATATTTCCAGGTTTATACTTTCTTTATACATCCAATATCACCAGTCATTCATCACTGTATTCCCATCACTTATGTGTCCTCCAGCATCCTGTTTCAACAACAGCAATTAATTCTGCAGTGTTTCAACAAATATTGCTTTTTCTACCATCAATTATTAACTATACCTTTTCTAGTTCTTTGTATAGCAGACATAAAATATTTGTTCAAAGTGATTATTTCATAGTGATTTTTCTTTTATTATTATTTGGCAGACATTTATTAAATGCTTAGTTTGTGATACATACTGGTACATACAAAACTGATAATAATCACTAACTTCTAATATCTCCAGTAAATTATATTCAACTCAGAAGGAAATATTCTAAATAAGTTTACTTTCACAATATGGTTTCTTAGCAAAGAATCTCATTGTTTATACAGTGATGACATCAATATTGCCATTTTCTGTTTTAAACTGTCACATGGAACTCACTAACCAATTGCCACACAGCCAGTGGAACTTCACAGCTCATACTGCACTCATCTTTATATTTCTTAAGATACCTTAAGGTGCACACAACATACACCTATCTCAACTGAATTTTAAAAGTAAGAAAATTATTTTCTCTAACACAGCAATACGTTTGAAGGTAGGTGTTACCAGAGTTCATAACTATCAATGATAGTATTAAGATCTCAGTTTCCTTCCATCTACTGTGTTACCAGCTTTGCTGCTCTCATGTTCTGAAGATGGTTGCTGTTGTTTCAGGCCAATGTTCATGGGAGGAGGGAGCGGCAGGGAGAGGACACCCCTCCAAATGGTTTGAGTCGCCTTCTCAGTGAGAAAAAGTTTTTATAAGTTTCCCAGTTGTGTTCTTTTCAATTTATGGGTGAGAATTATGTTATAGTTCAATTCCTAAACTGATCCATGATGAGAGTAATGGGACCAGCATACATACCTTAGCCAAAAAGGATTCTGTTTCATGGATTAAGTTCTTCTTCCCTGGAGGACTGTGGCCACATGGAGTAGGGTGGATTCATAAGAACAAAACAAAACACACAAACAAATAAAAAAAAATATTAAAATCATGGCTTGATTGAGGAGGGAACAAGGAATGATATATTTGGTGGTGAAGGCAGGCAACAGCAAGGTCTTGTTCCTTCTGATCTGCCCCATCCCTCCATCTGGCAGGTTTTACTAAACCATCTGTTTTTTTTTTTTAGTTGGAACGTGCTGAGAGTGTCTATTTACCCTGCCTAAAATTACAGACAAAAAAGATCTACTCAATCTGACTATTTTCCTAGACAACAGTATTCTCAATCATTGAATCCCTTTCTCAAAAAATAATTTTTGGTTCTAAAATATCTTCTCAAACCTCTCACAGATGTAAAGCAAAAAACCACATAGCCTTACTAATTATGTAAAGACTGTAACCCAAATTACTATTTCTTAATCCACTTTAATTTTATAAAGTTAAAATTCTTATTCCTGCTTCATTGCTAAAGAAGTTTGGATTCAGGGAGCATAATAATTTGCCTACCAGCTTCATTTTTCTATCAAAATATTTCCCTTTTTTGGAAATAAGGCAAGGGCATATTTATGGGCAAATGTTCTTGCTCAACACCCAGAATCTGAAGTTAGTGTGATACAACTTGTGAAATCAGGTATGAAACTTGAACTCAAATACTCTCATCAACTTCTATACTCCTCCAGGAGAACAATATACACAGAAATTATTGTAAGTGGAGGTTCATAGACAGATTATTTTCACCAAAATTACCCCGAATTAATCAGGAAATCTCTGCAGTGAATCTACTGTGAACAAGAAAAACAAAAGAGTGTTCCTTACTGCCCAGTTCTGAAAGGGTTGAGTCATAACCCACTGTAGTTGCCCACTGACAGAGCAACCTGGGAGGAATTTGGGATGAAAAACAGGATAAGATACACTGTACTTTGAGTAAAGGGGCCCTTAGATAGTCAGATGGGCATCTCAGAAGAATTTCAATGACCTCAGATCCTTGCATCTTCCCATACCAAGAAAAGAACTAAAACCATTGTGCTTAGTAGCTCAGTTGTGTCTGACTCTGTGATCACATGGACTGCAGCCCATCAGGCTCCTCTGTCCATGGGAATTCTGCAAGCAAGAATCCTGGAGTGGGTTGCCATTCTCTTCTCCAGGGGATCTTCCCACCCCAGGGATTGAATGCAGGTCTCCCGCATTGCAGGAAGATTCTTTACTATCTGAACCACCAGGGAAGCCCAGTAAAATCACTAACTTGAGATATCTGTTTTTTGTGATTAGCGGTAATCTAAGATATATCCTTGACGGCATGTATTTCCAAGCTCCCCCCCAACAAGTTCGTATATAACTTGGTCTCTCCCCAACCTCTTTGGAACATCTACTCAAAGCTCCTTGAGTGACTGTCTTCCAGCTGTCATCCTCAGTAAGACCCTGAGTGAAACTAAAACTCACAACTCTTATGTTGTACGTTTTTCTTTGTTAGCAATACAGAAAGAGTAGGCTAGAAGCAGTCACAAAAGGCCATCAGCCCCACCCTAAAAACCAAGCCACACTTGATAAGATACAGAGCATTGTTTTTTTTCTCAGTCTGAGTGCTGACAGTAAACAAGAAGCCTTGGAGAACTAAATGCCAAAAGTGAGGAGCCTCATAGGACAGAACAAACATGATTTCTCTTCACTGATAAAGCAGTGAGAGAATCAACCAAGGTAATAAACCAGAAAACACATTGTTGAACTTCTGCTTTTTCATAGTTGAGCTTTGAATGGCTGTGTGTATATATGACAAAACCCCTATGTTCTCCCTGGTTGTAACAACTATGTAGTACTTTCCTAGGATCTTCACTTTCCCCAGTGATTGGGGCAACATGACAAAGGAAGGGAATGAACATCTGACAAAGATCTTCCTTGATGAAGTTGTGGTTTCTCCAAGTGTGAGGTAAACTTATACTGAGTCAGAGAAAAAAACCTTAGAGAAATCAGACATGAAATCTTATACCTAAGGAAGTAATGATCATTATTCATTTATTCATATATTAACATGCATTTATTTTTCTCCTGCCTTATAACATGAATAATAAATTCCAATTATATACTTTATGCCAGGTATTGTGCTACATATTTAAAAACATTATATTATAAAACTAACATTATTACTCCAAGAACTCAGTGTAAAAACTGAGACGTAGAGGATTTAAGTCTTTCTCAGAATCATGAGATAATAAGCAGTGGAATCACAGTTCAAAGCTGTGACAGACCATAATATCTATGCTTTGCTCTAAGTAATTCAGAAATACTACATTCCCTACAATATTTTATATTTACATATATATGAACATATTAAAACAAAATATTATATATTCTATGTATAATACAAATTTATGTGCTAATATATTAAAAATGAGTTCATATTTAAAATATTTTATATCACTAAAGTTCCTTAACTGGATTTATATTATACACTGTAATAAATATTCATAGAAGTTTTTTTTGAACATGTGATTAGTGTTTGTTTAGTATAAAATGTGGAATTGTAAACTTTAAATAAAATGAAATGCATCTTTTGTCCTCAGAGAAAGTATTTCCACTTCAAAATTCATTTTGAAATCAGAAACAATTCAAATATTAGAACCCATGTTGGCAACATGAAAGTGCTACCACAATATTTCATTGATTCAGAAAATTCACCCCCCAGGGTTTTTTGTTTACTTGTTTTTTTCTGATAGTCACAGATTACCATGCCATCGATAACAAATGGTTTGAGGAACTGTTGGTTGTCTAATCAATTTGGCTCAGTAGGAATTAGAAATACAATTAAACATGTAAATGCTAAAAATAATATTGATACAGCAAGGGTATGAAAAATCAGCTATTTTTACTTAAGCTATCACTCATTTCTTGTATCTGTGCAGCATGTTAATCACAACCTCTTAATCACTCTACAGTGTAAGCCGCAAATAATATGCATGCTAGTCAAGGTTAATCTTGGCTCATTAGAGAACTGAATTTAAAATGCCTTAAGGCAAAAATAAATGGAATAAAAGAACAAAAAAGAAAGACCTTTATTAAAAGGATGCAAATAAAGGATGCAGTCGTATTTCATAGAACTCAAGGGCAGGCAGTACATTCAGACCTCCTGGGGGCTGAGACTCGAGATGTGGAAATCTATCAAGGATCAAAGCTTCCCACATCATCAGTCTCTTCTCACCCTGCAGCCTCATGACCTCTCATCTCTATACTTTGTAGGTCTTCTTCATTCTTCTCTCTGTAGACTGACTTTCTCTACTCTTCAGTACATGAACATAACTCTGCAATTTACATTATCTTGATTCCCAACACAAACGAAGACTTAGGAAATTACTGAAAGTCAAATTTAAGTTCCTGAGACTACAATATAGTCGAGCTAACAAAGATGTAACCCTTTACCATAGTTGATACATTTTAGATTTTATAGCCATTAGTTGGAAAACATTAAGTATTCTCACAATTAGATCAATACTCTAGACAAAAATACATCCAAATATTTTGAACATATATGTTTAAGACATTGGTAGCCCACTCTTTGTCAAACACATTAGAAATGATCAGTTCTTTACTTTGTGTGTGGTGTTACCACTTTTGTACTGAATACTCTAAGAAAAATAAAGAAACTTCTAAGGGACTCCTGAAAAGGAAAGAGACTTTTGAGTTTCAAAGTTACATATCTGAGACTTATAAAATATATACCCAAAACAATGGACTTGGACTATCTCTTGAAACTGTTTATTCACTTTAGAGGGGACACAAATCCGACTCTTTGCTACCCTATGGACTGTAGCCCGCCAGGCTCCTCTGTCCATGGGATTCTCCAGGCAAGAATACTGGAGTGGGTTGCCATTTCCTTTTCCAGAGGATCTTCCCAACCCAGGAATCGAACCTGGGTCTCTGCATTGCAGGCAGACGCTTTATCTTCTGAGCCACCAGGGAAGCCCTCTCTTGTTTGTAGGTGAAAAGTAATAGGCTAGATAAATGACCTTGACAAGAGTCCTTGGTACTGTCCCTTCTTTCATTCCCATGACTGAACATCACAGTCTGGCTAGAGATATGAAAAAAGGCCCACGTCAAGCAGTGGATCTGATGCCTCCTTTTATGGAGGTAAAGACACTTTGCCAGCTTTCTCACAATCCCCTCTGCAACAGAAAGGAAGAAGCCAAACCATGATGTTTGAAACACCAAAAACAAAATGAAAATCCAAAAAAGTTTTGTAAGAGTGGTCATCATCAAATGAGAATAATTGTTTCCAGAATTTCATTGGTAAGTATGTGCAAGAGGATGAAATGGCATGAATAGGATTCTATTCGAAGTATGATGCCTATGATCATATCTTGAAAACATATATATATATATATATATTAGATATACTAGATAATATATATCTAGATAATATATACAAATAATACATTCAGACTTTAGAGAATATCTTAAGAAACTCCAAATAACATCAGTTAGGTCAATTAGGTCACATTTACATTAGATCAATTAGGTCAAATCCAATAACCTTAATGTATTAATGTGGTATAAATAGAAAATAATAAACTAGTCAAATATACCTACTTGTGAACTGCTAAAAATTTTTACAGTAAGTGTTTGATTTTGAATGATAAGAGCAGAAAACAATAGAAAAAAGCAGAAAGAAAAATAGAAGAGATAGAGACAAAAATATACATAGAAAGGAGATTTAAAATAACTGGAGTAAACCTTTTCCTTATAGTTTAGGTCACGTATTTCATTTAGACATGGGTAAAGATAGATTAAAATTAAAAGCAAAAAGTTTTGTAGGAGAAAAAACAGAAAATGTACCTAATAAAATTTCAATAGAAAATTACTAGATACTAAAGAATGTGACCACAAAGTAAATGGAAAGAGAAACCTAGTAACTTAAAGTTTTATAAAACAAATTCAAAATATTGCCCAAGCTTTGGAAAGACACAAATCAGAATATAAACAAATTCTTATGTTTTGCAGCAAGACAGGAATGAGGACATGAAATGAGAACTGACATATATCAGAAAAGAATTGGAAAAAAATAAACTTTTTTTACCAGAAGAATTAAATTCAAAAAATCCTAATCAGATATGAATCACAGAAGCCAAAATATGAAGACAGCAATAAAATTTGAAAGACAACATTTGGTAATTCCTCATGAAAAAATTTTATCAGGAAATAATAAAAAATAAGTTTTTGAGTGAATACTTCGTGGGGAACTTCAAAATGGGAACATAAGGCTATCATCTCCTGAACAATTGAAATCTCAGATTCACTAAAAGTGGGGAAAAAAATATTTTGTTTCCTGATGTGGAGCAATATGAATCTCAGAGGAGTATCTCTAAAGTATTCATATTAAAACTGTAAATCAAATATCTGGAGCAAACTTCAAATTTTAGCAAATACAGAGGAGAAACAAGTTAAATGACTTAATCAGAGAACAAGAAGAAACACAATGTGGGATGTTCTAAAGGGCTAAATATCACAGGTTTCCACATTACGAAAAAAAAATAGGCCTAGAATATCTAACAACTAAATGTGATACATGAACTCTGCTAAAATCCTTACTAAAAAATCAACTTTAAATAACAGTTCTGAGAAAATAAGGAAAATGTGATAACAGAACTACAGCATCATGGTTATATGGAAACAAATTACCTATGGTATGAAAAGACACATACTGAGTGTGTTTTTGTTTTGTGAATATGTTCATTTGTATAATTTTTTTTTTCAGATTCCCCATATAAGCAATGTAAAGAATGAATTTACGGTTACCAGGGATAGAAGGGTGGGAGGGAGAAATAGGCTGGGAGTTTGGGATTGACATTTTCACATTGCTATATTTGAAATAAGGACCTACTGAATAGTACAGGTAACTCAGCTCAACGTTCTGTAAAAGCCTATATAGGAAAAGAATTTGAAAAATAATAGATACATATATATATATGTATAACTGAATCACTTTCTTATACACTTGAAACATAACAGTGTTAATCAACTAGGCTCCAATATAAAATAAATATTAAAAAAGACATATATTGACATATATGGGCCAAAGGTCTCGATATATGGTAATTTGCTTAAAATTTATTAAAGGAAAAAAAAAGTGCAAGTAAAGTAAATGAAGCAAAATTTTGAATCTCTAATAGAGGTTCATTTACTTTTACTTTTACTTTTTTTTTCTTTAAATAATTTTTAAACAAATTCCCATATATCGAGACTTTTGGTCCATATATACTTCAATATATATGCAGGGTTTAATTCACTATTTTTCCTATTTCTCTATCTGATCATTTTAGTAGAAAATGACAGACAAAGGAAATTAAAAAATACCTTGTGGGTTATGACCTAAGTAGTTTACAAATAAAATATTACAGCTTTAGATAGATTTCTTAGGGGAAAAATGAATAAAATTTTAATATCAGGAATCTGAAAAGACCAACAAAATAAAACAAATTAAAAAATGGAAGTAAGAAATCTGCAAAGTATGATGAGAAATTAAGCTATTTGCTGCAAACTGAAATTGTACTGCCATTAATTAAAACTTAAGTTAGTTCTTTGATGAGATAAAAAAAATATATAAATCTTATATATGTGTTTGTGAGTTTGAGAAAAATATATAATAAACATGTATAAATGAATGTGTTAATTTATAATGGGCATGTTTTGAAGTTAGGCTACTAGCGTGGATACCTGAAATACAATACTTTTGTTGTACAGTCTATGAATTATTTCCTATTCAATTTGTAATTTAAAATAATGAGATCAAACAAAATAGAGGCAGAGCAGAAAATAAACCTAAAAGAAAATGGCAAGGCATTACAAGTTCAAATCCTAAAATCCACTGGATCCACATGACATATTTAACTCATGACTTCATTTTGTAAAGTTAGGCTAACATGGCTTTGAAATTAAACAAGTATCACACATATGAAAATCAAAAATGTCATTTAATAAAGAGGTAGAAAAATTTTAAAAATACTATATTATACATCATACCTTAGTAAGACTATTTCAAAATTTCAAGGGCATTTTATGACATATTAATTTCAGCTTAAAAATTGCGGATTGAGAATATGCTGGAATTTTTATTCAGACACAAGTCCATAGAAAGAAAGAAAAAGATTTACTAAAATATAAGCTAAAAATAAAAAAGCTAATATATTACCTCAATGTAACTCAATTAAGGGAAATATCTGTGTTCAGAAACTCTTACATGTATTTGGAAGATGGAAAAATCAAAGGTTTACCTTGAGGCCGACTCTCTCAGGGAGACCCACGTGCAGCATCTGTACTCTCAGCCTGGTTGGGGCTCACACATGAAGCCATGAGCCAGGCTCCATCTGATGTTGCCACAAATATATGTTCTGAAAGGCCAAAGTGTTAAAATAAATTGATTTCATCAAGTCTTTTAGAAAGTAGTATAAAAATTAGGAAACTGAAAACCAAATTAAAATTCATAGACTGTTACATCAGAGTTCTAATGAGTGGTAATAAGAGTTCCAAAAACAGTGAAAAAGAAGAGGAAGTATTTAAAGGATTGATGGTTGCTTCCAAAAGGAAAAAGACAAGTGTTCTTTTAAAAGAAGTTAAGAAATCCGCATGCTTACTCTTGCAATAGAAATTTTTAAATTGTGAAACACATTCTTTTTTCCTGTAATATGTACATAAGACTGTCTAAGAGCATATGTCAAAGAAAAAAGAAGGGATTTTTGCTTTACCAGAAACAAACAGCTTGAAAAGATCTAAATTTTTATAAGATGTACTATTATCACAATGATGTATATATAGACCTGAGGCATAGCAAAGATAATTCAGAAACAACTTGATGATTATCTATTAATTAAACATTTGAAAGTAAATTTAGAGGATAAAGACATTTTCAAAAATTAATTATAAAGTAATTAAGTAATTAATAATTGTGAAAATATAGGCTATAAAAATATTGGTCAAAAAACTGACAGCTAGTTTAAATTGATTAAAAAACAACTACAGAATTGTTAAAAATAAGGGGCAATTTTATAAATTTGGAATAGGTTTGTATTAGTTTTCTATTGCAGCTGTAACAAATTACCATAAATTCTGTGGCTGAAAACAATGTGAATTTATTCTTGGTCTGTTCTCGAGGTCAAAGTCCAAAATAGGTTTTATTAATCTGAAATAAAGGTGCCTGCAGGAAGATCCCCTAGAGAAGGAGATGTCTACCCACTCCAGTGTTCTTGCCTGGAGAATTCCATGGACAGAGGAGTTTGGTAGGCTACAGTCCATGGGCTCACAAAGAGTCAGACATGACTGAGCAACTGTGCAACAAAGGTGCCTGCAGAGCTGTCCTCCCACCAGAAGCTTTAGGAAAGAATGCCTTTCCTTTGCTTTTCTAACTTCTTGTCTTCAAATCCAGCAGTGTAGCATCCTAAAATCTCTCTCTTAAATTTCATAACATCTTCTCTCTCATAAAGAGACTTGTGATTACATCAGACCCACCCATATAATCCAGGATAATAAATTTCACATCTCAAGATTCTTAACTAAATCACATCTATATATGCTCAGTCCATCAGTTGTGTCTGACTTTGTAGCTCCAGGGACTGTAGCCCTCCAGGTTCCTCTGTCTGGAGATTCTTCAGGCAAGAATACTAGAGTGGGTTGCCATTCCCTTCTCCAGGGAAACTTACCTACCCAAGGATCCACCTGAGAAGCCCCTTAATCTCATCCTATTTGCCATTTAAGGTAACAGGTTTTAGGAATTAGGCATAGAAAACTTAAGACATCCTTATTCAGCCTACCAAGGTACCTTGTTTCTCAAAATAACATTCAGTTTTTAAAGATAAGTACTGATAAATTTGATGACATTAAGTTTTAAATTCCTATGAAACAAATGATACCATAAGTTACATGAAAAGATACAGACTAGAAGAAGAAAATATCTGCTATATTTACAATGAACACTGTTACCTAACATATTAAAAAAAACAAAAACATTAAAAAATTTTTAAAAATGTAATTGACTTGAATAATATGCAGTTGACTAATAAAATGAAAAATAATTCCATGGATCAGAAGGATGGAAATTTAAATCAATTAAATTATTGAAGGCAGGAAGAGACGGGGATGACAGAGGATGAGAGGGTTGGATGGCATCAACCACCTGATGGACATGAGTTTGAGCAAGCCTTGGAGTTGGTGATGGACAAGGAAACCTGGTGTGTTGCAGCCCATGGAGTTGTAAAGAGTCAGACATGACTGAATGACTGAACTAAACTGAACTTATTGTTTTTTACTACCAAAGTTCACAATGAAAATAGATTGAATCTGTCATTGTTTATATATTTGTTAAATATTCTGAAGGGTAAGTTAGCATTTATTCAAATAAAATAGGTCTGAATTCTGACTTTAAAGCATTCCTTCTAGTATTTACTTTGAACAGATATTTGCCAAGTATCCAAAAGAACAAGACCAAGAATATATTTTTAGATTTACTATGTGATGGTATAATATCTGTAAAATCTAAGTGGATTTCAGTAGAAAAATTTTAAACAAAGTTACATAAATGCTATAACATACTATCCAATAATCAATAAATTATCAATATAATAATATATATATATAAATGAAAATATCTCTATTAGTTTGAAAAGACAAGGACACTAACTATGGTGGGTGGTAAATATATTTATTAACTCATTTAAGAGAAACTAGTGTTTCAGATTTAGCAAGTAAAAGTACAAAATATATATACATATGAAATTACAAAAAAATTTAAATTTTAGATAAACAATGAATATACCATATTGCATTGCTGACTACTGTTTGCTTCAGTTACACAATTTTAAGTTGGAAATCACAGGTTGGGGACGTTGTGAATTTTCATTTTTCAAGAATTAAAATACTTTGCCAATTGCTCATTAATGAATATTTGAAAACAATTGTCATGGCAACTTTCATTAGCTAAATTAAAATATGTTTATTAATTAATATGTCACTTTCATAACTAATCAAAGTACCATAAAACTGTGTAGTCTAATGATCAATGTTTTATACGATGAAAGATGTCTAGCAGTAATTAAATCTGGAGTGCTATATTATCTTGTATTACAAAAATGTTATGCTCACATAAGGAAACATATTTTTAACTAAATATAAGGCCCTCAAAGACAAGATACTTGTTCCTTAATTCTTTTTGACTATATAATGTATAGTAAAGGGGATTCCAGGGTGGCTCAGTGGTAAAGAATCCACCTGCCAATGCAGGATATGCAGAAGACACAGGTTCAATCTCTGGGTTGGGAAGATCCAGAGGAGGAGGAAATGAAAACCCACTTCAATATTCTTGCCTGGAAAATCTCATGGACAGAGGAGCCTGGTGGGCTAGAGTCCATGGAGTTGCAAAGGGTCAGACATGACTGAGCACAATGAATAATAAACTCTTAACTTTTAGTAGACTGCTTTATAAATTTTGTTGGAATTTAACAAATATCTTGAATTTTCACATGAACTTAAACTAAGGCTTGTATTTGCCTCAATTTCTAATTAATGCTTGTAAGAAAAATATTTTGAAATGAGAAAAAAAATCTCAAAACACTTTTTGCTGAGTTTTGAGTACAAAAATAGCAATTTCATTGAAAATATGCATTTTTGGTGGATTAGATAATAGTGTAATTTAAGTTCTTTAATATTCCTTCACTTGTGATTCTTTCTCTTTCACAGACATTGACTGAACCTCCAACTCCAGCCAGATATTTACAAGGAATTAAAGTTTAAACAGTGGATAGATAATCACCATCCTTCCCCACTGCTTAAATCATCAATTCAAAAGGCAGATTTCCTGAATGTGTCTTTTAAAACTCATACTTTTCCCCCAGATACAACCTATTTATCTCTTGGATCTTCTTGTAGTACGCCTGACTTTTATTCTGATTAAATTAATTTGTGGAATGTGTGACAGTGTGACAGTGTAAACTGATTTGATATATGTGGTCAATATGCTTTCAGTAATAAGTTTAGTCACTATGGAGTTAGAAAGAACAGGAAAGCTAATTTTTATCAACATGCCTTCTTGAACTCTTGTGGCTCAGCTGGATGTGAGAGATCTGGGTTTGATCCCTGGGTTGGGAAGATCCCCTGGAGAAGGGAATAGCTACTGACTCTAGTATTCTGGCCTGGAGAATCCCAAGGACTTTATAGTTCATGGAGTTTCAAAAAGTCGACTGAGCGACTTTCACTTTACTTCAATTCTTGAACTCGGATTAGTGAAAATTTATGGTAGGTGAGAACTCCATATATATTTTGTAAAGTATTTCTCCTCAGAATGAAGATGGATATTCACATACCATCAAGTTATGAGAGACCATGGTGGGGTAAAACAGTAAGAGCACAATCATTCTTTTTTTTTTTTTAATTTAAATTTATTTATTTTAATTGGAGGCTAATTACTTTACAATCATTCTTAATTTAAGCATGGTGTATGTTGTAGAAAGTGCTTCCCAGTTAGTGGTAAAGAACCCACCTGCCAATGCAGGAGACCAAAGAGACACAGGTTCAATCTCTGGGTCAAGGAGATCCCCTGGAGGAGGGCATGGCTGTGACTCCAGTATTCTTGCCTGGAGAATCCCATGGACAGAGGAGCCCAATGGTCTACAGTCAATGTGATTGCAAAGAGTGACTTAACACACATATGTTGTAAAAATTTCACGTTTTTCAGTCCGTGTTAGCTACCAATCCTAATCCAGGACAAATTTGGATGGCCCTTAGACGCTGTTTAAATGGTAAATTCATATACATAATTTTAAAAAATCTCAATTGAATACACTAATAGTTCATGTATACACATGGAGGGCAATACAAATAAAAAGTACAAACTGGTCAGCAGCAGCTGTATCATGAAATTAAGGAAATACAGCCATTCAAGGTCTTACTTTGTCCTCTGACTTCCCTTCCATCACAATTCTCCTAGGATCTGGTGAAATGGAGAGACTTGAAGGACTTTTTGGCAATCTAGCTGAGAATTAGCTGAGTTGGAACAATACAATTTTTACAGTAAATCTGAAAAATGTCTTCTTATGTCGATAAAACAAGTGAGGAAAAGTTAAAATTCCCTAACATATAAGTATAGGAAGTGTATCTTCTTTTACTAACATTAGATTTATGTACTTAAAAAAATGAGAGAAATTTCAGATAAATTTAATGAGATCATTTTAAAAATCTGATAAATATGACAAAATACTAGATTTCTTCATTGAGAAGCAAAGTCTAACATTTTTCAGACTTTAATAAAAGCAGAAATAATTAAGAAAAATTTAACTTTTGAATTAAAATAATGAATAATCCCTTTACTAGATAATTTTTGAAAACCAGTGATATGTGATGTACATTAAAACTGAAATTCATGCTGACTTCTCATAAACTACTGACACTGAAATAGATATTAAAATTAAAATATCACACAAAAGTAAAGCTTTCAAAAATGAAGTGATTAATAATAAATATAATCAACTCAAACGTGTTTTGGACTTCTCACTGCTCAAGAATACAGTAAATAATAAAAGATAGTACAGCTCAATGTGCACAAGTGATGTCTTCCAAACTTTGATGCCAAAAATCCTATATGTTTGTAATATATCATTAATAAACTTGTGATGCTGAAAATGGCTTCAGCTGAACCTTGTGAAGCTGAACGCAGTGCGGCTGTGTGGCTCTGGAGGAGCAAGAAGCCAAAAAGAGATACCCCACATCCAAGGTAAAGAGCAGCAGCTCTGCTTTGCTGGAGCAGCCGTGAAGGGATATCCCACATCCAAAGTAAGAGAAACCGCAGTAAGATGGTAGGTGCTGAGAGAGGGCATCAGAGGACAGACAGACTGAAACCACAATCACAGAAAACTAACCAATCCAAGCATATGGAACACAGCCTTGTCTAACTGAATGAAACTAAGCCATGCCATGTAGGATCATCCAAGACGGACAGGTCAGGGTGGAGTTCTGACAAAATGTGGTCCATTGGAGAAGGGAATGGCAAACCACTTCAGTATTCTTGCCTTGAGACCCCATGAACAGTATGAAAAGGCAAAAAGATAGGACACTGAAAGATGAACTCCCCAGGTCAGTAGGTGCCCAATATGCTACTGGAGATCAGTGGAAAAATAACTCCAGAAAGAATGAAGAGACACAATCAAAGCAAAAACAACAGCCAGTTGTGGATGTGACTGGTGATACAAGAAAAGTCCAAAGTTGTAAAGTGCAATATTGCATAGGAACCTGGAATGTTAGGTCTATGAATCAAGGCAAATTGAAGTGGTCAAACAGGAGACTGCAGTAGTGAATGTCAACATTTTAGGAATCAGCAAACTAAAATGGACTGGAATGGGTGAATTTAACTCAGATGACCATTATATCTACAACTGTGGGCAAGAATCTCTTAGAAGAAATGGAGTAGCCATCACAGTCAACAGAAGAGTCTGAAATACAGTACTTGGATGCAGTATCAAAAATGACAGAATGATCTCTGTTCGTTTCCAAGGCAAACCATCCAATATCACGGTTATCCAAGCCTATGCCCCAACCAGTAACACTGAAGAAGCTGAAGTTAAATGTTTCAATGAAGATCTACAAGACCTTTTAGAATTAACACCCCCAAAAGATCTCCTGTTCATTATAGGGGACTGGACTGCAAAAATTGGATGTCAAAAAAACCTGGACTAACAGGCAAAATTGGCCTTGGAGTACAGAATGAAGCAGGGCAAAGGCTAATAGAGTTTTGCTAAGAGACTGCAAATACTCTAATGATGCAAAACTGGTCATTGCAAACACCCTCTTCCAACAGCACAAGAGAAGACTCTACACATGGACATCACTAGATGTCCAACACGAAAATCAGACTGATTATATTCTTTGTAGCCAAAGATGGAGAAGCTCTATATAGTCAGCAAAAACAAGACTGGGAGCTGATTATGGCTCAGACCATGAACTCTTTATTGCCAAATTCAGACTTAGGTTGAAGAAAGTAGGGAAAATCACTAGGCCATTCAGGTATGACCTAAATCAAATCCCTTACAATTGTACAGTAGAAGTGAGAAATAGATTTAAGTAACTAGATCTGATTGACAGAGTACCTGATGAACTATAGACAGAGGTTCATGACATTGTACAGGAGACAGGAATCAAGACCACCCCCAAAAAAAGAAATGCAAAAAAGCAAAATGGCTGTCTGGGGAGGCCTTACAAATAGCTGTGAAAAGAAGAGAAGAAAATGAAAGATATGCCCATTTGAATTCAGAGTTCCAAAGAATAGCAAGGAGAGATTAAAAGGCTTCCTCAGCAATCAATGCAAAGAAATAGAGGAAAGCAATAGAATGGGAAAGACTAGAGATCTCTTCAAGAAAATTATATATACCAAGGGAACATTTCATGCAAACATGGGCTTAATAAAGACAGAAATGTTATGGACCTAACAGAAGCAGAAGATATTAAGAAGAGGTGGCAAGAATGCACAGAGGAACTGTACAAAAAAGATCTTGATGACCCAGAGAATTACGATGGTGTGATCACTCACGTAGAGCCAGATATCCTGGAATGTGAAGTCAAGTGGGCCTTAGGAGGCATCACTACGAATAAAGCTAATGGAGGTGATGGGATTCCAGTTGAGCTATTTCAAATCCTAAAAGATGATGCTTTGAAAATGCTACACTCAATATGCCAGCAAATTTGGAAAACTCAGCAGTAGCCATGGGACAAGAAAAGGTCAGTTTTCATTCCAATCCCAAAGAAAGGCAATGCCAAAGAATGCTCAAACTACCTCACAATTGCCGTCATCTCACACTCTAGTAAAGTAATGCTCAAAGTTCTCTAAGCCAGGCTTCAGCAATACATGAATCGTGAACTTCTAGTTGTTCAAATTGGTTTTAGAAAAGGCAAAGGAAGCAGAGATCAAATTGCCAACATCCGTTGGATCATGGAAAAAGCAGGAGAGTTCCAGAAAAGCATCTATTTCTGCTTTTTTGACTATACCAAAGCCTTTGACTGTGTGGATCACAATCAACTGTGGAAAATTCTGAAAGAGATAGGAATACCAGACCACCTGACCTGCTGTTGAGAAATCTGTATTCAAGTCAGGAAGCAAGAGTTAGAACTGGACATGGAACAACAGACTGGTTCCAAATAGGAAAAGGAGTATGTCAAGGCTGTATATTGTCACCCTGCTTATTTAACTTGTATCCAAAGTACATCATGAGAAATGCTGGGCTGGAGGACGCACAATCTGGAATCAAGATTGTTGGGAGAAATATCAATAACCTTAGATATGCAGATGACACCACCCTTATGGCAGAAAGTGAAGAAGAACTAAAGAATCTCTTGATGAAAGTGAAAGCGGAGAGTGAAAAAGTTGGCTTAAAGCTCAACATTCAGAAAACTAAGATCATGGCATCCGGTCCCATCTCTTCATGGCAAATAGATGGGGAAACAGTGGAAACAGTGTCATACTTTATTTTTCTGGGCTCCAAAATCACTGCAGATGGAGATGGCAGCCATGAAATTAAGAGATCCTTACTCCTTGGAAGAAAAGTTATGACCAACATAGACAGCATAGTAAAAAGCAGAGACATTACTTTGCCAACAATGGTCCATCTCGTCAAGGATATGGTTTTTCCAGTGGTCATGTATGGATGTGAGAGTTGGACTATAAAGAAAGCTGAGTGCTGAAGAATTGATGCTTTTGAACTGTGGTTTTGGAGAACACTCTTGAGAGTCCCTTGGACTGCAAGGAGATCCAACCAGTCCATCCTAAATTAGATCAGTCCCGGGTGTTCATTGGAAGGACTGATGTTGAAGCTGAAACTCCAGTATTTTGGCCACCTGATGTGAAGAGCTGACTCAGTTGAAAAGACCCTGATGCCTGACAATATTAAAGGTGAGATGAGAAGGGGATGACATAGGGTGAGGTGGTTGGATGGTATCACCAACTCAATGGACATGAGTTTCTGTGAACTCTGAGAGTTGATGATGGACAGGGAGGCCTGGCATTCTGCGGTAACTGGGTACAAAGATTTGGACATGACTGAGTGACTGAACTGACATGAATTGAAGCTGAAAGAGGTTTGTAAATCATCCAAAAAGAAAATAAATTTCTATATGCCATTCTAATAGAAATTTTAAATGCTCTCTTTAGTGTATCAGGAATCCATTAAATATCCCTTGTTTTAAAATATTGTGCTTTATAAAATACTGTGCTTTATAGAATTTAGCTGAAATTTGATAAGAGCAATATAAAATAACTAAATATGATTATACAAGTTTATTTTAGCTCATTTCCCCCTTCTCAATTTTAGACTAGATTTTAAAGTGTATAGACTTGAAGGAAGTGAAAACAGTGAAAGTATTAGTTGCTCATTTGTGTCCAACTCTTTACAACCCCATGGACTATAACCCACCAGGCTCTGCTGTCCGTGTCATTTCCTAGGCAAGAATACTGGAGTGGGTAGCTATGCCCTTCCCCAGGGGATCTTCCTGAACCATGATCAAACCTGGGTCTCCCTCATTGCCTGCAGATTAAAAACAGGATCCTAAAATGCATAAGATTTTCTGAAACACAAATGTATGTGTAACTTCTTTCTACAGTATTTTCATAAGATTTCATTTACTCAGGAACTCTTATGTTCTTATCTGCATAACAGGGTGTGTTATACAGATACTGATATTATACAGACCTATTAAACACTGCCCTCAAAACTATCAATCTAACACCAGTAATATATGTAAGGGAATAATTAGTATAGTATAGTAAAGTGTGATTTTATAGTATATGTATCAATGTAGTTCTTCTTAAAACAAAAAAATATTGAAACTGACTTCTTAGAGAAGTAAGTCGTGTTTGACTTGAACCTTAGTAAATGAGAAAGAAATCACTGTATGAGTGAGTTTTAGAAAATTTGCTGATAGCCAAGTGCAGAATTACACACAACAGACTCTGGGAGATCATGGCATTCAGGGAAGCTTGTGAAATTTTATATCAGTGATTTCCATGCCTTTTTGGTTGCAAATAAACTCCTTAAATTTTGCAAAACCATATGCCACATTGTCACTTTTCTGTTGATATCTAAAACTCCATCATATCTTTTCAATGCAAACATTTTAAAATTAAAATACATCACTCATTTAAATATGTATGATCAAATCTAAATACCTTATATTAATAAATTTGACACCACTATCTTCCACTAGAAAAAATAAAACATAAACCCTTTCACAGTAGGCATTATTCCATCACTCTTTTTACTTCTTTACCAAACATGTCTTTTCAATTTCTTCCATAGGCTGGAATCTTAAAGCAATATACATTTATGCTTTCAACTCCTTTATTAGTTACCATGTTAAAATGACATTCAATGTAATTTCTATATAAAGTAAAATTTTACTCAATTTTGTGTGATCACAAGAATCTAAGTTTTAAAATGTTCAGTGGAATTGAGCTGTCATTATAATTATTAGTCCAGTTTAGTTCAATTGCTCAGTTGTGCCTGACTCTTTGCGACCCCATGGAACTACAGCATGCCAGGCCTCCCTGTCCATCACCAACTCCCAGAGTTGGCTCAAATTCATGTCCTTTGAGTCAGTGATGCCATCCAACCATCCTCTGTCATCTTATCCTCTGTCATCCCCTTCTCTTCTCACCTTCAATCTTGCCCAACATCAGGGTCTTTTCAAATGAGTCAGCTCTTCACATCAGGAGGCCAAAATATTGGAGTTTCAGCTTCAACATTAGTCCTTCCAATGAACACCCGGGACCGATCTCCTTTAGGATGGATCGACTGGATCTCCTTGCAGGCCAAGGGACTCTCAAGAGTCTTCCCCAAAACCACAGCTCAAAAACATAAGTTCTTCAGCACTCAGCTTTATTTATAGTCCAACCATCACATCCATGCATGACTACTGGAAAAACCATATTCTTGACTAATGGACCTTTGTTGGCAAAGTAATGTCTCTGCTTTTTACTATGCTGTCTATGTTGGTCATAACTTTTCTTCCAAGTCTTTTTATTTCATGGCTGCCATCACCATCTTCAGTGATTTTGGAACCCAGAAAAATAAAGTCTGACACTGTTTCCCCATCTATTTGCCATGAGTGATGGGACCAGATGCCATGATCTTAGTTTTCTGAATGTTGAGCTTTAAGCCAACTTTTTCACTCTCCACTTTCACTTAGATCAAGAGGCTTTTGAGTTCCTCTTCACTTTCTGCCATAAGGGTGGTGTCATCTGCATATCTGAGGTTATTGATATTTCTCCCAGTAATCTTGATTCCAGCTTGTGCTTCTTCCAGCCCAGCATTTCTCATGATGTACTCTGCATAGAAGTTAAATAAGCAGGGTGACAATATACAGCCTTGACATACTCCTTTACCTATTTGGAACCAGTCTGTTGTTCCATGTCCAGTTCTAACTGCTGCTTCCTGACCTGCATTACCCCCTTACTTCCTCCAAATTTCAGCTTTTAATTTTCTGTGTGCTAGGAAGTCAAAATAAGCAAGTACTTAAAAACAAAACGAAACAAAAAAGCAGTGTCTAAAATAAGCCTGTATAGGACCTGAGGGACTTTTCTACAAAGAAAGTGTTTGGCTTTTAGTTCACAATCCATGTCACATTTATATCTATTGAGGCTACTAAGAAACAGGTGTTTATTGATTTTTCAGGTTCATGACTGTTTTCTGATTAGCTGAGTTTATCAAATTTATAATGAGTGCCCACTAAATGGCAGGCACTGGACCTGAACTGAATTTACAGATGTGAAAAAGACAGTATTCGTGAATACTTAAGTATTCACTCTTAGGGTTCAGTAGGGTAGAAGGTAACAGGCATGAGCATGCACACACACACACACACACACACACACACACAGAAAATGTCGATGCTGCTGCTGCTGCTAAGTCATTTCAGTCGTGTCCGACCCTGTGCGACCCTATGGACAGCAGCCCACCAGGCTCCTCTGTCCACAGGATTCTCTAGACAAGAATACTGGAGTGGTTTGCCATTTCCTTCTCCAGAAAATGTCGATATATCCCAACAATTGCTATATGAAAGGCTCATGTATCAGAGTCCAGGGTAGACACCCAATCCATTCTGGAGTGTGTAGGGGGCTTGGGCTGGTGAGAGGAGACAAGAAAAGGCATTGTGGTAGAGAGGGTGTTCCAAAGGCATTACAATTCCAAAACTCATAGGCAGAGGGGAAAACAAATAAAGAACAGCAGAGTAGGGAAGGGTACTACAGGACACAATACTGGAATGTAAGGTGCACAGCAGAAAAGTATCAGACAAAGTGCTTTGACTGAGATTTGATCTGTGGTTAAAAGGTTTTGCATACACAGAAAAAAATAAGAGAGTTTCTAATAGATATTATGATATAATTTAAATCATTCTGTTAAAACAACATTTTTTTTTTTTTTTTTTTGTCTGCCACTAAGCAAATTTGGAAAACTCAGCAGTGGCCACAGGACTGGAAAAGGTCAGTTTTCATTCCAATCCCAAAGAAAGGCAATGTCAAAGAATGCTCAAATTACCACACAATTGCACTCATCTCACATGCTAGTAAAATAATGCTCAAAATTCTCCAACCCAGGCTTCAGAAATACATGAACTGTGGACTTCCAGATGTTCAAGCTGGTTTTTGAAAAGGCAGAGGAACCAGAGATCAAATTGCATCAAATTTGCATGATCTGCTGGATCATGGAAAAAGCAAGAAAGTTCCAGAAAAACATCTACTTCTGCTTTATTGACTATGCTAAAGCCTTTGACTGTGTGGATCACAATAAACTGTGGGAAATTCTGAAAGAGATGGGAATACCAGACCATCTGACCTGCCTCTTGAGAAATTTGTATGCAGGTCAGAAAGCAAGAGTTAGAACTGGACATGGAACAACAGACTGGTTCCAAATAGGTAAAGGAGTATGTCAAGGCTGTATATTGTCACCCTGTTTATTTAACTTATATTCAGACTACATCATGAGAAATGCTGGACTAGAAGAAGCACAAGCTGGAATCAAGATTGTTGGGAGAAATATCAATAACCTCAGATATGCAGATGACACCACCCTTATGGCAGAAAGTGAAGAGGAACTACAAAGCCTCTTGATGAAAGTGAAAGAGGAGAGTAAAAAAGTTGGCTTAAAGCTCAACATTCAGAAAACAAAGATCATGGCATCTGGTCCCATCACTTCATGGGAAATAGATGGGGAAACAGTAGAAACAGTGTCAGACTTTATTTTTCAGGGCTCCAAAGTCACTGTAGATGGTGACTGCAGCCATGAAATTAAAAGACACTTACTCCTTGGAAGAAAAGTTATGACCAACATAGATACCATATTCAAAAGCAGAGACATTACTTTGCAAACTAAGGTCTGTCTAGACAAGGCTATGGTTTTTCCTGTGGTCATGTATGGATGTGAGAGTTGGACTATGAAGAAGGCTGAGTGCTGAAGAATTGATGCTTTTGAACTGTGATGTTGGAGAAGACTCTTGAGAGTCCCTTGGACTGCAAGGAGATCCAACCAGTCCATTCTGAAGGAGATCAGCCCTGGGATTACTTTGGAAGGAATGATGCTGAAGCTGAAACTCCAGTACTTTGGCCACCTCATGCGAAGAGTTGACTCATTGGAAAAGACTCTGATGCTGGGAGTGATTGGGGGCAGGAGGAGAAGGGGACGACAGATGATGAGATGGCTGGATGGCATCACTGACTTGATGGACTTGAGTCTGAGTGAACTTTGGGAGCTGCTGATGGACAGGGAGGCCTGGTGTGCTGTGATTCATGGGGTCGCAAAGAGTTGGACACGATAGAGCAACTGAACTGAACTGAAGCAATTCTGTGTACATCAAGTTTGTGGAGCTGTTCTCACCACTCTTTTCATCCATATGAGCCTTAATAGGTTCAGGAAAACAAGATTGGAGGTTCATAGCTTTTTAATTAAAATATGTATGTTTTATATATTGTGGAGGAGTGAACTCAAATACTATTGTGTAGTTTTCATTCTCAGTAGATAACCCATCTCAAACAATGCATTTTTTCCTCCAAGTTTGTATTTGAGATCTCCAACTAATTGCCAACATTTTTTATCTCTTTCTTTCTTTTTTTTTGTTTTTTTTTTTTTGTTTTTGGTGTTTTGGTGGTAATCTAAATGCCATCATGTCCTTATGTCTGAATGACAGGCAATACTCACGTCATTGCACCTCAAACTTTGATGTGCTCAGTAATTGCCTCGGTAAGGTACAGAATACCAGACTCCATTCTCAAAGATTATGATCCCATTGGCCTGGAGTAGAGTCAGATAACATAACTAACAAGTTCCCAAATGATGCCAATGCTATGGCCCATGGTTCACTTGACATAACACTGCTTCACACCATAATTTCAACACAAAGCTGACATGCTTGTAAAAGCACATTGTAGTAACTGTCATATATGGCTTTTTCAAGTCCCTAAAAGCTTGTACTAGAGGCTCTCCTGGCTACATGTGGCTAGCTTAGTGTGTGGAAATAACTTGGTGTAGGGTACTGAATCATAGGTAAAAAAAATCTAAGAACAGCCCCTTCAGCATTCCACCTTGAGCCCAACTCTTCCTCTCTCATGTGTGTGTGTGTGTGTGTATATGCACTAAATCAGTTCAGTCATGTCCAATCCTTTGCGATCCCATGGACCAAAGCCCACCAATATCCTCTGTCTATGGGATTATCCAAGCAAGAATATTGGAGTGGGTTCCATGCCCTCCTACAGGGGATCTTCCTGATTCAAGGACAAAACCTGTGTCTCTTATGTCTCCTGCATTGGGAGGTACTTCTTTACCACTAGCACCACTTGGGAAACCCTTTAGGTGAGGTCAAAACCAAATACAGTATAACTTTCAAAGAAATATAAGTCCAAAACCAAAAGTAGTGAGGTCAATTTAAATCTTTACTGGAACCTTTCCAAAAAGAAGAGGTGAAAGTTTATTTATAAAAAGGTTGTTTACAGCTCAGTTTTTTTCTTCATCTCTCTTTAAATCAATATAAACAAAACTGCATCAATAACCAAAAATTTTCTCCTACTTCTAGCTAATATCTCCCCCAAAAATTCCCCAAACAAATCTGACCTCATGAGCCCTTGACTTTTCAACCCATGCCGTTTTTTTTTTTTTTTTATTGACCTTAACTTATGATCTGTTCCTGTTTCTATCCTGTTTTTCCTTCCCTATTGTGTTTAATGAATCACACACTCTAGAGCTAGACTGACTGAGTTTGAAGCCTAGCTCAGGAACTCAGGACATGTGTGAATGTGAGAAACCTTCTTAAAATCCCTGTGCCTCAGGTGCCTCATCTGTAAGTTGAGGATTCTGATAAAACCCATTCACAAGGTCATGTAGAATTAAGTCAGTTAATTCTTGTTAAAGTCTTAGAATAGAGCCTTGAACTCGGGAGGGGCTTTGTAATTATTTACAATTATCAAAAGGTCTGTCTACCACATTCTGTGCATATGTGTTATGCATATTTGTGATTTTCTAAAAAGTAAGGACAAATCTATACATTTCCTACTGACTTATTAGAAACTAAGAGGTGATGTCAGAGATAACAGAATTACCAACTTATCTAAATGTAATGAGAATGAATGATTTAAAATAAAGTATTATAAACACAAAATTATCTTTTTCTCAATTATTAAGATAGCTTGCAAAGACCAGAACTCTTATCCTCACTGTTCATTCATTTACGATTGAAGAATGTCAGATGATGCACATAATGCTTTCATCTTCACCAAGAATCTCTCTTCTTTAAATAATCACCAATATGAAGATTCAACTATCATATCACAATGTAATAACATCCAGTCCTAACCTACACATAATTAAATCCTTGTACTCACTTTTCCTAACAAGATTTCTTCTCAGAATTGTCTGTGTGGCCTGCTGCCTGGCTGCAGAGAGTCAATTAAGCTCACATTGCTTTATTCATAAACAGATTTCTTTACTTCAGAAGGGGACCTTCAACGCTGGCAACAGCTAAGAATTATAGCCAATAAGTCCATAACTTAGTTGATATCTTTTTGCATGATAAAATTTTAAAAATTATCTAAAGATAATTATAAAAAGAGTTTCAAAAAAGATTTAGTTTGCAGATAAGGTATTCATAGCTGATATGTGATCAAGAAAATCTTAGTTAAGGCTAATCCTGCTAAATGAAAAGGGACAGGCAGTGTCCTTTAACAAGAAAATAATGCACTAATTTCAATTACACATATCTGTAGGACTTTTCCAAAGAAAGAAAGTGAAAATGAAAGTCATTCAGTCCTGTCTGATTCTTAGGAATTCTCCAGGCCAGAATATTGGAGTGGGTAGCCTTTTCGTTCTCCAGGGGAACTTAGCAACACATGGGTCAAACCCAGGTCTCCTGCATTGCAGGTGGATTCTTTACCAGCTGAGCCACAAGGGAAGCCCAGGAATACTGGAATGGGTAGCCTATCCCTTTTCCAGCAGATCTTCCCAACCCAGGAATCCAACTGGGGTAATACACCCTAAAACAAAAAACGTCAAAAAATCCAGAATGTGTTTTGAAGAGTGAGGCTCTGTAACTCAACCTTCTAATCAATATTGTAGATAGAATTCTCTCTACGGCTACAGTATTTGGTGCCAAGACTCCTCTAGGGAGGATTTTTACTTCAAACATATAAAACCATGGAAAGCAAAATCATATATTAAAAGTATTGTGACCATCTCTGTTACTTTTTTAGGAAGAACTTTATGCTGACTCAACTAAAATCCAAATGGGTTATTTAGTATTTCAGTATTTAAGATTTTTTCCTGGGAAAATACTTCAGAAAAAAATATTTTCAGTTAAGAGAAGAAAATTTTGAATGATTTAAACTTAAACTTCTCTTCAGGTGGACAAAAGTCACTATTCTTAAGTTGAAAATATAAACACATATCAAACAAATGTACATGATCCTTTATATGAGCAAACTGTTATATTCAAATTGATACAAGTCTAATTTTTTGAGGAATGTATGCATCACTACGAACAATGCTAGTGGAGGTGATGGAATTCCAGTTGAGCTATTCCAAATCCTGAAAGATGATGCTGTGAAAGTGCTGCACTCAATAGGCCAGCAAATTTGGAAAACTCAGCAGTGGCCACAGGACTGGAAAAGGTCAGTTTTCATTCCAATCCCAAAGAAAAGCAATGCAAAAGAATACTCAAACTACCTCACAATTGCACTCATCTCACACACTAGTAAAGTAATGCTCAAAATTCTCCAAGCCAGGCTTCAGCAATATGTGAACCGTGAACTTCCTGAAGTTCAAGCTGGTTTTAGAAAAGGCAGAGGAACCAGAGATCAAATTGCCAACATCCGCTGGATCATGGAAAAAGCAAGAAAGTTCCAGAAAAATATCTATTTCTGCTTTATTGACTATGCCAAAGCTTTGGACTGTGTGGATCATAATCAACTGTGGAAAGTTCTGAAAGAGATGGGAATACCAGACCACCTGATCTGCCTCTTGAGAAATTTGTATGCAGGTCAGGAAGCAACAGTTAGAACTGGACATGGAACAACAGACTGGTTCCAAATAGGAAAAGGAGTCCGTCAAGGCTGTATATTGTCACCCTGCTTATTTAACTTACATGCAGACTACATCATGAGAAATGCTGGACTGGAAGAAACACAAGCTGGAATCAAGATTGCCGGGGGAAATATCAATAACCTCAGATATGCAGATGACACCACCCTTATGGCAGAAAGTGAAGAGGAACTAAAAAGCCTCTTGATGAAAGTGAAAATGGAGAGTGAAAAAGTTGCCTTAAAGCTCAACATTCAGAAAACGAAGATCATGGCATCCGGTCCCATCACTTCATGGGAAATAGATGGGGAAAGAGTGGAAACAGTGTCAGACTTTATTTTTCTGGGCTCCAAAATCACTGTAGATGGTGATTGCAGCCATGAAATTAAGACACTTACTCCTTGGAAGGAAAGTTATGACCAACCTAGACAGCATATTCAAAAGCAGAGACATTACTTTGCCAAGAAATGTTCGTCTGATCAAGGCTATGGTTTTTCCAATGGTCATGTATGGATGTGAGAGTTGGACTATGAAGAAGGCTGAGCACCGAAGAATTGATGCTTTTGAACTGTGGTGTTGGAGAAGACTCTTGAGAGTCCCTTGGACTGCAAGGAGATCCAACCAGTCCATTCTGAAGATCAGCCCTGGGATTTCTTTGGAAGGAATGATGCTAAAGCTGAAACTCCAGTACTTTGGCCACCTCATGCGAAGAGTTGACTCATTGGAAAAGACTGATGCTGGGAGGGATTGGGGGCAAGAGGAGAAGGGATGACAGAGGATGATATGGCTGGATGGCATCACTGAGTCGATGGACGTGAGTCTCAGTGAACTCCGGGAATTTGTGATGGACAGGGAGGCCTGGTGTGCTGCGATTCATGGGGTCACAAAGAGTCAGACACAACTGAGCGACTGATCTGATCTGATCTGATGCATCATAAGAAGTTGGGGAATGAACTGTCTGTATAAACTGCAAGTAAATTTTTTCCAAAATAAATTTTACATACGCAATAAAAATATCTAAGTGGCTGTGTTTTATTTTGGAGAATTTATATTTTATTAATTAGAAATATAATAATGTCCAAAAAGTTCAGTTTTATTTTTCCATCTGAATTTCACACATTAAAGGATACCTCTGTAATTTTCAAAGATGAATTTATTAAATCAAAATAGATTTTTATGGAGTTAACCTTCCATTTTAAACCCTGTCGCTTAATTAGAGTTGCTTTTTCTTTTCTCATAATGGTAAAAACATCTTATGATTATTGGTTTATATAAACTTCCCCCACTTACAAAGGACAAAACAAAGAAAAAAGGTTTGCTTATACTGCAAAGTTATGTGCCTATTTTACAAATGAAAAGTGAAAAAACTTTAAAATACTGAAAGCTATATTGTATTCTGTAGACGATAGAGCAATATGCAATTTTCAGTAGCTGATGCCATATAATATTGACTAGGACTTACTATGTAAAAGATGAAATCAAATGATAAATATATGAAAATTAATAAGAAACAAGTTTTAGGCATATTATCAACAGCCCAGAAAATTATCTACATTTTTATTAAATATATTCATTTGTGTGACAACCTTAAGAAAATATACACTGTTATCTGTCTCATTAGAAGAATAAATTTTAGAATAAATTTTAAAATATTTTATGAATATAAAATGTGGATACTAATTAATACAAAAGTTAATATGTGACAGTAGTATTTTAATACTAAAAAGATAAGATGTAATGTAAAAAACAAAAGTGTGGAAATGATACTACACTTATTTTTAATACTATATTCATTTGAAAATATTTCATGGCATTTTAGTACTATTTTAAAAATATTCAACAACACGGGGAATTTTTTCTGTACAAAAGAGTCAGAAAATACATCATAAGACAAAACTGTATGTTGGGTATGTTATAGTTTGTGTATAGGTGTGGGTCACAGCAGAAATTTTAAACAAAATCTTGAAAGCAAGACACATCCATAGTGTTTCATTTTTGGCAATGTACTTTTTTAGCAATGTGCTTTTTTTTCTATGTAATTTTCATGACTCAGTCATTTATATTTGAAATAGCTAATTGCCTATTCAGTTAAAAATAAATTGTGCTTCAGAATACAGAATTATTTTTACTAAGAAATTATTCTTATGGAATATTTCCTATAAATACTTTTATTAATGGGTCTTTTACTACTGACAAGCTATAGACCTTGAACTAACTAGAAGGAAAACAAAATGAAGTGAAACTAAGGAAAAGAAATAGTACTCAAAATGAAAACTGATTATGTCTACTGAAAATATTATATTATTGAAATTATTATTAAGATAAATCAGATTATTGTTCCCTTCCATGTGAAAAAACTGTGAAAAAAAGAAAATGGTGAAACCTGGTTACTATCAATGATTCTGTGCTACAAAAAGATGACATAGAAGACTGTGCTTTTGCTTTTGTTTTAAGCATGTTAACAGATCATGTTAACATGCAGATGTTGGGATTTGCAAATGTTGGGGAAATAAACAATTAAAGCGTTCTGAAGAATCAAATGAGACCAAAAAGAATTGAAGAAGGCATGCAGAAGGAATTGTTGTCATTTGTACTGAATGAAGAAATATGTAGAATGAATAAAGAGATAGGTACTTTGAAGCTTCCTAAAACCACAAGAGGAACTGGTGGTGAGATACATCTTAAACTGGGACTGGTGTATGAGAACATGGAAAGATTCTGGTTTCTCTACAGTTAAGCTGCCAGATGACTCTATCTCTTCATTTCTTGTTATGGAATCTTATGCCCTTCCTTTCATTTAAGCCAACAGAGCTGACACTGTAACTTGTTCTCAAGCCAAAGGCATTCTGTGTGTGTGCATGCTAAGTTGCTTCAGTCGTGTCCGTCTCTTTGAGGCCCTGTGGACTGTAGCCTGTCAGGCTTCTCTGTCCATTAGATTCTCCAGGCAAGAAAACTGGAGTGGGTTGTCATTTCCTTCCCCATCCAGGGATCAAACCCACATCTCTTATGTCTCCTGCATTGGCAGGCAGGTTCTTTACCAGTAGTGCCATCTGGGAAGCCCTGTTCTCAAGTCAAAAGAATTCTAACCGATATATTATCTTTAAGTAACCTCAGATGACAATTGGGTTTTGCAGGAACATAGGGATATCTTCCCTAGTGGCTCAGATGGTAAAGAAGCCACTTGCCCATCCAGGAGACATAGATTAGATCCCTGGGTTGGGAAGATCCTTTGGAGAAGGGGATGGCTACCCAGTCTAGTATTCTTGCCTGGAGGATTTCATGGACAGATGAGCCTGGTGGGCTACAGTCCATGGTGTCGCAAAGTTGAACATGACTGAGCAACAAAAACTGTCACTTTCAGTGACATCAAGATATGCAGTCAAACCAGAAGCAGAAAATCAATTAAGAAAAAAAAAAAAAAACAACTAAAAAACAAAAAATGCTATCATAGTCTGCATGTTTCTTTATCTCTTCTCCTGTCTCCTTCTTCATATGTTTAACATATAATATGTTACATCTGATTTGCAACACAAAAACAAAGTCTGGTAGAGATTCAGGTTTTCAATTTCCAATCCCCAAGAGATAAATTACTGACATTTTATAATATTTACATCTTGCAAAGGGAAATTTTTCTTAATATTCTATATGGAGGAAACAAAATAACTATTGACAATGTTAATATCAGTTTCTCGAATCTATATCTCCAAGTGATAAATTCAATTCAACCTTTGACAGGGGCAAATCGTGCTTATGCTTTTAGTGAAAACTTCTATGCTACTTAGGTGCTTCTTTGGTGGCAATTCAACTACTAAAACTTTTGAAATGAAAATAATATATTTAATGATCTTCCCTTGAATAAAGCTGGGCTTAATATAAAACATTTTTTAAACAAATCTAGGAAACCTAATTAGGAATTTTCTATCTGAAGAATAGTACAAATAAGGAGATGAGTAGGTAGTGTCTTATCTAGTTACCCAATCAGTTCAGTTCAGTCACTCAGTCATGTCCAACTCTTTGTGACCTCATGAACTGCAGCACGCCAGGCCTCCCTGTCCATCACCAACTCCCAGAGTTCACTCACTCATATCCATCCAGTCAGTGATGCCATTCAGCCATCTCATCCTCTGTCGTCCCCTTCTCCTCCTGCCCCCAATCCCTCCCAGCATCAGTCATTTCCAACAAGTCAACTCTTCGCATGAGGTGGCCAAAGTATTACAGTTTCAGCTTTAGCATCAGTCCTTCCAAAGAACACCCAGGACTGATCTCCTTTAGAATGGACTGGTTGGATCTCCTTGCAGTCCAAGGGACTCTCAAGAGTCTTCTCCAACACCACAGTTCAAAAGCATCCATTCTTTGGCACTCAGCTTTCTTCACAGTCCAAATCTCACATCCATACATGACCACTGGAAAAACCATAGCCTTGTCTAGACTGACCTTTGTTGGCAAAGTAATGTCTCTGCTTCTGAATATGCTATCTAGGTTGGTCATAACTTTCCTTCCAAGGAGAAAGCGTCTTTTAATTTCATGGCGGCAATCACCATCTGCAGTGATTTTGGAACCCCCCAAAAAATAAAGTCTGACACTGTTTCCCCATCTATTTCCTATGAAGTGATGGGACCAGATGATCTTAGTTTTCTGAATGTTGAGCTTTAAGTTACCCAATACTGCATATTAATTTACCGCATGTGGAAGCATAACAATCATTTCATTGTGCTCTGGTACTGTGAAGCTTAAAATTCAAAAACAGAGCAGTGATGACTTGTTCTATTCATTGATGTCTTGGGCCTCAGCAGGAAAACACTAAGTCTGATGGGATTTAACAGATATGGTCTGGTAACATCTGGATATTTCTTAACTTGTATGTCTGGCAATTGGTGACAGCAGGCAGTGGAAACACTATCACCTATCAGCTGAAATATGCCTTCTCCATTTGTTTTTTTGTTATGTGTTGGTTTGGGCTTCTTTGCAAGATGGCCACAGCTGAGTTTTAAAAGGAAGTGTGCCTAAAAGGCAAAGAGTCTATGCTATGTTGATGACTGAGCCTTAGGGATTATAGTGTTACTTCTACCATACTGTTACCTGAGACATATAGTCCACAAGATCCAAAGGACAGAACACCTGGGAGGAATGTCAAGGTTAGATGGTTAGAAAAGTATGTAGTATAGAAGATATTATTGTGGTCATCTATGGAAACAATGAAGACATGAGGAGAAGAGGGTAACAGAGGATGAGATGGTTGGAAGACATTACCAACTCAATGGACATGAGTTTGAGCAAACTCTGGGAGATAGTGAAGGACAGGGAAGCCTGGGGTGCTGCAGTCCATGGGGTAGCAAACAGTTGGACAGAACTTAGGGACTGAATGACAACAATGGGAAATACGATATGCCGCAGGGCTTATATTCATTTTAACAATCTTCAATGGTATACATTTGAGTATTCTAAAAATCAAAGGGCATTATCAGAATGTGCAAGCTGGGCACAGCCCTCTGCCTATCTAACAAATCAACAATATGAGATTTGATGCCACACACATGGAATTTTGATTTAACACAAGGTAATCTGTAGATACAAGCACTGCCTGAAGAGCTGTTAATAAGTTTCAAGTGACAAGTATATAATTTTAAAAGGTTTGGACTTGATATACTTTTACCCTCAATTAAGAAGACATTACATAAAGTCATATATCACAAATAACTAAAAGGGCAATGAAGTTTTTGAGAGAATACTGGTCTTGAATTATCCCTTTTCTCCACTCATTCTTCAATAGTTCTTTGAGCAGCTAAGCGTGTAACTGTGTTAATGATCTGTTTATGTGAAAGCTTCACATAATTGCTATGAAATTTGCCATTTGTTCTACCACCTTAGGAGTAAAAAAGTTTTCTTAATACTGGCACAGCAACTTCTATTTACTTTCATAATAAACTAGATTGTTCTTGACATTTTACCTCTTTTCCTTGGATCTAGATGAAAAGTTTCTATTGTTTTGAATCCCTGCGTCTCTGTAGAGATACACTGTGGACTTAAAGGAGACTTAGAGGTTTTTAACAGTTGGAAGGCCAGCACTCAATATTTATCCTGAAGTTGCCATGGCTACTAATGCAGACAAAATTTGCTGAACAAGTTCAAGTTAGAGGTAGCCGGAAAAGCACAAGGGGTCTCATTAACAGTTTTGGCGATTAACCACAGGGAAAATTAGCAGTGAATGCACTGTCTTGATTTCCTATTCTGTTGATCTCACTAACAATAAAGTGAGACTATTTAAGGGGAAAAATACATATAGTTTGATAGTGTGACTTGTATTATTAATGAGATGACAAGGAGAAAATTACTCTAATCTTACTCCATTATCACCTAAAATCATTAATGTAAACAACATCTGGTAATGTTCTTTACCTAAAATCAGAGGCCAGTAAGCCTCTGCTATTTGTTAAATGTTTGTGTTACACTTTAAACTACATTAAAATATTAGAAGAAAAACACATAAGAATATTGTGTGCATGTGTGTGTGTGTGTGAACCAAATATAGGCTTATTTATAAATAGGATAAAGGATATTTCTTGGGATTAACTTATCTTGGCTTTGTTTTTGCCATTAAAATTATATTTATTTATATTATAAATGTTACATTACTAGCAAGGTTGAAATTTTTTTTAAAGTTGATTGAGCATAAAAATATGGTTATATAAGTAAATTCTTTTTCAGTTTTATTCAAAGATTTTGCTATGTACATCACTAATGATTTACCTATAGAATTAGTTTATTCAGTACATACTCAGTTGCTAGGGCAGAATATCCAAATACTTAGCACTTGAAAACATAAAGAGAACACTTATCAAGAGGTTAGAGGTATTTGGATCTAGAGTGTAGGCATTATTTTGTCTGATTTATTGAGGAATTCATGGGCCCATGTCTTCCTATTTTTCCATTCTTTCTTAAACTCTGTGTATTACTGATGCTCCTGTTCATGATTTAAAAGACTATAGTCACAGCTTTAAATATCACATCATTGTTTTTTAGCAATATCATAAAATTGCTTTCCAATCAGCAAGTTTATTAATTGGGGAACAAATCTTTCTTAGCAGTATTATTGTTATATTATAAGTGCCATGAACAGTCCGATGCAGCATCTGGCAAAAGGAAATATGAATACCATATTACTTTATATTAATCATTGTTTATTTATTGTCATTCACATAACAAAAAAATGACCAATATAGCCATGGGATGCATGCATACATGCTCGGTTTCTAAGTCATGTCCAACTCTTTGTGACCTCATGGATTGTAGCCTGAATATAGCCCACCAGGCTTCTTTGTTCATGGGATTTCTCAGGCAAGAATACTGGAGTCGGCTGCCATTTCCTTCTCCAAGGGGATCTTCCCAACCCAGGGTTCGAACCCAAGTCTCTTGTGCCTCCTGAATTGGCAGGTGGGTTCTTTAACCACTGTTCCACCAGATGTCAGCCTCTAAGTCACCTCAGGATTCCTAGCCCTTCTTAATTTACTCCTGAATTATTATATTTAATTGGGGGAAGAAGTAAAGGCAAGAATTCCATTCCTCTACTTCCAAAGCCTGCTTACTCTGGGAAACTATCTTCTCTCTTCAAACATAATGCTGAGTCATCTTTATCCATCCGTAAACACTAAAGAATCACTGATTATATTTCAACTATATTCCTTATTCCAGGCTCAGTATTAAGTAGGTAAACAGTTGCTCAAAAATCCAAATAATGTATGATAACCTGGGTGAAAAGTGAAACTTCAGGCGGCTCCTGCTTGTTGGCTTAGATAAAGTAGTTTTGTAAACTATTTTGCCTAATCCTATAGCGTCTATGGTTTTAATACACCAGTGTTTATGCAGAAAGCTCAGGATGGTCTATTAGCATCATCCTAATAGTGTGAGTTCTCTGGAGTGTGATAGCAGTATTTATTATAAGAAGTCTGCTGCTGCTACTGCTACGTCGCTTCAGTCATGTCCGACTCTGTGCGACCCCATAGACGGAAGCCCACCAGGCTCCCCCATCCCTGGGATTCTCCAGGCAAGAACACTGGAGTGGGTTGCCATTTCCTTCTCCAATGCATGAAAGTGAAAAGTGAAAGTGAAGTCTCTCAGTCGTGTCCGACTCTTCACGACCCCATGGACTGAAGCCTACCAGGCTCCTCCGTCCACATTGCCTTCTCCCTATAAGATGTCTACACTTTCTTAAAAAATAAAATAAATTCTTATAATTATTTTTCAGTTATTATGTTTCTTGGTGCCCAAAAGTATACAGACATTTTTATGGTTACTATACAATTTGGATAGGTCAGTGCTTACAATGGAAGAATTTTAAATATAATCTTGTCATGTAACTGGTTATCAATGGCTGGGGTAGACACCACTGCACCTGCAGGTTTTCTTTCCTCATTGATGAGCTAAATGAGTTTGAACATTTACTTTCACCTTTCTGAGGTCATATTTTCTCTTCCATTAAACGCGGATTCTGCCTGCAAAATCACTAACCATTGAGATAGGTATCTTCAATCACCTTTCTGAGATTCTATTCTTGGTGGAGGGAGAGGAAAGGGCAAGTGGGTCTTGATAGAAGCAGAGTGAAGAAGTATTTAAATAGTCTTACAAAAGCCATTTTCTGGAGTGGGAAAGGAACCATTAACCTTGACTTGGAGATAGGAAGTATTCTCTGAGGAGAAAATATTTTAAGCAGAGGTATGGAGTTTGAGTAGCTTCATGCTAGTAGGAAAAAAAAAAGGCTATTGAGACAATATAAGTAGAGTTCTTGCTATAAAATCCTATATCTTGAAAGTATATGTATTATGTAGGCTAGCCAATGAAGAATTTCCCAGGATGGGGGATTTTAATGCTAAAACTGAGACAGTCACAGTCAAACTGAGAAAATTGTTCACCATAATAATGAGTTGTAAATTTTAAGAAAAAGATATATCATGGTGCCCTAGAACAGTCTCTAAATATGGCATCCAATTATTACCAACCCTAGTTATTCATACCCTTGTGTAATCCTGGCTCCTGAGTATGGAGTAAACCACATCTTACAAATCAGTTAAGTTCAGTTCAGTTGCTCAGTCCTGTTTAACTCTTTGAGACCCCATGGGCTGCATCACGCCAGGCTTCCCTGTCCATCACTGACTCCCAGAGCACACTCAAACTCATGTCCATTGAGTCAGAGATGCCATCCAACCATTTAATCATCTTTCATCCCCTTCTCCTCCTGCCTTCAAGTTTGCCCAACATCAGGAAATTTACCAATGAATCAGTTCTTCTCATCAGGTGACCAGACTATTGGAGTTTCAGCTTTAGCATCAGTCCTTCCAATGAATATTCAGGACTGATTTCCTTGAGGATTGACAGGTTGGATCTCCTTGCAGTACAAGGGACTCTCAAGAGTCTTCTCGAACACGACAGTTAAAAGGCATCAATTCTTTGGCGTTTAGTTTCTTAAGAGTCCAACTCTCACATGCATACTTGACTACTGGAAAAACCATAGCTTTGACTAGATGGACCTTTGTGGGCAAAGTAATGTCTCTGCTTTTTAATATGTTGTCTAGCTTTTCTTCCAAGGAATAAGCATCTCTTAATTTCATGGCTGCAGTCACCATCTGCAGTGATTTTGGAGCCCAAGAAAATAAAGTTTCTCACTATTTCCATTGTTTCCCCATCTATTTGCCATGCAGGGATGGGACTGGATGCCACGATCTTACTTTTTTGAATGTTGAGGTTAAGCCTGCTCTTTTACTCTCCTCTTTCACCTTCATCAAGAGTTTCTTTATTTCCTCTTCACTTTCTTCCATAAGGGTGATGTCATCTGATGTCATTGATAATTCTCCTGGCCATCTTGATTCCAGCTTGTGCTTCATCCAATCCAGCATTTTGCATGATGTACTCTGCATATAAGTTAAATAAGCAGGGTGACAATATACAGCCTTGACGTGCTCTTTTCTCAATTTGAAACCAGTCTGTTGTTTCATGTCCGTTTCTAACTGTTGCTTTTTGACCTGTATACATATTTCTCAGGAGGCAGGTAATATGGTCTGGTATCCCATCTCTTGAAGAAATTTTCACAGTCTGTTGTGATCTACACAGTCAAAGGCTTTGACATAATAAAGCAGCAGTAAATATTTTTCTGGAATTCTCTTGATTTTTGATGATCCGACAGATGCTGGCAATTTGATCTGTGGTTTCTCTGCCTTTTCTAAATCCAGCTTGAACATCTCATCTGGAAGTTGATAGTTCACGTACTATTGAAGTCTGGCTTGGAGAATTTTGAGCACTTCTTTGCTAGCATGTGAGATGATTGCAATTTTGCAGTAGTTTGAACATTCTTTGGCAGTGCCTTTCTTTGTGATTGGAATGAAAACTGACCTTTTCGAGTCCTGTGGCCACTTCTGAATTTTCCAAATTTGCTGGCATATTGAGTACAGCACTTTCACAGCATCATCTTTTAGGATTTGAAATAGCTCAACTGGCGTTCCATCACCTCCACTAGCTTTGTTCTTACAAATCTTACAAACAAAAAAATCTTAAAATGATAAGATGTTATTTCTGAGATTAGACTACCAAAAAAAAAAAAAAAAAAATCCCTGTTCTTTTTTTTTTCACTTTCTTTCTTTTACTCTCACTGTGAGGGAAGCCAGCCACCATATGTTAGCTTACCTATTTAATGGCCAACAAAGAAATCCTCCAGTCAACAATCATTAAGGAATTAAATTCTTACAACCTCTGTGAGTAAGCTTGGAGTAGAACCTCCCTCAGTTGAGAAAACAGTTTTGGACCACACCTTGCTTACAACCTGGTAGGAGAAGCTAAGCTGCAGTTGCCCAGCAAAGTCATATCCAGATTTCTGACTCACAGGATGTATGAGATAATAGATATGTTTAAAGTTTCTAATTGTTGTTGGGGTCTTTTGTTACAGAGTAAAAGATAACTAATACATATACTATGGTCCAAGTAGTGGGATCAACTGGAGCACTGGGAATGATGAAATTATGAGTGGTGGAGTGGAGTTTTAGGCAAGACTTTATTTATTTTTTTTTTTTTATAAAAACCAAGTTTATGGTTATCAAAGGGGTTTGAAGGGGGAGGGGATAAATTAGGAGTTTGGGATTAACATATAAAACACAACTATTGAGTTGGCCAAAAAGTTTGTTCAGGTTTTCTTTAGCACCTTATGGAAAAACCTGAATGAACTTTTGGGCCAACCTAATGTATTAAAAATAGGTAAAGAACAAGAGCCTACTGTATATCACAGGAATATCTTATAATAATCTATAATGGAAAAGAATCTAGAAAATATGTACATAACAATCACTTTTCTATATACTTGGAACTAATGCAACATTGCAAATGAACTACATTTCAATTAAAAAAAATACACCAAAGGAGTCACAACAGAAAAAAAAAAACAGCTTTACGATATACCTATTTAAACTGTAAAATTCAATAGTTTTTAGCATATTCACAGAGTTCTGCAACAATCAACATGACTTTAGAACATTTTTTTTTCGTCACTTCCTAAGAAACCTCATATCTGTTAGCAGACAATCTCCATTTCTTTCTAACTTCCTGTACTCCCACATACCAGCCTTGGGAAACCACTAGTGAACATTTTGTCTGAATAGGTTTGCTTATTCTAGACATTTTATTTTATTTTATTTTTTATTTATTTATTTATTTTTTTTTTTAGCAGCAGCAGCAGTATTCAGTTTTATATATATGCCACATCTTCATCTATTCATCTGTTGGTGAACACTTAGTTTGCTTCCAAATCTTGGCTATTGTGAATAATGCTGCAATGAAAGTTGGGGTGCATGTAGCCTTTTTTTTTTTAATTTTATTTTATTTTTAAACTTTACATAATTGTATTAGTTTTGCCAAATATATAAATGGTATCATACAATGTGTAGTCTTTTGTGAATGGCTTCCTTCATTTATCCTAATATTTTTAAGGTTTGTTCATACTGTAACATGTTAATGCCTCTTTCCTTTCTATTGCAAATAATATCCATTGTTATGTATGTGCCACATTTGCCTTTCAAATCATCAGGTAATGGGCATTTGGGTTTTCCTCACTCTGATTATTATCTATATTGCTGTTTTGAACAATATATATATGTTGTATAAGTTTTTTTGTGTGTGTGAACATTTGTTTTTATTTTATTTCAGTTGAATCTATAGATAGGAGTGGAATTGCCAGGTCATATGATAACTGTGTTTAACATTTTGAGATTTTAGATTGTTTTCCAATGTGGCTATAGAACAGTTTTTTGGACTCTGTGGGAGAGGGAGAGGGTGGGATGATTTGGGAGAATGGCATTGAAACATGCACAACACCATATATGAAACGAGTCACCAGTCCAGGCTCGATGCACGACACTGGATGCTTGGGGCTGGTGCACTGGGACAACCTAGAGGGATGGTATGGGGAGGGAGGAGGGAGGAGGGTTCAGGGTGGGGAATACATGTATACCTGTGGCAGATTCATTTTGATATATGGCAAAACCAATACAATATTGTAAAGTTAAATAAAATAAAATTTAAAAAAATAACAAAAAAAAATCTACATAAAGAATCTAACATTTGGTGCTGTTCACTATCATTATGTAATCAACTATTATTTTGTTATACTATACTTATATTTAAAAAATAAAAAGTAAAATTTCAAAAAAAAAATAAAATGACAAAAAAAAATTCTATGATGTCAGATTACATTTTTATTATGAATCCCTGCCTAGCTCTTAGAAAATGTTAGTAGTGCCAACTTATATATGAATAAATAAAAATTGTTAAAATAAAAAAAAAAATGGTTCTACTTTCTCTACATCCTCATGAACACTTGTTATTATCTATCTTTTTAATTATTTTTTTTATTCTTTTTTTTTTTTAATTTTATTTTATTTTTAAACTTTACATAACTGTATTAGTTTTGCCAAATATCAAAATGAATCCGCCACAGGTATACATGTGTTCCCCATCCTGAACCCTCCTCACTCCTCCCTCCCCATTCCATCCCTCTGGGTCGTCCCAGTGCACCAGCCCCAAGCATCCAGTATCGTGCATCGAACCTGGACCGGCAACTCATTTCATACATAATATTTTACATGTTTCAATGCCATTCTCCCAAATCTTCCCACCCTCTCCCTCTCCCACAGAGTCCATAAGACTGTTCTATACATCAGTGTCTCTTTTGCTGTCTCGTACACAGGGTTATTGTTACCATCTTTCTAATTTAGGCAAGACTTTAAATGATTTAACATCCATATTTAAAGGGACTTGCATCTCTACCTTTTTTTTTAATGATGAATGCTTCTGGGGTTACTATTCTCTTCTTTTTCTATTGATTTTCTACTTTTACTTGTCTTATACTGTGCAATAAATTCTCTCAAAATAAAAATTTTATTTAAAAAAAATTTTGTGACTCTCCTATTCATGCATTCTAAAGTAAGTCACCATTATTAATCTTCTTACATTACGCTGCCTCTTTACTTTGTAGGGCTGTCAAACGTATGGATAAATTCGATTGTATGTTTTCTTTTAAACTGCTTATCTCTACATGACTGCTTCTGTTTGGTTTCACAATGTGTATGGCAGCTAGAACTTGACTATCACAGCATGCATGCATGCATATTATGTTCTTTCAGTTGTGTCCAATTCTGTGCAACCCTATGGACCATAGCTCCTCGGTCCATGGGAATCTCAAGGCATGAATACTTGAGAGGGTTGCCATGATCTCCTGCAGAGGGTCTTCCTGACACAGAAATTGAACCCACATCTCTTACATTTCCTGAAATGGCAGGAACGTTCTTTACCTCTAGCACCACCTGAGAAAACCTGACCATCATGGAGTGGGCAATTATTAGTTTTGCTAACATGAATGAATGAATGAATTAATCCTGAGCTCCTCTAGAAAAGCTACATGAAAGAGTTCAAGACTACCAGGATATTCCATATATCTTCTCATTCCCTAGGAAACACTAAAAAGATGAAATATAATGTATAGAAGATAGAAAGTATTGATCATAACAAGGAAATATGTTTAGAAAAAGAAAGAATATACTCCTCCAGTTTATTTTCTGCCATGGAAAACACTTTGTCATAATCACAGTGCACCTGTCATATTAAAAAATAAAAAAGTAGGTACACAGCAAGAATAGATTTTAATCCAAAGAAAAAAGTACAAACTGAGATATAACTATGGTAGAATGAAATGTATGCAATGTATCTGAAAACAATAGAATGCTTATATCATATCTGTATAAAGAAATTCTAGTATAATTTCTATAAAAGTTATTTTCAAAACAAATCCTGAACACGTACAAATTTGAACACTTTCCTGTCCATATTCTATCTTTTCATTCTTTATCTATTCATCAAGACACAAGCATTTATTTCTTACATTTTTGTACTGTGTTCTGAACTGATTTTCTGCAGATCCAAAAATGAGTATCCACAGACCATATCCTCTAAGATATGATACACTAAAAAAGCAATTGTAAGTGTAATGGATCTATCCAAAGATGGGCACACACAGCTATTATTTTCCCCATCAGTGCTCTTTTTGAATGTCCTCCAAAAAAGTTCACTATAACTTTTCATGCTTCAGCTCCTATAACATGTTGATACGGTCAATGGGATCTGGAAAATAGCATCACCAAGTTGTTGAGGTTGTCAGTCATTCTAATCTTTAGGTTAAACTAGAAAGAGAAGGTAGAAGATGGAACGGGAGAATTCATAAATTGGTTTACTATAGGAGAAGTCAAATTGATCCCATGTGTACTTAGGTGGTATATCCAGCCTGAAATTCTAGTGGATGATTGATATCCCTTCTAAATGTAAGTTGTTTTTTTTTTTTTTTTTTTTTTTTTATAATTAATGGAGGGAGAAAGAAAAATTTGGATTAAGGTTACTTCAAATTGCATTCATCTAATTTGAGCACACTGAAGGCAGACCCATGTTTTGTGGGACTCAAAAGCTAAACAAACTCGACATGAGTTTAAGAAAAGAATATATCAAAATAACACAGATAAAACTTCACTTTTCCTTGTAATATTTACTTAGATTACTATAAGGGAAAAACTTCTAATAAACTGTACATTTTAAAGATGGAAAATAGCAAAAAACCTATGAAATGCAGGCAAAGACATGCTTATGAATTAACAGCCCTTCACACTACTATTATCTTTCTTAAATTTTGGAACTCATTCTCTTTTTATTTTCTACAGAGGTAATTGAATGATAATTTAGTTTCCTCACCATAAAGTTTGATCAATTGTTTCTTATTTTTTATGATTAAATATATATTTTAACTTTTCAACTAATTTTGCAAATGTTCTATGTAAAGCTAGAGGTTTCTTTTCAAGTTAGGATAAATTATTTTCAAGCTTTATGGCTTTTTTGCATAGATGAGCATTAATATTTGAGGACATTTCAAGTATTCCGCTGCAGTACAGATGTTGGATAATCTTTGCATTGACAACATCCACTAACTATAGTTCTAGGACCCTTCCTAGGATCTTGGAAGGAAACTGTGTGTGAACGAATTTAATTATTAAACTTCACTAGCTGCACAATAATATGTCTCTTGATACTTTTTGATAAATATTATTAGCCTCCGTGGGAATTCTTCATTCCAAACTTGCAAAGGTAATCTTATTTTCTGTTAACATAAATATTTGATCATCTTGACTCCACATGTTAAAAAAAAAAAAAAAGACCTTTACCTCTTGAAAGAATGTACATTAACAAAACTAAATATATAGAATTTGACTTATAGAAAGTCCCTCAGCAGCGAGGGAATAATGTCTATTATTTTTTCATAAAGTACATACTTCAGTTCAGTTCAGTCTCTCAGTCGTGTCCAACTCTTTGTGACCCCATGGACTACAGCAGGCCAGGCTTCCCTATCCATCACAAACTCCTGGAGCCTACTCAAACTCTGTCCATCAAGTAGGTGATGCCATTCAACCCTCTCATCTTCTGATGTCCCCTTTTCATCCCACCTTCAATCTTTCCCAGCATCATGGCTTTTTCCAATGAGTCAGTTCTTCATGTCAGGTGGCCAAAGTACTGGAGCTTCAACTTCAGCATCAATACTTCCAATGAATATTCAGGACTGATTTCCTTTAGGATTGACAGATTGTATCTCCTTGCAGTCCAAGGGACTCTCAAGAGTCTTCTCCAACACTACAGTTCAAAAGCATCAATTCTTCCGTTCTCAGCTTTCTTTATAGTCCAACTCTCACATCCATACTTGACTACTAGAAAAACCATAGCTTTGACTAGACAGACCTTTGTTCATAAAGTATTGTTTCTGCTTTTTAATATGCTGTCTAAGTTGGTCATAGCTTTTCTTCCAAGGAGCATGTGTCTTTTAATTTCATGGCTGCAGTCACCATCTGCAGTAATTTTGGAGCCCAAGAAAATAAAGTCTGCAACTATTTCCATTGTTTCCCCATCTATTTGTCATGAAGTGATGGAATCAGATGCCACGGTCTTAGTTTTCTGAATGTTGAGGTTTAAGCCAACTTTTTCATTCTCCTCTTTCACTTTCATCAAGAGGCTCTTTAGTTCTTCTTCACTTCCTGCCATAAGGGTGGTGTCATCTGCATATCTGAGGTTATTGATATTTCTCCCAGCAATCTTGATTCTAGCCTGTGCTTCATCCAGCCCACCACTTTGTCTGATGTAATCTGCATATAAGTTAAATTAGTAAGGTGAAAATATACAGCCTTGACGTACTCCGTTTCCTATTTGGAACCAGTCTGTTGTTCCATGTCTGTTTCTAACTGTTGTTCTTGACCCGTATACAGATTTATCAGGAGGCAGGTCAGGTGATCTGGTATTCTCATCTCTTAAAAATTTTCCAGAGTTTGTTGTGATCCACACACTCAAAGGCTTTGGCATAGTCAATAAGGAAGAAGTAGATGTTTTTCTAGAATTCTCTTGCTTTTTCAATGATCCAGTGGATGTTGGCAATTTGATCTCTGCCTTTTCCAAATCCAGCTTGAACATCTGGAAGTTCACAGTTCACATACTGTTGAAGCCTGGCTTGTAGTATATACTACATAACACTAATTACAATATATAGTTACATATTTATAAATATTTAAAGAAATAATATACACGTATAAAGGAAAATGCATAAATGAGTATACAGATTTTAAAAAATATGATCCAAAATGTAAAACCTTTAGTATAAAATGTAGCCCTTTTTATACGGCAAAATATTTCTATAAAATAGACCATATTGCTCAAGTTGGTTTGTTATGAAACTGTTACATTTCACTACTTAAAATATTATTTTTTATTTCTGACTACATTTCTATTCTCACCCAGCTACTTGTAAATCAGTGTTACCTAAAATACTGTTTACTGTTGAACAACATGGATTTGAGCTTCATAGGTCTCTTTAAACATGGATTTATTTTCAGTGTATATGTACCATAGTATTACATGATTTGTGACAGGTAGAATTCATGGGTGCAGAAAAAAGGCAAGTAGGACTGACTGTAAAATTATCAGCAATTTTTCAACCATCGATGGGCTTGATGCCCCAACCTCAGTGTTGTTCAAAGGTTAACTGTATTGCCTAATGCCACACTATCCTAAATTAAAATCATTAAATCAGTTTTTAAAAATGGGTCCTCAATAACTACCCATTTTCAATTGTAAAGTTTACTAAAAACTTTGTGACTGTAGCCATCTCACCAGATTCTCTGTAAATTCCAGATGATTCTATTTGTCTTCCCTCTTCTTTTGTAAATTTTCTAGGTGCATTCTTTCATTCAATGTTCACATTCATTTTAGTGGATATTTATTGAGCAGAAAGAGAGTCAAATCATTAATGCACTTTTGTGCTGTCCTTTGAACTACTCATGTATAAAGTAGAAAGATACAAACACCATATACACATCTAAGGGTGTCTTTGAACATTGAGGAATGACGTTTTTTTCCCCTCCAAAGTGTATATTTAAAGCAAATATCACCAAATAAAATGTACTTTTTGAATTTAATTCCAATACTGTATCTCTATAGGGGTCGAAGGTCTAAAGGAAACATGAGACAGGAGGCCAAGTTCCCCCGCCCCCCCTTTTTTTTAGATTTAATATAAATTTATTTATTTTAATTGGAGGCTAATTACTTTACAATATTGTATTGTTTTGCCATACATCAACATGAATCCACCACGGGTGTACACGTGTTCCCCATTCTGACCCCCACCCCCACCTCCCCCCATCCCTCTGGGTCATCCCAGTGCACCAGCCCCGAGCATCCTGAATCATGCATCGAACCTGGACTGGTGATTCATTTCACATATGATATTAAATATGTTTCAATGCCATTCTCCCAAATAATCCCACCCTCACCCTCTACCAAAGAGTGCATAAGACTATCCTATACGTCTGTATCTGTTTTGCTATCTCACATACGGGGTTATCGTTACCATCTTTCTAAATTCCATATATATGCATTAGTATACTATATTGGTGTTTTTCTTTCTGGCTTACTTCACTCTGTATAATAGGCTCCAGTTTCATCCACCTCATTAGAACTGATTCAAATGTATTCTTTTTAATGGCCGAGTAATGCTCCATTGTGTGTATGTACCACAGATTTCTTATCCATTCGTCTGCTGATGGACATCTAGGTTGCTTCCATGTCCTGGCTATTATAAACAGTGCTGCGATGAACATTGGGGTACACGTGTCTCTTTCCCTTCTGGTTTCCTCAGTGTGTATGCCCAGCAGTGGGATTGCTGGGTCATATGGCAGTTCTATTTCTAGTTTTAAAAGGAATCTCCACGCTGTTCTCCATAGTGGCTGTTCTCGTTTGCATTCCTACCAACAGTGTAAGAGGGATCCCTTTTCTCCACACCCTCTCCATCATTTATTGCTTGTAGACTTTTGGATAGCAGCCATTCTGACTGGTGTGAAATGGTACCTCATTGTGGTTTTGATTTGCATTTCTCTAATAATGAGTGATGTTGAGCATCTTTTCTTGTGTTTGTTAGCCATCTGTATGCCTTCTTTGGAGAAATGTCTGTTTAGTTCTTTGGTGCATTTTTTGCTTGGGTAGTTTATTTTTCTGGAATTGAGCTGCAGGAGTTGCTTGTATATTTTTGAGATTAATTCTTTGTCAGTTGCTTCATTTGCTATTATTTTCTCCCATTCTGAAGGCTGTCTTTTCACCTTGCTTATAGTTTCCTTCATTGTGCAGAAGCTTTTAATTTTAATTAGGTCCAATTTGTTTATTTTTGCTTTTAATTCCAATATTCTGGGAGGTGGGTCATAGAGGATCCTGCAGTGATGTATGTCAGAGAGTGTTTTGCCTATGTTCTCCTCTAACAGTTTTATAGTTTCTGGTCTTACATTTAGATCTTTAATCCATTTTGAGTTTATTTTTGTGTATGGTGTTAGAAAGTGCTCTAGTTTCATTCTATTACTAGTGGTTGACCAGTTTTCCCACCACCACTTGTTAAAGAGATTGTCTTTTCTCCATTGTATATTCTTCCCTCCTTTGTCGAAGATAAGGTGTCCATAAATGTGTGGATTTATCTCTGGGCTTTCTATTTTGTTCCATTGATCTACATTTCTGTCTTTGTGCCAGTACCATACTGTCTTGATGACTGTGGCTTTGTAGTAGAGCCTGAAGTCAGGCAGGTTGATTCTTCCAATTCCATTCTTTTTCAAGATTGCTTTGGCTATCCGAGGTTTTTTGTATTTCCATACAAATTGTGAAATTATTTGTTCTAGCTCTGTGAAAAATACCGTTGGTAGCTTGATAGGGATTGCATTGAATCTATAGATTGCTTTGGGTAGTATACTCATTTTCACTATATTGATTCTTCCAATCCATGAACACGGAATATTTCTCCATCTATTAGTGTCCTCTTTGATTTCTTTCACCAGTGTTTTATAGTTTTCTATATATAGGTCTTTAGTTTCTTTAGGTAGATATATTCCTAAGTATTTTATTCTTTTCGTTGCAATGGTGAATGGAATTGTTTCCTTCATTTCTCTTTTTATTTTCTCATTATTAGTGTATAGGAATGCAAGGGATTTCTGTGTGTTGATTTTATGTCCTGCAACTTTACTATATTCATTGATTAGCTCTAGTAACTTTCTGGTGGAGTCTTTAGGGTTTTCTATGTAGAGGATCATGTCATCTGCAAACAGTGAGAGTTTTACTTCTTCTTTTCCAATTTGGATTCCTTTTATTTCTTTTTCTGCTCTGATTGCTGTGGCCTAAAGTCCCAAAACTATGTTGAATAGTAGTGATTAAAGTGGGCACCTTTGTCTTGTTCCTGACTTTAGGGGAAATGCTTTCAATTTTTCACCATTGAGTATAATGTTTGCTGTGGGTTTGTCATATATAGCTTTTATTATGTTGAGGTATGTTCCTTCTATTCCTACCTTCTGGAGAGTTTTTATCATAAATGGATGTTGAATTTTGTCAAATGCTTTCTCTGCATCTATTGAGATAATCATATGGTTTTTATTTTTCAATTTGTTAATGTGGTGTATTACATTGATTGATCTGCGGATATTGAAGAATCCTTGCATCCCTGGGATAAAGACCACTTGGGCCATGATATATGATCTTTTTAATGTGTTGTTGTATTCTGATTGCTAAAATTTTGTTAAGGATTTTTGCATCTATGTTCATCAGTGATATTCACCTGTAGTTTTCTTTTCTTGTGGCATCTTTGTCAGGTTTTGGTATTAGGGTGATGGTGGCCTCATAGAATGAGTTTGGAAGTTTACCTTCCTCTGAAATTTTCTGGAAGAGTTTGAGTAGGATAGGTGTTAGCTCTTCTCTAAATTTTTGGTAGAATTCAGCTGTGAAGCCGTTTGGACGTGGGCTTTTGATTGCTGGAAAATTTCTGATTACAGTTTCAATTTCCGTGCTTATGATGGGTCTGTTAAGATTTTCTATTTCTTCCTGGTTCAGTTTTGGAAAGTTGTACTTTTCTAAGAATTTGTCCATTTCTTCTAAGTTGTCTATTTTATTGGCATATAATTGCTGATAGTAGTCTCTTATGATCCTTTGTATTTTTGTGTTGTCTGTTGTGATCTCTCCATGTTCATTTCTAATTTTATGAATTTGATTTTTCCTCCTTTGTTTCTTGATGAGTCTGGTTAATGGTTTGTCAATTTTATTTATCCCCTCAAACAATCAGCTTTTGGCTTTGTTTTTTTTCACTATGGTCTCTTTTGTTTCTTTTGCATTTATTTCTGCCCTAATTTTTAAGATTTCATTCCTTCTACTAACTCTGGGGTTCTTTATTTCTTCCTTTTCTAGTTGCTTGAGGTGTAGAGTTAGGTTATTTATTTGATGTTTTTCTTGTTTCTTGACTTATGCCTGTATTGCTATGAACCTTCCCCTTAGCACTGTTTTTACAGTATCCCACAGGTTTTGGGTTGTTGTGTTTTCATTTTCATTCATTTCTATGCATATTTTGATTTCTTTTTTGATTTCTTTTGTGATTTGTTGGTTATTCAGCAGCGTGTTGTTCAGCCTCCACATGTTGGAATTTTTAATAGTTTTTTCTCCTGTAATTGAGATGTAATCTTACTGCATTGTGGTCAGAAAAGATGCTTGGAATGATTTCAATTTTTTTGAATTAACCAAGGCTAGATTTATGGCCCAGGATGTGATCTATCTTGGAGAAGGTTCCATGTGCACTTGAGAAAAAGGTGAAATTCATTGTTTTGGGGTGAAATATCCTATAGATATCAATTAGGCCTAACTGCTCTATTGTATCATGTTTGTGTTTCCTTGTTTAGCTGATCTATCCATAGGTGTGAGTGGGGTATTAAAGTCTCCCACTATTATTGTGTTATTGTTAATTTCCCCTTTCATACTTGTTAGCATTTGTCTTACATATTGCGGTGGTCCTATGTTGGGTGTGTATATATTTTCAATTGTTATATCTTCTTCTTAGGTTGATCCTTTGATCATTATGTAGTTTCCTTCTTTGTCTCTTTTCAGAGCCTTTGTTTTGTTTTTTTGTTTTTTTTTTTTTTTAATCTTTTTTTTTTTTAATTTTATTTTATTTTTAAACTTTACATAACTGTATTAGATTTGCCAAATATCAAAATGAATCCGCCACAGGTACACATGTGTTCCCCATCCCGAACCCTCCTCCCTCCCCCCTCCCCATTCCATCCCTCTGGGTCGTCCCAGTGCACCAGCCCCAAGCATCCAGTATCGTGCATCGAACCTGGACTGGCAACTCATTTCATACATGATATTTTACATGTTTCAATGCCATTCTCCCAAATCTTCCCACCCTCTCCCTCTCCCACAGAGTCCATAAGACTGTTCTATACATCAGTGTCTCTTTTGCTGTCTCGTACACAGGGTTATTGTTACCATCTTTCTAAATTCCATATATATGCGTTAGTATACTGTATTGGTGTTTTTCTTTCTGGCTTACTTCACTCTGTATAATAGGCTCCAGTTTCATCCACCTCATTAGAACTGATTCAAATGTATTCTTTTTAATGGCTGAATAATACTCCATGGTGTATATGTACCACAGCTTTCTTATCCATTCATCTGCTGATGGACATCTAGGTTGCTTCCATGTCCTGGCTATTATAAACAGTGCAGCGATGAACATTGGGGTACTCGTGTCTCTTTCCCTTCTGGTTTTCTCAGTGTGTATGCCCAGCAGTGGGATTGCTGGATCATAAGGCATGTCTATTTCCAGTTTTTTAAGGAATCTCCACACTGTTCTCCATAGTGGCTGTACTAGTTTGCATTCCCACCAACAGTGTAGCCTTTGTTTTAAAGTCTATTTTATCTAATATGAGTATTGCTACTCCTGCTTTCTTTTAGTCCCTATTTGTGTGGAATATCTTTTTCCAGCCCTTCACTTTTAGCCTGTATGTGTCCCCTGTTTTGAGGTGGGTCTCTTGTAGACAAGATATATAGGGATCTTGTTTTTGTATCCATTCAGCCAGTATTTGTCTTTTGGTTGGGGCATTCAACCCATTTACATTTAATGTAATTATTGATAAGTATGATCCAGTTGCCATTTACTTTATTGTTTTGGGTTCGAGTTTATACACCCTTTTTGTTTTTCCTATCTAGAGAAGATCCTTTAGCATTTGTTGGAGAGCTGGTTTGGTTTTGCTGAATTCTCTCAGCTTTTGCTTGTCTGTAAAGCTTTTGATTTCTCCTTCATATTTGAATGAGATCCATGCCGGGTACAGTAATCTGGGCTGTAGGTTATTTTCTTTCATTACTTTAAGCATGTCCTACCATTCCCTCCTGGCCTGAAGAGTTTCTATTGAAAGATCAGCTATTATCCTTATGGGAATCCCCTTGTGTGTTATTTGCTTTTAATATTTGCTTTTTGTGTTTGAAGCTTGTTAATTTAATAAATATATGTCTTGGGGTGTTTCACCTTGGGTTTATTCTCTTTGGGACTCCCTGGGTTTCTTGGACTTGGATGATAATTTCTTTCCCCACTTTAAGGAAGTTTTCAACTATTATCTCCTCAAGTATTTTCCCATGGTTTTTCTTTTTGTCTTCTTCTTCTGGGACTCCTATGATTCTAATGTTGGGGCATCTAACATTGTCCCAGAGGTCTCTGAGATTGTCCTCATTTGTTTTAATTCGCTTTTCTTTTTTCCTCTCTGATTCATTTATTTCAACCATTCTATCTTCTACCTCACTAATCCTATCTTCTGCCTCTATTATTATACTATTTGTTGCCTCCAGAGAGATTTTGCTATCTCACATGCTAGTAAAGTAATGCTTAAAATTCTCCAAGCCAGGCTTCAGCAATATGTGAACCGTGAACTTCCTGATGTTCAAGCTGGTTTTAGAAAAGGCAGAGGAAACAGGGATCAAATTGCCAACATCCGCTGGATCATGGAAAAAGCAAGAGAGTTCCAGAAAAAAAACATCTATTTCTGCTTTATTGACTATGCCAAAGTCTTTGACTGTGTGGATCACAATAAACTGTGGAAAATTCTGAAAGAGATGGGAATACCAGACCACCTGATCTGCCTCTTGAGAAATCTGTATGCAGGTCAGGAAGCAACAGTTAGAACTGGACATGGAACAACAGACTGGTTCCCAATAGGGAAAGGAGTATGTCAAGGCTGTATATTGTCACCCTATTTATTTAACTTATATGCAGAGTACATCATGAGAAACGCTGGACTGGAAGAAACACAAGCTGGAATCAAGATTGCCGGGACAAATCTCAATAACCTCAGATATGCAGATGACACCACCCTTATGGCAGAAAGTGAAGAGGAACTAAAAAGCCTCTTGATGAAAGTGAAAGTGGAGAGTGAAAAAGTGGGCTTAAAGCTCAATATTCAGAAAACAAAGATCATGGCATCTGGTCCCATGGGAAATAGATGGGGAAACAGTGGAAACAGTGTCAGACTTTATTTTTCTGGGCTCCAAAATCACTGCAGATGGTGACTGCAGCCATGAAATTAAAAGACACTTACTCCTTGGAAGGAAAGTTATGGCCAACCTAGATACCATATTCAAAAGCAGAGACATTACTTTGCCAACAAAGGTTCATCTAGTCAAGGCTATGGTTTTTCCTGTGGTCATGTATGGATGTGAGAGTTGGACTGTGAAGAAGGTTGAGTGCCGAAGAATTGATGCTTTTGAACTGTGGTGTTGAGAAGACTCTTGAGAGTCCCTTGGACTGCAAGGAGATCCAACCAATCCATTCTGAAGGAGATCAGCCCTGGGATTTCTTTGGAAGGAATGATGCTAAAGCTGAAACTCCAGTACTTTGGCCACCTCATGCAAAGAGTTGAGTCATTGGAAAAGACTCTGATGCTGGGAAGGATTAGGGGCAAGAGGAGAAGGGGACAACAGAGGTTGAGATGGCTGGAGGGCATCACTGACTCTATGGACATGAGTCTGAGTGAACTCCGGGTGTTGGTGATGGACAGGGAGGCCTGGCGTGCTGCAATTCATGGGGTCGCAAAGAGTCAGACATGACTGAGCAACTGATCTGATCTGATCTGATTGTATTATTCATTATATATTGACTTTTTTTTAATTTCTTCTAGGTCCTTGTTAAACCTTTCTTGCATCTTGTCAATCCTTGTCTCCAGGCTATTTATCTGTGATTCCATTTTAATTTCAAGATTTTGGATCATTTTCACTATCATTATTTGTAATTCTTTATCAGGTAGATTCCCTATCTCTTCCTCTTTTGTTTGGTTTGATGGGCATTTATTCTGTTCCTTTACCTGCTGGGTATTCCCTCTGTCTCTTCATCTTGTTTATATTGCTGTGTTTGAGGTGGCCTTTCTGTATTCTGGCAGTTTGTGGAGTAGTCTTTATTGTGGAGTTTCCTCGCTGTGGGTGGGGTTGTACAGGTGGCTTGTCAAGGTTTCATGGTTAGGGAAGCTTGTGTCGGTGTTCTGGTGGGTGGAGCTGGGTTTCTTCTCTCTGGAGTGCAATGAAGTGTCCAGTAATGAGTTATGAGATGTCAATGGCTCTGGAGTGACTTTGGGCAGCCTGTATATCAGAGCTCAGGGCTATGTTCCTGTGTTGATGGAGAATTTGCATGGTATGTCTTGCTCTGGAACTTGTTGGCTCTTGGGTGGTGCTTTGTTTCAGTGTAGGTATGGAGGCTTTTGATGAGCTCCTGTCAGTTAATGTTCCCTAGAGTCAGGAGTTCTCTGGTGTTCTCAGGATTTGGACTTAAGCCTCTTGCTTCTGGTTTTCAGTCTTATTTTTACAGTAGCCTCAAGACTTCTCTATCTATACAGCACTGATGATAAAAAAAATCTAGGTTAAAGATGAAAAGTTTCTCCACAGTGGGTGACACCCAGAGAGGTTCACAGAGTTATATGGAGAAGAGAAGAGGGAGGAGGGAGATAGAGGTGACCAGGATGAGATGAGGTGGAATCAAAAGAGGAGAGCACAAGCTAGCCAGTAATCACTTCCTTATGTGTGCTCCACAGTCTGGACTGCTCAGAGATGTTCATGGAGTTATACAGAGAAGAGAAGAGGGAGGAAGGAGACAGAGGTGGCCAGGAGGATAAAAGGGGGAAATCAAAAGGAGAGAGACAGATCCAGCCAGTAATCAGTTCCTTAATTGTTCTCCACCGTCCGGAACACACACAGAGATTCACAGAGTTGGGTAGAGAAGGGAAGGGGGAGGGAGGAGATAGAGGCGACCTGATAGAGAAAAAGGAGAGTCCAAAGGGGGAGAGGGCAGTCAAGCCAGTAATCTAGCTCCCAAGTAAAAATGGGTACTGAAGATTGGGTTCTTAAAGTTACAAAAATGATACTAAATACCAAACGCAAAGATTAAAAATATAGAATAGAGGTTGGATTTTCAAAAATACAATATTAAAGAAAAAGAGAGAAAAAAGTCACAAAAATTATAAATAAATAAATATATATATGAAGTTTGCTTTAAAAAATATGGTCTCTCTCTCTTTTTTTTTACAAAGTAATAGTAGGTTATAAAAATGAAAATTAAGGGAGTAATAGAGGACTTAAAAATAAAAAAAAAATAAAGAATGATAGTAAAAATATATCTAGGACTTTCTCTGGTATTGTTGTGGGCAGTGTGGGGTCAGTTCATTTTCAGATAGTTCCTTGATCCGGCTTATATTTCTCAAGATCTATAGGCCCCTTCCTATGTAGTCAGTACTATATTCAGGGTTTTAATCTATTGCACCTGTCACTTCCCAGGAGGGTCCCTCTGTTTTAACTTCTGTTTGCTGGTCTCTTCAGTGTCTAATTTCCACCCTGGTACAAGGGGGCAGTGGTGGACGCTTTTGTAGGCTCAATTGTTCAGTCGTGCTGTGGGGAGGGAGGGACGCTGCAAACAAATAACATTGCCATGTGCTTGCAATGTCTCGGCCACACTGGGTTTGCCCCCGGTCACGGCGTGTGTGCTTTCCCTGTCTACACTGCTTAGGCTCTAGGTTGCTCTGCCAGGAACTGTCTGAGGCTGGGCCTGGGTTGTATGCACTTCCCAGGTCTAAGCTGCTCAGGTTCAGGTACTCGGGTAGTCCTCAGAGGTGCAGGCTCAGTTGGGCCTGTGTTTTGTGCCCTTCCCAGAAACGAGCAGCTCAGGTGACCAGGTGTTTGGCGAGTGTGGTTGCTGTGACTTATCTCCTCCCCCTTCCCTGCCACTCAGTTTTCTGGGTGTACAACCGGCGCACCTTCTCAGGCAGATGTTGACCGTCCAGAATCCCAAGAAGCCTTGGTTAGCAGTGAAGCCTGCTTGCAGTTTGGTAGATAATGCCTCTCTGGGGCTGCAATTGTCCCCTTCCAACTCTGGCTGCCCTTGCTTGCCTGTCTCCAGAGGGGGATGGGCTGGCCTGCAGCCAGCTAGCTCTGCTCAGTCCTTTGCTCTGTGAGCGGGGCTGATGGTGTCTTAAGTTAGGGCTTTTCACGTAGCTCTAGTCAGTCCTTTGTTCTGTGAGCAGGCCTGACAGTGTCTTAGGTTAGGACTTTTCACGTGGTAGTTATCCCACAGTCTGGTTTGCTATCCAGAGTTAGGTCCCTCAGATTGCCCTCAGGGCATTTAGGCCTGGTCCTTACTCTAAGCAATGCAGTCCACACCTCCCTGCCCAGCCCCCACTTGCTATTGACCAATGCAGGCGTCTGCACTGCTTCTCCACTGGGGGAGTTACCGTTGGGCACGTAATCTGTGGGTTTTAATTTATTTATTTATTTTTCCTCCTGGTTATGTTGCCCTCTGTGGTTCAAAGGTTTGCCACAGACTTGCCAGTGAGAGTGTTTCCTAGTGTTTGGAAACTTCTCTCTTTTTTAAGACTCCCTTCCTGGGATGGAGCTCCATCCCTACCTCTTTTGTCTCTCTTTATCTTTTTATATTTTTGCCTACCTCCTTTCGAAGACAATGGGCTGCTTTTCTGGGTGCCTGTTGCCAACATCCGCTGGATCATGGAAAAAAGAAGAGAGTTCCAGAAAAACATCAGATATGTAGATGACACCACCCTTATGGAAGAAAGTGAAGAAGAAATAAAAAGCCTCTTGATGAAAGTGTAAGAGGAGAGTGAAAAAGTTGTCTTAAAGCTCAACATTCAGAAAATGAAGATCATGGCATCTGGTCCCATCACTTCATGGGAAATAGATGGGGAAACAGTGGAAATAGTGTCAGACTTTATTTTTCTGGGCTCCAAACTCACTGCAGATGGTGATTGCAGATTGAAATTAAAAGATGCTTACTCCTTAGAGGGAAAGTTATGACCAACTTAGATAGCATATTAAAAAGCAGAGACATTACTTTGCCAACAAAGGTCCATCTAGTCAAGGCTATGGTTTTTCCAGTGGTCATGTATGGATGTGAGAGTTGGACTGTGAAGAAAGCTGAGCGCCGAAGAGTTGATGCTTTTGAACTGTGGTGTTGGAGAAGACTCTTGAGAGTCCCTTGGACTGCAAGGAGATCCAACCAGTCCATTCTAACGGAGATCACTCCTAGGTGTTCTTTGGTAGGACTAATGCTAAAGCTGAAACTCCAATACTTTGGCCACCTCATGCAAAGGGTTGGCTCATTGGAAAAGACCCTGATTCTAGGAGGGATTGGAGGCAGGAGGGGGAGAGGATGACAGAGGATGAGATGGCTGGATGGCATCACCGACTTGATGGACATGAGTTTGGGTGAACTCTGGGAGTTGGTGATGGACAGGGAGGCCTGGCGTGCTGCGATTCATGGGGTCACAAAGAGTCGGACACAACTGAGAGACTGAACTGAACTGAACTGATGTCCTCTGCCAGCATTCAGAAGTTGTTTTGTGGAATTTTCTCAGCGTTCAAATGTTCTTTTGATGAATATGTGGGGGAGAAAGTGGTCTCCCCATCCTATTCCTCTGCCATCTTAGGACCGCCTCCCAAGTTTCCCCTTTACCTTCTACCATGCTTGCCTCTGTTCCTTCTTCCTCTCCCTCCTGATGAATCAACGCAAGGCTCTTAGAAACAGACAGCGGTGTTGTGAAGGTTATCAGGATCACACTAACCACAAAGAGCAAGAAACACCAGGCAGAGCAACCTTCAATCCGAAGTTCCAGATAAAGACCAAAAACAGCTGCCTGAGCCCAAATGATGACACATACCCAACCTTCCTCCATCCTATAAAAATCCAACATACTCTCATCAGGGCAATTTCTGATCTCCCATGCTCCCTGAGAGGCATCAGCTGAAGAAAGTTTTTAACTGTAATCAAGTCTGTTAAACAATCTTCTTTGCACAGAGGAATGTAATACCCTAACTAAAATACAACAGTTTAATAAGGAAGAACTGCTGATGGGCAATGCTTCTAATTCTATAAGTTCATCCCATGTACCAATTTATCTATAATTTTATTTTTGGACAATCTTTTTTTTTAAGTCAAGACAATTCCAAAAGCCAAACCTGTAGTTTTCATGTATGTCCCTTCCCTGAAACCTCTGGAAATCTATGAAAGGAGTTAAGTCTGCAGTTATGCAGTTGGCAAGAGAGTGCGGGATTTTATGAATATTGAGAAAAGCACTCTCTTCGAGTGTTGGTCAAGAATTGTTGCTTTTATTCAGTTATAAATCATCTCCAAATAGGTTGCAGCTCATGGACTCTAGCCCACAATGCTCTTCTCTCCATTGTATTTCCCAGGCAAGAATATTGGAGTGGATTGCCATTTCCTTCCTAAAGGATCTTCCCAACCCAGTGATGAACCTGTGTCTCCAGCATTGGCAGGTGGATTCTTTACCAGTGAGCCACCAGGGAAACCCTGCTCAAGGACAGAGAGACTCGAAGCATGCACAAGTGCAAAGGCACTTCCTGGTTAATTGAGCTTTACCTGATGTTAAGAATGGGGTAAGGGATGGAAGCTCACAATGAGAGGTCCATTTAAAGTTTCTTTATTATGTCATTAAAATTATATTTAGGCTCAAGTTTAAGGCACTCAAACATCAATTTTTTCCCCAATTTTTTGAACACTGACTGAGTTCTCATTAAAATTTCCAACCTGGTGTGAGTTCTTTGGACATGGGGATGTTTTGAACAAGTTAAGTCAGCTATGGATGAAGCAATACAAGAGCAAGGGTCGTAGATCCCAATAGCAAAAAATATAATTTCAGAGAGAAAGTTCCACAGACTAAACTGGGTGGCAGATAAAACGGTAGCCACCAGGCTCAGAAAATGTATAAACATTAACTGGAAATCAAAAGAAAAACACTGTGAGAAGAAAATATGGGAAATAAAGGTCTTGCAGTAAGTCCAGGGAGGTGAAACACAAACTAAAGTGATTGGGGCATTAAGCTTTGCTAAATAAACTCTTAATATTTTGGTTATCCGGATTATACCATTTAAGAAAAAAAAAAGATTACCTTCAGTTTACTATCCTATACATGTTAATACCCTACTTAATTGTTTCTACTAAAAGCAAAATATGTTTTAGTACATCTAAAATATATCAGGGGATAGGTTTGTAAAATATTTTTATAATTCTCCAAATACAGCAGTTCACTTTATAATGACTGCTTACTTTTTTTGGTTGCAATATAGTCATTATTTCTTGGCCAAAATATTAATTCCATGACAGTGACTGTTAGTACAGCTAATGTAAAGAAAATTTTCAAATATTAGAATGAAATAACTTCTATTAGTTACATTATTTCTATGAGGTAGAATGAAATTATACTGACAGTAGACATCTTCTAGAAAGGAAAAGAGAAATAGCTAGAAAAACATTTTTTTTTTTTTTAAATAAAAGCGTAGTATAACACACGGATCTTTACTCAATGGTGACCTAAATGGAAGGAAATCTAAAGAGGAAGGAGGGTTCAGGATGGGGAACACATGTATACCTGTGGTGGATTCATTTTGATGTTTGGCAAAACTAATACAATTATGTAAAGTTTAAAAATAAAATAAAATTAAAAAAAATAAAGAGGAATAGGTTGACTGATTCATTTTTCTGTACAGTAAGAAATCAACACAACATTGTAAAGCAATTAAACACCAATAAAATTAATTTGAAAGAAAGTAGCTTAAATGTATTTCTTTTAGAGCCACCTGATGTTCTTAATTAAAAAAAAAAAAAACTTGAAAAATATCTTGCATATGCAATTGATACATAAAGTGCTAAATTATCAGTAATACATCAAAAATGAATTTTACTGATAATTCTGATGTCCTTTTCTGTCCTTCCTTTAATATAACTCTTTCTAGTTTTAGATATAACTTTAGCATTTCTTTGTCTGCTAGGTATGGTCATGAGACTAAATTCTGTCCAGTGAGTTGTAAGGGGAATTGTAGGGTGGGACATCTGAAACAGTCCTCAAAAGGACAAATTATGTTTTTATTTGCCACATCCTCTTTCTACTGGATGAAATGCTGGCATGATTGACATCCCATGATACATGTACTGAAGTAAGGGGAAATCAGAGCAACAATGAGTGCAGCAGTAGCTAGGTCCCAAATAAAGGTGAAGAGTCAAACCGATTATGAACTGATTTTTTCTGGACAAAGTATATGAATGAGAAATAAGCTTCTATTTTGCTGATACATCTACTACTTTTGTCACTTTTGTCACTCTCAGGTTTATTTAACCCTAATATACACATGCAAAAAAGATTTTTTTCCCTAGACCACTAAATAGCATTTAGCTTAATCAAAAATTTCTTTTTCAGTGTTTTAAATGTTTTTGATGGAAAAAATTAATCAACATTCAATTTAACTCCATTTTCATTAGATTTTCCTCTCCCAAGTTAATATAAGTACACATATATTTGTAGTGTTTTTTAATAGTGTCATTTTTGAGGTTTTAGTCAAACTGTATCTATCTATCTACCATAAAATAGAACATTATTCAAAGCCCTTGACACTATTTGGTAGTGTCATTTCAATGATTTGCTTGTTTAATCACTAAAGATGGAGAAGGTTTACAGCAAACAAGAAGATACCATATGTTATTCAAAGCGAGAATAATGCCATCTATCAAGCTACAGACTTTTTGAGGTTTATATGAAGGTAATTAAATACTGGTGAATAAAAAAAAATAATGATCAGTGTACCCATATTTGGAAGGGCATATAACTTTGGGGTATATGTAAATGACTCAACCATCTAAAAGTATCACAAACCCTGTGGCTTTCATTAATACATTATTTTTTATGATTTTTGGCATATTCATCATTATGCATGGAATGAGATGAAGACTTAATTATAGTACTCAGTGTTTCTTAGGCAAATAGAGACCTCCTCAATTAAGCTAACAGTGATTTGAAATCATTTTTGGAAGTTATTCAATATATGCATAGATAATTTATATTATGCCCTCAGTTCAGTTCAGTCTCTCAGTCGTGTCCAACTCTTTGTGACCCCATGAATCACAGCACGCCATGTCTCCCTGTCCATCACCATCTCCTGGAGTTCACTCAAACTCACGTCCATCGAGTCGGTGATGCCATCCAGCCATTTCATCCTCTGTCGTCCCCTTCTCCTCTTGCCCCCAATCCCTCCCAGCATCAGAGTCTTTTCCAATGAGTCAACTCTTCCCATGAGGTGGCCAAAGTACTGGAGTTTAAGCTTTATCATCATTCCTTCCAAAGAACACCCAGGACTGATCTCCTTCAGAATGGACTTGTTGGATATCCTTGCAGTCCAAGGGACTCTCAAGAGTCTTCTCCAACACCACAGTTCAAAAGCATCAATTCTCAGCTTTCTTCACAGTCCAGCTTTCACATCCATACATGACCACTGGAAAAACCATAGCCTTTACTAGACAGACCGTTGTTGGCAAAGTAATGTGTCTGCTTTTGAATATGCTATCTAGTTTGGTCATAACTTTTCTTCCAAGGAGTAAGTGTCTTTTAATTTCATGGCTGCAGTCACCATCTGCAGTGATTTTGGAGCCCAAAAAAATAAAGTCTGACATGATTATGCCCTAACAGCCTTCAAAAACATTGATTTTTAAATTCATGTTATTGACTATATTTTCTGTGTTTAAACTTAAGAAATCAAAATATCTAATTGTTAAGGATATTTGAACATGATTTATTTTACAGTGTTCAAGACATTCAACTAACAAATCTCAAGGCTGATAATGTCTCCTGAAATTGAGTAGCATTTCATTTTTTTAACTGACTATAATTGTTAATAACAATCTGGGCAATGATTATTAAATATTAAGAAGAATGGAAATTTGACAGATTTTAAGCAGTATAACCCCATGGCTAATAAGTTATGGAACTGTAATTTCCTCTTTCAGCTGCATCTTCATGAAAATAGCAAAGGAAACAATAAAAAGACAGTCTAGTAATTGGCACTAGTACCTTTATGAAAGCTTTATAAGAATTCCACTGTTTAATTTGTCTAAAAGAAAACAGTAAGTGATATGATAAATATGCTCAAATGGGAATTTATATTTAGAAAGCATTCAACATAAATGGATTTCAGCTGAGTTCTGTAATTCAGAGAACAAAAATAGCAAAACAGAACTATATGTTTAAGGCCAAAGAATATGGGATGTTATTTATGTTTTGCTCCTTTACTTTCATACATTAGTATGTTGTATTAAACAGTATGTTGTTGTGCTGAAATTCAGTGAATTTCATTTTTAAACTAAGCTTGGATGTCCTCATTTTAGATAGCTTAGGTGATTAAAGAAACTAGACTCTTTTAACACCACTTCATGTTATGAAATAGAATTAATATATATGGATATGCTAATAGATATAATTAATAATATCTGGGGCTATGTATAACACTTACAGTAGTCATTTAATCAACTTGTAGTTATAAATATATAAATAAATATTCAAATAAATAGGGCACTATGATCAAGGATTTGGATATCTTTGCTTACTCACTCTTGTTTCAAATTTTGGTTATGCTCCAAGTAAAAATCACACAAAAGATTCCTGTGGAGATCAGAGTCATTTGTAAATATCATTTATCTAGATTGAAAGAGATAATTTGATACTAACAAAGAATATTTAACAGATTCTTGGTATTTCTCGCATAAGAAAGATTAAACAAGAAAGTGGTACTATGGTGGAAAACTGAAAGAAATAGTTGAAAGTACAGTAAATCAGCATTTGATTGTAGATGGTGGAGAAATGAAGCAAAAATGTGAGGTCATGACAATATACTCCTTTTCAGTTTGAAAATTTAATAATTCAAAAATTAAAATATATCTTAAGCAAAAAATTTTGGCAAAATACATTTTAAGCGATTTAAATGACTGAAATCATCACAGTTTGTGTTCATGAATCTATCAAAACTTACAATTAATGAGTATAAATAATTCATTATTCTCAACATCATATCTATATCTTGACTGCTGTTGAAAACCATCATCATTTTAATAAGATAACAACATTATTACTGCTCAATCAACAAGAGGATTTTTATCTATTTTTAAAAAGTTTTTTCTAGAAATTAAATGGAATTTGAAAATAAACAAGTATCATCATGTTAAATACAAAAATATTTTAACCTGAATCATAAAATAAACTAAACAGCTGATAATCAGCACTATCATGTAACAGTATAAAAATATGATCGAGTAAGCTTCCATTAACAAAATCTAAAGAAACCATTAGTTTTTACATTAGTCTGATATTTTGAAATCCTAACCATTGTCTTCATTTATATTACATAAGATTTAGAAAGTTAACATTGCTAGGACTTTGGTACATATTGTGTCTAGATTTTAATTGAGACATAGAGTCTGGTGTTGTGGAAAACGTATCACTAAATTATTCAGGTAGTTTATTTTTATCTCAGAAAATATACAGTTCAGTGAAAATTCAGTGATTTTCATTTTTTATTAATAACTAATCTTGGATGTCCTCATTTTAGGAAGTCTAGATGATTAAAGAAGTTAAACTGTTCTTCTGGTTGTGAAATATGTATTATCAGCAGTATGCTGAAAACAATAAAGAATAACAACAATAAGTATAATCAGAAAAAAAGAGCTGAGATAACCACATTAATGAACATTAATGAAATGATGAAGAGAGAAAAAAGTTTAAGATTTAATGGCATAGTCTAATGTAAATTAAAGACTATTGTAAAAGGCAAATTAGGAGACCAAAAAGACCTTTATAATTCTCTTTACTGATTTTTACATTATTTGTTGTTGTTCAGTAGCTAAGTCAGTTCCGACTCTTTGTGACCCCATGAACTGCAGCACACCAGACTTCTCTGTCCTTCACAATTTCCCTGAGCTTGCTCAAGCTCATGTCTATTGAGTCTATGATGTCATCCAACCATCTCATCTTCTGTCGTCCCCTTCTCCTCCTGTCTTCAATCTTTTCCAGCATCAAGGTCACTTCCAGTGATCCAGCTCTTTGCGTCAGGTGGCCAAAGTATTAGAGCTTCAGCTTTAGCATTGGTCCATCCAATGAATATTCAGGGTTTATTTTCTTTAGGATCGACTGGTTTGATCTCCTTGCTGTCAAAGGGACTCTCCAGAGTCTTCTCCAACACCACAGTTCAAAAGCATCAGTTCTTTGGCGCTTAGCCTTCTTTATGGTCCAACTCTCACATCCATACGTGACTACTGGAAAAATCATCAGTTCAGTGCAGTTCAGTTAGAGAGACTTTTAAGAGTCTTCCTCAACACCACAGTTCAAAAGCATCAATTCTTTGGCACTCAGATTTCATTATAGTCCAACTCTCACATCCATACATAACTACTGGAAAAACCATAGCTTTGATTAGATGGACCTTTGTTGGCAAAGTAATGTCTCTGCTTTTTAATATGCTGTCTAGGTTAGTCATAACTTTTCTTCCAAGGAGAAGGTATTTTTTTGTTTGTTTGTTTGTTTAATTTTGTGGCTGCAGTCACCATCTGCATTGATTTTGGAGCTCAAGAAAATGAAAACTGACAATGTTTCCACATTTTCCCCAACTGCTTGCTGTGCAGTGATAGAAACAGATGCTTTGATCTTCGTTTTTTGAATATTGAGTTTTAAGCCAGCTTTTTCACTCTCCTCTTTCACTTAAATCAAGAGGCTCTTTAGATCCTCTTCATGTTCTGCCATTAAAATAGTTATCATCTGCATATCTGAGGTTGTTGATATTTCTCCTGGAAATCTTGATTCCAGCTTGTGCTTCATGCAGCATGGCATTTCACATAATGTACTCTGCATATAAGTTAAATAAGTAGAGTGACAATATACAGCCTCGGAGTACTCCTTTCCCAACTAGGAACCAGTCCGTTGTTCTATGTCCAGTTCTAACTGTTGCTTCTTGTTCTGCATACAGATTTTTCAGGAGACAGGTAAGGTGGTCTGATATTCCCATCTTATTAAGAATATTCCACAGCTTGTTATGATTGATGTAGTCAAACGCTTTAGCATAGTCCATGAAGCAAAAGTACATGTTTTTTTGGAATTCCCCTGCTTTTTCTATGATGCAGTGTATTTTGGCAATTTGATCTCTGGTTTCTCTGCCTTTTTCAAACCCAACTTGTATATCTGAAAGCTCTCAGCTTACATTATTGAAAAAAATATTAATCACAGAAAATGCATTAAATAACATGTAAAAATTTGAGAATAAACAGATGAATATAGTTGCCAAAGAGAAATAATAACTGCTAAAATGATAATGTATTTTATTCATAATGCATATGTCTTTTATAACTGAGATAAATGCATATATGTCCTGATAGTCTAGATTTTTCACCAATAATTTTCATGCTACTAATTTTATAAAATCAAAGTTCAAAATAGTTTCATTGCTAAGTAAATATATTTCACTTAACATCTTTACAAATGCTGTGAATATTTAGGAGACTTTTGCCCACATTATTAACTTTATAGATATTAATGAAATAATGTCATTTGCAGCAACATGGTTAAACCTATAGATTATCATACTATGTGAAGCAAGTCAGACAAAGACAAGTATCATATGATATCACTTATATGTGGAATATAAATAATGATACAAATGAACTTATTTGTGAAACAGATTCCAGACTTAGAAAACAAATTCACAGTCACCAAAGGAAATAGTTGGAAGGAGGGACAAATAAGGAGGTGGGGATTAGCAGACAGATGCTAAAATATATAAAATAATAGTTGACTTCTGATCAACACTATAAAGGGAAGAAAATTAAGAAACATGAAGATAAGAATTGGATAAAGGTTGTTATTTAGGGATTATACCATCTATGTAAAACTCACAATATATTCAAATATAAACTATATGAATAAGATATTTTCACATATTTGCCAAATTTAAAATCAGACACAAAAATTAATAGTATTTTCAACACCAACAATAACTACTGCTGCTACTGCTAAGTCACTTCAGTCGTGTCCGACTCTGTCCAACCCCATAGATGGCAGCCCACCAGGCTCCCCAGTCCCTGGGATTCTCCAGGCAAGAACACTGGAGTGGGTTGCCATTTCCTTCTCCAATGCATGAAAGTGAAAAGTGAAAGTGAAGTCACTCAGTCGTGTCTGACTCTTCGCGACCCCATGGACTGCAGCCTACCAGGTTCCTCCACCCATGGGATTTTCCAGGCAAGAGTACTGAAGTGGGTTGCCATTGCCTTCTCCAAACAATAACTAGAAAACGCTAAAATTAAGATGTCATTCACAAGAACCTATGCTATAAGGTACATAGAATTAACATATTAATTACTTATAACATCTCTAAGGAGAAAGTTTTAAAACTCAGAAGTTATGCTATATGTTCTAAATTTCCCCAGTTTATAGCCTCTTCAAATGTGGAATGTCTCATAATCAATAAGGTAAGAAAATATTATGGCATAACTTAATGTACAGTCTTTTTTTCTTCTTTTCTCTTAATTTCCATACAATAATGCTGTATCTTCCAATAAATAGCATCTTACATTCAATGAATACTGCTAAAGGATATAGCAGATGATTTGAACAAGTGGATATATACTAAATTCTTTTTCAAGAGATTACAATATTATAAAGTTATGTGTTGTTATTGTTAAGTTTCTAAGTCTTGTCTGATTCTTTTGTGAGGCATAGCCCACCAGGCTCCTCTGTCCATGGGATTTCCCAGACAGGAATACTGGAGTGGGTTGCATCTTCCCTACCCAAGTCTCCTGCATTGGCAGGCAGGTTCTTTACCACTAAGACAGCAGGGAATCTCATAAAAATGTCTATTCTCCATAAATTAAACTACAGAGTTAATGAAATCCTAATTTTAATCCAATGAAACTTTTTTAAAAAGTCAAAGAATTAAAATTACCTTCAGTTCAGTTCAGTCATTCAGTCGTGTCCAACTCTTTGTGACCCCATGAACCACAGCACGCCTCCCTGTCTATCACCAACTCCCTGAGTTTACTCAAACTCATGTCCATTGGCTCAGTGATGCCATCTATCCATCTCATCCTCTGTTGTCCCCTTCTCCTCCTGCCTTCAATCTTTCCCAACATCAGGGTCTTCTCAAATAAGTCAGTTCTTCGCATCAGGTGGCTAAAATATTGGAGTTTCAGCTTCAATATCAGTCCTTCCAATGAACAGCCAGGACTGATTTCCTTTAGGATGGACTGGTTGGATCTTCTTGCAGTCCAAGCGACTCTCAAGAGTCTTCTCCAATACCACAGTTCAAAAGCATCAATTCTTCTGTGCTCAGCTTTCTTTATAGTCCAACTCTCATATCCATACATGATTATGGGAAAAACCATGGCCTTGGCTATATGGACCCTTGTTGACAAAGTAATGTCTCTGCTTTTCAATATGCTGTCTAGGTTGGTCATAACTTTCTTTCCAAGGAGTAAGCATCTTTTAATTTCATGGCTGCAGTCACCATCTGCAGTGATTTTGGAGCCCCAGAAAATAAAGTCAGCCAGTCTTTCCCCATTTATTTGTCATGAAGTGATGGGACTGGATGCCATGATCTTAGTTTTCTGAATATTGAGCTTTAAGTGAACGTTTTCATTCTCCTCTTTCACTTTCTTTCTTTTTTTTTTTTTTTCTCTTTCACTTTCATCAAGAGGCTCTTTAGTTCTTCTTCACTTTCTGCCATAAGGGTGGTGTCATCTGCATATCTGAGGTTATTGATATTTCTCCCAGCTATCTTGATTCCAACTTGAGCTTTATCCAGCCCAGTATTTCTCATGATGTACTCTGCATATAAGTTAAATAATCATGGTGACAATATACAGCCTTGATTCATTTTTCTATTTGAAACCAGTCTGTTGTTCCATGTCCAGTTCTAACTGTCCTGACCTGCATACAGGTTTCTCAAGAGGCAGGTCAGCTGGTCTGGTTTTCCCATCTCTTGAAGAATTTTCCACAGTTTATTGTGATCCACACAGTCAAAGGCTTTGGCATAGCCAATAAAGCAGAAATAGATGTTTTTCTGGAACTCTCTTCCTTTTTCCATGATCCAGCGGATGTTGGCAATCTGATCTCTGGTTCCTCTGCCTTTTCTAAATCCAGCTTGAACATCTGGAAGTCCACAGTTCATGTATTGCTGAACTTGGAGAATTTTGAGCATTACTTTCTTAGCGTGTGAGATGAGTACAATTGTGTGGTAGTTTGAGCATTCTTTGGCATTGCCTTTCTTTGACTGGAATGATAACTGACCTTTTCCAGTCCTGTGGCCACTGCTGAGTTTTCCACATTTGCTGACATATTGAGTGCAGCACTTTCACAGCATCATCTTTTAGGATTTGAAATAGTTCAACTGGAATTCCATCACCCCCATTAGCTTTGTTCGTAGTGATACTTCCTAAGGCCCACTTGACTTCACATTCCAAGATGTCTGGCTCTAGGTAAGTGATCACACCATTGTGATTATCTGGGTCATGAAGATCTTTTTTGTATAGTTTTTCTGTGTATTCTTGCCACCTCTTCTTAATATCTTCTGCTTCTGTTAGGTCCATACCATTTCTGTCCTTTATTGAGCCCATCTTTGCAGACATATTCTCTCAGTATCTCTAATTTTCTTGAAGAGATCTCTAGTGTTTCCTATTCTATCATTTTCCTCTATCTCTTTGCATTGATTGCTGAGGAAGGCTTTCTTATCTCTCCCTTTTTTTTGGAACTCTGCCTTAAATAAAATTTTAATTGATTAAAATTCAAATAGAGAAATTAAGGACTATAAAAACTGTTACTGTCATTTTAAAAAATGAAATAAAAGTGAGGAATTTTTTATACCAAATATTAAAATATTGAAACAGTCTTCCCAAGTTCACACACAGCATGTGCTCCTCAGTATACAGACTAATAAGTGAACATGGAGGCCAGAATTATACAAAACCATGTAATCAATCAGAAAAATTACTATTGTTCCAAGGGGGAGTCCTTAAAAAAATCTTTTCTCAAAATGTTTAATTCTCCTACTGCTAGTTATAAATGTATAGGGAAATGAAGAAAATAGTGAAAGGGATAATCAGTGTGTTCTAACATAAAATATTAGAGATCAAGAATCAAAGTCTTCTATTTCTTTGCAAAATTTTTATCAAGGGTAGTTTGAATGTTGTCTGTCCTCTTTTCCCATTATATAAATTATGAGTGAGCATCTTTTCAATGCCTTGGAGATTGTCATACTCCTTTCCACGTACTGATAACTTCCAACATCCCAATCACTTTAAAGAAGTGATAGGATTACTCCCTGACCATTACATGCACCTCTTAATTTATACAGTGTTACGTTAATGAAATACTAGCAGTGAAGTTTGTAGTTTACACACTCACAGTTAATTTATCCTGGCTACTAAGTTTTGACTTGCTTTATTTAACTAAACCCTGGTAAATAAAATTCATGCAAATCAGAAACAGGCAAGGTGAAGACTGCCTGCACTTCAAAGGCAAAATAATAAAACTGAATGTTATTGTCACAAGAAGAAACAACACTAGAGAGAAGAGAGAACTACAAAATAGCCTCAAATAAAGCAAGTTGATGGGGTGAAGCATTTCTTTAGAAGGTGAACTTATTCAACTGACTCTCTTCATGAAGAAGCATACAACCAGATGTGTCCTATAACAAAAAGATGGAATCTAGAAAAATTAAATTTTAAATATATAAGATAAAACTATATAGTTAACAGAAGAAACTACACAGAATACCTTTCTGAATGTGGGTTGAGAGAAATAATATTTTAAATCCATTTTGTTTTTTCTCTTTTTAAATACTTTTGATTATATGAAATGTTAGCATAATTCTAAAAATCACATCCATATATAAGATATTCTCAGAGAATCTCACTCTAAAAGTGTATCCCACCGCAGCTCTATTTATAATAGCCAGGACATGGAAGCAACCTAGATGTCCATCAGCAGATGAATGGGTAAGAAAGCTGTGGTACATACACACAATGGAGTATTACTCAGCCATTAAAAAGAATACATTTGAATCAGTTCTAATGAGGTGGATGAAACTGGAGCCTATTATACAGAGTGAGGTAAGCCAGAAAGAAAAACACCAATATAGTATACTAATGCATATATATGGAATTTAGAAAGATGGTAATGATAACCCTGTATGCAAGGTAGGAAAAGAGACACAGATGTATAGAATAGTCTTTTGGACTCTGTGGGAGAGGGCGAGGGTGTGATGATTTGGGAGAATGGCATTGAAACATGTATAATATCATATATGAAATGAGTCACCAGTCCAGGTTTGATGCAGGATACTGGATGCTTGGGGCTGGTGCAGTGGCATGGTCCAGAGGGATGATATGGGGAGGGAGGAGGGAGGGGTGTTCAGGATGGGGAACACATGTACACCTGTGGCGGATTCATGATGATGTATGGCAAAACAAATACAATATTGTAAAGTAATTAACCTCCAATTAAAATAAATACATTTATATTAAAAATAAATAAGTATATCCCTTTTACTCCATTCCCATCATTCCTAACATTGATACTTTTTTGTCCTACATGAATGTTAAAGGAACTTTATAACATATCATAAACTGATACAGAGAATCTAAAATATATGTGACTGAACCACATAAAGGATTTTTATAAATAAGTTAGGAAAAGTCAATAAACTAGTAAAAATTGAGCATTTATCTGAAGTAAAATTTGAATATGCAATACTCAAATAAAAAGGGACTCGATCTTCATCACATTTAGCTTAATCACGTCTTAGGATAGGTACATATGTTTAAAAATGTTTAAGTGAAGTATTGATTTTTGATGAGGCTGCCACAAAGTGGAAGGGCACATACAGTGTTCTTTGTTGCTGTGTATATTTATATGAAACATCTTCCATTTTCCATCATCCATGAAAGCTGAAAATGTGCATTCCCTCATAAATAGAAATTCCATGTTTGTTAAGAATGGTAAACACAAAATGAAAAATAATGGAAGTTAGTGCTAAGAAATGAGATAGATGATACTTTAAAGTTAAGAGAAATAATCTGTTTCATAAAGTGATTAATAGACGCACTGGTAGTCATCCTATCTCTAATGTTGTAAGGCAGAAAGATTCCCAAAGACACACACGCCCAAATCCCTAGAACCCATGAACACATTATGTTACATGATAAAAAGAGCTTTGTAAATAATGAGGTTAAAAATTTCAACATAGGGATATTATCCTGGATTATCTCAATAAAAGTGAAAAAGTGAAAGTGTTAGTTGCTCAGCTGTGTCTGGACTTTGAGACCCCATGGACTGTAGCTCACCAGATTCCTCTGTCCATGGAATACTCCAGGCAAGAATACTGGAGAGGGAAGATATTCCCTTTTTAAGGGTCTTCTCAACCTAGGGATTGAATCCAGGTCTCCTGCATTGCAGGCAGATTCTTTTTTTTTTTTTTTTAAGTTATTTTAATTGAAAGAGAATGCCTGGCCAAGAAAGAATATGGAATAAAAGAATGTGTAAATTTTCATGGGACTATATCCAAGTACCTACTAAGTATTCTATAAAGATCAATAAACTCTAGAATTTCCTATCACTTCATATTTCATATTTTCAGTCTTGTGAAATCCCCCTTCTCTTTTTAAAACAAATTATTGGACCTTCCTTTGTTTCATTAGCAGTTGTCTCAATTACATATAAGAATGGTTATTTTTCTTACATAAAATAAATTCAAAACAGTGAAGCAATTACAATTTAACAAATATGTAGCTTTATCCTTTAAGGTATAGAAGGAAAAATAATTTTGAAGCTTATTTTTGCTTCTAGAATAAGAAATCACGAATTGATTTCTCTGGAATGGAAAAAAAGTGAAGGTTGAAATTGGAATCATATTATAAGAGAAGTATAATTAGATAAAGTTAATGTTCCAAGCAGGATCTATATGTTCTATTTCTAATTTCTAATCTTCACAGAGCTTCTAAATCTTTTCTGCCTCTTGGCATAGATTTAATCATCACTCTCCCTCAAAGTGATCTAAAATGAATTCATTTTTGACTTATTTAACAGTTGAACAAGGGAAGCCTCCAAACCTAATCAGAGCCTAAAACAAATGCATTATTAATATATAAATAAGCAAGAGACACAGTATAGTATATATAATTAGAATTTTATTTGTATATATTTTTTCATGGGTCATCTGCATCTGAAGAAATTCACTTGAATATTATGATGCCCTTCTGCTGAGTTTTTAATGTCTTTGCTGTGTTAAAAGTGGCTAAATATATAGAATAATTGATTTTTCTCTCCTAAAAAAAAATTAAATTAAATTGTAGCATGGTCTTTAAATATTCACCTCTGGAACAGTTCCTAAACTCTCCACTGGATGGTCAGAGATGTATACCTGTGGTGGATTCATTTTGATATATGGCAAAACCAATACAATATTGTAAAGTTCGGATTCATTTTGATATTTGGCAAATCTAATACAGTTATGTTAAGTTTAAAAATAAAATAAAATTAAAAAAAAATAAATAAAAAAAAATAAAATAAAATAAAATAAAATTAAATTAAAAAGAGGATACTGACATAGGCAAACAGATACTGTTGGTGTGATTAAAATAGAGGTTGGACCAGTTTGTGATGAAGGCAGAAGTGGTTTGAGAGAACAGAAAGATTAGAACATTTTACTCAGGAAAGTTTGAAAGTTATTGGGGTTTTTTTTTTTTTCCTTTGTTGGTTCTTAAAATTATGACTTACTCTTCTGCACTTGCATGAAGTTAAGAATTTTCTCATGTTTAGGAACAAAGCGTCCTTGTGAAAAATTATTAAGAATGGAGCAAGTTAATGAGGAAAGACTGATATGCATTCTGTCATTTATTCAATAAACAGTAAAAACTTATCAAGGTGCCAAGTACTGACCTTTCTTGGAATGGGTAGTCTCTAACTTTTTATACTGCCCCGTTTGAAACCTATGAATTGAGTCATCTGAAGCACATAAGGCCGCATCTTCTCATAGTAGTTTAGCAATACTTGGTTATAGGAAGTTAGCATCGAACCTAACAGAACATCTAGAATCAGTCCTGGCTGAAGACTTGTGGACATATTCAGTGCTGGAGAAATGTTATTGTACCTTCCTGGAAAAAGACCGTTCAATTGACAGTTGTGCATATATGCCTTGGATAACTGATTCTAGTAAAGCAATAAAATTGTTTTGAATCTAACTGTCTTCATCTGCAAAATGGGGGCACATTTTTTTTTGTTTGTTTGTTTCAAGAGGGGACTGTGAGAATTAATGAAAATCTTTAAATTGCCATTCTCATTTTTGTTCCTGTAGCCTTTATGTACTTTCCTAACTAGTCATTTTCTTTGAGATTTACATATTATAGATCTTCATAATGCTATTAAAACAACCTATCAAAGTGTAAATGTAATTATACTACACTCCTCTTAGATATCCCATGAGTGAATACCTCCTCATGGCTTGGACTCAATTTTTGTGTGTGTGTGTAACAGTTTATTAAAAAAAAAAAAATCCATGAGATGGCCCTGGAGACTCCCAAACTTTTGTGTTTTGTTTATGTGCGTGCTAAGTCACCTAAGTCATATCCAACTCTTTGTGACCCCATGGAATGCAGCCCACCAGGCTCCTCAGTCCATGGGATTCTTCAGGCAAGAATATTGGAGTGGGTTGCCATGCCGTAAAATACGAAATCCCTTGCTTTTCTAAGTAGACACTATTTCTGATACCAGTGTCTTTCCACTTACACTAACTAGGCCTTATGCTCGTCATTCTCTAACACATATGTCTGTAGAGGGTAGGAAGGAGTGCAGGTATGAGTGGAGGTAGAGATGGAGGTGTTCCTAGCTCTAGTTATTGGTTATCTCATTATTCTGATTCTTTAGGAGACCTCAGCTTTCCTGCCCTTAGTAAATTTCCCCTGATAAAATCATCTAACACCAATCACCCTTCACCAAAAACACAAATGACCAGATTACGTGTTGTTCTTCTGGAATCTAATCCAAGCTCCAAAGATGATATTTTAATGTCGGGATCTTCAAAGTGATTTTAAGAATTTTGAGGGCAGGCAATTAAAAGATAATTAGTCATTTTTATAAACCTAAGTAGTAGTGACTAGCCTAATAAATCTGTGTTGAATTAAATTGAAAACATAGTATTCTAAGTAGCCAACAGTAGTTACTGCTCAATACATGTGAGTTAATTAACCATCAACATTTTAAAGACAACAGAAAAATAGTAGAAAATACAATGAATTTTAAAGCTATCTCAAAAAATTCAAAGAGCTTTAGCAATGTGTTCACTTGACTTTAAAAGCTTGTGTAAAATTTCAAAATTAAGATGGAGCCTGCTTTCACTTTGTCCCTCCCCTTCCATCAATTTAGTCTAGAGTCTACAAGTATGCATCTGGATCCAGGTAATATTTGTGGAATAAAGATATGGTCAAGGGGAGTAGGGAGTACATTTAACTTTATTATCACATGAGATATTCAAATGGTTACAGTCCTCTCTCAATCTTACTCATAGTTAAGATACCGTTAGAACCCTCAGTTTGGAAATAACTCTAGGAACCAGAAATGGGATGGTTCCAGACCTATTTATTCATGAACTTTTAAATTTATTCAATGATTACTTACTGAGAACATTTCATGGGCAGGCAACTATGCTAGTAACTAGAAAAAGAGACGTAACTCCACACTGAGGTTCTAACCTCAATCTTTTCTAACAGTACCTGTGCTCATTCTGCAATAGGATTATGAACTTTGCTTTTTATACTCATTCTAGGGTTACTGTGTCAATATTCCTAGCATCATGATGCAAGTCAGAGAATATATTCACTCTTTGAATGCTATTCATAGTAGACACAATGGAAATATGTAGAGAAATATGCAAAGAAGAAAAGACCTATCCAAACTGTTATTATCATAGACTACATTTTAAATTATTTTTATAAAAAGAGGTGATCAAGGAATATTCAGCTAAATAATATACAGGGAAAACATTATAGAGATGTCAGAAAGTAAATTATGAAGAGTATCATATTTTTTCTGGCTTTTGTAGTATTTGTGGCAATTTTCACTTTATTAGCTTCACAATTTATAATGATTTCTCCACATTCTATTTTTATCTAATATTATTTATAATACATGCCATTTATATTATATAAGCTTTAAGGCTTGCAAAGCCTGTATCTACCAATGATTATAGCAATGTAGAAATTCATTGTTTATATAGCTTTTTACACATAGTTCTCAACTACTGCTCTTCCAAAATATATTGTGCATCTGCATTTTTGCTTCTGAATAAGAAATTCTGGTTCAGATACTGAAAGATATTTATTTCCAAGGCCATTCAAGGGAACTGAAAGTGAAAGTCACTTAGTCATGTCTGATCTTTATGACCACATGGACTATACTAGAGGGGGTAGCCGTTCCCTTCTCCAGGGGATCTTCCCAACCCAGGAATCAAACCCAGGTCTCCCATACTGTAGGCAGATTCTTTTTTTTAATATAAATTTATTTATTTTAATTGGAGGCTAATTACTTTACAATATTGTATTTGGCGAGGGAGGTGGGAGGGGGGTTCAGGATGGGGAACACATGTACAGCTGTGGCAGATTCATGTCAATGTATGGCAAAACCAATACAATATTGTAGGCAGATTCTTGACCAGTTGAGCTACCAGGGAAGTCCTGTGAACTGAGGCTCTTCCTACTCCAATCCCAGGACTTCCTCATGTACAGAAATTTTCCCTAGTCCCACTGAGAAAAGAAGCAAGTGAGTTTGCTAAATTTTGCAGAGTTTGCTATTTATTTTTCGAATACATTCTTACATAATGATAAAAATGTTTTTATACATTACTACCTTGACTCTCCCAACACATTTCTGACAGAGTGCATAAAGCATACCCTTATTATAGTATGTTTTATGACTTGCCTAAGGTCATGGCTATGTTTAATTTCAACTAGAATCTTGGTGAATTCTTTTTTAAAATGTGTAAAGACTCCTTTCGTAAAATAATCATGTGCTCCTTGAGAAAGTAAAACAACAATGTATACCCAAACAATTTTCAAGGGTTTGCCAGTATGCAATTAGAATTTACCCACAAAACAGTTATTCATTTTTATAATATTTATGACACTGTATCTTTGTATTTTTAAAGTAAGATTTTAATGTTTTTAACCACTGAGGGAGGAAGTAAGGATTAAGTCAGTGAACTGGAAAATCAGAAAGCTCATTGTTCAGTCAACAGTGTTTCGTAGACAAGCTTTTTATGAAAACTTGTTCTAGTAAAATCCAAAGATGATAACATGCATGAAAAATATTACACATTCAATAGTTCAGAAAGATTGAAAAATTGTAGTAGTTTTTAATAGAATACTGAATGATAAAATAAGATAAATTTAAAGTTACATATATTAAATAGATTATACATCTTTAAATATGACTATTGTACAAAGTGTCTTGTTAATCACAAAACACCAAAGAAATGTTATTTGATGTAAAATACAAATGATAGATGAGAAATAACCCAAGTGAATAATCAATAATTAATTGAGAAACAAAGTGCAAATTACCCCAAGCCTGTTTTAGTATAAGAATTTAGTGATAATTATTAGCATATACCAAACTTTATCCCTTTGCATAGCATAGAATACACTATGCTAAAATTAAATAGCAATTATATTCTATGCTTTCTGGTGTTATATATAACCTCTATATGATATTATAAAAAATGATTATAACTCAGAATTTCAATTAAACCTTAATTTTTCAGGTTTTGTAGGATGCCCCATGATAGATGAAACAATTATAGTGTGTGCTTAGTTTCCATCACACCATGAAAGCAAGAAAAATGGATTATGAATCCATGGAAAATACAAGCTATTATTTACAGTGTGCAGGTGTTTCTTTGACAGGAAACAAAAGTCTATCATAATTCATATTTATATCAGTTCCCTCCTATCTCTTTAGTTCTAGATTTCTTCACCCTGAACTTACACTGGATTAGGATTTTTGTCTGCTATAGTGCCAGAGATTTTCATCTCTTTATAGTATGAGCCCATTGTGGCCTTACCTCTGTCAGGCTAGGGTTCCTGTGATACACTAGTTATAGGCACAAAGCATCAGAAGACACTCTAGACAACCTCCTTAGTGCATGACTTACTTTCAGCTTTCCATGGACATCAGAATCAGTAACTAGCTAGTGGAGTAAATCTTCTATTTATCTCTGATCAGCTGATTGGCTAGAAGAGTCACCACTGACCAGATGGCGTCCCTCCTCTAGGAATCAGGCCTTTATGCTGGGCAAAGCCTACCTGAGAAGGAACAAGGAACACACACTTCACAAGCAGGTAACTCTTGTAAAAGATACAAGAGAGTCAATACTATGCTCACTCCATGATTTGGTTTAAAGCCCTCAAGATTTGAGGGTGTGGGGTAGAAGCATATATTCTTGGGTATAAAAATCTAAGTGACAGGGCATCATGAGTGTTTCGGAGAAGGCAATAGCACCCCACTCCAGTACTCTTGCCTGGAAAATCCCATGGCTGAAGGAGCCTGGTGGGCTGCAGTCCATGGGGTCGCTAAGAGTCGGATACAACTGAGTGACTTCACTTTCACTTTTCACTTTCATGCATTGGAGAAGAAAATGGCAACCCATTGCAGTGTTCTTGCCTGGAGAATCCCAGGGACGGGGAAGCCTGGTGGGCTGCTGTCTATGGCGTTGCACAGAGTCGGACACAACTGAAGTGACTTAGCAGCAGCATGAGTGTTTACCAAGTCTAATAAGTAAAATGTCATCAATACAATAAAGACTACTCAGTCTTATGGACTCTGTGGGAGAGGGAGAGGGTGGGGAGATTTGGGAGAATGACATTGAGACATGTATAATATCATGTATGAAACGAGTCTCCATTCCAGGATCAATGCACGGTACTGGATGTTTGGGGCTGGTGCACTGGGACAACCCAGAGGGAGGGTATGGGGAGGGAGGAGGGAGAAGGGTTCAGGATGGGGAACACAGATATACCTGTGGCAGATTCATTTCGATATTTGGCAAAACTAATACAATATTGTAAAGTTTAAAAATAAAATAAAATAAAAAAAAAAACAATAAAGACTACTAAGTTCAGATAACTTAGTTTACTGTAGTCTACATGCCTACTGGAACATAGGGAGTGAATGTGAACATTTGATTCTTTTTACAGAGGGAATTGAAGAGACAATTGCCAGATTAGTAGCCCATAACATATTTTATATTGTTACCAATAAAAATACCACATCCCCACAGCAACTGTGAATGGGGTTATGATTTCTTGGTATAAGATGTATTTCTCTAGTGTGATTCACCACACTCCATGTGTTGTTGATTTCTTATAAGGACACACCAGAGTGTCAAATGGGGAAATGGCAGGCACCAACATCCCAGAATCCTTTAAGTTTTTCAAATAGCTTCTTATTTTCTGCATTTTCACTGGAATGTGTGTGTGTGTGTGTGCATGCACGTGCACACACTCAGTCATGTCTGACTCTTTGGACTATGGACTGTAGCCCACCAGGCTCCTCTGTCCATGGGATGTCCCAGGCAAGAATACTGGAATAGGTTATCATTTTGTACTCTAAGGATCAAACCCATGTCCTTTGAGTCTCCCTGCATTGGCAGGAGTATTCTTTAACAACTGTGCCACCTCAAAAGCCTGGGATACGGTATTGCTTATAACTTCTGATTTACTTCTTGGCTGAATTGGGTGTCATGTTTAGGGATTATAAAACTTTCTTCTGTTGTGCCCAACTCTTTTTGACCTCATGGACTGAAGACTGCCAGGCTCCTCTGTCCATGAGATTCTCCAGGCAAGAATACTTGGGTGGGTTGCCATGCCTTTCTCCAGGGGATCTTCCTGACCCAGGGATTGAACCTGAATCTCTTATGTTTCCTGCACTGGTAGGTGGGTTCTTTACCACTAGTGCATGGCGCTAAATGCACACACAGTATTTAGGGATTACCAATTAGCCCTTCCTACCATGACAGGTCTTAACTCCAGTCAGAAAACAGATATGGATGTTCCATTAGATATTATGTATATCTATCCCAATTATGTACACAAGAACTAAAGAAATAACAATAGTGTGGGTGCATAAATCCACTGGTCTCAGGTAAGGAGAACTTCTTTTAGGACTTCATAGGATGGATGGATGCATAGATGAATAGATATATAGATAGACAAATCTTTACCTTGCCAAAATAAACCCTCTCTCTTATGGGAGGACCATGCTATCATTTGATCCCCTGATATTATCAGATCTTATTTAAAAGCCTTCATATGGCTTCATAATTTCTATTCCTTTAATGCATTGTTTCCTGGTAGATGCCTACAAATCGCTTAAAAAAATACTGGAGAAATACTTATTTCATATTATGGAGGAGATACTGCAGAGATCTTCCTCAAGAGAACAGAGCATCCTCTTTTGTCTGTGAACTGACTTAGAGCCAGAAACTGGTGAGAGCTGAGAATTTTCCATTGAAGCTTCTGATATCTTGTGCTTTTGCTTGCCACCTCTTGATATTTTCAGGAAAATAAACATAATTACAGTTAAAAAAAAAATGAAAGTACCATGAAGTTAAACTGGATTTGTCTACTCATATGTTCTGATTATCTATTTCTGTTCAACAAATTAGTCCAAAACTTACTGGCTTAAAACAAATGCTTAATTTTGCTCACAATATTGTGGGTCAGAAATTCAGGAAAAGCTCAGCTGGCTGATCTATGTCTGATCCATGTGCCATATGGGCTTGAAAAATTGGCAGCCAAGATGGCTTTTACTCACATTTCTAGTAAATGCTGCTCGGTCTTTTCTGTCTTTTCGTCTCTCTCTCTCCCCACATGGCGTGTCATTTCCTGGCCTCTTGACACAGTTTAAACTTCTCATTTCAGATTTCTTATATGACAGCTAAGGCACCAACACCACCTCCCCTCACACATGTTATTTCTATAGCAAATATTTCAAGAAATAGGAGAGAAGAAGCTGTCAGTCTCTTAATTAAGACCTAGACCTGGAGATTTGCACAGTGACATGTCTACCATATTCTGTTGCTCACGGAGAGAGAGAGGCCACCCAAATACAAGGGGAGGAGGTTTAGAGTCTCTCATTAGGAGGAGTGTCAATCTGGGTCTGTCTTGAATCTATCAGACAATGCTTCCATGGGAAACCCACAGATTAAGGTACTTTGTTTGCCACTAAAACTCTCCTGTCCATTATAATAATTATAATTCTGCAGTGTCATAATATGGCCTCTATTATGATTTCCATGAATTGTAAGGACTTTAGCTAGATTGAAGCATCTTTTAAGGTCAGTCTAAGCCTACATATTATATCAAACATTGGTTTGCTCAAAAATTTCAAGGTCCCATTGCCAGTACACCTCTTAAAGCTTTAGTGAATTGTGTGTCACACAGAAGTAGGAGGCATTCTCCATCCTAACATAATAAATCCATTCTTACCATCTCATTACTGTTGTAGCCTTCTGTGTCCTTCAGTACCCTACTGTGATAATCACAGCACATCACCTTGTCTTCAGTAAGGCCAGTATCATGTTCATAAGTTAATAACCATTCTAGAAGAGTGTTATAACTAGCTTCATTTCTCTCAGCTAAGAAAATTAATTTTCATAAAGATGTATCCTCATGTCAATACATTTCTCCCTATGAAGTCTTTCATTCTGATCACAAGTCCAATATTACTAAGTTCTATTCCCTCATGTGTTCCTCTGTTTTCCTTCTAGTCTTTATTAACTAGGAACTCCAATTATTCTACAAATAAGGCCTTTCCTTACAGCAGGAATTATCTTGTCCTGGTGGTATATGCTGAGAAGTGACTCTAATTATTGGTCCAAGAGGCAATAAGTAGAAGTAGACAGAAACATACAAGGGTCCTGACAAAGGCAAGCCTTATCTTGTCCTGCTTTCTTCCAACAAGTGGCAGGGGTTAAAGTCCTTCACCCTGCCCAGGGGATTACTGAGAATTTGGAGGTTCCAGATTCTCACAGTCATCTAGTAGAATGACCCAACCAAAGACCTCTCACTTGTACTATTTTCCTTAGAGGCCTGAGGACTTGGCATAAAAGGTCTTTAAAAACTATGTGTTCATTATTTTTTGAGCCTTGCCACTCATAATTAAATCCATGACTCGGTTTTCTCCACAGTATTCTTATGTTATATTCAAGAAATATGAATATCGTTAACTCAGCCATGGAAGCTCCTAGTTTGCTCCATATAACTTGAGTTGGCAGATTTAAGGAACTTAGTTATCTAACACTTCAGCTTACGCATGTTCCTTATCACAACCCTCCACTCATGAGAGCCTGGAAAAGCATAAGCACTTTGTGTGCCTGGTCCAATCACCACTTCACCACAATGCAATCCTTCTGTCATCAGATAAATAAGCGGTCCACTTCCAGAACACTATGTTATGTAGGGTGGAGATGTTCTTATCACCATGGTTTTAGTCTGTTTTCTCTTCCAAGGGCTCAGTTTGAGTTCAGGTTTTTCTATTTGACCAGAATCTTGACTCCAGAGAGAAAGAGTGAGAGTAGAGTAAAACAAGGAAGGGGAAAAGGCCGATACAAAGATAAAATTTTAATTGGCAACCTCTGTGGGGATCTAGTATTCTAACCCTCTAGAAACTTCTGAGGATTCCTATGAATAGATCTCGGCATAGCCCATGATGGAGGGAATGAGGATGCCATCACATTCTGTTTCTACTCTGGGTGAAGGCTTCTCTGGGGCACAGGCTCTGCTACACTCGCAGATGCACATGTATGGGTCACACAGACATCACAAGAGACATCGTCAGAGAAGTTCCAGTTCCAGGCAGAAGCCAGAAGAATGTGGCACCTGCTGTGGTGAGATCTTTCAGTGTGAAGTTTGTTGATGCTTGTGCAGAACTCTTTTCTCTGTGATACGAATCAAACAGTAGGATCTCAGATAGTGCTCAAGAGTTCATCTGAGAAACAGTCTAAGAGAGACACGATGTGAGATGGAAAAAAAAAGTTGACAGACGTTAAACATGAAGTAAATACAACATAATTTGGGGATGTCTTTAGATACTTGGTGTAAAGAGCAGAAGGATTCAAACATTCTGGCTTTTGGAACTCTGAGTATGGGGAAGCTGAACCAAATACAGGTTTCGGGTTAAAACCAAATTTCAATGGGTCAACCTAAAGTACCTGTCTAAAATTTTAAACTTCATCCAGGATTTTTATTTAATGAATCACAAGAAGATAAAAGAGGGGTGAATTTTCCACTTTTTTTTTTTTGAAATTAGATGAGAGATGCATGTGAATATCAGAGACTTCAAGGAACTTCATCAGACTTCACCAGAGAAACACTGATGGGAACAATGTGAAAAGACACAGGCAGCTTCCAGGCTGGTGTCAGAGAACAATTTGCCAGATTAAGAAGCATTGCCTTAGCTAATCCATAATGAGAGCAAAGAGCATAATTATCTCCTCAATGCCAGAGCAAACTGGAAAGAAGCTCAAATAACGACAAAGTTAAAGTGCCCTGCCAAAAACTCTTCTAGATTTGGCTTTCTCCCAGTTCTCCATAGGCCATTTTTTGAAGTGGTGAATTTAAGTCTTTGTCGGGTCTTAAAACATTTAGACAGGGAAACCTACACTGTTCTCTAAATCATAGTTCCACTTCCAATTGTAGACAAAAAATAATAATAATAATAATCCTCCATAAACAGAAGCAGAGGAAGAAGTCACAGGCACTGAGCACAAAATATCCTAGTACAAACGAGTTGAACAAGACTCTGTGGGCTTATAAATTTATTTTCTTTAAGTAAAATCAATTCAAGAAACTAGGCCCAAGATAATTTTAAAGGAATGCACTTGTGTATGCAAAGTTCCAAAATATTGCACAGCTAAGAAGCTAGTTTAGAGGCAAAGGGAAAATGGGGAATTGAGATAAAATGCTTTAAATAAAAAAAATATATATACACACATATTTAATAAAGTAGTTTATATAATCCAAAACAATTTGGACTCAGAAACTACCTAGAAAATTGAAGTAGAAGCTTTTGAAAATTCAATAGAATATATGAGAAAATGAGAGAGAGATGAAGTAAGAATAAAAGATAGAAGCAAAAAAGTCTAGTTTATATAAATAAAAATTAAGGACAGAAAATAAAAAAAGGAATGGAGAATAACTTTTAAAATTATGAAAATAAATTGTTAATGAATTAGAGAAATGAGTTGGCAAATTAAGAAAGATCAATTTATTATCTTAGGGAAAGCTTAAAATTATAAAAAAAAAAGGCATAAAAACAATTGACACAAGCATCATTACAATTGAAACAAGTTAATTGCAATTGCAAAATCCAATAAAATAATTTATGCTCATCTAGATTTCATCCATAACAGTAAATAACAAAATGAAACATAAGGAAAATATACACAGTGACTTCCAGAAGACACAGCAAAAGCTAAACTAATTTCAATTTTTAATTCATCTAGGTACGCAGCACTGGTGCTTTTGAACTGTGGTGTTGTAGAAGACTCTTGAGAGTCCCATGGATTGCAAGGAGATCCAACCAGTCCATCCTAAAGGAAATCAGTCCTGAATATTCATTGGAAGGACTGATGCTGAACCTGAAGCTCCAATATTTTGGCCACCTGATGAGAACTGACTCATTGGAAAAGGCCCTGATGCTGGGAAAGATTGAAGGCTGGAAAAAAGGGGATGAAAGAGGATGAGATGTTTGGATGGCATCACCAACTTGATGGACATGAGTTTGAGCAAGCTCCAGGAGGTGGTGATGGACAAGGAAGCCTGGCATGCTGCCATCCATGGGGTCACAAAGAGTTAGACACTACTGAGAGACTGAACTGAACTGAAGCAGCAGTAACACATTTTCACATAAGTAAAAACACAGTAAATAGACAACCCACAGCTTCATTAATCTGTCTCTCATACGCATCAGATCAGTCGCTCAGTCGTGTCCGACTCTTTGCAACCCCATGAATCGCAGCACTACAGGCCTCCCTGTCTATCACCAACTCCCGGAGTTCACTCAGACTCACGTCCATAGAGTCAGGGATGCCATCCAGCCACCTCATCCTCTGTTGTCCCCATCTCCTCCTGCCCCCAATCCCTCCCACCACCAGAGTCTTTTCCAATGAGTCAACTCTTCGCATGAGGTAGACAAAGGACTGGAGTTTCAGCCTTAGCATCATTCCTTCCAAAGAAATCCCAGGGCTGATCTCCTTCAGAATGGACTGGTTGGATCTCCTTGCAGTCCAAGGGAATCTCAAGAGTCTTCTCCAACACCACAGTTCAAAAGCATCAATTTTTCAGCACTCAGCCTTCTTCACAGTCCAACTCTCACATGCATACATGACCACAGGAAAAATCATAGCCTTGACTAGACGAACCTTTGTTGGCAAAGTAATGTCTCTGCTTTTGAATATGCTATCTAGGTTGGTCATAACTTTCCTTCCAAGGAGTAAGCGTCTTTTAATTTCATGGCTGCAGTCACCATCTGTAGTGATTTTGGAGCCCAGAAAAATAAAGTCTGACACTGTTTCCACTGTTTCCCCATCTATTTCCCATCGGATGCCATGATCTTCATTTTCTGAACGTTGAGTTTTAAGCCAACTTTTTCACTCTCCTCTTTCACTTTCATCAAGAGGCTTTTAGTTCCTCTTCACTTTCTGCCATAAGGGTGGTGTCATCTGCATATCTGAGGTTATTGATATTTCTCCCGGCAATCTTAATTCCAGCTTGTGTTTCTTCCAGTCCAGCGTTTCTCATGATGTACTCTGCATATAAGTTAAATAAACAGGGTGACAATATACAGCCTTGACGAAGTCCTTTTCCTATTTGGAACCAGTCTGTTGTTCCGTGTCAAGTTCTAACTGTTGCTTCCTGACCTGCATACAAATTTCTCAAGAGGCATACTCATGCATATACACGGCTCCAAAATATCACATCCCCTTATCAGAGGGAATGTAAAGACAGACTCAAAATCTTTGGACAATATTGATGAGTTTATATGCTAATTCTATAAATGAATGCATGGAAGTGCCCCAAATCAGATACTTTAAAGCATTGTCTGCCTATCCTTACCATGAAATCAATTAATAAATGTAAAATTCAGTAATATGCGATGTGAAAGCAAAATGGTGTTAAATTAAAAAAAAAAAAAATCCAGTAAAGAGATATTTTATCTCTTCTAAGTGCCTATAGAGTTGAATGAAGTACAGTCATTCCCGTGGAGCTTCAAAGAAGAAAGTTTTACATACCTTTCAAAAATGAGTTCTCAGTATAAATATTATGAGTGCAGCAAATTAAATGTAAGCAAATCAATCTAAATTCTCTAACTTTGGAGAAAAATTTTATTTCTCAAGAGAAGATTCTTGTTGGAAATAACTTGTGAGATGATTTTTAAAATCCAGAATATTATTTGCTATAAAAAGGAAAGGCAGTTTTTTTTCTAATCTTACTGAGATGCCTTTACTATTAGAAAACTCTGCAGTTTCAAGGCCAAATACTGGAATTCCTTTATCTAGCTCCAACAGTGGTGGGGGGAGGGGAAGTCTGAGGTCCTCTAAACATATAATATGGAGGAGAAAATAAGGGAATAATTGTAACAAGTGGATTATGAAATTTGTAATATTTTGCCTCTGTTCCTGTTCCCTATTGGTTATTAAGCAATGCTTTTTTAAAATGCTTATCTTTCTAAGACCCTTTATCCAATATATATAAACAAAATTTTAAATATTATTATCTGACACTTCAGAGTATATTCTTTTGTGTACTTTGTTAATTTTCAGATTGTGTTACATCACGTGGCATTTTTAATGCTTAAATTTATGACACATTTTAGAAGAGTTACTGCTTTATATGATTCATTATTTCCAGCATTACTAATATACATTGTAAGGTTTTGCCCCTTCATTCCTGCAAAGGCGACCTTCCAATGTGAATACATACTGGATATCCATGTTGTGAAACACAGAATCTTCATTTTGGATGTGGTTTGAGAATTCATGAACATGTTCGTATTTGAGAATGGAGGCAGCATTCCTTATTATTGAGGATACACCTTCCATTGCTTTGAAAGGTGAGCAAACAAAGCTACATGACTCTATAGGTCTCTAGTGCTAATGGAAATCCTCAGTTATAAGAGGGTGAAAGATTAGAAAGAAAAGGGATCCTGTATTACTGACCTGTTCTAAAACACTTCTTAAGTATTTGATCTCCTAAATAGACTGCAATACCATAAAAAGAGAGTGTTATTTGCCCAGACTGGGTGCTTTGCCCAAGTTTGGTGCAGCACCACCACATGGGTGCTTCTTTTTAGAGAAGGCTGGAGGTCAATACAAAATAGAAGTAAAAACAGCATACATATCAAGAGCCTGCCCAAACATAGAGCAGTCCACAAATGACACATATGTCATCATACCCTCCTTCTTAAGTCTGAAATTCATACTCAGAAGCAAAGCAGCGATGTACTTTATAAAAACTGGGTTTTCAGCATAGCCTATTTGGATGACTACACACACCTAATTCCTTCAACAGGATATCATAAGTGACAAAGTACGATATTCCAGGGGCTTTAGATGCTAAATAAAGGCAGGCTTATCACTTTCATTTTGGGAGACACTCAAAGAAACAGAAAAGTGGAAAAGCTTTATAATGGAAAAAAAGGGAAGCTTCTGGTGTGCCTTTTTTGGGGACAGTGGAAACAGTGTCAGACTTTATTTTTGGGGGCTCCAAAATCACTGCAGATGGTGACTGCAGCCATGAAATTAAAAGACGCTTACTCCTTGGAAGAAAAGTTATGACCAACCTAGATAGCATATTCAAAAGCAGAGACATTACTTTGCCAACAAAGGTTCGTCTAGTCAAGGCTATAGTTTTTCCTGTGGTCATGTATGGATGTGAGAGTTGGACTGTGAAGAAAGCTGAGCACCTAAGAATTGATGCCTTTGAACTGTGGTGCTGGATAAGACTCTTGAGAGTGCCTTGGATTGCAAGGAGATCCAACCAGTCCATTCTGAAGGAGATCAGCCCTGGGATTTCTTTGGAAGGAATGATGCTAAAGCTGAAACTCCAGTACTTTGGCCACCTCATGCGAAGAGTTGACTCATTGGAAAAGACTCTGGTGCTGGGAGGAATTGGGGGCAGGAGGAGAAGGGGACGACAGAGGATGAGATGGCTGGATGGCATCACTGACTCTATGGACGTGAGTCTGAGTGAACTCCGGGAGTTGGTGATGGACAGGGAGGTCTGGGGTGCTGCGATTCATGGGGTTGCAAAGAGTCGGACACGACCGAGCAACTGAACTGAACATGAGGAAGCTGTGCAGTGTCTAGAAGCAGGACATGTATGCAATTCATTAGTGATGCTTATTTAGCTTTCTACACCAGGTCCTAAACTGGACATGGAAGCAAAATTTAGGGAAGCTGTCTGTTATTGATAGTGAAAGTCGTTCAGTCATTTCTGACTCTGCAATGCCATGGACTATGCAGTCCATGGAATTCTCTAGGCCAGAATACTGGAGTGGGTAGCCTTTCCCTTCTCCAGTGGACCTTCCTAACCCAGGGATCGATCCCAGGTGTTCCTCATTGCAGGTGGATTCTGTACCATCTGGGCCACAAGGGAATCCCAAATCCTGGTCACTTTGAGATGATTGTTGTGAGGGTTATCATTTAGCTTCCAGAAATGGTCATTAAAGATACTAGTTTACTTTCTTGTAATGATTATTGAAAACAGTAGGTTGACTTTCTGGACTGGTTACTGCAGATTGTGGATCAAAGTTCTATTATATATGGTCTGGTCATTGTAAATTCAGCTTCTCAATTTATTAGTCACTTTGCAAGGGATTTTCTGTGTAGTGGTTTATTCTGGTAAAAATCCTAGAATAAAGGCACTGCTGCTGTTCTTATTCTAAATATGGAAAAATTTAAGCCTAGAAATGTTACAAAATTCAGTTCAAGGTCACTCAGGTAAGAAATGATGGTGATATGATTCTAATTCTTTAATGTATTATTAATCTGTATAGCAATGCTGATCAAATAGAACTTTCTGAGATGATAGAAATACATAAAATCCCAGCTGTCTAATATGATAATCCCTGGACACATGTATCTACTGAGCACTTGTGTGACTGAAGAACTCAATCTTTAAATATGCTTAATTTTAATTGCTTTAAATGCTTACTCAAATAGCCACAGTTGCCGACAGCGGCTCATGGCTTCTGTATGAAAGAACAGAGCTCTATACAACACTGACTGTCTGAAAATAGGGTTTCTGAGGGAACTGTGTTAGTCAGTTCAGGCTATTTTAACAAAAATGTGTAGACCAGGTGGCTTAAAAGCAGAATTTTATCCTTCATGGAGGATGGGGAGTCTGGGATCAAGGTGTCAGCATAGTCAGCCTCCAGCGAGAGCCCTCTTCCTAGTTTTTAGCCAGCTGGTCTGGCTGTGTCCTCACACATCAGAAAGACCATTCCTCTCATCTCTCTTCTTACAAAGGCAATAATTCTATCTATAAGGGATCTACTCTCATCACCTAATTATCTCCCAAGCACCCACCTCTTATCACTGGGCTCAGGGTTCAATATATGAATTTTGAGGAACATAAGCATTCAGCCCACTATTTTTATATCTAAGTTATTTAGAATGGAAAAATAGGGAACAGAGTGGAAAGAGATAGAATGAACTATAATTGTATTACATCATATGTATATGTGTTTATATTATATATTCTATATAAACATATGTGTATGCTCTATTATTCTATATTCCATATATATGCTAGTATATAAGTTGCATACAAAAACAGAGTTATAGTATTTATAGCTAGAATAGAATAAACTAGCAGTGGTAGCAACAACAGTAAGAAGGAATAACCCTGATTCACTATAATATTGAAAGATTAAAAATTCCAGTTGTTGAAGGATAAAGTGGTTACTAAATCGTCAAAATCTTTCTACATCTCAACTGTGCTATAGTTTCCAAAGGAACAGTTGCCAGTGGGTTTATATGGCATTTTTTATTACCTTATTTCTATACTCTATTAGTTGATATTACTTGATATTCTCAGTTCCTAAAAATCAAATGAGCCAAATACATTATACTTAATGTGTGTAATTTTGCCTTGAAACTAAACACTAACTTCCTTTTTAATCCTATATGCTTTTTATGATACACCATACCTAAATGGTAAGACTTAACCTTCTTTCTCCCTATACAGGCATTTAGCATACGAGAATAGTAATCAGATACATAAAATAAAAATGTAAAGGCATAACTTCAGAAATAAGGATCTTAAATTTGTTATGTACGGATATACACTATATTAAGTTAATGTTATACGCTCCCATCAACCCTAACAAATTCTTAATGAAATATACATTCTCCTGTTATTGACAAATGCTAAGTAGCAACTCACCCAACTTTTTAAATAGTGATAGATATTTTCCAGTTAAAGTTATAGTCAGAAGTATATTGTTTAAACGACACCATTATGTATGCCTCCATAATGGCTAATCATACTTTTGAATCCACTTCTATGGGAATAATTAACTTTGATCATCATGTTTGATGCACTTCTAGAATCATATCTTTAAAATAAAAAATCAGAACAGAATACTTTAAATTCTTTGTGCATTAACCTGTTGTGAGTTTAACTCCTCAGAATTTGTAACAATTTTGCATACATTTAGTTACAGAAAACTGTTTTTAATTTTCTTCTGCAACTTCAATTCAATTAAATTTGCTGAGTGACTACTGTTCTCAGGGAATGAAGATAACTGTAGTCTAAATCTTGAAGTTAATTTATAGTTTTGGGGAAAATAAACACCTAAGTTAAAATTTTCAATAAAATATTAGTATTATATTTAAGAATAATGGTAACTTTATGTACAGAATGCTATGAGAAGACAGACATGGAACATTTTAGCAAACTCTGCAGTCTAAAGGAAGATTCTTGAAGGAGGTACTATCATACAATAAAGTTAATGACAAGTCGACTATAGTATTACCACCAAATGGAATAAAACATTGTCATTTTTATTCACTCTTTCTCGTTCCTTCTTAATTTTTCTGAGTGTAGAAACTGAAAGAAAATTAAGCTATCAATGAAAGTTTTGAAGCATTAATATGCATTTGTTCCCATAATATGGTTTCAATGATGGCTAATAAATCCAGATTTACATTTCTGACAGTTTAAAAACAAAATGTAACAAAGTAAATTTAATATAAACTAAGACATGATACATTACTTGTGCATAATTCTCATTTCAGCATTTCTAAATGTTGTTTCCTTGTCAATTCATAAATAATAAATATAAATATATTAATAAAGTGATTGCTGTGCTGTGCTTTGTCACTCAGTCATGTCTGACTCTTTGTAACCCATGGACTATAGTCCACCAGGCTCCCTCTGTCCTTGGGGATTCTCCAGGCAAGAATTCTGGAGTGGGTTGCCATGCCCCCCTCCAGGGGATCTTCCCTAGCCGGGGATCAAACCTAGGTCTCCCACATTGCAGGTAGATTCTTTACCATCTTAGCCACCAGGGAAGCCCCGGTAAAGTGACTGCTTAGTGTCTATTTTTCTGGATGGGAGACTCTGGGTCATCAAATCAGGTTAGAATTACACTTTTTTTTTTAATTTTTTTTTATTTTTTAACTTTACAATATTGTATTAGTTTTGCCATATATCTACATGAATCTGCCACAGGTATACATGTGTTCCCCATCCTGAACCCTCCTCCCTCCTCCCTCCCCATACCATCCAGTAAGAGTCTATTAAGTAGAAAATAGGCTTAGAAGTTTAGGACTCATTCATTAATTGAGTCATTATTACAGCAAATATTTTCTGAGCACCTTCCACATATGGCACTGGATGACAGCATAACTTCTCTAGAGATATAGACCTGGATAATGGCTTAACAGCACAACACATTACATATTCAGTATAACTACAGTTCAGAAAGACAATATATACTACACAGAGTTAATAATACACAGAGGGGATTTTCATCTGCGTAAGTTCTAGTAATAAAGAAGCCTAGTGAATACTGGTATACATATGTTTTTTTGTTTGCTAAGTCATGTCAAACTCTTTGTAAGTATGTGTGTGCATTTGTGTGTATATACACACATGTCCTTAATAATATTGGCACATTAGCTATTTGAACCATATATTAGTTCTAAACTGCTCAAATAAATTTCTTTCAGATTTTATCAATAGTGCCTGTCAACTTAGCCTATCATAGTTTATTTTACCTTCTAGTCTCTAAATACAGTTACTTTTTCTTTGATCTGGGGAATATATCAATTCTTTCATTTCATGGAATCCACCTGAATAACTGAATAACTGAATAACTGAAGTCAAACCAGGCTCGTGAATATTAAGCAGGTGTCTTTTAACTCAGGTGTGAAGCTTGCTGAAGAAGCAAGATTTCTTCCTGGCCTTTTGATTTGAGTCAAGCATGATCTGTTAAACACTCAACAATCTGCTTTTTTTAGCAATAAAAACTCCAGAAGAATTTCAAGGGCTTATTTCCACTTTTGTTTTGGCTCTCAACTCAGATTCATACCAATCCCACTAACCCTTTCATTAATGCACTTACTAGATTGTCTGAATTTTATTTCTGCTGGCCTTGAGGGCTGAGAGACATCCAATTACCCCAGAATCTTCACTCTTCATCTACTCTAAACCAGTGCACAGACTACAAAGGAAAAGCAAACCTTGCTGTGACTACTGAGTAAAAAGCCTTTATCCTTAATTTGTCTTTGTAAGTGTCTGTTAATCAACTCTTTTCTAGATTTCACATGTATTTATAACTAGATTCCCAATTCACTGAACACTCCATTTTAGATATTAGCATTCTGATATTTGACAAGGCCATTGACTTATTTGTTAAACCATAGGCAATGCTGAAAAATTAGTGGCTGACTTTAGGCACCATTCACATTTTAGTCTCAACCTGGATCTCAGAACTATCTTAGAGAACTAAGTAACAAAAGACAGGAACTTAACATCTGAGGAATGCAATCACTATGCTTGTACATGTCTCACTCCAAACAGGAGATTTAGAATGGACATTTCAACTTTTATTTTTATTTAATTTTCTTTAAATCTAATGACCATCTTCTGATAAACATACATTTGGCTATAAGTCTTCTAGCCATGCCTTAGTGGGCATGTGGACTAATTATGAATGTTGTTGTTGTTCAGTTGCCCAGTCGTGTTGGACTCTGCGACCCCCATGAACTGCAAAACGCCAGGCCTCCCTGTCCCTTACATCTCACAGATTTTGCCCAAGTTCACATTCATTATATCAGTGATGCCGTCCAGCCATCTCATCCTCTGACGCCCTCTTCTCCTTCTGCCCTCAGTCTTTCCCAGCACTGGGGACTTTTCTAAAGAGTCAGTTGTTCGCATCAGATGATCAAAAAACTGGACTTTCAGCTTCAGCATCAGTCCCTCCAATGGGTATTCAGCATTGATCTCCCTTAAGATTGATTTGATCTGCTTGCTGTCCAAGGGATTCTCAGGAGTATTCTCCAGCAACACAGTTCAAATCACATCAGCTGCGATACTTTGGAATGTATAGGCTACCACATTCTCACACCAAAGAGAAAGAACCGTCATTACCAAGCACCATAACTTTACAGTCAATGAGAATTTGCTGCTAGTAAATCCACTCAAAAACATTAACTTATACTCTAGGTAAGATGGTTTTAAAAGAGAAACTGAATCCAAACTAGTTCAAGATGTGATTGTGTCTATATATGATGTATGTATGTAAACAAAATAAATAATCAGATCAGATCAGATCAGTCGCTCAGTTGTGTCCGACTCTTTGCGACCCCATGAATCGCAGCATGCCAGGCCTCCCTGTCCATCACCAACACCCGGAGTTCACCCACACTCACGTCCATCGAGTCAGTAATGCCATCCAGCCATCTCATCCTCTGTCGTCCCCTTCTCCTCCTGTCCCCAATCCCTCCCAGTATCAGAGTCTTTTCCAATGAGTCAACTCTTTGCATGAGGTGGCCAAAGGACTGAAGTTTCAGCTTTAGCATCATTCCTTCCAAAGAAATCCCAGGGCTGATCTCCTTCAGAATGGACTGGTTGGATCTCCTTGCAGTCCAAGGGACTCTCAAGAGTCTTCTCCAACACCACAGTTCAAAAGCATCAATTCTTTGGCACTCAGCCTTCTTCACAGTCCAACTCTCACATCCATACATGACCACAGGAAAACCATAGCCTTGACTAGATGGACCTTTGTTGGCAAAGTAATGTCTCTGCTTTTTAATAAGCTATCTAGGTTGGTCATAACTTTCCTTCCAAGGAGTACGCGTCTTTTAATTTCATGCCTGCAGTCACCATCTGCAGTGATTTTGGAGCCCAGAAAAATAAAGTCTGACACTGTTTCCACTGTTTCCCCATCTATTTCCCATGAAGTGATGGGACCGGATGCCATGATCTTTGTTTTCTGAATGTTGAGCTTTAAGCCAACTTTTTCACTCTCTACTTTCATTTTCATCAAGAGGCTTTTAGTTCCTCTTCACTTTCTGCCATAAGGGCGGTGTCATCTGCATATTTGAGGTTATTGATATTTCTCCCAGCAATCTTGATTCCAGCTTGTGTTTCTTCCAGTCCAGTGTTTCTCATGATGTACTCTGCATATGAGTTAAATAAACAGGGTGACAATATACAGCCTTGACGAACTCCTTTTCCTATTTGGAACCAGTCTGTTGTCCCATGTCTAGTTCTAACTGTTGCTTCATGACCTGCATACACATTTCTCAAGAGGCAGATCAGGTAGGTGGCCTAGTATTCCCATCTCTTGAAGAATTTTCCACAGTTTATTGTGATCCACACAGTCAAAGGCTTTGGCATAGTCAATAAAGCAGAAATAGATGTTTTTCTGGAACTCTCTTGCTTTTTCCATGATCCAGTGGATGTTGGCAATTTGATCTCTGGTTCCTCTGCCTTTTCTAAAACCAGCTTGAACATCAGGACGTTCACGGTTCACATATTGCTGAAGAATTTTGAGCATTACTTTACTAGCATGTGAGATGAGTGCAATTGTGTGGTAGCTTGAGCATTCTTTGGCATTGCCTGTCTTTGGGATTGGAATGAAAACTGACCTTTTCCAGTCCTGTGGCCACTGCTGAGTTTTCCACATTTGCTGGCATATTGAGTGCAGCACTTTCACAGCATCATCTTTCAGGATTTGGAATAGCTCCACTGGAATTCCATCACCTCCACTAGCTTTGTTCGTAGTGATGCTTTCTAAGGCCCACTTGACTTCACATTCCAGGATGTCTGGCTCTAGGTCAGTAATCACACCATCGTGATTATCTGGGTCATAAAGATCTTTTTTTGTACAGTTCTTCTGTGTATTCTTGCCATCTCTTCTTAATATCTTCTGCTTCTGTTAGGTCCATACCATTTCTGTCCCTTATCGAGCCCATCTTTGCATGAAATATTCCTTTGGTATCTCTGATTTTCTTGAAGAGATCTCTAGTCTTTCCCATTCTGTTGTTTTCCTCTATTTCTTTGCACTGATCACTGAAGAAGGCTTTCTTCAGTGATCAATGCAAAGAAATAGAGGAAGAAATAGAAAGAAAGAAAGTAAGTAAGAAATAAATAATATCCACAGCATTAATGGTTATTTTTAACATTAACCAAAACTAGCCACTGAGCTGATAATTTATCAACAATTCTCTTTCTGAATCTGCACAAAACAATATTTCTGTGCTCATTTTATAGTTGCTTCCTCTGGTAAAAATGCCATAATCTGACTGGTTTCTGTATCTAATTTAATTGGTTTGCATATCTCATTTAAAAACTACCAAGAGATAACTAATGGTCTGAATTAGGTTTACAAGACATTTTTTACCCATGTAGATTTTTAATCCTATGAAACTGGTGGAGAAGTAAATAAAAACAAACAAACAAACAAACAAAAAAACCACAACTGTTTCTTAAGCTTTGATTGATGATATAACTTTACATAATATTTTAGACCTATAATTTAATGGAAAACCTTAAATAGTCAAATATCTTTAGGTAAATCATTTATTCCAAGTGTTCTGAAATTTCAAAATTTCTTGTAAATCTTTAAATCTATTATATCTGGGGGCTTCCCTAGTAGCTCAGACTGTAAAGCATCTGCCTGCAATGTAGGAGACCCAGGTTCTACTATAGGTATACAATGGTAAATGTGATAACAGTTTTGAACATCACTTCAAGATTATGGTGGCTCAGCTAGTAAAGAATCTGCCTGCAATGTGGGAGACCTCAGTTCAATCCCTGAGTCGGGAAGATCCTCTGGAGAAGTGAATGGCAACCCACTCCAGTATTCTTGCCTGGGAAATCCCATGGACAGAGGAGCCTAGAGGGCTACAGTCCTTGGGGGTCACAAAAGTCAGACACAACTGAGCTACTAACACTTTCACACTTTCAATACTGTTAGTTAGCTATCCATGTTCAATTTCTCTTTCATCTTCCCTACAAACACTATTCTGTTCCTTCAAGTATATCTGTATCTATACTTTATTCATTTGCCCTGTGCCACTGCCTGTGGGTTGCTGGCTCAAAGGACAATTCTGTCCATTGGTCAGAGCCCAGGGTCTTTAGCGCCCACACAGTGTGACTGAAAGGAGAGGGGTGGGGGTGCAGGAGAATTAGCCTGTCCCAGCTAGCGGGAGAGAAAAAGAGTTAAGTTGGCTCTTGGAGCAGGTCTTGGGGAGAAGATATATAGCTTTTGATGCAAGAAGAAAATCCAGAAGATTATTGTTGAATCTGTTACGGGTTATTTCTTTTCCTTGTGTTTCCAGAAAAAGCAAACCTCTTACTGTCATGTTTTCTAATCCAGAATCACGTGACATCTTTTTCTGAAACTGAATTAAAATTATTATTTTGCCTTTGAAAAAAAAAAAGAATGTAATAGAGACAAGGCTTACACCTTTGTCTATTCTGGCTATATTCAGTTTAGCAGTGGTTAGCAATTCCATAGAAGAGTCTGTTATTACTCTAAATACATTTTAAGTAAAAACTTGAGAAATTCATCTCAGGCTGTTTATTTCAAAGACAAACACCCTATCCTGGGACTGGGATATGCATGTTCACTTTTATTCAATATTCTTCTGGCACATGCTATGACAAGTAAATTTCCATTCTGAAGTTGATGTTATACAGCCTCTAAGCACGTAGCAGTAGTATTAGGAGCATAAGACAAATGAAATAATCCCATTATCAACCCCTTTGCTTACCAAAATCAATCATTTTAACTTTTGCTATATAATCTTTCAAAATATCACTTCCATCATGTCATAATATTGGCCAAAACACTACAGTTGTCAAGATTCATTGTCTCAAAGAGAAAGATTAATTCCCTTTCTACATTTTCCACAGTTCCCAAACTACCTTTTAATGTTATGTACTCAACATTCTAATACCAGTGTTTTCCATGCTAATTAAAGTGTTCTATTAAGACTTAAAGCCTCCACACTGCATTCCCCTGATTTCCTAACACTCACTGAAATAAGACTTAAGATGTGCTTCATTATCAGTCATAATCCTCTGTACTTTCAGATGTTAATTTCAGAATATACATATGATCCTAACTTCTCCCAAAATTTGAATTTTATTAGGTCACAAATTCCCTAACCACTACTAACTTGCATGTTCAATGATGATATTATACACTATATTTGTCTTTAATTGTCCCACTTTCCCCTTATTTATGCTATAGAATTTGTGTAATTTAGTATATGTTTGCTAAACTATGTTAAATATGTGAATATATCCAAACTTCAGTCAATCTAGTACATACTAATTATGTTGTAATCATTGGTGATGTTACAATAGATCTAAAGATGAAAAGAGAAAATACAAATTAAGGAGCTAAAGGACAATTGTAAACTTCTTCAAAATAGTTCTTAAAACGTACCCCTCTCCCAGTGCTTGTGGTCACACAAGGACTGTAGTCCACCAGGCTCCTCTGTCCATGGAAAACTTTCAGCAAGAATACTGGAGAGGGGTGCCGTTTCCTCCTCCAAGGGATCATTCTGACTCAGAGATCAAACCCACATCTTTTATGTCTCTTGCATTTGCAGGTAGTTTCTTTATCACTGGCATCACCTGGGAAGCCCATCTCCCTCCTATATTTGTACAATATACATCTATATGGCATAATTTTGTAACAAACACAAAATTAAGACAGTTTATAAACTGTGCAGGTGAAAATATTGGCTATGATCAATGCTAGTTTGGATAAAACTGAAAAAAATTTTTTTACAGTTTTTAACCATCAATACGCACAGATTTTGGGCTTCCCTTGTGGCTCAGATGGTAAAGAATCTGCTTGCAATGTGGGATACCCGGGTTTGATCCCTGGGTCAGGAAGATCCCCCAGAGAAGGGACTGGCAACCCTCTCCAGCACTCTTGCCTAGGAAGTCCCATGGACAGACAATCCAGAAGGCTACAGTCCATGCGTTACAAAGAGTCAGACATGACTGAGAGACCAACACACACACATGCACAGATTTTATGAGATTCTTAAGCTTTATGAAAATAATGCATTATTTTAGGCCAGACTACTATCTTCTTTTCAAGTATGGCATAACACCAATGAAATATAGTTTTTCAAAGAGTGTACTAAAAGCTAAAGCAAAGTCATGCTAGGTCACATACTTCATCCATCAAAACAATGTCATAAACTCTTGATCTAAAATCCTTAGGTTGTCAAACTACTTCTTCCCTTGGTATAACCTAAATCTGTAATGAAATAACCCAATGGCTAAATAATAAAAATCTCAATTTCTTATGTTTATAGAAAAAGGATTTATGAACATACACATTTTTGGCAACTACCTAATCTTATCAACTGGGAAGGGGATACAAATTAAAAGGAGCTGGTAATAATGGAAACTAGCATTTATTGGTTACTGTACAATAAACAGAGTACTTTCTTCAGTTTAATCCACACAAAAAAATGTCGGGTATATTGGCATTATAAATAGGATACTGAAACCTAGATAAGATCAGAAAATTGCTTTGATGCCCAGTATGTTTAACTATTATGTTATTACATCCTGTCAGAATTACAGGGTATCTTTATTATGGGCTTCCCTGGTGGCTCAGATGGTAAAGCATCTGCCTGCAATGCAGGAGACCTGGGTTTGATTTCTGTGTCAGGAAGATCCCCTGAAGAAGGAAATGGCAACCCACTCCAGTCCATGGAGCCGCTAAGAGTCGGACACGACTGAGCGACTTCACTTTCATTTTTCACTTTCATGCAATGGAGAAGGAAATGGCAACACACTCCAGTGTTCTTGCCTGGAGAGTCCCAGGGACAGAGGAGCCTGTTGGGCTGCCGTCTGTGGGGTCACACAGAATCAGATATGACTGACGCAGCGGCCAGTACTATCACCTGGAAAATTCCATGGACAGAGGAGCCTGGTAGGCTACAGTCCATGGGGTCACAAAAAGCTGGACAAGACTGAGCGACTTCACTTCTGTTCAAAGACCAGAGGCAAATGGAGCATAATGCATTCTTGGGAAAAAAAAAAAAAAAAAAAGTTTTTCAGTATAAGTTGAATAAAGATTAGAGTGAGATATAACTCTAGTCTAGATCTCAGGTGTCATGTAATTACATATTAAATTTAAAGATACTTTTAAGAAAGCAGTGAAAGTGATATGGAGTTAGTAGAGATTTTAAGACAAGGATGTGATATGGTTTGTAGGAAGGGATGAGGAAAGATCATTCTTACTGCAATGTGAAAAATGAATGGCAGGAAGTCCTAGTTCTAACAAGAACAGGTCAAATTACTTGCACTAACCCTGAATTGAGAAAAAGTCCACCTAAATTTTGAAAGACATAGTCTAGGGGCTTCCATATAGCTCCGTGGTAAAGAATCCACCTGCCAATGCAGGAGACACAGGTTTGATCCCTGATCCTAGAAGATCCCATGTGCCACAGAGCAACTAGGCTCATGAGCCACAGCTGTTGAGACTGTGCTCTAGCGCCTGAGACCTGCAACTGCTGAAGCCCCTGAACCTTAGAGCCTGGGTCCCACAACCAGAGAAACCAGGGCAATAAGAAGCCTGCGCACCACAACCAGCTGGACAAATATTCCACGCAGCAATGAAACCCCAGCACAGCCAAAAATAAAATAAATACAATTATTTAAAAAGAGAGTCTAAAAACACTGAATACATTGAAAAACAATTTGAAATTTCCATGCCAAATTATGGAGAAGTCCAAATTTACAAAGGTAAACACAGTATTGAATCAACAAGATTTTTCCTATTCTGATGGCATTTGTGGGTACCCTCCACTTAGACTTTAGTTTCAGAACTTTCCAGGATAAGGAGGAAAAAAAACAAAAGCTGAAAAAACACTCTATGAGAACCTCCCCTGCACTGTGGTGCTAGCACAAACTTCTGCTCACCTTTAGAAAGTGAAAATCTCTCGGTGTCAGACTCTTTGCAACCCCATGGGCTGTATAGTCCATGGAATTCTCCAGGCCAGAATACTGGAATAGGTAGCCTATCGCTTCTCCAGGGGATTTTCCTGACCCAGGAATCAAACCAGGGTCTCCTGTGTTGCAGGCAGATTCTTTATCAGCTGAGCTACCAGGGAAGACCCCACAACTTTAGAATAACAGCAAAAAATAAATAACCCCTCCTTACCCCCACCCACAATAAAACCAAGTTGGTGCTGATCAGGGTAAAACAATTATAGCAACAACAATGATAAAGTTGAGAGAGGGGAGGGATTTCTGATAAGCCATGGCAACAGACTGTGAACATACAAATTCCTGCCTTAGATACACATGGTTGTATTGATCAGGGAACCTCAACTAAATAATCTACGTTTTACTGGTTTCAATCTAGTTATACACCAAAACAAACACAAAAAATTAAAATTTTTTGTTGTTGTTGTTAGAAAATGATCAGTACACAAAGAAAGCAGTGAACAGGAGGCAAAGCCACTTGACAACAAGTAATTATGACAACAGATCTACATATACTTTGCATACATGCATTATCAAAGTATACAGTCCCCTTAAACAACCAATGTGAAAAAAGTGTAGCCAAGTTGATTGTTTAAGAAATATCATGAGTCTTTACCTAAAAAGGCTGAAGAAGACTCAGAGATACATACTAGGCTTACTAATTACATTATTCAACATGCAAAGCTATAGTTTTTAATAGATTTTAAAAGATTAAGAGCAATATCGAGTAAAGTTTCAACATTTTTCAAGAAAATGCATGATCTAAAATTAATATGAAAATCCATGGAAAATTAGGACTCTCTTGAAGAACACTATGGAAAGAGGAATTACTCTATCAGATACAGAGGTTTACTACAAAACAACATGAATAATTTTTTTTTTGTTTGATCAAAGGCACAGATGAATAAATTTGTGAAAATGAAGAGAGTCCCCAAACAAACCTGTGCATATATGGTAATTTGATGTATAACAGGCTTGCCACTGTAAATCAGTGGGAGAAACAGAGTCTTTCTAAATAAATGGAGCTTGGCAATACTCTAAAGACCTTGTAGGATAAGACAGAATACCTTTGTGACTTTAGATAGCATGTCAATAAATTTAACACTTAGGTAGGAAGAAAAACGTACAAAAAATCTTAAAGAAAACTTAAAAGCAGCTTCACGGGGCCAAAAGCAAAGCAACAAAAAATGAACACCACTGGTGGAACCAAAGTGGAGGGTAATCAATTATCCAGGAAGTAAACACTGTCACATTTTTGTAAACTATCCTATGGAAACATCATCATGATATTAAGAAAAGTTTTATTGGTGCATTTTTTTTTTAACAGATTTGAAAAACCAATATACTCTGAGGTGTTGTTACAAAGTCAATTGTAACTTATTCTGGTGGGCCCAGTGCTGTGTGTAAGATCTACTCAGGAAGAGAGTTTTGAAGTTGTGCTTTCTTTTCTCTGTTACATTCCTCTGAGATGATTATTGTAACAGAGTGAGCAGGATGTCATTACAGTGCAGGCACATGTAGGATGCAATAAAGAACAGATAGCAGCAGGTTCCTCCCTACAGAATTAAGAACCAAGAGGGAGAAAAGCTAATGGAACAGGTGAAGACAATTTTCCTGAAAACCAGAATTTTCTGAAGAGAAAATTCCTGATCTGCGTGTCCAAGCTCCACCATAGCAATTCAGCCTCTACCATGAAGGATGCATCTCCAAATTTTAAACCTACCATAGGCACTAAGGAAGGCTTTGGCTTTGTTCCTTTCACCTTATATACTCTACAAGCCAAGTACATGGCAATGCTAGGAAAAAGTATGTTCAAAATCTAAAATAATAAATATTTAAGCATTAAACTCCAGCAAAGAGACATCATAATGAAAAACCAATACTATAAAAACCAGATATGATGCAACAAAGAAATTAAGAATACTTCAAAGAGATGATACAGTATCTTGCTTGGGGCTGGTGCACCAGGACGACCCAGAGGGATGGAATGGGGAGGGAGGAGGGAGGAGGGTTCAGGATGGGGAACACATGTATACCTGTGGCGGATTCATTTGGTATTTGGCAAAACTAATACAGTTATGTAAAGTTTAAAAATAAAATAAAATTAAAAAAAAAACAACAAAGAGATGATACATCACAGTAACATCATGAAGACAAAGAACTAGTTTTAAAGAAGATTGAGTAAAGTATTAGGTAAAAAATATAATGAGTTGAACTAATTCAATAGGTGGAGGAATAACAGAACAAATACAATTTCAGAACATGTATTAAACTTGTAATTCAATAAAGGATCTCTTACAAAACCACATGAAAAACAGAGAAATAGATGGCATACAATTAAAATTACTAAATGTGTAGGATTACTGTTGAGTCCAGATGTATAAGGAATAAAATACTAATATGAAGAAATAAAAAAAAAATTCTAGAAACATAAAAGACCCCTGAATGAAAGGAAAAAAAAATCATAGTTTAAAACAGAATAGTTAAAATAAAATCCACATGTAGAATAATTATAATATCATCAAAGATACAGTCATTTTCAAAAGTTGTTGAAGTTAATAAATTATTATGGAATAAAAAAATCAGATTTTGATCAGTAGTCACAGTAATGACAAGAGAATAAAAAAAAAAGTGAATAACCTTTTCCAAGATTATCCATATATATAAAGCTTAAAAAGCTTACCAAATCCATCTTTGGTAAAAACAAACAAACATACAAACAAAAAAAACTCTTGGTAGAAATACCTAAAAAGAGAGAAACAAATTTTTCCAAAGGAAGGATAAAAATTTTAAATGGAAAGTAAAGATCAGTGAATATTTAATAGAAATTGGAAAGTTGGAAAACCTTTCCATACCAATCAAGTAATACCTAAAACAGAATCAAAGAAAACAGAATTTAAATGAAAAAACAAAACCTACACACAGAAAAAAATGAATGAAAAATAATATAAGAAGAAAGTTTCACTAAATTTGGATGTTTATGAACTAAAGGTACTTGAAAAATAAAAATCACAAGTTTCAGACACTGGCAGACAGACTTTATGAAGGTCACCATGATTTCTGCCTCTGGTGTTCAAATGAGAGAGGAACCAAAAAGACAGGCTACAAAAGAAAAATCAAATCACAAAAAAAGAATGTAGTGATGGAGAAAAAGATGAACAAAAAAAGTATAAGACATTCATAAAAAATAAAGTAAAATTACAGAAGTAAGTCTTTTTCATGTGTAATTATTTTAAATGCAGATGGTTTAAACTCTCCAATCAAAAACTAAAATCTTTATAATTGTTATAAGAAAACATAGAAATAAATCTTTATGACCTTAGGTTTGGCAATGGATTCTTAGATATGACACCAAACACATGATCAAAACAAAAGATTAAATACCAATAAATTGGACTTCATCAAAATTAAAAATGTTTGTGCATAAAAGAGTGTTATTAAGAAAGTGAATATACCACATAATTCATGTGAAAAATACTCACAGTCATAAATGTGATAGGAGTCTACTATCCAGAACAACAATGAATTAAAATTCAATAACTAAAGCACAAAGTCCAATTTAAAAATGGACAAAACTTGAATAGATGTTCCTACAGAAAGATAACAAAATTTCCAATGAATACATAAAAACTGCTCTCAACTTTAGTTATTAGGAAAATGCAAACTAAAACCACAACAATACACCATTCACATTCATGAGGATGACTATAATGTTTCCAAAAAGGAAAACAGTGTTGAGGATGTGGCTAAATCAGAAACCATTTGATCATAATAATGTAAAGAGATTCATTTTGTGGAGCATGATTTGGCAGTACCTCAAATAGTTAAACATCTAAAGAGCTTCTTGATGAATGTGAAAGAGGAGAGTGGAAAAGCTGGCTTAAAACTCAACATTCAAAAAACTAAAATCATGACATCCAGTCCCAACACTTCACAGCAAAAAATGGGGAAAAAATGAGAACAGAGACAGATTTCACTTTCGGGGGCTCCAAAATCACTGTAGAAGGTTACTTCAGCCATGCAATTAAGACTCTTGCTCCTTGGGAAAAAAGTTATGACAAAGCTGCTGCTGCTGCTGCTAAGTTGTGTCATACGTGTCCAATTCTGTGCGACCCCATAGACGGCAGCCCACCAGGCTCCCTCGTCCCTGGGATTCTCCAGGCAAGAACACTGGAGTGGGTTGCCATTTCCTTCTCCAATGCATGAAAGGGAAAAGCGAAAGTGAAGTTGCTCAGTTGTGTCCGACTCTTAGCGACCACATGGACTACAGCCCACCAAGCTCCTCTGTCCATGGGATTCTCCAGGCAAGAGTACTGGAATGGGGTGTCATTGCCTTCTCCGGAATTGTTGCTGCTAAGTTGCTTCAGTTGTGTCCGACTCTGTGTGACCCCATAAATGGCAGCCCACCAGGCTCCCCCGTCCCTGGGATTCTCCAGGCAAGAACACTGGAGTGGGTTGCCATTTCCTTCTCCAATGCATGAAAGGGAAAAGCGAAAGTGAAGTTGCTCAGTTGTGTCCAACTCTTAGCGACCACATGGACTACAGCCCACCAAGCTCCTCTGTCCATGGGATTCTTCAGGCAAGAGTACTGGAGTGGGTGCCATTGCCTTCTCCAGTCAGCATATTATAATTCAGAGACATCACTTTGCTGACAAAGTTCTGTCAACTCAAAGCTGTGGTTTTTGTAGTGATGTACAGATGTGAAAGTTATACCATAAAGAAGGCTGAGTGCCTAAGAATTGATGCTTTCAAACTGTGGGTCTGGAGAAGACTCTTGAGAGTCCCTTGGACAGCAAGGAGATCAAACCAGTCAATCTCAAAGGACATCTACCTGAATATTCTTTGGAAGGACTGATGCTGAAGCTGAAGCTCCAATATTTTGGCCCCCTGATGCAAAGAGCCAACTCACTGGAAAAGACCCTTATGCTGGGAAAGATTGATGGCAGGAGGAGAAGGGACCAACAGAGAATGAGATGGTTGGATGGCATTACTGACTCAATCGACATGAGTTTGAGCAAGCTCCAGGAGATGGTAAAAGACAGGGAAACCTGGCATGCTGCAGTCCATGGGGTCACAGAGAGTCAGACATGACTGAGTGACTGAGCAACAATAATAGCAATATTTATGATATGAACTAGCAATTCCTTTTCTATGTGTATAAACAAAAATAACTCAAAACAAGTACTCAAAAAATATATGCGTGTTCAGAGCATCAGAATGTAGAATCAACCCAAAAGCTTATCAACAGATGAACAGATAAGTTGTGGTATATACCTTCAATGGAATATTTTTCAGTCATATAAAGTAGTGAAATACTAATACATGATATACAAAATGGATGAACCTGGAAATATAATGTTTAGTGAAAGAAGTCAAACACAATGGGTCTATTATAATTCCAGTTATTTGAACTATCAATATTAGGCAAAGTCATAAAGCTGATTCTTGGTGGTTTGGGGAAAGGTGATGGAAAGTAACTGCTTTAATGAGTATGGGATTTCCTTTGGGACTGACAAAACAATTTTGTATGTAGGCAGACCTTGTTATTATAACTCATTGTGAATGTACTGCGTACCACTAAATGGTTCACTTTAAAACAGTTAATTTTATTATGTGAATTTCATCTCAAAAAGAAATCATAAAGAAGAAAGGGAATGAAAATTATATACTATAAAAATAGAAAAATAACAAGTCATGAAAGCAATTTTTGAAAACATACATAGACACAATGAAAAATAATAATTTGATAAATACTGAAGAGGAATTCAATAATGTACAAAAGTACTAAATGAATAAAATACAAAAATCACAAGTATACATGTATCTAACAACCTGATCTCAAAGTACATAAGGCAACAACTGGAAGAACTAGAAATAATATTAGATAAATCAATAAATAAAATTAGATACTATTTACTAGATAGTAAGAGAATTTAAAGTTTATCTCCCAGAAAAAGAATTTAAAAAGACAGGGAGAGAGAAAGAGTGGGGAAGGAGGTGGGGGAAAGAGAGAAGGCAAGAATGAAAGAAAAAAGGGAGAAAGAAAGAAAGAAGGAAAGGAACAGAAAATTTGAGAAAACACTACTGAAGTGTCATTATACACAAACATTTTAATCTCAACTTTAAGTGACTGTTTATGTTTTGCTGATTACACTATGATTAAATTAAATTAGGTGGTGGTTTAGTTCCTAAGTCATGTCCAACTCTTGCAACCCCATGGACTGTAGCCCACCAGGCTCCTCTGTTCATGGGATTCTCCAGGCAAGAATACTGGAGTAGATTGTCATTTCCTTCTCCAGGGGATCTTCCTGACCCAGAGATTGAAATGTGGTCTCCTGTACTGCAGGCAGATTCTCTACCAACCAAGCTACCAGGGATTTAGACAAATATAAATTTATTTAATCACAAATCAAAAATTTGCAAAATTAATTACTTCTAAGTTGACAGTTAAATTCTCAATGAATTTGACAGGATCAACATTATGCAGATTGTGTTATTTGACCACAGTTGATTAATTTATAAATCAAAATTGGAAGCATAGCTAATACTAATCCATTACATTCAGAATCAAAATTATATTCTACATAAATTTTAGGCAAAAAAATTAATACTCAAAAAAGAGCAATAATATGTATATTTAATATAAAATTCATAATAAAATAACAAAATCCAATAATAAAAATATGGTCCATGGAACACAGTTTATGAAGTACTTAAAGTATATTTTCAATTACCTTTATCCAAAGAGGATAATGACTGATTTAATGGAATGCTTTTAGTTTAAGAAGTTGGAATAAGGAAATTGAACACACTAATTGAAACTAATAAAAAAAGGAATAATAACGTTAAGCCCATTAAAATAAATGCCTTTCAGGGAAGTGATGGGCTTCCCAGGTGGCTTAGTGGTAAAGAATTCTCCTGTCAATGCAGGTGGTACAAGAAATGTGGGTTTAACCCCTGAGTGGTAAAGATTTCCTGGAGCAGGAAATGGCAACCCACTCAACTATTCTTTCCTGGATAATCCCATAGACAGAGAAGTCTGGTGGGCTACAGTCCATGGCCTCATAGTCAGACACGGCTGAGGGACTGAGCACACACATACAGAGAAGTGAGGGAAATGATTGGGAATGAGGCCATAGGGTAAAGATATAACTCAGGAGAGGGAGGAGTTTGCATGGACTGATATGTCAATGATTTCTGAAACAAGGAATGAAACTGAATGTTGTGATACAGTCAAAACTGAGTATAGAATAGGAGAGTCTTTATCAGCAAAACTAGCTGACAGAAACATAAGGTGTAGGAAGCAGAATATGATTCAAAATCATTAAAAACTGAGAGTGTTTTTGAATTACAAATACTGATTGTGATCCTATATATATATATATTTATTCAAAACAATGTCTTATATGTATAATTTATATACTACAAGTTTTGATAGGCAGTATTCTTATTACATTTGAATGCTAAAAAGTCTAATTTCCCTTTTGATTAATTAGCCATCTATAGTTAGTTAACTTATTAATTTGTAATATAGTCTTTTTGTATTAATTTGTAATACAGTATTAATCTTTTTTATATTTATAGTATAATTGCTTTATCATCAAAATATGTTGCCTGTGTAATCCAATTTATTACAAATTTCTTGAAACTTAATTGGCAAAAAGTTTTGTCAATGGATTGAATTGTTTCAGGTGTCTTTGAGTGGGCATATACTCTTACTATTGAGTAATCAGTATTATACATGCTGACTGAAGCTTGTTAATTGCATTATTAAATGTTTCTATATTCTTACCGATTTTCTGTTTGATTAATTAATGACTGGAAGGGTATGTTAAAAATCACATTCTATTATGGTGAATTTATTGATTTCTTCTTGTAGTTCTAATAATTTGAAAGGCTTTTATTAGGCACACAATTAAAAATTATTATATCTTACAGTTAGCTACATCTTAGATCTTACTATATTTAGCCTCTTTAAATTTAGAAATAAAATATGCCCTAAAGTCTTGCATTCCTTTGTTATTCAAGAGAACTTTAGTTATATAACAGAAGAACTCATTTTGATTAATATTTGTGTAGTATATCTTTTTTCATCTCTTATGGGCTGACTCGTGTTCCCCGCCAAATTCATCCAAATTCATATGTTACCATTCTAATCCCCAGAACAGAATGTGACTGTATTTCAAAACGGGGTCTTTAAAGAGATAAATAAATAAAAATGACATCATTAGGGTACGTCTTCATCCAATATGACTGTTTCTTTTTTAATTTAAATTTATTTATTTTAATTGGAGGTAATTACTTTACAATATTGCATTGGTTTTGCCATACATCAACATGAATCTGCCACAGGTGTACACATGTTCCCAATCCTGAACCCCCCTCCCACCTCCCTCCCCATACCATCCCTCTGGGTCATCCCAGTGCACCAGCCCCAAGCATCCTGTATCCTGTATCGAAAATGGACTGGAGATTCGTTTCTTATATGATATTTACATGTTTCAATGCAATATGACTGTTGTGTATTAGAGGAGGAAACTAAGACAGGGACATGTACAGACAAAAGACGATGTGGAGACAAACAGGGAGAAGGTATCCATCCACAAAGCCAAAGAGACACAGCAATGATGTGTGGGACACATCATTTCCTGTTAGCTCTCATAAGGAACCAACCCTGTCAACACCTTGATTTCAGACTTCTAATCTGTATAATTGTGAGAAAATAAATTTCTGTTTCTTAAGATACACAGTCTGTAGTTTATTTTGGCAGACCTAGCCAACCAATACGCCATCCTTTTCCTTTCGTCCTTTTACATGGGTGTTTCTTCTGAAAACTTTCCTGTGTATTTTTAATCCAAAGTCTCAGTTCAGTTCAGTCACTCAGTATGTCAAACTCTCTGTGACCCAATGGAGTGCAGCATGCCAGGCTTGCCTGTCCACCACCAACACGCAGAGGTTGCTCAGACTCGTGTCCATTGAGTCGGTGATGCCATCCAACCATCTCATCCTCTTCTCTCCCTGCCATCAATATTTCCCAGCATCAGGGTCTTTTCTAATGAATCAGTTCTTTGCATCAGGTAGCCAAAGTATTGGAGTTTCAGCTTCAACATCAGTCCTTCCAATGAGTATTCAGGACTGATTTCCTTTAGGACTGACTGGTTGGATCTTCTTGCAGTCCAAGGGACTCACAAGAGTCTCCTCCAACACCACAGCTCAAAAGCATCAAACCTTCAGCACTCAGCTTTCTTTGGAGAAGGAAATGGCAACCCACTCCAGTACTCTTGCCTGGAAAATCCCATCGATGGAGGAGGCTGGTAGGCTAAAGTCCATGGGGTCGTGAAGAGTCGGACACCACTGAGAGACTTCACTTTCACTTTCATGCATTGGAGAAGGAAACAGCAAACCACTCCAGTGTCTTGCCTGGAGTATCCCAGGGATGGAGGAGCCTGGTAGGCTGCCAACTGTGGGGTCGCACAGAGTCGGACACGACTGAATTGACTTAGCAGCAGCAGCAGCTTTCTTTATAGTCCAACTCTCACATCCATACATGACTACTGGAAAAACCATAGCTTTGACTAGATGGACTTTGTCAGCAAAGTAATGTCTCTGCTTTATAATATGCTGTCTAGGTTGGTCATAGCTTTTCTTCCAAGGAGGAAGTGTCTTTTAATTTCATGGTTGCAGTCACCACCTGCAGTGATTTTGGAGCCCCCCAAAATAAAGTCTGACACTGTTTCCACTGTTTCCCCATCTATTTCCCATGAAGTAATGGGACCAGAGGCCATGATCTTCCTTTTCTGAATGTTGAGCTTTAAGCAAACCTTTTCACTCTCCACTTTCACTTTCATCAAGAGGCTTTTGAGTTCCTCTTCACTTTCTGTCATAAGGGTGGTGTCATCTGCATATCTGAGGTTATTGATATTTTCCCCGGCAATCTTGATTCCAGCTTGTGTTTCTTCCAGTCCAGTGTTTCTCATGATGTACTCTGCACATAAGTTAAATAAACAGGGTGACAATATACAGCCTTGACGAACTCCTTTTCCTATTTGGAACCAGTCTGTTGTTCCATGTCCAGTTCTAACTGTTGCTTTCTGACCTGCATACAGGTTACTCAAGAGGCAGGTCAGGTGGTCTGGTAACCTACTATAGTGATAGGTTTATTCTATATACTAGGTATATTCTTCCTCTTTTTGTAATTGATTCACACTTTAGTGATGGTTTGGCAGTATATAACTTTCAACCTTTCTCGGAAAATATATTTAGGTCATTCTCTAGAGAAAGAGTTTTGCTAGTATTAAACCTTAGGATACAAATTACTTTCTATCAATAATTTGAAGGTCTTATTCATTTGTTTTCTCACTGTCCTAATTATGAGATTTTAAAAAGTCAATATAATTTTTCCTTTCCTTAATTTCATAAATATTTCATTTAATTTTAAAAAATGAATGTTGTACTTGTTTTCTTACATAATATAATGTGTTATTGTTTCCTTGGAAATAATCTGTAACATTCATTTAACAACTGGATGATGACGATCACTGTCATCTCGGGAATCTAATTATGATTAGCATTTTCTATTTTCAAATGTTTATATGACAAATATATTTTAATGATTTTTATCATTTCTTCTCTGAATTGTAACTTAATTTTATATTTTTCTGTTTTTTTAATTATGGCCAGCTGATACTATTATCATATCAAAACTTTGTTTTAATATTGAAACAACTTCAAATTTAAGCTTTTTGCATTGAATTTCATAGGTTTCTCTGACTCTTATTTTTAATACACTAGAATAGTTCTGTTTTAACCTTACTTGCAGCAGGTTATTGACTGTTTCTTCTAGTGAAACATATGTGTTATGATTTGACACACACGAGTATATTCTCATTATCCTTAACATATTTTAAACTCACTTTCTTGTCTCATGTTTGCTGCAAAAGATATGACAGTAGTTATTATTCCAAGCTTTTCTTGGTTTATTACATGTTTAAGGCATTATAAAAGCATGACAACATTAAAGCTGAGTTTATTCACTCAACGTATTTCTACTGACTGACCATGGTCCAAACACTGTTAAAAGCACTGAGATTATTTTGAAGAACAATGTAAATGTGGCCATGAACAGTGATGTGGGAATACAGCTGCTGGGGTATCTAAAACATCCCAAATGTTTAAAAAGTACAGATATAAATATGTTAAACCTTCTCCTTCATTAATAAACCTATTTCTCTTTTGTTACTTTACTCCAGCAAACATTGATTTCCCTCCAATGAGAATGAAGTTAATAAATTAATATAGAATCAACATGATAAGTTATTAGGTTGATGAAAATACCAAAACTATTTGTCTCAGTCTTGGTATCTTATAATTTAAGATGTCTTTTGCAATATTTCTTATTTTATTCTATAAAAATAATAAACATTTTAAGCATGCAGAAAGCTTATTATTTCTATCATTAAGCCTCTAGTCCTCCTTCAGGTTTTCTAAAAGATGAGACAGATGTTGGCAGTCTACATGGTTGAAGAGTAAATATTTATGCACCATTTGCTGCCAAGGACACCAGAGATATCAGACCCATGCAAACTTTCCAATCTGATACCCGTGGAAAATTTAACACTAGAAGACACAAAGAGAAGAAACTGAATTGTAAAATTATCAAGAAGCTCCTTATTAAAAATCAATGGTTAATATTTACAAAGGTGTACAAAATATTTTATTTTACTGTGTGCTGATCAAAAATATTATCTTAAACATACAAATGTGACTGCTCCATTACTGTTTTATATAGACTAGAAGTAAGTAATATCCAAGGCATAGCAACAGACATTTTTTTAAACCAAGCATTTAGAACTAAATATAGTAGAGGAAAAATAGACATAATTAATAAATAAGCCAATATATTGATGCCTACATTTATTTATATGGATAAGCAATGATTGTAGATTTCATTGCAGCATAATTTTGGTATAAAATTATATAAATAATCACCATTAACAAAAGCAGTAACTTTAATATATTTAAATTTAATTTAAATTACTAATCAATAACTAAATTATTCTAGAATCTGAAATCATATCTATAGTCCCATATAGCATAAATAACATCCAATTTGTGCAATAAAATTCAAATAATTATTTTGGAGACTAAAAAATTTTATGACTCAGAATAGCTGTTTCAATAATTATTTCATTTTTCAATGTATTTCTTTGATATCATGTAGCCATAGAGCATCCCAGGTGGTGCTTGTGGTAAAGAATCTGCTTGCCAGTGCAGGAAAAGCAAAAGATAAGGGTTTGATCACTGGGTCAGGAAGATTCCCTGGAGGAGGAAATGGTATCCCAATCCAGTATTATTTCCTGGAAAATTCCATGGGCAGAAGAGGCTGGCAGGCTACAGTCCATGGGGCCATAAAGAATCGGACATAACTGAGCATGCATATTCTTGTTTAATCTGAATTTAATTCTACTTTAAATTTATTTACATTGGATTATAAATGATTATCAAACTATGTAACCAGTTGTTCCTGTTATATTACTTATACAACTTTCCATGAGAATCTATTGAACTGATGCAGGTAACTATATCTTATTGACTCTTTCTGTTGTGTATTAAAGTTTCTAACTAAATAAATAAAGTTTAGAACTAAAAACAAGTACCAGCTTCTCTTTTTAAATTCAAGTCATAATAAAAATAATTTTTATAATATTATATTCACTCAGATGGGAAGTATAGCTTTAAAAAGCATATAGCAAAGGTCACCTTTTACTCCTGTTAAAATATCTATGAAATTTTATAAATATCGAGGCCATTCTATCTGTTGATTTCTTAAAAAATAAATTAAAATTGGTTTCTGTAATAGGTCATTTACTGGGAATATTTTATTCTTTAAAATACAAATATTTCTTGATGCCAAACTATCAACACAAAGATATGTTATCAACAATATTTATACGTGTTCTGGACATAGCAAAATACTTACCTATTTCTATTTATAGTTTAGGCTATAGTAGGCCTGAAAAAAGTCATAATACTTTGTTTCTCCTATATTCAATATCAGGAAATTGTAATCATGACATAGACATGTGTTACTCTTTAGTCAAAATCCTTAAGTGGCTTCCTATGTGGCTGTACATGGAACTAACACTTCTAATCTTTTGAGATTAGTGTTTTTTGTATGTGTGTGTGTGTCTGTGTGTGTATAGGCACACAATATTAGTATAAATATATGTAATATAAAAGACCCGAGTTTGATCCCTGGGTCAGGAAGATTCCCTGGAGATGGGAATGCTACCTACTCCAGTATTCTTGCCTGGGAAATTCCATGGATAGAGGAGGCTGGAGGCTGGGTTTCAAAGAGTTGGACACAACTGAGTGACTAAAGAACAATAAATTCTATGTAATATGTGAACATAATACATATTATATAGTGTTATGAAGCTGAAAGTGTTAGTCACTAAGTCCTGTCTGACTTTTTTGACCCAATGGACTGCAGCATGCCAGGCTTCCCTGTCCTTCACTATCTCCCAAAGTTTGCTGAAACTCATTTCCATTGAGTTGGTGATGCTATCTAACCATCTCATTCTCCACTACCCTCTTCTCCTTTTGCCTTCAATCCTTCCCAGCATCAGGGTTTTTCCAGTAAGTAGGCTCCTCACATCAGATAGCCAAAATACTGGAACTTCAACTTCAGCATCAGTCCTTTCGATGAATATTCAGGTTGTTTTACATTAATATATAGTTCTTGTCTTATTTAATTCTCAATTTATGCACAACACAGTAGGGGATTTTATCTTGTGTTGTTTTTGGAACAATTTTTAGAAATGAAAATAATTCCATGTTTTCTGAATTTGACTAAATTGTACAATAGTGTGGTACTTAACGATACTAGTGTAGTAAAAAAACAAAATAGATTTTAAGAATTTTTCCCACTGATTTTGCCTAGTATTATCCTTTGCCTTGACCTACTGCCAATAGACTTTATGTTCTTTCAAAGAAGAAAATATTTAGTGCAGTTACTGCTGAAAATATCAAGAAGACATTACTAATTGACAAAGTAATAGCTACTCTTTGGTTTTTAAAAATTTGTGTGTAATACCCGATGCTCTTCGTGCCCCACCCCTATTTTGTAGACATTGTTACCATTTTATACAGATAATCAGAAATGTAGGTAGAGTGCTTGCATAAATATTTTACTAAAAATGACCATGCATGCTGTTTCCTGGGGTGAGGTCATGTTTGCTAGCTAGGCAAATTAGATTTTCAGTTTTCTACAGGGCTGTCCCTTTAGAAGAAATAGATGAACACTGGAGAAGAATATGGAAAAAAAAGTTTCCTTTCCTTATTTTTTTAGAAGATAGACACACACACACATTTAAAAAAAAATTCTTTCCAACATGGTTATGATAACAGAATTATATTACGTAACTGCAACTTCATTTACTTTGGTCATTTTTCCTGTCAAAATATAAATGATTGGTAAGGATAAAGCTTAGGTGCAATGGGTATTGGCTACTATTATTTATTCTTTAATCGCATCTTTCTAGTTACATTAACTAAAAGCAGTTTATGAACAGACTGCACAGGGAGGTAAATTGCACTGCATTCTATTATGTACATTGAGAGGGCCAAAGGCTTTCAAGCAGAGTTGGGAGGTGAAGCTGAAAGTGGGATCACATCAGAAACAAATCTCTCTGATCTAACTGTGTTAGTTTGGGTCAATCCCTCATTATCTGTTACTGGAAAACCATAAAGCCTAAGACATTTATCATTTTCCTATCTTATCTACTTTTTGGAACAAACTGATTATTTAATTTGGCCTGAAATGTTACAGATATTCTTAGAATCACTGAGTGATTACACCCTAAAATGGAGAAGAGATAAGCTTTTCACACAAGCATAGTGTATTGACCTAGACTGGGATAATAAAAGAGGAAACCTCAAGTACTTGGAAAATGACATATTTTCAACATGGAAAATGCTTCAAGAGAAAGCGACATGAAACTAAACAGATGGAAGACTATACCACAGAATATAGAAAATGTCTAGTGCTTTAAACATCAAAATAAATATATAATGTAAAAATAACTGGGGACATTGACCATGTAATGCTTAGAATGGAAACAGGAATGGAAATTATCTGGTGACCTGAATGTGGTGTCTGGAATTTGTAGCATATGACTAAACAGGAACTGCAGGGAAAACAATGAGTTTTCAATGCCTCAACGCACAGTAGACAGAAGACAGTAAGAATTATTATAAAACCATAACAATATATTTTCTGTCTTGTATTTTAATCCTCTCAGGTTTATAACCAAGGAATTCAATAGTAAGACATTTAAGATATGCCTGTGGATTTACATGGGGCAGTAAGGGAGAGAGTGAATGTCTTGTTAATATCATTTTCCATCTTGCTGAAGCAGAGCATCAGTGTGTGTGTGTGATTACCTCACTTTCATATCTCTTAGATCTCCTAGACAGGAAGGGAATCTGCTGGAGGCCAGAGATGATGCATACAAAGTCATGTTGGCAACTGTCAAAGTCAGCAGTCATATGAGCATGGAGTTTTAGATACGGTGTTTACTTGTTGGAGTGCAGTATAGTGGATCCCAGAGAGAATTATGAAGTGTGTATTTTTAAACATCTCCTATTCCCACAGTGAAGAACATTGCTCCCTGGAGAAAATGGGTAAGTTCACTGTTACTTCACTCTAACTTTTTTTAAAGGTAAATAAAACAATATATAATACAGTGGAGAATTCTAAAATAATAAATAATAGTTCATCATTGAACAAGTAAGCTAGGCTTTCAATTTATACATTTAACTTTTATTTCTAATGTCACAATTTAAAAGCATCAAGAAAGGAAATAGAAAATGTAAACCTGTATAAAATTAAATATACATATTTATATTTACACAATGTATATATATTTAATGTGTAATAAGTGTATGGAAGTAAAGATGACACTGTAAGTAAGAAATACAGTATAGAATAATCCTTAAAGAAATAAAATTACCTCTTTGATCTTACAGAACTGAAGGAGGCAGCTATACCCTACTGGTGCAAGTGTGCAGTCACTTACTAAACTCATAATTTCTCTGGTCATACTCATTTAAAAAATACTATAATACTGTTAAAAAAGATGACAGAAGGATATTTGTTATTTATGGTCAAGAAGTGCAGAAGTAGTGAATACAGGCTTCTAATCAATTCATTACTGAGATGGATAAATTCCTTACTCTCATGGTCCTTCACTTTCTCCAGTTTGTACTCCCAAGGTCACCACATGGTATAGGAGATGAGTTGAAGATTCAGCCGTTATGTTTGCCTTTCAAACAGCAAGAAAGAATGAGGGGAAAGAGATATAGAACACTTCTCTTTAAGAAAACTTATCAGAATTATTTTTCAAGTCACCAGTAAGAATTTAATCACATGGTCAAAACTGTTAATAAGGGTATCTATTTTTCATGGCTGTGCATTTCAGAATCACATTTTCATTATTGAAGATGAAAGAGCACATTGTGAGGTAATAACATGTCTTCTAAAATTCTGGTAATAATATCTACCTAATACTATATTTTCCATGGTATTTATATGAGAGATTATATAAGAAATGACATTGCAGTACATATATCACTCAACTAAACTTTCAATGGCCCATGATGGTCCAAGTATAATCTGAATTGTATCTTTTAAAAAAAAACATCTACCATTTCCTTCAAATCTTACTTTTATGCTTCATCAATAATGTGTGTGTGTGTTACTCTCTCAGTCATGTCCCACTCTTAGCAATCCCATGGACTGTAGCCTGCCAGGATCTTCTGTCCATGGAAATCTCTAGGCAAGAATACTGGAGTGAGTTGCCATTTCCTTCTCCAGGGGACCTTCCTGACCCAGGGATAGAACCCGGGTCTCCTGCACTGCTGGCAGATTCTTTACTGTCTGAGCCACCCGGGAATATATCATCAATAATAACTATGTTTTAAAATTAACATTTTATTTTATGTCAGAGAGAATTCATTTGTTTTTCAAATCCTTAGTCTCCTTTTTTGGCTACTTCCTGCTTCCTGGCTCAGTAATAATTATGCTGATACTAAGAATGTTCTGTTCCCTGCCCTGTATCCTTAGAAAGTTCACTTACTTAAAGCCAAGTGAAAGAAATGACTGGGGTCTAGCAAAGCCACACACAAGTACACACCCACACACACATATGTACCCATACACACAGAGTTCTAAATCAAAGCACATTGTTCTAAAAAATTTAGAAAACTGGGCATAAATGCAAGATTTGAGAAGAAACTATGGAGAAGAATACGGGGCAGTTACAAAACATTATGGACCTAATAGATCAATGAAAAGGCTTAAGGATCTGATTGGCATCAAACTTACCCAAAATCTAAAAGTAAATGTGCAAATGTCTTCAAAATTCTGAGAAAAAATAATTACCAATCTAAAAGTCTGTACTAAGGAAAACTATAAATCTGATAATGGTAAAATAAAGGCACGTTTAGGTATGTAACACCTAAAAAGTTTTGCCTTACATACATAAACACCTCATAAACACATGGAGGGACCTTCTACTATCAAAATTAGGCTATAAGTTAGTATAACTTTGAATTAATAACATAACCGATCTTGGTTCATTAATTGTGACAAATTCAGTATACTGATGTAAGATCATAATAATGTGCTGGGCGTTTCACATATACCCAGGAAGAGCAGTGGGCACCATCTTGTTTCATCAAGCTGCCCATGGTAAAACAGGAAGAGAGACAGGAGTTTAAAAAAGACCTTTTCAGTATTCAAACAGAAGTCAAAATAGAAAGGGATTTCTGGTTTGAAATTTAAATTATTTCTCATACCCGCCTACTTAAGACTTTCAAATGAAAAAGGGCTTCAGAACAAAAGTTAAACTCAGCATGTAAATATAAGATCATTGGTAAAGAAAGACCTGAGAAATATTGAAAGTGTTGCCTCAGAGAAGTGTTCGATTAGACAAGAGACCTACAAGTGATCCTGAAGATATGCCTCACAATTTTCATCAAATTTTAGGGCTTCAGAAAATCTTAAGAATGCTGTTCTTTAGCAGCCTTCAGGCAGACCGTAGCAGAAAAGTTCTTACTTTGGGGAAAAGAAAAAGTAATATGCCTTTTGTTGAATAGAGCAGATAATCAATTGATGGATAAGAAAGCCACAAAATATTTATGGATATTTCAGCTTAGATGGAAAGGGACAGAGACAATGCAAAGGACAGCATTAGGCTCACAAAGTTACTCAACTAGCAATCTCTGCCCAGTTGTGCTTCAGACCTGTCTCAATCTGTGTGCCTTGGTGCCTCCCATTCCACACTTTTTGAATAGGAGTGGCTGTATTAATTATTCTATTTCTGTTTACCACTGGACACAAGTTGTGAGGGTCAGAACTTGTCTTTTAAGCTCTGACTCTCAAGATTGAGACTAAAAAAAAAAAAAAACAAAAAAAACAAAACTGAAAGCACAGAGCTTCACAAACAGGACCACTTCTGATAACTTAATTCCAATAAGTATATCCTGTACATCAAGCATGAGTGGGATCCAGTGGATCAAACACCAGCACACTATGGGCAGCAGGGGCAGTTCTGGCTCATGTGTTTTTGTAAATAAAATATTATTAGAATACAGGCATACATATTTACTTACACATTATCTGTGAGTCCTTCAAGCTATAATGGCAGAGGTGAGCAGTCTGAACAGAGCTCATGAGTCTTACAGTGCTAAATAAATTTATTGTTCTATAGATTATTCTTTGGCGATAATTCTTTGCATCTTACAAAATGGCAAGTGGATTTTTCATATGGAAATAAAGCAACTACTGTGTAGCTACAGGTAAGTATATTAGTAGCTCAGTTGTGTCTGACTCTTTGCAATCCCATGGACTGTAGCCAGCCAGGGTCCTCTGTCCATAGACTTCCCCAGGCAAGAATACTGGACTGGGTGTTCATTTCCTTCTCTAGATGCTCTTCCCAACCCAGGTATTGAAGCCAGGTCTCCCGCATTGCAGGTAGATTATCCTCTGAGCCACCAGGGAAGCCCAGACATCAAAGACTGATGGTTTTAAAACAGGCCCTCATATTCTGTTTCAATTCTCCCACAAATATTTCAGGATAATTTCTCTCTCCTCAAATACAGAGTTCAGTCTTATTTTCTCATTTCTAATGTGTGAACTGAAATAGAATTAACAGTGTCCAAAGCAAGGTTCTAAAAATATTACAGCTTCTGCTTGGCTTACTCTGTCTTAGGACACACACTTTTGAAACCCAACAACATACTATGAGGTAGCCCAGATTAGTTACAGGAAGAGAAACATGGATAAACCCAAGTAGAGAGAAACTGAGAGCCCAGTTTAAAAAAAAAAAAAAAAAAAAAGGAAAGTAACAACCTCCAGACATCAGTGGAAAAAAAGATTTTGATGATTCCAGCCCCTGGCAGAAGAGGCATGGACACAGACGCATGGTCTTGGGATTTGTGTTGACTATATATCTCAACATTCAAATCTGCCTACTTAACAAAATAGTAGTATGTCCCTGCCAAGACTAAATTAATGTTCCAACTTGGGAAAACACCCTGTAAGCTGGGCTTCTTTCTCCAGGATGTTGTATACAATCTAAGATACAGTGTTGTGTCTCCAATAACTAAAATATATTAGTGCAGGAAATAAAGTAAAAGTGAAAGTCATTCAGTCGTGTCCAACACTTTGAGACCCCATGGACTTAGAGTTCATGGAATTCTCCACACCAGAGTACTGGAGTGGGTAGCTTTTCCCTTCTCCAGGGGATCTTCCCAACCCAGGGATTGAACCCAGGTCTCCTGCATTGCACGCTGATTCTTTACCAGCTGAGCCACAAGGGAATAAAGGGAGGCATTAATATTGGCCTCTTCTCATGCTCACGCCCGGTGATTCTCCTGTAGAATCTGTGCTTCTGATCCCCACAACATTTTTACTTTGCCAATTTGAAATGATGTGTTTTGAATTAGGCATTTTGAGTACATGGCATTAAATGGAATTGTAAGAATTACAATAGACTTAAAGTTATGAGTAATACCTTGTCCTTTGGGCTTCTCATTAAAGAGGTTCAGCAGGGGAAAGAAAAAAAAAACAAAACTAGGGTATCCTACTAAACCAATATAGATTCTGATAACCACGAAAGGTTAAGGGTAATTTTACACTATTGTAGCAAGGGAGAAGTAAGCTTGGAACACAGGATATTCATGGTACTCCTCTAATTCTTCCAAGTCTGTGATATCATGAATGACCAATATCAGTGATTATCAGTTCAATTCGGCTCAGTTGCTCAGTCGTGTCTGACTCTTTGTGACCCCATGAATCACAGCACGCCAGGCCTCCCTGTCCATCACCAACTCCCGGAGTTCACTGAGATGCATGTCCACCCATTCAGTGATGCCATCCAGCCATCTCATCCTCTGTCGTCCCCTTCTCCTCCTGCCCCCAATTCCTCCCAGCATCAGAGTCTTTTCCAATGAGTCAACTCTTCGCATGAGGTGGCCAAAGTACTGGAGTTTCAGCTTTAGCATCATTCCTTCCAAAGAAATCCCAGGGCTGATCTCCTTCAGAATGGACTGGTTGGATCTCCTTGCAGTCCAAGGGACTCTCAAGAGTCTTCTCCAACACCACAGTTCAAAAGCATCAATTCTTCAGCACTCAGCTTTCTTCACAGTCCAACTCTCACATCCATACATGACCACAGGAAAAACCGTAGCCTTGACTAGATGGACCTTTGTTGGCAAAGTAATGTCTCTGCTTTTGAATATGCTATCTAGGTTGGTCATAACTTTCTTCCAAGGAGTAAGCGTCTTTTAATTTCATGGCTGAAGTCACCATCTGCAGTGATTTTGGAGCCCCCAAAGATAGTCTGACACTGTTTCCACTGTTTCCCCATCTATTTCCCATGAAGTGATGGGACCGGATGCCATGATCTTCGTTTTCTGAATGTTGAGCTTTAAGCCAACTTTTTCACTCTCCACTGTCACTTTCATTAAGAGGCTTTTGAGTTCCTCTTCACTTTCTGCCATAAGGGTGGTGTCATCTGCATATCTGAGGTTATTGATATTTCTCCCAGCAATCTTGATTCCAGCTTGTGTTTCTTCCAGCCCAGCATTTCTCATGATGTACTCTGCATATAAATTAAGTAAGAAGGGTGACACTATACAGCCTTGATGTACTCCTTTTTTTTTAATTTATTTTATTTTATTTAACTGTACAATATTGTATTGGTTTTGCCATATATCAAAATGAATCTGCCACAGGTATACATGTGTTCCCCATCCTGAACCCTCCTCCCTCCTCCCTCCCCATACCCTCCCTCTGGGTCGTCCCAGTGCACCAGCCCCAAGCATCCAGTATCGTGCATCAAACCTGGACTGGCGACTCGTTTCATATATGATATTATACGTATTTCAATGCCATTCTCCCAAATCTTCCCACCCTCTCCCTCTCCCACAGAGTCCAAAAGACTGTTCTATACATCAGTGTCTCTTTTGCTGTCTCGTACACAGGGTTATTGTTACCATCTTTCTAAATTCCATATATATGCTTTAGTATACTGTATTGGTGTTTTTCTTTCTGGCTTACTTCACTCTGTATAATAGGCTCCAGTTTCATCCACCTCATTAGAACTGATTCTAATGAATTCTTTTTAATGGCTGAGTAATACTCTAATCTCAAACATATACAAGCAACTCCTACAGCTCAATTCCAGAAAAATAAATGACCCAATCAAAAAATGGGCCAAAGAACTAAATAGACATTTCTCCAAAGAAGACATACAGATGGCTAACAAACACATGAAAAGATGCTCAACATCACTCATTATCAGAGAAATGTAAATCAAAACCACTATGAGGTACCATTTCATGCCAGTCAGAATGGCTGCAATCCAAAAGTCTACAAGCGATAAACGCTGGAGAGGGTGTGGAGAAAAGGGAACCCTCTTACACTGTTGGTGGGAATGCAAACTAGTACAGCCACTATGGAGAACTTGCGGAGATTCCTTAAAAAACTGGAAATAGCCTTATGATCCAGCAATCCCACTGCTGGGCATACACAATGAGGAAACCAGAATTGAAAGAGACATGTGTACCCCAATGTTCATCACAGCACTGTTTATAATAGCCAGGACATGGAAGCAACCTAGATGTCCATCAGCAGATGAATGGATAAGAAAGCTGTGGTACTCCTTTTCCTATTTGGAACCAGTCTGTTGTTCCATGTCCGGTTCTAACTGTTGCTTCCTGACCTGCATATGAAGCACAATAAATGAAGTAATGCAGATCTCAGATACTTTATGAATAAAGGACCAAGTGACCTCATGAACCAAGAACCTGGATATTCCATATATTTGCTGAAAAAAATCAAAATGTTCATTTAAGAAGAAAGAGAAAAAATACTGGTTACAGTCCCAACATCAGCGGCAGTAATAGGAACTGCTGTAGGTAGTTAGGGCTTTTTAAAAATTAGTTCCTTGGAGAAGCTGCTATTGGGAATTATGTACCAAGGGCTCTTTGAAAAATTTAGCTTAATGGTAGGCAAAAGTTGATTTCCGTGGTTCGGTGAGTAGACTACTCTTATGTAACAATTTAAAATCTTCTTGGTTCTTCCTCTTCCTCCAGCTTAGCCATCGTATTATGCAGGGTTGCATAGCCTTCATGTGAGTAGAACCTCACCACATTCATCTGATATCACTGCTGTGTACCTCATGATTTCTGTTCAGGTGATACTCTATCATTACAATGGAGGATGCCAGCGGGAAACTATACCTATGCATACTCAACTGCAGGGTACAGAAGTGTTAGCAGCCATGGAGTCTGTGATGTATAAATTCTCTCTTACTCCTTCAGGCTAAGAGTTTTGACATGTATTTCAAAAACACTCTTTATAGACTTTTCTTGTGGGACTAAGTATCAGTCACCTGTAAGCAGTGGCTAAATCCAAAACACACCTTTCTTTTGGCTTTTCCTCCCTCCCTGTTTCACTCACCTGCCCTTTATATCCACTTCCTGAGATCACATTTTCAAATAAACTACCTGCATGCAAGTTTTTGTTTCAGACTTTGCTTTATGGAGAATGAAAGATAACCTCAGCTTTCCCATTTTCCAATATTTTGTTGACAACTCCTATTTGTGGTTATCTACTTAGCTTAGTTTTGTAGATTACAGTTTTATTCCGTTACTGATAATTCCAGTGCTATCCTGGAAGAAACAGTGGTAGACAGGTAGGTAGTTAGACAGAAAGCGGTAAGTAGCTAATTAATAGACAGATTCAGAAATAAGTATAGCTATGAATATATAGAGATATCAATATTATGTGTATGAATGTGTTCAATTGTCCTTATTTGCATGTAAGTTTAAGATGCTGTATTTATGTCACTTAATTTCAAAACTTGTAGATAAGGACTGTTTCTAATTGATCTCTTTTTAATTTCTGGATTTACACTTCTTGAAAAAGTAATCTCTCATGTTCAACAAAAGATTCAAAAGTGAAAACAATAACAAAAAAAGCTAATGCTCATAATTTAAGTCTGGTAATTTGGTCCCAGGAAATTCATGTTTTCCTAGGCCTATTTCTTTAAAAAACAAACAAACAAAGTTAAGAAACATTACAAATGTACAAAATTTTTGTTTTAAAGTTCTTTTTCAGATATGTTAATAGGAACACTAACATATTAGATGTTTTATATATATGGGAAGAACTTTGTTAGACTTGAATTTTATTCTTTTAATCTATAAAATAGTAAAATACTCTGAGAAAAACAGGTGTTAAAATTCTATAGATTGTGAAAAGACTAAGAAATTAATAATTTACCAGTTCTTTCAATTAACAATATTTTGAATCCTTCAAGAACTGCCTTATGATCCAGCAACCCCACTGCTGGGCATACACACTGAGGAAACCAGAAGGGAAAGAGACACGTGTACCCCAATGTTCATCGCAGCACTGTTTATAATAGCCAGGACATGGAAGCAACCTAGATGTCCATCAGCAGATGAATGGATAAGAAAGCTGTGGTATATACACAATGGAGTATTACTCAGCCATTAAAAAGAATACATTTGAATGAGTTCTAATGAGGTGGATGAAACTGGAGCCTATTATACAGAGTGAAGTAAGCCAGAAAGAAAAACACCAATACAGTATACTAATGCATATATATGGAATTTAGAAAGATGGTAACAATAACCCTGTGTACGAGACAGCAAAAGAGACACTGATGTATAGAACAGTCTTATGGACTCTGTGGGAGAGGGAGAGGGTGGGAAGATTTGGGAGAATGGCATTGAAACATGTACAATATCATGTATGAAACGAGTTGCCAGTCCAGGTTCAATGCACGATACTGGATGCTTGGGGCTGGTGCACTGGGACGACCCAGAGGGATGGTATGGGGAGGGAGGAGGGAAGAGGGTTCAGGATGGGGAACACATGTATACCTGTGGCAGATTCATTTTGATATATGGCAAAACTAATACAATTATGTAAAATTTAAAAATAAAATAAAATTAAAAAAAAAAAAAAAACTAACTTCATCATAATAAGGTGAGCAGAAAGAAAGTCTCTAAGTCAGACTTAGAGATTCTGGAATCAGACAAGAGGGGGACCACACATGAGGTTATAGTCTAAGAAGATAGATGATTTACTCAGATCCAATGCACAAGAGATCTCTCATACTTACTAGGATCTGATACATTTTATAGAGGAAAAAATTTTAAATATTTGTAATAGGAAACATATTTTGGGTAGTTAACATGAATACAGACACAGATAAAATATAAAGAACATTTTAACTTTATTTTTATGTTTTTCTCACATGATTTTACATTTTTATGTTAACAAAAAATGTTATCCTGTTAAATTTACATAACTCACTAAGTGTTTTTAATCAGAAAAAAACTCACAAATAACATTTGTATGGCATTCATTTATAAGTTTAATCTCAGTCAGTCAGTTCAGTTGCTTAGTCATGTCTGACTCTTTGAGACCCCATGGACTGCAGCATACCAGGCTTCCCTGTTCATCACCAACTCCTAGAGCTTGTTCAGACTTGGTGATGCCATCCAACCATCTCAGCCTCTGTCGTCCCCTTCTCCTCCTGCCTTCAATCTTTCCCAGCATCACGGTCTTTTCCAATGAGTCAGTTCTTTGCATCAGGTGGCCTCAGTATTGGAGTTTCAGCATCAGTCCTTCTAATGAATATTCAGGACTGGTTTCTTTTAGGATTGACTGGTTTGATCTCCTAACAGTCCAAGGGACTCTCAAGTGTCTTCTCCAATAACATAGTTCAAGAGCATCAATTCTTCGGTGCTCAGCTTTCTTTATAGTCCAACTCTCACATCCATGCATGACTACTGGAAAAATCACAGCTTTGACTAGATGGGTCTTTGTTCGCAATGTAATGTTCCTGCTTTTTAATATGCTCTCTAGGTTGGTCATAGCTTTTGTTCCAAGGAGCAAACATCTTTTAATTTAATGGCTGCAGTCACTGTCTGCAGTGATTTTGGAGCCCCAAATAAAAATGTCACTGTTTCTATTGTTTCCCCATCTATTTACCATGAAGTGATGGGGCTGGATGCCATGTTCTTAGTTTTTTGAATGTTTAGTTTTAAGCCAGTTTTTTTTTTCATCTTCATCAAGAGGCTCTTCAGTTCCTCTTCACTTTCTCCCATAAGAGAGGTGTCATCTGCTTGTCTGAGGTTATTGATATCTCTCCTGGCAATCTTGATCCCAGTTTCTGCTTCATCCAGCCTGGCATTTCACATGATGTACTCTGCATATAAGCTAAATAAGCAGAGTGACAATATACAGCCTTGATGTGCTCCTTTCCCTATTTGGAACCAGTCTGTTGATCCATATTCAGTTCTAAGTGTTGCTTCTTGACCTGCATACAGATTTCTCAGGAGGCAGGTAAGGTGTTCTGGTATTCCCTTCTCTTGAACAGTTTTCCACAGTTTTTTTGTGATCTACAGAGTCAAAGGCTTTGGTGTAATCAATAAAGCAAGTAGGTACTAGTTGATGGAAAACTAAAGACTATTTTATGTTTTCAAACACGAAAAGACAGACTGGTTTAGCGTGAATGAATAGACATGAGTGTATGCAAACAATTGCATATATGGCAGAAAGAATCACTGTGTGGAGGTCCCCATGTAACATTTAGGTCAAATTTTTACATTTACTTTTCTAGACTTTCCATTGTATTTATCACCACTCTCACCACAAATATATTTAAATATAATATACTAGCATTGTAAATATGCAAACTATTATTTTAAGTAGTGAAATATAAAGTTACCTCAACCTCAGAATCTATTACATCAGCAGTTAGAAATATTCTCACAATTGAGGTAAAGGGGAAGTGATGTTTAGAATGACACAATTGCTATGTTCTTCCTTTCCTATGATTTCACACATTGAATCCAACTTCAGTCTTTTGCTGTCCCATCACACATTTTCTTTTTAACTCTGACTTTATGCTACACATTCCTACCCTGTCTCTAGAAAGATTCTTCATATTAAGTCAGGCACATCTATTTGTTTCCAGAGCAAGTTTGTAAAGAGGTTAAAAAAAAAAAAAAGCCAATTTTACTATATTGCCAAATATGAGACATCAAGCTAAAAACATAGGCCAAAAACCACATCTGACTGCACACAAATATTTTTCCCCCGATTTAAAATTACAATTTCTATCAAGGATGAGTTTGTTTCATCTCAGGTTTGAAATTCATCTCTTAGACATATTAGAAATAATCATTTACCTCAGTATCAGTCTTTATTTCACTCTCACCACAATTGCAATTCAAAACATTAATTTTTATTCTCTTCAAGTTTACTACGCTGGCTGATAACAAAGCACTGATTTTCAGCAGGATAATATTTGCCATATTAGCTGATCATTTTCCTTTGAATGTCCTTTTCATTTCCTCTTCCATATACAGTTAGCTTTTATCTTCTCTCTCTCAATAGATCAGTGAATAGATAACATGCTAGACTACAAAAGGATTCATTCTTAATTTCTTTTACTGATAGAAAACTTTGGTTTAAAATGGTTTCTCAATATTGAACCCAAAATACTGAAGTACAAGTAAATAATTTTCATAATTTTCATGCTCTACTTAAACAGGGGGTTGTATCACAGGCTGGAAGAAAATTAGAGGAATGTTCTGGGGGAAACTGGAGTATGTTCCTGATGAAGAGAGAGAAATCTCCCCTGATCTGTCCCAGCCTATGGGATGCAGAGAGGAGTCTGGGAAAATATGTATATCAGGCTAAAACAAAATAAGAAATGGGGGGATGCATATTGAAATACAACAGTGCCAACAGAGTTAGGGTTAGGGTTAGGGTTAGGGTTAGGGTTAGGGGAACCATCCTGGGGAAACAGCATGATTGAGCACTCATTATGTCTCAAACAACAGAAGTAGTAGAGTTGAAAGGGTATAAATGTCCTCATGTGTATGCAGCTATTCCCCAGATCTCTTGAGGACTAGAGCAAATGCATGCGGACAGGACTGGTAGTGGGGAGGATGTGAAGTCTGCAAGTGCAGTGAAGATTACCTAGAAAAGAATTTCCCACCGATGTCACTAGGCAACAAACAAGCACAAAGACTCACATCCCCACACCTTCCAAAAAGAAAAAACTAAACAAAATGTGCAACTTGATTCGTATTAATGGGTCCATGGTTATTATATCTCATCAAGGAGATGAGGAAAGATTCTGGATTCATTGAGACTAAATTTCTAAGAGGAGCCTCTAAGTATAATTCAGATTAATGTATTAAAAAACAAAGTAATATTTCTTCCATATCCATGTTCATGAATATGATTTTAACTGCTATATGTGCAAACTTAGGATTTTGATTTCTAAATGCTATAATGACAATATTTATATATTTAAAAAATACTCTGATAAACGCATTTGAGTACTGCATAAGTATGGCATGATGTGTGAGGCATACAAAGCTAAGTGTTATAGACACATTAACTTTTTTCTATCTTATGCTTGCTTACTATACTAATACTAAAAATAATTTCAAGCTCACTCTTTTTTATCTTTAAAACAAAATATTTTAAACTATAAATTTAAATTTTTACTCATTTCCATTTATAGTTTTTACGAAGCAAGCAGATCCAAGTAACCATGACTATGTATACTATGGAATGTGTTAAAAATAACTAACACCCACTGAATTCACCAATGTTTACAGAATATATAAATAAAATGTCAGTTGTAATAAGCCTAAAATATTAAAATGATATATTTGTATATTTTATTTCACTATCTGTTCATGTGGGCTCCCCTTGTGGCTCAGCTGGTAGAGAATCTGCTTGCAAGCAGAAGGCCTGGATTCCATCCCTGGGTTGAGAAGATCCCCTGGAGAAGGGAAAGGCTACCCACTCCAGTATTCTGGCCTGGAGAATTCCATGGACTGTGTAGTCCATGTGGTTGCAAAGAGCTGGACATGTGGGTTGGTATAAGTTTCATACACACTTCAATTATATATTATTCAGATTCTAGTCTAGGCTTTGTTGTTGTCAGCCACTAAGTCATGTCAGACTCTTTATGATTCTTCATGGACTGCATGTAGCCCGCCAGGCTTCCCTGTCCTTCATTATTTCCCAGAGTTCGCTCAAACTTAGGTCTATTGAGTTGGTGTTGTTATCCAACCATCTTAACCTCTGTTGTCCTCTTCTCTTTCTGCCTTCAATCTTTCCAAGCATCATGGTCTTTTCCAATGAGTTGGCTCTTCACATTAGGTGGCCAAAGTATTGGAGCTTCAGCTTCATTATCAGTCCTTCCAATGAATATTTAGGGTTGATTTCCCTTATGATTGACTGATTTGATCTATGCCGGTATATTTTAATAAGGAAAAAAACACCTTATTACAATATATTTTTACCAAAATTATCCTTTAGAGATTTTGTCTGTGAACTAATTGTTTGGTTCACTGTTCTAGTTGGATTTACCGTAGAACTGTGATGAGGAAACAGAGTAAATATCCTAAAATTGTCCCTAAACAAATACCTATACCTTATCAATGTCCATACCTACAGCCAACAAACATATCTACTTGTAAGACATGGGTACTTTGAAAAGATGCATATTTTGGTGTTATGATTTATTATATCTATATTCTAAGACTGAAACAAATGAACAATAAGTTATCTAAAATTTAAAAATTTATGTAGTAATTTCCATGTCCTTATTGAATGGAATATTACCACTGCTGGTTTTTCAGTCTCCACCACTGAGTTTAAAGTTTTGAACTAAATATATTTTAACAGATTCATGCATAATTTGCATCCATAGATAATCTTAGACAACATTCTTGAAATATTCATTGAGGTTATTATCTAACAATTGTCATATTTCAATGTCACTTTGTCTGAAAAATCAGTTGTTTTTGTTTGCTTTTAAAAACCTGTACATCATTTTGCCTCATCTCCAAAATTTTAGTAACCCTAAGTATTAGCAAGAAACATTATTACTTTTCTAAGTAGCTAAAATGACTGTAGTTTATAAGCCTTAGATTCCCTTTCAACCAAACTGTCTGATGTTATCTTGGGAAAGCAGTTTAAGCATGGGTGTTAACAGTATCCTCTCCACACTCAAACTACCCAAGGACAAAACCAAACCATCCACCCTTGTGTTACTCAATGCATTAGTGGTCACTAAGCTGTTCACACTAATAGTACCTGCCTCGTAGCACTGTTGTAAAGATTAAATGGGTGATGTATGTCAAAATATTGCCTGGCACATAATAAATACAAATACGTCAGCTACTGTTTCTTTTGTTGTATCTGTGGTATGAAATGACATCACTGTCATACGTAGCAAATATGGGCTCAGCTTTTAGAAACTTGTCTCTTGTTTGAAATATGTCTGAAAGCTATGCACACTGAGTATATATGACTAATTTATAGCTATGTATATACATAATTAAGAAAGAAAACAAACCACACTCTCCACTTACCGCTGTATGGGTACTATTTATGCACAGTAGTCCACCTAAGTTTATGACAAATATGTTCCAAGACTCCCCTGTGGATGCCTGAAATCATAGAGAGTACCAAACCCTATAAATATATGTATGTGTGTGTTTTCTATACCTACATACTACATAAATTCAGTAACTTTGTTAATTCTTGTTTAAAAATTAGACAGTAAGGTATTAACAATAATAACTAATAATAAAATAGAACAATTATAACAACATGTTTTAAAGAAAGTTTTATGAACCGTTGTGTTTCTACCTCATCAACTTCTTTAGCTCTGAAACATGGCAGCAGACGCTTCCTTTGTAGATACAGCCTCTTAGGTAATTTATATATATTTATAGTCTAAACCTATTTGTGAATATGTGTAACCATCCCTTGTGTGGTTTAGTTACTAAGTTGTGTTCGACTCTTGCAAACCCATGGGCTATAGGCTGCTAGGCTCCTTTGTCCATGGGATTCTCCAGGCAAGAGTACTGAAGTGGGTTGCCATTTCCTCCTCCAGGGGATCTTCCCGACTCAGGAATCAAACCCAGGTCTCCCACATTGCAGGCAGATTCTTTACCGACTGAGCAATGAGGGAAGCCCATATGTGCATTAACCATCCTTTACATGCAGCAAACGGCTTAGTGTCACTCCATTTAGGAGATCCTTTTCTGAATCCTTCGTATTGGTTTCAGGCTTTCTGGTGCAACACATTACTGTCAATGTTTAGAACATGTTTTCCACCCTCAAAGATTAAAGACTTTTCCATCTCAACTCAGCACTTATCAAACACTGTGGCTCTAAGTTTGGCAGCTTGAGGTGCAGCAGCGAAACTAACATGAATTTCTTTTCCCTTCTTCACAATTCTAGGAGGAGAAGATTCATACTGTAGATCTTAGCAACTTCAGCATACAATGTTGTTTGTTTGTTTTTTTCTTTCCTTAGAGCTTCCTGGTGGCTCAGATGGTAAAGAATCTGCCTGCAATGCAGGAGTCCCAGGTTCAATCCTTGGGTAGGGAAGATCCCTGGAAAAGGGAACGGCTACCCACTCCAGTATTCTTGCTTAAAGAACTCTGAGGACGGAGGAGCCTGGCTGGCTGCAGACCATGGGATCACAAAGAATCAGACATGACTGAGTGACTTTCATTTTCGCTCTATCTTTTAAATTTAAAGGAAGCACTTCAAGGCTTCTCTTTGGCATATCTATATTGCCAGCCTCACTACTCTTATGCTTTGCAGCCATTATTAAAAAAAAAAAGACAGGTTATTTGAACACAAGCACTGTGATACCACAACACACAATAGTACATCTGATTACCCAAGAATATAGGAGTGGGTTGCCTTTCCCTTCTCCAGAGGATCTTCACGACCCAGGAATTCAACCGGGGTCTCCTGCATTGCAGGTGGATTCTTTACCAGCTGAGCAACCAGTAAAGCCCCTCTGATAATCCAGGCAGCTATTAAGTGACTAAAGGTTGGGATCAGCTGAGCAGAGATGATTCACATCCCAGGTGGCACCAAAACAGACAGTGTGAGATTTCATCACTCTCCAAGAATGGCAGGGAATTTAAAGTCTCCGAATTATTTGTTCCATGAATTTTCCATTTACTGTTCTCAGACCATAGTTGGCCATGGGTAACTGAATCTGTGGAAAGTAAAACCATGGATAAGAGGGTACTACCATGGAAGATGTGTCTGGTTTTCAGAAGGGTAAGCTGTATTCTCAGGGTATAAATTAGCCATGTATGGCAGAAAGTGAAGAGGAACTAAAAAGCCTCTTGATGAAAGTGAAAGTGGAGAGTGAAAAAGTTGGCTTAAAGCTCAACATTCAGAAAACGAAGATCATGGCATCCGGTCCCATCACTTCATGGGAAATATATGGGGAAACAGTGAAAACAGTGTCAGACTTTATTTTTTGGGGCTCCAAAAATCACTGCAGATGGTGACTGCATCCATGAAATTAAAAGACGCTTACTCCTTGGAAGGAAAGTTATGACCAACCTAGATAGCATATTCAAAAGCAGAGACATTACTTTGCCAACAAAGGTCTGTCTAGTCAAGGCTATGGTTTTTCCAGACTGTGAAGAAAGCTGAGTGCTGAAGAATTGATGCTTTTGAACTGTGGTGTTGGAGAAGACTCTTGAGAGTCCCTTCAACTGCAAGATCTAACCAGTCCATTCTAAACGAGATTAGCCCTGGGTGTTCTTTGGAAGGAATGATTCTAAAGCTGAAACTCATGTACTTTGGCCACCTTATGCGAAGAGTTGACTCATTGGAAAAGATTCTGATGATAGGAGGGATTGGGGGCAGGAGGAGAAGGGGACGACAGAGGATGAGATGGCTGGATGGCATCACCAACTTGATGGACATGAGTTTGAGTGAACTCCGGGAGTTAGTGATGGACAGGGAGGCCTGGTGTGCTGCAATTCATGGGGTCCCAAAGAGCTGGACATGACTGAGCAACTGAACTGAACTGAACTGAACTAAAGATTACTTAAAATTTTACAGTTTCAGTAAGGTTTGTAGTTGTTGTGTGTATGTAGAGTTTACTTGTATTATAGTATTCCTTTTACAGGCAAACATATTAGATACTTTAAAAGCTTTTTGTGCATTTATTCAAGTCAGTATTTGTATATTGACAGACTTTTAAAACCTTGAATTAGTTAATGGTTAACTTGCATCATATTTGTTATTTCTTTAATTAAAAAAACAGTCTTTGAACCTCTTTTTCATATCTGTCCTTCTTGTTTTGAATGATAATTGTTCATCATTTTATACCCAGTTTCACCATTTCTCAATATCCATCTAAAGGTGAACTTTTTAGTAGAGTCACTGGCTCCTTCATCTCATATACAGTGATGGAATCTACTGCACCTTCAGCATGTGGTCTGCACAACACAGAAGACAATATAAAAATTGGTCAGTAATATTCTGCAAAATTTATCTACCAGCATATGAGTAATACAAGTTTTTTGGTTGCCAACAATGAAAAGGAAAGAACTAAGACTCATTGGTTTAAGTACATGATCTGTCAAAAATGAATCATAGGCAATTAAATCTGATGCTTAGGGAAATGTCCTTTTAACATTTCTCAAAAAGCTGGATGTGTCCAAATTGGTTTTTTTTTTTTTTTACTTAAAAGACAACAATTTGGATTCTAAAGTACTAAGGCATCTTATAAATATGTATGGTATAAAAATGAATTTAACTTTTGTACATTTTAAAATGTTCATAACACTCAAATACAAACTACATTTCTCATGAGTTACCACAAACCATACTCATATTTACTACAACACATTGATAAAATACTGACAAATAAAGAAGCGGTTTCTATATTGCACATGTCTGAGCATATAAAATACACTTCTGGATATTGATAAGAAGGACAATATAAAAGCCACCTATCTTCAATTTGCTGCACCACTACTCAAAGGGACTAAGGTCAGCTTTTTTTTTTTTTTAAAGAAGATATAGAAAAATAAAAGATTAGAGTTGACTTAGCCCCTGTTTTTTAATCTAATATAACCTTGGCATTTCACAACTGAATCCAATACCCTTAACTTAGTGCATGTCAGAGATTAGGAAGGTGAAAAATGTTTGTTGAATAAAGTGGGTTGCTCTTCTCAGTAACACAAAGGTACTCGCTGGAAGATAAAAACAACACAGGTCTGTGGAATGCTAATCATTTTCAGGAAGGGTATATAAGACTACGATCAAATATTCTCTGATAATAACTAATTTGCGTATGTGGTTACTAGGACTATATTTAAAAACACACATATATACACAATATGTACTTAATTTCAAGGAGATTAAAATCTTTTTAAAAGTTTTCTGATCAAAGTTTAACCTCAACCAATATGCAATATATTTTACTACTTGAGCCAACTTCCAATTGTACTTAGTCACTGCTTTGAAAGACAGCAGTGAGCAGAATTTTTTTTTTTCTGAGTGTTGCATATCATATATATAATTTAAAAACTTTTTTCAAAAAGTATACTTGATTTACATCAACTTACATCTATGTAAGTTGACTTACATCATTAGTTTCTGCTGTACAGCAAAGTGAATCAGTTATATTACTCATATACCAACTCTTTCTTAGATTATTTTCCTAAATAGGTCAATTATAATTCTTTGCTTTTTTATTTCATTTCTGAAATGTATCTTCTCCATCATTTCAACTGTACTTCACCATAAGTACATATATGCATATATTTTCATCATATAATGTCTCTATCTACAGCTAATATTTATATCCATAGGCAGAGTTATTAATGTGATTTTATAAAAAGGGAAATATTATGTTATATCTCCATATGGAATTTTTACTCTATGATCAGTTTAAGAACAAATAGTTTTCAGCTTTAAAAAAATGTATTTTTTTGCATTCTTCTTAAATTTATACTATTGTTTTTTTAAAATTACTTATTTTGCTCTGCTGATTTATAATGTTTTATGGGCTTTAACAGGAAATTATCTCTAAGATTCCTTTTAAAAGTGATGAATATTAAGGAACAATCTCTTATTGATTCTTTAAAACAGATGTATGAAGCAACGCAGTCATTTTTCACCCCTTTCTACTTATTTATAGCAGATATGACAATCAGAAAAAAGCAGTTATAGAATACAAATGCATAGAAAAACCAGAGAAGAACACCAGGAAAAAAAAAAAAAAGTATATGTTGGGGCTATAAGTACAAAGAGACAGAAAAGGGGGAAGGGAGAGAGAGAGAAAGGGAGAGAAGGAGGAGGGTGAGAAGGAGAAAGGAGAGGAAATAAGAGAGAGAAGGGGAGAGACGGAGGGAGGGGTTTTTTTCTTAAATTCCATTTCTAACTAGTACAACTGCCTCCCTTCCATTATGAGGTTTTATCACTGACATGTGTTATGTGAAAATTGCTCAGCCGCGTCCAACTCTTTGCAAACCCATGGACTATACATACAGTCCATGGAATTCTCCAGGCCAGATATACTGGAGTGGGTAGCCTATCCCTTCTCCAGGGGATTTTCCTGACCCAGGAATCGAATGGAGGTCCCCCGCATTGCAGGCAGATTCTTTACCAACTGAGCTCTCAGGGAAGCCCAGTCCTTCACTTTTCTTACCACTTTTAAGTGTTATAGAATATAAAAAAAAAAGTTAAATGTGATTACACAATACATAACTATCTTTCTAAATTGTACTAATGATTATATGAAATTATATGTCCAACATATAAAATTAGAATTTGTATAATATTTCATACCAGTAAATTATCTCAAAGAGGAAAATCTCATGTTCTTAGCATTTTCATATGAAAAAGTTATAATAACATATTTATCTCAATCACATGTGAAAAAAATTAGATTGAATAACAAACTTACAGTATTCAGATATCTTCAGGGATAAATGGATATGGAGAATTTGGTTTGCAACAAAGCTATCTAACTTGGATATAAGTTTAAAATACTGATTTGTAAAAGAAAGTAAATCATACATGATATTTTACATGTTTCAATGCCATTCTCCCAAATCTTCCCACCATCTCCCTCTCTCACAGAGTCCATAAGACTGTTCTATACATCAGTGTCTCTTTTGCTGTCTCATACACAGGGTTGTTACCATCTTTCTAAATTCCATATATATGCGTTAGTATACTGTATTGGTGTTTTTCTTTCTGGCTTACTTCACTCTGTATAATAGGCTCCAGTTTCATCCACCTCATTAGAACGGATTCAAATGTATTCTTTTTAATGGCTGAGTAGTACTCCATTGTGTATATGTACCACAGCTTTCTTATCCATTCATCTGCTGATGGACATCTAGGTTGCTTCCATGTCCTGGCTATTATAAACAGTGCTGTGATGAACATTGGGGTACACGTGGCTCTTTCCCTTCTGGTTTCCTCAGTGTGTATGCCCAGCAATGGGATTGCTGGATCATAAGGCAGTTCTATTTCCAGTGTTTTAAGGAATCTCCACACTGTTCTCCATAGTGGCTGTACTAGTTTGCATTCCCACCAACAGTGGAAGACGGTTCCCTTTTCTCCACACCCTCTCCAGCATTTATTACTTGTAGACTTTTGGATCACAGCCATTCTGACTGGTGTGAAATGGTACCTCATAGTGGTTTTGATTTGCATTTCTCTGATAATGAGTGATGTTGAGCATCTTTTCATGTGTTTGTTAGCCATCTGTATATCTTCTTTGGAGAAATGTCTATTTAGTTCTTTGGCCCATTTTTTGATTGGGTCATTTATTTTTCTGGAGTTGAGCTGTAGGAGTTGCTTGTATATTCTCGAGATTAGTTGTTTGTCAGTTGCTTCATTTGCTATTATCTTCTCCCATTCTGAAGGCTGTCTTTTCACCTTGCTAATAGTTTCCTTTGTTGTGCAGAAGCTTTTAAGGTTAATTAGGTCCCATTTGTTTATTTTTGCTTGTATTTCCAATATTCTGGGAGGTGGGTCATAGAGGATCCTGCTGTGATGTATGTCGGAGAGTGTTTTGACTATGTTCTCCTCTAGGAGTTTTATAGTTGCCAGTCCAGGTTCGATGCAGGATACTGGATGCTTGGGGCTGGTGCACTGGGACAACCCAGAGGGATGGAATGGGGAGGGAGGAGGGAGGAAGGTTCAGGATGGGGAACACATGTATACCTGTGGCGGATTCATTTTGATATTTGGCAAAACTAATACAATTATGTAAAGTTTAAAAATAAAATTAAATTAAAAAAAAATCAAAACAAGATATTGTTTTACAACCACATAGAATGGCTAAAATTTTAAAAAACTAACATAAAGCAAGAATGTGAAGCACCTAGAACTCAATTGTTGGTGCACTATAAAATTTTATAAAAACTATGAAAAACTGTTTTATACAGTTTTTTATACACTTAAAGGTACATCTACTCCCATGACTCAACAATTCCACTTCTAGGTAGGAAATGACATTTTATATTCATACACACACAAAATGTGTACAAATATGTTCCTGGGCCATCCTGGTGGCTCAGATGGTAAAGAATCCGCCTGCAATGCAGGAGAACTGTGTTTGACCCCTGAGTCGGGAAGATGCCCCAGAGAAGGGAATGGCGGCTACCCACTCCAGTATTCTTGCCTGAAGAATTCCACGGACAGAGGATCCTGTCAGTCTACAGTCCATGAGGTCATGAAGATTCGGACACAACTGAGCAACTAACACTTCACTTTCACAAAAGTGTTCCTAGTAGCCTTAATCGTAATGGTCAAAAGTTGGAAGCAACCCACGTGAGCATCAACAGAACAGAAATAAGTCCTTAAAAAATGTGTTGAATGAGAAAAGCCAGACTCAAATGGATCATGGTGTTTTATTTCATTTATATGAAGTCTACAAAGAGAAAAATTAATCGATGGTAATAAAAATTGCATCATGTTTTCAGCTGTGGCAAAAAAAAAAAAGAAAGTAAATCAAATACACTTCTCTTTTTTATTAATTATAATTCACTGTATATTCACTTACTCAAGACTTACACTTAAAAATGTGAACTCTTACTTGATACTTGAAGAAACTATAGTTTAAACTTAAAGTGTACTAATGTTACTATGTTTATGTTTTTGAAGAGAATATTTTTACCAATATATATTAAATTTTCTATAGATGCAGTCAGACCAGAGGGAAGATGGGTGAGAATATAGGTAAAGCAAGATCAGCCATGCATGGATAGTTTTTGAAGCCAGGTGATTCATATATGAGGTTTTATTATATGTTTTTCTAGCTACTTTTATATATTTTTGACTTTTTATAATTAAAAAATTAAGCTGTTTAATTGTTTTTAATTCCAAGTTATTTTGAAGCATATTGTGTAAGAAGTAGAAAGCAATCTCATCCTGACTTTTTTTTTTTTTTTTAATCCTGGGGATTGTGTTACTAATTGCCTGGATCCATACCTGCCTAGTGGAATGGATCTTCCATTAAAGTTCTCAATCAATTTTGATGTGACAGTTCTTCCATCAAAAAAAGAGGTAAAAATTATTCTATAAACTGGAACTGGAAGGAACTGTAGGTAGCAGGGATATAAACTTGTGCCCACACAGGAATCAAGCATATCTGGTCACAAAGGATGGAATGCAGGTCCATCCTGTAAGTAATAAATTTTCAAGAATAATTTAAATGCTATTGTATCAGTCAGCTTTGGCTGCCATAACAAAATACCATAAACTTGGTGGCTTAAGCCGCAGAAGTACATTTGTTCATAGTTCTGGAATTTGGAAGTCTGAGTGTTAGGTTCTGAGGAGGATTCGCTTTCTGACTTGTCAACAGCAACCTTCTCCTTGTGCCCTTGGAGAGGGCAGACAAGGCTCTCTCCATTGCCACTCTAACCAACCCGCCCCCCCTCCCTTTCTTCCTCTTCTTAGGGAGCTGACTAATATCATCATGAAGGTTCAGCGCTTAGGATCTCATCTAACCCTAATCAGCCCTCAAAGTCTCCACATTCAGATATTGCATTAGGACTTCAACATATGAATTTGAAGGGAATACGTTCAGTCCATAGTGCTGTTCTAGCTTTAAAAGGGAGCAGGAGTTTGAAAGTATTTTCTGCGAGGAACACAACATATTGTGTATCTTAGGAGTGTTCTCAGGATCTGTTTTCTCAACTCAGATCAGAGCCAAAAGTTTGTTGGCATAAGTGTAAGAGCTTCTACAAAATAATAAGAGACCAAGGAAAACCAACATATCTTCTAAAATGGCAAAATAAAGATAGACAGTGATAAATTTTCTGTACTTCTGCTTAAAATTCAGTATGTGTTTAGTCACTTCAGTCATGTCTGACTCTGTGGGACCCCATGGACTGTAGCCCGCCCGGCTCCTCTGGCCAGGGGATTCTCCAGGCAAGAATACTGGAGTGGGCTGCCATTTCCATTTCCAAAATTCAGTATGTGTTGACTAAAATCAGAGCTCTGTTGCAGCTTGGACAGTTAGATATTCCACAGCTTATAACCTTGGCAAGACATCTTTCCCACAGACTGCTCCAATATTAGAGGCAGAATCTGCTTAAAAACACCAAGGGAACTAGGAGTTGCAACTGGAAATTTGTTCATGAGATTCACAAGGGTGGATGTCTCGTCCACAAGGATGGAGGAAGACTGAGATCATATTCGATAGATACTCCCAGCCACTAAATGAGCCTTTGGAGCAGGGCTACAATTCTTGAATTGCATAGCTGGAGGCATAGTACCAGGGTTGTCATGTACCCCTGTGATTGTGATCACTAGTACAAATGCCTGTTTAGCTCTGGGAGAATTCTGTTACATGCAGAGTATGAAGTGCAGAAAAAAGAAATAAATCACAAGCTGGCTATACTAATGCAAATTAAACATACACAAAACACTTTAAACATATTTTATATATTGAATACAGTACATGTCACTGGTGTATCCTCACAAAGAGCATCACATAAAATATTTAAAAATAAAATTGTGATAAAATATTAATAGACAGAATATCCAGGTTATATGCCATCTCTTATGTGCCCAACCCCATCATCTCCTTCAGCCTCTCCTCAGGACAAGAATTGAGCTTGGCCATGGGCAACCTGACATCTATTAAGGCAGAAGCTACAACAATACTAACACCCATGTTTAGATCAGTTATAACCATGAAGTCTATGGTTTCCCCAGCAATGGCCAGACAGAGCCAGTTAACACAGTGTAGACATGTAGGGGTATTGAGCTCTATACATTAATTTTGAACAATGAAAGACAGGTGAACTGAGAGAAGGGCAAGATAAACTTTGACCTTCCTTTTTTCTCACCCTGATAGACAATTCTGGGCTTCCTTGGTGGTTTAGATGGTAAAGAATCTGCCTGCAATGTGGGAGACCTGTGTTCAATCCCCGGAGGAGATATATCTGGAGAATCCCCATGGACAGAGAAGCCTGGTGGGCTACAGTGCAGGGGGTCACAGAACTGGACATGACTGAGCGACTAAGCACAGCACAGCACAATATACAATTCCAGACACAGTAATTCCATGTACCCTCTTCAGAGAAGCATTTTTGCCTGTATTCCCTTGTGAATTTGTGGTCAGCATGGTTATCCACAAACTTCCAGTTCTTTCTCTCCTTCCCTAGAGCAGCCCTCATACGGTTCTCTCAGTCATGTTGCCCTAGTAATACAGCAACCCTCCCACCACCCCTCTACCCTCCAAAAAAATCTACAAAAGATTAACCATATAAGCTGAATTTTCAAAAAAAAAAAAAATTGGACTAAGACCATTGGTTACAACACTGGTCGTATAATTAAACTTCCAGAATGAGAATTCAGACTTGCATTCTCAGTGATCTGACATCAATGCAGATACAATATTTTTGTGGATAATTAGGGTGAGTAATAATGCTTAGCATGCACAGGTATCATACTTACTAAGGCTTTCAGAAGTGTTTAATTAGGAAAAAACTAGGAAGGAAGGTGAAGAATAGGAAGGTAACTGCTGCACTTGATTAGTATAGAGGTGATGATGATTATAAGAAATTTTATGTGAGATGTCTGCTTTGGCCAAACATGAGGACTTTGCATGCATGTACACATACATGTAGGCTCAGGACTAACTGATCCTAACCTTAAGCATGCTGTGAAAAACCTCAGAAATTCTCAGGCCATATTAGAAGCCATTCTTAAATATTTCAGCTACAAGGAAGAGTGTTGAAAATCAAGTCAACTGAAAGGTTATAAAGTTGTAAATGCTACAACCAACAGCAAATATGCAGCCTTGATACATCTTGACCCTTACAAAGAAAAGTGGGGTCCTGAGATTTATGGGGATAGATGTGTGAATGAGAATAAAATATGTTGAAAATCTATGCTTTCCTGAACAATGCTGGATAGAAGAAGGAGCCCCTTTCTGTTTTGCTAAGAATGGCCTCATTCAATGATCTGGTCTCTAGCAAGTGCCTCCAAAGGTGATGCTGTTCTCCTCCATAGTTACCACTGGTGTATGTTAGCCTCCAGATTTAGATTTTTTCTTTTATGTGAGCCATTTTTAAAGTCTTTATTGAATTTTATATAATACTGCTTCTGTTTTATGTTTTGATTTTTGGGTGGTGATGGATGTAGCATCTTAGCTCCCCATGCAGGAACTGAATCCACACGCCTTGCACTGGAAAGTAAAGTCTTAACCACTGGAGTTCCAGGAAAGTCCTGAGCCTCCAGATTTTAAAGGGTCAGATCTCTGCCAGATCAAGTGAGAATGTAGAAGCCCTGCTTACAAAAAGAAAATTGTCTACAAACCATGAAATTTCAGGAACCAGTTAACAGTGGCAAACAAAAGAGGATCTGGAGAGTTTAGCCTGGAGTAACAGGATGTTAAATAACAAGGCTGAGGTTCAACTTGCTGTACACTTAGGGACATACGGCAGAAAACTGGATGGTACTCTAGGTATCCAGGAAGGATACGGATACTGACCAATGACTCCGGAAAGGTCCAGCAAGAAGTGGAAGATTCCTAAGGTCCTGCATCAAAGCCAAACATTACAAGAGTGAGTTTTCTAGGGAACAGAGAGTAAGACATACTTTGCACATGACTTTTGTTTTCTCTGGATTAAATTAACCACTCTGGCATTGCCTTTCACAACCATCAGTCTTATTGTAAGACTTCTGCAGCCAAACCTTCAACAAAATTTTTGGGAAGTTCATTAACTCCAGTTACAATTATTTAATAATGTATTTTATAATATATTGATAATATCTATGCCTCAGCCAAGTAAATTATTTGAGTCTTTAGATAAATGTGATACATTAATAAAATTAGTTTGAGTCAGAACCTTGCTTGCTGACTTTCAACTTAGAGCATGTGATGCTATCATAATGATCACATTGTACCTAAGTTAAAAAAAAAAGAATGTCTCTTCAGAAACTCTCTTACTCATTCATTCACATTTGTGAACATATGACTTACTAGATGTCTGCACAGACCAAAGCCTTAATATTTGGGAAGAGGTAGAAGGCGGACCTCGTTACTTCCATTTGGAAGAACTCAACAGTGCATACTGCCAAGGTGCACAGTTCCCACTTAAATAACACGAAAATATTTCATCCTAGAGCTACACAATGATCCCTGCAATCTTGGATATTAACACTTGTAACATGTCAAAAGAAGTCAAAGTGTTAGTTGTTATGTTCTACTCTTTGCAACCCATGGACTATCATCCACCAGGCTCCTCTCTCCATGGGATTCTCCAGGCAACTGGAGTGGGTAGCCACTCCCTTCTCCAGGGGATCTTCCCATCCCAAGAACCTGGGTCTCCTGCATTGCAGGCAGATTGTTTACCATCAGAGCCATCAGGGAAGCCCATCAAACATACAATAAAGAAGTGAGATGACTTTAGAGAATGACCAGCTTGATGAAGAAGACCATTAAAAAGCCAATGGAAGACTAGTGAGTATGTGGAAAGAAGTGTGCTTTATCTAGAGAAAACATGCTGTGATCTAGTTCAGCTCATTTGAGAAGATCTAGCCATAGGGAAATCTAGGGAAGAGCATTGTGAACATAACTAATTTCCAGTGTAAAGTTTAGGATAAGTTTGGAAGGTCTGGAGATAAAAAAAAAAAAAAAAAAAAAAAATTAATGCTATTGAAGATTGGGAACCAGGTGACAGTATTGCCACATGAGGACAGAGAAGTAGTAAGGCCTTATATGTCACAGAAGGGATCTGACTTTTATTTCAATTGTGTGAAAAATCATTGATGTATTTAAAGCATGTTACTGACACGATCTGATCTGTACTATAAAATGTTACCCTGCATTCAATGAGGAGAGGAAACTGTGAGGAGTGTAAGGAATGATAGTGCTCAGGAAGCCTGACTCATAGGTCTCAATTCTGAGCAACTGGCTGATTAAAATCATTAAATGAGGTCAAAATGGCTGAAGAGAGACAGAAAAGGCAAGGATTTGGTTCTCATTTTAGAGCCTCGAAGTAATGTAGCCCTGCCGACACTTTGATTTTAGCTCAGTGAGATATCAGACTTCTTATGTGAAGTTTAAGATAATACATTTGCTTTAAGTCACTATTTTTTATTGAGGTGTAACTGACATGGGCTTCCCTGGGTGGCCCAGTCAGTAAAGAATCCACCAGCAATGCAGAAGACCTGGGTTTGATCCCTGGGTTGGGAAGATCCCCTGGAGGAGGGCATGGCAACCCACTCCAGTATTCTTGCCTAGAGAATCCTCATGAAAAGAGGAGCCTGGCAGACTGCAGTCTATGGGGTCACAAAGAGTCAGACACGACTGAGTGAGCATCCACCTCCCCCTGACTAAAGCATTGCATTAGTTTCAGTTGTACAATATAATGATTTGATAGTTAAGTCACTGATTTGGGGTAGCTTGTTAGAGCAACAATAGAAAACTATTACAGTCATGCTATCCAAAATTACAATGTTCCCATAAAACTTTGTATTCATTAAAAAAATTAAAAAAGCTTTTTCATAGCACTTGTAATAATCTGAGGCTATTTCACTTGTTCATTTAATTTATTACCTGTCTTTTATCACTAGATTATATGTTAAATATGGCAGGAATTCCTGTGTCTCTCCTTTTATTTTTTTTTCAACTTTACTACAATAATCTTGAAGATTATTTAGTACATGAAAGGGAAAGGGAAAGGGAAGTCACTCAGTTGTGTCTGACTCTTAGCGACCCTATGGACTGCAGCCCACCAGGCTCCTCCACCCATGGGATTTTCCAGGCAAAAGTACCGGAGTGGGTTGCCATGCCCTTCTCCAGGGATCTTCTTGACCCGGGATCAAACTCAGGTCTCCTGCATTGCAGGCAGATTCTTTACCATTCGGGCCTACAGTATTCATTTTAGCTAACTGCTAACTGCTTTAGCTAACTGCTAACCCTAACTGCATTTAGTACATAGGAGCTCCTAAATTAAAACTGTTTTAAATAACTTATAAATTAACAACTTGAATCAGGTTTTCACTCACCTAAGTAAAACTATTCCAGCTCTGGCATCACCAAGGTGGAAAGTTAATGAAGACATTCACATGTTTCTTGACTGGGCCGAAGTCAAAACTCATACCAGAGAAACACATTATTGTTACCAAAACACTGTTTTATCACCATCTTCCATTACACTGTATTCATCTAGAATTTTTCCTTTTATTTATTAAACATATTTGAATATAATATCCATAAGGTCACAATTTAGACCTTCATTTGTTTCTGAAGTGTTAGTCACTCGGTAGTGTCTGATGCTTCGTGACTCCATGGACTGTAGCCTGCCAGGCTCCCCCGTTCATGGAATTCCCCAGGCAAGAATACTATAGTGGAACAAAATAGAAAGCCCAGAGATAAATCCTCGCACATATGGACACCTTATCCTTGACAAAGGAGGCAAGAATATACAATGGATTAAAGACAATCTCTTTAACAAGTGGTGCTGGGAAAACTGGTCAACCACTTGTAAAAGAATGAAACTAGAACACTTTCTAACACCATACACAAAAATAAACTCAAAATGGATTAAAGATCTAAATGTAAGACCAGAAACTATAAAACTCCTAGAGGAGAGCACAGGCAAAACACTCTCCGACATACATCACTGCAGGATCCTCTATGACCCACCTCTCAGAATATTGGAAATAAAAGCAAAAATAAACAAATGGGACCTAATTAACCTTAAAAGCTTCTGCACATCAAAGGAAACTATAAGCAAGGTGAAAAGACAGCCTTCAGAATGGGAGAAGATAATAGCAAATGAAGCAACTGACAAACAACTAATCTCAAAAATATACAAGCAACCCCTCCAGCTCAACTCCAGAAAAATAAATGACCCAATCAAAAAATGGGCCAAAGAACTAGATAGACATTTCTCCAAAGAAGACATACAGATGGCTAACAAACACATGAAAAGATGCTCAACATCACTCCTTATCAGAGAAATGCAAATCAAAACCACTATGAGGTACCATTTCACACCAGTCAGAATGGCTGCAATCCAAAAGTCTACAAGCTAAAAATGCTGGAGAGGGTGTGGAGAAAAGGGAACCCTCTTACACTGTTGGTGGGAATGCAAACTAGTACAGCCACTATGGAGAACAGTGTGGAGATTCCTTAAAAAAACTGGAAATAGAACTGCCTTATGATCCAGCAATCCCACTGCTGGGCATACACACTGAGGAAACCAGAAGGGAAAGAGAATTGTATGTGTACCCCAATATTCATCGCAGCACTGTTTATAATAGCCAGGACATGGAAGCAACCTAGATGTCCATCAGCAGATGAATGGCTAAGAAAGCTGTGGTACATATACACAATGGAATATTACTCAGCCATTAAAAAGAATACATTTGAATCAGTTCTAATGAGGTGGATGAAACTGGAGCCTATTATACAGAGTGAAGTAAGCCAGAAAGAAAAACACCAATACAGTATACTAACGCATATATATGGAATTTAGAAAGATGGTAACAATAACCCGTATACAAGACAGCAAAAGAGACACTGATGTATAGAACAGTCTTTTGGACTCTGTGGGAGAGGGAGAGGGTGGGATGATTTTCTAGAATGGCATTGAAACATGTATAATATCATATATGAAACGAGTCACCAATCCAGGTTCAATGCACGATACTGGATGCTTGGGGCTGGTGCACTGGGACGACCCAGAAGGATGGTGTGGGGAGGGAGGAGGGAGGAGGGTTCAGGATGGGGAACACATGTATACCTGTGGCGAATTCATTTCGATATTTGGCAAAACCAATACAATATTGTAAAGCTTAAAAAAAATAAAAATAAATAAATAAAAATTAAATTAAAAAAAAGAAAAAAAACAAGAATACTATAGTGGGTTGCCATGGCCTTCTCCAGGGATCTTCTTGACCCAGGATCAAACTCAGGTCTCCTGCATTGCATGCAGATTCTTTACCATTTGGGCCTACAGTATTCATTTTAGCTAACTGCTAACTGCATCAATTCCCAGTTTAACAATACTACCTACACACTAACCACTAAACATACCTCTGCAGTACTCCAGCCTGGGGAATCCCAGGGACGGAGTAGCCTGGTGGGCTGCCGTCTATGGGGTCACACACAGTCGGACAAGACTGAAGTGACTTAGCAGCAGCAGCAGCTGAGAGACCTGTTTTCTGATCTCCAGACCACTGTTCAAATGTTTCCTAAACATTCCTTTGGTGCCACAAATGCATGTTAAAAGGCTTTTGTCCACTGTGGACAGGAGAGTCTGGACACGATTCTATCTTGCTAGTCAGATGGAGAGAGTGTTTTTACATTATTTAGTCCAAAATTTGTAAACCAATGAAGTCCTGGAGTCAATGAAGGCATTTTACACTTGCACTATACTCAGATAATTTTCATAGAAAATGAAAACCTTGTGCTGTGCTACAGGCAGGGCTTCCCATGTGATTCAATAGTAAAGAATCTGCCTGCCAATACAGGAGACTCAGGAGATGCCCGTTTGATCCCTGATTCGAAAAGATCCCCTGCAGAAGGGAATGGCAACCCACTCCAGTATTCTTACCTGGTGAATTCCATGGACAGAAGAGCCCAGTGGACTACAGTCCATGGGGTCGCAAAAAGTCAGACACAACTGAGTGACTAACACACATGCATGATCACATGTGCTCAAGTCAACTGGGTTTAACACCAGTCTGATAAGAGAGTAAAAAAGGCATCCCTTTCTCCAAACACACTTTCCTCTCAAACATGCAGACCAGAGAACATTTTACCATTCTCGCTCTCAGCATATTCACTGTTAATGGAGATTAAGAGAAAGGAAAGAAGTTTCTGCTCAACTAATCTCTTCCATGTGAGGCATAGACATTTATTGAAACTGCCAGTTGAGGTGATTTTTCTCCTTGGCTGTCAGATCTCTTTCCTTGGCTTTACATCCTTGGGTTAAATGACCATTAGTTCTTTGGAGGCAACCTGTCGTTAATGTCAGATTATGCAGTGAATTACTAGCTCAGGCACCTTGCTGGTGGATATCTCGCAGTACTAGACTCATTTAGAGGAGGAATTAACAGCACTCCTTAATGTAAAGGAAGAAATGGCACAGAAAGAAAAACAACACTGAAATACAATAAAACAGTTATAAATTAGAAAACACATTAGATACTATAGCCTATCTCCTGCTTCTCAGTTTTGGATGAGATGACTGAAACTTAAATTGGTAAACTATTTTCTTTAGGAGACATTGTTTGATAAGTATAATTTCAATTAAAGTTTCTTTTCTTTTTTTTTTTTTAGTGAAATGATCCCTCAGTATTTTGGAGCACTGAGGAAAGAACTCACTTCTACACGAGTATGTGAATGCTGGGGTTGTAATAACAATCATAACACTTATTAAGCACACTGTGCCAGGCTTGGTGCTCTACACTCTCTCTGTTTGATCTTATTTAAACTTTGTAAAATGAAAACAACAGATGCATTCATATTACTCTTTCAGAGATGAGAAAAAAGGAGGCACAAAGAGATGAAATAACTTTTTAAGGATTGTACCACAGTTAATGATTGAGATATGTCCTGGAAGTAGGGAAACAGTCTCAAAAAGGGCAGGTCATGTGGGCGCTATTTTCATTGGAGCTGTTCTGTTCTTTACTGGAATTTCAAGAGGAGATGCAGAGACTTTACTTCAGTATCTTCACCTTTCAAAGTGAGTCATAAATACCTATAACCCAGACTTTTCCTCTGGGGATAATTAAGGGTTGTATCAATGCATACTTGCCTGTCTGAGAATGCAAGCAATAATTCTAGAGGGGAAATGACAGGTTTAGGAGAAGTATGAGTGTGTGTCTGTGTGTGTACTGGGGTGTGTATCTTGGACCTAGTAGGAAGTACGCAGGCTTTTCCTACCATCTCCTGTGAGGGAGCTTTGCTTTCTCCGTATTAAGACATGTCTGGAAGTGTGGCCGTGTTTCCTCTTTACCCTCCTTGACACAACATGGCAGGTCACATAGAGCCTAATAAACAGAACAAACCTCCTTCTACTGCAAGGTGACTCAGGAGAGGGAGGCCTTAACAACATCTGTCTCCCCTCATTTAAAATCCTCTTACCTGAAGCTTGGCCAGTGCAAAGTAAAAATCTGAGACTGAAATTCTCAGGTGAGATGATAGCAACTGGGATATTATAACCAAGAGTAACCAGAAGACTGTAAAATCGGTTAAGGTGACAGTGAAACACTGTTCATCATGTTGTGATTCACAAAACAATAGTGAGTGGTAAAGAGACCAGCAGATGAAGCCAGAATGTAAATAAATATGTTGTTTTATTTTTAATATTTTGGTTAATGTAAAATATTAAAATGATAAAAATAAAATCAGTACAACAGGCATTAATGGCAAGAAAAAATAGTTATGCCCATACTTCTGCATAATAGAACTCTCCAGAGGTTATTACGTACACTGGTTTATCCTGTGCAATTCGGGTGGTTACTTTAATGCTTTTACATATAATGCATGTGTTTAGTGTACAAGTATATTTATAAATATATGTGTGCATCTGTGTGCTTGTGTGTATAATGTGACAGAACCTTTAAAGAAAAGATATATATATTTGAATGGGAGCCACAGTGTAGAAAACCAGCAACTTGAAAATATTAAAATACATTGTCAATTATTTTCAATTTGGATCTCCTAGATTAAGTCTCTTTTTATACATATTTTATTATTTCTATACATTTAAAAATATTATACCGAATCTGTTTTTCAACAAAATCTATTATATTCTAATTTGGGGAATTATGCTTTAATATTTCTAAAGCCATCTCTTCTTACATTGCTCTGTTTTCCTATGTTAGGTATTTAGAATAGGAAAAAGGAGTCCAGAATGGCAGTGGCTAAAAGAAAAGGAAGGAAAAAGCCCATGAAAATAGAACAAAGGAAGGTCTGAGACAGAAGTGAGGATCTCAGGTAAAGCAAACAGCACTCCTGGCTTGCCCAACTACATAGGGCAGGCCCAGCGGGAGGAAAAAACATATAAAAAGAGGAGACAAAGGGCCAGGGCTTTCTATCCCACGCATGTGCATGCACGTAGTCTCTCTTTTTCTTTCTCTCTCTCTCTCCTCTTCGTGTCTTTTGGGTCAGCATGCCCCACGCCTAGAGTATGTATTTTCCTTTATTTTCTAAATAAGACTGATCTGTCCGAGAACTATAACACGGACTGTACGAGAGTTGTGACACGTCTGTAGCTTCAAATTTTTGTTGTGACAAGACAGAACCGAGGCAATTGCACTCCCCTAACACATACACATTCAGAAAACAAAGATCATGGCATCTGGTCCCATCACTTCATGGGAAATACATGGAGAAACAGTAGAAACAGTGTCAGACTTTATTTTTGGGGGCTCTAAAATCACTGAAGATGGTGACTGCAGCCATGAAATTAAAAGACGCTTACTCCTCGGAAGGAAAGTTATGACCAACCTAGATAGCATATTGAAAAGCAGAGACATTACTTTGCCAACAAAGGTCTGTCTAGTCAAGGCTATGGTTTCTCCTCTGGTCATGTATGGATGTGAGAGTTGGACTGTGAAGAAGGCTGAGTGCTGAAGAATTGATGCTTTTGAACTGTGGTATTGGAGAAGACTCTTGAGAGTCCCCTGGACTGCAAGGAGATCCAACCAGTCCATTCTGAAGGAGATCAGCCCTGGGATTTCTTTAGAAGGAATGATGCTAAAGCTGAAACTCCAGTACTTAGGCCACCTCATGTGAAGAGTTGACTCATTGGAAAAGACTCTGATGCTGGCAGGGATTGGGGCAGGAGGAGAAGAGGACAACAGAGGATGAGATGGCTGGATGGCATCACTGACTCGATGGATGTGAGTCTGAGTGAATTCTGGGAGTTGGTGATGGACAGGGAGGCCCGGCGTGATGCGATTCATGGGGTCGCAAAGAGTCGGACATGACTGAGCGACTGAACTGAACTGAACTGAACACATAAAATTATTTTCACTATGAATATAAGTTCAGTTCAGTCTCTCAGTCATGTCTAACTCTTTGCGACCTTGTGGACTGCAGCATGTCAGGATTCCGTGTCCATCACCAACTCCCCAAGCTTGCTCAAACTTATGTCCATTAAGTCAGTGATGCCATCCAACCGTCTCATCCTCTGTGTTCCCCTTCTCCTCCCACCTTCAAAATTTCATAGCAGCAGGGTCTTTTCCAATGAGTCAGTTCTTCACATCAGGTGGCCAAAATATTGGAGCTTTAGCTTCAGCGTTAGTCCTTACACTGAATATTCAGAATTGACTGGTTTGAGCTCCTTGCAGTCCAAAGGATTCTTAAGAGTCTTCTCCAACACCACAGTTCAAAAGCATCAATAAATATGAATATAAGCTTATTGTGAATTTTAATATTTGACATTTTGAATTGAAACAACTTCATACTCATCAATACCTACTTTTTATTTTAAGCCAATATTTTTCCCTTTTTAATATATTTTGCTTTTAATTTCTATATTTTTTCATATAGCTGATAAATGTTTTGTCTTTTCATGGATATGCCTTTGATAAGTACTTGCACCTAGTAAGCAGTAAACAAGGAGTCCTTTAATATTATTATGTTTCTTGCAATAATAAGAAAAGCTTGGTTACATCAAGATTTTTCTTTACAGTGAGCATGAGATGAACTAACTTATGTATTAGGGATTATCCAAAGTCAGAATAAGGAAGCTTATTCTTGAGTCAACTTCATCCATACTAACTGCCCATTATTTCCCTGGAGAGATTATATAATGCATCAGAAAAGAATCCTACATTTTTTTCCCCCTTGTGGCAGGCAAATTCCTAGCTGCCCTGAAATCTCTAAATAAAGTCAGGGGTGGGAAGTGTGAATGCATAATATACTGTTATGTAAATGACATTAAAGGCTTCTGTTAGAACTTCTGATTTCTGCCTCCACCTCTCACTCCTTCCCTCTGATATACCTGCTCTCTCCAAGTCCAGAGCCCCTTTAGTTTCAAAAGCAGCTCAGCTTCTTTGTTCTTCTCAGCATCTTCCTCCATGTGTGTATAGGCTGTGGCTTTCTCTGCTTTGCTTCATCAATAAATAGTCTACCATCCACTTTTCAAATTCTAGAAGTTGATTAAAATTTCCCATACACTGAGATGCTCCTGTAAATGCTAAGAAATCATGCTTATTAATTACTAGTGTATTTATTTAATATGATTGGGAAATAAAAATGATATGAAAGCATGAATTTAGACTTTCATTTTACTGTGAAATCCACTCTAAGAATATATATTACTTTAAATTTCTATGATTATATTTCTATTTCTTATGGCTTTCAACCCTGGGCAGTAGAGTCCCAGAAAGATCATCTCTCTAAATCTCACAGAAAAAGAAAAATGGTAGTAACAGTAGTAGTTAGATGGGCTAACTTCAAAATTGTAACGATTTTGAACCCATTGAAGTAAAAAGGTCACCAAACAACCAACTGGTATGGGATCTTTGAGAGATGATGTATACACTGAAAGAAGAAAAGTAGAGACCAGTCATTTGGTGAAGATGCAAAGCTAAGAGTGTAGTTAGAATAGTTGTAAACTGACGAAAGCTGAGTGTACTCACAGAAAAGACTGGGGGAAAAAAAATCCCAAGAGGCATTCACATGATGGATCTAGACCTGGGCCAGTAGAAAACCACTGTGCAGGAAGGGCAAGAAACTCCAGCAGGATCCTCTTCACTCTTCACTAATGAAGAAAAACCTTACTCTCTGGGAATGAAAGGAAAGCAACTAAGAACTGCAGTCCCCATGGCATTGGTGAATTCCACTGACAGAAGAGATCAGGATTGAACAACAAACCAAAACTATTTCTTAGGAAGGAGCCCACAACTAAATCAGACAAGGTGCAACAGGTCTCAAAGTAGCTATAACCTCAGACCAAGAAACATGATTTCAGGTCAACATTGAGAGTTAATTAGAACATCAGAGAATGCACTTCTAAGACCACACCCATACCATTATGGTATAGGCTTCCCTTGTAGCTCAGTCAGTAAAGAATCTGCCTGCAGTGCAGCAGACCTGGTTCGATCCCTGGGTTGGGAAGAATCCCTGGAGAAGGAAATGGCAACCCACTCCAGTATCCTTGCCTGGAAAATCTCATGGACAGAGGAGCCTTGTGGGTTGCAATCCATGGGGTTGCAAAGAGCCAGGCACAACTGAGCAACTAACATTAAGTACAGAAGTTTCAAATAATAAGTACAGAATACTGAGAAACAGGAAAAGAGAAAGAGCATGCAGAGACTCTGAGGTATGCCACAGGGGAAGACCTAGTACTCAGCATGGAAAGACATTGATCTAAAACACCAAATTCCATCTAAATACAAAGTACTTGTATAGGAATTGAAACCTGCAGTACAGTAATGATAACTATACCAACTACGCTACAAAACCAGCCCAACTCAACTATATTAAAGGTTTAGTGAAGAAGTGTGCTGACTTGCAAGCATACATGTTATCTACCTCAGTTTCTTCTTTCCTACATGTGATGTCAGCATTAAAGTACAATATATTGTATATGTGAAGGTAAGAAAAAACACTTAAAATAGACAAAGCAACAATCTGAGCCAGACTCAGGTATGACACATGACACATGTTAGAACTGTCTGACATGGAGTTTTAAATCACTGTAATAAAACTGTTAATTAGAATGCAATGTGGGAGGGGAGACTCGGTAGGGAGACAGACACTCTTGATTCCACTCTTCCCTGGTATGCCATGATCCATGGAATGACACGAAATTTGCCCCTGAATTAGCTCCCTTCTTGGATTTTCTTCCACTAAGAACTCCCAACACAGCACCAGCTGCCCATCCTGAGTCGAGGGTAGCCTCTTCCATCATGATTAGCCTACGTTGCCTTGTCAGGAGGACCTCCCAGGTGGCACTAGTGGTAAAGAAGTTGCCTCCTGATGCAGAAGACATAAGAGATGCAGGTTTGATTCTTGGGTTGGGAATATCCCCTGGAGGAGTGTATGGCAACCCATTCCAGTATTGTTGCCTAGAGAAACCCATGGACAGAAGAGCCTGATGGGCTAAGTCCATCGGGTTGCAAAGAGGCAGACATAACTGAGCATGCACCCATGCACAGCTTTTCAGAAAACCAACCCCATACCCTCAGATGAGGCCTTGGCTGCTTTAGTTTGTACCAAGTTCTGGAGAATGGTGTCAAGTTCTTGGCAGTCTTTATAGTTCCTGTGCTAAGCTCCCATCTTCTCCCTGGGGGCGGGGGTGGGGGCGGTCACACCAACCCTTTGAAGCCACAGAGCACAGTCAACAGTGGCATAGTAAGAGGCAACTGAGAGCTCTGGGCCTACCTGGCTCCGGAAAGCAATTGGGGTGGATAAAGCTGTCTTTCCTTGTGTGCTCTCTCCACTTGTCTCAACTCCTTCCATACCTCACCCCACTCCAAAAAAAGGAAAAATCATCAGAATGTTTTTTACTGTCAATTGCGTTGTGCTATAATAAACAATCTGCAGTTAAAACATGTTCAAATTAGAGAGATGAACAACATGTGAGATCAAATGAGTGATTTCAACAGAGGGATGAAAACTATAAGAACGAATAAGACAGAAATGGTAGGAAAAACACACATACACACACAGCAGCTGAGATGAAGAACATCTTTAATACACATCAAAAATTTGATGCAGGCAAGGAAAGAATCAGTGAACTTAAAGAGAGAAACAATACATATTGAGCTGAGGGCATTTAAAATCTATTTTATTAGCAAATTTTAAGTGTGCAATTCAATATTATTAACTATAGGCACAAAGGTGTACATATGATCCCCAGAACTTATTCATCTTATAATTGAAAATTTGTACCCTCATTTTTTTTTTAATTTTATTTTATTTTTAAACTTTACATAACTCAATAAAACTGGAAAAAATAAAAAACAGAAAAACTAAGCAAGGTTAATTACCAAAACATAAAAAAGTTTATTCTAGTTTAATGAAAAAAGCAGTTAACTAAAATTTTTAAAGTTTCATTTACCACTACAATATTGTAAAATAATTAGCCTCCAATTAAAATAAATAAATTTATATTTTAAAAAATAAAAAAAAATACATATTGAAACACAAAGAAAAACTTTTTAAAAAATAGAGAATTTAAGATCTGTGGAATGATATTAGTCACTCAGCCATGTCCAACTCTTTGCAACCCCATGGACTGTACCCGACCAGGCTCCTTTGTGCATGGGATTTTCCATGCGAGAATACTGCAGTGGGTAGCCATTCTTTTCTCCATAGGATCTTCCTAACCCAGGGTTCAAACCCAAGTTTCCTGCATTGCAGGCAGATTCTTTACCACTGAGCCACAAGGAGTAGTCTAACAGCATAGTTGGGATCTTAGAGGAAAAAAAAAAAGTAACGGAAAAAAAATATTAAAAAAAAAAACACAGAGAATTTCCCAAGATTAAGGACAGACAATATAGAACATATCTAAGATGCTCAGAGGAACAAAGCAAGAACAAGCAATTATCCTAAATATATCCTGTTAAAATGTCAAAAACCAAACATAAAGAAAACCTTAAAAGCAGCCAGAAAAAAATAAATACAAACAGAGGAACAAATTATGAAAATATTATGCAAGCCAGATAAAATAGAGGGACATTTTAAAATACTTAAAGAAAATAATTTAATGTTCTTACCTAGAAATCTATACTCAGAGAAAGTATCTTTTAAAGATGAAACAGCAATTAGCTTTTCTTGGAGAAGCAAAAACTCACAGAATTCACTGCCAACACACTTTCTCCATGAAAAACGTTAGAAATGTTCTTCAAGCAAAAATAATGTGATGTCAGACTAATATGCGAATCTACAAAAAAAGAAGAGTTCTGGAATGGAATAATCAATGGGGAAAAAGTTCTCTTACCTTTAAATATTATTAAATATAACTGTTTATATTTTTACAGAATAGGTAAAAGGGCAATGACAAAGTATCCAGAGATGGAAATGAAGATTAGTAATAATCTACAGCAGATTTTTCACTAAATATGAAGCAGCAAATTATTAATTAAAAGTCAACTCTTTTTATATGTAGATGTATATAATCAGAAGATACATATAATCGGCATTGTAAATGCTCATTCCTTTCTGTGATTGGCTTATTTCACTTTGCATAATTTTCTCAAGGTCCATTAGTGTTATAGTGTCCATAATGCAGAATCTCTTCAATAATGCTGGGTGATATTGCACTGTGTATATATGTCATACTTTCCTACCTTTTATCTACTAATGGACATTTAGGTTGTTTGCACATCTTGGCTACTGTGAATAATGCTGAAATGAACTTGAGAGTACAGATATTTCTTTGAGATCCTCATTCCAATTACATGAGTTATCTAAAGAGGCAAATTCATAGAATCAAATAGTGGAATAGTGGCTGCCAAAGGCTGAGGGGAGGAGGAAATGATAGATAACTAATGATCAACATAAACTTTCAGTTAATCAAGACAAATAAACTCTAGAGATCTGCTGTATGTCACTGTACCTGAGTCATCAATAATGTATTGTACACTTAAAATGGTGTTGAGAGGTTAGATCTTATATTAAGTGTTCTTAACATAATAAAGTGTAAAAAAGTATATAAATCTAATACTTCATGTAAAATACTGCAATTATCAGATTAGATTAAAAATAATCCATCTAAAAATTTCATTTTAAATCTGAAAGTAAAGATAAAAGATGGAAAATATATACCATGCAAACACACAGAAAAACTACAATACCAATATTAACATAAAAAACTGAAATTCATAACAAGTAATATTATCAGAGATAAAGCAAAATATCACATAATGATAAGGGAAATTATACCTTTAAGAAGTCATGCAAACCTTAAATACGTATTCATCTGAAAATAGAGTATCCAAATTCATGAAGCAAAAAGCTGTGAGAAATGAGAAGAGAAACAGTCAAATGTACAATTACACATGGAAACTTTAATATCACCTTTTCAGTAATTAACACAATAGGCAGAAAATGTGCAATGACAGAGAAAACTTGAACACCACCACCAAGCAAGTAGTCCTAATAGGCTGTTACAAAATGTATCTTGCTCAAATAGCATAATATGCTTTCTCTTAAAGTGAACATATAATAAAGAACATCCACTAAGAAAGATTATCAGATCAGATCAGATCAGTCACTCAGTCGTGTCCAACTCTTTGCGACCCCATGAATTGCAGCACGCCAGGCCTCCCTGTCCATCACCAACTCCCAGAGTTCACTCAGACTCATGTCAGATTATAGTCTTGGTCATTTAAAAAATCCCTCAGATTTAAAATAAATCACACTGTGATTTGTTTCACACATAATATATTTGAGTGAAAAATTAATAATAAATATATATCTGGAAATGTATCTAAGTATCCCAAAATTACCAATATACTCCTAAACAACCATTAGCACAAAGAGCCATTTCAAGGGACATTTCAAAACATATTTAACCTGAAGGAAAATGAAAATATAACACATTAAAATTTGTTCTCAAGGTACATCAGTATTGTCATATTTTGCTAACAGCTGCCAAACCCTTGTCTGTGGGGTATGTGTGTATGTGTGTGTATATGTGTGTGTGTGTGTGTGTGTGTGTGTGTGTGTGCAGGGTTTAACAATACAATACAAATAAAATTATTTGTCTTGCTGTTTACATTTTAAGGATCCTTTGATCTTTTATTTTATGGTTTAGCATTAATAAATGGTTGATACTCAAGATAAAATACAATGCATAGGTGTGTACTCTGAGGACTATATATAATGACTGATAAAGGCCCTTCAATTTTTTTCCATGTATTAATATCTGTATGATAAATACTTGATAGCATTAACTCAGCACTTCTCTGGACCATATGTATAATCTCTTATGCTTCAATGACTAGAGTAAATGGTATATATGATACATAATTTTATGGAAATTATTTATATGTAAATATAAAATTCTGTACTTGTGCATATATTCAGGGTCCCCAGATGGATCAGTGGGTAAAGAATCTGCCTACAATGCAAGTGACACAGGAAACACAGGTTTAACACTTGGGTGGAGAAGATCCCCTGGAGGAGGAAGTGACAACCCACTCCAGCATTCTTGCCTGAGAAATCTCCAAATTATAGAATTTTGTATTTGTATTTTAGGTAAACACAAACATTTGCCTCTCCCACACACTACAACAAAAAGTAGCCTCCGCTTGCAGCAACTAAAGAAAGCCCCAACAGCAATGAAGACCCAATGCAGCCAAAAACAGATACATAAAATTAAATATAAATTTTACTCATAAATTGAAATAAAATTTGCCTCAAAAGATAAGTACAGAGAAATAGTATTCTTGAAGCATTTAGTATTTCATTCATTCAATGAACAAATATTTCTTAACCACACAATTTCCAAGCAATTCTCTAAGCCTTGAAGATACATCAGTAAACAGAGCAGTATTTTTTTTTTTAATTTTGTACGAGTTTTTATTTTAAAGGGGGAGAGTAAAAATAAAAATAAAAAATAGTATGATATATTTAAAAGTGATACATAGAAAAGAATGAAAAAGTTATAAGGATTGTAGCAGTGTGCTAGAGATTGTTTTTGTAATTTTTCTTAGCGTGGTTAGAAAATGCCTCACTGAGAAGGAACTTCTCAACAAGGACAAGAAAAGTCAGGGAGCAAGCTGTGTGGACATTTGAAGGCAAGCTTTGCCTACAGCCCTAGGAACTGCATTTTGTGGTTGAGCCAGGAGTGCGGGGGACATTTTTTCAAAAAGTTGTTCCAAGAGAGAGGCAAGTAGGATACATGATATCACAGAATTAAGGCTTTGAGGGGAGAGAGCTGACAATATAAGGCCTTTAAGTTTTCTAGGCACTCAAAAAATCTGGAACATCTCCTTCAGCCCTAAAAATGTAAAGATCAAGAGGAAATATACAAATGCCCAAAATGGTCTTTCAAAGGGAATGTTACATAAACAGCCTTCATTTACATATTAATGTCCAGGAGTGGTTACTAATAAATCATACTCAAAAGAGTAGAAAAAAAGCAAGTAGATCTGAATTAAGTTTGATAACTAAAGCACAGATGTCTTTGTTGACAGGGCTACTACAATTATAACAAGAAAAAAAGGAGATTTTTAAATTCCCCTCTTTAAAAGTGTTATGTAAATTTTAAGTAAAACACAAGGATACATAGGTAGAGTTGTTTTAAATAAACTAAAGGATTCTAAAATTAATTTTATTAAAAATATTTGTTTTCATGCTTTGAAATCATCATGGTGAATTAATAATGGATAGAATATACTGAAGTGACTTAGCAGTAACAGCAGAATGGAATAAACTCCAGTATGGAATAAACTATGATTGGAATTTATCAGGCATGGACTGTGACATGAAAACCGGAACAAATATGAACTGGAAATTATTGAGGTTAGGAAAAAATGTTTTAATATCCCTTAAATATCATGCAAAGTTAGAACTTTATGCCTTGAGTATCATGCAACAGTTAGAACTGGACATGAAACAACAGACTGGTTCCAAATCGGGAAAGGAGTACATCAAGGCTATATATTGTCATCCTGTTTATTTAACTTATATGCATAGTACATCACGGAGAAGGCAATGGCACCCCACTCCAGTACTTTTGCCTAGAAAATCCTATGGATGGAGGAGCCTGGTAGGCTGCAGTCCATGGGGTCGCTAGAGTCGAATACGACTGAGTGACTTCACTTTCACTTTTCACTTTCATGCATTGGAGAAGGAAATGGCAACCCACTCCAGTGTTCTTGCCTGGAGAATCCCAGGGACGGGAAGCCTGGTGGGCTGCTGTTTGTGGGGTCGCACAGAGTCAGACACGACTAAAAGTGACCTAGCAGCAGCAGCAGCAGCATAGTACATCATGTGAAATGCAAGGGTGGATGAAGCACAAGCTGGAATCAAGATTGCCAGGAGAAATATCAATAACCTTAGATATGCAGCGAACACCACACTTAGGGCAGAAAGCAAAAAGGAACTAAAGAGACTCTTGATGAAAGTGAAAGAGGAGAGTGAGAAAGCTGGCTTAAAACTCAACATTCAGAAAATGAAACTCATGGCATCCAGCCCCATCACTTCATGGCAAATAGATGGGCAAACAATGGAAACAGTGAGGGACTTTATTTTTCTGGGCTCCAAAATCACTGTAGATTGTGACATGAAATTAAAAGATGCCTGCTCCTTGGAAGAAAAGCTATGATCAACCTACACAGCATACTAAAATGCAGAGACGTTACTTTGCCAACAAAGGTCTGTCTACTCAAAGCTATGGTTTTTTCCAGTAGTCATGTATGGATGTGAGAGATGGACTATAAAGAAAGCTGAGTGCCAGAGAATTGATGCTTTTGAACTGTGGTGTTGGAGAAGACTCTTGAGAGTCCCTTGGACTGCAAGGACATCCAACAAGTCAATCCTAAAGGAAATCAGTCCTGAATATTCATTGTAAGTACTGATGTTGAAGCTGAAACTCCAATACTTTGGCCACTTGATGCGAAGAACTTACTCGTTGGAAAAAACCCTGATGCTGAGAAATATTAAAGGTGACAGGAGAAGGGGACGGCAGAGAATTAGATGGTTGGATGGCATCACTGACTCGATGGACATGAGTTTGAGTGAGCTCTGGGAGTTGGTTATGGACAGGAATGCCTGGTGTGTTGCAGTCCATGGGGTTGCAAAGAGTCAGACACAACTGAGCAACTGAACTAAACTGATCATGCAAAGATATTTAATGTTTATGGTAGAGTTGGTGGAAAGTACACTAGTTCAATAAAAGCCCAGGGAGAAAAGAAGCATTTAGCAGTGTGAGAATTCTCCCTCTGACTTGAAAAAAGAGTGAAACTTCTAAAATGCAAATTGACTTTGTCTTTAAACATTTTCAAAAGGTCCCTTTGACCTTAAAATACAATTAAAATTGCTTAATATGGTTGTGTAAAAGTCCCATAGCCTGTTTATCTTGCCTGTCTTATTTTTCACGATCCCCTCACCCCCTCACATATTCTAAGCTACAGTGGTATTGAAAACCTCTCAGCAGCAAGCATAAAATATCTTCTCTACTCTGTGGATTCTCAAACAAGCATTTTTCCTCTGTCTCAAACAATCTTGGCCTTTCTACTTCAGTTATCAGATTAAATGTAATCTTTCCTGACCATCTCTTGACTGGTGTGGCTCGATAATATTTTTAGATATAATTTGGGAAGCTTTTTTCTTCTTGTCTAACCACATTTTCTTCTTTCTCTTTCTCCATAATTCCTGGAGTAGCAGGTCTCATGCTTTTCTGCCTCCAGGGAGTTGTCTGCCAGGGGTGAAAAATAAGTAGTACAAGTCAGCAGGACTCCTGAGCTTTTGTCTTCAAAATTTTAAAATCATGAAGGAAGGTTGGGTTTCCAGTAAAAAGGACTATATGAAAAAGTTCGAGGGAAGAGAGTGATAAGCCTTGCCAATAATTACGTGAAAAAAATTATACCAGGAAGTGAGACGCACAGAAGCAGTGTTGGCTCCTTAGCCCTCAGCACTGGGATGCTGTTCTCTGACACTGCCCAAGTAAGATCAACACTGGAGGTGGCTTAGGTCCCTGCAGTATCTTTGGGCTACAGAACATGCAGAAACTGTTAACAGTGCTCATTATAGATACTTAAGACATGGTATTTGGGGGAATGAGGGAACCAGAGTATAAAGCCAGAGCATGATCCTCCTAGAATTAATGAGACAACATTTACTAAGGACCCGGAGGCACAGAAGGCTGGTAGAAAAATTTTAACTATAGAAAATAAAGTGACAATGTGTCATAGCAACCTATTATTATTGTAAGAGAATTCACCATCTTTTATGTTGATCGTTTAATTGTGTTTATTTTCCCGTAGAAAGGGGTCTATGTTGCTTTACATTTTATTCCCAAATGTCAAACACTAAATGGGAATTAAAGATCTTATGCTTTAAGATATGGATACAAGACTATGAATTATCGGTTTGGCCTCCTGGAATGATTTCCATTCAAATGACATTATTGTTACCAGAAATTTTTAAAAACCACCTGATTCAGTTTTATATCTTCTATCTAATATTCTCTCCATTCTCTGCAGCCCACCCCCTTCTTTTTAAATCTGCAGTCACATACTGTGATGGCAATGGCTTTGTAAAACACTTCAAGTGGTACATACATACTATTTACTCTCATCTGCAGTAGAGGGAAATGTCTCTCTTATCAGATTTCAAGTCTATTAGAAAATAAACAGGCATATGTGAAGATCAATTTAAGAAGATGACTTAAATCTGTGCATACGTGGGCTTCACAAAATGCTAACATCACTGTGGGATTCTCACTTCTACCCTATAATACTTTCAACTGAGACATGGAGAGGTATCTGCATTGCTGGCAATCAGATAACTAAGAGAAAGTTATTGAGCCAGGGATTTTTTGTTCATTATTCCCAAATAACCAGTCATATATATTTGACAACAGGCTCATCTTACAGGCAGCAGGTGGAATTCATCCGCATAGTGTGTGCATAAGAATGACACTTTCAAGATAGGTGTTAGCAGCTTCTTAATTGTGGTATGTCAATTCTCTTGATGTTCCACAAGATTATATTTATAGAGAAATATGAACACCGATGGTTTTGAGAAATTTTGGACACATCTTAATCCATTTATTTAATTTAGATTCTACTTCTATATGTGTACAAAAGAATGTACATAATAGATATCTGGGATAAACTTGAACAAGTTTTTCCCATAAGCATAAAACAATGTGATGTGATCAGAATTTTTTTCCGTAATCGCATCTATAATGTTTTCTATTAATTAGTGTCTCATAAATAATGGAATACCTTTCAGCTAATGGCACCATGCATTAGAGGAAATATAGTTCATAAAATAATCTTGTAATTAGTAAATATCAAGTGAGATCAAGTGGGAATAGTACTTATTTAGTATTTCATAGATAACCAACTCCAGGCTCTTTTGACCAACTGACTACGGATATTAATTTAATACAGATCATTGGAATTAATAAGGCAATAAAGAAAATTCTATTTGAATGAAGATTCATAAGAAACATGATGGACATTTAGCTGTTAATAACTTAATAGGTATTCATTTCCTTCTAAATAAATCCTGACTTCCAAAACTCAGTACTGTCTTCCAGAAAGAGAAAGTGTCAGAATCCATTTTATTCTCATTGCCTTTCTGCTGTGAAAAAATAAGCTTTTATTAGACTAGGCAGGCTTGTAGCAGTAATCTTGACTATTGTATCCAGATTCTGTTATATATCTCTTTCTTATGATAAAAGATTTACATGGTCTCTTTTTTGACTAATCTGATTTCAGACTCTGGCTTCAACTTCCTTAATTTCTTGGTCCTCAGTGTGCACATCTTGACTTTAAGCTGTTTTCTGTGGCTCCCAGTTCTCCTTCTCTCATATTTCAATTTTACTCTTGTGTGCACGTAACAAATTCTGTATTATCTACAACAGACCTTCCTTTTCTATTATGACTCAGCCTTAACCCTGGGTAAAATTTTTGCACTGAGATTCTGGACCCACAGCTCTAGGAGGCAATCCTCTGTCTTCCTGGCAAATAGTACAGTTTCCAGGGTATGATCCACCAGTGCTTTGGCTTTAAAAAAAATCACCAGTCTCCTAGAAGCATGAACACTACTTCAACAAAATTCTCTAGTTTCTAGTCAGCTTAATTTTTACAATAAAATAAAGCTTTTAGAATCTGCTAGAGGATGTTCTTGCCTGGAGAATCCCAGGGACGGAGGAACCTGGTGGGCTGCCGTCTATGGGGTCGCACAGAGTCGGACACGACTGAAGTGACTTAGCAGCAGCAGCAGCAGCAGCAGGGTTTATCTGGAGAAGGCAATGGCACCCCACTCCAGTACTCTTGCCTAGAAAATCCCATGGACGGAGGAGCCTGGTAGGCTGCAGTCCATGGGGTCGCTAAGAGTCGGATACAACTGAGCGTCTTCACTTTCACTTTTCACTTTCCTGCATTGGAGAAGGAAATGGCAACCCACTCCAGTGTTCTTGCCTGGAGAATCTCAGGGACGGGGGAGCCTGGTGGGCTGCCGTGTATGGGGTCGCACAGAGTCGGACACGACTGAAGCAACTAAGCAGCAGCAGCAGAGGTTGTTCCTAGCTTTATGTACTGCATGTTTTAAGGCTCCAGAACAACACAGTATAAATTCATGTCAGTTCTTCAGTTTAATACAGGTTTGTTTAACAAGACAAACAAATTGAACCTCCTTTAGTATAAGTACTTGACTTCAGTTCCGTTCCGTTCCGTTCTAAACCTCAGTCCTGTCCAACTCCTTGTGACCCCGTGGACTGCAGCACACCAGGCCTCCCTGTCCATCACCAAATCCCAGAGCTTGCTTGAAACTTGTGTCCATCAAGTCAGTGATGCCATCCAACCATCTCATTCTCTGTCGTCCCCTTCTCCTCCTGCCTTCAATCCTTCCCAGCATCAGGTGGCCAAAGTATTGGAGTTTCAGTTTCAACATCAGTCCTTCGAATGAACACTCAGGACTGATCTCCTTTAGGATGGACTGGTTGGATTTCTTTGCAGTCCAAGGGACTTTCAAGAGTCTTCTCCAGCACCACAGTTCAAAAGCATCAATTCTTCGGCACTCAGCCTTCTTCACAGTCCAACTCTCACATCCATACATGACCACAGGAAAAACCATAGCCTTGACTAGACGAACCTTTGTTGGCAAAGTAATGTCTCTGCTTTTGAATATGCTATCTAGGTTGGTCATAACTTTCCTTCCAAGGAATAATCGTCTTTTAATTTCATGGCTGCAGTCACCATCCGTAGTGATTTTGGAGCCCAGAAAAATAAAGTCTGACACTGTTTCCACTGTTTCCCCATCTATTTCCCATGGAGTGATGGGACCGGATGCCATGATCTTCGTTTTCTGAATGTTGAGCTTTAAGCCAACTTTTTCACTCTCCACTTTCACTTTCATCAAGAGATTCTTTAGTTCTTCTTCACTTTCTACCATAAGGGTGGTGTTATCTGCATATCTGAGGGTATTGATATTTCTCCCGGCAATCTTGATTCCAGCTTGTGTTTCTTCCAGTCCAGCGTTTCTCATGATGTACTCTGCATATAAGTTAAATAAGCAGGGTGACAATATACAGCCTTGATGTACTCCTTTTCCTATTTGGAACCAGTCTGTTGTTTCATGTCCAGTTCTAACGGTTGCTTCCTGACCTGCATACAAATTTCTCAAGAGGCAGATCAGGTGGTCTGGTATTCCTATCTCTTTCAGAATTTGCCACAGTTTATTGTGATCCACACAGTCAAAGGCTTTGGCATAGTCAATAAAGCAGAAATAGAACTTTATATTTTCATATGGTTCCCTGTTGCTCTCTAGCACCTTTGCTTTCATCTTGAAGGACTTTATATTTCTTACAGAGCAGGTCTATAATGAACACCCTCAGCTTTTGTTTATTTTGGTAAGTGTTACTTTCTCCTTCATTTTTGAAGGACATTATACCATATACAATATTCTTGGTTGACAGTTTTTTGGTTTTTTTTTTTCCCCAGTACTTTCAATACCATTCCTTTGTGCCCTGAATGACTTTCACTGAGAAATCTGCTGAGAATCATACAGAAGCTTTCTTGTATGTGATATGTCACCTTTTTCTGGCTGCTTTCAGTGCTGTTTCTTTGTCTTTGAAATTTTGATTATAATATGTTTCAATGTGAATCTCTCTCTATTTATCTGATTGGAGGTCTTTGAGCTTCTTGAACGTGTAAGTTCATTTCTTTCCTCAGTTCTGAGAAGTTTTCAGTCAGTATTTTTTTCAAATTTCTCCTGCTAGAACTTTCATAAAGCAAGTGTGCATACTAAGTCACTTCATTTATGCATGACTCTTTGTGACTTTATGGGCTATAGCCCACCAGGCTCTGCTGTGCATCAGATTCTCAAGGCAAGAACACTGGAGTGCATTGCCATGCCCTCCTCCAGGGGACCTTCCCCATCCAGAGACTGAACCCTTGACTCTTGTCTCCTGTTTTGGCAGGCATGTTCTTTACCACTAGCGCCACCTGGGAAGCCCCATAAGGCACATATCAATCCATTTAACAATGTCCCATAAGCTCAGACAGTAAAGAACCTGTGTGCAATGCAGAAGACCTGGGTTCCATCCCTGGGTCAGGAGATCCTCTGGAGAAGGGAATGGCAACCCACTCCAGTATTCTTGCCTGGAGAATTCCACGAACAGAGGACCCTGGTGGGCTACAGTTCACAGGATTAGAAAGAGTTGGACATGACTTTCCTCTTAATTTTTTCCTTTTTATTTCTCTGATTTAGTGATTATAAAAGACATATTTTTAAAATTAACAGGTTCTTCTGCCTGATCTAATCTGCTGTTACATCCACTGAGTGAATGTTTCCATTCATTGTCATTTTTCAGTCGGGGAATTTCTGTTCGTTCATTTTATAGCTTCTACCACTTTGTTGACATTCTCATTTTGCTCAGGCAACATCTGCCTCCTTTTGTTTGGTTGTCTATTTGTGCTCTCTTTCAGCTCATTGAACATCTTTAAGATAGTTATTTTAAGTTCTTTGTAAGGCAGCTCTTACATTTGCATTTCTTTAGAGTTGGATTCTGAAGTTTCTCTTTGTTTCTCTTGATGGAGTTATGTTTCCATTTCCTTTTATTCCTTGTGATGCTTTGCTGAATGTGCATGCCTGCTTGCATGCTCAGTCATGTCCAACTCTGTGAAACTATGGCCTGTGACCCTCCAGGATCCTCTGTCCATGGGATTTCTCAGGCAAGAATACAAGAGTGGGTTGCCGTTTCCTCCTCCAGGAGATATTTCTGACCCAGGGATCTCATCTTTGTCTCCTGCATTGGCAGGCAGATTTGTTACCACTCAGCCACCAAGGAAGTCCATTCTGATCATTGCTGCTACTGCTGCTAAGTCGCTTCAGTCGTGTCCGACTCTGTGTGATCCCATAGACGGCAGCCCACCAGGCTCCGCCATCCCTGGGATTCTCCAGGCAAGAACACTGGAGTGGGTTGCCATTTCCTTCTCCATTCTGATCATTAGGTTGTTACTAATTTGATTCCTATGAGAGATAAAGAGGGTCTAAAGCTTCCCAGTCAACTATCTTAGTGATGTCACTCTCTTGAACTGAACTTTTATATGCCTTGAAGTCTGTGTTGTCATGACTTAACATAATTCACATAACATAGACACAATCCCATTTTCACAGATCACTATCCTAATGGGAATAGTTTAAATGGTTCTGCCTCACAAAACAGGAATATTATCCTTCTGTTTTAATTTAATCTTTGAGGTGTACTTGACATACATAGTAGAAAATAATACTACCAACAGCGTACATTCACCTTAAACATAAATCACAACCAGACGAAGAATATTTTACAGCCTGGCCCTAGAAAATCATTCTGTGATTTTATTTCAATAAATACTATTAGAATGATTAAAACACTGTGCTGTCTCTTCTTGACAAATATGTTAAAAGTATAAATTTAAATTAAAGTCTTCATGTTAAATAAACTAAACAAAGATTCAATGAAAGTCAAAAAGGAATAATTGGTTTCTTTTCAAGAACATGAACAGATTTAAACAAATGAAGGGGAAAATTCAAACACTAGAGATCCTTCAGCATTACCTATGTTAAATATCTGGATAAAAATATATTTAAAACAATGAACCAGATCATTTTGTTCAGCTTTCCACTTTATTTGAAAAACATTTTAATTCATAAATTAAAGATGGTTAAATTTTACATAGTATTATGTTCACAGCAATAATTTATAAATTATTTTTATTATGATAAAAGGCACATGAAATTCACCATTTTGAACATTTTAGAGTATACAATTCAGTAATATTTAGTATATTCACAACCATCACAGTATCTAGTTCCAGAATTTGTCTTTACCCCAGATGAAAATTGATACTAGTGAAGTTATTATAGCCATTCTTCTCTCCTCTCAAATCCTGGAAATGAGTACTTTGTATTTTGTCTCTGTGTATTTGCCTATTTTGGATTATTTCATACAGATGAAATAATACAGCATATAGTCTTTTGTCTGGCTTCTTTTACATAGCAAAATGTTTTTAAGGATCATTCATGATGTTGCTTTTATCAGTACTTCATTTGTTATTTGTGGATGAATATTATCCCATTGCACACATATACCGTTGTTTTGTTTGTTCATTCTTCAGGCAACAGAGTTTTGCACTATTTCTAAGTTCTGACTGTTGTGAATAGAATAATGCTGCTATCAACATTTATGTGTAAGTTTTTGTTTGAATACCTTTCTTCTATTTTTATGTGTATGTGTGTAGGAATGGAATAGCAAAGTAATATGGTATTTATATTTAACTCATTGAGAAACTGTTAAATCAATTTCCCTAACAGCTGCACAACTTTACAATCCCATCAGCAATATATGAGAGTATTAACTTATCCATATTCTTGCCAACACTTATTTTAACCTTTTTGATTTTTGTTATATTTGGTATGAAAGTAATTTTTCACTGTGTTGATTTGCATTTCCATGAACATAAATGATATTTAGCATTTTTATTTGCTTGTTGACCATTTGTATATCACCTTAAAAATATCCATTTGAGTTCATTGCCTACTAAAAAAATTAAACAGCTTATTGAAGTACAATTAACATATTAGACAGCTCACCCACTTAAAGTATATAATACATTTCCCATATCATTAGCCATTAACAATGCTGAACAACTTTTCATTTGCTTATTTTGCATTTGCATATCTTATTCAGAAAAGTGTCTATTCAGATCCAATGCCCATTTGAAAAGCTGAGTTGCCCTTTAACAACAGCTCTAATAAGTTTGTATATATTTCAGGTACATGCTGCTTATCACATACCAGAGTCTGTAAACACTTTATACCATCCTATGGATTGTCTTTTCACTTCATTGATTATGTTTTTTGGAACAGAAAGGTTTTTTTTTTCTTCTTTTTAGGGTCCTTTGTATTTTTATATGCATTTTAGAATCAGTGTAACAATTTCTATAAATAAGTCAACTGGGAATCAGATAGAGATTGGGTTGAATCTACAGATTAGGTTTGGGAAGATTCTAATCCATGAAAATGAGATGTTTTTTCATTAAAATCTTCGGTATTTTTCAACAGTGTTTGAAAGTTTTCAAAGTATAAATTTGGAAGTTCGTTTGTTGGTCTTAAACACTTTTTGGTGCTTTATTATTCATTTTTGAATGGAATTTTTCTCAAGTTTATTTCTAGATGGTTTGTTGCAAGTTTATAGGGATGATATTGGTTTTGAGGTATGGATCTTACATCTGAAAACTTGAATTCATTTATTTTTTTTAATACTTTTATGCATGCAAGCTAAGTTGTTTCAGTCATGTTTGACTCTGTGCGACCCCAAGGACTATAGCCCGCGGGACTCCTCTCTCCATGGGATTCTCCAGGCAAGAATATTGGAGTGGGTTGCCATGCCCTTCTCCAGGGGATATTCCCAACACAGATATCAAACCCATATCTCTTGTGACTCCTCTTTGGCAGGCTGGTTCTTTATCACTAGTGCCACCTGGCAAGCCAGGTGCACATTTAAGATTTTCTAAATGATCATGTCATCTGCAAACAAATATACTTGTAATTTTTCTTTTGCAATATTAAAGCTTTTTATTTGCTTTTATTGCCTAATTGCTTTTACTGCAACTTGTATTAAAATGTTGAATAGAAATGGTAAGAGTGCACATCATGTTTTTGTTCCATGTCTTATAGAAGAAAATCTTGTCTTTGGGCATTAAGCATGATGGTGAATGTGGATATTCCACTGAGGAAATGCCTTTTTATTCTTAGTTTGTTGAGTGTCTTTTTTTTTTTTTTTGGCTATGGAATGGTGTTGGATTCTGTTAAATGAATTTTCTGTATCTGTTAATAATCATGCAAATCAAAATATATTCTATTGATGTGTTATGTTAGATTAATTCATTTTTAGATGTTAAAATGAATTTGCATCCTCAAGACAAATCACTTCATCATGAATATTCATTGTCTTCATTTGTTTTTCTGATTCTTAGACCAGCTAATTTCAATTAACCTATTGTATTCTTTTGTGTACTGATTTTTTTTTCCTACCTACTCACATCTGCTGGCGAAATTCTATAGTAAATTTCTCATTTCATTACATTTTACTTTTCAAATCCAAATTGTTTTTACTTCATGCCTTATAATCTGTACATTTATTTCTTATTATCTGTTTGATTAGATGCCAATTTAGGGGGATCTATATTATAGTAAATTTGTTGCTATTGTATTAATCCTGAATCTCATTATGTATTATATTAAATATGCTGGCTCAAACACTGCCAGGTAGATACTTAATAAAGCCCATCATTTATGATTAATCCTAGAATATTAAGGCCTGTTAAACATTTCAGAACTTCATTTTTTTAAGTATATTATATTTATTTCTGGTAAATAAAGGTCATGTAAAATAACTTCTGATTTTATTTATGAATAATATTTTATGAATTATAAACCTTGGCATATAAGCACAGCATATAAATCATATTATATATGTAATTATATTATATATTATATTTATATATAAATATAAAGATAATTAATTATATAAATTATATATAAATTATATTTTATATTATTTATAAATTATATTATATAATCGATATATTTAATAAAAATAATATATATATATGTTATATGTCATATATAATATATATTATTTATATAAATATAAAGTATTAAATTATAAACCATAGCATGTAAACACAGACGTACATGGATACACATAGCCTTGTGCAGTCTTTGATTCTATTTCTTCTCAGTCAAATATAATTTCTAGAAATGCATTCAGTGCTTTCATAATTATCACGACTCTAAAGTGATAATGGAAAATTTAAAAAAAAGTATAAGTGAATGTGATAATATTTTTGTGACCTTGTGTTATCACTATGGAAGATGGGATATACAAATATAGAATGCCTAACAGCAAAGAATCCTGTGCGTATAGAATAAAATTTGAAGTGCAAATATGAACACATACTTTCTATATATAGTCAAAGAGAGAGTCTTGAAGTAAAGTCACCCTGATAGCATAACCACATGCACGTTTGGGGTTATTATTTGATTGTGCACTTTAGAAACTGGGTATCTTGCATAAGAGACTGAATCAAGAGCTAGTGCAGGAAAGGACTAGTCTGAAGCATCTCACATTGTCATGTGAGAAAACAAGTTTGCCTCTTTAAAAATAAAATTTAATATAATTACATGTGAAAAAGACACAAGAAACAAATCTGAGATGATTTGAGTATTACAATAATTAAGAACAATAATGAATTCTTAATGAACGAAACAGAAAGAAAAGAAGGAAGGAAGGAAGGGTGAGAGGGAGGGAGGGAAGGGGGAGGGGCAGGAAGAGGGAGGGAAGGGAGGAGGGGAGGGGGTGAAGGGGGACAGTAAGTCATACAAAAATTTATGATGGTGATAGTAGGAATTATTCTTACAGGACAATGGTGACAAATCAATTTACAGAAAAAGTTGGGAAATCATTTTGCAAGAGTCATAGTAAGACTGTTCAGGCATAAATAATCAATGGATGCTAAATCAGGGAGAGAGTGGAGAGAAGTTATGAAGAGCAGAATAACTCTTGTTTTAGATAACTTTCCACAGACTGCTTGTCCCTTCACAAGGAGAATACACATTGGAAAAGCCAGAGAACACCTGGAAGAAGTAGGAAACACTGAAATCTATTCCTTCAATGTAACCTTATTTTCCTGCTCCAATATCCTTATTTATTTTCTTCATTTCTGAGGTTTAGTATATTACAAGAATAAGTTTTGATTTGACTGACTTAACTAAATTTTCTTGAAAAACGGTGATACAAATAAATCTATAGATTCAAGCTTTTATTCTTTACAAATTTGAATGGCTTTCTCTCTAATTTAGGGAACCAGCTATCTATAGTTGATTTTATCGACTGTCCTTTTATCATTTATTCTTTTATTGCATTTATTTTTCTTTAGTAATACCAGATGGTTTCCCATAATGTATATGCCAGTTTCAATGTTTATCAGCAGCTGGTAACAGTATCAATATCCCAACATCATCACCAATAAATGTATTCTACCACAAAGTTTATAAATTAGTCTTTGAGGCACTATCTTACTTTAATTTGCATTTATTAACTTATTAGTGGTGACACAGAGAATCCTCATAAATATAACATTCAGTCATTTCCCCCACCTATTCCTATTTATCACTTCTGCCCATTTCCATGATATATTTCATATAACCTGTTGTGGCATGCCATCTGAAATTTTTTATCCACTTTTCTATATATGTATTTGTTTTTCCATATTAATGTATAGGATTTAAAATGATGAATTTTTAATGATTTGCAATGGGTTCATTTGATAAGAATTTTAGTCATAGTGTAGTTTATTTTACAACAGTTTTGGTTCTCTTTCATAGTTAACACGGGGGCTTATTTGGTGGTTCAGTAAAAGGATCTAGTGTTTTGTGGCTCATTTAGTGACAACATTATGACAGAACAATGACAAAGGATAAAACCATTTAAAGTCTAAGAAAACCTTCAAACTGTCTTACCCACTCACGGATAATCATGAATTAACTATACATATAATGGTGTTGCTATACAAAGTTCCATAGAGGACCATTATTTCATTCAGTAGGGCAAAGTTACTTTCAAAGTACTATGAATTACACACTACAGAGAGTTTCTAAAAGAACAAGATTAACTTAGGAATAACAAGGTTTTAAATCTTGGTTGGAACCCTGAAATCCCTGTAGCACACTAAAAATATAGTTTCATATTCACTGGTGTACAAATACATAAATCATAAAGGTTTATGCAAGCAAAATAATATAGATCGAATAGATAGATTTTCCTATGTACAAGATAAATTACTTTTTTGTGTTCAGACTTTATCGTCTCACTAAAATTTCTAACCTATTGGTATAAAAGCATTTTGAAATGATAAATTTTGATATACACTGAAATTATAAATGAAAAATTACTTGTGACCACAGAAATTTTATTGTACACTCTGTTGATATTATTCCTGTCATCTTCTTGAGCTTTTTCAGGGAGTTTAGGATAGTTGGCTTTCCTGGTGGCTCAGTGGTAAAGAATCTGCCTGCAATGCAGGAGACACAGCAGAAGTTCCAAGTTCGATCCCTGGGTTAGGAAGATCTCCTGGAGAAGGAAATGGCAACCCACTCCAGTACTCTTGCCTGGAAAATGCCTAAAGTCCATGGGGTCACAAAGAGTCTGACATGACCAGTCAATCACAAAGGATATCAACCCTGAATATTCATTGGAAGGACTGATGATGAAGCTGAAGCTCTAATACTTTGGCCACCTGATGTCGAGAACTGACTCATTGGAAAAGACCATGGTGCTGAAAAAGACTGAGGGCAGGAGGAGAAGGGGCAACAGAGGATGAGGTGCTTGTATGGCATCATTGACTCAGTGCACATGAGTTTGAGCAAAGTCAGGGAGATAGAGAAGGACAGGGAAGCCTGACATGCTACAGTTAGTCTATTGGTCACAAAGAGTTGGATACAACTGAGCAATTGAACAACAAATAACCCATTCTTTGGATTCCAGAAATACTTATTATTCATACATACCTCTGTAACTCAGGTGATTTGCCAACCCACATCCCTTGCTGCTTGTCAATGAACTGATACTTTTAAACATTCTTGCCTTCATGTTTCTCTTAAACCTGTCTGAAATCATTTGTAATCTACTTGATACTCTGTCTTTTTTGTAGTGTTTCTTTCTTTTTTTTTTTGATTAGTATATTTCTCAGTTCAGTTTTTTTTTAATTTTATTTTATTTTTAAACTTTACATAATTGTATTAGTTTTGCCAAATATCAAAATGAATCCCCCACAGGTATACATGTGTTTCAGGTATACTATGTACATTTTTATACAGTTATAATTTATTAACAGATTTGTTTGATGCTGATATCATTCAGCAAATTTAATAAAAAAAATTACATATCTATTGACCATCAATTACATGATAAGAACTGAGCTAATTTGCTGAAGTTGCAAAGTCGAATAAGGCAGTCACTACTGGTAAGCACACAGTATATTAACCAAATTAGATAACTAAACAGTAACTGTGGATAAAGTATGTATTACAAGTGCCAAACCCAAGCAAGTATATATGTAGTTCAGTATGGATGGCTTAGACATATTTATGTTAGATATTTACAAGTGTTAGATATTTACAAGATGTCATAATAAAAATATGTAAGAAGTTCTTCTGTATATAGCCAGAAACATGAATGAGATGATCCAAAATTAAACTGACCCCAATAAAAATTGACCAATCAACAGGATTTTTTGATTCTAACATAATTTAGCAATTGCCAACAGGATGTCAAGTTAAAGCTTGGGCCCCAAAAATAAGTTTCTGTCTCAAGTCTTCTGGGAAATCTGTGTCAATGTATCCAACCTAAAATAACACATCTGTGTCACTGAAAGAAAAAGTTAATATATTCATATTTTAAAAGATTTTGGTAACATTATGATAATGTGAACAGCAAACTGCTAATTGAATTTCCTAGAGAATATAAAATGATCCAAAGTGAAAGAAATTACATTGTGCTGTAAAATTCAGAGATAAAATCTGTTTTCAAAAACAGAATTGCATAAGTAACAGAGTATCATGAAAATAAAAGTGGTGCCTAAGGCATAGACAAAGTAATAGAGCAATATAAAATAGTGCTGTAGGTAATGAAATTTAGACACAGAACTCATGGTACTCCATATCATTGAAGATAGGATTAAAGATGGCAACTCCATAACGATGACACCTACAGTATTCAATTTACAATCAATATGATTCCATTTTCAGTTTTTTGCTTGTTTATTTTGTTGTAAATAACTGAAAAAGAAGTGTTCAGTTGTAATCGGACCTCTCAGACTCGAGCGGTACAACTGAATTAAGTAGTTCTTTTGTTCTGCTTTTAGTTGTAAAATAGTTTACAAGTTAAGGAAATACTTGTTCAATTATATTATTTTAATTATATATATCGGAGAAGGCAATGGCACCCCACTCCAGTACTCTTGCCTGGAAAATCCCATGGGTGGAGGAGCCTGGTAGGCTGCAGTCCATAGGGTCACGAAGAATCGGACATGACTGAGCGACTTCATTTTCACTTATATATATATATAAACCTATATGAATATACATATATGAAAACATATGTAAGGAGCAAAAGGTTAATTTAGTACTGATGCTATTACTTTTTTAAAAAAAATGTTGAATTAATATATAGGAAATGTGTATAAACCCATTCCTGAACTACAGCTCTTGGAGAACGTAAACTTTTTTTCACTCACACATACGAAATCTCAAAGTTAATTTTTAAATTAATAATTAAAAGACCTAAGTAAAATGATGAGAACTGGAGAGAACTCAAGTCAAGTCTGAACTGGCTGTTTACATATGTACAACAGTGAAGAATAGCAATGAATGTATTAAAAATGAAAAGTGAAACCATCTATTTTCTATCATATATAGCAATTTTGAACTATAATAATTCCATCAGTTACAGCATCAAAGTTACACTGACTTGTGTTTGATGAGAAAAAGAAGGAAAACCTTTCATTTTTTTTTTAATCTGTTCATTTAACAAATGATAGGATGATGCTAGTGGTAAAGAATCCGCCTACCAGTGCAGGAGACATAAGAAATGTGGGTTCGATCCTTCAGTCGGGAAGATCCCCTGGAGGTGGAAATGGAAACCCACTCCATTATTCTTGCTGGAGAATCCCCATAGACAGAGGAGCCTGGCAGGTTACAGTCCATCAGGTCGCAAAGAGTCAGACATAACTGAAGAGACTGAGTATGCATACACACATGCTCCTTAGAGAATAATAATGAAATAAAGAAGGGTTTGCCTAGTAAAGTATGGTTGAGGAATAACTCCTCTCAGAGCAGAAAGAATAACTGAAGCAAAGGAAGAGAAGCAGGAAACCTAAAGGTATATTTGACCATCATAATAAGATGTTTAGAAGGTGTGTTCCCAGATGTAGACTTATTAACATTGCAGCAAAACCTATGACCAGTTCAATCATAAAAGTACACAACAACAACAGATTCCTGTCCTCAACAGACCTTCAAGAGATCGTTACCTGTTTGAATTACATACTGTTGTAAACAAGTTCAGTTCAGTTCAGTTCAGTTGCTCAGTCATGTCTGACTCTTTGGGACCCTATGAATCGCAGCACGCCAGGCTTCCCTGTCCATCACCAACTCCTGGAGTTCACTCAAACTTGTGTCTATCTAGTCAGTGATGCCATCCAGCCATCTCATCCTCTGTCGTCCCCTTCTCGTCCTGCCCCCAATCCCTCCCAACATCAGGGTTTTTTCCAATGAGTCAACTCTTTGCATGAGGTGGACAAAGTATTGGAGTTTCAGCTTTAGCATCAGTCCTTCCAATGAACACCCAGGACTGATCTCCTTTAGAATGTTACAGATGATAAAGGAAGAGCTGTGATTAAGGTCACACTACAAAGTATTGTGAAAGCAAAATGCTCCATGAAAATAGTCATTTGTTCTTATTAATATGAAAAAAAAAACACAACAACATGTTTATACACTAAATTTCTGATTTAATCCAGTTACCAATATTTCCTGGAGCCACTCTAATTCAGGAAGGTTGTAGCTCATGTTATGAGGAATCAAAATACCTAGTGAGAGGTAGGAGACACTGCATACAGTTAAAGCGCCCATTTCTCCTCAGACGTTCTCAAGAAGTGATGTCTGGGAATAAATGTAGTGGACAACTAATTCATATGTGAGTCACTGGTGAACTTTTCAAAAACATGCAGCCTTTAAATTGAAAATTATTCTTGGACTGACCATTCCTGCAGAAGATACTAATTAGGGCTTAAGATCTTTACCTTATGTTAAAACTTTACAGTATGAAATAAGAAAATTTATTATGAAATCAAATCACAATATTGGTTCACTGACATGATTGTGATGATATTTTTATGAGTATGTTAATGAGCAGATAATTTTCTCTCCCCTTTTCCCTCTGCTCGTATGGCTACATCAGCAACCAAATCAGTAAATATATATTTAGTGAACTATGTAAACCAAGAGAAACTTGAAATGAAAGATATGCCTAGTTAAATCAAAGGAACATCTGTAAGCCTTTCAACATACTTGAAATTGACACACAGTCTGCTCATAAGCTCGCCAGTCCAAGTTTAATGATTTATTCAGATTTGCTGGATGAATCTATCTTCTTTCGTAACAAAGAATCACAAACCTTGTTCGATATTGAATCTACTTAGCTCTAACTTTTGTGCTCCATTGCCTGTTCTTAGTCATGCTGACTCTGCATCTTTGTAAAAGACATTATGTATAGTCTCCAATATAATAGAAAGCCCTTTGCATCTTGTAATCAGGGTTGCCAAGGAAAACATTAATCAGTTAAGCACTGGGCAGGAAAAATATTTTAATTACACAGAGAAGAGATGGAGCAAGATCAGGTTCAAAGTTATGCATAGGTCCTCCATGGCCAGGGGGATATATTTTGGTGATTTGCCTATGCATTGTACTGCTCTTGTGCCCCAGTGAAAGGAACCCTATGCTTCTCAACAGAAGACAGAATTAACAGTGGGATTGGTCAGGTGCCATATAACATACATGCTTTAAGCAAAGACAAAATAGTACTCAATGAGCATGAAACAAAATCAGATCTTCCTAGACAAAGTGATAAACCTGGCTTAGGCTCTCTGGGTGCTTTATCTCTTGGTAAGGAAATAGTCCAGGCCCAAAGCCCATTCTTATAAGGCTGAGTGGGAGTCAATGCCTGTATATAGGACAGGCAATTGGATAGGAAGGTTAGGAGGGATCATTTTTTTTCCCCTTCAAAGACATTATATTCTAGGATAATTATAACACTATAACTTTAAAAATAAGGTATAACATGGCAACGAACCTGAAAGTTATATAAATTGTTACAGTGACATAAAATGAAGGGGTCACAGGTGGTAAAACTGCAGAAGAGTACTCTTGCAGATGACATTCAACGTAAGTATGAAAGGAGGAAAAGGGCAAATGGCGATGTGAGAAAAAGCCTGGAAACCCTATGAAGGACATAGGGTTCTTCATCAGTTCTTAGTAATGTGAAAAGATACATTCCTAGAGGAAAATTAATAATAACTTCAGAGGCAGGATAGAGTTGTCATTTTAATTCTGTATTTTCATTGTTGTTGTTCAGCCAATAAGTTCATATCCAACTCTTTGCAACTCCATGGATGGCATGCAGCATGTCAGGCTCCCTGTCCTTCACTATCTCCCGAAGTTGGCTCAAACTCAGGTCCATTGAGTTGGTGACTCCATCCAACCATCTCATCTTCTATCTCCCTCTTCTCCTGCCCTCAATCTTTACCGGCATCAGGTCTTTTCCAATGTGTAGGCTCTTCACATCAGGTGGCCAAAAGTATGAGGGCTTCAGTTTCAGCATCAGTCCTTCCAATGAATATTCAAAATAGACTTCCTTTAGGATTCACTGGTTTGTACTAATTGTAATATCAAACATTTCCAGCTGAAAATGTTATGTTGTCTGTCAGATATGCATTCATTCAGATTCCAAAATGGCACTATCAACGTCCCTTTTCAAATGCAAATAATGTCTCCATCTGAAGGTGTATATGAGGTCAAAGATTTAAAAAAAAAAAGAAGTTAATTAATGGTTAAAAAAAAGCATAGTGCAAAGCAATTATACCTTACTCATCTTTCATGTCAACATAAAAATTAGACTGCTTTTCAAGTTATTTCATTTTGCTAGATTTTTCTAAAGTTTACACGTGGAAAATAATTTTAATCATTTTGATGTTTTAGCAATATATTACATCATATTCCATCAAGGAAATATTTTATTGGAGATACTTCTAATCTCATACCTGGCCATCTATGATTCTTCACTATTTTTTCCAGGTATATTTAGATATATTTGACATAGTACTTTATAAGTTTAAGTTGTACAGTATAATGACCTGATGTACATATATTGTAAAATGATTAACACAATAAGTTAACATCCAAAAAATTAAAAGATAATAAGTCTTCCTTGTCTTGAGAACTTTTAGGACTTACTCTTAATGACTCTCCTATGTATATCACACTGCTGTGTACCTACACTCATCGAGTCATACGCCACATTACTGGTCCTTATTTTATCTTCTCACTGGCAGTTTGTACCTTTTCACTACCTCCAATCAGTTCCTTCTTCCTCTACATCTGTCTCTCCTTACTTTTGGTGATCACAAATCTGATCTCTCTCTTTTTTTTTTTCCCCTATGAGTCAGTCTGTGTGTTTTAGGTTCCACATGATCATATAGTATTTGTCTTCCTCTGAGTTATTTCACTTAGGATAATGCCTTTGAGGTCCATCCATATTATCTTGATTGGCAGAATTTTCTCATTTTTGTGGTTGAATAATATTGTATATATATACACCATAACTTCTTTTTCCCTGGGTTGTTTCTATGTCTTTGCTATTGTAAATAATGCTACTATGAACACGGAAGTACAAATATCTCTTCAACACAGTGTTTTCATTTCTCTAGGATATATTCACAGAAGTGGCATTGTTGGATCCTATGTTCATTTTAGTTTTAATTTTGGGGGGAACTTCCATAAAGTTTTCCATAATAATTGTCTGTTCCAATTTACCATCCTGCCAACAGTGCACAATCTTTTCTTTGCATCCTCATGCATTATTGTCTGTTGTTTTTTTTTATGCTCATCATTCTAAGCAGTATGATGTAATCTCTTACTGTGATTTTGATTTGCATTCCCCTAATGATAATGCTTGGAGAAAGAAATGACAACCTACTCCAGTATTATTGCCTGGAAGGTCCCATGGACAGAGCAGCCTGGCAGGCTGCAGTCCATAGAGTTGCAAAGATTTGGACACAACTCAGCATGCTTACACGCAATGAGAATAATGTTAAGCATCTTTTCATATACTGGTTGGCCATTCATATATCTTTATTGGAAACTGTCTATCCAGGCCCTTTGCCAATTTTTATATTCAATTGTTTCTTGCTATTGAGTTGTATGAACTCTTTATATATTTTGGATATCAACCCCTTATCAATATACTGTTCACAGATATTGTTACCAAACCATAGCTTGGCTTTTCATCTGGCTGTTCCTTTCACTGTGCAGAAGCCTTTTAGTTTGTATAGTCCCATTTATTTATATTTTATTTCCTTGCCTGTGCTTTATGTATCATATCCAAAAATCATTGCCAAGCCCCATGTCAAAGAGCTTTTATCTATATTTTCTTCTAGAATTTCTATGATTTCTGGTATTACATTTAAGCCTTGATTTTGTGTTAATTTTTGTGAGTGATGTCAGATAGGGGTCTAGTTTTATTTTTTTACCTGTGAATATCCAGTTTTCCCAGGAGCATTTATTTAAGGGACTGTCTATTCTCCACTGATTTTTTTTTTTTTTTTTTTTGCTCCACTGTCAAATACTAGTTCATCCTCTATGTGTGGGTTTAATTTAGAGGCTTTTGATATTGTTCCATTGTTCTACTTCTGTTTTTAAGCCAGTATGAGACTACTTCAATTACCATAGCTTCATAATACAGTTAGAAATTAAGAAGCATGATGATCTTTATTATTGTATGATATTTCAACATACAAGTAAAATTACCATGTTTTGTGTAAATGATCACCCAGCTTCTTAGGTTATTCTTTATTGTGTTTTAAATTTTAAAATATTCATTTAAAAGAATTCTTGAAATTAGGATTCGATGTTCAAATAGTGAGCAGGCATATAGTTTTGAATTAACTATACAACGTCTACAATTAAAGAGAAAAGATAAAAAATAAAAACACTGGAGAGAAGAAGAAGGGAACTTCATAAAACTCACATATTAAAATGGCAGTATTTTTCATTAAAGTTTTACAGGTCTTTCAAAACTTTACTCTTATTATGAAGAGCCTTACTCTGAAAAATACGCATATATCACAAATATAGATTTCTCCTACTTTTGGAAAATCTGTATCTGACTACAGAGGTAATTCAACATCTAAATATACATTCCTTATTTCTCATCATCTCTATAAATGAAACCGTAAGACTTTATATTCCTCCCTTTCTCTTTCAAGCATGGACCATCATGTGATTCAACAATTAGATGAAATCATTATTAGAAATCACAGAGATTGACTTCTAAAACGTGAACTTAACCCATACATATTTAAGCAAAGCTGTTTTAATCTCAAACTGTTCCCCTGGGATTTAGTCATATAACCAGCATTTGGAATCTAATGATCTCTGAAACTATCACACATTTAAAATGTCCTACTGAAAATATTCTTGGTTTTCCATAAGTATCACACATTTAAGATATCATAGCACTGTAGTCTAAATAGAACCTCATCCACTTCAACATGTAAAAACTGCCATCTAATCCTCACTTATACCAGTTTTAAATGATCACAAATACATATTTGAGGAACCATCTATTAGCTTCTGCTGATCCTCAGTCAAGGACAATTTACCCTATTATTCATAGTAACTATGAAGCAATTCTATCTGCTGTTGTCTCACGAAAGTTTGTAGGCTCAGATGTTTCAGGTTATTCAGTAATTAATGAATAATTAATTGATCATTTAAACTAATTGGCTGCTAAGTCACTTCAGCCATGTCCGACTCTGTGCAAACCCATAGACAGCAGCCCACCAGGCTCCCCCATCCCTGGGATTCTCCAGGCAAGAACACTGGAGTGGGTTGCCATTTCCTTCTCCAATTTGTGAAAGTGAAAAGTCAAGGTGAAGTTGCTCAGTCGTGTCCGACTCTTAGCGACCCCATGGACTGCAGCCTACCAGGCTCCTCCATCCATGGGATTTTCCAGGCAAGACTACTGGAGTGGGGTGCCATTGCCTTCTCCCTTAAACTAATTATATTAAAATTAATCAATAAATTGATTGACTTGCTGCTGCTACTGCTGCTAAGTCGCTTCAGTCGTGTCCAACTCTGTGTGACCCCACAGACGGCAGCCCACCAGGCTCCCCAGTCCCTGGGATTCTCCAGGCAAGAACACTGGAGTGGGTTGCCATTTCCTTCTGCAGTGCATGAAACTGAAAAGTGAAAGTGAAGTCACTCAGTTGTGTCGGACTCTTCGCGACCCCATGGACTGCAGCTCACCAGGCTCCTCCGTCCACGGGATTTTCAAGGCAAGATTATTTGTTATTTATTTCATTTATAACTAATTAATGTTTTAAATATTTTATCCTCCCATATTTGCTTAACAGTCTATTTCAAAGTGAAGCAAAACCTTTATCAGCAAAATCCATGATGAATGACTGAACAACCATTTTACTATTTTTCTAAAATAATTTTGCAAAATTCAGAAAGATCAAGATACTTCAGAGGAAAAACCCCAGGATCTAATGTAGAACAAAACAGCCCATATAGCTCTTGACTATAAAGAGTAGTATACTATAAGCATTTTCAAAAAATTCTGTGGAAATCTAGTCTGTTTCTACAAATTAAGAAAATCACATTGCTAAAAATATATACAGCCTATGGAAAGTCCATGTTAGGCTATAGTCAGAAGTCAGACTTTTGGACTATATTCTTCCTATGTTTTAATTTGCTTTCAGCAAAGGACTTCAGTAAACGTGAAACACTTCAAACTGCAGTACAAGAGTGAACACTTTAAATTTCAACAAGACGGAACAAAATCCACCAGCCCTCTTGCCTTCACCATTTCCTCTTTCCAAGAGACACTTCTATGAATTTTTTCTTATGGCTTGCACTGATCCAGTATTTAACTCCTATCCCTTTCAATATCAACTGTATTCAGCTAAGACTTTAAGTCTCATTTCAGTTATTTTAAATTAAATTATTTAAAGGGAACTTTATTTAGGTATAACCGTATTATCCTATGCAAAAAATCAGTTATCACATCACTATTGCTTTCTATTTTAAAGACGACCCAGAGGGATGGAATGGGGAGGGAGGAGGGAGGAGGGTTCAGGATGGGGAACACATGTAAACCTGTGGCGGATTCATTTTGATATTTGGCAAATCTAATACAGTTATGTAAAGTTTAAAAATAAAATAAAATTAAAAAAAAAATTAAAAAAAAAAAAAAAAAAGAATATCCATTTACCACTACATCACAATTTGTTTCCAAAAGTGATATTTTACTTTCCTCTTTCCTTTCTAAGAAACTTGAGGAAATTATTCTCTCTCTCTCTTTTTTATTTTAATCAAAAGCTTCCTTCCTTCCCACTCAGTTTGACCCTCAATAAAATGGTTTTCACCTACTGTGTTGTACTTAGACATCTTTAACTACTTTGTTCTGTTCTTATCTTCCTCTTCAAGTTTGCTTCTGTTGTTGACATAATCAATCATACCCTCCTGTTCTGCCTCCCATTGCTCCATCATCTCCTTGATCTTCTCTCATCTCTTGTTGAACCTGAGTACCCCTTAGAGACAGAGAAGACAAAATAAAACAGGCTTAAAAAGCTACAGCTTTTCATTATAGTTAAGTATGACAAAACAACTCACATCTTACTTTTATAAAAACTTGTGTAAGCTCAAAATAACAAGCAAAATGATATTTACAAAGAGATACAATTATTTCACTGGAATAACAAGACATCACCTTTCTGATCAGTATTGTTTGGACTAAGAAGCCTATACACCTGGGAATAATAAACACTTTTTTTCTTTATTCACTTTACTTTTAATTGGAAAAGTAGCTCATATGTATTAATTAAGGTTTAACCTTGTAAGCCAAAATTTTGTAAAAATCCAGTAGCAGAGTTTTAAAAGCACCTAATAATAAAATATTCAATATACAAATATTAAATATATGGAAAGGGAAAACTAATTAGTCTCCATTTTCAGACATAAGGAAATTTTACCTCCGTGGTTAATACTGAATATTTATCAGTAGGCAGTCTCTCTAAAGGGTCTCCCAGCCAGCACAATGTTAAATAATCTGCCTGCCGATGCAAGAGACACAAAAGATGCAGGTCCAATCCCTGGGTTGGGAAGATACCTTGGTGTAGGATATGGCAACCCACTCAAGTATTCTTGCCTGGAATATTCCAGGGATAGAGGAACCTGGAGGGCTACAGTCCACGGGGCTGCAAAGAGTCTGACACTACTGAGCAACTAAGCATACAAAAAGTCTCTCTAAAATTAAGAGTTTATTAATATGTTTATATGTATAACATTATAGTTAATATAAATATTACTTATAATAAACATTACATTTCATTGTAACTGAAATCAATTGACTCCTAGTCATACACTGCAGTGAGAATCCATTTAAGTGTTACTTCTCAGTATGTCTGGTGCTAACTGAGTTATGAAATGTGCTCTTTACCTCATAAATACTAAGTGTTATGGGTTGAACTGCATTTCATATATTGATGTCCTAACCCCCAGTGCCTCAGAAAGTGACTTCATTTGAAAACAGGATTGTTGCAATTATTACTAGTCAAGATGAGCCCACAGTGGAGAATGGTGGCCCCCAATCCAATAGTTTAGTGCCCTTGTTAAAAAGCATACATTTGCACATAGACGCACAGAAAGAACACCATGTAAAGATGAAGACAGAGATCAGGGTAGTGTTCAGAAGCTTTGAAACGCCAGACTGCTAGCAAAACACCTAAGAGAAAGGTCTGGAGGAGATTCTCCATCACAGCCCTAAAAAGAAGCCAATTCTACTAACCCCTGGATCTCACACGTCTAGCCTCTAGAACTGTGACCTGAGGGAAGTCTATTTAAGCTGAACAATAGTCTGTAAGATTCTCCTCAGCTGACTAAGTTTAGGCAGGTTTCTTCCTGACCACAGGCCCCTGAGTTTCCTTATCTTAGCACATTTACTTTAGAAAACTTGCAATTATGGATTCCTTCTCTATGCCTTTGAGATATAAATCTTCCTCCCTCTTCTTGCCATTTTCACAAACCAGGAATATCTTTCTCAAGGACCTGGGAGCCACCCTTCTGTAGTGTAAGCACCAAAAAGAAAGGCAGGTTCCAACATCCCCAGTCTCTGTGGGGGATTAGGAGCCAGAATATAGGAAGCACCAACTGACAAACACTGATAACCGAAATATGTTCATCAACCCACCCTCTACTCCATTCTAGTACCTTTCCACTAGCTCACTCTCGTATGTAAAACTCTCCTGCCTTTTATTTCAACAGAACTGAGTGCAATCTCTCATCCTCATGGCAATAGTCTTTGGTAAAGTCTTACTTGCCTGTTTAACTCTGTCCTGTGGAAGTTTCATTGATGAAATTACCCAGTTTGTGCTACAGCAGCTCTAGCAAACGTACACTAAATATTGCTACTGAATGTTTGGTAAATTAATAATCCAAAGAATATCAAATGCTAGACTTAGAAAGAATAGACTTGGAAAAAGCAGGCATCCTATCTCTAGCATTTTATAGCTAATTGTCTTTAACCATAGTTTATACATATTTAAGAAACAGCTTTGGCAGCTATGAACAGTATAAAAAACTACAATGTTATATGGAGACATAAATAAGATATATAAAGAATGTGGGGCAGAGTTCAGTATCAACTTATAATTTTTTTAAAAAATGTATATATATGTATGTATGTATGTATCCTTTATATACATATAGATACATACATACATACATATATACATACATATATGTATATAAAGGAGCCTGGTGGGCTGCACTCTATGGGGTCGCAAAGAATTGGACATGACTGAGCAACTGAACTTATGCATGTGTGCGTGCTAAGTCACTTCAGTCATGTCCTACTCTTTGAGACCCCATGGACCCCACCATGGAACTCTCCAGGTGAGAATACTGGAGTAGGGTGCCATGCCATCCCGCAGGGGATCTTCCTGACCCGGAAATCGAACCTGTATCTCCTGTGGCTCCTGCACTGTAGGTGGGTTCTTTACCACTAGTGCTACCTGAGAAGTCCATATGTCTATGTATGTGTATATATTTACACACAGACACACACACATATAGACACATAACTTTACATGTTAATACACATATAAAAGGCTGTATATTGTCACCCTGCTTATTTAACTTATATGCAGAGAACATCATGCAAAATGCTGGGATAGATGAAGCACAAGCTGGAATCAAGACTGCTGGGAGAAATATCAATAACCTCAGACATGCAGAAGACACCACAGTTATGGTAGAAAGCAAAGAGGAACTAAAGAGTCTCATGATGAATGTGAAAGAGGAGTGTGAAAAAGTTGACTTAAAACTCAACATTCAAAAAACAAAGATTATGGTATCTGGTCCCATCACTTCACGGTCAATATATTGGGAAACAACATAAACAGTGAGAGACTTTATTTTATTGGGCTCCAAAATCACTGCAGAGGGTGGATGAAGCTGTGAAATTATAAGACACTTGCTCCACGGAAGAAAAGCTATGACAAACCTTGACAGAATATTAAAAAGCAGAGACATTACTTTTCTGACAAAGATCCATGTAGTCAAAGGTGTGGTTTTTCCAATAGTCATGTATGGATGTGAGAGTTGGAACACAAAGAAGGCTGACTGCCAAAAAACGGATGCTTTTGAACTATGGTGCCAGAGAAAACTCTTGAGAGTTCCTTAGAGTGCAAGAAGACCAAACCTCTCAATCCTGAAGGAAATCCATCTTGAATATTCATTGGAAGGACTGATGTTGAAGTTTTCAAGCTCCAATACTTTGGCCACCTGATGAGAAGAGCTGACTCATTAAAGAAGACCCTGACTCTGTGAAAAACTGAAGGCAGGAAGAGAAGAGGCGACAGAGGATGCGATGGTTGGACTGCATCACCAACTCAATGGACATGAGGTGGAGAAACCTATGGGAGATGGTGAAGAACAGGGAAGCCTCGCGTGTTGCAGTCTATGGGGTTGCAAAGAGCTGGACACAATTGAGCGACTGAACAACAACAACACATATATACTTCAATCATTATTATTAAATATATATGTTCCAAGCTTCTGTATAGATATGGCCATGATTAATATAATGTAAATTATATGTAAAAGCATTACTCAATGTTAAAGCAATTTAAATTTTTCTCTAAGGGTACATATTAATATATCCTTGAAACTTCACCTGCATATAACTCTTCAGAGAATCCCTAACACAAACATAATGAAATCACTGAATACAAATTGTTTCTCAGATACTTTCATAGCATCAGCATTATGAGATGTTACATAATTATCATTTTATTTTATACAACATATTTTTTAGGTCACCCTTCTTTCACTTCTGCTGCCCTCTTGCAGGGAAGCCCTTACCATTTTTCTTCACCTGCTATCAGTTCAGTTCAGGTCAATCACTCAGTCGTGTCCAACTCTTTGCGACTCCATGGACTGCAGCTCGCCAGGGCTCCCTGTCCACAACCAACTCCCAGGGTTTACTCAGACTCATGTCCATTGAGTCAGTGATGCCATCCAACCATCCCATCCTCTGACATTCCCTTTTCCTCCCACCCTCAATCTTTCCCAGCATCATGGTCTTTTCAAATGAGTCAGTTCTTCTCATCAGGTGGCCAAAGTATTGGAGTTTCAGCTTCAGCATCAGTCCTTCCAATGAATATTCAAGACTGATTTCCTTTAGCATTGACTGGTTTGATCTCCTTGCAGTACAAGGGACTCTCAAGAATCTTCTCCAACACCATAATTCAAAAGCACAATACTTCTGTACTCAGCTTTCTTTATAGTCCAAATATCACATCCATACATGACTACTAGAAAAAACCATAGCTTTGACTAGATGGACTAGATGAAACTTTGTTGGCAAAATAATGTCTCTGCTTTTCAATATGCTGTCTAGGTTAGCCATAACTTTTCTTCTACAGAGCAAGCGTCTTTTAATTTCATGGCTGCAGTCACAATCTGCAGTGGTTTGGGAGCCCAAGAAAATAAAGTGTGTCACTGTTTCCATTGTTTCCCCAACTATCTGCTGTGAAGTGATGGGACCAGATGCCATGAGCCGAGTTTTCTGAATATTGAGTTTTAAGCCAACTTTTTCACTCGCCTTTTTCACTTGCATCAAGAGACTCTTTAATTCTTCTTTGCTTTCTTCCATAAGGGTCATGTCTTCTGCATATCTGAGGTTATTGATATTTCTCCTGGCAATTTTGATTCCAGCTTGTGCTTCATCCAGCCCAGCATTTCACACAATGTACTCTGCATATAAGTTAAATATGCAGGGTGACAATATACAGCCTTGACATATTCCTTTCTTGATTAGGAGCCAGTCTGTTGCTCCATGTCCAGTTCTAACTGTGGCTTCCTGACCTGCATACAGACTTCTCAAGAGGCAGGTCACGTTGTCTGGTATACCCATCTCTTGAAGAATTTTCCACAGTTTGTTGTGCTCCACACAGTCAAAGGCTTTGGCATAGTCAATAAAGCAGAAGTAGATGCTTTTCTGGAACTCACTTGCTTTTTGATGATCCGGCAAATGTTGGCAATTTGATCTCTGGTTCCTCTGCCTTTTCTAAAACCAGCTTGAATATATGGAAGTTCACGGTTCACATATTGCTGAAGCCTGGGTTGGAGAATTCTGAGCATTCCTTTGCTAGTGTGTGAGATAGGTGCAATTGTGTAGTAGTTTGATCACTCTTTGGCATTGCTTTTCTTTGGGACTGGAATGCAAACTGACCTTTTCCAGTCCTGTGGCCACTGCTGAATTTTCCAAATCTGTTGGCCTATTGAGTGCAGCACTTTCACAGATCATCTTTTAGGATCTGAAATAGGTCAAAGCTTGGTTACCTCCCCCAGCTTTGGAATTCTATTACCTCCCCTAGCTTTGTTCATAGAGATGTTTCCTAAGGCCACTTGACTTTGCACTGCAGGATGTCTGACTCTAGGTTGGTGATCACACCATCATTACCTGCCCTACTCTTGCTCTTTACTTCAAGAATCAACTCAGGCACCATGTCTTCTACCAAGTCCCCACTGGCAGTGGATGTTGGAACAACTGTCTCAATGCTGTGCCATGGCTACGCTTGTACCTTCCTCTATTTTATTAGATCACTTTTTTTTTTTATGTTTCATAAGAGTTTATAACTTTTTTTTAAATTTTATTTTATTTAACTTTACAATATTGTATTGGTTTTGCCATATATCAAAATGAATCTGCCACAGGTATACATGTGTTCCCCATCACTTTCTATATTACATTCAAACAATCATCTTACATGCCTATATTCCACAAAAAACTTGTTAAATCCTTAATGACACAATCTAGTGCTGTTATTTAATAAATGCTCAATAAATGTCTTTGAAAACAAACAGAATGATCACTTTCTGTTTTTCCTAAGAAATGTTATGGGTGAATAAATGTTTTTATTCACTTACAATAATATCAATATTATTATTAAAGTTATATCCAAATCAAAATTACCTGCAGGATTTTAACACACATCCTTTGGAAACTTATAATTTAAACATCGGTAACCTACTGTTCCAATACAAAATGACAATTTTTTCCCCCCTGCAACCTTACAACTTTGTGAGAAGACTCAATGCATTTCAGTTTATTCTCCAAAGTTCTGCTTTCCCATTCCTCCCAGGACTGCTGAAACTTTCAAACTGGTTACAGCTGCCACTACATATTTCAGTGGTGAAAATATATCATTCTGTTTGTGGAAGGAAGCATATTGAGGGAGAAAATATAAAATCCTATATATTATGCCATTCAAATCTTAGATATTTGACACGATGTCACACAGCCACAGTCTAATACACTAATGAAGTGAAGTCACTCAGTCGTGTCTGACTCTTTGCTACCCTGTGGAGTATAGCCCACCAGGCTCCTCTGTCCATGGGATTTTCCAGGCAAGAATACTGGAGTGGGTTGCCATTTCCTTCTCCAGTGGATCTTCCAACCCAGGGATAGAACCCAGCTGGTAATATACTAATACCAGTTGTCAAAGCTATCTTAAACCCTGGTCAGCCTTGTAACCTCTCACTCTGTGCAACAAGTGACAGTGAATGGATCTTCCAACCCAAGGATAGAACCCAGCTGGTAATATACTGATACCAGTTGCCAAAGCTGTCTTAAACCCTGGTCACCACTGTAACCTCTCACTCTGTGCAACAAGTGACAGTGAAGTCACTCAGTCCTGTCTGACTCTTTGCAACCCCATGGACTGTAGCCTACCAGGTTCCTCCATCCATGGGATTTTCCAGGCAAGAATACTGGAGTGGGTTGCCATTTCCTTTTTCAGGAGATCTTTCCAACCCAGGGATGGAATCCAGGTCTCCCTCATTGTAGGCAGACACTTTACCGTCTGAGCAACCAGGGAAGCTCCTGTGCAGCAAGATCATGCTGAAAATCATTAATTAGCATCATACAGTAATCAAATTATGGGTGAGATTTTCTTCTGGAGCAATGTTCTCAAGTAAATTGATGTTTCCAAATATATCCTCTGACTTTCTAACCAAGACACCACTCCCTTACAAGGGAATAACTGGAACCGGTTCTTAATGCTTGTCTTTGCCTTCTCATTTCCACTCCAACAATCCATTCTCCACGCAGCAGTCAGTGTGAAATTTTACTGCACAAATCAGATTATGCTATTTTCTTTCTTAAAAACCCTCTAGCTGCAAGCCACTTCCTGGAAATAAAATCCAAACTTCTTACATCTAGATGACAGTACAGAGCAGGTCCCTTACTCATTCTGCCACCTCACCTCCTAGTTCTGCTCCTCATGCACCAAATGATAGCCTATGAACCTCTTCCTGATGTTCATACACACCTAGGATATTTTCCTTCTGTGGTCTTTACATCTGTTGTGGTCTCCTCCTTTTAGAAAAATCTGATACTAAATCTCCTCATGACTGTCTCCTTCTCATTATTCATATTTTTAATCAGAGTGGGGGACTCTCAGTCTACAAGGTGTCTGTGGTCATTTTTTATCCCTTTGACTATATTCCCAGTGAATGTTAAGCAGTTGGACTTCAGAGGTCAAGAGTTCACTGCAACACTCTCCTGCTGTCTATGAAAAAAAGAAAAAGAGAAAGTTTGTATTTTAGACTTTATATTTCATCACTTTGTTGGGTATGGTGTGCATTCACAGTAAGAAGACAATTAAATGATGAATCTCACCAGCTCAGTAAAAATAAGAAAATGAAGAGGAGCATTAATGTATGTTTTTCATTAAAGGTGATGATATCTTAAGTTGGGTCTTTAGCTACACACAATTACATGTATAAGTATGAATTAGAAACACACAGGGCAAAAAGCAGCTCTAAGGAGAGTTTTAAGGCCATTAACATTAGGTAGTAAAAACTCCTTCCTCTATTATCATTTATATATTCTCTTACTACAGCTACATCCTTAAAACTAAATTAAAAATTAACAAACAATAAATATTAAGAGATAAGGTTACATATATATATATACACACGGTATATGCTTTATTTGTTATATAATATATACAGTATGTATACACACACATATATATACACACACAAAGAGACACATACACGTGAACACATATATTGCATTCCAACAAGCCAAAGACTTGCATATTCATTACACTTTTCAATCACAGCTACTAAAGTGGCATAGGGTGACAATTCAGCAGAGAACAAGCAGTAGTCTTGCTTTCTAGATCTGAAAGTCAGATTATATATTAACTACCTTTAGCTTAATGTGTATAATAAGGACACTGGACATTCAAAAGCACCTCTGACCAGATGATAATATAGCTGACATAAAGAATGTAGAGAAAGCGGCATACATCAACAGAAAAATTGATAACACTTTGAGATGTACAAAGATAGACCAAGTGGCCCTGGATGCACTGGACCAGGAAAAATAGGTTGATCTGTGATGTGAATATAATAAAGATAACTGAAGCCCTAATATGCAATGAGATTAAATACATTTACTTCAATGTATTTACTTTCCAACTGTGAAAGGCAAAGATCCAGAATTGAAAAAACAAAGCTGCTTCAAAAGGACATATTTTCTGGTATAAAAATCAAAAGAATCTCTATAAGGCAAATACTTCTTTTTACTAATTAAAACTTCCTAAGAGTATTTCTAAAGTTTGTGTTTCACACACACACATGTTTTGTATGTGTATGTATCTATTTATGTGTGCATGTGTATTTGGTATATTTAAAATTATTCTAAATATTTGTAGTTTAATAGGACTATTTTAAAGTATAATTTTTAGGTGGCAGCTTTATTTTCTGTGTTATAATATTTATTGGAATATAAAACTTAATGTGAATAAAAATATTAGGTCATAACTTAATTATAACAGATTTTATTGACATGGAAACAAAGCATATATTTATACTTATTTTCTTAAATTGGTAAATCAATATTTGAGACATTTAATCCACTTTTTAAAATTTATAGTTATTCATTCCTAAGCAGATACATATTTTTATAGAGGAAAATATATTTAATATAGCTTGCTGAAAGTTTGACTTTGTTCATATCCTCCGCTTAATGTGTGTACTTCTATCTCTCCATAAAGAGAATAAAACTAATGGTTTTATTATCATGCTAACATAATTTAAGAATCCAGAAAACATCTTACATAAAGGTAAAAGAAAGATATTGGAAATATGACAGTTGTGTAGTTGTAATAAGTTCTCCTTTCCCAGAAAACAACCTGGGATTTATTATACAAGGTCATGTATGGAAGAAAAGATTAAATATTGCAGCACCATTAAAGTCTACAATAACGGCTCTCTCCTACCTTTATTTAAAGGCTCCATGATTGACACATTTTATTAGCTAGTTCTCTGCCTGTAGCTTTGTCATAGCAATTGCTAAATTAATTTACAGACTTCAGTCGACTTGTGTTTTTATAGCTGTCTCCCTGAATATCCTTCATGAGCAATACCAGAATTCCCCCCAGACAGAGCACTGCTGTTCAAACTGTAATTCTTCCCTTGTTAAATAGTTGTGTTCTTTTGATTGCAGCAGAGGTCTAAAGGGTAAGCTTCCTTTCACATGTGCTATTTTTGTCAACAACTGCTTCAGGAAGTTACCAAATTCCAATGAAAATGGGATGAAACATTTACCTTGTATTGTGACAGAAGCCATTGTAATTTATTGTGTTCTATAATATTTAGGTTATAATGTATTCAACTGGCAAATTATTTAGACTAGGTAGGCCAATAGTTATTCACACAAAATTGAATATAGCCTGGTGCTTATAAAGAAATGTTTATAGAAGAAATATGGTTTTTGAATAAATAATAATTTTAGAAGAATATTTATTAGAGAAGTCTGAAAAACTGGGTAGGTACAATATGATCCTTTTAGTTTCTTGTTAATATCATTTACTATGCGAAACCAATTTTCTCCTAAAATAATGAAGTTTCTTATATAATTTATTCTGCTTCAGATGAAACATGATTTCTTTGAGATCTATCTGGAGTATTTTTCTGAACAGAGGAGGAGATACATGAAGAAGAGAAAGTGGTTCAGATCTGATGTGAGAACTTGAATATCAAAATAGGTTCTTTTGATCAGGAAGGAAATCTCTCTCCAGTATGATCAACATGTGATTTTTACTGTTGATTCCAAGTAGACAAAATTGGACTTCAGCCCTTTATTTAGACACGAAACCGCCACAGCAATTGCAACAAATCTGGTGTTTCATAAAAATATTTACATGAATCCTTTTCCTCCCATTCTAAGTTAGACCACATATTTCTTAGGCTCAAGTTTCTTAGGCTCTGGTGACAGATTTTGTATATAGTCCTGAAAATCAGATTTGTAGTTTGGTATTATTTCCTTATAGTTCAGTCAGTAAAGAATCTCCCTGCAATGCAGGAAATCTGGGTTCAATTCCTGGGTTGGGAAGATCCCCTGGAGAAGAAAACACCAAACCACTCCAGTATTCTTGCCTGGAGAATGCCATGGACAGAGGAGCCTGGAAGGCTATAGTCCATGGGGTTGCAAGAGTTGGACATGACTTAGTGACTAAACCATTACCACCTGCTGTTAAGATATTGTTAAAACATAAGTTTACTGAATATTGAAATAGCCACTTTGCATATTCTATTTTCTTAACAAACCTATGTGTAATTCAGTCTTCAAAAATCCTAGGTATAAATAATAAATTAGCACTTACAAATATTACATCACATAACAAGGTAATATACTGTTTAAGTAGCAAAACCAGAATCAATACCAAACTGGGTAATTCAAGACTTTATAATTACTCAAAATACCTTAAGCTTTTTCTGCTAAGCATCTTCCATGTGTAAGATAAGAGTCACCCATATGGAGGCACAATATGAATTTCACCTTTATTAATTGAGGTCTTATTAGTTTTTGCATGATTTCTTCTGCTATCAATTAGGCCAGATAATCATGATTCAATCGATGAACTTCAAGCAATTAAATAGTAATAGAAAAAAACTCCCAGTTTAAAGTTCGTATTGAAAAAAATCATTATATAAGAAAATTCAACACAATACAGTAAAATATTATATTCACTATGATATGCAGCACCATTCTCAGAATTCCTACTTTGTTGCTGTTTAGTCACCTCAGTCATGTGTGACTCTTTTGCAACCCTACGGACAATAACCTACCAGGCTCCTCTGTCCATGGGATTTTCCAGGCAAGAACACTGGAGTGGGTTGTCACTTCCTTCTCCAGGGGATCTTCCTAATCCAGAAATTGAACCTATGTATCTTGCATGGGCAGGCAGGTTCTTTACCACTGAGCTACCTGGGGAATTCCTACTTTAGTACTCATAAAATAGTAAAGAACCTTGGAGAAAATAAAACTATGTAAGAACTGCATGCATCCTCTATGTTCTATAGTAAGAGATTTATAGAACTTAACCGTACAAAGATTCTGTAATTTGAAATCTAGGTATACACATAAAAATAGAAACAACTATATTTTGAATTGTGATAAAAACCTCAAATGATGCCTAATTCCTACAGAAATTTAGAAGATAGAGGATTCCCTTCTATCTGAATTGATCTGGGATGGTACTAAAATTAAATCTTAAAAACAATACAGAAATTAGCAAAATTAAACAAGATTATGGAGATAGGAAGGCCTTATATTCTCAATAAAATCCAAATTTCTGGATAATAGAATTCTGTATTAAAAGTATTTGCTAAAGTAAGTGTAATGTTGACACAGCTGCATAAAATGAGTTAGCTTAGAATACCAATCTAAGGATATGGGATGCTAGGTTTATTTTTAGCACTTGAAAAAAATAGTTTTACTTTAGGGATATTCTTCTGAGAGATATATGCAGTATGACTGGCTTGGGGGGGGGGGGGGGGCGGGGGGGTGTGGAACTCATGATAACTGGAGTATATAATACTCAGAATAAAATGAGCTTGAACCATACAGGAGAGTCAGAGATGGAGATGTGTTGAGAGAGCAAATATCAAAGTAACAGAGAGTCATGAGCCAAGGAATGCAGGCAGCTTCTAGAAGCTGGAAAAGACAAGAAAACAGATGTTTCCCTAAAACATCTGCTAGGAAAGTGACCTGCTGAACCTGGATTTTAGGAGTTCAGACCTACAGGACTTTAAATTATGGATTTTTTTGTAATTTTGTAATTTTATTTTTTAACTTTACAATATTGTATTGGTTTTGCTATATATCAACATGAGTTCACCACAGGTATACATGTGTTCCCCATCCTGAACCCTCTTCCCTCCTCCCACCCCGTATCATCCCTCTGGGTCATCCCAGTGCACCACCCCCAAGCATCCAGAATCGTGCATCGAACCTGGACTGGCAACTCATTTCATATATGATATTATGCATGTTTCAATGCCATTGTCCCAAATCATCCCACCCTCTCCCTCTCCCACAGAGTCCAAAAGACTTTTCTATACATCAGTGTCTCTTTTGCTGTCTCGTATACAGGGTTATTGTTACCATCTTTCTAAATTCCATATATATGCGATAGTATACTGTACTGGCGTTTTTCTTTCTGGCTTACTTCACTCTGTATAATAGGCTTCAGTTTCATCCACCTCATTAGAACTGATTCAAATGTATTCTTAATGGCTGAGTAATACTCCATTGTGTATATGTACTACAGCTTTGTTTTCCATTCATCTGCTGATGGACATCTAGGTTGCTTCCATGTCCTGGCTATTGTAAACAGTGCTGTGATGAACATTGGGATACACGTGTCTCTTTCAATTCTGGTTACTTGGTGTGTATGCCCAGCAGTGGGGTTGCTGGGTCATAAGGCAGTTCTATGGAGAAGGCAATGGCACCCCACTCCGGTACTCCTGCCTGGAGAATCCCATGGATGGAGGGGCCTGGAAGGCTGCAGTCTATTGGGTCGCTGAGGGTCGGACAGGACTAAGTGACTTTACTTTCACTTTTCACGTTCATGCATTGGAGAAGGAAATGGCAACCCACTCAAGTACTCTTGTCTGGAAAATCCCAGGGACAGGGGAGCCTAGTGGGCTGCCGTGAATGGGGTCACACAGAGTCGGACACGACTGAAGTGACTAGCAGCAGCAGCAGCAGCAAGGTAGTTCTATTTCTAGTTTTTTAAGGAATCTCCACACTGTTCTCCACAGTGGCTGTACTAGTTTGCATTCCCACCAACAGTGTAAGAGGGTTCCCTTTTCTCCACACCCTTGCCAGCATTTATTGCTTGTAGACTTTTGGATTGCAGCCATTCTGACTGGCTTGAAATGGTACCTCATAGTGGTTTTTATTTGCATTTCTCTGATAATGAGTGATGTTGAGCAACTTTTCATGTTTTGTTAGCCATCTGTATGTCTTCTTTGGAGAAGTTCTTTGGCCCATTTTTTGATTGGGTCATTTATTTTTCTGGAAAAGTATGAATTTATATTGTTTAAACCACTAAGTTTGTGCTATTTTGTACAGCAGTGATTGAAAATGATTAAAAGATTCTATAAAAGCTGTGTGTAGGAGAACTCCAAAGATTAAGGAGGCAACAATCCAGAGTCTGAAGGACAAGAAAAGAGAGAAATGACCAGAACCCAGAGGGACTGAGTTGCATGGTGTCAGTCACCTTGTAAAAGAGTAGTGAAATTCTCTGGAGGGTCAAGCTATCTAAAGGAGAACATCTAGGCTGGAAGCTGGGGAATACATATACTACTAATATTCCTCTCCTGTATTTGATCTCCCACAAGGGCACCCCACGGGATGACTCAAACTGGCACCAAAAGGGTAAGGGAACCTGTTGACTGGCATGAACTCCTGGGGCTGAATAACCTTCTAGAGAACAGAGAAATGCCTGACCCATCTCTGCTGGCACTTCCGCATAACCCTCGCCACATGGAGTTACTAGTAATCGTCTGTAAGTAAAGAATTCATCATTTCTAATTGCTCAAGTATGTATTACCCCAAACACATTTTCTAACCCTGTTCTTGACCATTTTTTTATCATTTTTATTAGAAAGGGGGGGAGCTACTGAAAGTAAGAAATGAATTCTTAGAAATTGTTTAGAGTGCAGAAACTGAAATAATAGCAATAAATAATAGCAATAAAATATTACAAATGAAGTCAATAACATTTATTGTGAGCTTATATCTCCTAGGAATCATGCTGGCTACTGTGTACTGTGTACTGTGTATAATTATATCTCTAAATTAACCTGTGGTTTAGATACTGCCTCATCTTATAGGGTTTTCAAAAGAGAGTCAAATATTTAAGCATGTTGTCCCAAATCACAGAGAGCACATGAAACAGCTGGAATACAAAGTCACTTTGCCTATCAGCAACATGGTTTCCATCTATGTACAGCAACAATTTCTCTCCTTTTTCAATTAAGGTTTAAAATTAAGTATGGACACATACATCCATAGACGTCCCTGTAGTGTTTCATAGGTGTAATTTTAAAAAGAGTTAACAAGTGAGAAGAGTTTCCAAATATCATAGGAGAGTGTTAAAGCAGATGCCTGTGAACTGTGCCTGAATTCTTAAGAGAATACCTAGGAATCCACACTGACCCCCAGTGAAGCTGAGACAGTTTGCATCAAGGGCATACCTTATGTTTTATACTTAACTGATCTGAGGTTTCCCTCCAACCTAAGTTTTCTGATTCTTTTAGCACTTGAATTATATCTCATTGCAGCTTGTTTTCCTGAAGTCTGTTCAGAAAAGAAAAAAACAAAACAAAAAAACCACTTCATGGTGCCTATCCTTTTAAACTATTGAATCAATGTGGAATTATCTCCCTTGGAAAATAAGTTTGAGATCGCTGAAGATGTGAATGGCTGTTTCCAAACCTCTGCTCCTGGTCCTATTGTTTCTGCTTTCCTATGGGAAAGATAACTTAAATCACTGTATCTCTATATGAGGTTCCTAATATATATGCAATGCAGAACAAGCCAAATACGTAAGCAGGCTCATCCTAACTATAAGTGAAGGGCACAGCAAATTTCTGGATCTAACGAAGGCCGCTGTGTACTGGCTGTCCACAGAACTCACAATTAATCACATTTGACAACTGCCTACAAAATCCAGATTACTTGGCAGATAGCACCTTATGTTTCACATATTATCCTTCCTATTCTTGAATACCATGTTTATTTTCTATTTCATGGACTTGGTGTTTTATATATATTCAATGAATCTATTACACAAAGTTGCTTTTAATATTTGGTACTTAAGTTTCCATTTAATTATCTGATAGGTTAGCAATGTGTCAAGTGAGTTGAACTTTAGTGAAGGCTGCAGGATTTCAAGGACACTTATTTTGCTTGCCAATGAACATAATGCATCTTTTTGAATGCTTATAGATGCTGTTTTGAAGGACAAGGCATTTGATATGTTCCTCTGCGATAATAAACACTATTTTACATCATTCTAGAAGGTAACTGATTCTTATGTGTAATTCATTACAATCAAGTAAAATACTTTTCACTGTTAGAAAACTTATTTTTTAATACTGTATGTGGGCTTCTCCGGAGAAGGCAATGGCACCCCACTCCAGTACTTTTGCCTAGAAAATCCCATGGACAGAGGAGCCTAGTAGGCTGCAGTCCATGGGGTCACTAGAGTCAGACACGACTGAGCGACTTCACTTTCACTTTTCACTTTCATTCATTGGAGAAGGAAATGGCAACCCACTCCAGTGTTCTTTCCTGGAGAATCCCAGGGACGGAAAGGCTGGTGGGCTGCCGTCTACGGGGTCGCACAGAGTCGGACACGACTGAAGTGACACAGCAGCAGCAGCAGCAGTGGGCTTCTCAGGTGGCTGATGGAGGAGGTGGAGAGAAGTGGGTTCAATCCCTGGGTTAGGAAGTTCCCGTGGAAAAGGAAATGGAAACCCACTTCAGGATTCTTGCATAGAAAAATCTAAGGGACAGAGGAGTCTCACAGGCTACAGTACATGAGGTCATAAAGAGTCAGGCATGACTGAGCAACTGAGCAATACTGTCAGTTCAGTCACTCAGCTGTGTCCGACTCTTTGAGGCCCCATGAACTGCAGCACACCAGGCCTCCCTGTCCATCACCAACTCCAGGAGTTCACTCAAACTCATGTCCATTGAGTCAGTGATGCCATCCAACCATCCAATCCTCTGTCATCCCCTTCTCCTCCTGCCCTCAATCTTTCCCAGCATCAGGGTCTTTTCAAATGTGTCAGCTCTTCTCATCAGGTGGCCAAAGTATTGGAGTTTCAGCTTCAGCATCAGTCCTTCCAATGAATACCCAGAACTGATCTCTTTAGGATGGACTGTTTGGATCTCCTTGCAGTCCAAGGGACTCTCAAGAGTCTTCCCCAACAACACAGTTCAAAAGCATCAATTCTTCAGTGCTCAGCTTTCTCCATAGTCCAACTCTCACATCCATACATGACTACTGGAAAAACCATAGCCTTGACTAGACAGACCTTTGTTGGCAATGCAATGTCTCTGATTTTTAATATGCTGTCTAGGTTGGTCAAAACTTTCCTTCCAAGAAGTAAGCATCTTTCAATTTCATGGCTGAAATAACCATCTGCAGTGATTTTTTTTTTCTTTTCCTATTTGGAACCAGTCTGTTGTTCCATGTCCAGTTCTAACTGTTGCTTTCTAACCTGAATATAGGTTTCTCAATAGGCAGGTCAGGTGGTCTGGTATACCCATTTCTTGAAGAATTTTCCACAGTTTATTGTGATCCACACAGTCAAAGGCTTTGGCATAGTCAATAAAGCAAAAATAGATGTATTTATGGAACTCTCTAGCTTTTTTGATGATCCATCGGATGTTGGCAATTTGATCTCTGGTTCCTCTGCCTTTTCTAAAACCAGCTTGAACATCTGGAAGTTCATGGTTCACATATTGCTGAAGCCTGGCTTGGAGAATTTTCAGCATTACTTTACTAGCATGTGAGATGAGTGAAATTGTGTGGTAGTTTGAGCATTCTTTGGCATTGCCTTTCTTTGGGATTGGAATGAAAACTGATCTTTTCCAGTCCTGTGGCCACTGCTAAGTTTTCCAAATTTGCTGAAATATCAAGGGCAACACTTTTACAGCATTATCTTTTAGGATTTGAAATAGCTCAGCTGGAATTCCATCACCTCCACTGGCCTTGTTTGTAGTGATGCTGTCTAAGGCTCACTTGACTTCACATTTCAGGATGTCTGGCTCTAAGTGAGTGATCACACCATCATGATTATCTGGGTCATGAAGATCTTTTCTGTACAGTTCTTCTGTGTATTCCTGCCACCTCTTCCTAATATCTTCTGCTTCTGTTAGGTCCATAGCATTCCTGTACTTTATTGAGCCAATCTTTGCATGAAATGTTCCATTGGTATCTCTAATTTTCTTGAGGAGCTCTCTAATCTTTCCCATTCTACTGTTTTACTCTATTTCTTTGTATTGATAGCTGAGGAAGGCTTTCTCATCTCTCCTTGCTATTCTTTGGACGTCTGCATTCAAATGGGTATACCTTTTCTTTTCCTGTTTTTCACTTCTCTTCTTTTCATAGCTATTTGTAAGGCCTCCTCAGACAGCCATTTTGCTTTTTTGCATTTCTTTTTCTTGGGGATGGTCTTGATCCCTGTCTCCTGTACAATGTCACAAACCTCCATCCACAGTTCATCAGGCACTCTGTCTATCAGATCTAATCCCATAAACCTACTTCTCACTTCTACTGTATAATCATAAGGGATTTGATTTAGGTCATACCTGAATAGTCTAATGGTTTTCCCCACTTTCTTCCAGTTAGGTCTGAATTTTGCAATAAGGAGGTCATGGTCTGAGCCACAGTCAGCTCCCAGTCTTGTTTTTGCTGACTGTATAGAGCGTTTCCATCTTTGGCTGCAAAGAGTATAATCAATCTGATTTCAGTGTTGGGCATCTGGTGAAGTCCATATGTACAGTCTTCTCTTGTATTGTTGGAAGAGGGTGTTTGCTATGACCAGTGCATTCTCTTGGCAAGACTCTATGAGCCTTTGCCCAGTTTTATTCTGTATTCCAAGGCCAAATTTGCTGCTGTCTATGGGGTCGCACAGAGTTGGACACGACTGAAGCGACTTAGCAGCAGCAGCAGCAGTAGCAGCCAGGTGTTCTTGACTTCCTACTTTTGCATTCCAGTCTCCTATAATGAAAAGGACACCTTTTGGGGGTGTTAGTTCTAGCAGGTCTTGTAGGTCTTCATAGAACTGTTCAACTTCAGCTTCTTCAGCATTACTCGTCAGGGCAGAGACTTCGATTACCATGATATTGAATAGTTTGCTTTGGAAACGAACAGAGAGATCATTCTGTCATTTTTGAGATTGTCTCCAAGCACTGCATTTCAGACTCGTTTGTTGACTATGATTGCTACTCTGTTTCCTCTAAGGGATTCCTGCCCACAGAAGTAGATATAATGGTCATCTGAGTTAAATTCACCCATTCCAGTCCATTTTAGTTTGCTGATTCCAAGAATGCCGACGTTCACTCTTGCCATCTCCTGTTTGACCACTTCCAATTTGCCTTGATTCCTGGACCTAACATTCCAGGTTCCTATGCAATATTGCTCTTTATAGCATGAGACCTTGCTTCTATCACCAGTACCATCCACAACTGGGTATTGTTTTTGCTTTGGCTCCATCCCTTCATTCTTTCTGGAGTTATTTCTCCACTGATCTCCAGTAACACGTTGGGCACCTACTGACCTGGGAATTCTTCTTTCTGTGACCTGAGGAGTTTATCTTTCAGTATCCTATCTTTTTGCCTCTTCATACTGTTCATGGGGTTCTCAAGGCAGGAATACTGAAGTGGTTTGCCATTCCCTTCTCCAGTGCACCTCATTCTATCAGACCTCTCCACCATGACCTATCAGTCTTGGGTGGTCCCACAGGGTGTGGATTCATTTCATTGAGTTAGACAAGGCTGTGGTCCATGTGATTATATTGGTCATTTTTCTGTGATTGTGTTTTCAGTCTGTCTGCCCTCTGATGCCCTCTCTCAGCATCTACCATCTGTCTTGGGTTTCTCTTTCCTTGGACGTGGGTTATCTCTTCAGGGCTGCTCCAGCAAAACAATACTATATGTAGCACATAATTCCATACTTTAATATTCCAAATATTTTGTAAAAGTGCTGAATATTTAAGTTGGACTAAAAATGTAGGCAGTAACCAAAAGTTGAAAGAAGATGTGCAGAAAATGGCATGTATTTGAAATAAATGTGGCACGAAATGAGTCATGTGAATTGTTATGAAACAGTGAGAAAAAATTGATTTAATAAATTAAATAGCATTAAGATAGCAAGTAAGGTTAGGATGATTGTCAATGACTAAATATACCCTTTAAAATATCTATATTCTTTTACTGGTGTTCACTTGTTGAAGGCAAAAATGGTAAATGCATGAATGTGGATAAATATTTACTTTGTTTAAAGTAAGACAAATTACTTTAAATATATTAAAACTGAAAAAATTCATTTATAAATGAGTTTATCCCATTCAAGCACAATGTCATATCAAATTCATTATTATTTCCGTATTATGGATCAAGAGGCAGTTGTAGGTATGCATGTATGGACTGAAATATGAGAGAAGCATTTTAGCTATTATTTTTCTTCCATATCTTGTGAATAATCAATAGAAATCTAACAATCTGAATCTAATAATTACTTCATCAACTTTTATGATTGCCAGAAGAAATATCAATAACCTCAGATATGCAGATGACACCACCCTTATGGCAGAAAGTGAAGAGGAACTAAAAAGCCTCTTGATGAAAGTGAAAGAGGAGGGTGAAAAGGTTGGCTTAAAGCTCAACATTCAGAAAATGAAGATCATGGCATCTGGTCCCATCACTCATGGCAAATAGATGGGGAAACAGTGGAAACAGTGTCAGACTTTATTTTTTGGGGCTCCAAAATCACTGCAGATGGTGACTGCAGCCATGAAATTCCAAGCTTACTCCTTGGAAGGAAAGTTATGACCAACCTAGATAGCATATTCAAAAGCAGAGACATTATATTGCCTACAGAGGTCCATCTAGTCAAGGCTATGGTTTTTCCAGTGGTCATGTATGGATGTGAGAGTTGGACTGTGAAGAAAGCTGAGCGCTGAAGAATTGATGCTTTTGAACTGTGGTGTTGGAGAAGACTCTTGAGAGTCCCTTGGACTGCAAGGAGATCCTACCAGTCCATTCTAAAGGAGATCAGCCCTGGGTGTTCTTTGGAAGGAATGATGTTAAAGCTGAAACTCCAGTACTTTGGCCACCTCGTGCAAAGAGTTGACTCATTGGAAAAGACTCTGATGCTGGGAGGGATTGGGGGCAGGAGGAGAAGGGGGCAACAGAGAATGAGATGGCTCGATGGCATCACCGACTCAATGGACGTGAGTCTGAGTCAACTCCGGGAGTTGGTGATGGACAGGGAGGCCTGGCATGCTGCAATTCATGGGGTCACGAAGAGTCGGACACGACTGAGCGACTGAACTGAACTGAACTGATATGGAAATATTCCAGATACTAGTGCTATTTTTAGCAATTACTAATTTTATTCAGCCATTCTATGGAAATGATGATAAAAACATTGGGCAGATAATTTTAAAAACCTCAGTGTGAAGTATTACTTTAAATAGACCATTGTATAAACAATAAAGTCAAGAGCTATTCTGGGTCTATGGGCAAAAGCAGAAAACAGAACACTGGAAATAGTGTACTGTTTGTAACTCTAACCAATATGAAATACATTCAAGATCCATATACATAGAGTTATATTTTAAAATCTTCTGTGAAGAATCTTTTGACTCAAGTCATTAGGTAGAGAACTATATCAATATATTTGCAAGGTGGAAGTAATTCTACAATAAGCACAAAGGGATAAATATACTTTAAAACTCCTCAATAATATTGGGGTAGGAAACTCTGTAAAATATAGGCCTATTTCAGTTGCAAAGGAAAACATTTATCATGATATGCCATCCTGAAGCCTAGGTAAAAACTGTGGCATGGTGTGAAAAGCTGTGTCCAATAAACCATAGGCACTTTTATAATTTATATAAAAGATTAAGATACCAATGTCAGTAGTCCTCAAATGCCTGAGTTTTTCCTTTTCTCCAGTGCACCTTGGAGAAAGGCCATAGGTTTGAGGAAGGCTAGGAGACAGACTGGCTCAGATGGTAAAGAACCTGCCTACAAAGCAGGAGACCCAGCTTCGATCCCTAGATCAGGAAGATGCCCTGGAGAAGGAAATGTCAACCCACTCCAGTACTCTTGCTGAAGAATTCCATGAACAGAGGAACCTGGCGGGCTACAGTCAGGCTACAGTCCATGAGATCACAAAGAATCAGACATGACTGAGCAACTTTCACTCAGGAGAAAGATTAACAGTATAAATTTTTGGCAGAGTATCGTCTTTCCTCAAAGAGACCTCTAGGTCAGTCAACTGGCTCAAATCTGATAATCCATGGAGGAATCTTGACTCTCCTTGTGATTTAGGATGAGACTTTTGTTTACTTGACCTAGAAATTTCCCTTACAAAGATCAGGTAAGGGTTTTAATAGGCTTCTTATATAGTTCACTTCTAGGAACACCATGATCCACTAGTTAATAGGTCTATGCAATAGGTATGCTCTTTGCTTTGACTCTTTTGTCACTAGAGTAACTAACTATGCCCTCCTTCTCTTCAGCAGATGAGTGGAGTCACTCTAGTCACCACTGTAAAGCCTGGACTATGGAAAACAGAGATGCCTGAGCTCTTCAAGGATGGCAGGGATCCCCTGGCAAATTTAATTCTCACAATATTGGAGGAAGGTTTATCTATGTGAGTCTCTGCTGCTGCTGCTGTTGCTGCTAAGTTGCTTCAGTTGTGTCTGACTCTGTGTGACCCCATAGACGGCAGCCCACCAGGCTCCCCTGTCCCTGGGATTTTCCAGGCAAGAATACTGGAGTGGATTGCCATTTCCTTCTCCAATGCATGAAGGTGAAAAGTGAAAGTGAAGTCACTCAGTCCTGTCCGACTCTGAGCAACCCCATGGACCGCAGCCTACCGGGCTCCTCCGTCCATGGGATTTTCCAGGCAAGAGTACTGGAGTGGGGTGCCATCACCTTCTCCAATGGGACTCTCTAAGTGTGAGTAAATCTTAAATGACAAGTCCATTCTAACATTCCCACCTCCCTGAGCTTCTGAATCCCTCCCTCTACATTACAGCAAGGCAAGTCTGGTATTTCCAACTCACTAACTCTGAGCCATCTTCTGGTCCACATTTCAGTCAACCAGCCCAAAAAGTAGCCATTTTACTTGCCTGAACTGCAACAGTAACACAGAATTTCTGCTTTGTGAGCCCATCAATAAATCTGGCCTGACTCAATTTTATATTCCTTTCATCATTATCTCACTTCCTTAAAAGTCATCTCCACACATGCTCCCTGGAATGTTTTCTGAATAAATTAGAAAGCTCAAGTAGTTCTTTCACAGTGCAAAACACCTTCTGGGTCACAATCTGTGTTTCACTATTAAGGGCTCACTGGAATTTCAGTCTAGTTATAGGCCTAGAAGCAAAAAAGGATGGTGAGGTGGGTGCTAAGGAGATCAGCACTGTCTTTTATGGCAACTGCCCCAAAGGGAGGGGCCATTACAGTTTCCTTAGTCAATGCAGGGAGAGGCCACTTCTAATGGAAGTGAAAGCTGCTTGTAATGTTAAAAAAGACTTATTAGAATTAAGGCCTCAGTGTCCTCATCAAAGTTTTGCCATACGTACGTACACATTCTATCTATCAAGAACCCATTTCTTAGAGTAGATCCTGAGAAGCTGGGAATTCAACCTGCATTGCATATCAGTCAGCTGTGGGATGAGTATGATTTGCAGTTAGCCCTGCAGCTACAAGAAATGAGTCTCCTTCAGGGAATACACCAAAGTCCTCAGTACTTTTCATACAGCAGTCTGAGAAATTTGAATCCCTAAGCTCAACCTTTTCTTGTTCAGTGACATTAGAAGCAACCTGATTGTCTCATTACTTGTGTGTTTAACAAAATACTCCAAAGTATCACACAGTCATCCATCACTTCTTGTAAGTGTTTGATTAAGAATATCCAACAGTTGCAGGTTGCCTATCTCTTATTTCCACACCATACACTATCATTGGTTCTCTCTTTTCTACTGGAAACAGTTATTAGTATTTTTAAATATATCCAGATTAGAGGGTTAGTTGTAGAAACTGTATTACTCAGGGGAAAGTCAGTCTTTTTCTTCTATTCAGGTCTTTAACTGATTGGAGTAAATGTTTATCTTATCCAAAAACACTCTCAGAGAAATATTCAGAATAATATTTGATCAAATATCTGGGAACTCCATGGTTTAGTCAGGTTAATACATAAAATTAATAATCACAGACAATATGCATTAGAAATTCCTACTAAATAAGCAAACAAACGTATTTTAGATATATGTATATAAGTATGTTAGATTTCCACTGCTGTGTAACAAACAAATCCAGTGACTTAGAACAACCCACATTAATTCCTCATAATTTCCTTGATCAAGGCCCTATGCCTCTCTAAGGTGGTTGCCCTGCTCAGGATATTTCAAGGTTTCAATCAAGCTGTTGACTGGGCTGGGTTTTGAGAGGCTTTAGGGGAAAGTCAACTTCAAAGATCATTCCAGTTGTTAGCAATCTACAGATTTAACACAAGCCCTATCAAAATATCTATGACATTTTTCCACAGAACTAAAATAATCCACATATATTTGGAACTACAAATGACCCAGAATTGCAATATTGAGAAAAAGAACATTTAGAAGTATAACCATTCCAGACTTCAGGCTATATTACAAAGCCATAGTAATCCAAACAAGGTGGAATTGACACAAAAACATAAATCCATGGAACAGGATACTGAGCCCAAAAATAAAGCCATACACCTTTGGTCAATTAATATACAACAAAGAAGTCAAGAATATACAACAGACAAAAGAGTCTCTTCAGCAAGCGGTACAAAGAAAGCTGGACAGTCATATGTAAAATAATGAAAAGACATGAAACCATAAACTCCATAGGCAAAACATTCCTTGACATAAATGGAAGCAATCTTTTCTTGGATCAGTCTTTCAAGGCAAAACCTAAATAAATAAAATAAAAAATAAAAGGTGGGATCCCATCAAGCTCAAAAGTTTTTGCACAGTAAAGGAAACTATCAATAAAATAAAAGGACAACTTATAGAATGGGAGAAAATATTTACAAATAATGCAACAGAGAGGTGTTACTTTCCAAAACATATAAACTTCTCATACAACTGTGAGCTCAATACAAAATAATAATAAATGTGCAGAAGATTTAAACATTTTTCCAAAGAAGATATACCGATGGCTAACAGACACATGAAAAGATGTTCAACATCACTAATTATTAGAGAATAGCATCCATCCACTTCTACAAATATAGATTTCATGTTTACCATTATTTGTTTTCATATTTCCCCTATTTAATATAATGCTGCACTTTACTCATTTGCTTATTATTATATGTCTCCTCCAGTAAAACAAAAGCATTAAGAGCACAGATTTTGTTTATTATGGTTACTGGTTTTCCCCAGTCGTATCTGACTCGTTATAATCTCATGGACTTTACTCTGCAAGGCTCCTCTGGCTATGGGATTCTCCAGGCAAGAATACTGGAGGCGGTAGCCATTCCCTTCTCCAGGATATCTTCTCAACCTAGGGATTAAACCTGCGTCTCCCACATTGCACAAAGATTCTTTACCATCTGTGCCACCAGGGAAGCCCCTAAAGATTGGGAACAGCTCAGAAGATATATTCAATTAATATTTTCCATACTCAGTGTTTTACCATTTTTTCTACTATTACAGTAATATACTTGATTAGCAAATTTAGTGTTAAACTATGCTAGCACTCTTAGAACAAATTCTATATACTACTTAGTTTGTATTACACAATTAGATTTTTGTGCTAATATATTATGTAAAAATATGGATCTGTTGATCTAAATAGAGATTTTTCCAAAGAAGACATACAGATGGCCAACAGGCACATGAAAAGATGCTCAACATCACTAATTATTAGAGAAATACAGATGAAAATCATGATGAGGTATCACCTTACACCAGTTAGAATGGCTATCATTAAAAAGTCTACAATTAATAAATGTTGGAGAGGGTATGGAAAAAAGGGAACTCTCCTACACTCCTGGTGGGAATACAAACTGGTGCAGCCACTATGGAAAATAGTACAGAGGTTCCTAAAAAACTAGAAATAGAGCTACCGTATGATCCAGCAATCCCACTCCAGGATATATATCCGGATAAAATGAAAAGTGAAAGTGAAGTCGCTCCGTTGTGTCCTACTCTGCAACCCCATGGATTGTAGCCTGCCAGGCTCCTCCACCCACGGGATTTTCCAGGCATGAATATTGGAGTGGGTTGCCATTTCCTTCTCCAGGGGATCTTTCCAACCTCGGGATTGAACCCTGGTCTCCTGCACTGCAGGCAGACTCGTCACCGTCTGAGCCACCAGGGAAGCCCTATAAAATGAAAAGTCTAATTCAAAAATACATATGCACTTCAGGGTTCATAGCTGCACTATTTGTAAGATCCAAGACATGGAAACAACCCAAATGACCATGAAAAGACAACTGGTTTAAGACGATATGGCACATATAAAGAATGGAAAATTGCTAAGCCTCCCCTGCCAACAAATAAATAAATAAATAAATTACTGCCATTTGAAGCAACATGGATGGACCTTGAGAATGTTGTGCTTAGTGAAATAAGTTAGAGAAAGACAAACACTGTATCACTTTAATATGAAATCTAAAAAATAATACACATGATTGTATATACAAAACAGAAATTGACTCATAGACATAGAAAAGAAACTGGTGATTATCAAAGAGTAGAGGGAGTAGGAACGGAGAACGCAATGGCACCCCACTCCAGTACTCTTGCCTGGAAAATCCCATGGATGGAGGAGCCTGGAAGGCTGCAGTCCATGGGGTCGCTAAGAGTCAGATACAACTGAGCAACTTCACTTTCACTTTTCACTTTCCTGCACTGGAGAAGGAAATGGCCACCCACTCCAGTGTTCTTGCCTGGAGAATCCCAGGGACGGGGGAGCCTGGTGGGCTGCCATCTATGGGGACGCACAGAGTCAGACATGACTGAAGTGACTTAGCAGCAACAGCAGAAGCAGAGGGAGTAGGGAAGGAACAAATAAGGATTATGAGATTAACAAACTACAATACAGAAAATGGATAAGCAACAAGACTCATTGTACAGCATGGCAAATTATACCAATATCTTATTAAAATCTATAATGGAATATAATCCACAAAAAACACAATCACTATGCTGTACACTGTAAACAAACACAAAAGTGTAAATCAGATATATACGTCAATAAGAATAAAAAATAATTTGAACTTTCTTTTTCTAGATATGACTGGTTCATCACTAGAGATTTAACGTTGATTATTGATTTTTTTACATTTCAGGGTTTTAATTTTTTTTTCATTTTAACTACTATATAATCTACCTCTAAAGGACTCATACATCATATGGCACTGCATCACAAAGTGAACACATTTCTGAAAAAAAAGGAAAAAGAAAAGCTTCCTTACCAACATCCCAGAAGGCCAACCCATCCCATTCCACCACCGGATGGCCCCTCTTCTGTCCTCTCTCAAATTAACCACAATCCTGATTTACTACACTGTAAATATGTTTTTCCTATTGGAATATTGTCAGTGTGAAGTCAGACCTCATCTATTATTTCTGGCTTCTTCCTCTTAACATTTGTTCTGCAATTATAACATGCTTGAACTGTAATAAATTTATTATTCACACAATAATACCCATTTTATGAATCATTTATTTACATATTTTACTCTATACTTGAAATTATATACCATTAGGTCTATTAAAGACCATTTAACTACAAACATACTTGTACATATCCCTTGTTGCACCCATGAACTCACTTCTGAGGGGTGAAAGCATTTCCAAGACAAAGGTGGAAATTTTTTTTAATCATTTTTACCTTCCAGAATTTAAAAGTCGCATACTCAACTTTAAAGATTTGCATCCATGAGAATAAGGTACATTGTGCTAGCTGTGTAGGACTGGGTAGCACAGTATAGGCAATAAGGCAGTCCATTTTGCTCAAGATCTTAAAAGGCAATACTTCTCAGTAGATATTTTTACTTTTCTTTCAAACCCCTGTAACAGACCTGAACCAAAAGACATAGCCATAATACGAATCAGGTTTGTGCAAGGAGGGAAGTCAGACACAGGAAGTGACAGATGGAAAACAACAACGATTCTACTGCCATTGTCGTTCAGGTGCTAAGTCATGTCTAGCTCTTTGCTTCCCCATAGGGTGCAGCACACCAGGCTTCCCTGTTCTTCAGTGTCTCCTGGAGCTTGCTCAAACTCATGGCTATTGAGACAGTGATGCCATCCAAACATCTCATCTTTCATTGTCCCCTTCTCCTCCTGCCCTCAATCTTTCCCAACATTAGGGTCTTTTCCAATGAGTCAGCTCTTTGCAACAGGTAGCCAAAGTATTGGAGTTTTATGCAATTTAATAAAGGTATGTATGGGGAGCATTTTTTAATATTTCTCTAAAATTATACCATGAAAATATAGAAACAGATAAACATTCAGGAAATATTTAGGATTTGGCTATATTAAGGAAAATATTTTATTTTAATTCAAAGATGGAAGGGGTTTGCTTAATTTGGGGGCACATCACAACCCGCCTCCCAAATTCATATCTAAATTATCACTTTCTGTTACTAACAATGAACATAATGCTTGGAAAGTAATCTTGAAAATTTTAAGATACATTTTCCTTTTCCCACAGAAGAAAATAGTATTTGATAGAGTTGCATTGATTTGTGTTTCAGAAATGAGAGCTATTTTAATTAAGTAATTATACATAATTGTAATTATACACATGAAATTGTAATTATACATAATTTGAATTATACTGTACATTATGCAATTATACATAATTTTAATTATACATTTGCCATAAAATCTAAGAAGTTGGAGATAAAATATCTACTAGGTCACCTAGTCAATTTTTAGAATTCTCCACAAGGGACTGTCTTTTCTTAAGGCTTATTCTTACCATCACATGAGTGAAATAAACAGACTGAATTTCTGTGCTCAATCATCTTTCTTTATAGTCAACTCATAGCTCACAATTTTTGTTCATCTGATACTATGCCTCTCAAGGTGTGTTGTGAGTCATGTTGTGATGAGTTAATTAATGTATACATAGAAAAATTCAGTGCAATTTACAGATAGGTAGATCAAACAGCCAACATCCGCTGGATCATCATAAAAGCAAGAGAGTTCCAGAAAAACATCTATTTCTGCTTTATTGACTATGCCAAAGCCTTTGACTGTGTGGATCACAATAAACAGTGGAAAATTCTGAAAGAAATGGGAATACCAGACCACCTGACCTTCCTCTTGAGAAACCTATATGCGGCCAGGAAGCAACATTTAGAACTAGACATGGAACAGACTGGTTCCAAATATGAAAAGGAGTATGTCAAGGCTGTATATTGTCACTCTGCTTATTTAACTTATATGCAGAGTACATCATGAGAAACGCTGGGCTGGAAGAAGCACAAGCTGAAATCAAGATTTCTGTGAAAAATATCAATAACCTCAGATATGCAGATGACACCACCCTTATGGCAGAAAGTGAAGAGGAACTAAAAAGCCTCTTGATGAAAGTGAAAGAGGAGAGTTAAAAAGTTGGCTTAAAGCTCAACATTCAGAAAATGAAGATCAGGGCTGGTGCACTGGGACGACCCAGAGGGATGGTAGGGAGGGAGGAGGGAGGAGAGTTCAGGATGGGGAACATGTGTATATCTGTGGCAGATTCATGTTGATATATGGCAAAACCAATACAATATTGTAAAGTTAAAAAATAAAATAAAATAAATTAAAAAAATAAAGAAAACAAAGATCATGGCATCTGTTCCCATCACTTCATGGGAAATAGATGGGGAAGCAGTGGAAACAGTGCCAGATTTTATTTTTTGGGCTCCAAAATCACTGCAGATGGTGACTGCAGCCATGAAATTAAAAGATGCTTACTTCTTGGAAGAAAAATTATGGCCAACCTAGATAGCATATTGAAAAGCAGAGACATTACATTGCCTACAAAGGTCCGTCTAGTCAAGGCTATGGTTTTTCCACTGGTCATGTATGGATGTGAGAGTTGGACTGTGAAGAAAGCTGAGTGCTGAAGAATTGATGCTTTTGAACTGTGGTGTTGGAGAAGACTCTTGAGAGTCCCTTGGACTGCAAGGAGATCCAACCAGTCCATTCTAAAGGAGATCAGCCCTGGGTGTTCTTTGGAAGGAATGATGCTAAAGTTGAAACTCCAGTACTACGGCCACCTTATGCGAAGAGTTGACTCATTGGAAAAGACTCTGATGCTGGGAGGGATTGGGGGCAGGAGGAGAAGGGGACGTCAGAGGATGAGATGGCTGGATGGCATCACCAACTTGATGGACGTGAGTTTGAGTGAAGTCTGGGAGATGGTGATGGACAGGGAGGCCTGGCGTGCTGCGATTCATGGGGTCGCAAAGAGTCGGACACGACTGAGCTACTGAACTGAACTGAACTGAAGGCTTATGAATTAAAGCTACCTGAAAATTCCTTTCCCTGAGCTTATTGGTATCTTTCATGTTGACAACTGGGAAGGAATCCTACAGAAATGTTGCTGAGGATTTGTGACTCTGAATACACCCTTGGGTTATTCGAGAGTTGACCCTAACTATTGTAGAAGCTTGTTTTCCTCCAGTCCTGAACTGACGACACAGCTATTAAAATATTACAGTGCAGATAAGGAGGTCAAAACTGATGCTACCCTCAGATTCACTAAAATGATATATACCCTACACGGTGAGTTTTGACATCTATATCATTTGGGCAGGCACTTTTAATTTGAAAATAAATTGAATATAAAATTAAAGCTTTTCACAAGCAGTATTAACTTACACAATCAGCACTTTCTTAGAAAATCACCTCAGGGCTGACTGACCTTAGCAATATGTTTGCAGTATTCACACATGACTGAATTGTTATTTTGCACTATTGCTAAATTAGAAATAAACACAAATTTCCTTTCAGTGGAAGACAAGGTAAGAAATTTCTACCTCGGCCTCTCTTTCTCTTCTCTTTCTCTGTCGGTCTTAATGTGCGTGTATATGTGTGCATACCTGAGCATATGTATATATATACACATATGTGTGTGCATAATAGTATACATAGTATATGCATGTATACACATGCATTATGAATGAGAAGCCATTTTTCTTTTCTATGGATCTGTTTTATATATCAACTAATCTGTCCATCCATCCTAAGTTACTATCACCATTCAGCGGTGACTGAAGTAAATTGTAAACACATAATTAATCTCTCCACTAGAAAGAACAATGAGGTGTCATGCTGATAGTCTGTCCTGTGATAATTACTAAGACAACTCCTTCTTAATCAGGAAAGTCAAATTAAATATCTTCTGTTATCAAAAGACTTTAACTCCTACTGGACACATGCTACTAACAGAATGTGTTCTATTTGGCAGTGTGGCAAAATGCGGCAAGCAGAAAGAGAATGAGCTTTGGATCCATACAGACATCTCTAACATTGAATAAGTTATATAGTAAATTTGATTCATTATTTCCTCATCCATTCTTTATGGTTGGTTGTCCCTTCTCAAGCTTAGTTGAGAGTTTTCTCTAACTTTCCTACTTGAATATTTAGGACAACTTAATAGCTCTGAAACTGTTGATTTTCTTCCAGGTGTCTAGTCACCACATTCTGTCAAACTGGACCTACCTACATGTTCTGTCTCTGGCTGAGCCATGCTTCTGGTCACCTGCTTCAGTGTGAATACATGGACCCTGCTGAGAATACTTACACATATAGGTATCCTTAGGAGCCTTAGCATCTGGTTGCATCTACCTTGTTAGGTAACTATGTGCTAGATTCACATAAGAAAAGTTATGCCTAGGATATGTTCATCAGAAAAGGCAATGGCACCCCACTCCAGTACTCTTGCCTGGAAAATCCCATGGACGGAGGAGCCTGGTAGGCTGCAGTCCATGGGGTCACTAAGAGTTGGACACAACTGAGAGACTTCACTTTCACTTTTCACTTTCATGCATTGGAGAAGGAAATGGCAACCTACTCCAGTGTTCTTGCCTGGAGAATCCCAGGGACGGGGGAGCCTGGTGGGATGCCATCTATGGGGTCGCACAGAGTCAGACACGACTGAAGTGACTTAGCAAGCAAGCAAGGATATGTTTATATTTTAATAGAAAACTTGGTTCTAAGCCTAAACTGAGAGATCGCTGAGACTATGAGTAATTTTTATGCAGGGAAGTAAAGTAATATAAATATAATGGCTACATCACTGCAGACTTTGCCTCCTTTACTGAGATAGCACCTGTTTCATAGGATCTCTGAGGATGGAATGAAGCACACAGAGCAATGCCTCACATATAGTAAACTCTGGATGGTTTGAATAAGGAGAGAAGTTTTATTTTAAATCCCAGATGAAAGCTTTTTTGTTTCCCAGAAAATGTAAGTAAAATTAATAAAATAGCATCTTTGAAAACAGGCACTAAGCCAGGTAATCTGATCTATTAATAACTTGCCTCTTTTTTAAGCCTCTGAAACCCTGTTGACTTTTCCAACCAGCATTGTTATATGCACAGTTTTTAAAATAGGTGGTTATGAGATCAGAGTTGCCTCTTCCTATGTAGGTTTATATATTAGCTAACATGTTTTCAATGTTACAACTCAATAATGTAAGTCTTGGAGCATATGCAGCGTATGTAGTATATTAACTGCCTAACAAATATCAACTGTGGTTAACGCTCAAGTAGTAGGGTGAGATATTGGAAATTAATTATGGTTATGGTCTATTGTTCTGCACTGACTGTAATCTGAATCCAAAAAGAAGCTTTATCCTTCTCCTTTTATCTGAGTTTCTTAAAATTCAGTCCACAATCTCTGTTTCCTCTATATATGTGGATGACTTTCTTAATCACAATCATGGCTTCAAGATGAAAGTTCAAAAAATCTGTCTCATTCACACTGTGTTTCTACTAGTCTCTAGAAAGATCACTAATATGTTCATTAATCCATACAGTTTAGACCCATTTCCTAGGTTCAAGCCCTCAAATTCCACTGCCTACTAGGTTATTTTCCCTTGAATACTACATAGGCATCTTGAACTCCTTTTGTCCAAAATATAAATCATCACTTTTTTTCACCCGAACCTAATGTTTCCCATCTTATCTAATAACACTGTCACTCATCCTGTTGCTCAAGGCAATTTCTTGGGAATCATTCTATATTTTTCTCTCTCCTTCTCAAACCTAATTCTCCTATGTCTGATTCTCTCCAGTTCAGCTGAGGCTTTCATATGTCCATACTGTCTCTAGTGCAAATTATGATAATGACATGCTGCTGGTCTTCAGTGCTCCAGTCTGTAACTGTCCTGTCAGTTCCCCACAATTTTGTCAGGGTCTTTTTATGAAACACATACCTGATTCTGTCACTGTCCTACTTAATTTGTGTCTTACCCCATTCCCTACAGGCTAAAAATTAATTTTCAGAAAAGTCTAAAAGTGTTCCATGATTTAGTGCATGTCTACATGCCTTGTCTCATACCAGTAACAACAACAAAATAGCACTCCAGGCATTCTAAACTGTGTGAGTTATACCAAATGAGGCATTCTTATCACATCTCCTACTCTTTACTCAGGTTTTTCTTATAGCCTGTAATGATCTCTTTTTTTTTCTCAATGCCTGTTTCTCTTTAAAAACTCTGATTGAAGGGCTCTGACCCTGTGAATCTTTCCTAAATGGATGAGGCAGAGCTTGCAGTTCTATTATATGGTCTCTCACAAGTAAAGAGCATAATCTAAAATGGAAAATAACACATATGCAATTGTATATGAGACTTTCTCTACATCTTTTCTGTGATAACTTGGAGATCAGAGATATAATCCTTTCTTGACACAATATTTGATGCTTGACAAAGAGCACAGATTTGATAAATATGGTCTATGTATTAATACATTTTATCTAACATGAAAATGTGGAGAAGGCAATGGCACCCCACTCCAGTACTCTTGCCTGGAATATCCCATGGACGGAGGAGCCTGGTAGGCTGCAGTCCATGGGGTCACGAAGAGTCAGACACAACTGAGCGACTTCACTTTCACTTTTCAATTTCATGCATTGGAGAAGGAAATGGCAACCCACTCCAGTGTTATTGCCTGGAGAATCCCAGGGACTGGGGAGCCTGGTGGACTGCCGTCTATGGGGTCGCACAAAGTCAGACATGACTGATACGACTTAGCAGCAGCAGCAGCAACAACATGAAAATTATGTTCACAGAAAAGCTTTGCATTGTCCAACTGGGCATTATTTAACAAGGCCCCCCATGGATGATTTAATTCATTTGAGAATTTACCATATTTGACTTTGCTACTTACTATTTGATTAGTGCCCTGACACAGTGAAGTTTTGTGCTAACTTGGAAATTTCTGCTCAATAGAAAAGAAAACTCTGATCGTTATATATCTGGTATAAAATTAATCAGCTTTGTTTTGAATACAGACACTCAGAAATGAACCTCAACCAGTAACAGAATGATTCAAGTCACAGACTGGATGGATACACCAGGCCAAAGTAACTATTCCAGTGCTATTACTTAATTCTTTGAATTTGCATGGTCAAGCAGTCAAATCATGTTTATTTCCTTTGTTTTCAAGAGACTTTTTGGTTATATGAACTATACAATATATCAATATCAAATTATAAAAGCCCCCCAGGGAATAAACCCCTCAGTTCTGGAACATCTGTCCATTCAATTGTACCTTTGGGAAACATCAGAAATTAGTGAGATTTCTGCCAATGTGATGATAAATAAGAATATATTCATTTTAAAACTAAAGCACTTCTATCTATACTGTCTCTCTTCCAAGATTGTTTCATTTTCTATATAACACAAAGCCCAATGCTTCTTATAATTAGAAGAAAGTTCTTCAACATTTGTTTTCTGTAAATGGCCTTAGCAACACAAATAAAAAAGTTTTGGGGGAAATCTCATCACAAGAAAACTTATAATGGTGAAAACTTATTGTAATAAAATAGGGTTTGTTTCATAATTTGTTGTATACGCTATCAAATATTGAATAGTTTTTAAATCTATGTAGCAAAAATAGAATTCATCTAATGACAAAATTTTGGCTGCAAGTAGTAATTAAAGTAATATGCATAGCATTCAGGCTTAATAATAATAAATACTTTTGTTTAGAGAATCAACAGTATATTTCTATCACTATCAGTCTGACTACTTATACTATCATGCTTATTCTGATTAATATTTAATAATAATTCAGTAAATGTTTTCCAGAAACACATCCCAAGAAAAATAGTGATGCTGCTAGTCCTGTTTTGCAAAATTACAATTGAGATGTGGAATCATCATTTAAAAATTTAATGCTGGGTATAAACAAGCAATAAATTGTGTCTTAAGGGAAATGTTAATTTCCTTTAAAATTTTAATAACCTCTATTAACTTTGTTTGCAATATACACAATTAAACAACAGAGATTGATTATGTAAATTTTTATTGATAGATTTCTTATGTAGTTTACAATATTCTCAAAATTAATGCTGTGATTTTAGGTGCAGAACTTTCTCAGAGAATCTCTAGATTTATTATTAGAAGTCATGAGGAGGAAACCAATTCATAGCTTTTACAGAATAACCAGGCATAGACTGTAAGTGGATCAACAAGGTGTCATAGTCACCCAGATCACATCCTGTCAAAAGGTCCTCACAAAGTAGTAATGAGAAACAACCTCTGTCAACAGTAGTCAAGAAGCTGTTATACACTTTTAATAGAGCAATTCTGAGATCATGATGTGCACAGAATCCTACATGCAGTGGCTCAAATGAGCTCACTACTCAAGCAAGTCTACAACTAGACTATGAAATGTTTTACACATACATTGGATATTTAGGCTCCAGGTAGCTTTAAATATCATTGTTTCAGTTAATAATTTTAATGAGCCTCTTCTCCAAAAATTATAAGTAAATATTACTTATCATTCTTACAAAAATTATTTGTCAGAATAACAAAGAGCATTTTGTTAAGAGTATCAGTGCATTCGGCTATTCTGTACTTAATTCCCTCATTCTTACTTTCCATTTCCAACTTTGAGATTTCAATATATCTGTATAAAATCTGCATTGATTTAACTAATTTAAATCTTTAATAAAATGTACTCCCTGTTGCCTGGCTAAAAGATAGACATTAGCATATTTTATACATAAATTCTATAGTATCTCAAATCTAAGACACCTGATAAGCAGTGATAGTTTTCATTAGTAAAATAAGGGTTGGTGAAATTAATTCAGAATACATTTGTTTGGAAGGAAAATCCAATAGAAAGAACATAATTTGAGAACATTCAAAATAGAATATATTACAAAGGAACTATAGTAAAACTTGGGTTCATAATTAATAAAATTTAGAGAAACTAGAGTGAAACAGAGTACAATGTTTATATGGAAACAGAAGTAGATGATAAAATAAAAAAAAACTAAAGGTAAAGTATGAGTTTGAATTATCCAAAAGGGACATATTCATGTTATACTGCCACATGCTGCTACCCAAGATACAGTTCTGCCTGTGGGTCCTCCTCTGGATGTGTGGACATGTAATGGTCTCACAATATTCATATTGTTCTCTTTGCTTAGAGAACTGACAGAATTTTCAAATTCTTTATAATTATATATTGCTTTATGTCTAGGATTAAGGACATTATCTATATATATATATATATAAAACCATCTGTAAAGTTATCAGCGAAGACTTATATTGACAGTTCATAATTTCTAGAAATAAAGGCCTGTATTTAATGAGTGAGGGAGAAAACAGCGATTGAGACAAGAGAATGTATAAACTTTTCTTTCATGACTTTCAGGTGTTCAACTCATCTTTCTTTTAAGGGCTTCTACTCTAGATACTAATTACACATGTATATATTTAAATCTAACAGACTCTATTCAATCCACAAATAATTGTGTGGCTAAAGATAAGACAAATGAAGACGTCTCTTCCCTATAAACTATATAACTTCCAGTTAGCTAAAGTCATTTTCTACATCCAGATTCACCTCACATCTGTGAGAGTTGATGGGTAGGAGGAACATCAGGTGGAGCAGAAATGGTACACTGATACTGTCCTTCCTCCTATCTCATCCCACCCCTTAAGTGTAGCTATATATATGATCACATATGTAGGTGCCTATAAAAAAAAAAAAAAAAGTAGGGAAAGAGTCCTTCCATAGCTTTATAATATTGACAAAACCTGGATAAATAACTATTGTCCCTACCTGGCTCTAAAACAAGTTTAAGCATTTTTTTTTATTATCATCAATATTATCACATTGTGTGAAAATACAGTGAATCTACTGTTGTAGAAAGTCATGGCATTTATATCTTTAAGTTCAGTTCAGTCATTCAGTCGTGTGTCACTCTTTGCGACCCCATGAATTGTGGCATGCCAGGCCTCCCTGTCAATCACCAACTCCTGGAGCTCACTCAGACTCACATCCATTGAGTCGGTGATGCCATCCAGCTATCTCATCCTCTGTCGTCCCCTTCTCCTTCTGCCCTCAATCCCTCCCAGCATCAGACTCTTTTCCAATGAGTCAACTCTTCACATGAGGTGGCCAAAGTACTGGAGTTTCAGCTTTAGCATCATTCCTTCCAAAGAAATCCCAGGGCTGATCTCCTTCAGAATGGACTAGTTGGATCTCCTTGCAGTCCAAGGGACTCTCAAGAGCCTTCTCCAACACCACAGTTCAAAAGCATCAATTCTTCAGTGCTCAGCCTTCTTCACAGTCCAGCTCTCACATCCATACATTTATATCTTTATCTATCACTAAATCTAGATTTAGTGAACTTTTAAAACACAAGTACAGTAATTTTATTTTTCTTAACTATAGAGTCAGTCAGTCAGTTCAGTCACTCAGTCATGTCCGACTCTTTGTGACCCCATGAATCGCAGCACACCAGGCCTCCCTGTCCATCACCAACTCCCAGAGTTCACCCAAACTCATGTCCATTGAGTCGGTGGTGCCATCCAGCCATCTCATCCTCTGTCGTCCCCTTCTCTGCCTGCCCCCAGTCCCTCCCAGCATCAGGGTCTTTTCCAATGAGTCAGCTCCTCGCATGAGGTGGCCAAAGTATTGGAGTTTCAGCTTTAGCATCAGTCCTTCCATGTACAATATATATATATATATATATATATATATATATATACACAAAAACTTCAGTTAAATTATACTTTGCAGTAACCATCTATTATTTTAGTAAGTACCTCACCATTTAATCTTATTGTATTTCAATTTTAAAATCTGAATTACAGGTATAAAATAATATCTTCTATATATTATGAAGCTGAAAAGACATTATGATTATATAAAATATGATTACATAATAAAAATTTACATTGTATTGTAAAGCAAAATGGTCATATATTAGCTAAAATTTATTCAGTGCATATTAATATGAGATACCAATCACCTCTATACCAAACTCTTTGAAATAACACTACTCAATTCTTATTTAATAGTCATTTAATAAACAAAGAAAAGCAGCAAAAACAGAAGATATTAAAAGAGGTGGCAAGAACACATTAAAGAATGCTACAAAAAAGATCTCATGACCCAGATAACCATGATGGTGTGATCACTCACCTAGAGCCAGACATCGTGGAATGCTAAGACAAGTGGGCCTTAGGAAGCATAACTGCAAACAAAGCTGATGGAGGTGATGGAATTCCAGTTGAGCTATTTCAAATCCTAAAAGATGATGCTGTGAAAGTGCTGCACTCAATATGCCAGCAAACTTGGAAAACTCTGCAGTGGCCACAGGATTGGAAAACGTCAGGTTTAATTCCAATCCCAAAGAAAGGATTGCCAAAGAATGCTCAAACTACCACACAATTGGACTCATCTCACACGCTAGAAAAGTAATGCTCAAAATTCTCCAAGCCAGGCTTTAACAGTACGTGAACCATGAACTTCCCGATGTTCAAGCTGGATTTAGAAAAGTCAGAGGAACTAGAGATCAAATTGCCAATATACGTTGATTCATCAAAAAAGCAAGAGAGTTCCAGAAAAACATCAACTTCTGCTTTATAGACTATGCCAAAGTCTTTGACTGTGTGGATCACAAGAAATTGTGGGAAATTCTTAAAGAGAAGGGAATACCAGACCACCTAACCTGCCTCCTGAGAAATCTGTATGCAGGTCAGGAAGTAACAGTTAGAACTGGACGTGGAACAACACACTGGTTCCAAATAGGAAAAGTAGTACGTCAAGGCTGTATATTGCCAGCCTGTTTATTTAACGTATATGCAGAGTACATTATGAGAAACACTGGGCTGGAGGAAGCACAAGCTGGAATCAAGATTGCCAGGAGAAATATCAATAACCTCAGGTATGAATATGACACCACCGTTATGGCAGAAAGCAAAGCAGAACTAAAGAGCCTCTTGATGAAAGTGAGAGAGGAGAGTGAAAAAGTTGGCTTAGAGCTCAACATTCAGAAAACTAAGATCATGGCATCTGGTCCCATCACTTCATGGGAAATAGATGGGGAAACAGTGGAAACAGTGTCAGACTTTATTTTTTAGGTCTCCAAAATCACTGCAGATGGTGACTGCAGCCATGAAATAAAAAGATGCTTACTCCTTGGAAGAAAAGTTATGACCAACCTAGATAGCATATTAAAAAGCAGAGACATTACTTTGCCAGCAAAGGTTCATCTACTCAAAGCTATGGTTTTTACAGTAGTCATGTATGGATGTGAGAGTCGGACTATAAAGAAAGCTGAGTGCTGAACAATCAATGCTTTTGAACTGTGTTGTTGGAGAAGACACTTAAGAGTCCCTTGGACAACAAAGAGGTCCAAGCAGTCCATCCTAAAGGAATTCAGTCCTGAATATTCACTAGAAGGACTGATGCTGAAGCTGAAACTCCAATACTTTGGCCACATGATGTGAAGAAATGACTCATTTTAAAAGACCCTGATGTTAGGCAAAATGAATGTAGGAGGAGAAGGGGATGACAGAGGATGAGATGGTTGGATGGCATCACTGACTCAATGGATATGAGTCTGAGTAAACTCTGGCAGTTGGTGGTGGACAGGGAAGCCTGGCTTGCTGCAGTCCATGGGGTCGCAAAGAGTCAGACACCACTGAGCGACTGAAATGAAAGTAAGAAAACAGTGAACAAATATCCCTACATTGCACAGCTAATAAGTGGCAGAGCATTTAATAAAATTTTCATCTTATTTTTGGTAAATATTCAATATGTATACGTATTATAGGAAGAAGGCAATAGCAACCCACTCCAGTACTCTTGCCTGGAAAATCCCATGGACAGAGGAGCCTGATAGGCTACAGTCCCTGGAGTCGCAAAGAGTGGGACAGGACTGAGCGTCTTCACTTTCACTTTTCACTGTCATGCATTGGAGAAGGAAATGGCAACCCACTCCAGTGTCTTGCCTGAAGAATCCCAGGGGTGGGGGAGCCTGGTAAGCTGCCATCTATGGGGTCACACAGAGTTGGACATGCCTGAAGCGACTTAGCAGCACCTACATATTATATGTATATGTATCTTATAAAAACAGAAAATATACTAACAAAATTATGTTTAGGGAAACATTATGTTTACTAGAAAAATAAATATATTTCTTTTGTTGATTATTTTCAATGTTAATAATTGACAGATTTAGAAAACCAGTAACTTCATAGAAGATTTGAACAACTCTATCAACCAACCTAACCAAGTAGACAATTATAGAAAATTTCACACAAAAGTAAATGAATATTCATAGTTTTCAAGTGCGTACTACATACTTCTGAAGATTAGACATGGTTTGGTGCTATAGTACAAGTTTCAATATAATTAAATGATTCATGTCATACAATGTGTTTCTTTGGTCACAATGGAAATAATAAAATTCAGTAACAGAAAGATAAATTTATATGGAACTAAATAACATTTAAATAGCTCAGAGATCACATAAAAATTAAACAAAGGAAATTATACATATTTTATACTTATTAAAAGGAAAATGCAACATATTAATATTAAAGAACTAATGTGGACATGTGTACAATTATAAAGACTTTAAGTTCATCTCTCAACAATTAAAAGTACAACTTGTCAAAGCATGAGAAAAGTAGAGTGGATGTGAGCAACACTACCATTTTAGCCTAATTGATATATATGGGACACTATAAATAATGGTAGAATATTCTTATAAGGTACACACATACACACACCAAGATAAACAACAAGCTGGGCCATAAAAAATGGCTTGGGAGATGTGAAATATTTGCTATTATACAAAGTGCATCTAATAAAGAAGTAGTGCATGCTCAGTTGCTTAGTCATGTTCAAAGGTTTGTGACCCCATGGACTGTAGAGCACCAGGCTCCTCTATCTATGGGATACAGGCAAGAATGCTGGAGTGGGTTGCCACTTTCTTCTCAAAGGAATTTTCCAACACAGGAATTGAAGCTTCATCCCCGGCATCTCTCTTTTGTGTGTGTGTGTGTGTTTACAATTTCCCCTGCATCTCTTACATTGGCAGGTGAATTCTTTACCACCTAGCCACCTGGGAAGCCCAATGCAAAAGTAGTAAATCAATAATAAGAAGAATCCAGAGAAATTTCATATATGTGGAAATTATTCCTCATACATTGAAATAATGCACAGGTCTAGTAAGCAATCACAAGGGAGTAATTTATCTATCAGTATGTCCACTCATTATGAAAATGGTTTCCTTCCTTTGTGGCAGAAAAACGTACAACTTTGGTATACTCTTTTACCTTTATGTGATCATCCTGCTGTGCAGTACTATGTTGTTTCAGTCGTGTCCTACTGTTTGTGACCCCATGGACTGTAGCCTACCAGGCTCCTTTGTCCATGGGATTCTCCAGGCAAGAATACTGGAGTGGGTTGCTGTGCCCTCCTCCAGCTGATCTTCCCAATCCTGTGTCTCAAGTCTCCTGCATTGTCAGGTAGGTTCTCTACAACCAGCACCACCAGGGAAGCCCATGTGATCATCCCTAATTATCTCTAATTCTAAATACCATTTATTTCTAACTCCAAAGATAACTTTAGAAAAAAATTTCAAACAAAATGATAAATAAATTTAAATTAAAAAAATAATAAAATAAAATACAAGAGAACAATTTAGGGACATAGCTAAAGAAACATTTAGAGGAAAATTTATATCTTTAAATATTTGTATTAAAAATAGTAACTTATTATCTTATAATTCTATATGATAGAGATCCTGGGTCAGAAAGATCTTCTAAAGAAGGAATAGGCTACCTACTCCAGTAGAATCCACGTGTAATACAGAAGACTTGGGTTCACTTCCTAGGTTGTGAAGATCCGATGGAGAAGGAAAGGTTACCCACTCCAGTATTCTGGCCTGGAGAATTCCATGGACTGTATAGTCCATGGGTTCACAAGAGTCAGACACTACTGAGCAAATTTACTTTCACTTTTTTCAGAGATTCATAGCCATAAGTTTCCACTATCAAAAAAAAAATTGGGAAAAATAGTTAATTATAAGGAAGTAAAAATAAAAATAAGGTTAAAAATTAATGGAACAGAAAATTAGAGGGAAAAAATCAATAAGACCCAACTGGGCCTTTGAAAGTTTAACAATATTTATATGTACTTAATATAAAGAAGGAAAGATAAGGGGAGAGAGAGAAAACACAAGGTACAAATATCATAATGGCCAAATCTACAAATAACACAAATGTCCCTTAACAAATGAACAGATAAATAAAACAGAGTGTATTTACACTAAGCTGGGACACTAGTCCATAGTAAAAGGAAAAGACTCTTGATATATGCAAGCACCAGGATGGTTCCCAAAGGCATCAGGTTCAGTGAAAAAGATGCAGTTTCAAAAATATACATGCCCTGTGATTCCATTTGTGTAACATTACCGAAATAAGAAAGTTATAGAGGAACACAAAATAGCGGATGGTGATGAGGAACATCAGAGAATATAAAGGAGTATATCATGACAGATTTCTTTATGATGATAGAATAATTCTGTATCTTGATTCGCTGATAGTTACACAAATTGATGCAGAACTTCACAGAACAATGCACACATTTATATATGCATGTAAAAAATGATGAGCACCTAGTAAGGTATGTTGTCCAGTTAAATGTACCATGTTATGGTTTTTATATCCTGCTATAAGGCAGATAGGTCTGCCACATGTAGGAGAACCTGGGTAAAACCTTCATATGACTCTAGGTGATAAACAGGGATGACCATTGTTACACCAAACAACATAAATAAATGTCAATATCAAGTTCATGGAATGAATCCCATCACAAAAAAATGGTGAACTAATTATGTGACAGAAAACAAATGAATGGGTTGAATGACCCAAAGGCAGAGACATATGGACTGCAAAGCAATATCACAGAATTCTTGGGGTGATCAAAATATTCTGTATCTTGATTATGGTGGTAGTTTCACAGATTTATACAACTCTCAAAACTCACCAAACTGTACATTTTACATAGATTCAGTTTATGCAAATTTTTCCTCAATAAAACACAAAAGGTAAAATATAGGAGGAAGGAAAGGTGCCTTGGGAGTGTTTCAATTACCTTTCTGAGGTTCATAGTTCAAATGTTTTCTGTTAACTTTGTTTACATATTAAAAATTACAATACAATTTTAAATAGATAAAGAATTGGAATACATTTAATCTCTGCATGAACATGCTTCACAGCTTTGTGGAAAACATGTCAAAGATCATTTACTTCAATTTATATTCAGCAAGCTTCATTTGCAGTTTTGTAAAATGGATGATTTATGTTTATGAATACTATAGTCAGGTCAAAGGAAACTATTAAGAGAAGCCAATTTTTTACTGGTTAATACAGTCAAAAATTCAAAAAACTTTACCACTTCTGTAAGCATCACAGGTGAGAGGTGGGGAACTCTCAGTTCGGTTCAGTCGCTCAGTCGTGTCTGACTCTTTATGACCCCATGAATCGCAGCACGCCAGGCCTCCCTATCCATCACCAACACCCGGAGTTCACCCAGACTCACGTCCATCGAGTCAGTGATGCCATCCAGCCATCTCATCCTCTGTTGTCCCTTTGTCCTCCTGCCCCCAATCCCTCCCAGCATCACAGTCTTTTCCAATGAGTCAACTCTTTGCATGAGGTGGCCAAAGTACTGGAGTTTCAGCTTCAGCATCATTCCTTCCAAAGAAATCCCAGGGCTGATCTCCTTCAGAATGGACTGGTTGGATCTCCTTGCAGTCCAAGGGACTCTCAAGAGTCTTCTCCAACACCACAGTTCAAAAGCATCAATTCTTCGGCACTCAGCCTTCTTCACAGTCCAACTCTCACATCCATACATGACTACTGGAAAAACCATAGCCTTGACTAGACGGACCTTTGTTGGCAAAGTAATGTCTCTGCTTTTGAATATGCTATCTAGGTTGGTCATAACTTTCCTTCCAAGGAGTAAGCGTCTTTTAATTTCATGGCTGCAGTCACCATCTGCAGTGATTTTGGAGCCCCCCAAAATAAATTCTGACACTGTTTCCACTGTTTCCCCACCTATTTCCCATGAAGTGATGGGACCAGTTGCCATGATCTTCGTTTTCTGAGTGTTGAGCTCTAAGCCAACTTTTTCACTCTCCACTTTCACTTTCATCAAGAGGTTTTTTAGTTCCTCTTCACGTTCTGCCATAAGGGTGGTGTCATCTGCATATCTGAGGTTATTGATATTTCTAACCCAGTAAATAATTATGTGAAAGCATACTCATGCATTTGTGGCATACTATTACCTTAGTCTCTTTTACTGTCTTTAAGTGTATCTTACTCTAACTTGTGGTTAATCTCTTAATAAAAATTTGGAACATTATATTTACAATTAGCTGATTTCAATAGACTATATCATTTTTTGTTTTTCACAGATTGGATTTCCCAGAAGTAGACTTGGAGATGAGGAATTGTATGAAAGTGGTTGACTAAAAGGAAGCATTATCAGGAAAGAAGCAGAAAGGGTGAAGATAATGAGAAAGAAAAAAGGGTGAGTGAGTTTATGATATTATGTCTCACTGAGCTCTTAAGGAGTGGAGGATATACTTCAGTAAAGTCCCAATCAGTTGTCCCATATGAATCAGCCATTAATCAATACCCTCCCTTCCCTGACTCAATTGTTTAGTTGTCCTTAATTGGGGCAACAATGGAACATAGCAAAAACCATCTTCATAAAATTTTAATTACTATTTCTTATATATGTACAATGCTAGAGACTTTTTTTTTTTTCAAATCAGCAGATCTCCTTCAACATGAATCCCATCCAAATTACCTACAGGCAGTCTTAGCACACAGCATATAAGACTACAGCATGGCAGTGGTAAATAAGACTACTTACTATGAATAGTAATCCCCGTAATGTATTCTAGCCAGAGAAGGATTCAGCTCCAGAATCCCAGCCTGACAGTTTACCTAGAGGCACTTCTGGAACCAGCTGTTTCAGCTTAAGCTCCTAGAAACAAAAGCTGAACTAAGGATTTAACTTGGCACTGCATAAGAAATATTCAGGAGTAGTGTAGGTATAGGACCATGAGAGAAAGATGGAAGAGCTACACAGCTTGTGAACGCTCACTAGAAGTCCAAGTGCATGAAAATAGTAAAAGTGTCAGAAGTAATCACAGATAGAGCATCACCGTCCTCTGTTATCATGATATTTAAGTTCTTTGGAAATTTCTGGATTTTCCAAAACTCCAATATTTCAGTAAAATATAACAATATTTTTAGCAGCTCCAACTAATTAATGTGGAGAAGGTAATGGCAACCCAATCCAGTACTCTTGCCTGGAAAACCCCATGGACGGAGGAGCCTGGAAGGCTGCAGTCTATGGGGTCGCTGAGGGTCGGACACGACTGAGCGATTTCACTTTCACTTTTCACTTTCAAGCATTGGAGAAGGAAATGGCAACCCACTCCAGTGTTCTTGCCTGGAGAATCCCAGGGATGGGGGAGCCTGGTGGGCTGCCGTCTATGGGGTCGCAAAGAGTCAGACACGACTGAAGTGACTTAGCAGCAGCAGCAGCAGCAGCATCTAATTAATGATTGCTTTTAATTCTTTGGGATAAATTTATTGTTATAAGACTAGAACAGAATAGCTTATGTACTCATAATCCATAAAACTTAAAATATTCTAATATTATTTTTCACTTGCTTTAATTGTTACCCTTGTGTCAATGGTACAACAGTTGTGCACTTTGAGTAACCCTAATAAATCACTCAAGCTAGTATTTTCTCTCCAAAATGACGTTCAGTAGTACATACATTTTTTCCCTTTCAAGAGGTCCTACATCTGTATGCATAACCAAAACAAGGAATAATATTTTTGATGGATTAAAACTGTAGTTTTATTACATACAGATATTTTTGCAATTAAAAACGATTCCTAAAAGAAAGTGTAGCTCAGCCTATATGGTTGTATTGAAACACAACATCCTTACAAGTACCATAAAGGCTGTATCGTCTTGGTTCATTTTTGTGTTTGTCACTGGGCTAATGGGTGGGGTGGATTTTAAGCTGAAAGATGTTGGAAATGTAGGACTATTGTTTTCCTCCCTACTTGAAGGAGTTTCTTCAAGTAGCTACTAAAAGTAAATTCTAAAGTAGCTTTAAAATATCAATTTTCTATGATGTATATATTTATTACAATATAGTCTTTACTTTTGCCTAAAAGTTTTGTGGTGTAAGTGTTGATAATACACAAGAAAACAGTGTTTTTCTAGTCACTCAGCATCCAGAGAAAATGTTAGTATTCAATGAAAACATCTACTAGGATGGAATACAACATGCTTTTCGTACAGACCAAATACTTGTCAACAGGACAATGAAGAAGAGGTACAGTTGATAAAATCAAAGAAGAGAAGGACTGTATTGGATTTATGTCATGAATAGATAATTGCATTTAAGGAGGCAATTTACTATATAGTGACCCCATTCCCCATCTTCTGTCAAACCCAATTCCCCTCATTCAGATGGCATGACCTATTTCATAGGTTCTGTCTACACAAGCAAAGTGAAATGGACACTTGAGCATTTATCCAGTGATTTTAATCAATGTAGATAGATTCTTTATAAATTCTGTCTTTAAGAGAAACAATTTGTTTTACATTAATTATCTAGAATAGTTCCCATTCTCTAAATTTTGACTCCTCAAACATTTTATTTTTTTTTAGTTCTACCAGTTTATTGCTACCAACCCACCACCCTCCACCCTCATGCACACATGCTGTCATGTAACCCCATGGACTGCAGCCCACTCGGCTCTTCTGTCCATGGACTTTTCCAGGCAAGAATACTGGACCAAACATTTTCTTCGAGATTGATTTGTTCACAGTAGTTTGATGTTTTACTCTACTCTACTCTTTGGAAAATAGCTGAATTATTATACATATTACATTTATTTTCAGAACCCAATTACTTGGCCTGACTTATGACTTTTTTTCAGTTATTCACATTTTAACAATGTGCTAAAATAAGAATCATACAATTTGAAATAGCTAGATCACTTTTCCCATTATATGGTTTGAGCAGTGGGAGTCTGGAGTTAACTTCAGTTCAGTTCAGCTCATTTCAGTCGCTCAGTCGTGTCTGACTCTTCACTACCCCATGAATCGCAGCACGCCAGGCCTCCCTGTCCATCACCAACTCCCAGAGTTCATCCAGACTCATGTCCATTGAGTCAGTGATGCCATCCAGCCATCTCATCCTCTGTCATCCCCTTCTCCTCCTGCCCTCAATCCCTCCCAGCATCAGACTCTTTTCCAATGAGTCAACTCTTCGCATGAGGTGGCCAAAGTACTGGAGTTTCAGCTTCAGCATCATTCCTTCCAAAGAAATCCCAGGGCTGATCTCCATAAGAATGGACCAGTTGGATCTCCTTGCAGTCCAAAGGACTCTCAAGAGTCTTCTCCAACACCACAGTTCAAAAGCATCAATTCTTCAGCACTTACAGAAGCACATTTTCTAGAAGTCAGAAGAACTGACTGTCTGCTGTCTTGGCAGATGTCTGTGTTTGCTGCCCTAACAAACAGATCTTTAAGATTTATATCTTAATATGATTTCATATATGTCTGTTTACAATATAATTTGACTTTGGCATATAATATACCATTTAGTAAGATCTTTAATGCCTGACATCTGCAAATAGAAAAGGGAAATATCTATGGAACATGTTTCTAACATTTCCAAACAAAATCTCAAAGATGAAAACTCAGTATCTCTACTATCATTGACTAAAAGAAAAACCAAAAACGGTAGGAATGTCAGGAAGCCATATAGGCATCTGATGGTATTATATTTGACTATATGTTACCAGACACTGAAAGATTAGCAGTGTCACATAAATAACAAGAGCTTGTTCATACAGGGCATGAGGCTTAAGCAGGAAACAGAAGTTGATCAAAGAAAAAAGAAAAGGTCACACAGGAATCTTGATCAAATCTCATCTAAACAGCAATTTATGCCAGCCAGAAAGTGTTAGATCATCTACAGAATCCTAGCTATGACTTTTCAATATGTTAAAAATATCTGCTTCTAGAAAAAGTCATTTGGGAAATAAACATAACCTAATAGTGTTTGGAATAATCTTTATGAACAGATAGATTGAAAAGAAAAGTCAGAGATGTGACTTCATATGTTCACCTTTTTGAAAATTACAAATCACGCTCCAAAATGAACAAATGATTTTTTGTTTTCTGAATACAATTGCTTTACAAAGTTGTGTTAGTTTCTGCTGTACAATGAATCAGCTGCATGTATACATCTATCCCCTCCTACCTGTTTCTTGAAATTCCTATCAGCTTCTATTATTACCAAACCATTAAATTTTTATTAAGAGACATGATATAGCATACTATATCATATTATTAAGGAATAAATCAAATATAGAAAATGATACATGTAATATTTATGTGTGATTTACAAGATGAAAATGCATATGCCTGTTAAATTAGGTTAAGAAATAGAACTATATGAAACCTATGTAATATCTGTGTGTATATTTAATTTCAGACTCCACATTTTTCATAAGATGTACCTATTATCCTAAATTTTTGCATGTTTGAATATCTTTTTTTTTAAACCAAAGATACAGATATATATTTATACAAATAGAATCATACCATGTATATTTTTCTGCAAATTGTCTTTAATGCAACATTATACTTGTAAAATTAGCTTTGTGAAATTTACTAATTCAGGTTTTAGTTGTGGATTAATCCTTTTCATGATTAATTACAGCCCAGTATATTCATAATAACCATACATGTATCCATTCTTCTGTTAATGAACTTTTGCTTTTCGATTTTTGTAATTTGCAAAGCTGCTAGTGACAATATTATCCATGACTTTGGAGAAAAATTAAAACAGAATTAATAATTAAAAACTAAATGTTTGAGAACCAAGTCACGTTACCTTGTATATATGACATGTCATATACACATAAGTTGGGATATATTTGGAAAAGAGAAGATAAAGGTAAATCATCAAGATGGACTTATGAGAAACACTATGAGATATTTCTCAAAGGAAGGGAGAGATGTCCACAACCACAAAACTGTATCATTAAGAACTGAAGACAAGTTTCACAAGCAATATTTTATGCAAGAAAAAACAATAGAACTAGAGAAGGATGATCAGACAATGGATACGTTTTATAGAAGATTTCTTACTTATTCTGGTCCATCAACTACATGTTATGGTTTACTCTCTCTCTCTGTGTCTATGAGGCAAGAGTAGGTAGAGAGACAGAATTTCAAGATCTTTGAATGGTATGTGTGAAAGCTAAGTTTCAGTCATGTCTGACTCTCTGTAATGCTATGAACCAAAGGGCACCACACTCGTCTGTTCGTGAGATTATCTGAATGGTAATCAAAAATTAAAAAGTATACTGCTGTATCTTTAGGGTTTTCTGTGTAGAGGATCATGTCATCTGCAAACAGTGAGAGTTTTACTTCTTCTTTTCCAATCTGGATTCCTTTTATTGCTTCTTCTTCTCTGATTGCTGTGGCTTCAGTTCAGTTCAATTCAGTTCAGTCCAGTCGCTCAGTTGTGTCTGACTCTTTGTCACCCCATGAACCGCAGCACGCCAGGCCTCCCTGTCCATCACCAACTCCCGGATTACTGTGGCTAGGACTTCTAAAACTATGTTGAATAGTAGTGGTGAGAGTGGGCACCCTTGTCTTGTTCCTTATTTTAGCAAAAAAGACACACCTCTTTACAAAAGATATAAAGAACAGACTATTGGACTATGCGGGAGAAGGCAAGGGTGGGATGATTTGAGAGAATAGCATTGAAACATGTAAATTAATTACCATATGTAAAACAGATGACCAGTGCAAGTTCCATGCATGAAGCAGGGCACTCAAAGGTGATGCTCTGGGACAACCCAGAGGGATGGGGTGGGGACGAAGGTAGGAGGGTGTTTCAGGATAGGGGGACACATGTACACCCGTGGCTGATTCATGTTGGTGTATGGCAAAAATCTTACTCCTTGGAAGGAGAGTTATGACCAAACCAGACAGCATATTAAAAAGCAGAGACATTACATTCCCAACAAAGGTCCATCTAGTCAAGGCTATCTTTTTTTTCCCAACAAAGGTCCATCTTGTCAAGGCTATCTTTTTTCCAGTAGTCATGTATGGATGTGAGTGTTCGGACTATAAAGAAAGCTGAACACCAAAGAGCTGATGCTTTTGAACTGTGGTTTTAGAGAAGAATCTTGACAGTCCCTTGGACTGCAAGGAGATCCAACCAGTCCATCCTAAAGGAGATCAGGCCTGGGTGTTCATTGGAAGGACTGATGTTAAAGCTGAAATACTTTGAAATACAAAGCTCCAATACTTTGGCCACCTGATATGAAGAACTGACTCATTTGAAAAGACCCTGATGCTGGGAAAGACTGAAGGCAAAAGGAGAAAGGGACGACAGAGGATGAGATGGTTGGATGGCATTACCGACTCAATGGACATGAATTTGGGTGGACTCTGGGAGTCAGTGATGCACAGGGAGGCCTGGCGTGCTGCAGTCCATGGGGTTCAAAAGAGTTGGACATAAATGAGCGACTGAACTGAACTGATGACAAAAACAACCATAATATTGTAAGATAATTAGTCTCCAACTGAAATAAATATTTTTTTAAAGTATACTGCTATTTTAATCAGTGCCTAAGTGTGCTCAGAATACTCTTTAACCTGATATCACTGTTGCATTTTGGAAAAACACAGAAAGAAGGAAACTAGTCATGAACAAATATAAATTACACTGGACCACTGTAAATCTGCCACAGAGGCAATTTCATGATTTCAGAAGGCATTCTCTCTCACAGTGAAAGGAGTTTATCTCTGTTTACCAAAATAAACATAAAACCACACACAAATACATGACGATAGTCTTTGGTAGGTAGAATATGCCCCATAGTGTAGAATTATATTTTAGTTAGTGTTTGAAAGATGATACTGTGAAAATGCTGTGCTCAATATGCCAATAAATTTGGAAAACTCAGCAGTGGCCACAGGACTGGAAAAGGTCAGTTTTCATTCCAATCCCAAAGAAAGGCAATGCCAAAGAATGCTCAAACTACTGTACAATTGGACTCATCTCACATGCTAGTAAAGTAATGCTACAAATTCTCCAAGCCAGGCTTCAACAGTACGTGAACTGTGAACTTCCAGATATTCGAGCTGGATTTAGAAAAGTCAGAGGAACCAGAGATCAAATTGCCAATATCTGTTAGAGCATCAAAAAAGCAAGTGAGTTCCACAAAAACATCTACTTCTGCTTTATTGACCATGTCAAAGCCTTTGACTGTGTGGATTACAACAAACTGTGGACAATTCTGAAAGAGATGGGAATACCAGATCACCTGACCTGCCTCCTGAGAAATCTGTATGCAGGTCAGGAAGCAACAGTTAGAACTGGACATGGAACAGCAGACTGGTTCTAAATAGGAAAAGGAGTACATCAAGGCTGTATATTGCCAGCCTGCTAATTTAACTTATATGCAGAGTACATTATGAGAAATGCTGGGCTGCATGAAGCACAAGCTGGAATCACGATTGCTGGGAAAAATATCAATAACCTCAGATAGGCATATGATACCACCCTTATGGCAGAAAGCAAAGAACCAAAAAGCCTCTTGATTAAAGTGAAAGGGGAGAGTGAAAAAGCTGGCTTAAAGCTCAACATTCAGAAAATTAAGATCATGGCATCTAGTCCCATTACTTCATGGCAGATAGATGGGGAAAAAGTGGAAAAAGTGACAGACTTTTTATTTTTGGTGGGATGGGGTGGGGGGGCTCCAAAATCACTGCAGATGGTGACAGCAGCCATGAAATTAAAAGACGCTTACTCCTTGGAAGGAAAGTTATGACCAACCTGCTGCTGCTGCTGCTGCTGCTAAGTCGCTTCAGTCGTGTCCAACTCTGTGTGACCCCATAGACGGCAGCCCACCAGGGTCCCACGTCCCTGGGATTCTCCAGGCAAGAACACTGGAGTGGGTTGCCATTTCCTTCTCCAATGCATGAAAGTGAAAAGTGAAAAGTGAAAGTGAAGTCGCTCAGTCCAACTCTTCGCGACCCCATGGACTGCAGCCCGCCAGGCTCCTCCGTCCACGGGGTTTTCCAGGCAAGAGTACTGGAGTGGGGGTGCTATTGCCTTCTCCATATGACCAACCTAGACAGCATATTAAAATGCAGAGACATTACTTTGCCAACAAAGGTCTGTCTGGTCAAAACTATGGTTTTTCCAGTAGTCATGTATGGATGTGAGAGTTGGACTACAAAGAAAGCTGAGTGCCAAAGAATTGATGCTTTTAAACTGTGGTGTTGGAAAAGATTCTTGAGAGTCCCTTTGACAGCAAGAAGATGCAACCAATCTTTCCTAAGGGAGATATGTCCTGAGTGTTCATTGGAAGGACTGATGTTGAAGCTGAAACCCCAATACTTTGGCCACCTGATGCGAAGAGCTGACTCATTTGCAAAGACCCTGATGCTAGGAAAGATTGAAGGCAAAAGGAGAAGGGGACAACAACAGAGGATGAGATGGTTGGATGGCATCAACGGCTCAATGGACATGAGTTTGAGTAAACTCTAGGAGTTGGTGATGGACAGGGAGGCCTCATATGCTGCAGCCCATGGGGTCGCAAAGAATCGGAGAAGACTGAGCGACTGAACTGAACTGAGTACCCCAAAATTAAAGTGACCAACTCATTAGCCAAATCTTAGGAATAATCTGTTATTTTATGTTTACTACTAATCCCTGTATTCTTAGAAGGTTAAAAAAAATTAAACTTTAAGGAGAGATCAAGAAGTTTTTTCATAGTGAAACTAGTTCCAACCAGTCTATGATCTTTTCCTTCAAATTTATGCATATGTCACATCAGGGTTTGATGACAAAAAAAAGGCACTAAGTGTAAAAAACAAAAACTATATTTTCCATGCATATTTTAAAATTATCCCTGTATCACATTATATAAGTAAAATAAGAGTGACTTCAAATTATTGTTAGAGCTTATTGAACAGTTTCTGTTACATACATAAGGCTATTACTGTCTTTGTATCGGGGGAGTTAAGAGTCTGAAGTCTACAGGCAGGCAACTCAAGAAGGGAAAATGTTTTGAAGTAGAGAAAACAAGGACAAAAACAGAACCCACAAGTTCAAGCTGTAACTCATACAGGACAGAATGCAATCCATATCAGCATCTCATTATCTTCAAACCTCCAACTTGAATGATGGTGGCACCCTTCAGGTGAAGTCTGCGCCTCTCATCACAGATCTAAGTGTGCCCCTGTTCCAGCAGTCAGACAAACCAGAGGCAGCTCTGGAAGAAGTCAGATAAGCTGTAAGCTCTGCTGCTGCCCCTCACAACTGAGTGAGCCAGAAGATAAGAAAATTCATGTGTGAACTGAAACAGTGCCTACCGCTCTTATGTCAGTGTAAACATAATGTGCCTGTTGATTTACTTCATCCTCCCAAATCTTTGTTATTTGTGGTCCAGGATAACTGGGAACAAAGAAGGTAAAGAAATTATGGGGAATATAGCTCTAATTTAGCTAGGATGACACAATACAGAGTCAGCAGATTGTCTGAGATTATTAACTATGAGGTGCTATCGTAAGATACACTGTGTAAGAGAGGCATGTTGACATGAGTAGTCAAATTTAGATGTCTGGATTCCATAATATATGAAAAGGGAATTCTTACATTTTAAAAGAAATTAACTCTTAAAAAGAAATATATTCACACCTGAATTATCATTAGAGAAAATATAGGAAACTTTGTTAGACTTCACTTTCAGAACGGTAATGTGAAGATTTGTACAGATCTGCCCCCAGGAAACAACAAAATCTGATGAAAATGAAGAAAAATCACTCATTTAAAAAAATCTCTGGAAGTGTTTTAAGAGCACACCACATAGGAAGAAACATTTACAAACAATGATCCAGTCACCCTCTCTTTTCCCTCTAATAAATTTCCTTTTCTTGCCTCTCTTTTTCTCTGCACTCACCTTAACAGTAGATATTTTAGGAAAGTCTTAGGTGTTTTTTTTGTTTGTTTTGTTTTGTTTTAAAGGAGACCACCTCTCAGTTCCTTCTTTCCTTTGTTGTCTCTGCTGCTGCTGCTGCTGCTAAGTTGCAGTCGTGTCCGACTCTGTGCGACCCCATAGATGGCAGCCCACTAGGCTCCTCTGTCCCTGGGATTCTCCAGGCAAAAATACTGGAGTGGGTTGCCATTGCCTTCTCTGTTGTTGTCTCTAGTAAACTAAATAATAGATAGCCTACGGCTTAGGTATCACTTTTAATTGTTTATCATCAAAAACACCATCATTCTCAGTAGTGCTCGAAGGTTTGCATTTCCCACCAATGTTTCACATAGTCGCTTAGTGACAATTTCAGAGTTTTCTGCTTTAAAGGATTGGCACTCTTCCTTGGAAAAATCTCTGAGCCATTGCTCTGGAGCTGAGTGGGAGCAGTGAGTTGCTTTTCTTGGAGGTGAGACTGGCTTTATGAGCAGGGCATTGAGTGAGGATAATAACCTCTAAGTTTTCTCAGCTAGCCTCTCTTAGGGTGACTCTCTTAAGGAGAACCAGTGTTCTCCCTTTCTGACGGAGTCCATCTTATACCCCACCACAGCAAAGTTCTCTTAAGGCACGGTCATATAGCTGGAGGTCTGGAATCCCGTGGTCTCGTAGCTTTGAGGAGACAGGCACCAGGGAGATAACAGGATGCCATTTGGGCAATTTGGTCAGTCTCACAGATCATGGAATAAGGAACCTAGCAGGCTACCGGAGAAGGCAATGGCAACCCACTCCAGTGTTCTTGCCTGGAGAATCCCAGGGACGGGGGAGCCTCGTGGGGTGCCATCTATGGGGTCGCACAGAGTCGGACACGACTGAAGCGACTTAGCAGCAGCAGCAGCAGCAGGCTACAGTCCATGGGTTTGCAAAGAGTCAGACACTACTTAGCAACTCAACAACATTTTCTGAGTTATCAGTGTGAAGTATGATATTAGTATATGCTTTTATTCTACTTGTGTATGTTATTCCTAAACTTATAGAGCTGCATTATATATATGTGAAAGATTATGAAAACATTTTAAATGTACATACTAAATTAAATCATTATGACCATTTAAACAGGAATTATGTGTTTAGTATATCAGAAAGTATACTTTCAAAGAATTTTAGACTTATGGTTCACTAAGTTAGCAAATTATTCATTAAGTATATAACTTCTAAGATAAACTACTGAAATATTATTAAGTAATGTAATATTATAATATTAATAATATTATGTTACTTATTATTAACATAATAATTATTAACATAAAATAAGCAACATAATATTACCTTCTTATTTTTATAGGGTACAGAGAGGTTCTATATACATATGTTCTGGTCTGTTGTATATTCATTTTTGCCACATTTCTCAATTTCTCAAAGTTGTACCCTAAGGAAGTATATGGCTATAAAAAGTTGTGATGTGTATGTTCATCAGCTCTGCACATCTGTGTAAAACACTGGTGCATGATAGTTGATATTATTCACATCCTGGTTTTCTCTATACCATATGTTACTGTGATTAAAATCATAATTAGCATGTGAATAAGACTCTACTAGGAACAACAGAACAATTGTTTATGCAAGATATGCGGGGTATGTTCTGTTAAAGGAAAAAAGAGTTATTTGTGACGGAAATTGAGTGTTCTCAGATTGAGAAAGAAAAAAGAGTAGGACAAAGCCTGAACAGATACAGAAAGCTATAGGAAGTTCATGGAAAGGGAATTTTATTTGTCATGGTCATAGCAAGCAAAAAATTTATTTATAAAGGTTCTTAAAAAAACTTCAATTTTAAATACAGTATTAGTGTAAACTAAAATTTCATATTCTGTTAAATTGTTTCTCTTATTAGCATGCTCTTAATAACAGGTTGTAAAAGGGTTTTTTCTACCCTTGACTAATCTTAGGAAGCAAAGATTCTGTTTCAATAAGAATAAATTTTCTGGGTTGTATATTGACTTTTCCCTTGCTATTAATTACTTAAAAAAAATTCTCAGTTTAAAAATCATGTTATCTCCTGTGTTTGCTGTTAAATTATTTTATTGGCACTCATTCAAATAGGTAGCCCAAGTGGTGTTTCTCACTAACTCACGAGCCTATTTAATCAAATGCTGAAATGCTTCCCTGGTAGCTCAGATGGTCAAGTGTCTGCTTACAATGTGGGAGACCAGGGTTCAATCCCTGGGTCGGGAAGATCCCCTGGAGAGGGAAATGGCAACCCACTCCAGTTTTCTTGCCTGGAAAATCCCAAGGACTGAGGATCCTGGTAGGCTACATACAGTCCATGGGGTCGCAGAGTCGGACACGACTGAGCGACATCACTTCACTTTCCCAAATTAAACCCTAATTGATATCTTTTGCACTTTTGGAGTTTCCATGGGCTTCTGGGTTTATAACATAGGAGATGTTTTTTCACCCTGTAAAAACAGAGATATTAGAAATGATTAAGTTTATTTCATATGAGTTGTAGGGAAAGTATTAAATCACAGGAGGATATTATCCCTCCCCGAGTTAAATGTGAATGAGTAAAATGTTATTAATATAAACACATTAGAAATCATATGAGGTTTCTAGAAATATGTCACTGCACTGGCTCTCTCTGACATGCTTCTATTAATCAAAGTCTTTATACTACTATGTTTGATATCAGATAAGAGTTAAGTGTACAGATGGCTAACAAAAACATGAAAAGATGCTCAACATCACTCATTATCAGAGAAATGCAAATCAAAACCACTATGAGGTACCATTTCACGCCAGTAAGAATGGCTGCGATCCAAAAGTCTACAAGCAATAAATGCTGGAGAGGGTGTGGAGAAAAGGGAACCCTCTTACACTGTTGGTGGGCATGCAAACTAGTACAGCCACTATGGAGAACAGTGTGGAGATTCCTTAAAAAACTGGAACTAGAACTGCCTTATGATCCAGCAATCCCACTGCTGGGCATACACACTGAGGAAACCAGAATTGAAAGAGACACGTGTACCCCAATGTTCATCGCAGCACTGTTTATAATAGCCAAGACATGGAAGCAACCTAGATGTCCATCAGCAGATGAATGGATGGGAAAGCTGTGGTACATATACACAATGGAGTATTACTCATCCATTAAAAAAATACATTTGAATCAGTTCTAATGAGGTGGATGAAACTGGAGCCTATTATACAGAGTGAAGTAAGCCAGAAAGAAAAACACCAATACAGTATACTAATGCATATATATGGAATTTAGAAAGATGGTAACGATAACCCTGTATACGAGACAGCAAAAGAGACACTGATGTAGAGAACAGTCTTATGGACTCGGTGGGAGAGGGAGAGGGTGGGATGATTTGGGAGAATGGCATTGAAATATGTATAATATCATATATGAAACGAGTCGCCAGTCCAGGTTCGATGCACGATACTGGATGCTTGGGGCTGGTGCACTGGGATGACCCAGAGGGATGGTGTGGGGAGGGAGGAGGGAGGAGGGTTCAGGATGGGGAGCACGTGTATACCTGTGGCAGATTCATTTTGATGTATGGCAAAACCAATACAATATTGTAAAGTTAAAAAATAAAATAAAATAAAAAGAGTTAAGTCTTATCACTCATAATTTCAGTTGCTTTTATTTTTTTTATTTTTTTTCAGTTGCTTTTAAAAAATATTAATTTGAGAGGGAGAAAAGCAAGCTTACAGTTACCAAGGAGGAAAGAAGGAGAGATAAATTGGGAGATCGGGATTGACACATACACACTACTATATATAAAATAGATAACTAATAAAAATCTACTCAATATGCAGATGATACCATTTTAATGTCAGAAAGTGAAGAACTAAAGGGCTTCCTGATGAAGGTGAAAAAGGAAAGTGGAAAAGCTGGCTTAAAATTCAACATTCAATAAACTAAGATCATGGCATTTGGTCCCCTTACTTCCTGGCAAATAGATGGGGAAAAAGTGGAAATAGCATCAGATTTCATATTCTTGGGCTCCAAAACCAGTGTGGATAGTGACTGCAGTCACAAAATTTAAAACCTTTTCCTTCTTTTTTTCCATAGAAGAAAATCTATGACAAACCAAGCCTGTGTATTAAAAAGCAGAGACAACACTGCAGAAAAGGTCCAAATTGTCAAAGCTATGATTTTTCCAGTAGTCACGTATAGATGTGAGAGTTGGACCATAAAGAAGGCTGAGTGTCAAAGAAATGATGCTTTCAAACTATGGTGTTGGAGAAGACTCTTGAGAGTCCCTTGGACAGCAAGGAGATCCAACTAGTCAATCTTAAAGGGAATCAGTCTTGAATATTCATTGGAAGAACTGGTGTTAAAGCTGAAGCTCCAATACTTTGGCCACCTGATGCAAAGAGCCAAAATACTGGAAAAAGGCCTTGATGCTGGGAAAGATGGAGGGCAAGAGAAGAAGGGAATTACAGAGGATGAGATGGTGGGATGGCATCACCAAGTCAATGGACATGAGTTTGAGCAAACTCAGGGAGGTAAGTGAAGGACAGGAAGCCCGGCATACTGCAGTCCATGGGGTTGCAAAGAGTCGGACATGACTTAGTAACTGAACATCAGCAACAAAAACAACAACTCAGTATTTTACCCAGTACTCTATAACGACCCACATCGGACAAATATCTGAAAAAGGGTGTATATATGGATATGTGTAACTGATTTACTTTGCTATATACCTGAAACTAACACAGCAGTATAAATCAACTATACTCCAATACAAATTAATTTTAAAATAATTTCATTCAACATTTGAGAAAGATCTTAAAAAATAAAATATCAATTTTGACACAATTTTGCTTATTCAACTGAATCCAATATATTCTGAGGACTGATGCTGAAGCTGGAACTCCAATACTTTGGCCACCTGATGTGAAGGACTGATTCATTTGAAAAGAACCTGATACTGGGAAAGATTGAAGGTAGGAGGAGAAGGTAGGAGGATGAGATGGCTGGATGGCATCACTAACTCAATGGACATGAGTTTGAGTAAACTCCGTGAGTTGGTGATGGACAGGGAGGCCTGGCGTGCTACAGTCCATGGGGTCACAAAGAGTCAGACACGACTGAGCATCTGAACTGAATCAGTATATTCTAGTGGTTTCTGCTAGGGATTTACATCACTTACTTATGAGGTTTTGTTAGTATACAGATGTTTAGCATGATTTCCAGACTTAGTGCATCTTTTTCCTTGAAAATCTTGATATATTCTCAGCATACGCTTGGTATAGTCATGATACATTATTCCTCTCAATTATTATACATCATAATTTCCCCTGTAATGATATTATGTTTAACTATTTCTATAAATTAGATCTCTGTTCTTTGAAAACAGATATTCATTAAGTTTACAGATATTTTGTGCAAATCATTTTTATTGACTTTAGTTTCCTTTGTGTGTCACAGAAACAAGAAAGTTTTCTTATCAATTACATTATATCTATAATGAATTCTCATCAGAGATGTCACTATTTAAAGAGATCATTAGTAAGCCAACCATAGTGATTTTAGATCTTTCTGTCAGTTGTAGACAGTTGTTAATTTTATTTTGATACTCCCTTTAAAGTATTTCAAATGAACTAAAGCAGAGATTTTTGTCTTTAACAAAACTGACTATCTCACATTCTGTTAGAAAATGACTATGCCAATCAGGGACATTTGCACATAGAATTTCTGATGGCATTTCATAAATAAGTTTAAGACCACCTGTAGATTAAACCAAGATTTACAGAATTCTAGTGGAAAAGCATATGGTTCATAACATTGATAAACCAAGATCAAACAGAACAAGAATTAAATATGTAGTACTGAAAGGACTCATAAAGGATGACTAGAAGTATTGTTTGGAATACTGCTGATGTTTTAACATGTGATTTTTAGACATATGGAAATACTTTTTCTTTTCTCTTAAGCTGTCTATAGTTTAAGCTAATGAAACATTGAGCAAATTATGCTTTTATAAACGGACATAAAATATTTATCTTTCTCTCTCTCTAAAACCTCACAGAATTTTGAAACTTTACTGAGTATTCTTATCTTTGTGGCAACATAATGATTTAGTATAGGTTCAATAAGTGTCTGAGTTTTTAAGAGGACGTAAGACTCTGATGCTGGGAGGGATTGGGGGCAGGAAGAGGAGGGGACAACAGAGGATGAGATGGCTGGATGGCATCACTGACTCGAAGGATGTGAGTCTGAGTGAACTCCAGGAGTTGGTGATGGACAGGGAGGCCTGGCGTGCTGCGATTCATGGGGTCACAAAGAGTTGGACAGGACTGAGCGACTGAACTGAACTGAATTGGAAACATTTGTTTAAAAAAAAAACAACAACTTTGTTTCAATATTTTCAATTCTACAAACTAATTTTTGTAATTAATTTGTAATTAATTTTGTAATTAATTTTTAACTAATTTTCTCTCATTCTACAAACTAAAATTTCCCAATTTAATCTTGAGCAATAAAATCTGAATGCCTAGATCCATATCAAAATTCCAGGTTGACTCATATTTGCTTTCCCATCCCTAAGATCTATACAAACGATGCCAGTAAATCCAACAAATTCATATATTTGACCAGTTCAGTTCAGTTACTCAGTCATGTCCGATTCTTTGCCATCCTATGGACGGCAGCACGCCAGGCTTTCCTGAACACTCCCAACTCCTGGAGCTTGCTCAAACTCATGTCCATCGAGTCAGTGATGCCATCCAACCATCTCATCTTCTGTTGTCCCCTTTTCCTCCTGAATTCCATCTTTCCTAGCATCAGGGTCTTTTCCAATGAGCTGTTCTTCACATCAGGTGCCCAAAGTATTGGAGTTTCAGCTTCAACATCAGCCCTTCCAGTGAATATTCAGGACTGATTTCCTTTAGAATGGATTGGTTGGATCTCCCTGCAGTCCAAGGGACTCTCAAGAGTCCTCAAACACCACAGTTCAAAAGCATCAATTCTTTGGTGCTTGGCTTTCTTTATAGTTCAGCTATCACATCCATACATGACTACTGGAAAAAACATAGCTTAGATAGACATTTTTTGGCAAAGTAGTGTCTCTGCTTTTTAATATGCTGCAAGGTTGGTCATAGCTTTAGTTCCAAGGAGCCAGTCACCATCTGCAGTGATTTTGGAGCCCAAGAAAATAGTCTGTCACTGTTTCCACTTTTTCCCCATCTATTTGCCATGAAGTGATGGGACCAGATGCCATGATCTTAGTTTTATGAATGTTGAGTTTTAAGCCAACTTTTTTTCTCCTCTTTCATCTTCATCAAGTGGCTCTTCAGTTCTTCTTCACTTTCTGCCATAAGGGTGGTGTCACCTGCCTATCTGAGGTTATTGATATTTCTCCTGGCAAACGAGATTGCAGCCTGTGCTTCATCCAGCCTGGCATTTTGCATGATTTACTCTGCATATAAATTAAATAAGCAGGATGACAATATACAGCTTAGACGTACTCCTTTTAACATTTGGAAATACTCCATGGTTCCATGTCCAGTTCTAACTGTTGTTTCCTGACCAGCATACAGATTTCTCAGGAGGCAAGTCAGGTGGTCTGGTAGTCCCATCACTTTAAGGATTTTCTACAGTTTGTTGTGATCTAAAAAATCAAAGGCTTTAGTGTAGTTCATAAAGCAAAAGTAGTTGTTTTCCTGGAACTCTCTTGTTTTTTCAATGATCCAGCAGATGTTGGCAATTTGATCTCTGGTTGCTTAGCCTTTTCTGAATCCAGCCTGAACATCTGGAAGTTCATGGTTCATGTACTGTTGAAGTCTGGCTGGAGAATATTGAGTATTACTTTGCTAGTGTGACAGATGTGTCAATTGTGCAGTAGTTTGAGCATTCTTTGGCATTGCCTTTCTTTGGGATTGGAATGAAAACTGACCTTTTCCAGTCCTGAGGCCACTTCACTCAAATTGCTGGCATATTGAGTGAAGCACTTTCACAGAATCACCTTTTAGGATTTGAAATAGCTCAACTGGAATTCCATCACTTCCACTAGCTTTGCTTATGGTGATGCTTCCTAAGGCCCATTTGACTTTGTGTTCCAGAATGTCTGGCTCTAAGTGAGAGATCACACCATCATGGTTATCTGGGTCATGAAGATCTTTTTTGTATAGTTCTTCTGTGTATTCTTGCCACTTCTTCTTAATATCTTCTGCTTCTGTTAGGTCCATACCTCTTCTGTCCTTTATTGTGCCCATCTTTGCATGAAATGTTCCCTTGGTATCTCTAATTTTCTGGAAGAGATCTCTAGTCTTTCCCATTCTATTGTTTTCCTCTATTTCTTTGCATTGATGGCTGAAGAAGTCTTTCTTATCTCTCCTTGCTATTTTGTGGAACTCTGCATTCAAATGGGTATATCTTTCCTTTTCTCCTTTGCCTTTAGCTTCACTTCTTTTCTCAGCTATTTGTAAGGCCTTCTCAGACCATTTTGCCTTTTTGCATTTCTTTTTCTTGGGGATGGTCTTGATCCCTGCCTCCTATACAATGCCACGAACCTCCGTCCATAGTTCTTCAGGCACTCTATCAGATCTAATCCCTTGAATCTATTCGTCATTTCCACTGCATAATCATAAGGGATTTGATTTAGGTCATACCTAAATGGTCCAGTGGTATATCCTACTTTCTTCAACTTAAGACTGAATTCAGCAATATGGAGTTCATGATCTGAACCATAGTCAGCTTCAAGTCTTGTTTTTGCTGACTATATAGAGCTTCTCCATTTTTGGCTGTAAAGAATATAATCATTCTGATTTCAGTATTGACCATCTGGTGATGTCCTTGTGTAGAGTCTTCTCTCGTGTTGTTGGAAGAGGGTATTTGCTATGATGAGTGTGTTCTCCTGGCAAAACTCTGTTAAACTTTGACCTGTGTCATTTTGTACTCCTAGGTCCATTTTTCTTGTTACTCCAGTCAAGAGTTGACTTCCTACTTTTGCATTCCAGTCTGCTATAATGCGGAGAAGGCAATGGCACCCCACTCCAGTACTCTTGCCTGGAAAATCCCATGGCTGCAGTCCATGGAGTCGCTAAGAGTCATACACAACTGAGTGACTTCACTTTCACTTTTCACTTTCATGCATTGGAGAAGGAAATGGCAACCCACTCCAGTGTTCTTGCCTGGAGAATCCCAGGGATGGTGGAGCCTGGTGGGCTGCTGTCTATGGGGTTGCATAGAGTTGGACACGACTGAAGCGACTTAGCAGCAGCAGCAGCTGCTATAATGAAAAGTACATCATTTTTTGGGTCCTTATCAATACTGCAGAACATGCATGGGTTGATTTCTCCCTGAGTAACTCAAAGTCTGGACTAAGTTGTTGTGTTCAGTTGCTCAGTTGTGTCCAACTCTTTGCAACTCCATGCACCTCAGCATGCAAGGCTTTCCTTTCCCTCAGTATTTCCTGGAATTTGCCCAAGGTCATGGTCATTGCATTGGTGATGCCATCCAACCATCCCATCTTCTGTCACCCTCTTCTGCCTTCAATCTTTCCCAGCATCAAGTTGTTTCAATGAGTTGGCTATTCACATCAGGTGGCCAAAGTATTGGAGCTTCAGCATCAGTCCTTCCAATAAGTATTCAGGATTGATTTCCTTTAAGATTGACTGGTTTGATCGCCTTGCTGTCCAACAAACTCTCAAGAGTCTTCTCCAGCACCACAGTTTGAAGGCATCAATCCTTCAGCACTCAGCCTTCTTTATGGTCCAGCTCTCACAACTGTACATGATTACTGGAAAGACCATAGCCTTGACTATATGGACCACTATCAGCAAAGTAATGTCTCTGCTTTTTAACACACTGTCTAGGTTTGTCACTGTTTTCCTGATAGGAAGCCATCATCTTCTAATTTAATGGCTGTAGTCACCATCCACAATGATTTCAGAGATGAAGAAAAGGAAATCTGTTGCCACTTCCACCTTTTTTCCCTTCTATTTGCCATGACGTGATGGGACAAGATGCCATGATCTTAGTATTTTTAATATTTACTTTTAAGCCAGTTTTTTCACTCTCCTCCTTCATCCTCATCAAGAGGTTCTTTAGTTCTTCTTCACTTTCTGACATTAGAGTGGTATCATCCTCATACCATCCACAACATCCCCATAAAAGGTGTTGGTTAATATAGATAGCAGGACAGTGGCCATGGAAACTGGAATCCACTAAGAGTGTGTAACAACTCACCTACCAAATCAACTTGCCCTGAAAATGGATGGTGCTGGATGCTTATCAGACCCTCTGGACTACATATGTCTAGTGAAAATCTTGGGTCATGCCTGCTTCTATACAATAATCAATAATGTGGATATCATCACCAAGAGAAATGACACCCTATTTTAAAAAATGATCAGTATGTCATAATATAAAGATTTTAATCCATTAACCTTTTGTAATCTGCTGGAATGAATGGCTTCAAGATTTTACTTCTGGCTCTTTTAACTTAAAGATAAATATTTCCCATTTTACTTTCAGGTATTCCTCTCTTCAGAGGCCTGATCCCCAGAGCTCGAAACCAACAGATATTTCCTATCACAGCTCAACAGAGTTTAATTGATTTTGCAGTCTTCAAGAGACTATTTCTTAGACCCACATTCTCCCTGCTCAGGAGATTTACAACTACTCCTGAGTTTTCCAGTGATCAATGATACTCAATTAACAAAAACAATAGCTATTTTGAACTTTGAGATGACATACCAATATTTATGAGATTCAGTGAAAGCAGTGTTTATAAGAAATTTTACAACTGTAAATGAGTATTATCAAAATAATTTGAATCAACAGTCTAACATTTTTCCTTAAACCACAAATAAGAGCAAATTAAACACGAACAAGTAGAAGGCAAGAAATAACAAAGATAGGTGATATTACATACTGCTTTTCTCTGAGTTATAAGGTGCATGCTGTTGCAAATGGCAAAACTTTATCTTTTTTATGAGTGAACAGTATTCTACACACACACACACACACACACAAACATACACACACACACCTTTTTTATCATCTGTTGATGGATTCTTAGGTTGCTTCCATATCTTGGAAATTATAAATAATGCTGCTATGAAGACTGAGGTGTGTGTGTCTTTTCAAGTAAATGTTTTTGTTTCTTTTGAATATATACCAAGGTCTTAGATTGCTGAGTTATATGGCAGTTTCATTTTCAATTTTTTGAAAATATTACATGTTGTTTTTCACAGTGGCTGTGACAATTTACAGTCCCACCAGCAGTGTACATGGGTTATTTTTTCCCCAAATCCTCCCTAACACATTATGTGTCCTTTTTGATGACAGTCACTGAGACAGGTGTGAAGTAATATGTCATCATGGCTTTGATTCACATTTCCCTGTGACTAGCAATGTTCAGCATCTATTCATGAGCCTTTTGTCTATCTGCATACCCTCTTTAGAAAAATGCCTATTTGTATATTCTGCTTATTTTCTTAATCCATTTTTGGATATTGAGTTATAAGAGTTGTTTATATATTTGGATATTAAACCTTTATCGGTCATATAATTTGCACATATTTTCTCTACTCTGTAGGCTGTCTTTTTCATTTTGTTGATGATTTCCTTTGCTGTGCAAAAGCTTTTAAATTTAATTAGGTTCCATTTGTTTATTTTTGCTTTTATTTCCTCTGTTTTAGGAGACAGGTCCAAAAAACATTGCTACAATTTAGAGTATTCCGCCTACATCTTCCTCTAAAAGTTTTATGTCTTCTGGTATTACACTTAGTTCTTTAATGCATTTTGAGTTTACTTTTGTCTGTAGCATTAGAGAATGTTCTAATTTTATTCTTCTACACATAGCTGTCCAGTTTTCCCAGTAGCACTTACTGAAGAGACTGTCTTTCCTCCATTGTATATTCTTGTCTCCAAATGGGAAAGGAAAGTTAAATTATCAGTGTCTGCAAATGACATGATACTATACATAAGTGATCCCCAATATCTTTGGCACCAAGGACCAGTTTTTTGCAAGATAATTTTTCCATAGACTGGGAAGTGGGCATCAGGGCACACCTGCTCTATGTAAAAAATGTAAAGATGCCACCAGAAAACCACTAGAGCTCATCAATATATTCAGTAAAGTTACAGGATACAAAATTACTACTGTTGTATTTTTTTACACTACCAACAAACTCTCAGGAAGAAAATCAAAGGAAATATTCCCCTTTATGACTGTAATAAAGGGAATAAACTACCTAGGAATAACTTTCCTAAGTAGGTGAAAGATCTGTACTCAGAAAACTATAATACATTACTGAAAGAAATTGAAGACAACACAAAGAGATACAGATGCAGATACTATGTTCTTGGATTGGAAGGATATTGTTAAAATATTGATTAAAAATGATGTAATGCTCAAAGGAATCTACAGATTCAAGTCTACCCCTATGAAAATACCAATGGCATTTTTCACAGAACAAGGACACATAATCAAAATTTGTGTAGAAACACAAAAGGTCTTCAATAGCCAAAACGATCTTGAGAAAGAAGAATAGAGCTGGAGAAATCACACTCTCTGGTGTTAGACTATACTACAAAGCTACAGTAATCAAAACAGTGCCATACTGGCACAAAAAAAGATAAGTGAAGCAGAAGACAGACCAGAAATAATCCCACACACTTAAGGTCAATTAATCAATGAAAGGAAAAAAAAAAAACAAAAACCAAAAAACAAAAAAAAAAAAACAAAAACAAAAAACAACTTCTAAATTGTGATTTTTGTCTCTTCAGTATCAGTACATTTAGGGAACTACTCCTGTTATCTGGAAGGATAGCATAACACAGAAGAGGCTTACTTATCCAGGAATTTGAACACTGAGCTCAAACTTTGAGTTGAATTAGCCAAAGAAACGCGTTAAAGCAACTTCCACAAGCTCAACTACCCTGACAGCCCTAAAGCTATAGGGTAGCTTTCATATAATCTAGCCTTCAAGATACCTTCTAATCTGTAACCTGTCAAATTCCTTCCCAATAAATTATTTTTGATTACATTAGATTTTGTTTTGAGTTATACATTTATTGGAAAGGGAATAGTCTTTCTTGTTCTGTGCCTGGGTTTTAATGGATTGTATTTTTCATAGGTCTTAGTTTGAATAGTATGTGCTGGTAGCTATCTACTAAATAGTCTATATCACTTAGAAATCCCTTTGCCTTAAAGTATAAGAACCCTTGAATTTCTGTGACTTTTACAAATTTGACATTGCTATTCTCACACAGCATTTGAGAGGTTGACTAGGGATTTTTAGTTGAAACGTAGAATGTAATATAATTGTGTACTTTTAAAATAATATAGTCCTTTAGTCATTGTCTTCAAGCATAATACCTGACTTCCTGAATAGATAATTGATGTTAAGTGGGAGTTGCCTACATTTTAGTTTCTGGTGTTCTTTAATAAAGAAAGGGCAACTGAGAAGCCTGAAAAATGAACACTGGTTGAAGAAATGGGCTGTATCTACCATAAACCCTGTATCAGATAATCCACAACTGCACCTCTCCTTCATTTCTTGTATGCTAAGAGACTATGTGTTTGGTTGGTTTCTGTCTAATTTGAAGAGGCTGTTTTCTTTGGCAGAATGCTGACAGCAGCATATTTCACAAATGACACTCAGTTAGCAGTGAAAGAGTTCTAGTTAGACTAAGAACACAGAAGTTAGTGAATAAACAAATTTGTGATTGTTTCAGAAGGAGCCCCAAAGTCATGTGGCTCAACTAGACTTACTTGAAATGAACAATGTTCTGTGTTCCAATATTTGGCTCAGCAAATTCCCACATCAAACTTAACTCTTCCACTATTGCCACCTTCCAATCCATTTACACAGTGCATAGAATGCTTTTTAGATTATAATTCTGATTCTCTTACTTCCTGATCAATATCCTTTAAAAAGCAACCACCTGCCCTCTGAATTATGTCCAAACCTCTTTTGATCTTTTATATAAGCTTTCCTGTCATTTACCATCAATAATATTAAGTTTGCAACATCAGGAGAAACAGAAAATAGGAAAATATGAAACAATATTAGGTAAAACATCCATAAAGAGGTTCAGAAACTAAGACAGCATCAATAATCAACAGAGCTTCAGGAGGTAAAAAGCATATTGCATGTGTGTGTGTGTGCTCGGTCATGTCTGAATCTTTGCGACCCCATGGATTGCATTAACCAATACAATATTGTAAAGTAATTAGCCGCCAATTAAAATAAATAAATTAAAAAAGAAAGCCATAGGAGAAACTAATAAACAAATACGGGCCTATTTAAGGGAATTAATTTTATATAGATATATGATACTCCAAAATCACTACAGATGGTGACTGCAGCCATGAAATTAAAAGTCACTTACTCCTTGGAAGGAAAGTTATGACCAATCTAGATAGCATATTCAAAAGCAGAGACATTACTTTGCCAACAAAGGTTCGCCTAGTCAAGGCTATTGTTTTTCCTGTGGTCATGTATGGATGTGAGAGTTGGACTGTGAAGAAGGCTGAGCGCTGAAGAATTGATGCTTTTGAACTGTGGTGTTGGAGAAGACTCTTGAGAGTCCCTTGGACTGCAAGGAGATCCAACCAGTCCATTTTGAAGGAGATCAGCCCTGGGATTTCTTTGGAAGGAATGATGCTAAAGCTGAAACTCCAGTACTTTGGCCACCTCATGCGAAGAGTTGACTCATTGGAAAGGAGTCTGATGCTGGGAGAGATTGGGGGCAGGAGGAGAAGGGGACAACAGAGGATGAGATGGCTGGATGGCATCACTGACTCGATGGACGTGAGTCTGAGTGAACTCTGGGAGTTGGTGATGGACAGGGAGGCCTGGCCTGCTGCGATTCATGGGATCGCAAAGAGTCGGACACGACTAGTGACTGATCTGATCTGATATGATACTGCACATACATTTCATGATAAAATAAAAATACCAGTCTCTTTTGGAAGATTTGTATTCAGAGATAAAATGTTTTGAAACACAGATATTGAATAAAGTGTTACGGATGTACACTTGTATTGAACTCATGTTGTTGAAAATATGAGAAAAGAAGAAAATGTAACACAGAGCTAATGTATTTTTTCCTAAAAATTAGTAATTCAGTACATATACTAAATAGATCAAAGGTATAATAAACTAAATCATATAAGAATATGAGGCTGAAATTTACAGTAAAAAGATTACTCAAAATTCAAATATTTGATCTCTGTATTGGCTCAGACGCTGTCTAGCATTACAGTAGTATAGAAGGCAAATGAAAAAAGAAAAAAAGAAAACCTCTTTTAAATATACTGCTTGATACCTGAAGCATAAAGTTGTTTAAAAAAAATGGGTAAATTTGGAATCTGACAGATTTTTCTAAAAAATAATCTCATCACTCACTGGACATATAATTTTAACAAATAATTTCACTTCTTTAATCATAATTTATAGATTATGAATGTAAGTATAATATTTAAAGTTCATTACATATTATAGGAAAATATACTTTCTATAAAATAGAATAACATTTAGATTTTACCTTTGTATTTCATATTAATTATGAGTTAAGAAAGTTTTTCTATTAAATTTAACAAGATAAAGTTCATGGAATGTATTCATTTTATACCTTTCAAGGGATTCTGTATTATCAGTCACAAATACACTTCTTCCCAGCAATTAATAGTTAGTAAAAAAAAAAATCATGAGTAGCAACTGTAGTTTTAGAGGAGACTGGAGAATTGAGTAGATATGCAGAATTTTGTCAGCTATGAAGAACAGTTTGAATATTCTCCTGAAAGAAAGTGGTCCTTTTAAATGTGTAATACTCAGAAATACAAGAATTACAATTTATGATGACTCCTCTACATGCAACGTAGAAAATAGATGGTACTATGAAAAATTCTGAGGCAAGAGGCATGTTTAGGGGATGTGGCAAAATTCTGCAAAGAATGACATTGTTCAAAGCTAAAATCTGGAGACAGAGATAAAGGGTATGGATAACAGTCCCGGTGAGTGAATGAGAATGGAAAGTTGGGCAGAATAAAGAATTCTATGATGGTCCCCAAAGCACATTTTTTGTATGGCATTTGAAATTATTTAGATCAACTGCCAGACAAACAGCAGGGGTCATACTGCTGGAAACGAGAAGTAACACCTATAAATGCTTCATAGCTTTGTTATTTGGGAGTGTGGTTCATAGAACAGCAGCACTGGTCTTTGCCTAGAATTTTATTTTGGTTTTAGGGTTGTTAAGTCCTACCTTAAAACTACTGAATGGGAATGAAAATTTTCACATGACAAGCTCACCTAGTAATAACTGCGAACTAAGGATAAAATTATGGATAGATCCTCTCCAAGTCTTTAATCATTTGAGGGATTCATGTTTCCTGTCTGCAACTTTATAGTCTACAGATCTAGAGATCCTGGTTTCTGGAAATGGTTTTGAACACTTAGGACATAGTGTGTAGCCCACTAAAATTAAAGCTACCACTGGGCTCTTGCAGTGAGTAGGCATGTAGGTAAAGAAGGAGCTACTTAAGAGAAATAGGCTTTATTATTAAAAAAGGGAGTTTCTCCTGCAAAGTGTAATCAGTGCAAGTTATCTTTTTAATTTAGTGGTTTCATGAGGGTGCACTTAAATATGTAATTTCAGCAATGATGTCCTGACAAAATATTATAATCAAGGACTTTGATTCCCCAGGGATAAAGATTACCCACTGAGCAAGCAGCCTGCAGTAGGTGTGCCAAGAGTAAGAAACTAGAATGAGTGGCAGAGAAAGGTAATGGACACAGACAATGGACTTGGGATCCACTGCATCCATCAACAGGGAATGCTGAGTGACGTTTTCTTAAAAGTTACATACTCACTACTATAGAGAACAAGGGATGGTACAATGCAAACGTTATATAATATGTATGACTAGATCTGGGTCATAAGGTGGTGGTTTAGTTGCTAAGTCATGTCCAACTCATTGTGACCCCGTGGACTGTAGCCGACCAGACTCCTCTGTCCATGGGATTTTACAGGCAAGAATATTGGAGTGGGTAGCCATTTCTTCTCCATGGGAGCTTCCTGACCTAGGGATTGAATCCAGGTCTCCTGCATTGCAGGCAGACTCTTAGCAGCTCTTGAATCTGACACATCCAAATTCCCTCTACCTTTTCCATTTCCAAATATGCCAGCCCACATTAGCACTTAACGAATCTTTGCCTGAAGATTTTCTCAACACAGTAATTCTTTGTGCCGAAAGTACTGGGGAATTACCATCAGAAGTTCCCTACAAAGCAATAGATTAATATACCTACTCTACTGCAGTTCTGTTTATATAATCAAATTATATATTCTATCCTGACACTAAGACATAGCCCATAGAACTTATCTCCAGGTGTTCACTGTAGTAGCTTATCTGGTAACAAACTCCTTTGGGACCTTTTTCCCCTCTTCTCATTTCTACACTCACCTACCACTGTTTCTAAGATGATCAAACCTGTAAACTCATGCTTCATGCACAGTTGCTAGTCATGTCTAGCTCTTTGTGACCCCATGAACTGTATCCCACCAGGCTCCTCTATCCATGGGATTCTCCAAGCAAAAATATTGCTAGTTTCCAAATCATTGTCTCAGGTGACTCCAAACTAAGATGAGTCCTATCAGTATATACTTATGTGGGATTCATGAATTTGGGAAAAAAGTGCATATTGGGAACTTGATAAATCGTAGTGAGACAAAGAGATTCACAATAAGAAACAGCACAGTTTGAGGAAGAGAAGAAAATGCTACAATGGTTATAAGAAAAAACAGGAGAAAAATTGTGAGAATTTGCTATCAACAAGCTAAAAGACAACAAAAGACAATAAATGTCCATAGTGCCAACAATTTCAGAAATGTTCACTATTTTATTAACTAAATTTTGTCCATTTGTTTAAGCATATTGATAATATCTGTGGCATGTGGGGGCAGGGGTCAGATTCCTTCTCATATAAGAGGTTAACAGGAAGTAGACAGAAGAGGTTAATTTTGGGGTGACAAAGAAGGGCAATGGGAAAGAATAAAATTTGATAAAGGGCTTCAAGAAAAGTGAAATCTTAAAGAGATGTAAATAGTGAGGACAGAAAACTAATTACTGAAAAAAATACAGAGGGACACCAGGAGTATCAGGTCAAAGAATCATGACTGAGGGTGAAGTGTGACAAAGTAAGAAATACAAAAGGATACGAGTTTGGGGCAGAGAATGTAATGCTTGAAACTAAAAAAGGAGAGGTTAGGAAACACTTGTTTTGTTTTTTTTTCCCCTGTAAAGATGTAATTTTCAAGTGGAAGCGATATTTTTGTGACCTGCAATCACAGAAATCTGAACTTAAACTCCCTTCAAGGTGCAATAAACAGACAAAATATAAGGTTCCCCTTCAAATACAAGACTTAGAGAAAAATACATACTTAATGAGAAGATACATTTTTAAAATCTGAATTTCAGGTATTTACTATCAAAGCAGACTAGATTTATGATATAAATAAAAATGTTCCACTTAATTAAAGCTTGATGAGTCATTGCCTGAGGGGAATTCCAGATTAATTGGTATTTGCCAAAATTTCTCTAAATAGGTCAGGTATAGAGGATTCAGGTAATTCTTGTAGGATTTTGGTGATAAGTAATACTATTTGACAATCTATATCTTAAGTTTCGGAGAAGGCAATGGCACCCTACTCCAGTATACCGTGTAACTTTTATTGTTTCATTTAACTTTTATTTTTTACTTTTTACTTATTGTTTAGTTCGGTTCAGTCACTCAGTCGTGTCCATCTCTTTGCGACCCCATGAACTGCAGCACTCCAGGCCTCCCTGTCCATCACCAACTCCTAGAGTCCACCCAAACCCATGTCCATCAAGTCGGTGATGCCATCCAGCCATTTCATCCTCTGTCATCCCTTCCTCCTCCTGCCTTCAATCTTTCCCAGCATCAGGGTCTTTTCAAATGAGTCAGCTCTTCACATCAAGTGGCCAAAGTATTGGAGTTTCAGCTTCAAATCAGTCCTTCCAATGAACACCCAGGACTGATCTCCTTTAGGATGGACTGGCTGGATCTCCTGGCAGTCCAAGGGACTCTCAAGAGTTTTCTCCAACACCACAGTGCAAAAGCATCAATTCTTCGGCGTTCAGCTTTCTTTATAGTCCAACACTCACATCTATACATGACCACTGGAAAAACCATAGCCTTGACTAGATGGACCTTTGTTGGCAAAGTAATGTCTCTGCTTTTGAATATGCTGTCTAGGTTGGTCATAACTTTCCTTTCAAGGAGTAAGTGTCATTTAATTTCATTGCTGCAATCACCATCTGCAGTGATTTTGGAGCCCAGAAAAATAAAGTCAGCCACTGTTTCCACTGATTCCCCATCTATTTGCCATGAAGTGTTGGGACCGGATGCATGATCTTTGTTTTCTTTTTTTTTTTTCTATTTTATTTTTAAACTTTACATAATTGTATTAGTTTTGCCAAATATCAAAATGAATCTGCCACAGGTATACATGTGTTCCCCACCGTTTTCTGAATATTGAGGTTTAAGCCAACTTTTTCACTCTCCTCTTTCAACAGGCTCTTTAGTTCTTCTTCACTTTCTGCCATAAGGGTGGTGTCATCTGCATATCTGAGGTTATTGTTATTACTGACTTTATTTTTAAATTGTAAATTATGACCTGTGTTCAAAAATGGATGATTCATCAATACTGATTTCAATGCATTATCATAAAGTGAACATGTGTCTAACCAACACTCAAGAAAGAATCAGCACTTTTCCGGGAACCTAGAAACCACAATTTTTCACCTTCTCCTCAACATATACTCTCCATTCCCCAAAGCTATCTACTATCCTGACTTCTAACAATATAATTCAGAATTGCCTGATTTTGTACTTTAAGTAGAACCATATAGTATAGATATCTTTATATATGAAGTCTTGTGCCCAACAGTAAGTTTGTGACACTAATCCATACTATTTTATGTAGCAGTAATTCTTTACATTTAATTGAACCTCAATATTCTTACAGGGTGAAGATAATATAATTTATCGATCCATTTTACTTCTACTTCTGATGGCTGTTTGAATTTATTGATTTTGTGTTGAAAACATCCTACTACTTTTGTGATTAGAACTGCACTTTTGCAATATCATTATATGTACATCTATATTCCATCTGGAATGAATTACAGGTAACATTGCTTTGAAATTCTCGCGCATGTCCCTTGGTGCACATGGAATTGCAGAGTAACAGACTGTAAATAAACCGAACGTTAGCAGACAATGTATCAGTGTTTTATAGTGTCAGTTACACTCCATCCTACCTCCAACCTTGGTCTTGACAGTCATTTTGTGGCCATTTTGGTTTTAGATATTTTATCCAATTTAGATATTCCCATTACCAGAAAATGTCTCTTAGATTTAACATGTTATACCAGGTAAATTGAAAGGATTCCAGACTCAGTAGTAAATGTAAATCATATTTAGTCACCAAAGTTAAGCACAATTAAATACTAATACGTGGGAATTTTGAAATAGGAAAGATTCTATGACTGGTCTAACATAACTCTTCTATAAACATAAAAATACTAATAGTTGAAGTTAGCCATACTGAAGTTAGACCTGAAGAATTAAGGCACATTATTTAACTTCTTTGAAACTATTTTTTTCTCATTTAAGATAACACTAACATGATTTACCTGATGTTGTTGATTGAAAATTATATTAAATAATGGAATGCTTAAGATCTTTGCACATTGCATACCATTGGTATATCTCAGATTCTTTAGCACTGTATTTTACAAAGGTAGAAACAAGACCAGAGATTTAAGTTCTGCTGCTGCTAAATTACTTTAGTCATGTCCAACCCTTAGCAACCCTATGTACTGTAGCCCGTCAGGTTCCTCTGTCCATAGGATTCTCTAGGCAAGAATACTGGAGTGGGTTGCCATTTCCTTCTCCAGGGAATCTTCCAGACCCAGGGATAGAACCTGCGTATTGTATGTCTCCTGCATTGGCAGGCAGGCAGGTGTTTTTTTTTTTTTTTTTTACTGAAAATGCCACCTGAGAAGTCCGAGATATAAGATAACTAAATCTATATCATCAAAAATGTTTAATAGATGGCCTGGGGCTAAAAATAGGACCCTAATTCGCTTTCTGGTATTGTCTTAAAACTGTTATTTCAACTTCATTGCATGCAATATGACCAAGGAGAAAAACTCTCCTACTTCCTCTGACTATTAAAGCATTGATACATTAAGTAAAACATCTAAACATATTTAACTTCACATTAAACATCATTCTTAAGAGTTTCAAGTAAGGCACCTGAAAATCTGATAAACTAGAAATTCTGAAATATATTTTTATATTTTGTATATTTTTTTCCTATTTATTATGTTCATTAAATCTGATTACTTACAGTAAACTGCTCCAGTTTTACAATTCAGGCTTAAGATTTCATTCATCATCTCTGAGATATCTATTTTTTATTGCTTCATGTTGCTTATATGAGACAGCTCTATCTACATGCCTGAAATGTTTTTCCTTCTAGTAGGATCCCATTCATTCTCCTGTATATATTTATTTAAGTATGTCTGACTTTATAACATGAAACAACAAAAGGACTTAAAAGAAGGATATAATTCAATATCCAGTTTCTACAGAAAGTTTAGAGAAAGCATTTTTATCCTTCCTGTAACTATCTAAGTTATTTCCAAGCCTCTGTAAACAATTAACCCAGGCACAGTAGGTTAGCCAAAGAGATGTTAATGCAAGTTCAGACGAGCTGATTTAATCTGAACCCACAGGCATTTTCAACAAGATCAACTAATACCTCATCTGGACTGTGATTATAGAAGAAAATAGTTTTTCCACAAAAATATTCCACAAGGACATTTTAATCCCAGCACTGGTCCCTGTTTTTTCAGCACCAACACAAAAAGACAGCAATTCCTTGTACAAAGAGAAAGATTTAATTTGGATCTAGTGTCCATCATTCAAATAGCCATTTTAAAAAATCCTTGCAGCCTCTGATACACATTCCAAAAATAATCTGTTTTGCTGCAGTGTGTACAAAATATATCTCATTAGCACTGTGCATCAAAGCTCAATACTTTGACATCATTAAACATACACTGAGAATTTGGTATCCATGTTCTTATGATTCTTTTCTTGCAATAAAGGAAAGAAATTATCTGATGTTATTTTCTTACTGCAGTAAACCATGATTTTCTGTTTATCTCTGTTTCTTAATCCTACAATCCTAAGAGTTTTATGTGTTTTACAATAATCCTTGGTTAGGTGAACATTACGCTGGCATGTGTTTTAAGCAGAGCACTTACAACTGCTTTATTCTACAGAACACTTGATTGAAACATCAAACACAGTTTCTTCCTGGTTTCTTCAACATGATAATATAAAGGATTAAAACAACAATTAAAAACAAACAAACAAAAAAAGAGGTTGCTCTTAAGATGCTCAGGACATTTTTTTCCTCTGAAGGTCACAGGAATAATACAAATTTAAGATAACCTGTATGCTTAATGAGAACAATTAACCAGACAATTTGCTATACTCTTACATCTGACCTTCCATGGATGAAGTTATCACCTACTAACACTTTTATTAGCTTTTGATTTTTTTAATAATGCAGATTTTAAAGTGACAATAAGTCACACACCATGGGTTAATGATAGTATTAAAATTCAAACCACTGCTCATAAAACAGTTTAAGTCTCTTTGCCCTTTATAAGCCACATTTCAGTAGGTGTATTGGCTGAAAGTAGAGAAATAAAATGGTACTTTAAGGCCTTTCTTGCCAGTAAGCATGTTTCTTGAAAACTCAGGCACCAATTCCTTCTGTGCAACTGGTCTACCTGGAGGTACACATGCACAGAGGCAGAGAGGTTGTCTTCATTGACTACTCTGATTGTATCTTTTTTATTTTTTTAATCAAGATGTAATCCTTACATTTGAGCTTCATCTTTTGCATCCTCTCCAGAAAACACATTTGGTTCAGATATTTACTTAAAAGAAATCATATTAAAGTCCTAATCACAAGTCACTTAAAATTACCCCAATTCTTCTTAGAGATAGTGAGTATATATGCACCTGTCAGTCCTCATGAAAAGAGTTAACGGATATGCTTCATATATATAACAATACATACCTTTCAAATGTTTTCATGAACCAGAACTTTCAAAATACATTGAAAACTCTTTCTAATTTATATGTCTCTAAAAACCTGTGTACTTTCCAGATAGTATGTTTTATTATAGGTAGTATCTTAGTCTCAGTTTAAACCTAATACTTCTAGCTTGAGAGACCCACACATTAGTTTTCAGTTTTTATTCAGAGTTTAAATTGTTACCCACATTTAAGATGATGTTTCTCTTTTCAAGGTCCAAGATGAAAGACAATCCTCTAACAAGATAGAAAACCACCATTTCCACAGTCATATTGCTCCAAACATTTCCCTTAAGGAGAATCAGATTATACTAATAAAAATCTTGTCTCTACTTATGAAGCATACTTTGTTGACTATTTTCTCTTTCTAAAATGCCACTACAAGTAAAGATTGTGTGCATGGTTATAACAATTTTATATATGTGTATCTTTTCAATGAATAAATACATGCCCATGTTCATAAATAATTTTTCCTCTAAGCTTTCACTGTATATATCTTCTTTTTTTTTTTTTGAAGATTTTAAATTTTATTTTATTTTTAAACTTTACATAATCTGCCACAGGTATATATCTTCTTAAATTTATTTATTTAAAAGGGAAATTTAATAGAAAAAATATATTAATATATATATAATTGGAAAGATGTATATCTTTTTGTTGGAAAGCAGATTCAGCATCATCAGCATAAATCCTACATGAATTACTTGACTCCTTTGTACCATATGACTAATCTAGAGTAACTCAGGCAAATGCCAATTATACAAGGATCCCCTAGGAAGCTGTACAGTTTTCTGTTCTGTTAACTATGCAGTACTTCTTTATTTATTCAGGTGTTTTCACAGCAGTATCATAAGTTAGGTAGAGTCAGTTCGGTTCAGTCAGTTCAGTTGCTCAGTCGTGTCCGACTCTTTGTGACCCCATGAATTGCAGCACGCTAGGCCTCCCTGTCCATCACCAACTTCTGGAGTTCACTCAGACTCACGTCCATTGAATCAGTGATGCCATCCAGCCATCTTATCCTCTGTCGTCCCCTTCTCCTCCTGCCCCCAATCTCTCTCAGCATCAGAGTCTTTTCCAATGAGTCAACTCTTCGCATGAGGTGGCCAGAGTACTAGAGTTTCAGCTTTAGCATCATTCCTTCTAAAGAAATCCCAGGGCTGATCTCCTTCAGAATGGACTGGTTGGATCTCCTTGCAGTCCAAGGGACTCTCAAGAGTCTTCTCCAACACCACAGTTCAAAAGCATCAATTCTTCAGCGCTCAGCCTTCTTCACAGTCCAACTCTCACATCCATACAGGACTACTGGAAAAACCATAGCCTTGACTAGATGAACCTTTGTTGGCAAAGTAATGTCTCTGCTTTTGAATATGCTATCTAGGTTGGTCATAACTTTCCTTCCAAGGAGTAAGTGACTTTTAATTTCATGGCTGCAGTCACCATCTGCAGTGATTTTGGAGCCCAAAAGAATAAAGTCTGACACTGTTTCCACTGTTTTCCCATCTATTTCCCATGAAGTGATGGGACGAGATGCCATGATCTTCGTTTTCTGAATGTTGAGCTTTAAGCCAACTTTTTCACTCTCCACTTTCAGTTTCATTAAGAGGCTTTTTAGTTCCTCTTCACTTTCTGCCATAAGGGTGGTGTCATCTGCATATCTGAGGTTGTTGATATTTCTCCCAGCAATCTTGATTCCAGCTTGTGTTTCTTCCAGTCCAGTGTTTCTCATGATGTACTCTGCATATAAGTTAAATAAGCAGGGTGACAATATACAGCCTTGGTGTGCTCCTTTTCCTATTTGGAACCAGTCTGTTGTTCCATGTCCAGTTCTAACTGTTGCTTCCTGACCTACATACAAATTTCTCAAGAGGCAGATCAGGTGGTCTTCTATTCCCATCTCTTTCAGAATTTTCCACAGTTGATTGTGATCCACACAGTCAAAGGCTTTGGCATAGTCAATAAAGCAGAAATAGATGTTTTTCTGGAACTCTCTTGCTTTTTCCATGATCCAGCAGATCATGATCTTGCTTTTTCCATGACCTAACTCTTAACCTCAATTAACAGGTATAAAAACTTAAATCTTTGGAATATTCATATTCAATTTTTAAAAGTCTACGTTTGTCAGGTTGTCCAGTTTCACATTATAGAAAAAAATCAAAATGGCTGGAATTTACATAAGAAAACAATTTGTTTCTCAGATATATACAATTCAGATACCGACAGTGAGGTTTGATGTGGTGACAGGTGATGTTTTCAGTTCCCAGACTCTTACTTACTACCACTCTACAGACACAAGCCATTATGGTCCAATGTAGCAGCTAGGGTTCCATTGGAGAAAGGAAATTATGCATCCATATTTACACTTATATCACTGTACAGAGTTTAGTTTCAGGGCATATCCAACTGCAAACGAGGCTGGAAAACGCTGTTATTTTCACTGAATTAATAATTAATGAAGATGAAGCAGAGGAGGGGGGATCAGATTGTGGACTTGGAAACTAAAATGATATTCTACACAAATGGATTAGAACATACATCTTTAGGTTTGGAATTTTCTCTTTCTGTTGTTAATGTTCCCTTAATTTTACAGTTATTTGCTTTCTCTGTAAATTCAAACACTTATAATTGATTTATATTAATACATATTTCTGTATCCTAATAAATTAGGTAATTATAAAAAAAGACACTGTAGCAAAAGCAGGCAGTTAAAAGCACTAACATTATTTCTATTATTTATTACTTATAGTAATACATTAATACATGTGTTTAAACATATAAGGTATCATATATAAGAGAAATGTGAAAAGGAGGAAATAATTTTAAAACATTTCTAATAGAAATGTTTTACTTCCCCCAGAAGTAAAAATTATTTTAATAAGCATTCTTTAATAAAATTTCAATTTATATATTTACAATAAGCATATACTTTAACTTGTCTTGGCACTTAATGTTTAAAAATTAGAGTGCAGAGAAGTGGTTAAAAAAAAAAAACTTCAAGAACAAAAATGTATAAACTCAATCATATCTAATAGCATATATTTCACATATCTGTGTATTATCTTTATGTTTGGATTATTTATAAATGTTCCAAAGATATCATGGGCAACCCAGTATCTGATGTGGTTAGGACCTGCTATGTATCAGACTTTAGTAACCAATGACAGTAACATTAACAGCCAATTTAAGCGCTGGTGGTGAAGATGGTTTTCACATACAGTATAAGGTTCCCTCGTTGTTTAGTCACTGTTGAGTCCAGCTCTTTTGTAAAGCCATGGACTGTAGCCCACCAAGCTCCTCTGTTCTCGGGATTTCCCAGGCAAGAATCCTGGAGTGCGCTGCCATTTCCTTCTCCAGGGCATCTTCCTGACCCAGGGATTGAACCTGTGTCACCAGCAACGGCAGACGGATTCTTTACCTCTGAGACACCAGGGAAGCCATAAGCTTCCCTACTTTATATTTATATTCAATTTAAAGTATAAAAATATAAATTTTCCCTAAGGAAAATTTTAATGTGTATGATTTTTTCTTGAAAGAGTATCTTTGGACTCCAATATCTTCTAAGAGCCAGTGATAATCCCGTGTGTGGGCAAATTTTATTTTTCACAGTTTGATGTTCCCCCAGAAGTTTTGTTTTTTTTTTCCCCCCCAAAATAGACTTTCTTTTTCTAATCCAGTTATAAAAATAATATACTGTATTTTCCTTAGAGACATGATCCAAAATATATTCTCAGTTTTAGCACAGAGGGAAAAAAAAAATCTATTGTACAGCTTTAACTTTTCACACTAAAAACTGTATAGGACAAAAATTTGAACTTTTAAGCTCATGAAAATCTCACCCTTGACAAGCATGCACTTCAAAAGAGATTGCATCTTCAATTAGAACAGAAAATAACTGTCTTAAGTTGTAAATTAAGAAAGCTTAAAATGTTACTGCAACTTAAAACAAATTTAACAAGGAGGGTAATAAATTAAGAGAAGCTTATTTTTTGCAAGGTTCATTTTTGATAAAAATTTACCAGAAAGTCTTGGAAGATCCTACAGTTAATCTAACTGAGTCTACATAATTTGAAAGGTTAATCTTATTGCATACTTATCTGGTACAATGAGAAACAGAATGGATGTTTTATAAATAATGGATAACCTAAAAGCAGTTCAAAATGGCAAGAATGCTCTTAAACTATTATAGACAGATTTCCACATCTAGCTATAATAAGACACCTTATAGTAGAACAATTCTCACCAAAAGAAAAACAAGAAAAAGCAGGATCAAATTTTTAAGAATAAGCTTGTTTGTCATTAGAAAACTGCAAATTGGAACAACATTGTAATAACTTCTATGTACCTAATACAATGACTAAATCCAAAATATCAAATGCAGGCAATGATATGGAGCAAAAGTAACTCTGATTTGCTGCTAGTGGAAATGCAAAGTGGTACAGCTACTGTGGAAGACAGCTGGCTCTATCTTATAAAACTCCTTACACTCTCATCATGTAGTACAGTTATCATACTCTTTTGTACTGATCCAAAGGAGTAGGAAACAGACATTGACACAAAACCTGCACACAGGTGCTCTTATAAGCTTAACTCATAATTGCCAAAACTTGGAAGTAACCAAGATGGTTTCAGTATATAGATGGATTAATAACTATGTGGTATATCCATATGATGGAATTCTTCCCAATGATTAAAAGAAATGAACTCTCAACAACCTCCCTTGCCCCAACATACACAAACATAAATGCACATTGCTAGGTGAAAGAAGCCAATCTGAAGAGGTAAAATATGAATGATCCCAGCTATATAGCATTCTGAAACAGATGAATTTATAAAAATAGTAAAATTGTTCATGGTGGACAGATATTGGAAGAAGGGAGAGTGTGATGAATAAATGGAGCATGGGAGGTTTTTTAAGACACTGAAACTATTCTGTAAGATGCTATAATGGTGAATACCTGTAACCATACATCTGTTAAAACCCACAGAATGTACAACACAAGGTGAGCATAATTTAAACTATGGGACTTTAATTTAAAAATGTATCCATGTTGGTTCATTAACCATAAAAAATAATAATACACTAATGCAAAATATTACTTATAGGGACACTGGGGAGGAACAGGTTTATGATAACTGTACTTTCTGCTCAGTTTTTCTATAAACCTAACACTGCTTAAAATTGTCTATTAATTAAAAAACACAGAATAAAACTACTCTCAAAATAGTCAGTATTATATTCACTTCAAGGAACTGCTAGGCACAACTGTCATTTGGAAGAATAAAGTAGAACTTCAGTTCAGTTCAGTGGTCAGTCATGTCCAACTCTTCGCGACCCCATGAATCCCAGCACACCAGGCCTCCCTGTCCATCACCAACTCCAGGAGTCCACCCAAACCCATGTCCATCGTGTCAGTGATGCCATCCAACTATCTCATCCTCTGTCATACGCTTCTCCTCCTGCCCTCAATCTTTCCCATCATCAGAGTCTTTTCAAATGAGTCAGCTCTTCGCATCAGGTAGCCAAAGTACTGGAGTTTCAGCTTCAACATCAGTTCCTCCAATGAACATCCAGGACTGATCTTTAGGATGGACTGGTTGGATCTCCTGTCAGTCCAAGGGACTCTCAAGAGTCTCCTCCAACACCACAGTTCAAAAGCATCAATTCTTCGGCGCTCAGCTTTCTTTATAGTCCAACTCTCACATCCATACATGACTACTGGAAAAACCATAGCCTTGACTAGATGACCTTTGTTGGCAAAGTAATGTCTCTACTTTTTAATAAGCTGTCTAGGTTGGTCATAACTTTCCTTCCAAGGAGTAAGCGTCTTTTAATTTCATGGGTGCAATCACCATCTGCAGTGATTTTGGAGCCCAAAAAAATAAAGTCAGCCACTGTTTCCACTGTTTCCCCATTTATTTGCCATGGAGTGATGGGACCAGATGCCATGATCTTAGTTTTCTGAATGTTTGCTTATGTGGCAATACTATTTCCTTTTAAAGTTGAAGTTATAGAAGAGTGGGAAGTAAAACAAATATTGTTATACTACAGATATTTAAAGTTCATGTTTACCTCCTAGAATAGGAACCAGTGAAAATTTCATTATGTGGTTAAAAATAATAAGTTAACAGCAGTATTTTTATTTGCAATTTTTTAGCAAGTGTTTTCTCCTTCGAATTAGATAAGCTTAAATTTGTTTCTATTTTATTCTTTGTGCCTAATAATTATTCACATTTATCAAATTTTCCTGGCAAATCTGGAGAATCTTTTTTGTCATAATGAAATCTGGTGAATCAAGAATAAAGACACTCTTACAAACACACACTTTTGTTGCTTTTCAACTTAACTTATGCTATTTTAGAGATTTATTATAATTAGAATTTTACTATAATAACTTTATTATATTTTCATTTATTCTATGTTTGTAAAAGGGCTTTTGTGATCTTAGCACCAGACATATTCTGATATATGATAAGTTGACCAGAAAGTGACTTGCATGGAAATATATGGATATTATGAGATCACTGCTGGAAATTTTATTAGCTTCCCCATTAGTATGAATATGACATATATAACAACATTTATGGGCTTCCCTGGTAGCTCAGCTGGTAAGGAATCCACTTGCAATGCAGGAGACCCCAGTTCCATGCCTGGGTTGGGAAGATCTGCTGGAGAAGGGACAGGCTACCCATTCCAGTATTCTTGGGGTTTCCTAGTGGCTCAGCTGGTAAAGAATCCACTTGCAATGCAGGAGACTTGGGTTCAATCCCTGGGTTGGGAAAATCCCCTGGAGAAGGGAAAGGCCACCCAGTCCATTATTGTGGCCTGGAGAATTCCATAGACTGTACAGTCCATGGGGTCATTAAGAGTCAGACACGACTAAGTGACTTTCACATTATCACATTAACATCAAGATTAGTAAGCTTATTAGCATTAATGTAATTTCTGCATGAGAATCAAAAGGAGACTAGACTTCCTTAATTCTAAATATTATAACAATGTGAGTATTTAAACTGAAACAATTATTTCCAACAAATGTTTAAAATTGAAACATGGGATATTAAGGCTTCAGGTAATTTCCCCTCAATATAAGTCACAACATCATATATCTTCCTTATTCTCAATTCCTGAGCTCTACCATATAAAACATTTTTCTTGCTGGCAATAGAAGGTGCCAAGTGCTTTCTATTTAGCACACCAATGCTATACAACACAAACTGGCTTAATGCCTACTCATTTTTCAAGGTCTAGTGCAAATGTTACTGCTTTCCTGAAGCTTTTCCAAAAGCCACCATTACCCGACAAATTTAGTTATTAGTGAAACCTGAGATGCTAAACATATAATGTGATATTCACACATGTACTTGAAGATAGAATAAATACACATTTAATTCATAACCTATGGAATTATTCTATGGATAAATTTCTATATTTACATGCTAGAACCTTTTTTATCATAAGCAGTCTTGATTTGCAAAATGCCCATTGCTAACTGAAATGAAACTCCTTCAGCATGAGCAGCTTTTAGACTTCTTTGGGCTGAGAAATAGACTCTTTAGAATAGAATATGAATAAAATTAATCAGAAAAAATTAGAGATTAGACAATATCAGAATTATATAAAAGTAAAGTGTATCCTGGCTAAACAGAGTACTATGGTTATAGTAAATAAGGAAAAATTCAAATCACGGTCCTCTTTAAAAAACATATTTTTAAAACATGACCTCTTACTACCAAGTAAAAAAAATGTCACTTAGTCATGTTTCTCTATTACACAAGGAAAAAGCTGTCATAATACCATGGAAACATTTCCATGTCAAAGGAAAAAGAGGACTATCTTACCAATTTTCTTTTCTTTTTTTAGATTCATCCATTTTCTTAAAAAAAGAGAAAATTAGAAATATTTTAATGTATTATTGAATAACATTATTCTCCTCTAGAAATGGATACTTAATACACAATTTACACTGACTTATTTTTAATTACATTATACTGATTTTTTTCAATTGTTAAATGTGTGTTCTTAAGTAAGTTATTTAATTTACCTAAGAGATTTTTTATTAAAAAAAATCTCCCAAAACTTTCCATTTCTTCACAAATTATTATATAATGTTCAGGTTTTTTGCAATTATTCAACATATTAATTTAAATGAGCTTTCCTATATTGCCTATGCATTCCCAAAATTTCTAGGTTGCCCTTCCAAAGTAATGTCTTTCTGGCAGCCCCTCTCAGGAAAGGTTTGATTAACTTATGAGTGGGCACAGTGCCATGTGAACAGATGGGGAGAGTGTAAGCAGAGTGCCTCTGTCAATACAGTCGCTGTGCTGGCATAACCCATGATTCCATTCTAACTCACCATATTAATCTACAGATTAAACCACACACACCTAATACACAAACTACTGATGAAGAGGGACTTTTGGAAGCTGTTGCAAATTCTCTTAGTTTAGTAAGATAATGTTCTATGCATTAAAACAGCTTAATAAACTAGAAAAAGTACAAAAATCTGCTCTCTACCAATCCATCCGGAGAGTAGTGAGGACTGCCAAAAGGCAGTCTAAATCCCTATGCATTGTTTTACTTCTTCTTTAATCAAGTATTACATATCTCCTTACATTTAGGCAGTGTGACATATATTTTAATACATTATTTCAGTTCAGTTCACTTGCTCAATTGAGTCCGACTCTTTGTGACCCCATGGACTGCAGCATGTTATTTACTATGGACAAAATTCAATCCAGCAAAAATTATTCCTATTTTATTAAAAGATAAGGAACAGTTATCCACTACCTATCTATTTTACATATGCTGCTGTATATATGTCAATACCACTTTCTCAATTTATCCCACCTTCTCCTTCCCTTCTGTGTGCACAAGTCCGCTCTCTATGTGGGAAGATGCTGTATAACTCAGCATCAGCTTGGTGCTCTGTGACAACCTAGAGGGATAGGATGGGGGCTGGTAGGGAGACTCAAAAGGCAAGGGATATATGTATACTTATAGCTGATGTACATTGTTGTACAACAGAAACCAAAACTATAAAGCAATTGTCTTCCAATTAGAAAAAAAAATCTGTACCTACAGGAGATGATGGATGTCTACTGAACTTATTGCAACAATCACTTCATGATGTATGTAACATTATATTGTACACCCTAAACTTACATAGTGCTGTATGTCAAGTATATCTCAATAAAACTAGAATTAAAAAATGATAAGGAACATAGACACAGAGATTACTCTCTTTTCTTTCTTGGTCATTGCAGTTATTAATTATGAAAGAATTTCTCTTAGCTGTATGTAATACTGATGACTGTTAATGGATAGTTTGGATTTTTTTACCCTAAGTGTCATTATGTAAGTGTAGATAAACTGTCTTTAGATGCTGCTGGTATGGTAGGATAAGATTCATCATAACTGAGATTTTGATTTCATCACAAATTGAGTAAGATGGACCTGTAGAAGTAAGATCAAGTACCTTCCTACTGTACTGTGTTCAGTCCTGTCTGATTCTTCATGATCCCATGGACTGTAGACAGCCAGGCTCCCTTGTTCATGGGATTTTCCAGGCAAGAATATTGGAGTGGGTTGCCATTTCCTACTCCAGGGGATCTTCCTGACCCAGGGATCGAACCTGCCATATTCTGCATCTCATGCATTGGCAGGTGTATTCTTTACCACTGAGCCACCTGGGAAGCCCCAAATGTTTAGGCTAATGCTTTGTGGGCAACCTCCTCTTGACACTCAGATTATGTAAAGAAAGACTAGAGTGAGACAATGCTACGTTTTCCCGTCCCAGTTAGTGAAAATGAGCCCAAGTCTGGGAAGCAAATTTTAGTGATCAAACTTTTTCTGGCAAAGTTCTGTAGCCAGTTCACTCCAAGACTATATTTGAACCCCTTAAAATAAGAAAAAAAATAACAATGAAAAAAATATTTAATCAATGCCTGTCCTTTTTTAATTCCAATGCATAATGGGCGCAAAAACATTAAACAATACAGTTAATAAAATACCAGGTTGGCTGAAAAGATTGTTTAGTTTTATATAAAAGCAAAAGATATATTTTTCATATTCACCAAGAACATTATTGAAAGTGTCTACTGACAAAACAAACTCTTTTTGGTCAACCCAATACAAGGAGACAAAGTGAAAACCAACCCACTACCATATAGTGAATGATGAGAGAGTTAGAATGTAAATATTCAGAAAGGAAGGTCATTGGAATACCAGGTGAGACATCTGAAGTGCACCTAAACATTGAAATATTTATCTATTTTCAGACTAACTACAAAGGGCTCTACAGTGCCCTACAACAATTCAGTATTTAACAAGAGGCACAAATCTGGATAGGAAAAAAATATATATATGAAAAAACAAGCCATTTAGCAATGTGCAGGTGGGACAGACTCTGGTACGTACACCCTTATGGAAGTGGAAAATTAAAGTTGGTTGCCAAGTGGTGGTACAAGTACCACTCACTTATTCCTCTCCTTCCTTCCTTCCTTCCCCCTTGTCTCCTTCTCTGCTCCTCTTTGGAACAGCAATATCTAACTCAGGTTCAATTTTCTCCCCAATCCAATGTCGTCAAGTAACTACAAAATCTAGATCCTCAAAGGGTAAAAATTTCCAAATCTTTATTTTCTTCTAGACAAAAAGGTACTAGTTATTTATCCAGAGTGGAATGGGAAACAGTGATTTAAATCCCAATTATCATTCTTTACTCTTTTTAGTAAAAAGTCATAAGATGTGTAATGGGTATAAACTGATTTCAATTATAAACTATGTGTAAATGATATTTCAAGTAAGGATGTATCAGGTGGCATTAATGTGACATCTCTAGGAAAAAACAGGTTTAATAGAACACCTCATTGTCTTGTAACAAAAAAAAAGTTTTAACAGAAAATCTAAGGATAGAATCTGTTTCTGTAATCACCATCTTACAGATGATGGCTAGTTTTTGCTGAGAACCTTTAGAGCAAGGCTGTGAGAAGTCCCACTACAGAAACTATCACTTCACCTTAAATCATATTGTAAAGCAAACATTTAGTTTATACCATAAATACTAATCTGATTTTTATGACATCACAAATCTCAGCAAATACCACAACTAAGTTACTGAGTAATTAAGAAGATAATGCTGTGATTAGTCTACACTTGTTTGGGCAAAATGTTTTAAGTAATTTGGCTAATCACAGTTTTGGTGCCTCAGCAAATGTAACATCAGTTAATGAACTCGGCTAAAAGGAGTTTGTGCATAATAAATAAAACTACTTACTAATTGAGGGATTATTTCATGGAGAAAAGAGAAATGTTTTACCACCTTTCTGGTAATGTAAATTACATTTATAGTTTAAATGACAGCCTTGGTGTGCACAGTGTCAGCAAGTACATTGTTACCTGATGGGTCTCAACCTGCCATAAATCAGCAAACCTAGAATAAGAGTTTATGCCTAAATTATGTTTAATAACTGTAATTATATAAAACATATTTTTCTGTAGCACTTTATTTAAAAGCTACTTTTCTAGTCATTTAGACTGATAATAAAATAGATCTTCTCCTGTATTCCTTATACTATTTACTTCAGAGAATTTCTGGGTCAGGAAGATCAGCTGGAGAAGGGATAGGCTACCTACTCCAGTATTCTTGGGCTTCCCTTGTGGCTCAGCTGGTAAAGAATCCACCTGCAATGTGGGAGACCTGGGTTTGATCCCTGGCTTGGGTTGGGAAGATCCCCTGTAGAAGGGAAAGGCTACCCACTCCAGTATTCTGGCCTGTATAGCCCATGGGTTTGCAGAGTCAGACACAAATGAGAGACTCTTCACTTTCACTTTCAGAGAAGCCAACTGTATCATGAAGATGGTATTTCTTCATGCAGAGATCACTTAGGTGTGCTCAAACTTTACTTTATAATATGATTGTGGATAATGCATTTTTATTTTTATTACTTGAGAAACTATGACATTATTCAGATCCGAAATGGGTGATTTGTTTTTTTTATCTTAGTAACAAAGATTGTATGGCCACCTATCTATATCTGTATGTGGTGGTTTAGTTGCTAAGTCATGTCCAACTCTTGTAACCCCATGGACTGTACTGCAGCCTGCCAGGCTCCTCTGTCCATGAGATTCTCCAGGCAAGAATGATGGAATGGGTTGCCATTTCCTTCTCCAGGGGATCTTCCTGACCCAGAAATCGAACCTAGTCTTCTGCATTGCAGCAGATTCTTTGCCAACTTAGCTAAAGGGAACCCATCTATATCTATGTAAATATCTACAAATGTGTATTTCTGTGTATACACGTGTTTACACATACATAATAAAATATATGTGTGTATATATATCTGCGTCTAAATCATATCAATAGGAATATCTACATCTATATGTATCTATAAATATGTCTATAATATTATGTACTACATATGATATAGTTTTAGAGGGTGTATGTGTGTTTAGAGACTAAGTCATGTCCAATTCTTTGTGCCCTGATACTCAAAATATTTTCATTACATAAGCATTCCAACTTAATTGATGCTTGATTTTTCGCATTGATATACTAGACTATATTACCATAAATATACACAGCTCATTTGGATTAACTTTCTCACTTACTTCCAATAAGTCATTTTAGAACTCGTTATCAACTCTTATGTGTATAATTCAAAATTACTTCCATCTTGTCCCTTAAATCAATCTTTTCAGTACATTCTTCAATTTTATTTTGATATGCTATTTTTGACTCTGCTAGTTATACTTACTACATCATTATCCCCTTTCTTCATTTCTTTCCTTATTTAGATTCATTTCTATGCTGTTTTGTGAAAGTATGCTTTAAAATATATTAAATCTCCCCATGCCTATCTTCATAACACATGTATGGGCAGGCTGGTTTGAGGCAACAAATATTTTTTAATTATTATTATTATTATTTTTTTAACTTTACAATATTGTATTGGTTTTGCCATACATCAACATGCATCTGCCATGGGTATACACGTGTTCCCCATCCTGACCCCCCCTCCCACCTCCCTCCCCATACCATCCCTCTGGGTCATCCCAGTGCACCAGCCCCAAGCTTCCTGTATCCTGCATCAAACCTGGACTGGCGATTCATTTTTAATATGATATTAAAAATATTTAATACTAATACCAGAGCACTCTGTCATTTGGCCTATGGCCTGTTTTAGTAAAGAAAGTTTTGTTGAACACAGACACATTTATTAAGCATTTTGTTTGACAATGGTAGGTAATACTTGTTTTTGAAAAAGGCCATATAGTAAACAATTTAAGATTTTCAGACTATTAGGGCTCTGTCACAACTTTTCAACTGTGCAAATATAGAAAATATATATAAAAAATCTCAAATTCTCTACAAGTCACTCTATTTTTTCCAGGCCAAATTATTATCATTTACTTGAAATAATATAGTAATCTTATCTGATTATATCTATCAAAAACTATTATTTCAAACTCTAGAGTACCCAATGGAGGCAGAGCAATAAAATGAGCTTTTAAAGATGACTATTTCTTTGAAAAGAAATATAGTTATTTCCCCTTCCATTATATCCCTTTCCCAAATGAGGGAAATAAGAGTCCTCATTTCAACAGTGTGTTGAAGACCACATAATTACTGTTATAATGGGGAAAAAAATGTTTAAACCCTGAATTGTCAAGCTATCTCTTGCCTTCAAACTCACCACTTGGAGGTCCTCTATGTTCATTCCCCACACCTTTGTCCTTTCTGTTTCTTCCTTCAGTTGTGCCGTTCTTCCACTTTACTGCTGAGTGTCTCTTCTCTGAGGATACAAAATCTGTTCAGTAACCAAAAAGCTCAATCGTCTAGAGCCAGACAACCTGGAATGCAGACTGATGCGGGCTTAGGAGGCATCATTATGAACAAAGCTAGTGGAGGTGATGGAATTCCAGCTGAGCTATTTAAAATTCTTAAAAGATGATGCCGTGAAAGTGCTGCACTCAATACTCCAGCAAATTTGGAAAACTCAGCAGTGGTCACAGGACTGGAAAAAGACAGTTTTCATTCCAATCCCAAAGAAAGGCAATGCCAAAGAATGTTCAAACTACCACACAATTGTAATCATCTTACATGCCAGGAAAGTAATGTCCCAAATTCTCCAAGCCAGACTTCAACAGAACGTGAACCAAGAACTTCCAGACGTTCAAGCTGGATTTACAAAAGGCAGAGGAACCAGAGATCAAATTGCTAACATCCGTTGGACCATAGAGAAAGCAAGAGAATTTCAGAAAAACATCATCTACTTTATTGACTATACCAAAGCCTTTGAGTGTGTGGATCACAACAAACTGTAGAAAATTCTTTCAGTTCAGTTCAGTCATTCAGTTGTGTCTGACTTCTTGCGACCCTAAGAATAGCAGCAGGCCAGGCCTCCCTGTCCATCATCAACTCCCAGAGTTCACTCAAACTGACATCCATTGAATTGGTGATGCCATCCAGCCATCTCATCCTCTGTCGTCCCCTTCTCCTCCTGCCCTCAATCTTTCCCAGCATCAGAGTCTTTTCCAATGAGTCAACTCTTCTCATGAGGTGGCTAAAGAACTGGTGTTTCAGCTTTAGCATCATTCCTTCCAAAGAACACCCAGGACTGATCTCCTTTAGGATGGACTGGTTGGATCTCTTTGCAGTCCAAGGGACTCTCAAGAGTCTTCTCCGACACCACAGTTCAAAAGCATCAATTCTTCGGTATTTAGCTTTCTTCACAGTCCAACTCTCACATCCATATGTGACCACTGGAAAAGCCATAGCTTTGACTAGACTGAGCTTAGTTGGCAAAGTAATGTCTCTGCTTTTAAATATGCTGTCTATGTTGGTCATAACTTTTCTTCCTAGGACTAAGTGTCTTTTATCTTTTTTATTATTATTATTATTTTTTTACTTTACAATATTGTATTGGTTTTGCCATACATCAACATGCATCTGCCACAGGTGTACACGTGTTCCGCATCCTGAACTCCCCTCTCACCTCCCTCCCCATACCATTCTGCTGGGTCATCCCAGTGCACCAGTCCCAAGCTTCCTGTATCCTGCATCAACCTGGACTGGCAATTCGTTTCTTATATGATATTATACATGTTTTAATGCCATTCTCCCAAATCACCCCCCCCCCACAGAGTCCAAAAGACTGTTATATACATCAGTGTCTCTTTTGCTGTCTCGTACACAGGGTTGTCATTACCATCTTTCTAAATTCCGTATATATGCGTTAGTATACTGTATTGGTGTTTTTCTTTCTGGCTTACTTCACTCTGTATAATAGGCTCCAGTTTCATCCACCTCATTAGAACTGATTCAAATGTATTCTTTTTAATGGCTGAGTAATACTCCATTGTGTATATGTACCATAGCTTTCTTATCCATTCGTCTGCTGATGGACATCTAGGTTGCTTCCATGTCCTGGTATTATAAACAGTGCTGCAAGGAACATTGGGGTACACGTGTCTCTTTCAATTCTGGTTTCCTTGGTGCATATGCCCAGCAGTGGGATTGCTGGGTCATATGGCAGTTGCAATAAGATTAGATCTCAATTACAGGAGAAAAAAATATTAAAAATTCCAACATATGGAGGCTGAACAACACACTGCTGAAGAATCAATAAATCACAGAAAAAATAAAAAAAGAAATCAAAATATGCATAGAAACAAATGTAAATGAAAACACAACAACCCAAAACCTATGGGACACTGTAAAAGCAGTGCTAAGGGGAAAGTTCATAGCAATACAGGCACACCTCAAGAAACAAGATAAAAGTCAAATAAATAACCTAATTCTACACCTAAAGCAACTAGAAAAGAAAGAAATGAAGTGTCTTTTAATTTCATGGCTGCAGTCACCATCTGCAGTGATTTTGGAGACCTAAAAAATAAAGCCTGACACTGTTTCCACTGTTTTCCCATCTATTTCCCATGAAGTGATGGGACCAGATGCCATGATCTTAGTTTTCTGGATGTTGAGCTTTAAGCCAACTTTTTCACTCTCCACTTTCACTTTCATCAAGAGGCTTTTTAGTTCCTCTTCACTTTCTGCCATAAGGGTGGTGTCATCTGCATATCTGAGGCTATTGATATTTCTCCCAGCAATCTTGATTCCAGCTTGTGCTTCTTCCAGCCCAGCGTTTCTCATGATGTACTCTGCATAGAAGTTAAATAAGCAGGGTGACAATATACAGCCTTGATGTACTCCTTTTCCTATTTGGAACCAGTCTGTTGTTCCATGTCCAGTTCTAACTGTTGCTTCCTGACCTGCATATAGGTTTCTCAAGAGGCAGGTCAGTTGGTCTGGTATTCCCATCTCTTTCAGAATTTTCCACAGTTGATTGTGATCCACACAGTCAAAGGCTTTGGCATAGTCAATAAAGCAGAAATAGATGTTTCTCTGGAACTCTCTTGCTTTTTCAATGATCCAGCGGATGTTGGCAATTTGATCTCTGGTTCCTCTGCCTTTTCTAAAACCAGCTTGAACATCAGGAAGTTCACGGTTCACATATTGCTGAGGCCTGGCTTGGAGAATTTTGAGCATTACTTTACTAGCGTGTGAGATGAGTACAATTGTGCAGTAGTTTGAGCATTCTTTGGCATTTCCTTTCTTTGGGATTGGAATGAAAACTGAGGACCCTTCCAGTCCTGAGGCCACTGCTGAGTTTTTCAAATGCGCTGGCATATTGAGTACAGCTCGTTCATAGCATCATCTTTCAGGATTTGAAATAGCTCAACTGGAATTCCATCACCTCCACTAGCTTTGTTTGTAGTGATGCTTTCTAAAGCCCACTTGACTTCACATTCCAGGGTGTCTGGCTCTAGGTGAGTGATCACACCATCATGATTATCTTGGTTGTGAAGATCTTTTTTGTACAGTTCTTCTGTGTATTCTTGTCACCTCTTCTTAATATCTTCTGCTTCTGTTAGGTCCATACCATTTCTGTTCTTTATTGAGCCCATCTTTGCATTAAATGTCCCCTTGGTATCTTTAATTTTCTTGAAGAGATCTGTAGTCTTTCCCATTCTGTTGTTTTCCTCTATTTCTTTGCATTGATCACTGAGGAAGGCTTTCTTATCTCTTCTTGCTATTCTTTGGAACTCTGCATTCAGATGTTTATATCTTTCCTTTTCTCCTTGGCTTTTCGCTTCTCTTCTTTTCACAGCTATTTGTAAGGCCTCCCCAGACAGCCATTTTGCTTTTTTGCATTTCTTTTCCATGGGGGTGGTCTTGATCCCTGTCTCCTCTACAATGTCACGAACCTCATTCCATAGTTCATCAGGCACTCTATCAGATCTAGTCCCTTAAATTTATTTCTCACTTCCACTGTATAATTATAAGGGATTTGATTTAGGTCATACCTGAATGGTCTAGTAGTTTTCCCTAGAAAATTCTTTAAGAGATGGGAATACCAGACCGTCTGACCTGCCTTTTGAAAAATCTGATGCAGGTCAAGATGCAACAGTTAGAACTGGATGTGGAACAGTGGACTGGTTCCAAATAGAGAAAGGAGTACATTAAGGCTGTATAATGTCACCCTTCTTATTTAATGTATATGCAGAGTACGTAATGTGAAATACCAGGCTGGATTAAGCACAAGCTGGAAACAAGATTGCCAGGAGAAAACCAATAACTTCAGATATGCAGATGACACCACCCTTATGGGAGAAAACGAAGAGGAAATAAAGAGCCTCTTGATTTAGGTGAAAGAGGAGAGTGAAAAAGCTGGCTGAAAACTCAGCATTCAGAAAACAAAGATCATAGCATCTGGTCCCATCACCTTATGGCAAATAATGGGGAAACAATGGAAATAGTGAGAAATGTATTTTCTTGGGCTCCAAAATCACTGCAGATGGTGGATGCAGGCATGAAATTTAAAAGACACTTACTCCTTGGAAGAAAAGGTATGACAACCTAAACAGATTATTAAAAAGCAGAGACATTAGTTTGCCAATGAAGGTCCATCTTGTCAAAGCTATGGTTTTTCCAGTAGTCATATATGGATGTGAGAGTTGTACTTAAAGAAAGGCGAGTGCTGAAGAATTGATGCTTTGAAACTGTAGTGTTGGAAAAGACTCTTAAGAGCCCCTTGGACTGCAAGGAGGTCTCAGTCCTGAATATCCATAGGAAGGACTGATGATGAAGCTGAAGCTCCAATACACTGGCCATCTGATGTGAAGAACTGACTCATTGGAAAGTACTCTGATACTGGGAAAGTTCGAAGGCAGGAGAAGGGTATGACAGAGGATGAGATATTGGATGTCATCGCTGACTTGATGGACATAAGTTTGAGCAAGCTCTGGGAGTTGGTGATGGACAGGGAAGCCTGGCGTGTTGTAGTCCATGGGGTCGCAAAGAGTTGGACACAACTGAGCAACTGAACTGAACTGAACCAGAACTCAGCTCCAATAATACTTTATCAAGGAAAATTGAGACAATTAGGTTTTTCCCCCCATTAGTACCTTTTGTTTTTCTTCTATAACACTTCTTAGATTTGCTTTTGTTCTTAATGTGTTTATTATTCATAAGTCAATTAATGTCTAATTCATTAGACTGTGAACTCAATGAAAATAAGACCTTTATCTAATTTTGCTCTCTGTTTTATCATCAATGCTCAGTACACGCTTGCAACTCAGTAAGAAATGAAGCATTTACTCACCAAATTATCCCACAAGTAAGGTGATGAATAAAATCAAAATAATTCTAATGTTGAGAGATCTGTGACATTATCATGTCCGGACTTAACAAATTTCAACCTTCAACTCTTGTCTCCCACTATATATTCCAGTGCATTTCACATGATAACAAAGTATACTGTTGTAAAAAAGCAATGCATCCCATGGTTGAGCGGCTCAAATTTAGTGAAACAATCTTTGTTTTGTTAAATCTTTATCTTTCTGAACTACCATTCAACTATTCTGTGGCTTTGTATGAACAAAGCCGAATCTACTCTACATATGTTTTTATACGTGAAGGTTAAATAATACATTCTATATGCAATTCCCTTTTCTATGATAAATAAGATAAACAGCTTTTTACTTTCTAAATAAGACGTCTCAATCTGAGCTGCTATTACAAAATAACAAAGTGGGTGGTTTTTAAGCAATAGAAATTTATTTCTGACAATTCTACAGGCTGGGATTTCCAAGATCAAGACACTGCCTAGCAATGAACTGCTTCCTCATTCACAGACAAACACCTTCCGCATCGTCCCATGGCAGAAAGGGTGAGGGAGTTCTCCATTGTCTTCTCTGTAAGTGCACTAATCTTATTAAGAGCTTTGCCCCTATGACCTATCCAGTTAACAAAAGTGCCACTTCATAGTATTACCACATCGTGCTGTGCTTAGTGACTCAGTTGTATCTGACTCTTTGAAACCCATGGACTGTAGCCTGCCAGACTCCTCTTTTTAGGGAATTCTCTAGGTAAGAATATGGAAGTGTGTTGCCATGCCCTCCTCCAGGAGATCTTCCCATCCCAGAGATTGAAACCAGGTCTCCCCTCATTGTAGGCAGATTCTTTACTGTTTTAGCCACCAGGGAAGCCTAAGAATACTGGAGTGGGTAGCCATTTTCTTCTCCGGGGGATCTTTCCAACCCAGGAATCGAAGTGGGGTCTCCTGTGTTGCAGGAGGATTGTTTACCAGTTGAGCTTCCAGGGAAGCCATTATCACATTAGGGATTAGCTTTAAAAATATGAATTTGGGGAACACACAAACATTCATTCTAAAACATGAGTCCTGTATTTCTAATAATATTTACATTGGGCAAAAATTTTAAGATAAAATCTAAACATTTATTTAAAATTTTATTTTATATGATTGTAGAGTTATCTAAGAGATAATATAGAGCAATCACATGTACACTATCTATATACAGTTCCCCCAATGGCAACATTTTAAGAAACAATAAAACCACAATAAGGATATTAACATTGATTAAAAACCAAGGTTCATATTTTGATATGCTGTTTTCCTTTCATTAATCTGTAATGTGTATGTATTTAAATCTACACATTTTTATCAAATCTGTAGGTTCCTGTATCCACTACCACTATCATGTATGAGAACAGCTTAACATGACAACTATCCTTGTGTTCTTGACAGATACACATGTCGTAAGAGTCTCCTCGAAGCTTTGTCACTAAACCCTGACTGTATTATCTGTTCTCCATTTCTAAATTTTTGTCATTTCAAAAGCGTTATATACATGACATCACACAGTATGTTAATTTTTGAACAGCTTTTTAATATTCATAATTCCATGAAGTCAGACTGCAAAAATCAACAGTTCATTCATTTCTATTGGTGTGTATATACTATAGCTTGTTTAGACATTCACTCCTTGAATCTGGGCTATTCTCATTAAGAACTTTAATGAATAACACTGCTTTGAACACTCATATGAGTTTTTATGTGAATCAATGTTTACAGTGTTCTTGGATAAATATAAAAAACTACAATTGCTGGATTGTATAAATACAAAGGATTAATATTTTTTTAAAAAAACTTCTCCCTAAACTCTCACCAACTGTCATTCTTATGGCAGGTTTTTTCTAAATGGCAGAAATACTTGGACTTGGGATTATTAGCATCTCTTGGTAACTCTTAAGTGCAAATCAAAAACTGACTTGATATGCTAACTTGAATAACAAAAAGGTCAACTCACAGAATGCATATCTTTTATCATCAATGATGTTTTACAAATAGTTCAAAGGACACAAACTATCACAAACCACAGGTCAACCAACTTGAAATGAGTATTGTAACCTCTCAGATTCTTTCTTTGCACATTAGGGCAGACTTTTATTTAAATTCATACATGTTCCTAAGAGATGTATCAGGGCATAACCTACACAAAAGTGGCATTATTTTAGTCATAGAATATCTTCATTTACACTCTGATAATTACAACTCATCACTGACATTTCTAGCAGCCTTACAAATTCATAATGTCAAGGCTTTTTAATAAACCATTTAGACAAACAAGGTATATTCTGTTGAAAATATTTAATAGATAAAAATGTTCCATTATGCTTCTACTAGCCAAAAACATCAGGAAATCAGATTAGCTTGTTTGTAAGAAGTCTAACTACTTTGGGGGGTTCCCAGGTGGCACAGTGGTAATGAATCTGCCTACAAATGCAGGAGCCACAGGAGATGCCGGTTCGATTCCTGTGTCGTGAAGATCCCCTGGAGGAGGAAATAGCAACCCATTCCAGTATTTTTGGTTGGAGAATCGCATGGACAGAGGAAACTGGCAGGCCACAGTCCATGACCGACTAAGCATGCAGGCACCTGCTAACTATATCACTGCTTTATACTTCTGAACATTACCAAGTTCAAGTCAGCAACTAACTACTCCCTTCATTCTCTAAATTATGCTAAAAGTATTTTAATGATATATTTGGATGACTTGGAATTACACACACACATACACATATACACACACATGCATGTGCTTTTTGTGTCTAAAGAAAAATAATAATAAAAAAAATTACCTCATGTCCATAGTATCTTCATCTACTGGTAATTTTCTTCTAGCAGAATTTCCCAGACTTTTTAAGACAGAAAAACAATGATAATTCTCACCATAATATGTTTCAACCTTTCCTCCCATCTCTAAAACTCCTTTGTAATCCTAACCTATATATAAAAATGCCACCCTTTCTTGTATTGATTTTTTGCCCATGGTCATGACTTGAGATATCCGTGGTGGAAATTTTATATCATAAACTACTAGAATTTTTCTTAGGAACCTTATTTTACAGGGTATTTTAAGTTAGTATTTGATATGTATTTTACAAAATAGAGTAATTCAGTGAGACTGGCAAAAAATAAAAAGGTAACGTTTAAACATATGGGCATAAGTGTGAAAAAATGAATGCAGTCAATGGTTCTTAAATTGAATATCCATAAAACAAATCAAATGACAAAAACAATTTTAGAAAGGAAATAGTCATGGTTACACATATTAAGCTGAATCCCATGTTAAATTGAATGGGTATTCCCTGATATGAAAGTAATACGGCATGAATGGTATCCGGATGGAGACACAGTATCTTAGTATTAAAAGAGCAGTTTTTAGAAGATTGGTTCACTCAACTTCAAGAATTATGTAAATATTTTCTATTTCATTGTCTTCAATCCAAAATCTTTCATTTAACTAAATTCATTAAAAGAAGTAAAGATTCATCTAACTAAAGTTACATGTAAGAGCTAATTTTGAAAGAATCAGCAAAGTAAAAGAGAAAAAACAATTTTGAGAGAATCAGGAAAAGTAAAAGAGAAAAAACAACAAAAAGACAACAGAGAGAAGTAGCAGCCATTCATATGAAAATCATATTATCTATGAAAAAATTTAATATAATTTCCTCATTCAGTTCAGTTCAGTTCAGTCGCTCAGTCATGTCCGACTCTTTGCGACCCCATGAAACACAGCATGCCAGGCCTCCCTGTCCATCACCAACTCCCAGAGGCCACCCAAACCCATGTCCATTGAGATAGTGACACCATCCAACCATCTCATCCTCTGTCATCCCCTTCTCCTCCTGCCCTCAATCTTTCCCATCATCAGGGTCTTTTCAAATGAGTCAGCTCTCCGCATCAGGTGGCCAAAGTATTGGAGTTTCAGCTTCAACATCAGTCCTTCCAATGAACACCTAGGACTGATCTCCTTTAGGATGGACTGGTAGGATCTCCTTGCAGTCTAAGGGACGCTCAAGAGTCTTCTCCAACACCACAGTTCAAAAGCATCCATTCTTCAGTGCTCAGCTTTCTTTATAGTCCAACTCTCACATCCATATATGTCTACTGGGAAAACCATAGCCTTGACTAGATGGACCTTTAAGTAATGTCTCTGCTTTTTAATATGCTGTCTAGGTTGGTCCTTCCAAGGAGTAAGCATCTTTTAACTTCATTGCTGCAATCACCATCTGCAGTGATTTTGGAACTCAGAAAAATAAAGTCAGCCACTGTTTCCGCTGTTTCCCCATCTATTTGCCATGAAGTGATGGGACTGGATGCCATGATCTTCGTTTTCTGAATGTGGAGCATTAAGCCAACTTTTTCACTCTCTTTCATTTTCAATTTTCTCATTAACATGGACATATTTTCTTAACCTTTTTGTATGTTATCTTTATTATATATTTTCTCTACAGACAATAAAAACAAAACTGACTAATATTCTTCTTCTGAATGTATTTCATAAGACAGAAGGTCATAATCTCTAGGTGTGAAAGGACAAACCATGTTAAACCCTTGAATTTGCTTTCTTTGTGAGCATAAAGAACAAACAGAAGAACTCTCTTATTCTCAATCTTCAAGACCAGCCAGAGAGACAATTTCTTCACAATTCCCATTTGAAATGTCAGGGGGTCTAGAGAAGCTAGAAATCTGAAGAGATAAACAGAAAGTGACTATGAGAGTAGATTATCTTTCACATATTAATACCCACCACACCTGATTTGTATGTTTCTATGACTCCCTGTAGTATTCTTGTAGCTAGTAGTAGAGTATGCAAATATCACAATATTCCATAAAGAGCTATCATTCTGAGATTATGTCACACTACCCTGCCCCTCTCTCACCTCTTAGGCACACTGATCAACTTACTACTCTTGCAGCTCCCTTTTATTCTTCCTGCTCCACATTTCCTTTACAATTCTAAAACCTAGGAAATACTACTTCTAAATGCTTTATTAACATTTGAATCATAATTCAAACTCATTCACTCAAATATAGTTTTCTAAGCTTAAACTAATCTTTTTCATCTCCTTAAAGAATCAGACTTGTATTTTGTACACATACACACACACACAGACATATATGCATATACATATTTTTTACCATATTTACTAGCCAAACTCTCCAACTCTGCTTGGAGTTTCTGGACAGCAAGGATATTTGATCCATTTCTGTATCTTTACAGGGCATACCAAGCACAGCACTTTCCCCACAGTACATGCTCAACACATGTCTGATCAACTGAACTGCAAAAATTTCCATGTGTATAGACTTTTCCATGTACTTCCAAAGTGTGTTCCTCCCATCTGGCCAATTTCAAGTTTCCACACTTAAAAATCATCCTTTTGAAAGGAAAGAAAAAAGAAAGGTGAAGTCGCTCAGTTGTGTCCAACTCTTTGCAACTCCATGGACTCTAGCCCTACCAGGCTTCTCCGTCCATGGGATTTTCCAGGCAAGAATACTGGAGTGGGTTGCCATTTCCTTCTCCAGGAGATCTTCCCAACCCAGGGATTAAACCTGGGTCTCCTGCATGATAGGCAGACGCTTTACCATCTGAGCCACAGGAAAGTAAGGAGTAAAAATTTCCTAGAGGACTAAAGAAGCTGAAGTTGAATGGTTCTATGAAGACCTACAAGACCTTTTAGAACACCCAAAAAAGATGTCCTTTTCATTATAGGGGACTGGAATGCAAAAGTAGGTAGTCAAGAAACACCCGGAATAACAGGCAAATTTGGCCTTGGAATATGGAATGAAGCAGGGCAAAGACTAATAGAGTTTGGCCAAGAAAATGCACTGGTTATAACAAACACCCTCTTCCAACAACACAAGAGAAGACTCTATAAATGGACATCACCAGATGGTCAACACTGAAATCAGATTGATTATATTCTTTGCAGCCAAAGATGGAGAAGCTCTATACAGTCAACAAAAACAAGACCAGGAGCTGACTGTGGCTCAGATCATGAACTCCTTATTGACAAACTCAGACTTAAATTGAAGAAAGTAGGGAAAACCACTAGACCATTCAGGTATGACCCAATTCAAATCCCTTATGATTATACAGTGGAAGTGAGAAATAGATTTAAGGGCCTAGATCTGATAGATAGAGTGCCTGATGAACTATGGAATGAGGTTTGTGACATTGTAGAGGAGACAGGGATCAAGACCATCCCCATAGACAAGAAATGCAAAAAAGCAAAATGGCTGTCTGGGAAGGCCTTACAAATAGCTGTGAAAAGAAGAGAAGTGAAAAGCCAAGGAGAAAAGGAAAGATATAAACATCTGAATGCAGAGTTCCAAAGAATAGCAAGAAGAGATAAGAAAGCCTTCTTCAGCGATCAATGCAAAGAAATAGAGGAAAACAACAGAATGGGAAAGACTAGGGATCTCTTCAAGAAAATCAGAGATATCAAAGGAACATTTCATGCAAAGATGGGCTCGATAAAGGACAGAAATGGTATGGACCTAACAGAAGCAGAAGATATTAAGAAGAGATGGCAAGAATACACAGAACTGTACAAAAAAGATCTTCATGACCCAGATAATCACGATGGTGTGATCACTGACCTAGAGCCAGACATCCTGGAATGTGAAGTCAAGTGGGCCTTAGAAAGCATCACTACAAAAAAGCTAGTGGAGGTGATGGAATTCCAGTTGAGCTATTTCAAATCCTGAAAGATGATGCAGTGAAAGTGCTGCACTCAATATGCCAGCAAATTTGGAAAACTCAGCAGTGGCCTCAGGACTGGAAAAGGTCAGTTTTCATTCCAATCCCAAAGAAAGGCAATGCCAAAGAATGCTCAAACTACCGCACAATTGCACTCATCTCACAGGCTAGTAAAGTAATGTTCAAAATTCTCCAAGCCAGGCTTCAGCAATATGTGAACCATGAACTTCCTGATGTTCAAGCTGGTTTTAGAAAAGGCAGAGGAACCAGAGATCAAATTGCCAACATCTGCTGGATCATGGAAAATGCAAGACAGTTCCAGAAAAACATCTATTTCTGATTTATTGACTATGCCAAAGCCTTTGACTGTGTGGATCACAATAAACTGTGGAAAATTCTGAAAGAGATGGGAATAGCAGGCCACCTGATCAGCCTCTTGAGAAATTTGTATGCAGGTCAGGAAGCAACAGTTAGAACTAGACATGGGACAACAGACTTATTCCAAAAAGAAAAGGAGTACATCAAGGCTGCATATTGTCACTCTGTTTATTTAACTTATATGCAGAGTACATCATGAGAAACCCTGGACTGGAAGAAACACAAGCTGGAATCAAGATTGCCAGGAGAAATATCAATAACCTCAGATATGCAGATGACACCACCCTTATGGCAGAAAGTGAAGAGGAACTCAAAGCCTCTTGATCAAAGTGAAAGTGGAGAGGGAAAAAGTTGGCTTAAAGCTCAACATTCAGAAAACGAAGATCATGGCATCCGGTCCCATCACTTCATGGCAAATAGATGGAGAAACAGTGGAAACAGTGTCAGACTTTATTTTTCTGGGCTCCAAAATCACTGCAGATGGTGACTTCAGCCATGAAATTAAAAGACGCTTACTCCTTGGAAGGAAAGTTATGACCAACCTAGATAGCATATTCAAAAGCAGAGACATTACTTTGCCACAAAGGTTCGTCTAGTCAAGGCTATGGTTTTTCCTGTGGTCATGTATGGATGTGAGAGTTGGACTGTGAAGAGTGGAGTTGGACTGTGAAGAGAGTTGGAGTGCCGAAGAATTGATGCCTTTGAACTGTGGTGTTGGAGAAGACTCTTGAGAGTCCCCTGGACTGCAAGGAGATCCTACCAGTCCATTCTGAAGGAGATCAGCCCTGGGATTTCTTTAGAAGGAATGATGCTAAAGCTGAAACTCCAGTACTTTGGCCACCTCATGCGAAGAGTTGACTCACTGGAAAAGACTCTGATGCTGGGAGGGATTGGGGGCAAGAGGAGAAGGGGACTAGAGAGAATGAGATGGCTGGATGGCATCACTGACTTGATGGACGTGAGTCTGGGTGAACTCCGGGAGTTGATGATGGACAGGGAGGCCTGGCGTGCTGCAATTCATGGGGTTGCAAAGATTCGGACATGACTGAGTGACTGATCTGATGTGATCTGATCTGATCTGAACATCACTGCCCTGGAATGGTACTGGATTACTCAAGTGTGTGCAATATTATGCAGGTCTCAAGAGTTTAGTAAAATATTTTGGAGCAGATCCTATTAACAGTTAACATTTAGAGAATACAGTGCAAAATGTGAATGTGCACAGTGGTTTGCAACATTCTTTGTGTAGAAGGTAAATAAAATTTTATAAAAATTTGTTATGTTATGTCTTAAAATACATAGAAGGTCAATGCTTTCAAATCATCGGATTTGGTCTCTCAAGCCATTGTTGTTCAGTCACTCAGTCATGTCTGATTTTTTGAGACCCCATGGACCACAGCTCACCAGGCTTCCCTGTCCTTCAGTATCTCTAGGAGTTTGCTCAGACTTATGCCCAGTGAGTCAGTGATGCCATCCAACCATCTCATCCTCTGTTGTCCCTTTTTCCTCCCACCCTCAATCCTTCCCAACATCAGGGTCTTTTCCAGTAAGTCAGCTCTTCGCATCAGGTGGCCAAAGTATTGGAGCTTCAGCTTAAACATCAGTCCATCCAATGAATATTCAGGGTTGATTTCCTTTAGGATTGACTGGTTTGATCTCCTCACTATCAGAGGGACTCTCAAGAGTCTTCTCCAGCACCACAGTGTGAAAGCATCAATTCTTTAGCACTCAGCCTTCTTTATAGTCCAACTCTTCCAAGCCATTATCAACGGACACTCACCCAGCTGTGGGGCATCTTTGTAATGGCTTGTATGTAGACTATCCTTGCCGAGGTCCAGCCCTGGCTGATCCAGGGAATTTGAAGCGGGGACGGCGTCGGCGAGGATCAGTATACAATAGCTTCAATTAGATATTAATTAGAGATGTAAAGAGTAATAGAATGAGGATAGCTCAGGAAAATTCAGTGGAGAAAAGAGGCTGAGTAGCTTGGTTTATGCTGGAGACCAATAAAACTTCAAGACAAGAAGTTTGCACCACTTACATAGGCCGCAGGCGTCCTTCCGTTCTCCCGAAGGATAGGAGACACTGAGGCCTCCCCGGTTGGATCTTAGAAGCCCAGGCAAAATTAGTAAGCTTGGTGGGTTCTGCGCTCCAGATGGAGACTCAGCCAGAGTTTGAGAGAGAGAGAGTGACATGGGGAGACCAGTATTTCAAGAAACTGATCCCAATTCTTTATTTTCCATGGTCTACTTTTATGCACTGAGATGTTATGCAAAGTCATGCGGGGTCAGCAGTCCTGACTTTTATCAAAGTCAGGTGCTTCGTACAAATGTATACAGAGGTCTTAGGGGTGTTACATCATCTTCTGGCCAGGGGGCCTGCTGACAATTTATGACCCTCTCCTTGTGACAGCAGTCAGTCAACCAGGACACTTATTTCTCCAGGGGTGATTATTCTTAAAAAAGACTCCACTTTCCGAAGGTACCAGATAAAGTTACATTCCTATAGGGTGAGGTGTAGTGGGTTTTAATTAAGGAAAGAATTTACTTAGCCTAAGGTCTAACGTGATTAATATCAAAGGTTAATACTTATTTCTTCTATATATTCATTAATGTGTGTAAGGGCAGGGGATGTGGAGACTTAGCAACAAACATTGGCTCAAAAAATGAAAAACCCTTCACCAATACAATTTCTAATCAGTCCACTATACTTATACTAATGGTTTTCTAACTTTTCTAAGGAACCTGTTTTTAGAAGGTTTAAAGCATCTCGTGCTGCCTCTCACAGTTGGGAGGCTGTGAGCAATCACATGTGGCCGGACAAGCCTGTCAGGCAGGCTAGAGAAACTTCAGAGGAGTTTGTAGGTTAAAACACTCCTGTCACGCCCAGGAGTTTTTATTAACTGGAGCTCTAAGTTAACTCCTTCTCTGAAAGAGGTGGTGGGGGACAGCCCCCCGTAAAGTCAGAGGTGTAGGTGAGAGCACAAAGTAGTAAAGTAGGCAGGCTCTGGTTATGGGGGTAGATGCTCGAGGATTTCCAGGGGGACCCCTGAGGCTTGATCCCTCCTTTGCCTATGTCAAGCCTCCTTCCTCATGACCTTTGCCACGGGCGGAGTGCCTCACGCTGGCCCCCGACATATCCTGCCCTATTCATACAGACTAAAATAATCATTTTCATGGTAAAATGTCAGCATGCTGAACATTAACCCAGTGTTTCTCCCTAGTCTTTCTCAATATTCCTCTTTCTTCCTCTCTCTGTGCTGTGCTGTGTTGTGCTAGGTTGCTTCAGTCATGTCTGACTCTATGCAACTCTATGGACTATAGCCTGCCAGGCTCTTCTGGACATAGATTTCATTACCATCCTATGGATAACAGAAGTTCCCTCCCTTTTATCTAACTCAGAACTTTCTCTTTAGTTAGTTCTTTAATTTTAGTTAGTTCCATCAAAAAAGGAACTTTACTTCAATTTTAAAATATAGCAAGGTAAATTGAGTAAAAAAACATAAATGACTCAATCTTTTCTTAAGATACTTGCCTTCTGAGCGTTATTTACGTTGTTAATCCAAAAGAACAAGTATTGCCTGGATCAGAGTGGAGAGATCAAACTGTAGGTATGTAGGTTTTTGATTTCTCTGCCTATGGTCAAACTGCTGCAGATTTTGCCGTCATAAAGCTATAGCTTTGTTCTATTTCCTTTAGGTCTAATATAATTGATCTCCATAAGACATTTAATATTTTTCTATTATTCTTACTTTCATGGATTGAAGAGCTGGTTTACTCCAGAGGAATAAACTAGAAATGCCACACGAGGATGTTATACACATGATTTCAATATATAATAAAGTTTTCTTCATTACATTGGGATGATACATATTGGGCTGGCCAAAAAGGTTGTTCAGGTTTTTCCATAAGATGTTAGAGAAAAACCAAAAAAACACTTTTTGGCCAACCTCAATACACTGCTTGTAACTGTATTACATTTTATACCTTTTGGTTATTGCCGGGGTCCAGCCCCGGCTGATCCAGGGTATTCGAAGCGGGGACGGCATCGGCGAGGGTAAGGATACAATAGCTTCAATTAGATATTAATTAAAGATATAAAGAGTAATAGAATGAGGATAGCTCAGTAGGAAAAATCAGTGGAGAAAAGAGGCTGAGTAGCTTGGTTTACGTGGGAGACCAATAAAACTTCAAGACAAGAAGTTTGCACCACTTACGTAGGCCGCAGGCGTCCTTCCGTTCTCCCGAAGGAGAGGAGACACTGAGGCCTCCCTGGTCGGATCTTAGAAGCCCAGGCATAATTAGCAAGCATGGCGGGTTCCGCGCTCCAGATGGAGACTCAGCCAGAATTTGGGAGAGAGAGTGACATGGGGAGACCAAGTTTCAGTGAACAAGGCCCGCAATTTATTTTCCAAAGTAGTTTTTATACCTTAAGTTATGCATAGAGGATAATGGGGGAAGGGGTGGAGTCATGCAAGGACAGAAGTTCCTGGTTCTAATCTAAGCCAGGCTTTCAAACTTATCATATGCAAAAGTTCAGGTGATTGACATCATCTTCTGGCCCGGAGGCCTGTTAACATTTTAAGAAACTTATTTTTCTCTAAAGGTGATTATTCCAAAGTCAGGCACCAGCCTCCAAAAAAGCATTGGACAAAGCTGCATTTTACATTTCTATACACCCATTATATCAATCACTACACTGCCAAGGACACAGTAGGTAAGGAGTATGGAGACTTAGCAGCAAACATTGGCCCAACAAGTGAAAAACCCTTCACCAATACAATTTCTAATCAATCTTTTAACTACTCAAAGGAATCTGTGTTTAGGCAGTTTAGAACATCTCCTGCCTCTCACAGTTGGGAGGCTCTGAACACTCACATGTGGCCGGAAAAACCTCTTCAGGCAGGCTAGAGGATTTCCAAAGGAGTTTGTAGGTTAAACACTGTCACACCCAGGAATTAACTGGAGCTGTAAGCTAATTCTTTTTTCAGAGAGAGGTAGTGGGGGACAGCCCTCCATAAAGTCAGAGGTGTAGGTGAAAGCACAAAGCAGAAAGTAGGCAGACTCTGGTTTTGGGGGTAGATGCTCGAGAATTTCCAGGGGGACTCCTGAGGCTCGATCCCGCCTTTGCGTATGCCGAGCCTCCTTCCTCATGACCTTTGTCATGGGCGGAGTTCCTCACGCTGGCTCCCGGCAGTGATAGAATTCCAGTTGAGCTATTCCAGATCCTGAAAGATGATGCTGTGGAAAGTGCTGCAGTCAATATGCAATATGCACTCAATATGCAATATGCCGGCTCCCGGCAGGTTATTACATAATACATTAAGATTCAGAAGCCCAAGCCATACCCCAGGCATTAGAAATCCTAATATCCCAGGCACATGTATCTTTAATAAAATACATAATACTTATCATATAACTGAAATTTTAGAATCACCAATTTAAATATAGCTTATTTTTGTCTTTTTATTTCATTTCATTAGGACAATGCAATCATTTTTCTGAATTACAAGTAGCTAATACAAGAAAATTTTGAAGCATCTATAGTGTTTGGCATTTGTTTTATTAATTCTAAAAAATACATCTCCCTGGTGCACCAAATTATATTTAAGTTAAACCAGCTGCCACTGAGTTGATGTTTCCACTCACTTCTTAATTAAATCTCTGAGTTATTTGAAAAATATATCAGGTCAGACATTAATGAAGAAAAATATGATAACTTGCTGTAATTAGATATATTTCTTAACAAAGAGCTTTTAAGTTACACTTCACAAAAATATTCAAAGAAAGATAGTGTTTTATCTATCTTTAGATAATGAACTGGGGTACTCTGATTCCTAGGGAGAGTATTGTCTTAATGATAGAATTATACATAAACTGTCTCATAAAATTTGAAAACCAGTCTAATCCATACAGACATCATATGGGTTAAATTTCAGGGAAGCTTAATTTTATGACAGGTAGAGCGCTTGAGAAGGCTAACTGAAGAAATAATTTAATATTCTTGAAACCACTTCACATTCACATATTTGTCAGCCCACGAGAAAGCATCACTTGATAGAATAATATAACTAATTAAAATGAAACAGAGACAATTTTTATAAAACCAGAGTGACAGTTACACAAATTTGAGATGAACTGTTGTGTGTAACTCTAAGTAATTTTATATATCTTCCTATTTTCTTGAAGTTGCTGTTTTAACTAAAGCATGATAAATTCTGCCTATTATATTTGTACTACCCAGGCCAATAGAGATTTAATGAATAACAGCACAGAACTAGAAAATAAGTTTATTATTTATGAGGTATGTTTTAACAATGATAAAGGCAGGTAAAAGAGGTGTATACTCAAAATGGTTAAATTACTGGGAACACCAAGTGAAAACAACTGAATATAGTCCAAAGTAAGATTAGCTATTATATGTAATTAAAGATATATGGCTTCATTAAGTGTCCCAAATTTCTATGTGGTGTATTTCTTCTGAGTTGAGGGCAAGAAAAAGAAAATGAATCTTGGATCACTGAAGAAAATATCTCTTCTGAAACTTTCTCTTAAGTAATGGAATCATTTATATATTGTACTTTTAAAATATCCTTCTCTATTCTCAAAATAGGGTGATGGTTCTTCTAAATAAGAGCTTCTTCAACAAAAATTCTGTTCAGTTCAGTTCAGCTCAGTCGCTCAGTCACGTCCAACTCATTGCAACACCATGGAGTGCATTACGCCAGGCCTCCCAGTCCATCACCAACTCCCAGAGTTTACTCAAACTCATGTCCTTTGAGTCAGTGATGCCATCAAACCATCTCATCCTCTGTCATCCCCTTCTCCAACCTTCAATCCTTCCAAGCATCAGGGTCTTTTCAAATGAGTCAGTACTTCTCATCAGGTGGCCAAAGTATTGGAGTTTCAGTTTCAACATCAGTCCTTCCAATGAATATTCAGGACTGATTTCCTTTAGCTTGGACAGGTTGGATTTTCCTGCGTTCAAGGGACCTCAAGAGTCTTCTCCAACACCATAGTTCAAAAGCATCAGTTCTTGGGCATTCAGCTTTCTTTATGATCCAACTCTCACATCCATACATGACTACTAAAAAATCCATAGCCTTGATGAGACAGAACTTTGTTAGCAAAGTAATGTTTCTGCTTCTTAATAAGCTGTCTAGGTCTGTCATAGCTATTCTTCCAAGGAGCAAGCATCTTTTAATCTCATGGCTACTGTCACCATCTGCAGTGATTTTGGAGCCCCCCAAAATAAAGTCTCTCACTATTTCCACTGTTTCCCCATCTATTTGCCATGAAGTGATGGGACCAGATACCATGATCCTAGTTTTCTGAATGTTGAATTTAAAGCCAACTTTTTCACTCTCCTCTTTGACTTTCCTCAAGAGGCTATTTAGTTCTTCACTTTCTGCGACAAGGGTGGTGTCATCTGCCTATCTGAAGTTATAGATATTTCTCCTGGCAATCTTGATTCCAGCCTTGAGGTACTCCTGTTCCTATTTGGAACCAGTCTGTTGTTCCATGTCCAGTTCTAACTCTTGCTTCGTGACCTGCATACAGATTTCTCAGGAGGCAGGTCAGGTGGTCTGGTATTCCCATCTCTTTAAGAATTTTTCAGTTTGTTGTAATCCACACAGTCAAAGGCTTTGGCATAGTCAATAAAGCAGAAGTAGATGTTTTTCTGGAACTCTCTTGCTTTTTTGATGATCCTGTGGAGGTTGGCAATGTGATCTCTGGTTCCTCTGCCTCTTCTAAATCCAGCTTGAATATCTGGAATTTCACTTTTCACATAGTGTTGAAGCCTGATTTGGAGAATTTTGAGCATTACTTGCTAGCTTGTGAGATGAGTACAATTGTGAGGTAGTTTGAATACTCTTTGGCATTGCCTTTCTTTAGGATTGGAATGAAAACTGACCTTTTCCAGTCCTGGCCACTGCTGAGTTTTCTAAATTTGCTAGCATATTGACTGCAGTACTTTCAAAGCATCATCTTTCAGGATTTGAAATAGCTCAACTGGAATTCCATCACCTCCACTAGCTTTGTTCATAGTGATGCTTCCTAAGGCCCACTTGACTTCACATTTCAGGATATCTGGATCTAGGTAAGTGATCACACCATCATGATTATCTGGGCCATGAAGATCTTTTTTATATGGTTCTTCTGTGTATTTCTGCCATATCTTCTTAAGAGTCTTCTCCAACACCACAGTTCAAAAGCATCAATTCTTCAGCGCTCAACTTTCTTTACAGTCCAACTCTCACATCCATACGTGATTACTGGAACAACCATAGCCTTGACTAGACGGACCTTTGTTGGCAAAGTAATGTCTCTGCTTTTCAATATGCTATCTAGGTTGGTCATAACTTTTCTTACAAGGAGTAAGCATCTTTTAATTTCATGGCTGCAGTCACCATCTGTGGTGATTTTGGAGCCCAAAAATATAACGTCTGATACTGTTTCTACTGTTTCCCCATCTATTTCCCATGAAGTGATGGGACCAGATGCCATGATCTTCGTTTTCTGAATGTTGAGCTTTAAGCCAACTTTTTTACTCTCCTCTTTCACAATAAACTGTGGAAAATTCTTCAAGAGATGGGAATACCAGACCACCTGACCTGCCTCTTGAGAAACCTATATGCAGGTCAGGAAGCAACAGTTAGAACTGGACATGGAACAACAGACTGGTTCCAAAGAGGAAAAAGAGCACATCAAGGCTGTATATTGTCACCCTGCTTATTTAAATTATATGCAGAGCACATCATGAGAAATGATGGGCTGGAAGAAGCACAAGTTGGAATCAAGATTGCTGGGAGAAATATCAATAACCTCAGATATGCAGATGACACCACCTTTATGGCAGAAAGTGAAGAGGAGCTAAAAAGCCTCTTGATGAAAGTGAAAGAGGAGAGTAAAAAAGTTGGCTAAATTTATAAATATTTCTACTTTCCTAGAAATATCTATTCTTTTCCTTTGCCTAATGGTATCTGCACCAAATCCAAATAATGTGAGCTTAATGGTATCCCTTGTGTCTGTGATTGTGGGTTTATACAGATAAAGAAAAAAATCATCCATTAAAAAAAAAGTCATCCATGTCATAACAATAAAAGTAACTGAAGATACTTCTGTGATTCATAACATATTGAGTTATTGCATATTGAGTTATTGCTAAGCATCAACGAGGGTGAAGGGAATTTACAGGTCTCAGCACATCCTCTCTTCATTTTATTCTATTATGTAAATAATAAGTTGGCTCTTATATAAGCAAAACACTTTGATCACTGAGAATTACATAACATGTGCTCAGTTTCTGCTTTGGAAATGGTGGTGTCATAAGCCCATGACACACTGTACATCTCAGAGCACATGCTTTCTTTCCTCCCTAAATCACAAAATTTTTGGTAGGAATTCATTCCTACAAAGATACTAAATGAATGAACTGTAAGGATAATGCCTTCTGAAAATATGATGTGCAGGTTATTCCTTTTTGTCATTGCAAAATGCAATTTCCTTTTGCCTAACCCAATCAAATAATTTGGTAAAGAAAACTTTCCATTTTTGCCTCCTTATCAAGGTTTCCTGTCCCCTTGTTTTTTCTCCAGGCTATATACACTCCACATACAGGGCCTTTGGCAATCCACTGGAGCTATCAGCCTCACCTTGCAAAATGTACCTATCTCAAGGGCTTTCATTCCACATCACTGTCAGCTAATGACAATCTTCTGGAACATTCCACCTCTTTCCTGAAGCTTTCAAGAAAAAAATAAATCACTCACTCACTCCATGACACGCTTGGTGCTCTCCAAACAGAGACATATTCTATATTCAAATCATAGTCTTCTGAGGGAAATTTTTCTAGCGTTCTGCATATGAAAACTGGTTGGAAGACATAAAATTGGACGTGGGGAAGGGGTTTCATCTGGTTATTTGTTGAAACTCCACAGGAGAACTTTGTATCTGTGATTTTTTTGTGCTCTCTGGGTCAATACTGATAAATTGGGGCTTTGCGTAATTAACTATTCAGTAACTCCTAAATTCTATTTAGTTGAAGTATAGAAACAATTTTACCAGCTCTTTATGCTTTAACTGTGCAGACAGAAAAAAAACAGCAACTAAGTTTTAGAATCTGCAAAAGCTAAAATAGCTTTTCTGAGATTACACATCTCACTTTAAAGGTACATTCCTCTGATATCTTTAGTCTCTGCTACAGAATTCAGTAAATAAAGATGTTGATCATTATCCATCTGACTATGTTTAGCCTTGTTTATTTTAACATGCTAATGTATTTCATTAAAGCTGCACCTGTTACCATCACTGAATTTAAGGGTCTCATGTTTCTAGTACACTCTCCTATTTTTAGAACTCTATCTGGTACATCAAGTCTGTCAAACATTTTCAATACCATAATGACACAAACTATATTTCAATAAATAGCCAAGAAAATTCCTTTAAGCAACTCTGCTATTATTATTGTTGCTGCCCCTCATGCTGTTTGTGAAAGCTTCCAATAAAGTATTGGGACAGTTATTAGGTTTTTCAATGAGATAATGTGTGATGTAGAAGCTAAAATATTCATAGAATAATACCACATTTCTCAAAAAAATTTAACAGGAATATTATCTCCCTCAATCCTTCTCTTTCTTAATCTGTTACAATATATTCTCCACTATGCCCAGCAAAGGATCTGGCACACATATGCTCAGAAATAACATTTGCAGAATTAAAAGGATGAAAATGAAAATCAATATAAAATTTAGATTCACTTATCAGCCCAAAGACTTTTACTCCACAACTGAGGTTCTAGAGTGGCAAAATATAACACTTTACTACTGTCTTCAGATACTCAGTCTGCTCTTTTCTTTTGATAACTCTGCATATTTTTTCCTTCAAGTTTTTGTTCCTTCCTGACTACCTACTATTTTTTGAAATATTCAGCTTTTGAAATGTCTAAAAAATACAAATGCACTTCACCACTTAATGGCTTATAACAACAAGAAAGTAAAATATAAAAGAACTGCAATGTTACAATTATTGCAATCATAAGGCTCTCCCCTTATTGACTATTACTGTTTATAATGTGTGGATGCTGACCTCATTCATGAAATCTAAAGAAAAGCTCAACAGGGTATATACATTCATTCATCAAATGCATATCTATTGCACAATTGTTCTGAGTTAAGCATGGTACACTGGGCTTCAATAAAGTAAAAAAAGTCTGATCATCAGGGAATACTTCTAATAATTCTATGATGAAGATTATCAACATTCCTATTGTTTCTACCTGAAACTTCCTTGCAACAAATAAAAACTTTATATACTTGAGCTATTTAGAGCTAGATACACAATTTCACCCAAGTTTTTCACAAAAATTAATATAAAATATTGTGTTACATCTTCAAAGAATTTGCTGACATATTTATTTATTCAGTACATATGAATCCATATTTCCATAGAAATATTTTAGGGCAAGAAAATAGCATAATTATTCCTCAAAATATTCTTTTAACATTCACATTATCTTTAAATGCTGAAACAAAAATGAAATAAGGAAGCTTCATTGGGTTTTACTACCTGATTCTCTTTCTTCTTTGAGTAAATTCCAAATTCCACTCATGTGCTTTTGGGCCTAATCAGACTTAAGTCATATATAATATGCCATCACAAATTATTTCCAAGAGATTACTTTGAATATAGTAATAAAAAATATAGATACTCTTTAGGTAGAAAAAGTCCCAGGTTACTATTATTACTAATTATGGGAACAGAAATATAAACAAACTCATTCAGGCAACACCATTTATAGCAGAATTTAGGGAATGACTGCACATGAATTAGAATATTTCATGCAACTCTAATGTAAAACTGATTCAACAATGTTCAGATACTGTCAAAAATATATATACAATTGAGTAGATGTTAGAGGATGAGCTAATTTAACAAAGATAGAAGAGGTCACTGTAAATATATAAATGTATAAGAAAACTCATTACTATCTCAAACACAATTCTTTCACTTACAGTATAACTACTGAGCATTTAATATATGACAGGCACTGAGATCAGTCAGATCAGTCACTCAGTTGTTTCTGACTCTTTGCGACCCCATGAATCGCAGCACGCCAGGCCTCCCTGTCCATCACCAACTCCCGGAGTTCACTCAGACTCACGTCCATTGAGTCAGTGATGCCATCCAGCTATCTCATCCTCTGTCATCCCCTTCTCCTCCTGCCCCCAATCCCTCCCAGCATCAGGGTCTTTTCCAATGAGTCAACTCTTCGCATGAGGTGGCCAAAGTACTGGAGTTTCAGCTTTAGCATCATTCCTTCTAAAGAAATCCCAGGGCTGATCTCCTTCAGAATGGACTGGTAGGATCTCCTTGCAGTCCAAGAGACTCTCAAGAGTATTCTCCAACACCACAGTTCCAAAGCATCAATTCTTCGGTGCTCAGCTTTCTTCACAGTCCAACTCTCACATCCATACATGACCACAAGAAAAACCATAGCCTTGACTAGACGAACCTTTTGTTGGCAAAGTAATGTCTCTGCTTTTCAATATGCTATCTAGGCTGGTCATAACTTTCCTTCCAAGGAGTAAGCGTCTTTTAATTTCATGGCTGAAGTCACCATCTGCAATGATTTTGGAGCCCAGAAAAATAAAGTCTGACACTGTTTCCACTGTTTCCCCATCTATTTGCCATGAAGTGATGGGACCAGATGCCATGATCTTCGTTTTCTGAATGTTGAGCTTTAAGCCAACTTTTTCACTCTCCACTTTCACTTTCATCAAGAGGCTTTTGAGTTCCTCTTCACTTTCTGCCATAAGGGTGGTGTCATCTGCATATCTGAGGTCATTGATATTTCTCCCGGCAATCTTGATTCCAACTTGTGCTTCTTCCAGCCCATCATTTCTCATGATGTGCTCTGCATATAATTTAAATAAGCAGGGTGACGATATACAGCCTTGATGTACTCTTTTTCCTCTTTGGAACCAGTCTGTTGTTCCATGTCCAGTTCTAACTGTTGCTTCCTGACCTGCATACAGATTTCTCAAGAGGCAGATCAGGTGGTCTGGTATTTCCATCTCTTGAAGAATTTTCCACAGTTTATTGTGACCCACACAGTCAAAGGCTTTGGCATAGTCAATAAAGCAGAAATAGATGTTTTTCTGGAACTCTCTTGCTTTTTCCATGATCCAGTGGATGTTGGCAATTTGATCTCTGGTTCCTCTGCCTTTTCTAAAACCAGCTTGAACATCAGGAAGTTCACGGTTCACATATTGCTGAAGCCTGGCTTGGAGAATTTTGAGCATTACTTTACTAGCGTGTGAGATGAGTGCAATTGTGCAGTAGTTTGAGCATTCTTTGGCATTGCCTTTCTTTGGGATTATAATGAAAACTGAACTTTTCCAGTCCTGTGGCCACTGCTGAGTTTTCCAAATTTGCTGGCATACAGCATGCAGCACTTTCACAGCATCATCTTTCAAGATTTGGAATAGCTCAACTGGAATTCCATCACCTCCTCTAGCTTTGTTCATAGTGATGCTTTCTAAGGCCCACTTGACCACTAGGCATGATATATAATAGTAAATACAACTTTGATCTGTCATCTTAGAATTATGGTTGGTTTGAGAGGAAATAAAGGAAATGAGTCATTTTTAATAAGTAAACTATGCTATTAGATTAGTAAATATTCATCATTCTATGGGAAAACTGAGGAGCCCCCTACATAGCTTTTGTTTTCTCATGGTTATGAGTAGTTCTGTTTCCAGGGATAACCATCAGTTTCCTACACTGTTAGGCACCCGCTGGAAAATTAAAACAAGAGTTCCAGATCCAGACACTGGGTTTGTGACAAGGGCTAAGGCTGTCAAAATTTGGAGGAGGTAAAACTTATATTTACTTTCTCAGTGAATACTCAGTTTAAAACTCAGAAATTCATTATCAAAAACAAGAGTATACATAACCCACATGTGCTTAAGTATGTTTTTAGTTAGGAGTAAAGTAAAACAACCTCAGTGGAAATATGATATAAGTTTGAAATTTCACAGAATATTAAATATTTTCCAAGGTTAGCTTATCTAAATATTATTAAACCTAATTTCACTGGTTTATATATAAAATTCATGACATTACTCAGCATTTGAAACTTTATATATGAATTAATATATAACTAAAATGTGTCAAATGCTATTTTTTTTCCTGAAGAAGTCAACATTTCTCAAATTTCCTTTTAATTTTCTCATCCTCTGCCCTGCCTATAACAACAACAAAGTGAAACTCTCATGGCAGGAGAAAGTCACTGAAAAGTGTGGGTGTTCAGTCCCTTAGTCATGTCTGGCTCTTCGTAATCCCTTGGACTGTAGCCCAACTCCTCTGCCCATGGAATTTTCCAGGCAAGAATATTGGAGCAGGTAGCCGTTGCCATTGCCTACACCAGGGGATCTTCCCAACCCAGGAATCAAACTCATGTCTCCTGCATCTCCTGCATTGGCAGGTGGATTCTGAAAGTATGGGGAAATCTATTTAATTTCCCCAATTTTGTTAGGTTCATGACAGCAAGATTCTAGATATTATGGAACATGTTTATATTTACCTGGGAGTGAGGGAAGAACTGGCTAGATAATCCTGAGGTCATGAAACCGTTTGACCTGAAATGACCTGAGGTCATGGTCTTGTTTATATGTGAAATTCATGAGCTGAAAGACACTTAAAAATAAGCACACTGTGTTATCTCAAGTATCTAACTGGCAGACTAAGTTTTCTGTGATAAAATGCAAGCTAGTGAGGTTGTAACAGCCTGCGGCTTGACTTCAGGGGAGCATAAAGAAGAACAACTATAGGAGTTTCTCTCTTGAATAGAAAAAGGGGGAAAAAAAAAAAAAACTCAAGAGAAGGCATCCTAGTTGGTAATTGGAATCCCTTATGACCTGTGGACAAAGGAATGAATAAGAGCTCTATAATTTGAACAAACCAAAAGGAGACTGGGATTCTTGCTAACAGTGGCTAACCCAGGAAACACTGAGCTCTTTCTTTCTGGAAATGTTAAAGGCAAAGCTGAAGAATAACTTTCCAAAAACGTTGTAAATAGAATCTCAGTTCTGCCCTGGAAGAGTAGTTGGATGAAAAGGACTGCAGGTCAGTGGTGTCATACTTCAAGAAGGAGTCTTCTTTCCCCCCTAGAGGGCTATCATTTCTGCTTCTCTTGTAAGTTATCAGCAGCCCCCCTCCTACCTGACACATGCACATAATACATAATGACTGCACCCCATGAAGATGATTCAGTGCCCCTTTTTCCGTATTTCAGGGCCTGGACTTCAGTGTACTTTGTCTTCAAATACACAGTAGCAGTGATTTTCTTTAGCAAAAATGGTCCCAAGACTACAGAAGCCTACATCCTCCTCATGTACACAGAGCAGGAAGCACCTTGGAATTTCTGTCACCTCCTCTTTTTCCCAGATTCCCCTGATAGCTCAGTTGATAAGGAATCTGCCTGCAATGCAGGAGACCCTGGTTTGATACCCACTCCGGTATTCTTGGGCTTCCCTTATAGCTCAACAGGTAAAGAATCTGCCAGCAATGTGGAATACTGGGTCGATCCCTGGGCTGGGAAGATCTTCTGGAGAAGAGAAAGGCTACCTACTCCAGTATTCTGGCCTGGAGGATTCCATGGAGCGTATAGTCCATGGGTTCACAAAGAGTCAGACACAACTGAGCAACTTTCACTTGTTCCCATTGCACATATGCATACACCTTTTATCTACGCACTAATGGTTAAGAGATTCAAGGTCCCTACTCCTTTGTTCAAGTCCAGACTCTTTTGTCCTTTTCCCCCACATACTCCAGGAAATGCTTGTTTGAGTAAGTCACTGGTATACTTTTGCTTCCAGGGTATGAAAGATAAAACATGTTCTCAACATATGCAGCCTTTTCTTCAAGATACCTTGTCGATCCTATTTTCTCCTTGGAGTATACACAAACCACTTTTTCTCTGAATTTTAATACAGACTGATAGTACTTTCAAGCATTTTAGCAATGGTATGGTAACTTTTGCATCTCAACTTTTTTCTGTTCCCCACATGTATTGGTGTATTCTGTCACCTCAATAACATTACAATGTTTTTGAGATCAGAAACATGCTTTTAATACTTCCCTTTTCCTTTATTTTCTAATGTGTCATGATATGCTATTAAGCACTAAGAGAGAAGTTAGCAAATACTTGGGAAATTGAGGAATTAAGTCCTTGTGAAAGGAAATGGGAAGATGCCTTTTCAGGCATCTATTCTGTCTAGGTGCTGAACAGAGTGAGGAAGTTGAGCCTCTCCTTTAAAATCTGCCTAACTTATAAGTCTGTTTAGACTATGAGTGCAATCTGATACAGCTATTAAGTGAGTGAAATGGGACTCAAAAAAGGCCAATGATAGAAAATTTAATATAGATACTCTAGTGGATATTCTTGGAGAAGGCAATGGCACCCCAATCCAGTACTCTTGCCTGGAAAATCCCATGGATGGAGGAGCCTGGTAGGCAATAGTTGCGAAGAGTCAGACACGACTAAGCAACTTCACTTTCACTTTTCACTTCCCTGCATTGGAGAAGGAAATGGCCACCCACTCCAGTGTTCTTGCCTGGAGAATCCCAGGGATGGGGGAGCCTGGTGGGCTGCCATCTATGGGGTCGCACAGAGTCGGACATGGCTGAAGCAACTTAGCAGCAGCAGCAGCAGCAGTGGATCTTCTGAGATTGAAATGTTCATTGCCTCTAATAGTAATTATGGTATAAAATGATAAACTAGCTTATATGTTATCATATATTGAGCTATTGGAGAATAATGAGTAAGCACTGAACTAGCTATTGGTTTTAAAAAAAATTGACCCTCAAGGAGACTACAGCCTAGTTAAAAAAAGAAAGAAAAAGCTGATGATAAAATATTAATTACAATAAAATGTGATAATTACTTGTATTGGAAATATACACCTCATGTTATAGATATAAAATCCTAATTCATTCTAATTCTACATGGGGAGAAAAATTTAGGAATTTTAATTCTAGATACTGTCTGTCTAAAATTATTTAGTTCCAATTCAAATCAACTCTAAAGATTGAACATGTATCTGGTTATATTACAACTGACTGACTAATTGCTTTATTCAATATCATTGCAATATTGAAGATTTATACTGTGTTTGTAATTTTTTGTTATTAAATGAATTGGTTTTAGAGAGTTTAGTGCATTGATAATATTCCCTGGATATTAGAATTCAAAACATTTCCAGACTGGTGAATGATTTAACAATTAAGAAATCAAATTATGAATAGATTTTTAAAATATCTGCCTATATATTTGAAAGTATTTAAAACAGATCATCATTTTTGAAAAATGGCAAAGAAATACAGAAATAAAGAAAAACTATTGATAATTTCATGAAAGTGTGGATTATTTATCATCTATGTGTGTAAATAATTTTAGTGAGCTATTTTATACTTATTTTTCAATTATGTTAAAATAAAGTTTAAAAACAAAGTAGAAATATCAGACAGTAAAATCCACAATTTTTATCATCCTCAGAGATATCTGAGAAGATGTATTTGATACACTGCAAAATCCTGCTCAGTAAATCACAGAAGATGGAGGAAACAAATAAATAAATAAATAAATAAATAAATAAACAGAAGAAATAAAAAATCACATTGCTGATGAAACTTTTTTTTTTGTATTAAGGCTGATTCATTACCTTGTTCATCAAATAAAATCTGTAGTTAAAGCTTGATAAAAAACACTAGACAATCTATCAGGATAACATTTTTATAGAGAATATCATGAAAGAGTTTGGTATATCAACATAAAAATGAAATCCACTGAAAATATATGTATGAACATCAAAGTTATTTTAACATCACAGGTTTCCCTGAGCACAAGTCAGTCAGTTGCTGATTAAGAAGTTCCCATTATCCCATTGCCTCTCTCTGTGCATCAGTTCAGTCAGATCAGTCACTCAGTCATGTCTGACTCTTTGCGACCCCATAAATTGGAGCACGCCAGGCCTCCCTGTCCATCACCAACTCCCGGAGTTTATCCAAACTCACGTCCATTGAATCCGTGATGCCATCCAACCATCTCATCCTTTGTTGTCCTCTTCTCCTCCTGCCCCCTATCCCTCCCAGCATCAGGGTCTTTTCCAATAAGTCAACTCTTTGCATGAGGTGGCCAAAGTACTGGAGTTTCAGCTTTAGCATGAGTACTTCCAATGAAAACCCAGGACTGATCTCCTTTAGAATGGACTGGTTGGATTTCCTTGCAGTCCAAGGGACTCTCAAGAGTCTTCTCCAATACCACAGTTCCAAAGCATCAATTCTCCGGTGCTCAGCTTTCTTCACAGTCCAACTCTCACATCCATACATGACCACTGGAAAAACCATAGCCGTGACTAGATGGACCTTTGTTGGCAAAGTAATGTCTCTGCTATTCAATATGCTATCTAGGTTGGTCATAACTTTCCTTCCAAGGAGTATGCATCCATATTTTGGTTTTGTTGTTCAGTACTTTTCCACTGTATGAATGTATCAGTGTGTTCAACTGTTCACCCATTGAAGATGTTAGGGCTGTTTTCAGTTTTCAGTTCAGTTCAGTTCAGTCTCTCAGTCATGTCCAACTCTTTGCGACCCCATGAACTGCAGCACGCCAGGCCTCCCTGTCCATCACCAACTCCCAGAGTTCACTCAGACTCACTTCCATCAAGTCAGTGATGCCATCCAGCCATCTCATCCTCTGTCGTCCCCTTCTCCTCCTGCCCCCAATCCCTCCCAGCATCAGAGTCTTTTCCAATGAGTCAACTCTTCGCATGAGGTGGCCAAAGTACTGGACTTTCAGCTTTAACATCATTCCTTCCAAAGAAATCCCAGGGCTGATCTCCTTCAGAATGGACTGGTTGGATCTCCTTGCAGTCCAATGGACTCTCAAGAGTCTTCTCCAACACCACAGTTCAAAAGCATCAATTCTTCGGCACTCAGCTTTCTTCACAGTCCAACTCTCACATCCATACATGACCACAAGAAAAACCATAGCCTTGACTAGGCAGACCTTTGTTGGCAAAGTAATGTCTCTGCTTTTCAATATGCTATCTAGGTTGGTCATAACTTTCCTTCCAAGGAGTAAGCGTCTTTTAATTTCATGGCTGAAGTCACCATCTGCAGTGATTTTGGAGCCCAAAAAAATAAAGTCTGACACTGTTTCCACTGTTTCCCCATCTATTTCCCATGAAGTGATGGAACCAGATGCCATGATCTTCATTTTCTAAATTCTGAGCTCTAAGCCAACTTTTTCACTCTCCACTTTCACTTTTATCAAGAGGCTCTTTAGTTCCTCTTCACGTTCTGCCATAAGGGTGGTGTCATCTGCATATCTGAGGTTATTGATATTTCTCCCGGCAATCTTGATTCCAGCCTGTGCTTCTTCCAGGCCAGTGTTTCTCTTGATGTACTCTGCATATAAGTTAAATAAGCAGGGCAACAATATGCAGCCTTGACGTACTTCTTTTCATATTTGAAACCAGTTTGTTGTTTTCAGTTTTAGGCTGTTACAAATAAGGCTCCTATAAACATTTGTGTACAGGTTTTTGTCATTTTAGATCTCATTTTAAGTTTTCAAAGAGTCTGTGAAAATTAAGATATAATTATGTAACTATAAAGAATCAGAATTTATATTATTTTTTTTCTATTTTTTCTACTTCTTTTTTTTTTAATTTTATTTTATTTTTAAACTTTACATAATTGTATTAGTTTTGCCAAACATCAGGTTGGATTATCTCAAAACCAAGCTTGCCAACTACACAGTGATATGTCACTATTTTCACATTGACAAATTTCGTGTTTCAGGATGCTCAATAATAACTATTTGGCAACCCGCTCCTGTAATCTTGCTTGGAAAATCCCATGGACTGAGGAGACTGGTAGGCTGCAGTCCATGGGGTCACAAAGAGTCGGACACAACTGAGCGACTTCACTTTCACTTTTCACTTTTATGCATTGGAGAAGGAAATGGCAACCCACTCCAGTGTTCTTGCCTGTGGAATCCCATAGACTGTGGGCTGCCATTTATGGGGTTGCACAGAGGTGGACATGACTGAAGCGACTTAGCAGCAGCAGCAGCAGGGTCCTACAAGGGCTTCCCTGGTGGCCCAACAGTAGACAATCTACCTGCAATGCAGGAGTTATGGATTCAGTTCCCAGGTCAGGAAGATCCCTTGGAGGGGAAAAGGGCAACTCTCTCAAGTATTCTTGCCTGGGAAATGCCATGGACAGAGGAGTCTGGTGGGCCATAGTCCATGGAGTCGCAAGAGATGCACATGACTTAGCAATTAAACCACCACCAGGATCTTACATCTTTAAGTACTCAGTGAGTGAAAGTGAAGTTGCTCAGTCATGTCCGACTCTTTGGGACCCCATGGACTGTAGCCTATCAGGCTCCGTCCATGGGATTTTCCAGGCAAGAGTGCTGGAGTGGATTGCCATTTCCTTCTCCAGGGGATCTTCCCAACCCAGGAATTGAACCTGGGTCTCCCGCACTGCAGGCAGACGCTTTACCGTCTGAGCCACCAGGGAAGCCCCAAGTACTCAGTATTTAACAATTATAATCTATGGAATGCTTGCTTCCTTCCAATGAGCACTACAGAATATCTTCTGCTTCATGGTGAACATGAGAGTTTCTTTAACAAGAATGAGCACAGTCCAATGCCTATATGTTCTGTTCCTGCTCAGATAGGCACATACCATGTTTAACTCACAGGGGAAAAAATGCATTTAATATCCTTTTTCTTGATTGGTAGTATTCTCCCCTCAGTGAAGAATGAACAAAAACATGTTTTTCCTGTTTATTCAGTTCTGTTGAATTTTTGTGGAATATTAAATATTCCTAAACCTTATAAGAATTCTGGGCAATATATGTTTGATAAAAAGTTATAGAGGTTAAAAGATTATGCTGATCAAAGAGAGTTAGTAAGAAGAATAATGGCCCACCAATATGTCCATGTCCAGAGCCTATAAATATGCTGTTTGAAAAAAAGAATTGAGGCTGCTAATTGTACTAAGGTTGCTCATAAATTGACCTTAGATAGGGATATGATCCCAGATTATTCAGAAGGGCTAATGTAACCAAGACAGCCTTTACAAATAAGGAGGCAAAAGGGCAGTCAGGATCAGAGAAAAAGATGTGATGATCCAACCAGGGAGAGGGTGATATGAGAAAGCCCCAGTCTAGTGTTGCTGACTTTGAAGATGGAGTAATAGAGCCAAGACCCAAAGAATACAGGTGGCCTCTAGAAGCTAGAAAAGGCAAAGAACCTGATTCTCCTTAGAGAAGACACTCTCTAAGAGTGTCTCTAGAGAAGACATTCCAAAGGAAGACACTCATTTTACCTACTGAATGCAGTTAATAACTTGGATTTTGTCCAGTGAGACCTATTTCAGATTTCCGAACTTCAGAAATGTGATAATAAATGGTTGTTTTTCAAGCTAAGTTTGTGATCATTTATTAACAGTAATAGAAAACTAAAGTACAAAGATAGGCAAATAAATACATGGCAGACAGGTAACTGATAAGTAAATGGTTGATTTTATGTGTCAACTTGACTAAGCTGGGATGTCCAAATGTTGGTTACACAACAGTCAATGTGTTGCTGTATTTTTTAGATGTGACTGAGATCTACCTTAGCTCTGAATAAAGCAGACTGCCCTCCATAATGTGAATTGGCCTCACCAATCACTTGAAGGCCATAAAACAATTTAAAAAAACCAAAAACTGAGGTATCTTGCATATAGATATAGTCTTCATACTGTATTTGGGCTCATGACAACAATATCAACTCATCTCCTAATCTCCAACTTCCCTTTCTGTCCTGTAGATTTCAGATTTCCAGGTCAACATTCACGTGAACTAATTTCTTAAAAATCTGTGTATACACATGTATATATACACACATATGTATGTATATGTATGTATACAGAGATGCATCCTACTGTACGGATTCTGTGTCTCTGGAGAACCCTGGCTAATGCAGATAAGACAGGAAGAGCAGGCAGAAGGAGAGACAGAGAGAAAGAAAGACAATTGTAGTTTATACTTGAATGAGAAAGCCTAGATTTTTCTTCAGTAATATTTTTCTAGTCTTCCACATAGATAGATGACCTTCTCTTCCCCTCATAAATCTAATTTGAGGAAATAACAGAAAAGTAATTTTACTGGCATATAACTGTAAGGACATTCCATGGAGCGGAGGATGTAGGAGGAGGTGGCAAACTTTAGCCTATTCCTACCAAGTTTGGAGGATTGAAGGAGGGAGGAGAAGGGGACAACAGAGGATAAGATGGTTGGATGGCATCACTGACTCAATGGACATGAGTTTGAGTAAACTCCGGTGTCAGGGAATGTTTAACAGGAGGATTCCTACATGCTGTTTCTCACAAGTCCTTTGTTTCTTTTTAAACACAACAGCAGGCTGCTCCCAGGAACTGGGGGTCATTGTGCGAGACAGGCTTGAATCTCCCTTAGTAAACATTCTCTTTACAACAAAACTGCTTAGTCTCAATCCCCTTTCTTGAGATATGGATTGTCTTCTGACCTTGTGACCATCATCATCCCTTGTTCCCTTGGTAACGGTTACCGTACATTTGGTTTTCTGATCTTTATCATTGATGAATGAAACTTCTTGTACTACAGCCTATATATACTCACAGAAAAATCATTAAAGCACTTTTGCTCCATCAGAGCTTGGGTCCCTGTGTCTTTCTTTCTTTCTCTCTCTCCTTGGCTGATTCCTTGGAGTGCAGAAGCCCATCTCGCTCACTCTCCTGCCTGGGCTTCTAAGACTCTCTCGAGAAGGCACCCTGTGCCTTCACCCCACCTCAAGAGGGCACCCAGTGGCTTCATGAGAGACACAAGTCCTGTGTCAAGGACTTTATTGGTTTTCTGTGTAAACCAGGGAGTATCAGCCTCTCTCTCTCTTTCACTTTCTTATCGTCACCTCCGGACTGCCAGGTCCTGGTCCATTAAAGGACCCCAACACTCCAGGAGTTGGTGATGGACAGGGAGGCCTGCAGTCCATGGGGTTGCAAAGAGTTGGACATGACTGAGTAAATGAACTGAACCAAGTTGTATCCTTGAAATGTCAAAATTTAGTTCACCATGATAAATTATGTACATTATTATCAGCTTTTTTTTTTTTTTTTTCCTTCTGAAGTAATTTTAGACTTGCAGGAAGTTGCCAAAATAGTAGACTTCCATGCAGCCTTCTGTTTTGGCAACTTCCTGTAGGTCTAGAATTGTTTCAAAAGTAAAAGTGAAAAAAAAAAAAAAAAAAGAGTTTCATGTACCCTTTGGAATAGGGTGGTGCAGTGGTAAACAATCTACCTGCCAATATAGGAGGCACAAGAGATGCGGGTTTCCATCTCTGGGTCAGGAAGATTCCCTGGAGTAGGAAATGACAACCTACTCCAGTATTCTCACCTAGAAAATTCCATGGACAGAGGAGTCTGGCAGGCTACAGTCCATGGGAATGCAAAGACTAGGACATGACTAAGCACAGGCATACATACAAATGTATATCCCAGTGACTGGCCTTTTGAACCCAATGGAACAAAACGACAACTTTCAAGTAGTATTAAATGCGAACATAGAGAAAAATGAGGTCTGGGCAACAGGGTATGGCAAGAAATGTCAAATAATGACTTTGTGTGGAACAAATTAACAATAAGCAGTGTTTCCTGCCCTCAAGTCCACACACAACCACAAAAGTTTTGAGAGGAGCCATTTTTAATTTTCCCCAAATAAATCTTGCACTGATTCTCATATCCTTCTGGACCTCAGCTTAACCATATGTATCATCCTAGATATTCTATTAATTCCCTGTTTGTTTATTCTTTTTTATGGCTTAGTCATCTTATTTGTTCCATTGTCTCTAACTTTCTGTGACAGAATTAATCTTGACTGTTCATCAAGCATTTCAATATTCTCATCCTGGACACTTCCCTGTGCGTCCACATGACCCAGTTCTGAACAATTGAATGTGAGCAAAAATGGCTGCATCACATTTAAAATTGTCACTATCACAAAACACAACAAAAATTGTCTGGACTCTCGAGCTTCCAGGGATACTGTGGGTGAGAAATAACCTTTTTAATGTTGCTGCTGCTGCTGCTAAGTCTCTTTAGTCATGTCCAACTCTGTGCGACCACATAGACGGCCACCCACTTGGCTCCTCTGTCCCTGGGATTCTCCAGGCAAGAACACTGGAGTGGGTTGCCATTTCCTTCTCCAATGCATGAAAGTGAAAAGTGAAAGTGAAGTTGCTCAGCCATGCCCAACTCTTAGCAACCCTGTGGACCGCAGCCTACCAGTCTCCTCCGTCCATGGGATTTTCCAGGCAAGAGTATTGGAGTGGGTTGCCATTGCCTTCTCTGTTTTAATGTTGAACACTGAGATAATTGAATTGTTAGACAAGACAGCATTAAACACTGTAATGTTTAAATACACAACTTCTAAATTAACTTTTTTTTTAATTTTATTTTATTTTATTTTTTAACTTTACAATATTGTATTGGTTTTGCCATCTATCAACATGAATCCGCCACAGGTATACATGTGTTCCCCATCCTGAACCCTCCTCCCACCTCCCTCCCCATACCATCCCTCTGGGTCATCCCAGTGCACCAGCCCCAAGCATCCAGTATCATGCATCAAACCTGGACTGGTGACTCGTTTCATATATGATATTATACATGTTTCAATGCCATTCTCCCAAATCATCCCACCCTCTCCCTCTCCCACAGAGTCCAAAAGACTGTTCTATTCATCAGTGTCCCTTTTGCTGTCTCGTATACAGGGTTATCGTTACCATCTTTCTAAATTCCATATATATGCATTAGTATACTGTATTGGTGTTTTTCTTTCTGGCTTACTTCACTCTGTATAATAGGCTCCAGTTTCATCCACCTCATTAGAACTGACTCAAATGCATTCTTTTTAATGGCTGAGTAATACTCCATTGTGTATATGTACCACAGCTTTCTTATCCATTCATCTGTTGATGGACATCTAGGTTGCTTCCATGTCCTGGCTATTATAAACAGTGCTGCGATGAACATTGGGGTACATGTGTCTTTTTCAATTCTGGTTTCCTCAGTGTGTATGCCCAGCAGTGGGATTGCTGGAGATTCCTTAAAAAACTGGGAATAGAACTTTTCTTCTTTGGATGGCTACTTTCCTCATTTCTTTCTTTGAAATTTCTAATGACCTAGACCTTATTCTAATCTATGTTTGGTACCTTAACTCAAGTGAATGTAATGTGCATGAAACCAACACAACTTCTGAGAATAAAAGGCTATTTATCCTACTTGGGAGAAGGTGAACTCTTCTTACAGCTCCCCAAACACTGCATCAAATAATGAAGAAAGCTATTCCCATTTTCCTCTCTTGCCAACAGTGATGACCGTCATATTGACAAGTCATACAAACCCAAGAAAAGAACACTGGTCTTACTGTCAAATTGCCAGGATGACAGAGAGAACTTAATTATAAAGTAGCATGAACTAACCTCACAGAAGGAGATTTTCAGATAAACTTTAAAATCATAGTGCCATTCTTTCCTTGTTTCTTGAAAGACTTTTGTTAAAGTAAGCTTAGTGGGTGTGCTTTAGGATAGGTGGAAATAGCATGTATTACAGGCAATATCAAATATACTTAATTTCAATACCTTTGGTCAGAAGCTTGACTGCAACCAAATTGCTCCCATTATGGATGGCAGAGTTTCCATGATTTTCAACGTGAACATGATTGTATTATCTCAATGAATGATTGCAGATGGAACATTCATTGGAGTTTTGTCTGAATAAGAGACTAGAATTCTTCCCTTTACTCACAACAGGTGTTCAAGGAAAAAGTTATATCTATTATTAAGCTTATACATTTTATTAAAATTTACCCAAATAAATTTTAAAATTTTAAATAAAATTTAAAATTTTATTAAATTTTACTGCAGGATGTCTTCAAACTGTACTTGTTCAGATTTGTAGATTGTATCTTATTTTATTGCTTATCTTTAAGACATTTAAAAATAAATTTATGACAAGTTAATTGCATAGCCCACAATATATAATGCTTTTAATTTATGCTATTCTGCCAATTTGAATTAGATGGTTAGTGAATTCAACTAGGCTTTCTTTTTTTTTTTTTCAGCTAGGCTTTCTTAGTTGATTAGAGTCCAATTTTAGATGGAAGTATTAAAAATCATTAACATCTGTCATCTATGACATTTCAGTGACCTCAGTCTACTGCCTAAGTGTGGTAGGTAGAATGGTCACCCAAAATAGTTTACATCCTAATCCCTGGAACTTTTGAACATGTTATATTTCATAGCAATAAAGTAAAGTGAAGTCGCTCAGTCATCTCCGACTCTTTGTGACCCCGTGGACGGTAGCCTACCAGGCTCCTCCATCCATAGGATTTTCCAGGCAAGAGTACTGGAGTGGGTTGCCATTTCCATCTCCAGAATAGGGACCTCAAAAATTATATAAACTTTAAGGATATCTTAAATTAAGAAGATTATGGATTACCTAGGAGGGTCCAACCTAATAAGATCTTAAAAACTGATTACTTCCTCTAGCAGGAGTCAGAGAGATGTAGTACAGGAGGCAAGAGAGATGCAGAAGAGGAAATCAGGACAATTTCAAGAGCGAGAGAAGTTTGACATAACACTGCAGGTTCTGAGATGTAAGTGCATTACATGCATGTATCAAAGAGAGTCCTCTATGAGACAAGAGTGATTCCTAATTGATACCCAGATGGGAACCAAGTACCTCAGTCTTACCACAAGGAATCAAATTCTGTGCATAACCTAAAATAAAGCTTGGAAGTGCACTCTTCCCCAGAGCCTAGAGCAAGATATCCAGCCTTGCTGACATCTTTATTTTGATTCTGTGAAGCTGGAGCAGAGGAGCCAGCTGTTCTACACTGTGCCTAGACTTCTGACCTACGGACGCAGAAAATAAAACAAGCTTAAAAAAACCCTCTAAATTTGTGTTAATTATATACATTGAATATTCTCACTTTTCTAGGACAGCCATACTGTTTTATCTACTTCATGTATGTTTGAGCACCAGTTTTAAAATCTATCTTTTAAGGTTTTCAAAATTAAAATGCAAAGTGTAGTGAAGCAAACATTAATCTTTATGGAGATTAAACAACATACATTTAGGGTTATTTCTGAAAGTAGCATCTTTATGCACACAATAAAACAAGATACTTTACATTTAGTGGTAATTATGTCAGACTTTATTTTTTGGGGCTCCAAAATCACTGCAGATGGTGACTGCAGCCATGATATTAAAAGACACTTACTCCTTGGAAGGAAAGTTATGACCAACCTAGATAGCATATTCAAAAGCAGAGACATTACTCTGCCAAAAAAGGTCCATCTAGTCAAGGCTATGGTTTTTCCCGTGGTCATGTATGGATGTGAGAGTTGGACTGTGAAGAAAGCTGAGCGCCAAAGAATTGATGCTTTTGAACTGCGGTGTTGGAGGAGACTCTTGAGAGTCCCTTGGACTGCAAGGAGATCCAACCAGTCCATTCTGAAGGAGATCAGCCCTGGGATTTCTTTGGAAGGAATGATGCTAAAGCTGAAAGTCCAGTACTTTGGCCACCTCCTGCGAAGAGTTGACTCATTGGAAAAGACTCTGATGCTGGGAGGAATTGGGGGCAGGAGGAGAAGGGGACGACAGAGGATGAGATGGCTGGATGGCATCACTGACTCGATGGATGTGAGTCTGGGTGAACCCCAGGAGTTGGTGATGGACAGGGAGGCCTGGCATGCTGCGATTCATGAGGTCACAAAGAGTCGGAAACGACTGAGTGACTGAACTGAACTGAACTGATGTGGGAGAGATGAAATATGATTGGGTCAGAAAATAACAGGTCTTAGACTATAGTAAATAGAGTACAAAATACCACATATATAGAAAATTCTAAAAAAAAATTATGAATAATATTTTGTGGTAATATTTGATTACATGTAACTTAAAACTAGGAGGTATTATTATATGTAATCAATAATATTTATAATTTTGCAATCTAAATGGAGTACACAAAGAACAAATAATTTAGAAAATTAATTAAGAATAATTTTTTATTCTACTGAAGATAAAAACACATTTTATTTGTAATACTTTCTAATAAATAAAAGTATAGCTTTGGTCCCTAAAATGAATTATAAACTATCATTAACATATATATTAAAATATACCAATAAGTTCATATATTTTCCCTTCTGGCTATCAATGTAATGGGATTCCCAGGTGGTGTTAGCGGTAAAGACTCTGCCTGCCAATGCAGGAGACCTAAGAGTTGCAGGTTCAAACTCTGGGTTGGGAAGATCCTCTGCCTGAAGGGAATGACAACCCACTCCAGCATTTTTGCCTGGGAAATCCCATGGACAGAGGACCCTGGAGGACTACAGTCCACAGGGTCACAGAGAGTCGGACATGGGTGAGTGACTGATCATGATCCGCATAGGAGAATAATACCCTTCATGGAGGTTGTCTTCCTGTTCCCAAAGTGAACATTTTCTCTCACTATGAGCTTTTATTTGGTTACAGTCACAGTTTAATGGTCAAAATAAAATGATCATGTTTTGGCAAACATTTTCCAACAGAAATATCTATCAGTTAATTTCAGTGAAGTAAACATCTGTCTTAGGAAAATTAGAATGACAACATGTTTTTGGTCATATCCTCTTCATGAGTTTTGACTAGAAATTATGTTAGGAGGAATGTCAAGTTTAAAAAGCCTAATGATTTAGAATAGTGTGGAACTTAAATGACAATTCAAAACTCTCAGAAAACAAAAGTTTTCTTAAAAATATTGGACTAAACAAGAACCAACGAAGATGCATGGATAAGCATATGAAGATATGCTCAAAAAGTCATCATTAGGGAAACCCAAATTAAAACACATACTAAAACAGCTCGAATTCCAGTGGAGGCAATACCAGATGCTGGTGAAGGTGCAGAGCAACAGAACTCTTATTAGTTACTGATAGGGATGCAAAAATGCAGCACTTTCTAAGAAGTCATTTTAAAAACACTTAATACACAATCCAGGATTCATATTCTGTTTTGCCCAACTGTTATGAAAACTTAAGTCAACACAAAATATGAATATTTATAGCAGCTTTAGTCACAATAGCTACAAAGTGGGAGCAATCAATATAGCCTTCAGAAAGCAAATGGCTTAAGAAATGGTAATACAGCCACACACTGGAATACTAGTCAGTGATGAAAAATGATACAGCTATGGATAAATTCTAAAGGCACTGTCCTAAGTGAAGAGTTAAATCAAAAAAAACTATATAATAAGAAGCCCTATTTATATGATATCTGAGAAAAGTGAAATTACATATGTAGGCAACAAATCCATATTTGTCAAGGGTATGGAGTGTGGGAACATAGTACCAGGGGAATATTAGGGGATTATTTTTAGGGTGGTGAAACTGATCGAGGTGATACTATGATGATAGATATGTAATACTACCCAATTTTCATAGACCATAGAACTATATAGAAAAGAGTAGACCTTACTGTATTGAAATTAGGGTCAACCTAGAAGTCAGAGGATCCCAAAATGGAAGGCAGAAGGTGCTAAAAGCATAGAACTGTGTTAGAATATGACCCAATCTATTTAAAGAATGTTACATAACTAGCCACATTTTCAATATAGAAACTCGGTAATAAATTATTTTTATCAAGAGTCTGAAATCTGTTTAAATTACAAAAATAACTATGCAAAAGGAATATTGTTTTGTTTTGCCTATTTTTCCACTTATAACTTTTAAGCTCAAATCATGTCTATATAATATTAGAGCTGAGAGAAACACTGTTTTATGCTTTCTAGAGCTGTAACACCCATGACTTCACACATTTGAAGATTTGAGATAAAAGTTCAAAGTATTCTTTAATGAATTTCACCAGTTGCTACTTGCAGGATGTTTGAAGTTAGTATCTTAAATGACTCTCTCAAGCCAGATTTAAAGACGATACAATGCAAACCCTCCTCTGAAACCTTATTTTATGGTTTGATATGCATATCTCTTATTAAAAGGAATAAGAAGAAAGATGACCCTATGTATCCAAGAGAAAATAAGTTAGAATTTCAAAAAGCTTTAGATTATAATTACATTTTACCATAATGTGACCATTTTAGCCAGGAAATTAATAAACAGTTGTATAACTTTAGCTGAGTGGCTCTACCATAGGGATGTATTAATAGATAAGGCCATTTCCTAAACTTGCTCCAATCTAAAATTCAGATCTTGGACTTGGGGCAATTTAGACAATTGATGTCATTTACCTTCAATCAGCAGCCCAAAAGGAATACAGACATCTATGGTTTAGTTTAAATGCATTAGTTTAAAAGGTACACATATCAAAACCTTCACAACTGTATGTATATGTATGACAGATTCACTTTGCTGAACAACTGAAACACAATATTCTGAATCAACTATACCCCAATAAATCTAAAATAAACATGCAAACATAATAACCTTCACAACTGTCACTGGTTTGGTGCCTTGAAATTTCTATTTCATTGTATAAGAATGAAAGTATAATCTGGACAAAAGGAATAAAACATCCAAATCCTGTGACATTTAAAACCATAACTTCTGGAATCTTCCTACACATAGTAAAAGAGTCACTTGTGAAGTAGTATTGTTTGCTCAACAGAAGGTGCTTTGAGGATAGAATGAACAAACTTATGGTACCAGGATGCTAGTCCATTTAACCACTTCAAAGGCAAACATAATTTCAAGAATTATTTTAAATTCTTGCCAGCAAAGAAAAAATATACATATTTAATTAATAATTATACCTTAAAGTTTCTTAATCATATCATTATATGAACTCTAGTTTTTGAACTACTGAGTAGATCTGGAAATTAGAAACATTCTGTTCTTAAAATACATTATTTCCCAGGAGCACCATTTTTATATTTACTGATAGTATTATTACTACTACATACAATATGTACACAATCTGAGTGCTTTTCCAAAATGAAATATACCAATTCTATCAACAGCTGATCATTGGAAAAAATCTCTGATGCTGGTAAAGATTTGAGGGCAAAAGGTGAAGAGGATGTCAGAAGATGAGATGGCTGGATGGCATCACCGATGCAATGGACATGAACTTGGGCAAACTTTGGGAGATGGTGAGGGACAGAGAGGCCTGGCATGCTGTAGTCCACAGGGTTACAAAGAGTCGGCCATGACTGGGCGAATGAACAACAACATCAACATTTTAGTAAACCATCTGGGAGTAGAGACCTCTGCATCTGAGTATATTTGGCTGAATATATTGGGTGTATGGTGTCATTTGAACACAGTTCTTGCTATTTTGATGTATTTGGAAAATGTATTACACAATAGGCAAATCTTATTTACTGTAAACTTAAACTTTGCAAGTTTAAATTACAAATTTAATTTAATAGATAGCAGTAGATGATCTGAAAAGTTCCTGAGTTATGGTACCTTTTTTTTTTTAATGAAGCTGGTCTATTTCATCTAGGTTATCAAATTAATAGGTAGGGTGTTGTTTTTAGTAACATCTTACTGTTGTTTCAAAGTCTTTGGAGAGGGTTCCCTTTTAGTTTCTGATACCAGTATTTCAGGAATGATTTTTCAATTTTATTGATTTCTTCAAAATAATAGCTTTAATTTATACATATGTATTTTACTGTGTTTATACTCTGTTCTCTTTTTCATTATTTCCTCAATGATCTTATATCCTTTCTTCTGGCTTATGTTTACCTTTTTACTTGTTTGTTAAGGCAGGAGCTTAGACCATCAATTTAAGATCTTCTTTTCTATATAGTTTTCTATATAGCTTTCTATATAGTTTTCTAACTAGTTTTTCTATAGTTTTCTATAGAAAACTTTTCTATAGTTTTTTTTAAAATATAAATTTATTTATTTTAATTGGAGGTTAATTACTTTACAATATTGTATTGATTTTACCATACATCAACATGAATCTGCCACACTACTGCGTTTCCTCCAAGTAATGCTGTAAATTCATCTCATAATTTTTGTTATGCTGTTATTCTCATTTTAATTCACTTTAAAATATGTTCTACTTTAAGACTTTTTTTTCCAATACATTATTTACTTAGAAGAGCAACATTTAATGCCCAGATATTAGTAGATTTTCGATATACACAGTGTTGCTGACTCCTGATTTACTTCTATTAGGATCAAGGAACATATTGGTATAATTTCAACTCTTAAATTTGTTAAGATTTGGTTTTAACCCAAGATATGGTCAATTCTGTGTTGTTCCATATGCACTTATGGAACAAATGAATTTATAGAGTGAAATCCAAACACAGCAATAATTGCATGAAATGTAGTGAAAAGTGAAAGTGAAAGTCGCTCAGTCATGTCAGACTCTTGGCGATCCCATGGACTATACAGTCCATGAAATTCTCCAGGCCAGAATACTGGAGGGGGTAGCCTTTCCCTTCTCCAGGGCATCATCCCAACTCAGGGATTGAGCCCAGGTCTCCCGCATTGCAGATGGATTCTTTAACAGCTGAGCCACAAGGGAAGTACAAGAATACTGGAGTGAGTAGTCTATCCCTTCTCCAGAGGATCTTCCCGACCCAGGGATCGAATCAGGGTCTCCTGCATTGCAGGCTGATTCTTTACCAACTGAGCTATGAGGGAAGCCCCTGCATTGTCAGGGTGGGGATTGTGCAAGATATGGTCTATTCTGTGTTGTTCCATATGCACTTGAAAAGAATATATATTTTGCTGTTTTGAGGTGTATTCTATGAAAACTGATTGGGTAACATTTGTTTATAGAGTTACTCCTAATTTCTCATTCATTGTTATTTTTCTCTCTACTTGCTCTATTAATTAAACAAGACAGGGGTGTTGAAGTCTGCAAGAGTGAATATATTTATGCATTTATTCAAACCTGCCAGTGTTTTCTTTAATGAAGTTTGAAGCTCTTCTTTTAGGTACATAAACATTTAGGACTGTTATATCTTCTTAAGGAACTAACCCTGTTGTCATTATTTTACACACCTCTTTATCCCTGGAATTCTCTTTATTATAGTTGCATTCAAGTTTTCATTAGATTACTCATTTCATTTTTCAGTCCTTTACTCTTTAACTATTTATGGTTATATTCAACGTGGGGTCTTGCAGACAATGCATAATCCCCACCCTGACAATGTTCATTAACCATTTGTGTGCTTATTTATGTCCTCTACATTTAATGCAATTATTGCTGTGTTTGGATTTCACTCTGTAATTTCATTTGTTTTCTGAGTGTCAACTCTTTGTTCATTCTTCTATTTCATTTTTCCTGCCTCTTAAATTTTTAAATTGAAGTAAAGTTGATTTACAATAATGTTGATTTAAAATAACTGAATCACTGTGCTGTACAGTTTTAGGTGTACAGCACAGTGATTCAGTTATTTTTCTCAGATTATATTACAGTAGATTACTATACGATACTGAATATAATTCCCTGTGCTATACAGTAAGTCCTTGTTGCTTATCTATTTCATGTATGTTAGCTTGGATCTGTTAATCTCACACTCCTAATTTGTCCCTCCCTGCCTCGCTCTCCCCTTTGGTAACCATAAGTTTGTTTTCTATGTCTGTGAGTGGATTCATTTTTAGTATTTTTCAGGTTCCACATGTAAGTGATATCATATGTGTAAATCAATGAAATTAGAACATTCCCTCATGCCATATACAAAAATCAACTCAAAATAGTGTGGAGACCTAAGTATAAGGCAAGACACCACAAAACTCCTAGAAGTGAAGATAGGGAAGACATTCTGACCAAAGTCGTAGCAGTACTTTTTGTTTAATCTTCCAAGGAAAAAGAAACATAGGAACACGTGTACACCCATGGCAGATGCATATTGATGTATAGCAAAACCAATACAATATTGTAAAGTAAAAAAATAATAATAATAAAAAATTAAAATAAATAAAATAAAATAAACAAATAGAACAGAAACAAATGTGAAAGCTTTGGGAAACCATGAGCAAAACAAAAAGAACCTATGGAATGGGAGAAAATATTTCCAATTAATATGGCTGACAAGGAGTTAATATCCAAAATATACAAACAGCTCATACATATACATATATACACAATGAGGTTTTAGCCATGAAAATGAATATTACCATTTGCAACAACACAGATGGACACAGAAAGTATTATGCTTATTGAAGTAAACCAGAAAGGCAAATACTAATGGATTTTTTAAAAATCTCATTTAATGTAATCACTGGCTTTTCAACTATATTTTTTTTGAATCATGTTTTAAAGTGTTGCTACAGTAGAGGGATTACAATATGTATGTCAAACTACTCAATTTAGAGCAAACATTCTATAATTACAAGGTAAAACTAGAAACTTTATACACCATAGTTCTTTACCCTATCTTAATTTATAGTTGTCATATGAACATTCTTATATACTGAACATATTTCAGATAAGGTTTTAAAATTTGCTTTCAGCAACTAGATTGTTTTTCAAGTTTTATTTTTTTATTTTATTTTTTAACTTTACAATATTGTATTGGTTTTGCCATATATCAACATGAATCCGCCACAGGTATACACGTGTTCCCCATCCTGAACCCTCCTCCCTCCTCCCTCCCCATTCCATCCCTCTGGGTCGTCCCAGTGCACCAGCCCCAAGCATCCAGTGTCCTGCATCGAACCTGGACTGGCGATTCATTTCATATATGATAGTATACATGTTTCAATGCCATTCTCCCAAATCATCCCACCCTCTCCCTCTCCCACAGGGTCCATTTAAATAAAGAATATATAGACTACTAGGTTGAGACATTTACCCTCACTGTTGCTATCCTTTACCTCTGACATTCCAAGATTTCCATGGCATTATTTCCCTTTGCCAGAAGAACTTCATTTAGCATTTCTATTAGAGCAACTTTGCCGCTGATAAATTCACCTTGTTTTCTACTTTTTTGCTCTTCATTTCTTTAAATTTTAAAATGTCTTTCCTATCACTTTTTTTTTTCCATAAATGAAGTTTTGCTGGATGGGATGCTGAGGTTGACAATCATTTATTTTCAGTATTTAAAAAATATTTTCACACTGTATTCTGACCTTTACTTCTCTGGTAAGAAATATGAAGTAATTTGTATCAGTGTTCCTTATAAAGTTCTGAGTTCTTGACTTTTGTTGTTCAGTCTCTAAGTTATATCCAACTCATTGTGACCCCCTGGACCACAGCACATCAAGCTTCCCTGTCCTTCACTATCTCCCCGAGTTTGCTCAAACTCATGTCCATTGAGTTGGTGATGCCATCCCACCATCAAATCCTCTGTTGATCCCTTCTCCTGATTTGCTTTCAAGTATGATTTGTTTTTTACCTTTGGTTTTTATCCATTTTGTTACAACATTATCTGAGTGTGGCAGTCTTTGAATTTATTGTATTTTCATTCCCCAATATTCTTCAATCTGCAAATTAACTTTTTCCTAAAGTTTAGAAAGTATTCAGCCATAATTACTTCAGTTTTTTTATTTACCAATATTTCCCCTGTATTTTTCAGATTCCAACTTGAATGTCAAAGACCTGCTGCTATTATCCTATGTGTCCCTGAGTTTTGTCTTTTTCTTTTCTCAGTCTCTCAGATAGATTAATGTGTATTATTTTTCAAATTTACTGTTTTTGTTTTTGCTGTCATTTTCATTCTTCAGTTGAGACTATCCAGGGAAGTTTTATATTAGTTAATGTACTTTTCAGCTCTTGACAAAATCTTCTTTCTATTCATTTCATATGTATTTGCCTATATTTAAGAACATCATTACAGTAGCTTCTTTAAAGTCTCTGATAATATCAAAACTTCCTATGTTTATTAACTTTCCCCTTGAGGGTTATGGTCATCCGAGCCCCATGCTTTCAGGGAATTTTGGACTATACTGTTGGCATTTTCTATATTTGTTTATGAAGCCCTGAGACATGTTATATCTTTTGGAGAATGCTGATTTTTTTCTTTTTAATTTAAAACAGGAAGTCAACTTATCTACTTCATATAGAAAGCTTTTCTGTAGGTTTCTGATGGCTGTGGAGTTTCTGATATCAGCTAATTTCTAAAGATGCAATAGCGCTATTGGGTGAACCCACCATGTGTACTACCCAGGGCCCAAGGGGGACCCTGAACAGTGCCCCGTACCATAGTTTAGCTCTTAAAGGAATGGCTTTTAAGACATACCAGCATTGGGTCAGTTTCAAAAGCAAACCACTCAGGATTTTATACATAGATTTCAGAGCTTTCTCTCTCCAGCTTTACTCTCCATGGTTTTCCTCAAAGTCTCTGGTTGACAGGGAGCCCATTTTCTGACACTCTGAAGTTTGAAATCCCACATGCGAGTATACAATTTCATACTACTGCCACTGCCCTGAAGCAAAGCATCAAGAGAAAAAAGAGAAAGGAAAAGGAGGATTCTCTTCACATCTAAGTATCATAAAGTCGGCCTTCTCTTGTTCCTTTAGTCAGACATTATTCTCAAAAATGTAGATGTCCGCATGGATGCCACTCCCACTGCTGCCACAGGTGCCGTCCTTCTATAAGTGGGCCTGGAACAGTAAAAAAAAAATTAAAAAAAGCAAGAGGTTTTCTCAAAATTTGTGTCCAGTGGTGTAGGGCGCTTGTTCTCTTGCTTGTTTTTGGACCGAAAATGAGGGTTTTCTCTTGGAGTATTTACTGTACACACCTGCTTCAAGATTCTGCAATATTGACTTACAAGGATATTAGAAGATAACTCAAAAAAAGAAAAAGAAAGAAAGAAAAGAACTTCATGGTCATAGTCAACATTCTATCATTTTCTATTTTCCTGCCCAATAACTCCACGATCTTTTAATTCACAGAATCCTCAGACAGCTGCATTTAAATCTAGTGGTTTTTAGAATCAGATTGGAAGATACGACAGAATGTGCTTATTCCAGCTTAAGAAACAATTGATAGTTTAGCACATTATTACTTTAGTTATTGCTCTTAATAACACTTTTGATCTTTTGATGTGTTAACCTGGCTATGCTACAGTCTCCAGTTATTTAAATATTAATCCAGGTGTGCCAGTGAAGATAATTTATAGATGTATTCAAGGTCCACATTCATGTTAAATTTAAGTAAGGGAAATGACTCTACACAATTGTACCTGTGGCGGATTCATTTTGATGTTTGGCAAAACTAATACAATTATGTAAAGTTTAAAAATAAAGTAAAATTAAAAAAAAATCTAGAAAAAAAAAAGTCTTAGGATCAAGAAATAAATTTACATATGTTTTGAGGTAGCTGGTTACAGGATTGTAAGTTCAATTATTTTGACTAATAAAACTGATTTCTCTGGGATCCAATTGTATTTCTTTTCAATCTTGTATTTTCATTTTTCCCCAACTACCAGTTACTCCTTATGAATATTTTAATATGATTGAGGATCCTCATACTTAAATAAGCTAACAGCACTCCTCATTAACCTCTTCTAAAATCCTTCCTCTCCACTCACATTTTGTTTGATTAAATAGGTATTTGCAGCTGTTGACTCTTCTCTCCTTTTCCACCATGTTCTTGGCTCTTTAGTAATTTACAGTCTGTCTTCTTACCAGTCCAGTAAATGTGCTCTTAAGAAACACTAACTCTTTTGTGTTTAAAAAAAAAACTTTCTTGCCAATCAGTGACTTTTAGCATTGCTGACCACTCCAAATGCCTCTAAATCTCAATTGCTTTGCATATTGACCTAGAGTCTTTTGTTGTTGTTGTTTTTATTTCTATTCCCATCTCCAAATTTTCAATCTTTTCTTCTCCCATCAATTTCCCATGCTGCTTTATTTAAGTCTGTCATCTACTCACTGTCTTTTTAATCTTCACACTATGGAATTCAATTAACTGCCATATTTTTAAAAATTTATAACTTCAACCCAAATCTCTCAAGTCACAGCAATAATTGCTCCATATGTCCACTTGTTGGAGTAAGAAATGACAATTCACTCCAGTACTCTTGCCTGGGGAATCCTATGGACGGAGGAGCCTGGCAGGCTACAGTCCATGGGGTCCCAAAGAGTCAGACACGACTGAAGCAATTTAACACACACACATATACAAGTCTACTTGTATTAATAAGTTTATGGGAGTTTATCTCAATGTGTCTAAAATTAGATTTATCTTTTCTCTCAAATATGCTTATGTAAACACTATGTACTCCAGTTTAATAAAATGCAGCAACAACCATCCACTTGCCAATGCTTAGCATCTATACCATCATCTTTAAATTTCTGTCTGATCCATTTCTCATCACAAAATCAGAGAAATAAAGATTGTATCAGTCTAGTTCTCTCTTATCAGATAATTATTACCTTCACTCAGCACTTTTGCAATAACACCATAACCACTTTCCCAACCTCTAATTATTTCCCTCCATTTCTGTAGGAAGCATTATTTTTTCCCCAAAACTTCTATTTGAAAATGGACATATAATTAAAACCCTTTGGTAGTTAAGCCATCCTACTTCAGATAATATTGAAACAACAAAATTCTACGAATTACTATTCAATTTTGGTTTTAGCTCTTCTCTCATTTCTATTCCTTTCTTTGTCTATGACCCAGCCATACAATCTTTTACATTTAAAAGCTTTCCCTGTTTTCTCCAAACTCTATAGTTTTGTGCATTATGCACTTTTCCCTATATATTCTTGTGCAAAACACTGACTACTGGATTAACTCATACTCTTCCTTTATATTCCAAGTGCAAAGTTAAAAGATTTTATTTTTCCAATATACTTGACTTTGTCTAATACTCTAATATACATCACAAAAGACTAAAACCTGTGTTTTGGGGAAACAATCTTTTGATAGTGAGCAACAAAAATTACCAACACAGTGAAGACTCTGCAAGGAGGGTGAACAGAAAGGTAACATATTGGGTTGGCCAAGATGTTCCTTTAGGTTTTTCTATAACATATTACGGAGACATTTTGGCCAACATTATACAAATGATGAAAGAGCTTTGACCAAGTTTAAAAGTTCGCTTTAAACTACCAACAGTCCTTAAGTGAACTGATCAGATTTACACTATTCTGTTACGAGAACAATGAAATACTAAACTACTTATGATTTCAAATTTGCAATGGCATGTTGAATACCTATGTTTCCAAATTCAGAAAGCAGATGAAAGTTCGTCTACTTGAACAAAGAGAATAATATCTGAGAAAATATTAAAAACTTGTATTTGTTTTCAGAAATGTTATACCTGATATTTCAGTTTCTTTAAAAATTATGCTACTCTAGTGAGGTATTGCTATTATTATTCAATTTTAAAGATGAAATTATAGGCTCCAGATATTAAGTTACTTCCTTAAGGGCATAATAGCCATAATAAATACATCAGATCAGATCAGATGCAAATTCAGCCTCAATGAGCTGTTACATATAACTACAACATTATATAAAGAACAATACGTAACAGGAAAGAAATCATCACCAATTAAGGAAAACAAAAGCACAACTCTACAACATAAAGAAACAGTACATGTTTCTTAAATGTTTTTAAATGCTTATTTGTCTTTGAATCAAATCTACAAAAATTAGATCTTTTTAAAAATAAAAGTGACACAAAGTAAGGCATTTTAATTGATCTGTATCTATGTGTGATTAAAACGGATTGTGTCTCTTATGAACATTCCATTGTTAGAAGAGTTCTTGTGTAATTATAAGATGAAAAACAGATTACTGATATTACCCTCTGTGATGGGACTCCTTGCTGTTGCAAATGGAAGGAGATTTTTTTGAGTTAATTGAAAACACAGCTTGATGTCCCCCTGCAGTTTAAATACAGAAACTCAATGCATAGAAAAATATTAATAAATAAACTGTGCTAAAGTAACATTTGAATTGACAAATTATTTGATAAAGAGAATTCTGAATTATAGTTATTTTATGATATTCAAGTATCTCCTAATATACAATGTATACAATTCATTACTAAAAACAAAGATTTATTTTTAAATGAATGTTCATCATTGTCAGCAAATATTCAAATTAGCAACAGCACAGTTACTGGGGAAAAATATTTTGTAAGAGTCAATATCTAAATAGGCATTTGTATAAAAGTTTTCAATATACTATGTCACTTTTATAGAAACAAATTATCTTTCTAGGAAGGTATTTTCATTACTGCCATTCTGCAAGTGACAAAACTGAGACGTGGTAAAATTACTAACCATGCCTATAATTTAATAACTGATAAAGTGATAAAGTCAGGTACCATCTCTGGGGCTATTCAATTTAATGATCTTCCTCTCTAAATTCACCCAGTTTTTTTGAAACAGGTACTGTCTAATGTGCTAGGAATGAAGTCATGAACTGTAGCTAAAAATAATTATATATGGTAGATGGAGACTCATTGGAAAAGACCTTGATGCTGGGAAAAATTGAAGGCAGGAGGAGAAGGGGACAAAAGAGGATGAGATGGTTGGATGGCATCAATGACTCGAAGGACATGAGTTTGAGTAAGCTCTGGGAGTTGGTGATAGACAGGGAAGCCTGGCGCGAGGCAGTCCATGCGGTTGCAAAGAGTCAGACACAACTGAGCAACTGAACTGAACTGAACTGAGACTGAAACAGGAAATAAATAATTATAGAAGTAACTATGCAATATGATTTATATGAATAAACTAATTAGGATAAGTAAAAAGAGTAGTTGAGGGAAAGGACATTGATGTTTCTGACAAGAGTGGTCAAGAAGTCCTCTTCAAGTAGCAAACTCTTTAAAGAAGTCAAACTGGAACAAAATTAATGAATGAACCACAAGATACCATTAAAGTATTTATATACTAGGGCTTCTCAGGTGACTCAGTGGTAAAGTATCAGCCTGCCAATGCAGGAGACACAGGAGATGTCTCCCAAGGGTTAGATCCCTGGGTCAGGAAGATCCTCTAGAGGGGGAAATGACAACCAACTTCAATAACCTTGCCTGGAAAATTCCATGGACAGAGGAGCCTGGTGAGCTACAGTCTATGGAGTCGAAGAGTAGGACATGACTGAGCAACTGTGCACACACATTTATATCCTACATACTTCATTACACATATATTCCACATCATATTATTTTATATATGCTTTATATATGTGTGCTAAGTTGCTTCAGTAATGTCTGACTCCTTGAGATCCTATGGACTGTAGCCCACAAAAATCCTCTATCCATGCGATTCTCCAGGCAAGAATACTGGAGCAGGATGCTGTGCCCTTCTTCAGGGGATCTTCTTGGCCCAGGAATAGATTCTACATCTCTAACTTCTCCTGCATTCACAGACTGGTTCTTTATCACTAACTCCATCTGGGAATACCACCTTTATATATACACAGACTTTTGTGTACATATAAACACATGAAAACCTATATATACATATGCTTAAGTGTGTGTGTGTGTATATATATATAGTCACCCTGTATATTGTTACCCTGATTATTTAACTTATACGCAGAGTACATCATGAGAAACACTGGGATGGAGGAAGCACAAGTAGGAATCAAAATTGCCAGGAAAAATATCAACAACCTCTGATATGCAGATGACACCACCCTTATGGCAGAAAATGAAGAAGAACTAAAGAGCCTCTTGATGAAAGTGAAAGAGGAGACTGAAAAAGTTGGCTTAAAGCTCAATGTTCAGAAAACGAAGATCATGGCATCTGGTCCCATCACTTCATGGCAAATACATGGTGAAACAGTAGAAAGTGTCAGACTTTATTTTGGGGAGCTTCAAAATCACTGCAGATGGTGATTGCAGTCATGAAATTAAGAGATGCTTACTTCTTGGAAGAAAAGTTATGAGCAACCTACATATCATATTAAAAAGCAGAAACATTACTTTGCCAACAAAGGTCCATCTCATCAAGGCTATGGTTTTTCCAGTAGTCATGTATGGATGTGAGTTGGACTATAAAAGAAGGCTGAGCATCGAAGAATTGATGGTTTTAAACTGTGGTGTTGGAGAAGACTCTTGAGAGTTCCTTGGACTGCAAGGATATCCAGCCAGTCCATCCTAAAGGAAATCAATCCTGAATATTCTTTGGAAGGACTGATGTTGAAGCTGAAACTCCAATACTTTGGCCACCTAATGCAAAGCACTGACTCACTGGAAAAGACTCTGATGCTGGGAAAGATAGAAGGTGGAAGGGAAGGGGACAACAAAGGATGAGATGGTTGGATGGCATCACCAACTCAATGAACATGAGCCTGAGTAAACACCAGGAGTTGGTGATGGACAGGGAGGCCTGGCATGCTGCACTCCATGGGGTCACAGAGAGTTGGACACGATTGAGCAACTGAACTGAACTGACTGATATACATATAATTTTTTCTAGATTTAAAACTCTCTCAACCAAATTTAAAATTTGTTCAAGGAATAAACTTCTAAGCATTTCAGAATCAAGATAAATTTGTAATTATTCCAGCCCTCATTCTCTACTTCTGATCCCATATATAATCACGTCGACAGTAGACAAGGTGGAAATAAGTTGTTTTACTGACTGAAGAATATATTTTCGATAAATGAGTACCTGTTAGGACATACTGTGTAAGTGTGTGATACCTAGTATGCCATATACATCATATAAGTATATATGCATATACACATATTATTGTGTTCAGTGGCACCGCACTCCAGTACTCTTGCCTGGAAAATCCCATGGATGGAGGAGCCTGGTAGGCTGCAGTCCATGGGGATGCTAAGAGTCGGATAGGACTGAGAAACTTCCCTTTCAATTTTCACTTTCATGCATTGAAGAAGGAAATGGCAACCCACTCCAGTGTTCTTGCCTGAGGAATCCCAGGGATGGGGGAGCCTGGTGGGCTGTCGTCTATGGGGTCACACAGAGTTGGACATGACTGAAGTTACTTAGCAGCAGCATGGTATGCATCAGTTCAGTTCAGTTCAGTTCAGTCGCTGAGTCGTGTCCGACTCTTTGCGACCCCATGAATTGCAGCACGCCAGGCCTCCCTGTCCATCACCAACTTCCAGAGTTCACCGACCCTCACGTCCATCGAGTCAGTGATGCCATCCAGCCATCTCATCCTCTGCCATCCCCTTCTCCTCCTGCCCCCAATCCCTCCCAGCATCAGAGTCTTTTCCAATGACTCAACTCTTGGCATGAAGTGGCCAAAGTATGGGAGTTTCAGCTTTAGCATCATTCCTTCCAAAGAAATCCCAGGGCTGATCTCCTTCAGAATGGACTGGTTGGATCTCCTTGCAGTCCAAGGGACTCTCAAGAGTCTTCTCTAACACCACAGTTCAAAAGCATCAATTCTTTGGCGCTCAGCCTTCTTCACAGTCCAACTCTCACATCCATACATAACCACAGGAAAAACCATAGCCTTGACTAGATGAACCTTTGTTGGCAAAGTAATGTCTTTGCTTTTGAATATGCTAAGTTGGTCATAATTTTTTTTTTTGGTGATCTTTGAGATCATAATTTTTTTTAATTTTATTTAACTTTACAATATTGTATTGGTTTTGCCATATATCAAAATGAATCTGCCACAGGTATAAATGTGTTCCCCATCCTGAACCCTCCTCCCTCCTCCCTCCCCATACCATCCCTCTGGCAAAGTAATGTCTCTGCTTTTGAATATGCTATCTAGGTTGGTCATAACTTTCCTTCCAAGGAGTAAGCGTCTTTTAATTTCATGGCTGCAGTCACCATCTGCCGTGATTTTTGAGCCCCAAAAAATAAAGTCTGACACTGTTTCCACTGTTTCCCCATCTATTTCCCATGAAGTGATGGGACCGGATGCCATGATCTTCGTTTTCTGAATGTTGGGCTTTAAGCCAAATTTTTCACTCTCCTCTTTCACCTTCATCAAGAGGCTTTTTAGTTCCTCTTCACTTTCTGCCATAAGGGTGGTGTCATCTGCATATCTGAGGTTATTGATATTTCTCCCTGCAATCTTCATTACAGCTTGTGCTTCTTCCAGTCCAGCGTTTCTCATGATGTACTCTGCATAGAAGTTAAATAAGTAGGGTGACAGTATACAGCTTTGACATACTCCTTTTCCTATTTGGAACCAGTCTGTTGTTCCATGTCCAGTTCTAACTGTTGCTTCCTGACCTGCATACAGATTTCTCAAGAGGCAGATCAGGTGGTCTGGTATTCCCATCTCTTTCGGAATTTTCCACAGTTTCTTGTGATCCACACAGTCAAAGGCTTTGGCATAGTCAATAAAGCAGAAATAGATGTTTTTCTGGAACTCTCTTGCTTTATCCATGATCCAGCAGATGTTGGTAATTTGATCTCTTGTTCCTCTGCCTTTCCTAAAACCAGCTTGAAATAAACAGTATGAATATATATGAATTCCATTCCTATTCCAAACATCAATTCAAAAACCTCAGGCATCCTTGTCAGAGAATTTACCAACCTCTTATTCCGCAATTCCTGACTATTCAGTTAAACTATTATTTCCTGATCACAAGTATAACATTTGTCCATCTCTCGATTCAGACAACAAAGGCAAACAAACATACTGCTGACTTTGCAAGCATCTTGTAGCATCTGTAACATCTTATAGCATCTCATGCTGTCACAGCCCATACCTAGTTGGAATAAGGGACCTGTGTATAATCTAGATTTTTTAAACATTTTAACAAATATTCAATGTATTTCCTGTGAAAAATAAATGTACACTGGGGGCAAAATGGCAGGCAGCCAGGAGTGAATATGGTAGGAGTGTGAGAAACATACTGTAAACTCACTTGTGCCTGTGTAATTGCTCTTGCTAAGTCAGGAGAATGTATATTATTTTCAAAGGAAAGATACACTGTTGCTACAACAAAAGCTAAAATGTGACAACTTATTATTTATAATGGCACCTCAGGTTACATGGGTACCATATGTCCCAAGGACAAGTTTTAAGTTTCTAAAGCATGGGAGCAAGCTATGAAAAGTATCTCACATACCTAAGGAACCCAAACCTCTAGGGATGGTCTCTGTGTTTCTTCTATTAGGACTTTTAAACAAATTTAATATGACATACCCATTTATTAAAGTACAGTTGGATCTGCTGGGTTACAAAGACCAGTTGAGAAGAAAATATTACATTCCACCCTGGAAATGTTGCAGAGTCTTTTCTGGTGTAGGGTCACACTCAAATCCTGCAGCTTCTGAAACTACCTGAATGCAATGTATTTTGCTTCTAAAATCTAAGGGGCCCAAATAAGCTTTGTGTTAGTTACAGGCTGTTTTAATTAGAGCCTGTATAAATAATGGCAACATGTGTTCCAATTTGAAGAGGATACTATGCCAGTTTAGATCACTGGATCCCTGAAAATTTCACTGAAGTGCAAGATCCCTGGTTTATTTTTCATCTTTTTAGCAGATTTGTGCCATAATTTTGTTCTTTTCTCATTCTCAAGTCTAAGCAGCATGCTGTTACCAACTGTATTACATTCTAGGAATTACATTATGCCAAGGAAATTAAGATCTTTGCACTCTTCTACTTTATTGCATGTAGCAGTCCTTAAAACAGCAAAAAGAACAATTGCCACATCAGGGGCTTAATATTACATTCCAGGCCTTGCTCCAGGAAGGGTATCACACTTGAAACTGTAGTGCAATTTAAATAAGGACGAAGTAAAATTTCACTAAAGTCTACATCCATTCTTGGAGACTGATAAAACTTCTGAATAGATTAAATGAGGGGTTTCCCCACTGATTTAGATGGTAAAGAATCAGCCCAAAATGCAGGAGACCCAGGTTCAATCCTTGGGTCAGGAAGATCAACTGGAGAAGGGAATGGCCACCCACTTCCAGTATTCTTGCCTGGAGAATCCCATGGACAGAAGAGCCATGGCAGGCTGTATACATGGACTGTACATGGTGTCACAATGAGTCAGACCACAGGGTGACTAACACTTTCACTTTCTTTTTTCTCATAGTATAAATAAGAATGCGACAGAAATCACTGACCTCTTTTTTTCTTTTTTTTTTTTTTTTTTTTTTTTCCCTAGTGGCATTAACTTATTGAATTTCTCCCAGCTATGCAGTATTTCTTTCTTTCTTTTTTTTTTTTTTTTTTTTAATTTCCCAGACTGGCTAAAAAAGGAGGCTAGCGAATGGTTTCCACATAGTACTACCTATCTTAAAGCCCTCAGCCTGTTACTGTAGAACTACTATGGGAAATCTGCTGGTTGGCAACAAGCTTACTCTAATCACATATACAGGAACTAGAGAATTAAGACAGACCAGCTCCTTGGACCCAATGGAATCATGTACAAGACCTGTGTCCAAACTTATTAATAATTACTGGAGATCCAGAACTAAACTTATTGGTGGATCAGGGTCATATTGCTTGCCCAAGGAATAATATTAATGCCACACCAATGTCTACGAAACCATGAAAGCTTTATTTCCTCATATTTTTCATTTTATAAGCTCTGCAATTCAATTGTCTATAACTATCCCAGACGCTAGTGCTTGTGACTCCAGCAGTCATGAGCAGCAGTCACAGGTTTTATCAGAGCCTGGGCTTTCCTGGGTGCTTCATCTTCAACAGCCAGGGATTGTAATTTAATTCACCCAGATGCCAGGGCACACCATATCCTTAATATTTCTTTTACATTGCAAAGAAACTCAGTTTCTGGAAACCTCAGAATTTCATTCAGAATGGTACATTTCCTGAAAATGCTTTGGTGTCTGTTATTGTCTAGTCGGAACACAGAAAACACATTGTGTGCTGAACTGGAACCATACAGGTGAGGCAACCGTATACTTGTCTTCCTAAGTCCATACCCAGTGACACACAAGGGCACTTTGAAATCTGCTGCGTTGGCAGTATTCATACCTAAGAAATGAACAAATTATACAAATCATGGATCCCCTCACCTCATGCCAACCAGCAGTTAAACATTTATCATACCATTGTATTTATGCACTTATGCATGTTTAATTCAGGAAATCGATTAAGCACATCTTGGATAGCTAAGAGCAAAATGATGTCCTTGCTTTTATTTACAAATCGATAATTATAGGAATAAGCTCCAACCTCTAAAGGAAGAGATGTTGTTATGACAACCCAGGGGCTCAGAAAAGCAGTACAATGAGGTGCATTCTTTGAAGAAAGTAGCACTGCTCCTAGATCTCCACGCTGTTCAGACCAAAGAGAGTAACATGTCTCAGAGCAGGCACACACTGCAATGTGGAAGATAATCTCTTACGGCTTCAGGGCAGAATTTGTCTGCCAGCAGATTAGAAGAGTGATGTGGCTGTCACCTAACAAAAGGACCTGACTTGTTTCTTCTTAGTTATCTCTGTGAGCCCAGCGATGGTGGTGTTGGGAATGCCACTGGAAGTTAATAGCAACTGACCACTGAAGAAATACCAAAAGAGACTTTGATATATAAAACAAACTTATTCTCTTTTCTTATCATCTGATGTTCCCCTAATGTCTATTGGTGGTGGTGGTTTATTTACTAAGTCACATCTGACTCTTGCCAACCCATGAACTGTAGACCGCCAGCTGTCCATGGGATTTCCCAGGTAAGAATACTGGAGCAGGTTGCCATTTTTTCTCTAGAGGATCTTCTTGACTCAGGGATCAAATCCAGATCTTCTGCATTGAAGGTGGATTATTTATCAACTGACCCACCAGGGAAGTCCTAAAAGAAAGCCAGCTGGTCAGAGAAATTGGGAAATATCATTTGCAATATTAATTGGGAAAAATTTTTTTTTCATATAAAAGACAGACCTGGAATTAGTAGTAAGTAACCAGAACTTATAACTTATCCATCTTGTGAAAGTGTTTAAAATTTTATACTGAGATCAATCGAACAGGCATGAAATACTTGATACTGCTGCTGCTGCTAAGTCGCTTCAGTCGTGTCAGACTCTGTGTGACCCCAGAGACAGGAGCCCACCAGACTCTCCCGTCCCTGGGATTCTCCAGGCAAGAACACTGGAGTGGGTTGCCATTTCCTTCTCCAATGCATGAAAGTGAAAAGTGAAAGTGAAGTCGCTCAGGTTGTCTACTTGAAAGTTACACAGTCGTGTCCGACTCCTAACGACCCCATGGACTGCATTCTACCAGGCTCCTCCGTCCATGGGATTTTCCAGACAAGAGTACTGGAGTGGGGTGCCATTGTCTTCTCCCGAAATGCTTGATAGGGAAGAGCTAATCAAATATAACTTTAGAAAAAGCACTTGGCATTAGTGATCAGGGTGCATAGGAAACAAGATGGAAATAATGGTAAAGGAAACATTTAAAACACTGTTGCAGTAACTTAGGTGATAATTTTTGAGAGCCTCAATTATAGCAGTGGCAGTGTGCTGGAGGAAAAGCTTAGTTGGAATAGCAACTCAGGACATCAAACTCCATTTGTCTTCCTACTAATTAGGTAACACAAAGGAAAGACTAGCTTTAACCTCTGAAACTATTTTCCTATGGAAATTTTTAAATATGCCAAACTATATAAGAAAGAAGTTATTGAATACAGAGTATATTTCACTACTTCTAACTTTAAATCATTAAGACAGTCATTGCTTCTATTTAAAGACACAATGTTCAACTGCTAACATTATTCACTGTTGTTCAAAGGATATTTTAACTATCAAATGAATTTGAGAATAAAAAAATATAATTCCAAGTTAGAGATGCCATTATTTCACCATAATAATTTGGCTGAAAATAAAATAATTTATTCAATTATACAGCAATAAAGCAGGTTTAATAATTACTTTCATAACTTCATAGTAATTTATGCCCTAATAAATATATTCAGATCTAAAGTAAAGTATTCTTCCATTATGTTTATATTCAAGCATAGCAATATGTAACACACTGAAAATTATTTAAGGCCTTGATCTTGATTATTCAGATAGTAGTACTCTGGAGTCATCATATATCCTAATTTGCATCAGATATAGAATTAAGAGCATTAATATAATCTAAGGGTACATATATGTTGCTGGAAAAATGTTTACTGATGGGTTAATGTACATGCCATTCACAAGCCTAGGTACCACTGGTGCTTCAGAGCGCCAGGATTAGGCAGCAAACCAACAGTGTTACTGAAAATTACCAAAATTGCAAAGTGTAGTCCCAACAGAAGTAGCCAAATGAAAACTGTCTAAAATGTTTGTCTGGATACTATTCAGGTAATTGTTGGCCTCCAGAGGTGCTACTAATAAGTATAAAATAGAGACAAGGCATCATCAACAGCAGTTCAATTTCCAAAATTAGGAGATCATGCCAAGGCAGAAGCCCCGTGCTATTAAAAGATTCAGTTTCGGGAGGGGCAGCTCATGAAGTGCTACTATGAGGCATGACATGAGTTTCTCTGTTCTTCCATCTGATTTCATCAAATTAAACCATCTGATTAATGGTTCTCATTAGCAACCAAGGATATGCAGGAGACTGGCTCTGGTTTCTTGATCTAACATGAGTCACCTTAGCTCTCTGCACTTCTGGATGAATTCTTGTTGGAGGAGAAGGAGTCTGTTGACATATTTACAGTACCTGACTGACTGCTTTAGAAACAGACTTGTAGCAACAGATGGCACAAAAAGACACTTCCTTTGGGATAAAGGAAAGGCAAAAACAGGTGAAACAGAGCTTACCTAACAATGACTAAAATTATCAAGAAATACTGAAGATGTCACGACTCTGGGAGTATATTTAACCCACAATTAGCTAGTTAAAGAAAAAATAAATTATTAGCACCATACAATAATCATCAATTTCGGCAGAGTTGACAGTGATGTGGAGAAGGGAGGATTAACAGGTAAAAAGAAAGACTGGGTGCTTTGGCACACTTTGCCAAAACAGTAAACAAAGTGTTAAATTGCAAAAAACCCAGGAAAGAAACTTTAAGATATAAGTCCTAAAGGCAAACTGTGCTGTGCCTCTGCTTAGTTGCTCAGTCATGTCCAACTCTTTGTGACCCCATGAACCATAGCCCACCAGGCTGCTCTGTCCATGGGGGTTTCTCCAGGCAAGAACACTGGAGTGGGCTGGCGTGCCCTCCTCCAGGCGATCTTCCCACCTCAGGATTGAACCCAGGTCTCCCGCTTTGCAGGCAGATTCTTTATCATCTGAGCCACTTGGGAAGCCCAGAAGCAAACTACTTAGGCATAATGCCCCCATGGACTATATATTCTAATAAAACAAAAGAAAATGTGACACATACAGTCTCTGATAAGGAGCCATGTTAATTTTGAAAACATAAAATAGCTGGGATATGTGCTTTATTTTATTTATTTTTTTACACTTTATTTATTTATTTTTTTTTCTGCTTTATCTCATTTAATCCTTCCAACAGACTGTGAGGTTAATATTATCCACACTTTACAAATAGTACAAGTATGATATTATACATGTTTCAATGCCATTCTCCCAAATCATCCCACCCTCTCCCTCTCCCACAGAGTCCAAAAGACTGTTCTATACATCAGTGTCTCTTTTGCTGTCTCGCATACAGGGATATGTGCTTTAAAAGGATATAAGCTCTGAACATATTTATTAGTATAATTCAATAAGAGTGAATCTCTTTAGATTTATTTCAGGATGTTGTTGAATTCAGATGAACATCCAAAAGCAATGACAAAGCAATCTAATCCTTTAAACAGTCTTTTGAAAAATGCCAAAGGTGCTGCAGTAACCCCTGGGGAAAACTTCATAAGGTACTTGTCACCCAATTATCTTTCGAAAGCCTCAAGCTCTGATATTGCATGCCTCCCTCCCTCCCTGTATTCCTCCCTCCCTTTCTCAGCCAGTGCAGTATGTCTCAGATTTCCTCAAAGTCAGCCCAATTCTGTGCTTTTTGAAAGGGCACTTCCATTCGCTTTTTGACCACAGTCTGTCCTCCCCTAAGATACTTTGAATTCTCAAATGCAAAAGAGACAATTCAGTTTGAGTTACTTTCAATTCTCTCAACAGATAATGATCTGAACAAAAAGGGCTAGTAACCACATACTCTTTATTGTGTCTTTGTAAGTAGAAGATGTGTCTTTTAAAAACAAATTACTCACTATCCATCTCATACTTTATACACACAATTGCACTGAGAGCCACATCAGTTCAGTTGCTCAGTCGTGTCTGACTCTTTTGTGACCTCATGAACAGGCTTCCCTGTCCATCACCAACTCCTGGACTCTACTCAAACTCAACGTCCATCATGTCGGTGATGCCATCCAACCATCTCATCTTCTGCAGTCCCCTTCTCCTCCTGCCTTCAATACTTCCTAACATCAGGGTCTTTTCAAATGAGTCAGTTCTTTGTTTTAGGTGGCCAAAGTACTGGAGTCTCAGCTTCAACATCAGTCCTTCCAATGATTACCCAGGACTGATCTCTTTTAGAATGGACTGGTTGGATCTCCTCGCAGTCGAAGGGACTCTCAAGGGTCTTCTCCAACACCACAGTTCATATTAGCCTCCCATAAATATCTACATTTGAAGTAGAAACTGTCTTACAAATAATTTATCTGAATGTAGCAGTTTTATCTTTCCATCCCAATCCCACAGATCTTACCTCCTTTGTCTAAAAGAAACTGATGTCTCAGCAGTAAAGAATGTGCCTGCAAAAGCAGGAGACCTGGGCTCCATCCCTTGGTCAGGAAGATCTCCTGGAGAGGGAAATGGCTTTACGTTTTCCAGTATTCTTCGCCTGGGAAATCTTACATACAGAGGGGCCTCACAGGCTACAGTCAGGGGTTCCAAGAGTTAGATATCACTTAGCAACTAAACTATCACCACCATCAGAACTTGATAACTCTTCATTTCTGATAATTCCACTTTGTTTCTTCTCCTACATTTCTATCAAGTCTATTTGGTAAAGCATTTGAGCATGTATGTATGTGTATGCCTGTATAGTATATGTGTGACCCTTAACCAACTAAAACAAATCAAAATAAATAAAACAATTAAATGGATACTGATTTTTTGCAGTTTAAAAGAGAATTTGCTACAGATTTTATAGCAATTCTGAAAGAAAATATTCTGACATTTGCCAGCTGTGAGAATTGTATTTCAGATAAAAACATTGGTCCCATTTTAGTCCAAAATCATATTACAGCTGCTGAGTAAAGAATGAATTTAGATTTCTCCAATTTTTTCTAAGGGGGAAGGTTATAAAGACTGAATGAATTAGTAATGAAGGCATTAAAATAGTTTTAGCATGCGGTTCATATTTCAAATATAGGAACAAATTAGTTTCGAATCTTACATTCCATATACTCAGTGATCACACTGTCCCTATAAAGGGTAAATACATTCTGAATTCTAAGGCATGGTTCCCTTTGAAGTAAGCAGTGATCTCAACTTGATGAAACCAATAAAAAGATGTGGAACTGGCTGTATTAAATTAAAAAATAGAATAGATTTTAAAAATAGAATATAACTGATCAGAGTGCATGCCTACTGTGAGGCTAAGTATAGTCTTTGATATTTTCCTTTGGATATGTAAACAAATATTTTTATACAATGCATTTCTGAGTTGTCTTCTAAGTTACAAGTAGATATAAAAAATACACTGATCTTAATTGTACATTTCACTGAATTTTGACTAATTTATACATCTAGGAATCAACACCTCAATCAAAATAAAAAGCAGTGTCATCGGCCTAGAACCTTCCCTAATGCCCTTTTCAGCTATCTGCCTCTACCAGAAAGGCAAGCACTATTCCAATGTCAGTTGATTTGTTCTGCAAATTCTACAACTTCATATAAGTAGGGTGATACAGGATATGTTCCCTTTTTTCCTTCTGTGTATGTTGCATTGGCTTTGCTATTTTAAAAGTCTAAGCATGACGGTTTAGAATGTTTAGATTTAGATGTTACTTTTTATAATATGAAATTTATAATTTCATACTATGAACTTTTCTCATAACACTGCTTTAGCTGCAAGACACAAAATTCTATATACTGTGTTTTCATTTGTGTTCAGCTTAAAATATTTTCTGATTTGCCTTGCTATATATATCCTTAAAAGTATATATCCCTACTGCCTGAAATTTTTAATCTATTTCTTACAATTATGGAGAGAGGAATTCTAAGCCCCCAGATTACATTTATGTCTGTATATTTTTCCTTTTTAATCTGTCAGTTATGTTTCTACTGTTAGGAAGAATATGTATGGTCAGAATTATTATTTTGTGGTGGATATGTGAAGCTCTATTAGGGACATATACATAATTTAATTGTGAGGCCGTCTATGTCTGATTGTGTTCTTTGTCTTGAAGCCAAGTTTATCTCATAGTAATATACCATGTTAGGTTTCTTATGACTTTCATTATATATGTTTTCTAGCATTTTAACTGCAATTTATCAATATTTGTAACTTCATATTTATAGTTTCTCTCTCATAAACAGCATATAGTTGTGTCTTCACTTATTGATGCTGATAATCTCTAACTTTCTAGTTGGAGTTATTAGCATATCTACAACTGTGCAGTCATTAGTAAATTGATTGATTAGTAAATTGATTACTTCTAGGTCAATTAAGGGAGAAGGCAATGGCACCCCACTCCAGTACTCTTGCCTGGAAAATCCCATGGACGGAGGAGCCTGGTAGGCTGCAGTCCATGGGGTCGCTAAGAGTCAGACATGACTGAACGACTTCACTTTCACTTTTCACTTTCATGCATTAGAGAAGGAAATGGCAACCGACTCCAGTGTTCTTGCCTGGAGAATCCCAGGGACAGGGGAGCCTGGTGGGCTGTCATCTCTGGGGTCGCACAGAGTCGGACATGACTGAAGCGACTTAGCAGCAGGTCAATCAAGTAGCGATTGACCTTAAGTCAATCACATTTTCTATTTGCTTCCTCACTTCTCTTTTATCTTTGATACTCTTGACACATTTGGAACTGAATAATTTCTCTAACTCTATTCTCATCTGAAATGCTGTCTATAATTTGTATATAGATTGTGTTAGGTTGTAATGATGATTTTTAAAGTATTACAATTTATACTAAATTAATATTAAGCTTTGTTTTATGAAGGTAAGGATTCTATCTGCTGCTTTTATATGTATGCTGCTACATCTCCACCATTTAGAACACTGGAACAATGTAGGAACCCAACAAATGTTGAATGAAAGAATGTTAGCTACTATTGTCTATGCTGATTTTACTCAAGGATTTAGGACCGACAGTGCAAGCCTAGAGGACTGGAGTAGAGGACTGAGTATCTATTTACAGGAAGAATACAGGTTTTCCTGGAAATAAATTACTCTTCAAATACAGAGCCCCTGAGAGAAACCCACTAGGGATTCCCAGGAAGAACCGCAGGACAGAAGTGAATCTGTCTGCATCTTGACCTTGAATTTCCCAGATTCTAGAATGGTTCCAGTGCTCTTTACTCCTTCCTGAAGATTTGGGTTTTTATCTGGTATGAAACGGTTTCCTTTGGCATGTCCTATAATTGAGGTCTGTAGGTGATGGAGGAGTCTCTTAGTATCTTTTCTGATAATATTTTTATTTCACCCTCATTCTTGAATGGTAGTTTATTGGATTAAAAATATATATTTAAAAAATATAGTAAATAGGTACAGAGCTCATGAAGGCTATTTTTACTGGACATAAAATTCTATACAAAATCTCTTTCATCACTTTAAAAATATTCCACTGTCTTCTGAGCTCCACAATTTTTGAGTGAGCAGTCAATAAAATTCTTGGTGTTATATACGTTATGCCTTCCCCACCCCACCCACACACTGGCTATATTCAAGATTCTCTCTTTATCTTTGGTTTCCAGCCCTCAGTTTGAATGCGATGAGCCTAGGGACTTTTCTTTCAGTTTATCCTGCTTGGTGTCTGGTGTATCTTTTGAATTTTAAAATTTGTTTTACAATATTTGGAAGCTTAATTTCTATTTTCGGCTTTCTAAAAATACTGTACTTTATTCTACCTATTTTCTCTCTTTTTCTTCTAGGTCTTTAATTGTATGTTAGAACCTATAATACTGTCCCACAGGTCTGTAAGATAGTTGCTTTTGTTTGTTTTTTTTAAAACATTTTTCTTTCCATTCCTCAGATTCAGTTAGTTCAGTTCAGTTGCTCAGTTGTGTCCAACTCTTTGTGACCCCTTGGACTGCAGCACACCAGGCTTCACAGTCCTTCCCCAACTCCTGGAGCCTGATCAAATTCATGTCCATCCAGTTGGTGATGCCATCCAACCATCTCATCCTCAATCACCCCTTCTCCTCCTGCTTTCAAACCTCCTCAGGATCAGGGTCTTTTCCAATGAGTTGGCTTTTTGCATTAGGTGGCCAAAGTATTGGAGTTTCAGCATCAGTCATTTCAATGAATATTCAGGGCTGATTTTGTTTGGGATTGACTGGTTTGACATCATTGCAGTCCAAAGTACTCTAAAGAGTCTTCTGCAACACCACAGTTCAAAAGCATCAATTCATCAGTGTTCAGCTTTCTTTATGGCCCAACTCTCACATCTATACATGACTACTGGAAAAACCATAGCTTTGACTATGTGGACCTTTGTTGGTAAAGTAATGTCTCTGTTTTTTAATATGCTGTCTAAGCTGGTCATAACTTTTCTTCCAAGGAGCAAGTACCTTTTAATTTCATAGCTGCTGTCCACCATCTGCAGTGATTTTGCAGACCAAGAAAATAAAGGCTGTCACTGTTTCCACTGTTTCCCCATCTATTTGCCATGAAATGATGGGACCAGATGTCATGATCTTAGTTTTCTGAATATTGAGTTTTAAGCCAGTTTTTTCACTCTCCTCTTTCACCTTCATCAAGAGACTCTTTAGTACCTCTTTACTTTCTGTCACAAGGGTGGTGTCATCTGTATATCTGAGGTTATTGATATTTCTCCAAGCAATCTTGACTCCAGCTCATGCTTCATCCAGCTCAGCATTTCTTGTGATGTAGTCAGGATATAAGCTAAGTAAGGAGGTGACAATATACAGCCTTGACGTACTCCTTCCCAATTGGGAACCAATCCGTGTTCCATGTCTGATCCTAAATGTTGCTTCTTGACCAGCATACAGGTTTCTCAGGAGGCAGGTAAGGTGGTCTGGCATACTCATCTCTTGAAGAATTTTCCACAGTTTGTTGTGATCCACACAGTCAAAGCCTTTAGCATAGTCAATGAAGCAAAGGTAGATGTTTTTTCTGAATTCTCTTGCTTTATTTATGATCCCACGGATGTTGGGAATTTGATCTCTGGTTCCTCTGCCTTTTGTAAATCCAGCTTGAACACCTGGAAGTTCTTGGTTCACGTACTACTGAAGCCTAGCTTGGAGAATTTTGAGCATTACCTTGCTAGCATGTGAAATGAGTACAATAGTACAGTACTTTGAACATTCTTTAACATTCCCTTTCTTTGGGATTGTAGTGAAAACTGACCTCTTTCATTTTGTGGCCACTGCTGAGTTTTCAAAATTTGCTGGCATATTGAGTGCAGCAGTTTCACAGCATCATCTTCTAGGACTTGAAATAGCTCTGCTAAAGTTCCATCACCTTCATTAGTTTTGTTTGTAGTGATGCTTCCAAAGACCCACTTGATTTCACACTCCAGGATGTCTGGCTCTAGGTGAGTGATCACACCATCATGGTTGTCTGGGTCATTAATTAAGATTTTTTTTTTTTTTGTATAGTTCATCTGTGTATTCTTCAGATAAAATAAATTCTATTCATCTACTATCCAAGTCAATAACTAGTTTATCTTTTTTCTCTATTCTGCTGTTAAATACACCCAGTGAATTTTTTCTTCTCCTGAGCTATCTCAGTTATTTTATACTTTATTTTTTTTAATCCCTTAATTTGAAAAAAAAAAAAGTGTGTATGTTAGTCACTTAGTCGTGTCCAACTCTTTCTGATGCCATGGACTGCTGCCTGCCAGGCTCTTCTCTCCATGGAATTCTCCAGGCAAGAATACTAGAGTGGGTTGACACTTCCTCCTCCAGGGGATCTTTCTGATCCAGGGATAGAACCCAAGTCTCCTGCACTGCATACAGTTTATTTACCATCTGAGCCATCAGGTAAGCCTGATCCACCCCATGAAATTTTTTCTTCTCAGCTATCTCAGCTATTTATACTATTAATTTTACACCTTAATTTGAAAAAAAAAATTACTTTAAATTAACAGCAATAACATTTTGATATGAATAATATATTTTAGTAAAATATGACAATGGAATGGAGGATGGAAAGATGAATGAAAGTAATGCATTGTTACACTATCTATTCTTATATTAGATTATACAGAGTGAAGTAAGCCAGAAAGAAAAACACCAATACAGTATACTAACGCATATATATGGAATTTAGAAAGATGGTAACAATAACCCTGTGTACGAGACAGCAAAAGAGACACTGATATATAGAACAGTCTTATGGACTCTGTGGGAGAGGGAGAGGGTGGGAAGATTTGGGAGAATGGCATTGAAACATGTAAAATATCATGTATGAAACGAGTTGCCAGTCCAGGTTCGATGCATGATACTGGATGCTTGGGTCTGGTGCACTGGGACGACCCAGGGGGATGGTGTGGGGAGGGAGGAGGGAGGAGGGTTCAGGATGGGGAACACATGTATACCTGTGGCGGATTCATTTTGATATTTGGCAAAACTAATACAATTATGTAAAATTTAAAAATTAAATTAAATTAAAAAAATAAAAAAAAATACACACACACACACACACACACACAAAAATAAAAAAATAAAAGAAATAGTTTATTGAATCTCAACAGAATGTTTCATTAAGGTGCTAAGTAACTTCAGTCATGTCCAATTATTTTCCACCCAGGCTCCTCTGTCCATGGCATTTCCCAGGCAAGAATACTGGAATAAGTAGCTATTTCTTTCTCCAGTGTCTCTTGTCTCTTGCAATAGCAGGCAGGTTCTTTACCGCTAGTGCCAACTGGGAAGCCTTCATTAAGGTAATCCATGATATTTATCTTTATTTCTAGCACTAGTTTTATATTGGCTCCTTAAAACAGCCACATGTTTCATGAAGTTCTTCTCCACATTGTAATCACTGTACTTACACTTACTCATGAAATAATTTCCTAAGAGTCAAAATAAAAATCATTTGGTCCTTAATCAGTTTACTAATATAATACATGCTTCAGGGTGCCAAACAACATGCTTTGTATTAAATTATTCCTAAACACAAAGCAAGTCAGTCAGTCAGTTCAGTCACTCAGTCGTGTACAACTCTGCGATCCCATGGATAGTAGCACACCAGGCTTCTCCACACAAAGCAAAAGAGATACCAAAATAATTCACAAGTAAATATCAAATTCATCAACTAGTACACAATAATTTACAAACAGTTATAATTGCATAAACAGATTTTGGTGAAATTCAGAGATAGGTATAAGAAGAATAGCAAGAATTTCAAAACTGCTTATGTATATTCAAGTGTATCTACTTTAGAACCTATTAAAAATGTTGTCTTACTAAAACCACCACCAACATCTGAGGCATAGTTTGTTTGTTTGTTTGTTTTGAAAAGAGTTGATCACCTCTATAGTCATACAAGAGATTTTTCAATGACAGGTGTTATTAAGATCACAATAATTCAAGGAAAGAGTAAAATCTTGACTTTGATTGTTTCAGTCAGGGTCATTTTCAAGAACTACAGAACCTACATATGTCTCATCCTAGTACTAGAGTTTCTTGGATTTTTCTAGGGATGTACATTTATTGTTTTGACTTATAAAATATTTTAATAATTTCAGGAACCTCAATCCAATGGTTACATACTTTTGCCTCACCTGCTTATATGTTTTTCTATTTGTTATTCATTGATTAAAAAAGTAATCTAAAACATTGGCATTAAAAAATATATTACAAACCTCAAGTTACTTAATACAAGCTAATAGTCTGTCTTTATATTCTGCAAACAGGAATGTGAATGAACTTGTCTGTGTGAACTTAAGTTCTGCCTTATCCTCCAGTTTGAACTGATCTATTATCTTATTGTTCACACTACTGCGCTGACATGTCTAAAGGCCACTGATGAAATTATATTACATACCAAACCTTTGACTACAGCTATAGTTTAAAATAGATGGTGTCTTATAATTCATCTTTGAAATAAATTACCCAAAGATTCTGATGTTAGAGGGATGCTGCTGCTGCTGCTGCTAAGGCACTTCAGTCGTGTCCGACTTGTGCAACCCCATAGACGGCAGCCCACCAGGCTCCCCCGTCCCTGGGATTCTCCAGGCAAGAACACTGGAGCTGGTTTCCATTTCCTTCTCCAATGCATGAAAGTGAAAAGGGAAAGTGAAGTCTCTCAGTTGTGTCCAACTTTAAGCGACCCCATGGACTGCAGCCTACCAGGCTCCTCCGTCCATGGGATTCTCCAGGCAAGACTACTGGAGTGGGTTGCCATTGCCTTCTCTGTTGGGGGGATGAAGAGACATTAAAAAAGATAAAATACATGGAAATCAACATGAGATGAAGGAAGAGTAAAAATGGAATTAACTTGCATAAGACACCGAAAAGAATTTAAAATAAATTATTTTTTAAAATTAAAGATTAAGTAATTTGTACTTGAAAAATATTAGAATGATAAGAATTATAATAGAGAATATAAGACTTAAAAAAGAGTACTGTGTTTATTACAGAATATCAAGAAATTTCGAACAGCTGTCAGCTAGTAGCTGGCTTGTTGCTGCCAGCCAGGCCTGCTGTTACTGTGCAGAACATAAACAATTTCAGAGAACTCGAACATCAGATGTAGTTACCCTGGTACTATAACAGTATGAGATAAAAATATAGCACCACTCTCTAATCATATCTGAGCACAGATAAAAAGAAAACAGAAAAAAACCACCGAAACATAAAAATGACCAAACATCCTACTTAAAACTGTCGTTATTTCACTGTGGACAACATTATACTCATTTTATTTCTCTTTCCTCCTAGGTAAATTGTAGAATCACCCTCAATTTATAATAGCACTCACTCTAAAGGAAACACCTACTTCTCTGAATCTTGTAAAATCACCTACTTTCCTTAAATCACCTAAAAACAAGCCTGAATTTCAAAGGATGTTTATCCAGCATCCTCTTCCTGAGACTCCACAAGGCTCCCACTGGTTTGTTGTCTTTCCACATTCATGAAGAATAACAAATCTAACATTTTACTACAAGTATGTTCATAGTGGTCTTTAACTGGTAAACATAAATAGTCTAGAATTATTAATAGGAATAGCAATTCTATGTTATGTCACATTCAGATTTGAAATGATACAATATATAAAACTTCAGCTGAGATATTTCAAATCCTAAAAGATGATGCCGTGAAAGTACTGCGCTCAATATGCCCACAAATTTGGAAAACCCAGCAGTGTCTACAGGACTGGAAAACATCACTTTTCATTTTAATCCCAAAGAAGGGCAATGTCAAAAAATGTTCAAACTACTGCAAAATTACACTCATTTCACATGCTAGCAAGGTAATGCCCAAAATCCTCCAAGCAGGGCTTCAATAGTATGTGAACCATGAACTTCCAGATGGACAAGCTAAATTTAAAAAAAGGCAGAGGAACCAGATATCAAACTGATAACATCTTCTGGATCACAGAAAACGCATGAAATTCCAGAAAAACATCTACTTCTGCTTTGTTTACTATATTAAAGCATTTGACAACGTGGCTCACAAGAAATTGTGGAAAATTCAAGAGATAGGACTACCAGACTATCTTACCAGAGAAACCTGTACACAGGTCAGGAAGCAACAGTTAGAACTACACATGGAACAACAAACTGGTTCCAAATTGGGAAAGGAGTACATCAAGGCTGTATATTGTCACCCTCCTTATTTAACTTATATGCAGAGTACACCACGCGAAATTCTGGGGTGCATGAAGCACAAGCTGGAATCCAGATTACCAGGAGAAATATCAATAACCTCAAGATATGCAGATAACATCACCCTTATGGCAGAAAGTTAAGAGGAACTAAAGAGCCCCTTGATGAAAGGAAAAGAGGAGAGTGAAAAAGTTGACTTAAAACTCTACATTAAAAAAATGAAGATCATTACATCAGGTCCCATGACTTCATGGCACATACATGGGAAAACAATGGAAACAGTGAGAGACTCATTTTCCGGGGCTCCAAAATCACTGCAGATGGTGACTGCAGCCATGAAATTAAGACGCTTGCTCCTTGGAAGAATAGCAATGAGAGATCTAGATAGCATATTAAAAAGCAGAACCATTACTTTGCTGACAAAGGTCAGTCTAGTCAAAGCTTTGGTTTTTCCAGTAGTCATGTATGGATGTGAAAGTTGAACCATAAAGAAAACTGAGCATCAAAGAACTGATGCTTTCTAACTGTAGTGTGGAAATCTACAGGGTCTTGAGATTCCCTTGGACAGCAAGGAGATTAAACCAGTCAATCCTAAGTATATATTGGAAGGACTAATGCTGAAGCTGAAGCTCCAATACTTTGGCCATCTGATGCAAAGAGCTGACACAATGGAAAAGACCCCAATGGTGGGAAAGATTGAAGCCAATACGAGAAGGGGGCAACAGATAACAAGAGGGTTGGATGGCATCACCGATTCAATGAACATGAATTTGAGCAAGCTCTGGGAGATGATGAAGAACAGGAACGCCTGGTGTGCTGCAGTCCATGGCATTGCAGAATCAGACACAAATAAACAGCTGAACAACAACAACAACAATATAAAAGTAGAGAATACTGGGCAAACCTGCTAGGAAATAAGGAATGGATTTAGATATCTTATTTTGTTGCCAACAGAAACACAATCATATGATACATATAGAGCCACGAAAGAAAAGCCAAATGACCTTGAGAAACAGAACAAAACCAGAGCCTTCACACTTCCCGATTTGTATGTGTTTCAATACTACAATAATTAAAACAGTATGGTACTGGCAAAAGACAACATATGGACCAAAAGAATGGAGAACCAAAAAATAAACCCATACACATGGCAACTAAAAATTTACCAGAGTGTGAAGAATATCAAAATGGAAAAGAATAGTGTCTTCAATAAATGGTGTTGGGAAAACTGGATATTCACATGCAAAAACATAAAATGGATTAAAGACTTAAACATAAGGCCTGAAACAATAAAACTCCTAGAAGAAAACAAATGGGGAAAAGCCTCTTGACAATGGTGGTGGCAATGCTTTCTTTTCTGAATGATAATGGGAAAAAATAACAGAATCAAAAACAACCCGCAGAATGAAAGAAGATATTTGTAAACCATATATCTAATGTCTTTAATACACAAAATATTTGAAGAACTCCTACAAATCAATAGCAAAAACTAGCAAATAACTGGTTAAAACATGGGCAAATAACTCAAATATTTCTCAAAACATGACCCACAAATGGCCGGTAGCTATATGAAAAGATGCTCGACATCATTAATCAGGGAACTGCATATCAAAACTACAATGTAGATGTGACCTCATACCCGTTAGAACAGCCATCATTAAAAAAGACAATAGATGTTGATGAGCTCAAGGAGAAATTGAATCCCTTGCACAGAGCCGGTAGGAATCTAAAATGTTACAACATTGTGGAAAACAGTATTGAGATTCCAAAAATAAATAAATAAATAAAAACTAGTACTGATACGTAGTCCAACAATCCTGTTCTAGCTGTATATCCAAAGGGATTGAAAACAGAATCTGAAGCAGATATCTCATGTTCACTGAAGCACTACTCACAACAGCCACGATATTAAAACAATCCAAGTGTCCAATGACAGATGGATGAATAAAGAAAATGTGGTACATGCACAAAACCAGAATTTTATACAACCTTAAAAATGAGGAAATCTTGGCATTTATGACAATACAGATGAACTTGGATTACTTTGCTAAGTGAAATAAGCCAGACATAGAAGGACAAACATGGCATGAGTCCACCTATATTGATGTCTAAAAATAGTAAAATTCATAAAAGCAAAGAATATAATAGTGATTGCTTCAGAGTAAAGGTTGGCGGGTATAACTATCACTGTTTTAAATGCAATAATTACTTCAGTTCACATTTTACAATGCAGTGGTATTTTATACTGCCAAAAGAAAATATTTTAAAAAATTGTTGTTGCCTCTTAAAATTGGCCTACAATAATTTTCAATTCTTTAAATAGAAGTGACTATAATATTCCTGGTATTAGAGGGAAAAGGAAGGAAATCTATTTCAGTGTTTAACTTTTCTAAAATTTAATAATGGTGCAAGTTAGAGTGCTATTTCTGACTGACTGGAAATAGGATTATCCATCATTTGTCAATGCAACTGAAGTGTTGTATCTGAGAAAAATCTTTTTACCTTGTCCTAAAGCTGTTTTGAAAACATACAGGGAAATCTTGTGGTAGTACCTGAATGCTCAGAATACTTCTCATCCATTTCAGTTTCTAAATGTCTTTGGTGTACTTATTTAAGCAATTATATTTTTAAGGCATAGAAATTATGTAACAATGTTGTTTTGTGTATATGTTCATACTTTTGTGTTAATACATAAAACTATTTTACTTTAATAATTAAATTCCTATCATTACAAGCCCCAGAAAATATGAAGATTATTTTTTTCGAAATCAGTAACAATGTTTTGATATACTTTTTTTAATGATTCCTCCCATTTTTTTATTTGTTTATGTGTGTATACATATCCATACATACATATTCCACATGGTATTGACACATAGTACTGATATTATGGGCTACTAAAATTATGGGGAAAAGCAACTAATGTTTCACGAGATTTTCTTAACTAAGGGGAACATAAGTAGGAGGAAGACTCAGCAAAAAAACTAATTGCAACATCTCCCGCATTGCAGGTGGATTATTTACCAGCTGAGCCAGAAGGGAAGCCCAAGAATACTGGACTGGGTAGCCGATCCCTTCTCCAGGGGATCATCCTGACCCAGAAATTGAACCAGGGTCTTCTGTATTGCAGGCAGATTCTTTACCAACTGAGCTATCAGGGAAGCCTGTTTTAATCCCAATTACATTTGAAATCTGTCAGAAGTCTCTTGCTGGCTGTGGTTATCCTCAGCATCATACAGTTTGAAGCCTATGAAATGTTCATTTTCATACAAACATAGAAGAGAGTCAGGATTTGAGGGGTGCATTCCTTTCCAAAAGACACTCCTGTGGAAACACTCGGTGGAGAGGCAGCCTTCCTTTAGAGATGTGGTAAAGAACCCAGTGGTGCCTTGTGAGTGCTATAGATGACTATGGAGGCTGGGCTCTCACTCAGCCTTTAGGACCCTGGGCACAGGACAGTGGTCCCTCTTCTTTTCCAGATTCTTTGTAAGGACTAACCTACTGAGAGGGTAAACCACCAACCAGAATTTGAAATCTCTAAGGGAAACAAATGGCATGTGATTTCTTTTCCTTCCACTTTAAAGCCTTGTCATAGCCAGTATCTAGAGCCCGTGGCACCGTAAGGTCTGAGGCTTTATAAATAAAGGTAAGAATGCCCTGAGTAAGCTCCTCCTTCTACTCTTGGAGTATGTGAAAATCTTGCTCTTCTTTTTTTTTTTTTTTCTTGTTTCAAATTGAGCATTCCACAAAGAACAAAATTCTTCTCTGATAACTCTTATAAAACATTTTGTGCTTAGCTCTCCAAGGATTAAGAATTGGACACATAATTCTCCGTTCAATTCTCTCTCTTTTTTAATTTTTTGATATACTTTAATTGAATTTTGAAGTCAATATTCTGTGCACTGGTAAATTAATGGACATGAAAACATTTCAAGATGTTCCTTGTTTATAGAAGGATAGTTACATGTTTATTACTATAGTTTATTTTACAAATGATCTTAATATATTTCCCAATTTTATTGTCCAAATAGGTATGGTGAATTAGTGTAGTAAATAATGTATTTTCATGATTAGTATTACTGTAGAGATTATAGATTCAAAATGTGTATATTTAGTTCTCATTTCATATTTCAGAGTAATAACATGGCAATTTTAAAAATTATACAATACACAATCATCTGTTACTGAAATTACCACATATCCTATTATAGCTATTGCTATCACATCACTATTTGCTAAGATGAAAGCATTTTAGTATAAATGGAGTTCTATTGAAAGCATTATTGTTTTCAGTAGTGAAGGAATTTTTTTAAAGCTATATTGTTCATTTGTTTTTTCCTAATTTGTTTTACTCTAAAACTCTGTCATTCTTGTTTCTTAGAATTAATATGATGGAACGGAATGAAAATGTGAAGTGTAAGAACCTTAGTTTTTATTCTCATTCCAAACGATTATATTTGTAGTAATTGAAAAGCAATATGATGTGAGCTATCATCTTTTAAATGGTACTAATAAGTCCTCAGGCTTCCCTGATGGCTCAGCAGGTAAAGAATCTGCCTGCGGTGCAGGAAATGTGGGTTTGAACCCTGAACTGGGAAGATCCCCTGGATTATAGCATGGCAACCCATTCCAGTATTCTTGCCTGGAGAATTCCCACGGACACAGGTACCTGGCAGACTAAGTCCATGTGTTCGCAAAGAGGCGGACACAACTGCAGTGACTGAGCACACACACACAGTAAGTCTTCAGTGTTAGTTTCTTTTGATCCTCAAAAGAGGACAGTCTGTGATGGAACATCAACAACAGAAAAACAGGTGATTCCAGCTTGTGTCTGCTCACAGAAAAAATGATACAAAGATCCATCTACACAAGAAAATACCTTCATAATACTTCTGGATTCCAGGTCAGAGATTAAAGTACCCATACAGAACAAGAAAAGGTATACTGAAAAGCCTAGGCAGTAGAGTCTCACTCTACCTGAGTCACTTCTCCTCTAAAACCATGCAGCAGGGGTCTAAGAAAGAACTTCCCCATCATGGAGCTCTCCATGAGAAAAAGAGTGAAAGGAAAAATCCAATCCTCTCATGGACCCAGACTCTAGTCCCATCTCAGAGGTCACCAGTATCAAGATGCTGCTGCTGCTAAGTTGCTTCAGTCGTGTCCAACTCTGTGCGACTCCATAGAGAGCAGTGCACCAGGCTCCCCCGTTCCTGGGATTCTCCAGGCAAGAACACTGGAGTGGGTTGCCATTTCCTTCTCCAATGCATGAAAGTGAAAAGTGAAAGAGAAGTCGCTCAGTCGTATCTGACTCTTAGCGATCCCATGGACTGCAGCCTACCAGGCTCCTCTGTGCATGGGATTTTCCAGGCAAGAGAATTGGAGTGGGGTGCCACTGCCTTGTCCAGTATCAGGCTAGCTCTCACAAATCCAGGCTGCAGTCTTGTCCCAGCCGGGTAAACCTATGTAGACCCAGACTTCAGGCCTATTTGAAAACGGGGATGGCACCTGTGGACTAATGTTCCAGGCCCACTACAGAACAAGGCCAGCCCCCAGAGACCCTCACACCTTATCTGTCCCAGTGTCAGGCCTGCCACGAGGGGCAGATCCAGGGGTTTAGGACTGCTCCAGTCTCAGCTCAGCTACACTGGACCCTGGCTGAAGGCACACTCCTTCAGGATCTGGCTCTAGAAATTTCTTGCTGGACTCCAGTGCCACACCAGCTCACGTAGACCCCGGTTCTTTACTAGCTTATGCAAATGCAGGCTTCAGTCCCACAGTCATGAACCAAGTGACCAGGGCTGACCACCAACGGACCATAACATCAAGACTACTCACAGTGCCTGCCTCACAGAATCTCTGGCTGCACTGATTAGAGAAGCATTCTCTTGCCAAGGCCAGTTGCAAAGATGGAAGAAGTGACTATTATTTCAAAAGTATACACACTACCAAAATGCTATATGGATCATGAAAGCTTGAAACACACAATACAACCAAAGGAAGAAAAAGCACCAATAGCTGACTCTAAAGAAGTAGAGATTTATTGCCCGACAAAGAAATCAAAATAGTCAGTTTAAGGAAGTAACTACTTGGAAATAGCAGAAAAATGAATAAAATGTGAAGTTCAAAACCTTCTCCAGGGATCTTCCCAACCCTAGGATCAAACCCAGGTCTCCCATATTGCAGGCAGATTCTTTACCAGCTAAGCCACCAGGAATTTCTAAAAGAAGAGACAGAAACTACAAAAAGGAATGAAACAAATTCTATCAAATTTTGAAGGAAAGGAATCAAATTGTATTGGAAATGCAACAGCTGAATAAAGCTACTTAAATAAAGAGCTTCAACATAAGAATCAACCAGGGGAAAGGATCAGTGAGCTCAAAGACAGATCATTTGAAATTACCCAGTCAGAAGAACAACAACAAAAGTGAAAGCATGAAAAAAGTCTATGGGACTGATGGCAACATAACAGTCAAACCAATAAACACATTGTGAGTCCAGAGGAGAAGAGAATAGAAAGGGATGGAAAACATAAAGAAATAATGACAAAAACGTCCTAAATCTGGGGAGAAAAATGAGCATCAAGAATTCTGTCAAACACAAAGAAATCCAAGTAAACTGAATGTAAATAAGTCTTCACAAAACTGCTTTTTAACCATTTATCAAAAGTTAAGTTGAAGAGGGAACTGACTGTAGTAAGAGACAAAAGACCATCACATATAAAAAAAAAAAAAATCTTCTGTAAGACTATAAGTGGATTTTTCAGTAGAAATTTTGCAGGCTATGAGAGAGTGATATAATATAAAGTGCTAAACAGAAGACTGCCAACCAAGAATACCATAGCCAGAAAATCTGTCCTTCAGAAATGGATGAGATATAAGATTTTTTATAAAAAACAACAGAAAAGGGAGTACATCACCGCTTGAGACAAGAAACTAAATGAGTTCTTTCAGGGAAAACAAAGGATGTTAATTAAGTACATGAAAATTAAAGAAAAAAAAATGGGCAGAAGAAAATATCCAGAATACTCTAATACTATTATGGTGGTGTGTAAATTACCACTAGCCATAAAAGTTAAAAGATATTAAAATTAATTATAGCTGCTATAAACTTGTTAATGGATACAAACTATAGAAAGACACAACTTATGACAAAATGATCAGAGGAAGTAAAATAATGGGGTTTCTGTACATGGTCAAAGTGAAATTGTATCAGTTTAAAGCAGGCTGTTGTATGAATAAGATGTTATATATAAACCTCATGGTACTCATAAAACAAAAAGATAAAGAGGAATCATAGCACAGTATTCCAAAAACTCATCAAATTCTAAAGACAGAGCACTAGAGAGGGTGGGGGAAAAAAAGAAACTGCAGAATATTCAGAAACAGTGAACAAAATGGTGATAGTGCATCCTTACCTATTAGTAATTACTTTAAAAGCAATTTGGATTACATTCTACAACTGGGTGTTTGAATGGATTCAACTACATGCTCCCCAGGAGAGTGGCAATTTAGCTTTAAGGACATATACAAACTGGAGGTATTAAGGACATATACCACCTGGAAGTAAAGTGATGGAAAAAGATATTTGAAGTAAATTGTAACCAAAAGAGTAGGAGTGGCTATATTTTTATCAGACAAAATAGATGTTCTTTCAACAAAGAAGGTCATGAAGTAACAATAAAGGGGACAAATCAAGAGGAGTTTTTAAAGGTATCTATATATATTAAGAGTTGGACTGTGAATAAGGCTGAGTGCCAAAGAATTGATGCTTTTGAACTGTGCTGTTGGAGAAGACTCTTGAGAGTCCCTTGGACAGCGAGGGGATCCAACCAGTCCATTCTGAAGGAGATCAGCCCATGGATTTCTTTGGAAGGAATGATGCTAAAGCTGAAACTCCAGTACTTTGGCCACCTTATGCGAAGAGTTGACTCATTGGAAAAGAGTCTGATGCTGGGAGGGATTGGGGGCAGGAGGAGAAGGGGACGACAGGGGATGAGATGGCTGGATGGTATCACTGACTCGATGGACGTGAGTCTCAGTGAACTCCAGGAGTTGGTGATGGACAGGGAGGCCTGGCGTGCTGCGATTCATGGGGTCACAAAGAGTTGGACACGACTGAGCGACTGAACTGAACTGAACTGATATATATTAATTGGAGAAGGAAATGGCAACCCACACCAGTATTCTTGCCTGGAGAATCCCAGAGACAGAGGAGCCTGGTGGGCTGCCATCTATGGGGTCGCACAGAGTCGGACATGACTGAAGCGACTTAGCAGCAGCAGCAGCATATATATAAACATCCAAGATCACAGCATCCAAATATAGAAAGTAAATAGCAACAAGAGTAAAGGAAGAAACAGATAGAAACAAAATAATAGTATGAAACCACAATACCCCACTTTAAGAAATGGAGATACTGTTCAGATAGGAAAAAAAAAAAAAAATCACAGTACATTTGACAGCATTATATATCAATGGACCTAAAAGATTTATATAGAACATTCCATCAAACAGCAGCTGAACACACATGTTTAAGAGCACATAAAATATTCTCTAGAATAGATCATTTGGGGGAGCAACAAAATAAGTTTTGGGAAATTTAAGGCAAATGAATCACATCGAGTTTATTTTATGAGCACAATGGAGTGAAACTAGAAACCAGTAACAGAAAATGAAAAACTCACATATGTAGAAATTACATATTTGAGTAATTACAACACATTCCTGAATGTTCAATGAGTTAAAGAAGAAATAAAAAGGGAAATAAAAAAATCCCTTGAGACAAAGGAAATTTAACATATCAAAATTTGAGATGTAGCTAATGCAAACTAAGCCACTTCAGTCATGTCCTACTCTTTGCGACCCTATGGACTGTATCCCACTAGCCTCCTCTGTTCATGGGATTCTCCAGGCAAGAATACTCGAGTGGGTTGCCATACCCTCCTCCAGGGGATCTTCCTGATCCAGGGACCAAACTCATATGTCTTGTGTCTCCTGCAACAGCAGGCAGGTTCTTCACCACTAGTGCCTAACGCAATCTGAAAAAGGAAGTTTACAGTAATATAATGGCTATGTTTTTTTTAAAAAGTCTCAAAATGGAAGAGTAATTATATGATGTGGTGGAAGTGCTAGCTAACTCTAAGGTGGCAATCACCATGCAATATGTAAGTGTATTAAATAAAAACATTGTACACCTAAAACTCATATGATGATATATGTCAATTATAGCTTAAAAAATGTTTGCAAGAGTGCTACCCACTTGGTCATCATGTCGACAAGGTAATTTCAGGGTATGGGTATTATAGCCAATCTGTAATGAGTATAGAGAATTGTTTTGAATCAAATGTAATAAAGATCCTTGCAAAACTGAAAAACAAAATAATTAAATGCTAAATTCACCATCTAGAAGAAATGGAGACATTCTTAGAAACAATAAATATGATATATAATGTTAACATAATGAAAAATGAAAATCTCAATCTGAATATATGCAAAAATGCATTGAACACAATTTGACATCTATACATGACAAAAAACCCTCAATATGGGCAGGAGGGGTAAGAAGGAGGAATAGGTAGATTTGAGTGAGTTTCAGGGCTTTGAAAATACTCTGTATGAGATAATGATGTACACCTGATATACATATGACCAATCTCATAAAACGTGTAACACAGATTGAACCCTAATATAAACTATGAACTTTGGGTGAAGGTGATGTTTCAATGTAGAGTCATCAATTTTAACACAAATTTTACTCAAGTTTGTAATGCTGATAATGGGGGGAATCTAAGCATGTGTGAAGACAGGGGATTTATGTGAAATCTCTGGATCTTCGTCTCAACTTTGCTTAAACCTAACATTACTCTAAAAAGTAAAGTCTTTTTTTTTTTTTTAGTGATTTTTTAAAATTTTATTTTATTTTTAAACTTTACATAATTGTATTAGTTTTGCCAAATATCTAAAGTCTTTTAAAAATCTTCCAGCTGTAAAGTAAGTCATAAGGATGTAATGTAAAAATAGCAAAGATAGTTAAAGACATTGTAACAACTTTATTTGGTGACAAATAATCACTGGTTTTATTGGTTTGATAATTTCATAATATAAATTATCAAATCACTATGCTACATACTTGAAAACCAATGCAATGAAAACAACTTTCAACAAATAAAACATTGAAGCAATATACCTCAACATAATAAAGGCCACATATGAAAATCCTTCAGCTAACATCATACTGAACAATGAAAAGGTGAAAGCTTTTCCTGTGAGATGAGGGATAAATCAAGGATGCCCAATCTCATCACTTGTATGCAACAAAGTTCTGAAGTCCTAGCCTGAGTAATTAAATAAGAAAAAGGCATCTGGAATAAAAATGAAGAAGTAAAGTAGACTCTGTTTGCAGATGGCCTCTATAAAAAACCCTAAGACTCCATGAAAAATAAAATTGGTACTAATAAAAGACTCATTAAAACTACAGGTTACAAAAATAAACACATAAAAATCAGCTGCTTTTCTATTCACTAACAATAAACTATCAAAGAAAGCAATCCTATTTGCAATAGCATTAAAAATATTCAGAATAAAGTTAACCAAGATGATGAAGTATCTATATACTGAAAACTAAAATAAAATGATGAAAGGGGGAGGAACAAGATGGTGGAGGAGTAGGTGGACATAGAGTACATCTCTCTCCATAGATACATCAGAAATACACCTTCAGACACAGAAGTGCTTGCAGACCACCAGCTGAGAACAGACAGGAGTACCTGACCACTAGAAAAGAATATTGGAGAAGGTAATGGCACCCCACTCCAGTACTCTTGCCCGGAAAATCCCATGGGCAGAGGAGCCTGGTGGGCTGCAGTCCATGGGGTCGCGAGGAGGCGGACAAGACTGAGCGACTTCACTTTCACTTTTCACTTTCATGCATTGGAAAGGGAAATGGCAGCCCACTCCAGTGTTCTTGCCTGGAGAATCCCAGGGATGGGGGAGCCTGGTGGGCTGCCGTCTATGGGGTCGCACAGAGTCGGACACGACTGAAGCGACTTAGTAGCAGCAGCAGCAGCAGAAAAGAATATATAAAAGCATGCAAAACTTGGTAGGGTGAAGGAACTAGGGGAGGAAACAGGAGTGTTAGTAGGGTGGGACCTGCCCTCGGGGGTGGGGAAAGTGAAGCAGGGATCTGATCCCCACATGGGGACAACTGTCTTGGTAAGAGGAAAAATTGATGAAAGAAATTGAAAAAGACATTAATGGGAAGAAATTTCATGTTCACTAATTAGAAAAATTAATATTATTTACATGTCTATACTACACAAAGCAATATACCTGTACAGTGCAATCCCTATCAAATTTCCAGTGATATTTTCTCACAGAAGTAGAAACCATTTTGAAGTGAGTTGGCAGAAGAGGAGATGATAAGATGGCTGAATTTTGCATATCCGACTCTTTGCAAACCCATGGACTAGCCTACCATGCTCCTCCGTCCATGGAATTTTCCAGGCAAGAGTACTGGAGTGGGTTGCCATTTCCTTCTCCAGGGGATCTTCCTGACCCAGGGATCAAACCCGGGTCTTTTGCATTGCAGGCAGATGCTTTACCATCTGTGCCACAAGGAAGGCCCCATATATCATAGAGTTAGTTTAAATAGATATGCTGACAGATTGGTTATGAGCTGCAAGAAAAGGAGGTTAAAACACATGATAACATGGTTTTAAGTCAGATGGAGAATTTTAAATTCTCTATCAGATATTCTGATAGAGACAGTGAACATCAAGTTTATTTTGTAAATCTGCAGATCAACATAAAGGTCTAGTCTGATACGCTATTTTAGGTTTCAGGAGTCTACCTATGGTGTTTGAGTCATGGAACAAATGAAATCACAAAGCAAGTATGTGATGAGAAAAGGTAAACAGTGAAATTAACCACTTTAAAGCTTAAGGATCAGAGAGATGAGATGTAAACCAGCAAAGTGAACAACAACAACAACAACAAGAACAGTGAATCAGAAGGAAAACTGGATCAGCCATTTTCCTTCTCATCTTTGTTTTCCTTTATTTGTATAAATAAGAAGCCTACCTAATTGAATAGCAGCATTGTGTTTTATAAACAAAATTTTTAAATGCATAAGAGTGCTTTAAAAGCTTAGATATTAGATATTTATCTTGTTTTATACTGCATGTTTGTGCCAACTGCTTTGTTATTTCACAATCCTCTTTTCTGTGACACCACAGGTATTGATCTGCATTTAGTGAATCTGGGATGACCACTTCAGAGACTTTAGTTCAAGACTCTTGTCTCATCTGGAAAATATGTCTAGGTTGGCAGAAACAAATCTTAATGTAGATATTCAGGAGATCTCAGCTACAATGGCACAGAGAAGGTTGAAAATGACAGGACATGGTTTGTTATTGGAAGTGGTTCCAAAAGAGTGAAGTTAATAAAACAGAGGGCAGACACTCAATCAGGCAACTGTCTCAGATCAGCTAGAAAATGGTCTTGACAGACAAAGCTATATAACAGTTGCCAGATGTTTGACACCTAAATATTAAAGTGGGTGTCAACAATGACTTTCTTGACTCATAGGGATTCTATACAAGATGATAGTGCAAACTTTCAGGAGTGGAATCATAGGGGCTTAAAGTTGAGAGTAACTTGAGAACTGACAGTGATTAGTTTAACCCAATATATCACTTTTTTTCATGATATACCTGTCTAATGGTTCAGTGCTGATAAAACAGACCCAGACCTGTAGATCTCAATATCTTGCCAAGCATATTACAATAGTTGGAGGCAACTTTATATCAATGATATTTTGAGATATTTCTAAGCTATTTTGGCAGGTCAGATATATTAGCAAATATTTTTTCTTCCACAATGGCAAATCATACAAATAAAACCAATGATTAATACACTCATAGGGAAAAAAGAAGAAAGAAAGCATAATCTAAAGAAATTAATTTTTAACCTGGCAACCAAAAAAAAAAAAAAATACACTATTACTATGAAGAGTGCTAAGAGGTAGTGATACAAAGACTCAGAAGCTTGACCTCTAGGCAAGTGTAGGCTCTAAGAGAGCCTTAAATGATTACCACCCCCTGGTATTCGGTAAAGTTCCTTGAGGAAGGGCTGTACTTACCGGATTGTTTCTAAAAATAAAACATGCTAAAGGTTATGAAGTATCTTAATAGTAGGTTATAAATAGGCTTTGGCTTTCATCCTGGGTCCTATATGTGTGTGTGTGTCTTTTTCATAGAGTAAGAAACATGCCACATTATGAACAGCTCTATGGAGAGGCCCAAATGACAGTGAGGAACTGAGGCTGTCAGCCCAAAAGAACATGAATTGAAAACCACGGGCAACTACATGAGTGAGCTTAGAAGTGAAACTTGAGCCTAAGTCTTTATGGTTTTTTTTAAGGTATGTATGCACGCTCAGTCACTGTCATGCATTGACTGTAGCCAGACCCCATGGACTGTAGCCCCTTCGGCTCCTTTGTCCATGTGACTTCCCAGGCACAAGAATACTGGAGTTGCCTCCGGTACACAAGAATACCTGAAGTGGGTTGCCATTTCCTTCTCCAGAGGATGTTCCCATCCCAGGGATCAAACTGGGGTCTCCTGCATTGCAGGCGGATTCTTTTTTTTTTTTTAATTTTATTTTATTTTTAAACTTTACAATATTGTATTAGTTTTGCCAAACATCGAAATGAATCCGCCACAGGTATACCCATGCTCCCCATCCTGAACCCTCCTCCCTCCTCCCTCCCCATACCCTCCCTCTGGGTCGTCCCAGTGCACCAGCCCCAAGCATCCAGTATCGTGCATCGAACCTGGACTGGTGACTCGTTTCATACATGATATTATACATGTTTCAATGCCATTCTCCCAAATTTTCCCACCCTCTCCCTCTCCCTCTCCCACAGAGTCCATAAGACTGATCTATACATCATTGTCTCTTTTGCTGTCTCGTAAGCCAGAAAGAAAAACACCAATACAGTATACTAACACATATATATGGAATTTAGAAAGATGGCAACAATAACCCTGTGCAGGCGGATTCTTTACCATTGAGCCACCAGGGAAGCCCCGGGTGAATAAGTTTAAAAGTGAAACTTTGGCCTAAGTCTTTTAATGACTACTACTTGGCTGATTTACTTTGACTATAACCTGATGAGAAACAAGGAGGAAAAAACACTCAGTTAAGTTGCACCTGGATTCCTGACCCATAGAAAACTGAGATAAAAATATTTGCTGCTTTAAATTTCTAAGTTGGAAGATAATTTGTTACAGAGAAATAGGTAACTAGTACACCTGCAGATCTGGAAAGTTGTGCTCACTCCTGAGACAGGCAATAGACAGAGAAGCACCAGGTAGACAAGGGAAAGACCCATGTGCCAGATATTATGTGGTGGGGAAGCGGCTACACAGATCATATATGGAATCAGAAGCTATAAATTATCCTGTATGAAAATGAAATATATTTTCATCTTCAATAAGGCAAGTGCAAAGAATATAAAAAGATAACAAATCTATATTTCAAAAGATCACATACCAAAATTATTGATACCTCCTTTCATCACACATTCCAGTCTGAATCAATATTTTTGGAAGAATAGAAAGAAACTGTTCACCAATTTAACTGTGGACAAGTATGGGAACTGACAATCTCTCAGTTATGGTGAAAAAAAAGTCAAGATTTTATTCATCCCTATCAGAGACAAGCCACCTAACCACACAGTGCACCCAATTTTCCATCATCACTAAGCATAAAAAGACCTTATTAAAAAAGCTAAAAATAGAAAGAGAGATGGAGAGTCTAAATAGACAACTTTCCTTTGAACACAAGGTTATTAAAGAATTACACTCAAAGAAAGCACAAAGACAGAAAGTTTCTCAGCAAATTTCGACCAAATATTTAATGTCAGATACTTCAACTGCATTATTAATTACTCCAGAGCAGTGAAAGTTAAAGCAAACTCCCCACTTTTTATAAAACAAACATAACATCGATGTCAGAACATGGTAAATATAGTATAAACGAAAAACATACCAAAATCACTTAATATCTAATACAGAAATAATAAATGTCAAAAGCTATATATAACACATTAAGAAAATAGTACACTATGGGTATGATTTACTCCAAGAATTTAAGATTATTTCAATTTTAAAAATCGATTAAAATCTTATACCACACGAATAAATCTAGAGATAAAAGCCATACACTTATTTCCACAGATGCTACAAAGCTTTGAAAATATTCAGCATTAATTTCTAATATATGCACTCTGGAAAATAGAAATTTACAAATATTGTCTTAAAATTATTATCCACATGCACTTCCACATAACAATGATTTTTAGACCTGAAATCGTCATTTCACTAAATGAAGAAACAGTAGAAGACTAGAAGATCTTCCAGATCAGAAACAAGGTAAGGATCAGCCATCTCTACTACCTCTCAGCATTGCACAGAAGACATTGGACAATGCAATAAAAAGAAGCTAATCTGAATCACACAAAATGGTGAATGCCAAATTTTATCTACTTCCAAATGATCAGACTGGTAACCTGAAAATTCCAAAGGAATCAATGATAAAACTAATAAAAACACTGAAAAAAAAAAGTTTAATAGAATAAAATTTAACAAAAAATATCTCATGTATCTAATAAATATATTTAGAAGGATTAATGTAAAAATAATATATACAATGGTAGCAAAAAAATAATCTGGAGTTACTAAGAAACTGTGTAAAACCTGTATGTGTCAGTATCTGTTTAGTCACTCAGTCATGTCCGACTCTGCAACTCCATCAACTGCAGCACGTTATGCTTCCCTGTCCATCACAAACTCCCAGAGTTTGCTCAACCTCATGTCCATCGAGCCGGTGCGATCATCCAACCATCTCATCCTCTGTCGTCCCCTTCTCCTTCTGTCTTCAGTCTTTCCCAACATCAGGGTATTTTCAAATGAGTCAGTTCTTTGAATCAGGTGGACAAAGTATTGGAGTTTCAGCTGCAGCATCAGTCCTTCCAATGAATATTCAGGACTGATTTCCTTTAGGATGGACTAGTTTGACCTCCTTGCAGTCCAAGGGACTCTCAAGAGTCTTCTCCAACACCACAGTTCAAAAGCATCAGTTCTTTGGCGCTCAGTTTTCTTTATGATCCAACTCTCACATGCACATAAGACTACTGGAAAAACCACAGCTTTTACTAGATGGACCTTTGTCAGCAAAGTAATGTCTCTGCTTTTCAATATGTTGTCTAGGTTGGTCATAACTTTCCTTGCAAGGAGCAAGCGAGCAAGCGTCTTTTAAATTCATGGCGGCAGTCACCTTTTGCACTGATTTTTGAGCCCAAGAAAATTAAGTGTCTCATTGTTTCCATTGTTTCTCCATCTATTTGCCATGAAGTGATGGGACCAGATGCCATGATCTCCATTTTCTTTCTTTTTTTTTTTTTAATTTTATTTTATTTTTAAACTTTACATAATTGTATTAGTTTTGCCAAATATCAAAATGAATCTGCCACAGGTATACATGTGTTCCCCATCCTGAACCCTTCTCCCTCCCCATTCCATCCCTCTGGGTCATCCCAGTGCGCCACCCCCAAGCATCCACTATCGTGCATCGAACCTGGACTGGCAACTCGTTTCATACATGATATTTTACATGTTTCAATGCCATTCTCCCAAATCTTCCCACCCTCTCCCTCTCTCACAGAGTCCATAAGACTGTTCTATACATCAGTGTCTCTTTTGCTGTCTCATACAGAGGGTTATTGTTACCATCTTTCTAAATTCCATATATATGCGTTAGTATACTGTATTGGTGTTTTTCTTCCTGAATGTTGAGCTTTAAGCTGACTTTTTCACTCTCCTCTTTCACTTTCATCAAGAGGCTCTTTAGTTCTTCTTTACTTTTTGCCATAAGGGTAGTATCATCTGCATATCTGAGGTTATTTATATTTCTCCCAGCAATCTTGATTCCAGCTTGTGCTTCGTCCAGCCCAGCGTTTCTCATGATGTATTCTGCATATAAGTTAAATAAGCAGGGTGACAATATACAGCTTTGACGTACTCCTTTTCCTATTTGGAACCAGTCTGCTTTTCCATGTCCAGTTCTAACTGTTGTTTCCTGACCTGCTTACAGATTTCTCAAGAGGCTGGTCAGGTGGTCTGATATTCCCATCTCTTCAAAATTTTCCCACAGTTTGTTGTGATGCACAGAGTCAAAGGCTTTGGCATAGTCAGTAAAGCAGAAATAGATGTTTTTCTGGAACTCTCTTGCTTCTTCAATGATCCATTGGATGTTGACAATTTGATCTCTGGTTCCTCCGTCTTTTCAAAAACTAGTTTGAACATCTAGAAATTCACAGTTCATGTTCTGTTGACATTTAAACATTAAAATATACTATAAAAAGCTCTATAACATCATGATTCTGGTTTTAGAAAAATCGGATAGGGAAGCAGAAATAAATTCAAGTGCATGTGTAAATTTAGTATATATTGTCACCCTGCTTATTTATTTTATATGCAAAGTACATCATGAGAAACGCTGGGCTGGAAGAAGCCCAAGCTGGAATCAAGATTGCCGAGAGAAATATCAATAACTTCAGATATGCAGATGACACCACCCTTATGGCAGAAAGTGAAGAGGAACTAAAAAGCCTCTTGATGAAAGTGAAAGAGGAGAGTGAAAAAAGTTGGCTTAAAGATCAATATTCAAAAAACTAAGATCATGGCATCTGGTCTCATCACTTCATGGGAAATAGATGGGGAAACAGTAGAAACAGTGTCAGACTTTATTTTTTGGGGCTCCAAAATCACTGCAGATGGTGATTGCAGCCATGAAATTAAAAGATGCTCACTCCTTGGAAGGAAAGTTATGACCAACCTAGATAGCATATTAAAAAGCAGAGACATTACTTTGCCAACAAAGGTCCGTCTAATCAAGGCTATGGTTTTTCCAGTAGTCATGTATGGATGTGAGAGTTGGACTGTGAAGAAAGCTGAGCACCGAAGAATTGATGCTTTTGAACTGTGGTGTTGGAGAAGACTCTTGTGAGTCCCTTGGACTGCAAGGAGATCCAACCAGTCCATACTAAAGGAAATCAGTCTTGGGTGTTCTTTGGAAGGACTGATGCTGAAGCTGAAACTCCAGTACTTTGGCCACCTCATGCAAAGAGTTGACTCATTGGAAAAGACTCTGATGCTGGGAGGGACAGGGAGGCTTGGCATGCTGCAATTCATGGGGTCACAGAGTCAGACATGACTGAGAGACTGAACTGAACTGAACTGAAGGTAAGGTGAAGTCTCTCAGTCGTGTCCGACTCTTTGCGACCCCACAGACTGTAGCCTACCAGGCTCTTTCATCCATGGGATTTTCCAGGCAAGAGTACTGGAGTGGGTTGCCATTTCCTTCTCCAGAGGATCTTCCCGACCCAGGGATTGAATCCACGTCTCCCTCATTGTAGGCAGATGCTTTACCGTCTGAGCCACCAGGGAAGTCTATTGATAAGAGAGAGAAATATAAAAACACAAAACCATAGGGAAAAAAAGTTAGTTTAAGCTTAGTTGACTCTGGGAATGGCTTTTCAACTTTTGATTCAAAATGCAAGACAAAAAATTCTGAAGTCTGAGTACATACTTTTTTCTACAACACCAATACAAAGTCAATACAGAAATAATAAAGTAGGAGATACATGCACTTTTGGTCCATAATGACTCCACTTTACCTTAAGGTATAGCCTCCATCTGTTAAGGTTTACTCATTTGAGTTTCTGAAAAGCCATGAGGGATTTCTAAATGATAGCTGCAGGACTGTTTTGGATGATCCCATTAGGTTAACAAAGTTCACTTCTCTGAAAGCTGACTCGATTTTAAAATCAAGAATGGAAGTTTAATTTTTCAAAAAAATTTTTATTCATCAGTTGACATGTTTTTCATAATTATGTATATAATAGAATATATTTAGTTTTAAAATCTAAAAAACTAATATGGTGGTTTTAGCCTCAAGGTTGTCTCAAAAATAAGTAAGTTTTCCTATTTGGGGGAAGAAAATTTAAATAATTGTCAATATTTATTGTTTAACCAATTAACAGAATTTGTTGGTGAAACTACCTGAACTGGAGTTTATTATGAAAGTTTTAATGAGCTCATTTCACCTACATAGTTTTAATAAGTTTATTAAGTTACTTTTTCTTGAGTTTTATATTTTGTACTATAGCAACTGACTTCCTTGTAGACCAGACAGTAAAGAATCCTCCTGCAATGCAGGTGACCCTAGTTCGATACCTGGGTCCAGAAGATCCTCTGGAGAAGGGAATGGCAATCCACTCCAGTGTTCTTGGCTGGAAAATCCCAAAGACAGAGGAGCCTGGCAGGCTTCAGTCCATGGGGTCACAAAGGGTCAGATGCTACTGAGCAACTAACATTACACTAAAGGAATCCCAAATTCATGAATATAGATGCTTATATAAAAACTGATATTAAGTTTCTCAACTATAGCCCCGAGAAAAAGAAACCTTACCTCCCTAATATAATAAAATTCTTTGGAATATAAGGGATTGGGGCTTCCCTGGTGGCTCAGACAGTAAAGAATCTGCCTGCAATGCAGGAGATCCAGGTTCGATCCCTGGATCTGGAAGATCCCCCTGGAGAAGGCAATGGCTACCCACTCCAGTATTCTTTCCTGGAGAATTCCATGGACAGAGGAGCCTGGTGGGCTACAGTCCATGGGGTCGCAAAGAGCTAACACTGTATACATCTTTATTCTAGGTTGTACCCCCCTTTGAAATTAAAGATACAGATCTGGAAATGCCTATTCAATAACTTAGGTTAACTGCTTAACTTTCAAGAACTTTTCTTTAACCCATGTTCCAGTTTTATTTGATCAGAAACTTTAACCATGCAGAAACAAACAAACAAAAATATATATTCTCTATGTTCCCACAGATTTAATATATTTAGTCTTTAAAATTTCTTTTGTCTGCATAATATCCATTCTCAGGTTTTTGAATTACAAAGACAAGAATGTCAGATATTTTGTCATTTATTTTGCTGCAAGAACCCTTAAGTCTCCATTCATTCCATTTCTATACTTTTGCCTATTTTCCAAACTGGGTATTTTCTGTCATCTTATCTCATGCTTACTTAGTAATCTCTATTTTGCTATTAAGCCCATCAATAGAAATTTTTATCTTAGTTGTTCTATTTTTCATTTCTAAAATTTCTATTTGGCAGTATATTATATATTCTATTTTCCTCCTGAGAATTTCTATCTCTCCATTATCCTAGGAGTGTTTTGCTTTACCTCTTTGCATATTATAATTCATCTTAATATTCTTTTATAATTCCAACATCTTGTTCATTTGTGTTTGGCATCTGTTGATTATCTTTCCCTGGAGAATTTGTTAGACTTTGTTTCTGTCTGTTCTGTAATGTCAGATCATAAATTGAACATTTTCAATTATTATCAGAACATGGTTCTTATTTAAATTCTAGAGAGAAGAGTATGGCTTTATTTTTAGTTTTTAATTTGATTTTATTGTTTTTTAGCAGAAAATCAATCCTTTTAAATTTTACACTATATGTTCCAACCCACTTTCTGTGCACTTTGGTTCTAGTGTCAGTTCAACTGAATGACCTTTCGGTGCTATTTCAACCTGTCCTGCGTGTACTCCACCCAGGAGCCAGTCTAAATGTCAGTTCATTCCTCAAATACTTAGATATGGTGGTTAAAAATTTAGGTTCTAAAATGTGCAAATTAGAAGTGAACCCATGCATTTACAAAGATTTTTATGCTATCCCATTCTCAACAATCCCTTCCTCTGTTCTCTCCTCAATGCTTTCCTAACAGCAGCTCTTCACAGTTCTCGATAGAGAGCTTAAGTTTAATATCCCTATGTGTTGCACATTCCCCATGACTATTTGTCTTTAGGACTAAATGGCAAGAAAATAAAGAAATAGCAATAGGAAATAGCCCTATCCTCTTTGTGGTTCAATGCCTTTGGAAATATAAAGATTCCTTCCTCTTATCATTTTAGATGCTAGAACATATACTGTTTCACTCTTCCTGCCACTGGATTTCAAGTTCAAAAATGTAGCTTGAAGGAATAAGATTGAGACTTTAAAAAAAAAAAAAAAAAAAAGCTAAAGGATTTTGTCCACTTTTAAAGTTTCATGGCAGCCTTCTTTTATACTTCTTGAACCAGAAAAAAAAAAAAAAAAAGTATTTCATTTGAAAACCTCTGTCTGTGCTCAGTGTGCAGCTTAAGGATCTGTATTGCCGTTGTGTCTAGGTTAGAAGACATGGGAAAGGAAAAAAAGGCTCCTGTACTTCACCATGGGTCATGCATTGTCTGAGTTTCAGCTTTCTTCTCAACCTGCCTACTGCAATTTAATTCTGAGAGTTCCCAGATAGCTGCTGCATGTATTTCTTCAGGATTTTTAGTTGTGTTCAGTGACAGAGCAAGGTAAAGTATGATTACCTCATTATAACCAGAACTTGAAATCTGCTTTATTTTTCTCAAATGTACTCACTCAATTTATATTCATTATGTGATTTTTAAGAAAAATAGTAGATATTATTATATTCTAGCTCAAATTCCCTTTTTTTTTTTAACCTTTTTAATTCTCACTAAGAATAAAGGGAGTACAAGGAAACAACACAGGTATCAGTTTCATATTTCCAAGTCCCCTTCCTCTGAACATCATGGCAACTATGTTAGTAAAACAAAAATCCCAAAGATAATATCAAAGATAGTATCAAAATTAGATGAAAATGTACTCCAACCACCCTCACAATTGGAAATTTGGCCAAATTATAAATAGCAGAAGAGCTGTATGTTATCACCTATGTAAAGGAGGAAAATTCAGAAAGACAAAATGACTTCTGATGCTCTGATGAGGTAGAAACTCCCAAAATTGTCATGAGGTACTAACTAGGAAGTTCTGTACTTTCATCTGTCAACCACCAAATCTGGTTCTCTTAATTACTGTTTTCTCCTCAAAGCAACCAATACTCCTGGAAATTATGTTGGAATCCTTTCTGAGAGCAGCACATGTATCAGATGAGTCTACCGGGCCTCTTAACACAGAAAAAGAAGCTGCCACTATGTGCACTTTTGTTAGCAGGACTTAGGCAGCAATTCAACTCCTAATGGTCAATGGGTAATCGACGACAACAGCCACAAAAAACTGCAACACATCACGTGTGTTAAAATCAATGAATTCAATGATACAGAGAGACAACAACACATTGATCAATTTTTAAGGAATCTATTAAAAGGATATCAACTCATTTTGAAAACTAACCATCTTATAGGGAAAAATTAACTATTTAACTTGCATTTTTTTTCACAAGGTAACTAAATTATACACAATGAAGGAAACTTTTTTCTAAAGGAACATCAAATATTAAAGAAGAGTATTAGAATACCATAAATTACATACTGTGAATAAACTGATCAGGTGATTAATATTAGAAACTAGAAACATCAAGAAAGTGGAGATAGAGGCTAGCACTTTCTTCATGAGAATACCCAGATTTACCTGTGAAATATTCTTGCAACTGTATTTAAAGCAAATTCTTAGAATTACTAACAATTTATAGCAAATAAAGAGTATAAAATTACATTAACATAAATGCAATCAGCAAAATGTAGACTGTGAGGAACTCTACAAGGAAAAAGGACTCAAGTTTCTTCTACAAATAAACTACAAAGACAATGAGGAAAGATAAAAATTGAATCCTCAATTTAAAAAAAAAATTTACACTTATTAACAGATTATAATACATAAGACATCAACTGTGTTTTGGATTGCAATTTAACTAGTTAAAATGTATTATGAAACATAAACATAGTAAGTCATATGATATTTGGAATCAACCTCAAAGCCATCCAACAATACATAAGGTAAGGATGTGGTGGTGGCTATACAGATGAAATAAAGTTGAACATGAATTAAAGGTTGTTGAAATTAGTGAGGAGTACATGGGCACTGACAGTATTATTGATTCTCTTTATATATATGTAGTTTTCTGTGAACAGTTTTTTAAAAAGAAAGTTCAACATGTGAGGGTAATTCCTGATGCAATTAACCAGAATTAAACCCAAAGTAATGTGGACCCAGATATGTCTATAACTGAAAATTCTCTTTACAAGTTTTTTTAATCTAGTATGATATTAACTCTTGTCATTCATTTCTGTACTACAAAATACATAACCTAATCTAAGATTACTGATTCTCAGTAAATTTTAGGTGTAAGATCTTTAATGAGTGTCAAGGTTTTCTTGACAATAAAGAAAAATTATAATCATTCACTAGTATGCTAAAGACTCAGAGAAAATGAGAGACCTCATAAAAAAGCTTATTTACATTTATTATATGTGAATGCAAACTTCCTTCATTTAAATACAGCATCACTTTATAATAGCATTTTAAGTTCACAGTTCTAATCAGAATCATTTAAACCTGGTATCTTCATCATTCAGGTATGAGTAAATGCAATCATAACTGAATAAGAATAAACATACCTATTTCTTAAATGCATATCTTAATTAATTGCTGTCTCTTTCCAGGTTTCTCTCATTTTAAAAGGCAATAGTCCATAAAAGAATCCATATGCAAACTCTCCCTCTGTCACTCATAGAACAACTTATTACTCAGTTTCACCATACTTTAAGCAGTGGCTTTGTTGGCAAAAACTGCAGGACTCTATTGACCAGAGCTCTGGAAGCAAAAGCAAGCATACATTCCATAGCAGTTTAAGTTTTTTCTATTTGGTTGCGTTTACACAGAAATACATTTTACTCACTGACAAGTTTAAATAAAATACCTAGTTTCAATGACCAATGTATCTAATGCTAAAGTGAACTGGAAAGCTTAAATTCCTTATTTCCTGACTACACGCAACACAATTCACTGAAGACCATTTGTTGAAGGCCTGTATCTGATATCATTTCCCTTATTACTTATATCTATTCATATATATTTTGCATTTTTCTCTATGCTGATTTTTAAAACACACTGGCTCTCTCATTAAGAAGTACAAAAGCACTTGAGTTTTCTATATCTGAAAATAAAAGATATTATTAGTTAGCAGCCTATTCAACAACTTTAAGGTCCTGAAAACCTTATGTTCTCAAATTTTTGTGATTGGCCAAGTTTAGTTGTGACTAACAAGAATTCTATTTTTGTTTTATTTTGCTTTGTGTCTAAAGTCAGGAATCAAACATTGCCTAAATTAACCCAAGCTGACTTGAAATATTGCTGCTGATTTCATCTACTTATGTCATCTCATTGTACATTACTTCTGCCTCTTGTTAATATTTAACTTATTTGTCTCTTCATCCCTACCCTGAAGTGGTACCCAGATTTCATTCTGTGATTTTTCCCCTTTTCAAATTATAAACTCTAGAGAATTCTCAAAGTACTTAATGCCGGAGTCCAGCTCCCACAGCCAGGGAATCAGCCTGAAGGGCTGAGCGGTGTTGTGGGAGATGATGTAGCCTTTGACTCAAAGTACGGGACTACATGTTTATTTCAAGCTTCAGGTTTTCTTTTATACTTTGATAAAAGCATTAGGTCAGGGTTTGATATTTTTAGTTTCCCCTACCCAGATTTACTGTTTCCAGAAATGATTGTTGCCCTACAAACAGAGTTCCTGCTTCAGCAATTCTCTCAGAATCGGCTTTACTATCTATTATGTACTTCCTCTTATGTGCCCTATACTTAACTTGCGATTACATTGTAACTCATGCTACATTCCTCAGTTCATTTTTTATCTTTCTAAAATCCTGTTTGCCCCTAGCATCTTAAGATCACTATCTCCTAAAAAGGCTTCTAGCTATTCTTAACTATTCCTAAACCCTAAGCTCAGCAAACTTCTTTTGCCATAAACATTCCCCTCAAAAACAGGTCTCAGATAACAATCCTTCCCATGGCCTCAAGCTGCGGCCTACATGCTCATCCTGGAACATTTTTTGTAAAGATCCTTGAACAAATGTCAGTGGTTAACTTTATGGATTATTTTCTGGGCACAACTGTAGAAGGCTTTGTGCTTTCTCATGCTCCTCTCAAGAACAATAAGCAATAAGCACCTTAACATTCTTTCCAGCCAACTCAACAGAAGAAAGGAAGAAACAAGTCAGAATCACAAGAGCTAACCCCTTCATCCTGGGACTGTGCCTGCGAGATGAGGAGAGGGGGGTGGGGCCATGCCTCCATTTTGTCAGTAGTGCCTAATGTGGCTCCCAACATCTTCCCCTTTCTTATTTTTTAGAGCCTAAGTATGAAACTCAGTAGATAAAGCAGAAACACTTCAGTTGAGTATTATGAAAAGGCATGGGGCTAATACACAAATCACAACAGGCATAAGCACATGGCCGCATTAATCATTATTGTAAAAAAGGATCCATAGGAAAGATACCCCTCCAGATTTTTTAAAAAGAGAATTAGAAAGCCAATTTTCTAAAACATAGGGACTGCATTCTTTTTGATATGAGAAACCTAAGGTGATATCAGTCATGTCCGACTCTTCGCAACCCCAAGGATTGTAGTCTGCAGGCTTTTCTATCCATGGAATTCTCTGGGCAACAATATTGGAGTGAGTAGCCATTTCCTTCTCCAGGGGTTCTTTCCAACCCATGGATGGAACACGTGTCTGCTGCTTGGCAGGAAGATTCTCTACTGTCTAAGCCACCAGGGAAGTCTCAAAGTGAAAGTGAAGTCACTCAGTCGTGTTAAACTCTTTGCAACCCCATGGACTGTAGCCCGGCCAGGTTCCTCTGTCCATGGAATTTTCCAGGCAAGACTACTGGAGTGGCTTGCCATTTCCTCCTCCAGAGGAATCTTCCCGACCCAGGGATCCAATCTGGGTTTCCCATGTTGCAGGCAGATGCTTTACCATCTGAGCCACCAGGGAAGCCATGGTGATATTAACTGTACTTTTAGAATTATTTTCAATTCAAGGAGACAGATAATGTCTCCATTCCATCACATATCTATGTCACGATGTTACAAGATTACTTAGGTTCTACAGGGTAGTAGACAGACAAATGGCCATGTGACTACAAGGTCTACGTTTGACAGCAAATCCCTCTATCTAAGTAAATATAACAATCCTATGTGTTGATCTCATCAGGCTCATCATTTTCCATTTTCCTCACTCAGTTGTCCACCTGTTTTTCAATGATTTTAACTAAGTTAACCTTGTTATTCTTTTCCTGTGGAAGGGTCACTGATATTTTACTTTCACTCAACCTCAATTTTCCTGCTTTAAAATGAACCTAGTGAGTACTCACAGTAACTGTTTTACTTCCCTATTTCTTTGCTTCAATTTAAAAGTAAACTAAATGTAACATACTTGAAATAGCGAACATTAAATCTTACCTTTCCCATTGAACTTTAATTCAAATTTAATCATAAATTGAAAAACTAGAATAAGTGGGGTCAGAAGACAATAGACTTAACAGCAGATTCATGATCTTATCTATCAGTGATTTATAATTACTAAAAGTCAACCTTTACATTGCAGAATCACAAGTATTAGATTCTAAAATTATCTTCTAAATTTATTCAACAGGTTGCTTGTTCACAGAATCAATGCTATATATTGTTTTAACATAAATGGTATAGGGTGAGTATTACAGCAGTTTTCAGAAACTTCAGATTTTTGCAAGCTGATTAACAAGCCAGTGGCAAATCAAATGTAATTTTTTCTTCCCTCTGAAATCTTATTCAGTTCAGTTCAGGCACTCAGTCGTGTCCGACTCTTTGAGACCCCATGAACTGCAGCACGCCAGGCCTCCCTGTCCATCACCAACTCCCGGAGTTCAACCAAACTCATGTCCATCGAGTCAGCAATGCCATCCAGCCATCTCCTCCTCTGTCGTCCCCTTCTCCTCCTGCCCTCAATCCATCCCAGCATCAGAGTCTTTTCCAATGAGTCAACACTTCGCATGAGGTGGCCAAAGTACTGGAGTTTCAGCTTTAGCATCAGTCCTTCCAAAGAACACCCAGGACTGATCTCCTTCAGAATGGACTGGATGGATCTCCTTGCAGTCCAAGGGACTCTCAAGAGTCTTCTCCAACACCACAGTTTAAATGCATCAATTCTTCGGTGCTCAGCTTTCTTCATAGTCCAACTCTCACATCCATACATGACCACTGGAAAAACCATAGCCTTGACTAGACAGACCTTTGTTGGCAAAGTAATGTCTCTGCTTTTTGGTCATAACTTTCCTTCCAAGGAGTAAGCGTCTTTTAATTTCATGGCTGCAATCACCATCTTAAAAACAAAATAAAAAAGCAAGGGCAACTCCCCTAAAGCAGGGTATCTTTGCTTCTCCCATTATTAAGATATAGGCCTATAAATCATTCTATTGACTATGAGTATTAGTCTTACTAAGATACTAAGACTAATAAATATCGTGATAGTTAAGAAAAAAACTAAATGATCAGGCAGCATCATAATGCTTAATGACATTTTTTAGATTCATGCTGCTGATGTACCACTTGGCTCTTTCCACAAAGATTTCTTGAATACATTCCACTTACCAGCCACTAAAATATATGCTGAGTGTGAAATTATGTCTAAAATATAATTTTTTGGTTTTAGGGATCTCAGAAACCAATGAAGAAAACATAAACACACAGATAATACTAAGAAACTTGACAGCTGTAATTAGCTTCAAGCAAAAGTGTATTAAAGGACAAGGACCTTTTTTTTAACCAAAATTTTATTTTTGGAAAATAAATGTTACAAAATACATAATGAGAAAATTAAGTTGTAAAAGTGTTACACAATAAGCTTTCAATAAGGAAATCTGAAAATAAATGGGAGAGAAATTTATCAACATACTTGCTATAATTGTATCTGTGTATCTGCACTAAATATGTATTCCTGCTTGAAATACTTCTTTCAGTGGAGGCATCTGTATTTTTTAAAATGTATTTGCATTTATTTTGTATTTAACAAAATTGGAACTCATGAAAAATTTATAGGGGCTGAAATGTGTGATAAAGAAGTAAGTCACACAGGTTACAGTTTCTGCAGCATGGTTTAAAAAATTGTAAGCCCAAATTTCTAAGATACTAGTCACAGCATTAATGAAACTCAAACACACACACACACACACACACACACACACACACACACACACAGTGATAGATGATCAGGAAATTGGTTTTATTTGGTGATCACATAAATAGAAAGGACATAGAATTATTGTTCTATGACTTAATGGTTCAGTTTCATTTATGAAAGTGATGCTGCTCAAGGCAAAAATAAAGAAATGCTGAATTATTGGGAAAAGCTTGGCAGACATGACATTCAAGGTATCAACTGAAGATTCAAATGATGATTTTGCAGGGAGAAATAAGTGTAAAGCAGTGGAACTTAGAAGAGATAGATAGTCTAAAGGCACCATTTGAGAGTGTGTGTGTGTGTATACATATGTGTGTTTTATGTTCTGTGTACAGTATTTCAATCATGCTTACATAATATGTTCCCAGAAAGAATGTGGAGAGACTATAAACAGGGATTCAGAAAAAGTGTGAGGGACACTATATTGCAATGAAAGAAGTCAGAAAAGATTGATACAAGATGGGAAGAAATATCCAGAAATGCTAGAAGAAGAGATGACAGAGTTTGATAGAAGATGTGTCAAAAAGACCAAAAGGTATAAAATCTTTAAGCCGAGAAAGTCATTTTTATGAGCACAATGGTAAATTAAAGGCAGGTATTTGATACTGAAATGACCAGTACAGTGTCAGAAGGATGTTAATGGCTGCATCTCTATAGAAAGTTCGTGCAGTTCAGAAAGAACTAGTTGTAAGGAGATAAGTGTGCACATACTTACAAACTTCCTCCACCTCAAGAGTGCTGTGTAGCATCAGAGGGATACTGAACCCCAAATATATATCTGGAAATCTGATATACAAAGAATTAGAAGAATTCTCAATGGTATGTCTTTCACAGCTGTGACTCAATGATTTTCATAATGTTATGATGCTCCTAATTTTTACCATTAGCACCCTCAAGCAAAAAGCATGCCATTGGACAACTGCTTGCTGATGAGGCATGGCTTCTTCCAAACAAAGCATGATGCTTTTAAAGGACCAAGACAGAAGAGAGTAATTTGTCCAAACTAAAACTGGTTCACAGAAAACATGGCCTCCAGCACAGTATCTTCACCAAACAGTGAGAATAAATTATATGAGCAGGAAATTCATCTAAATGACTTCCTAGGGCTCTGGCTACCTGCCAATTTGCTCTGACTGTTAGATAATTGAACTGGCTCTCAAAGTTTACATCAACCATACTTTCCTCTCAGGATTTTGGACAATGAAGTTAATGGAAACCAATTGGAGAGTGTTTTAGAAAAATATATGGCTTTCTAGCAAAAACTAGGCTCAGTTTGATCTTTTTTCTTTTTCTCCCTCAATGGAAAGAAAATTATCTTGCCTATAAAATATAAGAATATAATTCTTATAAGAATTCTTATAAGAAGATACCTTATATTCTTATGAGAATAAAATAATAATTTAAGAAGCAAAACTTTCTCTAAAATATATAAGAGATCACTAAAATATATATGAGCTACTGGCTGCCTATCTTAGCCACAGCAATCAGAGAAGAAAAAAAAAAAAAAGATACCCAAATTGGAAAAGAAGTAAAACTGGCACTCTTAACAGATGACATGATATTATACATAGAAAATTTTAAAGATGCTACCAGAAAATTCATAAGGCTCATCAACGAGTTCAGTAAAGTTTCAGGATACAAAATAAATACAGAGAAATCTGTTGCATTCCTATACACTAACAATAAAAGATATCAATCATATTTTAAGATGCATGAAATCTGAGGTGAAAATATTGAAAGATAAAATATAATTAATTATCAGAGCAAAATAAGAGAGTGAAATCATTTGTGGAGCTTAAAAGTGATAAAATTTGCATTAGAAAAAGTATAGAACCAACACTTAAAAAATATAATCGGTTGTGTTGAAGATCTTATTAATATATACCTCCAGAAAAGACATAAAAACCATTACTAGAATAGATATAGATAATAGAACATATGGATCTCAAATACAGATAATCACTTATGTCTGACTGTTTTGTGACTCCATAGACTGTAGCCCACCAGGCTTCTCTGTCCATGGGATTTCCTGGGCAAGAATACTGGAGTGGGTTGCCATTTCCTCCTCCAGAGATCTTCCCGATCCATGGATTAAACCCACATCTGATTTTAGGCAATTTTGTTTTTTATCACTTAGCCACCAGATACTAAATAGTTTATTTAAGTTTCTAATTACAGCAATATTTTTGACATGTCTTAATCAAATGAAGATAGACACATAAATAGATGAAAACAAAAAGATTACGAAAGTCAATTTAAAAAGAAATGTTAGATGGTTAATTCTAGAACTCAGTTCAGTTGCTCAGTCATGTCTGACTCTTTGAGACCCCATGGAATGAAGTATGCCATGCTTCCCTATCCATCACCAACTCCCAGAGTTTGCTCAAACTCATGTCCATAGAGTCAGTGATGCCATCCAACCATCTCATCCTCTGTCATCCCCTTTTCCTCCTCCCTTAAATCTTTCCCAGAATCAGGGTCTTTTCCAGTGAGTCAATTCTTTACATCAGGTGGCCAAAGTATTGGAGTTTCAGCTTCAGCATCAGTCCTTCCAATGAATATTCAGGACTGGTCTCCTTTAGAATGGACTGGCTGGATCTCCTTGCAGTCCAAGGGACTCTCAAGAGTCTTCTCCAACACCACAGTTCAAAAAGCATCAGTTCTTCAGCACTCAGCTTCTTTATAGTCCAACTCTCTCATCCATACATGACTACTGCAAAAACCATAGCTTTGACTAGACAGACCTCTGTTGGCAAAGTTATGTCTCTGCTTTTTAATATGATGTATAGATTGGTCCTAGCTTTTCTTCCAAGGAGCAAGTGTCTTTTCATTTCATGGCTGCAGTCACCATCTGCAGTGATTTTGCAGCCCAAGAAAATAAAGTCTGTCACTGTTTCCACTGTTTCCCTATCTCTTTGCCATGAAGTGAATATGATCTTAGTTTTCTGAATGTTGAGCTTTAAGCCAACTTTTTCACTCTCCTCTTTTACTTTCATCAAGAGGCTCTTTAATTCTTCTCTTTCTGCCGTAAGGGTGGTGTCATCCGTGTATCTGAGGTTATTGATATTTCTCCTGGCAATCTTGATTCCAGCTTGTGCTTCATCCTCTTGAACTAGTGAAGTAAATTTTGTGTCTTTGGTAACTAGCTGCTGCTGCTGCTAAGTCACTTCAGTCGTGTCCGACTCTGTGTGACCCCATAGATGGCAGCCACCAGGCTCCCCCATCCCTGGGATTCTCCAAGCAAGAACACTGGAGTGGGTTACCATTTCCTTCTTCAATGCAGGAAAGTGAAAAGTGAAAGTGAAGTTGCTCAGTCGTGTTCGACTCTTAGTGACCCCATGGACTGCAGCCTACCAGGCTCCTCCATCCATGGGATTTTCCAGGCAAGAGTACTGGAGTGGGGTGCCACCTAGCTAGTAAATTGAAAAACCTACATTCTAAGTAATTATTTAAAGAAAACCCATAAGTTAACATTTATAAATTTGTCTATAGTCAGCAACTGTAGGCTTCACAGGTGGCACTATTGGTAATGAAACTGCCTGCTGATGCAGGAGATGTAAGAGACGTAGGTTTGATCCCTGAGTTGGGAAGATCCCCTGGAGGAGAGAGTGGCAGCCCACTCTAGCATTCTTGCCAGGAGAATCTCATTGACAGAGGAACATGGTGGGCTACAGTCCACAGGGTCACACAGAGTCAGACATGACTGAAGCAACTTACCATGCATGCATGCAGCAACCGTACTTCAAAAAGCAAGAAGAGCTTTAGAGGATAAAGAATGGTTTGTTCTCTCTTCATGTTATGTACAGAGGAACCAAAAGTTATTTAACACTTAACTAATGAAGTGTAATCTTCATTTATTTTTTCAAACATTATAGGCAACAAACCTTTTCACTTCTCTGGGCAAGGCTAAGGCATGCTGTTGCTGAGGTTAGGTTAAAAGGAAGAAAAGTACTTCGTAAAACTGTCCTGGGCCTAAGCTCATAAGAGATCTACCCTAAATGAGGAGTAGGAGCATGGAAAAGGCCCAACTGGGACAACAAGCAGGCAAGCAAGCATCGACTAGTAAGACACAGCAGTGTGCCTTTGGGGGAGAGGCGGTAGGATGGCAGGAGACCCTTTCTGAGGGGCAACATACAGGGAAGGTCTAAAGCTGCAAGTATGCTCATCCTGTAACTAATTTTATCAATAGACTAGATAAAGATGTGTCCAGTGATTTAGGAGAACTATGGGAATATGATATTCAGATTGCCCTGAAAAGTAAACCTGGGGTCTGTAAATCATAGTAACTTTGAGGGAAAAACAGATACTACATACTTTACATTGCATCCTTTTCTTTTTTTTTTTTTTGCTTGGCAAGTTAAACATCAACATGACTGAGTTGGATTTTTCTAAGAGAGTTTCCATTGGCTTTAAAACCAGTGAGGTGAACTTTCATTATATAACAACAGTTTCAGATGTAATTTAGCTTAATTTTATTCTCATTTCCATTTTGCTGTGGGTTGTCCCACTGTATCTAAGAGTTTCTGTTAATTGAATGGAAATCTAGAATTGACAAGTTTTGCGAGTGATACTGAGATGACATTAACAAAAATAAAAATTAATTAAAAACATTTGATTTTGCCATGTGCTGTTAGCTCACAAAAGAGCTCCTGTTGACTTCATTGTAGGCTTTTCACAAAGCTGACTTCACACAACTGCTTTTACTCAGACTGAAGTTATGCTTCCAATCTGATCCCAATGTGCCACAGCTTCTACTGCCCCCACTGTCCTCTAATGTCCTTTCAAAGCTAATAAAGTTTTCAAAGCTTTGCTTTCTTTTCTGAAGGTGACTTCTTCAATGCTGGCCTATATGAATTCTTCATGATTACAAAAACGTCATTAAAAAGTCATCTTTTGAAGCTGGCAGATGTCTATTTCTTCTACCTCCAAAACACAAAATAGAATAGCTACATACTTAAGTTCATGTGAACATAAAAGATTATATTAAACTATTTCTGTATGCTTTGCTACGTATCAAAATTTACCTTTGGGAAGAAAATTTTATCAAGTGTGCTTTCAGTTTTCTATTCTTATATTTGCCACTCATAATCTGAGAATAATTATTAGAAGTCATTACTCAAAATCTATCCATCATGAAATATGATCTTTAATTCAAAAGCAGATTTTGCATCTTAATCAATGAATATACTTTTTCTAGAGATGTTCTGATTCAGTAAGTCTGGAAATTTGGAATAAGTACTTCAAAAATTGTGGGCCTCCAGAAAAGCAATGAAAGACCTGGGAAAGTTGGCAGCATCCATTTTTCATAATTGAAAGTAAACAAAAGCTTGCAGAAATCAATTTATTCAATAAAAATAGGGTTGAATCCTGGGGAAACATTGAGTTTTGTCACAGTTTCACCTACTGTAGTTCTATTCTTCATTCTCTAGCTCTGTGGCAGCCTTGAAAAGTAACAACTTGTTTTCCTAGCTCTGGAGAGAGAAGACAGGAACTTGAGCTCTCTCAAACATATATTGACAAAGAGAGTTCTTTTTGACCCACCTGATGGTTTCTTGGAAGAATCCACTCAAAAGACATTTTTTTCTTAAGGTTTATCATTTTTATACCTGATAGAAATTGCCCAGTGTTGAAAGCTTCTCCACAAAGAGCACTTAACACATATTGTGACATCACAGATTCCTGATGTGAAGGTAAAAGTTGGGGCAAAAGAAAGAGTAATCAAAAGAAGCTAAGCATTGCGATGCCCATAAAAGGGCTTGGAAACTAACACATTTCTAGAAATCACTGTGGACAAACACATGCTTTGGGCTATATACATGCTCACAAAAGACCTGGAAAGGTCTTAAGCTTACACCTCTGACTTTTAGTTTCTGTGAAATCAGGAAGTAAAGACAACAGCAGAGAGTTAAAGTGGCAAGCTGATTATTAAAAGCATGCCTTCAACTCAGTCCCACAACAGAGATAGAGAGATTTTACTGTTCCAGGTGTCAAGGAAACATCTGTTCAATCATTAATGATCATGAAATTAACCAAGCATAGCTGTTAGTGGCCACACATATCAAAGACACAGATTTTACTAAATTAGTTAAGAGAAATTACCTACCAAACAAACTACAACAGTTACAACAAAAATAGCAACCCTGGAGAGCCCTGGAGAAAGGAGGATATCTAAGTTAAAGAGTTTACATTTACTGGACATTATTTGAAATGTCCACTTGTCACTCAATACATATATCATGAAAATAAGGAAGTATAATCCATACATAAGAGAAAAATGTACTGAATACAAAATGTCCAGGAGGAAGCCCAAAAGATAGACTTATAAATAAAAGACTTTAAACCACATTTTTAAAGTATTCAAACTACTAAGGGATTGGTTTATTTAAATATGTTTAAAGAGCTTAAGGGTATAATCTCTATAAAAAATAAAATATGATGCAAAAGTCATCCAAACAAATCACAGATTTGAAAATTATGATAATTGAAAAAAATCCACTAATGAGGCTCAGCAACAGATGTGAACAACTAAAGAAAGAATCAGTGAACCTGAAGACAGGTCAATAGACATTATCCAGTTTGAGAAAAAAAAAAAAAACAGGAAAAAAGAAAGAATTATCAAAGCTAATATGGGATTTAAAATGCAAAATTACAATTCAAAAAGCTGCAGTAATCAAGACACTATGGTACTGGTTTGATTCTACTCCAATATTAGAACAGAATTTTAGCTCAGAAAATCATCATATTTAGAAATCAATTAATTAGAGATAAATTTAAATATAAAAATAATCCAAGGAAGAAGATTCATTCAATGAAGACCTTACCACTCACCAATCAGAACTCATTTATAATTATTAGTATCAATGAAAGATGTGCTAAAGGCTGAAAAATCTGTATCACAGGAAAATCCATCAAAGTATACAATTCTACTCCTAGGTTACCTTTCCTAGGCTACAACATACAAATATTTCAAGGAATTGTATAGTATAAAAACTTATTCATGTTATTAACAGAGAAACCAATTATCAATACACTGGCATTATTTTACACACAAGGTAAGCATCACACAAAACGTTCAGAATATCTAAACTTTACATCACAATGATAAATTGCTCTACTAAAGTTTATAGAATTTCTCCCTCCTCTGAAGTTAGGAAACTGAAGTTTCTAAATCTTTCACAGCTGTTCTGTTCTTAACAGCATTAACATTCTCAGAGATTAGTAATAAGCTGAATATAAGGCTCCTAGGTAGTCAGTGGTATAAAAGTAGATGCTACTAATACAACTGAATTTATGAGGACACTACTGCAGGTGATGTGAAAAAATATATATGCATTACATGCAGATCAGACAATAATTTGTAATGGATAATTCTTATATGCTCATATTTCTGCATAGCAAGCATTTCAGCATTTTGAAAGGTAATTACATTTGTCATATTATTCACTATGCAGTGAAGCCTGCATGTAAACATCTGTTCTAAAAACTGAAAGCTTTGGTTATTGAGATATTTTAATGAATTTTTATCTTCAAGAACAAAAACCTAGAACTGAATCCTATATAAAATGTGTCAGAAAGCAGGTCCCTCGTGCATGTTTTGACATAGATTTCCCAGCATATAGGAATGTTTTATTAATGCACTGCCCCTATGTTAACAAATGGACATTTATAAATATCATAATGACCTTACTCAGCTTTGTGTTCTTTAATTAATCCAGTATTAATTCACCCAGCTGATCTATATCTTCAGTATTATAACTTTGCTAATACTGACAACTAAAATAATTTTATGGTAAAATTCAATTTTTTTCATGTACAATAGTTTCTACACCATGGCAGTCTCTAAAAAGAAATAGCTAAATGCCCTTGAATATCTGTCTTGTTTTGTATTCAAAATTTAAATATACAAGTAAGCTGGAAAATATATATTATGCAAAATTCAAAGATTCTGCAGAATAGTAGCCTGAAACTTGTCATAGACTCTGTTGTTTACATTAAACACTGGTTGTCTGATCTGTTACTTGGTAGAATTACGATATGCTTTATAAACCATTAACATATCTTCTGTTTCTGAATTTACAGTGGAAATACAAATGTATTGTGGCAAACAACAATTTCAAAAAAAAAAAAAAAAGACCTTAGTGTTTGGCAACCTAGATTGGAGATGTTAAAAATATTATATGAAGGTAGTTTGGGGCATATCAACTGTACAACTTAAAATCCGTGAAACTATCTGATGAAGTTGAGAAATTTGCACCCTTTCTCTACTTTAGAGTTGAGTTAATTGATGGAATAGGGAGTAGATATTTTCATTTTTTCATAATGGAAAAACTAAAATTCCCAGATAAATTCATAATACAATGAGCCCCCTCACTTTCTTGGTAAGTTTTAAATGATTTCAGAATTGAATAGCTTTAAGAATTACAACAACTTGGAGAATATCAGTGGCAGAGTCACAGGATCCTTACCATTCATCAAAAGTTCATCTCCTAAACCTCGCAGAAAGTCACCTACAAAAATTAGTTTTAATGCAGCTTGGTTGCAAAAACACTGATGTTATGAACAGAATAAGTCAATATTTAAGAATATCTGAATCATATATTTTCAATTTTTCAATCCATATTTTTTCGACTCTCAAAATGTTATGTTGAGTTCCAAAGGCACAATAAAATTACATTTATTGTTTGGATAACTTCTTAAAGAAGGTCTTTCTTCTGTCAACTTCAAACCTCCCATTACCAGGAACAGAGCAAAATAAAGACTTTCTGAATTCCCAAGTGTCAATGGGAAGTTGACCATGATTAAAAAAAAAAAAAAAAAAAAAAGTTCTGAGAGCTAGCCTCATAACAACCTATTACCATTCTGCTTTGAGGAAAGCTTTAGAAAGAAAACACTCTAGTTCTGTTTTTCTCCATGTTCTTCTTACCTTATGGAAAAAGTAAGCAGAAGTAAGAGCTTCAAGTATGAGCCCTCTCTAAAAATCTCACATGCAAAGAGAATTCTAGAATTTGACCTACTGCTCCCCGCAACCTGCAAGGAGACTTTGCTTTTTATTTTTCACTCAGATTTTATTTCCCCAATGATCCTACTACTACAATTATAATATAATTTTAATCATTTTCCTGCTTCATAAATATTTTTGCCACCATCAGTCCTAACAGAGCAGATTCCAGTACATTCTCATGTACTTGGAAACTATTTAGAGTTGTTCCACATAGACTGTTTAAAAAGTTTCTACTTAGCATCAACTTGTATAATCCAAGAAAAAACAATAAAGATATTTGCCCTTTTAAACTGATTATGAATATTGGTTTTAACATCCTCAGCTCTCATTGCAATTATTCTCTCCACAAAGCTCACCATCTTATTTTTTTGGACACATTTCTTCAGTTGCTGCAATAATATAATTCAGTTATAATTCACTAGCAGTAAATGGCTTTTATTATTTGCCTATTCAGAAAACTGGTTACAGATTCATTTTTTTTTTAATGTAAAGAAATTCTTCCATAATGAGATACTTCACTTTAAATGTCCTAATTTTTCTTTTTCTTCTTGTGAGCTGGGAATACTGTGTTGAATCCTTATTTTGATAATGTAGATGCACATTTTATTTTTTTTAAGACTACTAGAAAAGGCAGAGGAACCAGAGATCAAATTGCCAACATCCGCTGGATCATAGAAAAAGCAAGAGAGTTCCAGAAAAACATCTATTTCTGCTTTATTGACTATGCCAAACCTTTGACTGTGTGGATCACAATAACTTGTGGAAAATTCTTCAAGAGATGGGAATACCAGACCACCTGATCTGCCTCTTGAGAAATTTGTATGCAGGTCAGGAAGCAATAGTTAGAACTGGACATGGAACAACAGACTGGTTCCAAATAGGAAAAGGAGTTCGTCAAGGCTGTATATTGTCACCCTGTTTATTTAACTTATATGCAGAATACATCATGAGAAACGCTGGGCTGGAAGAAACACAAGCTGGAATCAAGATTGCCGGGAGAAATATCAATAACCTCAGATATGCAGATAACACCACCCTTATGGCAGAAAGTAAAGAGGAACTAAAAAGCCTCTTGATGAAAGTGAAAGTGGAGAGTGAAAAAGTTGGCTTAAAGCTCAACATTCAGAAAACAAAGATCATGGCATCCGGTCCCATCACTTCATGGGAAATAGATGGGGAAACAATGGAAACAGTGTCAGACTTTATTTTTCTGGGCTCCAAAATCACTGCAGATTGTGACTGCAGCCATGAAATTAAAAGACACTTACTCCTTGGAAGGAAAGTTATGACCAACCTAGATAGCATATTCAAAAGCAGAGACATTACTTTGCCAACAAAGGTTTGTCTAGTCAAGGCTATGGTTTTTCCTGTGTTCATGTATGGATGTGGGAGTTGGACTGTGAAGAAGGCTGAGCGCTGAAGAATTGATGCTTTTGAACTGTGGTGTTGGAGAAGACTCTTGAGAGTCCCTTGGACTGCAAGGAGATCCAACTAGTCCATTCTGAAGGAGATCAGCCCTGGGATTTCTTTGGAAGGAATGATGCGAAAGCTGAACCTCCAGTACTTTGGCCACCTCATGCGAAGAGTTGACTCATTGGAAAAGACTCTGATGCTGGGAGGGACTGGGGGCAGGAGGAGAAGGGGACAACGGAGGATGAGATGGCTGGATGGCATCACTGACTCGATGGACATGAGTCTGAGTGAACTCTGGGAGTTGGTGATGGACAGGGAAGCCTGGCATGCTGCAATTCATGGGGTCGCAAAGAGTCGGACATGACTGAGCAACTGATCTGATCTGATAGTGTCATTGCAAAATATAGTGAGTTGTGTGCTCTCTGATAGAACAGAGTAACTGTCATTCAACTGTACTTTGAAAGTAGAACATTCAAAGTACACTTTTTTCTTGTTATCACATGATAAGTTTGTATAAGTAATAAAGAAAAACCAGAGTAGAGTGATAAATATGACACTCAAAATGCTGTGAGGTTATAACTGCTTCACTGCAATTTATAGTGTGCTAGCAAGGAAAACTCACAATGGAGTCTCTGTTATAACCATAAAACTCTGCTGCTGTAATAGGAAAGTAGTCACAGATGAACATCAGTGAATGAACATGGTTGTGTTCCAATTAAATTTTATTTATGGACAAAATTTGAGTTCCATATACTTTTCATAGCACATGAAATATTATTGCTTTAATTTTTAAACCGTTACTAATATTAAACTATTAAGTTCAGTTCAATTCAGTTCAGTCCCTCAGTCGTGTCTGACTCTTCGCATCCCATGAATTACAGCACACCAGGCCTCCCTGTCCATCACCAACTCTCGGACTTCACTCAAACTCATGTCCATTGAGTGGGTGATGCCATTCAGCCATCTCATACTCTGTCGTCCCCTTCTCCTTCTGCCCCCAATTCCTCCCAGCATCAACTCACTACTATACAAAACCAGGTACTGAGCCACATTTGCCTGGCAGAAAACTGTCAATCACTATCATTAAGTAACAGTAATGAAATTAAAAGACACTTACTCCTTGGAAGGAAAGTTATGGCCAACCTACATAGCATATTGAAAAGCAGAGACATTACTTTGCCAACAAAGGTCCATCTAGTCAATGCTATGGTTTTTCCAATAGTCATGTATGGATGTGAGAGTTGGATGGTGAAGAAAGCTGAGTGCCGAAGAATTGATGCTTTTGAACTGTGGTATTGGAGAAGACGCCTGAGAGTCCCTTGGACTGCAAGGAGATCCAACCAGTCCATCCTAAAGGAGATCAGCCCTGGGTGTTCATTGGAAGGACTGAAGTTGAAGCTGAAACTCAAATACTTTGGTCACCTCATGCGAAGAGTTGACTCATATGGAAAGACCCTAATGCTGGGAGGGTTTGGGGGCAGGAGGAGAAGGGGACTACAGAGGATGAGATGGTTGGATGACGTCACTGACTTGATGGACATGGGTTTGGGTAGACTCCGGGAGTTGGTGATGGACAGGGGTGCCTGGCGTGCTGCAATTCATGGGGTTGCGAAGAGTCAGACATGACTGAGTGACTAAATTGAACTGAATATTGTTTTGCTTACAAAGGGGTGAAGAATAAGAGAGAGAAGCCTTTTTGATCAGTATAGCTCTTAAAATTACACATTGAAGCTCTTAAGACCTCAAGAAACAGAGGCTAAGGTACAAATTTCAGAAATTTTACTGCTAAAATATTCTATGTAAATGACATGTAGTTATTGTATAGATATTCCAATTTTACTAAGACATATTGATATATAATGTTGTACAGGTTTAAGAAGGGAGGGCTTCCCTCACAGCTCAGTTGGTAAAGAATCTGTCTGCAATGTAGGAGACCCAGGTTTGAGTCCTGGGTTGGGATGATCCCCTGGAGAAAGAAATGGCAATCCACTCCAGTACTCTTGCCTGGAGAATCCATGGACAGAGGAGCCTGGCAGGCCACTGTTCATGGGGTCGCAAGAGTCGGACATGACTTAGTGACTAAACCACCACCATCACAGGTTTAAAGTGTACAGCATGATGATTTGATACATGTATCTACTGTGAAGTGATCATCACAATAATGTTAACACACCTTCAACTTATATTACAGTTTTTTTAAAAAAAATATGCTAAGAACATGTAAGATCTACTCTTTAGGTAGCTTTCAAGTATATAATACAATATAATTAACTATGGCTACCATGCTATATGTTAGAGCCCCAAAACATTATTCATCCTATAACTAAAAATTTGTGCCCTTTGACCAATATCTATTTCCTTCAACACTTAGGTCCTGGTAACCACCACTATATTATATTTTTCCAGGAGTTTGTTTGTTTTGTTTGGTTTGGTTTAGTTTAGTTTTAACATCTAAGAAATATTATACACTATATGACTTTCTGACTTTTCCACCCTCCGGGCCCACCCATGCAAATGGCAGGGTTTCATTTTTTATGGCTGAATGACAGAAATCCCATCATGTGTGTGATAGTATATATTTTCTTTGAACATTCACCTGTCAGTGGACACTCAGATGGTTCCCACATAGTTGGATATAGTGGATAATGTCACAGTGAACCTAAATTTGCAGATATTCCCTCAAAAAAGTGATTTTATTCCTTTAGAATATATATCCAGAAGAGAAATTGCTGGACCACATGGTATTTTATTTTTAATGTTTTGAGGAACCTCCATACTATAGTCCACAGTGGCCACACCAATTTACTCTCTCAACAAGAGTGTAATAGAGTTCCCTTTTCTCCATATCTTCACCAATACTTGCTATATCTCATATTATATATATAGTTATATAAATAGTTATAGTATATATATATATATATATATATATATATATATGATATCCATTCTAGTGGACATGAGGTGACATTTCATGTAGCTGTTTTCCATTTTCATGCCTGATTTGGAAAAATGCCCATTCAGACTGTTGGCCTGTTTTTTAAATTATGTTTTCTTTGATATTGAGCTACATGATTTGCTTATATATTTTTAGATATTAACTCCTGTGAAATATGGTTTGCAAAATTTTCTTCCATTCTATAGGCTTCCTGTTAATTTTATTGTTTCCTTTGACATTCAGAAGCTTTTTAATTTTATGTACAGTAGCATAAAAGAAAAAATACCTAGGAATAAATGTAATCAAGGAGGTGAAAGATCTGTGCACTGAAAGCTAACAGACGCTGATGAAAGAAACTATAGATACAAATAAATGGAAACACATCCCATGTTCACAGATTGGAAGGTTACTGTTAAAAATGTCCATACTATCCAAAGGCATTAATAGATTCAATGTCACCCCTATCAAAATTCCAATGGAACTTTTATAGGAATAGAAACACTATCCTAAAATTTATATGGAACCACAGAAGACCCAGATAGTCAAAGTAATGCTAGAGACAATTTTTAACATTATTTGTGTGTGGTGAGAACATTTAAAACATATTCTTTAGGTAACTGTCAAGTATATAAAACCTGACTTCAAGCTATAAGGCACATAGTAAAGCAGTATACTACCAAGATAAAAAGACACTGACCAATGGAACAGAATAGAAAGCCCAGAAATTAACCCACCACATATATAGCTGGTTAATACTTGACAAGGGAGACAAGAATATACAATAGGGCAAAGATAGTCTTTTCAAAATGGCAGGCATCATTCATCAAAAGATACAGTAAAAGCAAAACAGAAGGAGCTAATCAATACTAATTAATGAATAAAAAACACTTCCCAAAATCCAACCACAAAGGTGAGAACACTAATAAGACAATATTTCAACATAAATTAATTTTAATTAATTAAATAAGAAATGAAAGATATGACAAGATACTGAAATTCAGAAATTTAAAACATAGAATAGAAATATACAAAGTTGTGAAATCAGAGTAGATGGCACTCAGAAAAAAAATTAATCAGAAAAAAATTACCTCTGGGAAGAGAACACCATCAAAATATACCAAGGGGATCATTTTTAGTGAAGTACACAGAAATATTTTAGTGTCAGAAATCTCAATTGTGGTGATGATTATAGGAGTACATACAATTGTCAAAACTTTTTCAAGTACATACTTAATTGAGTGCATTTTATTACTGCCAAAAGCTGACTAAATCATTAAATAAAATACCTTTAATGACCTGGTCAAGAGAAAATTTAGAATCCAGCAATGATGTGAAGGTCAAAAGGAAAAAAAAATACAGTCTTTTCAATAAATTGTTCTGGGAAAACTGAATATTAATACACAAAAGAATGAAATTTAACTCCTATTCTACACCACTCAAAATTAAATCAGAATGGATTAAAGGCTAAATATAAGTCCCAAACCATAAAACTCATAGAATAAAACTGAAAACGCTCCATGACATCATCTTGGCAACAACTTTTCAGAAAGGACAACAAAAACATAAGAAACAAAAGCAAAAATTGAAAATGAGAATTTAAACTCCAGAATTTAGAAAAAAATTTCCACATAATTTAATCTTTTTATATCTGATTTCCAAATGATCAATATAAGACAGAGGGTGCCTATATTACTATTCTATTTTTGCAGTTTAGAAAATTTAAAAGTCTTAACTGCTCCATGAATATATCACTGATAACTAGGAGATTATATAAAAAAGATATTCAGCATCCTATAGTGAATTTTTTAGGTGTTAGTATTGCCTCTAGTGGAAAAAAAAAAATATATATATAATATATTTATTTGTATATATATATACATTTCAGTGCTAAATATATATTAACATAAATATTGAATATATCATTTATTTATTATCAGATCAGATCAGATCAGTAGCTCAGTCGTGTCCGACTCTTTGCGACCCCATGAATCGCAGCACGCCAGGCCTCCCTGTCCATCACCAACTCCCAGAGTTCACTGAGACTCACTTCCATCGAGTCAGTGATGCCATCCAGCCATCTCATCCTCTGTTGTCCCCTTCTCCTCTTGCCCCCAATCCCTCCCATTTACATATTATATAATATATATATTTTAGCACTGAGATTTACCTATGACTACATAAAAAAGCAAACAAATTCTGCTAAGATTTCCTGTAAGAAAGGTAACCATAAAGAAGGCATTATGAGTAGTTTTGCCCTTCTACTCTACCATGGAGATGTAATAAATGTATAGAAAGATGACACACAACTTTATTAACTTTAATCAAATTACTTTCTATTTTTGATGACCCACTATTCTTTCCAGTTCTCAAATTAATATACACCTTAATTTATTCTTGCTCTTCCTTAAAATTAATCTTTTCCCACAATATACAAGTTCCCTGAACTAAGGAAGCTCTGATATGTGCTCTAATAAAGCCTTAATCTCACAGCTGATGTCATGTCAGCATGACAGTTTTCAAAGCCATTATCTTCTCAGCTATGATTGAGAAAAGGTATTAAGGTATTTTTTAGGGTCTTGACTAACAGGAAAAATAGAGGAAAAAAGTACAAGTATACATTATGCATTTCAAATGTATTTTCTAACCTAACCTTGAATACATATTTAGCAATTGATATCATATCTTAGTATGTACTGCCACCCAAATATATCAAAGATTCCACCCACTAAAAGTCTTAAGCTGCATATAGTTTTGTTTTGGAAGGCTGAAATACTGCTTCAAAATTTTCTGTAAATTTGTCATACTATAAATTGAGTACAAACCACCTAATGTTAACATTTCCCATTCTATTACTTTCCTCTATTTCTTTGCATTGATCATCGAGGAAGGCTTTCTTTTCTCTCCTTGCTATTCTTTGGAACTCTCCAATCAAATGGGTATATCTTTCCTTTTCTCCTTTGCTTTTCCCTTCTCTTCTTTTCACAGCTATTTGTAAGGCCTCCTCAGACAGCCATTTTGCTTTTTTGCATTTCTTTTTCTTGGGGATGGTCTTGATTCCTGTCTCCTGTACAATGTCATGAACCTTCATTTGTTTTTGCTTTGGTTCTTACCTTCATTCTTTTTGGAGTTATTTCTCCACTAATCTCCAGTAGCATATTCGGCATGTACTAACCTGGGGAGTTCATCTTTCAGTGTCCTATATTTTTTCCTTTTCATATTGTTCATGGGATTCTCAAGGCAAGAATATTGAAGTGATTTGCCATTCCCTCCTCCAGTGGACCACATTCTGTCAGACCTCTCCACCGTGACCCGTCTGTCTTGGGTGGCCCCATACTGGAATATGAAGTCAATGGGCCTTACAAAGCATCACTATGAACATGTTAGTGGAGGTGATGGAATTCCAGTGGAGCTATTTCAAATCATGAAAGATGATGCTATGAAAGTGTTGCACTCAATATGCCAGTAAATTTGGAAAACTCAGCAGTGGCCACAGGACTGGAAAAGGTCAGTTTTCATTCCAATTCCAAAGAAAAGAAATGCCAAAGAATGCTCAAACTACTGCACAATTGCACTCATCTCACACGCTAGTAAAGCAATGCTTAAAATTCTCCAAGCCAGGCTTCAGAAATACGTGAACCGTGAACTTCTAGATGTTCAAGCTGGTTTTAGAAAAGGCAGAGGAACCAGAGATCAAATTGCCAACATCTGCTGGATCATCAAAAAAGCAAGATAGTTCCAGAAAAACATCTATTTCTGCTTTACTGACAACGCCAAAGCCTTTGACTGTGTGGATCACAATAAACTGTGGGAAATTCTGAAAGACATGGGAATACCAGACCACCTGACCTGCCTCTTGAGAAATGTGTATGCAGGTCAGGAAGCAATAGTTAGAACTGGACATGGAAAAACAGACTCATTCCAAATAGAAAAAGCAGGACGTGAAGGCTGTATATTGTCACCCTGCTTATTGAACTTATATGCAGAGTACATCATGAGAAACACTGGGCTGGAAGAAGCACAGGCTGGAATCAAGATTGCCAGGAGAATATTAATAACCTCAGATATGCAGATGACACCACCCTTATGGCAGAAAGTGAAGAAGAACTAAAGAGCCTCTTGATGAAAGTGAAAGAGGAGAGTGAAAAAGTTGGCTTAAAGCTCAACATTCAGAAAACGAAGATCATGGCATCTTGTCCCATCACTTCACGGGAAATAGATGGGAAAACAGTGGAAACAGTGTCAGACTTTATTTTTCTGGGTTCCAAAATCACTGCAGATGGTGACTGAAGCCATGAAATTAAAAGACGCTCACTCCTTTGAAGAAAAGCTATGACCAACTTAGATAGCATATTGAAAAGCAGAGACATTATTTGGCCAACAAAGGTCCATCTAGTCAAGGCTATGGTTTTTCCAGTGGTCATGTATGGATGTGAGAGTTGGACTGTGAAGAAAGCTGAGTGCCGAAGAATTGATGCTTTTGAACTGTGGTGTTGGAGAAGACTCTTGAGAGTCCCTTGGACTGCAAGGAGATCGAATCAGTCCATCCTAAAAGAAATCAGTCCTGAATATTCATTAGAAGGACTGATGCTGAAGCTGAAACTCCAATACTTTGGCCACCTGATGTGAAGAGCTGGCTCATTTGAAAAGACCCTGATGCTGACAAAAATTGAGGGCAGGAGGAGGAGGTGACGACAGAGGATTAGATGGTTGGTAGGCATCACTGACTCGATGGATGTGAGTTTGAGTGAACTCCAGGAGTTGTTGATGATCAGGGAGGCCTGGCATGCTGTGGTTCATGAGGTTGCAAAGAGTCGGACAGGACTGAGCGACTGAACTGGAACTGGAATGTCAACATTCCTAGTGAGAATGTTTGTGACAAGAATCTTTCCAGACTTTGCAGAAATCACTCCTTCTGCTCTTTTCCCAGACTTTCTCTGCAATGGCCTCATTTTAATAGCTTAACCCATGGAAAAGAGAATCTTATTAGACTGAGTCTAAACCAGGGGCATTCAAAAACCCATGGAAGAAGGCATGCAGTAGTTGCTTGGTGTATATAGCATTCCTTTTTTGAATTTTTGACTTGCCCATTGAATTCAGAGATTCTAGTGGTGGGTTGTTGTTTGTTTTGTTTTTTCTGGATTCTAAGTATATGAAAGAAGACTCTAACAATCAGTTAAATGGGCAACAAGACTGGATTTGTGAGGAATTAATCATTTCATGGAGACTGATATTTCTTCTGACACTGACCCAACTGGCATAAGCAGCTGTCACAGGAAGTAAAAAAGGGGTGTGTTGATAAGGTTTGGCATATTTTCATGTAGGTAATTGCTTAGATCAAAGAATAAATTGTCTTTTTAACAACCAGCTGCTATTTCCTTGCCAGCCCATTTTTGACATATTTTATACCTCTACATTGATTGCAAATGTTTAAACCACAATATTTTTCCTGTTTTTAGTACTATTTCCAAAATTTAAAAGACCTTTTTAAGAACAGTCAGACTCAAATATAAATGAGATATCTTCCATACACAACCTCTTTCCAAATTTGTTTTTCATTCAAGTTACTACCTCCACTTTCAGGATGTGCAATCAAATGTCAAATTTTCCCTGGGGAAATATGTGTATGTTTGTGAGTGTGTTTTGTAAGGAGATCAAAGACACTTTATATTTTGAAGATATACACATGCTGTTTGAAAACACAGAAACTGACACCATAAAATATTGACAATAAAGTTACTATAAGCAAAGATAAGAGAAAGAAAAGGAGGAGGGAATCTGGCCACTTTCTTTCTCAGTTAACTTGCACTCATGCCACATTTCCTCAACTCAAAGCCCAAAACTGTCTATCCACAATTTTTCTTAGCATACATTTTTATGTGTGTTAAAATAGGGAACTGATCGACTGACTATATGCCCTTATTTTAGAACTGGAAGAATATGAGCTCTTGTTTGAAATTTTAAGGGAACTGCAAAGACAAAACTTAATTATCTTCAAATATATGAGTGAAGTAGTATGCTAGGCAATTGTTAAACAATTTATATTTCTTCTTTCATGATAAATCTTAGTGTCACAATTACTATATACTAGGAATCCAGGTTGGAGAAGGCAATGGCAACCCACTCCAGTACTCTTGCCTGGAAAATACCATGGGCAGAGGAGCCTGGTAGGCTGCAGTCCATGGGGTCGCTAAGAGTAGGACACGACTGAGCTACTTCACTTTCACTCTTCACTTTCATGCATTGGAGAAGGAAATGGCAACCCACTCCAGTGTTCTTGCCTGGAGAATCCCAGGGACAGGGGAGCCTGTTGGGCTGCCATCTATGGGGTCGCACAGAGTCAGACACGACTGAAGCGAAGTAAAAGAAAGACTCATTTTATAACAGCTATGGAAAGTCATCTTCTTGGACTAGAAGTTGGAAGGTAGACATTGGATGAAAGGTATTATTAGCAGAAGAGAACTAAAAATATGGGTAGGCGCCCTAACATAAAAGGATGCTAAGGTCTAAACCAAGGCTGAAATTAACCAAGTGATAACAAGAATGTATAGGAAATAAGATTTATAGGACTTAGTTTCACATTAAGCTTAGTGGATAAAAGAAACTGAGGAATAAAAATAATTTCCTATGAATCTAGTTTGTAGAAACAAAAGTTGCTTATAGATCCAAAACAATCCTTAGGAATAAAATGGTAAATGAAAGAAGTCAAAATATACATGTGACATGTAGGTACATTAAACAATAATGCCTTAATATTTTAGAAAAAGCATCAAAATTCTGTAGAGATATTTTCTGTAATGCACTCATCAGCAAAATGTCTAAGATAGAAATTAAAATGTAAGCGTTTAGTATGTGCTTAATTTTTGTGTCAGCTACTGCATAAAGGACTATTTGATCATTACAATTAATGAACTTTATTTCTAATTTAACTTTGCTCATGCTATTTACATTACGTTTGCCTGATGGAGAGATCTTACAGGGGAATTTTCTTGGAGTATTTTTCTTTTAATGCCATTAAAAATGAATCACATAAAGAAGGACTAAAAAATGAGAGAACGGGAAAGAAGTTTGAATGAAAAGAAAGTGAAGACAGCAGGTAGATTTCAGTAATCATGAGGTAATTTTGGAGTCACCCTGATGTATGTTCTTCTTCCTGATTACAATGGGAAAAAATAGCTTTTCTTAAACATAAGAATAATTTTAAAACATCTGAATCTTATTTAAAGTTACTGTCTGAAAAATAAATAGGATAATGTCCCACTGAAAATAAAGTGTAAGAGATATTCCCACAAAGCCAAAGAGAATGATAATTTTCCCCTTGCTGTAATTAATTTTATTGTGTATTTAATCCAGGGTTTTCTTTTGTAAAGATGTGTGAGAACTCTAATCCTCTCGATACCCCTCTTCTTTTCTCCTTTTCCTTCCAGTTTTATAGATATGACTTACATATAGCACTGTATAAGTTTACAGTGTACAGTCTCCAACTTGCAGACTTAGCCTGTAAGAGCTTGGGACTTGTCAACCATCAAAAATGAGCTAATTCCTTACACTAAATCTCCGTATGTATTTATATTCATAAATGCATGTTTGTATAAATATTTTGATACATCTATATATCCACACAGGCCCCCACCTATTGGTTCTTTTTCTCTGGAGAACTCTTAATACATATAGCATAACTTTTAACAGGTTGTAGCTAGTAAAATTTCATTCTGAGTGAATCCTAATAAATGTAGATATGTAAAATTTGGCCACTCTGCTGATACATTCAAATGATTCTTTATGTATTTTAAAATATTTGTTTTTCCCTGACAAAGAACCCTGACACAATATATGAAGTAGACTATGTGAGAGGAAACAAAAAGGCAACATACGTAGGCGGTGTGAATTTGGGGCCAATTACAGAAGATAATTTTCACTGCCAGAGACCAGTTTATCAAAGGTCTATAATTAGATGAGAATAAAAGAGAGATTATTATATGCAAATTTAATGCTAAAGCATTTACATAAAAATAATCATTATTATCATCATCATTCTTATGTCTCAAATACTCTGGGTATTTAACACACCATAGAATTACATGTGGTCGTTCAGCATAATCCTCGTGCCCCAATGTAGACCCAGCTGTCTGCCACCAATTCAGTATGGAAGAGGACTTATAAACACTGGAAGCAACACACAACCAAATAGAAAATCAACTGTAAAACACTCATTGGCTCTGTTCTCAGTTTCGCTCTTCCTTTTTTATCTGTTTAATTTTTTTTTTGTTCTTTTTTCTTAAATAATGTATTTGTTTATTTCAGATTTATCACTCTTTTTTACATTTTTATTTCTCTATAAACCCTTGGGTGGAGGGCTGACTTTGAATAGATCCCAGCGAGGGAGCTGCTCTGCTATGTATGAAACCACTACCCAGAAACAGGTCGTCTACTAACTTGCAGTGCGTAATGGGCAAGCGGGCGGCGGCCTTTCCAGCCGCACCCTGTGCTCTTCCTGTTTGATTAGAAAATTAAGTCTTAAACTGTCAAAATTTAGAAAGGCTAACCAGACGGGGAAATGGCAACCCACTCCGGTACTCTTGCCTGGAAAATCCCATGGACGGAGGAGCCTGGTAGGCTGCAGTCCATGCGGTCGCTAAGAATCAGGCACGACTAAGGGACGTCACTTTCACTTTTCACTTTCATGCATTGGAGAAGGAAATGACAACCCACTCCAGTGTTCTTGCCTGGAGAATCCCAGGGACGGGGTAGTATGGTGGGCTGCTGTCTATGGGGTCACACAGAGTCGGACACAACTGAAGCGACTTAGCAGCAGCAGCAGAAAGGCTAACAAGAGGTGAATAGGGAACTTTCGTATATAACAAGCTATAAGTGCTAGAAACAGATTATCCCTTTCAAAATAGTCTGAGATAAGTTTCTTTTTAGCTGATTATTGAGACTGGATTTACTATTTGAGGATCTGAGGGAGGCCCCACTCTTTCTCCCAGGTTCAGTAGTGACCCAATAGTTACACTTGGCTATTGCAACTGATATCAGCATCATTTAACTCACAAACCTTTTCATTTCCGACACGAAGTTCCTATACATGAAAGATGATTTCTTTACTCTCAACATGAGCATATACTTAGTACTATGTTTATATCTATCCTAATTTGGAATGTTATTGACAATACCCACCTCCGATCCAGTTTGTTTACCACAAAATTAATCACTCTTAAAGGTCCAATGATATTGCCATCTTTAAGGAATTTTCCAAAAATCTACACTGCATGGTATCTCTCTTCTCCAATTTCTGATATTAACAATCTTCAGTTCAGTCGCTCAGTAGTGTCTGACTCTTTGCAACCCCATGGACAGCAGCACACCAGGCTTCCCTGTCCATCACCAACTCCCAGAGCCTGCTCAAACTCATGTCTGTTGAATCGGTGATGCCATTCAACCATCTCATCCTGTGTTGTCCCGTTCTCTTCCCACCTTCAATCTTTCCCAGCATCAGGGTCTTTTTCAATGAGTCAGTTCTTCGCAATCTTAGTGACATTTAAAACAATAATACTGTGATGGGATATAATAGAGGTGAAAATGATAGAGCTCTGAGTGTGTCTAGGAGCAACAAAGAGACTGAAGGACAACATAGACTGAGAGGACCTGACACCTGCTTTTAGAAAGGAGGAGATGAAAATAAGTAAAAAATTACACTAGATCACAATGTTCTTGAATACTGTATAGGATTATGATAAAGTGAGTTAAAATACTAAACCTAAGTATAAGGCAATGAGGGCCAAGATTTTAACTGTTATTTTTCTAGCATAACATTGTTCAATTAGTTATTCAATACAGTTTGTGTTTACCAAAAGGATTTTCTGTATAAAGAAGCCATATTTCTTCTGTACTAGTATATCACCTATAAAACTCAGAGCTGGAGAAAATAAAACTATCCTGATTTATAACTCTCCTCCAGTTCAACTGAGTTAAGCATACAAAAAAAAAAAAAAGGATAAAAAGCACCAAACAAGAATCACACTGAATAACTGTACTAGAGCCCTAAAACCAACCCAGTGGAAAACTATTTATCGATAAAAGCCAATGAGCTATCAAGCTATGCAAAACCAGGGATGGTTCTTAAAAGCATATTACTAAGTGACTGTGTGGATCACAATAAACTGTGGAAAGTTCTGAAAGAGATGGGAATACCAGACCACCTGACCTGCCACTTGAGAAACCTATATGCAGGTCAGGAAGCAACAGTTAGAACTGGACATGGAACAACAGACTGGTTCCAAATAGGAAAAGGAGGACGTCAAGGCTGCATATTGTCACCCTGCTTATTTAACTTATATGCAGAGTACATCATGAGAAACTCTGGGCTGGAAGAGGCACAAGCTGGAATCAAGATTGCCGAGAGAAATATCAATAACCTCAGATATGCAGATGACACCACCCTTATGGCAGAAAGTGAAGAAGAACTCAAAAGCCTCTTGATGAAAGAGGATAGTGAAAAAGTTGGCTTAAATATCAACATTCAGAAAATGAAGATCATGGCATCTAGTCCCATCACTTCATGGGAAATAGATGGGGAAACAGTGGAAATAGTGTCAGACTTTATTTTTCTGGGCTCCAAAATCACTGCAGATGGTGACTGCAGACATGAAATTAAAAGACGCTTACTCCTGGGAAGGAAAGTTATGACCAACCTAGATAGCATACTGAAAAGCAGAGACATTACTTTGCCAACAAAGATCCATCTAGTCAAGGCTATGGTTTTTCCTGTGGTCATGTATGGATGTGAGACTTGGACTGTGAAGAAAGCTGAGCTCTGAAGAATTGATGCTTTTGAACTGTGGTGTTGGAGAAGACTCTTGAGAGTCCCTTGGACTGCAAGGAGATCCAACCAGTCCTTTCTGAAGGAGATCAGTCCTGGTGTTCTTTGGAAGGAATGATGCTAAAGCTAAAACTCCACTACTTTTGCCACCTCATGCGGAAAGTTGACTCATTGGAAAAGACTCTGATGCTGGGAGGGACTGTAGGCAGGAGGAGAAGGGGACGACAGAGGATGAGACGGCTGGATGGCATCTGAGTGGTGAGTATGAGCGGTGAGTCTGAGTGTTGAGTGATGGTGAGTCTGAGTGAACTCTGGGAGTTGGTGATGGACAGGGAGGCCTGGCATGCTGCAATTCATGGGGTCGCAGAGAGTCGGACACGACTGATCGACTGAACTGAACTGAAGTGAAATAAACCATCTTGGATATATTACATAATATTATTCCATTTATCTGGCTTTCTGGAAAATATAAAATTATAGAAACAGCAATGAGAAAAAGTGATTTCCAGAGGTTTAGGAAAGGTCTAATATGTGAGTCACAAGGTAATTTTTAGGATAGTGAAAAAAATTCCATATGCTACCATGATGGAAACATGACACTACTGCCTAAGTCAAAACTCAGAACTTCACAGCATAGAGAGTAATTTTTAATGCATGCAAATTTTAAAGCATATTCATAAAATCAGGGGAGTGACAGTGAAATTCAAACTGTAAGAATCGAAGGGTACAAGTGATGAAATAGCCTCTCTGAAGAGGATGGGGGAAAGACACTGATCTAAGTAACTTCAGAATGTACAGAGTCTGTGAGGCTTAGAGCAAAAGATATTGTACATAAACATACTTAATTGATAAAGTGTTTCACACAGAGATATAGGTTAACAATTCTAATATTCTTATACATGTATCAGGAATCGAACATCTGAGTGAATCACTGAGGGCTACATTTATTGCTTTTGCAGTGGGAGGTTAATTAAAAGCAAAGAAGGAACGATCTATGAGGTGATGGATTAAGGTGGGATACATCAGGATGAATCATGTTTAAAGTAATATTATGGGCTGAGCTGTGTCTCTGAAATTCTCGCATTGAAGCTGTAATTCCCACTACCTCAAAATGGGATGGCCCTTCACATAACCAGGATATAATCACCTCTTTAAAGGTCCTAAGTTAAAATGAGGCAAAAACATGCAAAATATCTCTGAGTTTCTTGATTACTTCTTAAAATTTTAATATATTTGGTTAAGTTATATTCTAAGAAGTTTTACCCACTTTTAGCTGTTAAAATATGACTATTAGTAATTGTTTAAATGTATCTGACTCATATTTCTACTGGTACTGCTTTAAAACTTTAGAAATATTCAGAAAATACTTAATGTTTCTAACACACTAGAGAGCTTGTTTCACACTGACTAGAGAATTTACTGTGAACATCTCATTCTAAGGAATCAACATGCTATTTGACAGATTAAAGACTCAGAAGTATTCTAGTAAGGGCACTCATTTGTATCAGATATCAATTCTATCATCTTATCTATTGCTCCATCACAGCCTGTCAAAAATGTCGTACTTTATACAATATTTTCTTATTAATCTGCAGTCTGGGCTCAGCCAACTGGTTGTTCTGGTTCACTGTTTATGGTGTCTCATTGGTCTGCAGTCCTCCAGAGGCTCTAACAGGATCAAAGAACCCAAAAAGGCTTCCATCAGATATCCAGCGTTGATGTGCCAGTTGAGGCCCAGACAACTCTCTCTCCGAGTGGTTTCTCCAGCAGGATGTTGCTGGACCTCTTCACCATGGTGCCTCAGGTTCCAAGAGAGTAAGTGGATGCTACCAGGTGTTAATTTTAAGATTGAAGTCCGTATCTGAGAGTTTCACTTCTGCCCCATTCTATTGGTCTAAAAGCAGGCTCTTCCCAGATACAAGGGTAGGGAACAGATTTAACATATATGGAAATAATTTGACAGTCATTTTTTATAAATTATGTGGCACACCATTAAATATGTGATTTTCAAAATTTCACCTAAAGACCCTGCCATGTTTTTTTAAAAAATCATAACACTGATGTAATCACATCTTTTAGTTTTTCTGGAAAAATGGATAATTGTCAAAGTCATTTATTGGATTTAAATAAGATTGTATATTTTCACCAACTATATGATTAACATTAAAAATCTTAAAATTGGCAATTAGCAGAATAGCTTCAAAAGCTCAACTTAAAGTTTTACTGCTACCTATTGTGAAAGCAACTTTTCTATTTTATAATACTGAAATCTCTTATTAAATATGTAATAAATTATTTGCTTTTATCAAAATTCCCTGTTTTCACAAAAAAATTAACTTTCAGTATCACTGAAAACATTTAAGTGGGTCAGATAATACACAAAAAGGGAAAGACAGCAGTTAAGCATCCCATACCATGAAAGAAAAAAAAAAAAATACAGACTTTCATTGAATACAGAATGTCTTGGCTCTGGGGAAATTCCAACATTAATAAGTCAGGGAAAAGAGGTCAAGAAGAGCCGCTAGTGATATTGGGATAAAACCAAAGAAGTTAAAGATGCTGAAAGTCAAAGGAAGAAAGTGCTTCAAAAAGGAATGAATGAATGAGCAGGGTACTCCATCAAATACCAAATGATAAAGTCTAAGGAGACCTGAAAATGACCACAGGATTTATGAATTCAGTGAGTACTGTTGATGAGAATGAAAGCAATTTGTAGAATGGGTAGACAGAACCCTGATTAGAGAGGGTTCAAGAGAAAAATGAAGCTATGAATTGGAGTTGCAATAATGTTCAATGTTTTATTGAATGAGTATGCTTGAGAAAAAAAGATAAATGGACTTAGAATGTTTTTTATTGTACTCAGACTATGATGATGGTAAAAGCAGAGAAAAAGGACAAAAAAATAGAATCTCAGTTTTAGACATATTGAATAAAAGTAATATAGGTATCAGGAAGCTGAAAATATATATTACACACTTAAAATACTATCAGTCAGGCATCAGCAAATGGCCCCACATGGTCAAACCAGGTTGATGTTTGGTAAATAAAGGTTTATTGCACCTCAGCCACATTTAGTTATCTGTGTACTCTCTGTGGCTTTTTTCACACAGCAGCAGAGTTGATGGTATGACAGATCATGTGTCCAAAAAACTTAAATGTTTACTATCTGGTTCTTTGCAGAAAAGTTTAGCTAAATTAAACTCTGCCATGAAGATAATAGCAAAATGAGACCGCTAATGTAGTTAATAATTTAACAAAAATGCTATTAATCACTAAAAACTGCAATACACATGATAAAATTGATTAATTTGATTTTTTTCCAGTGGTCAAATAGTTCAATTCATACCTAGGAATCCTGGAGATTTTCATTTTAGCTTAAAATTCCAAAACTATTTGAAAACAGTATCAATATTTTAAATAAAAGGTTATATTCGATACTGAAAGAGTATGTCAATGAATGATTAGTTTAGTTGTGAAACATTCATGAATTGAAAATTTTAAGTCTTTAAGTAACTTTGGAAATCTGACTAAATTATTAATGATACCTTCTAATATCCTTAACAGACCCACAAAACCAGAATAATTTTTAATAGATGCAAATGATATCTCAAATTTTCTTTAGCAAGTAGTTAATTGGTTCAATTGCAAAACAGAACATCATAGTTAAGTCTTTATGTCAGTATCAATCATGAAGTATAGGGCATCTTTAAAATACAGGACTATGTGAGATATCTATAGTGATAGATAATGTTTACACATTAATAGGAAAATAGACTTTTGTTGAAATATTTGTATCATCTCCATAAAAGTTTGAAAATCTTTAAAAATATTAGGATATATACTTTTGGTATTTTACTGTTAATGACTCAAAATAAAAGATCTTCAACACCAAGATAATCACGGTGGTATGATCACTCACCTAGAGCCAGACATCCTGGAATGTGAAGTCAAGCGGGCTTTAGAAAGCTCACTATGAACAAAGCTAGTGGAGGTGATGGAATTCCAGTGGAGCTATTTAAAATCCTGAAAGATGATGCTGTGAAAGTGCTGCACTCAATATGCCAGCAAATTTGGAAAACTCAGCACTGGCCACAGGACTGGAAAAGGTCAGTTTTCATTCCAAAATCCAAAAGAAAGGCAATGCCAAAGAATACTCAAAATACCGCACAATTGCACTCATCTCACAAGCTAGTAAATACTCAAAATTCCCCAAGCTAGGCTTCAGCAATATGTGAACCATCAGATGTTCAAGATGGTTTTAGAAAAGGCAGAGGAACCAGAGAGTATTTGCCAACATCCGCAGGATCATGGAAAAAGCAAGAGAGTTCCAGAAAAAACATCTCTTTCTGCTTTATTGACTATGCCAAAGCCTTTGACTGTGTGGATCACAATAAACTGTGGAAAATTCTGAAAGAGATGGGAATACCAGACCACCTGATCTGCCTCTTGAGAAACCTATATGCAGGTCAGGAGGCAACAGTTAGAACTGGACATGGAACAACACACTGGTTCCAAATAGGAAAAGGAGAACGTCAAGGCTGCATATTGTCACCCTGCTTATTTAACTTATATGCAGAGTACATCATGAGAAATGCTGGACTGGAAGAAGCACAAGCTGGAATCAAGATTGCCGAGAGAAATATCAATAACCTCAGATATGCAGATGACACCACCCTTATGGCAGAAAGTGAAGAGGAACTAAAAAGCCTCTTGATGAAAGTGAAAGGAGAGTGAAAAAGTTGGCTTAAATATCAACATTCAGAAAATGAAGATCATGGCATCTGGTCTCATCACTTCATGGGAAATAGATGGGAAAACAGTGGAAATAGTGTCAGACTTTATTTTTCTGGGCTCCAAAATCACTGCAGATGGTGACTGAAGCCATGAAATTAAAAGATGCTTACTCCTTGGACAAAAGTTATGACCAACCTAGATAGCATATTCAAAAGCAGAGACATTACTTTGCCAACAAAGGTCTGTCTAGTCAAGGCTATGGTTTTTCCAGTGGTCATGTATGGATGTGAGAGTTGGAATGTGAAGAAAGCTGAGCGCTGAAGAATTGATGCTTTTGAATTGTGGTGTTGGAGAAGACTCTTGAGAGTCCCTTGGACTGCAAGGAGATCCAATCAGTCCATTCTAAAGGCGATCAGCCCTGGGTGTTCTTTGGAAGTAATGATGCTAAAGGTGAAACTCCAATACTTTGGCCACCTCATGCAAAGAGTTGACTCATTGGAAAATACTCTGATGCTGGGAGGAATTGGGGGCAGGAGGAGAAGGGGATGACAGAGTATGAGATGGCTGGATGGCATCACCAACTCGATGGACATGAGTTTGAGTCAACTCTGGGAGTTGATCAACAAGGAGGCCTGGCGTGCTGCGATTCATGGGTCGCAAAGAGGCAGACACGACTGAGCGACTGAACTGAATCGAAATGAAAAGTATTAAAATCAACAAGTGAATACCCAGCTATATCACGATTATTTTCCACCAGTAAGCTGTCAAATATTATTTATGTAAGTAATTATCCAAATATATAGGACAATAATTTCCTTGTTCAACTTTTTAACATATCTATATTTCTCTTACTTATTGAACAAATAGTATGTGTTCTATTTAGGCTAATGCCTTAATTAGAATGACATTTCTAAAACTGGAAAATAACGGTAAAATTTAAAAAGAAAACAAGGATGAAACCAAGACAAAAAATTAATTTTGAAGTAGGAATTTATAGCAATTAAACCTACTGAAATAAGACGCATCTAATTAGTATCCTCATAACAGAGGCAGAATGAATAAAAGCTCCCAAGCCCTTTGGTAAAGTAGCTAAATCACATTAGCATTTTACAAAATCTTTGCCTGAAAAACATTTGGCATGAGTCATACTGTCTATCAACTTTGAAGGGTTAACTTTCTGTGATAAGAATGTGAGTAATATAGACAGAGTACTGTAAAACTATGTATTTGTCAGATGATGGTCCCTTTAAATTTCATAAAAGTCCTTCAGAAGAAAAGATTAAGCTTCACTATAGTATTAAAGTTACACAGATTCACAGTCCTGAGAAACTGCCCCCCAAAAGAGTTGCCAAAATATTTAGACATACCCTATTAGCTAGATAAATTCATGGTGCGCTGCGAAAATTTAGTGGTGAGTCCTGAGGAATTCCTCAGTACACTGAAAATTTTATTCTAAGTTTTATACCATAGAACATTCCTTTACTCCTCATGGATCTTCAATCCAAAATTTAGTCCATAGCTAATACTGCATTGGATAATGCTATATATATTTAGTGTAGTCTTTTCTACATGTTTAATTGGAACAAACTTTTGCTAATTATTCTATTTTACACTCGAAGATAAATGGTAATTTTTTTTTTTTTTTGGGCTTATCTAGCAAACCAAAGCATTGCTCTTGAGCTTTGATTTTAAAGTTACTCAATGATGTAACAACACACAGTAATGTCAGATATTTTAAATATATTTTACATTTATTTTTGAATAGCCATGTGTGCTACCTGCTTTCTAATTTGTGCTGTATGAGGTTTAAGTGTCACCTTAAAATGAGGTTTAATACTCAGCTGAAAAAGCATTTTAATTTATAGTGTGTTATTTCTTGTGCATACCTCAGACAAAAATAAGCGTGACAAACACAGGCTTCCCAAGGGAAGCATTTCCTCTCTCAGGTTTAAGCAAAACTTCTGTTTCCAAACTTCTGTTCCCAATTAAGTTTGTTGTTGCATTCGATGCTTAAAATCTTCATTTCACCCCAACCTTTAAAATAGTCTTGATAGGGAATATTTCTAGCTGTACACTGTCATTGTTCATGCACTCAACATCCTTTTGTTCAGTATATTAACTTGAGTCATCGCAAGATTAACTATTAACTCTTTTCTCCTACTGCTATCTAGAATAATCCTAGCTCTCGGTTTTGAAAAGCTATTTTCCATCTGCTGATAGAGGAAGTACCTGCACAACAGACCAAAACATTTCTTCCTAACCTATATCTAATACAAAGGCACCCAGTACTCTGAATAAAAAGAACCCTGAATGGTATTTCCTAAAAAGGAGTATCATGAGATAATGAGAGTTTATAAACTATTGCAATTAGTTTGTTCACACCTGTCAGTCCTGGCTCTGTCCTCTGGAGCCAACCAGGAAGCCCCACTTTTGGAAACCAAGGAGGAGTCTCCTTCGCATTGTTCCTCCTTTTCTTAAAGGTTAATACAAATTCAGATGGAGAGCCCTAAAGTGAAAGTGAAAGTTGCTCAGTCATGCCCAACTCTGTGCAACCCCATGGACTATTACAGTCCATGGAATTCTCCAGGCCAGAATACTGGAGTGGGGAGCCTGTCCCTACTCCAGGGGATCCTCCCAACCCAGGGATCTAACCCAGGTCTCCCACATTGCAGGTGGATTCTCTACCAGCTGAGCCACAAGGAAGGGCCCATTTCATGGGTCAAAAATCCCAGAGGTCCCACACTGCTCTTGCATGTCATCCTACAGGTATCTCCTTCATTCTAAGTCAACAGTGTCTCTCCTGAGATGGCTGAATGGATCCACGTGTCAAAAGCCTACTGTCTTCAGGACCTCATCAAACTACACCCTTGCTTGTCTCTCCAAAGCATGCTTTCTTTTTTTTGCAGTATGTATAGGCTGAGAATTTTCCAAATCTTCAAGTTCTGTTTCTTCTTTGTTTAACAATTCCATTTTTATTCTTTCCTTACTTATTTGACTGTAAGCAGTAATGAGAAACCAGTGCACCATCAGATACACTTTGCATCAAATAGGAGAAAACAATTTAGCCAAGTTCTCTTCCACTTTACAACAAAGAACATTTCCAGTAACATTTCTTATTCTTGTCTGAGACCTTAACAGAGGCATCTCTGACCTTCCTATTTGTAGCATCCGTGTCTTCAAGGAAATTTAAGATTTTTCTGCCAAGTACCTTAAAATTCTTCTAGCCTCTACCCATTACCCAAATCCAAAACCAGAATTTAGATATTTGTTAGAATAGTTCCCTAATCCTGGGGTCCCAAGCCTCTGGGATCTACTGCCTTATGATCTTAGGTGGTACAATAAGTGTAAAGTGCTTGAATCATCCTGAATCACCCCCCTCCACACCCCAGTGCCCAAGTCAGTGGAAAGAACATCTTCCATGAAACTAGTCCCTGGGGCCAAAAAGGTTGGGGACCACTTCCCTAATCCCTAATACCAAAATCTGTACTAATTTGCTAGGGCTCAGGTAATAAAGCATGACAAACTTGGTGGTTAAGACAACAAAAATTTATTGTCTCACAGTTCTAGAGGCTTAAATTTCAAAACTCACGGCATCACCACAGCCATGTCACCTGTGAAGGCATTAGTTCTAGTCCTCCCTCCTAGTTTCTGGTAATTCCTTAGCTTCTGGCATTATAACTCCAATCTTCATCTGATATTTTCCCCATGTGTGTTCATTCCAAAGGTCCTCTTTATAAAGACACCAGTCACAGTGGATTAGGTCCCCACTCAACTCCAGCATGACCCCTTCTTAATGGTATTTGTAATGACTATATTTCTAAATAAGATCACATTACTAGGTAGTGGGAATGAGGACTCCCAAAACATGACTTTTTTTTTTTTTTTTAATGGGGGGGTGTAATTCAACCCACAACATGATAGGACTTAGATAAATAACACTTAACATGATAAAATACTACATAATTATTAGAGTTCCTATGCATGTTTTCATGATGTCTCTCTCAGACATTCTTTTGTTATAGCATAGAAATGGAAAATGAGAGCTGGAGAAGAAAATACTTGAAAACTTTATTGTTTGCAATATTAGTAAAGGAGAGTTAATAAAGCAATTTTTGTGCTTGAAGATTTTGATTTGGTACTATTGATTTCTTGGAAACCACAGGTTAGTTTCACAAAGTGTGTCAAACATAAGATGCTCGTATTAAATTAAATTAAATTACAACTCCATTCAGGTTACTGGCATAATTTCCCGATTGCACTTTCAATGAGTAAATAGGTGAATAAAAACTTTAAACATATTACAAAATAAAGAAAAGTGAGAAAACAGTACTCTGTAATAATTCCATTACACTAACATAGCAAACAGATCAATTTATTTTGTGGGAAGATAGAGAAAACTTTACTGACTGAGACTGGCAACAAATCTCTCATAATACTCCCATATCAATTTTCATATATATATATACATACATGAATAAATATAATTTGCCTACTAAAATCAAAGAGATAAACTGTCTTTTCTTAATGCTATTTGATCCACTGAAAATAACATAATCAGATAATCTCTTATTCATATGAGAGGATTTGCACTGGTTTGAATGCAATGCTTTTATGGGTACAAGGAAGAGAAAAAATAAGCTTTTCTTAACAGTTTCCATTTTCCACATTAAATTAATAAAAACAATGATAAACTGTGCCCCAGATAGGGGACTTTGCATATTTATAATACATTAACTATTTCCTTTCAACATAATCTGAGGCTGTTCATCTTGTTTATCAGAACTGTACTTCAGAAAATATGAAGAGTATAAATAGTCATATCTATTCACTTCAGAAACAGCACATTTTATAATTTAAGCATGTGAAACCTGAAAAGACATTATCTTTGCCTTGATAATAAGACATATACAGATTACAGAATTTGAAATTTTTAAAGTTGTAAAACTCAGGAAAAATATAAGAAATGCACCTTCTAAATCACTGGAAAATATACAGAAGAAAAAAAAATGATGGAAATGAAACTTAAATATTAAAAGTGGCTTTCAGGGATAGTATAAGTTATTCTTGTACTTTTCTCTAATTTCATATTTAGTTTGATAAACACTGCTATTCTGTAACATGACAAATTCCAAAAAAATTTTTTAAATTGTTATACAAGAGATCCATGAATACTGATGTAGAAAAGTTTGTTTTAGAGAAATATTGTAATGATTTAATCTATTGTGAGAATGAAATACTCTTTTCTTGGAAAGAAAAACAATGTAATAGAAATTAAAGGGAAATTTTTAAATAATCTATTATAAGCTAAAAAGTGGATCATAAAAGGAAAATTATGGTTTTCTTGGTTCTGATTAATGTATGATGTTCTTTTTGTCAATTCTCACTGAATTTATAAGTTAACCTGTATGACATTATAATTTGGTAATCTGAGAAACTCATTGTTGAAAATCTATACAGTAAAGTCAAAGAATAACTGAACTTTCAAAAAGGAAGCAAGGAAAGCAGTTTTGCACCACCCACGTATTGTGACATTCTAAAATATAATGTGAACACCATAGTTTTGGATTAGATAGAAATAATCACTATTATTTCTAAAATATTCCTAAAATATATATTTCTAAAGAAATAGAAAGTTTAAAACATAATATATAAACAGCTATTTCTGCTTTATTGACTATGCCAAAGCCTTTGACTATGTGGATCACAATAAACTGTGGGAAATTCTGAAAGAGATGGGAATACCAGACCACCTGACCTGCCTCTTGAGAAACCTGTATGCAGGTCAGGAAGCAACAGTTAGAACTGGACATGGAACAACAGACTGGTTCCAAATAGGAAAAGGAGTACGTCAAGGCTGTATATTGTCACCCTGCTTACTTAACTTATATGCAGAGTACATCATGAGAAACGCTGGGCTGGAAGAAGCACAAGCTGGAATCAAGATTGTAGGAAGAAATATCAATAACCTCAGATATGCAGATGACACCACCCTTATTGCAGAAAGTGAAGAGGAACTAAAAAGCCTCTTGATGAAAGTGAAAGAGGAGAGTGAGATAGTTGGCTTAAAGCTCAACATTCAGAAAACGAAGATCATGGCATCGGTCCCACCACTTCGTGGCAGATAGATGGGGAAACAGTGGCTGACTTTATTTTTCTGGGCTCCAAAATCACTGCAGATGGCGATTGCAGCAATGAAATTAAAAGATGCTTACTTCTTGGAAGGAAAGTTATGACCAACCTAGACAGCATATTCAAAAGCAGAGACATTACTTTGCCAGCAAAGGTCGGTCTAGTCAAGGCTATTGATTTTCCAGTGGTCATGTATGGATGTGAGAGTTGGACTATAAAGAAAGCTGAGTGCCAAAGAATTAATGCTTTTGAAGTGTGATGTTGGAGAAGACTCTTGATAGTCTCTTGCACTTCAGGGAAATCCAACCCGTACATCCTAAAGGAGATCTGTCCTGGGTGTTCATTGGAAGGACTGATGTTGAGGCTGAAACTCCAATATTTTGGCCATCTGATGCCAAGAGCTATCTCACTGGAAAAGATTTTGAAGCTGGGAAAGATTGAGGGCAGGAGGAGAGGTGGACGACAGAGGATGAGATGGTTGGATGGCATCATCAACTTGATGGACATAGGTTTGGGTGGTCTCTGGGAACTGCTGATTGACAGGAAGGCCTGGCATGCTGCGGTTCATGGGGTTGCAAAGAGTTGGACACAACTGAGCGACTGAACTGAACTGAACTGATATAAACAGAAACTTATAATTAGCATGGTAAGAAATGTAAATTAGATGACTGGAAAAAATGGTCTCACTACATGGTCAAAAATGAAGATCCTGAGTTTTCCCACATAATACAAGTGAGTCTGAAGTTTATAGACTTAAATACAAAAAGGACATATTGTGCCCTAATAGGCAAAGATGAAAAGCATCTTTGCATCACAGTGAAATTCTTTTAAAATCCCTAAAATGTACAAAAGATGTGGGTTTTTTGTTAGATTTGATTACTTCAAAATTAAGAATTATATTAAATGATGATATAGGCCAGGCAATAAAGAATACATTTGCTACATCTTGAAATAAAGAACTGGTATTTAGGGTATACAAAAATCTATAAATCAAGAAAAATATTTAGAAAAGCTGAAAAAAAATTACAGATAAGTATCCCATTACCTAATATGTATTTAAAGAGATCCTAAAAGCACAATTACATCACTATTCTAAATCCTAAGTTATAATAAAGTAAAATTATGTATGATTCCATTAATTGAAGAGAATTTCATGATAAACCCCTATGCCCTTGTGGTGAGACAAAACCTTCAATTATTGCGGAAGTCAATCAGTCTCTTTAAGTAAAGTTAACTGACATAGAGATGCCCAATTAAAGGTGATATTTTTCTAGGTTTTCTGTTGTTGTCATTGTTCAGTCTCTAAGTTGTGTCCTGCTTTTTGTGACCGTATGGATGGAAGCTTGCCAGGCTTCCCTGTCCTTCACTATTTCCCAGAGTTTGCTCAAACTCCTGTCCATTGTGTTGATGATGCCATCCAACCATCTCATTCTCTGTTGACCCTTTCTCCTCCATCTCCTCCATATTCAATCTTTCCCTGCATCAGAATCTTTTCCCATGAGTCGGCTATTCCCATCAGGTGGCCAAAGTATTGTAGCCTCAGCTTCAGCAACATTCCTTCCAATGAATATTCATGGTTGATTTCCATTAGGAAATGCAAATTAGATGACTGAAAAAAATGGTCTCACTAGATGGCCAAAAATGAAGATCAAATGACTGGTTTGATCTCTTCCAATTCAAGGGACTCTCAAAAGTCTTCTCCAGCGCCACGGTTCCAAATCATCAAAAGAATGCTGTAAACAAAGCTAGAAAAAACTCAGTGTGGAGAAGTGAGATGAAAGGGTAGTCCCTCAAATCAGAGAATGTTTTCCCCTAAGGCCAGCCAATTTTCAGAAGAGTTGTTTTTTTGGCTTATGCTAAACGAATGAGCTGAAGTTCAGGATCCTAGAAGAAGGAGAGAATATTAACCAAACTTGGCTGACAAGCATTCTATTCCTATTGATCAGTGAGGACAAGCAGTTCAGCTAAATAGTTATGAGGCAGAAAATACAAATTGAAGGTCATCTCATAAACATACAGGAGGGCATCCATGAATCTTATCTAAGTCATATGGAGAAGATGATTCTTTGCAGTGAGCCACTTTTAGAAACACAAAGGATGGGTCTGACCCCAAATGCAAAGGCAACAAAAGCAAAATAAATAAATAAATAAATGCCAAATAAAAAAGTTTATGCACAGAAAAGAAAATCATATAATGGCAACCAACTGAATCGGAGAAAATGTTTGCAAATGATATCTAATAATGGGTTAATATCCAAAATACATCAAGGACTAATATCATAAATCACACACAAAAATACAAGCAATCTGATTAAAAATGGGCAGAGGTCTGTTGCCAGAGCTAGAACCTTCACAACAGTGAAAGAACATCTTCTGTATAATTATTCTCCAGTTTGTGGATCACCCACCTGACAGTTCTGTGGTAGGGCTAATGGAGACCTCCTCCAAGAGGGCTTATGCCACACACTAGGCCTCCCAGGACTGCTGCTACCATTGCCCCTGTCTCTGTGGCAGACCACTGCTGACCCATGCTTCCATAGGAGACCCTCAAACACTCACAGTCAAGTCTGGCTTAGTTTCTTGTGGGGGTCACTATTCCTTTCCCTGGGTCCTGGTGCACATAAGGTTTTGGTTGTACCTTCCCAGAGTCTGTGGCAGCTATGACGCTTAACTTTAACTGACTGTGCCCCTCCTACGATCTCGTTGCAGTTTCTCCTTTTTCCATGGACGTGGGTATCTTTTTTTGGTGGCTTTCCAACATTGTCTTGTTGATGGCTGTTCAGCAGCTAGTTGTGGGCATCTCACTGGAGAAGATGAGTGCCTATACTTCTACTCTGCCATCTCGGTATTGATTTTTTGAGGATCTGAATACATATGCCCACAGATATACAGATGGCCAACAGATGCATGAAAGATTCTCTGCATCACTAATCAGGGAAGCACAAGTCAAAAATCACCATGAGATCTCATGTCACACTTCTCTGAATGGCTATTATTAAAAAGCAAGGGGTAAAAAATGTTGGTGAGAATGTACAGAAAAGGGAACACCCTTGTGCGCTGTTGGGAGGAATGTAAGTTGGTGAAGTCACTAGGAGTAACAGCACAGAGGTTCCTCAAAGAGCCAAAAATATAACTACTATATGATTTACTGATTCTGCTTGTAGATATTTAATCAAAGGAAATGAAAACAGTAACTCAAAAAGATTTCTGCACCTCCATGTTCACTGCAGCTTTACAATAGCCAAGATACAGAAACAAACCCAAATGCCCATGAGTAAATAAAGAAAATGTAGTATGTATACAATGGAAAATTATGTTCATAAAGAAGACTGAAAATCTGCCATTTGTGAAAATACAGATGAACCCTGAAGGCACTATACTAAGAGAAATAAGTGAGACATAAAAAAAAATTATCTTACTTATATGTGGAATCCAAAACATAAAAACAAAAGCCAAGTTTACAGATGACAGATTGTTGGTTGCCAGAGGGTGTGGTGAGAGGTGGAAGGTGGGGAAATGGGTGAGGCAGGTAAATAGATATAGACTTTATTTCCAGGTATAAAATAAAGTCATGGATAACTATAACTAATTATAAATTGCATATTTGCAAGTTGTTATGAGTACATCTTAAAAGCTCTCATCATAGGAAGAAAATTTTTATAACTATAGTGATGGATGTATCTGGACTTATTGTGGTGATCATTTCACAATATATACCAATATTAAATCAATGTTTTATACCTGAAACTGATGGTATGTTATTATGCCTCAAAAAAGCTATTAGAGGGTCAAAAGATAAGCTACAGATTTATTTATTCCCTGAAACACTAAAATATGACACACTAAAGAGGGCTTTCTTTTGTTTTCAATAAGGTAGAATCATACAATTAGGAAAATACAGATAAAAACCCTCTGGAAACTCATTATTTATCCTGAATATCTGTTTTCTAGTTTTCCAAGCAATGGCTATGAATCAATTCTAACCTCTGTGAAAGACAGCATGCACAAATAACTGCTGAGGCTTACTAGTTGTCCTTGGAAACACAGGGAGTAGTTAATGTTTCAATAAATATCTTGATTTTGGAGTTCATGAAACTTCTAGGATACCTACTCATCACAATATATTTTCATGAATAGAAGATATAATTTTGTATAAAAATGTATTATTCCAGAGCTATCGTATTTTGCTTTTCATTAAATCCAATAATGGCTAGCCCAAATATGGAATGGCAAAGTATGAAGTCTAAAAGTTCTGGCTATGAATCAGAAGGAACAAAAATTTTAAAATGCAATAAAAAATTAATCATGCATTGGCTATGTTCATGCATAGGTTATTTTAGTTGCCCCCATGATTTAATACATGTAAACACATTTTCTACAATGAGAGTTAGTCATGAACATACATGACTGTAGCAGATCATGTATAACATGAAGTGAAGTGTATATAACATCAATAATATTTGGTAGTGTTTTAGAGTAATAGTTTATAGGATGGTTGAATAATATTCCACAGGAGTTCTGGTATAAACGTGGTACATGCATGCTAGGTCGCTTCAGTCATGTTGGACTCTTTGCAACCCTATGGACTATAACCTGCCAAGTTCCTCTGTCCATGAGATTCTTCAAGCAAGAATACTTGAGTGCATAGCCATGCCATCCTCCAGGGGATCTTACCAACCCATGGATCGAAACCAAGCCTCTTATGTCTCCTGCATTGGCAGGATGGTTCATTACACTAGCGCCAACTGGGGAGTCCACAATCATCAGGGGCTCCATTTAAATGGGGCTTTATACATTTAAGTTTTTAGGGATGCAATTTCCAAATATGAAGCACTGATGACTGTACGATTTGAAGCATCATCAGGCTGTAGGAAAGTGGTAAGAAAAGGAGGACATTAACATCAGAAAGACCTTTCTCCAAAACCTCTCTGGCCCTCATTAAGGTGAACTCAATTATCTTTTCTCTGATTATTATATTCATCTGTAAAGTGGGAACATCACCTATTGTTCAGAATTTCAAAAATGTTGGAAGTTTTTATTTTTAAATTTTGCATAGGAATTAGCATAGAGACTAGAGCAGAAATACGATGCATATTAACTCATTCTCTACCAGTCTGACAAGTTCTATATGAAAGCACCAGCATATTGGGTAATGAAGAGTGATACAGTATTCCTGAAGATAAGTTACAGGTTAAGTGGCTGTCAATGGTGGGATCAAGCTATTTTTGCAGACTTAAGAAACCAGGAAAAGATGTTTTACTGAGATAATGAACAGCACTGTATTTTTGTCTTATTGTTCGTTTTTGCTGACGTGTTTTAGATTTATACAAGATAACACTGTAGAAATATGGCAGCAGTAAACATTTCCAATTTTAAATATATATATATGTATATTGATTGATATAACATTTATATACAGTATAATCAGACAGCCCAAGTCAAAATTTAGTGGAATTTATACCATGAACCAACTGGAATGATTTCAAAATTGAGTTTAGGACTGTAAAACAAACCTAGCTAATTGTAACTATATAATTAGTAACATAACTAGTATTATCACAAGCAATGTTGAAACTCCAAAGATAACATATTGCTTTTGAATATACTGAAAGCACCCCCTACAGACTCCAAAACATGACATATGTGGTATCTTCTGTGACACTTGGCACTCAAACACTTGAAGTTATCACTTTGTGATAATTCTGAATTAGATAACAATATGTTACTAAGAAATATGCTATACATATGTATCCTGACCACATTCATAAGTCTAACTTAACAGATATTAGTTTACCAGGTTACACAGATGCTACATTAATCTCTTTGGAATATTAACTATGTTTTAAAGAATTCAGGCACTGTGATCTTTACATACAGATATATCTTACTCATTTTCACAACAATCCTGAGATTATGAACCCACTATTTTCTCAATTTCTCTAATTGATATTAGTGATATTAAGTTACTTATCCAAGACCACTCAGCTGGTAAGTGGAATGAGCCAGGATTCTCGATGGCTTCACTTAGAGCCAGTGTTGTACCACAGTTTATTAGAACCAAGGGGCTTAAGAAAAGGTCAATCAGAGATGGATGGTGGAAAATCAAGAAGCGATGACTTAGGGTAGGTAATTTTCAATGATGAGTGAACCTGTTTCTGGGTGGTGACAACAAAGCTTCAATCAATGAGGAACTGCATGTCTGGCTGAAGTGATCTATACATTAATCATTTCTTTGTGTCATTTGCATTTTTCCAGCATATACTAGGACTAGTCATAGAATTTCAGAGAACTGAGTATTAAGAATATATAGTACAATATACACAAAATCAGCACTTAAATGCTGCTGACTATCAAGGTCCCCCTGTGGCATACTCATCAACTCTTAACTGTCCTAATTATTATATAAGAACACTTTTAGTGATGCTGTTACATCTCGCTCCACCTGAAATGTACACTATTTTTTCCCACTTAAAGTGACAGTTAAAATGGTGCTGAAAACTTATTGAAAACATCTTCAATAGGGTTATAAATAAATAAATAACCTGAAACAGTGCTCCAAAAGGGTAACATAAATTGGTGACTAACACATCTTTTGAATTTCTTTTTTTTTTTAATTTTATTTTATTTTTAAACTTTACATAACTGTATTAGTTTTGCCAAATATCAAAATGAATCCACCACAGGTATACATGTGTTCCCCATCCTGAACGCTCCTCCCTCCTCCCTCCCCATTCCATCCCTCTGGGTCGTCCCAGTGCACCAGCCCCAAGCATCCAGTATCGTGCATCAAACCTGGACTGGCAACTTGTTTCATACATGATATTTTACATGTTTCAATGCCATTCTCCCAAATCTTCCCATCCTCTCCCTCTCTCACAGAGTCCATAAGACTGTTCTATACATCAGTGTCTCTTTTGCTGTCTCGTACACAGGGTTATTGTTATCATCTTTCTAAATTCCATATATATGTGTTAGTATACTGTATTGGTGTTTTTCTTTCTGGCTTACTTCACTCTGTATAATAGGCTCCAGTTTCATCCACCTCATTAGAACTGATTCAAATGTATTCTTTTTAATGGCTGAGTAATACTCCATTGTGTATATGTACCACAGCTTGCTTATCCATTCATCTGCTGATGGACATCTAGGTTGCTTCCATGTCCTGGCTATTATAAACAGTGCTGCGATGAACATTGGGGTACACGTGTCTCTTTCCCTTCTGGTTTCCTCAGTGTGTATGCCCAGCAGTGGGATTGCTGGATCATAAGGCAGGTCTATTTCCAGTTTTTTAAGGAATCTCCACACTGTTCTCCATAGTGGCTGTACTAGTTTGCATTCCCACCAACAGTGTAAGAGGGTTCCCTTTTCTCCACACCCTCTCCAGCATTTATTACTTGTAGACTTTTGGATCGCAGCCATTCTGACTGGTGTGAAATGGTACCTCATAGTGGTTTTGATTTGCATTTCTCTGATAATGAGTGATATTGAGCATCTTTTCATGTGTTTGTTAGCCATCTGTATGTCTTCTTTGGAGAAATGTCTGTTTAGTTCATTGGCCCATTTTTTGATTGGGTCATTTATTTTTCTGGAGTTGAGCTGTAGGAGTTGCTTGTATATTCTCGAGATTAGTTGTTTGTCAGTTGCTTCATTTGCTATTATATTCTCCCATTCTGAAGGCTGTCTTTTCACCTTGCTAATAGTTTCCTTTGATGTGCAGAAGCTTTTAAGGTTAATTAGGTCCCATTTGTTTATTTTTGCTTTTATTTCCAATATTCTTGGAGGTGGGTCATAGAGGATCCTGCTGTGATGTATGTCAGAGAGTGTTTTGCCTATGTTCTCCTCTAGGAGTTTTATAGTTTCTGGGCTTACGTTGAGATCTTTAATCCATTTTGAGTTTATTTTTGTGTATGGTGTTAGAAAGTGTTCTAGTTTCATTCCTTTACAAGTGGTTGACCAGAGTTCCCAGCACCACTTGTTAAAGAGATTGTCTTTAATCCATTGTATATTCTTGCCTCCTTTGTCGAAGATAAGGTGTCCATATGTGTGTGGACTTATCTCTGGGCTTTCTATTTTGCTCCATTGATCTATATTTCTGTCTTTGTGCCAGTACCATACTGTCTTGATAACTGTGGCTTTGTAGTAGAGCCTGAAGTCAGGTAGGTTGATTCCTCCAGTTCCATTCTTCTTTCTCAAGACAGCTTTGGCTATTCGAGGTTTTTTGTATTTCCATACAAATTGTGAAATTATTTGTTCTAGCTCTGTGAAGAATGCTGTTGGTAGCTTGATAGGGATTGCATTGAATCTATAGATTGCTTTGGGTAGTATACTCATTTTCACTATATTGATTCTTCCAATCCATGAACATGGTATATTTCTCCATCTGTTAGTGTCCTCTTTGATTCCTTTCACCAGTTTTTTATAGTTTTCTATATATAGGTCTTTAGTTTCTTTAGGTAGATATATTCCTAAGTATTTTATTCTTTCCGTTGCAATGGTGAATGGAATTGTTTCCTTAATTTCTCTTTCTGTTTTCTCATTATTAGTGTATAGGAATGCAAGGGATTTCTGTGTGTTGATTTTGTATCCTGCAACTTTACTATAGTCATTGATTAGTTCTAGTAATTTTCTGGTGGAGTCTTTAGGGTTTTCTATGTAGAGGATCATGTCATCTGCAAACAGTGAGAGCTTTACTTCTTCTTTTCCAATTTGGATTCCTTTTCTTTCTTTTTCTGTTCTGATTGCTGTGGCCAAAACTTCCAAAACTATGTTGAATAGTAATGGTGAAAGTGGGCACCCTTGTCTTGTTCCTGACTTTAGAGGAAATGCTTTCAATTTTTCACCATTGAGGATAATGTTTGCTGTGGGTTTGTCATATATAGCTTTGATTATGTTGAGGTATGTTCCTTCTATTCCTGCTTTCTGGAGAGTTTTGATCATAAATGGATGTTGAATTTTGTCAAAGGCTTTCTCTGCATCTATTGAGATAATCATATGGGTTTTATTTTTCAATTTGTTAATGTGGTGTATTACATTGATTGATTTGTGGATATTGAAGAATCCTTGCATCCCTGGGATAAAGCCCACTTGGTCATGGTGTATGATCTTTTTAATGTTTTGTTGGATTCTGATTGCTAGAATTTTGTTAAGGATTTTTGCATCTATGTTCATCAGTGATATTGGCCTGTAGTTTTCTTTTTTTGTGGGATCTTTGTCAGGTTTTGGTATTAGGGTGATGGTGGCCTCATAGAATGAGTTTGGAAGTTTACCATCCTCCGAAATTTTCTGGAAGAGTTTGAGCAGGATAGGTGTTAGCTCTTCTCTAAATTTTTGGTAGAATTCAGCTGTGAAGCCGTCTGGACCTGGGCTTTTGTTTGCTGGAAGATTTTTGATTACAGTTTCAATTTCCGTGCTTGTGATGGGTCTGTTAAGATTTTCCATTTCTTCCTGGTCGAGTTTTGGAAAGTTGTACTTTTCTAAGAATTTGTCCATTTCTTCCTCGTTGTCCATTTTATTGGCATATAATTGTTGATAGTAGTCTCTTATGATCCTTTGTATTTCTGTGTTGTCTGTTGTGATCTCTCCATTTTCATTTCTAATTTTATTGATTTGATTTTTCTCCCTTTGTTTCTTGATGAGTCTGGCTAATGGTTTGTCAATTTTATTTATCCTTTCAAAGAACCAGCTTTTGGTTTTGTTGATTTTTGCTATGGTCTCTTTTGTTTCTTTTGCATTTATTTCTACTCTGATTTTTAAGATTTCTTTCCTTCTACTAACCCTGGGGTTCTTCATTTCTTCCTTTTCTAATTGCTTTAGATGTAGAGTTAGGTTATTTATTTGACTTTTTTCTTGTTTCTTGAGGTGTGCCTGTATTGCTATGAACTTTCCCCTTAGGACTGCTTTTACATGTCCCACAGGTTTTGGGTTGTTGTGTTTTCATTTTCATTCGTTTCTATGCAAATTTTGATTTCTTTTTTGATTTCTTCTGTGATTTGTTGGTTATTCAGCAGCATGTTGTTCAGCCTCCATATGTTGGATTTTTTAATAGTTTTTCTCCTGTAATTGAGATCTAATCTTACTGCATTGTGGTCAGAAAAGATGCTTGGAATGATTTCTATTTTTTTTGAATTTACCAAGGCTAGCTTTATGGCCCAGGATGTGATCTATCCTGGAGAAGGTTCCATGTGCACTTGAGAAGAAGGTGAATTTCTTTTACAAACCAGCAGATAAAGGAACAGCCTGTTAGAAAACACTTTGCTTATAGCCTGCCTTCACTGAGCAAGCTCATGTTTATTATTTTGTAAATTTAATGTGCTCTAAACTTCACAGGTAGTATAGATAACATCTGAGGTATGGTAACTATGGCAATGGCAGGGCGGGGCTTAAGTTCTTTTTCAGGAAGCTTGATGCCTGCTCTTGTCCAATTGAGCTGAACAGGACTAGTTGGGACGACAGAACTAGGTTTGCGCAAGTGCCAAATGAATGACCTTCTGACACTGGAGGGCCAAAAACTCCACCCTCACAGTGAAGTGCCACCATTTCTGAACATGCATCCCAAGAAGCAGCATGTATCTCAGATACACCTGCACAGAACAGATTACCTCACCTTTTCCCTACCTCCTGTCTTCTGTGTTCTCACCTATGATCACCTTATACCCATAAAAATCCTAAGCTTCCCACTTTCGCAGGGTGGAATCAGAGACTTGATCCCCCCTCATCTCCTCACTTGGCTGCCTTTGTGAATAAACTCTCTGCTGCAACATTCAGAGTCCCAGCAATTGGCTTTACTGCGTGTCTTGCAAATGAACTTGGTTTGGTAACACTATGGCTTCTTCCACAAAGGAGATTTTCAAATATGATGTGCTCAGTTGCCTCAGCCATGTCCAACTCTTCGCAACCCCGTGAACTGTAGTCTACCAGGCTCCTCTGTGGGATTCTCCAGGCAATAATACTGGAGTGAGCTGCCATTTCCTCCCCCAGGGGATCTTCCCGACCCAGGGATCAAACATGTGTCTCCTGTGTCTCCTACACTGGGTTAGGATTTTTTACACACTGAGCAACCTGGGAAGCCTAGGACTCTTACATATCCCTAAAACCTCCCATTTCTAGAATGAGAACTTGGGTTGTTATATCCAAATCTCTGGATCTCCTGACAGTTACCTTACCCACCTTTGAATAAAGTTTAGTCCATCAGCAGCTTATGTATAATACGTTGCACAAAATTCACCTATTTCATGGATAAGCATATATATTTAAAAATTCCTGGTGTATCTCTGGTTTTTCTTAAAACAAAACAAAACAAAAAAACCCTGCTACTTATTCTACAATGGGTCTCAAATTTTCACTCTGAAGACAGAAAATGCAAATTAGGCTAAAATATATATATTAAAAAATACCAAAAAAATAATAAAAAGTACCTACTTTGGAATAAGTATTTACTTCTGGCTTTCATTAAAGTGATCTGATCATTTAACGACTGAAGATATTTTAAAGACACTGGAGTCTATTGTAAAAGTATCTCTTAATAATTTGATATCAAACACTAAAATTCAATCATTTTAATTAAAGACCTCTGAGACAAAGTAGTAGAAATCACCCAAGCTGGGAAAAAAAAAAATTATAAGTGGGTATATTCTGAGACTTCTGGAACATCAAGCATATTGATTATTCATATTATAGATATCTCCTGAGAAATCTGTATGCAGGTCAAGAAGCAACGATTAGAACCAGACACAGAAAAACAGACTGGTTTCAAATCAGAAAAGGAGTACGTCAAGATTGTATATTGTCACCCTGCTTATTTAATTTATACACAGAGTACCTCATGAGAAATTTTGGACAGGATATAGCACAAGCTGGAATCAAGATTGCTGGGAGAAATATCAATAACCTCAGAGATGCAGATAACACCACCCTTATGGAGAAGGCAATAGCATCCCACTCCAGTACTCTTGCCTGGAAAACCCCATGGATGGAGGAGCCCGGTAGGCTGCAGTCCATGGGGTAGCTCAGAGTCGGACACGACTGAGCGACTTCCCTTTCACTTTTCACTTTCATGCATTGGAGAGGAAAATGGCAACCCACTCCAGTGTTCTTGCCTGGAGAGTCCCGGGGACAGGGGAGCCTGGTGGGCTGCTGTCTCTGGGGTCGCACAGAGTCGGACACGACTGAGGTGACTTAGCAGTAGCAGTATGGCAGAAAGTGAAGAGAAACTAAAGAGCCTCTTGATTAAAGTGAAAGATGAAGAGTGAAAAAACTGGCTTAAAAATCAACATTCAAATCACTAAGACTATGGCATCTGCTCCCATCACTTAATGGCCAATTGATGAAAAAACAATGGAAACAGTGACAGGCTTTATTTTCTTGGGCTCCAAAATCTCTGCAGGTGGTGACTGCAGCCATGAAATTAAAAGACGCTTACTCCTTGAAAGAAAAGCTATGACCAACCAAGATAGCATATTAAAAAGCAGAGACATTACTTTGCCAACAAAGTCCACTTTTCAAAACTGTGGTTTTTCCTGTAGTCACATATGGATGTGAATGCCAAGTGCTGAAGAACTGATGCTTTTGAACTGTGGTGTTGGAGAAGATTCTTGAGAGTAACTTGGACTGCATGGAGATCAAGCCAGTCAATCCTAAAGGAAATCAATCCTGAATATTCATTGGAAAGACTGATGCTGAAGCTGAAACTCCAATACTTTGGCCACCTGATATGAAAATTGACACCTTGGAAAAGACCCTGATGCTGGGAAAGATTGAAGGGAGGAGGAGAAGGAGACAACAGAGGATGAGACGGTTGGATGGTATCACTGACTCAATGGATATGAGTTTGAACAAGCTCCGGGAGTTGGTGATGGACAGGGAATCCTGGAGTGCTGCAGTCCCTGGGGCTGCAAAGTGTCAGACATGACTGAGCAACTGAGCTGAACTGAACTGATAGGTATCTTAGAAGGAGACAAAGCAAAGAGCAGAAAAAATTGTTTGAAGAAATAATAGCTGAAAAATTCCCTAACCTGGAAAAGAAAACACATCCAGGTCCAAGAAGCAGAGTCCCAAACAAGATCACCTAAATAGGTCCAAACAAAGACACATGGTTATTAAATTGGCAACATTGAGAATTTTAAGAGCAGCAAGAGAAAAACAACCAGCTACATTCAAAAATCTCCCATGAGACTATCAACTAACTTTGCAGAAGAAATTTTGCAGGCCAGAAGGGAGTGCGTGATTTATTTAACAATAACAAACTTACAGCCAAGAATACCTATTAAGGTTATCATTCATACTTGAAGGAATGCTTAAGAGCCAAAGGTGGAGCCCTCTGACACTTCACTAGAAATCTTTATTAACAATTTTTAATTAGGAGTCCCTGCCAGCTATGAATACATCTAATTATTTTCTAGCTATTATTCCTTCATCTTTCTGTAAAAATGTAATAAGAGATTTTGGCAAATCTCTGTTGAAATGTAGATAACAACACTGCTGTTTTGGTAGATATATTTCATTTCCTATTCTGAATAGCCTCAGCACTTGGAAGGGATAATGCATAATATTTTATAATGAAAAGTTCTTGACTGAGCAAAGTCTTTCTTCCCCCTTTTGCCCAAGAATCTACATCCTCTGTTTGGGCAACTGCTCCTTCCTCACTCCAAACTTTTGGCTGTACATGAGACATGCAATTATTTCACTTCATCTTCATGGGCAGAAGGAGGGTTTCCAAAAATAAAGCAAACCAATCCTTGCTAATCAGAATTCTTTATAAGAATCTCTCCAACTGATTTTGAACTATGAGGCTTAAGTCTCTCTAAAATGTTATGCAGAGAGATGATAAAAAAGAACAAATCAACTAATACAGATTCATGTTGCTCTTACCATTGTATCTTTGGTTACAGACTGTACTATTTTTTTTTGAAAGATGGCAACTAGTCAATCAAATGTGTATAGGCAATTACTTAACACGGAAAAGTTGAAATAAGTTTCTAACTTTAATTTTCTATAGGTAGTTAGAAACTGGTTCTATTTTCCATGATGTTTTTCCTGAAGGCAAAAATACTCGAAATTGACCAAAACTCACAGATAATGTATTTTAAAGAATTTAGTCATCAGATGATACCTATTTAGAAATATATTCAAAATATTACTGATTATATAATTGGCACTGAGGACCCAGCAAAGAATAAGATGAACATATGTAGTTCTGGACTCTATAGGTCTTAGTTTAGTGGATAAGATTGAAAGCTATGTAAATAAAGTAAGAACTAATTAAGGGTTAAAATAGATCCACTGGGAAAAAAAGATAGAGTACAGTGACAGTAAGTACAACTTGGAGGCACTTTAGATATTGGAGACGTTTTCTATGATAGTAGTGAGTAGTGAAGTTGCTCAGTCATGTCCAACTCTTTGTGACCCCATGGATTATAGCCCACCAGGCTCCTCCATCCATGGAATTCTCCAGACAAGAGTACTGGAGTGGGTTGCCATTTCCTTCTCCAGGGGATCTTCCCGACCCAGGGATCGAGCCCCGGTCTCCTGCATTGTAGGCAGATGCTTTACCATCTGAGCCACCAGGGAAATCCTATGATAAAGGACACTAAATTGGTAATTTTAAGAATGTAAAGAAGGTTAAGGTTTCTTGAAAGGGAAAACAAACTGAAAACTACTGGAGATAAAAAAGACATTGGTTTCAGAAACAAAAGAAGCCTGAGGAGAGAGATTCAAGATAAGGTTGCAGGAATTAGTGTGAGACAGAGAACACAAAAGGACGCATAGTCCATAAGTTTCCTTTTTTTTCTAAACAAAATGATAAATCATACAACTATGATAAGATTTTTCTTTTTAAAGGTACTCTGTGGCTATTTGATGAAGAATAGCACGTGTAAGAGCAAACCAATCCCTGCTAATCAGAATTCTTTATAAGAATCTCTCCAACTGATTTTGAACTATGAGGCTTAAGTCTCTCTAAAATGTTATGCAGAGAGATGATAAAAAAGAACAAATCAACTAGTACAGATTCATGTTGCTCTAGAATGGAAATGGAAAATTCACTTAAGTTGCTATTTCAGCACCTAAAATATTTTCCTTGGGACTCAAACGGTAGTGGACCTGCACACAAGATTAAGATAGATAATCTTAAGGTACATATTTGAACGAACAGAGCTTGATGGTATCTGAGATGAAGATGCTAAGAGAAAATGAGCTATCAATAACAATTATCAAATTTCTGGTGAAAGTGGTCAAATTGCGGTGCTGTAAACTATAATGGGGACACAATGCAGAAATAATGGTGGTGAGGGGAAGACAGATAGTGTTCATTAGGTATGTAATTGTCTTGAGTTGCTAATGAATGATCCAGGAAAGAAGAAGCAAGTAGTGAATTAAATGAGCACACAAACTGGAGAAATGCCTAGGCTTAAATCCCTTAATTGGAAAAGATGTGAGTATAGAAACTTTGAAAGAAATAAAATGTATAGACATTGCTGCTGCTGTTGCTAAGTCGCTTCAGTCGTGTCCGACTCTGTGTGACCCCATAGACGGCAACCCACCAGGCTCCTCCATCCCTGGGATTCTCCAGGAAAGAATACTGGAGTGGGTTGCCATTTCCTTCTCCAGTATAGACATTAGAATATGCAAACAATCAATAGAAAAAGGTTCAGTTCAGTCACTCAGTAGTGTCTGACTCTTTGCGACCCCACGGACTGCCACACACTAGGCCTCCCTGTCCATCACCAACTACCGGAGTTTATCCAAACTCATGTCCATTGAGTCAGTGATGCCATCCAACCATCCCATCCTCTTTCGTACCCTTCTCCTCCCACCTTTGCCATCAGGTGGCCAAATTATTGGTTTCAGCTTCAGCATCAGTCCTTCCAATGAATATTCAGGACTGATCTCCTTCAGAATGGACTGGTTGGATCTCCTTGCAGTCCAAGGGACTTTCAAGAGTCTTCTCCAACACCACAGTTCCAAAGCATCAATTCTTCAGCACTCAGTATTCTTTATGGTCCAACTCTCACATCCATATATGACTACTGGAAAAACCATAGCTTTGACTAGACAGGCCTTTGTTGGCAAATGTCTCTGCTTTTTAATATGCTCTCTACACTGGTCATAGCTTTTCTTCCAAGGAGCAAGCATCTTTTAATTTCATGGCTGCAGTCACCATTTGCAGTGATTTTGGAACCCAAAAGAATAAAGTCTCACATTGTTTCTGCATCTATTTGCCATGAAGTGATAGGACCAGATACCATGAGAAAAAGGTTACTCTGATCAATTGTTCAAGGAAGTATTTGAGAAATTAAAACAGGGGAATATGTTAAAGGGAACTAACAGGTAACAAATAATACATAAACCATGGGACAAAATACTATCATTTTATAGGTGACAGCACAGGAATGAGTGAAGTAGAAAAGCTGATAAAGTTTCTTATTCTTGTTTTCAGAAAGGATGTGACTGTTTAACTTTTTTGATTGAAGTAAAATACATTTACTCATAATTACTGGTTTTTATTGATAGTATATTATAAATATTATGCAAATATACAGATTCTATTAATATCTGTAAGTCACCTACCAGTTTAAGCATGTTGTTACCTCTTTGGATTATTTTCTCCTTTTCTAAGCTCATTGATGTATTTGTAAAGATCTTTAAAAATATTACTTAAGGTATTCTTCAATATGGATATCAAGATGTTTAATTTTACAATATACATAGGTGCAGCCATGAAATTAAAAGATGCTTAGTCCTTGGAAGGAAAGTTATGACCAACCTAGATAGCATATTCAAAACCAGAGACATTACTTTGCCAACAAGGTTCGTCTAGTCAAGGCTATGGTTTTTCCTGTGGTCATGTATGGATGTGAGAGTTGGACTGTGAAGAAGGCTGAGTGCCAAAGAATTGATGCTTTGGAACTGTGGTGTTGGAGAAGACTCTTGAGAGTGCCTTGGACTGCAAGGAGATCCGACCAGTCCATTCTGGAGCAGATCAGCCCTGGGATTTCTTTGGAAGGAATGATGCTAAAGCTGAACCTCCAGTACTTTGGCCACCTCATGAGAAGAGTTGACTCATTGGAAAAGACTCTGATGCTGGGAAGGATTGGGGGCAAGAGGAGAAGGGGACGACAGAGGATGAGATAGCTGGATGGCATCACTGACTCAATGGACCTGAGTCTCAGTGAACTCCGGGAGTTGGTGATGGACAGGGAGGCCTGGCATGCTGTGATTCATGGGGTCGCAAAGAGTCGGACACGACTGAGCGACTGATCTGATCTGATCTGACATAGGTGCTTTATTTGGGTACAAAACTGTATTTACTATTATAAATATTTCACCACAACTGGACTAAAACTGTTTGCACTGAGTCAATGTTATTAACTGATATTTTGAGAGTACATTATACTTTTCTGAATTTATGCATATTATAATCGTTCAATTAATTCTGTGAGCTCATTTACTTAGTAAGCCCTCACTCTGTCAATTTCATGAAGGGGTGCAGGAAGTCTCTCACTAATATTGTGGATTTATATTAGTAAATCCATAAGATAATTTAAAATTATCTGAAGCAAAACTGACAGATTATATGTGTATCTATATAGATATATGAATTTAATTAATTACTTAAGTTAGCTTGAATGAGTTAAAAACTTAACTAAATTTTATTTTAAAAAACTAAAACATACTGTTCCATAACTTAAATAAAAGCTGGAAAACTAATCTAATCATTCCATGAGGCAAGCATAACCTATCACTACTGGGTTATGATAGTAATTTTTCTAAAGACAGTTTTATGTGAAGTGATAGTTCACAAATGATAATAGGTGCAATCATGAGCATTAAAAGTGTAAGGAGTTTGCTTTAGTTCTTAGAAATACACTGTGTAAAATGACATTAAAATTCCCTTCTAATCTCTATAAGCCTTTAAAACATTCTTAGAACCATCATACCATGATTGGCCTGAAAGACTCATCTTTATATTCTGTGACCTAATGGAAGGAACCTAAACCAGTGAGTGTAATAAACATGAATACGCCAACTGGAAATGTTCCATATAGGTGTGGAGCAATCATGTATTGAATTTAACAGATGGTAAGTGTTCTGAACCTGAGTGATCATCTACATTAGGAGCTAGGGGATCAAGTTATAGTAAAGGATATAATGCCAACAAGGAATAAGGCAGACTATCCCACAACAAGGGAAAAAATGGTCTTTCTCCTGGTTTGTCACTTCCTTGTTTACTTACTTCTAGAATACATCAAAATATTTCCAAAATAATCATCACTTTTGTCATCATGGTTATTTGAGTTTAACTTTCTCTTGCAATGAAACTGTGACTAATATAATAACACCCAATGTATAGATTGTATCAGTATACAATTTATAATACACATTCAGCAAATATTACTCAAGTACCTATGCTTAGAATTTATATACTTATTTAAATATATATTGTATAATAAATTATGGTGGTTGTGCAGTATGTGGTAGCAGCAATAGAGGCAGGGAGAAGTAATTGGACTCTGGATAAAGTTTGAAGGCAACATCTTCAAAACATAATTAATAACACTTTACACATTGGTATCAAAGGTTATTATAAATAAATATGCGTAACATATTTGATATATATGTAGATTACATCATGCAAAGTGTTGGGCTGGGTGAACCACAACCCGAAATCAAGACTGCCAAGAGAAATACTAACAACCTCAGATACGCAGATGATACCACTCTAATGGCAGAAATGAAGAGGAACTAAAGAGTCTCTTGATGAACGTGAAAGAGGAGAGTGAAAAAGCTGGCTTGAAACTCAACATTACCAAAATGAAGACCATGGCATCTGATCCCATCACTTCATGGATAATGGTAGGGGGGAGTGAAAGCAGTGACAGATTTCATTTTCTTGGGCTTCAAAATCACTGCAGATAATGACTGCAGCCATGAACCAGTACAATATTGTAAGTAATTAGCCTCCAATTAAAATAAATAAATTAATTAAAAAATAAAAGTTAAAAAAAGAAGCCACTTGCTCCTTGGAAGGAAAGTTATTACACACCTAGACAGCATATTAAAAAGCAGAGACACCACTTTGTTGGCAAAAGGTCCATATAGTAAAAGTCACAGTTTTTCCAGTAGTCATGTATGGATGTGAGAGTTGGACCATAAAGAAGGCTGAGTGCTGAAGAATTGATGCTTTTGAATTGTGGTACTAGAGAAGACTCTTGAGAGTCCATTGGGATGCACAAAGATCAAACCAGTCAATCCTAAAGGAAATCAGCCCTGAATATTCATTGGAAGGACTGATGTCAAGGCTAAAGCTTCAATACTTTGGCTACCTGATGCAAAGACCTGATGCATTGGAAAAGACCCTGATGAAGGGGTGGCAAAGGATGAGATGGTTAGATAGCATCACCAACTCAATGGACATGAATCTTAGCAAATTCTGGGAGATAGTGGAGGATAAAGGAGTCTGGTATGGGATCACAAAGAGCTGGTCATGACTTAATGACTGAAAACAAATCAAAGGTGTAACGAACTAAGGAAAAACAGGTGGAAGGTATCAACTTAAATAGGAGGGAGTGAAAGTGGAGCCAGTTTTGGGTAAAAGAAAAGTTCCGTTTCATATGCTATAACTTAGATATTTAGTGGAAATTTAAGTAGCAATGTTTAGCAAATAGTTAACTGTGTGAATTCAGATAAAAGATTTGACTGGAGATAAATTTTGTTGTTGTTGGCTTATAAATGGTACATGGAATTGGATAAGATCACCAAGGCATAAGTGTAGATAGAGAAAATCACAGGGCCAATATTAAACCCCGGAGCACAACTATGAGGAAAAATGATGAAACAGGAATGAAATCTGAGCAGACGCAATCGATAAAAGAAGAAATTAAGAGACTGTGGTATTCTAAAAGCAAAATGAAAGTTAAGGAATAATTACCACCATCAAATGCTATCTCTAACTCAAATGATACAGAAATAGAAAGGTCACTGTTGACCTCCCATAGAGGTCACTTAATTGCCTGTGTATGCACTGTGCATGTGTCATATGCATGAGTGTGAGTACGGGGAGTTGTGTGTTTGTGGCAGATGGTAGATGAATTGAGGGGCATGAACTTCATATTTAATCAAAGAGAATAAATACCATTTTAATAAAACGTTGAAAACCAAATTTTAATAAAAGATCCAGAAGTGTACAAAACAGTTATTTTTTAAATGTTCATAAAATATTCCAGTTTGTTTTAAATTAACACTGCTTGTAACAGCTTCAATCAAATTGTAATTCTACCACATACAGAAAACCTGAACAAAATACATGAAAAGGTTATTTCCTGATATCGGACAAAAGGTGTTACAAGACTATGATAACTAAGGTTAAAATGTAAATCTTACAATTATCTCAGATTAATGAAAGAGACTCCAAGCCTCAGCAAAGGCAGTATAAAACCATGATCCAACATGCTTGCAGAGTTGAAGGGACAGATATTAGAGTTCAGAAAGGCTAAGGTGGCTATAGGTTTCATAGCAGAATATCGAAGTTAAGGGAGCTACACAGAAAAAAGTATTTCTAAGACTACATAGAATACCTTCCTCTTGAGTCTCTGGCAGAGTATTGATCTGTATGTGCACAGGGCAAACCTTGAAAACTTAAGAAAGAAAAAAAAAAGGGAGCAAGCATTCCACTAAAAAGTCATGAAGTCAACCCAGGCCTATTTACATTCTCACTACCCACAATTTAGAGACTGCTTAATACACAGGGCACCAGAGAGAATCCACAGTATGTCTGTGTTTCAGTAGTGCTGCTCTATCAGCATGAGAGAATGGGCAGGTCTATAACTGCCTTTCAGAGAAGGCAATGGCAACCCACTCCAGTACTCTTGCCTGGAAAATCCCATGGGCGGAGGAGCCTGGTAGGCTGCAGTCCATGGGGTCGTGAAGAGGCGGACACAACTGAGCGACTTCACTTTCACGCATTGGAGAAGGAAATGGCAACCCCTCCAGTGTTCTTGCCTAGAGAATCCCAGGAACCAGGGAGCCTGGTGGGCTGCTGTCTATGGGGTTGCACAGAGTAGGAGATGACTAAAGCGACTTTGCAGCAGCAGCAGCAGCATACCTGCCTTTATCAGAACTGACAAGCAAGCTGATTTTAAATAGCTTACTATAAACAACAACTTACTAATAAGAAACTAGTGTTCTGTCATATTAATAATTATATTTGATAATAATATAGTATTAAAACATCTAAATTAGAACTTAAAACACCAATACAGTATACTAATGCATATATATGGAATTTAGAAAGATGGTAACAATAACCCTGTATATGAGACAGCAAAAGAGACACTGATGTACAGAACAGTCTTTTGGACTCTGTGGGAGAGGGAGAGGGTGGGATGATTTGGGAGAATGGCATTGAAATATGTATAATATCATATATGAAACGAGTCACCAGTCCAGGTTCAATGCACGATACTGGATGCTTGGGGCTGGTGCACTGGGATGACCCAGAGGGATAGTATGGGGAGGGAGGAGGGAGGAGGGTTCAGGATGGGGAACACATGTATACCTGTGGCAGATTCATTTTGATATATGGCAAAACCAATACAATATTGTAAAGTTAAATAAAATAAAATTAAAAAAAATCAAAAAAAAATCAAGAGATCAGACTAAGGCTCTTAAAAAAATAAATAAATAAAACATCTAAATTATTGCTACATTGGAAGATATTATAGTAGATTATGTGCTGCTGAAGATAACATCAGTGAACTTGAAGACAGAACATAAACTATCCAAAATGAAGAACACAGAGATCTTAAAAAAAAAAAAATCAGAGTCTCAGGAACCTGGGGGAACAAAACCTAGTAATCTTAGACATATAATCAGAATTACAATCCCGGGCAGAAGTACAGGGGTAAAGAGAAAAAATATTGAAGAATCTTGTGCGTGCATGCTAAGTCACTTCAGTCATGTCCGACTCTTTGAGACTCTATGGACTGTAGCCCACCAGGTTCCTCTGTCCATGGGATTGTCCAGGCAAGAACACCAGAGTGGATTGCCCCACCCTTCTCCAGGGGATCTTTCCCATCTAGGCACTGAACTGGAATCTCTAAATCTCCCTCATTGATAGGTGGGTTCTTTACCACTAGCGCCACCTTGGGAGCCCATTGAAGAATCTCAGAACTGTCTAAATTTGATGAAAACTGAGCTTACAGATCAAAGAAGCTTAATGAGTCTCAAACATAACAAAATCATACCAAGGCACATCATAATAAAACTGCTGAGTAAAATAAAGAGAAAACCTTAATACTCAGAAAAAATAGAGAGGAAAAGGACAACAGTAGTAGCCAACTTGGTTGGTAACCGTTTCAAGACTGAGAAAAATCTAGATTTGAAAATATTAAAGAAAAATACTCAAGTCTGTACACTGAAAGTATATAAAATTAAGGCAAGACAAAACTTCTCTCTGAATGAGAAAATTTACTGGCAAGCGATATTCCAGAGTAAAATGAAGTGATACTATCAAGGAAATAGCATCTACAAGAATGAAGAGTTGTAGGCAGTTAGTGGGTAAGTAAAAATTTTATCATTTTTATTCCCTTTAGAACAGTTGGTTAAATCAGTTATGGTCAACATTTTTTGAGGAATATAATACATGCAGAAGTAAAATACATTAAATAGTATACATGATGAGAGGGAAGAAACAGAAATACATTAATTTAAAAGTCTTATAGTCCAAAAGAACTGCTACAAAATTTAACAGTATGTTATATATATATCTTAAAAAATGGTTCCTCAGTCTCAGCGCTAATGACACTGGGCTTAGATAATTCTTTGTAGGGGGCTTCCCTGGTGGCTCAATGCTAAAGAAACTGCCTGTCAATGTAGGTGAGCAGGTTCAATCCCTGAGTAGGGAAGATCCCTGGAGAAGGAAATGGAAACCCACTCCAATATTCTTGCCTGAGAAATCCCATGGACAGAGTCCATGGGGTTGCAGAGTTAGACATGATTTAATGACTGAACAATTCTTTGCTGTGGGAGACTCTTGAGTATTGTAGAATGTTTAGTGGTTCAGTTCAGTTCAGTCGCTCAGTTGTGTCCGACTCTTTGCGACTCCATGAATCGCAGCACGCCAGGCCTCCCTGTCCATCACCAACTTAGAAACCAGCTATTTTTCCAAAATTCCATCAGTGCACACACACACATCTCCTCCAAATATAACAAAAGAAAATATCTCCAGACATTGACAAATGTACCATGGTGCAAAAGCATACCAGGCTTAGAAACAATGTCTTAGAATATAAAAGACACACAGTTAATAAATGATAATAAAGGTAAAACATAATACCCAGAAGTTTTATTTCAAAAGAAATCGTTTTTTTTTTTAAAAATCAGATGGGACAAAATAGAAAAGGTAGTGGGTTTAAATCTGAAAGTACTAGTAAATGATTTTAAACACTCCAAGCAAAGATAAAAATGTTAGACTGGATGAAAAAGATTTGAGTATACACTTTTTTTTTTAAATAAGAACCCACTTTCATTATGAATAAGATACAGATGGGTTATAAAACAAAAGGATGAATGACCATACCATGCAAACACTATCAAAAGTAATACAAGAAAGTACACAAACTTCTGGAGAAAAATCATTGTCAGAAATAGAGGAAGATTTCATAATAAGGGACAACAACAATGAATATATATATATATATATATATATATATAGTGATTTTAAAAACACATAAAGAAAGCAGGAGAAAAAAATGAAGTTAAATGAAACAAATAAAAATATAGTAAATGGAAAAAAATAGATTTAAAAATTCAATTGACCCAAAGTTATGTCTCCTTTAGAGGAACAACATAGTAAAAAAATAAAGATAAAAAAATTCCTAGGAAGGCTAAAGGGTAGGGTCACAGGTGAGATGCACAGAAGATAACTAAGTCACAAAATACCAATATTAAGAATGAAAACCTGGAAATCCTACTGACTACTACTACAGACATTAAAAGAATAACAAAGGGAATAATATGGAGTACTCTATTTCATTGTGTTTGACAGTTTTGATGAAATGGATTCTTCAGAAGAACTACTAGTGCTTACTTGAGACAAAATCTATATTCTGCATCTGAAAAATTAGAAACTTCCTCATAATAAAAGAATGAACGCCCAGTTAACTTCACTAGTACAATTTAACAAAGATTTAAGAAGAAATTATGCTAATTCTTCAAAAACTCTTGGAGGACGACACTTTCCATATAATTTTTTGAGGCCAGCACATGCTGATTAAGAAAACAAAAGACACAACTACTGGCCCATATTCATTATCAATTTGATGCAACAAATCTTAATTTTAGATAAAATCCAACAATATATAAAAATAAAGCAGGGTGGATTTACCCCAGAAAAGAACTCTGAATTAGATGTGTAAAGGAATCAATATAAACAACAGTACTGACAAGATCATGATCGTCTCAATATTTGGAGAAAAATACTGACAACTTGAACACTCATTCATTATTTAAAAGAATGTAAAAACTAGTCAACTTGGCATTCAGTTCAGTTCAGTTCAGTCGCTCAGTCGTGTCCGACTCTTTGCGACCCCATGAATCGCAGCACGCCAAGGCCTCCCTGTCCATAGGAGGGAATTTAATCCGAAAAGGACATACACAAAACCTGTATAATATTATACTCACTGTTGAAAATTTAAATGCTTTTATCTGCTTTCACTCTGAGATCAAGAAAAAGATGTCCACTCTCAACACCTATTCAATATTATTTTGCATGTCCTGGACAGCAGCAGGGCAACAAGAATGAAAGCCGTAATAATAGGATTTTTTTTTTTTTTTTTTTTTTTTACTAAAAAAAGTCTTGAATCACAAATCACAGAAAAAGCCACTACGCTGCTGAGTTTAGAAGAGCAATGTGACACAAGGGGTCTACATGCAAATATGTACATTTCTCATATGCTCATGACATCAAACAGCACTGAACACCTAGAAAGTAAACTAAAATCTAAACTTTAAGGATACTATAGAAGGATAAATATATGCAAAACCTATATACTTAAAAATCAGAAAACATTCTGAGAGAAATGAAAGATCTAAATAAAGACTGCTGCTAAGTCGCTTCAGTCGTGTCCGACTCTGTGCGACCCCATAGACCGCAGCCCACCAGGCTCCCCTGTCCCTGGGATTCTCCAGGCAAGAATACTGGAGTGGGTTGCCATTTCCTTCTCCAATGCATGAAGGTGAAAAGTGAAAGGGAAGTCGCTCAGTCCTGTCCGACTCTGAGTGCACGACCCCATGGACTGCAGCCTACCGGGCTCCTCCATCCATGGGATTTTCCAGGCAAGAGTACTGGAGTTGGGTGCCATCGCCTTCTCCAAAATAAAGACTACATGTTTCTAAACTGAATAAATGTAAAATTTGTTTTGAAAATTAAGTGAGCTATTATAGTCAACCAATTTCAAACATAAATCAAGGTTTATGGCTTTTATCTTATAACAACAAAACTCCAAATCTACTTATCAAAACAGTGTGATAATGGCATAAACAAAGAAACCTAGATCAGAAGACCAGAACAGCAGTCAAGAAATAGACTCATATATATAAACAATATATTTTCGAAAGGGCTAAGGTAAGGAGGTGAGTCTGAGTGAATTCCGGGAGATGGTGATAGACAGGGAGGCCTGGTGTGCTGCGATTTACGGGGTCGCAAAGAGTCGGACACGACTGAGTGACTGAACTGAACTGAAGATAAGGAAAGTAAACAGTTTTTTGGGGTGTGTGTGTGTTTAACAAACAGTTAACTGTGGAACAGTATAATATCAGCTTGGGGGAAAACTTTAATATTTAATTTATACTTCATTTACAAGTTAATGTGAATTTGGTCATAGACATTTGTCATTTTTTCTAACATCAATTTACAAAAATTTTACTTATATTATGGATATAAACTCATCTAAATTTTAAATATTTTTGTTCTGCCATCTAGATATTGATTTTTATGATTTCACTTCCAAAAACATTAAACTTTTACATAATAAGTTCACCTATTTCTTTTTTTTAAGCATCTAATGCACTAGCTTTTTAAAAAATTCACTTCCAACCTTGTTATATAAGTATTCTCCTATGTATTTTTTCCTAGATTTCTGTTTTTCACTTTTACCATCTAACTCTAAGAAACCTGAACTGTTATGTTCTGTTATTTAAGTTCTTAAGTCTCTTTCTTTTCAAATGGATGTTCAGTAGGTTCCAGTGTTTATAAACTATTATATCCTTTCACCATTGAACTGAACTATATGTATTATATTCTCATATTTATTGGAACCAATTTCTGTGGTTGACACACTTTTCCTATTTGCTCTTGCCAAGTTACCTTGGAAACTTTCTTCTTTTGCTTGCTCAAAAGATTTCAGGTCCAGCTTAAAAGCACCTTGAACAAAGGCAAGCCCTTGTGGCTAAAAAGCCAAGCAGTCCATTACTTAGATGGAGCACCAGTCACTAACTTGACAGCCCCTCTCCCATGAAGCCTAACAGGGATGAGTGCTAAGCAGCAGCAGGAGACGGACACTACCCTGGGGCTTCTTGGGACTCAGAAGGCTAGCTGGTCTTGCAAGAAAATTCCCAGTCTGATGCCGCTCCCCACCTTCCTACACCCAGGGAACGGGAAATATTTGCAGACTTCGTCCCTGCTCCAGCTCTTATGCTTAAATTTATCTACATCTACACCACCATCCCCCGCCCCCCGACAGGATTCTTCCAGCCAGCTTGAAATCATTGCTAATCAACGCCTCCTCCAGAAAGCTAGGAGTGGATATAGCCACTAGTCTGTGTAACTAGACCTGTGCAACACTCCTCATGTTTTAAAATGGCCTGGCCCTAATGAGGTTTCAGCAGTCCATAAGAATGGGAAGGAGACAGCAAGACTTGCTCAAGTTCAGTATTTCAGAATCTTACACAGATTATTTTAAATACAATTCAAAATTATGGAAACTCTGCCTCTTCATTAACAACAAAAACACACCCAAAGTACAATTTTAAGCCACAAAAACTTAAGTATACTTTGCATTTTTATATCGCTGACTATTGTGTTTTAACCTCTGTATTCTATGTAAAAATATGAGTCCTTGAACTCCGTTTACATTCTGCACTAAGCTATTTATTGGAAGTGGGAGGAAACAAGATGGATTAGAACTCTCCATCTGACAAAATAAACAGATGTCTAAATTAAGCATCATTGTATGATATTTATCAAAATTGCCATTTATATAACTGGCTAAGCTGTATGTATTTATTCTATGTAGGCTATAGAGGTGCTTGTGAAATGACAAAAACATTACATTCAATGAAAATGTTTCTATTACTATGGAGTATGGGATAAAAATAAGAAATAAGCTGTCACCCTTAACACTGTAATACAGAGAAAAAGTAAATAGGTTGGTAATGTGGTTTGAAGAATAAGTTATTCAAAAGGTAGTGTAAAAGGAATAAAAATATACTGGAGTTTAAGGACGTCATTTCCCGACTCATTTTGGTAGCACAGGATTATGATCAGGTATATATCTGGGCAAAATTTGAGCCAAAGAATGGTTCATCAGCTAGATAATATAGCCCTGAATAAGATACATAACTGATACTAATCTTATTTTTTTCATATTAAGAAACTTTAGTTTTCATTGCCTTTGGTTTCAGCATATTTTAATATATTTTTCCTGAATGATAAACTGCCAAAGAATAAAATGTAAGAATCTGATAATTTAAAAATTATTTGAAAAGCTACTGTTAACCAGGTTTTGTTTTGTTTTGTTTTTTAATGACAAAGTAGAAACATATATCAATGGAACCTGAGAATCACAACTATGAAAAGCCATAAGAAAACCAAAAAGTAGATCATAAGACTAGACATAATTCTCTTTGCCAACTTAGCTGATTCACAAAAGTGCTTTAAACACTACAGTGCTTATTTTTTAACAATAATCTCTAGAATTTAAAATTCTTTCTTCTGTTTTTTGCAGTTCTACAATCCTGGTATGTCAAAAAGCCTTAGTAGATGGAAACAGCTCATCACCTCTTTTTTTAAAATAAAAGTACATTAAGAGAAATGAAGATGCATACTTTTGAAATCTAATTTTAAATTTAATGTGATTTTACAAATAGGAATAACTACAAAATAAAGACGACTAAAAAGTAATAATTAACCCTAGTGAGGCTATCTCAGGAAAGATCACAGTTGAAGAGTTTTAAGACCTCAGTGATATAAACTACATGGTCCCATCAAAGAAATAGATCTAAGGATACATGAACTTCTCTCACCTCTAAAGGAGCCATACTACTTATGGCAATTTTTAGTATTTTTTGATGTCTGTGTGTGGGGGTACTATTTATTAGGCATTGGCTATTTTTTTCTGTTATATTCCTTTTCTCCTGTTTCAAAGTCATATTCAGGACATAACATTGCATTAAATCACCCTGTCTTAGGCTCCCGTGAGCTATGATGTTTCTCAGAAAGTTTCCCTTTTTTGATGACTTTGACAATTTTAAGGATTCAGTTCAGTTCAGTCGCTCAGTCATGTCCAACTCTTTGCAACCCCATGAACCACAGCACACCAGGCCTCCCTATCCATCACCAACTCCTGGAGCCCACCCAAACCCATGTCCATTGAGTCCGTGATGCCATTCAACCATCTGAGGCTCTGTCGTCCCCTTCTCCTTCTGCCCTCAATCTTTCCAAGCATCAGGGTCTTTTCAAATGAGTCAGCTCTTCGCATCAGGTGGCCAAAGTATTGGAATTTCAGATTCAACATCAGTCCTTCCAATGAACACCCAGGACTGATCTTTAGAATGGACTGGTTGGATCGCCTTGTAGTTCAAGGGACTATCTAGAGTCTTCTCCAACACCACACTTCAAAAGCATAAATTATTCAGCACTCAGCTTTCTTTATAGTCCAACTGTCACATCCATACATGAACACAGGAAAAACCATAGCCTTGACTAGATGGACCTTTGTTGGCAAAGTAATGTCTCTGCTTTTGAATATGCTATCTAGGTTGGTCATAACTTACCTTCAAAGGAGAAAGCATTTTTTAATTTCATGGCTGCAGTCACCATCTGCAGTGATTTCGGAGCCCAGAAAAATAAAGTCAGCCACTGTTTCCCCATCTATTTGCCATGAAGTGATGGGACCAGATGCCATGATCTTAGTTTTTTGAATGTTGAGCTTTAAGCCAGCATTTTCACTCTTCTCTTTCACTTTCATCAAGAGGCTTTTTAGTTCTTCTTCATTTTCTGCCATAAGGGTGGAAAATTTTAAGGATTACAGATAAGGTATTCTGCAGAATATAACCTCAATTTGAGTCTGTGATTTTTATTTCATAACAGCAGGATATACTGTAAAATAATAACCTAATATATTGTAAAATATTCATGGTTTATATTAAGCTGACAGTAAGAAGGCAATTATGGGGTTTTGGAGGATGACCCCAGAAGTTAAGAACCATCATCATTACATAAGATTAACTGTTAACATGACTTACCACTAATGTTAGCCATGACTATCTGGCTGAGAGAGTGTTGCCAGGTTTTTGCACCATAATGTCTCCACATTCCTTTCTTTACTGCAATTCCTGAGTGCAAGCCACTAATAACAGGCCACTCTTTTGGGATGAAGAGTTAGATTCCCATTTCTTAAGGGGGGTATCTCTATAAACTCTGTGAAATTCTTTTATACAGGAAATTTTTCACTTCTCCCCTATTTCCTACGTTCAGTTGTTTATATCAATATGAACTCATTAAGTCTTCATTACGTTCTTCAAGTCATGATCTAATAGTACATTTTCTCTCTGATTTTTTTTTTTCCAGTTTTAGCCACCAGAAAGCTCTTTCAGTTGTTTCCTATTTCCACTTGACATACTGCCATCATTGTTTGGTGGAGTTGTTTCTGGCATTTTACTTTCTGGGACAACAAGATGCTTAAAATTCATCTCATATATTCCATATAATGGATGATACTATTATCATGTAGTATCATCCATTTCTCCAAGGATGGTATTAGAAACCAAGATCCAGATGCAGATTGTGTGCACTGTCACTAGGACATTTTTTCAGCTAAGTCTTTCTATGAACAGAACTGTAAAATTAATTCTGTAACTATATATGCATACATTGTATACTGGAGTGGGTTGCCATGCCCTCCTCCAGGGATATATATATATATATATATATATATATATATATAATATGCATAAAGTAAAATACAAAATGGAGACCAGCCATGAAAACTTCCTGAGCAGAAAATACCATTTAAGCCATATACGTAAAACTTAATTCACCCTATTCTGCAAAACAAAGAAAAATGAACTTGGGCCACTTATTGCAAGTGCCTCTAAAAATCATAAATTAAGTCTAATCTGTTACCCCTAATTGGCATGAAGCAACCACTTTTAACCAATCACTGATCACTAGGTAAACTAATCCTGTAATCAATCATTATAAAGAATATAGAGTCTCTGCATTTTTACTATATAAGCTGTCTTATTATATACCTCTGAGTCTCGTGCTTCTGTTGGTTTGAGAATTCCCAGTCTGCCAACTGTTGTCATATGCGTATATGCACATGTAATAAATTCTCACTAAAATCTACCTTGATTTGATGGTTTTAATTATTCTACTTCTCGATTTGACAATATTTACATTAACCCATATACAGAAACATAATTGTTTATCCATATCCATCTGTATCTAGTCTGTGTTAAGTATGAGTTCATATGGATGTGTTTTCCTCTAATCCATTGACATTTGATTTACTCTAGCCTTCTCCCCTTTCTTATCTGTAACTTCCCCCTTCAGTAATGAGAAACCTGGTTCCTACCATCTTTCTATTCTTTCAATTATCCATTCAATCAATACCAGTATACAAGCACAGCACTTTCAGAATTATTAACCTGTATGGAGTGAGCCTTAGTCAAAGTTCCTAGAGAGTACCTTGTTACTTCTTAGGAAGTGACAGCTCTCATTAGAATTTCAATCAACCTGGTAATGTTTTGTTTCTATATTTCACTCAAGGATGTCACTCTATCTTGAGGTTTATATTGCAGTTTATACTTAAATACATATTTGATGGGCAAACTATCAGCTTATTATCAGGAAATAATTGAGTACCTGTTGCCAATGATATAATTCAAGCTTTTACTCAAAACTTGTATTTCCTATCATACACCTGATGTAACATTTAAAGGCTTATAAAGGCTGATACGAGTGATAATAAATATTTATTTATTGATTGATAAATATTCTTTGATGCTGTGTGATAAAATATGTTGACTTGGAAAAGAACTGATTAACTCTGTGAACTCATAGTTTCCAAATGACCAATATATTATGTTATAAAATTATGGGCAAAAAGACCCATTCACAAAGCAAGATAATCCAATAGATTTTAAAATAATTCAAACAGATTATTTATGCAGTTAAAATTTCACATTGCATCTAAATGTGAAGAAACTACTCCTTTTCAGTATAATTCAACAATCACTTTGACTACCTGATGTAAAGAGCTGACTCACTGGAAAAGACCCTGATTCTGGGAGATTTGGGGCAAGAGGAGAAGCGGGCAAGAGAGGATGAGATAGTTGGATGGCATCACTGACTCAATGGACATGAGTCTGAGCACAATCTGGGAGATGGTTAAGAACAGGGAAGCCTGGTGTGCTGCAGTCCATGGGGTTGCAAAGGGTTGGACACAACTTAGTGACTCAACAACAATAACAACAATCACACATACTCCTCCCTCTTTCAATTATGTATTGTTTGAGGCTGAATCTTCTTTATACTTTGAAACAGGAGGAACTTACAGTTACCAAGGGGGAAGGATGGAGGTGCAGGGATAGACTGGGAGTTTGGGACCGACATGAACACTGTTATACTTAAAACATATAACCACCAAAGACCTACTGTCAAAAATAAAAATTTTTTTTTGAAGTTTAAAAATACAGCATGTTACAAGAGTCTACAGTAAAAGCAAACATGAAAACCCAGCTGTGCTCCCTTATGCCTGGTGTTAGAGACTCTTGCAAAACAAACTATTTGTTATTTTGGAAGATAGTTATATTCTAAAAAGATGTTAATATGCAACTGACAATGATTTAAAACTAATTTAAAATAACTAGTAATATTTACCATTTTTAGTTTCTAAATAATATAATAGACATAACTCAAATAGCAACTTCAGAATTTCCAAAGATTAAGAGGGAAAAGGATTCTATAGGTCAAAAACCATGAGAACCATACATTTAGAGAAACAAGAGAGGAAAAGCAGCTGAGAAATCAAATATACATATAGCTGTTTTGCAAACATGTCTTACAAATGTTAACAGCTATTGATCATAGAGCTGATTGCTATAAGATAAACAATATAGCAGGTTTTAGATACATAAGCAGCCAAAAAGCAACAATAAACCTGACTTTTTTAGAATGGAGAGAATAGCATGGAAATATATATACTAACATATGTAAAATAGCCGGTGAAATTTGCTGCATGACTCAGGGAACTCAAATCAGGGTTCTGTGACAACCTAGAAGGGTGGAATGGGGTAGGAGAGGGAAGGGAATCTCATGAAGGAGGGGACATATGTATGCCTATGACTGATCCATGTTGATGTATGGCAGAAACCAACACAATATTGCAATTATCCTTCAATAAAAAATAAAAAAGAGAAAAAAAGCCACTCTGATGGTTAAAGACTTAAAATAGCTCTTAGGCCTCTGATCATCCTTGGACCATCAATGAAATACAGTCCCCAGGGAAGGCATAATTCCTTTGCCCACTTCCAGTATTGTCAGGAAGACAGTGGCTAGGGAACAATTTCCCAGAGACTAGATCTTGAGCCTAGAGAGAAAAAATGAACCACTACTTATTACATACCCGTTGGGGGCATCTTTATTTAGTCCTCAAAACAATTCTCTCAACAAAATATTTCTGCCCCTTTATAAAAATAACCTAAGACATGGGAAATTAAAGCAACTTGCCTAAAATCACAGGGGTAATAAGTTGTGCAGACAGCATTTAAGCCAATGTTATATCAGACAACCATATTTACTTATTAAAATATGCTTACTTGTTCATTCATTTATTCAGCACATTTTGAATAGCTATTCTGTAAACAACACAGTGTATGAAACTAATTAGAAAAAAGCAATAATAATCTTTGATTTTGCCTTCAAGTAGTTTATAGGCTCATTGGGAGGTAAGACATGCACCTGAGTATTTGTAATAGAGAAAATATGAAATAATTGATGGGTTTACACAAAATGATAACCTTCAATGAAGGATCATCAGAAGAGACTGGTGGAAAAGTCATCCTAGTAAAATGCTCTATTGTTAACATATGCCTCCATTTCATTCTTTTTCCTCCAAAGTCCAGTTAGACTCTTGATATGTTAACCACATTAAAAAAAAAAATTCTATTTTCTAGAACAACAAGAACATTTGGACATAAAAGTGGTGGAAGAATACATCAATGAGCAGCAATGAATTTTAGTTAAGGTCATTTAAAAAAGGTATGGATACTGCCATGTATGCAAGGAATTGATTTTTAAATACTCTGATCTGAAAACTGCAATTATAAGTTTAAAGCAAAAACTTAGGATTAAAGTGAGGCATAGTGTACGAATCACAATATGAATTACAATATTTTCAATTTAGAAACATGGTGCCTGTGTTCAGAGATTCACATTCTGTAGGTAATGTAAAAATTTGAGATAATATCCTAAAGTGAGAAAAAAAATAGAGCAGAGTAAGGGAAATAAGAATGACGGAGGAGTTTCTGTGAGGTGATATTTGAGCAGAGACCTGAATAAAACAAGTGTTGCTGTTTATGGTATCTAAGTTGTGTCCAACTCTTCTGCAGACCTTTGGTCTGTAGCCTGCCAGGCTCCTTTGTCTATAGGATTCACCAGGCAAGAATACTGGAGTGGGTGGCCATTTATTTCTCCAAGGGATCTACCCAGCCCAGGGACTGAATCTGCATCTTCTGCATTGCAGGCAGATTGTTTACTACTAAGCTACCAGGGAAGCCCAAATAAAGGAAGTACTATGCAACAATATCAGGGAAAATATTCCCAGGCAACGGGACCTGTAAGTGCTAAATTCAAGAGGAGCATGACGTTGCAAGATAATGGCCACTTTTTCGCTGCTACAATTCTTTCAGGATCTTTCATCTTAAAGTTGTCTTGCTGATTTTTTTTCTTTACTAGATTATTGCCTACTTCTACAATAGGTTCCCAGAAACTACTGCTTATTAATGCCCTAAACTGTGCAGGGAATGTTCATCTGTGCTACTGTCAAGACACACAATGGTCATTACAACATTGTAATCACCATTTCACCAATGAGAAAAATTAGATGATTTGCCCAAGGCAACAACTGTGGGATTTGGATTTGAATTCAGTGGTCTACCTCAAAGCCCTCTACCTCTCTTGAATGAAATGCCCAGTGAAGTTTAAGTTGACTTTTTTTTTTTTAATACTCAGGCCTCAGAAAGTATTCTAGACACTATAATGAGACCAATTTTATGGATATTGGGAAAATGACTATCAAACACTGCTGTGAACAGAGAAGAGACTAGGAATTTCATAGCATACAGCTCTTTCACTTTCTGTGAATCACAAGTACTTTATGGAAGACTGATAAGGGCTACACCATGGTCCTCATCAAACACTTCCAGGATATAGGCATCCAAGAATTCCAGGGCTTGACACATGTACATTTTGAAGCATGTAAAACATTTCAGCTGGAGAATACAATTCATTGTTGGTGGGAGTGACAAATCCAGACACTATTTTTCTTTTCTGTTTAAATCAAAAAGCAGTAGGCTGTCAGTAATTTTCATACACTATGTAAAATTCTATAGTTCCCAAATATAACTGTCCAAACATGAGAACATCCTATCTATGGATAAGGAGCAGTTCACCAGTTTATTGGAGGCTGGCCACCTCCTTCCAATATATTGTGCTCATGTACACCACAGAACACAGGCCTTTGAGCATAGTGAGACCTGAAACTGCTTTTCTTTTAAAATAGGTATGTGGTCTAACTTGAGGGAAAAACAGGAAAAAAAAAAGAAAAAAAAACATGAAAGAATCTTCTCTCTGCAAGACCCAGGTCTGGGCCATTCACTGATTTGTATTCCAAAGTTTCATAGCAGTTAAAGCAAGCTGGATATGTATAATTTCTTCAGATTTACAAATGTTTATACAATTTAGTAGATGAGTACATTTAAGAAGTAAAATATTCACAATGATTATGATAAAAATTTTAAATGTATTTTATATAAACGGTTCATTTCAATAAATGACATTATACACAGAAAGCCCTAAAAGACCTCACCCAAAAATGGTTAGAATAAACAAACTCGGTAAAGTTGCAAGATAAAGAGACAATACATAAAAATTCTAAAATTTGAACAGAACCACAAAAACCCCAAATAGCCAAACCAATCTTTAAGCTAGATGTATCACGCTTCCTGATTTCAATCAAGACTACAAAGGCTATGATAATAAAAACAGTATTGGCTAGCATAAAAACAGACACACAGAACAATGCAGCAGAGAGCCCAGAAGTAAACTTACACTTATATGGTCAATCAATCCACAGCAAAGATGACCAAAATGTAGGATATAGAAAAGACAACCACTACAGTTACTGGTATTAGGATAACTGGATGGCTATGTGCAGAAGACTCAAACCAGACCACTATCTCATACCAAGTACAAAAAGAAACTCAAAATGTGGTAAAGACTTAAATGTAATACCTAAAACCACAGAATGTTTAGAAAACACAGGCAGAACACTGACCTCAGTCTTAGTAATATTTTTTCAATCTATCTCTTCCGACAAGGGAAACAAAATCAAAAAACAAATGAGACTGCTAACTAAAAAGCTTTTGTGCAGTGAAGGAAACTATCAGTAAAACAAAAAGTTAGCCTACTGAATGGGAAATAAATAATACATCCAGTAAGTAGTTAATATCGCAAATACACAAAGAACTAGTACAACACATGAAAAAAATAAGTTGATTGTAAAAATGGGCAGAGGAATTGAGTAGATGTTTTTCCAAAGATACACAGGTGGTCAACAGAAACACAAGAAGAGGATCTATATGACTCATCAGGAAAATGGAAATCAAAGTCACAATGAGATAGTTCTCTAATCTCAGCTGTAGTTTCAGGGGATGTTTAAATTGCATCTGTAGTTTATTTTCCACATATTCTGTTTCTTAAAAATAACACTTTACCTTTGATATAGAAATATTTCAAAATTTGTAGGATTTTAAGTTTTTAATATGCTGAAATTTCATAAGTCATAGAAATATCTGCTTAATAACGAGATAAGAGATTAAGGTAATTGCCTCTTTTCTTCATAATATAATCAAATGTGAAGTTTACAACACACTAAACTCAAGTCTTGGAATCTCGACTTTAATTTCAACAACTGTGTATTTCATATACCTTTGGCTTACAGAATGATTAAGTTTTAAATTCTCTGATCCTCCCCCAGAGGAAAAATACTTTATGCATGCATGAAGTGTCTACTGTCAATCACTATTTTAACCAAATTACCAGAAACTGTAGGAGTCTTCTGTGAGTACATCGATGGTGGCCTATATATAAAACAATGTTTTTTGGTGAATTTGGACAAACAACCTTTGCCCGAGAGAAATGGACTAATGTCTCCACTGAGGCATAGAATTTTGAGAGAGTCACAGTTATTTTATTGAAGTTTAACTGTACACAGACAATTAAGGAAGAATCTGTGTAGATGTGCTGTTTCTTCAGATTTTTTCTTTCTCATAGCTTTTCAAATCAGTCAGAAAATTGTCTCCCTGGTCCTGGCAGTAAGTGCTGTGTATTACCCAGTAAGAAAATTGCTCAGTGAAGGTTTTAGTTCTTGTTATTTTTTTTCCAAAACTCAGAATCAAAGTTCATTATAAGATGCTGTCAATTCAATGGTATGAAAACCTGTGTTAACAAACAGAAAAGGGCAGTCTATTGGGGAATATAGTAGAAGGCTCTGAAATGAAGTTTAAGTGGAAAAAAAACCTCTTGAGTAAGCATTAATATCCTGCACTACTTAATGCATGCCTTTCCCTACTTTAAATGCAGTTCAGATTGAGTTTTGCAGAGAATCATTTTCTCAAAATCAGTCAACATAAGAGGCCTATTCAGGAAAAAGAGGGGGCCATTATAAAATTTACTGAGTCTTTAAAGTGAAATTCTTAAAATATTAAAATTACAAGCAGCTATTTACTTTGTCTTCCTTTGATTGGTAGATTACAACAGAACATCAGGAATTCAGTATTATTTGAAAGATAGATTATCCACAGAGGTAGGCATGGTAGATTCATTGCAAAAATACACCCTCCTTGTATCCATGTTTTTTTTTTCTAAAATGTGGCTCCTTCCATCAAGATGTAGAACCTCTTTCCCCACTCCTTGAATCTGGATGATCTTACAACTTTGGCCAAAAGAGAAAAAACAAAACAAAACAAAAAACAAAAAAAAGATGCTGTGAAAAACAAATGAAGACCATCTAAATGAGAGCAAGCAAAAGATATTTAATCAGAGTTTGCTATAGCAAGGGAGTCAGCCACTGATGCCTGCAATGAACAGCAACAGTGGAAAAGCTTTCAGTTCAGTTCAGTCACTCAGTCATGTCTGACTCTTTGTAACCCCATGAACCGCAACACACCAGGCCTCCCTGTCCCTCACCAACTTTCAGAGTTTACCCAAACTCATATCCATTGAGTCAGTGATGCCATCCTACCATCTCATCCTCTGTTGTCCCCTTCTCCTCCTGCCCTCAATCTTTCCCAGCATCAGGGTCTTTTCAAATGAGTCAGCTCTTCACATCAGGTGGCCAAAGTATTGGAGTTTCAGCTTCAACATCAGTCCTTGCAATGAACACCCAGGACTGACCTCCTTTAGGATGGACTGGTTGGATCTCCTGGCAGTCCAAGGGATTCTCAAGAGTCTTCTCCAACACCACAGTTCAAAACCATCAGTTCTTCTTCACTCAGCTTTCTTTATAGTCCAACTCTCATGTCCATACATGACTACTGGAAAAACCATAGCTTTGACTAGATGGACCTTTGTTGACAAAGTAATGTCTCTGCTTTTTAATATGCTGTTTATGTTGGTCATAACTTTCTTTCCAAGGAGTAAGCATCTTTTAATTTCATGGCTGCAATCACCATCTGCAGTGATTTTTGAACCCCAAAAAATAAAGTCAGCCACTGTTTCCCTATCTATTTTCCATGAAGTGATGGAACTGGATGCCATGATCTTAGTTTTTTGAATGTTGAGCTTTAAGCCGACTTTTTCACTCTCCTCTTTCACTTTCATCAAGAGGCTCTTTGGGAAAAGCTTTACAGTCGGCAAAAAAGGGGGGTGGTTACAGATATGTCCTGAGAGGTGATTGCTGAGATAAGGAAGCCTTAGACAGGCTAACTAAAAGTGAGATATCCTATGTGATTGGTGACAGGTGCATAATTTAGCTTTCTCCAGTTACTTTGGAGTTGGAAGTAGGTACAAAAATTAGGGAAGTTGTCAGTTATAATACTAATCAAGTCCTAACTACTCAGTGATGATTGTTACAGGACTATTGTTTGCCCTCCTGGTTTGGTTGATGGAGAAAGCACTTTGTTTGCTGAACCAGTTACTACAAATAATGGATTGACTTCCCAGAATGGTTGCTGCAGACTGTGGGTCAGAACTCCATTTTTATATATAATCTGGCCTCTGTCTGAAAGTTACATTCAGCCTCTCAGTGGGAAGACAGTTTGGCAGTTTTGAGCCTAGTGTGGTGTCAAGATTCTCGAACAGTACTCTTGGAAACTGCTATTGTCATATGAACAAACTTGAAGGAGCCCACAAAGAGTGAAGAAGCCACATGACTGAAAGCTCAGCTGCCCCAGGCCAAGGCTGTCCTAGATCAGCCTACTGGTCAGCTAACTCATACAAGTAGAGGCATCCAGCCAAAGCTGGGGATCCGTCTGCCCAACACACAGCAGACTGCAGACACATGACAGACCTTAGCAGAGATAATGAGATTTAGAATTATGAATAGTAATGACTGCTTACTGTTTAGGTCACTGACTTGTGGGGTATTTCATTGTAAATGCAGTATGTATTTATTATATAATTTGAAAATTTACAACCTAATTAATATCCCAAATCTTTTGAATAACAGTATATTAAAAAAATTCTTAGGTTTGAATATACACAGATGGACCTGAAACTAGACTATGTCTTTTAAATTAAAAGTGTTGCATTTATTTACACACTAGTAGCTTTGTTTTCCAAGTCAGGCTTCAGCAATATGTGAACCGTGAACTTCCTGATGTCCATCTGGTTTTAGAAAAGGCAGAGGAACCAGAGATCAAATTGCCAACATCTGCTGGATCATGGAAAAAGCAAGAGAGTTCCAGAAAAACATCCATTTCTGCTTTATTGACTATGCCAAAGCCTTTGACTGTGTGGATCACAATAAACCATGGAAAATTCTGAAAGACATGGCAATACCAGACCACCTGACCTACCTCTTGAGAAATCTGTATGCAGGTCAGGAAGCAACAGTTAGAACTGGACATGGAACAACAGACTGGTTCCAAATAGGAAAAGGAGTATGTCAAAGCTGTATTGTCACCCTGCTTACTTAACTTATATGCAGAGTACATCATGAGAAACACTGGACTGGAAGAAACACAAGCTGGAATCAAGATTGCCGGGAGAAATATCAATAACCTCAGATATGCAGATGACACCACCCTTATGGCAGAAAGTGAAGAGGAACTAAAAAGTCTCTTGATGAAAGTGAAAGTGGAGAGTGAAAAAGGGGGCTTAAAGCTCAACATTCAGAAAACGAAGATCATGGCATCCGGTCCCATCACGTCATGGGAAATAGATGGGGAAACAGTGGAAACAGTGTCAGACTTTATTTTCTGGGGCTCCCAAATCACTGCAGATGGTGACTGCAGCCATGAAATTAAAAGACGCTTACTCCTTGGAAGAAAAGTTATGACCAACCTAGATAGCATATTCAAAAGCAGAGACATTACTTTGCCAACAAAGGTTCGTCTAGTCAAGGCTATGTTTTGTCCTGTGGTCATGTATCGATGTGAGAGTTTGACTGTGAAGAAAGCTGAGCGCCAAAGAATTGATGCTTTTGAACTGTGGTGTTGGAGAAGACACTTGAGAGTCCCTCGGACTGCAAGAAGATCCAACCAGTCCATTCTGAAGGAGATGTGCCATGGGATTTCTTTGGAAGGAATGATACTAAAGCTGAAACTCCTGTACTTTGGCCACCTCATGTGAAGATTTGACTCATTGGAAAAGACTCTGATGCTTGGAGGGATTGGGGGCAGGAGGAGAAGGGGACGACAGAGGATAAGATGTCTGGATTTGCATCACTGACTTGATGGATGTGAGTCTGGGTGAACTCCAGGAGTTGGTGATGGACAGGGAGGCCTGGTGTGCTGCAATTCATGGGGTCGCAAAGAGTCGGACATGACTGAGCGACTGAACTGAACTGAACCTTTGTTTTCATGACTACAACCATGAAATTAAAAGACACTTGCTCCTTGGAAGAAAAGCTATAACCAACCTAGACAGCATATTAAAAAGCAGAGACATTACTTTGCCAACAAAGGTCCGTCTCATCAGAGCTACAGTTTTTCCAGTAGTCATGAATGGATGTGAAAGTTGGACCATAAGGAAAACTGAGTGCTGAAAAATATATGCTTTTGAACTGTGATATTGGGGAAGACTCTTGAGAGGCCCTTGGACTGCAAGGAGATCCAACCAGTCCATCCTAAAGGAGATCATTTCTGAATATTCATTTGAACGACAGATGCTGAAGCTGAAGTTCCAATACTTTGGCCATGTGATGGGAAGAACTGACTCACTGGAAAAGACTCTGATGCTGGGAAAGATTGAAGGCAGGAGAAGAAGGGGACAACAGAGGATGAGATGGTTGGATGTCATCACTGACCTGATGGACATAAGTTTGAGCACAGTCTGGGAGCTGGTGATAGGAAAGCCTGGTGTGCTGCAGTCCATGGGGTCACAAAGAGTCAGACACAACTGAGCAACTGAACTGAACCTTTGTTTTCAAAATATAGAACTACATGTTCCTTCACATGCCACTATAGTCACTTCTCACTCACTCACTCCACTCTATGGTGAAAAGTTCGGTTGTTTTTTACATAAAACTCACACTTATACTAGAACGATGACAAGGAAGATAGAAACTTCACTGTATCTTTAGTTACTTGAAAATAAAAATGTTCTCAGAAAAGAGAAAATGAGTTGTCCCTACTGAGCATTAAAGTGTAAATGTCATTGCTATGCACTCATGCATCATGTAATTTGAGTGTTATTTTATCACCTCCTTCTAAGTTGATCATTCATTGACTTCCCTGAATTTCCTACATGCAGATTAAGTTTCCTGTGATGGGAAGACCCAGCAGCAGCTTTAATCATGAGAGGTATTCTGGCATGACTTGAGCTATTTCTTGCTGCCTTGGCTTTCTTTTCCCACGTTTGGTTTCTAAGACTTCCCATAGAATCTGGGAGTACTTAATATATTACCAAAAAAAAAAATCATTTTTCACCCAAGTTAACCAGAGTAATTTTCTGGCTTCTGAAACAAAGAATCCTAGGTAGTAAGGCAGCTGGATGTCCTTACTAAAGTACTGGTGAAAAAAATCAAACCTTAGCTAAGGAGCTAATCTTTCTTCATTCAGGCTAATATTTCTTCTCATAGCCTTACTAATCTTCTGTGATCATGACAATCTTGATCTATTCTGGGCTATGTTCCAAATACTTTTGTGAAGGCTTAGACTAAGAACTTGCAGTTAATATTTTCTTGGTGGTTTAGTTGCTAAGTTGTGTCTGACTCTTGTGACCCCAAGGACTGTAGCCTGCCAGGCTTTTTTGTCCATGGGATTCTCTAGGTAAAAGACTGGAATGGGTTGGCACTTCCTCCTCCAGGAGATTTTCCCAACCCAGGGATTGAACCCACATCTTCTGCATTGAAGGCAGATTTTTTACCAACTGAGTCACTAGGGAAGCCCATATAAAGACCACTGCAATCGCTGCATCCATACCAAGTTATAGATGAGGACTTATTCTTCCTTTACAGCTACAGTCCATAAAAACTGGACAACCACATTCAAGACACCCAGAAATGCCCCTCAGTGAACTTGGCTTTTTCTTTGCTTATGTAGTTGACTGTTCTTAGATAATAAGTAACTTCCCTTCTGCAACCTGAGCTCATAAGACCATATTCATATTACTCTGTGCTACTATTAAACATCTTTTTTTTTAATTCACCAGTTATCTATGCTTCATCATGAACTATTTGAAAGGATGGTTTTCACTTTAAATAATAGGAAAACAAAAAAAGTGTGGGTACAAATGTTTGAGTGTGTAGGTATGTTCTTCTGTAGTTTAACTTTTGTATTAATTGTTGCTATGGGTTCTCAGAGAGGTTATGAATGCAAACCATGAACCAATAAAGTATTCACAAACTGGCAAACCAGAGATCTGGTTCAAATTTTAGCTAAAGAATTTGGATCAGTCATTTAATTTCTAAGTCATGTTTTCCATCTACGTTTTAGAGATTGGAATGGAGATTAACTATAAGCACTGTTTTGAAGTTAACCACAATTAAGACTTTAAACTACTGAATATAGAGTATTCAGAAGAATTTTAGATATTCCAGTTATTTAATAAAGCTAATGAACACTGTTGTGCTTCACCTTTAATGAATCATTTAAGAATATGTAACATGAAATGTAACTAACACAGTAAGAGACAAAGGAAAAAATAAGAATTTTATAAGATTATGTTTTAAGTCTTGGTTTTAAAGAAGATTTAGAAGGCAAAAACCAAAATTTTAAGAACCATCTTCCATATACATTGATTATTATATTTATGGATTAAGATAGCATTTTATTTTATTTTTTTATTTTTTAGTATTAGGAAACAAATCTTTATTATTATGCCTCTTTATTTTATTTTTTTTAATTTAATTTTATTTTTAAACTTTACAATATTATATTGGTTTTGCCAAATATTGAAATGAATCCACCACAGGTATACAAGATAGCATTTTAAAAAGGAACATCAGATAGAAAAAAATGACTTAGCAAACGATTTTCCAAGTCTGACTGACACATAGTCAAGGGAATTTGAGAAACACTAAAAATGTTTCTCAAGTGCCAAGTTAGCACAGAGAAAATCTGTAAAGCACTTCTGAAGTACTCCAATTTGTAGAAGACTGCTTAACATTCTCACTGAGTGAACATTCAGGTGAGTGGTGTTAATCTGTTAGATGATGCAAAAAATTAGATACACCTATCTGGGTGCAAATGAGATGACCTGAAATTCTAAGTCCACACTGATTTACATTATTAATGAATGAAAAGACTAGTTTCCTTAAACATTAAGGAAGTTCACAAGAATACATTTCCAGCAGTGTATAATTTACTATATATATTCAAATATGTTATTTTACTATATGCTGTCCTATAAGCTTCCCTAAAAAAGAAGTGTGTTAATCTCTCTTGATTGAATTATGCTTTGAGAGGCATTCAGTTTAGAAATACAGTAATACCTTTCAATATACATATTCTTGTTCTTAGTATTGTGAAATCTTCAATTAACCTATTAATATCTAGTGTTCTTTTCTTCTAAGAACAAACAGTGTCTCCACTTTATAACCTGTTACAGGTGTTATTATAGTAATGAACAGAAGGTATATTAAAAGATTTTAGATTGATTTTAAATTTAACATACACAGAACAGTAGACAAATATTATAGAATTTAATAAAATCCTTCTAAGTCAAACACACCCTAAATCACTCAACCTTTTAGAGCGAAATTCAAAGGAAAAAAATGAGAAACAAAATTCTTATACGAATTATACTATATCTAGGTATATTAAGCAGTTTTCACTTTACTGCCATTTCAATCCAAATTCCTGCCTTTAAAATGAGATAATTATTTTGGAAAATAATCTCCCTTTAATTTAACTGGGCTTTCCTGGTGGCTCAGATGGTAAAGAATCCACCTGTAAAGTAGGAAACACAGGTTCAATCCCTGGGTCAGGAAGATCCCCTGGAGAAGGGAATGGCAATCCACTCCAGTATTCTTGCCTGGAGAATTCCATGGACAAAGGAGCCTAGTGGCTATAGTTTAATTTAATATTTGAATTTCTGACCTCATGCCTGAAAACTTACATTTCCAAGACAGTTATGATTATACATATTATAAATATCACTTTTAATATGTTTTTCATTATCTTACTAATAAAATCCTGTATTAGATACGTTATCTTTCTGGGAAAACAGCAAGTTATAATGAATGCTAAGGAAAATTCTGTAGTCTTTGCAAGACTCTCTTCCATCACTTTGACCATATGCTATCACCAGTTTCCCAAAAGTGTTAAGAATCACTTTTGCTAATTTCTTTTTTTCCCCTAAAATTCATTCTCTCAGAAAAGTCAAAGCATAAATGCTCTCATTGTATCAGCATCTGAAAAAGTGCTAACAAGAATAAGGAAACTGTAACATTTCATATTAAAGACATTAAGGAACAGAAACAACAGAATTAACTAACTTAGAGTGGAATTCAGTTATGCTCTGAAATATTGGAAGTAATGGGTTAAGACAGTGACAAATTCAACTACTATAGTTTAGAAGCCATGTTAATACCATTAAATATTTAATCAAATGAAATAACTGACTTAAAAGCTTTCTCCAAATGTGGGTTGCTATTCAATGACTCTTAAGAAACTGTATACACAGATATATAATACTAACAAAAGTATTTCTATATAATATTTAACAGTAAAGACAAGCATTAAATGCTGGATATACATGTCTATATATTTTAAAGCATATATAAGTACACTTGTAAAAAGGGATAAATGACAACACTACAGCCAAAACATTCAGTTCAGTTCAGTGGCTCAGTCGTGTCCGACTCTTTGCAACCCCATGAACTGCAGCACGCCAGGCCTCCCTGTCCATCACCAACTCCCAGAGCTAGCACAAGCTGAAATCAAAATTGCCGGGAGAAATATTAATAACCTCAGGTATGCAGATGACACCACCCTTATGGCAGAAAGTGAAGAGGAACTCAAAAGCCTCTTGATGAAAGTGAAAGAGGAGAGTGAAAAAGTTGGCTTAAAGCTCAATATTCAGAAAACTAACATCATGGCATCTGGTCCCATCACTTCATGGGAAATAGATGGGGAAACAGTGGAAACAGTGGCTGACTTTATTTTGGGGGGCTCCAAAATCACTGCAGATGGTGATTGCAGCCATGAAATTAAAAGACACTTACTCCTTGGAAGGAAAGTTATGACCAACCTAAATGGCATATTCAAAAGCAGAGACATTACTTTGACAACAAAGGTCCATCTAGTCAAGGCTATGGTTTTTCCAGTGGTCATGTATGGATGTGAGAGTTGGACTGTGAAGAAAGCTGAGTGCCGAAGAATTGATACTTTTGAACTGTGGTGTTGGAAAAGACTTTTGAGAGTCCCTTGGCCTGCAAGGATATCCAACCAGTCCATTCTGAAGGAGATCAGTCCTGGGTGTTCTTTGGAAGGAATGATGCTAAAGCTGAAATTCCAGTACCTTGGCCACCTCATGTGAAGAGTTTACTCATTGGAAAAGACTCAGATGCTGGGAGGGATTGGGGGCAGGAGGAGAAGGGGACGACAGAGGATGAGATGGCTGGATGGCATCACTTACTCGATGGATGTGAGTCTGGGTGAACTCCTGGAGTTGGTGATGGACAGGGAGGCCTGGCATGCTGCGATTCATGGGGTCGCAAAGAGTCAGACACGACTGAGCGACTGATCTGATCTGATCAAATAACCACAAAAGTAATGTTTCAGTTGAATAATTTTAAGTTTCAAAAGTTATACTCTATACATAATTATATGTTTTTTCTTGGTAGATACATAAAGTTATGTACACTTTTACAATTACTGATTTCATTAGGTTGTAGCTAATTTTAGAAGAATCTAGCCTCCCCATCATATGATTTAAGTCAGGTAAAAGTAAAAATCATGTGTGCAGTAACACTGGTTTTTCTGTGATACACATTAAGGACAAAAATGACTCCCAGAAATGAAAAGCTCAATAGACTACAACACTGGTATAGTGGTAAGTCTCCTATGTATGCCCGATTTCTACAAAGCAGTGTGTTAATATATATCTGTAATTCAAATCAATAAATTCAACACAAGACAACTACTTAGTTTTTAGCTACATGCCACATAAACTAGCTTAAGCTAAGAATTATTGCCTGACTTGGTGCTTTTACTGATGAAAAGTCAGTGTTTTATGTACTTTGCTGCTGCTGCTTCTGCTAAGTCACTTCAGTCGTGTCTGACTCTGTGCAACCCCATAGACGGCAGCCCACCAGGCTCCCCCGTCCTGGGGATTCTCCAAGCAAGAACACTGGAGTGGGTTGCCATTTCCTTCTCCAATGCATGAAAGTGAAAAGTGAAAAGTGAAAGGGAAGTCGCTCAGTCATGTCTGACTCTTTGTAACCCCATGGACTGCAGCCCACCAGGCTCCTCCGTCCATGGGATTTGCCAGGCAAGAGTACTGGAGTGGGGTGCCATCGAGAGGTTTTTTTGTTTGTTTGTTTGTTTTTTAATTTAATTTTATTTTTAAATTTTACATAATTGTATTAGTTTTGCCAAACATCAAAATGAATCCGCCACAGATGTACATGTGTTTCCCACCCTGAACCCTCCTCCCTCCTCCCTCCCCATACCATCCCTCTGGGTTGTCCCAGTGCACCAGCCCGGTATATACAGGTGATCAATGTTAAGGACTAAAATAGCAATCTGGCAAATATTTCTAAGGAGAGCTTCCAGAGTGCAGATTTAAAATCTCAAAGGAAAAGGGCTATTTTGGCATATATTTGTCTTATCAGTATGACCCAATGATCAACTGACACTATGATTTAAAAAGTGAGACCAAGATAATTTTGTGAAAAATTGAGTTTTAGAACCATTTCATATATCAGACCTGGTTGGCATTACCTCAAAGCACTTTGTTTTCATGTTCAATATGAAAAGTATTATATTCACACAGAGAGTTGAAAGTGTATACATACTCACAAATATTTACCTTTAAAAAACAGGTTAAAGACCAGAAGCATAACTCTTAGCTTCAAGGATAATAGGATGTGTTCTGTTATTATTCTGATTTAACACAGTGATACAGAGAAAGAATATCAAAGCATTAAAAATAATTATGCAAAAAGATACTAGGGTGAAAAGGCAAATTATCTGCAGATAATATTTTACATACATAAAACATAAAGGAATCAGTGGATTAAGACAGGTAATAGTGTATTTGTAAAATTACAAGCAGCAGTATCTTTTCTAATGCAAAACAACTTCAATAAATAGTCAAAAAACAGTCAATTTAATGTCAATAGAAATTAGGTAATAAAAATTTTGTTGAAAAATATTCAGAATATATTTAAAGAACTGATGAAAACATTTTGAAGGAGAAATATACAAGAATGACAAACTACTAGAGAGTTCTAGAATCCTTTGGTTAGATCTAAAAATAAACTGGGAAATCAAAGCATTGTCTATCAACTACTACTTCTATAAAGTCTCTAGTTTGAGTGTATTGATTTTTAAGTGATAATTTTTTTCTGGTTATTTAATAAATAGACAAAATGAATAGTCTACTCTGAGCTATATGTACTATCCTTTTATATATTCAAATATATATTCTATTAGACTCTCCAAAATAATTGTTAATAAACACAAGAGAAAATGTACATCAAGAGCCTTAAATATCCAAAGTTTAAGTACTAGTTCCAGAAATTTATGGGAAGTAGAGGTTCACAATTTATAACGAGTATCTAAAAGACTATGATAAAGAAAATTGGCAATAATTTCAATACTAATAAAAATCAAGCATATGCTCTATTTAAATACTAAGCTAAAAAGTTATACACATTTAAAGATATTTGATGTTCAGTACCTACTAGGGAACAAAAGCCAGGTATACATGGATATACACATGTCATCAAGCAACATGGGTCATCTGCTTCTTTCTCCCTCCCATTCAACCATTTCCCAAGAACACATACAAACATTGATATATACATAGAAACAATTTTATAGTGAAATTATGTGGTGGTTATTGCTGTGCTTGAAGCATTAAAATTCTAAACTGTTTACTTATAAAATGCTTTATTAACATACCATTCACATTACATAATGTCTCTAATACCCAGTCTAGAAAACTTGTTAAAAATTAACTAGAATAAAAGATAGTGTCAAACACTACTTCTACATAGATCACATCTAGGTGCTGATCCCTAAAACACTGAAGGCTGAGTGCAATTCAGTACCTTCAAACCATTTACTAATTAGCACATTAAATCAAGTATTTATATATTTAAAACAATAAAAAATAAGTTACCAGATGGTGATCCACTTTAGAAGAAAAAGAATCCTTAAGATATTAACTAACTAGAATTAAGATTCACAAATTGTCACTTTGTGTCCAAACATAAGTACCATTGTATCTCTAGATCAGCAGTCCTCAACCCAACATTTTGGAGCCTCCTGGGGGCCCCATTAGTTCATGACAAATAGATGGTAAAATGATGAAAACAGTGACAAATTTTATTGTCTTGGGCTCCAAAATCACTGCAGATTGTGACTGCAATCATGAAATTAAAAGACCCTTGCTCCTTGGAAGAAAAGCTATAAGAAACCTAGACAGCATATTTAAAAGCAGAGACATTATTTTGCCAACAGGTCCATCTAGTCAAACCTATGGTTTTTCCAGTAGTCATGTATGGATGTGAGAGTTGGACCATAAAGAAATCTGAGTGCCGAAGAATTGATGCTTTTGAACTGTGGTTTTGGAGAAGACTCTTGAGAGTCCCTTGGGCTGGAAGGAAATCAAACCAGTCAATCCTAAAGGAAATCAGTTCTGAATATTCATTGGAAGGACTGATGCTGAAGCTAAAGCTCTGATAGATACCTTGAGAAGATACCTTCTTCAAATGAGAAGAGCTGACTCATTTGAAAAGACCCTGATACCGTGAAAGATTGAAGGCAGGAGAAGGGGACGACAGAGGATGAGATGGGTAGATGGCATCACCGACTCAATGGACATGAGTTCAAGCATATTCCGGGAGTTGGCAATGGACAGGGAAGCTTACTGTGCTGCAGTCCATGCGGTCACACAGAGACGGATATGACTGAGTGACTGAACTGGGGGACTAGGTTCTAACACTACCATGAGAGATCTCTGGATCTGATGCCAAGTAACGTGATTCTAATGTGATCTAGGCTATAACTACATCTGAGTTTTAACTCCCACTTTCTACCTCCTATGAAAGTCCCCTACCTTCCCTGAGGGATCAGTGTAAAGCTTTCATCTGTCGAGAGAACATTGTGACAATACTCCTTTTTATTTGGAATGGTTTATCTGCATTTGGTGGATCTTAAAACACTGACACACTGCAGTTTGATCTATGGCCACCAGGATTGCAGACTCAAGTTGCCTTAAGGGGAGAAAAAAAAAAAAAAAAAAGCAAACCACAAAAAAATACTACATAGGGCTTGGAAGGAAGAGCTGGCAGCTTCCTTAAACTCAGCTTCTACTGTCACCATCCCAGACCACACAGGATCTCCCTCATCATAGCTGCTTCTTCCTGAAGCCTCCTCTACTCCTCTCTATACTACATATTGCTTTCTCTAGTGACTCAGTTGCTATTGCCATATCTATTTTGATTGGCCAAGTCGATTCTGTGCTAGGTCAGTCTCACTAGCCTACAGATAGGCTACTCTTGGCTCAGTTGCTCAGCACCAGATACTCAGTTAGGGCAGTGGAAGCGCTCACAAGTCACCTAGTCTCCACCTGGATGAGCAGGGGAGGTTCCCCTAGAAAGCAATCCAGAAGGATGCAGACAGCAACATGACTGACAGATCTAGTAAAAACAGGGGAGACAGTACAAGGCATTCAGGACATCACTGGATGTCCAATTCTAAACTTTAGCAATTCTTACAGTAAACATGACCAACTTTAGCTAGTAAAACTAGCTTTACCAGAATGTTTTCCATGAACTCATTATGTTTATGAGAATGCTGCTTTCAGGATCATGAATATAACTAAGCAGTTAGTTTTGCCTTCCCATGAAAGGCACAGGTTATTTTTTGTGAAGTACTCATGATATTTAATTATGTGCAAAACAGAGGTTTCAAGTCAATAGTACAGAATTGCTCTGCCAGCTCTTTCACAAGAGTTTCAGCAGCTAATTTCTGAAAGACTTTCTCACTGTCAAATTATGAACAATCCTTCTCCTTGTTGTTAAGAATTGTATTCTCTTACCTATAGTATGCAAGAAGTTGCACAAGTCCTTCTTTTTATTTTTTTCCTTCTAATTTTTTATAACAAGTTATTTCTTGCTTCATTAAGAGTGTAGATTATATTGTAAATGCAAATCCTCAACCTTCCATTTAAAGACCAGCCTGTGTAAGTTATCAGATCATAGAGAAAGATTATGACATACTAGCATATTGATGCATCACTTAAGTTTTCACATCTCATTAAAGTCAAAGTTTAAAAAAGATCAAGCATAGTCTCTTTTTAACCATTTGATTTCAAATAGTTCATCTTTACAATAATAAAGAAGTAAAATTATACTGCAATTGTAGTATTTGGTAAATTGTACAAGTACATTTACTAAATGCATTTTGACAATTCAGTAGTTCCAAAATAAATGTTGATGTGGTTAAAAAGTTGTTAAAGACTTTGGCCTTTAATGACCAATTTACAATAGATATAGGACACAGAGGAACATTTGATAAAGGGGCTTTCAATCAGTAAAATCTATACCATTGTAAACTCAAGGACAACCAATGGGTTTCACAAACAACAATAAAATAAAGAGGAGAGTAAAGATCCTGAGAAAGACTCAAGGAGCAAATTTACCAATTGCAATTTATGGACTATATTTGAATCCTCACTAAAAAGAAAACAAAAAACTGTTGACCATTTGAGATTAGAATTTGAACACTGCATATTTGATGATATAAAAGAGTAATCCAATTTTTTGATTAATGTTGAAACAACATTTTCCTGTTTCCCTGAAAGACAACCTCTATTATCTGTTAAGAGCTTACCTAAGAGCTCTCAAATTGCACTATGAGCTTCAGTCAAGTGATCCAACAGAGGTTGCCTAATACTTTAATATTTGCTAAGGCATCAAATAGGAGTTCTCTCACTAAGTTAGTTCTATCTGATTGCTTCTGTAAATGTCTGCTCGTGTCCAACACCATCTGGTAGAAGAGGTGTTCCAAGAAGTCAAGTGCTACAGAAAGGTACTCATCTTCCCTATTCAGCAGTTATTAAAAAAAAAAAAAAGCAAAGAAAAACATAAAACACAGTATCTAATTTACGAGCTTTTCATGTCTGCAACAAACTAAAATATCTACACACTTATCTGTGTAAAGCTTTTTAATGTATAACTGAGTTCAGTATCAATGATAAGTTCAGTTTAATATTTTAAGCTATAAACAAAAGCTATTCAATTTCTGAAAAAGACATCAAAATCAAAATCTCCTCTTTAAAATTCAGAATGGATAATCAAACTAATTTACTTGCTCAGGTCACAACCAGAGCTACAGTCCAGATTCAAGTTGTAGATAATCATTTTTTTCAACAAAATGTTGCTTATTTCAAAGCTATCTGTAAGATCTATCATCTCATTTTGGCTACAAAAGAATAGAAGGAAACAAGTTCCAAGACAGTTATATATTAAACACAATTTCTAGTAAAATGCCATCTGGGTAGCTTCAGAAGAAAATGCTAGGTTTCAAGAAATTAATGGTTAACTTTCTAAACCTACTTTATCAGGTGAATACAAATCCACTGTCATAGAACAGTAAGTCTACCATGACCCAGAGGTGTTATCTTGACTAGGTCACTGCATGTCTCTGGCCATCAGCTTTTCAAGTGCATGACATGTGGTTAGATGATTTTTAAGGTAACTTACAGCACAAATTTTTATTCTGTATAGTAATATTTAGGTAATTATAAAATTTGTTGCATTTCATTGTAAAAACATGATTTAAGTTATTATGGAATAATCTTCCAATTATAGTCTGATTATGTTGATTAGTTCAACCCTCATCTTCTACAGACTGCAGTAATGCAGCAGACTCTGACTTTCCCCAATAGTCTTTCCATGAAGTTGCTGGGAAGAACTTTTGAAGAAAATTTCATGCTTAAAATCTTTCTGTGGCCTCAAGACTTGTAGGATCAAGTCCAAACCCTCTTAGTATGCTGCATGAAGTACATTGCATTTTGGCTCCCACCCTTACCGTCTTTACCGTCTCTCTTTATCTTGCTCCTTTTACATAGTCTTTAATATCAACTATCTGTAAAGTGTAAATGTAACTTGAAGCAAGGATTGTTAATTCTTTGTTAAATATATGAATAAAAATGAGCCACAAGGATATAAGTAGTAAAGTTAACAGGAGTTAATTGTGTTTATAAAATATTTCCTATGAATTCAGATTTTGGCCTAATTTACTGTTTCAGTTCAGTTCAGTTGCTCAGTCATGTCCGACTTTCTACCACCCCGTGGACTGCAGCACGTTAGGCTTCCCCGTCCATCACCAACTCCGGGAGCCTACTCAAACTCATGTCCATCACATTGGTGATGCCATCCAACCATCTCATCCTGCTTTCAGGATGAAATGGTTGAATGACAAAGTATCACGGTGTCTTTTCCAATGAGTCAACTCTTCGCATTAGCTGGCCAAAGTATTGGAGTTTCAGCTTCAGCATCAGTACTTCCAATGAATATCCAGGACTGATTTCCTTTAGGATTGACTGGTTTGATCTCCTTACAGCCCAAGGGACTCTCAAGAGTCTTCTACACCACACTTCAAAGCAACAATTCTTTGGCACTCAGTTTTCTTTATAGTTCAACTCTCACATCCATACATGACTACCGGAAAAACCATAGTTTTGACTAGATAGACCTTTGTTGGTAATGTCTCTGCTTTTTAATGTGCTGTCTAGGTTGGTCATAGCTTTTCTTCCAAGGAGCAAGGGTCTTTTAATTTCATGGCTACAGTCACCAACTGCAGTGATTTTGGAGTCCCAGTAAATAAAGTCTGTCACTGTTTCCATTGTTTCTCCATTGATTTGCCATGAAGTGATGGGGCCGGATGACTGGATCTTAGTTTTCTGAATGTTGAGTTTTAATCCAGCTTTTTCACACTTCTATTTTACTTTCATCAAGAGGCTCTTTAGTTTGTCTTCACTTTCTGCCATAAGGGTTGTATCATCTGCATATCTGAGGTTATTGATATTTCTCCTAACAATCTTGATTCCAGCTTGTGCTTCATCAAGCCCAGCATTTTGCATGATGTACTCTGCATATAAGTTAAATAAGCAGGGTGACAATATAAACCTGGCCTAATTTATTGTTTAGAAAATAACAATGTCAGTCAATGTTTCATAAAAGGTAGGAAAGAATCTTGCCAATATCTTCCAAAATAATCTTATATACTAACCTGGAAGGAGAATATATTTGTTCTCTTAGTATAATTGTTGCTATGATATTCTTGTGAATCTACTATCTTCAAATGCAGATAGTTTGCCTTTTCAAAATATAAATTTATTTTTAAAATATACTACCTACTACAAAGCAAATGATGTTCTATGCACCAGGATACAGCAGTGAACAAGTCTAGGGAAAGAGCAGAGAGCAGAGGCTGAGTGGGCGTGTGCTCCGCTAGAACAGGAGTGGGGTCAGCTAGGCCTGAGTGGCACAAGCAAGTGAGAGAAGAGGAGTAAAATCACAGGGAGTGGAGCTGGGGTTTGTGTAAGTGTTGGGAGAGTTCAGGTAGGACTTAGAGCCGTTATAAGTTATATTCACTCCTTTCAAAAATTCTCATATTCACAGCAACCCTAGGAGGTATCATCTCTATTTGAGAAAAAGAAAACAGATTCAGGTTAAACAAAAGTTACAAATTTTATAAGAGGTGGTAGTGAGATTGGAGAAGGCAATGGCAACCCACTCCAGTACTCTTGCATGGAAAATCCCATGGATGGAGGGGCCTTGTAGGCTGCAGTCTATGGGGTTGCTAGGAGTCGGACACAACTGAGCGACTTCACTTTATTTTTTCACTTTCATGCACTGGAGAAGGAAATGGCAACCCACTCCATTGTTCTTGCCTGGAGAATCCCAGGAATGGGGGAGCCTGGTGGGCTGCCATCTATGGGGTCGCACAAAGTCGGATACAACTGAAGCGACTTAGCAGCAGCAGCACCAGCAGTGAGATTGGTCTTCATGGTATGCATTAGGGTTCCCCAAACCCCAGTTAGGACCCGGTTAAGCAAGCAAAGCTTGATCTGTATTTACTGCTGTTTGTATCACACACATCTGCCCTGGTCTGTGGAAAAATTGTCTTCCAGGAAAACCAGTTTCTGGTGCCAAAAAGGTTGGGGACAACTAGTTTATATAACCAGGTATATCTATGTATTTTAGATATGTATTTAAAAATATTTTCAGGAATGGACTAATATTAATATTTTAGGCATCCTATTATGTAGGCTTCGGGGCATTCCTGGTGGCTCAGTGGTAAAGAATCCACCTGCCAACGTAGGAGATGTAGGTTCAATCCCTGGGCCGAGAAGATCCCCTGGAGAAGGAAATGGCAACCCACTACAGTTTTCTTGCCTGGATGATCCCATGGACAGAGGAGCCTGGCGAGCTACAATCCATGGGGTCACAAGAGTCGGATATGACTTAGCAAGTAAAACAACAAATTATATTGGCTTTTAAGTACTTTTTAAACTGAAAATAAGTCATTTTGTTTCTTAATAGGAACTTAAGACCTATTGCAAAGATAAGGTGGGCCCAGAAATTAAGATTTTAGTCAAATAAAAAGAAAACAAGGTTCCAATGTTTTCCTATCACATTCTCCACTGTATTAATTAATATTTAGTAAAACTATAAGAGATCTGGACAATAAAGAAGGCAGAGTACTGAGGAATTGATGCTTTCGAACTGTGGTGCTGAAGAAAACTCTCGAGAGTCCCTTGGAAAGCAAGGAGATCAAACCAGTCAATGTTAAAGGAAATCAAACCTGAATACTCTTCGGAAGGACTGATGCTGAAGCTTCAATACTTTGGCCACCTGATGTGAACAGGTGACTCACTGGAAAAGACCGTCATGCTGGAAAAGATTGAAGGCAGAAGGAGAAGAGGGTGACAGAGGATGAGATAGTTGAGTGACAATGCTGATTCACTGGACATGAACTTGGGCAAACTCCAGGAGATGGTGAGGGGCAGAGAAGCCTGGGGAGCTGCAGTCCATGGGATCGCGAAGAGTCAGACACAACTTGGGAGACTGAACAACAACAGAAAACCATAAAGGAGAACCAAGATGGACTTCATTGTTTTTAGTAAGTCAATGGAACTGAGTCAGTCATGACCAGTCTTGCTCTTTATGTTACACTTTTTAGCAAGCCTCTGAAGTCAGCGGTGCTAATTTTTGGACTGCTATTTGTCTCGAGCATATCCTTTTTTTTTTTTTTTTTGCAGGGGGAGGGTATATTTTGGTATAAAATTTGAGGAACTATTATTGACCTTAAATATTCTTAAAAGGAAAACAATATGCACCAATAAAATAGTAAGGCATTAAGGGGAATTAAAACTACCAGAGAAACTGCTAAAAATTCCCTCCCTACCTTTTCAGATAAAATAAATGTGTAAAATGAAAGCATAAGTTCCTGAAGGATATTAAAACTCCATTTAATGTACTAGTCATAAGTTTTAAGTGGATCATTCAGAATTCATCTTTTGTGTTGTAATAAATATAAGGAGTGCAGTGAACCACTACACCTTGTTCACTCATAGCATAAATGTTACATAGTTACTAGCAATTTTTAAAACTTACCATGAAAAGTTTCTAATATACATACATATAAAGCCATTACTATATTTGTATATTCCCAATAGCAAAAAAAGGGTGATTTACAGCTTACTCAATAATATGTTCTTAGTTCAAAACAATCAGCAAGATTGTTTTTAATTTTCAAAACACTTAGAGACCTCATAAGCAAATATTAACAAGGAAAGTAAGTGTTGCCAGTCTTCCAGATAGCATGCAAGCAGTTTCAAGAATTGAATTATGGAGATTTAACTAGATAAATCAAGCTGGAACTAGATTTACCACTGGTAATAAGATTTAATCTCTACTGGAAAGAGCCAGAAGCAGGCTTTTGATGGAATCTCAAAATAAGCCCAGGTCACACCTGTTGTCTAGAACCCAGGAGCCGCAGTACTACCTTCATCCACAATGTCCAAATAAAATGAGTGCTAGCAACACTTAACTTTCTAAAATACTAGAGATTATAAAGGACATTTAAACGAGTTCCATGAAAGAGAAATTCACTCATTCATGTCCGACTCTTTGTGACCCCATGGTCTATACAATCCATGGAATTCTCCAGGCCAGAATACTGTAGTGGGTAGCTTTTTTCTTCTCCAGGGGATCTTCCCAACCCAGGGATTGAACCCAGGACTCCCACATTGCAGGCAGATTCTTTACCAACTGAGCTATGAGGGAAGTCCAATGAATGCTGTATCTACTTATTAAAATTTTTTTTTTCAAAATCTTCAGGTTTTTTTATTATTATTTGAGTACTTCAGTGTGATAAGTCTCTTCCTCCTCTTTTCATCCTAATTAACTCCTGTGAAATAGTAACTAAATCTTACCTTGAGGAAATCAAAGCCAAGTTCAGCCAATTTGCCTTCATGTATTGTTCTGGTCAGGCTCGCCTAACAACAAAAACAACTAAAGATTGGGTGGCTGAGATAATAGAAATGTGTTGTAGTTCTGGAGGCTACAAGTGCTGGATCCAGATTCTGATCAGTTTGAATCTTGGTGAAAACTCACTTCTTGGCTTACAGAAGTCTGCCGTCTCAATATGCCTTCACCTGGCCTTTTTATTTCCGGGCGTTAGGGGAGAGCACGTTCATGTTGGTGAGCAGAAAGAGCTCTCCAGTGTCTCCTTCCCTAAGAACACTAATTAGGTGAATCAATGTTCTACCCTATGACCTTATTAAACCATAGTTACTTTTTTGGAGACCCCATCTCTGAATACAGCTACATGGGGACTAGGATATCAACATATGAATTTTGTAGGGTCACCAACATTCAGTCCATAACACCTCAGTTACACTGCCAGTAAATTTATACCTTTTCAAAACACTTAAACATTAAAAATAAGTTACCAAATAATTTTAGTGTTAATATTTCATTAGAGCTTGAGATTAAATGAGATAGCTTTAAGAGAGCCACAGACATTAGATGGGGGAAAAAAAAGAATTGTAGATCTTGAGCCAAATTACCATAATACATTTATCAGTCACTTTTCCTAAAATAAAGTAGGGTATAATAAATTTCTATGATAAATGTTACACATAATACAGAAATATGAGGTAATACAGGAAAGTAATTCCATCAAGAGTCAAACTTGCACAAATCAGACTGTATTTTAAATCCCAAACAGACTTCTGGACTAGGGATTCAAGATAAAACATAAATCCAAATAGCTGGGCTATAAGTAGGTTAGCCTACAAATTCTAAAATGTAGGGCTGAGTCATTTATTAATTTGAGATTAAAAAGACAACTGAAGAGGATAAAAGTTGTGAAGAGACAGGAAATATAAGCCTCAATGATATCAAAAGGATAATCTTCCTAGGGTAATTAAGAGGTAAAGAGTGAGTTTGCCTATATTAGCCTGCTGCTTGAACATGGGGAATCGAAGATTTTTCGCAGATTGATAAGACCATATAAGAGACTGAACAGGTTAGAAGAGGATAATATGCACCTGTGAACCATACACTGTTTCCTGATTTCTCCAGGCATGATACAGCACAGTATCTCCAGCATTATCACCTTCCCCTCAAGCATTAATCACCCACAGACACAAACTAGATCAGGTTCAGACAAGTAATTTACCACACTATAAGCACTGGTCTTGACAAGTAAACATCCCAAAACCTACATCGGGTGGACCTGTTTTTAATGCTGACTTTACCAAATGATATTCACTGCATGCCAAATGAAAACTAAGTATTTTTCACCTAAGTTAAAATAAGAGTTGAAATGACTATTGGTATAGCAGACCATCAGCCCAGTAGGATGGGCTATTTTTATTTTTAAACAGAATTCAAGAGACTAGAAAAGGATACGGTGAACATTTTGTGAAGTCTAACAACCAGAATTTAAGCTTCAGCTTGTCCTCAAGTCTTCTTTGCATATGATATGTGTGCTTAGTCACTCAATCTTTGCAACCACATAGGGTAGCCCACCAACCTCTTCTCTAGGCAAGAATACCAGAGTGGGTTGCCATGCCCTCCTCCAAGAGATTTTCCCAATCCAGGGATTGAACCTAGGTCTCCCACATTGCAGGCAGATTCTTTATCAACTGAGCTATACGGGAAGCCCTGAATATGACCTGGACAAGTCTTTAAAGTTCACCATCATCATACATCTTGATGCTTCCTTATTCACATCTGGTCAAGGATTTTCTAAAAGCATCATGATGAAAGAAATCAAGGAGTCTAGTGACTTTTTTAAATAACACTGAATAAGAGATTTAATCTTTGTAGGTTGGATTCTCCAATTACCAATTCAAGGGTTGAACACTATTTAAGTTCAGTTTTGGATTATATGCAATCCTAGGAGCTTAGAGATCAAATATTTACCACCCTCCATTTATATATGAACACTGAATGCCATAAAGACCAGGACAGACCTGTAACTATGAAACAAAGCATAGGAACAAATCTGACTCTGTCAGATATAAGCTTTTAGAAGGTTGAACAAGAAGGCTCAGAAGTTGCCTTAAACTAGCATGCCCACATACTTGTAGGCACTAAACAAATCCAAGGTAGTTAACATTTTCAAGCAATCTTCTATTTGCTTGAAAAAAAAATAGCTGTCAGGGAGGGATTTATTCTTCTTATGCATTTGAGATTAACCAAAAAAGTTCTGGGCTTCCCTTGTGGCTCAGATTGTAAAGAATCTGCAATCAGGAGACCCAGTTCCATCCCTGGGTCAGGAAGATCCCCTGGAGAAAGGAATGGGGCTACCCACTCTGGTATTCCTGCCTGGAGAATTCTGTGGACAGAGAAGCCTGGAGGGCTACAGTTGGGTTGCAAAGAGTCAGACACCACTGAGCAACTAACACTTTCATAACACCTTCAGTTTCTCACAAAAAAAGTTGAACATTGTTTCAGAAGTTTAATCCTTTTATTAAAAAAGTGATAACATTTGTGATACTACTGAGAATCATCTTTGCTAAGACTGCACACTAAATAATTATAATTCCTTAAAAAAAATCCAGTCATAACGCAGACACATCAAGCTATAATAAATTACATTTGCTCAAAAGTTACAAGGGGATAATCAGCATCAGCCATGATCCACACAGTCAGCACTGATTATGGTCCTGCTGTGAAAACTACTTAAGGGCAAAAAAAAATTCCATACCATATAAAATTGTGAGATTACATTAAAATCCTTAAGTGTAGAACAATACACACATTATAAAAATGGACCCCAATGTAAGGCAAACATACAGAGTAACTAAACAAATTCTAGATGAAAATGTAACCGTTTGATTTTCATTCTCAGACTTCAGACTAAATAACAAAAAAATACAGCCTACGTTTTCCCACAACACTAAGTGTGAACCATGAATTATTTCTTTAAAACATACTTACAGTTTTTAGAAGCTCAAATTGCCTCAGAGTGCTCTAGTTTATTCAATACGTGTTACAGATCATGGCCATCAACTTAGAGCATTTTTAAGGGAAGTGTTAACCCACTGATTCTCAGTACATGACTGAACACCCCCATAGGAAAAAGAACAACATGTGGAGACATTTTTGGTTGTCATACTATGTGTCTGGAGGAGCGTGAGAAGGCAGGTATGTTACCTGCATCCAGTGGGAAGAGAGAAGAGAAGGGATGCTTCTAAGCATCTTATAATGCAGACAACAGTCCCCTCCACAAAGAAAATACCAAGAGTGCTAAAGCTAAGAAAACTTAGGTTGACTTAAATTACCAAATTACATTCAGATATGGAAATCTGTGCTAATACAGCAGACACAGTAGTAACTGCTAAAACGCAAAGAAGAAAAGCATGGATTTTGGAGTTCCAGGAGCCTGGGTTCAAAATGCAGACTCACCATTTTCTAATAATGCAACCTTGGACAAACTGCCTAACTGTTCTGTTTCAATACAGAACTAATTCTACTTCTCTCAGTTATTCTGAGGAGCAAATGAGATGGCATATGCAAAGTGGCCAGAAAAGTGACCAGAAATCAATGGAGGTAGAATTAAAAACATGGGAATGTGCCAGCATAGAGAAACGTAAAGAAACATGACAACTAAATGTAATACCATATAATGGATGGGATCCTGGAACAGAAAATGAACATTAGGTAAAATCTAAGGAAATCTAAATAAGTTATGGTCTTTAAGTTAATAACCATATTTCAATATTGTTCATTACTTATCACACACATCATACTGATGTAACACATTAGTAAAAATCTGGGTGTGATATATAAAGAAACGAACTAACTTCATGACTTTTATAAGTCTAAATCTATTCTAATATTAATCTATTAAGAGAGGTATTTCTATGCTTCTTCCTTCCTCGGAACTCATCTGCATGGTCCTCACTAAATGGATTTTCCTTTTACCTGCTCTTACCACCTGGATAGATGGTGGTGTCCACCTCCAAACAGTATTCAGCCTGCTAAAGACTATCAGGACACTGGAGGCTAGATGTGGCATGGCATAGGGTTTAACTCTATTCGAACATATGTTTAGTCCTAAAACATTTAGGATATAAAAGTTCTAAGAATTTCTCCAAAAGAGTTTTAACATTACACCAGGCTTCCCTGGTAGCTCAGATGGTAAAGCATCTGCCTACAATGCGGGAGACCTGGGTTCGAAGCCTGGGTCAGGAAGATCCCCTAGAGAAGGAAATGGCAACCCACTCCAGTATTCATGCCTGGAAAATCCCATGGACCAAGAAGCTTGGTGGGCTACAGTCCATGGGGTCGCAGAGTTGGACAGAACTGAGTGACTTCACTCTTTTAACATTACAGAACTGTCAAGACAAAAGAACTACATTGATCAGATAGTAAGCAGAAACTCATGAAAACAAAAGTAAAAAGAGATATGGGTGTTAAAACTGGGTGCCCTGAGTGGAAAAACCTTCTTATCTGTGATCAAGATTACAGCACACTTATTGAATATTGTTTCTGCTAATTCAAAGTTTACTTTTCCTTCTAGGTGGTATTAGATTTCATGCTGAAGACTGAGATTGCCTCTGAAAACAGGTAAAGGCTTCAGATGGTTAAAATAAGTAAATCTCTACTAACAAAAACAATTAAGTGCCAATAAACAAAAGTACTGGCCCCTGTTTAAAGCAAACAACTTAATAAGAGCATATGGGATTATTTTGAGCTCTCTAAAAAAGTGATTCCAGGCAACAGAAGAATTCAGTTACAGTGCAAAGAAATAACAAAACAACATAACATTTTTTGGTTGTATCTGTCAACATTTTTTTAAAAAGTATCAAGCGTCTTTGAAACACTGGCTGAAGGTTAATTAAGACCTTTTTTTTAACTTTTTTAAAAAAATGAGGTATAATTGTTTTACAATGTTGTATAACAAAGCAAATTAACTATATGTATACATATATCCCCTCCCTTTTGGCGGTCCCTCCTACCCCACCCCCCATCCCACCCTCTAGGTCACCACACAACACTGAGTTGAGTTCCCTGCGCTGTACAGGGCTTTTTTTGTTTTGTTTTGTTTACATAAACCATGCCCCTGGTTTTTACAGCCCCTTTAGGGGTACAGAAGAGTTACAAACAAGAGAATTAAAAGTGCAAAGCCACTTGACACAGCACACAGAGAAAGAAGCGGTAATTGTTTTGACTTGAATCATGTCTGCCTAAAATAAGGTGAAGTCCTAACCTAGGTGACTGTGAATGTGATGTTATCTGTAAATAGGATCTTTGCAGAAGTAATCAATTAAGTCATTACACTCATCCCTAACGCAAGGGTACTGATGTCCTTATAAGAGAAAAGACAGACAGGGAGAAGGCAACAAAATGACAGAGGCAAAGATTGCCATGACATCTTCAAGAGAAGGAATACCAAGGACTGCTGAAAACAACCGGAAGGCGAGAAGAAGCAAGGAAAGATTCTCCCCTAGAGCCGTCAGGGGAGCTGAGGCCTGCTGACTCCTCCATTACGGATTCCTAGCGGCCAACACTGGGAGACAACAAATCTGTTGTTTGAAGACACCAAGTTTATGGCACCTTATTATAGCAGCCCTAGGAAACTAACACAGTAAGGAACTCAGGAACATTGGCTTTCATTACTGTGTCACTAGGACTGTGACAAGCAGCCAAATGTAGAAGAGGGCTAAACAAACGCCAGCAGGTAGCGAGTCCAACTGTAGCAAGCAGAACAAGTGAGAAATTACAGTGAGCCCTCCCTGCCCACTCCACCTGGTGTGAAGGGGAGAGTAGTCTTTTCTTTGGGTTCAAATTCACTAATTCCCACTTCTGCTCCTCCCTTGTAGACTCATCAGTTTGACTTCGGAACAAATACTCCCTTAGGAATAGCATCTAGGATCCTATTCACAAATGCCCATAACCCAGATTTAGTACTTAACTGCTGTTAAAGAGAAAACAGGTGCCATGTTCTCCATTAAGTGAAGTCTGGCGATTTTCTTCACTCAGTAAACCTGAAGATTTCTCAACTGTTTGCAATTATCCTTTAAAGAAGTTGAAAATTCTTAAATATTGAATTCAACTTATTCCACAATGCAAAATAAGGTAAAATTCAGAATTCTGCCATCAAGTACTTATATGAAGTTTTCAAATGTGAGAAGAGTAATTATTAAGATGACTTAATAATTAAGTAATAATTATATTAAGTACTTAATATACTTACTCTTAATACTTAAGAGTAAGTATTAAGATCTTTCTTAAACCAGTACAAATGAAAAGTGGTTTTCTTTCCATTTATTATTAGCATTTTGAAGATTTAAAGGAAAATCAGTAACTCAAATGCAAGACTGGGGTGCATCTACCTGACCTAGGCCACTACCATTGTTGTCTTGCAAAAGGCAGTTTTACTGATAGGTATTTTGCAAATTAAAGCCTTTTGTCAGATGGAGAACCCAGTTCCTAGATCCAAACTGTAGCTTCAGAAAGAGAAAGAGTCATAATTTACCTAAAAGAAAAAAAGTCAACTGTTATCTGGACATCCTAACAGTCGCATGAATCACATCCATTTACTGAGTTATAGATATGCCAGAATTAATATTTTTAGAACAGTTCATCTGACTCAATTCACTAATTTACACATTTGAAGAAACCAAACTCCTGGGTAAAATGTCCCCAAAGATAATATTTAGTTGCTTGATGAAATCTACCAACTTCTCTCCGAATATTCTGTTAGTATTAAAAGTCAAAAACTTCTACAGTACATTGAAATATCGCTTATCCAGAGGAAGTGCAAGTAACATTTAATGCCAAGTTACTGTGAAGAGAACTTAGGTCTCTCCCCGGAAGAGTCTGGGGAGAAAAACCTGACATCAGATTCCTATCAGCCCGGAAAACAAGGTGGGTAAGAATGACAATGGGTCTCTAGTCACATTGGGGAGGAAGCCAAGATTAAAGGCTAAGACAGAGGTAAAGAGCTCTACAAATTTCAGAAATCTGCATACTTGGCACAAGAAATGATGGGCAAACTTATTGGAGTGCCCGGCATGCTGCACACAAGGCACCATGAAGATCCGTTAAAGTAACATGAGCTGTGCTGAGAGCAACCCACCAGCCAGAAAGGAACTCTGCCAGGGTCCAGCCCCGGTGGAATCAGGGGTTTCGAAGGGGAGACAGCTTCAGCGATCAGGATATGATAGAATTAAAGATATAAAGAATGGTTAAATAAGGATAGCTCAGTAGGAAAATTCAGTGGAGAAAAGAGGCTGAATAACTTGGTTTACGTGGAAAGCTAATAAAATTCCAAAATAAGGAATTTGCGTCACCTACGTAGGCCACAGGCGTCCTCCCATTCTCCCAAAGGAGAGGAGACACTAAGGCCTCCCTGGTCAGATCTTAGAAGCCCAGGCATAATTAGTAGGCTTGACAAGCCTCCACACTCAAGATGGGAATTCAACCGGAAGGTGAGAGAAGGAATGACATGGGGAGACCAAGCTTCGGTGAACAAGGCCCGCACTTTATTTTCCAAAGTAGTTCTTATACCTTAAGTTATGCATAGAGGATAATGGGGGAAGGGGTAGAGTCATACAGTAAACCAGGCTTTCTTCCTGCAAACTTATCATATGCAAAAGTTTAGGTGATTTACATCATCTTCTGGCCTGGAGGCCTGTTAACATTTTAAGACCCTTTCTTCAGAAAACTTATTTTTCTCTAAAGGTGATTATTCTAAAGTCAGGCGCCACCCTCCAAAAGCATTAGATAAAGTTGCATTCCTATAGGGCAAAGGTGTGGTGGGCTATAACAAAAAAAAAGAATTAACTCAAGGGTCCAAAGTTACAAACATTAAAGCTACTACTTACATTCCTGCTGCTGCTGCTGCGTTGTCGCTTTAGTCATGTCTGACTCTGTGCGACCCCATAAACGGCAGCCCACCAGGCTTCTCCATCCATGGGATTCTCCAGGCAAGAACACTGGAGTGGGTTGCCATTTCCTTCTCCAATGCATGAAAGTGAAAAGTGAAAGTGAAGTCGCTCAGTTGTGCCCGACTCTAGCGACCCTGTGGATTGCAGCCTACCAGGCTCCTCTGTCCATGGGATTTTCTAGGCAAAAGTACATTCCTATACACCAATTATATTAATCAATACAGTGCCAGGGACACAGCAGGTAAGGGAAATGGAAACTTAGCAGCAAACATCGGCCCAACAAGTGAAAAACCCTTCACCAATACAATTTCTAATCAATCTTTCAACTGCTCAAAGGAATCTGTATTCAGACAATTTAGAACATCTCATGCCTCTCAAGGTTGTGAACTAAAACACTCTTGTCACACCCAGGAACTTTATTAACTGGAGCTGTAATTTAACTCTTTTTCAGAGAGAGGTGGTGGGGGACAGCCCCTGGTAAAGTCAGAGGTGTAGGTGAGAGCACAAAGCAGTAAAGTAGGCAGACTCTGGTTTTGGGCGTAGATGCTCGAGAATTTCCAGGGGGACTCCTGAGGCTCGATCCCACCTTTGCCTATGCCGAACCTCCTTCCTCATGACCTTTGCCACGGGCGTAGTTCCTCACGCTGGCTCCTGGCAGAACTCCATCCGCCTACACTGTGTAAGCACCTACCAAATGGCCTCTCTGTGCCGGATTCCAGAAGTCTCAGAACCGGCTGTTCACTGAGTACTCACTGCTGGCCCACCCCGCACTCCACTTCCCGTCTGTCCTGCGCAGGAGCCCCTTCCTGCTCTTCCATCCCCACCAAGTCTCCAATGCGCCGGGGGCACCTACCCGCAGGCCTCTGCACTGGGTCATGGGGTCCTGGGAAGAACAGAGAGGTTCGGAGGGGCCCCAGCTCCTGCATAGTTGTCAGGGCTGTGGCTGCCCAACACCAGCTTCTCAACACTGCAAAGTTAGTGCTCCATCTATGCCGCCAATTAACCGGATCCCTGGGTGGGTCTCGGACAAGGCCCCGCCCCCGCCAGTGGTTCAAACGTGGAGGCCGGGACAGGCGCACGTGGAGCCAGAGCCAGGTGGCACATGGGGCCGGCACAGGCACACGTGGGGCTGGGGCACACATGAGGCTAGGGCACACGAGGGGCTGGCTGCATGAGGAGGCCCCAGCAAGCACATGTGGTACACGCGGGGAGATTGTCTGGCACGCAGTCAGGCATGTGCCCGCTGCGCGCCCTGGAGACGGGTGCAGCCCCACTCTCCAGGGTTCCTGGTCTTAAGGCTCTTCAACAGGCAGCCAGGTGCCAGCGTCTCCGCAGGCCTCCCACCGAGCGGCCTTTCATCCCTTGGATGGCCGTCACCATCCGCGCAAAGGGGTAAAAGTGAGGTCAGCTTTAACCCGTCTGTACTTCTTTCGATATATGGGAGGCGAAGGTAATACTAATACCCACTTCACGAAGTTTTTTTGTTTTTTTGTTTTTATGAGAATTACAAAAACTAATCACCATTTAGTCACTGGGTCTGGAGCATGAGTGCTTAAATGATGTCATGGTAATAAATGCATCTAGTTTTTGTTTTGTTTTTTCACATATTCCTCCCTGTAAAGAACAAACAAATCAGTGTCGTCTCCTGGCCCAGGATAACAATGTTAAAAGTCTGAGGGCGGGCTGCTAAGGAAATCTGTGTGGTCTCCTAAGAGAAGTTGGGGCGGGGTTGTGGATTCCCAGGGAGGGGAAATTGAAGGCAGGGAATCCAGGCTAGATCCACTGCAGGGCAAGGAGACCAAGAATTAGTGAGAAAAAGACCAATAATCCAGTTGCCAGAAACTTTCTGACTTTTAAGCTTGAGAATTTTGTGGTCATTTTTTTGACCATGTATTATCATGTCTTTTCTTAATAAGGAAAAGGTTTATGTGACTTGGTTATAAGTTGCCATGGGGTCTAAGTGGGGGCTGATTGGAAAGAGTTCCTAGGTGTGGTTGTTTCAGAGAATACAAATTAAGAGACTGTGCCCCTGGGAGTCATGGTTTAGTGACTGGGACATTGTGGGAGAGGGAACAGAAATATCTGCAGTCATGCTGAAAAATTTGTCAGTCTTATTTTAACGGTACTCATTCCCTCTGGTGGTGGTCAGATGGTTCCTTCATAGTGACACGGTTGACTGTAATTTCCAGAGATAGGATACAACTCAGGACCCTTTTCAGTCACCATTAGACCAGTTGGCGGTAGTCTGTCCCTTGGTGTTTAACTGAATGAATACATCAGCCCATGTTCAAGTACTTTGGAGACAAAAAGCTCATCTCCTTTCTGAAAACAAATCTTGGCAAACACTAATGTTGTGTGTTGAAAAGGCAGGTGTTTCATTCCATTCAGGCTGCTATAACAAAACACCACAGACTGAGTGGCTTATAAAGGACAAATTTATTTCTCATATTCCTGGAGGCTGGAAGTCTGAGATGCCTGGTTAGGTGAAGGCCCTTTTGTAGGTTGCAGACTTCTGCGTGTAACTTCACGTGGTGAAAAGGGCTAGAAAGCTATGTGGCAGGCTTCATATGAGAGCACTAATTCCATTCATGAGTACAGAGCCCAAAGGCCCCACTTCCTAATACCATCACATCAGACCAGATTTCAACATACAAATTTGGGGGGATGCAAACCTTCAGACCATAGTAGCAATCAGTATCCTCAGTGGTCATTTTGCTAGCTTATACAACAGTTCAAAGAATTTTCCACTAAGTTCTGCTGTATTTGCCCTCCTCATATGGAATGTTCTATTTTCTCTCTTTTACCACTCTCCATTCTAAGCAACTTGAAGATGTTATCCAAATCTCAGTTCACACCTTTATCACTGGACAGATATTTCATATATTCAGTTAAAGTAACATAACCTCTGTAAAGTAACAGAGGTTATGTTACTTTAACTGAATATATGAAATAAAGAGTATATGAAGGTAACCTAACTATAAGGTTACCTTCATATACTCTTTATCTGACCTCCAATGGCAGTTATCAGGTATATCATTATTTATCTACATATCATATAGATATATTTTATCTTTTTTAAAATTAATTTTGAGTATGGTTGCTTTAGAATGTTGAATTAGTTTCTACTTTACAGAAAAATGAATCAGCCATATACATATTTGTAATTAATAGCCTTGAATTTTCAGAGCAATTTCCCCCCATTATTAACATCTTACATTTATGTATTATATTTGTTATAGTTGATGTACTAATATTGATACATTGTTATTAACTAAAGCCTGTAGTTTGTATTAAGTATTCACACTGTTGTGTAGATCCATGAGCCTTGGCAAATGCATAAAATCATATGTCTATCATTACAATGTAGAATAGTTTCACTAACCTAAAAATCCCTCAGATACCCAGTATTCATCCCTTCCTGTCTCCATCCAAGCCCTAGCAACATTGACTTAAACAGAATGTCATACAGTTGGAATAATAGTATGTAGGATTTTCAGATTGACTTCTTTTGCTTAATAATATGCATTTGAGATTTCTCCCTGTCTTTTCAACACTGAATAACCTTCTATTGAATAGATGGGTTACAGTTTATCTGTTTACCTACTGAAAGATATCTTGGCTGCTTTGACGTTATGACAATTATGAATATCGCTGCTATAAACATTTGGTAAAGCTTTTTGTATGCATGTAAATTTTCAGCTCCTTTAGGTAAAAATACAATTGCTGGACTATATGCTAAGGTTCTGTTTAACTTTCTAAGAAACTACAAGACTGTCCTGCAAAATGAATACTATCTTGCATTTTCACCAGCAAAAATGAGTTCCCACTGTTCCATGTCTTCACCAGAATTTTATCAGTTTTGTATTTTAGATATTCTATTAATAACAGGTATGTAGTGGTATCTCATTACTATTTTAATTTTCTGTTCTTTAATGATTTTAAATGTTTTATATATTTTCATTTGCTTCTTTGTCATCCATATATCTTCTTCAGCAAGATGCTTATTTGATATTTTCCTTAATTTATTGAGTTGTTTATATTCTTCCTGCTAGGTTTTGAGTCCTTCATATAGTTCATCAGTCCTTTTATCAGATGTGTTTTTTCAGATATTTTCTCCCAGTGTGTGACTTGTCTTTTCATTCTCTTAAAAGTGTCTTTCCCAGAGCAAAAGTTTTTTATTTCAATGAGGTTCAAGTTTTCTTTTGTTTTTTCATAGTACTTCTGGTGTTGTATATAAATCTAAGGGCATTTTTTTTTCCTGTAGCTTCTAAGAGTTTGTTTGTTTGTTGTGTTTTGCATTTATGGAAAATGCAAAATGCAAAGTCTATAATCTACTTTTTTGGCATAAGGTATAATGACTGTGTTTACATTTATGATCTTTCATGTATTTATATATGAAGCATCATCTATTGAAAAAACTATCCTTTCTCCATTGAATTGCATTTGCTTCCTGGTCAAAGATCTGCTGGAAATATTTCCACAGGTCTATTTATGGGCTCCATTTTCTGTTTCATCTATCTATCTGTCCATTCTTTTGCCAATACGACAGTATCTTGATTAACGTAGCTTTATAGTGTGTCTTGAATTCCTGTGAGGTAGCCTTAACCAGACAAAGCAGAGCTTTGGAAAATATAACGAGGAGTTAGAATTTTATTTTAAATGCAAAGGAAAGCCATGAAAGGAATTTAAGTGGAAAATGACATGATCTAATTTATTTACTTATGTGCTTTCATGTCATTTTTTGAATCACTTTGGATGCTGTTAGGAGAATGGATAGAGGAAATAAAGAATAGAATCAGGGAAACTGGTTAGGAGGTTTTGAAACAAGTAAGAACTCGAAGAGTCAGATGTCAGATTAGCTAGACATAAATATCACCTTTAAACATTCCTCATGATTCAATAAGCATGGAATCTGAGCTGAAATAGAAATGGTGCAGAAAAAGATCTGTTCATAAATTCAGGAATCCAAAGGTAAAATCTGACAGGCACTGATAGTATAATATTAAGCAGGAGATGCCAGGCTCAGATCATCTCTAATAACCCATTGCTTAACTGAACTTGTACTCCCTTCCTTAGTGCATTTTACAAGGTGCTTAGGTGTAAAGAAATGATCCAAGGTGAGTTAAGAAAGATGATCACCAATTAAATGGTCATTTTGTCAGATATATACTTGAAGTTATTATTTCCCTTTAAATCAGATGTCTGATTAGTTTTTTACTTGAGTGTTTGATAGGTCCAGTAGCAATATTTAAGGAGGTGGAGTTTCCAATGATATCCTAATGATATCCTATATTAAAAGCTAAATCCCCCTCCTGTTAGGACAGATTCCTTACCATTCACAACCTGCCTACCCCATACCATTCCTCTACAGTGTTTTTAACCAACATAATCTTAGCGGGATTAAAATCATAAACAAGTTTGTGGAATAAAACAGGAGACTGAAAAAATCTGATAAATTAATTTTTAAAGAAAGATAGACACTAGATTGGTGCTTAAGGATGTGGGCTTGGAAACTCTATTGTTTATGTTTGATTGTCAGCTCCATGAACCAACTGGTGACCAGAAACAAATCAATAAGTTCTTATGTTGACACCTCAGTCTCTTCATGTGTAAAATGGAGATAAAACTGATAGCTTCTTAATGTTGTTTTGAGAATTGAGGACTACCTAGAGTTCTCAGTCTTTCCATGCCCAGGAAAAACAGGAAGCTGACTTGAGGTAAGCTCTAGAAGCCTGTTCCACAGCAAGTATGCAGAGGTAGATGGATTTAATAACCATACTAAATGCAAGAGTGAGCAAGATATTGCAAGATTCTTCCTTGACAGAAGATGGTTGCAGCATTAGGTATGCATGATGTAATCTATATCCTGATAGTAATGACTTAGTAGAACTTGAGGTAGTACAGATGTTGTGAAGTTCCTGGAATCCAAGAACTATAATTCCAACCCATCTGGGTACTATGTGTCCCATTCCCACACATCTATTATTAAACATCTCCAGCTCTTCAGTTCAGTTCAGTCAGTTAGTCCCTTGGACTGCAAGGAGATCCAACCAGTCCATTCTGAAGGAGATCAGCCCTGGGATTCCTTTGGAAGGAATGATGCTAAAGCTGAAACTCCAGTACTTTGGCCACCTCATGCGAAGAGTTGACTCATTGGAAAAGACTCTGATGCTGGGAGGGATTGGGAGCAGGAGGAGAAGGGGATGACAGAAGATGAGATGGCCAGATGGCCTTGCTGACTGGATGGACGTGAGTCTCAATGAACTCTGGGAGTTGGTGTTGGACAGGGAGGCCTGGCGTGCTGCAATTCATGGGGTCTCAAAGAGTCAGACACGACTGAATGACTGATCTGATCTGATTGATATTTCTCCCAGCAATCTTGATTCCAGCTTGTGCTTCTTACAGCCCAGCATTTCTCATGATGTACTCTGCATATAAGTTAAATAAGCAGGGTGACAATATACAGCCTTGATGTACTCCTTTTCCTATTTGGAACCAGTCAGTTGTTCCATGTCCAGTTCTAAATGTCACTTCCTGACCTGCCTACAAGTTTCTCAAGAGGCAGGTCAGGTGGTCTGGTATTCCCATCTCTTTCAGAATTTTCCAGAGTTTATTGTGATCCACACAGTCAAAGGCTTTGACATAGTCAATAAAGCAGAAATAGATGTTTTTCTGGAACTCTCTTGCTTTTTCCATGATCCAGCGGATGTTGGCAATTTGATCTCTGCTTTCTCTGCCTTTTCAAAAGCCAGCTTGAACATCTGGAAGTTCACGGTTCACATATTTCCGGATCCTGTCTTGGAGAATTTTGAGCATTACTTTGCTGGCGCGTGAGATGAGTGCAATTGTGCAGTAGTTTGAGCGTTCTTTGGCATTGCCTTTCTTTGGGATTGGAATGAAAACTGACCTTTCCAGTACTGTGGCCACTGCTGAGTTTTACAAATTGCTGTCATATTGAGTGCAGCACTTTCACAGCATCATCTTCCAGGATTTGAAATAGCTCAAATAGAATTCCATCACCTCCACTAGCTTTGTTCATAGTGATGCTTCCTAAGGCCCACTTGACTTCAGAGTCCAGGATGTCTTGCTCTAGGTGAGTGATTACACCATCATGACTATCTGGGTCATGAAGATTTTTTTTGGTACAGCTCTCTGTGTATTCCTGCCACTTCTTCTTAATATCTTCTGCTTCTGTTTCTCCATACCATTTCTGTCGTTTATTGGGCCCATTTTTGCATGAAATCTTCCCTTGGTATCTCTAATTTTCTTGAAGAGATCTCTCGTCATTCCCATTCTATTGTTTTCCTCTATTTCATTGCATTGATCACTGAGGAAGGATTTTGCATCTCTCCCTGCTACTCTTTGGAACTCTGCATTCAAATGGGTATATCTTCCCTTTTCTCCTTTTCTTTTCACTTCTCTTCTCACAGCTATTTGTGAGGCCTCCTCAGACAGCCATTTTGCTTTTTGCATATCTTTTTCTTGGGGATGGTCTTGATCCCTGTCTCCTGTGCAATGTCACAAAACTATTTCCATAGTTCATCAGGCACTCTGTTTTTCAGTTCTAGTCCGTTAAATCTATTTCTCACTTCCAGTGTATAAGGTTTTTATTTAGGTCATACCTGAATGGTCTAGTGGTTTTTCCAAGTCTCTTCAAATTAAGTCTGAATTTGGCAATAAGGAGTTCATGACCTGAGCCACAGTCAGCTCCCAGGATTGTTTTTGCTGACTGTATAGAGCTTCTCTATCTTTGGCTGCAAAGAGTATAATCAATCTGATTTCATTGTTGGCCATCTGGGATTGTCCATGTGTAGAATCTTCTCTTGTGTTGTTGGAAGAGGGTTTTTGCTATGACCAGTGCATTCTTTTGGCAAAACTCTATTAGCCTTTGCCCTGCTTCATTCTGTACTCCAAGGCCAAATTTGCCTGTTACTCCAGGTTTTTCTTGACTTCCTACATTTGCATTCCAGTCTCTTATAATGAAAAGGACATCTTTTTGGGGTGTTATTTCTAAAAGGTCTTGTAGGTCTTCATAGAACTGTTCAACTTCAGCTTCTTAGCATTACTGGCCAGGGCATAGACTTGGATTACCATGATATTGAATGGTTTGCATTGGAATAAACAGAGATCATTCTGTCATTTTTGAGATTGCATCCACGTACTATATTTCGGACTCTTTTGTTGACTATGATGGCTACTCCATTTCTTCTGAGGGATTCCTGCCCACAGTAGTAGATATAATGGTCATCTGAGTTAAATTCCCCCATTCCAGTCCATCTAGTTCGCTGATTCCTAGAATGTCGATGTTCACTCTTGTAAGCCCTTCAACCAGAATTGAAAAGAAGATACACCAAGAGGAAAACTCACAGATGGGGATCCATACCATATGAAGTTCAAAAAGTGTTCATTATTATGTTTAATAGAAAGAGGAACTGACATATCAGCCACTAAAAGACCTGATAGCACTGGGTCTCAGGATTTTTCGAAAAACAGCTATTCATACACAGGAAGTAAGAGAAGAGCCTACACTGCCTAGAGACTTTTGTGGAAGTAATAGTAAGTATCACTTTAGTCTGCTAGAATCTTCAGGTCTGACCAAGGTAGCTGAAATACAAGCCCTCTTGTGGCATTAACCTAGTATTGTCTAGAACTAGATAGCAGCATTTGGTCTCAGCTCAGTCCAGGTTTTACCACCCTTATAGAGAAGACTGGAGACAGAAAAAGTAGTCCTTGCATCTCACTCTCCTACAGCCTCAAGCTCATGTATATATAGCTTAGTACTGGGAGATGAGGGTATTTTTACCTGTAGTCTTTCCAAGAGACTAAGGATGGTAAGAAGTTATGGTAAAGTCCATAGGATAGTCCTTCTCTAGTAATTGGAGAGATATTACATAGAATGTAAAAGAGTCCTGGTATTTTTAGAAGATTTGCCCATATACCTTCCTATCAGATACAATTGTGTTATTGTGCAACTGTGTTATTGTTACCACAGTAACACACTAGGAACTAATGCACAATGGTAATACACCCATGCCCTAGAATCTTTTCCCATTGTGTCTAGTACCTGTATTAGTTTTATAGGACTATCATCAGTAATAACATAAACTGGGTGGCTAAAACAATGAGAATTTATTGTCTCTCAGTACTGGAGGCTGGTTTGGTTTCCCCTGAGCCCTCTTTCCCTGGCTTGCAGATAGCCACTTCCTCATTCTGTCCTCACGTGGTCTCTCCTCTCCTGTGTGTGTGTACCTGCCCCTGGTCTCTTTTTTTCTTATTAAGACAACTGTCATAATGGATCAGGGCGCCACCATTATGAGCTCTTTTAACCTTAGTTTTCTTTCTAAAGGTTCTATCTCCAAATATAGTGATATTCTATAGTATTAGGGCTTCAATATACAAATTCTGGGGTTACAATGTTCAGTTCATTACAATATGTCAGTTTGATATGCTTAACCTGTCTTTGTGCTGGCCAAGGACACAATGCTATCAACCACCTGTGCAACATGGAGTGAATTCTTATCTATAGCAAACACTTCTGTTGCGGTGGTACAATAAGACTAATTCTTTGGTAACCTCAAACTTTAACTAAGAGTGATGGCAACAGGGAGTTAAAACTGTTTGAAACACACAAGGTGGGTGATTCTGAGACGTCTCACCCAGCTTAATAACTTAAGGAAGTATTGGGTACACTCTGTAAATTTTAACTACACACCTTAACCCTCTTTTGGCCCTCACCTCTTCATCTGACTCTCCTTGTTTATAACTCTGGCTTTATTCTGGAAATATTAAAGCCTGTTTCTGGCCAACTGGAATAAAGATCCACAGGAACCGAGTTTTAGTTATAAATATTTGAAATAGTGAAATTAAATGACAGCAAGAGTGTTTTTCATATTTTACTGCTTGCCCTGGAAATTCTAAGAGACATTTTTACCATGTAATAACAATAACAGCATTTATTGAGCACTTACTTTATGAAAGGACATTTTCAAGAACTTTACATGTTTTATCCTATCTTTACAGTAGCACTATGCATTCAGTTATATTATTATCCTCATTTTGTGATGAAAAAGTTGTGTAGCAGATATATTTTAAAAGTTTCTCAAATGTAAAGGGCTAGCTAGAGGTAGGGTTTTAATTAAAATTCAGTCAGATTGGTTAAGTCATCATTCTCTGTTTGTGCCTTCTTTCCTACTTATCAAGGAAGACATATTTTTATTATTATTCTGTTTTAAAGTGCTAATCACATTAATTAGATTAACAGAGAAGCAATGAAAAGAACTTTCCCTAAACATGTCAGAATATTTAATAGTGTGTCTTCAAAAGACTGAAATTTCAGAATACAAACGCATATTTATGAAAGAAAAAAGTTTAACATTTGCCATTCTGAATGCCTGGGATGAAATAAGCTTTGAAAACTGGGGGAAACATCAAAGATGTTAAACCAAAGAAATACTGAGAAAATATTTCTGAAAAATATCAAGAGCATTGGTATGTTTGGATTTCTCCCTAGACCCCTTTTATTCTGTAGTTATTACTTTAATCTAAACCACCTTCTTCCCCATCACACTTATAATGTCAATCGATACGGCTTCCACAGCTATCAAAATTCCAGCAAAACTGATTTCACCAGGCTGTTTTTGTTTTTGTTTTTGTTTTTCTTTCTAGAGGCTGGAATAGCAATAGTAGTAGCACAGCCTGATTTCTATTAAATGTGTGGTCAGAGATCATTTTGAATAACAGTCTTATATTTCTGATAAAAAAAAATAAAAGCAAACCAAATGAGATGTACAAATCAACAAGGTGAAAGTGTACACATACACACACACACACCAACACACATGCCCTCATTCTTCAAAGTCACATCCTGAGTTACTTTATTTTCTGTACTTGTGTTGAATTCATGACCATTAACATTGTGTTTGAAGAGAGACGACAATGTAAGGCACCAGAATTCTATAAAAATCATCAGAAACCGTAATCTGTTCCAATTGACATGCATGCTATTCCTACAACAGTGAAAATCTTTTTTAGATATTTTTTATTTTTTTTTTAATTTTATTTTATTTTTAAACTTTACATAACTGTATTAGTTTTGCCAAATATCAAAATGAATCCACCACAGGTATACATGTGTTCCCCATCCTGAACCCTCCTCCCTCCTCCCTCCCCATTCCATCCGTCTGGGTCGTCCCAGTGCACCAGCCCCAAGCATCCAGTATCGTGCATCAAACCTGGACTGGCAACTCATTTCATACATAATATTTTACATGTTTCAATGCTATTCTCCCAAATCTTCCCACCCTCTCCCTCTAAAAACATTAACAAACTCATCCTGCTGAATGCTAGGTAGTATTTTTCTGTTTATTTTTTTCATGTAGAAGAGAAATTGAACCACAATTGCTAGAATAGAAAAAAATAAGTCAAATACTAGACTTGGACCCTAAAGAGAACCCTTAGAAACCGTCAGCAAATACAACAGCTAGTGCATTACCTCAGAACTAAAGATGATTTCAAGGTCTTCGATGTTTGTGTCCTTTAGAGCTGTTTCCTGTTGTTTTGATTTTGATTGTGAATTTCTACCCACTAATCCCAGGAAAAGACAAACCTGAGTAACCTAGCATGTTGGTATAAATAGAACTGGCATAATGATGCTGGGACTGGTTTCTTTTTAGAAATCCTAAGTAAAATTATTTTTCACTATCTGTTAATATATTGCATATGTATTCACATTCTGTATAGTCTATTGCATGATAATCTACTCAAGTGTATCAGGAGGTGACTGACTCATGCGATTCCCGAGGCCTTTCTTGCTCCAGCATCCATCTTCCAATCTTCTTAGAATTCAAGAGCATTATTCCTCATGTGACTCATTTGTGTAAATAATGATATTTTGAGCAGAGCAAGGGTAAACATAACACACTGGATACAAATTCTGCAGTAATGTTATAACTACAAATTCATGTTTAAGTGAGGTTTTCTTCCTATACATGGGTTTTGATATATCTTTTCTTTAATTATTTTTTTGTTCATGCCTGGCCTCTCCTTCCTTCCTGAGCCTTCTCCCTATACTAAAAAAGCTACACCCTTTCCCCTTTGGGTAAAGTGTATATTGCAACATATACTATCTGAGCATAGTATAGATGTATCTAATCTAGTCAGTAATTTACTTATTTGTTGTCAATTTACATTTTTAATTTACTTATTTCATCTTTACTCATTTTCTGCTAATCTGAATGTTCTCTCATTAAGTATCTTTGAAAAATTGTCTCTGAGTTTGTGCTTACTCAAGCCCTGAAACCTTATCCTATTTGCAAGCTATCACAAAGCCAAAATATTTATTATCTAGCCCTTGACAGAAAAACTTTGCTGATTCTTCTTCTAGATCTCATAATTAGATCTCAATAGAGAACAAGTCTCCTTTGATTCTTAAAGTTAAATTTGAGATAAAATTAGGTTTTTAAGCTCCAGAGTAGCTTTTACTGGGGGTAGCACTCATTATTATTTAGTATTGGGGAAACAGTGGAAACAGTGGCTGAATTTATTTTTCTGGGCTCCAAAATCACTGCAGATGGTGACTGTAGCCATAAAATTAAAAGACACTTAATTTTAGGAAAGTTATGACCAACCTAGACAGCATACGAAAAAGCAGAGACATCACTTTGTCAGCAAAGGTCCATCTTGTCAAGGCTATGGTTTTTCCAGTAGTCATGTATGGATGTGAGAATTGGACTATAAAGAAAGCTGAGCGCTGAAGAATTGATGCTTTTGAACTGTGGTGTTGGAGAAGACTCTTGATAGTCCCTTGGACTGCAAGGAGATCCAACCAGTCCATTCTAAAGGAAATCAGTCCTGGGTGTTCATTGGAAGGACTGATGTTGAAGCTGAAACTCCAATACTTTGGCCACCTGATGCGAAGAGTTGACTGATTTGAAAAGACTCTGATGCTGGGAAAGATTGAGGGCAGGAGGAGAAGGGCACGACAGAGGATGAGATGGTAGGATGGCATCACTGACTCAATGGACATGGGTTTGGGCAAACTCCTGGAGTTGGTGATGGACAGGGAGGCCTGGCATGCTGCAGTTCATGGGGTTGCAAAGAGTTGGACACGACTGAGTGACTGAACTGAACTGATTGCTAGGATGTGGCAGTGTGTTTTTTTGTTTTCTGTTTTGGTTTGAGTTTTGGATTTTTGTGCTGCTCACTGATCTCATTTTCTTTTCCTGTCTTCCCCCCGCCCCCTGCCGCTTGTTTTATTCAGTCCTTCTCTCATTAAATACTTTGGTTTCACAGAGTGTATGTTCTGATTACTCTGCCTGTTTACCCTCTCTTTGGTACTGGGGTGCCTTTGGTGGGCTGTTATTTGGAGGGTGGGCTCCTGGAAACTTGGGTTTGTTGGAGAGTACCCCTTGCTTTGGAAACCCTGCAACTTCGAAGACAATGGAATTTGGCTCTAGCTCCTTGCATTTAAGAGCAGGCTGTTAGCTGTCTACACAGGCCCCAGAGAAAACTTCACTGCTCTCCAAAATCCCTATATTCTCTCAGTGTCAAAGCAGGAAAGACTAAACTCATAAACTCAACAGCCATTTATACTTTTCTTTTTTTAATTGGATAATTTGTTTTCCAACCCATCTAATGCCTTTATGAAGTTGTTCTTCACCAGTTTTATCCATGCTCCAGTTGCACCAAACTGCCCAAAGATTGTTAGAGTTTGTTTTGTGATAAAAGGGAAGTGCCATAGAATTGGAATCAGAAGAGAATGGTACCAAGTTCTGCCATCATCTTCTAGAATTCTCACATATATCTCAAAAGCCTTTAAGCATATTATTTTAATTTACTTTAGTTAACTATTTTAGAAAAAAATCAGAGTTTAACATACAGAAGCTGTGGCTACAAGACCCATTACTTTATCTAGATACTAATAAATAAGAAAAAAACCCAAATCCCTTGAAAACTCATGCTTCTGGTGAGGAGAGACCATTTCGTTTCCCATATGACCTTCTACCAGGACCCATTTTTAGAGATTTGATTTTTTTTACTTTCTTTATTTTTTCCTGTGGTAGAGGAGCTCATTTAAATGCCACACCAATTAATATATCATCAAGTATCATTCTTTTCATCTTTTATAAAATAAATGTGAGAAATTGCACTTTGATGTAAAGAAGGTAATATGCCAAAAATGGAAATAATTTATTTCACTGATCTTCATTCTTAATTAAGAGAATAAGTTTAGCAAGCTCTAGTACTAAGAACAGAATAGAACTTGTTTCCAACTTATTTTATTTCCAAACATTTTTTTTAACCCTGAGAAGGTAAAATATGAATGGAGCATCTTCTACCCTAAAGACAGTACATTGGAAGAAAATGTCACAATTTTCTTAAGAGAGTCTCTTGCACTCTCATGTCATTCACAATATATGTTTCACTTTCTAGTAGCAGACTTTTAAGCCCTAATAGTTGTATCACAATGCTGTCTTTATGTGAATTATATCCATATTAGGACCAAATACCTACAGATGGAGAGTGAGAAAAAAATCCCATGTAATAGATTTGTCATTTTTCCGCTCCAGTTCAAAGCTATATGATTTTCTCTGTCACCATCAATTATATTTCAAAGATTTTCAAATATGTTCTCTTTTAGCTCCTATGCAGCCAAAAAACAGAAATAAGGAATGTGATTTTTAAAGACAGCTAAGTTATCAAAGCAGAAATGCTTTTTTTATTAAATCACTATTCCATATCATGGTAAATTTGAAATTCTCAGTAGTTTTGTGAGGAACATTTAGCAATACCCAAAAAATGTAAAACAGTGGTATCAGTGAGACTTTTGCTTTAATACACACTTATACCTCAGCCTTATTAACTGAGAGGGGGCAGCCCAGAGTCTGATTACATAGAGAGAAAGGGTGTAGGTCTCCATAGTAGGTGAGCACCTCCAATGGCTGTTCTCCTTTACGTTTATCAAAAAACATCCATCATTTTCTGAAACATACTTCTTGGAAGGAACTGGATAAAGCTTTCAGAGTCATAGAGGTAGTAACTGTGTACCTCAGGTACTTTTCTGTAAAGTTTATGTCCAGAGAGTCAACTCTTGGAAGGTGATCCTGCATGGGAGGATTTGACAGAATGTACAGAAGGGATAGAAAGGACCCTTCAACCTTTAATGAATAGAAAACACCTTTCTCAATGCAGAAAGAAGCAAGCCATGGGAATGACTTTTATCTGTTATGCATGTCACATATTGTTCTCAAAATTATTTTAGCTATCTTATAATGACGCATAAAATGAAAAGGTAAGAGTGCCATCTCAGAAAAAAAAAAAAAAAGAATGTAGGAACAGAATGGAATTGAAAAAAAGGGGGAAAATGTCATAATAACCCACAAGTTTACCATAGATAAGCCACAAAAATAGATCTGACTTACAAATTAAAAAGGTTTTAAGTTGTAAAATTTACAACATCCATGAGATAGAAACAAAACAATTGCTAAGGAGAACTACACTATACCTCATACTAAAGTCAGACACTACTTTCTCCTGGGGGTCCTCATGAAAAGGGCGTTGAGATGCAAATGAATCAGATGTCCCCAGAATGTCACATTGTGCTCTCAAGAGCTGAGAATTTCTTTGTTATAGAAACTTAAACCTTTTGAGATAAAGTGCTGTTATGCAATTCATCACTTTTTCTTAAAAAATTCCTCCAGGTTATCTTTATAGGAAAATGTCTTTGTAGTTAAATATGTGGCATATAGTTGAAATAAAAGAGATACTGCTAAACCTACTTTTAAAAGTAGTATTTTTTTTTAAAGGATCATATATTTTAATAACATTGGATGCTACTAAATTCCATAATCAGATCTTTCCTCTTAGGAATTCACCTTTGAGTTCAGTCAAGTCTGTAAGTTTACTTTCTTATTATCTCCCCAGTTCCTCCCCAGTTCCTCCCCAGTCCACATAGCCATTAATACTGCCTTCATTCAGGTTCCCATCATCTTTAATGTTGATCATTCCTCCAGCTGCTTCTGACATCCTAGTTTTGCTCTGTCTTGTTTTTACTTGAGTCAATCTTCTTTTCATGTCCAGGTTGATTTTTCTAAATTGAAAATATGTCTTTGATCATCCTCTGTTCAAAATCTTTCAGTTGTCCCTATAATGATTTACCTGACACAGTATAATGCAGCCTTTTATTTCTTTACTGGAGCGTTTGGAGCATTAATTCCAACACTCAGATACTTTACTTTGTCATCCTCAACCACATGTACTTTCCAAATTTTGTCATTCTTTGTTTACACATTTTCTCTTTGCACATCCTATTGTCACAATTTTTAAAAGTCTTTTTTTTTTAACTTCATTTAAGTGTGATTATCACCTTCATAGTTGGACACAACTAAAGCGACTTAGCAGCAGTAGCAGCAGCATCACCTTCTCTGGAATCACTTTTCTGGTGCCAGCCATATGGGTTGGCTCATGATCATGGATGCTCCGTTAGGCCCATGTGATTTTTATCTCAGTCCTAACTCTTACCACTCTTAAAGCTCCATCACTCTTCTGTCTCCCAGGAGTCTGTGAGCCTTTTAAGGAATTTTTAGCTCTAATTCAATGTCTAATAGATTCACTTATACTTACTAATAATAGAAATAACTTTGATATATAATTATTCCTATGAGACAGCATGTTATAAGGCTAGCACATTTATACACATTTAATTCTCATAATAACTGTGGGAGGTAAGTATTAATCTCTATAGATAATAAAATAAGAAATTTAGAGGTTAATTTCTCAATCACTTTCTAACTAGTATACCTAGTAAAGAAGCTAAAAAGGAAAGTCTAAACAATTTCATTAATTAAAATTTCTAAATTTCTACATTAAAAAACACCATGCTCAAGCTCAAGAATGAGCTAACATCTGAAAAGGGAATGTGTTTTTTTAATTATTTTAACAGAAAAAGGTTCAGTTCAGTTCAGTTCAGTCACTCAGTCATGTCCGGCTCTTTGCGACCCCATGAATCGCAGCACGCCAGGCCTCCCTGTCCATCACCAACTCCCGGAGTTCACCCAGACTCACGTCCATTGAGTCAGTGATGCCATCCAGCCATCTCATCCTCTGTCGTCCCCTTCTCCTGCTGCCCCCAATCCCTCCCAGCATCAGAGTCTTTTCCAATGAGTCAACTCTTTGCATGAGGTGGCCAAAGTACTGGAGTTTCAGCTTCAGCATCATTCCTTCCAAAGAAATCCCAGGGCTGATCTCCTTCAGAATGGACTGGTTGGATCTCCTTGCAGTACAAGGGACTCTCAGGAGTCTTCTCCAACACCACAGCTCAAAAGCATCAATTCTTCGGCACTCAGCCTTCTTCACAGTCCAACTCTCACATCCATACATGACCACAGGAAAAACCATAGCCTTGATTAGACGAACCTTTGTTGGCAAAAAAAGGTTAGGTACTTTAATTAACAAAGTACTTTTGCAAATCTGCACAAGCAAGATGAAATCCAACAGTAGGGGAAAAAAAGCTTAAAAATGGCTAAGGCAGATGATAATGATATAATAAAATTATATTGATTATATATAGCTAGATTTTATTTAATAATGCAGCTCTTTGCATGGTAGTGTCACACTGTAAAAATTACCATATAAGCTGAAATCATACAAAGAAATCATCTTCCATGGGAAATATTACAGTTATCCTATGACCTTCAAATTTTTTTTGGTCAAAACACTTAAAACTCTCTTACTATTACTTGCATATTTTTAGGAAAGTAGAATTAGTAAAATTGACATTTATTTAGTAGATTGTGATTTAAAACATTGAAAAGTTGAGAATCAATATTTTAGTTCTTTATGAAAAACTTATTAGGAGCAGTTTTACTTCACATTGTTTAATATATGACCCAGAGTAAGCTTCTTCTCTGTGCCTTGGCAAATTGTTATTTTCCTTTCTAAATTGGGATCAGTTTCCAACATTTCATCCTTTTTGCTTTCAATGTTCTGAAATGCCTCTGAGAATTTCTTTAACATGGTGGTTTTTGCCAACCCTACTTCCTCTGGGCTATCTTCATCCTTTTTTTTTTTTACAACCATTTTATTCATATATATTAATAACTATTTCCTGAAACTTTATTTACATTACGATTCTAATTTCAGTGTGTTTTTTGCTTTTCATTTATTTGCTGGTTTCCTCTTTGTTGTCCAATTTTCTCTTTCAATTATCCATTTTTATAATGGCACATGGTTTCTTTCAGCCAGAGGAAGAGACCCAACTAAATGGTTTGCTTCCTGTGGGTGAACTGAATAACAGATGTGGAGGGCCCAATCATTACAGGCTTTGAAAGAAGCAGTGTGGATGGTCGCTGATCATGATCCACATCTGTTGTTTCTATAGTGATTTGTGTACTGAAGAGTAAGTGGTGAAGATTGTACTTAATGCAAATACATTAATACTTAATGCAAATACTTAATACTGAAGTATCATTGTACTTAAGCAAATAATTAATACAGCACAGAAACTGAAATATGAACAGTGTTTTGGGGTTTTGATGTTATTTGCATATCAGAACCATACAAAATGAGAACTCTCATACTTGATATATGCCACACCTCCAGCTTCTCTATACTAAATTCTCACAATAATTATAAACAAGCAATGTTGCATTGCTAATTTGACAGATGAGGAAAGTGCAGCACAAGATTGTAAAGTAATTCATTTAAGGTCATAATTATATGTTAAGCAGGATTCAAATCCATGATCTGTTTTGGAAACTGTGCTCTTAGTCACAACCCCTATTATCTCTAGTATTCTAAATAAATGAATATACTGGGCACATGAGGTTTCCTATCCTCTGTGATTTTTTTTTTTCATTAGAGTAATATTATTAAATTCTTTGCAAAGAGATGAATTAGTTTCAGAACCTCAGTACTTCATAATGTTAAATGCAAATGAATAAATGCAGAAGATGCTCTTTCTGAAACAAAATATGTTGTTGTTCTTCAGTAGCTAAGCCATGTCCAAATCTTTGCTACCCCATGAACTGCAACATGCCAGGCTCTCTGTCCTCCACTAGCTCTCAGAGTTTGCTCAAATTCGTATCCATTGAGTTGGTGATGCTATCTAAACATCTCATCCTCCGCCACGCCCTTCCTTTGTCTTCATCTTTCCTAGAATCAGGGTCTTTTCCAGTGAGTCGGCTCTTCACATCAGGTGACCAGAGTATCGGAGTTTCAGCTTCAACATCAATCCTTCCAATGAATACTCAGGGTTAATTTCCTTTAGGATTGACTCGTTTGATCTCCTTGCAGTCCAAGGACTCTCAAGGGTCTTCTCCAGCAACACAGTTCCAAAGTATCAATTCTCTGGTGCTCAGCCTTCTTTATGGTCCAATTCTCTTGTCTGTACGTGACTGCTGGAAAAACTTTGCTCCAAGGAGCAAGCATCTTTTAATTTAATGGCTGCGTCACCATCCCCAGTAATTTTGGAACCCAAGAAAATTAAATTCGTCACTATTTCCACTTTTCCCCCATCTATTTGTCATGAAGTGATGGGACCAGATACCATGATCTTAATTTTTTTTTAATGTTGAGTTTCAAGCCAGCTTTTTAGCTCTCCTCTTTCACCCTCATCAAGAGGTTCTTTAGTTCCTCTAAAGGAACTAAAGGCACACTCTGTGCCTATAGAGTGTAGCAACTGCATATCTGAAGATAAAATATACCAAATATGTACCCTAGGAGGATTTTGAAGATTAGTAATGCAACTTGGATTTTAATTTAATTTCATGTCACTCATTCTAACTTGGTGTGAAATTCTTCTACATATATAAACAAAGGTGTCTTGTCTTTGTTCTGACCTTTGTTTAGTTTGTTTATTTTGTGAGTTTGCAAGAGGCTATCATGACAACAAAGAGATGAAGGATCCCTTTGAAGTTCGGACAAAACTATGAGTACTCTTCTCAGAGAAATACATGTACACTCAACATTTTGTGTATAATTTATTTTTTTAATTTTATTTTATTTTTAAACTTTACATAATTGTATTAGTTTTGCCAAATATCAAAATGAATCCGCCACAGGTATACATGTGTTCCCCATCCTGAACCCTCCTCCCTCCTCCCTCCCCATACCCTCCCTCTGGGTCATCCCAGTGCACTAGCCCCAAGCATCCAGTATCGTGCATCGAACCTGGACTGGCAACTCATTTCATACATGATATTTTACATGTTTCAATGCCATTCTCCCAAATCTTCCCACCCTCTCCCTCTCCCACAGAGTCCATAAGACTGTTCTATACATCAGTGTCTCTTTTGCTGTTTTGAACATTTTGTGTATAATTTAGATGGATGGGTTGACTCTGCAAAGTCTGTCCACAGATTTATGAATTCAGGACACATATTTAACTTCTTAACAAAGCAAAATGCATTTCTTTCTCCTGTGGCCACTTAATGAATATAAGCCGATAAAAGTCACCAATATTTTATGATGCTGTCATCTCAACACAAGGTTTCTGCATTTGCCCCGATGGAGAAAAGAGCCTGAGTCATCAGGACCTAGCCCTAAAGCTTCCTTTGCGCATGAGAACAGCTGTTCTGTGCCTACAGTTTGAAAGCCAGCATTTAAATGTTCTTATATTCTTTTTTGTCTACTTCTTTCATTTCATATCATGTCCTATGCTTTATTGTCTATTTCCACTCTACCAATGAATGTATTAATTACTAGTCATGTATTCATCTAAGATTTATTGATGCAAAATGTGCAACTCATAGATTCTTGATAACAGTGAACCATTCCTAAGAAAACTCTATTCTAAAGATCCTTGCAAATTGATAGGGGCATAGGGACAATAAACAAGTAAAAATAAATAATTTAGTATGACATCAGTATGTTCAAAAATAAGTTAAAAAGTGGTATATGTAATACAGTGGGCTTCCCTGGTGGCTCAGTGATAAAGAATCCACCTGCCAATGTAGGAGATGTGGGTTTGATCCTAGGATCAGGAAGATCCCCTGGAAAAGGAAATGGCAATCTCCCCCAGTGTTCTTGCCTGGAGAATTCCATGAATGGAGCAGCTTGGTGGGCTGAAGTCCATGAGGTTGCAAAGAGTCAGACAGGACTGAGTGACTAAACAACAACATATTTTACAGTAGCTATTTAGGAGAAGAACCAGTTTAGAATTTGGAGGGATGGAGAAATCTCTAAAGAGTAAATATTTAAGTTGAGACCCTATCTTCAGGGATATAGGGTAGAAATATACCAGTCAGAGAGAACAGCAAATAAAATAGTCCCTGAGGTAAAGTGAGGCTGTTTGTAGGGAAAATCTAAATGCACGTGTTGGAAGGAATTAAACATAATAGTGAAAAGTAATTTTAAACCTACATCCAAATCCTGAGGGATTCTAGAATAAAATAAAAAAGGCTGAATAGCTAAGCTTAGTAAGTGGTTTATGAGATGAAGTTAGAGAGCTATACAGAACATCTGAAGCAATCAAAAGGAAGTGATTGATCTAATGATATGTATATGTGTGTGTGCTAAGTCGATCAGTCTTATCCAACTCTGCGATCCCGTGGTCTATAGCCTGCAAGGCTTCTCTGTCCATGGGATTTTCCAGGCAAGAATACTGGAGTAGGTTGCCATTTTCTTCTCCAGGGATCTGCCCAATATGTATATGATAAGTCTTATAAACATCACTCTGACTCTTTGTGGAGATTTCTGAAGGACGTCAGGGAAAGCAGTAGAGCTACCACTAGAAGGCTCTTTTTGTAGTTCAGATAGCAAAAGATGGGCCAACACTTGTTATCTGGTGAAGTGAAGGCAGTGGTGAAAGAGGGTTGTGGAGAGCTCAGAGATTGATTTTGGAATGGCCCATCTGCTTTGCATTTGGAGAAAGAAAAAGCTTAGTGTAAGTTGTTGACAAGTTTTATTGATATAAAATGTTTGTAGATCACAATCGCTGAAATAACACCTTTTAGCTTTTTATAATTTATGTTTTCAGGTAAACTCTCTCTGTGTGACAGTATAAACAAATTCCATATATTTTGGGTCCCTACAAAACTTGCTGAAACATTTTCTTTCTAGGATTTTAAAAATTATTTCATAGTATGTATTTTTCCATGTAATCTGTGATGCTCTCAAATTTTAAATATTATAGTGTCCTATTTGGAAATAGTTTCTTCCTCTGTGTTTTCAGAAAGCATTTCTCACTTTCGAAAGCAAAATACTTTTCTAAATACCAACTAAGTCATACATTATGATTCCCCTTGTTCCTTCTTGAATTTTTTATATTATATCTCATTTTTTAGCCTTTATTTCTTCTTACCTAAAAGTCTTTTGCATTTTAGTTGTGCATATTTAGATATGGTGATTTTTAAGACACTTTAAATATCTTAAAACATTTCCTATTTTTCATTTTGGCAAACCATAAACACACTATTAATAAGTTTTCCCCAAAATACATCAATGAAATCGTGTAAACTTATCTTCTGTAAAGTAAATCAATGTTTCAGGCCAGAAATATTTGCCTAATAATTCAGTTTAATAAATCTGACCAAAGAATCTATCTGACAGGCACTGTGCCTGTGGGAGCCTCCCTATGCAGTCACTGCCAGCCTTTAAAATTGAATTTACATCATTAATGTAGGAATGACCCTTATTTTATTGCTTAATAGCATGTTGAAAGTTGACAGGTAGATCCACCCCGTAGGTTTTTTTTTTTTTTTATGGCATTTGTCGTGCTCCCACTAGTGCCTGTGAGTTTCAGTGATTCTTCTTGACTCATACCAGTTGCTAAGTAACGTGGAAAAGTACAGCTGCAGCTTCACTTCCTTCAAACTGCTGCTCCTAAATATGAATAAAACCATAGACATTCTATTTTTGTGTTCAGAACTCACTGCTTTCAAAGCTTCTATGTCAGATTCTCTGAGGCATAATGGAGAAGGCAGTAAAATTACAGGCCAAATAAGACTTCTGAAAAATATTTGCTTCCTTTTTTTTTCTTCCTCCAGATGAGATAGGATTACTTCTCTTTTACCTCTGAGCTCCCATTAGAGTCAGAAAGTGGACAAATTGAACTAAAAACCAAGAAGACTCATTGCTTGACCTTGGGCAAATTATTAATTTCTCAAGTAGTCCATAATGTATGAAGTGGTTAAATTCAATGATTGTTCTCCCTCTTCCAGCTGCATGAGTCCATGAAACAGTTGTGCATGATATCACTAAGCCACCACATGGTATTATTTCTACATAAATTTTATAATTTTATTATTATTTGCATTATATCTCTATTTGGCTTACACAGGATAGCTACTTAAAGATACTGAAAACAGAATTCTATTTCTCCACCCTTTATAGTTCTTTGTACTCTCTGTGGATGAGTAAACCTAATCACATAAAAAATAATATGAAATAACAATCCTTTGACAAAGTTCTAGGTCATTTTCCTTCTCAAAATTCACATTTGAAGTCTGGACCTGCATTTAGTTCACATCTTGGTGAATGAAGCCAACTTCTATGTTGTCTTGCCTTCTCTCTCTCTCTCTCAATTCCAAGTGACTAATTGCTTCAGTAAGATCTCTCTTGGTCGAAAGAGTTCCTATACAGCGTGTTGAGTTTTTCAAATATAATATGTATTTTTGTCCATTATAATGGTGAGTGCCTCTCTGCTTTCCTCCCGAGGCTGTGACATCCTACAGGGAGAATGTTTTGTGTATTTCATCTCTACACTTGCAGGGCCCAGCACAGTTCCTGTTGTATTACAGTTATTATATATTTTCTTTTAACCAGCAGAAGTAAAACTGCTTTAGGAAGCCTCATATGTTATTAGGCTAGTGGGGTGTAGCTACCAAATTACTTCTTTTCAGAACAAAATTTCATGGGAGGTATATATCCAGATTTTGTACATTCAGAGAAAAATCTTAAGAAACAGCAGTTTATGCATTGCTATAGAGCATATCTTTACTCAAATTTTTTGATTTAAGTGTAAATCAGAAACAAGTAATCATGGTCTTTTTTTTTTTTTTTTTAAACTTTACATAATTGTATTAGTTTTGCCAAATATCAAAATGAATCCGCCATAGGTATACATGTGTTCCCCATCCTGAACCCTCCTCCCTCCTCCCTCCCCATACCATCCTTCTGGGTCGTCCCAGTGCACCAGCCCCAAGCATCCAGTATCGTGCATTGAACCTGGACTGGCAGTAATCATGGTCTTTTAAAACTTAATCTGTGTATTATGTGTATGGCACCTGGAGAGGAGGGGCTGAATGAGAGAGGAGTAATTGTTTATCTCAAAAGGATTTTTTATGGTAGTGGTATTTATAAAATAAATTTTAGGAAACAAAATTTTCATTACAAGAATACTTTGTTAATTTAGAGCTGAATGTGAGGTTTAATAGCACTCTCTTTCCCACGTAGTAGTATATTACATATGTATATTCTATGTGTATTATATGTCTGTGTATGTGTAAATTAACCTTTAAAAGTTCTCTGTAAATCCTAGAAAATAACTAGTATTTATGAATTTTAAAAATTTGGATTTTTAAAATAATACAAGAAAAAAGCTCTACACTTATTTCTGCCTTTTATTCCTTAAATATAATCTTTGAATGTAGGAAGAAATAAAATAAATATTTTATAAGAAAAAATAATCACCTCTTTCTCAGTATACCAAGTAGGCTTAGTTCCCCAAAATGTAAAACAAAATGGGGAGATCTAAATAAAGTCTTTCTTATATTCTTGCTTATTCAATTACAGTTACTTTGCATAGTAAAATGTAGGTTTTTAACATGCTTAGTAATGTAATGGCTGAATGTATTCAATATTAATTTAATTAAATGAAACTGCCCTCCAAATATATTTACTCTCTGTATTAATTATTATCTCCCAAAAGTGATTGGTTGTTTTTAAATGCATTAATAATGTATTTAAAGCATTTACATACACTTGTGAAAATATTATTTTTCTCTTTTCATAATTTAACTTATGGGCATTCACTAGTTATTTTTAAGTTTAAGCATAATACCATGGGGAATTTTGTGTAAAATATATTGTAGAGTTGATTCCAACCATGATTTTAAGGTTTAATTGTGGAGGGATTTTTGTTTAATACTATGGAGGCCAAGTTGTTAATTATTCATTGAAAGGGAGGAAAAAAGAAAGAAAAGGAAAGTAAGAAACAGATAAAGAAGAGGAAAGGGAGAAATAGCAGACTTTTTTTTTTTTTTTTTTTAGGACTCAAATGTATATGAAGCAAACTAAATCTCACATCTTGGACATGTCCTTTAACCTGATATCATTTAAGCTAAGTCTCTTGCTTACTTCAGGAAGAAGAGAGATTGCTGCCAGGATTACCTCCAAAAAGGTATATCAATGTGCTTTTTACACATATCCCAGCTGCTTTTTCAGTAGGACTGCAAGGAGCACTTCTGTACACTAAACTCTAGCCTGATCTGGGCTTGTTCCTGTCTCTTAGTCAACTGACAAGATGAGAGATAACTGAGAGATGCGAGATGGCTGAGAGACTATGCTGACAGATGACTGCTTAGGATGGTAGTAAATAGCATTCCAAATCCGGTGGTGGTGGTTTTACCCCCACACCACCAAATAACTCAATTCTGACACTGCACGCCTGCATGCTCAGTCACTTCCGTCATGTCTGACTCTGTGACCCTATGAACTATACCCACAAGGCACCTTTGTCCATGGGGATTCTCCAGGCAAGAATACTGGAGTGGGTTGTCATGCCCTCCTCCAGGGGATCTTCCTGACATACAGATTGAACCCACGTCTCCTTCATCTCCTGCTTTGACAGGCAGGTTCTTTACCACTAGCACCACCTGGAAAGCTCCAATTCTGACTCTGCTGCTGCTGCTGCTGCTGCTGCTATGTCGCTTCAGTCACGTCCGACTCTGTGCGACCCCGTAGACGGCAGCCCACCAGGTTGCCCCGTCCCTGGGATTCTCCAGGCAAGAACACTGGAGTGGGTTGCCATTTCCTTCTCCAATGCATGAAAGGTGAAAGTGAAATCTCTCAATCGTGTCCGACTCCTAGTGACCCCATGGACTGCAGCCCACCAGGCTCCTCTGTCCATGGGATTCTCCAGGCAAGAGTACTGGAGTGGGTTGCCATTGCCTTCTCCAATTCTGACTCTATCCATCTAGAAATAGCATCTGATCCCACAGGTTAAGGGCCCAGTCCTATAAGACTGCTGCCTTCCACTCCTACCATTTCAGACTGCTCTAGTTATTTCAAGTTATCTCCCGTGCTTCTGACTGATCAGTTGTAGAACAGAGGTTCCAAAAACCCCCATCTTGGGTTCAGTTAATTTGCTGGAGCAGCTCAGAGAACTCAGAGCCATTTTGCATACTAGAGTGCCAGTTTATCATAAAAGGATGTAACTCAGGCACATCCAGTTGGAAGAGATGCATAGAGTAAGGCATGGGGAAAGGGTGCAGAGTACCCATGCCCTTTCCAAGTGCTCCACTCTCCTGAAATTTCTATATATTCACCAACCTCAAAACTCTCTGAACCTAGTCCTTTTGTTTGGTTTTGTTTTTAATGGAGGCTTCATTATGCAGGTATGATTGATCAAATCATTGACCACTGGCAGTTGATTCAACCTCCCATCCTTTCCCCTCCCCAGAGGTCAGTGGGTAGGACTGAAACCTCTGACCCTATAATCACATGGTTGGCTCTCCAGTCAGCCACCCCCCATTCTTAGGTGCTTTCCAGAAGTCACCTTACTTATAACAAAATACACTTGTATGGTTCTCACCGCTTAGGAAATCATAAGGGTTTTAGGAGCTCTGTGTCAGAAATGGGACAAATATATATTTCTTATTATAAATCAGTTTCACATTGGGCCTTGATTAAACCCTTCAGTTCTGCCTCACTTGGTCTGTCTTCTTTAAGAAAACTCATCTAGACATATTTTCATGATAAATGCAGAGGAGTATGCAGAAGAAGTAAAAGAAAAATTGATCAATGATTTGATCAATCATACCTGCATAATGAAGCCTCCATTAAAAACAAAACCAAACAAAAGGACTAGGTTCAGAGAGTTTTCAGGTTGGTGAATATATAGAAATTTCAGGAGAGTGGAGCACTTGGAAAGGGCATGGGTACTCTGCACCCTTTCCCCATGCCTTACTCTGTGCATCTCTTCCAACTGGATGTGCCGAGTTACATTCTTTTATGATACTTTTTCATCCTTCTGCTTGTGTCTTTTCTAATATCTGGTTTCCCAAACAAAGTCATATGGTCAATACCAGAGCCACAAGGGAAGTCAGAGAGTGGACTGCAAGTTTTTAAGGAAGAAGTGTATGGCTGCAGATGTATTAAATGACCCATCCATGTACTCTACCACACTTCCTCAGAATGTGGAGGGAAGGCTGCTCCTACTGAAAAAGGAATCTTAATACAATTTGAGGGTTTGATATATGTTCCAGAGCAAGAGACTGTGTGCTTACAGGGCAGAAAGCCAAACTTTGAGTGCAGGTGTTTGCAGCAAGGTTGAAGTTTATTTGTAGGTGCCAAGCAAGGAGGAAAGACAGCTCATGCTCAGAAGACCTGAACTCCCTCTTGGGGAAAGCTTTTAAAGGCAGTGTTGGGGAAAGTTTATAGGGTGCCTGATCAGCTTGTGGGTCTTCTTCTGATTGGTTGCTGGTGAAATAACAGGGTGATGTTTCAGGAATCTCCATCATCAACCTTCTGGTTCCCACCAGTCTGGGTCCAGTGCTTGTGGTCAGTGTGTAGTCACAATCCTCCACTGGATGGGAGCTCTAAATTTCTGCAGCACAACTCAGAGATATACATCAGATTGTTATCCATATCACTTCAGGCAAAACTAATAGTTGAGTCTAATCCATAACTGCTTGAGTCTGCTGTTTGGAACTTGGAACCAAGGCCTAGGAGACTAAAGGCTTTTTTCTATCAAGAACCAGAAGACACAGAGGGATTTTTATACCCAGAAAACCCCCTCAGGGTCCTACTTGGTTTTAATCCCCCATTTTCTTTGATAGACATCCGTTCTGAGGGAACAAGAAAAAGACAAGAAAGGGAATAAAGTTTTGAAAAGAGATTAATCATCAATGAGGCAAGAGAACTTAGGAAGACTTGGTTTCCCATACTTACAAATACTGAAATAGACACCTCCTTTTCAGTTCATTGGCTTCTTTTCTTTACTAAACCATGCCATCTGTATATTTGATATGAGACCTTTAACATTATGAACTCAATTTTTATTTTTACCAGCTGCCCAAAAAATCAAAAACTGAGTTTGTCATTCAGAAAACTTGTCTCGCAACTATAAGATGAAAAGAATTTCTTAAAGCTAGAACTGTGCATACTAAGTTGCTTCAGTTGGGTCTGACTCTGTGTGACCCCCATGGCCTGTAACCCACCAGCCTCCTCTGTCCATGGGATCCTGTAGGCAAGAATATTGGGGTGGGTTTCCATGCACTCCTCCAGGGGATCTTCCCCGATCCAGGGATTTGACCCTGCATCTCTTAAGTGTTTGGCATTGGCAGGAGGGTTCTTTACCACTAGTGCCGACTGGGAACTAGAGTGTTATTATTTGGTTCTTAACCTTTATCTTGACTTGGGAAATTAAAGCTCAGCAAATGGAAATCACAGAAGTTCAGATCTCTCAACACCAGTGAGGGTATCAATCGTCTCCACTAAGAGACTTGACCCAACTCTAGCATGGCCTCTACCAGCCTATAGAAATGTCCATAGGATAACAAAACTGAAAGGTTGTTGTGGAACCACGGAAAAGACGCCGGGATTCTTGGCCTCCAGAGGAGAAGAATTCAATCCGGGGCCAGGGACGAGGCTTGATCACTCAGAGCTTTGTGTAATAAAGTTTTATTAAAGTATAAAGGAGATAGAGAAAGCTTCTGACATAGGCATCATAAAGTGGCAAAAAGAGTACCTCCTTGCTAGTGTTAGCCAAGGATTTATGTACTGTCTAATTAGTTATTACAGTGAATCAAAAGAATTGTCTGGAGGTTGTAAAGACCTCACTAGACTTATTCCTATAATTTACATTTTAAGATCATAGGATTAGCCTGAAGATTTTTTCCAGAGACTGTCCTCAAACAGGATACATTATTGTTATATAATCCTAAGGAATGTAGAAGGACAAAAAAGTTTTTCCTTTCTTCCTCCATGAGAATTCTAGACCCCTGTCTCCCTGGGGACCCCTACACTTCTTATCAACCTGCCTAGGAAATGACTGTCTCAAAACTTTCCTTTAGTTCCACCTAGGAAAGTTCAAGACTGCTAAAACTATTTACTGTTTATTCTAGACAAAACCTGATGGACCCCTTCTTCCTTTTTCTTAGAGCATTTACTTTAGAAAACTTGCAATTGTAAATCCATTCCTGATGCCTTTGAGATGTGTATGTGTCTTTTACAACAACCTGGGACTCTTTCTCAAGGGCTTCCCAGGTTGCAGTAGTGGTAAAGAACCCTCCTGCCAATGCAGGAGACATGAGAGACATGGATTCGATCCCTGGGTCAGGAAGATCCCCTGGAGAAGGAAATGGCAACCCAATCCAGTATTCTTGCCTGAAGAATCCCCATGGACAGAGGAGCCTGGCAGGCTATATTCCATAGGGTTGCAAAGAGTTAGACAGGACTGAAGCAACTTTGCATAGCAAAGCATACATAGGGACTCTTTCAAGGACTTGGGAGTTATTCCTTTGAAATGTAATCATCAAAAAGAATAAGACTCCTTTTTTTCTGATCTCTCTAGGACCTCTGCTCAGTTGTGTCCAACTGTGTTTATCTGCTAAACCATGTTGTAGGGTCTTAACTTCTATCAACACTTATTCTCAGACACAGACAGCCTGCAACCAAACTTGAGACAGTATTTTCAGTTGAGTGCATTTGTGCTTAGTCACTCAGTTGTGTGCAACTCTTTGTGGCTCATTGGACTGTAGCCCATCAGACGTCACTGTCCATGGAATTTTTCAGGCAAGAATACTGGAGTGGATTGCCATTTCCTTCACCAAGTTATCTTCCCAACCTATGCACTGAACCTGAGCATCCTGTGTCTCCTGCATTGCAGGCAGATTCTTTACCCACTGAACCATCAAGGAGTATCACTTTTAAATTTTTTTTTTTTTTTTTTTTTTTTTGCTGTTTCACCTTCCCCATGTAACTTTTCCTAAGTCCTAACTTTATACAATATGATCTACAATGAGGCTTATTACTGTGTATGTGTTCAAGAATATTCTTTTGTTATCTATTCATGAACCAAAACTCTAAGATAAAATAATGTATGTAGATACTAGAGACTAGCAGTGTCTTCAGTTATCACTCCTGATATTCAAGATCACAGTTTTTGTTTACTTCAGAAATGATTGTCCTTATTTTCTTTTAGTCTCTTTTAATCATTTTAATATTTTGCCTTCTGTAGCACTTTTGGTGCTTTATAGCAAGAATCCTTGAGTATGTCTAGTTCACGGAAAATCCAGAAATAGATTTTTTTTTTGGATTCACTTTGTAGAGTGTTTGTGCTGTCTACTCTATCAACTTTTTCTATTTGGAAGCCGAAATCCTTTAGTTCTTATAATTCTTAGTTTTGAGCTACTTCCTTGACACTTTCTTCTTTTTGTTTTACTGTGTTTTCTTTCAGAAACTCCTGTTATTGAGATGTTGGATGTCTGGGATGATTTTCTAATTTATTTAAACCAGCTCTTCTAATTTTTACTTCTCTTTATTTCACTAACTCTGTTCTAATAACTTTATTTATTTTTTAAAATTTCTATCATAATTTTCAAGAGCTCCATCTTACTATATGCATATTCTGTTTGTAGTATTCCAGTCAAGATTCATAGATCCTCTGTTTTTTTTTTTTTTTCTGGAGATAATGAGTTTTTAAATTTTTGCTTGAAAATTAGTCTAAATTTCTACCAAATTCCTTTTTAAGAGTTGTTCTTGCCTTTCTTTTTTAATCTGTGTTTCTATTAAAGAAAATTTTTGTAAGCCATTTTTGCCCTTGCTTTCCTGTCCCTATTTAAGAGTAGGGGACTAAAGACCTAATGTTTCTAGCTGAATTACACTTATTAGGGTTGTGTCCAGGTTTGTGTGTACATATTTGTGTAATCATATTCTTGGAAAATTAAATATCTGCATTATTTGAGATCTCAGTTAATGCTTTTCCTACTGAAAGATTAGAATTTCCTTCTGGGAGTATCAGGTTCATCACTAAGGTTCATTCACTTGCCAGCAGAACCTTTAGGTCTTTTTTTTTTCTCTCAACCAGTTTCCCCACTGTAATGTGTTATAACCTTCTTCCTGGAAATCATAAACCATACTGCTAGAATTCTGGGAATCAACTGTAAGAACACTTCTCAATAATAGAACCTAGTTTATGCTGCAGTTAAAAAATGGTCCCAAGATTTGAGTGACTTATACAGATTTTATGTTGATTTCACGTATTTGGTTTTTTTAAGGATCAACTTCATTTCCTCTCATTACCACCTTCACTCCAGGACCCATGGATCAGTCTTTATACAGCAGTGATTTAAAGTCTACTAATCAAAAGTTAGACATCTCATTTTCCTTTACATTTCTTAGATGCAATTAAGTAACATGAGTAAACTGTTGTTGATAGCTGCAAAAGAATCATTCCCCAGTGAGAGGCAGTGTATTTATGTCAACAATAATACAATCTCATGAAAAGGACTGGTGGTCTTACTTTGAAGATTTTCAGTATTCTACTTTTACTCTTTTTCTTCCTGTTTTCCATAAGCATCCAGTGATTCTTATTTACCTTCTGCAGAGAGCTAATCATTTTCCTGCCTGGTTTGTGTTGGGACAGTTTTTCAGCTGCTCAGTGTATGGATCATGACTCATGTCCATATGCTCTGTGAAGTTCCTAGGCTTACTATTTGCATATTCTGTTTGTAATATTCCATTCAAGATTCATGGATCCTCTTTTTTTTTTTCCTGGAGATAATGAGTTTTTTCATTTTTGCTTGAAAATTAGTCTAAATTTCTACCAAATTCCTTTCTAAGAGTTGTTCTACTCTCTTTTTTTTTAATCTGTGTTTCTATTAAAGAAAATTTTTGTAAGCCATTTTTGCCTTTGCTTGCCTTTCCCTATTTAAGAGTATCAATTGTAGTATCAGGAACTTTTATTTCTGAATTTAAGTGTAACAAACAATGACAATGAGGAATTAAAATATATGCCAGTGAATTGGTCAGACCATGTTTCTTATGGAATATCATTTATATGTACATATATTATTAAATTTTATTTAATTCTGTATTTATTAGACATTGAAAATGGCAAAATAAATGTAATGAAAAATAATCATATCTAGAAAATTGAGAATACGAGGAACAAAAAGAAAATAAAATTCATGAACATAACCAGTTAGGTTATTCTTTTTGTTACACTTACATTGGAAAGTGTTTTAAGTTGTAGAAATAGAAACGACATGTCACAAGCTGAGATAAAGATGGTTTATAGCAATAAAAGCTAAATAAAAATGTGATGATCATGTTGAAAATCTTAAACTGTTTAGATGAAGGTGAAACCAAGGTGAAAAAATGGATTTCCAACTTTTATGCAAGGAGAAAAGAATCAGAGAGGGCAAGGAATGCTCATGAACAGGCCCATTTCTCACTTTGGGTAAAGAACAGGCAGAGCTTTATGTTTCTGAAGAAGCTTAGTATAACTTACATGGGCTACTTCCCTGGCATTCCCTAGGAAGGAATCCTTACATTCTTAATAATTTCAGCAAACTTAGAATCTAATAAAATTAACTATAAATCTCAGCATTACCACTAACTAGACACATGACATTGAAAACTTTGCTTAACTTTGCTAAGGTTTAATGTTTATTATCAGAGTACAAGGCTGACTATGCCTTTTTCTTAGGATATATGAAGATTATATGGTATTGGTTCTGTATCTTTTGTATTTTTCACTATTGGCTCTTGGCACATTGTTGGAACCTAATAAAATGAAGTTTTTATGATAATATCTGGGCATATTAACTCAATCATATTTAAGCACATTTTAAATTTTGAAACAATATAGTGAAAAATGTTGAATCATTCAATATAAAAAAAATAAAATCCTGTTTGCTGAGGATATAGAAGAAAGAAGAAAGACTAAGATAGCAAACATGCACATCTTATTCTTTATTCTTCCCGCTTCCATTCTGAAATTTACAATAAAAGGCAGACACTTGCCCTTTGCCAAAATTTCTCAGAGACAAAGGCATAACTGGTGAAACCAGAGTGTGGTGGTGGTAGCATGTCTTAGCTTAAACTGGGGACTGAATGGCTTAAAGAACAGATAATTATTTTCTCACAGTTTTGGAGGCTGGTATTCTGAGATAGCAAAAGGAGGAAGTCAAGAAACACCTAGGGTAACAGGCAAATTTGGCCTTGGAATACAGAATGAAGCAGGGCAAAGACTAATAGAGTTTTGCCAAGAAAATTCACTGGTCATAACAAACACCCTCTTCCAACAACACAAGAGAAGACTCTACACATGGACATCACCAGATGGTCAACACTGAAATCAGATTGATTATATTCTTTGCAGCCAAAGATGGAGAAGCTCTATACAGTCAGCAAAAAAAAAGACCAGGAGCTGACTGTGGCTCAGACCATGAAATCCTTATTGACAAATTCAGACTTAAACTGAAGAAAGTAGGGAAAATCACTAGACCATTCAGGTATGACCTAAATCAAATCCCTTATGATGATACAGTGGAAGTGAGAAATAGATTTAAGGGCCTAGAGCTGATAGATAGAGTGCCTGATGCACTATGGAATGAAGTTTGTGACATTGTACAGGAGACAGGGATCAAGACCATCCCCATGGAAAAGAAATGCAAAAAAGCAATATGGCTGTCTGGGGAGGCCTTACAAATAGCTGTGAAAAGAAGAGAAGTGAAAAGCAAAGGAGAAAAGGAAAGATGTAAACATCTGAATGCAGAGTTCCAAAGAATAGCAAGAAGAGATAAGAAAGCCTTCTTTGGCGATCAATGCAAAGAAATAGAGGAAAACAACAGAATGGGAAAGACTAGGGATCTCTTCAAGAAAATCAGGGATACCAAAGGAACATTTCATGCAAAGATGGGCTCGATAAAGGACAGAAATGGTATGGACCTAACAGAAGCAGAAGATATTAAGAAGAGGTGGCAAGAATACACAGAAGAACTGTACAAAAAAGAGCTTCACAACCCAGATAATCACGATGGTGTGATCACTGACCTGGAGCCAGACATCCTGGAATGTGAAGTCAGGTGGGCCTTAGAAAGCATCACTATGAACAAAGCTAGTGGAGGTGATAGAATTCCAGTTGAGCTATGACAAATCCTAAAAGATGATGCTGTGAAAGTGCTGCACTCAATATGCCAGCAAATCTGGAAAATTCAGCAGTGGACACAGGACTGGAAAAGGTCAGTTTTCATTCCAATCCCAAAGAAAGGCAATGCCAAAGAATGCTCAAACTACCGTACAATTGCACTCATCTCACACGCTAGTAAAGTAATGCTCAAAATTCTCCAAGCCAGGCTTCAGCAATATGTGAACTGTGAACTTCCTGGTGTGCAAGTTGGTTTTAGAAAAGGCAGAGGAACCAGAGATCAAATTGCCAACACCCACTGGATCATGGAAAAAGAAAGAGAGTTCCAGAAAAACATCTATTTCTGCTTTATTGACTATGCCAAAGCCTTTGACTGTGTGGATCACAAGAAACTGTGGAAAATTCTGAAAGAGATGGGAATACCAGACCACCTGACCTGCCTCTTGAGAAATTTGTATGCAGGTCAGGAAGCAACAGTTAGAACTGGACATGGAACAACAGACTGGTTCCAAATAGGAAAAGGAGTTCATCAAGGCTGTATATTGTCACCCTGTTTATTTAACTTATATGCAGAGTACATCATGAGAAACACTGGACTGGAAGAAGCACAAGCTGGAATCAAGATTGCCGGGAGAAATATAAATAACCTCACATATGCAGATGACACTACTCTTATGGCAGAAAGTGAAGAGGAACTAAAAAGCCTCATGTTGAAAGTGAAAATGGAGAGTGAAAAAGTTGGCTTAAAGCTCAACATTCAGAAAACGAAGATCATGGCATCCGGTCCCTTCACTTCATGGGAAATAGATGGGGAAACAGTGGAAACAGTGTCAGACTTTATTTTTCTGGGCTTCAAAATCACTGCAGATGGTGACTGCAGCCATGAAATTAGAAGACGCTTACTCCTTGGAACCAACCTAGATAGCGTATTCAAAAGCAGAGACATTACTTTGCCAACAAAGGTTTGTCTAGTCAAGGCTATGGTTTTTTCCTGTGGTCATGTATGGATGTGAAGAAGGCTGAACGCCAAAGAATTGATGCTTTTGAACTGTGGTGTTGGAGAAGACTGTTGAGAGTCCCTTGGACTGCAAGGAGATCCAACCAGTCCATTCTGAAGGAGATCGGCCCTGGGATTTCTTTGGAAGGAATGATGCTGAAGCTGAAACTCCAGTACTTTGGCCACCTCATGTGAAGAGTTGACTCATTGGAAAAGACTCTGATGCTTGGAGGGATTGGGGGCCAGAGGAGAAAGGGACGACAGAAGATGAGATGGCTGGATGGCATCACCGACTCGATGGATGTGAATCTGAGTGAACTCCGGGAGTTGGTGATGGACAGGGAGGCCTGGCTGCTGCGATTCATGGGGTCACAAAGAGTCGGACACGACTCAGAGACTGATCTGATCTGATCTGATTCTGAGATAGAGTTTCCACATGGAGAGTTTCTGACATGAGCTCTTTTGCACCTGGCCACCCTCTCACTGTATCTTCACCTGACAGAGAGAGAGGGAGAAGGAGAAAGAGAGAGGGAGAGAGAATTTTCTGATGTCTCTTCTTATAAAAGCATTAATAATATCAAACCAGGGCTCTGCCTTCTTGACATAATTACCCCTCAAAGGCTCTACATCCAGGTATCTTCACATTGTGTGTTGGGACTTCAGCATATGAATTTAGCAAGGGGCATAAGTATTTGGCTCATAGCACCATCCAAAAAGTCTGCCATCTTATCTGGTGATGATGTGTTTCAATAACTAAAGAAATTCTCAGGTTGGAAAACGTTTAGTTTCTGTGAGTTTATACAAACTATGTATTTTTTAAAGGTAGGCTTTGATGCAATAATACATCATTCTTTTAGGAATTATTAATAGTATTGTTGTAACAAATGTTTCCTCAAGAGCTTTGTAAATAAGAAATAGAAGCCTGTGATTAAACCAATTTTCCTTCAACAATGTGAAATTTTAATTTTACGTTCCACTTTGTGCTTAAAAATGTAGGTGCTTGTCTGTATAAACTTTAGATTTTTTTTCTAATCATACATTCACTATATACCTATATTTGAAAATGAAATTTCTCAGTTGTGTCCGACTCTTTGCAATCCCATGGACTGTAGCCCGCCAGGATCCTCTGTCCATGGAGGTTCTCCAGGCAAGAATACTGGAGGGGGTAGCCATTCTCTTCTCCAGGGTATCTTCCTGACCAAGGGATTGAACCAGGTCTCCTGCAAGGCAGGCGAATTCTTTACAGTCTGAGCTACCAGCGAAGCCCCTGTAGTATGGAAACCAACATGAAAATGGAAATAAGGGAATACATGGAAATAAGGAAATTCCAAAATATTCAAAAATGGTTCCCCATCAACAAAACTTGAAGATGGATGGTGAAGTTTTGTCTCATTTATTGAGAACACCACATTTTTTTTTTTGAATCTTTATATGTGATACTGTGTGAAACCACTTTATATAATCAATAAAGAAGTCCATTGTGCCTGTGATTAATTAATACATAATATGAATTCTAAATGAGTCTAAAATGAAAACACTTCTTATATTTCAGTAACTATATCTAAATTTGGTATCAATTTTAATAAATTTATCTTTTAATCCAAAGTTGTTTATAACCATAATTTAACATTTTTTATCAAGCAGGTGTATTGAAATTACTTTTCGGTATTTATTCAGATGTATTAGGGGGCTTCCCTTGTAGCTCAGTTGGTAAAGAATCTGCCTTCAGTGCCAGAGACCCAGGTTTGATCCATGGGTTGGGATGATCCCCTGGAGAAGAAAATGGCAACCCACTCCAGTATCCTTGCCTGGAAAATCTCATGGACAGAGGAGCCTGGTGCGCTGCAGTCCACGGGGTTCCAAAGAGTCAGGCATTACTGAGCGACTAACACACACATTTAACATTCTAAATCTTTCAAAAAATAATTGTATTTGCTTATTTTTTGCTGTGCTGAGTCTTCACTGCTGCCTGGGCTCTTCTCTAGTTGTGGTGAGCAGGGGCCGCTCCCTAAGTTGCACTGCGGGGGCTTCTCTTTGCAGTGGCTTCTCTTGTTGCAGAGCACAGGCTCTAGTGCACGGACTTCAGAACATGGGCTGCAGAACACGGGCTCAGCCACTGTGGCTGCACAGGCTCAGTCGTTGTGGCACATTGGTCCAGTTGCTCTGCAGTTATATTTTACATGGGATTATATGTTCACTTATATACTTTGGGTGTTAAAAGTATTTTTTAACCTAAAATACTTTGAACTAAACTGACTGACTCCTATATAGCAAATTATATCCTTGATTAAACATTCTCTAAAGATGCTTATACTTATTTTCAAACTTAATAATGAATAAGTACACACAGAAAATACTCCAGGGTAACTCTATGTTCCTATTCTGAAATTAATGTTTTTCTTTGTTTTTAGATAAATTTAAAATGGTATTAATACTTGCCCTTTCCCAAAACATTATTTAAGCTTTTAACTACATATTTTATATTTGTTTCTCCTTGGTTATCTTGTGCTTGCTGTGCTTAGTTGCTCAGTTGAGTCCAACTCTTTGTGACTCCATGGACTGTAGCCCCCCAGGCTCTTCTGTCCATGCCCTATATATATAAAGGAAAGCTATATCAGAGATACAAAATATTAGATTTCTTAGAAATGATAAAATCATTAATGGCCAGAATACCTTAAAAATAGGAGACTTAATTATCTATGTTGAAAGAGTTCCCTCCCTCCTTTTTCTCATTTTCCTTAGAAAACTTGAAATTGTAAGTTGTTCTCTCTTTGAAATGTATGTCTGTGTGTGTGTGTGTGTGTGTACTTTTGAAAACTAGATAGACCTATTAGTGAAAAATAATCAGTTGATTTAAGAAAAAAATGGAAAATTTTGTTCAAGCCAAATTGAGGATTATAACCTGGGAACAGCCTCTTAGAAAGCTCTGGGAACTATTCCTCTGATTAGAGGTCAAAGCACAGTTATATAGGCTTTTGAGAAAGAGGGCTGTCCACTATATGACAAAATTTGCAAAGTCCAGATCTGTAAGTACAAAGTAGTGGGTCATCATAACACCTTACAGGATAAAGGAGAAATGTTATCTTTTTAAATAATTTATTGATTTTTAATTACAGATCTTCATTAGCTTATGATGAAATTGCATTCCAATAAACACATTGTAAGTTGAAAATAGCATGTCAAAAATGTGTTTAATACCCCTTACTTACTGAACACTGTGGCTTAGCCTCACCTACTTTACACATGCCCAGGACGTTTATATTAGTCTACAGTTAGGCAAAATCATCTAGTACAAAGTCTATTTTATAATAAAGTTTGAATATCTCAAAAATAGCTTTTCTTTTTCTTGCTTTACTTTTTATTATTTTATTTTTTATTATAGTTGAGTCTACAGCCATACACCCTGAACACACCTGATATTATCTGAAGTATAGTTGATTTCCAATACTGTGTTAGTTTCAGGTGTCCAGCAGAGTGATTCAATTTTATATATAAATTATATATATATATATATGGTACATATATATTAATGTACATATTAATATTTATCACTTTTCACATTCTTTTCACCTATAGCTTATTAGAAAATATTGAGTATAATTCCCTGTGCTATACAGTGGATGCTTCCTGGTTATTTATTTTATATAAAGTAGAGCGACTTCACTTTCACTTTTCACTTTCATGCATTGGAGAAGGAAATGGCAACCCACTCCAGTGTTCTTGCCTGGAGAATCCCAGGGATGGGGGAGCCTGGTGGGCTGCCATCTATGGGGTCACACAGAGTCGGACACGACTGAAGCGACTTAGCAGCAGTAGCAGCAGTGTGTATATGTTATTCCCAACCTCATAATGTATCTGTCACAACACCCCACTTTCCTGTTTGGTAATCATATCTTTTAAGGAACTGTCTTGGTGGTGGTAAGAGAATGCTGCTCTTCATGGCTGAGCAGTTATTTCTGCCAGTGGAGAGATCTGGTCCAGGCATAATGCAGGTACAATGCTCAGTAGAGGGGAGTGTGGACACTAAAGGCAAATACAGGGTTTGTTGTTTTTTTTTTTTTCTTTTTTTTTAAAATTTAAATTTATTTATTTTAATTGGAGGCTAATTACTTTACAATATTGTATTGGTTTTGCCATACATCAACATGAATCCGCCACAGGTGTACACGTGTTCCCCATTCTGTTTTTATGCTTAAATTTTTGTCTTGCCATAAAATATGAATTGTATTTTGCAGGCTTTTACTAACGTTAGGACTCAAACTTGTTTTATTTTTTTTTCCCTTAATAATATGAGAACCACCTCATTGAAATGTAAAAATCAGGGGAGGTCTCACCCCATCTTCCACTTCTGTTTTTTTGGCTGGCTCCATGCTCCAAGTTACAAAAATACATCCTGTCTTCAAGAGCTGAGAAATGTGTTTTTCCTCTGGATGAAGCTGCGTAGCTAATACAGATGGTCTCCCCAAACAGGTGAAGTTGGAATGCACTATGTGTGAGCAGTTGTGGTGTCCGTACATCTGACAAGGACAGGTTATTATCTTGAGAAGGTGTATGTAATGGGATGTATCTGCTTGAATCTACAAAGACTGAGCTTTCTTTCTGTCTTTCCCATGTCTTGGTGAATTGTCTGTGATGCTCATCACATTCTGATTTTAATACTTTGTGGAGCCTCAGGAGGAGAACCACAAACTATGTGATAATGGCCTATTTGATTACTTTGAATTGAAATTACTTGAGAAACAGTCCATGTAAGATACACCCTGACCCTACTCTGTCCCTCTGAAGGTGCCCTCCCTGCATCTGGAGGTAGAAGGACACCCTTATTGCCAGAAAATAAGGATTCAGGACCTAGAAACCTGTATTAACAAACCTGGCTGCTTCCTTAATTTACTGTCTCAAGCCCAACCTCTGTTTAGATTCCTTGCTAATTAAGCACATAAAGCCTAAATTTTTTCACCCTGTCAGTTGCTTACAAATTTATTGTTTCTTTGTCTAAAAGTATAAAACCTTCCTGCTTTGGTCACTGTTTAAGTCGCATTTTTATGATACCTTTGTGCACAGAAATTAAACTTTTTTTTTTCTCTTCTGTTAATTTGTCTTGCATAAATTTTATTTGCAGTCTATCCACAAGAACCCAAAATCAGTGGAGGGGGAAATTTCCCCTCCCAACAGTTTGTTCAGTAATAAAAGTTTGTCTTTCTTTACTACCTTATGTGGAAAGAATTTCTGGGTTGGACAAAATTTTTGTCTTTAATTATATTTCAAAAATAAATTCAATCTCATACTTTTAATTGTGTCATTCTATTTGTTAAAATATAAAAAGGCTGCTGCTGCTAGGTAGTGAAAACTGGTAATATTTGGCTCCCATAATAGACCATCATTTGGCCTGACTTCCTGGGAAGAGGATTGAAATCCAGATTAACTGAAGTAACTAAATGGATCTCCTATTATCAAATTAATCACACAGAGGTTAATAATCTCTGTTCAAAGTAAACTTGAGAGCCAGTTTACTGTATAATTGTACTGACCTGAGATTGAGGGAACCTGATCTTTTGCAAACTTATAGGAGCTGCTTGTTTCAGTTTCTTTCACGATTTGACCAGTCACATTTTTTTTTAATGTAAATGATGAAAATTCAGTAAGGTGAAAAAATAAAGAAAATTTTATTTAGAACAGAGATAATGAAGGATTGGGGCTTCCCTTGTAGCTCAGTCAGTAAAGAATCTGCCTGCAGTGCAGGAAACCTGGGTTCGATCTCTGGGTCAGGAAGATCCTCTGGAGAAGGAAATGGCAACTCACTCCAGTATTCTTGCCTGGAAAATCTCATGGACAGAAGAGCCTGGTGGGCTGCAGTCCGTGGGGTCACAAAGAGTCGGGCACTACTGGGCAACTAACACTTACTTACTTAATGAAGAATATTGAAGATTAGAAGGTAAAATCAACCTGGATATGCTAAGGAGACACATTCCATTTAGGTTAGAACCTTTCCTTTTAATGCATAAAGACATTAGATTGCTTTAAGTTGCCATAAATTTACATAATAGCATTCCCATGGTTTCCTTTTTTCTAGATGCTCCAAATAATTGTTTAAGAAATCTTGTTATTTAATATCATCCTTTGATGTGATCTTCCTTAGGGATGTGTAACATTTGGTAATTTGTGATCTTCAAATCACAAAGACAGATGTATTGTTAAAGTGTTAATCTCCAGATATCAAAGGAAAAGACAAGTACCTTGACTAGATTTCAGTCTAAATCTTTCTTGATGTCCCTGTGGTTATATGGGTTTCCATGGCAATGGAAGTATTTGTAGGAGTGAAGACATAAAATATGTGATTTGGGATCACAAAATGTTTGTAAAATGTCCTCCTTAAATTTATTCTTTTTTCTTCTTTCTCCATTTGGCTTGTAGAAGGAAGAAGAGTGCATAGCTCAACTCTAATTGTATTGTTGACAACATATAGCCAATAAAATCCACCTCAGCTTCATTAATCAAAAGTGAAGTTCAGTGCTTTTGATTTGCTGCTGCTGCTGCTGCCGCTAAGTCGATTCAGTCATGTCCGACTCTGTGCAACCCCATAGATGGCAGCCCACCAGGCTCCCCAGTCCCTGGGATTCTCCAGGCAGGAATTCTGGAGTGGGTTGCCATTTCCTCCTCCAGTGCATGAAAGTGAAAAGTGAAAGTGAAGTCGCTCAGTCGTGTCCGACTTCGTAGCCCTACTTAATATAATCATAGAGCAGAACGGCTGGGACAGGAATTCAAGATTCTACATGAGTGTAATACTGAATAATATATTGGAAAAAAATTAATTTGGAGAAACTTAGATCCTCTGTTTACTTTTAACATTTGGTGAACTTGAAATCATTGGTAACTACACTAAGGTTCAGTGTCTCATCAGCAAAATGGAGATAATATCTTGCTTTTTATGTTTTTGTAAAAATCAATAAGTATCATGCATATCACACAGGAGATGACTGTTTGTGTGAGTGTGTGTGCTCTGTCACTCAGTTGTGTCCACTCTTTGCAACCCCAGAGACTGCAGCCTGCCAGGCTCCTCTATCCATGGATTCTTCCAAACAAGAATACTGGAGTGGTTGACATTTCCTCCTCCAGGGGATCTTCCTGACCCAGGAATCAAACACATGTTTCTTGGATCTCAAGAATTGGAAGCAGATTCTTTACCACTGTGCCGCCTGTGAAGACCAATAGATACCTAACAAATTTAATTAATATATTACCTATCAAAAATTTATGTTATCTCAAGACTCACAGTGGAAAATAAATTACCAATTGAGAAAACCTATTGACTAATAGCAAACTAATGGCTCTAAGAGTTAGCGATATTCACTAAATGTAATCTGTGAATTGAATTTTATTTTGTTAAGCTACGCATCAAGCTATCTGTTTTATACTTGTTTCTTTATGACCCCATAACCCCCCAGGTTCCTCTGTCCATGGGATTCTCCAGGCAAGAATACTGGAGTAGGTTGCCATGCCCTCCTCCATGGAATCTTCCCAACCCTGCATTGGCAGCTGGGTTCTTTACCACTGGCACCATTGGGAAACACTGTAAGCACTCAGTAATAACTTAGTTTTGATTGTTCGGTTGTCTGATATTCATTATGCAAAGTGATTACTGTGAGCAGTATTTGCATTTACAAAAGTAGATAAATATATAAAATTCTGGATAAAACATTACTTCTATTAACATTTAATATTTCAAGCACTTTGTAAATAAATGTTTACAAAAAGTTTGGTTAGATTTCCTGCACAATACATAAAAATATATATAATGCATATAACCAAAATAATTTGAAATCTTCAAATATTTTAAAACTCACTCACCTAGAGCCAGACATCCTGGACTCTGAAGTCAAGTAGGCCTTAGAAAACATCACTACAAACAAAGCTAGTGGAGGTGATGGAATTCCAGTTGAGCTATTCCAAATCCTAAAAGATGATGCTGTGAAAGTGCTGCACTCACTATGTCAGCAAATTTGGAAAACTCAGCAGTGGCCACAGGACTGGAAAAGGTCAGTTTTCATTCTAATCCCAAAGAAAGGCAATGCCAAAGAATGTTCAAACTACCGCACAGTTGCACTCATCTCACACTCTAGCAAAGTAATTCTCAAAATTCTCCAAGCCAGGCTTCAGCAATACATGAACCATGAACTTCAAGATGTTCAAGCTGGTTTTAGAAAAGGCAGAGGAAACAGATCAAATTGCCAACATCTGCTGGATCATGGAAAAAGCAAGAGAGTTCCAGAAAAACATCTATTTCTGCTTTACTGACTATGCCAAAGCCTTTGACTGTGTGGATCACAATAAACTGTGGAAAATTCTGAAAGAGGTTGGAATACAATACCATCTGACCTGCCTCTTGAGAAATCTGTATGCAAGTCAGGAAGCAACAGTTAGAATTGGACATGGAACAACTGACTGGTTCCAAGTAGGAAAAGGAGTACGTCAAGGCTGTATATTGTCACCCTGCTTATTTAACTTATATGCAGCGTACATCATGAGACATGCTGGGCTGGATGAAACACAAGCTGGAATCAAGATTGCCAGGAGAAATATTAATAACCTCAGATATGCAGAAGACACCTCCTTTATGGCAGAAAGTGAAGAACAACTAAAGAGCCTCTTGATGAAAGTGAAAGAGGAGAGTGAAAAAGTTGACTTAAAGCTCAACATTCAGAAAACTGAGATCATGGCAACTGGTCCCATCACTTCATGGCAAATAGATGGGGAAACAGTAGAAACAGTGGCTGACTTTATTTTGGGGAGCTCTAAAATCACTGCAGATGGTGACTGCAGCCATGATATTAAAAGATGCTTACTCCTTGGAAGGAAAGTTATGACCAACCTAGATAGCATATTAAAAAACAGAGACATGACTTTGCCAACAAAGGTCCATCTAGTCAAGGCTATGGTTCATCCAGTAGTCGTGTATGGATGAGAGTTGGACTGTAAAGAAAGCTGAGCACTGAAAAATTGATGCTTTTGAACTGTGGTGTTGGAGAAGACTCTTGAGAGTCCCTTGGACTGCAAAGAGATCCAACCAGTCCATCCTAAAGGAGATCAGTCCTGGGTATTCATTGGAAGGACTGATGTTGAAGCTGAAACTCCAATACTTTGGCCACCTGATGCAAAGAGCTGACTCATTTGAAAAGACCCTGATGCTTGGAAAGATTGAGGGCAGGAGGAGAAGGGGACAACAGAGGATGAGGTGGTTGGTTGGCATCACCAACTCAATGAACATGAGTTTGGGTGTAATCTGTGAGTTGGTGATGGACAGAGAGGCCTGGCATGCTGCATTCCATGGGGTCGCAGAGTCAGACATGACTAAGCCACTGAACTGAACTTTAGGAGTACCTGAAAAATTACTTTTTTCCATTCATTAAGGCAAAGAGAGCATTTCCCTTTCCCTCTTTCCAAGTTTATTTCCTCAGGAACATAGTAAAGCTGAGTTCCAAGTCTTTAGCTCTTGAAATACAGAAAGAAAAACCTTGCAAATATTAAGCTCAGTGTATCACTGTCCTGGGGCTTCTTTAACTAAGTACCACAAACTGAGTGGCTTAAAATAAAAGAAATGTATTTTCTCACATTTCTGATAGCTAGACATTGAAAATCAAACTCTCAGTAGGCCCATGCTCTCTTTGAAGGCTCTATGCAAGATTTCTTTTTTGCTTTTTCTTAACTTCTGGTGATGGCCAGCAATCTTTGGCTTTCCTTAGCTTGTAACTGCATCACTTCAATTTATATGTCTGTTTTCCTGGTCATCGTTTTTCTCTGAGTGTCTGTATTCATGTGACCCTGTTATAAGGAAATCAGCCAGCAGATTTTGGTCAGTCTCAAATCGCATATGACTTCATCTGAACTAATTAAGTTACCAAACCAAAGTTGGGCCCACACTTTACTAAACCGAACTTGCTCATATTCTTCAGTGAAAGCCAATCTACTGACATAGGGTTTTGGTGAAGCAAAGTGCAATAATGTTTATTGTAAGTTTCAAATAAGGAGATCAGACAGCTCACACTCAAGTAAACCCAGACTCTGATGCATATCAGCAAAGCATTTTTAAAGGCAAGGTGAAGGGTAGGGGATGTCCATGACCATCTTGTTTACTTCTTCCATTTGATGCGTGTTTTAGTATCTGTAAAACAACTCAGTAATGTTCATCAGATACTTGTGTACTTTCAAGGTGGAACCAATGATGCTCTGACCATCATGTGGCATATTTACTGGTCAAATTGTGACCACTTCTCCAGGCCACACTGTTTTTTTGTTGTTGTTACTAGATGTTCACATTCTTTGAATAGTTGATTCTTGAGCCAAGGTTTTGTGACTCAGAGGAGAGTGGAAGGTAGAGTACATGGTAGTGAGGAGAGTCTATTCCATGAAGGCCCATAGGATTCTGCTTAGTTGCAATCACATCTGTAAAGCTTTTATTTCCAGATAAGGTCACATTCTGAGATTCAGCATGGATGTGAATTTTGGAGAGAGACTGTTTAACCCAATATAGTTTGCTCTCTGTATCCCAAAATTCACCTTTGTCCTACATGCAAAATACACTTACTGCCTTCAAACATTCCAGAAGCCTTAACCCATTACAGCATTAACTCGAAATACAAATTTCATCTAAATATCATTAACTTAAAAGTTTCAAATCATTACAAGAACATAAATATTTTAGTACTTGATAATAAACATTTGAAACATTTTAAAATTATGTATATATATCAGATCAGATCAGATCAGTCGCTCAGTCGTGTCCAACTCTTTGCGACCCCATGAATCGCAGCACGCCAGGCCTCCCTGTCCATCACCAACTCCCAGAGTTCACTGAGAATATACACATAAATTTATATTTTATTTATGGCTAAATAAAATACATATTAGCTCTTTTCATTTTCATGAAAACTTAGGATTACCTTGTCTATTTACACAAACACATGCATGCACACTACTGCTGGTATTTTATTTGAGATTTCCTTGAATGTGTAGAGTAATTCCAATTCATTAATTTATAATAATTAAGCAAAATAACATGAAAAACACTAACATCTTAAGTAATAATCTTTTTAGTACATATACCAATTTTATATTGCTGGCATCATTTATCTTAATAGTCAATAAAATTGGCATTTTTAGCCCTTCTGCTAACTGATCTTCACCAATCCTTACATTTTCAATAATTACACCATCATTTCACTATCATTAGCTGTTAAACATATTATTTTTAAAGCTTGATTCTCAGTATACATTGTCTTTGTGAAATATTTATATTTCTTTACATTCTAAACCTAGGCTTTTTATAACCTGGGCTTTTTTCTAGTGTTCAGGTTTTATTCTAATACTCATATTTGTTGAACCCAATGTTTCTTTTTTTTTTTTAGAAAACAAACTGACACATATTGTATACTCTTATTTCTATGTTTAGGAAGACATAAGATGCTTTTTACCTTGAAGAAAAATAGTTGGATAGATTTGAATATACTTTGTTTGTATAGATGTATGAAATATTCATAGAATAGCAATTGCTATTCTTCCTCTATGTGTATTTTTATAATTTTCTAAAATTAGAATATAATTCTTTTTCAGAAGATTGATGGTAGTCAATTCTAATTTCTATCCATTTATCTACATTTGACTTTTTAAAAATATTCTGTATATAACTATTATATTAATACTGTGTGAATCCTTTCTCAAAAGTTTCAGTATATGTGCGGAAAGCATGAAGAATTAAAGTTTTACTTTCCCAAACATTTAAATAAATGTAACCGTTTTCATGAGTGACCTAAATTTCAAGGAATTGTTCATTCACAAATAATTTAATATCATCTCAGAAACAGTTGTAATTCAGTGAGCTTGGTCATACTATCAGTTCACTGCTTACTAAGGCAATATAAACTGACATTTTAAAGTAATACTTAGTAATACACCTGGCTCAAAGGAACAGTTTTATTGCATGCTAGCAGAAAAAAATGTATGCCCTTACCAATAAAAGGAAATTATTCTTAAACTGCTAAACCAATATGATGTAATATTCAATTAATTATTCTGATTCTTATTGGGTGGCACATCTAATGTGGTAACATGTGATGCATCATTTTAGAATTGTATATAATATGATAAACATTACATAATTTAAAATATATTTTATCATTTATATTATATATTTTATATACATATGTGTGTATATATATATATTTCAAGTTTAAATATACTGAATACAACTTTATAAAAAAGTCTCTTCAGATGGCATCATCATGACTGAGGTGAATTTTTATTGAATGGAGGTATGCTGAGAATGGCTGAGTGTCTTTTAAGTAGCAAATAGCCAAGACAGAACTTGACACACTGATGATCAAGTATCATGAAAATGTAGCGGCATTTAAAAATGGAGTAGTGGCCTTAGAGTAATGGAAATGGGATTTAATTAAATTTAAAAACTTTTGCATAGCAAAGGAAATAAACAGGATTAAAACACAAACCTCAGAATGAGAGAAAATAATTGTCAATTATACAACCAAGAAAGGATTCATCTCCAGAATATATAAGCAGCTCATACAGCTCAACATGAGGAAAACATACAACCCAATCAAAAAATGGGCAGAAGACCCAAACATTTCTCAAAGAAGACATACAGATGGCCAATAAACATATGAAAATATTCTCAATATCACTCATTATTAGAGAAATGTAAATCAAAACTACAATGAGGTTATCACCTCACACCAGCCAGAATAACCATCATCAAAAAATCTATAAACAATAAATGGTGGAGAGTGTGGAAAAAAGGGAATCCTCTTGCACTATTGGTGGGAATGTAAATTGATACAGCCCCTATGGGGAACACTATGGAAATTCCTTAAAAAAACTAGGAAAGAACTACCAACAATCCCACTACTGGCCATATACCCTGTTCAGTTCAGTTCATTTCAGTCGCTCAGTCGTGTCCGACTCTTTGTGACCCCATGAAACACAGCATGCCAGGCCTTCCTGTCCATCACCAACTCCCAGAGATCACTCAAACTCATGTCCATCAAGTCAGTGATGCCATCCAACCATGTCATCCTCTGTCATCCCTTCTTCTCCTGCCCCCAGTCCCTCCCAGCATAAGAGTCTTTTCCAATGAGTCAACTCATCGCATGAGGTGACCAAAGTATTAGAGTTTCAGCTTTAGCATCAGTCCTTCCAATGAATATTCAGGACTGATCTCCTTTTGGATGGACTGGTTGGATCTCCTTGCAGTCCAAGGGACTCTCAAGAGTCTTCTCCAGTTCAAAAGCATCAATTCTTTGGCACTAAGCTGTCTTCACAGTCCAACTCTCACATCCATACATGACTACTGGAAAAACCATAGCCTTGACTAGACGGACCTTTGTTGGCAAAGTAATGTCTCTGCTTTTCAATATGCTATCTAGGTTGGTCATAACTTTCCTTCCCAGGAGTAAGGGTCTTTTAATTTCATGGCTGCAGTCACCATCTACAGTGATTTTGGAGCCCCAAAAATAAAGTCAGCCACTGTTTGCACTGTTTCCCCATCTATTTCCCATGAAATGATGGGACCAGATGCCATGATCTTGGTTTTCTGAATGTTGTACTTTAAGCCAACTTTTTCACTCTCCTCTTTCACTTTCATCCAGAGGCTTTTTAGTTCTAACTATTGTTTCCTGACCTGCTTATAGATTTCTCAAGAGGCAGATCAGGTGGTCTGGTATTCCCATCTCTTTCAGAATTTTCCACGATTTATTGTGATCCACACAGTCAAAGGCTTTGGCATAGTCAATAAAGCAGAAATAGATGTTTTTATGGAATTCTCTTGCTTTTTCCATGATCCAGCGGATGTTGGCAGTTTGATCTCTGGTTCCTCTGTCTTTTCTAAAACCAGCTTGAACATCAGGAAGTTCACGGTTCACGTATTGCTGAAGCCTGGCTTGGAGAATTTTGAGCATAACTTTACTAGCATGTGAGATGAGTGCAATGGTGAGGTAGTTTGAACATTTTTTGGCATTGCCTTTCTTTGGGATTGGAATGAAAACTGACCTTTTCCAGTCCTGTGACCACTGCTGAGGTTTCCAAATTTGCTGACATAGTGAGTGCAGCACTTTCACAGCATCATCTTTCAGGACTTGAAATAGCTCAATTTGAATTCTATCACCTCCACTAGCTTTGTTTGTAGTGATGTTTTCTAAGGCCTACTTGACTTCAGAGTCCAGGATGTCTGGCTCTAGGTCAGTGATCACACCATCGTGATTATCTGGGTCGTGAAGCTCTTTTTTGTACAGTTCTTCTGTGTATTCTTGCCACCTCTTCTTAATATCTTCTGCTTCTGTTAGGTCCATACCATATCTGTCCTTTATCGAGCCCATCTTTGCATGAAATGTTCCCCTGGTATTTCTGATTTTCTTGAAGAGATTCCTAGTCTTTCCCATTCTGTTGTTTTCCTCTATATCTTTGCATTGATCGCTGAAGAAGGCTTTCTTATCTCTTCTTGCTATTCTTTGGAACTCTGCATTCAGATGCTTATATCTTTCCTTTTCTCCTTTGCTTTTCACTTCTCTTCTTTTCTCAGCTATTTGTAAGGCCTCCCCAGACAGCCATTTTGCTTTTTTGCATTTCTTTTCCATGGGGATGGTCTTGATCCCTGTCTCCTGTACAATGTCACGAACCTCATTCCATAGTTCATCAGGCACTCTATCTGTCAGCTCTAGGCCCTTAAATCTATTTCTCACTTCCACTGTATAATCATAAGGGATTTGATTTAGGTCATACCTGAATGGTCTAGTGGTTTTCCCTACTTTCTTCAATTTAAGTCTGAATTTGGTGATAAGGAGTTCATGATCTGAGCCACAGTCAGCTCCTGGTCTTGTTTTTGCTGACTGTATAGAGCTTCTCCATCTTTGGCTGCAAAGAATATAATCAATATGATTTCGGTGTTGACCATCTGGTGATGTCCATGTGTAGCATCTTCTCTTGTGTTGTTGGAAGAGGGTGTTTGCTATGACCAGTGCATTTTCTTGGCAAAACTCTATTAGTCTTTGCCCTGCTTCATTCTGTATTCCAAGGCCAAATTTGCCTGTTACTCCAGGTGTTTCTTGACTACCTGCTTTTGCATTCCAGTCCCCCATAATGATAAGGACATCTTTTTGGGGTGTTAGTTCTAAGAGGTCTTGTAGGTCTTTCCAAGTCAAATGTAGCACTCTATGAAACTTTAACCCTAGAGAGTTTTTTTCTAGTTTAGCAGTCATTCTTTATAAATACTATTTAGGGAAAATTAATAAGTAATCTTTTATATTATTCTATTCAAAATATGCTTTCACAAGGACATTTTATTTCACACATATTTTTGAATAAGAAAGATTTTATTTTTCTTATTGTTTGCTTTTCTTTCTCTAACAAAAAAAGGAAATGATGGCTTTATGTAACTGCACCAACAAGGATATCATTAGAGGCTTAACTAAAATTTGGTCTTCTGACTGTTTCCTAAATTCTATCCACTCTACCAGTGGATCTTGGTGCTAATCTTTTCACCAACACCTGACTGTATGATTTTACATAACCACAGTACAGAGAGAAAAGCAAACAGAATAGAAGTTTTATTAAGTAAAGGTATACGTTTTCAGAAGTGTCCTGTATTTTAACATGTTGCCTTTTGCGTATATATGTATAAAAGTACCATTTAGCTTATTTTAATGACAAAATGCAATGTTGTCAACTTTAAACTTGAGCCTCAGTTTATTTTGTAATTTACAAAACTTTGAATTCTAAGGATTATCTTCTACACTACAGATACCTAAGATTCATTCAGTTACCATCAGCCTGAGTTATTACTAAGTCTGCTTTTCTCTCTCCTCTTCACTAAAATAATATGTAAGCATTTGACTTAGCCTTACTCTGCTCATGATGTAAACTTTCATGCATAATATTTATCTAATAAGTCAAGAAATACTATCAGAATCTGGAACATATTTGATTTGATGATGTCCTTAATTTTCAGTCATCTTAAATTTTAAGTAATAAGAAGCAATGATAATTAAAACAATCATTGCTAATGAATACCATCTCAGATATTAATTTAATTCCCTCTTGCTCACTTAAAGGAGTTTTTAGCCAAAAATATCCTACTATTTATAGATACTACTTCATTCATACAATACAGAGAGTCAGATATTCTTATAGCCTTATTAGCTAGTGTCAGTAAAACTAAATCACATTTTGATCTTTTTTTTTTAATTTTCAATCATCTATTTAGAAAACATTTTCAACTAAGTACATAAAGATATAGACTTCTGCTTTGGAGAGCTATTTAAAAATATGTTCAATAATTTTAGGATATTTTTCAAAACCTGATTTTTGAGGATTATTTTCAGAGCTCCTGTTTATATTAGAAAGGTGGCAATGGTGGTAAAGAATACGCCTGCCAATACAGAAGTAGTAAGAGATGCAGGTTTTATTCCTGGGTCAGAAAGATTCCCTGGGGGAGGAAAATGCACCTCACTTTAGTACTCTTGCTGGGAGAATCCCATGAAAAGAGGAGCCTGGTGGTCTACAGTTCATGCAGTTTCAAAGAGTCAAACATGACTGAACGTCTGAGCAGCAGTCTTTTATTATACCTTTATTAAATAAAAGTATTTGCTATACTTTTATTAATAAATTTTGAATTTTGGTCACATGATTAAAAATATATATGACCAAAATGTATATGCAATATATGACTTTTTTTCCTTGTAGAGTTTCATTGGTCTGTTTTCCTGTTTATGTTTTAGCAACTTATCAAGTACAGTAATCAAGATTGCTATATAGTGACATTCACTTACTCATTCAATAAAAATACTAAAAATTCCGTTCTTGTTATTTTTAAAATATATCTTCAATCTAGTTAAATGCTGTAATCAGAATGGGCTAACATGTCTTTCTTAAAAAGTACAATTCTGCTTTACTCTGAACTAAAGAAAACTTTTTATTTTTTTCCTTATAGGAGAACTTAAACATATTCTTTTAATTTCAACAGTATGAAGCTAATTTTGATATGAGAATTGATGAGCAGTATGCAAGTTAGAACTTTTTGTAGTTTTGAATGTAAAAGGTAAACGCTCCCTACCAAACAAGGCAAATTGGGAGAGGGAAAGTAGATAAACCGTTGTTTTCACTGAAAGCTTTTATTATTTCTAAATTAAATTTCAATAAAGCTAGTTCTCACTGATTTAGTAAAGGCAGCTTATATAACAGTTTCAATCAATAAGTATAGTTGCTACTTCTGCATTTTATGGGACATAATATATGTTTGAATAGATGGATTGTGATTATGCCACAAGAACCTTCCATATCTACTTTTCCTTGGGAATAAATACATAAACCAATATTCATTGTTATTTTATTACTCTAAGCAAAGTTATTTGGACTTGGAAAGGCCAGATCATGAGGCAAAGCAAGGTTTTAAGAGAGCTGCACGGTAGCTTTGCTCTTCAGCATAGCAGTGACTATCCAGCGATTATCACCTTTTATAATGTTTGAAGTTGGTACATATGGAACATGGACAATTAGCAATAAGTGATAATTTTGCCTCTATCTCCCTGGCAAAGCCATAAGAGTTTAATCCAGCTCTCTGTTTACTCTAGAATGATGGCAGGTATAAAACATACAAATTTAATATTTGGTTTCAGTTTAAATTCATGACTTAGATGGTTTTTAGTCCTGCCTGATATTCCTACTACATACATGTAGTGTTTAATAAATAATATTAAATAAAAATAATAGGAACAGATGAATTAGTCTGTTCTCTCATTATCCCAAAATTCTGTTTCACATCTTCCCTCTTTTCAAACCCCCATCCCTTCAATATCCTGGTGACTCTTAGCTGAAGAGTTCATTCATTGTTACACTAAAATAGAAGTTCTTAGATGATAACTACATTCCACCAGTGAGAAAAGTAAATTGGCATTCTGAATTTTTTTTTTTTTTTCTGAGGAGAAGGAATATATAATATGCAGCACAATATACTGGGCCCCATCACACCCAATATACCATAGTAGAGAATGTAGAGACGAATCTCTTGCTCTGGTACGTGTACACACAGACACACACACAGAGAGACACACCCTTCCCAATCAGAAAAGAAGAGAAAACACACACCAGGCACTGGCTCAGAACAGTTATCAAAACTTAGTCCTGAACACTCCCTGACACTACTGAACCTGGCAGTGAAATGAGGCCTCCACTTTCTGGTTCTCCTCCGTCCCTGTGTCTCTCCATAATTCGAGTGTTTCTTCATTATGTCTGTGACTCATTCTGAGGTGAGCACTGAGGAAAAAGAGGTTTCACAGAACACAGACTAGTATAGCTAGGGGTGGGTGGTATGTAGGATTTTTCAAAGAGCTGTATAGTCACGTGTGTGAGTGTATGTATGGCTACCCAGGTTTCCATTGTTAATGTAGTTAACACTTTCAAGTCCCTGGGAAGTTACCTATTTGTTTACTTCTGTGAAGTTCCTTGGATGACTCATTATCACCAAGAAATTGTCTGGATATAATTTTCAAGCACAAAAAGATTCTTGTGTTTTACCTACTATGTTCCATTTGTCTTCCCAAGCCTGAAATTGGCAGTTACCATGCAACCAAAGAAAAGTATAATTAAGAAGATAACATGTTTTATATGGTCATCATCAGTGCACTTAATGTCAATATATGTCAGGGATTACCAGTGGAAGATGTTTTAAAAAGTCTGGTGGAGGTGGAGGGGGGTATTCAGGACAGAGGGCACATGTACCTATGGCCGATTCATACTAATATATGGCAAAAAGCTTCACAATATTGTAAAGTAGTTGGAGAATTCCAATTAAAATAAGTAAATAAAATTTAAAAAAGAAATATAAAAGAATAAAGCTAACAATAAAACAAAAAATAAAGCAAAGCAAGTCTGGTGGATACAGCAGTGATACTCCTGCTAAGATTCAGATCAGATCAGATTACCTGCCTGCAATAACTGCTTTAAGAATTTCTATTTGGGCTGCAGAGCAGTGACTGTTGGCTTTTCCCCTGTGCAGGGCTCTGAATCATGGTCCTCTCGGTGATGTCTGCACAGGCAGAGAGCACCCCCACTACCGTAATGGGATTTCCTTTGATTCTTGCTTACAGCTGTGATAACTTTGTCCTTACTTCATATTTTTCTTCATGAACTTTGCTAACACCAGCAAGAAGGAGTCATCGTATGGAATATCCTAAACATTTCCTACCATTTTCTTTGGTTTTACAGTCTCAATAAGTGTGTAGTCTATTCTCAAAAATACATCAAGTAATGGTTTGATCAAATGTTTATTTTTTTTCCTTTTTTTCAAATTGGAGGATAATTGCTTTACAATACTGTGTTGGCTTTTGCCATACATCAACATGAATCAGTCACAAGTATACATATATCCCCTCCCTCCTGAACCTCCCTTCCACCTCCACCATATCCTACCCCACTAGGTTGTCACAGAGAAATGAGTTGAGCTCCCTGTGTCACACAGCATATCCCATTTTCTATCTGTTTTACGTATGGTAATGTATATGTTTCTGTACTGTTCTCTCAATCCATGCCACCCTCTCCTTCCCCCACTGTGTCCACAACAGTCCCCCACTGTTCTCTATGTCTGTGTCTCCCCTGCTGCCCTGCAAATAGGTCCATCAGTACCATCTTACTAGATTCTATATGCATGCGTTCATATACATTTGTCTTGCTCTTTCTCACCTATTGCACTCCGTTTAATAGGCTCTAGGTTCATCTAACTCATTAGGTCAAATGTTCATTAGTATTATTTTAATACCCACTCTATTTTGAACCATATGAAACTCATGTAATATCTCCTCATCACTTTTGTTCAGCCACATTTTAGGTTGTGTTAACTACCAACACTTCCAAATTGTATCTATTTCAAGAAACATGTTTAGTAAATATTTTTAAAAGGTGTAAGCAAGTTAGAGGCTTATTTTTCCTTTAGATAAAACATATATGGAGTAAGACAGTGCATGTCTTCTTGTGGCAGCTTTAATTAGAGACTAGTAATGAGTGTCTTTGGAGAAGGCAATGGCACCCCACTCCAGTACTTTTGCCTAGAAAATCCCATGGATGGAGGAGCCTGGTGGGCTGCAGTCCATGGGATCTCGAAGAGTTGGACATGACTGAGCGACTTCCCTTTCACTTTTCACTTTCATGCATTGGAGAAGGAAATGGCAACCCACTCCAGTGTTCCTGCCTGGAGACTCCCAGGGATGGCAGAGCCTGGTGGGCTGACGTCTATGGGGTCGCACATAGTTGGACACAACTGAAGCGACTTAGCAGCAGCAGCAGCAGCAGCAGCAATGAGTGTCTTTGTAGTAGGAAATAGCAACCCACTCCGGTATACTTACCTGGAAAATTCCATGACACGGAAGTCTAGCGGGCTACAGTCCATGGGATCTCAAAGAGCTGAACACAGCTGAGCATGCATGCAATGATTATCTTCCATTCTCAGTACATCAGAGATACAGGCAGACCTTTTACAGTACTTCACTTTATTGCACTTCACAGATGCTACATTGTTTTTTTTTTACAAATTGAAGGTTTGTGGCAACCCTGCCTCTAGAAAGTCTAGTAGAGCCTTTTTTCCAAAGCATGTCCTCATTTCCTATCTCTGTGTGACATTTTGGTTACTCTTGCAGTAGTTCAAAATTTTTCGTCATTAGTATACTTGTTACAGTGACCTGTGATCAGTGACATTCAACGTCACTATTGTAACTGTTTCGGGGTGCCACAAACTAATCCTAAGGTGGTGAATTTAGTAAATATTATGTGCGTTCTGACTACTCTACTGATTGGCTGGTCCCCGGTCTCTCTCCCTCTCCTCAGACCTCCCTATATCCTGAGAAACAGCATGTTGAAATTAGACCAATGACTAACCCTCTAATTACCTGTAAGTGTTCAAGTGAAGGGAACATATTAAATCAAAAGTTAGAAATGATTAAGCTTAGCTAGGAAGGCATGTCAGAAGCCAAGAGAGGACAAAAACTGACTTTCACCAAACAGCCAAATTGTGAATGAAAAGGCAAAGTTCTTGAAGGAAATTGAAGGTGCTATTCCAGAGAAAACATGAATTATCAGAAATTAAAGAGCCTTGTAACTGATTCAGACTTTTAGTGGTTGGATAGAAGATCAAACCATCCACAACATTCCCTTAAGCCAAAGCCTAATCCAGAACAAAGTAACTCTCTGCAGTTCTGTGAAGGCTGGTAGATCGGCAAAAGCTGCAGAAGAAAAGTTTGAATGAGCTAGCGGAGGTTGCCTCATGAGATTTGAGGAAAAATGCTGTCTCCAAATCATAGAAGTACAGATTTACAGTGTAGACAAAGCAGCCATATATTGGAAGAAGATGCCATCTAGGACTTTCATCGCTAAAGAGGAGGAGTCAATGCCTAGCTTCAAAGTTTGAAAAGACAGGCTTACTCTCCTGCTAGGGACTAATGCAGCTGGTGACTTCTAAGTTGAAGCCAAAGCTTATTTACCATTCCCAAAACCCTAGGGTCTTTAAGAATTATGCTAAGTGTGCTCTGTCTATGGTCTGTAAATGGAGCAATGAAGCCTGGATAACAAACAGCACATCTGTTTAGAACATGGTTTACTGAATATTTTAAGGCCACTGTTGATACCCATTAACGCCACTGTTGATATCCATTGCTCAGAAAAATATTCCTTTCAAAACATTACTGCTCATCAGAAATGCACCTGGTCACCCAAGAGTCTGATTGAGATGTATAAGATTAATATTGTTTTCATGCCTGCTAACACAACAATACTTTGCCAACAAAGGTCCATCTAGTCAAGGCTATGGTTTTTCCAGTGGTCATGTGTGGATGTGAGAGTTGGACTATAAAGAAATCTGAGCACTGAAGAATGATGCTTTTGAACTGTGGTGTTGGAGAAGAATCTTGAGAGTCCCTTGGACTGCAAGGAGATTCAACCAGTCAATCCTAAAGGAGATCAGTCCTGGTTGTTCATTGGAATGACTGATGTTGAAGCTGAAACTCCAGTACTTTGGCCACCTGATGCGAAGAGCTGACTCATTTGAAAATACCCTGAAGCTGGGAAATATTGAGGGCAGGAGGAGAAGGGGACGACAGAGGATGAGATGGTTGGATGGCATCACCGACTCAATGGACATGGGTTTGGGTGGACTCTGGGAGTTGGTGAGGAACAGGGAGGCCTGGTGTGTTGCGGTTCATGGGGTCACAAAGAGTCGGACACAAATGAGTGACTGAACTGAACTGATCTGAACACAACATCTGTTCTGCAAACCATGAATCAAGGAGTAATTTCAAATTTCAAGTCATCTTACCTAAGAAATACTTTTCCTAAGGCTATAACTGCCACAGATAGTGATTTCTCTGATGAATCTGGGCAAAAGTAAATTGAACATCTTCTGGAAAGGATTTAACATTCTAGATGCCATTAAAAACTTTCGTGATTCATGGGAAGAGATCAAAATGTCAACCTTAACAGGAGTTCAGAAAAAGTTGATTCCAGCTTTCATGGATTATTTTGAGGAGTCCAAGATTTCAGTGGAGGAAGTAATTACGGATGTGGTGAAAATTGCAAAAACCAGAATTAGAAGTGGAGCCTAAAAATGTGACTGAAATGCTCCAGTCTCATGGTAAAACTTTTGCAGATGAGGAGTTGCTTCTTATAAATGAGCAAAGAAAGCAGTTTCTTGAGATGGAATGTACCCAGGTGAAAATCCTGAGAAGATCATTGAAACGACAACCAGCAATTTAGAATATTGCTTGAACATAGTTGGCAAGCATCAATGAGTTTGAACAGAATTTCCAATGTTGAAGGTTCTACTGTGGCTAAAATGCTATCAAACAACAGCATTGCATGTTGCAGAGAAATTTTTCATAAAAGAAATTAATCAATCAGTGTGGCAAAATTCATTGTTGTCTTATTTTAAGAAATTGTATCAGTATCCTCCTCTATGCTCAGTCAGCACTCATCAATATCAAGAGAGTACCCTCCACCGACAAAGAGATAGAACTCAGTGAAGGCTCAGCTGATGGTTAGCATTTTTTTAGCTAAAAATAAAAAGTAAAGTTTTTTTTTTTTTCATTAAGGTATGCACTTTGTATTTTAGACATAATACTATTATTGTACACTTGAATAATATTGTACACTAGTACACTACAGAATAGTATAAACATAACTTTTGTATGGACTGGACTGGGGAAAATTTTTGTGTGACTCACTTTATTGTGATATATGCTTTATTGTGGTGGTCTGGAACCAAAGCCACATTATCTCCAAGGTATGTCTATAGGAGATTCCTGACGGAGTTTCAGTCTACTCTTCCTCATTGTAGAGAAGAAGACAGAAAAGGGGTCAGGGAGAAATTGCTTGTTTCATTGATCACAGAGAGTGAATCATACTTATTCTCACTGGCCAAAGCTATTACAAGGGTGGCTATGGCATTCCAACTGGAAATATTGTACAACTGCTGTAATACAAGTGTTATTCAATAATAAGGAAAGGGAGGTTGGATACAGAAGAGACTGAATACTTCCATCATCACATCTCCACATGTACTGCACATTTCACTTCATCTCCGCTACTTTGGATGAATATTTAGGATCTTTATAAAAATTGAAAAGTATGTTAGAAGTCTATCTGATGCATAATCTTCCCATTGTTTATTATATACTCATTCACAGTTGGCTGTTAGGACATCACTTGTGTGACTTGCCCTCTTTTGGATCGTCAAGATTTGCCTCTCTACTCAGTTATTTACAACAGCTTTTACACCCACAACCCTTATGAAAGAATGTGTGTTTTAAAACTTTTGTAATTAGCCTCCAATTAAAATAAATAAATTTATAGTTTTAAAAAATAAATAAATAAAACTTTTGTTATATAACCATCCTCTGCCATCTAATGCCAATATCTCTCTTAGGCCAAGCTGTCCGATCAGGTGGGTGTTACCTTTTGAATTACATAAATAAAATACAATGAGAATTCAATTTCTAAGTTGCACTGAACACATTCATTCAAGTGTTCAATAACCGCATATGGCTAGTGACTAACATACTGGGCAGTACTGATTATATACTACCATCTTTGTATGATATATATTAGACAGCCCTGTATAATGAAAATATACAAACTTCTTAGCACCAGAAGATAATGAAACAGTAACTATCAAAACTTGAGAGATGCAACAAATTTTTATATGAAGGAAAATGTGTAGCTTTAAGTGCATACTTTAGAAAAGCACATTCAGCTCTAATGAGTTTAGAAAAACACAAAATCCCCCGTGATTATAAGGGACATAAATGAATCGAATGGAAAACAGACAAATGAAGAGGATTAGCAAAGCCAAAGGTTGGTTCTTTGAAATTAGTAATAAAATTCATCAACCACTATTAAGGCTTATCCAGGAAAAACAAGTGTCTTCTACAAAATAAGTGTTAAGAATAAAAATAGGAATTCCAAATATCATATGGAGGAAAGAGTGAATGCTGCTGAAGTGAAGGTCTACATGAAGTTGGCTCTGTCTTGGTAGTGAGTGATGTCAAAAAAGCAAAATGTAACTCTGTAAGAAGTCTTTAAGAAAGTGAATAATGCTTTGAAATACATTAAAGGGAAACAAAAATAATTGTTACCAGTTTGAGAAGATCACCTGTGATCTTTGACACCAGAAGAATGGACTATTTTTTAAGACAAGTCCAGACTTAGCAGGCAGAAGTCCAGCAGAAAGTGTACAAACCAAGGGAAGAATATTTGTTTAACCATCCACTCCACCAAAGATTTTTTTTTGGAATCTACTCTGCATTCAGGTCACATTTCCTGTATCACCGCTTTGGCAATGAACAGTTTTCTGCTCTGACTTAATGGTGGTTGTGCAGGGGTCAGTGCCTGCCTCTTCAAGCACTCTGAGTTCTCAGGAGGTGTTTGCTCAATATCAAAGTTCTGGATAGAAGTATCCAGTGAATCCCTGCCAAGAGCTCAAGCCATTGTTGCCAGCAAGGGGCTAAGAAGAGAGATCTAACCTCCTTGCCTCCCACTAAGACTCGTAAAAAAAGAGTTTCTCCCCAAGTTGGACATATGTGTGGTAGTTGAAAAGTATTCCAAAACACAATGGTACCTTTTATTATTGTAACTGTTTTCAAATTAGAGCATAAACTTTCATATAGCAGAACCTAAGTATATCTCACTCATCTCAGTAAAGACATGTTGATCCATAGTTTTAAGTTTAACAGATTTGTTTTATGGATTTATTGCTTTTTATGTGGTAGGTAGAGTTTCACAAGGTAACGAATTACGAGAACCTTATTTTGGTGTCAGACTTAAGTACAGTGGCTAAAATGGTGATTAAATCATTTTGAGAGGAAACTAGAATAACTTGTCAAGCTAGATAGACCATCTCTAATGAAATAAACACCCTGTAGAGTGGAGACTCAAACTAAGAGGGTTGTGGCCTTGCTTTAAGGTTCTGTTAAATGCAGCCTTGGAAGTAGAGTATATCTGAACTCTAATTGTTTATATTCCATGGCCTGGATGCGTGTCACTTCACCTTTTGATTAGACCTTTCAACTGACTGTTGCTAACTATTAGTGAAATCAGGGTCATGTGTATGCATGCATAGTGTAAGGTACAGCAGTCATCACATGTTATCACAGAAAAATGTAATTTTAAAAATTGAACTCTATGTAGCACTTAATTCGCTTATGAATTAGTATCTACTTATTGACTTTTAAATTCATTCTACAAATACGTATTGAGTTCCCATAAGGTGCTAGGTACACTTCTGTGGCTGGTGATAATGGCAGTGAATGAATCTGTCCTAAACCCCTGTCCTGATAGAGCAGATGCCAGAGTTTGTAGTAGATCTGAGAGATGTTTGCACATCCAATGAGATATCAATATGCTTCTGAAACAATCTCTTGATATAAATATGAAAGTGTTGTTGCTCAGTTGTGTATGACTCTTTGCGACCCCATGGACTGCAGCACACCAGGCTTCCCCATCTGTCACCATCCCCAGAGCTTGCTCAAAGTCATGTCCATTGAGTCAGTGATGCCATCCAACCATTTCAGCCTCTGTCATACCCTTAAATTCAATATAAAAAAGAGTGGAAAATTTTTCTTAGCTATCATTCATGAGTATGTTCAGATTTTGTATTAGGTTATCTTATTTATACTAAAATGCATTTATAATTGCATTTCATTTGTAATATGCATTATAAGTCCATCTCATTTATATCTCTATTATATTCATATTTTGGAAAAACTGTAGGTGTTTACCACCTTGCAGACAAGTCAATTTGTATTCCAGTTCCAGTGAAAGTGATAAACATCTCTCTCCAAAAAGATCTAATTTCTTATGATGGCCTTGGTAGATGTATTATACATAATGTATTCATTAATTTAAATACAGATAAGTAAGAATAAGAAAAAATAAAAAATAATTTAATTATACAACTAGTACTGGATCCTACTATCAAAAAATAGAGTAACTTTTCTGTCTATATGGAAAAAAATTTTAGCACTTTGTATTGCTTTAAAAAAGTCTAATGCAAGCTTATTTTCATATAGACTGCATAGTTTACCTTAAACATTTGAAAATTCTGATATGTATGTCTGCTAAGCCTATAAACCTGTCTTAAAAGTGAAGCTGACCTTGTGAAGAGAAATTTAGAAAACTAAAGTATACCTGAGACTCTCAATATAATACGCATTAAATTTGGGGAAATTTATTCTGAGATATATGACATTGACTCTAAAATTTAAAAATCTAGTTCTCATTAATTTTTCAATATATATTAAAGAAAGAGAAATTATTAGTTCAAATGAATAAGATTTTTAATATTCCCCAGTAGTAGAGTACAGTGAGTAAACATTTTATTATTAGAAGAAATTGCTTCCCATAAGAGACATTATTAAACATCAGTGGAAGAAAGCAAAGATAAATTAGCAGCCTCTGTAACAAACCAGCAGTCATTGGAATCTTGGGAGAATTGCTACTTTAAGACTGTTTTTTTTGTTTGTTTGTTTGTTTTTAATTTTATTTTATTTTTAAACTTTATAAAATTGTATTAGTTTTGCCAAATATCAAAATGAATCCATTGGGTGCTTCCAGATGAGGAATATTCTATGATGGAATACAATGATTTTAAGTTTACTATTTTGCAGGGTCAAGGAACAGGAGAGTCATAAGAGTAATATCCTAAGCAGGAAACAATATACAATATATTAATTTTACAGGCCATTTTCATGATAGAGTTAAAAGGTAAATGTAGCATAATTACAAAGAAAAAAGCCATAAATATATACCTATTAACCAATTTAAAAAAAAGAGAGTGCTAACATTTACAGACATCCTCAGGGTATGTTATTTGTTTGTTTTATTCTTGTGTCATATCAAATTATCTATATCACCAAGTATGTACTGTATAAATTTGAACAATCACTTTCACTACATGATGGTTATTATATATTATATCATGGGCTTCCCAGACGGCACAATGGTAAAGAATCCACCTGACAAAACAGGAGATGCAAGAGACATGGGTTCAGACCCTGCGTCGCGAAGATCCCCTGGAAATGGCAACCCACGCCAGCCTTCTTGCCTGGAAAATGCCATGGACAGAGAAGCTTGGCAGGCTTTAGTGCATGGGGTTACAAAGAATTAGACACAATGATTGAATGAGCACATACTGTATTAGTCTCCTTTAGTATCTCAGTGGTAAAGAATCAGCCTGCACTGGGACGACCCAGAGGGATGGTACTGGGAGGGAGGAGGGAGGAGGGTTCAGGATGGGGAACACATGTATACCTGTGGTGGATTCATTTTGATATTTGGCAAAACTAATACAATTATGTAAAGTTTAAAAATAAAATAAAATTAAAAAAAAAAAAGAATCAGCCTGCCAATGCAAGAAACATGGGTTTGATCCCTCAGTCAGGCAGATCCCCTGAAGAAGGGAATGATTACTCCAGTACTCTTTTTTCTTTTTTCTATTTGTTTATTTTAATTGGAGACTAATTATTTTACAATATTGGGGTGGTTTTTTCCATACATCAACATGAATCAGCCACCAGTGCACATGTGTCCCCACATCCTAAAATTACCTTCCTCTTCACCCCATCCCTGTACGTTGTCCCAGAGCACCAGCTTTGAGTACTCTGCTTCATGCATCAAACTTGCACTGGTCATCTATTTTACATATGGTAATATACATGTTTCAGTGCTATTTCCTCAAATCATCCCATCCTCGCCTTCTCCCACGGAGTCCTAAAGTCTATTGTTTACATCTGTGTCTCTTTTGCTGCCTTGCATATAGGATCATCATTACCATCTTTCTAAATTCTATATATATACGTTAATATACTGTATTGGTGTTTCTCCTTCTGAATTACTTCACTCTGTATAATAGGCTCCAGTTTCATCCACCTCATTTGAACTGACTCAAATGTGTTCTTTTGTTATAGCTGAGTAATATTCCATTGTGTACATGTACCACTACTTCCTTATCCATCCATCTGCTTATGGACATCTAGGTTGCTTCCTTGTCCTGGTTATTGTAAACAGTGCTGCAATGAGCATTGGAGTACATGTGTCTCTTTCAATTCTGGTTTCTTCAGTGTGTTTGACCAGCAGTGAGATTGCTAAAACTGGACATGGAACTGCCATATGACTCAGCAATCCCACTGCTGGCCATACACACCCAGGAAACCAGAATTGAAAGAAACACATGTTCCCCAATGTTCTGTGCAGCATTATTCACTCCAGTATTCTTACCTGGAGAATTCCATGGACAAAGGAGCCTGGTAGGCTGCAGTCCATGTGGTCGCTAGAGTCGGACACAACAGAGCGACTTCGCTTTCACTTTTCACTTTCATGCATTGGAGAAGGAAATGGCAACCCACTCCAGTGTTCTTGCCTGGAGAATCCCCGGGACGGGGAAGCCTGGTGGGCTGCCGTCTATGGGGTCACACAGAGTCTGACACGACTGAAGCGACATAGCAGCAGCATACTATACTAAACTAATACACTACCTTCTTTCCTTAACCTGTGCCTGTATGTACGTGCAGCGCTCTGTTATGTCCGACTGTAGCCTGCCAACCTCCTCAGTCCATAGAATTCCCCAGGTGAGAATACTGGAGTGGGTTGCCATGCCCTCCTACAGGGGGTCTTCCTTACCCAGGGATCAAACCCTTGTCCCCTGAATTGGCAGGCAGATTCTTTACCATCTGATCCACCAGCGAAGCCCCTGTGCTTGCATAGTAAAAGTATTTTTGAAATATTTTTTCAGTTTTGTCTGCTTCCAGCAACTGACTTTGAATCTCTCCCTTTCAAGCAGATAAGTGTTAATCTAAAACTTATTAAAATCTTTTAGAGATTCTACAACCACTTCTTGTGCACAGTGATAACATTTAGTGTTATTTGATATTGTTTGAAACTGTCAGCCTTGACATATCACTGAATTATTCCTTCTTACTGTGCCTTCAGATATAAAAATATTTTCTTATATCAGTATTACCTTCATTTCTATACCCTCTACTTAATATTTATTAACAGTATTAAACATTATAATGCCTCATTTGTTTCTATTTACTTTTACCTTTTGCAAGTCTTTCTTCTTCTGATATTCTTTTTTCTTGATATTTCATTCACTTCCCTTCAAATAATGTCTGCCTTCTTATATACAAAGTTGGTTTCTCTGGTCATTGTTTTTGTAACATATTATCCTTACTCAGCACTCTATGTGTGTGCTAGTCGCTCAGTTGTGTCCAACACTTTGCGGACCTATGGAGTGCATTTCTTTCATGTGTCTATCCAACATATTACCTCTTGTAAAGGTCTGTAAAGCTGCTTATATAAAGGTCTACAACAGAAATCAATTTGAGGAAAAAAAATGACATATTAAGAGGAGGCTTTTAAATACATATGTAAAACAGAAAAAGGTAAAACAATAATGTTTATTAATTTTTGAATCTAAAACTAAAAGCTAGTCACTAATTTTTTTTAACCTTTGGAGCTAATAATACCTAATGAATGTGATTTACAGTGATATATATTCTTCATAATGTGATCCTTTTCTTTATGGTAAAATGTGCAGTGTGTTAAGACTTCAGAATCTGAGGCATGTTTCAGTTCCTTCCACTACCCAAATATTTGAAGTCACCTAATCCCCAAGTCTTCTGCTTTTTCAGTGACATGAGCGGCAAGATAGCCTGGACAATATCTTGGCACCCTTCAAAGACAATGAAGCAATGATGTCTGTCAATGCAAATGCAACTTGTACCTGCTTATGGAATCCTTTTGTTACTTGGATTTAAATTTGGGTGTCTCCTTTATGCTAGAAACCAATAAAATAATGAACTGCCACTCTAAAGATTCGGAAAGCTAATCAATCTCTTTCCTGACAAGTATAAAACTTCTCTGTATAATGTATTTCATGCTTCACATTCATAGTTTGCTTTTCAGTCAGTTATAGAGCTTTCTACTAAGAAACTTTCTCTGTCAAATCCCCATGAAATAGAGATTCTGTATAAGTCTTTGTGACACCAAGGACTTCTCTGATGGAAGAGCAACTGTTTAATATATTGTAGGACTGATTAAATAATTAAATCACCATCTGAAAAACAGTTTTTACTGGTACTGCTGAAGAAGGTTCTTTATATAAAGAAACATTACCCAGCATCCTACATTATAATTGCTCATATTCCAATGAAGAGAATGCTCAAATATTTAAGCAAAGTTGAAAAACCATGTAAGACTCTGCGTAAAAGACAACATGTGGTTATCTCAAGGCCAATTAGTATATAGTCCTGTGAAGATGGATGACCATTTCAGGAAGAGGATATAGCATAAGGATTATACAAAAGACTCAAAAGAGCATAACACCAGAAGACATATAAATAGCTTTGCATGTCGAGGGCATGGGGATAAGAGATATAAGAGGAGATGGAGGAGACGAATCATTAATGACATTTTGTGTCTTGTAAAGGTATTGGATTTTATCCTGGGGATTTGAGATGGAAAAGTGACCCTATCAGGGGTATGTTTGAAAAAGATTATTATGTCAGCAGCATGAAGGATGGATCCGACAGGGATCTGAAGCATGAAGAACCTTTAATAGACACGAAAGATGCAAAGAGCAGGAAAGACAGTGCACATTAGTGAGCCTTCAAAAATGTTTATTGAGTTGAAATGAATTGAAGAAGTTTGTTGAAACTTTTCTTTCTTACGTCTTATTTTTAGAAAATGTCAATAGCAGCTATTCATTGGGTTGCTTCAAAGTTCTTCCACCGAACCCCAGTGAGGGTGAGATAGTTGAAGTCTGGGTGAGTGACCCATCTCATCACAGATGCTTCAAAAATGTCATCAAACACTCCTCTACAGATGTTCCCATTGTTCAAAATCGTCTTTATAGGTACTGAGTCTTATGCTGCAGTCTGATGCACAAAATAGCATCCTGCTTTTTGCAATGGAATTCATTAGGTACCTTAATTATTACCTTTATACTTGGGCAAAAAGCGTGTCAGTGATTGAGTCCTCTTTGATTATTATAACCACACTCCTCGGCTATTATCTAGTCTTACAGATGTGATTTATTCTTTTTTTTTCTTTATGGGTCATTTTCAGAAAATTTTGCCAATAAAATAAATCATTTAGCCATTCCTTGTCAATAATCTTGAAAGCTAAGTTGTACCAAAGAGCATGCTGCATACAGATGATTGAAAGCTGACTGCAGCATTTTCATTTTTGGAACATTGCCACATTTTTATAAATATGTCATCATAATGCTGTCATATAGACAAAAAGAAATACACCTTTTTCATTTTACAAATGAATGGGCTAAAATCCGAAAGACTGATTTGTAAGAAGTTGGTGTGAAAGTGCTTAGTTCAAAAGGAAACAGAATAGCCCACCCTCACATAATAATATTTCAATCACTAGAATATTTATGCTGGTTATGACATTTTATTACTTTAGATTTAGCAATGGAAAATTATTTTCAGTGATAACAATAACACATATACATTTTTTCCTTTGTATACATTCACATTTCCAAGCTCATAGCCTAGAAACAATGGCCAGCCCAGTAGCAATGTGCACCTTGGCAAACAGACTGTGCTTTCCCATTGAAATGAATCAAAGGTCTTCAAAGAAACGGCTAAATCAGGATATAGTACAAAAAATGTAAAAATTTGGTTAAACATCCCCCAAATCAAAGAATCTATCGAAAGCTAGGAGCATATCAAAATGATTCATGGTCCAATTTAAAGAGGCTTCTATTAATGGGATGACACAGTTTGAGCAGTGAAGCAAGTGGAACCAAATAAATAAAATGATTGAAATTAATAATAAAATATGTTAATTAATTGATAATGTTACTTAATGAAAAATTCAGTCACATTTGGTGGATTCTAGGAAACCAGAGTGTTCTGAAAGCTGAGAAATAAAGGGTAGCATCCAAGCAATCATCTGAACATTTTTGAACAAATTAAAGGTAGCTAATTGAAGTTATTTTTTACATTGAGCATTCCAGTTAATAAAGGGTAAAGAGTATGTGGGAATTGGAATATCATCATATTGCAACAGCTATTGAAATTATTGACATAGAAAATTGTTATCAATGACTGCCCAGTTATTAGGAAAGAGGCTCAAGAGGATTAAGCTAACTACACTTGAACCCATTGATTAATATTAACAGAAAAAGAGAAAAAAAGAAGACTACATGCAAAATTTCTGTGACAGGAAGTATTGAATACTACCTGTGACACCTGTGGTCCAAAATACAAAATCTGAGTTGGATCAAACCAAAAATATCAATTTATTTGAAACACAGGAAATGCGAGGAAAGATTAAATGGTACCAAGGGATACAAAATTCAGAATATGAGACATGTACAGGAAAATTACCTAGTTTTTTCAGAAATAACAATTTTTATTACAAGAAAAATAAAAGAAGACAGTGTAATATACAGAAGACCTGTATATTAAAATAATATTCAGAAACATGTCAATATAAAGCATTATGTGGACTTGTTTGGGTACTCATGTAAACTAACCAACTTAAAAAAGGAAAGAAAGAAAGAAAGTATAGGGCAATGTGAATACTGACTAGAGGATTATGGTGTTAAGACATTATTCTTAATGTGATGGTGTGATGAATGACATTATATTTTTTAATAATTTAGAAATATGCATTGAATTATTTGTAGATGAATTATATAATTTTTGGACACTTGCTTCCATATACTCCAAGGAGGTAAAGATGGAACAATAGTGTTAATGAATTAACTTTTGAAGCTGGCTTCTTGGTAGATTAGAGCTACTATACTATTTTTTTCACATCTTCATATGCTTTAAAGTTTCCAAAGTACAATTTTTAAATACCTTTAAATTTGCTTTAAATTCAACTTAATCCTTTGTGAAGCAAAATTTCACTCAGAGTTGTGATGTGGTGCTTAGTCACTCAGCCGTGTCTGACTCTTGCGTCCCCATGGATTGTAGCCCACCAGGCTCCTCTGTCCAGGGGACTTCCCTAGCAAGAATACTGAGGTGGCTTGCCATTTCATACTCCAGGGATCTTCCGGACTCAGGGATTGAACCTGTGTCTCCTGCATTGCAAGTGCATTCTTTACCACTGGGCCACCAGGGAAGCCCTCATTAAAAGTTAGCATAAAGCAATTGTTTCTTTCTTTACTGATAAGAGAGACAAGAAATACCAAGAGAAAGTATATTGTCTTGCAGAAGTGAAGTGAAGTGAAGTGAAATGAAGGTTGCTCAGTCGTGTCCGACTCTTTGCGGCCCCATAGACTAAACAGTTAATGGAATTCTCCATGCCAAAATACTGGAGTGGGTAGCCTTTCCCTTCTCCAGGGTATCTTCCCAACTCAGGGATCAAACCCAGGTCTCTCGCATTGCAGGTGGATTCTTAGCCAGCTGAGCCACCAGGGAAGCCCTTCATCTTGCAGAAAGGAATGTTAAATAACATGGGTTTGGAGTAGCTGACAAAAACATGTGTCTCTAATGTTGTCTGAAGGCTAACAACACTGGTGTAGAGGCTAATGAATGAAATGAAATAGATTGGGATTAAATGATAGCTTATTTTTAACACTGATTAATAGGAACTTTGTTCTGGGTTATGATGTAGGAATGCTGAAGCCCACCAAAATTTAGGTGGCAGAATTAATGAGGGAGCAGACTGAATACCTAGAAATATGGTAGTTACCCATCAGAGTCACTTAGTAACCTCAGTCAAAATTAAAGCATTTTATCTCAGTGGAAGAGAAAGATAAGATTAGGTAATTGTCCCACAGCTGGATGTTTCAAGAGTGAATTCCAGAATAAAATATACATTTAAATTCCCAACATTATTAAGAAGTATAGCCTTATTTGGCTTCTCTGAAGATACTTTTTTCCTCTGTCTATGAGAACAAAATTCATACATCATAGTAGAGTTGTGTGTGTGCTAGTCATGTACGACTCTTTCCAACCCCATGGACTGTAGCCCACGAGGTTCCTCTGTCCATGAAATTCTCTAGGCAAGAATACTGGAGTGGGTTTCCATGCCCTTCTCCAGGGGCTGTTCTCAACCCAGGGATCGAACCTAGTTCTCCCGCATTGCAGGCAAATGCTTTACCGTTTGAACTACCAAAGTGATGATTTTATGTATACTGTATTTTAGGTACTCACTAATTTTTCTCAATAGAGAAGAATTACTTGGGAACAAAATAATAGAGAATTAATTATCTGTTTGCGATGGGGAAAGCAAGAGCAAGGGAAATAAGGGAATATACACAGAAGCCCGTTTTTGAGAAATGAGATAACTTGAAGAGAAGGGGTACTGAGTTATAGGATAAAATTGGGGCACAGCTATCAATTTTGGTTTATGGCAATAAAGAAACAATGTTGGAATCCAGGAACCCATAGTGGATAACAAATCTTGGGTCTGGGCATTTGGACAAGATGCAAAGTCATAAGAGTTTCTTGGATAAAATTATGGTTCCCTGCAGTCAGAATGTACTCAGAAACATGAACACAATTAAGCCTGAAGCTAGAAAGATTCTTTTGACCAAGATGGCTGGTGCTGATGAGAGAAAACTGAAGAATTGGAGACAAGCCACACACAGATCTTGGAGTCTTCTAACATTGCCTCCAGCCAGTCTTGTTGCTTACTAAATTCATCAACATTTATCCTGTAAAGAGTGCTGGTTTCTCCTACTGTCTTAAAAGAACCATATTTAATGTTGGCTGCCAAACTGAAGACTTACTTACATCAGTACTCCAACTGAACTTTATCATAATTAATTTCAACAGCATTATCTGAAATCACAGAATGGTAGCATATTAGAAACAGAAATATCCACAGACATTATGCAATAAAATATTTGCATTATATGAAAAAATAAAGGATCTTTATTTTACTTGTAGTTGGTTAACAGCTTACGTAGAATCTTTCACTCAAATCTAATGTCTTAATGTGTATCTTATATTAAATCATAAAATAAGTAATACATGCGAGGAGTGCCTGTGAGAAATATGTGTGGTTTTGACAATACTTTTTATTCAGAAAATAAAAGGTTTTCCGTATAAGACACAGTGATGGCCAAGAGGCACATGGAAATATGCTTTTCATCACTAATCATCAAGGAAATGCAGATTGCAACCACGATGAGATATCACCTCATAACTGTCAGAATAGCTCCTCAAAAAGACAAGAAATAACAAGGTTGGTAGCTATGTGGAGAAGACAGAACCTAGCACACTCTTAGTAGGAATGTACGTTGGTGTAGCCACTATGAAAAATAGTATGGAGGTCCCTCAGAAAACCTAAACTTAGAGCTACCATATCATTCAGCAGTCATACTTCTAGGTACATATTCAAAGAAAACAAAAGTATGAATTTGAAAAGATGAAAACACCCCAGTATTGATAGCAGTATTATTTAAAATAGCAAATATATGGAAACAACCTCCAGGCCCAACAACAGATGGATGGGTAAAGAAGATGTGATATGTATACAATGGCTATTACTCAGTCATTAAAAAGAATGAAATTTTGCCATTTGCAATAATGGCAAACAATTGCAAATAATGGTTGAACCTGGAAGGTATTATCAGACAGAGAAAGACAAATTCTGTATGTTTTACTTACATGTGGAATCTAAAAAATAAATGAACAACCATAACAAAAAATGGAAGGACACTCACAGAACAAACAAGTGATAACCATTGGGGAAAGTGGGAAGGAAAGGGACAAGATAGGTGAAGGGAATTAAGAGGCACAAACTACTAGGTGTTAAATAAAGAAGCTACGAGGATATAATGTACAAAACCGAATATAGCCAATATTTATGATAACTTTATATGGAGTCTAATCTATAAAAATTCCAAATTACTGTGTTGTACACCTGAAACAAATATGATATTGTTACTCAACCACAATAAAAATTAAACAAAAGCTAAAGTACTGGTAAAATTGGCTAAATTAATATTATCTGTTCATCTCTAAAATTAACTAGCAGGAATTTGACATCTACATTGCCTTAACAAGGGAGATGAATTTCAAAAAATAAATTGAATCAGAGCCCCCAGCAACTCCATTTTCCCTTCCCTGCTTCTATATGACTTTCACTTCTATAATAATTTCATTAAAGAATAAAACACTGGTAGATATTTCCTTATTTAGGATTCACTGAATATAGAATTCCACATAATGATTAGATATTATTTTATCAAAATTATTAGTAATATAATGCAAGATAGAAAATGTGGAAACTTAAACTTATGAATGAGATAGAAAAAAAATTGTTAGGAGTTTAGAACTTTCACTGTTTTTCCCGTTAGAAGAAAGGTCTCTTTGAACATAGGTAACCAGCATTGCGGAGATTGTAATTCTGTGCGTTTTGCAGCAAAGGAGGTTGGGATATGAAGTTCTTTGCCTACACTTTGAAGAAGAAGAACTTGTACTGTAGTCGGTTTCTTCATAAAGGAAGTGTAATTAAAAATGCTGACCCGTCACGAGGCATGGCAGCTAATAAAGCCTACCCAAGGAAATTGACTGAGCAATCTCGAAAATATTAATACTTTCACTTGGAAGTTAGCAATCTGAGGATGCAGATGACATGCAGGTACATTTGGTATTCAGGATTGTGGCTTTCTTGTATGCCAGTGGCAATTTCTGGAATGCATTGCTCACTGAAGTGGTTCCAGTCTGTGACCTGGGCAACATCTGTGAGGTCAGATTGGTATAAAATCTTTCCATGTCTTAGGTAGAATTCCCTGGGAAACAAATTATGATACAAGATAATCCAGCCAAAGATTACTACTGAGTGCTTTCAAGTACCATAGTTTTAAAAGAGTGAAGGCTACAGGAAAGTGGAGAGAAAAAGAACTGCCACGAAGGTGAATCAGAGTGCTCAGCCTATTCCACAGGACACTCCACAGCTGAAATAGCAATTTAGAGTTTTTCTAAATGAGGATAATGAATGGATGGGGCAGGTTTTGTATCCTTCAAAATCAGTCATTGGAGTTAGGTTAGTCTTAAGGTGGGGTACAATCTTAGGTGAGGCTACCCTTGGTGTAGGGTGATGCCTTGAGACAGACTCATCTTTGAGCCTTCAGCATTCAACAGTGCTGGCCTCTTGGCCAGAGGAGGGGTTATGTAAGTGATGCACCATGGTACCATCTTTACTTGTATGATTTGGATGTCCTTCCTGGTTGTGTAAACTCCAAACCCAGCTTTCTGGTCCTCCTGGAGATTGTGCACATTAAGAGGCCTAATTACATGCCTTTTACTTTAGTAAATAAAATAGGTATGCTTTATGCAAGTAATAATTCTGACTGATAAAACATTTATTTCTTTAATTATTCTAAACTCTTACGTGAGACATTTCCCCAGTGTTGACTTGATTGAAAATTAAAATACCTCATCATACATGCAGAAGTCTTATCAAGATTTTCCAAATGTTGCTGATAAGAATAACAAAAATCAGCCTGTACATGTAAGTTTCTCTCTGTCTCTCTTTATATTAGAGTTTATAAGTGAAGACTAGGTGCCACGGAGATGATGCGAGCTTGGTCAAAGCATAGAACCCCTGGAAGCTCTACTCATTCTACAACAGGCTCCATCTTTGGCCAGCACTAAGAGGAGGTAAGAAAACTAGAGTGGGTCTGCGCTAATCATGTTTCACAAAAAGGAAAGTGGATGAGCTATCCTATGGGAGAAGCTGGGATGAAATTATGATACTTGTTTTTTGTTTTGCAGTTTGTCCATAGGATACAAATATAAATTGGGTAGAACTAAGCCAGGATATCTGCTTCTATAGATGAAACTTGCAAAATAAAAAATATATATATAACACAGAAAGAGAGAGACACATTCTAGTTGCTCTCCAAGATTAAAAAAATAAAATGAACCAAGTGAACTCTTTTAGCTAAAAGTTACTCCGTTTTGCTCATTATCTTCTTCAAACCAGTGGCTTGTACTTCTGAAGTATGACTGTTAAGACGGCATAAAGCATCTCTTGGCCAGATCAACACCAGTGTGTGGGAGCCAAGGGAAAAGAAAATAAAGATAGAATGGTGCCAGAAAAAAAGTGACACATAGAAGAGTATTCTGGAGAACCCTGAGAGGAATTTGAATAGTCATTGTAGAGGAAGCATTGGCAGGAAGCTATGGGGTTCAAGAAAGCCTCTGAACTGTAGATAGAACTCTGAGTTTTAACTTGATGTGGGCTGCTGATAGAACTATTAAGCCTATGAAGGAAATCTATGCAGCCCCTGCTGTTAATCCATCTGCAGAAAGTTTCATATGCCAGTTTTCTTAATTAGGGTGGGCAGAGAGGGGCGTCCTGTTGAGATTAAGACCACTGCACAGTAAAGAAGGAAACTGTTTCTACTTACTGGGCTTCTACCAAGAAATGTGTTAATTACCAAGATAGGAGAACATTTTGTGTATGTGATAAGTGAAGTTCTTAACAAATGAAAAGATTGGAGGTGATCTTTCCAATTTTTATTCAACAAGGAAGTTTGCAACCTACTGAGAATGCTGATTGAACTAACTGTTTTAAGTATATTTATTTGATCTCTAACCCCAGTTTACTTAGAATTCCACTCTGCTAATGTGTGCAATGGACTTTTTTTATTTCAGCCTAGAAGGGGCATTTACATTACTTTCAACTAAATAAATGTTTTAGAAGTTTGTTATTTAAGAAGTGTGAATGTTAATTTATGCTTATGCTATATAGCACAGCACATACATTGAAGAACATTTTGAAATATAGGAGGATTTACATTACCATCTCTAGAAATGTTCAATACCATGGGATCAGATACAAATCTTAATTGCAATCTTTTCTTTTCATTATTTCCTGTTTTCTTCAGACACATTGGTTCCTTGTAGTTTTATAATCTCTTCCAGTCTGAAAAATAAGCCAATATGAAGGTGTTTATAAAGTTCCTAGATTTCTCTAACATTCAGTTTGGATTTTAATTACTTTTAATCTTTTGCATTATTTTGTTCTGTTACTAAATTTCTCCATTGGCTTTTATAACTACATTTGTCTATCTTTGTGATAGACAAAGAAAACCTTGCAAAGTTTTTCTTTTTTGTTGGTATCTTAAACTTTCCCTTTGACTACCCTCAATAATCTAGTTAATATATTTGATTTTTCTTTAAAATGCCATTTATAAGTTAGCTGAAAGAAAGACTATATTTATAATCTGACTTTCATTATTAATATGTTCACTTCATGTTTTCATTAACCCTTGAAAATAAAGAAATATTTACCTTAAGTCAAATTTATTTTATACTTAGAAGACATATTTTAATAATTATAAAGCTATCATAATGCTTTATATTCATTATTAAAGATATACATATAAATATATACTGTGTAAATATATAATAAGTATAATATATACACTATTAGTTCAGTTCAGTTGCTCAGTCGTGTCTGACTCTTTGTGACCCCATGAATCGCAGCATGCCAGGCCTCCCTGTCCATCACCAACTCCCAGAGTTCACTCAGACTCACGTCCATTGAGTCAGTGATGCCATCCAGCCATCTCATCCTCTGTCGTCCCCTTCTCCTCCTGCCCCCAATCCCTCCCAGCATCCGAGTCTTTTCCAATGAGTCAACTCTTCGCATGAGGTGGCCAAAGTACTGGAGTTTCAGCTTTAGTATCATTCCTTCCAAAGAAATCCCAGGGCTGATCTCCTTCAGAATAGACTGGTTGGACAGTTAATTTATATTTATTGATCAACTGATAGAGATATACATAGACAGATACAGATGTATATACATATAAGTTACACGTTTTTCTTTGCTGTAAGACTTTGTATTGTCATCTACAGTCTCATAGTTATGCTCATTATACAGAGCACTAGGATGCCAGTATGGTTTGTAAAGCACATGATCAGTTTACCTCTCTGTTCTGGAAAGGTACATTTGACTTTGATACTCTTTGTCATACTTGGTGAGCAGAATGGGCTGTAATTTATCTAGAATTAAGCAAACCTATATATTTACCTGTTTCTCATATCAAAATCATCATATTTCAGTTTGTATTTTTCTATTAAAAGTACCCTCTTTTCATAATTTTTTCTCCCATCTTGTCTACTGTGCTAAAAATATCCTTAGTATACCTGTTTACTTCTTTCTTACTCACATACATGCCTTCTCATAAGCTCTTCTCTATAAAAGCAAAACTCCTTTCCACGAACATGGTATCTACATGCTTGTTTAAAGAGCTATCATTCCATTTTCAAAAGGTAGGTGTTTCTACATACTTTTATTCATTTATAAGCTGGCTGTTTTAGTCATTATGTAATATAACATATTAAATGTGATATCATGAATAATGAACCTCCAGAGCATTTTGTGTTGAGGAAGAGTAAATGATGTGGGTATGATACAATGCTTAAAAATTCTGTGAATCAAAAATCATGAGAAAGATATGCAAAGCTGTATTAAACATGATAAAATAGTTACATATATAATTGATGTATGTATAAGATCTAAATGCAATAAAAGAAAATGTGAAAAAACACTGAATTGAGAACTTCACTTTGGAAAGAGCTGAAAGATGAATTACAGATTGACAAGGAGAAATTATGGAAGAAAGAGGTATTTTATCCAATTATCATGCATTTTAAAACTAAATATATATGTGTTTGCTCATCACTTATATGTATAAACACTAAGCTAAATGTCCTATTTGGATGTAGGAAAACAATACAATTATCAGTTGTTAAATTCATGCCAAGTATCAGATGTGATCTTTAGAGCTAGAATTTCCAAAGATGAAAACATACAACCCCTAAGATTAATGGACTTATATTCCCATGAGAGAAAAGCAATATATAAATAAATATTTATATATATAGTGATGCAAAGATACCTGTAAAATATAAGAACATAAGTGAAAAAAAAATTCTTCCTAGAAAAGGTGAACTGAATGAGTGTACACATAAAAGCTGTTATCATTTGAGCTGTATCTAGAAAAATGGAATGATTTCCTAAGGAGAGCTAACCAAGTGGTAATTCAAGTTGTTTCAGACAGAGAAATCAATGTGAATATTGATGTAGAGCTTTACAAACACATGGGGATTTTGGGAAAGATAGTCTAGTCCAGGGTTTCCTCAGTCTTGTTTTTATTAACACTCCTCTCCCCAGAAGGAGATTTTTAAGAATTTTTTTCTTAATAACCTCCCCACCCCATGAAATTAAACAGTAAGAGTGAAGATTTGGATACATACATTTAAGCTTCAGCAACTCACAACAAATGTGATAGCCAAGAATGGTTTGCCTACTCAGCGATTTTAAACCCTTAGCGGGAAATATCACCCCTTTGGGAATGCATGATCTAATGGTCGCAAAGAGTAGGACACGACTGAGTGACTGAACTGAACTGAACTGAACTGAATCTATTAAGATTTTAAGCAAATGCACCAGTTATGTAAAGTTTAAAAATAAAATAAAATAAAAAAAAAATAAAAATGAAAGTACAAAAATCCTTTAAAAAAAAAAAAAAGATTTTAAGCAAATGGAGTTTTTGAAAATGACTCAAGCGATGCTGAGGAGATTGGAGAAGTAAGAAATGCCCAGATATCATGGAAACTGATGAGTGATTCTAAGGGTTCTGGAACTCCAGGGTAAAAGTGGTAGAAAGTTGTGGCATACTCAGAAGACAAAGTAATTTATTTGAAAACAGTAGGTAACAGAAGGACTTCCCAGGTGGCGCTAGTGGAAAGGAAACTGCCAGTCAGATGCAGACCCCATCCCTGGGTTGGGAAGATGCAGTGAGAAGGAAATGGCAACCCACTCCAATATTCTTGCCTGGAGAATCCCATGGACAGAAGAGCCTGGCGGGCTACAGTCCATGGGGTCGCAAAGAGTCAGATACAACAGCGATTTAACACAACCCAGGTAACAGAGGAGCACAACAGGGAGAAAATGCGGAGAAGTATTTTTATCATATTGTAGTAGAGCCGAAATATCAGAGAAGGGCTAAGTTAATTTTTAAACATAGAAGCATGCTTTAGAATGATTCTTCTTAACATTAAATTCTAAATCTATGGCAATGGTTAACCCACATAGGCTGTACATATTTATGTGAAATAGGATACTGATATGGGTTGCCACTTGGTGAAACCCTCCCGGATTCTTTCTCCTTCCCAATCTAAAATAATACACTGACTGTTTAGGAAACTCAGTTAAATCTTCAGAAACAAAAAATTACACTTTTCTCAAACTATTTTTTTATGAATACTTTCTGGCTTAGTTCATTGTCTTTATTCAGATCGTAATCATATATATTAATTGTCTTTTTACCCCACAATGATGAGAATTATTTGCATGTCAGTCATTGTACAGTAATAAAGTATTTCAGATGAAGATTTAGCAAATGATAATAAACATTTATTTTTTATCAACACAGTAGCAATTATTTACTCATTCTCATTTTTATAATGGCATTAGGTTAGATTTTGATTTCTAGGCACATTTCCAGACATTGTCAATCCCACATATTAACAAGCAACTCATTCCACAACTCTTTAGCATATTCTGAAATAACAATCTGCTAAAGGTAATAACCAGATTGCATGTGTTTTATTTTCACTAGTCAGTTTTAGATTTTAGAATTTCTGAAAGTATAGTAGATGTACTTAGATCCACCCAGGGCAAGATCATACCTGGAGCTAGTTCATACCCAGTGCTGGAGGCGTGGGCTGTACAAATAAGCAATACCGGTGGCTTGTCCAATCTCATATTGTTTATGGTGCAATGATGGTGAGTATATATTGTTGCAGTCAGGAGACAGAGGCTGTCTCTAATCAGGTTTTTTTTTTCATTAGCATAAAAAAGCTGCGGATGAATTTTGGTAAGGGATGTAGAGACCAGCGGAGAGAAACCAGTGGATGTCTTTTGTCTTTATTATCAGATCTCATTACATTCCAATAGTGGGGAGCAATTAGTCACAGAGAAAAGTAAATGAGGATCATAATGACACTTAAAAAGAGCGTCAACAGCGATGAAAATCATCCAGATAGAAGACTTGTGTGCGCGTGTGTGTGTGTGAGAGAGAGAGAGAATGCCTTTTGGAACAAATTGCATTATTACATATATGTATATATATATACATACATTATGGCTGATTATAAACCCCTAATGCCAAAGGTAACTAGCATCTATGTTTTATTTAATTTGTATGTTTCCTATTTTGTAATGGAAGCTTTATTTCTTACATAATTTTATAAAAATACTTAGTGTTGATAGCAAATTCCTAGTGAGAACTGTCAGTTTGATTTAAATTGGAACAAATAGTAATTTTGTATTTGTTACATAAGATAGCAATCGTTATTACAGCAGGTTTCTGTCAAGTATTTATTTTCTAAATTCTGGTCATTACTGTTTTACCTCAGTTCAGTTCAGTCGCTCATTTGTGTCCGACTCTTTGCGACCCCATGAATCGCAGCACGCCAGGCCTCCCTGTCCATCAGCAACTCCGAGTTCACTCAGACTCACATCCATCGAGTCAGTGATGCCATCCAGCCATCTCATCCTCTGTTGTCCCCTTCTCCTCCTGCCCCCAATCCCTCCCAGCATCAGAGTCTCTTCCAATGAGTCAACTCTTCGCATGAGGTGGCCAAAGTACTAGAGTTTCAGCTTTAGCATCAGTCCTTCCAGTGAACACCCAGGACTGATCTCCTTCAGAATGGACTGGATCTCCTTGCAGTCCAAGGGGCTCTCAGGAGTCTTCTCCAACACCACAGTACAAAAGCATCAGTGCCACCAATTTAACATTTTGAAAATAAATCTCATAATTACATATCTTAATTTCAAGTTAGTTACTACTGACTTGAAGAGTTTTATCAGAGTAAAAGCACATATCATCTACTTCACTGAATTAATTACAGCGGATATAAGAACATTTAGTTGTATTCTTGTTCCCCTTGGTCCTACTCTTCAGTCTCATTTGCCTCTGATGCTTTCTGTGTTATTCTTGTCTGCCTTCCTGTTGCCTTTATTTATCCTTCTTTGTAGTATCGTCTTGTCAGTGTCTACCAGTTGGCTGCTTTGCTTTTCTTTCTCATCACTATGCTATGTTTTCCTTATTATGCATTTTTGTCTTGTGTTTTCTTCCACTTCTACATCATTTTCATTGAACGCTCTCCTCTCTTCTACCTCCTGTCTTCTTTCTTTTCTCTAGTAAATTTGGAAGACCATAGGTCAAGAGCAATGATTTTTAGAATTTTCACTTCCTGCACTTACACATACATACTGATAAATATTGAGTAACGTTTGTTTTTTCTTGTGACAGTGCTTTTTCCCTAATTTGGAGTAGGATTATTTAAAATTTATCTCAAGTCAGCACTTATGAAAGGTATGAAAAATAATACAAACAATTATACCTCTTCCTTTCCTGAAATTTTATAATTTTTTGTAATTTTATAAAATTGTAAAATGTATGTTTCTAATCCACTCTATATCTTATCCTTATAGCTTGATTATGTTTAAGCTGCAAAGTTTAGTCATGAGTATTTTATGTCTCCCCAGTTCAAGTGTCCAGCTTTTCTCAGAAATTTAAATCACTGAAACAAGTGAGAAACTTGGATTTCAATCAGTTTTTCTATCTAGAACATCAGCCTCAATACTAGCATTTCTGATACTAAATATACACATTCTTAATTTGTACTTGCTAAGTACTATTATCCATGGGATTCTCCAGGCAAGAATACTGGAGTGGGTTGCCATTTTCCTACTCCAGGCAATCTTCCCAAGGCAGGGATCAAACTAGCATCTCCTGGGTCTTCTGCATTTGCAGGAGACTGGGTTTGATCCCTGGATTGGGAAGATCTCCTAGAAAAGAGAATTGAAACCCTCTCCAGTATTCTTGCCTGGAAAATTCCATGGAAAGAGGAGCCTGGCAAAAGAGTCAGATACCACTGAGTGACCAAGACTTTCACTTTTCTGTCACCTGGAATGCCCTTTAATGAAAATGTATACACACTGTGAATTTGTTCCTGCTGAATACTATTACCATCAGTCCTGGAGTTTTGCTCTGTATTTTATACAGATTACTAAAGATTACTACAGTTTGGGATTTATGTGCCAAATAGGATGTCTCCCAAAGAAAAGTATACAGAAAGAAAGAGCAAATTTTTAGGCCAAAGGTAAAGCTAGCTTAGAAAATGTGTTTCTTAGCCTCATAGTCCAAAATACTGACCTATCTCCTGTTGTAAAATACAGACCTTTGAACTCATATATTCAGTTTTCCTGAAAGAAGTAGATAATGGATTGCTGGATCTACATAACTGTCTTCAACCCTTGTCTACTTAGTCAATTGAAAAATAACACATAAAACAAGGAAATAGGGATATGAGTAGGCAAATGGCTACACTTCCTCTGGGTGACAAAACTATACTTTTCCCATCTCTAGGTGTCTTCTCCCTATCAGCTCCCCTCCCCACATCTTCCTTAATGTGCAGTATAAAGTAGAACAGTAGGCCTCATTATGGACTTTGTCAGAGGGAAAGAAATCTTCCTCTACATTTCTAGGTTCTTCTGGCTTAAGAGTTAAATTGACATAATGACAGATTAACCAGAGAAAATTAAACTAAAAATTTAGCAACATTTATATGTGGGAGAGACCCAGGAAAACTGAGTAACTCACGAAAATAATTGATACCCTTGTGTTAAATAATGCTTGATAAAGACAGAAGTCTTTATCTTCTGTCTGGGGTAGTGGTTTAGGACTTCAGAGGGGAAGAAGGAAATTCACAGGGAGCTGCAGAAGCAATTGTTTGGCAAACAAACATTTACTGGGCCATACAGAGACAGCAGGACACAGAGTAGACTCTGCTGTTTAGGCTTTGCAGAGGTTTCCCCCAACCCCCTGCAACAAATACAACTCCTATAACTTGCAGATATCTCTGTTAATAGCTCTTTTCTTTTTTCTTTTTTGAGTGCAGAAATCTTTATTATTCCCCTGACATTTATATTTGCTTGGCTTACAATGAGCTACACAACAATTTTTTTCTAAGTGATTCACGTTTATCATGTTTCTCCAAAGCATGACTACAATGACTTTTGCTGTCACACTTTTATTTATTTGTTAATTATAATAAAATATTCAGTGTGCATAAACAAATATAGAGGGGAAAAGTGGATAAAGTCCAGGAGGTTTACCACCTGCCTGCTGCATGCAGTATGCCCTGGTATGAGCCACTCAAGAGAGCTTCAACTTCAACTATACCTGTGACGGTTTGCAGGAGTTGAGAATACAAATGGGAATAAGATGCTTTTATGATATAGTACAAGAGATGAATTAAACATTTCATGTGTATATCTATCTAGCTATCTAGCTATATAGATGTATGTATTGAAAGGACATATAAGGTGTAGTACAAGAGAAAGTGAAGTGAAAGTGAAGTCGCTCAGTCGTGTCTGACTCTCTGCGACCCCATGGACTGTAGCCTATGAGGGTCATCTGTCCATGGGATTCTCCAGGCAAGAATACTGGAGTGGGCTGCCACCTCCATCTCCAGGGGATCCTCCCAACCCAGGGATCGAACCCAGGTCTCCCGCACCACAGGCAGACAAAAAAAAAAATAAATAAATAATAGCTCTTTTCAAGGACAGGCCCTTTATCTAAATTCTTAGGTAACTAAGGGGAAGTTAAAAAGAAAGACCAGGAAATCAAAGCAGTTAATCCTAAATGAAATCAACCCTGAATATTCTTTGGAAGGACTGATGTTGAAGCTAAAGTGCCAATATTTTGGCCACCTGATACTAAGAGCCAACTCATTGGAAAAGACACTGACACTGGGAAAGATTGAAGGAAGGAGGAAAAGGGGACAACAGAGGATGGTTGGATGGCATCACCAACTCAATGGACATAAATTTGAGCAAACTCCAAGAGATAGTGAAGGACAGTGAAGCCTGGCATGCTGCAATCCATACAAAGAGTTGGAAATGACTTAGTGACTGAACAACAACAAACAAAAGAAAGACCTCCATAAGTCTTGTATTTATTAAAAATAACCAGCCTAAATTAATCCTCCCACCAAAGAAGACATTTTAGGGTAGCAAATTATGCTCGGCTCCTTCACAACTTCATTATGATCCTGATAAAAGAAGTCACTAATAAAGGATATTTTCTATTTAAGACATTGATTTCTCAGGAGAAGCCCATTTGCTCAATTTTTATTTGACTGAATTATATATGATATAAATATGTATATATGTCAAATATTTGTATTTATGTGTTTTCATATACAAAAGTAATTAGTAGATATACTGTACACATGTTTAATTCCTGCTGACTTTACAAATCCTGTTTCTAATCTTCTTGGCCATTTTTTATAGAAGTAAATTTAAGACTAAGTTAAAAATTTTAAACTACATAGGGCAAAACAAGATTTTCATTCTACCTCAACATCTTTCCTTGTTTCTGTTTGATCTGGGCAGGAGTAAAGAAGAGACTCTGTGAGCATGGTTCATTCAAGTTCTGTTGTCAATGTGCTCAACATTATAAAGAGGATGGTTTGTGTGTGTGTGTGTGTTTTAAAAAATCTGGAAGTTGCAGTACCACAGTGGGACTAGTAAAAAAAAAACTACTGCCAGTCTTCTGAGGCGAAGCCAAAATGACGATGCTCTCCAAAATAAAGCAGACTAATAACTGTGCATGTGCCTGAAAAGTGACCAAGATCTCAAGGGTATAGGGTTTAGGACTCTGGGAGATAAAGACTAAAGTAGAGAAGATAGAGGGAGGTGATGGAAAAACAGATTCTAATATAGCCTGCAAAGTCAGGCAGACAGCACTGAGTGGATTTCCTACTGTATCTAAACATGAAACCCTTTGTTCCTTGTCTTTCTTTCAGTCTGGTATGAGCCTGGAAAGCGAGCACACCACTTCTGTATCTCCCAGACCATTGCTAAGAGGGGTGCAGGGAAGATGGGAAGCTAAGTTCTGAAATTTAGGATTACCTCCTACAAGTCAACTTGCTGACTGACCCCTGGCTTGAATGGGTAAACATGTCGGTCCTGGTGAATAAATCCATAAATGATTAACAGAAGTGGCCTGTGCTCTTACAGGACTTGTCTTTGTCTGTGGTAGTTATTCTCCTTGGGTCTGCAAGGATTGGCACTTCTGGGGAAGTTGAAACTCAGTTATATGTGGTCACCTAGTAAGTCACTTGGATTAACCAAGTGACTTCTTCAGTGGGGTTTTTCTTTGGTTTGGGTCTTGGAGAATATGGCAATGAAATGCACTCCAAATATTAGGAAATATCCTGCTTATAGTTAACAGCAATAATTCCCTGGTGCACTGTGTTCTCTCAAAAGGTTTAAATGCATGTTCACAACTGCTGACAAGCAGGGAAAGCTACTACAGGCACCCTAAGGCTGGAACATTAGAAAAGAAGTAAGGAGAATGCCTCAGGGAACAGAGGAAGGCTTCAATCCCTATGGGAAACAAACAGCAGCAAGACTAAATTGGGTTGGCCAAAAAATTAATTCGGATTTGTTGCTTCCCGGCTGCTCATCAGTAAAGAATGTTCCTGGAATGCGTGAAACGTGGGTTCGATCCCTGGATCAGAAGATCCTTGGGAAAAGGAAATGGCTACCCACTCCAGTCTTCTTGCCTGGGAAATCCCCTGGACACAGGAGCCTGGTGGGCTGCAGTCCATGTGGTTAAAAGAGTCAGACATGACTTAGCAACTAAACCACCACCATACTAAGTGGCAGTTGAAGAAAGTCCAGTTGCAGATGTCAGGAGTCCAGAGGAAGGAGGTCTAGGCCCTAAAGAACAAAAATAAAATTTGCACTGTAGGGGCTGAAAGAATGTAAAAAGAGATAAGCAGGATTTGACAGGTAGCTTAGAAGAACCAAGAGGCCATATGCGTTATCAGAATGGTGAAAGTCTGGCAGTAAGGGAGTCATTTTTGCAGAAGCAGAATGGACTTCATTCATTGGACTTCACACCACATGTGCCACAATCTTTATAGATTCTGTCATCACTGCCTTTGTATGAAAGTCAGCTAGGACACTTCCTTGATGCTCGGGCTCAGTCCTTTTAATGTGAGCTTCAGTTATTGCTGTTCTTCAGTTGTTCAGTCATGTCCGACTCTTTGCAACTCCAATGGACTGCAGCATGCCAGGCTTCCCCATCCTTCACAGTCTCCCAGAGCTTGTTCAAACTCATGTGCATTGAGTCAGTGATGCCATCCAACCATCTCATCCTCTGTCATCCCCTTCTCTTCCTGCATTCTATCTTTCCCAGCAGCAGGGTCTTTTCCAGTGAGTCAGCTCTTCATATCAGGTGGCCAAATTATTGAAGCTTCAGCTTCAGCAACAGTCCTTCCAATGAATATTTAGGATTGATTTCCTTTAGGATTGACTGGTTTGATCTCCTTGCAGTCCAAGGGACTCTCAAGAGTCTTTGCCAACATCACAGTTTGAAAGCATCAGTTCTTCAGCTTCAGTTATGATGACAGACAAAATTTTATGCCAGGACACATCAGAAGTCAAAGAATTTTACACAGTTTCTGGAACATTATGACACATGCCTATAGAGATGTAAGGTTCGGTTCAGTTCAGTTCAGCTGCTCGTGTCCGACTCTTTTGTGACCCCATGAACTGCAGCACGCTAGGCCTCCCTGTCCATCACCAACTCCCAGAGCCTACCCAAACACATGTCAATTGAGTCGGTGATGCCATCCAACCATCTCATCCTCTGTCATCCCCTTCTCCTCCTGCCCTCAATCTTTCCCATCATCAAGTTCTTTTCAAATGAGTCAACTCTTCACATGAGATGGCCAAAGTACTGGAGTTTCAGCTTCAACATCAGTCCTTCCAATGAACACCCAGGATTGATCTCCTTTAGGATGGACTGGTTGGATCTCCTTGCAATCCAAGGGACTCTCAAGAGTCTTCTCCAAACAACGCTTGATGTTACTTCTTACTCGACAATGCTTCCCATGTAGGTTAATGTATCAAGTAAGTCTAATTAGTTTAACAAATCTTTTAGAATGTTTCAGGGGCCCTCTGGAAAAATCCTAAAGTTTCTTCCAAGTTAAAAAAAAAAAAAAACATAAAACACTTTATATTTAGAATTTTATTTTGGGAAAATTATCAAAGATATGAACAGGTTTGGTCATGACTAAATGGGATCACAACTCCATGTGAAATGATATTTATCTATTTAGCATATGAAAGAAAATTAAGTTCCTGTTTTACATACTACACTTTTGATAGTAAAGCTTAATTTTAATAATCTTTATAATAACAATTCAGTTTTAGCCAGCTTGATTGCACAAAGTAAAATTGTTTTTCTTTTTAACCTTTTGTATACTTTGAGTTTGTCCTTTAGCACCTGAAGTTCTAATTTAGATAAAATTACTCTAATTTTCCTTAACCAAAATGCATCTTCACTCCTCATACTTTTTCTTAGACAAAAACACATTCTGCTTTTCTTGCATACAAAAATGTTTCCTTTCATGATTTTAGTAGCTTTAGTTACATTAAAATCCTTAACCCTTAGAAACTGTAATTTCCATTTAGAAGCTAAACAATCATAAACTGTCTCTTACATTAATGTTCTTTAGGTTGACAAGTTTATAATCCATGGAAAATTTCTCAGCATGACATTGAACATCTTACTTTCTATATAATAAGAAACCAAAAGTAGATAAACCTACATTCATTGATGTCTCAGTACTTTTATTCTTATTTTGAAATACTATAGCTATTCTGTGAATTTCCATCATTTAACTTGACTGAGCAAAACACTAAGGTTTCAAGGTACCAAAAATAATTGGAAAGATATTTTTAAGTGTGTAAACCATAAAATATAATTGTTACTAAAAAAGTTTATAAATTCTTAAAACAGCTGCATCTATTTAAGTTATTCTGCCTAGTTTCTTACAATTTGTCAGCATAAAAAGTAACTGGATATGAAGACGTTTTCTTAAGTAATCTAAACCAACAATTAGGTGGTTTAGATTACGTAAGGGAGAAGGCAATGGCACCCCACTCCAGTACTGTTGCCTGGAGAATCCCATGGATGGAGGAGCCTGGTAGGCTGCAGTCCATGGGGTCGCTAAGAGTCGGAAACGACTGAGCGACTTCACTTTCACTTTCCACTTTCCTGCATTGGAGAAGGAAACGGCAACCCACTCCAGTGTTCTTGCCTGGAGAATCCCAGGGACGGGGGAGCCTGGTAGGCTGCAGTCCATGGGGTTGTACAGAGTCGGACACGACTGAAACGACGCAGCAGCAGCAGCAGATTACCTAAACAATTAGGTGGTTTAGATTACCTAAGAAAACATCTTCCTATCCAGTTACTTTTTATGCTGATAAATTGTAAGAAACTAGGAAGAATAAAAGTATTCCACTTAATGCTGATAACTCTAAAATGGGGTTTCCCTGGTAGCTCAGCTGATAAAGAGTCCGCCTGCAATGCAGGGGAGACCTCAGTTTGATCTCTGGGTTGCTAAGGTCCTCTGGAGGAGGGTATGACAACCCATTCCAGTATTCTTGCCTGGAGAATCCCCATGAACAGTGGAGCCTGGCTGGCCACAGTCCATGGTGTTGCAAAGAGTTGGACATGACTGAGCGACTAAGCACACACACTCTAAACACGTCTGTTTTAATTAAACCAAAAAGCAAACTATCTTTTATTTATTAAAGATTATTTTATATCCCATGAACTTGAAAGAATCATTTGATTAGCTTCTCTGTTTCTGATGAGATTTAGAATAGCCAGTCTTCAGAGGTGCTTGACCCTCAGCCCTCTTTAATTAAGAGAGCTCAATTTACAGATTAAGTTTAGATAATACCATCTGAAGGTAGAAAAATATAACACATCCTCAACATATATGTGTGTTGTTCAGACAAGACACAGAAACCTTATAATTACTAATATACGTGGAGAAGATTTGTAAGATTTCTTAATTAGCCAGATTTCCAAATAGCCTCTCCCTCCCTTTTCTCCTTCTGATGAAAAGCATTTGCATTTCAAGCAATGGATTTTAAGTTCTAGAAAAGATGGGGGTGGAACACCTACCTCAGGAAGGGATCCATGATTTCTCCAAGATGGAATTTTGAGGGATGGCACATATTCTCAGGACAGTTCTGTTTGTAATGTCTTAATATCTGCAGGTATTTTGGGAAAATAGAGGAGGTTTTTGGATTGGCAAAAAGGACCAACTCACGCATCTACCCATTTGTTAAGTGTTTCTTTCCCTCTCGGTACATTTATTTTAGGAGAGAAGACCTGAGAAAATTCCTGCCAGGCTTTTGGATATCAGTTAGGATAGGAGTTCAGTCAGACTGGTGGCCTCTATTTTATTTTCCACCTTTTTTACCCACTTATCTCAAGAGATAATTCATTTACAAAAACTTGAGTAGTCTCCTCGGGTTTAAGAAATTCTTTAACTATGACCCATAGGTTAGCCTTTGACTGAGGAGTGAAAGATATCTGAAGAGTGTTGCCTATAGCCTTGGGTGGTCTAATATTAAAATGAATTTTAGCCAGATAAAGGAGGATAGAAGGGAGCAGTAGAAGTTATCTCAGTTTTATAGGTCAGTCTTATAGTCTTCTGTTTTAAGCACATCTTATCTCTTTAATTTTTTATAACTCTTTTGTAATAAATTTTTCAATGAAGCTATTTTGAAATCTCAGAATCTTTGAAGGTTTCTGCATAATCCTTTTATGTGCTTTTTCTATTTCTTTTTAAATCTGTTTGGAATGTTCCCAATAATGGCCATTGTAATTCAAGACTGTTGATAAAACTTGGCCATTTTGCTCAATATCTGCAGCTTCCAGGACCAAGGCTCTTAAACATAATATAAGCAGGTGCTCCAGAAGGTGGCATACTCAACTCTTTAGACATAAAGATTCTCTTCTTTTAGCTAGGACTTTGGATTTCTCAGAGCCACACTTAGCAATATCTGGGTACTTCTGAAATTCTCATTAGCAACTAGCCTTTATTTAATATCAGTCGGAAGCTTCCCACTGGGCCCTGTCTAGCTCAAATTGAACCCAGTCTTATCCAGGACCCAGTCCAGTTCTTAAATCAGACCCAGTCCAGATTTTACTGGAAGAAACAGTTGAACCATTGAACCAACAATCCTCAAAGAATGAGACTGCGGACCAATTCCACACAAATGCAGAGCTGCAGTTGCCACTGACCGTTCCCGCCATAGAAGACAGAGGAAGACTCCAGACCAATGCGGAATCACAGACTGACCTGTCCGCAGGTCCCAACAGGCCATCCAGGGACAGAGCTTAGGGCTGGGGTTTTCCACTGTGGAGTTGCTGTCTGAAATCTGGGGAGAATTGTCTGCCAGCTCAACCTGATCTGCCGCCATAAAGGAAAGCCAAGTAGATCAGGGACTTTAACACAAAAAGTGGAACCTAACCAAGAGGAACTCACACTGACCCTTGGAAATGGTAAGAAAGATAGTGAACTCAAAAGTGTTCCCAGGGTGCCACACCTGTATTCCTTGCTGTTCCTGATGCCATTTAAAGTTCACTTCAGATCCTACTGTTGCCACCAATTTGTCAAAAAACAGAATTCAACTCAGCAAATTTGAACATTTAATTTGCTTTATTCATGAATTTATTCTAATTCTGAAATTCATGAATTAGACAGGCTCCCATATAGTAACCAGAAGGGCACTCAGAGAGATTGGGCAGAATGAAAGATTTTAATAGGAAGAAGGAAACAGGCATGGGAACTATTAGCAAAAAAAAAAAACAAACAAAAAAAAAACAGATTATTTTTAGGACAAGACATCTTGTGGTTGATGATGGGGAGAGAACAGCAAGGGTTTTACCATGTGGAATTACTTTTCTTCCTCTGAGGCATGGAGACAGATTACCTCACTGCTGCTAACTAGAAAATTTTGGACTGATTGACTAGAACTGCATTTCTGGTGAAGGTTGGAATTACAGTTAGGTTAGGTATTATATCTAGGTTTGGTATTGGTGGTTTAGTTCTCTCCCTCGGTTCCTGTCTCGCAATAATAAAGGTTTGGAATGATGGACTGACTACAGCTCAAGCAGGCAGGATTTCACAGCTCCTGTCTCATCACACCAATAACTCAAACCAAGGGACTGTTTACAGTAACAGCTCAGACAGATATTTTATTAAACAGACAGGGGATTGTACACTCCTGAGCATAGGAGTAGGCCAACCCCAGAAGAGTGGCCATGATTCCTCTTGGCTTCCCATTTTATACTTCCTGTCTCCTCCTCGTGGTTCTGCCCTGTGCAAAATAGGGTTTGTACCCACTATCAATAAGGAAAGAGAATTCAAATGGGTATATACTCAGGCCTATTGACAATTACAAGTTACCTAGCAACAGATTCTAGTGTGCATGTCTTTCCCATAATTCAGTCTGTTATAATCATATATGTGTATGTATAGAGAATTTACAAACCCTTAATAGACTCCTAGCAGCCTAAGGTTACTTGAGGACACTGCTGTGCATTAAGGACTTGCATGCAGAAACTGGAGAAGCCCCTGTGGTTAGTTTTGTAGCATATTTGTGAGCTCTCCTGGGCTGATGTCTGGGGTGGGATTTAGAAATCAGTTTGCATCCTTTTTGCTAGGCCACCCCTTGCTATTGCCTAACTTCCTAACTAACAGTATCATGAACTTTAGCACAAGTGATGCCATTTGAGACCCATGGTTTTTCTCTTTAAGAAAATTAAGAAAGTAATGTCTAAAACCATCATCCTAATGCCATCCTTAGACTTTTCAATACAAATATGCATCATTTTACAGAATGATGCATTTCTGAAAAGCCATGTGTATTTTTACATTCAGTGAAATTGTATCGCACATTAAATTTATTTAGGAGAGGTGTTACTGTAATTCCAAAGTATTTTGCAAGGTGAACAATTTTATTTTTAAGTAAATATTTATAACCTAATGTGTTTTTTTTTAGTTTTTTTTAATTTTATTTTATTTTTAAACTTTACATAATTGTATTAGTTTTGCCAAATATCAAAATGAATCTGCCACAGGTTTTTGAAAGTTAATTTTCATGCACTAAAACTACTTAAAGAGGAACAGACTACTTCAAGTCCTCAACAAGACAGAATAGCCAAACCCCTGAGCATTCTTTCTGCTGAGTACAGCTAAAACTATGAAGGAAAAAAAAATACACTTGAGACTGTACTGGAGAGAAGAAGGCAGACCAGCTAGAGACTTTGTAACTGAGGAATGACAAGGCAGTGAGTTCACAGCGTTTTCTTTTTGTCTTCTTTATCCTGGATTGTCTCCTGAAGAAGCCCACAGCCTAAAAACATCAGGATCAGACCAAAAAATAAAAGCCCCAAGAAAAACCCTTTTTCTCCAGCCAGACAACCAGGATAGGGGAAGCCTGGAAGAACAGAAAGCTGTTGGATATGATTTCCCTACTCCAAATAAACAACTTGGGAAAGACCTGTGGTCGACCTATACACACCTTCACAAAGGCTGTTTGTGAAGCAGAGACTTCCATCTTCCCCTCCCCACAGGGGTGGTGTGAGAGTACACCGAGGGAAAGCCAGAGCTTTCACCAACACTCGGCAGTGCAACCCTACGCTCTATCGCTCCACCCTCACCCCTCCCAGCAGGGGCACAAGAGGTGTCTGGACCCCAACCACCTGGCACTAATGAGCACCCCTCTGCTTCCCTCTGAGATGGTGTTTTAAAAGGCTGCCTGGGAAGACATGGCTTTTACCCTCTTCAGTTGAGGAAGGGTACATGGTGCCTGGTGTACTATTTTTACAATGCCCTTTGAATATATAATTACTTAAAAACAGAAAAAGTTAAGAAAAGGAGAAACACATTTATCAAATTTTGAAATTGTTGCTCAAAGCTGATTTCCAATAAAATGCTCTATATTTTCCTTTCAAATGTGAAATGAAGGCTGACATAGAAAATATATTCACATTTGCAAGGTTCCTAATTCTGTTGGCTGCCTCACCACATATATTAACCCTTCATTTTTAAGATACTGTGTTAAATGTATGGTCCTGAAGATCTAAACCAACCACATGTACAAAAATAGGGTAATCAAGAAAGAAGAGATAATAATACATTTTGGAAGATGGAACGTAGATGCAAAAGTGGAACTGATAATTTAGGCAAGAAGAAGCCTCAGCTTGACTTTCTTCTGTTAGCTATAACATGTGAGAAGGAAGCCATTCTGTGTGTCAGACACTCAAAAAGCCCAGGTTCTGAATGCTGGTTCATAAAGATAGATGCCCTCCAGTATTCATAGCAGCATTATTTACAACTGCCAAGATATGGAAGCAACCTAAGTGTCCATCAGTAGATGAAAGGATAAAGAAGATGGCAGTACAGAATACTGCTGCTGCTGCTAAGTCACTTCAGTCGTGTCTGACTCTGTGCGACCCCATAGACGGCAGCCTACCAGGCTCCTCCGTCCCTGGGATTCTCCAGGCAAGAACACTGGAGTGGGTTGCCATTTTCTTCTCCAATGCATGCATGCATGCTAAGTCCCTTCAGTCGTGTCCGACTCTGTGCGACCCCATGGACAGCAGCCCACCAGGCTCCTCTGTCCGCAGGATTCTCTAGGCAAAAATACTGGAGTGGGTTGCCATTTCCTTCTCCCTAATACAAGAGAAAAAGTCTAAATATATATATAAATAAATAAAAGGGAGGCATTAGTCACTCTGGCCCTCGAGAGAACAGATGGGAATCTCATCAAGAGCAGCAGCCTCGTTTCTGCAAGCAGAAGGGCTCCTGGAGCACAGGCAGCAGGTGGGGTCCCGGGCAGACCCCTCCTCTCCCTGTGCTAAGCTACGGTACAAAGACCGGCACAAAGGCCACGTAATAGGCGCTCAGCATGGCGCTGACCAGCACCTCCTTCATGCGCCAGTTGAAGTCCATCTTGAGGAAGTCCATCTTGAGGAACTCCACCTCGCTGCGGATGAGGCTGGGCGACAGGCAGCAGGCGTGGGTGGGCATGGCATCGGGGCCAAACAGCTGCTTCATGTGCTGCTTCCACGTCTCCCGCAGTGTCAGTAGGTAGTCCCGGCTCCGCGCCAGGCCACTGACCGCCTCCCGGGGACCCATGGAGGCCATGTGGCTGAAGAGGTTTGTCTTGCGGAGGTCACAGTTCAGCTGCAGGAACGGAATGTACATCCCAAACATGCTGGGGAAGGCAGTGGTCAGGGCAGGCCTGGCCATGGGCCAGAATCCCAACCCTTAACCACCCAGGGAATCTTCTTTCCTCTCTGGGCTTTAGCTCTCCTGGCTGCTCCGAGGGGAGATTCTACCAGTCCTTAAAGCTATCCAGCCTCCCACCCAGTGATCAGTCATTCAACACCTGCGTTAGCCCGGGGCACGGAACAAGCCCTGTATGGAGTGGCGGGAATATGGTAGGAGGCAAGACCCGAGTCTCAGCCCTCTGAGTCTACTGCTGTCCAGCAGGAGTCATAACACCACACATTCCCTGGGCATATCCTGTGCTCCAGATGCTACACTAAGTGCTTTACACACATCTCTCTTCTGTTTCTCCTAACTCTGTGTTAGGTACTGTTATTTTATGCTCTCTTCAGCAGAGGAAGCTGTGGTTCAGAGAGGTGGAGGAAGGGCTTTTGAAAAGTCACACAGTTAGTAAGGAAGTTATAGAGCTGGGATTCAAATCCGGAACCGTCTGGTACCCGAGATCAAGACAGACACTCAACAAACACTAAAAACAATTCATTAATTAAAAATGTACATGGTTCCACAAAAGAGAGGTAGATGTGACCAAGGGTGCCTATAAGGGCAGCTCTTAAGTTTACAGAGGGGCACAGTTCAGGAACAATATTTGCTGTGTGTCTATTATGTACTAGGCATCAACCATAAAAAAAAAAAAATGAAATTTTGCCATTTGCAACAACATGGATGAACTTAGAGGGCATTATGCTAAGTGAAGTAAGTCAGACAACGACAAATACTGTATGCTATCACTTATATGTGGAATCCAGAAATATAACAAATTAGTGAATATAGCAAAAAAGAAGTAGACTCACATGTACAGAGAGCAAACAAGGGGTCACCAGAGGTAGAAGGAGCGAAAGTATAAAGGTGTGGATGAAAAGGTATAAATTATTATATATAAAATAAGCTGCAAGGATATATTACACAGCATGGGAAATATAGCCAGTATCTTATAATAGCTGTAAATGGAGTAGAACATTCAAAATTGTGAATCATTATATTAGGTACTTGTAGCTTATATAACATTACTGTATATCAACTGTATTTCAATTGAAAAAACAACAATTCTGAGATAGATACTTGGGAAAAAGAAAGTTCAGGAAGTTTGAAAGTATTCTTGAAAATGTAGAAATAGTTTAGAATAATAATAAATATGTACGATGAGAAAAATATGGAAAAACTCTAAGTAAGATTTTAAGGATAGAACAAAAATGAAATGGTAAATTTGGAGGGGAAACTTCGCTTCAAAATATTGAATACTATTCTATTTCTTTTTATTCATAAATATGTATTGAGAACAAAACAGACAAAATATATGCACTCAGAATGCTTATTTTAAGATGTGAGGAAAGGAGGTAATAAAAATTATGCATAATATAATTTACAATTAAGTTAATTGTAATAAATGGGGTCTTTTTTTCCTTTTATTTCTGTGAGTATTTACTTCATATTTGTCTATGGTCTGTTATTAGATACATGCAATTTAGGATTATTATGCCCTCTTCTGGAGAAGGAAATGGCACCTCACTCTGGTACTCTTGCCTGGGGAATTCCATGGATGGAGGAGCCTGATAGGCTGCAGTCCATGGGGTCGCAGAGAGTTGGACACGATTGAACGACTTCACTTTCTTTCTATAGCTCCTTTTGGAGAGGGAAATTGCAACCCGCTCCAGTGTTCTTGCCTGGAGAATCCCATGGACGGAGGGGCCTTGTGGGCTATAGTCTATGGGGTAGCAAAGAGTTGAACACGACTAAGCAACTAACACACATGCCCTCTTAATGAATTTATCCCTTTTTTTATTATGCAATGTCTCTCTTTATTCCCAGAAATATGCTTTGGTCTGTTACTTCAGATTACTTTTGCTTTGTCTTGCCATGATTTTTTTTTTCAGCCTTTTGCTTAGTATATCCAGAACAACCTTGTCTTATTTGGCACTAATCCACCCCACTACTAAGAGATGACTCTCCTAGAACTCTTCTCAATGCCTTGTATAGTGCAAGGTCTCTTTACTGTAGCTGATGGACACACAAAATGATTCCCAGCCATGTGAAAGGGCTAGGAATTGTTGGTCTCTGTTGCCTCATGGTGTGTCTTTCCCTTGTCTTGGGGAGTCTCTACTCACACAGATGCAGATCAGTTCTCTGTGGGAAGCTCAGAACACATGTATACCTGTGGCGGATTCATTTTGATATTTGGCAAAACTAATACAATTTTGTAAAGTTTAAAAATAAAAATAAATTTAAAAAATTAAAAAAATATTTCTTATTAAAAAAAAAAAAAGAAACTCTGTGTGCAGGCAGGACTTAATGGGCAGGACACACCTAGACACACCTCAGGAAACACCTAGAGCCTTTTTTTTCCCTATGTAACTTCCCCTTGTCAGGTACTCTGCCCAACAATGCTAGTCACCTTTGCCTTCCTGAACCGTGTACCCTCATTTCCACAATTCAGCAAGACAACAGAATTCTTTCCAGGTTCACCCTGTATCTTCTGCAACCTGCAGGCAGTAAACTGGCATGTCATATAATATACAAGACACATCTGAAAATAACTGAGAAGTAGAAAAGAAGAAAATGTTAGAGGCATATACAAGCTATTATGCTCATATAGTGAGCAGTCAGGAAATGAGATTGACACAGGGAGCACTCAAACTGGCTTAAATATGAAAAGTGAAAGTGAATGTCGCTCAGTCCTGTCCAGCTGTTTGTGACCCCAGGACTATACAGTCTGTGGAATTCTCCAGGCCAGAATACTGGAGTGAGTAGCCATTCCCTTCTCCAGGGTATCTTCCCAACCCAGGGATCGAACCCAGGTCTCTCACATTGCAGGTGGATTCTTCACCAGCTGAGCCAGCAAGCGAAGTCTAGTTTTAGTTAACTTATTTTTTAAATATAGTCTTATTATGTTAAATAACTCAGCCTTTGAGATTTAGAAATAGTGAGACTATTAAAAATGCTATACCGATCCCCCATCCCGAATTTCTCTTTTTTTGGTCCATCATAGGTTACTGTTTGCTCTCTTCCATTACAGCTTTAAAATCAGCTTTTCGTACCCTGGGGCTTCCCTGGTAGCTCAGTTGGTGAAGAGTCTGCCTGCAGCACAGGAGACCTGGGTTCAATCCCTGGGTCAGGAAGATCCCCTGGAGAAGGAAATGGCAAATCACTCCAGTATCCTTGCCTGGATAATCCAATGGACAGAGGAACCTGGCGTGCTACAGTCCATGGGGTCACAAAGTGTCAGACACGACTGAGCAACTAACACTTAGCATACCTCAAATGTGAGCTGAAGAAGCCCTACAGTGTGGCCCCTTCATCTCTGAGATGATTCACACTAGAAGTCACGGGATAAAATGTTAAGTTCCAGGCACTCTTAGCTACTCTCATGTATGCATTTTTTTTTAATTCATTTTGATTGAGATGGTCTCTAAAATTACAAACTATTCTTCATAAGTACTTAGGGGGAAAAGTATTTATATTTGGTTAGATACATTTTCCCCTTAGTAATGTTGGATCATTTAAAAATATCTGCATGATATTTCTCATTTACCAGGCACAATTTTAAGGTACTGCAAACATCATTTCCTTTAATCAATACCACTTTTCCCATATGGTAAGAATCATTATTATCCTTGTTTGTCAAATGAAGATACTGAGGCATAAGAACTTTTATCACATGATCATGATCACAGGGCTGGCAGGTGGTCATGTCAGAATTCAAATCCAGAGAGTCTGCCTGGAACACTTCACAGACAACAACTAGAAAAAGATTTGTTATTGATGCTGATTCTAATGGATCATCTTCTAAACTATTTTCTTCATTTCTCTGACTTTCTCAGTGTCTTTATTGGTAGAGTTGATTTTCACTATGTCCGTTAGTTATGTTCTACAAATTCATCACGATCACTGATTTTAAACTACTGAACCAGTACTCCTAGGGAAAATAGAGATGAAGATCCCAGTCACAACATTTTCATCAAATAGTCAATACATAACCTTGTTTTATGTGTGTTTTAAGACACATTATTTAATATAAATTAAACATGTTGATTGATTAGCATTGATCTCACAGGCAACAGCCCTAAAACACATGCCTGAATGACACTCATCTAAACCAGGCAATTTTCTTCACGGAGCACATCACAGCATTGTGCAACTGGGGAAGCTAAACAATTTATCAACACTCTGCTTTGGACCACTTTAAGCAGTGAAATCACCAAAAAAATATAAAATTGTAAGAAATATGACATGAAGTGAATCATGAAAGGGGCATTTGTTTACAGTGAACTGAAACAAGAAAGTAGGTCTTTGCCTTGTTTGACTTCAGCTGGGAATGTGTGCAACAGGTGACTCAGTTTTTTGCAACTAGACACACGTCCATGGGTGACCATGAAGGTGCATCTTGTGTTGATTTTGAGGTTACACATAGTTTTAGCAAGTGGCTGAATTCACGGATAAAGAATCCATGAATAATGAGGGTTAGTTGATAATGAAATTAAGGAAAATAAAATTGAGTTAAATCTACAGAATATAAATGTAAAAACAAAAATAGGAGAACAAAAACCCAACCTTGTTTGTACAGGCATTTCCATTTTCAAACTGGGAAAGGATAGTAAAAAATTGAGCAGGAAACATTTGATTTATGATTTTGAGCAAGTTAAATACAATCTTTTTCTTCTGTTTGAAGACATGTCTCACAGTCTCACAAGTCAGAGATAACATCTTCTAAGAAAAAGATTTTCCCTGACAGAAAAGCCTGTGTCTACTTTTATTTTACAATAAATAAGGATATTTATCTCTCCATACAGAACTGAAAATATGTGATTTTAAAAAGATATCCAAAGGTGTAATTTATTTTCCTCAAAGCTTGATACCCCATAACTGGATGAAGAATGAGTTTAGTGACAAGGAGAATATTAATAATGATAAACCAATAACTATTGGTCCAGTCTCTAGAAATGGAAGTTAATGAGCAAACAGAATGAGCGGTACATAACACTTTACTGACAAAATTGGTACCTGTATTATTTTACATTCAAAGTACTTAACAATTCTATGAAACAGTTGCTGCTCAATTAGAACTCAATTACATGTTAAATGAACTAAATGCCATTTCATTTGCACAGAGGAATCTTTAATAATGATTAATGGAAATTTAATCAAATATGAGTTGAAACTGCAGTGTGTTCAGCAATAGAATATGAATGAGTTATTGGTGCTAACTAGATCCATTATCTAGATCATGATGCTGATGAGGTCAGCTTTGAGGGTGTGATCCTTACACAGCACATCAAACAAAAGGAATATTATGTAAAGTAACAGATGGTGTCTCATAATCGGCTCTTCACCTTGCAAATATATCCCTTTGGCCACAATAGAACAAAGTGATGTGGAATAAGGAAAATTACTCACACTGGTTCAAAAATATGTCAGTCAGTAGTTTTGATTTAAAATGCAAAAAACAACAATTGAAAGGATTTATTAGTAAATAACTACATGATGATTGGCACATTAAAACTTACATCCAAGAATTATTTACTTCTATAAGAGAGAGAGTGAGATCTTTGGTCCTCTTTCTTAGCTACCCCTATCCAGCATCCATCTATAATCCCCAAATTTGGGTAATTGTATAACATTCTTGTATTAGGAAATAATAAATAGTTTATTATTTTATAATAGATATAATGAATAGTTTATATTTCATTTCAAATGAAAATAAATGTTAATTCGATTAGTTAAAATTTGAGATTTTTTTATTTACATGTAAACCTCAGGCTCAACTTGACTAGCAAATGTATGCTACTTATTTGCATCTGGTACAATATTATATTCTTTGGCATGTTTTATTCAAATTCTATTAGTTTTGTTTTTTAGTTTATGTTATTAAAGATAATTATGCAAGTCATTTTCAAACCCTTGAGAAGAACTGAAATGTTTATAAATGCATATTTATCTACTTTCTTCTAAATTAATTTTGTTTTGCTCTTGAAGAAGCAAAACTCTTTCCTCCATCTTTAATTCTAATACCAACCCTCCAATTTAACTGTGTGACTTTACTGAATTCCTAGCATCCTAACATTGTTGGGGAGCAAAAAAGCATAATTTGTTTTCCTCATTACCTGGTGTTTTATGAATACCCTTTGCTTCAGTAAAAATATTCTAGCTGTATGAGAATTTGCCCTTTAGGTTAAAATTCCTACAGAGTAGAGTCAAATAAATAAATTGTTTTTGATTAGTATATGATTATAAAATGGAGTGAAGCTAACATCTATTTTTTATTTATAAGCATATTGAGTATGCTGTGCCAGTGATTGAGGCAGGTATTCAAGATAATGTTTATACAGTATCACAATGCCCCTTTGGTAATTCTGACACTACGGGGGTAAAAAAGATCACTGTTAAATTTCATTTGGTATTATACAAATCTCAACATAGTGGCATGCTTCATGTAGTGAGTGTATAAATCCAGATTCTACTTTTATGGTCAAAATGCAGGTCCTGAGTTATTAAGGTCTCATTTGAAGACACCCATTGAGAAAACTGCCTGCTATTCAATTTAACTGTCTCAAAGGGATAAGAGAGACCCAGTTGTTGGAACTCAAACCTATGTATCAAAGAATATGAGCAACACATGGTAGATTTCAAGCTGAAAAGAAATGGTATTATTAATATAATACCTACGTGAACTATTCTTTCATTAGCAGTTCCAGTTTGCAAAACACTCTCCTTGTGGTAGGTATTCTTTTTAGCTTTGTATCATACAACTGAGCCTACTAGTATTTCAGACTTGGAAACACTGGTGTTTTAAAAGGTTTCATGTCAAAAAGTCCTAATCCAGCTATGTGATAATATCTGTTACCTTTTTAACATTTGGCTTTGAATGTGTATTCAGAGGAACTAGGAGATCGTGTAAATAGATCTTAAGGTATCATTTGTGCTATAAATTTTCTGAAAAATATTTAATTAGGAAAAATACACTACTGGAGAGGAGGGCATGGCAACCCACTGTAGTATTCTTGTCTGGAGAATCCCATGGACAGAGGAGCCCATTGGGCTATGGTCCATGGGATCGCAAAGAATCATAGATGACTGAAGTGACTTAGGATGTAGGAACACACACTCATGGAAAAAGAAAATTATGAACTATCAAGATTATTTTTAGAAGGTAGTAAATTTCTTATTTAAAACATATTCTCTTTAGTTTCTATAGGATTAGCTCAATTTTATGCAAATAAAATATATAAAAGAAGTACACAATATGTAAAGCTCATGAGCTTTCCTCAGTTATAAACCATTTGATTTAAATATCATAAATGTTTGTTTCCCTTTCTCAGCCTCCCACATCTTTTCAGTAAGCACAGGTATTTAGATAAATGTAAAATTGTCATGTGTTTACTATTCTTTCCCCTCACACTCCACATGTATTTCAGTATAGAAATTAAATTGTTTTCTGTCTTCCCTCTCCTTTTACCCTTCCACTCTGGCATCAACCTGTTCCCTACAACCACAGAGATAAGAAAAAGCTACATATGTCTGTCTATCCTGCCCCAGATCCTCCACTAAATAAGGACTGCATATGTACCATCCCATAACTGAGCCTGGCGCATTTCTGTTAACACCACTTTATAAATGTTCATTATCTGAGCATTATTTATAGCTAGTTTCTTGTCCCCAATGCACTTCATACATCTAAACTCACCTCATGACAAGTTTTCCTTCTCTTTGTGACCTTTCTCTCTCTACCATCTTATTTCACTTTTTCTCTGTTCATTCCATGTATGAGCATAGACAGATAGACAGAAATAAACAAGTCAAAAGCCAAAAATCAGTGTTTCATTAATGATCAAAAGGGCAAGGTAAATGTGAACACTTAGAAAATAAAAATAGAGTCCCATTTATTTTCACTTATATTAATTGTACTAATATTCATTTAATTAAATGTTTGAATGCCATTAAATGCCAATACAGATTATTTATCCAATTTGATATTTACATTCAATTAGGTCCCAAATTTGGGGGCTCCAAAATCACTGCAGATGGTAACTGCAGCCATCAAATTAAAAGACACTTACTTTGTGGGAGAAAAGTTATGACCAACCTAGACAGCATATTAACAAGCAGAGATGTTACTTTGCCAACAAAGGTCTGTCTAGTCAAGGCTATGGTTTTTCCAGTAGTCCTGTATGGATGTGAGAGTTGGGCTATAAAGAAAGCTGAGTGCCAAAGAATTGATGCTTTTGAACTGTGGTGTTGGAGAAGACTCTTGAGAGTCTCTTGGACTGCAAGGAGATCCAACCAGTCCATCCTAAAAGGAGGTCTAACGCGCTGCATTCCATGAGGTCACAAAGAGTCGGACATGACTGAGCAACTGAACTGAACTGCACTGATGTCCCAAATTTCAGTGGTTTTCCACATTCACAGGAATGAGGAGGTGTGGAGAAACTGTTTGTGTCGGGAATGTCGGACAGGTTCAGCCCTGATGGATGCTGCTGGTTCTCAGCGTGAAATCACACCAGACCAAACCAAACCTGCTGCTGGTTGAGCCCTTAGCTGCTGAGTGGAGTAATTTTTCTCCTTCCCAGAACTTACTAGTGGAGTTCTGTTAATATTTTTTTTCTGAATTTTCATGATATTGCAGAAATAGTTCAGGAAGTAAAATTTCTGTCTGATCTTTCTTAATTTCTGTTCATATTGTTCCATATAAGTGATAGCTAGAAGAATTTCTACATAATTTACATATGAAGGAAGACTCCAGAGTCTTTACATGCATCCAACTTATCCAATGAGTTCATGCTTTTGTACAAATGAAAAAAATTTTGATGGGTAAATGTATAGGACACATCGAGTGAGGAAAATGATGGCAGCATGGGCTTATATTTCTAATAAAACATCTATCCTGTTTTTTGCATAGCTTCATATCAATATAGTTCTAAGAAATAGCAGCCATATTTTTAAATGGCTCTTATATTTAGAAGAGCTATTTAATTATCTTTTAATAATTGTTTAGGAATATGGACTATGGAAGCATTTTGTGAGGGATTTGGCTCCTGAATGTATCAGTTTGATGAATTTAACCTTGGGTAAATTAAAATCATGTTTTCTGATATATACAATTATTCTTATGATAACTCATGTGTATTAGGCATTTTTATTACAATCCAGGATTCATTAAGCATCAACATTGGATATTCTGTTGGAATTTTTTATATTATTATGGAATTAAATATATTTTTAATAGCTTTGTTGTTGTTGTACAGTGGCTAAGTTGTGTCCAACTCTTTGCAACTCCATGGACTGCAGCACACCAGGCTCCCCTGTCCTTCACTGTCTCTGGGAATTTGCTCACATTCATGTCCATTGAGTCAGTGATCCTATCTAACCATCTCATCCTCTGCCACACCCTTCTCCTTTTGCATTCAGTCTTTTCCAGCATCAGTGTCTTTTCCAATGAGTTAGCTCTTCACATCAAGTGGCCAAAGTATTTGAACTTCAGCAACAGTTCCTCCAATCCAACCCCAGGGACTGTAGCCTTCCAGGCTCCTCTGTCCATGGGATTCCCAGGCAAGAAATGCTGGAATGGATTGCCATTCCCTTCTCCAGGGCATCTTCCAGAACTAAGGGATCAAACCCATGTCTCTGTGTCTCCTGAACTGGCAGGCAGATTCTTTACCACTGTGCCACCTGGGAAGTCCAGTAAATATTATATATTAATATATTTAGTGTGGGCATGCAAGGAGAATATATTCAATCAGTCATTTAAAAAAAAAATTCAGTCCTTAGTTTTGCTTCCACACCTAGTTGATAGTTTTACTGGAAATAAAATCATGTTAAAAATGATTTTACCTTGAAAAGTTTAAAGGTATTTCTCAATCACTTTTCTAGTCCAGGGTCGATGCACGATACTAGATGCTTGGGGCTAGTGCACTGGGACGACCCAGAGGGATGGTATGGGGAGGGAGGAGGGAGGAGGGTTCAGGATGGGGAACACATGTATACCTGTGGCGGATTCATTTTGATATTTGGCAAAACTAATACAATTATGTAAAGTTTAAAAATAAAATAAAATTAAAAAAAATAAAGTCAAGTAAATATTTGTAATAAGCAACCTGGATTGTCAACGTAATTTTATTATAGGTAGGCTTTTTCCCACCTTTTAGGATATTTTGAATTTCTTCTTTATTTTCATTGGGCTAAAATTTTGCTTGTCACATAAAAGTAGAATACTGCCTTTGAAAGCTATAAACATTCCTTGAAACAATCAACCTAACTTCTGTTTCACTTGCTAACCTATCCCTAAATTTCCAAGACTGGATATTCTTAGTGTACCAAAGAAAGAATGGCCGTGGTTCTTAACGTGTTCTTAATACCACAGCCATTCTTTCTTTGGTACACTAAGAATGTTAGTTTTTGTTCTATTTTTCTTGCTGTGGTTTATATATTATATACTCTCATCTACTTTATCTCCCCCTAATGTCTGTCCTCCACATGGCTCTTCTCTTTCCTCCTTTTCTTTGAGAGGTATGTGTATGTGTGTGAATAAAATTTCCTTTAGCATTGCTTCATTGGAAGAAGAGATGATTCATTTTCGGTCACCCTCATAAACTCTACAAGAAAATGTTATTGAACTTTATAATATAGAATGACTTTAGAAGTAAAATTTATTGTAAAGGGAAAATCTCTTCCTTGGATACCAAGCAAGATTTTTTTTTTTTTTCTTAAATCTTCAGTCAGTGTAAAAAAATAATTCTGATTATTTTTTAAGTTGACTTAAATCAAGGTTAGTTTTCATTCAAATGCCAAAGAAAGGCAATACCAAAGAAGGCTCAAACCACCCCACAATTGCAGTCATCTCACACACGAGTAAAGTAATGCTTAAAATTCTCCAAGCCAGGCTTCAGCAATACATGAACCATGAACTTCAGACGTTCAAGCTGGTTTTAGAAAAGGTAGAGGAACCAGAGATCAAATTGTCAACATCTGCTGGGTCATCAAAAAAGCAAGAGCGTTCCAGAAAAACATCTATTTCTGCTTTATTGACTATGCCAAAGCCTTTATTGTGGATCACAATAAACTGTGGAAAATTCTAAAAGAGATGGGAATACCAGACCACCTGACCTACCTCTTGAGAAAACTGTATGCAGGTCAGGAAGCAACAGTTAGAACTGGACATGGAACAACAGACTGGTTCCAAATAGGAAAAGGAGTATGTCAAGGCTGTATATTGTCAACCTGCTTATTTAACTTCTATGCAGAGTACATCATGAGAAACGCTGGGCTGGAGGAAGCACAAGCTGGAATCAAGATTGCCAGGAGAAATATCAATAACCTCAGATATGCAGATGACACCACCCTTATGACAGAAAGTGAAGAACTAACGAGCCTCTTGATGAAAGTGAAAGAGGAGAGTGAAAAAGTTGGCTTAAAACTCAACATTCAGAAAACTAAGATCATGGCATCTGGTCCCATCACTTCATGGGAAATAGATGGGGACACAGTGGCTGGCTTTATTTTTCTGTGCTCCAAAATCACTGCAGATGGTGATTGCCGCCATGAAATTAAAAGACACTTACTCCTTGGAAGGAAAGTTATAATCAACCTAGACAGCATATTAAAAAGCAGAGACATTACTTTGTCAACAAAGGTCCATCTAGTTAAGGCAATGGTTTTTCCAGTAGTCATGTATGGATGTGAGAGTTGGATAATAAAGAGTGCTTAGTGCCGAAGAATTGATGCTTCTGACCTGTGGTGTTGGAGAAGACTCTTGAGAGTCCCTTGGACTGCAAGGAGATCCAACCAGTTCATCCTAAAGGAGATCAGTCCTGGGTGTTCATTGGTAGGACTGTTGTTGAAGCTGAAACTCTAGTACTTTGGCCACATGATGTGAAGAGCTGACTCATTTAAAAAATCCCTGATGCTGGGAAAGATTGAGGGCAGGAGAAGAAGGGGATGACAGTGGATATGATGGTTGGATGGCATCACCAACTCAATGGACATGGGTTTGGGTGGACTTCAGGAGATGAAGATGAACAGGGAGGCCTGGTGTGCTGCGGTTCATGGGGTGGCAAAGAGTCGGACACGACTGAGCCACTGAACTGAACTGAAATCCTCTACTTAGTTAGCCAGTAATAGGACTCATTATCTATAAAGCATTTATTTTTAACCCTCTGTAGAAAGAAGTCTAGAATTTATGTTCTTTACAGTTTTATCTAAACTGCCATCTAGTGATAATGTGGAGTTCTTTAAAAAATGGCTGTGTGTGTATGGGTGTGTAATATGTTTATGTGTTCATTATCCTATAGTCATGCATTGAATATATTTTGTGTGCTGACTGCTGTTATATTTACTAATCATACAGAAAGTCCCTACTTTCATGAAACTTAAACTGTAGACAAAATCATAAACTAGGCTCTTATTTCCATAATGGAAACCAAGGCACTGATCTGACACCTACTTAAGAGAAGCACTTAGCGTTACTTGTCATGATATGAACAGCTCTGTGAAACATAGGTAATAGGAAGAAATTACTTAGAATTTCTCAATTACTCAGGAATGTTGTCTTTCCATTCTTTATTCACTGAGGATCTATGAAGAATACAAAACCCAAACATAACTCGAGAAAACATCATGGAACATTAGGAAACAGTAGTCTGGAAATTCTCAGTTGTAAAACCTTTTCCTGCTACTCTTAAGTTTTTTATTCTCTTTCCATACACAAACCTACATTTTATACTGTTCAGTATAAGAATTAGTTATATAGATCCTATCAGTGAAAACAAAAGTAACTCAGAGGTAGGAGTTTTTATTCAGTTGATACACATCAGGAAAAATCTGAACATCAGGTAACTCCCTAAGATAAAATAGAATTAAAGATTTACAAGTAAGGAGAGAAGAGGGGTGCAGATCCTTATGGTCCTATCCAGGTCACTATTTTTTTAATCTGGAGCTGCCACAAAATTTGTGGTTGGCATGACAGAAGAGTGTTCAATTTTTTATGCCTCTTGCTTGGGAACCTTGGTTCAATTCCATTTTAAAAACTGTCAGAACAGTTCTTTCCAGAGCTGCTTTTGCAAGACTCCTAGTGACCAGGTGCTGCCCACACTCAAAATTATACAGGATTGTGTACTGCAGGTATAGGGGCCAAATCTGTGGAACCATTGTAGAAAATGTCCTATGGTAGGTAAATGGATGGATGGATGGATGGATAGACTGATAGTAGAAAGGGAAAAAGGTTACTTCATATGGATCATTATAAAGTTCAAATTTTATATCATCCTGAAAGTGCCATGGTTTTCTACTGTCTTAAGAAGATAAGAACTGTGAGCGTGATAGTTAAACTGCACTGCTTTATTTTGCAAAATATAAAAGGAAAAGTATCAACAGCTCAAATGTTTATTGTATACAGTTAATTTGAGACTAATTTATCTGTGAACCTGCTCTATCTGACAATCACCTTGAAAACTGCTGTAAACATGTAAATGGAAATATTTGAATGTGCCTTAATTTAGAAAGCTTTAAAAAAATGCATGTTGTTCTGAGTATATCCTCCTCACTGGTTACATGAGAATTGAAGGGTTAATTTTCCCATGTGACTTGGTGGAAAAAACATGTAAAGTAAGAATTTTAATTTTTAAAAAGATGATTCTTGAAAAATTACCGTTTGCTAGAAGTCTGTCTATCCACATTTAAAATGTGCCATACTCTCCTTCTTGAAAATTATGTACAGTATTCAAAATTTCTTTCTTATAGTTATTAAGTAATAAACTATTTTAACTGAAGGACCAGCATATGCTTATAAGATATCTTTGGACTGTATGAGAATCAAGCCACAGGTGTGTGTCACTAAACACCCTTTTTTCTTTAATATGTTAATCTGTAGAAGCCCTGTCTGTAAATAGTTAGAATCTGAGTATTGAATTTTTAACCTCCTTGCAGCAGTGCAAATAGTGTCAATGCATTTGTGCTAGACTATTTGGAAAAATATTCATACTTGTCAGAGTTAATTTCTAATTTTGTACTCATGAGATAATGGAGTTTGGCCATAATGAATTTACTAGAAGATTTTCCCTGTTTTGTTTGTTTATAATAAAGGACACTGAAGCTATTTTTTTCTTAAAATTATCATCAAGCAAACATATTTATGATACAGAAACACATTTATTATATACAGACCTAACATTAAGAAAGAATATAAGCATGCTAATCCCAATGGAAAAAAATTCTGTCATTTTTTAAGATTATGCTGATAGAAAATATCAGTTCAGTTCAGTTCAGTAGCTCAGTCGTGTCCGACTCTTTGCGACCCCATGAATCGAAGCACGCCAGGCCTCCCTGTCCATCACCAACACCCAGAGTTCACTCAGACTCATGTCCATCGAGTCAGTGATGCCATCCAGCCATCTCATCCTCTGTCGTCCCCTTCTCCTCCTGCCCCCAATCCCTCCCAGCATCAGAGTCTTTTCCAATGAGTCAACTCTTCGCATGAGGTGGCCAAAGTACTGGAGTTTCAGCTTTAGCATCATTCCTTCCAAAGAAATCTCAGGGCTGATCTCCTTTAGAGTGGACTGGTTGGATCTCCTTGCAGTCCAAGGGACTCTCAAGAGTCTTCTCCAACACCACAGTTCAAAAGCATCATTTCTTTGGCCCTCAGCTTTCTTCACAGTCCAACTCTCACATCCATACATGACCACAGGAAAAACCATAGCCTTGACTAGATGAACCTTTGTTGGCAAAGTAATGTCTCTGCCTTTGAATATGCTATCTAGGTTGGTCATAACTTTTCTTCCAAGGAGTAAGCGTCTTTTAATTTCATGGCAGGAGTCACCATCTGCAGTGATTTTGGAGCCCAGAAAAATAAAGTCTGACACTGTTTCTACTGTTTCCCCATCTATTTCCCATGAAGTGAAGGGACCAGATGCCATGATCTTCATTTTCTGAATGTTGAGTTTAAGCCAACTTTTTCACTCTCAACTTTCACTTTCATCAAGAGGCTTTTGAGTTCCTCTTCACTTTCTGCCATAAGGGTGGTGTCATCTGCATATCTGAGGTTATTGATATTTCTCCCGGCAATCTTGATTCCATCTTGTGCTTCCTCCAGCCCAGCGTTTCTCATGATGTACTCTGCATATAAGTTAAATAAGCAGGGTGACAATATACAGCCTTGACATACTCCTTTTCCTATTTGGAACCAGTCTGTTGTTCCATGTCCAGTTCTAACTGTTGCTTCCTGATCTGCATATAGGTTTCTCAAGAGGCAGATCAGGTGGTCTGGTATTCCCATCTCTTTCAGAATTTTCCACAGTTTATTGTGATCCACACAGTCAAAGGCTTTGGCATAGTCAATAAAGCAGAAAAAGATGTTTTTCTGGAACTCTCTAACAGTGTCAAAATTTTATTCCTTCTTAGGAAAGGACAGTTAATCCACTAATTTTTATTTTCTCTGTGTTCATTTGTAACACCAGTAGATCAAAATGTGCCCAAGAATTATGTACTTAGAGCCCACACAAAATTGACATTTATGAACCAGATTCTACAGAAATTATATATGACTTAAATATTTACTCATGGTGGTTTTGTATGTACATTTTTGGCTTTATATTTTTATAGGCTATACAAGGTGCAGAAATTTAAATTATCCATGTTTTAAATCTGAGTTAGGCAGTCTATGTCCCTAAAGTATAATTAGCCAGAGTTTCTCACTACTTACATCATGTCTTCTAGAGATTTTCTCTCCTCTTTGTATAAGTGCTATGAAGAAATCTGAAAAAGTTATTACATATTTTAGACTGACACTATCTGCCAAATTTTTAAATTCAGTTTGAAAATTTTAAATATCAGTAAACTATCTTCTTATAATTTGAGTACTGTAACTTAGCAAACTTATCTCCTTACCTAAGATTTCTTTCCCAGTAATTGATAGCACCATAAATCTAATTGCCAAGAAGTCGGAAATCAGACATAGCCATTCATTTGTCTATCATTATCAATCAATCACCAAACTCAATTGACTCCATCTTTAAATATGAACAACTCTTCTACTTCTCCCAATCATCCTTGTTTTTGTTATATATACAAGAACAGGCAACTGTTAATTCCCGTTTGGGTAAGTGACAGTTCTCAGTCATTTCCCTGAAAGCAGCATAGGTTAATTTTCCAAAACATAAGTTGTCACCAGCCCCTCTCAACTGGCTTCACATTAGATTTAGGAAAAATGCATAAATTCTTCAACAAAGCCTATGCATTATTTATTATATAATCCTAGTTAACCAGATTTTCCATTTTCTCACTGTTTTCTTATCAGAAATACAGCACTGATCTTTGATTATACTTTTCATCTCACTTTTACTTTCAAACGTGTTCTTTGTGGTTTAAATACTGGTCTCCTTCCTCTTGCTCCATTTTGCCCATCCAGCAACTACTCATAAGCTATTTGCGCTGTGTGTTTAGTCTCTCAGTCATGTCCGACTGCGACCCCATGGACTGTAGCCTGCCAGGCTCCTCTGTCTATGGGCATTCTCCAGGCAAGAATACTGGAGTGGGTTGCCATTTCCTTCTCCAGGGTTTCTTCCCAACCTAGGGATTGAACCCAGGTTTCCCAGATTCTTTACCATCTGAGTCACCAGGGAAGCCTATTTTTAGAATTTTTTAAATTTTTTAGAATTTTCTGATCCCTCGGTCAATGAACTGCCTTTTTTGACCCTCCCGTGGGCCCTTGTCACTTATCCGTATCCACTGCCCAGATGTCCATCACACTTGTCATTCTCATGGGCACATTGCACTGCCTAACTCAGTGCCAGACATAAGATAAATGTTTCATAAATGTGTTTTGAATGAATAAATGAATGACAGCCAAAAGGAAGTAGAATCAATATACAATTATTGATATATCTATATTATACAGTATATTCACTTGCTGTTTTTTATTGTTTTTTGAAGGTGGAGTAAGTGGATATCAATAGGAAAAGCATATATGTATACACACACACATATATATATATATATATATATATATATATATTATGTAGACAATCTCCTTTAATTAATCCCATTTCCTTTTAACAAAATGATCAAGTGGAAGATTTTGAGGAAGATAAAGGTGAAAATTCTAGACACTCAATGGAGAGGGCATAAATGCATATTCTTTTACTAATAAATAAAAGAGAAAATTATGAAACTTAAATGTATAAGAAATTTAGCTTTCAGAATGATTGATTTAGTAAACAATATAGTCAACTAGCATAGCACCATAGCAGAAAAAGATAAACTTCCTCTTTGAAGTTGCTGTTCTGGTAAATAGTCACTAGGATTTATTCAGTTTATCCTGTTGGGACCTAGAATTTGAAAGAGACATTTTATAATTTATAAACATTGAAACTGACAGATTTTAGAGTAATTTCCAAAAAAGTCAGGTTGGGCTTGTACTTTTTTACCGACTCTATTTTAGCATAATTTTAAATTATAATTCTTAGAAAAGAGTTATTAGGTAAAACAGTGTTAGTGAAAACTTCCAATATACTGTGTTCATTGTTTTATGAAGCCCAGTGTAGCAAAACAAAAGCCTTCACATTTATGTTATTATTGAGGAAAGACAAAAAACGAGGTATAGTTTTTGTACAATATTGTATGTTACAAGTGTACAGTATAGTGATTCATAACTGTAAAGATTATATTTGATTTACAGTTTTTATAAAATATTGGCTATATACTCTGTGTTGTGCAATATATCCTTGTAGTTTATTTTATATCTAATACTTTGTACCTCTTACTCCCCTATTCCTATGTTGCCCCTGCCCCCTTCCTTCTCCCCACTGGCAACTACTGCAGGTTTAAAATACAAAAAAATAATGAATATAACAAAAAAGAGGCAGGCTCATAAATATAGAGAACAAAAGCATACTTTTTCAATGTGAAAAATAGAGTGTAACGAAGGAATGAGTCTGAAAAGTAAGTAAAATGGTAAAACAGTAAAAAATTGCCTTTTTCATTTTCAGAGAGAATATTATAATTTCTCATAGAGAGGTACACCCATGTTATTTTTTTAATATATCCCAATATTATTACTACTCTGTTGGTATTTTAATGACATATAATTCATTACTTTAAGTTATTAAAAGCACATTGTATATAACTTTAATTTTTAAAAAACTTTTTTTCAGAATTCTGTCTTTAATTATACATGACTTTCTACAATTGTACAATGGAGTATAGTTGAGTAACAATGTTGCCTTAGTTTCAGGTGTACAGCAATGTGATTCAGTTATACATATACATGTATTTATTCTTTTTCAAGTTCTTTTCCCATTTTGGTTGTGAGAAAATATTGAGCAGAGTTCTGTGTGCTATACGGTAGATGCCTATTGGTTAGGCTTGTTTCCTTCCTTTTTAACTCTGTTGCTCCTTATGTTTCCAGGACAACCCATTGAATGTTTTGTGAAGATGTGTCCAACATTTATTCTTATCTGCTTAGCATCCCATAATCTGATATCTGTGCTCTTTTCAATATGACAGCTAACTTATCTGAAAACCTAATTGCTAATGATGTGTAAAAGCAGTGTTCATTATTCATATGCTCATAGAAGGATAAAGCTATGTTTCTAAAGGTAATTTTGCATATAAAAATATTAAAGCAATAGTAGTATAAAATAAAAACTATATTATCATCACCCAAAATGACTGTATGAAACTGTTTTTTATTTTCAGTTTCTCTTCACTTGACCATATCATCATACATTTTTAAGTAATTGAATTAGTGGTGTGGAATATGTTCATCTGTTAATTCATTTAGCAAGCATTTATTATTTACATTGAGTTTGAAGTTGGTGGGTTGGTGCTTTACAAAGGTAGCTTCAGACTTCAGGGAACTTATTGTATATTTACAGATATAAAAATTAGTAGAACAATACCATGCGTGTGCTGTGTGTTCTATGCTTAGTCACTCAGTCACGTCCAACTCTTTGAGACCCCATGGACTGTAGCCCGCCAGGCTCCTCTTTCTATGGAGATTCTCCAGGCAAGAATACTGGAGTGGGTTGCCATGCCCTCCTCCAGGGGATCTTCCCAACTCAGGGATCTAACCCAGGTCTCCAACATTGCAGGCTGAATCTTTATGGTCTGAGCCACTAGGGAAGCCCAAGTGAATTTGGTTCTGCCCCTCTCACTTCAGTACAAATGGACCAACTTCTGATAAGAGTCATAAACCTTGCATGCAGATGTAGACTCTGCATCAGAATGACAGTCTTTTATTTACATGCAATCTCTTTAGTAGATTGTTTCCATGTGATTTGGAGAGGGATCCAGTCATCAACAGTGGCAGTTTTTGAGGGGTAGACTCGATCAGTAGCTTGATTACAATTGGTCTCATCAGAGAACAAGCCCTTATCATGAACACTAGTCAGTGTCTTAATAGTTGTTTCTTAAACGAATTTGTCTATCCCAGGGATATCTCCCTAGCAGGGCCAAATTACAGTCTGACAAGTACCAGAGCCCACTGCAAAAACTCTGCGATATTTTCTTGGCTCCAAATGGACTGTGATTAGCTTGATATATATAGAAGCTGGGCCATAAAGTTTTCCAAGTGATGCAGTTTTTCTTTAACAAGTATTGCATGCCCATTTCATCTTAAATGAACTATCCAGAGTTCTAATGAATCACTTGGTTTTGCACATAGTAGTTACAAATTTCACCTTACCATGCTTAGTATAGGTACATATCTCTGTAACTCTTATGAAAGAGATCTGAAACGTCTACCCACCTAGGAGGACCTAAAGGCTGACTGTCACAAATATGACAAAATTCACTTGCCTGGATGATGGTTAGCACCAAGCCAGGATACCATTTGGGCAGCTGCCTTTGAATCTATCTGCCAGGACTTGGCCTGTGATTACCGTATTAATTCCTCCTTATTAACAGGCAACTACGTAAAGGACTAGTTATTGCCTGAATATCCATATAATGTGGGCAATGTTTTCAGTATTTATTCCCATGGACTTCCCTTGGGTTCTATTAATTGGCTCACCAGGCTTAATCTTTCATCTCCCAGAAAATTGTGTTTCTATCAATATCCTATTCATATTGCCAAAAACTGTCCAGAATTGTGGAGATTCTAAGACTTACCCTATATGCAAGGTAAAAGTTAGCCCCTTACATTTTGTGGATGCTGTCAGAAGACATGGCCCTCCTAGGACAAAGACAGAGGAATCAATCACTTCAGTAGTAGTAGCCAGAGTGTCAGACTCTTATTGCATCTCTTCTATAAACTCCTATTTCTAGAGAGTGATACAAAGAAAGACAGGTGACATCTGCACACACAATGGATTAAACTGTAGGCAAGGAACATTTTTCTTAGGAAACCCAAATATTTTATAATGGAGGGAGCCTTTATAATGGGTGGATATGGACAGTTATACTCTGCAGGGAGATTCTTTGTCTTCCAAATCTGTGTTCTATAAAAACATCCTTGGAAACATAGTATAGAATATAGGCAGTAAGTGTCTCTGCTCATAAGATGTGCAGAAATGGAGGCCATTCCTAGAGAAGTGCAAAGGTGGAGAAAAGGGAAGTAAAAGAACAAAGAGCAAGATGTCCATTGTGTAAAACAACTGAATTGACTTTATCTGGGACCATACTTCATGGATGAATGAGAGTTCCTCAAGACCCATGGCAAAATTTTTGTAATAAAACTAAATTAGAACATAACCCAGACAGAAAAATGCAAGTCCTGCTCTCGGGGAAATAAGACTACGCACTGAAACTGTGAGATAATTTTACACAACTGTATTGGAGAGAAGTCTGGCATTAGATGTGATAGAGTAACTGAGACTGGATCACTTTTTGGGCATTAGAACATGGATGAACCTAAAAGCCCTTACAAAACTGGCAATGTATGGAAACATTCTGAGCAGAGCACAGTCTCACCAAACTAAGGAGACAGAGATGAATGTTCAAAATTACAAAGAGCCTGTAACACAAACTAGTTTGCATTTAATCTTCATAGCTTCATTTAATTGCCATCTTTTTCATATATTTAAGATTTCATTATTTCTGTATGTGTGTGCTCAGTTGTGTCCAATTCTTTGTGACCCCATAGACTTAGCCTGCCAGGCTTCTCTGTCCATGGAATTTTCCAAGCAGAAATACTGGAATAGGTTGCCATTTCCTTCTCCAGGATATCTTCCAGACCCAGGGATCAAACTTGTGTCTCTTGCATCTCTTGCATTGGAAGGCAAATTCTTTACCACTAGTACCACCACTGTGTATTATTTTTATATTTACTATAGTTCTCTTTCAAGACATGATAAAAAGAATACCATACAAAAGGTATAAATTTATGATTGCTGGATCATTGATTCTTGGGTAGGACTCAAGATATAGGTGCTTATTCCAAAGAAATTGTTTCAGAGTAGAGTATTCAACAGTAACTTCAGTCTTTTTTTTTTTTTTTTTTCTTACCAAGTTGCACTATTTAAATCATGATGTTTGTTGTAAATATTAGGTTTTGGAATTTGGTACCTTTTCTAAAACTGATGTATTAATTATATGTTCTGTCATACTACCTAACAACGAATGGCCCTATTATAATACATAAAATGATTTCTCTGTGCAATTGGAAAATTATATACAGCTTAACAATATTTCTTCATAATTTGTAAGGCAAATTCTTACAAGTCCATATTTTTAAACATTTGACTAATTTATATTTTTGAAATAATGACTCTCTGCCTTTTTTATATAGTCCTTTTTATGACCTCTAATGAACATCAATATTTGGGTTTACTTCTAACCTACTTGTTCTTGGGGCATGTCTTCATTTTTTGAGCTTTTTTTTTTTACTACTTTAGTGTTTGTACCTTATAAAAGTTTATGCGTATATGTGTGTGGGTACATATATGCCTGTCTCCATGTTTCATAACTAAGTGCATACTTATAGTATAAAATAATTTAAATTTGTAACTTGTGTAATTGTCATTTTTAAAATTTTATATAAGTACATATATTATTCTGTGTTCTATACTACTTTTTTCTTTTGGACTCATGGGTTTTTATAAATTCAGATTAACCCAAATTACCATAATAATTTTAATTTTTCATCTTCTCTTTAAATATTGCAACATGGCCAGTGAGAACCCCTTTAAATGACTTCAGTACCTCTGACAACCTTGAAAGTGTCCCAAATGTTCACAGAGTTCACACCAAGCCTGTTTCTTTTTCTTGCTTAAAGCAGTGAAATCAAAGTTCCTCCAAGGAACCCTGGTTAATTTAGTAGGTACTAGGAGCTTCCTGGTTGGCTGCCATCTATGGGGCTGCACAGAGTCGGAGACGACTGAAGTGACGCAGCAGCAGCAGCAGCAGCAGGAGGAGCTTCCCTGGTGCCTCAGATGGTAAAGAATCCACCTGCAGTGCAGGAGACCTGGGTTCAGTCCTGGGTTGGGCAGATCCCCTGGAAGAAGGCATGGCAACCCACTCCAGTATTCTTGCCTGGAGAATCCTATGGAGAGAAGAGCCTGGTGGGCTACAGTCCACATTGTCACAAAGAGTCAGACACGATTGAGCACACAAGCACAACACAGCCCAGTGACAGAAGTTAAAAATAACATCTGAATTACTTCTTAGGGATATTATGAGAATTTTCCCTAAAGTGCAGTTATTCTGTTAAAGTACTTTTAGAAATTATGGAGTTTGAAAAATATTTCTTTCTGTAAGTGATTTCTAACTAAGTTTTCCATTATATCATTCACCTTTCTTACAGTGTCAGGCTTCCTAGACACCAAATATATTCTCATGCCTTGACAGTATGTCCTCAGTTTCTTTTAAACTCTTAATGCACTGCATTTCTGTATCAATTAGAGATTGATATTTATGTCAGTTTGGCATCATAGATGAATTCATAGATGAATGGTATTAGCAGTAGCAGCAAAGGTAAAGGTTATATAAGAACTGAGCTACATCTTTATATTCTTTCCAGACACTCAGTTCTGACTGAAGTTTCGATGTGGAGCAGCTAAGCCCAGTATATCACAGAATAAATCAGCCTTTCTAAGCTTACTTGCTACAGTTCCTCAGGCATACATTTAAAGGAACATGAGTTGACACTTTCATCTCCCGGCCCCAGCTTCCAAAGCTAGAATTCTTGAAAGCATTCTTTCTCCCCCATTAACTTTATTCCCCACATCCAATTTGTTGTCAGGTTCTCTTACTTATACTTCCTGGATGTCATTAGAGTCCACCCTCTTCAAGGTCATTACTGTCACTGCCTCTGATCAGTGACATTTCTCCTCTCACTTACTGCATTATCTTCCTAACTGTTCTCCATTCCTTCAGCTCTGACCCTCCCCTGCAATTCCAATCCAGACTGCTGTCAGTAATTTATTAAAAAATGAACATATGCTGCAGCTTTATTTTGTAAAATGATTCCATGATTTTCAACTATATCAGAATAAAACTCAAATGCTCGAGCATAACATAGGAAGCTCTTCATTCTCCTAATCATCTCTTCAGCCTTTCATGATATCTACAGTGCTTGCTAAACTGAAGGCACTTGTTCAGAGCTATTATTGCTGTTTTTCTGAATCACAAACCTCTCCTGTTAATGTTCTGCTCAACTAACTTTTCTTCTCTGGGGACAATATATAGATAAGAGTCCAAAAGGTAAAATTAGAAGAAGGCACAGAATAATGTATGTATATATTTATACAAAATTAATAGTATGTCAATAATAAAACAGTTATACTTTTAAATTATTTTCTTAGAAAGTAGCATTTTGTCCTGTAAATGTATACTTTTTTATGAAACATATAGGCATGTACATATATATACATGCACACACATTGCATATATGTGTGTGTATATATATATATATACACACACACTATGTAGTCAAACTATATATATAATTGGAGAAGGAAATGGCAAGCCACTCTGGTATTCCTGCCTGGAGGATCCCATGGACAGAGGATCCTGGCAGGCTACCGTCCATAGGGTCGCAAAGAGTCACACACAACCAAGTGACTAACACATACACACATATATAACATATGTATATATATATATATATAAAGCCTGACCATTTTAGTTTTCGTACTTTTAAGTCTATTAAGTCTATGCACACATATACACAGACTCTTATAGTCTGACTATATAGTGTGTATATATAAAAACATAGATATATACCTTTTTTAAAAAAAGGAACCTACCTACTGCTTTTGTTGTAGGCAGAATAATGCTTGCTCACTTACCTCCAAAGATGCCCACGCCCTGATCTCCAGACCTAGGTAATGTAGTAGAAGGATTTATACATGGGGTTAAGGTTAATAACATTGAGGGAGAAGATGTTGTCCTTAGCCTTATGATGCTGCATTACCTGGGTGGGCTCAATCTAATCAAATGAGTCCCTGAAAGAGGAAGATAGTAGAGTGAGTCAGAAATATGTGATGTGAGAAGAACTTGGAGCTTGAAGCCAAGAAATGTGGCAGTCACCCACTCCAGTATTCTTGCCTGGAAAATCCTATGGACAGAGGAGCCCTTTTGGTTCTCTTTCTTTCTCAGCTATTTATAAGGGCTCATCAGACAAACATGTTGTCTTTTTGCATTTCTCTTTCTTGGGGGTAGTTTTCATCACTGCCTCCTATACAGTGTTACGGACTTCCTTCTATGGTTCTTCAGGTACTCTGTCTATAAAATCTAATCTTTTGAATTTTTTTCTAGGTTCCACTATACAATCATAGGGATTTGATTTATGTATTCTATTATTATTAAAACTATTAAGTTTTTCATTGCATAATAAATTAACATTAAATTGATTGTGGTATATCTTACAATGGACTAACAGAGCAGAAGATATTAGGAAGAGGTGGCAAGAATACACAGAAGAACCATATAAAATAGACCATCAGTTCAGTTCAGTCGCTCAGTCGTGTCCTATTCTTTGCAATCCCATGAATCGAAGCACGTCAGGTCTCCCTCCCTGAACCCCCGGAGTTCACCCAAACTCATGTGCCTCAAGTCAGTGATACCAACCAGCCATCTTATCCTCTGTTGTCCCCTTCTCCTGCCCCCAATCCCTCCCAGCATCAGGGTCTTTCCAATGAGTCAACTCTTCGCATGAAGTGGACAAAGTATTGGAGTTTCAGCCTCAGCATCAGTCCTTCCAATGAACACCCAGGACAGATCTCCTTTAAAATGGACTGGTTGGATTTCCTTGCAGTCAAAGAGACTCTCAAGAGTCTTCTCCAGGACCACAGTTCAAAAGCATCAATTCTTCAGGGCACAGCTTTTTTCACAGTCCAACTCAAACATCCATACATGATCACTAGAAAAACCATAGCCTTGATTAGACGGACCTTTGTTGGCAAAGTAATGTCTCTGCTTTTTAATATGCTATCTAGGTTGGTCATAACTTTCCTTCCAAGGAATAAGCGTCTTTTAATTTCATAGCTGCAGTCACCATCTGCAGTGATTTTGGAGCCCAGAAAAATAAAATCTGACACTGTTTCCACTGTTTCCCCGTCTATCTCCCATGAAGTGATGGGACCAGATGACATGATCTTCGTTTTCTGAATGTTGAGCTTTAAGCCAACTTTTTCCCTCTCCTCTTTCACTTTCATCAAGAGTCTTTTTAGTTCCTCTTCTCTTTCTGCCATAAGGGTGGTGTCATCTGCATATCTGAGGTTATTGATATTTCTCCTGGCAATCTTGATTCCATGTTGTGCTTCTTCCAGCCCAGCGTTTCTCATGATGTACCCTGCATATAAGTTAAATAAGCAGGGTGAAAATATACTGGTTTGATGTACTCCTTTTCCTATTTGGAACCAGTCTGTTGTTCCATGTCCAGTTCTAACTGTTGCTTCCTGACCTGCATATAGGTTTCTCAAGAGGCAGGTCAGGAGGTCTGGTATTCCCATCTCTTTCAGAATTTTCCACAGTTTATTGTGATCCACACAGTCAAGGGCTTTGGCATAGTCAATAAAGCAGAAATAGATGTTTTTCTGGAACTCTGTTGCTTTTTCCATGATCCAGCGGATGTTGGCAATTTGATCTCTGGTTCCTCTGCCTTTTCTAAAATCAGCTTGAACATTTGGAAGTTCATGGTTCACATATTGCTGAAGCCTGGCGTGGAGAATTTTGAGCATTACTTTACTAGCATGTGAGATGAGTGCAATTGTGTGGTAATTTGAGTATTCTTTGGCATTGCCTTTATAATGACCCTGTAACCATGATGGTGTGATCACTCACCTAGAGCCAGACATCATGGAATGAGAAATCAAGTATGCCTTAGGAAGCATTGCTATGAACAAAGCTAGTGGAGGTGATGGAATTCCAGTTGAGCTATTTCAAATCCTGAAAGATAATGCTGTGTAAGTTCTGCACTCAATATGCCAGCAAATTTGGAAAATGCAGCAGTGGCCACAGGACCGGAAAAGGTCAGTTTTCATTCCTATCCCAAAGAAAGGCAATATCAAAGAATGTTCAAACTACTGCAGAGATGCACTCATCTCACATGCTAGCAAAGTAATGCTCAAAATTCTCCAAGCCAGCCTCCAATAGTATGTGAACCGTGAACTTCCAGATGTTCAAGCTGGATTTAGAAACGGCAGAGGAACAAGAGATCAAATTGCCAACATCCATTAGATCATTGAAAAAGCAAGAGAGTTCCAGAAAATCATCTATTTCTGCTTTATTGACTATGCCAAAGCCTTTGACTGTGTGGATCACCACAAACTGTGGAATATTCTGCAAGAAATGGGAATACCAGACCACCTTGACATGCCTTCTGATAAATCTGTATGCAGATCCAGAAGGAACAATTAGAACCAAACATGGAACAATGGATTGGTTCCAAATATGGAAAGGAATATGTCAAGGCTATATATTGTCACCCTGCTTATTTAATTTATATGCAGAGTACCTTATGTGAAATGCTGGGCTGGATGAGGCACAAGCTGGAATCAAAATTGCTGGGAGAAATATCAATAACCTCAGATATGCAGATGACACCACCCTTATGGCAGAAAGTGAAAAAGAACTAAAGAGCCGCTTGATGAAAGTGAAATAGGAGAGTAAAAAAGTTGGCTTAAAACTCAACATTCAAAACACTAAGATCATGGCATCTGGTCCCATTAGATCATGGCATCTGGTCCCATTACTTCATGGCAAATTGATGAGGAAACAATGAAAACAGTGAGAGACTTTGTTTTCTTGGGCTCCAAAATCACTGTAGATGGTGACACCAGCCATGAAATTAAAAGTTACTTGCTCCTTGGAAGAAAAGCTATGACAACCTAGACAGCATATTAAAAGGCAGAGACATTATATTGCTGACAAAGGTCCTTCTAGTCAAAGCTATCATTTTTCCAGTAGTCATATATGCATGTGAGAGTTGGACTGTAAATAAACTGAGTCCCAATGAATTGATGCTTTTGAACTGTGATGTTGTAGAAGACTCTTGAAAGAGAGTTCCTTGAACTGCAAGGAAATCAAACCAGTCAATTCTAAAGAAAATCAGTCCTGAATATTTATTGGACGGACTGATGGTGAAACTGAAGCACCAATACTTTGGCCACCTGATGCGAAGAACTGACTCATTGGAAAAGACTCTGATTCTGGGAAAGATTGAAGGCAGGAGGACAAGGGGATGACAGAGGATGAGATGGCTGGATGGCATCACTGACTTGATGGAAATGAGTTTGAGCAAGCTCCGGGAATTGGTGATAGACAGGGAAGCCTGACGTGCTGCAGTCCATGGGGTCACAAAGAGTAGGACACGACTGAGCCACTGAACTTAACTGAGCTGACATCTTACAAATTGCCCTGATTTGGTTTTTTAAAATATTTTTAAAGTTATTTATTTATTGCCCCTCTAGGTCTTCATCACTGCGAGGGTGTTTTCTCTAGTTGTGGCAAGCCTTGGGCCTTCTAATCGCAATGTATGGGCTTCTCACTGTGGTGGCCTCTCCCTTTGTGGAGCACAGGCTCTAGGCACATGAGCTTCAGTCATTGAGCTTCCAGGGCTGTAGAACACAGGCTCAGTAGCTTTGGCACACAGTCCCAGCTTCTCTGCAGCATACGGGATCCTCTGGACCAGGGATCGAACTCATGTCCACTGCCTTGGCAGGAGGATTCTTGACCACTGAGCCACCAGGAAAGCCCCTGATTTGATATTTACTCATAATATGAGTACTTTTAAGTGTAAAATTGATCTTGGAAGAGAGGAGGAAAGCACTGCACAAACAATAAAACTTGTCTCAATCTTGTCATCATGAAGTAATACTGTTAGAAATTCACAATGTTCCATTCTAAGTTGTACATCTGTCCTCTAGTTTCCCCATCTCAGTATTCATTAAAATCAGGTTGGAGATGATATTTTTGCATCTAACAAAATCATGTTCACTTTAGCAAGTGATTCTAATAAAATGGACTTTAAAGATTTTAATTTATTTTCATCTTGAATGATACATTAATACTTCTTTCCCAACAGTTAGTCAGTGGTGGCACATTTGATAAAACAGCATTTAGAAAAATAAACTTTAGCTGCAAGCAACTGTGGAAGAGGGTGGAAGCAAGTTCTCTGGACTGTATCCTCTCCTGAATAATGATGGACTGAGTGAGGAGTTTTTCAGCTCTGCACCCAAGATTTCCAAATTTCCAATTTCTAAATTGGCCTTGATGAGCCAATTTAGGATTTTCAGGCTGAGAATGTAGTATACAGAGTATTGGATCCTCTATCATCACATCAAATAGAATTGCCTCCATTTTTTTTCCCCCTATCAGGTAATATGATTCTGGGTAATAGTAACTTTCAAGTTTCTAAGTTCAAATTTAGGAATTGGAGTATGTCAGTGACTTAGTCTAGATCTAAAACTCTGCATTTCCAACTAAAGGAAGACATATTGACACAAAAGTAGTCACTAATTTAAAAAAAAAGTCCTTTGTTCACATCAGTGAATCTTAAAATTCTTCTACCATAAATTAATTTCTTTTTATACAATCAGTTGCAAGTGTGTGGGAAAGATTATATTAGGAGATAGGATGCACAGGGGAAAAGCAGAATGTCTACACCAAATATGATAGCTTTGAGAATAAGCATAATTATATGAAATGAATAATAAAGTACCAGAAAAATAAGGCTTAAAAATATGCTCTATAGGCTTAAGAGCTTGTTAACTGAATACCAGAAATATATTTTGTTTAAAATCTCTTTTATGAGAAAAAAGCCCCAACAAACCTCAAAGAGTAGACTTAGAGAAAATGGGCTCTGACCACATGGGATCAAGGTGAACCTATTTGGTGGGCTTCTTGGTTGGCTTCTCAGTAAACAATCCACCCACAATGCGGGAAAAGCAGGTTAGATCCCTAGGTCAGGAAGATACCCTGGAGAAGGAAACGGCAACCCACTCCAGTATTCTTGCCTGAGAAATCCCATGGACAGAGGGGCCTGGCTTGATGCAGTCCATGGGGTCGCAAGAGTCAGACACGACTTAGTGACTAACCGCCAACGCCACCACCACTTTTGTTTACTACTGGCCTGGAGCTTTTCCCTAGTGCAGTAAAGTAAGAAATTTTTTTTTAAAAAGAGACCTGAAGGGAAAAAAGTCAAATTTTCACTATCCACACACACGATTGTCTATACAAACAATCCAAGATTATGTCTAAGGGAGGTTCAAGAGGGAGGGGATATGTGTATACGTATAGCTGATTCACTTTGTTATGCAGAAGCTGCTGCTGCTGCTAAGTTGCTTCAGTCATTCCGACTCTGTGCGACCCCATAGACGGCAGCCCACCAGGCTCCACCGTCCCTGGGATTCTCCAGGCAAGAATACTGGAGTGGGTTGCCATTTCCTTCTCGAGTGCATGAAAGTGGAAAGTGAAAGTGAAGTCGCTCAGTTGTGTCCGACTCTGTGCGACCGCATGGACTGCAGCCTACCAGGCTCCTCCGTCCATGGGATTTTCCAGGCAAGAGTACTGGAGTGGGTTGCCATTGCCTTCTCCTGTTATGCAGAAGAAACTAACACAATGTTTGTAAAGAAGATATATTCCAATAAAAAAATTAGAATTCATAAGTGATTTTAACAAGGTTGGGCTTCCTTGTAGTTCAGCTGGTAAAGAATCCACCTGCAGTGCAGGAGACCTGGATTCTATCCTTAGGTTGGGGAGATCCCCTGGAGAAGGGAAAGGCTGGCTGCTCCAGTTTCTGGCTTGGAGAATTCCAGGAACCATACAGTCCATGGGGTCTCAAAGAGTCAGATACGACCAAGTGACTTTCACTTAACAAGGTCACTGCATATACCAGTATCAAACATCAATTGAGTTTTTTTAATATAACAGTACAGTAAATAGGAAATATTATTTTGAAAGAGATAAATTTATGTTACCATAATCAACCACATATAGTAAATCTAGCAAAGTTTATGTAAGATTAAAACAGTATTAAATATTACTGAGTAAAAAGTATAAAAAACCTTAAATAGAGTGATAAATCTTTTTTGTTATTTCTGATTTAGAATATTCAATAATGTAAAGATATACATTTTCTCCAGATTATTTTATGCATTCAAAGCTGTCTCAATGAAAATATTAGGGAAGAGAGAAAGAGTGAGAGAGAGAGAGAGAGAGACTCTGTGTGCATGTATGAATTGACAAGCTGATTCTTTTATATGAATATTAAGTTGTTTTTGAAGAAAAATATTTGAAAGTACTCTACTTGAGTACAAGACTTACTATAAATCCACAAGAATTAAGACAGTGTGAAACTGGCTCAAGAAGAGACAAAGAAGTAACTATGTTTATGATTTGGGTGGGCTTAAAGATTTCCTCAAGAGGCAGGTCAGGTGGTCTGGTATTCCCATCTCTTTCAGAATTTTCCACAGTTTATTGTGATCCACACAATCAAAGGCTTTGGCATAGTCAATAAAGCAGAAATAGATGTTTTTCTGGAAGTCTCTTGCTTTTTCGATGATCCAGCAGATGTTGGCAATTTGATCTCTGGTTCCTCTGCCTTTTCGAAAACCAGCTAGAAGTTTATGTATTGATGAAGCCTGGCTTGGAGAATTTGGAGCATTACTTTACTAGCGTGTGAGATGAGTGCAATTGTACAGTAGTTTGAGCCTTCTTTGGCATTGCCTTTCTTTGGGATTGGAATGAAAACTGACCTTTTCCAGTCCTGTGGCCACTGCTGAGTTTTCCAAATTTGCTGGCATATTGAGTGCAACACTTTCACAGCATCATCTTTCAGGATTTGAAATAGCTCAACTGGAATTCCATCACCTCTACTGGCTTTGTTCGTAGTGATGCTTTCTAAGGCCCACTTGACTTCACATTCCAGGATGTCTGGCTCTAGGTGAGTGATCACACCATCATAATTATCTGGGTCGTGAAGATCTTTTTTGTACAGTTCTTCTGTGTATTCTTGCCACTTCTTCTTAGTATCTTCTGCTTCTGTTAAATCCATATCATTTCTGTTCAAAGAATTGATGCTTTTCAACTGTGGTGTTGGAGAAGACTCTTGAGAGCCCCTTGGACTGCAAGGAGATCCAACCAGTCCATTCTAAAGGAGATCAGTCCTGAGTGTTCATTGGAAGGACTGATGCTAAAGCTGAAACTCCAATACTTTGGCCACCTCATGCACAGAGGTTGGAAAGACCCTGATGCTGAGAGGGATTGGGGGCAGGAGGAGAAGGGGACGACAGAGGATGAGATGGCTGGATGGCATCACTGACTCGATGGACGTGAGTCTGAGTGAACTCTGGGAGTTGGTGATGGACAGGGAAGCCTGGTGTGCTGCGATTCATGGGGTTGCAAAGAGTCAGACACAACTGAGTGACTGAACTGAACTGAACTGAAAGATTTCCTAAAATGATTACCAAAAAAATTAACCTAAAAGGGAAACTTTTGATTAGTTACCAATAAGTATAATTGTAAACTATTCATCAAAAACATTAACATAATGAAAAAGCAAACCAGGAAACAGAGAAAATGGTTGCAATATATATATTAAACAAAGGGCTCTCATGTGGAATGTAACAAAAACTTCAGTAAATCTAAAAGAAAAATTTAATAGGAAAACAAATTAGAGACCTGAATAGGTATTTCAAATAAATAAGATATCCAAATACTAATAAAAAGAGAGGTTCAATTTTGTTATTAAGAAAAAGCAAATAAAGTTGCATGAAATTATTATAATAATTTTATTTTTATCATTATAACCAGTACTTCCATAAAACTTTCTATGTACCAGGCACAGCTGTAGTGTGTTGCATCTATGTACTTCATAATGTTTACAACTATATTATTTCCATTTACATATGAAGAAACCGAGGTACAAATTAGCCAAGTAATCAATGGAAGATTGCAGAGACGGTGAGTGAAGGAGTCAGAATTACGATATGAGTTGGTTTATTATTTCAGCTAGGAATTACATTGTGAATACAGTCTGATTTTTTTCTTCAAATTCATTAAAACACAATAATAAATTCTTCAGAATTAAAAATGGGAGAAAAAAAGTTTACATGCCATATCTTAATTACTGTTCTAAACTTCTCCTGCCTCATTACAGCAGGCCAGCTTGATTTGTCATGACTGCTGTATTTTCTTGTCACAAAATTGGGAAAAGCAAATCTCATTGGAAAAATTGTAAGCATTTTGAGAGCGCTCTCATTCCTGTTGACAGACCTGTGCATAGCTGTGTCTGACACTTTGTAGTCCACCAAGATCCTTCGTCCATGAAATTTTCCAGGAAAGACTACTGGAGTGGGTTGCCACTACCTATTCCACGGGATCTTCCCAACTCAGAGATCGAACTCTTATTTCTTGCATCTCCTGCATTGGCAGGCAGATTCTTTACTACTGCACCACCTGGGAAACTGACAGATGTGTGCTCAGAGCCTAATGCAGTGACCAGACGTAAGTCACTCAATAGTAAATAATCTGACTGCCAATGCAGGAGATGCAGGTTTGATCCCTGGGTCAGGTAGATCCTCTGGAGGAGGAAGTGGCTACCCATCTCCACTATTCTAGCCTGGGAAATTCCATGGACAGAGGAGCCTGGTGGGTTACAGTCCATGGGGTCACAAAGGAGTCAGACGTGACTTAGCAGCTACACAACAACAAAACTTACATACTTAACAGATGTATCTGCATCTGTTGGATTGGTCTTCTGTTGTGCATACCCAGTATACCTCTTATTTAGATTTTGAAATTGTTATAATACAGTCTAGCCCACCAAACAGTGAACTACACTTTGACAGTATAAGTTGTGCCTTAGATAGAAGAACATGTTTTACTGGTTTTGATCACACTCTTCAAAATGAGTCCCCTTCATACTCTTTTTTGCCTACTCACCTCTACTTCCTTGTCATAGAACAGGTTTATACTTCTCTGAAAACAGCTTCAAAATAATGTTTATTATATAGTCTTTTAGGGACATTTTTCCTTTCTGTCTTTCTATTACTCGGTTTTGTTTGTTTTGTATTGCCTTTTGTAATACATTTTCGCTTGGATTTTGGAATTTCTTGTCTATAAATAAACTCTCCTTGAAATAATATTTACTCAAGTACCTTTATCTTTGTAAGTTACCTTTGTTTAGAAAGTTATTTTCTCTCTTCTCCTCCAAATGAACCCTTTATTAAGCTTATCCAATAATATCTTTTCTATTTACATTATTTTTCTTTTACATTTAAAGTCACTCCGTCATGTCCAACTCTTTGTGACCCCATGGGATATACAGTCCATGGAATTCTTCAGGCCAGAACACTGGAGTGGGTAGCCTTTCCCTTCTCCAGAGGATCTTCCCAATTCAGGGATCAAACCCAGGTCTCCTGCATTATGGGCAGATCTTTACCAGCTGAGCCATAAGGGAAGCCCAAGAACACTGGGGGTGGTTAGCCTATCCCTTCTGCAGGGGATCTTCTTGACCCAGGAGTTGAACTGAAGTCTCCTGCATTACAGGGTGATTCTTTACCAACTGAGCTATCAGGGAAACCAAAAATCTGACACTTGTGGCCTATCAGGGAAGCCTTTTCTATTTAAGGACTCACTAATAAAAAGTGCTTACAGCTTTCCATTGATTCATTTCATACTGTTCACAGGGTTCTCAAGGCAAGAATACTGAAGTGGCTTGCCATTCTCTTCTCCAGTGGACCACATTTTGTCAGAACTCTCCACCATGAACCATCCATCTTGGGTGGCCCTACACAGCATGGCTCATAGTTTCATTGAGTTAGACAAGACTGTGATCCATGTGATTAGATTGGTTAGCTTTCTGTGACTGTGGTTTTCAGTCTGTCTTACCTCTGATGGAGAAGGATAAGAGGCTTACAGAAGCTTCCTGATGGGACAAACTGACTGAGGGGGAAACAGGGTCTTGTTCTGATCATCAGGGCCATGCTCAGTAAATCTTTGCTTGCTGCTAGAGTGGCAAGTGGTGGCCACACAGGGCTAGAGCCAAGACTCCCCAGGTCGGTAGGTGCTCAATATGCTACTGGAGATCAGTGCAGAAATAATTCAAGAAAAAATGAAGAGAAGGAGCCAAAGCAAAAACAACACCCAGTTGTAGATGGGACTGGTGATGGAAGCAAGGTCTGATGCTATAAAGAGGAATATTGCATAGGAACCTGGAACGTTAAGTCCATAAATCAAGGAAAATTGGAAGTGGTCAAATAGGAGATGGCAAGAGTGAACATCAACATTTTAGGAATCAGTGAAATAAAATGGACTAGAATGGGTGAATTTAAATCAGATGACCATTATATCTACTGCTGTCAGCAAGAATCCCTCAGAAGAAACAGAGTAGCCATCATACTCAAAAAAAAGAGTCTGAAAAGCAGTACTTGGATGCAATCTCAAAAACGACAGATTTTGTAACCTCAAAATCTGTTCTTTTCTGAGCAAACCATTCAATATCATGGTAATCCAAGTCTATGCCCCAACCAGTAATGCTGAAGAAGCTGAAGTTGAAAAGTTCTAAGAAGACCTACAAGTCCTTCGAGAACTAACACTCAAAAAAGAATTTCCTCTCATTATAGGGGACTGGAATGCAAAAGTAGGAAGTCAAGAAACACCTGGAGTAAGAGGCAAATTTGTCCTTGAAGCACAGAATGAAAGACTTCCCTGGTGGCTCAGATGGTAAAGCATCTGCCTACAATGCGGGAGACCCAGGTTCAATCCCTGGGTCGGGAAGATCCCCTGGAGAAGGAAATGGCAATCTACTCCAGTACTCTTGCCTGGAAAATCCCATGGACAGAGGAGCTTGGTAGGCTGCAGTTGGAGTTGCTACAAGTCGGACATGGCTGAGCGACTTCACTTTCTTTTTCACAGAATAAGCAGGGCAAAGGCTAATAGAGTATTGCCAAGAGAACAAGCTGGTCATAGCAAACACCCTCTTTCAACAACACAAGAAAAGACTCTACATGTGGACTTCACCAGATGGTCAGCACTGAAGTCAAATTGATTATATTCTTTGCAGCAAAAGATGGAGAAGCTCGATAAAGTCAGCAAAAACAAGACTGGGAACTGACTGTGGCTCAGATCATAAACTCATTATTGCCAAATTCAGATTTAAATTGAAGAAAGAAGGGAAAACCACTAGACCATTCAGGTATGACCTAAATCAAATCCCTATGATTATACAGTGAAAGTGAGAAATAGATTTAAGGGACTAGATCTGATAGTGTGCCTGATGAACTATGGATGGAGGTTCGTGACATTGTACAGCAGAGAGGAATCAAGACCAGCCCCAAGAAAAAGAAATGCAGAAAAGCAAAATGATTGTCTGAAGAGGCCTTACAAATGGCTGTAAAAACAAAAAAACAAAAAAAAAAAGAGAAGCCAAAACAAAGGAGTAAAGGAACGGTAGACCCATTTGAATGCAGAGTTCCAAAGAATAGCAAGGAGAGAAGAAAGCCTTTCTCAGTGATGAGTGTAAAGAAATAGAGGGAAAAAACAGAATGGGAAATACTAGAGATCTCTGCAAGAAAACTAGAGATACCAAAGGAATTTTGTTTTTCCTTTGTACAGGAAAGAGTAATTCTCTCCTGTGCAAAGACGGACGTAAAAAGGACAGAAATGATATGAACATAACAGAAGCAGAAGATATTAAGAAGAGGTGGCAAGAAGACACAGAAGAACTGTACAAAAAAGAGCTTCACGACCCAGATAATTACAATGGTGTGATCACTCATCTAGAGCCAGACATCCTGGAATGTGAAGCCAAGTGGGCCTTATGAAGCATCACTATGAACAAAGCTAGTGGAAGTGATGGAATTCCAGTTGAGCTTTTTCAAATCCAAAAAAAAAAAAAAAAAAACAAAAAAAAACACCCGATGCTGTGAAAGTGCTGCACTCAATATGCCAGCAAATCGTAAAACTCAGCAGTGGCCACAGGACAGGAAAAGGTCAGTTTTAATTCCAATCCCAAAGAAAGACAGTGCCAAAGAATGTTCAAACTACCACACAACTGTACTCATGTCACAGGCTAGTAAAGTAATGCTCAAAATTCTCCATGCCAGGCTTTAACAATATGTGAACCATGAGCTTCCAGATGTTCAAGCTGGTTTTCGAAAAGGCAGAGGAACCAGAGATCAAATTGCCAACATCCACTGGATCATTGAAAAACCGACAGAGTTCCAGACAAACATCAGGTTTTGATTTATTGACTATACCAAAGTCTTTGACTGCATGAAAGTGAAGTGGCTAAGTCATCCAACTCTTTGCAAACACATGAACTGTAGCCTACCAGGGTCTTCTGTCCATGGGATTTTCTGGGTAGGAGTACTAGAGTGGGTTGCCATTTCCTTCTCCAGGAAGGAATCATTTTTCCTTTCCAGTCATTAACAAGGATCTGCACATTAAGACGTAATCGGTTTTCATCAATTCTCACTTACATGACATCTAAGTTGCTCACATTCAAGAGCACAGGGAATTTTAACTGTGTTAGAAATATCTAGTCTCTCATTGATGACCAACTGAGAAGACTGTCCAGATATTAATATGTCAAATGACATGTTTTGGGGTGCTCTATAGACTACTCCCTTTCACCTTCATATGATATCTTATTATCCTAGACTATTCCACTGCCTTGACCATTTGTGCGTCCTTGTTTGCATAATCAGTTTACCTGCTATAACACATCATCGTCTCTAAGCTGTGGCATTCCCTCTCTGGTGTTCACGTGTGGCCATGTGTGCTTAATTGCCTCAGTCGTGTCTGATCCTTTGTGACTGCATGCACTGTAGCCCACATTACTCACAACTAATAAAGACCCAATGGGCCCAGGCATTGAAAACTTGTGTTTATTAAATGAAGCTCGTATGGACAATTATGCTGTCCATTCATTGCTGTTCAGTCACTAGGCTGTATCAGACTCTTTTGTGACCCCATGGGCTGTACCCCACCAGGCTCCTCTGTCCAGGCCAGAATATTGGAATGGGTTGTCATTTCCTCCTCCAGGGGGTCTTCCTGACCAAATATGCGTCTCCTGCATTGACAGGCAGATTCGTTACAACTGATCCACCTAGGAAGCCCACCATATTGAATCCATGATAATAAAATGTGGTTTTCTATAACATTTAAAGGACAATGTCATATCTGATATTGTCAGAGACCCTGTTGACTTTGTAGAGACAGTAATTTTTTTCTCTCCTCCCTTCTAGAGTCTTTGGTTTAATAATAAAATTGACTTAAAACAGGACAGAATTTAATATTGTATTTGCAGAATCCTCATAAACATATGAGACTCAAAGAAGTGACAAAAGCAAGCAGCTTTTATACCTTTTAGGAAAACACACAATAAAAGTGTGATTAATTGAAACAACAAAGAAGTTGGAATCAGGGTAGTAAGTTTAGAAAGAGTACGAAGTTTATACAGCCTTTTTGACCCTAAATTCCCTATCCCTGGTGATAACGATGTCTTCTAACTCCTGGTACAGTGAGTATAGCTTACTCATTTGTGGCTTATCTCCTGTTTTCAGAGGGACAGAGAGAGCAAGATTCTTTGCACTGACTGTTTCGTAAGAAACTTTAAAATAATCAGTATGTCAAATGACATGTTTTGGGGTGCTCTATAGACTACTCCCTTTCACCTTCATATGATATCTTATTATCCTAGACTATTCTACTGCCTTGACCATTTGTGCGTCCTTGTTTGCATAATCAGTTTACCTGCTATAACACATCATCGTCTCTAAGCTGTGGCATTCCCTCTCTGGTGTTCACGTGTGGCCATGTGTGCTTAATTGCCTCAGTTGTGTCCGATCCTTTGTGACTGCATGCACTTTAGCCCACATTACTCTTCTATCCATAAGATTTCTCAGGCAAGAATACTGGAGTGGGTTGCCATTTCCTTCTCGAGTGGCCATGTATACTGTTCATTAACTAAATACCCAGAGATTTCTGTAAATCACCAAATGCTTCATTCACTATGATTCATTTGAAACATTTTCATCATAATTGCTCCATTAAACAAGATTCTACAATTGTGACTTTTTTCATTTGTTTCCTAGAAATGTTTACTGAGTCATTGCAAATTAATATGTGTGAAAATGATTCATCATTGAATTGAAGACAATCCTTTTCAGAAAGACATTGGCTTCCTCTATGTGTTGTTACTTATTGGACAAAGATATTATCATCAGACTATTTATCACCATATATCTAGTGGGTGCTCTTACCCCTTAGTGATTAATAAGAATGTGAAATTCACTACACCTGAGCTCAAGCACTGGTTTTGTGGTGTATCTTTTTATGGCCTTTGGATTATTTTATAGTCTTTTCAGACCTCATCTTTACTTATCTGTAAGTTAAATATAAATGTGAGCAATGTTTAGGTTTATAGTGAATATTAAACGACATGTTGTTTTTAGTCACAAAGTCGTGTCAAACTTTCAAATCTCAAGAATGAACATCACTATGCCTAACTCATGTTGGGTCATTGAAAAAGCAAGAGATTTCCAGAAAAAAAGTCTACTTCTGCTTTATTGACTATGCCAAAGCCTTTGACTGTGTGGATCACAACAAACTGTGGAAAATTCTTAAAGAGATAGGAAGACGACTGCCTGACCTAAGTCTTGAGAAATCTGTAAGCAGGTCAAGAAACAACAGTTAGAACTGAACAGGGAACAACAGACTGGTTCCAAATCAGGAAAGGAATACGTCAAGGTTGTATATTGTCACCCTGCTTATTTAAGTTATATGCAGAGTACACTGTGAGAAATGTTGGACTGGATGAAGTGACAGGCTGGAATCAAGATTGCTGGGAGAAATATCAGTAACCTCAGATATGCAGATGACACCACCCTCATGGCAGAAAGTGAAGAAGAACTAAAGAGCCTCTTGATGAAAATGAAAGAGGAGAGTGAAAAAGCTGGCTTAAAACATAACAGTCAGAAAACTAAGATCATGGTATCTAGTCCCAACACTTCCTGGCAAATAGATGGGAAACAGTGGAAATAGTGGCTGACTTTATTTTTCTGGGCTCCAAAATCACTGCAGATGGTGACTGCAGCCATGAAATTAAAAGACAATTACTCCTTGGAAGAGAAGTTATGACCAACCTAGACAGCATATTAAAAAGCAGAGACATTAATTTGCCAACAAAGGTCATGTAGTCAAGCTATGGTTTTTCTAGTAGTCATGTATGGATGTGTGAGTTTGACTATAAAGAAAGCGGAGCACAGAAGAATTGATGCTTTTGAACTGTGGTGTTGGAGAGACTCTTGAGAGTCCCTTGGACTGCGAAGAGATCCAACCAGTCCATCCTAAAGGAGATCAGTCCTGAATATTCATCAGAAGGACTGATGTTGAAACTGAAACTCCAATACTTTGGCCACCTGATATGAAGAACTGATTCCTTGGAAAAGACCCTTATGCTGGGAACGATTGAAGGCAGGAGGAGAAGGGGGCAGGAGAGGATGAGATGTTTGGATAGCATCACTGACTCAATTGACATGAATTTGAGCAAGCTCTGACATGCTGCAGTCCGTGAAGTCGCAAAGAGTCAGACACGACTGAGTGACTGAACTGAACTGAAGTGAACTCATGAATCTAGGGAACAGAGACTAGACAAAAAACTATATGTGTGTGGACAGATAGATAGATAAGAGGCTCCATCACATGAAGTATTCAGGGGTTGAAGTTGTGTATCATTCAAAAACCTTAATAATGGAAAAGGTTGATTCTTACTGGATCCTTACATTATTCTAGTCGTAAGAAGAGTGCAACTTAATTTGGATAAAAAGTAAAATTTATTACTTTTTTATTATGTTATTTACTATTTATTTAGAACCACATTCCCATAGTAATAGGAAGCATTGAATACATTGATTCAATGTTGAATGACAGTATGCTCAGATCTATAGAACTGTGGTTGTGTTCCCTTTAAAATTCTAAAATATATCCTTTATATAAATGTAAATTCATGTTTCACTATATTTTTTCTCACTCTGTTTCCGCCCCAATATAAACAACGCATGATGACACATTGTTCTTATAGAATAAAAACAAGAGACGATTCTTAGAAATTCCCCATTGAGGGACAATTTTTCCAGTGCTTATGACAAAGATATGGCGAATGTTACTTGTTCTTGCTTACAATGATTCCTTTTAAAATAAAGGCCTCTCACAACATTATGTATGTTGTCATTGTTGCTGCTTAAAAGGATACTTAAAAGTGATGATAACATCACTTACATGTTTTATAAAATGATAATGTTTTCTTGATCATGTTTGAAATATTGAACTATTTCTCACACAGAATCATTTATCACACAGGCACATTTTATGTGCAGATATGCGTTTGTCTGTGTGTTGTGTGTATATATGAAAATAAAACCTGAAGTTTTTAATTTATATCTATGTATGTGTACATATTTTCCTAAGTATAATGTTTATCTACATATGCATAGTAATTTTGAAAATGCATCAAAAACAGTTGTTTAAAATTATCTCATTCTAAGAAATATTGTTTTATTTCTCAGTAGAAATGTAACTTACAAATATAAATTAGATTATTCCAAAACATTAAGAGATAAATATGACCTTCAGATTGACCCTTTGGTAGATTATAATTGACAATGGTCCCCACAGACAACATCAAGAATGGAGTGAAGAATCTATATGCATATTAATGTTTCATTTTTCAAGCATATAATATATATTGATTGCAGAGTGTGAAAGTATTTATATATAACGTGAAATCTAAATGTATAATTTTCACAAAGGAGATTCTAACATACTGAAATACCAGGTACAATACTTCATGCACTCATATTAGTTAAATTTTCAGGAGGAATAAAAGGCATTTTGGTACAAGAAATATTACAATTTTACATTCTGAAAATTGACAATGTAATAAAATGTAGAGATGAAAAGCTGAATTTTTGAAGGAAATAGAATAAAAGACAATATAAAATGAAATACTTCATATTTTATTTTACATGACAGCCATTTCTTGGCTATTAGCAGTGGTGGTGGAGATATGGCTGTGGCAGTAGGGGAGCTGAGTACAATAATATCAAAGAAATTAGAGAACCCCTGAAGAGACCAAGAATCTTTAAAACCTCAGTGAAATTCAGAACCGTATGTGACCTAAACATATTTGAAATTTCAAGAATGAAAATCACTATGCCTAATTTATGATCTAGGGAACAGAGACAAGACAAAAGACTATATATGTATCTAAGACTCCATCACATGAAACATTGGGAGGTTGAAGTTATGTATTATTCTAAAACCTTAATGTATGATGGTGATGGTTTATTTCACATATTATACAGAAGTGTTTTATCATTATAATATGATGAAACTATCTGTTCTCAAGAAAACATCCTCAAATAGGAATTTAAACCAACTGTAGAAGAAAGATCAGGGAATGATTAAGGTTAACAAAGTAATTAATATACTGCTGCTAAGTCGCTTCAGTCGTGTCCGACTCTGTGTGATCCCATAGACGGCAGCCCACCAGGCTCCACCGTCCCTGGGATTCTCCAGGCAAGAACACTGGAGTGGGTTGCCATTTCCTTCTCCAATGCATGAAAGTGAAAAGTGAAAATGAAGTCGCTCAGTCGTGTCCGACTCTTAGCGACCCCACGGACTGCAGCCTACCAGGCTCCTCCGTCCATGGGATTTGCCAGGCAAGAGTACTGGAGTGGGGTGCCACTGCCTTCTCCAATTAATATACTAGTTAATTTATTAAAACTGTTTTCCTATGTCTACATTTTTGGTATAGCTTTTCTTTGGCATTTTGGATAGAATTTAATCAAAAAGCTAAATATTACTTTTATACAACACTTCAACAGACAAATTCTAGAAAAAATTTTATGGGTGTTTAAAAACATTAAAGTCATAGTTTTGAATCATTCATTAAGGAGGAATTTATGTCTGTTTCTCTCAGTTTAAAGAACAATTTTTTTATTGAGAACAAAAATGGTACATTTTGATAGAGTTTTCAAAGTTCCAAATAATGGGTAAAATCCTTCAGATGAATTAGAGTTAAAGATTGAATCCCTCTGAATCTGATGGTAACAGAGTAGTGGGTATCAGACTAACTTCTCCTCCAGTTAAATCTGTAGGAAATAGTAAAAACAAGTGTACCAGGTGTTGGACTGCAATCAGCCAGAATGAAGAGCTTCCTTGAGAGAAGGAAAGATTATGAATTGTGACCCACACTTGTATAGCTGTTTTCCTAGGGCATTTTCAAAACTGCACCAGAGTAAAACACTACTGTTTGAGTCTATGAGCAATGAAAATAACTTTAAAAATGAAGGTAAAATAAAGATGTTTCCAATCTCCCAAAGAAAAACTTAAAACAATTTGAAGCTATAGACATTTCCTACAAGAAATATAGCCATATGATGAAACCCAGGCAGCTTTAAGAAGTAAAAACAGAAACAGTATATATCTGGGAAGCAGAAATTAATATTGATGTGAAAAGATTACATTAATAATAAATATTCTGGGACTTACCTGTCTCACGAGAAACCTGTATGCAGGTCAAGAAACAATGATTAGAACTAGAAATGAACCAGAAATGAAACAACAGACTGGTTTTAAATTGGTAAAGGAGTACATTAAGGCTGTATATTGTCACCTTACTTGCTTATTTTATATGCAGAGTACATCATGTGAAATGCCAGGCTACGTGAATCACAAGCTGGAATCAAGATTGTCAGGAGAAATATCAACAACTTCAGAAATGCAAATGGTACCACTCTAATGGAAGAAAACAAAGAGGAACTAAAGAGTCTTGATGATGATGAAAAGGGATAGTGAAAAAATTGGCTTCAAATTCAACATCCAAAAAAAGTGGTGTCCAGTCCCATTCAGTTCAGTTCAGTTCAGTTGCTCAGTTGTGTCCAACTCTTTGTGACCCCATGAATCGAAGCACGCCAGGCCTCCATGTCCATCACCAACTCCCAGAGTTCACTCAGACTCACGTCCATCGAGTCAGTGATGCCATCCAGCCAGCTCATCCTCTGTCGTCCCCTTCTCCTCCTGCCCCCAATCCCTCCCAGCATCAGAGTCTTTTCCAATGAGTCAACTCTTCGCATGAGGTGGCCAAAGTACTGGAGTTTCAGCTTGAGCATCATTCCTTCCAAAGAAATCCCAGGGCTGATCTCCTTCAGAATGGACTGGTTGGATCTCCTTGCAGTCCAAGGGACTCTTAAGAGTCTTCTCCAACACCACAGTTCAAAAGCATCAATTCTTTGGCACTCAGCCTTCTTCACAGTCCAACTCTCACATCCATACATGACCACAGGAAAAACCATAGCCTTGACTAGATGGACCTATGTTGGCAAAATAATGTCTCTGCTTTTGAATATTCTATCTAGGTTGGTCATAACTTTCCTTCCAAGGAGTAAGCATCTTTTAATTTCATGGCTGCAATCATCATCTGCAATGATTTTGGAACCCAGAAAATAAAGTCAGCCACTGTTTCCACTGTTTCCCCATGTATTTGCTGTGAAGTGATGGGATCAGATGCCATGATCTTAGTTTTCTGAATGTTGAGCTTTAAGCCAACTTTTTCACTCTCCTCTTTCACTTTCCTCAAGAGGCTCTTTAGTTCTTCTGACTTTCTGCCATAAGGGTGGTGCCATCTGCATATCTGAGGTTATTGCTATTTCTCCCAGCAATCTTGATTCCAGCTTGTGCTGCCTCCAGCCCAGCGTTTCTCACAATGTACTCTGCATATAAGTTAAATAAACAGGGTGACAATATACAGCTTTGATGTACTCCTTTTCCTATTTGGAACCAGTCTGTTGTTCCATGTCCAGTTCTAACTGTTGTTTCCCGACCTGTGTACAGATTTCTCAAGAGTCAAGTCAGGAGGTCTGGTATTCCCATCTCCTTCAGAATTTTCCACAGTTTATTGTGATCCACACAGTCAAAAGCTTTGGAATAGTCAATGAAGCAGAAATAGATGTTTTTCTGAAACTCTCTTGCTTTTTCAAGAATCCAGCGGTTGTTGACAATTTGATCTCTGGTTCTTCTGCCTTTTCTGAAACCAGCTTGAACATCTTGAAGTTTATGTATTGTGGAAGCCTGGCGTGGAGAATTTTGAGCATTAATTTACTAGCCTGTGAGATGAGTGCAATTGTGAGATAGTTTGAGCATTCTTTGGCATTGCCTTTCTTTGGGATTGGAATGAAAACTGACCTTTTCCATTCCCATGACCACTGCTGAGTTTTCCAAAATTCCTGACATATTGAGTGCAGCACTTTCACAGTATCATCTTTCAGGATTTGAAATAGCTGAACTGGAATTCCATTACCTCCACTGGCTTTGTTCATAGTGATCCTTCCTAAATCCCACTTGACTTCATATTCCAGGATTTCTGGCTCTAGGTGAGTGTGAATTGTCACACCATCATGATTATCTGGTTCATGAAGATCTCTTTTGTACAGTTCTTCTGTGTATTCTTGCCACCTCTTCTTAATATCTTCTGCTTCTGTTAGGTCCGTACCATTTCTGTCCTTTATTGAGCCCATCTTTGCATGAAATGTTCCCTTGGTATCTCTAATTTTCTTGAAGAGATCTCTAATCTTTCCCATTCTATTGTTTGTATACTGATTCATATATATGAAATATAGAAAGGTAGTACTGATGAATTTACTTGCAGGGCAGCAATGGAGAAACAGACACAGAAAACAGACCTATTGACATGGGGAAAGGGGCAGAGGGAGAGGGTAGATATATGAAGAGAATAAGATGGAAACTGACAATACCATATGTAAAAGAGATAATCAATGGGAATTTTCTGTATGACTCAGAAAACTCAAAGAGGGGTTCTGTGACAATCTAGAAGGGTGGGATGGAGAGGGAGATGGGAGGGAGTTTTAGAAGAGAGGGGGCATGGGTATACCTATGGCTGATTCTTGTTGATGTATGATAAAAAAAAACACCAAATTCTGTAAAGCAATTATCCTTCAATTAAAAAAATAAAGTGGCAAAAAAAATGCAAAACTATATATATGTGATTAAGAAGACAAAATTACAAAAAAGGAAACAGAAACTTTGTGTGTAAAAGTATGCAAAATAAAATATTATGCCCACACTAAAAAAATCATAGTGGATATGTATATTTATATATGTTAAATTGAAAAGCAAGAAATGTTACAAGTGACAAAGAGTAATAGTTGCATTGACAGAGGAAGTTATAATCATTTTAAAAAGGTATACAATTAATTTTATTATATATCTGTATCTCATACACAGAAAAATCAAAAATTAAATATCATATTAAATATATTAGCATAATTTATCAAACTATATCAGCACTGGTATAAAATATTTGAATAGCAAAATATTAACTCATGTAATATTTGGCACATCCAACAATTGCAATAATTCATACATTTAAATTCACATAGACCAATTATTAAAATTGATAACATGATGGATTCATAACCATTCAATAAATTTCAAACAGTTGAAATAATATAGATGTTCTTCCAAGACATTAAAACTCAATAATGTTAAAGCAATTAGAAAATGGTTAGAAATTAAGCAATGCATCACTAAATAGCCCATAGGTTAAAGAAAATAGTAATTAAAGAAGCTTTAGAAAACCTCTTGACTTGAGTGATAATGAAAATACAATATATCATAACTTCAAAACTGTGATTAAAGTACTGTACAGAGAGAAATTTATAGCTTTATATGCATTTATAAAAAGGGAACAAACAATATAAATCAATGATCTACACTCAAGGTTTCAGCTCTGACATTTAAAGAAATTGAAAGTCACTACTCCTACTCTCACAAAAAAATTAGGAAACTGAAAACCAAGGACTTATCTTGGACAAGTCGGAGAACCGAAGTTGAGAGACAAGTTCAAAGAACAAACCATCAACTGGAACACAGGAGAGACAGTGAATGTAGAGTCACAACCCAGACTGGCTTACTTCAAGCAGAAACCTTTTAAACCACTACTGGTAAGAAACTTTAAGTGGTAGTTTGATAAATTGTTTAGTCCAAGTGTTGGACCAGCTTATGAGTGAAAAATTATCTGTTGGTCACAGTCTAGAGGAAGAGGATACTTTTATAGGTTTTACCTCAAGAACACATTATTTTAGCATGACAAAAAGCAAAATAATAATCCCTTATGACCTTTGCAAGCTGAGAGAAAATATGCTAAGAGCATTCTCCAAGAAAGACCTGCTTTGCAAGGCATAAGAGCCATATCCAACCCAGTGGAATAGCATCATCTGAAAATCAAGTATACCACTGTAACAACAGACTAAAAAAGATAAATCATATTATCATTTCAGTTGGTAATGAGAAAAGAAAGAAAACCCTAGAAAGGCAAAATAACAGAGAAGGAAAACTCAGACTATCAACATTATAGTCTGAGAAATAAAACAGTTCCTCATCTGTAGAGACAGAAAGAATAGTTTGAACATATTACAATAACTTATGCAACTAAGTTTTAAAAATTTATTTTATTTTACATGGACAGATTTCTTCAGAAAGTACAGTATAATAAATTCTAAAAGATAAATAGAAATAAATATTTTCACAAAGATCACTCCAAGTCCAGTTGGCTTCCCAAATAAATTTTTTCCAAATATTTAATGCAATAATACCAGTAATCTTATTCAGATCTTTCCTGTACATAGAATAAAAATTACAGTCCATTTTCTCTCATAAACACATTGGAAATTTAAACAAAACCAGCATAAATGATCCAGAGATATGCAAAAAAGATTAATATATTGTAAAAAAAATAGTTTATTCAAAGAGTAGAAGTTTGTCATAACATTTGAAATTTAATCAGTATTTTCCACATTAAAGAAGGAAATAATATATTAGATGAATAAGATACATTTGATAAAATTCAAGAAACATCCATATTTATAGCGCAAAAATAGTGAACTTCCTTTCTCTGATATGCATGCTAAGTTGCTTCAGTCGTGTCCCACTGTTTGAGAGCCTATAGATAGTAGCCTGCAGGGCTCCACTATTCTTGAGATTCTCCAGGAAAAATACTGAAGTGGGTATCCCCTGCCCTCTTCCAGGGGATCTTCCCAATCCAGTGATTGAACCTGGGTCTTCTGAATTACAGGCAGATTCTTTATTATCTGAGCCACCAAAAATACCTACATATCAGTATTTAATCTTTACTCATGAGTAGGAGAAAAATGGTTATTCATTATCACCACATCTAGTCAGTCATTAACTGTGTTTTATTCAATACAGTAAAGTAAGACAAAGAAATAAGAGCTGTTAAAACTGTAAAAACATTTTTTTTTTACTTTCTCACATCATGGTAATGTTATAGAAAATCAATCCCCGCCCCCAGGGAAAAAAAAAAGAACAAAACATAAATACTACAAACAAACTGTAAGAAGTAATGGCTGAATTTAGCTGGATACAAGGTAAATAAATTTATATTTGTCAGCTACATTTCTTTACAAGCTAGCAATTAAAAAATGGGTATAAAATTTAAATAGATAACTCCACTTTTTATACCACCCAAACTGCTAAATACCTAGGAATGAGTTTGATAAATATATTGTAAAAGTACACTTTCTCTATACTCAAAACTATGCTTTCATTTAAACAAAATATATCTAAATAAATGGAGTTATTTTAAGTTTATGAACTGTTAAGACTAGTACTAATAAAATGCTATTTCTCACCACATTTCATTAAAGATTCTGTGAAATTCCAATCAAATTTAAGCTGGAATTTTTCTTTATGTAGAAATTGAAAATATGATTCTAGCATGTAGTTTGAAGTGCAAATGATCTAAAAGAGCAAAGGAAATTTTGAAGCAGAATAAAACTGGAAGACATATATTACCATTACCACAACTTTCTATAAATATATAGTAATCCAAACAATGTGATATTGTCTCAAAGACAAATGGTCCAATGAGACAGCATACAGAGTCCAATTAGAGACCCACACATTAAATTTCAACTGATTTTTGACAAAATGCTTCATTTTATGTTTGACAGAGGCACCTCTAATTTTGACAAAGACAAATTTCCTGGAGGAAAAAAAAAATTGATTTTCCTTTAATTGGATATTCATGAAGGAAAATAAAACTGTAATCCATTTCCCCTTTCAAATAATCAGAAATTAATTTTAGTTGATACATAGACTTAAATGTAAAGTGATAAAACTTCTAGACTATAAGAATGTCTTAATTAACTTGGTCCATGCATAGATTGTTGGAGAAGACTCTTGAGAGTCCCTTGGACTGCAAGGAAATCCAAGCAGTCCATTCTGAAGGAGATCAGCCCTGGGATTTCTTTGGAAGGAATGATGCTCAAGCTGAAACTCCAGTACTTTGGCCACCTCATGCGAAGAGTTGACTCATTGGAAAAGACTCTGATGCTGGGAGGGATTGGGGGCAGGAGGAGAAGGGGACGACAGAGGATGAGATGGCTGGATGGCATCACTGACTCGATGGAAATGAGTCTGAGTGAACTCCGGGAGTTGGTGATGGACAGGGAGGCCTGGCGTGCTTCGATTCATGGGGTCGCAAAGAGTCGGACACGACTGAGCAACTGAACTGAACTGAACATAGTAAGAAGTAAGGAGAAGGCAATGGCATCCCACTCTAGTACTCTTGCCTGGAAAATCCCATGGATGGAGGAGCCTGGTGGGCTGCAGTCCATGGGGTCGCTAAGAGTCGGACACGACTGAAGTGACTTAGCAGTAAGAAGTAACTAAAACAAAGTGTTGAAACACTATGCTTCATATTAAAAACTCATTTTCAAAAGACCTGATCTGTAGTGGCATTGATGATAACTATCACATCCACAGAAACATTCTTATAAATCAAGAAAAAATAGACTAAGAATAATTGAGTATATAATTCACAGGAAGATAATAGAAATAAACAACTTATGGAAATATTTCATCACTATTATTCATCATAGAAACACAAATTAATATCACAGTTAATAATCACAACATACCCCATTAGAATGTCTAATAAAACTGAAAATACCAAGAGTTATTGAGGACATAGAGTAACAAAGCAGCTACTGTATTGCTGGTGAGAATAAAAATTTATAAAGTCATTATGAACAAAATATTTTGTTAATACTTAATTGAAACACAATTGGCCATACTCATTCATACGATCGGAATCAACAATTATATTTTTTCATATGTGCCCAACTGAAATGCACCAAAATAGATGGATAAAAGTTTTACTCATAATAGCCCCACTTGTAATAGAGCAAGTGTTCAATAATAGGTAGAATGAGTGAATCTTTCATCTTAGAATTCTATACAGAAATGAAAATGATAAAATTACTATCGTATACATATGGAGTGAAAGTCACAGATATCATATTGGTAAGTGAAGTGAGATAAGAGTTTCCATTATGAGACTCCATTTACATTAAATCAAGAAAAACAAATATATATATATACATATGTATATACTTCCCCGGTGGCTCAGAGGTTAAAGCATCTGCCTCCAATGCGGGAGACCTGGATTCGATCCCTGGGCCGGGAAGATCCCCTGGAGAAGGAAACGGTAACCCACTCCAGTATTCTTGCTTGGAGAATCCCATGGACGGAGAAGCCTGATAGGCTACAGTCCACAGGGTCACAAAGAGTCGGACATGACTGAGTGACTTCACCTTCATTTACTTTTTCAAATTATTTTCCATTGTACATTTTTACAAGATATTGAATTCCCTATGCTGTGCCGTAGGTCTTTATTGTTTATCTGTTTTGTATGTAGTAGTGTGTATATACCAAAGGGCAAGGGCGGTGGATAAATTAGGAGTTTAAGATTAATACAGAAAATAATGCTTTTGACAACTAGAAATTACCTCATTCTTCAGTTCACAAAGTAAATTATATAGAGTTGTATTTTATAAAACACAGATTAATGTACTACCATGAACTACATTCATTCTTAGTTTCCTTTTTACACCAGTGTAATATTCTGTTAAAATCATGAAATATTTTAGGCAAACATGCTATTTACTTTTAAAAGGAAATTAACATCATCTTCCACTGTTATCCTATCCATTAGTATCTTGCTCAGAGCATGGTAATAAAAAAGATTCTAATAAAGTATAAGATTTCAGATTTATAAGAACTCTGTCATGGTGTAAGATTCTATTATACATCAAATCAATGAATATCACCTGTATCAGACTTGAACACCTTGAATAATAAAAATACAATTATATATCATTATACTTACACTATATCATTATACTTCAAATTCTCTTAATATATAGAAATTATAAAACATGAAAATAAAACTTGTTAACACATAATAGTAGAATGAATTTGATTTTATTTTTTGGAGACTCTTAGAAAATGAAAATTATGTAGAGCATGCCAGTTGTCTTTCTGGCACTATATCCTAGAAACATATGTATTATTTAACCCAATCCTTTCCAAACATGAGTAAATTTAATTAAGAAAAATTAACATTCATAAAGACATCCTCACACCTTCTATGTATTATGACACATGGAAAAACTTTATCCTATAGTCATTATACACAAGTTCCAGACCTATTACAAAATAATTGTTATTGTTCAGTCCTCACAGTCATGCCTGACTCTTTGCCAACACAGGGACTGCCACACGCCAGGCTTCCCTGTCCTTCACCATCTCCCGGAGTTTGCTCAAACTCATATTCATTGAGTCAGTGATGCCATCCAACCATCTCATCCTCTGTTGTCCCCTTCTCTTCCTGTCTTCAATCTTTGCCAGAATCAGGGTCTTTTCCGATGAGTCGGCCAAAGTATTGGAGCTTCAGCTTCAGCATCAGTCCTTCCAATGAATATTCAGGACTGATCTCCTTTAGGATGGACTGGCTGGATCTCCTTGCAGTCCAAGGCACTCTCAAGAGTCTTCCCCAACACCACAGTTCTGAAGCATCAATTCTTCAGCACTCAGCCTTCTTTATGGTCCAACTCTCATATTCATACATGACTACTGGAAAAACCATAGTTTTAAAAATATGGACCTTTGTCTCGAAGTAATGTCTCTGCTATTGAATACACTGTCTAGGTTGGTCATAACTTTTCTTCCAAGGAGCAAGCATCTTTTAATTTCATGGCTGCAGTCATCATCCACAGTGATTTTGGAGCCCAAGAAAATAAAATCTGTCACTGTTTCCATTGTTTCCCTGTCTATTTGCCAAGAAATAATGGGACTGGATGCCACAACATTAATAGCATGATTGTTAGTTTTCTACTAGAAATTCTTCCATAATAATATATTTAGGAGAAATTAGACTACAAATTCTTGGCTTATTTTATTAAAAGGAATATTTTATTCTTCCATTAAGTCTGTGTGATTTGGAGCAAGCCAAAATATTTGAGAATAAATCTTATTTAATTTTCTTGATTATACCTCATCAGAAAATATGTAAATTTAAACTGGAAGGTAGATGGAAATTTTATTAACACTGTAGTCAAGAACAGATAACATTCTTAGCCCCTAATATTTGATAGTGAATAATAAATGCCATTTTATTTCAGAGTTTTCAAATAAGGAACAAGGGAAAACGTCCAGAGTTGCCACTTCGTGGGCATTCTTCCTTGGTTGTTTCCTCTCCTAGACATCTTCCTTGCCTTTAAAACTCCAGATTGGTTCATAATCTTCCAATTTGCCATAACTTTCAAAGATGCTCTGCCTTGCTTCAGAAACTTTTTTTTTTTTTGGCCAAAAATAGTGATCTTATTTCTCTTTGTAAATGACGTTGTAGACAAGGGCATCTGACAAAGTTGTGGCAATTCAGAGGTTCAGAACAGTTCAAAGAAAGCAATCTATGAAAGATTTTTTGTTCCTGAAGGAGATAAAAGACAGGGATATTCTTTTATCTGCTTCTTTATCTTGTCCTTTGCATGTGACACTTCGAAATGGGACTGGATCTTAGTACTGCTTGTAGAGAATAAACATGCTGAGGAGGGCAGAAGTCCAAACTGTATTCTTATTCAGCCATGGAATTAGCCATACCTGGAATTGCCCTACTTCCAGACTTGTTGTTTTTTATACTTTTCTGTAACTTACAGCCATAAACATCATATCTTTGATTTTTCATTTCTTATGTTGTAAAGATCTACAAAACTAATCCTGTGCCAATTATAGAATAGATTCTAAGAATCTTATTTTAATTAATTTTATTGGAGTATAGTTGATTTACAATGTTATTAGTTTCTACTGTACAACAAAGTGAATCCACTATAAATATACATACAGCCCCTCTTTTTTGGATTTCCTTCCCATTTAGGTCAGCATAGAGCACTGAGTAGAGTTTCCTGTGCTATAAAGTAGATTCTCATTAGTTATCTACTTCATGCATAGTATCAATAGTATATGTATATCAATCCCAATCTCCCAATTCATTCCTCCCCTGCTTCCCCCCTTGCTATCCATTCTGCTTTGAAATAAGATCATCTGTACCATTTTCCTAGATGTCACATATATGTGTTGATATTCAATATCTGGTTTTCTCTTTCTGACTTGAGCCTGTTAAAGTAGAATACTATAAATATAGTTGAGATTTTGCTGCCATTTTCTTTGACTGGGAGGAGAGCCAAAAGGGCTCTGTGCACAAAACAACTTTGTGTGAATTCTCTCCAAAGGGAGGGCGAATAGGGTTCCTGTCCTCAACATTAAATATGACTTGTCTCGAAACAGTGTTGGAGGTACTAAGATCAACCTATGAATATTGGTATTTTATGAGCATAGAGAAATATAGTTGCAAATGTCCAACAAATTATGTGAAGAAATTTAAATTAGTTTTTAACAGAAACAAAAGTGTAATTTTTTTTAATTTACCTTATGAAACTATACTTGATATGGGCTCTGTGGATATAGGTTAATGCTGAAGATGGCAAAGTATGCAGTCTATACATGACTTCAACCCCAGAAATCTGAATTGACAATGAACTACTCTCTTTTAATGTCATCATGTTGGAGATACTGTGGAGGCTTAGGGGACAGAAAAAGAAATTATAAAAAGAGAAGCCAAGTGACACTGGCAGAAGTTTTGCAATGAGTATTTAGAAGTCACATATAATTCTTTGTGATTCCATATTGTATGTAAATGAGCATAAGAATATTCTTACTGGCTAAGCTAGAAATATGGAAATGGGTGTGTGTATATATATATACACACACACACACACAATCATTCTGTGGATCCTAGGTTTATAACTTTCAGAAAAACTTGATGCCATTAATTCATTTCAAGAACCCTGAAAATGTAACTGCACTGAACCTAGATTCTCACATGGCAGTAATGAGTTGTAGCTGCTTAAAGACTATCCCCTCTAGATAGGATATATACTTCCTCTTTTGTTTTCCACAGTCCTTTCTATTCCTTACTGCTACTGAAGATGTTAGATTCAATGCTCGGGGGTCTTTCCTGGTGGCTTAGATGGTTAAGTATCAGCCTGCAATGCAGGAGGCTTGGGTTCAGTCCTTGAGTTGGGAAGATCCCCTGGAGAAGGAAATATGGCAGCCCCCTTCAGTATTCTTGCCTGGAGAATTCCATGGACAGAAGAACCTGGTGGTCTACAGTTCATGGAATCACAAAGAGCCAGATGTGACTGAGTGACTAACCCTTTCACTTCCAGCAAAGTGAATAGTAAGTAGAGTTCCCTGTTGCTGTATGCCAAAATGAAAACAACATTGTAAATCATTATACTCCAAGAATAAATTAATTAATAGACTCAATGACTAGCTACTATTTACTTTCATATCCCAACTGGCTTAACTTACTAGGCTTGATAGCCTGATGTGTTTCCAACCTTGGCCTTGGTTTCTACAAAGTAACACTTTAGGTGAACTCACAACAGAAACTGATTTTGTGTCTGGTTTTTGGCACTTTATTTCTCCAAGTCTTGCTTACCTCACCCTAGTTCTGTCCAGGACCCCAGGACAAATTCCAGTTATCTACCTTTCTGATTTATATAGGGTATCCAGAGCAGTAGTTTGCACCACACTGACTTTGATAGTTTAAAAAAAAATTATGCTTTTCTTTAGCACTGTTTTTCAATGCAAACTAACTACTGTAAGGATTTTCATGTTTGGAACAGGATATAAAATCTTTAAGGGATGTGAAAGAAAAAGAAGTTAGTCAAAGTGAGTTACTTGTCAATATGAATAAAATAGCTTTTAAGGCAAATTATGTAGCTTTCTCCAGCATCCCCATCATCATTGTTTTCCTTTATACTGCTAACTTTCACTGATTTATGATTTTCTTTTCAATTTGCAGCACATTTAGTTTCCTTTAGAAATTATTTCATTGATGAAAGCCTTTATGGAAAAGATCTGTCCTATAAGTAAAATATTTTTATCAGTTATTTACATATACCTTCAATTATTTTTAATATTTTTTGCTATAAGTCAGAAGTGTGAAGAAATTCTATAATTAAATATATGCTACTTACATAATTATATGAATTTATTTATTCAATGTACATTTATTGAATTTCTTTGTTATTCTTGGAATTACTGAAGAGAAGTAGAATATAGCAGCAGAAATAATTTATAATATAATATGGTATGATATAAGGGCTTCCCAGGTGGCTCAATGATAAAGAATCCGTTTGCCAATGCAGGAGATGCAGGAGACGTGGGTTCGTTCCCTAGGTCAGGAAGATCTCCAGGAGAAGGAAATGGCAACCCACTCCAGAATTCTTGCTGGGAAATCCCATGGACAGAGGAGCCTGGTGGACCACAGTTCATGAGGTTGCTGAGAACTGGACGTGAGTTAGTGACTGAGCACACACACATGCTATGATATAGTGTGTTGCGTTTACTCTTGAGGCATTCCTTAAATGTCAAATAATTTGCATGAAATTTATCTTTATTAATATTAATGGCTAAAGTAATTACAAAATTATATTCACATTTGTAAAAACTAAAGAAACCAAGTCATAATCTAAATTCAAACTAAATACATAAATAAATAATTTCCTCCTTCCCACACATATCTCTATTCAAAGAAAATGTGGCTATAATTTGAGGATTGCTGCTTTATTCTTTTCCCCAATAAATGTTCTCATTTCTTTTATGCACCAAATCTACACTTAAATGTACACTTTCAGTCTCTTTCTGTCCCTTTCCTTCTCCTCCTCTCCTTTTCTTTCTGCTTCTTCATTTTTTTTTCACATTTGTCTCCCTGTCCTTTCTCCTCCTTTTCTTGTTTCAGCTGAATATCAAGTGAGGAACAATCAACCAGCATGACAAGCAGATGGCTATTGACTATCCAAAGAGAGGAAAGAAAGAATGATATGTATTTTAGGACTTAAAAGAATATTTACATAAAATTGGAATTAATGATAAGGTCTTAAATAATTCAATCTCTTTCTGTTTTGAAGGGTTATAGAAAAATGAGTCCATCATTATTTACAAAAATTAGGGGCTCTGAAAAATGATGAACTTCATTATACAAAATTGTGGGTGTTTGTGTGCATTTAATGTTAACTCATCTCCAATTTTTGGAGATAAAATTGGCAGTGTGGCAGAGAAATGTAAAAGTTGTTCAAGAGCATATTTGCATGAACCATAAGGAAATATGTAGTTGCTCATATGGAGATGGCTTCAAAATAGATCATTGTGAAATAGCATTCATAGCATGTTATAGTCTGGCCTGAAAACCAGACCACAGAAAAGAAAGAGGGGATACCTGTGCTGCCACTTACCTGGTTACCGGAAATTACCAGACAATGTGCCCGCATTATCACAAACTTCTGAGTGGTACAGCTGCTAGAACTTATTTATTTATTTTTTGTTAGTATGCTTAAGACATAACAGGAGAAATAAACAATAGATTTATGATAGAAGCAACTTTACCTTTTATAAACAAAAGGTACGTTAATGATGAGAGCTAATGAGTAAAAAGAGTAATATAAAAAGGGACAAAGATGACAGTAGAGGGCACCTGTACACCTCAGGGTACAAATAAGAGAAGGACAAATAGCAATGTAGTAGAAAAATTACATTTCAGCCGTGGCAGTTTATAGTTGACCTAATGACAAGGTCGAGTATTATGCACTGAGTGTAAAATTAATGTCAAGTCGAAATGGGCTTTTCATCTGGATGGCACTTGCTAATGCAAAGCATTTTAAAAAGAAGCCATCAGCAACACTTGGGGAAAGATAATTTTGAAAGGAGAAGTAATTCATGTCATTTATTTTAAGAGGGAAAATAAACCCTTGAGAGCAGTGCTTTCATTTTCATGCTTAATTTTGAAGAAAAAAAAGTCAAATACAGACAAAAGTCAGATAGATATCAATAATTATTTCTGTTCACCTGGAACCAGGATAGTAATTTAATTTGTATTATGGAAAATTGAACATTTTTATTTTTGCTGATAAAAGACCTTTGGTATAATGTCCAAACTTAACCACAGTAGTGTTTAGGGTCTTAAAAAGGAAATAGTGAACAGGGTAACTTAGATTAATAATACTTGAGTATTAGACAAGAGGCAGCTCTCCAGCTTTATACTTTCTAGTTCCCTGAAGACTAAAAGAAGCCATATGAGTAGGTTTTATTGATGGAATTTGGGTGGAAATGATAAGTGACACTTCTGTGTCGAGGCACTTAGAAAAGGAGTTACACTTTTCTAATATCTCTTTGCCAATCTGCCACTGAATGAAGAGGGTCCAGTTGCAATAAGACACAGAAAGAGTCGTGCCCTCTCAAGTTTACTCACTGACACAACCATCCTCATTCAACTCAAGTGAGAACAAGAATAATTCTATAGGGTAAAGCTACTGAACTTTCGGAGTTTTGTTTCTCATGCCTAGCTAATGTAACTAAGCCCTCTTTGAGGAGGTTACCATTAACCCCACCATACAACTACCAAGCAGATGACCCCCAAACTGCAGAACAATTATACCAAAGAAATTCTCACACTGTTAAAGTTCTAGGACCCACGACAGATTTTCCAACCTGGGGATCTGGCAAAGGGACTGGGAAGCCCCAAGGAATTTGGCTTTGGAGGCCAGTATGATGTGATTACAGGAGAAGACAATGGCACCCCACTCCAGTACTCTTGCCTGGAAAATCCCATGGACAGAGGAGCCTGGTAGACTGCAGACCATGGGGTTGCTCAGAGTAGGAAACGACTGAGTGACTTCACTTTCACTTTTCACTTTCCTGCACTGGAGAAGGAAATGGCAACCCACTCCAGTGTTCTTGCCTGGAGAATCCCAGGGACGGCAGAGCCTGGTGGACTGCCGTCTATGGGGTCGCACAGAGTCGGACACGACTGAAGTGACTTAGCAGGATGTGATTACAGAACTTACACAGGACTAGGGTACAGACTCTTGGAGAGGACAAACAAAACCTTGTGCACACCACACCCAGGTGAAAGGAGTTGAGACTGACCACAAGAGACTGGCCCAGATTTGCCTGTGAGTATCCAGGAGTCTCTGGTGGAGGCATGGGTCAGCGGTGGCTTGCTCCAGGGGCAGAGGGACTGAATGCAGCAGTGTGTGCATAGGGCATTTTGAAGGAGGTTGGCATTATCTTCATCACCTCCACAACAGTTTGGTTTCAGATCAAACAACAGGGAGGGAACAGAGCCCTACTCATCAAAAGAAAGTTGGAATAAATATTTACTGGCCATGGCCCCACACATCAGAACAAGACCCAGTTTCCCCCTCAATCACTCTCTCCCAACAGGAAGCGTCCATAAGCCTCTTATCCTTCTCCATCAGAGGGAAGACAGAAAGAAAAACACAGTCACAGAAAGGTAATCAAACTGATCACATGGATCACAGCCTAGTCTAACTGAATGAAACTATGAGCCATGCCGTCTAGGGCCACCCAAGACGGACGGGTCATGGTGGAGGCTTCTAACAAAACGTGGTCCACTGGAGAAGGGAATGATAAACTACTTCAGTATTCTTACCTTGAGAACCCCATGAACAGTATGAAAAGGCAAAAAGAAAGGATACTGAAAGATGAACTCCCCAGGTCAGTAGATGCCCAATATGCTACTGGAGATCAGTGGAGAAATAACTCCAGAAAGAATGATGAGACTGAGCCAAAGTGAAAACAACGCCCAGTTGTGGATGTGACTGGTGACTGAAGTAAAGTGATGCTTTCAAGACAATATTGCATAGGACCGTGGAATGTTAGTGCCATGAATCAAGGTAAATTAGAAGTGTCAAACAGGAGATGGCAAGAGTGAATATCAACATTTTAGGAATCAGTGAACAAAAATGGAATGGAATGGGCAAAGTTAATTCAGATGACCATTATATCCACTACTGTGGGCAAGAATCTCTTAGAAGAAATGGAGTAGCCCTCATAGTCAACAAAAGTCTGAAATGCAGTACTTGGGTACAATCTCAAAAATGACAGAATGACCTCTGTTTGTTTCCAAAGCAAGCCATTCAGTATCACAGTAATCCAAGTCTATGGCCCAACCAGTAATGCTGAAGAAGCTGAAGTTGAACAGTTCTATGATGACCTACAAGACCTGCTAGAACTAACACAAAAAAAAGACATCGTTTTCATCATAGGGGACTGGAATGCGAAAGTAGGAAGTCAGATACCTGGAGTAACAGGCAAGTTTGACCTTGAAGTACAAAATGAAGCATGGCAAAGGCTAACAGAGTTTTGCCTAGAAAAAGCACTGGTCATAGCAAACACTCTCTTCCAACAGCATAAGAGAAGACTCCACACATGGACATCAGCAGATGGTCAATACCGAAATCAGATTTTTTATATTCTTTGCAGCCAAAGATAGAGAAGCTCTGTATAGTCAGCAAAACCAAGACTGGGAGCTGACAGTGGCTCAGGTAATAAACTTCTTATTGCCAAATTCAGACTTAAATTGAAGAAAGTAGGGAAAACCACTAGAGCATTCAGATATGACCTAAATCAAATCCCTTAATTATACAGTGGAAGTGACAAATAGATTTAAGGGATTAGATCAGATAGACAGAATGCCTGAGGAACTATGGATAGAGGTTTGTGACATTGTACAGGAGGCAGTGATCAAGACCATCCCCAAGAAAAAGAAATGCAAAAGGGCAAAATATTTGTCTAAGGAACCTTTACAAATAGCTGGGAAAAGAAGAGAAGCTAAAGGCAAAGGAGAAAAGGTAAGATATACCCATTTGAATGCAGAGTTCCAAAAATAGAAGGAGAGATAAGAAAGCCTTCCTCAGCAATCAGTGAAAAGATATAGAGGAAAAAATTAGAATGGGGAAGACTAGAGATCTCCACAAGAAAATAAGCGACACCGAGGGAAAATTTTATGGAAAGATGGGCACAATAAAGGACAGAAACACAATGGACCTAATAGAAGCTGAAGATATTAAGAAGAGGTGGCAAGAAGACACAGAACTATACAAAAAAAAGATCTTCAGGGCCCAGATAACCATGATGGTGTGATCACTCACCTAGAGCCAGACATCCTGGAAGCAAAGTCAAGTGGGCCTTAGGAAGCATCACTATAAACAAAGCTAGTGGAGGTGATGGAATTCCAGTTGAGCTATTTCAAATCCTAAAAGATGATGCTGTGAAAGTGCTACACTCAAAATGCCAGCAAATTGGAAAACTCAGCAGTGGCCACAGGACTGGAAATGAACAGTTTCATTAAATCCCAAAGACAGGCAATGACAAAGAATATTCAAACTACCTCATAATTGCACTCATCTCACAGGCTAGCAAAGTAATGCTCAAAATTCTCCAAGTCAGGCTCCAACAGTGTGTGAACTGTGAATTTCCAGATCTTCTAGCTGGATTTAGAAAAGCCAGAGGAATCAGAGATCAAATTGCCAACATCTATGAGATGATCAAAAAAGTAAGAGAATAATAGAAAAACAACTACTTCTGCTTTTTTGATTAAGCCAAAGCCTTTGACTGTGTAGATCACAAAAAACTGGAAAATTCTTAAAGAGATGGGAATACCAGACCACCTGATCTGCCTCCTGAGAAATCTGTAAGCAGGTCAAGAAGCAACAGTTAGAACTGGACATGGAACAACAGACTGGTTCCAAATTGGGAAAGAATTATGTCAAGCCTGTATATTCTCACCCTGTTTATTTAAGTTATATGCAGAGTACCTCATGCAAAATGCTGGGCTGGATGAAGCACTAGCTGGAATCAAGATTTCCAGGAAATATATAAATAACCTCAGATATGCAGATGACACTACCCTTATGGCAGAAAGCAAAGAACTAAAGGGCCTCTTGATGAAAGTGAAAGAAGAGAGTGAAAAAGCTGGCTTAAAACTAAACATTCAATAAACTAAGGTCATGGCATCCAGTCCCATCACTTCATGGCAAATAATACAGGGAAAAAATGGAAATAGTGGCAGATTTTATTTTCTTGGGCACCAAAATCACTGCAAATGATGACTGCAGCCATGAAACTAAAAGTCACTTTCTCCTTGGAAGAAAAGCTAGGATAAACCTAGACAGTATATAAAATGCAGAGACATTACTTTGCTGACAAATATCCAGCTATGGTTTTTCCAGTGGTCATGTATGGATGTGAGAGTTGGACTATAAAGTAAGCTGAGCACCAAAGAATTGATGCTTTCGGACTGTGGTGTTGGAGAAGATACTTGAAAGAAAGTCCCTTAGACTACAAGGAGATCAAACCAGTTACTCGTAAGGAAATCAGTCTTGACTATTCATTGGAGCTGAAACTCCAATACTTTGGCCACCTGATATGAAGAACTGACTCATTGGAAAAAACCCGGATGCTGGGAAAGATTGAAGGTGGGAGGAGAAGGGGATGACAGAGGATGAGATGGTTGGATGGCATCACCAACTCGATGGATGTGAGTCTGAGGAAGCTCCATGAGTTGGTGATGGACAGGCAAGCCTGGTGTGCTGCTGTCCATGAGGTCACAAAGCATCGGACTTGACTGAGCAACTGAACTGAACTGACTTAACGTAACTGCAAAAACCACATATGTATTCTCCTTAAGAAATAATGGGTCATAGAGGATCCTGCTGTGATGTATGTCAGAGAGTGTTTTGCCTATGTTCTCCTCTAGGAGTTTTATAGTTTCTGGTCTTACGTTTAGATCTTTAATCCATTTTGAGTTTATTTTTGTGTATGGTGTTAGAAAGTGTTCTAGTTTCATTCTTTTACAAGTGGTTGACCAGAGTTCCCAGCACCACTTGTTAAAGAGATTGTCTTTAATCCATTGTATATTCTTGCCTCCTTTGTCAAAGATAAGGTGTCCATATGTGCGTGGATTTATCTCTGGGCTTTCTATTTTGTTCCATTGATCTATATTTCTGTCTTTGTGCCAGTACCATACTGTCTTGATAACTGTGGCTTTGTAGTAGAGCCTGAAGTCAGGTAGGTTGATTCCTCCAGTTCCATTCTTCTTTCTCAAGATCGCTTTGGCTATTCGAGGTTTTTTGTTTTTCCATACAAATTGTGAAATTATTTGTTCTAGCTCTGTGAAGAATGCTGTTGGTAGCTTGATAGGGATTGCATTGAATCTATAGATTGCTTTGGGTAGTATACTCATTTTCACTATATTGATTCTTCCAATCCATGAACATGGTATATTTCTCCATCTGTTAGTGTCCTCTTTGATTTCTTTCACCAGTGTTTTATAGTTTTCTATATATAGGTCTTTAGATTCTTTAGGTAGATATATTCCTAAGTATTTTATTCTTTCCGTTGCAATGGTGAATGGAATTGTTTCCTTAATTTCTCTTTCTGTTTTCTCATTATTAGTGTATAGGAATGCAAGGGATTTCTGTGTGTTGATTTTATATCCTGCAACTTTACTATAGTCATTGATTAGTTCTAGTAATTTTCTGGTGGAGTCTTTAGGGTTTTCTATGTAGAGGATCATGTCATCTGCAAACAGTGAGAGCTTTACTTCTTCTTTTCCAATTTGGATTCCTTTTATTTCTTTTTCTGTTCTGATTGCTGTGGCCAAAACTTCCAAAACTATGTTGAATAGTAATGGTGAAAGTGGGCACCCTTGTCTTGTTCCTGACTTTAGAGGAAATGCTTTCAATTTTTCACCATTGAGGATAATGTTTGCTGTGGGTTTGTCATATATAGCTTTGATTATGTTGAGGTATGTTCCTTCTATTCCTGCTTTCTGGAGAGTTTTTATCATAAATGGATGTTGAATTTTGTCAAAGGCTCTCCCAGAATATTGGAAATAAAAGCAAAAATAAACAAATGGGACCTAATTAACCTTAAAAGCTTCTGCACATCAAAGGAAACTATTAGCAAGGTGAAAAGACAGCCTTCAGAATGGGAGAAGATAATAGCAAATGAAGCAACTGACAAACAACTAATCTCGAGAATATACAAGCAACTCCTACAGCTCAACTCCAGAAAAATAAATGACCCAATCAAAAAATGGGCCAAAGAACTAAATAGACATTTCTCCAAAGAAGACATACAGATGGCTAACAAACACATGAAAAGATGCTCAACATCACTCATTATCAGAGAAATGCAAATCAAAACCACTATGAGGTACCATTTCACACCAGTCAGAATGGCTGCGATCCAAAAGTCTACAAGTAATAAATGCTGGAGAGGGTGTGGAGAAAAGGGAACCCTCTTACACTGTTGGTGGGAATGCAAACTAGTACAGCCACTATGGAGAACAGTGTGGAGATTCCTTAAAAAACTGGAAATAGACATGCCTTATGATCCAGCAATCCCACTGCTGGGCATACACACTGAGAAAACCAGAAGGGAAAGAGACACGAGTACCCCAATGTTCATCGCAGCACTGTTTATAATAGCCAGGACATGGAAGCAACCTAGATGTCCATCAGCAGATGAATGGATAAGAAAGCTGTGGTACATATACACAATGGAGTATTATTCAGCCATTAAAAAGAATACATTTGAATCAGTTCTAATGAGGTGGATGAAACTGGAGCCTATTATACAGAGTGAAGTAAGCCAGAAAGAAAAACACCAATACAGTATACTAACACATATATATGGAATTTAGAAAGATGGTAACAATAACCCTGTGTATGAGACAGCAAAAGAGACACTGATGTAGAGAACAGTCTTATGGACTCTGTGGGAGAGGGAGAGGGTGGGAAGATTTGGGAGAATGGCATTGAAACATGTAAAATATCATGTATGAAATGAGTTGCCAGTCCAGGTTCGATGCATGATACTAGATGCTTGGGGCTGGTGCACTGGGACGACCCAGAGGGATGGAATGGGGAGGGAGGAGGGAAGAGGGTTCAGGATGGGGAACACATGTATACCTGTGGTGGATTCATTTTGATATTTGGCAAATCTAATACAGTTATGTAAAGTTTAAAAATAAAATAAAATTAAAAAAAAAAAAAAAAAAAAAGAAATAATGATTCCCCAAACACTATTTCATATTTTTAAAGTTTCTTCTTGGAAGAAGAAACTTAAAAATCTGAAATGTAATACTGTTCTATATTAATCTGGTAAATAAATGTCCATCTTTCAGAATCTTGTAGTCCCACATGTGGGTATAATCAGTCTACTTGGAATATAGTTAAAAGAAGAGTAATTTTCTTACAAAATCAGGTTTTTGCTTTTTGCTTTTCAATTTTATAAATACCTCTTTCAAATTTTCTATTCAACATATAGTATATGTTTTGTGATAACACTATATTCACTTTACCCAGTGGAATTTGTGTTATAAATATACCAAATTTGGTACCTGATCAGTTTTATACCTTCAAACAAGTTGTGAAGTCTCAATTTCAAGATAATTGAGTCCTCTCTTTTTTGAATATGGAGTAATCACCATATATTTCAGTGTCAAGAATGTCAAACTCAAATACCAATCCAGAGAAGCAATCAAGTCAAATTGTATATTAGCAGTTTTTTCAGCCAACACTGAGAACTTGATCATAAGGATTACTTATACAGAGCAAGATACTAGGGACAGGAAAGGAGTTTGTCTCCTAAAGATCTAGAAAAAAAAGAGTAAAGCCGGGTTACAGAACTAAAAGTCAGAAAGTAACAGACACATACATGCAAAAATTTTAGATGCAAGAGACCAACTGCATTGTTGTTTATTAACTGAGCCCCTAGCCGTACTTCTTGTGGTTTTCTCTTCTATCCATCCTTGATTTGCTGGTTCACACACATCTTTTCTAGTCAGTCTACTTTCTTTCAAGGCTGTGCTTATCACAAATGCCCCCCAATTCTATGCACTTTGTGCAGCACAGGGTGTATACAAAGTCACATAAGTATTACACAAAAAAACTATTTTATAGATTTTTATCTCCAAGCTGTTATTGCTGTTATTATTATAATATGGACTAGCACATTTTTTTGCCAGCTTCTCATAGAGAAATACTGAATTCTGGTTGTTCACATTTCTATAAAATTATTGCACTCCTAAATTAAAAAAAAAAAACAGAAAAAGAAAACTCTCTAGAGAAATGTATTGAGATATATCACATGTTCTATTAGGAACCATCATGCTTAGAACATTTAAAATAATATTTTTTTAAATCACTCATTGAAGTAAAATATGTAGCATATTATCTATATGATTTACAGCAGATAGCATATTAATTGCTGAATATTATAGGAGCATTATTACAGTACTAACTATTGTGAAGTAGGGTACAATTTAATGCCAGAAATATTTTTAAGGCTGTTTACTAAATCTCTGCTATCTATATGTACAAACCAATGAGACAACTTTATAAGAAATGAGTCAGGAGATTTATTGTTTTAATATATTATTAATAAGATGATATTTTTTTAAAATACTGTAGTCTCCAAAAAAGAAATGTGAATTGAAGTTACAACACTGGTTATAAATGGAGAGTGGGGTGGCTATTGCTGTTGTATGGAGTATATCTTAAGACCCTGGGAATATATTTTTCAAATTAATATCACCTAGTCACTTTCTTTTCTCCCCTGCAGATTCTTAGAAAACTTTTCCAGTGAAAAGGAGAGCTGTAGTTGATTAACCTTCCTAGGGAATGATTTGCTCTGCCTTTTGCAAGAGCATGGTGTATTTTCAGATTTTAGGAACTTCCCTTTGCATGGGTGACTTCTGAGAAATGGTCTGTGTAGTGATGGAAGAATGTTCTATAGATTGGATGGAATAATGAGAATAGAAAGAAGTTAATTCTATTTGCATATTCGGTGATTTAGCTAAGAAAACACATTAAGAGAAAGATAAATACTATATTCTAACACATATATATGGAATCTAGAAAAATGTTACTGAAGAATTTATTTACAGGGCAACAATGGAGAAACAGACATAGAGAATAGACTTATGGACATGGGGAGAGGGGAGGAGAGGGTGAGATGTGTGGAAAGAGTAACATGGAAACTTACATTACCATATGTAAAAGAGATAGCCAACAGGAATTTGCTCTATGGCTCAGGAAACTCAAACAGGGACACTGTATCAACCTAGAGGGGTGGGATGGGAAGGCAGATGGGAGGGAGTTTCAAAAAGGAGGGGATATATGTATACCTATGGCTGATTCATTTTGAGGTTTGACAGAAAACAGCACAATTCTGTAAAGCAATTATCCTTCAATAAAAAATAAATTACTTTTAAAAAGGTTCAGATGAATTGGCTCTTTTCCTATAATTATTAATTTTAAATTTGTCTTCTTTACTGTGGTTCATAAATGAAGATATTTTGTATTTAAATCTCTAACTTAGTGAATGGAGAGATTTTTCCAGTTACTTGGGATAAATGTTTATGAAGTGATGAAATCTTAATTTTCTTCAGAAATAAAATGTGGCAGATTTTCTTTACAGACTGTATCATTTAGTCTTTACAGCCCTATAAGCCTTGGAAGACATATTTGCTCTGGGAAGGACATAGGAGTGAGAGGCAATGTATGTTCATGGGAAAGAAAAGATAGCAGGTAAATGAGGGTGTTGACTAGGCAGAAGTAATTGGGATCTGGGGCAGATGCTGATGGTAGCAGCAGATGGAGTGCACTGCCTGTGAAAAAGAATTTGTCTTTGAAAAAACACAATCACTTGTGCTTTTTCAATCAGGAGCAAAGAATGTCAGGATGGAGTAAGTAGGGTTTCAGGCTTGAGACTGAAAGTTGTGTAAGTTTCTTGCTGAGTATCTATTATCTTCGTGACCTGTGAGACTAGGAGGAAAAGAGGGCTAAAAAAACAAGTTTTAAGTAGAGAAAGTGTGTCCAAGTTTTAAGTAGAGAAAGTGCGTCCAAGTTATTTTAGAAAAGCAGGAAAAGAAATAATCAAAGAAATGTGGAAATGTGGTAAAATTCCCCTTACTTGTTGAGCATTCAGTTGAGGTTGCTGATTTATATGTTATTTATTATACTGTTTACATACTAATAGTCTCCCTAAGTCAGAGGGTAAGGAAGAATGGAAATAACTGTGGATAGCCTCTATGGGTACTTCAGAAAAGAAAGGCAGAAGACAGTAAAAGGCATTATAATGACATAAATTTATCAAAGTTATTTACATGTTTTATAAATTTATTAAATCTGTGTGATTTTATTCAATAGGTTTTAATGGTGAAGTAAGAGAATTATGTAAAAGCTAAAGATGTTAGACTCAACTATGAGATGTGTGAGATGAAAAGATCAAGTATACAAATGCGCTTCACTGGTGGCTCAGATGGTAGAGAATCAGCCTGCAATGCAGGAGACCAGGGTTCAATCGCTGGGTCGGGAAGATTCCCTGGAGAAGGAAATGGCAACCCACTCCAGTATTCTTGCCTGGGAAGTCCCATGGACAGAGGAGCCTGGCAGAGTCAGACACAACTAAGTGACTAACACTTTCACTTTCTAAAGGTATTAGACTGAACTCGGAGATGTTTGAGATGAAAAGATCAAGTGTTAAATATACTTTATTGATCACACACACACACACAAACAATAAAACATAAATGTATGGCATTTTTAAATGTATATTTGGACCTCAAATAAACAATATACTTGTATACAGAAATACAATGCTTATTGACATGTTTTGTTTAAAAATGAAAAATAAACCCCAGGTTCTATTAAAAGTATCCTTCAAAGTTTCCTCTAATCCAATTTAACCACAAGAACTAAGCAAATTATATACTTTCTCTAAAATCACCTTCTGGAATGGTGAACAAATAAGTGTTTTACATAGAATGTTTGGGGGGATTTTTGAGCAAAGTTTATGTTTTCAGTCAGGCTTTATCATACTTTGATCAATATTGAATGGGGTATGAATTAATCAGGCAAGATCAGGTTAGGTTATGGTAACAAAGAAGCCTAAACACTGCAGCTAAAAGTTAAAAAAAAAATAATAATAAGTTTCCTTTGTTTTTTTGTCTTTATTTTTCTTCCTTAATTTCTCATGCAAGTCATCTATTTAAGAGTCACTTACGGTCTCTGATGTGTGTCATTGTTATCCTCACAAAGTAGCTGCAAAATATGTCTAAAATATTGCTTCAGGAGGAAAAAATAATATCACAAAACATCCTCTGAATTTTAAATAGTACATCTAGAAATGAGATAAATCATCTCTGTATGAGGAGAAATGTAATTTCAAGAGGATGGGAAACTGTAAACAAAGGATGACTGAAAAGAAAAAGAGCATGCACATTCTTGAAGAAGTCTAATGAGTATTAAATACCTTGTAAAATAAAAGATATTGATGCCTCTTATTGCATAAATGTCAAAACTCTGAGTAAACGTTACTTTTTATGTGTGTCTTCCTGGTGCACTGGGATGACCCAGAGGGATGGAATGGGGAGGGAGGAGGGAGGAGGGTTCAGGATGGGGAACACATGTATACCTGTGGTGGATTCATTTTGATATTTGGCAAAACTAATACAGTTATGTAAAGTTTAATAATAAAATAAAATTTAAAAAAATTTTTAAAAAATCTAAAAAAAAAAAAGAAAAATAATTTGCTTTCCCAATTTCTCATATCAATGGAACATCAAAGTTGAATTTGGAATTCAGAGCTTCCATTTAGCAGTGGGTTGAGGGAAAAAAATTATCTTCTCAAAGTTAAAAATGGAGAGAGATTCCTTGTAGAGTTAACGGAATGCAAATGGTACTATAAATTTGATGCCAGCTCTATTGAAAATAAATTCCACATTTATGTGCTTCTGTAATTAGTTCCAATCAGCCTGCTATAAATATGTAACGATTTTACCCATCTATCACTTGCATCTCCAGTTTAAAGCTCTTCAGTTGAAAAGACTAACACACATCCTGAGCAGGTTTTACTTCACTGGAGATTTGACTAAGACTGAAATAAAAGCTACAGACAACTCCCTATTTTCTTGAGTTTTAAAGTCTTATTTTTCTCCTTACTAAATATAGTAATCATTTTCTCTAAAATCACAAAAAACTAAGAGAAGTAGTGTTCAATTAAATTTGAAAATGAAAAGATTTTGGTTGTCATGGAGGCTTGAGAGATAGGGATAACTAAGTAAGTGTTAGTTGCTCAGTCGTGCCCGTCTCTTTGCAACCCCATGGACTGCAGCCCACCAGGCTCCTCTGTCCATGAGATTTTCCAGGCAAGGATACTGGAGTGGGTTTCCATTTCCTTCTCCAGGGGATCTTCCCAACTCAGGGATCGAACCCAGGTCTCCCACATTGCGGGCAGATTCTTTACCAGCTGAGTCACAAGGGAAGCCGAGAGATAGGGATAAATCCCCTTAATTAGTCATCTGAAGGTTTACCAAAAGACAATGAGAGTGAAACAGGAAGAGAAAGTTTGGTTATATTAAATACCTAGCTGAAAGTGTTGTTTCCCAGAATGCTTTGCCTTTCTTTTACAGCATAGTTCTACCATTCAAGTCAATAGTTCTCAACGTTTTTGTAACCGTAAGACATATAAGAAGTCTAACGCACCTCCAGCAGCAACAGTATTGCACTTCTGCAGTGATCCTCTTAGAATTTTAGAGCTGGGATAGGTCACGACACAGAAGGGATTCTTTGCATTTCAAAATTTCCTCAGGAAAGTGATACTTAAAAAAATGCAGATGAAAATTCTCCCCTCAGGGGATTCTGATAATGCTCAGATTTAATTCACTTATTTTGGTTGAGAGTAAATGAAAACTCCAATATTCTTGCCTGGGAAATTCCATGAACAGAGGAGCCTGGTGGGCTACAGTCCCTGGGGTCGCAAAGTGTCAGACAAGGCTGAGCAACTGAGAGAGAAATTAAATTTATCCCAACACTAATCTTCTTCCTACATAAAGTAGAAAGTCAAGAATGGAGATTTCAGTAATTCACATTCTTGGAAGTTGTCAGAATGTCATGTTAAATAATTTACTAATAGTTTCAATCTGTGTCATAAGCAAAAACTGTAAATAAATAATCCCCAACAATAGCAACCAAAAACAACTAGGAACGGAAAGTAATTATTCCAGTAGGCTTGGACTAGGCAAGCATAAATATAATCTAACGGGATATATGTGCAGGTTGTGAATTTATTTCAATTTAGGTAAAGGGATTTTGACCTTAAAACCAGTTTAAATTTAGTGTAATTTTGTGTGTGAGGACCTCATTTTTGTAGTTACTAGAGACATCTAAATATACTGTATTATTTATAATATTTCTTAATATTGCAATATAAAATAAATTAGTGTTCTCTAAGATGTTCACTTTCATCAAGAGGCTCTTTAGTTCTTCTTCACTTTCTGCCATAAGGGTGGTGTCATCTGCATATCTGAGGTTATTGTTATTTCTCCCGGCAATCTTGATTCCAGCTTGTGCTTCCTCCAGCCCAGCGTTTCTCATGATGTACTCCACATATAAGTTAAATAAGCAGGGTGACAGTATACAACCTTGAGGTGCTCCTTTTCCTATTTGGAACCAGTCTGTTGTTCCATGTCCAGTCACAAAGAGTCGGACACGACTGAGCGACTGAACTGAACTGAACTGAACTGAAGATGTTCACTAACCATTCATTCTTTCATTTAAGCTATTTATTTAGTACCTGCCATGGTCAATCTTTGGTAATTTTTTAAAAATGAAATTTTACCACTTGACAGTTTACAACCTGGTGGCAGAAAACAAATATCCATCCAAGTAATTAAAAATTACAAAATACAGATGATTGTTATAAAAATAAAACTATAAATTGTGACTTTCAATATTTTATCTTTGTCTTTAATTTTTGTCAGTTTGATTACTATGTGTCTTGGTGTGTTTCTCCTTGGGTTTATCCTGCCTGGGACTGTGTGTGTTTTCAGACTTGGTTGACTATTTTCTTTCCCATGTTAGGGAAATTTTCAACTATTATCTCTTAAAGTATATCCTCAGGTCCTTTCTTTCTGTCTTCTTCTAGGATTCCTATAATGCAAATATTGGTGTATTTAATGTTGTCCCATAGGTCTCTTAGATTGTCTTCATTTTATAAATTACTGCTTTAAAAGCATGTAAAGCACACCTCACTAGTTTGGAAGATGAGGGGAGGTTTAGTACGAAAATGAATTTTTGCTGTAATATAAAGAATTTTTAGAAACAAAGTTAAGGAGATTAAGTTCAATGTTAGGGGAAGCAAAATTCTGCAGAGAGAATTTCTAAGGAAAGAAAAATATACATGAAAGACCTTAATGCAGATGAAGGACGTGGAATATGAGGAATCTGCACCAAGCCTGTGCAAGATCTGAGCTTGAAAAGCTTGAGGAAGAAAAATGACAAGTAAAAGTAGGATGTTTTACAAGGGCTAGAAATACTGTACTCATAGACAAAGTTGAAATGTGTGTTTTGGACATATGAATACTGAGAAGTAAAGCAAGTTTTATAAATTTGATGATATTAAATTTGCATTAAAAATCAACTTTGCAGTGTAAACCAATCAGATGTGTGAGAGTAAGCTTTGTCATTTTTAAAATACAACTTTTCCATCACCATGCAATAATCAGTATGACACCATTATAGAAATCATTTTTTAATAAAAATCACTTCAAAATAACACCCTTATAGAATAGTTATATATATATATATATATATTTAAATCACTGAGGAGGTCTTCCATCTGAACATATACATATACTATACATCAGAAATGAGAAGATTAGTAAATTGAAATCATTGCTATTTTGACTTAAAGTGAATAACTTAAAAGTGAAAATTAGCCAAAACTTGCACAGAAAGAGACATTACAAAGTTTTTAATTTTTATTTGAAATGCTATTTTGGAGTAATTTTTTACTTACCGAGGTACTGTAAATCTCATAAGAGATGATTGACAAAAACCACTACATATTAATATGTTGCATAATATTAGAATATATTATTTGCAATAAAGATTTACCTATTTATACAAAAACAAGTGTTTTATATTCAAACAGTCAAATTTAGTTGGTTAAATAATTATAAAATTTACCAAGGGGTACAAATCTATAGATGCTATCTTTATATTGGTTTGGGCTTCCCAGGTGCCTCAGTGATTAAAGCATCTGCCTGCAATGCAGAAAACACAGGTTCAATCTCTGGGTCAGAAAGATCTCCTGGAGAAGAAAATGGCAATCCACTCATTCTTGCCTAGGAAATCCCATGGACAGAGGAGCCTGGTGAGTTCATGAGATCGCGAAGAATCTAACTCGACTTAGGAACTGAACACAGGCATGCATTATTTGTTTATTATTAATACAGAGATCAACATGTAAAAACAATCTAATTCCACTCTAATTTGGCAACAGTCACATTAGTTCAAACAACATAAGGACATGTAATTTTAAATTATTTTTAAAATATTAATAAAATGTGTGAAAGTCCTGTGCAGCTTTACTCTCACTTTAAAGAAAAAGTTAATTATGATAAGTAAATGATTATGTTCAAAATCACATTTTCACTTTTTGGTTAGTGTAAAAATAAATAAATGTAAACAAAATAATAATAATTAAAAAAAAAAAGAAGGAAATAATGAAGACTCAGGAACTGTCCTCAAAAACCTCTGTTCACATATTCTAGAAAACCAAGAATGACTTCTAGGTGAGAGCATAATTGTCCATTTTAAGATTTCTTATAAAATGAGCCTTCTCACACTTGGCAGTCTCTAGTAATACATTAAGTTATGACAGGTATTAATTAACAATAGGTGCCCTTCTCTTGACATCGTGAGCCTCAAAAATACTTTATCGCTTGCTAGATTAGAGACTGTGAGAAATGAGTAAAACCAAGAATAGGAATTAATTAAAGATTTCATTAACCTCAGAGACAATATATGATTTGTTTTCAAGCTTAATTTCATGACAGCCATGACATGGTCCAGCTCAAATCAGGTGACTTAATCTAGTGTCCATTAGGTGAAGGATCTAGTATTAACATCCAGAAAGCAAATAAACAGAAATACAAACATTACAGCCCTTGATGTCATATGATTGCATACAATAGGCACTTAAAATTTTATGTTAATAACCATGATTAGAAATTCTTTTTGATTACTTCTATCACCACTATCTAAGGCATTCAAGTAAGTGTATATTGTATTGTTAAAATTTCTAAAACAACTTACTGTTATTCACAATTAATATTCAATTCTTTTTTTCAATAATATAGCACATATAGTTAACATACAAAATATGGGACAATGAAATGGAGGTACAATTCTCTAGTTCTGTCATGGTGGTATAACATTTACACTGTAGTCTCATAGCTTTCTTTTCATCATGAATGTTACCTTTTAAGTGTAGGAATGGACTTTATTTTTCTATTAGTCAAAATATCATAATGAAAGCAATTTCACTGATAATTTAGCTATCAGTGAACTAAAGTTTAGTTTAACTGAACTAAAGAATTTAACCATAAAATATTGTAGAAGGAAAATGTATTTGAAATTCTGATCTTTTCTTCATTTTTTTTTTTTTTTGGTTATTTTGACTATCATCTAATGTAAAATTCTCCAATTGGAGGCTCAGTAATTTAATATACCTTCTTCATCTTGCACTGTTCCTCTGAAATCAGAAGCAAAATTGTTTTCTATTTAAAAGAGCTCTTAGGAGGAGGAGCCAAGATGGCGGAGGAGTAGGACGGGGAGAACACTTTCTCCCCCACAAATTCATCAAAAGAGCATTTAAACGTCGAGTAAATTCCACAAAACAACTCTGAATGCTGGCAGAGGACATCAGGCACCCAGAAAAGCAGCCCAACTCTTCGAAAGGAGGTAGGAAAAAATATAAAAGACAAAAAAAAGAGACAAAAGAGGGAGGGACGGAGTTCCGTCCCGGGAAGGGAGTCTTAAAAAGAGAGAAGTTTCCAAACACCAGGAAACCCTCTCACTGCCGAATCTGTGCCGAGCTTTGGAAGCACAGAGGGCAACATAAAAGGGAGGGGAAAAAAAAAATAAACAATTAAAAATCGCGGATTGTGAGCCCTACGGGAACTCCCCCAGCGGAGAAGCAGCACAGACGCCTGCACACGGCATTAGCAAGCGGGGGCTGGGCAGGGAAGTGCGGCGCGGGCTGTGTCCCTTAGAGTAAGAATCGGGCCGAATGTCCTGAGCGCGATCTGAGCGAAATAATTTGGGCTAGCAAACCAGACTGTGGGATATCTACCACGCGAAAAGCCAGCCCTAACCTAAGACACCGCCAGGCCCGCGCACAGAACAAAGGACTGAACAGAGATAGCCGGCTGCAGACCTTACCCCTTCGGTGACAAGCAGCCAGAGCCGGAAGGGGGCAAGCGCAGCCCCAGAGAGACACTATCTATAAAACTGTAAGCAGGCTTCTTTGCTAACTAAAACTTCTTGGGGGTCTGGACGGTCAACATCTGCCTGAGAAGGTGCGCCGGTTTTACACCCAGATAACCAAGTGGCGGGGAGGCGATAAGTCGCAGCATTGGCGCCCGCCAAACACCTCATCACCTGAGCTGCTCGAATCTGGGAAGAACACAAAACGCAGGCCCAACCTAGTCTGCGCCTCTGAGGACTACCCCAGTGCCTGAACCTGAGCGGCTTGGACCTGGGAGCTCAGCCCAGGGCCGGCCTCTGATTGTTCCAGGCGGAACAACCTAGAGCCCGAGCAGTGTGGGCAGGGAGGCTACACGCGCCCTGAGCAGGGGCAGACCCAGTGTGGCTGAGGCACTGCGAGCGCACGCCAGTGTTATCTGTTTGCAGTATCCCTCCCTCCCTCCCCACAGCGCGGCTGAACAAGTGAGCCTAAATTAAAAAAAAAAAAAAAAAATAGTGTCCTCAACCATCCCCTTTGTGTCAGGGCGGGAACCAGACACTGAAGAGACCAGCAAACAGAAGAAGCTATAACAGAGGGAAATGCCTTGGAAGCTACAGGCCATAGATTAAAACCCTGTGGTTACTACGGATTACATAGGAAGGGGCCTATAGATCTTGAGAAATATAAGTCGGACTAAGGAACTGCCAAAAATGAACTGAACCCACGATACTCACAACAAAACCAGAGAAAGACTTAGATATATTTTTACTATTTTTACGATCAATCTTTCTTTCTTTTTTTTTTAATTAAAAAAAAAATTTTTTTTAAGTCCTCTATTGTCCTTTAATTTTCACTTTTATAACTATTACTTTGCAAAAAAAAAAAAAAAAAAAGACCCTATTTTTTTTTCTTCTTCAGCAAACTTCATATATATATTTTATAATTTTTTGACCGTGGTTTTTTTGTTTTTTCTTTTTTCTTTTTCTTCTTTTCTTTAACATTGTATTTATGAAATTCCAAACTCTACTCTAGATTTTTAATTTTAGCCTTTTGATATATGTTATCAATTTTGTACCTATAGTTTTTTTCATAATTTCTGTGACTTTTTTTTTCCTCTGTTTCTTTCTCTTCTTCTTTTATATAACATCGTATATCTGCAATTCCAAACTCTACTCAAGATTTTTAATTTATGCTTTTTGGTATTTGATATCAATTTTGTACCTGTATTTTCTTTATAATTTTTGCGACATTGTTTTTGTTGGTTTGTTTGTTTTCTCTCTTTATTTTTCTTCTTCTTCTTTTTTTTTTTTTTTTTAACGTTGTATTTTTGAAATTCCAAACTCTACTCTAGATTTTTAATTTTTGCTTTTTGGTATTAGTTATCAATTTTGTACCTGGAGTTTCTTTATTACTTTCACGACCTTGTTTGTTTTCTTTGTTCGTTTTTTCTCTCTTTCTTTTCCTCCTCCTTTTCATTAACATCACATTTTTGAAATTCCAAACTCTACTCTAGATTTCTAATTTTTGTTTTTATGTATTTGTTACCAATTTTGTACCTTTAAGAACCCAATCTTCAGGACCCATTTTTCACTAGTGTACGAGATTACTGGCTTGACTGCTCTCTCTCCCTTTGGACTCTCCATTTTCTCCACCAGGTCACCTGTATCTCCTCCCTAACCCCTCTCTACTCTACCCAACTCTGTGAATTTCTGTGTGTTCCAGACGGTGGAGAACACTTAAGGAACTGATTACTGGCTGGATCTGTCTCCCTCCTTTTCATTTCCCCCTTTTATCCTTCTGGCCACCTCTGTCTCCTGCCTCCTTCTTCTCTTCCCTGTATAACTCCGTGAACATCTCTGAGCGGTCCAGTTGTGGAGTGCACATAAGGAAGTGACTACTGGCTAGCCCACTCTCTCCACTATTGATTCCACCTCATCTCATTTGGGTCACCTCTAACTCCCTCCTCCCTCTTCTCTTCTCCATATAACGCTGTGAACCTCTCTGAGTGACCCTCACAGTAGAGAAACTTTTCATCTTTAACGTAGATGTTTTATCAGTGGTGCTGTATAGAAGGAGAAGTTTTGAAACTACTGTAAAATTAAGGCCGATAACTGGAAGTAGGAGGCTTAAGTCCAAACCCTGATTCCAGGGAACTCCTGACTCCAAGGAACATTAATTGACAGGAGCTCATCAAACGCCTCCATACCGACACTGAAACCAAGCACCACACAAGGGCCAACAAGTTCCAGGGCAAGACATACCAAGCAAATTCTCCAGCAACAAAGGAACACAGCCCTGAGCTTCAAGATACAGGCTGCCCAAAGTCACCCCAAAACCATAGACATCTCATAACTCATTACTGGACATTTCATTACACTCCAGAGAGAAGAAATACAGCTCCATCCACCAGAACATCGACACAAGCTTCCCTAACCAGGAAACGTTGACAAGCCACCTGTACAAACCCACACACAGCGAGGAAACGCCACAATAAAGAGAACTCCACAAACTGCCAGAATACAGAAAGGACACCCCAAACTCAGCAATTTAAACAAGATGAAGAGACAGAGGAATAGCCAGCAGATAAAGGAACAGGATAAATGCCCACCAAACCAAACAAAAGAGGAAGAGATAGGGAATCTACCTGATAAAGAATTCCGAATAATGATAGTGAAATTGATCCAAAATCTTGAAATTAAAATGGAATCACAGATAAATAGCCTGGAGGCAAGGATTGAGAAGATGCAAGAAAGGTTTAACAAGGACTTAGAAGAAATAAAAAAGAGTCAATATATAATGAATAATGCAATAAGTGATATTAAAAACACTCTGGAGGCAACAAATAGTAGAATAACAGAGGCAGAAGATAGGATTAGTGAATTAGAAGATAGAATGGTAGAAATAAATGAATCAGAGAGGATAAAAGAAAAACGAATTAAAAGAAATGAGGACAATATCAGAGACCTCCAGGACAATATTAAACGCTACAACATTCGAATCATAGGGATCCCAGAAGAAGAAGACAAAAAGAAAGACCATGAGAAAATACTTGAAGAGATAATAGTTGAAAACTTCCCTAAAATGGGGAAGGAAATAATCACCCAAGTCCAAGAAACCCAGAGAGTCCCAAACAGGATAAACCCAAGGTGAAACACCCCAAGACACATAGTAATCAAATTAACAAAGATCAAACACAAAGAACAAATATTAAAAGCAGCAAGGGAAAAACAACAAATAACACACAAGGGAATACCCATAAGGATAACAGCTGATCTTTCAATAGAAACTCTTCAAGCCAGGAGGGAATGGCAAGACATACTTAAAATGATGAAAGAAAATAACCTACAGCCCAGATTATTGTACCCAGCAAGGATCTCATTCAAGTATGAAGGAGAAATCAAAAGCTTTTCAGACAAGCAAAAGCTGAGAGAATTCTGCACCACCAAACCAGCTCTCCAACAAATACTAAAGGATATTCTCTAGACAGGAAACACAAAAATTGTGTATAAATTCGAACCCAAAACAATAAAGTAAATGGCAACGGGGTCATACTTATCAGTAATTACCTTAAACGTAAATGGGTTGAATGCCCCAACCAAAAGACAAAGACTGGCTGAATGGATACAAAAACAAGACCCCTGCATATGTTGTCTACAAGAGACCCACCTCAAAACAGGGGACACATACAGACTGAAAGTGAAGGGCTGGAAAAAGATTTTCCATGCAAATAGGGACCAAAAGAAAGCAGGAGTAGCAATACTCATATCAGATAAAATAGACTTTAAAACAAAGACTGTGAAAAGAGACAAAGATGGTCACTACATAATGATCAAAGGATCAATCCAAGAAGAAGATATAACAATTATAAATATATATGCACCCAACACGGGAGCACCGCAGTATGTAAGACAAATGCTAACAAGTATGAAAGAAGAAATTAACAATAACACAATAATAGTGGGAGACTTTAATACCCCACTCACACCTATGGATAGATCAACTAAACAGAAAATTAACAAGGAAACACAAACTTTAAACGATACAATAGACCAGTTAGACCTAATTGATATCTATAGGACATTTCATTCCAAAACAATGAATTTCACCTTCTTCTCAAGCGCACATGGAACCTTCTCCAGGATAGATCACATCCTGGGCCATAAAGCTAGCCTTGGTAAATTCAAAAAAATAGAAATCATTCCAAGCATCTTTTCTGACCACAATGCAGTAAGATTAGATCTCAATTACAGGAGAAAAACTATTAAAAAATCCAACATATGGAGGCTGAACAACATGCTGCTGAATAACCAACAAATCACAGAAGAAATCAAAAAAGAAATCAAAATTTGCATAGAAACGAATGAAAATGAAAACACAACAACCCAAAACCTGTGGGACACGGTAAAAGCAGTCCTAAGGGGAAAGTTCATAGCAATACAGGCACACCTCAAGAAACAAGAAAAAAGTCAAATAAATAACCTAACTCTACACCTAAAGCAACTAGAAAAGGAAGAAATGAAGACCCCCAGGGTTAGTAGAAGGAAAGAAATCTTAAAAATTAGAGCAGAAATAAATGCAAAAGAAACAAAAGAGACCATAGCAAAAATCAACAAAACCAAAAGCTGGTTCTTTGAAAGGATAAATAAAATTGACAAAGCATTAGCCAGACTCATCAAGAAACAAAGGGAGAAAAATCAAATCAATAAAATTAGAAATGAAAATGGAGAGATCACAACAGACAACACAGAAATACAAAGGATCATAAGAGAGTACTATCAACAATTATATGCCAATAAAATGGACAACGAGGAAGAAATGGACAAATTCTTAGAAAAGTACAACTTTCCAAAACTCGATCAGGAAGAAATAGAAAAGCTTAACAGAGCCATCACAAGCACGGAGATTGAAACTGTAATAAAAAATCTTCCAGCAAACAAAAGCCCAGGTCCAGACGGCTTCACAGCTGAATTCTACCAAAAATTTAGAGAAGAGCTAACACCTATCCTGCTCAAACTCTTCCAGAAAATTGCAGAGGATGGTAAACTTCCAAACTCATTCTATGAGGCCACCATCACCCTAATACCAAAACCTGACAAAGATCCCACAAAAAAAGAAAACTACAGGCCAATATCACTGATGAACATAGATGCAAAAATCCTTAACAAAATTCTAGCAATCAGAATCCAACAACACATTAAAAAGATCATACACCATGACCAAGTGGGCTTTATCCCAGGGATGCAAGGATTCTTCAATATCCGCAAATCAATCAATGTAATACACCACATTAACAAATTGAAAAATAAAAACCATATGATTATCTCAATAGATGCAGAGAAAGCCTTTGACAAAATTCAACATCCATTTATGATCAAAACTCTCCAGAAAGCAGGAATAGAAGGAATATACCTCAACATAATCAAAGCTATATATGACAAACCCACAGCAAACATTATCCTCAATGGTGAAAAATTGAAAGCATTTCCTCTAAAGTCAGGAACAAGACAAGGGTGCCCACTTTCACCATTACTATTCAACATAGTTTTGGAAGTTTTGGCCACAGCAATCAGAGCAGAAAAAGAAATAAAAGGAATCCAAATTGGAAAAGAAGAAGTAAAGCTCTCACTGTTTGCAGATGACATGATCCTCTACATAGAAAACCCTAAAGACTCCACCAGAAAATTACTAGAACTAATCAATGACTATAGTAAAGTTGCAGGATATAAAATCAACACACAGAAATCCCTTGCATTCCTATACACTAATAATGAGAAAACAGAAAGAGAAATTAAGGAAACAATTCCATTCACCATTGCAACGGAAAGAATAAAATACTTAGGAATATATCTACCTAAAGAATCTAAAGACCTATATATAGAAAACTATAAAACACTGGTGAAAGAAATCAAAGAGGACACTAACAGATGGAGAAATATACCATGTTCATGGATTGGAAGAATCAATATAGTGAAAATGAGTATACTACCCAAAGCAATCTATAGATTCAATGCAATCCCTATCAAGCTACCAACAGCATTCTTCACAGAGCTAGAACAAATAATTTCACAATTTGTATGGAAAAACAAAAAACCTCGAATAGCCAAAGCGATCTTGAGAAAGAAGAATGGAACTGGAGGAATCAACCTACCTGACTTCAGGCTCTACTACAAAGCCACAGTTATCAAGACGGTATGGTACTGGCACAAAGACAGAAATATAGATCAATGGAACAAAATAGAAAGCCCAGAGATAAATCCACGCACATATGGACACCTTATCTTCGACAAAGGAGGCAAGAATATACAATGGATTAAAGACAATCTCTTTAACAAGTGGTGCTGGGAAATCTGGTCAACCACTTGTAAAAGAATGAAACTAGAACACTTTCTAACACCATACACAAAAATAAACTCAAAATGGATTAAAGATCTAAACGTAAGACCAGAAACTATAAAACTCCTAGAGGAGAACATAGGCAAAACACTCTCTGACATACATCACAGCAGGATCCTCTATGACCCACCTCCCAGAATATTGGAAATAAAAGCAAAAATAAACAAATGGGACCTAATTAACCTTAAAAGCTTCTGCACATCAAAGGAAACTATTAGCAAGGTGAAAAGACAGCCTTCAGAATGGGAGAAGATAATAGCAAATGAAGCAACTGACAAACAACTAATCTCGAGAATATACAAGCAACTCCTACAGCTCAACTCCAGAAAAATAAATGACCCAATCAAAAAATGGGCCAAAGAACTAAATAGACATTTCTCCAAAGAAGACATACAGATGGCTAACAAACACATGAAAAGATGCTCAACATCACTCATTATCAGAGAAATGCAAATCAAAACCACTATGAGGTACCATTTCACACCAGTCAGAATGGCTGCGATCCAAAAGTCTACAAGTAATAAATGCTGGAGAGGGTGTGGAGAAAAGGGAACCCTCTTACACTGTTGGTGGGAATGCAAACTAGTACAGCCACTATGGAGAACAGTGTGGAGATTCCTTAAAAAACTGGAAATAGACATGCCTTATGATCCAGCAATCCCACTGCTGGGCATACACACTGAGAAAACCAGAAGGGAAAGAGACACGTGTACCCCAATGTTCATCGCAGCACTGTTTATAATAGCCAGCACATGGAAGCAACCTAGATGTCCATCAGCAGATGAATGGATAAGAAAGCAGTGGTACATATACACAATGGAGTATTATTCAGCCATTAAAAAGAATACATTTGAATCAGTTCTAATGAGGTGGATGAAACTGGAGCCTATTATACAGAGTGAAGTAAGCCAGAAAGAAAAACACCAATACAGTATACTAACGCATATATATGGAATTTAGAAAGATGGTAACAATAACCCTGTGTACGAGACAGCAAAAGAGACACTGATGTAGAGAACAGTCTTATGGACTCTGTGGGAGAGGGAGAGGGTGGGAAGATTTGGGAGAATGGCATTGAAACATGTAAAATATCATGTATGAAATGAGTTGCCAGTCCAGGTTCGATGCACGATACTGGATGCTTGGGGCTGGTGCACTGGGATGACCCAGAGGGATGGAATGGGGAGGGAGGAGGGAGGGGGGTTCAGGATGGGGAACACATGTATACCTGTGGCAGATTCATTTTGATATTTGGAAATCTAATACAGTTATGTAAAGTTTAAAAATAAAATAAAATTTAAAAAAAAAAAAAAAGAGCTCTTAAAAAAAACATGTAAAAATTATCACCCTAAGGGCCTGTATCATTTTTGGCCAAAGAAATCCTTAGAACAATAAAAACGAAAGTGTACTCCAATTGCACACACAGCAGTTAAGGACATATCTTTACAAACTCAACTGACGTACACCTGTTCTCAAATAAACCCCAGAAAGTGCTTATGATCCTGAAGGCTTGATTTTTGTCAAGGAAAGGGACGTTTTATAAGGAGTGTGTCTCTAATTTGTAACAAATAAGATTATATCATGTTTTACGGAACTATGCCTGTTCTCTGTGAGTGACATAGGCTATAGACACTTTTGATAGCTATGTTTTAAATGAAAATTTCACTGGAAGTCAGCAGTGATTTCTCATCTCATCTATGCTGCTGCTTAGTTGAAGAGATCACTGAACTGACCAATTTTCCTAAGTTCATCATAATCATTTGTGTAATTCTCATTTACAGTTAAATCTCTAAGGTTCTTCATAGTCTAACATTCCATTACTTTACCATTAATATTCCCCAAAGTAGAACCACTCCAGATCTTTTACTCAGAGATACATAAGGTGCTTTGTATGGATTTATTGAATGGTAATTTTACACAGTAAACTATTTGAGGATTTACCTGTGCAAGACTATGGCCATATGCATCAAAATAAAGAACACTTTATAAAACACTCTTTGTAAAATAGCTTAAATGAACCTCAAAAGTTAATTGAGCCTTAAAATATAATATGAGATGCAATTAGAGGTCTTTTTACCCCAAATTTAATTGATTTGGAAATTGCTGTGTTCCTGCCTGGAGAATTCTAGGCACGGGGGAGCCTGGTGGGCTGCCGTCTATGGGGTCGCACAGAGTCGGACACGACTGAAGTGACTTAGCAGCAGCAGCTGTCTTATTTGACTTTTGTAAATTTGTAAATATAAAAAGTTCATCAATGGTACTAAAATTTTAGTCTTCTTATATGTCAAACAGCATTCATCATTGGTATAACACTTTATATTTTCAATTTTTTTCACATACATTATTTACCTTCTTATTTTCTTAGGCTTGAGAGCTACAGAATATTGAAACCATCCACTTGGGTATCAGTGGGAACCAGAAGTCTAACATACAAGTTGAGGAGTTAATGAGGCATGAAAAGATAACATATAAATAGAGATAAACAAAGAAAAGGTGAAGGAGAAAGATTTAAAAAAAGAAAAAAGGGAAGGAGGAAGCAAGAGGAAGAAACATGTGGGAAGTGATAGATTAATATGGACCAATAATTTAGAGCTTGTAATATGGCATCTACCCACAGGTGCCTTGAAACAGGAAAAACTCTGTTGAAGGATTCAGCATCAGTGATTATTGAAATGTAGCATAAAATTTTAAAAATATCCATGCTCGAACTCAATTCCCAGCTCATTCTGTATTATATAAATTCACACTATGACTCTTGAAAATAAACTCATGTAAGTGAACTGTTTTGATGTACGTTCTTCATTCAACAATATTTCAAATACCAATTGTATGCTGCACTCTATGCTAGATGTGTAAAGTGCTCTTAAGTGCCATCTTCAACAGAGTGGTTTTTAAATTTTAACTTGCATAACAATCACCAAGGATCTTGCTAAACTGTCAATGCTTGAGCCATGGGAAAAAGAACCGGATACATTCATTGTAGAATGCACTCCAAGCATTGGCTTTTTTGACTATGAACCCAGGTTAGGTCTGCTATATGAAAACCATTAGTTTAGAGTCAGAGACTGATGCTAAATAAGTAAATATTTAATAATATGTAATAGTATCAGTTTGTTCTGTGCAAGCTTAGTACAGGATAGTTTCTGAGGAAAATAAATGAAAAAGTGTAAGCCAGTCTGTGATAAAGATTAAATAACACTTTGAATCCTGGAAGATGTGTAACACTTACACTTAGCCATATGAAAATGTTAGGGGGAGGAAAAGACTTTCAGGAAGGGGAAACACCAGATATGAAGATCTCATTGATCAGAAGTTTAACACCTTTGTGTGTCAGAGGAAGTATCAGTATGATTAAAACCCAGAAGGGGATGGTTGAGGACAGAACAATAAAAGGTCTTTATCTTGAGTCCCTCATGTATTCCTGGTCTCATGAAGAAATATTCCAACCACTCAAGATCCAAAAATTTAAAAGATGATGCCTCGCATACATGGGCCCATCAGTTGAAGTCTTTCCTGGCAGTTCCCTGCCTCTGCTTCACCAGCCTTTAATTATTTTCAATACAATCACTGTGGTTGGATAGAATATCAAACTGGAGTTACATGCAAACATAAGGAAGACGTTGTGGGTAACGTTAAGGACTTTTAACTGCTTTCTGAGAATTATTTGGAATCTGCTGATGGATTTTAAGCAAGTGAATGCCAAAATTAGAAATATATCAGTATCAAACCATCTGTGGATACAGGTGAGAAGGAACAGAGGCAGAACTCTTCTTGCTTTTCCTTTAGAGTAGGACAAAGAAAATGTGCAGAGGTCTAATACACTGTGAATGTTGAATATTAATTCTCAGAGCATGAAAATCAAATTTAGAGTTCTCATCTGGTCACACAATATTGAAATAGTGTCTAGACTTGCTGATTGGCATCTGAGTGCCTGTTTCTCATTAAAGTATAATACTCTAGCTAAACATGAGAGTAGTTGAGTCTTCAAATGAGATTTTCTATTCAGAGCCAGTATAATTTAGTTCTGCTCTCACTGAAGTCTATTATCACTTTGTCAAATTATACTACTGTATAACATAAAATCTAGTTAGAGAGACTGGAAATCTAGATTTGGCAGCGTTTAACACATTTTTATCTTGCTCAAAAAAAATATCTTTTACCACCATAAGCTCAAGCTTTTCACTCTATCACAGCTAGGCAGGCAGTTGAATACACAATTACTTCATAGTTCGGGTCATAAACTTTGCACCATAATGCAATGAGGTAATATGTATTATGATTTTTCTCTGAGTTCCTCTTTTCTAAATGGTGTTCTCATTTCTGTTTTAATATTAAAATGTTTTTAGTCCTTCCATAAAAATGTGTAATGTGACTATTTGCTTACATTCTCTGCCCAGTGAATAATGAAGTCTCCTAAATATTAAAGTGTTCTCATAATTAGTAGTGTCTGCTGTATCCATTTAATGTTGGGTGTGCTTCAGTTTCTTTTGATGCTTCTGGTAATTTACTCAAACAAACTGCATACTGTAAATGAAGTCAGTCATTATATGCTTAACACTATAAACTAATGAATATACATTTAGAAGCTTTTTTTAATCTCCAGCGGCTTACATTATATTTTATTCATTGAAAATTATAGATGTTTAAATTACTACTGGATTGATTAACTTAATTTGATAACACAGTTCATCAGTGGGATGTGACGTTAAAGCAATTTCTTCCTTGTTTTTGGTTTTTATCTATCCTTTTTAAATGTGTTCATTGTTGACCTGACTTCCAGAAAATTAATTCTTTACACATTTTATTTGATCTCTCAGCATAACAGAAACACAAACATCTAGCCATAAATCGCACTTGCAGTTAGAGCTCAATGATAAATAGGTTCCTGTTCTTTGCTACTTCCAGTGATGAAATGCTATTAGCTCTGAACTCTTACTTTACTACTCCAGGCTCGATGAATAACTTTAATTGTTTTATAACCCTACCAACTCATTCTGTCTGATTCATGTTATAAAACAGTTATGCTCCATTTAGAAGCATTCTCAGTAGGCTTCATTTTTCCCTTAAAACAAAGAGTTTGACTTTGTTAATCTCTGTTTTTGTCTCACAATGCAGCAGAAGCTTTGAATTATATACTAAATATTCACAATTCTCATGGTCTCTGAATTAGCTGAGAAAGGAAACATTTAAACTACATTTAAATTTAGATTTACCCCAAAAGTGTTGCAAAGAAAATATTCAGCTATTTTTGAAACATACTTCTGTTACTTGAATTTCATTAAGTTAAAATATTTTAGCAAATATTAAACAAAAATGATATTTGATACTCAAACCTCAAAAGACAAAAACAGCACAAATGGATACCCAAACATCAAGTGCTACCCAGTTCAATATTCATAAATATGATGAAATAATATTACTTCTGTGCCTATATTTTCATTAGAAAAAATGGAAAAGATTGGATTTAATTCTTGGCAAAGACTCTGAATACCCCTAAATTTTTTACCTTTGTGATCCAGAAGGGCAGACAGAGCAGGAAATGGAATGAAATTAGTAATTAAACATCTTTTATAAACCTGTAAAGCTCTGTGTAGGGAATTTCCTAAGGAATATTGTTGTCTCACTATGGAAATATAGATAATTAAACCTATGTATAATATGTTTTAGTTTAGAATGCATTCTGCTAATTAAATGAATTAGGTATTAATGTGTATTAATCATTAAAACTAAGTAGCAAATTTTTTTGGATTCATTTTATTTTCATTTCCCTATGTAGAATTTAAAAAAAAAAGATTAACAATATTTGCATTTCTGTTTTGAGCATATTTTAAATGTTTAAAAACCTAATGAAAAATAGGGCTATATCAAACAATCCAAGTTAAAATGTTCAGCAGTGGGACAAACTCTCAAAAAGGATCATGTTTACAGGATAAGACTGCTGAGGTAGGCATCTTGTTTTATTACTTAGAATGTACTATAGAAAAATTTCAGCTTTCTTTGTTCCTACATTTAAAAAACACTGAAAGTAGGGGACAATTTATGTAATGATTGTCCACATGAGTCACTACATAACATACATCACTGAAAGTTTTCTAGTCAGCCTGCACATGACCCCAATAAATGGGAAATACTGTAAATGTTTGAGTAGCTCATCTCTTTATTCAGTTGTAAGTACAGCAACTGCCATAAGTCAGCTGCATGTTGACAGTGTAGACCTGCTAAAAGCAACTCGTATTTTCTTAAAGTGTGTATAAAAATGTTCTTCAATTTATCATGTTAATTAAAGAGAACTATATCCATCAGGGTTTTTCAGAAAAAAACAGTACCAATGGGATAGATAAATTTATTGATAGAAAAAATGTTAATTTATATATTGTATTATATATAAACATGTCAATATATGTGATCTATCTTAATCTTATATATGTGTATACATATAAAGTAATTGGTTCACATACTTGTGGAAACTGAAAAGTATGAAACCCATAAGGCAAGCTGATGAGAGGATTTACTCAAACATAAATGCACTATCAGTCATATAAACAAAACATGTCTCAGTGGTGGTTATACTCATCTTTGGTGGTATACATCTCATCTCTTTTTCTGGCAAAATTCTATATTATTTTGTATCTCATGGACTTAATTATAAAATTAACCACTGCATATACTTCATATAAAAAGTAGGAATATATGCATGGGAAATTTAAATACTATGCATAAAAGTATGAATGACCCAGTAAGGAAGGAAGACATGCATACCATAACTACAGTCCTCACATACCGAACCAATCATAACACCAGAAAATAAACAATTTCTTTCCTCTTTTTATCCTCAGATAAATTCAACTTAGCAACAATATTTTTCTCTTGCAGAAACTCAAAGCTTCATTCCTGACAACTCTGTCATTGATGGACTGATCAGAACCAGCCCATTAACTTTGATTGATTGACTTAAAAAATAGTAAAATATGTCTCAACACATAGCCTGAGTTCCAGATGTGTTCTTTCATGCCCACATGGTATGAACCAACCTATCATATCTTCCTAATTAGAGTCCAGCATTCCAGCCAAAATAGCAGCACTATTCATTGCCTCTTTGTGCAGTAAAATAAGGTAAATTACTAATATGGAAACATACGTTACCACATATAAATGGATAGCCAATGGGAATTTGCTGTATGACTCAAGGAACTCAACCTGGGGTTTGGTACCAACCTACAGTGGTGGGATGGGGAGGGAGGTGAGAGGGATGCTCAAGTGGGAGGGGACATGGGTAAACCTATGGCTGATTCATGCTGATGTTTGGTAGGAACCAACACAATACTGTAAAATAATTATCCTTCAATTAAAAATAAATAAATGATTATATAAAACAAAGATATAATGATAGGTCATTGGAAGTGCCTGCTTCCAATTTGATAAAAACATTATTGTGGTTCTAGGATGAAAAATGATGAAAGAGTTTTTACACTTGCAAACAAAGACTTTCAAACAAGTAGTTTCAAATTCAGGAATGTGTTTGTAACTGTGAGAGTATCACTCGTACCTCCATGCTTTGATTACTGTATAGTGTAGTCAGGCAATAGGAAAAGAGCATCATACTGTACTCTTGATTTACACAAAATGTGGGCTATAGGCCAGCACCCCAAATTCACAAGGACTTTGCTTTCAGCATATATCATACCCAAGATGTTAACAGGCAGTTGATTCCCTGGTGGCTCAGTTGGTAAAGAATCTGCCTGCAATGTATGAAGCCTGGGTTCTCTCCCTGGGTTTGGAAGATCCCCTGGAGAAGGGAATGACGACCCCCTCCAGTATTCTTACCTGGAGAATCCCATGGACAAAGGAGCCCGGCAGGCCACAGTCCAAGGGGTCACAAAGAGTCAGACATGACTGAGTGACTAAGCATACACACAAAAAAATGATTCATTTTAAGTGGACAGGCATTTCTGAGTGAATAGGTATCTGATACAACCTTTGCCTTATTCAATTTGAGGTTAATCAGATCCTTGGCCAAAAGCAATTTTTGTGGGATTCCACATGCAAATACAAAAAAAAAAGAGGAGTGCTCCATAGGGTCAACTATAGGACTCCATAGGGCCATAAGAACCAGCTGAGTAAGGTGGTTGGGTGGTACTGACTTTATTTTATATAAAATGAATCAGGCCCATAAATGAAGTTGTGAAAGACAGAACGACAGTAAATGTAATACAGGCAAGAACAAATTTGGACCAGGATAAAGACTAGGACAGCAAACAGGACACAGGACATACTAACAAACCTTTACATGGCTGTTTATGCACATACATGCATACATAGTGAAATTTGGAACAGATTTTCATGAGGATCAAACTAGAGGAAGAATTTGCAGGGAAAATCCAGTTTGGCTTGATAAAATATTTTATTATTGCAATAAACATGTATAATTTCCTTTCAATCCCATGAAAATGTAACAATTTGTCTTTATGTATTTCACTTCTTAAATGGTATTCAATTAAATTTTTTTTCTGTAATAAGATTCTGCCTCACTTTATGTTAGCAAATGCAGATGGTTATGTCAAATTTATTTACATTTTCCTGAACTTTCTAAGTTCAATAACTGAGCAATGATTTTGTCCAGTGATATCAAGAAATGCCTCCAGCTTTTTGTTATTTTTTGAAGTTCAGAACAAATGTCAAACCAAGAGATATCATAGCACTTGACAATAGAGTTCTCAGGATATATCAAATCAAATATTATCTTTAATATTCTACATAATAGACCATTTTTTCTCTAAGGAAATTATTTGTTATATAAAATTTTTCATAATTTTACTTTCAAAAAAAGAAAACACAAATACTTTATCTCACATAATTAATTATTAAAGAACATTTTACCTTAAAATAGATCACCTTATATAAAAATTTTAAGGAACTGCTGGTTTTATCTATGTGAATCTGTTTGCCTATTGCAAGTGTCCTTTCAAACCAATGTTAATGGGTATTATATAATTTATGATTGCACATTGGGGGCAATTTTTGATGATAATGATAATCTGTGTCATTTGTGACATAGATTAGTAAGTGTATTGAACTCTATTCTGCTTTTGTCTTTTAAAAAATTGCTGAACCTTTATATTTAGAATCATAATATTCATCTTCATTTAAAGCCAGATCATCTTGAATAATCCTTTAGTATGATTCAAAACTAGTGGAGTTATATACCTTTTGGAGGTAACACTGGAATAAATAACTATCACAGAAATTTGGCTAATAAACAGAGTGTGACTTGCTGTGTTGAAATAGACCTTGCTATTTTATTTCTGGCAACAACAGAATGGACTCTTTGGAGCATTCATTAATGATAATGATTTTCTTTTTGAAATGATTGATGAAGGAATCTAAACATTCTTTATTTTTAGAAAAGATATCTAAACTGTAGACAAATGTGTGTGTGTATATATTTTATTTTATTGTGAATTTATTTTATAAAGTCATACAGTTTTAAACTCTGTGGTTTCTATTTTTGCATTTTATAGGCATTTGTGGATGAGGTTTCATGTCAAACTACTTCAAAGGCTTATGTTTAGTTGAATTGAGTTTGTAGTAGAGTTATTTTCTTAAAACTTGAGACATGAAAGAACTAAACCTTTGAGAACAGCATTTCTTGAAAGAAGTCCTTCCCAGTGAATATGCTGCCTGAGGGCATTTCTTGATCAAAAATGTGAAGATCTAGCACTCATTCATCATTCATTCATTCATTCATTTTCTTCCTAGCTTCATCCCAAGATCTGAACACACAGGGCTAAACCAGGCAAACAAGGTCCTTTTGATCATTTTTATTTGGGAAGCAACAAACGAGAAGCAAGTAAATTATAATTTAAGAGTATGATCTCAAAGAGTGGTCAGTACTATGTGGTGTGCTGTGCTAAGTCATTTCAGTAGTGTCTGACTCTTTGTGACCCCATGGACAAAGACCCCATGCAACCCACCAGGCTCCTCTCTCTGTGGGATTCTCCAGGCAAGAATACTGGAGTGGATTGTATGGGAATTTTCCTGACCAAGGGACAGAACCCACATCTCTTCCCTCTCTTGCATTGGCGGGTAGGTTCTTTACAACTAGTGCCACCTGGAAAGCCCAATAAATACTATAACAAGAAGCAAAAACTGGTGGACATGCAATCAAATTAAGCTTCCTTCTTTTGTGAATGTATTTATTACCCCAAAGTCTTCCCTGGTGGCTCAGTGGTAAAGAATTCACTGGTCAATGCAGGCTTGATCCCTAGATTAGGAAGATTTCCTGGAAAAAGAAGTGGCAAACCACTCCAGTATTCTTACCTGGGAAATCCCATGGACAGAGGAGCCTGGTGGGCTATAGTCCATGAGGTTGCAAAAGAGTTGGACACGACAGCCACTAAACAATACCCTAAAATGTTTGGGCAAGAGTGGAATAGACAATGTTCTAAGGTTACTAAACTTACTTTACTAGTTAATAAACCACAACACATTTTTATTGATGTTGAATTAAAGGGAAAGAAACAGAACAGTCCCAGAGAAAATATATAAAAGCAGCTGTCATCTAGTTTAATTCTGTATCTACAGACAAAATCCAGTCAGTAGTGCTCCAAACCCTCCTCTCTCCTCAACGTGCTCTTTCCCTCCAATAATACCTAACAGGAACAGAGAATCAGCAGTAGTCTGAAACAGACAAATTTACCCAAAAATTTTTGTCAATTAAAAAAAAATCAAAATTAGAAATTTTTTTTTCTTCTTTATGTGAACATAACCAGGCATGGCAGCAACTCTCCATCCCACCATGATCCTCCTTCCCCTTTCTTTCATTGCAGTTTTCATGGTCTTGTTCCTATATTCCTGTCTCTGTTCCCAGAGTATATATTCTCAATGTCTGAGCATCTGTTCTTGAGGATGTATATCCTGGCTGACAAGATTGTGGTGAGCTGTCCTGGTCTGTGACATGACTTCATTGCTCTTGGGTTTTTCCTAGGCTTATTCTGAGAAAATTAAGTGTCTTTTCAAGACTCAGAACATAGAGGAGACAGACAGCTTGCCTGCCCAAGGCTCCCACTGTTATAGTGGTTCCTTTCTATTAATTTCTACCCACAAGAAATCTGTTCCTGACTCTCCTTTCTCCTTTTCAAAGATAATTACATCAAAAGTAGGTGGTAGCTGATTTACTCAAAAGGCATAGAGAATAAGTTGTGATGTTCTTTTATTATTCAAAAGAATCATATGTAAAATGCATGTCACTAAGTAGTGAGAAATACTTCTGAGTTTACAAGTATTCCTAAGCACACTGAAAATATGACCTAAATAATACCAATATGTTCTGGAAAGTATCCCTAAACAGTCTGACACTAGTTTTCCTTTTCTTCATTTTGGTAATATGAGCTAATTATAAAGAGAATTTTAGGAATACATAGGCAGTAATTAATAAAAATATCTCCATAATTAGCTGCTTCTTGATCAGATACTACCACCTTGGCCTCCACAAAACATGAGAAAGATTTAAGCTCATTTCAGGTTCTTGACAAGATGAATGCATCTGTATCTCCATACCCAGACTAATCCCTCTATTTGTTCTTTAATCTTCCTCAACCACACACTTCCATCAGGGTACAGTGACCCCAACAGTAACTGCAGCCACGGTGACCATTTCCTTCTCTTATCATCACCTATTTTCTTTCCTGACCACTTTCTACTCTAACTCCAGCAGTTCTTCAAATATCCCAGGACCTATAGCCTACTGATTCAACTGTTAACTATTTCTCTTTCCTTTTCCTACTTTCCTCCTTGTGTGAGTGCTAATTTGCTTCAGTCGTGTTGCTTCAGTCGCAAACCTATGGACTGGTAGCCCACCAAGTTCCTCTTTCCATGGGATTCTCCAGACAAGAATACTGGAGTGGGTGGCTATGCCCTCTTCCAGGGGATCTTCTCAACTCAGAGATCGAACCCATGTCTCTTATGTCTCCTGCATTGGCAAGCAAGTTCTTTACCACTAGCACCACCTGGGAAGCCCATTTTACTCCTTAGCAGAATGCATATTTCATTATTATTTTTATTTTTAAGATTTCTTTTGATGTGGACCATTTTTAAAAGTGTTTATTGAACTTGTTACAATATTCCTTCTGTTTTACCTTTTGTTTTTTTTAGCTGCAAGGCATGTGGGATCTTAGCTCCGCAACAAAGAATCAAACCTGCATTTGAAAGCAACCCCTTGCATTGGAAGGCAAAGTCTTAAACATTGAACCAGAAAAGTCTCCCATTATTATGACTTTCTTATGAATAACTTTTTCCTTACCCTCTCTTCCTCCACCATACTTGCTAGAACCATCACTAACCCTATTTAATCCCAACTTACTCTCCATTCTGTGTGCTAGCTAGTCTCCCTTTCCCCCACTGATCTATTATTCTCTTATTTTCTCTTGATCCATCCCATAAATTTAGTTTCTAGGGACTACTTCAATTGAGCTTCCTGCCCTTCTTGTTTCCTGTAGGGGTCAACAGATGGAGGAATAGGAGATCGGAGGATGGGGAGACATATTTCAAGGTACTTAGTTTTCTGGCTTGCTTTCTGTAAGGCCACAGGTTTGCAGAGGTGCCAGTCCTCTAGCAAAGCCATTGGCCCTACAGAGTTGCCTTTTCACATCTTTAAGCTTTGAGTTCTCTCCAAGATTTTAGTTCAGCTCTAACCAATGGTCTCTGAACCATGATACAGTCCCTGAATCTTTGCTCTTTCTGTTTTTCCTCCTCTGGTGATTGCATCCATTTTCAAGACTTTAAATTCCAACTTAATAATCATGAGTGTTAAATTTTTATCTCCAGTCCAGACTTCTCTTTTACATTCCATAATAACCATCTTAACCCCTACAGTCGGAGGTCTGACAACATATCAACCTGAATAAACCTAATGTGAACTCCTTATTCAGAGATCTCAAACCTGCTTCATCTTCAGGTTTTCCCTTCAGGTTTTGGTTAATGGCAGCTTAATTCATCCAGTTGTTTAAGGCACCTTAACCCCTTACTTTCTCATTTCTTCTCACTATCTCCTTCACTCACTACTTTTAGCCTCAATCTTCACCTTGGTCATTCAATTTCTTGCTGCCTTTAAACATGCCACATATGTTCCTACCACAGGGCCTTTTAATTTGTTACACCATCTGCCTGGAGAACTATTTTCTAGATATTTTCTGGTTCACTTCCTCTCTTCAAGTTTGTGCTTAAATATATCACTTATTCAGGGAGGTCTTTTTCACAGCCCTGTGTAAAGAAAAAAATATCTCACCATCACAGACCCCACCTTATGTCTCTGACTTTCCTGAATTTTTCCATAACTCATATCACTGTTTGAATCACTGCTTGACATGATTTATTAATGTTTTGTCTACTTATAAGGGTTACTCATCATTTTTACATTATGTGTGAGTACAGTGAGCATTTAGAAGGCATCTAATAAATACAGATTGAGGGAACAGTCTCTTCTGTTGTGAGATATCATTACATGTGATATATCATTACATGACATTACATGACAATGTGAGATATCATTACATGACATTTTATCATGATTTCAGAGGGCAATATATTAAATTTGAATGTTTTCAGATGCTTGACTTTCAAAATAAATTGTCTAAGAAAAATAAGTAAATGAAAAGACTAATCTTATGAGGACCAAACTAATTTTATTTATTATAACACATTTTTATGAGAAACTGGTATGTTAAATGCTTTTCCTATAAAGTGTTCTGGTATTCTGACACTAAATGAGTAGGCTCTCAGAGAAACTCTATATAACCAGTTTTTCTTTTTAAAACCATAGTCATACAAGTCTCAGTGTTTTGTCGAATGTCAAGTGTGCATTATATCATACCTCTTTTTTTTTTTCTTTTCAGACAAGAGTAGGAAAAATGAAGTAAATATATTAGAAGACCAGTTTCTGTTCTATTAATAGGATTTTAGATGCAAAATTTTAAGCCAGTGTAGAACCATACAATCTCTGCAACCTTGATAATAAAGTGTATTCGATTGTAATTATCCTGTATATCACTAACAAAAATAAAAATGAGCAAGGCTAAGAATAAATTGAATTCCAGTTTATTTATTTGAACTCTTCTACAATATACCTGTTTTGTTATTGTCATTGATAGAATCCCTCTCATTGTAGTTTGTTTGCCTTTTATATCATAATGATGACAATAAACTCAGAACCAGATCATTAAGGGGTTCTACAAAATGCCTAGTATAAAATTAAAAGAATTCGACCTTTATGACAGTCCCTGGCAATACTTACCTGTTATTATGAAGGATAATGCAAATGTATAGAGACTAAACAATATTTTACTTAAAACATATGCTGATTTTAAAATCAGGCTAGGATACTGTTTAAAGCTTTCTTTTTAAAAAATATTTTCTTATAAGTATCTTAATAGAGACAGGTAGTTAATTTGTACCAATTTCTCATTCGATTTACTATGCCTATTACATGGTTGATTAAAAATAAAGGATGGGGGTGTAAGTTGCTTTGTGTAAAGAGAAAAATATAAAATGGCATTTGTATGTACTTCCTTGATAAGTTAATTTTATGCTTTGTTATTCCATTGTACTGAAATATAGAATATGAGTACATTGAAGTCTCTGTAATCTACTATGCCAGGAATGCATGAATTTATCCTATTATAGATATCCTTGGATTTACTTCAAAACAGTATTTTATAAAGAATGCATTTCTATGAAGAATAGCCATGTCTATAATCCTCTAAATTTTTCAAGTGTGAATGAAATGTATTTTTTTATGCTTATAGGTGATTTAGGGTAGTTGAGACATTTAGCAATAACAAGATTCACTTTTCATGTATTTTATGCATAAGAAGAGTCAGTACACCATCCTAGAATGGCAGGGGATCTTTAGTAGCAGAACAGTCTTCATTTTATATAGACTTTCTACTCATCCTTTTATCAGGTTTTATACTTCTGTGTTTTGCCAGAACATTGGATAGGGACTGACTTTCATAAATAAAACAACTACATGAATATAATTCATGATTAAGAAGCTTCACCAGATAATTTTCAGACATATTTATTAAATTATTTAAAGTATCCTCTTTCTGTATATGCACTACTCCATTTCCCTCCTAAAATTCTTGCATATAAAACAATTTATAGAAAGTTAACTTTTGATATGCAGGTCAATAAGCAACAGTTAGAACTAGACATGGAACAATGGACTGGTTCAAAATTGGGAAAGGCGGTATATTGTCACCCTGCTTATTTAACTTATATGCAGAGTACATCATGAGAAATGCCACGTTGGATGAAACACATGCTGGAATCAAGATTGCCGGGAGAAATATCAATAACCTCAGATATGCAGATGACACCACCCTTATGACAGAAAGCTAAGAGGAACTAAAGATCCTCTTGATGAAGGTGAAAGAGGAGAGTGGAAAAACTGGTTTACTCAAGATTTAGAAAACTAAGATTGTGACATCTGGTCCCATCACTTCCTGGCAAATAGATGGGGAAACAATGGAAACAATGACAGACTTTATTTTCCTTGGCTCCAAAATCACTTCAGATGGTGAATACAGCCATGAAATTAAAAGAAGCTTGCTCCTTGAAAGAAAACCTATGACAAACCTGTGTGCATTAGTCACTCAGTTATGTCCGATTCTTTTTGACCCCATAGACTGTAGCCCACCAGGTTCCTCTGTCCATGAAATTCTCCAGTCAAGAATACTGGAGTGGGTTGCGATTCCCTTCTCAGGGGATCTTCCTGACCCAGGGACTGAACTCAAGTCTGCATTGCAGGCAGATTCTTCACCATCTGAGCCACCAGGGAAGCATATGGCAAACCTATCAGCATATGAAAAAGCAAAGACATTAATTTGCTGACAAAGATCCGTCTGGTCAAAGCTATGTGAGAGTTGGACCACTAAGGCTAAGCACTGAAGATTTGATGCTTTTGAACTGTGGTGTTGAATAAGACTCCTAAAAGTCCCTTGGACTGAAAGGAGATCAAACCAGTCAATCCTGAAGGAAATCAACTCTGAATATTTATTGGAAGGACTGATGCTAAAGCTGAAGCTCTAATACTTTGGCCACCCGATGTTAAGAGCCAATTCACGGGAAAAGACCCTGATCCTGGAAAAGATTGAGGGCAGGAGAAGAAGGGGACAACAGGGGATGAGATGGTTGGATAGCATCACCGATTCAATGGACGTGAGTTTGAGCAAGCTCTGAGAGGTGGTGAAGTACAGGGAAGCCTGGTGCGCTGCAGTCCGTGGGTCGCAAAGGGTCGGGCACAGCTGAGCCATTGATCAATAACAACTTTCAATAATGTAAAAGAGTAGGGTAACTTTTGTTATATGACATCTGTCATAACATTTAAAATATTAAAAATTCAAAAAATAAATCATTAGATAATCATGAAAAAAAGTTTTTGAAAATAGTACATCAACATTTCTGAGAGATTAAACACAGAAATGAAAACTTAATTCATAATTAAACAAATAAGAAAATTTATGTGCACTTCATTCTATTTTTTATGTTTTTATTGTTATCTGACAAATACAAAACTGGCAGTTATTCCCCCAAGCTACAAAACATAAAGACATTTGTAATATGAACCATTTATTAATAAAAAATAATGATGTTTTGCCAAGTTTATTTCTAGCCTTATATTCTTATATTATTTTCCACTTAAATTTTCTTAGGGAAATACAAGCAGTAAATTTGGCTCAATTGACAGGCAGGAATTATAATTTTAATGGGATGCAAGATAAGCAAATAGTTGTTTATTAATAGAAATAAGGTAAATATTTTTGCCAAGTATAAACTAAATAATATATTTAAATGCTTAGACTATCACTTGACTCAGCATTCATTGTGTAACATATATTTTAAAATACTATTTCAAACTAATTCATTAAGAGACATCCTAAATAATTATTTTTTAATTCTTATTTCAATGTGGATAAACATCTAAAATAGTCATAAAATATTATTTCAGACTAATTCATCAGGGGGCATTCTGTGTTTGTACATGCTCAGTCATGTCTGACTCTTTGCAACCCTAGTGACTCTAGCACTCCAGGCTCCTCCCTCCATGGAATTTTCCAGGCAAGAGTACTGGAGTGGGTAGCGATTTCCTTCTCCAGGATATCCTCCCAATCCAGGGACTGAACCTGAGTCTTTTGCATTAGCAGGCAGATTCTTTACCACTGAACAACCTTAGAATGTCTCTCCTAATTATTTAGGAGAGGCATCCTAAATTATTTTTTTAATTTTATTTCAATGTTGGTGAACATCTAAAATATTCATTCATATATATGTTCACTTTTTGTTTGATATATTGTAACGCGATATAACATGTGTCTCATCTACTTTCTGGAACCTGACACTATTTCTCTCTCTTAATCAACCAAATATTCTTTTAATATCTCTCAATTTTGCAACATTTGACCCTAACAATATAATTTAGGCTACAATTAGTTATCTCACAAAGTGCATTTACTTTTGGAATTGAAAGCCAGTTGGCCTGAAAATGCATACTTGAAAGAGTTAATTTGCATTCCTGTGGTTACTTCTTACTGGGAATGTGATTGGGACTCAACACTGTGGAAAACAGTGCCAAATAAATGTTAATCAACCTATGGGCTTCACAGGTGGCTCAGTGGTAAAGAATCTACCTGCCAATACAGCTTCAATCCCTAGGTCAGGAAGAAACCTTGGAGGAAGAAATGGCAACCCACTCCAGTATTCTTGCTAGGAAAAATCCCGTAGACAGAGGAGACTACAGTCCATGCATTTGCAAAGAGTCGGACTTGACTGCATGACTGAGCACAGCACACAATCAATCTATCTAATGATGAATCAGAAATGACAAGAAATGTTGGCTTCAATTCATCTTGGAAATTGAATTATAAAATTTATTTCAGAGCCAAAGCACAGTATGTCACAAGAGCCCTAAGAGCTAAGTTTCTGAGGAAAGGCTGTAACACTGAGAAAACTCAAATGGGTTATCACCCTATCAGTGCTGGGAAAATCATAGTATTCATTTTCCTAGTGTTATAAATATCTAGCATAATAGAGTTGGCAAATATTTTTCAGTGTGAGGCTTAGGACATTTGAGTACGAGAGATTCTATTCTTTTTATTTTTGCTTATGACAGCATGTAGTTTGTTTTCAACTGCAAAGTTTATCAAAAATATTAAAAGTAAATAATACAAGCAGAGTTCAAGGAGTTAAAGAGTTGGTCATTGTGTATTTCAAGTTTTGAAATAAAAATTGGAAATTGGAAATAATATAGTATTTGAAATAACGAATATATTAAATTGAAAATAATTAGTTTATTAACATCAGAGAAGGCAATGGCACCCCACTCCAGTACTCTTGCCTGGAAAATTCCATGGACAGAGGAGCCTGGTAGGCTGCAGTCCATGGGGTCGCTAAGAGTCGGACATGACTGAGTGACTTCACTTTCACTCTTCACTTTCATGCATTGGAGAAAGAAATGGCAAGCCACTCCAGTGTTCTTGCCTGGAGAATTCCAGGGATGGGGGAGCCTGGTGGGCTGCCGTCTCTGGGGTCTCACAGAGTCGGACACAACTGGAGCGACTTAGCAGCAGCAGCAGCAACATTGTGTAATATTCAGAAAGCCTTTTATATATCACAAAACATCTCTCATATTATACTTACAAATATGTTTCAATAAGGCAAACTTCTCTGATACTCATCAAATTTTAGACACACTCTAGATGTTCTTAAAGATATATATATCCCCAAATTATGAAAAGCTTCACTGTATAAAAATTAAAATTGTCTCATATAAATTAAATACTTATAACCAGAGTTTACTTATTTTCTTGCATTGTATAATAATAAAATCAACATTTATCAGATTCAGCTATTCAGGAAAGCAAAAAAGATACTAATGTCAAAATAAAAAATTCATGAGTTCATAAACTGATATTATCTATTATGAAACAATAAATGGGAAAGCACACATGACAAATGAATACTTCTTAAATCCCCAGTTTTATTATGGAACATTCAATAGTGCCAACAGGAAAAAGAACAGCCAGAAATACTTGAGAGAGGATAAAAGTCAGAACAAATATAGACATTTTAAAATTTGATATTTTCACTTCTCAATATACAATCAAGGAAAAATTAATACTGAAAGCTCTCAGAAAAGGCTTTAACTCCATGAATATTAAACTATTGTTTGAAAGCACTTAAATACTTGAGTGAAGTGAGGGTAAGTAGTGGGAGGAAATATCTTTCAATCATTCAAGATAGAATAAACAAAATGATGATGCTCATCAATGATATGTGATCAAGAATTCACTGATTGACACAGTGACAAAATCTCCAGCTCAGTCAAATGTAAATGGGCACTTCCTAACAAATAGTTATACTACAACTGAGCCTTCTAATCAGAGCTGCCAGAAAAAGCCTTCATATCATCTTACCCTACGCAGTCATTTTGCAGATGAAGAGACTGAACCAGTTAAAAACCCCCTAAAAACAAAACAAACAAACAAAAAACTGTGATTAAGCAATTAACCAATAAAAAGGAAAAAAAATATACAGCTTGATTCTCTGTCTTTGATTACAAAGACAGTCAATACACTGTCTAATGTAAGTAACACCTGGCCTGGTCTCAAAGGTAAAAATGTGGGCTATTTTAGGGAAGATCAGTTGCACATGGTTATGTAAAGTGACCCTGCAACTTCAGCATTAGCCAGGCAAGACAAGGAGAGCACCTGTTCCCACAAGTTCACCATCCTGGGTGTAAGAGATGAATACAAAGCTTGAGGAATTCAAAGGAGGTCAGTTTAGTAGCTTTGCTTCTTTGTCTCCTTTCTTTTTTCTTAGCTTTTGCAAGCCCAAGACTGGGGTAGAATATGGAGGTGAGGGGAGGGGAAAAGGAGGATGACTGATGCCTGAATCCTTCTTGTGCTTATTCTTAGTTGCTCATCCGACTCTTTGCAGCCTCATGGACTGTAGCCCACCAGGCTCCTCTGCTCATGGAATTTTCCATGCAAGTATACTGGAGGTGGGTAGCCATTCCCTGCTCCAAGGGATATTCCTGACCCAAGGAATGAAGTCTCCTGCATTGAGTCTCCTGCATTGCAGGCAGATTCTTCACCACTGCACTACTTGGGAAGTCCTAAATAATACAAACATTTTCTCCAGGGGCCTCTGTCTGGCAGATAATGAAATCCTGATTCATTCTTTGTGTATTTGTGGTTTCCCAGGCCGCCTTCTTCTGGAGACCCTCACAGATATCACATTCCTGTTTAGCAATTACCTCTGAACACATGATTCCAGAGCCCCTCTCCTTAATTAGCCAATCATTAGCATTTTTCACAAGAGAGAGAAGGACCTAATCCTGAGTGCATTTAAGACGTAGACCATATTTTCCATAAGTTCATCTAAGCCTTCTCACTTGGAGAAACATAAGTGGGAATACTGTCCTACTCACTCCCAACAAGAGGGAAAATTCACCAAATTAATTCTGAGTATAACTTCTGTGTCTGGTAGAATGGACTTCCCAGGCTGCTCAGTGGTTAAAAAAAAAAAAAAAAAATCCACCTGCCGATTCAGGAGATAAGGGTTCAATCCCTGTATTGGAAAGATCCACTGGAAGAGGCAACTCACCCCAGTATTCTTGCCTGGAAAATTCCATGGACAGAGGAGCCTGGTGGGTTAGAGTCCATGGGGTTGTAAAGAGTCTGATACAACTGAATCAACTTAGCACACATCACACATAAATATGCATCCCTTTTTTCTTTTTTTTTTAATTTAATTTTACTTTTTAAACTTTACATAATTGTATTAGTTTTGCCAAATATCAAAATGAATCCGCCACAGGTATACATGTGTTCCCCATCCTGAACCCTCCTCCCTCCTCCCTCCCCATACCATCCCTCTGGGTCGTCCCAGTGCACCAGCCCCAAGCATCCAGTATCATGCATCGAACCTGGACTGGCAACTCATTTCATACATGATATTTTACATGTTTCAATGCCATTCTCCCAAATCTTCCCATCCTCTCCCTCTCTCACAGAGTCCATAAGACTGTTCTCTACATCAGTGTCTCTTTTGCTGTCTCGTACACAGGGTTATTGTTACCATCTTTCTAAATTCCATATATATGTGTTAGTATACTGTATTGGTGTTTTTCTTTCTGGCTTACTTCACTCTGTATAATAGGCTCCAGTTTCATCCACCTCGTTAGAACTGATTCAAATGTATTCTTTTTAATGGCTGAGTAATACTCCATTGTGTATATGTACCACTGCTTTCTTATCCATTCATCTGCTGATGGACATCTAGGTTGCTTCCATGTCCTGGCTATTATAAACAGTGCTGCGATGAACATTGGGGTACACGTGTCTCTTTCCCTTCTGGTTTCCTCAGTGTCTATGCCCAGCAGTGGGATTGCTGGATCATAAGGCATGTCTATTTCCAATTTTTTAAGGAATCTCCACACTGTTCTCCATAGTGGCTGTACTAGTTTGCATTCCCACCAACAGTGTAAGAGGGTTCCCTTTTCTCCACACCCTCTCCAGCATTTATTGCTTGGAGACTTTTGGATCGCAGCCATTCTGACTGGTGTGAAATGGTACCTCATAGTGATTTTGATTTGCATTTCTCTGATAATGAGTGATGTTGAGCATCTTTTCATGTGTTTGTTAGCCATCTGGATGTCTTCTTTGGAGAAATGTCTATTTAGTTCTTTGGCCCATTTTTTGATTGGGTCATTTATTTTTCTGGAGTTGAGCTGTAGGAGTTGCTTGTATATTCTCGAGATTAGTTGTTTGTCAGTTGCTTCATTTGCTATTATCTTCTCCCATTCTGAAGGCTGTCTTTTCACCTTGCTAATAGTTTCCTTTGATGTACAGAAGCTTTTAAGGTTAGTTAGGTCCCATTTGTTTATTTTTGCTTTTATTTCCAATATTCTGGGAGGTGGGTCATAGAGGATCTTGCTGTGATGTATGTCAGAGAGTGTTTTGCCTATGTTCTTCTCTAGGAGTTTTATAGTTTCTGGTCTTATGTTTAGATCTTTAATCCATTTTGAGTTTATTTTTGTGTATGGTGTTAGAAAGTGTTCTAGTTTCATTCTTTTACAAGTGGTTGACCAGTTTTCCCAGCACCACTTGTTAAAGAGATTGTCTTTAATCCATTGTATATTCTTGCCTCCTTTGTCAAAGATAAGGTGTCCATATGTGCTTGGATTTATCTCTGGGCTTTCTATTTTGTGAAAGAAGAATGGAACTGGAGGAATCAACCTACCTGACTTCAGGCTCTACTACAAAGCCACAGTTATCAAGACAGTATGGTACTGGCACAAAGGCATCCCTTTTTTCAATACACCAAATTTTCTCTTCAATCTTCTGTTCTAATCTGTTATTTGAGCCAAACAGTTTCATAATATAAAGATCATAATATTTTTAATTCTCAGATTAATAGTGAATTTTTTGACACCAGAAATAACAATAGTAATAATTAATATTAATTGATTACTATGGACCAGGCACTGATCTAAGTGTTTTCCTTATAATTTCACAAGAACCATTTGAGATGGATATAATCTTCATTATACAGATTGAAATCTAGGGCATAATACATCATGTTGCACAAGATCTTTGAGTTGCAAATAGAAGATACAAGATTTGAATTAGACCTTCTGCCTTCAGTACTCAAGCGCATAGCCTGGATGTTAACTTTAAGGGATTATTTATATTGCTTTATGATCCAAAAATCTACATATATTATCACTGTCTTAAGCTTAACATGAATACAGGAAGCATTTAAGGTTTTTATGGTTAACTTTGCAGATTTTTTAAAATATATCAAATGATATGTTAAAACAAAATAACACTGCAAGATGAAATTGTTATAGTCCTTATAAAACTGTCTACTTAGTTGGTTTAGAGAGGCTTGGACAGAGCAGATGACCAATAGTTAAAGCTTTTAAGCATTCTAATACATCATTTGAATAATATTGTATCATTCATATTTTATATCTTTTGTAATTTTAAGAGAATAATAACAATATGAATATTGCCTTCTTTAAATGATGATAATTTAGGGAATTAGCAAAAGAAATAAGAAAGATTTATGTAAAAGCAATGCACTAGCATTCTTCATTACTTATGGTTATTTAGCTAGAATATTCAAGTTCAATATTCAGTATTTTGTGAACATTTTTTACAACAGATATGAAAATTTCAGTGTTATTATTTTAATTTTTTTCATGATTCTACACACTAAATCTTACCTGTTGGTGCTGACAACATTTTAGAAAAGTATCTGTAGGTGCATAATTTACAGCTAGGGTGCTATTTATACACAGCACAAGCATGGTACTATAAGCGTGGCATGGACTTGGTTTAGGAATATGAAGGCTGCATCTGGCAAATGATACAGTAGATGCCAAGATAATTGTGAGGAAGTAAGTCATGACAAGTCCTACTTTCTATATTTCTTATTTCTATGATGCCATTATCTAATTTGATAAAAAGTTGCATTCAACTTCTGTTCCCTGTTTGGAAAAGCTACTGACACAGGAAGGTAAGAAAAGTGCTACTCTGTTTGAAGTATGCAATTATTTTTGTACAAGTGAGAACATTTTACTATCCTGACCATGGGCTTTAAGGGTATGAATACTGAAGACATTTTTGTAATATATGTGTTTCTTAACAACATCCCTCTCCTGACAGAGTGAACAATTTTCCTTCACTGACTGAGGGAAATTAGTTTATGAAGAATGTGAATGACTTCTCACACAAACCAAGAAGGACTGAGAGGAGGTAACCAGCAGCTGGTAAAAGAAAATGAAACAGCTAGGAGGAAAAATGCGTGATGCATATGAGGATGACAACCTTCCTCATCTTTTGACAAATATTTAAAAGGGTTGCTCTCTGCATTTTGTAATAGTGTCTGTCTAATGGGAATTAAAATATTTAATAAGTCCTAAGTATTTTGCCTTGGTTTAGAAGGCAGTTTGTATAATGTATCACAATTAATCCTGGTAATGATTCTAGATAACCCTCTGTTTTATAAGCAAAAATGTTTAAGTCTCTGGGTAAATACGCACAAAGCATGCCCCATATTTTATATACTGAGTTGAGAGTTTGCTTCAGTGCCTTGTTCTCACTTTGAAACACTCAATGGACTAAACTGTAAGTGGATATGAATCACAGTGGCAAGTCCTGAATATCATAACCTTTCAAAAATCTCTCTTTCATTTGTGACAAAATCAGAATTAATGAGCATGAAAATAAAATGCCTGAGGCTGAAGTCACACAAAAGGCTACATGGAACTTCACTGTGTGTTTTTTAAAGACTCTCCTTATTCTTTGGTCCAACACTTACAACAGGGCTGTTCTTTAGTGGGTCAGTATTTGTGTATGTAAAGGGCACAGGTGAAGTCATACATTAGCTGCTCTATTTGTTCAAGAACTCAGGCGGTCCTTGCTTTAACAATTGATATACTTTGCTTTGGCAGAGAATCTAGAGTCTTTCCAAAGGATAAAGAAAGAGTTACTGAAAACACATTATAGGGGTACATAACCTTTGAGTGCATATCCATGGGAAAATAAAAATAGCTCTGGACTATTAGATTTATAATTATTAGTGAAACTGATTATTCCAGGTCTAATTGTTGTCTTTATTTAGATATTTACTTATTTTTATTTATTCATTTACAATAAGCTTCAACTTTATTTTTAAGATGTCCTCTTTATTCAGGTTTGCAAGAAACCAGAATATGTGAATCAGTTTTAAGAGAAAAGTTTTTCTTCTACTCAAGGAATCAAGTCATATTAATACTCATTATAATTTTACTACCCAGTAATAGATGAACAATTATTTTCAAAGAACATTAGTAAAAAATATTTAAGATTTCTTACTCATATTAATTCTGTATAAGATGCCTGACCTCTAAGTCCATAATGGAAGTTCATTTGGACTTTCCATTTAGTTCACCTTCTTCACAGAAAAATAATTGTAACACTTGTTTTCTCCCAAAATTCCCAAATAAACACTATACTGATTAAATGTGAATCTGTATCCCTCATAAAATAGCATAGATACAAAAAATGAGGTTTTTCTGATTTTTATGGCTATCTATATTCATTTTGGTTTGAAATTAAAGTTTAATTGACACATTAATTCCAATACCAAAGAAAAGCAATGCCAAAGTATGGTCAAACTACCGCACAATTGCACTCATCTCACAAGCTAGCAAAGTAATGCTCAAAATTCTCCAAGCCAGGCTTCAGCAATATGTGAACCGTGAACTTCCAGATGTTCAAGCTGGTTTTAGAAAAGGAAGAGGAACCAGAGATCAAATTGCCAACATCTGCTGGATCATGGAAAAAGCAACAGAGTTCCAGATAAACATCTATTTCTGCTTTATTGACTATGCCAAAGCCTTTGACTGTATGGATCACAACAAACTGTGGAAAATTCTGAAAGAGATGGGAATACCAGACCACCTGACCTGCCTCTTGAGAAACCTATATGCAGGTCAGGAAGCAACAGAACTGGACATGGAACAACAGACTGGTTCCAAATAGGAAAAGGAGTACGTAAAGGCTGTATATTGTCACCCTGCTTGTTTAACTTATATGCAGAGTACATCATGAGAAACACTGGGCTGGAAGAAGCACAAGCTGGAATCAAGATTGCCGGGAAAAATATCAATAACCTCAGATATGCAGATGACATGACCCTTATGGCAGAAAGTAAAGAGGAACTAAAAAGCCTCTTGATGAAAGTGAAAGAGGAGAGTGAAAAAGTAGGCTTAAAGCTGAACATTCAGAAAACTAAGATCATGGCATCTGATCCCATCACTTCATGGCAAATAGAGGGGGAAACATTGGAAACAGCATCAGACTTTATTTTGGGGGTCTCCAAAATCACTGCAGATGGTGATTGCAGCCATGAAATTAAAAGATGCTTTTTCCTTGGAAGGAGAGGCATGACCAACGTAGATAACATATTCAGAAGCAGAGACATTACTTTTTCAACAAAAGTCCGTCTACTCAAGGCTATGGTTTTTCCAGTGGTCATGTATGGATGTGAGAGTTGGACTGTGAAGAAAGCTGAGCGCCGAAGAATTGATGCTTTTGAACTGTGATGTTGGAGAAGACTCTTGAGAGTCCCTTGGACTGACTGCAAGGAGATCCAACCAGTCCATTCTGAAGGAGATCAGTCCTGGGTGTTCATTGGAAGGACTGATGCTAAAGCTGAAACTCCAATACTTTGGCCACCTCATACAAAGAGTTGACTCATTGGAAAAGACCCTGATGCTGGGCGGGATTGGTGGCAAGAGGAGAAGGGGACGACAGAGGATGAGATGGCTGGATGACATCACCGACTCAATGGACATGAGTTTGGGTGAACTCCAGGAGTTGGTGATGGACAGGAAAGCCGGCGTGCTGTAATTCATGAGGTCACAGAGTCGGACACCACTGAGCAACTGAAGTAAACTGAACATCCATGTTTTTTTTTTTTTCCATGTTTAAAGCTAATATTCTGTGTATGTTGTCATGCTGTCATTTTGAAACTTATGTTTCAAACTTATGTTTCTTGTATAAATGAGGCCAGCATTTAGCCCTTTGTTAAATAAGTGATAAGTTCTGTTTATCTCCAAGAGAGGTATGCTTTGAAACAGATTTAGTTTAAGTAATAAAGTAGAAGATTATGTCTTTTATATATGAGCAACAGGTCTTGAAGCCATATATAAGATGAAATTATTAATATCATTTATTTGTCAAAAGACATGCTCTGTGTTATATCGTTTTAGAAAGACCTCAGGGTTTCCCAGGTGGCTCAGTGGGTAAAGAATCTCAATCCGGAAGATCCCTTGGAGGAGGGCCAGGCAACCCACTCCAGTATTCTTGCCTGGAGAGTCCCATGGACAAAGGAGACTAGTGGGCTACAGTCCACAGGGTCCCCAAGAGTCGGACATAACTGAGAATGCAAACAGAGAGACCTCAAATGTGTAAGTTTTATATTCCATTTTTTGCATATATCTTTGATTATGTTTAATGCTAATATATATTTACTTTCAATCATTTTGTCCCTTTGATGTGGAGCAATGTCAAATACAGTGTATGAACCTCAAAGTATTTAGTACATAGATAAGTTTAATACACAACTGTTACTGGAATTTCAAAATTATTGACTACTTAGCAGTAGAAACTAAAAACAAGTTTCTTCCATTTTTTTGTCTTTAGCTTAAAGTATTATCTATTGGTGCCATAATTACTAAAATTCTTTGAACTGAATCTGTTTTCTCCTTCCTCTTCTCTTATCTCTATCCCCAAAGCTATTTGATTAAAATTTCATGTCTCTTAGAAAACTTCTTTTACGATAATACCCACATGCTTATAGGAGTTCCTATGGGGTTTTGTTCAATTAAAAATATCATATGAGATATAGCAAATTCAGAGGTAATACTCAGACAATTTAGTCCTTATTATCAGAACAAAATGTTACAAATAAGACACATTTGTTCTTGGAACAAGCTGAAATCTAATATAGATAACCTTGTTAAAACAAAGTTATATGAAATATGGTAGACATTTATAAGCGATCACATATAATGCTTAAAATTGGTTTTTCAGATTCTTTTTAAACTGTTTATGTGTTAGGGGACTGAGCTAGAGTTGTGCTGCATAAATAGGGAAACAATGAATAAGAACTAAAAGCTCTCCTGAGAAATGATTATTAATAGACTATCTTAGATAGTGTGTCATTAAACTAATGACCTTGAAATAAAGATTTGAGAAGTTTAAATGTATTTTGCATGGGGAAATATATAAAACTGAAATAATTAACTGAGGTTTTGAATTCAGTGTGCAAAGGATTTTTCTTTAAATTTGAGGTGGAAATATATGCCTGTAAAGAATTATAAAGTCTATTCTACACTTACCCTGAGGACTCTCCTCAAACTATTTTTTGTGGTCTTTTCTCTAATTGAGACTTAGTTTGACTTTATTCTAATAAATTAGCATGTGTTGTGCATCATTTTAAATGCTCCAGTGAACACACACATTTTCCAATTTCAAATGAATTCAACTGATGTATTGCCATGAATATACCTTGATGCTATGGTTCAATATTTTACAGAGAGGCTTAAAAACTCCTCATTAAAAAGAAAGTTTTAGGAAAGAGAATAAAAAAAAAATTTCCACATCATTGTGGATTAATGTATCTTTTATAATATTAACTCTGTACTTCTAACTTCAGAGTGTTATATGCCAAAATGTGTGAAAGAAATTGTAAGGCCATCTTTAAAAATAGACCACATTATCTGATGTTTAGGTAACTTTAGAAATGGTAGTCACTCTAGATTGATAACTCAGGTGATTTTCAGAAAGAAGAGCCTTCAAGCAATTTGATAAACTAGAGGGACTGAAATGGTGTAGATACAAGCAATTTAACATGAGTTTGAAAAGTTGAAAATTGTCTTCGTATTTTGGATATTAGGCAAAAGTTTGGAAGCCATATCTACTTCAATAATTACTTCAAATAACTTATTTTATCTTATCTTTATCATTATCCAGCTACTTCTGATATCAAGGATGTATGTATTTCCATTTGCTTGTAGGTATTTACAAGATAGAACTCATTCATTAGACATCCATAAATTTTGCACATAAAAGAAAGCATAGAAAAGAAAAATATGAATACATTAACCTTTTATCTATACCCCAAGAGCCCTCCAAATTACCCCCACATTAATGTCAAAAATATTTAACATATCATGACCTGAACTCTGTTCACTTCACCTTATAGTGACAGCTGTTATTTGTAATTTCCATACTATTTCTCACTCTGTACAGCTGTACATTCATTTCTACCTGAAATTTTCTTTCCCACCTCCACCCTTTTCCATGATGTGTTAAAGACTACGTGTCCATTATGATTGATTTTCAAATTTTTTTGTTGTGCTCTCAAGACAACTGTACCTGTCCAGACTATTATTTTTACTACCATCACATCGTCCTTATAGTAACATAGCATCTTCTAAGCAGCAAACACAATGCTTACCTTATAAAAGTGAGCATATTCAGTGTGTCTTACTAGGAGTCCAATACACACCGTTTGTTTGTGCAACAAACAAAGGGAGAAATCAGTTTGAACTGGTATTTGTAGTGAGGCTTTAACAGTGCTGTATAGGTCGGGTAAATATATGAAAAAACTTTACATATTCAGTGAAGACAAGAAAAATGTTACAGAGGGACAGAATCAAGAAAAGCTTTCAAATTCAAAATGATTACAATCTTCTTGGGATTGTAGAAGTAGAAAAGTGGGAATATTCTGTGGACTGTTGAGAGGTGAAGATCTTTGTCCCATCAGTGATTTCAACTGGGATGTTTGGGATCTACCACTAGATCTCCAGGCCCAACAAGCACACTGAAAGAGATAGTTGTATCTCAAAACGGCTGCAAAAGCTAAATATTTTTAAAGTGTGAAAGTGAAGTCGCTCAGTCGTGTCCGACTCTTTGCGACACCACAGACTGTAGCCTACCAGGCTCCTCTGTCCATGGGATTTTCCAGGCAAGAGTACTGGAGTGGATTGCCATTTCCTTCTCCAGGGGATCTTCCTGACCCAGGGCTCGAACCCTGGTCTCCTGCATTGTAGACAGATGCTTTACCGTCTGAGCCACCAGGGAAGTCCAGCCTGGACTATTTAAAAATATTTTTATTTTGTTTTACTTATTTATTTATTTTTATTTCTTTTTTTTTTAATTTTATTTTATTTTTAAACTTTACATAATTGTATTGGTTTTGCCAAATATCGAAATGAATCCACCACAGGTATACATGTGTTCCCCATCCTGAACCCTCCTCCCTCCCCATACCATCCCTCTGGGTCGTCCCAGTGCACCGGCCCCAAGCATCCAGTATCGTGCATTGAACCTGGACTGGCAACTCGTTTCATTCATGATATTTTACATGTTTCAATGCCATTCTCCCAAATCTTCCCACCCTCTCCCTTTCCCACAGAGTCCAAAAGAGACACTGATGTATAAAAATATTTTTAAAATAAACCACAAATAAAAGTAAATCATTGCAGCACTGTTTATAATAGCCAGGACATGGAAGCAACCTAGATGTCCATCAGCAGATGAATGGATAAGAAAGCTATGGTACATATACACAATGGAGTATTACTCAGCCATTAAAAAGAATACTTTTGAATCAGTTCTAATGAGGTGGATGAAACTGGAGCCTATTATACAGAGTGAAGTAAGCCAGAAAGAAAAACACCAATACAGTATACTAACGCATATATATGGAATTTAGAAAGATGGTAACAATAACCCTGTGTACATACGAGACAGCAAAAGAGACACTGATGTATAGAACAGTCTTATGGACTCTGCGGGAGAGGGAGAGGGTGGGAAGATTTGGGAGAATGGCATTGAAACATGTAAAATATCATGTATGAAACGAGTTGCCAGTCCAGGTTCGATGCACGATACTGGATGCTTGGGGCTGGTGCACTGGGACGACCCAGAGGGATGGTATGGGGAGGGAGGAGGGAGGAGGGTTCAGGATGGGGAACATGTATACCTGTGGCAGATTCATTTTGATATTTGGCAAAACTAATACAATTATGTAAAGTTTAAAAATAAAATTAAATTAAAAAAAAACAAAAAACAAAAAACTAAAGAACGCTATTGAAAACTGTGGAAAGCTACAAGAGACTTACCGGCATGATGGAATCCCCCCACCCTGGTGATGGTACCCAGTACAGATTCTGGTTTTAATCCTCAAACTACTCATGCCAGGCCCCAAGACCAGTGGAAATTCCTTGTATGATGCAGGGAACCCAAATCTGATGCTGAGTGACAACCTACAGGGGTGGACAGGGAGGTGAGAGGGAGGTTTAAGAGCAAGGGGACATATGTATACTTATCGCTGATTCATTTTGATGTATGGCAGGAACCATCACAATACTGTAATTGTCCCCCAATTAAAAATTATTGAAGACTCAAAAATGATTGTGTGTCTATGGGTTATAAATCCCTAGTTTTATGAATTTAAAAATAAGAATAGAGGAATATTTAAAATATTTATGTACTTTAAGCTCACTACATGTTAATATAAATATTTTTATAAAATATATATATTTATAAAATGTGACTGTATTTTTGAATTCAAAAGAATGGTGAGATTGTCTTGCATGTTTGGAATTTCCTTACTAAACAGCTTTATAGAAGACAGCTAAACTCTCTTATTTCCTTTTGCATCAATTCTGTTGCCAAATAATATTTTGGGTGACATCTACAAAGAAAATTCTGTTTCCCACAGATACGTAGTTGGGACAGGACCTCAGGGATTCTCAGATCAGACACTGATAACTTTTGGATTAAGGAAAATATGGAAGCCAGCTAGTTATGAGGCTCTTATAACACCAGAACTGTTAGGTGAAAGACAGTGTAAATCATTTCATCCAACTGCTTAACATACAAATCAAATTTCTTAACTAACCCAGTACCAGCCCCCAAATAAAGACGTTTGTAACTCTAATGTGCACCCTGAAATGTAACTGAATATTCATTAAACAAGTTTTGTGCCACTACGATGATTTGAATCGATACCACTAAAAGAAACTAGGAAGGCAGTTTTGTTAAACATGCTTTATGCAGTTAGACTTTCATAACAAGATGGAGAGGACATATCAGAGATTAGAGGAACTTTTACTTTATCCTCATTAGAACACCCATATGTCTCCTGGGAGTGCATACTCAGATGCCGCCTAACACCATCACAGTGACACAGAATATAAATTGCAAAGAGTCGGACATGACTGAGTGACTAACACACACTGCTTATGTCTTGCCTTAACTATTTCAACAGTGTCCACACTATTATTTTTATTACCACACTGAACAGCCTCAACTCATTCACTCACCGTTTTATCTTCCTTAAAGTAGAGGTGCATTTTGTCATTCTACTGTTGAAATCCCTTAATATGGCCATAGACTGAACATTCAGCTCCATGAGTGTTAAAATTTGAGGATAATCATTTCTTCCCCTGCATTGTTCTTCTTCTAAAATCCTTTATTCAAACAGAAAACTGAAAAGAAAAAAAAAAAAGATGAAAATCTGTTAAAGCAATTAAGGGGTAAAAAGTTTCAGTCACTCAGTTGTGTCTGACTATTTGCAACCCCATGGACTGTATGTAGCCCACCAGGCTCCACCGTCCATAGAATTCTTCAGGCAAGATTTTTGGAATGGGTTGCCATTCCATTCTCCAGGAGATCTTCCTCACCCAGGGATTGACCCCGGGTCTCCAAGATTGCAGGTAGATTCTTTATTGTCTGAGCCACCAGGGAAGCCCAATAAGGGGTAAGATAGGTAGCAAAGAGACAGTTACAACTTGTATCAAAGCAAAGAGATGGGTGGTATGGATCAGCTGCCATGAAGATGACTTAGGAGTTTAAGGGAAATTTCCTCTTGACAATTGGTGTGGGGCGGGGGAAGGTGAGGGAGTCAAACAGTTTCCATAAAGATAGAGATGTATTTACGGCATCTGCTTGAGCTACTGCCAAAAGAACAAAAGTTAACTTGGCTGGAAAATTTCAGAATAACCAATAAATCAAACTGGATTCAAACTAATGTATTTCAACCTGGAGGCTGTGCTCCATATGTGACTCATTCAGCTTTATAGGAGGTTGAACCCTCTCTTTCATCCTTTATTCAGCTTCATTTTGCCATTGCATAACAGTATGGTCAAGGAAATTAGAGGTTGGTACTGTCACCAGAATAGAAAATAGAAATGGCCTTCAGAATGTGTCTACATGGGTCTACAGTTCCTAATCAAATATTGCATAATCAAAAAGATCTTCAATGGGTAGAAAAAAATGAACCTACATAAAATCTTTTGACAGAACTAACATAAGTTCACTTATGGTCATTATTTACCTGATTTAGTATGATCAGACATGACCAAGCGACTAAGCCCAGCACAGCACAGTGTGAATATATGTATATTTTTGTCTTACTGCAGGAAAAAATTAAGGAATGTGGTATTATAACTAAGGATGGTATACAATACAGAGCACATATAAGATACTGCCTTCCTAAAATATGAAAACATTTTCAGGTCTAAATTTTATGTGGTGGCTATAAAGATGTGGACAATACATAGTGGATTAGTGGCCCTATGTAGCTAGGAGCCTTATGACAGAAAAGAAAGTGTTAGTCGCTCAGTCGTATGCAACTCTTTGAGACTCCATGGGCTGTAGCCTACCAGGCTCCTTCATCCATTGGATTTTCCAGGCAAGAATAAGAATACTGGAGTGGGTTGCCATTTCCATTTCTAATGACAGAAAAGAACCCCATGATTATTTAAACTTCACCAAGCAAAGAGATTATTCTTTTAGCCTCCCTCTTCCTAGGAATGAGTTGTTTCTTCAGGCATAAACCTGCGGGAATGTTAAACAGGAAGGATGATATTCTCTTTAAAATTACATGTTCCCATCTTCAAATCCAAATGGAAGAACAATGTACACACACACACACACACTTATATATATATTTGTGAGGCATTGTTGTTATTGTTGTTTAGTCACTAATTCACATCTGACTCTATCCATGGGATTTCCTACAAGAAAGGAGTGGATTGCCATTTCCTTCTCCAGGGGATCTTCCTGACTCAGGGATGGAATTCATCTCTCTTGCATTGGCAGGTGGATTCTTTACCACTGAGCCGCCTATGAAGCCCTATGTGAGACATATGTTTACTGTAAATGATTACACTAACAAGTATTAAAATCTATCCATCCTCCTTATTATCGAGAAAAAATATAGTTATATTTTAGCTTTTATATCCTGGTAAGACATGCTTTTACAGTTGATGATGTTTGTTTTTTCTTTAAAATTTCTGAGGGCTAAATACATAATGCATATAATGAGTTAGAAATGATCGTTATTCATTTACAGCCTCTCTAGTTAGAGTGAAATACTGTCGTTTTTAGGTCATTGTATAATGGTGTTTCTGGCATATGTGGATTGAATAGAGTAACTCTCAGTGCCAAGGTTAATGTATCAACTTCAGGTAGTTGCTTTGTTGAATTTTGTTAAATATTCTCCAGCTTCTCTAACCCTCTGAGACTGACTGAAATGAAAAGGAATTTAATTAGAGTGTGCTGGGAATGTAATATAATACATTAAGTTTTTATTAAGAAAACTGGTATTGAACCACAATGTTATTGGTTCTGAAATTATCCTTCTAGATAAACAAAGTACACATACGTGTAGGTAAGCAGATTGAATGTAAAGGAAACTTATCAAATAGTATTAATTCAATGGACGTTTACATCATAAAATGATTTTGAAGGAAGAGAGCTTTCTCATGCCATGTAAATTTCAAAAATAAAGCTCCTGTTTCATTTTGGAGCTACTATTCAAGAGCCATTATGCCATGCCCGTTTAAGTCATTGGAATTCAGCACTCCTGTGATTAATTTCAAAGGCACATTGGTCCAGGGTTATTATTAGGTTAGTCTGTTAATGCAGAATCTGTCAAGAAGGGCTTGAAGTGGAAATCACACAGATGCATACAAAGTTCTAGCTTAAAATACCTTTGACACAAGGATTTTTTAGTTTCATTTGGTGAAGGGAGCACAAATTAAGACAATTAATTAAATTGACCTATGTTTTTAACAGTCTGTAATACATTTTTGAAAATAAAAGTACAGATACTCCTCACAAAAAAATAAAAATAACCTTGGTTTAATAAAACTCTGTGCATTCAAAGGAATTAATATAGTTTAAAAAGTGTTTATATTATATGAATAATATTATACCAAATAATAATGCTAAATCTCTTAAAGAGCAAAGGTGCTTTCTAGAATTTTTAAATCAGACTTTGAAATAGGTTAGTATTTCTTTTCCTCTGCTTTGTTGGGCTCATAGACATTGTTTACCTTCTTTTGGTATTAAATAGTCATGTATCTCTTAAATAGCAGTTGAAATTTAAATACATCTCCAATTCAGATAATCCACTACCACACTATTCATCTGATTTATTTAGTCTAATATAATCCATTATTTAAATCATTTGAGTAATTATTTAATCTTACTTTTAGTTTAGTTATATGTAAATACAATGTCATAAAATAATCATAATCAACAACTATAAATTGTCATCACTTTGACTATCTCAATCATCCATTATTGAAAGTTATTAGAAACCTGAATATGTTATGTAGGTTTTTAAATTCCTATTATGGTTAATTTAGGGCTTCCCTGATAGCTCAGTTGGTAAAGAATCTGCTTGCAATGCAGGAGACCCCAGTTTGATTCCTGTTTGGGAAGATCGCATGGAGAAGGGACAGGCTACTCACTCCACTATTTTGGGGCTTCCCTTGTATGCCTAAGCTGGTAAAGAACTCACTTGCAATGCGGGAGAAAGTGAAAGTGAAGTCGCTCAGTCATGTCTGACTCTGTGACCCCATGGACACCAGGCTCCTCCGTCCATGGGATTTTCTAGGCAAGAATACTGGAGTGGGTTGCCATTTCCTTCTCCAAGCGTTCAATCCCTGGGTTGGGAAGATCCCCTTGAGAAGGGACAGGCTGCCCACTCCAGTATTCTGGCCTGCAGAATTCCATGGACTATACAGTCCATGGGGTCACAAAAAGTCAGTCATGACTGAGCGACTTTCACTTTCACATGGTTCATTTAAAAGAGGAAATTTCATCTTTAGAACTCCATAAAACACACTGTCACTTCATTTGCTTTTCTTGTAATCAGTAAGTTTATTTTCAGGAGTATACTACTGCTGCTGCTGCTGCTAAGTTGCTTCAGTCGTGTCCGACTCTGCAACCCCAGAGACTGCAGCCCACCAGGCTCCGCCATCCCTGGGATTCTCCAGTCAAGAACACTGGAGTGGGTTGCCATTTCCTTTTCCATATTAAAGAGTATTTCAAAGTGATAAATATATTTTGTTAGAATATCTGGATATTAAATAATATTTAACATAAATTTGTGCAATTTTAAAATCTGATAACCTCAAGAATTGTAGGCCCTATGATGAATAGGCTAACTTTCAGCCCTTACATTTAAACAGAATTTGTAATCATTGGAAGGACTGATGCTGAAGCTGAAACTTCAATACTTTGGCCACCTGATACAAAGAATGGACTCATTTGAAAAGACCCTGATGCTGGGAAAGAGTGAAGGCAGGAGGAGAAGGGGACAACAGAGGATGAGATGGTTAGATGGCATTACCAACTCAATGGACATGAGTTTGAGCAAGCTTTGGGAGTTTGTGACAGACAGGGAATCCTGTCTTACTGCAATCCATGGGGTTGCAAAGAGTCAGACATGACTGAACAACTGAACTAAACTGAACTGAACTGAATCTTTTAATGTATTTTTTAGTATAATGAATAAAAAATTAAACATACCTACCTATGTAAAATAAAACTATTTTTCTTACTCTTACATACATAGTATTTTTAAGTTTTCTTTTTAAACCTCCTTTGTGATATTGATGCAGTTATACATTAGGATTGACAAGTATATTACTTTTAATAATACATAAATATAATTATATACTAATTAGCACATTTTGGCTATATATTTCATCAGCATCTCAGAATTTTGCCAATTTTTAATGGTAACAAACAGTAGCATATTTCTAAATAAGGTGAAATTATTCAGTAAATATTTGTTGAATGCCTGACTGCATGTATGTTCATTGACATTGCACTCTTCGTGACCCCATGAACTGTAGCCCAGGGCTCCTCTGTCTGTGGGATTTTCCAGGCAAGAATATTGGAGTGGGTTGCCCATTTCCTCCTACAGAGGATCTTCCTGACCCAGGAATTGAACCCGTGTTTCCTGTGTTTCCTGCATCAGCAGGCAGATTCTTTACCACTGAGCCACCTGGGAATCCACTGGTTGAGTAGATAATCAGTAATTAAAATTAGAAAAAAAATTTTTTAGTGAGTGGTACGTATGTCTTTTTGTCATTGATTAAAATATGTTATGTGGTGTTTATCTTGTTCTTCTGTTTAGCACATTGTTGGTTTCTATACATAGATAAAACAGCTGTCTCTCCCAGTTTTGGTGGAGTGGTGTCAGTAGGAGATGAACCTTACCTTTCAACCCTTCCCAAGCTCTTGGTTGTGTCTCAAACCTTTGTTATGCTTTGGAATTTTAAGGACTAAAGGTAAGACAGCATACAAAATGATTTCTTAAGGTTTCCTTTCCTTCTTATGAAGATCTACCATTTTTGAGGAAGGCATTGTCTTTTTGTAGTTTGACGATATCTGATTAGAAGTCATGCCAGCAAATTGTATTATCATGTCATTGTCCTTTCTGGCTTTCTTGGAGTCATTTTCAATAATTCATTGAATATCTTCATTATTATATTGCTCTACTGGCTTGTTTTCATCTTAGTACTTTTTGCCAAATAATGATACCAACAAAATACAGGATTCAATTTAGTTTATTTATGAATACAAGTGTTATTGTTGAAGATCCACTTTTATCAAAAACAAGTAGAGATGTGTACATGTGCTTATGTCTATATATTAAGGACTATGTTTGTTATTCACATAAGTCAGAGTGAAATGAGTAATGAGGTAATTAGCAAGAAGTTTAAATAATACCTAAAGCACTTATTAGCACACTGAATTTTGTATTATTCAGAATGTGTGGATGTAGGACTTCCCTGGTGACAAGGATTTGATCCCTGGTCTGAGAAGATTCTACATGTAGCAGAACAACTGAGCCCATACTCTAGAGCCCCCAAGCAGTGACTACTGAGCCTGTGTGCTCAAACTACTGAAGCCTGCGCCGCCTAGAGCCTGTCCTCCACAGCAAGAGAAGCCACCCACAACAGGGAGAAGTCCGCACACCACAACAATGAGTAGCCCCCGCTCCCTGCAACCAGAGAAAGCCCACATGCAGCAATGAAGACCAGTGCAACCAAAACTGAATAAATAAATACATAAAAATTTTAAATGCATGGATGTAGATACTCTGATTACTTATTTTACTTAAAACCCATGAAACCCATGGATGCTGTTTAAATGTATGTATTTTAAATGCAGAACTTAGCTAACAAAATTGTGAAAAAAAGAAACAGTGTTTTTTGTTGTTGTTGTTGTTTTTTAAATGTGAGTGAGGTTAATTAGATCTAAATAAGCAGCAAAGTTGCTTTTCATCTGCCAGCCAGGAAGAGAGTCCTTACCATGAGCTGAGTCTTTAGACACCTTCATCTTGGAATTTCCAGACTCCAGATAAATGAGAAATGAATGTCTTTTGTTGAAGCTACTCAATCTATGGTACTTTCTTACAGGAGCCCAAACTGACTAATACATCAGCCAACATCATATTATTGTCTCAGAATGAATTTTTACAAAAAATAATATGTATTAATAATATAAATTCTGGACCCAAAGAAAACTATTTAAGGTAATAGAAATATACATAATGTAGCTAGTCCTGTGTGACTTTACATTTTTCATTAGTCATAACATTAGCAGCTGTGTTTCTCTTTACTAGAAGATCCTAGAAATAAATGCAGGTGTTCTGGGAGACAAATGCAAATGATATCAACTTCCTCATTTTTTAATCCACTGAGTGTTTAATTATGGAATGCTGTCTTTAGATTTTATTTATGTTAATTGTAATGCTTTACAAAATGAATGAAGAGTAAGAGTTAAAACTTCAGAATAGTTCATGAATTATTCTTATCATCTATCTTGTCACTGTTGACAAATGCTCCATATGTTCACAAGTTTTCATGCTTTGCTTGATTTTTAATGTGCTTTGAATATCAATACTTGAATAAAATCATATATTAAAAGAAGTTAGTAAGCTTTATGTAATTTTAAATGTTATTTTTCATATTATCTGTTAGAAAATTCCAGTTTATACTTTTAGCTATATTTACTTAACTATGTACTAAGCTTACTAAAACGTGGACAAAGTAAGTCTAGAGTCTATATTTTGTACAGTTTTGTGTTTTTAGCAACAATGGAAAAGCAGCATTTCAGGAGATGTTATGAGGTAGTACACAAAAGTTTTATAAATAAGATTTATACATAAATTATTCTGTATCCTTCCCTCTGACAGTCACCAAGTGGTTCTGATTTGAATGTCTTGAGTACTTTTCATACTTTGATAGAGAATGAGTTTAGGCAAGTTACGCAGTCTTGTCCAGCTCTTTGTCTCCCCAAGGACTGTAGCCCATGTACCACGAGAAGATCCAACCAGTCCATCCTAAAGGAAATCAATCATGAATATTCATTGGAAGGACTGATGCTGAAGCTGAAACTTCAATACTTTGGCCACGTGATGCAAAGAACTGACTCATTTGAAAAGACCCTGATGCTGGAAAGATTGAAGGCAGGAGGAGAAGGGGACGACAGAGGATGAGATGGCTAGATGGCATCAACGACTCAATGGACATGAGTTTGAGTGAACTCCGGGAGTTGGCAATGGGCAGGGAAGCCTGGTGTGCTTCAGTCCATGGGGTCACAAAAAGTCAGACATGACTGAGCAACTGAACTGAACTGGACTGTAGCCCACCAGGCTCCTCTGACCATGGAATTCTCCAGGCAAGAATACTGGAGTGGATAGCCATTAACTTCTCCAGGGGACTGAGCCCAGGTCTCCTACATTGTAGCCCAGTTCTTTACCATCTGACCCACCAGGGAAGCCCTGCTTAGTCTCACTGTGCCTCAGTTCTCTTGTCTAAAATTGGGATGTTAAGGGAGCCTGACTTATTTTTGCTATGAGGATTATAGGTATTGTAAACTTCAAAACAGAGTGCCATATATAGAAGTGCTATCTATATAAGCATTAACTATCATTTTCTTAATAAATATTAGCAATATTATTGTTTGTCTGTCATTGATGGAAATATGGCTACATGCTAAGACACTTCTCCAAATATCCGTGAACACCAAGTATGTATAATAAATTCAGACCAAATGACTGCAAGTCAGTAAGACCTATAAGAACACGGACAATGTGTGAGCCTATCAGGCTCCTCCGTCCATGGGATTTTCCAGGCAAGAGTACTGGAGTGGGTTGCCATTTCCTGCTCTAGGGGATCTTCCCTACCCAGGGATCAAACCCGGGTCTCCCACATTGTGGGCAGACGCTTTATCCTCTAAGCCACCAGGGAAGCCCTTTCAAAGATAGGCAATAAACAAAAGTAGCATTATATATATCAGCAATAATAGACAAAGAAATATTAATATCAACCTTTGTAGATGTCTCAAATCATTATTTCTACTCATCACTGCTTCAAAATTATCATTGTTATTAAATGTATTGCTATATCTTATTTTACCACATTAACTTGTATACCTATAATTCTATTTTTTGTTTTTTTAACTTGATAAGTCAATTTTATGTCATATGTTTCTTTTGCAAAGTTCTAGCTTTTATTTGTGCTTCTCTGGTGGTTCAGTCAATAAAGAATCTGGCTGCAATGCCCAAGACCCAGGTTTGATCCCTGGGTTGTGAAGATACCTGGAGAAGGAAATGGCAACTCACTCCAGTATTCTTGCCTGGAAAATCCCATGAACAGATGAGCCTGGCAGGCTACAGTCCACGGGGTCACTAGAGTCAGACATGACTTATTAACTAAAACCATTTACCTACCTTTTATTAATGTATTTAAGAATTATTCTGAAAAGTGGCTCATAGTTCTCACAGGACAGTCTAAAGAGCTCATGTAGAGATTTTTAAGAATCTTTACTAGGGTACAGGGTCCCTGAAAACATGCAAGTTTAACAAATACATCCAAAACATGGGATGATTTATTAAACAACTACAAGTTTAAGAATTTTTTTTCCACAGGTTGCAAACAGTAACACAAAAATATAATTACACTATTTGTAATCTAAAATTTCTGACATCTTATGACTGAGCTTAAAATCATGATATGGGGCTGACACTGCATCACAGTGAGCCAACGGATCCCAAGATACCAACTGAAAGCATGTATTAGATTTCTTTTTTTTTTTTTTGAGACTATATTTATTAATTGCTTACTATCATGGTTTTTTGGTCAGAAGAGAAATGAACTTTGGAAAATATCCAGTCATTTTGAGTCATCATGACTTTTATGCATTGGATTGGTAGGAAAAAAAAGATATAAAAAAAATAAGTATACATAAAATGAAAAGCACATGACTGCATTAAATGGGAATAGAGTTGAATGAGCAATATTCCTTTATGAAACAAAATAAAAGCTTTGTTATACATATGAAATGTTTCTTGCTAACTTGAAAAGGTAAAGGTATTTTGTTGAGTAGTATAGGCCTCCAAGACGGAAGATACCACTTGTTAAAGGAAAACTTGGGTAGCACCCAGAAGTTTGGTTGTCATCCTGTTCAGTCTCGAGAATCTCACTGTCTATGAAACTGCTTGTGATGAATCAGGGGCATTTCAGAATTAGATAATAGAGAGGTTCAGTGAACTGTAATGTGCATTAAGAAACAGAGAATTTCTGTGCTACCTTCACAGAAAATGTCCTTTGGTTCCACTGAGATATGCTGTCACTGACCTGTATTAAACATAAAATGTAATATTGATTTTTAAATGCACTTTTAAATGTATTCTACGCATACGGCTTAGATGAGAGATCTTCTTTTGTACTTACAATAAAACCTTGGTATTTCTACATGGTGACTCCACTTACTGATTTTAGATTACTTCTTTACCAAGACACAGTGATTTAATGATTTAGCTAAATATATGAAATTAATTAACTCTCACAACTTGTAATTGTTAAGATGAGTGCTCTTTAAGTCAACTTTTGCTACATATTCTTAATTTGACTTAAACACTAGCACTAAAAATATGTTTATTTTTAAAAAATCACATTTGAGGAGATAAACCTTGTGTGAATTGACAAATGAAATATGTCCAAATTAAATGACCCCCTGTGGTCACTTGCTTGCTGTGACTTTGCTGAGTAACAGTGGTGGTAGTTTAGTTGCTAAGTTGTGTCCAACGCTTGCCACCCCATGGATTGTAGCCTGCCAGGCTCCTGTGCCCATGAGATTTTCCAGGCAACAATACTGAAGTGGGTTGTCATGTCCTTCTCCAAGGAATGGTAGTATTATTTTAAAATATTATTTTAAGAAAAAAAGTTGTCTTGTTTTACAATGTTCTCTGTTTAATTATTTTGACTCTTTAAACATATGTTAAGTAACAAGGTGACACACTCCTGGAGAAGTCAGAATTTATGTCAAAATTCCTCATATTTAATAAGGAATACAATAATATATTAACCGTTAGAAAATACCCATGTTATCAACAATGAAGAACTGGTTGGTGAAAGCATACAGAATGGCTAATAGGCAATTAAAATACTTAAAATATTTTTTTACATGTAAGACAATGAAAGAAAGATGGAAGGAAAAGAGGAAGAAGAGGAGGAGAGGAGGAAAAAAGAATGCTTCAGTTCAGTTCAGTCACTCAGTCAAATCCGACTCTTTGCGACCCCATGAATCATAGCACACCAGGTCTCCCTGTCCATTACCAACTCCCAGAGTTCACTCAAACTCATGTCCATCGAATCGGTGATGCCATCCAGCCATCTCATCCTCTGTTCCCTGCCCCCATTCCCTCCCAGCATCAGGGTCTTTTCCAATGAGTCAACTCTTTGTATGAGGTGGCCAAAGTACTGGAGTTTCAACTTTAACATAAGTCCTTCCAATAAACATCCAGGACTGATCTCCTTTAGGATGGACGGGTTGGATCTCCTTGCAGTCCAAGGGACTCTCAAGAGTCTTCTCCAACACCACAGCTCAATGGCATCAATTCTTCAGTGCTCAGCTTTCTTCACAGCCAACTCTCACATCCCTATATGACCACTGGAAAAACCATAGCCTTGACTAGACAGACAATTGTTGGCAAAGTAATATCTCTGCTTTTTAATATGCTGTCTAAGTTGGTCATAACTTTCCTTCCAAGGAAAGTGTCTTTTATTTTCATGGCTGCAATCACCATCTGCGGTGATTTTGGAGCCCCAAAAAATAAAGTCTGACACTGTTTCCAATGTTTCCCCATCTATTTCCCATAAAGTGAAGGGACCAGATGCCATGATCTTCATTTTCTGAATGTTGAGCTTTAAGCCAACTTTTTCACCCTCCTGTTTCACTTTCATCAAGAGGTTTTTTTAGTTCCTCTTGACTTTCTGCCATAAGGGTGGTGTCATCTGCATATCTGAGGTTACTGATATTTCTCCCGGCAATCTTGATTCCAGCTAGTGCTTCCTCCAGCCCAGGGTTTCTCATGATGTACTCTGCATATAAGTTAAATAAGCAGGGTGACAATATACAGCCTTGATGTACTCCTTTTCCTATTTGGAACCAGTCTGTTGTTCCATGTCCAGTTCTAACTGTTGCTTCCTGAACTGCATATAGGTTTCTCAATAGGCAGGTCAGGAGGTCTGATATTCCCATCTCTTTCAGAATTTTTCACAGTTTATTGTGATCCACACAGTCAAAGGCTTTGGCATAGTCAATAAAGCAGAAATAGATGCTTTTCTGGAACTCTCTTGCTTTTTCCATGATCCAGCAGATGTTGGCAGTTTGATCTCTGGTTCCTCTGCCTTTTCTAAAACCAGCTTGAACATCTGGAAGTTCACGGTTCACGTATTGCTGAAGCCTGGCTTGGAGAATTTTGAGCATTACTTTTCTAGCGTGTGAGATGAGTGTAATTGTGCTGTAGTTTGAGCATTCTTTGGCATTGCCTTTCTTTGGGATTGGAATGAAAACTGACCTTGTCCAGTCCTGTGTCCACTGCTGAGTTTTCCAGATTTGCTGGCATTTTGAGTGCAGCACTTTCACAGCATCATCTTTTAGGATTTGAAATAGCTCAACTGGAATTCTATCACTTCCACTAGCTTTGTTCATAGTGATGCTTTCTAAGGCCCACTTGACTTCACATTCCAAGATGTCTGGCTCTAGGTCAGTGATCACACCATCATGATTATCTTGGTCATGAACGTCTTTTATGTACAGTTTTGTGTATTCTTGCCACCTCTTCTTAATATCTTCTGCTTCTGTTAGGTCCATACCATTTCTGTCCTTTATTGAGCCCATCTTCGCATGAAATCTTCCCTTGGTATCTCTAATTTTCTTGAAGAGATCTCGAGTCTTTCCCATTCTATTGTTTACCTCTATTTCTTTGCATTGGTCACTGAGGAAGGATTTCGTATCTCTCCTTTCTATTCTTCGGAACTCTGCATTCAAATGGATATATCTTTCCTTTTCACCTTTGCTTTTTGCTTCTCTTCTTCTCACAGCTATTTGTGAGGTCTCCTCAGACAGCCATTTTGCTTTTTTGCATTTCTTTTTCTTAGGGATGTTCTTGGTCCCTGTGTCCTATGCAATGTCATGAATCTTGGTCCATAGTTCATCAGGCACTCTATCAGTTCTAGTCCCTTAAATCTATTTCTCACTTCCACTGTATAATCATAAGGCATTTGATTTAGGTCATACCTAAATGATCTAGCATTTTTCCCCACTTTCTTCAATTTCAGTCTGAATTTGGCAATAAGGAGTTCATCATCTGAGCCACAATCAGCTTCCGGTCTTGTTTTTGCTGACTGTATAGAGCTTCTCCATCTTTGGCTGCAAAGAATATAATCAGCCTGATTTCAGTGTTGACCATCTGGTGATGTCCGTGTATAGAGTCTTCTCTTGTGTTGTTGGAAGAGGGTGTTTGCTATGACCAGTGCGTTCTCTTGGCAAAGCTCTATTAGCCTTTGCCCTGCTTCATTCCATATTCCAAGGCCAAATTGCCTGTTACCCCAGGTGTTCCTTGACTTTCTACTTTTGCATTCCAGTCCCCTATAATGAAAAGGACATCTTTTTTGGGTGTTAGTTCTAAAAGGTCTTGTAGGTCTTCATAGAACCATTCAACTTCAGCTTCTTCAGCATTACTGGTTGGGGCATAGACTTGGATTACCGTGATATAGAATGGTTTGCCTTGGAAACGAACAGAGATCATTCTGTCATTTTTGAGATTGCATCCAAGTACTGCATTTTGGAATCTTCTGTTGACCATGATGGCTACTCCATTTCTTCTGAGGGATTCCTGCCCTCAGTAGTAGATATAATTGTCATCTGAGTTAAATTCACCCATTCCAGTCCATTTTAGTTCGCTGATTCCTAGAATGTCGACGTTCACTCTTGCCATCTCCTGTTTGACCATTTCCAGTTTGCCTTGATTCATGGACCTAACATTCCAGGTTCCTGTGCCACATTACTCTTTACAGCATCGGACCTTGCTTCTATCACCAGTCCCATCCACAACTGGGTATTGCTTTTGCTTTGGCTCCATCCTTTCATTCTTTCTGTAGTTATTTCTCCACTGAACTCCATATTGGGCACCTACTGACTTGGGGAGTTCCTCTTTTAGTATCCTATCATTTGCCTTTTCAAACTGTTCATGGGGTTGGTATACAAAAAAGGAAAGTCAGAATTGAGTGATATGGAAAGGGGAGATCTTAGAAGCACACCTCATCAGCACACTTCATCAGCCTTGGAAATCTGATAAAGTGGAGTAAATTCAGTTCCCTCTCCGACCTGTGTGAAAAGTTATTGGCTAATAGAAATGAATTACCAGGAAAATAAAAATTAAAAGACACAAAAATATAGTTTATTTTTTATCAGCAGACACAAACTTGCATTTCATAGATACAATCATAACTAATATAACAAAAGGAAAAAGAAGAATCTTGCAAACCCATGAACCTTATGCATACCAGAAATTAGTTAAATTTAAAATTCTGGCATTCTGAAATTATAACTAAACAAAGTGAAATAGCACCCTTTTTGTGGGTGTTTGTATGTGTGTTAGTTGCTCAATCATGTCCAACTCTTTGCAACCCCATGGACTGTAGCCCACCAGGCTCCTCTGTCCACAGGATTTTCCAGGCAAGAATACTGGAGTGGGTTGCCATTGCCTTCTCCAGGAGATATTCCCAACCCAGAGATTGAACCCAGGCTCCTCATGGCAAGCAGATTCTTTACCATCTGAACCAACAGGGAAGCCCAGCACCCTTTATATTAAATATCTATTTGGACGTTTCAATAGCTCAGTTGTGTCCGATTCTTTGCTACCCCACAGACTGGAGCCTGCCAGGCTCCTCTGTCCATGGAATTTTCCAGGCAAGAATACTGGAGTGGAGAGCCATTCTATTTACATCATTTGAATTAACAGTGTCCCAATTTTTGAAGATTTCAATATGACAAATGAGCTTGCTTCTTTATTTTAAACTTATCTAATTGAAAATGGATTGATGGTGGTGCTACACCAAGGGAATGTTTAAACTGCTTCTGTGCATTTGAAAAGTGCTTTTAACAAAGTATAATTCAAAAGGCAAAAAGACACATATTTAAAGTATGTAATTTCATACATTTTGACATACTTACACACCTGTGAAATGTCATCACGATCAAGATAATCAACAGATGGAACACCCAAGAAAGTGTCTTCATCTTTGGTATAATCTCTCCCTACAGCACCTCCTCTCTGGTCTCCTAGAAACTACTCATCTGTCACAGCAGGTTATCTTACAGTTTCTACAATTTTGAGTAAATGGAGCTGCGTGTTGTGTGCTCTCTGTCTGAATACTCTTACACATTATAATTTTGGGGGGATTTATTATTTGGGGATTTATTCATGTTGTTGCACATATTAAATGTTCAGTCATATTTTATTGCTTAATAGAATCACATTTAATTGTTATACCAAAACTTGATTATCCATTTACCTTTTTTCCAGATTATGATTAATACAAATACAGCTCTTATGTGTGATCGTCTTTGTAATGACCTAGGGTTTGATTTCTCTTGGGTCTAGGGGTAGAATGTTTGGCTCAGAAGATAAGTGTTTGCTTAGCCCATACTAAACTCTTTACGAGAATGGTAGTGCCACTTTGTATGCCCTCCAGCAGTGGGTGAGCTTTCCACTTCCTTCATAGGTGAGAACTGGTACTATTTCAGGCTCTGTGTCAACTCCAAGTACTGTATTACCTATAAAAACAGATGGCTGTTTCCCCAGGCAAGAGCAGTTTTTTCATCAACATGAATTAAGCAGTGCTCAGCTAAAACTTTGAGGAGGACTCTTTTTGAGCATTTCTCTTATGTTGGCCACACTATTCTGCAAATGAGCTGCCTTGTCTTCTACAAAGACTTAATTCCATAATTTTCACCTCAGGAACTAGTAGAATTCAACCTGGGCTCTGAATTCAACACAGCAGTTAGGAAATTCTCTCAATGTGGTAAACTGAGACAATCTTAGGACTTGGCTCATTTGTTTCTCATCTCTTAGGGATCACTGCTCTTCATTTTCTGATCTCTAGTATCTTTATTCCATTGTTAGATATATTTTATCTGTTTTAGCAATGAGAGTCAATCTGGTCCAAGTGACTTCATTTTGACTAGAACTTAGTGTTTTCTAGGAGAGTTTAATACTTACAAATATAGAAATTTTCAAGTGCAACCTTCTAGAGCAAACATGATGGAAATTGAAGAAGACAGTCTTTAAAATTTAAGAATCTTAATTTATAATTATACGTACCATATACAAAAATAAGTAAGTTAAGTTATGGGGCTTCCCTGGTGACTCAGTGGTAAAGAATCTTCAGGAGACATTTCAATCTTCCCAGGTCAGGAAGATTTCCTGGAGAAGGGCATGGCTACCTACTCCAGTAATTCTTGCCTGGAGAAGCCCATGGATAGAGAAGCCTGGTGGGCTACATTTCACTGGGTCACAAAGAGTCAGACACGACTTAGTGACTAAACAACAAGTTAAGTTATATTTTTTAAATTAATCTTAACCTTTCCTCAAGGTCCTCTTTCAACATTATTCTGCAAATCTAGGTTAAAATTATATGTACCTGATTCATTTATTATTTAAATGGATTTTGGGTTCATGATTTTCCTGTATAAATATGTTTAATTTGATGTAAATTGCAAAATGATTTTATATGGTATTTGATGATAATGTATGTACATGATTACCTATTTCATTGTTAAAACACTTAAATTATGAAATGTGTCATAACTTGCTATAGAAACTGTGGCCTTCCTTTTTTAAGGAACCTCCATACTGTTCGGTTTTAAGGACACATGAACTAGCTCAAGGGCTGTAACTGGCCAACTCTTGGGTAAGTAAAGCTTTAAAATAATGAATACTATGAATAGATTATAGTCCATGGAACAATACAGTCCTCCAAAAATCCATACTTAGGTAAATAAAATGAATTAAGTGAAAGTTTGAGGAAGGTTAGAAAATGTATAAATATTTAATTTTTTTTCAATTACTTACAAAGTTAAAAAAGAAAATATATAACTTTACAGTGGGGATGCCTGGCAGACACAAGCTTGATCAGGTGCTCAACACTAACATCAACAGTTTTGGGGGGGGGGAGTCATGTCCTACTTTATAAGATGAAGCAAGGAGAACACAAAATCAGTGATGATACTCCTACCAAAGAGACATATACCTGAACCTCATCATAAGGAAATATTCAAATTAGTCAAAATTCAAGTTTGTCCCATTCAGATTGATAGGCATTCACCAAGTGTTCTATAATCTTTAAAAGGGTCAAGGAAATGAAAGTCAAGAAAAGACTCTGGACTTGCTCAAAACTCAATGAGATTAAAGAGACATAAACAAGTAAATACAACACAAGATAACATAGTTAACACACTGTATCATTTTTCTCTAAATAACCTTGCAACAATTTGTGAACTATGAACAGAGTACAAGAATTAGATGTTAGCAAGAGTGAAAAGGTTGGCTTAAAGCTCAACACTCAGAAAACTAAGATCATGGCATCTGGTCCCATCACTTCATGGGAAATAGATGGGGAAACAGTGCAAACAGTGTCAGACTTTATTTTGGGGGGCTCCAAAATCATGACAGATGGTGATTGCAGACATGAAATTAAAAGACGCTTACTCCTTGGAAGGAAAGTTATGACCAACCTAGACAGCATATTGAAAAGCAGAGACATTACTTTGCCAACAAAGGTCCGTCTAGTCAAGGCTATGGTTTTTCCAGTGGTAATGTATGGATGTGAGAGTTGGATTGTGAAGAAAGCTGAGCACCGAAGAATTGATGCTTTTGAACTATAGTATTGGAGAAGACTCTTGAGAGTCCCTTGGACTGCAAGGAGATCCAACCAGTCCATCCTAAAGGAGATCAGTCCTGGGTGTCCATTGGAAGGGCTGATGCTGAAGCTGAAACTCCAGTACTTTGGCCACCACTTGTGAAGAGTTCACTCATTGGAAAAAACCCTGATGCTGGGAGGGATTGGGGGCAGGAGGAGAAGGGGATGACAGAGGATGAGATGGCTGGATGGCATCACCAACTCGATGGACATGAGTTTGAGTGAACTCTGGGAGTTGGTGATGGACAGGGAGGCCTGGCGTGCTGTGATTCATGGGGTTGCAGAGTCGGACACAACTGAGCAACATTATTCAGCCATTAAAAAGAATACATTTGAATCAGTTCTAATGAGGTGGATGAAACTGGAGCCTATTATACAGAGTGAAGTAAGCCAGAAAGAAAAACACCAATACAGTATACTAACGCATATATATGGAATTTAGAAAGATGGTAACAATAACCCTGTGTACGAGACAGCAAAAGAGACACTGATGTATAGAACAGTCTTATGGACTCTGTGGGAGAGGGAGAGGGTGGGAAGATTTGGGAGAATGGCATTGAAACATGTAAATATCATGTATGAAATGAGTTGCCAGTCCAGGTTCGATGCACGATACTGGATGCTTGGGGCTGGTGCACTGGGACGACCCAGAGGGATGGAATGGGGAGGGAGGAGGGAGGAGGGTTCAGGATGGGGAACACATGTATACCTGTGGCGGATTCATTTTGATATCTGGCAAATCTAATACAGTTATGTAAAGTTTAAAAATAAAATAAAATTTAAAAAAAAAAAAATAAATAAACTGAACTAAACTGAACTGAATGTGTTGATAATAGTTTCCTGATTTAGATGGCCATGTTGTAATTATGTGTTGTTCAAAAATTTCATTCAGGATTTTCCATAACAGCATATGGGAAATCCAAAGAAACATTTTGGCCAACCAAATATATAACAAAAGATCCTTTTAGTAAGAAATATACACTTTTATATTAATAATGATGGGATATAATGTTGATAACTTTCTTTCCAACAGCTCAGGAAAAGAATGTCCATTTGACTGTACTTGTAATTCTTCACTATGTTAGATTATTTCTCATTTTCTTAATATAAGAATACTGAAAAGGTTTCTCATGAAGGCAATAAAAGTGAAATGGCAATGGCTTAAATGATGAAGAAGTTCAGAAGAAGCCTTTATTAGGACAGGGATAAGTTGAATTTGTTTGTAAATCTGAGAAAATCACTCAATGAAAAAGATGAAAATGAAGATACAGAAAATATCAGCTATATGATTTAAAATAGTGAAGTGCCCAATAGTATCAGAAATGAGCAGGAGTCAACATTTCCACAGAGTCTGGGGACAGGGATAGGGAAAAAGATAATTGAAGTTAAAGAAATGTTTTCCCATCCAGACACAATGAAAGCCTTCTCATTTGATGACCTGTTTCCTCAGTGAAGTTGGAGGCAATGCAGAAAGAAGTAGAGAATGCCTGAAACTCTAAATAATAGTTTATTTAAATGAATTGATTAACAAACCTCAATACACAACGAAAGTGGGGAAAAACATGTGCAATGGAGTCAACTGGAGATGAATATGAAAAAAAAAAAAGAAAAGAAAAGCTGCACTAATGGTCTATCTGAATTCAGAAGTTATTAATTTATAGAGAAATAATGCATTTTTTCCTGTCTATTCTCAGCTTCTTTTATAGAGAACTGAACAATAATGTTAATTTATACTTGCACACTATTTTAAATTTACAATTCTGTATTTAATCCTGTGGCGGCTGTGAGTAAGGTTCCAGTATTCTTCCCTGGAACTGTGAGGTACTCAGTTATTAAGTGGTGGTCCAAGACCTCAGGATGGGAAGTAAGAGACAGAACTAAAATGTAGATTGAAGTCATCTGACTACAGTGTTCTGTGGTCAAAATTCCTCATGTTGGATACTTCATTGTGAATATGCTGACCTATGAATTGAAGCAATTGGTATTAGTAAGGGTAATGTGTTTGAAGTGTTTTCACTGTCTGGTCTGCACTATTAATAAAATAAGAATTCAGATGAACTCTTTGTGACCCCCACAGACTGTAGCCCATCAGGCTTCTCTGTCCATGGGGATTCTCCAGGCAAGAATATTGGAGTGGGTTGCCATTCCTTTCTCCAGGGGTTCTTCCCAACTCAGGGATCAAAATCAGGTCTCTCTCATTGGAGGCAGATTCTTTACCATTTGAACCACCAGGAAAGCCTTATTAATACAATACAGGAGAATTCAGATAAAGAAGAATACATTTGAATCAGTTCTAATGACGTGGATGAAACTGGAGCCTATTATACAGAGTGATGTAAGCCAGAAAGAAAAACACCAATACAGTATACTAACGCATATATATGGAATTTAGAAAGATGGTAACAATAACCCTGTGTACGAGACAGCAAAAGAGACACTGATGTATAGAACAGTCTTATGGACTCTGTGGGAGAGGGAGAGGGTGGGAAGATTGGGGAGAATGGCATTGAAACATGTATAATATCATGTATGAAACGAGTTGCCAGTCCAGGTTCGATGCACCATACTGGATGCTTGGGGCTGGTGCACTGGGACGACCCAGAGGGATGGAATGGGGAGGGAGGAGGGAGGAGGGAGGAGGGTTCAGGATGGGGAACACATGTATACCTGTGGCAGATTCATTTTGATATTTGGCAAAACTAATACAGTTATGTAAAGTTTAAAAATAAAATTAAAAAAAAAAAAAAAGAATGACTGGGGAAATGGGCTCAATCAAGAGTTTGCAGTCTTTGTAATGGGAAAGAGTGAGTTAGTTTAGGGGCTTTATGAAGAAAAGACATTTAAACAAAGATGTATTTTGCCCTTCCATTATATGTAAGAATTCTTTATCTCATAATCTTCATTCATTAAAAGCAAGAAGAGTTGACCATGTTCTTTATACTTTAATTTTTGTAAAGTTGTCTACTATAATAAGGGAGAATGTACCTCCACACCAATCTAGTTAGAGTAAAATAACAGAGTCCTCCAAAATACTTAATATGAATAGTAGTTATGCTTTGATTTTCATCTGATTTAATTTTTCATTTGATTTTCTCTGATTTAAATGTTTAACTCCATAGTTTTACTGTCCAAGACTGCTGAGCTCAAGCACAAGTTTATCACTGTAGCCACACTAGGCTCCCAAGCCTAACTCAAAGAATATGTAAAGATACTCTAGGCCTTTTGCTATTTCAGTAAAGATTCTGTAATACATACAGAAGAATAGAAATCCTCAAGATCACACTGAACTGTGTCCTTAAGCTCATTACATTGGATAATTCACGAATGGCTCTAATACATGGTAAGGACAGAAATACAGTAATGGGAATTAATACGACTTATGGAATAATGAAATAGGCTCAGACCGAATTTGGGGAATATAGTATCTATAAATTATAACTTTTATCATTTTCAATATTTTTATTTTTACAAATATTTCCCATTCTGATCTAGGAATTTTCGTATAGAGAAGATAACAGATGAACTAGCCATATTGATAGTCCAGATAAGCATTGAAGATGAATGTCCATCAAAAAAATCCTGAGGGTAATAATCCTAAATTGAAGGTCCATTCTGAGATACACTCCTTTGTATCTATCAGAAATGTCTTATAGACACATAGGACCACTTAGCTACAACCGGAAGCTCTTTAATTAAACACAAGCCCAAGAATGTTATCTTTGAAACCTGGGAATATAGGGAATATACTGTATAATTCCTTTTAAAGTAAACTTAATTCATCCATTTGAAAATACAACATTATAGTTTTTCTTATATGACTGTTATGGTGGATGCAGAAAAGATGTAAAAAGCCACTTAAATGGTTTTGAGCCCATACTACTAAAATGGATGACAACATAATTTAATTGTTCAAGGTAGTAATTGTGGATCAGTAATTATTAATAGCAGGCTTCCCTAGTAGCTCAGCTGGTAAAGAATCCACCTGTAATGCAGGAGACCCTGGTTCCATCCCTGGGTCAGGAAGATGCACTGGAGAAGGAATAGACTACCCACTTCAGTATTCTTGAGGTTCCCTAGGGGCTTCTGTGGTGGTTCAGACAGTAAAGAATCTGCCTGCAATGCAGGAGACTAAGGTTCAATCCCTGGGTCAGGAAGATCTCCTGGAGAAGGGAATGGCAACCCACTCCAGCATTCTTGCCTGGAGAATTCCATGGACAAAGGAGCCTGACAGGCTACAGTCCACAGGGTCACAAAGAGTCAGACACGACTGAGTGACTAATGCTTTCACTTTCAGTTATCAATAGTGTGAATGTCTATGTAATAATTCAAATAATTTTATACTGCATGTTTGTATATTAGTGATCATATTATTATAATAATAAAAGATTAAAGATTATTAGTCATCATTTGACCTAATGTTTTAGGGCAGCTAAATAAACAAAGTGAAATTAAGACATATACCTTATGTGGTCAAACAACATACTGCCCTTAATTGTATTATTTGGTAAGGAGAGAAATGGAGAAGGAAATGGCAACCCACTTCAGTATTCTTGCCTGGAAAATACCATGGGCAGAGGAGCCTGGTGGGCTACAGTCCATGGTGTTACAAGAGTCAGACACGACTGAAATGGTTAAGCACCAAGGAGAGAAAGATTTCTGGAACTCAAGGTATGGTATTTGGAAACCAAGATGTGCATTCAGGAATAATTAAAGCACAGTTGAAGTTTTTTGTTTTTCATCAGTTCTCTTCTCTTCCTACCCACAATTTATGACATCAATACCATATACATCTGGTATCTTGCTCACATTCTATGTTCTCAGCACATTGTGGAGGAACCCCAGATTCCATGGACCTGGGAATTCTGCATCTGAGAATTCAGTTTACTTATTGGATTATGACATTAACCTGTGATTTCATTTTTATACTTTCTAACTTTTTGAGTTCATATTGTGACATATAAAATTAAAAAAAAACTGAAAATAGTGTTCACATGCAGGTCAATACTAAAAATAATTTTAAATGTAAACACTTATTTGATGGCAAATCATTAATAATCAAATTAAAGTAATTTTAAAGTGTTAATTTTTTTCAGTAGACATGAATTTGAGCAAACTCCTGGAAATAGTGAAGGACAGGGAAGCCTGGCATGCTGCAGTCCATGGGGTCACAAAGTCAGACACAACTGAGCAGCTGAAAAATAAAAACAAATTTTTTCATCTGATCACTTTCCTTGTTCTTTAAGGAGACTGATTTTCTTAAGTTCACATTGTATAGTCTAAGTTATACTATAGTATGAGTTCATTTCAGTCGCTCAGTCGTGTCCAACTCTTTGCAACCCCATGAATCGCAGCATGCCAGGCCTCCCTGTCCATCACCAACTCCCGGAGTTCACCCAGACTCACGTCCATCAAGTCAGTGATGCCATCCGGCCATCTAATCCTCTGTCGTCCCCTTCTCCTCCTGCCCCCAATCCCTCCCAGCATCAGAGTCTTTTCCAGTGAGTCAACTCTTCGCATGAGGTGGCCAAAGACTGGAGTTTCAGCTTTAGCATCATTCCTTCCAAAGAAATCCCAGGGCTGATCTCCTTCAGAATGGACTGGTTGGATCTCTTTGCAGTCCAAGGGACTCTCAAGAGTCTTCTCCAACACCACAGTTCAAAAGCATCAATTCTTCGGCGCTCAGCCTTCTTCACAGTCCAACTCTCACATCCATACCTGACCACTGGAAAAACCATAGCCTTGACTAGACAGACCTTTGTTGGCAAAGTAATGTGTCTCTGCTTTTCAATATGCTATCTAGGTTGGTCATAATTTTCCTTCCAAGGAGTAAGCATCTTTTAATTCATGGCTGCAGTCACCATCTGCAGTGATTTTGGAGCCCCCCAAAATAAAGTCTGACACTGTTTCCACTGTTTTCCCATCTATTTCCCATGAAGTGATGGGACTGGATGCCATGATCTTCATTTTCTGAATTTTGAGCTTTAAGCCAACTTTTTCACTCTCCACTTTCACCTTCATCAAGAGGCTTTTTAGTTCCTCTTCACTTTCTGCCATAAGGGTGGTGTCATCTGCATATCTGAGGTTATTGATATTTCTCCCGGCAATCTTGATTCCAGCTTGTGTTTCTTCCAGCCCAGTGTTTCTCATAATGTTCTCTGCATATAAGTTAAATAAGCAGGGTGACAATATACAGCCTTGACATACTCCTTTTCCTATTTGGAACCAGTCTGTTGTTCCATGTCCAGTTCTAACTGTTGCTTCCTGACCTGCATACAAATTTCTCAAGAGGCAAGTCAGGTGATCTGGTATTCCCATCTCTTTCAGAATTTTCCACAGTTTATTGTGATCCACACAGTCAAAGGCTTTGGCATAGTCAATAAAGCAGATATAGATGTTTTTCTGGAACTCTCTTGCTTTTTCCATGTTTCAGCAGATGTTGGCCATTTGATCTCTGGTTCCTCTGCCTTTTCTAAAACCAGCTTGAACATCAGGAAGTTCACGGTTCATGTATTGCTGAAGCCTGGCTTGGAGAATTTTGAGCATTACTTTCTAGAGTGTGAGATGAGTGCAATTGTGTGGTAGTTTGAGCATTCTTTGGCATTGCCTTTCTTTGGGATTGGAATGAAAACTGACCTTGTCCAGTCCTGTGTCCACTGCTGAGTTTTCCAGATTTGCTGGCATATTGAGTGCAGCACTTTCACAGCATCATCTTTTAGGATTTGTCATAGCTCAACTGGAATTCTATCACCTCCACTAGCTTTGTTCATAGTGATGCTTTCTAAGGCCCACCTGACTTCACATTCCAGGATGTCTGGCTCTAGGTCAGTGATCACACCATCATGTTTATCTGAGTCATGAAGACCTTTTTTGTATAGTTCTTCTCTGTATTCTTGCCACCTCTTCTTAATATCTTCTGCTTCTTTTAGGTCCATACCATTTCTGTCCTTTATTGAGCCCATAGTATAGTATAGTCACTGTTAATAACATCAATTTTCAAAGCATTACTACTCTGTTGGCATTACCCATGAGCATTATATTCCATATACCATCAACAACAAGATAGGAGTATGTACATGTTCTCTTTTCTTCTAAGAAGAGATATAATTTCTTGGAGGGGAATTCCTTAAAGGGGAGATCTTTATATATAGACTGTCACCCTTGGTTTAATCAATTATCGGAATTCTGCATTAAATTTATTTTTTTGCAGATATTTTCTGGGTGAGCTTTTATAGCTTTTAAATAATTTATTATATCTAAAAATTAAATGATAAATTAAAATGATTAATTTACCAACATTTTAAAAATCATTTTAAAAACACAGTAATTTGGGGGAGGGAACTCATTTACTTACTCTCAGTTATTTTCAATGTGACTTTTTTGGTGGAAAATCAGAATTTCCTTAAATGCTACTAAAGGAAATTAAACTGATCCCCTGGAATAAATAGCTTGTCACTGAAAAAAAATGGGTGAGCCCAGTGATACATTATAATGTATCCAAATTAATTACATTTCTATGTTTCTTTCTTGTATCTTTTAACTACTCTAAAGTCTTCAACTGGTTAAAATTTAAGAAATATGTTTCAATCTTTAGTTTTAAGAAAACTGTATTTCCCCAACCAAGTATTAAGAAAAGCATAAAATATTAATACTCATATTGTTTTCTGCACTTTTCAGGTGACAGTGAAACAAGAACTTTAAGTAGGAAGGTGAATATTTAATTTGCCTCTATTAATTTTTTAATTGAAAAAGCCTGTAAAGATATAGAGGACTTTGAAAAATTCACTCAAATGTAGTAATATTCCAATATCTATGTAAACTCCAGCTGTATCCTTTTATCATTTGTGGGACTGAAAGCAAATAGAAATGAATATATTTCATGTTACAAATGATGTAGAGCATATTGTGTACAACCATATCATGTAGTTATCTATTATATAATCTGATCTGAAGGATATGGTTGTTGTTTAGTCACTAAATTGTATCCAACTCTTTGCAATCCTATGGATTGGAGCACGCCAGGCTTCCCTGTTCCTCCTGGAGCTTGCTCAAACTCATGTTCATTGAGTCAGTGATGCCAGCCAACCATTTCGTCCTTTATCACCCCCTTCTCCTCCCACCTTCAATCTTTCTAACATCAGGGTCTTTTTCAGTGAGTGGGCTGTTTGCATCAAGTGGCCAAAGCATTAGAGCTTTAGCTTCAGCATCAGACCTTTCAGTGAATATTCAAGGTTGATTTCCTTTAGGATTGACTGGTTTGATCTCCTTGCTGTCCAAGGAACTCTCACCGAATTGTCAATACTACCTTGCTCTTCTCCTAATTAAGAAATAGCCGTTAACACCATTTTATACTGTTTAACAAATATGACGTTCCTTTTCACAAGTCTTTTCAGATGCACCAGGAATACCTCTCTTACTCATAAAATCAGTTCATGTCACCTACATTTTGAGGTTGTTATAACATCCTTGATTAAAAGAATCACTCCCTACTCTGCCCCAGCTATGATCACTCACCCCTGATACACTATCTATACATTTATAAATCATTTTCTCAATTTCATCTAAGTTCGCTGAAGTGAAAAACTGCTTAATTTATCCTCCCATAAACAGTATCAGGTAAAGGACTCATAAAACTAATTATGTAATTTTAATAGACACTAGGAAGGCAATTTTCCTCTCCTCTCTTTACTGATTTAGGAAACAATTGTATAAAATAAATGTGTGTATGTACATGAATATACATGTATATGTATATATATGTGTGTATGTATGTGTACATATATATATACATACACACATATAGTTTAGCAATAAAAATAATATACTGTTAATACATGTTACACCATGGATAATCTGAAAACATTATGATATGTGAAAAAAATCTGCCAAAAAAGACCACACATTGTGTGTATTATATATTTCCATTAATATAAATACAGCCACAGAAGTAGTTTAATATTTAGATCATAAGATTTGAGTTTAGCTAGAGTGAAGGAACAGACGATAGGGAAGTGATAGGTAAAAGGAAAGGAGTTTCTTTCTGAGGTGAAAAATGTTCTGGTGTTGACTGTGGTGATGGTTGAACATATCTTGGGATGCACTAAAAAATATCAAATGTACCCTTTAAATGGGTGAACTGTACAGTATACAAATTAGATCTCAATAAAGCTATAAATTCATGGATGAACATGTAAGTGGGAAGCAAGGAATTATAGGTGAATTTTTGTTTCATATATTTTAAAAGTCAATTAATATACATGACAAGATTTTTCCTTGCTAACATTTTGATATATTCCATGATAACCAAATGATAAACTTAGCCAAATATATTTTTATTTACATTTTTACTATGGGAGCTTGATGAGATGTTTCCTTGCAGCATGATTTTTCATATTATTTAAGGATTCTATGATGAAAGAATATGGCTGTAAAATTTATCTATTTTCAGTATCTTTTCCACAAAAAGTCATTTGTATTTCTTGTGATCCAGCATTTCACTGTGAAGATGCGGAAATCTCTAGCTTTATTTGAACTTTCCAAAGAAAAAAAACATTGAAAAAATCAGAAATAAATGGCATAAAAATGGGAAAAGTACCTAACTTATCCTTAGATTTGCTGTTTATATATTAGCTATAATGAAAGCTAAACATTTTTGTTTGGTAACAATCAAAGAGTAGTAGTGTAAAAAATTGAGAAAAACACAAATTTGCATTCAGATTTGTACTAAATTTCCATTTATAGATTTCAGACTTTTTTTTAAAAGAAGATTCCCTGAACTAGAAGTTTTGCAAACGGAAGTTTTTCACTGGATTCTATCGGAAACTAAGGTAAGGAAGGGGTAAAAGGAACTAAAGTTGAGTAAAAATTTAAGCTGGCATAATGGTGGTCACAGCCCATCCTGTGGGCAATTCTGGAGCTGAGATGGACCTTTAAAGATGTCCTTCATTAAAATAAAGGGCCTGGGATTTCTTTTTTTTAATATATTTTATTGAAGTATAGTTGATACACATTGTTGGGTTAATTTCTGCTATACAGCAAAGTGATTCTATATATAATATACATACATATACATATTTCATATTACTATTTTAAAGTTATTATTAATTTGTATTCCTTATTATTGCATTTCTTCATTGATTTTGTAATTGGGTTTGCCCATACATTTTTAAGAAACATTTATATTTATTTTAGCCCTGCATTCCTTGAGCATCCTCTCTAATAATCAACTCTGCGGTTGCCTCTGCCACAATGCCCATATAGTGCCTGTATAGAAGCAGGTCTTTAGGATGTCAGTGCCACCCCATGATGATGAGAAAATTAAAGTGCAGTCTTGACAGCTGACATCTGGCATTTGGCTTAGTTCCCCTCAGATATGTTGTCATGTTCCCATGCTGAAAATCGATATTTTTCACAGAATATCAACATCAGATGTGGGTTATCTGTGATCATGATGGAAGGCAACAAAAATTATACCACTATATGTAAAAAAGCATGGAAACCAATACACAGTACAACCACATAGATGACCAAACATCCCTCCTCACCAGCTAACTTGAGTGGCTACTGCTTCTCTTCCAAAGGCAACTTATCTTAGCTTCATTCCTCTAACATCCCATGTAGAAATCAGTATGACCCCAGTCACTGACTATACCCACTCCAAAACACTCCCATTTTCTTTGAAGTCTCCTTCCATTCACTGTAAAAGTGAAAGTGTTAGTCCCTCAGTCATGCCCAACTCTTTGTGAACCCATGGACTATAGTTCACCAGGATCCTCTGTCCATGGGATTTCCTAGGCAAGAATACTGGAAAGGGCTGCCATTTCCTCCTCCAGGGGGAATCTTTCCAACCCAGGGATGGAACCTGGGTCTCCTGCATTGCAGGAAGATTTTTTACTGTCTGAGCTACCAGGGAAATCCCTTTCAATTCACTGAGGGAGGGCTGTCCAAATCTTATAACAAGTGCCTGCTCATCACCTTGGTTCCTTTGTCACATTGAGTTTTAAATGCAGCTCTGTTTGACTGCAAGTGTATGATCTTTGGGCTTCCCAGTGGCTCAGATGTAAAGAATCCACCTGCAATGCAGGAGATAGATGCAGGAGACACTGTTTGATCCCTGGGTTGTGAAGATCCCCAGGGAGAGGGCATGGCAACGCACTCCAGTATTCATGCTTGGAGATATCATGGACAGAGGAGCCTGGCAAGCTACAGTCCATATGGTGGCTGAAAGTCGGGCATGACTGAAGTGACTTGGCGTGCACATAGCACATACGACCTTGGCCTCTTTTTTTTTTTTTTTTTTTTTTGCAATGACAGTGATGTTGAACATCTTGGCTCAATTCGTATTTTCGAGGTTCTGTCTGTATTGTCCTTCTCTAAGCCCATAGCTTCTAGGGGAATTCAATCCAAGTATTTTTCCCATTATCTTTTCATAAATTGAAGAAATGTATCCATGCTCTATGGCTTTCCATAATATATCTGAATCAGTCTCCCATGTTAAAAGAAACATTTTAAACTACTTTATTATATTTTAAACTACTTTATTATATTATTTTGAATCAGAAGCCCAGCTGGTCTACCACTTCAGCCTGCTCTCCTTTTTTTTTTTTTTATTTTTATGTCCTGCAGAGATGTTTATCTTGTCTGAAATCCTCATTAAAACATCTGCCTTTCTCTTTACCTGTTAGTATTGTGTGTTTTGGGCAGGGCAGAAGTTAAACATAACAGAGCCAACTTGACCAATGAAATAGCACTCATATGTTGGTATTATGTGCCTCAAATTTTAAACAGAATAAATTGAACATTGCTTATAAAATCAAAGTCTCTTAACAACCAGCACAAATCTATTTCTTTTTTCTATCCCCAAGACAACTCACTTTCATAAGTGTGATATGTCTTTTCTATTTATATTTTTCTACTTTTCTATGGAACATGTGGAAACATGTACAATTTATTATTCTTGATCTGTGCTTTAAAATTTATGCAAATAGCACTATTGTATTTGTATCATGAAAAAAATACTGTTGAGTGTATTTTCACTCAACAGTCTGGTTTGAAATCTGTCTATGCTGGTATCCATATTTGAAATACTTCCTTTTGACTGCTGCATCATAACCAGTATATTTAAATATCACTCTTTAATTGAAGGGCATTATCACTGGAAAATATATGTACTATTTTTATTATAGCCTATATATAAATATATATAGGGAAGCATATATAAATACATATATATATAAAAAAATATATATATATATATGGATATAGATATCTTAGAGAAAGCACATGTGCTAAAGCCACTTGGAGATGTTCAAAGCATCCTGTAGGGCATGTTTTTTTTCTCTCCAGAATTAGGATAGATTTTAATTATACTTGAATTCCCCACATTTATGAGATATCTGAAATGTCCCTATGAAGTCTATTCTCTGTTTTTTCATGAGATAATTTGAAATTTGTGCAAAGTTGGGTCACTTAAATCTTCTCTTTCCTATCTTGCTGATTTTAATAGCTTTTCTCCATTTGAAGGGTTAATACTTAAATGAATAAGTTGATATGTCCAATAATCTGGAACAATGACTATATAACAGCATTTTAAATTCTATAGAAAATTTCTGTTTATCTTCCTAAGGTTTAAGAAAACCCTTAATTAAGCTCTTAACTTTAGATCTAGAATTTAAATGTGACTTCTATTTACCTACCCCCTACCTTGTGGTCTAGCAGTTTTATCTTGTGATTATTCCTTTCCTGAGAAAACCTAAATGAAGTGTAGCTAATTTAGAAGGTCAGAGAAAAGAGCAGAAGGAATAAAAAGACTGTAAGTATTGTGCAGACATGTCTGATTAGAAACAATGGTGCAGGAAGGGCCAGTTTCAGAAGGATACAGCCCTTGAGGGATCTGGTCTTGGATTTCGAATTTTATTTCTGAGTCTCTACATACTAATTGAGACTTCCCTGGTGGCTCAGATGGTAAACGCGTTTGCCTACAATGCAGGAGACCTGGATTTGATCCCTGGGTTGGGAAGATCCCCTGGAGAAGGAAATGGCAACCCACTCCAGTATTCTTGCCTGGAAAATTCCATGGACAGAGGAGCCTGGTAGGCTACAGTCTATGGGGTCGTATAGAGTTGGACACAACTGAGCAACTTCACTTCACTTCACATACTAATTAAAGAAGCTGACCATTTAATATTTAATATTTTGTATCATTTTATTCATTCAATTTCCTCTAAAATACATTAATTTTTAGTTCTTGCCATGTAAAAAAAAATTGCTATAATGATCATTATTTGAAGACAGAATTTTGTCTTTTATAAAAATAGGTGCAAGTTTGTATAGGAAGTATTCCAGAAGGAGACTGAAGCTTTGAGATGGACATTTCCTAACAAGAAAGAGAAGCCACAATGGCCAGTTAGCAGTGGTTTAGTGTCTTGTGTTTCCCTGCAAAGCAGAGGCTAGGAAAGGCCATAAAAATAACAACCTGACCATCATTGACCCCAAAGCATGGACTCAACACAGGGCCGGAAAGTGATTTCATGAAGGTTCTGTAGAAGACCCAAAATCTCTGTGGGCAGTTCCTCTCTTCTCATAAAAATCTAACAATTCTAACCATTAGTTTTCAGAATTAGATTTCATTTCCAAGCCTTTCTACATTGTTAGATACTGTAGTCAATTTTAAAGAGCATATACTTGGATTTTAAAAACTCAATCTGAAGGTCTCTGGTTTTAAATTGCAAAGTTTAGCCTCTCTATATGAACATTCATTACTCATACATTTAGATTTTTCTATTTTCTTTGATTATTTTTTTCTGAATTTTCATAAGATTTATCTGGTGTTTAAATTTCTATATGACACCAACTATGAGCAATGTACACATTTTAATTTTACTCTTTCAATGACTTGTTTAGTTGCTAAGTTGTGTGACCCTAGTCCACCAGGCTCCTCTGTCCATGGGATTTCTCAGGCAAAATACTGGAGTGGGTTGCCATTGCCTACTCCAGGGGAGCTTCCCAACCCAAGGATCAAACCTGCATCTCCTTCACAGGCAGATTCTTTACCACTGAGCCATCAGATGAATTATCACTTTATTATTAACATATATATTATTTTAGATATTTAGATATCTTAATGAAGAACTTTTACTCCCTGCTGATTTAAACCTCCTAAGTTTCCATATTTTTAAATTTGTTGGGATAGTCTGTCATTTTAAGACAATACTTACTATTTCATAATTATGACTTAGATTTATATAACTATTTGATTAATTTCTGTGATCATTTTGGGTAATTGTATCTTTAGTCCATGTTACACTTTTATCATAGTTTATGCTTTAAAAATAGCCAGTCTGTGTTACTTAGTCAGTCTGCTAAGTAAAATTTCTTAGTAGTATATGATTAGCGTACTAAGTCGCATCAGTTATGTCCAACTCTTTGCGATCCTTTGGACTATAGCCCACCAGGCTCTTCTATATATGGGATTCTCCAGACAAGAATACTGGAGTGGGTTGCCATGCCCTCCTCCAAGGGATCTTCCTGACCCGGTGATTGAACCCTCATCTCTTTATGTCTCCTAGATTGGTAGGTGGGTTCTTTACCACTGGTGCCACCTGGAAAGCCCAGTATATGTCTAAAGTGCTTTTATTTCACTCTCAGGAATGAAGGAAAATAAAACTTGTTATAGGATTCCAGATTGAACTTTTTTTTTTTTGTTCAATATCTGAAAGACATACTCAAGTCTCTTTTACTCAGATTAGAAATCTGAGTCAATCTCTTTGCCAGTCCATCATAGCTAATATTATGTTCACCCTAATTGCTTTGTCCTTCCCCTCTTATTTTCAGGTTTTAATCTTCTTATTATTTAATGTATTAATATATGTGTTTAACATGCTTTAAATGCATCTTTCTCAGTATATATCCATTTTTCAAATACGTGGATTAATATCTTTCTTTAATTTCAAATAATTTCCTATCACTTAATCTCTATTCTCTATTAACAATTTTTATATGCTAATAATTAAAGTTTTCTTGGTCAGCTCTTTATCTCTTAAATTTTGCACCTAGTTTATATTTTCTATTCCTCTAACTCTCTTGGTTTATTTTGAAACATTTCTTCACGTCTGTCATGTGGTTTGCCAATTCTGATATTAGCTGTGCACAGTTGTAAGGACTTCCTACTTTTTCCCAATGACTATATTTTATTAAAACAATTTTCATTTTTTTTCCAAATGTGTCTGTTCTTATTTGGTGCATATTATCTCCTCCCCTCTGCTAAAAATATAGATACTTTAAAAATACTTTTACATTTTTTAAAGAACTTTTTTAGAATGTACTGTTACCCTAATCTAATCAAGCATAAATTTGCCTTTTTGTTGGATCTATTGAAATCATATCAGTTCAATCAGTTCATATCAGTTCATACTGATACAAAAGTATCAATCATGGGTTTGAGCTTCCTCTTGAAATACAAAATATTTTTGTGAACTCATCTTTGAAAATGCTTTCAGATGAGTGAATGAGTGAAGTTGCTTAGTTGTGTGTGACTCTTTGTGACCCTATGGACTGTAGCCTACCAGGCTCCTCTGTCCATGGGATTTTCCAGGCAAGAGTACTGGAGTGGGTTGCCATTTCCTTCTCCAGGTGAATACACTTTTAGATCCTCAAAAATTGGGTATTATTCTTTGTTTATCATGGAATTGCTGAAAAAAATCATGGAATTAAATGCAATTTATCAGCTGTTTGAGGTTTTTAGTTATTACAGAGATATATCCAGCATAAGAATCTCTTGCCTGTGTTTTATCAGATTAGCAATGACTGGAAAACATGAGAACATTTGGCATTCTCTCTATTAGGAATGATGAAGAAAATTTATTTCTGAGTTGATAGTCATCAGTTGGTCAAGTTGTCTACATTAATATCTGCAAAGAGTTGGACCCTACTTCCAGGCTCAGTGAACACAGTAACTTAGTAAGGGTCACATGGTTACCAACCCAGTTTGAGAACATCAGTAAATATAAATGTATGCATCTATCCCTATTGGAAGAGTTTAGGCTTGTGAAAATGAACTCTGATCATAAAGACCTCTTGATATCAGAGACTATTCATCTTTGTACACCGCCATGGTATGTGCAGTGCCTTTCACATTATAAACATTGAGTTTTATTTATTGTCTTCTCCATAGCATTTATTCTCTTTCCGTCTCTCTCTGCAACCACCCATGACATATAGCAATTTGAAATTGCATCAGGAAAAAGAAAAAACACAGATCCGGTCATCATTGTCAGGATTGTCAGGCCCACAGTAAAATGCCCACTACTTTGTCAGTTTAATTTAGTTCTTTTATCTTAAATCCCAATAGTACCACCTTTAAGCTCTTTTCTTCCTCCTTTATTTAAAAATCATTATCCAGGTCTGAGTAACCTTCATAAAATCTGCTGGGACCACTCTTGAGGAACTATTGTTCTAAAAAGTAGGTTAGTCTTCTTTTACCTGTAAGGGTTTCTTCTTTTTCATATAAAAAACTTGATAAGTATAATCAAAATTATAAGAACACATACAATATGTGTTGATCATAGAAACAATAATGAAAATTGCTTGTGACATTTTCCCTATAGAAAATTATTCTGTTCAAGATACATCTTTCTCATACTGCCCCAAAGATTTAGTTACTGACAAAGTAAACCAGCCAATTCCGTTCAGTCACTCAATCGTGTCTCTTTGAGACCCCATGGACTGCAGCATGCAAGGCTTCCCTGCCGGGGACCAGCCCCGGCTGATCCAGGGTATTCGAAGGAGAGACGGCATAGGCGAGGGTCAGGAAACAACTGCTTAATTACACGTTAATTAAGGATACAAAGAGTAATAGAATGAGGATAGCTCAGTAGGAAAATTCAGTGGAGAAAAGAGGCTGAGTAGCTTGGTTTACGCGGGAGACCAATAAAACTTCAAGACAAGAAGTTTGCACCACTTACGTAGGCCGCAGGCGTCCTTCCGTTCTCCCGAAGGAGAGGAGACACTGAGGCCTCCCCGGTCGGATCTTAGAAGCCCAGGCATAATTAGCAAGCATGGCGGGTTCCGCGCTCCAGATGGAGACTCAGCCAGAAGTTGAAAGAGAGAGCAACATGGGGAGACCAAGTTTCGGTGAACAAGGCCCGCACTTTATTTTCCAAAGTAGTTTTTATACCTTAAGGTATGCATAGAGGATAATGGGGGAAGGGGTGGAGTCATGCAAGGACAGCAGTTCCTGGTTCTAATCTAAGCCAGGCTTTCAAACTTATCATATGCAAAAGTTCAGGTGATTGACATCATCTTCTGGCCCGGAGGCCTGTTAACATTTTAAGAAACTTATTTTCTCTAAAGGTGATTATTCCAAAGTCAGGCACCAGCCTTCCAAAAAGCATTGGACAAAGCTGCATTTTACATTTCTATACACCCATTATATCAATCAATACACTGCCAAGGACACAGTAGGTAAGGAGTATGGAGACTTAGCAGCAAACATTGGCCCAACAAGTGAAAAACCCTTCACCAATACAATTTCTAATCAATCTTTTAACTACTCAAAGGAATCTGTGTTTAGGCAGTTTAGAACATCTCCTGCCTCTCACAGTTGGGAGGCTCTGAACAATCACATGTGGCCGGAAAAACCCATTCAGGCAGGCTAGAGGATTTCCAAAGGAGTTTGTAGGTTGAAACACTGTCACACCCAGGAATTATTAACTGGAGCTGTAAGCTAACTCTTTTTTTCAGAGAGAGGTAGTGGGAGACAGCCCCCCGTAAAGTCAGAGGTGTAGGTGAAAGCACAAAGCAGAAAGTAGGCAGATTCTGGTTTTGGGGGTAGATGCTCGAGAATTTCCAGGGGGACTCCTGAGGCTCGATCCCGCCTTTGCGTATGCCGAGCCTCCTTCCTCATGACCTTTGTCATGGGCGGAGTGCCTCACGCTGGCTCCCGGCAGTGATAGAATTCCAGTTGAGCTATTACAGATCCTCATTCAATATGCAATATGCCGGCTCCCGGCACTTCCCTGACCATCACCAACTCCCAGAGCTTGCTCAAACTCATTCCATTGTCAGTGATGTCATCCAACCATCTCATCCTCTGCTGTTCCCTTCTCTAAGTGTAAAGTTATCTCATGGTTCATTGCCCCTTATGTCAGTATTAGAGAAAAACTTGAGCTTACAGAGATTCAGAAAGTATCAGATGACCAAAGTTTTATTTATTAACTGATTTTTTTGTAGTAAATGTGTTTTGTACACAAACAAGAAGAGGGAAAAAATCAAATATACTCCATTCTTAAAATTATGTTTTTTTATGAGTGAAGACTATTAGTGAATGTAAATAGTAAGCTAAGCAAACTCAACAGTAAATATTCATTAATTGATAAGTACCAAGTGTAATATATCTTGTATACGTAGTTTTACATTTCATTATTTTTATTTTTATTTATTTTTTTAATGTCGAGTCTCACTCTCTTATATAAAAGTGTATAGTAACTCATAAACCTCCCAGCACTACTAAGCATGGCTTTTGTCAGTTTCTTCTGCATGGGTTAATTTTTCCATTCAATGTAGGAATGAGTTGACTCAGCTAGGAATCTAAAAATTGTGTTTGCTAGCAAAGAAAGAAGGAAATTGGCAGACATTCATAATCCAGTTATTGTTTGACTTAAATACTCTTGCTGCCAACTACAAGGGAAAGTGGAAGAAAAAGAGCAGAAATAGGCTTAAAATTTATTTGTTGATTTGGTGGAAAAGCACAATATAGTCTCACTACATTAGTTGCTTTTCATGTTTTCTTTCATTTTTTTTTAGTCTTGAGGATTTGGAAATGATGTCTTGGTACAAAGTTACAATTTAAATCATGTAGCCATTTGTTGTTTTCATTTAAGAGAAACGAATTCCCCACGGAAATGGAAGGGAAACAGCAGTTCCTGCAACATCTCATTTATTTAATCAGTGAGAGGAAACAAGTGTTTGGCTCTTCCAGAAAACCCAGAGTTACTTTTTTGCTTGTAGGGATGATCAAAGAATCAGCCAGTTAGAGCATTTTCTAATAAACATTCCTTTGCAAGAAATCTTTGCTAGGGAGGGTGGGGCAACAAGGACATACATGCTTACAATTCCAAGAATTTTAATGCTACATTTTAACCTAAGAATTATCCACAGTACAGAATACAAAGAACCCAAACATCACAGCCTGGCTCTTATTTCTATCTATTCTTAAAGCGCAATGGTTCAACCTCCCACTGACTCTATGTGATAACTGCAAACAAGGTACTTAAAAAGTGCTTTTCCCTTAATTTTTATGTAGGTGGAAACCATATGACCTATTCACAATGAGGGTAAGCAACCTCTCTTTTGCAAAAGATCCAGATGTTCTGAGTGTTTAAAGAACAAAACAAACACCTTTAAAACTTGTCTTAATATGTCATTCTAATGAGGCTTCCCTAACTTATATTTTTAGATATTTAAAAAATGTGAACCATTTTAAAAGTCTTTATTGAATTTGTTACAATATTGCTTCCGTTGTTTATGTTCTGGTTTTGGGGCCCCAAATCGTGTGATCTTAGGTCCCTGACCAGGGGTGGTACCCATACCCATGGCATTGGAAGGCAAAGTCTTAAACCATTGGACTGGCAGAGAAGTCTCTTCTTAACTTACTAACGCAAACATAGGTTAGTCCTCCCCATTTCCAGAATTAGAGTTTTTCTGTGGTTGGTAGAATGCCCCTTAGTAGATTGTGCTTAGCCGCTCAGCTGTGTCCAACTCTTTAATACTATGCTCGTGTGTGAGTGCCTGCGTGCTAAGTCACTTCAGTTGTGTCCGACTCTTTGTGACCCTATGGACTATAGGCAGCCAGGCTCCTCTGTCTATGGGATTCTCCAGGCAAGAGTACTGCAGTAGGTTGCCATGCTCTCCTCCAGGGGGTCTACTCATCCCTGCGTCTCTTATGCCTCCTGCCTTGGCAGGCAGGTTCTTTGCCACCAGTGGCACTTGGGAAGCCTCTACTATGGTCAGAAGCTCTCGTTCATAAAATAAATTATCGGTATATTTCTTATTGTGTTTCTTGAAAGGCTTGCTTTAGAATCAGTCTGCTTGATAAAAATGCAAATATAATCCCATACCAATTGAATCTATATTCTGAGATGTGGGACTAGAAATCTAGTTTTTAAAGTTCCCCAAGTGAATCTTTTATATACTAAAATTTGCAAAGTATTTCCCAAATCTACATCTTACATATACCTCCTTTACCTGTCTAATCATCATATATATATAAATCACCAGCCAACTATGCTAAATAATTTACTATTATTAAAGTAAAATTTAAAATAACACTAAACACCTTCATTTAAGAACTTTTACTTGGGAGTAAATTTTAGTTTCCATCTTCACATCTTCTCTAGGACTTTAGGTAAGTTACTTCACCACTTTAAATTATCGATCTATGGGTGTGATAAAGGTTATCTAGATAATCCATGCACAGCACTTGGCATCAGCCAAAGTCAGATAATGATAAGACAATACCATTTACTGAGAGCAGAATACATACATGCTAGATCCTAAGTGTTTTGCATCTATCAACTTATTTAAATCTTACAGCAAAGTGGTGAGAAAGATGATTTAATATCTGTAATTTATAGAATGAGAAAACTGAGGCAAATGTGAGATAATTTACTTATTCAAAATTACAGAGTTTATAACTAGAAAATCCCAAAACTAGGATTCCAGAACAAGGAATTTATTTGAGAAATGCAGAGAAGGCTGGCAGGGGAGTGTGTCAGTGATGACAAGGAAGAAAAGATAGTCAAGAAAGGGCTCAAAATTAGCTGACACTGTGGGTGGTTCAACTTTATAATATAATGGAGAAAATCTGGAGACAGTATAAGTGCCATACCTGGAAGTGATCAACAGCTGGGTCAAGAAAGCTGGGGGAATTTTAGAGCAAATACTGGGTCGTAAATTGATGGATATTCCTGTGTTTTTAATTCCTGCACTTATTACATTTGAACAGTCTTGGCTTTCATTGATGAGAAAAGAAAACAAAAACCAGTAAAACTTCAGGTACAGAAATGCAGATTCTGGAAGAAAGATACAAGCAGAAACATGGGCTAGACATAAAGAGCTTTTACTGCTGCAGTGCCCACCTAGAATGGACACTTTCGGACTTTTCTTTCCTAACAGCATAAGATGATAGCTATTGTAACCTATTGCTTCTCTGTATTTTAATCCTGACACAAATGCAGCCTTAACCGTTTTAACATATTTCATATGCCCTAATTGATTTTGCTCTTGCCAACCATTTTTGTCTTTTAAAGGACAAATTAGTTGATTGATTTATGGTCATATTTATTACTAGATGCAGAGTTGATCAACATGCAAAATAAATTGAATCTAATTTCAAAGAGCATGTATTCTAAAAGAAATGTCAGACAAATTCATAGATATGGTATGCACACCTAATTGCAATAAATTAAAGAATTTTGTATAGAGTTAGTCAACACAGTGTTCTTTAGTTGTAGTTTTAGGTCAGAATTCAATGCGTTTAGTCTATGTATAATTATGAATGTCTTCTAGGCCATGTTTGTCCTAAGGACTGGAAATAAAGTTATAACATTCATATTGCTAGAGAGAGACAGGTTCATACACAAAAATTAAAGGTAATTTCATTGAGGGTTAAGTAACATGCAATGTACAAAGACAGACTACCTAAATGGAGAGTCATTATGTACAAATGGTCACTTTAGTTTTGGTGATTGAGAAATCATTCAGAACTATTCAAAGACAAGAGGAATGATGAGATATAGGGAAATTGAGGGCTGAGGAAAATGATCATGGTCAAAACAGAGTAATGAAAACCTAAATTTAAGTCGGAAAAGAACAGACTGATAAGAAAAATTACTAAAAGCCTCCATGTATTAAGTAACTACTGTGTGTCAAGACATTTACATATATCATTAGCTAATTACTCAGTAGTTTTGCACAGTGATGTTATCTGTGCTTTTTGAACTGGGATATTGAGAAGTAAAATAAAAATGATAAAATGCCATTGAACTCAGATTTCCCACAGTGGTGACAAAATCTGAACACACGTCTGTCTAACTTGAAATATCTTTACTTATTCAGTGGTTCTTAACCCTGAACGAACAGAGAAATCACTTGCAGGTAGCCTGACTTGACCTTGAAAGATTCAGAATTAATTGGTCTGTGTTGGTCATAGGCATATGCATTATCTCCCAGGTGTTCTAATATGGAGCAGGGAGGTGGTCCATTATCCTGCATCTTGCTTCAAATAGAAAAATGAACAGGGATTGAGCCGCCTCTGGTAGGCATGCTGTGTGTGTCATCTCCTTTAGTTCTCAAGTCAATTCTACAAAGTATTATTAAGTTCATTTTTAAAAGGAAGAAGACAATTAGATTCAGAAAATTTAAACATGGTGGTAGGAAGTGGGGAGCCTGATTTCTGACTGTCTACTTATATAAACATCATATTCACAAGCCTATTGATTTTCATCATTGTTAATGACCATTATAAATATTCTAAAATTCATAGAAGGACTCCATGGACCTCACAAAGCATAGATATGGCCTTACTAGGCCCAATCAGTATGACCACGGCATCCTACTTATTATGAGAGAATTAAAGGATACATTCCCTGGTGGCTCAGCTAGTAAAGAATCTGCCTGCAATGTTGGAGACCTAGGTTTGATCCCTGGGTTGGGAAGATCCCCTGGAGAAGAGATAGGCTACCCACTCCAGTACTCTTGGCTGGAGAATTCAGATTTAGACCCGACTGAGCAGCTTTAACTTTCACTTTCAAAGGATACACAATGTATTATCACTACATCATTTAATTTGTAGATTTTAATTCATCAAGAGAAGGGGTTTGCCAACTTTTATCTTACCCAACAAATTTTGTTTCATACTTTACTCATAAGACTATCTACTGAAGTTTTCCCTCTGCTTCTCTTCTTATAGTCTGGAAGAGGCTTCCACTTGGGGTAATGTTGACCTGAGTGTTTTGCATGACTCTCCCACTGAGAAAGACTGGATAAATAGCTGGGTGGAAAGAAAACACTTTCTATTTCAAAAACAGCATGCTAATAAGCCAGCGTCAGAATGTATGGTTCGGGATTTTTAGAGACATCGGACACCAAGAGAAACTATAAATGCTTGGGTTTTCTAGAGCTTTTCTATCAGGTTCAATAGCCAATTCCAGGATCAGCCAGCTTTTTGTGTAAAGGATTAACTAATAAATATTTTCAACTTTGTGACTCTTAGGTCTCTGCTATACTTTTTCAAATCTGCCGCCATTGTAGTGATAAAGCAGTCACAGATAATATCTGAATGAATGAGCATGACTGTGTCCCAGTAAAATCTATTTACAAAAACAAGCAGTATGCAGGATTTGCCTTCTGATCTTGGTCAAACAAAATCTAGTTTTCCAACTCCTGATCTATTTGGATGAAAAAGGCCTTTAGGACCCTCTGAAAGTGGGGTGTCAGGTTAGCTGGTAAACACTTAGAGTTAGGGTTGAAACTTTAAAGGATGAACTGGAAATAGTCTGACTCTCACAAGATCTGAAAACCAGGTTAAAATTAATAAAGTTTTGAATGATATGGCTAACTTGTCAATAATGTTGCTGAAGTATTATGCCATAGCCTCCTGCACAAAGTATATAGAGATCTTCTGCATAGGAATATATAAATATCCAAAGTTTTAAATCTGATATGTATTTCCGATACATGATATCTGAAAATCAATGAAAAATGAACAGGCACATTGGAGACAAATTTACATGATCAAAACCAGGAAAGTGTATCTGTACAAAGTTGCTAGAAGCAGACTATACAACAGCTACACTTAAAATGTTCAAGAAAGAAAAAGACAAGTTTTAAGATTTTAGTAGATAACTAGAAAATGTAAAGAAGTTTAAAAAGGCAATTATGTAATTGAAAAACAAAATTTTATAACCCTGTTTAAGAGTAGATTTGATCTAGCTGCATATAGAAGAAATAGAACAGATACAGATTAGGAAAAAATGTATAGAATATTGCCCAAAGATCAAAAAGATTAAGAATATAATGATGGCTGATTCATGTTGATATATGGCAGAAACCAACACAATATTGTAAAGCAATTATCCTTTAATTCAAAATAAATAATTTTTAAAAAAAATCACAGATCTGCCACACACACACACACACAATAATATAAAATAAGGGTTAGGAACACAGAGTCTAATGAGAGAAGATGTAATGTAGGCATAACTGGAATCTCAGAAAAAGAAAAGAAAGAAAATGGAGTAAAGGTATAAAACTATATTTGACAAAACAATGGCTAAGGATTTCCTAAAATTGAAGAAAGACACGAAAAGATTGAAGAATCTAGAGATTTAAGAATCTCAGCAAACTTTCAACAGCAAAAATTTGAAAAAAGCAATATCCAGGCACATTACTTTCAAACTGCCAAAACCAAACACAGAAGGGCATCTTAAAAGTAGCCAGAGTTGGTGGGGGTGGGGTGGGCATGCCATTTTACTTTCAGAGACAACATATAGGACAGGCAGCTGACATCTCAAAAGAAATACTGAATACCAGAAGGTAAATGAGTTGTATTTTCAAGGGCTGAAAGAAAGAACCCATGTGCTTAAAATTCTATACATAAGGAAATAACCACTGAAAAACAGATAAAAATATTATAAGCAAATGCAAGTTATCAACTGTTTGTTACCCAGATCTGCACACACACACACAAAAGTTAGTAATACTAAATAAAGGGTGATCTTCAGGAAGAAGACAAAGAACTCCATTGTGAAAATTCACTAGTGCAGAAACTGTTTCAGAATATATCTTCTTTTCCAAGTATTTATGAAACTTTTACAACAGCTGACCAAATATTTAAAATAAGTCCAAACATATTTCAAAAACTTAAATCATTCATTATTTTTCATTTGATATGAAATTAAGCTGGAATTAAACTTTTAAAAAATCAGAAATTCTCCAAAAGTTTGGATATTAAGAACAGCACTCCTAAATAACTCTTGGATAGGAGAAATAATAATCAAAATTAGAAAATATTGAAATGATTGATGACAAAAATACTGCACATTGAAATTGGCAATATGCAGCTAAACTGTGGTTAGTAAGAAAGCATAACTTTTTTGTTTTTGCTTATGTATTTTAAAAATTATTTTGAAGTAAATTTGATTTACTACAGATAGTAAATTCTGTTTTAGCTTCAGGTGTATAGCATAGTAATTCAGTATTTTGGAGATTGTATTCCTTTATAGATTATTACAAGGGCGGCTTCCCAGGTGGTTCAGTGGTAAAGAATCTGCCTGCAACGCAGGAGATGCAGGTTCAATCCCTGGAAGAGGAAATGGCAACCTACTCCAATATTCTTGCCTGGGAAATCCCATGGACAGAGGAGTTGGGCAGGCTACATTCCATGGGGCCCCAAAGAGTCAGACACAACTTAGTGACTGAGCCTTCACGCATACACAAGATAATGGGTAAAATTCCCTGTGCTATACAAGAAATCCTTGATGCCTATTTATTTGATTATATAACACTTTATACCTGTTAATCTTTTATCTGTAATTTGCTCCTCCCCCATTCGTCCTCCCCTTTGCTAACCACAAATTTGTTTTTTTATTTCTGTGAGTCTGCTTCTACTTTGCATATGCATTCATTTGTGTTACTTTTTGGATATCACATATAGTGATGTCATATAGTATCTGTCTTTCTCTGCAACTTAAATTCACCAAGCATATTTTTAGGTCCATTCACATTTCTGCAAATGGCAGTATTTCATTCTCTTTATGGTTGAGTAACATTCCAGTTACATTCACATCTTTATTCATTCATCTGTTGACAGACACTTAGGTTGTTTGCATATCTTGGCTCTTGTAAATAGTGCTGCAATGAACACTGGGATGCTTATATCTTTTTGAATTAGTGTTTTAGTTTTTTCTGGATAAAATTACTGGATCATATGGTAGTTCTTTTGTTAGTTCTTAAAGGTACTGTTTTTCATAGTGGCTGCACCAATTTTCAGTCCAATAAACAATGCACAAGATTCCTTTATCTCCACATCCTCTCCAACATTTGTTGTTTGTAGACTTTTTAACGATGGCCACCGTGACAGATATAAAGTGATAGCTTATTGTGTTTTTGATTTGCATTTCTCTAATAATTAGCAGTGTTAAACTTAGACATCATAACTGTTAACTCAGTTATTAAACAAAAAGGGGAAAAAAATCAGTAGTCTCAGAAAGAGAATATCAGACAAAATATGGAATTATATAAATTTTAAAAAAATAGAAGAGATTTATGAAATAGAAGCAAATAGTAAAAGAAAATAAAGTCAAATTTTGGTTCTATTAGGTTAATGCAGTTGATAACCCCTGGATTGAAAATTAAAAAAAAAAAAACAAAAAAAAACACAGAGAAGCCACTATAATGTAGTATCATGAAAGAAGGAAGAACATTACTATAAAACTCATAGATATTAAAAAGATGAGGTTATGATTTTAAAAATCAGATCACTTGTAGACTTTTGGATCGCAGCCATTCTGACTGGTGTGAAATGGTACCTCATAGTGGTTTTGATTTGCATTTCTCTGATAATGAGTGATGTTGAGCATCTTTTCATGTGTTTGTTAGCCATCTGTATATCTTCTTTGGAGAAATGTCTGTTTAGTTCTTTGGCCCATTTTTTGATTGGGTCATTTATTTTTCTGGAGTTGAGCTGTAGGAGTTGCTTGTATATTTTTGAGATTAGTTGTTTGTCAGTTGCTTCATTTGCTATTATCTTCTCCCATTCTGAAGGCTGTCTTTTCACCTTGCTAATAGTTTCCTTTGATGTGCAGAAGCTTTTAAGGTTAATTAGGTCCCATTTGTTTATTTTTGCTTTTAAGGGAACCCTCTTACACTGTTGGTGGGAATGCAAACTAGTACAGCCACTATGGAGAACAGTGTGGAGATTCCTTAAAAAACTGGAAATAGAACTGCCTTATGATCCAGCAATCCCACTGCTGGGCATACACACTGAGGAAACCAGAAGGGAAAGAGTCACGTGTACCCCAATGTTCATCGCAGCACTGTTTATAATAGCCAGGACATGGAAGCAACCTAGATGTCCATCAGCAGATGAATGGATAAGAAAGCTATGGTACATATACACAATGGAGTATTATTCAGCCATTAAAAAGAATACATTTGAATCAGTTCTAATGAGGTGGATGAAACTGGAGCCTATTATACAGAGTGAAGTAAGCCAGAAAGAAAAACACCAATACAGTATACTAACGCATATATATGGAATTTAGAAAGATGGTAACAATAACCCCGTGTACGTGACAGCAAAAGAGACACTGATGTATAGAACAGTCTTATGGACTCTGTGGGAGAGGGAGAGGGTGGGAAGACTTGGGAGAATGGCATTGAAACATGTAAAATATCATGTATGAAATGAGTTGCCAGTCCAGGTTCGATGCACGATACTGGATGCTTGGGGCTGGTGCACTGGGACGACCCAGAGGGATGGAATGGGGAGGGAGGAGGGAGGAGGATTCAGGATGGGGAACACATGTATACCTGTGGTGGATTCATTTTGATATTTGACAAAACTAATACAGTTATGTAAAGGTTAAAAATAAAATAAAATTTAAAATTAAAAAAAAAAAATAAAAGCCAAAAAAAAAAAAAATCAGATCAGTAAATTAGGAAGATTGTGTGTTTTATGTATATAATTACTCAATTTGAATCAGGAAAGAATAGAAAATCAAGATGATTTATAAACACTAAAGAAATAAAGCATATTTAAAATTTCCTACAAAGAAAATTCTAAGCTCAGACCCATACCCATGGACAAATTCTTCCAAATATTAAAGGAAGAAATAACACCTATTTTAGAGGAAACCTTTCAGGAAAGAAGAAACATTTTGTAATATATTTTATATGTGTTAAGTTGCTTCAGTCATGTCCAAGTATTTGTGACCCCAGGGACTATAGCCCACCAGGCTCCTCTGTCCAGGGGATTTTCCCAGGCAAGGATACTGAAGTGGGCTTCCATTTCCTTCCAAGGGATCTTTCTCACCCAGGAATATATTTTATAAGGCCAGCATAAATTTTTAACCAAAATCTGGCAAGGACATTATGGGAAAGAAAAATCAAAGTTTAATGTTCCTCATGAACATAGATACAGAATTATAAGTTCATGCAACAAATTCAGTGAACCTGAATTCACTGAACTGAGCCTTCCTATAAAACAAGAACCTACATCACAAATAAACTTCCACTTATTCCGCTATTGTAATATTAGTCTAACATTTGAAAAAACATCACCATAATATACCATATTATCTGAATAAAGAAAAATCATTTGCTTAGTTCTATAGATGTAGAAATAGCATTTGACAAAATTCAATATATGTTTATTAAAAAAAGATACTTATTTTAAAAATCCCTAGCAATCTTAGTAGAGTAGCAGTAGCGGTGAATTTCCTTGATCTGAATACATATTTTGAAAAACTGTACCTGACATGATACTTAGTCATGACATGTACTAGGTGCTAAATAACTTTGTTTTCCTTCCCCTTAACACTTATATATTAGCTTATGAAGTAATAAATCTGATGCTTACCAAGTGCATATTATAAATGAATCTCAGTATATTTTACATGCATTATTTAATTTAATCATTCCAGCTTTCTCAAGAGGTAGAGTTTCTTTCTTTCTCAGGAGGCAGCAGATAGATAGAGGATAATTGTACCATTAAACTAATGAAAGATTAAAAATATTTACACTCTCTTTTCTCTGATTGTAGACTATTTCAACACCTAACCATCTAAGTAAATAACATTCTAGATTAACCAAAATAAAAAGCAAGAAAAACAAACAAAAGGCGATAATGTACCCTATCTTTTACTGATTGTAAGCAATTTGGAGCTGTTCATATTTCACATTTTGCCAACAGAGTGGTCATTACTAGAAAAATATTTAGTTTTACTCTTTGGTCAAAATTTATGGAAATGCTTATTTTCTTGATGAATAGTAAACATTCCAAGAAAATCACAGAGCCATTTGCAGCTAAACCATTCAGCTCTGAAGGTTTGGCCAGACAAAACTTCCCAAGGGTTTGCTACTGCTCTTATCTTTATTTGCTTTGACTCTAAATTAATCTCTGCCATTGTATAGTTTGCTTGATTCACTGTCATGAAGCACTGAAATAAGGCAAATGTTTGCTTTAGGGACATTATTGCTTCAATTTGAAAGAAATTGATTCCTAACAATTCTACTTCACAGCATAAAAATATTCCAATCACATAGGTTCAAGAGTAAAAGCTTTAAAACGTGGTCATTTCTGCCTCCTTGTCTTAAATAAGGGCTTGTGATTAGCAGTTTTAGCCCCATGTCTTTTGTATTTCTTCTGGTCTTAAGATGATTTGGGTAGCTTTATTTAAATTTTTTTTTTATTCCAAATCTTTATTTGAAATAAGATTTGCTTACTTATTTCAAAATATGTATGTTTCTTAGGTTTTATTATTATTCTATATTTCCAAAACAAATATAGGCTTCTGTCCATTTTATTTGGTTGTTGTATTAATACTCTTTTTGTAGCAATATAAAAATTACCAAAGAAAATAACATTATATTTGTAAGATGTTGAAATTATGTATCTAAATTCCTAACACAGAATGCTTTGTCATGCTTACAAAAACCAAACTCATCAGTCAGTTTTGAGGATAGTTCTCTTCATTCAGCAAAATATCTATTCAACATATCCCTCTATTTTGATTTTGATGCCAGTATGTAAAAATAGAAGTACAGACCACCTAAGTATCACTTTTTTATATATTTTCAAGTGATTCATCCTTTTTTACTACTTTTCCACATTTTGCTTTGCCCATCTCAATTGCAGTGCTATTTTCCATTCCCTCCATTCAGCAGGTAGTAGAAGCAGAAAGAAATGAAGCTTGAGTTAGTAATTTGAGACTTACTGCATCTTCCATTAGCAACAATTCAGTGAACAAATTGGACACTTTGGTAGACTACTCAAGTAAATAAATAAAAGTTTCTTTGGCTTGCTTGTGAGATCTATACTTTTCCAGCATTTACGATATATTACATTAACTAATTTTCCTCATTGCATATATTTTAATTTATAAAGATTATTCTAGGATCTCTGGATATACAATTCCTCTTAAGTATGGAATTCTTGCAGATAATTTAACAGAGAAGATAATTGAAATTAATGATTTATGAGGGCAGATAACTCCATGAATATTTTGTGTGGGTGGCAGTAAAATGTAAAATTTTGTCATAGTGGAATGAAAATTGCATTGGTCAACTTGTCTGCATGCTAAATCTCTTTAATCATGTCCAAATCTGTGCGACCCTATGGACTGCAGCCCACCAGGCTCCCCTGTCCATGGGATTCTCCAGGAAAGAATACTGAAATGGGTTGCCATGCCCTCCTCCACAGAACTTTCCCCACCCAGGGATCTAACCCACATCTCTTACATCTCCTGAATTGGCAGACAGATTCTTTAACACTAGTGCCAGCTGGAAAGTCTGTTGATCAACCTAGCTGCAGGTAAATTGTGGTGCTGCCCCAACATTACTTCAAGCGATTTCCTTTTGGCTGTTTCAGCAGCCAGTCCCAAAGAGAGGATTGGTACTCAGGACCCCCACCTGTAACTAACTGCTTTGTGGACATTTATAGCCTTTAATGTAAAGCACTTTACTGACCCATCATACCAGTTCCTCTTGGAAGGATGTCATGGGTGCCTTCCATGCTTTATTGTTAGTATCCTCAGATAACTTTTGGTATCTTCCAGTGCAATTCTTAGTATATCTGTGTCCTTTGATTCCAACAGCTTCAGTAGCCATACACTTCAGAGGACTAACTTTGGGGTATTAGACTCTCTTTATCTGGGCAGCAGTGATTAGGAATTTATGCACATAACACCACCTGGGTCTTAGTGGGAAAAGTTGGCCAAGATTTGCTGTTAGGGGAGTATGAAGCCCAGTTAGCTTGCCTTAAACATGGGCAAACACTGACATATAATGTTTATTCCAGAGCTTCACTAAAGGGTCATGGCCTGAAATTGCACGTTTGCTTGGCTTATTTCTCTTCTTCATTGAGTTCTCTTATTGCTTATCAGATTCCCCAGGACCATTTCTATAACAAGCCATTTGCACATGAATCCTGTTCTCATGATTTATTGCTAGAGAACTTGATTACAGACAGTTAATAAAGATGGTTAGTAGTAAACCCAACAGATTAAGTGAATTTTGCAAAATCAAGAAGTCACTGTATGGTAGATTAGGAAAGAAAGTGAAGTCGCTCAGTCGTGTCCGACTCTTTGCGACCCCATGGACTGTATCCTACCAGGTTCCTCCATCCATGGGATTTTCCAGGCAAGAATACTGAAGTGGGTTGCCATTTCCTTCTCCAGGAGATCTTCCTGACCCAGGGATTGAACCCGAGTCTCCTGAATTGTAGGCAGACACTTTACCCGTCTGAGCCACCAGGAACTTAAATTCAAATACAGCATATTTTTAAGCACACAAACTGCTACACACTTATAGAATATACATTCATATGATCACATTTGGAATAGAACTTCTAATTATCAAAGTTTCCACAGAATGCTTTAATCAAATTAGAGGAAAGGCTAAGGATGATGTTTGGAGGTGGGGACTCTTTGATGGAGCATATAGTCTAGTAAGTAGGGGTGACAAGCAAAATTAAACATAATAAATCAGTATGATTTGAGATTATAAGTGCTATTAGGAGAAAAATAAGAAAATCCAAAAACGCTTAAGAGAAATTAAGATCACAGGCTGCTCTTGCATTTGTTGTTGTTTCGTCATTCATTTGTGTCTGATTCATTGTGTCCTCATGGAGTATAGCCCACCAGACTACTCTTGTCCATGAAATTGTCCAGGCAAGAATACCAGAGTGGGTTGCCATTCCCTTCTCCAGGGGATCTTACTGACCTAGGAGATCAAACCTTCATCTCCTGCTTGGGAGGCAGCTTCTTTACCGCTGAGCCACCTGGGAAGCCGGCTTCAATAAATAGAGATTAAATTTCATCCTTGAGGAGTGAAATTTGAGCAAATATTTGAAGGAGATGAGAGTGTTTTGAAATACCTGGGGAAAGAGCATTTCAGGAAGAGGAAACAGCCAGTGCAAAGTCTAATGCCTGGTGTCATGTAAGAGTAGCAAGGTTCTGGTGTGGCTGTAGGAGAGGTAGTTGTGGGGAAAGAGAAAGTCATCCCAGAGTATGTAGGATCTCTTCATCCATCAATAGAAAAGATTTTTGCTTATTCTTACACATATGCATGTTAATTTTTCTACTACATTATGCTAAGGCTGAAACTTGTAAGGAATTGTGAGATAGAAAGCAATTAAGACATAGTTCAAAGTATAGAAATGATTGCTTCTTAGGAAACTGACCAACACTTGCCTGAAAGTAAATTTGTGATCTTTGTTAGCTATGACTTAACTCTGCTGTATGGACTCAGCATAGTTGACTTGGTGAGTAAGTATGGATCCTAAGAAACCACAAATTATACAGCATTTGATTAGCACAGAGCTCCACAACCTGTTCTGATAGGACAAGATAAGTCTTTGAACTAATAGGTTTGAATCAACCTATTATACTTTTTCTTTGTGAAACACTTACTGTGGCTTTTTCTGCTTAAAGTTCTACTCCTGACGTTGGTCGAGGAGAGGGTCTTCAGAGGAGCTGCTCTTTTCATATACACTACAGCCGTAAAGCCACAGTGCATTGAACTGCTGCTGCTGCTGCTAAGTCGCTTCAGTCGTGTCCGACTCTGTGCAACCCCATAGATGGCAGCCCACCAGGCTCCCCCGTCCCTGGGATTCTCCAGGCAAGAACACTGGAGTGGGTGGCCATTTCTGTCTCCAATGCATGAAAGTGAAAATTGAAAGTGAAAGTGAAGTCGTATCCGACTCTTCGCGACCCCATGGACTGCAGCCTTCCAGGCTCCCCCGTCCCGGGGATTCTCCAGGCAAGAACACTGGAGTGGGGTGCCATTTCCCTCTCCAATGCATGAAAGTGAAAAATGAAAGTGAAGTCGCTCAGTCGTGTCTAACTCTTTGCGACCCCATGGACTGCAGCCTACCAGGCTCCTCCATCCATGGGATTTTCCAGGCAAGAGTACTGGAGTGGGATGCCATCGCCTTCTCCAGTGCATTGAACTAATTGTCTCTAAATTACTTCCATGGTTAATCTGAAGGGCCTCACCCATAAAGCCAAAGTCCTCTCCTTTGGATCACATTTTCCCTGCCTCTCCTGGCAGAAACTTTGCTTGATGCAAACAATGTCTTGGAATCTTTTCTTCTTCTTCTTCTTCTTCTTCTTTTATTATAGTAGAAAGAACTTCAGCCTCTATTAGGAGACAGCAATAATTCACGACTTCAAGTGAAGGAATAACATGATCTGATCCATGGTTCACAAACATTCTTACTGCTGCGTATTAGTAGGCATTGCAGAATCAAGGATAAAAACAGAGAGATCTGCTGGGTTATTGAAGGAAGTGAAATGTAGTGGGTACTGTTGGTGGTGTCCTGACCCCACCATGCACCAAGACTGTTGGCAGCTGATGACTCTCACAACTTCCCTCTGCAGGAATTGCTTTTAGATGTATGGAACTACTTGTCCTGGGAGCAACTAAAATCTGTTGAGTGTTCAGTGGTGTGTGGGGGAGGGGAATCCTTTAAGAGCAGTTCCAGCTCCAGAGTCCTCTGTGAAATCAGCTGAGGCCACCATTGCACTGCAGGTCACCTCTTACTTTGCCCAGTTCTGCTTCCCAAGTATTCACTCCCCCACAGCTGTTGCTGAGGCACAGGAACATTCCTTCCACAACCTCCCAAGTGGAATCTCCATCTCTGAGTGTGGTTCCAGTGTTTACTGCCTATGATGCTTTACAAAGAGGATGCAAACTATGGAGAAAGACATGCAGTCTCAGTAAAAGAGCAACTGATTTGCCATCATCTGAGGTGGAGTGAATGGTGAGTACAGCAAGTTTGAGTGAATGGCTGAGGTTAAATTTTGGATGTACTGTGTTTGAGATATCAATTAAATGCTCAAGTAGAAGGACCAAGTAGGCAGTGGGTTCTGGAAAAATGGATCCAAAAGAGATTAGGATAGAGAATTAAATTTGGCAACAATTAGCATATTGATGGCTTTTAAGTTATTATTTTTTGCATGGGAAGAGAATATAATCTGTATAATCTTGCATCAAAGAAGGATAAAGTCTGTAATGACTTTTGGATTTTATTTAAGACTTTATAGAAAATTGTTTGAAAATTTTGGTGTGTAGTTAAAAATTATGTGTTCTCTGTTGAATGTGGAATTCTGCAGTTGGTGGTGTTGTTTAGTCGCTAAATCTTTTGCAACCCCATTGGATTGTAGCCCACCAGGCTCCTCTGTCCATGGGATCTCCCAGGCAAGAATATTGGTGTGGGTTGCCATTTCCTTATCCAGGGGATCTTCCTGACCCAGGGATCGAAACTGTGTCTCCTGTGTTGGCAGGCAGATTCTTTACCACTGAGCCACCAGGGTTAACAGTATTATGTGTTATGTGTGTATATGTACATTAAATATGTACACACATACACACATGTATATATCTTGCACATATATGCACATGTATAACCAATGCAATTATTATGTATAACATATATGTGCATTATTTGTACTTAATAATGTTATTTTATCTTTAGTAACATAGCCTCTTTTATTTCAGCTTGATCTATATGTTTCTGAGACAGGTTTGTTAAGTGCCTTTATGGATCTTCCTGGTTCCATAGCTCTCGGTTGTAGGTTTATATATTTGGCAAATGCATTGTTAAAGCCATATCTTTTATGATGATTAACTATTTCTGCTCTATGATTTCCTTTACTGAAATTCTGTTTTGCCAAAAGTAGTACACAGCTGGCTTTTAGTTGATATTTGTCTGATTTTTTTCTTACATTTTGATGATTTTTTTCTTACACTTATATTTTGAAACTTTTGTGTCTCTTTGTTCAGTATATCTCCTGAAAACAATATATGGCTGAAATCTGTTTGTTTTTTATTTAATTTTAAAACATATGAATTTTAATAGTTTAGTTTGAATAGCTTCCATATATTGATTAGTGCTAAAATTTAGGATTGATTTCACCTGTCTCTCTTATTTTCCATTTATAGTATTATTTATTTTAACTCAATTTTCAATATTAACTTTTTTGAGAAGTGTTAGATCTAACTTGTTTCCATTCTTATGGCAGTTATCTTAAGATGCATACTCATGTTTATCTATCCTTCTTAATTAAAAAAAAAATAACACCTAACAAAACTCACATTATGTCATGCTTACATATCACTTTGAACTGCTTCTTGCTTTGGTCACCTATCATTAAGTTGGTGTTGTCTAGGGTTCTGACACATTCCCCTCCTCTGCCTCCACCTCTTCTGTTTCTTCTTTCTCTACCTTGTTCTTTAGTAGAATTTTAGTAGGCAGTAATAAACTTTACCTTTCATTTCTGTTGTAACACTTTCCTGTATTTGTTTATTTTCTCATGAGTTCCTCTTTCAAGGGTGTTTGACTGTGGATTCACACGTGATCAACCTTTTGAGATCCTGGTTATCTGAGAATATCTATATTACATTCACATTTTTGAATGATGATTTGGTTGGATATAAAATTCTAGTTTCAAAATTCTTTTTCTTCAAATATGTTAACCTCCTCCTTGCATTGAATGTTGAAATATTATATTAATCTGCTTCTTGTTTCTTTATAAGTAATAAGCTCTTAAAATTTGCTTTTGCTTTCTGCATACTTTTAGAAGTTTTTCTTCAGTATTGATATTTTTACATTTCACTAACATAGAGTTAGGTGTGAATTTTTTTCTTTTCTCTTCAGTTTGCCATAGAACTTACATGTTTAATTTTAGACTTTTTTTTTTCATTTGTCTTTAATAATGGGAAATATTTCCATTATTTCTTTGAATATATTTTCTTTTCACTTATTTTTTTTTCACTTTCTCTGATTATTTTACTTCCAATTATTCTGAAATTGGTGCCTCTATATCTACCTGCCATGGCTGTTAATATTTGTATCTTTTCTAATTTCATTTTCTCAATCTAAATTTTTATCCCAGCAATTGTTTTTCAGCTGTCATCATTTTCTTGCTTATTTTATTGAGAACTTCACTTCATATACTATAATATTCAATAATTAAAATTTATTTTTATAATGTACTGTTTTATTTCATATTGATTATGTTTCTACTAACTATATACATTTTAAATGCTTGACCATTTGTTCTAAGAATTCTCCTCAGTTGGTAAAAAGTGATGCATTTTTCATCTTTATTTAGAATATTACTTCCCAGTTGGCTAACTATTTATGAGCATAAGTTTCACTGAAAGTATGTACTCTTCTATTTGGTCATCTTTGCTGACAAGGGGCTAAAAGCCAGCCCTGTGGCCAAAACCTCTGGGAGGAGAGCCAAGAAACCAGAGAAACCTCACACACCATTCAATTTCATGGTACACAGCCAGTCAACTGTCAGAGTTCTTCCCATCTAGATCTTTGTGGAAAGCAGTACTTCAAGAAACATTGTGTCCTGAGCTTTGAAGACTACGAGGAGAGGAACTTGAAGAACAAGTTCTCAAGGGCAGCTCACCTGGTTCATAAGCACCAATTTTTTATAGTTTTCTTAACCCAGTGGTATTTATGCTGTATTGGGTTCTCCCTTCCTCTTTATTAGAACTGGAGCTGTGCAGAAAATTTCCATGTGAAGTACCAACATGGGACAAAGGAATAAGGTAAGTAAAATTATTCCTTTCAACTTATCATTTTACTGACATCTTCATATTCATCTCTATCTATATAGGGTTTCCCTTGTAGCTCAGTCTGTAAAAGAATCTGCCTACAATGCAGGAGACTGGGGTTTGATTCCTGGGTCTGGAAGCCCCTGGAGAAGGAAATGGCAACCCACTCTAGTGTTCTTACCTGGAGAATCCCATGGACAGAGGAGCCTGGTGGGCTACAGTTCAAGGGGTCACAAGAGTTGGACACGATGAAGGGATGGACTAAACCACCACCACCATCTATATCACCAGTTCAAGACAGCACTGAGTCTACCCAAGTGTTCCTAAAAGCATTTTGTTTGTTTGTTTATTATTTCTGAAATACATGTCACCCTCTTCTAAATTTTCTCTGGAATTGGCTCTATGGAAAGCTAACATGATAGTAATGTGCTATCAGGATAGGAATCAGCAGCACTTTATTATTATTGCATTCCTTATTTTTTTTCCCCATCCTTCAGTATCCTCGGGATTCCCTGGTAGCTGAGCTGGTAAAGAACCCACCAAATGCGGAAGACCTGCGTTCAGTCCCTGGGTTGGGAAGATCCCCTGGAGAAGGGAATGCCTACCCATTCCAGTATTCTGGCCTGAAGAATTCCATGGACTATCTCAAAGAGTCTGACATGACTGAGTGATTTTCACTTCACTTTAGTATCCTCTCTTCCTTATTATAACTCAAAACTTCTCCCATGAATTCTTATACATAACATTGCCTTTGTATTTCTAATTCTTAAAATATCAGATTTGTTTACAAAATAGAGATTATTAACAGAATTTACGGTTCTGAATCATGGAAATGTTGTGATAATAATAAGCATCTTTTTTATTCAATTACCCAAATAATATTATGTGTCTTTATAATGTACTTAGTATAGTGAATAAGATATTTAAAAAATATGGAGCACTCCTTCCCCTTAAGAAATGTATGCTATAATTAAGACGTTAAAAAGTATTATATAAGTGAATGAGAATGCAATATAATATATAATGGTATAAAGAGTAATGTCCTTCCTCAGAAATATTTCAATTCGTCTATACACATGCCTGTTATTTTCAGCAGGATTACAGCTCCCACATACAAGTAGTATGTCTGATTATTTTTCTAACATAAATTCCCAGGATTGCTAAATAAGTGTTAAACAAATGAGTAAAATTTCAGAATTTTAATCAGTGGGGCTGCAGTAGTGAAAGGAGAACATGAACATGTCAATTTCTGAGGCTGGTCTTTAACTCATAAGTTTGCCCAAGTTTACTCAAGCAAGAGCATAACAAAGGTTAATACATAATTAATATTTAACATGTGGATACATGACAGTAGAGAGAGGATAATGACAAGAGGAGGGAAGAGAAATTTTGATGCTATCATGGGAAGTTGAGTTTAATAATGAAGATCATGTCATGCAATAGAGACTTGGGGAGGTTTCTAATATTATTCTGTGACATGTATTTCTCAAATAACATGCTGTATGAATTCCAAAGATATTCTTAGCAATTCGGTCTTCACAATCATAGGCCCATCAGCTTCATGTTTCAGATGAAAAACCAAAGCGACAGATTCAAAATTACACAGTATATTTGAATTCCATGCATCAGATGAAGAAATTGTGAATCAGAGAGAACCAAGATCTTAAGATCCACAAGAAATTTTATATAGTAATGAAAGTTGTGATTCCATGAATTATCTCATTTCTCTGCTGATAGTAAGTTGGGAAACTTTGGATTGAGTATTATAGAATATAAGGTTTAATTTCTTGTTGGAAACAATAGAAGCATAAGAAAAACAATTGCTAAAAAGTATTAGTGAAATAGTGACATTTAAGAGAATAAGAGCACTGGGATGACCCAGAGGGATGGTACGGGGAGGGAGGAGGGAGGAGGGTTCAGGATGGGGAACACGTGTATACCTGTGGCGGATTCATGTTAATATATGGCAAAACCAATACAATATTGTAAAGTTAAAAAAATAAAATAAATAAAAGAGAATACGAGTACTTACTACTATGTTCGGTCCTCTCTAAGCATATTGTCTGCACTGTCAAACAACACATTCAGTAATACATTATTATCCCATTCTTACAGATAAAGTCAAGCGTCCAAGGAGATTGTATAAGTTGGTTGAAGCCATATATTTACTAGGTAGTGAAAACCGCAATCCTATCTTAACATGAATATTTTTCCACCAAAAATAAAAAAGGAAACCCATTTTAACACTTTGATAAATGCCATGGAGTGTGAGTTTCTCTAAAGAAATATTCTGAAGGACTTTGAGGCTTAATTTAGGAGATTAATGAGACAGATGAGTCACTTGGAACTAAAACTATGCTGAACCTAATCTAGTCTTTCTCTCATGATTCAGAGCATTTTAGGATCTTCATTATCAACAGAAATTATCATTGTACTTGTGATTTTAAGATGCATGATGATAAGAATATTTAACAAGATAACATAACATGGGGCAATTCAATTCTTGAATAGCAAATTTTATTAGATTATATATTATATGCAATCTCAAAATATCCTTATAAAAATTCTTGTTTTAAAAAAGGATAAAAGTTAAGAGTCTGGCTCAAGGCGCCATGAAAAAGAATCATAAGTAAAACCCAGTAAAGTAGTAAAACTGATTTAAGTTTAATTTATTAGTTAGCCTCAGATATGCAGATGACACCACCCTTATGGCAGAAAGTGAAGAGGAACTCAAAAGCCTCTTGATGAAAGTGAAAGTGGACAGTGAAAAAGTTGGCTTAGAGCTCAACATTCAGAAAACGAAGATCATGGCATCCGGTCCCACCACTTCATGGGAAATAGATGGGGAAACAGTGGAAACAGTGTCAGAATTTATTTTTCTGAGCTCCAAAATCACTGCAGATGGTGATCACAGCCATGAAATTAAAAGACGCTTACTCCTTGGAAAGAAAGTTATGACCAACCTAGATAGCATATTCAAAAGCAGAGACGTTACTTTGCCAACAAATGTTCATCTAGTCAAGGCTATGGTTTTTCCTGTGGTCATGTATGGATGTGAGAGTTGGACTGTGAAGAAGGCTGAGCGCTGAAAAATTGATGCTTTTGAACTGTGGTGTTGGAGAAGACTCTTGAGAGTCCCTTGGACTGCAAGGAGATCCAACCAGTCCATTCTGAAGGAGATCAGCCCTGGGATTTCTTTGGAAGGAATGATGCTAAAGCTGAAACTCCAGTACTTTGGCCACCTCATGTGAAGAGTTGACTCATTGGAAAAGACTCTGATGCTGGGAGGGATTGGGGGCAGGAGGAGAAGGGGACGACAGAGGATGAGATGGCTGGATGGTATCACTGACTCGATGGACATGAGTCTCAGTGAACTCCGGGAGTTGGTGATGGACAGGGAGGCCTGGCATGCTGTGATTCATGGGGTCGCAAAGAGTTGGACACGACTGAGCGACTGAACTGATCTGATTAGTTACCAAAATATAATGGCTAGTGTAGATTATCCTCAAGGTTGATTATCTAATTCAAACACAGGAATTTTCAGTTTTAGAAGGGATCTTTTGTAGGTGGGTTACTTTCAGTTTTACATATAAAAGGTATTTAAAACATAATTGATTGCAATATTCTAGTTTACCAAGAAATCTTATTCAGAATTCCTGAATTCTGAGTACTAGTTAGTATTCCATAACCCTCAGTATGCATGTACAAATACAGATGTTTCAGATTCCTGCAAATTTCAAGAGGAGCATCTTGAAATCATTGCATTATGGGAATTATCTGACAATTATTTTGGTTTCAATTGCTAACATTCTTTAAAATGTCTGGTAATATTTCCCCAACATCACCTTCTCATTGCTCTGAGATTTTAACACTTAGTGTATGGAGCATATATCTATGTCAAGAGAAGTTAGATTCCATGGTTTTCCCATAGTCATGCTGTTTAAATATTATCATATCTTCTTTGTGCTTTCCTGATGGCTCAAACAGTAAAGAATCTGCCTGCAGTGTGGGAGACCTGGATTCTATCCCTGAGTTAGGAAGATCCCCTGGAGGAGGGCATGGCAAACCTTTCCAGTATTCTTACCTGGAGAATCCCCATGGAGAGTAGAACCTGGTGAGCTAGAATCAATGGGGTTGCAAAGAGTCAGACACAACTGAATAACTAGACACAGCATGTATCTTCTTTACTAACATAGATATGTTAATGATCTTGCAGAAAAATTCCACACCATTCCCCTTTATTTTTGTTGAACTATTTGTGAATGAGAGCTACTTAAATTATTCACAAAAGTCATAAAGTTACTTGGTTATTTTTTTTGTGAATAAAACATACTAGTAATAAAAATCGTGTATTGAATTTCCCTTTTCTAGCAATATTTTGGGCCAGAAAATATGAGAACCCATGAAATAGCAGTCCAAAAAATGTTGTATAAACTATATCAAACAAACTTAGGCAATATAACTGACCTCTCAATTGCAGACAGGGTTTCAAAAGAGACACAAATGAAAAGGAAACTAAAACCAGACTGGTCATGGCCTGGGACAGTTCAGTTCTTGACAGTAAGGCAGAAAGAAAGCTATTGTAATTGGGAGTTGGAGTTTAAATGTCACTTTGGCTCATGAGAAAAGGCTTTCCACCCAAACATAGCAGGACAGGCTGTAAAACTACAAGATCAGTGGCTCAAGAAAGCTTGTCACAATCTTAGTGAAAGAGTACGCTAGAAAAAAATCTAGATAGCAACAAAAAGAATAGAAATGAATCTTATATATCTTCTGGATTCTGGATTAAATTTTTAAAAAATGACTATAGTTTAAGATCTTTTATCAAAGAAATACTCTAACACTGTGAGTTGAAATTCAAGCTTTCATTCCAGATCCCAGAACTCATAAAATAACATACAAAGCTCACAAGGTAATGCCATTCAGAAGAATAGGATTCAAGAAATTTACATTTAAAAATTTTGCAGCATTGCTATAAATAATAATTCAGATATTAAGGAAACACTAAAGTGATGGGATTTAACTGGTTTATGGATAAGAAGTTTCTGCAATTGTAAAAATGTCAATTGTCTTCAAATTAAATTATAAATATGCAAAGAATTGCAATCAAAATAGTTTCATAGTGAATTCTGACTGATTTTCAAATATAGGTGAAAGACAAAAAATTAAATATTAAAAAAGGTTTTGAAAAAATAACAAGGTAAGAGGATTTTTTTTCTGTGATATATTTTTTCTAATATCAAATCAAAGGAATTAAGGCAGTGCCGTGGTAGTAGAGCCCATGGAGATAAATGTATTAATAAAATAGAGTAGAAAGTATAGAAGTTGATCCATATTTTTGTGGAAATTTGAAATAAAGCAGAGATGTTGCTGCAAATTATTGATTAAACTAATGATTTCTCAATACAATATAATGAGAAGTCACCCGGTTATGAAAAGGAGGCAAGGGATAGATCCCTAAAATACATTAAACATGTTTTTTTTCTATGCATTAAAAAACCAAATGTGAAAGAAAATATATGCAATTATTTATGGTGCACTGATATAAGAAATATTTCTTAAGTAAGTCAAAAAAGTTTAAAAAATAAAATACTGCTACAGTTCATATTAATATTATATTTTCTGTAAAATTCAATCATATCACACACAAATTGCATTGCAAAACACAAATTGGAAAAAGATATTTGCAGCACCTAAAACTGAGAAAGATTACTAACCAGAATATATAAATAGGTTTTAAAACTAACAATTACCCCAAATAATAAACTTTAATTGGTGAAAGATGCAATTTAGAGAAGAGGGAATATGAGTGGCCAGTAAGAATAGGAAAAAGTGCTCAAGCTAAATAGAAATGGAGAAATTTAGATCAAATGAGGTATATTTTCAAACATATCAGATTGGTAAAATTTTTAAATTCAGTCAGTACCAATTACTGGTGGGCTAAAGAGTTCTCATAATTCTGTTGCTAGGACTGAAGCTAGCAGGACCAGTTTGAACAGCAGTTTTTCAATACTGTGACATTTGCAGAAGTACATTTTCACATTCATGAGAATCAAAGGTAGAGAGCCACGGAGGCTGCTGTATTTCCCTTTTGTTAGATGGGAGGAGATCCAGTTCAGTTGGAACTGGTCATTCTGCACAGAAACAGCAAGCTCTCTGGGTAATGCCAGCATTCCTGGCAGGTGTGGATCTTCCTCCAGGTGATGACCTTGGTGCTCTGCATGCTTACTCTATAGTGTAGTTCCTATGCCTGGAGATCACTTGAAATATCCTTGCTACTCAGTTAAAACAGCCATTTCCTAACCCCATTAGGCTAATCTAATGACCTTATTGATGAGGCGAAAACCTGAATCTTGTTAGGGTTTTGCTAAAGCTGAAGCTCCAATACTTTGGCCACCTGGTGCAAAGAGCCGAATCATTAGAAAAGACCCTTATGCTGCAAAAGATTGAAGGAAAGGAGAAGGGGATGACAGAAGGCAAGATGATTGGATGGTATCACCGATTCAATGGACATGATTTTGAGCAAACTCCAGGAGAAAGTAAAAAACAGGGAGGTCTGACGTGCTGCAGTCCATGTGATCTCAAAGAGTTGGACAAGACTGAGTGATTGAACAACAACATCTCCTTACCACTGGCCCACTTGTTTCTCACCAGGGCATCTAGAAAACTTACCATTTCCTGCTTGCCAGATATAATTAATATGATAGTATTGATATACTAGAACAGCATAGACTTTTCTGGGCTTTTCAGGTAATCAAGACTTTTTTGCCCACTATAGTGGTAGAAAACAGTAGAGTTAATCTAGCCTTCAGGCAAGAAAATTAAGTGCTCATGCTTTGACGGGGAATAAAAAGATTGCAGTCATCATATTAAAAGCCACATACTAGGTTAAGTTGAGAGTAATCTTAAGTCATCTGCCATTGTACGTCCAATGTTTGCAGGCAGGGAGCAAGCCTATAACTTTAAAGTCTTTGAATAGGTCATAACTCTACTAGTCCATTTAGAGCATTACTCTGCTTCTAATTAACTTGGGCAGAGTGGCAGTTTTAGTGCCTTCCACTTCCACTTGGTCTTTCCTGTCATGATAATTTGTATTCCATAGGGTAAGAAACACATACTATAAGATATCTCTGATCTGGTATGTGTACATGCATCCTCAGTCTCTTCAGTCATGTCCAACTCTTTGCAACACTATGGACTGTAGCCTGCCTGACTCCTATGTCCATTGGATTCTCCAGGTAAGAATGCTGGAGTGGGTTTTCATGACCTCCTCTAGAGCATCTTCCCAGCTCAGGGATCAAACCCAGGTCTCCCACATTGCAGGCAGATTGTTTACTGTCTGAGCCACCAAGGAATTCCAAAAAAAAACTGGAATGGGTAGCCTATTCCTTCTCCAGGGGAACTTCCAACTCAGGAATCAAACCAGAGTCTCCTACATTGAAGGAGACTTTACTACCTGAGCTACCCAGGAAGCCCCTGGTATGTGTATTCATCCTCAATTTGTAGTTAAGAAAAGGAGCAATGACCACAGAATGAGATCAGACTCATTTTCCACCATGAGATGAGTATGGGTCAGGACATCATTTATGATCCCACTCTAATGTGGGACATGATGACATTTGGGACCCCCTACTCTAAGGCCAGATAAGACTCTCTAACCAACATTTTCCTTAATATCTATGAGTTACATTTCCTCTGGTGCATAATTACATTGGTAATGCCATAGGTTTTAGAAAAGGCATTTAGAAAGCTGGATTTTAAAAAGGCAGAGGAACCAGAGATCAAATTGCCAACATCCACTGGATCATCGAAAAATCAATAGAGTTCCAGAAAAGCATCTACTTCTACTTTATCCACTACACCAAAACCTTTGACTGTGTGGATCACTACAAAGTGTGGAAAATTCTTCAACATATGGGAATACCAGACACCTTAGCTGCCTCCTGAGCAATCTGTATGCAGGTCAAGAAGCAACAGTTAGAAACGGACATGGAACAACATACTGGTTCCAAATTGGGAAAAGAGTTTGTCAAGGATGTTTATTGTCACCCTGCTTATTTAACTTATATTCAGAGTACATCATGTGAAATGCCAGACTGGATGGAGCATAAGCTGGAATCAAGACTGCCAGGAGTAAAAGTGTTAGTCACTCAGTTGTGTCTGACTCTTGACAACCCCATGAACTGTAGCTGCCAGGCTCCTCTGTCCGTGGAATTTTCCTGTCAAGAATACTGTAGTGGGTAGCCATTCCCTTCTCTAGGGGATCATCCCAACCCAGAGATTGAACCCAGGTCTCCTGCATTACAGGCTGATTCTTTACCATCTGAACCATCAGTGAAGCCATCACCCACTGGAATTAGACCCAAGTTGTCTCTGATAAAGTGAGGCACTACAACTGGCCTTCTTTCCATTAACTCTAGTAAGCACTTTTTCATAAATTTATCTCCCGTTATCCAATCTGAGATATAGTGGACAGCTACCACTGAACTTTTCACAATTCCAGTGTTCCCCTCACCTGCATATTCCCCATTGCTTTAGTGATGTGTTTTGGGGGCATCTTGGGAAACACACTTACTCCTTGGAAGAAAAGCTATGACCAACCTAGATGGCATATTGAAAAGCAGAGACATTACTTTGCCAACAAAGGTCTGTCTAGTCAAGGCTATGGTTTTTCCTGTGGTCATGTATGGATGTGAGAGTTGGACTGTGAAGAAAGCTGAGCACCGAAGAATTGATGCTTTTGGGAGAAGACTCTTGAGAGTCCCTTGGACTGCAAGGAGATCCAGCCAGTCCATTCTGAAGATCAGCCCTGGGATTTCTTTGAAAGGAATGATGCTAAAGCTGAAACTCCAGTACTTTGGCCACCTCATGTGAAGAGTTGACTCCTTGGAAAAGACTCTGATGCTGGGAGGGATTGGGACGAGGAGAAAGGGACGACAGAGGATGAGATGGCTGGATGGCATCACTGACTCGATGGACGTGAGTCTGAGTGAACTCCGGGAGTTGGTGATAGACAAGGAGGCCTGGTGTGCTGTGATTCATGGGGTCACAAAGAGTCGGACACGACTGAGCGACTGAACTGAACTGAACTGGGAAAGACATAAGTAAAGAGGTGCTCTGATTTTACATAATAAATCTATTTAATCATGTCTATATCTCTTAGTCTTCTTATCAATTCCTCAAGACCCTACCAAGGATGTTCCAATATGTCCATCCCATTCACTGTAAGCCATCGTCTTCTCCAAGATTTAAAGCCTCAGTCCTAGCAACCTTGCTAGAGAATTCAATTGTGAATCATGAGTCCTTCCATAAATATTCACTCTCCCCCAACCCACATTTCAAGGTAGTTTTTGGACTAAATTTGTTCATATAGAAAGCAAATTATGGGGTTGGCAAAAATGTTCATTTGGGTTTTTCTATAACATCTTACAGAAAATCAGTAGATAACAAGGAATGCTGAAAATGAGAGAAACTATGGGTTTTGAAGTAATCAATAACTTAATAGTTTATTCTATTCTAATAGTGTTGCAATATCTTTAAAGCTCATTAATTCAGATAATAATTATCAAACTCTACACTGGTAGATACAAGATTTTTAATTTTCCTATAAATATGCAAAATGATTGTTCATGCATGTGTAAAATCTTGACACCCCTACAAACATTTTATTTTGTTCTAATGATTTAAATTTCTGCTGTTCTGTGCTTAGTCGCTCAATCCTGTCCAACTCTTTGCTACCCCATGGACTGTAGCCCACAAGGCTCCTCTGTCCATGGGGATTCTCCAGGCAAGAATACTAGAGTGGGTTGCCATGCCCTCCTCCAGGGGATCTTCCAACCCAGGGACAGAACCCAAGTCTCCCACTCTACCAGAAAAGCCTCGATTTAAGCTTAGAAGAAGTAATATTTCTTCTTACTTATTATACCATATATTTTAGGTTATAGGTACACAACAGTATACAAAATAATTATATTTTAGTGAGACAATTAAGGGTAAAATACTTTATAAGTGCCTATTATATAAAAATTTTGCTATTAAATGGTAAGAATTGTAAAACATACACACAAGGAATGTATAGTCTATATTCATGAATGATCTCCAGGAGCTAAATCTGTAAGAAAGCAGCAAAGAATATAAATCAAAATTTTAAAATCTCATGAATTTTAATATACAATAGTAGTTTCACCTTCTGCCAATATTAGCAATATAAAATGAATTATACCAGTTATGAATCACAGTTGTTACTCAGATAGGTTTATTTTAGAAATTTTAAAGGATTTTTGTCATATATCATCTATTCCAAAAGCTATAGAATTTAAGTATAAAAATCATACATACATATTAATGATATATTTCATGTTCAGTATCTACAATATTTTGAAATAGTTAAACTTTTTGTTCTCATTTTAAACACTGTGACCTGTGTTATATGTTTAGATTTTTATATGTATTATATGCAGTTTTCCTTGACAGCTATATTTTAACTCAATGATAAGTCTTTTTCTGAAGCATAATTGATTTACAACATTTTAATTCAATGTTGAAAATCATTATGTTACACAGTGTATAACACAACATTGTGTTAATTTCTGCTGTACATCAACGTGAGATAGTTATATATATATATATGTATGTGTATATACGTATGTGTGTATATATATATACATATTCTTTTTCATATTTTTCATTATGATTTATTAAAGAATGTTGAATAGAATTCCCTTGGCTATACAATAGGACCTTGTTGCTTATCCATTCTATATATAATAGTTTGCGTGTGCTAACTCCAATCTCCCATTCCATCTCTCCCCCAACCACTTCTTGGCCATTCATTATGTCTGTGAAGTCTGTTTCGGTTTTATAGGTAGGTTCATTTGTAGATTCCCCATGTAAGTGACATGGTATTTATCTTTCTCTTTCTGGCTTTTCTGACTTATTTCACTTAATAGGGTAATCTCTAGTTCCATTCATGTTTTGTAAATAACATTATTTTTTATGGCTGAATAGTATTTCATTGTGTGTGTGTGTGTGTGTGTACACATATATACCACATCCCCTTTATCCATTCATCTATCAATGATATTTAGGTTGTTTCTGTGTCTTGGCTATTGTGAATAGTGCTGCTGTGAACATAGGGGTGCATGTATCTTTTTGAATTATAGTTTGTCTAGATATATACCCAGGAGTGGGACTTTGGATCATGTGGTAATTCTGTCTTTAGGTTTTTAGGTAACCTCCATACTGTTTTATATTCCCATCAACAATGTAGGAGGGGTCCCTTTTCTCCACACCCTCTCCAGCATTTGTTATTTATAGACATTTTTAATGATGGCTATTCTGACTGGTGTGAGGTGGTAGCTCATTGTAGTTTTGATTGCATTTCTCTAATAAATAGCAATGTTGAATATTTTTCATATACTGTTGGCCAAATGATAGGTTTTATAATAGTCTGTGTTAGAATCTAGGATGCAGCTAGAACTTTCACTTCTTTCAGTATTAAATATATGCATTTTGAATTTTACATGTTCATGATACCTGAAATTAAATATGTATCATCTTGTGTGTGTGTGCATCTATGTGTGTGTATTTAGAGAAGATCTGGCCCCACTGTGTTTTTCTTGTACAAGTTAAAATATTTCACTTAGCATTTTAAACATCTATTTTGTAAGGTCATACAAATATGATTCATAATAGTGACTGAGTTCTCAGGGAAATACATTTATTATGTTCTTATACTTTGATAATGCAGGAAATATATCACTAATTTATGAAAATATTCCCAAAAAGTAACTGGTGGGAAAAAGTTTTTGTATATGAAGAAATGTTTATCATCCAGATAGATACTTATTAAATTCTGGCTATTCAAAGAGTTTATAAAATACAGTGGTTAATTCAATAGACAAATCATATAGACTTAAAAAAATGTTTGTGATCTACCCTTATAGTTCATGTCACCAGTAAGCATAGAGAAAACATTTCAAAATTAAGACATGTGGATAATAAAAAATATTTAACTAGTTAAATCTATTCTGAAAAAAAGAAACACTTGTTTGTTCATAATGAATTACAAAAGAAAAGTCGTATGCATTATAACCTACTTAGCCCTATTTTCTCTACGGTGAATATTCTTCAAGTACAGAGATTAGCATTTCAGTGCCCGCATCACACCATTAGTCTTATTTCTGCCTTGTAAAGATCTCATTCTGTAGGGATTTGACTAATGAAGTTTCTGTGCTGAAACAATAATGGCTTCCTCTGAGCAGAGACTGCCAATTCAACCATATTGTGCTGAAATGTAGAGAACTGTGCCAAATTGTATGTGTCTACTTTAGAAACAAGCTGTTCATTAAAAAGAAAAAGAAAAAAAGGTAAGCAGCAAAATACATTTAAATAGTAACTATGAGGTACTGGCAGACATTAAAGGTTTGATTTCTTTTCCCACAGTATCCAAATAGTCAACAGTTTATTTGGGGGTGATTAGCAAGATTAATAAGCAAACTTCAGTATCAACTTTATTATCTGATCTACAGGTGGGAAAATGAACATTCTAAATGGCATATTGCAGTTTAGAGTAGTGCCTTAGTGTTCAAACTCATTCAGTTATCCCAAAATAAAACATTTATTCTAATGTGACCTTATGGCAGGCACTATGCTAGGCATTATATACCTCTATTACTCATTTTTTGTTTAAAAATGTGTTTTAATAGTTTACAGGGAATTTTTCCACATTAGAATGAATAAATTATGAGTCAAATTTCTTTAATGTCCATTTATATTAAAATATTGGGAAGTAATAGAGTCATTTTATTTTTTGCTTCACCACTTGCTTTCTTGTTTTGCTACTGTTCTGTATATCTATTAAATTACTTATAAATTGGATTTTAACCTTTTATATCAAATTTTTACTGACAGTCTAACTAATGATGAGTTTATGGATCATTTCTTATTCATCTGACTCTCCCCTACTTCTAATACAGGTGCTAACAAGTCATATGATTTACATCTGTGTTTATTGCATAAAAAATTAAATCAATTAATTGATAAATAGAAATTAGGAAGGTGGGGAGAATCCAACAACCAAACATTCATATTCAGAGTACTACTAAATTTCTATTAGTTATGAAATTAAATCAATTAATTGATAAATAGAAATTAGGAAGGTGGGGAGAATCCAACAACCAAACATTCATATTCAGAGTACTACTAAATTTCTATTAGTTATATACACATACACATTCAGTTTATATTAAATCATTTTGAATTTATAGAAAGCCATGGATCATAGTCTATTTTTCTTCATCTTTTAAATATTCTTTTATTTTAGCCTTTAAAAATCATTTAATAAATTAATAAGTTTATAAAACCATTCTATTTTCTCTATCACTGTAGATGAAAGAGAAATTATGTTCTCAATGTCTATAATAGCCAGTCAGTTTGGACAAAGAAATCATACCACCCCTAAATTTTGTTTATTCAAGACAATGTAAAACCAAGGCTTATATTATTTATATTGCAGTATGTAATTCTTATGTTTACTGTCATAGGCATTGATTAATAGTAATAATTATTGCTGTTAATAATAATGTACTCTTTAATTTACAAAATATAAAAATAAAAGTATTCCTGAGTCTCACGTCATCACTAATATATTTGATTTAGTTTCCTTTTGAAGCTATATTTTCTTCCTTCTTATTTTCATCCTTAGAACTTTTATATAAATAAGGTGATGCTAGTGCGAAGAGATGACTCATTGGAAAAGACTCTGATTATGGGAGGGATTGGGGACAGGAGGAGAAACGGACGACAGAGGATGAGATGGCTGGATGGCATCACCGACTCGATGGACCTGAGTTTGAGTGAGCTCCGGGAGTTGGTGATGGACAGGGAGGCCTGGTGTGCTGCGATTCATGGGGTTGCAAAGAGCCGGACACGACTGAGCGACTGAACTGAACTGAACTGAGTGGTAAAGAACCCACCTGCCAAAACAGGAGACGTTAAGAGCCGTGGGTTCAATCCCTGGGTCGGGAAGATCCCCTGGAAGAGGGCAAGGCAACCCACTCCAGTATTCTGCTCTCCAGTATGGAGAGCAGAGCCTGGCAGGCTATAATAGTCCATGGGGTCGCACAGAATCGGACAAGACTGAAGTGACTTAGCTCACATGCATGAAATTTTAACCTTCATGTTCAACTGATGATGATTTACAATAGTTTAATGTTTTTCTTAGATACTTAGATATACCAGATGATTCAGAAGTGATGGAAGTGTGTAAACAAGTCAACAATCATGTTTTATGATAGCATTATGTTTCCTTCCAACTTGTTGTTTAGTCTCTCAGTTGTATCCAGCTTTAAATTGTGTTGTATGTATTGATAAGGAAAGGTTCAAATAATCTTCCTTGACATCCATTAATAGGAAAAATAAAAATCTCTCTTATGTTTTAGTTGCACTTTAAGCTAAATAATGGGTCCTTTTCTCGTACTTTGTGAAGACTATCTATTGATGCGACCTTACCTTCACTCATTGTTTTATGTAAGAGTTCTGATAACTCTGTTTCAAACAATTTTCTGCACTGTTCTTCACTGTTTGTTAAGTCACTTACATGTTCAGAGATTTTTGTATTATATGCTTGTATATATGCTTTATATAATATTTCATATTAATGCTACCAGTCATTGACCTCAGATATTCTTATGTAGTTGTGTTGACTAGAATGGTCTCTCTCTGAAAGAAGGAAATGCTCCTGTTTTGTTGTTGTTGTTGTTTTTTTTTCTGTTTCAAGGGACCAAAACCAACCATTTTTTGTTTTCCTTTTGTTTTTAGTGTTTTCCATTTTTACTAATTTTAGGCAGTTGACTTTTTAGGACTAGGATTAAACTATCAATACATAGCAATATTCTCTTTGGTTTCCTTGTGTGTAGGTGGAAAGTTTCTTCTAGACCTAATGCAGAGAATTTCAGGTCAGAACAATGTTAGTGATCTGAAGAGGGAGGATAGATAACTAAAACTTGTAAATCTCATCAGGAAGCATTATTTCACATGTTATTTGCCATTTCTGAATTTCTTATTTTGGTTAAACCAGCAATCACAGCAACATATCACATGAGGAGCTCATGCTCTACTTCCTACTAGTATAGGGCCTTGAGAAAGTTTTTTCATCTCTCCTTATACTGTGGAATGAGGATAAACATAGCATTTGCATCATAGCATTGTGATGAAAGTAGAGTCCATGTATATGCAAAGTGCTTAGACAGAGTCTGAAAAGAAAAAGTGCTTTGTCATTAGCTGTCATTATAATTACCATCATTATCAGCACTATCAGGATAAAGTAAGTATTTTTCTGTGTCCAATCTTCTATTTCCTTTACCTTTATTGGCTAGTTTGAGATCACAGACCTCTCTGGTTCACTGCTAAGGTTAAGCTCTTATTTTATTTTTAAAGTTTTATTGGAGTATAGTTGATTTACAGTGTTGCATTCGTTTCAGATTAGCCACAGGTTGTTGCTAAGCATAGTTGCTGTACCACCCCAGGGACGGTTCAATGCTTTTGCCAAATACTGATTTCAGAAACTACTATTAGTTAATTCAAATAAAATATTTCCCCTCGTCTCACTCCCTACCCCACCTAATGATCTTATCCCTCCAAATTAATTAATGTTAGCACTATTCCTCATGGTTGTTTAACAGTTACTTACTAACAATGCTGTATTTTTTTCCTGAGAAGCAATGTGCCAAGGGTTTAGTAGATGCAGAATGTAGGAGAAATTCCTCAGTCACCAACACAGGCAAATGGCACTTTCCTTAACTTCAGCACAATTTAAAGGTTTTCAGGATTTTTCTGTTCATATTATACATTTTGTAAATGGATATGCAGAAGGTGCCAATCAGCAGAGAAATCAGATAACTGTGTTCTTTAAATGATCTCTTGGCCCATAAGTGTGAACAAATGAAATTATATATCATTTTACATTTCTGAAACAGAGAATCTGGAGCAGCCTGTCATATTCTTTTCCAATGGCACAATGTATTTTCTGGATCATAATTTTACTTATCCATCCATTTGGCAAATATTTACCCATGGATGAAGAAGGGGAACAGACACGTTCTCTCTTCTAGAAGAGAAGTATAGTATAATTAGAGAGGGAAGGAAACTGACAATAAGCCAATATCTATAGGAAGGATAATCACAGATTAAAAGAAAGACTGTGGAGAAAATAAAAATAAAAATAGATAGGAAAGTGAGATTTAATGAAGGTGACTGTGATCAGGAGCTCACCATGGATTTTAGGAATGAGAAGTTGATTATTGTACGGAATTTAGGGGCACAGAGTTGGTTTGAGAAGTAGCGAAAATCAATTCATCTGGGGTGGTGTAGACCAAAACATGTGTTCAAATCTGACAAAAGTTTAGAAACTATCTGAAAGAATGTTAAGCAGGCATGTTTAAAGGTCTGGTTTGATTTCTGAGCAGATCACTCTTGCTAGTAGCTACTGTGTATAGAAAGTGTATTATTTTACTGAGGTGAGTGTGTCTGAGGAGGGTTAGAAGTCCTTAAACCACTTACTTGTTTACTATTGGAGTGAATGCTAGAAGAGTAACAGGTTTAAAACCAGTTTTTATTGTGTAACTAAATGCATTTTCCCTGACAACATGCAAGAACTTTGCTTCCTCTCAGTGCATCAGGCAAACATGCCCCACATAAACAGCAATTTAAATAATTGTCTTTGTCAGAAATTGATTAACATTGTTTCTATTTATTACCTTCTTTTCTCTGTTTTCTTTCTTTCCTAATTTGTTTCCTCTTTAGTTCCTTTTAATATGCAGACATAATTTTGGAAAGACAAGCAAGCAGAACCTCATTTTCCCTTTTAACAAAATCCATCAATTACTTATGATTATACTAGAAATCGATAGATTCAAAGGAAGAACAGTCATTGGTGCACATCAAATGTTCTTTGTTCTTTTAGCTACTATTAGGGTTTTTCAATTTTAAGTAAAAATATCATTAAATTCTTTGTAAAGTCCTTTATAAAAGCACACTAATTAATTACCCAAAGAAAATCAATATAACTTGATGTCACACCTGAGTTTCCGAAATCTTTTGATTTCTCATATTTTGGAAAACACAAATTATTAAAATGAAGACAATTCCTATTGCTGTAATTCTCATGTTTATACCACACAAAACTGCTCTCCTTTTTCTTCTCTCTTTTTTGCTGAAAAGATAATGGATAAAGGGCCTTTTTTTTGTTTTGAAAGAGAAGCCTGAAATTCTGGAATATATTATAAATAGTAACTAGTAAAATAAATAAATCTATGCTTAGATGTTTATTTCTAAAAATAAAATATGCATCATAGAGCAATTTTGATGCCCTTATTGAGTTGATTTTCTTTTTTTTTTTTTTTTAGGAATCACATCTACAGTTTCAAATTGCACTCTTGCATTCTCCAAAGTGCTTTTTTTTTGAAACTGTGAATCTGATGACATTCCTTCCTTGCTTTTATCTTGCAGTAACTCACCATTGCAGTGAAAATAAATTGCAAACCCTATAACAGAGACATTTCTACCTATCAGTCTTATTCACAGCCACCCTTCTCAACTAATGGTAGCCAAGAAATGATTTGCTTCGTGCCTTTTTTTTGAACACTTTCAACTCTGATCCAGGTTCTTTGTTAACTGAATTCTTTCACCAACACACTACAAGTCCCAAAAGTCTATATTGACAGCTCCCAGCTTCCCAACTCCTCTAGAAAGTGGGCCAGCTCTCAGGTGCACCTGAGTGCCAGTCTCTGGTATTAGACTCAGCTCTTATCTGCAGCCCCACTAACTGACATTTCCTTATCTCAGTGATGTCTTCATGTCTATCTGTGTCATGTCTTCTTCGAAAGGCTTTCTCTAGCCACCCAAGAGAAACCCAGCTGTCCCTCTGTGTCCAACTTATCCCAGTGCCTTGTTTGATTTTCTTCACGGCACTTATCAATTTATGAATTTATATTTTTTCTATTTACTTGCAGATATACTTAATTTTGGCCTACAGCAATGAGAACAGAGGCTCCGTTTGCCTGGAGCATCACAGCATTTGGGGTGGGGCTCAGCAAATAGCATGCACGTAATAAATACTTGCAGAAAAGTGAATGAAGGAAAGAAAGGATTATGATGTTTATAATCCAATGTAAAATTAGGACTGTGCAATATTTTTTAAAATGTACATGTGGATTGGAGGTGTAATGAGAAAATCAAGCCTGCAGTCTGATTTTGCATAGCCTTTAGAGCTAAAACAGGTTTTTGTGTGTGTATGAGTTTTGTTTTGTTTTGTTTTTTACAGTTTAAAGGATTGTAAAGTAAACAAGGAAGAATATGTAACAGACAGTGTGAAGACTGAAGACACAGCATAGACAGTTTACTCTTTGGTCCTTTATAGAATAAGTTATTCAGTGCTTTTGAGATTTAAGTCCTCACTGATGACAGGTATTACCCGAATAAATTTTGATAATTTTCTGCTTCAGTTTCTTCCCATGAAAAATTTGGGAATTGGATCAATAAACTTACTTTTCCTGAAAGGTGAATGGACAAAGTGGAATTAACCACACTTACTTTCCTTAGTCTCCTGGGGGAGTAGGGAACGGAGAAGAGAAAGTTTAAGAGTGAGTAGACAGGAGAATTTATAAAGAGCATTGCATACAGTGAGGCCTCTCTCCAGGGAAACCAAAGCAATGTCATCACTATTTTGACAGTGAGTAGAAGATACAGTACATCAAAAGCCTCGCTCAAATTAAAATGCAAATCTCTCTTCCTAAATCTTTAACTTATACATCCCAGTTATCAACATATAAATAAGATACATATGAGAAAAGACAATGATCAATTAGAACAACATTTTCATATGGATGAAAACCACGGATCTCTTGCCAGTCTGTCTGGCTTCAAATCCTGGCTCCACCAATTGCTAGATGCATGTGTGTCTCTGAGCAAATTTAATCTCTCTGTATCTCCATTTTAAAAAAAATCTGTAAATTAAGTCCTACCATATAAAATTGTCAGGAGGGTTACATATGTTAATATTTGTAGCAGGTTTAGACAACAGGGCCCGGCACATAATATGTACTAACAATATTTTGGTTAAATAAAATAGAATTTTATTGCAGATTTACTTTATCGTTTATCATCTCCCTTGGGGAGTAAAACTATACGGCAAATAATGCAGTGCTACAATCATATTTTCTCATATTTCTGTAACATGCATGCCTAATGATGATTGCATAAAAGTTAACTTATACTAAATTCCACAGTTAGTTCATTATATGAGATGATGTACTTGTTTTCAAATTATTTTATCATTGTTAGAAAGGAAAGCTCTGCCTTTCATTCCCATAAATTTCAAAATGAAACTTATTTTCATTTTCAAAATTAACACATTAAAATAAAAGAACACAAAAAGGTGCTTATTGGTCACAAATGTTCTTAATCGTTTAAGTCATAAGAAGCACAATGAAGAGCAAATCCGTACTATAATTTCAAGGGAGAACACTTCTAATGTGACAAATAATATACTCCACATGCTGTTTCATTTTCTTTGTTGTTGTTACTGCTGTTGTCTTTCCTTCTCTCATTTAAAAAATCAATGAAATAATGGAATGAGGAGTTGACCCAGCAAGAGAACAATCTGCAGTCATTTCCTGTAAGACCTTTGTGTATTAAATATCGTCACCATGGTCTGATGATGCCACTTTTTCTCTCTACAAGCTGATTTCCAGTTTTACTTGCAGATCTGTATGTCCAACTCCTTCCCTGACATTAAAAACAACATCTTCAAAGCTAAACTCTTGATTTTCTCCCTAAACTTTTCGTTTTCTCCCAATCTTCCCCATTCTACTCAATAGCAAGTATATTCTTCCAGTTTTGCAAAACAAAGATTTTGGGAGCCATGAGCCATCATGGAGAAGGAACAGAGCCCAGTAAATGACAGCTGAACCAGACTGCCAACCTGGATCAGAATCCAGCATCCACCCATACAAGTTTCAGACATGGGCAAGTTATAGACTTTCTCAGCATCTTCATTCTCATCTATAAATGAGAAAAATAACACAAATAAAACAATTCAAACAGTGACAGTTTTATCATTGGTGATCAAAGAATTATTAGCTAATATTTATATCATCCTGATTAACTTCTTTCACCCATACCCCATATCATGTCCATCAGCAAATTCTGTCAGAACTACCTTTAAGATACAGCAGAACATAATTTCTCATAACCATCCCTGCCATCCCATAAGCAAGCAGGGGCCTTTCATCCAGCCTTCTTGGTTCCACCCTTTATCAGAATCCTTAGTGAATCTGGTTAGTTTTCTCTTCCTAAAACTCTCCAGTTCAGCTCAGTTCAGTCGCTCAGTCATGTCGGACTCTTTGCGACCCCATAAACTGCAGCACACCAGGCCTCGTCCATCACCAACTCCCGGAGTTTACCCAAACTCATGTCCTTTGAGTCGGTGATACCATCCAACCATCTCATCCTCTGTTGTCCCCTTCTCCCACCAGCCCTCAATCTTTCCCAGCATCAGGGTCTTTTCAAATGAGTCAGCTCTTCGCATCAGGTGGCCAAAGTATTGGAGTTTCAGTTTCAACATCAGTCCTTCCAATGAACACCCAGGACTGATCTCCTTTAGGACGGACTTGCTGGATCTCCTGGCAGTCCAAGGGACTCTCAAGAGTCTTCTCCAACACCACAGTTCAAAAGCATCAATTCTTCAGTGCTCAGCTTTCTTTATAGTCCAACTCTCACATCCATACATGACCACTGGAAAAACCATAGCCTTGATTATCCAGACCTTTGTTGACAAAGTAATGTCCCTGTTTTTTAATATGCTATGTAGGTTGGTCATAACTTTCCTTCCAAGGAGTAAGTGTCTTTTAATTTCATGGCTGTGGTCACCATCTGCAGTGATTTTGGAGCCCAAAAAAATAAAGTCTGACACTGCTTCCACTGTTTCCCCATCTATTTGCCATGAAGTGATGGGACCAGATGCCATGATCTTAGTTTTCTGAATGTTGAGATTTAAACCAACTTTTTCACTCTCCTCTTTCACTTTCATCAGGAGGCTCTTTAGTTCTTCACTTTCTGCCATAAGGGTGGTGTCATCTGCATATCTGAGGTTATTGATATTTCTCCCAGCAATCTTGATTCCAGCTTGTGCTTCTTCCAGCCCAGTGTTTCTCATGATGTACTCTGCATATAAGTTAAATAAGCAGGGTGACAATATACAGCCTTGACGCACTCCTTTTCCCATTTGGAACCAGTCTGTTGTTCCATGTCCAGTTCTAACTGTTGCTTCCTGACCTACATACAGGTTTCTCAAGAGGCAAGTCAGGTAGTCTAGTATTCCCATCTCTTTGAGAATTTTCCACAGTTTATTGTGATCCACACAGTCAAAGGCTTTGACATAGTCAACAAAGCAAAAATAGATGTTTGTCTGGAACTCCCTTGCTTTTTCGATTTATTTTGAGTGAAATCTAAAGTCATTATAATGCTAAGGAGAAGCTGCAGAACCTATGTTCCAACTGTCTCTTTGATCACAGATTCTACTGCTCACCCCTACTGTTCAATGAACATCAGCTATATAGGCCTTCTCATTTTTTAAGCTCTCCCGGCACACTGGTGAATAGGGTGCACTTGACCTTTGCACTTGACGTTTCCTTCACCTTTAATTACAGACTCATTCATTCATTCCCTGTATCCTCAAGGTGCTTATTCAAAGATTTCTTCTCCGTGAGGTCTTCGTGACTCTCTTCAAAAATTATATTCCACATACAAACACACATACACCCACTCTATCCAACTTATCTGCTTTATTCATCTCCATGACACTCATTACTATCTCACACACTATACATTTTACTTGCTTAATTGGTATTGTATGTATCCTCCATTAATACATAAGCACTATGAAAGCAGTGATTTTATTACTGTGTCCAGTGTTCTTGTTTTTTCCTCCTCTATTTTTTGCCAGTCATAAATTAGTTCATAAATATATGACAAAGAAACAAATAATTAAAAGACAACTTATTAATTTATTCAACACATCTATTAGCCTTCTACTAGGCTTGTAGTTTAAAATACTGAACTGACTTTCATACAGCTCATTATGTATTGGTGAGGTAGAATAATAGAAAATGATACCTTTCCTTATGTGTTGTAATAGATTTTAGTTGATGCTATAGTGAAAGTGAAAGGGAAAGTCGTTCAGTCGTGTCCGACTCCTTCCAGCACCATGGACTATACAGTCCATGGAATTCTCCAGGGTAGAATACTAGAGTGGGTAGCTGTTCCCTTCTCCAGGGGATCATTCCATCCCAGGGATCAAACCTAGGTCTCCAAAACTGCAGGCAGTTTCTTTACCGGCTGAGCCACCAGAGAAGCCCATAGCAGAAGCCCAGGGATGTTATTCCATGTACTTGAGTACATGGAAATGAACCAAATAATTAATACTCTGCACACACACATATTTATACCTACTTATATATGTGGATCTTTAAGAAATGAGTGTATACTTATATGGTAGCAAATGGTCTTTGATTTTGAAGGTTCTTCTTCCTCTCTTTATTGCTTTGTTTTTTCTTTTATCCATTTTATACTCTGTTCCAAACAGTCCTCTGAGACCAGTTAAGTAAACACCTATTTCTGTTATGTGGAGCCATGGGATGATGAAAAATCAAAAACTTTGTTCCCTTGGAGGTTACAGGTGGTAAAAGATAAGTCTGTTTCATTTTTATGTATTGTTCTGTGTGAATAGATAAATTTATGAGTGATTAGAGATTGCTATACAAAGATTAAAGTGCATTGTTAGAAAATAATTGTTACCCAGGGGTTTCAGGTACAAAAATCTAAAATGCTCAAAGATTACAGCCTTCAGATTCATTGGGGTGACACAAGTAGCATCTGCTTCCTTGCTGCAAAATCAGATTTCAACCTTGTTAAGCAACGTGAGTTCTCATCATTCTCAGGAGATGTGTGAGCTATTCATCAGGGAATGTGGAATCATAAGAATAAAAAACACAATCATAACAGGGCAAAAGAGGGAGAAAAATCAAGTCAGAAACTAAAAGCTAATTGAAACTGCTAAAAATGAAAATATAATGTCAGAAAATTCACATTCCTAAACAAAGAACACTTTATATTGATGTGGCCATGCCCCTCAGCACAACAGAGAGCCATTTATCCAACAGGGAAAAAGCACCAAAGACAAGATTATAAAGCACATTCCTTAATTATGCATTGATTAAACATTAAGTCATTTATGGAGTGACCTAGGTAGTAACTTTTAATGCATGGAAATTTAGGTAACTATAGTTACCAGATATAAGGTTTAAAAATGCAGGGATCTTGATATGTCTGGTTATCAAATTGTACATATGGCTTTATAATATCTTTGATCTAAGCAAACACACTATAAAAATCTTTAACATGAAAATACTTCAACTGTTATTTAAAGTAATGATCCCTTCCTCTTCTCTGCTCTCTGTCATATATATATATATATATACACACACATATATATATACACACATATATATATGAAATGTCTATTTTGTGCTTTATATGTATTTATAATGTATACATGTACATATATACACATAGACAGTGATACATATGATATGATAGTAAATATGTATATGTATACACATATATAATGAATGATATAGGATGAATATATATATATATATGTGTGTATATATATTCTCTATCTGGACATGGAACAACAGACTGGTTCCAAATAAGAAAAGGAGTACGTCGAGGCTGTATATTGTCACCCTGCTTATTTAACTTATATGCAGAGTATATCATGAGAAATGCTAGGCTGGAAGAAGCACAAGCTGGAATCAAGATTGCCGGGAGAAATATCAATAACCTCAGATATGCAGATGACACCACCCTTAATGGCAGAAAGTGAAGAGGAACTAAAAAGCCTCTTGATGAAGGTGAAAGTGGAGAGTGAAAAAGTTGGCTTAAAGCTCAACATTCAGAAAACGAAGATCATGGCATCTGGTCCCATCACTTCATGGGAAATAGATGGGGAAACAGTGCAAACAGTTTCAGACTTTATTTTTGGGGGGCTCCAAAATCACTGCAGATGGTGACTGCAGCCATGAAATTAAAAGACACTTACTCCTTGGAAGAAAAGTTATGACCAACCTAGATAGCATTTTGAAAAGCAGAGACATTACTTTGCCAACAAAGGTCCGTCTAGTCAAGGCTATGTTTTTTCCAGTGGTCATGTATGGATGTGAAAGTTGGACTGTGAAGAAAGCTGAGCGCCGAAGAATTGATGCCTTTGAACTGTGGTGTTAGAGAAGACTCTTGAGAGTCCCTTGAACTGCAAGGAGATCCAACCAGTCCATTCTAAAGGAGATCAGTCCTGGGTGTTCTTTGGAAGGAATGATGCTAAAGCTGAAACTCCAGTACTTTGGCCACCTGATGTAAAGAGTTGAGTAATTGGAAAAGACTCTGATGCTGGGAGGGATTGGGGGCAAGAGGAGAAGGGGACGACAGAGTATGAGATGGCTGGATGGCATCACCGACTCAATGGACGTGAGTTTGAGTGAACTCTGGGAGTTGGTGAAGGACAGGGAGGACTGGCGTGCTGCGATTCATGGGGTTGCAAAGAGTCGGACATGACTGAGCAACTAAACTGAACTGAAACTGATATTCTCTATCATGTGTATATATATCACGTGTATATATATTATATCAGGGTTATTTATTGAGTAGAAATTCCTATAGCCCACATATGAAGACCATGCTCCTATTAATAGTCAAGTAAATACTCATGGGAAGAGAAAAAGTAGAATTTCAATGTCTATTTCCAACTCCAGCTAGGGGATGGAAACTGATATTAACTAAGCACTTCCTGAATGTCAAGTCTGCAGCTTCTGTCTACATCTTCTGTCATTCAGTCAATGTCCAGTCAAGAAAGTAAAAAAAAACTCACCTAACAGTCATTTGAAGAGACTACTTAAATTATAAGAAGATGATTAAACTAATATTGGAAAATTCATCAGCCATTCTGACTTAATACTGTTAAAATAACTTTAAGAAGCAAATATTACCTCTGAGACTGGGAGAAGAAAAAGAAGAGACTTGGGTGTATCAGAGTCTACCAGCCAAGAGACAGGATCCTGTGGATCTGTGACTAAGACCTCTGAAGGCATGGCATTGTCCAGCCGCTGCTGAGAATGCCCAGAAATCTGGAAATTAGAATTAATGAAAAGGTGAAGAGATACTGCCAAGGGGATGCTGACAGGTTTAACAGGCAAACAGGAGGGGCAAGTCTCTTCTCTCTTCCAGTTTTTCAGTCTCTGCTATTGTCCCCTATTGGCAAAATGTCACAAGGACCCAGATGGTAAATGAGACCTGTGGTTTTCATACTCCTGGCCTCAGCAACACAGGGCAAAATATTGAAGGCTGAATTTGGAGTGTGAGGCAACAGCTTAATAAGTGGCACTTTGATTAAGTATGCAATTTTAGCTTGCAGGTGTTTGAGGACTCAATTGTGTTATTTCTCCAATAATGGCTATCAGAGGTGTTCTATCAATACCCCCACCTTTCCCACTATATATTAATAGCTAACTTCCTTAATGGATGCTTAAGTTTAATTCTGTATCTTTTAGATACTTATGGTTATTGAAACAGATACTTTTAGATCTTAGAGCTTCACCTCTTGTGCTTCATATTTTCAATTTCACATTTTATTCAAAGCTTTTCTCTCTCATATCCAATCCCCCACCAGTGCAAGCTGAGAGCTAGAGGAGCCTAGAATTTAAGGTTAAACAAAATATCTGCTCTTTCACCTGCCCCCATGTCTTCCTGTGCTTGCCATTCAGATTGAGAAGGGAAAACACATGTTCTGTCCTCTTGTGGCTCTCTTGTAAATTTGATGCCTGTTCCTTGATTACTCATAATTACTCTTCAGTTCACTTTCCTTTTATCCTGTTGGAACTGATGATTGTGGCATAAGAAGGCCCTACAGGTAAAGCCTGAATTCTAAATAGTCTGACCAGGTAATGCTGGCCCATATGTTGTTCATGTAGATTTCTGGCTGCCCCCTTAAGAAATGCCATGCTTATTCAAGCAAATCCCCTTCTGTTTTATAATTCCCTATTTTATCTTTCACAAACATATAGATGCCCCTCCTTGTGGCCTGCATCCTGGAAACCTATGGGCAAGAAGTGAAGTGAAAGTCAGTCAGCTATGTCTGACTCTTTGCGACCCCATGGACTACACAGTTCATGGAATTCTCCAGGCCAGAATACTGGAGTGGGTAGCTGTTCCCTTCTCCAGGGGACCTTCGCAGGGATCGAACCCTGTTCTCCCACATTACAGGCAGATTCTTTACCACCTGAGAGACCAGGGAAGCCCAATGCATCAAGTATCTGTGACTCATTGGAGTTGGGTTTTAGTGGTGGTTGGCCTTATCTTCTGGAGAAGGCGATGGCACCCCACTCCGGTACGCCTGCCTGGAAAATCCCATGGACGGAGGAGCCTGGTAGGCTGCAATCCATGGGGTCGCTAAGACTTGGACACGACTGAGTGACTTCACTTTCACTTTTCACTTTCATGCATTGGAGAAGGAAATGGCAGCCCACTCAGTGTTCTTGCCTGGAGAATCCCAAGGACGGGGGAGCCTGGTGGGCTGCTGTCTATGGAGTCGCACAGAGTCGGACACGACTGAAGTGACTTAGCATGGGCTTATCTTCACGTCCCCCCACTATTGCACTTGTCGAGTCTTCCCATAGTCATGTCCATTTCTGGCAGCTTTGAGGAAACTACCATACTCGGTGAATAAACAGACATTGAACCTGGAAATGAACATTAGACTCTGTGTGTGCAGTCACTGACCTCATAAGGTATTCTCTTGGTGTTTCTCTCCCTTCGAAGGAAAGGTGAAAGGATGACTTCTCCTTATGAACTGTGTCCAACCCAAAGCCTGTCCCTGACCCCTTTTTCCATTTTTATACTTAGATTCATAGGGGCAGTGACAAAGGTGCTGCTAAGGCTGCTTCTATTGAAGTTGTTTAAGATTATCTTTGGGAGTTTTAGCTAGCTCTAAGAACTGGCATCTCCCTAAGCTTACAACACTAGGCTTTTTTTTTTTTTTTAATTGGTTGTAGGTCTCTCATCCACTTCCAAGAAGCACACTCATCGCAACTCTGTACACATGAACTCATTTAGTTATCACAGCAGTGCTTAAAGTACTATTAGTATTCCCATCCCTTAACAATGAGAAATTGATAGTCTTTCAACTGGGAAATGATAGAGCTAGATTTAAAACAAATTCAAGTCTAATGAAACCCAAGCTGTTTTCACTTTATCTTGGTATATCTGGCTCCATCTTCAGAACATCTATGTGGCTTCCCTGGTGGCTCAGATGGTAAATAATTCACCTGCAATGCAGGAGACCTGGATTCAATCCAGGAAGATCCCTTGAAGAAGGGAATAGCAACCCATTCCAGTATTCTTGCCTGGATAATCCCACGGACAGAGGAGCCTGACGGCCACAGTCCATAAGGTTGAGATGCAAAAGCATTGGATGAAACTGAGCAATTTTCACTTTCAGAACATCTAAGATGCCCATATTTGAACAGGTTAGAAAGGGGTCTAAATGAAATTATTCCTACAGAGTAGAGTTCTTCTCTAAGGATTAACAGAAATTGTAAGGAAAGGGAAGTGCCAATAGCATGTGACTACAATAAGTAAGTTCTAGCATGGATTTCACCTTTGACTTTATTTTTTTTACCATCTGTATACTTGAACTGGGTAGTTAATCTATTTGTGCTCAAGTTTTTCACTTGTAATTAGGAAAAACAAGAGTTTCTACTTCATAGGACTATTGAATAAATCAGTTGTATATAAAGTGCTTAGAATGTGAATGGACATAGACTAAAATCAGCCCTCAAATAATGTTATTATCATCATCATCATTGTTCCATTTATGTACAGAGAAAATGCACTATATGAGCATATACACAGAGGCTAGATAATTCAAATACTTTGGCCCTATCTCCAAAATATCCCACAGTCTGTGAGCTGGTAAAGTGTTGCATTTCTATATGGATGAAATGGTGGATGTACAGAAGCTCATTCTATGTCTACCACTTTCAATCATTTTGGGATTTGTGTGTTTCCTTTTGTTCAGTTTAAAACTGAGGGTCAATTTTAGGGACATAGCTTTGGTCCATTTTTGTTACCTTGTTTGATATAAATGCAGGTTACTGTGCTCTTGTTTCACAGCTACTATCCACACAATTTTAGCCCTTGCTTTCAAAGAAATTTTTGCAAGACTGCCAGTTGGAATAAGTAATTAACGCTTCAGCTCAGCTCTGAAAGGAGAAAACAAATGTGGCATACAAACTCCTGCCAAAGTCAGTTCTCTCACCCAGAAAATGCCTGAAATACTCATCAGGGTACTTTCAATTTCACTAAAAGGGAAAAGAAAAAAAGGCAAAATGATCAAAATTGAAGTTCACCAGCTTATCCCTATCAACTGTTGGACAAAACTAAGGTGGAAGAAAATGAGTGAACTGAAGTTCTCAATAGAAAGAGATCTCACTAACATAGAATTGTGTGTAGCATACCAGGCTGCAAAAGGATATAGGCAATGCAATAAAATTAAAACCACCCAAAATCACACTATGTGTTGTTTTGTGATAAGTATGTAACAAAATTTGATAACACCTATTGAACTCATGTATACCAAATTCTAGATGATAATTCCCTTTTGTCCAGTAAGAGCAGAGGAGGACAGACAAGATGGATTGGGAGAAATACACAGGGAACCTGAACTTAAACTTCCTTATCTGGGTAATGAGTTTATGGTTCTTCTACTATTTCTGTAATTTGGATATATATGATCTATTTCAAACTAAATAAAAGTCAGGATCACTCTCATTTAAAACATCTCAAGAAAAGAAAAAATAATAACTACAAAGGAAAGGATGTTGCAATTAGTCAGCCTATGAATGAATAAATTCTAGTGCTCTTCTAAAGAACATTAGAGATTTTTTTGTTAACACATATCCTATCTGTGTGAATGACCGGTAATACTTCTGGTTCACTTCTGTTTTCACTGCCATCACTGTCTTCCCTAGAACCCGAATACAGTGGTAATTAGAGCCATTATTTGTCTGTGGATCTGTTTTGAGGTGGAAAGTACATGGGACAGCAGTGTTCTGATTTGTGCTGTTGAGAGCTACCTTTTCTTTTCTGTACAGGAATTTGCTGTTCTAAAATATCATTCCTATATTAGTTAGAGTCCTCCAGAAAAACAGAAACAACTGGATATATGTATCTATGTGTTTTTACATCTATTTCTAACTACCTAGCTGGAGAGAGAGAGATTCAGTATAAGAAATTGGTTCATGTAGCTTATGGAGGCTAAGAAGCCCCACATCTTTATTTAACCCTCTGGAGACCAAGGAAGAAGGCTTAAGAACCAGCAAAAACAATAGTATAAGTTCTAGTACAAAAGCCTGATTTTTCAGTTCAAGTCCAGCGACAGGAAATGATCAACACTTCAGTTTATTAGTAAGGCAGCATGACTTTCCTCTATCAGGAGGATCAACGTTTTTGTTCGATACCTGTGTTCAGCTGATTGGATGAAGGTCAACTATATTAGACAGGGCAATCTGTTTTACTCAGTCTACTGACTCAGATATTAATCTCATCCAAAAACACTCTCACAAACACAACAAGATACTGACCAGGTATCTGGGCACCCTGTAACTCGGTCAGTGGCTCCAAAGCAAAGAATCTGCCTGCCCTGTGGGAGACCATGGTTCGATCCCTGGGACAGGAAGATCCCCTGGAAAAGGGAATGGCAACCCACTCCAGTATTCTTGTCTGAAGAATTCTATGGACAGAGGAGCCTGGCAGGCTTATAGCTAGTGGGGTCCCAAAGAGTTGCAAATAACACTAACTCAGTCAAGTTGACATAAAATTAACTATGACATGAAATTAACTATTTCATCTATGGACAGATCTTTGGGTCTCCCTCTTCCCTTTTCCTAGAAGATCAGTATTTGTAGAGAAAAGTCAAACACAATTGAAATTTCTTTTTTACTGGCATTGCAAATGTGTCCTTCAACCCATCCTAAATATCTTCTTTTATCTGCTTCAATTAAATCTTATCACTGCTAATACCATGCTCTCAAAGTCCTTAGATTCTAGTTAAAATGTTGTTAGCAAGTAGATAGTTATTGTTGGTGTGCCCTGCTACTGGCCAAACTCTTGTAAGAGTTTGGTGAACGGGAGTTTTTAATTTTGATAATCTGAAAATGAAATAATTGCCTATGTAAGTCATAAATATATTCTATGTTTTCTTCTAGGATATTTATAGTTTTGGCTTTTAACTTCAACGTTTATGTCTTGGGTGTCATCTTGAATTTGAGACGATGTAGTTTGAGTTATGGAGAAGGCAACGGCACCCCACTCCAGTACTCTTGCCTGGAGAATCCCAGGGACGGAAGAGCCTGGTAGGCTGCAGTCCATAGGGTCGCTGAGTGCTGGGAGCCGGCATATTGCATATTGAGTGAGGATCTGGAATAGCTCAACTGGAATTCTATCACTTCCGGGAGCCAGCGTGAGGCACTCCGCCCATGACAAAGGTCATGAGGAAGGAGGCTCGGCATACGCAAAGGCGGGATCGAGCCTCAGGAGTCCCCCTGGAAATTCTCGAGCATCTACCCCCAAAACCAGAGTCTGCCTACTTTCTGCTTTGTGCTTTCACCTACACCTCTGACTTTACGGGGGGCTGTCCCCCACTACCTCTCTCTGAAAAAAGAGTTAGCTCACAGCTCCAGTTAATAATTCCTGGATGTGACAGTGTTTCAACCTACAAACTCCTTTGGAAATCCTCTAGCCTGCCTGAATGGGTTTTTCCGGCCACATGTGATTGTTCAGAGCCTCCCAACTGTGAGAGGCAGGAGATGTTCTAAACTGCCTAAACACAGATTCCTTTGAGTAGTTAAAAGATTGATTAGAAATTGTATTGGTAAAGGGTTTTTCACTTGTTGGGCCAATGTTTGCTGCTAAGTCTCCATACTCCTTACCTACTGTGTCCTTGGCAGTGTATTGATTGATATAATGGGTGTATAGAAATGTAAAATGCTGCTTTGTCCAATGCTTTTTGGAAGGCTGGCGCCTGACTTTGGAATAATCACCTTTAGAGAAAGATAAGTTTCTTAAAATGTTAACAGGCCTCCGGGCCAGAAGATGATGTCAATCACCTGAACTTTTGCATATGATAAGTTTGCAGGAAGAAAGCCTGGCTTGCTGCATGACTCTACCCCTTCCCCCATTATCCTCTATGCATACCTTACGGTATAAAAACTACTTTGGAAAATAAAGTGCGGGCCTTGTTCACTGAAACTTGGTCTCCCCATGTCATTCTTCCCTTTAACTTCCGGCTGAGTGTCCATCTGGAGCGTGGATGTCCTCTGCGACCATTTATTTGCCTGGGCTTCTAAGACCCACTCGAGAAGGTGTCTAAGGTGGGGCACCTTCCGCTATTCGAGAGGGCGCCTGCGGCCTCCGTGGTCAGAGCTAACCTGGTGTCACGGGTTATATTGATTTTCCGCGTAAACCAAGCCACTCAGCTTCTTTTCTCCACTGAATTTTCCTACTGAGCTATCCTTATTTCAGCCGCTTTTCTCCACTGAATTTCCTCACTGAGCTATCCTTATTCTATTACTCTTTGTATCCTTAATTAAAGTGTAATTAAGCAGTTATTCCCTGACCCTCGCCTAGCCGTCTCTCCTTCGAATACCCTGGATCAGCCGGGGCTGGTCCCCGGCAGCTGAGGGTCGGACACGACTGAGCGACTTCACTTTCACTTATCACTTTCATGCACTGGAGAAGGAAATGGCAACCCACTCCAGTGTTCATGCCTGGAGAATCCCAGGGACAGGGGAGCCTGGTGGGCTGCCATCTCTGGGGTCGCACAGAGTCGGACACGACTGAAGTGACGCAGCAACAGTTTGAGTTAATTTTTGTATTTTGTGAGTTAAAGGTCAAGGTTTGATTGTTTTCTTTTTCATATGGCTATTTGGTGATTTCACCACTGTTTGTTGCAGAAAATTTCTTTCCCTATTAGATTGTTGTAACATCCTTGAAAACAATTATTTGATCATGATATAAGTAGATGGTGACCTACTTTTGAACCATCTACTCTCTTATTTGTCTTTTTGCTAAACAACACTGTTTCATATAGTATTTGCTAAACAACACTGTTTCATATCGTATAGCTCAACAGTAAAATCTGAAGTCAGAAAAAGTTTTCCTATTTTGTTCTTCTTTAACAAGCTTGTTTTGTTTATTCTGAAACTTTTTCATTTCCATTTATGTTAAGAGTCAGTTTCTTAACATAAGAAACTGTATTCACCAAAATAAAAATTAGTATTTTTTGGTGAATCAGTATTCACCAAAAAAAAAAAAAAGGCCTACTGAAATTTTGAAATAGCATTAAATCCTTATGTCACCTCTGGAATATTTAACATGTTTAAAATGTTAAAAATTTTTACACAGGGTTATTGTTACCGTCTTTCTAAATTCCATATGTATGCGTTAGTATACTGTATTGGTATTTTTCTTTCTGGCTTACTTCACTCTGTATAATAGGCTCCAGTTTCATCCACCTCATTAGAACTAATTCAAAAGTATTCTTTTTAATGGCTGAGTAATACTCCATTGTGTATATGTACCATAGCTTTCTTATCCATTCATCTGCTGATGGACATCTAGGTTGCTTCCATGTCCTGGCTATTATAAACAGTGCTGCGATGAACATTGGGGTGCATGTCTTATGGACTCTGTGGGAGAGGGAGAGGGTGGGAAGATTTGGGAGAATGACATTGAAACATGTAAAATATCATGTATGAAACGAGTTGCCAGTCCAGGTTTGATGCACGATACTGGATGCTTGGGGCTAGTGCACTGGGACGACCCAGAGGGATGGTATGGGGAGGGAGGAGGGAGGAGGGTTCAGGGTGGGGCACACATGTATACCTGTGGCGGATTCATTTTGATATTTGGCAAAACTAATACAATTATGTAAAGTTTAAAAATAAAATAAAATTTAAAAAAATAATAAAATGTTAAAATTTTTATGTTTTTTAAATTTGTGAATGTGGTATATCTCTCATTTATTTAGGACTTAAAAATGTTCACCTAACTATAGTTTTTAATGTAAAGAACTTGAACAACTTTCAGAAAATAAAATCCCACATATGCTATGTCTTTGGAAACTATTTTAGTTGCTGTTCTTTAAATTTCATTTTTCAAATTTTCAGTGATAACATATAATAATTGTTTTATGTGGTGTTCTGCCACATCATTAAATGTATTTGTCAGATCTAGTATGTCTTATTTCCCTCTAGCAATTTCAGGATTTTCTGCCTATTTAAGTTGTCATCTGTGAATGATGAAAATTTTATATATTTTTCCTTAAATCATTTTATCTTCTTTTCCTTGTGCTTAGTAAATTTAAAAATATGGGTGACTCAAATATAACACTTTTCTCTTTGCAGTAGCTCTCCCTGGGCAATCTTATCCATTTTTATGGTTTCAACTTCAATTTATAGCTCTAGTTCAAATCCTTACTTTGAGCTTTATAAACATATTTCTGACTAGTTATCACCAATCACCATTTGTACATTTTTTAGCCATTTCTAATTCATCATCCCAGCTGAATTTACTTTCATCTTCCCAAGAACTAAATGTGTTTATTTCCCTGTATTTAGGTCAATGTCATGACCGATAAGTTCAAAATGAATTCTTGATGTCAATTTTAATTTCATAGTTTACTAACATACTTATTTCTTCCAAAGACACACTGTCACTCAGACACAAACTATGTAGCAAATGCTTTTTAACTTATTGCTTGATAATCTTCTGTTCCCTTCATGTTGTGCTCAATACTACTCTTGTAATTCATACACTTATTTTCATTTGCTTGGACTACTAACTACCCATGAATTTGTCTCCTCACTAGCTTCCACATTAGAAAATTATGAATTAGGACTTTAAAATACCAATCTAAACATGTCATTTAAATTCAATGAACTCCATTTATTGTGTAGAAAAAACAATCACATTCTTATCTCTGCATAGTACGTATTTATGCAGAGGTAACAAGAGTTAGGAAACAAATTTAAACCTTTGTGTTTTAATGTCTTCTTTTTACTCCTCCAGATACCCATCTTCCACCTCACTGCATGCATTAGAAGCAGACAGTTATGGTCAATGGACCCCATGATTCTTTGGTTTATGGTTGGATTTGGCTAATGGGTAGATGAGTAGCACCATTAAGAGGTAAGAAGAAGGATGGAGGGTAAATTTGGGTTATGCATTCCCAGGATTTATCCCTTGGCCTGACTGTGTGCCTCACTTGAAGGTTCCCATCATGTTTACCCATCTCTTGTATTCAACTTTTAACAGTGACTTTATTAAACGTGTTCCAAATTATTCATTTTGAGTAAACTATGTGTTTCCTGTAATGATTTTGACACATATAAAAAGGTAAAAGAAGCATTTGAAGGTGATTTTTTGAAACATAAAATACTAGTTCATCCTTGTATAAAGATATGGAAAAGTAATACAGTTTAGATATTGTTCAGGATTGGTGGTACTTCATGACCTAACATCTACAGTGTTCTCAAATTCATCTCATCTCACTTTCTCACTTCTATGTTGAAAGTCAACCATATCAAGCTAGTCATACTTTTACAACAATATAGTCATACTTTTGCATATACAATATGTTACCCATAAGGCCTCCTCCATCCTATTCCTTTTCTTAGTAGTCTGCAAAAAGTTTACATAAATAACACCATAGCCTATTGATACTGACCATATTTATGTTTCTCTTTAAATCATATCAGGTTTAACTTGTCTTCTTTATTTATTTTTTCTATAATTTAGCCATTCAAGTTAATTTTTTAAACTAGATGAGACTTTGCATTTGGGGAAAAGATAGCAAACTTTGTTTTGACTTTTGTATAACCTGTAAATAACATAACTCCGGACATATTACAGGCATTAAATAAAGGCTGGTTGACTACTCCATAGAGATTAATAAGTACATATAGACATGGATGCATGTATAGACAGATTAGGTATATATTGCGGATCCTGAATTATTAAGTGTGCTATTGATATGGAGCAAAGTGACAAGTAAATTAATTGTATCTGCTTAGTTTAGTATAGACAGCCTTAGTGAAACAGATATATCAAACTTCAGTTTAGTTCAGTTCAGTCGCTCAGTCGTGTCCAACTCTTTGCGACCCCATGAATCACAACACGCCAGGCCTCCCTGTCCATCATCAACTCTCAGAGTTTACCCAAACTCATGTCCATTGAGTCAGTGACGCCATCCAACCATCTCATCCTCTGTTGTCCCCTTCTCCTCCTGCGCTCAATCTTTCCCAGCATCAGGGTCTTTTCAAATGAGCCAGCTCTTCACATCAGGTGGCCAAAGTATTGGAGTTTCAGCTTCAAAATCAGTCCTTCCAATGAACACCCAGGACTGATCTCTTTTAGGATTGACTAGTTGGATCTCCTTGCAATCCAGGGACTCTCAACAGTCTTCTCCAACACCACAGTTCAAAAACATCAATTCTTTGGCCCTCAGCTTTCTTTATAGTCCAACTCTCACATCCATACATGACCACTGGAAAAACCAGTTATGACCAACCTAGATAGCATATTCAAAAGCAGAGACATTACTTTGCCAACAAAGGTTTGTCTAGTCAAGGCTATGGTTTTTCCTGTGGTCATGTATGGATGTGAGAGTTGGACTGTGAAGAAGGCTGAGTGCCGAAGAATTGATGCGTTTGAACTGCGGTGTTGGAGAAGACTCTTGAGAGTCCCTTGGACTGCAAGGAGATCCAACCAGTCCATTCTGAAGGAGATCAGCCCTGGGATTTCTTTGGAAGGAATGATGCTAAAGCTGAAACTCCAGTACTTTGGCCACCTCATGCGAAGAGTTGACTCATTGGAAAAGACTCTGATGCTGGGAGGGATTGGGGTCAAGAGGAGAAGGGGATGAAAGAGGATGAGATGGCTGGATGGCATCACTGACTCGATGGACATGAGTGTGAGTGAACTACGGGAGTTGGTGACGGACAGGGAAGCCTGGCATGCTGCGATTCACGGGGTCACAAAGAGTCGGACACGACTGAGTGACTGATCTGATCTGATCTGACTAGACGGACCTTTGTTGATAAAGTAATGTCTCTGCTTTTTAATATGCTGTCTAGGTTGGTCATAACTTTCCTTCCAAGGAGTAAGTGTCTTTTAATTTTATGGCTGCAATCACCATCTGCAGTGATTTTGGAGCCCCCCCAAAATAAAGTAAGGCACTGTTTCCACTGTTTCCCCATCTATTTGCCATGAAGTGATGGGACCAGATGCCATGATCTTAGTTTTCTGAATGTCAAACTAGAAAAGCACAAAACTTCTGAATTGACATTAAAATAGGCAAAAGCTTTAAGGAATATCTAAGTGCACAGCATCAGTGTTGATTAATCATAAGATAGTACATTTCCATAAAAACATCAATGCCCAAGTATGATATAAGGATTCAAAATGATACAAGTGGCGAGGATAAATAGTGATATCAGATTCCTGACTCATGGTGTTCACTGAAGCTCTCCTGTCACTCCAGTACATGGGGCAGATGCCAGCTTAGTTCATTTCATTTAGTATCGCTAAATAACTTATGTGTGACGTTCAGACAAATGCTCTTGTGCTTGAATTGTTAGCTAAAACTTTAAGCTGTAGCTTACATGTCTCTTGAGTTCCATCACTGCCTATTTTTCCAACGAAGATAACAGAATAACATGGAGTCATTAAAGAAAAATAATTGTGTATATGAGATTATACTGAGATTATAATATTCAAGGAGAAAAGTTTTGTATTTTTAGTACAAAATCCTATTATTTAATCCTATATGAATTCTTTGTTCTGGTTTTGTTGTTGTTGCTATTGAAAGCTCATGTATTTCAGGTGAAGTAACTTCAATTACCAAAACTACATTTGAATACATGCCCTGCTTTTTATCCCTGACCTATATAAATTTAAATGATTAGAAAAATATATAAATATCAACCAAAATTGCAAAATGATATACAAACTCCTTGAAAGATAGAAATAAATTCCTTCACAAACTACTTTGGATAGCATAATTATCAGTCACATTATCATCAGAGATACATTGATTCATGACTTTAAGGATTGAAAACGATTATAGATCACATCTGCTTTATGGTACAAATTATTCTTCACTAATATCTAAGAAGACTAGGCACCTGGACTTAATTTGGTCATTTCTAATGACAGAGAAATTATTGCCACATTTTAACCCAGCCAGTTGTTAAAAGTTCTTCCTTATTATTAACAGCAACATTTGCTTTCCTTTAAATTATACCCACTTATTTCAATTGGTTATACAACAAATCTAATTATTCAAACACATAGTAAACCTTCAAATATGTCGAGATGTTTATTTCTTCCAAGGTTTTCCAATGATAGAAACTCAATTCACACAAACATGTATGGTTTTGCAGTAAAAAAAAAGTAGAGAAAAGTAAAGAGTGCTCTAAAGAATATGGAAACACAGATGGGATGAAATAACATGCAATCACTAGCTCTCGGACTAGCCTGCAGCACTCAGAAGGAAAATGAATACATTTTCCCTGGCCCAACTCCCCCTTAGAGATGTACTAGCAGAGCTTGCTGGAAATCCAACCTCTCAGTGCCAGATAAAGCCATTCATGGAAGGTTTCTCACTGATAGAACTGTACTACCAAAGCACCCAAGGGAGGGGTCAGGGGAATCAGCTGGTCTCTGAATTCTGCAGACCACCCTGCACTGCAGAACCTGGATGCTGGAGTAGCCACTGCCCTCACTCAGGAAGTGCTGCACATGGAAGGGACAGGCTCTGGAGAAACTGCCTGCTCTTCAGCTATCAGATGCTGGAGAAGCCGTGCAATCTGCAGGTGTTACGCTTTATAAAGGGCACCCACTTTGCAGGAGGTTCATGCTGGAGAAGCTGTGTTTGTTCTAAGAATCTGCTCTTGAACTCCTGTGCACTTCAGGAGCTAGAGATGGAAAAGCCAAATGTGATGCAGGAAAAGCCAAGGGGCTGCAAAAGGCAAATGGAGTGCAGGAGCCCGGCACCAGAGACATGTGTTTGCTCAAGGAGTCTGCAGCCAGGAAAGACAGTTCGGCCATGTTGCTCCAGCATCCTTTTCTGGAAAAGTTTAATATCCTGCCCCATGGTAAAAGGGAAATATTTAAAGGACTTGACCCCACTTTTTGCAGAATATGTAGTCAGATTTGGATTTGGGGCTGAGGAGTGATAAATTCATAATGTAAAATAAAATGAAGTCACTATGTCAAGGGGTTTTAACATAGAGCTAGGAGGCCATTAAGATGGTGGACCTTACATAGTTTCTCTTCCGGTGGAAGCATGGACTTTAGAACTAAGCCAAATGACAGATATTCCAAGGACTCTGCAAGAACACCTACCACTTGTCACAATAATGAACTTTTACCTCCCTCTAGTGATAGCCCCTGGTGGTTCAGTGGTAAAGAACCCACCTGCCAATGTAGGAGAGGTAAGTTCGATCCCTGGGTGGGGAAGATTCCCTGGAAAAGGAAATGGCAACCCACTCCAGTATTCTTGCCTGGGAAATCCTATGGACACAGGGGCTTGATGGGCTACAGTCCGTGGGGCCACAAAAGAATTGGACACAATTTAAGTGTCTAAACAACAAGTGATAACCATAGTACTCAATCCTGTTTAGCCAAGATTAGCTTCTTTCTCCAACTTCAATTAAAATTCTTTGCAGTGCAAACTTTCCTTCTTTGTCTCTAAAAGCCTCTGATTTTACTCCTGAGCTGAGACACTGTATGGGCTGCTACCAGAATCCATTTGCCCCAAATTGCAGTTTTTTGATTCAAAATAAACACTTTTTTGCTTGTTTCTTCCCTCCTAAGTTTATTTAGGACAATAATTACTCTAATAGGCATATAATGTCATAATCCATTTAGTTGTTTACTAGTCAATATTCGGCCTTAGGTTAGTTTTTCTGTACACTTAACACTACTTTGAACAGACTAAAATGATTATTTAATACATACATTTAGCCACAAATATGTACAAAAGTTCTAACTATATACAAATTTAAAAAAATATGAGAATCAAAATTGAGAAAATGAATGAGAAGTTATATGCTTTATGGTACATGTAAGTGTATATTTGCACATGTAAGTGTACAGGTAGAATAATATATACAAGTAAATTATATTTAAATTATGAACTGTTTTATTTGAATAATTTAAGGCTTCAAACGTTTTAAATTTTAATATACACATTGATTTTCATGACTCTAACTAGTATATTTATTACAGAAATATAATTTTATTCATGATTATACTTACAAAGCCTGAGTTATCACTTTCCACAAATTTTGTAAAAAGCAAACAAAGATTGAGTGAGTGAATGAATGGATGTGTAAATATTGACTAATCAATGAGAGAATCTTTTCTTTTTGGGAAAAAACATCATTACAGAGAAACATTTTTCCCTCTTCTTTGTATCTTTGTCTCTCAATTGTGCTATCTGATTCTCTGCCTTTCTCTCTCATTACATGTCTATCTGTGTGTCTCCATGAATGTGTGTGTTTCTAATATATGTATATTTAAGCATATGTATACATACATATAGCTTCCCTGGTGACTCAGTTGGCAAAGAAGCTGCCTGCACTGCAGGAGACTACCTGTAATTCAAGAGACTTGAGTTCCATCCCTGGGTCAGGAAGATCCCCTAGAGAAGAGAATGGCTACCCATTCCAGTATTCCTGCCTGGGAAATCCCATGGACAAAGGAGTCTGGTGGGCTACAGTCTGTGGGGTTACAAAAGAGTTGGGCATGACTTAGTGACTAAACACAAACACACAAAATATATATACATACACATATAAAATCAGAGTGAAAAATGTAAGGAAAACTAAACAACTACTTTTATTTTTACATAAATATACCAAGTGTATTAATAGCAAAATATAATTTTATTGTTTAATATTTGTGTGTATATTTTAAAATACATCTACATTTTAAGTGTCAGTCTAAGAAAAATGTTTTCTTAGTTTAGATTTCCTATGTAAAGCATTATTCTCTAGGAGCAACGAAATGCATTTGTATATGATGTATCAAAATGATCTTTTTTATACATTTTTAAATTGAGCTCCCGCCCTGCCACTGGAGATTTTTTTTTCAAACAGACACACATTAGTTGCATGATGGATATAGCTCATCATGAGGTTTTTATTTTTGTTTATTTATTGAGGCCACACTGAGTAGCATGTGAGATATTAGTTCCCCAACTAGGGATCAAACCCATACCCCATGCAGTGGAAGTGGGGTGTCTTAACCACTGGACCACCAGGGAAGTCCCTGCCATCAGAGATTTTGATACAACTTCATGTCTTCACCTTTGAAGATAACTATTATAATTAGCAACTGTTTTAGTCTGTTCAAGTATACCAAATACCGTAGCCTGGAAGGCTTATAAACAGCAAAAGTGTATTTCTCACAGTTATGGAGGCTGTATAGCCCCATATCAGGGTGCTGGCAGATTGGCTGTCTGGTGAGGGCACGCTTCCTAGTTCATACGCAGCTCTCTTCTCTGTGACCTCATGTGGTGGAAGAGGAGAACTCTGGTCTCTTCAGCTTCCTTCAGGACTCCACCCTCATGACCTAATCACCTCCCAAAGGCCTTGCATGCAGACACCCTCACTTGGAAGATTTGGTTTCAAAATATGATTCTGGGGAGCTGGGTGACACCAACAGTCAGGTCCAGAGCAGCACCTTTGACTAAATTATTGACTGTAGAGTGTCTTACCCTTCAGTTGTGCTTCACATGCACAAACACACAGATGAACACGTATAGTTAAATGTATAAATATATTCACCCCTTAAAAATGAAAAAAATTAAAACACTTACCTTTAGTCTTTTAATTCTAATCAACTGTGTTGATGAATTTGCAAGTTGTACTATCTACTTTTTTAATTAAAAACAAGAGCACAAATGTTAAATTTTACTATTGTATATAAGGAAAGCATGGTTACTAGCAGCTATAGTCAGTATATTTGTCTGATAGCAAAACATATTTATACAGATTTTGCTAAGAATAAAACAGGTTATCCAGAATTATGCAATATTATCCAGAATAGTACAATGCTTTCTGGAATGATACATAATACCTAAGATATGTATGTGTATTTTATTGTATCCTTTTTGCCTTTTAGTCACCATCCTGAAGTGATTTTTATAGAAAGATTTTATATTCCTATGCAAGATATTGAAAAATGTCATTCCAGCAATGAATCCAAACTAATAAAGCTGGTTTTCCTTGTAGTTATATTTCTAATATCTCAAAATGTGTCAGCTTCTGCCTCACTTTGAGCCTCAATTTTAGATCTTATGATCCTTCCTCAAATTAATTTTAACACTCACCTTACTCTTTCCCTGTAAAAACATGACCAAATCATAATCATTTTGAGGGATATATTGGGTTCCTCTTTCAGTCGGTTTTATATAAACTACATGTTCTCCCTTTGAATAGAACCAGGATAAATAAAATGTTTGATTTGGGATGTTGTAGGAAGTCAAAGTTCTGTTCAGACTTACCTGTATTTGTTCTGAATCTGACTGCTTGCTTCACTTAAAGATCAGTGTATAAACATATACGTAAATAAACATTCAACAATATAATCTGTTTAAGATTTGAGATTATCAGATGGTAAAATGTAAGGAATTGCAATAAGGTCATAACCATAAAAGGGCTTCCCAGGTGGCTCAATAGTGAAAAATCTGCCTGCCAATACAGATCCCCTGGAGAAGGGGAAGCTCCTCTGAAGAAGGAAAAGACAACCCACCCAGTATTCTTGCCTGGGAAATCCCATGGATAGAGAAGTGTAGCAGGCTAGAATGCATGGTGTCACAAGGAGTTAGACATGACTGAAAGACTGAGCACACACACCCACACACAATAACCATAAAACATCTTGTTGTTCCTTTAGAAATACAAGTAAGAGTTTATGCTTGCTTGATATTTATGCTGAAGTAGGTGGACTTTGATTGATATATCCACTTGCAAGTTGGTTTAATTCTTATAAGCACTACTATTCTAGCCCCTGTTCATATGAATGTATAAATGTGTTCTAGAAATCACTACAGTTTTGCTGTTCCTAACAGTAATACATAAAAAGTTAAAAATATGAAAAATGTAAAAAAATTGATCTTTTCCCCATAATCTTACTGTACAAAAAAAAAAAAAACACACACACACTAATGCTCTTTACATGCATAATGCATGCATTTTGGAAATATTAATTTTCTTTTTTTTTTCCTTTATTTTTTATTTATTTATTTTTAAACTTTACATAATTGTATTAGTTTTGCCAAATATCAAAATGAATCCGTCACAGGTACACATGTGTTCCCCATCCTGAACCCTCCTCCCTCCTCCCTCCCCATACCATCTCTCTGGGTCGTCCCAGTGCACCAGCCCCAAGCATCCAGTATCGGGTTGGATGCACGATACTGGAAATATTAATTTTCAAAATGTCATTGTAAGATATATTTTTCTACATTGTTATCATGCTTCCTCTATGTCATTAAATAATTTTTGAAATATATTTCCTTCATAGTCATTTATATTACCATTATAACATTCATTCAAATATTTCCCTACTTTTTGACATTTACATTAGTTCTACTTTCCTATTATTACGCATAATTCTGGGAAGAACACCTTCATCAGCCATTAAAATTGGAATATAATTCTAATAATTCCTTTCTGATAAAATTAGAGAATTTGAATGATGTGGAGGAAAAATAAGCTAGCATTTCATCATTTTTTAAGCTAAAATGCCAGTTGGCTTTCCAGAAAGACTGCAATAATATGCACTTCTATACATAGTGTGTGAGAATATTTTCTGCACCCTCAAAACATTATGTAATTTGGATCACTACTTTGATTTCTTCTGTATACAAATTTCCACCATAGCTAGTGTATTCATTGTACTTCATTTTTGAGTGCATAGCTAAAAACAGAACATGAGATTACACAGGAGGATTTTTATAAAGCTTTGGTTTGACAACCAAAACTTGTATTTGCAGCTCACTTTGAATATTCTGACAATGTACCTGAAAGAATTAAGAATCATTCATACTAAATTACTTAGCTGTGATAACATTGGGAGCTATATCATAGCATACAAAATGTCTCATATTTTTAAAGACATTTCACCATTATCCCATGTTTATTTTGTGATGTCTCTGTATGGTCAATTCTGAGAGTAAATCTATTACTAGACTGATGTCAGTCCCTTTTTGTATTGTTGAGGCAGAGTCATAATGATTTCCAGCAAGCACAGATAAGTCTTTGGTTCATGTTAAACTTGTCTAACCTCTTACTTACGGTTGGTTGAACTCCTGCTCTCCTGCGTATTGCAGCCCTCCTGCTGAACACAGCATCTGACAGACGGCCCAGTAGGACAATGTATACATAACTCTAGCACAATTAAATTTTAATGTACTGATACAGTTTGGTAGCATGAGTACGATGAATCTGCTCTACTCTTTGTGCAAAAAACACTACAATACACGATGTATGAGAATAGGCAGCTGGTTCAGATAAAAGACCTTTGCAAGGAAACTTCCCGGTGAGAGAAAGATCTCCCCTACTGGCCTCATCAAACCACATTTAAGGCTCCCTATCTGTCAACATTCTTTGAAAATGACATTTGAAAGGAAGTCGTTTTACAAGAAGAGCACGTATGACTGTATTTTCATACATCAATCAGTTGGCTACTGGAGAGACAAAATACCCTGACTTAATGTTCACCTTTCCTCTCTTCCTCTCTCTGTATTTTGTGTTGAGAGGGGCAGAACAGAGATGCAGGAGTGCAGCCAAAATCTAAATCTGCAGACAGAAGGGGACTTTGGAGGTTGCTTAAAGCAAAGACATTTGGGGATTTGGGGTACCTGCCCTGACTGGTGACTAATCACTGATGGTTGAAGAAAAATTCATCAGTACTAGTTGGACCTGTTTTGTAAGCCAATAGTGTCAGAAGATCTAATACAGATCTAATAATTGAGGCCCTGAAAAAGAAACAATGTCAACTCTCCTTTCAAGCAATTAATTTCAAAAAAGTTTTTCAAAAGAAAAATAAGCTTCACAATTAAAATCTACTTTGTTAGTATTAAGAAAAAAGTGCATCTACCTGAAAACAGAGAACTCAAATTTCTCCTGAGTTGTCTAGAATAATCCCCAGAAAAGGTAACAGATAAAATAATGTTGAGGATGAGGACTACAGATCAAAAGAACTTGAGTTGATGGAGCATTTTTAGTGGGATTTCTTAGCCACATGCAAAAATCTGAGCGGTGAAATCATGCTTATGGAATTGCAGTTTAAAGGCTGGAATACAAAATACTTGTACGGGAATAGTATGAGTCTGAGAGTGTGATCTTGAAATTTGGTGATGGGGCATTTTTTACTAAACAATATCTGTAGCATCTATAGAATGAGGTAAATCATGAAAATATTCTGTGGGAGTAGAAGTTTATAAGCCCCAAATACTTGTATACAACTTTGAGCAAAATTTCAGTTGAGATCATAGGCAACAAGTCATAATAGGAAAATGTGAAAGAAAAAGACTGTCAATTTCAATTATTTTGAGACTGCATTGGCCTAGTTATATTGTTATAAATTGATTATTTTAGTTGTATTTATTTATATACTTATTATTTGTCTAATTTATTTATATATCTTCCTAGTGTTTGAGGAATGTTTGCAAATCAGATACCACAAGAAATGAATGAGAGAGAGAAAGACAGAGAAGAATGGGTGCTAACCAGATGGGTGAAGAGTTTTAAAGCTGTTATTTGTCCATAGTTGCAGAGTTTGTTCACTGTTATTACACAGTTTCTTATTTTTATTTTCTCCACGAACCGGTAGCAATGGTCTCTGTGTGTCTCTGTCAGAACTCCAGGTTTATCTGTAAGTAAAGATATTATCGGAGAAGGCAATGGCAACCCACTCCAGTACTCTTACCTGGGAAGTCCCATGGGCGGAGGAGCCTGGTAGGCTGCAGTCCATGGGGTCGCTAAGAGTCGGACACGACTGAGCGACTTCACTTTCACTTTTCACTTTCCTGCATTGGAGAAGGAAATGGCAACCCACTCCAGCGTTCTTGCCTGGAGAATCCCAGGGACAGGGGAGCCTGGTGGGCTGCCGTCTATGGGGTCACACAGAGTCGGACACGACTGAAGTGACTTAGCAGCAGCAGTAGCAGCAAAGATATTCTACCCAGAGCATCAGCACTCTTTTTAATTCTTGTTAAATTAGATCCAGAGGTCATTAGCCTAAAGTGGCTCTAATCCCCTGTCAGTCAACATAAACAACCAAATTCTAAGCTTGTAAATGCCTTCAGGTTACAAGATCAAAAGTCTCATCACAGCCAATCACAAACAGTCAGCCAGTCTGTAGCCAATCAAACTATTCCCTTTCATTGCTTCCTATCAAAGTCTTTCCTTTGACTCCTGTGAGCAGAATGCTCCTAACCACTTCCATTTTAGTGCTGCCCAATTTCAGTTTACTTTTGCTCAAATAAACATAAAATTATTAATATACCTCAGTTTATGTTTTAACATGGGGCTTCCCTGTTGGCTCAGTCAGTAAAGAATGCCTGCAATGTAGGAGACCTGGGTTTGATCCCAGGGTCATAAAGATCCTCTGGAGAAGGAAATGGGAACCCACTCCAGTACTGTTACCTGGGAAATCCCATAATCAGAGGAGCCTGGCAGGCTACAGTCCGTGGGGTCACAAAGAGTCAGACATGACTGAGCAACTGATACATATACGTTTTAATACTGAAACATAGATTTTCAATTCTGAGTTGACTGTATGTCCACTTTATAACTTACATATCATATCACCCTCATCAGCTCATTTTTCATTATATCTGGGTTCTTTACTTGCAGTGTCCACAGACAGAAACTTTCTGGTTTTTCAAGAATACCAACTACACAGTACAAACTTGGATTGACCTCATATCATGACCACTTAAAAATTCTGACCTCGTATTTTGTCTAGTTGTGCCCTATTAATGACATTCCCAGAGAATATTTGTCTTGGGACTTTTATTATCTGAAGTAGTGAAAATTTTTATTTCTAAAGGGCAGATAACTTGCCCATAATTATTCAGCTGTTCATTATGCTTTACACAACTATGGATGGTTGTAGAAATTGGCTTTTTACCTCTACTGGAAAATATCTCCAGTGGTCCTTTTTTTGATTATTTTTTTTATGGGGGGGTTACCTTTATTCATTTTTGCTTTAGTTGTTATAAAATATTGCTCATCAAAATACAGCTAAAACTTGGAAAAAGCTAGGCATTGTATACAGAAAATTAAGTAAGCTTACTGATGGCATGCCTCGGAGATTTTTCATGTACCCATGAAATGGCTAAAACTTTAAATGTTCCGTCTAGTGTTCAAATCCACCTTCCTATAAAAAGATATATGTTGAGTTTCAATCACTGGTGTTTTAAGAAAAATTGTAAAATGATGCCTTTATATCTTTCACATATCACAAATGGGAGTTGGTGGTTGAGTAGGGGAAATGAATTTCTGAAACCCTTTAGAACCTAACCTAAATCCTAGACATGAATCTTAAGTTCTCTGAATCTCAAAATTGTTATTCATGAAATGAAGACTGTATTTATAAACCATGGTTATTGTAAGAATATGCTGATGTCTGAAAATTTTTCATAACTAATTAAGAATTTATAATCTTATGAATATAAAAAAATATGATGGTGATGATGGCACAAGGCTAAGTAGAGCATTTATTTGACTATATAATATATATATATATCACTAATCCATGCTTGAGAATTACATCAAAAGAAACTTATCATCCATGTGGTTTAATTTCTCCTCTCCAGCGGTCTTGAATTGCTGGAGAATTGGATTTACTGCTGTGTATGGTGTAGTCTATTCAGTTATGGTACAGAATATTCATTGGAAGGACTGATGCTGAAGCTGAAACTCCAAAACTTTGGCCACCTGATGTGAAGAACTGACTCATTGGAAAAGACCCTGATGCTGGGAAAGATTGAAGGAGGGAGGAGAAGGGGACAACAGAAGATGAGATGGTTGGATGGCATCACCGACTCAATGGACATGAGTTTAAGTAAGCTCCAGAAGCTGGTGATGGACAGGCAAGTCTGGCGTGCTGTAGTCCATGGTCGCAGAGTCGGACATGAATGAGCCACTGAACTGAACTGAACTGATGGTGCAGTTTAAATAGCATATAAAAATACTTGCTAATTACTATTCTCTAGTAACAGCTTTATTTAAAAGAATATTGAAATGAGCCTTCTGAAGAGAAAGGGATTAAAGGGAGCAATTTTGGAATGTGGACATTGGGAAAAGAATGCAGGCTTTGAATACAGCTGACCTGGGGTGGAATCTCTAGTTATCCACTTCATGATTCGTTTTCTTAGAGCCAGCTACTTTAACTTTTTCTTCCTAAAATTCAGTTTCCTCATCTTTTGTGAAATGATTTTTGAAGAAGCAGTTTTAGTATCTCATGGAGTTGGTATGAACATATTATAGAAAAATAAACCTCACATTTATCTCTTCATTTTGAGTCCCTGCCTTGTCCCAGTCCGGGTTGGGAGATCCCCTGGAGTAGGAAATGGCAACCCACTCAAGTATTCTTGCTTGAAAAATTCCATAGACAGAGGAGCATGGTGGGCTACAGTCCATGGGGTCACAAAGAGTCAGACATGACTGAGCAACTAAGCACGCACACATCCCAATTAAAACAACCTTAGTTCTCAAACAATATTGATACGAAGTTCAGGAATTGATTCCATGTCTCTCTGGTGTTGTTATGCATTTATAACAAACATATGTTAACCAGAATGCTCTTTATTTAATGCAAGAAACAGCCAGAAATTAAACTGTAACGTGAATAATGCTGCAAGTTTCAGAATATTTTCCTAAGTAGGAGCTACATAGATTAATCAGGTTCATGATAATCTGGGTGTCATTATTATCCAGATTCAGCCAAGAAAACACATGAGCTCAAGAGTATCCAAAAGTGGTACATTTGAACTTGCACAGAATTTGCTTATATAGCTCTTAGAAATCCAAGCTGAGTAGTAGGAGGTGAGATATTTTTCATTTCTGTCTTCTAGAGAAATCTTATTTTTCCTTCATATGCAAATTGTAAAGTAGAATCTGGTAGAATCCCCACTTTGGGAGATTCTGTCAAAATTTCAGGTCTACTTTCAGCATTTTGATTGAAGAGAGCTAGTGGAGTGTTTGGCTAAAAGTAACTACCTATATCAGAGAAGGCAATGGCACCCCACTCCAGTACTCCTGCCTGGAAAATCCCATGGACGGAGGAGCCTGGTAGGCTGCAGTCCATGGAGTCGCTGAGGGTCGGACACGACTGAGCAACTTCACTTTCACTTTTCACTTGCATGCATTGGAGAAGGAAATGGCAACCCACTCCAGGGTTCTTGCCTGGAGAATCCCAGGGACGGGGGAGCCTGGTGGGCTGCCGTCTGTGGGGTCACACAGAGTCAGTCACGACTGAAGTGACTTAGCAGCCGCAGCAGCAGCAACTACCTATATAAATAGAAGAGAACAAACGTAATTTTTAAAAGCAAACATCTGATCATTCAAGACTATTTTACCATGTGGTAAATACCAATCCTTAAAGGGATTAGGTGAAGAAGGAGATGGATTTCAAATGTTTTCCTGAATTTTTAAGCCGAGATTTACTTTAATTTTGTTTGCATACTAAGCTCCTGTATTATGAATGTTCCTCTACTAAGATTCTTGTAGTGGTATTACCATCACATTGCATCTTTTAATGAGAATCCGACTGCGTAGTGAGAATAGAATTTTAAAAAAAGAAAAATGGAAATATTTCCTACATTAATAATAGTAGCCCATAGAATCAAATGGGTTTAGTTCACAGGCTTGTTCTTAAATGCCTTAACCGCTCTGCCAGGGTTTGACTTTTTGTGTTTACCTTTCCTAGGCACCTTGCAGGGACAAGTATGTGCTGTCGTTCTCCAAATAGATTTCCTGTCGTCAGTTAGGTTTCTGCTTAAATTTCTGCCCCATTCCAATCCTGCATTCTGAGATGATTATAGGCCACTTTGACAGGGGATTTAGGAATTCCAAAACTTTTTAGTAATACATTTAGAGACAATTTGAGTTACTCCCAACAGATGGCTAATTACATCTATTGTGTGGTGATTTAGCTCTCAAAGGCAATCTTATTACCCGGTTCTGGTTTGGAGAGAGGACAGCTCACTATTTCCATGATGTTGCACTAAATTTGGAAGAATCATTAGACTCCCTCATTAGGAAGATGGAAGAACTTACTTTGATAGAGTTAGTTGGTAAATCGCTTATGAAAAGACTTTAACAAACTCTAATTCTGTGACTAAATATGCAAATCAACTTGCATATGTTTGCATGGACCGGGAGGGGTAGCTTTTAGTTGTTTAGAATGAGGTTAAAGAAATAATGTACCCAATATTTTATTTGTCAAGGTAAACTAGATACATACAATAACAAAGTTAGGGAGGATGTGATAATATTTTAGAAGGAAATACCATGTAGCCAAGAAGAGGGAGAAAAACAGGGAAAGAAAGAAATCATGAGGGTGAGGAGATGGAGGAGAGAGGAGGAGAAAATAAAAGGAAGAATGGAGTGATAGAGAAGCATCAATTATATCTAAAAAATTATCTTATTTTTAAAGACATCTGAAGAAAATATGGGGAAACTATTATCGCTCTAATTCCAGAAGTTCATAAAAATCTGAAAAATTTTTTATCTTTCCACACGTTTTGCTTTTTTTTCAAACTAGAGGATTGTTGATGCTCTTCTAATGAAAAGGAATAATTTATAAATCTACTCAATCTGCCACACTATTCACTTTCCTTGCTGGTTAAACTTCAGGCCTTCCCAGTATTAAGAGGACAATCTGAAGTTCAGTTTGGGAAACTACAATTGAAATACTTATTTACTATTTACAAAAAAAAAAAGTCTTAATGACCAAGATAACCATGATGGTGTGGTCACTCACCTAGAATCAAACATCCTGGAGTGTGAAGTGAAATGGACCTTAGGAAGCAGTACTATGAACAAAGCTAGTAGAGGTGATGGAATTCCAGCTGAGCTATTTTAAGTACTAAAAGGTGATGCTGTTAAAGTGCTACACTCAGTATGTCAGCAAATTTGGAAAACTCAGCAGTGGCCAGAGGACTTGAAAAGGTCAGTTTTCATTCCTATCACAAGGAAGAACAATGCCAAAGAATGCTCAAGCTCTCCACGATTGTACTCATTTCACATACTAGCACAGTGATGATCAAAATCCTTCAAGCTAGACTTCAACTGTACATGAACCGAGGACTTCCAGATATACAAGGTGGGTTTAGAGAAGGCCGAGAAATCAGAGATCAAATTGCCAACATTCATTGGATCATAGAGGAAGCAAGGAAATTCCAGAAAAACATCTACTTCTTCTTCATTGATTATGCTAAAGCCTCTGACTGCGAATCACAACAAACTGTAGAAAATTCTTAAAGAGATGGGAATACCAGACCATGTTACCTGTCTCATGAGAACTTTATATGCGAGTCAAGAAGCAGCACTTAGAACCTGTCATAGATCAACTGACTGGTTCCAAATTAAGAAAGGAGTAGGTCAAGGCTGTATACTGTCATCCTGTTTATTTAACTTATATGCAGAATACATCATGCGAAATGCCGATTGGATGGGGCACAAGCTGGAATCAAGATAGCTGTGAGAAATACCAATAACCTCAGATACACAGATAGGCACTACCCTTATGGCACAATGTTAAGAGGAACTAAAGAGCCTCTTGATGAAAGTGAAAGAGGAGAGTGAAAAAGTTGGCTTAAAACTCAGCATTCTGGTCCCATCATTTTATGGCAAATAGATGTTGAAAATAATGGAAACAGTGATAGACTTTATTTTCTTGGGCTCCAAAATCACTGTGGACATTGACTGCAGCCATGAAATTAAAAGATATCTGCTCCTTGGAAGAAAAGTTATGACAAACCTAGACAGTGTATTAAAAAACAGAGACAAGGTGACTTGTCAGCAAAGGTCCCTTTTGTCAAAGCTATATTTTTTCCAGTAGGCATGTACAGATGTGAGGGTTGGACCATAGAGAAGGCTAAGTGTCAAAGATTTGATGCTTTCAAACTGTGATGTTGGTGAAGACTCTTGAAAGTCCCTTGGACAGCAAGGAGATTAAACCAGTCAACCCTAAAGGAAATCAGTCCTGAATATTCATTGGAAGGACTGATGCTGAAGTTGAAGCTCCAGTATTTTGGCCAGCTGATGAGAAGAGCCAACTCATTGGAAAATATCCTATTGCTGGGAAAGATTGAGTGCAGGAGGAGACCATGGTGACAGAGGATGAGATGGTTAGATAGCACTATCAACTCAATGGACATGAGTTTGAGCAGACTCAGGTAGATAGTCAACAATGCAGATCACATTTATGATATCATGTCTCTACCAGTGCTTTATTATGCAGTTTACAATCATGAAGACAGTCTATGTATTGTTATATTTATTTTTCAGATGAGGAAACTGAAATTCAAAGGATAGGTGATTTACTAAGGCCATATAACTTGTAGGTAGGAAAAAAAAAAACAAGGTTTAAATTCAGACCTGTCTACCTCCAGAACTGACAGTCTTTCAACTGTTTGGCTAATATTTCAATGTGAAAGCTTTTGGGAAGATGTAATGTGTAAATAAAAACAAGCTAATATATTGCTGAAATTAGGAGCATTTACCTTGTAATATTACCTTGTAATATCACTCACCTAGAGCCAGACATCCTGGAATGTGAAGTCAAGTGGGCCTTAGGAAGCATCACTATGAACAAAGCTAGTGGAAAGTGAAGTCTCTTTACAACCCCATGACTGAAGCCCACCAGGCTCCTCTATCCATGGGATTCTCCAGGCAAGAATACTGGAGTGGGTTGCCATTTCCTTCTCCAGGGGATCTTCCCAACCCAGGAATCAAACCCAGGCCTCCCACATTGTAGGCAGATGCTTTACCATCTGAGCCACCAGGGAAAATGGAATTCCAGGTGAGCTATTTCAAATCCTAAAAGATGATTCTATGAAAGCGCTGCACTCAATATGCCAGCAAATTTGGAAAACTCAGCAGTGGCCAGGACTGGAAAAGGTCAGTTTTCATTCCAATCCCAAAGAAAGGAGATGCCAAAGAAAGCTCAAACTATTGCACAGTTGCACTCATCTCACATGCTAGTAAAATAATTCTCAAAATTCTCCAAGCCCAGGCTTCAGCAATACATGAAGCATGAACTTCCAGATGTTTAAGCTGGTTTTAGAAAAGGCAGAGGAAGCAAAGATCAAATTGCCAACATCTGCTGGATGGTCAAAAAGGAAAAGAATTCCAGAAAAACATCTATTTCTGTTGTATTGACTATGCCAAAGACTTTGACAGTGTGGATCACAATAAACCATGGAAAATTCTTAAAGAGATGGGAATACCAGACCACTTGACCTGCCTCTTGAGAAATCTGATGCAGGTCAGGAAGCAACCATTAGAACTGGACATGGAACAACAGACTGGTTCCAAATAGGAAAAGGAGTACGTCAAGGCTGCATATATTCACCGTGCTTATTTAACTTATATGCAGAGCACATCATGAGAAACACTGGATTGAATGTAGCACAACTGGAATCAAGATTGCCGGGAGAAATATCAATAACCTCAGATATGTAGATGACACCAACCTTATGGCAGAAAGTGAAGAAGAACTACAGAGCCTCTTGATGAAAGTGAAAGAGGAGAATGAAAAAGTTGGCTTAAAAGTCAACATTCAGAAAACAAAATTGGCATCCGGTCTCATCACTTCATGGCAAATAAATGTGGAAACAGGGGCTGACTTTATTTTGGGGGGCTCCAAAATCACTGCAGATGGTGACTTTAGCAATGAAATTAAAAGATGCTTGCTCCTTGGAAGGAAAGTTATGAGCAACCTAGACAGCAGACACGACTGAGCGTGAACTGAACTTCATAATAATATTTATTTATTCATTGTTATATCCCTTAAAGTGTTATATGATTTTTGTCAGACATTTTAAATATTTTCTCATCTTCATTCTCACATTATACATTTAAAAATGTGTTCCTCTAAATTTATTCCTCCCTACTCACAATACACTTTAATTCATTAAAGACAAAATTTTTATTGTATTTTTGTAACAATTTGAGATAACCACCCACAATCACTGCAGATGGTGATTGCAGCCATGAAATTAAAAGACGCTTACTCCTAGGAAGGAATGTTATGACCAACGTAAATAGCATATTAAAAAGCAGAGACATTACTTTGCCAACAAAGGTCTGTCTAGTCAAGGCTATGGTTTTTCCAGTGGTCATGTATGGATGTGAGAGTTGGACTGTGAAGAAAGCTGAGTGCCGAAGAATTGATGCTTTTGAACTGTGGTGTTGGAGAATACTCTTGAGTCCCTTGGACTGCAAGGAGATCCAACCAGTCCATTCTGAAGGAGATCAGTCCTGGGTGTTCTTTGGAAGGAATGATGCTAATGCTGAAACTCCAGTACTTTGGCCACCTCATGCGAAGAGTTGATTCATTGGAAAAGACTCTGATGCTGGGAGGGATTGGGGGCAGGAGAAGGGGATGATAGAGGATGAGATGGCTGGATGGCATCACTGACTCGATGGACATGAGTCTGGGTGAACTCCAGGAGTTGGTGATGGACAGGGAGGACTGGCGTGCTGTGATTCATGGGGTCACAGAGAGTCGGACATGACTGAGCAAGTGAACTGAACTGAACTGAACTGAACCGAACCCACAATATATCATCAATTTATTTTTTCAGATTTATTTTGAAATTATCCCCCAAACTCAAAGTCATGAATCCTGTGACTTTACTTATGTGTGTGTGCATGCTAAATCTCTTCAGTCATGTCTAACTCTTTGCAATCCTATGGACTATAGCCTACCAGGTTCCTCTGTCCATGGGATTCTCCAGGAAAGAATACTTGAATGGGTTGTCACTCCCTCCTCCAGGGTATCTTCCCATCGCAGGGATTGCACTTGTGACTCTTGCTTTGCAGGTGGATTCTTTACCTCTGAGCCACTGGGGAAGCCTGACCTTAGTTATATGTGAATTGAAATCTTATGTCAATATAGCATATATTCTGAAGCAATATTATTGGTTTTAAAAGTTATAAATTCAACTATTATTTCTGAGATCCTATAAGGATCAGTTAGATTCTTTTTTCAAAGATAAATGATACTTTTCTCCCAATATGCAACCTGTACATATCTATGGGCCAAACTATCACACTGCTAATAAGATACAGACTAAACTACTTTCCAAGTGAATCTTGTTGAGAACTCATGGGAAACAATACCTCCATAATCACAGTCCATTTCCTTTTGCTAAAAAAGATCATGATGTTACTGTGTGTAAAGAGATGACTTCTCTCAGGGTATTAGTTATTCCTTGGGAGAAAGTTAGACATTGTAGAAACTGTGTTAACTGTCTGAGATCAACAGGGAATACTTCAAAGTTACTTTTTCCTGCAAATAACCTACTTTGACTTCCTATAATAAGTTGAGTTTGGAAAGGATGATGGCAGGGATGAAAATAATCTGGGAGATTTTCAGATATTAAAACTAAACTTTTGAGCTCAGGGACATTGCATAATCTATATTTCTTCCAAAAAATTACTCATTTTTATCTCCAAAATATAAAGCAAAAATGAAATGGGTCTTTATTGTTTGTCTTCAAGTGCATCAGAAAAAAAGTCTACATATTGAATAGACTTGGGAGAAGTAACATTAAAAACAGTTTGTTGCTAATACATATATGATATTCAGAAATTTTTCATTTAAAACTGGCAGAAAACCAATGCTGGTACACCACGCAAAAACAAAGAAAAAGAAAAAATTATTACTTCCTATACATGATAGTCTGAGGTTAGTTTGACTGCAAAGGAAATTCTTTCTAGGGAGACAAACAGCATCATTTAGGGCTCCATATTCCACCTTTGGGTAAGGATCCCTACTTGAGATAGTAATAAGGGGAACCAGCAATCTAGGATTACAAACTCTCTGCTTTAGAAACACTATCCTAACAGGATTGCATTTTCCAAAAACCTCACCCCCCCCAAAAAAAGAATCAAGAATTTCTCTGACAAGTCCATCTCAAGATCACAGGTCACATTCCACCCCATAAACAAACTACAATGGTAAGATACAGTGGTAAGATGCAGAGAACACTCTGCATGGCTAAACATGATGGCAAAACCGTTATGAATGTGATTCACTTAGTGAGTGCTCAGTCATGTCCAACTCTTTGCAGCTTCATGGACTGTAGCCCACAAGGCTCCTCTGCCCATGGAATTTCCTGGTGAGAATACTGGAGTGGGGTGCCAGTTACAACCCCATGAATGTGATTAACGCCCTTATAAAACAGACCTTAGAAGTTTCTCTACTTCCCTTCCCCAGTATAAGGATATAGAGAAAAGATGGCCTCTATGAGCCAGGAAGTGAATTCTCTTTCAAACCTGCCAGAAACGTGGTCTTGGATTTCCAGCCTCTAGAACTGAATAAAATAAATATCTCTTATTTACAAATCACCTAGTCTATGGTATGTTGTGTTTTCTGTCACTTTTAAATGAATATTTTCTGAATACCATATATGTATTTAGTAACAATTACTCATTGCAAGTCTATTCAGTATGAAAGATATAATGTAGATTCTTTTTTGACACACTTAAATGTACACACAACCCAAATGGACAAAGACTCAAGTTACTTAAATATTGAGTTATAAACATAGACTACAAATCATGAGTGCTTACTTTTGCCATAAATATGATTTTTAAAGAAATCATCTCATTTTACCATTTTCATAAAGTATTATTATCATAATTATTTTATACATTGAATATGTAAATATGTACTATATATTTTAACCATTAAATATATAGCAAAATATATTTGTACTAAAATATATTTAATTTATAGTATAATATTATTATGACTGTTATTATAGCTATTCTAGATGAAACAGAAACACTGAAAGTTTAAATAATTTGCTGTCTTAACCAATATTCATATTGTTCATAACAAAATATGTCTTAACATGTTTAATTATGATTTTGAGAAGCTATGTTAAAGAAACTCATACTGAAGTTTTTTCATGTATTAAGCAGTCTATTGAGCTTCCCTGATGTCTCATCAGTAAAGAATCTGCCTGCAATGCAAGAGACCTGGATGTAATCCCTGTGTCTGGAAGATTCCTTGGAGAAAGGCATGGCAAACCCAGTCCAGTACTCTTGCTTAGAGAATCCCATTGACAGAGGAGCCTGGTGGGCTGTAGTCCATAGGGTTGCACAGAGTCAGCCACGACTGAAGCGACAAAGCAGCAGCAGCAGCAAGCAGGCTATTACTAAGATATACAGAAGATGTATAAGAAGATATATATAATATATACATAAGAAGAATATACATATATGTTGATAAGAAACTTAAGAAATAAAGAATTGTGGCTCGTGACCTAGACATAGGTTATGCACATCACCACTCCTTAAAATTTTTTAACATTCAGTGAAACCTGTGAATAAGGGATCCACTATGCATCAGAGAGAGGTGCCACACTTTCAAAAGCCACACTTTCAAGCAATCTATTTTAGCTTATTAAATTTAATTAAATATAACCAGTGGAATTCCTTAACTTTTTACCTATTGATTTTCAATTTAGAGAATGTCAAAGAAAATAATGCAAGAAATACTTACAAATGTATGCCAATAATGTACTCAAAATGTCACATTAGAAGTAAAAAAGCTGAATATCAGTAGTAACTTTAGGGGTATGAGTGTCTAAGAAACATCTGAACCTTATTTGAAAGGAAATGTCAATGAGAATACCTTCACCAAATATGAGAGAGTATTCTCACTTTAATATTTGAGTAGACCTATAGGAGTCTTAAGATGAAAGGAGAGATAGGTGGGGAAAAAAAGTTAGAGGGTACTAATGCATAAGCGATTTTCCATTCTTCCACCCATCCTTGAACCCTACTTGGCTCATCTATTCTGCGTTCTCCGAGTTTCAGAATTCAGTTCAGTCATTGCTTCTTTAGGAAAGTCTGTTCTTTTAACTCCTTTGCTGGTTCAAATATCTTACACTGTAATTGGAAATTTCATTTCTTTTTTCTCTTACAATTGTACATACAGTTTTGTAAGTATTTAATTAATGTTTGTCTCATTTACTAAATAGTAAATTTCAGTCAGACCAAAGCTGCATTTTCTATTTTTTTTTATTTTAATAGCATTTTTGCCCCCAGACAATGCCTGGCCCTGAGAACATATGCAATAGATGACTAATAAATGAATGACAAGACCCACTTTTCTCAAGTAGAAATGTATTTGTAGTGATTTCTCTTTTCTATGCCAAAACAACACAAAATTTTCTCTCAGTTGGATAGGGAGCCAGGATTGATTGGAGTGAGGAGTGGAGATAGAAGAAAAAAAGAGATAAAAGGAATTCAGACCAAGGATCTATTTATCACACATTAGGAATTCTATGCTTTGAATTTCTATTTTCCTTCTATTTTTCCTCTCAAATATGTATAGAGAGCTAGGGAATGAACGGTCTTTTTCATCTCTGAATTATCCAACAATTCTAAACAGAAAAGAGTCTTGAACATTTTCAAAATCCCTAGCGTCATTTAGAAAAAGTCAGTTGACATAAGAATTAGCCACTGAACATATGTTGCATTGGTAGGTAGTTGTAGAATTAGGTTTTTGACTGAAATTACACTTTTCAAACTTCCTATAAGACTATTAAAGCCATTTTGGTTTGCATATTTTAAATCATAAAATCTGCAAACAAGTTTTACTTTCTTAGTTTGCTGTGCTTAGAAATGGTTGAAATATTTCAAAAGAGCATAATATCTATGTTCAACACATATATATGTATTATGTTGTGTGTAAGTATGTATATCACATATACATGTACACACAGATATGATTTTATGTTATGATTAGCCTTAACAAATTTCAATTCTGAATTGTTAAAAATCTATTTGGTAATAATAATAATAATAATAATATTACTTACTTTGGTAAGTAATAATCTTTCTGTAAGTCAAAAGATTGATTTTTATAGAATACACTGAAATAGAAAAAGAGTAAATAAAAATTATATATTAACTCAGCCATTAATTTATGCTGATATATAAAAATGATTTTAAAACTTTCACATCTGGGTCACTCTTGTTGAAAATGCATGAACGAGGAAACGAAGCATATAGATGCATGCTGGAAGAAAATGCTTTTCCGACAGAAAAGAGGTTTGCTTGTTAAGAGACAATTAAAAAAAAATAGGATCAGCAGTTACCACCTTATATGAATAAGGTATGATATTTATAGCTGGATATTCAGCCTTTAGATTTCCATAAAAGTTTTAAAGATGCATTGAAAATATGAGGGATCATCTTCAACACGAACTCTATCCATCAGTAATTTACAGTCCATTTTACTCTTATTCGTGTTTAAATATCCCTATGGAAAGTTTAAATATATTCAGTGTTTCTCATTATACTAGAAGTACATTAGAAGTTTTAAGGTTTTTTTTTTCCCGTGACTATCTATTTGTGTATGTGAGAGGCTGTTAAGAGTCTTTCCTTAGAAGTTGTAGGTGGGTTTCTAGAACTACGCTTTATCAACGATAATCACGGTAACATACAATAATTGATGAGTATTCATTATGACCTGACAGTTCTAACATGGTAGTTTTAAAAATAAGATTTATTTATTGATGTAATATTTTTCTCTAAAAGCTTGATTTCATTCTGTTAACATGAAAATATCAAACATTCACATGACAAGGACTGATCAGAATAACTAAAAATGCTAAAATATTGTTATGGAGTGAAACTCTTTTTTTGGAATATTAATTTTTTATCAATATTCATACAAATAAACTTTTAAATTGTGTGGTATGTTATGACTTCCAAATGTTTATTTCTGTGTTCAACCTGAGATCAGTTATAAAACAGAGGGCAGTGCACAGTGCACCATGCAAAGATTAAAGGGGGGAGGGGGTTGCTTCAGCAACTGTCACATTTGATTAGTCCTGTTTAGCTTTCTGTCCTGTGGTTACAGTTATCCCTCCACATCCCAGAGATTTGATTCCAAGACCCCTTAGGATACCAAAATCTACAGATGCTCAGGTGTTTTATGTAAAATGGTAACATAAGCATCATGTGTATTCAGTTGCTCAGTCGTGTCCAACTCTTTGCAACCCAGTGGACTATATAGCCCGCTAGGCTCTTCTGTCCATGGAAATCTTCAGGCAAGAGTACTGGAGTGGGTCGCTATTTCCTACTCTAGGGGATCTTCCCCACCCAGGGATGGAACCTGTGTTTCTTGTTTATCCAGCATCAGCAGGCGGATTCTTGAAATCATCTCTAGATTACTTATAATACATAATATTAATACAAGGCAAATGCTGTGTAAGTAGTTGCTGGAGGATGGAAGATTCAAATTTTCCCTTTTGGAATTTTCTGGAATTTTTAAAAAGTATTTTCAATCCTCAGTTGGTTGAATCAATGAGTGCAGAATCTGTGGATTTGGAGGGTTGACTCTACTTCATTTGAAAAATGTGAGTGATCTTTTTTGTGTGTGTGTAAACTACAAGGCCTTCACTAACTCTGGAATTATTTAAGTCTCCCAGGAGCAGAAACAATGCTGTCAGAGGACAAATAAATCATAAATAAATACTGAATAAACTAGTAAAGAGTAGAACCTGGAATACACCCAAGTCATCTGACTGATTTTCTAGTAAATATTTTGACAGTAAAAAATTACCAGGACATTTGTAATGACAACAGAAAGATGAGAGTGTATTTATGTTTTTTATTTCCTTGAGTTTCTTTGATATAAATAGTGAGTATTATCATTGCCTAAATTAAATGCAAATAGTACTGAATCTAATGTTTTACTTCCATCTGCCAGAGAAAATAAGCAAAATAACAATGTCTAACATTTGTATGACACAGCTAATAGTTTATCAAATACTTTGTCAAACATATTCTGGTATATACAAGGAGATTTCAATGAGATAAATAGTTATATATATATATAATTATATATATATATACACATACATATATATAAAACTCACCAGCTCAGTTTCAGACAAGAGAGTCTTATTTACAAAATTAAGTGGTAGTTACAAAATTTTAGTGGTAGAAGCATACTTACCAACAAAGAATCTTTCCTGAAGAAAGAATTTTAACTGAAAGAGGACCTTAATTCTAGGAAACATGATTGAAAAATAGACCCATACATAGATGCATCACAGCGAATTTTTGGATTTCCAAAATTAAAGAAATAATCCTACAAAGGAAAAACAAAGGAAATCAAAATATACTTACAGGGCAAAGTATAATCAAGTTGCACCTACATACTGAATAATATTTCTGTGAAGTTGGACTAAATTACATAATATTTTCATATATATTGAAATGCCTCTTTCCTATATATTAAAAATGTAAAATTCTCAAGTAAAGTGGGACAAAGTATACAACTTGTTTAAACTTTTGACATTTCATACCCATCTTTGTTTGATAGAATATTAATTGTAGCTTTGTGTATGTTTCTTTTCTTATAAAATGAAAATTTAAATAACTAAACACAACAAAAAGTTTTTAAAAAGAGATATGGAATAAGGCAGTCATTATCCTAAAATTAAAACAAAGAGGTTTTAGGCATAGAAATAAAATTACTGCAAAAAAGAATTGCCTTTAAAAGTAATAAAAGTCATTTGAAGAGTTTTTTTTTTTTTTACAAGAGAATCTTCTAAAAACTATAACAAATTAATAATGAATATTAGCATAAAGTTATTAATTTTATTTTAAACATGTGGTGAGGTATAAATAGAAGCAAAACAGTGGTAACATAAAATATGTGGGTGTCAAAAATATTACTTACTTTATAATCTTCAAATTTGAGTTGTAATATTTTAAAGCATAAAAAAACTCTTTAGAATAAAACTAAGCTATACAATTAATAAATATTGATGAAAGTAAGAGTTAATAAATGCATAAACTAAATTTTCATATATGATAAGTGAAGATCAAAACAAATCCAATGAAATTGAAGCAAGAAAGATAATAAAAACTAGATGTACTAGATTTACTGAAGTACACAAAGTAAGCTAGCAATTTCTAATACAACTTTTTTGGTGTAGAGAATAGGGAGAAGTAGTAGCATATGAATGGGAAAGACTAGAGATCTCTTCAAGAAAATTAGAGTTACCAAGGGAGCATTTCATGCAAAGATGGGCCAATAAGGACAGAAACAGTATGCACCTAACAGAAGCAGAAGATATTAAGAATAGGTGGCAAGAATACACAGAAGACCTTTTCTTGGAAGAAAAGCTATAACCAACATAGACAGCATATTAAAAATCAGAGATATTACTTTCCCAACAAAGGTCCATCCAGTCAAAGCTTTAGTTTTTTCAGTAGTAATATATGGATGTGAGAGGTGGACGATAAAGAAAGCTGAGCACTGAAGAATTGATGCTTTTGAACTGTGGTGTTGGAGAAGACAGTTGAGAGTCCCTTGGACTGCAAGGAGATCCAACCAGTCCATTCTAAAGGACATCAGTCCTGAATATTCATTGGAAGGACTAATGCTCAAGCTGAAACTCCAATACTTTGGCCACCTGATGCAAAGGACTGACTCATTGGAAAAGATCCTAGCAAGCTCCAGAAGTTCGTGATGAACAGGGAAGCCTACAGTCCATGGGGTGCTACAGTCCATGAGGTCGCAAAGAGTAGGAAACAACTGAACAAGTAAACTGAACTGAATAGCATATGAATAAAAGCTATAAAACAAAAAATATATATTTAAAAATGAAAAGACAAGTCTATAAATAGAAAGCAATAACTAAAACTATTTTGGATAATTAACAGCTAGAAAAAATACACAAAATCAAGAAGAGGATTATTTACCCAGATATGGAGAACACTGAATGGTTTTGTGAAAAGAGTATGTTGATTTATGAAAAAACATTGAAAATTCAGGTTAAAAAAATTTCCAGCTACATCCAGTGAAAGTCTGTATTGCCGTGTAAAGCTCCAGTGCCCAAGCATCAATTCTGTTGAAATCTTGAGTCAACACAAATCCAGCGCTTGTGTAGAATCAGCTAAGACATCTTCCATCTGCCTCTTTCTGCTTCTTCATTCCCCTCAAGTAGTGATCCTAAACTCACTTCCTAGTAAACTTTGTCCCAGTTTTCAGGGGGTGGGGGGTGGGCAACAGGGAAGAAACATATACAGTTTTGTATTCATTAGTTGCTAGTTTGGTAATATAGAAAATCACATCATTAGTGGCATAGATGTGCTATTACTTCTCCCTATTTTCCGGCCCAAGAATGTTGTATTCTTAGAAATTGCTAGTTTCCTTTGTGCGAATACTTTAGTAAATCTATATTATATTTTGGACTCTAGTCCATCTAGTTCTGAACCAATTCTTTATTGTGGGAATGAATATTCATGGAGAATTCTAAAAAGATATATAGCCCTTTCCATCTGCTATCAATTCTTAATTTTATTTTTGTTCCAAACCAGAGCAACAGAGAAGAGAGCTGCTTATTTAGGCCTTTTTGCAGGTGTGCACACACCAAACTCTGTTTGGCATTATGCCATCAGTCTATTTTGAGAGATTTCTATAAGGCAAGGATCTCTGAATCTTGCCAAAATCTTTATTTTAAAATACTGTGGAGTATATTCTTCTTTATGTTTTGAAGTGCCATGTATATGAAAAATCCTTTAGAAGAAACCTGTGCTGTCAAGAAATCCCTGTGTGTTATTAAACAGACATTGAAATTTTTATTATGAGTGATAATTCCTATCTTATTGTGTCTTCTAGGAATCTGATAACCGTATGTTCTACTCCAAAAAATGGTGCTTGTTTTCATGAATTTCAGTTTGTGCTTTGACACTATAACTATCACTGCATGTTTCCCTGCCCTGACTTTTCTATTCCCTTATTACCTCTTTCCTTTTTTTTTATTTTAAATCTCATTATATGATATGCTTCACTCTAAGGTACAGCAAATTTGGGGGGATGTCAAAATAACAATGAACTAGACTTAAATCAATTAGCATTATACTTTGACCAGCAACCAACTAGAGAAAAACATTATAACTCCCCAGCCAATTAGATGATATATTTGTAGTTTTGTTTCCTCTTGTACTAAATAGTCTGATCTAATCTATTTAATCTCTAAAATGTTTTTCTGCTCTGAAATATTTTGATCTAAGGTTGTTCCTTTCCTATATTTTCTTCATAATATATGTAGAAGTTTCTACCGAACTGGAGTCATTGAAAAAATAATCTGTATATATTATATCACTTATAATTATACTTTGTATCTGCTATTTTTCTTTATAACACAGATGCAAGTATTTTAAAACTTCAACATTATGGCCTTCAGAGAACAGTATGAAAACTCCTAAACCAGAAGTATATTTAGGCAGGATGCCTAGATGAACTTGGGAGATTAGGAAAGACTTCTGTAAAAGATGGTATGTGTAAAGAATATTGATGACTTAAAGAATAGTATAAAAGGACCCAGAGAGAGAGCAATAAGAGGAGTTCTTCCCTGACCACAGTGCCTTCATATTCTAAGAATAAGAGATAAAAAGTGGGGAGAAAACATGGGGCCATATGAGGACATGGTAAACCATGACTAGGAATGTGAACTTTATCTTTGGGGCATTAAAGAGGTACCCATTGATTCTACTCAAAGTGTGACTTGAATTGAAGAACACTTTAGAAAGATTCCTTTGGCTGCTCAGAGGGGCTGTCTTGCAAGAGTGCAAGAGGAAAAGAGAAATTCTTTAATTGGCAACTTCAATTATCTTGGGCTTCCCTAATAGCTCAGCTGGTAAAAAAAATCCACCTGCACCGTGGGAGACCTGGATTCAATCCGTGGGTTGGGAAGATCCCTGGAGAAGGGAAAGTCTACCCATTCCAGTATTTTGGCCTGGAGAATTCCATGATTGTATAGTCCATGGGGTCGCAAAGCGTCAGACACGACTGAGTGACTTAAACTATCAATTACCTAGTTCAGTTCAGTTCAGTTGCTCAGTCGTGTCCGACTCTTTGTGACCCCATGAATCGCAGCACGCCAGGCCTCCCTATCCATCACCAACTCCCGGAGTTCACTCAGACTCACGTACATTGAGTCAGTGATGCATTCCAGCCATCTCATCTTCTGTCGTCCCCTTCTCCTCCTGCCCCCAATCCCTCCCAGCATCAGAGTCTTTTCCAATCAGTCAACTCTTCTCATGAGGTGGCCAAAGTACTGGAGTTTCAGCTTTAGCATCATACGTTCCAAAGAAATCCCAGGGCTGATCTCCTTCAGAATGGACTGGTGGGATTTCCTTGCAGTCCAAGGGACTCTCAAGAGTCTTCTCCAACACCACAGTTCAAAAGCATCAATTCTTCGGTGCTCAGCCGTCAGAGTCCAACTCTCACATCCATACATGACCACAGGAAAAACCATAGCCTTGACTAGATGAACCTTTGTTGGCAAAGTAATGTCTCTGCTTTTGAATATGCTATCTAGGTTGGTCATAACTTTCCTTCCAAGGAGTAAGCGTCTTTTAATTTCATGGCTGCAGTCACCATCTGCAGTGATTTGGAGCCCCCAAAACAAAGTCTGACACTGTTTCCACTGTTTCCCCATCTATTTCCCATGAAGTGATGGGACCGGATGCCATGATCTTCGTTTTCTAAATGTTGAGCTTTAAGCTAACTTTTTCACTCTCCACTTTCACTTTCATCAAGAGGCTTCTTAGTTCCTCTTGACTTTCTGCCATAAGGGTGGTGTCATCTGCATATCTGAGGTTATTGATATTTCTCCTGGCAATCTTGATTCCAGCTTGTGTTTGGAGAAGGAAATGGCAACCGACTCCAGTACTCTTGCCTGGAAAATCCCATGGACTGAGAAGCTTGGTAGGCTACAGTCCATGTGGTTGCAAACAAGTCATTAATAAAATATCATTGCTAAAGATATCATGCTCTGTTTATCCTTCTTGGTTTTTTTATATTGTTCATTGAACTTTCACGGCAAGAATACTGGAGTGGCTTGCTAAAACTCAACATGAAAAAAACTAAGATCACAGCCTCCAGTCCCTTGTCTTTATGGCAAATAGAAGGGGGAAAAGTGGAAACAGTGATATGTTTTATTTTCTTGGTCTCCAAAATCACTGCAAATGGTGACTGCAACCATGAAATTAAAAGACACTTGCTGCTTGGCAGAAAAACTATGACAAACCTAGACAGCACATTAAAAAATAGAGGCATCACTTTGCCAACAAAGTTCCATCTAGTTAAAGCTATGGTTTTTCCAGTAGTCATGTACGGATGTGAGAGTTGGACCATAAAGAAGACTGAGCTCCCAAAGAACTGGTGCTTTTGAACTCTGATGTTGAAGAAGACTCTTCACAGTCCCTTGGACAGCAAGGAGATCAAACCAGTCCATCCTAAAGGAAATCAACCCTGAATATTCATTGGAAGGACTGATGCTGAAGCTGAAGCTCCAATACTTTGGACACCTGATGCAAAGAGCAACTCATTGGAAAAAACCCTGATGCTGGGAAATATTGAAGACAAAAGGAGAAGGGGGTGACAGGATGAGGTGGTTATAGAACATCACAAACTCAATGGACATGAGTTTGAGCAAACCCTGGGAGATAGTGAAGGAGGAATCTTGGGTGCTGCAGTCCATGTGGTTGCAAAGAGTCGGACATGAACTAGAGACTGAACAACAACAATAATTTATCCTTCCTGTAGTAATGACCTAGAAGCATCAAGCCTTGAACAACCTCTTGCTTTATTTGTCTTAATATTTCACAGAGCTCTTTGAATTGCAAGTAATATTCCATAATCAGTATGTCAACTGATTTGGTGGTAATGGTTTAAAGCATAAATAAATATCACATATGTAAGAAAATAAGCATTGTTTTCTACCTCAATTAGAAATTTTAAATGTTTCCCATAAAGCAGTTTTTAAAATTTGGTAATAATAAAGGAACATCATGAAATATAGAATACAGGATAGATTATTTTTAAATTTATTAAAATGGTGGGAGTGTTCATTTAATGACATTGTCATCTCAGTGTGGGTTCAAAGATTCTAAAAGTGTGGAAGATAAGAGAAGCATTTGCTGCCTTTGAAAAGCAAATGTTTGTATAATCTCAAAGTTTAGAACAAATATTACCTATGGAGCCAAAATGACATCTGCTAAATAAATCTGCAAAATGCTAGGAAAACTATGCCAAACACATTTCTTTACAAGAAAATTAAACACTGACTAGAATTTCAAGTAATGTTTTATTTAATAAAATCATAGTATCATAAATTATCATTTATGAACTCTGTCTTTTGTATTTTCCCACTTGGAATTTTACAGGAGATGTTTTAATAACCTGAATGCCTTCGTTGAATTGTTGTTGTATTAAAACAATTGTTTTGCATTAAAATAAAAAGCAGAGGTTTCATAGTAAATGCTATTGAATGACTTTGCTAAACAGAATATGTGGAATTTATTCATATTAAATTTAAATTATATAATTTATTCATATTAAGTTAAATCAGTAAGAACCTAGAAAAAAATTAAGATAAAAAAATCTTACCTTTGTCTTTTTATATTATTTTGTTCACACACAAAAAAAATAAATAACTTCCAGTATAGGGATATTCCTGATGAAAATGCTAAAATAAGGCCATAAACTTTCTGAAATACTGTTTTAATTTTAAGAAAAAACAAAATTAGTTGGATGTAGTTTTAGTTCCAGGAAGGGAAGCATTAGCAGAATATTTTAGCATTCTCTGTCTTGTCCACATAAGGAACAAAACAATTTGCGTCAACAGCAGCAGATTATTCAACCCATACAAGTCTATTGTCCCTAGAAACTGGTTAAGTTCCAGTTCTATAAATAATTATTAGGGTTCATGTGAGTACAGAGTTTTAGAAAATGGTCATCTGAGATTATCTTTGTAGTAAAGATTGTTTCTCACTGAAAAGATCCACTATAGGTGAAATACTCTCTGTTCTGCTTGTGAAACTTGACCATGTACTCCCACAAAAAATGAAAATAGAAGAGAATGTTAATTTTGTCCTTGCCATATTATATGCCTTTGGAATCTAGTCAAAATAATAAGAACGCCCTCATCCTATGTGATTGAATAGAATGAGCTGCTATGCATTTGTAAGACTGCAGCTTCCATTCAATGATGTTTTTAAAATAATATGTGAGGAAATATTAATGATCCTATCATATAATCAATAAAGCTTCCCCTGTGGCCCAGTGGGTAAAGAGCCTGCAATGTAGGAGATGTAGGAGACATGAGTTCAATCCCTGGCTGGGGAAGATCCCCAGAGAAGGAAATGGCAACCCACTCCAGTATTCTTGCCTGAAGAATCCCATAGACAGAGGAGTCTGGCAGGCTACAGTTGGAAGGGTTGCAAAGAGACTCTTTTATACATATAATGTCTTTTATATATATAAAATATAGATTATTTTATATATATAAAAATGTAAGCAAAACTCAAACATACAGTTTTACTTGTATATGCATATGAATATATACGTGTAATTTCAGATATTTTTAGTTTTAACGTTAACCCTAAGCTTATAATTTATGTGGTTTTGTACCAATCAGATAGTGAACTTCCCAAAGAGAGAGTTGGTGTCATATTTACTTTTATTTATGTTCACTGGACTTCATCTTTCACATAATAGGTGCTCAATAGTTAATTTGTGTAAAATTGCATGTTTACAAAATAGGAATATTTATTTTGAAAATGTCTGGGGGCACAGTTTTCCTCACATCTCGTAGACGTTGGATAATAGCTGAAACAAATTGCTACTCACTCAAATAAGATTAGAGACATCTTCTATGATTTCTTTTTTTTTTTTTTTTCTAAATTTTATTTTATTTTTAAACTTTACATAACTGTATTAGATTTGCCAAATATCAAAATTAATCCGCCACAGGTATACATGTGTTCCCCATCCTGAACGCTCCTCCCTCCTCCCTCCCCATTCCATCCCTCTGGGTCGTCCCAGTGCACCAGCCCCAAGCATCCAGTATCGTGCATCGAACCTGGACTGGCAACTCGTTTCATACATGATATTTTACATGTTTCAATGCCATTCTCCCAAATCTTCCCACCCTCTCCCTCTCCCACAGAGTCCATAAGACTGTTCTATACATCAGTGTCTCTTTTGCTGTCTCGTACACAGGGTTATTGTTACCATCTTTCTAAATTCCATATATATGCGTTAGTATACTGTATTGGTGTTTTTCTTTCTGGCTTACTTCACTCTGTATAATAGGCTCCAGTTTCATCCACCTCATTAGAACTGATTCAAATGTATTCTTTTTAATGGCTGAATAATACTCCATTGTGTATATGTACCACAGCTTTCTTATCCATTCATCTGCTGATGGACATCTAGGTTGCTTCCATGTCCTGGCTATTATAAACAGTGCTGCGATGAACATTGGGGTACATGTGTCTCTTTCCCTTCTGGTTTCCTCAGTGTGTATGCCCAGCAGTGGGATTGCTGGATCATAAGGCAGGTCTATTTCCAGTTTTTTAAGGAATCTCCACACTGTTCTCCATAGTGGCTGTACTAGTTTGCATTCCCACCAACAGTGTAAGAGGGTTCCCTTTTCTCCACACCCTCTCCAGCATTTATTACTTGTAGACTTTTGGATCGCAGCCATTCTGACTGGTGTGAAATGGTACCTCATAGTGGTTTTGATTTGCATTTCTCTGATAATGAGTGATGTTGAGCATCTTTTCATGTGTTTGTTAGCCATCTGGATGTCTTCTTTGGAGAAATGTCTATTTAGTTCTTTGGCCCATTTTTTGATTGGGTCATTTATTTTTCTGGAGTTGAGCTGTAGGAGTTGCTTGTATATTCTCGAGATTAGTTGTTTGTCAGTTGCTTCATTTTCTATTATCTTCTCCCATTCTGAAGGCTGTCTTTTCACCTTGCTAATAGTTTCCTTTGATGTGCAGAAGCTTTTAAGGTTAATTAGGTCCCATTTGTTTATTTTTGCTTTTATTTCCAATATTCTGGGCGGTGGGTCATAGAGGATCCTGCTGTGATGTATGTCAGAGAGTGTTTTGCCTATGTTCTCCTCTAGGAGTTTTATAGTTTCTGGTCTTACGTTTAGATCTTTAATCCATTTTGAGTTTATTTTTGTGTATGGTGTTAGAAAGTGTTCTAGTTTCATTCTTTTACAAGTGGTTGACCAGAGTTCCCAGCACCACTTGTTAAAGAGATTGTCTTTAATCCATTGTATATTCTTGCCTCCTTTGTCAAAGATAAGGTGTCCATATGTGCGTGGATTTATCTCTGGGCTTTCTATTTTGTTCCATTGATCTATATTTCTGTCTTTGTGCCAGTACTATACTGTCTTGATAACTGTGGCTTTGTAGTAGAGCCTGAAGTCAGGTAGGTTGATTCCTCCAGTTCCATTCTTCTTTCTCAAGATCGCTTTGGCTATTCGAGGTTTTTTGTTTTTCCATACAAATTGTGAAATTATTTGTTCTAGCTCTGTGAAGAATGCTGTTGGTAGCTTGATAGGGATTGCATTGAATCTATAGATTGCTTTGGGTAGTATACTCATTTTCACTACATTGATTCTTCCAATCCATGAACATGGTATATTTCTCCATCTGTTAGTGTCCTCTTTGATTTCTTTCACCAGTGTTTTATAGTTTTCTATATATAGGTCTTTAGATTCTTTAGGTAGATATATCCCTAAGTATTTTATTCTTTCCATTGCAATGGTGAATGGAATTGTTTCCTTAATTTCTCTTTCTGTTTTCTCATTATTAGTGTATAGGAATGCAAGGGATTTCTGTGTGTTGATTTTATATCCTGCAACTTTACTATAGTCATTGATTAGTTCTAGTAATTTTCTGGTGGAGTCTTTAGGGTTTTCTATGTAGAGGATCACGTCATCTGCAAACAGTGAGAGCTTTACTTCTTCTTTTCCAATTTGGATTCCTTTTATTTCTTTTTCTGTTCTGATTGCTGTGGCCAAAACTTCCAAAACTATGTTGAATAGTAATGGTGAAAGTGGGCACCCTTGTCTTGTTCCTGACTTTAGAGGAAATACTTTCAGTTTTTCACCATTGAGGATAATGTTTGCTGTGGGTTTGTCATATATAGCTTTGATTATGTTGAGGTATGTTCCTTCTATTCCTGCTTTCTGGAGAGTTTTTATCATAAATGGATGTTGAATTTTGTCAAAGGCTTTCTCTGCATCTATTGAGATAATCATATGGTTTTTATTTTTCAATTTGTTAATGTGGTGTATTACATTGATTGATTTGCGGATATTGAAGAATCCTTGCATCCCTGGGATAAAGCCCACTTGGTCATGGTGTATGATCTTTTTAATGTGTTGTTGGATTCTGATTGCTAGAATTTTGTTAAGGATTTTTGCATCTATGTTCATCAGTGATATTGGCCTGTAGTTTTCTTTTTTTGTGGGATCTTTGTCAGGTTTTGGTATTAGGGTGATGGTGGCCTCATAGAATGAGTTTGGAAGTTTACCATCCTCTGCAATTTTCTGGAAGAGTTTGAGCAGGATAGGTGTTAGCTCTTCTCTAAATTTTTGGTAGAATTCAGCTGTGAAGCCGTCTGGACCTGGGCTTTTGTTTGCTCGAAGATTTTTGATTACAGTTTCAATTTCCGTGCTTGTGATGGGTCTGTTAAGATTTTCTATTTCTTCCTGATCGAGTTTTGGAAAGTTGTACTTTTCTAAGAATTTGTCCATTTCTTCCTCGTTGTCCATTTTATTGGCATATAATTGTTGATAGTACTCTCAGATGATCCTTTGTATTTCTGTGTTGTCTGTTGTGATCTCTCCATTTTCATTTCTAATTTTATTGATTTGATTTTTCTCCCTTTGTTTCTTGATGAGTCTGGCTAATGGTTTGTCAATTTTATTTATCCTTTCAAAGAACCAGCTTTTGGTTTTGTTGATTTTTGCTATGGTCTCTTTTGTTTCTTTTGCATTTATTTCTGCTCTAATTTTTAAGATTTCTTTCCTTCTACTAACCCTGGGGTTCTTCATTTCTTTCTTTTCTAGTTGCTTTAGGTGTAGAGTTAGGTTATTTATTTGACTTTTTTCTTGTTTCTTGAGGTGTGCCTGTATTGCTATGAACTTTCCCCTTAGGACTGCTTTTACCGTGTCCCACAGGTTTTGGGTTGTTGTGTTTTCATTTTCATTCGTTTCTATGCAAATTTTGATTTCTTTTTTGATTTCTTCTGTGATTTGTTGGTTATTCAGCAGCGTGTTGTTCAGCCTCCATATGTTGGATTTTTTAATAGTTTTTCTCCTGTAATTGAGATCTAATCTTACTGCATTGTGGTCAGAAAAGATGCTTGGAATGATTTCTATTTTTTTGAATTTACCAAGGCTAGCTTTATGGCCCAGGATGTGATCTATCCTGGAGAAGGTTCCATGTGCGCTTGAGAAGAAGGTGAAATTCATTGTTTTGGGATGAAATGTCCTATAGATATCAATTAGGTCTAACTGGTCTATTGTATCGTTTAAAGTTTGTGTTTCCTTGTTAATTTTCTGTTTAGTTGATCTATCCATAGCTGTGAGTGGGGTATTAAAGTCTCCCACTATTATTGTGTTATTGTTAATTTCTTCTTTCATACTTGTTAGCATTTGTCTTACATACTGCGGTGCTCCCGTGTTGGGTGCATATATATTTATAATTGTTATATCTTCTTCTTGGATTGATCCTTTGATCATTATGTAGTGACCATCTTTGTCTCTTTTCACAGTCTTTGTTTTAAAGTCTATTTTATCTGATATGAGTATTGCTACTCCTGCTTTCTTTTGGTCCCTATTCGCATGGAAAATCTTTTTCCAGCCCTTCACTTTCAGTCTGTATGTGTCCCCTGTTTTGAGGTGGGTCTCTTGTAGACAACATATACAGGGGTCTTGTTTTTGTATCCATTCAGCCAGTCTTTGTCTTTTGGTTGGGGCATTCAACCCATTTACGTTTAAGGTGATTACTGATAAGTATGACCCCGTTGCCATTTACTTTATTGTTTTGGGTTCGAATTTATACACCATTTTTGTGTTTCCTGTCTAGAGAATATCCTTTAGTATTTGTTGGAGAGCTGGTTTGGTGGTGCAGAATTCTCTCAGCTTTTGCTTGTCTGAAAAGCTTTTGATTTCTCCTCCATACTTGAATGAGATCCTTGCTGGGTACAATAATCTGGGCTGTAGGTTATTTTCTTTCATCATTTTAAGTATGTCTTGCCATTCCCTCCTGGCTTGAAGAGTTTCTATTGAAAGATCAGCTGTTATCCTTATGGGAATTCCCTTGTGTGTTATTTGTTGTTTTTCCCTTGCTGCTTTTAATATTTGTTCTTTGTGTTTGATCTTTGTTAATTTGATTACTATGCGTCTTGGGGTGTTTCGCCTTGGGTTTATCCTGTTTGGGACTCTCTGGGTTTCTTGGACTTGGGTGATTATTTCCTTCCCCATTTTAGGGAAGTTTTCAACTATTATCTCCTCAAGTATTTTCTCATGGTCTTTCTTTTTGTCTTCTTCTTCTGGGACCCCTATGATTCGAATGTTGTAGGGTTTAATATTGTCCTGGAGGTCTCTGAGATTGTCCTCATTTCTTTTAATTCGTTTTTCTTTTATCCTCTCTGATTCATTTATTTCTACCATTCTATCTTCTAATTCACTAATCCTATCTTCTGCCTCTGTTATTCTACTATTTGTTGCCTCCAGAGTGTTTTTAATTTCACTTATTGCATTATTCATTATATATTGACTCTTTTTTATTTCTTCTAAGTCCTTGTTAAACCTTTCTTGCATCTTCTCAATCCTTGCCTCCGGCTATTTATCTGTGATTCCATTTTAATTTCAAGATTTTGGATCAATTTCACTATCATTATTCAGAATTCTTTATCAGGTAGATTCCCTATCTCTTCCTCTTTTGTTTGGTTTGGTGGGCATTTATCCTGTTCCTTTATCTGCTGGCTATTCCTCTGTCTCTTCATCTTGTTTAAATTGCTGAGTTTGGGGTGTCCTTTCTGTATTCTGGCAGTTTGTGGAGTTCTCTTTATTGTGGCGTTTCCTCGCTGTGTGTGGGTTTGTACAGGTGGCTTGTCAAGGTTTCCTGGTTAGGGAAGCTTGTGTCGATGTTCTGGTGGATGGAGCTCTATTTCTTCTCTCTGGAGTGTAATGAAATGTCCAGTAATGAGTTATGAGATGTCTATGGTTTTGGGGTGACTTTGGGCAGCCTGTATCTTGAAGCTCAGGGCTGTGTTCCTTTGTTGCTGGAGAATTTGCTTGGTATGTCTTGCCCTGGAACTTGTTGGCCCTTGTGTGGTGCTTGGTTTCAGTGTCGGTATGGAGGCGTTTGATGAGCTCCTGTCAATTAATGTTCCTTGGAGTCAGGAGTTCCCTGGAGTCAGGGTTTGGACTTAAGCCTCCTACTTCCAGTTATCGGTCTTAATTTTACAGTAGTTTCAAAACTTCTCCTTCTGTACAGCACCACTGATAAAACATCTACGTTAAAGATGAAAAGTTTCTCTACTGTGAGGGTCACTCAGAGAGGTTCACAGTGTTACATGGAGAAGAGAAGAGGGAGGAGGGAGTTAGAGGTGACCCAAATGAGATGAGGTGGAATCAATAGTGGAGAGAGTGGGCTAGCCAGTAGTCACTTCCTTGTGTGCACTCCACAACTGGACCGCTCAGAGATGTTCATGGAGTTATACAGGGAAGAGAAGAAGGAGGCAGGAGACAGAGGTGGCCAGAAGGATAAAAGGGGGAAATGAAAAGGAGGGAGACAGATCCAGCCAGTAATCAGTTCCCTAAGTGTTCTCCACCGTCTGGAACACACAGAAATTCACAGAGTTGGGTAGAGTAGAGAGGGGTTAGGGAGGAGATACAGGTGACCTGGTGGAGAAAATGGAGAGTCCAAAGGGAGAGAGAGCAGTCAAGCCAGTAATCTTGTACACTAGTGAAAAATGGGTCCTGAAGATTGGGTTCTTAAAGGTACAAAATTGGTAACAAATACATAAAAACAAAAATTAGAAATCTAGAGTAGAGTTTGGAATTTCAAAAATGCGATGTTAATGAAAAGAAGAAGGAAAAGAAAGAGAGAAAAAACGAATAAAGAAAAACAAACAAGGTCGTGAAAGTAATAAAGAAACTACAGGTACAAAATTGATAACTAATACCAAAAAGCAAAAATTAAAAATCTAGAGTAGAGTTTGGAATTTCAAAAATACAACGTTAAAAAAAAATAAAAGAAGAAGAAGAAGAAAAATAAAGAGAGAAAACAAACAAACCAACAAAAACAATGTCGCAAAAATTATAAAGAAAATACAGGTACAAAATTGATATCAAATACCAAAAAGCATAAATTAAAAATCTTGAGTAGAGTTTGGAATTGCAGATATACGATGTTATATAAAAGAAGAAAAGAAAGAAACAGAGGAAAAAAAAAAGTCACAGAAATTATGAAAAAAACTATAGGTACAAAATTGATAACATATATCAAAAGGCTAAAATTAAAAATCTAGAGTAGAATTTGGAATTTCAAAAATACAATGTTAAAGAAAAGAAGCAAAAGAAAAAAGAAAAAAAAAAAAAAAAAAACCTAGGTCAAAAAATTATAAAATATATATATGAAGTTTGCTGAAGAAGAAAAAAAAAAAATAGGGTCTTTTTTTTTTTTTTTTTTGCAAAGTAATAGTTATAAAAGTGAAAATTAAAGGACAATAGAGGACTTAAAAAAAAATTTTTTTTTTTAATTAAAAAAAAAAAGGAAAGAAAGATTGATCGTAAAAATAGTAAAAATATATCTAGGTCTTTCTCTGGTTTTGGTGTGAGTATTGTGGGTTCAGTTCATTTTTGGCGGTTCCTTAGTCCGACTTATATTTCTCAAGATCTATAGGCCCCTTCCTATGTAATCCGTAGTAACCACAGGGTTTTAATCTATGGCCTGTAGCTTCCAAGGCGTTTCCCTCTGTTATAGCTTCTTCTGTTTGCTGGTCTCTTCAGTGTCTGGTTCCCGCCCTGACACAAAGGGGACGGTGGAGGACACTATTTTTTTTATTTTATTTAGGCTCACTTGTTCAGCCGCGCTGTGGGGAGGGAGGGAGGGATGCTGCAAACAGGTAACCCTGGCGTGTGCTCGCAGTGCCTCAGCCACACTGGGTCTGCCCCCGCTCACGGCGCGTGTAGCCTCCCTGCCCACACTGCTTGGGCTCTAGGTTGTTCCGCCGGGAACAATCAGAGGCCGGCCCTGGGCTGAGCTCCCAGGTCCAAGCCGCTCAGGTTCAGGCACTCGGGTAGTCCTCAGAGGCGCAGACTCGGTTAGGCCTGCATTTTGTGTTCTTCCCAGATCCGAGCAGCTCAGGTGATGAGGTGTTTGGCGGGCGCCAATGCTGCGACTTATCGCCTCCCCGCCACTCGGTTATCTGGGTGTAAAACCGGCGCACCTTCTCAGGCAGATGTTGACCGTCCAGACCCCCAAGAAGTTTTAGTTAGCAAAGAAGCTTGCTTACAGTTTTATAGATAGTGTCTCTCTGGGGCTGCGATTGCCCCCTTCCGGCTCTGGCTGCCTGTCACCGGAGGGGGAAGGTCTGCAGCCGGCTATCTCTGTTCAGTCCTTTGTTCTGTGCGCGGGCCTGGCGGTGTCTTAGGTTAGGGCTGGCTTTTCGCGTGGTAGATATCCCACAGTCTGGTTTGCTAGCCCAAATTATTTCGCTCAGATAGCGCTCAGGACATTCGGCCGATTCTTACTCTAAGGGACACAGCCCGCGCCGCACTTCCCTGCCCAGCCCCCGCTTGCTAATGCCATGTGCAGGCGTCTGCGCTGCTTCTCTGCTGGGGGAGTTACCGTAGGGCTCACAATCCGCGATTTTTAATTGTTTATTTTTTTTCCCCTCCCTTTTATGTTGCCCTCTGTGCTTCCAAAGCTCGGCACAGATTCGGCAGTGAGAGGGTTTCCTGGTGTTTGGAAACTTCTCTCTTTTTAAGACTCCCTTCCCGGGACGGAACTCCGTCCCTCCCTCTTTTGTCTCTTTTTTGGTCTTTTATATTTTTTCCTACCTCCTTTCGAAGAGTTGGGCTGCTTTTCTGGGTGCCTGATGTCCTCTGCCGGCATTCAGAAGTTGTTTTATGGAATTTACTCGACGTTTAAATGCTCTTTTGATGAATTTGTGGGGGAGAAAGTGTTCTCCCCGTCCTACTCCTCCGCCATCTTGGCTCCTCCTCTATGATTTCTTTCCATCTCCTTTGTCACATTCATCTTTCCTTGGCTGAGACATGCTTACTGAATCATGCACTGAATCCTTGACATTCTTTTCACAATTAGGAAAACAGTTTTCAACACAGTACACAGCTCTTGTACATGTTTTGCTTAATAATCACTATCTTGTTGTATCATGTTTGTATGTTTCCTTTCCAAAAATAAGGATTTTTTTGCAGTGTTTTGCTTTCACCCCCCACGAAGTAGTTACTCTATTGTTGGATAAATATTAACTACTCCTCAACTTACTGAGTAGGTACATATGTGAATGGAACCTTGAAGATAAGAATAAGCTATTTAAAACTTACAAAAGTAGGATGCATTTGTGAGTTTCTGCTTCTCTTTAATGATAATATGTTTTTGTTTATAAATATTGTAGAGATGTTTTATGATGAAGATTCTCAGTAAGGAGTTACAGAGAGAATTCCAGGCAATGTCTTTCTTGTCACTGTAATTTCCAGGCAGTAAAGTGTGTTGTCCAGGCAAATTCAGAGAGGGACAAAGGACTTTCAGGGGTATCCTGGCTTGGTATCCAACCTATATTTACAAGTTTGGTAGGGCACTCAACTGAATCCCATAGCACTGAATAGAAAAGTTTTGTAAAATTTGTTGCAATAGGACTTGAGTTTTTATTTGGAAAATTATTCATTATTAATATTAAATGGAAAATATACCCTTAATCATTTTAATTAAGAAATACCACAACTTGAAGTTTGTTTTCATCGTGTTGTCAAAATTTAAAACCTAATTTTCTGTAATAATTCATAATTACTTCATCTTTTCACTCCATCTGGAGGGTAATCAATATATAAGCTTATGAACCAGCTGCTGCCCCAGTCATGGGGCAGCTGCCAAGAGTGACCTGGGCTCTTGTCCAACAACAGAATCCCCAGAAAACCCTCTAGCTACAAGGAAATTGGTACAAGCACAAGTGCTGTTTCCTTTTTTACCCAGAATTTTCATTTATTGGGACTATGGATCTTTGGGACTCTTGTCTCCCTTTTCACACCTGTGACTTTATAACCAAACAACTACTTATTAAGTTCCTATTTTATATGACAATAATACATGCAATTACTTAGGGAATATAAATATGATGCTTTGTGAAAGACTTTTTCTTACCTTTCAAAGGCATACCTAAGAATATCAAAACTTTAATATGAATACAAAATAGAAAGGAATTAAAACTGCACGACAATGGAAAGTTTAGTTTTAAATGCCATGTGGAATTATAAGGGTCCTAAATTAAATCTTGAGATAATAAGTAAAATAAACAGTAAGATAAATTAACTGAATAAAGATTATATTTTACCTACTTTTATAAGTAACATTGCACAAAGTAAACTATAGATTCTATTGACATGCCCTCTATTGCCATGCCCTCCTCCAGGGATCCTTTCCCACCCAGGGATTGAACCTGCATCTCTTGAGACGCATGTATTGGCAGGCAGATTCTTTACCATTAGCATCACCTGGGAAGCCTGTAGACTATATTGTATGGGTTACAAAAATGACAAGCAGCGACTTGATATTTTTCAGTTAAAAAGTAAAAATCTAACAATTGTTGTGCTTACACCATCGAGCACTTTACATGCCTCATTTCAGCTACTCATTTTTAATATCCATGTAAACAGGTTTTTAGCATTTCCCTTTTATAAAGCAAGAGATTAATTTACATCAAATTAGGTAACTCACTAGTTTTACAGCCTGCTCAGCTCATGTTTTTTCAACTAAATCCACTAAGTTCCTTTTTAGGTTTTTTTTTTTTCCTTTAATAACACTGGCATCATTACTCTTTTTAATCCCTTAATGCCATGTTTTCAGTGCCAACGTTCCAAATAGAATTGGTTGGAATAAAACAAAACCCACACAGCTATTGCTATCTTTTAGGAATACTTTGGAAAAGACAAGTTGTAAAAACTAATCACTTCTACAGGTAGGCATTTGAGCAGTGGATATTCTTTTTCCCATTTGAGTAGTGGGAAAAAGAGTTTATTTTAATCAGTTGTTTGTTTTTTAAAGTATTTCCAGGATTTTGACTTATTGTTTATATTCTGGCTCCAAGTCTGTTGCTCCTATTTCTCTGCTTCCCAGTGATAGAACAGTACTGAAGAATACGTCAGAATAGGGTTACCTCCTTCCAAAACTGCTTTTCCTTAAGAACATGATGAAATGTATTTCATTTTATCTGTTATTTTCAATTCCAGTTCCAGTGGATACTTCATCAAAACCAGGCATTTCAAGGGAAAATTTATTTTAATTTCCAAAATCTGCCATATGTTCTATGTGCTAGAATTCTACAATCAGAATAATTTAGCATGGTTTTCTTTATTCTTGATCCTTAAAGATCCTTACTTGTAAAACAGATATATAGTATTATTAAATATATTAGTTGAAACTCTTTTTGATCAAATTATATTCAGTACTGTTGAGTAAAAGTCTAAAATTCACCCATGGACTATTCCTTAATTTGCTAGTTATAATAATTTAGATTTTTAAAAATGTAGACTCCTTTTAAAATTAATATTTATTAAGATTATATTTGGTTGCATGACTCATCACAATCTCTAGTGTTTAGTTTATTCAAACATAATACTATATTTGGTCCTTATTTGACTAATTAAAACACATTCTTCCTAATTTTATGATAATACCATATTCATTTATCTTTCTACCCCTCTCATTCTTTCTTCTCCAAAATTTCCTCTGGATTTGTGTACATCCCCTCATGCATTGGTCTTTAGATTTACTGTCCAATCCACCATGAAAAAAATCATTGCCTTGGCAAATGCTTCAAATTTCTCTCTAGCCCCATTGTTACCTCCAAGTTAACCTTGCATTTCTAAATGTTTGCTGTGTTTCTAAACTGGATGTTATTCTGAAAGCTTAGATTCAGAATGCTCTGAATTCAAACTCAGCCTTTTCTCAGTATCTCCCTGAGTACCATGTACTCCCTGAGTACATTGACATTTTCATGTCAATAACTTATTTTCATGAATAACACTATTATAATAGGTTGAACAAGGTGTCAGTAGGATATGTTGAAATCCTAACCCTCAATAACAGAGAATATGACTTTATTTGGAAATAGTTATTGCAGACATAGACATTTGGGGCAAAGTCATATTGGAGGAAGTTGGGCCACCATTAATCTAATGACTAGTGTCCTTAAAAGATGAGAGGAACATCGGGAATCCTACGTGAACAAAGTACACAGGGAAACAGCCCTGTGACAACTGGGACAGAGATTTGAGTGATGTGTCTATAAGCCAAGAATGCCAAGATAGTCAACAAATATCAGAAAGTAGGCAAGGCAAGAAAAGATTTTCTCCTACATGTTTCAGAGGAAATATGGTCCTGCCAACCCCTGAATTTGGGACTTTTAGTCTCCAGAGTTGTGACAGAACAAATTGCTCTTATTTAACCACCCAGTGTGTGCACTTTGTTATGACTGTAGGAAACTTACACAACTATATCCATAATTGAAATCACAAGGATGTATTTTACTTGACATTCATCCTGACCCATCACACCCCCCCCAAAAAAAAAAATCCCAGTCCTTTCAACTCTCTTTTGACAATAATATCTACAGCCTTTTCCTTAGATATCCTTTACCTGTCTTAGTCGCAGGCTTTTATCATGTCTTAAAAGACTATGGTATATTGATTGTACTAGTAGTCCTGATTTTTAACTAGTCTCTGGCTCTGTACCCTGTTAAGTAACTTTATACCTTCTATCATGATTTTGGGCTCCACCATGAGGCATGTTTAAGGTCAATGAAGTGCTGGGAACTGTAATTCAAGCAGTCTTAAACAGGCTTGAATCTGAGGACTTTGATTTTCTACCTCTGCCTCTTTCCCCCACCGTGAGAATATGCCCAGTTAGCCTACTACAGTAGGGATCCCCAAACTCTGGGCTCTAATGCTCAATGATGTGAGGTGAAGCTAATGAAATAATAATAGAAACAAAGTACACAATAACTGTAATGTACTTGAATCACCCCAAAACCGTCTCCCTCACAGTCTGTGGGAAAAACTGTCTTCCACAAAACCAGTCCCTGTTGCCAAAAGGGTTGGGGATTGCTGTACTAACTGACATATGCCTTACTCACACCCCCAAACCCTATTAGACCAATGCAGTACACATGAATGACACCAGAAAAACTACCCAGCTGAATCAACCTAAATTTGTCCCTTACATTTTCCTGGGCTAAGTAAATGCTTATAGCTTTAAGGCACAAAGTTTTATGGTTTGTTTACACACACACATACACACAGCACTATTAAAATGTCAACAGATAGCTTCCCTGGTAGCTCAGCTGGTAAAGAATCGGCCTGCAATGCAGGAGACCCTGGTTCAATCCCCTGGAGAAGGGATAGGCCACCCACTCCAGTGTTCGTAGGCTAACCTCTCATACAGTAATGAATTCTCCTACAATGCAGGAGAGCTGGTTTCCATCCCTGGGTTGTGAAGATCCCCTGGAGGAGGGCATGGAAACCCACTCCAGTATTCCTATACAGAGAATCCCCATGGACAGATGTGCCTAGCAGGCTACAGTCCTTGCAGTCACAAAGAGTCAGACACAACTGAGAAACTAAGCACAGATAGCTAATACCAGTATCTACCCATCACTCTTAAGGGAACCGTAACCTAGACTTTTCTTTACCTTCTAACTTTATTATTTATTGCATAATTCATTTGCCATATCTTCTAACAACCTTGGTGGTTACTAGGAGTCTGAATTATGAGCATGTGTATGATTCAGGTCAGTCGCTCAGTCGTGTCTGACTCTGTGCGACCCCATGAATCTCAGCACGCCAGGCCTCTCTGTCCATCACCAACTCCCGGAGTTCACCCAGACTCACGTCCATCGAGGCAGTGATGCCATCCAGCCATCTCATCCTCTGTTGTCCCCTTCTCCTCCTGACCCCAATCCCTCCCAGCATCAGAGTCTTTTCCAATGAGTCAACTCTTCGCATGAGGTGACCAAAGTACTGGAGTTTCAGCTTTAGCATCATTCCTTCCAAAGAAATCCCAGGGCCAATCTCCTTCAGAATGGACTGGTTGGATCTCCTTGCAGTCCAACGGACTCTCAAGAGTCTTCTCCAACACCACAGTTCCAAAGCATCAATTCTTCGGCGCTCAGCCTTCTTCACAGTCCAACTCTCACATCCATACATGACCACAGGAAAACATTGTAATAATAAAATCAAGTGAAATGGGATTTTCCTAGTAGGTGCATCAAGAACACATTATCATATGAAATCCCAGAGAAAAAACTCAAGCACAAGAAAAATTTATTGTACATGAATTATGGATTAGAAAAATGTAAACTTGTATTGTTGTAGAGATCTCTTCTTAAACATAGTGATGCATTTAGGACAATGACTTATCAACAAAATTATTACCTCATAAATAAACCAAGAATATTATGAAAATGTATCCTTTTCTGGGAATCAAATTATAAAACCTAACATCAAGCAGTAGTGCCAGGAAATACATTTATATTCCTTACTGTGCAAACAACTTTGTATTTATAAGACTAGACAAACTAAATTATTTATGAAAGTGTCAATTTTTGTATGCAGAAATACCAATTTGGATTACAAATTCATGAGTATATGATATCTCATTGCAGAGTAAGCATGCACTCTAAGGATTAAGAATTCTCAAAGTATATTTTACATTTATATATATTTTCATAGACAAACCATTAAAATTATATGCTATTGTTATTTTTGCCTTGTCAATTTGATAAATTATACATACAATAAACATTTAAAGGAAAAATTCCATTTTATTACTATACATTAAATTAATGAAAGCTATTTATATAGTTAAGCTTAAAATCAAATGTATTATATATAATTTTCAATTAAATTTTAAATCTTTAGTATTGGTACATAAGATCTTTATTACATTTAATTCCATTTTTGTTCTTAGAAATGTATTCTTTCTATTTGAAACACGTAGTTATCAGTTTTATTTTCATTTCATGTTAATAAGGTGTATTTTTGAAATATGTTAACCTTAGAGACTATATTACAATTTTTCATATTTTGGTAAAGCAAAAGATAATAAGACACATATTTCATTTTTCTAGTTGAGTTAGATTATCAGTTACTCTGGCTTTATACAATTATACATTTATTAATTCATTATTTAAACAAATATTTATTCAACATATACATTATTTTATATGTATTTTATTTATATATGAAGACATATTTTATTATATATGATATATATATATGCAATTACAACAAAATGATTCACTCAACTTAAAATAACTAATTTTAAGTATATAACTAGAGTTATTTGCAATTACATTTTCTATATTTAGTTTACAATGTCAACTTAACTACATGAAACTCTGTTCAGATACACCCTAATAACGTTAGAAAAAAGTACCAAAAACTGTTTATTTTGTTTTGTTGATCTTTGTTGATGTACACACAGTGTATGTTCTCTGAAAAAGCCTATAGAAGATGAAAGAGAAAGAAAAAACAATAGATAAGGCACACTTATCATAATAGAGTTTTTATTCAATTATATTATTTTAACTTAGTCTTTAATTGATACAGCACATTTTTGTTTAGTTATCAAAACAACAAGAAGCCCTGATATGCATAAAATATATGTTATGAAATCCACTAAAAATTTTTGTTCTATGTATACACTATGCAAAACTTATAATGGTATACTCCACAGATGAATATTTCTGTGTGAAAACCTGGAAGTCTGTTACTCTATTTTTATTTTATATACATATATATATATATATATGCAATACAGTGAGAGTTCTGTTAAAAACATAGATATTTTAGCACCTTCAACATATATCAATTATTACTGCAGATAGTGACTGCAGCCATGAAATTAAAAGACGCTTGCTCTTTGGAAGAAAATCTATGACCAACCTAGACAGCATATTAAAAAGCACAGACATTACTTTGCCAAAGGTCCATCTAGTCAAAGCTATGGTCTTTCCAGTAGTCATGTATGGATGTGAGAGTTGGACTATAAAGAAATCTGAGTGCCAAAGAATTGATGCTTTTGAACTGTGGTGTTGGAGAAAACTCTTGAGAGTCCCTTGGACTTTCAGGAGATCCAGTCAGTCAGTTCTAAAGGAAATCAGTCCTGAATATTCATTGAAAGAACTGATGCTGAAGCTGAAGCTCCATCTCTTTCAGAATTTTCCACAGTTTATTGTGATCCACACAGTCAAAGGCTTTGGCCTAGTCAATAAAGCAGAAATAGATGTTTTTTTTCTGGAACTCTCTTGCTTTTTCCATGATCCAGTGGATGTTGGCAATTTGGTCTCTGGTTCCTCTGCCTTTTCTAAAACCAGCTTGAACATCAGGAAGTTCACGGTTCATGTATTGCTGAAGCCTGGCTTGGAGAATTTTGAGCATTACTTTACTAGCATGTGAGATGAGTGCAATTGTGTGGTAGTTTGAGCATTCTTTGGCATTGCCTTTCTTTGGGATTGGAATGAAAACTGACCTTTTCCAGTCCTGTGGCCACTGCTGAGTTTTCCAAATGTGCTGGCATATTGAGTGCAGCACTTTCACAGCATCATCTTTCAGGGTTTGAAATAGCTCATCTGGGATTCCATCACCTCCACTAGCTTTGTTCGTAGTGATGCTTTCTAAGGCCCACTTGACTTCACATTCCAGGATGTCTGGCTCTAGATGAGTGATCACACCATCGTGATTATCTGGGTCGTGAAGATCTTTTTTGTACAGTTCCTCTGTGTATTCTTGCCACCTCTTCTTAATATCTTCTGCTTCTGTTAGGTCCATACCATTTCTGTCCTTTATCGAGCTCATCTTTGCATGAAATATTCTCTTGGTATCTCTAATTTTCTTCAAGAGATCTCTAGTCTTTCCCATTCTGTTGTTTTCCTCTATTTCTTTGCATTGATCGCTGAAGAAGGCTTTCTTATCTCTTCTTGCTATTCTTTGGAACTCTGCATTCAGATGCTTATATCTTTCCTTTTCTCTTTTGCTTTTCGCTTCTCTTCTTTTCACAGATATTTGTAAGGCCTCCCCAGACAGCCATTTTGCTTTTTTGCATTTCTTTTCCATGGGGATAGTCTTGATCCCTGTCTCCTGTACAATGTCACGAACCTCGTTCCATAGTTCATCAGGCACTCTATCAGATCTAGTCCCTTAAATCTATTTCTCACTTCCACTGTATAATCATAAGGCATTTGATTTAGTTCATACCTGAATGGTCTAGTGGTTTTCCCTACTTTCTTCAATTTAAGTCTGAATTTGGTAATAAAATATTAACAGATTCCAAATACTGCAGAGCACAATATTGAGAAATGTGTGAGTTATTTGTAATGAATATATCACAATTCTACATAAGTGATGATGATATTAACAGACTATGCACTTTAAATTATTTTTTCAGAATTGGGAATGAGTTTTTGCTGATCATGCATATTTTACCAGCCCATTTCTCTCTCTCATTAAAGGTTACATTAGTAGTAGATTATGGAATGGAGCAAAACCCATGGTCTGTGCAATGTTAAAAGTCACAACCGAGGTTTCTTTAACTACAGAATTTTATTATTCAAACGAACAAACTGAGGACAGTGTTATCAGGTGAAATATTAAGAACAGCAAAAGAGGAAAATAGATATTCTGGGATGTGGAGATTGATTAGAGGATAAAAAAATTTTGCAGTGGAATAAGTCTTAAAGATCAACTGTTCAATCAAATTATTATAGCAGATTAGGAAACACATTCTTCCCTTCCAAGAAAATATGTAACCTGTTCAAGTGAATACATCCCTTAGAGATTAAAGACAGAGGCAAGGGGAAACTAGAGCTCAAATTGTCTTGATGATTATTTTATTTCTCATTCTAAGTCAATTTGCTTCCAGAGAACATAGAATTTTTATAAAAGTGATTAATTCTATAATAGACTTGTTTAAGCCACTCAAATTTCCTATCTTTACCCTCATTTCTTAGCAATTACAGAAGAACTGAAGGGAAACAATGTCTTAGAAGGGAAGGAATTCTTGATTATGGACCTGAAATGGGCAATACAGAGGATCAGGACGATGAACCAGGGAAAGAATGTCAGTCTTTTGTGCCAAATGTGCTTACGCACGTTACCTTACATAATTCTCGCTCCTTCACATAAGGTAAGCGTATTTTCTAACTTTTAGAGGTAAGAAAATGGCAGCTTTCCCAAGGTCATATATTTTTTTTTTTTTTAAAGGAGTAGATTCAGGAGAATAGTAAATCAGCAGTTGCTGTTTTTGGAGTGTCTCAAAAGGCACATTTGCCTTGCTACATGTGTGCTAAGTCTCTGCAGTCAGGTTCAACTCTTTGCGACCTCATGGACTATAGCCCACCAGGCTCCTCTGTCATGGGATTCTCCAGGCAAGAATACAGGAGTGGGTTTCCATGCTCTCTTCATTTGCACATATTATATCTAAAATTCATGTCAGCTCCAAAAGAGAAGTTCAGTAGCTTGCCTAAGGTGTCAGGGAAAATAAGCAAGCAATCTTGAATTTAAAGCTGGAAAAGCCCAACTTCTTTGATGTTCTTTTTCTAGACCACACCTGAGATTCACTGTTACTTGACGTATTGCTGCTCCCAACATAAATGTCTTTGTTTGAATGGTGGCAGAGTTATGCCTACCTTGAGAATTGTTGTAACAGTAATTCAGAAATCACACGTAAAACTGGGTTTTGAAAAAATAACTAATACAGTTTCCCAGGTTGCCCATAAATTTAAAAGAAAAGAGATTCCAGTGACATTCTTCTCTGTGTTGTAGCACCCACTTTACTGCTGCTCCCAGAATAAAATTAGGCTTTTAAAAATTACGTCCATGAGAGTTTTAAATTTTTTTTTTTAAATTAAAGTATGTTTAAAAATATTCAGTGCACATGTTGCTTTTGTAGCCTTCTAGTATTATAAAAACCAATGCAGCACAGTCTTCCACGACTTAACTGTGGAAGACATTTTCAAAAGTTCTCTCTTTTTTAAGAATACTCACAATCACCTAGCAGACACTAAATTCTGCCTTTTGGTTGTCTTCAAAACATAAATTTCATTCTATGAATAAATCTTTAAATTCGCTTCAAAATCAGTTTTAATTTCTACTGCTATCTGGAGTTAAATGTCTTTAATGCAATAAATTTTCTATCTATTTTAATCCAAATTATGTAATTAATTATACTGTTGTTTCATAGCATTTCACACCATTCTCATTTAAATCTCACATTATTCATCAGGGCATCAGTTTCCTTACAATTTCTTTGTAAGTAGAGAATTTCTTTAATGCTTGAGGGTATTTACTTCCTGTATATTATCTTCAAATATCGTCATTTTTTATTAAACCTACATTATAACTGATATGCTGACATGTTCATGTATTTATATGAAAGATAACCCATTGTTTATAGGAAGACAGTAATGTGCTAAAACAATAGGCAAAATATGATTATATGTAGTGTCTCATGAATAACAAAAATCCATATTGCTGCTAATCCTTTTTTCTATGGAAAAACTTTTTAAAAAGCTCTCTAAGTGAAATGTGACTCATCAAAAGAGCTCTATTTGTAATGTGTATCTGTGGTGTTGAATTAGGCTACAGCTCCACTTCCAGGTACCAACTGTATTACTAATGTTTGTTTGCTTTTATGTTTGTATTTTTAAGATTATTTTGAATAGAATATTAAGGCTGCCCTTGTGATTTATGCTTTTTTTTTTTCTCCTTACATAGCTACAGAATTAAGTGCTCCTTAAAGGCTATATTTCAGACTCCAGAAGTAAATTAAATGTGTTTAAAGTAATTTATCTTTAATGTGGTTAATAATCATACTTATCATAACTAACATTTTTAGATGCTCATTTTATAAGATAAACTACTTCAAAGTCATTATTACAGGACACATTTTTCATTATGATTTTCCTACAAGTCATCTTCCCATTTGCTTTGAAGATTTTATTGTCACAAATTATGACCTGTGTGGTCTTCCTGTGATCCTCATGAGGAAAGTAAAGCATATGATCTTATGCAATCAGAAGCAGGGCTTAAAAGGTAGCCCCAAATTTACTGACCTATGGAAGCTGACCTGAAGATCAGAGAACTTCCTTAAGAATGATTTGTGGACTTATAAATGTTAAAGCTGGATGGAGAAACTTCAGGATATTTTGCCCACTTTAATTTGCTCCACATCAATATTTCACTCCTCGGATCTCAAGCCTGGCTCTCTAGTCCTTGATTTATTAGAAAAATAGTCTAGATGAAAGAGCTATTTTCTTTTGGTTTTTGCTGTAGACTAGAGTTTCTTTTTATACTTATAATGCTACTAACCCAACAAGGACTTGGTTCATGGGACCAAATGCTTGTTAACTTCACTGTAATTCTGTTCACTCTGTCCAAGCCGTATGAGATACATTCAGAATATTGTCATGGATATTAGGTGGGATGATTAGAGACCAACTACAACCTTATATCCTGCCTTAAGCAATACTATGAGAATTACTGCAGAGTTCTCTGGGTGTTCAGTGAGATCAGAGCGGACAGCCAGCCTTCAGGGGCCCCAGCAAGTCTGACGATTCAGCTCAGAGCCGGCTACACTCTTGTTGGTGTGGACTCAGTCATCTCTGTATTCCCTAATTTTTCAACTAAAACTTTCCTAGGCATCATGGTTAAATATCAACTTGAACCTAAAACTGGACCAGACTTATGAATGTAGATAGTTTACAACTTGCTCAAAGTAGATATTTGGTTAATATCAAGTACATATATGAACTAAGAAATAAATTTGGGGATTGAGGAGTTGCCATCCCACTGTCCTTAACCAGTGGGGAAGAATTTCTTATGTAAATTCATGGACTATGGATAATGTTCTCAATTATACCTTTGTTTATTTACACAGAACTTTATTAAATAAATCTGCAAATGTAGCACCTGTTTGTCACTCTGTCAAAAAATTCTACTAGAAAACAAAATAAAAATATATTGTCTAAAATGTACATTATTCCATTCATGTCATATGTTAGATTACTTAGCATACTATGCATTATTATTTATCCAGTGCAATTTTTAACAGTTTTAATAGGGCTTTCATAATGTGTGTGTGTGTGTTTTAAGAAGTTACAGACTAGATTTCTAGTGTATTTTTCTCTACCCAAAGCAATTGCTTTTTTGATGACTTGTTTTCTTAGCATAATAACTAGAGCTAAAGGGCAATGCTATCGTTGTGGTTTGTCATTTGCATCTGAATATTTGAAATCTAATTTTAAACCAAATTAGATAAGTCTTGGAACTATTAACTTTGACTAACACCAAGTCATGACTTACACTGCATAATGCATTGCCAAATAACTGCAAAAATAGTATGTACCTTCACTAAAAGGGCAAACTCAGAAAGGGGTCCATTAATGAGATTCTCATCACAATATGATTATTCCATTGTGTTCCAAACGAATGCCTAGTTTTTCAAGATTTTTGAGAGAAGTTTAAATTTCTTCTGATGAAATACTGTAGGGGCCCTAAATAATTACAACTGGATTCAGACCTCTTAAAACAGAGACCTTGTACATAATGGAGGATTTTCTATGCATGCATGCTCAGTCACTCAGTTGTGTCTGACTCTTTTGCGACCCAGTGGACTGTACTCTACCAGGCTCCTCTGTCTATGGGATTCCCCAGGCAAGAATACCGGAGTGGGTTGCCATTTCCTTCTCCAGGGAATCTTCCTGACCCAGGGACTGACCCTGCATCTCCTGCATTGGCAGGCAGATTCTTTACTGCTTAGCCACCTGGGAAGCCCAGCTTTTCTATACACGTATGCAATAACTTTGCATTCTGCATTTTCCATCTTGATTTTAAAAATAACACTAATATAACTTTTGCTAAGTCACTATTATTACCATTGTACAATGTCATTGGCAGATATGAAACAAACAGCCCCACCAGCTGCCTTAAGTGAAAGTGAAGTCGCCCAGTCATGTCCAACTCTTTGCGACCCCATGGACAGTAGCCAACCAGACTCCTCTGTCCATGGGATTTTCCAAGCAAGAATACTGGAGTGAGTTGCCATTCCAGCTTCCTTAATGGTGTGAAAAGTGTAGGAAAAATAGAAAGTGATCTTTATCTTTTCTTTCTTCTATATCAGAAATTAACAATAAAGATAGGTACTTATCAGAGAAGGCAATGGCACCCCACTCCAGTACTCTTACCTGGAAAATTCCATGGATGGAGGAGCTGGTAGGTGGCAGTCCATGTGGTCACACAGAGTTGGACACGATTGAACAACTTCACTTTCACTTTTCACTTTCATGCATTGGAGAAGGAAATGGCAACCCACTCCAGTGTTCTTGCCTGGAGAATCCCAGGGACGGGGAAGCCTGGTGGGCTGCTGTCTATGGGGTCGCACAGAGTCGGAAACGACTGAAATGACTTGGCAGCAGCATAGGTACTTATTCAAATAACTTTGAAATTTATGTTAAAATGTGAAATATTATGCATTTTTAGAAATAGTTGGCATCACCTATATTTTTCATTTAGTAATGCACATATTTGCAAGGATGTATCCTGATCAGATAGGGCAGAAATTTCCAAAGGATTTTCCCAGGTTTTGGCTAATATTTTTTTGAGTAGCAAACATGAGTGCCTGAAGCTCTGTTGAGGATATCTGTTCATTACCAAGTACAACACCTTCCACTTGACCACAGGCTCAAAATAATCACAGAAGTCATTGCCTTGCAATTTTCTGGAACTAATATTTGGTCAAGGATATCTAGGCCTCAGGCAGCAACAAAGATCATCGTATCTTGTAATCCTGTGTATGAAAGAAATGTGCAGAATTCTGTTTACAACCAAGCCTAAAACTCCCACTTCATCTGCCACCTCATGTCTTTAGGCTGATGTACTTAAACCAAGTTTACCTAGTAATAGTCCATCTAATAGGCAGTCCAGAAAATAACTTTTGAAAATTTTATGTCTCTAGTTTCTGTGGGAAAACTAGAAAATACTGAAGTTTCATCCTCTGATTATCCCTTTAAATCAGTTTGCTTGCCCTTTACGTTATTGAATTGTGCTCTTTTCCCTTACCCTGTTCTCATCACTACAGCTCTCATCGTCTCCTCAAAGAGACACAGAGAGACCCAACCTCTGTCATGGGGTCAGGAACCCCTGAGTCCACAGCTATTCAGCTGAATGTTGAAGGAATTATTATATACTCTTTGCAGTGATGTTGGTGACAGAAGAAACTCATGACACAGATGTTAACCATTATCATTTCACTGCCTAGAGAGGAATACAGGGAGCAATACTCTCATTGAAGGACAGGCCAGAGATTAACAGCATTAATATCTTGTGCAGATAAATAAAGAGAATAGATAGTTAAGGTAATTGTTTGAATAATTATGTTTTATGCATATTACATATATGAAAATGGTTACATTTATGCATGTAAGCAAAATGTAACTTTGTGTTTTAATGATGCTGGTAGTGATTAAGAATCAGAAAGATAAATTTATTTGAACAGTATGTTAAGCACTATGCCATGCAATGTACAGATTCTTCTCGTTTCATCTTCACAATAATCTTTTAAAGTTTTGCATTTATTTTAATGAACTGAAACAAACAAACAAACAAAAGATTGTCACTTGCCCAAAGCTGAGTACTGGAGTTGAAACTAAAACCATAAATCTTTGACGTCGTTAAGGAAGTTTCCTTTCCCAGTCTTGCTCAGATAACACAAATTCACTCCACAATCTAGTTGGCCTGTCAGAAAGTCACTCACCAACTCACTCACGAGCACCAACTAAAACAGAAGCCGCTGAAAACTGACGGAACTACCAAAATAAGATTAATATTTACTTTCAAGTAGTTTTCAAAACAACTAGCTAAAAAGTAGGTGATGAGACTAATCAACAGAATGCAGAAACCATTTTCCATCCATATTTACATAACACAGTGGAGATGTTTATTCCCATTTTCTCATGCTTTCATAGAAAGGAGTGACTATGATTTCCACTCCCCAGGATAGAAAAGTGTGGGAGAAATAGATCTGACTAATACATTTAAGAAAAGAAGTGAGTGTAGTTGACTCAGTGTCTCCAGGTTTCCTTTTGTGCCCAGCTGCTTTGCACATGGGACTTCTCTGCTGTTCCATGGAGAAGCTTGCAGGGTACGGGACATCTGCTTGGGAGGCATGCAGGTATCCAAAGACACTAGGGACTTTGTGACTAAGTCCCTCTAATTCCAGGGTGAAGAATAAGCAAGTGCATTTGCCAAATTAGCTGAAGTTCTGTTCTCTACTCATTGATACCAATAATTAACCTAGTATTTCACCTTTCATTTTTTCTGTTCTATATCTTATCTCAAATCTGACAAAAGTAGATAGATGTTTTTTTAGTAGATGTTTCTTTATTGGCTCATGGAAAGCCCTGCATCCCGTAGTCTTGAGAATATGTAAGAACTGGTATTCAAGGACCAAATATGATTGATGCTTCTGCTATAGTAATAATAAAAGGCCTTAGAGAGTAAAGGTTATGTGACATTTGAATTCAGTCTTTCACAGTGGCTTAGCCATAGGGGATTTGTTGCTTTTCAGAGGTTCAGTGTTGTTTTTAATGGGCTTTCAATTTATTAAGTGTGGCCTATTCAGACCTTAATAAGCAGGAATAGAATTCTCTGCAGCTGACACCAATCTGACCTAAGACATAAGATGGTCCCTCCTGACTAAACATGACCCCACCTACACTGACATGGATTTTATCAAGCAGATAAATTTTATTGAACAATAAGAGACACTGAGACCTACTTTATGTTCATTTAAAACAAGCAAAAATTCATTAGAGTTTATACCATTGAAGTACGCTCAATGATGCATTCATTTACCTGCTTTTCTTTTGCTTCTCAACCATTACCTCAGATTAGAATTTGTCAATGCAAAGGCAGCTTAATTTCTGGTGAGAAGTCCTGAGAGTGTCCAGTATGTGAACTGGTACTACCAGATCATATGTCCCATAGTCAGTTAGTCTTTATATAGTTTTAAACTGTATTAAGGGTTAAGAGTACCAACTTTCAGTGACATACACATTCTCTTGAATTGGAACCCCTTATTGGACCTCAAACAGAACCTATATTGAGTTGTTTCTGGAACCTCTGATTAAAGTTTTAGATTTTATAAATCCAGAGTGGTTCCATCCATGTAAGCTAAGTATATCTTATACAAAATATGATAGAAAGAGAAGCCATTAATTTGTAAAGCATATGCCATTAGCTTCGATTGAAGGTAAAAAAAAAAAAAAAGTCAATAAAAATCATTGCAAGTACAAAAACTTAAGACAGCAATTTAAAAAGCCTGAGCTGAAACATTCTGTTTTTAGGAATCTCATTTCTCAGGAAATCCAGGAGCAACTGGATTGATTTAAACATATATTTTGGTCTTGATATCAGGAGTAGTGAAGAATGAAAATATAATAAATATAAGTTAATTAAGTTTGAGGAGGAGAGAATGTCCATATGAGAAATCTTTTCATTTTAAAGGAAGGTATATATACATTTGATAAAAGAAAAATGAGACCTTGGAGGTGAAAGCAGATGGATAAGAAAGCAGAGAAGACATACCTGGGTAGAGTTACTTTTAAGGAAAGAATTTCAGACTCTTTTGTGGACTATGATGGCTACTCCACTTTTTCTAAGAGATCCCTGCCCACAGTAGTAGATATAATGGTCATCTGAGTTAAATTCACCCATTCCAGTCCATTTTAGTTCGCTGATTCCTAGAATGTTGACATTCACTCTTGCCATCCCCTGTTTGACCACTTCCAGTTTGCCTTGATTCATACACCTAACATTCAAAGTTCCTATGCAATATTGCTCTTTATAGCATTGGACCTTGCTTCTATCACCAGTCACATCCACAATTGGGTGTTGTTTTTGCTTTGGCTCCATCCCTTCATTCTTTCTGAAGTTATTTCTCCACTGATCTCCAGTAGCATATTGGGCATCTACCGCCCTGGGAAGTTCATATTTCAGTGTCTTATCTTTTTGCCTTTTCATTCTGTTCATGGGGTTCTCAAGGCAAGAATACTGAAGTGGTTTGCCATTCCCTTCTCTGACCACATTCTGTCAGACCTCTCCACCATGACCCATCTGTCTTGGGTGGCCCCACACAGCATAGCTTAGTTTCATTGACTAAGACAAGTGGTCCATGTGGAGAAGGCAATGGCATCCCACTCTAGTACTCTTGCCTGGAAAATCCCATGGGCAGAGGAGCCTGGTAGGCTGCAGTGGTCTATGTGATCAGATTGGCTAATTTTCTGTGATTGTGGTTTCAGTCTGTCTGCTCTCTAATGCCCTCTCTCAGCGCCTACCATCTTACTTGGGTTTATCTAACCTTAGACATGGGGTATCTACATGGCTGCTCCAGCAAAGCCCAGCCGCTGCTCCTTACCTTGGACATGGGGTATGTCTTCACGACCGCCACTCCAGACCCTGGAAATGGGTATCTCTTCTCTGCTGCTCGCCACTCCTGGCCACTCAACTGCCAGTAGCTACTCCTGCGCCACAGCTGCCACTCTCTGCTCAGCCGCCGTGCCCTCTCTTAGTGCCTATCCTCTTACTTGGGTTTCTCTTACCTTGGACTTGGGGTAGCTCCACTCTGCTTCTTGCCGCTCCTGCACTGTGCAGCTGCTGCTATCTGCTACTGTGGGCAGGAATCCCTTAGGAAAAATGAAGTAGCCATTATAGTCAACAAAAGTGTTTGAATGCAGTACTTGGATGCAATCTCAAAAACTACAGAATGATCTCTGTTTGTTTCCAAAGCAAATGATTCAATATCATGGTAATCCAAGTCTATGCCCCAACCAGTAAGGCTGAAGAAGGTGAAGATGAATGGTTCTATGAAGACCTACAAGACCTTTTAGAACTAACACCCAACAAAGATGTCCTTTTCGTTATAGAGGACTGGAATGCAAAAGTAGGAATTCAAGAAACACCTGGATTAACAGGCAAATTTGTCCTTGGAGTACAGAATGAAGCAGGGCAAAGGCTAATAGAGTTTTGCCAAGAGAAAGCACTGGTCATAGCAAACACCTTCTTCCAACAACACAAGAGAAGACTCTACACATGAACAGTACCAAAAGGTCAACACCGAAATCAGACTGATTATATACTTTGCAACCAAAGATGGAGAAGCTCTATACAGTCAGCAAAAACAAGACTGGGAGTGGACTGTGGCTCAGATTGCAAACTCCTTATTTCCAATTTCAGCCTTAAATTGAAGAAAGTGGGGAAAATCACTAAACCATTCATGTATGACCTAAATCAAATCCATTATGATTATACAGTGGAGGTGAGAAATAGGTTTAAGGGAGTAGATCTGATAGACAGAATGCCTGATGAACAATGGACAGAGGTTCATGACACTGTACAGGAGACAGGGATCAAGACCATCCCCAAGAAAAAGAAATGAAAAATAGCTGTCTGAGGAGGCCTTACAAATAGCTGTGAAAAGAAGAGAAGTGAAAAGCAAAGGAAAAAGGAAAGATATACCCATTTGAATGAAGAGTTCCAAAAATAGCAAGAAGAGATAAGAAAGCCTTTCTTAGCCATCAATGCAAAGAAATAGAGGTAAACAATAGAATGGGAAAGACTAGAGATCACTTCAAGAAAATTAGATATACCAAGGGAACGTTTCATGCAAAGATGGGCTCAATAAAGGACATAAATGGTATGAACCTGACAGAAGCAGAAGATATTAAGAAGAGGTAGCAAGAAGACGCAGAAGAACTGTACAAAAAAGATATTCAGACCCAGTTAATCAGGATGGTGTGATCACTCACCTAGAGCCAGACATCCTGGAATGTGAAGTCAAGTAGGCCTTAGGAAGCATCACTATGAACAAACCTAGTGGAGGTGGTGAAATTCCAGTTGAGCTCTTTCAAATCCTAAAAGATGATGCTGTGAAAATGCTGCACTCAATATGCCAGCAAATTTGGAAAACTCAACAGTGGCCACAGGACTGGAAAAGGTCAGTTTTCATTCCAATCCCAAAGAAAGGCAATGCCAAGGAATGCTTAAACTACTGCACAATTCCATTCATCTCACACATTAGTAAAATAATGTTCAAAATTCTCCAAGCCAGGCTTCAGCAATACATGGACCGTGGACTTTGAGATGTCCAAGCTGGATTTAGAAAAGGCAGAGGAACCAGAGATCAAATTGCCAACATCCACTGAATCATCAAAAAAGCAAGAGAGTTCCAGAAAAACATCTATTTAGGCTTTATTGACTGTGCCAATGCCTTTATTATGGATCACAATAAACTGTGGAAAATTCTTCAAAAGATGGGAATACCAGACCACCTGACCTGCCTCTTGAGAAACCTGTACGCAGATCAAGAAGCAACAGTTAGAACTGGAAACAGAACAACAGACTGGTTCCAAATAGGAAAAGGAGTAAGTCAAGGCTGTATATATTCACCCTGCTTATTTAATTTATATGCAGAGTACATCATGATAAACGCTGGGCTGGAGGAAGCACAACCCAAAATCACGATTGCTGGGAAAAATACCAATAACCTCAGATATGCAGATGACACCACCCTTATGGCAGAAAGTGAAGAGGAACTAAAAAGCCTCTTGATGAAATTGAAAGAGGAGAGTTAAAAAGTTGGCTTAAAGCTCAACACTCAGAAAACTAAGATCTGATTAAAAGGTATTCTTTTTAATGGCTGAGTAATACTCCATTGTGTATATGTACCTCAGCTTTCTTATCCATTCATCTGCTGATGGACATCTAGGTTGCTTCCATGTCCTGGCTATTATGAACAGTGCTGCGATGAACATTGGGGTACACATGTCTCTTTTAATTCTGGTTTCCTCAGTGTGTATGCCCAGCAGTGGGATTGCTGGGTCGTACGGCAGTTCTATTTCCAGTTTTTTTTTAAGGAATCTCCACACTGTTCTCCATAGTGGCTGTACTAGTTTGCATTACCACCAGCAGTGCAAGAGGGTTCCCTTTTCTCCACACCCTCTCCAGCATTTATTGCTTGTAGACTTTTGAATCACAGCCATTCTGACTGGCATGAAATGGTACCTCATTGTGGTTTGGATTTGCATTTCTCTGATAATGAGTGATGTTGAGCATCTTTTCATGTGTTTGTTAGCCATCTGTACATCTTCTTTGGAGAAATGTCTATTTAGTTCTTTGGCCCATTTTTTGATTGGGTCGTTTATTTTTCTGGAATTGAGCTGCAGGAGTTGCTTGTGTATTTCTGAGCTTAGTTGTTTGTCAGTTGCTTCATTTGCTATTATTTTCTCCCATTCTGAAGGCTGTCTTTTCACCTTGCTTATAGTTTCTTTTGTTGTGCAGAAGCTTTTAATTTTAATTAGATCCCATTTGTTTATTTTTGCTTTTATTTCCAATATTCTGGGAGGTGAGTCATAGAGGATCCTGCTGTGATGTATGTGGGAGAGTGTTTTGCCTATGTTTTCCTCTAGGAGTTTTATAGTTTCTGGTCTTATGTTTAGATCTTTAATCCATTTTGAGTTTATTTTTGTGTATGGTGTTAGAAAGTGTTCTAGTTTCATTCATTCATTTTCCAAGTGGTTGACCAGTTTTCCCAGCACCACTTGATAAGGAGATTGTCTTTTCTCCATTGTATATTCTTGCCTCCTTTGTCAAAGATAAGGTGTCCATAGGTGCATGAGTTTATCTCTGGACTTTCTATTTTGTTCCATTGATCTATATTTCTGTCTTTGTGCCAGTACCATACTGTCTTGATGACTGTGGCTTTGTAGTAGAGCCTGAAGTCAGGCAGGTTGATTCCTCCAGTTTAATTCTTCTTTCTCAAGATTGCTTTGGCTATTCGAGGTTTTTTTGTATTTCCATACAAATTGTGAATTATTTGTTCTAGCTCTGTGAAAAATACCGTTGGTAACTTGATAGGGATTGCATTGAATCTATAGATTGCTTTCTGTAGTATACTCATTTTCACTATATTGATTCTTCTGATCCATGAACATGGTATATTTCTCCATCTATTAGTGTCCTCTTTGATTTCTTTCACCAGTGTTTTATAGTTTTCTATATATAGGTCTTTAGTTTCTTTAGGTAGATATATTCCTAAGTATTTTCTTCTTTTCATTGTAATGCTGGAGCCTATCATACAGAGTGAAGTAAGCCAGAAAGAAAAACACCAATACAGTATACTAACACATAAATATGGAATTTAGAAAGATGGTAATGACAACCCTGTATGTGAAACAGCAAAAGAGACACAGATGTATAGAACAGTCTTTTGAACTCTGTGGGAGAGGGAGGGGGAGATGATTTGGGAGAATGGCATTAAAACATGTATAATATCATTAAAAAATAAAAATTAAATTAAAAAAGAAAAAAAAGAAAACTAAGATCATGGCATCTGGCCCTATCATGTCATGGCAAATAGATGGGGAAATAGTAGAAACAGTAACTGACTTTGTTTTTGGGGTCTCCAAAATCACTGCAGAGGGTGATTACAGCCATGAAATTAAAAGATGCTTACTCCTTGAAAGGAAAGTTATGACCAACCTAGATAGCATATTAAAAAGCAGAGACATTACTTTGCCAACAAACACAGGTCTAGTCAAGGCTATGGTTTTTCCAGTAGTCATGTATGGACATGAGTTGGACTATAAAGAAAGCTGAGCATCAAAAACTTGATGCTTTTGAACTGTGGTGTTGGAGAAGACTCTTTAGAGTTCCTTGGATTACAAAGAGATCCAACCAGTCCATCCTAAAGGCGATCAGTCCTGGGTATTCGTTGGAAGGACTGATGTTGAAGCTGAAGCTCCAATACTTTGGCCACCTGATGAGAAGAGCTGACGCATTTGAAAAGATGCTGATGTTGGGAAAGAGGCAGGAGGAGAAGGGGATGACAGAGGATGAGATAGTTGGATAGCATCACTGACTCAATGGAGATGAGTTAGAGTAAACTCTTGGAGACAGCAATGGCACCCCACTCCAGTACTCTTGCCTGGAAAATCCCATGGATGGCGGAGCCTGGTAGGCTGCAGTCCATGGGGTCGCTAAGAGTTGGACACGACTGAGCAACTTCCCTTTCACTTTTCACTTTCATTTATTGGAGAAGGAAACGGCAACCCACTCCAGTACTCTTGCCTGGAGAATCCCACGGTCGGGGGAGCCTGGTGGGCTTCCATCTATGGGATCACATAGAGTCAGACACGACTGAAACAACTTAGCAGCAGAGTAAACTCTGGGAGTTGGTGATGGACAAGGAGGCCTGGAGTGCTGCTGTTCGTGAGGTTGCAAAGAGTTGGACATGACTGAGCGACTGAACTGAACTGAACTGAAGGAAGGAATTAAGGAAGGCACCCCCGTTTGGTTTCTACTAGATTAGAGTGGCTGGTACACCCCCAAATAAATAAATAACAGCAGGAAAGAGGCAAGATCTCATTGATTAGGAAATTCCTCTCAGAAGGAGTCCAAAAGGGGTTGAGAGATATCCTCTTAAGTATTTAATTAAATAAGGAATTCATAAAACATGATGAACTACCTCACATCTTTCAGAACGACTATTACCAAAAAGAACCCTGGCAAGTATGTGGGGAATAGAGAAACCTTTGCACTGTTGGTGAGGATGTAATTTGGTGCAGTTGCCATGGAAAACAATATGGAGGTTTCTCAAAAAACTAAAAATAAAACTATCATATGATTCATAAATTCCACTCCTGGGTATATATATTAAAAAAAATGAAAACACTTATTAAAAAAGACACTTGCACCCTGATATTGTTAAAATTGTCAAGGTATGGAAGCAACCTAAGTGACAATAGAAGAATTGATAAAGATGTGGTGTATATATTTATATATATACATATATATATATATATATATAATGAAATACTACTCAGACATTAAAGAATGGAATTTTAGCATTTATGACAGCATGGATGGACTTGTGGGTATCTTGCTAAGAAAATTAATCCAGACAGAGAAAGACAAATACTGTATGATAAGTGAACTCAAAAAGAAAATAAAACAAACCAACAAATATAGCAAAAAAGGTGCAGACTCACAGAGACAGAGTACAAATTAGTGGTTATCAGAGGGGAAAGGAAAGAAGGGAGGGACAGCATTGGGGAGCAAGAGGTACAAATTATTAGCTATAAAATAAGCTACAAGGGTATATTGTCCAATACAGGGAATATAGTCAATACTTATAATGACTATAAATGGAGTATAACTTTTTAAAAAATTGTGAACCACTATGTTGTATACCTGGATCTTAAATAATGTTGTACATCATTTATACCTCAATACTAAAAGCTTAAAAATAGAAGTATAAAAAATAATATGAATCATAATTATAAGATAAGGCCTAAGTAGTAAGAGGAATACTTAGAAATAGTAAGTGATTGGAGAAGACATGGACAACTTTGAGAGGGGAAAACCAGTAATATAGTGTATATAATCAAATACTTACTGAGTTTCAAAGTGACCCGGGTAATTTAGGTAAGGAAACATTACTTGTGCTCTGAAGAAAGAGACAAAAAAGAGAGAAGACCCTTGAAATAGAGCCAGACTGGGTAATAACAATAATATTTATTCATCCTTAGTCTGATGGGAAAATGTCTCCTTGGGGAAATAGACAAGAGATGTGACGTTATACAATATTTATTTGAATATTCTATGATGTCTGACAGACCCAGAATTTGCTCATTTGCTCAATCTTACCAAGAAAAGTGAAAGTGAAGTCGCTCAGTCGTGTCCTACTCTTTGCAACCACATGGACTGCAGCCTATCAGGCTCCTCAGTCCATTGAATTCTCCAGGCAAGAGTACTGGAGTGAGTTGCCATTTCCTTCTATAATCTTACCAAAGGACCTCACAAAGCAAAACTAGTGAATTTAATAGGTAATGCAGAAGTCTAACACCACCAGAGAAAAAGTAAAACCTTTTTATCCAGCAAAATGGCTTGCTCTGTATGTGGTACAGAAAAATGGAAGCAAGTCAGGTTAAACTGCTAACAACTCAGGGAAGCCAGCCCTCCTTGATGTATAGGGTGAAAGGGGCAAAAAAAATAAATAGAGGCATAGCTTACCAGAGAAACTGAAGGTAGAAATAAATGCTACTCTAGGCTGGAAATATTCAAGAGATGAAGAAAGAAAGATGTCCAGAACCTTGAGGTGTTAGGTAGAGATACTGGTCACAAGGCTTTTTTCCTTTTTCTGTACTAAGCCAAATAACACAGGAAAGAAAGAGATCTTGAGATCTGGGAACTGGGCCATCATCAGTGCAAATTTCCACACATTGCTAAAAGGCACATATGCCTCAAATGCCACATTCTGAGTGAGGAGACAGCAGGAATAAGTGGATGACAGTTCTGGAGCCAGTTACCAAAGAGACATCCACTGCACGGCCTTCAGAGTGGGTTCTCTGCCCAAGTATCTCAGAAAGAAACTCTAGCTCACAGGGTCAAAGAGTTTTCATATTTAGAATTCATTATTTACTTTAACAAGTGATATAGACCTTGTATCTTTTCAAGTTTTATATGCATATTTGGGTGAGTACATGCGTGCTAAGTCACTTCAGTTGTGTCCGACTCTGTACGAGCCCATGGAATGGAGCCTGCCAGACTCCTCTCTCCATGGGATTCTTCAGGCAAAAATACTGGAGAGGGTTGCCATGCCCTCCTCCAGGGGATCTTCGTGACTATAAGGATTGAACCCACTTCTCTTATGTCTCCTGCATTTGCAGGAGGGTTCTTAACCACTAGGGCCACCAGGGAAGCCCTCATATTTGGGTTCAGTTCAGTTCAGTCGCTCAGTCGTGTCAGACTCTTTGCGACCCCATGAATCGCAGCACGCCAGGCCTCCCTATCCACCACCAACTCCTGGAGTTCACCCAGACTCCCGTCCATCAAGTCAGTGATGCCATCCAGCCATCTCATCCTCTGTAGTCCCCTTCTCCTCCTGCCCCCAATCCCTCCCAGCATCAGAGTCTTTTCCAGTGAGTCAATTCTTCACATGAGGTGGCCAAAGTACTGGAGTTTCAGCTTTAGCATCATTCCTTCCAAAGAAATCCTAGGGCTGATCTCCTTCAGAATGGTCTGGTTGGATCTCCTTGCAGTCCAAGTATTTGGGTAAGGGGATTCAATTTTGGGGTTGCGATAATTTTTGAACTCCATATTGGGGAGAGCTTAAATTCAGAGACAGAGAATGTGTGACTGACTACTATTAGGATATTCCACCAGCTCTCATTTACTCTCATCTATATTTCATCCACCACAATTTAATTCTCTCTCATAATCTCTAGTGGGATACATTGAAGATCATGGTCATGGCTAATTTGTGGTGCAAAATCGATTGGGAGGAAATATTCAGCTTAGGGTTTAAGCAAAAAGCCTTTGAGGTACTTTAATTAATGACTTGTTCTAAACCAATGCTTCTCCAACTTTAATGTACATAAGAATTACCTAGGGATCCTCTTAAACTATAGGATAAGTAGTTCTGAGCTGGTCTGAAATTCTGCATTTCTAATAACTTGTGCATTTATAACAAGGCCCCAGGTGATGCTGATGCTTCAGGTCAGAAATAGCGAGCCTTTAACCCACTCCAACTCTTCTCATGGGTGGCCAAAGTATTGGAGTTTCAGCTTTAGCATCAGTCCTTCTAAAGGACACCCAGGACTGATCTCCTTTAAAATGGACTGGTTGGATATCCTTGTAGTCCAGGGACTCTCAAGAGTCTTCTCCAACACCACAGTTCAAAAGCATCAATTCTTCAGTGCTCAGCTTTCTTCACAGTCCAACTCTCACATCCATACATGACCACTGGAAAAACCATAGCCTTGACTAGACGGACCTTTGTTGGCAAAGTAATGAGTAATGTCTCTTCTTTTCAATATGCTATCTAGGTTGGTCATAACTTTCCTTCCAAGGACTAAGCATCTTTTAATTTCATGGCTGTAATCACCATCTGCAGTGATTTTGGAGCCCAGAAAAATAAAGTCTGATACTGTTTCCACTGTGTTCCACTGTGTTCCCATCTATTTCCCATGAAGTGACGGGACCAGATGCCATGATCTTCATTTTCTGAATGTTGAGCTTTAAGCCAACTTTTTCACTCTCCTCATTCACTTTCATCAAGAGGCTCTTTAGTTACTCTTCACTTTCTGCCATAAGGGTGGTGTCATCTGCATATTTGAGGTTATTGATATTTCTCCCTGCAATCTTGATTCCAGCTTGTGCCCCTTCCAGCCCAGCGTTTCTCATGATGTACTCTGCATAGAAGTTAAATAGGCAGGGTGACAATATACAGCCTTGACATATTCCTTTCCCTATTTGGAACCAGTCTGTTGTTCCATGTCCAGTTCTAACTGTTAGTTCTTGACCTGTATACAGGTTTCTCAAGAGGCAGGTCAGGTGGTCTGGTGTTCCCATCTCTTTCAGAATTTTCCACAGTTTATTGTGATCCACATAGTCAAAGACTTTGGCATAGTCAATAAAGCAGAGATAGATGATTTTCTGAAACTCTCTTGCTTTTTTGATGATCCAGTGGATGTTGGCAATTTGATATCTGCTTCCTCTGCCTTATCTAAATCCGGTTTGAACATCTGGAAGTTCACGGTTCATGTATTGCTGAAGCCTGGCTTGGAGAATTTGGAGCATTATTTTACTAGCATGTGAGAGGAGTGCAATTGTGCAGTAGTTTGAACATTCTTTGGCATTGCCTTTCTTTGGAATTGGAATGAAAACTGACCTTTTCCAGTCCTGTGGCCATTGCTGAGTTTTCCAAATTGCCTGGCATATTGAGCACAGCACATTCACAGCATCATCTTTCAGGATTTGAAATAGCTCAGCTGGAATTCCATCACCTCCACTAGCTTTGTTCGTAGTAATGCTTTCTAAGGCCCACTTGACTTCACATTCCAGGATGTCTGGCTCTAGGTGAGTGATCACACGATCGTGATTATCTTGGTCGTGAAGCATGAGGAGAAGGGGACGACAGAGGATGAGATGGCTTAATGGCATCACCGACTTGATGGACATGAGTTTGGGTGAACTCCGGGTGTTGGTGATGGACAAGGAGGCCTGGCGTGCTGCAATTCATGGGGTCGCAAAGAGTCAGACAGGACTGAGTGACTGAACTGAACTGAACCCATTCCAAAACCTCTGGGGCACAAACTAGCTTCTTTCCGGTGTGTCCAGGAGGAGTAACATGGAAGCTGGGTTGGCATCAGGCAAGTAGTCTGATGAAGTTGGAATAGGGGGTAGTCTGATCTGTCACCCTTGCCGTGTACAAAAGTGAGCAGGTACAATCAAGACTGATCATAGAATTGGTTAGCCTAACAAGAAAAAAAATCTGAGGAATTTATGGGGGAATATTTACTTTCCATTCCTCATATTTCCATGAGAGGAGCAAATTCCTTCTTCAGAACTCCAGCAATAAAGGTATGAGAAATCCGGCTCCCTCCTGCTCCACCCTGCCCCCCTTGTCTCTCTCCAAGGGCAGAGGGAACAGGCATTTGTTTAAACAGTGGAGAACACTTAAAGTTTTCTGGTGGTGCCACCTAACCTGCAAGAAGCCTTCTTTCTCCACTCCTTCAGAGGATAAGCTCCCCTGGTCAGGAAGGTCATCTTTGTTCAATATTGGACAGGTCAGTTTGTTTAACCTTGAGGGGAAGCATTTGAGAGTCTAGAGGCCATATTCTTAAAGCCACATTGACCTAACAGCATTATCAGTGATTAAGATGTCGTTTTCTCTCTGGTTCCTCTGTCTTATTTCTCAGTAAGTCCAAATTCAGGAGGAAGGGAAGATAGACAAGTTCCTTGGGGGCTGCCTGAAAGACCAATGGTAATTATTTATGAAATGCCTCCTGATTTGTGCTTTTCTATTGTAGGACCAGCCTCTCTCCTGACTTTTTACCTGCTTCTGAGCTGAGTTATAAGACCAGACTTAAGGAGAAAGAAATAAAAGAATAGGTTGCTCACTTCTGATCTCAAAGGTTATCAGACTAAGGGGAAGGATGGGGTAATATGATGAGTTCTTCCTATTTAGTTGTCACTTTGATCATCAAAACTTAATCTTAGCAAAGTGCAAGGTTTAAAGGCAGCCACATGTGCTTATGGAACCTGACCACACAGAGCAAGTGTCCTGTTGCCCTTGAACCAGCACAAGGGAAATCATGGAATCACTGAAGAGCCTTGGCTTTCACATCAGTGCCCGGTCCATCACGGTTTTTGAGGAATTACCCAGATTAGGAATAAGAACGTTTGGGAGAAGCAATTAGTTAAGATAAAGAGAGAATTCTCTACCCTACCCCCAACCTATGTGCAGTGAGAAATAACTAATCGATTCAAAATATAAAAAGAAGGTGCTGAACATGAGTGAAAGGTTAGAGGCTTAGGATTGGGGAAAAGAAGCCTCTGAGTGTGAGGACTTTAAATGAAAGGCAAATGGATAGAACTACAGATCCTAGCCATTGATGTTGGCATGTCCCACAAATGCCAAACAAGACCTGCTCAGAGTCAGTGGTTATTTGTCCAGTATTCATACCAGACCATTTCCTCACTGAATACAACATAGAGCACCTGTGTGAACTAAAGAGGCTCAATCAGGACAAGGACACAGTGAGACCCCAAATATACACATTTGCCATTGGGGGAAGAGAAATAAGAATACAATCTAAGGCTAATTAACATAAAAAGAACAATTTAAACCAGCAATGGTGAGGAGTTGAATTATGAATATACTATTTCAAGAGGGAAAAAACTGTGATATTTTGTCTAAATATCTTTTTCTTCAACAGTGAAATGAGATTCTTCAGAAATATCAGATAGGCTGTGAAATAAATAAAAAGTGTACTTTCTTAATTGACTAATAACAACTACACTGAGATCAAAGGTGGAATAAAACCCAGAGGATAAACCGAGATGATTGAATCTCAAACTAAAGGTATTTGCAAAATGAGCAACAAATAAATGGAAAATTTCTGGAAATTTGGCAAATAGGCAATTATGAAAGATAAGAATTACTAAAAGCTAAAGGGATTCCCTGGTGGCTCAGATGGTAAAGAATCTGCCTCTAACTTTAATTCTAACCCCATTTCACAAATGTTCACACATGTGTTCACACATGTGCAATGCAGGAGACCAGGGTTTGATTCCTGGGTGAGGAAGATCCCCTGGAGGAGGACATGGCAACCCATTCCATTATTCTTGCCTAGAGAATTCCATGAACAGAGGAACCTGGCAGGCTACAGTCCATAGAGTCTCAAAGAGTCTGATACGACTGAGCGACCAGACACATACAAACTGTTGTGAAATTCAGTATGTGAATAATATAGGAAAAGTTAAAAGGAAATTCAGAGAGGAGAAGAAAATTATCAATAATGTAAGGAAAATGAACAGGTGTCTGAATGTTTATCAGCAGTATTGTATTTTAAAAGACATTGAAATCAGGCCTTCCAAATTCTGAAGGAAAAGCATTTTCTAACCAGAATTGAAAACTGTAATGGAACGATAATATCTAAATCAGAACAAAGCCATTACGCAATTCCAAAAGCTTAGTAATTTATTTCTGATTCATCCTTTCTTAGAAAATTAGTTGAATACATGCTTTGGAAGCAATAAGGAAAAGTCAAGAAAAGATCTTAAGATACAATCAGTAGTGATTTCAAACTTATGTGTTAGTTACTCAGTCGTGTCTGACTTGTTGGAACCCCATGGACTGTTGCTGGCCAGGCTACTCTGTTCATGGGAATTCCCAGGCAAGAACACTGGAGTGGGTTGCTATTTCCTTCTCCAGGGGATCTTCCAGACCCAGGAATTGAACCCAGGTCTCCCATATTACATGCAGACTCTTCACTGTCTGAGCCACAAAGGAAACCCTGATTTCAAACTTGGAAATCAGTCAAAGAAAATACTTTTTTTCTGTTATTAAAGCAGGAAGACTAAGTTTTCTGGGAGGGAGGTCATGGGCATGGAGCAAATGGTGTGCATCAGAATTGACAGTATCATTGGAAATTTGAAAATAAAACCTGATTATGTAATAAAAACATAAGTTAAAAGGAAATAGCTAACTAATTATTAACATAATTAGAATAATATTTAGGTTTCCCTGATGGCTCAGACAGTAAAGAATCTGCCTGCAATGCAGGAGACCCAGGTTTGGTCCCTGGGTGGGGAAGATACCCTGGAGAAGAGAATGGCTACCCACTCCAGTATGCTTGCCTGGAGAATTCCATGGACAGAGGAGCATGGCAGATAATATCTAAATAATGGATGATATAATTAATATAATATTGCTAATAAAATGTACAAAATCGAGGGTTAAAGTATAAAGCAAGTTAAAATATTGCATTTTTTGAAATCAATTGATTTATTTTAATTGGAGGCTAATTATTTTACAATATTGTAGTGGTTTTTGCCATACATTGACATGAATCAGCCATGTGTGTACATGTGTCCCCCATCCTGAACCCCCATCCTACCTCCCTCCCCATCCCATTCCTCAGGATCATCCCAATGCACCGGCCTTGAGTGCCATGTCTCATGCATCAAACCTGAACTGGTGATCTATTTTACATATGGTAACACACGTTTCAATGTTATTCTCTCAAATCATCCCACCCTCGCCTTCTCCTACAGAGTCCAAAAGTCTGTTCTTTATATCTGTGTCTCTTTTGCTGTCTCACATATAGGGTCATCATTACCATCTTTCTAAATTCCATATGTATGCATTAATATACTGTATTGGTGTTTTTCTTTCTGACTTACTTCACTCTGTAGAATAGGCTCCAGTTTCATCCACCTCATTAGAACTGATTCAAATGCATTCTTTTTAATAGCTGAGTAATATTCCATTGTGTATATGTACCAGAAAATATTGCATTATTTTGGGAAATTAATGGCATCTATGTTCAGTCAATCAGAGAGAATCCAAGATAGGATTCAACCTGCAATGATGTTAGTTGAGTGGGTGAGGGTGCTGAGAAATGAGGAGAAGCTGGAAGATTGGAAGAGCCTTGGGAGGGAGGACATGCAAGCTTGAGTTTGCCTGAAGAAGAGAGGGAAAGAAGAAGAGAGGCAGCATCCTAGAATGCTGAACAGTCTAAAGGAGGTACAGTGAGGCTTTCAGGGACTTCCTGTGCCAACTGCAGCCTGTCCCACTTGGCCCAGAACTGTGCCTGCATAAAGACCCTTCCAAGCTGTCATTGGTTAGGACCGACCCCTGGAAACCTGACCTCAGAGCACTTACTAAGCCAGAGCTGGTTTCAGAGGACAGTAATCAGGGGATCCCTGATTACTATGCTCCCTGTGTTGAATGTTTACAAGACTCATTCTCATGGCTACCTTGCTGTAAGAAAAATGACTTGAGCCTAGAAATATTCCATTTTGACAAGTGATCATGAGGTTTTTAGTCCAAGAAGAATCATACCACATGGCTTTGAAGTGGAAAATATGGCATAATCAATACTCTCCAACTGTTTTCAAATATAAGATCAATCTCCACACAAATTACAAAAATTAATGTGTTACAGTACAGCTGTTGTCTTACAGATGTAAGCATATTATAAATGTCAGAAGTAGAATGGCAGAAGAGGGGGAGAGGGGGAAATGAAAGAATATGACATTCATAGTTATCCAACAAAATGAGAAGTCAGGAGATAATGTATATATATTTGAAATAAGAAATGTGGCTTAAATGCTTTATTTACTTTAATATTTTATCCAACTGAAAAATTAAACTGCATGATATGACATTGGTAGGAAAGAAATGAGTTGGTGTGTTGGGGGGTTGGGGAGCAGTATAAATTAGCAAAATCCTTATCAGAGAGACAAATGGGAATGTTAGCCTAGTATCTAGTATTATAGATGTATCTCCCAGAACTAACTCTGAAAGTTAGGAAGATTTGGTTTAGGAGAATTTTATACTTAATTACATATCTTTCTCTACATTAGAAATACCAACTTATATGAATGTGATTTTTTTAAGTTAAGGAAAAAGTAGATCATTATTTCAATATCCAGATATTTATGATTTTCATATCTTAATAATTTCATAACAGCTTATAAATTACATATTGTCTTGTGAAATATTTTTACTTAGTGAAAGTGAAGGTCACTCAGTCATGTCCAGCTCTTTGTGACCCCATGGACTATATAGTCCATAGAAATCTCCAGGCCAGAATAGTGGAGTGGGTAGCCATTTCCTTCTCCAGGGGATCTTCCCAACCCAGAGATTGATCCCAGGTCTCCTGCATTGCAGGTAGTTTCTTTACCAGCTGAGCCACAAATGTTTTCTTAGTAAAATTAGACATACCAAGGGAACATTTCATGCAAAGATGGGCTTGGTAAAGGACAGAAATAGCATGTACCTAACAGAAGCAGAAGATATTAAGAAGAGGTGGCAAGAATACACAGAAGAACTGTACAAAAAAGATCTTCATGACCAGGATAATCATGATGGTGTGATCACTCACCTAAAGCCAGACATCCTGGAATGTGAAGTCAAGTGGGCCTTAGAAAGCATCACTACAAACAAAGCTAGTGGAGGTGATGGAATTCCAGTTGAGCTATTTCAAACCCTGAAAGATGATGCTGTGGAAGTGCTGCACTCAATATGCCAGCACATTTGGAAAACTCAGCAGTGGCCACAGGACTGGACAAGGTCAGTTTTCATTCCAATCCCAAAGAAAGGCAATGCCAAAGAATGCTCAAACTGCCGCACAATTGCACTCATCTCACATGCCAGTAAAGTAATGCTCAAAATTCTCCAAGCCAGGCTTCAGCAATACATGAACCGTGAACTTCCTGATGTTCAAGCTGGTTTTAGAAAAGGCAGAGGAACCAGAGATCAAATGGCCAACATCTGCTGAAACATGGAAAAAGCAAAAGAGTTCCAGAAAAACATCTATTTCTGCTTTATTGACTATGCTAAAGCCTTTGACTGTGTGGATCACAATAAACTGTGGAAAATTCTGGAAGAGATGGGAATACCAGACCACCTGACCTGCCTCTTGAGAAACCTGTATGCAGGTCAGGAAGCAACAGTTAGAACTGGACATGGAACAACAGACTGGTTCCAAATAGGAAAAGGAGTACATCAAACCGGTATATTGTCACCCTGCTTATTTAACTTATATTCAGAGTACATCATGAGAAATGCTGGACTGGAAGAAGCACAAGCTGGAATCAAGATTGCCGGGAGAAATCTCAATAACCTCAGATATGCAGATGACACCACCCTTATGGCAGGAAGTAAAGAGGAACTAAAAAGCCTCTTGATGAAAGTGAAAGAGGAGAGTGAAAAAGTTGGCTTAAAGCTCAACATTCAGAAGACTAAGATCATGGCATCTGGTCCCATCTTCATGGGAAATAGATGGGGAAACAGTGGAAACACTGTCAGACTTTATCTTTTTGGGCTCCAAAATCACTGCGGATGGTGACTGCAGCCATGAAATTAAAAGACAGTTACTCCTTGGAAGGAAAGTTATGACCAACCTAGATAGCATATTCAAAAGCAGAGCCAACAAAGGTCTGTCTAGTCAAGGCTATGGTTTTTCCAGTGATCATGTATGGATGTGAGAGTTGGACTGTGAAGAAAGCTGAGCACCAAAGAATTGATGCTTTTGAAGTGTGATGTTGGAGAAGACTCTTGAGAGTCCCTTGGACTGCAAGGAGATCCAACCAGTCCATTCTAAAGGAGATCAGCCCTGGGTGTTCTTTGGAAGGAATGATGCTGAAGCTAAAACTCCAGTACTTTGGCCACCTCATGCGAAGAGTTGACTCATTGGAAAAGACTCTGATGCTGGGAGGGATTGGAGGCAGGAGGAAAAGGGGATGACAGAGGATGAGATGGCTGGATGGCATCACTGACTCGATGGATGTGAGTTTGAGTGAACTCTGGGAGATGGTGATGGACAGGGAGGCCTGGCGTGCTGCGATTCATGGGGTCTCAGAGTCGGACACGACTGAGCGAATGAACTGAACTGAGCTGAACGATCACAATTATTCCCCCATATCCTTACAAATCTTTAAAATTATTATTTTGACTACATTTATGTGCCATATCATAATTTGCCATTACATTTTCTATGTATATAAACTTAACATTTACATTGTCTCCATTTCCATTTTTAATATTAGGAAAAAAGTATTATAATGAAATTCCTTTGTGTATGAATTTTTAACATGTTTTAAAAGGTCTCTGTGACAAATTCCAGTAAATGATATTAATGTATCAAAATTATAGACATTTTAATTTTAAGATAAATAGATAAGATAGCCATTCATAATACACTTCCTTCAAATGTATTTATCACGTATTTCCTCCATTTTTAATAACAGCATAGGAAAGTGCCTGCTTCCTACTTATTGCTAACACTTTTTTTCTTTTGATCTTTTCCAGTGGGAGTTTTTTTTTTTTTGCATCCTTTTCTGTTTGATTACAAGTGAAGTTCAATATGTGCCATAGGCTTATTGGTTGTCTTGTGTCTAGAGTGTTGTCAGGTTATATTTCTTACTCTGTCTTCCCGCTGAAATGCCCCTTTTCTGTATTTTAACATGCAGGCATTTTATATTTGTGTGTGGCCAAATCTATCAAGTTTTTCATTTGTATTTCTTTCTTGTCTTTTGTGCCAGTTCCTCTGTAAAGCTGAGCCTACTGGTCTTACAGCCATGTTTCCTCATCAAAAGAACATCCTCACCCAGTAAGCTGTGTTGAGGGGGTGAGGCAGCAGGGATACCTGACTGCTGTGTGCCCCCCACACAGTGTAAGTGAGGGCTAGCAGACCTCTGTATCTGCCCCCTGTGCCTGCATGCTCAGTCGCTGAGTCCTATCCGATACCTTGTGACCCTATAGACTGTAGCCCGCCAGGCTCCTCGGTCCATAGGATTCTCCAGGCAAGAATACTGGAGGAGGTTGCCATTTCCTTCTCCAGGGAATTCTCCCCACCCAGGGATCCAACCCGCCTCTCCTGTGAGTCATGCATTGGCAGGCGGGTTCTTTACTAGTGCCACTTGGGAAACTTCGCACCTCCCTGCTAGTCCCATGAGATCCACCCAAACCAGCTTCTCTGAATGTTCACAGTGACACTTCTTAGGAAATGGGCTCAGGAACGTCAATCCCAAGGTGGGATTGCTCTAAAGACACTACCTCAAGGTTTCATAAGTAGTTCCTATAAATGTTTGCTCTGTACCTCCTATTTCCTCCCTTATACATCTTCTGCTTTCCCTAAGTATTCCCATCCTGCTGTGGGTATTATGCTGTTGAAAACACATCCCTTTTGCATGGAGGTGATTTGGGAACCTCTTTGCCAAATGTGGATTTTGAACTTTCAAAGGAATGACACAGGCTACATAAACAACACAATTAAAACAAACAAACAAACAAAAACTTTAAAGAAAAGAATTCAGTGAGAATGTCTCAGAGTGATAAATAAGTACCTGTGAATGGAGAGAAAAAGATTTATATTAAAAACTATAGACTCAGAAAAATGGCTGTCCTGAACTGTGTCTTGTAAGAAATTAAAAACAACTATATTTAGTTGTTCTGATGCGAATGAAAATGTGGTGATTCATGTCTTGCAAATTTAAGAGTTTATTCAAGCCTAATGGGCTTAATTTTACTTATTTATTTTTTTTGGAGAGGGAAAGAGAGAAGACTGATAAGATTCACAGCAAATATAAATCCTCCATCCACTGCCTACTTTTATTTTACTTTGGGAAAGGGAGATCTCCCTCTCAACAGCCCTGTATGACTCTAAGAAAAGAAACAGGACTGTGTCTTTCCTTTTCATCATTAGAAAATCTTTATCAAGCACCAAATATTTATTTGCTGGGGAGCCAGATGTTTCAGAGGAGTATCACATCTTCTCGGATGTGTAGGAAGAGTTGCTATTATACATGTCTCTGTCCTATGCTTTAGGTGCTGCTGAGAGAAATAGATATTTGTTTCAACTACAGAGATGATTGTCTAGAAAATGAGAAAGTCTACAGTTGTCACTGTCTCTAATGGTCAATTGTGGGAAAATATTTAAGAGTCGGGACTGCCGAGTTCTACACGCACACCTGGATTGTATGCTCACTTAGTTCATTACCATGAAAGTGGAGGCTTGAATATTGATTGATATGAGAATTGGTGCAGCAAGATGGCTTGGGGGACAAAGCAGAAGTATTATTCTTAGAAAGTTTCTCTGGCCTGACTTAAGGGAAGATGTTGGTGCAGGCTGACAGGAATGGCCCATCTAGGTATCTCTTATTACTGCTTTGTCTGAGACCTAAGACAAGTCACAGAATGTCTCTGAACATTGTATTCTTCATCTTTAAATGAGAAATTCTACTGCCTATCCTAATATACCAAAGACCTTGTAATTTGATGGTAGGATCAGAAGCAATGTATATGGTTGTTTGCACCTCATAGAAGACCAATATAATAGCATTTTGTTTTTAATGTGATCATCATTATTATTCCACTTTTAATTTGTAGACAGGCTTGAATATTTTATAAATGCTGTCATAAACTCTTTTCACTTCCCACATGGTAAATATGAAAGTACCCTCATTTTCAGAGTCATTTTTAGTTGTGTCTTTTTTTCCTCTTTCTTTTTTCTTTTTAAAGCAGAAAGTGATGCTACACTGGATTCATTATTATTCTCTGTGAAACGTTATTTGAAATTGCTTTTTCAAGGAAGATCCAATCTGTACATCTTTTTATTCTGTTATTACATTTAAACAAGAGATATACCTATCTTAAAACAATCATATTTCTAGAAGTTTGATCCTAAGTAAATTTTCTAGAAAATTGATTTTAAGTAAAGACACACTGTTTTAAAAATCAAGACATGAAGTAATACCCAGAGTGGCCAGAATACCAAGTGAAGTTTAACCCCTCTGGCCAGATTTCTCCTTCAAGTATATGATGCTCTCTGTAAAATCCCTTCAGACTGAAAAAAAAAAAAAAAAAAAAGACATCCTTGAAAAAATTATCTGTTTTTCATGTTTTATCTTTAATGCCATCAGCCATCTTTCTGGGCATTTGCTCTCCCTCTTTGACGAAGTGTGTATAAAATAGTTCTGGTTTGAGTACCACTGCTTTTCCTTTGGCAACCCTGGCTGAACGTGGCTACCCTGTGGCAAACCACAGGGGTGCCAGGTAAATTTCTCTAGAGTGACGATCAAAAAGTTTGTGCAACCCAGGATGACCGGTGAGGCTCATCTGGCTTGATCTTATCTTGCTGTGTTCAATCTAAGAGGACGGCGTCATGAGGAATTGAGACCAACCGAACAGCCTCTTTGTAGTTTCTTTAAACTCTCATCCACTCACTTGTCCATCTTAGTTCTTGGCCCCTCCTCTCACTTGGTCTGATGAAATGTGAATCACAGAATGAAGTAAGCCAGAAGGAAAAACACCAATACAGTATACTAACACATATATATGGAATTTAGAAAGATGGTAACAATAACCCTGTGTACGAGACAGCAAAAGAGACACTGATGTATAGAACAGTCTTATGGACTCTGTGGGAGAGGGAGAGGGTGGGAAGATTGGGGAGAATGGCATTGAAACATGTAAAATATCATGTATGAAACGAGTTGCCAGTCCAGGTTCGATGCACAATACTGGATGCTTGGGGCTAGTGCACTGGGATGACCCAGAGGGATGGTATGGGGAGAGAGGTGGGAGGAGGGTTCAGGATGGGGAACACATGTATACCTGTGGTGGATTCATTTTGATATTTGGCAAAACTAATACAATTTTGTAAAGTTTAAAAATAAAATAACATTTAAAAAAATAAAAATAGAAATGCAAAAAAAAAAAAAAAAAAAAAAGCAATGCCAAGAGTAACAAGTAAGGACAGTTTACTATGTGTCCAAAACTCTTCCAAATGCTTTACATGTGTAACTCATATAATCCTCAAAACAGCCTTAAAATGCAAGTATTAGTGCCGTCCCTATGTTACAGGTGAGGAAGTTAAAGAGCAGAAAAATTGATGTTTTTAATGTCACGTAACTATTTAAGAGACTATAGGAAAAATAGATATAAAAATGATATATACTTATGAGAGATGCTTTGGTCTGTGAGATTTATACAGTCGGGATGATAATTCTGCACATTTTAATCCACAAAGTGGCTGCTGAAAACCTCAGTAAATCAAAGTGCATGTTCATTTTTGGTGGCAAAGAACAACATACTAGAGAAATCAAATATATATTTCTCCACAGTACTGTGCACCTGAAATTCTGATTAATATACAGACCAATTGGAATCATGTTAGTACAGATTCTACTCCAGTGGGTCTGTGATAATTCCTGAGATTCTGCATTTCTGACAAGCTCGAATGCTGCTGGTCTGCAGACTACACTTTGAGTAGCAGTCCCTAATATGTTGTTGAATTCTGCTTAAATGAATGCTTGATTCTGTATTTCAATAAAACTCCTGTGTTACAATATGAAAAGAAAGTTAGTTTAGTTATTACGTAAGTGGCTCTGCTTTGACTAAGTGTGTTGTGCTCAGTTTCTCAGCTGTGTTCAACTTTTTGCAGCTCCTTGAAATATAGACTGCCAGGCTCCTCTGTCCATGGAATTCTCAAGATAAGAATACCAGAGTGGGTTTCCATTCCCTTTTCCAGGGAATCATCTCAACCCAGAGATCTAACCCAGGTCTCAGTATTGTAGGCAGATTCTTTACCATGAGCCACCAGCACTCTAGATTAAATTATGAGATTCAAATGGCACCAGGAAAACATAAGTGCTAGCGAGATACCCAATGAAGATCTGAAAATCTGTGCCATGGGCAATAAACTTAGCATTATGAATTTTCTGCTATATAAACATGCATAAAAAATCACAACTATACTCCACAAAATTCTGTGTACTCATTTATTAAACAAACACTGCCTATCTGTCTTAAATGGTTATTAAAATGCTTGTATCTGATGTTAGAAAATAACTGTTTTTTGTGTAACGTTCTCAAATCCTAGTCTAGTTCCACTACATAAATCCTATTAGAGTCATACTAGAACAAAAGTTTTTCTCATGTGTGCCTGAAATTGCCCACCCTCAAATTAGCCTTTATAGCAATTTTATGGATATTTTAGTTCAAACGTTACTTTTCCTCTGAGCCGTGCAGATTGCCCATATCAGGTACTGGGGTTTATATGGTCACGAAGAATTGATGCTTTTGAACTGTGGTGTTGGAGAAGACTCTTGAGAGTCCCTTGGACTGCAAGGAGATCCAACCAGTCCATTCTGAAGGAGATCAGCCCTGGGATTTCTTTGGAAGGAATGATGCTAAAGCTGAAACTGCAGTACTTTGGCCACCTCATGCAAAGAGTTGACTCATTGGAAAAGACTCTGATGCTGGGAGGGATTGGGGGCAGGAGGAGAAGGGGACGACAGAGGATGAGATGGCTGGATGGCATCACTGACTCGATGGATGTGAGTCTGAGTGAACTCCGGGAGTTGGTGATGGACAGGGAGGCCTGGCGTGCTGCGATTCATGGTGTCGCAAAGAGTCAGACATGACTGAGTGACTGAACTGAACTGAAGCATGGAACTGAGGAAACAGTAGGAAGAAAAAGAACATCAATCGTGCCATTGTATTCATAGTTAGCCACTGAGTGAAATGGATCACTGTCTCATTTAGCTACCAGAAATTAGCTTCGCACAATGACCCTTTCCCGCACCTGTACTGTCAGTGTCTTGGGCTCAGCTGGAGAGCTGAGGGCACTCGTCACTTGGAGCACTGTCAGAAACCAGTCACACCTGCAGCTTCACAAGTGATGAGCATAGAAATAGAAATCACTGGTGTCACAATTAACCTTGATGAGCCATAATCATTGACTACTCCATCTGAGTATATACAAATATGCAGTAAATTCCATTGAGCTATTATCTAAGCTACAAACTGAGCTACAGAAATTTAAGAACAAAGACTAAATTAGATACCACTTAAAACTGTACTTGGGCTACAAAAGGAAACATCAAATGAATAGTTGGTGCAGTTGATTCTTCTTTTTTTTAGGTTAAGACTGCTTGCACTGATCAAAGAGTAGTGAACAATTTATAGTTTGTAACAGTAGTTAGAAAACTGTGCCATGTGATAGAATCTCCTATGAGGAATCTTTAAAACATGCTGGTAAACCCTTTCCTTATTGAATTCAGTTGATCTACAGTGGAGCTGAGAATTTGTATTTCTCAATATTTCCCCTCTCATGCAAATAATTCTGGACCTAGACCATACTTAGAGAATTACTGCCTTTATGTGTTCTATGAAAGTATACTCTTATGATTGGTTAATCTAACTTTTTTAGTTTACCAACCCAACTTTTTTTTTGCAGTTTTGAAAATGTTTATTTCTTTCTATTGCTTCAATTATAAATCTCTGTGTAAAAATTTGTAACCATGTTATTCCAGATAATTTTGGCGTGTCATATTCTTCTGCAATAAAAATTTTAGACTTATCTGCATTGTTTAAAATTCCAAAGGACGTTAAAATTTAGCCTCTTTTCCTTTCTACCTAATGTATAGGCTTTAGAAATTTATGATTTACTAATTATGTAAGTCATTGTTCAAATAAATGGTATACTATAAGGCGGATTACAAATTAAAAAAAAATAAAAAAGAAGATGCCAGTTTGCTTATGAGCAACCCCTGTGCAGAATGGTACAGATAGCCTTCACTCAAAGCCACCTAGATGAAAACAGGACCATGATTCTCAATAACAGATCTCTGGTTATGAGTACATCTGACATCCCAAGGCCTTACTGGAGGCCACACTATCTACTTGTATCCTCTGCCTATAATATTGGATTGGCCAAAAAGTTCCTTTGGACTTTTTGGTAAGTTGTCACTGAAAAACCCAATGGACATTTTTGCCAACCCTGTATTTCCGCTCAGAAGAGTCTGTGGGAAAAGTGCAGCACTATTGCCATGAGATTTCAGCCCACAGAAAACAGGAATCTGGCACATTGAAAACAGGCTGAATGAAACAGCAGTTCTAGTTATACATGAGTACTGGCTAGATCATGCTTTCACATTTAGCCAGGAATGACTTTCTGCAAATTATCTGGTGGTGAACTTATCTCAGAAGAAGATAAAATTGCATGACTCCAACATGTAATGACATAAATCAAGACATCCAGATGGAGTTTATGGTCCTAGAGAGTTTGAAACATCTCGATATCCATATATATTCCACTAAATAATTGAAAGCCTAAAGAACAAAATAAATACTTAGCTCGGTCTCAAGAAATAGATGTGTTTATATATTCTAAAACTGAAAGAAAAAGCATAGTAGTTGTAAATCGTATAAATTGTATCACAGAGCCCTAGGATCTGGACTCATAATTTAGCCTCTGTAGATTTTGAGCAGGTTCTATTTTATTTACAACTAAATTTTGGCAGAGTTGTAGAATAAAGATGGCCATTACTCGGAGCACAGTCAAACAGACTTAGAATGCATAGTAAAACATATTCTTTTGGTTCTATCTCCTTTCTTAATCCCAAAATTACCTTATAATTTCTGTGGAATACTTAATATTATAAAATTGATATGCAGGACTAGATAGTGGTATAAATCAATTTGATAACCTTTAATTCCCTTTGATTATCCCCAAATTTGGGGGAAGGCATTAAACAAAGTTGACTTCTAAAAAAATGGGAAAGAGGAAGCCTTGAGGCTAATTTTGGCTGTGCAAATTTAAATACATGAATAAAATATGTAGAAGTCTGGAAGGAAATTTATCTCTGATTCAACATAGTAGCTTGAAGCACTTCCTTTAGAGGGATCTGTGGTTGTTGTTTAATGGGTATAGAGTTTCAGATTTGCAGGATGAAAAGATCCTGGATGTCTCTTTCACAACAATGTGAAAATATTTAATCTACTGAACTGTACACTTCAAAGTGGTTGTCGTTGTTCAGTTGCCAAGCCATGTCCGACTCTTCACAACTCCATGGACTGCAGCACACCAGGCTTCTCTGTCCCTCACCATCTCCTAAAATTTGCCCAAGTTCATGTCCAACGAATCCATGATGCCATCCAACCATCTCATCCTCTGTTGTCCCCTTCTCCTCATGCTCTCAATCTTTTCCAGCGTCAGGGTCTTTTCCGATGAATTGACTGTTCACTTCAGGTGGCCAAACTATTGGAAGTTCAGCTTCAGCATCAGTCTTTCCAAGGAGTATTCAGGGTTAATTTTAGATTGACTTTTAGATTGACTGGTTTGATCTTGCAGTCCAAGAGACTGTCAGGAGTCTTCTCCAGCACCATCAATTCTTTGGTGCTCTGCCTTCTTTTGCACTTCCCTTGAGGCTCAGCTGGTAAAGAAACCACCGGCAATGCGGGAGACCTGGGTTCGATCCCTGGGTTGGGAAGATCGCCTGCAGAAGGGAAAGGTGACCCACTCCAGTATTCTGGCCTAGAGATTTCTATGAACTGTGTAGTCCATGGGGCCGCAAAGAGTTGGACATGACTGAGTGACTTTCACTTTCACTGCCTTCTTTACTGTCCAGCTCTAGTATCCATACATGACTACTGCAAAGACCAGAACCTTGATTATTTGGACCTTGTTGGCAAAGTGATGTCTTTGCTTCATAGCACACTGTCTAGGTTTGTCATAGCTTTCCTCCCAAGAAGCAGTTGTCCTCTAACGTCAGGGCTGCAGTCGGCATCTGCAGTGATTTTAGCACAAGAAGAGGGAGCTGTCACTGCTGCCAACTTTTCCCCTTCTATTTGCCATGAAGTGATGGGTATGGATGTCATGATCTTAGTTTTTTTAATATTGAGTTTTAAGCTGGCTTTCTCACTCTCCTCCTTTACCCTCATCAAGAGGCTCTTTAGCTCCTCTCACTTTCTGCCATTACAGAGTTAGCATCTGTGTATCTGATTCATCGACATTTTTCCCAGAAATCTTGATTCCAGCTTGTAAAAATGATTAAGATGGTAAATTTTATGTTGTATGCTTTCAACCATTGAAAAAAGAAACTGGAATCTAAGGAGTAATATACTAACTTCTTGATATTTCTGATACTCCTTTTCATATATTTTAATTAATTTTATTTTCCAAATAATAGCAAATATGACATTAATATTCAAACTGTGGAAGAAGGTATAATTTTACCTCTATCCAAAATTTACAGATTCCCTCCCCCCAAATCCTATAACTATTATTATACATTTTTTTCACTCAGTAGTATATCTTGTTTTTTTTTTCTGCTTAAAACTTTATTTATTTTATTTATTTTTTTATTATTTTATTTTATTTTTTAACTTTACAATATTGTATTGGTTTTGCCATATATCAACATGAATCTGCCGCAGGTATACACATGTTCCCCATTCTGAACCCTCCTCCTTCCTCCCTCCCCATACCATCCCTCTGGGTCATCCCAGTGCACCAGCCCCAAGCATCCAGGATCGTGCATTGAACCCGGACTGGTGACTCATTTCATATATGATATTATACATGTTTCAATGCCATTCTCCCAAATCATCCCACCCTCTCCCTCTCCCACAGAGTCCAAAAGACTCTTCTATATATCTTGTAAGTCATATATTCATTCAGGCCTAGTATAACTTATAAGTCATATATTCATTCAGGCAACAAAAAATTGTTGAGTTTTGAATACCTGCTGTGTAGAAGGCATGCTTCATCTGTATGGACATCACAGACATGAATAAAACAGACAGTCCCTACCTATACTGGACTTTCAAAACAAATGGAATTCTTTTTCAAGAAGTGTTAGTTGTTCAGTCATGTCCAACTCTTTGCAACCCCATTGGCTGTAGCCCACCAGGCTCTTCTGTCCATGGAATTCTACAGGCAAGAATACTAGAGTGGCTTGCCATTCCCTTCTCCAGGGGATCTTCCTGACCCAGGGATTGAACCCAGGTCTCCTGCATTGCAGGCAAATTCTTTACAGTCTAAGTCATCAAGGAAGCACAAGAATGTAACTTTTAAAAGCACTTTTAAATGATGCCCAGTATGTCATTGAATAGATTTATTCATCTTTATTTAACCTGTTCCTACTGCTAAATACTAGAGAGAATCCCATTTGTTTTGTTGTTATTACAAACAACATGGCAGTAAATTCTTTCAAAAATATTTAAACACATGTAAGAATCTATTTCCATACTAAATGTATAAACATATAATCGGGTACAAAGAAGTTTTTCACCTTTGCATTTTAAATTTTGGAAGCCTTTGCATTTATTATCTTATACAGAATTCCTGATCCCAGCATACTCACTCATCAGACATAAACATATAATAGACTCATCTTCACACATCACACTAATAAGAATTCACACTTATCCTTATCTATGACTGATTCAGTTGGTATCTGTATGTGAGGGAGAATACCTTAGCAGTAAGGAGTCATACTCTATAACCTTGCTAGTGATAGTGTGATTTTTGGACAGGCAGTATCCACATCACTTGGGAGCTTGTTAGAGATGAACTCCTGAGCCCCAACCTAGACACATTGAATCATAATTTGTATTTTAACAAGATCCCTGGTTGATCCAAATACACATTAAATCCCAAGAAGCACTAATTTTGGATACCCAGGCCTAGGTTTTTATCTTGTTACCCTGCATAAATACGTAAAGGCTGTGTGAACATGGACATGTCAATTCAGTCCCTTGGTATATATGGGGCATTTGTTTCATGATTGTTGCGAGTACCAAAATCCAAGGGATGTTCAAGTCCCTTATAACAAATGGTATGGTACAGCCATTACTCAGCAGATGTGGAATTCATGGATCCTAAGGGCCAACTGTACACATAATCAAGGTTTTAGATCTATTTGCATAATATGGATAATAATATTATTCATTTCATTGGCTTGTTAGGTTATTTCAGTGAGCTAATATTTATATTAGTTATATTTATAATATTTATGTTAGCCAACTCTTTGGAAAAGACCCTGATGCTGGGAAAGATTGAAGGCAGGAGGAAAAGGGGATGACAGAAGACAAGATGGTTGGATGACATCATTGATCAATGGACATGAGTTTGAGCAAGCTCCAGGAGAGAGTAAAGGACAAGGAGGCCTGGCATGATGCAGTCCATGGAGTTGCAAAGAGCTGGACACGACTGAGTGACTGAACAACAACATTTTCAAAGTATGAAGTTGAGCACTTGGCATGTAATGATTGTCCAGTAAATATTGACTCTCATTAATTGTTTTGAGTGTCCTATCTGAAATATTACTATTATCTGATAACTTCCTGTTATGATCATTAACTGTTAAAAATAATTAAAGTTTAAATTAAGAAGTTTACCATACATTTTCATTATGACAAGTGGTTTTGTGCACCGATATTAAAAAAATCTTTCCCTTTCCAATATTATATATAAGTGAATTTAAAATTCACAAGGAAAATATGTATGATATCCAATTTTATTTTCTATTCTTCCTTCTCCTGCCTTTATTTAATACCTTGAATCTAGAGACTTTTGTAAATGGCTTATCAGGACCATTTAGAGTATTCTACTATGTTTCCAAAATAAATAATTTGAAAAATACTAAGTGATATATAGCTGGAATCAAGATTGCCGGGAGAAATATCAATAACCTCAGATATGCAGATGACACCACCCTTATGGCAGAAAGTGAAGAGGAAGTGAAATGATGAAAGTGAAAGAGGAGAGTGAAAAAGTTGGCTTAAAACTCAACATTCAGAAAACTAAGATCATGGCATCTGGTCCCATCACTTCATGGCAAATAGATGGGGAAACAGTGGAAACAGCGTCAGACTTTATTTTTGGGGGCTCCAAAATCACTGCAGATGGTGATTGCAGCCATGAAATTAAAAGACGCTTACTCCTTGGAAGGAAAGTTATGACCAACTTAGATAACATATTAAAAAGCAGAGACATTACTTTGCCAACAAAGGTCTGTCTAGTCAAGGCTATGGTTTTTCCAGTAGTCATGTATGGATGTGAGAGTTGGACTGTGAAGAAGGCTGAGCACCGAAGAATTGATGCTTTTGAACTATGGTGTTGGAGAAGACTCTTGAGAGTCCCTTGGACTGCAAGGAGATCCAACTAGTCCATCGTAAAGGAGATCAGTCCTGGGTGTTCATTGGAAGGAATGATGCAAAAGCTGAAACTCCAGTACTTTGGCCACCTCATGCGAAGAGTTGATTCATTGGAAAAGACTCTGATGCTGGGAGGGATTCGGAGCAGGAGGAAAAGGGGACAACAGAGGATGGGATGGCTGGATGACATCACTGACTCAATGGACATGAGTTTGAGTGAACTCTGGGAGTTGGTGATGGACAGGGAGGCCTGATGTGCTGCAATTCATGGGGTCACAAAGAGTCGGACACGACTGAGTAACTGAACTGAACTGAACTGAAAGCGATATATATATATGCCATTGCCTTCTCCAATATATATATGTGTGTGTGTGTGTATATATATATATATTAGTTTTTTGATTATCCCACCATTTTTTTCCAAGAGTCAGAAATACATCTGCAGTTAGGAAAGTATCTTGAGTTTTCACATGGACACCCACTCACAGAAATGAAACTTTATGACTTCCTTCAGTGGGTTCAATTCCTTCAGACACTTTAAGAAAAGTATATTAGATTTCTGTTTGCATCAGATTCTGCTTAAAACATTGACAGTTACAAGACAATATTAACCCTACCCTAACCATGGGAAAAAGCCAGATAATCTATTAGATCATGAAACAAATGCTGACAAGTCCCTTACAGGAGAGTTAGGATACACAGACATGTTTTGCCTTTGGAAGTATGTGGATGGCAACCAGCATCATTATAAGTCAACAGGGAAATGTAAATTAAAACATAAACCATAATAAGATACCCTTAACTATTGAGTGGGATGGCTAAATAAAAATGACTAACAATATCAGGTTCTGAGAAGTACATAGTGCAAGTTGATTTATCACACATTGCTGGTAGAAGCACAAAATGGCACAGTCACTTGGAAAGCAGTTTGGCACTTTCTTGTAAATTTAAATATACAACTACTATAATTGTGTTAGTCGCTCAGTTGTGTCTGGCACTTTGTGACCCCATGGACTGTAGCCTACCAAGTTCTTCTGTTCACAGAATTCTCCAGGCAAGAATGACTGAAGTGGGTAGCCATTCCCTTCTCCAGGGGGTTTGCCCAACTCAAGGATTGAACCCAGGTCTCCTGCATTACAGATGGAGTCTTTACTGTCTGAGCCCACCAGGGAAGCCCAACAACTACTATATAACCTAGCAGTGTCAAGAGAAGTGAAAATGCTTGTCCATGCAAAGGCTTACTTGATAATATTAATAGCAGCTATACCCATAATTGTCAAAATCTGAAGAAAACTCAAATGTGCACATCCTTGAGAATGAATTAAGAAAGGTGGTACACTCACAAAATGAAATATTACTGTTAACAAAAGGAATAAATGAGTGACTGATAATGCAACGACATGGATGAATTACAATAGCATAATGTTAGTGAAACAACACTTAGAACGTATATCCTATGACTCCTTTTATATGTCATTCTCCTGAAGGGAAACTTGTAGTGACAGAAACACAAATTGAGTGGTTAGTTGTCAGGTGTTTTGGGCAGGAAGATACACTGAGTCCAAAGAGGTGGGAGGAAAAGTTTGGGAATGATAAAACTGTTCCCTATATTGTCAATACTGGTGGTCACACAATTCTTCAATTTGTTCTCTTAAAGACGGTGATTTTTATTTGTGTAAATAGTATCTTAGTAAACCTGACTTTTAATTAAAAGTTCAGTCTATAAACCTTTGATTGTATCAAAAATGCCTGGGGATCTAGGGTTGTCAGGCACTGAGATTTCTGGGCCCCAAGAGACCTATTGAATAAGATTCTTAAGTGTGATTCCTGAAAGCCACACCTTTTATAATTACCCTCCAAGCCCCTGCTCTGACATAAGTATTTGTTTCATAGTTCTAACCTCGGAGTTGCCTGCTGAGCTTGTTAAAGAAAATCAATTCATCACATCTCACTGGGACCAGCTGTAGTCACCCTTTTCTTAAGAAGTACAGAACACTGTTATCTAATATGTTTCTTTTATCAGCTTTTTGAGAACAGATTCATCAATTTTCATGTACCAAATAATCCCACAGAACTTTATATCTCATTGGCATGAACAATGGGACTGAATTTGGACCCAACTACTTTTAGGGCTGTAGAAAAGTTCACTCTATCAAGAGCTTCATAAAGATCCGCACCGAGGCTTCATGGAGAAGTAAATAGAGCAGTTTATTCTGTTAGGGGTCTCAGATGAATTGAGCACATCACACCTGTGCTCAGCAGTCTGCTGGTGACTTATCTGTTTGCAGGTGCAAAGCAAAGTGATAACTTTGATGTTAAGTTTATTTGTGTTGCATACAACACCTAAGCTTTTCTTTCTGGGTAATTCCCTTTCACAGTCTTTATATGATTTTTATACTAAAAATTAGGAAGTGCTGTTTAGAATATAGTGGATTAGGAGTCAAGTTATTTTAGTGAACTTTAATGTCTACATTATAGTTAATGCAGCTGAGCACTACAGTTTAAAATATCTTGTCTAAAGGCATTGACTGGCATAGTAGAAACAAAGATGAAAGGAGGCTGTGCTTTCAAAATGAATGTACATCCAGTGCCAGAGTGGAAATCACAGTCTACAGGCAACTACCATTCCATCCCGTAACCTCAACATCTTTCATTCAAATAGAAAATACCAGATGCCAAAGTTGGAATGAGACTTTATTTTTTCAATAGGCACAATTTCATTAGGAAAATGGAATTGGTAGATTTTTTTTTTTTTTTTTTTCCGCCAGCACAAGTCAACATTCCAACTCCCACATCATAGGAGGACGCTTTACCATCTGAGCTGCCAGGGAAGTCCTCCTTAGAAGCAACAACATTAAATACTTAGGATTTTAAATTATAGCCTGATCTCATTTATTGTGGAGCCTAAAAAAGTAGAACTCATAGAAACAGAGGGTAACAGTGGTTGCCAGGGAGGCAGGAGGTAGGACTGGGAAATAGGAGAAATAGGGAGATGTAAGTTAAGGGTACCAAGTTTCAGTTATATAGGATGAATAAGTTCTGGAGATCTAGTGTACAGCATGGTGACAATCATTAATTAATACTGTAGCATATACTTGAAATTTTCCTGAGAAAGTAGTCCTTAAATTTTCTCACTACAAAAAACCAAAGAAGATGACTATGTCAGATTATGGCTATATTAGTCAGCTTGGTAGTAGTAATCATTTCACAAAGTATATGTATATCAAAACCTTGTGCACCATTAATATATAAATATATATATATATATATTTATTTGTCAATTATAACTCAAAGCTGGAAAAGATATAAACATTTAGTCCATGGAATATTGTCTAATATTAACTGTAAATTTCATTTGAAATACTATTCAGTCAAACATTACACAATTTTAGTAGTCATAATAATACCTGAAAAAAATTGACACATCCTTATTATTTTTTCATTGAAATTTTAACCTGATTTACTTTTACATCTATGACTTATTTGGCAAATTTTATATACAGTAACTGAACAAAGAACTGCAAAACAACAAATATGTCAAGTTAATCTCAAGTAATTTTCCATCGTACAGCAATTGCATTTTGACCAAAACAGATGGGCATCCTGTTACATTCCAGCAAATGTCAGCCTTACTTGACAAGGGCAACATTCCACTTGATAAGAAGCCCACATTTCTTCATGTTCCTAGCCTCCACTATCTTTCACGTTTGCGCCTTGGGCATCACCTAGGTATAGAATTTAAGCCCCTGTGCTTATGCTCTCTGCTTCACAACTCATGATTGCTGACAGTTGTGTGAACACCTAACTTAAAATAGCATCATCTTAATCACTTGCAGATAGATAAATAGCATAGGCAGAGACATGAATCTTCCAATACAATGTCATGCTTGAAGAAGTAGCATTTAGAGTTGCCCTTAGCAACCAAGCTAGTTTATTTTCCTCCTTTCAGGTACCAGCTATTTATCTGCTAAAGTGGAAGTTTCCTATTTTTCAGGTGGCCACCTCCTTTCAGTTCACATACTTTTTCTTATATGCACATAATCACTCACTATTCCAGTAGGGTTTATCTAACATCAGACTCTGTCCAAAGAATAAATCATAGTACGTTTAATAATATTCTCACTTTTTATTATTTTTTGCCATTGTTATATTGTTACCAAAAATATTATGTTGCTTCATTGAATGGATTTTACCAAGAGATTACAAGCTTGTATGGCTACTTTACAAATCTAATAGTTGAAAAAGAAAAGCAAGTCCTGAAATTTGCAAATAAACATGAGAAAAAAAAAGGTTTTTGTTTGTTTGTTTGAAAAGTAAATGAAGTCTGTTAAGCAGTTTATTCTGGGTTAAGTGGTTATTTGCCTAATTACATGGATTACCACACTAATTTTTGCCCTGCTGTCTTCTAAAACATTCATAACAATAATAGTACATTATGGAAATAGATATATACAGCAGAATAGCTTTAATCTTGGGATTATAGTATAACCTGTCATCACACAGCATTCTTTTAAGGTGCAAGACTTCCAATATGTGTTGTCAGAGGTAAATTATATCAGAGACTCAACATTGTTAGGCACCACTGTTTCTACATCAAATGATGCAACACATGTAATGTTCCCTGTCGATGCTGTATTTATGTATACATTGTTCCAACTTCATTACTGAAAGATCCTGTTTCCATTTTCTTCTTGGGGAACGAATAACTATAAAGTAAAATCTAAGTCTTAGAAGTGTTATAAATAATAAAATAATTTCACTGATCTCTAGTTAAATATAGTCATGTTAAATATTCTATGACATTGTAGTCTTTTATGTTTATTGAGCTTTCAGCTTGCAATCTCTCATTCTCCTTACTTTCCCAAAATATAACACCCAGAATAATCTCTTTACACTTCAATTAGGATAATTTTACTTCCATTTTTCTGAGTTCAACAAATGCTAGCAGTAAGAATGATATTAGACAACAAACAGGGAATAGAAAGTAATATGCACAGTGTCTCCCAGTGTGCTATTTATTAACCAAACATTTAGACATCGACTCCACATCATGATGTAGTTACATTGCGCTGACAAGGGCACGTCTCTAAAATTCTAAAATATCTTCTTCGAGGTCTATAGTGAGAGATGACTTTGGAGCTGAAATTATCTTAAAAGAGGCTTATTGTCTCATGCAGAAAATATTTTCTATCAAAGATTTAAATCATATTTGAGGGTAAAATTATCTCCTGGGTCAGATTTTTAAAAATAGCTTATTCATATGCTGCCTGCTGCAAAGCTTTACAGATATTATGAGTTTATAGGGAGGGATGAAATATACTAGGTCCTAAAATATCAATAGATGCTGTACTGCCACTGACTACACAATAACTCACAAAGAATGATTTAGTCAGTGGTGAAAATGAATACCTTTTATCAATAATGTCTCATATTTCAGAAGCCCTAGGTATTCACAATTGTTTCAGATTCACTTGGGAACTATGCCGGGTGGATCAGTGACAAAGAATCTACCTGCCAAGCAGGAGACAAGGTTTCAATCCCTGAGTCAGGAAGATCCCCTGGAGAAGGAAATGGCAACCCACTCCAATATTCTTGCCTCAGAAATCCCATGGACAGAGGAGCCTGAGGGGCACATTCTATGGGGTCACAAAGAGTTGGAGACGACTTCATGTCTAAACAACAAACAGGGAACTGTATATGACAATCCTGGAGGAGGAGAAAGACAGGGCTCTCATTCCTATAGGATCAAGATTTAATATGTTAATGGAAATTGAAATTTAGAGTATAAACAATTCCAGTATGCATTTATATAAAACTTACATTATGTAAAATGCTTTCAAAACCATGATTTATTGTGTTGTCATAATAAAATCCTCTGAAAATTCTGAATTTACTTATAAGGAAGTCATGTCCATGATAGATTATGTAATTTTTCCTTGATTTACAGAGCTAAAAAGTGCAACAATCAATTTAGGCCCTAGTCATTCTTACTTGAAAACCAAAGGCTTATTATTTTATTTTTCTATTTAAAGTGATTTTGGTAACATGATTCTCTGAGTGGGAAGATTCTAGGCAACCCTATTGAAATTAAATTTTATATAAAACTCTCCCCAACCAGAGTAATTCTTTCATTCATTTGTATATTAAGTTTTTATATAAAACTTAATAAAGATTCAGTAGCTTCAAAAGTTTGAAAAGTACATTATGCATATATAAAAAATAACAATTTTGAGGAATATTATGGAAATTTCATTTTTATATTCTGATATTATAAGAAAATACAAGCTAAAGTTATCCTTTAGAATTTATTTTTTAATATTTTCTGAATAATATGAGCACAGTTGAGTTTGATTTAAATAAAAACAACATATTGGCAAAGTGCTTTCCATATGGCTAGATTTCTCAGAGTAAGAACAACTCAAGTCTGAGGTTTTCATTGTGTAGTAGTCAGCAGACTATTCACCTGATTCTCACTGTTGCCTTTAATTATTGTCCTCCTTATTATTTTCTAAAGAGTAGCAAATGAGGAAGCCTTACAAACAGCTGAGAAAAGAAAAGTTAAAGGCAAAGGAGAAAAGGAAAGATATACCCATTAGAATGCAGAGTTTCAAAGAATAGCAAGGAGAGATAAGAAAGCATTACTCAGTGATAAATTCAAAGAAATAGAGGAAAACAATAGAATGGGAAAGACTAGAGATCTCTTTAAGGAAATTAGAGCTACCAAGGGAACATTTTATGCAAAAATGGACACAATAAAGGACAAAAATGGTATAGACCTAACAGAAGCAAAAGATATTAAGAAGAGGTGAGAAGAACACACAAAAGAACTATACCAAAAAGATCTTTATGACCCAGATAACCACGATGGTGTGATCACTCACCTAGAGTCAGACATGCTGGAAAACAAAATCTAGTGGGCCTTAGGAAGCATCACTAAAAACAAAGCTAGTGGAGGTGATGGAATTCCAGTTGAGTTATTTCAAATCCTAAAAGATGATGCTGTGAAAGTGCTGCACTCAATATGTCAGCAAATTTGGAAAACTTAGCAGTGGCCACGGGACTGAAAAAGGTCAGTTTTCATTCCAATCTCAAAGAAAGGCAAGGAGAATGAATGTTCTAACTACCACACAATTGCATTCATCTCACACGTTAGCAAAGTAATGCTCAAAATTCACCAAGCCAGGCTTCAACAGTACATGAACAATGAAATTCCAGATGTTCATGCTGGATTTAGAAAAGGCAGAGGAACCAGAGGTCAAATTGCTAACATCTATTGGATCATCAAAAAAGCAAGAGAGATCCAGAAAAATATCTACTTCTGCTTTATTGACTATGCCAAAGCCTTTGACTGTATAGATCACAACTGGAAAATTCTTCAAGAACTGGGAATAACAAAACACCTTCCCTGCCTCCTGAGAAATCTGTATCCATGTCAGGAAGCAACAGTTAGAACCAGACATGGAACAGCAGACTGGTTCCTAATTAGGACAGCAGTACTTCAAGACTATATAGTGTCACCCTGTTTATTTAACTTATATGCAGAGTACATCATCTAAAATTTTGGGCTGGATGAAGCGCAAACTGGAATCAAGATTGCTGGGAGAAATATCAATAACCTCAGATACGCAGATGACACTGCCCTTATGGCAGAAAGCAAAGAGAAACTAAAGAGCCTCTTGATAAAAGTGAAAGAGAAGAGTGAAAAAGTTAGCTTAAATAAAATCAACATTCAAAAAACTAGGATCATGCCATCTTGTCCCATCACTTCATAGCAAATAGATGGGAAAACAATGGAAACAGTGAGAGACTTTATTTTCTTGGGCTCCAAATTCACTGCAGATGGTGATTGCAGCCAAGCAATTAAAAGACATTTGCTCCTTGGAAGAAAAGCTTTGACCAAACTAGACAGCATATTAAAAAGCAAAGACATTACTTTGCTGACAAAGGTCCATCTAGTCAAAGCTATGGTTTTTCCAGCATTTATGTATGAATGTGAGAGTTGGACTATAAAGAAAGTTGAGCACCAAAGAATTGATGCTTTTAAACTGCGGTGTTGGAGAAGACTCTTGAGAATCCCAGACAGCAAGGAGATCAAAGCAGTCAATCCTTAAGGAAAGCGGTCCTGAATATTCATTGGAAGGATTGATTTTGAAGCTGAAACTCCAGTACTTTGGCCACTTGATGTGAAGAACTGACTCATTGGAAAAGACCCTGGTGCTGGGAAAGATTTAAGGAAGACAGAGAAGGGGATGACAGAGGATGAGATAGTTGGATGGTGTGACCGACTCGATGGACATGAGTTTGAGCAAGCTCTGACTGAACTGAACTGAACTGAGAGTTGATGATGGACAGGGAAGCCTGGCCTGCTGCTGTCCATGGGGTCGCAAAGAGTAGGACACAACCGATCAACTAAACTGAACTGACTGAGCAAGTGCCCTGTGGTTCAATAAAAATGAAGAAATGTTGCACCCTTTCATTTGAAAAGAAATAGACCAGTATGAACTTATGATTCATTTCCCCTCAAAACATCATTTCTGTATCTGTCTAGTACAAACCCTGTGAGTGAGCCCTCTTCATCTCCCATTACTCAAATCATGGTTTCTAAATCTCATTTCCAAAAAAGAAACTGCAGCTTTGTTGAAGTGGTTATAAAACCACAAAAGTTATGTCCACAGGACAAGAATCAGTTGGAAGAAGCCCCCACTTTCTTAAGATGTTATAATTTAAACAAAAAAAGATTAACAATTGTCATTAATTTAAACACTTCAAATGTACTTTATATACTCATGTAAAAATCCATGAGTACATAAAATGATTTGAAACAGTCAACCCATCCATCATATTAGAGGCTGTCTATGGTGTGATCCTGGAATGTGAAGTCAAGTGGGCCTTAGAAAGCATCACTACGAACAAAGCTAGTGGAGGTGATGGAATTCCAGTTGAGCTATTCCAAATCCTGAAAGATGATGCTGTGAAAGTGCTGCACTCACTATGCCAGCAAATTTGGAAAACTCAGCAGTGGCCACAGGACTGGAAAAGGTCACTTTTCATTCCAATCCCAAAGAAAGGCAATGCCAAAGAATGCTCAAATGACAGTACAATTGTACTCATCTCACACACTAGTAAAGTAATGCTCAAAATTCTCCAAGCCAGGCTTCAGCAATATGTAAACTGTGAACTTTCTGATGTTCAAGCTGGTTTTAGAAAAGAGAGAGGAACCAGAGATCAAATTGCCAACATCCGCTGGATCATGGAAAAAGCAAGAGAGTTCCAGAAAAACATCTATTTCTGCTTTATTGACTATGCCAAAGCCTTTGACTGTGTGGATCACAATAAACTGTGCAAAATTCTGAAAGAGATGGGAATACCAGACCCCCTGATCTGCCTCTTGAGAAATTTGTATGCAGGTCAGGAAGCAACAGTTAGAACTGGACATGGAACAACAGATTGGTTCCAAATAGGAAAAGGAGTACGTCAAGGCTGTATATTGTCACCCTGCTTATTTAACTTATATGTAGAGTACATCATGAGAAACGCTGGGCTGGAAGAAGCACAAGCTGGAATCAAGATTGCCGGGAGAAATATCAATAACCTCAGATATGTAGATGACACCACCCTTATGGCAGAAAGGGAAGAGGAACTCAAAAGCCTCTTGATGAAGGTGAAAGTGGAGAGTGAAAATGTTGGCTTAAAGCTCAACATTCAGAAAACGAAGATCATGGCATCTGGTCCCATCACTTCATGGGAAATAGATGGGGAAACAGTGGAAACAGTGTCAGACTTTATTTTTGGGGGCTCCAAAATCACTGCAGATGGTGACTGCAGCCATGAAATTAAAAGACGCTTACTCTTTGGAAGGAAAGTTATGACCAACCTAGATAGCATATTCAAATGCAGAGACATTACTTTGCCAACAAAGGTTCGTCTAGTCAAGGCTATGGTTTTTCCTGTGGTCATGTATGGATGTGAGAGTTGGACTGTGAAGAAGGCTGAGCACCGAAGAATTGATGCTTTTGAACTGTGGTGTTGGAGAAGACTCTTGAGAGTCCCTTGGACTGCAAGGAGATCCAACCAGTCCATTCTGAAGGAGATCAGCCCTGGGATTTCTTTGAAAGGACTGATGCTAAAGCTGAAACTCCAGTACTTTGGCCACCTCATGCGAAGAGTTGATTCATTGGAAAAGACTCTGATGCTGGGAGGGATTGGGGGCAAGAGGAGAAGGGGACTACAGAGGATGAGATGGCTGGATGGCATCACTGACTCGATGGAAATGACTCTGAGTGAACGCCGGGAGTTGGTGATGGACAGGGAGGCCTGGCGTGCTGCAATTCATGGGGTTGCAAAGAGTCTGACACGACTGAGCGACTGATCTGATCTGTGGTGTGAACTAGTTACTCTAAGCCTTTTTATAAATAAATGAAAAAAAAAATCAGACAGTTATCCCAGTTTTCTTTAATTGTATTTGAAACAACTATTTAATTTATGGTAATAAATTTCTGTAGCCATTTGGAGTTAGAAATTAACCATTTTGCAATACCTAATGAAATATTTGATTCATGTAAAAATAACCTATATTCTAAAATCACTAGTTGAATGCATTATAAATGTAATGCAATGAGCTTTGTTCTGGGGGTAGGGAGGAATAATTGATACATAGATTTTCTCTTATATACTTATAAATGAGGTAAAATTATAATTTTAATTATAAGTAACATCAGCCTCACAGAATAAAATTTAAATATATGATCTCAAGAGTCAGTGTGTGGACTTGAATTGTTTAAAAACTCTGGTTTCCTAACATTTAAAATTAGATTAATAATAGTACCTATCTCATAGGGTTGTTTTGAGCATTAAATTAGTGAGCATTTGTGGAGCACTGAGAATAGCGTTTAGCACATTGTGAATGTTATGTGGCTCGTAAATTTAAAATAGTGGGAGATAAAGCATATCATTTGGTTAAAAATCAGCTGGATGCACCTCTCAGGAAGCACATGTGACATTTCACAGAGGGTGTTGCAGTTGAGCTTGGCTTTATATGTTGGGAAGATGTAAGCAAACAGAGAATTAAAGAAGAGAATGCCATTGGAGAAAGTGAAAGAATGGATACAGACCTCGAAATTCAAGAGTTTCCAAAAGGAACAATAAATCTTTACTTGAGCTAGAGTGATCAATTTTGAAAAAGAATGAGAAAGAAGAGACTGAATAGGTAGGCTGGAAAAGAGGTCATAGAGTTGTTGACAGCATTTATTCTCCTGACAACAGGGAAGGATATGACACTAATTTGGTAGCCCAACATAGGATAAGAGCATAAAGTCTGTAGTAGGAAGACTAGTTTTGTGGCACCGTGAGATACTGGCAGAAAGAGTCAAAGCACAGATATAAATAAATAAAAATAGAAATACGTATAACAAGTACTGCAAACATGAAACAACAGAATTTTATAGAAGATAAGATAGTGGGAGAATTCAAAGATGATTCTTTTGTTTTTAAGCTCTGAGTGGTAATATTTTATTGTCAAAGGAGCTATAGATATACAGTTAATACTTCATATTTGGCTACATAGTGGCATTTTTCAATTTTTTTTTCAATTCTAGTTTTCTTTAAATCTTAATAACATCATATTTGTAATTGTAACACCCGTACTCCACTTTGGGAGAAAAAGCACACACGTACCACACACCACCACTGGTTTCACATTCACTGTTTTCTAAAAGAACATTAAAATGGTTGAAAAAAGCATTTAACCTTCTGAATCAGCAACAAAATAATGTTTTTAATAATAAAAATTAAAATGTTGATTTTTTTCCCTCTTAACTATTCCATCCGTCATTCATTTATCATTCTAAGCAATTCAAACCTAAAACTCTTAAATGGCACATAGCAGTGAAGGCATGAGTTAGCAGGACTGAAGTGGGGAGTCACAGAGAATGAAAGTGGGTAGCTGGCCAGGACTGAGTGCTAGAACCTGAGCAGAGTGAGGAATCAAAGGTGTTTTTAAGATTAGAGAAGCAGCTTAAAGAGGCTCTCCTAGTTGGCCAAATAAATAATATTAATTGATTATATTTTTAATGAAGAATAGTTGATATTGGAGTTGGAGTTGGAAATGGCAACCCACTCCAGTATTCTTGCAGGGAAAATTCCATGGAGAGAGGAGCCTGGCAGGCTACAGTCCATGGGGTCGCAAAGAGTTGGACATGACTTAGTGACCGAACAATAAAATAGTTGATATATTATATAAATTGATTTTAACTTATGAAATAAATAAGAAATCATGAACCCATGTTGATAAAAATAAATTGAATAAATTAAAAGTTTAATTAGGAACTTGATTATTTGCATTGTTTCAACATGTATCTGTCTACAAAATAATCGTTTATTGCAAAAAAGAGTGACTGTCCAATGGAGAACCTTGGCAAGACCCCCTACTAATTAACTGGTTAAAGTGGTCATTATCAGAATTGGGAAAAATAGAAATTACATGCCACCTCACAAGATGTGAAGAGAACTTATCATAACCTCTGCAATATTTCTGACAATGATGCATAGCCTGTGTAGATAATCATGAGAAAGCATTAGACAAACTCAGATTGAAGAATGCTCTCCAAAATGATTTTTCTTAAGCTCCAAAAGTTTTAAGATCATGAAAGTCAAGAAAACACTGAGAACTATCCTAGTTTGAAGGAAACTGGAGAGTCATGTCAAGTAAATGCCATGGGTGGTTCTGAACCTGATCAGTTTGCTAACCACACCCTACTCATCTCACTGGCCTTTCCTCTTAATCATAGAATCTAATTGGTAAGTGCCTACATACTTGTCCCCAGCTTCAGGGAGTGATTCTTCTAATCTTTAGATCAGAACTCTCTTCCATTGTTCATTCAGTCATGTCCCACTCTTTGCAGCCCAGTGAACTGCAGCATGCCAGGCTTCCCTGTCCTTCACTATCTCCCAGAGTTTGCTCAAACTCATGTCCATTGATTCAGTGATACCATCCATTCATTTCATGCTCCATTGCCTCCTTCTCCTCCTGCCTTCAGTCTTTCCCAGCATCAGGGTCTTTTCCAGTGAGTTGGCTCTTCACATTAGGTGGCCAAAGTATTGGAGCATCAGGGTTGGTTTAGGATTGACAGGTTTGATCTTCTTCCTGTCCAAAGGGACTCTCAAGAGTCTTCTCCAAAACCACAGTTTGAAAGCATCAATTATTTGGCACTCAGACTTCTTTATGTTCCAACTCTCACATCCATACATGACTACTGAAAAAGCCATAGCTTTGACTAGATGGACCTTTGTGGGCAAAGTGATGTCTCTGCTTTTTAATATACTGTCTAGGTTGGTCGTAGCTTTTCTTCCAAGGAGCAATTGTCTTTTAATTTCAAGGCTGCAATCACCATCCGCAGTGAATTTGGAGCCCAAGAAAATAAAATCCGCCACTGTTTCTATCTCTATTATGAAAGTGAAAGTGTTTTGTCTCTCAGTCCTGTCTGATTCTTTCTGACCCCATGGATTGTCAGGCTCTTCTGTCCATATAATCTCCATTATGATAGTTCATCAAAAGGGCCCCTCTGCTGGTTTCCCTGGGGTAACCAATGAGTCAACTTAACTCAATTATTCCTTCTGCAACTTTAACCACCTCCCTCTCCCACCCCTATCTTTAGAAAGACTAAAGTCATGTGCTGCCCATCTGCTGCACACAGTGGGGTGTTGCTCCATTACCTGGCTCAAGACATAGAGGATCCCTCTATCTATTAAACCATCGATCTCTCTCTCTGTTGCTGACTCTGTGCTCTTTCTTTGGTCTTCAGGCTGCGCAAGCACAGGGCGTACAGGCCTGCAGGGTGCGGCCCAGTGCAAATTAGAGCTCTACTTTTGCTTTCCCATCATTATCACCCATGTTTATTCTTCATGATCATAGCAGAAAATGAATACTCTCATTCAGTACATCAATTAAACATGTTATGATAAATTCGAAAACAATTCGTTCCATTTTTGGATCTATTTATTCTACTAATAACCTGATGCAGACCATTGAAAAACAAGAGAAAGTAAATAGCATGGAATATATATTCCAAATAACTTTTTTATTTTGAAATTCATTAACTTGACAGTTATTAATTATCTTTAGAAGCATGTTACAGCTCTTTGTTACAGATTTTAAAAAATTATTCATATAATTTAGTGGATTCAAAATGGAATATGGTAAGTTTCCCTTGATGCTAAAAAATTTAATGATCAAATAGGAGAATGGGAGAAGAAAGGTATTTTGTTCTTAAAATATCATATTAAACTCTCTCAAAAGACCTTTCAAAAAAAGGCAATTAAAAATGAATTGACCTAATTTTGTAACCCATCTAAAGCTATATATTTTCTTTATTGCTATGTACTAAGGCTGATCTTACCTTCATGCTTTTACCTTGAACTGGTTCTCTATTTTTTTTTTTCCTGAAATCTTTTAAAGCTTATAGCATTTATAATATAGAACAGAAATAAACTACATTTAATTCCAGTTTCTGTTCCTTCTTTTTAAAACCCAGAAAATCCTGTTCTTTCTTAATAAAAAATGCTACTCATTATTAAAATCATTGTAAATATATACACATTCTTCACAAATCTTTGCCAGATATGTTGGCATTTAATTCCTGCATCAATCACAACTTATCTTCATGGATTACTGAGTATGTATGTGACTAAGTAATGCTATGTTAGAACTGTTGATAAGGTTTACAAACTACCACTTAAAATATACACAAAGAAGGAAGATATATTCAATAGTAGTTCTATTTATTAAGCAAATGTTTGATTTGCCAGTTTTTAGGAAAGAGGATATGTTCCCAAAAATCTCAGCCTATCATGAAAATGACTTGATGTGCTGTTGAATATTTATAAAAAGCAAGAGCAAACATTTTTAAATGCTCAGCTCAGTTCAGTCGCTCAGTCCTGTCCGACTCTTTGCAACCTTATGGACTGCAGTATGCCAGGCTTCCCTGTCTGTCATCAACTCCTGAAGCTTGCTCAAACTCACATACATCAAGTCGGTGATGCCATCCAATCACCTCATCCTCTGTCGAACCCTTCTCCTCCTGCATTAAATCTTTCCCAGCATCAGGATTTTTTCAAATGAGTCAGTTCTTCACATCAGATGGCCAAAGTACTGGAATTTCAGCATCAGCATCAGTCCTTCCAATGAATATTCAGGACTGCTTTCCTTAAGGATTGACTGCTTTGATCTTCTTGTTGTTCAAGAGACAATCAAGAGTTTTCTCCAACACCACAGTTCAAAAGCGTCAGTTCTTCAGCACTCAGCTTTCTTTATAGTCCAACTCTCACATCCATACATGACTACTGGAAGAACCATAGCTTTGACTAGATGAACCTTTGCTGCCTAAGTAATGTCTCTGCTTTTTAATATGCTGTCTAGGTTGGTCATAGCTTTCTTCCAAGGAGCAAGTGTCTTTTAATTTCCTGGCTGTGGTCGTCATCTGCAGTGATTTTGGAGCCCCAAAAATAAATCACTGTTTCCATTGTTTCCACATCTATTTGCCATGAAGTGATTCGACCGGATGCCATAATCTTAGGTTTCTGAATGTTGAGTTTTAAGCCAATATTTTCACTCTCTTCTTTCACTTTCATCGAGAGGCTCTTTAGTTCATTTTTGCTTTCTGCCATAAGGGTGGTGTCATCTGCGTATCTGAGGTTACTGATGTTTCTCCTGGCAATCTTGATTCCAGCTTGTGCTTCCTCCAGCCTAGGGTTTCTCATGATGTATTCTGCATATAAGTTAAATAAGCAGAATGACAATATACAACCTTGATGTACTCCTTTCCCTATTTGGAACCAGTCTATTGTCCCATGTCCAGATCTTGACCTGCATATAGATTTCAGAAGAGGCAGGTTAGGTGGTCTGGTATTCCCATCTCTTGAAGAATTTTCCAGTTTGTTGTGATCTACACAGTCAAAGGGTTTGGCATAGTCAATAAAGCAGAAGTAGATGTTTTTCTGGAACTCTCTTGCTTTTTCCATGATCCAGTGGATGTTGGCAAGTTGATCTCTCGTTCCTCTGCCTTTTCTAAATCCAGCTTGAACATCTGGAAGTTCACAGTTCACGTACTGTTGAAGTCGGGCTTGGAGAATTTTGAGCATTACTTTGCTAGCATGCGAGATGAATGCAATTGTGCAGTAGTTTGAACACTCTTTTGCATTGCCTTTCTCTGGGATTGGAATGAAAACTGACCTTTTCCAGTCCTGTGGCCACTGCTGACTTTTCCAAATTTGCTGGCATATTGAGTGCAGCACTTTAACTGCATCATCTTTTAGGATTTGAAATAACTCAACTGGAATTCCATCACCTCCACTAGCTTTGTTTTTAGTGACGCTTCCTGCTGCTGCTAAGTCGCTTCAGTCGTGTCCGACTCTTTGCAACCCCATAGATGGCAGCCCACCAGGCTCCCCCATCCCTGGGATTCTCCAGGCAAGAACACTGGAGTGGGTTGCCATTTCCTTCTCCAATGCATGAAAGTGAAAAGTGAAAGTGAAGTCGCTCAGTTGTGTCCAACTCCTAGTGACCCAATGGACTGCAGCCTACCAGGCTCGCCGTCCATGAGATTTTCCGGGCAAGAGTACTGGAGTTGGGTGCCATTGCCTTCTCCATGATGCTTCCTAAGTCCCACTTAACTTCGCATTCCAGGATGACTGGCTCTAGGTGAGTGATCACACCATCTTTGTTATCTGGGTCTTGAAGATCTTTTTGGTATAGTTCTTCTGGGTATTCTTGCCACCTCTTCTTAATATCTTCTGCTTCTGTTAGGCCCATACCATTTCTGTCCTTTACTGTGCCCATCTTTGCACACAAAAGAAATATTCTTTCCTTTGCAAAGGAAAGAAATATTCCCTTGTTATCTCTAACTTTCTTGAAGAGATCTCTAGTCTTTTCTGCTCTATTGTTTTCCTCTATTTCTTTGCATCACTGAGGAAGTCTTTCTTATCTCTCCTTGCTGTTCTTTGGAATTCTACTAGCAAGCCTCATATTCATATGTATATTGGATCGATATATACTTCTGTTGTTCAAGGTTCCAAGTCTAATGTGCAAAGCTGATCAAGGCTCAAATATGTGTTATATATGTCTGATAGTCATTTATGCATCCAGAAAAATAAAGTGCCTGATTAATAATGTTGTTTCAGAAGGATTAACCTTGAAATGTTCAAAATTATATTGTAAAGTACATATGACTTGAATTATAATATTAAATTGACTCAAGTCTACTAGAATAATACCTGGTAAAAATGTTAGTGGTTGGTGGATAGATTCTACTCACCAAATCGTCCTATGTAGAATTCAGAAGATGCAATGCAGAAGATACAGGAGACTCAGGTTCGATCCCTAGGTCAGGAATATCCCTTGGTGGAGGAAATGACCTCCCACTCCAGCATTCTTGTCTGGAAAATACCGTGGACAGAAGAACCTGGTGGACTACAGTCCATGGGTTCGTGAAGGATGGGCCATGACTGAGTGAGCACATAGCACACAGCTAATTATACAATTACATTCTCCTCAGTATTTCAGAATAAGTCCAACTGCTTGTGTTTTAGTGGCAATATTAGTGCAAAGCTGATCAAAAATGGCTGAAACATTTATATTGTGCTTTATGCTTTACAGTATATTTTCAAAACCAGTCATATTCTTGTCAGCTATGATTACCATTCCGATTTTTTAGGTATGTAAACTGAGGCTCAGAGAGAGAAATGCTTGCTGAAAGTGACAAGATTTTTAAGGAAGAAAGCTAAGATCTCACCTCTGGAATGAAAATAAAATTTACCAAGCTAATTTGTATGTCTGGAGATGGTATAAAAGGGATGATTGCTAAAGATGATATTCTTAGCTGGTTTGTATTAGAAAGATGAAAAGAACACTTTTTTAAAACTTTTGTTTTACTATAATGGTGATATATTTATATACTAAAAACAAACAATATTCAAGGCAATTTATGTTTGTCATCTGTATTAGGTACTGCATGGATTTTTATAAGGTAGCTATTATACCCTTATATTGCAGATGAGAAAACTGAAGCCTAGAGAGTTTAAGTAATTTGTGCATATTTATGTTACGCCCAATTTTCAGCTCTGAAATCACAAAATGGTCAGGTATAAAGTCTATGCTTAAATTTGGACATATATATTAAAGTCAGGATGAAGCTTATATAATGCACTGAAAAGCCTGGAGAAATGTTTTAATCCTTGTACTTTGTCCTAATTTTTGTTGAACTTAGTGATAATAAAGACTATTATCTGAAACGTCTAAAAAATATAAGAGCCAAGTTAGAGGGGAAAAGTGAATGCAAGAATCTTGAAACATAGAAAGAAAATAAAAGGAAGGAAAATAAAAGAGGAAGGTTTATAGAAAAAGTGTTGAATATTGTTGTTGTTCAGTCGCTCAGTCATGTCTGACTCTTTGTGACCCCAAGACTTCTGGTTTCCCTGTCATTCACCGTCTCCCGGAGCTTGCTCAAACTCATGTCCATTGAGTCAGTGATGCCATCCAACCATCTGGTCCTCTGTCTTCCCCTTCTCCTCCTGCCTTCAATCTTTCCCAGCATCAGAGTCTTTTCTAATGAGTCATCTCTTCTCATCAAGTGGCCAAAGTTTTGGAGCTTCAGCTTCAGCATCAGTCCTTCCAATGAATATTCAGGACTGATCATAGGATGGACTGGTTTGATCTGCTTGCAGTCCGAAGGGACTCTTAAAAGTCTTCTCCAACACTGCAGCTCAAAAGTGTCAATTATTCAACGCTCAGTTCAGTTCAGTCACTCAGTCATGTCTGACTCTTTGTGGCCCCATGAATCGCAGCACGCCAGGCCTCCCTGTCCATCACCAACTCCCGGAGTTCACTCAGACTCATGTCCATCAATTCGGTGATGCCATCCAGTCATCTCATCCTCTGTCGTCCCCTTCTCTTCCTGCCCCCAATCCCTCCCAGCATCCGGGTCCTTTCCAATGAGTCAACTCTTCTTATGAGGTAGCCAAAGTATTGGAGTTTCAGCTTCAGCATCAGTCCTTCCAAGGAACACCCAGGACTGATCATAGGATGGACTGGTTGGATCTCCTTGCAGTCCAAGGGACTCTCAAGAGTCTCAGTCTTTTTTATTGTCCAACTCTCACATCCATACATGACCACTGGAAAACCATAGCTTTGACCAGATGAACTTTAGTTGGCAAAGTAATGTCTCTGCCTTTTAATATGCTGTATAGATGTGCCATAGCTTTACACAAAATTTTAAGGAGCATCATAAACTGAGAGGAAGGAGCTTGATGACTACAGCATCATCCATCTCAGAAAAGTTGCCTTTTTCTGAAAATCATTATAAAGGAGAAAGAGCTGGAGTGCTGGTTCACACCCAGGGCCCTTGGAGTCTCTGATTTCTTTTACTTGACTGTTTTATATCTTTAATTTCTGTCCTGAAAGATACAATTTTCTACTACTTGGGAGATAAAGGCAATGTGATAGAAACACCAAAAAAACTGCTAGAAACGCATGAAGAGAGGCTTAATCTATATCTAGAATTATCATTTATTTTATACTTCACATTTTGTAATCTGTGGTATGTGAGTTTGCGTGTTGAATGGGGTGAGGAAAAGCAAAATATCCCAAGTATAATACTTTGAGAGTGATAATGACACTTGGAAATAATCCTGAGGGGTCAAAGCTAATCAGAAAGTAATTTGTTCAATAAACACACACACACATAGTGACCCCCAACATCTGTAGCCCCCTTCCCCAGCTTTCATGCACAAAACATAACAAATCAAAATGCTTTTGACATAATTTTTATTGTTGTTTAGTTGCTAAGTCATGTCCCACACTTTGCAACCCCATGGCCTGCCAGGCTCCTCTGTTCACGGGCTTCTCCAGGTAAGAAGACTGAAGTGGGTTGCCATTTCCTTCTCCAGGCGATCTTACCAACCCAGGGATTGAGCCCACACCTCTTATACTGTAGGTGAATTCCTTACTATTGAGCCATCAGGGAAGCCCCTGTTGCATATTAAATCATCAGTTCAAATTCTTGGTATACAAGTAGATACAACAGAAAACAAACAAAAAAAAAGAGCAACTTTTGTTCATAATAGTGTTAGTCCCTCAGTCATGTCCAATTCTGATCCTATGTACTGTAGCCTGCCAGGGTCCCCTGCCCATGGGATTCTCCAGGCAAGAGTACTGGAGTGGATTGCCATTTCATCCACCAGAGGATCTTCCTGACCCAGGGATCAAATCCTAATCTCTTGCATTGCAGGCAGATTCTTTACCATTTGAGCTACAGTGCTAATTTACTGTCTTTTTGCTAATTAAAAATTCCAAATCCAAAGATCATAACATTATTTTTCATTTCTTTCCACAAAAGGAGGAATGAAATACAAACTTTGATGATGTTACAGGTTGACTAGTGTCCTCACACAAGTCATGTGTTGAAGTTAAACTCACCATGTCTCAGAAAATGACCATACTTAAAATTAGCGAAAGTGTTAGTCTCAGTTGTGTCCAACTCTTTGCAACCCCATGGAAGAGACTCCTCTGTCCAAGGGATTCTCCAGGCAAGGTTACTGGGGTGGGTTGCTATTCCTTTCTCCAGGGGATCTTCCTGATCCAGACATCAAACCTGAGTCTCCTGCTTTGCAGGTGGATTCTTTACCATCTGAGCCATCAGGGAAGCTGGGCCATTTCAAATGTACTGGGTTAATTTAACACATGGTAATTAGGTTGGCCCAGTCCAATGTAACTAATATCCTTATAAAAGGGGAAAATTTGTCCCTAGGCACGTTGAAAGTGAAAGTGAAGTCGCTCAGTCCTGTCCGGTCTTTGCGACCCCATGGACTGTATAGCCCACAAGCTATTCCATCCATGGGATTTTCCAGGCAAGAATACTGGAGTGGGTTGCCATTTCCTTCTCCAGGAGATCTTCCCGACCTAGGGACTGAACCTCGATCTTACGCATTGTAGGCAGACGCTTACCATCTGAGCCACCAGGGAAGTCATAGGCACCTGTGGGAGAAAATATGTGAATATGAAGACAGCCTCTACAAGTCAAGAGACAGACCTTAAACAGATCCTTACCCACAGCCTTCAGCAGGAACCCACCTTTTCAACACCTTGAATTCACATTTCAGTTCAGTTCAGTCACTCAGTCGTGTCCGACTCCTTGCAATCTCATGAATCGCAGCACGCCAGGCTTCCCTGTCTATCACCAATTCCCAGAGTTTACCCAAACTCATATCCATTGTGTCAGTGATGCTATCCAGCCATCTCATCCTCTTTCATCCCCTTCTCCTGCCCTCAATCCCTCCCAGCATCAGAGTCTTTTCCAATGAGTCAACTCTTCACATGAGGTGGCCAAAGTACTGGAGTTTCAGCTTTAGCATCAGTTCTTCCAAAGAAATCCCAGGGCTGATCTCCTTTAGGATGGACTGGTTGGACCTCCTAGCAGTACAAGGGACTCTCAAAAGTCTTCTCCAACACCACAGTTCAAAAGCATCAATTCTTCCACACTCAGTTTTCTTCACAGTCCAACTCTCACATTCATACATAACTACTGGAAAAACCATAGCCTTGACTAGACGGACCTTTGTTGGCAAAGCAATGTTTCTGCTTTTCAATATGCTATCTAGGTTGGTCATAATTTCCCTTCCAAGGAGTTTAATTTCATGGGTGCAATCACCATCTGCAGTGATTTCGGAGCCCAGAAAAATAAAGTCAATCACTGCTTCCCCATCTATTTGCCATGAAGTGATGGACCAAATGCCATGATCTTAGTTTTCTGAATGTTGAGCTTTAAGCCAACTTTTTTGCTCTCCTCTTTCACTTTCATCAAGAGGCTCTTTAGTTCCTCTTCACTTTCTGCCATAAGGGTGGTGTCATCTGCATATCTGAGGTTATTGATATTTCTCCCTGCAATCTTGATTCCAGCTTGTGCTTCCTCCAGCCCAGCGTTTCTCATGATGTACTCTGCATAAAAGTTAAATAAGCAGGGTAACAATATACAGCCTTGACGTACTCCTTTTCCTATTTGGAACCAGTCTGTTGTTCCATGTCCAGTTCTAACAGTTACTTCCTGACCTGCATATAGGTTTCTCAAGAGGCAGGTCAAGTGGTCTGGTATTCCCAACTCTTTCAGAATTTTGCACAGTTTATTGTGATCCACACAGTCAAATGCTTTGGCATAGTCAAATCAGATCAGTTCAGATCAGTCGCTGTCGTGTTTGACTCTTTGCGACCCCATGAATCACAGCACGCCAGGCCTCCCTATCCATCACCAACTCCCGGAGTTCACTGAGACTCACGTCCATCGAGTCAGTGATGCCATCCAGCCATCTCATCCTCTGTCGTCCCCTTCTCCTCCTGCCCACAATCCCTCCCAGCATCAGTCTTTTCCAAGCAGAAATAGATGTTTTCCTGGAACTCTCTTGCTTTTTCTGTGATCCAATGGATGTTAGCAATTTGATCTCTGGCTCCTCTGCCTTTTCTAAAACCAGCTTGAACATCTGGAAGTTCACAGTTCGCATATTCCTGAAGCATGGCTTGGGGAATTTTGAACAGTACTAGCATGCGAGATGAGTGCAATTGCGTAGCAGTTTGAACATTCTTTGGCATTGCCTTTCTTTGGGATTGGAATGAAAACTGACCTTTTCCAGTCCTGTGGCCACTGCTGAGTTTTCCAAATGTGCTGGCATATTGAGTGCAGCACTTTCACAGCATCATCTTTCAGGATTTGAAATAGCTCAACTGGAATTCCATCACCTCCACTAGCTTTTTTCATAGTGATGCTTTCTAAGGCCCACTTGACTTCACATTCCAGGATGTCTGGCTTTTTGTGTGATCACACCATCATGATTATCTGGGTTGTGAAGATCTTTTTTGTACAGTTCTTCTGTGTATTCTTGCCACCTCTTCTTAATATCTTCTGCTTCTGTTAGGTCCATACCATTTCTGTCCTTTATTGAGCCCATCCTTGCATGAAATGTTCCCTTGGTATCTCTAATTTTCTTCAAGAGATCTCTAGTCTTTCCCATTCTGTTGTTTTCCTCTATCTCTTTGCATTGATCGCTGAGAAAGGCTTTCTTATCTCTCCTTGCTATTCTTTGGAACTCTGCATTCAGATGCTTATATCTATCCTTTGCTCCTTTGGTTTTCGCTTCTCTTCTTTTCACAGCTATTTGTAAGGCCTCCTCAGACAGCCATTTTGCTTTTTTGCATTTCTTTTCCATGTGGGTGGTCTTTATCCCTGTCTTTTGTACAATGTCATGAACCTCAGTCAATAGGTCATCAGGCACTCTGTCTATCAGCTAGTCCCTTAAATCTATTTCTCACTTCTACTGTATAATCATAAGGAATTTGAGTTAGGTCATACCTAAATGGTCTAGTGGTTTTCCCTACTTTCTTCAATTTAAGTCTGAATTTGGCAATAAAGAGTTCATGATCTGAGCCACAGTCAGCTCCCGGTCTTGTTTTTGCTGACTGCATAGAGCTTCTCCATCTTTGGCTGCAAAGAATATAATCAATCTGATTTCAGTGTCGACCATCTGGTGATGTCCATGTGTAGAGTCTTGTCTTGTGTTATTGGACGAGGGTGTTTGCTATGACCAGTGTGTTCTCTTGGCAAAACTCTATTAGCCTTTGCCCTGCTTCATTCCGTACTCCAAGGCAAATTGGGCTGTTACTCCAGGTGTTTCTTGACTTCCTCCTTTTGCATTCCAGTCCCCTATAATGAAAAGGACATCTTTTTTGGGTGTTAGTTCTAAAAGGTATTGTAGGTCTTCATAGAACCATTCAACTGCAGCTTCTTCAGCATTACTGGTTGGGGCATAGGCTTTGATTACCATGATATTGAATGGTTTGCCTTAGAAACGAACAGAGATCATTCTGTTGTTTTTGAAATTGCATCCAAGTACTGTATTTTGGGCTCTTTTGTTGACCATGATGGCTACTCCATTTCTTCTAAGGGATTCCTGCCCACAGTAGTAGATATAATGGTCATCTTAGTTAAATTCACCCATTCCAGTCCATTTTAGTTCGCTGATTCCTAGATTTTTGACGTTCACTCTTGCCATCTCTTGTTTGACCACTTCCAATTTGTCTTGATTCATGGACCTGACATTCCAGGTTCCTATGCAATATTGCTCTTTACAGCATCGGACCTTGCTTCTATCACCAGATGCATCCACAAATGGGTATTGTTTTTGCTTTGGCTCCATCCTTTCATTCTTTCTGAAGTTATTTCTCCACTGATCTCCAGTAGCATATTGGGCACCTACTGACCTGGGGAGTTCCTCTTTCAGTATCCTATCATTTTGCCTTTTCATACTGTTCATGGGGTTCTCAAGCCAAGAATACTGGAGTGGTTTGCAATTCCCTTCTCCAGTGGACCACATTCTGTCAGACCTCTCCACCATGACCTGTCCTTCTTGGACTTCAGACTTAGAAAACTGAAAATACACATTTCTATTGTTTAAGTACTCATTTTTAGATACTTCCTTAGGGCAAACTAATATGTGTGACACTATGTAAATAGGAACTGAAAATTGAAAAAACCCTCGTGTCAGTCTAGTTTCAAGAGAAGTACACTGAATTGATCCTTAGAAAACTGATCCTAGTTAGAATTAGTCATCACTAATTTGCTGTAGACATTTTGAAGTCAAATACCTTGAAATAACTAAACTTTAGTGAAAATATCAAATTCTTTACTTGCAAATGTTTCAGAAAGGATGTTGTCATAGACGTAAAGGTTTAAAAAGTGTGTGTCAGTCATATCCAAATCTTTGTGAACCCATGGACTGTAATCCACCAGGTTCCTCTGTCCATGGAATTTTCCAAGCAAGAGTACTGGAGTGGGTTTCCATTTCCTACTCCAATCATAGATGTATAGTGTTATATAAATATTATAAATGAAATTTATCTTATTAAATATTATCAAAACTTTCTCATAAGGCTAATTATTGAAATGGAAACAGATGCCATTGGAAAACATATTTCAATGAGAAAGAGATTTTAAAATTTCTTCCCTCCCTTTGCCCAACCAAATAATCTGGTATCAATTTAGAAGGTAATGCAGTTTAGCTGTTAGATTTTAGAATGCAAAATATAATAATTTAAATGACAATTTTAATTAAAATCAGGTTTTTACAATTTTTTTTTTAGTACTCAGTTGTTAAAGATACTGATCTAGAAAAGCACCTCATTATTCAAAATATAAGTGGTACCATTAAAAATACAGCTTTCAAATGCTTTCTTTATGTAAAAGATTTTACTTTCTTATGCAATTTATTCACTTATGCAATTTATTTGCAATATTTTCTCCTTAACCAAACTTAAGTCCCTGAAGAGATAAATGCCCAGGACAGTGTCTGTTCACATTCAAGAGTCAATGATGGATAAAGGAGAAACAGGAAGGCCTGAAGAATTGGAGAGAGAGGAAAAGGAAGAAAACTGTGGAGGAATAGCCATGTAATTTTTAATGAACTATTTATTCATATATGATTAATTTTCCCCCTGTATTATTCAGGATTATAACTCAGTTATCAGTGATTTTCATGGTGACCTACTGTATAATTCAAAACACAGTGTGATGCATTTCTTTGTGGAAATGTGGAAGATGTTATAATAGCAATCAGTTGACTTCTGTAAAGCTACATCCACTTTGTGAAACTATATAACATTTATGAAAGGGAGAGAAAAAAAAGGAAGAGATGAGAGTGAAAGACAGGTTAAATATCTTTAGAGCCTATACAAAGAATATTTTATTATTCTGCTTCAATTCAAGGTAAACCTCTGTGTTATTATATGACTCCTTTTAGTGGAATTCCTCCACTTTTGTGTACATGGCTTAGAACATGAGAGACCATGGAACAAGTTTTATAATGTACTCCTTCAAGAAAAACACAACCAATAACGTCTATTCACTGTCAGTTGAGATGAAGTTTCTAATTAAACAGTTTATAATCATCATGTTTCAAAAATATTGATGCAAAATTAAAAATTGGTTATTGAAATTTCTAAGTATATTTTCAAAAATCACATTTCTGAATCAATGTTAAAATTTTGATGTTAATTACCTAATACATCTTTATTCTGCATCTCAAATATAATTTACCAATAAGAAAATACAAGACTTTTAGGCCTAAAATGGACTTCCCAGGTAGCTCAATGGTAAAGAATCTACCTACCAATGCAGGAGACACAGGAGATGGAGGTTTGATCCCTGGGTCAGAATGATCCCTGGAGTAGGAAATGGTAACCCATTCCAGGAATCTTGCATGGAAAATTCCAGAGACACAGGAACTTGCAGGCAGAGGACCACTGGGTCTGCAAACTGTTGGACACAACTTAATATGCATGCATGCTTAACATATTGATAGTGAAGGAAGTTTTACTTTTTACTGTCTGTTTAAAATATTGCTTTTGACAAGGCCCCAAATAATGGGTAGGATTAACGTACAGAAGTACTCTGTGCTTCTCTGAAACAGTAGGAGTTATTTTTCAATCCTGATTTAATGCTGATATTGTTAATTACTAACTACAGGATACTGGCCACAAAGTTTAATGCATTTCTCTATTTTGAACAAATAACAGTACTTATTCCACAGTTGTTTAAGTAGTAAATGAGACAATATCTGTAACATTCTTAGCATAATGTTGCAGGTGCCGTGAAAGAATTAATGATTATAATTCCCTAGAGCTATGTCCATACGAGCCTACCACTGAAGGAAAAATGCATATGTTATGCTTCTCCCCATTTTTCTTATTAAAGATAGAATTATTAAGTTCCGTTTTGACCAGATGTTTGAAGTACAAGCATGGCAAAAATAAATCAGGAGGGTCTTCTCATGGCAGAGAAGTTAGCAAGGAACACTTTGTTTTTACCCTACTTGACCATGTGGTAGCAAACTGACCCTCATTTTTCTAATTAATCCTGATGCTTATAAAAGAAGCATAGATAAATAAATTCAATATTTAGCTCCTAAGATGTCCTGTCACAGAAATTTGAGTCTGTTGGTAGAAAAGGAGTGGGTCTGTGCCTTTTAATACCAAGGTAAGAAAATCAAGTTTGTCACTTTTTCTCACTGTGTCAAAGAAGCAGGTTTTCTACACGTGGTCAGGCACAGTAAGCAGACTAATCCTGTTCAGCGCTGCTGAGATGCAGAGCTAGACAGAAACTGCAAGAACCGCAATGGTGTCCATAAGTATTAAATATCATCCAAGTCTAAGTCCACAAGCATTATCCAAGATCATCTGGATAACTTTCAGTGCTTTCCCCCAGCACAGCTGCTGACTGGCAAATACAACTGGTGAGCCTCAGAAGTTCTTAGCCTTCAATATAGGCTGAAGATCCACACAAGAATCACCAAACCCTCCCCACCAGCTCAGTGTAGCCTACCCAGCCTGAGAACTTTCTTTGGTGTCCTTGTGGTCTTCTTTACCCAAAGAACAGGGCACCCCTTTCCTCACAGGGAATGTTGCTCCAGCACTGGATCTCAGAGAGTAGCGATTCAAGGCAACTCCTGGTGTTTGTAAAAGCCCCAGGGCTCCATACATAGTTTATTCAAAGCCTTCACAAAGCTGAGACATCAAAATAAGCAAGGTTTGCTAATCTACAAGATTTGTTCCAGGTTACTGTCAGCAAGGCTACTTTTTCAACTGGTCGCCTTTCCTATTAAAAAAAGAAGTCTTGTGCAGTTATTCTATTCCATAATTAATCAGATGATTATAGTACAAAGAGATGTGCTGTGAAGTAGGTATGAGTTACTATGGGAGCACCTACAAGGGTGACAATCTGAATGACTATAGTAGGCTGCAGAGGGGGGAAAAGAAAGAGAACAGGAAAAAGGAAAGCTCTCTTCTAAAGCTGGGTTGAGTGATCAATCTTGAAGTAACTGTGATCAGTGGGACAGCAGCTTTCAACCACGAGAATCTGAAAATCATTTATCTTGGCAAGGGCAAAAGGTCAGTGGCTTTAAATGTAGATTTGGATTCAAATTTGGTCTTTACCATACTATATATAAAATTTAGGTCATTTCTCGTCTCCTCTGAACTTTTGTTTCTTTATCTAAAATTTGGCATAATCACAGGTTTTCATTATGAAGATTATATTTATCTTTACTGAAAAACAATGGAGGTCCTGACACAGGCTTCCCTAAGGGGTCTCACAAGGATGCTGGGAAATTGTAAGACCGCATAGAGAGATAGGATAAGGGGTGGCTGTCACATTGACCCTTGGCTTTCCAGGTTTGATTGCTGCTTCTATCAGTTACAGAATTGACCTCTGACAACTTAGTCTCTCATCTATAAAATGGGAATGTTGGTTGTTTCTGGGTTATGTTGCTGGCTGTGGACTGAATGAGTTATTACCTATGAACATTCAGAAAGGACTTGGGGTGTTTAAACATTCATTTTTAGGATATGTTCCTCTGTTACTACTCCTTTTCAGAAACAAAGAGGCTCTGCATTTCAGCTACTTCTGCCTCCTCTTTACCTGATTAGTTACAGAACTAATCACAATGCTTTTTTCTGTATATCACTCACTACCTATTTGCTTTATCTTTTTCATTGGCACTGAAGCAGGCTGGAATCTCTCTAACCTTAAATGATTAAAAAAAACTTTTCTCCTGCAAAATAAATTTCCTACCCATCTAGCATCCTGTTTTACCTTCAGAGCCTAGCTTCCTTAATGAATTTCTTTATCCTTCTCTCATTCTTTACTGCATTCCATCCTGTCTACTGATTTCTCTACTCAGAGAGCTCTTTCTTTTGTGATCACTGATCTTCAAGTCAGTAAGTCCAGGTAATATTTTCTAGTTTTCACTTTGCCCAGTATTTCAGAAGCATTTCACACTACTTCTAAATTAACATTAAACTTCAACTTCTAAATAAAATAAGTGCTACCTTATTATAAAATAATGTTAGTAATATAATAATAAATGAGGAGGGCATGGCAACTCACTTAATAGTCTTGCCTGCAGAATCCTGTGGACAAAGGAGCCTGGTGGGCTGTAGTCTGTCGGGTCACAAAGAGTCAGACATGACTGAGAGGACTTAGCATGCATGTGTGCAATAATAATAAATAACAGAATATTGCCTCGGTTCATTTGATATCCCATTCTTCTGACATTATTCTTTCGAACTCTCCCTTCTCAGTCACTCGGATGGTCTATTTTCTTTTACCCCATCTTTAATTGTTGAATTTCTCTATGCTTTGTCCTAGGTCATATATCCTTTCTCACTCAGTGACTTTCAGTTAAGTGTTCAAACCATATCCATGGCTTCAGTAGTTAGGTACATACTAAATATGTTAATGTCTGTCTACATCTCAGCTCTTTCTTTTGAATTCTAGCTCCAAATATACAGTTGCCTTTTTGTATGTCTCCGTATTCAATAGTGAACTTACAGAGCCCTTCTCCACTGGCTCCCATCTCTATGAACCATAACAACATCCATCCAGTTGCACAAGTTGGAAACCTGAGAATTCTTCAAGACATTCTCCTCTCTCTCATCCCTCATCTCAGAAAATCCTGATACTCTATTGATTTTACCTCCTAAATGACTCTCAGACTTTGTACTTCTCAGCATCTTCTCTGCCAGGTTCCTAATCCAAGCTATTATCATCTGTTCCCTGAATTAAAGCAGCACCCTTCTAAGTGGTCTTATTTCCTTTTTGTCCTGCAAATCCTTTCTCCACAGTATAGGAAAATCAATCACTTACTAACGCAAATGCGTCTTGTTTGTAACTTTTCAGTGGCTTTCCCACTTTCAATATGTACAAACACCATTCACTCTCTAGCTTCATCTTCTAACAGTTTTCTGTTTTGTTCCCTCTCTGACCATCCTTCATTTCTGCTACTGAGCGATACTGCTCCCTGATTCAGACCATCACACACATTGTTCCCTCTGCCCAAATCATTCTTTCTCTTTTCTGTTAGCCAACCACTCATTCTTTTGATCTCAATGAAAAGATAAAACTTTTTTTTTTTTTCGGGGAAATACTAAAGATCATTATCTAGACTAAGTCAAAGCCTGCATTTGTAGCACATTGCACTTGTCCTTTACAACACTTACCATGTTATTTTCCATAGCTGGTTCTCCCACTAGACTACATTTTGTTGACAGCAAAATGAGGTCTGTTTTACTCATCATTAAATTCCTAGATTTCTAAAGGGCTGTGAATCCCAAATTGTAGCAACATTTATGAAAGTAATTTTTTTCTTCTAGTTTTAGAAGCTATCAGTCTGGACTCAACACTATGTATAATTTCATATTAAAGAAAAAAATTCAACAACAAAGACAGAAACCAATTAAACTGCTTAACTTTTAATTCTTATTCTATACAATCCATGGAACTCTCCAGGCCAAAATACTGGAGTGGGTAGCCTTTCCATTCTCCAGAGGATCTCCCTAACCTAGGTATCAGGTTGGGATCCCTAGGATTTACCTGGATTGACTTCTCCAATCCAGGTCTCCTGCATTGCAGGCAGATTCTTTACCAGCTGAGCCACAAGGGCAGCCCAAGAATACTGGAATGGGTAGCCTATCCCTTCTCCAGCAGATCTTCCCAACCCAGAAATTGAACTGGGGTCCCCTGCATTGCAGGCGAATTCTTTACCAACTGAGCTATTGAAAGTGAAAGTGAAGTTGCTCAGTCGTGTCTGACTCTTTGCGACCCGTAGACTGTAGACCACCAAACTCCTCCGTCCATGGGATTCTCCAGGCAAGAATACTGGAGTGGGTTGCTATTTCATTCTCCAGGGAATCCTCCCGACCCAGGGATCGAACCCAGGTCTCCCACATTGCAGGCAGACGCTTTAACCTCTGCACCACCAGGTAAGCCCTTAAATACAAGAATATAGTCCCTCAGAAAACCTCCTATAGACACACAGAACTTCAGATCCAAGTACTAACACCAAAGATTTCAAGTGAGGAGAGGAAGCCAGGTTGAAAGAAGGAGGAGGAGGAGGCAGGAGAGGGGGAGCAAAAGGAGTGGCCTAACAGACATCTCCTGCCACCTACAGACACCCAGGCATTATGAGACTTTTCCCTGGGCCTCCAGAGAAGGGAGGACTGGAACTCACCCCTACCAGAAATCAGACCAGACCAGAACCAGAATTCGAGTTCTCTGCCAAGAGGAGGTGATCAGTCTCCAATCCTCAGCTCAGGCTGAGGGCCCTTCAACCAGATTCTTGGGTCCAGGACTGGGGGACTAGAAAAACAGGGAAAGATAGGAAGCGTTAAAGAGAGGAAAGAGAGAGGGAAGGGGAGAGAGGTCAATAAAGTCTCTTGTTCCTTACCGGTTGGGGCACTTTGGCCAGTTGTCCACGTCAGGAGGAGACCAGGGACAAAAGGGTCCCAGTTTTGGCCACTGGGTCTGGTCCATTGGCAGGCAAGCTGGCCCCTGAGTACCCCAAGTGGTCAGGATGTCAATCTCAGCGAAGAAGAGTCCCGCCAAAGTCGCCATTTGTTGCAGGAAGGCGGATCCCTTCAGGGCCCGAAACTGGGCTCTTGTCTAACACTCAGAAATGAATTGTCCGAGGACACACATATGCTGACAAAGCAAGAGATTTTATTGGGAAAGGGCACCTGAGTGAAGAGCAGTGCTGCTAAGTCGCTTCAGTCGTGTCTGACTCTGTGCAACCCCATAGACGGCAGCCCACCAGGCTCTGCTGTCCCTGGGATTCTCCAGGCAAGAACACTGGAGTGGGTTGCCATTTCCTTCTCCAATGCATGAAAGTGAAAAGTAAAAGTGAAATCGCTCAGTCGTGTCCGACTCTTAGCGACCCAATGGACTGCAGCCTACCAGGCTCCTCGGTCCATGGGATTTGCCAGGCAAGAGTACTGGAATGGGCCGCCATTGCCTTCTCTGAGAGAGCAGTAGGGAAGCCCAATTCTTATAATAAAATACCTAAAATACTTTTAGAAATTTGAATTACCCTCATTGATTTTAATTCCCCCTGCATTTGAGAAAGTTCTGTTGACTGAGTATTCTTAGGACTTGAGTTTTTATTACTCTATGACATTAAGGGTCATTGTACCTGAAATAAACCAGAGACTAGTATATGTGAGAAAGTTTTAGAAAAATATACTAATATATGAAAGGAAAAGATCTAATTATTTTTTTATGTTAATAAACTTTCCTAGTGGAAGAAGGAAATGGCAACCCACTCCAGTGTTTTTGCCTGGAGAATCCCCTGGACAGGGGAGGCTGGTGGGCTGCCGTCTATGGGGTCGCACAGAGTCGGACATGACTGAAGCAACTTAAAAGCAGCAGCAGCAGTATTAAAAGCAAAGTCCCTTAGTGAGTATTCCTCTCAAGCCCTCCAGTGGTGAAATCTCTAATTAGACTTTAATTTTCTTTCTTTGGAAAACAAAAGTCCAGATCTCTCAAATAGTTTGGGGACAGCTACAGATAGAAAGAGGAAGGGACATCTCAGTAAGTTCCAGAATCTTCTAGGTTCAGTTTTGGGTCTCTAGCACCATCCTGTCTCTGGGTGCACGTAAAGAGATGACAGGCTAAGGATATCAAATTGGTGTGGACAAGTGAAAACAAGATCTGGAATCACCTTGTTAAGGCAATAATCCTACAGTGACCCCTTATAACAAATCAAAACTAAATAAACCCCAATAGGCTGAAAAGAAGATAGCAGAAAAATATAGGTTGCTGTAGGAATGTGAGATAGATGGGAAATAAGGAGAGAAGAAAAGAATGAAGGGAGGGAGGGAGGGAGGGAAGAAGGCACCAACTTTATGTTCTATAAAATCACTAGTTCATATTATATTTTCATTATTCTCTCAGAAAAAAAGTGAAAGTGTTAGTCACTCAGTCGTGTCCAACTCTTTGTGACCCCATGGATTGTAGCCCACCAGGTTCTTCTGTCCATGGAATTCTCCAGGCAAGAATACTGGATTGGTTGCCATTTCCTTCTCCAGGGAATCTTTCCAACCCAGGAATTGAATCCAGGTCCCCTGTGTTGCAGGCAAACTATTTTACTGACTGAGCTACCAGGGAAGCCCTAGGCTGTGTCCTATTTGATTTGGCCTTTTATAAAATATGTTTCCTTTATTTCCTGAATATACATTAATTCTTTGATTGAGCCAAGTTTGTTGTATTTCTTTTCTATATATCTTGAGTAAATAGTATATCATGCATAAAATATAAATTGATAAAATAACCATTATCTCAGTCGATTCAACAAAGCTATAAGGGAGCTTCAGTCACAGAAGGAGATTTCAGGACTACAAAAACGCACTTCTCTTTTGATGCTACATATTGTTTGTAGCCACATACAACTCAGGGAAAAAAACTGTCTTTGGCATTTGGGTTTGAGACAAACATGTAAATTCTCTAAGCTTATTTTCTAATTTATGTTCCTTCATCCAGGAAAGTTAGATCAGGTTCCAGATCATGCCACACCCACTTAGACATTAGATTCATGCTCTTATGTGTATTAGAAATTTTGACTCTATATGAGTTTTTTTCTGGGCTTCCCAGGTGGCACTAGTGGTAAAGAACCTGCCTGCCAACGCAGGAGGCACAAGAGACGGGGGCTCAATTCCTGAGTGGGGAAGATCCCCTGGAGGAGGGCATGGCAACCCACTCCAGTATTCTTGCCTGCGAAATCCCATGGACAGAGGAACCTGGCAGGCCACACTCCATAAGGTCGCACAGAGTCAGACACCACTGAAGTGACTCACCACGCATGCACGCACATGAGTTTATCCAAGTACAACTGAGATAAGTTAATTTTGGCATGGGGTAAAAGTTCATTTATTATGTATGAGATACCTTCACTGTTAACAAGATGAAACATAGACTTACCTAAAAGGATTTGTACTTTAATTAAAAAAAAAAAAATGTTAAGTTTCCTTTCCTGGGGATTAGGGGGGAAAGAAATTGAGACTGTTACTTGCAAATATGTAAAAAACAAGGGTGTGTGTATATGGGGGGAGGATTTCCCAAAACTCATAAAGTAAATAGAATGATTTCTTCTAGATTTCACGTCAGCATAAAAGCCAAGTGGTATAACTGAATATGTTTCTTCCCCTTTAAAGTAATTTTATTTTATAATTTCCCAGCTGATTTCAGGTTACTACAATATGTAAGGCATATATAGAAATGAAAATATATCATAATTCCTTCAAGTTTTCTACTTTAAAGGTGGACTGGTCATTTTAATACATAATTTTAGAGAAATGTGTTTTATAGGAAAGTCCACATGCTAGAATCTCTGCAGTACCTTAATAGATTGCTATTTGGTGAGGAAAGCCTCTGTTGATTCTGGAGAAACTACTGCTATTATAATGCAAATAAAATGATGGTCCCATTTATTGGTGAATGCATGCTGCTGCTGCTGCTGCTGCTAAGTCGCTTCAGTAGTGTCCGACTCTGGGCGACCCCAGAGACGGCAGCCCACCAGGCTCCCCCGTCCCTGGGATTCTCCAGGCAAGAACACTGGAGTGGGTTGCCATTTCCTTCTCCAATGCATGAAAGTGAAAAGTGAAAGTGAAGGCGCTCAGTCATGTTGGACTCTTAGCGACCCCATGGACTGCAGCCTACCAGGCTCCTCCATCCATGGGATTTTCCAGGCAAGAGTACTGGAGTGGGTTGCCATGGCATGCATGCTAAGTCACTTCAGTCATGTCTGACTCTTTGTAACCTTATGAACTGTAACCCGCCGAACTTCTCTGTCCATGGACTACTCCAGGCAAGAATACTGGAGTGAGTTGCCATGCTCTCTTCTGGATGCAGGGATTGAACCATGTCTCTTATGTCTCCTGCACTGGCAGACAGGTTCTTTATCACTAGTCCCACCTGGGAAGCCCCAGGCAGCCTTCTAATGTAACTAAAAAGCTGCTCTACAATATTCCCTCACTCCCACACTGGTATTTGTTGTGTTGTTTAGTTGCTAAATCATGTCCAAATCTCTGCAACCCATGGACTGTAGCCCACCAGGCTCCGCAGGCAAGAATACTGGCGTGGGTTGCCATTTCCTCCTCTAGGGGATCTTCCCCACCCAGGGATCAAATTCATATCTCCTGCATTGGCAGGTGGGTTCTTTACCACTGAGCCACCTGGGAAGCCCTACACTGGTCTTCGCAGGTCTCATATCTTTTGCATTTTGTATTTTGTTGTGATTTTGAAGTTACATCTTTTATCTATCTCTATACTCAACCCATCTTGGGCCTGACACTGTTGATCAATTCACCAAATCAGAATAGCATTTTGTTCCTAGATTCATAGCAACGTTTGCAATCATCAGGGGAAGTTTTCCTTTACTTTCAGTGTCCATGGACAGAGCTGGCGGGCTACAGTCCATGGGGTCACAAGAGTCGGATAGGACTTAGCGACTAAACCACCACCACCATAAAATTCTTGGGCTTCTCTTGTGGCTCAGCTGGTAAAGAATCCACCTGCAATGTGGGAGACCTGGGTTCAATCCCTGGGTTGGGAACATCCCCTGGAGAAGGGAACGGCTGCCCACTCCAGTATTTTGGCCTGGAGAATTCCATGGTTTGTATAGTCTATGGGGTTGCAAGGAGTCGGACATGACTGAGTGATTTTCACTTTCACTTTCAAAGTCTTATGGGACATTTAACTCAGCCTCCTGACACAATTTCCAAGGCCTACTGAATCTGAGGGATCCATGATTTTCTCCCTGAAGTTATAATGGCATTAACTCCTGAAATTCTTATGTTCTCATAGAATTTACAACCCCCTTCTGCATATTTTATCATCTATCTATCTATCCATTTATTTATCTTTCTGTCTATCTTCTGTCAAAACTGGCTAGGTCTTCCTACACTAGATGAAATAAATTGTATTTATAATGGAATGCAAATATTCTCATGTGATCCTAGCCTCCTGATCAGACCACCGCCTCTCTAACAGTTTTATATAGATATGTCCACTAGACAACAGTTATTACAGATTGGTCCTTCTAAAAATATATCCAGCTTATGCCCATTAATGGACTTAGTAAGAAGATTAGCTCTGAATTCTTGCTGTCATTATCACCACCACCAAATCAAAGTCTAGGTTTGTGGTACTCCCCTGAAACAAGCAAGGCATCTTTCACCAGGTCATTTTCACTTGGCAAAGCCCTCTGTAGACTTATACCACATGTGTCTTTTCTCCTCAGCACTTAATTACGATCATCGTACTATTGGCAGTTATTATTGCATGAAGGTTAAAAGTTTCATCAGATGTTAATGAGGCCAAGCAAAAGTGCAGCTATTGTCTCTTTCATTAATTTCCTTATTAACTGCTGCTTTTCTCTCCATGGCTGATTGTTACTGAAAGGACACGAATTTAGTATATTGCACATCTCAAGTCCAGGTTTATTTTCTCACTGAGGAAGAGGTGCTTCACCAAGTCAGACCAGCAATTATTTTCCTTAAATTCCTTCAACATATGGATAGTTATTTTCTAATATCCCTGTGATTTCTGGCTAAAAAGTATTAACCAGAGATCATGAAAACTCTCAATTAACAAATGGCTCTCTATTCTTAAAAGTGTTCCTATAAGTGAACAAGCTTTCTGATGGAACTCTTCATGTTCTCTACCTAATTTCAGTGTGATTTAATATTGTACCGAGATTTTTCCTTCAATGGTATGGAGTGAAACCTATTTTTAATTCAAAGGAATAAAGGACATTGGCTAGGATCCACATTTGTGGGTATTTTCAAGTTATTAAATTAAAGGCTAATAGTCTTGCTAACTGTTTAGGCTCATAGTAGTACTCATTCATAAGCCTCTCGGCATTATTAGATTTCAATTTTGCAACACTACATCAATACAGAATTTAAAAAGAAGATATATTTACCTTATTTCCTTTAAATTGCAATTAACCTACTTGTATTTACCACTTATTTGAAGGTTTCTTGTATTGGTTAGCTTTGCTCTGGTTTAAAAAGAAAAAAATTCCAGATCTTCGCTGGCTTACGTTGTGTCTCACATTGAGCCTTCCAACAGCATACTATTTCTCACCCATGTTTTTGTGGCTGTGCTTCATTTCTAGTTTATGCTGGAAGAGCAGCTTCTGTTTGGAATATGTCACTCTCATGGCAAGGAAAAATGGTCTAGGAACTTTATTTGTAAGTGGCATCTTTCATGTACACTCATATACTATTGTTCAGATCCATTCACATGGCCAAAACCAATGTAAATGTGTAATCCTCCTATAGGAAAGACTCTTGGCAAGTCACAGAGCAATGCAAGAGGATATAACATTCTTTACAGGGAGGTGAGAAGTGAATAATTCACGATAATGGTAAATCTAAAGCAATAACCGATACTGTTTTCAATTTGTCTGGGACCTACATTTGTTCCGTTTGTTGGAATACCCAAATATATGTTTTAGTGCTCATCCAAATGGTATAATAAACACAGATACAAGTCATTGGTTCTCCTGGAAATTTTGGCCAAGGAACATCTTAGCCTATTGGCAAAATATTTAATAACATTTATTTTAATTATTTCTCCAATAACAAGACAAATAACTCAGTTGATGACAGATTTGATCACCTTACATGTGAAGTGGTTCCTACAAATTGGGTATTCTCATTCCCTCTGGCCATAAATCTCAAGACCACTGAAACTAATAAAAACCCTAATACGAATAATGAAATTCCATGGACGATCACTGACTATCACCCGAAATACAAGCTTATCACAGTAACTATCAGAAAGAGCATACCTGAGCTAGGTATCTATTACCTATTTAATGAATCTATCTACCTTTCAGGTATGTGGAGATAATCAATCCTCTTATCTGGTTCTGCTTTTATTTTCTAAACACATTTATGTATTTTAAGTAAGTCAGAGTTCTTTTTTCACTAATTTGCCTTTTGAAATTGGGAAGCACCTTTCAATCCTGTCTGTGTTCACTGTGGTAGTGCTTTAATTTCTTCTCTTATAGGCTATCATGAAACTGAAACTTCATCTAAAATTGTAGAATCTCTGATTCTCAATCAGTCCTATTCTACCCAATGTTGGAGACCATTTTCATAGTAAGATCACCTGGCAACTTTCATGGCTTCACATTACTGATAGTCTCAGTTATTTACACTCCTAACAGTGTTCTGACTTTGAATGTATACGTCTAATAGCTATGGAGTCTTCAAGGTCTATATCCTACTGTCAACCTTATTCACCTTTAGTTTTCTATGTTATGTCCTCTTTCTCTTAAGTCTATCTACTGACCTATTCTTAGTACAAAAATTGGACGTATAACCACAATTCCTTCCCCTATGCTTGTGTGTGTGTGTGTGCTCAGATGCTCAGTCCGACTCTTTGCAACCCTGTGGACTGTAGTCCACCAGGCTTCTCTGTCCATGGAATTTTCCAGGCAAGAAGACTGCAGCGGGTTTCTATTTCCTACTCCAGGGGATCTTCCTGACCCAGGGATCAAATCCACCTCCCTTGTGTCTCTTGCACTGGCACCACCTGAGAAGCTTATTTTTTTCATAAATGGGTCTTCCTAACATCCTTCTCCTGTGAGCATCAACGGGGTAGTAAGAGCTATATCATAGTGATTTGACTGACAAAAGTACATGCTATTTACATAAATCATGTACATAGATACCCATTGAGAGGAACACTTTAATACAAAATGCAAACTCTGTTGTTACAGGGACCACACATCCAATTTGCCCAGGTCAGTGCTGGTTTATGTTTATTGTTTTAGGAGTGTACCAGTTTGGAAAACAAAGTATGTGGTTACCCTACTTATTTTGGATATAGTATCTAATACAAAGCTGGACTTAACCTTGACTTCTCTTTTGTGCACGTCTTCTTAGTACTTCCCTTTAAAGGTAAATTCACACACTGTCCAAGCATTGAGTGTGCCTGTCTTATTTCCCCTCACCTTCACACACAAACTGTGTCATTCTGCAGTACACTGAAGAGAACCTGGAAAATGTTTACTTTTGGCTTAAATTTTCCACATCGGCACAAACATATTATGTAGTTGCTTCACCCATTTGGAAGAGGTTCCTCAATTGTTTCCATTATTGATTTATTTTTCAGCTTCCAGAAATTGCTGTAACCATCTGGCTGAGTCAGTTCACTCTCTTGAATCTTACCCGAACTTAATATCAAGCTTACAGGTTACAATTAAATGAATGTCTCCTTCCATTCCCATATGTAAAGAACTAGGCCATCTTTTGTTGCTGTTTTTCCCTTGGGGTATCTGTCAGTTTCCTTTGTGGTGGTTTAGTTGCTAAGTCATGTCTGACTCTTTTGATCCCATGGCCTGTAGCCTGCCAGGCTCCTCAGTCCATGGGATTCTCCAGGCAAGAATACTGGAATGGGTTGTCATTTCCTCCTCCAGGGGATCTTCCTGACCCAAGGATGGAACCTGCATCTCCTGCATTGCAGATGGAATCTTTACCCTTGATCCACCAGGGTTTTTCCTTATACAAAAAATTTACTGATTAATAAGGTTCACAGCAGCAACCTAATCTGGGTTTCTAAGATCTACTGTTATAATTGGCCGTTACTTAAAAAGCAAGGCTCAGCTTAGTTGTGTTCACTTGGCAAAGAAGACAGGATGCCTCAGAAAGGTTTCCGGAAAGCCAGATGAATTCTTAGAGGCTATTCCAACCACGGTTCTTGTTTTGAGTCAGGAGTCCATCCAACAACAAGGAAAAGAGTAACCAAAGTTGAACGAGCAATATAGGTCCAGCTTCCTAGACCCCAAACCCAAACCCCAAACCCCAGTACCTTCTAAGACTTCTGTGCAAGAGCCTAAATAAAATTCCCAAACCTTATACATGTATTTACTGCCTCAGAATATTGTGTGACCATTGCGTAGGCCTCATCTGATTTATATGGAAGTAGTGTGTTCTTGCCTAGAGAATCCCAGGGACGGGGAAGCCTGGTGGGCTGCCGTCTATGGGGTCGCACAGAGTCGGACACGACTAAAGTGACTTAGCAGCAGCAACAGCAGCAATGGAGCAAAGTAAACTCTGCTGCTTAGTCACTCAGTTGTGTCTGACTCTTTGTGACCTCATGAACTGTAGCCTGCCAGGCTCCTCTGTCCATGGGGATTCTTCAGGTAAGAATACTGCAGTGGGCTGCCATGCCCTCCTCCAGGGGATCTTCCCAACCCAGGGATTGAACCCAGGTTTCCAACATTTCAGGTGGATTCTTTACCATCTGAGCCACTAGGGAAGTAGGCTCCATCTGCTTTTTATGAGGAAAAAAAAAAAAAAACAGCTTAAAACAACTGATTAAAGTCTGGTTCCATTTGAATGAGCAATGTTCTACCAACCCCCCAAACTCCCACCATGCCCCTGGCTCTGTTCTGTAGTTCCATGACCTTGGTAACATTCTTGATGGTCAAGGTGTGCTACGGATTGGTTTAGTTGCATCGGTATGCAAGATTTAATAAACAGTTAACTATCCATGACATATTATTCAAAAACAAAGCATTACCTTGAGTATGTTCACAGCTTTGATGCATGCCAGATATTACCCAGTATAACATACTACCAAACTAATGAGCTGTCAGAGTGTATGTAGTCACTGGATCTGTAGCAGTTTTGCTTTAATTTTAGCTATTTTAATTCCTTTTATACTAATATTAAAAGTTTAATGATACAAAGCACAAGAGAATATGAGACCTATAGTTTTATTTTATAGTCCCATTTGTTTAAGGCATTTAATAAAAACAAAAAAAAAACCAAAAAAAAACCCAGAAAATTAGAGTCAAACTAGTTAGTCCATAATTGAAACAAGGTGGAATCCAAACTACAGGATTTTAATGAAATAAAACAGGGAGATGTTATTCTGTTCACCTAAGTCAAAAGGGTAAAGATAAACATTTTGTTTGCAATTGAAAAAGGATACTTTGATTCAAAAGCAATTTGTTTTGTCAATTTCAAGGCAATAATTGGATTATCCTCTTGGGAATGTTCTTCACTCTTATTAGTTAGTTCCTATTTTTCTTTCAGGTCTTACTTGGGAAGTTGCCCATTCAGAGATTCCCTCTTCAGATTAGGCCATGCTAGTAAGAGGATTTGTTCAGTTCAGTTCAATTCAGTAGCTCAGTCCTGTCCGACTCTTTGCGACCCCATGAATCACAGCACACCAGGCCTCCCTGTCCATCACCAACTCCCGGAGTTCACTCAGACTCATGTCCATCGAGTCAGTGATGCCATCCAGCCATCTCATCCTCTGTCGTCCCCTTCTCCTCCTGCCCCCAATCCCTCCCAGCATCGGAGTCTTTTCCAATGAGTCAACTCTTCACATGAGGTGGCCAAAGTACTGGAGTTTCAGCTTTAGCACCATTTCTTTCAAAGAAATCCCAGGGCTGATCTCCTTCAGAATGGACTGGTGGGATCTCCTTGCAGTCCAAGGGACTCTCAAGAGTCTTCTCCAACACCACAGTTTAAAAGCTTCGATTCTTTGGCACTCAGCTTTCTTCACAGTCCAACTCTCACATCCATACATAACCACTGGAAAAACGATAGCCTTGACTTGACTAGACTAATCTGCTGCAATGCAAGAGACCCAGGTTTGATCCCTGGATCAGGAAGATACCCTGGAAAAAGGAATGCTACCCACTCTAATATCTGGCCTCAGCCAGGAGGAGCAACCCCACCTCCAAAGAGCGGTGGCTGCGCAGGCGAAGGAGGGCCTAGAGGAGCTAGTCCACATTCAAGGTCAGAAGGGGCGGCAGTGAGGAGATACACCTCGTCCAAGGTAAGGAGCAGTGGCTGCACTTTGCTGGAGCAGCCATGAAGAGATCCCCACGTCCAAGGTAAGAGAAACCCAAGTAAGACGGTAGGTGTTGCAAGAGGGCATCAGAGGGCAGACACACTGAAATGATACTCACAGAAAACTAGTCAATCTAATCACACTAGGACCACAGCCTTGTCTAATTGAATGAAACTAAGCCATGCCCATGGGGCCACCCAAGACAGGCGGGTCATAGTGGAGAGGTCTGACAGAATGTGGTCCACTGGAGAAGGGAATGGCAAACCACTTCAGTATTCTTGCCCTGAGAACCCCATGAACCCCATGAACAGTATGAAAAGGCAAAATGATAGGATACTGAAAGAGGAACTCCCCAGGTCAGTAGGTGCCCAATATGCTACTGGAGATCAGTGGAGAAATAACTCCAGAAAGAATGAAGGGATGGAGCCAAAGCAAAAACAATACGCAGTTGTGGATGTGACTGGTGATAGAAGCTCTTTACACCGATGCTGTAAAGAGCAATATTGCATAGGAACCTGGAATGTCAGGTCCATGAATCAAGGAGGATTTGTAGAATAGGTAAAAAAGACTTGGCCTTTACCTGTTCTCCTAGTTGGTAGTGTCATTTTTAGAATAATTTGCCCTTTTATTCTTTTATTCCTGAAAGGTGGTTTAGACATTTCTTCACTAGACTGATTGAAATCATTATCAATCTACTTGAGAAATTAATCTCAAAGAATACTATACCTATTATTTTTGTTAGTTCTTTCTTCTCAGTAACTTGACTAAAAAAAATTAAATAAAAATATTGAAAAACAAAAGCAGCCTTCAGTTTGGTAGATTTACTTTTAATATATTTCTTTTCAAATAATGCATACAACATTCAAAAAACCAAGATCATGGCATCCAGTCCTATCACTTCATAGAAAATAGAAGAGGAAAAGGTGGGAGTAGTGGCAGATTTTATTTTCTTGGGTTCCAAAAACACTGCTCATGGTGGCACCTGCAGCCATAAAATTAAAAGAGGCTTGCTCTTTGGAAGGAAAGCTATGACAAACCTAGACAACATGTTATTTGTCTGACAAAGATCTGTGTAGTCAAAACTATAGTTTTTCCAGTAGTCATGTACAGAAGTGAGAGCTACACTATAAAGAAGGCTGATAGGCAAAGTATTGATGCTTTTGAACTGTGGTGTTGGGAAAGACTCTTGAAAGTTCCTTGGACTGCAAGGAGATCAAACCAGTCCATCCTAAAGGAAATCAGTCCTGAATATTCAATGGAAGGACTGATGCTGAAGCTGAAACTCCAATACTTTGGCCACCTGATATGAAGAGCCAACTCATTGGAAAAGACCCCCATGCTGGGAAAGATTGAAGGCAAAAGGAGAAGAGGGTGGCAGAGGATGAAATGGTTAGATAGCATCACTGACTCAATGGATGTGAATTTGAGCTAACTCTAAGAGATAGTAGAGGACAGGGAAGCCTGGCGTGCTATAGTCCCTGGGGTTGCACAGAGTCTGACATGACTTAGAGACTGAACAACAACAAATACGTTATTGATAGAAATCCAATGAACAGATTTTTGTATGTAAGGTATAAATGGAGTCATCAGTCAGTCAGTTCAGTCGCTCAGTCGTGTCCAACTCTTCGCAACCCTATGGACCACAGCACGCCAGGCCTCCCTGTCTATCACCAACTCCTGGAGTTTACTCACTCATCTCCATTGAATTAGTGATGCCTTCTAATCATCTCATTCTCTATCATCCCCTTCTCCTCCTGCCTTTAATCTTTCCTGGCATCAGAGTCTTTTCAAATGAGTCAGCTCTTCAATGAGGTGGCCCAAGTATTTGAGTTTCACCTTCAACATCAGTCCTTCCAATGAACACCCAGGACTGATCTCCTTTAAGATGGACTGGTTGGATCTTCTTGCAGTCCAAGGGACTCTCAAGAGTCTTCTCCAACACCACAGTTGAGTTCAGCTTTCTTTATAGTTCAACTCTCACATCCATATATGACTACTAGGAAAACCATAACCTTGACAAGATGGACCTTTGTTGACAAAGTAATGTCTCTGCTTTTTAATATGCTGTATAGGTTGGTCATAACTTTCCTTCCAAGGAGTAAGCATCTTTTTAATTTCATGGCTGCGGTCACCATCTGCAGTGATTAGGGAGCCCCAAAAAATAAAGTCAGTCACTGTTTCCCCATCTATTTGCCATGAAGTGATGGATCCAGATGCCATGATTTTAGTTTTCTGAATGTTGAGCTTTAAGTCAACTTTTTCACTCTCCTCTTTTGCTTTCATCAAGAGGCTCTTTAGTTCTTCTTCACTTTCTGCCATAAGGGTGGTGTCATCTGCATATCTGAGGTTATTGATATTTCTCCCAGCAATCTTGATTCCAGCTTGTGCTTCTTCAAGCCCAGCATTTCTCATGATGTACTCTACATATAAGTTAAATAAGCAGGGTGACAATATACCGGTTTGACGTACTCCTTTTCCTATTTGGAACCAGTCTATTGTTCCATGTCCAGTTCTAACTGTTGCTTCCTGACCTGCATATAGATTTCTCAAGAGGCAGGTCAGGTGGTCTGGTATTCCCATCTCTTTCAGAATTTTCCACAGTTTATTGTGATCCACACAAAGGCATCTGCATAGTCAATAAAGCAGAAATAGATGTTTTTCTGGAGTTCTCTTGCTGTTTTGATGATCAGGGAATATTGACAATTTGATCTCTGGTTCCTCTGCCTTTTCTAAAACCAGCTTGAACGTCTGGAAGTTCATGGTTCACGTATTGCTGAAGCCTGGCTTGGAGAATTTTGAGCATACTTTACTAGCGTGTGAGATGGGTGCAACTGTGTGGTAGTTTGAGCAATCTTTGGCATTGCCTTTCTTTGGGATTGGAATGAAAACTGACCTTTTCCAGTTCTGTGGCCATTGTTGAGTTTTCCAAATTTGCTGGCATATTGAGTCATAAATTAATCCAAAAGAAGAGCACCCAGCATGCTAACTGACTGGTGCACTTATAACAAAAGAAAAGCATAGACTGGCACAGGCCTCGTGAGGACATAGCAGAAGGCAGATAAGGAGAGAGGCTCCTTGAGAAACTAAATGTGCTAACACTTTGCTCTGGAACATCTAGCTTCCAGAACTGTGAGGAAATAAATTTCTGTTGTTCAAGTCACCCCATCTATGATATATGGTTATGGAAGCCCTAGCAAATTAATACACTTGGTATTCACTTGTTGTTGCTCTTTAGTTGCTAAGTCACACCCAATTCTTTTGCTACCCCATGGACTATAGTCCACCTAGCTCCTCTGTCCTTGGAATTTCCCAAGCAAGTATGGTAGAGTGGGTTTCCATTTCCTTTCCAGGGGATCTTCCTGACCCAGGGATTGAACTCAAATCTCTTTCATTGGTAGGTGGATTCTTTACCACTGAGCCACCAGGAAAGTCCAGATATTTACTAAAAGCTACCTAGTTTCTGAAGACATTGACATTTTTTAAGATTTAAGTAAATCTTTTGCTGCTGCTGCTGCTAAGTCGCTTCAGTCGTGTCTGACTCTGTGTGACCCCTTAGACAGCAGCCTACCAGGCTCCGCCATCCTTGGGATTCTCCAGGCAAGAACACTGGAGTGGGTTGCCATTTCCTTCTCCAGTGCATGAAAGTAAAAGTGAAAGTGAAGTCTCTCAGCTGTGTCTGACTCTTAGCAACCCCATGGACTGCAGCCTACCAGGCTCCTCCGTCCATGGGATTTTCCAGGCAAGAGTACTGGAATGGGTTGCCATTGCCTTCTCCGAAATCTTTGTGCTAGCTGCTTCTAATGAAATCAGTACAGTTTAATCCAGTATATATCTGAACCATTAGTCCACAACTCAAAGCAGCATTTCATGTACAACTTTATCAGTCACTATAGTTGAGTCTGTCAAAATTTAAAAAATTACAGGAAGGATTTAATACTTAGGAAATATATATATTGTGTTTATTCTCCCTCTGCTCAAGTGTTGCCTTTGGATTTCCATATCATTAGGGATTTAATACAATTTGATTCAAACACCCAATTTCACCAGCAGAAAGTTTTGGTGTTCTTCAAATTTTATAGCTTCTGATTTCTCTCTCTCTATCAAATTCCCACATGACTCCTTTATTCTTTTAGATCTACTCAGGGAATTTAATCACTTCCCCAACCCACCCAGCACCCACAACACTGCAGCCTAGAGCATAATCCTAGCCATCACCAAATTCAGTCACCAGATATGTCATTATATTTGTAGTCCTATTGAATATATTTTCAGGATCATAAGAAGGTGAGTGTTTAGGAGACCTCAGACAAAATGGAGGTTGAGAATGTGATGATTTACATTATATTGCTCATGCTAAGGGCCCCTCCACTAGTGGTAAAGAAACTGCCTGCAATGCAAGAGACATAAAAGACTTCCTTCTCTGGGTCAGGAAGATCCCTGGGAGGAGGGCAGCACAACCCACTCCAGTATTGTTGCTGAAGAATCCCATGGGCAGAGGAGCCTGCTTGGCCACAGTCCACAGCATTGCAAAGAGTTGGACACAACTGAAGCGATTTGGCACACTGGCGCTAGAGAACACTACTTACTCTTCTGGAATCTCTTCCTTGGCCTCTCAACATTTCTATAATGTTCAAGCTCCAGGAAGATGGTTCTTTCTGATTAGCATAACCTCTGTTTTCCTCTTTATTTCTTCAGTGTTTTAAGCTATTATCCCTTGGAGGATTTTCCCAATAAGCCAATTTGTCATTCTCACTCTTACCTCTTAATTTATCACCAATTTTAATGTGCTTGTACAGGTAATATTTTAAAAACAGAATCTTGATTTATATGTTTTATTAATTTTGTCTTCTCTTCATTAACTGGAATTATGTTGTAAGCATTTCCTAAGATCATTAATTATATTCTAAAATATTTTCAATGATTAAAATATATTATTTGAATGCTCCATAGTTTATTAACTATTGTCCTGCAATTGAACATATTACCAGATTCCATTTTTTATGCAATTAAAATTAACACTGATATGAGCAACTTTGAACATAAATCTTTAAGTAAATTTTTGACTATTTTCTTATAATTGATATCTAAAAGAGGACTGCTAGTTCAAAGTTATAAAATATATTATTGCTTTTTTAATAATTATAAAAGTCAATCACTTCCATATATATTGTAATGCATTATTTTAACTATAGCTATCACTATAGTCCAGTATAAAAAGGATATTATACAATGTGCCATGACTAGCAACTTATATTTTATAAATTCTATCTTGGAAAAATTGCCTATATGTGTATAGATAGGCAAACATCTACAAATAGAATGTACATATATCATATATTTATATACATATGTACATCTGTATATATCAATACTTTTTAATTTATGTGAATAATATGCATTTCATTTTTAAAACAGCTGTATGCATTTCAACTTATGGAGATAAAAATTAATCAATTTTGTATTGATGAAAATTTAATATATTTCATTATATTATTACAAATCTTGCTGCAGTTAATACACTTCTACATATAATCCTTTGTACATTCCTTTTTATAGCATTTCCTAGAACTTAATTTGCTGGTCAGAGCATATTCACAGTTTAAAATTTAATGAATTTGAACAAATAGCTTTCCAAAATTGCTCAATTTCTTTCTATTCAGCAGTCTAGTTGAATAGATATTCAAGTTTTCTTTTTCTACAAGTCATATATATTTTATTAATATTGATACAACAGATGAATTGATGGATATGAACATGGTAGAAGATTATGTGTATATCTTAGAATATTCTACTAAGGTATGCAATATTTCTTAAGCTTAGACACCATATAATTTCATCTTAAATAAAAACACATATTCAGTAGACCAATTTATAATATACACATGCATATGTACATTTATTAGTCTGTTAGAGTATAGTTATATTGTAAAATTTAGGATCACACCAGCCATCTTCATGTCATAGATCAATTTATGTAGCCTAGAAATTGCCTGTCTTTTGAAAATTATAAGAACTTGCCTTAAAAAAAATTGTCTAGGGACTTCTCTGATTTTCTGGTGGTTAAGATTTTATACTTCCAATGGAGGGGGCACTGGTTCAATCCCTGATCAGGGATTAGGCTCTAGCCTGATCAGGTTTTAGCCTTAGAGCCTTTGCAGACATTTTTATTTTACTTTTTGTATTTCTTCCCTAGACCATTCTTATTTGCTTGCTTTTTTAGGATATCAATAGCTGAAAAACTCATATTACTTTTCTGGTTTATATAAACAAAGCTCATGAATTTCTACTTCCCTATAGTTTCTGGCATTACTTGGTTATCTAGTCTGCTAGCTTGCTTATTATTTGAGCATGATAGAAGTTAGCATCCTTTTCATTAAAATATTGTAGTTAAGAATTTCAATGTATGAGAAATATTTAACAGATGCCAACTCTCTGAAGGTGTGTAAATAGACTCAGATTCAGGTGGATTTAAGATAACAATACTAGACCTGAGAAAATCCCTCATGCTATTGTCTGATACATATTGTTGGATTAAAATTTGGATGGTCAGTGCAAGCAATGTCTCCTACTTATTTATTGTGTTCCAGTAGAAAAATGCTGAACTACTGACCTTTATATTTTGAGAAAATTCACCCACTGCCATGTAAAGTGTGTATATTGAAGTCATTACTATTTTCTGTATCAGTGTCCCTTTTCTTTAAGAATGAGGATGGGAATTGTGTGGGCAAAGAGAATGTGTATATTTTGTAGATGAAGATGCCTCTAAATAGTTTAGAAAGTTATAGGAGAAAAGTGTTCACACTTTAATAAACCTCAGTGAAGTTGTATTTACAATTAGTGTCACATTGTCTGTGAGTTCTAAGACAAAAGGTAACACAGAGATATATTGGTTACTTTTCCTAAAGTATCATTATTTTACATCCATGTGTATGGGGCTTTCCTGATAACTTAGTGGGTAAAGTGGGTAAAGAATCTGTCTGCAATGCAAGAGACACAGAAGATGTGGGTTTTATCCCTCAGTTGGGAAGATCCCCTGGAGAAGGAAATGGCAACCCACTCCAGTATTCTTGCCTGAAAAGTCCCATGGACAGAGGAGCCTGGTGGGCTGCAGTCTAAAGGATGGCAAAAAAGTCAGATACAACTGAGCAAGTAAACATGTCTATCATTGTATGCATACATTTTTTCACTGGAGTATCAATAACAGGATTTTCAATTACATTATTTTAGTATAGTTTGATACAATCAGTAATAATGATAATGTTTCAGCATCATTACTGTGCTGAGACACACCATTAATATTTGGTGATTATTGTCCATTGAATACTTATTTCTTCTATATATTTATAAATAGTAATCTTTCTGATTCCAACAATTATATTTTTTCATGGAAACATACAGTGACAGTTTATAAATTCATTAAATAAAACTGCTTGTCACAATAAAAGTTTCCTGGAAACATCATATCCATTATAAGGTATCATAGTAGAGGCTCAGTTTGGGTCTCTATTGCTGGCAATTCCTTTATTCACCAACACCAGTAGATAATCCTTGATTTGATGGGGTCCATGCTATTTGTCCCTTACCTCTGCCCCTGTAATGCTAATCATTATAATTCCAGTGCTTAAGCACTGGACTGGCGGCCTAGGACAGAGACCTACTGAAATCTACCCACTGAACAACCTGTTGTCTACTTGCTCATGCTTCCTGTCCTTAGGTCCATCTACATAGTGCTTTCCCGGGTCTCCTTGTCATCAATATTTCAATCTCATTCTTCCCAGTCCCCTGATGAATAAACTAAGCCAATCTCTGTTGCCATGGGTATGTATATTCTTACTCAGGTCTTCTCAAAATAGCCTGTGCCCACTGGGAGAATTTCCTTCACTATTCTCTTCTGTCTTTGAGAAAGGATCTCTTTTGAGAACATTAGTGCCAAAGCAGTCCATTTTTAGCTTCTAGCCTCACACCATGCTGACCCATCCAGGAAACAAGTTCAAATTCTTTCACCCTTCATCAGCTCCTCAACGGGTATAGATACCAGCTGCGAGAGAGGTTTGGTGCAACATTGGCAGATGCCTTGGGGTGCTGGGCAGCTGACTCGTGCAGCTCGTGCTCCCTCTGCAGCCCACTTCCACTGTATGCTGAACTGCTTGGGAGCTCACCCATCATTGTGCGCACATGACATTGCGCACATTGAAACATTATCATTATTACTGATTGTATCAAACTACATTAAAATAAATAATGGAGTGTTTGGTGACAACATGTGATCATTTGCTGTCCCATAGTCAGATGCCCTTTTCTACTAGGGTCCAGGAGCATGCCAAGATTGATTTTAAAATGTTGGCTGGGGACTTCCTTAGTGGTCCAGTGCTTAGGACTCTGCGCTTCCACTGAATGGGACATGGATTTGAGCCCTGGCAGAACTAAGATCCCACATGCTTCATGCTGGAGCCAGGAAAAAAAAAAAACACACACACACACACACAAGAAAAAACTTAATTAAAAAAAAAATGTATAGTTTTCTGCCACAGTTGGAATTGCCTTTCTCCAGAGTCCTAGTGTCTGTCTGCACTTTGACTATTAAGACTTGTCAGTCTTAGCAAATACCTAGCAAATCTGTATGGTCTTTTTCTACCAGAGAAACCTCAAGTACCCTGAGATCTGAAGAGTTAAAAGACCGAAATGGCAGGACTTTTTATAACACACTCTAGAACGGATGTAAACCTTTTTCTTGTTCTGTCTTACTCAAATCTAGCACACTTACACACCAATAAATGGGTTGTGGCAGTATTCCACAGCATGGAATACATTGATATCAAAACCTAAAGATGCCTTCCAAGCTTTATGTTTTTTCTTAGTTGTAGGGGGCACAGGCTGCAATGACTTAACCTATACCTTGGAGTAGAATGTCCTAGTATGCCCCCAGATAACTGGGCCATCAGAACTTTACCAATACAGCAAGCTCATAAACCTTTGAAGATTCACCTTGCATCCTCTAGAGTACAGTGTGTTACCAAAGTCTCACAACGCTTGCCATTTCTGGCTCATCAATCACAATTAACATGCTGTCATCAATAAAACGGACCAATATGATGTTGATAGTGGGGTAAATTTCTGAAATAGAAAATGTAGGAAGAAATGACTAGAACATGTGATTCATAAGGTACATTTTGAGTTTCAGATGCCAGTGAGAATCAGAACTGAAGATGTCAAGACATTCTTCCAAGAGTTATGGCAAGGAATCAATTTCTATCCAAATAGTTGTAAACACAGTTCAGTAAAGGTATCAAAGAAATAAGAGTTGTGTAATAGAAAGTGCCCAAATTTGAGGAATAAAAAGAAAAAAAGAAAACCCGTCACTTTCTGAAAGCTTTTTTTAAAAAAAATCTCTCATTTTCTTTTAAACTTGGCAGAGTCCTCCCTTGCACCATTAAATATAAATCAAAGAACTGAACTCTTAGATAATGTTGCAGTTTGACTAACTTGCAGAAAGAAAAGCATATGAAAGTTGTCTAGAAGATTCATTTATTAGCTAACCTCACCAAGACAACTATCATAAAAAATCTGTCATGAGCTAAAAAGTATTTAGAACAATGGCTTTAACCTTTACAGAACAGGTCATTTTATTTTATTTTTGAGAAACAAAAAGAAGTATAACTACTAGATAAAAAGAAAAGTAATTTTTCTAAATGAGATGTAATTTCAAAAATACCTTTTGAAATGACAGGAATAGCAAACTTTAATTATGATTGGGATTTGCACAGAAATACTGATACAACAAATTAATTGAAAGCAGATGTTCTACTTTTAGTGCTTTTCCAGAATGAGGGAAGATGACAACAGCAACTTTCAGTTCAGTTCAGTCGCTCAGTCGTGCCCAACTCTTTGCGATCCCATGAATCGCAGCACGCCAGGCCTCCCTGTCCATCACCAACTCCCAGAGTTCACTCACACTCACTTCCATTGAGTCAGTGATGCCATCCAGCCATCTCATCCTCTGGCGTCCCCTTCTCCTCCTGCCCTTAATCCCTCCCAGCATCAGAATCTTTTCCAATGAGTCAACTCTTCGCATGAGGTGGCCAAAGTACTGGAGTTTCAGCTTTAGCATCATTCCTTCCAAAGAAATCCCAGGGCTGATCTCCTACAGAATGGACTGGTTGGATCTCCTTGCAGTCCAAGGGACTCTGAAGAGTCTTCTCCAACATCACAGTTCAAAAGCATCAATTCTTCGGCGCTCAGCCTCCTTCACAGTCCAACTCTCACATCCATACATGACCACAGGACAGCAACTTAGTAACACAAATAATAGGAAATATAATATCTTACTAATATTCATTTTATCCAGATGCAGACCTTGCCAAGGAAAGATCTTCTTTTGTTTAAACTAGGCTTAATTACTAAAATAGTTTGCTAATTCTGCTTTTCTTGAAGTCCTTCCAGTAGGTTAAATTCTTGCAAAACAATGCTACTCATTTTCCATGTTTTCTTCCTTCCCCACCAACAGAGATGCTTTTACACTTTGTTCAAAATATCCCAGATGGATCTATGACAAATATATAGGCATATATCTCACTCATTAGATTATCATTAATTCCAGAATTATTAAATAATTGAGCATCAATTTTCTAGTTTCAAGTTTATATCTTGTTTTTCTTTATTTCTTCTCAGGTTGAATTAACTTCCAGTTAGAGCTCATAAGAATTCATTTAAGTGGCTTTTCTAAACAGTTCTATCATTTACTTCTAAAAGAAACACAATGCTTAAACAAAGTCCATCTGAATATGTAAAAAGATCTGTTTAGTTTAATCAGAATCTGTTTATTCTTGTTCTCTTTGTTTTCTCTCTTCTTGTCCTTGGGATCTATCTTCCTATCTCTTCACTTTTCATTTGCAACAAATGATGAAACAATACATTAATGAAAGCAACTCTAATAAAAGCTCTTTTATATAACAACTCAACTGAAGCAATGAGATGTCTTGACTCTATCCCCAAATTTAAAGACATACAAAAATGAAAAAGCTAGTGAGCTGGGTACATTTTCATCCATCATACAAAAAAAACAGGCAGCACAAAACCTTTAGTGTATTTGCCAAGTAATGTAAAAAGCTATAAAAAGTTATGTTTTAAGTGTATAAAAGAGTAAACTAGAAAAATTTGAATAAATAAGTTAGAGTTCTAATTACAGATAACATCATGTCAAGAATTTTAATAGCTTGATAATAAAAAAAGTTGAGGGCATTTTGATATTTAATTGTTAAAGAGCATTCAGAGATTTATGAGAGATTTTTACTCACACAGAACTTGTGGTATAATAAACAATCAATGCTTTTGATGATGGTCATAGGTAGGGTTGACTAATTTATCATCAACCAGCAAAGCTTTGACAATTGAACAGGTTTTAAAAATATAATACAACTATAAACTATGTCAAATAAATTTATATTTATTAACTTATACTGGATTTTTAAAAACTATTACCTAAACTATCTTTTCTTTATACATGTCTAAATTTTGTCTTAGTAATGAGCAGCCTAACAGGCTATATCTCCAAAGGTAACATTTGGTGATATTTCTATGAAAAGGCTCACGTAAGGCGAGAATTGTCCTAGTCTTATAGATAGTTATATCTATAAGATTACCATAGTATACTTATATCAATAATATTAGCATATATCTTTATAGTTATATATAGTTATTAATATATAGCTGTGTAACTATATATATAGTTATATACCCTGGATGAGGGCATGACAACCCACTCCAGTAATCTTGCCTGTAGAATTCTGTAGACAGAGGAAACTGATACGCTATAGTCCATAGGGTCACAGAGTCAGACACGACTGAAAACAACTTAGCATGCATGCATGCATAGTTATATACAGTTATACCTATAAGATTATATAACTATACTTATAGATATAACTAAGTGTTAATACTACAACAATTAAAAATGAAAACATAAAGGATAATTTTCAAATTATGTGGTCCAAACTATTCCAACACATGTAAAATGGAGATCTCTCTGGCCAAACTTGGATTTGTATGCTCCTAGAAGTCAGAAAAATAATGAGATATTTACATTACATCAGTATACATAGAGAATAAATTTTATGTTCTCTAACATATAAAGTTTTATTATAAATCAATGAAGTAATATTGTTTCTGAAATATGATTAATCAAGATAAGTAGGCCAAAAGTACATTAAGAAATAATTTTGAGAGCTTTAGCAGGCACTGTGGTGTTTTTCCTTTTTTCTTTAGATAAACACCTAAGTCATTTTTCCTTTATGATTCATTTAAAGAACTTTAAAAAATATTTCCCTATACAAAATTTGACTTCCCTGGTGGCTCAGAGGGTAAAGCGACTGTCTACAATGTGAGAGACCTGGGCTTGATCCCTGGGTTGGGAAGATTCCCTGGAGAAGGAAATGGCAACCCACTCCAGTACTCTTGCCTTGAAAATCCCATGCACGGAGGAGCTTGGTGCAGGCTACTATCCATGGGGTGGCAAAGAGTTGGGCACAACTGAGCAACTTCACTTTCTTTATACAAAATTTGAGAAATGGAAAATAGATTAAAAATGTATACTGCTAGAACAGAGCATCTCAACCTTTATCTTTTGCTCATGGGAAAAATTGAATTTCAATAACAATTTTATAAATGGTAAAATATGATTAATATTCAATACAGAAAATATTATATTGAAATCACATTACCTCATTTGGATTATTTCAATAAACTTAATAATCTTCTTTAATTATATGTGATTACAATTTAACAGCCACTTCTCTGTTTTTCCCTCACATTTGTACTCTCAAAGCCAATGTCATTTTTGATAGTAAGCTATCAAGGACAGCTAATAACCATAATTATCAATGGCAAGAAAGTCATCCTAGCTATAGAGCCAGCACATATGGTAAACGTGTCTTTATTTTCAACGTAAGAGTAATAGCATGTGTGTTTCCTGCAGTTGTGTGCGTGTATTTCCAAGGTGGTAAAGAATCTGCCAGCGAAGGCAGGAGACATGGGTTTGATCCCTGGGTTGGGAGAATCCCCTGGAGAAGATAATGGCAACCCACTCCAGTATTCTTGCCTGGGAAACTCCACGGACAGAACAAGCCTGAGGGTCTTCAGTGTGTATGTCACAAAAGAGTCAGGCACAACTTGGAGACTAAACAACTATTGATTATTATTAGTGTAAGTTTTTATATGTTAGCTTATTTCCCACATCATTTAATTATCATCAAATGCCTAGAGTTTCAAAAATTAAATTCTAAGTATAATATTCCTCCCGTTACACAATTTGAAAAAAAAAATTTCCCTGGTACCATTTGATTTAAAAACAGCAATTCAATGAATATTTATCCATATATTTAAAAATCCTTATAAGGATAACCTGCACTAAATACTTCTATTGTTGTTTGGAACTAAATACATTTTGTTCTAAAAGTAAGATATGTTGTGGTAGAAAAACCATGAAACATGGAATTAAGAATCAAAGTTAGTACAAGTCTACTAGTCACAAAAAATACTGATAATATTCAGTGTGAGTCATTTTTATAGATAAAAATTATCATAATTTATGATAATATGTCTTTATGTAAAAACACATGTAAAGTAAGTTAATAAAGTATTCTATGTAAGGAGAATGAATCTCCAATATCACTTTTAAATTCTCATTATTCTGAAATATCATGATTTGTTTAAAAGATTGCCTCAAATTTGTTATAGATATTTGTAATTCTTTGTTACAATAAGTAATATTAAGATAAGAAAGCTTTAGATTTAAGCCTTTGTCCACATTTTATTTATATTTATTTATATTTATATTTATTTATATTACAATATGTTCTTAATTTTGTACATACAAAAGTGGAAACTTCTTTTAATTTTTTGTCTATACTGATATTCATGTCACTGTGCCTGTATATGAACCTGGGCCTTTACCTGAACTGTTCTCAGCATGGGGAGTGTGTGTGTGTGTGTGTGTGTGTGTGTATACACATATTGTAGTATAATAGAAAAAGAAATGTCTCCACTCTATTTTATTTTTTTGAACACTTAAATTTGAAAATTTGAAATTGTTTTATATAGTCTTCCTTCAGTTCAGTTCAGTTCAGTCGCTCAGTCATGTCCGACTCTTTGCAACCCCTTGAATCACAGCACGCCAGGCCTCCCTGTCCATCACCAACTCCCAGAGTTCATTCAAACTCACGTCCACTGAGTCAGTGATGCCACCCTGCCATCTCATCTTCTGTCGTCCCCTTCCCCTCCTGCCCCCAATTCCTCCCAGCATCAGGGTCTTTTCCAATGAGTCAACTCTTCACATGAGGTGGCCAAAGTATTGGAGTTTCAGCTTCAGCATCAGTCCCTCCAGTGAACACCCAGGACTGATCTCCTTTAGAATGGACTGGTTGGATCTCCTTGCAGTCCAAGGGACTCTCAAGAGTCTTCTCCAACACCACAGTTCAAAAGCATCAATTCTTCAGTGCTCAGCTTTCTTCACAGTCCAACTCTCACATCCATACATGACCACAGGAAAAACCATAGCCTTGACTAGACGGACCTTTGTTGGCAAAGTAATGTCTCTGCTTTTGAATATGCTATCTAGGTTGGTCATAACTTTCCTTCCAAGGAGTAAGTGTCTTTTAATTTCATGGCTGCAGTCACCATCTGCAGTGATTTTGGAGCCCCCCAAAAATAAATTCTGACACTGTTTCCACTGTTTCCCCATCTATCTGCCATGAAGTGATGGGACCAGATGCCATGATCTTCGTTTTCTGAATGTTGAGCGTTAAGTCAACTTTTTCACTCTCCTCTTTCACTTTCATCAAGAGGCTTTTTAGTTCTTCTTCACTTTCTGCCATAAGGGTGGTGTTATCTGCATATCTGAGGTTATTGATATTTCTCCTGGCAATCTTGATTCCAGCTTGTGCTTCTTCCAGCCCAGCGTTCTCATGATGTACTCTGCATATAAGTTAAATAAGCAGGGTGACAATATACAGCCTTGATGTACTCTTTTTCCTATTTGGAACCAGTCTGTTGTTCCATGTCCAGTTCTAACTGGAATAGACTGTTCATATAATTTACATACTTTGTTATTAAGATGTTCCTTTTTTCACTAACATGCTGAAATTCTTCATGTATCACAGAAGCACACATTATACATGATTAGTGCATGTTGTAATCAAGTATTTCTCCAGCTGTCTCTAAATTTAATTTGTCATTTCTGAGATATGGAATATTTTAAATTTATATGTAGTTTATTTTCTTCATGTTCTTTGGTTTTGGAGTCATGCTCAGAAAAATTAGAAAAGTACGTATATTTCTGTTATTTTACAATTTTACATTTAAAGTTTAGGCCATTCACCAATTGAAACTTATTTTGCTATATTTATTTCACCTGTTTTACTCAAGCTTAGAGCCATTCCTGGAATTTTTGAGTCCATAAGCTCTGCTAACTTTTATAAATATAATTGTATTCATTTTTCTGTATATCATTTTGTGTATCTTATACTTTAGAAAGTTCACTGTACATTAAGGCTTCCCAGATGGTGCTAGTGGTAAATAACCTATCTATCAATGCAGGAGACCCAAGAGATGCAGGTCTGATCCCTGGATCAGGAAGATCCCCTGAAGTAGGAAATGGCAACCTGCTCAGGTATTCTTGCCTGGAGAATCCCATCGACAGAGAAGCCTGGATGGCTATAGTCCATGGGGTTGCAAAGAGTCAGACACAACTGACCACACACAATTACAATATTTCTTCAAAAAAGTTTAAGCCTGGCAGTCCAGTGGTTAAGAATCTGTGTTTCCACTGCAGGGGCCACAGCCTCCATCTCTGCTGGGGAACTAAGACACTTGTGTGGTGAGGTAAAAAATAAATAAAATAAAATGGAGAAATAGCATCATCTTACAAAACGAAGTTTTAAGCCAAGGACGAGTGTATCGAATCTTTTTCATATTTTTACATAGTATCCAATTTAATTGAACTTTACATAATACACGATACAAAAAAAAATAGAGAAAGAAAAGGTGAAATTATATCACATGCACTTCATTGAGATAAACTTAGCCAATGGCTGCAAATAGGCAGATACTCATTTCTGTAGAGAAGGTGAATAGGACTCTCTGGCACCAGGACTTGAGGTTGCCTGAATATATAAATCTATGAGGTTCAGTTCAGTTCAGTCACTCAGTCGTGTCTGACTCTTTGCGACCCCATGAATCGTAGCACACCAGGCCCCCTGTCCATCACCATCTCTTGGAGTTCACTTAGACTCACGTCCATCGAGTCAGTGATGCCATCCAGCCATCTCATCCTCTGTTGTCCCCTTCTCCCCCTGCCCCCAATCCCTCCCAGCATCAGAGTCTTTTCCAATGAGTCAACTCTTTGCATGAGGTGGCCAAAGTACTGAAGTTTCAGCTTTAGCATCATTCCTTCCAAAGAAATCCCAGGGCTGATCTCCTTCAGATCTCCTTGCAGTCCAAGGGACTCTCAAGAGTCTTCTCCAACACCATAGTTCAAAAGCATCAATTCTTCGGCACTCAGCTTTCTTCACAGTCCAACTCTCGCATCCATACATGACCACTGGAGAAGGAAATGGCAACCCACTCCAGTGTTCTTGCCTGGAGAATCCCAGGGACCCCCGTCTATGGGGTCCCAGGGGGCAGCCTGGTGGGCTGCCGTCTATGGGGTCGCACTATAGCCTTGACTAAATGGACAGTGAAGGTATGTCTATGAGGTATCAGTGTTCATCTCCTGTAGTTAGTCATAATGTGAATCTGGCAATGAATAAATACACTGGAATATTAGCTTTTCAGACCATTATGTAAAGATCAACTTTTGTAGCATGAAGCATGTGACTGTTTAAATAAATACAAGATTCTAATCTTGTAAAACCAAATTATCTCATAAAACTTGATTTTAAATAATTTTAAGTATGTATTTATGTTAGAGTCAATATGAAGCTAAATGTATTGTTCCAATTATTGTAAATATAATATTAAATTAATTTATACTTTAACCTGATTTTCTGTGGAAACATTATTTAAAAAAAAAAAAAAATCCCTCAGGCTCATTTCATTTCTGGATGTCTTTTCTCTGTAACTTAACAACATCTGTCAGTGGAGGTTCCCCAGGGAAGACAAACTGCTTCCCAACCCTGAGTCATTCACCTACACAACTGTAGGCTGCAGGTAGGCACCGTCCTCCAAATTCGGATTAAGGTTCATGGGCTCTTATAGACTATTCCCTTGCCCCTCCTTCCTCCAAACAAGAGTTTATCAGTCAAAGTCAGTTTTTTTGTACTGGCTTGCCTTAGATGATGGCTTGGCCACCTAGATGGCACCTTTCTCCTAGAATCCATGCCCCTCCACCAGAAGCCTGAAGACCCCTTGTTCTGTTTCAGTCATCCCACGTGCAGAGCTATTGGAACCAGGATATATAGTTAGAAACAAACATACATAATCAGCACTTAGCACTATCCTCATTCTCAAGGACTCTTGCCTTGATGAATGATGCTCCTCCAGCTGTCAGGTCAAGAGCTTGTGCCTAAGAGATAAACAACTGACCCCGTGTTGAATGGATTTCCCCTGGACCTCACAAAATTATAGAAGGAAGAAGGAAGCAATCCTGTGCTAGCTGTCCTGCATTCAAGGGCACTCATTTGAAATTTCTTTTTATCAGTAAAGAAGTCTCTTTCCACCATCATCTCTCTTCTGGGATTAAAACCCATCTCAATGTCATGGTTCTCCCTGTCCTCTCTTAAGATAAACTTGAAATACTTTATTACATAACCCTCATATTACCACTAAGCAGCCTGCCAAATTCACTTTCACATCTCCTAGGTCTGTTTCCTTTCTCTCCTGCTCTCATCTTTTTCTCAAAATTTGGGAGGTAATATGTTGTAATTACTGAGAGTCCTAGATTTTCCAGAGTACTGAAAGAGAGGCCTACGCATCAGGGAACACACACAACAATGCAACTTGGTGCGTGCATGCCTGCTAAGTCTCTTCAGTCCTGTCTGACTCTGCGATCTTATGGACTGTGGCCTGCCAGGCTCCTTTGTTCATGGGATTCTCCAGGCAAGAATACTGGAGTGGGTTGCCATGCCCTCCTCCAGGGGATCTTCCCAACCCAGGGATCGAACCGTCCTCTTTAGGTCTCCTGTGTTGGCAGGCAGGTTCTTTACCACTAGCTCTGTTTAATTGCTCTTTTCTGTCTGTAAGGATTAAGGCTTGACCCACCGTTGTAAAAAATTATTTGGAGAAGCATCTAAAGCAGACTATCAGCCACTTTCTTCTACAGTGCTAACGCTGATTCTCCACAACGATTCTCAGTTACTGATGTGAGTATTGTAATGTAAATTGAGGGGTCTGGCTCCTGCTTAAAAACCTAGGTGATTTTTCAGGTGCAAGCACAATTACAAAGGCTTTCTCTATCAGACCTCAAAGAGAAAGGCTGCTACTCCCACACCAGGCTTGGTGCATGGCTGATGACACTGAGGACAGTTGCCATCAAGGACCTGGGCACTTTGCCAGTCATGCTGGTGGTGTATTTGCCTTTCGGGCCCCTGTGCCTTCATTCCTGGGTCTCTCAGTCTGAGACCTTGGGCAAAAGTTCTCTTCAAACACCTCCCACTGAGGCCTCCTTATGGGAGGAGGAGGGGCATACTTTAAGCCAGTTTTCCCCACTCTGACTCACTTCTTTTCCACTCCATTGAGAAACCAATATGCAGGTCAGGAAGCAACAGTTAGAACTGGAATGGAAAAACAGACTCGTTCCAAATAGGAAAAGAAATACATCAAGCTTGTATATTGCCACCCTGCTTATTTAACTTCTATGTAGAGTACATCATGAGAAAGGCTGGGCTGGAAGAAGCACAAGCTGGAATCAAGATTGCTGGGAGAAATATCAATAACCTCAGATATGCAGATGACACCACCCTTATGGCAGAAAGTGAAGAGGAACTAAAAAGCCTCTTGATGAAAGTGAAAGAGGAGAGTGAAAAAGTTGACTTAAAGCTCAACATTCAGAAAACTAAGATCATGGCCTCTGGTCCCATCACTTCATGGGAAATAGATGGGGAAACAGTGGAAACAGTGTCAGACTTTATTTTCTGAGGCTCCAAAATCACTGCAGATGGTGACTGCAGCCATGAAATTAAAAGATACTTACTCCTTGGAAGGAAAGTTATGACCAACCTAGACAGCATATTAAAAAACAGAGACATTACTTTGCCAACAAAGGTCCATCTAGTCAAGGCTATGGTTTTTCCAGTGGTCATGTATGGATGTGAGAGTTGGACTGTGAAGAAAGCTGAGCACCAAAGAATTGATGCTTTTGAACTGTGGTGTTGGAGAAGACTCTTGAGAGTCCCTTGGACTTCAAGGAGATCCAACCAGTCCATTCTAAAGATCAGTCCTTGGTGTTCTTTGGAAGGAATGATGCTAAAGCTGAAACTCCAGTACTTTGGCCACCTCATGTGAAGAGTTGACTCACTAGAAAAGACCCTGATGCTGGGAGGGATTGGGAGCAGGAGGAGAAGGGGACGACAGAGGGTGAGATGGCTGGATGGCATCACCGACTCGATGGACGTGAGTTTGAGTGAACTCCAAGAGTTGGTGATGGACACGGAGGCCTAGCCTGCTGCAATTCGTGGGGTCACAAAGAGTCGGACACTACTGAGTGACTGAACTGAACTGAACTGAACTGAGCCTTTCCTCCTGACCTCCCCACTAACCCTGCCCCAGGGTCCAGAAACCTGCTGAAGCCTTTTGTTTGGGGCTCCCTCAACAGTGGAATGATCCACTGACCCTCAACCTACATACCATTCCATGGAGTAAAGTGGAACTAGGGAAATTAGCACTCCCTTTGTTTTCAGATTCTTGTTTATACCTTGGCAGTAGTGATTAAAGATTAACTTTCATTTTTGACTTGTTGCTTTAAATGGTTACTCCAACACCTGGTAGCTCTCTTCTTTCTCACAGATGAGCTGAGCTCCTGATGTGAATATCCATCTTTTTAGGATGAAATAGCAACACTTTAAAACAGGGAAGTGAGAGAAACAGTTGACCTTGATGCCAAAAATATTTAGCTCACAAGGACTCAGCATTATGTATTACTAATCCCCATAGATTTTCAATATACACTTTAGCCATCTGTTCCTATACCAATGGTTATAGTATGAAGTGGGAGTGTTCTTATATGACTGAAACCTATCATTTTTCCTTTTCCTTTCTTTTCTTATTTGTATCCTATTTCTTCTTTTCTTGACAAGAAGAAATAAATCATAGCCAATCCCTTTGGCAATTGACCTTATGGCAAAAACCATTTAGCTTATATAGAATCAGGTGATGTATGTCATGGAAGCTGAGGGAAGAGTCATGCTATTGCAGAATTAATATAAAAATATTTCTCCAGTAGATTGTGAGCAATTCAAAGGGCAAACCACACTTGTCTAATTACAGACCGTGGCTAGTATTGATAGTTTAGTTAAATGCTTCAGAATGTTCTTGACATAAATAGGAATATCATATAGTTTTTTAAAGCATATTTATTTCTATGCCTTATCAAATATTGATTTCTTTCATATAGGGATACAATAAACTATAAAAGTAGAATTATGGTATAATAGCTCTATTTATGGAAATTATTCACAAGATAAATTTTAATCACATGAAAATTATTTTGTAGTCTTATATTGGAGAAGGCAATGGCACCCCACTCCAGTACTCTTTTGCCTGGAAAATCCCATGGATGGAGGAGCCTGGCAGACTTCAGTCCATGAGGTCGCTAAGAGTCCAACAGGACTAAGCGACTTCACTTTCACTTTTCACTTTTATGCCTTGGAGAAGGAAATGGCAACCCACTCCAGTGTTCTTGCCTGGAGAATCCCAGGGACAGGGGAGCCTGCTGGGCTGCAGTCTATGGGGTCGCACAGAGTTGAGCATGAATGAAGTGACTTAGCAGCAGCAGTCTCATATTACCTGTAAAATTAATGACATTTAAATGTAGATTTATATCACTTTGATAATTTAATCCAATAAAAATGATAAAATCATGAGAAAGTGAGTTCTTAGTTTTGAAATGATTTTTGTTTTATTAATGTGTGTGTATATATATTTATGTTTGTATTTTGATCATGACAACCATTCTAAGAATATTATTTCCAAACTTTTTTTATAATAATTCATAAATTGTAACCTGTGATGATGGCAGCAAAATTAAACATGAAGTGGTTACAGAGAAAAACAATAAATTCTAAATTCTGGTTGGTCTGCTCCTTTGTTTTGCTTGAAGTCTTTACTTAACTACTCTGTTAATGACTTAGAAAAGATAGGTTTTTTTTTTAATTAAACATAGTTTATGATAAAATTTTTAAAAGTCAAGAAAGAGAAAAGATATTATAAACTGAAAAAACAATTATTAGAAGAGACAAATGGGAAAAGAATTTTGAAGAAGGAAAGTATATTAATATTTATAATTTTGCTTCTAATTAGAGCAGATAATATATTACTTATATTTTGGTATTTTAAATTATACTCTTTTTCAGGAAGTATAATCCATAACAAATGAATATATTACATTCATATATATATATAATTAAGATCTTTGTTCTTTTATAAAATCATAGAAGAACTTTCTCTGCCCTGAATTTTCCTCTTTCTCTCTTTCCTTTCCTTATATGAATTAAAGATAGAGTATTGTTTTTAAAGAGAATCTTACTTCTTTCTGTTAGTTTCAAAATTTCAATTTTAGAAGAAAAGAAGAAGAGTTTTAAATTATTAAGACCTGAGTCAAATTTCAGGGAGTAAGTAAAGTCTTCATATAAAGAATAGACTCCATACAGAGAACACAAAAATGAAAATAGGTGGTAAAAGAGAAAATTGGGGAAAAGCAGCTGAGTGCAGAAGAGAACACGGTTCAGGTTGATGCAAACCCACCAGGTTATTCTAGGAGAAACTGATGTTATTCTAGAAGGTAATCGAGAAGACAAAGTCATCTGTTCATCTAATCAGACAAGTGACAGGTGTGGGAAGAGACAGACAAGCCATGACAGAATATATAAATACTTCATGTAAATTCTAGAGACTCAAAAACCTGGGTAAGAAGGAAAAAAGCATATTGGAGCTATTAAAAATTTAAAAAAAAAGAACAATGAAGTTTTAAAGAAAAAAATTGCAAATATTGTCTAATAGAGCATGTAGTAAATTATAAGACTTGTTTATTTCAGAGTGCTGCAAATCAAATATTCTAGATGAAATCTAAAGGTTTGGAAGCCATCAGAATGGTGGTTCTCTAACAGATGAAGGACACTTTAATGTTTTATTTTATAATTCACTGATGGTTTAGTGGCACAAATGCTTTCTAGCAAGATTTTGAATTATTTGGATACACGGGACCAAGATATAGTCACATTTCTGTCTTTATGACTGTCTTACACAATGTGAAAACATACTAAGTGATGTACAGGTTATTAAAATCCCTTTAGAGTATAAAGCAATTAAACTGAACATTTAATTTTAAAATCATGAATATTTAACTCACTAAAAATATCTGACTTTTTTTTTTTTACATTTTTAGGCAACTTTAGTGTCTTGAATAAAGTATGCTTATTTAAACAAGTTCAGCTTTTAAGAGTTTTGAAAATATACCAAACTTTCCTTGATATGGATATTTGACATAGGAATTATGTAAATTCTCAAAATTTTTGTTTCTAACATTTAAAAAATATTAGCAAGGAGTACAGGTTGATATGAAGAAAATGATGATACATGAATAGTGATCCTCTGTATGTGTGTACCCCATACACTTTATCCTTGATTTGTGGTCAGATAACATTTTCAGTATGTTAAGTATATACATTTTATGATTAATTCAAGTAGAATCAGATTAGGCTAGCTTTGGAAGAAACTATCTCTTAATTATATGTGTTTATACTAAAAAGTATTATAGACTAAAGCATGATCTTAATATAATTAAAGTCTTGAGTTTTATCTCTAGCATAGTTAACTTACTACTGTTTAATAGCCATAGACAGAATAATTAAACTCAATTAATATAAGCTTCCAATTTATGCCTTTGACCACAAAGAGAATGTTAACTGATGACACAGGAAAGAACAGTATAAATTTATACACAGTTGGGGATTTTGGACAAAATCCTTATTGACAGTTCATTGATTCTATTGCCTTCATCAATGTAAAATTGCATTTTAATCTGCAGAAAGGCACATCTTAACATAAGCATTTGCATAGGCAGGATGATAAAAATATAAAATAAATTTGATATCAATATAATGTATATAAAAGCTGAACATTTGGGGCAGGCAGATGTGAGTTTCAGCATTGACTTTGCCAATTAATTTCTTTGTGAACTTGAAAAATTATTTACTGTCTCCAAGATGTTTAATGGTAAATAAGGATAATAATAGGTCCTTTTGTTATTGGAGTGTTGCTTATTTAATACTCACAACTGTACAGTGAATTTAAATGCTTAGTTTAGTTTCTGGCACTTGGAAAACACTCAGTAATTATTAACCAAATTAGTATTTATGTTCAAAAATGATTCAAATGTTTTAAAACTTACTTGTGTGCACTTTGATAAAGACACAATGTCATTCAACATAAAAACAAGAAATACAGACAGCAACACAATAATTATTATAAGTTGTGTTGATAGATTAATAGATTCACTAGACTCACACTCATTTTAAGATCCCCACTAGATTGGAATCCTTTTTGCCTTTTCATACTGCTCATGGGGTTCTCAAGGCAAGAATACTGAACTGGTTTGCAATTTCCTTCTCCAGTGGACCATATTTTGTCAGAATTCTCCACCATGACCCGTCTGTCTTGGGTGGTCCTACACGGCATGGCTCATAGTTTCATTGAGTTAGACAAGGCTCTGGTCCTTGTGATCAGTTTGGTTAGTTTTCTGTGATTGTAGTTTTCATTCTGTCTGCCCTCTGATGGAGAAGGATAAGAGGCTTATGGAAGCTTCCTGAAGGGAGAGACTCACTGTGGGGAAAAGATCTCCTTCTGATGGGTGGGGCCGTGCTCAGTAAATCTTTAATCCAATTTTCTGTTGATGGGTGGGGCTGTGTTCCCTCCCTCTTGTTTGGCCTGAGGTCAAACTGTCAGCCTGTGCCTCCACCAGAGACTCCTGGACAATTATAGGCAAGTCTAACTCAGACTTCCCTGTGGAAGTTCTGTAATCAAGTCCCACTAGTCTGTTTGCACCTTAGAAGAAACTAACCAACCTAGACAGCATGTTAAAAAGCAGAGACATTACTTTGCCAACAAAGATCCACCTAGTCAAAGCTATGGTTTTTTCCAGTAGTCATGTATGGATGTGACAGCTGAACTATAAAGAAAGCTGAATGCCGAAGAATTGATTTTTTTGAACTGTGGTGCTGGAGAAGACTCTTGAGAGTCCCTTGGACTGCAAGGAGATCCAACCAGTCCATCCTAGAGGAAATCAGTCTTGAATATTCATTGGAAGGACTGATGCTGAAGCTGAAACTCCAGTACTCTGGCCACCTGACACAAAAACTGACTCACCGGAAAAGCCCCTGATGCTGGGGAAGATTGAAGGCAGGAGTAAAAGGGGACGACAGAGAATGAGATGGTTGGATGGCATCACCGACTTGATGGACATGAGTTTGAGCAGGCTCCAGGAGTTGGTGATGGACAGGGAAGCCTGGTGTGCTGCAGTCCATGAGGTTGTAAAGAGTGGGACATGACTGAATGACTGAACTGAACTGAGATTGAAATCCTAGGACTAGAAACTATGTGTTTAGTTGTATATTAATTCCTAAATGAAGCCGAGTATTTAATATATTATAGGTTAAATATACATGCTTGTTGAATGAATATGTTTTAATCATTCTTAGATTTCTAACTTTTGGAAAATATAGACAATTATATCTTATTTATAAGAGCTTCCCTGGTGGCTCAGATGGTAAAGCATCTGCCTGCAATGTGGGAGACCTGGGTTCGAGCCCTGGGTTGGGAAGATCTCCTGGAGAAGGAAATGGCAACCCACTCCAGTATTCTTGCCTGGAGAATCCCATGGACAGAGGAGCATGGTAGGCTACAGTCCATGGGGTAGCAAAAAGTCAAACACAACTGAGCGAGCTTCACTATAAATGTATGCTCAGTCATATCCAACTATTTGTGGCCCCATGGACTATAGCCTGCCAGGCTCCTCAGCCCATGGAATTTTCCAGGCAAGAAAACTGGAGTGGGGTGCCATTTCCTACTCCAGGGGAGCTTCCCAAATCAGGGATCAAACCTGAGTCTCTTGCATTTCCTGGATTGGCAGGTGGATTCTTTACCACTAGTGCCACCTCAGAAGCCCATACGTATAAATTTAAAATATTTAAGTCACTAGTTTTCCTCCTAGAAGAGTAAACAAATTCTTCACTCTGATGTTTCTCATTGTTTTTAGAAATTGCCTAAATATATTTTGTCATGTTATAAATATACTTTAAAAATAAAAGTTCAAAAATGCACTACTGCTAAATGTGATTTTATGGTGCACTGTAACTTATGACAGTTCTTCAGTCCATGGGGTTGCAAAGAGTTGGACACAACTGGGTGACTGAACTGAAGTTCTAAATTGTTGCTATTGTAGTCCATAATAATATTAGCCAATTTCTGACAATTGTTTGGAGAAGGTGTTGAATGGATGATAAAATTACTAGCAAAACTTTTGCCTAATAAGAATCACCCTTCTTGATTTTGGAGATCATATTTTTTAATACAATCCCACAGGGAAATTGAAGATGATTGAGAGGCTTTTCAGGAAGCTCCTTTGGCACCATCTTTTCTAATTTTCTTCCCTTTTTTTTTTTTCACTCTTTCAGTTTGAGTTAATTGCCTAAATTTTTAAGAGAATTGATGAAGTATTTTGTCATGTAATCTTTTCAAGAAACAGCTCTTTGTATTAATCTTTTGAATTTATCATACATATACATCTCAAAGTCAGTTATGATGCAATGTAGAAATATAACTACAAATCACAGAAAATTAAATTAGAAGTTAACGGGGTATTAATTATAAGTAGGAAAATACATATTCATCATAATAAACACTTGGGCCTCTACTTTTCTGGCCTTATCTGTACATGTATTTGCAATAATCACTATTTGCAGATTTGATAACTTTGGTTTAGTTTTAGTGCATCTCTTTGGTACATTTAACCAGTCTACACTTTCAAAAAAAATAATTATTTAATTTTATTTTTGGTTGCACTGTGTCTTCATTGCTTTGCGTGGGCTTTCTCTAGTTGCAGTGAGCAGAGGCTACTCTTTGTTGCAGGACACAAGTTTCTCATTGTGGTGGCTTTTCTTGGTGTAAAAGCCTCAGTCGCTGCAGCACGTAGGCTCAGTCGTTGCTGTGTGCAGACTCTAGGGTGCACTGACTTCAGTAGTTGTAGCACAGGGCTCATTAGTTGTGGCTTGTGGGTTTAATTGCTCCAAGCATATAGAATTTTCCTAAACTAGGGATTGAACCTGTTTTCCCTGCATTGACAGGCAGATTCTTATCCACTGTACACCAGGGAAGGCCCAGTCTACTCTTGATTAAAAAAAGTTCTTGATTCCTTTCCACTTATCAATGGGTTTTATATGTCAGACACTGCTTGATGTTTCTCAAGTTGGTTTTATTAATAACTCAGATATAGCAAAGAGTTTTAAGTTTATAATATTTCCGACAATTTATGTATTGCCTGGTAGCAGAGTAATCCTCTCTTTATTTATTTTTTTGACCAATTGATTTGATGTTTCACTATTTATTACTTTTCTTCAAATCTGAAAATCCCAGTGTACATCTCCTTATAGATGCTGTGTAAGTGGTCTCCTCACCAACTCTATGTAAATCTGGCTACTCCATCTTCCTAGCAAGTTAAATTTCCTTCTTTATTGTAAGTTTTCCACCTAGAAAACAATATAAATGGCTTCCCTGGTGGCCCAGAGGGTAAAGCATCTGCCTGCAATGCAGGAGACCTGGGTTCAATCCCCAGGTCAGGGAGAACTTCTGGAGAAGGAAATTGCAACCCATTCTAGTACGGAGGAGCCTGCTAGGCTACAGTCCATGGGATCATGAAGAGTTGCACGTGACTGAGCAACTTCACTTCTCAGAATTTGTACTCCCTTATAAAATGATTTATCTTAGTGAAATAGCTTTTAGAAACATTGCAAAAAAGAATTTTGAATTATAAGAATATTATCATAGACACCAAATGTATACATGAAAATTTATTTTTCCAAAGAATTCTATTATATTAAAATAATTTATTCTTATAAACCCATGTTGAATTTCTAACAATTTTAATGTTTCTTCTCAATTATTTTACATATTGCTTAAGTTTTCCCAGAAAATTTTAAATATTTATTCTGTAGTTACCAGGATTCTTTTTTGATCTTTTCTAATGAATACACATAGTTAAATATCTCAATTAAATCTTCAGTGCACTGGATAATCATATCAATGAGTAGTTTCATATAAGTTACTTACTTCCAAACTTTGGGATTGGTACTTACAGCAGCATAATTAGTCTTTGACAATAGTATCAATTAAATATAAAACATGTCAGCTATTTCATACATTTTCATTTAGTTCTCAACCTTTTGTCTACTATGAATTGTAACAAAATAATTCGACTTCAAGTTAACTTCTTAAGATTATCCAATATTTAGTATAAAAAAATGACTGGAAACTATTCCCAATAAGTTTTCATTTCCTATAGCTGCCATAAACAAAATATTTATTCTCTTATCAAAATAAGTTCTGCTAAACTGAAAGGAGTATTGATGGGTGAAAATCAAGCTGATGGTAGGGCCAATGTTAGGAGGGAGACAGAGGTTGGAGTGCTCTGGTGTACCAAGGAATTGGTCAATGTCTGGAAAGTGGAAGAGGCAAGAAATGGAGTCTCCTGGAATCTCCATTAGTAATTCATCTGCAAGGTTCTAGTTCCAGGGATGTAGGGTCTTTGATGTGGTTGGAGGGAACCTCACTCAATTTATCATAGTCAATGCTACTTAAACTATAGGGTATATGAGATATCACTGTCATAAAATATAGTTGCCTAGGATTCTATAAAAATATCTTCCAATTATAATTAATATTGTACTTATATATAGAGTGTGCATTATGTCACAAGATAATCTAAGATACAATAGGGCTTCCCAGAACAAAAGTGAGAGTCTATGATATTTACTATAGTTTCAGAGTTATTCCTCATCTATTTAAATCTAAATATTTCTTATTTATGCACAGTTCACTAATTTCACATTAATTAGAAAAGTCAGCTTATTAATTAGGTGTTATATGCTATAGTAGAATCATTATGGGGTTTATAGCCAAAAAATTTAGTTTGCATTATAACCTTGATTATCTGGTTGTTTAACTTTCCTATGTCTCAGTTTCCGCTTTTGCAAAATAAGGGTAATAGATAATTTTACTGGTATTTTTGTAAGGATAAAATGAAATAATTTTGCAAAGCGTTTGGTTTTGGCATATCAGAAATGCTCAATGCCTGTTAGGTCACTTACCTGTAGGATACGAAAGACTGTATAATGAATTTGCTTAATTTTGCTTATATTATTATGATACTCTTATTCCACTCTGTCATCTGCAAGTAAAACTAGATTAACGTATCTTGTCATAAAATGTATGTCAGTTTTCAATAGCTTCATTCAACATTCTGCATTGATACATAGAAAATACTCTAAAAATATATACTACAAAAATAAATAACTACATTATTTACATTATTAAATTTCAGAATATCATATGGGAAGAATGATGTGGAATTTATGTTAAACAGCCATGCATAGAAATTGACAGGTGAGTACAGATATATACATGAAATTTTAATCACATGTGACCCAGGTCTTCCAAAACCATTTACCCATAGAGGTCAGATAGCTCATAAGAGATTCTGTCCTTTCACCATTCATGATGGTGACATCTATTTCTTCCATTAAAACCTTAAAATTTGAACTGTTTTAACAATGTATTTCTAGACAAACTAAAAATAAGGGTCACTGAAGGGAATTTTAAAGAAATTAAATTAAATTAAATTGAATTAAAACAACTTGATCAATGGAGTACCCAATGATAAGATACTTATACAATTATCTGGTTTTTCAGTGTGGAAATAAAGAGGCCAAAAGAGTATCATTGATGTCGCCAAGATTTAAAAAGAAAGAAAGAGAGAGAAAGAAATATTAAGGTCATAGAAAGCACACAATTCTTACAAAATTCCCAAACTACTAATAATTACTATTAATTGAAGATGTAGCTCAGAAGATAGCTATACAAAGTTCCTTTTGTGTTCTTCTATCCTTTTCCTACCATCAGTAGATTAGTTTTCCCATGGGGCTGCTGCTGCTACTGCTAAGTCGCTTCAGTCGTGTCCAACTCTGTGCGACCCCATAGACGGCAGCCCACTAGGCTCCCCCATCCCTGGGATTCTCCAGGCAAGAACACTGGAGTGGGTTGACATTTCCTTCTCCAATGCATGAAAGTGAAAAGTGAAAGTGAAGTCGCTCAGTCGTGTCTGACCCTCAGTGAACCCATGCACTGCAGCCTACCAGGCTCCTCCGTCCATGGGACTTTCCAGGCAAGAGTACTGGAGTGGGGTGCCATTGCCTTCTCCGAGTCTTCCCATATTATCAGCCAAAAAGAAAAAAAAAAGCTTTGCTTATATCTATCATAGAATTATTAGACAAGCTTTCTAGGCTCTCAAATTGCCATTTTCCCTGTAGCCTACCAGGATCCTCTGTCCATGGGATTCTCCAGGCAAGAATACTGGAGGGGTTTGCCATTTCCTCGTCCAGGGCATCTTCCTGACCCTGGGATCCGGGGATAGAACCCACATATCTTATGTCTCCTGCATTGGCAGGCGGGCTCTTTACCACTAGAGCCACCTGGGAAGGCTGTTTCCCCCGATTTCTAATAAACTGCTTAATGCATTGTATGAACCAAATAATGTTCTTTGAAGACAGGGATATAGGCATGAATGCATAAGCCATCCTTAAAACATGACATATCAATTTTACAACTAAAATAAATACTTGCAATTAAGTGAATGCTGTAGCTTTAAATCACTAAAAAAATTAAAGAACTTGCAGATAGGCTCATGCTATTGTGAATATTATTATTATTAACATGTTGATAATATCAATACCATAGTTCTATGCTTTTAGACTAATGATACACTAGCATGATTTTTTGGAAATATTTCAAGTATAAAGGAAGTAGTCTAAGGAAGAATGGCATTTTTTGAAGTTTGTATAGGATTTGATAAATGAAGGAAATCAGATTCTTGACCTAAAATCCAATAATATTGTTATTTGATTTTATTATTACAATCAAATTTACAGTGAAGGCAATGGCATGATTTTTCTATTTTTCAGTGCTTACTTCATTTTGGAATCAGATTTCAAGTATAATGATAAGTTGTAAGTTCTATACAGTCCTTGACCCGAATATAAAAGAATATACTTTTTATCGGCTAACAATGATATAGAAGGAGATGATAGTCTTAAATATAATCATGTAAAATTTCATAGTCACAAATTAAAACTAATGTGAGCATACTATAAAAAATCTGAAATTAGGTAGATAATTACTTCAGTCCTCAGTATAAACAAAGCAACACAAAATATCTTCTATTTCAATAAATGAGAAAAAATGTAATCTGAACTGAGGCATTGTGCTTTGTTTATGAGAAAAATACTTCATATAGGGTATTTATCCAACATAATTATAGCTTGAGATAAGTACTGGATTATGTCACATGAAAAAAATACTTTCTTGCTCATAGTATTTTTTTCTTTTATGATTTCAATCCTACTATTGCATTATCTTAGGGAATAGGCTCACACACAGGCTCAAACCCAAATGGGTGGTGAGTGCCCGAGTGTCCATGTGTCCTTTGTTCCAGGTTCTCTCAAGGCTGAGTCAGGGTTTATTTTTTCCTATAATCATAATCACATTCTCTTACAGGTAATACATCTATGGCTGCTGCTGACCAACTGCTGCTGAGAGTGATTTTTGTTTCCTAATAAGGAGGTTGTCATACCTCTTTTAAAATGATATTCTTGCTTGGCATTTAGCCCAGAAAGGAATACTTTATTTTCCTAGATATTCCTGACATGATGTCCAAAGTCAGATGACCCTTTTCAAAGCTTCCTTGACCCCAAATATATAACCATTTTCTTGCCTTTATCCAGATTCCTCACTCACAGACACTGAGCTGGCTCTTAAATGCTCTTTAGTCTGAACCTCTGCCCTTCCTAATGAATTCCAGCCTCGTCATTTGTTCTTCCATTATCCTCCGTTCTAACCCCTTTCATGCCAGCTCATCTCAAAAACGACATACTCCTCAAGATTCCACTTTAATCAGCCACATATTTAATATTAAGCATAACATACTAAGGTATAGGGGGTATCAGTCAGTTCAGTCAGTTCAGTCGCTCAGTCGTGTCCGACTCTTTGTGACCCCATGAATGGCAGCACGCCAGGCCTCCCTGTCCATCACCAACTCCCGGAGTTCACTCAAACTCACGTCCATCGAGTTGGTGATGCCATCCAGCCATCTCATCCTCTGTCATCCCATTCTCCTCCTGCCCCCAATCCCTCCCAGCATCAGAGTTTTTTCCAATGAGTCAACTCTTCGCATGAGGTGGCCAAAGTACTGGAGTTTCAGCTTGAGCACCATTCCTTCCAAAGAAATCCCAGGGCTGATCTCCTTTAGAATGGACTGGTTGGATGTCCTTACAGTCCAAGGGACTCTCAGGAGTCTTCTCCAACACCACAGTTCAAAAGCATCAATTCTTCAGTGCTCAGCTTTCTTCACAGTCCAACTCTCACATCCATACATGACCACTGGAAAAACCATAGCCTTGACTAGACGGACATTTGTTGGCAAAGTAATGTCTCTGCTTTTGAATATGCTATCTAGGTTGGTCATAACTTTTCTTCTATGGAGTAAGTGTCTTTTAATTTCATGGCTGCAATCACCATCTGCAGTGATTTTGGAACCCAGAAAAATAAAGTCTGACACTGTTTCCACTGTTTCCCCATCTATTTCCCATGAAGTGATGGGACCTGATGCCATGATCTTTGTTTTCTGAATGTTGAGCTTTAAGCCAACTTTTTCACTCTCCTCTTTCACTTTAATCAAGAGGCTTTTTAGTTCCTCTTCACTTTCTGCCATAAGGGTGGTGTCATCTGCATATCTGAGGTTATTGATATTTCTCCCTGCAATCTTGATTCCAGCTTGTGCTTCTGCCAGCCCAGCGTTTCTCATGATTTACTCTGCATAGAAGTTAAATAAGCAGGGTGACAATATACAGCCTTGATGTACTCCTTTCCCTATTTGGAACCAGTCTGTTGTTCCATGTCCAGTTCTAACTGTTGCTTCCTGACCTCCATACAGGTTTCTCAAGAGGCAGGTCAGGTGGTCTGGTATTCCCACCTTTTTCAGAATTTTCCACAGTTTATTGTGATCCACACAGTCAAAGGCTTTGGCATAGTCAATAAAGCAGAAATAGATGTTTTTCTGGAACTCTCTTGCTTTTTCCATGATCCAGCAGATGTTGGCAATTTGATCTCTGGTTCCTCTGCCTTTTCTAAAACCAGCTTGAACATCAGGAAGTTCACGGTTCACCTATTGTTGAAGCCTGGCTTGGAGAATTTTGAGCATTACTTTACTAGCAGTATAAAGATAAGCAAAACATAGTCTTTTCCCAAGGGAAGCTCATGGTGTAGCAGTGCAAAAGTGACAGACAGACATTATTAATACATAATAACTTATGAGATCATTGTAAGAAATAGGTATCTGGTTTAATGGTATACATGAAGTGGACCCTGTCTTACTTATAGAGCTTAGAGAGTGGTGAGTTATAAGGAAGGACTTTCTGCCTAAAGTATGAACTGGAAGATGACAGAGATGGTATTCTGGGGAAAGGGGCAGTATTACCAAATACAGATAATAAACAAATATCATATATTAATGGTGTGTGAGTGTATATGGGTGAATGAGACAAGGTCTTAGAAGTGAACATCTTATTTATTATCTTAAATACGTTAGCCTTCTTCCTATAGGAAGAGTCCATCAGAGAATTTTTAATCATGGGAATAGCGTGAGTAGATTTAAAATTGTTAAAAATTACTCTGATAAAAATGTGGATGAAAGAATGGAAGTAGACAATATATACTATACTATATTTAGTTTATGTAATACATGCATTATACTATATTGGGCTTCTCAGTTAGCATTAGTGGTAAAGAACCCAGATGTCAATTCCAGAGGCATCAGAGACATGGGTTTGATCCCTGGGTTGCCCCAGGAGGAGGGCATGACCACCCACTCCAGTATTCTTGCCGAGAGAATTCCATGGACAGAGGAGCCTGGTGGGCTACAGTCCATAGGGTCCCAAAGAGTCAGACAGGATTGAAGCAACTTAGCACACACACATTACTCTATGTTATACATGTTTATATCAAAATGTCAAAAACAACTGAAGTTGGACCTTATCTTATGCCATATACAAAAAAATAACTTAAAATAGATAACAGACTTAACAGTAAGAGCTAAAACTATAGAACTCTTAGAAGATAACCTAGGAGGAAATCTTCATGACATTCAATGTAGTGATTATTTCTTGGCTATGCACTGAAAGCACAGGCAACAAAAGAAAAAAATAGGTAAATTGAACTATACCAAAGTTTAAAATTTTGGTTCCTCACAGGACAGTATCAACAGGGTTAAAAGAAAACTCATGGAACGTGAGAAAATATTTGCAAAGCATATATCTAGTAAGTGAGTAGTATCTAGAATACATAAAAAACTTATACAACTCAACGATAAAAAAAATTAAAAATTGGCAAAGAATGTTAATAGTCATTTCTACAAAGAAAGTATAAATATAACCAATGAGCATATCAAAACATGTTCAACAGCAGTAATCGCAAGTCAAAATTACAATGATATACCATTTCATACCCATTAAGACTGCTGCTACAAAATAAATAAATAAATAACATAGACACTGAGAGAGAAAGAAAAGAAAAAATATTTCTACTACTACGAAAAGCAAAAAACAGGAAAAAATATTGCTGAAAATGTAAAGAAATTAGAACTCTTGCGCATCATTGGTGGGAATGTAAAATAGTGTAACTGATATGTAAAACAGTATGGCATTTTCTTAAAAACTTACAACTAGAATTAGCTTATATTCCAGCAATCCCATATCTAAGTTCCTAAAATAATTGAATGCAGGGACTGAAGCATACATGTGTACACTGATGTTCATCAGTTCAGTTCAGTCGCTCAGTCGTGTCCGACTCTTTGTGACCCCATGAATCGCAGCACACCAGGCCTCCCTGTCCATCACCAACTTCCAGAGTTTACCCAAACTCATGTCCATCAAGTTGGTGATGCCATCCAGCCATCTCATTCTCTGTCGTCCCCTTCTCCTCCTGCCCCCAATCCCTTCCAGCATCAGGGTCTTTTCCAATGAGTCGACTCTTTGCATGAGGTGGCCAAGGTATTGGAGTTTCAGCTTTAGCATCAGTCCTTCCAATGAACACCCAGGACTGATCTCCTTTAGGATGGACCAATTGGATCTCCTTGCAGTCCAAGGGACTCTCAAGAGTCTTCTCCAACACCACAGTTCAAAGGCATCAATTCTTCAGCACTCAGCTTTCCTCACAGTCCAACACTCACATCCATACTTGACCACTGGCAAAACCATAGCCTTGACTAGAGGGACCTTTGTTGGCAAAGTAATGTCTCTGCTTTTTAATATGCTGTCTAGGTTGGAGAAAGCAATGGCAACCCACTCCAGTACTCTTGCCTGTAGAATCCCATGGATGGAGGAGCTTGGTAGCCTGCAGTCCGTAGGGTCCCTAAGAGTCAGACACAACTGAGCGACTTTACTTTCACTTTTCATTTTCATGCATTGGAGAAGGAAATGGCAACCAACTCCAGTATTCTTGCCTGGAGAATCCCAGGGAAGGAGGAGCCTGGTGGGTTGCCATCTATGGGGTCTCACAGAGTCGGACATGACTGAAGTGACTTAGCAGCAGCAGCAGCAGGTTGGTCATAACTTTCCTTCCAAGGAGTAAGCGTCTTTTAATTTCATGGCTGCAATCACCATCTGCAGTGATTAGGGAGCCCAAAAAAATAAAGCCAGTCACTGTTTCCACTGTTTCCCCATCTATTTGCCATGAAGTGACGGACCAGGTGCCATGATCTTAGTTTTCTGAATGTTGAGCTTTAAGCCAACTTATTCACTCTCCTCTTTCACTTTTCATCAAGAGGCTTTTTAGTTCCTCTTCACTTTCTGCCATAAGGGTGGTGTCATCTGCATATCTGATATTATTGATATTTCCCCTGGCAATTTTGATTCCAGCTTGTGTTCCATCCAGCCCAGGGTTTCTCATGAGGTACTCTGCAATAAGTTAAATAAGCAGGGTGACAATATAGAGCCTTGATGTCATACTGATGTTCATAGAAGCACATTTTTCACATTGGTCAAAAGGTGAAAGCAAACCAAGTGACCATTGATAGATAAATGGATAAAAAATATGATCTAATGATATCTGTGACTATCTGTAATGGAATGTTTGTTGTTGCTGTTGTTTAGTCCCTCAGTCATGTCTGACTATGTATGACCCCATGGACTGTAGCCCACCAGGCTCCTTTGTCCATGGGATTCTCCAGGCAAGCATACTGGCATGGGTTGCCAGCCCCTCCTCCAGGGGATCTTCCTGACCCAGGGGTTGAACCCCTGTTTCATGCCTTGGCAGCCTAAGTTTTTACTGCTGACCTACCAGGGAAGCCCATAGTGGAATGTTATTTTTCCTTAAATAGGGGGAAATCCTGAAACATGTTACAGCCTGGATGAACTTTGAAGACTTTATGCTAAGTTAAGCAAACCACTCACAAAAGGTCAAAATAGTATTTGATTCCCCTTTGATGAGGTACTTAGAGTAGTCAGAGATAGAAAGTAGAACGGTGGTTTTAAGGGGCTGAGAAAGGGGAACTAGAGAGTTAAAGTTTAACTCTAGTATAGTTTAGCCTAGCTATAGTTATAGTTCAACTATAGTTTAATGCATAGAGAGTTTACGTATGGGAAGATAAAAGATATTCTAGAGGTGGATGGTGGTGATGGTTTCATAACAATGTGACTGTACTTAATTTCACTGAAATATATACTTAAAAGAGGTTAAATGGTAAATTTTATGTTATATATCCCTTTAGTCAGGTCCAACTCTTTTCAACCCTATGGAGTGTAGCCCTCGGGGCTGCTCAGTCCATGGGATTCTCCAGGCAAGAATACTGGAGTGGGTTGCCATGCCCTCCTCCAGAGGCTCTTCCCAACCCGGGGATTGAATGGGGTCTCCTGTGTCTTCTGCATTGCAGGTGGATTCTTTACCTGCTGAAATATCTGGAAAGCCCCCAGGTTATGTATATTTCACCACAGATTCAAAAAAAAATTGATGGCTTAAATTTGAACAGTATTATCCAGATAAAAGAGAATGACTTGAAAAGTATTCAATAGACAAAATGGTAGCATGTGAGGGAATAGAAGGGTAAATGCAATGATCAGTACCGTAAAGTACTGACTACTCTAAGTACTTTACCTGACTCCTTGTACAGTTCCAGCAGTAGTGGTTTAGCATACTAGAGCTGGTACGGAAGGTTCTCTTTCACATGACTGGAGCTGCAAATCCCATGAACCAGAATGACAGAGATGGGGGAAGGGGGGTCTCCAAAGCATATCATGTTTGTATTAAGTTCCCTAGATGACTCAAAACTTTAGAACTAGAGACAAAAGAAAGATTAGGAAAATAAATAGAGACATCTGGGGAACAACAGTATTAAGAGGAGAAAGACACATGATCTTCTATATGAAGATAGAAGAAATGATCACAGATGCAATATAGACCATAGAGAGTGGGAAACTAACCTCACATGATCATGAAATATGCGAGCAATTAACTGAGTCAAACGCAGCAAGTAAGCCCACTAGATAAACACCATCTTTTCTGTGTTAAAAAAATATATATGACACAGCAAAATGTAGTTGTAGAATCATATATGCAATCAACATGGGTTGCTAATAGCTAAGAAGTGAATGGCAGATTATGGTTTAAAAATAAAGTTTAGTTAGAAGAGAGAGAAGAGACACAATAGCTAGAGGAATCATTGCACAGTGTAGTGTGACTTGCTCAGTAGTGTCTGACTCTTTGCAACCTGATGGACTGTAGCCTGCCAGACTCCTCTGTCCATGGAATTCTCCAGGCAAGAATATTGGAGTGAGTTGCCATGCCCTCCTCCAGGGGATCTTCCCAACCCAGGGATCAAACCCCCCTCTCTTGCATGGCAGGCAGATTCATTACCATCTGAGCTACCAAAGATAAAAAATTCATGTAAATGGATATGAGCACATTTATAGACTGAAAGTAGAAATCCAGTAGAAAGTATAAAAAGACATCCAGAAGCAAAAGAAGAGAGATGATGGAACATTTGGATGACAGCTGAGGAACAAGGCAGGCTTGATGACCCTGAGTTGGAGGTGTCTGGTTAAACAAACATCTCTCCTGGCTTTCCATGTCTTGTTCAGTCTATGTACCAAGTCACAGATTTCTTCAGTTAAAAGTTAAAAACCTTTCACCTCCTAATTGTTTTCTTTCCCAAAAAACTATGATAACACATACACTGTGCTTCAGATTTTAGCTAGATGTTTTAAAAATTCAGTAATGAAATATTTCTAATCATCCCATAGTTTGCTGTCTTTCCTGCCTCTGTTTAAGGCTCAGGAGCCTGGGAAAATTTATATTCCATTTTTAATTTTGCTTCCTTTCTCAGAATGAGTGCCTAGGGGCACATCCATACATGCACTTAGAAAGGAAATTTGCATATGTGGATCTACTCCAAGTGAAGAGTTAAAATGGGGCCAGCTGGCCAGAGCGCAGCTATTATACCAATATCTCCTACAAGAAATCATAAGGTCTTTGCTGAGATAGCCTCATTTTCGGGTGCTGAATCCTGATCGTACTCTCATTTTATTTGTACCACATGAGTTGCACAAGAGATTAAGGAATGCTTCAGGGGTAATAGAAATGGGAAAGAGTACCCTGCAAGAAAAATCTCACCTCCAGCACCAGGAACGAATTATGCTGCAGTATGTCTATTTCCTTCTCAGGAAAAGGGACAGTTGAAGTAAGAACTCATCTACTTTGACTATAAAATATGCTCTAGGAAATTAGTTTTTGAAAATTTGATGCACTAAGTCTATTATATTACTAAAAAGCATGGATTATGTTACCTAAACTATTCTGTGGAATGAAATCATTAAATTCTTAAGTCCCAAAAGAACACTGGAAGAATCTTGCTAACTCAAGTTTGTGTGTTAACATGTTTGATACCCTTAGAGAAATTCAGAAACAATTTCTCCCATGTGAAAAATGAGAATCCTGCTCTTGTTAATACAACTGGTAGAATGGAAGATTCAAGTAATTAAGTTTATCACTGTGAATAGGAAAACAAAATATACACTTTTTATAAGGAAATGTACATGCATACACGAAAGCAAGAGTGATTTATCAAAGTGGCCCTTATATTAAACATGTTTAGTGTATTTTTCCATTCCTTGGAAAATACTTATTTTCATTCTCCTTTTCTCCATTTTAGGAAAGCACATATAAGATCAGTTATGTGTCTTTACCAATGGTTAAAACTACAAGCATATCCAAGCTGTATTTTTAAAATCCACTGTTCCAATTGGCAAGCCACAATAATGAAATATTTCAGTTCATAGTTCATTAGGTAAATGCTACAAAATTAACACATAAATATATTTACCACTCTTCATTATCTATCTTGGGTAGAGTTAGACACACCCAGAAAGATTCAAAGGCAGTGTTAAAAAACTAATCAGCTAATAGAAGCAATGAGAAGAATATGATTGACATCAAAATTTGTAATCATAAAAATGTTTACAAAATATCTCACCCCCTTATGTCAAAATTGTTGTCCATGTTCACTTATATTTGACTAGTGTTTCTCCTTCACTCTTTATATCTATCAACTAAAAAATATTTCCTGATTGCCTACTCTTTCTTGTCCGATTTTCATTTGAGTGCTAGAGATAAGAGAGACAAAAAAAGCACTCTTATGTTCGTTGAGTGTAAGTTCTAGTAAATGGATTCTGTTGCCAAAAGCTGACAATGCTTTCTATACACTATCTTTGTTGAATGTTTCCCCATTTCCTTTTCCACCGTATCTTTTTTCTCTTTCACACTTGGGTTACTGAAATGCCTCCCCAAGCAGTGTTCCTTTCTCCAGTGTGTCTCCTTTTAGAGCCAATCTGCCTTCTTCTCCAACAGTTATTTTTCTAAAAGAAAATTTTACTTTTATTTTTTTTGAAAATTTTACTTTTGTCAGAACCCTGCTCAAAAACTTTGAATTGTTCAGGATTGTATGGAAATTCCCCAATATTGCTTTCAGGCTTGTCATTTTTGAAAAAAAAAAAAAATTGATTTTCCAGAATATTCTGCAATAAGATTAAACTGAACTAACACTGAGATTAAACAGAACTGCTTCCTGTTCTTGGGTCTGTCCTGGGGATTTATGGCCTCCATGTCTTGGCTGCTCCTGCACATCAAGGTTTCCCGCTGTCTCCTCTCAAAATCTGAACTCATTTTGGAAGCACTGGAAGATACTACATCTTTCATGATGCTTTCCCCAAACCCCAGTGTAATGTATTTTCCCCCGTTTGTATTCTCACAGACTCCATTTCCATTTTTAGAAGAGATTTCACAGTTATATTTTTGTATATCTATTTTCTACATATTTTTAGCTTTCAGTATTCACAGGATAAGAACAGTAATTTGGAGGCAGAGGGGTTCACCCTTTAGCCTGATATCACAATTTACTTTCGGTGTTCATAATGACTGCTGCATATTAACATAAAACCTGAAGATTTCAAGTACAAATCTACATAAAATTTGGAACCCATATGATTCTGGGTTAAAAAACAAAAACCTAGATATGTCTTCTGGTTTCCCCTTCTTATAAAGGGACATATTATATTAATCCATGAAAAATAAGTAAGCTATATCACATTGCATTCATTATATGTTGACTTAAACCTATGCAGTATATTTTATTACTGCTGTACTATAATCTTTTTTCTCATTGCTGACTTTCCAAAAATGAGTTTCAATGAAAGCATTAAGGCTTTATTACTATAGGTAAATTTCCTATTAAAAGAATCTTATTTTTCAGGGACCAACAATCCTGCAATTTAGATGTAGAAATTAACTTTATGACACATTTTCTTTTATCTCATAAAAAGAAATTGTCCAAATCCAAAGGAAATAAGGCTTTGAGTATAGATGAATGTTAATAAATATAAAAATTTAAGTTACTGCAATATCACTTTATGTTACTCTACTGATTTTCACTGCCATCAAGTGCATTAATGTGTAGTATTTTCAGGGAGAGTTAAAAGAGTGAACATTTTTTTGGCAGAAGAGTGTTCTAATTATATCTACAAGAATATTGTAGTCTGCATTTGCTATAAACATACACAAGTTTGGATACAAACTATCATAAAAGGTAAATCATTTAGCATGGTTCCTGGTACCTCATAATTCTCAAAAAACATGTTAAGGATTTGGTCAAAATTGCAGTATTGAATATCTTATATATGAAATTCATCACTCTCTAGATTACCAAACAAACACATGGAAGACAATTCTCAAATTCTTTCAAATGTGTTAAATGCATTTTGAACTGCTCATCTTCTGTTATGAAATAAAATTCTCATGATTACTTGAATTTTTACCATTATAAATTCAGTTACAGATTTGAGTTGAATTAATAGAAACTTATAAAACTGAAATCTGAAGTTTGAACTTTTTTTTGAACTTTTTTTCAGGTTTAGAAGAAATTGACAATTTTCTAATATCTCAATTCATTTAATTGAATAGTATAATCATATTTGACCAACCAAATACTTTTTGGTAAGTTTTGTTTTAAAAACTGTATCTGCTATATGTAAGTAGCTTGAGTCAGACACATATCTGAAATTACAAACAAAACATTCCAAAGAACTAGAATAACTTTAGTCTGAATAGTTTAGCTACAGTAGTAAATGTTAGTAAATTAGTTTTTATTAAATCTGATACATCAATTATAGTCTTACCTGGTTGCAAACTTTTTCTAGAACTGGAAATAAATAATTATTTGCATCCACTTAATGGAAAAAAGAAAAAGAAAGAGAGGAATGAGGACTTTTACTGTAGTGTCTTCCAAAAACTAATTTCTTTCACATAGAACATTAGTTGATTCCCAGATAGTACTTAAATTAGCATGAGATTTGGGTCACAATTTCTATGATTATTTCTGTTTCCAGTAATCACATTTGAGTACCCAGACATGTCACATTCCAAAGCAATTGAATTCCTTGTGTGCAAAATAAAGAAAATTAAAATGTGCACAAGAACCATGATTCTTATGCAATGTATTGAAATGAATAAATACAAACTGTTTTCTTTAATGGCTTCAGTAGTAGAACCAATCAAGGTAGTGAAATTTTTAGCAAAGATGAATTCACGTAGTGGATGGGAATAAAATTTAGAAACATAGATATTTAGTATGGTTTCAATACAGTGTGCTGATATAAATATGATGAACAAAAATCATTAAAATAAAAATAATTTAAAGTGACCAATCTACAATATTTGATTAATATTTTAAAAGTAATCTTTTGATCAAATTTCCAAATTAACAGGATAATAAAAAGTTACAAATTTATATCCTGGTATATTGAAATCATCTTGTCTCTATATGTTTCTCTGTCCAGATAGCTAGTGTATTAAAAGTGATGACTAGTTCTATTGATATTTCAGCATTTTTTAATAATCAATGACTCTAGAAAGTCTCCTTGAGGTCCATGCATGAGTATTAACCTAATAAGACAAGACCTATTCATTAATTTGCTTATTAAAAGAAAAAATAATATGAAATCTGGTCATTATATTAAAGGTCAATCAAAACTGATCAGTTTCTAACAAGGACTCTGGTCAATTGTCAAGAAGTCACAAATGTAATGTCCCTGGATACTTTACCAGCGTCAGTTTCCAGCTGAACTTGAAGACCTGCGTACATTTAACAATAAGAGAAAATGTTAAACATTAAACATAACATACCTTAGAGTTGCATTATCTTGCTGCTTCTGAAAGTGGTCAGAATGACAGTCACCTTGTCACACATATGTTATATTGCTGTACAGGGTTTACTGCTGTTTGGTGGCTGTGTTCTCATTTTCAGAATGCATTTCACTATCTGCCACTTTTTCTCATTGCCTTGTGGTCTTCATACAGTGATTTTTCACAAATGCAGCTATTCTTTCTTGTCAGCAAAATCTGTCTGCCGCTGTCATTTCACAGTCATAAATATTCTGCTTCAAATCAGGCTGAAAAACGTCCATACAGAATTCTCTGACTCATTCACATGATCGAAATAATATAATTTCATGGTGTAATTAAATAATTAGTTAGAAAACCATTCACAAGCCAGCTCAGTTATCAAGGCGAGTTGCTTTATTCATGACTTGGCTGTCATTAGATACTAAGGAGTCCAAGTGAAGTTAATGTTCCCTAACTGGAACTGTCCAAGGCCATCATGGTTTCTTCAGAACTGATGAGGTAGAGGCTTGCTTTAATGAATGCTTAATAATCTAGCCTTCATTTTAAAATGAAATCAGTATTTTAAAAAGTCATTTTCAGAGACACAGTATTCCTTAGATTTAAATGTATTAGTCTGAACAGAAAATAAAATTCACACATATTGTTTTCGTGTGCTTTTTTAAAGATATCTATTGCAAATGTCCAAATCACTCTATTGGACTCTACACATAACTGCATAAAGTCCTGTGGCCAGGCTCTTTTACAATGACAGAGTATCTTCAAGGATGTGCATTCTTATATATATATCACTTACTTTACCTGGTCACCACTGATTTTTTTCAAAAACCTTAGCATTTCAAATATTAAAAGTATTATCAGTCTTAATTCTACATATTTTTATACTTTTTGTCAGTAATAAATAAACTTTTATTAAATGAAAATTTGTAAATTGGTTAAGAAATACACAAAGATGAATTTACAAATGGGTTATTTTAAAATATCATCATCTACAGTCCCCTTTTGCCTTTTTCTGATATAAATCAAACTGTAAAACCATACTTTTATAATTATCAACAAAATGATCTAATCAATAATGCCCGTGGAGTATTTATTACACAGTGTGGATATTACAGAACCATATGTGACAATATTGAAAATAATTCAACAATCTAAGTTACCAGGCACTTATTTCCAATCAAAGGACCGATTATTAACCTTTGACTTCTCCAAATGTAAAGGCACCAGGATCTTTACCAGTTGTGAAAAGGAATTACGCCTTTCAAGGCCTGCAGAAGGACTGCAGGTAGGTAAGACTCAGTGATACTGAAGCAAGGAGATGAATGTCCTGGAGGTCACCACTCAGCTCAGAGACAAGAGTTAGACCACAGCTCCAAGGAGCAGAGAATAAAATGAGACTCCTGAAAACAACACATCATAAGCCAACTTATATTTACCCCAAACTTTTCTTTGTGCCAATGCTTTCCCATGCCACTACTCATAATTCTTCTAATCGGGATTTCTTTCCTTCCTAATCCACCAAATTATAGAGTAGAGCAACAAGCACATGGCGTCTCCCCTACCCAAAACAAATGCATGGGCCCTTTATCCATCTCTCTGTCTTCTTAGCCATCTATTGCTGTTAGTGTTAAGAAAACAGAAGTAGGGTTAAACATTATCTTTTTTCTCACCTGGCTCTTTTTGTATATAGTCATAGATGGGGAGTAGTGAAAACAAAACACACACACACACAAACTCACACATACTAATGCATGGACTACAAACAGACACATACACAAACAGACAAATGAAAACCTTCTATGTGTCAGATGGAAAGTTCAAGGAAATATCACAAAAAGAGGGCCAGGGCTTTGCACTTACACTGGGAGCACTTGTTGGGAAGTGTGAATGGAGAAATGGAGCCAGCCTTGGAAAGCTCTGGGCATGAACTGTCCTGGGGCTGCTGAAATCAGTGGTAAGAAGAGCTCCCTTCTCTGACTCTTTCTCTTTATTCTGCCTTTTTTTTTTTTTTTTTAAGTCCATTTTACCATCAGCGGCTCCAACATGCACCAACCCAGGGAGTTTGTGATTGGGTAAGAGGTGAAAGAAGAATCCTAGACAGCGTTCTCCAGAATGGAGAGTGAAGAGAGCAGGAAATTTCAAATGCAGGAGCAGAAAAATAATTGTGGCAAGAAACACTGAACACTGATGACTTTTCTGGCTGTTCTAAAGTAATATCCGTGTGTGTGTGTGTGTGTGTGCGCGCGCACACTCTCAGTCGTGTCCAACTCTTTGCGACCCCATGGACTGTAGCCCAGCAGGCTCCTCTGTCCACGGAATTTTCCAAGCAAGAAATAGTGGAGTGGGTTGTCATTTCCTTCTCCAGGGGATCTTCTGGACCCAGAGATCAAACCCAGATCTCCTGCACTGTAGGAGTCTTCTGCACTGTAGGAGTCTTCTGCATTGCAGGTGCATTCTTTACTAGCTGAGCCACCAGGGAAGCCCACTTTCACTGATACATGATACCTTCAGGAAAATAATATAAAAGGTATCATATATCAGTGAAAATGGGCTTTCTGGTGGCTTAGTTGGTAAAGACTGTGAAGAATTGATGTTTTTGAACTGTGATGTTGGAGAAGACTTTTGAGAGTCCCTTGGACTGCAAGGAGATCAAACCAGTCCATCCTAAAGGAAATCAGTCCTGAATATTCATTGGAAGGACTGATTCTGAAGCTGAAACTCCAATACTTTGGTCGCCTGATGCAAATAACTGACTAATTGAAAAAGCCCCTGATGCTGGGAAAGATTGAAGGCAGAAGGGGACTATAGAGGCTGAGATGGTTGGATGGCATCACCAACTCAATGGACATGAGTTTGTGTAAACTCAAGGAGTTGGTGATAGACAGGGAAGCCTGGCGTGCTGCAGTCCATGGGGTTACGAAGAGTCAGACACAACTGAGCAACTGAACTGAACTGAATTATTTTTTTAAGCTTTAAGAGTACTCAAAGCAACAAAATTAATTTAGGAATAAAAGTTTTCAATTTTCACAGTTTAGTTTTACACACATACACGCATAAATAAGAGCACAGTTTTTTAAAATAAACTAACTCCAAAAAATGACTTTTCTGTTTTTTAACTTAGCAAGGACTTTCAGAATGTTATGTAAATCTTATGATAAAAATGAACTCTACATTAAGCAACATATCAAGGAAAAGGAAAACTAAAATAGTACATAGCAAGCAGCGCACTGGAAGGCAAAACAAGGAAAAAAGACCTATACTTTATACACTGAATCATTATCCACAATGGTATAATAGGCATAAAGCAAAACAAATGATCTGGAATTCTACAATGACGAATATTTTTTGATACTTCAGTAATTCAAATGTGTTTTAGATTAGTAGAGAAAATGAGAAATATGCAAATAAATAACCGTTTCAAGAAAGATTGCCAATAATAATCCCTGCTGTGACACACCACATGTATATTATATGAAATGAAGCAAAGCGAACAGAAAAGGGAGACTAATACACAGTAAGAGCTCAACATTTCACATGGCTTTGCTCTTTTGTTTCATCTGAATTCCATGACACCCAGTTTGACACTTATTGTAAAGAGGATAAAAATGAAAAGGTTTTAAAATATCTCTGTTTAAGGCATATGTGCACTGACTATATTTACTCACTCAAACTTTTCCTAAATTTTTTCCGGACCAAAACTATCTTTTGAAATATTGCTATTTTTAACAATGAAATTTGAAGATGTGTGGCTACTGCTAACATCTAGTTTACCATACCTGGAATCAGATAACAAACATGTATGCAATTAACAAGACCTATCAGTTAGGCTAAGTACACATTACTAAGCCCCACTCTGTCCCAAGAACTGACCAATGGATAGTGTAGCCCACAAGCCCTCTTGGTGTCACTTCCTGCTGGCGATTGATGGCACACAGGGATTGCTAAGATTGTGCTATCCCTTTCTTCAAAACTTCAGCAGGTTTTTGTGTATGAAATTTATAATATAAATGTTTATGATGGCTTGCAAAATATAAAAAAAGAAACAAAAACTCGTGAAACAAGCAACGCCTCCTATAAACCTTGCCTGACACTACCATGCATGCTAAGTTGCTTCAGTCGTGTCCAACTCTGTGCGACCCCATAGATGGCAACCCACCAGGCTCCCCCGTCCCTGGGATCCTCCAGGCAAGAATATTGGAGTGGTTTGCCATTTCCTTCTCCAATGCATGAAAGTGAAAAGTGAAAGTGAAGTCATTCAGTCATGTCTGACTCTTTGCGACCCCATGGACTGTAGCTTACCAGGCTCCTCCGTCCGTGGGATTTCCAGGCAAGAGTACTGGAGTGGGGTGCCATTGCCTTCTCCAACAAACATGCATATGCATCTCATAACCTTAAAAAATGCTTAAAAAAAACCCAGCATCATTTGCTTCTTCAGTTCTCCTATGTTTGCAGATACAAAAGATAAGCTTATGACACCATTTTAAAATTACTTAGGTTAAAGATGCTAATGGTCTTGAGATGTTGAAAATATAGGGATTATTTTATTTTATAGTACTTTTATTTTATAGTATTTTATTTTATAATTATTTTATCATATTAATTAGATTACCTCATAGGAAAGATATTTAATGCCCTGGGGTTGGGTTATCTTTCTAAGAAATCCAAATTGTAAGACTAAAAGAATTTTTGTAGTCTGGACTACACTTAAAAAGGATAAGCACAGGAATCATATTACTATTGTTTTTACTTAAGAAGCTATTTATAATTAAAACAAAAATTTTAAAGGAAAGAAGTACTTATTTGAACATAGATTTGATGAAATTGCATTATTTGTGGAAGAAGAAAAAAAAGATCTCATTGTAGTAGTAAATAAATTATAAGTGACTAGCATAATACCAACCTATAATTTCACCCAAGTTTGTAGTTTATTAAGTAAATATACCTAATCACTGTATCAGCCAGTTAAGGCAAAGAAAAAGAAAACTATTACATTTTCTTTGATAATTTTTAAAACTAACATCAGAATAAATTCAGTTGGATCAATGGAAAAACTAGGCTTCCCTGGTGGCTCAGTGGTAAAGAATGCCAAGCAGGAGATGTGGGTTCAGCTCCTGGGTCTGGAAGATCCCTTGGAGAAAGAAATGGCAATCTACTTCAGTTTTCTTCCCTGGAAAATCCCATGGACAAAGGAGCCTGGTAGGCTACAGTCCATGGAGTCCCAAAAGAGTTGGACATGATTTAGCAACTAAACAACAACATGGAAAAACTAGTAACTATTGTAAATGAATATTAAAGCAGCATATTAAAAAGCAGAGACATTACTTTGCCGAACAAGGTCCGTATAGGCATAGTTATGGTTTTTCCAGTAGTTATGTATGGCTGTGAGAGCTGGACCATAAAGCAAGCTGAGCACCAAAGAATTGATGCTTTTGAACTGTGGTTTGGAGAAGACTCTTGAGAGTCTCTTGGACTGCAAGGAGATCAAACCTGTTAATCGTAAAGGAAGTCAGTCTTGAATATTCACTGGAAGGACTGATGCTGAATCTTCAATATTTTGGCCACCTGATGTGAAGAGCTGACTCATTAGAAAAGACCTTGATTTAAAGATTGAAGGCAGGAGGAGGAGGGGATGACAGAGGATGAGGTGGTTGAATGGCATCACTGACTCGATGGACATGAGTTTGAGCAAGCTCCGGGAGTTGGTGATGGACAGGGAAGCCTGGCATGCTGCTGTCCATGGGGTTGCAAAGACTGGGACATGACTGACTGAACTGAACTGATTGTAAATGCACTCCATCTTTTCCATTTATATCCTATATGAAAACTGTGGCAAATGCAGTTTATAACAAAGTTTTCTTAAAAGGCATTGACATGTAATAGTAAGAAATAGATTTGATGATTCAAATATCTTTTCTTGATTAAATTTCATCTGTAGCACACACTCAACTTTTCTGATTTTTTTTTGTACAATATGGAAAATATAAACCACAAAAGGCAGTTGAGTTATTCTTTTGGGTGGCTACATCTGTATGATTGGCAGGCTTGGCCCCCATAGGATGATTGGGCTAATAGCTCCTGTCTTCGGTGCTGAGATTCATTTCTTGTCCCACATCTCCTACTATTATAATTGTCACAGAGCCTAGGTTTCTGTAGACAGAGGTATGTTCAAGCGCCTTGAAATCCTCTTTGAATTAAGGCATGTTCATTATATCACTCTCATGAAACATAATGCCATGAACAAACTAACACTTCAGAAAAAATAAATTGGAGGCAACACGATTACAATTTTCTTAGTGAACTTCAAGTTAAAAGGAAAGCCAAAAACAGAACGAGTCTGAAAGAGTGGTATAATTTATCTATTTCACAGTTCTCCCAGGTTAAGTTTAAGCAGATTGAGCGAATTCCTAAAGTTATGAACAATTAGAACAATGAAAAATTTTTCAAAACTCTAAGTAATATAAATCAACTGTTCAAAGAATAATTAATGATACTACATTTCACTGAATTGAACATTGTCAACATGCAAAAAAATAAATAATCACTTGAAAATACCTTTGATTTTCCTATATAGACAAATACTATATCCTTGCCCTCTATTTGATATAGTTACCAACTCTAGCTGGCTCATTGTAGTACAAAAAATTTTGACAACAAAATGTTCTTTTATACACTGTGCATGAAATAAATAGGGTAATCATGACACAGGGATAAATAATTTAAAGATCCATGAAGCACATTCAATTTAAATAATAAAAACCATAATAAGATATCATGAAACATAATCTAATAATAATGTAAAAGCACAAATATGGCTTGTGTGAATAAGTATATAGTAATTTTTGCATCAAGATCCTATACCCATTGGGAAATTAAAAAATTGAAGAGGAAAATATGAGACCCCAAATCCCAAATTCTAGTTAATAGAGGTGCTCAGTTGTTTAGTCATCTCAGACTCTTTGCTAAAACCGTGGTACTGCCCAATTATAAGAATACATGTACATATATATATATATTTAGAGTTCATGACTATATAAGTTTTTGGTATAAGAAATGATTTTATTTTATGGAGATTTTATTCTTGGCACCCATGTATTCAGTACATGAATTCCAGATGATAGACCTATGTAGGATTTCAATTATAGAATGACTCTAAGGGGAAAACAGCAGCAGCAATGACAGTATGATTCTTTCAAAGAAAATTACATTAAATAGAATTCAATCCAGGATCTTTAATATTTTGTATATGAGTCTAATAGAAATATTGCAACAGATTATGGTGTAATGGAATTAGGCTTAAAAGTATTTATCCAAAACTCTTCTGTGATTATCATATTTATGTATGTATTCACGTCCTGATACATATAAATTCAGGACTTTTAAAACCTAAGATTTATTTTCTAAAAATTTTCTTAATTTTATTATAATGGCATTTTTATTTTCTTTTGCATCATTGCCAGAGAAGGCATGGCACCCCACTCCAGTACTCTTGCCTGAAGAATCCCATGGACGGAGGAGCCTGGTAGGCTGCAGTCCATGGGGTCGCTACGAGTCAGACATGACTGAGCGACTTCACTTTCACTTTTCACTTTCATGCATTGGAGAAGGAAATGGCAACCCACTCCACTGTTCTTGCCTGGAGAATCCCAGGGACGGGGGAGCCTGGTGGGCTGCCGTCTATGGGGTCGCACAGAGTCGGACATGACTGAAGCAACTTAGCAGCAGCAGCAGCAGCAGTACCATTCCAGCTGCATAAGAAATTTTTTGTTTCACATAGTAATTTTCAAATAGAAAGGAATAATTTCTAGTAGTAAGTAAAATAGTTGTGACAAAATTATTAATAAATCAAACACTGTTCATTGTGATATTTACAGGTTTGTCATAACTGTGGTGCAGAGTATGCATAAATAATTATCTGACATCTTATTTGCAATTTTGAAATGTTTTTAAAGAGGTTATATTTAGCATGTATGTCAGACATTGTAATTCATTAAAATAAATGAATACAAAGTATGTGAAAAGACATACTACTAATTGAAGCACCATGCAAAATACCTAGAGATCAGACTTAGGTTATTGCTTAATTTGCCACATAAATATATTTTTTCCAATTATTTTTGAAAATGCTTTCCTTCATTCTTTGGCACTGTAAATACTTTGCTTTTAGTATTATTCATTGCACACTTACATACTAAGTTTTAATGTAATTTTATTCTTAAAATATTTGAAAATAGAAATATACCATATAAAATTTGAATTAAAATCTACACTGTTTAACTTTAATACACATATTCAATTTCTGCCAGTAAGTATGATTTGCGTTTTTCAAGTTACTTACAAAAATGTGCATATGATATATCATGACGTATTTTATAAATATGAGGACCTTAAATTTTCTTACTTAGTCATCTAGATGTTACTTTTTATCCAGTTCAACAAATGAAAATGTAATTCAAACTATTAGACAGCATTTATATCATGCCTATGAATACCAATATTCAATAGGTAAACAGAAATCTGCACCTTAGTATTGTTTGTAGAATCAGTTCATATTTACAAAGAGATTCAAATTATTGAATATCTTTCATTTTTCTGTTCTAAAGTATTTAATGTGTTCTAGCATATGATATGAGAAGGCAATGGCACCCCCACTCCAGTACTCTTGCCTGGAAAACGCCATGGATGGACGAGCCTGGTAAGCTGTAGTCCACCGGGTCGCTAAGAGTCAGACACGACTAAGCGACTTCACTTTCACTTTTCACTTTCATGCCTTGAAGGAAATGGCAACCCACTCCAGTGTTCTTGCCTGGAGAATCCCAGGGACGGCAGAGCCTGGTGAGCTGCCATCTATGGGGTCGCATAGAGTCAGACACAACTGAAGCGACTTAGCAGCAGCAGTAGCATATGATAAAATGGCTTTAATATCCAAGGCATATAATAGGTTTTAATGAAACATTTAAAAAACAACTAACCTTAATTAATTTAATAACATTATTTGAAACAAAAAATGTTACAGATGAAGTGAAGTGTAAGTTGCTCAGTCATGTCTGATTATTTGCCCTCCCATGGACTATACGGTCCATGGAATTCTCTAGGCCAGAATACTGGAGTGGGTAGCCTTTCCCTTTTCCAGGAGATCTTCCCAACCCAGGGATTGAACCCAGGTCTCCCTCATTGCAGGCGGATTCTTTACCAGCTTAGCCACCTGGGAAGCCAAACAAACAGCGATATAAAATTTAATTGTGAAGTAGGTCAGCCTATAATTTTTATTTTAAATAACAATTATAATTGTATCTTTAAATCATAAATAGTATCTAAAATTAAACAATTGTAATGAATATTGACAACAGGAAATTGATTTGATAGTAAGAAAAAAAAAGAGAAAAAAGCAGGAGGAAAAGATCTCCCCCATCCTCTGCCAAAATCTAACTTTCATTTTGATTAAATTAGATATTTTTAAAAGGTGCTTTCTTATGTTTTATTCCTCATTATTCCATATTAGGTTGGTATTCTTAAAATGAAGTGCATTTTTCCTATTTATCATCAGATTGTCATTGAAATGTTTTGATAGTTGCTATGTCTTTTGAATCAAATATTTACTTACTATAGTTGTTGGCTATGAAAACGTATCTTTTACAAACAAAAGCACAATATCAACATATATTGATGTATTAATATTATACATTTAACACTTAATTGGTTCTTAATTTGGAAATAAAATTGTGTTTGTAAAAGAAAAACTTGCTTAATATTTAAAATCCACAAAGTTATGTAATTGTATTCTAATATTCTTTAATGAGTAAAAGTAGTGACTGAACACAATTTTGAAATATATGAATACTACATTTAATGATGAAGAATTATACATATGGCTATAAAGTCAAACAACTTCACATTCTCAAGGCATGATTGCTCCAAAATGTTCTAAGAGACCATGAGAAGTAGGTACTTCATCATCCAAATGTTTGTCAAGGTTAAAATGAAATTTATTTGGAGAGAAAGAATTTATATTTTGGAATCAAAACAGCTTAAAGACTTATGAAATTGTGCTGTTTGGGGTCCAGAAGTGCAATTCTAAAGCCATTTCATTTCAAACCTTTTGTTGTCTGTCTCTAAGTTTAACAAAATATGTAAAGTATATATTAATAATGATCTATTTTGTTATAGTTCAAATATGAAGTATAATTCAGGAAATGTGTAATCTTAAAAATTGACCTTGAGGTCAATTTCAATAGGTCAATTTTTAAGATTACACATTTCCTGAATTATATTTGATGTATAAAAGAGCTTAGAAAAATGTCTATATATGTTGCAAAAATACTGTATCCTATAGTCACAGTGCCTTATGACTAAATGCAATGATATTTAAAATATTAAAAATCTCCCACTGAAATATACATGCAGTCAGCTCCAGAGAAAAGCATGTCCCTGTGTCAGAAACAGCCCTGAGGAATGTATTATTCCTTCTGGATTCCTTTTTCCCTGGAGGAAACATTCTCATTAAAAGGATGAACTGATTTTTTCACACCCAGGGGAAAGCACATAGTGCCCAGAAAAGCTTTCTAAATGGATAAACACCTCACCAGGCTTAAAACACCAGAAGCATATCTGTGAAATGCCTGAAAATTTCATCAGTATCTCGATTAAGGCAGACTCTGAACAGTAATGTAAGAGCAAAACAGCAATCACTACTTTCCTTAATTATTTAATAAAAATTAATCAAGTATACCAGCAAAGCAAAAGTGATAGTTAAAAATTGGTATTTTTATGTCGTAGTGCTCAAGTTTCATTTTCATGTTTCTGTAACCATCTGAAACTTTTTTAGGAAAGTGAACTAAAACTGGAGCCATTTGGAAAGTTATTTCCCATGTTTATTATAAATATATTTAAAATTCACTGGTAACATCCCCAGTGGCTCAGTGGTAAAGAATCTGCCTGCAGTGCAAGAGATGCGGATTCAATCTCTGGGTCAAGAAGATCCCCTGGAGAAGGAAATGGCAATTCACTCCAGGATTCTTGCCTGAGAAATCCCATGGACAGAGAAGCCTGGCGGATGGTAGTCTATGGGGTCACAAAAGAGTCAGACACGATTTAGCAACTAAGCAACAACAAAGTAACATTCCAAGTGGTTCCCTATTATAAATTTGCATGCCAAGGTACTAAATGGTCACATAATATCCTAATTGGTATTTAGCCGTCCTTGAAGTTTATGGCGAGGCACATGGTACCGTGCCAGGCAACTGTAGGATCTTCATAGTTTTCACATAATTCACCTTAGTCTGTAGACATCTATAAATATGTGAATTCATTTGAGGAGTGCCTACTAACTCCATGGTATTTTCCTAGGATCTGGTAATAGATACAGTCACTATCATAAATATCTTTTTCCTACTCTACCTTTTATTAGATGAATTTCAGCAAGTTAATTAGAGAGAAAAATAATGAATTAATTATGGATTAATAAATTATTTGTTGCACTGAATATAATATTTGTATAGAACAATATAAATATTGCAAGAGGGTATTAGTACAATCTTTTTATTAGGTATGAATGTCAGCTTTCTATATTTCCAATATCTTTCAGAACATTATTTTAATGTGCTTGAGTTTCCATTCTCTTCTTATTAGAGAGGCAATGGTTTATAATCATGTTTATTGTTGATTTGTCATTGTTACTATTTTAATTCTAACCATGAGAGCTGCTTATGACAATCTATAAAGATTGCTTTAAGCATCTGAAGAGGAACACACATTGTCACTGAAACTAGTAAATAGTTACTGTAATGATATTTGAAAATATTGAGAAAGTAATTTTATTAATGGAGTAACAACTAAATGTATACCAGAACAGATAAAAGGAATTCAATACTATCTATAGTATTAATCATTATGTAGGAGAGTACCTGCTGTATGTAAATGCTATATTAAAATGATGAAGGATATGTCATATATTCATTCTACCTTTTGTAATTAACTCTGCAAAAAATTTAAGCGAAGGAGCCTTAAATATTATATATGTTACAGATAGTTGATATAACTTTGACATTTATTATGGAATCTTATCTAATAAAAAAGTATTCCCAAGAATGTTTGAATTAAAACCAAAATAATGGAAAGATCTCACACATTCAATATGTGTTAAATGGAAACAAAACAAGAAACATAATAAAATTATAAACAAAATTCAATTTTTTGAGAGATAAATACTGATCATATATTTTTGAAATACACTGAAAATTCAATAAGTTCAAAATTCAATGAGTAAGAATATGTAATAAAGTCAATAAGACTACATTAAGTTCTTTCCTTTTCAGAGAAGTTGTACTTTTAAATTTACTGTAAAGTATCTACAAGTGACTATTGATTTTGTAAACTGTTATGGAGAAATTGAAAAATACTTTCCAAACATATATATATACATACCTACATAAAAAGAGGGAGAGAAAACAGTTTACATACACGCAGCAGCAGCAGAAGAAATTTAAGTTTTTTGAGCTCTTGATAAACCAAGTGCATTGTATTACTTTTCACAAATTGAAAATGGGCAGACTCAAAGAAAGTTACAAAAGGACATACTATCTGTAATAGGAAATGGAACATAAATTTAGAATTTTAGTATCATCCTCTGATCAGCCCTGACATTTCTTTGGAAGGAATGATGCTAAAGCTGAGACTCCAGTACTTTGGCCACCTCATGCGAAGAGTTGACTCATTGGAAAAGACTCTGATGCTGGGAGGGATTGGGGGAAAGAGGAGAAGGGGACAACAGAGGATGAGATGGCTGGATGGCATCACTGACTCGATGGACTTGAGTCTGAGTGAACTCCGGGAGTTGGTGATGGACAGGGAGGCCTGGCATGCTGCAGTTCATGGGGTCGCAAAGAGTTGGACACGACTGAGCGACTGATCTGATCTGATCTGCTTCCTTGCCAATGACTACCATTTGGTATAAAATTATACCATTTGGTATAAAATAGCAGCAAATAATATGCACCTATCATTTTGTTATTTCAGGCACAGCTTGTTAGCTTTCAATAAAGGAAAATGTTAAGTTTACATGATCAATAAACCAAATCAAAAGTAAAAATAAAAATCCAGCTGACAGTGTATTTGTATAGTAAATCTAATTCACATTTTGTTAGAAAAATAATGTTAAAAGATGAAATCCAAATTTTTTTTACAAAATATGTCAGTTTAGTCTTAAAAAGTGAACATAAATCTTGAGAGAAAACAAACATTTGGAGAACTTGGGAACCTTGTTACATTATCTTTTACTTCCTCTAGATATATACACCAATTCACAGAAAACTTATCAGTAGCACAGTCATGTAATACCAAAAATATCTTTCTTCTACTCATTATTTTGCCCTAGTACATTGAAAACATAGCCTTGGACATTCTTTCTCCCTCTTTTTTTGGTCCTAAATTTGTTGGATCAGATTTTCCAAACTTTATTTTCCTTCCTGGAAGTGATTCTCATAATATTTGATGTTGACATATTTTTACTGAATTGACCTTTTACAGTATTTTCAAGTCCATGAACAGTTAGTTATTTGGGGAAAATCTTTTGAGCTGCAATTATAATATTCCCTCTGTAAGAACATACTTTTAAAGTTACTATTGCTCTCCTTCAAAAGTCCAGGGATAGTTTACAAAAATAGCTCTTGGAGACTCCAAGTCACTGTAAATCTTTAACACATTTACATTTTTAATAGAGCATTCACATACAGTAAACTGGCTCCATCTGGTTGTAAATTTATTCATTCTTATTTTTCCTTTATTTAATCTAGATTTCTTTATAAGCCTACATAGAATCTGCTACTTCATATGTTATATATAAAGAATTAACAACTCAGAGCTCCTAGAGAACAAAGCCTAAAAATCTTTGATACATAAATTTTAACACTGAAGAAACAAAGTTAATTGAAACATGGCTGAAAGTTGAAATGCTCTTGCATCTCAGCAGATAATATTAAATTATATGAAATTGCTAAGCAAAGGTAATATAGAGGGTGCTTTCTAGCCTAAATGCATTCAAATTCAAATTTATTTTTTCTAAATGGAAATAAAGTTACTTTGATCAAATAAAACCAATTTTTCAGGCTTTGACCTGTATGCTTTAGTGTTACTAAGTACACAATAGTGGCATTTTGGTAACATTCAAAGATGTTTTCATTTTTATATATAGATGCTGTATATTTAAGATTATTAATGAGCAGCAGTTCCATAATGACAATTTAAATCCACAACTTCACACTCACATTGTTATGTTTACACAGCACTTAGATTGCTTATTTGGAATGATTTGCAATAATCATTAATTTGACTTCAAAATTCATGTTAAGTTAGCAAATAGAAATATATCAACTTCTTTGCAATTTTTCTTTTGGGGAAGAATGAAATGATTTGAGTTGCAAGAATGAAACATAAAAATAGAGACTGTTTTCAGTACCTTTGAAAATGGGCACAGAGTTTTTAAATAAAGGTGTAGGTCAAAGCCATATGGGACAATAAGATCACATTCTATGCAAAACAAAAGAAAACAATTTTCAATGAAATAAACTCTTAAATAAAGACAGGCTTCATTGTAGAAAGTCAAAATTTTTCAAAGCATGTGAAACAAGAAATTTAATAAAATACATACTTTTACATAAACACACAATAATGGTTTATTGTAGGTACAATTTTGTTAGCTTAGGAGAAGATATCCCAATACTCAGTATTTATCTTTTACATTTTTTTTTTCTGTTAACATTTCTAATGAGATACTAAATTTTCACCTAAGACTTAGGGCTTTTAAATCTTAACTGGGTAAAAAAATATCATTGTTCTGATTAAATAAGTTTAAATGGCAGTATGGTGAATGATTTTAAATATTCTCTGACATACATGAGTAATTTCTGAATCAAAATGTTCACATTTGGAGCCACTTATATAAATATACTATTCACTAGCTATAAAAATTGGGGGATAATTATAAAATTTGGGATACAGTTTGAATGAAACCAAATTTAATTTATAATTTAACAAGTGTTAGTTCGTAAATGTGTGGCTCAGACGGTAGAGTCTACCTCCTATGCTGTAGACCTGGGTTCAATCCCTTGGTTGGGAAGATCCCCTGGAGAAGAGAATGGCAACCCACTCCAGTATTCTTGTTGGAGAATTCCATGGACAGAGGTGCCTGGCTGGCTATAGTCTATGGGGTTGCAAACAGTCTGATACCATTGTGCAACACACTCTTCTACTTTCATTTTCACTTTCAAATGTTAATCAAAAAGCAAAACATAAAAGGCATACATTATATGCATTTACATATCTTTAGGGAACTTTAGAGAAGGCCGAGTTCAGTAACAAAGAAAAACATGCACTATAAACTTTATTTTGGGGATTGGAGATTTAAAGTCAGTATTAAAACTCAGGATTTAGATAAATTTGATAGCTGTAACTTTCCCATTATTAGGATTTTCAGAAGTGAAATATTCTTTTTGACTTTGGACTTAAACATAGCAAAAATATTATAATGGTAAAAGACAAGATTTTATATGGATAATTTAAATAGATATATCATTACAGGCAAATATATTTATTGGCCAGGTATTCCTTTTTTACATATCAATTTTTACACTTGCTATTTGAAATTTTAGTCTACAACAGCTTGATAAACCTTTCGTGGATAAAACACGCTGGTAAAGTCTCTATAATAGTAACTGACAAAGAATTTTTTTAATCAATTAACATGGGATCAAGAAAAATAAAGGTGAAAGCATTCAGGACTGAAAAAAAAAATTAAGGTGGGGTTACTGCCACCCTTCATGTTTTATTTAAATGGACGTATTTAATTACAAATTGAAAATATGGTAAAAAAAATTTTGAAATTTTTTAAAAAAATTTACTTTCAATATTCAATATTAAATTCTGTTTTTAATGAACTATACAATCAGATTCTTAAAAATGTGTTAGCTGGAAACATTAGAAATTATTACTGGTGGTAGAAATCAATTTGTAAGAAAATCTAAAATATGCATATTCCAGAATACTAAAATGTAACCAAAATCTACCACTAGCATGTATATGATTCAGTACTGAAATATAAAAAATTTGAATTGAATTTACACCATGATATATTCGAAATATGTCTTAAAATGTAAAGATCTTCAAATAAGTTTGTTGAAATTCGACCTCGATGCTGTGAGCTTTCCATTTGAAAAAAGCCATAATTCCATTCTTGGATATGTTAACCTAAAAAAATTCACTCATGAACACATTGTTTCATATTTTCCACTTTTAAAAACATGTAATTTTGAAGAATGAACATGTTTATTTTATGGCAGAAATATACAATTTCCTTCACGCTCACTGATAAGATATCTAATTTAAAAAAAGAAAAAAACTCATTGGAAGACTTCCATTCAACATATCTTTATGGATTTTACTTTTCTTCTATAAATGGCTTTCTTAGTATCTAATAAAAATGAACCTGATATGCTTAGTGTTATGCAATATATCATTATATTTTTATTTTGACAGTAGATAGAAAGTGAAAAAGTCAAATTATTTAATATTTGCATTACATCAGTTCTCTTTGAAATATTTATGTTTTGATCTTCAAAAGTTCTTTTTATAAGAAATAATCTAAATCACTCAACCTTAAGTTTAAATGTTGCTCTTAAAAAAAAAAAAAGATATTCATTTTGTGATACTGGCATAATGCTAGAAATGTTTGACCCCTGCCACAGAGGAAGAAAAGAGTATTATTATCACACTCAAATTATATTGCATACATTTTTTTCTCCATCAAACATGCCTAAAGTGTAAAACACAAAAGTATAATTTGAAATAATTAAAATATTGACATGAAAATTGGGTATGGAATGCTCTCTTTGATAATACATTTTTTGTCTGCTATAGACATGCTACATATACTAACAGAAATACAGATACAGATAGGCATTAAATTGAATTAAAATCTAATAAAATGATCAGATGTCAAATGTAATATTAACTGACATAAAGTTCTTTGGATTTAGATGTTAAATGATTACTTTTAGGAACATGACTAATGTTCATCAAACTATTTTAATTTCATTCTCATATATTTGTATTTGTAAAATAGTAGTGAACTTCAGTGGGTATGAAGAGCATTAGGCATAAATTAAACAGCTGATTTAATATCAGTTAAATTATTACTTTCATATTTTATTTCCTTTGAAAATCAATACATTAAATGCTCCTACATTCCAGAGTTTAAATTGCTGATTTTGTTGTTTTTAGTTCTTCTTTCTCAGTGTAAAATTTATTCTTAAAATGAGTTATAAGAAATGTTTTGCCACTTTTGCAAGTACCTTAATTTGGGGCCATCTGAAAGTGCAACAGAAGTATTTTTCCAAATGAATTGGAAGCATATTTGTGTTCTGCTTTACTTACATTAATTTGGAATTATGTGACTTTGGAAACAACCTATTAAGTTCTTGAAATTAAGTAGCCAGTTTTTGTCATTTCAAACAAGGACTGAACTATTCTCACTGTTTTCCTTGCCCTACTGAAAAATGAGAAAAGGATAAGGAGAAAGGATAAGGAGAGAGAAGGAGGGAGGGAAGGGTGAGATATAAGGAAAAAAAAATGTAAGAGAGCCCAGAAATAAATATTATATATATATATATAAGTAATTTGAATACTTCGCTGAGTCATGAGAATAGGATTAATGATACAGGGCAAGAAACTGACAGATTAAGTTCTTAAATTCTAAACTTTTTCTTAAATTCTGACCTTTTTCACATTTTGTGTGGGTTCTTCATTACATACTAGTTTGATTCTCCTACCAAGGTTAAGAGAACAGTGGTGAGGGGCAGAGATGGATATCCAGGACATTTTTCAAAAATTTCCACTCCACATACATAGAGGTGATAATGTTGCCTAAACAAAAGACATGTTTTCAGTATGATGCTAAAATTGTTATGAATTGATTCATAACTGCAATCATTAGTTTAGCTGCAAAGCATTTTGAATATTAGCATACAAATTATCTACATTTACATGAAATATATTTCTCTGAGATAATTTAAGTATCTACACTATAATCATATATATATAGATAAAAGTAAGATTTTGTAATCTCTATCAGGAGATATATTTGTATGAGATTATGCAACATATCAAATTGAGCAAGCACAAAGAGTAAGCTTAGTTTGCATTCAAATTTTAATTGATGTCTGAAACGTTACATATGTTCTCCAAAATTCTATAGAAAGAATTTCCTGGGTTCCTTAATCCAATCATATACCACTGATATACCCAATTTAATAATTTACTCAGTATACCTGAAAACCCAAAATTCAGATATTCAAAACCACACAAATTATGTTCTGTTGTATATGTCAATGTTTTAGCAGGAAACCATATGGAAGGAGAAAAATAATTCATTTTAAAATTCTATACAGTTTCATGATTCTATATGTTAAAATTTCAAGTTTATTAGGGCAAGGATAAGTTTCCTTTTATCCTCTTCATACAGATGGGAAGAGTATAATTTAAATATTAGAAATAACTTCTTTCTATAAATTATATAATTGTTATTTTTTGAGATTAAAAAAATGCTGGATACCTTACGAAGAGTAGAGGTAGAAATGAACCACCTACAGCGACAAGATTATATGAAATAGTGCTGGTTTGAAAACAATAATATTCTTTGTAAATCTTTGAAAAATACATCAACAAACTTTCTGGAAGCTACTTCTATTGTCCAGACCTACATTTTTTACTTCATGTAATTGTTGCCTCTTAGTTTTTATACATCAATTAAGAAATAAAACTTAGTTACATGGAGGATTCCACTTTGCCTTAATATTTTATAATTCGTACAACACTGTCATATCTACATATGATAATATTGTGAAAGCAATTTTAAAGAAAAATAACTCCCACTGTGAAGACAAAATTAAAAGCAACTCCAATTGTGAAGGCAAATACTAATATTTATATTTATCTTCTAATCCTGGATCTAACATGGAGGAGGTAGATGGAGAGTAAGAGATACATTTTTTCCATGATAATAGCATGACATTGTTTATTACTTCCCCTCTGGAAAAAAAAAAATTTGGAAGGGAAAACTTGCACAGAACTGGGATAGTTTACTTCTCTTGGCCAAGGTAGTATTACTATTTATTTTTTTTAACTCCTTAGGGAAACTGTTACCACCTGTTCAATGTGAATTCAAGTAGTTACTGTCAATTTACTCATGGGTGAATGCTGCCTCTTTGTGGCAGAATGCCATGGAAAATGTTCCTTAAACAAAGTTCATGAACAGCCCTTGACATTGTACATATTGCAGGTGAGATTATGCAGACCTGTACCAAACACCAATGAAGTATGTGGCTCTTTAAGGTTCAGATTAATCCAAATATTTCCTACCCTTGAATATAATCTAATTCACTGGCAAACCTTACTCAGACATGAACAGCTTATACTCACCAACATTTTGACATTTAGGATATAGATCAACTAGAGATCAAAGTACCCATCACAGTTGTTGCAGGTAGCTTTACACAAGGTAAACTATGCAAAATTGTAGACCAAATAAATAATACTGGTATGACAAAATACAAAATCAATATGCAGTACATTACTTACCATGCTCCACATGTTAGATGGATACTTCAGTAAGGAAAAGGAGTAAAGTTGAAATTTCATGAATGAGCACATTAAATGACACATTTAGATAACCATACTTCCCTGAACCAATAAAGGTACAATTATATATATATTTGATCATTAGGGGGACATTTTAGGAATAGAAGTTAGCTACTGTCTTAATAATGGCGATTCATTAAATCACACAGTTATTTCTTTGCACTTAAGTAATCATTACTTCAGTTCCTCAATATTTGACATAGTTATCAAGTGTTTATTCAGAAACTATTTAAAAAATTACATGTGCTGGGATACATGAGACTGTAACAACAGTAGCCCCATCTTACAGAGATCCTGTTTGTGGTTATCATCATTGCTTGCTGCCCAGAGGGATAAAGACATCGTATAGAGATTTGTACAGTCCATCATTTGGTCTTCTGAGGTGCCAGTACACGTGGATCTGTACAAATGCAACTGGGTTTGGTTAAACAATCAAAAATTGGCTACAATAGTAGTCAAATCAATACATCATTTTGGTTGACTAATAAAAATACTTTTAAATCTTCTCTAATAAAACCAGAAACTTGCACATGATTCTCACTGGAATGGCCCAATTAATTGCCCCAAATATTTTTCTTTTATACATTGGGATACAGTGGTTTTTTTTTTTTTTTTTAATTACAGATCCAATTGGGTGGGTTGCATTGATTTTTAAGATGTAAGTTCTCCATATTTTTAATAAGATTTTAAATGCCTTCCTGATATCACTTCAGTTTTGGAAATACAGCTCCTTTTATAGTGCGACACCTCTGTGAAAATCATAGGCTAAATAGTGAAGGAAAGAGAAATGCTAAATGTGCATATAAAAATAGGTGCTACAATAAAATATTCGTATATTTCATCAATAAGTTATTTTGACTAATCAATTATGGATCATATAGCTCTGTAATTTTAATGATTTGTCCACATCTATGGTGATCTTTTCAAGATCACAATACTTTTGTTCTTTTAATTCAAATGTCCAGAATGCATACAAACACATCCTTTAAAAAGAAAGGAAAGGAATGAGAGAGGAGGGAGGCAGGGAGGCAGAGAAAGAGAGGAAGCAGAGAAGAAAGAGAGAATGGGGACGGGAAAAAGAGAGAAAAAAAGAAAAAAAAAAAAAAACCTTTCTATTACAGTTGGGGGTGTGCTAATCTCTCCACAAAAGCCATCTAGACCCACCCATGGCTCAAAGTGGGAGAAGGGGAAGGGGAAAAGAGTAAAAGAGGAAGAGGAGAATCTATGCGCTGTCACCTTCCAGCATTCTCAACACTTCCAACCACTACAAAAATGACTATGACCTTTAACAAGTCACCCGCAAAGCAAACTGCCCTCCATAAAGCCCTTCTCCTCGCCTCCCCCACACGCAAGAAGAGAAAGTGATGTGCCCAGTGTACACAAACGTTTCCCTGCGTGTGATATTAAAAGGAAATTGCACACCCTTTCAGTATCTTCCGCCGAAGCTGAGAATCTCGTGCCAAGGCACTTCACCCTAAACGCTGAAACAACACAATGAATCAAATGGGGTTCACGGTGAGTGTCTGCTCGCTTGTTTGTTTGAAATGCAAGAGCTCCAAGGGAGTTTCTTTGCTTTTTAGAACTGGCTAAAGGTGGTCTGTTTTTCCAGCACTTCGAGGTAGTCCGGCTCAACGTTTAGTTTAGCTTTTAGCTCCAGATACTCGTTCCGGTTGGGTTCTACAAAGACAGCACTGGGGGGGCTGTAGAGCACCGGTTCCCTCAGCCTGCTGTCCCCCGCCCCCGGGTGCAAATACTGATGGGGGCGTCTCAGGTCATAGTTGGGGGAGAAGGTGTAAGCAGCCGGGCTGCACGGGAATTTCGGGTATTCCGGGAGGCTGTTGCCGGCGGGGGTGGTGGCGCAGTGTTTGTCTGGTTCTAAAATGCCCCTGTAAAAGCGATCGGCGTCCTGCACCGGCGACAGCAGGTCCTCCCGGGGCTCGATGGTGCTGACGCTGTAGGCGGGGCTCCGCAAGTGGTGACTTTCCCGCCTCTCGTCCTCCCCCGCCGGCTGCAGCTGCACTGGGGGCGGGGGCTGCGGCTGCGGCGGCGGCGGCGGCTGCTGCAGGTGGTGGTTGCTGCTGCTGTAGGTGACCTTGAGCTCGTGCAGGTCTTTGTAATCCTCCACGGAGTTGCCCTCCCGCGAGCGGTAGATGGGGTTTTTGCACATGTGGCCCAAGGGGTGGGGGATGTACTCGTACACGTGGCCCGCGGGCGTCTTCACCTTGGGCAGCGCCGGGGCGCGGTGCTGCGCGTGCGCGTGCGGATGGACCCCCGCGCCGCCGCTGCCGCCGCCGCCTCCGCCGCCGCCGCCGTACACGCTGTACTGCATGTTGAAGGAGCTCACGTCGGAGTTGTGTGTGCTGGCGTGGTCGCTCTGGTGCTTCTTCCGGCGCTTCACGACGAGCACGAAGAGCCCCGCAGCCACGAAGACCGACATGATGAAAACCAGCAGCAGGCTGAGGATCAGCACCGACAAGGGCACCGACGACGCGGCGCCTCCGCCCGCGCCCAAGCCCGCGGGCGCCCCGGTGCCGTTCAGACGCACGGCAGGGGTCACCGCGCTGGTCCTCGCGGGGACCTGGATGGACGAGGGCACGGGCGTGGACACCACCACGTCCGAGTAGTCAGGGCACAGCAGCTCCGACTTAATGGAGCGCATATCCGTCTCGGCGAACTTCTTGGGCGCCTTGCAGATGACCTCGTCCACCAGGACGCCCGCTTTGAGCTGCTCCACCCACAGCTTCATGCCCACCACGTCGCAGGTACAATCCCAAGGGTTGTCGTGCAGGTCGATTTGGATGAGTGACGTCAGCTGGTCCAGGACTCCGCTCACCGGCAAGGAGGTGAAGTGGTTACTCCTGAGGTTGAGCCTCAGGAGAGTCAGGCCTGAGAAGACGCCTGAGGGCAAGGTCTGCAGGAGGTTGTTGTTCAGGAATAGCAGCTGGAGGTTTGGGACCGGGTCGAAAGTCCCAGGTTGAATCTCGCGGATGAGGTTGTACTGGAGGAAGAGATACTGCAGACTCTGCAGGCCGTAGAATAGCTCCGGGCTCAGCCGCTCGATCCTGTTGCCATTTAGGTAGAGGCGCCTCAGGTTGGTGAGGTCCCCGAAGGCGCGGTCCTGGATCGTGGAGATGCGGTTGTTGCCCAGGTGGAGGAGGTCCAGCCCCGTGGCCTCCAGGAAGTCACTCCTGCGCACCAGGGCGATGTAGTTCTCCGTCAGATACATTTTCTTGGGGTTGTAGGGCTTGGGCTGCAGCTCTGCGATGCTCTCGATCTTGCGCTCCTGGCAGTTGACGTTGAGGCCCAGATCGGAGATTTGCAGGTTGCAAGTGCACGCTGTGGGACACTCCAAAGGCACCGGAGATTTGGTCTGGTAGGCGATGCTGGGGCCATAGTTGCCATAGCCCAGGTCCTTGGAGGGCTGCCTAGAGGTGGGGCGCACCCTGGGCTTATTGGGTTGGCGAGTCCCCTTAGGGGGCTTCAAGGGGGGTTTGTAAACAGCAGAGGAAGAAGTGGCCACGGAATTCACCGAGGCCGGGGTGGTATGTAAGTACCCCGTGGTGCTCAGAGGCGTCTGCGGCCTCATCTCATAGTCCGAAATAAGTTTCCTTGGGCAGAGTTCCTGCTTGGACACTTCGTCCAAGTCCCGGCCGTGTAAGCGGAAGGGGGTCTCACAAACCACATCCCCCACCAGGGCGGAATAGGAGATGCTGTCTAACCAATCCTTCAGGGAGATCAGCTCACAGGAGCAATTCCAGGGGTTTTCCTCCAGTTGTAACTCCACGACTTTATCCATATGCTGCAAGAGCCCCACGTAGGGCAGAAGTTTCAGCCGGTTCCCCCGCAGGTCCAAGTGCGTTAACGGCACAAAACGGAAAAGGTTGTTGGGTAAACTGGACAAGAGATTGTCATTGAGGATAAGCACCTGCAACAAATGCAGTTTCCCAAAAGCGTTGGGTTCAATGACACTGATGTAATTGTAATCGACCTGTAGGTACTCCAGGCTCTCCAAGCCAAGGAAGGTATCATCACGCAGAAGTTCCAGTTTATTATTGTTCAGATGCAATCTCCTTAAACCCCGCAGCCCGTGGAAAGCCCCGGTCTCAATGTCCTGGATTACATTGCTCCCCAGATGCAAAATCGAAGCCCCAGTGTAATTGACAAACTCATTGGGATAGAGACGACTCAAAAGGTTTCCAGACAATAAGAGGTGGTAGATTGGGAAACGGGGAGGGCTAATTTCTGAAAGGCTGATGATCCCCCGATTTTCACAGCTCACAGTTAAAATGCCGTCCTTTTCCTCACAAGGACATGCATTGTCACAAATTTCCCCATAATAATCGATGGTTTCTGCACACGAAAGGACGAGAGATGTTAGAGCAAACGCTAGAGTCTGCAGCATCCAGCTCTGCATTTTTCTGTGAAGATCCTGTTCCAAAGTTACTGGGGGGCAGCACGTGTGCATTTTATCTCCTGCAAGGGAGGGGGGGGGGGGAAGAAACAACAGAATATGACAAAAACTTAAGGGATCAATCAGAAAGTCTCTTTGCTTCCTAATACTGTTTTTCTGACATCCAGAATCAGGGGAGAGTAATGACACCCCACACCCCAAGGTACATAGACAATTCTCCAGACTTTATTAAAATCTGATATTCACTTTGATTTAAAGGTTGATTTCATTTTCTAATGACAACAGGAACATGCTGCTCCTTATAAGATAAGGGCAGGTTAGACAAAGTCCAGTTTTAGTGTTCTTGCCTGCCCCCCCTCACTTTCAAAACCAATCCATAAATATACATAAAATGGCTGTCAGTTCAGATTCACGGTTTAAATTTTAGAGAAAAGAAGCACCATTTTTATCAGGTTCCCCACCTCACCTATATCCAGTCCCTCTGCTTTTCTTTCAAAACCTCTTCAGTTAACAGTTCACCGTGTAGGTCTCCCATTTTCACAGTTTTGCCCAGGAGCCACAATACTTGGGCTATTTTAAAACCATCGCTGGAAATGCCAGGGTGGGAACCTAAAGAATACTTTTCACAGAGGCAAAAAGCATGCAAGATAAGGCATCAAAAGGACCCAGAAGAAGCTCTTAAGGCCAATTGTCTTCGGGAGCTTTGAGCATGGAGAAAAAGGAGAGCGCTTTCGCTTTGATGGTGGACTTCACTTTCACGTTATTAAGCACATCAGCGTCCTAATTGCATGCACGGTGCCACTTAGCAGCGCCTCCCCGAGAGCGCCCTGCGTCCACTTCTCCTCATTGATCATGTCAGCGACGCTACTAAACCGCATTTTTAAGCCACTGAAATAGTTCTGCACGATGGATTACAAAGAACTCTGCGAAGGCATCCGCAATCCCGGAACAAGCTCCGGGTACCTGGAGTTTCAAGAAGGCGTTCCCACCGCTTACCCGGAATCAGCTAAAAGTAAACCCAGGACCAGCGCCAAAGCCTCCCTCACCTCGGGCTCCACGTCTCTTTGCCACGGTATGCAAAACTAACCCTACCAAATTAGCAAGATTGGGACTGAACTACCACCTCGCCAACATCCCCACCACTAGAGTTGCTTATTGTATTTAATTATCAAGGCTTTACTCCCCTCCTTCTTCCCTCAGAAAGGGGACTTGGGCTGATTAAGAGGCAAAATAGAAGGGAGAAAAGAAGGGAGGACAGCAAGTGATACAAGTCAGTGCTTTAATATCCGAATTTCATCTCCCCAAGGAATCAATCTGACCCTCCTCTCCCTTTTCTTTCTGGCTTTCTTTTTGTCCCTTTAAAGGCTTCCTTCGACTTCCTACTTCGAGTCGACAGCAGCGCTCAGAAGGAAAGGACATAAATGGAGTGAGTGTGTGCGAGTGTGTGTTGCGTTGGTTGGGAGAAGGAGGGGGAGAGGGAACATTCGGTAGAAATGCTGGGCTCATGGAACCAATGCCTTTTTTCTCTGTCCAGCCTTGCTTGGCCCTGCCTCACCACCCCCGAAGTCAGATGTCGAATCGCAACCCCTAACTAAAGACAAGACGGTTCTGAAGCACGGGTTCAAGCCTGGAGACCACGATCTGGATACCCAAGTCGACTCCAGCCCGTGTTATGAAGAGCCCCTGCATTCGCACGCACGTGTGCAAGTGTGCCTGCGAATCATTCACGTGTGGTCACCCAGACGTGTCGAGACGAATGGGAACCCACAATATCTAAACCTTGCAAGTATCCCCGACCTCCCAACGCAGCGACAAAACACTTCCTGGCTTAACAGCAGCACAGGCATCCTCTATGAAAGCAAAACGTTTACCTTGAAATCGCCGTTCTCCGTTGGATCAAATCGGCACAGCCATTCAGCGGGGGCTGGATCCCCTCCCCCTCCCGCCCGGCGCTTCCTCGCCCCCATTCACCTCCCACCCGCTCTGACAGCCCATAGCCAAACGTGTCCAGCCAATATTAAACTTGAGCGTTTACAACTTTAATTCAGTTCTGGCTCGCCAGGGTCGAAGAGCTTCCCTCTCACCCTACTCCCGATTCCCTCCTCCCTGCTATCAAAGGAGCCCGAAAATTTGAGCAAATAAAGTTGAATGAGCCGGGCAAGGCTGACATTTCTGACTGGGAAACGCACCTCCGATGTAAATTCGCGGGGACGCTGCACATTCTCAGAGTCTCAGATTTTTTCTTTTTTTCTTTTTTGGAGGGCGGGGGCGGGGAAGCTGTATCTGTTTGCCCCCTCCTGCCCACAAAGAATTAAACCCTGGATCGTCGTCCTAAGCATCCCATCATGAAGCAGTGTGGGGCCGGGTGGGCTGAAGCCCGGTACCCAGGCCGGACCCGCGGCTCCGGGGCGCAGGTGCTCCCGGGGCGGCCCCCAGGCAGGAGCCCCCGGAGTTCCAGAACGCGAGGCTCCCCCTCCCCCACCCCGCCCCAAAGCGAAGGCCGGGAAAGGGGAGGAAGGAGGGGCGGGAGGAGAGGGGAAGACAGCCACCCGGCCGCCACACACACAGACACACACACACACGCTGGAGCCTCTTTGGCAAAGTAAACGGCCGACTTACCCCGTCTCACATCTCCAAGGCCCACTCATCATAGCCACCCTTGCAAAAAAAACCAAAAAAAAACCCAAAAAACCTCTTTGGAGTGTGCACTAGGGCTCGCGAGTCGAGGCGGGGCGAGCAGCGGGATCCGGGCGGCTGCGAGGAAAGAGGCTCCCGGACGCCGCCAGCCCCGGGCCGCCGCCGCGGTGGCGACCGCGGGTTCCGGGGCTCCCCGAAAGGCTCTCCCCGGCGCTCTCCGTGGTAGTTGGAACGGGCAGCGGGGTGTGGGGGGAGAGTCGGGGCGGGTGGTGGTGGGGGGGAACGATCCGGAGCGGCTGGCTGGGAAGGGAGGGGGAGGGGGCGGCGGAGGGCCGGCGGTCGAGGCGCCGCGCTGTAGGGGCCGGGAGCCGGGCGGGGCGGGGAGAGAGCTGCTGGAGGGAGGGGAGGGGGAGGAGGCGCGGAGCCCGAGGAGGGGGACGCCGAGCGGGCTTGCCTGGCCCCGGGCGGCCCAGCCAACGTGACGGTCAGCCTCGCCGAGCGCTCGCATCCGCTCACACTCAGGCTCACTAGCACACTCGCTCCCAAGCCCGCGCCACCGCGCGATCGCGGGGTCCCCGGCATCGTCCGCTGCAACGGCCCCCCCGCCCCCCAGGCGGGTACTTACTGTTGCCATCTGCCTAGGGGCCAACTTTCTCCAAGCCAGCAGCGGCCGCCGCCCCCTCCAGCCGCCTCCGGCCCCTGGCACCCGCCGGCCTGGGTTCGCGCGGGCCGGCCCTCCCCTCCCCCCGGGCTGTCCTCGCCGTCTTCACCACATTCCCCCCTGGTCAGTGGCGCACGCCCGGGGACGAGCCAGAGGGAGCGGGGCGCAGGGGTGTGCATGCATCGCCCGCCTTCTTCTTGCAGCGCACACTGTACATGGTAGAGAGGGGGCGAGCGAAGGTGGCACCGGCCCCTCGGCTGCTCCCGCGGCGGCTGCGGCTCCCTCGCCGTCCTCCGCCCCCCCTGTGCCGCGGCGACCACCGCACTGGGATCCCGCCGCCGGTGTCCCCGCGCCGAGCCCGCCGCGGCCGCCGCCGCCGCCGCCGCTGCCCCTGATCAGTGGGTGGAAGGCTCCCGCATCCTCTTGGCCATTTCGTCGCTCCGGGTGTTTGCAGGGGCTTTTTCTCTATTCCTTCTCCGGATGCGGCGCACGATCTTCATTATTTGGGATTCTCTATCTCCGACATCCTTGAGGGGCCGGGAGGGCAGGAACAGCGTTGTTCTAAGCCTGTGGCGTGTCCCGGCAGCCCGGCGGCTCTTAAAAAAAAACCACCAAAAACCAAAAAACTCAGAGAAAAGTCGCGTCTTCCCTCCCGGGCGGCGAGGAGGTGGCCACGCGGTAAGCTTCGCGGGGGTCTCTGAAGCAGCTGCTCCGGCGTGGGCGCAGGGCCCCGTCCGGTGCACTTGTTTATTGTCGCGCGGCTGGTGCGAGCCAAGCTGCAGCAGACATGATGGGCCCCGGGCGAAGCGGGCGCTCCGCGGCCGATAGATGGCAGCCGAGGGCGAAGGCGTCCCCGGGCTCCGGCGGCGCAACCGGAGCCTCCCCACTACCCGCCCCCCGCCGCCCTGCCCCTCCTCGCTCCCGGCCCGGACTGCCACCTTCGTGGGAGACAGAGGAGTCTTGGACCATGTGCGTAACACGAGCGTGGGACTGTGGCAACCCTCCGATTGAAAAAGGGAGGAGTGGAAATAACCCCGACAGTGTCAGGCTGCTTGGTGGTCAGGAACAGATAACTCCAACTCTGGGCTGATGGTGTGCCTTCCACCTCGCGTTTATTAGACTCACACAGCCCTTGCTGCTGTCTCTTGTCCTGTAAAGGACCTGGAAGAGGGAGTGGTCCACCCTAGCTGCAAACAAGGACGCTTTTTATTTTCTTAAGAATTACGTTTGATAAGTATGCCTAGGCGATACAAGGGATGTGAACGACTTTCAGAGAGATTGTGAATATTATTTGGTGCATACTAAAAAGCCGGAAATCCCTAAATAAATGCAGTAAGGATAGAAAGCAAGTTTCTTGAAGAGTCACCTGCTAAACTCTACTAGCGTCTTCTCTACAGTAAGTATTCCTGGCTCTTTTCATGAAACCAGACAGCTTCCTCCCCAAAAGGGAGTCTTTACCTTCATAACGCACATTTCCACTGTTTGTAATATTAGAGCTGTAGTCCATCCCAGGCATAGAAGAAAAGTTGATCCTTCTAAGTGGCTTCAATGTAGGTTACACATGTGTCTGTTCTTTTGATAACTGGGTAGTTTTATAACTTAAATGTATTTTACTCATTTAAGTTTGGAATTAATTGTGTAGTATCTTTTGTAGTTGTCTTAAACATAACTGATATCGTGTCCTTTTTGGTAATATTTGGGGTAAAATTGTGGTTATAATACCCTGATTACATATAAAATTAATATTAATTCTGAAAAATATGTATATACACATTGCCACTATCACAGCTTTCTACATCCTCTCTATTGAATTAGAAAGTTTTCTAGAGGTGGTGAGTATGATAGTCTTCTGAGGTTTTGCAATATTTCTTGAAATTTCTTCTGAGTCTATTTTGCAATTTCTTTTTTTTTTTTTTTACTAAAGCCTTTCAAACTTGGTTTGGAAAGATTTTGATAGTTTTGCTTAAATTTGGGGTAGGTACCAGGGAGGAAGAAAAGAAGAAATCTATAGTATCAGATAATTAAAAGTAAAGTATTATAATAACAGAACTTCCTAGTAAATTTATAACCATTTGGCCTAGGAATGATAGTCACTTGCTACAGGTACATTATATAAACAGGCAACTTAAACTTCACCCAAAACAGGCGTGTTGCTGTATTGTTTATTTAGTCATTATCTTCTAACATGATATAAACATTGTAGATTTTTTTAAAGTATAAAATTGCTTTTATATTTGCAAAATGAAAGTATTTAAGTGTCATAATTTTCAAATTATATGTTAATTACAGTTAGAAACTTTTGGAATATAAATGTTAAGCTCTATCACAGAGACATATTTTTCAATGTTGATAATCTCTATAGACGTTATCAATGGGTATGAAGTGGCTTATATAATTATTAGACTTCTCAAAGTAACTGAAGCATTTTAGTTCATTCTTCTATTCCTTTCCTAAATCTTCACAATTGCATTTAATATCAAATTTTAGTTTAATTTTTGCTTTTGTGTTATTTTTACTTTATTATCCTAATTAAAATACAGCCTGTTAAACAGCATTAACATGTTTGCAATTGACTTAGGTTATAATTTTGTTAGAATCACTGACACTAAAAGTATTCTAGTTTACCTCTTGTGGTTGGAGAAGTTAATGACAACTTTCTGTCATTAACTCAGCATTCAAGATGGCCTGAGACGCCACCATGAGTTTACCACTAGGTGTCTCTGTAAGCTTCCCTGCAGGAAAGTGAATTTTGAGAAAATACTGTGACATGAAGAGACAAGAACAGAAGAATGGAGAAAGAAAACATGATAAAAACAAGAAAAGGCCTCGTTTTTTAGTGTGTAGACTGTTGTTTGCTTTGACTGTTGACTACTGCCTAGAAAAGATATAAATGAATCATGTAGCTGATCTAATTGAAGCAAGATTTTTATCTAGAGGAACAAACATGTTTTAGTCTGTATTCAACAATATATAGTCATGTGATATGTATACATGCTACAACTCAACACTCAAATGTATGCATATGATTACATAAACACACTTAGGAACTAGAAAATTAAATGACTGATCAAATACATCTCTCCAGATTTTAGGTCACTGATACTAAATTGGACATTTTTTGATTGAGATGGATGTGAAAAGCTAAGAATCTTTGTCCAGCTGTTTATGAATATATTAATGCATATTATAATTAGCTCATGATCTCATGTCATTATGAATACATTTCCTATGTGGTAATAGATTTATCAATAATTAGTGCAAATTATGGACCTAATTTAATACCTGCATATTAAAATTTAAGTTCAAACTACAATTAGCATATTTGTCACTCAAAATTGACCATATAATTTTGTGAATTCATATTTATCATTACCTGGAATTACTGTTTTAGTGCCTTATGAACCCTGGAAAAGTTCTTATATTGAAAGCATTTCTTAAGATATCTCATCAAATTACTTTTATGTATCGCTCTGTGGTTTATTTAGAATAGTAAAGAGCTTAGTCAAGAGTTATAGTCCATCATGCAGGAGTCTAACAGAGATTATAAAAAAGGAAATTCTTTGGTGATAATTATGAGACTTTACAGCTATAAATCAAAATCATTGAGATCAAAACCAGTAGACCTTGTATTTTCTGTTGTTGTTGTTAGCCCAACTAGTGAATTAGGATTTTAGAAATCTAATGCTAGATTCCAGACTCTTCCCAAATTAACTTGGATAAATTACTTTTGTGATAATAATAACTAAGAAGACTATATACTACCCTATTTAATAAATGAAAAAAGTTTCAGATTTAAATTATGTTTTTAATGTCTTTGAAGCTAAAATTACATATCCCACGTACCCCTGAAAGGAGAAACGTTTTTCTTGGAGGTGAAAACATGAGTCATCATTTATGATCGTTTCTCTGTACAGTTGCTAAACTAAATAATGATATAACATATTGTTTTGATCAATTTCCTACATTTCAAATTACAATTAAATATATCATGTAGTGATATTTATCAAATCTGAAATGGCTGGCTAAACTGACTTAATTTTCCAAGATTATTTATTCACTTACAGACTTAATTAGTTATTTGCAGTCTTAGAAATATGCTCTTAGCGGCATCAAAGAAAAGATGTATAAAGTAGACTATTTTCTTCCTGTCTCATATAGTTCCTTGTTCAGTTCAGTTCAGTTGCTCAGTCGTGTCTGACTCTGCAGCCCCATGAACCGCAGCATGCCCGGCCTCCCTGTCCATCACCAACCCCCGGAGTCCACCCAAACCCATGTCCATCGAGTTGGTGATGCCATCCAACCATCTCATCCTCTGTCGTCCCCTTCTCCTGCCCGCAATCCCTCCCAGCATCAAGGTCTTTTCAAATGAGTCATATCCTCTGTTGTTGTTGCCAGTTTTAGGTATTAAAACATCCTCTTTGGAGGACCACTTGAAAATAACTACCGTAGCCTAAAAGGTGTTACCAAAATAAAGTATAGGACGTGATATGTAAGAAGATATTCATTGTAACAGACTCATGCATTTGTAAATGGTTTAGAACAGCCTACGTGTCTGACTAAACGAGAAGTGGTACATATCAACCTATAATTTAGGAGACCTTTCTTCCTGTAGTAACAGTGTATATAGGAGTCCAGATCTGTCATTGTTAATAGTGTATGTAGCATCATCTATGCACTCGGTTGAAACAGAGAGAGAAACAGAGAAAGATAGTAAGAAAGGGAGAAAAGAGAAAATTTCAGGAAAGATACACAAATTTTGCAGTAGTGATTGCCTCTTGGAGAACTGGGAAATCTTGAGTAGAATGGAGATTTATTTTTCATCAAACACACACACACACACACACACACACAGAGTGAGTGAATGAGTGAATGCTCAGTGGTATCTGATTCTTTTGCAACCCTACAGGCTATAGTCTGCCATGCTCCTCTGTCCATGGGATTTCCCAGGCAAGAATACTGGAGTGGGTTGCCATTTTCTTCTCCAAGGGATCTTCCCAACACAGGGGTTGAACTTGTGTCTCCTGCATTGGCAGGAGGGTCCTTTACCACTGAGTTACCATGGAAGCCACCTGGAAGAGTGTGTGTATATATATATATATATATATACATTTACATGCACATTATATATAAACATTTCAATTTACATACACATTCCTTATAAAAACAATATGTACTTGAGAAATAAGGATAATATTTGGAAGAATGATAGGAAAGGTGATGAAGAAGACAATTTTACCAAATTACAATCTGTCTTATAGTTCTCAAAACTATTTTTCTTTTAATGATGCACTGTTACCTATGGAAGTACCAAATATCTTTCTTAAAATATGAGTATAAACTAGTTAGTTAAAATGATTTCTCTCCATAGCCCTTATATGTGCCACTCAATTCTAGCTACCAATATTAATTAATAGAAGCTAGCTTCCCTTTATCTTCACTATACAGAGCCATACTGTGTACTGGCAATATTAGCTTTATTTGATATGATGAGTGAAGGGAATGATCAAAATGATTCTCTAGAGAGAATAAGTGATTATATTTGAAATGGTCAGCAGCAGATCTTCACTGCTATCTGCAGGAAGACGAGTGAGGGTGTAATTGTGACATATTCTAAATATACAAACTAATATCAGGCCCTGTTAGAACAAAGTCTGCTGCCATCTGGCTTAGACTCACTTGCATTGAAATATGCACATTCCTGTGGACAAGAGGCAGTTTCATTATAGAGCCAGATAAGCCTTTAACTGTATCTTCCTCCTGGAGCTATGATTTGTCTCTTGGAATTCATCGGTTCTTGGTTCTCAAATATCTCTAGTCATTTCTAGGAAACAAGTCCAAACAAGCATTTTGTTATGCCTATATTTTCTGTATCCTTTCTGGTTTTGCAGAGAAAAACAATCATTCTAAAACAGTGTCCTCAGGATGTTTAAAAAATGACTGCTGCTTGCATAAGAATGTCTACATTGACCATAGTTTATTCAACTTTTATCAACTGGAATCCTTCATTCAACAGGAAACTCCCATAATCTTTTTATCCCTTCAAAATAAATTTACTTTTCCCCCAACTCCAATCCTTTGCTTTCTGCTGCCCTTTTAAGCAACTGGCGTTTCACTTTTATCTATTGTTCTCAAAAATTCACTGTAAGTACTTTCTTCATCGAAACAGTCTTCCCTGCCTCCTCTAACCAACGTTAAAGATTTAATTATCTTAACATTATCTTACATTATCTAGCACAGTGTTCTAGTCACTGCATAAAGTTTTCCTTTAATCTGGACTAGGCTATCATGTTTTATTGAGAACAGAATTTTACTGTGTTTATTACCCCGTTAGCAGTGAGAAAAATGAGCTCCCAATAATTATTTGTATACACGTGCATGGGTGCTTAGTCTCTCAGTCGTGTCTGACTCTGCGACCCTATGGACTGCAGCCCACCAGGCTCCTATAGCCATGGGATTCTTCAGGCAAGAATACTGGAGTGGGTTGCCATTTCCTCTTCCAGACCCAGGGGCTGAACCTGGGTCTCCTGAGTCTCCTGCATTGGCAGGCAGTTTCTTTACCACTGAGCCACCTGGGAAGCCCTTTTGTATATACAAGAAATACTTATCCACTTATGAGTTTATTCATTCAACAAATTTTTTTCGTACCCATATTGTGTTAAGCCCTATTATGTTTGATATAAAACAATGAGTTGATTCATATCAGGATGGTTGGGTGATTTCAGAGATAGTTTGACTGTCTGATAAACCACCTACGTTCTCTAGTCAAAATAAATGGCATAAAATATAAAAATACTGTTGCATAAATTGTGCACTTGAATAATACTTCTTGTAGCTTACATTTGTCAAGCCCCTACAAGGGTTCTCCAGTAGAACTTTCTGTGAAGGGACTAATCTATACCTGTTTTGTCTAACATGATAGCTATTGACTACAAAAGATTACTGAGTAATTGAAACGCAGCTGGTGTTACAGGAAATAAAGTTTTGATTTTTAAAATTTTAATTAATTTAAATAACCACATGTGACGAGTGGCTACCATATTGGTCATGCAGTTTGAGAGTATAAATCCCTGAAAGACTGACATACTGTTTCTTGTGCAATATCTGGGATACCTTGGAAATTCAATCAGTATGAACAGCTGCACTCATAACTAATGATGGTGATTATGACACACTCAATAAACAAGGACAATTAGGATTCATATTTGGCAAGAGGCCTGATTTGCATTCTATTGAGGGTCTCTATTCAATCCTACTAAATTGCATTGAGTTAAGGGTTTCTACCATTCTTTTAAAGGTTCCAAGGCATTTTAGAGGCGTTTAAAAATTCCTTTTTACATCCTCATTACACCCCCATCAAGAAGGAAAGGTAGATTATATCAATAGAATTTTATTAGAAGATAAGTGTCTTTTTATGCATGATGAAGTACCCTCTAAAGTGTTTTTCTCCAGATCACACAATGGAATGTTAGTAGAACTGGAAAAGAAAGTCATAAAGGGGTAATTTGCTTTAGGAGTTTTCTAGAATAGGCTCTTTGTGCAGAGAAGCCTGTCAGTCAGTTGGGAAAAAAAAAAAAAAAAGTGCACTTGAACACTCTCTCGCATTCCATCTATTTGAATGCAAAAGCTCTATTTTGAAGCTGAGTAGTGTTTTGTACAATTAAAGTAAACAGAGTTTGGACGGCAAATTGTAATTAATGAATTTATTGAATGCAAAAAGGGTTTCCCTGGTGGCTCAGCGATAAAGAATCAACCTGCATTGTAGGAGACTCAGGAAACACAGTTCGATCCCTGGGTCTGAAATATCCTCTGGAGAAGGAAATAGCTCCAATGTTCTTGGCTGGGAAATCCCATGAATTTCCTGGAGGAGCCTGGCAGGCTACAGCCCACAGGATCGCAAAAGAGTCAAACATGACTGTGTGACTAAACCACCACCACCACTGAATGCAAATATGGCCTCTAATATCCATGAAGACCTGAGTAAATCTCAGTTCATATGAAATCAGATTTATATATTTGAAACAAAAATGTAATAGCTTTGTAATCAGTTCCAATTATAACAAATTATTATATATTTTGAGATTGTTTTGTTTTTAATCAATCTAAAATGTTGGTAATAAAATTAACCTATACTTCCACTGTGGGACAAATCAATGTAGCTTCATAAAGGGGCATTAATGGCTTCAGAGCTCAAGTCCCAAGTAGGTAGGAAGCCACGTGGTCCAGGGCAGTAGACTGGCTCTCAGAGATCTCAGCCACATTCTTGACTCTGGCTTTGCATCCATTGTGCACGTGCATTTATGAAGACACCTCCCTGGGTAGGTCATATATTTTATATATAAGGAATTTACTGTGCTTTCTCTTCAGTGGACCTTAAGACTACCACACTGGTTCATCAAAGGATAAGTATTAAAATATAATCTCCTTGGAAGAAAAATAGCATAATCATTACTCTTAGATTGTAGATTTAAAATTTTTCATGTTATCCTAAAACATAAAGTAAACTTCATGTAAATAAATATTGGTAATCCAGTGCTCATTTGTGAATGGTGTACCTTCTGTGAAAGACAGATCAGAGGCACTTCAGTGTTTTTTGAATCTAACATGATGCATTTTTTATCCCATGATCAAAGACATTCCATCAATCTCATGAAGCTTTTATAGTGACACTAGATTCATAGTTATTGTCATATGACATATCTTAATGTTTGCTGCAATTTTAATTGACTGTTACATATCCCAATGAACAAAAAACTAATTTGGATTTGAATCACCAGTATAAGATGCAGAGTTCTTTGTACAATCAATCTACATCCTTAATTGCTGTATTATATGAGTAGTGACTGCTATGCAGGTTGACTTTGATCAATGACTACACTGTCACTTGCTCATATGAAGATAGTCATGAATTTATTTCTAGGTACTTTTAAATTTAAAAGTATTTCATTATAGTATTGATATGGTAGCCCATTTATAGTATACTTTTTCCTAAAGTAAAGAAGTTTCTAATGATAGTTTTCCCTTATTTTTGAGTTTTTCTACCAATTATTGTTTTACATTTAGTAAAATAGTAGTTAGAGCAAGCTTAGTGTGCCTCCTAAAAAGAAAATCAGTAATTAAATACTAAAATGATTCCTAGTATATGGAGAATGTGTGTGTGTGTGTGTGTGCTCAGTCATATCTGATTCTTTATGATGCCATGGCTATAGCCTGACAGGCTCTTTTGTCCATGGGATTTTCCAGGCAAGAATATTGGAGTGATTGGCCATTCACTTCTCCAGGGGATCTTCCTGACCCAGGGATCGAACATGAATCTCCCACACTCTGGATTCTTTACCGCCACCAGGGAATCCCATATAGAGAAAAGGAGCCTAGACTGATTTCTCAGAAAAAAATAGGAATCTATTTGACTATGTTTTTCAATTTGTTATGTGGTTTATCAATCACAGCTAACACAAGCATCAACAGGCAATTTATATATCATTTATAATCTAAAATCAAAGGCAAATAAAATGTATATATATATATACAACATACCTATACCCATTCACTGTTTGGTAGCTATTTCACATAGATTTGTCTCATTCTTCCATGTGATTATTACAGAAACTTCATGAAGTATTGTCTTTCTTTACAGATAAGAAAACTGAGTTTCAAGGTAGTTGGTGATGCTCTGTAATTCATACAGACAGTACATTGCAGATCCAAACTGTGATAGAATTACAAGAACTCTCAGTATTCATTTTTTTCAACTTCACTGTGTCAATTCAAATGCATTCTTTTGAACTTTTACCTCAGTTTAAAGGAAAAGTGAAAACAACTTATCAATACTTAGGGATTAGGTTCAGTAAAGATATCTTCTAAGGGATTAATCATTTCTATAATATCAAATGGATTCTAAGTCAAAATAGAAATATATTCCAAATTATTAATATATAATACTACTCTTTAAGATATCATCATAATAAAATATATCTTAAACTGGCCATGAAATATACTTATAAATAAGCCATCCTTATATTAGCCTACCTTAAGAATATCAAAGACATTATTAACTACCAGAAGATATTGTACAGTAACCCACAATTATTTTTGAATATTTATATTATGTGCTGTGCTGTGCTCAGTTACTCAGTCATGTCTGACCCTTGCAACTGCATGGACTGTAGCTCCCCAGGTTCTGCTGTCCGTGGAATTCTCCAGGCAAGAATACTGTTGTGGGGCCATTTCTGGTTCCAGGGTTCTTCCCAACTCAGGAAGCAAACCCACATCGCCTACATTGGCAGGTGGATTCTTTAACACTGAGTCACCTGGGAGGCCCATTTTTAGTATTAAATATAATTTTTTTGTGAAGAAGTCTCTAATAATAATTTTCCCTTATTTTTGAGTTTTTGACTAATGATTATTTTACATTTAGTAAAGCAGGAGTTAGAACAAGCATTATAAAATCAATCATTATAAAACCACCTAAAAATCATTAATAACATACTAAAACAATACCTTTGAGGAGTATTCATATGAATACTTTCATGCATAAGTTTAGAGAGGTAAGTCCATAGCCCTTTGTCATATCAATTTGTTATAAAAATAATTGAAACTTAGCATGACATATTTTCTAAATTTTTTCAAAATAATACATACAGTGAGATACCTATGATTTAACTAATTTTGTTAATAATTGAAAAATCATTTTAGTTAATGAAAATATTAATCACAAATAGCTAACATCTACTTACAAAGAACTACAAATAAATATTTTATCATTTTTGAACACCTGACTTTAACCATATCAACCCTCTTTGTCAAAGAGTCCTATTTCATTTTGAATACAACATGCACAACTTCATAAAACTCAAAATATTTGGGTACTTGTGTATGTTAGTCTTTCCTCAATGTCAATAAAATTATAATGGGATGGTTTGCCATAATTATGAATCTCCAAATATTGAACATTCATAAATATTAGAATCATCATTGGCTATCACACTTCATCTATTTATTACCATGCTGAAATATGTAAGTGTGTAAAAACAGTAAAAGTATCTGTCCACTTTAGCGGCTCATGACGTTTCTGACCACCTTCTCCTAATATGCGCTAAGAGAGCAGGCAGCAGTACTGGAGAATGCATCTTGGAGTTCTTCCAGGAATTGAGTCAAAGAGCATTGCCTGCATTCACAAAGAGGCATTCACAGCTGTCAGAAGTTAAATGTCCATGAGACTCACGATACAGCTGCAGTCCTTCCAGTACACTGACAGCATCTGTGGAAACTAGAATTTGATAACTAATTTTCTTCCATGGGAAAAAAATAATCACAGCAGAATGATGACTCTTTGCCTGACCAGTAATAAATAATTATGCTTTCACAACACATGAAGCATCCTTGTCCTACGTTACTTAGCCTGCTAATTTTCACTACCACAGAAAGCACACTTGCGATAAACGGTCAATGAACTTCTTGTAGGCAAACACCTGCAGATACCTGCTAGCAGTGAGTGCATGAGATTTGGGATGGTAAAAATTGTAGCATGAATTGTAGCAGAATCTGCAAAGCAATATTAGGTAGAAATGAGTGTGTGAGAGCAGGCATGAGGGAAGAAAGGCACACATAAACAGGTATTTTGTGTTTCCATTTATACTTGATCGAGTGCACAGAATGCATTTTTTGGGTCAAATGTTTAATATAGTTGAGTAGAATAATATAAAAGGGAGATATATTTGAAAATAAGGTTTTCAGTCTGAAATAATCTATCCCAATTCATTATCAAGTGTTTTTGGGGCAAATGATTATTGATTATGTGCTCAGTCATGTCTGACTCTTTGCCACCCCATGGACTCTAGTCCACCAGGCTCCTCTGTCCATGGAATTTCCCAGGCAAGAATACTGGAGTGGGTGCCATTTCTTTCTCCAAGAACAAGTGATTACTCTGCTGGAAATATTCAGCCTTATATTCTCTATATCCATATGGAGATAACAGTCACTGAGAATTTGAATTACTTAAAAAAGTACTTTTTGACAATATCTTAAAATTTTAAGTGAGATTATAAATCTCTGTTTCTGTAATAGTTTAGGTGGGGTCCAAATGGAGGTAAATGGATTAGCTTACCTTCAGGTAACTATACAACTGTATGGTTGAATAGAAAAAACCCATTTGAAAATGTATCCATTTTTAATTGTTGAGTCACTTAGTTGATCAACAGTTTCTAAATATTATAATATTATAAAGATCTGGTTCCTAAAACCAAATGAATTATTGAAGATTTTCTATCCCGTCTAAAATTAAAAACAATTATAAGCCTTTAAAAAATATCGGTTTTTGGAGTTGTGGGTATGAGAAATAATGAAGAAAACTGCAAAACTAGTCACAGTTAATCTTTAAATTGTCAAGGCACTTAGAGAATGTGGAGTACTACAACCTAATTTAAAAGACTCAGACAATGTAAATGTTTTAACCAACTTTTGACCAATTTTCTCCTGATTTTCTAACCCCTTAGTTAGCGTGCTTACGACTAAAACAAATATGTATAGCTGAGTTAACTTAATAACTTATCCTGAAAAATACAAAATAAAAATAAGACACTATCAGCCACAGATTCCAAGCTACTTTGGCAGCATGCCGTGTCATTTGAATAAGACCTTCATATATTGAGTGGATTATAAAAAAGTCAGCTTGGTATTGAAAAAGTTGATTATACAAGTGATCAATAGGTAACATGTAAATTGTTGTTTTGCCATGTGTTCATTGACAGAAAAAAGAAAATCAAGCCAATAGTTTAACTTTATGGGGATAAATAAAATTGGCCTGTGATTAAAATGTCTTACAATTATGGTCATGCACACTAATTTATACATGTTAGATCATGCTTAAAATACCCTAATTCTTGTTAAGGGTTTCATATCTGTAGGTATCTGTTATCAGCTAATGCACTGTAAATACATTATATTTTGGATTCTTATTTTTCTGTGAATTTGATAACATTTGTTTGCATATTTTTTAAATTTATTTTTTTATTGAAGGATAATTGCGTACAAAACTTCATTGTTTTCTGTCAAACCTCAACATTTTTAATAGAATTAAAACACAGAATGTTTCTCCACATGGCTTTTGGAATATGTACTCTATATAGGAGATTAAGCAAATATCTGAAGTATATAGATTTTTCCTCAAAACATTGTTAGGAAAAAACAGGCTTAAACTAAGTCACTTTTATTGTATTTTTAATCCAATATTGATTTATTAAAACATATACATTTAAATGTCTTCAAACACAAAACATTTTTGAATACATTATTGCTTTCTACTGTGTGTGATGGACTTTTTCAAAGATAGTGAAGGGATTAAAAACAGATATTTGGGTAAACATTTCCTAGGATTCCAGTCCCATCTCTACATTTTAATGATTTCTTGAAATATTGGTTAATTTATTTAAATCAGTGCATCTGTTTCATCATCTATAGGATGTGTATAATGATAATACCTGCATTAATTGTGAGGATGATATGAGGTAACTCATTAACACCTTAGCATACTTCCCAGCACATTTTAAGCACTATGTTAGTGTTAACTATTAGAATCCACCTGCAACGCAGGAGATGCAGGTTCTATCCTGGGTTGGGAAGAAACCCTGGAGGAGGCAATGTCAACCCACTCCAGTATTCTTGCCTGGGAAATCCCATGGACAGAGGAGCCTGGTGGGCTACAGTCCATGGGGACACAAAAGACTTGGACACGACTTAACTAAACACCAACAACAGTTATTTTTGTTTAATAGTTTCCCGGGTGCTGCTAGTGGTAAAGAACCCACTTGCCAGTGCACAAGATGTAAGAGAGAGATGCAGGTTTGATCTCTGGGTTGGGAAGATCCCCTGGAGGAGGGCATGGCAACCCACTCCAGTATTCTTGCTTGGGAAGTCCCATGGACAGAGGAGCCTGGCCACAGTCCACAGGGTCGAAAAGAATCAGACATGACTGAAGTGACAACACAAATTGTTATATTAGTCAAACCAACATAATTTGAATCTACACTGTACAGCACAGATTTTGAGGAGGCTACATGGGATTGAAGCAGAGATTTTTTTCCCCCAGAACAGACATTTTTCAAAAGTTGCCTTCATTATCAGCTGACCCTGATTAGTTATGGATTTATAGTACAAGGGCCTGCCCTAGATGAAGTGGTTGCTGGCTTGCAAATTTCACCAGCTATTTTGGCGACTGGAATAAGAAAATGGGAGTGCTTGCCAGACAGCACTTCCTAGTAATGAATTTTATAAAATTCCTGCATGCACATTGTTCCAAAAGATCTGGAGGACAAAATAGAGGAGAAACCACAGTTTTGTATCTTAGATGTACAACATCATAAATAATGAAATACTGTAATGAAATTGTATGGGAAACTGTCAGGTGTGAATGTGAAATATTTTGATATGCTAAAGGCAAAAAGCAATTCTTACAACTATCTTTAGGATGAATATATGATTTGGATATATTTAAAATAAGTCTGGACTTAATAGTTAATATTTAGATATTAAAGTGAAGGTTAATTTTTATAGACATACAGTCAACTTAAATTATGAGATATTAAACTCTGGTGTAAATTATTTAGTTAATCATGCAGCTAGAACATTATATATGCACACCACTGATTCAAATTATTGCTCTGCTGTATCTTCTATTAATTTTTGTCATATGTATGTAGTTAGAAATGTTATTGTTTTATTGCTACTTTAAAAATACATGTACATATATACACACAAATATATATACTCCAAATATATATACACACATATATATTTGCTTGTATATTGTGAATGATTTCTGCCATCCCTGGACTTATACTATTTTAAGCATCCTTTCATGCTAAGTTTGAATTCCATTATTAAAATTTTTTTAAATGCCCCTATTAAAGAAATACTTTGTTAATGTGCAATTTAGTTCAAAGCCTACGATTATGACCTTGAAAGTCATATATAAGAAAAAAAACATTGCTTCTTGAAGAAAATATTTTGAGCATGGATATTTTGTTTGAGTCCACGAAGATTAATTTTAGTGCATCTGACTTACAGATACTGCTTTTCACATGACAGAAAGTGGTATATTAACTTTGGTATCATATTTGTGGAGATGGATGGTCCTAGTTTATACACATGAGCACGTATGCAAATACACACATACATATACACATGCATATGAACAGAGAGGAAGTGAAAATGATAAATGTACACACTATATATTTTCAAATATCAGAGCATAATAAAATGCACTCACCATGAATGTCATCCTGAAAACAGATTATTCTGGTTACCAATTTAAGAAGAAACTTACCGTATATATGCAAATGAATCCTTTATGTGTTCTCACTAATCTATAATTTCCTTGATGATAGGTAGCAACTAGCTTGTACTACTATTTATATCTCCCAGGAACAAGGCTACTTGTTGACTAATGTTCACATGAAGAATACAATCTACTAAATATGCCCATTATTTCACATGACATTTATTATTATATCCAAATGTTAGTTAATAGACTTTTTTTTTTTTTTTTTGCTGGAAGAAAATCCAGTGATTTGGATTTTACTGCATTTGGAAGTTTAGATGTTTATAAAATATTTTATTAAACATGTCACTTTGATTTTATACACCAAAGCTGTATATTCAGATAGCATGCTAAGACATGGTCCCTAAGCTTGCTTTTTCTAATGCTTGTTATTTTCTAAAACCTGAATGGATGGATTTGTGTAATTGTCTGCTGTTGAAAATTTTACTCCTTATACCCCCAGTCATATTCTAGCAAAATGCAGAATAACCCGGGGTTCAGACCGTGAGCATATTGATAAGGAAGAGCCTGGGCCCACAGTAGCTGGACTCCTCAATCATCCAGAGAGTTCCTGCTGGAGAAACCTTTCAGAAATACAATATATGGCCATGTGAATCCTGGTTGTTTAAGGAGGCAGGTTGTAGCTGACCATCAAAGCTGTTCTGTGCTAGCTTAAAAGACTGTGGAAACCTTTTGGCAGTTGTTAGAGCAATTATTTCTAGAAGCCTTCCTTGTTTGCTAAGAGCAATAGGTGATTCTAAAGTGTTCTGCCCTCCGGAGTTCCTGAGTTCCCAGTGTGAAGTGTTTGGAAAGTCTGATAAATGTTTTCATGAAACAAAACACTCTGAAATGGGTTTTGGTTTGTTTACTTGTTTGTTTGTTTTTTTTTAAAACTCTTCTTATTGTGTGATACAAAATAAGAGCTGGATGTCTGCCAACACATGCAGACTATATAAAGAAATTTACTCTTTAAATGGAAGCATAGTCAGTAGGCTGATGTATTATTAATATTTTAAAGCAATCTATTGCACTCATATTAGCAACAGAGAATGAAATTTAACAGCAAAAAAATTGTTATACAAGAAGTAAATTTAGGTAAATTCACTGGTTAAATGAAAGAAATGCTTAAAATTAGTTGCTTTAGGGATGATGGATCTTAAATCATTCTAACCTGATTTTCCTGAAGTACTGGATGCATCCTGCCTAATTTAGAAGAGATTGTACTGTAGAAATTTTTACTTTTTGTCTCATCTGACTTTAATATGAACCTTTTCCTTAAAACCTCATGTGCCTGCATGCTCAGTCTCTAAGGCCTGTCTGACTCTTTGCGACCCCATGGATTGTAGCCCACCAAGCTCCTTTGTTCATGGGATTTCCCAAGCAAGGATACTGGAGTGGATTGACATTTCTTTCTCCAGGGGATCTTCCTGAGCCAGGAATCAAACCCACATCTCCTACATTGGTAGGCAGGTTCTTTACCACTGAGCCACCAGGGAAGCCCTAAAAATCTCACAGTTAACCGTTAATTATTTCTTGTATTTGCTTTTTAGGGTAAATTATACAAAAACTTTTTTTAGCATCTGATGACACTTGTAGATCTCTTACTTCCCAAATATAAATATTTCATTATTGCATGTATAATTACTTAACTTCTTCAGTAAAAATATTAAATGGTTAGAGTACTTCTTTATCTTTTATATTGTTATGTGAACAGCATAAGTAGGTTTTATTTATAATTGTTCATGAGGACAAATCTACCCAATGAATGGTTCATGTGCTATTTTTTGTAATTCCTGTCATTCCACTTTTTTTCTGTAATTACCTAAACTTTATGGAAGTTTAAAATTTTTTTTTTTTAATTTTATTTTACTTTTAAACTTTACAAATTGTATTAGTTTTGCCAAATATCAAAATGAATCCGCCACAGGTATACATGTGTTCCCCATCCTGAACCCTCCTCCCTCCTCCCTCCTCCCTCCCCATACCATCCCTCTGGGTCGTCCCTGTGCACTAGCCCCAAGCTTCCAGTATCATGCATCAAACCTGGACTGGCAACTCATTTCATACATGATATTATACAAGTTTCAATGCCATTCTCCCAAATCTTCCCACCATCTCCCTCTCCCTCTCCAACAGAGTCCATAAGACTGTTCTATACATCAGTGTCTCTTTTGCTGTCTCATACACAGGGTTATTGTTACCATCTTTCTAAATTCCATATATATGTGTTAGTATACTGTATTGGTGTTTTTCTTTTTGGCTTACTTCACTCTGTATAATAGGCTCCAGTTTCATCCACCTCGTTAGAACTGATTCAAATGTATTCTTTTTAATGGCTGAGTAATACTCCATTGTGTATATGTACCACTGCTTTCTTATCCATTCATCTGCTGATGGACATCTAGGTTGCTTCCATGTCCTGGCTATTATAAACAGTGCTGCGATGAACATTGGGGTACACATGTCTCTTTCCCTTCTGGTTTCCTCAGTGTGTATGCCCAGCAGTGGGATTGCTGGATCATAAGGCAGTTCTATTTCCAGTTTTTTAAGGAATCTCCACACTGTTCTCCATAGTGGCTGTACTAGTTTGCATTCCCACCAACAGTGTAAGAGGGTTCCCTTTTCTCCACACCCTCTCCAGCATTTATTGCTTGTAGACTTTTGGATCGCAGCCATTCTGACTGGTGTGAAATGGTACCTCATAGTGGTTTTGATTTGCATTTCTCTGATAATGAGTGATGTTGAGCATCTTTTCATGTGTTTGTGAGCCATCTGTATGTCTTCTTTGGAGAAATGTCTATTTAGTTCTTTGGCCCATTTTTTGATTGGGTCATTTATTTTTCTGGAGTTGAGCTGTAGGAGTTGCTTGTATATTTTTGAGATTAGTTGTTTGTCAGTTGCTTCATTTGCTATTATTTTCTCCCATTCTGAAGGCTGCCTTTTCACCTTGCTAATAGTTTCCTTTGATGTGCAGAAGCTTTTAAGGTTAATTAGGTCCCATTTGTTTATTTTTGCTTTTATTTCCAATATTCTGGGAGGTGGGTCATAGAGGATCCTGCTGTGATGTATGTCAGAGAGTGTTTTGCCTATGTTCTCCTCTAGGAGTTTTATAGTTTCTGGTCTTACATTTAGATCTTTAATCCATTTTGAGTTTATTTTTGTGTATGGTGTTAGAAAGTGTTCTAGTTTCATTCTTTTACAAGTGGTTGACCAGATTTCCCAGCACCACTTGTTAAAGAGATTGTCTTTAATCCATTGTATATTCTTGCCTCCTTTGTCAAAGATAAGGTGTCCATATGTGCGTGGATTTATCTCTGGGCTTTCTATTTTGTTCCATTGATCTATATTTCTGTCTTTGTGCCAGTACCATACTGTCTTGATAACTGTGGCTTTGTAGTAGAGCCTGAAGTCAGGTAGGTTGATTCCTCCAGTTCCCTTCTTCTTTCTCAAGATAGCTTTGGCTATTCGAGGATTTTTGTATTTCCATACAAATTGTGAAATTATTTGTTCTAGCTCTGTGAAGAATACCATGGGTACCTTGATAGGGATTGCATTGAATCTATAAATTGCTTTGGGTAGTATACTCATTTTCACTATATTGATTCTTCCAATCCATGAACATGGTATATTTCTCCATCTGTTAGTGTCCTCTTTGATTTCTTTCACCAGTGTTTTATAGTTTTCTATATATAGGTCTTTAGTTTCTTTAGGTAGATATATTCCTAAGTATTTTATTCTTTCCGTTGCAATGGTGAATGGAATTGTTTCCTTAATTTCTCATTATTAGTGTATAGGAATGCAAGGGATTTCTGTGTGTTGATTTTATGTCCTGCAACTTTACTATAGTCATTGATTAGTTCTAGTAATTTTCTGTCTTTAGGGTTTTCTATGTAGAGGATCATGTCATCTGCAAATAGTGAGAGTTTTACTTCTTCTTTTCCAATTTGGATTCCTTTTATTTCTTTTTCTGCTCTGATTGCTGTGGCCAAAACTTCCAAAACTATGTTGAATAGTAATGGTGAAAGTGGGCACCCTTGTCTTGTTCCTGACTTTAGAGGAAATGCTTTCAATTTTTCACCATTGAGGATAATGTTTGCTGTGGGTTTGTCATATATAGCTTTTATTATGTTGAGGTATGTTCCTTCTATTCCTGCTTTCTGGAGAGTTTTGATCATAAATGGATGTTGAATTTTGTCAAAGGTTTTCTCTGTATCTATTGAAATAATCATATGGTTTTTATTTTTCAGTTTGTTAATGTGGTGTATTACATTGATTGATTTGCGGATATTGAAGAATCCTTGCATTCCTGGGATAAAGCCCACTTAGTCATAGTGTATGATCTTTTTAATGTGTTGTTGGATTCTGATTGCTAGAATTTTGTTAAGGATTTTTGCATCTATGTTCATCAGTGATATTGGCCTGTAGTTTTCTTTTTTTGTGGGATCTTTGTCAGGTTTTGGTATTAGGGTGATGGTGGCCTCATAGAATGAGATTGGAAGTTTACCTTCCTCTGCAATTTTCTGGAAGAGTTTGAGCAGGATAGGTAATATCTCTGCATTTGATTACTACTTGCATCTGAGTCACATATCTTTAGATATCCATATTAGGTGATTTGATTAGATGGATACCATTAACATGTGTTTTATTTGTGAAATGAAAAAAAAAAAACTTAATTCTCAGTTTAAATTGTGAGCTTTCAGTCTAGTATGTTCTTTATCAGTAGCATCCATAACATTGCTTGTGTGTGTTTATATGTTCAAAAATTAAGTTATAAATTTAATTATTTAATTAAATAATATAGTTAAATATTTAAACATCATTTTCCACATCCTTAACAAGTGTAAAATCTTTTGTCAGTTTTCAGAAACAAATAACTCACAAAGGATCAAACTTTTAGAGAGTTCACAGTCTACTGGAGAAACACAAAAACAAATATTTAAAATGTAGTGAATTATATGAGAGTTCAACTAATATGAAACACAAGTATTCAGAATACTGTGGATTAAAAGTAAATTTTGATTAGACTTCTTATCATTTAAAAAGTCTTCCAATAATTTATTAACCAATAGAAGAACAGACTAGTGTATGTTTGGGTTTATTCTGCTATAAGTTTAGTACAGAATAAATTCCAGGGTTGTTATTTCCAGGAAAGCAGCACCTTTGCTTTGAATAGGTTTGGAAGCATCTAGAATATGATACAGAGTGTTGACCAGGGGATGTGTCAATTGTTGATTATAGATATATAATAAATCATTCTGGAAGGAGAAGTTTAGCCTGCATTTTAAATTAATTTGTAATTTATTTCATAAGGAAGCGTGAACTTTGTTGTTGTTCAGTGGCTTAGCCATGTCCGACTCTGCATCACGCCAGGCTTCCCTGTCCTTCACCATCTCCTGGAGCTTGCTCAAATTTATGTTCGTTGAGTCTGTGATGCCATCTAACCATCTTGCCCTCTGTCGTCCCCTTCTCCTTCTGTCTTCAATCTTTCGCAGCATCAGGGTCTTTTCTAATAATTTGGCTCTTCCCATCAGGTGGCCAAAGTGTTGGCGCTTTAGCTTTAGCATCAGTCCTTCCAATTTATATTCAGGACTAATTTCCTTTAAGATTGACTGGTTTGATCTTCTTGAGGTCTAAGGGAATCTCAAGAGTCTTCTTCAACACCACAGTTTGAAAGCATCAATTCTTCAGCACTCAGCCTTCTTTATGGTCCAACTCTCATATCCATTAGAGATGGAAATGGCAACCCACTCCAGTATTCTTGCTTGGAGAATTCCATGGATGGAAGACCCTGGCAGGCTTCAGTTCATGGGGCTGCATTAAGTCAGACATGACTGAGGGACTAAACGGCTCATATCCATATGTGACTACTGGAAAAACCATAGCTTTGACTAGATGGACCTTTGTTGGCAAAGTGATGTCTTTCCTTTTTAATACAATGTCTAGGTTTGTCATAGCTTTTCTTCCAAGGAGCAAGTATTTTTTGATTTCATGCCTGCAGTCACCATCTGCAGTGATTGGGGAGCCCAAGAAAATAAAGTCTGTTATTGTTTCCACTGTTTCCCCATGTATTTGCCATGAAGTGATGGGACCAGATGCCATGATCTTAGTTTTTTGGATGTTGAGTTTTAAGCCAGCTTTTTCACTCTCCTCTTTCACCTTCAAGAGGCTCTTTAGTTCCTCTTCGCTTTCTGTCATCTACATATCTGAGATTATTGATGTTTTTCCCAGAAATCTTGATTCCAGCTTATGCTTTGTCCAGTCCAGCATTTCATATGATGTACTTTGCATATAAGTTAAATAAGCAGAGTGCCAATATACAGCCTTGACGTACTACTTTCCCAATTTTGAACCAGTCTGTTGTTCATGTCTCTTTCTAACTGTTGCTTCTTGACCTGCATACAGGTTTTGCAGAAGGCAGGTAAGGTGGTCTGTTATTCCCATCTCTTTAAGAATTTTCCACAGTTTGTTGAGGGTACACTAAGGTCTTCTTTATAAGTAATTCAGGTGAAAATAGCAGGGAAGTTCATCAGGTGTTAATAGTTATCTGTGGATAAGTAGCTGAAAAGTAAATCAGTGTAAATAGAAAGGAACAAGAGATGTGGGGAGAGGTGAAATGGTGAGGGGGATTAAGAAGTAAAAATTACAAGTTATGGAATAAACAAGTCACAGGGATGTGATTTACAGCACAAGGAATATAATCAATATTTTAGAGTAACTTTGATTTGTGTGTACTTTATAAAAATATCAAACCACCATGTTGAATACCTGAAACTGAAATAATATTGTAAGTCAACTATGCCTCACTTTTAAAAATGTAAGAGATGTATAGAAAAGAATTTATAGAAATTCACAGTGAAAGAGCAGATGTCTCTTCTTCTCTTCCTCTGTCGTATCATCCCTTCTTCCTCCCTCTCCCTCTTCTGTCTCCATCTTCATCTCCATCTCTATATTTTTCTCTGTATTTCATCAAATCCACAATATATTGATCTCGGCTCTTGCTTCCTCTTAATAAGAGACATCAGTGAAAGTTTTTACATGAATTTCTAACAATTTTTAGGTTTCCCTGGTGGCTCAGATGGTAAAGAATCCACTTACAGTGCAGGAGACATAAGAGACACGGGTTCAATCCCTGGGTGGGGGAGGATCCCCTGGAGAAGGGAATGGCAACACATCCCAGTATTCTTGTCTAGAGAATTCCATGGACAGAGGAGCCTGGGGGGCGATTGTCCATGAGGTCCTAAAGAATAACATGACTAAGCAACTAACTCTAACGATTGTCATCTGGATGATGATGATTGTAAGTCATCATTGGCTGTAAAATGTACCATTTCTTTCCATGAAATAAAACTGTGGGGAAAACAAGTGTCTTAGAATTGATGAAAAGCCTAAATGACATAATAGGAATTACTATCCAAGCTCTAAAGTAAATGCTTTCATGTCTGTTTACAGGCTTTCTCCTTTGTACCTTCTCTCCATATCTTTATCTAGTTAAACTCTTTTGCTCAAATATCTTTCAAAGAATCAGTGTTCCTAAGAAGCCTTTCTCCAACCCTTTCATAAAATTTACATCTGTCTTGCTTTAGAGAAATGTGCATACTTTGTGATTGCACTTATCACACCATGAGAGTGAAAGTGAAGTTGCTCAGTAGTGTCCGACTCTTTGTGACCCAGTGGACTGTAGCCCACCACGATCCTCTGTCTGTGGGATTTTCCAGGCAAGAGTACTGGAGTGGGTTGCCATTTCCTTCTCCATCACACAATGACATGGTGATTTATTTGCCTTAATGACTTATTCTAAAATTAATTCCTTGAACTTTAAAATATAATGAAAATTCTGTCTCTAAAATCAAGTATCATATGATAAAGGATCAATAAATGTTTGTTGTATGAAAATTCAATAAAGCACTTGACAAGCCATGAATGTTAAACATTTTTATTGCCATTTCAAAAAGGAGAAAACTGGAGATTCAAGAGGCTGAATGATTTGCCCAATCATGGTGCCAGGACTCAAACTTTTAGTCCCAAAGCTCTCACCATTGTTCAAGCTCAATGTAATATTTTCCATTTGCTAGTTAGGTGACATCAAGTGATCACACACCAGATATTGGCTTAGGAAGACATCATGATGGAAAAGAAATCATTTTGAGAATTAATGTTTTGGCAAATTAAGTTGTGTGTGAATGTTGGACAATTATGTCCACAATAGCCATGACAATGAACCTGGATGTTGTTCAGTACTAAATGGATTTTCAGAGGTTACACTTTGTGGATTCTGTCATGTGAGGTTTATTTTAGAAAACATTTTGGGCCAGAAAATCAGGTATTGGAATAAATTCATAGGTAGATTTTGGGCTTCTTTTATGTAAAAAACATTAATAATCTTGGAACAACTCTAAATGCCTTTTATGACTTGATATATCTTCTAAACTTCAGCTTGGGACTTATTTAAAGTGTCTTTAGAGTAAAAACTTGTATAAAATTGTACAGATTTATAAGCAACAGTCCTCTCAGTTTCTCTGTGTTTTTAGTTAAAATTCTTAGCTCACAGTTTATGTCAATAACATGAAAATCTTATGATTAATATTGTATTCTTGAGCAAGCAGCAAAACCTCTTTGAAAATGCTTGAGGTTTTCCAACTGCATAAAAACACATGTAAATTACTAGAGAAAAAAGTGAATGACTTTGCTTTCATTATAAGTTTCATATAAATTATAAACATCTTCCATCATAATCACAGGTGCAATTCATGGGAATGTTGCAACATGAGACTGGCTTGTCTTTATTAATATATCTGGGTCAATAATATATTTGACAGCTTGAATATAATCAATTCTTACCAATATTAATATAAGAAATAATGTTAACATAAAAATCATAGAATAGCATTTTTCATTCATCTACATTCAGAAAAATAGAGATTATTACAATGTATAATTTTGGAGTTTCTGTACCTAATATACTATTTTAAAAAAATTGAAATAGCAATCTTTCTTCAAAATTTGAAAATACATTATTGTCACAGAAAATGTATCATTACCAAAACAAGTAATTGGTATCAATGGCATATTTTTATCAATATTGTTATATATTGACACATTTTTTTCAGTTTATTCCTCAGAAATACCAAATGAAATGTGTAAATAAAACTTAATAAATTTTATCAGAAAAAAAAATATTTTAGGTGGATTTTTTTATAAAGTGAAGCCTCACTAATTGTTGCTGTTGTTGTTTTGGTGTCAAGTCATGTCTGACTTTTGCAACCCCATGGACTGCAGCATGCCAGTTTCCCTTGTTCTCCATATCTTCCAGAGTTTGCTTAAATTCATGTCCATTGAGTTAGTGATGTTATCTAACGATTTCATCCTCTACCACTCCCTTCTCCTTTTGCTTTCAATTTTTCCCAGCATTAGGGTCTTTTCCAGTGAATCAGCTCTTCGCATCAGGTGGCCGAAATACTGGAGATTCAACTCCAGCATCAGTCCTTCCAATGAATGGTCAGGGTTGATTTCCTTTAGGATTGGCTGGTTTGATCTCCTTTCAGTGCCAGGTACTCTCAAGAATCTTCTCTATATGTAAACCTGTGGCGGATTCATTTTGATATTTGGCAAATCTAATACAGTTATGTAAAGTTTAAAAATAAAATAAAATTAAAAAAAAAAAAAAGAAAAAAAAAAAAAGAATCTTCTCTAGCACTACAATTCAAAGGCATCAGTTCTTCAGCACTCAGCTTTTTTTATGGTCCAGCTTTCACATCTGGGCATGACTACTGAAAAAACCATAGCTTTAACTATATGAACTTTGTTGACAAAGTGATGACTTTTCTTTTTAATAGACTGTCTATGTTTATCATAGATTTTCTTCCAAGGAGTAAGCATCTTTCAATTTCATGGCTGCAGTCACTGTCCACAGTGATTTTGGAGCCCAAGAAAATAAAATCTGTCACTGCTTCCACTTTTTCCCCTTCTATTTGCCATGAAGTATTGAGACCAGATGCCATGGTCTTAGTTTTTTGAATGTTGAACTTCAAGCCAACTTTTTCACTGTCCTCTTTCACTTGCATCAAGAGGAGCCTCTTTAGTTCCTCTTCACATTCTATTAGAGTGGTATCATCTGTATATCTGAGGTTGTTGATATTTCTCCCAGCAATCTTGATTTCAGTTTGTGATTCATCCAGCCAGGTATTTCACATGATGTACTTTGCACTTAAGTTAAATAAGCAGGGTGATAATATACAGCCTTTTTGTACTCCTTTCCCAATTTTGAACCAGTCTGTTGTTCCATGTCAGGTTTTAACTGTTGCTTCTTGACTTGCATACAGGTTTCTCAGGAGAAAGGTAAAGTGTTCTGGTATTCCCACCTCCTTAAGAATTTTGCAGTTTTTTGTGATCCACACAGTCAAAGGCTTTTCCATAGTCAATGAAACAGAAGTACATGTTTTTCTGGAACTGTCTTGCTTTTTCTTCTATCCAACGGATGTCGGCAATTTGATCTCTGGTTCTGGCTCAGATGGTAAAGCGTCTGCCTACAATGCAGGAGACCCGGGTTCAATATCTTGGTTGGGAAGATCTCCTAGAGAAGGAAATGGTAACCCACTACAGTATTCTTGCCTGGAAAATCCCATGGATGGAGGAACCTGGTAGGCTACAGTCCGTGGGCTTGCAAAGAGTCAGACACCACTGAGCAACTTCACTTTTCTTTCTTTCTTTCCTCTGCCTTTTCTAAATCCAGCTTATCCATCTGGAAGTTCTCAATTCAAGTACTTCTGAAGCCTAGCTTGCAGGATTTTGAGCATAACCTTGCTAGTATGTGAAATGAGCACAATTGTATAGTAGTTTGAAAAGTCTTTGGCATTGCTCTTTGGAGTTGGAATGAAAACTGACCTTTTCCAATCCTGTGGCCACCTCTGAGTTTTCCAAATTTGCTGGCATATTGAGTGTAGCACTTTCACAGCATGATCTTTAAGGATTTTAAATAGCTCAGTTGGGATTCCATCACCTCTACTAGCTTTGGTCATAGTAATGTTGCCTAAGACCCACTTTACTTCACACACAGAATGTCTGGCTCTAGGTGAGTGACCAAAGCATCATGGTTATCTTGATCATTAAGATCTCTTTTGTATAGTTCTTCTGTATATTCTTGCCACATTTTATTAACCTCTTCTGCTTCTGTTAGTTCCTTACTGTTTCTGTCCTTAATTTTGCCCATCCTTGCATGAAATGTTCCTTTGATATCTCCGATTTCCTTGAAGAGGTCTCCGGTCTTTCCCATTTTATTGTTTTTCTCTATTTCTTTGCATTGTTCATTGAAGAAAGTTTTCTTCTGTCTTTTTGCTATTCTCTGGAACTCTGCATTCGGTTGGGTAAATCTTTCCCTTGTTACTTTCCCTTTCACTTCTCTTCTTTTCTCATTTATTTGTAAGGCCCGCCTCGGGCAATCCCTTTGCCTTCTTGCACTTCTTTTTCTTGGGGATGGTTTTGGTCACCTTTGCCTGTACAGAGTTATGAACCTCTGTCCACAGTTCTTAAGGCAGTCTGTCTACCAGATCTAATTTCTTGAATCTATTTGTCACTTCCACTATATAATAATAAGGGATTTGATTTGGGTCATACCTGAATGGCCTAATGGTTTTCCATACTCTCTTCAATTTAAGTCTGAATTTTGCAATAAGGAGCTGATGATCTGAGCCACAGTCAGTTCCAGGTTATGTTTTTGCTGACTGTATAGAGCTTCTCCATCTTCACTGCAAAAAATATAATCAATCTCATTGCGGTATTGACCATTTGGTGATGTCCATGTGTACAGACATCTTCTATCTTGTTGGAAGAGGGTGTTTGCAATGACCAATGCATTCTCTTGATAAAACTGTGTTAGCCTTTGCAGCCTTGCTTCATTTCATACTCCAAGGCCAAACTTGCCTGCTACACCAGGCACCTCTTGACTTCCTACTTTTGCATTCCAATCCCTATAGATGAAAAGGACATTTTTTTTTTTTTTTTTTTTAGTGTTTTAAAAGGTGTTGTAGATCTTCAGAGAACCGTTCAATTCAACTTTTTCAGCATCAGTGGTTGCAGCATAGATTTCAATTACTGTGATGTTGAATGGTTTGCCCTGGAAATGAACTGAGATCATTCTGTCATTTTTGATATTGCACCCATGTACTGCATTTCAGAATCTTTTTTTGACTGTGAGGGCTACTCTATTTCTTCTAAGTTATTCTTGCTCACAGTGGTGTATATAACAGTCATCTAAATTAAATTCTCCCATTCCCCTGTATTTTACTTCACTGTCTCCTAAGATGTTGATGCTCATTCTTGCCATCTCCTGCATGACAACATCCCATTTACATTGATTCATGGGCTTAATATTCCAGGTTCCTATTCAACATTGTTCTTTACAACATCAAACTTTACTTTCGCCACCAGACATATCCACAGCGGAGCATCATTTCCACTTTGGTCCAGCCTCTATCTTGTTTCTGGAGCTATTTCTTAATTCTACCCCAGTAGCATATTCAGTTCAGTTCAGTTCAGTTCAGTCACTCAGTCGTGTCCGACTCTTTGCGACCCCATGAATCGCAGCACGCCAGGCCTCTCTGTCCATCACCAACTCCAGGAGTTCACTCAGACTCACATCCATGGAGTCAGTGATGCCATCCAGCCATCTCATCCTCTGTCGTCCCCTTCTCCTCCTGCCCCCAATCCCTCCCAGCATCAGAGTCTTTTCCAATGAGTCAACTCTTGGCATGAAGTGGCCAAAGTATGGGAGTTTCAGCTTTAGCATCATTCCTTCCAAAGAAATCCCAGGGCTGATCTCCTTCAGAATGGACTGGTTGGATCTCCTTGCAGTCGAAGGGACTCTCAAGAGTCTTCTCCAACACCACAGTTCAAAAGCATCAATTCTTTGATGCTTAGCCTTCTTCACAGTCCAACTCTCACATCCATACATGACCACAGGAAAAACCATAGCCTTGACTAGACGGACCTTTGTTGGCAAATAATGTCTCTGCTTTTGAATATGCTATCTAGGTTGGTTATAACTTTCCTTCCAAGGAGTAAGCATCTTTTAATTTCATGGCTGCAGTCACCATCTGCAGTGATTTTGGAACTCAAAAAAATAAAGTCTGACACTGTTTCCTCATCTATTTCCTATGAAGTGATGGGACCAGATGCCATGATCTATTGGACACCTTCAAACCTGAGGACTCATCTTCTGGTGACATATCTTTTGCCTTTTCATATTGTTCATGGTGTTCTCAGTGCAGAAATACTGAAGTGGTTTGCCATTCCTTCCTTTAGTGAACCACATTTTGTCAGAACTCTCCACCATGATCCGTGTGTCTTGGGTGGCCCTGCCCACCATGACTCATAGCTTCATTGAGTTACACAAGCCCCTTTGCCATGATAAGTCTGTGACCCATGAAGAGGCTTTACTACTAATTATTTGTAAATAAAATTTTTATTCTCCCCTGAAGAATATTTCTGAAAACTGTGCCAGAATTAAGTAGTAAAATGAAACGCAATTTGCATTTTTATACTAGCAAATATGTAGGCCTCCTAGGGATCTGTGTATTTTATTGAATGAATGTGAGTGAAAGGATGTAGCCTTTTCTTGTTTTGGTAAAATACACAACTGTGATTATAATTTATATCTTGTAGTGATGGTAGCAAAAATTCTCTGGTTATATTCTAACAACAGTAAAGGATCCTTTGCCCTTTTCAGAGGAGGAGTAAATTAAGAATAAACAGATAAATAAGGGGAGAAATGAATAGGACATGTAAAAAGACATGTTCAGTATATAATCAGTGAAATCTGAAGCACTCAGAATGATGACTAGTTTTATGAACACTTTCTTTGTGCCAAATTACCTTGTCTTTCAAGCTCTCGAGTTCAGTATATATAAATCAGATCCATCAGTTATTAAACAAGATTGAAATTATGTTTAGGGTAAGAATTCTATATATTATTTTTATCAACAGTATTTATTTTCAATTATGTAAGCACATTTAAACATTTATTATTGAAAAAATTTAACATATACCCATAACTCATGGCTTATCATGAGTTTTGTAACTTTCATAATTCATTTTACCCATGGCACTTCTGTACTCTCATTTTATCTCTGTGAGATAAAAATCACACAATATTTTATTTTCCCCACAAATGTTTCAACTGCATTCCTAAGATAAAGATGCATTTTTAAAAAACATAACAACAAAATCATTTCACACTTAAAAATTAATGATAATTTCTTAATTTCCAGTAATCAAAGTTCAAATTTTCTGATTTTCTCACAAATTTTTACTGTTCTTTTTCAAATTAAGATTTTATTAATGTTTATATGTAACAATTTGTTGATACTCTTTTAAAATCTATATGTTCCTTATCCTAGCACCAGATCAATCTCTTTCTCTCTTTTCTTCTTTCTCTCTGTGTTTTTTTTCCATGCTAAATACCTGCTGGAGAATTTATTTCATTCCCCTTATCTGGATTGTACTTGCTTGCCCACTGTGGTGTCATCTTAATTGGTTCCCTGTTTCCTGCACTTTTCGTAGATTGATAATTTCATTGAAAGGCTGATATGAGAGTCTTGAAAATCCACTAATATAATGAAGAAAAGGAAGGAGAAGTACTGGTATAGATTTAAGTATTTTTCAGATGAAAATGAGATCCAAATATTCATCAAAAGTCATAAAACTTGTAGATGGCAGTCTCTGATAGAATTCTAGAATAGGGCAGAGAGAAGGAGCAATTTCAGGACACAGGAAGTGCCCTGCACCTGACAAGGAGCAAGAGTATATATTAGTAAGTAAGTAGAAGGCAATGGCACCCCACTCCAGTACTGTTGCCTGGAAAATCCCATGGATGGAGGAGCCTGGTAGGCTGCAGTCCATGGGGTCGCTAGGAGTTGGACACGACTGAGCGACTTCACTTTCACTTTTCACTTTCCTGCATCGGAGAAGGAAATGGCAACCCATTCCAGTGTTCTTGCCTGGAGAATCCCAGGGACGGGGGAGCCTGGTGGGCTGCCATCTCTGGGGCCGCACAGAGTCAGACGTGACTGAAGCGACTTAGCAGCAGCAGCAGCAAGTAGCAGTTCCAATCTCAAGATATAAGTCTTTCTTACTATAAATCGATCATGTAACATGAGTCAAGTTGTTGATTTTTGGAACCCAAGCCAGATATCAGAATGATTATGACTGTTTTTTTCCCCTATAGGAGAAACAAAGAGATATAAATATTTAGTCAAATAGCATTTAATTGGCTGTCAGAGGATGCAGTGAGGTCATCTGGCCTGCCAGGTGCCTGGCTGGAATTTAGTCATTGTCATTCAGATGCCCAGCTTCAGGGGTGTCCCCAAAATAGCAGAAGCCAGAGGACCTACTGCAGTGGGTATTTTAAGCAGCCAGAGTCCACAATGGTTAGGTTTTGAGGTGTACAATGGGGAAAGCTGCTAGCCACCGTGCCAGCCGCAGGTTTTGTTTCTGTCATTCTGCTCTAACTAAATGTATTTATAACAGTAAAACATCTGTGCTAAATGGCAAAACTGTCACTTAAGGCTGATAGAATTTCTCCTTTGAGAAACTGAATGAACTTTCCTAGCTGGAAATTGGATGAACTTTCCTAGTTGAACAGTCATTCAGAAAGTTGGCCATTTCAAGACATATTCATTGCATGAAGCTGCCCCATGGAAACTCACTTTTCTCCTTTATTACTGAGGAAAGCATGCAAACTGAAAACATGGTGTGGCCTTTGGTTATGATACCTCTGCTTTCTCACCAAAAGAAGAATATGCCAGTGTACTGAATGCAAAATAAATAAGCCAGGGAGCCTTGCTGTAAAGATGAACCCTGGAATTTAAAAGGTCAAAAAGCCCATTGCCTCCAGATGTTTAGCCCAGCATCTTTAGGTAGTAAGAATAATGAATTCAATAATTTATGTTAAGTTCTTGCTTCCAGAAAACCTCTGTTAAAATATAAATATTTGCCTAGAGCTCCTTGCCACCACATATCACAATAATAGTATAGGGCCATTCACATTTATTAGATATTATAGATTTATCTCTGAAAAGCCAGGAAGTCCAACATGACTGAAAAATTGGTGCCCTTACAACATGAGTTCTTCCTGTTCATGGGATAGTCAGTCAGGTAATTAGATGGCACAGGACACCTCTGTGTTGGGGGGATTAGATAGAGTTGCCAAAAGTTTTAAAGGCAAGATAAAGGGTAATTTTCATCAACCTTTCTTACTTTCTGTAACATTTTAATTTAAATCCCAGCTTTACCTTTCTAGGATCCCTTGAGTTAATCAGAGCTGACTTCATGGACAGCTTGCTCTGGTTAATTACCGCAGTGTTTTAACTGAATGCCCTAAGGGATTGGTGCAGTCAACTACCACTTCAAGCCTTAGAACACTAGAAATCTTGGCAGGACTCTGAAGACAAGTTTATTAATATCTCATGTATTTATTATTTTTCAAAATGGCACAAAGTCTATAGATAAATGGGTAATGACGCTACAGTGTTAAGCAATATGATGACCTGCAGATTTCTTAAAGACTGTAAATTGTTTTCATGCTAATCTTAGGCCATGTATTAATATTTTGAACAACTATTAACGTATGCTTCTTATAAGATAACGCTTAAGGGAGTATTTTTCACAATCCTTAGAATTTCAACATAAAATGTCATACTTTATTTTTAACAGGTCCCTGGGGCACTTAATTCTTAGAAACGTAATTCTTAGAACATACAAGATGCATCCTTGCCCTGGGCTCCAGGACACACAAACTCGAAGTTTCAAGTCAGCCACCTACGATCGGTGTGACTTTGGAGACATGGCTTGATTCCCATGAGAAGTTTTTAGCCCCTGCCAGAGCAAGCAGTTTTCTATCCTGCTTATAGATACAGGTCTGCCTCCCCTCACCACCTGCCACTTGCCAGACTCTAGGCCATAGCACTTCAGTCTCATAGCAGGATTTGATATTGTCTGATGTTTTGCTTTTAGGCCTTTGTACCTTTTATCAAGAGAAGCTTCTTCCTTTCAATTAATTTTTATTGGCGTATGGTTGATTTACAATGTTGTGTGAGTTTCTACCGTGTCTGTGTGCTGTGTGCTAAGTTGCTTCGGTCATGTTCAACTCTTTGCAGCCCCATGGACTGTAGCCCTTTAGGCTCCTCTGTCCATTGGATTCTCCAGGCAAGAATACTGGAGTGGGTTGACTTTTCCTGCTGTACAGTAAAGTGAATCAGTTATATGTATATCCACTTTTAAAAAAAGATTCTTTTCTATTTAGATCATTACAGAACATGGAGTCTCTACTTAATGCTTCCCTGTGCTATATAGAAAGTGAAAGTGAAGTCGCTCAGTTGTGTCCGACTCTTTGCGACCCCATGGACTGTAGCCTATCAGGCTTCTCTGTCCATGGGATTCTCCAGGAAAGAATACTGGAGTGGGTTACCATTTCCTTCTCCAGGGGATCTTCCTGACCCAGGGGTCAAACCTGGGTCTCCCACATTGGGGGCAGATGCTTTAACCTCTGAGCCACCAGGGAAGCCCATAGGAGGTCCTTATTAGTTATCTAGTGGACCCTCGTGGCTCAGATGGTAAAGCATCTGCCTACAATGTGGGAGACCTGGGTTCAATCCCTGGGTTGGGACGATCTCCTGGAGAAGGAAATGACAACCCACTCCAGTATTCTTGCCTGGAAAATCCCATGGATGGAGGAGCCTGGTAGGCCACAGTCCATGGGATTGCAGAGCCGGACACAACTGAGTGACTTCACTTTCTTTCTTTATTAGTTATCTACTTTACATATACAAAGGAAGGTTTGAAGCAAGATACTGGGCCACTCATTCCCTTCTCCTACTCACTGTTTCCCTTATTAAATGTCATTACATCCTTTTTGAGCAGTGCAGATGTTATTTCCTTCCTGAAACTTTTCCTGACTCCCCTCTCAGTTATAAGTGGGTGATCGTGCATGTGCCCCCATAACCAGAGTGTGCATTAATGCTCTATATTCAAATTTTGTCTTAGTTTATATCTCTTTTCTTAGCTATATTATAAAGAATGACTTCTTTCACTCTCAAGCATCCCGGTTTGCATAGCAAATTATGTAGGTGTACTACATAGAGTCTCTGTTTATTCCCATCCTTCCATTTGTATCTTTCAATTGTTGCTGCCAATTTATGTATTTTCTCCAGAAGAATGTAAGGATTGTAGCATCAGGTGAACTGTGTCTTGTTTGTCTCAGTATCACTAGAACGCTTAGTAAGTGTCTAGCTATTAAGTCTAAGTACCTAAGTATTCAGGGGCTTCCTGGGTGGGCTGCTGCTGCTGCTGCTGCTAAGTCGCTTCAGTCATGTCCGACTCTGTGCGACCCCATAGATGGCAGCCCATAAGGCTTCCCCGTCCCTGGGATTCTCCAGGCAAGAACACTGGAGTGGGTTGCCATTTCCTTCTCTGGGTGGGGCTAGTGGTAAAGAAATAATTTGCTAATGCAGGAAATGCAGGAGATGCAGGTTCGATTCCTGGGTCGGGAAGTGCCCCTGGAGGAGGCCATGACAATCCACTCCAGTTTTCTTGCCTGGAGTCTCATGGACAGAGGAGCCTGGCAGGCTACAGTCCATAGGGTTGCAAAGAGTCAGACACAACTGAAACTACTTAGCACGCATGCAAGTATGTATGCAATCATATAAGATCATGCTTTGAAGACAGAAGAATCTCAAAGTTTCTGTTCATGGGAATTGAACAATTTTTTTAAACTCCTTAGTTATGCTGGACACCAAGGTCATAAGTGTCACTGAATAATTACACCCCATCAAGAATAATTTATGTAGAATATTATATAATTAATTATTTGCATTTTATATGCAAACTATCATCTAATAAACTATTATGAACATTACAAAATATATTTGTAAGATAAATTCAAAAACATCAAAGTAAATATACACAGTGGTTCTGTTTTTTTCCTATACCTCAAAGATTCATAGTATGCTCTTCTTACAGTGTGACCATTGGACAAATGATCAAAGGGAATATATTCAAAAATCCCCTTTTTGGTAGAAAAATATTCTGAATAAAGGATTTGTCACAATGATTATGCTTATTATTCTTAGAAGTTTTCATTTTTATCAACTACAATATTAAAGAAAGGAGAATAGGAAAACTAGACATATCAGCATTTTTCCATAAATAAACTGAAAATAATGAATCTAGAAATAGTTCTGTCCATATTATAGAAATTTCATCTACAAAGTCCAGTGACTTCCTATTTTAGCTCCTGAAATTTTTTTGTTTCTAAGCCTCAATAAATTATATTATTTGGAAATAAAAGTGTCAACATGAAATAGAATTACAACTATGTCTGTGTAAGTAACAATTCCTTCCATTTACATGGTGACTGAGAGGTAACTAAAACTCTGACATATATTGTCTCATCTGTTTTGTCACAATGAAGACAGAGGAGATATTATTATTTCTCTTTTGTTTTGTAATAAAATTGGTTTTTGTGACATTGAGAGAGGCTCCTCATTCAATATCCAGTAGTCTTCATATATTAATATTCTACTATATTATATTAATATAATTATATTTTATTAATCTATTAACATAGTTCTGGTGAAAAATAAAAGCTTATTTAAGATAAAAGCTTCTTGTTTTTGACAATTAAATTGTAGTAATGTAGTAACTATTAGCTACAATCTTTTATCTCAATTCTTTTATACCAAGGGCATTTGTAACATGACTGAGAACTCTTACTCTAGCTATAGTGTTGCAAAGATATAGCTAAGTCACTTCAGTCGTGTCCAACTCTGTGTGACCCCAGAGACAGCCTCCCACCAGGCTCCCCAGTCCCTGGGATTCTCCAGGCAAGAACACTGGAGTGGGTTGCCATTTCCTTCTGCAATGCATGAAAGGGAAAAGTGAAAGCGAAGTCACTCAGTTGTGTCTGACTCCTAGTGACCCCATGGGCTGCAGCCCACCAGGCTCCTCTGTCTATAGGGAAGCCCCTTAATTAAGATCTTCAGAGACTACAGTTATAGAAATAATACAAAACTTTTTTTTTTCTCTTTTGTCCATCTTCTTCATCTTTTTAGATCCAGATCACCATTATATATCCTAGATAATGAATAGCACTTCCAAGCTAAGAAGGTCTTACTAGGTTGGGAGAGGGAGACATGGAGTAACCTGTATTTCTCTTCTCTTGCAAAGTTTCCTAAAGTTTATTTCAGTCTATTTTCTCATGAGGAAATTTTAAAAGTTTATTTTTATATATGCTTAATAAAGTCTTACTTTATTGGTAATTTATTTTGCACTGAAGTAGGAACATTTGTCTGTATTCTGAGAAACTGTCTCTGATTTGTCTGAGTCAGAGATAAATATCAAAAATTGAAGGGATTCATACCAATTTTAAAGTTTAGTTAATTAAGCTTAAATGTGATTCTAGTCATTTTTAGTTGATTTGATTTTGAGCAATCAGATTTCAAGAGATCAAAATAAAGTCTAATTTAAGTATAAGCTAATAAATTATTATGTTGTGATTTTTAGACCATAGACTCAAAGAAGAACTGTATTAAATGTTGATTGTGTTCTAAGGAAAAAAAAAACAACTGTGTCACAGTTAAACTTGAATTCTGAAATAACCAAAACCTCACTGAAAGATAACTTGTAAATTAATGTTGATGTGCATGCTCAGTTGTTTCTGACTCTGCGATCCGACCCTATGAACTGTAGTCCGCCAGTCTCCCCTGTCCATAGGATTCTCTAGCTAAGAATACTGGAGAGGGTTGCCATGCCTTCCTCCAGGGGATCTTCCTGACCCAGGGATCGAACCTGCATCTCCTGCACTGCAGATGGATTCTTCACCCACTGAGCCTCCTCAACTTTCTAGTTCTCTAGTCATGTTTTAGCTAAATGTTCAATAAAAGAGATTTTGTCTGAACCACCTTATCTAAGAAATTCACTATATTCTTCCCAAATCAAGCCCCAACATTTCCCAACTTTTGTAGGCTTCATAACTTAAATTATCCTATTTTTGTATTTATCAAATATATTAATAGTATTGTATTTTTCCCTTATTAGAATACAAACCAAACTGCATTATGGACACAATTTATATCCAGACTTTTATCCCAGTATCCCTATAGAAATCAGGTTCTCAGCCAAACTGAAACATTGCTTGATTCTTAAATAGATACATGTTCTCTTCCACCTCTCCCATGCTGTCCTCTCCACCTGTTTCATGATTCACTATAATTATTTAATTTCCAATGCTCATATCAGCTTTGTGGTCTTCTTTACTCATTTTTGATTATTCAGCTGCATGTAACTTCTTTGTCTTTTGAATAATCACTGCATTTGAATTTCTTTTGGAATGTATTCCCTGCACATTATATTAGGACTTTTGTATACTTGCCAAGTAATTATGAATTTATAAGGTACTTGATATCAAATATTGTACTTTCTTTGTATTTTCTGCAATTTACATTGATCATAATTTCTCAAAAATGTTTCTCAAGTTAAATGGCACCTTCACTTGACTACTAACAAGTTCACAGTGGTAATTTCTCTTTTTTCTTCTCTTTTTGTAAATATAGATATAGATAAATAGATGGATAGAGTTCAGTTCAGTCACTCAGTCATGTCCGACTCTTTGCGACCTAGTGGACTGCAGCATGCCAGGCCCCCTGTCCATCACCAACTCCCGGAGTTTACTCAAACTTCTGACCATCCAGGCAGTGATGCTATCCAACCACCTCATCCTCTGTCATCCCTTCTTCTCCTGCCTTCAATCTTTCCCAGCATCAGGGTCTTTTCAAATGAGTAGTTCTTCGCATCAGGTGGGCAAATTACTGTAGTTTCAGCTTAAGCATCAGTCCTTCCAATGAATATTCAAGACTATTTCCTTTAGGATGGACTGGTTGGATCTCCTTGCAGTCCAAGGGATAGAGAGATAGAGAAAATTTCCCTTTGTGAAAGAGATTACAGTAAAAACTTTGGAGTTCACAATAAGAACTTTGAGGAAAAAAAGACACAATCAAAGAGTTTATATATCTCTTTTTCCTTCCTAACCCGAAAAAAATTGGATGCACACATGTAGCCTTATAATAACATATCTATGATTATTATTAAATTAATATCCAATGATATATTTCCAGTATCTAATCTTAATAACATATAGAGAAATGTCATTTTTGAAAAGCTTTCAGTTTCTCTGTATGGTAATTTATACCACTGAATGTTCATTTTTACTTGGTTTAATTCTCTATGTTAATATACATCAGGAAAATTGACTGGAAAAAGTTCTAGTGGATCATATTTTTGAGACTTAAAATTATGAAGTGATCAAAATTAAAATGATTTAGCTAGGAAGAGTCCATTATTTCAAAACTTATCAAACACTTGCAACTTTGATTTCTATTAATATATTTCCTATTGATTTTGTTTTTTTGGACCAAAGTAGTCATTATAGTGTTGACTTGCAAAAAGAGTGAGCTTTTTTTTAAAAGAAAAAAATCTTTAAGATATTCTTCTATAGTTTCTTAAAAATCCAAAGGTATTCAAAACTGAAAACTCTTATCATGAGTTGGCATTGAACTCAACAGGAAGAGAACTGTGATTAAGAAAGACTTGACTTCCCTGTTCATGTGAAAGATAAATAAAAACTCAGTGTTAACAATCATCATTATTATCATGAATTTACCATCATCACCAACTTCTAATAATTTGTAAAGCTTTGTTAACAATTTTAATATATTCAGAAGAACCCAAATTCCTTAAAAATCTTTTGAAGATGTTTTTCTTGTTAGCATCTTCATTTTATAAATAAACATTTTAGTCACAAAATTTCCTTCGATGATAAATACAAACATCATAAAACACAAATTTAAATTTTTAGTTTCTGAAAAAATTCTTAGACCAAACTGTTTTGAACAGAAAACTTGCAAGAAATGGTCCTGACTAGTTACTTATAAAAAATAGCTTTTACATATAATGGGAAATGTCACTTTGTTGTTGTTTAGTCACTAAGTTGTGTCCAACACTTGGCAACCCTTTGGACTGTAGCCTGGCAGGCTTCTCTGTCCATGGAATTTCCCAGGCAAGAATACTGGAATGGGTTGCCATTTCCTCCTCCAGGGGATCTTCCTGACTGAAGGATCGAACCTGCATCTCTTACATTGCACGTGGTTTCTTTACTTCCTGAGCCAAATGTCATTTTACTTATATGTAAATATTAGTTTCCCAAAGAATTCAAAATATATGATATAATTTAATGTCCATATACAACCACATAAGAAATATATTATTCTCTAAACATACATATCCTAATTCTTTAGAGTACACTGAAGCAAAAAAAAAAAAAAAAAAACAAGTTACATTTTATATAAGTCCACTATGATATTTTGCAGATCTTTTATATAGAATCTTGTGAAAATAATTGGAATTGACAGCAACCATAAAGAAAATAAATCTCCATATAATAGGCATTCACAATATTTAAACTGTGAATCCAAGAAATTTGAAAAAAATGCATTGTCCTTTCATAGCTTCATTGTTTCTCTATCTACCTTCTACTACCTTCTACTACGGGGGTTTCCCTGGTGGCTCAGCTGGTAAAGAATCCTCCTGCAATGTGAGAGACCTGGGTTCGATCTCTGGGTTGGGAAGACCCCTTGCAGAAGGGAAAGGCTACCCACTCCAGTATTCTGGCCTGGAGAATTCCATGGACTATATATATAGCTTAAAGCTCAACATTCAGAAAATGAAGATCATGGCATCTGATCCCATCACTTCATGGGAAATAGATGCGGAAACAGTGGAAACAGTGTCAGACTTTATTTTTCTGGGCTGCAAAATCACTGCAGGTGGTGACTGCAGCCATGAAATTAAAAGACTCTTACTCCTTGGAAGGAAAGTTATGAGCAACCTAGATAGCATATTCAAAAGCAGAGACATTACTTTGCCAACAAAGGTCCATCTAGTCAAGGCTATGGTTTTTCCTGTGGTTATGTATGGATGTGAGAGTTGGACTGTGAAGAAGGCTGAGCACTGAAGAATGGATGCTTTTGAACTGTGGTGTTGGAGAAGACTCTTCAGAGTCCCTTGGACTGCAAGGAGATCCAACCAGTCCATTCTGAAGGCGATCAGCCCTGGGATTTCTTTGGAAGGAATGATACTAAAGCTGAAACTCCAGTACTTTGGCCACCTCATGCGAAGAGTTGACTCATTGGAAAAGACTCTGATGCTGGGAGGGATTGGGGGCAAGAGGAGAAGGGGACGACAGAGGATGAGATGGCTGGATGGCATCCCTGACTCGATGGACGTGAGTCTGAGTGAACTCCGGGAGTTGGTGATGGACAGGGAGGCCTGGCGTGCTGCGATTCATGGGGTCGCAAAGAGTCGGACACGACTGAGCAACTGATCTGATCTGATCTGATCTGATATAGTCCATGGGATCATAAAGAGTCAGACACAACTGAGTGTCTTTCATTTCTACTACAGAAACAAGTCTGAACAACAATTAATTTGCTACTTTTCTATTTCATAATACAGTCTTCATTGAATAAATGAAAAATGCTTTCCAGCTTTGAACTGACAGATGAATCCAGTATGACATTTCACTAGAGAAATGTTAAATAAAATTTCAGGAATTATATATTACTTATCAAAGTGAATTTCCTCTAAGTAATTATAATATGAAAATATTTCATTATTATACTTAGATTATATTTAGAGTTATAAAATATTTCCAAATATTTGAAATAATTGCTTGTATAGAAATGATAGAGATATTAACATAAACAGATTTACATACGATTTGTATATCAACATGTGTACTTTTCCTTAGTCCTTTATTACCTGCTCAGAACCTTCCTCAGATTATTGTCTCTCCATTTAGTTATTTCTATGTGCACTTACTCCTTGGAAGGAAAGTCATGACCAACTTAGACAGTATATTAAAAAGCAGAGATATTACTTTGTCAACAAAGGTCCCTCTAGTCAAGGCTATGGTTTTTCCAGTGGTCATGTATGGATGTTAGAGTTGGACTATAAAGAAAGCTGAGCGCTGAAGAATTGATGCTTTTGAACTGTGGTGTTAGAGAAGACTCTTAAGAGTCCCTTGGACTGCAAGGAGATCCAATCAGTCCATCCTAAAGGAGATCAGTCCTGGGTGTCCATTGGAAGGACTGATGCTGAAGCTGAAACTCCAGTACTTTGGCCACCTGATGCGAAGAGCTGACTCATTTGAAAAGACCCTGATGCTGGGAAAGACTGAGGGCAGGAGGAGAAGGGGACGACAGAGGATGAGATGGTTGGATGGCATCACCGACTCAATGGACATGGGTTTGGGTGGACTCTGGGAGTTGGTGATGGACAGGGAGGCCTGGTGTGCTGCAGTTCATGAGGTCGCAAAGAGTCGGACATGACTGAGTGACTGAACTGAACTGAACTGATGTGCCTGAAAAATGTGGCTTGCACAGTGTAAAGAATAGAGCCCCCAAAACCTGGAAAGTTAAAATCAGATTCTGATATTTATGATCTCCTTAGCCCTGAACCATTACCTTTAGTGTGAAAAAGCCTTATCTATTTTTCCTTATCTATAAAACTTATCATGTAAAAATTGCTATTAACATAATAAAATACCTGGATAGATTTTTGCTTTATTAAGGAAGGAAGGAGGAGGAAAAAGAAGGAAGGGAGATAGGAAGGAAGAAGCCAAGAAAAAAAAAAACAGGAAAATTAAAAAACGTGCAAAACAAAGTTGGAAATAATTGTCTCTCTTCAGATGTCTATATTAACAAAAAAGTAGGCATTTTTATTTTATAACTGAGATAACAAATATTCTCTACCAATGTTTCAAAATAAGTGAAACTCTTTGAGCTTGCCTCAAAAAATAAAAAAATCAGTTCACTTTTAAGTACATTTTTAATACCTCCATTGACTGATTTTCATACCTATTAATTTCTGTTACTTTTCTGATTTTTAAAAAATAAGCTGAGCTCTCTTCCTCAATTCATTGTCATAATAATTATGAACTAATTTTTAATAAATATTATTATTTATTTCAAACTTAATTATAAGATTTTCAGTAAGAGGGTAACTTCAGCATCTGATATGCTCTTGATTTGTTTAAAAATATATTCAGTCAAGAGGCTCTATCATTACACCATTGATCCTTTAAAGGTATCCACTTTAAATTTATGTGAGCCCTTCATTTTAATTTTTGTTTTACTCTAGATATTGTCAAATAAAACAATGAAAATTTAATGAAAATATAAACCAGAATTTCTCCTTTCAATTTCTACATTGTTTGCAAAAAATAAGTTTATATTTATACACCCTTTTCATTTAAAAAATTTTTAATAAGGATATTTCAGATTTTAGTAGTATTAGATGCTGGGCTAGATTAAATAAGGAATTCACATTCTAATAAAGAGATAAAGTGATTAAAGATAATAATTCAATGTAAAGTGAAGGTCCATTGCAAAATTTTATCTAGCCTGGATGGCATGATCAGGTTTGATTATTAGGTGTATTACTTGTTGTAGCAATGTCTGAAATAGATCAGATTTCAAGAGAAATAAAGATAACTATTTAAGAGTGTGTTATAGCAATTTCTACCAGCATTGGCATTGGCCTTAGCTAAGACAGATTGGGAATGCTTTGGATTGAATTGATTAGGGAGCTATTAGAAGATAAAGTCAATAGAATTTGGTAGAATAGTTGAATATGAAGGTCATAAAGGAGGAACTTTCATTTCTGGCTGTCACAATGGCCATTCACTCTGATATAAAAATAGAAGAAAAGGGACAGATTTATTCATTTCTAAGGGTAGACAATGAAATCAATTTTGAACATTAACATTAACTTTGTTTTGACAGTAAGACATGCAAGTGGAAATACACTGAAGAAAAAATAAATGGAGTTGAGCAGGGACCATGCTCAGTACTATGCTTTTGCTTCTAACACCCTGCTTTTGCTCCAGGCTCTTCAGAAGTGGCAGTTGGGTTTTGGTCTCTGTATCTTTTGTCCAGTATTTGCCCTAATTGCACATGCTCAGTTATTTTTAGTCTCATATTTTCTCCTTGTATTTTGTTGCTAGAGGAGAGGTTTGTCCAGGTGCAAACACTGCAGCACTGTTCCAGCCTGTCTCATCCCCCACTGAGAGACTCCACACCCTTATTCTTAAGGGTTAAGGGGCTGAGGGACTCTTCTTCTGAAACTTCTTCCTGCTGGGCAAGGACCACAGACCCTAGCCTACCCTGGAACTATAGAAACACCTCACTGACTGTTCCAAGGACCTATAGGGACCAAGGTCAACCTCCATTGGAATGGTTGGATTCCTTGAGCCAGGGGTGGAGCAAACCACCTAAGCCCCTCCTCCAGCTCCACACTGCAAGTGAGCAAAGAAACCTGTTACTTATCCTTGCTCCCCCTGCTGCAGCAGGAGACCCAATAAAGGGCTTGCCTGGAAAAAAAAAAAAAATAAGAAAACACATGGAGCTATGTCAACTTAAGAAAGTAGTTTAGATCTATTAAAAAATCTAGGAATTTCTCATCCAGTCACATTTAAATTTGTGTTTTGTCTGATATATAGTACTTAACTTCACCATGGTTCAGTTGGCTTATTTATATTCTAGCAACCTAATGGACAGAGAATATTAATTTTATTAATACAATTAAAGTGCTTAAAAATTCTTGCAATGCATGTGCCCAATGAATGTTAGCTGAAATAAACAACGAAAAACTGTGATGCCTTTATTTACACATCACCTGAAATAAAACTCTAAGTTGTTCTAGAACCAGATGGTTTAAAAGAATGTGTGTAGCAGCTTGTATTGGAGAAGGAAATGGCAACCCACTCCAGTGTTCTTGCCTGGAGAATCCCAGGGACAGGGGAGCCTGGTGGGCTGCCATCTATGGGGTCGCACAGAGTCAGACACGACTGAAGCAACTTAGAAGCAGCAGCAGCAGCTTGTAAGGAGGAGATTAAGAAATTATCATAAATTAGGGTGTCTTGCAAGAAGGCCAAATCCTGGACTCAACTGATGGGCAAGATTTACACAGTAATGAATGTCTATAATTTGCTCACAATCATTCAATGAGTATAGTCCATTTGATTCAAAGGCTATCCTACCATACGTTTTAGAAAATTTTGATTATTTATTATTTTAACCATCAAAATCTCATGAACCAGGAGGTTTATCAAATTTAAATATTCTTGGCCTTTATTCTATTACATTGACCTTTATCCCCTGGAGAAATAAATGACAATCCACTTCAGTATTCTTGATCGGAAAATTTCATGGACAAAGGAGCCTGGCAGGCTGTGGTTTATGGGGTCGCAAAGACTTGGACATGACTTATTGACTGAGCACAACAACACATATATGTAAATTCCACATTGTCTTGATTATGTAGCTTTAAAAGTACTTGGTTTTTATTTTCTAAAAAATACACACACACAAAAAAGCAAGGACATTATATGTACTCCACCCAATTGGTTATATCTAAAAATTATATACATAGCAGAACCTAATTCATCATTTCCTTAAATGACACAAATTTGTTGTTGACTTTTGCAATGTATAGAATTATGTGGCTACAATGGAAAATTTTGGAATATCCCTATCTTACTAAGTCTGATAACATATTAATGTCACCAGGTGACAGAAAAAGTTGACAAATGAGAAACAAAATATAAATTATGTTTGCCATTCAACCAGTATTCATTTCACACATATTTTTAACACTTAATACACGTGGCACATTGCTTTGGAGAATCTGAAGAGAACGGGAAGAAAATGTCTTTGACTCATGAAAGTTAAAATTTAGTAGTAGAGACAGATATTAAACACATGAATTAATGTAGTTAATTTAATAAGTACTATTAAGAAATAAAATTAGGCACTGTAAATGGGAGGAAATGTGAGGGAAACAAATTTAACTAAAATGAAGTTTTTTGAAGAAGTGGCATTTAAGCTGAGCAATGAGAAGGATCACACAAATCAGGGAAAGAATATTCCAGAAAAAAGGAGACAAATACCATGAGTTGGAAGAATATTGGACTGATTTGAAGATATAAAGAAAACTCTTCAGTTCAGTTCAGTTGCTCAGTCGTGTCTGACTCTTTGTGACCCCATGAATTGCAGCACACCAGGACTCCACGTCCATCACCAACTCCCGGAGTTCACTCAGACTCACAGCCATCGAGTCAGTGATGCCATCCAGTCATCTCATCCTCTGTTGTCCCTTTCTCCTCCTGCCCCCAGTCCCTCCCAGCATCTGAGTCTTTTCCAATGAGTCAACTCTTCACATGATGTGGCCAAAGTACTGGAGTTTCAGCTTTAGCATCATTCCTTCCAAAGAAATCCCAGGGCTGATCTCCTTCAGAATGGACTGGTTGGATCTCCTTGCAGTCCAAGGGATTCTCAAGAGTCTTCTCCAACACCACAGTTCAAAAGCATCCATTCTTCAGTGCTCAGCCTTCTTCACAGTCCAACTCTCACATCCATACATGACCACAGGAAAAACCATAGCCTTGACTAGATGAACCTTTGTTGGCAAAGTAATGTCTCTGCTTTTGAATATGCTGTCTAGGTTGGTCATAGCTTTCCTTCCAAGGAGTAAGAGTCTTTTAATTTCATGGCTGCAGTCACCACCTGCAGTGATTTTGGAGCCCCAAAAAATAAAGTCTGACACAGTTTCCACTGTTTCCCCATCTATTTCCCATGAAGTAATGGGACCGGATGCCATGATCTTCGTTTTTTGAATGTTGAGCTTTAAGCCAACTTTTTCACTCCCACTGTCACTTTCATCAAGAGGCTTTTTAGTTCCTCTTCACTTTCTGCCATAAGGGTGGTGTCATCTGCATATCTGAGGTTATTGACATTTCTCCTGGCAATCTTGATTCCAGCTTGTGTTTCTTCCAGTCCAGCATTTCTCATGATATACTCTGCATATAAGTTAAATAAGCAGGGTGACAATATACAGCCTTGACGTACTCTTTTTCCTATTTAGAACCAGTCTGTTGTTCCATGTCCAGTTCTAACTGTTGCTTCCTGACCTGCATATAGGTTTCTCAAGAGGCAGATCAGGTGGTCTGGTGTTCCCATTTCTTTCAGAATTTTCCACAGTTTATTGTGATCCACACAGTCAAAGGCTTTGGCATAGTCAATAAAGCAGAAATAGATGTTTTTCTGGAACTCTCTTGCTTTTTCCATGATCCAGCAGATGTTGGCCATTTGATCTCTGGTTCCTCTGCCTTTTCTAAAACCAGCTTGAACATCAGGAAGTTCACGGTTCATGTATTGCTGAAGCCTGGCTTGGAGAATTTTGAGCATTACTTTACTAGCGTGTGAGATGAGTGCAATTGTGGGGTAGTTTGAGCATTCTTTGGCATTGCCTTTCTTTGGGATTGGAATGAAAACTGACCTTGTCCAGTCCTGTGGCCACTGCTGAGTTTTCCAAATTTGCTGGCATATTGAGTGCAGAAAACTCTTAACGCCTGAAAAATAGTGAGAGATGGTAAATTTGGAAAGAAATGCTGTCAGATATGGTCAGAGATCAAGTAAAGAAGGATTTATTAGGCTCTGGTAGGTAATCTGGACTTGTGGGTTTTTTTTTAATCCCGATTCATTGTGAAAGTTTTGAGGGTTAAATATGAGGAAATTATTTATTATTAGTGGTCTGGTCTGTTCTTTAACAGACCACTTCAAATGTGTTGGCATAAAAGCACATTGTGTTCTTTGGATCGCCAATCTACAATCTGGTGAAAGGAAGGCTGGTCTTAATTCTATATGATATCATTGGGGTCTTCCTGGGACCTGGAGGATCCACTTTTGAAAATGGGTCTCATATGGTTGTGTGTTAATGCTGGCAGCTGACTTGGGAGCTCAGCTGGTGCTGACAGCCAGGGGCCTCTATTTCTCTCCATGAGAATTTCTCCAGACATGCCTCTTCATTTGGCGCTTGGGCTTCTTCAATGGCCTGGTAGCTGAGTGTAAGTGAGGGCCTCAAGAGACAGGAAGTGGAAACTATCAGTTTCTTTAGCCTCTTTCTGGAAATTGGCACAGTATCAATTCCGTACACTCTTGGTTATGTGTGCAGAGCCCAGATTTTGGGAAGACACATAACTTTCAATGTTTGGAGTAACATAGAATTTCTCAGTGTTAGGAGTAGCATAGAATTTGGGGGGCACATTCTCCCCTTTTGGCAACTGATTATTTCCATTCTCCCTATGTACAGTACATACCTTGTCCAAGAACCCACAGAAGTTTTATCCTGTTACCGCATCAGGAACAAGATCAAGGACTAAGATTCAACATCTAAATCATGTATAGGCTCTTAAATGCTGTTCCTTGGTTAACTGCCTCCTCAAATATAGACACAAATCCCTAGGAAATAAAGAGGTACCTTCTCTACCACCTACACACTTAACATGCAAGGCTGGATAACTGTGGGATAACAACAGAAGTTATTGAAGGGGTGAAGTGAATAGGAGACACAGAGGAGTCACTTGTCTATAATAATCTTTCAATACAGCTGGGAAAACAAACAAACAAAACATATTTGTTCATTGACTGGATCGCAATGGTACTTTCCAGGAATGAGTCTTTGTGGTTTGTGGCTTCTCTCTTTGGGATCTTGAGTCTGCTTTCTGAAACATCCTTCAAACGTACTTCATGTTTGCAGCTGAGCAGTTCTCTCAAGCCTGCCTCCTGCCTATCAAAAGTTTGAAAGTCCAAAGACTTGCCTTTATGTTGTATTCTTTCTGTTCCTTTCAGTTCAACTTGGTGGTACTTCTACCAGGACAACTTTGTAGGCTTTCTATGAATTTTATTTGTGTTTACTCCATTATGTAGAAGCCACAACCACAAATGTCACTGAGATAAGCTTTACTAGAGTTTCCAAGAGGCTACTATGAAGGGTTTTCTCAAGGAATTGCAGTCAGATGTGACTGAAGTTGAAACAGCAGGTGGACTGCTGAGGACTGGCTATGTCTCTTCTTGTATATTCAGTGCCTCCTCAGTGTTATCTTTCCATGTGGGCTGGTTTGAGTTTGCTGTATTATGGTGGCTGGGTTATAAGAATAAATATTCCAAAAGAATTGTGTAGAATTTTATGACCTAGCCTTGGAACTCATAGTGTTGTTTCTGTCTAGATGTAAGGCTTCTAGGATTCAAGAGAAAAGAGTATATAGACCCTGCCTTTTCATAGGAGGAGTCTCACCATAAGAAAATCAAGTAGACTAAGGCATAGTACATTCCATAGGTGTGTGGAATTATCTATTTTTTGTGAAAATACAACCTGTCACACTTAGAAGTCACACTTAACTTCTATCATGAAGAAACCAAACATGCAACAATTTTTAAAATGTTAGAATTTTTCCTCTCTTTGTAACTATCCAGAAATAAGAGGATCTGGTCTGGTACTGTGTGCATACTCAGTTAATAAGTCATGTTTGACTCTTTGTGACCCAGTGAACTGTAGCCCTCCAGGTTTCTCTGTCCATGGGATTTTCCAGGCAAGAGTACTGGAACAGGTTGCCATTTCCTCCTCCAAGGGGATCTTCTTGACCCAGGAATCAAACCTGAGTTCTCTTGCATCTCCTGCATTGGCAGGCAGATTCTTTACCACTGTGCTACCTGGGAAGCAGTCTGGTGCTAGTACCCTGGAATTCTCAAAAGGTGGCTTCCATTTCTGGTTTCTTCAGAAGACACTGCCTCCATGCCAGGAGAGTGAAGGTCCCTTTCCTTATAAGTGCACAAACTTGAAGCAGCACAGGTCCATACAGCTCTCCTCCTGCTGGACAACATTTAGTCATATGTCACACTGTTAGGGGAAGCACACTGATTGAAACCGCCCACCCTGGCCAGGCACCATAGTAACCATTTGCATGAGTTGTTTTATGACAGGAGATCCTGATAAGGAATATGGAACTAGTAAGCCACCAAAGCCACCACCAACCGGAAGAGTTCGGGAAAGGTCTAAAGGAGACACCGCATGTCCATCCACTTCCCAGAATCCCTCTCGCTAGCATCCATCTTGGCTGAGCCATGTGTGCGCCACCAGGAAAGACTCTGAATTAGAATGATTGGCCAAAGACCACCTGGAAACTAATCCCATCACCATAAAACCTGACATTATGAGCCATGAGGCAGAGCAGTTTTCCTGGGTTCCCTTACCCTGCTGCTCTCCACCCAGGTGCCCTTTCCCAATAAAATCTCTTGCTTTGTCAGCACATGTGTCTCCTCGGACAATTCATTTCCAAGTGTTAGACAACAGCCCAGTTTCGGGCCCTGGAAGGGGTCCACCTTCCTGCAACAACACTAAGGTACAAGAAAAGATGGAATGTCTCATCCTTCCCTGGGCAGCCAGGTGTCTAATTTGAACTTAGGGATTCTACTATAACCAAAGGTAAGAAAGGATGTTGTTAGATAATTTGTTATTTTTTTCCACAAACAATATAGTCCAATTCTTGTTTCCAGTTGTTTAAGTGTAGTACTTCTGGGAGAGTCGACTGGACAGCAGTGGTATGTGTACAAGAAGATGCCCAATGTCAGGAGGCAATTGCCAAAGTCCAGGAAATATTTGCTGGTTGTTTGGGCAAGATGATAACTCTCGAGCCCAGGCTTAAATTTTTTAATTGAGTAACTAGATATACATTGGTATAAGTACTGAAAAAAGAACAGATTTCCTTGTAGGATGGAATTGAAATCGAGATTTTACTTTATTTCATATTAATATTCTTATGATTCTTTGGCATTTGAGTGAAAATTGCAAATTGAGAGTTGGTTACATTGATCAACACTCATAGGAAAAATCCTGAACAAGTTTTTTAATTTGGGGTCATTAGTATGTTAATTGGAGAGGGCAATGGCACCCCACTCCAGTACTCTTGCCTGGAGGGTCCCATGGACGGAGGAGCCTGGTGGGCTGTAGTCCATGGAGTCGCTAGGAGTCAGACACGACTGAATGACTTCACTTTCGCTTTTAACTTTCATGCATCGGAGAAGGAAATGGCAACCCACTCCAGTGTTCTTGCCTGGAGAATCCCAGGGATGGGGGAGCCTGATGGGCTGCCATCTATGGGGTCGCACAGAGTCGGACACGACTGAAGTGACTTAGCAGCAGCAGTATTTAATGCTTTTAGTTGAAATATCAAAAACTACTAACTTGCCTTGGGAAACTCAGGGTATCAGAAAATCACTGAAAAGGAAAATGATGTAGAAAAGTGAGGAGCAGAAAAGTGGTTTAGAGTTTAAATATACGAAACCATCTGGGAGGCAGAAACTCCAAAAGAATGAAGAGGAAAAGCAGACAGATAGTAAGTAAAGCCTTTTTCCTTTTCTCTTACTAGAGTATTCAGAGTGTTCATTTGGTGACTAATGCAAAGGTATTATTTAGTTAAAATACTAGAAGGTTTTTGATTTGAACTTACTCTGTTTTGTGCTTCCACTTCCCTGTTTTCCTTCCTACTCTAGTTCTCTATATAAATATCTTTCTGTCAAATTTTGTTACATTTAAATACATTTTCTGTTAAAATAGGATTACACCAAATAGTGTAAATTATTCTTTCCCACAGAATCTGTTTGTTTTATAAAATTTACTACAATTTTTAATGTTTCTAATTTGCATATCTAATTTGCAAAATGTCCGTCCTACTTAAAATGTAAGTTTTGTGCTTTGCACAAATTTGAAACTCTTCAGAAATTTGAATCATGACCCTTAAGTGTGATTTTTTAGGGTTTCGTCTATGTGAACTTCTCTCTCAGACCACGCTACTGGCTGTAATAATAATAATAATACATCCAGGAAGGGGCTCTGCCCAGGAAGGTTGAGAACCTGTGCTTCAGTCTGAGGCTCTAAGCCTTAGGGTTGCATTGACTTTTTTCCTTTGGTTTTAGGTGAATTTTTCCGTAGAATAGCTTCCTTTGTTGTCTCTTCACCATTAAGAGTCATAGCATTTGAAGAACCATGATGAGAGAAAAGGACTGTGGAAAAAGGGCCAAAAACCCATTAGTCTAGCTTTTAGTGTTATTCTTAAGTTTGCCAGTCATTTAATGGTAATAAAATTGACCCACAGAAAGCCAATTTCAACTTCACTCAAAAGGAGTTCTGAAAGTTTTATAAGGACTAACTCAACTCCTGGAGCCACTAGGTCTTGGCCCAAAGCCATGGCTAGGAATACAGTTCATGCATTACCTGTCAGTGACTTCTGGCTATCTCCTTTTTTATTCTATTCCTCTAGAAACTAGGTGTCGAGGATTCAGACATTCTGTGTAGAAACTGAATATAGTTTCAGTTGTGAAATCATGTACAAATGTAGAAATTTCAGCAAACCTAAAGAATCAGAATGATTAACCAAAACATCTAGATATCTTGTGTGTGTGGGTGTTATTTGCTCAGTCATGTCCAACTCTTTCCGACCCTCTGGACTATAGCCTACCAGGCTCCTCAGTCCATGGGATTTTCTAGGCAAGAATGCTGGAATGCTAGAATTTTAGATATACATATAAGGTCACAAAACTATTAAGTAGAAGAATGGAAATTAAGGTTCCCACTCTGTTGGGATACAGTAAAACATGTGGTCTTTAAATTATATTAATATTAATTTCCTTATGTGGCAAACAATGGTAGCATCCGTGACAGAGAGCCTGGTTTTTGACTCCAAGTGTTTCACAGTTTTACTGGATTTGAGAGATAGGAGAATATCCTGAGGAATCAGAGCTGTGAGAGATATTTGCCTGTGACTGATAGGATTTAGATGGGAGCAGGAGAGTCACTCTGTCATAAGTACAAGAACCACATGCCCTGAAATCATCTAAGACTCATTTCTTTTGCTCTCATGTTTTAATAATGTTGTAAAAAGTATGAATTTTAATAATTAATAAACAACATGAACTCAACTTGTTTCATAGTCTGGCTTGACATAGACTGATGAAACTGTTGTAGTCCTTTTTTTTCCTTCCCCCTCTGAGGAAATTATAATAATTACTTACAATAAATGTCTTGAGATTTCATTCCAGGATATGCCACAATCCATTTCTCACAAATTAAAGAGATACACACGCAGATGATAATGAAATACGACTGGATGCTGGGAGACAATTTTTTTAAAGCCATTTATTTCATTTTCAGATTTCATTGAGATTTACATGCTTTTTATCTCCTGAAGTGAACTCTCTATCTCTCTTCACAAATCAAATATGTAAAGAATGAGATTTCCTGAAACTTGCCTAAAGTATAATAAAATTGACCAAAAGAAAGCCAAAAACTCACTTTTGCAAAATATGGATAATGTTACAAGGAGAATAACATTCATCCTGGCTCTCCTTATTACAAATGATCCTGAAAGAACTTATTACTCAAGTGAATGACTAGTCTAGTGGGATGTGGTCTTCTAGGCTAAGATGTAAAATATCCAAAGAACATTTATTACTGCTTGACTATACCTGAACCTTTTTCAAAGGATAGGTCTGCAAATCAGAGGTATTGTGTTGGAAAAAATACTTTCCATTATGGAGGATGATATATTAAAAAGATAACTGATTTGGATTACCATTTATATTTTATCTGATCCATTTCATATGCATTGAAAATATATGGGTAGAATCTAGCTATATAAACACCAACAATAGCATTAAACTGAGAATGATATTCATTTGGTTATGCTGTTTTAGTTTTCTCTTAAAATGCTGTTTAATGATGACTCTTTCCAGAAAGCTTTTTGACAGTACTACAAATCTTTTCAGATACAATTCCAAAATAAATAGGCTTAGATTACTATTTATTCACTGTCGGTAGCTCTCAAAGAAAAGAGCAAATCTGCATGATTCACGTCTTTAAAATATTTACCCTAAATGTAGGAGCTATTCCTAACTTAGCTCAATCATTGTTTTCACTTTTCATTTCAGTTTATCCATATATTTATAGACTTCACATTGCATATGTGAAAATATATGTATAAGGTTAGCATTTGATATATTGTGAATGCCAGTGAGGAAGGCATTTATTAAATAAAGTGAAAGTCGCTCAGTTGTGCCCGACTCTTTGTGACCTCATGGACTATCTAGTTCAAGGCCAGATTACTGAAGTGGGCAGCCTTTCCCTTCTCCAGGGAATCCCCCCAAACCAGGGATCAAACCCAGGTCTCCTGCTTTGCAGGTGAATTCTTTACCAGCTGAGTCATAAGGGAAGTCCAAGAATACTGGAGTAGGTAGCCTATCCCTTCTTCAGCAGATCTTCCCGACCCAGAAATCAAACCAGGGTCTCCTGCATTGCAGGAGGATTCTTTACCAACTGAGCTATCAGGGAAGCCATATTAAATATATAAAGATATATTTAAATAAGATATGCCATGTTGCATCTATCCAAGTAATTGTGAAAGTTACAGTTTCACTCAACAAAACATGATTGAAAACATATTAAAAGGGAAATTTTATCTATTTTGTAGGTTATAATTAGCTGTTTGGTTGAGTGCACTTTCATTTAAAAAATATGCATTTATAATACTTTAAAGCCAAAAGATTCAACATCAGTAAACTAAATTAATCCCCTTAATTAAGATATACAAAAACTGAACCCAAGTTTGTCTTACAGTATGTATAGCGTTTTTTTAAAAACTCATTTAAAGAAAAATAGGTTGCTTTGTAATCAGGTTTTTTAGAATAGTTGCATTGACCAAATATATTATTAATTGCAATTTGTTCATCTACATCTTTTCCATTTTTGTTACAGAAAGATAAAACCATGAAACAAATGAAAAAGGATTAGGAGATTAATACAACTTGATTATGTTTTTGAAGTTGCTTTAAAACAAATATTAAAAATCTACAAATATATATGCAGTTATAAAATTATATTTTGAACTAAAAAATCCAGGAAATTTAATCTGAATTTAAATTGCATCCACAAAGTAAATCTTTCCCTACATTTTCTTTTTACATGAATTACCCAAAGTTAATTTTCCTTATGTTTTTCTATTTAAACATAGATTTTAGGTGAACAACTCCTATTTCTTGAAAATATTTTTTATTTTCTTCCCAATTCACTGTAGAGACCAATAACTATTTTTAACCCATAATTCACACAGAAATTTCATAATATTAATCTATATATAACAACTCTGAATGTATAAGAATCTGATGGATGTCCATATAGAGGCTGTGTTTAAGACAGGAAAGACAATTTTGAAAAAAAGACATGTAAATATACAATAAAAGGGTTTTTAAAACAATGAGATATGTTTCTACCTATCAGATTAGCCTTTAAAAAAATAACACCCATTATTTGAAAGGTTCATATGAACTTTCCAAGTAATGTTGGTAGAAAGATCTATATTTTGAGAGACAGAATTAACATAGATGAATTTGTATAATTTATTTTCTCTATACACTTAGCAACTTGTTTGAGTCTCAGTTTTTCAGTCTGTTAAGTTAGTATAATAATATCTACTCAAATGCATGGAGTAAGAAAATCAAGTATGTAATGTTCTCTGCATCATGCCTACATTTCGGACATTACCTAAATTGTTACCATTCTGACTATGGTAGTTTACAATCATGTCTATTTTCTAGAAATGAGTTTGGTAATCTTAATTGCAAGCCTTCAAACTGTTCAGATCTTTAGTCCAATAATTCTATTTGTAGGAATTTATCCTAAAAAAATCAAAATTTCTCTCACTTTCTTTTGTATGCATACTTATACCATCTATTTTATAAAAATATAGTAAACATAAAAAATATCTACCAATAAAATAGTATTACCTATATTGTGGGGGTTTGTTAATACTAAATTATTTATATTGTTAATATATATCTATAGGCTAAAATAACTCAGCAGTGGCCACAGGACTGGAAAAGGTCAGTTTTCATTCCAATCCCAAAGAAAGGCAATGCCAAAGAATGCTCAAACTACCGCACAATTGCACTCATCTCACACGTTAGTAAAGTAATGCTCAAAATTCTCCAAGCCAGGCTTCAGCAATATGTGAACCGTGAACTTCCTGATGTTCAAGCTGGTTTTAGAAAAGGCAGAGGAACCAGAGATCAAATTGCCAACATCTGCTGGATCATGGAAAAAGCAAGAGAGTTCCAGAAAAACATCTATTTCTGCTTTATTGACTATGCTAAAGCCTTTGACTGTGTGGATCACAATAAACTGTGGAGAATTCTGAAAGAGATGGGAATACCAGACAACCTGATCTGCCTCTTGAGAAATTTGTATGCAGGTCAGGAAGCAACAGTTAGAACTGGACATGGAACAACAGACTGGTTCCAAATAGGAAAAGGAGTTCGTCAAGGCTGTATATTGTCACCCTGATTATTTAACTTAATGCAGAGTACATCATGAGAAACGCTGGACTGGAAGAAACACAAGCTGGAATCAAGATTGCCGGGAGAAATATCAACAACCTCAGATATGCAGATGACACCACCCTTATGGCAGAAAGTGAAGAGGAACTCAAAAGCCTCTTGATGAAGGTGAAAGTGGAGAGTCAAAAAGTTGGCTTAAAGCTCAACATTCAGAAAATGAAGATCATGGCATCCGGTCCCACCACTTCATGGGAAATACATGGGGAAACAGTGGAAACAGTGTCCGACTTTATTTTTCTGGGCTCCAAAATCACTACAGATGGTGACTGCAGCCATGAAATTAAAAGACGCTTACTCCTTGGAAGGAAAGTTATGACCAACCTAGATAGCATATTCAAAAGCAGAGACATTACTTTGCCAACAACGGTTCATCTAGTCAAGGCTATGGTTTTTCCTGTGGTCATGTACGGATGTGAGAGTTGGACTGTGAAGAAGGCTGAGCACCAAAGAATGGATGCTTTTGAACTGTGGTGTTGGAGAAGACTCTTGAGAGTCCCTTGGACTGCAAGGAGATCCAACCAGTCCATTCTGTAGGAGATCAGCCCTGGGATTTCTTTGGAAGGAATGATGCTAAAGCTGAAACTCCAGTACTTTGGCCACTTCATGCGAAGAGTTGACTCATTGGAAAAGACTCAGATGCTGGGAGGGACTGGGGGCAGGAGGAGAAGGGACGACAGAGGATGAGATAGCTGGATGACATCACTGACTCAATGGATGGGAGTCTGAGTGAACTCTGGGAGCTGGTGATGGACAGGGAGGCCTGGCGTGCTGCAGTTCATGGGGTCGCAAAGAGTCAGACACGACTGAGTGACTGATCTGATCTGATCTGATCTGAGGCTAAAATATTTTGGTATAAATTTTAGGGAAAAAGTGAAAGAAAGTGAAAGTCACTCAGCCATGTCCAGCTATTTGCAACCCCATGGACTATACCATCAATGGAATTCTCCAGGCCAGAATACTGGAGTGGGTAGCCATTGCCCTCTCCAGGGGATCTTTCCAACACAGGGATCAAGTTGGATGCTAAAGTGGCTCAGTGGTAAACAATCAGCTTGCCAGTGCAGGAGACAAGTGTTCAATCCTGGGTTGGGAAGATCTCCTGGAGTAGGAAATGGCAACCAACTCCAGTATTCTTGCTTGGAAAATTTCATAGACAGAGGAGCCAGGCAGGCTGAAGTTTATGGGGTCACAGAGTCTGACACGACCCTACCTAGACACTGAGCACAAATGGACGCAACCCATAGGAACATGTTGAGTTTGATTCCTGGGCTAGCCATTCTTCTTACAGTACTTTTGAACAAGGAAGTGCCTGAAGAGCTCTTGATCTCATATTTCAGCCTAGAGATTGCAGTTCTGCCTCCCTTACTCTCAAATTTCACATTTGTCAAGAAAATATTTAAATCTCTTTCTGTTCTGGCACAGGCTTCTGAGCTGGGTGTATAGCTCCTTTATTTTTCTTTATCTAAGTATTTTCTCTCTCTTTTACTTTTTAGAAGCATAACCATATTTACATATTCAGAAAAGTATAAATATCCAAAATCTGATTTCAATAAGTGTTGCTAATTTCTAAATTTGCTTCACTACTGATATTTCTTTCTTTGCATTTCAAATAAATTGTAGATACCTTGACACTTCCTTCCTAAATACCTCAAACATGCCTCTTCTGCTTCCCAAATTCCATTTTACCATAATTTCATATCACATCAACAAGATTGAGACAAATTACTTAATGTTACTCAATACTAATCCTATATTTGTGAATATTTTAGATATTCCATAAGTATCTTTTGTAGCTAATCTGTTCATCCCTGGATCAATCAAAGACTATACATTATTGCATTTTGTGGTTTTGGCTCTTAAATTTCTCTTAATCTAGAACAGACTCTACTTTTTTTTTAAACTTTATGACATAGAAAGTCTAACACTGGGAATGATACATGGTCAAATTTATAACTTATAATGTATATCCTTTTCTGAAGGATATTGTATTATGATTTTACATTGAAGCTTCCTTAATTCAGTCAATAATTATATATTAAATGTGCTGTGTGCTTAGTCCTCAGTCATGTGTGACTCTTTGTAACCTCATGGATTGTAGCCCACCAGACTCCTCTGTTCATGGGGATTCTTCAGGCAAGATTACTGGAGTGGTTTGCCATGCCCTCCTCCAGAGGATGTTCCCAACCCAGGGATCGAACCCAGGTCTCCTACATTGCAGGCAGGTTCTTTACCATCTGAGCTACCAGGAAAGTCTATATATTGAATATGTTTTAGTCATTGGGCACATCATGGCTATGGCAGTGAAAATAACAGCAGATCCTTCACTCTTCTTCCTTTAAATATTTTTTTCTCCCTTTTAGAATGCTGCTTACTCACTCAAAATAGCTGTTTAGATGTAGAACTTTTAAGGACTATAAATTTACAAATTATGTTGATTTTTTTCTTCCTTATCCTAAGAAATAGTATGTCAATAAATGCTGGAAAAACATAATAGATATATTTCTAAAATAAACCTGTATCCCAAACACCTCCAGTTCTGTTACCCCAAAATACCTTATGAGTGAGGTTTAGACATCAGAGTCTAAGGCCATCAACCAAGGATGGGTTAAAGCTCATTAGCTATTTAAGGGGCAAAGAGTGGGAATGTTTGTATCTACTTGTCACCTGTAAACAAGGAAGGCATCTACAAGTCTTACTATGTCGTATGAAGAAGGGTGAACCATTTCCTGGAAAACAAAAATGTGGGTGTATTTTTTAGCTTTCATTGTTTTTCAGAAGTTCAGGATTCTGTAAAATTCAACATTGTCAGGGACAGACATGGTGATAAAATAACTTACCTAAGCAAAGGCTGTATTTAGAAGAAGTGATGTCTGTATAAAATTATTCTTTTGCCCTGAAAATATCATACCTTAAAGGGGAAGCAACAGCAAAGTCCAGAAGCTACAGTTCTGCTCAGAAGCTACAGTGTAGATAGAGTATGTAATACCTCAGGGACTAATTTCTTGAACATATTTGAGAACAAATGGAAAAGTCTCCTGAGTAAAACCAAACCAACCATACCCCACCCCAAAGAAGACTCCTCAAACAAAAACAGGCAGGAGACTTGCAAACTTTATGCAGAGCTTCTGGAACAAAAGCCAGTTTTGTTTTGTTTTGTTTTGTTTTGTTTTAATTATTATTACAAATGTGACTTTATTTTGAAAAATAGTTTGGAAAAAGACCTGTGGAATTCTATGACCTATGAAATATCAGTTCAGGTCAGTCGCTTAGTTGTGTCCGACTCTGTGACCCCATGAATCGCAGCACGCCAGGCCTCCCTGTCCATCACCAACTCCTGGAGTTCACTCAGACTCACGTCCATCAAGTCAGTGATGCCATCCAGCCATCTCATCCTCTGTCCTCCCCTTCTCCTCCTGCCCCCAATCCCTCCCAGCATCAGAGTCTTTGCCAATGAGTCAACTCTTTGCATGAGGTGGCCAAAGTACTGGAGTTTCAGCTTTAGCATCATTCCTTCCAAAGAACACCCTAGGTTACAGTTATTTTTACCATTTATAGTTAACAGTTATTATAGTGCCTTTGCTGAAGTAATACATAGAAAAACCCTTTTACCTGAAACACACTGAAATTTTATCAGAGAAAAAGAGACTAAATATTCCATCTGGCATGACTTGAGTATAATGGTAAGCTTGAGATAATACAGTCAATAGATGGTGTGCCATATGTGTGTGCAAAGTCACACAGTTGTGTCTGACTCTTTGCTATCCTATGGACTGTAGCCCGCCAGGCTCCTCTGCATATGGGGTTGTCCAGGAAAGAATAGTGGAGTGGGTTGCCATTCTCTACTACAGGGAATCTTCCCGACCCAGGGATCAAGCAGATTCTTTACAACTGGAGAAGTCATCAATAGAACATAGAATTCTATTAATTTAAAGTAAGATTTTCTATATTACCTGACATTCTTACAATAAACATGTTTTAATCTTGATATTAAGGATCAAAGCCATTATATAAAAAGGAGTATTTGAGATGTCTAAAACAATATATTTTCCTCACTTATTTGAGGAAATGATTAAGGAAAAACAGAGTGTGCACTATTTCTTTTTTTTGGATTAGAACTCAGTAATAGATTATAATCTTCAGGTTCAGTTCGTTCAGTTCAGTTGATCAGTCATGTCCAACTCTTTGCAACCCCATGAATCGCAGCACTTCAGGCCTCCCTGTCCATCACCAACTCCCGGAGTTCACTCAGACTCACAGCCATTGAGTCAGTGATGCCATTCAGCCATCTCATCCTCTGTCGTCCCCTTCTCCTCCTGCCCCCAATCCCTCCCAGCATCAGAGTCTTTTCCAATGAGTCAACTCTTCACATGAGGTGGCCAAAGTACTGGAGTTTCAGCTTTAGCATCATTCCTTCCAAAGAACACCCAGGACTGATCTCCTTTAGAATGCACTGGTGGGACCTCCTTGCAGGCCAAGGGACTCTCAAGAGTTTTCTCCAACACCACAGTTCAAAAGCATCCATTCTTTGGCGCTCAGCTTTCTTCACAGTCCAACTCTCACATCCATACATGACCACTGGAAAAACCATAGCCTTGACTAGACGGACCTTTGTTGGCAAAGTAATGTCTCTGCTTTTCAATATGCTATCTAGGTTGGTCATAACTTTTCTTCCAAGGAGTAAGCGTCTTTCAATTTCATGGCTGAAGACACCATCTGCAGTGATTTTGGAGCCCCCCAAAATAAAGTCTGACACTGTTTCCACTGTTTCCCCATCTATTTCCCATGAAGTGATGGGACCGGATGCCATGATCTTCGTTTTCTGAATGTTGAGCTTTAAGCCAACTTTTTCACTCTCCTCTTCACTTTCATCAAGAGGCTTTTGAGTTCCTCTTCACTTTCTGCCATAAGGGTGGTGTCATCTGCGTATCTGAGGTTATTGATATTTCTCCCAGCAATCTTGATTCCAGCTTGTCCTTCTTCCAGCCCGGCATTTCTCATGATGTACTCTGCATATAAGTTAAATAAGCAGGGTAACAATATACAGCCTTGACATACTCCTTTTCCTATTTGGAACCAGTCTGTTGTTCCATGTCCAGTTTTAACTGTTGCTTCCTGACCTGCATACAGGTTTCTCAAGAGGCAGGTCAGGTGGTCTGGTATTCCCATCTCTTTTAGAATTTTCCACAGTTTATTGTGATCCACACAGTCAAAGGCTTTAGCATAGTCAATAAAGCAGAAATAGATGTTTTTCTGAAACTCTCTTGCTTTTTCCATGATCCAGCAGATGTTGGCAATTTGATCTCTGGTTCCTCTGCCTTTTCTAAAACCAACTTGAACATCTGGACGTTCACAGTTCACATATTGCTGAAGCCTAGCTTGGAGAATTTTGAGAATTACTGGTGTGTGAGATGAGTGCAATTGTGGGGTAGTTAGAGCATTCTTTGGCATTGCCTTTCTTTGGGATTGGAATGAGAACTGACCTTTTCTAGTCTGTGGCCACTGCTGAGTTTTCCAAATTTGCTGACATACTGAGTGCAGCAGTTTCACAGCATCACCTTTCAGGATTTGAAATAGCTCAGTCGGTGTTGCATCACCTCCATTAGCTTTGTTGGTAGTGATTCTTTCTAAGGCCCACTTGACTTCACATTCCAGGATGTCTGGCTCTAGGTGAGTGATCATACCATCGTGATTATCTTGGTCGTGAAGATCTTTTTTGTACAGTTCTTCTGTGTATTCTTGCCACCTCTTCTTAATATCTTCTGCTTCTGTTAGGTCCATACCATTTCTGTCCTTTATCGAGCCCATCTTTTCATGAAATGTTCCCTTGGTATCTCTAATTTTCTTGAAGAAATCACTAGTCTTTCCCATTCTGTTGTTTTCCTCTATTTCTTTACATTGATCGCTGTGGAAGGCTTTCTTATCTCTTCTTGCTATTCTTTGGAACTCTGCATTCAGATGCTTATATCTTTCCTTTTCTCCTTTGCTTTTTGTTTCTCTTCTTTTCACAACTAATCTTCAGGTTAGTGCTAGGGATTTGTTGCCGTTAAGGAAAAATGAGAAAATTAAGTTTCTGAATAAATTAGTGAAAGTGAAAGTGTTAGTCTCCCAATCGAGTCCAATTCTTTGCAACTCCAAGCACTGTAGCATGCCAGGCTCCTCTGTCCATGGAATATTCCAGGCAAGAATACTGGAGTGGATTGCCATTCCTTTCTCCAGGGGATCTTTCTGACCCAGGGAGTGAACCCAGGTCTGCTGCATTGCAGGCAGTTTCTTTATTTTCTGAGTCCTGAGGGAGCCCCTCTGAGTAAATGAGGAGTAATCAAGAACTAGTAAGATAAAATTTATTTAAAGTCCCATCTATAACCAGAGTCCCTTTTAGAATTTCCACAGAAGTTCAAAACCGCCTACTTCCGTAATTAAATCTACTTTTCATTCAGCATGTACAATCAACATTAATTTTAAAATACTCAATCAAATATTACTCTTGAGTTTTTGTGTAATTTCTATTATTTCATTTATTGTAAATGAATTTATATAATGTACATTTAATACTGAAAATAAAATAATGACTTTTCTGAAGTAATTTCTATCATCTTTATTACAAATGCAGAGTTTTCAGCTGAAATTATGGAGTAAATTAAATTGTTCTGCAAAGGTTTGGGTCCAAAAATACAATTTTACCATTCTCTTCTGGAAAAAATGTGGATTCAGATTTCTGACTAATGAACTTATAAATGTTCCCATAAATTTAATCAAATGAAAATGGTTGCTAACAACCCAAATGGTTCCTAATACCATTTGTATGACATTTATATTTGTATGAAAATGGTATTTTCTCCCTATGTTTACTACAAAGTATTTCTCAGACTCACTACTACAGACAGAGTTCTGTGGACATATATATATATATATATTTTTTTTTTTAGGTTCCACAAGTTCTCTATTAGAATTTTTATCTTGATTTTATGTTTTCATTTCATTTAAATTTTATATTATTTTATTTAATTTTTATTTAATTATAACCTTATATAAGCATATTCTGTATCATTTATATAACCAAGTACAGGTCAGTTATTTCATGTCATGATTGCCTTTTGAGTTTATGATTTCATTGGCTCCAAGTAGTACTTTAATGATAACAAGTTAACTAACAAAATGAAATAGAAAAATCACTTATACTATATGTCACATGTGAAGTCTGAATTATATCCACAAAACACTATAGAAATAAAGGTTTTGTAGCACCTTACTGTGAGAAAAAAGAGAAAATGAATCATTGCATGACTCAGGGTTGACTTGGCTTTTGAAACTAAAGAGAAATTTTTACCATAGAAATCATAACATATTCAAACTGATGTTGGAAATTTACTGTTAGCAATGCAGCATGATTCATGACTTTAAATTTATGTAGTTAACATGAGTTTGAGCAAACTCTGGAAGATAGTGAAGGATAGGCAAGCCTGGTGTGCTGCAGTCCATGGTGTAGCAAAGAGTTGGACATGACTTAGCAACTGAACAACAATGACTTTAAGTTTATAGGTTTTATATTTATGCTTATATTTAATTTGAAAATTCTCTTTTGTTTTATAGTTAAAATTTCCAAGAAAAATATGGAGTTTATACCAAGATTTATGTTTTCAAGTTCTTAATACCATAAAGTAATTTAAGTTGATACACACAACACTGAGAATATTTTAATGTAAAAAGGGACCTGTATGTTGTTCAAGTTAGAGAAACTGTTCATTGAATCATGTATCATCTTTCATATTTGCAGAATAAAAGAGGAAAAGAGAAAATTCACTAAATTAGAAAAATTCTTTTTAAGTATATGTTTGAAATTAGTTGTTCACACTATATTCTTCACATAGCATATCTTTATAAGCTATTGTTAGCCCAACATTTGCCACTCAGGGTATTTATTGTAACTTGCCAGAAAAACAAAAACAAAACCACATACACTCATATATACATTAAGGAAAGAAAAGAAAAATGTTCATTTTTAGCCAAACATGTTCGTGCTCAAAAAAGGTAAGTAATAAGCTGTCAAACAGGAATTATGTATCACTCCTGGAAAAATATTTTAATGAAGACATGGCCAAAGAAAAATAAGTTTACAAGTATTTTAATTTGTTGCCATGACAACAAGGTACACTGTTTCACTTTCCTCCTTGTTAGTCTTTTAATATGTGATCTTTATTCAGCATGCAATGATTATTGAAACAAATGTTTTGCCCCATATTGGAGGTACAAAATGGAACAAATCATGGCTTATCCTTTTGGATTTTGCAGTTTGGGTGGTGAGGAGAATCTTACAATAAGCATTAGAACTTGAATGGATTATTTACAATGTTCTGATGGTTGGTTAAATGTTAAATTTCTGTTCATTATTTTCAGTCAACTTTGTGGTATTTCAGAAAGATATACATATAAAGATATCTTCTCTTGACTATACCATATTCATTTTAAGATGTAGTCAAGAGAAAAAAATACCACTAAACAATAAGCAACCAGGCTTTCTGAACTGAGGATCAACCATATATCTCTTTAAGATCAAAGATGTTTGACCAAAAATGATGCCTCTGAGACTATAACAAAAAATAGATGATAAACTGTAAGTTCCCAACCACCCTTATTCTCCCTGGCTCTAGGCAAAAGGTGGGGGGTGGGGGGGGTAGGGGGGTGGTGGGGGGAGCTGTAAAGGAAAATGTATTGTCTTCAATGACTCCTATGTGCTCCCATCTAATTTTTGATAATAAACTGCCATGTACAGGATTCCCAAACCCCGCAGCCTCCTTTTCTCCTGGTAAACTTCCTTGTTTTAAAAGAGTATCTTATTTGAGCTTATTCTTCTAGAGCAGAAGCTAGTTCCCTGAAATACTATTTTTACAGTCAAAGCTACTTGAACTTTCTCCTGTTTCTACAATTGCCTAGATACCTGATTGAAAGCCATCTTACTTAGGAAATTATTCTATGTGATTTTCCTTCCTGAGGTATAAATGGTCAGTCCATCTTACATGTTGGAATTTTAGGTTGGGCATTGAGTGGATAATACTCCCAAATAAGTTATCACCCTTGTATAACCTCATTATAAGGATTGTCTTCTATGTTTTACTACACCTTTTTTTTTTTTTTTTTTGCCAAGAATATACAATGTAATGAAATGTTTGTAGGCCTAACATCTTGTTACTAACATTAGTCCTCAACAGAATTTCAAATCGAATGTATTGTGATATATTTATAACTATGCTTCACTCTTTAATTGCTCTAGTTAGAATCTCAAATTTTAAGTGCAGTTTACTGCATCTTTATTCTTTTATTCAGTAATTTAAAAAATAATAACTCTTTCCTGCTTTACCTTAGTTTAGGGTGGCTGTTTCCCCTTCATTTGACTTCTTTTAATTTACATCTATATAGTTAGTACATGTTTATAAACTGAAATTTATTGAATAAGGAGTATAAGATTAAATAAATGCAATAGCAAAACATTTTCTTCAATATTTCAGATAAATTTTGCTTCATTAAAATTCATTATTTTGTTCAATTGTGCATCCTAAAAATTGTAATATATAAAAGATTATTACTATGCTAAGTGAAATTCCTTTTTATCTTCTGAGTTTAGAGTTTCAGAACAGGAGAAAAACATATAATTTTCAAAGTTATTTACCAAATTGACAGAATGTGTTATTCAAACAATAAAAATACCAATTTATATGTCTTCCTATAAATGTAAGAGCTACTTTGAACTACAATCGCTCTGTGAAAGTATATACACGAATAAAATATGTAAGTGATGTAAAAAGCCACCTTTCATGTTGCCTAGTTCCCAAATAGGTCTAAACATCAATAGAAATAAAAAAAGAACACTATTGAAAATGTTGAGGCTATAATGTCAATTTTTTTGGTAAAGTATTAATTCTAAGTCTAAAGAATCAGATTACCATGTTGACTAAAATGAACAAGATTAGGAATTCAAGGTATTTTCCTCATAATATATTGAGCTATTATCAGTTTAAAGTTTCCAAGTTACATGGCAAGCCCTAGAAACTTCACAGATGTAAATTACAGAAGTTATCCTTCACGTTCACTTATACCTCAGACCTCTTTCCAGGTAGCGTTATACAGTGAACAATACTTAAATGTGCAGACAAATGTAAAATAACAGCCCCCATTTACTGAGCACCCACCGTGCGCTTGACAATGTGTTAAAGATAAATCATATAGTATTTCTTCCACTGTCACAAGCAACCCATATAAATTCTGTCAGCCCCATTGAAATTTCTTTTATTGCTTATAAGCACGTTAAGCTTAAATGATGCTAAAGTGGTAAAGGTCGCACAATTAGGGGCTGACAGGGATTCAAACCCAGGCTTGGAAACCCTAATCTTTCCACCATTGGAAATTCCTTACAAAACAAACAAAAACCAAAAACAATTGGGCCATCGGTGCCTACCTTTCAATGGTCATAGGCTTTTGATCTGGTTTCACGCACTTTATATTCGCCATTTTCAAACTGGAAATAATATTTTTTTGACTCACAAGATTAATGTGGATATACTTCCAAAAAGACTTTCATGTGCTTTAATTCTTCAAAAGCATTTTGAGTTCATTATTTATAATTTGTGTTGAAATTAAGCCTGTATATTAGCAGTTTTCAAAATTTAGTCTGAAGCATCTTAAAAGACCTAAAAAGGGTTTAAAAGGCCTTCCTTTTTTGCAAATTTGTGCTGTGCTCGGTTGTGTCCAACTCTGTGACTCTATGGACTGTAGCCCACTAGGCTCCTCTGCTCCATAGAATTTTTCAGGCAAGAATACTGGAGTGGGTTACCATTTCCTCCTCTAGGGTATCATCCTGACCCCAGGATCAAACCCAGGTCTCCTGTGGCTCCTGCATTACAAAGGATTCTTTAACCCTGAGCCATTGGGGAAACCCTTTTTGGATCTTCATATACTTCAAACAAAATAACATATCCCAAGAGACTGAATACAGAAGCAGTGGAAAATGCAACTGTCTTCTATTAAGCCCAATATTAAAGAGATTCACCAATATGTGAAACAATACAATTCTTCTCACTAAACTTAATTTTTCTTTGGAGAGTATCTTCATCGAAAGATGCTATTTTGTTTATATTCATATGCATTATTATTTTTAACTTGTTAGTAAATATTTTCAATTCTCAGTTTTAATTTCTAACATGACTATATCAATAAATATAACCCACAATATGAAAAGTCTTTGAGGTCTTCAATAAAGTTAAGAGAGTATAAGTTTCTGAGAAAGAAGTTTGAAGTTTGACACTTCTTAATTTTTCAAATTATTTACTATTCATATAACTACTAAATATTTAAGGTATAAACATCTTGAAAATGAAAATAATGCTGTTTCTTCTATCTTTAATTGTATATAATGTTATAATTTGCACATCATTGGCACTTAAAATTATTTGTAGATTTTTGATTGTTAGAGGATGGTTAATTTATCTTTATCATTATACAGATAGTTAAACCCAGAGCAGAAATTAAAACCCAAATTTCCAGTGTTATTAGCAGTCACAGTGAGAAAATCAATCTGTCTTCAAAACTGAAGGATTTCATAGTTTAGCATTAGAAAATTATTTCTCCTTGTTAGAATATGCCAACTTCCTTCTCGTTAGTGTCCCAGTTTTTCTTTTTTCTTTTTTTTTTTTTTGCAGTCTAAGACCAGAACATAAAATTATGTTACCCTAAACAAGAAAAAGTTATGACCAACCTAGAAGGAATATTGAAAAGCAGAGACATTACTTTGCCAACAAAGGTCCATCTAGTCAAGGCTATGGTTTTTCCAGTGGTTATATATTCATGTGAGAGTTGGACTGTGAAGAAAGCTGAGCGCCGAAGAATGGATGCTTTTGAACTGTGGTGTTGGAGAAGACTCTTCAGAGTCCCTTGGACTGCAAGAAGATCCAACCAGTCCATTCTAAAGGAGATCAGCCCTGGGATTTCTTTGGAAGGAATGATGCTAAAGCTGAAACTCCAGTACTTTGGCCACCTCATGTGAAGAGTTGACTCATTGGAAAAGACTCTGATGTTGGGAGGGATTGGGGGCAGGAGGAGAAGGGGACAACAGAGGATGACATGGCTGGATGGCATCATTGACTTGATGGACGTGAGTCTGAGTGAACTCCGGGAGTTGGTGATGGACAGGGAGGCCTGGGGTGCTGCGATTCATGGGGTTGCAAAGAGTCGACACGAATGAGCGATGAACTGAACTGAACTGAAACAAGAGCAATTTTCTTCATTTTGAAGTTGAAATTTGTTTTCCTAACTTGAGATTTTAAATATGCACACTTAGGAGTCTACAAAAAAAAAAAAAAAAATATAAATATATATATATATACATACACACACACAAAAATGAACAAATGAACTCACTTACAAAACAGAAAGAGACTCACGGACTTAGAGAACAAACTTATGGTTTCCAGGGGAAGGATTGGGGGAAAAGGATAGTTAGGGAGTTTGGATCAACATGCACACATTGCTATTCTCAAAATGAATAACCAACAAGGACCTACTGTTTAGGACATAGAACTCTGCTCAATATTATGTGCAGCCTGAATGGGAGGGGAGTTTGGGGGAAATGAATACATGTATATGTATGGCTAAGTCCCTTTGCTGTCACCTGAAGCTATCACACTGTTAATTGGCTATACTCCAATACAAATACACAGTTACAAAAAAAAAACCCTATAACAGTCATGGTCCTTACATCAAAATTTCCCTGGTGGCTCATACAGTAAAATGTCTGTCTACAATGTGGGAGACTTGGGTTCGAGCCCTGGCTTGGGAACATTCCCTGGAGAAGGAAATGGCAATCTACTCCAGTACTATTGCCTGGAAAATCCCATGGACAGAGGTGCCTGGTAGGCTACAGTCTATGGGGCTGCAAAGAGTCAGACACGCCTGAGCGACTTCACTTTCACTTTACATCAAAAAATAAATAAATATACACACTTAAGTATGAGTGGAAAGAAACCAATTAAGTGTGTTGTATATATAAAGGTAAATCAAATAAAATTTAATCGTAGGAAATATATTTAGGCTTTTCAACGACTAGAAAGCCAACTTTGTCTTTCTCTTAGGGTACTGGATTCCTGCCTTTCTCTGTGTGTCTGGATTTCTATCTCATTTCTGCATGGGGCTCCCCAATATCAGCATGTGGCAAATCAGAGCATCCCCCAGATGGCACTGGGGGACAGGGACACGTAGTGAAAGTCGCTCGATCATGTCCAACTCTTTGCGACTCTATGAACTATACAGTCCATGGAATTCTCCAGGCCAGAATACTGGAGTGGGTAGCCTTTCCCTTCTCCAGGGGTTTTCCCAACACAGAGATCAAACCCAGGTCTCCCGCATTGCAGGCAGATTCTTTACCAGCTGAGCCATCAGGGAACGAGGGACACATATGATATATACAAGCTTTCCAGGGAAATCATGCATCTCTAGGGGACTCACCATTGCTTTACCTCCATTCCAGACTCCCTGGAGAATCCAATTGTCTTACCCACTCTTAATACTATTGTCTGAGTTTGTGGTGGTAGAATATTTGGGTTGGGAATGGGGATATTGTTTCACAGGGAATGTAAGGTTAACTTTGTGTCCTTTATGAAGGAAAGGAAAGGGGCTAATATATGGGAAAGGTCCCTAGCTTTAGGACTCCAAATAATTAAATCCTTCAAAAGATGTTAGATCTTTAGATAAAGTGATGGCAAAATCCCTCCTGATTTATTAAAAATCCATTTTGAAATTATATAAACTTTTGCTTCAATGGTTTTAATATTAGTTGTCATGAGTGTTCTGAGAATTTTGATCAAAAGTAAAAATGTTATTAGAGTTGCAATAGCAAGTCATATATAATGCCTAAATGGCAGTTTTAGTTGGTTGCCCTCAAAAATAACATTGCTATTTCACATGGATAAGTTTATTTGTTTCAGAATGAGATAAATAGGCCTAGGTTTGCAGCATTTTAAAATATAACTGCATACTTACTTACTGAAACTTTTCAAGATATATTTTCTTATGGATTTAAAATGCTCTATTTAAAATGCAAAACATATTAAAATGCTGATTTTTATATAATGTATAATGTGGCAAAATCATGTAATTTTAAAGTAAGCTCTTAGTACCATTATAATATGCTTTAATAGAAAAGATATTATCCAGAAAATATAGGGACTTGCAGTCAGCCCTTGGTCAACAACAAAGCCTGATTTTTTTCCCATAAGTCTCATGTCCTGAAGTTACATAATAAACAACTAAAAAGGAATTTAGAGGAAGATTCCAAAACAAATGATTCTAGTGGTACAGATCGTCACTTCAGTCTTCCCCTAGAGTTCCTAATTCTGCATGCGTGCTAAATTGCTTCAGTCGTGTCCGACTCTTTGCGACACCATGGACTGTAGTCCGTCAAACTACTCTGTCCATGGGATTCTCCAGGCAAGAATACTGGAGTAGGTTGCGGTTTCCTCCTCTAGGGGCTCTTCCAGAGACCAAACCCATATCTCTTGCCTCTCCTGCATTGGCAGGCAGCTTCTTCACTGCTTCCCTAGTGGCTGAGACTGTAAAGAATTCACCTGCAATGCAGGAGACCTGGGTTCCATCCCCAGATCAGGAAGATCCTCTGGAGGAGGGCATGGCAACCCACTCCAGTATTCTTGCCCAGAGGTTGTACTTAGCACTGGGTTAGATAATTCTAAGGAATTTAAACATTTGAGTTATTTTTTAACAATTCAAATTGCATTACCTAAAACAGTTTTAGTGTTTGTGAAATTAGGAAAAATATACATTTTCAAAATCAATTACTAAATAGCAGAAGAAAGAAAACTATGTATAAGGGAGACTGAGAATCAAGCTGGAATAGGAAAGGGAAGGAGGTTAGCGGGTGGTGCGGATTAAACTTTACTTGGATGAAGAGAGGGTAGGAAAGATTTTTTTCCAAGTATGTGATGTTTGATCTAAGATCTGAAAATATGATCAGTTTAACTTACCAAAGTAGGATGAGCAAGGTGAAGATTGCTTCGTAAAACCACTTACACTGATCTGGAATGAATAGAAGACTTTTCTCTCAATTTATTTGAAATTTTCATGCATGGTCCTGGGTTCCCTGTATTTTCTAATTTTGGATATCAATTCTTATATAAATTAAAATGAAGCTTCACCTCTGTAAAAAAAAAAAAAAGACCTAAAAATTATAATGACTGAAATAAGTGAAATCTATTTCTGTCTAATACAGCCATCCTGCTGGTGAAGGCTATTAGGTAGCTTTGCTTCACAGTTTTAACCATCATGTAGAGTGAGAGTCTAGTGTTTGTAGATAAGAGTTTTTAATATCACTGGGCTTTTAAGTTCAAGAGCACTACTTCATTTGGTGACCAATTGGATGCAAATTGTCACCCAAGGGAGCAACCCGAGGGCCCCTAACCCACTCCTAAAACTGTCTCTATGGAACCGGTACACCTGACTTAGGCAAGGAAGTATCTGCTCTCATCTCTAATAAAAAACTACCCTTAGCAAGCTTTCAGAAAACAGAAATTTTATCTTCTAGCTACATTCATGTGCAGGAACAAGCAAGCTTACCCACAAGAAACCAGTATAAACTAACCCAGCTGTCAATTTTATAAATGTCTTTTGGAGCATGTATTATGAGGTGGATAAACCTAGAGCCTGTTATACAGAATGAAGTAAGTCAGAAAGAGAAAAACAAATTTCATCCATTAACACATATTTATCAGTTCAATTCAGTTCAGTTGCTCAGTCCTGTCCGACTCTTTGCGACCCCGTGAATGGCAGCACGCCAGACCTCCCTGTCCATCACCAACTCCCGGAGTTCACTCAGACTCACGTCCATCGAGTCAGTGATGCCATCCAGCCATCTCATCCTCTGTCGTCCCCTTCTCCTCCTGGCCCCAATCCCTCCCAGCATCAGAGTCTTTTCCAATGAGTCAACTCTTCACATGAGGTGGCCAAAGTATTGGAGTTTCAGCTTTAGCATCATTCCTTCCAAAGAAATCCCAGGGCTGATCTCCTTCAGAATGGACTGGTTGGATCTCCTTGCAGTCCAAGGGACTCTGAAGAGACTTCTCCAACACCACAGTTCAAAAGCATCAATTCTTTGGCCCTCAGCTTTCTTCACAGTCCAACTCTCACATCCATACATGACCACTGGAAAAACCATAGCCTTGACTAGACGGACCTTTGTTGGCAAAGTAATGTCTCTGCTTTTCAATATGCTATCTAGGTTGGTCATAACTTTCCTTCCAAGGAGTAAGAGTCTTTCAATTTCATGGCTGAAGACACCATCTGCAGTGATTTTGGAGCCCACAAAAATAAAGTCTGACACTGTTTCCACTGTTTCCCCATCTATTTCCCATGAAGTGATGGGACCAGATGCCATGATCTTCGTTTTCTGAATGTTGAGCTTTAAGCCAACTTTTTCACTCTCCACTTTCACCTTCATCAAGAGGTTTTTGAGTTCCTCTTCACTTTCTGCCATAAGGGTGGTGTCATCTGCATATCTGAGGTTATTGATATTTCTCCCGGCAATCTTGATTCCAGCCTGTGCTTCTTTCAGCCCAGCATTTCTCACGATGTACTCTGCATATAAGTTAAATAAGCAGGGTGACAATATACAGCCTTGACATACTGCTTTTCTTATTTGGAACCAGTCTGTGTTCCATGTACAGTTCTAACTGTTGCTTCCTGACCTGCATACAGGTTTCTCAAGAGGCAGGTCAGGTGGTCTGGTATACCCATCTCTTTCAGAATTTTCCACAGTTTATTGTGATCCACACAGTCAAAGGCTTTGGCATAGTCAATAAAGCAGCAATAGATGTATTTCTGGAACTCTCTTGCTTTTTCCATGATCCAGCAGATTTTGGCCATTTGATCTCTGTTTCCTCTGCCTTTTTAAAAACCAGCTTGAACATCTGGAAGTTCACAGTTCGCGTATTGCTGAAGCCTGGCTTGGAGAATTTTGAGCATTACTTTACTAGTGGGTGAGATGAGTGCAATTGTGTGGTAGTTTGAGCATTGTTTGGCATTGCCTTTCTTTGGGATTAGAATGAATACTGCCCTTTTCCAGTCCTGTGGCCACTGCTGAGTTTTCCAAATTTGCTGGCATATTGAGTGCAGCACTTTCACAGCATCATCTTTCAAGATTTGAAATAGCTCAACTGGAATTCCATCACCTCCACTAGCTTTGTTTGTAGTGATGCTTTCTAAGGCCCACTTGACTTCATATTCCAGGATATCTGGCTCTAGGTGAGTGATCACACCATCGTGATTATCTGGGTTTTGAAGATCTTTTTTTGTACACATATGTATAGAATCTAGAAAAATGATACTCATAAACCTAGTTGCAGGGCAGGAGACATAGACATAGAGAACAGACCGGACATAGTGGGGAAAGGAGATGGTGAGATGAATTGAGAGAGTGGCATTGACATATGTATATACTGCAATGTGTAAAATAAGTAGCCAGTGGGAAGCTGCTATATGGGCCCAGGGAAATCAATCTGGTCATCTGTGACAATCTAGAGGGGTGCAGGGTAGGGGGAGGTTCAGGAGGGAGGGGACATATGTGTACTTGTGGCTGATTCACCATGTTGCATGGCAGAAGTCAACACAATATTGGAAAGTAATCATCCTTCAATTAAAAAAACATACATGCCACACACACATAAGACTTATGTTGCTAGGTCTTAGAATACATATACACTTAACTTCCATAGATGATATTTTTTTTCAAAGTGTCATATATTTTATCATGATTTCAGTTTATATTTTCATACCCCTAAGTATTCACTTTTTCTTATATTTATTAAGATTTTGGGTACCAGTATTATGAATGTGTATTCAGCCATCTTGGCTCAATTTCTATAACTTTTCTATTTCTCATTGTGTTATAGGAGTTCTTTATATTTCCATGATTGGAACCCTTTGGCAAATATGTGGAATGCAATCTTTCTTCTGTTTATTTAGGTTTTCTTTAATATCTCTAAATGTTTTTTATAATTTTCCATATAGAGGTCTTTCACATATAGTGCTATATTTTAATAGCTATTTATTTTATTAAACAATCTATTTGAAAATGTCCTTTTAAAGTCTTCTATATATTGAATTTTTAATAAACACCCAATTAAGTTTTAAGAAGGAAAATGATGTAATTCAGATTTTGCTTTTTTTTTAGGAAAACCATGGCAACATTGTAAAGGACAGGTGGACAGTAATGGAGGAGAATCAAGTAGAAGGCCTTTACAACAACCTAAGGGGCGTGTAGTCTGGGCTCAACATAGGGAGATGGGGATGAATATGTGATGCATATGAAAGAAATATGAGATTGTGTGTATATAAATTGGCATTATTTGGTTGTAAAGAGTGATTGGGTAGGATGAAAGGAGGAAAGTCATTTGTTTAGCAAAAAAAAAAAAAAATCTTACCTTTTTTTGGAAGAATGGGATGAAATGTTAGATTGAGTAGGACTCAAGGAAGTACAGGAATTCAAATGTTCCAGTAGCCTCTCTTCACATTCTTTTCTTACATGCTCACTAGATAGTAGATTAAAAACAATATTAAAAAAAATAAAAGTGCACTTTGTGCCCCATTTCCATCCTTCATGATAAGTACTAGGCTTCCCCAATGGCTCAGTGGTAAAGAATCTGTCTGCAATTCAGGAGACACAGGAGATGCAAATTCGATCCCATGGCCAGGAAGATCCCTGGAGGAAGAAATGGCCACCCACTCCAGTTATTTTTGCCTGGAGAATTCCATGGACAGAGGAGCCTGGCGGGCTACAGCCCATGCGATCGCAGAGAGTTGGACACGAGTGAACAACTGAGCATGCACATACCGTTGCTACACAAGAAGTAAAAGCACTCAGTGAAGGTTTCAGTGATAAAATAGGAGCTGAAGAATTTGTGGCATCTTTTGTTAAAGAAGGCATTCAGGAAAGTTGACGTCATATCTGAACAGCTCTGGAGGTTCTAGATGACACCCTTGTTGTAAGAGCTTCTCTGGAGTTTAGATTCTTACCAAGAGACCTGGCACAGGGAGATCCCAGGCAAAGTGACAGATGATGCCTTGCTCTCCAAAATGGGCATTAGCTTCTACAACTGGGTTGGAAGTGAGTTAGGAAAGGGCTTTACCATGAAGGACTTTCAAGGAAGAGGAGAAATCAACCAGCAGTGCTTAATGACACCTGTGCTGGTGGGCCAGCCAGATACTGAAAAGAGTCCTGAAGTTAAATCATTTGCACTGGTAATTATCCTTTCTTCTACTATGTAATTTTTTTTCCCTAAACTAGATTTCTGTTTTAATCCCTTCTTTTTCCAGGCTAATGTATTTCAGTCAACCAAGGATTTCTTTGTTTTATTTCTCAGTGTGGCTGTTATGTTCAAGGAACTTACATGGTTCCAAAGGCTTGGGGATAAGGGATCAGGTGAAATGGCACAGCCCATTGTCACCTACAGTACAAGAATTGCTTTTACATCAGCCTTGATCTCTGGACACTGATAGTTTGGCTTTTGAAACTTTAAAGGCAAAGTCTTATAGATACATTTAATATCTCCCTGTCATCTCCAGGCCTGAGACTGAAAGAAATCATTTCACATTTCAAAAGCACTATTCTCTGATGTGTGTTTTAACAACTAGTGAGAGCAAGTAATCATCCCTCACTGCACTGATTTTTCAAAATAATTTTGACTATTTCCACCTGCTTTTTCCAGTTGATCTTTAGAATAATATTATAAAAGTCCATTGTGACTGTTCTCTTAGCTGGGTCTTGTGAGCTATAAGGAATGTTTTTTTTTTTTTTTTTTTTTTCCTAAGCCACACAATAAGATGATGTAAATTTGGCTAGAGGAGACTTTTAGGGTACAGCAAAATGTTTTGCAAATTTTTGCCATTTCTTACTCTTATTAGATTTGGAGAAGTTTCTGGCTTTTCCCAAACTGCAGAGTTGGGCTGACTTTCTGTGTGTGCTGGAGAGTTATCTGTAAAGGCTTGTTTTCATTGACCAGGGAAGTGAGTATGAGGAGCTGATGGGTGAGGGGGTGCCCATGACCAGAAGGGGGAGGTTTGCAGCAACCTGTCTTGAGCTGAGCCTGGGCTGATTACAGGATAGAGTTCAATCAACGGTTAGTACGATCCACGACCTTTGATGAAGTATGAATTCTGACTGTGCTCCCAGTCTCTTCCAATCCTTCAGCCATGTTCATCCCATTATTATTTTGTGTTGTCCTCATGGGCAGTGCCCACCACAGCTAAAGTAGTCGGATATTTCCTCTGCTCTCACTTTCCTCCACAGGAGGAAAGGTGGCCTGAGTAGGTCTTTTTAAGCATGGAGGTCTTCTGCCATGTGGAAGTGTGAAATAGTAAAGTGAAATCTGACTCAGATTTGATGCTTCAGTGGTGTGCTCCATCTTCTTCACTGGACTCCCTGATTCCCACAAAGGTATTCTTGTTCATGGATGACTGACAAAATCAATGTTCTATGTGTGTGGGAGGGAAGAGATGATGGTAGCAAACTATTCTTCCATCCTGCTGATATCTGGCCATGAATCTATTTTTGATTTGAAATTTCTCAACTGCACATAAAATTATTAATAGTTCAAATTAGAATTTGACATTCACAATTGTTCTTTTAGTATGGATTTTAATATTTATCATCCCAAATATTCTGTCCAGTGTATTTTTTCCTCCATTTTGTATCTTAGGGAAGGTGTCATCTGAACACAGCTACCAACTAAATCTACTTGAGTCAGTCTAGACTCTTTCTCTTGCTTTCATAGTTCATGCCAATTTTCTCTCCTACACAGTTCCGAAGTTCAGTCTCTCTTTTTCTATCCTGCACTTCTTGTCTGATATAGCTTTTCATGTCTTTCCCAGGCTGCAGATTCAACACTCTGATTCTTTCTCTTTCCTCAAGTCTCCACGACATCAAACTTTTGTGATTGACTGTGTCCAGGCTGTTTCAATTGAACATACTGCTTAATCACTAAGACATACTTTTTAAAACCTATTGAGAACACTGTATTCCTCCTTTCACCATGTTTCATGAAGTGATTACAGGTATGCTTAGATGATTGTGTCCTCCCCTCTCAGGGTCACAGCAAGGGGACAGTGACTCCTGCAGAGCCCCAAGCCAGGAGCAGCTGACTGCTTACCTTAGTTCATCCTACAAGCATGCTCTTTTTCTATAGATCACCGAGTGCATCAATGTGGAGATCACTAAGCCAGAAAACTGAAAGTCCCTTCAATGACATACAGGATCTTCCACGCACAGCTGCACTATATTAGCTCTTGTACAAATTTTAAAAAAGCATATCACAATAGATGATTTTAAAAATTACCGCACACAGCCAGTAGTCCGACCTGATAGTACCTTTCCTGTGCTGTACTTAGTCACTCAGTCATGTCTGACTCTTTGAGAGTCCATGGACTGTAGCCAGCCAGGGTCCTCTGGCCATGGAATTCTCCAGGCAAGAATACTGGAGTGGGTGGTCATGCCCTCCTCCAGGGGATCTTCCTGATCTAGGGATAGAACCCAGGTGTCCAACAGTGCAGATGGATTTTTTACCATCTGAGTCACCTGGGAAGACTAAGAATACTGGAGTGGGTAGCCTGTCCCTTCTTTGTGCTTTAAAAAAATCATTCCTTTGAGGCAGATGCAACCATGAGTCAGATTGCAGGAAATGGGCCAGTTTCACAAACTAAATAACCAAGACTTCTTTTTTGAGATATTTATCATGTTGATTCACAAACGATGCCTTTACATTTCATGTCATTACCAATTTGGAAAATCCTCCCTACTCTCTTTTCTTTAATACTGTTTGCTTACCCATATGCTTTCAACTAAAGTGTTGCCTTGAACCTGTATCTTTGCTTCCATCGAATTTATTGTGTAGCCCTATCTTAGCCATTATTGAACCGTTTTCTGTATGTAGTGTTTGCCCTCTCCAGTGGACCAAAACTCTCTAAAGTTTGGTTACTTCTCAGCCCAGAAATTGACTCCAAGGTTTTTGCCAAGCAAAAATAGATAAACTCAAAGACTTGCATGCAATGTTCTCAATTTTCTCTTTTTATTTTTCTTTAATGGGGTATAGTTGATGTACAATGTCATACAGATTTCAGGTGTACAACTTAGTGATTCACAATTTTTAAATGTTATACTCTATTTATAGAATATTGGGTATATTTCCTGTGCTGTACAATATATCCTTTTAGCTTATTTACTTTATACATAGCAAATTATACCTCTTAATCCCTACTCCTATCTTGCTATTTTTCCCTTCCCTCTCTCCTAATTTGTTCTCTATATCAGTGATTCTATTCCTTTTTTATATTCAGTAGTTTGTTGTATATTATATTCCACACATAAATGATATCATGCAGTATTTGTCTTCTGTCTTATTTCACTTAGCATAATGCCCTCCAAGTTCATTTATGTTGTTGCAAATGGGAAAAATTCATTCTTTTCATGACCAAGTAGTATTCCATTCTGTATGTATAACACTTCATCTTTATCTGTTCATCTGTTGACCGACACTCAGGTTGCTTGTAGATCTTGGCTATTGTAAATAGTGTCACTATAAACATTGGCATGCTTGTATCTTTTTGAATTAGTGCTTTCATTTTTTTATTTTATTTTTAAACTTTACAAAATTGTATTAGTTTTGCCAAATATCAAAATGAATCTGCCACAGGTATACATGTGTTCCCCATCCTGAACCCTCCTCCCTCCTCCCTCCCCATACCATCCCTCTGGGTCGTCCCAGTGCACCAGCCCCAAGCATCCAGTATCGTGCATCGAACCTGGACTGGCAACTCGTTTCATACATGATATTTTACATGTTTCAATGCCATTCTCCCAAATCTTCCCACCCTCTCCCTCTCCCACAGAGTCCATAAGACTGTTCTATACATCAGTGTCTCTTTTGCTGTCTCGTACACAGGGTTATTGTTACCATCTTTCTAAATTCCATATATATGCGTTAGTATACTGTATTGGTGTTTTTCTTTCTGGCTTACTTCACTCTGTATAATAGGCTCCAGTTTCATCCACCTCATTAGAACTGATTCAAATGCATTCTTTTTAATGGCTGAGTAATACTCCATTGTGTATATGTACCACTGCTTTCTTATCCATTCATCTGCTGATGGACATCTAGGTTGCTTCCATGTCCTGGCTATTATAAACAGTGCTGCGACGAACATTGGGGTACACGTGTCTCTTTCCCTTCTGGTTTCCTCAGTGTGTATGCCCAGCAGTGGGATTGCTGGATCATAAGGCAGTTCTATTTCCAGTTTTTTAAGGAATCTCCACACTGTTCTCCATAGTGGCTGTACTAGTTTGCATTCCCACCAACAGTGTAAGAGGGTTCCCTTTTCTCCACACCCTCTCCAGCATTTATTGCTTGTAGACTTTTGGATCACAGCCATTCTTACTGGCGTGAAATGGTACCTCATAGTGGTTTTGATTTGCATTTCTCTGATAATGAGTGATGTTGAGCATCTTTTCATCATTTTTTTTTTCTGATATATATCCGGGAGTGAAATTGCTGGCTCATGTAGTATTTCTAGTTTTAGTTTTTTGAGAAAACTCTATACCGTTTTCAACAGTGGCTGAACCAATTTAAATTTCCACCAACAGTGTGCCAGGATTTCCTTTTCTCCACTTGTCCTTCTTATTCATATTACTCGTATAAGTCAGGGACTTCCCTTTCCTTTACCAACCTTCAGTTGGTAAAGAATCTGCCTGCAATGCAGGAGACCCTGGTTTGATTTCTGGGTTGCGAAGATCTGCTGGAGAAGGGATAGGCTACCCATTCCAGTATTCTTGGGCTTCCCTGTGGCTCAACTGGTAAAGAATCTGCCTGCAATGCAGGAGACCTGGGTTCAATAAATGGGTTGGGAAGACCCTCTGGAGTAGGGAAAGGCTACCCACTCCTGTATTCCAGCCTGGAGAATTCCATGTATGATATAGTCCCTGAGGTCGAAAAGAGTAGAACATGACTGGGTGACTTTTACTTTCATTTTCACATATAAATCAGAGAGTGACTATTATGACTAGTGTCCAGTTATCAGCCTGTTGAATGGATAAACATAATGTGTTGTAACCATACAATGGAGTATTATTTGACTGCAAGACAACTTACCTTGGATACATGTTATCATGTAGATGAACATTACACATAATGAAAGAAGTCAAACATAAGAAATTAAGGGAGAGAGTGGGAAGATTTGGGAGAATGGCATTGAAACATGTAAAATATCATGTATGAAACGAGTTGCCAGTCCAGGTTCAATGCACGATACTGGATGCTTGGGGCTAGTGCACTGGGACGACCCAGAGGGATGGTATGGGGAGGGAGGAGGGAGGAGGGTTCAGGATGGGGAACACATGTATACCTGTGGCGGATTCATTTTGATATTTGGCAAAACTAATACAATTTTGTAAAGTTTAAAAATAAAATAAAATTTAAAAAAATAAATAAAAAAAAGAAATTACACACTGTATTATTCTACTTATTCTAAAAATCTAGAAAAGGCAAATCTTTAGTGATAGAAAGTAGATTGGTGATTAGCAGGATTGAAAGAGAGGGAGGTCAACAGTAAATATGCATAAAAGATTGCTGGACTTCCAAAAATCTTCTAAATCTAATTTAAGGAGATGTTTGCGTAAGTTGGTAAATTTGCTAAAATATCATTGAATTATACACTTGAAATGAATTATTATGCAATATGTAAAATATCCCTCAATAAAACAAACAAAGCTAGTGGAGGTGATAGAATTCCAGTTGAGCTATTCCAAATCCTGAAAGATGATGCTGTGAAAGTGCTGCACTCAATATGCCAGCAAATTTGGAAAACTCAGGAGTGGCCACAGGACTGGAAAAGGTCAGTTTTCATTCCAATCCCAAACAAAGGCAATGCCAAAGAATGCTCAAACTACCGCACAATTGCACTCATCTCACATGCTAGTGAAGTAATGCTTAAAATTCTTCAAGCCAGGCTTCAGCAATATGTGAACTGTGAACTTCCTGATGTTCAAGCTGGTTTTAGAAAAGGCAGAGGAACCAGAGATCAAATTGCCAACATCTTCTGGATCATGGAAAAAGCAAGAGAGTTCCAGAAAAACATCTATTTCTGCTTTATTGACTATGCCAAAGCCTTTGACTGTGTGGATCACAATAAACTGTGGGAAATTCTGAAAGAGATGGGAATACCAGACAACCTGATCTGCCTCTTGAGAAATTTGTATGCAGGTCAGGAAGCAACAGTTAGAACTGGACATGGAACAACAGACTGGTTCCAAATAGGAAAAGGAGTACGTCAAGGCTGTATATTGTCACCCTGTTTATTTAACTTCTATGCAGAGTACATCATGAGAAAGGCTGGGCTGGAAGAAGCACAAGCTGGAATCAAGATTGCCAGGAGAAATATCAATAACCTCAGATATTCAGATGACATCACCCTTATGGCAGAAAGTGAAGAGGAACTAAAAAGCCTCTTGATGAAGGTGAAAGTGGAGAGTGAAAAAGTTGGCTTAAAGCTCAACATTCAGAAAACGAAGATCATGGCATCTGGTCCCATCACTTCATAGGAAATAGATGGGGAAACAGTGGAAACAGTGTCAGACTTTATTTTTTTGGGCTCCAAAATCACTGCAGATGGTGACTGCAGCCATGAAATTAAAAGACGCTTACTCCCTGGAAGGAAAGTTATGACCAACCTAGACAGCATATTCAAAAACATAGACATTACTTTGCCAACAAAGGTCCGTCGAGTCAAGGCTATGGTTTTTCCTGTGGTCATGTATGGATGTGAGAGTTGGACTGTGAAGAAAGCCGAGGGTCGAAGAATTGATGCTTTTGAACTGTGGTGTTGGAGAAGACTCTTGAGAGTCCCTTGGATTGCAAGGAGATCCAACCAGTCCATTCTGAAGGAGATCAGCCCTAGGATTTCTTTGGAAGGAATGATGCTCAAGCTGAAACTCCAGTACTTTGGCCACCTCATGTGAAGAGTTGACTCATTGGAAAAGACTCTGATGCTGGGAGGGATTGGTGGTAAGAGGAGAAGGGGACGACAGTGGATGAGATGGCTGGATGGCATCACTGACTCGATAGACATGAGTATGAGTGAATTCCGGGAGTTGGTGATGGACAGGAAGGCCTGGTGTGCTGCGATTCATGGGGTCGCAAAGAGTCGGACACAAGTGAGCAACTGATCTGATCTGATCTGATCTAGGTTACTTCTTTATTCATTTTTTAAAATATAGTTTTAACTACCAACCCGAGATCTGGCCCACAAAATTTTTTTCATGCCTTTAGTTCTATCAAGTGTTCAGCTTTCCCCCCAAGTTTTTCTAGTTATTAGTTTTTCATTTACACTTAGAATATGAAATCTTATCTCCAGTTGGTACATTTTTGGTTGGTATCTGTAGAATCATCTTTGATTCTAGTATAGTTGTATAAAATATTTTAGTTATTCATTACACATTTTGCATTTTCTCATATTATTTTATGCTGAAAGCAAGTTATCTGAGATTGTTCCTGAAACAAAAAGTTCTATCATAAAATCGAAGTTTGCAAAACTGTGTGACATTGCTCTCTTGAGTCATCATAATAAAGACTAGCAAATGTATAGTTTTAGGAGTCTTGAGATTAGAATCTTGTTTGTGTTGGTTGGCTGTTGCTATGATAATGCTATGCTTTTTAAATGCCCAGATTAGTGGTTTTCAAAATAAATGTACTTTTCACTAACAGAACTGAGGGTCAGATAGACATAGGTCTAGTTGCTTCAAGTATCATTCTTTCTGGAGCTTGGGTGAAGGGGAAAAATCTATTCCAAGTAGACTCCTTTCATGGTGAATGACAGGAGACAAAAGGCTTTGTTAACCACACAGGCACTCATGAAACCTCTGCTTGGATGTGGGATATACTGTGTCCACAAACTGGAACTCAAAATTAATGGTGTGTTGAAATATACATGATTTATATTGAAGTCATAGCTAAGGAGGTAATGGAAGAAAGATCCGTGACCTTGGTAAGCAGAATTTTCTTAATTTATAGATGGAATTCACTCTCCCTTTTTTCCACAACAAATTTAGAATCTCAGTGTTGTGAATCATGTTTTCAGAAACAATGGTAATATGAAACTGTAATTTCAACTGTGATTACATGTTAAAATCATATAAGATGATTTTAGAAAATATAGATGTCTAAGTTTAACAACCTCAGATATGTAGATGATACCACTCTAATGGGTCATCTGAATTAAATTCACCCATTCTTATCCATCTTAGTTCACTAATTCCTAGAGTGCTGATGTTCACTCTTGCCATCTCCTGGTTGACCATGTCCAGGAGGAGCTAAAGGGCCTCTTGATGAGGGTGATAGAGGACAGTGGCTTGAAAAAATAAAGCTGGCTTGAAACTCAACATTAAAAAAAATAAATTAAGATCATAGGATCCAGTCCCATCATTTCATTTCAAAGAAAAGGGGAAAAGTGGAAGCAATGACAGGTTTTATTTTCTTGGGCTCCAAAATCACTGCAGACAGTGACTGTAGCCATGAACTTAAAAGACACTTACTCCTTGAAAGGAAAACTGTGACAAACCTAGGCAGCATATTAAAAGGCAGAGACATCACTTTGCCAACAAAGGTCTGTATAATGAAAGCTATGGTTTTTCTAGTAGCCATGTCTGGGATGTTGGACCATAAGAGTTGGACCACAAAGAAGGCTGAGCACTGAAGAATTGATCCTTTTGAATTGTGGTGCTGGAGAAGACTCTTGAGAATCTCTTGGACTGCAAGGAGATCAAATCAGTCATTCCTAAAGGAAATGAATCCTGAACATTCGTTGGAAGGACTGATGCTGAAGCTGAAGCTCCAATATTTTAGCCACCTGATGCAAAGAGCTGCCACATTGGAAAAGACCCTGATGCTGGGAAAGAATGAAGGAATGAGGAGAATGGGTGGCAGAAGATGAGATGGTTAGATAGCATCACCAACTCAACCACATGAATTTGAGCAAACTCCAAGAGATAGTGAAGGACAGAGAAGCCTGGCATGCTGCATTCCATGGGGTGGCAAAGAGTCGGACATGACTGAATTACTGAACAACAACAAAAGCTTAACATAGATGGGTTGAAACCGACATAGGGGTAGGGGATGAGATCTAAGTATTGGTACTTAAAAATTTACTTCATTTGATCCATGCATGTATAAGAAAAGTTGAGAGCTCTTTCTGTAGAGAAATGGACTATGGCAGAATATTTTTCCTATTCTCTACCTGAACATTTCTAACTACTTCAGTATTTATTTTTATGTCCCTAACCTTAAGTCCACTTTACTTCAGGCATATCTGAGTTTTAGCCTCTTAGTTATGGAGAGTAGTTATTCTTGATCTTTAGAGATGGGCTTTATTTTAGTCTTGTGGCCTTATCAGGATTCTAAATTCTAGATTCCTTGAGGTGAGTCTGTAGGGAAGAAAGGATTATAAATCTCTTTGTATGATTTTTAGTGCCCTATTTTTCTCTGGTATATTCTTATATGGAACAGAGAATTTATTTTGGGTCACAGATACATTATGATGAACTATTATGTCTCCCAGGAGGTACAGAAAGCACAATACTATCTCAATGTTCTGTATTTGTATAGTTTTTAAAATGCATAGCCAAGGAATTACAACATTGTTTCAGATGTGACACAGGATATTAAATCTTTTTGGCCTCAAACATTTCAGTTGCCCTATAGGAGACTTCTTTTTTACCACAAAATAAGCATCTGTTATTTGGTTTGAGTTATATTCATTACTTTTAAAATTAGCTTTCAAATATTTTGAATATAAAACACTTTAATAACCTATATTTAATGAGTTAGTAACATTCCATTTATATTATCATTTTATTCCCATGTATGATTTGAAATTTTTGAGTACTAATATGTAACATGGCAATTCAAGGTGTGGGATAAAGTATAAATAAGAAATCTAAATCATATCAAAAGATATTAGCAATAAAAAAGCAAGAATCAATACAGAAGAAAAGGGTAGTACATAAAGCAGGATAAAGGAATCAATAACAGTGGATTATAGTATACATTGTGGATGACTACAGGAAAATCCACTTGAGTTATACAATGATACTAAATAGATCCAACAAATAACTACTGCACGTGTGATTTAAATAAAGGATAAAGGAAATTATAAACAATAATGGCAAAATTTAAAAGAAGAGTATAGACAAAGAAAAGAATATAAAAATGATAACACTTTCTGAAGCATTTCAGAAAATATTTTTTTTTGGAAAATTTCAGGCCACCAAAAATGAAATGAAACTGTGTGGGTTCTAAACCACATAAATTAGATATTACTAATTAGGTATTAATTATTTTATATGAACTTAATATTGTTGTTGCTGTTGTTCAGTCGGTTAGTTGTGTCTGACTCTTTGAACCCCATGGACTGCAGCATGCCAGGCTTCATTGTCTTTCACCATCTTCCAGAGCTTGCTCAAATTCATGTCCATTGAATCAGTGATCCCATCTAGCCACCCTCATCCTCTGTTGTCCCCTTCTCCTCCTGCCTTCAATCTTTGCCAGCATCAAGATCTTTCTAATGAGTTGGCTCTTCGCATCAGGTGGCCAAAGTCAGCTTTAGCATCAGTCCTTCCAATGAATATTCAGGGTTGAATACCTTTAGGATTAACTGGTTTGATCTCCTTGATTAAACTTTTAAGAGTCTTCTCCAACACCATCCTTCAAAAGCATCAATTCTTCAGTGCTCAGCCTTCTTTCTGGTCCAACTCTCAAATCCATACATGACTACTGAAAAACCATACCTTTTGATTATATGGACCTTAATATAAATTGTTCCAGTTATTTATTTCTGCATTTAAAAACTCACCACAAAATTAGTGAATTAAAGCAACAGTAATTATTTCACTCTTTTCTATAGTCCTGGTGGGAGCCGACTTGTTTGAAGTTGGATGCTTCTTATTTATTTTTGCTTGTGGTGCCAGTCAGACGGTGACTCAGTCTGGAATGATCCCAAAGGCTTCCTTTCTTACTTGTGTCCACATGAGCTGGGCTTCCTTACCCCAGGGTGGCTGAGTTTCCAGAATAAGCTTCCCAAAGAGGATCAGGGTGTACGCCCTATACGGACCTAGCTTTGGAAGTCATATGATATTCCTTTCTACTGTAGTACAGAAATTAATAAGAGGACATGTAGAGCCCATGTCTCAAATGGAAAGAGTGTCATTTAAAAGATGACCATTGTAAAAGCAAATTGGATGAAAGATTTGGTTGCCACCATCTTGGACATACCATCTACCTCATGGATCATAAATTTTCTTATGATTTTAACTTTGTTGCATGTAATAAAATGTCTACCCAGGCTTATGTAATGAAAACATCAGCATTTACCTCAAAGAATTTTAATATAGAGCCTGAAGTTTTGCATGCTCACAGGTTATGAATTGGAGTAGCTAGATGTTATGAATTTGCCTAGATATTTAAGGTATGAGAAAGAAGCTGTTTAAGGTATGAGCTGTCTATATCAGACCTGAACACATATTACTCTCGCTTTCATTCATTGCAATTCAACCGGGGTCTTTCAGTTCCTCTGAAAGTTCAAGATGGTCACCACATCATGGTCTCTATATTGGTTCATTCATCCCTGTAATTTTGCATAGGTAGCTCCTTCTCATATTTTGTTTTCTGCTCATATATCAACACTCACATGGAAATCCTAGATTCCACCTTTGCCCCAGGTAGTTTTTACTTGTTATTGTATTACCTTCTTTTTCTAATATTATTTATACCCACCCCCACCTTTGCATTAGTTTGAAATTTCAATGAAGGTAGTTTATCACGTTCATGCTAGAACATTGCCTGCACAGAGAAAGCTTCAGAATACCATTTGAGGAGGAGTAAATGAATCAACCAATGGCTAAACTGACTCATATATGAATACCTTGGGCAGCTTTAATTTGTGGGGTGGGGGGAGTGTCTTTTTTTTCCTTAGGCTTCCTTGATGGCTCAGAGAGTAAAGAATCTGCCTGCAATGCAGGAGACCAAGGATCAATCCCTGGGTCGGGAAGATCCCTGGAGAAGGAAATGGCTACCCACTCCAGTATTCTTGCCTGGAGAATTCCAAGGACAGAAATCTGTGGGATCACAAAAGTTCAGACAGGCTGAGTGACTAATACTTTTTATCTTTCTTAAATGATCATAAATCAGAAAACCTTCAACTTCCAGATGTGCATGTTCCCATTCTGTTATTCTGAGGTCACACAGAAAGCAATGAATTCTTCCTCATGTTAGACTGTACCTCAAAAATTTGAAAATAGTGTCCTGCCTCATTTAAATCTTCACTTTAAATATTGTGTATGGTTTTAAATACTTTTAATGTGACAGATTTCTAATTCTCTTGTCATCTTTGACACATTTCTCTGAAACTTTTCAGTTTCAAATGACAAATTTAAAGTGTCTGCTCCCAGTAGAACATAATATTTTAGGTAATGGCTCACCAGCTGAGGCTGTAATAACACAGCATTTCTCTTATTAGGGGTTCTATATTTTTACTGATGTAGAATCAAATATTTTGCCTTTTCTGAGGAAACACGTTTCACAAAGAACCAAGAATATATTCCCATTTTTATTTATCTTTTTTTTTTTTTTTTGGCCAAAGTGAAAATCAGATTCCCTCACTTAATTGTCAAGTATCAAGAATTTTAGGGGCTTTTACAACTGACATTTAGGAACCAAGAAAACAAAAAAGTTATTCTAAATAGGTTGCAGTTCTAAAATAAATACAGAGGATTGACACAAAATGAGATCATGCTGTTTTCACATCTGAGATCAAAAGAAGCTTCCAAATAATTCATAAGGCTTCTGATTTAATGCCATATGGCTGGTATCTCTGAAATAACCAGCTTGAACTTCCTGTTTAAAAATGATAAAGACCTTCAAAAACAGACATGAAAGCAACTAAACCTAAAATTGATTAAAAGCCAATTGGTAGAATTAGTTAAATCTGTAATAATTATTTATTATTAATTATTATTATTAACTCAACTGTGTGGGATAGGTCTCTCTTTTCTCATACCTCTACCCATATTTTGACTCAAAATTCTGTAATTTCTACAACTTTTGATGAGTACCACCCCAGTGGTCAGACTGTCTGGATTAAAATAATAGGTTTACCACTTATTACATTACTGATGTTGAGGCAAGTTATACGACATCTTCATGCCTTGGTTTCTTCTTTGTAAAAGAAGAGTATTAATAGAATCAAATCATAAACTCATACAAAGTGTTGAAAATATGAGGCAGATGACTTCACCATAAAGTAAGAGCTCGTTAAAAGTGGGCTAATGAGTCATGTTATTATAGAACACAAGTTTTTAATTTGCTTAAAAATATTAAGGCATGTCATCCTTTCTTCAGTGTCTTTCCACTTGGCAAAGAAATTCACATTTTCAGCACCAGAATATTAGAGTTCTGTTGCCGCAGTAATAAGAAGTTACCTACTTACTCCAGTGTTCTTGCCTGCAGAATCCCATGGACAGAGGAGCCTGGGGGGCTACAGACCATGGGGGTCGAAGAGTTGTATAGGACTGAGCAACACGCACTTCACTTTCTCTGTGGAGGTGTCTGGATCACTGCCTCCACTGTCATCGCCACCACTACTATCATGTTTCAAACCTCTGATCTCCTGCAGACTCTCACTTGTATTAACATGAATGTCACTGGAAGCTAGTTAGAAATTTAAAATATTAGCCCTATCCAAGATCTATTAATTCAGAATCGGCCTTTTATTAAGACCTTAAGTTTCAGTTCAGTTCAGTTCAGTTGCTCAGTCGTGTCCGACTCTTTGCGACCCCATGAATCGCAGCACGCCAGGCCTCCCTGTCCATCACCAACTCCCGGAGTTCACTCAGACTCACATCCATCGAGTCAGTGATGCCATCCAGCCATCTCATCCTCTGTCACCCCCTCCTCCTCCTGCCCCCAATCCCTCCCAGCATCACAGTCTTTTCCAATGAGTCAACTCTTCGCATGAGGTGGCCAAAGTACTGGAGTTTCAGCTTTAGCATCATTCCTTCCAAAGAAATCCCAGGGCTGATCTCCTTCAGAATGGACTGGATGGATCTCCTTGCAGTCCAAGGGACTCTCAAGAGTCTTCTCCAACACCACAGTTCAAAAGCATCCATACTTCGGCCCTCAGCTTTCTTCACAGTCCAACTCTCACATCCATACATGACCACAGGAAAAACCATAGCCTTGACTAGATGAACCTTTGTTGGCAAAGTAATGTCTCTGCTTTTGAATATGCTATCTAGGTTGCTCATAACTTTTCCTCCAAGGAGTGTCTTTTAATTTCATGGCTGCAGTCACCATCTGCAGTGATTTTGGAACCCACAAAAATAAAGTCTGACACTGTTTCCACTGTTTCCCCATGTATTTCCCATGAAGTGATGGGACCAGAGGCCATGATCTTCCTTTTCTGAATGTTGAGCTTTAAGCCAACTTTTTCACTCTCCACTTTCACTTTCATCAAGAGGCTTTTGAGTTCCTCTTCACTTTCTGCCATAAGGGTGGTGTTATCTGCATATCTGAGGTTATTGATATTTCTCCCAGCAATCTTGATTCCAGCTTGTGCTTCCTCCAGCCCAGCGTTTCTCATGATGTACTCTGCATATAATTTAAAAAGCAGGGTGACAGTATACAGCCTTGACGTACTCCTTTTCCTATTTGGAACCAGTCTGTTGTTCCATGTTCAATAAACCTTAAGTTTATTCCTGTGCTTATCAATACATCAGAAACTGTGATGCACTGCTCCCAGCCAAAGACGGTTGAAAGAAATAGATCTGCAAATATGAAACAGTAACCTTTTTGTCCACTAGGAAAGCCAGATGTGTAGGTTTGGAGCCAAAAGTAAGTGGTGCACTCTGTTGTTGCTGTTCAGTTGCTCAGTCACGTCTGCCTATTTGCAACCCATGGATTGCAGCATGCCAGGCATCCCTGTTCCTCACTATCTCCCAGAGTTTTCCCAAGTTCATGTCCATTGAGTCAGTGATGCTACCATTCTAGTTGGTGTATGTGTACATGCATGCTAAGTCACTTCAGTCATGCCCAACTTTTTGTGACCCTATGGACTGTAGCACGCCAGGCTTCCCTGTCTTTCACCATCTCCTGGAGCACTCAGATTAAAGTTTCTCCTTTATTTTATTTGTCCATATTTGAACAGTACCTAAAGGAATGCAGGAGGGATTGTTTAAGGCTAGAAACTGATCATTTGACCTCTAGTTCCAGATATTGGAAGGGGATTTGAGTTGCAACCAGTTATATAGTAATTGGAAGGAAAAGATATAGAAGAGTTGTTGTTTAGTTGCTAAGTTGTGTCCATCTCTTTGTGATTCTATGGACCGTAACCCACCAGCCTCCTCCATCCATGAGATTTCCCAGGCAAAGATACTGGAGTGAGTTGCCAAAATCTCCAAGGGATTTTCCCAACCCAGGGATTGAACCTGCATCTCTTGCATTGGCAGGCAAGTTCTTTGCCACTGAGCTACCTGGGAAGCCCATATTGAAAAGTATGTTGAAAAGTACTGTCTGTATGTTTTTATAAATGCCTAGTGGTTCATGGGGTTGCAAAGAATCAGACACGACTGAGTGACTAAACTGAATTGAACTGAACTGGATACATTTTTAACAACAGATGCAACACTTAAAAAATTAATAACTGGAAGAGAGCCTGGAACACAGGAGATATCAAATAAATATATGTTGAAATCAACTAAAAAGGAAAAGAGAAAAATACAAAGAACAAGACAGTCTTTTGGACTTTAGGAAGCTCAATTTGGTGGCAAGAACAGACAATTATAACAGAATGCGTAAGTACAGGAAAGATGATGGGCATATGAGAACTCTTATGGGAGATTCATCCAACTTGGGTCCATATGGGTGTGAGAGGGATGTTTGAAATGAGAACATTTCACTTGAGTTTAAAAGGTATGATTATTGTTTATAGAGATGGAAGAGAAAGTAATAATATTTCCAGAAAATCAATGTAAACTTTCCTATGAGTCATGTATGAAAAGGGAGCAGCAGGAGACATCTTTGGAGAAATGTCAGAGTCCATAGCATGGAGCTTCCTGCATGATATATCAAAGAACTTGTGTGTAACAGGGTGGTAGTATAAGTCATTTTAGAGGAGGCCTTGCAGTGTGTCAATGAGAAAAATGCAGTGGTTAGTTTTTTGGTTGTGTATAGAGAAGGCAATGGCACTCCACTCCAGTACTCTTGCCTGGAAAATCCCATGGATGGAGGAGCCTGGTGGGCTGCAGTCCATGGGGCCGCTAAGAGTCGGACACGATGGACCGACTTCACTTTCACTTTTCACTTTCATGCATTGGAGAAGGAAATGGCAACCCACTCCAGTGTTCTTGCCTGGAGAATCTCAGGGATGGGGGAGCCTGGTGGGCTGCCGTCTATGGGGTCGCACAGAGTCGGACACGACTGAAGCGACTTAACAGCAGCAGCAGCAGCAGCAGTAATATAATAATAACACCAAATTGTAGTATGTACTGGCCATGTGGACTTCCCAGGTGACTCAGTGGTAAGGAATCTGCCTGCAACGCAGGAGACGTGGGTTACATCCCTGGGTCAGGAAGATCTACTGGAGAAGGAAATGTCAACCCAGTCTAGTATTCTTGCCTGGGAAATCCCCTGGACAGAGGGCTACAGTCCATGGGTTCGAAAAGAGCTGGACATGACTGAGCAGCTCAGCACACACGCACTGTCAGTGCATCAGGTATGAGATGTACCTGACATCCTTTTCCATCAGAGTATTTTAGATATCACTATATCACTCCACTGCTTTCTTGTTTCTAGAGTTGCTATTGAGAAATCTCAAGTCAGTCTGATTTGATCCTTCTATGTGATCTTAATTTTTTCCCTAGAAGCATCTTAAATATTCTCATTATGCAGAGTGCTCTGATATTCCATAATCATGTGCTTTTTGCAACAGAACTTGGTGTTGGTTTATTTTCATCAGTTGTGGTAATCGCTCAGTGATAGCTTTCAATCTGAAGATATGGTTCTGGAAAATCATCTATGATTTTATCCCTTATATTTTCTCTCTAATCTCCTTTTGGAATTGCTAAGCCCTGTATGCAGGATTTTCTGAGCTGATCTTCTAATATAATTATTTTAATCTCATATTCTCCATCTCTTTTTGCTTGATTTTCTTTTTCAATGTTATTATTAATTTTCTATTGAGTTTTCATTTCTATTATCATGTGCTTAATCCCAAGGGCTCTTTTTAATTTTTGAAGAATTTCTCACATTATGACATCAGAGTTGCAGTACCTTTTCTTATATTTCTGAAGATATTAGCAACATTTTATTCCTTGTATAACTTTTGTTTCCATACTGCTTCTGGTCTGTTTATTTTTATTTTATTTTTGGGTTAGAGACTTTCTTTAGATGTCTGATAATTCTTGATTGTCAGCTTGTATTTAACAGTAAAAATATTTTTAAAAACCTGACATCAAATTCTGAACACACAGTGATGCTTGATAACCTTGGCATTTGCTATAGGCTGATATGCATAGGGTTTTAGAGGGTGATTTTTCATCTCAGCAGATTTGGGTCATTCTTGACTGATCAATTTTTGCATAGAAGAGATGCAAACTTGTTTGCTTCAAACTCTGGGTCAGAGAGTTAAGTATAGTTTCCAGAATTCTGAAAGAGCAGAGAGATGTTATAGAACTTTCCACACTAGTGTTTTGTTTTGTTTCAGTTTGATAGTACTACATATTCAATTATTCCAGAAATCTTTCAGATTCAAACATTGTTTACACCTTCAAGTAGCATAGAGTGAAAGGTTTCTAAATGCTTCTCGGACTTTTTTTGCATCTGTCTCTCCTTATTTTAGTCACATCTCTTCACCATCAGATGAGACTAGGATGTGTCATATCCCTTACTAGAACTAGATGTCCCCATGCCAAGTCTATTATCAGTAATAAAAATAATAATAGATTTTCTTAAGGCTGACTTTAATGCAAAAATTATGCTTGGTTACCAGAAATCTATTTATAACTATGCATGTGTATTTGAGTTTGTAAAACTTTCACAGTTATACTGCCTAATTGCTCTTTTTTAATTTAGAGCAATCTATAATAAGAACCTAATCTGTAGAAAATTAACATACAAAAGGCAGTATATTTGTAAAGCTATACCAGCGAATAATAGCAATTTACAGACATGTTGAGTACCTTGTGAATGAATGCAGTTAGAATTATTGTAGACTAAGACAAAAGCATATGAAGAATATCGATTAAAGTGTGAAAAGCAAAACTTTTGTTAATAAAATGTCTTTCATGTTAACATGGAGAATCATGAGAGTGAGCAGTATAAATTTGTATTTTAAGTGTAAGTAGACTAAGATATCAATATTGTTGTGTAAATTAAATTGTGTAAATTGTATAGAACATTTGCATTTTATGGAGATTTTAATTCAGAAACAAAACTATACCTAAAATTGCATAGGGGGAATTTTAAGGAATCACACAAAAAAGTATTTTACACTGAGTTTTAAGTGACAGGATGCTGATAAAACAGAAGACACTAAAACTAATTATTGGAGGTGGCAAAAAATGTTCTGGTATAAGCAATAGTTGTAATGCTGTGCAAAGGGGCAGATGACTAGGGAGTGAAATTAAATGCAATTGCACATCTCTCTCTCTGTTTCAGAGAGATAGGCATTTAAAACTGGATCATGAAATGGATTGGGAACTAAAAGGAAATCTGAGATAAATGAGAAGGCAAGCATGAGACTTAGTGTAATATGAATTCTTACAAAAGGCTCCTGCAGAATTTATAAAATGAGAAGCTGGGATTTGCTCATGTTACTTCAAAGCAAACAAAATGTGAGTTTAAAGTCAAAGTCAAGGGGAAAAAAAAAAAGGAGCCCTTTTGGAGTAAACAGTGGCCATGGGTGTGTTTATGGATGCAAAATGTGTGGAGATGAGCTAAGTTTTCGAAATGAAAATAATCAGGAAAAGTTGATGGATGATCAAAGAGATGTAAGTGAGCATAGATACCTGAGCTTGAAAGTGTTCCAGATCAAGAAGAGGCTTTGATTTTGAAGTATCTAAACTGTATATAAAATCACTTAAATGAGCTCTTTGGGTCATCCCCAAGTTCACAGGGAATATGGAGTCAATTAGAGATGACTTATCACAATTAATTTATACATTTCAGAATCTTTCTAGACACACACATTATCACTACACGAGCATCTGTGAAACAGGCAACAGCATTAAAACCATAAAACTTCCCTACTCTCCACAGAGTTAGAGATTTGGGGGAGTATAATTGCCAGAAGCACAAATTAAATTGTAGTAAGTGAAAAAAAAAAAAAAAAAAGTGAATGTAACCGTTCAGTTAAGCAGTTTGAAAAGAGGTTGAATTGGACTATGGCAAAGTTCTGTTGTTTTTGTGGCTCAGTCATGTCCGATTCTTTTGTGACCACAGGGACTGCAGACCACCAGGCTCTTCTGTCCAAGGGATTTCCCAGGCAAGAATACTGGAGTGGGTTGCCATTTCCTTCTCCAGGGGATCTTCCCTACCTAGGGATCAAGGTTGCATATCCTGCATTGCAGGTGAATTCTTTACCACTGAGCCACCAGGGAAGCCCTATCCAGACATTAGAGAAATTTTATTAAAGATATGTACCTACCTCTTTCAGCCTCTGAACTTATTCCAGTCTTTGGATTACCTTACCTTTCTAGGCAGTTCTATCCAAGTGGTGGGATTATACACCTAACTTCAGAACCAAGTCCTATCTCCATGGTTCATGAACAAATGGATGCTTTAAAAAAAAAAAAAAAAAAGGCAAATACATCATGTACATTGTTAACTAAGGGAGAAGTAACTCCCTATCTTATTTTCTTCAGCTGGTGTAGTTATTTCTGTTACTTGCACACCTCAGAGAGATTTCAAATTCAGTTCCAGACCACCACAATAAAACAAATGGAACAATAAAAAGAGTCAGAGAGATTTTTGGTTTCCCAGTGAATACAAAATACAGCATATTATACTCTGTGCGTGCATGCTAAGTTGCCTCAGTTATGTCCGACTCTATGGCCTTATGGACTGTAGCCCACCAGGCTCCTATTTCCATGGGATTCTCCAGGCAAGAATACTGCAGTGGATTGCTGTGCCCTTCTCCAGGGGATCTTCCCGACCCAGGAACTGAACCCAAGTCTCTTATATCTCCTGCATTGGCAAGCGGGTTCTTTACCACTAGCGTCACCTGGGAAGCCCATATTACATTTTACTGTAGACTATTAAGTGTTCAGTAGCATTATGTCTAAAAAAATAATGTACATACCCTAATTAAAATATGCTTTATTGCTAAAAAATGCTGACCCATTTGTGACAATGCAGGGTTACCACAAACCTTCAGTTTGTAAATTAAAAAAAAAAAAGTGATATCTGTGAAGCACAATAAAATAAAGTGTGCCTCTACTTTTTACCACTGGAGAGTTGGGGAATAGTGGAAAGGCTTTCCACAAACAGAATAGACTACTATCCACTAACAGTTTAAAGACGACAATGCAACCAATATTTAGGGGACACTAACCGTGGGCCAGGTACTCTGCTACAGGTGCATTGGTGAAAAAAGACACAAAGATTTCTATTCTCATGGAGCCAAGGAAATCAGTTAAAGAAATCAGCATATAATAATCATAAAAAAGACATACACTATGTAATCTTTTAGAAGGTGATAGATACTTTGCAAAGAAGTGATAAAGAGTTATGTTGAAGAAAAGGGCTTCGTACAGGGATTTGCAATATGAGGGGCTGGCACTTTAAATATAGTCCCTAGGGCAGGACTCACTGAGACGGGTTTGCCTGGCAAGACTTTCATGGAAGTGGGAGGTGGCCACTGGGATATCTAGAGAGTAGCAGTCCTTTCAGACCTAAGAGAGGAACCTCTCTGATGTGGCAGGGGAATAGCACAAGGGCCAGTGTGGTGAGACGGAGAAGGCAATGGCACCCCACTCCAGTACTCTTGCCTGGAAAATCCCATGGATGGAGGAGCCTGGTGGGCTTCAATCCATGGGGTCGCTAAGAGTCAGAGACGATGGAATGACTTCACTTTCACTTTTCACTTTCATGCATTGGAGAAGGAAATGGCAACCCACTCCAGTGTTCTTGCCTGGAGAATCCCAGGGACGGGGAAGCCTGGTAGGCTGCCATCTATGGGGTTGCACAAAGTCGGACACAACTTAAGCAACTTAGCAGCAGTGTGGTTAGAATGGGAGATTGAGGAGATGTCAGAAATTGCAACTCATGTCTGACTTTGACTTTATTCTGAGTGACGTGTGGAAGCTTTAGAAGGTTTTGAGCAGAGGAATGACATAATCCAAATTGTGTTTTTAAAAGATCCACTCTGGCTCTATCAAGACTAAATTGCACACAGACAGAGAAGCAGGGAGATCTGTTATTAGGAAACTGAGTAATCTAAGAGGAAACTGATGGTGTCTTGGACCAAGATACATCCAGAGTATTCTGGTTCTTGAAGAGATACTGAGTAAGCACAGAACACATGTGTACTGTAACAGTCTGGATTACAACTTCTGTCTAATTTAACTTTTGCTTCATGGAGAGAAAAATGTAGCATTTTATCCTGAACAATTATAAGACTTTATTATAAGGTACCTAGTTATTCATAACATAGCTGATCATGGCTTTACTAATAACATTCTATAAAATTATATAGGGCTTTCTTCTATCATTTTTTATACAAATTTATATTCTTCCATCATTCTGTGAAATAAGGAACCCAGGTATTATCAACACTTTTTTATAAGTAGAGAAATGGACGATCACCATAATTAAGTGCCTCGCTAAACTCAATGGATTTTCAAGAATTCTAAATGTCAAGCAGCACTGAAAAGGCATCCATTTCATCCTGTTGTTTTCTCTAATGTAGCTTTTTTCTTTTCAACATGTCATTTTTAGTGAAGTCATGCAGTTGTTATCCATTTTTTTACACTCACTCCTTTTAACACCTACAAGTTCAACTCTTTTGAATGCTCTTCTAAGAACAATGCTCTTGCTCGGCAATTGTGCAGCCCTTCTCTCTTCTTTGCCCTCTTACAGAATTTAGACGATTTGATGGAGAACTTTTTTCTTTCTATTTTTGTCCTAAACTCTCTCTCCCTTTGCCTTCCATCTTGGTTCCAACTATCTAATCTGAGGTGCTACAGAGCTATCTAGATTTTCAATTGAAAACCGGTGTACTACATTCATCTAATTTTAACCACAATATCTGCAACAGCCAAGTTCAGCTCACTTCCATGCATACAATTCCCTGGAGAGGGAAATCACAACCCACTCCAATATTCTCGCCTGGAGAATCCCATGGACAGAGGAGCCTGGTGGGCTATGGTCCGTAGGGTTACAAAGAGTTGGACACAACTGAAGCTACTTAACACTAACCTTAGGTGATGTGAACTTGAATGCTTCACTACCAGCTTAGGAATATTAACACTGATTTTGTAAGTGCTCTTAAAATTCACTTTTCCCATTTCTGGGGTCTAACTTTTGACATTAATGGTCTCTCAGTTGTTTGTGATTTCAAATGTTGGATTATATTTGATTCAATTACTTTACTGACTTTGACTTTAAAACTACTCTGAGTCAAACATTCTCCTTTATTTTCATTTCCATCAAACTGAACCTGGTACTCATTAGCTCATACCTGATTTATTTTGACAATATCACTGATGATTTCCTGACTCAAGACAATTTATAATACTGCCCTTCATACTGCATCCAGAAACCCTGTAGTGACATTTCCCCCTACAGCAGCAAACTTAAATAGCTCTGGTTCTCAATTGCGTAACTAATTTGATATCAATTTACTTCTAAAAAATTGTTTTACCATTCCCATGGACTTGACCAGAGAAAGGCAGCAGGGAACTAAAGTTTGTTACTGCTGTTGTTCAGGTGCTCAATAGTGTCCGACTTTCTTCAACTCCACGGATTGCAGCACACCAAGGTTCCCTGTAGTTCACCATCTCCAGGAGTCTGCTCAAACCAATGTCCATTGAATCGATGATGCTATCCAAACATACCATCCTCTGTTGCCTCTTTAGCCTCCTGCCCTCAATTTTTTTCAGCATCAGGGTCTTTTCCAATGAGGTGGCTCTTCGCATCAGGTGGCCAAAGTATTGGAGCTTCAGTATTGGTTTTACCAATGAGTATTCAGTATTGATATCCTTTAGGACTGTCTGGTTTGATCTCCTTGGAGTTCAAGGGACTCTCAAGAGTCTTCTCCAGCACCACAGTTCAAAAGCATCAATTCTTCAGTGCTTAGCCTTCCTTATGGTCCAACTCTTGCATCTGTACATGACTACTGGAAAAACCATAGCTCTGACTATACAGACCTCTGTCAGCAAAGTGATGTCTCTCTGCTTTTTAATACACTGTCTAGGTTTGTCATAGCTTTCCTTTTAAGGAGCAAGCTGCAGTTGAATTTTAATTAAATGCCTGTTCAAGTTTAATTTTGTGGCTGCAGTCACCTTCAGCAGTGATTTTGGAGCCTAAGAAAATGTTTGTGAAATGCCAACTGCCTGCTGGTCATATAAGACAAGGAATAAGATCATAAGAAAGGGACTTTAAAAAGAATGTATAGTACATGGTATAGTCACTTCACAGAGAAGTTGTTGAAGGTGATATGGTGATGTGTCATGCATTAGAGAAAACAGAAATAGCTTTTCCGAAAAGTGAAATCAGATGGCAAATGCTAGCACAATTAGTTCATTTTGTTCTGCTTCTGGCAATGTGGAAGGATGAGTTGGAAACATACATAAACAGTAAAGGAACATTCTCTTCTGTTAGGCCTTCGGATCTTCAAAGTTGTAAACTGAAACAGGATTCACAAGTTTTTAACCTTGGTCTGAGCTAATGCTGAAAATGAGGCAGACTCATAAGGGAACTCTCATCAGTTCTAAGATCAGTGTGTTAGGTTTAGAAGAATTATTGGGCTTCCCTAGTAGCTCAAATGGTAAAGCATCCACCTGCAATGCAGGAGACCCAGGTTCGATACCTGGATCAGGAAGATCCTCTGAAAAGGGAAATGGCAACCCACTCCAGTATTCTTGCCTAGAGAATTTCATGGACAGAGGAGCCTGGTGGGCTATGGTCCATGGGGTCGCAAAGAGTCAGACATGGCTGAACGACTAACACAGGCACACACAGAGGAATTATTAGAAGTTCAACATGGAAGCAGGTACATTTCAAGGAGCTAATGAGTTTAATGTGGACAATAATCAGGTTTTTCATACTCTAGAAAATAAAGAAAAATATCTCAGCAGGGTTTGGAAAAAATACATCTGTGATATCCTAGATCTTTTCACAATTATTCCATATTTGGCATATGCTGCTTATTATTTCCTTTAAAATTCATTTCCTAATAAAATTTTGTAACAAATGTGTGTTGTGTATGGGTATATATGTGTATGTGTGTGTGTGAAGGAGAGAAAAACAGAAACACATAAAAATGGGAGGGAGACATTGAAAAAAATTCTACTTCCCACAAATATGTTTTGTAGGGAGATTGAAGATAAGTGTACATATGATAAATCTGTAACAGCATAACTTATGTCAAAGATGCTGAAATATTCAATTCAGTTTAGTCACTCAGTCACAACGCCATGGACTACAGCATGCTAGGCTTCCCTGTTCATCACCAACTCCCAGGGTTTGCTCAAACTCATATCCATCGAGTCAGTGATGCTATCCAACCTTCTCATACTCTGTCATCCCCTTCTCCTTAATCTTTCTCAGCCTCAAGATCTTTTCCAATGAGTCAGTTCTTTGTAACAGGTGGCCAAAGTATTGGAATTTCAATTTTAGCATCAGTCCTTCCAGTGAATATTCAGAACTAATTCCCTTTAGAACTGACTGTCTCTTTGTAGTCCAAGGGACTCTCAAGAGTCTCTTGAAATATTAATAAACTTGGTCTCAAGTGACCTGGACTGCAGTGGCAAGGTCAAACCTTTGAAGCAAGGTTTTAGTTCACAGCCAGAGACTGAGGTAGGGTCGCAGCAGTGGTCAGCAACAAGGGCCCTGACCCTTTGGCTTTGCAGAAAAGAATTCCCACAAAGACAGAGGGTAATGAAACAAGTAAAGTTTATTAGAGGGGAAAGAGTATAGTACATGTGGATAGATGCACAGGTGAACTCAGAGGGACAGTCATGCCCTCGTGGTAATTTAAATCAGTTATATAGGGGCATTTCTTTCAGGTTTCCTTTGTGTAATCATTTTGATTGGCCTGACTCTGAGTCTGTATTTGGGATTTCTCAGGCTCCTTCCATGTGTGTGGGCACATGTTTCAGCCTAAATGGGTTCTACCAAAGAGGCCTATGGGTAGGCTTGACGTTACTCCCCTTTTGAACACCAAGGAGCTTTCTACTCAGGAAGTCAAGCTTTCTTTGACTTCAAGAATGAGAAATATGTGGTCTTTTTTTGATCTGGGCAGCACCAAGCCTCTTCCCTTGATTGTCCTGCTGTAAAAGGAGCCACTCACCAGTGTACAATGCAGTCAGATGTCTGTTCTGTACTGTGAGGAAACATCACCTATTTTCTCACTTTATTACCATGAGGTAAAGTGAAAGTGAAAGTCACTCAGTTGTGCCTGATTCTTTGTGACCCCATGGACTATACAGTCCCTGGAACTCTCCAGGCCAGAATACTGGAGTGGGTAACCTTTCCGTTCTCCAGGGAATCTAGCCAACCCAGGGATTGAACCCAGGTCTCCTGCATTGCAGGCAAATTCTTTACCAGCTGAGCCACCAGGGAAGCCCAAGAATACTGGAATGGGTAGCCTATCCCTTCACCAGTGGATCTTCCCAACCCAGCAATTGAACTGCACAAATCAACATAGAAGAATATTGAATGGGGGTCTCCTGCATTGCAGATGGATTCTTTTCCAGCTCAGTGACTAAGAAGAGCACTAGTCCTGACAGCCAACATGGCAAGAGAATTTCAGAATTCTGTTGTCCGTTAAAGAGATTCAGTTCACTTCAGTTCAGTCGCTCAGTTGTGTCCGACTCTTTGCCACCCCATGAATCACAGCACGCCAGGCCTCCCTGTCCATCACCAACTCCCAGAGTTCACTCAGACTCATGTCCATCAAGTTGGTGATGCCATCCAGCCATCTCATCCTCTGTCGTCCCCTTCTCCTCCTGCCCCCAATCCCTCCCAGCATCAGAGTCTTTTCCAATGAGTCAACTCTTCACATGAGGTGGCCAAAGTACTGGAGTTTCAGCTTTAGCATCATTCCTTCCAAAGAAATCCCAGGGCTGATCTCCTTCAGAATGGACTGGTTGGATCTCCTTGCAGTCCAAGGGACTCTCAAGAGTCTTCTCCAACACCACAGTTCAAAAGCATCAGTTCTTCGGCGCTCAGCCTTCTTCACAGTCCAACTCTCACATCCATACATGACCACTGGAAAAACCATAGCCTTGACTAGATGAACCTTTGTTGGCAAAGTAATGTCTCTGCTTTTCAATATGCTATCTAGGTTGGTCATAACTTTCCTTCCAAGGAGTAAGAGTCTTTTAATTTCATGGCTGCAGTCACCATCTGCAGTGATTTTGGAGCCCAAAAAAATAAAGTCTGACACTGTTTCCACTGTTTCCCCATCTATTTCCCATGAAGTGATGGGACCGGATGCCATGGTCTTCCTTTTCTGAATGTTGAGCTTTAAGCCAACTTTTTCACTCTCCACTTTCACTTTCATCAAGAGGCTTTGAGTTCCTCTTCACTTTCTGCCATAAGGGTGGTGTCATATGCATATCTGAGGTTATTGATATTTCTCTTGGCAATCTTGATTCCAGCTTGTGTTTCTTCCAGAGATTAGGGATATTAAAAAAAAAAAATTGGTAAACAGACCAGCTAAATGTGCATCCCTTAGGAAAGAGAAAAGGTGATACTTTTCTGTAAAGCTTCCTGGGTGAAAGAAGTGTAAGTTAATGTTGAGAACAATGGTACTGCGTGGAATTATGAACTTTAGTATATTCTAACAATTATGCTTCCTATTTTTATAGCTATCAATACCATGCATGGAAGCCACCTTTTTTGGAATAGATTGGAAGCACCTTAAAAGCAGAGACTAATTTCTTGTTTTTGTTTATTTTTTATGTCTGTTATATCCTTAGTATCTAGCACATGCCTGGTGTATACTAGGTTCTTATTAGAAATACTTATTTTATGAATACTCATCATTAAATGCATGATTGCATAATTCCATATCATGTTTTCTGGTCCCACTGGTATTAGTTCAGACATCTACTGAAAGACTCTTTTTCTCTTTGTCCATGACTGGTTCCCTGTCTATTACACATAGGCTGAGTCAAATTTCTATAGTAACACTGATAAAACAACTCTCCAGAGTGCCACTTGTGGGGTTACCCTTCAAAGCAATCAGTTCCAGGTGTATTTGTCTCCTTGGGCTGCCATAACAAAATATACCAAACTGGATGGTTTAGAACAACAAAAGTGCATTGCTCTTACAGGTCTGGAGGCTAGAAGTTTGAAATTAAGATGTCAGCCATACTCCCTCTGAAGACTCTAGCAGAGAATACTTCCTTGCCTCCTCCAGGTCCTATTGCCTCCAGGTGTTCCTCGGCTATGGCAGCCTTACTCCAGCTTCTGCCTCCATCTTTATAAACTTCTGTGTTCTCTGCTACTTGTAAGGAGACAGATTATTGGATTTAGGCTCACTTTAAATTCAGCAATCATTTAATCTTGAGATTGTTTATGAACTCCATGTACAAACACCCTATTTCAAAAAAGATTACAATCTGAAATTCTGTGTGGACATGAATTTCGGGAGGATGCTATTCAACTCACTAGGATAGTCAAAGAACTAACTAGAAATTGTCTCTGTTGAAGGGTAAATGTGTTAGTACCATGCATTCTCAGTTGCTCAGTCATGTCTGACTCTTTGTGACTCCATGTACTGTAGCCCATCAGGCTCCTCTGTCCATGGGATTTTCCAAGTAAGAATACTGGAATGGGTTGCCATTTCCAGCTCCAAGTACCATGACAAATATGCAATAGACAGCTTTGTAAAACCAGAAAACTTCTATTTTGAGTCATGAACTAAATGTGCTGCATTTTGAGAGCCAATAAAAACACAGAAAAGCATACTTAATAGCTTTTGTCTTATTATTTCTGCAATTCTTTATTTTGCTTCAGGGAAAAAATTAGAATTTTGGTTAAAAATTATCATTGAATATCATATATGCAGATGTAAATGTTCTTTCTGTATATAAGAACTTCATCAGGCAGATTTAGATTCATCCTTAGGACTTATAATTCAACTTCAGCTGTAAAATCTCTTTTTTTACTTTGCAAGGAAAGCATATTCTTATATGAGGGAAGAGGGAAGTGTCTTTAAAACACACTCTGTGTCGTGCTTAGTCACTCAGTTGTGTCCGACTCTTTGCAACCCCATGGACTGTAACCCGCCAGAATACTCTGTCCATAGAATTCTCCAGGCAAGAATATTGGAGTGGGTTACTATGCTCTCCTCCAGTGAATCTTCCCAACTCAGGGATTGAACCCAGGTCTCCTGCATTGGAGGCGTATTCTTTTACCTTCTGAGCCATAAGGGTAGCCCAAGAATACTAGACTGGGTAGCCTATCACTATGCCAGGGGAACTTTGCAACCCAGGAATTGAATTGGGGTCTCCTGTATCGCAGGAGGATTCTTTACCAGCTGAGCAACCAGGGAAGTCCAAAACAAACTCTGGAACTCACAATTCCGGAACTTTCAGGTTTGTCAATTATGTTCATTATAATAGTAAAAATGTATACTTCATCATTAAGGATTTTAGGACATAGTGAAATGTCTTGTATTGGGCTACTTCACAATGGAAGAAAGAGCCTGGAGTCAGAAACAGAGACACCAATGGTTTAATGGGTAGAGGGATCTTACTTGTCTGAAGCAAGATTCTGGAATGCCCCCCCACCATGTATAGAGATGGAAGGCTTTGCTCCTGGGGAGTAGGTCAGGTTACTGGTTAGTGAGGGAATTACATTAAGTCGGCTCATTGGTTATTAGGGAAATAATAACCAATGAGAGGGACACACTCCTCACTGCTCCTTTGATAAGCTATCATAGTAGAGATGTTCAGATTTAAAGCTAGAATAATAATTATCTGGGGTCTGGGGCAGGTATAGAGGAAGGTCAGTCAGGTGAACTGGGTATAGCTGAAGTGGGGGCGCGGTATACAGAGAACAAGAGATCAGCCATCTTGGGTAGCTTCACCATACAAGTGGAAAGTAAAATTATGAATAGTGTACAAAGACTCACTGTCTTTTATCTTGTAAACACATCTGTGGATTAGGTGTAGCTATTCATTTAAGAAACAGATTCTACTTCATTGATTGCACATAGTTTGTGCCGTGATTCAAAACTGGAGACTTCTTAGGTCAATAAATTTGCTTTTATTTATTAATTTATTCTATAGTATCTGTAAACAAAAAGAGGATAATGACTCTGAAATGGTATAGACATTTCACAACTGATCTTATGAAAATATTGGTAAAATCAAATTGTACTATTATCATGTGTAAATATGGGTATTTGGGTTGTTAAATATTATGTGAGTGGCTTTTACAATACAGGCATAACATTTTTTGTGTGTGCTTCACAAATATATAATATATATATATTTTTTTCTTTTTTTATAAACTGAAGGTTTGCGGCAACCCTGTCTTGAGCAAGTCTATTGGTACCAATTTTTTTCCAACAGCATTTGCTCAAGTTGTGTCTCTGTGTCACGTTTTGGTAATTGTCACAATATCTCAAACCCTCAACTAGCAAAGAGATTATGATTTGCTGAAGGCTCAGATGATGGTTTGCATTTTTTAGCAATAAATATTTCTTTTTTTTCTTGATCAGTTTTAATAGGTTTCACTTTTTGAGTAGTTATCTATTTCATCTACATTGTCCAATTCATTGGAATAAAATTATTCATTATTATCCATTTAATGTTTATAGTATCTATAGCAATATTCCCCTTTTTATTCTTTTTTTTCCCATTTCTTTTTTTTTTAATTTTATTTTATTTTTAAACTTTACATAACTGTATTAGTTTTGCCAAATATCAAAATGAATCCGCCACAGGTATACATGTGTTCCCCATCCTGAACCCTCCTCCCTCCTCCCTCCCCATACCATCCCTCTGGGTCGTCCCAGTGCACCAGCCCCAAGCATCCAGTATCGTGCATCGAACCTGGACTGGCAACTCGTTTCATACATGATATTGTACATGTTTCAATGCCATTCTCCCAAATCTTCCCACCCTCTCCCTCTCTCACAGAGTCCATAAGACTGTTCTATACATCAGTGTCTCTTTTGCTGTCTCGTACACAGGGTTATTGTTACCATCTTTCTAAATTCCATATATATGTGTTAGTATACTGTATTGGTGTTTTTCTTTCTGGCTTACTTCACTCTGTATAATAGGCTCCAGTTTAATCCACCTCATTAGAACTGATTCAAATGTATTCTTTTTAATGGCTGAGTAATACTCCACTGTGTATATGTACCACAGCTTTCTTATCCATTCATCTGCTGATGGACATAAATATTTTAAAATTAAGGTATGTACTCTTTTTATAGACATAATGCTATTGCATACTTGAAAACCTACAATATAGTATATGCATAACTTTTCTATGCACTGGGAAACCAACAAGTCTGTCTGACTTGCTTAATTGTAATATTTGCTTTATGGAGTAGTCTGAAACTAGACCCACAATATAGTTGAGGTATGCCTGTATCATCAATATAAAATCATGCATCATCATCATTATAACAGTAGAATATTAATATTAAAATACAGTTATGAAAAATAATAGTATACAAATATTAAGCGTGAGTCTGCATGAACTGCAGGAGTTGGTGATGGACAGGGAGGCCTGGTGTACTGCGATTCATGGGGTCGCAAAGAGTCAGACACGACTGAATGACTGAACTGAACTGAACTGAATATTAAGCATATTTAAAGTTATTTTTTTGATGTGTAGCTTCAGAATATAACATTCATGTTCAAACTTCAGTCAAGTATACTACATTTGTACAGATATATACAGGAAGACTCCCTGCCAACCCAGTCCAGTATTCTTCTCTGGAGAATCATCATGGATAGAGGAGTCTGGCATCTTACAGTCCATGGGATCACAAAGAGTAGGGCATGACTGAGCGACTAAGCAAAGCACAGCATATTTTAAATACATATCTTGCAAATATATGATTTTATGTTAAGTTTGTTCCTAAATGTTTAATAAGTAGATAAAATTACTGATAGATTATAAAGCAAAGGCAATATCTTTAATGTTTGCCTAGGAGCATTCTGATTAGGAAGACCAAGGAATTTTGTTTCTAACTCTTATAGCCTAAAGCTTGTTATAAACATGTAGGCAGTATTTATTTATAGAAACTAACAAAATCAAATGATGACCATGGAAAATCAGGCACATTGTGAAAATTGTATAGCTTACAATTTGTAAAGTAGGACATACTTAACTTGCCTTGTAACTCAAAATAATTCATAAATGCTGAATAATAGCTTTATTAATAATCAGACAGAAGAGATAAGTAGCACATTTAACTTAAAAATGTTACAATTTTTGAAAAGAAAATAATAAACATAGGGAAGGCAGAGAATCATATCAAAAAAAATAAAGGTGCATGATAGTAGAAATAAAAGATAAAATTGAACTTTAAATTAAAAAATGTAGAATGAAACAAATCACAAGATATTTGGTTATTGCCAATTTCAAGTCACCAAGAAAATCAGTCCTTCAGTTCAGTTCAGTTCAGTCGTTCAGTCATGTCCGACTCTGCAACCCCATGAATTGCAGCACGCCAGGCCTCCCTGTCCATCACCAACTCCTGGAGTTCACTCAGACTCACACCCATCGAGTCAGTGATGCCATCCAGCCATCTCATCCTCTGTCATCACCTTCTCCTCCTGCCCCCAATCCCTCCCAACATCAGGGTCTTTTCCAATGAGTCAACTCTTCGCATGAGGTGGCCAAAGTACTGGAGTTTCAGCTTTAGCATCATTCCTTCCAAAGAAATCCCAGGGCTGATCTCCTTCAGAAAGGACTGGTTGGATCTCCATGCAGTCCTTAGAATCTCATAAAGTTTATTTAAATCATAGAAGAAGCAATTAATTAAGGACATATTTTTCTTCCTTTAAAAATTCAATCTATGTTCTCCTTTTATGGGCTTATTTCCTTTTTTATTTGTCTCTCCACTTCACATATATTCCTATTTCAGTCTGTCTTTAGGATTGAACTTAGAATCTATTCTCCTACTTCCATTTTTTTTCCCCAAACTAGGATGCACCAAATACTTTTTGTCTTCTTTTTTAATCCTAATTTTATATATATTACCCAAAGTAAAAATTTCCCAATAAGATTATGAAAAAATCTAATAGAAGGAATGTCCCTTGGCCTCTTACAAAAGTCAAGCAGAATCAATATGAGTGCATGCCACATACTTGCATTCATTTAATATAGGTTACAGCTGTTTCAAAATGGCACAAGGAAAATTCTAATTTGAGCACCTGTACTATACATGTGTCCATTTTTCTTTCTATTTTTAAGGTTTCAAAGCTCAAAAAGTTTAAATGTTATTTAAATTTAATTATGGGTTTCCCTGCCTGGCTTCCCTGGTGGCTCAGATGGTAAAGCCTCTGCCTGCAATGCAGGAGACCTGTGTTCGATTCCTGGGTCGGGAAGATCCCCAGGAGAAGGAAATGGCAATCCACTCCAGCACTCTTGCCAGGAAAATCCCATGGACGGAGGAGCCTGATAGGCTACAGTCCATGGGGTCGCAAAGAGTCGGACACGACTGAGCAACTTCACTTTCAATTTCACTTTCACTTTCACTGCTGGCTCAGTGGTAAAGAATCCGTCTACCAGTGTAGGAGATGCTGATTTAATCTTTGGTCTGGGAAGATCTCCTGGAGAAGAAAATGGCAACCTGCTGCAGTAATCTTGTAGGAAGAGCCCCTTGGACAGAGGAGCCTGGCAGGCTACAGTCCGTGGGATTCCAAGGAGTCGGACACTACTTAGCGACTGAACAACAAATTTAATTTAATTAGGATTAAATGTAATTTTAATTAGTCCAAATTCCTTTTCGTTTAGAATCAGAATAAAGTTGTATTTCAAATATCTAAAAAAATAAATAAATAAAAAAATAAAAGTCATATTTATCTGTATACACATGTGAATACTCACATATATATTTTCAACAAATGCATGGTAATTAATAGTTTCTGCTTCTCCGTGGGATGGAGCAGTTTGCGTCAAGCCAGAATTCCAACCAAAGAAAACTAGAAAACCCAGATAAAACAGAGAAATTGTCTCTTTGAAGGTATCAGAGATCTGCGGTGACAACACTATCTAGAGAGGCTAAAACTCCAGAGAGGAAATGCTTTCAGAGAGTTGAGCAGACATCTGCAGCCACTTTTACTCTGGAGGACTTCACTATTTCTAATTCTGCACAGATGTCTAAGAATTGGACCTTGGTGTTGGCAGAAGATTATTGGCAGTGGACAGAGAGCTTTTGGTGGGAAGGTGTGCTCAAACATCTTGGGCCTGTTCCAGTCTGGGATTTTATAGGATGGAACCTAAAAATCTAAGCCACATTATAAAATCAGGCAGAATTCTCTAAACTGTGAGAAAAGTTTAGTCGGGTACTGATTGGGGTTGGGAGGGTTTCTAAACACTAGATCGGTAATTTAAATATTCTAGGCAACCGAGTGCACATCAAGTGTAGACGTCTTCCCTGGGGTCTTTTCTGTGTGGAGTGAGTGCAGTTGTATTTGGTTTAAGATGATCAGCCTCTGCTCTCTCTACCTGGCAGCATGATAAGTCACTTCATTCTGCCCAGCTCCTTGTGACCCCATGGATCATAGCCCACCAGGCTCCTCTGTCCATGTTATTTCCCAGGCAAGAATACTGGAGTGGGTTGCCACTTCCTTCTCCAGGGGATCTTCCAGACCAAGGGATCAAGCCCCTGTCTCTTATGTCTCCTGCATTGGCAGGCGTGTTCTTTATGACTAGCACCACCTGGGAAGCCCAGACTTACCTGGCAGAGGGAAAACTTAATCATTACTCACAGAAGTTAACACCATCTGGAGACTTTAAAAAACACAGTATCTATCATTAAAACAAAATTACTAAGCACACCAAACCCTATGACCAAAATGAAAAGAACACTGGCATCTGGTAAAATTCCCTATTTTTTTTTCCTTTATTTTCTGTAACATATTTATCAAAGCTATTTTAAAGTCCTTGTCAACTAATTCCAATGTGTGGATCATTTAAGATCTGAGTTTACTGTTTTTCTTTTCAACTTTTGAATATTATGAATATTTTGAGCTCTGTTGAATATTTTGTATACATCTTTCATTTAATATATGTTAAACAGGTACCAAGGGGTGGAATTTCTGGATCAGGCTGCATCTGTATATTCTGCTTTGTAAGATACTACCAAATAGCTTTTAAGTGATTGCAACAATTTATGCCAGTTGTCCCACATGCTTAACAATACTTGCTATTTTCTGACTTTCTCTTCCTATTCATCATGGTGGGTGGATAGTGGTAGCATCTTGTGATTTTTACTTACATTTCTGTGATGAAAATAATGTTGACAGGTTTTCATATGCTTATTGGTCATTTCAAAACCCTCTTTTATGAAGTGTCCAAGGATTTTGTCAATTTTTCTGTAAGACTATCGGCTTCTTTCTAATCAATTATTTTTCATAGAAACAACAAAAAATACCTTTTTTTTTACTATAGAATTGGTACAGTATGTTATAATAGTATGCTATCAAGCAATAAAATTAAACGAATAAAAACTACACAAATCAACAGAAAAGGATATCTCAAAAATAATGTGAAGCAAAGTAAGCCAGATACAAAAGAGTGCATAATTTACATTCCATTTACATTAAGTTAAAATAAAGGTAAAATTGATCTAAAGTGTTCAACCTCAGGAGAGGGATTTTATGACTGGAATGGATCATAAGGGACAATTTGGGAACATTAATAATATTCTATTTCTAGATTTGGGTGTTAATTATGCAGTTATGTTAACTTTATGAAGATTTACTGAATTGTGTGCTTATAATTTATGCTCATTTCTTTTGTTATAATATAATAGTATCATAAAAAATAAAAATAATGACATATAAAATCCTGACAAATTTTAATAAACACAAGAGACTTTATTCTCCCAGAGACTTGTTGACCTTTATGGTAGTCATAGTCAGACTTTACACTGCGTTTATTTCAATTGATGAAACTAACACTATATAATCTATTGCTGTATTTTTGGAATTGATTAATTTCTTTGCACAAATTATGTTTGAAAAATTGTATCTTCATAATAATTGTACACAGAATACTGTATTTTCAGCTCTTTCACTAATATTCAATGTGTTAAAAATAAAAAAATAGTCAGTGGCAAGGAGCTTTATATTACAACCAGTGATAAGATAAAACAGATTGCTCTAGAAAAGTAGAGACTTAGAAAAATTGTTTAAAAAACTGGTGACTTGTTGGCTTTCTGGGTGTAGCACTGAAATACTTATAAATCTAAAACAAAAGCAATTCAGATTATCAGAATTGTGTTCCCAAGGAAAAGTGAAAATGAAACAAGGGACTTTACTTATGTGATTTGTTCAAAAGCCTTGGTATGACTATCTTGTTCATAAAAATGTAACTAGTCCATAGGACACTTTATTTATAATAGTTGATTTACTCAGATATGACCATGCTGCTGCTGCCGCTAAGTCGCTTCAGTCATGTCCGACTCTGTGTGACCCCATAGACGGCAGCCTACCAGGCTCCCCCGTCCCTGGGATTCTCCAGGCAAGAATAATGGAGTGGGTTGCCATGTCCTTCTCCAATGCATGCATGCATGCTATGTTGCTTCAGTTGTGTCCAACTCTGTGCGACCCATGGACAGCAGCCCACCAGGCTCCTCTGTCCACAGAGTTCTCTAGGCAAGATATGACAATACAGGTGCCATAAATATGATGTTCTCAGAAGTTTTTCTTTATAACTTAAGTCAGCATGCCAGATTTTAGCCAAACATAACCTCCAAATATACAGGAAATAACCTCACTTTTTAAAGTCATATCTATTGAAAAAATTATATTTAAAGGAGAGCATATAGAAATAGAGAGACTGTGAAAGCATATGTGTTCTGTAACTGACTGAAGGATAGATTTCTGATATCATTGTTAAAGGTATGACTGCTGCATTCAAAATTAAAGAACACGTATAAAGCCCTAAAATATCTGATCTGTTGGTCTCTCACTGTTCTTTCAATTTTCATCACAGGTGCACTTGTTTTAATCTGTTCATTCAATATGGACAATATGAATTTTGCCTATTAGACAGTTTTAGTTTCTGTTTTCTCATTATCTATACTATTGCTTTAGAACTGTCCATTTGGATATTAAGGTAGGTTGCAACTTGATGTGAATTTTTCCAACAGTCCAGTGATCAGGAGACTGATGCTCCCCAGTGGGAAAACTCCATTACTTGCAGGGTTTTATTTTTTTGCCCCCCTTTGGTTTTTGGTGAAACTGCTGTCCTGGAGTAAATTCTTCATTTGCAGCCCCTTCTACAAATCACTTTACATCTCAGTTGGGCTTATATTTTGGTGTTGCTGATCAATGAATGAGAAAGAAGGTAGTTGTGCAGTTGGAGTTATGTTTTACCTTCTAGCTCAGCCAGTCAAATATTTTGATCCACAGCAACAAAAGGGGTTTTGTGTTCTGTGTTCACATTTGAGTCCTATTTCCAATACTCACTTCTGTAATTTTTTCACCAAGAGAAGTGTTTGGTGGCCCTTATATGCTTGCCTCATTCAGTCTGCTAGGATCAGTGTTTGATGATGTAATTTGTTATGCTGACACTTCCCTCTGTTTTCCCAACTAAAGGAAAGTTCCATTTGCTATTTTCAGTGCACTTAGGGTCAGGGTACACTATCTAAATGCCTTGAGATATATAAGTTTAAAAAGCTAAATATACAATACGATAATACAACATTGAATTGCAATAAAACACTGACTTTGAAACAGAGGATCTCAGTTCAGGTTCTGGCCCTGTCACTTCCTAATTATAAAGTTGGACAAGGTATATCAGTCCCTGTAAAATACAATAATAATAGTATCCATTTCTTAGGTTTGTTATGGAGACTAAAAGTTAATTAATGTACAGCAATCAGAATAGTGCCTGGAAAGTATTATACACAACATTAAGATTAGTCGTTGTTGTTATTATTGCAAATAGTCTTAACCAATTCTTCTAATATATGACTTGCTACTTTGGAATTTCAAATTGTATTGTTGCTTTTATTCAGTCACTAAGTCGTTTCTGACTCTTAGTGACTTCATGGACTGCAGCATGCCAGGCTTCCCTGCCCTTCGCTGTCTCCTGGAGTTTGCTCAGACTCATGTGGATTGAGTCAGTGAAGCTATCCGATCATATTATCCTCTGCTGACCCCTTATCCTCCTGTGCTCAATCTTTCCCAGCATCCAAGTCTTTTCCAATGAGATTGGTGCACAGTAATTGGGACTTTGGACCTTGAATTTTAAATAATTGTAGCTAGGCTCAAATACATCTTTGTTAATCAATCAACATATTTTTGCCAATGGGAAAGACGTTTGTTTATTTCTGTAGTGTAAAAATATGTGCGTCAGGATTCAATGAACTCTTGCAAAGCATTTTCAGCCACCTGCTGGTTGTGGAAGCATTTTTCCTGCAAAAAAAAATTGTCAAGATTCTTGAAGAAGTGGTATTCAGTTGGCAAGAGGTCAGATGAATATGGTGAATGAGGCAAAGCTTCATAGCTCAATTTGTTCAACTTTTAAAGCATTTGTTGTGCAACATTTGGTGGTCTGGCATTGTTGTGGAGAATAATTGGGCCCTTTCTGTTGATCAATGCTAGCTGTAGTCATTGCAGTTTTTGGTGCATCTCATTGATCTGCTGCTGAGTGTACTTCTCAGATATAATAATTTTGCCAAGATTCAGAAAGCTGTAGTGGCTCAAACCAGCAGCAGACCATCAAACCGTGACCATGACCATTTTTTGGTGTAAGTTTGGCTTTGGGAAGTGCTTTGGAGCTTCTTCTCAATCCAGCCACTGAGCTGGTCATTGCCAGTTGTCATATACAACCTACTCTTCTTCATACATCACAATCCAATCAAGAAATGATTTGTTATTGTTGTGTAGAATGAGAGAAGACAACATTCCAAACAATGATAGTTTTGATTTTTGATCAGCTCATGAAGCATCCACTTAGTGAGCCTTTTCACCTTTCCAATTTGCTTCAAATGCTGAATGACCATAGAATGGTCAACACTGAATTTTTGGGCAACTTCTCATGTAGTTCTAAGAGGATCAGCTTTGATGAGGCTCTCAATTTGTCAATTTCCAATGGCCAGCCACTACACTCTTCATTTTCAAAACTCTTGTCTCCTTAGCAAAACTTCTTGAATCACCACTGCTAACTGCAACATTAGTTAGCAGTTCCTGGGCCAAATGTGTTGTTGATGTTTCGGGTTGTCTGCACTGCTTTACGATCCATTTTGAACTCAAATAAGAAAATCACTCAAATTTGCTTATTGTCTAACATCATTTCCATAGTCTCTAATGAATATAAAATAAACAGCAAGTAATAAGTCATTAGCAAAACATAAGTGAGAAATGCACATTAAAATTATGTATAACATAACCACATTTATTTAGAATGTATTCCAACATCAAATGACAAATTTCAACAATGAAAAAACCAAAATTATGTTTATACCAACCTAATATTAACACATGGTTTTATTGATAATCTATATGATTAAATCCTGAGTAACATAACTTGTTTATAATAAAATTATAATGCAGGTAAAGGAAATTAGTACATTTGATTTTAGTAGCGACTCATTATTTTCAAAAATCATTCAATTGTTGAGTACTTACTTCATATCAGAAGAGTTATAAAAATGTAAGATATAACCTTGGTCTTTAGGGTCCTTGAAGTCTAATAGTGTTTACATTCTAGAAAAGAGAGGGAGCAGTGCTGTGTCCTTTGCTTAGTCACTCAGTTGTATCTGACTCTTTGTGACCCCATGGACTGTAGCCCACCAGACTCTTCTGCCATGGGGATTCTCCAGGCCAAAATACTGGGGTGGGTTGCCATGTCCTCCTCCAGGGCATCTTCCCAAACCAGGGATAGAACCCAGGTCTCCTGCATTGCAGGAAGATTCTTTACAGTCTGATCCACCAGGAAAGTCCATCTAGTCAAAGCTGTGGTTTTTTCCAGTAGTCATGTATGGATGTGAGAGTTGGACCATAAAGAAGCCTGAGTGCTGAAGAACTGATGCTTTTGAACTGTGGAGTTGGAGAAGACTCTTGAGAGTCCCTTTGACTGCAAGGAGATCAAACCAATCACTCCTAAGGGAAATCAACCCTGAATATTCATTGGAAGGACTGATGCTGAAGCTGAAGCTCCAATACTTTGGCCACCTGATGCAAAGAGCTGACTCGTTGGAAAAGACCCTGATGCTGGGAAAGAGTGAAGGTGGGAGGAGAAGGGGATGACAGAGGATGAGATAGTTGGATGGCATCACCAACTCAGTGGACATGACTTTGAGCAAGCTCCAGGAGATGGTGAAGGACAGGACAGCCTGCAGTCCATGGGGTCACAAAGAGTCAGACAAGGCTTAGTGACTGAACAACAACAAAGAGAGAGAGAGTGACAGAGACAGAGAAATAGAAAGGGAGAGAGAATGAATATGAATGAGAGTTCCTGAAACTGTTACATGTAGTTAAAGAACTGTGGCTCTGGTACATAATTCCATTAAATTAAATTCATTTATGTATCTATTTACTTATTTAGTGCCTTGATCCTTCATTCATTACTCTGTAAATTTAAATGGTATTAACTAAGTTTCCCAACATATATTTACAATAGATAGATATTATTTTCCAGAAAAATAAAATATAAATATACATGTACCTCTAAGGATAGGACAATTTTTCTTGGCTTTAAGTCAAATTTCTAGATTTCCTGGGATATGGAAGGAAAACATTTGTTCCAAACAGTGCGTTTCCAAAAACCAATATATGTAGAGAATATGTTATTTATATTGTCAAAGAAAATCTGCACCAGATAAAGTTAAACAGACAAAGAAGACTTTTTATATAAGACTATTACAATAGGGGTTAAAAGTACTGCAATATGGGAGAGGGACTGAACCCAACTCCATTCAAGCAACAGGAAGGAGAGTTTTAAGCAATGGATGAACTACTAGAAAAGTACTTGGGGAGGTTGGTCAATGTGATTAGGTCATTTGTGTTTCCTAATAAGCATATAAGGGTCTTCTCTGGTGGCTCAGACAGTAAAATAATCTATCTGCCACTGCAGAAGATCTGGGCTCAATCCCTGGGTCGGGAAGATTCCCTGGAGGAGAGAATGGCAACCCACTCCAGTATTCTTGCCTGGAGAATTCCATGGACAGAAGAGCCTGGTGGGCCAAAGTCCATGGACTCGCAAACAGCCAGACACAACTGAGCAACTAATATACACACAACAAGCACTTATGGATGTTAGGCTACTCCCTTCCACAAAGATGGGAAGATATGGATGCTGTCTTTCTTGATGATTACATTAAAAAAGATAGTTCTCAGATCCACGAGAAAGACATGTTTGGTGTATAAAACTGACTAGAGGCTAGGAGAAGATCTATCTATCACAGGGGAAGAGAAAGACTTTATAATTGGAAGTTGTCTAAATTAAGTGCTCTGGGAAAGGGGATGGCAGGGACCTATAGTCAGAAAGAATCTGACTAAGGGCTAATCAAACTGAGTGGAAGAGTAAGGGTGTTTTGGTCAACGTCTTCCTTCAAAATACATATTTGCAGCTAAGTTTTAGACTAGAAAATAAAATGGAAATGAAAAATGAAAAAATTTTCAAAAATAAAGATTTCCACAGTACATACCTGGCCAAACAGGTGAGATGAAAGTTCCAATATATGACCATGTTGCTAATTCAGTCTTGCTGTTTAATATTTAACAAGACTCACAAATAATGGTAATGAGATGTCACAAAAGGCCAAGATAGATAAGCATTTAACATAGGTCACTGTCTAATGGTTATAATGAAAACTGCATAAACACCACTGCTTTTGGATCTTGAACTTAAACCCATTGCTATATTAATGCACAACATAATGAATCAAAGGCTGCCCCTATTTGCTAGATTATATTTCATTCAATATGAACAGATGTTCTCTCATTTAGACAAATTGTACCTCTAAACAAAAGGTTCAATTCCCTGCTTTATAGATGATACATATTCTGCCAACTGTTTTTCTAAGTAAGCATATTAGATAAATAAGAAAAACAACTGAAATAATGGTTAAATTACTCCTCTGCACTGGAGGTTTCTTGAAGACCACATTTTCATTTCTAGTTTTGTAAGTCAGAATATATTTTGAATTCTGTTCCATAGAGGAAACATATTTTTAATGCCAGTGACATTGACATTTCAAATTTTAAATGATTACTGCTGAATTACTGAGACTTGCAATTAAATTATAAAATGGGACCAGAGAACTATGTAAAAACTGTACTCATTAACTTCCTAAATAGCTCTAAAACACTTAAAAATACAATTCTCTTTAATTTTTGAACAATTGCTGGTAATTATTTAGTGAAGGTGAAGGATAGGAAGGACAGGATTCTCTCACAAGGGAGAAAAGGAGATCTTGATGTAGATTATATGTTGTTTTTCAATTTAAACAAGAAAAACTGCCATCTCAATATGTGAACAATTACATAATCATAGTCATCACACTATTCTCGCTGTCACCATCATCATAATCACCATGAGTATCATATCACCATCATCATATGTGAGCCTTGGAGGGGAAAGCAAAAACTAAAAACATTTCCCTTTCTAGCTCCAAATACTGCTCCAACTATTAAATTGTATTTCTGCTTCTCTTGATTAGTTTAAGAGCTTCCTGTCTCTGCTTCTTCTCTGTCCATCAGCCTTTGCTGAAAATCTCCACATCAACTGCTCTTGTTAAAAGTATGAAACATATATTTGTGTACTGCTGAAACCAGTGTTTGTTATTTTCCCAGCAATTTGACATCATCATCTTAAAGGATTATCACCTGTAATCTTGTCACTTGTCCTAATCTCTGTTGTTGCTGTTGTCCATCTCTTTGTGATCCTATGGACCTCAGAACGCCTTTGTAAATGAGACCAAATCTACCCAGTTGCCCAAGCCGCAAGACTCAGATTATGCTTGGCTCTAGGTTCTCCATTCCTGTATGCACAATCTCTAAGACAGATGATATATATATCATATATGGCAGTTTTATCTCCAACTGCCACTATAATTGCTTAAGTCACCCAATATCATCTTCGTTACCACACTTTTGCCTTAACCTGTCACGCTTTATCTCTTGTACCTTTTCCATCCATTTGCTACAGAGTATGCAAAATTACTGTGAAAAGAGAGGATCATACTACTCCAGTTCAAATTTTCCAATGACTTACTTGCCAGGGTACTGTGATTTAAAATTAAACCTCATTTGACTGATCCCTTCTTTCAGCACTCCTGCATGCTGCTGTGTGCTGTCACGTCACTGACTCTGTGGGACCCCATGGGCTGTAGCCCACCAGGCTCCTCTGCCCATGGGATTCTCAAGGCAAGAATCCTGGAGTCGATTGCCATGACCTGCTCCAGGGGATCTTCCTGACCCAGGGATCAAATCCTGCATTGGCACATGGGTTCTTTACCACTAGCGCCACCTCCTACTTATCTACAAAACCTAAACTGTCATAATTTTTCTTCTTGCATATTTAATTTTTTTTTTACTTTTAGATTAAAAAAAACTTTTTATTTTATATTGGAGTATAGATGACAAACAATGTGATTGTCTCAGGTGGACTGCAAATGGACTCAGTCATAAATAGGCATCTGTGTGCTTGCTAAGTCCTTCAGTTCTGTTCTACTCTTTGTGACACTATGGACTGTAGCGCCTGCCAGGCTCTTCTGTCCAAGGGATTCTCCAGGTAAGAATACTGCAGTGGGTTGCCATGTACTCCTCCAGGGCATCTTTCCGGCCCAGTGATCAAACCCACATCTCTTATGCCTCCTGCATTGGCAGAGTTTCCCCGGTGGTTCAAACGGTAAAGAATCTGCCTTCAATGCGGAAGACCTGGGTTCGATCCCTGGGTTGGGAAAATCCCCTGGAGAAGGAAAGGGCAACCCACTCCAGTATTCTTACCCAGAGCATCCCATGGACAGAGGAGCCTGATGGAATACAGGTCATGGGGTTGCAAAGAGTCTGACAGGACTGAGCAACTAACGCTAATATGCTTGTTACCACTAGTGCTGCCTGGGAAGCCCCAGCCACACATATACATGTATCCTTTCTCCCTGAAACTCGCCTTCTGTCTATCCAAACTGCGACATATCACTGAGCAGAGTTCCCTGTGCTATACAGTAGGACCCTGTAGGTTTTCTATTTTAAATATAGCAGTTTGTACATGTTGATTTAGTTCTAGCTGGTCTGGCCTCTTTCCATTTTCTTAAACATAGCCACTGCTTTCCTGTCTTAAGGCTATCACACATGAGGCTGTACCTTCCTGGTAAATTCTTTTCCCAAATTTTTCCATGGCTGTTTTCTGTCCTTATGTGTGAATATGTCCAAACTCATTAAATTGTATACGTTAAATATGTACAGTTTATTGCCTTAAAGTTCAAAGTGAAGTGCAAGTTGCTTAGTCATGTCCAACTCTTTGTGTCCTCATGTACTCCACAGTCCATGGAATTCTCTAGGCCAGAATACTGGAGTGAGTAGCATTCCCTTCTCCAGGGAATCTTCCCAACCCAGGGATTGAACCCAGGTCTCCCACACTGCAGGTGAATTCTTACCAGTCGAGCTATCAGGCACCAGTCTTAAAGTTATCTGTCTAGAAATACTTTGTCTCATCTCACAGTGTTTACTTCAATTTTTCTCTATCTGTTTACCTATTTATTTTGCACATATCCTATCAGCTTTATAATTGAATGTCTGCTTGCTTACTTTTTTATTGTAATCATGGTGAAATCAACTATCAGTTATGAGTATTTCCTTTGGGACACATTTTTATTTAGATTTGTGAGTCAAAATATTTTTAAAATTCTATTCCGTAAGTGAGACTAAATTATGACAAGTCTGACTTCAGCACAGATTTCAAAGGCAAAGGATCATGTATGTACTATTTCATCATAGTGTATAGCTTTCCAGTGCATAGCACAATATTTGGCACTTAAGGCCAAATATTATATATGTTGTAATGTCTATATATAAGTGTATTTTGAATCAATTAATGGAGTTAAGATAAAGACTTACTCTTTCTCCATACAGAAACTTTTATAAATTCTCATCACTTTATTAACCATAATATAGGAAATAACCATAGTATAGGAGATTTTTAAAATATTTTTCTTCTGTCAACACAGGGAAGTATAAATCGAAGACTGCATTTCATTATGTCACATATAATAAAAACCCAAATGTAAAAATCTATATCAACTCCTATTATATAAAACACTATTTTTTGATGATGACATTCTCTTGACAAACATGTTTCTTGGTAGAATAGATTGTTAGCCAAATCTACCAAGGAGAAAATTTAAATCACAAAAATAAGATGAAAAGCTCCCATGCATTATATCTTAGGCTTCTGCCTTGATATCATATGTACTAAATATTCCTACTGGTATAGAAGGAACATGGTGCAACTGAAGCTTATTGATGGAGATTTCTGAATTTAACCAGTTAGAGGTTATCAAGAGAAAAATGATTTTATATCAACTGTACATTTCTTCCTTTTCTTTGAGACACAGAATAACAAGTAAATAAAAGGAGGCTCAATAAAGGACAGAAATGGTAGGGACCTAACAGAAGCAGAAGATATTAAGAAGAGGTGGCAAGAATACATAGAAGAACTGTACAAAAAAAGATCTTCATGACCCAGATAATCACAATGGTGTGAGCACTCTCCTTCCTAGAGCCAGACATCCTGGAATGTGAAGTCAAGTGGGCCTCAGGAAGCATCACTATGAACAAAGCTAGTGGAGGTGATGGAATTCCGACTGAGCTATTTCAAATCCTAAAAGATGATGCAGTTAAAGTGCTGCACTCAATTTGCCAACAAATTTGGAAAACTCAATAGTAGCCACAGGACTGGAAAAGGTCAGTTTTCATTCTAATCCCAAAGAAAGGCAATGCCAAACAATGCTCAAACTACCACACCATTGTACTCATCTCACACAGTAGTAACGTAATGCTCAAAATTCTCCAAGCCAGGCTTCAGCAATACCTGAACTGTGAACTTCCAGATGTTCAAGCTGGTTTTAGAAAAGGCAGAGAAACCAGACATCAAATTGCCAACATCCTCTGGATCATGGAAAAAGCAAGAGAATTCCAGAAAAACATCTATTTCTGCTTTATTGACTATGCCAAAGCCTTTGACTGTGTGGATCACAATAAACTGTGGAAAATTCTTCAAGAGATGGGAATACCAGACCACCTGACCTGCCTCTTGAGAAGCCTGTATGCAGGTCAGGAAGCAACAGTTAGAACTGGACATGGAACAGCAGACTGGTTCCAAATAGGAAAGGGAGTACGTCAACAATGTATATTGTCACCCTGCTTATTTAACTTATATGCAGAGTACATCATGAGAAACACTGGGCTGGAGGAAGCACAAGCTGGAATCCAGATTGCCAGGAGAAATATCAATAACCTCAGATATGCAGATGACACCACCCTTATGGCAGAAAATGAAGAGGAACTAAAAAGCCTCTTGATGAAAGTGAAAGAGGAGAGTGAAAAAGTTGTCTTAAGGCTCAACTTTCAGAAACTACGATCATGGCATCCAGTCCCATCATTTCATGGCAAATAGATGGCTGACTTGATTTTTCTGGGCTCCAAAATCACTGCAGATGGTGATTGCAGCCATGTAATTAAAAGACGCTTGCTTCTTGGAAGGAAAGTTATGACCCAACTAGATAGCATATTAAAAAGCAGAGACATCACTTTGTCAACAAAGGTCCAGATAGTCAAGGCTATGGTTTTTCCAGTGGTCACGTATGGATGTGAGAGTTGGACTATAAAGAAAGCTGAGTGCCAAAGAATTGATATTTCTGAACTGTGGTGTTAACCAGTCCATTCTAAAAGAGATCAGTCCTGGGTGTTCATTGGAAGGACTGATGTTGAAGCTGAAACTCCAATACTTTGCCACCTGATGCTAAGAGCTGTCTCATTTGAAAAGACCCTGATGCTGGGAAAGATTGTAAGTGGGAGGAAAAGGGGACAACAGAGGATGAGATGGTTGGATGTCATCACCGACTCAATGGATGTAGGTTTGGGTGGACTCCAGAAGTTGGTGATGAACAGGGAGACCCAGCATGCTGCAGTTCATGGGGTCACAAAGAGTGGGACATGACTGAGCGACTGAACTGAACTGAACTGAACTGAAAAGATCGTGACTGAATGAGGAGGAATGTCTTCCATACTACTTGTGCACAGCTGGAAACCTTAATGAATAAGAACATTGAGTTCTCCTTCAAACAAGGTTAATTTAGAGCTTTTCTGCCTTCAGAATTATCCATAAATTAATTTCTAGAACTTATAACATTTTTATTAGATCTTTCAGGAGAAAATTTGATGTAATGTGCATAAAAATCCTATGATCTTACACGTCCTGCTTAAGAAATGAGATGAAATACCAATCAGAAATGTTTCTGTGCTATATCGTATGCTTATCAATTAGCAGTCTTATAAAAGTACATGAGTTTTAGAAATGAATAAAAAACTAAATTGTATGATTAGAAATTTATTTTCTGCTCTGATCACTTTTTCATTATGTCTTCTAGTGCATATTTTAAATAAAAGGTTATTCTCTGGATTATCAATTTTGCTACAATCCATTGTGAATTACTTGTTAAGAGACCTATTTTTTTCCACTCCCTGTTTTTTAGTGCCTGATTGTATGAACTTTATCACTTATTTAACCATTTTTCCTAAATTAACCAGGTTTCCTAAGCAACAAAATGAGTTTTGGCCTAAAAATAATTACTGACAGACCATCTATCATTAATAAATGATGATTGACCTACTTCATTATTAAATGACATATGACTAGCTTTTTTTCAACCTAATCATATTATACAGTGATATTTTTCCAAAAAGGTATTCCTTTTATGGAACTGGTTTAAAATATATTCCAAAGATTTTAATTTACATGTTCTTCATTGTTTTTAAATTGCTTTTGCTATATTCACAGGACATTTGTGCTTTCTCTTCTGTAAAACGTTTGGAAGGGTTTGCTTACATTTACACTTCCCTCTTTCTCTTTTTTCTTACAATTTTATAGGAGTTTTTCTTATATTTCAGATTATAATCCTTTGGCAAATAATTGTGCTGAAATAATATTTCCCAATTTGTGCTTTCTTTTACCATCTCATACTTTTAAATCTATAGTTTTAGGAGCAAACTTCTTAAATGTAATATAGTCCCATTTATCAATTTTTTCTTTTATGGTATATTAAGTTTTATCAAAATTTGTTTTCCTTACAGAGAAACAGGTACATTTACAGGGTAATCTAATTAATATTCTAAAGGATACTTCAAATTATGTATGATATTGCATATTATTTAACAAATCATATTCATTAATTCATATTAATTTATCTGTATTATTTCACTTCAGAGTCTAATTAATTTGAGTATGATGTGTGATGGAATTTTATTTCGTTTTGTTTTCATAGGAAAAGCCAGTATTGCCAGAATCAATTAATAAATAATCCATCCTGTCATCCCCCAGACCTACAGTCAGTCCACTCTGCCTCATGATCTGTTTCCCTGTGTGAACTTATTTCTGGCTCTCTAATCTGTCCTGTCACAGGACACCTTCCTCCTCACTTCTGGACTCCGACCTCCCATACCAGGCTGTTCTTATCTCACTGGGCCTCTGACAGAAGACACCGCACCATCTGCCTGTGTGTGGAGATCTTGTCGTTCTGCCTGGGATCTGACAGCGCACAACTCTCTGCACGACCCCCTCAAGCTATTCTAGCTCCAGCATCTCTCGCCAAACTCGATGGGAGCTTACCTAATTTGTGTCACTTTCACTGAGGCTTTCCTCAATTGCATCCATCCTCACCCTATCAGGCTCTGGCGCTGAAGTCAGGTGTCACCCCACGTGTGACTGGCATCCTCACCTTGCCTAAGCTCTGCTCCCTGAGCTAGGATATTTCCCTTCCTCATTGTTTTCCTTATAGTCTCTTCAGGATCAAAATAACAGAGTTAAACTCCCCCTGAGCTCAGATGATAGCGTTCAAAGAAAAAAGTAAAAACAGCAGGGTCCAAAAAGGTCCTACTGTCCCTCAGCAAATATTGTATTAAGAAATATCTTCCCAATTTATGAGCAGAGGAAAAAACAAATTATGTATGTAAGTGGACTTTGCTGTGCCCATATATATGGCATTCCAGGTGGCTCAGTGGTAAAGAATCTCTGCCCCTGGAAGAGATTCAAGAGACTCAGGTTTGATCTCTGGATTGGGAGGATCCCCTGGAGGAGGAAATTGCAAACCACTCCAGTATTTTTGCCCTGAGACTCTCAAGGACAGAGAATCCTGGTGGGCTACAGTTCATAGAGTCACAAAGGTGGGATGTGCTGAATTGGCATAGCATGCATATATATATGCAGATGAAATAATGCTACATGATTTTTAGTGAATAAATATTTTAATAAACAATTAAGTGAATAAATAGATGATTATATGATATTAAAAGTATTAGAAAAATCATAATTGTAGCTACTATAAAGCTGGGTAAAACTTCATGGATTTCCATAAGGGTAATTTAGCTTGTAATTTAATGATTTCACTTGGAAATTCTAACAGATAACTTTTGATATACATATTTACCCTTCAGCTTTTCTACTCTTCTGTTAGGGAACAGATAAAAGAAGTCAAAGTCTTAATAGAAAATATGAACCTAAGAAGGGCAGGAAAGTTATTCAGATAAGTACAGAACATTTAAGTGGTATTTGTAATGTAGGGGATAAAAGGAAAAAAAAATGTCAAATATGGGCTTCAGTAAGAAAAATAGAAGACACAAAAAGTAATGAAAAAAGTCAGCATATTCCAGAAAGTGGTCTAATTCTACTTTCTGCTCAAACTAATAAAATAATAGAGCTTATTCATATTGCTACACTATTGAGCAGAAATAGCCTGATATCATGAAAATAAAATTGTATGATTCCAATAAGACCCTCAAAATAGACATAAAAGCATAAAAATATTCAAGGAAACTAATTATCATTATATTCCATTATAGACTATTAAGTCTCCAGAGTTCCATTAGAAATGCACTTATTTCACTTGCTAATTTTATTTTTGTGCCTCTAAAACCCCATTTTGAACTTCAAAATCACATTAAACAGATATCTCAAGATAGTTTACTTTTCCCACAGTGGGTAGAATTTGGTAGAGTGAGAAGATCCAAAAGAAAAAAGAAAACTAATTTTACCACATTCCAATGATAATATTCTTGAGTAATTATGAACAGTATAATACAGTTAGAATCATAAGTCATATATGGTTATTTGTCATTTTTTTTCTATTTTTTGCCACTATAATATACCATCAACATCTTGTGCATAGGTACCTAAATTTTTCTCTCGTTTGTTTATGTGATATTTGTTCTGATTTAGTCTACCCTGCATTCTTCTTTTTATTGTACCATCTCCTTGCTCAACTGAATATTTCTTACTTCATAGCAAATCAAGTACACACTATTCCCTAGGATTTTTAAGCCTTCCAAACCATATGCCCATTCTAACTCTGTATTTTTATTATTTCTTAAGAAAAACTATCTTCAAAGAGTTGTTGAATTTTTATAGTTTTCTGTTTTGGAAAACAAGGCATCTTAACAGGTATAAGCCCATACTTATATAAAGAATAGGCTATTTCTGTAATTCAATCAACAGGAAAAAGTATGGTCACAAAAAATAGGAATTACTGAAATATAATTAAAATTTACATTCCAAAATAATTATAATCCATCTTGAAAATGAGTGTACCAACAAAAGACAGGAAATCTATTTTATGTTATTACTGAGTGGTAGTATTTTATAATTACTACTATGGCAGTAGCGGATATACTATAATGGGCTACTCAAACTGGAAGACATAGATATATTTATTCACTAAAGAAAAATAAAATGTTTTCATTTAAAAGAAGACCGGTCAATTTTAGGTACCCAAATCAATTGTAAGCTTTCATAATGAGAAGTAGAGAAATATATCTTTGATTATAATCATATCACTGAGGAATATCTTTATCTATCTACTTGTTACCTCACTTACTTGGTCCGTCTCAAGCACATTATATAACTGTGTATAACTTTCCTTATTTATAATGTTGAATAATAATTGGAACTTCCTCATAGGGTTAATATTAAGATTAATTTAAGTCATACAATATTTCTAGAGTAACAGCAAACGAAGATCATGGCATCTGGTCCCATAACTTCATGGCAAATAGATGGAGAAACAGTGGCTGACTTTATTTTTTTGGGCTCTAAAATCACTGCAGATGGTGATTGCAGCCATGAATTAAAAGACGCTTACTCCTTGGAAGGAAAGTTATGACCAACCTAGACAGCATATTAAAAAGCAGAGACATTACTTTTTCAACAAAGGTCTGTCTAGTCAAGGCTATGGTTTTTCCAATATATGAGAGTTGGACTATAAAGAAAGCTAAGCGTAAAAGAATTGATGCTTTTGAACTGTGGTGTTGGAGAAGACTCTTGACAGTCCCTTGGACTGCAAGGAGATCCAACCACTCCATCCTAAAGGAGATCAGTCCTAGGTGTTCATTGGAAGGACTGATGTTGAAGCTGAAACTCAAATACTTTGGCTACCTGATGCGAAGAGCTGACTCTTTTGAAAAGACCCTGATACTGGGAAAGATTGAGGGCGGGAAGAGGGGACAACAGAGGATGAGATGGTTGGATGGCATCACTGACTCAGTGGACATAAGTTTGGGTAAACTTTGGGAGTTGGTGATGGACAGGGAGGCTTGGCGTGCTGCGGTTCATGGGGTCACAAAAAGTCGGACACGACTGAGCAACTGAACTGAACTGATAGCAACTAGCATAATATCATTATCAGTGTGTTCATCAGACTCTCCCAAAGCCTTAACATTATCAACTTGAATTTTTATGAAAAATTTGTAGGAGTGTAACAAAAACACAAAGTATAAAAAAGGTTAAAATGTAAAATGTTCGTCACTCAGTCTTGTTTGACTCTTTGCCTCCCCATGGACTGTCGCTCGCCAGGCTCTTCTGTCCGTGGGATTCTCCAGGCAAGAATGCTGGGATGGGTTGCCATTTCCTTCTCCAGGGGATCTTCCTGACCCAGGGAAGCTTCCCCGACTCCAGAAAGAAAACCCATGAAAATGCCCAACTTATTAGTAGACATACCCACCAATGTTCTCAAAGTGGACAAACATATGAAACCACACAGACTAAGAAACAGAAAATTTTCATTACACCCAATGGTCATAAAATAAATTTAGGGGAGGAGGTTGTGTTCATGGCTTTATAACTAGAAGAGTGTGATGTTATTAACAAGTGTTGTTTTTCTGGTTAGTAGAAAGTAAGATACATTGAATTTTAGATTCATATACCAGTCACTAGAGATTTTATTAAAATATATTCATTTAAAAGAAGCTTTGTTAACTCTAGATACCCAAGTCAATTGTAGGCTTTCATAATGAGAAGTAGAGAGGTAGATCTTTGGTTATAATCATATCACTGATGATTATCTATATCTATCTATATACCTATCATTTATCTCTCCTTGATGTAGCTCATTTAAAATTCAACCATACTAACTTCATGGTCTTTTGAATTAGTTTTTCCCCAAGCTGTTTAGCAATGACCAGATGATCATTAGGATAACATGAGAGAGTGAACAAATTATTCTCATTTCCCCCTAGACCAAATAGGAAAAGAACATTTCTTGGGTAAATTCAAACAAAGGCAAATGCAAACACAAGTAAAAACAACAAAAATTATGCATAAAACAAAAGTCAAAGCAGTTATTAATAATTAGTGCATGTATTCATCTAGGGTTGAGATAAGCCTTCACATAGCTATAAATGGGGAAAAAATTAATACACTTCTTAACACTTCCTTTCAACCACATGTTAGTCATTGAAATGGATTCTAGAGTATGCAAGTTAAATAAACTAAACATAGTATTAATATATTAGGGCTTCCCTGGTGTCTCAGGAGACCCAGGTTCAATCCCTGGGTGGGGAAGATCCCCTGGAGAAGGGAATGGCTGCCCAGTCCAGTATTCTTGCCTGGAGACATGGACAGAAGCGCCTAGTGGGCTACAGTTCATGGGATCACATAAAATCAGATACAACTGAGAGAATTTCACTTTCGGCTCTCCAAAATCTAGCTGCAAAACACACTATTTAATTCTTCCTATGTGTAATTTAACCCCAGATCTACTGGAGCATAATATTTGCCATCACTTCTGTTTCAACTGCCACTGGTCCCTAGTGGTTCAGACAATACAGCGTCTGCTTGCAATGTGGGAGACCTGGGTTCAATCCCTGGGTCGGGAAGATCCCCTGGAAAGGGAAATGGCAACCCACTCCAGTACCCTTGCCTGGAAAATCCCATGGATGGAAGAGCCTGGTAGGCTACAGTCCTTGGGGTCGCATGTCTGACTTTTTGCGACCCCACGGACTGTAGCCCACCAGGCTCCTCTGTTCATGGAATTCTCCAGGGCAGAATACTGGAGTGGGTAGCCTATCCCTTCTCCAGAGGATCATCCCGACCCAGAAATCGAACCAGGGTCTCCTGCATTGCAGGCGGATTCTTTACCAGTTGAGCTAACAGGGAAGCCCCATGAGTCTCTAAACTTTACATTAATTAGAGGTTATAGAAGTCTTTTATTTTTATTTTATTTTATTTATTTATTTTTTTAAATTTTATTTTATTTTTAAATTTTACAAAATTGTATTAGTTATGCCAAATATCATAATGAGTCCGCCACAGACAGACTTCTGGTCAAAGATCTAGTTATAAAGGGAGAGTACAGATGTTAAAGCTGAGTTTTCAGCAAAGTCACACAGTTTTCTTTTAGAGTGTGTGCTTCAGATCAGCATAAAAAAAAAAAAAGCAACAATGTTTTAGAAGATACTGCTATTCACACTATATACAAGAATGAGAAAGTATCAGTGCTGCATTAAAACAAACAAACAGACAAAAACATGGTGTGGTGGATGGAATGGGTGCTAAAGCCTTCCAGGCTACCATTGGTGTTAAAACTACTGCATTCAATGCAGAAGAATCCACCATCCTGAAAGAAATGCTTCTTCTAAAGTTCCTCTATCAAGCAGGATGTCCCAATTGAGTGCTGCCACCTGATGAGCCTTAATTAAAATTATAATTTAGACAACTAATTTATCTGAGACACCATTTTAATATATTTTAGGTATGTGATCTAAATACAACCAATGCAAAATTTATTTAGGATATAAATGAGAATACTGTGCTGATGGACAATTTTTTATGAAGTATATTAGGACTTATTTCCATGAGAAATAAAATAGATAATTTTTATTAAGATAATTTTTTTGCAGATGGAAGCTATAACAGTATTTAATATTTCCAAAAGTGAACTCCATAAGCCAGTTCTAAAAATAATTGTCTCACAGTCTCCATCTGTTACATTGCTCTGTTAAATTGTAAGACCCATACTTTTGTATCATAAATAAGGTATGGTAAGTTCATATTCTGATATAACTGTACTGGATTCCAAACACTTAAGCCATCAATTTTCATATAATCATAAAGATATAACTTCCTTAGATGAAATCAACAATGCATAATTTTGAAAGACGAGTAAATTCATTCATTAAAATTATAACAATAATATATTTTTTTTCTGTCACAGTATATTCTTTAAGGGAAATGTTATGTCTACAGAAATGAGTCTATTTAAGGGACTTCCCAGGTGGCTCAGTGGGTAAAGAATCTGCCTGCAGTGCAGGAGACCTGGGTTTGGTCACTAGGTTGGGAAGCACCTGGGGGGAGTGAATGGCAACCCACTCCAGTATTCTTGCCTGGGAAATCCCATTTACGGAGAAGCCTGGCGGGCTACAGTGCATAGGGTCTTACAGAGTCAGACACGACGGAAGCGACTTAGCACACATGCATGCATATATACATGTGACGTTGCATAGTAACTTATTTCTTGTAAGGTTATTTTTTAATCTTTTATCAGATTGAAGAAACCATTATCCTTCACGAAAGACTCTTTTCTTATAGAATTCAAAAAAAGCGTTGAACATTTGCCAAATATAGAGCTGCTTTCATTATCAAAGCCTACTTAAGCATCTGTTAAATGTCCACAACAGAAGCTCAAAATAATTTCACTGAAGTTTGTCCATATGATTAATGAATTACGTGATTAAGATGTATGCAAGTGGAAATGGCTTATGATTAGAAATATTAGAAATAGAATAAAATTGAATAAAGCTTTTTCTTTATTATATGAATTTGTATTTATTGCTATTAGTTATAGTATGAATTTTAAAATTTGTTTATATTCTGCTATCTCATAAAGATCTCAGTGTATTGTCTTTTGGAATACAGACAACTTAAACCAATTAGCCAGTCATTTGTCACTAATGGACTGTTAACCAAATGTAGGAATTAATCAGTTTAACTCAAACAAATATCTAGTCATGATTTATCAATTATTATTATCAATGATCATAAATCAGTTTAAATTTGTGAAGAAGCATGACTTATCAATCTTTATAATATAATCTAGCGATCATACAATGTTTTATTTATTGGCATGTATCAAATTGTATGGCCTTCCGGGTAGCTCGGTGGTAAAGAATCCACCTCAATGCAGGAAACATGGGTTTGATCCGTGGTCAGGAAGATCCCCTGGAAAAGAAAATGGCAATCCATTCCAGTATTCTTGCTTGGGAAATCCCAAACTCCACACTCACAAAGATACTAATCTGTTAAACAGTCCAAAGTATTGCCATTTTCTAAATACTAGTCATTAATGTTTTGGTATGAGAGAGCCTAAAAAGTTTGTGTATAAAGGAAATAAATATGAAAAAAAAAGTTTTATCCAAACAATTTGTTACAAGGTAACAACAGTCAATGAAATAACTGAAATCGTTAACATCATTTACTTTTCTACATGATAATAGCACTTGATAAGCAAGAGCTAAAACAGTCTATTGTACTTATTCATTCACTATATATAAAATAATTTAAAAGATACTTTTTATATTTCAAGATGTATATCTATATAGATATCCATGAATCTATCTATAAATGAAAGCATATAAGTTAGAATTACATTTTGCTTCATGTGAAAGAAAAACCTGACAAAAATGGCTTAACTAAGTCTATGAGTCAAGGGTTTATTTGTTTTATGAATCAAGATGTTTTCAGTCAGCAGCTCAGGTTGGTAGGAACATCAAGAGGTCATCGAGGACCTAGACTCCTTTGCTTTCTAGTCATTTACAGCTTTTATCCTCATTGTGCAAAAAAACAGTAATGGTAGATGGTGTAACAAGCTCTAATATTAGTTTCTTTAATTTGATGTTATTTCATTTCTTATTCACCCAAAGTCCCATGAACTATGTTAATATTTAGCAAAACTTGGTTAGATTCTCAGTATTAGCTTTGAGTTCCTTAACAGAAAGAACTGTGCCTCATTAACTCTATAGATCCTTATTTAGCATGGTGTTTAAAAATATTCATCTTCTCAAGAATGGGTGGTGGACTAAGTTAATATGTCTCCAGTAATTGTGACATACCTCTTCTAAGCGGTAATATCACTGATTGCCCACAGACAGCAAGAAGCATACTCCTACATGAAACCATTTTGTGACCTATTTATACTTCTGGAATCTTTGACCTACCTCTTGTATCTTTAATAGAAATGGATTTAGCAAAATGACAGAGAAAGAGAGGGAGAGAGAAACTAATTTATTAGTTTTCCAGTCTTGACAAATTCAGATTAATTCCCGTTAGCTGTTGAATTAAATCTCACAAAATTCAAGCATAAATAATGGGTGAGATGTAAAAGTATAATTATAAAATGAGAAATTATTATAATAAAACATATACTAATTAAATATTCTTCAACAGATTAATGACACACATGTATTGTGTGTGTGTGTGCACATGTTTGTGAATAATTATACAGTTCCTCTTGCAGTTGGTATGAAATAACAGCTGGGGTTACTAGTGGAGATACCTGGTTTTATTTCTCTACATTTAAAGGAGAAACTACATGGAACCATAGAAATTACTTGTTTGCTCTGATAAATTATTAGATATTAATATGGCAGGATAACTTAAAGTGCATAAATATTGTAGTCTTTCTGTTCTAAGATGTAAAAACTATATAACTGATTTTTTAAAAAAATTCATGCATGTTTATATAGGGATTGATAAATAACAAATTCTTATCCTTTTCCAGTGTTTTCAACTAGCTCCAGCTTTACTTCATGAGACAATTAAACAATGTTAATAAATATTCTTTTTCTCTGTGGAAATTAAAATTCCAAAGCATTTCCATTAAGATATTTAGATGAATAACAGTAACAGAGTTCCGTGTACATCATTTGTGAGTTATTAGAAATAATGTAGAGGTATATTTCTCAAATTTTTATTTATATGAAGACATAATTGTCATATGATTTCACTTGGACCACAAATGTGTAGTATACATATTTGAATATGAGAAAGAATACATTTTATATATTTTTCAAAGCTGGCTTTTCACCACTAAAGCTACACTTTGTGTCCTTTATTTAATGTTGGAAAAAATTGCTCATGTTTAGTAGTTTATTAGTTTAAATAGAAATCTAAAGCATACCTTCATGAAAATGTTTATTTTCAGGGGAATCATTTGCTGTGACATATTACATTAGTACATTTAAAAATGATCACAAACTCGGATGTTACTTCAGGGCTTGCATACTTATCAATAATCTTACATTCTATGTATATATATTATGCCATATAGTTCTCTAGAACAGATAACATGACTCTATTTTTTTTCATTTGAAACACCTAAAAATAAACAGAAAAACAAGAATTCAAGGCTTTCAGAAACAAATCTTTAATCATTTGGATTGGAAACAAAATTATTATATATCAAGGCAAACACAAGCTATACATGAATGTACTGCAAAAGAAACCTTATTCCTAGAGTGAATAATACATTTAAAAACATAACAAATTCAGAACTTTAATCTAAATTGAAAATTAATGAAACTCAAAATTTTTCACCATTATGTTATTGGTTATATTTTGAAAGGAATGAGTTATTCTTACAAACTTTAATCCAATAAACCATTATAAAATAAAAATAAATAATATGTATGACTATATTAGTGTACATTACATATAAATATATGTATCATGCTTGATCAGTCACTCAGTTGTGTCCAACTCTTTGCAACCCTATAGACTGTAGCCCATCAGGCTCCTCTGTCCATGGGATTTTCCAGGCAAGAATACTGGAGTGGGCCATTCCCTCCTTCAGGGGATCTCCTGAACCCAGGGATTAAACCAATGTCTTCTGCATCTCCTGAGTCTCTTGCATTGGTAGGCAGAATTTTTATCACTGGTCCACCTGGGAAGCCCACATATATGTATATACATTCATAGAGTCATATTCATATACATTTATGAATGAATAAATGGAATGGTCAGCTGTAATTTAACTAAGAATATTGAACCATGTTTGTCTTCTAAACTCTCTTTATGCAACTGCAGGAAATCTTTCCACCAGCTTGAGAATTAGATTAATACTTCTCTTTACAATCAGAACATTTATTTTAATGTTCACAATTTTGCTAAGTATATTCACTCTTGATTGGTCTTCCCTGGTGGCTCAGATGGTAAAGAATCTGCCTGCAATGCGGAATACCTGTGTTCTATCCCTGGATTGGGAAGACACCCTGAAGGAGCGCATGGTAACCCACTCCAGTATTCTTGCCTGGAGAATCCCCATGGACAAAGGAGCCTGGCAGGTTACAGTCCACGGGGTTGCACAGAGTCGGACATGACTGAATGACTAAGAACACACATTTCTGATTAGCCCGTTTTCTCAATTCAGCATTCAAGTATTTCACAATTTTTTTCAAGCCCACTTTAGAAGCATATATTGCTTTGCATTAAATTGGTACACTAATCTCAATTTTCAAAAAGTTGAACTTTGACATGGGGTCATGAGTTAGTACAAGGATTTTGTAACAATATGCGTTTATTTGTATAGAAATGACCTATGGGCTTATTGAACATACAAATATTGATTATATTCATTTCCACTATTTAGTCATTCTGCCTTTTTAGGAAGTAGGGAAATTTTTTTGTTAGGCATTCCTTACTGACACCCATTGATTGTAAAGTTCCCAAATGAACTGTTATTAGATTTTTTTTTCCTTTTTTTTAATTGGAGGAAAATTGTTGATTTCTGTCATACAACAATGCAACTCAGTCATAATTATACATATATCACCTTCCTCTCTCCCCCAATTCCACTCTTCTAGGTCATCACAGAGTGCCAAACAAGTAGAAATCAACTATTTAAGGTCAAAATTGCCTAACGGATACTACTAATAAGGAGCCTGGCCTTTAGGGTCTATAGACGAGTCTGAGTCTGAATGTGACTACTGTATTTGTTACAGGCTTATGGACAAAGAAATTTACTGCTGCCAATCTCAGCTTCCTCATTTTTGAAGGACAGGGTGTGAGTATAGTAGTTACTATTATTGTGTGTCAGTTATCTCTGCATTGTGCTACTAAAACCTTACAATAACCTAAGGGTTTTGTACTATTAGTTTCCCCAATTTATAGGAAATTCCAAAGATGGAAGAGGAAATATAGAATTTGACCTTAGAGTTATTCAAGTTGTAAAGGAAAGACAACTAAAACAATTCTAAACAGTCTGGTTCTAGAGCCCAAACATATAACTGATACATTACATTTTTGTAAGACTCTTATGAAGATTAAACTAGAATATACAGGTAAAATGCAGAGGTATTAGCTGTGGCATGTGAACTCTTAGTTGCGGCATATGGGATCTAGTTCCCTGACCAGGGATAAAACTCAGTCCTGCTGTATCAGGAGTGTAGAATCCTAGTCACTGGACCACGAGGGAAGTCCCAGATTCCCCTTTTTGATATGATAGGTTGTTCACTTGAAATTAATTTTGTGATAATTATAAGACTCTTTAAAATCAGAGTCGAACTATTGGGAGAAACTCCCTACCATAAATCCCTATTATAAAAATAAATGTAATTATTCACTAAAACACTATAGATATAAATCCATACTTTATATATTTTTAAATATAGTTTGTTTATTATTTATGTTCTTCTGTTCCAAAAAAAATTTATTTTAAAATATAATGTAAATGTAGAATATATATCTTTAAAAACAAAAGAGCTTGAGTATATTCAAAAATTGGTCTTGTGAATCAGGACATGTTATTTTATTTTTTAAACTCTAAAGTGTTTGTAAGCAGTAAATAGTAAGAATGAAAAAGTAAGCAAACAACAATAGCAATAAAAAAAAAATGCGTGCCGTGTGTTTGGTCGCTTCAGACTCTTTTTGACTCTATGGACTATAGCCCACCTCGCTCCTCTGTCCGTGGACTTCTCCAGGCAAGAATACTCGAGTGGGTTGCCATTTCCTACTCCAAGGAATCTTCCCAATCCAGCTTGGAATCCACATCTCTTAAGTCTCCTGCATTGACAGGTGGGTTCTTATCACTAGCACTACTTGGGAAGCTGCCTTTACCAAAATGTCTTTGCAATTTAGTTTAACATCCATTGCTCTGCATGAAAATACTCTAAATTCTAAGGCTTCCCAGGTGACTCAGCCATAAAGAATCTACCTGCAGAACAGGAGATTCAGAGATGTGGGTCTATCTCTGGGAGGGGAAGATCTCCTGGAGAGGAAATGGCAACCCACTCCAGTAATCTTGCCTGGAAAATCCCATGGACAGAGGGAGCCTGGAGGGCTAGAGCCCATGGGGTTGTAAAAGGAGTCAGACGTGACTGAGTGACTAAACAACAACGACAAAAAACTCTGAAAACTACACTCAGACCCACGAATTTCAGCTCTGTGTGTCCCACTGCTATTAGCTCAAGGGGGCCAAATGGCCAGCAGCTCTGCCTTCACCACACATGAAGCTGTGTCCTCAGATTTGTTTTTTGTTTTTCTTAACTTGGTGTTTCTTTGACTTTCTAAAAATTTTACAGAGATATAATTGACACACAGCTTCCTATCAGTTAAAGGTGTACCACATAATGACATCTCCCTCATAGCTCAGTCAGTAAAGAATCTACGTGCAATGCAGGTGACCCGGGGTTCAATTCATGGGTCAGGAAGATCTCCTGGAGAAGGAAATGACAACCCACTCCAGTATTCTTGCCTGAAGAATCCCACAGACAGAGGAGCCTGGCAGGTTGCAGTCAGGGTTGTAAGAGTCCGACATGACTTACTGACTAAACCACCACCCCCATACACATACTGCAAATGATTACCCCATTAAGTTTAGTTAAACTTAGGTACAGCCCAAGGACTTCCCTATAATTCAAATGTTCAAATGGTAAAGAATCTGCCTGCAATGCAGGAGACCCGGTTTCGGTGCCAGGATCGGGAAGATCCTCTGGAGAAGGAATGACAACCCACTCTAGTATTCTTGCCTGGAGAACTCCATGGACAGAGGAGCCTGGTGGGCTACAGTCCATGGGGTTGCAAAGAGTCAGACACAACTGAGAAACTAACACTTCTACCACTAGATGCAGCCCAAACAAAGCAGCCGGAAATTGTCCTGAGTGCTGATCAGAAATGTGTCCAGCAGTTTTTACCTTTTGGAAAACTACCATTTTCATGCACATATGTTTGAAAGTCACTCAGTCATGTCTGACTCTTTGTGACCCCATGGACTGTAGCCTGCCAGATACTTTGTCCATGGAATTCTCCAAAAAGAATACTGGAGTGGGTTGCCATTCACTTCTCCAGGGTATCTTCCCAACCCAGAAATGAACCCATATCTCCCACTTTGCAGGCAGATTCTTTATCCTCTGAGCCACCAGGGAAGTTTACCAGGTGTATAATTTATGCAGTAGTTTGCTGCATAACAAGCATGGTGAGAATTTGGACTCAACAATTATTTCCATTTAAAAAATGCTAGTATCTTCACTGTCGTCTTTGTCAGGAATTTGAACTTAACAAGTGACAGGAGGCCTCATAACTTCACGAGACCTAACAGTGACCTGGGTTCCAGGAGATCCATATTCTCCACCCTCTAGCCTTATGTCCACAAGCATAAAATGGAGCTCTGGGCTCGAATCCTTTGTCAAAACCACTACCCCATCCCTGAAACCACGAGAACTAGCTCCATGCAAGTCATTCATTCTTATATCATCACCTTATAACCCCAAGTGCTTGAGATTCATAGATCATCTTTAACAGGAGCCAGTCCAGGTTCGATGCACGATACTGGATGCTAGGGGCTGGTGCACTGGGACGACCCAGGGGGAGGGTGTGGGGAGGGGGGAGGGAGGGGGGTTCAGGATGGGGGGCACGGGTGTACCTGTGGTGGATTCATTTCGATGTTTGGCGGAGCTAATACAATATTGTAAAGTTTAAAAATAAAAAAAATAAAAAAAAAAAAGATTTCAAGTTTTGCCCCAGATGCCACACACTTCCATCTTTCCCCCACTTTGCTTTTTGCCCTCTTTATTATTCAATTACATCTTGTATAAACTATATTTTAGATATTTTTTTTCTGTCACTTGTCTTCCTGATCTGGATTGTAAGCTCCAAGAGAGAAAGGAATTTTGTTTATTTTGTGTTCTTCTCTGTCCCCAATACCCTGACCAATGCCTTCTAGTGCTTATTTGATAATAAAGTTGTTGAATGGATGAATAAATGATTACATGGGATGTTCTCAAATAGGATTGCTATGCTTATTGGCTTTCTTCAGCGTCTTGAATCCAGTATTATGACCAAGTAGATGCTGTCTCATTCCATCAGACATGCTCATTATTTATAAATACTCCATTATCTTCTTCTGTTTTCCAAATAATGATGAGGAAGTTACTGTAACAAGGAAGTGGAAGATTGTCCCTGTCTTCAGTTCCTCTTCCATCTCATATATGACTAGTAAATTTCTAAAAATTTTCTGAAAAGGATGCTTCTCCTAAAAAGATTTGCAGTGCTTTATAGTCATAGCTCTTTCATCATTGGCATGTTAGTCTTTTGATACAGTTATTAAAAAGTCTAGATTTTCTCTTCCTCCTCCTCCCCTGCTATCTCTAGCTATTTATTCTCTAGGCTGAGGCAGTATGTATGTTTAATTTTACATAAAAATATAAACTAAGGTCTATTGTATTTACACTAGGAACTATGCAGATAAATTGAGATTAATAGTCTAAAACCCTTCAAGGTACCTCATTCCTACTAGTGTTTTAGAAGTGATTTCCCGAGAAATAATGAAGATTGATATTGATATTGATAATTGAGATTCATAGATCATCTTTCACAGGTGTGCTCAAATGAAATATCCTCTGCTCAAAAGATTTCAAGTTTTGATAATCAATTTGATTACACAGGTGATTACACATTAATCAAATTAATATTAACCAATATCAATAATCAATATTGATAATCAATTCTATATCAATCTTCATTATTTCTCGGGAAATCACTTCTAAAACACTAGTAGGAATGAGGTACCTTGAAGGGTTTTAGACTATTAATCTCAATTTATCTGCATAGTTTCTCTATATTTTCTCTATATGTACATGTTCTTTCAAATGCTGTGCTAATTCAATTGCACAACTAGATAAATAATTTCAAAGTGATGCCAAGTAGTGACCTTTCTCTCTTTTCTAGATGCAAGAGAGAGAAGGTACACCACAGACTACATATTAATTACCAAGGCAAACTCATTATGCCAAGTGCTTGCTCACAAGCAAAAGTTATCTGCCATCCTATCTTCTTTTTGTGTTCATCTGTCTTTTCTTATCTGTGTTCTGTTTTCTCTCTCACCATTTGGTGGCATGTTCATTTTTCAATCACTTTACCTTGGCATCACTAGCCAACCTTACTCTTTTTTCACCCACATTCAGGCTGTTCATTCAACACATTTCAAAATTCTGTTATTTCTTCCTGTTCCTGTCCTTAAAAGCTGTCACTTCCTCTCTGTTCCTGAAGCCAAAACCCTCATCCTAACATCTTTATCTGCAGCACCATGTTCTCCTATCAAACTCAAAATTTATTCTGTGGTTAAACCCCATAAGCATCCTTTTCAGAAAAATTGGCATATAAAGTTCCTGTTTTCCATTTGAGGTGATTACATATTATACATCAAGTTGCTAGCAGATTACTTCTGATGCAATTGAAGTTCAGTTCCTTCAGATTCATCCTGGGCTTCCCTTTCAGATTGTCCAATAGTATCTCCTTCTACCCACTTTGTTCTCCACATCATTCTCAATGCCAGATACAATTTGTTTGTAGTTGTTGCCATGCTTCTGAGATAAAAACATTTTATCAATCACAACACATTAGGATATGCTGTGGTAGGAAATAATGCCGAGTCTCAGCGGCTCATAACAACAGAGGATACTTTCTCTCAATGCCCATCTAGGATTGACAACTGCCTAAATAGTACATGCATGGCATTTTCAATATAGGTCCAAGTCTGATAGGGTAGCCTCTGGATAGTGCATTGTAAGACTGTGGCAGAGGGACACAGGAACCATGTGCTCAAACTAACAAAGGCCCACTTCTGCTCACATATGACAAGTCACAGGACAATGCTTGAGTTCAATGGCATAGATCCCCAGTGGATGCTTGAAACCCTGCTGAAAGGTATATATACTGTGTGTGCACACATGTTCAGTCATGTCTGACTCTTTACAACACCAAGGACTGTAGCCTGCCAGGCTCCTCTGTCCATGGGATTTCCCAGGCAAGAATATTGGAGTGGGTTGCCATTTCCTCCTCCAGGGGATCTTCCTGCCCCAGGGATCAAACTTATGTCTTCTACATCTCCTGCCTTGGCAGGCAGGTTCGTTAATACTTGAGCCACCTGGGAAGCCCTATAAATACATAAATACTTATAATTAAGTTTAGTTTATAAATTAGGCATGATAAGAGACTATCTGAATTTACGGTGCTATTACTCTTCAGCATGGGGCCCTTATTAAGTAAAATAAGTGTTCCTTGAACAAAAGGACTACTTCTTGAAAGTGAAAGAGGAGAGTGAAAAAAAAAACGGCTTAAAACTCAACATTCAAAAAACTAAGATCACGGCATCCGGTCCCATCACTTCATGGCAAATAGATGGAGAAACAATGGAAACAGTGACAAACTTTATTTTTGGGGCTTCCAAAATCACTGCAGATGGCAACTGCAGCCATGAAATTAAAAAACGCTTGCTTCTTGGAAGGAAAGTTATGACCATCCTAGACAGCATATTAAAAAGCAGACATATACAATTATGTAAAGTTTAAAAATAAAATAAAATTAAATTAAAAAAATAAAAAATAAAAAGCAGACATATTACTTTGCTGACAAAGGTTCATCTAGTAAAAGCTATGGTTTTTCCAGTAGTCATGTATGGATGTGAGAGTTGGACTATAAAGAGAAGCTGAACAATGAACAACTGATGCTTTTGAACTGTGGTGTTGCAGAAGATTCTTGAGAGTCCCTTGGACTGCAAGGAGATCAAACTGATCAATCCTAATGGAAATCAGTCCTGAATATTCATTGGAAGGACTGGTGCTGAAGCTGAAACTCCAGTACTTTGGCCACTTGATGCAAAGAACTGACTAATTGGAAAAGCCCCTGATGCTGGGAAAGATTGAAGACAGAAGGGGATGACAGAGGATGAGATGGTTGGATGGCATCACCAACTCAACAGACATGAATTTGAGCAGGCTCTGGGAGTTGGTGATGGACAAAGAAGCCTAGTGTGCTGCAGTCCATGGGGTCGCAAAGAGTCGGACATGACTGAGTGACTGAACTGACTGACTGAACACGAGCACTGCAGAACCTTGACAGTCTTCCAACTGAGCATGGCTACTAAGTGTCCAGTGGATGAGACAGCTAAACAGAGGGAGGATTCATGTCCTGGGCAGCAGCAGCCAGCAGCACAAGATGTTATCACGTGACTCAGAATGATGCACAAGGTAACAGTTACAAATTGTTTATTTCTGGAATTTTCCATTTAATATTTTCAGAGTGCGATTGACTGGGTAACTGAAACCTGGTAAAGCGAAACCGTGGATAAGTAGGAAACTACTGTGTGTTTCCTGTACATTCACTGAGGCTGGGGCACCAAGTTATCTCACCAAAAGCAATGTAACCTACCCCTCCCACAAATTACTGCAACTCCCACCAATACTTCTGTGTATTTCAATGAGGAAAATTCAATTGATATGGAAATATATATAAGGCATAAGCTATCATCATTCCTTTGAAATTAGGATGTTGATTTAAAGAAGTCTGTGTCAGATGGTAAGTGTGAGAGGCAGGGTGAAATATATCTTGGAAGTAACGAACTCCAGAAGGACAGAGAAAAATGATGACATGAGGCCATTGCAGCTTCTTGAGTGTGGTTGCCTACATGAGAATTGTTGCCAGGTATTCTTATTCAAATGAAAGGAGCCATGATAGAGTGTGTGCATGTCACCAGATTAAAAGAACCAATGAGCAAATGTATTAGGCAGGACACCACTGTGGGAGAAATAGTTGACTAAGTTCAGGACCCTTGACTGAAAGGCAAGAAAGAGAATTGGCAGGAGACTCAAAGAGTTGCAGTTCACTGCTGGATTTGAATACTACCTAGGTGGTATGATAATTTAGCTAAATTATATTTTATCTAAACATATAATTACAGTTGGATTGACTAATTGGTTTTCAGTCTTGTGAGGTCTTTTCAATTCTAGACAATTAAACAACACAATATTTTAAATTTAGAATACCGTCTACAAAATATTCAGTTCATTGAACACATCAGTTAGTTGATTTTAATTTTAAAGGTTAAATGAATTACAATAATTCTATTTTGTTTGGCATTAGGTAATGTGTGTGTGTTCAGTTGGTCAATCGTGTCTGACTCTTTGTGACCCCATGGACTGTAGCCTACCAGGCTCTTCAGTCCATGGAATTTTCCAGGCAAGAGTACTGGAGTTGGTTTCCATTTCCTCCTTCAGGTGATCTTCCCAACCCAGGGATTAAACCCACGTCTCCCATATCTCCTGCATTGCAGGCAGATTCTTTACCATTGAGCCACCAGGCAAGCCCCTGGCATTAGATAATGACATCAAATAATGATAAAATCTTTAGCGCTATAGGTGATTTTAGATGATTTAATTTAGTTGGCAACCAATCTTTGTTGCTTCAGCCTAAACTGGTGACTACTCTTTCTCTGCTTCAGTCTCTGTTAGGGAGCTTGCTATACATCACTTGTGAACATGTTATATTGCTCTGTACAATGGGAAAAGTCCAAATGAATGTTTTGGTCAACCCAATATTATAAAGGTTTTACTTTTCAGAATGGGCTTCCGTTCTGGCTCAGCTGGTAAAAAATCTGCCTGCAATGCAGGAGACCTAGGTTCGATCCCTGGGTTGGGAAGATCCCCTGGAGAGGGGAAAGGCTACCCACTCCAGTATTCTGGCCTGGAGAATTCCATGGACTGTATAGTCCATGGGGTCGCAGAGTCAGACACTGCTGAGTGACTTTCACTTTCACTTTTCAGAGAAGTCTTCTTTCATGTTTACCTAAAGTGTATTTTTGTAAAATTTCTTGTCTGTTATCACAGTCCTGCCCACTTGGAAAAGATTAAAACAGGTCTATTCCTTCATTTATATGAAATAACTTCATATGTTTGCAAACTGCTATGGATTCTTTCTCACTCTTTTCTTACTCTTTGCTAAATAAAGGACTTACTATCTCTGAGGTTTTCTGATATGGCAAAATGCATAGATCCTTTAACAATCTGTTTAAATTCCCTAGGACTCTTTTATTCACTGAAGAAATATTTATTGCCTGTGTGCTCTGAGTTATCAAAAACTGTGCTGGTAAAATGATGAGAGCTCAAATGAAATCCTTTCTCTTATGAAACTTACAGTCTGGTTTGTGGACAGATAACTATCATCAAATAAGTTTATACAATGTTACATGGCAGAATACATGATATTAAGGGGGATTGTACCATGCTTTCTTAACACATCGTATGGAACGCGGTGCCCTGTATTAAATGTTTCACAAATGTCCAGTTTGGCTTGCACTTCAAATTTTGTCTATCACATCCTAAATTGTGCTAGCTTTATTTGCAGCAGCATTAAAGTAGTGACACATTACTGGTCAATGATATATGATTTCAGTTCTTTAAATACTTTCTTATGCAGAACTTTCAATGCACTTTTTAATTCTGTCTCCCAATTTATATTGTGCAATATTGTTACTTATAAAAAATCCATAAAGAAACAGGCAGTCCTCCCCTCCCTCCAAAATGAACAAAGAACAATGACAAAAAACTCTGGTAGATCTGTGATAACATGGATGAAACTTGAGGGTATTTTGCTTATGTAAAATAAGTCAGGAAAAGACAAATACTGTATGATCTTACTCATATGTGGAATATAAAAAACAAACAAGAAACAAAATAACTGAACAAGCCAAACAAAAATAAGCACTAAGATACAGAGAACAGAGTAGTGGGTAACAGAGGGGAAGAGGCAGTGGTGGGGAGGGCAAATCAGGTAAAGCTGGATCCACTGTACTGTGAGGGATGGAAGCTAGATTTTTGGTAGTTTTGATCATGTTATAAGAAATACAGAAGTAGAAATATAATGTTATACATATACAACTTGTATAATATTATAAACCAATTTTTTTTTTTTGTTTGGTTTTTCAAGTATTTGGAGCTTCCCAGGTGATCCTAGTGGTAAAAAATCTGCCTACAAATGTAGGAGACTTAGAGATGTCTTCCCTGGGTCAGGAAGATCCCCTGGAAGAGGAAATGGCAACCTGCTCCAGTATTCTTGCCTGGGAAATCCCATGAACAGAGGAGGTTGGTGACCTACAGTCCATGGGGCTTCAGAGAGTCAGACACGACTGAGTGACTGATCACATACACATTTAGAGGGAAGTAAAGTAAAATTTCAGGCTTAGTTACAATGGAGTATGGAAAGGGGACGAGATGTTCTTTTTGTGGACCCTGGAAATCTCTGGCAAGTGTCAGTTTGGATCAGTAGAGACAAGAGCTATTTGTATCTCTTTGCTGAAAGTTGACAAGGAGCCAGATTGTGAAGACTTACTGTTTTCTTCCAGTCAAGAAGTAAAAGTCTCTTTTTATTTTATTTATTTATTTTTTACAATTTGGTAATCATAAAATGCTTAGGAAAAGTCTAAGGTAGAAAATGTATTGAACTAGATAGAACTCAGCAATTTAGGAAAAATTGTTCTTGTCCTGTAAAAATGAAAGAGATGATTGAAACTTAAGACATTAAGAGGTAAAAGAAATTGAATTCTCAAGATTAATTTTTTTAAGGACCCAAGGAGTTAGCTCTGTTTTTTCTCTTTGTTGAAGATAAGTTGTAGCTGTAACTTGCTAGAAGAAAATGAAATCTTCAAATTCCATTTCATAAGGGGAATAGACAAGGTCAGCTTGAGATAGTTTCCTACAATTTGTCACTGATAAAGACTGCAAAGGAAAGACTAATGTTTTCTAGGTTAACACCATTTCAGATTATGGATATTATTAATCTAATCCAAAGGGCATATTTTATGAAGGAAACACTATGATATTAATGAATGTTTACTAGTAGAATATTAGTCTGATTTGACCAATTTTATAAAAATCTGAAATCCTTTATTAATAGGTAAAATATTAAAGTATACAAGTCATCAAATGAAAAGTTGATGCATTTTCTTATCTAGAATAAATACAGGGATAATGACAATATGAATTTCCTGATAAGAAAGATGGTCAGGAAAAACAGTGACTATCCGTGTAAAGTCACCATTTCACTCACACCTGAGCTTTGTCCTGAAGCCAGGTGATCTGAAGAAACGTGCTTTCCCTCAAGTGTGTCTGTTTCGCAAGTAAACAGAGGAGTCAGTGGATCATCAACCCCAGCCTTTTTACTGCTAAAGTGGCCCACAGTTGGCTTACAAGTCGATTTTTGAAACACCTGCTGCTTTGCCTTCTTCAACTGTCTTTTTGCTCAGAATGTTCCATGCTCTCTGGGCCCATCATGTAATTGATCCTGGATTTGAAACTGACAGCTGTGAACTATGAGGGAAATGATGTGGCAAGAGTTTCCATGCCTTGAAAAAATTCAAAGAAAGTCTGTGTGAGCAGGTTGTAATTCATGACTCGTTCATAGACAAGAACACTTTTTTTTCCCTCTGAGTTCTATCAGGGCACATGGATTTTGCATTACAACTTATATGATTATTTAGATGTATATATATTTAATACTATACAAATATCTACAATATAAAAATAGGATGTACTTATCTTTATTTAGATTAATTATAACTTTATATATTTTATTATTAAATTATTTCTATTTATTTTTAAATTTTTATTTATATAGTACAAAAAAGAGATACTGTATTACACATATCAAATGTTATGTAACATTCCAAATAGGTTCTGAGGCAGTACCCCATAATCAAGCACATTAATATTTCTGTGCCCAAAGGTAAACTCATCATAATTTAAATAAATCACAATTAGAAACATGTTCTGGTCATTCATCTTATTTGCAGATGAAGCAAATATTTTTAAATATTGGGTTTTTAGTGCTTTTAATATTTTCTTATTATAGATAAGTTATTATTAATATAAGACTGTATTCACAAATCTTTGATTGTGAACATAAATCTAATATTCCAGGTAGCCTGTTAGGCATGGAAAAAGAATGTCAAGGAGTGAAAAACATGAATCTAGATTTTCAGTTTCATATGAGATATAAGAAATCTGAAGTTCTAATTTATTTACAAGGAAGGATTGCCTTTGAGTATCTCCTGTGAGAGGATGCTGTGACCAGATCAGAAACAGGCATCTTTTCCTCCACTGCCAACCATGGCATTTTAGAGGCTCTTATTGGCAGTTACTTCACATCATAAATATTTTTATTCATGCCCTTTTTCTTACTACAGTGTGAAATCCATGGAAGTAGGGGACATATCTCAATCATACTTATATGCCCTGTACCCAAAACAGTGCCTGGACTATCAGTTAAGTTCAGTTCAATTGCTCAGCCATGTCCGACTCTTACAACCCCATGGACTGCACTACACCAGGCTTCCCCTGTCCATCACCAACTCCCAGAGCCTACTCAAACTCATGTCCATCGCCTTGGTGATGCCATCCAACCATCTCATCCTCTGTCGCCCCCTTTTCCTCCTGCCTTCAATCTTTCCCAGCATCAGGGTCTTTTCCAATGAGTCGGTTCTTTGCATCAGGTGGCCAGAGTATTGGAGTTTCACCTTCAGCATCAGTCCTGCCAATGAATATTCAGAACTGATTTCCTTTAGGATGGACTGGATGGATCTTGTTTCAGTCCAAGGGACTCTCAAGAGTCTTCTCCAACATCAAGTTTCAAAAGCATCAATTCTTCGGCAATTCACTTTCTTTATAGTCCAAATCTCACATACATACATGACTACTGGAAAAATCATAGCTTTGACTGGACCGACCTTTTTTGGTAAAGTAATGTCTCTGCTTATTAATATGCTGTCTAGGTTGGTCATAGCTTTTCTAACAAGGAGCAAGCGTCTTTTACTTTCATGACTACTGTCACCATTTGCAGTGATTTTTGCGCCCCCTAAAATAAAGTCTGTCACTGTTTCCATTGTTTCCCCATGTATTTGCCATGAAGTGATGGGACTGGATGCCATGATCTTAGTTTTCTGAATGTTAAGTTTTAAGCCAACAATTTCACTCTCCTCTTTCATTTTCATCAATAGGCTCTTTAGTTCTTCACTTTCTGCCATAAGGGTAATGTCATCTGCATATCTGAGGTTATTGATTTCTCCCAGCAATCTTGATTCTAGCTTGTGCTTCATCCAGCCCAGCATTTTGCATGATATATTCTGCATGTAAGTTAAATAAGCAGGATAACAATATACAGCCTTGATGTACTCCTTTCCCAGTTTGGAACCAGTTTGTTGTTCTATGTCCAGTTCTAACTGCTGCTTCTTGACCTGCATACAGATTTCTCAGGAGGCAGGTCAGGTGGTCTGGTATTCCCATCTCTTTCAGAATTTTCCACAGTTTATTGTAATCCACAGAGTCAAAAGCTTTGGCATAGTCAGTAAAGCAAAAGTAGATTTTTTTTTTTTTTTGAACTCTTGCTTTTCAGTGATCCAAGGGATGTTGGCAATTTGATCTCTGATTCCTCTGCCTTTTCTAAACCCAGCTAGAACATCAGGAAGTTCATGGTTCACATACTGTTGAAGCCAGGTTTGGGGAATTTTGAGCATTATTTTGCTAGCATGTGAGATGAGTGCAATTGTGCAGTAGTTTGAGCATTCTTTGGCATTGCCTTTCTTTGGAATTGGAATGAAAACTGACATTTTCCAGTCCGGTGGCCACTGCTGAGTTTTCCAGATTTGCTGGCTTAATGAGTGCAGTACTTTCACAGCATCATCTTTTAGGATTTGAAATAGCTCAACTGGAATTCCATCACCTCCACTAGCTTTATTCATAGTGATGCTTCCTAAGGCCTACTTGACTTCCCATCCCAGGATGTCTGGTTTTAGGTGAGTGATCACACAATCATGGTTATCTGGGTCATGAAGATTTTTTTGTATAGTTCTTCTGTATATTTTTGCCACCTCTTCTTAATATCTTCTGCTTCTCTTAGGTCCATGCCATTTCTGTCCTTCCTTGTGCCCATCTTTGCATGAAATGTTCCCTTGGTATCTCTAATTTTCTTGAATTGATCTCTAGTTTTTCCCATTCTACTGTGTTCCTCTATTTCTTTGCAGTGATCACTGAGTAAGGCTATCTTATCTCTCCTTGCTATTCTTTGGAACTCTGCATTCAAATGGGTATATCTTTCCTTTTCTCCTTTGCCTTTCACTTCTCTTCTTTTCTCTGCTATTTTTCAGGCCTCCTCAGACAAACATTTTGCCTTTTTGTATTTCTTTTTCTTGGGGATGGTCTTGATCACTGCTTCCTGTAGAAAGTCAGGAACCTCTGTCTATTGTACTTCAGGCACTCTGTCTATCAGACCTAATCCCTTAAATCTATTTGTCACTTCCTCTGTATAATCAGAAGGGATTTGATTTAGGTCCTACCTGAATGGTCTAGTGGTTTTCCTTATTTTCTTCAATTTCAGTCTTAATTTGGCAATAAGGAGTTCATGATCTGAGCCATAGTCAGCTCTCGGTCTTGTTTTTGGTGACTGTATAGAGATTCTTCATCTTTGGCTCCAAAGAGCACTAAATATGTATTCAGTAAATAAGTACAATACATTTTTGTCCAAATTAGGAGGATATTTACTTTGCCAACAAAGGTCCATCTAGTCAAGGCTATGGTTTTTCCAGTGGTCATGTATGGTTGTGAGAGTTGGAGTGTGAAGAAAGCTGAGCGCCAAAGAATTGATGCTTTTGAACTATGGTGTTGGAGAAGACTCTTGAGAGTGCCTTGGACTGCAAGGAGATCCAACCAGTCCATCCTAAAGGAGATCAGCCCTGAGTGTTCTTTGGAAGGAATGATGCTAAAGCTGAAACTCCACTACTTTGGCCACCTCATGCTTAGAGTTGACTCATTGGAAAAGACTCTGATGCTGGGAGGGACTGGGGGCAGGAAGAGAAGGGGACGACAGAGGATGCGATAGCTGGATGGCATCACCGACTCGATGGACGTTAGTATGAGTGAATTCCGGGAGTTGGTGATGGACAGGGAGGCCTGGCGTGCTGAGATTTATGGGGTCGCAAAGAGTCGGACATGACTGAGCGACTGATCTGATCTGATCTGATTCACAACACTTAATGATTCTCAATTCTAATTACCAGATTATATTTAAATTACTCTTCAGCCCATCAAAGTATGTTTACAAATATATTCAGGTGTGGAAAGTAAATACAAGTCCTGATCCTGGTTTCTAGTACTTGATAAGTCTCTACTGAGAATATAATATGAATACAAGTGGCTAAATGATAGTAAAGGACAATATACTTGTCATATATACAGTCATCAACAATATATTATAAATTTTAATTTGAATGACTGAACATTTGCTGAATAAATGACATTTATTAATCCTAGTGCCTATTTTCATCTGTGTGATAAAAGCAAAATACCAATCTCTATACCATTAATTTTTAAAATTATTTGAAAAGAAAAATTGTGTCATGCAAACTTTATTTAGTATAGGGCTTCAGAAAAGGGAATAAACTTTATGGGTTGAAGGAAATAAAAAGGAAAAAGATGCTTTGGCATATGTTGGGAGATTGAAAAGAGCATTACAGAAAGAGGAATGGACTTTTTAAAAATGCAAATTAGTGTTGTCTAAAAGAGGCACAGTGATAATTAAATATACATAGATAGGTTTGGGAAGCCTAAACTGTGAAAGGTTTTGACAAGATGAAAGCCCTGTGCTAATGTCTAGGCATGAGTATTAAGGAAGTAGTGCAATTAAAAATTAGATCTATTAGTTGTGTTGCATTCTGATTTAATTGATAGAATTTAATAAGGTGGTCATTTTCTTTAACCCAGTGAAATGTGTTTTTAAAGCTGATATCCATATTTCTATTGAGAATGTACAAAATTTCACCACAGACTATGCTACCAATATGAATTACTGCACATTTATAGATTTTGAACCATAAAAGTTATTTTGCAAGTGTTTTAGGAAAATATGTTAGTTAAGACCAGGCACCATGATGCTCTATTAATTAAAGAATCAAATGAAAATGTCAGGGCTAACACTGGCATAGGACTTTTGGAGTCAGAGGCAAGAAGACAAATATGGGCATGTCTAGAAAAAAATGCCTGGAAAAAATGAGAATTTTCTTTTATTTCTTGTGTTGAAATCTGATGGGTTCATGGTTCATTTGTAGTATTCTTTGAATGACATGCTCTTTCATGTTTTTCTTAATTTTTAATTGAAGTATAATCACAATATTGTGTTGGTTTCTGCTATACAACAATGTGAATCAGCCATAAGTATACATATAACTCCTCTTAAGCTTACCTCCCGCCACCTTCACCACATCCCACCCCTCTATGTCGTCACAGAGCACCAGTTGAGCTTCATGTGTTATATATAATCTTCCCACTAGCTATCTATTTTATATATGGTAATGTATATGTTTCAAGCAACTCTCAATTCATCCCACCCCCTCCTTCTACTATGCTGTGGGATTAATTCTTTGTATTAAAGTCCATACTTCTCCCCCAGGTCCTCCTTGCTCTATCTCTAAGTTTCCAACTGAAAAGTTTTTCAGTCATGTTGTAGGCATCATTTTCTTCCATATGTATGGGTTATTTCTGTTCTAATAATTTTAGTTTTTTCTTTAAACTAGAGCTTTAAAACACTTCTCACTTTTTCTGAACCACTAAGAAAGAAAACTGATATTTAACAACGTAAACAGTTTGGAGCCACAGAGGTCTAAAGCATATGTGGTGCTATAAATTACCTAAGATGTTTTTTCCTAATAGATATAAAAATGCAAATTGTAGACAACTATCAAAATTAAAAAAACATAGAGAAGTCAACAAGAAACGTAGCTGGGAAATTTGCAAGAGTAGGAAGACTTATTTGCCTTATTTCCATGAAGGCAAATTATTTGCCTGAATTATTATCATGGAAAGAATTGACCTGGGAAGAAAGGAAGTATTAAGAACAACTGGCAATCAGTATTGAGGAAACAAATCTAATCAGACTTGAATGCCATGAAAGGTGACTTAATAGAGTAAGGTAACTTTTACAAAATATTCACATTATTTAGCTAAATATAGCTCTTTCTGAAATCATCTTTTACTCCTTCCCACCTCCATCAATGCTTGTACCATCACCACTGAGCTACACAAACCATAAAGTCACTTTATGATTTTTTTTTCAAATCTGTTTTATTATTATGTTTTAGGCAGGGAAGGAAGTAAATCACTGGGAGGCTTTATAAAAGTTAACATGATAGTCACATTTGTTCAACTGTTTAAATAGAAATGAGGGATAACTCAGAGAAATTAGGTGAAATTTGCTTCTATCACCATTCTATCTATCCCTTTATTCCTTTCTCTTATTTATTAGTAATTTTTTTACCCTCACTAATTAACAATCTGAACTTAAGCTGCCTTTCAGCTGACTGTAATTCCCTATTGTGCTTCAAGTAGGGCTGTTGGAACCCAAAATGCCTCACATTCTAAAATTTTCTTTCTGAGATTCTGTGTAGCTAAATTTGATCATTTCTTGAGAGGATATTAAGAAAATGAGAGTAGATTAGAATGTACTTTTTTAGTGCTTATTTTGTGCTAGATGTTTAAGTAGTGATAACCTCATTTTACTATGTCATAAATCTAATTGAATGTTCAGTTTTTTCATACTTGCAAAGTCATCTATTACACTCAGTATATATAATTTACTTTAGTTTTATTAAATATTTCACCCATCCATCTGGTAAATCTTCACACTTTAAAAAAAAAAAAGGAAGATAAAGGGGAAAATAGTATGAGTACTTGTATTAGTGGCTGTTATCAGGACTTTTGGTCTTGATAAAGATTCATAAGTACACAAACCAAATAAATTCAGTAACTATTTAATACCTAAATTATAGAAGATACTGTATAGTGAAGAATTTCTTAAAATAGGAGATTTGTTTTTCAAAAGAGTTTAAATCTGCAAGAGAAGAAAATACAAACACATAAAAATACAGAGCCTGAAGGTACAAAGAAACAAAACTCCTCCCCAATCATCACTGATGTTTATCTAATTAAGAAACTTTAGCTGAGACTCTCAGGAGAAATGGAGAATACTGGTTTGCTCCAAAAGATAATGCCTCAAAGTATCCTTGGAACATTAAAATATCATTTAAACAACTAGGAGGGAGGGTTATTGATTACATCATGGCATAGGCACTGGAAAAGAAAAAGAGGAACTACCTGTGATACTGATTGCATATGGAATGAGGTATGCAAAGGAATGATAAAAAAAACACACACAAATTTTAACAGTTTTCTAAAAACAATTCAGACAACATCTAGGTTTCAGCTCAAAGAAATAGGGAACTAAAAAGAGTACTGTTGACATCTTGACAACTAAGCAACAGCTGAACAAACTGAAAATTAAATATTTTCTGAAAATAATAGAGAACTGAAGTTAGACCACAATCGAGTAATCAGAAACCTGGGACAGAGAAGGCCAAGGACTTGCTTACCTGGGGCTGAGCCCTCATGACTCCCTAAACTAATGTGAAAATACAGCTTAAAAATGTTAGATAGTTAAAGGCTGGCTGGCATAAAAATGCAAAGCTGCTTTGAGCCAGAGAGTGAGGAGTAGCATTCTCTCATCAGGGACTCACAGGTAAGATAAGAGTAAAACACAGAAGCCTTTCTTTGTGGTGCTGACTAGAGGAGGGCAAGGGGAGCCACAGGCAAAACCACACCATCAAGTCTTCAACCCTATCAGGGAACCAGAACCTTCATCCACAAAGATAAGACAGCAAAGACTCTCCCTTCAGAGCAGTGGTGGGAAGCCATGGCAGTTGGTGGAAATGAACTATTCCAGGGAATTGCTGTGTGAGCTCAATTGTGTCTGACTCTCTGCAACTTTATGGACAGTAGCCTGCCAGTCTCCTCCTATCCATGAGATACTCCAGGCAAGAACACTGGAGTGGGTTGCTGTGCCCTCCTCCAGGGGAATCTTCCCGAGCCAGGGCTCAAAACTCCATCTTTTGCATCTCTTGCACTGGCAGGCAGACTCTTTACCTGTGGGAGAGGGACAGATAAACTAATTGTGAGTAGGGAGACTTGGTGGTCATCTCTAAATGGTCTCTAGATATTAGGTTATAAAGAGAAGTTGAAATTAGAGTAATATAAAATGTTACATATGATAGTAGGCAGGATTATTTAGATAGGCAGAAATTTGAATATTCATAATAGGTAAAAATAGAACAGAATGGGCAGAGACATGCAAGAAGGCAAATCAGGCTTATGATTTAGTTATTATTGTTAGAATTTTAATAATGTTGTAGCAGAGGGCACTTGGTGAGAAATAGTGATAGATAGGGACCCTGAGGGCAACAACAGTGAAAATTCTGGCACTCTGGGATGCATTGGATCAGATTATGTTTGAATAATGGCCAATGAACATTCTGGGAAATGCAACAGCTGAACAAGTTGGAGCTGATATTTAGCTCCCAGTTATGAGACTGGAACAAGTAATGAGATTGAATCTTAATTACCTCTAGATCCATTGAGAAATATATGGTGGTGGAGCATCTCATGATGCAGATAGAATCTAGCTGCATCGTTCAGCTCCAGAGACAGTGGTGCTACAAAAATAAATACTCAGCCTACTAGGCGAGACTTCCTTGTGGGAAATCATACAGTCTCTCAAACACAGTTTTCAAATTACAAAAGAGGTCTGGGCACTATGAAAATACAAAAAAATAAGTCAAAGGAAAGATTTATTGCGTAGGTAGGAAGACAGTCTTTTTCTTCTCCATGAAACAATTTTGGATACAAATGCTTCACAAGAAGTAAAGTTCAGAGAAGGATGAGTGTAATTGCATGACAGGGCTACTGTATTAATTTCCTGGCAAAGTCATAACAAAGTTCCACAAATTGAGTGACTTAAGACAGCAAAAACTTAGTTTCTCAGTGTTCTGGAGACTAGAAATTTGAAATAAAATTATTGGCAGAGTTATATTCCCTCTGAAGCTTCTTGGGGAGGACATTTGCTTTCCTCTTTTAACTTATGGTTATGTTACTCCAAGATGGTGGAGTAGAAAAACTCATCACTTATCTTCTCCTGTGGGAACTCCAAAATTACAACTCACTGCTGAACAACCATTGACAGGAGAATGCTGGATCTCATGAAAAAAAGATACCCCATTTCCAAGGGCAAAAGAAAAGCCCCAGCAAGATGGTAAGAGGGGTGAAATTGGGATTAGAATCAAACCCCACATCTGCCAGAGACACTTGGAGGGTTCAAACAAATCTTGTGCAGACCAAGACCCAGAGACCCCACAGAGACTGAGCCAGAACTATGTTTGAGTGTTTCCTATGGAGATATGGGTCAGCAGGGGCAGGGCCTCTGGGTTCAGTAGACTGGGTATGGCATAAACCCTCTTGGAGGAGGTTGCCATTAACCCCACCATAAAGCCACCAGAACTTACACAGGACCGGAGAAACAGACTCCTGGAGGACACAAACAAAATCTTGTGTGCATCAGGACCCAGGAGAAAGGAGCATTGACCCCACAAGAGACTGACCCAGACTTGCCTGTGAGTGTCCAGGAGTCTCCAGTGGAGGCATGGGTCAGTGGTGGCCTGAGGCAGGGTTGGGTGCCATTATCATCATTACCTCCACCATAGTTTGGCCTCAGGTCAAACAACAAGGAGGGAACACAGCCCCACCCATCAATAGAAAATTGGATTAAAGATTTACTGAGCATGGCCCCACCCATCAGAACCAGACCTAGTTTCTCTCTCAGTCAGTCTCTCCCAACAGGAAGCTTCCATAAGCCTCTTATCCTTCTTCATCAGAGGGCAGACAGAATGAAAACCACAATCACAGAAAACTAACCAATCTGATTACATGGACCACAGCCTTGTCTAACACAATTAAACTATGAGCCATGCCAAATAGGGCCACCCAAGATGGACAGGTCATGGTGGGAAAGTGAAAAAAAAGTTAAAGTGAAGTTGCTCAGTTGTGTCTGACTCTTTTCAGCTCCATGGACTGTAGACTACCATGACCCTCTGTCTGAGGGATTTTCTAGGCAAGAGTACAGGAGCAGGTTGCCATTTTTTTCTCCAGAGGATCTTCCCAACCCAGGGATTGAACCTGGGTCTCCCTCATTGTAGACAGACACTTTACTGTCTTAGCCACCAGGGACGTTATTGTGGGAAGTTCTGACAAAACGTGGCCTACTGGAGAAGGGAATGGCAAATGACTTCAGTATTCTTACCTTGAGAACCCCGTGAACAGTATGAAAAGGGAAAAAGATAGGATACTGAAAGATGAACTCCCCAGGTTGGTAGGTGTCCAATATGTTTTTGGAGATCAGTGGAGAAATAACTCCAGAAAGAATGAAGAGATGGAGTGAAAACAAAAACAACACCCAGTTGTGGATGTGACTGGTGATGGAAGTATAGTCCAATGCTGTAAAGAGCAATATTGCATAGGAACCAGGAATGTTAGGTCTATGAATCAAGGCAAATTGGAAGTGGTCAAACAGGAGATGACAAGAGTGAACAATGAAATTTTAGGGGTAAGTTACAAGACATTTTAGAACTAACACCCAAAAAAGATGTCCTTTTCATTATAGGGGATTGGAATGCAAAAGTAGGAAGTCAAGAAACACCTGGAGTAACAGGCAAATTTGGCCTTGAAATAAGGAATGAAGCAAGGCAAAGGCTAAGAGTTTTGCCAAGAGAATGCACTGGTCATAACAAACACTCTCTTCCAACAGTACAAGAGAAGACTCTACACATGGACATCACCAGATGGTCAACACCGAAATCAGATTGATTATATACTTTGCAGCGAAAGATGGAGAAGCTCTATAGAGTCAGCAGAAACAAGACTGGGAGCTGACTGTGACTCAGATCAAGAACTCCTTATTGCCAAATTCAGACTGAAATTGAAGAAAGTAGGGAAAACCACTAGACCATTCAGGTATGACCTAAATCAAATCCCTTATGATTATACAGTGGAAGTGAGAAATAGATTTAAGGAACTAGATATGATAGACAGAGTGCCTGATGAACTATGGACGGAGGTTCCAGACATTGTACAGGAGACAGGGATCAAGGCCATCCCCATGGAAAATAAATGCAAAAAAGTAAAATGGCTGTCTGAGGTGGCCTTACAAAAAGCTGTGAAAAGAAGAGAAGTGAAAAGCAAAGGAGAAAAGGAAAGATATAAACATCTGAATGCAGAGTTCCAAAGAATAGCAAGAAGACATAAGAAAGCCTTCCTCAGCAATCAATGCAAAGAAATAGAGGAAAACAACAGAATGGGAAAGACTAGAGGTCTCTTCAAGAAAAATAAAGATACCAAGGGAAAATTTCATGCAAAGATGGGCTCGATAAAGGACAGAAATTGTATGGACCTAAAAGAAGCAGAAGATATTAAGAAGAGGTGGCAAGAATACAAAGAAGAACTGTACTAAAAAGATCTTCATGACCAACATAATCATGATGGTGTGATCACTGACCTAGAGCCAGGCATCCTGGAATGTGAAGTCAAATGGGGCTTAGAAAGCATCACTATGAACAAAGCTAGTGGAGGTGATGGAATTCCACTTGAGCTATTTCAAATCCTGAAAGATGATGCTGTGAAAGTGCTGCACTCAATATGCCAGCAAATTTGGAAAACCCAGCAGTAGCCATAGGACTGGAAAAGGTCAGTTTTCATTCCAATCCCAAAGAAAGGCAATGCCAAACAATGCTCCAGCTACCGCAGAATTGCACTCATCTCACACACTAGTAAAATAATGCTCAAAATTCTCCAAGCCAGGCTTTAGCAATATGTGAACTGTGAACTTCTAGATGTTCAAGCTGGTTTTAGAAAAGGCAGAGGAACCAGAGATCAAATTGCCAACATCCACTGTATCATGGAAAAAGCAAGAGAGTTCCAGAAAAACATCTATTTCTGCTTTATTGACTATGCCAAAGCCTTCAACTGTGTGGATCACAATAAACTGTGGAAAATTCTGAAAGAGATGGGCATACCAGACAACCTGACCTGCCTCTTGAGAAACCTACATGCAGGTCATGAAGCAACAGTTAGAACTGGACATAGAACAACAGACTGGCTCCAAATTGGAAAAGGAGTACATCAAGGCTGTATATTGTCACCCTGCTTATTTAACTAATATGTAGAGTACATCATGAGAAACGCTGGGTTGGAAGGGGCACAAGCCGGAATCAAGATTGCCGGGACAAATATCAATAACCTCAGATATGAAGATGACCCCACCCTTATGGCAGAAAGTGAAGAGGAACTAAAAAGCCTCTTGATGAAAATAAAAGAGGAGAGTGAAAAAGTTGGCTTAAAGCTCAACATTCAGAAAACGAAGATCATGGCATGTGGTCCCATCACTTCATGGGAAATAGATGGGAAAACAGTGGAAACTGTGTCAGATTTTATTTTTCTGGGCTCCCAAATCACTGCAGATGGTGATTGCATCCATGAAACTAAAAGATGCTTACTCCTTGGAAGGAAAGTTATAACCAACCTAGATAACCTATTGAAAAGCAGAGACATTACTTTGCGAACAAAGGTCCGTCTATTCAAGGCTATGGTTTTTCCAGTGGTCCTGTATGGATGTGAGAGTTGGACTGTGAAGAAAGCTGAGTGCCAAAGAATTGATGCTTTTGAACTGTGGTGTTGGAGAAGATTCTTAAGAGTCTCTTTGACTGCAACAAGAATAAACCAGGCCATCCTAAAGGAGATTGGTCATGGGTGTTCATTTGAAGGACTGATGCTGAAGCTGAAACTCCAGTACTTTGGCCACCTCATGTGAAGAGTTGATTCATTGGAAAAGACCCTGATGATGGGATGGATTGGGGGCAGGAGAAGAAGGGGACGACAGAGGATGAGATGGCTGGATGGCATCACCGACTCGATGGACATGAGTTTGTGTGAACTCCGGGAGTTGGTGATGGACAGGGAGCCCTGCCGTGCTGTGATTCATTGGGTCGCAAAGTGTCGGACGCAACTGAGCGACTGAACTGAACTGAACTGACTTAACTAAAATGCACTGGAATGGGTGAATTTAACTTAGATGACCATTATATCTACTATTGTGGGCAATAATCCCTTAGAAGAAATGGAGTAGCCATCATAGTAAACAAGAGTCCAAAATGCAGTACATGGATGCAGTTTCAAAAATGACAGAATGATCTCTGTTCATTTTCAAGGCAAAACATTCAGTATGACAGTAATCCAAGTCTATGCCCCAATCAGTAATGTTGAAGAAGCTGAAGTTGACCGGGTCTATGAAGACCTACAAGACCTTTTAGAACTAACACCCAAAAAAGATGTCCCTTTCATTATAGGGGACTGGAATGCAAAAATAAGAAGTCAATAGATAACTGGAGTAATAGGCAAGTTTGGCCTTGGGGTACAAAATGAAGCAGGGCAAAGGCTAATAGAGTTTTGCCAAGAGAAAGCACTGGTGATAGCAAAGACCCTTCTCGAACAGCACAAGGGAAGACGGTACACATGGACATCACCAGATGGTCAACACCAAAATCAGATTGATTATATTCTTTGCAGCCAAAGATGGAGAAGCTCTATAGAGTCAGCATAAACAAGACTGGGAGCTGACTGTGGCTCATATCATGAACTCCTTATTGCCAAAGTCAGACTTAAATGAAAGAAAGTAGGGAAAACCAGTAGACCGTTCAGGTATGACCTAAATCAAATCCCTTCTGATTGTACAGTGGAAGTGAAAAATAGATTTAAGGGATTAGGTCTGATAGAGTGCCTGAAGAACTATGGATGGAGGTTTGTGACTTTGTACAGGAAGCAGTGATCAAGACCATCTCCAAGAAAAAGAAATGCAAAAAGGCAAAATGGTTTTCTGAGGAGGCCTGACAAATAGCAGAGAAAAGAAGAGAAGTGAATGGCAAAGGAGAAAAGGAAAGATTTACCCATTTGAATGCAGAATTCCAAAGAATAGCAAGGAGAGATAAGAAAGCCTTTCTCAGTGATCAATGCAAAGAAAAAGAGGTAACAAAAGAATGGGAAAAACTAGAGATCTCTTCAAGAAAATTAGAGATACCAAGGAAGCATTTCATGCAAAGATGGGCACAATAAAGGACAGAAATCGTATGGACCTAAAGAAGCAGAAGATATTAAGAAGAGGTGGCAAAAGTATACAGAAGAACTAAACAAAAACGATCTTCATGACCCAGATAGCCATGATTGTGGGATTATTCACCTAGAGCCAGACATCCTGGAATGCAAAATCAAGTGGGCCTTAGGAAGCATCACTATGAACAAAGCTAGTGGAGGTGATGGAATTCCAGTTGAGCTATTTCAAATACTAAAAGATAATGCTGTGAAAGTACTGCACTCATTAAGCCAACAAATCTGGAAAACTCAGCAATAGCCACCGGACTGGAAAAGTTCAGTTTTCATTCCAATTCCAAAGAAAGGCAATGCCAAACAATGCTCAAACTACTGTACATTTGCACTCATCTCACATGCTAGCAAAATAATGCTCAAAATTCTCCAAGCCAGGCTTCAACAGTACATGAAAAGTGAACTTCCAGATGTACAAGCTGAATTTAGAAAAGGAAGAGAAACCAGAGATCAAATTGCCAGTATCTGTTGTATCATTGAAAAATAAGAGAGTTCCAGAAAAACACCTACTTCTGCTTTATTGATTATGCCAAAGCCTTTAACTGTGTGGATCACAACAAACTGTGGAAATTCTTAAAGTAATGGGAATATCAGACCATCTAACCTGCCTCCTGAGAAATTTGTATGCAGGTAAAGAAGCAGCAATTAGAACTGGACATGGAACAGTCTGGTTCCAAACTGGGAAAGAAGTTGTCAAGGGTGTATATTGTCACCCTGCTTATTTAACTTATATGAAGAATACATCAGGGAAAATGTCAGGCTAATGAAGCTGGGATCAAGATTACTGAGAGAAATATCAATAATCTCAGACATGCAGATGACACCACCCTTATGGCAGAAAGTGAACAAGAAGCATAGAGTCTCTTGATGAAATATAAAGAGGAGAGTGAATAAGTTGGCTTAAAACTCAACATTCAGAAAACTAAGATCATGGCATCCAATCCCATCAGTTCATGGCAAATAGATGGGGAAACAATGGAAATAGTGAGAGACTATTTTGGGGGGCTTCAAAATTACTTCAGATGGTAACTGCAGTCATGAAATTCAAAGACGCTCGCTCCCTGGAAGAAAAGCTATGACCAACCTAGACAGCATATTAAAAAGTAGAGACATTACTTTACCAACAAAGGTCTGTTTAGTCAAAGCTATGATTTTTCCCATAGTTATTTATGGATGTGAGATTTGGACTATAAGGAAAGCTGAGTCCCAAAGAATTAATGCTTTTGAACTGTGGTGTTGGAGAAGACTCTTGAGAATATCTTGGACTGCAAGGAGATCCAACAGTCTATCCTAAAGGAAATCAGTCCTGAATATTCATTGGAAGGAGTGATGCTGAAGCTGAAACTCCAATACTCTGGCCACCTGATGTGAAGAACCGACTCATTGGAAAAGACCCTGATGCTGGGAAAGATTGAAGGTGGGAGGAAAAGGGGACAACAGAGGATGAGATGGTTGGATGGCATCAACAACTCAATGGACATGAGTTTGAGTAGGCCTTGGGGAGTTGGTGATGGACAGGGAAGCCTGGCATCCTGCAGTCCATGGGGTCTCAAGGAGTCAGACAAAACTGAGCACCTGAACTGAACTGAACTTTAACTTCTAGTGTGTGCATGCGTGCCAAGCCACTTCAGTCATGTCTGACTCTGGGACACTATGGACTATAGCTCGTCAGGCTCCTTTCCTCCTTGCATTGGATTCTCCAGGCAAGATTCCTGGAGTGGGTTGCCATTTCCTATCCAGGGGATCTTTCCAACCCAGGGATCTAACCCACATCTCTTAAGTCTCCTGCACTGGCTGGCAGGTTCTTTATCATTAATGCTACCTGAGAAGCCCCTAACTCTTGGTAGCACTAGATGTTTCTTGGTCATGTTAATATCACTATTGTCTCTGCCTGTATTTTCACATGGCAGTCTTCCTTCTGCATCTGTGTGTATCTTTGTCTTCATGAGGCATTCTCTCTGTGATGTGTCCAAATTTCCATTTTTGAATAAGGACACCAATAATATTGGGGAATTAAGTCCAAGAAAATGACTTTAACTTGATTAAATATGCAAAACTCTGTTTCCATTTAAGATCACATTCACAGATTTCACGTTAGGATTTTGGCCTATCTTTTATGAAAGGGGCACCATTCAAACCATAACAGCTACAAACTCTAAAGTAAATTAAAAATGTTCATATTATTGAGAGAGAGAATAATAATTAAAGGTAAAGTTATACTAGTTAACTCTTCTTTAGTCTTTTATGTGTTTTAACTACTGTCTTGAGTAATCTGGAAAAGTATGAATTTAATTACTTCTAGAAACCCTTCAAAGTAGGTGCTATTTTTTTGACCCAAGACCACAGAGTTGGCAAATGGTTGAACCCATATTATCACCTAGGCTGTGTTATGTTCTTAGGGACAGCAAATTATTTAGTTATATGAAATTATAGAAAATAATTCATAAGTAGACCTTTGGCATTAGTATTCTCAGAAATAATTAGAAACTAAGAACGGACAGAGTAGCATACATGTGCAACTTTTGCTTAGAGTGTAGAGTCAGAAAAATGTTTTTGTATTTGGGTGAACCACTCAGACATCTATAGCAAAACACCCAGGGACACTGAGGAGAAAGAATAGACTCCTTCCTCTCACAATATTGAAAGAGAATTCATGAACTTGGGAGACTAGTTTTTCAGAGATCTCAAGCTTATGGGATTAGCTTAAAGAGTATTTGGAAGATTTTTTTTTATTATTACCCATATTGTAATACCAGCATGTTATAAATTACTATATTATGTGTTCAAAAGAAATGGAAGGAAAATAAAGGGGAAAAAAACTGGGAAAGAACACAGAGAAATAGAATTCAGAAGAATATACTGTTCTTACAAAACAAAACACTCTCGTAGCTTATGATCCTTGGTATTTACCTGAAGTAGTTATCTTATACCTAAACAATAGCCTGCACGTGGATGTTTACAGTAGTTTATTTATACTTATTAAAACTTAGAAACATCCAAGATGTCTTTCAGTGGGTGAACTGATAACGAAATGATGATACATCCAAACAATGAAATATTATTTAACACTAAAAATATAACCTTCAAGTCATGAAAAGACATGGAGGAAACTTAAGTACATATTGCTAAGTGGAAGTAACCAATGTGTAAAGCAAATATACTATACCATTCCAACCACATGACATTGTGGAAAAGGCAGAATTTCAGAGATGGCAAGGAGATCAGTAGTTGCAGGGGTTAGGGGGGAAGCAGAAATGAATAGATTGAGCACAGGGCATTTTTTAGGACAAGGAAACGATGCTGTATGATACAGTCATAGTGACTACAAGTCATTATACATTTGTCCAAACTCACAGAATGCATAACATCAAGAGAAAACTCTAATACAAACTAGGGACTTGGGATTGTGATGATACCTCCATATGGTTCATCAGACGCACTAAACGTACCACTCTTGTGAGGAATGTTAGTAACCGAGGAGGCTATTCATGCCTGGGGGCATTGTGTATGGAATATCTCTGTGATTTCCTATCGATTTTGCTATGTAGCTAAAACTTCTATAAAAAAAAGTCTTTAAAATGCCACAAAAATGTTAATAGGTGAACGGGACAGTATCATGTCATGGAAAAAGTCAAGTTAAAGAGAAAGTGTACAAAAACGTGTAAAAAAAATAAAAGGATGAAGGCAGAAGATTTATTAAAAATTTGTTGTTAAGCTTTAAAAGATATTTTGTATCAAAGTCAGAGATATAGATGCAGAACTGAAGAAATTGTGCATTGTATGGATATGGAAGCTCTAAAGAATGTTGACAGTGAAGAGAAAGAGAATGAGCTTCATGACATAATACTGAGGAGGAAAGTTTGCATTTGTGTGTGTGTGTGTGTGTGTGTTTTAATACCAATGATAAGTGTTAAGTAATTACTGCTATGTGTATGTGTATTTAGTTCCTCAGTCATGTCTGACTCTTTGAGGCCCTATGGACTGTAGCCCGCCAGGCTCCTCTGTCCATGGAACTTTTGAGGCAAGAATACTGGAGCAGGTTGCCAGTTCCTCCTCCGGAGGATCTTCCCGACCCAGGGATCAAACCCCAGTCTCTTGGTCTCCTGCATTGGAGTGGTCTTCTCAGCAGTACCATCTGGGAAGCCCACTGCTATGAATAAAGCCTTGTAACTATTTTTATCCCTTGCCAACTTAAGCATATTCGAAAAGATTCAGTGAGTAAATAGGAGAGGTTGAAAGCTTATTAAATAGGGTCACTTTCCATTATAAATTTCCACTATATATTGAAGATGTGCTTGATCCTTACTGCTTAGTAGTTACTTGTAATCTTACAAACTTTAGATATATGAATGTCAAGGCATCAACTAGAGGATAACTCTTAATTTCTTGAGTAAGTAATCTACATTTTAAAAACATATTTGTTTTCCTGGATAATCTGATGAACAGTCTGAGTGAAAGTTACTTGGTTTGAAATTCAAAATGTGCATTAAACAAATAAGCAAAGAAAATCATATAGTTTCATTAAATTTAGTTATAGGCTGTGTTTACAACAACCAAGAACTTAAAAACTAACTAGTTCTTTTCATAATTCATTTAGTTTTCAAAGCAATTACTTATATGACACAAAATTAATTATTTAATGTTATATATAAATTTATTTATGTTTAGCATTATAAACTACAGTTAAGTACCAACGGCCAAGATGCAATCCAGCTTCTTTACAGCCATGCCTAACTTAATTTATAATAGAACTCAGGAGAAAACCAGACATGATTTAATTTCCCATGACCCCACTCCCTACCCCTAACTCATGTGCTGTTCACTGTCCTGGGAGAAATGTAACTCACCTTGGTTATTCAGGTAATCTACCTTTGGTTGGAAGTCTACAAAGTAATATGACATCATATGGCCAAGGGTCCTTTGGATTAGTAATTCATCAAATATCGTATTTCCACCAGAGGTTTTTCTTGTTTTCATTCTTAGAACCTACACTTACTTTTCAGAATATTCTCTTCTTTTCTAATTCAACTGAAATAACATTTTAAGCACAGCATCAAGAGTTGTGTTGTTCATTACACATTACACTGTATTCTTCTAGGAATTCGATTTTATTCTTGAACATAAAGGAAAGAGAAAGCAATTTTATCTGTTTTTTCCCCTCCCACATGTATCTTTTACCCAAGAAATGAATTTCAATATATTTCTGTGAAAACACAGGTTTTAATTATTTTCTCAGGGACTGACAATGCTAATGTCCCAGATGATAAATTAAATGTGTAATGCTCAATTATATGTCACACTTCATTATATGCAACTGGATAATATCCATGTGAAAGTTATTCCCTAGAAACGGACCACTAATCTACCACTTAGTACACTGCTGTTTTCGGACACAAAATGGTACTTCAGCCTCTAGAAATAGTTAACAAAACGTCAAAATTTATGTAATTGGCTGTCTTGAAATATTTTAATAATGCCAAATTCTTTATAGTTTGCAAAGCAATTGCAAAAGTGTTATCATTTTGTACCCATAATAAACCCTAGAGATAACTACTGCTGTCTCCATTTCACAAATAAAGATACCACAGCTCTAAAAGATTTTCTGCTACTAAAATATCCTTGGTTGTTAAGTGACAGGGCTGGATATTTTACATCCAGACCTTCTGACAGTAAATCTTGTGATGGTTCCTGCAAGGCAGTGTCCTCTAGTTTCATGTATATGAGGGCATTTAAATCCTCTTCTGAGAGAAGAAAAGATTCTCAGTATAAAACATTAAACCGGCAGCTTTTAGTGTATTATTTGGAAAATGCCAAGAAAAAATACCTTGAGGTGTTTGAAACTCACATTTGAAAATACGATAGTGATTGAATGAAAATGAAATACATGTGGTCAAATAAGGTATAAATTGTATTTTTCTTTGTCTAGGGCTTCTGAAAAAATGTGATTGCTGGTTAGCAGAACAAGTATTTCTCCAGCAGTACAGCAGACGTTTTCTTTCCAGTGACATGTGAGAGTGGGTGGCGAGTATTTCAGATCAGAACATTGAGTTCTTGTGAACAAAGAATGTATAATGTCTGGATTTACTTTTCTCCCCCTTCTTCTCTTAGATTAGCCATCATACAGCCTTTTAGAATTAAACTTCAGCCCCTCTTCAAAAATAAAGAAAAACTACTAGATGAACTTTGGCTATAGATAACCTCAATACATACTCGTTTCTTTGTGATTTGTTTTCTTTGGAGAATAATTCCAAAACGCTTAATCAGACAAGTATTACATTATGGATTCTCCTTTCTGAGGATAAGATAAAATTAAATTGTAGTCTTTTTGTTGTTTGTTTAGTTGCTCAGTCGTGTTCGACTCTTTTGTGACCCCATGGACTGTAGCCCATCAGGCTTTTCAGTCCCCGGGATTTCCCAGGCAACAATACTGGAGTGGGTTGCCATTTCCTTCTCCAGGGGATCTTCCCAACCCAGGGCTTGAATCCACATCTCCTGCGTTGGCAGGTGGATTCTTCACCACTGAGCCGCCTGAGTCTTGATTATTATTGAGTACATTTTTCAAACCTAAAATAATTTATTCTCTTGGATTGTTCTTAGTGGAAAGCACATGTGAGACTAAAGAAAGGGTATCTATAAAATCATAAACAGTTTTTCATCTTCACAGAAGACTAGATTCAATATATAAGCAAAAAAAAAAAAAAAGGTCATTTTTGTATGAGTAACTACACAGTAAAACAAGAAGTCATTTTGACAGCACATGAATTTTAAATCAGTAAAAATGTGCCTTTAAAAAACAACAACAACAAAAATACATGGCCTTCATATTCCAGAGAAGTGATGGTAATATTTCAACTGAAAGGGAAAAAATGTTAGTCACTCAGTTGTGTCTGACTCTTTGCGACTCCTGGACTGTAGCCCACCAGGCTGCTCTGTCTATGAAATTCTCCAGGCAAGGAATACTGGAGTGGGTTGCCATGCCTGTCTCCAGGGGATCTTCCCTACCCAGGGATATATCAACTCAAGTTTGTAGAATTCTGAGTCATCTTGTCAGAAAAACCGAGGAATCTGGTTTCATCCTTGCTTACTAGGTATTAGGTGTGTAAATATGTGCAAGTTACTCCCATTTCTTGTGTGTCATATTCCTCTTCTGAAAATCAGGAAAAATAAATTGTAGAGTTCATTTTAGGATTAAGTGATAATACTAAGAGGTTTTTAGAATAGCTATTTCTGATAATTGAGCCTCAAAACTGAGATGATAGATGCTAAGGGATGAACATTGTTTTAAAAAAAAGTAAAATTTTTTATAAAGGTGTTAGAAAAAATGTACAATATTTACCAAAAGATATCCAAAAACTAGACTTGCCACCCTTACGTTACCACTCACTTCTACATTTATATGGAGAATAATAAAGACTCAACAGAGAGACACATGGATGTTTGTGACTTTAAAAAGACTTTTCAGAGGCTTCTGTATTTTACCTTCCTTTGGATCTATGAGGGTGGTGATTTTTCCTTTTGCAAGACTAGCTGAGGGAGCCTCAAGAGATTTGATGGGACAGCAAGGGGCGGTTACAAGGAGACAAGACACACATATCTGGCTCCAGCCAGATGCTTTCTTAGCTGATAAATCCGAACTCTTCTGAGATGCTATAGAAGAGAGATGTGCTGAGAGGTGTTTTGGGAGCATATGGTCTGTCCCTCAGAAGTGTTTAATCAGGACAAACACAGACTCATGTCTTTTTTTTTTTTCTTTCTGGAAAATTCTCCCAAAATGAGACTTTCGCTTGGTTGGACTCACCTGTGAGTCAGAGCAGAGGGAATGTGTTGGGGGGTTGGGGAGCCACTATACTGGGTGTCTGTGCTCTAGAGAAGAAATTAAATAAGAGGTCATAATTTGATACTAATCTTAGCTGGACTTAACAAACATATACTTGAAAAATGAGTTGTCTCATACATGGAAGCAACCAAGAGTGATTTTACATATAAGTATACTACTCTAGGGACTTCCCTGGTGGTCCAGTGGTTAAGAATCTGCCTTGTAATGCAGGAAACACAGGTTTGGGTGGGGAACTAGATCCCATATGCTGTGGAACAACTAAGACTGCAGGCTACCACTGCTGAGCCCGTGTGCCACAACTAGAAAAGCACATGCACTGCCAGCTAGAGAAGCCTGCACGCAGCAATGAACACCCCGCACAGCCAATAAGCAAACAACTAAGGAACCGAGGTGCAAGAAAGCAAGATCGGACAGAGATAAGTTAAAGTGAGGGGTGAGAAAGGAATAAGTTTCTCATACACTACATAACACTGAACTCAGCTTTGTAGAACTATGAGTACGGTCTTACCAATTATATCTTTTAGAAATTATTCAAATCTTTTCATCTTCAACTGTTGATATCATCTCAGTCCAAATCAATGATTGGTCTCACTTAAATAACTGCACCAGCTTCCTCTTTGTTCAGCCTATTCTTTCTCTTCCCCTATTCAGTCTTCAGAGAATACTCAGGTTCTCTGAATACTCAAATATTCTCTGATTTACTCAGAACACATTTTAAGTCATGTTTAACTCCCTTGCTTAAACATTTCAATGGGCTTGTATTGCATTATTACAAAATCTGAGTTCCTTTGCCTCCGCCTCCATGATCTCTCCTCTGCCCATTTCTCCCTGTTCCGGCTGAGCTACTTCCCTTTTTCTTACTCTGCTCCTGGCTCTCTAATCTTCTGGTTTCATCTCCTGGCTCATGACATGCTTTCCTACATACAGTTCCCAGTGCCAGAAAAACCTTTCCCTTCCTTTCATCCCTTCAGATAGCCAAGTCATCTCCTTCCCTTTTCTTCTTCATAGACTTCCTTGACCTCCATAGCTAAATAAAGTTTTCTATGCATCCCTCCATCTTAACTATTTTCTCCTTCATAGCACTGATTTGCAGCTTATTATAACATTTACTAAAATTCCACTTGTATATTTTTTAGTGCTAATTTCTTCTTGCAAAAAATAATGTGCTCCCACACGCTAAACAATGCCTATACATGATGCTCATGTGTGTGTGTGTTTAGTGGCTCAGTCATGTCCAACTCTCTGTGACCCCAAGGACTGTTACCCACCAGGCTCCTCTGTTCATGGAATTTCCAAGGGAAAAATAATACAGTGGGTTGCCATTTCCTCCTCCAGGGGATCTTTCCAACCAAGCCATCAAACCCTTATCTCTTGCTTGGCAGATAGATTCTTTACCACTGAGTCATCTGGGATATTTGTGAAAATGGATTATTGTGTTGTTATTATTATTGTTGTTTTTATATTTATCATACAAAAGGCCTAAATGAGCTCTGAAGTTTTAATAGAAGCAAATATGGAAAACAATTTACTTACAGCCATTATGAACAAGCTTTTTTCTATTAACAAGACCTAGGTTTAACATGCTTGGCATGACTTGGGACAGATTTAATTAACATAATCCTTGGCTTTTTCATTTGTTAAAAGGGAATATAACAATACTTGACCAAGTAATTGCTGAGTATTAAATAAAATATTTAAAGAGCCTAGGGTTTGAAGTCCATATGGTACTCTGAGATTATGCTTAAAATTCCTCCTTCTCCAAACACACAGAAATTGAGATTGAAAACTGGAAATTCATGTAGATTATATACCTATGATACAAATTTATGACTAAAGAGCTCTGGTCACCAGGAAAAGTACTGAAATGCAATCCAGGGTGTAAGCTAAAGTCATGGAAGTCCTGGTTGGTGGGACAGGAAGCGGGTAGGTAGCTTGGAGTTTATTGCTGCAAGAAAATAGACATCAAAAATCCCCCAGCGTTTGTGAAAGGGAAGAAAACCACTCTCACTGTCAGAAAGTTGCTGCCAGAAAACTAGGTTTCTTATGTGTAGGAGGGCTGCTGAGTAAAGATGAGACATAAAGTCTATGCCTGGTCCACAGCTTTCATCTGGGGTAGTTGCAGGAAGCAGCAAAAGCAGGAGATTCACTACAGACTATTGGTTCCATCAATGATTAAATGTGCAAGTATCTCCCGTATCATTGTCTTTTCACAGCCATGTTAGAGTCTAGATTGTAGATAGCACAAAGATAACTCTAATGCATGAACACAGACAAGAAAAAAATTTTTAGAAGACCCTAGCCCTCAAGTTGGATCAAAAAATGTGTCCAAAGTCCAAGTTGAAAACTAACAGTGGAAAATGCAATCAAGGTATGAAGCAGGTAGCACAAACCCAGTGCTCTGTGACAACCTAGACAGGTGGGATGGGGTGGGAGGTGGGAGACAGGTTCAAGAGGGAGGGGGCATATGTATATATATATATACCTATTGATGATTCATGTTGATGTATGGCAGAAACCAACACCATATTGTAAAGCAATTATCCTACAATTAAAATTAAATTTTAAAAACATTAAGTAAAGACAATATCAGTATTAAGAAATCAATTCATTTCTGATAAAAGCAAATTAGAACAATATTAAGATGACTTCAATATGAATATGTCTATGAAATTCAAAGTCCAACAGATATAAGAATTACTGAGAGATTTTGTTAATATGTAGAATTGGAGCTGGTAAATCTAGTTCAGGGCCTGGGATTATGCATTTCTTACAAGCTCCCAGGTGATACTGACTCTGATAATTAGAGAATCATACTTTCCATAGCAAATCCTCTGAATATAGCAACAGATAAATGTAAGAAGAAACAAATTAGAAATTCTGGAAATCAAAATAAAAGGCGGTAATAATGAGTAATTCAAAAAACAAGGAAGCTCCAGGCTGGACAAAGACAATATTTGTATTGAAGCATTCAGAGGAGATTCAGCCCATGACAAGTGTTAGAAGGAAAAAGAAAACAGAAGAATTAACAGATATGCTTGCCTGCTAAGTCTCTTCAGCCGTGTCCAGATTTTTGTGACCCTATGGATTATAGACTGCCAGACTCCTCTGTCCATGGGATTCTCCAGGCAAGAATACTGGAGTGGGTTGCCATGCCCTTCTCCAGGGGATCTTCCCGACCCAGCGATCAGACCTGCATCTCTTATGACTTCTGCATTGGCAGGTGGGTTCTTTACCACTAGTGCCACCTGGAAACCCCAACAGACATGAAGGATGTATTAAGGACACTCTTACCTAGATTATCATTGAGAAATAGAGTGAGAAAGGCAAGGAGAAAATCCTTCATGAGGAGGAAAAAGGGATCACCTCTAACACCAGCAGACTTAACCTCAGCAAGAGGTACCAGAAGGAGGGAAGAGGAATGACTCCAAAGCACTGAGGCAAAGGAAACATATTCTGACAATTTTGTGATCAGATAAATTTCATTGACCTATGAAAATCTTGGAGAAGGAAATGGCAACCCACTCCAGTATTCACGCCTGATAAATCCCAGGGATAGAGGAGCCTGGCAGGCTACAGTTCATGGAGTCACAGAGTCAGACATGACTGAAGCGACTAAGCATGCAAGCATGAAAATCAAAGACTTTTAAAGTTATATAAAATCTAAGGAGGATAGTAATGCCTATGGATCCACCCACAATGACATAATTACATAAGGACTTACTTCAGGAAGAGAAGAAAAAGAAGACAGAATGAAGGAGTCAGAAAAACGAAGACAGAAATCAAGGAAGTGGTGAAATAAAACAGCAAGTGAATCTATCTGTCTCTCCAACTATTATGGTTAGTTCTATGTGTCAACTTGAATGGGCAACAGGATACTCAGATATTTGTTATTGTTGTTTAGCTGCTAAGTCATGTTCGACTCTTTGTGATGGGATTTCCTAGGCAAGAATACTGGAGTGAGTTGCCATTTCTTTCTCCAGGGAGATCTTCCTGACCCAGGGATCAAACCCATGTCTCATATCTCCTGCAGTGAAGGGTGGGTTCTTTACCATTGAGCCACCAATGGTAAGGACATCCTACTCAGATATTTGGTTAAACATTATGCTAGGTGTGTCTGTGAGTGTGTTTCTGGATGAAATTAATATTTGAATCTGTAGACTGAATAAAGCAGATTGCCTTCTGCAGTGTAGGTAGGCCGCATCCAATCTATTGAAGGCCTAAACAGAACAAAAAGGGGAGCAAGATAGAATTCACTCTCTCTGCCTATCTTTTTGCATGGACATCAGCTCTCCAGGCTTAGGCCTTGGAGTCTGCCTGGAACTACAAGGTCAGTTCTCCTGGTTCTCAGACTGTAAGAGTACCATGTGCTCTGCTGGGGAGCCAGGTTGCTGATTGCAGATCTCAGAATTCTTGGCTTCCACAATAGTATGAGTCAATTCCTTAAAATAAATCTATTTATGTTTATATTATTGATTCTGTTTCTCCAGAGAACCTTAATCATTTGTCTATCCCATTAGCTATCATCTAGCTAATGACTTACTGTTACATCAGTTTATTTATAAGAATGAAAACTGAACAAAATAAATGTCATAGTTTAAGGGAATCATAACAAGTGAGATGGAAAGTGCTATTCTGTGTTTAGTGAAATCTTTTCAGGTGTGGGTTTGATTTATGGTTAAATATAACCTTTAAACCATATTTAAAGGTTAAATATATGCCAATTAATATAAAAACTTACACCTTAAATATGTCTATTAGGCTCAAAATTAGCAAAAGAAAAATTAAAGACATATTCATCATTTCAATAAGAAAAAGGAAAGGAGAAAATTAAAATGACATAATAAATAGAAACCCACAGAGACCAGACATAAATCCAAATATTATCATTATCATGAAAATGGAATGTGATTATCTTACTAACAAATACTATCAGATTTTATTTTAAAATACTATCTACTATTTGGAGAAACATAAAATGTTGGAGCATAAAGCTGAATATATAGATATGTCAGAGAAAGAAATGAGACAAAGATTGAAACACAGAGAACATTAATCTAAAAATATTAATCATAATCAAAATGGAATGACATTATCCTAAGGATGTTATATACATAGCATAACTACAACCTCAACAATACACCAAAGATAGATGACATCATTAATGCATAAGAATATAACAGCATAGTTTTAAAATATTTAAAGCAAAATACTACAAAAACTAAAAATAAAATTTTAACCTATCCAGTCTAATAGGTGGATGTTGATCCTTACACACATAATAAGGACATAAATTCTTTTCAAGGACATATGAAGTGAAGTGAAGTGAAAGTCACTCAGTCATGTTTGACTCTTGTGACCACATGGACTATAAAATCCATGGAATTCTCTAGGCCAGAATACTGGACTGGGTAGCCTTTCTCTTCTCCAGGGGATCTTCTCAACCAAGGGATAGAACTCAGGTTTCCCGAATTGCAGGCAGATTCTTTACCAGCTGAGCCACAAGGGAAGCCCAAGATACTGGAGTGGGTAGCCTATCTCTTCTCCAGAGGGTCTTTCCGACCCGGGAATTGAACTGGGGTCTCCTGTATTGCTGGTGGATTCTTTACCAACTGAGCTATCAAGGAAGCCATATAGAATATATTTAAAATAGATAATAATGTATTGATGAAGTTTTAACAATAAAAAATCTGATATTATGGAAATCACAGTGCAATTCAATCTAAACATTAAAAACAAACAAACCCAGAAAAAAACAAACATCCAACTGAAAAGTATAAAGCACGTGTGTAAATGATAAGAGATAAATAGGAAATTGGGTTTCCCAAGTGGTGCTAGTCGTAAAGAACCTGCCTGCCAATGCAGGAGGTGTAAGAGATGAGGGTTTCGTCCCTGGGTCAGGAAGATCCCCTGGAAGAGGAAATGGCTACATACTTCAATATTTTTGCTTGGAGAATCCCAGAGACAGAAGAGCCTGGTAGGTTACAGTCCATAGGGTTGCAGAGAGTCAAACATGACTGAAGCGACTTAGCATGCAGGCATGCAAACAGGAAATCACATGAAAAATTGCATGCTGTTTAGAGCAGAATAAAAATGAAAGTAATAGATATAACAACTTGTCAGATGTGGTCAAAGTGGTGATTAGAGGCAAATTATAATGGAGAGTGTATGAATTAAACAATAAGAAAAGATGAAATTACATTAATTAAAATTTTTCACTCAAGAAAATAGGAAAAATGTACAGAGTAAATAGAAAAGTAGGAGAAAGAAATTCTTAAGAATCAGACATTAATAAGACAAGTATTAAGTCATAGGGAAAGGCACTAAATAGATAATAAAACAAAAAACTGATTCTTTAAGAGTAAAAATACAAGACTATCTATTAGGAGAATCTAGGGAATTAAGAAAAGGGAAAAAAGCACAGAGAAGGTAAATTAATATTAAAATAGAAAAGATAAATTAGTAGAAGCTGTTTAAAAATCTTCAGACTTGTGAAAACATTAATGACAATATATTTGAAAAAGAGTAATATAGATGATATTTTAGAAACAAATATTTTAAACTAATATTTATTAAATATATAATCATTAATATAAAATTGTGAATCAGTGCCAGAAAAAACTTTCTATAAAAAGCTTTAGAAAAGAAAAGAAGGCTCAAATAGGTTTGGACTGCATGACTGACATTTAACACACTTATGTTTGGAGCAGACTTAACAAGCCTTTCAGGAAAGAAATAATCCTTATCTTACAAAAGACTGTCAGAGAATTAAAAAGAGAAAAAAGAACTCCCCAACATATTTTACCAGTTCTGTGACCTCAATTATAAAACTGCACAAGAAAAATACAAAAAAAAAAAAAAAAAACTGTAGAAGAAACTCACTTATACATGTAAGTGCAGAAAGCATGAATAGAGTGTCACCAAACTGAAACCTGCAATGTATGTATATAGACTATATCACATTTGAATTTGTTTTGTTCCAGCAACAGAAAAAGGGTTTTAGCATCAGAAAGTATAAAACGGTGTTTATATATTTTAAGAAATAAGTTCATCTCAGTTGTTGCATTGAAATGTTTGATAAAAATTTGGCACTCAATCATGAAAGAAAAGTTCTTTTACTTGATAAAAAAAGATATTTGTTAAAAATGTGATCAAATATTATCAATATTATTATTGATGAAAACACGAATTTAATTCACGAAGGCTACAGCCTCCCCGATATCCATAGCTCTTCTTTTTGAGCTATATTTCAGTCCTTAATAGGAAGTGCCATCAATTACTATGTCAATATTCTTTCAAAATTTTATTTTAAAAATTGTGTGTGTGTGCACTTAGTCACTCAGTTGTGTCTGACTCTTTACAACTCCATGCACTGTAGCCCAACAGGCTCCTCTGGCCATGGAAATTCTCTAGGCAAGAATACTGGAGTGGGTTCCCATGCCTTCTTCCAGGGGATCTTCCCAACCCAGGGATTAAACCCAGTTCTCCCACATTGCAGGCGGATTCTTTACTGTCTGAGCCACAAGGGAAGCCCCAGATTGTACACTCATGCTGATAATTTCTTAGGTATTTGTAGATTTCTACTTGTATTTATCTAAAATTTCATGGAATTTCCATGAAAGTTCAAGGTTTCTCATTTATAAATGAGAAACTTATTACTCTTGAAATAAGAAGACATCATTTGGGAGGAATATTGTAAAATAACCTCGTATGTTCATAATCATGATATAACTGTTTTGTGAACAGATCAAAACCATCTTTCAAATGAAAGAATGCATGGTAATTGTCATATTTACTTAACTATGACCTTGTGAAACTAGAACTCTCTTGTGCACCTGACATCAAGGAGTAGGATTTGGTTTCTCCCAATGTCTTCACAGTCATTCCAGTGTTAAAGATATTTGTTAAATATGTTATATTTCACACATTCAATAACATTTCAGAGTGTTCAAGAGCTTTTGAAATTGTTAAATATATATGGTCAAAATTGTGAGATTCTCTGTAATTCATGGTAGTGAGACAGCCTTCTAGAAATCTCATTTTTATATTAGAAAAAATAACTGATACTTCTGTTCAATTATTGAAGCCTATTGTACAAATCACATTGATGGAAATTATTAATAATTGTATATTGTACTTGTATAATGTATTGATGTTTTATAAGTTCTTTTTAAAATTTAAATATAGTTGACATAAAATCCTAAGTACTTTTTATATATGATCTTATTTTTAGCTCCTTTTAGTAAATTAAAATATCAATCAATTTAAGTATGTCTCAGTCATTTCTTGCTAGGATATAATAAACACACTCATTTATCTTATGAATAAATTATACTGGAATGTTTTCTTTTATTCAATGTGGCAATGTTTTTAAAAATTTCATGTTATGTATCAATTTCAGTTCCTGTTAAAATCTTCCTGTAGCACCAGTCTTTGGATGACAACGTCCTTTTCTTATACTTGTTTGCTCTTATCTACTGGGAAGAAATTCTTTTATTTTTACTTCTTCAAAGTTTGTTTTATATCTCTTTGTCAAATATGTCAGCCATTTATTTGCCCCATATAAATTTGAAAGAAACAATAAAAACAATTCTTGCCTTTACTGATTTGAATCAAAGTGAAAATTACAAGTTTTCCTAATTTTACCCTTAGATTTAGTCCAATGATAGCCTTTTAAAAATTAACCTCACTCTATTACATTTAATGTAAAAATGCTTTTTAGAGAAATCTTTATAAAGGTAATTAAATTATTCTTTTTTAAAAATATATGAAGATTTTTGGATAAAAATGTATTTTTAAATTATAGGTATACACTTGACCTATATTCTTATGTTATACTCAAGTATTGCACTAAATCATTACCAAATGTTGACACTTAATATTAAAATATTAAAAAGGGGAGGAAAAAATTTATTTATATAATAATGCTGGTTAAAAACTTAGAGAATATGATAGAAATAGAAAAAATCAACAGTTAACCACTACAATAGTAGTGATTGACTAGGCAAAAAGTCAAAAGTTAATGAGAAATCTTTATATTATAAATGTTAGGATATAACTGTCTAAAATTATTTTTCACAGATCACTAATTAATGGAAAAAGAAGCAAAAACTTAATTTTACAGTGGAAATAACTGTCAAATACTATCTTAAGTAATTGACCAAACAATATCACCAATTATGGGACTATTAAATAACTACTAATATTATTTGTTCTTCTTAAACATAATGTTTTTATTGCAATAAAGAGTTATGGATTTTTTCTCTAAATGATTAATTTTCATGAATTTTTACCCAAACACATACAAGACATAAAATGATATCAAAACAGTGCTTGTTTCTAATGCAATGGAGTATTTTTCTTCAACAGTAAAGCATAGTTTTTTAAAAATGAACAGGAAAATAAGCTTTTTTTTTTCTTTCTATATAATGATTTATTTCATATCCTGATAGAGAAAATTGCAAGTATGGTCACAAACACTAATAATAAGCTTTTGTACTTTATAAAATTGTGGGAAAAGTAATATTTTCTAAGATCAACTATGGAACTTATAGATATTTACAAAATAGATAAAGAGATGTTGAAAATGTGTCTGGTTTAACCTGTGAAAATCTCTGAATTTTTTATACTAAAACACTCTGTTAGGCTTTAATTCTCAGTCCTGTGGGGTTGATGTGTCTCTACATGATCACTGTTTAGTCTCTAAGTCCTCTTTGTGACCCCTTCAACTGTAGCCTGCCAGTGTTCTCTGTGGGATTTTCCAGGCAAGAATACTGGAATAGGTTGCTGTTTCTTTCTCCAGGGGATCTGCCTAAGTAGGGATCGAACCCACATCTCCCATATTGGCAGGCAGATTCTCTACCACTGAGTCACCTGGGAAGCCCAAACAAACATTACTACAATTTAATTTTAATTAACAGATTTAAAAATTATCACCTGACTTGTAGAAAACAGTGTGTTGGAAACTTCCTTTCTATTTTAAAGCTTCATAATCTAGTAGCTTGATTAAGACAAACTTGCCAGTTTTACATATGCGATCAGGGTTAATAAAAAAAAGCTGATTTCCCCTCCAGATCTATTGATTCATAGTATCTGTTGTCATTAGAGTATCCAAAATTTGTATAGAAACATGTGCTGTGCTGTGCTTAGTTGCTCAGTTGTGTCTGACTCTTTATGAACCCATTGACTGCTGCCTGCCAGGATCCTCTGTCCATGAGGATTCTCCAAATAAGAATACTGGAGTGGGTTGCCATGGCCTCTTCCAGGGGATCTTCCCAATCCAGGGATTGAACCCAAGTCTGCCACACTGCAGCCAGATTCTTTACTGACTGAGCCACCAAGCCCAAGAATACTGGAGTGGGTAACCTATTTCTTCTCCAGGGGATCTTCCCTACTCAGGAACTGAACTGCGGTCTGCTTCAGTCGTGTCTGACTCTGTGCAACCGCAGAGATGGCAGCCTACCAGGCTCTTCGTCCCTGGGATTCTCCAGGCAAGAACACTGGAGTGGGTTGCCATTTCCTTCTCCAATGCATGAGAGTGAAAAGTGAAAGTGAAGTCACTCAGTTGTGTCTCACTCTTCACGATCCCACGGACTACAGCCCACCAGGCTCCTCCGTCCATGGGATTTTCCAAGCAAGAGTACTGGAGTGGGGTGCCATTGCCTTCTCCGTCCTACAATGCAGATGGATTCTTTACCAGCTAAGCTACCAGAGATGCCCCATGGAAAGATGGTACTTGATCTCACATTTTGGTTTGACCCAGAAGGACATGAAATGGTTAATTTGAAAATTCAAACTTTTTGTTACCAATTGATGGGTTAAAAAAAAATGAGTTCAGAGCACCTATGCCTAGTAATATAGCCTGGAAAGATTAATAAACAAAGAGAAAGAGAACTTTGACATTTCTTAATAATAAATTGCATCATATTCCCATAGCAGGAGCTATATATAGATAAAAATATATTTCTCTCTTACTGTTACTTATATGGCAGTGCATCTGAAGCCAGGTATTTTTGGTCTAATGCTTGTGTCTGTATGGTTATTTGACCTAATTGCTTAATCTCCAAAAATGTCATAAAGCACCTGAGCTATCTCATGGAGTAGTCTTTAAAAAGATAGGACTTGGAATGCCCTCACCCATCCTGAAAGGCTCTGTGCTTCTTTAAGAGCCAAGTCCTGGCTAGTGCTACTGTATCTCTACTGTATAATGTGTTATTCTTGAGTGTATATTTCAGATTTTCTGAATCAGGGGACCAGGACTGGGGTAAGAGAAAGCCATGTTGGATTAGGGATAGATTTCTCCTTAAAGGAGAACCATAATAAATAGCCATTTGTTTGAAAAAGGATGCAGTCAGATGGGAGGGAGAAGACTCTTGTCAACATGGTGGGCTGAACTAATGGGGGTGGGTCCCCACATTAAAAAATATATAAATTCTAGTTGCATATAATTAAGCTCAGAGGACTTCTCAGTGGCTCAGTGGTAGAGTCCTCCTGCCAATGCAGGAGACCCAGGAGACCTGGTTTCAATCCCTGAATTGGAAAGATCCCCTGGAGAAGGAAATGGCAACCCACTCCAGTATTCTAGGATGGGAAATCCCAAGAACAGAGGAGTCTGTTGGGCTACAGTCCATAGCTTCACAAAGTGTCAGACACTACAAATTAAGCTCAAGAAATGTAAAGAAAATCAATTCTAACTTACAAGTTAAAAGAGGATAAAGTAAAACTGCAACTAGGAAGTAAGGTTAACCATTTCAGGCGACATCAAAAGGTGATACATAAGTTAAGTTCCAGTAAGAAAATGGCCATGCCATAGACCATCACATTCAGCTACTGGGAAATGAAACCAATCATTTTGCATTAAATCAACATTGAGGAAATACTGCCTCATCCTTGAAATGATCCTATAGGTTTTTATTGCAATGTCTTAGATATGAAGCAAGGAAGCAAGATGCCTATAAATCATCAATGAGTATTAGAAATTCCATGTCAAAAATTAATTTTTAAAGTGTTTTGAATTTAGATAACCCATATAATTACAAAGCATGAAATTTTTATAGAAAGTCTTTTCATTCCAGGGTTATTAAACCAAAAACAAATTTTCACAATACCTATGAAATAACTGACAAAGAACTAAAGATAGTAGAGGACTATGGAAAAGCATGTCTATACTGTTCTAAGTGAGAAATGGACTAGAAACTGTGGGAATAAAGGATATTATATAAAATTAGCAGGCAAACAAAATACTAGAAATCCTGTAAACAAAAATGTAGTCCTTGAATTAAACAAAAAAGCTAACAAATAGATGAATAAAACCAATGATGAGACATCACCTAGGAGAGAATAAATAAACTGGAGGTAAAATATAGATATAGAAGAAAGAAAAACAAGTCTAGAAACTGGGGTTTCACAACACAATCAATGTTAAAGTCTTAGTGTATTTGCATTTTTCATGAACTACAATGGAATTTAGAACAGTATTATTAATTGTTTTTCTCTTATAATTGAATTTTCCTGTAGTGTTCTCGCCACTTCAGAAATTGTACATATCAATTTCTAACATACATAACGTACATGCAGTACTTAACATTGCATAAGTTATTGTGGACATTTATTGTGACATAAAATAATTTGAGTCTGGCACTTTGAAATCTCCACTGATGTCTTTGTAGACATGTTGAGAGGGTTCTGAATGTATCTATTCTGAATGGACTTGCTTACCATGGAGACAGATGTTGGGAAGAAGTGCATGGAATTCAAAATAGCAGATGCCTGAAGTGATGTCAAATAAATCCTAGTATTCCACAGTAGGTTTATGGAAAAGTGTTAGTCACTCAGTCATGTCTGACTCTTTTGCAACCCCATGGAACTGTAGCCCACCAGGCTTCACTGTCCATGGAATTCTCCAGGCAACAGGATCAGAGTGGGTAACCATTCCCTTCTCCAGGGCATCTTCCCAACTCAGAGACTAAACCCAGGTCTCCTGCATTGCAGGCAGATTCTTTACCGTCTGAGCCACCTGGGAAACTTTATGGGAAGATGATCTTAAAAAGATGACTAAGGAAAAGAACTTTGGTTGAAGAATGAGTTCCATAAAAAGATGTAGAGCTGTATTGAAGCTTAACAGATAAAATCTTCATATAATACTGAGTTCTTATGAGTATTTTATTCTTAGCATTTGACATAAGCATTGAAGAATGCGTTGAATGTTGACAAAAAGATAAAGCAAAACAAACAAGATTTTATGGAAAATAAAGAAGGACATATCATGAGCAATGGCAAGCTTGAACTAGAAAAGAGTGCACATGTTCTTTAACCAATAAATAGATGAATGCACAATTAATGTGGAGATATAATCAGATAGTTAGAAATAAGAAGTAGAGCTTGAAGGGAAATTTAAGAACTACAGAGGGGTTCCCTAGTGGCTCAGCTGGTAAAGAATCTGTCTGCAGTGCAGGAGACCTGGATTTGATCCCGGGGTTGGAAAGATTCCCTGGAGAAAGGAAAGGCTACTCACTCCAGTATTCTGGCCTAGGGAATACTAGGAGTATTCTATACATGGACTGTATAGTCCATGGGGTTGCAAAGAGTTGGACACAGCTGAGTGACTTTCACTTTCACTTTTCATAAAAGATAAATTAAGAAAAGTAGGCAGTTAAGGAGATACAGAACTTGCTAAAATGAAGGCAAGATATCATGAAAAAGAGAAGATGAGTTAGAGAATTGAATCTTTCTTCCCTGGTGGCTCAGATTGTAAAGACTCTGCCTGCAATGTGGGAGACCTGGATTCAATCCCTGTGTTGGGAAGATCCCCTAAGGAGGGCATGGCAACCCACTCCAGTATTCTTGCTTGGAGAATCCCCACGAACAGAGAAACTTGGTGGGCTACAATCTATGGGGTTGCAAAGAGTTGGACACAACTGAGCGACTAGGCACAGAACAGCATAAGAGAATACTCAAGCTGGGAGTATTGTCCAATACTGAGCTATTGTAAGACAGAAGAATGAAATAATGGAAGAGTGTTTGGGGGAAGGTATTTAAGTAAGGCATAACATGTAATTGAATTATTAGATGACCTTTATTGGTGCAGGTTAGCATGATAGGGGCATTTCAGTTTTTAAAGTGTTGTGCTACTTATCCCAAAATACATTTCCCAAGTCATCCTGGCTGCACCTAGCTTCTGGTGAAGCTACAAAATATAGTTATTACACTTGAGGACTTCTTGATACTGCAGCCTAAACTTCAATTAAGATACAGCAGAAATTATAATATAAACTTAAAATATGCAACCTTGATTACTGGTCAGGTGGGATGGACCCATAAAGTTGGGAAGTTGTGACCCTTGTAATGTCATCACAGTTGGTAAAGTCATCTTTGAAAACTTGTAAAGCAGAACACATGGTTCTTGAGCCTGTATCTCTGGGGGAAATAGTTGTAAAAAGCCATAATATGAATTCTGATCCTTACTGATTTTTATGCAATTTATTAAAATAAAGTAGTAACTCCAAGCAATACTTGACTTACTTTCAAAACAAGATTTTACTTACTTTATGGGCACACTTTCTGGGCTGCATACCTATGAACTACTTTTATCATCCTCACACTTATAGCCAGGTATGGCTCTGTAGGTTAAGTGCTCACCAGTGAAATATGAACAGAAGTGAGGGGTGCTTGTTCAAAAGGAGACTTCTTACCCTTGTCTTCCTTTCTTCCCTTTTGCAGATTGAAATGTCCGTTGTGATGGAAGTACAACATCAAACCATGCTGATGAAGCCAATAGCTGTGGAAATGATGGAGCATGAAATAAGAAAACAAATCCCTGGGGTAGTGGGTGGGGGGAATCACAGAACAAAGCTGCTCCATGTACCTAGACTCTTTGGCCTTTTAAGTGGTTCTGTGTGTATGAAAGAACTTTCAATCTAATTCAAGTTCTTGCTTAATTTAAGCCCTTGCTTAATTTAAGCCTTTGCTAACAAAGGTCCCTCTAGTCACAGCTATGGTTTTTCAAGTAGTCATGTATGGATATGAGAGTTGGACTATAAAGAAAGCTGAGCACTGAAGAATTGATGCATTTGAACTGTGGTGTTGGAGAAGACTCTCGAGAGTCTCTTGGACTGCAAGGAGATCCAACCAGTCTATTCTAAAGGAAATCAGTCCTGAATACTTATTGGAAGAACTGATGCTGAAGCTGAAGCTTCAATACTTTGGCCACGTGATGCAAAGAACTGACTCACTAGAAAAGTCCCTGATGCTGGGAAAGATTGACGGCGGGAGGAGAAGGGGATGACAAAGGATGAGATGGCTGGATGGCATCACTGACTCGATGGACATGAGTTTGAGTAAGGTCCAGGAGTTGGTGATGGACAGGGAAGCCTGGCGTGCTGCAGTCCATGGGTCACAAAGAGCCGGACGCAACTTATGACTGAACTGAACCGAACCGAAGCCCCTTGCATTTTGTCAGCAGTGTACCCTGTATCTTAATAAAACTTTAGAAGAAGATGGGCTGATTGCTACTTAAAGTGGATGTGTAAATTGATTTTTTATGATTAAAAAATTGACTCATTTATAGAGTGGAAAGAGACAGATGGATTGTTAGAAATAACTAACTTAATATCTTGTCATAGTTTCTTACATGCTTAGCAAGTAAAATATTAATCAAAATTTTAAGAGGAACATTTACAGTCATGAAACTTTATCATAGATATCTTCTCCAACAGTTAGAAAAATATGTATATAATATGTATATGTAAAATACTATATGAGCTTCCCAGGTGGCTCAGTGGGTAAAGAATCCACTGCAATGGAGGAGAGGCAGGAGACACAGGTTTAATCCCTGGGTCAGGAAGGTCCCTTGGAGGAAGGCATGGCAACCACTCCAGTATTCTTGCCTGAAGAATCCCATGGACAGAGGACCCTGGAGAGCTACAGTCCGTAGGGTTGCAGAGTTGGATAGGACTGAGCATGCACACACACACACATTTATAGTACATACAGTAAAACACGAGACAGAAAAGTATTACATATTACTCTCTATGTATTCATAAGTATTTCATGTATATCCATATAGTACTCTCCACACATTCAGAGGACTGAACTTCCACAATTCACAGAAAAGAACATTCTAGGTGTTCTATAATTAGGTAGAAAATAGTTACTTATAAGAAAACATCCAGAAATGTATCATTAACTCTCTGAATGTGTGAATGAATCTGACATTTCCCAGGAGCTAATGAGATACATGCTCACTAACTTGTCAAGCATTCTTTTGTGGAAATCTTAAAAAGACAAGTCTTCTAAATCTGAGTCATTAAGGTGATACCAAGTCAAAATACACCAAAAAAATGAGAATTAGATTTCTGTTCTCTAATAGCGTTTCATGTGGAAAAGCAAGGTCTCTACTGAATTGGATAGATTTGACTTAGAATCCTGATCCTGTGGATGACTCATTGTCATCTTAAATAATTTGTTTCATTTCTTGCAGTCCTGTGCATGGAGAAAACTTAGAAGTCAAAACACCCAAGACTTAGTCCCTGCTATTGCCAATGTTGTGACTGCTTTTGCTTTCCCCTTCCTTTCTTTTGCATTTTCTCCAGTTTATTTTATAACCATACTTTTAGAATGCAAAATCCAGTGTCCTAATTATCAGCTCAGATTTAGACCACTTTATCTCCTAATGCTTGATAAAGTGTTTTAGTCCCACACAACTAATTATAGGCAATGGAGTGCTGCTGGATTCAAGTTCATCTTGGATCTATCCCTTTAAGTAAGTATTTTGATGTGCATGCAGATATTAAACTGTTTGCACTTGTAAAAATAAGCCTAAAAAACTTTCATTCATTATCTTCACTTTTGTGAACTATTCATGTATTTTTCCCATTTATCAATCATATTTTTCTTCATTTTTGTTTTTAAAATAGCATCTTTTCTCTAAAAATCATCTTTTATCAATTATGTTGTGAATATTTTCTCCCAGATTATAATTTACCCTTTAATTTTTTAAGGATGCATTTAATAAATACTTATTCTTTAGCACATTTGTATTTATACAAACTTTTCTTCTAAGACTAGCACTGTGTCTTGTTTAAGAAATTCTATTCTTTTCCCAAGATAATAAAATGCTTCCCTAAACATTATTTTGAAATTATTAAAATTTTTCCTGCCACATTTAAACCTTTAATCTTTTGAGGTTTGAATTTTGCCCTTGATATAAGGAAGGATTTTATCATACCTAATGAATCTCCTCTATTAGATAATAATGCCTTTAGGTCTCTCAATTTGTTTAATTTGTGACTGTTATTTTACATGTCATAAATTTAAATTAAATTTACAGGAATAAACACAATTTAATCATAAATTGTTCCAGAGCTAGTGGCTTTTTATTTGCTAAGTTTCCATTTAAGATGTTTTCATCTGTATTTATTTCAGACTGGTCTCTATCATTTCCATGTCTTTTTAAGCTCATATTACAGGATTAAATATATTCTAAAAGTTCCCAAATTATGAATATACAGCTCAGTGAATTTTTCCAAAGTAAATATACTCATGTATCTTGGATCAAGAAATAGAATACTATAAACATCCCCAAAGCTTTCCTTGTGACTCTTTAAAATCATCATCTTGTATTCAGAGTTCTGAATACCTTTAATCACAAATTTAAATAAATTGTAATTAAAATTAAAGCATTGATATACATAACAATTTGGATAAACTTGAGAAATTATACTTTATGTAAAAAGCCAATCTCAGAAGATACATACTACATGATCTCATTTATTTAACATTCATGAAATAACATATTTATAGAGATGGAGAACAGATTACCATGTTAGTGGCTGCCAGATTAGAGATTTGAGGGATAGCATGTAAGTCTACATAAAACAATGTATGTGCTAAAGTTGATTAAATCTACACATGCACACACACACATACAGATATGAGTGCATTTATAACTAGTGTAATCTGAATAATTCATGTTGGTTTTAGCAATGTCAGTTTCCTGGTTGTAATGCTATACTATAGCTATGCAAGATGTTAATAGAGGGGAAGCTAAGTGAAGAGTGGAAAGTAAATGCCTACATTTCTTTGCAATATTTTGTGGATACATAATTATTTTAAAATAAAACAAAAATATTTTAAAAAGCACAATTTTGAGTGCTTTATTTTATTGTTTAAACAGCACACACAGATAAGAAAAACATTGTCTATAGTTTCCTAAATATGTGCTTGTGCTCATTTGCTAAGTTGTGTCTAACTCTGTGTGCGTGGACTGTAGCCCACAAGACTCTTCTGTCCATGGGATTTCCCAGGCACGAATACTAAAGTGGGTTGCCATTCCCTCCTCCAGGGGATCTTCCCAATTCAGGGATCCAACCTGTGTCTTCTGCAAGTCTCCTACATTGCAGGTGGATTCTTTACCACTGAGTCACCAGGGAAACCCCTTCCTAAATACATTTACTGTTAAAAATAGTTAGTCCTATCTGGCTAACAGTGCATGTTAGGAAAAATGAAAAATGAGATTTCATCAAAGGTTGATAAGGATGTGGAGGAAAGGGGAACTTTGTATACTGTTGGTGGGAATGGACACAGGTTCAGCCATCACAGAAAACATTATGGAGGTTTCTCAAAAAATTAAAAATAGAGCCAACATATGATCCATCATTTATTTTATGATTACCAATCCAAAGGAAATTAAATCACTATCTTGGGACATCTGTACTCCTATGTTCATTGCAGCATAATTCACAATAGACAAGATATTGAATCAACCTAATTGTCAAAAGATGGATGAACAGATAAGAAAATGTGGTATGTATGTACAGTGGAATATTATTCAGCCTTAAAAAAGAAGGGGATTTTGTCATTTGGGACAAAACGGATGAACCTGGAGGACACTATGCAAAGTGAAATAAGCCAGACACAAAAAGAGAAAAACTGCATGATATCATTTGTATGTAGAATGTAAAAACGTTGAACTCATGAAAGCAGAGAAAGCAGAGAGTAGAATGGTGATGCCCTGGGCTGGTGGGTGAGGAAAGTGCAGAGATGTTGGTCAAAGATACAAAGACTCACTAATGCAGGATGAATAAGCTATGGAGCTATAATGTACAATATGGTGACAGTGTCTAAAATTGAAAATGTATTCTTGTCCCAACTGAAGAAGCATGACTAATGCAAAACCCATACAAGAAATAAGCCCCATATAGTTTAAATGATGAGAAGAAAAAACTGACAAATAAATTTACAGTTAATCAGTCTTTTTATTCTCTTGGATTTTGATGATTCAAATGCAATTAAAAAATCACATGAAATATTAAGGCACATGAAGAGAATGCCACAAAGAACGATGAAATTTTGCTATTTAATAAATCTCAGCGTATTATCTTTCATTATACTCATATATTTTTCCCTTTAGCTTTCTATGATTTTTATTTAACAGAAATGTTCCCATTAATTATATTTTTGTTATTTCTTACCTGATTCACATCATGACTAGAAAGCAAACAATGTATTTCAATGATCAGATCAGATCAGTCACTCAGTCGTGTCCGACTCTTTGTGACCCCATGAATCGCAGCAAGCCAGGTCTCCCTGTCCATCACCAACTCCCGGAGTTCACTGAGAGTGAATGTCCATCGAGTCGGTGATGCCATCCAGCCATCTCATCCTCTGTCGTCCCCTTCTCCTCCTGCCCCCAATCCCTCCCAGCATCAGTGAAGAGATCAGTAAAAATATACATATTATTAAATAAGAAAAATCAATTCAAACACTAACAATTAAATTCAGAGCAAAGGAAAATAATGTTTAAAGCAAACAGAAAGCAGAAGTTTTCATAAATGTGGTATCATATGGTTATTTTTCAAATTACTGCTACAGTGTGAGATTGTGATGAGATGGTCTTCAGATGAGCAAAGAGATTTTTTATATTTGAAACACAATTTTCAATATGTGAGTTTGAAGATACTCTAGCATATCTGTACATTTATTGGGAGGCATAGTTAAATAATATATTTAGAATAATTTTAATAACTGTAAAAACATTTGTACTAGATACTGTGCTTCATGCAATACCTTTATAACATTAAACCTCAGAATAACCTGAGATGTAATTAGTACAGTTCAAAATCAATCATGTCATGTATTTAATATTCAAAAATTATGAAAAATAAGGCAATTAAATATTTCTGCATTAAAATACATTTCAGAAATAAAATTAAAAATGTGCATTTGAAGCTTCCATTTTCCTAGACTGATAATATCCTTTCTGTCCAAATTTGCTTTAGAATATTCATGTAACTTTTAAAAAATTTACTCTTTATGTTCTATTCGTAGCCTAACTGTGTTTTACACTTTGTACTTTATATAAATCCTACTTAGGTATTTGTCAATCTGTTTTTGAAATTTTACATTGATTAAATTCAATACTGATTAAAACTTTGAAATACATAGCTCCAGTATACCCAGTTTCATTGTGGATTACTGATCCATTATGTTGCTATCCAAAAGTTATTTGGATATTAGGCTGGTTTCTTAATTTTAATACATACTAATCCATTCTTACTTTGTGTAAGCATTTTCTCTTAGATGTGTGTGCTCAGTTGTGTCCAACTCTTTGTGATCCCATGGACTGTAGCCCACCAGGCTCCTTTGTCCTTGGGATTCACAGGAGTGGGTTGCCATTTCCTCCTCCAGAGAATCTTCCTGACCCAGGGATCAAACCATGTCTCTTCAGTCTCCTGCTTGACAGGAAGATTCTTTACCACTGAGCCACCTGGAAAGCCTTAGATTACACACAAAAGTGGAATTGCTTGTTTTTTCTTATTATTTGTGGACCCTCCCTATGTTTGTTTGATGAATAATAATCTAGTTTATGCCTTGAAAATATCTTCTTCTAGATTAAAACATTTTTTGAAATAAAGAAAATTAAAATATTGATGTAGTAAAATGTATCAATCCATGCTTTATTGCTTTTATTTCATACTTATCTTCATAATCTCCAAGACATAAAAATAATGCCTAGCTATTTCCCCTGTAGAAGTTTTTAAAAGTATAAATGTCTTCTGGGCTTTATCCCTCAGTCTGTATCAGTAGTATTTGTGCTATCATTCAGTTTTAAGTGTTTTTCATTAATATGGAAATATTATACATTGAGATTTATTTCTCCTGTATTACTTTGAATTTCCATATTATTTTATTATTTTCTTTTCTGTGTTACACAAAATATGTATTTGTTACCTGTTTATCTTAGCATTTTGGAAGTTATGCACTCTACTTCTACCTTTAAAGCAGTTATTATTGAAATTATAATGCCTGTTTCATTAAAAAATTTGAAGTGAATAAATGTCTTCATTCTCTTTTAAAACAATAAATGATCTTGCAATACTGCATCTAAAATTTTCTCTCTTCTGTTTCTTACAAACATATATTATTGTCTGCTCTTCTGATTATATCTTATAGTTATCACCAGTGGGAGTGTTTTGGTTTTGCAGTTTCAACATTTGTTTAGATTTACCCATACACTTACAGATTTTTCTTGGCTCCAGCCACACATCTTCACTCTTCCTTGTGGGGTCATTTTCTTTCTTTCTGAATAACTTATCTATTATATTAGAAAGAATTAATGGATGGCACAGTCACTATGTTTTCGTGGGTATTTTTTAAAAATTCTCTTATTGTCATTCTGGATTGACAGTAAAGATAATTAGTTTTTCTTGCTTTCAATCTAGATTGAATTCTGTTCCTGCAATGCTTTAAATTTACATAAAGTTAATTCAGCATCATAAACTTATAGACCTTTCACATCTAATTTTAATATCGCTTGAAACCTAAAGTTTTTTTAAACATAATTAAGAAAAAAAAAAGAACTGTGCATTTTACAGTGGCTTACTTAATGGCTCCTAATGTTGTAGAGAATTGTTTGATAAACAAAGTACAGAAAACTGAATACATGGTCTGCAAAGACTATTAAATTTCTATTTAAACACTTGTCAGCAGCACTGCAGAGTATTAGTATTAAGAATGCAAATGGGAAGTACAGAACTGAAGAATGTATGAAGGATCCAATGTGGTTCTTGACATTATAAACTTCAACAGTACCAGTTTCTCTTTTTCCAGTTTGCTCTAGAAATTGAGCAGGTAATTGCCCCAGTACAGAAATTGTTTTGAATGACCAATTACATTGGTTTTAAAGTGTTCATAAGTTAAGAATAAAAATATGTACTTTCAAAAATGTTTCTAAGGAAATATTAAAGGAGTTCTGAATCTTGGCATTATGAAGCCCCAGGCTGCACACTCAGTAGTCATGAACTTTATTTGAGCATTTGGGGAGTCAAATGACATAACCTAATAGAGGCAAAATATTTATTTCTTTGTTTAATAGATGAGATTGCATGTTGAATTTAGTTCATTTGAAAAAAAATAATATTTCAGATAATAGTTCTACTTCAATATTTTCCTTAATCAAATCTTTACAATTCATTTAAACAATGCTAAAATGCTGTTTTGGTAATCATAATAAATTCTCTTAAAGTAAGCTTAGCTTTTGATATACAAATGTATATGTATATATCACTAGTGGATTTATTCCCAAACTTTACCTCCAAACATTATTGGACACACCAGGAAGTAATTTAAAGACTTGAACTTCAACTTGACTTTAACTCGCTGAGAACCAATTCTCTCATTACTAACAGTAAAATGTCCACTTTTAAAATATGAATCACTTCGGTGAGCCTATATGGAGAGTAGGGCACATAATAGCTCAATACATTACATTTGTCCACATTCCCCTGGCTTGCTGCTACTGCTGCTGCTAAGTCACTTCTGTCGTGTCCGACTCTGTGTGACCCCATAGATGGAAGCCCACCAGGCTCCTCCGTCCATGGGATTCTCCAGGCAAGAACACTGGAGTGGGTTGCCATTTCCTTCTCCAATGCATGAAAGTGAAAAGTGAAAGTGAAGTCGCTCAGTCGTATCCGACTCTTAGCGACCCCACAGACAGCAGCCTTCCAGGCTCCTCCGTCCATGGGATTTTCCAGGCAAGAGTACTGGAGTGGGGTGCCATTGCCTTCTCCGACTAATTGACAAAGGCTTGATTTATTATTTTACCCTTGAGTCTACAGTCCTAGAATCCCAACAAATATCTGGGGTGTCTTGTGGCAGGTGGTTTTCTGCCTAGGATAATATTTGTGAGAAGAATTAGCTAATTGGTAAAAGCTCAAAAGACTTTTGATGATTTAATCAAACCTTAAATGGTGACCTTCTTCGAGATAAAAAACACTTACTGAACTCAAGTATCCTGCAACACAGAGAACGTGCAGATGAGTGCTCTACATACTGTGTTACCCGGAGTAACGAAATCTGTTAAAGGTCCAGGCAGACCCGATGACCAGGCTCTGAGAAAAGTGTGGGTGCCTCCAGAAGAGGCTTTCCAGATACAAAGCATTATAGAAAACCAGGATATTAGGTTTTAATTGCTTCTGTGGTTGATGTTGAGTAGAAATTGACAAGGTCGATTCAGCAGTACGGTTAGGTTATATAGCTTCTTCTATTACTCATGTGTTCCAATAAGTTAGCATATAATTTGGTGTGATAGCAAGCATATTTGCTACATAATATTTTATTGCATGATAGCTTCTTATGCAAAAAATAAATCAATAAATAAATTCCCAATCTTGCTTTTCTTCGGTCAAGAAATGGATATGTGTGAACAGAGACAGAGTTTTGAACCTTCCATTTTCTCTCCTATTTCCCTAGGCTTGGGCAAAGTAATGAGAACAGTCTCACCCAAAGGTCCCATCTTCGAGTAAGGCTTAATGTTATTGAGAAAAACAGTCTTGTTAGAGAAGAGAAAAAAAAAAATCATACTTTGAATGGAAAGTGTGAATCAATAACGACAGCCAAAGTATCTAGAGAGACAGGATGAGCAAAGAATGTGAGAAGCTGACTAAAGGAAAGGGCACTAAAAGAAGAATCTGGAGCCCTGGGTGGCAGTTTTATGCAATGTGAAATTGTGCTGGCCCTTAATTCAGTATCTAGGGAAAGATAAGAAAACCTCCTAAAGTGTGTTTTAAGGCTCATATATTCCAGGAATAGCATAGGAAGAGAGGCTGGGAGATAAAACTTTATGAGTCTAGCTTCACAGTATATAAGCTAAAGCTGGTGACGATGTGGCTTTAGCTTCGCTATCATCTTCATCTTTCCTCCTCCTCCTCTGTTTTCTTCCACTCTTTCCTCCCCTTTTTCTTCTTCTTTTAAAATATAATCACAGAAAAATAAGGCTCTGAAAGGACCCTGTGCCAAACACACAGAGCTAAAAAGTACGTAGTGACTTTGTGAATACACTTGAAGTGTCAAAATTTAAAGCGAGAGATTCTTCAGAAAAGAAAAAGTACATTAATCATCTTTCTTGGATAAACAATAGCTAAACGTCAGATCACACTGAGAGAACCACATCCTATACTTGACAGTCTCATAAAGTGTTAAACACATCAAGAGGAGGATTTTGATCTGGTTTGAAAGAAGTATCCACATTTTTTAATGTTTACATTTTGAAAATGTTATGCTCCTTCAGGTAATTCAGTAAAATGCAAATGGAAATTCTTCCAAGAAAAGCAAATACAGCTTCTTTTATTAGGTGCCAATTTTTTTGTTTAATGATAAGCAAAATGAAAGTCATCTATCTTAAAACTGTTGGCACAGGAAAAAAAAAATCCTTTCTCTTTTGAATTAGAACTCATTCACCTATAACTAGGAGTCAATTGTTAGTAAATTATAATAAAGTGGATATTCAAGAATAAATTAGGTAATTAATGTGTTCAAACTTCTTATATAGAACAGACACTAATTCTAGAGCTGGAGATATCAGAGGGAATAAGACAGAAGCTATTTCTTTTTTTCATTGGAGCTTCTAATATGGCTGGAATGGAGACATAATAATCAACTAAATGAATAAATGAATAAGATACCTCCAAGTTAACATATGTTATGAGAAAATTAAAATTAACTGAGATAGAGGAATTGAGGACAAACTATGGGTTTACAGGGGGAAAGGTATGGTTTTTTCTTCTCTGAGTCCTTCAGTTACCTCAATAATGGATGGGTTTAGAATCATTTGGCAATCACTTAAGAGTAGAAAAATATATGTCAGTCTGAAAGTAAAAACAACTATTAGAAAACATTTGGTTTAGGGAATTTGTCATTGCTAGGGAATAAGCTGAGAAACTACTATTTTTTAATGATAAATTTAAAGCAAACTGGTCATGTAACTTCCTGTTTGAGATGCAAAAAGGAAAAATGCAAGTGGATTGTTGTTTTGTTAATAATATAAGAATATCTTGTGGAGTTTGTAATTTTTCATTAAAATGATGGACTTATTCTAAACAAGGTACTGAGAAATAGAAGAAAGGTGGTGAATTGTGGTAGTAAAAACAAAAATTGGCTGAATACAAGGATTTTATATCTTGGGCAGGTTTAAGTCAATTACTGATATATAATCCCTTATCTAAAACCCTTGGGACCAGATGTTCTTATAATTTAGCACGCTTCAGAATTACATAAGTTAATACGGTAAGTAACACGTAAGTTAACCTTGTGTAACATTTCCAACTGAGATTGGAGAAGGACTCATTGATTACAGAAAATTATTTTCCTTCATCTAAATGTATGCAGAGTCACATAAAGTGAGAGAACCAATGACTATAATATGAGACAAAGAAAGTCAATCAGGTCAAGTTAACTACAAACTGAATTTTAGTACAAAGTTATTTTTAAAAAAGCATCATTTTCAGCATTTGAAATTGCAGCTAAGAGATTTTGAAACTGCATTACTTAAATGTGTAAGAAATGTAGGCAGGAGTTTCAAGTTGTGGAATACTTCAGCTGGCTATTTCACAAATGGTGCTAATACGATAAATGGTGTGAAAGTGTGGTTAATAAGATTGGGTGTTGAGCCCAGGCTTCATTGTGCTCAGTCGTGTCTCTTTGCATCTCCATGAACTGTAGCCTGCCAGGCTGCTCTGTCCGTGGAATTCTCCAGGCAAGAATATTGGGGTGGTTTGCCATTTCCTCCTCCAGAGGATCTTCATAACCCAGGGATCAAAACCTGTGCCTCCTGCATTGGCAGTGGTAGGCAGATTCTTAACCACTGAGCCACCTTGGAAGCCCAAGTAGAAAATAAGCAATGATTTATTTGGTGAGCAAAATAAATTTAGAGGCCAGAATGTTGAGCAATTTGTGTATATGGACACTGATGCCGTGAGGAGTATAACTGTAGAGGAATTGTGTAAACTAAAATTCAAAAATCTCACAAACAGGAAAAGTGTCTTGTACATTGGTTGATGATAGCAATTAGAAAAAATATTATATTTTTGGTTAAATATTTTTTTGATATGTGCTTCCAAGGTGGCTTAGTGGTAATGAATCTGCTTGCCAAAGCAAGAGACGTGGGTTTAATCCCTGGGTCAGGAAGATTTCCGGGAGTAGGAAATGGCAACCCACTCCAGGATTCTTGACTGGAGAATTCTATGGACTCAGGAACCTGGCAGGCTACCGTCCATGGAGCTGCAAAGAGTCAGACATCACTGAGCATGCACATGGCATAGCTTTCTTTTGATATAACTCTTTTGCTCTTTTTTAAAAGTTTATTCTTATATTGTCTTTTAGTCCTTGAGAAAATGACCCATTCTCACATCACAAATCAAAACATGGAATAGAAAATAGACAGTAAATTATATGTTTGTTTAGTGAATCAAACAAGAATTGTCTTAAAATCCATTTCCCCCATTTTGAGCAAACAAAAAAGTCATGAACTTCAGAAAGGAGAGGTCACTATTTGGTCTTAGAGCCTGGAATGGTAACTTGCATGCTTTCCTATAGCAATGGTAGTTTCTCTTTCCTCCTTCTTAGAGAAGAAAACTAAGCAACAAACAGACATTCTCCATTTAAAGCTTTGCAATTCAGGTAGAGTGTATAATCCCTTTCAAGAAATTATACATGGAGATAACATGAGATTTCAGATCATCAAATCACTACAAGAATCTGAGAATTACACGATGTCAAACTTCAATCATAATTTCAAAGATGTACGTAGTCATGAGGGCACCAAGTGAAGCAGCAATATGCCTAGATTACAGACTAGTTTCCCATTTTCATAACTCATTAGAAAATGCTGAGATTCAGACATAATATTGGAGTTTTCTAAATGCTATGTGCCATCCCTGATTACATAAAAGGTAGCTAGTATCATAATGCAATGTATCCATTTTATATATCAATAACTTGTCTGACATTTTCCAGGTAGCTATGCATCCTTGACATCAATGGGATGTTGGTTCTATAAGCAAACCTAGTGAAATAAGGCATATTCTGCTGGTAAATACCATCAGCGACTTTAACAAATACCTGTCATTAGCACGTTTTCAAAGGGATTTGACCAGAATGGACTGTAAGATCGCTGGGTAATTTTCTTCTCAATGTACTCTCTTACTTCCATTAATATGTCCTTGAGATGTATGTCTCAGTTATCTTTGTGTAATATGCCTTAAAACAGTTTCTGTAATATTTCATTTACAGAAAGCCTTTTAACATCCCAGTGACCATCTTGGTTTTGAAACATATACTGAGCATCATGAATTATTGCTACTAAGCATATTGATGGCCTTCCCTGGTGGCTCAGATGATAATGAGTCTGCCCATAATATGAGAGACCTGGGTTTGATCCCTGGGGCAGGAAGATACCTTGAGAAGGAAATGTCAACCCACTCCAGTATTCTTGCCTGGAGAATTTCATGAACAGAGGAGCTTGGCAGGCTACAGTCCATGGGGTCACAAAGAGTAGGACAGGACTGAGCAACTTTCACATATAGGCATGTTAATAGGAGCTATATTCCTTCTGAGACCTTTTAACAGTAAACTTCAAAATCAGATATCTTGCTTTTTATTGTTTTGTTATCCATAGTCATTTGAACATGTTTAAGATTGTAATAGAGTATGTAATCTTTCTAAAGCCACTTAATTTTCTTTTTTCTGGCCAGTAATTCTCCATGAAATTGAAGGTGTTAGCTGCTTAGTTGTGTTGAACTCTTGGCGACACCCTAGACTGTGTCTGCCAGGCTCCTCTGTCCATGGATTTCTCCAGGTAAGAATATTGGAGTGGGTTGACATTTCCTTCTCCAGGGGATCTTCTTGACCCAGGGACTGAACCTGGGTCTCTTGCACTGCAGGTAGATTCTTTACCATCTATACCACCAGTGAAGCCCCAATTCTCCATAGGTATTACATTAATTAGATGCTTCAGATGAGCTTCCAGAAATATACTCTTTTCCTATGAGTCACTGTGTATGTAGGTTTAATTTTCATTTAGTTCTAGCAATGAATTTATAACCCTTTTCTTACAATACATACATTTAGAAGAAAGATAAAAATATTAATTTATACACAGTACATCAATTAAATTATATTATCCTTACTTTTTTTCAACATAAATCATCTTTAGCCACTTACTACATACTACCAGTGATTGGGTAGAAGCTAGATGCCATTAACTAATAATTATAGAATATACTAGTTTGTGAACATAGCTGTATTCCAGATATCTACCTCAGGTTTTTATAAACACTGACTTCCAAGTGGCACATTTATCACTATTCATCAGCTCCTGTGGGGATTCTTTCTCTGTTCAATTCCAACCAATTGCTCTATACTATTATACTACTCTAAGTGACCATGTTACAACCAACCTCCACTAGTTCAGGTTCTAGTTAGTTAGTTCATGTAACTAACTCATGTTAGTTGTTGAGTCATGTCCGATTCTTTGCGAACCCATGGACTGTAGCCTGCCAGGCTCCTCTGTCCATGGGATTCTCCAGGAAAGAATACTGGAGTGGGTTGCCATTTCCTTCTCCAGGTGTATACTCCCAACCCTGGGATTGAACCTTGGTTTCCTGCACTGCAGGCAGATTCTTTACTGTCTGAGCCATCAGGGAAGCCAATTGCTCTAGAAAAAGGTCAAATTCTCTTTTTAATCTGCATTGCCCATGGCATCTGAGAATAAAGGTAAAGAAAACATAGGGATGTTCTGCCCTGAGGCTTATACAGTGTTCCCATAAATGACCGCTACTGTTCCCCACTTAGCAATTTTGACCTTTAAAGTCATTTTGTTCCCACACTGTTTAGAATGTCAATCGTCCTTCTGGGTGAGGGTTTCTAAGCACACTGCTGGTATTGTTGATGGGTCTGATGTTCTATTACAGTAAAATAATTAGTCCCTTTTCTCAACCAAAATAGTTGTGCATAACATTTGCCCAGAGTTTTAGAAGGCTAATTGACCTAAATCTTTGCTTCTAGCCTAAGAGCTTTCATTAGAAATTGGAAGAACACATTTTTGACCTCTTGGTAAACCTTAGTCAAATACCACCATTTTAATTGGAGGAAAAATCAGCCTCTGTTTATGTGTTTCTATCCTAAATCATAATCTTCTTAATTTCTCTCTAAATTAGGATAGGTAGAAAAAATTTTTCTTGGTGTTTTAACATATAGGGTCATGTGACTCCTCCATCTCATTGATGACATAGTCAACTTTCAAGTCATCAGTAGAAATCCTGTCAATTAATTTTTATTTATTCCATCTTGTTCTTCAAATGACATGAATCTTGTTTCTATCAATCAGCCCCATGGTAACAACTGAGTTGTCAGGTCAGTTACTACTTCTTTTTTTTTTTAATTCCTATAACAAAACACAGAAGACTCTCAGACTTGGCAGTCTTTATCACAGCAGGACAGCATTTGTCATGCATACTAAGTTGCTTCAGTTGTGTCCAATTCTTTGTGGCCCAATAGACTGTAGCCTTCCAGGCTCTTCTGTCCATGGGATTCTTCAGGCAAGAGTACTGGAGTGGGTTGCCATTCCCTCCTCCAGGGAATCTTCCTGACCAAGGGATTGAATCACCTCTCTTACATCTCCTACATTGGTAGGTGGATTCTTTACCACCAGCACTGCTAGTGTTAACCTTTCTTATTTTTTAATTCATGTCTTATCTTAAAATTCTTAGCACCATGCCCTAAAAAATATCATGGGCCAGAAAAAATTTGGTTAACATTCTAGCATTCTGCTTAGTACACTTGTCCTTAGATTAGTGTGTGTGTGTGTGTGTGTGTGTTAGTCACTCAGTTCAGTTCAGTAGCTCAGTCGTGTCCAACTCTTTGCGACTCCATGAATCACAGCAAGCCAGGCCTCCCTGTCCATCACCAACTCCCAGAGTTCACTCAGACTCATGTCCATTGAGTCGGTGATGCCATCAGTTGTATCCAACTCTTTGTGACCACATGGACTGTAGCCCACCAGGCTTCTCTGTCCGTGGGACTTCCCAGGCAAGAATACTGGAGTGGGTTGTCATTTCCTCCTCCACTGGATCTTCTGACCCAGGTATTGAACCTACATCTCCTGCTTGACCTGCAGATTCTCTATCAATGAACCACCTGGAAAGTCCAAATAATCCATAAATTTTCATAATTATATAGAAAATGGAATTTCATAGTATATGTGGTTTGAAGTTTTTAAATAAGAATAGCAATTAACATAACATTAGTCCTGAAATTGATTTGACACTGGAAGAATCACCCTAATAATGGAATATTTTATAATTAGGAAGGTATAAGGGTGTATCACAGAGAAGGCAATGGCACCACACTCCAGTACTTTTGCCTGGAAAATCCCATGGACCGAGGAGCCTGGTGGGCTGCAGTCCATGGGGTTGCTAGAGTAGGACATGACTGAGCGACTTCACTTTTACTTTTCACTTTCATGCATTGGAGAAGGAAATGGCAACCCACTCCAGTGTTCTTGCCTGGAGAATCCCAACGACAGGGGAGCCTGGTGGGCTGCCGTCTATGGGGTCGCGCAGAGTCGGACACAACTGAAGCGACGCAGCAACAGCAGCAGCAGCAGTAGCAGCAAGGGTGTATCATGTAGTCTTAATTCTGTGACATGTTCAATTCATTTGAAACCTGCACTCAAACTTATATGGATGAGAAGAATGTGCAATCTACATATTTTTCCCTCCAGCCATGCAAAACTTATTAAAACTAAAGAGTGGTAAGGACGTCACACAGCACTCAGAAATCTCCTATTTTCTAAAGAAAGTGTCAAATTAATCTGTAGGATCAATTTTCTGCTTATTGATGATTACAGGTCCTTCTGTTTTGAAAATTCTTGGGACTGGCATAGCCTAACATTGGTGAAAAAGGAATAAATATCTCTTATGTTTGGAAAGAGTCATTTATGGATCTTTTGTTGGTATATGGATCAAACACCCAGCAGGGAGAGTCACAAATCCACATAATGTCCCTCTGTGTACAATTTTGCATTTGATGTTCAGATTTAACTGACAGATGTGTAAAATCACACATAATTGAATGACTCCCTATTGACTTCACAGCTGTACTGTAGAAACTGGAGCCTGCAAATTATTACAGGGATGGTCAGCAAGAAGCCATACAACATCATCCATATCCATGAGTTAAGGGAATCATTTATAAATAGGAGCTTGGATTTATGTGTAACTTTTTTTATGAAATGTGATTTCTAAGATATAACCTTTAGTTTAGGAACTGCTCATACAATTTTTAGTGGTTATGCAATGGCTATTATAGAATTGAACTAACAGCATCAAACTAACAGAAATATGCTTTTTCATTGTTTTCTGATTTTATTTCCTTAATTGCTTATAATTCTTTTTTTGTAATACTCCACATATTCATTTTGAAATTGATACATGACTTTTGTTTGAATTACATTAATAATTCATTGTGTGTGTACTTTAAAAATCCTGTTTATTCAAAACTGTAAATCACCAATGAAAACGGAAATTAATCCAGAATTAAATTTGGTGACAACCTTCAAATATTTGCTCTGTGACTTAAATGAACTTCAGAAATTTTGCATATCTGTTACTCTTCCTATTCTTTGGGTTGAATCTGAAAATTGCAAATGGATCTGTTCTGAACTGTGATTATCATTCAGGGAGAAAAAGCAGAGAAAGTGACATTGTTTCTCTTACTATTTCATGAGACAAACTGTAGAGTCAATCTATTTCTTGCTTTAAAAACAGCATTTTGTAGACATTAATTAAACATGATTCAAAGAATATCACAGATATCAATTAGGTTAGCTATTCCATTAAAAGTAATGGATGGAAAGCAGTTAGAAAGACAGAAGCAGACTCTTTCCCCTAGTACCCTACACCCTGAAGGCTTTTACCTTTAGAGCTCAAGATCACCAAAGTATGGTTCCTACCAACTTCCCTGTTTGTTCAATGTGGTCTATATACTGTGGTAAGGTTTTATCTTTAAAATAAATCTTATCTTCCTTAATCAAGACCTGCCAAATTTAAAGAGGGCAAACGGCTAAGTATTGTAAAGACAAGATTCCCCAGCCTTCCTCTCTGTGAAAGTGTGGCCAAATGGCCAAGCTCTGGGCAATGAGATGGATGGAAGTATTGCGTGCCCATTGATTATAGCACACGGCCCACTGCTCTAATTCCTTCTTCCACCTGATTTCTTGGTATACAAATGAAATAATAGAATCCCCAGCAGCCATCCTAGACCATGATGATGAAGTTCACACTCGGGGATGTCAGGATGATGAACTAGAAGGAAACTGTTCCTGAGCACTAGAGAGATATAGTCTCATCCTTTTTCTGCCAATGTCTGCCCCTCTATATACATGAAAGGGAATAAACTTCTCTTTCATCAAAATTTCTTTTCGACTTCATTACTTCCTGTATCCAAGTTTAATTCTGAGTCAGTGTCTAAACTTACAGTCATTTCTTGGGAAAGAAACGTGTGAAGGGAGTTCTCACCTTCATAAAGTTTCTTCCTGTGACCAAAAAAAAAAAAAAAAAAATCCTGGAAATTAGTGTATATAGACTTCATTTTACCCTGAAAACGATCTGAAAATTGTCATAATAGGATCAACTCTAAACAAAGAACACACAGCTATATCAGAAGGGGGTGTAAAGTGACTATATGAACCACATCAAGTATCCTGAGAAAATGCAAGCATCATAAAAATATGACCAATGTGAATACAGATTATCACTTTAAATTCCACCAAAATTATATCTACCATGTTCATGGATAGGAAGAGTTGATATCATTAAGACATATATTCTCCTGATATTAACCTATTTGCAATTTATTCCAAAAAATATATGTGCTGCAACAAACCAAAAATAAAAAGACACAACTGAAGAATTACATTGTATGACATACCCTAATAAATATGAATGTATATCACAATTGCAATTTATAAAAGATATTAATTTGGTCAGTATGAAATTGTTCCAGAATGCAACTTATCAATATGAAAGAACAGAAACATACACATGTATATGACATTAGATAAGCTATTGGATAGTGATGCTGGCTCAATTATTTTATTTTTATAGGAAATAAAGATCTTTATCTTATCTCATACAAACATATCAATTCTCCATGGATTAATAATCTATGGATTAAAGGGAATTTATGTCTATTATTTAGGGATGGTAGGGACCTCCAGGAGTTGGTGATGGACAGGGAGGCCTGGCATGCTGCAATTCATGGGGTCGCAAAGAGTTGGACACGACTGAGCGACTGAACTGAACTGAACTGAGGGAACCAGAAGACTTCCCAGGTGTTGCTAGTGGTAAAGAACCCACCTGCCAATGCAGAAGATGTAAGAGACACAGGTTCTATCCCTGGGTCAGGATGATCCCCTGGAGGATGGCATGGCTACCCACTCCAGTATTTTTGCCTGGAGAATCCTATGGATGGAGGAGTCTAATGGGCTATAAACCACGGCATTGGAAAGAGTCAGACAAAACTGAGGCGATTTAGCATGCACACAGGAAACCAGAACCAGTGTGTGTAATATGGAAATAAAGGGGATTATTTTAAAGATAAGACCTTACTTATTTTGTCCAAAGTTATGAAAGTAAAGGCTGAAAAGAAACCTACTAGAAGATAAAAGATAAATGCCGTTAACCAGGGTCCACACATTGGTGCTGCTGAAGAGATCTGTGAAAGGTCTTTGCCTTCATGTCCAGTTCAGGGCTTGGAGTCAAACTATGACTACAACTGACAGTCAAGGAGGAAAAATGATTTTGGTCTCCATGCTAGCAGAATCAGCATTCCAGGAGGGCTTGCTATAAAATAGATTTCTGTGTTCCAACCTCAGCCTTTCTGATTCAGTAGGTTGGTGTCATTACAATTTGCATCTCCACCAAGTCCCAGGTGATGCTGATCCTGATGACCTGCGAACCACTCTTTGAGAACACCTGCATGGACCAAGACCAACAGAGCCAGCAGTGCGAGCAATACCAGGAGCTTACTAGAAATGCGGAATCCCAGGCTCCAAACCACATGTACTGAATCAGAAGCCACTTTTTTTGAGTATTACTTATGTTTCTAAAAATATCTTTTTCTTTTAGAATAGTTTTAGGCTCACAGAAAAATTTTCCAGATAGTACAAAGAGTTCCCATGTATCCGACACCCAGCTTCCCATATCATTAACATCGTACATTAGGTATGTTTGTCACAATTAATGAACCGATGTATGTGTATGCTCAGTCGCGGTCGTGTCTGATTCTTTGTGACCCCATGGACTGTAGCCTGCCAGCCTCCTCTGTCTATGGGACTTCCCAGGCAAGAACACTGGCATGGGTTTCAATTTCCTCCTCCAGGGGATCTTGCCAACTCAGGGATCAAACCCGAGTCTTCTGTGTCTCATGCATTGGCAGGTTGATTCTTTGCCACCGAGCCACCTGGGAAGCTAATGAACCAATATTGGTACATTATTAACTAAAATCCTTACCTTATTGAGATTTCCTTAGATTGTACCCATTGTTCTTTTCCTGTCCTAGAGGCCTGTCTAGGATTCATATTATATTGAGGCATCTATGTCTTCTTGGGTTCCTCTTGGCTGTGACAGTTACTCAGTCTCTCCTTTTTGATGACCTGCCAGTGTTGAGTAGTACTGGTTAGGTACTTTGTAGTGTCCCTTCATGACGTTTATCTCATGAGTAAACTGGACATATGGGTTTTCAGGAGGAAAGCCACAGAGAAGAACTGACATTCCCCTCATATCATGTCAAAGATACATACTATTGACATGACTTATCACTGTTGATGTTTACCTTGATCACTGGTTTGAGACTGTTGTTGCTGTTTGGTCGCTCAGTCGTGTCTGACTCTTTGCGACCCCATGGACTGCGGCACGCCAGGCTTCCCTGTCCTTCACTATCTCCCAGAGTTTGCTCAAACTCATGTCCATTGAATCAGTGATGCCATCCAACCACCTCATCCTCTGTTGTCACTTTCTTCTCCTGCCTTCAGTCTTTCCCAGTGTCAGGTTCTTTTCAATAAGTCAGCTCTTTGCATCAGGTGGCCAAAGTATTGGAGATTCAGCTTTAGCATCAGCCCTTTCAATGAATATTCAGGGTTCGTTTCCTTTAGGATTGGCTGGCTTGATCTCCTTGCAGTCCAAATGACTTTCAAGAGTCTTCTTTAGCACCACATTTGGAAAGCATGAATTCTTTGGTACTCAGCCTACTTTATGGTCCAACTCACATATGTACATAACTACTGGAAAAACCATAGCTTTGACTAGATTGACCTTTGTATTTTTAATATGACCTTTGTCTTTTTAATTGACCTTTGTCTTGTTAATATCTCTGCTTTTTAATATGCTATCTAGATTTGTGATAGTATTTATCAGATTTCTTGACTTTAAAATCACTCTTTTCCCCATACTTTCCATACTTTTCTCTTTAGAATGAAGTCACTCTGTGTAGCCCACACTTTGTAAGTGGGAATTTAACATTTTGCTTTCTTTGGGGCAGAATGTCTATATGGGGTTTTTGTAATTCTTTGCTTTCAGAGTTTGGAATTGCAGTATTCATTTTGGTGTAAGACTAAGGAAAGGTAGATGGATGATTTTATTTCTGCCTAGTGGTTCCCATAAATCTAATTACCAATGGCTCTGAGATTCATGCACAACTGGAATGTGTGAGTGCATGCTTATGAACATGTGGAATCCAGCTGTATTTGAAAGAAAAATCATAGATTAAACAGCCACCTGTTTGGAAGTGAATCTTAATTGGAAGTTAATGATGCCTCCCGATAATTTACTACTTTAGCTGAATGTACAGTGTCAGCTGCAGCCCAGATAAAAAGAGCTACAACTCATACAGTTCAAAATGATCTGCCAAGGCCCACCTGGACCGCACCTGCAAAACCAGCTGTGGTTTGTTTGCTCTCACAATTCGTGTCAAGATTTCCATGCCAACGCATCATTAGGTCTGAGTTTTATGGAGCTTCTGTCTCACTCCTCCACTGATGGGGAATAATTAAGTGGGGTTTAAAGTAGTGGGACTATTCAGTTTGTAGAGAATAGGACAGGATCTTTTGATTCAGACAGTAAAGAATCTGCCTCCAATGCAGGAGACCTGAGTTGGACCCCTGGGTTGGAAAGATCACTTAGAGAAGGGAATGGCAACCCACTCCAGTATTCTTGCCTGGAGAATTCCATGGACAGAGTAGTCTGTCAGGCTACTGTCCATGGGGTTGCAAAGAGTCAGACATGACTGAGCCACTTTCACTTTCCTATCCCACAAGTTAGGTTGAAGAATCTGGTAAAATTTACCTGTCATTAAGTGGGAAAGCAAAATAACTGTTTATATTTCTTGCTTTGGTTGTTAGAGTTACCTTCACAGGATACTTACTACATGGAAAAAAAAGTTGAAGGGAGCTTCTTAGCGATCCATCATAAAAATGATGTAAAGCCTATTTCCTGCTTTTGACACAAAATACTCCCTCATATACTAGTAAAAATGTGTAAACTTTCTGGATGAAGACATAAAGACTGGGACAAGAAACAGAAGTTCCCTTTCTACTTCATCCAAATAAAGGCTGGATTGAAAAAAAACAGTCATTCCTACATGGCTTGAAGGTAATACAAAGCAAGAATAAACAAAAGGATCTCAGAAGAGACAGAGAGAGCATCAATCTATACTGTAAAATATAACTGCCATCATCAAAGTGCTTGAGGGTGTTGGACCATACATTATTAATAATTAGGACTAAAAATAAGGAATTGGTCAGAACATTTTAAGTAATATAATTTTTGATGTTAAAAAATTCTTAATACTTTGATATATGAAGACTACAATCTCATTAACATAAACATAATTTATGTAGCATTATATTATAAATAATAGCAACAGAACACATTTGAAAATAATGAAAATTATAGAGAAAACATGCATATACTTAAAGTGTTTAAAATTAAATAATTATAATCAATGTATCACATTTAAAGCATTCACCAATTCATAAAATCAAATTGGCATTGCCAACATTCTGGTTCTGTCTCTGCCTGTAAAATGATATTCACCAAGTATGTAGATAGGGACTGTGTGTGGTAGGAAAGTGAGTGTTAGACTGCCAAGAAAGTGTATAATTCCAATCAAACATGGACATGAATGCAACTAAAGCTCAGTTGGAATCCACAGAAAGGAAATATTCTTATGTAAATGGTAAGAGGGTAAAATCAAAGTAGGTGGTTTCATATAATTATATATACACATATATGTACATATATGTATATGTACATATGTTTGTGATACATATGCATATATAAAATGCATGTGAATGGAACATGGTTTTAAAAAGTAAAGCAATGGGAAATTTTCTATTAATATGCTAGATATTTGGTTAACCTTTGGATATTTAGGTTAACCTTGGCCTGAATTTAGGATGCAATACTAGGAAAACAGGTTTTTAATCCTCTTATAAATGTGGGAGTTCTGTCAAATAATAAGGAATTATCTGACCAAAATCTTAAGTGACTTTGGCACTCCAGAAAGGAAAGGGTGGCACCAAGCTGATAGTTCTCTGAGGATATTCACCACTTAGCAGAATAATACTTAGGTTTGAAGAGACAGAAATGAAAACTCCAGGTCTGCTCTTGGTGGAACTTGTAATAGGAGACTTTACCCAAGCTTAGGCCCTAAAGGACTATAACTCCAATATGAGCTAGAAGTAAAACCATTGCTTATCTTTTGGAGTTGCTTGGACTTTAATAAGACCAAAGCAGTCAATTCTAAAGGAAATCAATCTTGAATATTCATTGAAAGGACTATGGATGAAGCTCCAATATTTTGCCACCCTCATGTGAAGAGCTGACTCACTGGAAAAGACCCTGATACTGGGAAAGATTGAAGGCAAAAGGAGAAGGGGGCAACAAAGAATGAGATGGTTAGATAGCATCACTGACTCAATGGACTTGAATTTGAGCAAACTCCAGGAGGTAGTGGAAAACATAGTAGCCTGGCGTGCAACAGTCCATGGGGGAGCAAAGAGATGGACATGACTTAGTGACTGGAAAGCAACAGCAACAACAGCAACTCCCTTATCCAGAGGAATCTGAAAGGAAAGTTGCATTGGTACTGAGCTGAAGAGCCATTGAGCAATAGAACTTACACATTGAGTCCTGTGGAACGACAGTCACAAATCCACTTTCTAGGGTGGTCTATATCACTGCAAGCCTTAGATACAGGTACTTTTCCAAGATGATAACACCAGTAGGTGCCTGGATTGTTAACATAAATTCTCACAAACCTCAGGGGTCTCTAATCAAATTTGAAATGTCTTTAATCAAAGTTGAAAAGTTTTGGCCATTAGTTCTTCAAATAGTCTTTCTGTCTCTTTCTCTCTCCTCACTCTGGCACTAGCATAATGTGTATGTTGGTCCTCTTAATGGATCCCTTAGACTGCTCATTTGTCTTCATTTGTTTTTCTTTCCATGATTAAGATTACATAATTTCAATTGTTTATTTTCAATTACACTGATTCATTCTCCTGACAGCTTACATCTTCTGTTGAACACTTTAGTAAATTTTTTATTTCAGTTATTGTCCTTTTAAGCTTCAGAATATCTACTTGGCTCCTTCCTATGATTTCTGTCTCTTTATTGGCAATCTCACTGTGTTCATACATCATTTTTCTGATTTTCTTTAGTTCTTCTGCTTTCTGAGTACTTAAGATGGTTTAAAGTCTTTGCCTAGTAGGTTCAATGTCTCTTTTCCTCACAGAAAGTTTCTTTTTTCTTCAAATGAATTATACTTTCTTATTTCTTTGTGTGTTTTGTTCTTTTGTTTGTTTGCTTAAAATGGATGTTTTAATATTACAATTTGGTAACATTATAAATCCGGCCTTCCACCTTCTCCAGATTTGATTTTTTTCCCAAAAACACTATTTTACTTTATTTTTTAAAAATTTTTGTTGTTTTTTAAAAAATTAGTTGCTTTACAATGTTGTGTTAGTTTTTGCTGTATAGCAAAGTGAATCAGCTGCACATATACATATATCCCCTCTTCCAGGGATTTCCTTCGAATTTAGGTCACCACAGAGTATTGAGGAGAGTTCCCTGTGCTATACAACAGGATCTCATCCATTATCTATTTTTTACCTAGTAGTGTATATATGTCAATCCCAATCTCCCAATCCATCCCACCCCATCCCTAGGTTTTATATTTTTGATTGTTGCTTTTGTTCATCCAGCTTTTAACAGAGATATCCCTGAATGCCAGAAGTTTTAAATAAGAGAGTACAAAACAAAAACTCCTCCCTCAATCTATGTGGCTTAGCTCTGGGGTAGGATCTTCCCTTAACACTGGCTAGACCACTCACAATTCTGCTTCACCCTCAACCTTTACTTTCTGCTTATTCTGAGCCTATAGATCAACCAGTGGTGAAAAGTTAAGAGTCTTTTTGATCTTTTATGAGCATGTGTCTCATCCTGGACTTGTGTACTACTTTACAAATTCCCAAATATACATAAGGACTTTTGAATCTCTTAATTTCCAGATGAAATTCTGGAAAGTCTCCACAGACTTTCCTTCTACTCTTGATGTAGTCTTTTCTATGTTTCAACCCTAATATCTTGCCCTTGAGAGCTTCAGGTTTTTCGATCATCTTACAATGTTTTGAGAAATTCTCATGGCTTTTCCACTCTAAATGGATTCCAAACTAAGCAAAATAGAGGTGACGGCCTTGTGTCAGTCCCTCAGGTAACTTCAGATATTTTAGAACGACAAACACAATAATTTGTGAATAAAGGCTTCTCTGCTTCCTCTAAAAGCAGTGAACAGGAGCCCACTAGGAATGTGGGCTGGCTTCTTTAAGATAGCTGCTAAGTTGGGGAGGAGGTGAGTCAAAGCAGTCTCACCATGGACCAGACCCAACAAAACAATCCACCCATTTTTAAGTTGTTTTTTCTGTTGATTAAACATTTGCTTGGATGTTGTAAAACTCAACTCAATTTACTCAAGAAGAATAATACACTTAAATATAAATGAAAGGGCAAAAAGAATAAAGTAAGTAGGGATTACATAAATTTTACCACAGTAGAAAGAAGAGAAGAGAGAAAGTGACATCATAAATGATGTTATTGAGTAAATTTTTTCAAAATTTATTACAGTCACTAATGAGTAGATTCTAGAAATTCAGTGAAAACAAAGAGTAGTTAATTAATAAAAAAATATACAAGACACATATGAAAGAACCTGATGAAATGTGAAGATAAATAAAAGATCCAAAAATATTCAGAGGAAAAACATGCACAATTTAAAGGGAACGATAACTAATTTTTCAGAAACAATGAAGGTCAGCAGATAGACAAATAATAGCTGAGAGAAGATATCATCAATATGTTGTTAAGAAAATAAGTATCAGACTTGAAGTCTATTATATAAACAGTTTAAAAATTTAATAATTTTAATATTCTTTAAATAAATATTTAATTTTAAAAAGCTAAAACATTGACAAAACAAACCATAACTAAAAATAAGATATGAAGAAGTTACCTCTGTCAGATGGATACTACTTCCACAAAGAAGGTTAGAGATTTAGAAAAAATTATAAGAAGAATGAATGAAAGAAAGTGGGAAAGGAAGGGAAAGAGAGGGAATGTTTTTAATTAAAACAAATGTGTATATAAACAAAAGTCTTGCTATAATAAACAAGATAAAATTATAACCTAAAATAATTACAAGTTAGGTGGAGCTAAGTAGTTAAGGAGGATAAAGTTAGTCATTTTTATTTATGGCTCAGCAATAATGTAATAAATATATTATAATTAGGCTTTTATAGTTTAAATAATTTAAAATGTTGCAATTTCTTAAGATTTCAAACTGGTAGAAAATATTATGATAAAAGAGTATAATGATGAAATAATATAAAAGGTATAGAAAAAGAAACTATACTCGGACAAACAGAAAGCACAGAAAGTAATTTTGACTTAAACGTATTAGTAAATTTACTAAAATAAAGATATTAAAAAATTCAGCTAAGAAACAAGTTGTTATAGTCAATTAAAAAACAGAACACAATTAATTCATGCTTAGAAATACATAGCTTATATATATATATATATATATATATATATACACACACATATATACATATACATATACATACAATCATCCCTGGTAGCTCAGACAGTAAAGTGTCTGCCTACAATGCAGGAGACCCGGGTTGGATCCCTGGGTCGGGAAGATTTGCTGGAGAAGGAAATGGCAACCCACTTCGGTATTCATGCCTGGAAAATCCCATGGACCGAAGAGCCTGGTAGGCTACAGTCCATGGGGTCGCAAAGAGTCGGACACGACTGAGCGACTAAACTGAACTGAACTTCTTTCAGTTGGTAACGTAACTGCCTGCAACGCGGGATACCTGGGTTCGATCCCTAGTTTGGGACAACCCCCTGGAGAAGGGAAAGGCTACCCACTCCAGTATTCTGGCCTAAAGAATTTCCTGGACTGTATAGTCCATGGGGTCACAAACAGTCAGACACGACTGAGCGAGTTTCACTTTCATATATATATATGAAATGCCTTTTATTTTATGCATTGTGTTTTCAGCCTGTCAGTAGTGTTTTCTAATGAATAAAACCTTATTTTTCACAATTATGAGTATAAATATTTTCCTTTATATTGTATGCTTTGTATGAATTAAGTTCATGGTAAAGCTAGATATATTAACTGCTTAAAAGTTTTCCCCCCTTCTGTTCACATTCACGTACTTAATAAACCTAGCATTAATTCCTGGAAGTGATGTGGTATAGGACACCAATTTCATTTTATGTTGATATGCAGTTGTACTATTCCCATTTATTAAAATGTCTGTTTTTTCCTCATTTATCTGCCATGACACATCTCTCATATATCAATTGTCAATAACAGTATGACTCTACTCTCTTGTTTAGTCACTAAGTTGTATCCAACTCTTTTGCAATCCCAGGGACTATAGCCTGCCAGGCTCCTCTGTCCATGAAATTTTCCAGGTAAAAATATTGGAGTGGTTTTCCATTTCCTTATCCAGGGGATCTTCCTGATCCAGGAATAGAAACTGTTTCCTGTATTGGCAGGCAGACTTTTTACCACTGAGCTACCAGGGAACCCCATGACTCTATTGAGGGCTCAGTTTTCTATTCCAAAGCCTGTTTTCAATGATTGCAACAATTACACATTGCCTTTATCACTTTAACTGCACAAAAAGTAGATGATTGTCTTCCACTTTTTTCCTTTAGAAATATTTTGCTTAGTATTGTCTTTTTAATATACATGTAAATTATACACTATATTAATTACATATTAATAAATTTTTCAATTTCATTGAAAAATCCAGCAATCACACTGAATTGACATATAAATTTAATAGGAATTAATGTTTTTATACAATGCAATTGTGCAGAATTACGAAGAGTATGAAATTTCATTCTACATGTAAGCTATCAAGCCAGCCTGCTACAGTTTCACAAATGCTGGTCCAGGAAACATACTTTTTACAATAAGTCTAACTAATCTTTGCCCACGAGGATAACACTATCTTTATCACATTGGTCATAAACAAACTCTCTTTACTCAGGAGAAAGACCCTTCATCTCTGTCTTCAAAGGCTGTTTGTGATACAAATATCCTTGAAAAGACATTTCACAATAATATTGGGAGACTTTAATACCCCACTCACACCTATGGATAGATCAACCAAATAGAGAATTAGCAAGGAAACAAAAACTTTAAATGATACAATGGACCAGTTAGACCTAATTGATATTTTAGGACATTTCACCCCAAAACAATGAATTTCACTTTTCTCAAGTGCACATGGAACATTCTCCAGGATAGATCATATTCTGGGACATAAATCTAGCCTTGATAAATTAAAAAATATTTAAATAATTTCAATGATGTTTTCTGGTCACAATGCAGTAACTACAGAAAAAAAACTATTAAAAATAGAAACATATGGAGGCTAAACAGTATGCTTCTGAATAACCAACAAATCACAGAAGAAATCAAAAACAAATAAAATATGCATAGAAACAAATGAAAATGAAAACACCACAATCCAAAACCTACGGGATTCAGTAAAAGCAGTGCTAAGGGGAAGGTTCAAAGCAATACAAGCCTACCACAAGAAACAAGAGAAAAATCAAATAAATAGCCTAACTTTGCACCTAAAGCAATAGAAAAAGAAGAAATGAAGAACCCCAGGGTTAGAAGAAGGAAAGAAGTCATAAAAATTAGGGCAGAAATAAATGAAAAAGAAACAAAGAAGAATATAGAAAAAATCAACAAAACTAAAAGCTGGTTCTTTGAGAAGATAAATAAAATAGACAAAGCATTAGCCAGAGTCATCAAAGAAAAAAAAAAAAAAGGGAGAAGAATCAAATCAACAAAATTAGAAATGAAAGCAGAGAAATCACAACAGACAACACAGAAATAAAAGGATCATAAGAGACTACTATCAGCAACTATATACCAATAAAACGGACAATTTGGAAGAAATAGTTGAATTCTTAGAAAAGTATAACCTTTCAAAACTGAACCAGGAAGAAATAGAAAATCTTAACAGATCCATCACAAGCACAGAAATCAAAATGATAATAAAAAAAACCTTACAATAAACAAAAGTCCAGGACCAGATGGCTTCACAGGTGAATTCTACCAAAAATTAAGAGAAGAGGTAACAGCTATCCTACTCAAACTCTTCCAGAAGTCCATTGGCTGACAAGTGGATAAGAAAGTTGTGGTACAGATACAAATGGAATAATACTCAGCTATTAAAAAAAACACATTTGATTCAGTTCTAATGAGGATGAAACTGGAGCCTATTGTACAGACTGAAGTAAGTCAGAAAGAAAAACACCAATACATTAATGCATATATATGGAATTTAGAAAGATGGTAACAATGACCTTATATGTGAGACAGCAAAAGAGACACAGATATAAAGAGCAGACTTTTGGACTCTGTGGGAGAAGGAAAGTGTGGGATGATTTGAGAGAATAGCATTGAAACATATATATTACCATATATGAAATAGATCACCAGTGCAAATCTGATGCATGAAACAGGCACTCAAAGCCAGTGCACTGGGACAACCCTGAGGGATGTGATGGGGAAGGAGGTGGAAGGGCGGATTCAGGATGGGGGACACAGGTACACTCATGGCTGATTCATGTCAATGTATGGCAAAAACCACTACAATATTGTAATTAACCTCCAATTAAAATAAATTAATTAAAAAAATCATTTCACAAAAAACAGAGTTGTGAGTCTGCAAGAAAAATATGCAGAAACATAGATAGCAAAAAGGAATTCCCAACAGAAGTCTCCCAATCTATGATTGTAGCATATCTCAATTTTTATTTATTTCTACTTTAATGTTATAGATTTAGGATAAATATTATCACTAAGAGGAAAAATAGAATTGCTATGTAGAATGTATTCTAAGGGACTTCTTGGGTACAAGCAATTTTCTAAATCTTGATCTTCAACTTGTCCTTGAATTATACATATATATTTTACAAAATGTGTGGTTATAACTTATATTTTGTGATAAGATAAAATGTTTAAAAAGCTTTTGAATGGATACCATGACTAATACAACGCTAGATAGAAAAAATATGGATTTGAGCTAATTCATGACTTTATTGCACTTTTTGTTAATTTTGGTCTGTTTCTGGTTTTTCTATACTTTAGGGAATGATTCCCTAGTGATCCAAACTGAGAGCTTGGGGTTTGGGAAATTAATCACAAATACAGAAATAGGATATAAATACAAATACATCACATTTCTATGCCTGATGGAAGAAGAAAAAAAACAGTGCAAACCATGATTCTTAATCTTTTATACTGGTGGCTTTTAAACATGGGTGTTTTGTTTAGTTGATAGAAAATTTAGACACTGTTTCTTTGAAAAAGAAATTGCATATAAAATGTACATATATACATTTTCTTATACATTATTTTTAAAACTTCATACATCTTTAGGAGAACACCCACAGATAGATGTGAACTCCCAATTAAGAGCCAGTACTTTAACGTTTCAAACTAACTGAAGATGACACAAACTTTAGAAGCCATTAACAACACTAAACAACAATAACCTACAGTACCTGTGAAGTACCAGATGAACAGCATGACCAGTAAGACTACAGTAGTCAGAGGAATGGTGGGTCAGAAAATTTTGGACATTGAGGAATGATTTATGAGAAGGTAAGGCCTGAATGACAATTAAAATGGAGGAAAATATAGAGAACAGAGAGGTCTGAATAAAAACCATGTGGAGAAAAGGAAGGAAAATAACAAACAAACAAAACAAACAAACAAAAAACCATAGGCAATGGCAATGAGACCAGAGTGGGAGGTCATTGTTTAGGTACCAATTAATGGGGAAGGACTGATCATATACAGGTGAGAGCATTGTGATAAAGTATTGATTCAAGAAAGCGAACTCAAGAGGAAATCAAAAACATCTCTAGTGAAAAAGGTTATGTCGACATTAAATCATAAAGTAGAACTCCAGAGGTAAAAACACATGGATAAAAAAATGTAGGTATAGGGAACAACAAGGGAACAAAAATTCTCTGTATGCGAGGATCTAAAAGCAGTCTGATGACGCTGAAGTATAAAGCAAGCCTCAAACTGGTAATAGTAGCAAATAGCAACTAGGAACAAATTTTAATGACTGGGATATCATACAGGTACCTGTATATTCACTATTGCATTTAGATTTCATTGTACAAAAAATAGAGACATATGCAGAGAGAGAAATAAAAACCATGCGGCTGACCTCAAGAAAGAAGTCTTGAGTCAGTTGCACAGAATATGTCTGTTTGCTTTATACCAGGACCTCATTTAGAAAAGAATTTGTAATGACTTAGAAAAGAATTTGTAATGACTTATAAAAATATGTATTACCTTATTTTCTATAATTTTAAAAAGAAACAAAACCAAGAAAATATATAAAGAGGAAATTGGAAGGAAAATAAAGTTAAAATACAATATTGATTAGGATTAAGGGTGACTCCCTCCAGTATTCTTGCCTGGGAAATGCCATGGACTGAGAAGCTTGGTGGGCTATAGTCCATGGGGTCACAAAAGAGTCAGACATGATTTACCAACGAAATAACAACAAGGAATGAGGGCAGAGTCCAAAATTTACATAATAAATTCTGCATGTCATCAAAATGAAATACTCTAAGTTAGCTCTGAGTTTTCTATACACTAAAAAAAATTAAAAACTAGTAACTTAAACCACAGTACCTGTAAAATATACTCAAACTTTAAAAAATAACTACATTTTTTTTTGGAATGGAGACCTAAAGGATATCACTTGTATGTTAAAGAACAGATTTGACATATAATGGCAATGAAGCACAATAATGAATTTTTGGCATAGTTTTTTTATCAACCTTTTTAATGGTAATGTTTATTATGGTAGTCTATGAGGAATTAAAATTCCATAATATCATCTATATAGATATAGGACTAAAGGAAATTACAAATTTATGAATTTATTGTAATAATAGAAAGTAAGAGTTGATACATTTATACACATGGTGTTATTTTAGCTATGTCCTTTTAAAATGACTGTAGTCTCAAATTTATACTTAGAACATTTAAAAATAATTATCAAAAATATAATTTTATTGCACTGTGAATACATTATAACTAAACTTATTACAAGACATCTATCAAATGGTACTGTTTAGATTACTGGAATTGTTGATTTCCTTATTTAGCTATGTGTTATTTTTTGATAGTGTACATGCTGCTGCTGCTGCTGCTAAGTCGCTTCAGTCGTGTCCGACTCTGTGCGACCCCAGAGACAACAGCCCACCAGGCTCCCCCATCCCTGGGATTCTCCAGGCAAGAACACTGGAGTGGGTTGCCATTGCCTTCTCCAATGCATGAAAGTGAAAAGTTAAAGTGAAGTGTACATACTATTTCGTTAATTATTAGATTAATTAACAATAATGAAAACTGTCAAATATACTTCATACATACTACTTTTATTAAAGTAACAATGGAATGATTTGGAAAGAAGAGTTAAGGTAGCAACATGACAGCTGAAGGAAAAGAGCATCCAAAGATCTCATTATATTCTCTGTAAAAGGGTGCTTGCTTTGGGAACCATTGGATACAAACATGGTTGCTACTCTTCTTTTATTAGAGTCATAAAGAGCAACTGAAGCTCATAAAAGGTAGCTGGCAGATTTGTAAAAGATATAACAGCTTGTCACAGAGGTTTCTACAGAGCCATCTAAGGAAAATAACCCTTCCAAAGCATAGATAGGAGCTATTTATGTTAGAACTGCCTACTTGTCACAGTAAACTGAGTAATCCTCCTATCAGCTAGGCTGTCAAATGGGACCTTGTTCATTTGACTTTTTACTCAGTAGTGGTCAGCAGTCTAAGTATGCAGCATGAGAATTCAATGCTTGTAGAGTAAGAGTGTCTGATCCCAAGGTAAAAGTCAAATGATGTATATTTTTTCAGTGTGCTACATTGGAAAGTTATTAATTTGCACTTGTTTTATAGCAATTCTGGGCTTCCCCATTCAGGGGTAAAGAATCTCCTGTAATGCAGGAGAACCTGGTTTGATCCCTGGGTCAGGAAGATCCCCTGGAGAAGGATATGGCAACCCACTCCAGTATTCTTGCCTGGGAAATCCCATGGACAGAACAGTCTAGCAGGCTACAGTCTACATACGGAAGTATGAAATTTAACTCATCTTGCAACTGATAATGCACTTGCCTGAAATAGTCACACTATTTAATGTGACCTTTACTTGTAATGAATAAAAGGACCATTTAAATGTTATAATGTTACCCAAGAGCTAATATATATTTAGCTAATGCCATCTGGAGATAAATTCACCAAAATTAATTTTTAAAATTAGTTTCCAAGAAATGAATTAATCCTTTAAGGGGATATAAGGTGGCAAAAATAACTGTTTGGGGGTATTTTCAAAATTTTCCGGATCATTTACGCAACCACAAAATCTTCGAAGAAGGAGTTCAGAAAAGGTAAGAAGGGATAAAGATCATCCTAAGTATGTATCAGAGCTAAATAAACAGAGACTGACTGTAGGGTTTTCAAAAGGAGCTTAGCTGGGAGAAAATAGAGTAACTGCTGTATTTTCCCAGAGGCATTAAATGGTGACTTAAGGTATGTGGTATATCAATTTGATCAAACCAGTCAATCGGGAAATCAGTCCTGAATATTCATTGGAAGGACTGATAATAAAGCTGAAGCTCCAATACACTGACCCCCTGATGTGAGGAGCTGACTCATTGGAAAAGACCTTGATATTGGGAAAGACTGAAGGCAGGAGGAGAAGTGGATGATAGAGGATGAGATGGTTAGATGGTATCACTGACTTGATGGACAAGAATTTGAGCAAGCTCCAGGAATTGGTGATGCATAGGGAAGCCTGGTGTGCTGCAGTCCATGGGGTAAACAAAGTTGGACATGACTGAACCATTGAACTGAACTGTACTGATATCACTTATAAAATGTGAGAATGTCAATTTCTATGATTCATCAAAATCTAAGCTTCTTTTAGATCTCTATCATCAACATGGGTCCCTTTGACTCAGAACAGTAAAGAATCTGCCTGCAATGTGGGAGACCTGGGTTGAATCCCTGGGTCAGGAAGATCCCGTGGAGAAGGATATGGCAACCCACTCCAGTATTCTTGCCTGGAGAATCCCATGGACGGAGGAGCTTGGTGAGCTACAGTCCCTGGTGTCACAAAGAATCAGACATAACGGAGCAAGTAACACACACACGGAGGAGCTCGGACACAACTAAGCAACTACATACATACACATACCAGTAAGTAAAGACCACCATAAAGCCTCCAAAATGCACTGTGCCTTCCAGCCATATGAGGACTTCATGGAGACAGGTATCCAGAGACTCTGCAGTAAAAATGAAAAAAAGAAAAGGTATAGAGTGTGCCCTCACCCATTAAGACTTCTTCCTCAAAATTACACCATTCCACTTTTTACTACTGTGACCTGTTTCTTTGACTATGCTAAAAGCAAGAGAAACCCAGCTATAAAAACTGGGTTTTTATAACTGTAACCCAGCCTGGCTTCAGGAGTTTTCATAATAAGGAATATTGACTATAATAATAAAGTAAAATATATTGGAATACTTCTTTAAGTCTCTAATACTTTCTTAAAGTCTCTAATACCTCACCTCAAAATATATAATTTACTGTGCTTCAGCTCAATCTTTTTGTTTTAATATCCTATGACATACTTTACATAGATTTAGATATAACTTTTTCATTTAAGAGCATTGTTTCTGATATCATTTAAGCAGTTCAGATATTTGCTAGGTCAGTGTTTTCCTAGTATAAGAGACCTTGATTATAATAGGTATATTCAACAAAGGAAAGATTTAGGAATTAATAAGCTTCAGTGAACATCCTCTAAGCTTCACGTACTGAGCAAAACAGGCATGGTCCTGTGGTCTTACTTTGATTTCTGCTAAGTCATGATCAATAAAGGTGTAAAATATGAAAACTTATAATAATATAGCTGAAATTCTGGATTTCCCCAAATGGGCAGTAATTTAGACAGCAATGTTGAGATCTGATTTCCAGAAATGAAATTTGTGTATTTCCTACATGCTGCTGCTGCTGCTGCTGCTGCATGGCTTTAGTTGTGACCGACTCTGTGCGACCCCACGGACGGCAGCCCACCAGGCTTCCCGTCCTACATAAGCAGTTCAAATTGATAGGAGTATCACAGCCAAAGAACTAAACATTAATACTTTAAGGACAAAAATTATCTATCCATAGAACACCTTCAAATGCAGTGGAGCTTTATGGTCACATGAAGATATCTAGAGAGTAAGCACCACCATGAAAGCATGGACATGCTGAAAAGGTTTTTGGTCCTTCTGTTAGTTTTTTGCCCCTAATAATGGATAATGGAGAATTAATACAAGTCCTCAGGGGATTCCAGGGCTTCCAAGGTGACTCAGTGGTAAAGAACCTGTCTCCCAATGCAGGAGACATGAGACGTGGGTTTGATCTCTGGGCCAAGAACATCCGCTGGAGGAGGGCGTGGCAACTCACTCCAGTATTCTTGCCTAGAGAATCTCCATGGACAGAGGAACCTGGTGGGCTACAATCCATGGGGTTGCAAAGAGTCAGACACAACTTAACAACTAAACAACAATAATAAATACAAGTCCCTAGTCTGACGGAGTTAGACACTATGGAGAAGGCATTAGAATCAATTTTGGTGCTCTTTGGGGGACAAATTGCACCTCAGTGATGCATCCTAAACTAAGATAAGATGATTAGGCTCAAAAATACTTTTGGAAGGGCAGTGCTTGTCAAACTGATATTTAAACCCAACTGAATGCCAGTGAATAACAAAGTACCATGTTGCCCTCAAAAGATACTACCCATTTTGACATCTCCCCCTGACATTTTTTAAAGTAGTAGTAGTAGTAGTGAGGAGAGGAGTTAGTGATCTCTGTAGTCTGAATCATTACAAAAAGTCAGTCACTGTTTTTCTTCTAATTGCTTGAACCCTTAATTCTTTTTTCTTTCTCTTTAATTGGAGGATAAGTGCTTTACAATGTTGTGTTGGTTTCTGCCATACATCAATGTGAGTCAGCCATAAGTATACATATGTCTCCTCTTGACCCTCCTTCCCATTCCCTGCCGCATTCACTCTCTCTGGGTTGTCACAGAGCACCAGGTTAAACTTCCTGTGTATACAGCAACTTCCCACTAGCTATCTATTTTACATATGGTAATGTACATGTTTCAATGCTACTGTCTCAATTTGTCCCACCATTTCCATCTCCCACTGAGTGCACAAGTCTGTTTTTGAACCCTTAATTTTAAAAGTCAAACAGATTTGATTGAATCTCACTCATAGCGCAAAGCATACAGACACATACGCATAAACACTCACCTATGAAAGCAACTTTTATTTTACTTGTGTGAAATTAAAAATACATCATTCACTGGACATATTCCCTTGATTACTATCACTCCTTTCACCTAACAACCTTCAGGAAACTGACTTAAACAGTCCCTTTGGTAAAAATATTTTGCTCCTCTATGTGAATTGTCTTTAAGCAAATACATAATACACATAAAGCTTTAAAATTTTTTTTATACTTTCATATTTGTTTAACATAATAATGCATATTTGTCTATATATGCTTATCAAATAATCAGTTACATTTACAAAGATGCATCACAAGTGATTTCTCTATCTTATTGATTGCTCTGTTTGCTAACTTCACATTAATTTTGGTATGTGAGTCGCACCCCAGAATCCTCTTAGAACTTTCCATGATTTTTTTTCTTGTATAATCTACAATAAGAATAGCCATTATATGTGAAATAGGAAAAAGACAGAAATTACAAGAACTGACATATAACTTTTAATTATACCTTACTGAGAAAATAATAAATAAAAGCTTAGTATATATACATATATATATAATGTACAACATAAATATAGCTCACACTATAGTCTATTATATATGAACATTGCTGGAAGAGCAAATCCAAAGATTTCTCATCACTTTAATTTTGTGTCTATATGAGAAAATGGGTGTTTGCTAAATTTATTGTGGAAATCATTTCAGAATGTGTGTAAGTCAAATCATTGAACACCTTAAACTTATACAATATTGTATGTCAATTATATATCAATAAAACTGGGGAAAAGCTTACTATATAAAACTCTTTACTCAGTTTTCATAAGTGGGAACAGGTTTATATAACTTAAAACTTTACCATACAACTCATGAAGAATTAATACATATTTTATTACTATTGCAATAATAAATTTCCATGACTGAACCTAGTAAAGAGGAGCTCAACCACTTCCCCAACCAAATGTAGAATTAATTTAAAAAATCAGAAAGAAAAACTAGCAGAGAACCTTAATGTCACCTATATTACTAGCAAAACTGAAATTTAAAATTATCTATTGTGAGATTAAAAAATGTATGATCACTAGACTCACAGTCTAGTGTTTGGAAAATTCTGAGGGAAAAGCTGAATTTGTAGAGGAGACCTGGGCTTTCCTGGTGGTTCCTCAGTAAAGAATCCACTTGCTAACACAGGAGAATTGGGATATGCTGGTTCAGTCCCTGAGTGGGGAAGATCTCGTGGAGGAGGAAATGGCAACCCACTCCAGTATTCTTGTCTGGAAAGTTCCATGAACAGAGGAGCCTGGTGGGCTACAGTCCCTGGGGTCGCATAGTTGGACACAAGTGAGTGACTGAACACACACACACACAGAGGAGACTTATTTACTAACAGTATCACTTTCCATGTGTATCTGCTAAAAAAATAAATAAATAAAATAAAAAGGCAAATTCACCCTATATATAGGACTTATGATAAACTAGCACTAACCAACTAAGAAACTGAAACATCACTGGTCACTTACCAGGGAATTCAAATCATCTTGGTCCACAGAAATGCATGCTGAAACTAAAGCCTGTGGATATTTAAAGAAAAACCTCTTTTCATGGGGCTTCCCAGGTGGTGCTAGTGGTAAAGAACCTGCCTGCTAATGCAGGAGACACAAGAAATGCAGGTTCTATACCTGGGGCGGGAAGATCCCGTGGAGAAGAGACTGGCTATCCACTCTAGTACTCTTGCCTGGAAGATCCAATGGACAGAAGAACCTGAAGGGCTATAGTCCATGGGATCACAAAGACTTGGACACAAATGAGTGACTAACACTACTCTACACACTATGTATCTTTCCAGGGTACTAAAGTATTATGGACTATTATTATTTTATTTTGGTAAGAAATTGCATAATTGTTATAAATAGGAAAATGAAAAAAGGACAAATATTTAGTAAAAGGAATATAATTCTTGTGAGCTTGGATTCTGTTAGCTGAACATTTTTTTGCCTTTTTTTTTTTTTTTTTTTCACTAGGGAACATAGTTCAGATCATTTGTTACCTTAAAGTGGAAGGCTCTAGAGACAGCTTCTTATGAATACTTCTTGAAAGATCTTCGAGGTCAAAAAAGTGATATAACCTCAGAGATCAGCCTCAAATTCTGTAGAGTGCTGAAAAAGAAAAATATAATTTAATTTCTAGGACATTCAGCAGCTAGGGATTTCAACAGCTATAGGCCTACACATGATTTGTATCGTAATAACCAGTCATGACAGCCAAATATTTTTTGGACTGTGTTTAAAAGTGCTTCACACAAAATCTTTTAAATATGCTTGATAGCTTCTTTTGTAGCAATTATGCCGCACATACACATACACACACACAAACCTGCATAAAAATACTGGAAAAAGTGATGTATAGATTTATGGATGTCCACAAAGCAGCACATGATTGGCAAAAATGAAAAGTAGATACTAAGAAATCAGTTACATTTACACAATTCTTACTAATTCCAGCTATTGATTCAGAACATGATATTATTCTTAATTTACAAGATGAACACTATTTTATTACAAATGACCATTTTACATTGTACATATATTCAAGGATCATTTCTTAATTTCTACTGGTGGATCATCAACTATTGCTCTGCATAAAATGCACACTTGAAGGCTGCACCAAGAAATTTTCAATTTTATTTCAATAGGAAAAGGGAAAAATATTTGCTTCAGTGAATATATATTTTGGCTTTGACAATTATGCACATAAAAATAAAGTTGATATAAAACTATCATTTCTTCAAAAAAGTTAAACATAGCTGCTTTCTAAGAGCTAGACAATATGTTAGCATTCAATTAACTCTGAGAATAACAACTGTTTTTTTATTATTTTTGTGACCCAAAGTTCATACAAAATTTCAGCTGCTAATTGGCTATTTTGAGACAATTGCCAGTGATTTATGAAGCTCTCAACAGTAAAATAGGAACATCAGAAGATGTCAAAAGCTTTACTCCCCAGTTTTAAGCTACAGAAACACAAAAAGGCTTTTCTTAATGACTATCTTAATTAAAATGTTTAAAAATACTCTAGCTTTAAGGCAGCATGGAATAGAACTTGAAAAACAGCGAATCAAATGATGTTGATAATCCTTTCATCTCATTTTCTATTTCAACTATTGTTTAAGAACCAGATATTAATTACTGTTTAGTGTTGATAATAATCAAAGGTGTTTTAACTAATAGTCACACATAAACAAAAACTAACATTAAAATATTCTATTCACTGCATTACCAATGGGAGAAGGCAATGGCACCCCACTCCAGTACTCCTGCCTGGAAAATCCCATGGACGGAGGAACCTAGTAGGCTGCAGTCCATGGGGTCGCTAGAGTTGGACACAACTGAGCGACTTCACTTTCACTTTTCACTTTCATGCATTGGAGAAGGAAATGGCAACCCACTCCAGTGTTCTTGCCTGGAGAATCCCAGGGACGGGGGAGCCTGGTGGGCTGCCGTCTCTGGGGTCGCACAGAGTCGGACACGACTGAAGCGACTTAGCAGCAGCAGCAGCGTTACTGTTGATCCTTAAGCAACTCAGGGATTAGGAGAAACAACCCTTGTGCAACCCTAAATCCTATTTTAACCTTTTCCCCCCAAAAAACTTAATTACTAATAGCCTACCTTTCCCAGAGGTCTTACTAGTGACATGAAAAATTGATTAACACATATTTTGTATGTTATTTGTATTATATACTACATTCTTACAGCAGTGTAAGTTAAATTGTTTTCAGGAAAATCATATGAAAGAGAGAATATATTCACAGTAGTGTTATGTATATATTGCTGCTGTAAGTTTATGTCATCTGTTTATAAGATAAATTGTTTATAATTGTAGGTAATTTTTTATTATCTACATCAGTATTATCTTATATGATGCATGTTGATGTATGGCAAAACCAATACAATATTGTAAAGTAAAATAATAATAATAATAAAAATAATAATAAAGATTCCAAGATAAAAAAATGGAAATATAATGTGAAAAAGAAATTCATGTTTATTTAGAAGTATAACAATTCATGCATTGATAATGTAGAAGCAGCAATATGATTGCTTTATGGTAGCCCAATGAAATAATTGTTTCATTAGCTTATACAGTAATGCTACAAATTGCTATAAATTTTTATGACATAAAAGATTACAGTTGTATTCATGATACAGTACTGGAAACATTGTTACTTTTAAAAAAAGCACTTAACCTGTGATGATAAACTGATAGATAACATAGTTTCTCTAATTAGGAGAAAGAGAGAAGGAGGCAAACTATATGGTAATTTGAAAGTAAATCCATAAAACATTAAAAATCCTTACACATTATTAATGTTATTTACTAGAAAATTTACTAATTATATAATATTCATATTATTTTTATGATAACACTCATGTCTATGTAAGAGGCTGCATTCCACTTCACTGCAAGTCTTGCACGTGAAGTTCTACATTATGATTACTTAGGTGATGAAGATAACGATGACACTAAGGAAATAACACAGTTCTTCCATAGTTATTAGATTTTCACACAAATATACACACACATAAAATCATGAAAATCATTGACATGTTCTTTAAATAGGTAGATAGAGATGGATAGATCCAGATATAATACTTATATATTTTGTCTAAAATCCAGAGTTCAGTGGAGATGTGTTGGATGAAATGAAATAGGTTGCTATACAGGAGAAATTTTAAACAGAATTTTTATTTGAAATCCTATAACATTTGGTTTCACACCAACTTCCTCCCTTCTAATCATCACCTTCATCTGTACTTAGGCAACTGAAAGTACATTTTATTTCCCTTAATATAGCTAACATTGGCTCATTTAAATATTTTTGGAATAAGAGAAAGTGATGAGCAATATGATTTTGTATCTATATCCTATTAAAGAAAACCCAATTATGACTATGTCCTTTATCTCAGAATATAGAAATATAAAGAAAAGCGTTTGTCTCTGATCCCTTGAAAGTATACCAGCACTTTCTTTTTATCCTCATCTTAACATGAAAAGTTTCTTTTTCATGAAAAAGAAAACAAAATCTTTATAAAAATTATGTATTTTTGCCTAAAAAGATTCAGATAGATACATGATTTTCTCTTTAGTGAGTGAAATTGTTTCATTTTTTAAAACCATACAATTTCATAGGGCTTGCACGAAATGGCAACTTGATTCAGGATTAATCTGTGAGTTCTAAGAAAAATATATTTTTCCTTGTAAATACTTATGGGATAAAAATTGATAGGTATGAACAGATCTCTTTGCTTTAGTGTTAAAAGTAGTGTGACACGTCTTGACAGGCAAGAGAGAGTTAAGATGATAGGTAATAACTGTTTCTGGAAAATGAATGTAATTTAAAACTACATGTGCTCTTCTCCTGACTTGAAAAGATTCAAAAAGTATTAGAAAGATTTTTAAAGTATTTTCACTGCCCAAAAGTTATTTGTATCATTCACTTTTTTGAAATGTCTTTTAAAATGCAGGTTTTATATATGACATTCTCTTAATAATATATTTAAAATATTCATTTTAAGAGTTTCTACTTAGAAGTGTTATTTTCTTTGAGAAAAGTAATCCACAACAACAAATTACTATGAACAATATGAAAAAGATAGTCTTGTGTTTATAACCTAATCTTGTATTGCCTATTATATCAATGCTTTGCAGTATTTCTATGTAAAATCCCACTTGCATTTAAATTTTATTTTACAGTTCTAAAATCACTTTTCTTTTTAATTTCATCTTTGTGATATATTATGATCTTTGAGAAATTATAAAACAGACATTACCATTTCTATTTTAAAAATGGAAGTGGTTTATCTACTAGGATGCGCAGAGCATTGTAGTATGGGAGTTAAAAACACAGTTTAGCTAATTAATATACATGCAACCTTAAGGAAGAGATGAAAATTAAATTCAATTGCTCAGAACTGTACAGGGCCAATCCTTTCCATAAAATCTTGACAAATAAGATGGAGAGACAGGGAGAAATATTAGGAAGGTAAAGCAGGCAGGGTTGCAGCTTTCTTGAGAACAGGACCAGAAGTTCCTGAGCTTCCCTGGTGGCTCAGACAGTAAAGAATCTGCCTGAAATGCAGGAGACCTGGGTTCAACCCCTGGGTTGGGAAAATCACCTGGGCAAGGGAATGGCAACCCACTCCAGTATTCTTGCCTGGAAAATTTCATGGACAGAGGAGCGTGTTGGGTTACAATCCATGGGGTTGGGAAAAGTCAGACACGACTGAGCAACTAACACCTCCTAAGCACGTGACCAAAGAATAAACACTCTTCCATCAAGGAGTCCCTGCATCATACCAAGAGAAGATCAACAGAGGCTTCTCAGATTTGAGTAACTTCATATAAACTAGGCTAAGCATGAACTTACATGCACACACACACATACACAAAAATATAAAGGAACCATTTCATACATCCAGCATGCTGTTGCCTGCGAAGAACTTGCATGTGTTGATATTCTGATTATCAATTCATTTCAGTTCAGTCACTCAGTCGTGTCCGATTCTTTGCGACCCCACGGATTGCAGCACGCCAGGCTTCCCTCTCTATCACCAGCTCCTGGGGCTTACTCAAACTCAAGTCCATCAAAATGGTGATGCCATCCAACCATCTCATCCTCTGCCATTCCTTTCTTCTCCTGCCTTCTATCTTTCCCAGCATCAGGGGCTTTTCCAAAGAGTCAGTTCTTCACATCAGGCGGCCAAAGCATTGGAGATTCAGTCTTAGCATCAGTCCTTTAAATGAATATTCAGGACTGATTTCCTTTAGGACAGACTGGTTTGATCTCTTTGCAGTCCAAGGGGCTCTCAAGAGTCTCCTCCAACACCATAGTTCAAAAGCATCAGTGGCCAGTACAAAAGGTTGACTATTGATTTCATTGCTGTTGAGACCATCCCTCACCACTGCCAAGACAGCTCTCCTAGTCAACACCGACACCTCCCACAATTTATTACAGCTTAAAAGATGCTGTTAATATGCTTTTAGAAAAGCAGCTTTATTTATATATGATACAAAAATGACACATATAAAGTGTAATTTTATATTCTTGAAAACAGTGTCACAATCAAGGTCATGAAAATTGTATCACTGCCAGAAATATATTTGTGCATGAAGAGATTGTTTCAAGCTTTTGCAAAGAAGATGCAGTCAGACTGCACTCAATTGACAGGCAGTCCTGAAAGGGTCAAAACACTCCTTTCATTGCATAAAAATAACTTGCATAATGTTGTTCAACAATAAAAGAGTGAAAATACAGGAACTTCCCTGGCTGTCTGGTGGTTAAGATTTCATTTTCCAATGTAGGGATCCCTGGGAGCTAAGATCACACGTGCCTGGGACAAAAAAACTGAAACATAAAACAGAAGCAATATTGTAACAAATTAAATAAAGACTTTAAAAATGATCCACATAAAAATAATCTTTAAATAAAAAGAATGAAAAAACAAGCAGGTTTCAGGAAACAGTTGGCTTCCAATGAGAACATATGTTCTCATTGGATGAATTTTAAACATAAGAAAGTAAGTGATTAATAATGATAACAAAATATATCAAAAGATCCAAGTGAATCACAACCATTTCCTAGAAATAATAAATTAAAAAATAATTTTTATAATTAGTACATAAATTGAAGAAAAATGTGATTTTGAGGCTTATTGAAAAACAAGTGGGAAAATTATCTTGAAGCACAGAGGAAAATTGTTGAATTGGAGAACAGGATGAAAAGATAAGAGGAGTAAGGGGTAGAGAACTTAGACCTATATTGTGAATTATGGTTATTCCTAAAGGGAAAAACAAATGCAATGAAGAAGAGGCAATGATGTAATAAGTTATAGAAAATAAGTTCCCATGGCAAAAACCTGGTCTATGTTAAAAGAATTGACCTAGTTTCATGCAGGATTGATTAGAAAAGACAAACTCTGACAAAGAACTTGACATTCTTAAGTTAAAGAGAAATTCTTATGAATCACCATAAAGAAAGAAATCGCCAGAAAAGGAAAATAAAAATCAGACTGGCAATGGACATGTGAGAGGCATGAATGAATCTAGAAGTCAGGAAAAGGGTATTTGTAGAGGAAAGGATTGTAAGTCAATCATTAAATACTTACCCATAATTTAATTTATGAGAAAAAATAGAGATATTTTCATAATTCAAAGAATGCAGTGATATTTCACCCCTTACCTTAAGTGAGGAAAATATTTTAGATATAATTGAAACTAAATAAAGATTCTAGGTTGGGATTTGAAACCCACACACTTATGGTCAATTAATCTGTGACAAGATCATGGCATCTGGTCCCATCACTTTATGGGAAATAGATGGGGAAACAGTGGAAACAGTGTCAGACTTTATTTTTTTGGGCTCCAAAATCTCTGCAGATGGTGATTGCAGCCAGGAACTTAAAAGACGCTTACTCCTTGGAAGGAAAGTTATGACCAACCTAGATAGTATATTGAAAAACAGAGATATTACTTTGCTAACAAAGGTCCGTCTAGTCAAGGCTATGGTTTTTCCAGTGGTCATGTATGATTGTGAGAGTTGGACTGTCAAGAAAGCTGAGGGCCGAAGAATTGATGCTTTTGAACTATGGTGTTGGAGAAGACTCTTGAGAGTCCCTTGAACTGCAAGGAGATCCAACCAGTCCATCCTAAAGGAGATCAGTCCTGGGTGTTCATTGGAAGGACTGATGCTAAAGCTGAAACTCCAGTACTTTGGCCACCTCATGTGAAGAGTCGACTCATTGGAAAAGACCCTGATGCTGGGAGGGATTGGGGGCAGGAGGAGAAGGGGACGACAGAAGATGAGATGGCTGGATAGCCTCACTGACTCGATGGACATAAGTCTGGGTGAACTCCGTGAGTTGGTGATGGACAGGGAGGCCTGGCGTGCTGCAATTCATGGGGTCGCAGAGTCAGACACAACTGAGCTACTGAACTGAACTAAACTGAATCTATGACAAAGGAAGAAAGAATTTACAATGGAGTAAAGACAAGTTTCTGCAGTAGATAGATAGTACTTGGAAAACTAGACAGTTACATGTAAAAGAGTGAATTTAGAACATTCTCTAATGCCATATACATAAATTCAAAATGGGCTGAAGACTTAAATGTAAGACTGGATACTATAAAACTCCTAGAGGAAATCACAGGCAGAACACTTGTTGACATAAATCACAGCAATGTCGTTTTGGATCTACCTCTCAGAGTAATGAAAAAAGTGAAAATAAATAAATGAGAACTAATTAAACTTAAAATCTTTTTCAGAGCAAAGGAAGCTATAAACAAAAAGAAAAAGCAATATACAGAATGGGATAAAATATTTGCAAAGAATACTACTGACAGGTGATTAACTTCCAAAATGTACAAAGAGCTTATACAGCTCAATGTAAAAATAAACAAACAAACAAACCACTCAATCATAAGATGGGCAGAAGACCTAAAGAGACATTTCTTCAAAGAGGACATTTAGATGGCCATCAGACTCATGAAAAGATACTTAATGTCACTAATTATTAGAGAAATGCAAATCAAAACTACAATGAGATATCATTTCACACTGGTCACAATGGACATCGTCAAAAAGCCTAAAAATAATAAATGCTGGAGAGGGTGTGGAGAAAAGGAAACCCTTCTACACTGTTGGTGGCAAAGTAAATTTGTACAGCCATCATAGAGAACAGTATGGAGTTTCCCCAAAAAAAATTAAAATAAAATTACCATATGATCCAGTAATCCCACTCCTAGGCATCTATCTGGAAAAGAGGAAAACTCTAATTTGAAAGGTCCATGTACCCTCGTGTTCATTGCTACACTATTTATAATAGCCAAGGCAAGGGAGCAACCTATGTCTATCAATAGATGAATGGACAAAGAAGATGTGTATATAAACAAAATAGAATATTACTCAGCCATTAAAAAAGAAGAATATAATACCATTTGCAGCAACATGGGTGGCCCTAGAAATCATCATACTAAATGAAGTACATCAGAAAGAGAAACACAAATGTTATGTGATATCACTTATATGTGGAATTAAAAAAAGGAGACAAAGAAATTTATTTACAAAACAAAAATAGATTCACAAACATAGAAAACAAATCTATGGTTATCAAAGGGGGAAGGGGAGTTGAAGAAAGATAAATTAGGACTTTGGGGTTAATATATACATGCCGCTGTCTATAAAATAAACAAGAAGAACCTACTGTACAGCACAGAGCACTGCAGTCAATACCTTGTAATAACCTAAATGGAAAAGAATCTGGAAAAGAATACATACATATATATGTATATATTATCAACTATACTTCAATTAGTTGTGAAAGACTCTTATAACAAATATAAAGGTGATAGATGAGGATACAAGATTCTAAAGAAGAAGTCTTGAAAAGAGATACTGTATAGGGAAATTTCTGCTACTAATCTGGACTAGCAGTGAACAAAATAATCATGCCTTTGCTTGTTTTTGTAAATAACTTTTTATGAAACAAGAGCATATACACTAATATATGGATTATTTATGGCTGCTTTTGCATTACAGTAAATGTGAATAGTCATGACATCAAGAGTGTATCTACTAAAAACCTGAGGTATTAACTATTTGGCTCTTTATGGGAGGGGGGGGGAGTTCAGTAGTGGCTTATGCCTGAAAATACTAGACCTTCTCTTTCAACTAAACCTTAGGACTCTGAGGAACAGGATATATGCAAAATAATTTTGTTGTTCATTGATAGGAAGAGGTGGAGAGTACAGAAGTATAGATATCCCAAAGGCCACATTCTAAGTGGTCATCATGTCAAAAGAGACAGAGATTCCTATGGAGGAAATGATGTACCTTAAAAACTAATATTATGTTTTCAAATATTAGTAGAAAAGTATGCATCAGTATGATAGATATACAATTTTGAGATCTCTGTAATGAAAGACAAGTTAGCAAGAGGAAAACAAACAGAAGCTTATTAACATGTATTCCTCATGTTAATAATATGTAACATATATGTAATATGTGTTACATAGGAGGTAGCCAGAGAAATAACATCAGAGAACTATCTGAGGTGGCTTAGAATTCAGGTTTAGACATAATTTTAACAGAGGAAAGGGAGGGGTTGAGGGACTCTGGGGAAGATTAAATGAGTCTAGAACAGATGTGGAATGAAATAGATTCTGACAAAGTATGTCTGACTGTGGTGTGTTCTCCTAGTCTTCTCTCCTATGAGACAAGTCAAGTGGTCACATCCAACTAAGCAAGATATAGAGTGAACATTTTGCGATCCACCACTATCCCTCCTGCTTTACAGAGAGCTTGATGTTCTCATGCTTGTATAAAGACATTTATAGGTTAGATATTTGAGGATCAGAACTCAGTTCTGCATATAGGAGGTGTAGAGACATTAGTATCATAAATGTGGGGTTGGTGTGGGGTGTAAATTTATTGTATCTTTTTTTAAAATCCACATATAAATGATATCACAAATTTGGCCTTGGAGTACAAAACGAAGTAGGTCAAAGGCCAACAGTGTTTTGCCAAGTGAGTGCCCTGATCATAGCAAACACCCTCTTCCAACAACACAAGAGAAGACTCTACATATGGATGTCAATAGATGGTCAACACTGAAACCAGATTGATTATATTCTTTGCAGCCAAAAATGGAGAAGCTCTATTCAGTCAGCAAAAGCAAGACCAGGGGCAGACTGTGGCTCAGATGATGAACCCCTTGTTGGAAAATTCAGACCGAAATTGAAGAAAGTAGGGAAAACCACTAGACCATTCAGGTATGACCTAAATCAAATCCCTTATGATTATACAGTGGAAGTGACAAATAGATTCAAGGAATTAGATCAGACAAAGTGCCTGGAAAACTATGGACGGAGGTTCATGATATTGTACAAGAGGGTGTGATGAAGACCATCCCCAAGAAAATAAATGCAAAAAGGCAAATGGTTGTCTGAGGAGGCCTTACAAATAGCTGAGAAAAGAAGAGAAGCTAAAGGCAAAGGAGAAAAGGAAAGATATATCCATTTGAATGCAGAGTTCCAAAGAATAGCAAGCAGAAATAAGAAAGCCTTCCTTAGTGATCAATGCAAAAAATAGAGGAAAACAATAGAATGGGAAAGATTAGAGATCACGTCAAGAAAATTAGAGATACCAAGGGAATATTTCATGCAAAAATGGGCACAATAAGTATAGAAATGGTATGGACCAAACAGAAGCAGAAGATATTAAGAAGAGGTGGCAAGAATACACAGAAGAACTATACAAAAAAAGACCTTCATGACCCAGATTACCACAATGGTGTGATCACTCACCTAGAGCCGGACATCCTGGAATGTGAAGTTAAGTGGGACTTAGGAAGCATCACTAAAAACAAAGCTAGTGGAGGTGATGGAGTTCCAGTTGAGCTATTTCAAATCCTGAAAGATGATGCTGTGAAAGTGCTGCACTCAATATGCCAGCAAATCTGGAAAACTCCGCAGTGGCCGCAGGACTGGAAAAGGTCAGTTTTCATTCCAATCCCAAAGAAAAGTGAAGGAAAGTAAAGTTGCTCAGTCGTGTCTGACTCTTTGCAACCCCATGGAAGTAACCTACCAGGCTCCTCTGTCCATGGGATTTTCCAGGCAATAGTACTGGAGTGGATTGCCATTTCCTTAAGGCAATGCCAAAGAATGCTCAAACTGCGCAATTGCACTCATCTCACATGCTAGCAAAGTAATGCTCAAAATTCTTCAAGCCAGGCTTCAACAGTACATTAACCTTGAAATCCAGATGTTCAAGCTTGATTAGAAAAGGCAGAGGAGCCACAGATCAAATTACCAACATCTGTTGGATCACAGAAAAAGCAAGAGAGTTTCAGAAAAAAACATCTATTCTGCTTTATTGACTATGCCAAAGCGTTTGATGTGTGGATCATAACAAACTGTGGAAAATTCTTCAAGAGTTGGGAATACCAGACCACCTGACCTGCCTCCTGAAAAATCTATATGGAGGTCAAGAAGCAATAGTTAGAACTGGACATGGAACAGCAGATTGGTTCCAAATCAGGAAAGGAGTATGTCAAGGGTGTATATTGTCACCCTGCTTATTTAACTTATATGCAGAATACATTATGAGAAACACTGGCCTGGAAGAAACACAAGCTAGAATCAAGATTGCCAGGAGAAATATCAATAACCTCAGATATGCAAATGACACCACCCTTATGGCAGAAAGTGAAGAAGAACTAAAGAGCCTCTTGATGAAAGTGAAAGTGGAGAGTGAAGAAGTTGGCTTAAAACTCAACATAATGGCATCCGGTCCCATCACTTCATGGCAAAGCATGGGGAAACAATGGAAACAGTGACAGACTTTCTCTTTTTGGGCTCCAAAATCACGGCAGATGGTGACTTCAGCCATGAAATTAAAGGACACTTGCTCCTTGGAATAAAAGTTATGACCAACCTAGACAGCATATTAAAAAAGCAGAGACATTACTTTGCCAGCAAAAGTCCATCTACTCAAAGCCATGGTTTATCCAGTAGTCATGTATGGATGTGTAAGTTGGACTATAAAGAAATCTGAGCACTGAAGAATTGATGCTTTTGAACTGTGATGTTGAGGTAGACTCTTGAGAGTCCCTTGGACTGCAAGGAGATCCAACCAGTCCATCTTAAAGTAAATTAGTCCAGAATATTCATTGGAAGTACTGATACTGAAGCTGAAACTCCAATACTTTGGCCACCTGATCTGAAGAACTGACTCTGGAAAAGATTGAAGGTGGGAGGAGAAGCGGATGACAGAAGATAAGATGATCGGTTAGCATCAGTGACTCGATTGACATGAGTTTGAGTAAGCTCCGGAAGTTGGTGATGTACAGGGAAACTTGGAGTGCTGCAGTCGATGGAGTTGCAAAGAATCTGACACGACTGAGTGATTGAACTGAACTGGTTAGGAGCAGTTCAAGAAATAGATTGAGGCTAGTTCACATGATGATTAAGGGTCATGGTTAGGAGTTTTTGTTTCACTTCAACTTAGATAAGTAGGTATAGTATGGTTTTGGTGGATAAATGCTAAAATGAGATATTTAAAATGGTTATCCTGGATGCTTTGTAGAGAATTGATTGTGGGCAACTGGATAAAAGGAGTAAGATTAGTAAAAATGCTTTATGTAGTAGTGTACATGAGTGATATTAATGGCATAAACTAGCAGTGAAATTCATGAGAATTTGGTTAGTTTCAGGATGTATTTTAAGGTACAGGCTGTGCTAAGTCGCTTCAGTAGTTCCCAACTCTTAGCAACTCTAGACTGGAGCCTGCCAGACTCCTCTGTCCATGGGATTCTCCAGGCAAGAATACTGGAGTGTGTTGCCATTTCCTTCTCCAGGGGATCTTTCTGACCCAGGGACAGAACCCATGTCTCTTAGTCTCCTTCATTGGCAGGCATGTTCTACCACTAGCACCACCTGGGAAGCCAACCATAATTGGCAAAATTTGATGTATGAGAAAGAGTGCAGTCAAAGGTGCCAATCAGGTGAGATTGCAGGTAACAGATAACTAGCAGAAGAAAAAAACATTACAGGTGTTTTTCTAATCTTTATGTTGGGAACATTGTTAGCCATATTAAAGAGAGAAGTGATGAAGGAAAATAATAAACCAGAGAATATGTATATTAACATCTCTTAAAAATAGAATTATGGTTTAAAAAAACAGGTGATCCATCATATCTCTAAACAGCATCTATAATTGGATTCAATGCTAATTAAAATCTGTCATCTAGTCTTTAACTAACTCTATTTTATTGATTTGCAGTTCAATAAAAATGCATTTGCCTCCTAGATAGTATTCACAAAGAATAAAAAAATCTTGATGTATAACTGCAATCTTTGGATTTATAGGAGAGATCATGGAAATAAATGTATTTCTTCAAGTGACTTCTATATTGAGGATGATAATGTAATGGAAGATTTAATGGAGGATTTTATATGTAAATTTTCAAAATACCTTCTCAAATGCGGATTTGAATCTCAACACCTAAGCAGATTACATTCTCACATCTTCCCAAGAGAGCATTTAGATTCGATTCAGAAATCTGTTTTGCCTAGAGTTGTGGACCCAAACAAAAATCCCCAGCTTAAACCACTGTCTCCCAAACAGCACAGACTAGGATTTCCCTAAACAGAATAATTGTAGACAGCTAGCATTCATTTATGTATGATGCATAAGTGTTTCGGAGTCAAAGCGTTGCATTTGTTTACAGGACACAAAGGTTCTAAAGCATTACTCTGGGCCTTAGAAAGTTCAGGGTCTACTGTCTGGGATATGAACAAATATGTTTCAATGAAAAAAAAAGTTGTCACTATATTTTTTTAAATTTACATTTGTTAAAAAATCCAGCCTATTACGTAACAGCTGAATATATTTTGAAGACAAAAAGCTTTAGGTTGATGAAAACTTTTACGGTTATAACTTTTAAATCACAATTTTAATAAATCTTCACTGGAATCTGACTATAATTTTATCCAAAATACAAAAATTGGGAGAAGAGAAAAATTGACACAGGCAGGGCTGTGGCAGGGACTCAATCAATAACATCTATTTTCTATGTGACTTAGATTTTTCAAAGTATGTTTCTTTCAAGTAAAATACTTGTACTCTGTTTAGACTAAGAAATGCTATGTATCTTGATACAAAGTTGAGCAAAGGGCACATGTACAGTTTAAAGATATCACAAAATCACTGAGAAAAAATTATGTTTTGTATTCTAAACCTAATACTTAAGACATTTTTAGCATCTTTGCTCAGTAATATGAATAAAAACTGATGGCCATTAGAAATTCAAAATGTCACAGTATATACTACCACATTGAAACAGCCTTTTCCAATTTCTTCATAAGATCAATAACTTCACATCATATTTAATATATGTCAAAGTGGTATGGAGCCATTACTATTCAATTCACTTATTAATAAAAATAACTTCAGTGTCCGAAGATAATGGCACCCAATATTGAAAGTGACATAAACTCCTTAGAAATATTTTAAATAAGGCATATATTAGAAAGCAGGGAATTTTGAATTAAGGTTACAGTATGTTAGAAACCTTGGCAATCCAAATTGTCCAGTCATTGTTAAGAAACTTGTTATTTTTTTTTTTTTGGTAGATGCATTATATGTACTGAAAATCAAATACTGATAGAACAAGTGATATTATTTAGTATTATGTTCTTTTTGTGTAATTAAGATAACCAAATATCAACCAACCAAGTTGTACCTTGGCATAATTTTAATAACCTTCATTTTTGCTCTCAAACTTGGCCTGGAATGAATGATAAACTGTATGACCATTTATCTTTAATATATTATTTAGCACAAAATTAAGAAAAAACAAAAGAGAAATATTGGGTTTGCCTTTGTTCATTTTCTAAGGAAACCTGCGAAAATCTTTTAGAACACCAATGTCAAATGTTTCTTTTAATGTAACTATTTCAAACAATTAGTGGGGAATTCCTAGGAAATAATGCTGAAAGGATCCTTCTTCCTTTCTAACACACACTTATAGGTGGCATGAGTTAAACATTCTTTTTTTTTTTAATTAAACATTCTTAAATCCAGGCTATTAAAATGTCAGCAATTTTCCATCTCCTGGTTGATAGTAACAACAGTTTTCTATCTTGCTATTGCTTAGTCACTAAGTTATGTCTGACTCTTGTGACCCCATGGTCTATAGCCTGCCAAGCTCGTCTGCCCATGGGATTTCTTAGGCATGAGTACTGGAGTGGATTGTCATTTCCTTCTCTGGGGGATCTTCCCAATTCGGGGATTAAACCCATGTCTCCTGCATTGGCAGGTCAATTTTTTTACTATTGTGCCACCTGGAAAGTACCATACCACTATATTTAATTTAATTAATTACCACTATTTTGGTGTCACAACACTCTCAACTGAGAGCTAAATCCATTGTTAGTGATTATTCAGGTGTCTACATGAGGACATGTTCCAACAGACTTAAGATGGCATGTTTTATACTCAAGCTATGCCATAGTGGCCATTGGTTTAATCAGTGAATCATGCCATATTACCAGTTAGCAAGTTTAATTGTCAAAGTCCTTTTGTATTGGTAGGTTAGATAATACAGTGTGTGGAATGCTTTTTCTGCAACTCATGAATATGTGGCCACCTCTTCTTGAAATTGACCAAGGCCTTAGGAACCTGGGTTGGCTCTTCTGGAAAGTGACATTTCTATTTCATGGTGGAGGAAAATGGTGCATCATGGTTTGAATTTCCTCTTCATTTAAGGCATAGTTTTAATCACTGCAATGTGAGCAATTTCCTCCTTGGAAGTCAGCATCGGAATGCCTTCAACACAAAGGAACATTTAAATACCTACCAATAGCTCATATTGTGTTAAAACCTGTCTGACCTACAGATGAAATACTGCAGAATAATTCAAATAGCTTTGTGAAGGGAGTGTAAAGGGATATTACAGGCCTTGTCACATGGAATCCATTTAATCTTGATCTTTTTTAGGAGGAACACAAAACAGAAAATGTTGATGATGTCCAAGGATTCATCAGATCAGATCAGATCAGTCACTGTCAGTCGTGTCTGACTCTTTGCAACCCCATGAATCGCAGCACGCCAGGCCTCCCTGTCCATCACCAACTCCCGGAGTTCACTCAAACTCACGTCCATCGAGTCAGTGATGCCATCCAGCCATGTCATCCTCTGTCATCCCCTTCTCCTCCTGCCCCCAATCCCTCCCAGCATCAGAGTCTTTTCCAATGAGTCAACTCTTCGTATGAGGTGGCCAAAGCGCTGGAGTTTCAGCTTTAGCATCATTCCTTCCAAAGAAATCCCAGGGCTGATCTCCTTCAGAATGGACTGGTTGGATCTCCTTGCAGTCCAAGGGATTCTCAAGAGTCTTCTCCAACACCACAGTTCAAAAGCATCAATTCTTCTGTGCTCAGCCTTCTTCACAGTCCAACTCTCACATCCATACATGACCACTGGAAAAACCATAGCCTTGACTAGGTGAACTTTTGTTGGCAAAGTAATGTCTCTGCTTTTGAATATGCTATCTAGGTTGGTCATAACTTTCCTTCCAAGGAGTAAGCATCTTTTAATATCATGGCTGCAGTCACCATCTGCAGTGATTTTGGAGCCCAGAAAAATGAAGTCTGACACTGTTTCCACTGTTTCCCCATCTATTTCCCATGAAGTGATGGGACCGGATGCCATGATCTTCATTTTCTGAATGTTGAGCTTTAAGCCAACTTGTTCACTCTCCACTTTCACTTTCATCAAGAGGCTTTTTAGTTTATCTTCACTTTCTGCCATAAGGGTGGTGTCATCTGCATATCTGAGGTTATTGATATTTCTGGCGGCAATCTTGATTCCAGCTTGTGTTTCTTCCAGTCCAGCGTTTCTCATGATGTACTCTGCATATAAGTTAAATAAGCAGGGTGACAATATACAGCCTTGACAAACTCCTTTTCCTATTTGGAACCAGTCTGTTGTTCCATGTCCAGTTCTAACTGTTGCTTCCTGACCTGCATACAAATTTCTCAAGAGGCAGGTCAGGTGGTCTGGTATTCACATCTCTTTCAGAATTTTCCATAGTTTATTGTGATCCACACAGTCAAAGGCTTTGGCATAGTCAATAAAGCAGAAATAGATGTTTTTCTGGAACTCTCTTGCTTTTTCGATGATCCAGTGAATGTTGGCAATTTGATCTCTGGTTCCTCTGCCTTTTCTAAAACCAGCCTGAACATCAGGAAGTTCACGGTTCACATTCATACCAGGTACCATAATTGAGAGTTGTGGTATTAGCCTTCATCTGTGCAGTAGTATCTGTGTTCCTGTTTCAACTCTGATTTTCTACAGAAGAGGGGGTAAGCATCAGTGATGTCTACTGTTAATGGAATAGTTTTGCAGAGGACCCTGCCTCTATGAAATCTTTTGTTAAAATACCAAGTACTTTTTCTTTTCTTATTTCAACTATAATTTTGACAAGCTTTACAAGTATAGAGGGTACCTGGCAATACAAGACAAATGTGGATATAGAACTTGCCAGCAGGAGTTCATGGAGTGTGTCCAACTAGCAGTCTGCATGTTTGCACTGGGCTTACACATCCCATATGTTCATATCAAATAATATTTATCAACTGACCATCAATCACAAACCAATCAAAGAATCCAGGATCCCCAGAATAACTTAACCATTTTCTTTAGGCCAAAAATAATGCCCCTTGATAATGCTGAGAGGCATATTTGTTTATTAAAGCATTACTTTAACCCAGGGGGTACCAGGAATAATAGATATTTGAGCTTCATTCCAAGGAAGCCCAGCATTGTTTGGCAAACTAGAAACCTTTTTTCTTTGTTTCTGTTTCTGTTTTTGTTTTCTTAGTGTACATAAAAAATTGGAGAATACAATCAGCACTTTCATTCAGGGTAACAGGCCACAGACTTTTCCCCCAGTCTTCAATTTATTAGAATAAACTCACTGCTGAATAGGAGAATAATTTACATGCAGAACAGAGGCTGATGGGAACCTGTTAAACCTTTTCCTTCTAAAGGGGCATTCTGGGTTACAGTTTGAGGGTATCCACTGCACTCTTAGGGCTTCTCTAGTAGCTCAGATGGTAAAGAATATACCTGCAATGCAGGAGACCCCAGTTTGAGGCTTCAATCCCTGGGTCAGGAAGATCCCCTGGAGAAGGGAACAGCTACCCACTCCAGTATTCTTGCCTGGAGAATTCCATGGACAGAGGAGCCTGGCGGGCTGCAGTCCATGTGGCCATGAAGAGTCAGACATGACTGAGTGACTGTCAGAGGACTGTGTAGTTTCCTCAGTTCTGTCTTGCTACAGCAAAAATTTGAAGTGATGGGGCAGTGTTACAGCTCAGTTACGGCTCAGTTTTATTTGGCAAGCAAAGGAAAATACATTCTTGAGGTGTGATGGCGGGCTGACCCCATAGAAGAGAGTGGCTCAATTTTGGCTCCTCTTTTTATACATTTTTTCCCTCCCCCAAGCCTGCCCTGCATAAATTGGGGTAGCCAGGAGGGCTGTTTGCTTCACCTGAGGCTCTCACTCCTTTCCTCAGATGTTACTTTGTCCTCTTTTCTTGGGCTTTTTCCTTTCTTTGTCTTTTAGCCACTGCTATTTTGGGCTCCTTTTTCCTATTCTAACTACCTAATATTCTCCCCTCCAGAGATGGGAGGCCCAATTCTTTAGGAGTAGAGGCATCGAGGACTCTCTGGCTATTTCTTGCTGAGCTGGGATGGCGAGGGGCATTGGGCCTCCCCCTCTTGCTAGTCTCAAGCCTCAGAGTCCTTATAGCGGTGTCCATGTAAGGGTGAGTGATATTTTCCATGGTTGGCTGTAGTTTTATATATTCTTGTTGAACTGGCACTGCATGTTGTAGCCTGTTGACCTGGGCAGAGACAAAATGGGTTAGAGAATTGATAATACATGGGACAATCATAAGCAGCATCAATATGGTGATAACAGAGATTAGTACAGGTATTAGCCAACTCCAAAGTCCCCCTTACCTGGAGAAGGATCCCCAAAGAGAGATTATAGCCACCCCGAGAACTCTCCAGCTTGTTCTTTGAAATCCTGCAGTATCAAATTGTTTTTCTTGAGGACTCTGAGACTTTCTTTAACTTAACTGGAGGTATTTACTCAGAAAGAATATGTCTCATTCAAGATGGCTCAAGGCCCTTCTTGTTCAGGGATCAGGAGACCTATCTCCTGTCTATTTTGGAGTACAACCCCTGCCAAGGCTTTTTCCTTTCTTTGTCTTTTAGCCACCAATATTTTGGACTCCTTTTTCCTATTCTAACTACCTAACAGTGACTAACACCTTCACTTTTCACTGCACTTAACTACAGAAGACGTTTCTCCTTTGAAATTTTGAACCTTTCCACAGTTACGATGTTAGGTAGTTAGAAGAGGAAAAAGGAGTCCAAAATGGTGGTGGCTAAAAGAAGACAAAGAAGGGAAAAGCCCGAGAAAATAGAACAAAGGAAGGTCCGAGGACCAGAATGAGGCTCTCAAGGAAAACAAACCACCCTCTTGGCTAGCTCAATTTACATAGGGAAGACCTAGTGGGGGAAGAAAAAAACATAAAAAGAGAAGAGCCAAAATTGAGCGAGGTAGGGCTGGGGGCCTCTAGGGGCTTATTGTCTTTGGGGTCGGTCTTCCTGCATGCCTCAAGGATGTATTTCCCTTTGCTAGCCAATAAAACTGAGCTATAACACTGGTCTGTCCATCGCTTCACATTTTTGGTTCGCGGAGATAGAAATAAGGAAATCACAAACTTCCTGGACAATGAGAAGCCGAGGGATGAAGATTTAAGCAAATACAGCCTGGTGGCCCTCTATGTTAGGTTTCTATTGCTGCCCTAACAAATCACTACCAATTCAGTGGCTGAAAATAGCATTCATTCATCATCTCAGCATTTTTGTGAGTCAGAAGTCTGGGACATAAAGTGGTTCACCTACTTTTTCTGCTCCAGTTTTTACAAGACTGAAATTAAACTGTCCAGAGGGCTATAGGTTCTTCTGTGTGGGGTCGAGGGCTTAAGCCACTTCCAAGCTCATTCAGGGTATTGGGTGGCTTTAGCCCCACGTCTTGTGGGCTGGCAGCCTGTGCCGACCTTGGCTCCCAGCAGGGCTAACACCTCGTCACGGTGGATGCACTCAGGTCTGGAGGCTTGCCTTGGTAGGCCACTGCCTTTCATTCATCACAGTAGGGATATTCCAATTTAGCCTTGAACCCTTCCAGAGCCCAAAGCAGTGAGTAGCTGCAGGAGATCCTGGTTTAAAGTCTATTTCACTTCCAAAAAATTTTAACACAGATATTGCAGCATTTAATTCCCTCAGGTGATTGATTCTCAGGTCAGGTTCAAGTGCAGATAATTAAACTACTTCCTCCTTTCTTCAAAGCCACCCTTTTAAATACTCCTTTGTGATGCTGAACTGGAAGCCTACAGGCTGAAGTATCCTCTGTCTGGTGGCTGTTTGTCTGGGGCCTACGTTCCAGCAATACATAAAGGCTGGAAAGGGAGAAGAAGGGTGTAAGGGAGGCCCCCTCATTTTGCTTTGAGTCTCAGTTGCTGTTGCCATAGCAACGCACTTTCACCTTGAAGTGGCCTTTGGATCCTAGCTCCAGCTTCCTGCTGCCCTGCTAGAACCATTGTCCTCTCATCTCTCAGAGGTTCCAGCACCTGCCAGCATCCTATCAGCGGTCTGTATCCCAGAGGCAGGGTCAAAGGGCCCGCCTCCAGGGTTCTAGAGCTGGCGATGACAGCCCATTTCCTTTGTGTCCTCGGGTAACCTGCGGCTGCTTCGGGCTCCTTTTTTTCCTTTTTGTTCTCTGATCTGTTTAACCAATTACTAATACTGTATTACACTGTCTTTGTTTAGTAATTAGGGTGATTTCTGGTTTTCTAACTTTACCCTCCTTACCTTTGGTTAGAGAAGTGGGATAATGCTACTGTTGGCTGGAGATCCTGCTGACTGCCTCAAGCAGGGCGGTGCAGGGAAGTGACGCAAAGTTGTACCTGGCCACCCATCATGGTTCGCCTTTCGTCAATCACAACTGCGTTTATTACTTGCCTAAAGAAAGTAAGTTTGTGTTTTAATGAGTGCTATGATACCTTCAAAATCAAGCATGCTGCACATTTCTGACATAGTCCAGAATAACGGAAAAGTATATTTCACAACTAGCATTGTTTTCCTTCTTATGGTATCTTTTTCATGATGGATAGCTAAATTATGAATTTATGTTTTGTATAAATTTACTGAAATGTGATCATCTGCATTATTTACACAATTTAAGTGTTTCAGATGTATAGCTGTTTGCTAATAATTTCATGTCTTAAAAATATTCCGATATAAACTGCAGGTGTCAAATATTTAAAAAGAAAAACTTGGTAAAAATTTTTTTTCCAGTAATAAAATTTACATAAAAAAGTTGCATTTTATTGGCAGGGAGTTACTTTCCTAAATCTTTTGCATTTCACTAAATAAATGGTTTGCTATTATAGAAAGTAGTTTATCTGTTAAAATGCCACTTACTGACATTGACTACTTCTAAAATAATCATACAAGTGTTTTTGGATAACAGCACTTCCAAGGGCAGTTATTAATACTGAACATTTATTCATTTGGAAAGGCATTTTATTTTAAATCACTCTGTAGAATGCAAGCATGGCCTTTCAGCTATGATTAACCATGGTGTAAATTACAAGCAATAAAGTTTAATTATGTCATATTTATGCAAAATAATGTAATTGAACATACATATAAGATATTCACATTATGAGAAAATCAAAGTCATTTAGGACAATCTGAATTTTTTTTTTATTCCATGAGATGTTAGGAATAAGAATGGAAATTTAAATTGTTTCTTTAGCATGCAAGGCAGACATATAAATAATTGTAATGAGCTTGGATTAAATGCAATCTTGAATTATTCAATTTATAAGAAAATAAATACTATATACATATGTACATACACACACATAGACACAAATGAAATTCACTTTTTCTGTTCAAATTGGATCTCCTATCACATATTGATTATAAATCTCAAGAAATCCCAGTCCCCCAGCACTATTATAAATAAGGACAATTATAGCTTAACTGCTTGGGCTTCCCTAGTGGCTCAGCAGTAAAGACTCTGCCTGCAATGCAGGAGACACAGGAGACAAGAGTTTGATTCCTGGGTTGGGAAAATCCCCTGGAGGAGGGCATGGCAACTCACTCCAAAATTCTTGCCTGGAGAATCCCAGACAGAGAAGCTTGGTGAGCTATAGCCTGAAAGGTGGCAAACAGTTGGACACAACTGAAGTGACTGAGCTCATGTGAATAGCTTAATTGCTTACTGGCTGAGGAATTACACACACACACACACATACACGTACATGCACACACACATGTATACACAAGCATGCACCTGGGAATCTGTACCCTCACATAGGGTGCATCAACTAGAATAGAGCACACATTCTCTACATAGTTAGACCACAAATCCTATTTATTCTTTGACCTGTATGTTCAATCTGTCTTTGCTGATCCTCCCAGACTTTAGCTAAATTCTTTAGTTCTCCTGCCAGTAAAGACAGACAGCCAATTGAGGTATTATGGTTTGAGTATATTCCTTTAGAACTTAGAATCCCATCCCTATAAAACTGGAACCCAAGTTTATTCTTGTGATATAAAATCAGGTAATAATCACTTCCCTCTCCCCAACCCCCAATAAAAATTATGTGCTGATTTGTACATTAATGAGAGTCCCCTCAGAAATACGTGAACCGAACCGTAAACTTCCAGATGTTCAAGCTGGTTTTAGAAAAGGCAGAGGAACCAGAGATCAAATTGCCAACATCTGCTGGATCATGGAAAAAGCAAGAGAGTTCCAGAAAAACATCTATTTCTGCTTTCTTGACTATGCCAAAGCCTTTGACTGTGTGGATCACAATAAACTGTGGAAAATTCTGAAAGAGATGGGAATACCAGATCACCTGACCTGCCTCTTGAGAAACCTATATGCAGGTCAGGAAGCAACAGTTAGAACTGGACATGGAACAACAGATTGGTTCCAAATAGGAAAAAGAGTACATCAAGGCAGTATATTGTCACCCTGTTTATTTAACTTATATGCAGAGTACATCATGAGAAACTCTGGGCTGGAAGAAACAAAAGCTGAAATCAAGATTGCTGGGAGAAATATCAATAACCTCAGATATGCCGATGACACCACCCTTATGGCAGAAAGTGAAGAGGAACCAAAAAGCCTCTTGATGAAAGTGAAAGAGGAAAGTGAAAAGGTTTGCTTAAAGCTCAACATTCAGAAAATGAAGATCATGGCATCCGGTCCCATCACTTCATGGGAAATAGATGGGGAAACAGTGGAAACAGTGTCAGACTTTATTTTTCTGGGCTCCAAAATCACTGCAGATGGTGACTGCAGCCATGAAATTAAAAGATGCTTACTCCTTGGAAGGAAAGTTATGACCAACCTAGATAGCATATTGAAAAGCAGAGACATTACTTTGCCAGCAAAGGTCCATCTAGTCAAGGCTATGGTTTTTCCAGTGGTCATGTATGGATGTGAGAGTTGGACTGTGAAGAAAGCTGAGTGCTAAAGAATTGATGCTTTTAAACTGTGATGTTGGTAAAGACTCTTGAGAGTCCCTTGGACTGCAAGGAGATCCAACCAGTCCATTCTGAAGGAGATCAGTCCTGGGTGTTCTCTGGAAGGAATGATGCTAAAGCTGAAACTCCAGTACTTTGGCCACCTCATGCGAAGAGCTGACTCATTGGAAAAGACTCCAATGCTGGGAGGGACTAGGGGAAGGAGGAAAAGGGGACGGCAGAGGATGAAATGGCTGGATGGCATCACCAACTCGATGCACCTGAGTTTGATGAACTCCGGGAGTTGGTGATGGACAGGGAGGCGTGGCGTGCTGCAATTCATGGGGTCGCAAAGAGTTGGACACAACTGAGTGACTGAACTGAATGGAACTGAACTGAGAGTCCCCTCAGGTGATTAATGAAAGCAACTTAAGTTGTGAGTTGCTTTAGAGAGAAGGAGAAATGGCAAGAAAAATACTAATTACATGTTCAGAATGCCCACATAATTGTTTGCCTTCTCTTCATTAGCATCAATTTGGGGAGAATGAGGACAAATATATTCTATCTCCACCATCCCCTCCCCCAAGTCTATTTTCACTGTTTGAATCCATCTTTTCTTTTTTGCTAATTTTAAAGAACAAAATAAAATTAGTAATTCAAAATGATTTATTCAATTTTACCTGCTGTGTATATCAAGTGGTATTTGGAAAACTATCTTGGCATTTTGATGAATTCTCTTCAAAAGTGAACTGCATAAAGGTTTTTATGCCAGGAAAAAAAAAGAAGAAGAATTTTGCTTTTTAGCTTTTTTAAATGCACTTTTTAAGTACAAGATTCCAGCAAAGCCTCAATCATGTCAGAACAGTATTATCACTCTTTCTCACGACTGAAGTCATCACCCCCACCCCTATGCCACAGCATCTTAGGAAATGTATGTTCAGTCTTCAAATCACAATTGGGAAGCCATTGTTATATCTTGGATTCATTTCTAAGTTCCTGGTATCAGCACCTTTAGATTCACACTCTTATAATACCTTTCCTCAACTTGATGATTTCTTTTTTTTCTTTGAATGTCTGTCACCTCCCATTTTATCACTCACAATCACGTACCACCTCACTCCCCAATCTCAGACCTGGCTCAGTATTTCTGGAGAAATATAATTAAAGCTTAAATCTTCTTCAGCCAAGAAAATCTCACTACCAGCTTAAAAGAGAAAGAAAGCAGTTTTATTATTAAATAAGTATTAGACCAGAATGTGGGGTACATCCCAAGCAATTCACTAAGATTGCAGAGACCTAAAGAGATCTCACTTCTTGATATGCCCCAGCAGTTACCACCCATTATACATGTTCTCAAGATAAATAATAGCCTGTCCTCAAGTAAGAGGACTTGACATCACCACTGGGCACATATAGTTCATCTTCACTTTACCTGGTAATAGGGGTGATACCTCTGTTAACTAAGTAGCTTTATCTGGAGAAAGAAAAACTACTCATCTTTACAACAAGAGGTAAGTTTGCCATTTGGAGTAAGTTACCTGCTGAAAGCTAGTTTTCTGTCTTCCCACAGAAAGGGGGAGATTGGGGTGTTTTTCTAACTTTTTTTTTTCAATTTGTGAGCCTTTTTTAAATTTATTTTTTAATTGGAAGAGAATTGCTTTAAAATATCGTGTTTGTTTCTGCTGCCCAACAACGCAAATCAGCTGTGCTGCTGCTAAGTCGCTTCAGTCGTGTCTGACTCTGTGAGACCTCAGAGACGGCAGCCCACCAGGATCCCCTGTCCCTGGGATTCTCCAGGCAAGAACACTGGAGTGGGTTGCCATTTCCTTCTCCAATGCATGAAAGTGAAAGTGAAGTCCCTCAGCCGTGTCCAACTCCTAGCAACCCCATGGACTGCAGCCTACCAGGCTCCTCCGTCCACGGGATTTTCCAGGAAAGAGTACTGGAGTGGGGTGCCATTGCCTTCTCCAACTATACGTATATCTATCATCTTTGGAACCTCCCTTCTCTTCCCCCAATCCACCCCTCTAGGTCATCAGAGAGCTCCAGGCTGGGCTCCCTGTGTTTTATAGCAACTTCTCACCAGCCATCTGTTTTACACATGGTAGTGTATATATGTTGATGCTACTTTCTCTGTTTGTCCCACTCTTTTCCATCCTGTACTATGCCCATAAGTCAGTTCTCTATATATGCATCTCCATTCCTTCCCTGTAACTAAGGTTTTAATGATTGAGTTTGAGAGAACTGGTTCTCAGATCCTTTAGAAAGACATTCCTAGGCCTCAAAACTGATTAGAGCTTTATGTAATTTTAAAAAGTATTTAGAGAAAGCGCTTATATTTGCAAATGTTCTTAAGTAAATGCTCTTAAGAAAAGAAAGGCAGGATGACTAGAGGTGGGGATCTCCTTTATTTCCTAGTGGGAGAATATTTACTTTTTTTCTACTTATATTTACTCTTATGGTTTCAGTATCATGGTCATAGCCGGTTTATTCATGAACAAAGGCTTAATGATATGATCCTCAAATATTTCTTGATTTGTGAGTATTCAGGATAAGGAAACTATTTTCAATAATTAACTAATAACTGTCTAAAGATATGAAAGTGGTCAAAGGGATAGAAATACTATTCTGCATCATACAAAATATCATTTAAAGTTCCATTGTGAACATCTGACTTACAGGATGAAAATGAAGGGCAGCATCAGTTTAGAGAATTTCCCTAAAGAACATTTAATAATGTCCTCCTCTTACAAAAGAAAAGTGAAAACCTTATTATCTTACTCTATCAGATTGGCAGGGGATTTTATTTTAAAGTGAATCGGTCTATGTAACTTTATGTTAGTTAGAATGATCTTCTTAGGTACTACTAAATTCTAAATCTCTAAGAAAGAGAGGTTTATAGGTCCAGGAATAATTTTAGACTCCATATTTCTCTGACTGAAACTTAGGGCTAACTAGACCAGTGAAAAATAAGCCCCTAATTTTTATGAAACAGTTTTAGGACTACTTAGGAGCAGGCTTGAAGTTCAGGGAAATAAATGCTGGGAATGGTAAGGAAAGGGGAAGAATATCAGAGAATGTCTGGAGCTTGCCAACTTTATAAAAAGTGAATAAATGCAGGTCCAAAACAGCCAAGAGAAGAACTTAGAGTCCTTCTCCTGCTCTCCCTAAGTTTTTCTTCTTTCACATATGGGGCATTTTCCCTGCATCTCTTGTATTCCAAGAATATTTCCACCTTAACTCTATACACACTATGTTCCCAGTAAGCAATGCTCCCCTCATTTCACTTAGGTCTTTGATCAGATATTAGCTCCTCACCAAGGTCACCCCAGCTCAGTATCCTTCCTGCATTGCCGACTCAATGGACATGAGTTTGGGTAAACTCCGGGAGTTGGTGATGGACAGGGAAGCTTGGCATGCTGCAGTCCATGGGGTCACAAAGAGTCAACATGACTGAGCGATTGAAGTGACCTGAATTGAAGGTCACCTCTGCTCAGTATCCCCCTTCCTGAATCGCCAACTCAATGGACATGCTGCTGCTGCTGCTAAGTCGCTTCAGTCGTGTCCAACTCTGTGTGACCCCATAGACGGCAGCCCACCAGGTTCCCCCGTCCTTGGGATTCTCCAGGCAAAAACACTGGAGTGGGTTGCCATTTCCTTCTCCAATGCATGAAAGTGAAAAGTGAAAGTGAAGTTGCTTAGTTGTGTCTGACTCTTAGCGACTCCATGGACTGCAGTCCACCAGGCTTCTCTGTCCATGGGATTTTCCAGGCAAGAGTATTGGAGTGGGGTGCTATTGCCTTCTCCCAATGAACGTGAGTTTGAGTGAACTCCGGGAGTTGGTGATGGACAGGGAGGCCTGGCGTGCTGCAGTCCATGGGGTCACAAAGAGTCGGACACAACTGAGTGACTGAAGTGACCTCAACTGAAGGTCACCTCTGCTCAGTATCCCCCTTCCTGCAATACACTTGATGATTTGCCCTATATTGTCCTCAACAGTACTTATTATGACCTGATATTGTTCAACTTTTAAATCTATTTTGTTTTCCCAATTAATACAGAAGCAACTACCCATTCCAATATTCTTGTCTGGAGAATTCCACAGACAGAGGAATCTGGTGGGCTACAGTCCATGGTGTTGCGAACAGTTGGACACCAATGAGGGACTGACACATATACAGACATCTTTATAGCAGAAACTTTGTAAATCTTCATCACAGTATATCTGGAAAATACTGCCCAGAACAGTGTGGGAAAGAAAAAGTACTCAGAAACAACTTGAAAAGCTAGACATTCAATATAAATTCTGAAAATTGGAAAAGAGGCTAAAATTGGGAAATTCAGTATTTTAAGTGTGCCCATACATAAACACAGAGTCTTTCAAAATATCTTTCAATGCCTGTTGTTTTAGCATGCTTATTTTATTGAATCATGTAGGTGACAGAAAAACATGGAAATCAGCTCTGATAAACTATTCTACAACATTCACTCTGCTCCTTGTTGCATTCTGAAGACAGGATTGAAAAGGGTCTGGCATCATTGGCTCCACCTTCTCTAAGCAATTTTCAATATTAATACTCCAGCATATATGGTCAGCACATATAAATGATCATGTAACAGGAGTCATCAGTTAATTATCCTAAATCATCTGTATTAGTTTTTAACTTATAAAAGTTGTTAGTTAATGGCTTGATATTCCTCAAGTTTTGTTGCAAATATTTAGAATTATGTAACTTTTTACTCAGCATTTAATATAGTGTCAGACAACTAATACATATTTAGTAGTTATTTGTCACCAGACAATGAATAAATGAATTAAAAAAATTGCTATGAAAAATGAAATTTAGAGTTTACGAAAGGCCAAAACAAAGACTGTTATGATGAAGAAAGGCATTAGACAATGGATTGTGAAAATCTGAATAGACTTAATAGGTAGATTGAGTAACAAAAAAGTGTGAATATTTTGTCTACATTTTTCATTTTTATTTACATGAAAACATGTTATGGTTTAATCCAACACATTTTACTCTAACTCACTTAGAACTTTTACCAAAAATGGAAAACTAGGGAGTTCTTAACATTCTCTGATTTACACATATCAAGTAAGCCTTTAATCCCCAAATTTTGATTAATAATAAGCAATATAGGAAGAATGGGCTTCCCAAATGGTGCTAGTCGCCAAGAACCTGCCTGCCAATTCAGGAGACCTAAGAGACCTGGGTTCAATCCCTGGGTTGGGAAAATCCCCTGGAGGAAGGCATGGCAATCCACACTAGTATTCTTGCTTCGAGAATCCCATGGACAGAAGAGTCTGGCGGGCTACAGTCCATAGAGTTACACAGAGTCAGATAGGACTGAAATGACTTAGCACGTACATATGCATACAGAAAGAATAGGGTATAAGAAAAAGGGTATAAAAGACAAAGTCTAATAGAATCCTTTCATCTATAATTAGATGTCTAAATTTCTAATGATGTTCCTTAGTAAAGATTTCAGAAGAAAGATAATTTATTGTTATAATCAATGTATTAAAATCTAAGTCTTGGTATAATTTAGCATGGTGAACTTTCTTGAAGCCATATTTTTAGCTAATAACAACTTCAAAAAATTATTTTAGGTGCAATCTCATGGATGGGCAGGGTGAATCATTATATAATGAGGACAATATTTTGGGATAATTGATTAAAAACTGAATTAATTAAGAAAGCTGAAGGAGATATGTCTTTATTATGCATCATACTTCCTTTTTCATGTTGTCTGTCACTCCTTAGATATACTAATAGAGCTGTTTGAGATTAAAATATGGAATTCTCCTTTGGGGACCAACAACAGGATGATGTTAATATGTTAAACTCACCTCTGCTGCTGCTGCTGCTGCTGCTGCTAAATCGCTTCAGTCGTGTCCGACTCTGTGCGACCCCATAGACAGCAGCCCACCCGGCTCCCCTGTCCCTGGGATTCTCCAGGCAAGAACACTGGAGTGGGCAAATTCACCTCAGTGAGGATGAATTCTAGCCTCAGCAATAAGAAGATAAATGACACCAGGAGCTACAGCAAAAGCAGAGATATCTGTGATAAATATTGTCATGTGCCACAAATTTGAATAGCTTATAAAGCACAGTATACAGAAGATATATAATTCAGGTCTAATATTCTTTACTCTCTGTTTACTCTTTAAAAATACTTAAACCATTAAATTTCAGGATGAGATTTTGAAATTCAAAATTTTCTTGCAATCATTATGCATGCATGCTTATCACTTCAGTCCTATTCAACTCTTTGCGACCCCATGAACTGTAGCCCACCAGGCTCCTCTGTCCATGGGATTCTCCAGGCAAGAATACTGGAGTGGGTTGCTACTTCCTCCTCCAGGGGATATTCCTGACCTAAGGACTGAACCCATGTCTCTTACATCTCCTGCAATGGCAGGCACGTTCTTTACCACTAGCACCACCTGACAGTCATTACAGCTTTCAGTAAGATCATCAGTTAAATAAGCTAAAGCATGAAAGAAAAGTGAAAGTGAAGTGGCTCAGTAGTGTCCCAGTCTTTGCGACCCCATGGACTGTAGCCTACCAGGCTTCTCAGTCCATGGGATTTTCCAGGCAAGTGTACTCAAGTAGGTTGCCATTTTCTCTCCAGGGGATCTCCCCAACACAGGGATCGAACCCAGGTTTCCCACATTTGTAGGCGGACACTTTACCCTCTGAGCCACCAGGGAAGCCCGAAGGAAGCTAAAGCCACCAGGGAAGCTAAAACATACTTAGCATGTATTCAACACTTACTATTTATTACTTATTGTGAGAAGCCCTTAATATGTATAAACTTCATTAGTTCCAGTAACAAGCCTGTAGCAATATTTATCATCCCTGTTTTTTACATTAAGAAACAAAGACTTGAAGAGTTAAAAGAACTTCCAGGTCATATGTTTGCTCAATAGCTTACTTTGAGAGACTTAGCTCTAAAGCATTCTATTACTATACCAAGTAGTCTAAGTACTCAAAATTTCAGTTTTGTTTTTACCATTTTGTTAGTTCCTTCAAACATTTAAAAATTAGCATATATGCAATCAATAATAACATGAGGTCACATCACTGCATTGGGCACTGGGGAAATAAAGATTAGTTAGACTTAATTACTATCTTTAATGAATACTCAGGCATAGTTGTAAGCAGGGTATTATATTATACTGTAATAAGTGATCATTGAATGATAAAGTGCTGCAGAAGCAACAAATGAACGGTGCTCACCTTTCTATGGCACAGCAGGCTTTGATGGGCAGCCTTTGTTATTTAGACACTAAGTCCTGTCTGACTCTTTTGCCACCCATGGACTGTAGCCCACAAGGCTCTTCTGTGCATGGGATTTCCCAGGCAAGAATACTGGAGTGGGTTGCCACTTCCTTCTCCAGGAGATCTTCCTAACCCAGGGATCGAACCTGAATCTCCTGTGAATTCTTTACCTCTGAGCCACTGGGGAAGCCCTTGATGGGCAGCCTAGGTGGGGAGAAACAGCCCACCATGTTTACCTGGATGGACATGGAGGGGTGGACTCTTTGTGGTACCTTGCTAGATCCACTTTGGCCACCATATTCATCCCTAATAGCTGTAAGTGTTGGCTGATAGCCAGTCACAGCTGGTTTTTTGTCCAGGACATTGGGCCTTGTGCCTTCCTGAGTGTTGCCCACTTGAAGCTACATTCATCTCTCCTACTTGAGGTGGACCTCTTCAGCCAATGTCTGAGTGACACACAGGGTAGTCATTTCTTCCCTCTTGTTTACAGAGAGCTAAGTCTGCAGTAGGAATTGTGCTCCCACATGGTTCAGGCTAACCAGTTTCCAGCTAAGAACTCATTTTTGCTTAGTTTTTCTCTCCCCGATCTATCCTGTTTTATTCACCCCCCTTCTTCTGAGAGTATCCCTCTAAATCATTTGAACAATAGTTTCTATCTCAGGCTCTTCCTCCAGGGGACCCAACCAAAGACACATGCATGTGTATATGTTCATTCAGTCATCTTGGAGTCTGTGACCCTAAGGACTGAAGCCTGCCAAGCTCCTCTGTCCATGGGTCCCAGGCAAGAATACCAGAACAAGTTGCCATTTTCTCCTTCAGGGGATCTTCCCAACCCAGGGATCTAACCCACATCTCCTGCATATTCTGAACTGCAGGCGATTCTTGATGGCTGAGCCACAGGGGGAAGCCCCCAAAGACATGTTGTATCAAACCCACATGATACATAGAGATTGGGTTTTAGGGTGTATTTAAGGTAGTAGAAGAAGGCAAAGAGGTGAGATAGCTGAATAAAAGAGGTAGACAAATAATTTCAAACTCATGTTTTCATAGGTCATGTGTGTGCACATGTGTATTCATAAGGTTCTTAAAAGCAAGAATCTTATCTTCTTCAATTTTATATCTCTTGCAGTTATACCCCTTGAGATTGATCCCACACAGGACACATGCCCCATATCTGGAGCCGTGTGCTTCATACAGTAGAGATTATAAGCCTTTTGAATAAATGAACAAAGACATAGGATGGAAAATGTAACAATAATCTTGTCAAAATTTATTTATCTAAACTTTGACAGTGTTTGACAAAATATTTTATGCAAACATTTTTATCGATTGTTCCTGATATGTTCAAACACATTCAAGCCTAGCCGTCATAACAAACAATTATGCTATTTGGCCATCATTTGAATGAAACATAGCAAAGATAATAGTGCAGTTGTCACGAAATCCAACTCAAATTCATTTAAGCAAAAAAGGCAATTATATTATTTAAATGAAATGCCCCAAATTTTAGTGTCAGCAGTTCTGTCTTAATCTGTGTCAAACACTGTCACCGCATACAGTCCTTTCTCTTTATCGTATACTTCTGCTCTTATTGGTTTTCTCCCACATCTAATGAAAGCAGAATTAGTGCCCTCAGACCTAATTCTCTCTATCAGTAAGCTAGCAAAACAGCAAAACAAGAGGACTTCTATTTTAGTATATTATCATACATTTTCATGCTTTACTTTGTTTACAAGGTGAATAATATGTCTGCTCCTGAAATAACCACTGTGGCCAGGAGCTAGTTCTATACAGATTTACCAGGATTGTATCCTCTGGTATTTCACTAATAAAAACCATGTGGATAAGAGGATTTGGTTCTTGGCTTGGCTACATGTGGATCACATGTCCCAAGCCTGGTGCCAGGCACAGAGACCTGCATTGTTCTTCTGGACTCTGAGAGTAGACTGACAGGAGACTTTTCCAAAAAGGAATTAAGGATGTTAGGTAGTCCCATGCCAAAGTAGTAGGTTTTGGAAATGGTATTTATGGTGAATAATACTCAGTCAATGCACGGAAAGTACACTTAGAAATAATGCTAAATTACAGAAAGGAGTTAAATTATTAGTTAACAATAAAAATTACTCTTTAAAATTTCATAAATGCACATGAAGATTTTAAAATGTTTAATGGAACATTCCCTAACAGAACTCCGGTAATTTAAGGGATATAAAATATCTCTCTTTGAACTTGTTGAGGTATAAAACGTCACCCTTGGGTAAGCCAATTTTGAATACATGGAAGAGATTATTGCATATAAAGCACCTACTGGGTAATATATTCTTTGGTATTAACCATTTATTATTAATAAAACACATACATAAAAAGCATACACAATAAAATATAGTTGAATAATTTTTATGACACGAATATTATTCTAACCAATATCAGTTCAAGAAATAAAACTTTGCCAAGCACCCATGTAAAGCCTCCCTGTGCCCTGTCCCAATATCAAGTCTCCCCTTCCTACATAAGTAGTCACCAGTCTGTCCTTTTAGTCATCAATGCTTATGTTTCTTTATAGTTTTACTATCTAAATGTGTAAACCTAGACCCTAAAGTTTTTAGTTGTTATTTTTAAGGTATATTTATTGCTTTGCAGGTGGTACTAGTGGTAAAGAATATGCCTACCAATGCAGGAGATACAGGAGATGTCAGTTCAATCTCTGGGTCAGGAAGATCCCCTAAAGAAGGGCATGGAAACCCTCTCCAATATTCTTGCCTGGAGAATTCCATGGACAAAGGAACCTGGTGGGCTACAATCCATGGGGTTGCAAAGAGTTAGACATGACTGAAGTGACTCAGCATGCACAGATCCTAAAGTTTTTAGTTGTTATTTTTAAGGTATATTTAATTTACAGATTTTCTCTCCATTGTTTGATTTCTTTCTTAACACCTTATCTAATGATGTTCTTGTTCTCTTTGGCCTGTGGAACTTCCCATGGTCTTGGTTTTGTTGATTACATACTCATGTTTCATGTTCCTCTGTCCTTTGTAGTTCCTGAGAAATGGCATATGGGAATAGAAGTTAGGTAGGACTCAAATTTTACTCCTTTATCCAGATTTTGGGTGATGCTATGCTCTTTCATAAGGAATCTCATATGTTTGCTATTCCTTCCTTTTGTGGCATTGGTAGCCATCAGTATTAATAGATAGATCCTTTAATAGCCATTCATACTAATAGATAGATCCTTTGTTTGTTTGACAAGTGATAATATTTTAATCCTGTCATATATTTTTATTTATATATGGAACAATTTTATAAATAATTACTTATCTTCTTTTGATTATGCAGTGTTATGTCTCACAGAGAAAAAGGTAGTATAAATATATCATTTGTTTGTATGTTTCATTATATTTGAAGGTACTAAAATTGTTGCTTATTATCTATAGAGGTTAATAATTTTAATATCTTTATAAAGTGATGGATTTGAACACATTTGATAGGCTTTAATTCATTGCAATTACTATTCTTAATTAGCTCAAATAGTATTGTCTTTGATAGCAGAAAACTTTTCAGGCTGGTTTTCTAGCTTTTTGACAGTATGCCAATAAACACTGAAAGGTTTCTGATATGTGATTTAGCAGGAACCTTCAGGCTAATCTTACATAGTTTTTTTTTTTTTTTTTTTGGTCTCAAAACAGGAATAGTCTTTTCTCTCTAAGCAATATTTCTTTATGTATATGATGGCATGTTACGACCACAGTCGGATCTCTAGGAATGTTCATTGCTACTATGTGGATCATTATTTCTAGGCATTTCAGTAGTTATAGCTAGGAAAATATATGATACAAACACACACTACACTGTGTTCACACAAGTGATTTCAATTGAAACACTGAACTATAGGCTTTTTACTGGAATGCCTCTGTATAGCAACCATATCTCCTTTTTTCCACACTGCAAATCTTGGTTCTCAAGATACAGGAATTACAGGATTAGAATATCCCATCAAATGTACATACCACAGCAAACTGAATACCAATATTAGTACTCTCATTTCTTATCAGTCAGGGTTCTCCAGAGGCATAGGATAAATAAGACAATTTAGATACATATATAGAGACAGAGATATAAATATTAGGACACATATTAGAATATATGCGTGTGTATATATATATGCAATATATATATACAATATATACACATATGTAAGCAATATATACATATATAGTCAACATGGGGCTTCCCTAGTAGCTCAGTGGTAAATAATCTGCCTACTTGTGTAGGATACCTAGCTTAGATCCTTGAGTTGGGAAGATCCCCTGGAGAAGGGAATTGCAACCCACTCCAGTATTCTTGCCTGGAGAATCCCATAGACAGAGGAGCCTGATGGGATACAGTCCTTGGGGTCACAAAGAGTTGGACATGACTTGGTGGCTAAACAACAAGTCAACATGACTTATTATTGTTGGTGTTAATCTTGATTAGTTGAATTAATTCATTACAATTTTTCTTTCTAAAAGTACTCTTTTTTTCCTCCCTTTCCAAACAGTACAGTTTGGCAAGAAGTACTGCCTGTGTGTGCTCAGTTGCTCAGTTGCTCAGACTCTATGTGGCCCCATGGACTGTAGCCTACCAGGCTCTTATGTCCATGGAATTTTCCAGGCAAAAATGCTGGAGTGGGTTGCCATGCCCCTCCTGTAAGGGATCTTTCTGATCCAGGGATCTAACCAGGAATCTCTTATGTCTCTTGCATTAGCAGGTTGGTTATTTACCACTAGCACCACCTGGGAAGTTCTACTTACTGTATGCTGTTGCTAAGTCACTTCAGTCATATCCGACTGTGTGCATCCCCATAGACGGCAGCCCACCAGGCTCCCCATCCCTGGGATTCTCCAGGCAAGAACACTGGAGTGTGTTGCCATTTCCTTCTCCAATGCATGAAAGTGAAAGTGAAAGTGAAGTCGCTCAGTCGTGTCCAACTCCTAGTGACCCCATGGACTGCAGCCTTCCAGGCTCCTCCGTCCATGGAATTTTCCAGGCAAGAGTACTGGAGTGGGGTGCCATTGCCTTCTCCGACTTACTGTATACTTTGGGTTATAATCCAATACCATTGTATTTTGCAGCTTAAATTGCCTGGCTTTGGCTATTTGCATCTCTTTCCCTGGCTTCTTTGATATATATCTCAAAATTATATATAATTATATGTAATTTTTCTTGTGTATTAAGAAAACTTTGGCATTATTTAAGAGAATCATATGCTCCAAATTTTATTTTCCTGCTACTCTTCTGAGCTTCACTATTGATTATTTGCTTATACTACATTTGACATAAATGTTGTATCATTGCCTTTCAGGTGAATTGATTCTGCAGGTGGCCTGAACCTGTATATATATAGAGAGAGTAATTTATTTTCTTGCTTTCTGTTATACTCTATGTACTGGATGTGTTTGTTACTGTTGGGATGTCATGGCTTCTAGAATGTGCCTCTGACTAAGGAAATATGTGTTTATATGTTAACCTCTGTTATACACATATTCATAAATTATAAATATATCCATCCATCCAGTGAGAAACTTGGCTCTAATAAGTAAGATTTGTTTATTTTTTATATATCCTGGTTATTCAAATATACATTACACCCATACTTCTTTATATTTCAGATGTGTGGACATGTCATTTTTCCTTTATGGATCGACCAATTTATTGCCATGACTCAATTTACTTTTGTGGCTTCTGTGGCACTTTCTTTTTTTATATAGTGGATTTCTAATTCATAGTAGATTTTCATTTTTAAATCAAATAGTAACTCATTTCTTATTGAAATATATGACCAAAGCAATTTTTTAAAATATGCTTAATTTGAAGTAAATTTGAATGATCAAGTAATGATGTATATAAAGCTACAAACATGTTAAGTGTATATAATGCAATATGATCATGCTATACGTCTTAAAAAGACAATTAGTGATCTCTGATAGCCATAACTTAATGAAGATTAAAAACTTAGAGTGAAACACCATTGTAATATTTGATTAACTATGCAAAGGTATCTTTAATATTGCCAACTTTCAATGTCACCTCAATTTTTCTTGTGTGTTAAGAAAAGTTTGGCATTATTTGATTAACAGAATCATATACCCCAAATTATATTTTCCTGCTACTCTTCTGAGCTTCACTGGTGATTATTTGCTTATACTACATTGACATAGTGTTATATCATTGCCTTTCAGGTGAATTGAGTCTGCAGGTAACCTGGATCTGTCAAAATGATTTGATAAAAAGTAGGTTTCAGAAAGTTATTTTTCTCCTTTCTAATTCTTTTTAGCAGATGCTTCTAAAATAAATAAATATATTCTCTGGAGATAATTAATCACAGTGTGATTTTTAAGACATAATTATTTGAAGATATATAACATTTTAAAAATGTTCCTTTAAGATGATGCTACTTTGATTCTTTCAAAATACATCCTGTCTCAGCACTCATCATTGTAAATGTACATATGGCTATTTGTGTGAGGACTAGGAAGTCAAGTATGTATTTAATTGTGATAATGTATATAAATCTACAAGATCTATTATATAAAGAACATGCAGTAATTTAGATAGTTTAAAGGAATTAATTTGAGGAAACGGCAAGCAATTCTAAATTTTTTTTAGTCTTAGATATCCAACTATTTTTCTTGCCATCAAATATACCTAAATATATTTGCAGCTGCTTACTTTTAGCTTGAGATTTATAAAGATATGTTATGTATGATCAGTTTAAGCCTTTCTTTGCAGAATGTTATCAGTTAATCAGTGCATGTGGAAAAATTAATTAGCAAATTCACCATTTTTCAAAAACTGATGAAATAATTGATCTGGAAAAATAACATGAGTGAATGCTAAAAAATTTAGGTCAAATGCTAGTAGAAAATTACTCTTCACAGCATGCTAAAGTTCAACCACAGATCATTTGCTGGTTGTAGGGAAAAAGAAACCTTACCAGCAACCCAGTTTTCAGCAACGAAAACCACTAACGAAATTAAATGGAAATACAAAGTAAACACTTTGTACTATTACATTAAAGCAATGGATATATGAGAGTTAATTAAAATATTCTTTGTAATTTAGATATGCAGTTCAGTTCAGTTGCTCAGTTGTGTCTCTTTGCAACCCCATGGACTGCAGCACGCCAGGCTTCCCTGTCCATCACCAACTCCTGGAGCAACTCAAACTCAAGTTCATCGAGTCAGTAATGCCATCCAACCATCTAATTCTCTGTTGTCCCCTTGTTCTCCTGCCTTCAATCTTTCCCAGCATCAGGGTCTTTACAAATGAGTTAGTTCTTTGCATCAGGTAACCAAACTATTGGAGCTTCAGCTTCAGCATCAGTCCTTCCAATGAATATCCAGGACTGATTTCCTTTAGGATGGACTGATAGGATCTCCTTGCAGTCTAAGGGACTCCCAAGAGTCTTCTCCAACACCACAGTTCAAAAGCATCAATTCTTCGGTGCTCAGCTTTCTTTATAGCCCAACTCTCACATCCATACATAACCACTGGAAAAACCATAGCCTCGACTAGACAGACCTTGTTGACAAAGTAATGTCTCTGCTTTTAATATGCTGTCTAGGTTGGTCATAACTTTCCTTAATTTCATGGCTGCACTCACCATCTGCAGTGATTTTGGAGCCCCAAAAGGTAAAGTCAGCCACTGTTTCCATTGTTTTCCCATCCTTTTGCCATGCAGTGATGAGACTGGATGCCATGGTCTTAGTTTTCTAAATATTGAGTTTTAAGCCAACTGTTTTCACTCCCCTCTTTCACTTTTATCAAGAGGCTCATTAGTTCTTCTTCCCTTCCTGCCATAAGGGTGTTGTCATCTGCATATCTGAGGTTATTGATATTTCTCTCAGCAATCTTGATTCCAGCTTGTGCTTCATCCAGCCCAGCGTTTCTCATGATGTACTCTGCATATAGGTTAAACAAGCACAGTGACAATATACAGCCTTGACAAACTCCTTTCCTCATTTGGAACCAGTCTGTTGTTCCATGTCCAGTTCTAACTGTTGCTTCCTGACCTGCATATAGATTTCTAAGGAGGCAGGTCAGATAGTCTGGTATTCCCATCTCTTGAAGAATTTTCCACAGTTTGTTGTGATCCACACAGTCAAAAGCTTTGGCATAGTCAATAAAGCAGAAATAGATGTTTTTCTGGAGCTCTCTTGCTTTTTTGATAATCCAACAGATGTTGGCAATTTGACCTCTGATTCCTCTGGCTTTTCTAAATCTAGCTTGAACATCTGGAAGTTCACTGTTCACGTACTGATTAAGCCTGGCTTGGAGAATTTTGAGCTCTACTTTGCTAGCTTGTGAGATGAGCGCAATTGCACAGTAGTTTGAACATTCTTTGGCATTGCCTTTCTTTGTTATTGGAATGAAAACTGACATTTTCCATTCTGTGGCCGCTGCTGAGTTTTTCCAAATTTGCTGGCATGTTGAGTGCAGCACTTTCACAGCATCATCTTTTAGGATTTGAAATAGCTCAACTGGAATTCCATCACCACTAGCTTTGTTCATAGTGATGCTTTCTAAGGCTCACTTGACTTCACATTCTAGGATGTCTGGCTCTAGGTGACTGATCACACCATCGTGGTAGTTCTTCTGTGTTCTTGCCATGTCTTCTTAATATGTTCATTTAAAACGAAATTTAGATATGCTCATTTAAAATAAAATTTAAAAAGAAAATGCAAACAAAAAATAAACACTATATTCTTATAATTGCATCTTATGAAGAGTATGTTACTCACACTTTAACCAACTTTCTTTTCTGAATTTTACTCTGATCCTTGATAAAGAACTAACATACAAAAGCAAAAAAAAAAAAAAATCTACCATATAAACTTAATAGTCATATTTTTCAAACTTTTAATTTAAATAAACTTTTTTCATATTTTTAAATTAAATAATTTTTTTTTTATTTTAAGTAGATATTTTCAGCTTAGTCAGATTTAGAATCATAGATGTGGCATCCAAAGAAAATGACTCCCATTGGTACAGAAAGGTCAAATTTAAGCTGTTGAACTTAGTGATAGAAACACTGAAAGCAAAATAAAGTGAATTTGTGAGTCAGTCTTCACATTTGGTTGGACATCTGGAAAAGCACTCTGTATGTCTTATCTGTTGGTTGTGACCAGTGAAAAACATTGTGCCATAAAGTGTTAAAACAATGCTTCATACAGAATGAACTATAAACATAATATATGCTAGTATTACTTTATTATTACCCATATGATTATTCATTACTTTTGTAGGTAGTACTCCATAGAAAGTTAAGTAAAAGACCCCCAAAAATTCATAGTCCCATAGTATGATTTAGCCAAAAGGATTTTTTGCAAACTAGAAAAAGGAGAGGGGCCATTAAGTAACGAAGCAACTGTCTTGTTTCCTCAATCAAACAAGTGCTAGAGAAAATGACCAGAAATTACATGGTTACAAAAATTAATTTCGCTACCAGTCCCCAATTACATATTTAGATTACCCATTATTCTCTTGACATTCTGGAAATCTTGCTTATTTAATAGCACATTGGAAAATGTATTAAAATGCATACACATTTAAGTCATATTAAAATATATTTTTCAAATGATGTTAATTTTTTTATTGCAAGTAAATGTAGAAAGCAAGAGAAGAAAGGGACGACAGAGGATGAGATGGTTGGATGGTATCACTGACTCGATGGACATGAGTTTGAGCAAGCTCCTGGAGTTGGTGATGGACAGGGAAGCCTGACGTTCTGCCGTCCATGGAGTCGCAAAGAGTCAGACATGACTGAGTGACTGAACTGAGCTGATGTACAAAAAATAATTTTGTCTTAGCTTTTGTTTTCATACCTGTGATTTTATTATTAATTTTCTAAATAAAAGATTATCTGAAACCCATATAACATCTTGTGTATATAAGGTGTGTATCGTGACACATTTATTTTTCCAGTAGTTAGTTCCCTAAGCAATCCTGCAGTTTCCAATTTCTCCTTCTATTATTCTCAATTTGACAGATTAACTTTATATACATAAACATATAATTAAATATTAAAACATGTAGGTTTAAACATATTTCAATAATATATGTGTATAAATGGTATAAATGTATATATACATAAGGAGAGAGAGAGAAGGCCTGGCCCTAAAGGACTGCTGTCTACACTTAAGCCTTCTCCATCTATTTCTCTCCTAAAAAGATCTTTTAAACTAAATTAAACCCTTTTCCCTCCTAAATCTGTTTGTTGTATCTCTGCTTTCATAGTCTTCCCTTTCGCCCCAGTTTATGTAACATTTCAGTTTAATTTGTGGTTTACACTACAAAACCAATTTACATCATCACAGTCTACCAGGAAGTCTCATTCAGCAGATACCTGTATAGCAGCCCTTCCTGAACAAGTAATTGAAAGTTTATCAGAATGTTGAGTGATAATTGTTGATTTCTCCTTTGATTAATAACGTTTCCACAGGAGAAATTTCAGGTGTCACCATCCTTCACTTTGAGAATGTCTTTAGAGACACCACGTCTGTTTTCACTACGCATCTTCCACTTTCACCTCCCAAGGTAGTTCAGTTCAGTTCAGTCACTCAGTCGTGTCTGACTCTTTGCGACCCCATGAACCACAGCACACCAGCCCTCCCTATCCATCACCAACTGCAGGGATCTGCCCAAATCCATGTCCATTGAGTCAGTGATGCCATCCAATCATCTCATCCTCTGTTATCCCCTTCTCCTCCTGCCCTCAATCTTTCCCAGCATCAGGGTCTTTTCAAATGAGTTAGCTCTTTGCACCAGGTGGCCAAAGTACTGGAGTTTCAGTTTTAGCATCATTCCTTCCAAAGAAATCTCAGGGCTGATCTTCTTCAGAATGGACTGGTTGGATCTCCTTGCAGTCCAAGGGACTCTCAAGCCTCTTCTCCAACACCACAGTTCAGAAGCATCAATTCGGTGCTCAGCTTTCTTTACAGTCCAACTCTCACATTCATACAGGACTATGGGAAAAACCATACTAGATGGACCTTTGTTGGCAAAGTAATGTCTCTGCTTTTTAATATGCTGTCTAGGTTGGTCATAACTTTCCTTCCAAGGAGTGTCTTTTAATTTCATGGCTGCAGTCACCATCTGCAGTGCCCTAAAAATAAAGTCAGCCACTGTTTCTACTGTTTCCCCATTTATTTGCCATGAAGTGATGGGACCAGATGCCAGGATCTTAGTTTTCTGAATGCTGAGCTTTAAGCCAACTTTTTCACTCTCCTCTTTCACTTTTATCAAGAGGCTCTTTAGTTCTTCTTCACTTTCTGTCATAAGGGTGGTATCATCTGCATATCGGAGGTTATCGATATTTCACCCAATAATCTTGATTCCAGCTTGTGCTTCTTCCAGCTCAATATTTCTCATGATATACTCTGAATATAGTTAAATAAATAGGGTGAAAATATACAGCCCTGACATACTCCTTTCCCCATTTGGAACCAGTCTGTTGTTTCATGTCCAGTTCTAACTGTTGCTTCCTGACGTGCATACAGGTTTCTCAAGAAGCAGGTCAGGTGGTCTGGTGTCCCCATCTCCTTCAGAATATTCCACAGTTTATTGTGATCCACACAGTGAAAGGCTTTGGCATAGTCAATAAAGCAGAAATAGATGTTTTTCTGGAACTCTCTTGCTTTTATGATGATCCAGTGAATGTTGGTAATTTGATCTCTGGTTCCTCTGCCTTTTCTAAAACCAGCTTGGAATCTGGAAGTTCATGGTTCACATACTGCCGAAGCCTGGCTTGAAGAATTTTGAGCTCTACTTTACTAGCATGTGAGAAGAGTGCAATTGTGCGATAGTTTGAGCATTCTTTGGCATTGCCTTTCTTTGGGATTGGAATGAAAACTGACCTTTTCCAGTCCTGTGGCCACTTCTGAGTTTTCCAAATTTGCTGACATATTGAGTGCAGCACTTTCACAGCATCATCTTTTAGGATTTGAAATAGCTCAACTGGAATTCCATCACCTCCACCTGCTTTTTTCATAGTGATGCTTCCTAAGGCCCACTTGACTTCACATTCCAGGATGTCTGGCTCTAGATGAGTGTGAGTGATCACACTATCATGATTATCAGGGTCATGAAGATCTTTTTTGTACAGTTCTTCTGGGTATTCTTGCCATCTCTTCTCAATATCTTCTGCTTCTTTTAGGTGTATACCATTTCTGTCCTTTAGTTAGCCCATCTTTGTATGAAATATCCCTTGGTATCTCTAATTTTCTTGAAGAGATCTCTAGTCTTTCCCATTCTATTGTTTTCCTCTATTTCTTTGCATTGATTGCTGAGGAAGGTTTTCTTATCTCTCCTTGCTATTTTTTGGAACTCTGCATTCACATGGGTATATCTTTCCTTTTCTCCAAAAGTAAAAAAATATATATACAATTTAATTGTTATGTCTACCTTTTTAAGATGATGTATCTTAGGAGTTTTTTTTTTTTTTTTTCTTTTTCCTTCTTCCTTTAATACTGTATATAGTAGGTGTGCTAGAGCTACCCAGGTAGCTCAGTGTTAAAGAACATACCTGTAAACTCAGGAGACATGGGAATGTGGGTTTGATCCATAGGTTGGGAAGATCCCCTAGAGTAGAAAATGACAATCTACTCCAGTATTATTGCCTGAAGAATGTCATGGACAGATGCCTGGTGGGCTACAGACCATGGGGTCGCAAAGAGTTGGACATGACTAAGTGACTGAATACCACGCACAGTGGGTGCTCTAGCCCTGTGGCCCATTCTGGAAATATTTTGGAAGAATAAAACATTCTGTTAATAATCCAGCAATAGCTGGTCATGTTCTTTGATTCTGAAATAGAAAACAATAATCTAACTTCATCATCTAATTCTGTTCTAAGTAGATGGTCATTGATGAGGCTTGTATGTTGATATTGCTTTGGCTTTGTACGTGTCTTTCCTCAACCAGAGCCCCCGAGTGGGAAAAACTTGGCAGTATTATGCTTTACAGATATTCAGCTTCCAAAATAATTTATAATCATATTTGCCACCTATAGCCTACATTTAAAAGAACATGGAGTGGGAATTAAATAAATGTGTGGTGTTGCTATAAATGAATTCTAGTTTTATATCAAAAGGAATCCTATAACTCTGGATGTATTTGATCATTTAATGTCAGTTATATTAAACAGCAATGAAATATAGGAGTTTTGGGGTCAGTTTTCTCTGGTTAATTTCTGGCTCTATGTCATACAAATTTATTTTAATTTCAAAAATTTTATTTTACTTACCTTGCAAAAATTTGTTGTAAGGAGGTAATAAAATGAGAGACATATACTTCTAAGAATTATATCATGTGCAGAATAGCTGATTTATAGTTTAAGGAACTTTTATGTGCCAAATTCTTTGCTTAATGACTTTCTTAGGTCATTTCTCTAAATTCTCTCTCAACTGTTTGATAAAGGTTCTATTATTATTGTCACTTTACAGGTGATCAATTCGACACAAAGAAAGATTAAGTAATTTTCTTAAATCCTACATTAATTAAATCACTTCAAGATCCCTGCAATCACTACACTATTACCTTTGTGCTTAGGTTCAGATTCTGTGTTACATCTTGATGATACAAAGATAAGTAAGATAAAATTGCAGATATTATAGTGGAGAAAAAGAAAATATAGAAGTGAGTCATAGTTTACAACATTTTTACATCCATTCTTGATACTGGAATTTGATATTGGCAGAAAACATACTCTGCCCCAAAGGTACCTTATACTCCAAGTTTATCTGTATGCAATTCCAGGTAATTATATCATATTTCAATTTCAAGTTAAACTCTTAGCATGAAGTGTGGTGTTTATTTTGACATAAAATATAGATAAGTATCTTTATCACAAGGAAGCAAGATATTACTTAGTTTGAATTATATCCACATAAACGTAGTGAAATGGGTCACAACTTGAGAAGATGAGAAAAAGGAATTGTTGAGAGAATTTTAAAATGCAGATTCACACAGCTTCAAAAGACTATAAAATTGCCCAAACTCCTTAACTTTTGTACTATTTCTTACTTTCAGAAAAAATTTTTAAAAGTATTATTAAAGTATAGAACAATCAGTTAGCAATTAATAAATTAATCAAATTTATAATGTATATTCTACAATTATCCCGACCCAGGAATCGAACCCAGGTCTCCTGCATTGCAGACAGACGGTTTACTGTCTGAGCCACCAGGGAAGCCCTATATAATAATATACAATTAAAAATGTACTTACTGATCTTAGGTGTGAGGGTTGGTAATAGATGGAAGGTAAAAGAAGTTCTGCTAAAAATTCACATTTTATTGACCAGTATAAGACCAGTTATCTTAATATAAGAGCAGCTATGTTAGTAAAATGTTAATAAAAGGGGGCTTCCCTGGTAGCTCAGATGGTTAAGAATTTGCCTGCAATGCCAGACAACTGGAATCAATCCCTGGGTTGGGAATATCCCCTGGAGAAGGAATGGCAACCCACTCCAGTATTTTTGCCTGGAGAATTCCATGGACAGAGGAACCTGGTGGGCTACGGTTCATGGAGTTGCAAGATTTGGACAAACTGAGCAACTGCACTACTACTACTACATGTTACTAAGGACACACATCAATTTTACAAGCCCAAGTGTTGAAATAAAAGCTGGTAATCATAATTATATTTTGAAAACAGATCCAAAGGCTGGAAATGGTAAAACCATGGTGTTGATTTAACCTAGAGTCTAGTACACTGGTATGTGGAAATTGGGCAAATTTATTGTCATTGACAATAAGGAAAAGAAGTCAAATATACTTAGCTATAGACTGGTAAATCAAATATTATGGTGGGCTATGCCAAAAATGGGGGAAACTGAGTAAAAATTTACTTCTAAATGTATAGAACTTTCAAAATGTTGTATGTAATATATCAAAACTGGCAAAATGGTAAATCAAATATATCTATTTTACTGTTGCAAGTGGGATTTGAAAACAAATCTTAAGTATACTTTCTCTTGATGATATGTTACAAATTAGAGGTAAATAACAATACCAATGATCTGTAAAAAATACTTAGCTATGCAGTATGCTCCTTAGGATTTTCACACGAAACACTAAATAAATTGTTGAATGTACTTTATCTGTGAGGAGAACATGCAATGGATAGCTGGATTTTTAAATGAAATAAGCAATAAAGTATACATCTGATTTTCATTTTTTGTCTGTATGTGTGTGTGGAGGGGATAGTTAATGGTATTAAAATGCAAAAAGCTAAGGCATAATATAACTTGGTAGGGGAAAGACTTGAATACTAAAATTTGTGCTAAATTTCGCCTGTATTTCTCCAAACATAACTTATATCTATTTTTTAGACTAGACAGTGTCCATTCTAATACTTCTATGTAACCGATCCAAATGTATGCTTAAGAGATATTAGTTATCTATATGTGGGCAGAGGAAAACACTTAAAATATAAATGCAGTAATAGATTTCAACACTAATGAGCTGGCTCCCCCATCAAGTGGAGGAATTGGATTTACCAAAGCTATTAAGACACATACCATTCTGCTTATATATAAACATTTAAGCAGATGTGTGTTTCAACCATCAAACAGCATTGATTCAAATGGACAAAAAGGTCAGGAGAAGACAGACATGCAACTGATAATTCTACAAATCCCTTTTTATAATTTATTTATTGATCCTTCCTAGATTAAAAGTATTCTGTTTGCTACTGAGGAAGGAGCAATGAACAAAACAGGAAGGATGCCAGTACTCAAAGCTCATAGGGATTGTATAACGGAGAGAACTTCACTCAGTACTCTGTAATAACATATATGGGAAAACACTCTAAAAAAAAAAAAAAGATACATCTATATGTCTAAATGATTCACTTTACTGTACACCTGAAATTAACACAACATTATAAATGAACTATATTACAATTTTAAAAAAATGTCAATGTCACATTGACTCTGAAGTTATCTATGAATGTGTGCATTTAGTAACCTCACTAAATAGATTTCAGACTTGTCTGTTATTTCAGACAGTAAAGAATCAGCCTGACAATTCAGGAGACTGGGGTTTGATCCTTCGGTCAGGAAGATCCCCTGGAGAAGGAAATGGCAACCCACTCAGGATTCTTGCCTGGAGAATTCCATGGACAGAGGAGCTTGGTGGGCTACGATCCAAGGGGTCACAAAGAGTCGGACACAACTGAGCCATTCTTAATTTACTTTTACTTTTAAGTAGATATCACACTGATGTAAGTTGAGAGAAAGGGAAAACTCTTGACAGTAGCATTGACTTCAGGGAAAGACTTAAGTAGCCTTCCTTGTAGCCTTAACAAGCTTGAAAATTTTAGATCTTCAGAGTATGATATTTCTTAACCAAGCAAAATAAATGAGTAATGCCAAAGCAAAAGTCAATCAGCGTGCCAATAAATCACTAATGTAGTATAAAAAGAGATAGAAAAATAAAACTTGCAACTACAATATTATAGATTTTGGAAAACACATACAGTATAAAAGGTTTAAGGCAAAAGATCAAATACATTTTTTTTTTACAGCAACATTTCATCTTTGACTAAAAGTATCTGAATTAAAAGTAAAGTATTTTCAAATGTTCATATGCAATCCTCAAGGTATTTTAGGACAGATGAAGATTACTCAGCATGTAAGTTGCTGCCGAAGTTTGAAGGGATGATTTTTAATATATTTTTTATAATTAGAATTTTGTTGAAATAATTTAGTTTGCAATGATAGGCTCCTTTGTCCATGGAATTCTACAGGCAAGAATACTGGAGTGGGTTGCCATGCCCTCTTCCAGAGGACCTTCCCGATCCAGGGATAGAACCCGTGTCTCCTACATCTCTTGCATTGGCAGGTGGGTTCTTTACCATCTGAGCTACCAGGGAAGTCCATATATTTATATTTTTGCATAGTTCTCATTATATGTAGTTCTTATTTGGGGGCAAGATGAGTTCACTTAAAAGGCATAGTCTTTTTGTATTCACAATTGTCTCACTGAGCTTTTAGTGGTACCTCTAAACACTACCTGTTGTCTGAAAAATGTGAACCACAATTTGTCCATTTGGCTCAGAGCCCTCCGTTAGCAATTTTTTCCCCAAGCGTCACCGTGTTTCACTCTGTACATGCATAGTTATGTATTTGGCCAAACACTTTAGGAGACTTCTGTGTGGATTTTTGGTACTTCTCTTCTTTTTCTATGCAAAATTTTAGTACTCTTCTGTTTTCTCTTTTCTCTCCAGACCCCTGATTTGAAATTTTATTCATCTCCAGACTCCCAAACTCTTAACATGTTTCTTCTGCCATTGAGACTGCTGAACTCCGCCAGAATTCCACTTGTCTGTGCTATTTTAGGAAACAGATTCTGAGCCAGCAAGTTACACTGTGCATACACCACCTTACGTGCTTCCTTATCAAATGGTTTACAGACCTGGACTCTTTTGTGTCCCAGGCCTGAAAAACTGTTGTTTCATGTAACACATTTGATATTACTTTGTTTATTATGGTTAAGTCCCAATAAACACTTTTCCATGACGACTGGAACCAGTTGTTACGAAGTTGTAAAAGAAAAACATCAGTCTTTCAGTGCATATCTGGTTCCTATGATTCATGCTTTTGTTTGTGCAATGCTTTCATTCACTGGCCTTTGCTATATCTAATTGTCACCTGTCTTTAGCAAAATCCTCATATTTACTTTCTTTAATGCTTTTTGCGATTACTCCATTCTATTTTATATATAAAGTCTTATAGCTATTCTTCGCTATGCAACCTAATTTGAAATAATTTCATACTGCTTGTTGATAAGGTTTATATGATTTTGCTGAACTAAAGTTTATTCTTTGGATTCTTCAATTATGCTTAGATGGTGCTAACCTCTTTTTATGGAAGGGAATCATATTTTATATTTATCTCTTTTATTTCAATAACTACAGATGCAATATTCATAATTAATCAATCAAAATATACAGTGATTAGCATAAATTCCCATAAATTACTAGACAACTATATTTTCTTGTCCATATTTGTAAAAATATTAATGAAACTACACATTTAAGATCAAAGACTACTAGTTTTATAATTGCCTTGTGCTTTTACTTCTTCAATGTTATTTGCTATCCATTATATAAAGAATTATGTTGGATTATAAAATGTTAGCAACGAAAATTCCTTACACACAATCCTCTTATTTAATGTTAGCAATGAAAATTCCTTACACACAATCCCCTTATTTTTTAAGATGTGCAAACTGAGACTAAGGGAGGTTTAATCTTGTCAAAGACAATAGAGCTTCATATTGACAAAGCTGTGGTTAGAATGCTGGTTTGCCAACTTCTAATTGAATACTTTTTGCACTAAACAGTCTTTGTGAGACCTTCAGAAACGATTTATGAAGAAACAGAATATTTTTAAAGCCTACTTCAAAGAAAATACATAAATCACTTCAAATATTCGCAAATTTAGAACAAAAACTCATGTATTATTCTTTTGGAAAATTTTTATAACAATTTATTGAACAGTCTGAACTTCAGGTTAGTTATAAAACAAAAATAAAGATATTATTTTTATCTACTCACCCTCACTCTGCTCTGAGTTCTTTTGCTTAATTATCGGGTCGACTATGTTATGAATAGTGTAGGAAATACCATAATTTCCCTAGTGTTTTTGGTTACATAAAAAAATCTTCAGTTGTTTCTAATTATGAATTATTATCTCATATGCAAATTTAAATATGAACCCTTCTCGCCAGCATGGAGCATCAGTGTTTATAGGAATGTGGTCTGTTATTTTATTCTTTCCTTTCCTCAGCTTTGAGGGGAGGGTGTATTGTCTATATATGAGACATGCACATTTTCTTCCTTCATCTTCTAGGATAATTGGATTTAGACAAGGAAAAGAAGAAAAATAGGTAAGTGTCGTGGTTGCTTATAACTTTTCTGTCCTTCCTGTTGATTGTGATAGCATTTCTGGCTTGTTTCTATTGTGCCAAAGATAAGAAAGACATTCTTTTGAGAAGAGTACGTGAATCATTTGGGAGTTCCCTAGTAAAGGCTTCAAAATCATGTTACCATGATATGCTGATTTTGATTTCTTCTCTCCATCTACCTCATCTTCCACCCTCACGTTGCACTTAAGATTGTGGCTACCCTCTTGAATGGGTATCAGCAAGATGCAAAATGCGTCCAACCTTAGGAGAATCCTCAGGACCCAATAACATAATTGAGCAAGAGTTTCCAGCATACAGAAGACTAACCTTATAATTTACTGCAAAAATTTAAGAATCAGAATTTTCGGTGATAGTCAAAGCTAAACACAAAGTTGTTGCAGTGGTTTAAAACCAAAAATTTCTGGGATGTGAAAGAAAAAGAAAACAACCTCTTCATGATCAATGATATACAGAATTTTTAGCCTTTTAAATTAATTTTTAATTCTAAATATAATGTTTTCTGTATAATTTATGCTCACTTGTTAAAATGATCATGATCATCATAACTTATTTGTCCTTAGGGGCTTCCCTGGTGGCTCAGAGGTTAAAGCATCTGCCTGCAATTCAGGAGACCTGGGTTTGATCCCTGGGTCAGGAAGATCCCCTGGAGAAGGAAATGGCAACCCACTCCAGTATTCTTGCCTGGGGAATCCCATGGATAGAGGAGCTTTGTGAGCTACAGTCCATGGGGTAGCAAAGAGTCAACTCCCATATCTATTGGAAGGTTTCATAGGAAGAAAGTGAATCTGAACCTTTATGTAAGTATAGTCTCTGCAGTTCTTCAGTCTTCAACTACTGTAAGGATGGGGAAAGCATAAATCTTTCTGATGCTCAGAACGTAATTCTTTTTCTTTATGTTTTGGTGTGTAATTGTATTATTACTATGCAATATTAGTTACTGTGCTCAGTCACTCAGTCATGACCCCATGAACTGTAGCCTGCCAGGCTCCTCTGTTCATGGAATTTTCCAGGCAAGAATACTGGAGTGGGTTGCCATTTCTTTCTCCAGGGTTTTGAATTATATATTGAATTATATATTTATTTGCTTTCCACAATTCGTGCCATCATGTGGAGGGCATTGTGGACCTCGGTTAATCATGTGTTCATTTGAAAATGATTATCTGCAGTAGAAATCCTCTTGTGATTTTACACTATGTCATAATCACAGGGAGAACTTACATCCTGACAGCAAATTGATATTGGAGATGATGGAAATGGTTCGTTTATAAAGAGCATTATCATTTATATCAAAAATTAGGTAATAATCTCTTGAGCTGATCATCACCAAGATGAATATCTTTAAAAGAAAAAACCTCTTAGCTTTAGTTATATCTATTCTACATAATTTATGTTTATCTGTCTATCTATCTATCTATGCATATTTCATCAATACTACTGAAACATATATTCCCCTGGTGGCAATATTTTTTAATTTCAGGGAAATAACTCCCAGTACATCCTTTCTTGGTTGTCACAAGCCATATTCCCATTGAAGAATGTCAAACTGTGAATTTTGCATTTGGCAGAGCAGGCACTAACCTGAGACCTTGCGATAAAGAAGGTAATCTTAGAAAACCTAAAGATGTCTCATGTAATCTAGTGACTTGGAAATTACAAGGGTCTATTTCTTGGCATTTTCCTGCCAGAGTCACAGTCTTTAGAAATTTACATAGCTTCTGCAGTAAGTGCAAAAGAACAGTTCACATGTGAAATGAGGAAACGATACACACTCTTCCATATATACCATGGACTACTTTGGAAAATGGAAATGAAAGAGCTGGGATTTTCAGAATGTTTTTTTCATTTGAACATTGAAGTCATTTTTCCTCTTGAGGAATGATCTCTTGGGAAATATTTTGAGCTGTATTTACCAGAAAAAATATCTTATTTTTATTAAAGAAAAAAGAGCTCCCTTACTTTAATGATGAAAAAACAGCTCTTGTATTATCCAAATGCATTTAATATGCAAAAATATTCAGAGAGCCTGCTAGCAGTACAGATTACCATAAATTAGTAGATTTGAAAGAAGAAATGCATTGATTTGATGCTTGCAAAAATGCAATCGATTTATAGGAACTGAGCAACTTGATGTTTATGCTTATGTTCTCTGTGCCTTGTAATTCTAAACAGATATTCTGTTTGTACCATATAGCAAGAATACATAATTATCTTTCCTATTATGATAACTTTTGGCATTTCAATAGTACTAAAATGATGTAGATACATTTTCCCTCATTTTATGGTAATAACAAAATGATTACCAATACAAACATGATAGAATATTTTAATTTTCATGCACCACATGATGAATCAGAAGCCAAAATTGTTGGTTTTTTCCCTATTATTGTATGAGAATTTTAAGTCACAAATGTCTAAAGTCAGTGATGGATTGAAAGAGTATGAATAGGAAAATGTGGCAAGTAGAATTATGATTTTTTTTCAGGTTACAATAGAATTACAAAGTAGAAACACTCTGGACAAAGGATAAAGAGACTGTGTTCTATTAAAAATGAATTCCATGATCTTTAGAAAGTAAATCATGTTTCCTGAAACTCAGTTCATTCCAACTGCAAAATGATAGCTTTCAAAATGATAGTTTGAAAGAAATGAATATTACCATATTTTTTAGATATAAAATGTATCTATAATAATTTAATGAAATATTGGCAATGCAACTGCAATCAACTCTTAACCTTTATTCTCCTTCATTTTTCCATTACTCCACCTTATATGCTTATTCTTTCTTCTACTATTACTCAGTATATATAAATAAAAACTTTTTCATAATACCCAACAGGAGCAATCTGATGCCATTTTTTCTCAGTTTAAAAATCCTTATTGAGTAGAATTTTGTTGTTTTTTCCCCACATGGTAGTTCATGTTGTAAAAATTCATCAAAAATTTCAATTTCAATATAAATACTGATGTGAAAGTGAGAATAAGTTAAAATAATTTCTATTTTTAGTGGACTAGGTTATTTATCAAAGCTCAATTCATTCATTTAACAAATTATTTTTTGACACATTCTATATTTATATTCAGAAAATTAAAGAAGTGGGTTTTTATAGAAAAACATTTATATATGAGATATATCTTTGAGTAGCCAACAGTGTATAATGGGAATGATAATTAGACATCAGGCAGGTTTATGAGAAATGAATGTGAACGTTGACCACTAGCCACTGAAGTCCATAAGAATTACTGAGGAATCAGAATAAGAATTTTTCATAAAAACACAATGATTATATAAAGGAAATATAAAGAAATAAAGTTACTGCCTTTCTTAGAGGTTCTTCATTACCAGGAACAAAAACTTATTCCAGTGAGCTTAAGACAAATAGCAAGTGTGTTGGAAGGTTACAGAAGAGTCAAAGAATCTGAGAACAAAGTTCAGCCTGGCTTTACCATGTCATTAGTTAAGGAACTGGCAAAATTTCAGGAACCAGAGTCATTTTTCTCTGAGCTTCATTTCTCTTTATCTGAGGCTATTTGTCTTGTCCCATTGCCCCTCTTTCTTAATCTGTCTTGTTCCTTCCTTTGTAGCACTTACATCCCTGTGTTGTCTCTTAAAGTGCATATTATCAGTGGTAACTTTTGTGTTTTCATTCCTAACTCCTGGGAACAAGTGTTTCCATTGTGTCTGTTTTGAGCTGAATGTCCATCCCTGGGTTAAACAGTTTTTATTAGGCAGTTGTGTCAAGTAGCCCAGAGTTTGCTCTAAAAACAGTTCTTGAGAGGAAGCATTACATGGAGATAAAATGATAATGGACTTAGTTTAAAAAAGAAAAGAAATTGCCAGATAGTAAAGTAAAATAAAAGTGAAAGTCATTAAGTTGTGTCTGACTCTTTGTGACCCCAAGTACTGTACCCTGCCAGGCTCCCCTGTCCATGGGATTTCACAGGCAAAAGTATTGGAGTGGGTAGCTATTCCTTTCTGTAGAGGATCTTCCCAACTTAGGGATGGAACCTGGGTATCCTGCATTGACAGGCAAATTTTTCTCTATCTGAGTCATCAGGGAGGTCCAGCCAGAAAGTAAGATGGGAAAGTAAATAATGTGTGACTGATCATTTGATATTTTTTTATCTAAATAGGATGTATGAATATAAGCATATGTCTGACTGCAAATTGGTATCAAGTCAGTATGTGAGTTGTGTTAGAGTTGGGGAACAAGAAATACTGAGTATAACTTATGTTAACTTGAACTGACTTACAATGAACAAGAAATTCTTATTTTGCTTTAACTGTTCCTTTTTTTGTTTGTTTGTTTTAATCAGTGAGATTGCAGTTTTAAGACATCACCTGGCTTTTGGGCTCTGATTCAAGTCTTTTCCAAATGGTGACCAAAACACATATGAAAATGAAACTCTGAACAACAATACTAAGAATTCAGTTGGGGAAAATCAAGTTACTGACAAAGTTTGGAAGAACTGGGATGACCCAGAGGGACGGTATGGGGAGGGAGGAGGGAGGGGGGTTCACGATGGGGAACACGTGTATACCTGTGGCGGATTCATGTTGATGTATGGCAAAACCAATACAATATTGTAAAGTAATTAACCTCCAATTAAAATAAATATATTTATATTAAAAAAAAGAAGAAACTTTTATTACTAGAATGAATCACCTGGATCGGTGCATTCTATTTGTGTGCTCTGCTCCAACAAACACAAATATTAATTCCTAATCTACATATATCAATAATTAAGAGGTTAGAGACAGACAGACAAAAGTGAACTGAAAACTGTTATGCTGTTTCTTCACTACATGATTTCTCCATCTTGTCACATCCAGAATGTTTTCCCAATTAGTCTCTTTATTTTCTACATATTCCAATTTGCCATGTAACAGAAGCACAGACTTCTATTCTAAGACTTATAGGTATTACCTAGAACATTTATAGAGGCAGAAAGAATCCCACTTCCAGGGTAGATTTTATGTTATAGCTTTTTATTTACATGATATATCTAGAGCAGATATATTTACACAGATCAGGTAGTCAGAGAATGTACAAATCTCATCTTATATCAGGGCCAACCTGATACTTTTTTAGACAGTAGGAACTGAAATAGGAACAAAATGCAGCCACCAACTGACCTGAGACATTATATCTTGTAAGAGAAAGTGTTCAGCAGCCAATAAGGCAAAGAATGGATTAAAGGAGATTAAATTATTATTAATTAAGAAACAAATGCAAAAAAATTATGTGAGCACATTTATGACTTAATACAAATGCATACATTTGATTTATTATGCTTATGGTCTTCAATGTATAAGATATTAGGAAATAGAAAGCAATAGAAAAATACTAGAGAAATATAACATAAAATAACATAACATATAGTTTAGAAAATTCTTTTTATTTATTTTTTAATTTTATTTTATTTTTTAACTTTACAATATTGTATTAGTTTTGCCATATATCAAAATGAATCCGCCACAAGTATACATGTGTTCCCCATCCTGAACCCTCCTCCATCCCCATACCATCCCTCTGAGTCGTCCCATTGCACCAGCCCCAAGCATCCAGTATCGCGCATTGAACCTGGACTGGTGACTCGTTTCATATATGATATTATACATATTTCAATGCCATTCTCCCAAATCATCCCACCCTCTCCCTCTCCCACAGAGCCCAAAAGACTGTTCTATACATCAGTGTCTCTTTTGCTGTCTCGTATACAGGGTTTTTTTTAAAGTTGTAAAACCTGTAGAAATATATTTATACTCTCATATGTAAACAATAAATGAGAGAGAAATAAAAAATACATAGTACAAGGTTTGAGATGAAACTAAAACTATAAAGACAGAAAATAGAAAAATATGACAAGGCTATGAAAATGACCATGCTAATATTAAAAAAAATAAATATATAAAACACTAGATTTCTAGTAAACTGCAAAAGTAAAATGATTCCATGACGATCTAGACCAATATGCTTAATTAATTATCTTTTAGCTTTTCTAGATTTTTTTCATGAAATGAGAACAATAAAAAATAATAACTCACAAGAACTCCAAAAATTATTATGCATAATCAATATAGTAAGAATCTGAGAAATATTTTCTTTGAAGAAGAGCATATTCATATCAAAGTTGGCAAAAGGCTTTTTGCCCAAATCAGGAATAACTGTCTTAAGGCACAACACCAATTGTACAGACTGAGAGAAAAGACTCCAGCACAAAATGTAAATATTCCTTGAATGTGAGTAGAGAGCATATATAATAATACATTTCCCAAATGCCTATAAAATTAGACTGATTGGATAAGGAAGAAAAAGAGTCCTAAGACATATGAGAGAAAAGTGAAGAGACAAATTTCAACCTTATGATAAATTTTGTCATTTGCCATTATCAGTATATAGAAAAACAAGGTATATTGCTTTCTTATCTGGACCAGTCAGTGGGGCCAAGGAATTAGATGCTGCCTAGTCTGTCTTGATTCCAATGCTTACTAATATGGTGGCAGATTCAACGTCAAGCTTCACAAACAGCAAAGACAGAGTGGGATAGTTACTCAGAGGATACTCAAGCTTCTCTTACAGGTAGAAAGTGGAATGGGAAATGATTGGGTCACAGTGACAAGATTCTTTGAATCTTAACAAAATACAAATATGTGTTTCCATTAAGATGGTTTTTACATTATTTTATTTCTTTTTACAATTTATTGATTATAATTATCTAGTCTAAGTAGACTAGTCTAAATATCTAGTCTAAGTAGACCACCTCATCTCTAAAGTGAATAGATTTTCAGTTCGCTGTAAAGTAGACAACCCTAGGGGCTGCTTTGGTAACTCAATTGGTAGAGAATCTGTCTGCAATGCTAAAGACCCTGGTTTGATTCCTGGGTTGGGAAGAGCCCCTGGAGAAGGGTTAGGCTACCCACTCAGTATTCATGGGCTTCCCTGGTGGCTCAGATGGTAAAGAATCCACTTGCAGTGCGGGAGACCTGGGTTCAATCCCTGGGTTGGGAAGATCCCCTGGAGGAGGGCATGGCAACCGACTCCAGTATTCTTGCCTGGAGAATCCCCACTGACAGAGGAGCCCAGCAGACTATAGTTCATGGGGTCACAAAGAGTTGGATATGACTGACTGACTAAGCACACACACCAGATAATCCTAGACCATAAAGGCTCAAAACTCAACAGGAATCTATTCATAGAGTAAAAGGAATTGTTCTACCACAGTTTGGCTCTGTTCTTAGGTTGATGTTTGTAGTTTTGTCTTTAAAACACTCTTAGTACATTTTTTATTTTGTAAAAATTCTATTAATTTTATATCCATTGAAATTATATTTCTAATGTTATCCCATGCAAGTTAATATCTGAAGAAAATTTTGTTCCAAAGAAAAAAATTATGGTTATGTGCTAATGTCCACAATATTCACTGTTCTCATCTATGTTCCATATTATCCAAGTGAAGTTGGACTTAAAGAAGTTCGGAATAACCTCTTGAAGCCTCATTTAAAATACTAACTGGAAAACAATGTCATGCAAGTTTGGGGTGCTAGTTTACGGAATGAGGTACATGATGATGTATGATGCTATTCGTATCTTCTGTTGTCTGAATACAAGGATCTGAAAACAAGGATAAAAATAAAAATAGTTCCTCTATAAGTAAAATTACATATGATTTTATCTTATTACAATGAAAATTCCATGGGCAGAGAGGCCTGGCTGGCTGCAGTCTATGGGTCCCCAAAGAGTCAGATATGAGCAACTGAGCGTGTGTGCATGTGCGCACACACACACAATGGGAAATTTAAAGAGTAAAAACTAGCACTAAAATAACTAAATTTATATACTATTTGAAATTTGAATTTGACTGACAAATTAGTGTTACTGTACAGATTGGCCTTAAAAGGTAGTTGCTCATTGCATTGTGTAGAGAAATGAAAGACAAATTACAATTTTCAAAATATTTATGAGGCAACAGAATAAGTTATATCAAAGCATTACACTCAGCACAATGTATCAAAGTTGTTTTAAAACCACCTCTTTCATATCTGAATGTTTCAAGATAAGGCACAATGATAGAAACTCTTCCTAGACTATTGTATTCCAAAATAAGACCTCTGGCAATTCCAGGAAACCTGTAGTTTACAAAATGTGGTAACCTCCTCTCAGAGACTTGGCTTATCAACTTCTCTAAAATCACTGTGAATAAACACAGCCCCCAATATTCTGTATGTGCCGTTCTTTGAATTCTACCTTTGGAGTCATTACTGAGGCTCTGTCAAGGTGGTGCTTATCCCATTTGGGACACTTTTAATACATCTTTTATATTATCAACAGGTTTTCCTGGGTTAGGACAAATATCCAAAATGGGTCTGAATCAGTATATATTGCATGAGATCATGATGGAAGTTGTGTGTGTTGTGTGAATGACCACCAAGCTCATTTACAAGTAGTTCAATGTTAATATTAATGATACTTTCTTTGAAAATGAAAAAATCCAAGAGAAGCGCTAAGTTGGATAGATTGCTGGGACAATTCTACAAAATGAGACATGGATGGTCCCGGGGAAACCACGATACACGGTCACCTTAAATATAACACCTAATGTAGCATCTGTCATTTTCCTTCCTTCCCATACTTAGAGCACTGTGATATGTTCACATAAACGGATAACAGAGTCTGAGTCACATACTGAATGTGACATAGAGATATACACTGTGCAATCTAAGTGACTCATAACATTAAATTATCAGAAAAATAATATAATATTTGAAACGAATTCATTGACTGACAGTGTTATCTTCATACTTGTACCTAAAAGGGGGTACTCATTACACTTTATTGAACTGGCTGAGGTAATTTATCTGAATATAAAGGAGAAATAGAGTTGCTGTTCAACAGTGGAGACACAGAATATTATATTTGTAACCAAGAAATCAAGAGTATCTTGGATTTTTGCCAATCAAGTTCTAAGTATGTCTGTTTAAGCTACACATTTCAGGTCTAAGAAAATAAACATGAGATGAAATCACTTAACTCCTAGGGGTGGCCTTTCATTCAAATCCATTTACTCCAGATTCTGCTAAGTCCCCATACTGAATATGGGACCACATCTGTTTGGTTGGACAGTAGTAACTGGAATGACTTCAGAATGAATGTTCAATGTAGGTGAGCACCAGTGATAATATAAAAATTGGCAGCTGGTGCCAGAATCCCATTTTCCAGTGGTAGCAAACCTTTTGTACAGCAAAGGAAATAACCAACAAAATGAAAATGGCCACCCACTCCAGTATTCTTGCCTGGGAAATCCCATGGACAGAGGAGCTTGGTAGGCTATAGTCCATGGGGTGGCAAAAGAGTTGGATACAACTTAGTGGCTAAACAACAACAATTTGGAAACCATGTATCTGATATGGATTAATATCCAAAGTATATAAGAAACTCATACAACTCAATAGCAAAACAAACACAACTCCCAATTACAAATTGGACAAGGACTTGGGTAGATCAGTAGACATTCCTCCAAAAAGAGAAAATACAAATGGACAATATGTATGAAAAGGTGCTCAACATTGCTAACCATCATGAGATTACAAATTAAAACCACAATGAAATATCATCTCATACCTGTTAGAATGGCTATCATCAAAATGACAAAAGATAAGTGTTGGTGAGTATGTGGGGAAATTGGAACTGTTGTACACTGTAGGTGGGAATGTAAAATGGTGCAGCTGCTATGGAAAACATTATGAAGTATTCAAAAAAATTAAAAGTAAAATTATCATATGATCCAGCAATCTCACTTCTGCGTATATCCAAAAGAATTGAAATCCTTATGTTGAAGTGTATTTGTTCCCCCATATTTATTGAAGCATTATCTACAATGGCCAAGATATGGAAACAACCTAAATATTCATCAGTGGATGAATGGATAAAGAAAATACTGTATACAATGTGATGTTATTCAACCCTGAGAAAAAAGGAAGTCTTGCCATATGCAACAACTTGGATAGAATTGGAGACTATTAGGCTAAGCATAATCCAGTACTATTGCATGACTTAATTTATATAAGATAGCTAAAAGATTCAAACTCATACAAGCAAAGTAGCATGGTGGTTGCCAGGGGGTGAGGGAAGTCACTCAAGATAAATAAATTCTAGAAATTGGAGAAGGAAATGGCAACCCACTCCAGTGTTCTTGCCTGGAAAATCGCAGGGACGGGGGATCCTGGTGGGCTGCCGTCTATGGGGTCACACAGAGTCAGACACGACTGAAGTGACTTAGCAGCAACTTAGCAGCAGAAATCTCTTGCCTGGCAAATCCCATGGACGGAGGAGCCTGGTAGGCTGTAGTCCATGGGGTTGCTAAGAGTCGGACACAAGTGAGCGACTTCACTTTCACTTTTCACTTTCATGCATTGGAGAAGGAAATGGCAACCCACTCCAGTCTCTTGCCTGGAGAATCCCAGGAACGGGGGAGCCTGGTGGGCTGCCGTCTCTGGGGTCGCACCGAGTCGGACACGACTGAAGCGATTTAGCAGCAGCAGAGATCTGATGTACATTATAGTACCTATAGTTAACAATTACATACTGTATACTTAAAACTGTATTAAGAGGGGAGATGTCATATTCAGTGTTTTTACCGCAAGAGAAGGGGGATGGAAGAAATTCTAGTAGGCAATAGATACATTTATTAACTTGATTTTGGTGATAGTTTCATGACTATATGCATATCTCCAAATTCATCAAGGTGTAAACATTAAATATGTCCTGGTGTTATACATGAAAAAAATACCTTTCAAAAATAGGTTTTTCAAAAGATAAAAGCCCTTAAAACAAATAGGGCACATAGCTTGCCCATAAATACCGTCTTAGAATTATTGTCACTTTTTGCTTGCTGTTGCTTTCTGAATATCTCTTTAGTGCAGTGAAAACATCCAAATCTATCTCTGACATCCTTGCAACCCCTGCGATCTCCATTAACATATAAAACAGCAAGAAGTAATACTTTATTCACTTTTGAGTATTAGAAATATGCCAAACACAATATTGATTTTGTCCAAAATTATAGGACATGGAGCTAATCTTGAGAACACATCCAGAAAAAAAAAAATGAGTTTGGTAATATTCTACGGAATTTAAAGCAATCGGGTTGCATTCTGTAATATTTTAAAATGTCGATATCATGAAAAATTTAAAAAGTGCAGAAGAAGCACTCCAGTTTAAAGGAGACTGAAGAGATATGAAAACTAAATTCAGTGTACACTCGTAAACTGAGTTGGATAATCAAGTGAGCAAGTGTTTTAAAAAAGACATCATTGAGTACTTGACAAAACTGAATAATATTAGTGAATTATATAAATAATGGGTTTCCCAGGTGGTGCAGTGGTAAAAAAAAAAAGTTCCTGCCAGTGCAGGATATGTAAGAGATATGGATTCTATCCCTGGGTTGGGAAGATTCCCTGGAGGAGGAAATGGCAGCCCATTCCAGTATTCTTGCCTGGAGAATCCCAAGGACAGAGGAGCCTGGTGGGCTACAGTCCACGGGGTTGCAAAAAGTTGGATAAAACTGAGCACCAATGCACACATATAAACAATAATAAATGCTAACTTTGCCGAATTAGAAAATTGTACTGTAGTTATGCAAGTAACTAGTTTTGTTCAGGAAATACTCACTGAATTTTTGGAGTAAAAATTACATCTGCAATGTTCTCAAATAATTCACCAAAAATTACATATGAATGTGTATGTTTATGCATGTAATATATAAATAGATGTATGTCTTTTGTTATATTTATATGTTTGAGAGAGTATTTACATTGCTTTAGCCTCAGACTTTGGGAGGCTAAGTAGCTGAATGCTTATTTTTATATAGAATATCTATATACATGTGCACAGGTGTGTACACACACTGACACCCACAGAAGATGATGCAAATGTGTCAAAATGCAAACATTCAGTGAAGCTATTTGAGGAAGATGTGGGGGATTTTATTCAAAATTATTACACATTTTATATAAAATTTTAAGTTATTAAAATGAAAAGTAAAAGAAAAAATAGTTCCTATTAAACTTATGCTTACATGTTCATAGAACATGTAATAGTCTCTTACCATTGTTTAAGAAAGGGCTTCCCTGATGGCTCAGTGGTAAAGAATCTGCCTGCAATGCAAAAGATGTTTGGCATCCCTGGGTTGGGAAGATCTCCTGGAGAAAGAAAAGACAACCCACTCCAGTATTCTAGCCTGGGGAATGCCATGGACTGAGGAGCCTTGTGGGCTACAGTCCATGGCGTCGCAAAAGAGTCAGACATGATTTAGCGACAGACTTTCACCTTTTAAAAAATTGTTTAAGGAAATGCTTTTCAAGGAAGCTGTCTATGAAGTAGAAATCATTTGGGGGCCAAAAAATGCAGGATGATTTGGAAGTGCTGTCAGCCCTGAGAGAGAGACCAAATGGTGTGGCAGGATTCTTACCAACAAGGATTTGGGAGGCTGCCAGTCTGTCAGCATTGTTTTGCTCCAGTGCAGCTCTACAAGCCTGAGCCTATACAAAGGCTGGTTAACAGCAGGAGATGACCTACAGGAATGGCTGGCAGCAACTGTAACATACAACCTCGGACTATGTGACACAAATGGAAATGCCTGTAAAACAGCATTAGCCAAGTGACCAGGTTGGTGAATGACAGTCAGATAGCAGGTGGCTGGGTTTAGGCAAAACGAAGACATCAGGAAATCTCAAGATAGAAGAGCAGAAATAATCATAATTTTTACACGGACATAGAGATGAAAGAATGAGAGAAAGCAGATTAAACAGCTTAGCCTACTTATTCCAATTCATTAAGTGCATCATCACCAGAATACTGTTGAACCAGAGACAGAAAATATGAATTTATTAATGTAAAAATGCACTATAATGGGTAAATTATAAATTTCACTGAAGCCTGACATTTTAAACCTAAAAATATTGGTAATCAGAAGGCTATCTTTGGCAGTAAGAAAAAACAATGGAGATCACAGAAAAGATGCTAGCAGTTAAATTCTAAAAGATTGATGGGCAATCTTGTTAGGTTACAAAGTAAGAAAGTGCATTCAAGGAAGAGAAAAACATAAGTTTAGAGACTTACAATCAAAATAAATCAAGGTACACCTAAAGAATCACTTCTAGTATAGTACGCTTGTGGAAAAAAGAAAAAAAAGACTGAAAAAAATTGTTTCTGTAAGGATCATGGTAAGCCTACATGTGTGTATGTGCAGTTGCTTCAGTCGTGTGTGACTCTTTTTGGCCACAACTCTATGAACTATAGCCCACCAGGTGCCTCTGTCCAGTGGGATTCTCCAGGCAAGAATACTGGAATGGGTTTCCATGCCCTCCTCCAGGGGATCTTCCCGACCCAGGGATTGAACTCTTGTTTACCTTCATCTTCCTGTCTTGCAGCTGGATTCTTTAACCACTGAGCCACCTGGGAAGCCCCCTGGTGGACTTATATACTACCAAATAAAATGTCAGCCTGTAGCAAGTGGTACCTTGCAGAAGAATATAAAAAATATATATAAGGAATACAAGAAGGTTATAAGGATAATTGGTGGCTATACAGAGACTATTTCACAGAAAAATCTATATCATAGATCTGTGGCCAAAAGGAGTTCAGTCCTCTTTAATGGCTCACCTGATTGGGCTAGGCTCACACAAGGTAATAACCCTGTCTAAAATCAACTGATTTAAGACCTTAATTGCATCTGCAAAATCTCTTCACAGCAGCACCTAGGTTAGTGTTCCATTGATTAACTGGGAGGTTTATGTACATAAACATAAGGAGTGAGGATCTGAAGTTAAATTTGGTTGAATTATGTCTATCTCAAAATTCATTTTTGAAGTCCTAGTCCTCAGTCTTTCAGAATGCGATCTTATGTGGAAATAGGGTTATTGTAGATGAAATTAGTTAAGATGAGGTCATTTGACCCCATGGACTGTAGCCTGCCAAGCTCTTCTGTCCATGGAATTCTCCAGGCAAGAATACTGGAGTGAGCTGCCATTCCCTTCTCTAGGAGATCTTTCCAACTTAGGGATTAACCTGGGTTTCTGTGCTTCAGGGAGATTGTTTATCAACTGAGCCACCAGGGAAGCCCATGAAAGTAGCATAGTCCTCTAATTCAATACAGTTAATGTCTGTAAAAGAGAGAGAAATTTGAATGCAGGCATGCACACGAGGAAGACACCACATGAATATGAATATGGCTGCCTACAAGTCAAGGAAAGAAGTTTCAAATGGAGCTTTCCTCACAGCCATCAGAAGAAACCAACCCTACTAACACCATGATTTCAGACTTCTAGACCCATGAGAAAATTAATCTCTGCTATTTAAGCTACTCAGTCTGTAGAACTTTCTTACTGCAGTCCTAGCAAGTTAATGCAGAGGACATATTTAAATTCTGCCTACCACCAAGGATTTTTAAATTATTGTAATTTCCTCGACCACAGTATATTTACATGCCATTTCCTTTCTCTGCTTTATTCTTCTTCCCACCAGAATACACACTGTCTTGTGAAAATAATTATCAGAGAAGCTTTTTAAAAAATCTGTTCCAGGCTAGCTCAGGCCTTCTTATTATATATGACCATAAATTCAAGTACCTGTACTTCATGGCAGTAAACAGTACTGCAATTTTACATTTACTTGTGTGACTATTTTAATGTCTTTCTATTCTAGTACAATATATATTTCATGAAGGTGGTGAAAGTATCTATTTTATTATGCTAAATTATTTGGGTTCTAACAATACCTGATACTCAGTGATGCTTAATAAATATTTGGTAAATATTAAATTAATTACTGGCTAAAAAGTAAATGAAAAAAACCCATTTAATCAACCAGATGGACAATTTATGAAGAAGAAGAACTGGGCTAATATGATACTGACTTATGCTTTTGAATCTTAATTTGAGGTACTTATGAGATATAATGATAGCTATAAATTAAAGAGTTGAGAAGACATGGCACGCCTAGATTTTAGGCTACAATTCAGGTCAGTAATTTGGATACTGTATACATGGTTTGCTTTCAAATATGACAAAAGATTTTTTTAGAAGGACACAAAAAATTAAAATTGAAAAACACAGCCTGGGTATTTCTCTTATATTTGCAGATAGCAGATTATTGATGAGCTTAATAATAAAGAATTTACAAAAGTTGTAGGAATAGAAAAGTGAAAGTGAAAGTACGCCCGACTATTTGCGATCTCATGGACTATACAGTCTGCAGAATTCTCCAGGCCAGAATACTGGAGTGGGTAGCAGTTCCCTTCTCGAGGGGATTTTCCCAGCCTAGTCATCAAACCCAGGTCTCCTGCATTGCAGGTGGATTCTCCACTAGCTGAGTCCTGAGGGAAGCCCCGGAACAGAAGAAATGTAAATCTAAAATAAGGCAATCAAACTTCCAATAACCTAAAGAACAAATGTGGCTTGTTGGTGGACACGAATTTTTAAATAAGGTTATTTTTTAATTGAGATATAAGTGACATATAATATTAAGTTTCAGGTGTACAACATAATAATTCAATGTGTATATGTGTGAAATAACCACCACAATAAGTCTAGTTAATGTTCATGGCCACATACTTATGAAATATGCATATTTATTTTTTTTTGTAATGAGCATTTTAAGATTTATTCCCTCAGAAATTTTCAAATATAAAGTATAGTATTATTAACTACAGTCACTATGTTGTACATTACATCCCCATACCATATTTGGCTGTGGTGATAGAGAAGACTCTTGAGAGTCCCTTGGACTGCAAGGAGAACAAACCAGTCAATCCTAAAGGAAATCAGTCCTGCATATTCATTGGAAGGACTGATGCTGAAGCTGAAGCTCCAATACTTTGGTCATCTGATGTGAAGAACTGACTCACTGGAAAATTCCCTGATGCTGGGAAAGATTGAAGGCAGGAGGAAAAGGGGATGACAGAGGATAAGATGGTTGGATGGCATCAATGACTCAATGGAGATGAGTTTGAGCAGGCTCCAGGAATTGGTGATGGATGGGGAAGCCTGATGCAGTCGGTGGGGTCGCAAAGAGTCAGACATGACTGAGACTGAACTGAACTGAACTGATTGTGTTTAAATTATAACTAGAATTTGGTACATTTGACCCCCTTCAGCCATTTTGTCCACCCCCCAACCCCATGTCTCTGGCAACCAACAACTTATTCTCTGTATTTATGACACTGATTTTTGTTTGTTTTTTAAGTTCCACATATAGGTGAGATCACATAGTATTCTGTGTTTCTCTGTCTGACTTATTTCACTAGGCATAATACCCTCAAGGCCCATCCATCTTCTCTCAAACTGCAAGATTCCATTCTTTTCTATGGTTAAACAAAACACACACATACACACACACACACACACACACACACATGTGGGCTTCCCAGGTGGTAAAGAATCTGCCTTCCAATGTAGGAAACATGGTTTGGATCCCTGGGAAGATCCCCTGGAGAAGTAAATGGCAATCCACTCTAGTACTCTTGCCTGGAAAATCCCATGGACAGAGAAGCCTGGTAGACTGCAGTCCATGGAGTCGCTAAGAGTGGCACACAACTGAGCGACTTCATTTTCACTTTTCACTTTCACGCATTGGAGAAGGAAATGGCACCCCACGCCAGTGTTCTTGCCTCGAGAATCCCAGGGATGGGGGAGCCTGGTGGGATGCCATCTATGGGGTCGCACAGAGTCGGACACGACTGAAGGGACTTAGCAGCAGCAGCATACAGATTGAGAGAAATAAGAAAGATGAAGGCAGGAGGAAATGGGTATGACAGATGATGAGATGGTTGGATGGCATCACTGACTTGTTGGACATGAGTTTGAGCAAGCTCTGGGAGTTACTGATGGACAGGGAAGCCTGGCATGCTGCAGTCCATGGAGTCGCAGAGTCAGACACAATTGAGTGACTGAACTGATACTGATATATATATACACACACACACACACACATATACATATATATCACATTTTCTTTACTCATCCATCGATAGACATGGACATTTAGGTAGGTTATTTTCAAATCTTGGCAACTTTTTGATAGTCCTATACTGTATCCATGAGAAAAACAGATCCCTGAACGCCCTGCTCTCAAATCAGTTTGCCTCTTCCTCGCTTTGAGAGCTCAGCAGGGCCAAGTCTCGTATAGACTTGAAGGTGTCATTATCCTGGTATGTTAAGCAACCTACTTCCCCAATGGGGAAGTCACTAATAGTTTTACAGCTGTCTTCAAAGTAAAAACACATACCTGGGATTAAAGATGGGTCTACAATAGGCTAACTCAAGAACAGAAATTTTACAATTATTCAGTTACTAAATTTCAGGTGTTTTCTTTCTTAGTGTAATCTGCCTCAAATTTTACTCTAGTCTGCTTTTTCCTATCTATCTAATCTTTCAAAATCTCTTTTCATCATGTAAAATAAATTATTTTATTTTATTTATGAAATAATAGTAATTAATCATAAATATAAATCATAAAAATAAATCATAAATATTTACAAAATTAATATTTATAAAATAAATAAATTATAAACCAATATTTCTCAACCTCCCTCAGTCTTCTTAAGATACTATGTCCTAGTATTGTTAAGAATGTGGCTGACTGAAAACTGGGGACTGTCTCTTTTGGCAGGCACGTTTTTCTGATTTACTTTAATTAACAAAATCTAATTACTCTGTACTTCTGGCATATAATCTGAAAGTAATTAAATATCCAGTGGCATTGCTAAAATGGTTTTCATCTCTATGTGAAAAAGTTTTCTAAGAGGTTACAACCATAAATTGAAAACTAGAATGATATTGAAAACTGCTGCATATTAGTGATAAGAAATATTTATTCATGAAAATACAATCTAACTGAAAAAAAATAAGTGTTATTCAACTAATTTAGATATGTTTCCAATAAATTTTTTATTTTTTTTAAATTTTATTTTATTTTTTAACTTTACAATATTGTATTGGTTTTGCCATATATCGAAATGAATCCACCACAGGTATACATGTGTTCCCCACCCTGAACCCTCCTCCCTCCTCCCTCCCCATACCATCCTTCTGGGTCCTCCCAGTGCACCAGCCCCAAGCATCCAGTATCGTGCATCGAACCTGGACTGGTGACTTAGTTATTATACTTAATTAAAATTTATACCATATATATTTTCAATTGAATAACATTAATAATTTTAATGATAAAATTAACCAGGTGTAGGGGCAAATGAGCACTTAAAGCCTGGTCACAAGAACTTGAAGGTCTCAATTTAAATTTACATACATGTTTGAACTGTGAGACAAAAATGATAGTGTTTAATAAAGGCTTTCAGAAACAACAGGGGAGATCAAACCAATCAATCCTAAAGGAATTAAGTCCTAAATATTCTTTGAAAGGACTGACGCTGAAGCTGAAGCTCCAATACTTTGGCCTCCTTGATGTGAAGAGCCAACTCACTGGAACAAGATCCTGATGCTGGGAAAGATTGAAGGCAGGAGAAGAAGGGAGCGACAGAGGATGAGATGGTTGGATGGCATCATCGACTCAATGGACATGAGTTTGAGCAAACTCTGGGAGATAGTGAAGGATAGGGATGCCTGGCATGTTGCAGTCTGTGGTGTCACAAAGAGTAGGACACAACTGAGCAACGAACTTTAGAATAAAGAATACAATTCTGTGAGGGAAGTGAAATATATTAAATTGAAGGAGCAAAAAGAAAACTGTGACTTTTCCTATGTTTTCCTACATCTTTTTCATGATTTTTAAAAAATTGGTGATAGTGTTTGGTTCCATTAATTTTATTTTAAAAAATGATTTTTAAAAAATAAACAGTTTAAGATATCAATATTTACATATATGGTCATAGAACTTATATCATTTTAAGTATGTAAATATTATAAAATAATTTTTGTATCCATTTTAAAATGCTTGAGAAGAACAGAAATTTTCTTTATTTTTTCCTCAAATATGGTTCAGCAGAGCATATCTTGCTTATTTTTCTGAGATAAATAATTTTAAAGTCATCCTATCCTCTGAGTCTTCAGGATCACATCACTGTTTTTGTTCTGTGGTATTTTCTCCCCAAAGCCTTTGTTTGTTATCTTAAGTTAATTTGACTCATACTTAAGTGCAGAGAAAGTAATGAAGCCTTACCCAGTGTTAGTGTACAAAATGTATCTGTTACATTGGTGCTCATTTATTCTAACTACTTTGCTTATGTCAGAGTATTCAAATGATGAGGTTGATCTGAGCATGCTTGAGCTCCCTTCTCACCTTTTCTGATGTGGTGGCTTCAGAATGAAGTGAGCTCCCTCTTAACCACAGTCAACTAATATTCTGTACTTCCAATCCAAGAGGACAAGAAAAGTTATTAATACAATCTTCAGCATTCGGTGTTACCACAGATGTTTCTAATTTTTACATTTTACTCTTGAAGACTGTCATTCCATTTGTATCAGTAGCCTCCCTCAGGCTGGCCTTCTAGTCCATCATCCCAAGTTTCTGGGAATTTTAGGATAGAGTTCAGTTCAGTTCAGTCGCTCAGTCCTGTCTGACTCATTGTGACCCCATGGACTGCAGCACACCAGGCTTCCCTGTCCATTACCAACCCCTGGAGCCTGCTCAAATTTATGTCCATCATATTGGTGATGCCATCCAACCATCTCATTCTCTGTCATCCCCTTCTCTGCCTTCAGTCTTTCCCAGCCTTATGAGTTTTCCAATGAGTTAGTTCTTCACATCAGGTGGGCAAAGTATTGGAGCTTCAGCCTAAGTCCTTCCAATGAATATTCAGGACTGATTTCCTTTCGGATTGACTGGTTTGATCTCTTGGAGTGCAAAGGATGCTCAAGAATCTTCTTCAACACCACAGTTCAAAAGCATCAATTATTCGGTGCTAAGTTTTCTTTATGGTCCAACTCTCATGTCCATACATGACTACTGGAAAAACCATAGCTTTGACTAGATAGACCTTTATCAACAAAGTAATGTCTTTGCTTTTAATATACTGTCTAGGTTGCTCATAGCTTTTCTTCCAAGGAGTAAGCATCTTTTAGTTTCATGGCAGCAGTCATGAGAAGCAGTAGGTGTAAATAAAATTTTGGCCAAGTAAAAACACATTAAATCCCTTCAAAAGAGGTGACTATCAACATTTCCCTTCTTTGATCTACTGTAGCTAAATTAGGCAGCCCAAGACCAATCTTACAGTCATTGCCATTTTATTCATTTAATGATCTTTGAATTTAAAGTGTCTAGGCATTTTCACTTTCATGCATTGGAGAAGGAAATGGCAACCCACTCCAGTGTTCTTGCCTGGGAGAATCCCAGGGAAGGGGGAGCCTGGTGGGTTGCTGTCTATGGGGTCGCACAGCTTCAGACACGACTGAAGTGACTTAGCAGCAGCAGCAGGCATAATATTCACTTTCAGTTTCCTTTTGGTGGATTATCTGTCTTTATTCTTATGTTTAGCTGGATTTACATTTTCAAAACTCTTGTTTGGACCTTTAAGAAATCTCACTGTGTTAAACTGAAATTCATAAAATAAAGACAAAAATCATTTATCATTAGAAGAAGCATGTTGTTAGATTAAATTAAATATAAGCATTTTCCATTCTGGCTCCTTTGGCTTTATACGTAGTGAAAATAACTTTGAGAATCTGTAAATTAATTATTTTTGTAACTTTGTTGTTAGTACTATAATTTTATACCTATTCTGTTTTTCATGGGTATTTTGAGGGTATTTGGAGAAGAGGTAGGGGTTTTCGTTATGCCCATTTTAATCTAAATTTTCCATTTCATATTTTAAAATATTGGTTGTATTTGACTGCACATTAGATTCACATGTGGCATGTTCACATGACAGGAGTACAGCAAAGCACTTAGCTAAGAGTCAAGGGAGTGGGGCCCTGACACTGACATTTTAATACATCTCCACAGGTGATTATAATGTACAGCCAAGTTTGAAAAACCATGGTTTTTAAAAATAAAGATTTTTGAAGATCTGGTCTTAATATAGGCTTCTTTAATGGAAATATCATAGGGAAAAATACATTGAAATTAGAAAGCAAAAGGAATTTCATTTAAAATTAATGTTTTTTCAAACTTCAGTGAAAAGGTCCCATTCTCTAAGGTCCTGAATAAAAAAAAGAACAAAGAAATATATATCTGAAAGTTAATTATAAAGCCATTTTGAATCTAACACTATATATATTAAAATTATCTTGCTCTATTTAAACAAAAACCTAAGCAATTTTAGTTTAAATTATTTTATAAACCACTGTAGACATCTTAAGGATATCATTGGTAGCTCAGACAGTAAAGAGTCTGCCTGCAATGAGGGAGACCCAGGTTTGATCTCTGGGTCAGGAAGATCCTATGAAGAAGGGAATGGGCTACCCATTCCAGTATTCTTGCCTATAGAATTCCATGGACCAGAGAAGCCTGGCAGGCCTACAGGCCATGGGATTGCAGAGTTGGACACGACTGAGCAACTAACACATAGACATTTTAATGGGATTTTAAATATTTTCAAATATTTTTCTGTTTAGAGTGGTAATTTATACATTATATATTTGACTTTTATACTATATGTGCATAATTTCCATTTTTTAACTTCTTATTCTCAATTCTCAAATAAATACTTCAGTCTCGTATGGTATAGCTACATTGATGCTTACATTAAATAAACACTGGAAAGACCAGAAATGTCACTTACCACCAAAATGACAATCAAAGTACCATTCAGCCTGATTATAATCAAAATTGCTTGTATGAATTATGTTTCTTAAGCTATAAATGATGTATCAATTAAGACTGAATTAAATGACCATATATTCCACTTTGTCCAGGAAAATCCTGGGTTGTATCTGTTACCCTAGGTTTTAAAGATGGGCTATGTCTTAACGCTTTCACTCAAAAAATGTACCAATTTCAGTGAAGGTATCTTAAAGACTAGCAAATACAATTCTCAGAGTCACTCCATTCTGCTCTACTTTATAGTCAGACTCTTTTCTGTGTTCCTTCAGGAACATAATAAACCAAACCTTTCCATTTGTGTTGTTGTTGTTCAGTCACTTAGTCCCGTCCAACTCTTTCCAACCCAATGGACTGCAGCATGCCAGGCTTCCCTGGCATTCACCATCTCCCAGAGTTTGCTCAAACTCATGTCCATTGAGTCGATGATGCTATCTAACCATCTCATCCTCTGTTGCTGCTTTCTCCTCCTGCCCTCAATCTTTCCCAGCATCAGGGTCTTGTTCCAATGAGTTGGTGCTTTGCATCAGGTGGCCAAATTATTGGAGCTTCAGCTTTAGCATCAGTCCTTCCAATGGATATTCAGGATTGATTTCCTTTAGAATTGACTGGTTTAAATTCCTCGGTCCAAAGGACTCACAATAGTCTTCAGTACAATTCAAAAGCATTAATTCTTGGGCACTCAGCCTTCTTTATTTTCCAACTCTCACATCCATACAAGACTACTGGAAAAAGCATAGCTTTGACTATATGGACCTTTGTTGGCAAAGTGATGTCCCCGCTTTTTAACACACTGCCTAGATTTGTCAGAGTTTTTCTTCCAAGGAAAAAGTGTCTTTTAATTTCATGGCTGCAGTCACCATCCACAGTGATTTTGGAGTCCAAGTAAATATAGTCTGTCACTGTTTCCATTGTTTCCCCATCTAGTTTTCATGAAACGATGGCGGCACATGCCATGATCTTCAGTTTTTGAATATTGAGTTTTAAGCAAGTCTTTTCACTCTCCTTTTTTGCCTTCATTAAGAGGCTCTCTAGTTTCTCTTTGCTTTCTGCTATTAGCATGGTCAGAGAAGGAAATGGCAACCCACTTCAGTACTCTTGCCTGGAAACTCCCATGGATGGAGGAGCCTGGTGGGCTGCAGTCCATGGGGTCGCTAAGGGTCAGACATGACTGAGCGACTTCACTTTCACTTTTCACTTTCATGCATTGGAGAAGAAAATGGCAACCCACTCCACTGTTCTTGCCTGGAGAATCCCAGGGACGGGGGAGCCTGGTGGGCTACTGTCTATGGGGTCACACACGACTGAAGCGACTTAGCAGCAGCAGCAGCATTAGCATGGTATCATTTGCATATCTAAATTTACCGACATTCCTCTGGCAATCTTGATTCCAGCTTGTGATTTGTCCAGCCCAGCATTTTGTATGATGTACTCTGCTCATAAGCAAGGGACAGAACAAAGCATGTATCTGTTAAAGTTAGCATTAGTGTTAACTTGTTTCTTTTGAAAGTACGAAAGCATAAGTTTAAACAAAAGTGTATTTGTTCTTTTTTTTTTTTTTTTTTTTGAAACGATTGCCATATGCATCTGCTGTACTCTCATCTGGTAATACAGTCTGCAAACCTCTGCCCCATTAAACTTATGAAGGTAGATATATTGAGGGAGATAAATAGCCATAAAGGAAACCATATTTAATATGTGAATACTCTGAGGACCTGTGAGCTGTTAAAACTTCAGATGTATTTACACACAAAATTGTCATGTTAAATCTTCAAAATAATTCTCTGGATGGAAGTCTAATTCCTAATAATAGAAAACCAAAATGTTCTTTTGTTAAAAAAGTTATCTTACATTCATAGGAGTTTATCTTATTTTCCCAGAAATTTAGTTATTTGAATGCCTAACATGTTTGGCTTCTACTGTCTTTTGTATAATTATAATTCTTTTACCAAAAGGAATAGACTTTTTATCACAAGCTCAGCCAGAATCAAGATAAATGTATACACTGGTCTGTTTTTTACACAATTTTTCCTTGAATCATTGAAAATGTATCTAATTAACATCACTGATTGTCCTTATTTTAACCAGGAGACCAGAAATAAACTTTGATTTTTATTTGATCTAGAGTTTTATATATATATATATATATATATATATATATATTCTGTTGTTAATTTAAAATAGAAATTAAATTTTAGGTGTTAAAATATGAAATAGACATGATATAAGGTAAAACTCTATGGAAGAAAAAATTATATTGCCGATTACTGTAAATCATCTCCTATTGGATGACTGCAGCCATGAAATTAAAAGACGCTTACTCCTTGGAAAGAAAGTTATGACCAACCTAGATAGCATATTCAAAAGCACATTACTTTGCCAACAAAGGTTCGTCTAGTCAAGGCTATGGTTTTTCATGTGGTCATGTATGGATGTGAGAATTGGACTGTGAAGAAGGCTGAACGCCGAAGAACTGATGCTTTTGAACTGTGGTGTTGGAGAAGACTCTTCAGAGTCCCTTGGACTGCAAGGAGATCCAACCAGTCCATTCTGAAGGAGGTCAGCCCTGGGATTTCTTTGGAAGGAATGATGCTAAAGCTGAAACTCCAGTACTTTGGCCACCTCATGTGAAGAGTTGACTCATTGGAAAAGACTCTGATGCTGGGAGAGATTGGGGGCAGGAGGAGAAGGGGACGACAGAGGATGAGATGGCTGGATGGCATCACTTACTCGATGGATGTGAGTCTGGGTGAACTCCGTGAGTTGGTGATGGACAGGGAGGCATGGTGTGCTGCGATTCATGGGGTTGCAAAGAGTCGGACACGACTGAGTGACTGAACTGAAATGAACTGAACTAAACTGAACTAAAATCATATATTTATTTACATGAATTATTACACATTGCACTGAAGGGAAGCACAATTTTCCATCCCAAAATATGTTTCTTTGGCATAAAGATTATTTTGAATTGGTTATTTTTAAGAAACCCTAGACAAAAAGGCTTCCCTGGTGGCTCTGATGGTAAATAATCTGTCTGCAATGCAGGAGACTCAGGTTCAGCCCCTGGGTTGGGAAGATCCCTTGGAGAGGGTAACAGCAACCCAGTCCATTATTCTTGGCTGGAGAATTCCATGGACAGAGGCGCCTGGAAAGCTACAGTCCATAGGGGTCACAAAAAATCCTACAGGACTGAGTGACTAAGTCTTCCAATTTCGGACATAAGAAAAGCTCTGAAAGACAAAAAGAAGTTATCATTTTGTAAGAGACATTTACTTTTATAAGGGAAACTTCCACTTGTCAGGGTGTCTTCTCTGTACTAGAAAGAAAAAGATGGACAAATCTCTAGAAACTCACCAATGGAGAAGTCGTGAAAGTGGTTGGCGAAGGGGAAATTTTCCCTTTATCCCTCTTAAGATCTTGTGGTTAGATTAATAGCCAAATTGACCCAAGACAAATTAATAGGAGAAAAAGAAACAAATTTTACTTTGTGAACACAGAGGTATTATAGAAATAGGGCATAAGAAGTTGTCAAAGAGGCATCTTTTAAACTTTTTAGAAGAGAAATGATACATTTCTGAGAAACTGACAGAACAATGAAATTTAGTCTTTTGGAACTCAGTGAAGAATCTAAATAGAAGGTAGACTTGGGGTAGTAATTAAGGAAGTGACAAGGTTTGTTCACATAGGCTTCTCGTCTGAATTCCTCTCTCTGGTGATAAGACGGTCCTTCTCCCTCCAGGTGCTTTTGCATGAGAGATTTATTACCTGCTTTCAAATAGAAAAGAGGGGTAGAGTATCCCTTTTGTGTTGTCCATTTCTTAAGTAATTTTAAATCAAAATAATCAATACACCATGATGACATATTTTGGGTTGGTCTGCCGTGAACCCTTACACCATGGATTCTGGTTTACTATATCCCTCTCAGCTTCTTTTTCCTCCCTATGAAAACATTATTCCTTTTTAGCTGTAGGGGGAATTCTCATGTGGCTTGCTATTGAAAACTCAAATTGAGAGCCTGAATCTCAATTCTTCACTGATCCTGAATAAACCTGTATTTGCTAGGGAAGTAAACTGGCAGTCTTTTTTAGACTGACAATATCTTCATTGATTTTAATTTGTCAAAAACATGTAATATATTTCAACTATGTAAATATTATTTGTATACATGTATATGCCTCTTTATATATGTATTATGTTATACATTGCATAGAACTTATACATCTGTGAGATTTTAGGTTTTTCTCTTGCATTTTCAAGGAATAAAAGTATTTCATTTACAAATAATACAAATTTTTATGTTTTTAAAAGAGTTTTTTTCATGTCTTTTCTTATGGTATTTCATTGGCCAGGAATTTTTTTAATATATTAAAAAGGTCAGGGCAAAGATATAATCTTCTTCCTGACTTTGGTGGGACTAACTCTGTTATTTCACAGTTAAGCATTATGTTAAATGTTTACTTGAGAACTACTTTAGGTTTAACTCCTCTTTACTAAATCAATTTTCAATAATGAGTAATCTACTTTTCAATCATTTTATTTCAAAGCACATTTTCACATTATCTTTATTGTCATTAACTTTTTCTTTCTTCATTATTACTTGCCTGAGTTTCTCCCTTGGGAATATCTTGGAAAACTTGATTATAGTTTCTTTTAGTAGTTTAATCTAAAATAAATGCGTTTCCTCTGCTAATTCAGTGTCATTCCCTCTTTAAAATGTGTAATGCATTTTCAGAAGTCTTAGTAGTTGTTGCGGTTTCTCAGTAATTCATAAGGAATCCTGATAGCATTGATTTTCTGCTTATTGGGACCATTCTTTCGGGAAGGAGTGAGTGACCCATCTCATTAAGCAGAATATCTCTTTGGTCTATTTGCCTATCTATTCATCTATCTGACTTCCAAATTTGGCAATATTAATGAGACCTTGCAAGACCTTTTTTACATACCCAATCTGCTATTTAATGGGAGTCAGAATTTTAAGATGTCTCATTTGTCTTTTTCCAACATATCCAGTTCAGTACACATTACGTCTAACATCCTTAGCTGGCTGTTTCCTGTTAAGAATGGCAGTCTTCCTTCTTTCTAGCATGAATTAATTTATGTCCTTATCTTATGTTTGTCACTTCCTGAGAAATATATAGATGAGAGTGTAAACTACTGAGCTTACATAAACTTTAGAAAGATACCTTTTAATTAAAAGAGAGCATGTCAAAATAAACAGGTTTTTGCACAGTATTTAAACTAAGATACTTCCATGAAAGGTATGATTAATGTGTTTTCTTAGGAAAGTTATCACTGAATAACAATGGTTTTATTTATTATTTGCCACAAAGTCGTTTGGAGCATCTTGTGGTTTTGAATTTTTGTTAAGGTGACACACCAGTGTGACCAATTACAGTTATGTCTTCCCCCGAGCCTAGCTTTTTAAATGCAAGTGGAACCCAATAATAAGAACTCACAAATTGTTACTGGTTTCTGATTTTGAAGAACGTTCTCTCACAAAAAGTTGAAATTATAATAAAAAAGGACAAAAATCATACTTTTCAGAAAATATTTTTTGAAGGCTTAGAACAAGGCATTGAATGGATTCTTGTGTTTCTGGTGAAGGACAAAAATTACTTTCAGCTAGAGAGATTTTTCCTTGTACTAATACTTGACTGATTAAGAGATTCCAGGTTCATTTATATTTCTAAAGACTTAAGGTCTTTTCTAATTTATTGGTACCCTCGTATTATTTTTTGTTAAATATTTCAACCATCACTTCTCTTTTGGCTTTTCTTACTTTCACCCATTTATTAGAAAACAACTGTTTCTAATATATACCTTAGGCAAAGTATTATAATTTTATTCATATAATAATAATTTTCACATATGCATGTATGCTAAGCCGTTTCAGTCGTGTCGACTCTTTGTGACCCTATAGACTGTAGTCTGTCAGGTCCTCTGTCCATGGGATTCTCCAGGCAAGAATACTGGAGTGAGTTACCATTTCCTTCTTCAGGGGATCTTCCCAAAGCAGGGACTGAAGCCGCATCTCTTATGTCTCCTGCACTGGTAGGCAGGTTCTTTACCACTACCACTAATATGTGGATATATATGAGAGACAGGGAGAGAAAGAATACGTGTTTAAGGAATTGGATGGAGGCTGACAAGCTGAAAATTTGTCAACCAGGTAGGCAATCTGAAAATTCAAAGAGTGGATGTTTCAGTTTTGAGACTGAAATCTGTGGGCTGAAACCAGATATGGCCTCTATCTTGCAGTCTTGAGGCAGAACTGCTCTTTGGAAAAATCTCAGTTTTAGATTTTAAGGCCTTCAACTCACTGGATGAGGCTCATACCTCCATTAAGGAGGCAATCTTCTTTAATCAAGCCTATTGATTTAAAAGTTAGTGGCTCAGAGGCTAAAGCATCTGCCTACAATGTGGGAGACATGGGTTCGATCCCTGGGTCAGGAAGATCCCCTGGCGAAGGAAATGGCAACCCACTCCAGTACTCTTGCCTGGAAAATCCCATGGACTGAGAAGCCTAGTAGGCTACAGTCCATGGGGTTGCAAAGAGTCAGACACGACTGAGCAACTTCACTTTCACTTTTCACTGAGCTAAAAGTTAATCACAGCTGAAAAATATCTTCACAGAAATATCTAGACTGGTGTTTAACCAAAAACTGGGAGCCACAGCTTAGCCAAGTTGACATATAAAATTAACCATCACAGTAATTAAACCTAGGGCATTTTATATGGTAGCAGGAAATTAGGGCAGAAAATACATGTTTATACACGTAGATTAAACATGAGACTTGATGAGATTTCTTTGAGTGAACATGTAGATAGAAAAAAGAAGTGTCTCAGTAGAGAGCCATCACCATGTTGCAGTATCCATGTTATATATTACTCATATATATTAATATAATAATTTTCATATATATATGAGGGGAAGAGAAACAGAGAGGGAATGTGTTTATGGAATTGGATGGGGACTGAGAAGCTGAAAATTTTTTGGTGAGTTAGGCAGTCTGAAAATTCATGGATATGGCCCTAGACATAAATGATGTGTATTCATTTTGCCTGTGGTTTCTTAGATGACAAAAAATTGGTAAATTCTCATTGAAAATACCACTTGCTGGATTCCAAAATTAAATTATTTTTGAGCATTACATTTTTTGTTTAGCAGTTTTGAATAGTTCTAGTCTTCTGTTCATTATAACATGATTACTTTATTATGAGTGGTTTGAATTTCTTACTTTTTCTATTTATTAAGTTTTTTCTATCACTATTGCCATTTCTATTTTACTGTTATAGTTACTATTGTCATTATGGTATGCAGATAATTTTTTAAAGATGCTTTAGTCCTTTTGTATTTATTACTATTGTAATTAAAATTAAATATCCTTTTTCATGTAGATTTAATATAATTTACAATAAAAGAACAGCTTGTTTGGAAGTCTAGCCATTTCCTGCTGTTAGATAAAATTATTCTGGAACATTAAAACCAAAAAAAAAAAGTCCTTCAATCATTCAAGCACAATAAATGCATTGAGACAGTTTTGCACTTGTTTATTTGTTCTGGAAGTCATCCAAATTAACTTGTAATTCTAAATAACCACAGATGCCAATGCAAAGTAATTTGAAGTGACAATGTATCAGTTTAAAGTGCAACCATAGCACTAGGTGTTACAATTTGTGTATACTAGGTTCAACCAGGGCATTCCATTATGAGAGTTACTGATTTTCAGCATGAACAGAAACATTTATAAAACAAATTATTCACCAACTAATAGACTAACAGGGATGGTATTTTTTGTTGTTGTTCAGAGAAAAGGCAAATGACCTTTTATTTAATTGCTTTATCATCAACTATCTGCTAATTATATCAGATAGGTTTCCCATGTGTATTCATCTCTAAGAAATGGAAGATGCTGAGGGAAACATCGTATCTTGAAAAGTTTCACAAATAAATGACTGCTTTTCTCAAATGTCACAGAAAGCTTAACAATCTGTATTCAGTTTTTTGAAAGTTCCTTTTCATTAATTTCAACTTGAAATTTCAAGAAGTAGAAATAATACATTACTTACAAAATGTTCCTACCAAAATATGTGTAGAACAAGTTTTCCCAATCAAATGGTTATTTTAAAGGATCAATTTTAATGATGGAGAAACTTGAATCAACAGTAATCAAGGTCTGTACACAATATAACCTTTTGATTTATAATTAATGTGTATTCAAGTAAGAAATATGCAAAGTAATTTTTTTTTAGAGAGTTTCTTATAATCCAGTGGGTAAACTCTGTGCTTACATGACAAGGATGTGGATTTGATACCTGTTGGGGAACTAAGATCCCACATACCATGTGCTAAGTCAGCTACTAAGTCACTTCAGTCGTGTCCGACTTTGTGCGACCCCATAGACGGCAGCCCACCAGGCTCCACCATCCCTGGGATTCTCCAGGCAAGAGTACTGGAGTGGGGTGCCATTGCCTTCTCCATACCATGTGGCATGGCCAAAAACATTTTTTTTTACTTCTTTTCATGAACCTATAAGAAACAACAAAATTGGCCAAAAATTTGTATTTATTATATAGTGGGAAAAGCTGCCAATTCCTTACCAATTATTTTCCTTCAAATTTTAATCCCAAAACACTCATTTATCAATTTCTTCAGATTGTTATCTAATTACACAAAATTTTTATAAAAATTACAATGTGACTTTTTGAATTTTCAAAAAAAATGCCAAGGTTTACTTATAATCGTGCTATTTTTATTGATTTTACATAATCAATATTTATCCCCCTAAATATTGAGTATGTACTAAAATGGATAATAATAGCATTACATTTGAAATCTTATCAACAATATTATTTACACTTGTTACTGAAATTGATCTTATAAAAGCATATTCATTAATGGAAATAAGTTATTTGCAAATTCTGTATTTTCTTTTAGCTTGTGTAGGTGTTGTAAATGAAAATACTATATACCAGAGGAAGAATATGCTATCAGCCCTACAAATATGATAAAAGGATATGCAATCTTATTCTCTGAGGAGGAAACGAAACTGTTAAATTTGCTTAGCAATGCCAGCACAACACAAACTTTGTGTCTTGGCATATGATGTAACATAACAAATATTTCACAAAGGTGTACATTTCATATACATTTTGGTTGACCATGCATAGCATGACAACATAACTATATCTAATTACAAGTTTATAAAACCACACATACATAAGAACTTTTGTTCTGCAGTATTAATTTTCTCATATTAGTACAAATTATGACTTCCCTGGTGGCTCAGACGGTAAAGTGTCTGTCTACAATGCTGGAGACCCAGGTTCGATCCCTGGGTTGGGAAGATCCCCTGGAGAAGGAAATGGCAATCCACTCCAGGACTATTGCCTGGAAAATCCCATGGACAGAGGAGCTTAGTAGGCTACAGTCCATGGGGTCGCAAATAGAATTTTGAACATATCATTTATTATTAATTTTGTGATATTCATAAAATTTATGCAAGCTACCAATTTCGTATTGATCAAACTGTTCTTAATATTTAACCAACTACTCCAATATGTGCTTTAAAAACACTGCCACATGTATAACATTATCATTTAAAAAGATACATGCTTATCAATATCTATATGCTTCTGTGTGTGTGTGATTGATATAAATGTACATTTGTTTGTTTAAATGTATATTGGTTTGTTTATTCTTTGCTATAACTTTCTTACATATGTGCTAAGTTGATTCAGTCATGTCTGACTTTTTGTGACCCTATGGACTGTAGCCTGCCAGGCTCCTCTCTCCATGGCATTCTCCTGGCAAGAATACTGGAGTGGGTTGCTACTTCCTCCTCCAGGGATAGCTTTCATAACACTCAGTTATGTTTTTCTTTTGGACTTTTAGAGAAATACTTCTCCTTTGATAGGAAAATAATGATATGAATTTCTTTTTAAATTACAAATTTAGCTTTAAATAAGAGTAACTAAATTTTAGAGAGGTTTTAAGTTTGGAGAAATTTGAGAAAATAGTACAGAGTACCCACCTACCTCCTGCTTCTCCACTCAATTTCCCCATTACTAATGTCTTAAATTAGAGTGATTTATTTGTTACCACACTGATGAAAGAATATCGGTAAATAATTATTAACTAAAGCCTGCAGTTTACATGAAAGCTTGGTCTTAATGTTACACAGTTCTATAGGTTTTAAGAAATATTTAACAATATGTATTCACCATAGCAGTATTACACAGAATACTTTTACTCTCCTAAAATTCCTCTGTGGTCTTATTTATCCCCTCTCTATTTATCCTTTCTCTTTTCAACCCCTTCCAACCACTGTCTTTATATATCTATAATTTTCCCCTTTACAGAATGGATGTAATTGTAATCAAACAATATATAGTCTTGCTCCTTTCACTTAGGAATATGCATTTAAGGTTCCTTCATACTTTTCATAGCTTGATAGCTCATTTTTTTTTAATGGTCTGTCATGTGGATGCACCATCGTGTGCTTATACATTCAACTGAAGAAAATCTTGGTTGCTTCTAATTTTTAGAAATTATTTTTGAAGTTTCTATAAACATTTTGTGTGTGTGGGGTTTGTGTAGATATACGTTTTTAGTTCATTTGGTTAAATACCTGGGGGTGTGATTGCAGGATTGTATGGCAAGACTATATTAAGGTCTGTTATATAGTTTGTAATGAACAAATTCTTCCAAAGTGAAAGCAACGAATGCAAAATTCCTATTGCTCTGTATCCTGATCAACACTGGGTGTTTTTGATGTTTTATATTTTAGCCATTCCAATAGATAAGTAGTCATAACATATTGCTTTTAAATTTGCAAGTCACTAATAATGTTGAACCTCTTTTCTTTTTCAATTTCAATATTTTAATTTTTACATTTTTATTGAAATATGGTTCAAGTGTAAAATTAAGTTAGTTTCAAGTGAGCATCTTTTCACATATTTATTTGCCATCTGCATATTCTTTCTGGTGAGATGTCTTTTGCCCAATTTGGAATTGGTTGTTTGTCTTCTTGTTACTGAATTTTGAGAATTTTTATATATTTGTAAGACATAAGTCTTGAATTATATATATATCTCAAATATTTTCTCCCAATCTGTGGCTTGCCTTTCATTCTTTTAACAATATCTTTCACAAAGCAGAAATTTTTAATTTTAATGAAATTCAACTTGTTATTTTATCTTTCATTGATTTTGATTTTGGTGGTATATCTAAAGCTTACTGTCAAGTCCAAGATCACCTAGATTTCTTCCTATGTTATCTTCTAGAAGTTTTATACTTTGGGACTTAATGTTTAAAATCTATGTCCCATTAGAAGCAATTATTGTAAAGATGTAACATCAGTATGTAAGAACAGGTGTTTTTTGTTTTTTTTTTCCCCCCTGTGGATGTTCAGTTATTCCAGTACTATTTGTTGAAAAGAGTGCTCTTTCTCATTTGAATTGCCTTTGTTAATTTGTGAAAAACAGGTTGACTATATTTGTGTTGATGCATTTCTGGGCTCTGTATGCTGTTTCATTGATCTATTTAGGCATTCTTTCTCTGATCCACACTATCTTCACTATATTAATAATAGCTCTATGCAATCTTGAAGACAGAGTCTTCTGAGTCTTTTGCATTTTCAAAGATATAGGTAATTTTATGTGTTGCGGGGGCCAAACACTTGGTCATACATAATTCCAGGTTTGTCTGTGAGAGTATTTCTGGTTGAGATGAACATTTGAATCAGTAGACTAAGTAAATCAGATTGCATTCATAATATGGATGTGCCTCATGCAATCAATTGAAAATTAAATAGAACAAAAAAGCTGAGTAAGAGAGAATTCTTCTTGTCTGAACTAATGAGCTGGGAGACTAGTCTTTTCCAGCCTTCAGACTCCATTGAAACATTCCATCCAGACAGCTTTTTTAAAATATTAATTTTTAATTGGAGGATAATTACAATATTATGATGTTTCTATCATACATTAATATGAATCAGCCATACGTATACATATGCGCCCTCACTCTTAAACATCCCTCCCATTTCCTTCCCCGTCCCAACCCTCTTGTCTGACAGCCTTTGGAATGACATTTATACCATCAGTTTTCCTGGTTATCAGCTTTTTATACCCAGACTGCTGCTGCTGCTGCTGCTACGTCGCTTTAGTCGTGTCCAACTCTGTGCGACCCCATAGACGACAGCCCACCAGGCTTCCCGTCCCTGGGGTTCTCCAGGCAAGAACAATGGAATGGGTTGCCATTTCCTTCTCCAATGCATGAAAGTGAAACGTGAAAGTGAAGTCGCTCAGTCGTGTCCGACACTAGCGACCCCATGGACTGCAGCCTACCAGGCTCCTCCGTCCATGGGATTTTCTAGGCAAGAGTACTGGAGTGGGGTGCCTTGGCCTTCTCCGATACTCAGACTGGAAGTATACAAATCAGCTCTTTTGGGTCTACAGCTTGCAAGCTGCTTATCTTGGCTCTCATCTGTCACATGGGTCAATCCTCATCATGAATTTGTTTAAATATATATATATATATATATATATCTCAGATCAGATCAGTCGCTCAGTCATGTCCAATTCTTTGCGACCCCATGAATCGCAGCATGCCAGGCGTCCCTGTCCATCACCGACTCCTGGGGTTCACTGAGATTCACGTCCATCGAGTCAGTGATGCCATCCAGCCATCTCATCCTCTGTCGTCCCCTTCTCCTCTTGCCCCCAATCCCTCCCAGCATCAGAGTCTTTTCCAATGAGTCAATTCTTCACATGAGGTGGTCAAAGTACTGGAGTTTCAGCTTTAGCATCATTCCTTCCAAAGAAATCCCAGGGCTGATCTCCTTCAGAATGGACTGGTTGGATCTCCTTGCAGTCCAAGGGACTCTCAAGAGTCTTCTCCAACACCACAGTTCAAAAGCATCAATTCTTCGGTGCTCAGCCTTCTTCACAGTCCAACTCTCACATCCATACATGACCACTGGAAAAACCATAGCCTTGACTAGACGAACCTATGTTGGCAAAGTAATGTCTCTGCTTCTAAATATGCTATCTAAGTTGGTCATAACTTTCCTTCCAAGGAGTAAGCATCTTTTAATTTCATGGCTGGAGTCACCATCTGCAGTGATGTTGGAGCCCAGAAAAATAAAGTCTGACACTGTTTCCACTGTTTCCCCATCTATTTCCCATGAAGTGATGGGACCAGATGCCATGATCTTCGTTTTCTGAATGTTGAGCATTAAGCCAACTTTTTCACTCTCCACTTTCAATTTCATCAAGAGACTTTTTAGTTCCTCTTCACTTTCTGCCGTAAAAGTGGTGTCATCTGCATATCTGAGGTTATTGATATTTCTCTCAGCAATCTTGATTCCAGCTTGTGTTTCTTCCAGTCCAGCATTTCTCATGATGTACTCTGCATATAAGTTAAATAAACAGGGTGACAATATACAACCTTGACATACTCCTTTTCCTATTTGGAACCAGTCTGTTGTTCCATGTCCAGTTCTAACTGTTGCTTCCTGACCTGTATATAGGGTTCTCAAGAGGCAGGTCAGGTGGTCTGGTATTGCCATCTCTTTCAGAATTTTCCACAGTTTATTGTGATCCACACAGTCAAAGGCTTTGACATAGTCAAGAAAGCAGAAATAGATGTTTTTCTGGAACTCTCTTGCTTTTTCCATGATCCAGCGGATGTTGGCAATTTGATCTCTGGTTCCTCTGCGTTTTCTAAAACCAGCTTGAACATCAGGAAGTTCACGGTTCACATATTGCTGAAGCCTGGCTTGGAGAATTTTGAGCATTACTTTACTAGCGTGTGAGATGACTGCAATTGTGCAGTAGTTTGAGCATTCCTTGGCATTGCCTTTCTTTGAGACTGGAATGAAAACTGACCTTTTCCAGTCCTGTGGCCACTGCTGAGTTTTCCAAATTTGCTGGCATATTGAGTGCAGCACTTTCATAGCATCATATTTCAGTACTTGGAATAGCTCAACTGGGTATATATATATATATATATATATATATATTTGTCAGGGAGTTCTCCACAGAAACAGGAGCTCCAGAGAAACAGAAGGCAGGGAGTATATGGGAATATATATATATATATATATATATCTATCTATCTATCTTCACTAGTGATATTTTGTATATATCTATTGCCAGATGATCTGGACACAGGTTATCATTAGTCTTTCTACTACTGGAAATAGAATCATTATTTTTCTGAATATACATCAAAGAGCCATTTCCAGGAACACCATATCCAGTTTTAAATATTCAGTCTTAAAATGTAGTGTCTTTATACAAGGAAACTTGCAGATCTGTCGGTTGTTTATTACCTTAATTTTTGTGATGGTGTCACATGTATATGCAAATATCAAAATTCATTAAATTATATACATTAAATATGTGCAGTATTTTATATCATTTATACCTCAATAAAGCTCACTAAAAATCTATTCCTCTAGAGCCACTCTTGGAGAAGGAAATGGCAACCCACTCCAGTGTTCTTGCCTGGTGAATCCCATGGACAGAGAAGCCTGGTAGGCTGCAGTCTGTGGGGTCGCATAGAGTCGGACATGACTGAAGCGACTTGGCGGCGGCTGCAGAACCACTCTTGGTTCTATTACTTAGGCTTTCCAAGAGAAGCAGAATACATACATAAGTGTCCAAATATATGTATTAGGCTTTGAATAATTTTTGGAGAAAATTAAGAAGTAAAGGTATAAAGAGGTTTGGGAATCAGGAAGAGTCACCAACAGATCACTCTGAGAGCAAAATAATCTCCAGTGGGATTCTGAACTGACAACTTCTAAGGCAGTCCATGGCCGGTATTTGGGGGCTCATGATTAACTGTCTGGTGAGAGGTTTGGGGGTGCACATTGTCAGAAATTGGAAGAATTAGAAATGGCTTTGAGGAGGACAAGGAAAAGTGAAACCTGCCAGTTTCTATGCTTTAAGCTGTCACCAAAATTAATTCCCATGCCCTTCAAAGAGCAGTAGCCACAGGTTCACTTTTGCCTCCAAATCACACAAGGACCTCTTCAAAGGTAATTTAACTCTGACTCTTAGAAGAATTGAATTTTGAGGATAACTGAACAATAGAAAAATTCAATGAAGGAAGTGATGGGTACATTTTAAAGATAGAGGCAATAGAATTTTTTGATAGATTGCATGTGGAGTGAGAGAGGAAAATAAAAGTAAAGGATAATTCCAAACCATTTGAATGAACAACAGGAATATTGGTGCTGTCATCAAATCAGTTGGCAGATTTTGTGGAAAGTTTGAGCGGGAATAGGAGTTAAGTTTTATACATGTGGTGCTTGAGAAATCTATTAGATACTCAATGATAGATGTCATATGAATATGTGGATAAATGAGTCCAGAATTTAGGAGAGAATTTAAAATTAGCATCAGCATTCTAGCATCATGTAAAGCCAGAAGAATAAATGAAATTGTCAATACTGCAAATATAGTCAGGATGAGCCCTGGTGTAGGGTTAGGGTTACAAACTTTGGGAGAAATACAAGTTTTGCTAAAGCAAAGAAGGCTGAGAGCAAACAAATAATGAATTAAGAGACAAATCTGGAGATTGTTGTCCTGGAAGTCAACTGAAGAATGGATGACAAAGAATTAGTGCACTGGATTGATGAAAAGCAGCTATAAAAGCTGCATTTGTCACCAGATTCTTCTTTAAGGCCAATTCCTACTTCCTGGAAATGATTCTCTACCACTCTTGGCTCTATATTCTGACTCTGAATCTACTTTTTTTTAAATGTAAGAAATGGCTGGTCTTTGGCACTGAGTAGCCTTCTCAACCTGCTTCCTGCCTGTGGAAGTTTGAGAAGTCAGATTCCCTTGAATTTTCCTTTTTTACTTTGCTATTCCTCAATTTCAGTCCAAGCTGGTCAAATACCTTTTTTATAGATCAAATTATAACCTGCTCTATGAGACAAAGAGCACCTTACTTTCTTTGTAAGACAGACCCCATCTACAGGCACTTGAGCATCACGGAGCTGTGGAATGGACTTTAAGATTCTTCGAGGCCTTTTGCCTAGGTGACGGGACACGGGCTTCTTCATAAACTTAATACCTACTTCCCTGGTGGCTCAGACGGAAAAGCGTCTGTCTACAATGCGGGAGACCCGGGTTCGATCCCTGAGTCGGGAAGATCTCCTGGAGAAGGAAATGACAATCCATTCTAGTACTATTGCCTGGAAAATCCTATGGACAGAGGAGCCTGGTAGGCTACAGTCCATGGGGCTGCAAAGAGTCAGACACTACTGAGCGACTTCACCTTCACTTTCACTACCCTTAAATTGGGCTTCCCCCTGATGGTTCAGATGGTGAAGAATATGCTTCCATGCAGGAAACCTGGGTTCCATCTCTGAATCCAGAAGATCTGCTGGAGAAGGAAATCACTACCCACTCCAGTAATCTTGCCTGGAGAATGAACATGAACAGATGAGCCTGGCAGGCTGCAGTCCATGTGGTCTCAAAGAATTGGACAAGACTGAGCGACTAACATTTAACACTCTTAACACACTCACACATACACACAACTTGTTCTAAGAATTAAACAAAAGAAAAGATCTTATAGTCACATTTCTCAATATCTTTACTGTTTTATCTGCTTTACTGATAGTGCGCTGGATACTGAACATTTTCCCTGAATCCATGCCTTAAGTGATAACTTTTTCTTTTCTTGGAGAAACTGGGGATGTGAAACTCTTTAATGTTTGAACTCAGTAAATCCTGGTCCATTTAGATTCCCTCTAAATTCTACTTGAACACTGAAAGCTGTTTCTTAGTTCATCTTTCTTTATCTGTACTTTATCACAAGCAAGAAAATTGAATTCATTGTCATATTTAACATTTAATTTGGAATTCAATCTATCTAAGTCCACTGTTGATTAGCTATAATTTCTGGCCTCCATGTTACTGTCAACTGATAAGTCCACCACGTGAGGGTTGTGAGTTAAGTTTTTGGGGGGGGCAAAATGAGGACTATACCCCAGAAGCCAGCCTCTCAGACAGTGCTAAAGAACTCCTCCAAAGAAGTACAGGGGTGCACACACATGGGATGAATTAAAATAACAGCCATTTAATCATATATTATGATTTTAAGATTCTTAGATTTAGTCAAGGCCTGGCTGGCACATGTTTTCTATCTCAGAGGGCACTGATTTAATGTGCAATTTAGCTGTCAGCTGTGTTGTGGGCGGGAGTGGTTTCCAAGATACCTTTTCTCACAGGTCTGGTGCATTGGGAGAAAGCTGAGCCTTTCTCTCTTTCCAAGTAATTTTAGAGTTTCTTCACACTATATCTCCAGCTAAGTAGTCATGCTTATTCACAGGTGGTTTACAAATCATAGAAGCTGTGGTACAGTCCATAAACTTTTCAAGGCTTTGCCTTGGAAGTCCTAGACTGTCCCACTCCACAATAGTGTATTTGTCAAATGGTCCTTCAGTTCAGTTCAGTCACTCAGTCGTGTCCAACTCTTTGCAACCCCGTGGACTGCCACATGCCAGGCCTCCCTGTCCATCACCAACTCCCGGAGTTTACTCAAACTCATCTCCATGGAGTCGGTAATGCCATCCAACCATCTCATCCTCTGTGGCCCCCTTCTCTGCCTGCCTTCAATCTTTCCCAGCATCAGGGTCTTTTCAAATAAGTCAGTTCTTCACATCAGGTTGCCAAAGTATTGGAATTTCAGCTTCAACATCAGTCTTTCAAATGAACATTCAGGACTGATTTCCTTTAAGATGGGCCGGTTGGATCTCCTTGCAGTCCAAGGGATTCTCAAGAGTCTTCTCCAACACCACAGTTCAAAAGCATCAATTCATTGGTGCTCAGCTTTCTTTATAGTCCAACTCTCACATCCATACATGACCACTGGAAAAACCATAGCCCTTGACTAGACGGACCTTTGTTGACAAAGTAATGTCTCTGTTTTTTAATATGCTGTCTAGGTTGGTCATAACTGCCCTTCGAAGGAGTAAGCATCTTTTAATTTCATGGCTGCAATCACCATCTGCAGTGATTTTGGAGCCCAAAAAAATAAAGTCTGACACTGTTTCCACTGTTTCCCCATCTATTTCCCATGAAGCGATGGGACCAGATGCCATGATCTTAGTTTTCTGAATGCTGAGTTTTAAGCCAACTTTTTCACTTTCCTCTTTCACTTTCATCAAGAGGCTCTTCTTCACTTTCTGCAACAAGGGTGGCGTCATCTGCATATCTGTGGTTATTGATATTTCTCCCAGCAATCTTGATTCCAGCTTGTGCTTCGTCCAGCCCAGCATTTCTCATGATGTACTCTGCATATAAGTTAAATAAGCATGGTGACAATATACAGCCTTGACATACTCCTTTCCATATTTGGAACCAGTCTGTTGTTCCATGTCCAGTTCTAGCTGTTGCTTCTTTACCTGCATACAGATTTCTCAGGAGGCAGGTTAGGTGGTCTGGTGTTCCCATCTCTTTAAGAATTTTCCACAGTTAATTGTGATCCACACAATCAAAGGCTTTGGCATGGTCAATAAAGCAGAAATAGATGTTTTTCTGGAACTCTCTTGCTTTTTTGATGATCCATTGGATGTTGGCAATTTCAGGCCAACCCCAAATCAAGGAAAGAATTTGACTTCATCTCTATTTAGTGATGCAGCAAAGTTTTAATTGGATTTCTTAATCTATCTTTCTGCTCTTAAATTTGCCATTATTTTATCCAGTTCTGTCATATCAGTGCTTAATCTTCCCACAACTTCCATGATCCTTAAGTACTCATATTATTTTAAAAACTTTTGGATTACTTTCCAAATCCCATCACTTCCATTTTTTTTACAGTAGTTGATTCTCTTTGATTTTATTTACTGTGGTTTTTTCCACTTACCCCTTTCATCTGTCTCTTTTCAGGGACAGAAATTTCCCCTAAATTGTAAACTGAACTTTCATTATCCAAATCAGTATCCCTATTTTTAAGTGTTTACTTTGGACCTGATTATTCATTAGCCAACTGCACATTTTTATTTGATTGACTTGAAAATACATCAAACTCAAAACATCTGGGATAGAAAATGCATTTATCGTGAGCCCTAGTGAAAAGCAATATGATGAAATTAATTGTTTCCAAGAGCAAACAACATTTCCCTTCCAATTCCTATTCCTTTCTACCCAAATGATGCCCAACTCTTCCCATTCTTCTCTATATATTTTCTCTCTATATTTCACATTTTTCTGTTTACAGTAAATGTTAGATTTGGCCCACATCATTTCTTGTCTCTGTTGCTGATGCTGCTGCTAAGTCGATCAGTCGTATCCGACTTTGTGCGACCCCAAAGACGGCAGTCCACCAGGCTCTGCCGTCCCTGGGATTCTCTAGGCAAGAACACTGGAGTGGGTTGCCATTTCCTTCTCCAATGCATGAAAGTGAAAAGTGAAAGTGAAGTCACTCATTATTTGTTTGTAACTTCCATCTAATCCATTTTCTAACATACACATTATCCAAGTCATTTAGAGCACAAATTAAATCAAGTTTTAGTTTACTAAAAAAAATATTCAATCTTCCCCCATCTTGCTTTTTGAATGAAGACCCAAATCCTTAACAACACTTGTATGGTCCTGAATTATGCCTCTTCAATGTTACCAGTAATCTCTTATTCACACAAATCAAGTGCTTTTTATTTCCTGAATGACTCTGTATTTTCTCTTATCCTATGTTTTGCACAAAATGTTCTTTTTTACTGCTACTCCCACTTGCATCCATGATTCATTCACCTTGCCAATTTTTACTCATTGTAGAGGGATCACTTCCTTTCACCAGCCCAGAGATGAAGCCTGTGTAGTTTTCTATAGTTGTATAACATGCCAAACTTGATTATCAAAACACTTTATCATGCAGCATTTTAATTGAATTTCCACTGTGCCATATGTTTTAAAAGGGAAGACATGGCTTCTGTTATTTCCACTGTATTTTCTCCAACTGTTAATAGCCTGCCATAAAATATTTCATGATTGCATGTATGAATGTACCTATGAAGTATGGAATTTCTGAATGTGGCAGGCCATTTTTCCAGATGATTCTGGTTTCCAACTTAGATTTTTCAATTACTAGTTATATGACTAATTAATATGACTCTGTAAGTTTCTAATTTCCCATCTGTAACATATAGAGATGATAGCATCTTGCAAGATTGTATTTTCTGGGATGAAATACATTTCTCACTTCTCATATTACCTCAAATGGAAGGAATGTCTATTCCTCTACCCAGAGGAGAGAGCACAGGGACAATACTTTCAGACTTTCTCTCTGCCCATCTCTTATTCTTTCTGTTCCTTCTTTTTCACACAGCTTTCATTCCCTGTACTTGATGACCATTATATCTACTACTGTGGGCAATAATCCCTTAGAAGAAATGGAGTAGCCATCATAGTCAACAAAAGAGTCTGAAATGCAGTACTTGGATGCGATCTCAAAAATGACAATAAGATCTCTGATCATTTCCAAGGCAAACCATTCAATATCACAGTAATCCAAGTCTATGCCCTGACCAGTAACACTGAAGAAGCTGAAGTAGAGCAGTTCTATGAGACATACAAGATCTTTTAGAACTAACACCCAACAAAGATATCCTTTTCATTATAGGGGATTGGAATGCCAAAGTAGGAAGTCAAGAAATACTTCGAGTAATAAGCAAATTTGGCCTTGGAGTACAGAATGAAACAGGTCAAAGGCTAATAGAGTTTTGCCAAGAGAACGCACTGGTCATAGCAAACACCCTCCTCCAACAATACAAGAGAAGACTCTACACATGGACATCACCAGATGGTCAACACTGAAATCAGACTGATTATATTCTTTGCAGCCAAAGATGGAGAAGCTCTATACAGTCAGCATAAACAAGACTGGGAGCTGACTGTGGCTCAGACCATGAAATCCTTACTGGCAAATTCAGACTTAAATTGAAGAAAGTAGGGAAAACCACTAGACCATTCAGGTATGACCTAAATCAACTCCTTTATGACTATACAGTGGAAGCAAGAAATAGATTTAAGCTACTAGATCTGTTAGACAGAGTGCCTGATGAACTATGGACGAAGCTTCGTGACGTTGTATAAGAGACAGGGATCAACACCATCCCAAAAAAACAAAAAAAAATGCAAAAAAGCAAAATGGCTGTCTGAAGAGGGTTTACAAATAGCTGTGAAAAGAAAAGTGAAAAGCGAAGGAGAAAAGGAAAGATATAAGCATCTGAGTGCAGAGTTCCAAAGAACAGCAAGGAGAGATAAGAAAGCCTTCTTCAGAGATCAATGCAAAGAAATAGAGGAAAACAATAGAATAGGAAAGACTAGAGATCTCTTCAAGAAAATTAGAGATACCAAGGGAACAGTTCATACGAAGATGGGCTTGATAAAGGACAGACATAGTATGGACCTAACAGAAGCAGAAGATATTAAGAAGAGGTGGCAAGAATACACAGAAGAACTGTACAAAAAAGATCTTCACCACCAAGATAATTACGATCTTTAATCACTCACCTTTAGCCAGACATCCTGGAATGTGAAGTCAAGTGGGCCTTAAGAATCATCACTATGAACAAAACTAGTGTAGGTGATGGAATTTCAGTTGAGCTATTTCAAATCCTGAAAGATGATGCTGTGAAAGTGCTTCACTCAATATGCCAGCACATTTGGAAAACTCAGCAGTGGCCACAGGACTGGAAACTGTCAGTTTTCATTCCAATCCCAAAGAAAGGCAATGCCAAAGAATGCTCAAACTACCACGCAATTGCACTCATCTCACACGCTAGTAAAGTAATGTTCAAAATTCTCCAAGCCAGACTTCAGCAATATGTGAACCGTGAACTTCCAGATGTTCAAGCTGATTTTAGAAAATGCAGAGGAACCAGAGATCAAACTGCCAACATTTGGTGGATCATAGAAAAAGCAAAAGAGTTCCAGAAAAATATCTATTTCTGCTTTACTGACTATGCCAAAGCCTTTGACTGTGTGGATCACAATAAACTGTGGAAAATTCTGAAAGAGATGGGAATACTAGACCACCTGCCTTGCCTCTTGAGAAATCTGTATGCAGGTCAGGAAGCAACAGTTAGAACTGGACATGGAACAACAGACTGGTTCCAAATAGGAAAAGGAGCACATCAAGGCTGTATATTGTCACCCTGCTTATTTAACTTCTATGCAGAGTACATCATGAGAAATGCTGGGCTGGATGAAGCACAAGCTGGAATCAAGATTGGCAGGAGAAATAACAATAACCACAGATATGCAGATGACACCACCCTTGTTGCAGAAAGTGAAGAAGAACTAAAGAGCCTCTTGATGAAAGTGAAAGAGGAGAGTGAAAAAGTGGCTTAAAACTCAACATTCAGAAATCGAAGATCATGGCATGTGGTCCCATCACTTCATGGGAAATAGATGGGAAAACAGTGGAAACAGTGTCAGACTTTATTTTTTTGGGCTCCAAAATCACTACAGATGATGACTGCAGCCATGGAATTAAAAGACGTTTACACCTTGTAGTGAAAGTTATGACCAACATAGACAGCATATTAAAAAGCAGAGACATTACTTTGCCAACAAAGGTCCATCTAGTCAAGACTATGGTTTTTCCAGTAGTCATGTATGGATGTGAGAGTTGGATGATAAAGAGAGCTGAGCACCAATGAATTGATGCTTTTGAACTGTGGTGTTGGAGAAGACTCTTGAGAGTCCCTTGGACTGCAAGGAGATCCAACCAGTCCATCCTAAAGGAAATCGGTCCTGGGTGTTCATTGGAAGGACTAATGTTGAAGCTGAAACTCCAATACTTTGCTCACCTGATGCTAAGAGCTGACTCAGTTGAAAAGACCCTGATGTTGGGAAAGATTGAAGGCAGGCGGAGAAGGGGACGACAGAGGATGAAATGGTTGGATGGCATCACTGACTCAATGGACATTGAGTTTTGGTAAATTCCGGGAGTTGGTGATGGACAGGGAGGCCTGATGTGCTGCGGTTCATGGGGTCGCAAAGAGTCAGACGGGACTGAGCAACTGAACTGAACTAAACTGCATCATATTCATCCAGTCATATAAGCAATAGGTTTTTCCCTGTAGAAATGACTTTTGTCCAGCAATGTCTGTATCAGGAGTCGAAAGTTATTACGTTTCACGGCTAACATAAATCATTGGTTTATTAGCACTTAAACTGTTTGGTTTCTCTGTCAGCATATCTACAAATTTTTTCCTAACACAAAAAAAGTTTTTTTTGTCTTCTGCAAAGTGAATGGAAATATATGTATCAAAGAGATACAAATCACATAAAATTTGCTGTATCTAAATTAGTATCAACATAAATGTTGGGGGAAGGAATATTACCAGGAAAATAAAGATATATTTAATAATGATAAAAGGATCCATTTCTTTGGGTATTTTGGGAAAATAAGGATGTTATTACTATAGAAGTTATTTAAGTTTCAGCAATAAATAAAGGTGTATGCAATTCTTATACTCAGCTGAAAAGACTTGTTATTTAATAAAAATCATTATGAAGAAGTAAGAGATAGGCAAAGCGACTATGGAACTGAAGAAACCTTCACACTCAGATCCATTTTTTTTTTCAAAATGTGAATCTCAGTTTAAGAATGTCAGCAAACAACAAATGTTCATGTGATTTACAGTAGCTCTGGATTTTATGTCTACTGGGACTGTTGCTCTATTTTCCTGAGGAGAAAGATTAGCTGGCACTTAGAGGTAGGTAGTGGGGCACATTGGCCCATTGTTTTTGAGTGATTCAAAACCAACATCTTGGCAGCAGTGAACATAAAAAGTTGATGTCTTTCCCAGTCTTACGTTTGCATTTTACCTTTGTAAATATTTTTGGTTATTATTTGTCTTTTGTGATTGAGCTTTCATTAAGCCTAGATTAAATTTTACTTCCTTATTTTGGTTATTTGTGTTTGCAGTTTTGTAAGTTATTCACAAATTATGATTTAAAATACATAAATTTCCTAGGTAATTTGTCTTTTTTTTTTTTTTTTTTTGTCGATGTGAGTGTAATTTTTTTCAAACTGTGTTATGCTGCCTAAATGAATATTACTGGGTCTGGGGAATGCTTTTGACTTGTGTATGTTGGTCCATATTCAGAAATGATGTATGATTCCCTTATTGTTTCTATTTTCTTTCCTTTTTTTGTAGATTCTCCTTGTGGACAAATACATTTGGTAAGTATTTATAAATGTAATTAGTTAATAGATTACAAATTTTTAATCATGTCAAAGTGGCATCATTATTTTTACATATTTATTTTAATTTCAGTATTCCAGTATGCTTTTGAAAAAATATAAATAGTTTGGATTGGCCTTTCTTTTTTTCTATTCACAAAAACAATTTGTGTAAGATATGCATATTTTGGTAAAATTTTTCTATATTTCCCTCTATATAATCTGTTATATATGTATTTAACAATGTTTTTAAAGACATTAATTTCATGTCAGCAGAGGCAGGAAGTGTCAAATATAGCCTAATTTTAAGGGTTCTTAATCTTTAACATTTTCTCTTAAATCATTTTTGAAAATTTGCCTACATTTTTATTCCTATAAGCTTTCAAAATTATTTGTATAAAGATGCCAGAGCACTTAAAAATAAGAAACCATATGTGTATTTATCTTTATGTACAGATTTGATGTTATATTTTTTTTCCTCCATTCCTCCTTCCCTTCTTTCTTTTCTTCCTTTATGCCTTCCGTATTTTAGCATATTTAAAATATGATTATGAGTAAGTTCACAAACAGACAGTTTTCATGTATGGAGCCTTCTGAAACCATACTTATTTTTAGTTTTCTAAACTGAAAAGCCATAATTTGAAGAATTTATAGCTGTAGTCTTGAGTATTTCCTTTGTCTCGTGTATTTTTCAGTTTTCTTTTGTCATGGTATTTTGTTTTTGAAGGTATAACCAAAGAATTTTTATAAGCCTATGACTGACACTCCTGCCTTCAAAAGCTGCTACTTATGGAAATTTAAGGGAGAAATAGATGATGCAAAAGAGAGAAAAGAAAGTTTTGTAGAGAATTTAGAGATAGAACAACCCCTTAAGAATGAAGGGAGAAGAAAACAAATTCATTTGAGCATGTATCTTTAGAAGGTGGCTACGAAATTGAAATAGAATAGGGCCCTAGAAGAAGGTGAATGTTCCGCTTCCACTGATTGTTATGTATGGCTATACATGCACAGATAATATCACTGGTCACCAGGAAAATGATTTGAAGGACTGATTACAAGCAGCATAGTGTATAACAGAACTTTGTGATACTATACACTCTCTCTTCTCTTGGACTACAAGCAGTAGAATTCCATGGAATCAGCTGGTGGGCCTGAACTGAATAAAAATATATCAACCAACCAGGTTTTGCAACTTGTATGTCAAACACAAGGTGGCTCACAAAAAAACATTGCTCTATATGCAGTATTTTAGGTTTAATTTCAGTATGCATCTTAAACCTTTTCTTTTGAAAAGCAGTATTAAACTAATGGAATTTACCTGAATATAAATATCTTCAGGATGCATGCATGATATCATATATTATCTGAAATGTAATCTATTTTCATACAAAATTTCATAATTTTATTTCCCTTTCTGCTGATTCCAGTTCTCTAAACTCAATTATATGCAAGATTTGAAAAAACAAAATATAAGCCTCAGTTATTTCTGCAAATTCAGCTTTTGACATTATCTTTCAATTCTCATATCTCTCTTTAAATTTTTTCTTATAGTAAAAAATTCCAGATCTCTGTTTCTGGAAATGATCAATTTTTATTCTGTTCAAACAATTATATTGGAAGAGCAATGTATTAGAAAAAGGTTGGAACTTTCAGAAGTTTCCCAAGCCTATCCTTCTCCTTTCTTACTTTGTGGTAGTGCTAAGAGTGGAGCATTTTGGGGTGGACTTGGAAGTTACCAAAGGAGGGAGGGTTCCAGGAGGAAGGTGCAAAGTGAGCATGTAATGATTTTTCTAAATGCCAGGGAAAAGGGTTGAGTGAGTGCCGGTCACTAACTTTCTATTTTTTTTTTATGGGTCATTTATTTTGTATTTTTTAATTATATTTTTAATTGGAGGATAATTGCTTTACAAAATTGTGTTAGTTACATCAACATGAATCAGCCACAAGTATACATATGTCCCCTCCCTTCCTCCCTCCCCATCCCACTCCTCTAGGTTGTGACAGAGATCTGGGTTTGAGCTCCCTGTGTCACACAGCAAATTCCCACTGGCTATCTGTTTTACACACAGGAATGTATATGTTTCAATGTTATCGTCTGAATTCCTTTCTCCCTCTTCTTCCCTGTGTCCATAAGTCTGTTCTCTATGTACTGATGAAGCTATTCGCAGGCCAGCAATGGAGACACAGTCACTAACTTTTGTAAAGATGAAAGGACATAGCAGTGAAGGGGGTTGAGGGGGAGTGCTCCTGAGTCAGTTGCTTTTCTGAGCCCTCTGTTGGTGAAGATGCACATTAAAGAAAAAAGACCTTGCACAAGCATTGTGATGTCCTACAATCAGAAGAGGAATTAAGGATTTTAATCAAGATCTGTGCCTGTATTTTTCAATGAGCATAAATAAGAGGGTTATAATAAACTTTTTTTCCCAGAGTTTTTTTAAAAAAAGCTAATATGGTAAATTCTTAGAAGTTTACATTAAATTGATTGCTGAACTGTGAAAGTAAGTATCTCTTGGGACACCTTTTGCTTAGTGCCATTACCTCCAGGGAAGAATATTTGGATAAGCTTCCAGAGCTTTTGGAAGATGAAAGTATTTTGTTGGCAAGAGCATGTAACAGGGTGTCCTGGCTGGGCCAGTTTAAATTGATTTGTTTGTGGAAATGGCAAACACCATCTCTAAAATGTTGTGAACTCTATCTCTAAAGCAAAGGTAAGAAAATAGCAGGCAAATATATGGGAGTTTCTTGCTTGCCACACAGTAGAGCCCCTGAACTCAAAGCATTTGTTAATCTGTTTTTAATTCTAGATATCATCCTTTTAAAAATGGATTCATTTTGATATTTGGCAAAACTAATACAATTATGTAAAGTTTAAAAATAAAATACAATTAAATTAAAAAAAATATAAGCCATACATTTAATACAAACAACCTGTGGTATGAAAATATTGGAAGCTTTTCAATGGATAATGTTCTGAATGAACAGCCTGCTCCTATACTATCTATTACCTCCATTTATATGAAAATTTGCTGAAACTATTATCTATTACAAAATATCACTGTTTTTATTTAATAAGGGGAGTTGCTACTTGGCTGCAACAGAAAGTGTTTTGCTTCATGAAGCAAGTTCAGATTTAGAATCAAACTCATTAAAGATTTCAAGAGTGTACTGTGATAACAACTTGAGGAGGAGAAATTACCAGGTTTTACTGTTTGGAAAATTAGGGAGCAAGAATGATTGATGTATATTTCTATGGCCTTTAGAGATAAAACTAAGTTTGCATAAAACTAGAGCTATACTGGTGGGTAGAAACATAGAGAATGCTATTACAAAGGCAAAGAAAAAGACAAAGATATATAGCTCAATATCACAACATCATAAGTTCCAAAAATATTTAAATCTTTTGTGGCTAAGATAACTCAAAATTCATTGTTCAAGAGCAATTTATTATTAGAGATGTTTATGTATTAGAGATATTTATATATGAGATTTTTTTAATTGAGAGAACAAATATAATTGAAGTGGATCTCTGACTGGTATACCTTGTTCATGTAAGAAATTTACTGTCAGATTTTATTGAAAGTTGACGACTTATGCTTTTAGTATGTGTTCATTGTATGTAGAGCCAGTTCCAGATTCTTTCCTAGCCACAAAGAATACACAAATGTTACACAGAGCCATGAAGAATAACAAAAGCAATACAGCGTGTTCCGTTCTAATAATTCAACTACGTTCCAGAATTGAAGATTTTACTTTACACAGGAATTAGTGAATTGACTGAATATTCATCATGTCTCATGTATCTTTCTAACATGAATTAATCAGAGAAATGAAGCAAGCACAGCAATATGGCAGAGTAAGCATGGCCATTGTTCCACAAAAGCAGTTCAAATGTAATTTTTTTACAGCAAGGCTTTTAGAAGAAAGATGCAGTGGCATCAAGCAAATATCTCAATTTCTCACCATTGGTAAGAAGGTCTTACAAGATATAAGTGATGGGAAACACAAGGATGCCTCCTGGATGTTGGCTCAGCTGCTGCCGTTCATGAAACTGCAGTTGTTTTAAAGGTCAAGCTCATCAACTAATCCATCCCCATAAAATCAACCTATAGTTGTCAGGACCTATGGTCAGGACTTATTCTTTCAGTGGTACTTTTACATAACTTCTGCTCTAAATAGGAGCACGTTCATTATAATTTTGCTTCCCTGAGGCCCCCCTTGCACTATTAAAAATCACTGAGCACCCAAAGAGCTTCTGTTTATGTAGGTTTTATCTACTGAATTTGTCATACTCAAACTGCTATAATCATCTCTATTGTTCATCGGGAACATGAGTCAGTATCCTTTCTGGAAATGATGGAAGTTCAGGCTTTCCTTGGCTCAGACACCAGCAACATGGGCTTGAAAATCTTTGTTTCTGAGCACTCAGGATTAATGATATAACAAGAGTTGATATAAACAAAAAGAAGAAATTTCAAAACTGGGAAGATTCATACAGTAGTAACTATAATATTTTTGGGAAAAAAAAAAGCAAAACATCCCTAATGATTAATTAGAATAAGTTGGGAAGAACTTGAGGATGTCTGTAATACATGTTGAGGAGGTAATATTGGAACTAGGAAAAATGTCTTTTTATGACATCTCATCTTTTTGGAATACCTTTGTCAACATGGGTTTATGGATTCCTGTATGGCTCCTAAATATTTTTTTTAATCACACCCAAAGACAAACACTACTGCCAATACTACTATTAGTACTACTGCTAAAAACTAGAAGTTACTGTCCACCCACTACCCACCACTCACTGTCCCCATAATATGTTCCCATTATCTTACTCAACTGTGGCAAAGTATCAGTTCATTCCTGTTTTACAGGAGAAGAAACTGAGCACAGTGCTCAAGTACACAGAACTAGTAAATGTGGAGATGGAGGCAGCCCCTTGATTTATGATTATTCCTTGACTATTTCAATAAGGTTTCTCAATGGAATAAAATGTCAATGTTCAAAAATACTTTTTAGAAATATTGTTTCTCTTCATTCAAATGTTTCAAATATTATACTTGAGAAATAAAAACTGCTCCACCCATAGAAAGGGTTTTGAGAAGTTTGCAGGTGGATTCTTTATCAGCTGAGCCACAATGGGAGCTCAAGAATACTGGAATGGGTAGTCTATCCCTTCTCCAGCAGATCTTCCTGGTCCAGGAATCGAACTGGGGTCTCCAGCATTGCAGGCAGATTCTTTACCAACTGAGCTATCAGGGAAGCTTTGAGAGGTTTAAGTTTGCACAATCTATAGGACTCTTTTACGAAGTATTAAAACATAAATGGAGCCTTTGTAAAAACTGTGTAAAAACAGTTTGAGATTGACTTTCCATGGAGGGAAAAAGGAAATAAGTGAATTTTTTGTACATCTTTAAAATTTTATTAGTCTAATGTAATCATCGTCTACCCCTACAAAATTAGGAATTCACCAAAATGAAGAATACAGAATAGTTCATATATTTACCAACTCCTTTGGTTTCTATCTGATAAAAGTATAGGTGATTTACCACTAAACATGTGGACAACAGTGGTAGGAAATTCAGCCCAATTCTAGAGACACAACTAAAAGTTAAATCTGTTTAGAGACAAAAGGAAAGTAGGCCTATGAATTAGGGTGTGCATGTCTGCATTCCTAAAATTTAGAATATCCAATGATTATGTCCTTGTAGGAAACAATTTTTTTAAAAATTATGACTCACCAGGCAATCAGAACTCAACTTAGTTTTACATGTAATTATGGTGTTTCAGCCTTTCTCTGTATATGAATCTTCATAGGAACACCAGCAAAGTCCTACAGTGTATCAGAAAACTATCCTTTTAATAAGTATACCTTGAAAATTGGTTTTATATTAGTGTGAAGAATCCAAAATAAGATTTTATTTTGTATTAGTGTAGAGATAATTATGTAAAGCTAATTTCATTCCAGGACAAGAAACACAACATAATGTCTACTGCTAGAAACATTAAAATATGACAGAGGATGAGATGGCTTGATGGCATCACCGACTCTATGGGCATGAGTTTGTGTAAACTCCAGGAGTTGGTGATAGACAGGGAGGGCTGGAGTGCTGCGATTCATTGGGTTGCAAAGTGTTGGACACGAATGAACGACTGAACTGATGTTCTCATGTGTCTCAATGTTTAATAGTTCCTTTGAATGATTTATATAATTTGAGACCCCACTTTATAAACAAATTGCTTGTTGTGAATTCCTTAGAATACGGTTCTCCTAAATATCACTTAAGAAACAGAAACATTTTTATTTTAATTTCTGAGTAACTTGTTTCACACAGTCTAACACAGAGCTAAATAAAAATAATTTATGAAACAGTACTATTAAACCTTCATGTATAATTGATTCTATTCAGTCAATTGACAAATATGAACACGTATGCATGCATTCACTGTGGCTTCCGTCATGGCTCAGTGGTATACAATCCAGTGCTAATGCAGGAGATGTGTGTTCCATCCCTGGGTTGGGAAGCTCCCTTGAAGAGGAAATGGCAACCCATTCCAGTATTCTTGCCTGGGAAATCCCATGGAAAGAGGAGCCTGGCAGGCTACATACAGTCCATGAGATAGCAAAGAGCTGGACATGATTTAGAAACAAAAAAACAAAATGCATTCATAATACTTCTTGAATCACTCTCATGTGTTTGGTAAATTCATTCTATTTATAGCAAAAAGTGTCAAAAACTAAAAAGATAAATACCAGAACACCTGACCTGCCTCTTGAGAAATTTGTATGCAGGTCAGGAAGCAACAGTTAGAACTGGACATGGAACAACAGACTGGTTCCAAATAGGAAAAGGAGTGCGTCAAGGCTGTATATTGTCACCCTGCTTATTTAACTTATAAGCAGAGTACATCAGGAGAAACGCTGGGCTGGAAGAAGCACAAGCTGGAATCAAGATTGCCGGGAGAAATGTCAATAACCTTAGAAATGCAGATGACACCACCCTTATGGCAGAAAGTTAGAGGAACTAAAAAGCCTCTTGATGAAAGTGAAAGAGGAGAGTGAAAAAGTTGGCTTAAAGCTCAACATTCAGAAAACGAAGATCATGGCATCCGGTCCCATCACTTCATGGGAAATAGATGGGGAAACAGTGGAAACAGTGTCAGACTTTATTTTGGGGGGCTCCAAAGTCACTGCAGATGATGACTGCAGCCATGAAATTAAAAGACGCTTACTCCTTGGAAGGAAAGTTATGTCCAACCTAGATAGCATATTCAAAAGCAGAGACATTACTTTGCCAACAAAGTTCCGTCAATCAAGGCTGTGGTTTTTCCAGTGGTCATGTATGGATGTGAGAGTTGGACTGTGAAGAAGGCTGAGCACCGAAGAATTGATGCTTTTGAACTGTGGTGTTGGAGAAGACTCTTGAGAGTCCCTTGGACTGCAAGGAGATCCAACCAGTCCATTCTGAAGGAGATCAGCCCTGGGATTTCTTTGGAAGGAATGATGCTAAAGCTGAAACTCCAGTACTTTGGCCACCTCATGCGAAGAGTTGACTCATTGGAAAAGACTCTGATGCTGGGAGGGATTGGGGGCAAGAGGAGAAGGGGATGACAGAGGATGAGATGGCTGGATGGCATCACTGACTCGATGGACGTGAGTCTGAGTGAACTCCGGGAGTTGGTGATGGACAGGGAGGCCTGGCTTGCTGCGATTAATGGGGTCGCAAAGAGTTGGACATGACTGAGCGACTGAACTGAACTGAACTGAATGTATCACATGTTCAGTCCCTAAGTTGTATCTGACTCTTTGCAACTCCATTGACTGTAGCCCACCAGGCTCCTCTGTCCTTGGGACTTTCCAAGCAAGAATACTGAAGTGGGCTGCTAGTTCCTCCTCCAGGGGATGTCCCTGATGCAGGGATGGATCTGGTATCTCCTCTTTCTCCTACATTGGGGGGTGGATTCTTTATCACTGAACCAACTGGGAAGTCTTAGTGAATCATATGGTTTGGGTAAACTTGTACTTAAATAAACAGTGCTTTGATACAAAGCTTTTCCAGCAAAATATTTGACATTAAACAAGTAAGCATAACTTATTCAAAAGAATACATTAATGAATGGTTGAATATATCTTTTTAAGAATATCCCTCATATTGATAACTCTTTAAAATAAAAAGATACCAAAAAATATTGTTTGGCCCAGGGCTGACTGCAATTAAGTACAATCTGCATCATGCCTAAATTTCTCAGATCAAAGATTGGAGTATCTTTCCAATAATCATATAATTGAGATAATATGCAGTCAGCTTGTATATTATACATTCACTCAGCATGTTTTTATTGAATCCTACATGTATACATATTACTGTTCAATTAATGGTACGTAGAATTCAATAAAACATTCTTCCCATTTTCAAGCATTTATAGTCCAGTTAGTGAAATACAAATTTTATTTAACAAGTACTTATAATATATATTCCCTACATATGGTAAAATTCTAGAAATATCCTATAGAATTCTAAGAATTAACCACTATTGGGAATCAGAAGTGGCATATTAGAGACACAGAATTTGAATTGTATTTTGAAAATTAGTGAAAAGATAATGCCTTAAGACATGAAATGTAGGCAAGCAGTTCTTGCCTATTTCCTCATGTGCACTCAATTGCAGATGACAATTTATTTAACTATTTATTCCTTACATGAAACAAAATGTCTTTCCTCTAATGACCTGATGGGCAGAGTATATATCATGACATAAGCATATATATGCAGAGAGGAAACATTTATCTTTAGAGTACTGATAATCCTTTGTAATTCTGTAAGCTTATTTTTTTTAATTAAAATGGAATATTTATTAGCTCATTCGAACTGTGTAAGCCCCTGCAAGACAGGCGGGACAATTTTCAGTAATTCTGTGAAAGTGGCTAGGCCAATTTAAAGATGTGAAAACTGAGGCCATTGAAGAACCTTGAAACAAACAACCTTTTAGTACAGCTTTGGGAATTCAATACAGGAATTTTTTTTTTTTTAATTTTATTTTATTTTTAAACTTAACATAACTGTATTAGATTTGCCAAATATCAAAATGACTCCCATTTTAATTTCTCCTTTTACTATACCAGCCTTGTCTCTAACAAATAGGTTTAACATTTGGATACTATGTTCTGTTATTAAAGCAGCTCACCACCCATCTTTTATATGAGGCAGAAAATAGGTTTAAGCCTCTCCGGGGGAGCTCTTAACCTGGAAAGGAAGGAAATGCATCACAGGTGAAAGGCAGCAGAACAATGTGACCCACTGCTAATTTGCGGTGGTATTCATTTGGGTGGGATTTGACATTTCTGGGTAGGTGTATATTTGTGATTGATATTTCATTCTTTAAAGCACAGCCTTTAAAACAGCTGTGAAATGTCAAGTTATTAATTTACACATTGCAAAATGTAGTGTTAGGAAACCGATTTACATCTTTCCAAATTCAACCCCAGGGATACCAAACTCTGAGATCAGCACATCATGGAGAAGATTATCCCAATCAGCATAACTCTAAAAATTGCTTTAAACCTTCTGCTCTGCACATAGGCAAAGAGATCAGGAAGGTGTTCCAGTCCAGTCACAGGAGAGGCAACCAAAACTGGAAGAAGTGTAATTCCAAGGCTTAGTGTGAGGGGTGGGGCATTTTCCTTCTGGTTTATTATCATTTTTTCGAGTTATTTTATAACATCTTGGTGGGGGGTATGGGGCTGACAATTCAGTGCATTTCTGGTTTAATACAGTGAAACTATTTACGGAGAGGAGAGCTTCACCTTAAATAACATGTAAAACTCATTTTACAGATGTCTCCCTGAAATACTTTCATTGATTTTTCTCTCACAAAGTAGATGCACACTATAACCACAAAAAAGGGTAGTATTACCAAATCATGCCTCAGGCATGCATTTTAAGACACATGAAACACTTCCATAATAAACCGTTTGAGAGCAAATCCATGATGTAAAGTCCAAATTCTATTGGAAATAACACTGGAAATTGCAGTACAGTTGAAACAATTTTTAATCACACCTCTACTCTTTTTCAGTTTTAGAAGATTATATTAACTGGGTATAAATTTTATATTAAAACATTTAAATGAGCTTTGTGATTCAGTCATTAGGATAGGACAAAAAAAGACTAAAAGAAATAAAAGTGGTTCTCCTTTCCTTAAAGACATCTCTTACTACATACTTGACACTGACAAATTTTGAAGAACGAAGTTTAGATATTATTTATATCCACATACATACATATATATGCATATATACACACATACATGTAACTGACAAGCACAGCCAAATACACTGCTATGGATGAATGTCATAAAGTTAATATTAAGACAAATAATTCAGATATAAGTATTTATGTATTATGTACAATGTTTTTATATATCATGTACAATGCTACTTAAGTACAATTTAAAAATAGGCTAATCTCTGATTAAACTAACATGAAGGGTCAACTTGCAAATCAAACACATAAATTTGAGCTTTTACAAAAAATTAAGCTTTAATGGGAAAGACTAGAAATCTCTTCAAGAAAATTAGATATACCAAAGGAACATTTCATGCAAAGATGGGCTTGATAAAGGACAAAAATGGTATGGACCTAACAGAAGCAGAAGATATTAAGGAGAGATGGCAAGAATACACAGAAGAACTATACAAAAAAGATATTCATGACCCAGATAATCACGATGGTGTGATCACTGACCTAGAGCCAGACATCCTGGAATATGAAGTCAAGTGGGCCTTAGAAAGCATCACTATGAACAAAGCGAGTGGAGGTGATAGAATTCCAGTGGAGCTATTCCAAATCCTGAAAGGTGATGTGGTGAAAGTGCTACACTCAATATGCCAGCAAATTTGGAAAACTCAGCAGTGGCCACAGGACTGGAAAAGGTCAGTTTTCATTCCAATCCCAAAGAAAGGCAATGCCAAAGAATGCTCAAGCTACCGCACAATTGCACTCATCTCACACGCTAGTCAAGTAATGCTCAAAATGGAGGGTTCTGGGTGGGGAACACATGTATACCTGTGGCGGATTCATTTTGATATTTGGCAAAACTAATACAATTATGTAAAGTTTTAAAAATAAAATTAAAAAAAAAAAATTCTCCAAGCCAGGCTTCAGCAATATGTGAACCGTGAACTTCCTGATGTTCAAGCTGGTTTTAGGAAAGGCAGAGGAACCAGAGATCAAATTGCCAACATCCGCTGAATCATGGAAAAAGCAAGAGAGTTCCAGAAAAACATCTATTTCTGCTTTCTTGACTATGCCAAAGCCTTTGACTGTGTGGATCACAATAAACTGTGGAAAATTCTGAAAGAGATGGCAATACCAGACCACCTGATCTGCCTCTTGAGAAATTTGTATGTAGGTCAGGAAGCAACAGTTAGAACTGGACATGGAACAACGGACTGGTTCCAAATAGGAAAAGGAGTATGTCAAGGCTGTATATTGTCACCCTGTTTATTTAACTTATATGCAGAGTACATCAGGAGAAATGCTGGACTGGAAGAAACACAAGCTGGAATCCAGATTGCCGGGAGAAATATCAATAACCTCAGATATGCAGATGACACCACCCTTATGGCAGAAAGTGAAGAGGAACTAAAAAGCCTCCTGATGAAAGTGAAAGAGGAGAGTGAAAAAGTTGGCTTAAAGCTCAACATTCAGAAAAAGAATATCATGGCATCCAGTCCCATCACTTCATGGGAAATAGATGGGGAAACAGTGGAAACAGTGTCAGACTTTATTTCTGGGGACTCCAAAGTCACTGCAGATGATGACTGCAGCCATGAAATTAAAAGATGCTTACTCCTTGGAAGGACAGTTATGTCCAACCTAGATAGCATATTCAAAAGTAGAGACATTACTTTGCCAACAAAGGTTCGTCTAGTCAAGGCTATGGTTTTTCCTGTGGTCATGTATGGATGTGAGAGTTGGACTGTGAAGAAGGCTGAGCACTGAAGAAATGATGCTTTTGAACTGTGGTGTTGGAGAAGACTCTTGAGAGTCCCTTGGACTGTAAGGAGTTCCAACCAGTCCATTCTGAAGGAGATCAGCCCTGGGACTTCTTTGGAAGGAATGATGCTAAAGCTGAAACTCCAGTACTTTGGCCACCTCATGTGAAGAGTTGACTCATTGGAAAAGACTCTGATGCTGGGAGGGATTGGGGGCAGGAGGAGAAGGGGGCGACAGAGTATGAGATGGCTGGATGGCATCACTGACCCGATGGACGTGAGTCTGGGTGAACTCTGGGAGTTGGTGATGGACAGGGAGGCCTGGCGTACTGCAGTTCTTGGGGTCACAAAGAGTCGGACACAACTGAGCAACTGATCTAATCTGATCTGAAGCTTTAATGGTAAGTACCAGATTATAGGCAATTGGTAATGTCAGAAAAAGCCTGGGAAGTCTACATACAGAGGGTGGCTCCTGGGTCTACACCAAAACTAGACTATCTAGCCTAGAATTATTGACAAGATTCCAGGTGAGGTTTTGTGATTTTAAATAAACAGCAGAAAAGCATTCAGGTTATGAATCATCTCCATTTTATTTTACTGTCTATGTGCCATTTTCTCTGGAGTCATGCCACATTAACTCATTGATTCTAGACTTATTAGCTATATACAGCTCTTAATCAGGAACAACCTTTTTAGGATATTCCATAGATAAATATCCTTCTCTTAGCAAGTGCTATTCGTCTCTTTACCCAGAAGTTCAGTTATCATTTTCAAAACAAGATCATGTCAATAATTCTAAATCAACTCAATACACCTTTATAGTTTAAACAAACATATTTCTTTTTGCTCTCAGGATCTTCATGCTCTACAAGTTCTATACATTTTCCAGATTGTTATTAAAATCAGCATTGTATGCATCAATTTTCTGCTCAGTTTTTTTGTGTGTGTGGCAGTGATGAAGAAATAATAATAATAATATATAGAACAAGAATAATTGGTTAAGCCTGATGAATGAGCTAAGGCAATAGATGCTGTGTCTACTTAATATATTAAAACAAATAGGCAAACTATAATTCAATATTTTTATGATTTAATACAGAATAACACTAACCTTTGAATTTTTTTTATGATTTGGTAACTTAATCACTACTATATATTGTCCATCAAAGGATTCAGTTATTTTTCTGTTTTCTCTTTAGAGGTTTTTTTTGTATAAAATGTATCTTTTAATATTTTATTATTAATGTATCCAGATATGAGGCAAACTTTGTAAAAAAAATGTTTTAAAGTGAAATTATGCCTAGTTGGTTCTCTTATTAGGATTTACAGGTAATCAGAAGAGAAACAGGTTATAGGTCAGTAGTTTTAACTTCTCACTTCCTAGCTGGATCAGAAAAAAAGTAGTGGACTCAGGAGTGACACAAGAGAAGTTTCTAAGGTTCTGGTAATGTTCTTGATCTGAGCAATAGCTATATTGGTTTATTCAATAGGCAAACATCCATTAAACAAGTAAAGTTTTCTCTGTGTATCTTATGTTTTTTATGTTTTTAATTCATTTTTTAATTGGAGGAAAATTGCTTTACAATGCTGCCATGCTTTCTGCCATACAACAACGCTAATCAGCCATAATATAACATATATCATGTTTCAATGAAAAAGTTTACTTCAAAAGTGACTAGAAGCCTACTTAAAATAACTGAGAAAATGAGAAAGCTGACAGAAGGGGTCATAGCAATACACTAATTATATTACAATTGTTTGCCTAATACTAAAGAGAAAATATCAAAAAAGTTTTAAAAAGTTACTTTATTCTAATAAACATAATTAAACACTTATAATTTTATATTTGTGATTTTTTTATTCTTTTTTTTTTTAATTTTATTTTTAGACTTTACATAACTGTATTAGTTTGGAGGAGGGAGGAGGGTTCAGGATGGGGAACACGTGTATACCTGTGGTGGATTCATTTTGATTTTTTGATTCTTGTTATAGCATCTTGATTCTTGGTATAGCATCTTTCATTCTTGTTATAGTATTCAATTCTATGATTTTTATAGCATTAACTTGATATTTTAATATTTCACAGACAATAATCTGAGCAATATTTCTATTCCATATAAATAGTTTTGATTTTCTGTTAAAATTTTCCAGTGGGGTGTTTCAGTTAATTCCTCTTATAAAGATTAAATGTGATCAATTTTTTTGTTATTTCTAAAATAAATAGGTTTGGGAAATAGTTCTGAAGTTTAAATTGATACTAGTAAGGATGTTTGAGCAATTTTTTGCTATAACTGTAATTTAACATATTTCAATTTAAGCCATTGTCTTCAAAATAGGATTTTTATGAGGCACTTGATTTTTTTCTTTTTGTCATACAGCCCCTAAATTAATATATGCAAGATAATATACAATATATGAAGTATATTAATATATGGATGGCAATGAAATTAAGCAATTAATCCAAATCATAGGAAAATTAGCAGTGACTTTCAGAAATTTTTCAAAATGGTGAGGGGAATATGAACAAACATGTTATTGACAAAAATAGAGATAATAGTGTTGAAGAGAATTTTAATAGTATGAGAATGTTTTGGTGTGGTAAAATATGAGATAATTTTTTCTATTCATAATGTGGAAGAGAAATAGTTAAAAATAGGCAAATAATAATTTATGCCTTTGGTGATTATTTAATTCTGTATGTGTAATATGTTCACAGTTCATGTATTGCTGAAGCCTGGCTTGGAGAATTTTGAGCATTACTTTACTAGCCTGTGAGACGAGTGCTATTGTGCGGCAGTCTGAGCATTCTTTGGCATTGCCTTTCTTTGGGATTGGAATGAAAACTGACCTTTCCAGTCCTGTGGCCACTGCTGAGTTTTCCAAATTTGCTGGCATATTGAGTGTAGCACTTTCACAGCATCATCTTTCAGGCTTTGAAATAGCTCAACTGGGATTCCATCACCTCCACTACCTCCACTAGCTTTGTTCGTAGTGATGCTTTCTTTTTGTGTGTGTGTGTGTGTTTGTGTGTGTGTGTTTTCTTTTTTTTTTAATTTTATTTTATTTTTAAACTTTACATAATTGTATTAGTTTTGCCAAATATCAAAATGAATCCGTAGTGATGCTTTCTAAGGCCCACTTGACTTCACATTCCAGGATGTCTGGCTCTAGGTGAGTGATCACACCATCATGATTATCTTGGTCATGAAGATCTTTTTTGTACAGTTCTTCTGTGTATTCTTGACACCTCTTCTTAATATCTTCTGCTTCTGTTAGGTCCGTACCATTTCTATCCTTTATTGAGCCTATCTTTGCATGAAATGTTCCCTTGGTATCTCTAATTTTCTTGAAGAGATCTCTAGTCTTTCCCATTCTGTTGTTTTCCTCTATGTCTTTGCATTGATCGCTGAGGAAGGCTTTCTTATCTCTTCTTGCTATTCTTTGGAACTCTGCATTCAGATGCTTATATCTTTCCTTTTCTCCTTTGCTTTTCACTTCTCTTCTTTTCACAGCTCTTTGTAAGGCCTCCTCAGACAGCCATTTTACTTTTTGCATTTCTTTTCCATGGGGATGGTCTTGATCCCTGTCTCCTGTACAATGTCACGAACCTCCGTCCATAGTTCATCAGGCACTCTACCTATCAGATCTAGTCCTTTAAATCTATTTCTCACTTCCACTGTATAATCATAAGGAATTTGATTTAGGTCATACCTGAATGGTCTAGTGGTTTTCCCTACTTTCTTCAACCTGAGTAACTTTTCATATGTTTCATACAACAGAAATTATTGTTAAAATATGTAGTTTAAAAATGATATAAATGAAATTTATCCTTAGGCAGATTAAAAATTAACATATATGTGTGTATATGGATTATTATTTTATGAAATATTTATGGTGCTATTTTAAGTTAATTCAGAGAAATTTGGTGTGCTACCGTCCACAGTGTCACAAAGAGTTGGACACCACTTAGCAACCGAAAAAAAACAGCAAATTCTCTCAACAGGTTGGCATTAATAAACTCATTTTCTAGATGAGAAAGTTAATGCACAGAAGATCACACAGTATTCAATTTAGCTAAATTCTGAACTGAGTTCTTCCTGAATCTAAAAATGCTGCTTTGATTATATCACCCTAGAAACCCAAATGACAGTGAAATTTAAACAAACAACTGCATCCATAGAGTGAACTATCATTGTGTTGAATTTGAAAATTCTAACATTTCAAACATTAATATTTTAGATACTGGCTCATGAAATAGGCTAAATTTGGTGCGTATGAAGGAAAACCTAGATCAAGACTTTTAAAGTGATCTCAGCTATTAGACTAAATTAACATTTAGAGATGATAACTCTCTAACTATAAAATTAAAGATACTTTATACAGTTAACAATATCCTCTAGATAATCACTCCCACTGGCCTGCCCAACCACCAAGAAATGATGGTATCTTGGAAAAAATTCCTTGCAGGGTATTTCTTTAATTTGGATCATGCAGTTTTGGAAACAGGTATATGCTGTGTTCAAATCTGCCAGCAATATAGGAGAAAAAGGAAATGCGGATTCTACCCCAGGTCAGGAAGATCCCCTGGAGGAGGAAATGGCAACCCACTTCAGCACTCTTGCCTGAAAAATCTCATGGGTAGAGACTCATGGGCTGTAGTCCGAAGGGTCTCAAAGAGTCAGACACCACTAAGCATGCACACATGCACTGGGCTTCCAGAGTAGAATGTCTTTTATTAATAATAAAACTGATGACATTTTAAATTATACTTCTGTCAGTCAATTGGGCCCAAACTTGAGATGTTTAAAAAATAGTGCCATTATTTGACTCTTCTAAAATCTCAATTTTATGATAATTTTACTTACAAATAATGATTTAAAAACACTATCTAGACAGTTTTAGAAAGGTTCTCCTTCCTCAGTTTAGTTCAGTCGCTCCGTCGTGTCCGACTCTTTGCGACCCCATGAATTGCAGCATGCCAGGCCTCCCTGTCCATCACCAACTCATGGAGTTCACCCAAACTCATGTCCATCGAGTTGGTGATGCCATCCAGCCATCTCATCCTCTGTTGTCTCCTTCTCCTGCCCCCAATCCCTCCCAGCATCAGAGTCTTTTCCAATGAGTCAACTCTTCACATGAGGTGGCCAAAGTATTGGAGTTTCAGCTTTAGCATCATTCCTTCCAAAGAAGTCCCAGGACTGATCTCCTTTCGAATGGACTGGATGGATATCCTTGCAGTCTTCCCGTCAAATGATGAGACAGCTAGTTAATGATGTGTTTCAGAGGGAATTTTGCAAGTAAAGAAATATTTAGGGCTAATACAACCAAGCAAAATTTCTCTCTAGAATAGTTATTTTACTGGTGGAATTCTAGTTACATTATTCTAAGCATTAAGAACATATTTGCAATATAAGAACACATTTATTTAAGAAATAATTGGCAATGTAAGATTGAGCTAATTGGTAAAAAACATTCCCAAAGTAGCCACATGTCTTGCACAGAACAACTCAACACTTCCAAAGTATCAAGCTGCTCTTTCCCAGATAAACATGAATCATAATATTGCTACTAAAAATGTTCATTAAGCTAAATGAGAGTGCAATTTACTTCCAAAAAATCTTAAGTGTTCCAATGTTCTGTCAAGAGAAATTGTGCATTTTTATGCAATCATGTTGTACAAAATATGTTTATTAACTTTAGTGTGATAAAACTTCTGATTTCAGGAATATTTTCCATCACTCAAGAATATTGATCTTCTAAGAACCTCAAATGCAGTTTCAAATATAATGCTAAATTGTGTAGGTTATAAATACATGGGAATATTCATAATTTTATTTAAATTTTTATTTTTTTCATCATTCAAATTAAAAACTTCATTTGTTAAAAAAAAACTGAGTCCACTAAATCAAATTTATACGGCAACTGTGCTATGTTCTATGTTCTAGAAATATATCTGTATCAAGGTAAATATTAATATTTTTTATCTTGATTTTAAAACAAGTAAAATATTTGTCCTTGGTTTTCTCAGTTTGGTTATAAGAACTATGTGCCTAAAGTGCTGATTGAATTTAAGAAAACTTTTTATTGAATTCTATTTTCAGCAATATTGTGTAATCCTCACACTACAAACATTGCTACAAATTACTAAATTATAGAAAAATTTAAATGAGTAAATAAATGCCTTGAAAAAAATTAAGAGAAATCATCTTAAGGCCAAAAGCACTCCTGGAAAATAGATCTATGAAGGTACAGGATTCTCTAATCTGCAATATATCACAAGCTTATCTGTGAATCGAAGTAGCTTTAGGATTTTAGGGCACAGGGAAAGGATTAAGTTATTGAAAATCCAGCTTCCCTGGTAGCTCAGCTGGTAAAGAATCTATCTGCATGCAATGCAGGAGATCCTAGTTTGATTCCTGGGTTGGGAGGATCTCCTGGAGAAGGGATAGGCTACCCACTCCAAGGGATAGGCTACCCACTCCAGTATTCTTGGGCTTCCCTGGTGGCTCAGCTACAAGGTGGTAAAGAATCCTCCCACAATGCAGGAGACCTGGGTTTGATCCCTTGGTTAGGCAGATCCTCTGGATATGAATAGAAGTAGCTTTAGGATTGTAGGCCACAAGGAGATGATTAAGCTATACTGAGGGGTTAGCTTAAAGACCATGTATCATGAATCTATAATACAGAAAATGGGCACAATAGGGAAAACACTTTTCACAAAACAATGCAGATACAAAATGTTTAAGTCTCTACCACAGACTTAGCTCTTTATAAAGGAAAATGAATTGCTTTAAAAGTTTTTGCCACTGGTTAGCCCTCACAATGACCTGGGACCCTATTTTATACGACTTTCATTGCCTGTAACACACACATACCATGCAAGTACAGTCATTCATGCAACTGATGTCTCAGGCATACGTAATTACCAGTACAGAGTTTCAACAAATAGATGCTTTTAACATGAAAGGAAAACTTAATTTAAAAACACTCGGAAAGAAATAATACTGACTGAAAGTTGGCAACCAAAACAAGCATCAAAAATGCAAATAATACAAAATCTAGATACCAAAAAACTCATTCCTATTGTAAGAAATGAATGATTACACACACACACACACACACACACACACACACACACAGGTATATGTGTATACATGAATATAAATGTTATACGTACAGAATTTAATGCAAGAACAAAAAATGAGTAGAGAGCAGGAGCTTATTAAAATGACCAGGAATACTGAAAGATAAAAAAAATATAATTCTTAATAACAAAATAAAAATATTAGTATTAACGTTTAGTGAAATTCTTAAATAAAACAGTAGAAATCTAATCTGAACATTCTCCACTGCATGCAACTATGATAAAGAAAGAATAAGAGATGTGTGTAGAAACAGAGTTTAGGAAAGAGAAGGCTCAAAATATATCCAGTTAGAGTTCTAGAATAAAGAAAATAGTATGAGTTTAAAAATCTTCACTAGGTTAATGATTTTGAAATTAAATTACTGAACAATGTGAATCCACATTTTCAGAAAGCAGATAACAACAGACATTATAAATGAAATCCACTAATAGAAATCTCTATCATAAATTTCAGAACATTAAATGAAAATATCTTTAAAGTAATCAGAGATAAATATGTGTATACTACAAAAAATATATATTTTTATACACAGATACAAATACAAACACCCACATATATAAAGGGATCATCATGAATTACATATCTGAATTCGTAAAAGTGACATTGAAACTGAGATTAAGAGCACTAATACTTTAGATTGTGGTGGTAAGATAAAATAACATCAAAGTATATATACACAAAACTTTGCAAGCTTAGAATTCTCTCCCAAGGAATTTATCTTTAAAGAGTGGATAACAAGTAAAGATAATATCATAGAAATGCTGATAAAAACATGAACACATAAATGCTTTATTTATGTATTTATTGTTTTGTTTGCACCATGCAGCATGTGGGATCTTAGTTCCTCCCATATGAACACCCGTTCCCCCTGCATTGGAAGTACGGAGTCTTAACCAATGGGCCACCAGGCAAGTCCCTAAAATTTAAAATTTAGAAAAAAAAAAAAAAATTCCCCAAACTTCTGTCTAAAAGCTACTGTATTAATCTGAATTTTGAAAGCAAAAGAAAAAAAAATATTATGAGTTTATCTCAACAAACATCACTAATTTTTGAAGTTAGAAAACATAAAACAGACAGACTTACTAGCTGGATAGAAATAGCACACAGGTCAAGGAGAGGCAAATATTTTTGAATATGGGACCGTCCTCCTGGTATAGGCAAAAGTCCTCTTCCTGAGCTTTAGATTTTATTTTTTGCTATTCTCTAAGTATCTACTAATTATTATATTCATAGTATATTTCATAATATAATTGTTAATATACATACTAGTTAGCATCCTGCTCTTAGCATTTATGGAAATACTTCCAATGATATAACGTACTTGATGATTAATGTATGTTTCTGGAAGAAATTCTTTACAAGTAAAAGCAAGTGAAATTTCTGCTATCAAAGCCCACTAACCTTCAAAGCCAGATTCTCAAAAGTCTTCTCTTCCTATTGTCAGACCACCAGGCTGGGGAATCTGACATAGGGTTCAGGACTTTCACTCTTGTGGAAGACTTGTGTGGTACAATTATTTTCCAGTTTGTGGGTCGCCTATGCAGCTTGTACGGGATTTGATTTTATCCCAATTGTGCCCCTCCTACTGTCTCACTGTGGGTTTTTCTTTGTCTATGGATGCAGGGTATTTTTTGGTAAGTTCCAGTATGTGCTTTTGTCAGTGGTTATACTTCATTAGTTGAATTTTTCTGTGCTTGATGCTATTTGACCTACTCCCTCCAAGACATCAAGTATTTAATAAGTTATTTCTCACAAACACATATTTAACACTTTAAAATGAGAAAACTTTATGCTAAGACCAGACATAGATGTTTTGATTTAGAGTCTAACAAGTGGACAGCTTTCCACAGTATTTTTTTCCTTCTGCGTCAGAATAAAATGGCTGAAAAACCTGAGTAGACTCTATTACTCTGAAATATGGGCAGATATATAGAATAAACTTCTATTATTGTCTCATCAGCAGGATCAGAATTTACTTTTATTATCAAGGTTACTATAATTTGTTTTATCTTGTTCCCAGAGCATTCCCCTTCCCAGACACCTGCAGTATTTTCAAATATTAATAATAATTTAAGAATAAAATTAAAAATACAGTTAGCATTTTGAAAAGAGGAGAGGTCTTAGTTGACTACAGGAATTTTGAATAAATTAATATTTTCTTTGTGTTAACCTACGTATGTCTGACACACTTTACATATTGGTTACCCTCTGTATCCTATTTCTCAGAATATATGCCCTTCTTGATATTTCTTCTGGATGTTTAAAGCCCATCAGATCTATTTCTCATCATCAGATCCTACTTCTCAGAATATATGCCCTTCTTGATGTTTCTTCTGGATGTTTAAAGCCCATCAGATCTATTTCTCATCATCAGATCCTACTTCTCAGAATATATGCCCTTCTTGATGTTTCTTCTGGATGTTTAAAGCCCATCAGATCTAAATCAGTTGTAGACCCAAAATACATATCTTTCCTTACTTTTACTTCTACCCTCGTTAAACTCATATTGATCTATGATTGTTTGATATGAAAACAAAGTGATGTTTGAAAAAAATGAAATTGAATGTGAAAAATGGATGAACTCAACTTTAGAGAAGATGTAGGCAAATATTGTCAACATAAGAGTATAAGATACACTATTTTAAGTTTCAGGCATACCTTCTGTGTTAGCAGGCATAAAAACAACAGTAATCTCATTGTATATCCATCAGAACTCTTGGGTGACCAGGTACATTGTCAATAAGAATCAATATTTTGAATTTTTTTTTTTCTGAGCAGTAGGCCACACTGCAAACTTAAAATATTCAGCAATCTCAAACCATGTTATAAACCATGTTGTGTGTTATTTCCTATTTATAGAGCATAGATAGAATAAATTTAGCATCGTTCTTCAGGGTCCTAGGATACTTAGAATGGTAAATTACCATTGGATTTAACTTAAAATCTCATGCTGCATTCACTCCTAACAAGAGTCAGCTTGTTTTTTGAAGAGTAAAAGCCAGGCATCAGCTACTCGTCTCTAGCTGTGAAAGTCCTATGTACACCTCCCTATGTAGGGCTGTTTGGGCCATGCTGAAAATCTGCTGTTCAGTGTGGTCCCCTTCATTATCTTAGCTGGATCTTCTGGATACCTTGCTGAAGCTTCTACATCAGCACTTGCTGCTTCAGCTTGCACTTCTATGTCACAGCTTCTTTCCTTAAACCTCGTGCATCGACCTCCTAAAGTGTCAATCTTTTTCCCTGAAGTTTCTTCCCCTCTCAGCCTTCATAGAATTAAATACTTAGGGCCTTGCCTTGGTTTAGGCTTGGCTTAAGGAAATGTGGGACTGGTCTGATCTTCTATCCAGCTGAACAAAACTTTCTCCATATCAGAAATAAGGCTGTATCACTTTCTTATCATTTGTGGCAATTAACAATGTAGCACTTTTAATTTCCTTCAATAACTTTTCCTTTGCATTCACAGCTTGGCTGTTTGACACAAGAGGCCTTGCTTTAGACCTGCTCAGCATTTGCATGCCTTCCTCACTAAGCTTAATAATTTTTAGCTTTTGATTTAAAATGAAAGACATGTGCCTCTTCCTTTCTCTTGAATACTTAGAGGTCACTGTAGGGTTATTAACTGGCCTAATTTCAATATTATTGTATCTCAAGGAGTAGGGAGGTTGGAGGAGAGGGAGAGAGACCAGGGAATGGTGGTTAGCGGACAGTCTGAACACACAAATGTTTATCAATAAAGTTCACTATCTTAGATGAGCACTGTTTGTGGTACCCCCAAACAATTATAATAGTAACATCAAAGATAACCATAAGAAATAATAATAAAGTTTGAAAAATTGTGAGACTTACCAAACTGTGACCTAGAGACAAAGTGAACAAATGCTGTTGGAAACAAATGGCATTAATAGACATACTCAATACAGGGAAGCCACAAACTTTCAATTTGTAGAAAAATGCAGTATCTGTGAAGCTCAACAAAACAAGGTAAACCCGTATATAAAAAATGGTTTTGGAGTGGTAAGAAGCTATCTTTTAAGTTATATTATATAACCTACTGCATGAGGACGATATAAAGAAGAATTTTAGGGTACCATTTATTAAGATGGAGGAAGACACAGCCAAATTTAATTAAATGCTTAATATTTTTCAAGGTTATATGAGGCTTAGTCTGTGAAGAGATAGCAGTTGAGAAAAGGCAAATAGAATAGACATGAACCACTTCCGTTTTCTCTCTCTAATAGGTGGTATAGCTTGGCAATATTAATATTTTACCCTCTTCTTCCTGTTAGCATCATGTGCTGGTTATACTTGTCTGCTGGTAATGGAAATCTAGAAACTTAAAGTTGAACTACTTCTGATTAATAAGTCTGGTCACAGAGGGAAATCTATTTCTAATCAGAAGGAAACACTTGAAAACTTGTGTTTTTAATTATTAACTATATATACTTCTAATGAATATTCATGTACATATAACAAATATTCCTTGCTCAAGAGTAACATTCAGCATGTTTAATATTCAAGGTGACATTCAAAATATTTAACTTGTGTAGAATGGGCTTTGATCAACAGGCACCAGGAAGGGATGAACAGGTGTCTCCCTGCTGAATGTAAGCCTTTTGTACAGTCATTCTTTCTACCAACTGCTGATTGATAGAATGATTACACGATTTTGTATAAGCTAACAAAATCACTTATCGACATTCATGTTTATAAACTGAACTACTTTCAAAGATCAAATGAACTAGATTAACTTTAACTTCCTATATGATATCTCAGTTAACCTCAAATTTGGAATTCACTTCATTATGTGCAATACATAGATAAAAATCTATTTTGGAATATTAAGAAAAAATAATTCAGAAAATTTATAACATGTCAAGTGGCACTACATGCAAAAATATTTGCAAGTGTTTTGGGAAAAATGTTATAAAGTTGTTAAACATTTTGTGTCAGTTGATCAAATTTTTTATACCTTGATGAGGTCATTTCATTTTCCTAACTTGCTAAGCAAACAGCCTCCACGTTGATTCTTCTGGCTCCATTGAATTTAATGCAGACCCCTTTATCCAAATGTCAGGAGAGCCACTGAATATTTAGTTTCAGTTCATATTTTCCTAACAAAGCTGTTAAGTGCTCAAATAAGAACATATAAACTGAACTCAACAGTAAAAAGTCCGCATTTCCACTTAACTTCCTGATAAGCTCTGAGGAGGCTGAGTGAGCTAATGGAAAGTTAAATAGCCTGAAAGAAGAAAACATGGAAGTTAAATGACGAGGCTTCTCTTTGACGCCTTTATTCTTGGCTGCCTGCAGAATTCAAATGTTTTGCAGAACAGATACTGTAGGATAGATCTGTGTTGTGAGATTTTTCAAAACAGAAAAGAATGGTAATTGTTTATATTATAAATTAATTAATTTCAAACAGCTACAAATAAGATGTACATTTGAAAACAATAAAATATTTATTCCAATGAAAAATATATAGATAATTTACCAAATATAATAGTCATATTATTTATCTAATTTCAATGTTTATCAATCTATCTATATTTTAAGATGACATATACACACTATGAAGCTATTTTAATAAAAAAAAGTAAATCCAATTCTGAACATGAACTATGCTAAAGTTGTTCTTGTTCAGTCACCCAGTCATGTCCAACTATTTGTGATTGGCTATAGAGTTACAACCACACTAAAATTATAATATTCTACAGAGAGTGTTGGAGAAGACTCTTGAGAGTCCCTTGGACTACAAGGAGATCCAACCAGTCCATCCTAAAGGCGATAAGTCCTGGGTATTCATTGGAAGGACTGATGCTGAAGCTGAAACTCCAATACTTTGGCCACCTCATGCAAAGAGTTGGGGAGGGAGGATGGAGGAGGGTTCAGGATGGGGAACACATGTATACCTGTGGCGGATTCATTTTGATATTTGGCAAAACTAATACAGTTATGTAAAGTTTAAAAATAAAATAAAATTAAAAAAAAAAAAAAAAAAAAAAAAAGAGTTGACTCATTGGAAAAGACCCTGATGCTGGGAGGGATTGGGGGCAGGAGGAGAAGGGGACGACAGAGGATGAGATGGCTGGATGGCATCACTGCCTCGATGGACGTGGGTTTGAGTGAACTTCGGGAGTTGGTGATGGACAGGGAGGCCTGGCGTGCTGCGATTCATGGGTTTTCAAAGAGTTGGACATGACTGAATGACTGAACTGACTGACTAACAGAGAGCAAAATATGTCAACATAGACCCAATTTAATGTACAGCACTCTGATAAAGTGGAATTAACTGTAGGTTTTAAAATTGTATTTAGAACAGGTAAATTTTATTTTTATTTTCAAGGACTATTACTATGGACACCAAGAGTCTATGATTTATAGAAAATGACAGGTGATAATGTAACCATTACTATGAAAGGAAATATACATTTAAAATTTTAATATTAGTGAATATCTTGTTGCCTAAATAGCCTCCTCCAATAAAACTATATCGTAATTTCTGTTTTGTCTAATTTACCTGCATTTTTAATTTACAGATGGTTTTTAATGACATACAAAGTGACAGTTTTCAATTTTTATGGGAGAGAAAAAATATTGACCATGAATGAGAAATAGCATCAATACTGAAGAGGGCCAAGGTAAAATGTTACTGAAGAAAAATGGAAAATATTTAAAAACATAGTTTCTGTGTGGAAAGATGAGTACTATGGAAATACCCTTAAACTCAGTGGTTAAAGAGTCTATTTGAATGGCCTCAATGATAAAAACAAATTGTAAGGGATACTTCGAGGGTAAAACTTTTGTGTAAAATTATTTTAATATTCTCTCTGTTGTTTTCTGAGTATAAATACTAGCTCATGTGTATATAGTAGCCAGATATAAGAGTTGAGGGAATATTTTCTTAATGATTACTTATAAGATATATTTGAAATAGGACATTTTATCAGCCAAGTTTGGAGTTACACCAGTTTCTGATCATTCCTGGCAAGGCTATTTCATCAGAAACATAAAGCAAGAAAGACCAAAATCTCTTTATCACGATTAAATGAGCTGGAATATGTGGAGGGATTATTTTAACATATACCAATCAATCATGACGTAGAAAAACATGTGATGTACTGATGAAACATGTAGCATGGCCATTAAATCTGGGACAGAGATACTATTTTATCTGTATGGTAATATACAATATGCACACAAAATATGCTAATATACCCATATTAACATACGCTTATATCACCAGAATCACATCACTCTGGTGTTAAAATCAGATAATGAATCATTTATAGGCATTTTCAATAATGAATTTCATTTTTATTCATTTTTCCTTGACTCAGTGTGTACTTCATTCCCATTTCACCCAGTTATACCTGCAGTCAATTATTACACAAATATTAGAAGCAAAGCAGGAGACAAGCAATTTAAATATGTATCAGTAATACAGTGTCAATTGATATCAAGTCGGACACGACTGAAGCGACTGCAGCAGCAGCAGCAGCAGAAATGAACAGAGGGAGACAGCAGCTAAGGGACTTGATCATGATACATCCTTAAGAGAGACTTGTTTCCCTTTTGTAATCATGTGACAGACATGGACTCTGTTTAGACTATAGCTCTGAGATGTGATACTCATTTAACATCTATCGCCACCTGGGTTAAATATATTGGAAAGGTTTATGAAAGAGTGGAATACTAATTGACAGTACTGATCATGTAAAATACATCTGCATTTATGTCTTTGGGTTTTACAAGGCCTTATTAGTATCTTGTGACAGTTCAGTCCAGATTGTTCCTCCCATTTCTAATCATCCAAAATTCTACATATCCTTACTGCCTCAGTTTTATTTTTATTACCTTGACAGACAGAAGGTATTTAAAAATTCCCAGCACAAATTCAAATCAGTCAGTGCCTGAGAAAAATAAAAAGAATTTACAACAGTCACAGTCCTGGAGGGAATGACAATGCGCATTTTCTTTAGTATTTATGTATATGAAACACTGTAGATACAGACTCAGGCATTATGAGGCTTAAAGCTTATACAATTAGTGGCAGTGGTGAGCTATTTTTAAAAAGTAATACTAAATATAATACCTTGACATTCTGACTAAAGGGATAATAATGTGAACACATTTATAAGTTTTGCTAGAGTCTTGGAAAGGTACATGAAATGCTCTCAAATTAAAAAATTAAAAAAAGTAAAACCCTGACAAATCAATAAAACTAATGTTCTCTGGGTAGGGAATGTATCAGATTTATCTCATATTATTTGATTTAAGGCAGACAAGGATATTTTTCACAACTTAGATTTAAGCAACTTGTGCTTGATAACCCATGTTTTGATTGTTCCTTAACTATTTTATATGTTTGTTTGCTTCCTTAATTGTTTTATATGGTGTCTCTGATCAGATCTCAAAACAATCTAGCCCTTAGGTCTTTATTCCAACGATTCTAAAATGGGCAATGGTTAACTTATAAAAACTAAAAACTTTGCAGAAATATAGAAGGAAGTGCTGCTTTGAAAACCATAAAAGATTGGCAAAGGCACTCATGCATACATAAGGAGAAATAACAACTAGTGGTACTCAACTAGCAAGATATTACTTTGGACAAAGTTAAGTGGGTTTGAGGGATACGATTTGATACCAATTTATGTGGATTACAAGAACATATTTGCTTTGAAAGTTTTAGTTTCAAAGTAAGCGTTATTTCAGTATAGCTTAGATGCCAGTATAACCTTCGTTAAGCTATTTTTTCTTCTTCTCAAATTCTCTATCATAATATAAAACTGAAATTAACATGGATAGTAAGGATGAGCACTTTACATGTACTGCTCCATTAAAGCCTTACAAATGTACACCGTGTGTTAGATACTAAATTACTTTATTTACATTGGCAAATACGCTAAATGACATGCCTAAAGTAACACAGGCTGTATATTGTCACTCTGCTTATTTAACTTTTATGCAGAGCACATCTTGAGAAACGCTGGGCTGGAAGAAGCACAAACTGGAATCAAGATTGCCGGGAGAAATATCAATAACCTCAGATATGCAGATGACACCACCCTTATGACAGAAAGTGAAGAGGAACTAAAAAGCCTCTTGATGAAAGTGAAAGAGGAGAGTGAAAAAGTTGGCTTAAAGCTCAACATTCAGAAAACTAAGATCATGGCATCTGGTCCCATCATTTCATGGCCGATAGATGGGGAAACATTGGAAACAGCGTCAGACTTTATTTTTTGCGGCTCCAAAATCACTGCAGATGGTGATTGCAGGCATGAAATTAAAAGATGCTTACTCCTTGAAAGGAAAGTTATGACCAACCTAGACAGCATATTCAGAAGCAGAGACATTACTTTGCCAACATAGGTCCATCTAGTCAAGGCTATGGTTTTTCTAGTGGTCATGTATGGATGTGAGAGTTGGACTGTGAAGAAAGCTGAGCACTGAAGAATTGATGCTTTTGAACTGTGGTGTTGAAGAAGACTTTTGAGAGTCCCTCGGACTGCAAGGATATACAACGAATCCATCCTAAAGGAGATCAGTCTTGGGTGTACATTGGAAGGACTGATGCTGAAGCTGAAACTCCAATACATTGGCCACTTGATGAGATGAGCTGACTCATTTGAAATGACCCTGATGCTGGGAGGGATTGGGGGCAGGAGGAGAAGGGGACAACACAGGATAAGATGGTTGGATGACATCACCGACTAGGTGGACATGGGTTTGGGTGGACCCTGGGAGTTGGTGATGGACAGGGAGGCCTGGCGTGCTGTGGTTCATGGAGTCGCAAAGAGTTGGACAGGACTGAGTGACTGAACTGAATTGAAGTCCTAACTCTCAGTATTTTGGAATGGGACTGTATGTAGATATAGCATCTTTAAAGAGGAAATTAAATTAAAATGGGTTCATTAGGATAGACCCTAATCTAATATTACTGGTGTCTTTATAAGAAGAAGAGATTAGGATACACCCAGAAGGAATTACTTGGAGACACAAAGAAGACTGTCAGCTACAAGCCATCAAGAAAGGCCCAGGAAAAAACCCACTCTGGCAACACTGATCTTCAACTTCTATCCTCTAAAACTGTGACAAAAGAAATGTCTGTGGTTTAAGCCATCCATTCTGAGGTATTTTGGTATGGCATTCCTTGAAACTAATACGGAATATATATATATATATATATATATATATATATATATATATATATTTATTTAAATTGATTTAGGGCATGCTTCCCTAGTGGCTCAGATGGTAAAGTGTCTGTCTGCAATGCAGGAGACCCAGGTTCGATCCCTGGGTTGGGAAGATCCCCTGGAGAAGGAAATGGCAGCCCACTCCAGTATTCTTGCCTGGAAAATCCCATGGTAAAATATAAAATCCCTGGTAGGCTACTGTCCATGGGGTTGCAAAGAGTTGGACACTACTTAGCGACTTCACTTCTAAACTTCATTTTATAAATATTCTTCTATTTTATTGAAATTGATTTCTTATTTCATAACAAGTAAACTAGGAATAAATTAAAATAACAAATATTCCATTATCATGTCTTGCATAAATCAAACTTTCCTGTGTCATTTGAGATTTCAATTTTATTACAGTGTATTCTAGCAATGTTTTCTCTCAAGTTTATATGCTGAGGATAATTACACTGGGAATTTGAGAAGCAGAAATTCAGTCATATAGGCTTTTACAGGGGAAAATATATATAAAACCACTATATATTTTGACCTATTACTATTGAATTACATGAAAATTATCAATGAACCATAGACTATTATGCCAGAATAATCAAAATTTCAAAAGGAAATCTCATACTATCAACTTTCCACTTAAATTTATTTGAAAATAAATTTCTTATTAATTTTGCTAATATGCAACATGTTTCTCAAGTGGAAAGCAGCTTCTCTCAAATGGACTAATTATTAAAATAAATTTAAATATATTAAAATAATGTTACAATAATTATGTAATAGTAGATATACATTATAAATAGCTTGAGAAGAGAATAAGTAAATGAATTTGAAATTAGTACTCATCACTCATTTCAGATTATTTTATGTTCACCATTTCTGACATCATGACACCAAACATTTTTTTATGTTGATGTACTCTATGTAATCAAATATTTGCTACACATATACAAATTGTTGCTGTATTGATATATATTTAATTGCATCTTTTTCACCTTACTTTTTACATTTCCACATTTTCAGAAATTTCAAGGTATTTTTTACATTAACAGTGTTCAGCATATGTCTTTTTTCATATGAAGAGTCAATGATGTCACAGCTTGCTTCCCTCTATGTGGATTATTTGACAACTAAGCAGTAATTCCCCAAAGTTTAAGAGGTAGCCTTCATTGTTCACAATGACTTTCTGTATAAAAACCCAATATGTCAGGTGTTGGTATCACCAATGGTGTTTGTCAACAAGCATTGCAGATACCATCTGAAGACCAAAACTGGAAAGTACTGGAAAGTATTCAACAAATGCTTACCAAGGCATCATTTGGGATTGATTCTTCCTAATTAAATGAACATGATGGGACAGGTGATACTGTCTAAGTAATTCCAAAACAATAAGTAATGAAATAGATAATATCTCTTTAAATAGTTTAAGTACTGGGGAGGGGAGAAAATGATTAATCTATATACTGAAAGTTTTAAAGTCAAAAAAGAAAGAATGATATGTCAGCTAAGTTTTATGGCCATATTTTGTAATATGCATTATTGTGAGAAGTTCAGTGGGAGGGGAAGAACTATTGAAATTTCCAAACACTGGAAAATATGTTTGGCAAATAAAAGTTTCATAAAAATGCCTGACATCCAATAAATACTTAATGATAATTTATTATAAAAATAATATTTAATATATTAATATTTCAAGTGATTGTGATTTAGTGAATATAAACAAAGAATTAAGACACAATTTCCTCAACTACATGTTGTTACTAAAATATGTATTTTGGCTGACAATTCCATAATTTACTTTTTTTCCACAAAATTATTTTTCCTACATAGACAGGAGCTGGTATGCTTTGAGTCTCCCACTTGTTCAGAGAAGAGAGCATCTGACATATTTTCAAAGGATATATAGTAACAGTTGCACAAGTAGAAACTTCATTAAGAAAATTACAGTTTCTAATGTGCAATATTAAATTGATAGTTATGATAAAACCTGTACTCCTGTGTCTAATTATTTTCTATATAGTTTGAGATAAGTACAAAGCTACTAGAAAAAATATACATATGAGTTAGAAAGAAGGATTGTATAAAGTTTAATAGAAGCCTTCTGATCAAGATAGCCCATTCTGTGACCTTACTACTTCCACCTGAACTTCAGTAATTATTAAAATATTTTAATTATTGGCAAATGCAGGATCTTGTTCATACACACAAATGTAAGACCTTCATAAAAACAGGAACTAAAATAATCCATGGGAGAATTGAAGCAAGTAGAAATAATGGTGAAAGGCAAGAGATCATATTTTGATATGATTCAGCAACTTCTGGGACAGTATAGTATTGTAGCAACTGTGCAGAGTGGGGGGACTCCCCCCTAATTCTGTTCAGATAATGAGATTGATGATGTGACATGTATCAAGAAGGTATGAAAAGATGTGTTACATATATACTTGAGGTCTCTGTGGCAAGGAGGGCAGGCCTCTCAAGCAAGTCCTAAATGGCTTAAAAGATGCTTGGGGCTGGTGCACTGGGACGACCCAGAGGGATGGTATGGGGAAGGAGGAGGGAGGAGGGTTCAAGATGGGGACCACATGTATACCTGTGGCGGATTCATTTTGATATTTGGCAAAACTAATACAATTATGTAAAATTTAAAAATAAAATAAAATTAAAAAAAAAAAAAGGAAACTGGGGCCAGGGTTTTTTTTTTTTTTTTACTGAGGTTAGGTATAGAGCCTGGGTGAGGGTTTTCCTAGGTAGATAGGAGCTGGTATGCCTTGAGTCTCCCACTTAGCCAGAGAAGGGAGCATCTGACATTCTCATTCACAAGTCCAGATGAAGGGCAGAGTGGGAAGACGAAGGTTGAGGTTTAAAAGTTGTCAACAGTCATACATCAGAAAACAGAGTCAGACTCTTCGTTACAGAGTTATTTCAGAGAAATCTGGAGCAATGACACTGCACCTGGAAATAAATGATTTGATAAAGTTAGGTTTCCAGCCTGGAAATAGGCTGCTAATTGCCATGCATTTCTGCACCCACCTAAGAGCTGAAGGGGTGGGGTTGTACGTCCACAGCAGGACATTTTCTGGGATAAGAAAGGCAGGACTGTGCTCTGTGCTCTGGGAAGCTGACAACTAGGGAAAGCTATAAAATACCCTCAGTGGAGACTGCCTGTTAGAGCAGTTCATTCAAATCCCAGTCGCACTGGAATAAAGCTAGATACTCAGGCACTGACAGACATCTCTCGCATCCCAAAGCAAAGAAGTAGGCAAGTTGTCAAGTGCAGCGTGACTGCTTAGATGAGCTATTAGCAAAGAGTTATAAGTATTGTAGATGAAATAAAGGGCTTCCCTGTGGCTCAGTGTGGTAAAGAACCCCTGGCCAATGCAGGAGACACAGATTCAATCCCTGAGTTGGGAAGATCCTCTGGACAAAGAAAATGGCAACTTACTCCAGTAATCTTGCCTGGAAAATCCCAGGGACAGAGGAATCTAGTGGGCTACAGTCCATGGCGCTGCAAAAGAGTCAGACATGCCTGAGTGACTAAACAACAATAGCAAAACAGCACAGTGACACACACAACTTTTATGGGAAGGTACATAGAACAGGTAGAACACAAAACATACAAAATTCTGAGAAATTGCTGGTGGGAATATAGCTAAGGATAGCTGTTTTGGAGAGCATTTTAACCATTCAGTAAAAGTGTTAAGTGACTTAAAAATTGTATTTCTAGGAGACATGTAAAGGGATGTTCAGTGCTTCTCCATTTCTCACAGTCGAAAACTGGAAACAGACTTGATACTTAATAATGTGGGAACCAATTAATCAAAATGAAGCAAGGTAGAACAAACCATGAAAGAGAGATATAATACTCAATATCAATACTATAAAAATTAAAGTATGATCTCATTTTGATTTTTATTGCTTGTTTTTACATATTTATAAATTAACTTGGATATTGATTTTGAATTTTATTTTAATTCTACTGATAAATCTGCAAGTTTTAGAAGACAGTTCAAGTGCTAAATATTTAGCATATGATATTTGACATTTTATGTAGGCATAAATGACTGAGTAGAAGATAAAGAGAATCTAAGTAGAAGGATATGCCTAGATGAGGCTGATACTGTGACATTTTTGATAAAAATCAATTTTGTTCTGTGTATGTGAAGGTTTTGTTCATGCATAGAATACACACAACGACACATAGGTAAAAGAAATGACTATTTACAATTTTCTTATTTCATATAGCTACTGAATATTCACTGTGTTGGTTACTTTTATAATCTATACTACCCTACTAAAAAAAGTTAATCGTATCTTTTCTATTTAGAACTCACAAAGGTTACGAGGTTAATTAAAGCCCTCGGTCTCAAAGGTCAGGAAAAAAATAACATACTTTTAAACTTTTTTCTAACCAAAAGTTTTTTTTTTTCTAACTTTTTCCCCTTAATACGCTATTTTTTAGAATGCATAGCAATTAATTCCTACTGAAAAGGAAATTCAAATTATCCTCAATATTTTTGGTGTTATACAATGTGTTTCCTTTGTATTTTTAAAAGATGAACCACTACTCAAAAACCTAGCCATTTCCAAAACTTTGATGTTAACATGAAATATATGCAAATAATCTAGTATCCAGATTCAAAATTTATGAAATACACAGCCAAAGGATCTGTGTACAAGACATTCCTTTAAAAAGGTTATGGGGGAAAATTGCTTAGTAATACATAAAAATTGGTTAACTGGATTGCTAAAACTGATTTAAAAAATTTCATCCTAAATTTATTAATACATTAGCCACTGATCTTTGCTGGATAATATTTCTGTACTTACTCCTTCATCAAAATATACTTCACTGTTTGGTAGGCTGACCAATGGCCTCTCCAAAGTGTCCAAGTCCTGATCTCTGCAACCAACCAGTATGTTAATTTAAACAGTGAAAGAGATTTTGCAGATGTGATTATATCATGTACTTTGAGATAGGGAGATTATCCTGGATTATCCAGACCTGCCCAACCTAATTATGAGATTCCTTAAAAATGGAGACCTCGCCCTAATGAGCTCAGGGCCAGAGAGACAGCACTGTAGAATAATCAGGGAGATATAATGTTGTTAACTTTGAAGAGAGAGAAAGAGGGTCACCACCAAGAACAGTAGGTTCCTCTTGAAACTAGGAAAGTCAAGGCCATGATGATTTTCTCCAGAGCTTCTACCCAGTAATGAAGACTTCCAGATACCTTTATTTCATGAAAGTGAGACCAGTACTCAAGTTCTAACTTACACAACTATATTCCAGATAATAACTGTCTGGTGTTTTAAGCCATTAAATTTGTCATAATCTTTGTGTAAGGCATACAAATTTATATAACATGGAAGGAAGGAAGAGAGGGAGGGAGGGAGGGAAGGAAGGAGGAGGAAAGACAGAGAAAGGAAAGACAAAAAGAAAAAAAGAAACTAAATTCTATTTCCATCAGAGTGAAAAAGAATTTCTAAAATTGTAAAGTTGATAATGTTCAACCATTAATTTCACAACTCTTTTTAAACCCTACCTCATTGTCTAAAAGCAAAAATATATAAATAAACAGGAAATCTTAAATCATGTTTTTGAGCCTCAGTGGTGAATGAAAATAAATATTATAGGAATGTTTAGTGACTGCTTATACATTATTCTAGATGATTCAGTTCAATTCAGTTAAGTCGCTCAGTCATGTCCAACTCTTTACAACCCCATGGACTGCAGCACACCAGGCTGCAGGCTTCTCTGTCCATCACCAACTCCTCAAGCTTGCTCAAAGGCATGTCCATCGAGTTGGTGATGCCATCCAACCATCTCGTCGTCTATCGTCCCCTTCTCCTGCTTCCAATCTTTCCCAACATCAGGGTCTTTTCCAGTGAGTAAGTTCTTCCCATCAGGTGGCCAAAGTATTGGAGCTTCAGCTTCAGCATCAGTCCTTCCAATAAATATTCAGGACTGATTTCCTCTATGATTGACTGGTTGGATCTCCTTGCAATTCAAGGAAATCTCAAGAGTCTTCTCAAACATCACAGTTCAAAAGCATCAATTCTTTGGCACTCAGCTTTCTTTATGGTCCAACTATCACATCAATTTATGACTACTGGAAAAACCATATCTTTGACTAGACAGACCTTTTTGACAAAGTAATGTCTACTTTTTAATATGCTGTCTTGTTTGGTCATAGTTTTCTTCCAAGGAGCAAGGGTTTAATTTCATGGCCACAGTCATTATCTGCAGTGATTTTGGAACCCAAGAAAATAAAGTCTCTCACTGTTTCCCCATCTAGTTGCCATGAACTGATGGGACCAGGTACCATGATATTAGTTTTTGTATGTTGAGTTTTAAGCCAGATTTTTCACCCTCCTTTTTCACTTTCATCAAAAGGCTCTTATGGTTTGGAACAATTACATTAACAATACATATAAGGGGATGGATCATACCATGTACTTCTAATCATGTATTCTAAATGCATATAATTTCTAATATCAATAAAATATGAGGAAGTATCTATTTAATAAAAAGGTGAAATTGCTACAAATAGGAACATTAAAATTAAAGAAGAAATTAAGAAGAGAAGACATATCTCTATAGCATAAGATAATTCTAATCAGAAGTAATACATTGCAGACATGGCATATCTGAAAAGTAGAATTAATAGCATGGACAGTGCAAACTTTTTATATTCAATTCAAGAAACAGGAAAGAGAAGGTTGGTATACAGTATCAAAAACAGTCATATGCTTTATGATTATTTTCAAATATGAACCAGAAGAAAATAAAGCAGAGGGAATATAAAGACACAGTAGAAAATAATTTACTGGGATTTAAGAAGCTGCTAGAAAGTGATATTAGAAAGGATTCAATTTATCAGGCTATATTACTGAATAAGCACTGCAATTAATCATATCTTGGTGATAATTTTGATTTATTCAGTAACAAAAAGGGAGAAAAATAATATCAAAGTAACTCAGAAATCAAGTTGACCTCCACTTTCTGGCACATAATATACCAGAAATCAAGGCACAGTCTTTAAAGAGTTTTGCTGTAATTTATTAAGTACTATGAAACCTGTACATTCAAATAGATTTATATGCATTTTATCATTAATCCTCACAATTTTATCCCATTTAAAAGACAAAGAACCTAATTTTAAGAAGCACGTTATAATATTGCAAGCCCACACAGCCAGAGAGGTATAAAGTGAGATTTAAGAACTATGGATGTGTCTCTAAGTCTTATGCTTTTACAAATTATGGGCTGAAACTTTATGGATTTTGGAAAAGTACTGGAATCCAAAAATTAGTTGTAAAGAAAGAAGTGAATGGTAATTAAGGAATGGTAATTAAGGACAGCCAATCTAAGTCAGAGACCAAGCAGAATGAAAAAGAGTAAGGATTTTGAAATGATAACATTTACAAGATCAGAGTGGGCCCTCTTTTTAGTTATGTGTGTGTGTGTGAAAGAGAGAGAGAGAAAGAGAGAGTGTACCTCTCTGAATGTCAGCTACTTTGTTAAGGAAGAAAATTGTAGGACAAAAGACTGTCTGATCTAGAATGTTAAACCTAGCCTTGAGCTTACAGAATAATAAATTGATTCTATTGCAGAAAATGAGCTATGTAAAGATGATCATTGTTAGTGGAACTCAGAGACTGAGAAATAAACTACACAATAAAATATTTCATACAACATTATACCAAACTAGACAGCATATTAAAAAGCAGACATTACTTTGTCAACAAAAGTCCATCTAGTCAAGGCTATGGTTTTTCCAGTGGTCATGTATGGGTGTGAGAGTTGGACTATAAAGAAAGCTGAGTGCTGAAGAATTGATGCTTTTGAACTGTGGTGTTGGAGAAGACTCTTGAGAGTCCCTTGGACTGCAAGGAGATCCAACCAGTCCATCCTAAAGGAGATCAGTCCTGGGTGTTCATTGGAAGGACTGATGTTGAAGCTGAAACTCCAATACTTTGTCTACCTGATGCGAAGACCTGACTCATTTGAAAAGACCCTGATGCTAAGAAAGATTGAGGGCAGGAGAAAGGGACGACAGAGGGTGAGATGGTGGGATGGCATCACCGAATCAATGGACATGGTTGGTGATGGACAGGGAGGCCTAGTGTGCTGTGGTTCATGGTGTCACAAGAGTTGGGCACAACTGAGCGCCTGAACTGAACCAAAACATTCACTGACCAAGATTTATGCTGATATAAGTCTTGAAATAAAATTGACATGATCTAATTTTGTATGATGATGAGAGTTCCACATCATTCCAAATTATGTCTCTCAAAATCTTAGTCCTTGTACTAAGAAAACTGTTGAACTAGGGTACACAGGTCCATTGTCTATTCTAGTATGTCACCTCAACCACTCCAATTTTGAATATCAACTTCACTCTACCTGCAGTTATAATTTTAAATCAGAAGTCTTCAATTAGAGTTTCTAAATTCTCATTTTCTGTTTGCTTTTGCAGCCAGTCTGATTTGAATGTTACCAGTGAATCCAGTGAAACTGACAGTCATTAACATTAGTGAAGACCTTTTTAATCTTCAACTTTGTTAACAGTGTCCAAGTCTTACAACTGTGGAAACACCATGACATCACTGGGTTCTTTTAAATATCTACAGGTACCACATGGTCAGGGCTGCTGTTAAATCATTGCTAGTCTTTCAAATTCCAGCAGATTACATTATTATTAAAGCATTACTGACATCTTCAATTAAGAATGGCATAGTGGCAAAAAAATAAAGGAAGTTTATTTAAATATATAATATTAGAACAATTTTTATTTGATACATTCCACATTTCTGAAGTTCAGATAAAGCATCTTAGTTAAGCAGCATCCAAGAGTTTTTCCTTAATGTTTGAAGCTTTTCTTTGTCACATATTTATGTTTTGATAAATATGAGTAGATTCGGGGAGTGAGTCAGAATTTGAGGAATAATTCATGTTGCTCAATTTGAATAATGTAATCCATCTTGTTTATTTTTCTTATGTTTCTGCCTTTTTTTTCTCAGGAAGAAAGAAAGAAAAGGAGAAATAAAGAAAGGAAGGAAAGAAGAAAATAAGAGAGGGTCAAGAAGATGGAGAAAAGGTGGAAAGTTGAGCATTTATCATTTTTTAAACAAAGTGACTGCAAACTTAACAGAAATTTTAGAAAATGCAGAAAATCAACATACAGAAAAGTAAAATATCCAAATCCCACTAGTCAGCAAGCCTCTCATAATAGGTTGTGAAAAATATGCATTTTTCTGCACCAGCAACTATTCAAGACTCACAAAACATATATTGATGCCCTATGACTTCACAAAACTTCCTAATACTATCATTTAAACAGTTCAGCTTACATTTACATATTTAAATAACCAATGTAATCAAGATTTATGAAGAAAATTCTGCAGTCATATAAAAATTAAACTAAACCAATTGTGCAAGAGACAGGGATCAAGACCATCTTCATGAAAATGAAATGCAAAAAAGCAAAATGGCGTCTGAGTCCTCATAAAGAGCTCTGAAAAGAAGAGAAGCAAAAAGTAAATGACAAAAGGAAAGGTATATCCATTTGAATGCTGAGTTCCAAAGAATAGCAAGGGGAAATAAGAAAGCCTTTCTCAGTGATCAATGCAAAGAAATAGAGGAATGGGAAAGACTAGAGATCTCTTCAAGAAAATTAGAGATACCATGGGAACATTTCATGCAAAAATGGGCTAGATAAAGGACAAAGATGGTATGGACATAACAGAAGCAGAAGATGTTAAGAAGAGGAGGCAAGAATACACAGAAGAACTGTAAAAAAAGATCTTCATGATCCAGATAATCATGATGGTGTGATCACACACCTAGAGCCTGACATCCTGGAATGTGAAGTCAAGTGGGCCTTTAGGAAGCATCACTGCAAACAAAGCTAGTGGAGGTGATGGAATTCCAGTTGAGATATTAAGAATCCCAAAGAAGATGCTGTGAAACTGCTGTACTCAATATGCCAGCAAATTTGGAAAACTCAGCAGTGGCCACAGGACTGGAAAAGGTCAGTTTTCATTCCAATCCCAAAGAAAGGCACTGCCAAAGAATGATCAAACTACTGCACAATTGCACTGCTCTCACACACTAAGAAAGATTTGCTCAAAATTCTCCAAGCCAGGCTTCAGCAATATGTGAACCATAAAATTCCAAATGTTCAAGCTGGTTTTAGAAAAGGCAGAGGAACCAGAGATCAAATTGCTAACATCTGCTGGATCATCGAAAAAGCAAGAGAGTTGCAGAGAAACATCTGTTTCTGCTTTCTTGACTATGCAAAAGCCTTTGACTGTGTGGATCACAATAAACTGTGGGAAATTCTGAAAGAGATGGGAAGACCAGACCACCTGACCTACCTCTTGAGAAATCTGTATGCAGGTCAGGAAGCAACAGTTAGAACTGGACATGGAACAGCAGACTGGTTCCAAATAGGAAAAGGAGTACATCAAGGCTGTATATTGTCACCCTGCTTTTTAAACTTCTATGCAGAGTACATCATGAGAAACGCTGGGCTGGAGGAAGCACAAGCTGGAATCAAGATTGCCGCCAGAAATATCAATAACCTCAGATGTGCAGATGACACCACCCTTATGGCAAAGTGAAGAAGAACTAAAAAGCCTCTTGATGAAAGTGAAAGGGGGGACTGAAAAAGTTGGCTTAAAGCTCAACATTCAGAAAACGAAGATCATGGCATCTGGTCCCATCACTTCATGGGAAATAGATGGGGAGACAGTGGAAACAGTGTCAGAATTTATTTTTTTGGGCTCCAGAATCACTGCAGATGGTGATTGCAGCCATGAAATTAAAGACGCTTACTCCTTGGAAGGAAAGTTATTACTAACTTAGACAGCATATTAAAAAGCAGAGATATTACTTTGCCAACAAAGGTCTGCCTAATCAAAGCTATGGTTGTTCCAATAGTCATGTATGAATGTGAGAGTTGCACTGTGAATAAAGCTGAGTGCCAAAGAATTGATGCTTTTGAACTGTGGTGCTGGAGAAGACCCTTGAGAGTTGCTTGGACTGCAAGGAGATCCAACCAGTCCATTCTGAAGGAGATCAGTCTGGGTGTTCTTTGGAAGTAATGATGCTAAAGCTGAAACTCCAATACTTTGGCAACCTCATAGGAAGAGTTGACTCATTGGAAAAGACTCTGATGGTGGGAGAGATTGGGGGCAGGAGGAGAAGGGGACAACAGAGGACGAGATGGCTGGATGGCATCACTGACTTGATGGACATGAGTTTGAGTGAACTCCAAGAGTTGGTGATGGACAAGGAGGCTTGACGTGCTGCAATTCATGGGGTCCCAAAGACCTAGACAGGACTGAGCGAATGAACTGTACTGAACTGAAATGAACTTCTTGGAAAGAAAGATGTATGGCAAAACCAATACAATATTTAAAGCAATTAACTTCCAATTAAAATAAATACATTTATATTTAAAAAATTAAAAAAAATGAATAAAGTGAAAAAAAAAAAAAAACAGAGACATTACTTTGCCAACAACAACAAAAAAAACAAAAATAAAAAGCAGAGACATTACTTTGTCAGCAAAGGTCCATCAGTCAAGGACATGAGTTTGGGTGAACTCCAGGAGTTTTTGATGGACAGGGAGACCTGGTGTGCTGCAGTTCATGGGGTCATAAAGGGTTGGACATGACTGAGTGACTGAACTGACTGAATAAATATTAAATAATTGATTAAATATCATATTTCTTTTTATCATTGGTTTAAGGAAAGCACTCTGCTCCCCGTTACCATGTAAGCATTCAGTTCAGTCCCTCAGTCGTGTTCCACACTTTGCGACCCCATGAATTCCAGCATACCAGGCCTCCCTGTCCAGCACCAAATCCCGGAGTCTGCTCAAACTCATGTGCATAGAGTCGGTGATGCCATCCAGCCATCTCATTCTCTGTCGTCCCATTCTCCTCTTGCCCCCAATCCCTCCCAGCTTCAAAGTCTTTTCCAGTGAGTGAACTCTTCATATGAGGTGGCCAAAGTATTGGAGTTTCAGCCTTAGCATCAGTCCTTCCAAAGAACACCCAGGACTGATCTTCTTTAGTATGGCCTGGTTTGATCTCCTTGCAGTCCAAGGACTCTCAAGAGTCTTCTCCAACACCACAGGTCAAAAGCATCAATTCTTCGGTGCTCAGTTTTCTTCACAGTCCAACTCTCACATCCGTACATGACCACTGGAAAAACCATAACCTTGACTAGAAGGACCTTTGTTAGCAAAGTAATGTCACTGCTTTTTATTATGCTATCTAGGTTGGTAATAACTTTCCTTCCATGGAGTAAGTGTCTTTTAATTTCTTGGCTGCAATCATCATCTGCAGTGATTTTGGAGCCCCCTCAAAATAAATTCTGACACTGTTTCCACTGTTTCCCCATCTATTTCCATGAAGTGATGGGATTAATGCCCAGATCTTAGTTTTGGGAATGCTGAGCTTTAAGCCAACTTTTTCACTCTCCTCTTTCACTTTCATCAAGAGGCTTTTTAGTTCCTCTTCACTTTCTGCCATAAGGGTGTTGTCATCTTTATATAGGAGGTTATTGATATTTCTCCCAGCTATATTGTTTCCAGCTTGTGCTTCTTTCAGCCCAGCGTTTGTCATGATGTACATGCATTTAAGTTAAATAAGCAGGGTGAAAATATACAGCCTTGACGTCCTCCTTTTCCTATGGTTCCTTGGTTCCTTGGAACCAGTCTGTTGTTCCATGTCCAGTTCTAACTGTTGCTTCCTGACCTGCATACAGGTTTCCAAGAGGCAGTTCTGCTGGTCTGGTATTGCCATCTCTTTCAGAATTTTCCACAGTTTATTGTGATCCACACAGTCAAAGGCTTTGGCATAGTCAATAAAGCAGAAACAGATGTTTTTCTGGAACTCTCTTGCTTTTTCCATGATCCAGTGGATGTTGGCAATTTGATCTCTGGTTCCTCTGCCTTTTCTAAAACCAGCTTGAACATCTGGAAGTTCATGGTTCACATATTGCTGAAGTCTGGATTGGAGAATTTTGACCATTACTTTGCTCTCGTGTGAGATGAGTGCAATTTGCAGTAGTTTGAGCTTTCTTTGGTATTGCTTTTCTTTGGGATTGGAATGAAAACTGACCTTTTCCAGGCCTGTGGCCACTGCTGAGTTTTCCAAATGTGCTGGCATATTGACTGCAGCTCTTTCACAGCATCATCTTTCAGGATTTGAAATAGCTCAACTCGAATTCCATCACCTCCACTAGCTTTGCTCGTAGTGATGCTTCCTAAGGCCCACTTGACTTCACATTCCAGGATGTCTGGCTCTAGGTGAGTGATCACACCATCGTGACTATCTTAGTCATGAAGATCTTTTTGGTACAGTTCTTATGTGTATTCTTGCCACCTCTTTTTAATATCTTCTGCTTCTGTTAGGTCTGTACCATTTCTGTCCTTTACTGAGCCCTTCTTTGCATGAAATGCTCCCTTGGTATCTCTAATTTTCTTGAAGAGATCTCTAGTCTTTCCCATTCTGTTGTTTTCCTCTATGTCTTTGCATTGATCGCTGAGGAAGGCATTCTTATCTTTCCTTGCTGTTCTTTGGAACTCTGCATTCAGATGCTTATATCTTTTCTTTTCTCCTTTGCTTTTAGCTTCTTTTCTTTTCACAGCTATTTGTAAGGCCTCCCCGGACTGCCATTTTGCTTTTTTGCATTTCTTTTTCTTGGGGATGATCTTGATCCCTGTCTCCTGTACAATGTCATGAACCTTCATCCATAGTTCCTCAGGCACTATGTCTATCATATCTAGTCCCTTAAATCTGTTTTTCACTTCCACTGTATTATCATAAGGGATTTGATTTAGGTCATAACTTAATGATCTAGTGGTTTTTCCTACTTTCTTCAATTTAAGTCTGAATTTGGCAGGAAGGAGTTCATGATCTGAGCCTCAGTCAGCTCCTGATCTTGTTTTTGCTGACTGTATAGAGCTTCTCCGTCTTTGGCTGCAAAGAATATAATCAATCTGATTTCAGTGTTGACCATCTGGTGATGTCCATGTGTAGAGTCTTCTCTTGTGTTGTTGGAGAAGGTGTGTTTGCTATGACCAGTGCGTTCTCTTGGCAAAACTATTAGCCTTTGCCTTGCTTCATTCCATATTCCAAGGCCAAATTTTCCTGTTACCCAGGTGTTTCTTGACTTCCTACTTTTGCATTCCAGTCCCCTATAATGAAACAGACATCTTTTTTGGGGTTAGATCTAAAAGGTCCTGTAGGTCTTCATAGAACCGTTCAACTTCAGCTTCTTCAGTGTTACTGGTTGGGGCATAGGCTTGGATTACTGTGGTATTGAATGGTTTGCCTTGGAAACAAACTGAGATCATCCTGTCATTTTTGAGATTGCATCCAAGTACTGCATTTTGGATTCTTTTGTTGATCATGATGGCTACTCCATTTCTGTAAGGGAATCCTGCCCACAGTAGTAGATATGGTCATCTGAGTTAAATTCACCCATTCCAGTCCATTTTAGTCCGCTAATTCCTAGAATGTCAATGTTCACTTTTGTCATCTTCTGTTTGACATTAGGGAGGAAAAATAAGTATGTACTAAAAATGAAATCTGAAACAGATCAATTGTGTTTTAGATTCTGTTGTTATGCTATTATAATCTTATGAGGTTGAAATCATGAGCCATATCCCCTAGGTTGTCCACTTAACCCACCTTCCAAGTGTAAGATTCCCTGAAGGAAATCCCAGGATACCGAATAAGATATTTGAATCCAATTGAGTCCTGGATCCTCAATACAAACCAAAATATCCATTGAAAGTGCAACAGCACTCTGTACACTACTTTGAATATTCCGGTATGATATTCTGTATCCCTGCTACACTAAACAAATGTCAAATGATTTAGTCAAAGCTTAGTGGCTAGTGTCATGCATGGACTAATATAGGTACTCATTTTTTTTTAAGCTGGGAATTTATTTTCAGCTAAGACTTACAGGATATTAATCTGCTCTCATTGTCATGACAACCTTTTTTTATATAAGGGGAGAATGCACACTAAACTAAATAATAAGCTTTGCCAGATATCTTCCTAAAGAAAATATGTTAATTAGATCATGTATTTGCACATTAATTTTAAGGATATTCTGTATATTCCATTACTATTGAAATATAATTACAAAGAAATAATTTTTGAAACTATAGAGCAAGTCACTTTAACAGTTTAAAATGAGAAATTTATGAAATTTTCTGAAAATACTTTAGTTGGGAATATATCTAAATAATCTACTTTTAAAGATGAGAAAAAGTCTATTTGTTCTAACAAGTCTTATTCAACAATTGCCATTTCAATTTTTCTCCACTGATCATAAATCACGCACAGATTAGCACTAATGAAGTTCAGTAATTGAAAGATATGTTAATTTGACATTATAATTTCCATTAACCTTTATTTTTGATACTTTTCACCAACTTCTATCTTTTTAAAAGGTATGATAGCTCTTGCCATAGAATTTACTAATTTATCATTCCAATTATATCTTTAAATATGAAGATGATTCTATTACACACCCCATGACTCCTTTATATGAATTCATCTTCAATTTATGAAAATGAGGGGACTCAGGGACTCAATAATATCTGTTTCTAGGATGAAAAGGATTATATACTAGCCATAGAAAAGAATAAAACAAAGAAAACTATGTATTTAAGATACATATTGTAAAAGAATATTAAAGTTTTTTATTTTTTTTAATTTTTTTTTATATTTTATTTTATTTTTAAACTTTACATAATTGTGTTAGTTTTGCCAAATATCAAAATGAATCCGCCACAGGTATACATGTAAAATTCTTGAATATCTAGAAGTTATTGAACACTCAGTCACTAAATTCTTAGATCCTCAAAGAAAGACAAATTCTTATATCTACAAATTCAGGTCCTAGCCTTATGTTTAGCCTCAGTAGGTGCTCAAATCCCTTTTGAAATACTTTCTTTAAAATGTACAATTTGAACAATATGGATTTTTTTTTCTAATTTGAAATATATCTAAAGACTTATGAAACTATAAATAATAAATTCAAACAATAGAATGGATACTTAAATGTTCATTCTAGTCATTCCAATTGTGCTCATTCTGATTAGTATATATTTTTTCCTTAATAATAATACAAATATAGATTAAAAATTTTACAGAAAACTTGATGATTTTGGAGCCCAAATATGTCTAGTGCACGCAGATAAGAAACTCAGTTAACAAATATTTGGACTTAAGTTGGTACAGACTTAAGTTGATCTGATAGCTTAAGTTGGTAAGGACTCTACCTGCAATACAGGAGACCCCGGTGTGATTCCTGGGTCAGGAAGATCCTCTGGAGAAGGGATAGGCTACCCACTCCAGAATTCTTGGGCTTCCCTTGTGGTTTAGCTGGTAAATAATCTGCCTGCAACCCAGGGAGACCTGGGTTTGATCCCTGAGTTGGGAAGATCCCCTGCAGAAGGGAAAGGCTACCCACTCCAGGATTCTGGCCTGGAGAATTCCATGGGCTGTATAGTCCATGGGGTCACAAAGAGTCGGACACGACCGAGTGACTTTTACTTTCACTGTAATAAATATTTGGTGTAATTGCATATTTAACATTCGTTTTATATATATATATATTTTTTGACAGCAAAGTTGACATAACTAAAAGTAGAAGAAAGAGAAAATTGTAGGACATAACCAGATTTGTTAATCTCTGATTTTTATTTATTTATTTATTTATTTTATTTTTTAACTTTACAATATTGTATTGGTTTTGCCATATATCAACATGAATCCACCACAGGTATACACGTGTTCCCCATCCTGAACCCTCCTCCCTCCTCCCTCCCCGTACCACCCCTCTGGGTCGTCCCAGTGCACCAGCCCCAAGCATCCAGTATCGTGCATCGAACCTGGACTGGTGACTCGTTTCATATATGATATTATACATGTTTCAATGCCATTCTCCCAAATCATCCCACCCTCTCCCTCTCCCACAGAGTCCAAAAGACTGTTCTATACATTTTTGTGTAACAAAAACATGTAGTGAGAAAGGCTTTAAAACTGACAAGAGAGAAATAAACAAATCAATGAGCTAAATAATTAATAAGATTTCTGGTACTTTGTAAAGTGGGTACACTGGCTATGACAGATGATATGAGAAAACTGAAGGCTGATCAATAATGTAGTGATTTTTATTATGAGCTTTGGTGAACTTGTAGAATATACAATCTCTGCTCTATGGCAACTATAGACAAATTATTTCTGATGTCACTAAGAGGTACATTGTTAGAATTGAAGGGGGAAAGCCTATTTATATTGATATACTTTTATAAATACATAGGCTGAAAAAATAAATGTATTAAAAAGATACACTATGCAGATATATGAGCAGAACGATGGGGTGGCTATATTATTCTCAGATAAAATAGACTTCATGTAAAATAAAGCAGCCAAAGAGAATTATCTTAATGCTAAAAGGAACAATTTTATACTAGGAAGTAAAATTATTTGCAATTAATTCAAAATGCATGAATCAAAATGAATAGAACTAGATAGGGAGAAATGGACAAAAACAAAACCATAGCTTGTATTTTAAAAACACTTCTTTCAGTAATTGATAAAACAACTGGACCAAATATAAGTAGCTGCAACATCAAATCATACATTATTTTCAAGGGCAAAGGTAGGTGTATCCGATAGCCCATGAGTTTTAATGGTATTAATACATTTCAAAGACTTAAATTAGATTATGTTTCCTTCCAAAAATGGCATAAATTAAACTTCATGTTAATAATATATCTAGGAATTATAGATATTTGAAAATAGAACAGCACAGTTAAAAATAACACATGGGTCTAGAGGAAAAAAATCACTAAAGAAATAAGTAAATATTTTCAACTGAATGATTCTAAGAATAGAGCATATCAAGATTTATAGCATAATTCTGTAACAGTAACTTGAAACTGACAGCTTTACATATTTGCATAAAATGAAACAGTTTAATAGTGCATGCTAAATCACTTCAGTTGTGTTAGACTTTGTACAACCCTACGGACTGTATCTCCTGGAGGTTGCTCAAAATCATGTCATTGAGTTGGTAATGCCATCCAACAATTTCATTCTCTGTTGTAACCTTCTCCTGCCTTCAATCTTTCCCAGCATCAGGGTCTTTTCCCAATGAGTTAGTTATTTGCATCAGGTGGCCAAAGTATTGGAGCTTCACTTTCAGCATAAGCCCTTCCAATGAAAATTCAGGACTGATTTCCTTTAGGATTGACTGGTTTTCCAGGGGACTTTCAACAGTCTTCTCCAACTCCAGTCTGAAAGCACGGATTCTTTGGCGTTCAGCTTGTATCATGATCCAACTCTCACATCTGTACTGTGACTACTGGAAAAACCATAGCTTTGACTGTATGGACTTTTGTTGACAAAGTGATGTCTCTGCTTTTCAATATGCTAAGTTTGTCATAGCTTTCCTTCCAAGGAGCAGGCATCTTTTAATTTCATGGCTGCAGTCACCATCTGCAGTGATTTTGGAGCCCAGAAAATAAAGTCTGCAACTATTTCCAACTTTTTCCCATTCATTTGCCATGAAGTGATAAGACTGGATGTCATGACCTTAGTATTTTGAATGTTTAGTTTTAAGCCAGCTTTTTCACTTTCTCCTTCAATCTCATCAAGAGGACTTTTAGTTCTTCCTCACTTTTGGCCATTAAAGTAGTTTCATCTGCATATCTGAGATTATTGATATTTCTCCTGGCAATCTTGATTCCAGCTTGGGATTCATTCAGCCCAGCATTTTGCATGATGTATTCTGCATATAAGTTAAATAAGCATGGTGACAATATACAACCTTGATATACTCCTTTCCCAATTTTGAACAAATCCATTTTTCTATGTCCTGTTCTCACTGCTCCTTCTTGACCTGCATGGAAGTTTCTCAGGAGATAGGTAAGGAGATCTAGTATTTAATTCCCTAAGAATTTTCCAGTTTGTTGTGATCCACACAAAAGTTTAAGCGTAGTCAATGAAGCGGAAGTAGAGGTTTTTCTGGAATTCCTTTGCTTTCTCTATGATCCAAAGAATGTTGGCAATTTGATCTCTAGTTCCTCAGTCTTTTCTAAATCCAGCTTGTACATATGGAAGTTCCTGTGTCACACACCCCTGAAGCCTAGCTTGAAAGATTTTAATATTAGTTTATATTAAGATATAAAGCAGTCTATGAAAACTCACTGAAACATTTATTTAATGTTTAATTAAACTGAAACAAATTTAACAAATTTGTAGGCTATAATGTTAATAAATAAAATATCAATTATATCTTATGTAATCTCAAGACACATTGAAAGGAAAGGAAAATAAACATAATTTTGTTTACAATAGTGTCAACAAATTCAAAGCAGGTAGGGTTAAGAAAGAAAAAGAAAGAATGAAAATTCTTACAAGTTCTCTACACTGAAAATGATAAAATGCTACAGATAGAAATATAAAAAGACCCACGTAAATTATAAATTAAGACGTGAATCATATTTATGGAGTGAAAAATATTTTCAAGTTGCCCTTTGTCTCAAAATTGATTTATAGACTCGATCTTCCTTAGGCAAAATTTATATCAATCAAAACATTTTTGTATAAACTAACTGCCTTTCAAATATACTAAAAAATGTAAAAAAGCCTAAAATATACAAAGAACTCTTTTTAAAAAATGAAAGAACAAATTTGGGTAATTTACATTATCTCACTTCAAGTTCTACACTAAGTTTAGGGTATTAAGGGAAGTATATTGTTGGCCTAAGGTAAAACAAATATACATAGGCATATAGAACAAAAGAGGAACCCTACATACAAGAGAGGAATACACAAAACATCTATTATATATGCATCCCAAAGAGGAATACTACATAATACCTACATAATAAGTATTTTGACTTTTCACAAAATCCTCTATATTTTCAATGGGGAAAGTAAAATCTGTGTGAAAACATTAGTTAGAATATTTAGATATCCATATTAAAAAACAAAACCCAAAAAACAAAACCTAAAACAAAACAGCATCTCTGCCTCACCTGATACTCAAAATTCCTTTGAGTCTGACAATATAAAAAATATATATGACACTTTAAAATTTGAAACCTTTTAGATCAAAAAGTAGGAGAATGTCTTCTTGACACAATGGTAACCAATAATACCAACTAGTCTGTTGCATCCATATGTTTTCTCAACAAATGTCTGGATCAATGGTGCTAACACTTGGCCAAACCAGAATGTATTCATACTCATTGACTGGTGAAGATCTGCATAAGGACTTGAGACATATGAGATGCATCACATAGATACCAATGTTTATATATGTGTATTAATGACTTGTCTACTTTCAATTCTATGACCAGATGTACGCAAAATATCCCTTCTTAGTTAAGACTGCGGCTTCCCTAAACCTGAGTTATTTCACAAATATCTTGATCTGTGAATAAAGTATGTCCTGTGTGACAAAGAAAGAACTTTGATTTTGATGCTAGATGTTTTGGACTCCTTGATGCTCATCTATGTTTTATTCCTTCTGTTCCTTTAGTAAAACCTTATGCTGGTATACTTTGTGAAATCTTACCAATGTCTTTAAGATCTTGGACAGGCATAATTAGAACAATATAAAAAATAAACAGACTTCATCAAAATTAGAAACTGTTACAAATTAAAACACCGTTAAGGAATGAAAATGCAGAATTTTTTCTCCTTATGTAAGATGTTCTGTCAGTGTCAGCAATTAAAGAGCTCAGACTGCCACAACCAAATTTAAACCTCCATTTCCAGAAATAAACAGCTTGAAAACAGTCTACAAATTCTTAAATACTTCAAAATCCCACGTCACTTTTTTATTAAAATTCAACATCAAGGAACTTTAACCTTTCCTTTTCAGACCAGTGTCTATGGTCCAGAAAGTTGTCTCCACACTACAGAGTTCCCAGCCATGAGTCAGCAACAGAAGAGTGTCTATACTCTATACAGAAGAGTGTCTATACTCTAGACAGAGAACATCAAATGATACATGGATTTCCCTGATCCCAAAGGTATATAATTACCATTTTTTATGACAGAATAATATTAATTACATTTGTAAATATTCTCACTGAAATACATGTACTAGCTGAGTGAAAAATAGATAATCACTTGTATTGAGTGACATCTATGGAATAAATAAGCCTATGATTCAGGACATCTGCCATAATAAATTTAGGACATTTGGACCAAATGAGAAAAGAATAACTGTATTATGTGTTCAATCATGTAAAGAACCTGAACATTATTTATTTTTATTGTACCATATTATTTCATATGCAACTTTATTATTTTGGCTACTATATATTAGGTACCAATAAGTAGTGAAGTCATAGTCCAGGAAAGACTTGGCAACATTCAGCCCAAAATAAAATAACTAGACTTATAGCATGACTTTGAACAGACAGTGGGCAAGTTAATTTATGGATTGCTTCATTAGCATTAATTCATTTGTTCATTCATTCAATCAATATTTACTGAACTAATCAGTGAACTAGGTGGTGGAGACTGTATGTCATAAAATTACAGTACCTATCTTAATGGACCTTACAATCAAGTGTGTAAGATATATATGAACTACATGAACTCTGAAAGATACACAACAATACTAATGTTCTAAATGCTATAAAGAAAAATAGCAGTGTTGAATCTTCATTTTTAAATAACAGCTTCTTTTTCTTTTTGAAAATTCTATAATCATGTATAATATCATATAAGAAATGAATTGCCAGTCCAGGTTCGATGCAGGATACAGAAAGCTTGGGGCTGGTGCACTGGGATGACCCAGAGGGATGGTATGGGGAGGGAAGTAGGAGGGGGGTTCAGGATGGGGAACACGTGTACACCCATGGTGGATGCATGTTGATGTATGGTAAAACCAATACAATATTGTAAAATAAAAACTAATAATAAAAATTAAAAAAAAAGAAACTACAAAAAAATGAAAATTCTAATCTTGAACAATCAAATCAACCTATCTAGAGGATCTGGGAGACAGGTTATTTATCTCTGCTTTTATTTCTTCAAGTCCTCAGGGTACGACTTTCATCAACATAAGAAAAATACAGTTGACAGGACAAATGCCTTAGGATATGGAGATATATATATATATATATACACATATATATATTTGGATATGTATGCATACATACACACATAAATATACATATATATACACAAAAAGTTGTGAAAAAGAGAGTAAACTAGTTGACTTACTTGTTGTTCTCTTAAATGAAAATAATTATTCAATAAATAACTAGATGAGAACAGAGGGAAACTAAGGGAGGGGCACTATTCTACAACCAGAATATTGGATGTACAGGTAATTGTATGCAATGTCTTATATGAACTTTATTAGCCACAGATAAAGGAAAGTTTAGTATTAATTATGAGCTTTGAGACTAGACTCATGGAGCGAAAATCACAAGTGTGCTGAAATCAGAAACCAGGAAAAGTGAGACAGAATGCAAAAACCTAATATAAAAAGCAGGAAGTAAAAGGATATCAAATATTACAATTATACAGAAGGAAATATGACATATAAATAGGTCAAAGAACAGGTTATTGGTAGTTGAATTACTGGAAAGCTTAAATAAATATTGAAATGGTTGGGTTCAAAATAGCAGAAGTATTCAATTTAGACTGATAATTAAATTTATAGGGTTATAAAACTGAACCCTAGGATTAGATCCCTTGAAGGTTTTTGTGCTTTGAAGATGGATATTATTATCTGATTCTTGTGTATTATACCTAGAAGTTTCGATACCTAAGACTGAACCAAGGTCTCCTGCATTACAGGCAGATTCTTTATCAGCTGAGCCACAAAGGAAGCCCAGGAATACTGGAGTGGGTAGCCCCTTCTCCAAGGCATCTTCCTGACCCAGGAATCGAACCAGGGTCTCCTGCATTGCAGGCAAATTCTTTACCAACTGAGTTATCAGGGAACCGTTGGTAAAGAATTTGCCTGCAATGCAGGAGACCCTGGTTTGATTCCTGGGTCAGGAAGATCTGCTGGAGAAGGGAAAGGCTACCCACTCCAGTATTCTGGTCTGGAGAATTCCATGGACTACAGTCCATGAGGTCACAAAGAGTTGGATACAACTGAGCCACTTTGATACCTGAGAAGAGAGTCCTATCATTCCTATGTCTAGTTGTTTATTAAAAACAAGTCTTTTTGAGCTTTCTTTATTATTAAGATAAATATACTTAAGTGTTCTTTATGTATTAAATGGGGTTCCCAGGTAGCTCAGGTGGTAAAGAATACGCTTGCAATGCAGGAGACCCCGGTTCGATTCCTGGGTTGGGAAGATCCCCTGGAGAAGGGATAGGCTACCCACTCCAGTAGTCTTAGGCTTCCCTGGTTGCTCAGCTGGTAAAGAACCTGCCTGCAATGCAGGAGACCTAGGGTCGATCCCTGAGTCAGGAAGATCCCCTGGAGAGGGGAATAGCAACCCACTCCAGTATTCTGGTCTGGAGAATTCCACAGACTGTATAGCTCATGGGGTTTCAGAGTCTGACCTGGGAAGAGAGTTTTATATGTATATATATATATATAAGAATCTACATCAAGATGTTTATTAAAAACAAGTCTTTTTTGAGTTTGCTTTATTATCAGGATAAATAAATTTATGTGTTCTTTATATATTATGTTTATTGACAGGAAAATGGAAATCTTTAAAAATATATTGACTTTTATGTGGAAAAGGATAGTAATGAGTATTTGTTAAAATATATTGAATAACTAACTAAACTTACTAGCTTTGATATGTTGTTAACTCTCTATATCTGATTATTGCATAATCATGATTTCCTAGTGTCACTCCCCTGGATCATTAAACTGCACATTTTGGAATCAAATCTGTCTGTCAAATTAGGTTGACCCTACTCCTTACTTGACACCTGACTCACAAAACTTTATTTCTCTCTGCTCTTGAAGAATACCTCTCTGATATCAAGGAATAGGGTCAGTTGCATTTACCTAATTTATCTAGAAAGAATAACTCTTTGTAATTCTCCCTCTTCTTTTAAACTTCTTCTGCCTCTGAGGCATTTGTGCTGTTGACATACACCTCATTTTGAAACTCTTTTTTCCCCGCCAATGGCTTCCAAGAAGTCCTTCTCTATTTTACTTTTCTAACAACTCTCTTGTTAGAAACATACTTTCCTTTAATGGTCCTTAAATCATAATTCAGAAAATTTCCCTGGACTCCCTTTTGTTTCATTTTTCACATGCATTTAAGAAAAGCTATCAATGCTTGCTTTCATTTGCCACAGAAGTTTCTACAATTCTCAAATCCAAAGCTGGAAACATGCTGAATTCCAAAAAATTTCACTTACATTTACCTCCACTTAAATGTACTAACACCATTTCAAATTTAAAGAAGTTTAAACCAAACTCTTCCCCAACATTGTTTCCATAGATCTGAATGTACATACTTTATTTTTAACTCAATAAATTGTGCGGTAGGTCAAACAATTTAAGTATTAGAAATTATCCTTAATACCCACATCTCTTTTGACTTTTAATATTTAAATCCACTTAACCATATGTCCTATACATTATTTAATTTTAGATCTTACTTCTATTTCCTCAAAACTTTTCCAACTTGGACTTTCAATAACTCTCTTCTTCATTTTGTGTTAATGTGCTTAGATCCCATATTGGTAGAAGGTAAGCTAGAAGAAGCAAGAGACCTGATTATATACTACCTTATAGAACAAATACTTTTCTTTCTCTCTCATGTTAAATTGCCAAAGTGAACGGCTCATGACTACAAGACAGCTTGATGCATTTCTAAATGTCCTTCTATCATTCCTTAAGATCATTTATTACCTACAGCAGGAGTGTTTGGTCATTTTTGGTTTCACTCAGTGAAAAAAAAGAAAAGAACATCAAAAAAGGTACACTCTTGTATCTTTGGCCAGGATCCTCAGGTAGCACATGTTGCTTCTGCTCACATCATGTTAAGTATAAATCAAAAACCACACTAAATGTAAAGAAAGACTGAAAATGTAGCGAAGTGCACATGAAGAAAGATGAGCAGGTTTTGAAATGCAAGCCGCAGTCTTTGCTACACAGCCCATGGTCTCAACCCAGCATTTGCATCCTTAACAAACCACTCTCCACACCCTCAAGCTTCAAAGTATTTATCCATAACTTACAGGGTAAATCTCAATATTTTGTCTATTACACTAGCACTTTATGCTTATCTTTGTCTTCAAATCAAGCATAATCTTATCTCTTTCTCCATCTGAATTCACACTCCAGAAATTCTGAACTATTTACTTCAGGTCAGTCACTTAGTTGTGTCCGACTCTTTGCAACCCCATGGACTGCAGCACACCAGGCTATCCTGTCCATCACCAACTCCTGGGGCTTCCTCAAACTCATGTCCATTGAGTCGGTGATGCCATCCAACCAGCTCATCCTCTGTCCTCCACTTATCCTCCTGCCTTCCATCTTTCCCAGCATCAGGGTCTTTTCAAATGAGTCAGTTCTTCCTATCAGGTGGCCAAAGTATTGGAGCTTCAACTTCAACATCAGTCCTCCCAATAAATATTTAGGACTGATTTCCTTTAGGATGGACTGGTTTGATCTCCTTGCAGTCCAAGGGACTCTCAACAGTCTTCTCCAATATCACATTTCAAAAGCATCAGTTTTTCAGCACTCAGGTTTCTCTATGGTCCAAATCTCACATCCATACATGACTACTAGAGAAACCATAGCTTTGACTAGAAGGACCTTTGTCAGCAAAGCAACATCTCTGCTTTTTAATATGCTGTCTAAGTTGGGTATTTCTTTTCTTTTAAGGAGCAAGCGTCTTTTAATTTCATGGCTGCAGTCACCATCTGTAGTGATTCTGCAGCCTAGGAAAATAAAGTCTGTCACTGCTTCCATTGTTTCCCTATGTATTTGCTATGAAACGATGGGACCAGATACCATGATCTTAGTTTTCTGAATGTTGAGGTTTAAGCCAGCTTTTTCATTCTCTTCTTTCACTTTCATCAAGAGGCTCTTTAGTTCCTCTTCACTTTCAGCTATAAGGCTAGTGTCATTTGCATATCTGAAGCTATTGATATTTCTCCCAGAAACCTTGATCTTGATGAACCTTGTGCTCAACTAGTCAGGCATTTTGCATGATATACTCTGCATATAAGTTAAATAAGCAAGCTGACAATATATAGCCTTGATGTACTCCTTTCCCAATTTGGAACCAGTCCGTTGTTGTATGTCTGGTTCTAACTGTTGCTTCTGGAGGTGCATACAGATATCTCAGGAGGCAGGTAAGGTGATCTGGTATTCCCATCTCTTTAATAACTTTGCACACTTTACTGTGATCTACACAAATGAGATTATTTTTCTCCTACCTTCCTCCTTCTTCCCCTTCCCCTCTTCTTCTTCCTCCTCTCCTCCTCCACCTTCTCATTATTATTACCATTATTATTATTTCATTTTATTTTTTAATAGTAATTACTTCATTCTGGATTGCATCCTCCACATTTCATCATTTGACATATTGTTAGCTTAATATTTTTCCCCAAAGAATTAAAGGCACTCGTTTTCTTTACAATTTGTATATAGTTTAATGATATTTTATAATTGTTATCCAGCTGTCAATCTCTGCAGCAGGCTAACTCCTTGATATCAGGGCCCATGTCTGTTCATGTGGGTAATGTATGTGCAATAACTTTTAAAATTATTGATTCACAGATTTTGTAAAACTGTTTAACTCAATAAAATACAATAGTATTGAGAGCAGAACACCTAAGTATGCATTTTATTCAGTTTAAGTATTACATATAAAAACTCTAAGAATACAATATAATTCCAACATATGCAAAACCATATGAGGGTTGGCATTATGAATCATATTATTTGGAGACAAAATTTTTTAAAATGAGAAATTTTGTACTGAATCATATTTTCAAACTCATTTCACTAAGTAGCTTTAGATTTATTTCTTTATGTAGACTTCTTATATTACATTCACAAATAAGATAGCCAACATTTATTCATAGTGCTATTTTGCAATTTATTTTATTTTTAAATGGTACCCTCTCAAGCAGACATTAAATAGGCAAAACTATTGTCTGGCCATGTACATGCATTTAAAATAATATCAATAGTAAAGTGCATAATACAATCTCATTTTTATTGGTACTGTTCATTGATTGGATGTCTCTTTTACTACGTCAGATATTTTGCATAATTTCCTAGCTGTGAGAGATCCATGTGAAAATACATTTCTAGGCAACCTGAACAAGTTATTAATTCTCATTTATGACTAAAAGTGTTAATATTCCAGCAAGTGAAGTTCTCTACTACTGTGATCACAGAAAATTATCTTTGCTGTCAGAAGGTTTCCTGCCTGACACTAAATATATAAATCAGAGAATTGCCAAACTTATCAATGCTCAGGTAAAATTTTGCACTAAGTTTGAAATATAGTCTGAGTAATGAGCTGCCCCAAAACTAATAAAATAAAAATACAATAAAAAGTAAGTAAAAGAGATGTGTTCTTCAGTTGAGAATGAGTCCAGGGAAAATTTCTGCATAGATGAAGTTTTAGGAACAGTTTTGATGTAGGAAACAAGTTCAGATAAATTTCATTCAAATTTCCATTTTATTATTAAATGTTTAAAGTTTTGACTATTTACTATTGGCTTTGGACTTATCCATGTCTAGAGAGATTTTAAAATGTTATCTAATTAGATGATAAAACTCAAAATAATTTATCCCTACATTTTTCTTGAAGAGGAAATAGGAAAATAGATCTGCTGCTATTATAACATCAATACCCCCCTCCCTCACATCATGTTTATTATATGTACAACTATTTTATTCTGCCACCCATTAATAGAAATATTTCAATATACCAAGCAACATGTTATTAATTAACTTAGGTAAAGCATATTTTATTAATTTAATCTTCAATTATACAGTATAATGATTTTTCTATTTTACTATGGCTCAGATGGTTTGAGGAATCTGGCCAGAATCATATAGCTAATAAATGAGTAATCTAGAATTCAAATATATAACTGCTTGTTTCTAAGACCATACTGACTTCATTAATCATAATGCCAATAATGTAACTACCACAAGGTTTAATATCTATAACTAAGGCCCACCACCAAGAACATTCACTAGATAGCCTTAAAATATGTGTATGGAGAAATAAAAATTAATTACTTGATCTAAAGATTGTATACATTTTCCTTCAATATCTTAGCTAGTTATCTTTTGAATATCAACAAACTGATTCTGAAGTTTATATGGAGAAGCCAAAGGCTCAAATTATCCAACACAGTACTGAGAAACAACAAAGTTGGAGGACTCAGAAAATCTACTTCAAGATTTACTATAAAACTACAGCGATCTAGCCAGTCTAGCACTGGTGTATGTGTAAACAAACAGCTCAGTGGAACAGAATGGAAAACCCAACATTATTATGTCCTATTAGATTTCTGGGAATTGCAATCCATTAGATATGGTGAGCTTAATCTTATTTTTGTCTTTTTATGTATAGGAGACATTTCTGTACAGAGACAACAATATGAAATACATGTATACACCTATCTTTTAAGTTGTATACATACACAGAATATACTACACACAATAATGTAGAGCCATAACAAAATTTCATAGAGTAGAAGTAAATAAAACCTTCCCAAGGTATTTACATAATTGGTCTGGACTTTAAGATATATGCTTTTCCTATCTGACACTTCTTGGACAAGCCAAAGGACCAAGTTATAAACCCCTCTAATTTCAGATTTCCTATGCCTCTGATGGTTGTTGTTGTCTCATGACTCTGCAGTGCCTCAGTACTTCCTGCTCTCTACCCTTGCATGTAAAAGTGAAAGTGAAAGTGTTAAGTCGTTCAGTCACATTGGATTCTTCATGACCCTTGGTCTATAGCCCACCATGCTCCTCTGCCCAGGGGATTCTCCAGGCAAGAATACTGGAGTGCATAGTCATTCCCTTCTCCAGGGGATCTTCCTGACCCAGGGATCAAACCCAAGTCTCCCACGTAGCGGGCAGATTCTTTACCATCTGAGCCAATAGGGAAGCCTTGCATGTGTGAAACGAATTGGGAGTTGACTGCCATGCACAGCAGCAAGAAATTTTATAGGGTCATCAGTTGAAACCAGTGTTGACAAAGAAGCCTTAGTGGGACTCCTAAGTCAACAGCCACACATCACCCCTTGTCAGGTGCATTAATCATGTTAAAGCCTGAAAAAAATAAGAAGAGGTGGAATAAATGTCAAGAATTATTATAAAATTATGCTCAAATGTCTCATAATCTATTATTCATTAATTTATTCAAATAGAGAAAAATTTAAGCAGTTCTACATCTGAAAAATTATTGTTTTTCTCCTCTTATGTAATAATGTGTTTTGTTCTCTCAGTCTAAATCTCTGAGAAAGTCCTTCTACAAAGGGTAAAATAATAGGCATGGCAAAATCACCACAGCATCTTATGAACATATACAAAGATACAGAGCTATAAAAAATGCATTAAAATAAATATTATCATTCATCAAGTTGTCATGCATTCAAAATTTTTCTATAGTACTTAAAGGTATATAACATTAGCACAAAATGCCTGTATATACTGAAATACAAAAAGAACACTTCTAAATTTCAACAACAGAAAGGCAAAGGAGAGTTTGAATTTGATAACAATACAGCTTACAACAGCACCAAAGTTCCAAATAACAATAAAAACATCTAAAAACAGTGAAAAACTTTTTAGACTCTAAAATATTAAAGAGAAAATTAAAGAACACTTACATAAATGGAAGAATGTCATGAATTTGAATATTTAAAAATGTAAATATGTAATTTTTACCCATATTAGTTATACATTTTGTGCCATCCCATCAAAATTCCATAAGTATATGTGCTTGCAAGTATAAGTATGTATGTATGTGTGAAGTTAGATAAACAATTTAAAACTTATATGGACTTATAAAGGGCCACAAATAGCTAAGATCAACACAATGGAAGGACCAATTCTAATGGAAAGTAACACTTAGGACAGAACTATTGAAATTAAGCAAAAGGAAATGTTACCAATGAACTAGCACAGAGAGCACAGATGTGACCAATGCGCACATGCTTACTTAATTTATGGAAACAAATGGCACTGCAGAGAAATAAAGAAAGGACAGTGGTTTCAATACATGACTTTAATCCAATTGACTAATATGAAGAGAAAGAAAGTTAAAATTGCTCAGCCTCAAAGCAGTCTCAAAATTAGGTTCCCTATAAAGGAAAGAGCAAAATTTATATAAAAAATAATACAATTCTTTGAGGATAATATGAGATATAGATCTTACTACCAAGTTTTACGGAGAAGGCAATGGCACCCCACTCCAGCACTCTTGCCTGGGAAATCCCATGGATGTAGGAGCCTGGTAGACTGTAGTCCACGGGGTCGCTAAGAGTCGGACACGACTGAGCGACTTCCCTTTCACTTTTCACTTTCCTGCATTGGAGAAGGAAATGGCAACCCACTCCAGTGTTCTTGCCTGGAGAATCCCAAGGACAGTGGAGCCTGGTGGGCTTCTGTCTCTGGGGTCGCACAGAGTCGGACACGACTGAAGCGACTTAGCAGCAGCAGCAGCAGCAGCAGCACCAAGTTTTATAGTGGAGTACAGATTGTAATATTTATTCATTGTTGTAGAGAATGGTCAAGTATGCCAATAGATTTTTCAATAGTCACTAAAGTTTAATATACACAAACTCAATGACAAAGTGATTCCTCAACTTGGATGTGTTTTTAACAATAATGCATGTATTGAGCCTTTAAACATATGCATGAATGTTTTTGGCTTCCTTGGTAGCTCAGACGGTAAGGAATCTGCCTATAATGTGGGAGACTTCGGTTTGATCACTGAGTTGGGAAGATCCCCTGGAGGAGGGCATGGTGACCCATTCCAGTATTCTTGCCTGGAGAATCTCCATGGACAGAGGAGCCTGGTGGGCTACAGTCCATGGGGTCATAAAGAGTCAGACATGACTGAGTGATTAAGCACAGCACAGCACAGCACGTGAATGTTGTTATCAACATCAAACCAGAAATCACACCAATGTCAATTAACACTAGACTATGTGAAAAGTTTGAGAAAAAATACAGCAATACACATAAACACAACACTTACATGCAACAACACAGTTAAATCTCCAAAATGTCAAGTTTAGCAAGTTAGGCAAGAACATCTAACATATGAATCCATTACATAAAATCCAATAAAAATCAAAACGGAGACAAAAAGAAAGACCATGAGAAAATACTTGAGGAGATAATAGTTGAAAACTTCCCTAAAATGGGGAAGGAAATAATCACCCAAGTCCAAGAAACCCAGAGAGTCCCAAACAGGATAAACCCAAGGCGAAACACCCCAAGACACATAGTAATCAAATTAACAAAGATCAAACACAAAGAACAAATATTAAAAGCAGCAAGGGAAAAACAACAAATAACACACAAGGGAATTCCCATAAGGATAACAGCTGATCTTTCAATAGAAACTCTTCAAGCCAGGAGGGAATGGCAAGACATACTTAAAATGATGAAAGAAAATAACCTACAGCCCAGATTATTGTACCCAGCAAGGATCTCATTCAAGTATGAAGGAGAAATCAAAAGCTTTTCAGACAAGCAAAAGCTGAGAGAATTCTGCACCACCAAACCAGCTCTCCAACAAATACTAAAGGATATTCTCTAGACAGGAAACACAAAAATTGTGTATAAATTCGAACCCAAAACAATAAAGTTAATGGCAACGGGGTCATACTTATCAGTAATTACCTTAAACGTAAATGGGTTGAATGCCACAACCAAAAGACAAAGACTGGCTGAATGGATACAAAAACAAGACCCCTACATATGTTGTCTACAAGAGACCCACCTCAAAACAGGGGACACATACAGACTGAAAGTGAAGGGCTGGAAAAAGATTTTCCATGCAAATAGGGACCAAAAGAAAGCAGGAGTAGCAATACTCATATCAGATAAAATAGACTTTAAAACAAAGACTGTGAAAAGAGACAAAGATGGTCACTACATAATGATCAAAGGATCAATCCAAGAAGAAGATATAACAATTATAAATATATATGCACCCAACACGGGAGCACCGCAGTATGTAAGACAAATGCTAACAAGTATGAAAGGAGAAATTAACAATAACACAATAATAGTGGGAGACTTTAATACCCCACTCACACCTATGGATAGATCAACTAAACAGAAAATTAACAAGGAAACACAAACTTTAAATGATACAATAGACCAGTTAGACCTAATTGATATCTATAGGACATTTCATCCCAAAACAATGAATTTCACCTTCTTCTCAAGCGCACATGGAACCTTCTCCAGGATAGATCACATCCTGGGCCATAAAGCTAGCCTTGGTAAATTCAAAAAAATAGAAATCATTCCAAGCATCTTTTCTGACCACAATGCAGTAAGATTAGATCTCAATTACAGGAGAAAAACTATTAAAAATCCAACATATGGAGGCTGAACAACACGCTGCTGAATAACCAACAAATCACAGAAGAAATCAAAAAGAAATCAAAATTTGCATAGAAACGAATGAAAATGAAACACAACAACCCAAAACCTGTGGGACACGGTAAAAGCAGTCCTAAGGGGAAAGTTCATAGCAATACAGGCACACCTCAAGAAACAAGAAAAAAGTCAAATAAATAACCTAACTCTACACCTAAAGCAACTAGAAAAGGAAGTAATGAAGAACCCCAGGGTTAGTAGAAGGAAAGAAATCTTAAAAATTAGAGCAGAAATAAATGCAAAAGAAACAAAAGAGACCATAGCAAAAATCAACAAAACCAAAAGCTGGTTCTTTGAAAGGATAAATAAAATTGACAAACCATTAGCCAGACTCATCAAGAAACAAAGGGAGAAAAATCAAATCAATAAAATTAGAAATGAAAATGGAGAGATCACAACAGACAACACAGAAATACAAAGGATCATAAGAGAGTACTATCAACAATTATATGCCAATAAAATGGACAACGAGGAAGAAATGGACAAATTCTTAGAAAAGTACAACTTTCCAAAACTCGATCAGGAAGAAATAGAAAAGCTTAACAGACCCATCACAAGCACGGAGATTGAAACTGTAATAAAAAATCTTCCAGCAAACAAAAGCCCAGGTCCAGATGGCTTCACAGCTGAATTCTACCAAAAATTTAGAGAAGAGCTAACACCTATCCTGCTCAAACTCTTCCAGAAAATTGCAGAGGATGGTAAACTTCCAAACTCATTCTATGAGGCCACCATCACCCTAATACCAAAACCTGACAAAGATCCCACAAAAAAAGAAAACTACAGGCCAATATCACTGATGAACATAGATGCAAAAATCCTTAACAAAATTCTAGCAATCAGAATCCAACAACACATTAAAAAAGATCATACACCATGACCAAGTGGGCTTTATCCCAGGGATGCAAGGATTCTTCAATATCCGCAAATCAATCAATGTAATACACCACATTAACAAATTGAAAAATAAAAACCATATGATTATCTCAATAGATGCAGAGAAAGCCTTTGACAAAATTCAACATCCATTTATGATCAAAACTCTCCAGAAAGCAGGAATAGAAGGAACATACCTCAACATAATAAAAGCTATATATGACAAACCCACAGCAAACATTATCCTCAATGGTGAAAAATTGAAAGCATTTCCTCTAAAGTCAGGAACAAGACAAGGGTGCCCACTTTCACCATTACTATTCAACATAGTTTTGGAAGTTTTGGCCACAGCAATCAGAACAGAAAAAGAAATAAAAGGAATCCAAATTGGAAAAGAAGAAGTAAAGCTCTCACTGTTTGCAGATGACATGATCCTCTACATAGAAAACCCTAAAGACTCCACCAGAAAATTACTAGAACTAATCAATGACTATAGTAAAGTTGCAGGATATAAAATCAACACACAGAAATCCCTTGCATTCCTATACACTAATAATGAGCAAACAGAAAAAGAAATTAAGGAAACAATTCCATTCACCATTGCAACGGAAAGAATAAAATACTTAGGAATATATCTACCTAAAGAATCTAAAGACCTATATATAGAAAACTATAAAACACTAGTGAAAGAAATCAAAGAGGACACTAATAGATGGAGAAATATACCATGTTCATGGATTGGAAGAATCAATGTAGTGAAAATGAGTATACTACCCAAAGCAATCTATAGATTCAATGCAATCCCTATCAAGCTACCAACAGCATTCTTCACAGAGCTAGAACAAATAATTTCACAATTTGTATGGAAATACAAAAAACCTCGAATAGCCAAAGCGATCTTGAGAAAGAAGAATGGAACTGGAGGAATCAACCTACCTGACTTCAGGCTCTACTACAAAGCCACAGTTATCAAGACAGTATGGTACTGGCACAAAGACAGAAATATAGATCAATGGAACAAAATAGAAAGCCCAGAGATAAATCCACGCACATATGGACACCTTATCTTTGACAAAGGAGGCAAGAATATACAATGGGTTAAAGACAATCTCTTTAACAAGTGGTGCTGGGAACTCTGGTCAACCACTTGTAAAAGAATGAAACTAGAACACTTTCTAACACCATACACAAAAATAAACTCAAAATGGATTAAAGATCTAAACGTAAGACCAGAAACTATAAAACTCCTAGAGGAGAACATAGGCAAAACACTCTATGACATACATCACAGCAGGATCCTCTATGACCCACCTCCCAGAATATTGGAAATAAAAGCAAAAATAAACAAATGGGACCTAATTAACCTTAAAAGCTTCTGCACATCAAAGGAAACTATTAGCAAGGTGAAAAGACAGCCTTCAGAATGGGAGAAGATAATAGCAAATGAAGCAACTGACAAACAACTAATCTCGAGAATATACAAGCAACTCCTACAGCTCAACTCCAGAAAAATAAATGACCCAATCAAAAAATGGGCCAAAGAACTAAATAGACATTTCTCCAAAGAAGACATACAGATGGCTAACAAACACATGAAAAGATGCTCAACATCACTCATTATCAGAGAAATGCAAATCAAAACCACAATGAGGTACCATTTCACACCAGTCAGAATGGCTGCGATCCAAAAGTCTACAAGTAATAAATGCTGGAGAGGGTGTGGAGAAAAGGGAACCCTCTTACACTGTTGGTGGGAATGCAAACTAGTACAGCCACTATGGAGAACAGTGTGGAGATTCCTTAAAAAACTGGAAATAGACATGCCTTATGATCCAGCAATCCCACTGCTGGGCATACACACTGAGAAAACCAGAAGGGAAAGAGACACATGTACCCCAATGTTCATCGCAGCACTGTTTATAATAGCCAGGACATGGAAGCAACCTAGATGTCCATCAGCAGATGAATGGATAAGAAAACTGTGGTACATATACACAATGGAGTATTATTCAGCCATTAAAAAGAATACATTTGAATCAGTTCTAATGAGGTGGATGAAACTGGAGCCTATTATACAGAGTGAAGTAAGCCAGAAAGAAAAACACCAATACAGTATACTAACGCATATATATGGAATTTAGAAAGATGGTAACAATAACCCTGTGTACGAGACAGCAAAAGAGACACTGATGTATAGAACAGTCTTATGGACTCTGTGGGAGAGGGAGAGGGTGGGAAGATTTGGGAGAATGGCATTGAAACATGTAAAATATCATGTATGAAACGAGTTGCCAGTCCAGGTTCGATGCACGATACTGGATGCTTGGGGCTGGTGCACTGGGACGACCCAGAGGGATGGAATGGCGAGGGAGGAGGGAGGAGGGTTCAGGATGGGGAACACATGTATACCTGTGGCGGATTCATTTTGATATTTGGCAAATCTAATACAGTTATGTAAAGTTTAAAAATAAAATAAAATTTAAAAAGAATAAAATAAAATAAAATAAATTTGGTACACAAAAAAAATAAAAAATAAAAAAAATAAAAAAAATCAAAACGGAATTACACTATTAGAAAACAGGATTCTGCCTGTTTTAGGGAAAGAGAGAAAGTAGTGATTAGAGGATGAAAATATGTACAAGCCCTTGTGTCCTTGTCTTTTGAAGTATTGATAAAACGCTGACTCAAAAGTTAATGATTAGGAAAGGTGAAGATACAGAAACAATGCTAAGATGTAGGCCATCAGGGTAGGGAACTGGTAACAAATTTAGACTATAATTCTACCACAAAGCAGAATCACCAAACTCTTAGTTCTGTGAAAGGTATAGATAAAGATTTGACACACATTCCTAAGTTGTTTTTACAGGAAGCAGACCCTTGCAGATGAAAACTGCTGACCACATGAACACAGACTCTAGACTGGCTGAAATCAGAAAAGAACTGATGCGTGAAACTTTATAACTTGATGCCAGCCAATGCAAGAATTCTCCACAGTTTGATCATGCCCCACTTCTTGAACACTGTAAAACTCACTACCCACTCCAGGGTGGGTCCCATGGTCTTGAGGGCATTAGCCCACTGGGGCCCCCTTTGCTTGCAAAGCAATAGTAGCTACTCTTTTCTACTTCACTCAAAACTCTGTTTCCCCATGTCTATTCAGCACCAGTGAACAGAGGCCAAATTTTGGCAACAAGGAAGCATATAAGTGTCTTTCAGTTCAGTTCAGTTCAGTCACTCAATCGTGTCTGACTCTCTGCGACCCCATGAATCGCAGCACGCCAGGCCTCCCTGTCCATCACCATCTCCCGGAGTTCACTCAAACTCACGTCCATCGAGTCGGTGATGCTATCCAGCCATCTCATCCTCTGTCGTCCCCTTTTCCTCCTGTCCCCAATCCCTCCCAGCATCAGAGTCTTTTCCAATGAGTCAACTCTTCGCATGAGGTGGCCAAAGTACTGGAGTTTCAGCTTTAGCATCATTCCTTCCAAGGAAATCCCAGGGCTGATCTCCTTCAGAATGGACTGGTTGGATCTCCTTGCAGTCCAAGGGACTCTCAAGAGTCTTCTCCAACACCACAGTTCAAAAGCATCAGTTCTTAGGGGCTCAGCTTTCTTCACGGTCCAACTCTCGCATCCATACATGACCACTGGAGAAACCATAGCTTTGACTAGATGGACCTTTGTTGACAAAGTAATGTTTCTGCTTTTGAATATGCTATCAAGGTTGGTCATAACTTTTCTTTTCTTGGAGATACTAAAATATATTGTTTTACTAGACATGGGTATGGTTATAGGTGATTAATTACTTCTCAGTAATTCAAAACACTGTAAAATATTGCATTCTGTTTTTTTCAATATGCATTATTATAAATTTATAAAAAAGAAGTGTAAATAATTAAAAGGATTATTTTTTTGTCCAGAAATGTGACTTCTTTAGCATAGGAATCTCTAAGATTTAGCTATTTAATTTTCTAACTTTCCCATAGCAATATAATTTCTAATTATTTTCTAGGCATCTAAAGTTTCTTATTCAAAATTATTCTCCATATTTTCTCCCTAAACATCATGCTGCTTATCCCTTGCATCATATTTCATTTTTATAAACAAATAAACTTCAGCCTGGCCTACATTGTTTTCCTTCTTATGTCTTCTTTGTGTATCTCTTAAAATTCTTTTCAAATGCCTTCTCAGTGCATTTTCATCACCATATATAATTTCTATTTTATCATTTTTGGTCTTATATATGAGAGTCTATTTGCATGACTCCTTCTTTCAACAATCCTCCAGGGTAGTTACCATATATCAATCTCATTGTTTCACTGTATAATTAGGTTTATATATATGTGTTCAAACCATGCTTTTAAAATCATTTTTAAACAGAATGTGCTGATAATTTATTATTTCAGTTCTGTATATCCCATATTTTCCATCATTATCCAATTGCCTTCTGTGTATCAATTATTGGAAAACAACGACTAAGTTTAGAAAATGAGGTAAATCTGTTTACTCTGAGTTCTCTCTAAAGCACATAAGCAATTTACAAAAAATGGGTGTTTGTTTTCATATGGTGCTATTCACGGTCAGTAGTGAGTATAAATCATCCATACATGGGTGTTGACTGTCTCAAGATCTGGGGATTAACATATAATGATCATTGACCTACTTTAATAAATTTAGTAATCAGATATGTACTAGATTTAGATTTTTGTGTTTGGACAGGCAAATTCTACCCTTCTAATTAAAAAGTGATTATTAATACTTGTTTCATTTTTTTTAACAAAGCAGAATGCCATTTTCAAGCATGTTTTCTCTATCATGAAATACATCATGAAATTTTTGTTAAAATATATTTCTCAGGATTTGATACTGATTGCAGAGGAAAAAAGAACACCCTAACATATGATAAATTATAGTTAAGGGCCTGAGTAGTTTTGGTAACCTTCTATTAGTCATCTCAGTGTGTTATTAATTTCTCAGAATATTTCATGCATATGTTTTAAAGCCAGTTGGGTTATAGATATTTCATTTCAGTTTTATCAAGTTTAAGCAGTCCAAAATATACTCTCAGGGAGTATAATTGGACGGTGGTTTATAAAATTGCCTTAACATAAATAGAACAAAGCTAAGTCAAGTGAACAGAGGATAAAGATATGAATGGTTAATGAAAACTCATTTGTATTCTGAGCAGTAATAGTTTAGAAAGAGTTATGATTTTGAAATACATTCAAGCAATATACTTAAAAGATATAGAAACATTTTATGTTTGTTATTGAAATCATGCCATTTTAAATGTCCTTGAAACAACTATGAACATTGGATGAGAAATATATCCTGCCCAAGGAGAGTGTAAACACCATTTCATATTCTTACCAAATTAAATTAGAACAAGTAAAGGTCAAAGTATCTGATTGTTAGCTGGATATTTTATGATGACTTTATTCATTACATTATCTAAAATAAGGACAAGTAAAATAGTTTTCTGAGTCCATGTCTGTGCTTAATAGAAATATGGAGAAACAGCTATGTTAAAATTTAGAAATTATGAGGTCAATGAATCATATCATACTAGTTACAGTTTGCTATGACAGTAAAATCACAGTTTTATAAAAGAATGTGAATTAAGTAAATATGGGGGTCAAACTATCATAATTAACTTGGTGTAAAAATGATTGTAACATTCCAGGGAAAATTTTGAAGAAAAACCTGATTTATCTGTTGTATCGAAAAATATGAATTTATTTTTTTTTAATTTTATTTTATTTTTAAACTTTACATAATTGTATTAGTTTTGCAAATATCAGAATGAATCCGCCACACAGTCAGAATGGCTGCAATCCAAAGTCTACAAGTAATAAATGCTGGAGAGGGTGTAGAGAAAAAGGAACCCTCTTACACTGTTGGTGGGAATGCAAACTAGTACAGCCACTATGGAGAACAGTGTGGAGATTCCTTAAAAAACTGGAAATAGAACTGCCTTATGATCCAGCTATCCCACTGCTGGGCATAGACACTGAGGAAACCAGAAGGGAAAGAGACACGTGTACCCCAATGTTCATCGCAGCACTGTTTATAAGAGCCAGGACATGGAAGCAACCTAGATGTCCATCAGCAGATGAATGGATAAGAAAGCCGTGGTACATATACACAATGGAGTATTACTCAGCCATTAAAAATATGAATTTAAAATTAAATTAGTTTAAGGTAACAATATAAATATGATAATATGTGTGTGCCTATATAATTTGCAAACTATAAGGTTAAAATATTTGAAATATTGAAAATTATTATGGAAAATAAATTTTAGATTATTGTTAACATCACTTAAAACAAAGTTTATTTCTTTAATCACTCCACCACCACAAAAAGAAGAATGAGAACAAGAGCAAAAACTAGAGAGAAATTCATCAAATTTTTAATTTTTAAAGAAATGTATTTCAGTGTAAAATACATGTTAATAATAAAATACTGGTAAATCTAAAAAGCTTCCCTGGTGGCTCAGACAGTAAAGAATCCGCCTGCAATGCAGGAGACATGGGTTCGATCCCTGGGTGGGGAAGAGCCCCTGGAGAAAGGCAGATGAACTCACTCCAGTATACTTGCCTGGAGAATTCCCATGGAGAGAAGAGTCTGGCAGGCTACAGTGCATGGGATCACAAAAAGTCAGACATGACTGAGTGACTAAGCATACAGTAAGTCAAAAAAGAAGGCAATTTAAAATTTTTTTTTGCCCAAGTTAGTTAGTTAGTTCGGTAGCTCAGTTGTCTCCGACTCTTTGCAACCCCATGAATCACAGCACGCCAGGCTTCCCTGTCCATCACCAACACCCGGAGTTCATTCAAACTCATGTCCATCGAGTGGGCGATGCCACCTAGCCATCTCATCCTCTGCCGTCCCCTTCTCCTCCTGCCCCCAATCCCTCCCAGCATCAGGGTATTTTCCAATGAGTCAACTCTTCGCATGAGGTGGCCGAAGTATTAGAGATTCAGCTTCAGCATCAGTCCTTCCAATGAACACCCAGGGCTGATCTCCTTTAGGATGGACTGGTTGGACCTCCTTGCAGTCCAAGGGACTCTCAAGAGTCTTCTCCAACACCACAGTTCAAAAGCATCAATTCTTTGGCGCTCAGCTTTCTTCACAGTCCAACTCTCACATCCATACATGACCACAGGAAAAACCATAGCCTTGACTAGATGGACCTTTGCTGCCAAAGTAATGTCTTTGCTTTAGAATATGCCATCTAGGTTGGCCATAACTTTCCTTCCAAGGAGTAAGCATCTTTTATTTTCATGGCTGCAATCACCATCTGCAGTGATTTTGGAGCCCCCAAAAATAAAGTCTGACATTGTTTCCACTGTTTCCCCATCTATTTCCCATGAAGTGATGGGACCAGATGCCATGATCTTCATTTCCTGAATGTTGAGTTTAAGCCAACTTTTTCACTCTCCTCTTTCACTTTCATCAAAAGGTTTTTTCGTTCTTCTTCATTTTCTGCCATAAGGGTGTTGTCATCTGCATATCTGAAGTTATAGATATATCTCTCGGCAATCTTGATTCCAGCTTGTGCTTCCTCCAGTCCAGTGTTTCTCATGATATACTCTGCATATAAGTTAAATAAGCAGGGTGACAATATACAGCCTTGACGTACTCCTTTTCCTATTTGGAACCAGTCTGTTGTTCCATGTCCCGTTCTAACTGTTGCCTTCTGACCTGCATATAAGTTTCTCAAGAGGCAGGGCAGGTGGTCTGGTCTTCCCATCTCTTTCAGAATTCTCCACCGTTTATTGTGATCCACACAGTCAAAGGCTTTGGCATAGTCCATAAAGCAGAAATAGATGTTTTTCTGGAACTCTCTTGCTTTTTCGATGATCCAGCAGATGTTGGCAATTTGATCTCTGGTTCTTCTGCCTTTTCTAAAACCAGCTTGAACAACTGGAAGTTTATGGTTCACGTACTGCTGAAGCCTAGCTTGGAGAATTTTGAGCATTACTTTACTAGCATGTGAGATGAGTGCAACTGTGTGGTAGTTTGAACATTCTTTGGCATTGCCTTTCTTCGAGATTGGAATCAAAACTGACATTTTCCAGTCCTGTGGCCACTGCTGGGTTTTCCAAATTTTGCTGGCATATTGAGTATGGCACTTTTACAGCATCATCTTTCAGGATTTGAAATAGCTCAACAGGAATTCCATCACCTCCACTAGCTTTGTTCATAGTGATGCTTTCTAAGGCTCACTTGACTTCACATTCCAGGATGTCTGGCTCTAGGTGAGTAATCACACCATTGTGATTATCTGGATCATGAAGATCTTTTTTGGATAGTTCTTCTGTGTATTCTTGCCACCTCTTCTTAATATCTTCTGCTTCTGTTAGGTCCATGCCAAAGTTTTCCCAAAGTTACACATAATTTATGCATTTGTAACTCATAGTAATAGGCCATGAATAATTAAAAAAAAAACACCTAAAATCAAGAATCCAAATATTTTCTAAATTAAAATCCTGAGGCAGAGTGAACTTTGATACTAAAGAAGAAAGGAACTTGCAAATATTTTTGAGTTGTGAGAGACTTTTTGAATGCTTTCATACAAATTATTTTATTTTCTCCACCTAAATTCAACAAAATCGATAAAACTAACCCCACAACTCTTGTAATGTATTCTGTGAGATGTATTTATTGATAATATTTGGCAAACAAGTGTTTCTTTCAGTTAGTATTAGAAGAGGTAGCTTATTAGAAATGAAATGTCTTCTACTTTACCAAAATTTCCCCACTCAACAAAATAAATCATACTTCTATAAAAGCACTAAGAATGAAGAAGTGCAATAAGCATACCCCACCTACAAGAAATTTAACTTTCAGTTTTCTGTAGGGAGGAATGTGAACTGAATGAACAAAGTACAACACTGGCGATGCAACAATAAGAATTTAGTATTTTAAAGGCTTATGGATGTATAGAACAGTCTTATGGACTCTGTGGGAGAGGGAGAGGGTGGGATGATTTGGGAGAATGGCATTGAAACTTGTAAAATATCATGTATGAAACGAGTTGCCAGTCCAGGTTCGATGCACGATACTGGATGCTTGGGGCTGGTGCACTGGGACGACCCAGAGGGATGGAATGGGGAGGGAGGAGGGAGGAGGGTTCAGGATGGGGAACACATGTATACCTGTGGCGGATTCATTTTGATATTTGGCAAAACTAATACAGTTATGTAAAGTTTAAAAATAAAATAAAATTAAAAAAAAATAAAGGCTTATGGGAGCAAAATAACATGCTGAAAATTTTGGAAAGGCTGTTTTGAATCTGCAAAGTGTGTACTGTACCATAATTGTAACTTGAATGTCCATAATCAAGGGTTTAAATTATCCTATATTTTTGTCCTTTCACTGGTCAAGTGAAACTCACTTCCAACTCATTTCTCTCCCCTCTGTTATTGGTAACAACCCTTCCTCAATTATTTCTGTGATCTTTGACCAGTAGTTAACATTGAGTTTTGTTACATATGCTTTCTACAGTTTTTGGAAACACCATATACTCAAGACAAGTCAGTATAGTGCTATTTTATTCCCTCCAAACATCATTTTATGGCTTATCACTTAAACCTAAATATTTATCAGAAGAGATTCCTATATTCACTTGCTCATGGTGAATTAAAACTAATGTTACTGTTCTTAGAGCTGAGATGAAATAAGGATGTGACATTTCTATAGTCAGCATAGGCACTTTCATTTAGTCCTTCTGATTTCAGTTTTAAAACCCATCATTAGCTAATAAACATTGGAAGTCACTTTAGCACAAACTACAGTGAGAAATTTGTAAATGTCTTCCCCAAATTGGTAAAGAGGGTCATATGGATGTTTACTTTCAGAAAAAGTTCAATGGATCTAGAGTTTTCGATCTATCTTATTTTTCTTTTACCTCCCTCACAAATGTAAGTGCTTTCAGAGGTGCTTGTAATATCCAAACAGTAATGCAAAAATAGGCTTCCTTCTTAACTTATCTAAACACACACACACACACACCACACCAAACTACAGACAATTAAGCTGTAGCTATTTCTTCTATGGGGCTTCTCTGGTGCTTCAGTGGAAAGAACCCACCTGCAATGCAGGAGACATGAATTTGATCTGTAGGTTGGGAAGATCCTCTGGAGAAGGAAATGGCAAGCCAAACCAATATTTTAGCCTGGAAAATGCCATGGATGGAGGAGCCTGGGGTTGCCAAAGAGTGAGACACAACTTAGTGTTAAACAACAAAATCTACGACTTCTACTATGCTTATTAAATTACCATTTATTATCTTGATGGATTTTTAGGTGGTGGTAATAGAATCTGACTGGCATTTCAGGAGACATGAGAGACTCAGGTTCAATCCCTAGGTAGGGAAGATCCCCTGAAGGAGGAAATGACAAACCACTCCAGTATTCTTGCCTGGGAAATCCCATGGACAGAGAAGCCTGGTGGGTACCTGTCCATGAGGTTGCAAAGCATAAGACACAACTGAAGTGACTTAGCACGCATGCACATTATCTTGACAGCAAATAAAAATTTGATTGCTATCTCTCTTTCATTCTTGGGATTCAGGAGAAAGCATAGGTAAACTCAGGTAAGTTGTTAGCTGTTTTAAGTTCCTAATATTCAATCAATTAAAAATAAATCAAACAACAACAAAACAATAAGAAAACTAAAATCATCAGAGCCAAGGATTAAAATATTGGTAGTAGGTCTCCGCATTACCATAATCAACTTTTACAGTAAAAATACAGAGAGAGGAATATTGCAAATAATTGTGGACAACAAATATCATAGGGCTGTCCTTCTTCAATGAAGGAACACAGAGAAGGAGACCTCTATATTTACCCTGATTTCAGTCTGTACACTAAGTCACTTCAGTCATGTCCGACTGTGTGACCCCACAGACGGCAACCCACCAGGCTCCCTCGTCCCTGGGATTCTCCAGGCAAGAATACTGGAGTGGGTTGCCATTTCCTTCTCCAATGCATGAAAGTGAAAAGTGAAAGGGAAGTCGCTCAGTCGTGTCCGACTCTTAGTGACCCCATGGACTGTAGCCCACCAGGCTCCTCCATCCATAGGATTTTCCAGGCAAGAGTACTGGAGTGGGCTGCCATTGCCTTCTCCGTCTCACATTGCTAGCAGTAGTGTATAGTGGTATTGGGCTTTGCAGGAGGCTCAGTGGTAAAGAATATGCCTGCAATGCAGGAGCCAGGGATCTCATCCCTGGGTAATCTCCTGGAGCAGGTAATGGCAACCCATCCCATTATTATATACCCAACCCAGTATTCTTGCCCAGGAATTTCCATGGACAGACGAGGGGGATGCGGAGCGGGGCCGGGAGCTACAGTCCATGGGGTAGCAAAATAGTCCTACACGACTTAGCAACTAAGTAACAACATAATGGTACACTCATTTTGAAAAACACTTCAGGCATCCAGGGAATAAGGCCCCACACAGACCGTCACTTACCTGGAAAGCCTTCAGTAGCAGCGACCCGAAAGCAGCAGAAAAGGGTTTCATAAAAGGGCTGAAGTCTCTTCAGGCACACATGGTGTTATTTTCTGAAAATACCACAAAATGACCTGTAGGTGCTCCAAGTCCCCATTGAACAGTACCCCCAGCTATGTGCAGAGGGACACGTGGTTTATGAAGGGGCCAAAGCTTCCAGCATCTTTCCTGGACCAGCGTCCATCAACCTGCACCTTGCCTTTCTGCCCCTAGCATCCTCAGCAGATCCCTAATCTACCCATTCCTTGATGCCACTCTGATGGTAGAAAAGGGCCAAATTGGCATAATTTTTCTTGCTCATTAAGAGGAGGTTCTGGAACCTCAACTACACAGAAAAGCTGAGGACTGATCTGCTGTTGGCTAAGGCTCGTCCCACCTAGTCCTGCGCCTGCGCTGCTGGGCACACCGGCAACTCCCGGCAGGTGGCCGAGGAGCGGGAGACTGAGTTGTATGTGGTAAAGTTAGCTCTCCGATGTGCCAGCTGAGAGACAGGGAATCCCAACCCTTTTAGATTCAGTCAGTTCAGTTCAGTCTCTCAGTCGTGTCCGATTCTTTGTGACCCCATGAACCATAGCATGCCAGGCCTCCCTTGCTCAAACTCATGTCCATCGAGTAGGTGATGCCATCCAACCATCCCATCCTCTGTCGTCCCCTTCTCCTCCTGCCCTCAATCTTTTCCAGCATCAGGATCTTTTCAAATGAGTAAGCTCTTCGCATCAGGTGGCCAAAGTATTGGAGTTTCAGCCTCAACATCAGTCCTTCCAATGAACACCCAGGACTGATCTCCTTTAGGATGGACTGGTTGGATCTCCTTGCAGTTCAAGGGACTCTCAAGAGTCTTCTCCAACAACACAGTTCAAAAGCACCAATTCTCAGTGCTCAGCTTTCTTTATAGTCTTCAGTTCAGTTCAGAAAAGTTCAGTCACTCAGTCGTGTCCAACTCTTTACAACCCCATGATCGCAGCAAGCCAGGCCTCCCTGTCCCTCAACAACTCACGGAGTTCACCCAGACTCACGTCCATCAAGTCAGTGATGCCATCCAGCCATCTCAGCCTCTGTCGTCGCTTTCTCCTCCTGCCCCCAATCCCTCCCAGCATCAGAATCTTTTCCAATGAGTCAACTCTTTGCATGAGGTGGCCAAAGTACTGGAGTTTCAGCTTTAGCATCTTTCCTTCCAAGGAAATCCCAGGGCTGATCTCCTTTAGCATGGACTGGTTGGATCTCCTTGCAGTCCAAGGGACTCTCAAGAATCTTAAGCACGGCCAAATTGAAAGGCAGCCAGAAGTGGAGGTTTTAACTTGAAGCAGCCCAGGATTCAACTAGGCTGACTGGGACTGGAGTTGCTATTGAGATGCAAAAGGAGGAACTTAATGGATGTTATTTTTCCACTTCGCATAAACTGAGCAGTTAAAAAAAAAAAAAAAAATTTAGAAGCTTCTTTTGAAATTAAATATAAAGCTGAGTAATGACCTGAACATTTTTAGTAGAAGTAAAATCATAAATCAAGAAAAAGATGGTGGTTTACTGGCAAAGTATTCTCTGACTCTAGGAACCCCATGGACCAGGCTCCTCTCTGTCCATGAGATTCTCCAGCAAAAATACTGGATAATGTTGCCATTTCCTACTCCAGGAAATTTTCCTGACACAGGAATTGAACTGAGGTTTCCTGCATTGTAGGCAGATTCTTTACAGACTGAAAATGGTATAGGAATATTATAGAAGCTCTATTAATAAAATCCAAAGCTGGTACTAATGCAAATACCTGTGAATAGATGAGTGCTGTGAGGATATATTCTTTCTTCTATTTGTGGTAAGAGATGCTGTGATATAAATGATGATTATACCCTCAAGAATTAAACTTCTATTTTTTCCTTAAGACTTTTTTTTTATATAAGAGTTTTGGTTTACACAAAATTGAGAAGGGGTGCAGAGCTTTCCCACATATCCAACTGTTCTGAGCTAGTCTTGTTTTTACCTCGGTGCTTGGCCAGGAGTATTGGTTTTACTTAAATGTATTCTTCCTGTGGCCCATACATGGCTACTTCTAGTGACCATTGCTTCATGGGCTTCATTTGTATTCAGTGGACAGACTGACACCCTGTGAATCACTAAGGAAAAGGAAATTTTTGTCCTAGAAGCACTGTCCTTAGATCTTACTGCCCTAAAAAGAGTTCAGTTTCCATATGATTGGTCAAATCACTATTAATGCAAAGAAATTACCTTTATTGGATTATACTTATTGGCTCTCTCTGGGGTGCAACTGAATGGAAATAACAGTCTCAAAAAATGCTTTAGAAATAAAAGCCATATAGCTACCTTCTTAGTGACAATATTAATCTAATGTAATGTGTGTGCTCAGTCCTGTCTGACTCTTTGAGACCCCTTGGACTATAGCCCACTAGGCCTCTCTGTCCATGGAATTTTCCAGGTGAGAATATTGAAGTGAGTTGCCCTTTCCTTCTCCAGGGGATCTTCCCAACACATGGATCAAACCGGCGTTGCTTGCCTCTCCTCTTCCGCATTGGCAGGGGGATTCTTGACCAGTGCACCACAATATTAGAAGAGCATTTTCAGAGAAAGTAGATTACTATAGTTGGAGGCCCCAAATGGTTACCTATAAAAAAACAAGCAAACAAAGCCCCACGGATTTAAGCTTAAGTTTTTTTTTTTCTTTGAAATTGCTGGCTTTATTTATTTTACATATATAAGCCTAGATGCAGCCATTTGGTAAAGGAAGTAGAAAATATCTATGAAAATTACATCTGAAGGTTTTAATATAAGGTTGCTTTTCTTAATCTGTGCCTTAATTTTAAAATATCAAAGGTGTATGTCTGCAAGTAAAAGCTGTGCTTTAACTGAGATAACTGAAAATTATGAAACTTGTTCAGCTTTAGCGTAGAAATAATTCTTATTAGCACAGAGAAAATAAAATGTTCTATATGAATTTTTTGATTTCATGGTAATTCTGGCTATTTTAATTGTATATTACTTGAAAGGAAAAGATCAAGTTTCCAGCTGTGTTGAAGGGTGATGGATTGCTATTCAAATGTTTAAATTCCCATTTTGTGCTTTACATCCTTGACTCGTAGGAAACAAGGCGTGTTAATTCTAAAGTGGCTCACTTTTAAGAGGCCATCTGCAATCACACTGGGTGGTTTGCAGGCAGTTGGTATTAAAAAGTCACTCAGCTCATTAGTAGTCCAATTAGCTGATATGTAGTGCAACACTCTGGCAAGTTGTCTGGACTGCCATGTAAAATCTAGGCAGATTCTCAGCTATGGAAACTGCTAGAGACAAGAAGCAAATGGACATCCTAATGCAGAAAGTTACCTAGAAACTATTCTTCAAATGTTAATGAATCATCTAATATTCCACTGAGAATATATAATTTATCTAGGTACGTATCCTAATCAGATTGTGATATCATTCCAAGTCACTATTAATATCTGATACATTTGTGTTAAGTCACTTTAGTCGTGTTCCACTCTTGTCGACCCCGTGGACTGTAGCCCACCAGGCTCCTCTGTCCATGGAATTCTCCAGGCAAGAACACTGGCATGAATTGCCCTCTTCCCTCTTCCAGGGGATCTTTCTAAACCAGAGTTTGAATCCACGTCTCTTATATCTCCTGCATTGGCAGGTGAGTTCTTTACCACTTGCACCACCTAGGAATCCCTCACATACATATAGTTTTTATAAACAAATGCAGAAAATAAAACCTGGTAAAATTCTTCCTGATCCACAGGTATTAGCATGAGAGTTCCTTCTACAGAACTCCTGACAGGGACAGAACACTCACTACATCGCCTTGGCAACCCCAATTGTTTGAAATTTCTTCCCATATTGAGATGAAATCTAATTTCCATGCAACTTCCACTTATGGGTCCTTTGGAGCTACAGAGAATAAATTTAGTCTATTTTCCATATTGCTCTTCTTCAGATAATGAAAGGCAGCTATCAATTGTGTATGAGGTTTAAAAATACCCTGTTAGTGAATGAGTTGGTTAATGTTCTTTTTGTTGCAAGCAACACAAATCAATTCTGGCTAGTTTAAGCCAAGGGGAAAAAAAATTCTTTTTTAAGAAACAATGGGTTTCCTGAGGTAGGAGGAGGAATTGAACAACCCAGGCATGGGAAGGAGGAATCCATGGATTGCTCAGGGAATTGCAAGAGCAGCAGTCAGAAGCTGTTGTTTCTAACCACCATTATTTACTTTTAATGTACATTTAATTCATGACAAATTTTGATGTTTTGGTATGCATATGCACTTTTTTTTTTAATGAAGATCAGTTTAGTTTGAGGAAAAAAAAAACTTAGGCCTCTTCAGTTATGGTCTGAGATGTGTTATGCCGTACTCTATTTCAAACACAATGGTGTGATCAATGAAACATCCTTTGTGCCTCTAAGTAAAACTTCCACACTTGACTTGATGGACATTATGATCCAAAATTAACCAAAAAATAATAATGAGTGCTCATAAACTAGTTATTGTGTTTGAAAAGGCGAATAAAGAATACATTTTCATGGAACATAACCAAAATTTCATTGACTGAAAGCATACCAAATGATCTTACATCAAGCATTAAATCTCTTGTAATGTTTCAGTCGACTTATATCACATAAGTAGGCAAAGAAAAGAATATCAAAACAAAAACACACATATTCACTCTGGCAATGAAAAGAAGAAAGAACAGTTTTTAAACATTTGTATTTTTGTTTATTTATCTATAGGAAGATACACTCATTTACCTGAGGTTTGTGAAGACATGACTAGGAGGCAAAAAGGGGTATCTCTGACTTCTAGCCTGCAGAACTACGGGAAAATAAATTTCCCTTTTAAGCCATCCAGTCTGTAATATACTGTTGTGGCAGTTCTAGTAATTTAATAAAAGTTTACAGCAAGAAACAACAATGTAGATGTTGTTTTAGTAATATTAATGAAAACTGTTTTGTGTTTCTATTACTGTGGTCAGATTTACTTGGTATCTCTAGATATTTTCTTGATAATATTTTACGATTATAAATATAAAAATGCATATACATGTATATGGGCTTCCCTGGTGGCACTAGTGGTAAAGAATCTGCCTGCCAATGCAGGAGACATAAGAGACACAGATTTGGTCCCTAGGTTGGGGAGATCCCCTGTAGGAAGGCATGCAACCCACTCCAGTATTCTTGCCTGGAGAATTCCCATGGACAGAGGAGCCTGGCAGACTACAGCTCATGGGGTGACAAAGAGTTGGACATGACTGAAGTGACTTAGCATGCATAGCTGTATATGTTATTTTAAAAGGAGTAATAATATATTCAAAGTTTTCTACACTTAGATTATTTTCCCTAGAGATATCCTAATGATTGTTAAAGTTCAAGTGCAAGACAAGTCTAGCAGACATTGAAGATTACATTTTTTTCCTGATTAATTGCCATTAAAATAGAACATGACTAATTGGCCAATTTTATAACCAGTGCTGTTATCATTGCATTTAACATCAAACATAATATTTATTTTGCTGATATTAGCAATTGCATTATCCCTGTTATTCATTGGGGATAAATGTCTGTAGTTTTAATTTCTTACGGTGTGCTTTTCTGGCTTTTTTTTTTTTTCCCAATCATGGCAATTCTGGCTTTATAGAATGTTTTTCCCTTTTCAAGTTTTTGGAGGCATTTGAGAAGCACTGGTATGATTATTCTTTATATGTCTGAGAGAATTCACTAGTGAAGCCATCTGGTCCTGGGCTTTGAAATGATTTTTAAATTAGAAACAAAAAATAAAGAATAAGGAATACTCTCATATTATAGTTTATCATGTTAAAATCTCAAAATATGGTTGTCAGTGTGTTGAAAAATATGATCACTATTTTAAATTATCAGTTTGCCTTTGTAAAAATCATATAATCTACTTCAATAATAATTTAAAATAGCTTGTAATAAATCTATATACTATTCTTGATTTTCCAGATTTATGGTACAAAATGGTTGTTATGAGTTGATGTTATGAGTTGTTACAAATGTTCCTCCAAAATGTATATGTTGGAGACCCAGTCCCCAATACTTCAGAATGTAACCTCCTGGAAGATAGGAGACTTACAGAGATAAGTTAAAACGAGGTCATTATAGTGGATATTAATTCAATAATGACTGGTGTCTCTATTAAGAGGGAAAATTTGGACACAGAGCCATTCTCATGATGAAGACGATAAAAACAGACATAAGGATTTAGCTTTCTATGAGCCAAGAAGAAAGGTGTGGGTCAGATCCTTCCCTCTTAGACCTCAGAAGGTACATCTTGATTTTGGACTTCTAACTTACATTCCGAAACAAATATCTGTTGTTTAAGCTGCCCAGCTTGAGATGCAGGCATCAGCCTCTTTTCAAATATTCACTTTACACTACTTCACTTTTACAAAAGACCTGCATTAGTACCTGTTTTCACTAACTAAAAAAAGATTCAAAGAGAATTTTCACAAATAAGGGTGAAAAGCGAAAACAATGCTCAGCATGGGTTTTGCAGTCAGCAGTTACTGAGGCAGGACGCATCCTGAGCAACAAGTGCCACTGCAGCAGAGTGGCGCTGCCAGTCTCCTGACCTGGAAACTACCCTCAGCATCACGACTTCAAACTGACATGGCTTTGAAGTGTGTCTGTGAGCATTTGTGCTTTATCTCCTTTTACTTTGTGCATCAGTTAGTAAGATATGACCAAAGGTAGTTGTTTCTTCTATTTCCTGTATGCCATTTCAACTTAAGAAAGATGTCATAGGACTGTTCTACTTTTGGATATTGGGAAAACCTGTACTTCTTTAAGTTAGTCCTAGTAATTTAATAAATTGGTTTTTATAAAGTATCTACTGATAAAGTATCTACAGAGTGAGGTCATCATTTTATTTCACATGTAACTAATTCTTAAACTATTACATTATAGTTTATTCATGTTAAAATATAAATGCATTTTCTAATAATGAACAGTACAATTTAGATTGAGGTATATATTGTATTTGCATTTAGAGACACAAATGGTTACAGATATACATATTGATTTTCAAATGAACTTGACAAATTAAGCAAATTAAGGACTTTAAATTAAAGTTGTATTCCACTATATTTAGGAAGAAGAGTTGTTTTTCTTTTGCTTAATCACAGGAAAAGTAAATTACATTTTAAAGCATCTATGATATAGTCAGACCCTCATGATTTCACTTTGATAAACTTGAAAGATTAGGAAAAACTGAAAATCTTTCTTACTTACAGAGAGTGCTGTTTATTCTTCTTTTAACTTAGAACTAGTAGTCCTGAAATTTTAGTTGGTCATAAGTATTATTTGAATCAAACAAGTGAAAGATAAACATTTTCTAATTCGCCACATACTCCAAGATAAGAAATCTGATGAAAATTGAATCAAGTGCCATTTCTCAAATAACCCTATACTAAACATGTAAAGTTCTCAGTAGCCTTCATAAATATTGTGACGATTGTGATTATTTCTATGGTGTAGCAATTTTTAAAACATCAGGAGAGAAAAACGTTTTACAATTAATTATTCAGAGCTAATATCAAACATACTCTCATTTGAACTTTACACTTTTTCCTCCATTGCTTCTGAAAAGTTCAGAGCTATTTGACTTGGTTTTCTATGGTTTTAACCATTGGGGTGGAAACACTCCCTTAAATGAATTCTTCAGGCTATTAGCTTAGATGTGCCCCATTTATTTGTGCTCTGCTATTTTCTTATACATATATTAGAGACTATGTAAGTAGATTCTATTACTTTCCATTACTCTCTGACCATTCAGTCTGTGATTTTGTAACTAAGGAATTTTATTATAAGATCAAAGAAACCTGTATCTAAAACATATTTTTAAAAGCATAGAATATGTACCTAAATGTTTAAAATGCTTTGCTTTAGCACTATTTGAGGTGTCTAGATGTCAAACAAGCTAAATAATGGGTTATAAAAATTTCTAAGGATAATGCAATGTTAAAAGACAATCATTATCACAGCAGTGTATTCAAAGTCACTATATAACAATTCAGTTCAAGATTTTTCACTAACATTTTGCCTTGAGACTTGGCATAGACATTTTCTAAGGAAGTATATTCATCAACTATTTTATTTCCTTGAGTACACTCTGAAATGCATGAGAAAAGAAAAACACAGCTTTATGTGTGCATTCATATATGAATTTGTATCTGGTTATGTGATTGTGTTTATAAACAAATTAGCTCCATCTTATTTAGTGTTTGTTAACAACTAGTAGATATGAAGGTTTTATCATATTTGCAAGCTAACAAGTGAGCCTGCTACAGTTTCACATATATACTGGAGAAAGGCATGAAAAGCTGCGTCAGGGACAAGGCATTTATTACTAAGAGCAAGAAAAGTTGCAGAACACCAACACTTTCTTGTGCCAACTCTCCAAACCTCAGATCCAACAATGTGATGAGAAGAAGAGCAAGATACACCCCAAAAAATCAATGCTACATTAAAGGAGAGGAATTCTCTATTTAGGAAATTCAAATTGTTATACTGTGCAGTTGGGCTTCCCTGGTGGCTCAGATGGCAAAGAATCTGCCTGCTATGCAGGGGAATTCTTTATCATCAGAGCCACCAGGGAAGCCCCATTTGGTATGTAAGTCTGGAAATAAATTATTTACTAAATATAAAGAAACATGTAAGAGGTTATTTGGTTCATATTTCACCTTATGAGGAGTTGTAAACTACTCATGACATCATTTGTATACAAAATTTAATGACTAGAATTTTAACAATATATTTTGGAGACATTGGTGAAATTATTTTTGACAGAGAAAGAACATTTTCAAATTATTTTATTTGTACATTAAGCCCAGTTATTTATCTCTGACAACTAGAACATTTACTTAAATAAATGTCACCTGTAGTGTTCATTTGGGCTTCTGAAGTGGCTCACCAGTAAAGAATCTGCCTGTAATGCAGAAGACATGGGTTCAACTCCTGTGTCGGGAAGATCCCCTGGAGGAGGTCCTGGCAACCCAGTACAGTATTCTTGCCTGAGGAATTCCATGGACAGAGGAGCCTTATGGGCTACAGTCCATAGGGTCACAAAGAGCGGGACACAACTAAAGTTACTGAGTACACATGCCCACATACGTAGTGTTTATTTTATCCAGGTTAATAAATCCTAGACATTTAATTAGGGGCTTCCCTAGGAGCTCAACTGGTAAAGAAACTGCCCACAATGCTGAGACCCCAGTTTGATTTCTGGATTGGGAAGATCCCCTGGAAGAGGGAATGGCAACCCACTCCAGTATGTTTGCCTGGAGAATCCCTATGGACAGAGGAGCCTGGTAAGCTCCTGTGTTTGTGTTTCTGAATGGAACTTTTTGAATTTTCCCCAGATTACCATATGTATTGTAAAGAATACTGTACTATTCATTTTTATTTCCTGTTCCAGTCATTTTGTCACTTATAATCAAATAAGAAAATGTTGATTGTTGAAGTGTACCAGACATTGACATAGCTGGGACATACAAATTCAACAGTGTATGTAGTTTGGATTTTGTGTTGCCATGATTCCTACATGCATCCATCTTACTGTCTATGAAAGAGAGTCATTAAATAGCAATAATAAATATAAAGGTCACATAGATATGTGTGTATGTGTGAGTGTGTATATATATATACACAGACACACACATTTGTGTGTTTAATTGTGATCCATAGAAGTATAAATATGGTGAATTGGGCTGGTCTGACTGAACCCCAACTCAAGCCTACATGACCTAACTCCCCTGATGTAACCCCACTATTATATTGGGTATACCATAACATTTAAAACATACATTGTCGTAGCAATTTAAATAACTGAAACCTCCTCATTATACAAATTAAGAATAAACTCAATATAAGAGGACACTAGAAGACTATGGGGCTATGAGAACCAGATGTATTTTAAGAGTTGGCATCTGAATAAGACACACTGGAGTCTATGAACTTGGAAAACAACAAAATCCCATGAAATAAAGAGGGAAAAAAGAAAGATCAATGGATAGCTTAGTGGATATTAAGAAGAAGGAAAAAGAGAAATAGTGACCAAAAGAGCATAAATAGAATAGTTAACATAAATGCAAATATATCTATCAACAATCATAAGAGACAGAAATATATATTCCATATATTCACAGAAAAAGCAAATAATAGGAGGTTCACATAGCAATACAAGTTTTACTTTACCATTATATAACTGTCAATTCTTTTCCTCAAACTTAAGAATATATATATCATTTCAGTTCAGTTCAGTCGCTCAGTCATGTCCGACTCTTTGTGACCCCATGAATCGCAGCACGCCAGGCCTCCCTGTCCATCACCAACCCCTGGAGTTCACTCAGATTCACGTCCATCGAGTCAGTGATGCCATCCAGCCATCTCATCCTCTGTCGTCCCCTTCTCCTCCTGTCCCCAATCCCTCCCAGCATCAGAGTCTTTTCCAATGAGTCTCCTCTTTGCATTAGGTGGCCAAAGTACTGGAGTTTCAGCTTTAGCATGATTCTTTCCAGAGAAATCCCAGGGCTGATCTCATTCAGAATGGACTGGTTGGATATAAGTTATAGTTCATTATACTTTTATTATAGTATACATTTTTACCATCAGGGCATGTGATCTGTGTGATAAGTTTTTATATTTTCCTTGCATTGTTCCTAAACAACTTCAAGATTGTACTAGCATTATAAAATAATATCCCTTAGGAATATTATTTTTCCTTCCAAGGAAAATATAAAAACTTATCACACAGATCACATGCCCTGATGGTAAAATGTATACTATAATAAAAGTATAATGAACTATAACTTTAGAAATTATATGCATGTACTCCCAAATAAATGTTGAGTAAAAGAGAAAATGATAGGTAAGACTTATAAATATTTACTCTAAAAATAATAAAAGTTCTCTGTATGAAAACTTATAGGCACAGTTATAGCAGTCACAGAATAAACAGAAAGGAAGGAAAGATATATATGTGAGCATAAAAGCAAGAACAAAAGTGAGAAAGATCACCAATGATCAAAAAGAGAAAACTGTATATTGCAAAATCATTGAATCTGCAAAACTGTATGTTGTAAAATCAAGATTTGAAGACAGAACTCTTATTTTCTTTCATATAGTCATCTTTGATTACTCTAAATACATTCAACTCAGTAATTTTAATACCGTTTTGCTAAATCTTTAAATACTAAGCAATTACTTTCTAAAGATATTAAGATAATATTAGATAAAGAATAAACAAAATCACTTTGTAATGCTAGTAAAATCTTGAAACTGGTCAGAGGTAACAGAAGAAAAATTTAAAAAATCTGTCATTAATCAGAGTTGCAATATTTGTAAATAAATTGCAAGTAACTCATATTCTGTAATATATGACAAATAAAAACAGAATTACTAGATAGCCTTTAATTGAAGAATGAAGCTATTTCAGCATTGTATGTTATAAATTAATCATTAGAAAACTAAAGCTCTAAATTGCTATGATTATCAAATTAGATACTGAAGAATGTCAATGAATTCTGATGCTAATTTTTGGTAAAAATGAACAATATTAAAATGAAATGAAATATCACATACTATTGTAGGCTTCCCATATGGCTCAGATGGTAAAGAATTTGCCTGCAATGCGGGAAACCTGGGTTTGATCCCTGGGTTGGGAAGACGCCCTGGTCTAGGGCATGGCAAACCACTCCAGTATTCTTGCCTAGAAAATCCCCATGGACAGAAGGATCTGGCGTGCTGAGTCCATGGGGTCACAAACATGACTGAGCGAATAAGCACCTTGTAGACTACTTAGATTTTAAAAACTTTAAAAAATACTAAATAAAACATTATAGTCAATAGCAAATTTTAAATTTATCTATTAAATCAACAAAAATCTAAGGATTTTTATCAATACTAGTTTGAACAATAAACCAGATTTCCTATTGAATATCAGGTATTTGAGGAAGTCTAACTACTGGGAAGCTTATAGAGTGAATCCAGCAATATTTAGTAATCTTGAAAATACTTCTATTTACCAGCAATTTTGCTTTTAGCCATATTGTCTAAGGAATCTCTTGCACACACATATCAGGATACGTGTGATACTGTTTATAGCAATAAAATTTGGAAAAACATGACTTGTCCACCAATATGGGGCAAGATCATTAAGTTATAGGACATTTTAAAGTAGAATGCTATATGGCAGCTAAAGAATAGAACATAACCATACCATATATTTTAATATTATTGATCTTAAAGCAAAATGTTAATTGAAGAATCAAGAAGTTGTCAGGATATATACATGTGAAAACACACAGGACAAGTTTAAACACACATTAAACACACAAATAAAGCCTATGTGTGATTTATCAATGTATATACAGCAGCAGTATAAAAACAAAACTTTCTGTTCTGTGTGGACCATGGCCAGTGTTCAAGAAGATAAGATTAGATTAGCAGGTGTGCTTCTTCAGGTCTCTCCTGATTCAGGGAGAGAAGTTAGGGTCCTGCCTTTTTCTTCACTTGGCTGTTGTTGACAGACTGCAGGTTTCCACAGATTAGAAATTTCACCTTGTCTGGAAATAGTCAACTGTGATTTCCATGCCTACTGGGCCAGAAAGAGGAAGATATTTCAGTCTTGCCCTGACTCTGACTTTAATCTGAGTCTGGAGTTTTTTTCCCTTTTGTTCTCTGCTGCTGCTGCTAAGTTGCTTCAGTCGTGTCTGACTCTGTGTGACCCCAGAGACGGCAGCCCACCAGGCTCCCCTGTCCCTGGGATTCTCCTGGCAAGAACACTGGAGTGGGCTGCCATTTCCTTCTCCAATGCACAAAAGTGAAAAGTGAAAGTGAAGTCGCTCAGTCATGTCTGACTCCTAGCAACCCCATGGACTGCAGGCTACCAAGCTCCTCCATCCATGGGATTTTCCAGGCAAGAGGACTGGAGTAGGGTGCCATTCCCTTCTCTACCTAGGTAATGCTAATTTATTTGCTTGACTCCCATAGCCAATCTAATAAAGATCACACTTTCAAATGTTAAAAAAAAAAAAATGATTGAGACACACTAAAGGCAGAGATGAATATCTGGATATCTCAAATTAACACCTGAGAAAAGTTTTTTCAGAATTTTTTTAAAGGCTACACTCAAAAGATGAGCTCTACATATTGAACAAAATACACAATCATAAAATATGACAAAATAATGTTGATTTTGATCCATTGTATTGATTTCAAGTGTTTCATTTTTATAGAACCATGCGCTTACTGGAAAGGAATGAAAACAAAAGATTATCTGCATTAGCCAATTCTCCATACTTTGACATTCACCAAAGTTTTTATTCATTATCTGTTTAACAACTCAGTGATAAGTATCCTACCATTCTCACCCTGGAGGTAACCTTCTGAAGCTATTACAAGGTAGCAGTTCTAATTATTGTAAAGATTTTATGACATTACACACATTTGCTTTGCAAAATCTCTACTCTTCAGAGCCATAGGTAAAATATTTAAATTCTATTTGCAAAGGAAGCATTTTAAATATCTGAAATATCATATTTGTCTGAAATTTCACCCAGTCTAATAAGAATCTTCTCCCTTAGAACTCCTCTGACAAGGTTTCTTTCCTCTCTATCCTTACTGCTATCACTTGGAAGAAATCCAGCTTAACAATATTCTTGTTAAATCGTGCTTATGAGGACTATGTGTGACAGTTCAATTGAAGTCTGAGAATCAGACAAAGAGCAGATGCATTAGAATTGTGTGAAAAATATTTACCATTTAATGGTGTTATCATGATTAATCTATTTCTCTCTCTCTCTCTCTAGAAAGAAAGAACCAAATGTACTGCTTGCCTGTGTTTTGGATCCAGTTTTTGTGCAAAGCACAGAAAAAAATGTTCTCTACAGCTCTTAGGCTTAAATTTCTTTGTTATTGTTTTTGCAGTCAGATCATAATGGTAAGCCTTTAAATTGTACTTTATATGAACTGTTCCACTCAATAACTGTACAGGTTTTAAACTATATGTTTTTACTAAATTTCAGGTTTTTGAAAAAAATTTATCAACTTGTCATATTTACTATATCAGTTATTTTCTCTGGGTTTGTGCCATCTGCCAATTTAAACAATGTCTTCCTAAATCTATTTTTTTTGAAAAGAGGAAGTTGAGGAGAGAGATTTACTGAATTGATCTCTTTGTTTGTATTCCCAGAGTCTAGCAATATTTAGTGACAATGAACTGATATTTATGTAATGATGAATCCTTAGTTTGGGGATTCCAGTTCATTCATCACTAGATTTTCAATTGGAATGGTTAACTATCTATGAATTTATTTAAATGATTTATGTGTGTTAGTTGCTCAATCGTGTCCAACACTGCAACCCCATGGACTATAGCCTGACAGGCTTCTCTCTCCATGGGATTCTCTAGGCAAGAATACTGGAGTGGGTTCCCATTTCCTTCTGCAAAATGATTTATGGTTGAGCTCAGATTTTTTTCAAATATCTGAAGTAGAATCTCACTAATGACTTAACATTGATAATGTCATTTAATAGTTCCTCTTTCTTCCATCTCCCTATTTCTATTCATCCCATTCCCTCTTGTCAGATAAAATTTCCTAAGACTCAACTCTGATTAAAATGTTGACCAACGGAGAAGCTGTATCTAGTGTAAGAGCCTTATTATTAGTTGTGCAATATTTACCATAATTTTTTTTATCTTTCCAATCAAAACTGATGAAATCCTCTGAATTTAATGTTTTTAACCATTCTTGAATTTCTGAAGTTGAATGCAACCCTCTTAAATTACAGATCCCTGACTTGCTGTTGTTTAGTCGCTATGCTGTGTCCAACTCTTTTGCAATCCCATGGACTGTAAACCACCAGGCTCTTCTGTCCATGGAATTTCCAAGGCAAGAATACAGGAGTGGGCTGCTATGTCCTTCACCAGAGGATTTTCCTGACCCAGGGATTGAACCTGCATCTCCTGTGTTGGCAGGTAGATTCTTTACCAGTGGCTTACCTCTGTTGTAAATGGCAAAAATAACAACAGTTATTAATTACTATGTTGGATGGAATTTAGAGATTGGCACTTTATACAAAATAAAAGTTATGGTAATAAAGCTTTTGTAATTTCTACTTAATAGTTCCATCTGGAAAGTAAAGCTTTAAACCCAGGTCTTACTCATTCAATTGCTGTGTTTGTAATTCTACTGTTTCCTGTAACCTCCCAGAGTATTTTGTCATTTACTTGCACTTCATCCTTTTACAGTAAGTGATACCTAGAGTTATACCCAAGTTCTTTAGACAGTTCATGAAATAAAATAAAATAAAATAATTCTTTCCTCTTTCTCTTTGTTGTGGCTTTCTCTAATTTCTCCACTGCTCACACTGTCCTCCCCCTTTTCTTCGAAACCTTTATTCCTCTTTCTCTTCCTTTCACCCAGTTTATAGTTAAACATTGGATAAAAAAAATTAACTTTTCAAATTTTCTCATCAAAAATTGAGGAAGAATTGGCCCAATTTTCCCTTATTTATTATTTTTCCTCACATTATCCTTAATTTCCTGAGTTGATGCTTAAAATGTCATGAATAAAACACTGGGTAGTTCCAAATAGTAATACTTGTTTTACTATTAGTTTTAATTTGATCATAGCATTGAAGTTTCTCTAGTTTCTTTAGTTTTTTATCTATTAGTTAATTATTTGGCAATAATTTTGAAAAAGCAAATTATTTGTTGATAGCCAGAAACTAGTTTTGTAAATAATAATTTAAGCATGTTTTGTTTGTAACTCAGAAATTTCTGTCAGGTGTAATTAAAAGTTGTCTTTTAACCATTTCTGTTTCCCAATATGCTTCACCAAGTATCTTTAAAATAAAACATGAAGGACTACAGAAATGGTAAACACTATATACTTAGGATGGAATTCTAGCTGAGCTATTTAAAAACCCTAAAAGACGCTGCTATTAAAGCGCTGCACTCAATATGCCAGCAAATTGGGAAAATTTTCCAGTGGCCCCAGGACTGGAAAAAAGTCAGTTTTCATTCCATTCCCAAAGAAGGGCAATGCCAAAGAATGTTCAAATGTTAGTTGTCCAGTCATGTCTGACTCTTTGCAACCCTGTAGACTATAACCCACCAGGCTGCCCTGTCCATGGAATTCTCCAGGCAAGAATACTAGAGTGGGTAGCCATTCCCTTTTCCAGGGCATCTTCCCAACCCAGGGATTGAACGTGAGTCTCCTGCATTGCAGGCTGTTTCTTTACTATCTGAGCCACCTGGGAAGCCCAAAGACACTGGGCACAGCCTATAGGGAAAGGTCCCCCTGAGACTCGAACTCAGATCTCTGGATTCAGAGTCCAGAGTGCTCACCATTATACCATGGAACTATGGCATCCTGTATGATGTCTTTCAGATTTAGTGGTTGTCTGGCTGGTTAGCTTTTGGCACCTTATTCACATGTCAGCCAATATCAGGTCATGTGTCTTTCTTAAGCAGGCTTGGTTGTATTAAATCTCTTGATGTTTGTGTGCTTTGCAAAGAACAGCAAGATGAGCCTAATCCTCAAGTGAATGTGTTTCTCAAGCATCTGCCTGGGTCGCATTGACAAATGTCCCACTGCCACAAGCAAGGCTCATGTCCAAGATTGTACTGAAGGCGTGGAGAAATTAATAAACACACCAATTTCATTTGTCTGTTTGTTTATTCATAAATGCATAAGCTCATTTTGCTACCCAGAGAGAAGTGTCAGCATGTCAGGAAGTCAGATGATCATATTATCCTTGGGATTTAGACATGAAGAGTACAGAATGCATGGATCAAAGAACAGAGGACACTGAGTATCCAGACAGCTCAGCAAGAGCTGCCTGAAGGCATGTCTACTTTAGCAGAACAATGCATAGACAAGTCAGTGTGGACATATCCTGATGCCAATAGCAAAATGTGATCCTAAACTCTTTCCTGGAATGAAGATGCTGCCCTGCAGAGGTGGTTTTTTATTCTGATAATAAATTCTGGCTAAATCTGTGCAAATCATTATAGTTAACTCACACTAAGTATATATGTTTATATACATGCACAAGCTTCTGTACACACAAAAACCAGCTAGTCCTGACTAGAGATGTTAAACAAACGCTGATACTTGAATGTTGGAGTCATTCTCTTGGAAAGATACTCTTGTTTGTCTTTTCAGATTTCCTTCAAGTCAAAAGTGGATAATGACTAAGGCTGTTCATATATAACTCAGATTTGAATGGAAGCTTCCAGTGCCTACAATATAACTTTACTGTTGCTTCTGATGAGTCTGAATGTCACATGAATAAAACTGACACAACTAAATGAACATTTATTTAAGAGATTTTTACCACAAAAATGTCTATCTTAAATCAAGCATATAATCAATAGACAAACTGAGTATTGTAATTTATCATTTCCCTGTCTTTTTAAAATAATCCTCATAGATGACAAATAGTCTAAAAATAACTATCAAGTGTTTTGTTCTCTGTGCACATAGAAACTATGCTATTAGCAGTTCTTCAAAATAAAAAAGGAAAGTCTCATCTACTGCTTTGTAACTCTAATTTCATGTCAAATAAAAATTAAAGACTTTTATCTATATATATATCATTAAAAGAGTGCCTTTCATTGCTCCTAATTACTGGCAAGACTTTTATTCAAAATAAGCCACTTATTCAATAAATTTGTAGTGTCTTTGTATAGGTAAAATATACACAATCTCATAAAAATACATATGTATGTATTTATCATCATGATTTCTAGGATAATGTAACAGCTTTATTCCATTTTACCAAATATTTATTCATTCTATTGTACCATCACAGAAAGCTCTCTTTTACATTCAACTTCAGTGTTTGCATGTATATTCAAAATTTATACGTGCATATTAGCACATGTGTAAACTAACTTATGATTGTTTTATGCACATTCTATTTTTAAAATAATATATTTTTCTCTTTTTCAAATAAAGGCAATGGCACCCCACTCCAGTACTCTTGCCTCAAAAATCTCATGGATGGAGGAGCCTAGTAGGCTGCAGTCCATGGGGTCACTAAGAGTCAGACATGACTGAGTGACTTCACTTTCACTTTTCACTTTCATGCATTGGAGAAGGAAATGGCAACCCACTCCAGTGTTCTTGCCTGGAGAATCCCAGGGACGGGGGAGCCTGGTGGGCTGCCATCTATGGGGTCGCACAGAGTTGGACACGACTGAGGTGACTTAGCAGCAGCAGCAGCAGCAGTGTCCAAAATAGTGTTCTCCACTTAGAATATATTTATTCTGCATTATGGCAGAATATCTATATTTGAAAGAAAAATTCACAACCCCACTATATATCTAGGGTTTATGAAGATTGGGAGACTCTCAGCTTTACTAAAAAGCATCATCCCCTTAGTTACTAGATGACATCCATTAATGTGCCATTCATATTCAGACATTTATTTGTCTTAAATCAAACTTGGATGTCACATATAACATAGGGATATTCTGACCATGGATAAATTTAACATTCTGTTTCAATTCTGTTCTAGTTTAGTCCTGTAAAAGTTTATTAGGAAAAAAAAAAAAATAACTCATCCACTTTTATGTAGATGGTTGAAGCTTAATGTCTTTGCCATTGTGGGACCAAAGTCATCCCTTTCCTGCTAACTGTCTGCTAGGATCACAGTAAGCTTTTAAAGGGCAGCCCGCTTCCATGGGCAGTTCACAGCATGGGTTTTTGCTTTCTTTCAGGTCAGCTGGGACTGTCTCTCAGATGTCCATTTTTTCTACTAGTAAGAGAAAACACCTTTTAAAGGACTAATGTGATGACACCCACCAGATAATCATCTTATTTTAAGATCAACTGTGCAGTATAACATAACCTAATCATGGAGTGACATTTTCATCTTCACAGAGGATTATGCAGGGCACATACACCAGAAGGAGGAAAATCTTAGGGGACATCTTAGTGTGCTGCCAGACCTTAATGACAGAATGTTAATGTAGGTGTGAGAAATGTTCTTGTAAAATTTGATCTCTAAAAATTGCAACATTTTGGGAGAATTTGAAAGGATATGTCTGACTGTACAACTGAAAATTGAAAATGTAAGGGCTGATAGGAATATAAAATGTGAGGATCTTACCATCTACTCTGTTTCCCTAATTGATTTCATGGTGCCTTTGTAACAAGACAGCCTATGTCAGATATTTATCAAACTATTTATTTCAAAAATGGGTGCTCACTTTTTCTCGTAAACTAATACTGCATTGCATGGGCCATTCACATTAAATCAATCTTTTTCTACAGCTTCCTCAATTTCATCTCTTACTAAAAGCAATCAGTGTTCACAATTCACACAGATTCTGGATTCTCTCTTCATATTTCATTTCTTCTAATGGACTAGTCCATTCTTTCATGAGCTCATTGTTGTTTTATAACATCTTGCCAAATATATCCTCTATATATTAACCTAGGACTTCCCTGGTGGCTCAGACGGTAAAGTGTCTTGCTTACAATGTGGGATACCTGGGTTTGATGCCTGGGTTGGGAAGACCCTCTGGAGAAGGAAATGGCAACCCACTAACCAATGCACACTATTATAATAACCAATATACACTATTAACCTCATTTTTTTCTTAAAAGCTTTCCATATAGTTACAAGTTCATTGGGATTTTGATTGCAATGTGAAGATAAGTGGGCAGCAAGGTAACCAAATAAGTTGTCCTCATATAATGTATACAGATTTATTTCTTACTTCCCATATCAGGTTCTTGTCAACCTCTCAGTAGCTCAAATGGTAAAGAATCTGCTTGCAATGCAGGAGACCCAGGTTTGATCCCTGGGTCAAGATCTCCTGCAGAAGGGAATGGCAATCCCTTCCAGTATTCTCGCCTAGGAAATCCCATGGATAGAAGACCCTGGCGAGGTACAGTCCATGGGTTGGCAAAGTCAGACACAAATGAGAGACTAAGCATATGCATATCAGTTTCTTACCATTTACAAGCTGACTGCTAAATCACTGCCAAATATACCAGTTCTTTTGCTCTTGTTACATCCACTACTTGAGGTGAATTCTATACTCATTTTACATGCTCACTGTCAGTGGGTTCACTTCACGACACAGGACCCTAGGCTTCTGGAGGTTCTACCATCTTGTGTTACCCCCTCTGTGTGGCCTTCAAGGATGCTACAAAAGGAACGAGGTAATGAAGATAATGGGCTTCCCTGGAGGCTCAGATGGTAAAGCCTGCAATTTGGGAGACCTGGGTCTGATCTCTGGGTCAGGAAGATCCCCTGGAGAAGGAAAAGGCAACCCATTCCAGTACTCTTACCTGGAAAATTCCATGGATAGAGGAGCCTGGTGGGCTACAGTTCATGGAGTTGCAGAGTCAGACATGACTGAGCGACTTTACTTTCACTCTCAATGAAGATAATGGTGACCTCCTTCAAAAGGTCCATGCACACACTGCTGCACTCAGGGCCCCCAACCCTGAAACAGGCCACCGCCGACCCACACCTCCACCAGAGACTCCTAAACACTGACAGGCAAGTCTGGGTCAGTCTCTTGTTGGGTCACTGCTCCTTCCTCCTGGGTCCTGGTGCGCACAAGGTTTTGTGTGTGCCCTCCCAAAGTCTGTTTCCCCAGTTCTGTGTAAGTTCTATAATCAAATCCCACTGGCCTCCAAAGTCAAATTCCCTGGGGTTCTCAGTCCCTTTGCTAGATCCCCACATTGGGAAATCTGTTGTGGGTCCTAAAACTTTCTTAATTGTGCAATAATTTATTTTGTATAATTGTTCTGCAGTTTGTGGGTCATCTACTCAGATGTGGCTCTATGGTGGGGTTAACGGCAACCTCCTTCAAGAGGGCTTATGCCACATGATGTGTGACCCAGGTCTGCTGCACCCAGAGCCCCTGCCTCTGCAGCAGGCCACTGCTGATCTGTACCTCTTCAGAAGACACTCAAACACTCAAAGGCAGGTCTCACTCAATCTCTGTGGGACGTGGGTCCTGGTGCACACAAGGCTTTGTTTGAGACCTCCAAGCATCTCTGGCAGCTATGGAATTTGATTCTAAATGTGATTATACCCCTCCTACAATCTTGCTAGGGTTTCTCATTTGCCTTTGGACATTGGGCTATCTCTTTTGGTGGGATCCAACATTCTCCTGTCAATGGTTGTTCAGCAGTGAGTTATAATTTTGGAGTTCATAGTCAAATCTATGGTTTTTCCAGTATTCATCTATGGATGTGAGAGTTGGACTATAAAGAAAACTGAGCACTAAAGAATTGATGCTTTGAACTGTGGTGTTTGAGAAGACTCTTGAGAGTCCCTTGGACTGCAAGGAGATCCAACCAGTCAATACTAAAGGTCCTGAATATTAATTGAAAGGACTGATGCTGAAGTTAAACCTCCAATACTTTGGCTATCTGATGCGAGAACTGACTCATTGGAAAAGACCCTGATGCTGGGAAAGATTGAAGGCAGGAGAAGGGGATGACAGAAGATGAGATGGCTGAATGGCATCACTAACTTGATGGACATGAGTTTGAGCCAGCTCCGGGAGTTGGTGATGGACAGGGAGGTCTGGTGTGCTACAGTCCAGGGTCACAAAGAGTCAGATGTGACTGAGCGACTGAACTGAACTTAACAAGCAACATCAGGGCTCTATTTTTAAAATAGAGTTTGAGAAAAAGTGAAAGTGAAGGGTTAGTCCCTCAGTCGTGTCCGACTCTTTGTGACCCTATGGACTGTAGCCCAAAAGAAGCCTCTGTCCATGGGATTCTCCAGGCAAGAATCCTGGAGTGTGTTGCCATTCCCTTCTCCAGGTGATATTCTTGACCCAGGAATTGAACCCAGTCTCCTGTATTGCAGGCAGATTCTTTACTGTCTGAGCCAGTAAGGAAGCCCTAGTGAGAAAAAGTAACCAGACATAAATTAAAACTGTATCATCTCATTTACATGCTTTCAAAAGGCAGAACTGATCCATGGTGCTGTGAATCCAGATAGTGGTTACCTTTGGGGAAAGCTATTTGATGAAGAGGAGGCATGAGGGTGGTTGCTTCTAAGTGGTTCTGTTTCTTGATGTTGATTGTGGTTCAGTTCCTGAAAGCTCGTTGAGCTGTACCTTTTTATTTAAGCATTTTTTTTTTTTGTCAGTACCCATTTAGTGTTTCAATATAATTGTAATGATAGAATATAAAACAAAATGAATACTTGAAAGTTGACTACCTGGTTAAAACTATTGATTTCCCAGTCTGAGATGACAACTTATTGTAAGGTCACTGTTATGAAATTTAAACAAGTTTATCTGCCTATGTCATAACTTTTTTAATCTATAAAATGCTATTTACAGTCTATCCTTTGATTTAGTAAAAAATTAAGTTATGTGATCTATGAGGTGGAGCTTCATGTGTTATTTGCTTTTAAGGGATCCCACAACTCCTCCTCCCTAACATACACACAAATAAACAACACAAATAAATAACACACAAGACAAAAATAAAATACCTCTGGGAGTAGATGACATTCAAGGCTATTAATTGGGTCAATATGCCATGGGTTAGACTTTACATGCGATAATGAATTCTTGTTGAAGGGTACTCTTTTTTTTTCTCTTGGTCCTGAATGGATGTACTGTTAAAAAAGGATTGTGCCTAGTTTTTCTTGGAACAAATTCTTGTTTTAGAAAGGCCTGCCCTGGGAAGATTAGGTCAGCCATTCTCTGAGTTGAAGGCAAATCTCCGGTTCCTCTTTTGATTTTCTTTAGAGCTGTCATTGGGCATATGCGCCTCTGTGACTACTATTATAGTTCTTATCAAATTGACGTGGTGCTCCTGGCAAAAGGAGAAGAAGCTGCTAAGGTTGGCCTTCAGCCTAAGGAAAATAAACCTTTGGATCAGCCTGGTCTGGCACATCAGGGCTTTACACTACCTTTTAGCAAGAAAGTGAAAAGAATATGGCCTGATGTTCTTTAATCTGTGGATTTTTACATAGTTTTAAAAACCTGAACTCAGGGATGCTTCGATTAGAATAAAATTTTGGTTTTATGATCAAGAATCTAGTCCACTTAAAAATTTTTTAAAAATTAAAAAAAAAGAAAGAAAGAATGATCCTAAAAATAGTAAAAATATATCTCAGCACTGTTTATAATAGCCAGGACATGGAAGCAACCTAGATGTCTATCAGCAGATGAATGGATAAGAAAGCTGTGGTACATATACCCAATGGAGTATTACTCAGCCATTAAAAAGAATACATTTGAATCAGTTCTAATGAGGTGGATGAAACTGGAGCCTATTATACAGAGTGAAGTAAGCCAGAAAGAAAAACACCAATACAGTATACTAACGCATATATATGGAATTAAGAAAGATGGTAACAATAACCCTGTATACAAGACAGCAAAAGAGACACTGATGTATAGAACAGTCTTTAGGACTCTGTCGGAGAGGGAGAGGGTGGGATGATTCGGGAGAATGGCATTGAAATACGTATAATATCATATATGAAACGAGTTGCCAGTCCAGGTTTGATGCACGATACTGGATGCTTGGGGCTGGTGCACTGGGACGACCCAGAGGAATGGTATGGGGAGGGAGGAGGGAGGAGGGTTCAGGATGGGAAACACATGTATACCCATGGCGGATTCATTTCGATATTTGGCAAAACCAATACAATATTGTAAAGTTTAAAAATAAAATAAAATTAAAAAAAAAGAAAAAAAAAAAAAAAGAATCTAGTCCAATCTACTAACACCAAAAGGATTTATGGTATTGTTTTGTTGTTTAGTAGCAAAGTCAAGTCCGACTCTTTTGTGACCCCATGGACTGTAGCCCACCAGGCTCATCTGTCCCTTGGATTTCCCAGGCAAGGATATTGGAGTGGGTTGCCATTTCCTTCCCCCGGTGACCTTCCTGACTGAGGGATCAAACCAGTGTCTGCTGCATTGACAGCCGGATTCTTACTGCTGAGCCACCTGGGAAGCCCTCCCTTATGGTATTATATAAATAACTATTTCTGATAGACATGTGCAAATTCATACATTTTTATAATATAACAAAGCACAGAATCTTAACAAATGTTTACATACTGAATTTAACTATGTTTTAGAATATTAATTTTCAAATAGTTCTTCCCAGATCATGAATTACTGAACAATATGTCCCAAGTGAGGTAAGAATTACCAAGAGTTACCAAGGTTCCAACTAAAATGATTTTTTCTTTCTTCACTCCATTCAATGGGCTAGGACCACTTGAAATTTTTATATACTTTACATCTTTAATGCTTTCCTTAGATAGGTGAGATAACTTCACTTCAAGAGAAAATTAGATTTCAAGGAACTGAATTAGAATACTAGTTAAAAAAAAAAAATCTGTGAGCTTCTGGGGTTTGACCATAGGTAAGATCAACATTTCAGCAAATTTTTACTGTGTTTCATGCATTTTATCTCATCAATGAAGACTGCAGATGGCCCTCCTTGTCAATTCTACTCACCCACCCCAGAACTATTTTCTCTTCATAGCATCAGCAGTGGTTCTTTCTTATTTTTTCCTGCCTCATTTTAGTATTTCCATACTATAACATTTCTTGTTGTAAGGACTTTCTTTTTCTTTTTCTTTTTCTTTGTGCCTTTTTAGTAATGTTTTTAATGGGGTGCACTTCTGTGTTAGCTCAGATGGTAAAGAATCTGCTTGCAATGCAGGACACCCAGGTTTGATCCGTGGTTCAGGTAGATCCCCTAGAAATGGGAATGGCTATCCACTACAGTATTCTTGACTGAAGAATCCCATTGACAGAGAAGCCTGGTGGGCTATAGTCCATGGGGTCACAAAGAATCAGACACTACTGAGTGACTAAGCACATACAATATTGTTTATGAGTTACAGCATTGGTTCTTAAATTTTAATGTAGGAATCTGCTAACAAACTAATTTAAATGCAAATTATTGTACTTATCAATGAAGATTCTGAAAAAGTTAGTAGTCATGCCAAAGAATGTCTCTATTTAATAGTCATTACAGATAATTTGAATACAGTGATTTCCACAGCATATTTTGAGATTTAGTGTATGATGGGTCAGAAATAGGTTGAAAATTAACCTAGTTAGCAGTGGATATTTCATTTTTAGAGTCTGAGGTTGAAAATCTAGCAGATAATAGAGTTTGATATTGCTTTCTTTGTATATCTTGCTTACAGTGTCCATGGACTGTTGTTTTAGGGAAAAATTTGTGTAATCTTGTTTTTCTAGTTACTAAATAACGAGTATCTCTAGGATGTGATGGTTATGGTTTTATTCATTACTTTTTCCAGCTACTGAATCTGGGAAATTAACATTTGGGAGTTAAATATGCTATGTAAATAATAGGGCATGTGGCACCACCTTTGTAGAAATTACATTAGTATCATCACAGAACATTTTCTGTTGAGTAATTTTGCATCAAATACATTTTTTAAAGGAAAAAAATGACCTAGTAAACTTAAAATATTAATACATTTTGTATTTTTTTGTTTTTTTTCTCTATTTTTGTATTTCCTTCCTTATTTTCCCTCCTTGTTCCCTCTCATTCTCTTCCTTTGTTTTTTACTTTTTCTTTCTTTTCCTCAGTACCCGCCACCACAGGGACTATCAATGTATAGGTGCTCTGTAAGTGTCTGTGAATGAACAATAAGTAAATTAGTAAATGATACAATATCATCATTCCATAGGCTTAGTTAAATTATATTGACTAAAAGAGACTGACATTAAAATACTTTTTATTGATTATTATGTACTTGGTTGAATATTGTCTCTTCAAAAATTCATGTCCTCTCAGTTCAGTTCAGTCGCTCAGCCATGTCTGACTCTTTGCGACCCATGAAAATCAGCATGCCAGTCCTCCCTGTCCATCACCACCTCCTGGAGTCCACCCTAACCCATGTCCATTGATGCCATCCAGCCATCTCATCCTCTGTTGTCCCCTTCTCCTCCTGCCCTCAAACTTTCCCAGCATCAGGGTTTTTCAAATGGGACAGCTCTTTGCATCAGGTGGCCAAAGTATTAGAATTTCAACTTCAACTTCAGTCCTTCCAATGAACACCCAGGACTGATCTCTTTTGGGATGGGCTGGTTGGATCTCCTTGCAGTCCAAGGGACTCTCAAGAGTCTACCCCAACACAACAGTTCAAAATCATCAATTTTCTAGCCCAGTTTTCTTTATAGTCCAACTCTCACATCCATACATGACCAGTGGAAAACCATAGCCTTGACTAGATGGACATTTGTGGACAAAGTAATGTCTCTCCTTTTCAATATGCTGTCTAGGTTGGTCATAACTTTCCTTCCAAGGAGTAAGCGTCTTTTAATTTCATGGCTGTAATCACCATGTGCAGTGATTTTGAGCCCAGAAAAATAAAGGCAGACACTGTTTCCACTGTTTCCCCATCCATTTGCCATAAAGAGATAGGACTAGATGCCATGATCTTAGTTGTTTGAATGTTGAGCTTTAAGCCAACTTTTTCACTCTCCTTTTCATTTTCATCAAGAGGCTCTTTAGTTCTTCTTCACTTTCTGCCATAAGGGTGGTGTCATCTGCATATCTGAGGTTATTGATATTTCTCCCAGCAATCTTGATTCCAGCTTGTGCTTCTTCCAGCCCAGCGTTTCTCATGATGTACTCTGCATATAACTTAAAAAAGCAGGGTGACAAAATACAGCTTTGACGTATTCCTTTCCTATTTGGAACCAGTCTGTTGTTCCATGCCTCGATCTAACTGTTGATTCCTGACCTGCATATAGGTTTCTCAAGAGGCAGGTCACGTGGTCTGGTATTCCCATCTATTTCATAATTTTCCACAGTTTATTGTGATCCATACAGTCAAAGGCTTTGGCATAGTCCATAAAGCAGAAATAGATGTTTTTCTGGAACTCTCTTGCTTTTTCCATGATCCAGCAGATGTTGGCAATTTGATCTCTGGTTCCTCTGCCTTTTCTAAAACCAGCTTGAACATCTGGAAGTTCACGGTTCACGTATTGCTGAAGCCTAGCTTGGAGAATTATAAGCATTACTTTACTAGCGTGTGAGATGAGTGCAATTGTGTGGTAATTTGAGCATTCTTTGGCATTGTCTTTCTTTGGGTCTGGAATGAAAACTGACCTTTTCCAGTGCTGTGACCACTATTGAGTTTTCCTAATATGTTGGCATATTGAGTGTAGCCCTTTCACAGCATCATCTTTCAGAATTTGAAATAGCTCAACTGGAATTCCATCACCTCCACTACTCTGTTCATAGTGATGCTTTCTTTTTTCTTTTTTTTTTTTTTAGTAGTACATATATTTTATTTATTTATTTTTTAAATTTTATTTTATTTTTAAACTTTACATAATTGTATTAGTTTTGCCAAACATCTAAATGAATCCGCCACAGGTATACATGTGTTCCCCATCCTGAACCCTCCTCCCCCCTCCCTTCCCATACCATCCCTCTGGGTCGTCCCAGTGCACCAGCCCCAAGCATCCAGTATCGTGCATCAAACCTGGACTGGCAACTCGTTTCATACATGATATTTTACATGTTTCAATGCCATTCTCCCAAATCTTCCCACCCTCTCCCTCTCCCACAGAGTCCATAAGACTGTTCTATACATCAGTGTCTCTTTTGCTGTCTCGTACACAGGGTTATTGTTACCATCTTTCTAAATTCCATATATATGCATTAGTATACTGTATTGGTGTTTTTCTTTCTGGCTTACTTCACTCTGTATAAGGCCCACTTGACTTCACATTCCAGGATGTCTGGTTCTAGGTGAGTGACCACACCATCATGATTATCTGGGTAGTGAAGATCTTTTTGTACAGTTCTTTTGTGTATTCTTGACACCTCTTCTTAATATCTGCTGTTTCTGTTAGGTCCCTACCATTTCTGTCCTTTATTGAGCCCATCTTTGAATGAAATGTTCCCTTGGTATCTCTAATTTTCTTGAAGAGATCTCTAGTCTTTCCCATTCTATTGTTTTCCTCTATTTCTTTGCATTGATCACTGAGGAAGGCTTTCTTATCTCTCCTTGCTATTCTTTGGAACTCTGCATTCAAATGGATATATCTTTTCTTTTTTCCTTTGCTTTTCACTTCCCTTCTTTTCACAGCTATTTGTAAGGCCTCCCCAGACAGCTATTTTGCTTTTTTGCATTTCTTTTTATTGGGGATGGTCTTAATTCCTGTCTCTTGTACAATGTCATGAACCTCCATCCATAATTCATCAAGCACTCTGTCTATCAGATCTTGTCCCTTGAATCTATTTCTCACTTCCACTGTATTCTCATATGGGATTTGATTTAGGTCATACCTCAATGGTCTAGTGGTTTTTTCCACTTTCTTCAATTTCAGTCTGAATTCAGTAATAAGGAGTTTATGATCTGAGCCACAGTCTGCTCCCAGTCTTTTTTTTTTTTTTTTTTTTTTTTTTTGCTGACTGAATAGAGCTTCTCCATCTTTGGCTGCAAAGAATATAATCAATCTGATTTCATTGTTGACCATCTGGTGATGTCCATGTGTAGAGTCTTCTCTTGTGTTGTTGGAAGATGGTGTTTGCTATGACCAATGTGTTCTCTTGCTAGAACTCAGCCTTTGCCCTGCTTCATTCTGTACTCAAAGGGCAAATTTTCCTGTTACTCCTGGTATTTGACTTCCTATTTTTTCATTCTAGTCCCTGTAATGAAAAGGATATCTTTTTTGGGTGTTAGTTCTAGATGGTCTTGTAGGTCTTCATATAACTGTTCAGCTTCTTCAGCATTACTGTTGGGGCATAAACTTGGATTACTGTGATATTGAATGGTTTGCCTTGGAAACGAACAGAGATCATTCTGTCATTTTTGAGATTGCATCCAAGTACTGCATTTTGGACTCTTTTGTTGACTATGATGGCTACTCCATTTCTTCTAAGGGATTCTGGCCCACAGTAGTAGATTTAATGGTTATCTGAGTTAAGTTTGCCCATTCCAGTCCATCTTAGGTCGGTGATTCCTAGAATGTCGATGTTCACTCTTCTCATCTCCTGTTAGATCACTCCCAATTTGCCTTGATTCATGGACCTAATATTCCAGGTTCCTATGCAATATTGCTCTTTACAGCATCGGACCTTGCTTCTATCACCAGTCCCATCCACAACTGGGTGTTGTTTTTGCTTTGGCTCCATCCCTTCATTCTTTTTGGAGTTATTTCTCCACTGATCTCCAGTAGCATATTGGGCACCTACCGACCAGGAGAGTTCATCTTTCAGTGTCCTATCTTTTTAGCCTTTCATACTGTTCATGGGGTTTTAAAGGCAAGAATACTGAAGTGGTTTGCCATTCCCTTCTCCAGTGGACCACATTCCTTCAGACCTCTGAACCATGACCTGTCTGTCTTGGGTAGCCCCACATGGCATGGCTTAGATTCATTGAGTTAGACAAGGCTGTGGTCTGTGTGATCAGATTGGCTAGTTGTCTGTGAATTTGGTTTCAGTCTGTCTACCTTTTGATGCCCTCTCTCAGTGCCTACCATCTTACTTGGATTTCCCTTTCCTTGGACGTGGGCTAGCTCTTCACTGCTACTTCAGCAAAGAGCAGCCGCTGCTCCTTACCTTGGATGTGGGGTAGCTCCTCTCGTAATTGACTTAAATATTATGTTAGTTGCAGGTGTTCAACAGTATCATTCAATATTTTTATACATTACAAAATAACCACAATAGGCCTAACCACCGTCTCTCACCATGCATAGTTATTATAGTACTTTTGACTATATTCCCAATGCTCTGTATATTTCATTCCAATGACTTTATATTATAATTGAAAGTTAATATCTCTTGATGTCTCTTACTTATTTCAGTCATCCTCCCCAACCCTTTTCACTCTGGCATCAACTGTTTGTTCTCTGTATTAGTCTGTATCTGTTTTTTTTTGTGTGTGTGTGTGTGTGTGTGTGTGTTTGTTTTTTATGGTTTTTCATTTCAAAACAATTTTTTTTAGGTTACCCATAAAAGTAAAATCATACAGTATTTGTCTTTCTCTGTCTAAATTGTTTCCTTTACCATAATACCCACAATGGCCATCCATGTTGTTGAAAATGGCAAGATTTCATTCATCTTTTATAACTAATACTGTATTGTGTATATATACAATATATTCCTTATCTACTCATCTAATAACAATTCATCTAATGGGAAGTTAGGTTGCTTTCATATCTTGGCTATCACGAATAGTGCTGTAGTGAATATAGGAGGGTATGTGTGAGTATATGGATGCTAAGTCACTTCAGTCGTGTCTTACTCTTTGCAACCCTATGGTCTGTAGCCTGCAAAGCTCCTCTGTCCATTGGATTTTCCAGGCAAGAATACTGGAGTAGGTTGCCATGCCCTTTTCCAGGGGATCTTCCCAACCCATGAATCAAACTGGTGTCTCCTGCATTGGCAGGAAAGTTATTTACCAATAGTGCCAGTTGGGAATCCCATAGAGGTGTAAATACCATTTCAAATTAGTGTTTTTGTTTCTCCATAAAAAATACCCAGAAGTGGAATGAAGCATGGAAAATATTATTCCCTGGATTCTAGAGAGAGTTTGACATTTACTGGTTTTGGTCCTCTAGCTTCCAGTGTTATTGAATCCAACTTGGTCTTCCTGCTGTACAACAGGCCAATGAATTGGAAGGACAAGGCATTAAGGCAAGGAATATGACTTTATTTGGATAGCTGTCAGACGAAGAAGATTGAAGACTAATGTCTCAAAAATAACCATCTTATTGGGGTCCTGATGCCAGATTCTTTTATAGAACAGAGATGATGGAGAGATGAGGAAGCAAAGTAAAAGCCATTAATCCTGCAATATCACCTAGAATGGCAAACCTCAGGCAGGGGATGTATTAATTTTTTCCATCCTGCAATTTACATGTGATAGGATTATGTACAAAGGCACTTTAGTTTAACAATCAGGCAGAGGTGCAGGATTCTCTGAGGCAGGCCATTTTGTACAATTATAATGCTGCTGCTGCTGCTAAGTCGTTTCAGTTGTGTCCAACCCTGTGCAACCCCATAGATGGCAGCCTACCAGGCTCCCCCGTCCCTGGGATTCTCCAGGCAAGAATTCTGGAGTTGGTTGCCATTTCCTTCTCCAATGCATGAAAGTGAAAAGTCAAAGCAAAGTCGCTCAGTCGTGTCTGACTCTTAGCGACCTCATGGACTGCAGCCTTCCAGGCTCCTCCGTCCATGGGATTTTCCAGGCAAGAGTACTGGAGTGGGTTGCCATTGCCTTCTCCAATAATTATAATAAGGAAAGCAATGAAAGGTAAGTCCAAGAAACAGTTCCAAGATGGAGTTAGAATTGGCTTTTCCCAGCACCACAACAGTAATAGAAGAAATTTCTATTGTTATAGGCCACCCCTTTGCAGTACTTTGTTATAGCAGACCTAGAAACCTAATACAATGGTCAAGAATGTTTTTAAAAGTACACATAAAACAATGATTACATTCTTAATTCAATTATCTCTTTATTTTTGTTTTTTAAAGTAACTAAATATGCATTTCAAGTATATTCTCCCTATATATCCTATTCTCTCAGTTTCATCTCTGATTCTTAAAATCTTTGTCATATATAATATGTCTGATATAGAGTTCAGCTTCATACTGTCCTTTGAAAAACAGACCAGACAATAAATTGAGAGAAGCCGTATTGCGGCAAAGAATACCGTAATGACTTTATTCAGAAAACTAGCAGACTGGGAAGACGATAGATGAGTGTCCCCAAGAACCATCTTCCCTGAATTCAGAATTCAAGCTTCTTTTATTCTAAAATGAGAGGTAGTGTGGCTGGTTGTTGTGGACTTCTTGGTGCTTGGCCAGACCCCACAGGGGGTGTGAGTTTCTTTCGTTCTTGGAGCTGTCCACTAGGTCTTGTCATAACTAGGTTTTTGTAAACTTTAAACAAGACAAATATTTTTTTGCTCTGCAAGTTTTTTATCTCTATATGAATGAAAAGTGTTATGCCATTAAAGGTCAAGCCTGGGAGGCAAAGCCTGGAGAAAGAGCTATTATATTTATTATAGGCTATAGGCAACATCCTATTGTTTGAGGAGACAAGTCACAGAGCAAGTATGACTAATCACAGGCAACAGAACACAACTTACAGCTAAGGGAATAGATTCAATATGCAGTCATGTTGTTCTTCCCTGTAACATTCCCTCATATTGTATTACATTTACAGAAGCATATGTTCACAGAAATTTTATTTTAGCTTTATATTTAAAATATTTGGCTAATAATACCATAAATATTGCATGCAAATTGTATATAGGGTATGAAATTCTGCTCTTGGAACTTCTGAGAAAGAAATTGTCATTCCAATGAATAAAGAAGGACCAGTTTTAAAAAGAGAATCAATCAACCCTAAGTTCCATCCAAAGTGTCAGACCAATAACATTGGCACAGAAAACAGATTAGCGATAACAAATGTTTTTATCTTCTTTATACTAGCATGCCATTTCTTTAGAAATTTAGTTACAAGAATGCTATAATTGCTCACTAGAAAATCAAGCCACAGGTTATTAGAGTTTAAAAGAGAAAAGTTCACTATTTACAGTTGGTTTCAGATTAGGGTAAGCATTTTCTAAAATGGTTCATGCAGCTCACACTGAGTTCCAAAGGCAGAACACATTGTATTAATTTTAACTATATGTTTGAAGCCAGTTGTTGTGAAACTCTTGTTGATAGTGTCCCTTTGTGGGATTTGAAATAGGGTAGAATAACTCATGCTGCATTGTACCCACATGACTTCCTACTTAAGAATTAATTGCTAACATTTTGCCTTGTCCTTATGTGCATTATGCTCGAAACATAAGGACTTTTTATAATTAAGGGAAATTGCCAGTACTCTGGCCAGCAGAGTAAATGAAAACTTGTATTAACAACACTATAAACCCCTGTGTTTGTGGAGGAAATTACAATAACGTCCTAAAACTCAATGTCAAGTTTTATTTCTACAATAATGATTTTTTTGGAGCTAATGCTTATTCAAGGAGAGCATAACTGTGTGAATGTAATAGGCAATGAGGTTATAGCTTTATAACTTCCAGAAATCTCTTTGTATATGTGATAAAGAATATTATTCAATTGCTTTTGAAGTAAACTAGGCAATTATCAAAGTTTCTGTGAAATTTAGTATGCTTTCCAACTAGTCTTAATTTCCTATGTATCAGGGGTAGGTAGGGGGAAGAGAAGGAAGAGAAAAAATAAGGCAGGAAGGAGAGAGTATATAAGCTATATCTTTCAGAAATTCTGTTTTTTTTTAACTAAAATTATTTATTTTTTTAAGGTATTTGCCGGGAGAAATATCAAAAACCTCAGATATGCAGATGACACCACCCTTATGGCAGAAAGTGAAGAAGAACTAAAGATCTTATTGATGAAAATGAAATAGGAGTGTGAAAAAGTTGGCTTAAAGCTCAACATTCAGAAAACTAAGATCATGGCATCCGGTCCCATCACTTTTTGGGAAATAGATGGGAAAACAGTGGAAACAGTGTCAGACTTTTTTTGGGCTCCAAAATCACTGCAGATGGTGACTGCAGCCATGAAATTAAAAGACACTTACTCCTTGGAAAGAAAGTTATGACCAACCTAGACAGCATATTAAAAAGCAGAGACATTACTTTGTCTACAAAGGTCCATCTAGTCAAGGCTATGGTTTTCCCAGTGGTCATGTATGGATGTAAGAGTTGGGCTGTGAAGAAAACTGAGCCCCGAAGAATGATGCTTTTGAAGTGTGGTGTTGGAGAAGACTCTTGAGAGTTCCTTGGACTGTAAGGAGATCCAACCAGTCCATCCTAAAGGAGATCAGTCCTGAATATTCATTGGAAGGACTGATGTAGCAGCTGAAACTCCAATACTTTGGCCACCTGATGCGAAGAGCTGACTCATTTGAAAAAACCCTGATGCTGGGAAAGATTGAGGGCAGGAGGAGAAGGGGATGACAGAGGATGAGATGGTTAGATGGCATCATCACCTCAATGGACATGAGTTTGGGTGGACTCCGCGAGTTGGTGATGGACAGGAGGGCCTGGTGTGCTGAGATTCATGGGGTCGTGGAGAGTCAGACACAACTGAGTGACTGAACTGAACTATTAAGGGATCATTTATATGCAGTATCACACACAAAGCTTAGGCATGGAAGTCTGTTTATGAGTTTTCAGATGTGTATACTCATGTACTCTTTGCCCCAAATAAGTTATAGAATGTTTCTGTCACTCACAAACATCACTTGTACACCTTCCAGCCAATTGTCATCCCCTCTGACCCTGCTGTTTTTCCTACCATTGTTCTGACATTTTTCACTATGAGTAGATTTTTCATTTCTGGAATATTATATAAAATAATCACTGGGTATACACTTTTGCATCTTACTTTTTTACTCAACAGATTATTCTTTGAATTTAATCCATGTTGCTTCACACTTCCCTAGTTCATTCACTTATTGCTGGATAGTATTCTTTCATGGGAACAAGGAAAAACTTGCCTATATGTTCTCATATCACTGGACATTTTAGTTGTTTCCTATTTGGAGCTATTATGAAAAAAAGCAGCTTTGAACATTTATGTGTGTGTCTGTGAGCTCATGATTTATCTTGGGAAATACCTAGATATGGAATTTCTGAGTCATGAAGTGGGTGTAAATTTATAGAAAAGGAATGTCAGAATAATATTTAAAATGACCATACAATTTTACCTGCTTACCAGTCTTACCAGTATCCATCTCTACCAATATCCATCTCTACCAATATCCATCTCTACTACATTTTCACCAGTATTTATTGTTGTCATAATTTAAAAGATTTTACCAGGGCCGTCAGTGTGATGGTATCTCAATATGGTTTCAATTTGTGCTTCTTTAATGACTAATAACAAAGCACTTTTTATGTACATAAATGTAAGATCACTTCTTCATTGTCCCATGATAAGGTAGACACTCTAGTTTTCTTGAGTTTTACCTGTTTCTATTGTAAACTGTATAGTTAAATCTTGATTTTTGAAAAAAATGCAGTCTGTAATTTGTCTTTTAATTGTTCTGTGTTGTTGAATTACATTTAATGCAATTATCTACATAGCTATACTTAGAAGCTTCTCTGGTAACTCAGGCAGTAAAGAATCTGCCTGCCATGCAGGAGACCCAAGTCTGGTCTCTGGGTTGGGAAGGTCCCCTGGAGAAGGAAATGGCAACCTATTCCAGTATTCTTGCCTGGAAAATCCCATGGACATAGGAGCCTGGCAGGTTACAGTCAATGAGGTCACAAGAGTTGGACACAACTTAGCAACAAAATCAGAATCACATCATACTTCATTCTAATCAAGCTGTTTTTTTTCTAGGTATCCAATTTGTTCTTGGTGACATTTTCCTCTTTTTCTAGATGGAGTTTGATACACTAAATACTTTTTACTGCATTGATTTATTGAGTATATATCTTGCTTTAAATTTGTAGTGATCCTTTTAGTGTTTACAGTAACCATTGGTTTATTAAAGTTTACCTCAAAATAATATTATTCCATATTTGTTGTAAGAATCTTAAATTATTATTTTTCCTTTTCCCATTCTTTGTGACATTATCATACATTTTAAGCTTTAAAAACCCATTGTCAGTTCAGTCACTCAGTAGTGTCTATTTGTGACCCAATGGACTGCAGCACACCAGGCTTCCTTGTCCATCATCAACTCCCAGAGTTTACTTAAACTCATGTCCATTGAGTCAGTGATGCCATCCAACTGTCTCATCCTCTGTCATCCCCTTCTCCTCCTGCCTTCAATCTTTCCCAGCATCAGGGTTTTTTCCAATAAGTTGGTTTTTCCCATCAGGTGGCCAAAGTATTGGAATTTCAGCTTTAGCATCAGTCCTTCCAGTGAATATTCAGGACTGATTTCCTTTAGGATGGACTGGTTTGATCTCCTTGCAGTCCAAGGGACTCTCAAGAGTCTTCTCTAACACCACAGTTCAAAAGCATCAATTCTTCGGTGCTAAGCTTTCTTTATAGTCCAGCTCTCATATCCATACATGACTACTGGAAAAACCATAGCTTTGACTAGACAGACCTTTGTGGGTAATGTCTCTGCTTTTTAATATGCTGTCTAAGTTGGTCATAGTTTTTCTTCCAAGGAGCAAGAGTCTTTTAATTTCATGGCTACAGTTACCATCTGCAGTGATTTTTTTGGAGCCCCCCAAAATAAAGTCTTTCATTGTTTCCATTGTTTCCCCATCTATTTGCCAAGAAGTGATGGGACTGGATGCCATGATCTTAGGTTTCTGAATGTTGAGTTTTAAGCCAACTTTTTCACTCTCCTCTTTAACTTTCAAGAGGTTCTTTAGCTCTTCTTCCCTTTCTGCCATAAGGGTGGTCATCTGCGTTTCTGAGGTTATTGATATTTCTCCCAGAAAATTTGATTCTAGCTTGTGCTTCATCCAACCTGGCATTTTTGCATGATGTATTCTGCATATAAAAGTTAAACAAGCAGTGTGACAATATACAGCCTTAACATACTCCTTTTCCAATTTGAAACCAGTCCATTGTTCCATGTCCAGTTCTAACTGTTGCTTCTTGAACTGATACAGATTTCTTAGGAGGCTGGTCAGATGATCTGGTATTCCTATCTCTTTAAGAATTTTTCACAGTTTGTTGTGATCCACACAGTCAAAGGCTTTGGCATAGTCAAAAAATCAAAAGTAAGTGCTTTTCTGGAAATCTTTTGCTTTTTCAATGATCCAACGGATGTTGGCAATTTGATATCTGGTTCCTCAGTCAGTCTCTCCCATCCAGAAGCTTCCATAAGCCTCTTATCCTTATCCATCAGAGGGAAGACAGAATGAATCATAAAAAACTAACTAAACTGATTATATGGACCACAATCTTGTCTAGCTCAGTGAAACTATGAGCCATGCCCTGTAGAGCCACCCAAGGCAGATGGGACATGGTGGAGAGTTCTGACAAAAGATGGTCTGCTGGAGAAGGGAATGGCAAACCACTTAATATTCTTGCCTTGAGAACCCCATGAAAAGTATGGAAAGGCAAAAAGGTATGACACTGAAAAACCCATTTATTGAGGTATAGTTGGCAGAGTCGGACACGACTGAGCAACTGAACTGAACTGAACTGAATTGACATATAAAAAGTGTTGCATATTTAATGTATACAACTTGATAAGTTTGGAGATAAGTATATATCTATGAAACCATCATCTCATTCTATGCCATAAACCTCTTTGTGAGCTTCAAAAGTTTTCTCCTGTCTTCTTTCCTATTTTTTTTTTTTTGCATTATATTATACACTGGAAAACACACACCTACTTTTACATACGTTTTAAATTCTGTAATAGAGTATCTTAACATCTGATTAAGAAATAAACAGTGCTCAGTATTTTTATATTTTTCACTTATTTGCCATTTCTCTTTTCCATTTCTTTGTGGAGGCTCAGATTTTGTCTGAAATCCTTTAAGCTTCCTTAGAACCTGAAGAACTTCCTTTAACAGTTTTATTGTGTAGGTCTGCTAATAGTATATTCTTTTAATTTTTGTCTGAAAATGTAAACAGTTCTTTTTCAATTAGAAGAATGTTTTACTTGAAAAAGAATTCTAGGTCAGAAGTTTGGTTTTGTTACTGTTTGGTTTTGTATCAGCTTCTTAAGATTATCATTTCAGTGTTTTCTATTTAGCTTCTTATGGGAATTTTTGTAGTTGATGTTATTTTTAACTCAATGATCCATATTTTCACTTCTCTAATTTTAAGTGATCTTTATCTTTAGTTACCAGCCTTTTTTGAAATTATTTTTCAGTTTGATTTTATTTATGCTCATCTTACATGAAAATTGGCTTGCTCTTTTTGAGAATCATTTTAGATTTTATTAGACAAATAGTGCTCAGTTGTGCGTGGTGTTTGATTTTGATCTAGTTTACCCATAATACTATGGAGAGAACTTTTTGAGGTTACTTTTGAATTAGTTTAGCCCTTAATATGGAGAGAGCTTTCTGTGAATTCTGGATTCCCTACTGATTGCTGGGGGTGTTCAAAGTGTCTCTCCAATCAGATTATTTCAAACACAGTTATCTTCTAGCCTTTTATGAGTTCCAGAGGTACACATCTCACAGTCCCTGGATGATGGTTCTTATGCCAGTATTTGTTTTGTTTCATTTTCCCCAATAGTTGTTCTCTTTTTAGCCTCATGCAAAGAGTAGGCAAGTATGGGATACAGCCCAAAACTCAAGGGAAGAAAGACTGTTACTGACTTATGAATCTTTTCCTCTGCCCAGCTGCTTCTTCTTTAGTACTTCATCCTGCAATGTTTGAACATCTTAGTCACCCCAACTCTGATCTTAGCTTAACAAGGCTAAGCACATACTATATATGCTTCTACTGTCTCATAGCATGTGTGTTCAGTTGTGTCTGATTCTTTGTGGCCTGATGGACTGTAGCCCGCCAAGCTCCTCTGTCCATGGAATTTTCCAGGCAGGAATACTGGAGTGAGTTGCTATTTCCTACTCCAGGGATCTTCCTGATTCAGAGATCGAACTGGTGTCTCCTGCATTAGTAGGTAGATTCTTTACCACTGCACCACCTGGGAAGCCCTACATATGCTGTGGTTTAGAAAATGTGACTAGGCAGAGGGTTAGGATAATCATGGAGATCATCTCATTTAGCTCCTTATATCACAGATTATATTTCTGAACTGTCTACTGCTCAACATCATTCCCCATTTATTTTGTGCTCTTGCCCAGTTATTTAGTTGTTTATGATAAAAGGCTTTCCAGGTGGCGCTAGTGGTAAAGAACCTTCCTGCTAATGCAGGAGACATAAGAGACACAGGTTCAATCCCTAGGTTGGGAAGATTCCCTGGAGGAGGGCACAGCAACTCATTCCAGTATTCTTGCCTGGAGAAACTCCATAGACAGGGGAGCCTGGATACCTACAGTCCATAGGGTTGCAGAGAGTCAGACATGACTGAAGTGACTTTGCACACACATAATCAAAGGACTTGTACTTATTACAAGCTCAGGACTGGAGGTATAAATTTGTTGTAGAGTTTCATTATGAATGCCTATTTCTGAATTTTAACTTTATTAGTTTTATTATGCTATTGAAATCACCAAAACTGTTTGTTATAAACACCAGCTATAAGAATGAGTGAGTGAAGTCGCTCAGTCGTGTCTGACTCTTTGCGACCCTGTGGACTGTAGCCTACCAGGCTTCTCCATCCATGAGATTCTCCAGGCAAGAATACTGAGGAGTGGGGTGCCATTGCCTTCTCCAGGGGATCTTTCTGACACAGGGATCGAACCCGGTCTCCCGCATTGGAGGCAGACACTTTAACCTCTGAGGCACCAGGGAAGCCTAGCTATAAGAATATATTAATATATTTGTGAACCCCTTCCTGTTTTATATCCCAGAGCTTAATAAACTTAAGTCAGGTAACTACACGATTTCAATATACAATGTGACTCAATGCATGCACTCAATCATTTTGTTATTAATCTCTCTTCCATGATATTGTGATAATTAATACTATGAATCTAATTGATTGGGCCACCAGGTGCCTAGAAAGTCAGTTAAACATTATTTCTGAGTGTGTCAGTAATGGCATTTCTGCATGAAAATCAGTATACTGAGTAAAGCATATTGCTCTTCCCAATATGAGTGATCATCATTCAATCCACAAGACCTCAATTAAATAAAAGCTGAGTAACAAAAAATTATTTCTTCCTGACTGTCTTTGAGATAGGATGTAGGTCTTCATCTGCCTCCATACTTGGACTCATACCCTCATCTCTCCTGGCTCTTAGACTCTTAGACTAGGACTGGAAATTACACCATCTGTTTTCCTGCTTTGGAACTCAGATTGGAGTTATATCATTCCTTCTCCTGGGTCTTTGTATTTTTCACGTCTTGGATTTTTCACTCTCCATATTTGCTTAAGACAAGTTTCTATTATACATAATGGGTCAAAATACCTAAAATATCCAAATTTAGTAGTCATTTGTACATTATGGTAAAACATACTTCAGTCATATATTGTTATGCTACATGTAGTTGACCACTGGTAGTAAACTAGAAGTGTGTGTGTTAGTCATAATTTAGTCAGTATGACTCTCATTTCCTTTGTACATATTCCTATTTATTTATTCTTACCAATTGTATTAATTAAGAATTATTATAAGCTAATGAAAATGTAGAGTATTTGAAAGGAGCTAATAAGTCTGGAAAGATATTGCCTGGAGATGTTCATTTCATATCTCAAGATGTGAAAATACATAAGATCCTTAAAGATAGAAGCCACTTCTGTGTTTTTCAAAGGTGTATTTTCGTAATCTGTCCTGGGATCTGGTACATTGTGTGTCCACTTAGTGCTTATTGCATGTGACTGAAGTTCACAAAATGCGTTCTATGTAATCTTTATTGTATTGGGCATTACAAAGAACATTTTATTCTTGAAAAAAGAGTATTAAGGTTTACTCTACTTTATCAAATTATAGAGTGTTATCTAGAAACAAAATGTGCTTACATATTTGAAAATTATGATAGAAGAATAAATTGACACACAGAATAGTGGCTGAATTCAATTTCTGATTATGCTGATGTCTCCACTCAACGTTTATTATGAAAGGAGGGAGAAAAATTAACTTAGCTTTTAAGGGACAATATTTAGAGATAAATATTTTTAGGCAAACATTGGAAAAACTATATATAAAAATGATTTGATGGCTTAAACTTTCACATGACCAAAGTTCTCAATTCTAAACAATGTCATTTTTTAATGTCTTTTAAAAACTGGCAGACCATTTCACGCCTGTCATTTTTTCTTTGAATTTTTTCCTGAAACTGCTCTGAATAAGTAGTACACTGCTTTTTTTTTTTAGTATACTACTTTTTATACTGACAGAATATCAAATTGTTTTAGTTTTCATATTTTGTAATATTTTATTATTTGTTACTTTGTATTTTAAATGAAATATTTATATTTCAAAATAAGAATAATATTTTGTATATGTGAAAATCAATACATACACAAAATAAAACATTCTGCTAGAGCAGAGGCTATATTTTCTTCTTATATATATGTGTGTGTGTGTGTATGTATTCCTGAAGAATAGACTTGTCTGCACACAGCAGTCAAATTATATGTATCATTAAGTGACAGATAATTAGGTTCATTATTTGTGAAAGTCAGTCATCAGTGTTTATCTAAATCAAGTTTAATCCTCAAACAATTATTTAAAAATTACAACAAAAAAGGTATACAGAATTTTAATTTTTAGAAGAGAATTGGAAGTAACACTGCAGATGTTAGAGGAGACACATGACATTAGTGATAAACAGAAGATGTACTGGGCATGCTATTACTTCCAGGTGCCTGTCATCTTATTTAACCTCATAATAGTTGAGGTAGGTATTATTATTGCTTCTGCTTTCCAAATGAAATAACTGAGGACTAGAGAAGTTAAAATCTTGCTAATAATCATACAATTATTAAGTCACACAGCCAGGAGTGAAACTCACTTTGGTACAACTTCAGATTTTGCAGTCATTGCCACAACAGGAAATGTTAGCCTAAGTAGTTTTAACTTATAAATGATCAGGCAGAGAGAAGAAATTGTTTTACATACATATTTTACATAGGTCCTAAGATACTGTAGAAAAGGACCTGAATTCACATACAATCTTACACAAGGAGTACAAGTGCTCTAACAGAAATTCTAGAACTGAATAGCACCTGCATTTTACAAATTCCTCAACTCATTTATGTCCAGGCATTTAACTCTATTTTCTATCATATTTCAACTCAACTTTGAAAAACAATTTCCAAGACTCTTCAAAATGAAGAGAATGTGCCCCCAAAATACAAGCATACCATATTTTTCTTCTTGTTAATTCCATAACTTTAGTCTGATAATGACTCAGGAATCAAGTTGTCTTCATGTAAAAGTTTATTTTTTTTTCAACTTGTAGCTAGAAACTTTCAAATAATGAGTTTTAAAAAAACAATGAGCTTTAAAAAAAGATTCTAAGTTTGTCAAGCTTATGTGATCATTTGAAGTTTGTATTCTTTTCCAGATATGTAAGTGTATGTATTGAAAACATTTTCAAAAAATAATGGAATCTTAGTAAATAATTTAATAATTCTTTTTACTGTGTAAGGCATATTGTGATATCCCTTATAAGTTGGATAAGTGGGATCTCCTACAACTGAGAAAGAGGTGCACTGCTCAGTGGGCAGAGAGCTAGAGTTAGAGATAGCTGTAGATTTGTAGGAGTCAAGGCTTCCCTCTTGGCTCAATGGTAAAGAATATGCCTGCAATGCTGAAGACATGGGTTCAATCCCCGGATTATGAAGATCCCATGGAGAAGGAAATGGCAACCCACTCCAGTATTCTTGCCTAGGAAATCCCAAGGATGGAGGAGACTAGAGGGCTATAGTCCATAGGGTCACAAAGAGTCGGACATGACTTTGAGGGTAAACAACAAAGAGAAAAAAGTCAAAGTGGGAGTAACTAGAAACTTGTGAGGTTGTTAAGATTAACTTTCTGAACAATGTGACGTTTGTATTAAAATTCCCCAGAAAAAACAAAATAAATAATATATATGTGTATATACACACGTTTGAACAGTTTCCTATGAAGAAATGGCACCTGTGATTGGGTCCTGAAAAGTCCCATGATCTGTTGTCTTCAGTCTGGACTCCCAGGAAAGCCACTGGTTTCATTCTGGTCCAAGTCAGAAGACCTGAGATCCAGGGGAGCCAGATATGTAAATCCCAGTCCAAGGACAGGAGATGACCTATGTTCTAGCTCAGTTGGGCAGGCAGGAAGGAAGAGGGGGCAAATTCCTCTTTCTTCCATGTTTTGGTTCTATTCAAGGTCTCAACAGATTGGATAATGCCCACTCACATTGTGGAGGCTGATCTATTTTAGTGAGTCCACTGATTCAAATGCTAATCTCATCTGGAAACACCTTCACAGACCTGACGAGAAATAATGTTTAACTTGGGCATCCCTGAACCATTCAAGTTTAGACATAAAACAAACCATCACAGCATGGATATGAGTTAAATAAAGATAAGCATTAGCCAGCTGAAGTAGGAGGAAGCATCTTCTGGAAAAAAGAGTAAGCAAAGATCCAGCGAAGCTCTTAGTATTTTCTGACACAGTAAATAAATAAATGAATGCTGCACAAAACAACATAATTTCTCTGGAGACTATAAGAAATCAAGTGTGCTGGGTCATGAAGTGTCAGGAAGATGAGTTTTGCACAATGGACAGGACTCAAACGATGTAGTGTCTTCTTAGAGGAGCTTTATCTTTATCCTACAATTGAAGGTTAGTTATTTAAGGAAGTGATGAGGGATTGTCCCATCTATACCTCCTGGGATAATACTGGAGTGAGATAAAGCATTTAGAATGCAAGGAATGCTGGGACTCTAAATGCATGGAGGATATTGCAGGAAAAAGAAGGATGAAAAAATAAACAACAAATTCCTAACTTGTGAAATAAGGTATATATTGTAATATCATTACCAGAAGGGAGAACTATGTAGTAGTCAGTTTAATAGGAACAGTAAAAATATTCCAGGTAGAAATAACAGCAGGAAGTTGGATATATGATAAGGCATTTAAGTTTGGAATTATATAAGTATACATGAATGTGAGAATCTAAAGTGTCTTTTGACTATTATATTGATAGTTATGGAAGTTAGGTGGATCAATAATGGGAAAAAATAAAAATTGAGGAACAGAGTCTATGCAACTTAGGAAATGATTAAGGGACTATTTCATTCAGCAATCATTCTGGACATGTTTCATATTTTTGAAAGTGAATAACCTTAATTTTCCCATTTTTCCCAAGTCATCTGTCAAGTTGTTTACATTCAGGGAGATCCATTGGTGATTACTAATACCAAGGCTAACATGGTCAGGACTGTGCTGTGTGTGAAATCTCGGTTGAGAATATGCCTCTGGGTAATTTTTCACTGAGAACATCTAATATAATTTTAGGGAATTGATTGTTAGGCCCTTAATTACAGTGACAGATGCCAGGAGGTTAAATAGAACTGAATGTTCACAAATCTGAAAACCACTTCAAAAACGATAAAGATAGAGCAAGTATAAAGATAGACAGTTTGTTGTTTTAGTGGATCTTTACACCTTCTCCATAAAAATCATATAGATCCAAACAGATCCTTTACACAGCCAGGGAGAGTATAAGAATGTGACTGTAAGAAAAAAGGGATACACAGACAAAACCTAATTTAAGTCATTCAATTACCCATGTTTGACGACATTCCACTCTGCATACCAAATGTCTCTTGGCCTCAGTGTAAAGCTGGATTGAGGGAGATCTTTGGCAGGCCATCATTGTCTTAGTGTAATCAGGCACTTAGCAACCCTGACATTGGCTGCTGGCATTCTTTGTTTGGAAACAGCAGTTGATTCCACAATGAACTAGTTGATTGCTAATTTTGTGCTCTAATGCAGAGAAGCAGGGGGCTCCATAATGCACTTAAATCCAGATGTCAGTATGTGTGCTACAAAGATATGTTATTTAAAGATTATTTTCATCCACTTAGTGTTTCTATAGAGATTTTATAGTGTGCATTTTCTCAGACCCCTTGGCTCTCAACTTTCTCCATAGTGATAAAGAAAGATTATAATTACTTCTATAGATCTTCTCTGAACTACACAAATATTAGAAGAATGAGCATATTACTTACTGATAGAATTAATGAAATGAATGTAAGTAACGTAGCAGAAATCTTATGATATGATGAGACTTAAAGGAGCATATAAGCTAAAAAGTTCAACATTTGAGGGAGGTTCAGCAGGGAGGGGAGTTTTCCATAGTGTGAGTGAGCCTCAAACAATTAGCTAAAGGACTGGGTAAAATAAAACAATCTGCCTCCCTGAGTAAGAGGGAACTCTTCAGTAAACTACCCACAAGTATCATCTGTACCATCTCCTTTCCTGGGTCTCAAACCTGCTGTCCTGTACTACAGAGTTGGAATTGCTAGTCTCCATAATCATGTGTGTCAATTCCTTATAATACATCATATAGATGTAAATATTTATATAAAATAATAAATATGTAAATATCTAAATATTATGTATAATACATAAATATAAAATATATATCTGAAGATATTTATAAATCATATTACCGTTTACACAAGGCTTCCCAGGTGGCTTGGGCTTCCCCAGTGGCTCAGAGGGTACAGAATTCACCTACAATGCAGGAGACACTAGTTTGATCCCTCCATCAGGAAGATTCCCTGGAGAAGGAAATGGCAATCCACTCCAGTATACTTGCCTGAAAAATCCTACAGACAAAGGAACCTGACAGGATAGAGTCCAAAGTGTCACAAAGAATTGGACATGACTGAGCAACGTAAGCAGCATATCCCATGTGGCTCAATGGTAAAGAATCCACTTACCAATACAAGAGACACAACTTTGATCCCTAGAATCAGGAAGATCCCCTGCAGTAGGAAATGGTAACCCATTTCAGTATTCTTGCCTGGAAAATCCCATGGAGAAAGGAAACTGGCGAGCTACAGTCCATGGGATCACAAAGAGTCAGACACAACTGAGCACATACACATACACACACACATACCTCTTACATATGATTTATATATGCATATATATATATATATAAAATGGTTCTGTTTCTCTGGAGAACAGACTAAAACAGACTCTTTACTTATTTTTCTACCCAGTGTAAATTAGCATTGAAATTCTCAATTTACCAACTTTCTTTTCAGTCATTTATGTAGGCCTGAATAAAATTTATCTGTATCCTGCATGCAAAATTTCCATCTACTTAAAATGAGTAAGCTCACTGGCAGACGCTTTCATTCATAAGGACTGCCAAATCTGAGTTCCTGGATGCCGGCCAGATCCTAAGCAATGAGGCAATGCATATTGTAACACAGCGCTGCTGGGGAAGACATCCAGCAAGACAGATGACACCGAGATGACAGCTGCGATATGGTGAGGTGAGGAGGGACACCACCATGCTCAGCGTGCAGGAGAAATGCTGCAAGCGCTCACGAGGCACAGCGTCACACAACATGACACAGCAATGGGGTGTGGAGAAACAGCAGTGGACAGGCTGTCTGCGGCAACAGTAATTGTAAATGGGTGACTCATGTGTAGTAAAGGCATCAGTTACTCCACAGGGAGAAGGGAAGTGACACTGCATAATGGCATCAGCTCTCATAGAAAATAATATTTTCCATTAGATAGGTTGACATTTATGAGGTGTGTAAAGGGATTCGGTCGTCCTTGAAGCACATTTATACAAATAAACAACACTGGTACTTCCTCTTTTGTTTTAAATGCAAAGATCAGTTTAGCACAAATAATATTTGTTCCTGGGATAGAACAAGCACTTTTAATTCTATTTTTTATAAGTGAACTTGGACAGGTATGCATTTTACCAATACGATGAAGGAAAATCCTTAAAGAAATTCTAATTTAATTACATGAGCAGTACAACAGGATATTTGGTGTTATTTACATTAAATACTTTTCATTATTTCTCTTTTACGTTGCTTCTCTATTCAACTTCAAGTGGTGGTAGCTAGATTTATTGAATTGTATGTTTTGCAGCTTTCAAAAATTATATAACACCAATGTTCAATAATATGTGTTTCGAAACTATGGGCTATTAAAGAAAGAAACTCATACAAGCAGTAGTATGTTAAATGTTTGTATGACATAATGTATGACTATTAAATCTTCTGTTAGTGTCTTTGTGACGTGAGAGTTGCTGAGTAACAAAGATGTTTCCTATGGAAAATGCCCTAAAACATTATTTTTAGTTCACTTAATTCAATACTTTAAAGAATTCAAGATACTCTTGGGTTCCTAAAAAGTATTGATATAAATGATATATTGATTTATATCTTTATCAATATAAAGGATCTAGGACACTTTGTGGCAATTTCGATTCAGAAAGGATCAAAATTTGACAGAAATATATCTTCTGCCTTTTCTTTTATAGGAAGAATTAAGGTTCCAAAGTTTAGTGCATTTGCCCACATTATTTAACTTGCCAAATGCTACATTGCAAAATTGCAATGTGTTTATGACTTTTAACTTTGTTTTTCTTCGCAACGTGAAAATCTCCTTTTTTCCTACATTTAAAATACTGATATATAGCTTGCTTCCTTGGGATATGTTCCTGTACTTGCCATAATTAAAAAAAATAAGACATGGAGGGCTAAAGGGTAGGTGGAAACTGTGGATTTAATCCTCATGGGATGCATGACATTGTGGACGCAAAGTAAATACAAAAGACCTTGTTAAAATATAGGAACATGTGGTGGAACAAAGATTTATTGAAGTTAAGAAAATATGAAAACAACATTTCCAACTGAGATTTTCAGGGCTTGTTTTACAGAGAAGGTAAAAATTGCCTTAGGATGCAAGAATTGGTTCTGCAATTCTTGACAAAAACTGATTATAACAAGTATTTATCCTTTATTCATTGTCTATATATAATGAGGAAAACATCAATACATCAAGAATTGACATGAGAATTTTTATGATATTTTGAGAAAATACTTTTAGAAACTTCCTGAGGTAGAAAGTGAAATTAAGAGGACACAAAACCAGCAGGATCCACAGTAATTCACCATGATGGAAGAAGAGGATAATTTGGGAGTTGATCTTGAGAGAGTGAATGTCAGAAGCCAGGGATATCACATAGCAAGGAGTTAACTTTTAGAATGATTCTGAGGAGAATTTCTGGCTTCAATAAAAACTTTTCCTCATAAACTCTCCTAATTTTCAGTTAATTAATTCTTATATTTTGTTTGTCATTCATTTTGTATGGCTACTGGATTGATGTATTCCATTAAAGATAAAGTATGTTCAAAATCAGAATTCAGGCTAAAGGGGGAATTATTATTATGGGCTTATCCAGTGAATTCAAAGACATTTGAAAACAGCTTTGACTTACATAGTTCAAAGAATAGAGGTCTGAGCAGCTGTTATAGAAATTGATATAGATACTGAAACAGTGGCTGACATGTGAATATGTGTATATGTGTGAAAAAACTTGTGTTTTACTATCTTTACAAATAAAATGGTATATTGTTAATAGTAATAATTTCTTGGTATGTAGAGATAGTTCAGGTTGTGTAAAAATCAACTATCTTCATGTGATAAAGTATCACTAGAAAAATGTGTTATACATAAGGATGAGAAAAGAATTTCAAAATTATCATTGACACAAAATAAAAGAGTTCTTTTTTCTTAAATTTTATATTATTTTTTAACTTTACAATATTGTATTGGTTTTGCCATATATCTAAATGAATCCACCACAGGTTTACATGTGTTCCCCATCCTGAACTCTCCACCCTCCTCCCTCCCCATACCATCCCTCTGGGTCATCCCAGTGCACCAGCCCCAAGCATCCAGTATCGTGCATCGAACCTGGACTGGCGACTTGTTTCATATATGATATTATACATATTTCAATGCCATTCTCCCAAATCATGCCACCCTCACCCTCTCCCACAGATCCAAAAGACTGTTCTATACATCAGTGTCTCTTTTGCTGTCTCGTAAAGTAATTCTATATGTGGAAAAATATTAGAGATATAATTGCATAGCTTTTTAATTTCAAAATTGACTTCTCACTCAGAAATATCAATAAGTAGATAGTTTACAACTTTGTAAAGCACTATAAGTTAATATTATAAACTAATACTCTCTTCTAAATCTAATTATAGCAAATCAAATATTTTAAAATATCATGTTATCAGTTCAAGTCAGTCTCTCAGTTGTGTCCGCCTCTTTGCCACCCCTTGAATCACAGCATGCCAGGCCTCCCTGTCCATCACCAACTCCCGGAGTTCACTCAAACTCATATCCATCAAGTCAGTGATGCCATCCAGCCATCTCATCCTCTGTCATCCCCTTCTCCTCCTGGCCCCAATCTCTCCCAGCATCAGAGTCTTTTCCAAGGAGTCAATTCTTTGCATGAGGTGGCCAAAGTACTGGAGTTTCAGCTTTAGCATCATTCCTTCCAAAGAAATCCCAGGGCTGATCTCCTTCAGAATGGACTGGTTGGATCGCCTTGCAGTCCAAGGGACTCTCAAGAGTCTTCTCCAACACCACAGTTCAAAAGCATCAGTTCTTCGGTACTCAGCTTTCTTCACAGTCCAACTCTCACATCCATACATGACCATAGGAAAAACCATACCCTTGACTAGATGACTTTTGTTGGCAAAGTAATGTCTCTGCTTTTCAATATGCTATCTATGTTGGTCATAACTTTCCTTTCAAAGAGTAAGCGTCTTTTAATTTCATGGCTGCAATCACCATCTACAGTGATTTTGGAGCCCCCGAAAATAAAGTCTGACACTGTTTCCACTGCTTTCCCGTCTATTTCCCATGAAGTGATGGGACCAGATGCCATGATCTTCGTTTTCTGAATGTTGAGTTTTAAGCCAACTTTTTCACTCTCCACTTTCACTTTCATCAAAAGGCTTTTTAGTTCTTCATTTTCTGCCATAAGGGTGTTGTCATCTGCATATCTGAGGTTATTGATATTTCTCCCGGCAATCTCGATTCCAGCTTGTGCTTCTTCCAGACCAGCATTTCATATGATGTACTCTGCATAGACGTTAAATAAGCAGGGTGACAATAATCAGCCTTGATGTACTCCTTTTCCTGTTTGGAACCAGTCTATTGTTTCATATCCAGTTCTAACTGTTGCTTCCTGACCTGCATACAGATTTCTCAAGAGGCAGGTCAGGTGGTCTGGTATTCCCATCTCTTTCAAAATTTTCCACAGTTTATTGTGATCCACATAGTCAAAGGCTTTGGCATAGTCAATAAAGCAGAAATAGATGTTTTTCTGGAACTCTCTTGCTTTTTCCATGATCTAGCAGATGTTGGCAATTTGGTCACTGGTTCCTCTGCCTTTTCTAAAAGAAGCGTGAACAACTGGAAGTTCACGGTTCATGTATTGCTGAAGCCTGGCTTGGAGAATTTTGTTCATTACTTTATTAGCGTGTGAGATGAGTGCGATTGTGTGGCAGTTTGAGCATTTTTGGCATTGCCTTTCTTTGGGATTGGAACAAAAACTGACCTTTTCCAGTCCTGTGGCCACTGCTGAGTTTTCCAAATTTGCTGGCATATTGAGTGCAGCACTTTCATAACATCATCTTCCAGGATTTTTTTTTTAAATTATATTTTATTTTTAAACTTTACATAATTGTATTAGTTTTGCCAAATATCAAAATGAATCTGCCACAGGTATACATGTGTTCCCCATCCTGAACCCTCCTCCCTCCTCCCTCCCCATTCCATCCCTCTGGGTCATCCCAGTGCACCAGCCCCAAGCATCCAGTATCATGCATCAAACCTGGACTGGCAACTCGTTTCATACATGATATTTTACATGTTTCAATGCCATTCTCCCAAATCTTCCCACCCTCTCCCTCTCCCACAGAGTCCATAAGACTGTTCTATACATCAGTGTCTCTTTTGCTGTCTCGTACACAGGGTTATTGTTACCATCTTTCTAAATCCCATATATATGCGTTAGTATACTGTATTGGTGTTTTTCTTTCTGGCTTACTTCACTCTGTATAATAGGCTCCAGTTTCATCCACCTCATTAGAACTGATTCAAATGTATTTTTTAATGGCTGAGTAATACTCCGTTGTGTATATGTACCACCGCTTTCTTATCCATTCATCTGCTGATGGACATCTAGGTTGCTTCCATGTCCTGGCTATTATAAACAGTGCTGCGATGAACATTGGGGTACACGTGTCTCTTTCCCTTCTGGTTTCCTCAGTGTGTATGCCCAGCAGTGGGATTGCTGGATCATAAGGCAGTTCTATTTCCAATTTTTTAAGGAATCTCCACACTGTTCTCCATAGTGGCTGTACTAGTTTGCATTCCCACCAACAGTGTAAGAGGGTTCCCTTTTCTCCACACCCTCTCCAGCATTTATTACTTGTAGACTTTTGGATTGCAGCCATTCTGACCGGTGTGAAATGGTACCTCATAGTGGTTTTGATTTGCATTTCTCTGATAATGAGTGATGTTGAGCATCTTTTCATGTGCTTGTTAGCCATCTGTATGTCTTCTTTGGAGAAATGTCTATTTAGTTCTTTGGCCCATTTTTTGATTGGGTCATTTATTTTTCTGGAGTTGAGCTGTAGGAGTTGCTTGTATATTCTCGAGATTAGTTGTTTGTCAGTTGCTTCATTTGCTATTATCTTCTCCCATTCTGAAGGCTGTCTTTTCACCTTGCTAATAGTTTCCTTTGATGTGCAGAAGCTTTTAAGGTTAATTAGGTCCCATTTGTTTATCTTTGCTTTTATCTCCAATATTCTGGGAGGTGGGTCATAGAGGATCCTGCTGTGATGTATGTCAGAGAGTGTTTTGCCTATGTTCTCCTCTAGGAGTTTTATAGTTTCTGGTCTTACATTGAGATGTTTAATCCATTTTGAGTTTATTTTTGTGTATGGTGTTAGAAAGTGTTCTAGTTTCATTCTTTTACAAGTGGTTGACCAGATTTCCCAGCACCACTTGTTAAAGAGATTCTCTTTAATCCATTGTATATTCTTGCCTCTTTTGTCAAAGATAAGGTGTCCATATGTGCATCGATTTATCTCTGGGCTTTGTATTTTGTTCCATTGATCTATATTTCTGTCTTTGTGCCAGTACCATACTGTCTTGATAACTGTGGCTTTGTAGTAGAGCCTGAAGTCAGGTAGGTTGATTCCTCCAGTTCCATTCTTCTTTCTCAAGATCGCTTTGGCTATTTGAGGTTTTTTGTATTTCCATACAAATTGTGAAATTATTTGTTCTAGCTCTGTGAAGAATGCTGTTGGTAGCTTGATAGGGATTGCATTGAATCTATAGATTGCTTTGGGTAGTATACTCATTTTCACTATATTGATTCTTCCAATCCATGAGCATGGTATATTTCTCCATCTGTTAGTGTCCTCTTTGATTTCTTTCACCAGTGTTTTATAGTTTTCTATATATAGGTCTTTAGTTTCTTTAGGTAGATATATTCCTAAGTATTTTATTCTTTCCGTTGCAATGGTGAATGGAATTGTTTCCTTAATTTCTCTTTCTGTTTTCTCATTATTAGTGTATAGGAATGCAAGGGATTTCTGTGTATTGATTCTATATCCTGCAACTTTACTATAGTCATTGATTAGTTCTAGTAATTTTCTGGTGGAGTCTTTAGGATTTTCTATGTAGAGGATCATGTCATCTGCAAACAGTGAGAGCTTTACTTCTTCTTTTCCAATTTGGATTCCTTTTATTTCTTTTTCTGCTCTGATTGCTGTGGCCAAAACTTCCAAAACTATGTTGAATAGTAATGGTGAAAGTGGGCACCCTTGTCTTGTTCCTGACTTTAGAGGAAATGCTTTCAAATTTTCACCATTGAGGATAAAGTTTGCTGTGGGTTTGTCATATATAGCTTTTATTATGTTCAGGTATGTTCCTTCTATTCCTGCTTTCTGGAGAGTTTTGATCATAAATGGATGTTGAATTTTGTCAAAGGTTTTCTCTGCATCTATTGAGATAATCATATGGTTTTTATTTTTCAATTTGTTAATGTGGTGTATTACATTGATTGATTTGAGGATATTGAAGAATCCTTGCATCCCTGGGATAAAGCCCACTTGGTCATGGTGTATGATCTTTTTAATGTGTTGTTGGATTCTGATTGCTAGAATTTTGTTAAGGATTTTTGCATCTATGTTCATCAGTGATATTGGCCTGTAGTTTTCTTTTTTTGTGGGATCTTTGTCAGGTTTTGGTATTAGGGTGATGGTGGCCTCATAGAATGAGTTTGGAAGTTTACCATCCTCCGAAATTTCCTGGAAGAGTTTGAGCAGGATAGGTGTTAGCTCTTCTCTAAATTTTTGGTAGAATTCAGCTGTGAAGCCGTCTGGATCTGGGCTTTTGTTTGCTGGAAGATTTTTGATTACAGTTTCAATTTCCATGCTTGTGATGGGTCTGTTAAGATTTTCTATTTCTTCCTGGTCGAGTTTTGGAAAGTTGTACTTTTCTAAGAATTTGTCCATTTCTTCCACGTTATCCATTTTATTGGCATATAATTGTTGATAGTACTCTCTTATGATCCTTTGTATTTCTGTGTTGTCTGTTGTGATCTCTCCATTTTCATTTCTAATTTTATTGATTTGATTTTTCTCCCTTTGTTTCTTGATGAGTCTGGCTAATGGTTTGTCAATTTTATTTATCCTTTCAAAAAACCAGCTTTTGGTTTTGTTGATTTTGGCTATGATCTCTTTTGTTTCTTTTGCATTTATTTCTGCTCTAAGTTTTAAGATTTCTTTCCTTCTACTAACCCTGGGGTTCTTCATTTCTTCCTTTTCTAGTTGCTTTAGGTGTAGAGTTAGGTTATTTATTTGGCTTTTTCTTGTTTCTTGAGGTGTGCCTGTATTGCTATGAACTTTCCCCTTAGGACTGCTTTTACCGTGTCCCACAGGTTTTCGGTTGTTGTGTTTTCATTTTCATTCATTTCTATGCAAATTTTGATTTCTTTTTTGATTTCTTCTGTGATTTGTTGGTTATTCAGCAGCGTATTGTTCAGCCTCCATATGTTGGAATTTTTAATAGTTTTTCTCTTGTAATTGAGATCTAATCTTACTGCATTGTGGTCAGAAAAGATGCTTGGAATGATTTCTATTTTTTTGAATTTACCAAGGCTAGCTTTATGGCCCAGGATGTGATCTATCCTGGAGAAGGTTCCATGTGTGCTTGAGAAAAAGGTGAAATTCATTGTTTTGGGATGAAATGTCCTATAGATATCAATTAGGTCTAACTGGTCTATTGCATCATTTAAAGTTTGTGTTTCCTTGTTAATTTTCTGTTTAGTTGGTCTATCCATAGGTGTGAGTGAGGTATTAAAGTCTCCCACTATTATTGTGTTATTGTTAATTTCTTCTTTCATACTTGTTAGCATTTGTCTTACATACTGCGGTGCTCCCGTGTTGGGTGCATATATATTTATAATTGTTATATCTTCTTCTTGGATTGATCCATTGATCATTATGTAGTGACCATCTTTGTCTCTTTTCACAGTCTTTGTTTTAAAGTCTATTTTATCTGATATGAGTATTGTTATTCCTGCTTTCTTTTGGTCCCTATTTGCATGGAAAATCTTTTTCCAGCCCTTCACTTTCAGTCTGTATGTGTCTCTTGTTTTGAGGTGGGTCTCTTGTAGACAACATATGCAGGGGTCTTGTTTTTGTATCCATTCAGCCAGTCTTTGTCTTTTGGTTGTGGCATTCAACCCATTTACGTTTAAGGTAATTACTGATAAGTATGATCCTGTTGCCATTTACTTTATTGTTTTGGGTTTGAATTTATACACCGTTTTTGTGTTTCCTGTCTAGAGAATATCCTTTAGTATTTGTTGGAGAGCTGGTTTGGTGGTGCTGAATTCTCTCAGCTTTTGCTTGTCTGAAAAGCTTTTGATTTCTCCTTCATACTTGAATGAGATCCTTGCTGGGTACAATAATCTGGGCTGTAGGTTATTTTCTTTCATCATTTTAAGTATGTCTTGCCATTCCTTCCTGGCTTGAAGAGTTTCTATTGAAAGATCAGCTGTTATCCTTATGGGTATTCCCTTGTGTGTTATTTGTTGTTTTTCCCTTGCTGCTTTTAATATTTGTTCTTTGTGTTTGATCTTTGTTAATTTGATTAATATGTGTCTTGGGGTGTTTCGCCTTGGGTTTATCTTGTTTGGGACTCTCTGGGTTTCTTGGACTTGGGTGATTATTTCCTTTCCCATTTTAGGGAAGTTTTCCACTATTATCTCCTCAAGTATTTTCTCATGGTCTTTCTTTTAGTCTTCTTCTTCTGGGACCCCTATGATTCGAACGTTGTAGCATTTAATATTGTCCTGGAGGTCTCTGAGATTGTCCTCATTTCTTTTAAACCTTTCTTGCATCTTCTCAATCCTTGCCTCCAGGCTATTTATCTGTGATTCCATTTTAATTTCAAGATTTTGGATCAATTTCACTATCATTATTTGGAATTCTTTATCAGGTAGATTCCCTATCTCTTCCTCTTTTGTTTGGTTTGGTGGGCATTTATCCTGTTCCTTTATCTGCTGGCTATTCCTCTGTCTCTTCATCTTGTTTAAATTGCTGAGTTTGGGGTGTCCTTTCTGTATTCTGGCAGTTTGTGGAGTTCTCTTTATTGTGGCGTTTCCTTGCTGTGTGTGGGTTTGTACAGGTGGCTTGTCAAGGTTTCCTGTTTAGGAAAGCTTGTGTCGATGTTCTGGTGGATGGAGCTGTATTTCTTCTCTCTGGAGTGTAATGAAATGTCCAGTAATGAGTTATGAGATGTCTATGGTTTTGGGGTGACTTTGGGCAGCCTGTATCTTGAAGCTCAGGGCTGTGTTCCTTTGTTGCTGGAGAATTTGCTTGGTATGTCTTGCCCTGGAACTTGTTGGCCCTTGTGTGGTGCTTGGTTTCAGTGTCGGTATGGAGGCATTTGATGAGCTCCTGTCAATTAATGTTCCTTGGAGTCAGGAGTTCCCTGGAGTCAGGGTTTGGACTTAAGCCTCCTACTTCTAGTTATCGGTCTTATTTTTACAGTAGTTTCAAAACTTCTCCTTCTATACAGCACCATCGATAAAACATCTACGTTAAAGATGAAAAGTTTCTCTACTGTAAAGGTCACTCAGAGAGGTTCACAGCATTACTTGGAGAAGAGAAGAGGGAGGAGGGAGTTAGAGGTGACCCAAATGAGATGAGGTGGAATCAATAGTGGAGACAGTGGGCTAGCCAGTAGTCACTTCCTTATGTGCACTCCACAACTGGACTGCTCAGAGATGTTCACGGAGTTATACAGAGAAGAGAAGAAGGAGGCAGGAGACAGAGGTGGCCAGAAGGATAAAAGGGGGAAATGAAAAGGAGGGAGACAGATCCAGCCAGTAATCAGTTCCCTAAGTGTTCTCCACTGTCTGGAACACACAGAAATTCACAGAGTTGGGTAGAGTAGAGAGGGGTTAGGGAGGAGATACAGGCGACCTGGTGGAGAAAACGGAGAGTCCAAAGGGAGAGAGAGCAGTCAAGCCAGTAATCTCGTTCCCTAGTGAAAAACGGGTCCTGAAGATTGGGTTTTTAAAGGTACAAAATTGGTAACAAATACATAAAAGAAAAAATTAAAAATCTAGAATAGAGTTTGGAATTTCAAAAATGTGATGTTAATGAAAAGAAGAAGGAAAAGAAAGAGAGAAAAAACGAACAAAGAAAAACAAACAAGGTCATGAAAATTATAAAGAAACTACAGGTACAAAATTGATAACTAATACCAAAAAGCAAAAATTTAAAATCTAGAGTAGAGTTTGGAATTTCAAAAATACAATGTTAAAGAAAAGAAGAAAAAGAAAAAAAACAAAACAAAACAAAACATGGTCAAAAAATTATAAAATATATATATGAAGTTTGCTGAAGAAGAAAAAAAAATAGGGTCTTTATTTTTTTTTTGCAAAGTAATATTTATAAAACTGAAAATTAAAGGACAATAGAGGACTTAAAATTAAAAAAAAATTTAAAAAAAAAAAAGAAAGAAAGATTGATCGTAAAAATAGTAAAAATATATCTAGGTCTTTCTCTGGTTTTGTTGTGAGTATTGTGGGTTCAGTTCATTTTTGGCTAGTTCCTTGGTCCGACTTATATTTCTCAAGATCTATAGGCCCCTTCCTATGTAGTCCATAGTAACCACAGGGTTTTAATCTATGGCCTGTAGCTTCCAAGGCATTTCCCTCTGTTATAGCTTCTTCTGTTTGCTGGTCTCTTCAGTGTCTGGTTCCCGCCCTGACACAAAGGGGACGGTGGAGGACACTATTTTTTTTTTTTTATTTGGGCTCCCTTGTTCAGCCGCGCTGTGGGGAGGGAGGGAGGGATGCTGCAAACAGATAACACTGGCGTGCGCTCACAGTGCCTCAGCCACACTGGGTCTGCCCCCGCTCAAGGCGCGTGTAGCCTCCCTGCCCACACTGCTCAGGCTCCAGGTTGTTCTGCCGGGAACAATCAGAGGCCAGCCCTGGGCTGAGCTCCTAGGTCCAAGCCGCTCAGGTTCAGAGGCGCAGACTCGGTTGGGCCTGCGTTTTGTGCTCTTCCCAGATCCGAGCAGCTCAGGTGATGAGGTATTTGGCGAGTGCCAATGCTGCGACTTATCGCCTCCCTGCCACTCAGTTAACTGGATGTAAAACCGGCGCACCTTCTCAGGCAGATGTTGACCGTCCAGACCCCCAAGAAGTTTTAGTTAGCAAAGAAGCCTGCTTACAGTTTTATAGATAGTGTCTCTCTGGGGCTGCGATTGCCCCCTTCCGGCTCTGGCTGCCTGTCACCGGAGGGGGAAGGTCTGCAGCCGGCTATCTCTGTTCAGTCCTTTGTTCCATGCGCGGGCCTGGCAGTGTCTTAGGTTAGGGCTGGCTTTTCGCGTGGTAGATATTCCACAGTCTGGTTTGCTAGCCCAAATTTGTTTGCTCAGATAGCGCTCAGGACATTCGGCCCGATTCTTACTCTAAGGGACACAGCCCATGCCGTGCTTCCCTGCCCAGCCCCCGCTTGCTAATGCTGTGTGCAGGCATCTGCGCTGCTTCTCCGCTGGGGGAGTTACCGTAGGGCTCACAATCTGCGATTTTTAATTGTTTATTTATTTTTTTTCCTCCCTTTTATGTTGCCCTCTGTGCTTCCAAAGCTCGGCACAGATTCAGCAGTGAGATGGTTTCCTGGTGTTTGGAAACTTCTCTCTTTTTAAGACTCCCTTCCCGGGACAGAACTCCATCCCTCCCTCTTCTGTCTCTTTTTTTGTCTTTTATATTTTTTCCTACCTCCTTTTGAAGAGTTGGGTTGCTTTTCTGGGTGCCTGATGTCCTCTGCTGGCATTCAGAAGTTGTTTTGTGGAATTTACTCGACGTTTAAATGCTCTTTTGATGAATTTGTGGGGGAGAAAGTGTTCTCCCCGTCCTACTCCTCTGCCATCTTGGCTCCTCCTCCCTTCCAGGATTTTAAATAGCTCAACTGGAATTCCATCACCTCTACTAGCTTTGATCATAGTGATGCTTTCTAAGGCCCACTTGACTTCACATTCCAGGATGTCTGGCTCTAGGTCAGTGATCACACCATCGTGATTATCTGGGTTGTGAAGATCTTTTATACAGTTCTTTTGTGTATTCTTGCCACCTCCTCTTAATATCTTCTGCTTCTGTTAGGTCCGTACCATTTCTGTCCTTTATCGAGCTCATCTTTGCATGAAATGTTCCCTTGGTATTTCTATTTTTCTTGAAGAGATCTCTAGTCTTTCCCATTCTGTTGTTTTCCTCTATTTCTTTGCATTGATCACTGAAGAAGTCTTTCTTATCTCTTCTTGCTATTCTTTGGAACTCTGCATTCAGATGCTTATATTTTTCCTTTTCTTCTTTGCTTCTCTTCTTTTCACAACTATTTGTAAGGCCTCCTCAGACAGCCATTTTGCTTTTTGCATTTCTTTTCCATGGGGATGGTCTTGATCCCTGTCTCCTGTACAATGTCATGAACCTCAGTCCATAGTTCATCAGGCACTCTTATCTATCAGATCTAGTCCCTTAAATCTATTTCTCACTTCCACTGTATAATGATAAGGGATTTGATTTAGGTCATACCTGAATGGTCTAGTGGTTTTCCCTACTTTCTTCAATTTAAGTCTGAATTTGTCAATAAGGAGTTCATGACCTGAGCCAGAGTCAGCTCCTGGTCTTATTTTGTTGACTCTATAGAGCTTCTCCATCTTTGGCTGCAAAGAATATAATCAATCTGATTTTGGTGTTGACCATCTGGTGATGTCCATGTGTAGAGTCTTCTCTTGTGTTGTGGGAAGAGGGTGTTTGCTATGACCAGTGCATTTTCTTGGCAAAACTCTATTAGTCTTTGCCCTGCTTCATTCTGTATTCCAAGGCCAAATTTGCCTGTTACTCCAGGTGTTTCTCGACTTCCTACTTTTGCATTCCAGTTCCCTATGATGAAAAGGACATATTATTTGGGTTTTAGTTCTAAAAGGTCTTGTAGGTCTTCATAGAACTGTTCAACTTCAGCTTCTTCAGCATTACTGGTTGGGGCATAGACTTTGATTACTGTGATATTGAATGGTTTGCCTTGGAAATGAACAGAGATCATTCTGTCATTTTTTAGATTGCATCCAAGTACTGTATTTTGAACTCTTTTGTTGACCTTAATGGCTACTCCATTTCTTCTAAGGGATTCCTGCCCACGGTAGTAGATATAATGGTCTTCTGAGTTAAATTCACCCATTCCAGTCCGTTTCAGTTCACTGATTCCTAGAATGTTGACATTCACTCTTGCCATCTCTTGTTTGACCACTTCCAATTTGCCTTGATTCATGAACCTGACATTCCAGGTTTCTATGCAATATTGCTCTTTACAGCATTGGACCTTGCTTCTATCACCAGTCACACCCACAACTGGTTATTGTTTTTGTTTTGGCTCCATCCCTTTATTGTTTCTGGAGTTATTTCTTCCCTGATCTCCAGTAGCATATTGGGCACCTACTGACCTGGGGAGTTCCTCTTTCAGTATCCTATCATTTTGCCTTTTCATACTGTTCATGGGGTTCTCAAGGCAAGAATACTGAAGTGGTTTGCCATTCCCTTTTCCAGTGGACCACATTCTGTCAAAACCATGTTATAGACACTCTTAAATTAAAAATAATCTCCTGGCTAAGAAACAGAGCAAAGCCTTTCCACTAAGACAAGAAAGGCTGAAGCTATGTCTGTCAGTCTTTATTTCCAGGCAAGCATACTAGAGTGGGTTGCTATTTCTACTCTAGAGGATCTTCCTGACCCAGGGATCAAACCCATGTCTCTGGCATCTCTTTCTTTGGCAAGTGAATTCTTTAACCACTAACACCATCTGGGAAGTCCTAATCTATGGTGTATAATGATTAAAGTCCAGACCTTATAAAATGAAGTTTGGCCAGGGCTTCCCCATCCATTCATTCAGGCATTTGGAAAAAAATGTGAGTTTACTCTCTGGCACTATGGATCATATAATTCTATCTTATTGTGGTAAAACCAAAGATTCCAAAAATTCCTTCCCTAAAACCAGATAATATTTACTGCCTACTGGTTCCAGATTGGGTTTGTAGTAGTCTCTGTAACACTTGACAGACAGGATCCTCCAGGATCGGTACAATATTACACTCAGTTTTCAAGCTCTCTTTAACTTTCAAGGAATATAAGAGACTAGGCATTCCCTCTGCTCTCATAGAATAGCACTGTTCTATCAAAGTCTTACCTTGCTCATTATCATAGTCTCAATATAATGATATTATATAGCATGTGCTCATGTGTGTTTACTTGCTCAGTTTCATACAACTCTTTGCTACCCTTTGGACTGTAGTCTGCCAGGCTCCTCTGATCATGGGGTTTCTCCAGGTAAGAACACTGGAGTGGATTGCCATGCCTATCTCCAGCATATGATTCCAACCCAGGGATTGAACCCAGGTCTCCTGCATTGCAGGCAGATTCTTTGCCATCTGAGCTACCAGGGAAGCCCATATAACATAATATAATATATTAATATTAATATATATATACACGTGTATATTATATATGCATATAGAGAAAACCATAAATGTAGATTACGTATGTATACTGTAGTAGCATTAAAGATGAATACTTTATTAACATTAAAGCTTCAACTAAGCCTAAGGATAATCATCATTTCTGCCTTTGATTTGGGCCAATACAGTAGTACTTTATCAACTATTTATTTGCATATTACCATTTTGAACTGCTTTTTAAATAATCTGTCTGCCTTGACTTGACATCTTTTTTCCACTTCCTATTTCTAATGTGGGGTATAATTTGTTTAAATGATTTCTGTTACTTTAAAATGTCAGTATTCTATTCTGCCAACATTTTTAGGCAGAACAAAATAGATATAAATATAGCAGCTTGTCTCAAATTGACTAAGCAAATACAGCATTGGATAGCACCTGTCAGATATGCTTTAGTGAACAAATTAAATGTAATAAAAATAAACCATATTTAAAATTCATAAGGTAGGCACATAGAAAAATTAACATGCTATAAAAATTGAAAATGAAGTAACAAGAGTCATAGTAATATTTTCACAAATGGTAACTTCTAGCAACTTTTTATTAGTCAAGGAAGTAAGCCAAGGTAGTAGTATATGGAAATCAAACTACATTGTGCTAAAAGATGATAGCTATCGAGTGCCTATAAAGCAAAAATATAAAAAATTGAGCTAATTTTAGCCCTTTAACACTAAATTTGTTTCAAGGTTTTGCTTACTTTGAAGAAGTGAAGTGAAGTCGCTCAGTCGTGTCCAACTCTTTGCAACCCCATGGACTGTAGCCAACAAGGCTCCTCTGTCCATGGAATTTTCCAGGCAAGAGTACTGGAGTGGGTTGCCATTTCCTTCTCCAGGGTATCTTCCCGACCCAAGGATCGAACCCAGGTCTCCTGCACTACAGGCAGATGCTTTACCATCTGAGCCACCAGGGAAGCCTACTTTGAAGAAGGGATATTCAAATATATGCTGTTTGAAATTAATTGAATGTACATTTCTGTGTGTCTAATGTGGTATTTTTTATGAAAATACACTTGATTTTTAAAAAAATTCTTCTCTTTTGTATTTTTATATTAACTAAATAATTTTGATTTTAGCTTCTAGCTTTACAATAAATCATTTGTTCTAATGTTTAAGTTATACAGGTGTGCATGCATGCTAAATCACTTCAGTTGTGTCCTACTTTTTGTGACCCTATGGACAGTAACCTACAAGGCTCCTCTGTCCATGAAGTTCTTCAGGCAAGAACAATGGAGTGGGTTGCCATCCCCTCCTTCAGGTGATCTTCCTGACACAGGGATCAAGCCTATGTCCCTTACTTCTACTGCATTTTATTGTCAAAAGATTGATAAATGAAGGTGGAACCACTGATTTAATGTATTCAAATTTTAAAAATGTTGACAGTTCTCAGGGAAATGCATTATTTCTCTTATTTCTACAACTTATTTTATGACCCAGTAATTGTAGGTTTCTTTTTGTTCTTGAAATTAATTGTCATCAAAATATTTATACATTTATTTCTTATTTACCTGATTGTGATTGATTTAGAATATTTTTTGTATAAAATTTCATTTTTTTTGTCTATCTTTACACTAATGAGTAAACGATATGTGATATATCCATACAACAAAATATTACTCAGATATGAAAAGAAATGCATTACTGACATGGTAAAAGAATAATAAACATGAAATCTTTATGATAAACAAGCCAGCTCCCAAATAATATACTGAATGATTCTATTTATACCAAATATGCAGAATAGCCAAATCTGTAAAGACATAAAGTGGATTAGTTTTTTTCAGGGTTTGGGATAAAGAGTAAATGGGAAGTGACAACTAATGGTTACATAATTTTGGGGAGAGTGATGAAAATATTCACAATTCAGTGGTAATGCTTTCATAACTTTGTGAACATACTAGAAACCAATGAAACAACCATCTAAAAGAGTTAATTTTCATGGTATGGCAATTGTAGATGAATAAAACAACTACCAAGAGACTGTCAGTGAGCTTGGAACACTAAGAAACCATTGCATTAAATTTTGAGTCTTATCATTTGTAATATAATAGTTTTGCTGTAAAAAATGTGATGTGTTAATTTCATAGGTTTTCTGTTCCAATTTCCAATTTAAAAAAATTTTTTTTTCCAATTTCTATTTTTATATTTGGTCATCTTGTCAATATTTTTTAACAAAAACTTGCATGTTTAGCAAAAAGATTCTTTAATTATAATAAAGATATATCTAGCCAATTTGTTCACTACTGGGGATGTGAAGAAACAGTAACTTCTGGAAGAAGATTTGGATAAAATTTGTGCACTTCTCAACGACAAACTATAGGATCATTAATTTAGTACTCAGTTCAGTTCAGTTCAGTCTCTCAGTCATGTCCAACTCTTTGCTACCCAATGAATCCCAGCTCGCCAGGCTTCCTTGTCCATCACCAACTGCTGGAGTTCACTCAAACACCATCCATCGAGTCGGTGATGCCATTTAGCCACATTATCCTCTGTCATCCCCTTCTCCTCCTGTCCCCAATCCCTCCCAGAATCAGGGTGTTTTCCAAGGAGTCGACTCTTTGCATGAGATGGCCAAAGTACTGGAGTTTCAGCTTCAGCATCATTCCTTCCAAAGAACACCTACGACTGATCTCCTTTAGAATGGACTTGTTGGATCTCCTTGTAGTCCAAGGGACTCTCAAGAGTCTTCTCCAACACCACAGTTCAAAAGCATCAATTCTTCAACGCTCAGCTTTCTTCATAGTCCAACTCTCACATCCATGCATGACCACAGGAAAAACCATAGCCTTGACTAGATGGACCTTTGTTGGCAAAGTAATGTCTCTGCTTTTGAATATGCTATCTAGGTTGGTTATAACCTTCCTTCCAAGGAGTAAGCGTATTTAAATTTCATGGCTGCAATCACCATCTGCCGTGATTTTGGAGCTGCAAAAAATAAAGTCTGACACTGTTTCCACTGTTTCCCCATCTATCTTGCCATGAAGTTGTGGGACTGATGCCATGATCTTCGTTTTCTGAATGTTGAGTTTTAAGCCAACTTTTTAACTCTCCTCTTTCACTTTCATCAAGAGGCTTTTTAGTTCCTCTTCACCTTCTGCCATAAGGGTGTTGTTATCTGCGTATCTGAGGTTATTGATATTTCTCCCGTCAATCTTGATTCCAGCTTGTGCTTCTTTCAGACCAGCATTTCTCATGATGTACTCTGCATATAAGTTAAATAAGTAGGGTGACAATAATCAGCCTTGATGTACTCCTTTTCCTATTTGGAACCAGTATATTTTTCCATGTCCAGTTCTAACTGTTGCTTCCTGACCTGCATACAGATTTCTCAAGAGGCAGGTCAGGTGGTCTGGTATTCCCATCTCTTTCAAAATTTTCCACAGTTTATTGTGATCCACATAGTCAAAGGCTTTGGCATAGTCAATAAAGCAGAAATAGATGTTTTTCTGGAATTCTCTTGCTTTTTCGATGATCCAGTGAATGTTGGCAATTTGGTCTCTGGTTCCTCTGCCTTTTCTAAAACCAGCTTGAACATCTGGAAGGTCACGGATCACGTATTGCTGAAGTTTGGCTTGGAGAATTTTGAGCTTTACCTACTAGCGTGTGAGATGAGTGGAATTGTGTGGTAGTTTGAGCATTCTTTGGCATTGCCTTTCTTTGGGATTGGAATGAAAACTGACCTTTTCCAGTCCTGTGGCCACTGCTGAGTTTTCCAAATTGGCTGGCAAATTTAGTACTAAGAAGTGTCAACTTTGTAAATATATCAATCAGTTCACTTCAGTTCAGTCCCTCAGTTGTGTCCGACTCTTTGCGACCCCATGATTGCAGCATGCCAGGCCTCCCTGTCCATCACCAACTCCCGGAGTTCACTCAAACTCATGTCCATTGAGTCAGTGATGCCATCCAGCCATATCATCCTCTGTCGTCCCCTTCTCCTCCTGCCCCCAGTCCCACCCAGCATCAGGGTCTTTTCCAATGAGTCAACTCTTCTCATCGGGTGGCCAAAGTGCTGGAGTTTCAGCTTTAGCACCATTCCTTCCAAAGAAATCCCAGGGCTGATCTCCTTCAGAGTGGACTGGTTGGATCTCCTTGCTGTCCAAGGGACTCTCAAGAGTTTTCTCCAACACCATAGTTCGAAAGCATCAATTCCTCGGTGCTCAGCTTTCTTCACAGTCCAAACTCTCACAGCCATACAAGACCACTGGAAAAACCATAGCCTTAACTACATGAAATATACCAATAGACTTAGTATATTAGAATAGAATTTTAGTAAGTCAAAGGCAAAGGGTTAATGAAGAAAGCTTGAAATTGTCAGGCTTTTCAGGACTTGCTTAATTCTTTGCTAGAGTTTTAAAAGGTGGCAGAGAAGGTAATGGCACCCCACTCCAGTACTATTGCCTGGAAAATCCCATGGACGGAGGGCCTGGTGGGCTGCAGTCCATGGCGTCGCGAAGAGTCGGACATGACTGAGTGACTTCACTTTCACTTTTCACTTTCATGCATTGGAGAAGGAAATGGCAACCCACTCCAGTGTTCTTGCCTGGAGAATCCCAGAGACTGGGTAGCCTCGTGGGCTGCCGTCTGTGGGGTCACACAGACTCAGACAAGACTGAAGCGACTTAGCAGCAGCAGCAGCAAGAAGCAATTAGGGCTTCCCTGGTAGCTCTGCTGGTAAAGAATCTGCCTGCAATGTGGGAAACCTGGGATCGATCCCTGGGCTGGGAAGATCCCCTGAAGAAGCCAACGGCTACCCACTCCAGTATTCTGGCCTGGAGAATTCCATGGACTTTATAGTCCATGGGATCACAAGGAGTAGGACATGACCAAGCTACTTTCACTTTCACTAAGTGAGTGAAGTCGCTCAGTTGTGTCCGACTCTTTGCGACTCCATGGACTGTAGCCCACCAGGCTCCTCCATCCGTGGCACTTTCCAGGCAAGAATACTGAAATGTGTTGCTATTTCCTTCTCCAGAGGATCTTCCTGACCCAGGGATCGGACCTGGATCTCCCGTATTGCAGGCGGACACTTTACCGTCTGAACCATGGGGAATGATTTCACTTTCACTAAGAAGCAATTAACTATTTCTGTGCTCAATGGTAAGAATCCTCTGCCAATGCAGGAGACACAAGAGAATTGTTTCCCTGGGTTGGAAAGATCCCCTGGAGTAGGAAATGGCAACTCACTCCAATACTCTTGCCTTGAAAATTCTATAGACAGAGGAGCCTTGTGGGGTACAGTCCACCCGGTCACAAAGAGTTGGACACTACTAAGCAAGTGAGTGCAGGCATGGGGACATGCACACACACACACACACACACACATGTGAATGTGTATCTCTGTCAATTTAGATTTATGTATGAGAAAATGACTAACTACTCAAATGTCAGCTTGAAAAATGAAGTATCTAGAATGATACATTTTCCTGATGCTGTAAGAGTCAAAACCTTTCTCCTGCTCTAATCTCACAGGAGGTGTGGTAACAAACATATTTGCTTTGTGAAAGCCATAGTGGGAGAACTGTCTGTGAACCACACAACATTTTTAGATCAAAAATTAGATCCAAATAACACACGAATTTCCAAAAGGTACTTCTTGAGTGTCAGTAGGGCCACATAGCCACTCGTCTTATTGAGAAAATCTCCTTTGAGATCTTGAGATCTCTGATAAACCTTTGCATTTAGCAATGGAGCTGTCATTTATCCATTTTTTCCCCACTGTGGCAGGACTGATTAGTATAAACAAATTCATAATAAGCAAAATGAAATGGAGCATTTCTGTTTCAAAGAGGACCAGTAAGAAGGTAGCACCCTACCTCAATTGGTCTAAAACACATTCCAGTTAAATTACAGAGTAAAAAGTTAGTCTGACTGATCCAAATTCAATCAATTAATGGTTTTTCTTTACTGCCATCGTATATTAACCAGTCAAATCCTAATGCAGTTGCAATTTGAGTACAATAGAAATTCTGAATATGTTCACAAACAGCTAAATAATTTACATGTATATGTTGAAAGTCAATTTATTTTGGATTTAAAAGGTTATATATTTACCATAATCTTATCTTTAATAGTCTGAAAATGGCAATGTATTTTTTGACTTTTATCCATATACTACACAATAGATTATAAGCATTGTTTACTAATTTTCACTGGGCTACATCAGGAAAAAATACAGTTATTACCTGACATTTTACATAATTTCAGGTTTGCAGAGGTTATTTTAACTCTTCAAAGGTATAACCTATTGAAATTCAATGATGATAGCAAGAAGCAGGCAAAAGTTTAACAAAAGAATTGATTGCCCTGAACTGTCTAAAAAAAAATAAATTTTCTAGATTTTTTTTCTAGGATATACAAAAAATGGAGATGTGTGTAGGATAGAAGTGAGAAAGTCAAATTTACAGAAATAATGGCAATTTGATAATGATTAAATTTTATTACTTTTATTGAAGACTCAAGATAATTTTGTGAAAAAGCACTACTTCAAAAGCTAATTTTAAATCTACAAGTATTTTTTATTAGGAGTAATAATAGAATGGATGAACATGGAAATTCTAATAACACAGTAGGATAGGGCATGGAAATTATTTCTTTAATCAAAGAAGGATGTCCATATCTCTTTTACTGTATATGAATGTATCTGAGAGTATAGCTAGGTAAGATTCTTAGAGGAAAGTCTGAAAAGGAAGAGTAATTAAATATTAAATCATTGGAAAGAAGTACAATACTTATAAGTGTTTTATTAGCAAAAGAAGAGGAAAAGACATTGTTGAGGAAATGGTCCAGAAATAGAAACTATTTTCTCTAAACAATTTTGTTATCACAAAAGTGAATGAATCACAAATCATCATTAAAGTGAATTATGTTTCACTGGGTTGTTTTATGGATATAATAATTAAATTTAGATCCTCAAAATGTGTAACAAAATATTTTTCTTACTTTTTAGCAAATAAATATAAGTCAAACCATAACTATTGGAAAATTGATATGATTATTTATGAAGCCACGAATGGGAAATTTGTGTATCCTTTCGGTGGTAAGAGTAAAATATGTTTAAAGAAAACCAAAGATGTATAGCTACTAAAAGAGTAAATATTCTTCATATAAAGTAAATCAAAATGCCAGTAAATCAACACATTTCTAAATTTTAATTAGTTTAAGATATTTTTATTCATAGTTGACATGCTTTGGATGGGAAATTTGATCACAATCAAAATAATTGTCAAATGTCAAATAAAATAGATCAATCATAGCAAATTCATTATAAAAGACAATATATTTTTAAAGATATACAATATAAGGAACAAGTAGGATGTTCTCTATTAATAAGACAAATAGCACATCAAGAAGATAAAGCAATAATCGATATATGTGCACCACAATGAATTCTTATCTGACAAAACTATGGAGAGAAATAAATAAATCAACTGTTATCACTGGGAATTTTAATATACTTCTCTCAGAAAACAACAAAACAAGCTGTCAAAAGATGAGCAACGATATAGAATAAACATTATATGATGTCTTTATACTCAAACCAGAAAAGCATATTTCTCTAAAAATCAAAGAAATATGTGAGAAATTCAATGGATTTTAAAATTTATATGGAAGACTACATATTTTCTATGAGTCAAATAAATTTGAGAAAGTTTTAGTCAACCACATATAAAAGTATACTCTAAAAAAATATAATCAGGGACTTCCCCAGTGGTCCAGTGGTTAAGACCAAGATTTCAGTGCAGGCTGAATGGTTTTGATCCCTGGTCAGGAAACTAGACCCCATATGCCATAAGGCAGAACAGCCAAAAAAAAAAGGAAACAAAAATAATCAGAAGTATGATACTGATATGACAAAAAATCAAATGTGTCACAATATAGAGCTCAGAAGCAGATCCATCAATAGATAGAAAAATTTATAACAGTAAAATTGGCATTGCAATAATGGTAAAAAGCAAACAATAAAATTGACATTGTAATAAATGTATGAAGCAAGAACACATCAGTAGAGAGTATTGGGAAGAAGCAATTAATCGCTGGAAAAAATTTAAGATGAATTTCTATCTCATGTTACTTTGAAATATAAAATCTGTATTCCTCAAAGAAGCAAAACAAATTCGATGATTAAATGTGCACAAATACACTTTACCCTTTAACAACTCAGTTTTGAACTGTGTGCAGTTACATGGGCATTTTTTCAATAAATACATTATTATACAATAATAGTTGGTTGAATCTGTGTATACAGAATCTCAGATAAAAGGGCCAGAAATGGCAACCCACTCCAGTGTTCTTGCCTGGAGAATCCCAGGGACGGGGGAGCCTGGTGGGCCGCTGTCTATGGGGTCGCACAGAGTCGGACACGACTGAATCGACTTAGAAGCAGCAGCATGAGACTTGAGCATCCCTGGATTTTGGTATTCACAGGAGGTCCTGAAATCAATTCCCTCCCCGCCCCCCACACTACCATTTGGATATGGAGGGAGGGCTGCATCTTTGTGATTATGAGTTGTAGAAGAATACCTTAAGTAGTACCTCAAAACATAATGCCTAAGGTAAATTGATACATTTGATTATAAAAATTTATAGATTTATTTTTAGTAAATGATGACCTAGGTAAAATTACCAGATGGATGTCAATATGGAAGAACATATTTGTAGTATCTAAAATCGACAAGAAACTGTTGCATAAAGCAAACTTAAAAATAAAACCAAATTAGAAAATGGATGAAAATTAATAATAGGCACAAGTGAAAGTGAAAGTGCTAGTCACTCAGTCCTGTCCGACTCTTTGCAACCCCATGCACTGTAGCTCACCAGGTTCCTCTGTCCACGGAACTCTCCAGACAAGAATACTGGAGGCTGTAGCCTTTCCCTTCTCCAGGATCTTTTCCAGAACTGGGTTGCCTGCCTTGCACACAGATTCTTTACTATCTGAGCCCCCAGGGAAGCCATTAAGAATAGCAGTCCTCTAATCAAAAATCTAAATGCCTTACAAAAGTAAGAAGATGACAAAGTTACTGTAAGAAGCAAAACGTCAAGGAGATATTATTTCATATCCACTAGATTGGCAGAATTTTGAATTGTGGATAATTCCAGGTGTTAATGTGGATAGGGGAAACAAGAAAATGATCACCCTGACTGCTAAGGCTTTCCTGTAACCCAACAAAGACTATGAAAACAATGATAAACTGCCCCCTCTCAGATACTCCAACCTCACCCCCTTCAAAAATAATACCTAAGAATGGGGCCAGCTGTTTGCGTGAATATCTCCATATTATATGCTGCTGCTAAGCTGCTAAGTCACTACAGTCGTGTCCAACTCTGTGCAACCCCATAGACTGAAGCCCACCAGGCTCCCCCGTCCCTGGGATTCTCCAGGCAAGAACACTGGAGTGGGTTGCCATTTCCTTCTCCAATATGTGAAAGTGAAAAGTGAAAGGAAAGTTGCTCAGTCGTGTCCCACTCTTAGCCACCCCATGGACTGCAGCCTACCAGGCTCCTCCGTCCATGGGATTTTCCAGGCAAGAGGACTGGAGTGGGGTGCCATTGCATTCTCCACCATATTATCTGTGGGAGTTAAATAAGGGAATTAGACAAAACTGTCAATTCACTAGGACAATATTTAAATCAACTATTCTTCAATAAAATACATTTTTTTTAAAGTGTCAATTTCAGTTCAATTCAATTGCTCAGTTGTGTCCGGATTTTTGTGACCCCATGAACTGCAGCACACCAAGCTTCCCTGTCCATCACCAACTCCTGGAGTTTACTCAAACTCATGTCCATTGAGTCAGTGATGCCATCCAACCATCTCATCCTCTGTCATCCCCTTCTCTTCTCGCCTCCAATTTTTCCTATCATTAGGGCCTTTTCCAATAAGTCAGTTCTTTGCCTCAGGTGGCCAAAGTATTGGAGTTTCAGCTTCAGCATCAGTCCTTCCAATGAATGTTCAAGACTGATTTCCTTTAGGATGTACTGGTTGGATCTCCTTGCAGTCCAAGTGACTTTCAAAAGTCTTCTCCAACACCACAGTTCAAAAGCATTAATTCTTTGGCACTCAGCTTTCTTTATAGTCCAACTCTCACATCCATACATAACTACTGGAAAAACCATAGCTTTGACTAGACGGATCTTTGTTGGCAAAGTACTCTGCTTTTTAATATGCTGTCGAGGTTGGTCATAGCTGTTCTTCCAAGGAGCAAGCATCTTTTAATTTCATGCTATAGTCACCATCTGCAGTGATTTTGGAGCCCCAAACAATAAAGTCTCCCACTGTTTGCATTGTTTCCCCATCTATTTGCCATGAAGTAATGGGACCAGATGCCATGATCTTAGGTTTCTGAATGTCGAGTTTTAAGCCAACTTTTTCACTCTCCTTCTCTCAATTTCATCAAGAGGCTCTTTAGTTCCTCCTCACTTTCTGCCATAAGGGTGGTATGTGTCATCTGCCTATCTGAGGTTATTGATATTTCTCCCAGTAATCTTGATTCCAGCTTGTGCTTCATCCAGCCCAGCATTTCACATGATGTACTCTACATATAAGTTAAATAAGCAGGGTGACAATACACAGACATAATCACAGCCAATACATAGACAATACACAGACATAATCCTTTCCCGATTTGGAATCAGTCTGTTGTTTCATGTCCAATTCTAACTGTTGCTTCCTGACCTGCATACAGATTTATCAGTGTCAATTTACTAAACCAGAAAAAATCCTCACTCTAATTGCATTGCAAAAAGTTAATGTGTAAACAAAATCAGTAAATTGGAGAATTTGAGGATATTTTGGAAAAATCAATGTTTCACATATATTTGATAAACTGCAAACCAGAAATTAAGAATTATCATTTATCAAACTTATATACTGCCTTACAGTATATTTTCTGTTTATTTTGTTTCTCTATTTAGAAACTAAATCATCATTATTATTGTTTTAATAAAATAAGGTAATATTTAAATTTTTCTAATGTGTTTTCTAGTTATGTAATCATAATTCATTTAATAATATGTTATTTTGTCTTTATTTTCTTTTTACTAAGCCCCCTTTATTAGGTAATAACTTTAGATTATCTTGGTTTCAGTGTTCTATTTGTCTATACATTTTGCTATTTCAGACTTTAACTTTTCTTATTTTCTTTTATATTTCATTTTAACATGATGTCAGATAATTTCTATTTCATCAAGTATCATCGATTTATCTTTAAAATTTGTTGGTATACTTATATACTTACTCTTTCAAATGAACTTAACAACTTCAAAAGTAATCAAATGTGTTCACCAAACAGAACTTTCAATAAAATAAAAATATTCATATGCCATGTTAATCAAGCAACGTAGTAGAAAACAGAAAATTATTATTACCTCCATAATTGCCTTATGTTATTTTCTTACCAGCAGTGAATCAAACAAAAGTACATTGCTAAGCAATAAACATTCTGTCTTAAGGTCACATGCATTCATTAGATGTAATATACAAAGGAACAGATCTCATGCCCATTTTAGTTAAGCACCCTCATGTTAACTTGATGTACTGCTACTTGCCTGGAGTTAGTAAAACTGAGTAACAGAAGTAATGTCTTGCATTTTGAAATATATATAGGGTTCTTGTATGTTTTAATCTACCAATAATATACACAATGATTAATAAATTATCTCACAAAATTTGAATATTTGGACATATTTATTCTGTTATTAATTTTTTTTATTTTATTTTTTTGGTCTAGTGGTTTTCCCTACTTTCTTTTTTTTTTTTTTTTTGAAGGACACATAAATGAAATGTTTGAAACATTTCACTCATGTCTTTATTTTTTTTTTAATATTATTTTATTTTTAAACTTTACATAATTGTATTAGTTTTGCCAAATATCAAAATGAATCCGCCACAGGTATACATGTTAAAATGATAATTCCATAAGGTAATTTTTATGTCAATTTTAGGTAAAGTTCTATATTCTCTAATCAAGGCACACATATGATGCTCTATGCAGTTCTTTTTTATTATTGAAATATACTTGATACAAAAGATCATAAAATATGTAAATTTGTTGCTCAACATGTGGATTTAATAAATTTATTTATTGTAATATGATTGCGATTGTAACAATGATAACACCTGTATCACATCATGTAAAATTGTAGTAATGTTAGCACTCCTTGGAAGGAAAGTTATGACCAACCTAGACAGCATATTAAAAAGCAGAGACATTACTTTGTAAACAAAGGTCCGTCTAGTCAAGGCTATGGTTTCTCCAGCGGTCATGTATAGATGTGAGAATTGGACAATAAGGAAACCTGAGCACAGAAGAATTGATGCTTTTGAACTGTGGCATTGAAGAAGACTCTTGAGAGTCCCTTGGACTGCAAGGAGATCCAACCAGTCCATCTTAAAGGAGATCAGTCCTGGGTATTCATTGGAAGGACTGATGTTGAAGCTGAAACTCCAAAACTTTGGCCACCCAATGGGAAGAGCTGACTCATTTCAAAAGACCCTGATGCTGGGAAAGATTGAGGGCAGGAGGAAAAGGGGACAACATAGGATGAGATGGTTGGATGGCACCACTGACTCAATAGACATGGGTTTGGGTGGTTTCCGGGAGTTGGTGATGGACAGGGAGGCCTGCTGTGCTGCAGTTCATGGGGTTGCAAAGAGTCGGACACGACTGAACTCAACTGCATTATCATTCTATATTGTTGTTGGAATAATTAAGAAGAGTTGACTCATTGGAAAAGACTCTGATGCTGGGAGGGATTGGGGGCAAGAGGAGAAGGGAATGACAGAGGATGAGATGGCTGGATGACATCACTGACTCGATGGCCGTGAGTCTGAGTGAACTCCAGGAGTTGGTGATGGACAGGGAGGCCTGGCGTGCTGCGATTCATGGGGTTGCAAAGAGTCGGACACGACTGAGTGACTGATCTGATCTGATCTGATTCTAGCTAGTAAACAATCCGCCTGCAATGCAGGAGATTTGGTTCAATTCTTAGTTTGGGAGGATCCCCTGGAGAAGGGATAGGCTACCCACTCCAGTATTCTTGGGCTTCCCTGATGGCTCAGATGGTAAAGAATCTAGTTGCAATGCAGGAGATCTGGGTTTGATTCCTGGGTTCGGAAGATCCCCTGGAGGGTGGCATGGCAACCCACTCCTGTATTCTTGCCTGGAGAATCCCCATGGACAGAGTTGCCTGGCAGGCTACAGTCCATGGGGTCGCAAAGAGTTGGACAGGACTGAGCGACTAAGCCCAGCACATGGTCTTAGCTAGTTGGATGGCTATCATATATGGCATTGTTGTCTATCCACCTCTTTATTTGGGTTACTACTTTATGCTCTGTATATTTCATGTTAAGATCCATTTATTTACCCAGATTTGCCAAAGGGTTTCTTAAGCATCAGTCTTGAAAAGAATAAAAGAAAATATTTGTATGCCCACAGGCTCTGATGTTTCTAAAACCACTTTCTTTATTTTTTGCCCTCCAAATAGCAGTTTTTGTTTGGTATTCACTCTCTTGTCCACTAATGCCTTCACTTTAACTTCTATATAAGTAGCGATCTAAATTAATGACTTTTAGACATAACCTTTTTCACAATTCTGAAATCCAAAATTTCTGAATATCATAATAAATGTATTTAATGGCAAATCTAAGGAGAATTGACCTCAGGCTATTTATATTCTTTATGCATCTTAGTGTGATCATTTTTAGCTGTAGAAATGTTAATGTGTTGCTATAGAGCCGATGCCAAAGATCGTTGTAGGTTGCACATATTGAATGGTTATGAACTTGCTTGCTTTTTGAAAAGCCAAAAAATTCTAAATCCAAGTGTTTCAAGTGAGGAGATGAGAGGAGCCTGGTGGGCTACAGTCCATGGGGTCGCAAGGAGTGGGACAGGAATGAAGCGACTGAGCACGCATGAAAATTCATGCTTTAACTGAAAAAAAAAATTTCTAGGAAAATATTCCTAATATGTATTAACAATTATAATAAAGTGTGGCCTATGTCTTAGGTTATTCTCTATATATTTATTAATCCAAAAGACTGAAATTAGTCCATATCTCCCTGCACATGAGGAGACAGGTTGAAATCTCTCTATAGGCTCCTTCTGTACAAACTCTCAGTTCACTAGTGCAAGTCATGTACCCTCATCTGGCCACAGGTTTCTTATTTACAAAGTTAGGTAGATCAAACATGTCATCTGTTTGATAATTTTCATAGAAAATGAATTATTCAAAGTCTCTTCTCTTATGTTGGAACAATAATCTTTCATTTCAGAGCTACTGTTAGAAAATATCTCTAAATACAACATGAAAATTATAGGTCTTTAAAAAGAATTTTGGCTAAATAGATTAATTTCCAATAGTAATATGTTATTTAAAGTACTGATTACTTTTGTTATAGTAACAATATCTAAAAATTAATTTTGTTAAATATGATTAACACTTATTTATATGTAAGAGACAGCATGAAAGTATAGGCCAAATCCGATTACTAAATGATTAACTGAATACAATTTAAAGCCAATGCTGCTAGTTGGTAGCTGGATTAATGTTTCAAGTTACTTTTTTTTTACTTTTTTTCTGATTCAGTTTCCTTACCTTTAATTTAAGAATAAAAGTATTTAATAGTAGCTGATATCCTACCACACATTTTCTGTGAAGTTTAAATGAGCTAATTTAAGTGAAGTGCTTAAAAAGTTGCCTGATACACAATAAACATTCAATATATGTTGGCTATTATTTTGTTTATTGACAAAATGCCCACTAGTTGTGTGAAAAATACTCCTTTGTTAAAAGGATAAAGAAAAGTTGTAAAGAACACACTCTCTAATGTTAGTCATCAAGTGGTTAAGCCTGACTTTGAAGTTTGCTTTTTCTTAAATAGTTCCAAAAATTGCAGCTCGGTGTTATCTGTTACATCATTATGGGCTAATAGAGACTGCTATCGGAGAAGGCAATGGCACCCCACTCCAATGCTCTTGCCTGGCAAATCCCATGGACAGAGGAGCCTGGTAGGCTGCAGTCCATAGGGTCACTAGGAGTCAGACACAACTGAGCGACTTCCTTTCACTTTTCACTTTCATGCATTGGAGAAGGAAATGGCAACCAATTCCAGTGTTTTTGCCTGGAGAATCTCAGGGATAGGGGAGCCTGGTGGGTTGCCATCTCTGGGGTCGCACAGAGTCGGACACGACTGAAGCAACTTAGCAGCAGCAGCGGCAGAGACTGCTATAGCGTGTAAATGTCTATGCCTTTGCAAAATCCATATGTTGATGCATTTCCCAATGTGATGGTATTTGGAGATGGGCTTTTAGGAGGTGATTTGATAATGAGGGTGAGCTCCAATGAATGAAATTAGTGCCTTTATTAAAGAGATTCCAGCAAGAAGACCCATCTACAAACTAGGAAGTGGGCTGTCATCAGACACGGGAAGCTATCAGAACATTGATTATGGACTATTCAGCCTCAGAACTGTGAGAAATGCATGTTTGTTGTTTGTAAGTCACTCAATCTATGGTATTTTTATTATAGAAGCTCAAATGGACTAATGCAAAGACTCTTTTGTAGCTCTTGCCTCTTCCTAATTGCCCTGCCAATGCACTTCTGTTTTCATGGAACAAACTCAATTCCTAATCGAAGAACTAAAAAAAAAATCATTATTTGTTCACTGACGTTTTACCTTAATAAAAAGTACAGATTACTCAGCCCTGTTTCTAACAGTTCAACAATTCTCTCAGACAGTAGTGACTTTTACTCTTTATCTCTGATGTCCATCTCCTGCATTCATTTGGCTCCAACCAGTGAGCTCAATAATTCCAGCAAAACTAATTAGCATAAAGCTTTTGTGATATTCCTTGTTATCAACAAGAATTCTGGTGCCATAAGAGCTTCTGAGATAAACTGGCAGCCTAGAGCTTTTGGTAATCATGCTGCCTCATGTCCTGACTACTATTGGGCGAGCTCTGCTACCATATGTGTATGTTACACTTAGTCACTCAATTGTTTCAGACTGTTTGGGACCCAATGGACTGTAACCTGCCATGCTCCTCTGTCCATGGGATTCTCCAGGCAAGACTACTGGAATGGGTTACCCTGGCCTCTTTCAGGGGATCTTCCCGACCTAGGGATTGAACCTGTGTCTCCTGAATTGGCAGGCAGGTTCTTTACCACTAGCACCACCTGGGAAGCCCCCTGCTGCCCTAGCCTGTAGTACAACCTCCCACTCTTCCCTTTTGCTGTTATGCAATTTCTAGCTCCTGGGCAAAAGCTAACATTTCTCAATAAAGCTTTAAATAGTTTTCCCTCAGAGACTATTTGGGGTCATTTTATTCCTGTTGCAGCCTTCAAAGTTACCCTGGGTATATCCCAAACCCAGCTCCTCACCTCAAGGACAGGAGTGGAAGAAGGGTGAAGAGAAATCCTTAATGATAGAGAATTTTCCTTTACTGATAAAATTTAATTACATACTTTCCCAAAGGATTAACAGAAAATTTGTCTCCCTAGAAGCATTAAATAAGGATTTTATCATCTCTCAATACGGCCACAGATGAGGGCAGGACACACAGTAGAAGACAATCAGAATCTGCAAAAAAGCTTCTAATATTGGAGTATTTGCTGTATATATAGTTTAACTGTTAGTCAGTCTGTCGTGTCTGACTTTTTGCAACTCCATGTTTTGTAGCCCACACAACCCTATCCAACTCTCTGTGACCCATGGGCTGTAGCTCATCAGGTTCCTCTGTCCATGGAATTCTCTAGGCAAGAATACTGGAGTGGATTGCCATTCCTTTGTCCAGGGGATCTTCACAACATAGGGATTGAAACTGGGTCTTCTGCATTGCAGGCAGATTCTTTACCATCTGAGCCCCTGGGGACACAATCTATAAGAGGCACAAATATGTCTTTCCAGTCTCCTAACAGCAGCTTCTGGAACAATTGGTTAGATTTAGAATGCTGTGATTAGCTTATCATTTCTCTAGTCCATTCAGGACAGATATTCTTCCTGAATTTCTGTCCATAAAATGGATTTCTAGGTTACAACTAATTAGGCCTAAAAGACTTGCTTATCAAAATGTTTTTTAAAAACTTGCTGACCATTGACTTCATGAAAATATGCCCAGGAGATAGATCAGTTATATAAACTCTGAGGACGCAAAATAGTCCATTTTACTTGATAAGTCTATACAATGGTGTGATTAAAATTTACAAAGAAGGGTGAAGATTGAAAAAAAAGAGCTTTATATGCATTCATAATCCAAATGTTAACTCCTCTTCTACAATCCCCTTTAGCACTGATGATGTCTGAATTTTAAGCATGGACATCTTGGAATTTGACCTGAACCACAAATTTTGAATGTGATATCCAATGAATAATTTATAGATGGTTCTATTCAGAAGTTGCCATGCATACAAAAGTAAATAAGGACAAATAAATAAGTTGTGAATGTGTAACAGGACACAATTTAAAGTCAAAGGCTAAAAGCTGTACATCCATTTAAGTAACACCCAGGCATACAGATATTATTATTTCTCTAGGCAGAAAATATATAGAAGTGTAATATTAATATAAATTGTCTTTGTTTTTATAAATAATAGTTTTAAATTATCTCCTCAAGGAAATGTTTTATATTCAAAATGCCAAGGCTACAAAGTAGGAATTATATTGTTGATAGGGTTAGAAAACTTATTTAATGCCTATTTGTTTCAGTTTTATCACTGGTGAATTAAAATGGTGATTATTTCTAGCTTATCATGAAGACTACATGATTTAAGAATTTTAAGAACCACAGAGCATCATAAAAGTTGAAAATAAATGAGTACATTATTTGAATTAAGCTTTAAATTTATAAATAAGGAGACTAAAGCTCTGGTGGCTTCATTTACTTTTTTCAAAGTCACAGTACTACTAAGTGTTACAGAAAGGATAAAATGAACCTTTCTGAAAGCTAACCCCCTCCAAAAACTATTTTGTGTGCTCACTGATTCATTTCAGAAAAGCAGAAGACTCACTCAAATATGTATCATATAAGTAAAACAGTTTATATATATATATATATAATTTAAAATATCTCAGTTCTCCAGGTAAATTTTTGATTGGAAAAATAGAAAACTAATGAAAAAAAAAATCTTACTTTCCAAAAAAAGATGTTTATCACTCATAAATTTGACAAATATTTCCTTTGAATTTACTTGCAAATTCCTATTCTAAGAATACTTTGGACATTCATATCTACAAAGGGAGTACTTTAAACATGTTTATTCTCAATTTCCCTTTTTCCATCTTAGTTGAAATGATGTTGCAGGCATGGCCAACTGGGGCTTTGAAGTATAGTTCTTCAGTCGTCAGACTGTTCTCTATAAACATGATTGAGACAGATTTAGATTTGGATTCTGATTGCCTATACTAAACTATAGGAATTATTCTAAATTGAAAATTACAGTTCAATCTAGTTCATTCCAGTGGGAACTGGCACAGTCATAGACATTTCTGTTCTTGCAACTATTAGCTTCAGCTAAACCTTGTATTTTCAAACTTTGGTTCATGTGAAAAAGCTTCCTTATAGTCTGAAACTTTTATACTTCTAAGGAAATTGAATAGATATAAATATAAACAGTCAAGGAAACAATTCCATTCACCATTGCAACGGAAAGAATAAAATACTTAGGAATATATCTACCTAAAGAATCTAAAGACCTATATATAGAAAACTATAAAACACTGGTGAAAGAAATCAAAGAGGACACTAACAGATGGAGAAATATACCATGTTCATGGATTGGAAGAATCAATGTAGTGAAAATGAGTATACTACCCAAAGCAATCTATAGATTCAATGCAATCCCTATCAAGCTACCAACAGCATTCTTCACAGAGCTAGAACAAATAATTTCACAATTTGTATGGAAATACAAAAAACCTCGAATAGCCAAAGCGATCTTGAGAAAGAAGAATGGAACTGGAGGAATCAACCTACCTGACTTCAGGCTCTACTACAAAGCCACAGTTATCAAGACAGTATGGTACTGGCACAAAGACAGAAATATAGATCAATGGAACAAAATAGAAAGCCCAGAGATAAATCCACGCACATATGGACACCTTATCTTCGACAAAGGAGGCAAGAATATACAATGGATTAAAGACAATCTCTTTAACAAGTGGTGCTGGGAACTCTGGTCAACCACTTGTAAAAGAATGAAACTAGAACACTTTCTAACACCATACACAAAAATAAACTCAAAATGGATTAAACATCTCAATGTAAGACCAGAAACTATAAAACTCCTAGAGGAGAACATAGGCAAAACACTCTCTGACATACATCACAGCAGGATCCTCTATGACCCACCTCCCAGAATATTGGAAATAAAAGCAAAAATAAACAAATGGGACCTAATTAACCTTAAAAGCTTCTGCACATCAAAGGAAACTATTAGCAAGGTGAAAAGGCAGCCTTCAGAATGGGAGAAGATAATAGCAAATGAAGCAACTGACAAACAACTAATCTCGAGAATATACAAGCAACTCCTACAGCTCAACTCCAGAAAAATAAATGACCCAATCAAAAAATGGGCCAAAGAACTAAATAGACATTTCTCCAAAGAAGACATCCAGATGGCTAACAAGCACATGAAAAGATGCTCAACATCACTCATTATCAGAGAAATGCAAATCAAAACCACTATGAGGTACCATTTCACACCAGTCAGAATGGCTGCGATCCAAAAGTCTACAAGCAATAAATGCTGGAGAGGGTGTGGAGAAAAGGGAACCCTCTTACACTGTTGGTGGGAATGCAAACTAGTACAGCCACTATGGAGAACAGTGTGGAGATTCCTTAAAAAACTGGAAGTAGACATGCCTTATGATCCAGCAATCCCACTGCTGGGCATACACACTGAGAAAACCAGAAGGGAAAGAGACACGAGTACCCCAATGTTCATCGCAGCACTGTTTATAATAGCCAGGACATGGAAGCAACCTAGATGTCCATCAGCAGATGAATGGATAAGAAAGCTGTGGTACATATACACAATGGAGTATTACTCAGCCATTAAAAAGAATACATTTGAATCAGTTCTAATGAGGTGGATGAAACTGGAGCCTATTATACAGAGTGAAGTAAGCCAGAAAGAAAAACACCAATACAGTATACTAACGCATATATATGGAATTTAGAAAGATGGTAACAATAACCCTGTGTACGAGACAGCAAAAGAGACACTGATGTATAGAACAGTCTTATGGACTCTGTGGGAGAGGGAGAGGGTGGGAAGATTTGGGAGAATGGCATTGAAACATGTAAAATATCATGTATGAAATGAGTTGCCAGTCCAGGTTCGATGCACGATACTGGATGCTTGGGGCTTGTGCACTGGGACGACCCAGAGGGATGGAATGGGGAGGGGGGAGGGAGGAGGGTTCGGGATGGGGAACACATGTGTACCTGTGGAGGATTCATTTTGATATTTGGCAAATCTAATACAGTTATGTAAAGTTTAAAAATAAAATAAAATAAAAAAAAATTAAAAAAAATAAATAAATAGATAAATTTCCTTTTATATATTAAAAAAAAAAAAGACTAATCTGAAATAGAGGGTCATCATTTAAAGCTTTCTTTGTAGTTGTTCAGTAGGTCTATCTTGTCTCATGTTTTGTGATCCCATGGACTGCAGTAAGTCAGGCTTCCCTGTCCTTTACCATCTCCCAGAGTTTACTCAAACTCATGTCCGTTGAGTCTGTGATGTCATTCAAGTATTTTATCCTCTGTCATACTCTTCTTCTCCTACCTTCAATCTTTTCCAGTTTCAGGGTCTTTTTCTCGAAGCATCAGGTGGCCAAAGTACTGGAGCTTCAGCTTCACCATCAGTCCTTCCAATGAATATTCAGGACTGATTTATTTTAGGATTGACTGGTTTGAGCTCCTTGCAGTCCAAGGGACTCTCTAGAGTCTTCTCTAACACCACAGTTCAAAAGCATCAATTCTTTAGCGCTCAGCCTTTGTTATGTTCCAACTCTCCCATCCATACATGACCACTGGAAAAACCATAGCTTTGATTACACTGACCTTTGTCCACAAAGAAATCTCTGCTTTTTAATATGCTGTCTAGGTTTGCCATTGCTTTTCTTCCAAAGAGCAAGCATCTTTTAATTTTTTTTAATGGCTGTAGTCACCATCTGCAGTGATTTTGTAGCCCAAGAAAATAAAGTCTGTTACTGTTTCCTTTGTTTTCCCATCTATTTGCCATGAAGTGATGAGACCAAACACCATGATCTTAGTTTTTTGAATGCTGAGTTCTAAGCCAGGTTTTTCACTCTCCTCAAGGCCTTCATCAAGAGGCTCTTTATTTACTCTTTGTTTTCTGCCATTAGGATGGTGTCATCTGCATATGTGAGGTTATTAATATTTCTCCCAGCCATCTTGATTCCAGTTTGTGCTTCATCCAGCCTGGCATTTCACATGATGTACTCTGCATAGAAGTAAAATAAGCAGGGTGAGTATATACAGCCTTGATGTACTCCTTTCACAATTTTGAACCAGTCCATTGTTCCATATCTGGTTCTGACTGTTGCTTCTTGACCTGAATCATTCAAAGCTTTTATTGAATTGGCAAAAAAAAAAAAAAAATGCAAATAAATATAATAAGAAATTGAAAGCAATTTGAGTATTGAGTGGTAATTCCTTCAACACTCATGTAAATCAGTTTATTACTTGTCCAAATGTTGTTTTGTTGACAGAATCTTCGATGTATATTCAGTTCAGTTCAGTCACTCAGTCGTGTCCGACTCTTTGCGACCCCATGAATCGCAGCACACCAGGCCTCCCTGTCCATCACCAACTCCCGGAGTTCACCCAAACTTATGTCCATCGAGTCGGTGATGCCATCCAGCCATCTCATCCTCTGTCATCCCCTTCTCCTCCTGCACCCAATCCCTCCCAGCATCAGGGTCTTTTCCAAGGAGTCAACTCTTCGCATGAGGTGGCCAAAGTACTGGAGTTTCAGCTTCAGCATTAGTCCTTCCAATGAACACCCAGGACTGGTCTCCTTTAGGATGGACTGGCTGGATCTCCTTGCAGTCCAAGGGACTCTCAAGAGTCTTCTCCAACACCACAGTTCAAAGCATCAATTCATCAGCACTCAGATTTCTTCACAGTCCAACTCTCACATCCACACATGACCACAGGAAAAACCATAGCCTTGACTAGACGAACCTTTTTTGGCAAAGTAATGTCTCTGCTTTTTAATATGTTATCTAGGTTGGACATAACTTTCCTTCCAAGGAGTAAGTGTCTTTTAATTTCATGGCTGCAATCACAATCTGCAGTGATTTTGGAGCCCCCAAAAATAAAGTCTCATACTGTTTCCACTGTTTCCCCATCTATTTCCCATGAAGTGGTGGGACCGGATGCCATGATCTTCATTTTCTGAATGTTGAGCTTTAAGCCAACTTTTTCATTCTCCTCTTTCACTTTCATCAAGAGGCTTTTTAGTTCCTCTTCACTTTCTGCCATAAGGATGGTGTCATCTGCCTATCTGATGTTATTGGTATTTCTCCCGGCAATCATGATGATGTATATTAAATGTTGGTAAAAGAGAAGGCAATATATAAAATTTGTCTAGTTGTGTATCACAAGGATTTTTATGTACTTGGAGATGAAATATATTTTACCAAGTTTATTTTAATGTAAAATATACTAACAAAGTCAAAAAGCAAATGACATAAAAATATATATATTGATAGGTCTTGTCTCAACACTGTTCCAACACCAGCTGTTCCTTCATCTTCCTATAAACATTGATTTTAAATACTTTTCAATAAAACATACCTGATTTAGTATAAATATAGATATATTTCATTACATTCTATCTTCTTTATCTATGTTAGTATATGGCATGCACTCTTATGCAACTTTTCTAAACTCAGTATGTAGTGTTACTTTTATGTCAGTCTATAGCTCTCTGTGCAGAGTTCTCCACTGCATAAGCACAACATATTTTATTTAACAAATCTCATATTACTTCACATTATTTCTTTTCAGTCTTTCACTATTATAAATGATGTTGCTAGGAAGAGCTCTGTATGGAGATGATTATGTATGTGTGTAACTATGTAAATAAATATATTACAGGGTCTATTTCAAAAGTGGATTGGTGATTTGATGTGTCAATACATGTGTAATGCTGGTAGCCATTTGTAAGTTTGTTTCTATGTGGCTCTTTCATTTGTACTCAAAATAGTAAAATGTAAAAATAACTATTTCCTTAAAGTCTGGTCAACAATATCTATAATTGATATTCCAATATTTATCACAATTTGACCTCCTATTAGGAATATATTTCTCTTATAGAGAGAAAAATAGCAATCTTTATAAGCATTTCTATTTGTGATGATAGTCTTGCCAGGAATAAGCCTTGGGAGTGTCCATCTTCATCTGAACTGACTGTCCATGCAAGGTGCTAGTCTAAAAGAGCATTTTTTTAGAAAGGATTTTTTAATGGTTTCTACAGTTAAAGCTCTCCTTGTTTGAGGGCATTTATCCAAGAAAAATTTCTTAGGATATTGGTCTCAAATTTATGCATAAGAATCATTTGTGCATCCCAATATGTATGGTTTCCTAGGGTCTACATACCAGTTAATCTAATGAAAGATTGGAAATTTTAATTTTCTGCAAAACTACAAGGTCATTCATTTTTTTAAGCAATCTTTATCATAATCTGTCCATTCTTTTATTTTTAATTGTTCTTATACTAACAATTTTGGAGATTTTCCTTAAACATAAAATTCCATATAGCAGTTTGGCATAAATGGCATTGTTCTCAGAAAATTTGTTTCTAAAATACCGATTAAATAGGTAAAACTTGTGATGATATTGCAAGGATCAGTATTGCAAAGTCACCCCACAAATGCCCATATTACTGATGTTTTGTACTTTGTATTGAGAACAGTTTCCCTGTTTTTTTTTCTTCTTTTTTCTTAAGAATTATCTTCTAAGGACCAATCTACATTCTTGTTCCTAGTCTGATTAGTACTACTGATTAGGTGCTTAGGCTAAGAGATCAATACAGCATTCTGGGCTTCCCCCGTGGCTCAGCAGCAAAAAATCTGCCTGCAATGCAGATGATGCAGTAGACTCAGGTTCAATCTCTGTGTCAGGAAGATTCCCTGAAGAAGGGAATGGCAACCCACTCCAGTATTCTTGCCCAGAGAATCCCATGGACAGAGAAGACTGGTGTTCTACAGCCTATGGGGTGGGACTGAACTGACTTAGCGTGCATGCAAGCACACACGGAGTCTTATTTCATTTAGTCACAGCAGATTCCAAATTGTGTTATAAAGCTTTTTGGTTAGTTCTGATGATGCTTATTCCTGGATAATATTATTGAAAAGTTACGCATTTGGGATTTCACATAGCATGTTGTAATCTATCTGAAGAGCTGGCACTCCACAGAAGCAAGTTGTGTCAGTAATTTGTCTGTCACAAGTTTTCAATTCAATGATACAGTAGAAAAGAAGATGATTTTTACATTGTCTTGGACACAATATTGGTCCTATTCAAGAATGCCTTTTAAAAATATTTTGGCCAAAATAATTATTTTCTATAGGCATGCAATTGAAATAGATGTAAAGAAATAAATAGGAAACTAGTATGTTGGTCCAACATAGGAAGAACTTACCTTGCAATGAAGAAGAGGAGGCCAAGGAAAAAACAAAACAAAACAAAAAAAATTATAGATTGAGCACTTCTTATGTGTCAGAAACTGTGCTAGGTGCTTTCTCATACACTCAGTAACTTTGAGAAGAATCCAAGAGGTTATTACAATTAGGATTTTGATACAAGAATCAAAGTGTATACAGAGCTTTTAACTGACACAATCTGGAATTGAGAACAAGTCCAAAGACCATACTTTTCAAATATTTTGAATATTACTTGTTATTTTTGTCACCACTGTGGAAGATAATTTTTGATTGTTAATTTTTATCTCAAAATATTCCACAAGATGTTTTGATTTCACACCAAGCTTTCAACATAACAATTGCATCTCCGGCATGAATGTTCAAAGATTCAAACTATCTGTGTGTTCTCTGCCCCCAGGGATACTCCATGGCAAGGCAAATTAGAATCACAATGTCCATCAAATTTATGAGAAATGCAAACTCTTAATTAGACAAAACATTCTGTAAAGTTCTTAGAGCATTTTTATCTCTAAGCAATTTCCTTGTAGTCTAGTAACTATTTATTAGATTGTTAGGTGAACTTGAAATCAGAACAAAGATCATTAGAAAAGATTTTTCAGCTGAGGAGTTTCCCTGGTGGCTCAGATAGTAAAAAAGCTGCCTGCAGTTTTCCTGGATTAAGGAATGGCTACCCAGTTTTCTTGCCTGGAGAATTTCATGGACAGAGGAGCCTGGTGACTACAGTCCATGGGACCACAAAGAGTCAGACAAGGCTGAGTGACTTTTACTTTTTTTTTTCACCTGAACTATGTAACTATCAAGTTGCTCACTCATCCTCTTTCTCTCTCACTATTAGAGATCATTTGACTCTTTCAGGGGTTCTTCATAGCTGTGCTTGAAATAGCTCACACATCCTTTCATCATACATTAAAATAATGGTGTAATGGCCAGTCATCAGAAATTGACAACCAACAGTTGAGAGCAATCATTGAAGCTGATCCTCTTACAAATATACAAGGAGTTGCTGAACAACCCAATGTAGACTATTCTATGGTCATTCAGCATCTGAAGTAAGTTGGAGAGGTGAAAAAGCTCAAGAAGTGGGTGCCTCGTGAGCTGATTGAAAAAAATATATATAATCATTTTGAAATATCTTCTCCTATTATGCAACATCAATGAACTATTTCTCTATCAGATTGTGATGTGCAATGAAAAGTGGATTTTAGATGACAGCCAGTGACCACCAGCTCAGTGGTTGGACTGAGAAGAAGCTCCAAAGCACTTCCCAAAGCCAAACTTGCACCAAAAATAAATAAATAAATAAAAGGTCATGATCACTATTTTGGTAGTCTGCTGCCAGTCTGACCCACTACAGCTCTCTGAATCCCAGAGAAATCATTATATCTTAGAAGTATACTCAGCAAATTGATGAGATTCACTGAAAACTGTAATGCCTGCAGCTGACATTGGTCAACGAAAGGGCCCAATTCTCCACTACAATGCCCGACCACCTGTCTCACAACAAATGCTTCAAAAGTTGAATGAATTGGGTTATGAAGTTTTGGCTCATCTGCCATATTCACCTGACCTCTCACCAAGTGACTACCAGTTCTTCAAGGATCTCAACAACTTTTTGCAGGGAAAATGCTTTCTCAATCAGCAAGAGGCAGAAAATGCTTTTCAAGAGTTTGTGGAATCCCGAAGCAAGGATTTTCATGCTACAGGAATGAACAAAATTTTTTCTCACTGGTAAAATTGCATTGACTGTAATGGATCCTATTTTGATTAATAAAGATGTGTTTGAGCTCAGTTATAATGATTTAAATTCATGGTCCAAAACTGCAATTACTTTTGCCAACAAATCAAAAACAAGGGAATAATAAATTTAGAATAGAGATATCAGGGGTTGAGGAATGAAAAGGAGGAGATGAGGAAAGACCAAAAAAGTGTTTCTAAGTTTGGGTCCTTTCTAATATTCAAATGCATGATACTTTTACTATAGAAATTTTTAGAGAAATAGACATAGATGGATAGAGGCTGGTAAGAAACAATGATAAATATGTTAGGATTAATTAATTCTGTGAACTTATCTGTTAAAAAATGGAAAAAAAAAAGGAAAATGAAATTACATTTTAGCTAACAAAAGACAGTCATGATACAATCTCCAAAAAAGAAATACAAAAGGCAAAATGATTGTTTGAGGAGGCCTTACAAATACCTGAGAAAAGAAGAAAAGAGAAAGGCAAAGGAGAAAAGGAAAGATATACTCATCCAAACGCAGAATCCCAATGAATAGCAAAGAGAGATAAGAAAGCCTTCCTAAGTAAACAATGTGAAGAAAGACAGGAAAATAATACAATGGGGAAGACTAGAGATCTCTTCAAGAAAATTAGAGATACCAAGGAATTTCATGTATAGATGGGCACAATAAAGGACAGAAATGGTATGGACCTAACAGAAACAGAAGATATTAAGAAGAGGTGGCAAGAATGCATAGAAGAACTATACAAAAAAAGATCTTAATGACCCAGATAACCATGACCGTGTAATCACTCACCTAGAGCCATACATCCTGGAATGCGAAGTGAAGTGGGCCTTAGGAAGCATCACTATGTACATAGTTAGTGCAGGTGATGGATTCCAACTGAGCTATTTCAAATCCTAAAAGATAATGCTGTGAAAGTGCTTCCCTCAATACACCAGCAAATTTGGAACACTCAGCAGAGGCCACAGAATTGGAAAAGGTCAGTTTTCATTCCAATCCCAAAGAAAGGCAGTGCCAAAGAATGTTCGAACTGCTACACAATTGCACTCATTGCACATGCCAGCAAAGTAATGCTCAAAACTCTGCAAGTGAGGCTTCAACAGTATGTGAACTGAGAAATTACAGATGTTCAAGCTGGATTTAGAAAAGGCAGAGGAACCAGAGATCAAATTGCCAACATCTGTTGGATCATAAAAAAAGCAAGAAAATTCAAGAAAAACATCGACATCTGCTTCATTGACTATATACTAAAGCCCTTGACTGTGTGGATCGATTCAAACTGTGGAAAATTCTTTAAGAGTTGAGAATACTAGTATGCAGCTCAAGAAGCAACAGTTAGAACTGGACATGGAACAATGGACTGGTTCAAAATTAGGAAAGGAGTACATCAAGGCTGTATATTGTCACCCTGCTTATTTATCTTCTGTGAAGAGTACATCATGCGAAATGCCAGGCTGGATGAAGCACAAGCTTGAAATAAGATTGCCAGGAGAAACATCAATAACCTCAGATAAGCAGATGACAACACCCTTATGGCAGAAAGGAAAGAGGAACTAAGGAGCCTCTTGATGAAAATGAGAGTGAAAAAACTGGCCTAAAACTCAACATTCCAAAAACTAAGATCATGGCACCCAGTCCCATTACTTCATGGCAAATAGATGGAGAAACAATGGAAATAGTGCCAGACTCTATTTCCTTGGTTTTCAAAGTCACTGCAGATGGTTACTGCAGCAAAGAAATTAGACACTTGCTCTTTGAAAGAAAAACAATGACAAACCTGGACAGCATATTAAAAAGCAGAGACATTACTTTGCTGACAAAGGTCTGTATAGACAAATCTATGGCTTTTTCAGTAGTCATGTGTGGGTGTGAGAGTTGGACCATAAAGAAGCCTGAGTGCCAAAGAATTGATGCTTTTGAATTGTGGTGTTGCTGTAGACTCTTGAGAGTCCCTTGGACTGCAAGGAGATCAAACCAGTCAATCCTAAAGGAAATCAATCCTGAAAATTTACTGGAAGGACTCCAATTCTTTGGCCACCTGATGCAAAGAGCTGACTCATTAGAAAAGGCTCTGATGTTGGGAAAGATCAAAGGCAGTAGGAGAAGGGGACAACAGAGGATGAGATGGTTGGATGGCATTACTGACTCAATGGACATGAGTTTGAGCAAGCTCCGGGAGATGGTGAAGGACAGGGAAGGCTGGCTTGCTGCAGTCCATGGGGCCATAAAGAGTCAGACAGGACTGAGAGACTGAACAACAGCCATATATTTCTTGGATCAGTCTTCATGTGATAGAATGTGAGTCTTCTAAAATTACTTAGCATACTCTGATAAATGAACTCTTGGTTACTTCACAGATTGCTACTAATTTCTGGTGGTGTCAGATTTGTCTAGTTTATTATTTTTTATGAATTGCCTAATGTGTCTCCAACTTCTTGGAAGGAATGCATGTTCATATCACCAACAGATTCTATGAAATGGATTAGTTGGAAGAACTGATCAAATATCAAAACTGAGAAAAGAACGAGGTTGGAAAAGAAAAACTGCCAGCATTTTTCAAGCAGTGGAAAGAGAAGATGTCTGATCTCTCCATTTATAAGGACAGGTTTATTTCTGCTGAGGAGACAGATGATCAGAAGGTATTATTGCTTAAAATTCTCCCCTTATTCAGATTTCAGGACTAGCAAGCCACTCTCAAGAACTGTGTCAACTTCTAGTGTGTATCCATTTCAACAGGGGATATATGTTAATCAGGCAAGAAATAAGCAGTGTGTCTCATTGCAAAATAAGAAATTGGCATTTGAGCTTACATATCAGCCTGTGAGAGTTAATCAGTCTACCCCAGAGGAGCAGATCTATGTCCAGGGTACTGACAAAAGATAATTTCTGTCTCAAGTCTCCACAGTAGATTGTGGACATTTTGCCAAAGCAAAGCTGTCCTGTAATGCCACTTGTTTGACAGCCAACTTACTTCTCCAGATGACACTCTTACTTCCCCTGCTCTTCTCATTCACACTTCAACAGGTTCTACTTGATTAAAGTGCCCCCTCAAGCCTGCACAAATGGAGATAGCTCTCTTAATTAGAGTTCTCAGTATGTGACTGAAAACCTTCTGTGAAGGCACCAATCACAAACCTGCAAAGAAAAAAGGACTCAGATAATGCCCGCTTTACACTGCTGGCTTCTTCCGAGTCCCCTTTGCTCTGCTCCCCTAGTTCTTTTTATCTTGCCTGTCTGGGTAGACTATCTAATTTCAAATTCAGATCTTGCTTCCTCTTAAACTTGATGAAAGCAGTCTTAGTAAAGCACGTTTGAAAGGGTAAGGATTGCACTTTTCAATTGCAGGCCTAGCATTTGATAGAACTTAAATCGGGGGAGAACTTTTATTGGTTAGTTATTCATTTTGTTGCTACGGACTTGTAAATTAGGCCTTTTACAATTATTTGAAAAAGTATTCAACATTTTGAGCCAATTGGCAAAATGCTAGTAACCTAGTTTGTAACAAACATCTTGAAATATAAGAAGGACTATATCAATAGATTTAATGAAGCATTTTTAAAGAGTAAACAGCCATGGATTGGTGTATTATTTTTTATACCCATATGAATTTGTTTACTAAAAAATATTACAAACCCACTATGTAGATGTGAGGTCCCTGTGATATACAGTAGGTTATCATTAGTTATCTATTTTATATTCAACTTGATTTTAAATCATGGCTCTGTCTCTTATGAAGTATATGACCTCTCACATACTACCTAAAATTTAAACCCCCATTTCTTTGCCTATAAAATGAATTACATAATTACATTCCATTAAAAGTTTATGATTATTGAAGATCCAATATAGGCACCTTATATCCTTATATTGTTTGGCAAAAATATTAGTATGTAGTTGGCACTATTAGAAATATCATTTTCAACCTTATTAATTATTAGCAATTTAAAGGGTATGGAACACTATTTCCTCATCAAAATACAACAATCTTTCCGACTTTGGAACTTGTGGCAAACATCTACTTATTTTTGTGTATTCTTTTGATATTGTAGACTTTATTATCCTAAACATTTTTTGAATCCACCATTAAAGTTTCAAAGGAAAGCCTGATTGGCACACTTAAAAGCATCAAGTCAGCCTCTAATTTCTTAAATTAGTGACTTAAAATATTACTTGATTCTTACAGACTCTTGCTTTATTATTGAGCTTCTAGGGAATCAAAGTGAAAAAAGTAATCTTTATGTTAAACAGTTAAAAGACTAGTGTTGACAAAACACTTGCTTACAATAGAAAATGCTCTTTGTGATGAAAACAGGTTGTTTTATCAAGATGAATTGTTTCTGCTAAAAGTTAATGAAGAATATAGATACATTTAAAAGTAAACACAAATATATGTCTTAACCAGTGCAAACAAAGCAAGGCAGGAAAGACATTGAGGACTGAGTTGGCCAAGGTTATAAAACAGAACAGCATACTCATTGCTTGAAAGCAGATCTGGTTCCTAATCCAGTATTTGAACACAGTATTTTAAAAAACCAAGTGTAATTGAGATTGTTTTTCTCATCTTTTAACCTTTATATCTTTTAAAAATAACAAAGAATGATGATGAAATTACATAAAGTAAATACCAAAAAGGGAAGAATGTAAGACAGTAGTTTTATTTCCTACTGATATGATCACTTCCTATCTTGGACACAGTTTAGGGTTCAGATCTAGTTGTTTCTCTACATTATTATTTGTATCACTCAAAGGTCAATCAATAGGCAAAAACCATAGTGATCTGAACAGTGAATACTGAATGCAAAGAATCATTATCTTAAAACTAGAGATTAATTGTGAAGGGGCAATAACAAACAGAAAACTTCTAATGAACAGCATAATATTAGATGTCAGGAGGAACAACGCCATTGATGCTGAAAGAGAGCAAACAGGAAAGAAACAAATGGATAACCTTCCCTAACCCAATGCCTTTTCTGAGAAGTTTGCAGTCATTACTTATAAGACAGGTAAGTCCACTGAGAAACCACAGGCTGGGGCAGCCAAGTGAGTAACAACTCTCAGATGTGCTAAATTAAAATCACTTGGAAAGCCTGTACAGAAATGCCATTGAGACCCACTTGGCATTCCTGTAAACGTTGCCCACTGGGGTACAAGCGGAACTTGCCAATAACTCACAGAAATGCACTGAGAAGCTATCCACTAGGTGGGTGGTGTTGGAACTTAATGACTGTTGAGTGCAATTTGATATATACTTGCCATTAACAGCCACAGGAGAAATAAGAGGAACAAGCCCTTCTGGAACCAAGAAGACAGTCCCTTCACTCCTTCAGTGACCCTCCAGTAGCCTCCAGTGATAAAACATGGTGCCAGGTAATATGAATAAAAATGGTTAGAGGGACTTCACTATTGCAGTTCAAGCAATGAAGTATGTATATTGATAGCTAGCACAGTACAATGACATGAAATATGGTGTCCTTAAAAATTAGAACAAAGTCTATCAATAAAAATACCTCTCTCTATATATCTCACCCCTTCCTTTTAACATTGTCGTGTCCCATCCCCAACCCCATTATCACATAGCTAACATCAGAGAGAGGAGATTCTATTGAATTAGTGATTGACTACCATGGCAAAAATCACTGCTTGCCAAAACTTAGAACTCATTAAGTTTATATTTTACAATATAATCAGTTAACTTCAGATCCTAAAAAATGCTTTTATTAATAATAGAATGTTATTCCAGTAATAGAATTTGTGATTCCAATAATACACTTGTATGAAATTTATAGTACCACAATAGAATGCAATGCATTCAATTAAAGACAAATATACACAATCCGGTAAGTCTAAAGAGTTATAAGCATATGTGAATGTCTATATGTCTACAATAAATATTATTATTGTAAATTAAGAAAACACTATTCTTCTATGGAAGAAGTTAGATGAAACTCAAATTGATATTTGGTAACTGTATATGTGACATAGAGCTATTTACTATGAGGATTTTAATAGGTACACTATTAACAATGGTGTACTGATATTCTTACACAACTATGAATTAGAAGAATATTGAGATATATTACTACTAATAAAAACCCATCTTTCTCATCAATTACATATTTTAAATTATTCTGTGAGGCATTCAAAAGGGATCTGAATGAGAATTTGTTTCAGAGAAAAGTAGGATATATGAATCAACAATCTCACTAGGCTCCATAATTGACAAAAAATACATTGCTTCTCAGATTTGGGTCATTATTTTATTTATAAATGTTTATACTAAAAGATGTGCTTTCCAGGTGGCGCTAGTGGTAAAGAACCTGCTTGCCAATGCAGGAGACATGAGACTCGGGTTCCATCCCTGGATGGGGAAGTTCACCTGGAGGAAGGCACGGCAGCCCACTCTAGTATTCTTGCCTGGAGAATTCCATGGACAGAGGAGCCTGGCAGGCTACAGTCCATAGGGTCATAACTGAAGCTACTTAGCACGTATGTACTTATACTAAAAGATACACCATAAATTATGTACACATTCAAGTAAATTTAATTTTAAATCACCTACTGGTACTTTGTAAGCATAAATTTGAAGATTTGATAGCATTGTTTTAACTTTATGACACGGTTTGTGGACTGATTCATTTACTTCTCAGATGGATGTGTTTCTATGTACTTCCATTGGAAGCAGACACACCGACACACCTGAGGAAATCGCTGGTTAGATTTATTTACACTGTGCAGCAGAGTGAATCAAAGAGAATCAGGGTTCCTTATTGCCCTGAAACTTCGTTGGTGATAACCAACATGTACACTTGTTCAAAAAGAAAACATGGGTGGACTCAAAATGAGATAAACTAGCCAGAATATGAAATATTTTGTCTGAAATTTGCTAAAATTGCTGTTTAGATGAATATTATATGGAGTTGAGGCTTTACCACTTAAAATTAAGCTGATAATCGCTAACTCCTGGCATTGCTCACCTTATCTTTAAATTTATTTTGATTTGTTCTATTTTTTTTTTAATAAAAGCCAATATGCACACAAACACACAAACCTTTGGAGGTTCCTTGGAAAAAGTAATACTCTAAATAAGCAAACAAACTGCTTTTTAATGTAGTTTAATATGACTATATTTGCGTATCACTTATGTGCAATAAAACGAAATTATTTATAGATTGAAAAATTAAAATATAAAGTGATATTCTAAAGTTATTATGTAAATCTTCAGATAGATGTTTATTACATAACAAAGATAAATGAATAGCAGGGATATTTAATAAAGGATCAGCAATGTGTAAATCAGATGACTGCTGTTAACACAGAGCCTTTTCAGAATGCCCAAGAGATCTAACACAAGGGGAAAGGCACTAATTGTTACAACAAGAATAAATAGCTATTTAATTTGTCCAGACAGATAACAGGCAGATAAAAGAAGGTCATAAGTGGAGATAATGTTGGGATAATAATAGTGCAAGGTTTTTTTTTGTTGTTGTTGTTTTTTTTTCCAGCAAATGGAAAACATGCTTAATTGTCAACAGGAAGAGACTATGAAAAGAACTGGACCTCTGCTTGATGGCTACACAGAGAGAGTGACAATAACATTCACAGTCTGGCTTTACTTACTTCAGACTAAGGTCCCCAAATGAAAAGACTTTGCTTCAAATTGTTTCTAAGGAGGACTTCCCTGGTAGCTCATCTGGTAAAAAATCTGCCTCTAAAGCAGGAGATCCCGGTTTAATTCCTGGGTCAGGAAGATCCACTGGAGAAGGGATAGGCTACCCACTCCGGTATTCTTAGGCTTCCTTGGTAGCTCAGTTGGTAAAGAATCCGCCTGCAATGTGGAAGACCCAGGTTGTATCCCTGGGTTGGGAAGATCAGTGGCAGTATTCTAGTATATTGGCCTTGAGAATTCCATGGACTGTGTAGTCCATAGGGCTGCAAAGAGTCAGACATGACTGAGAGACTAAGGAAGGTAGTCATAGAGGGAAGAGAGATGTACACTACCCTAAACTAAGTGAAAGATGTCAAAAGCAATGTGGAAATAAAATCCAACAATATAAAGAAAATCCTTCACCATATCAAGGAATGCAATATTTACTGAACATTTAACATTCATTCATGATAAAAATGATCAGAAAAAAAGAATAGAGGGGAAATTACTTCATATAATAGCACTGTCTACAGAAAATATATAGCTAACACTATGCATAGCAGCATTTCATGCAAAGATGGGCTCGATAAAAGACAGAAATGGTATGGACCTAACAGAAGCAGAAGATATTAAGAAGAGGTGGCAGGAATACACAGAAGAACTGTACAAAAATGATCTTCATGACCCAGATAATCATGATGGTGTGATCACTCACCTAGAGCCAGACATCCTGGAATGTGAAGTCAAGTGGGCCTTAGAAAGCATCACTATGAACAAAGCTAGTAGAGGTGATGGAATTCCAGTTGAGCTCTTTCAAATCCTGAAAGATGATGCTGTGAAAGTGCTGCACTCAATATGCCAGCAAATCTGGAAAACTCAGCAGTGGCCACAGGACTGGAAAAGGTCAGTTTTCATTCCAAACCCAAAGAAAGGCAATGCCAAAGAATGCTCAAACTACCACACAATTGCACTCATCTCACACGCTAGTAAAGTAATGCTCAAAATTCTCCAAGCCAGGCTTCAGCAATACGTGAACCATGAACTTCCAGATGTTCAAGCTGGTTTTAGAAAAGGCAGAGGAACCAGAGATCAAATTGCCAACATCTGCTGGATCATGGAAAAAGCAAGAGACTTCCAGAAAAACATCTGTTTCTGCTTTATTGACTATGCCAAAGCCTTTGACTATGTGGATCACAAGAAACTGTAGAAAATTCTGAAAGAGATGGCAATACCAGACCACCTGACCTGCCTCTTGAGAAAACTATATGCAGGTCAGGAAGCAACAGTTAGAACTGGACATGGAACACAGAATGGTTCAAAATAGTAAAAGGAGAACATCAAGGCTGTATATTGTCACCCTGCTTATTTAACTTTTATGCAGAGTACATCATGAGAAACGCTGGACTGGAAGAAGCACAAGCTGGAATCAAGATTGCCAGGAGAAATATCAATAACCTCAGATATGCAGATGACACCACCCTTATGGCAGAAAGTGAAGAGGAACTAAAAAGCCTCTTGATGAAAGTGAAAGTGGAGAGTGAAAAGTTGGCTTAAAGCTCAACATTCAGAAAATGAAGATCATGGCATCTGGTCCCATCACTTCATGGGAAATAGATGGGGAGACAGTGGAAACAGTGTCAGATTTTATATTTGGGGGCTCCAAAATCACTTCAGATGGTGACTGCAGCCATGAAATTTAAAGACACTTACTCCTTGGAAGGAAAGTTATGACCAACCTAGAGAGCATATTCAAAAGCAGAGACATTACTTTACCAACAAAGGTTCGTCTAGTCAAGGCTATGGTTTTTTCCCATGGTCATGTATGGATGTGAGAGTTGGACTGTGAAGAAAGCTGAGCACTGAAGAATTGATGCTTTTGAACTGTGGTGTTGGAGAAGACTCTTGAGAGTCCCTTGGACTGCAAGGAGATCCAACCAGTCCATTCTGAAGGGGATCAGCCCTGGGACTTCTTTGGAAGGACTGATGCTAAAGCGGAAACTTCAGTACTTTGGCCACCTCATGCGAAGAGTTAACTCCTTGGAAAAGACTCTGATGCTGGGAGGGATTGGGGGCAGGAGGAGAAGGGGACGACAGAGGATGAGCTGGCTGGATGGCATCACTGACTCGATGGACGTGAGTCTGGGTGAACTCTGGGTGATGGTGATGGACAGGGAGGCCTGGAGTGCTGCAATTCGTGGGGTCACAAAGAGTCAGACACGACTGAGCAACTGAATTGAACCGATGCTTAGGAATGAATGACAAGATCAGAAACCAGTCATATCCACTCTTATCACTCCTATTCAACATAGTGCTGCATATCCTAGCAAGTGCAGTTAAGTTAAAAAAAAATAAATAATGAAAGCATGAATTGGAAAAGAGGAAACAAAACTTTCTTTACTGTGAACATATTGGCGGCACAGAAAAGGCCATGGGGTCTCAAAACACAACCAAGCTTAGAACTAATACGTGGTTTAGAGAGTCAAATGATACATGATAAACATACAGAAATCAGTTTTATTTTTATATTAGTGAACATTTGGACAGAGACCTTAAACACACATTATCATTTACAGCAGCTCAAAAATATAAAATATTTTTCTGCAAATTGAACAAAATATGTACCTATATGCCTGAAAGACCATCAGTTCAGTTCAGTTCAGTTCAGTTGTTCAGTCGTGTCCAACTCTTTGCGACCCCATGAATCGCAGCATGCCAGGCCTCCCTGTCCATCACCAGCTCCCAGAGTTCACCCAGACTCACGTCCATCGAGTCAGTGATGCCATCCAGCCATCTCATCCTCTGTTGCCCCTTTCTCCTCCTGCCCCCAATCCCTCCCAGCATCAGGGTCTTTTCCAATGAATCAACTCTTCGCATGAGGTGGCCAAAGTACTGGAGTTTCAGCTTTAGCATCATTCCTTCCAAAGAAATCCCAGGGCTGATCTCCTTCAGAATGGACTGGTTGGATCTCCTTGCAGTCCAAGGGACTCTCAAGAGTCTTCTCCAACACCACAGTTCAAAAGCATCAATTCTTTGGTGCTCAGCTTTTTTCACAGTCCAACTCTCACATCCATACATGACCAGAGGAAAAACCATAGCCTTGACTAGACGAACCTTTTTTGGCAAGGTAATGTCTCTGCTTTTTAATATGTTATCTAGGTTGGTCATAACTTTCCTTCTGATGAAATATTAATAAATCAAAGAGGATTTAAATAAACAGAGAAAGTTTCTGTGTTCAGGGACTGGAATGTTCAACATAGTGAAGATATTAAGTCTCCCCTTATGTGAATACAGGTTTTATGAATTTCCTAACCAAATCCCAGAAAACTTTTGTGTAACAGGCAAAGTTATTTTATATGGACAGAGAAAAGAACTAGAATAGCTAAAAAAAATAAAAAAAAATAAAAAGGAAAAAAAGAAAAGAAATCACATGCCCAACTTCAAGATTTGTCGCATAGTTCCAATAAGTAACATGCTGTGTATTTGTTGAGGAACAGACAAATTAAGACAATGGGACAGAAAAGAGAGTTCAGAAATAGACCTACATGTATATGTCCAGTTGGTTTTTGACAAAGATGAAAAGGCAATTCAATATAGGAAATGTAAACTTTTCAACAAAAGGTTGGAGGAGTAACTGAGTATCCATTGCTTTTTTATTTTAATCTCATGAATTAAATGTCTCACATTATACAAACATTAACTCAAAGTGAATCATGACTAAAATGCAAAGTGTAGAACTTTCCAAAACTTAGGAGAAAATATAGGAGAAAAATATCTTCAGGATCTAGGGGTAGGCAAAGAGTCTTTAGACTTGATGGCAAAAAAAAAAAAAAAAAAAAAAAAAAACCACACACACAAACAAGCAAACAAAAAGAAAACAATACAAAAGATAAAAACGTGATCAAATGAACTTCATCAAAATAAAAGCAGTTTGCTTATGAAAGACCTTATTCAGAAGATTAAAAAGATTACGGAGCTGGAGAAAATATTTGAACACCCCATATTTAAAAAAGGACAAGGGCCTAGGATATACAGAGTGAAATAGGCAGGAAGAGAAACACAAATATATTAATGCACATATATGGAATTTAGAAAGATGGTAAAGACGGCCCCATATGTAAGATACCAAAAGAGACACATATATAAAGAACAGACTTTTGGATTCCTTGGGAGAAGGCGAGGGTGGGACGATATGAGAGAATAACATTGAGACATGTATATTACTATATGTAAAATAGATGACCAGTGCAAATTTGATGCATGAAGCAGGGCACCCAAAGCTGGTGCTCTGGGACAACCCAGAGGGATGGAGTGTGGAGGGAGGTGAGAGGGGTGTTCAGGATGGTGGGACACATGTAGGACACATGTACACCCATGGCTGATTCATGTTGATGTATGGCAAAAACCATCACAATATTATAAGGTAATTAGCTCCCAATTAAATAAATTAATTAATAAAAAGATAGTATAAAAACAAATAATAATGTAAATGGTAAATAATACAATTATCTTATACTTAAGAGTAAAATGCAAGTAAGTCCATTAGAAAATGGACAAAACACATGAAGAATTTTTCACATAAAATTATATATATATATATATATATAGCAAAAAAAAGAAGAAAAATGTTCAACAAAGTTGCTCACTAGGGAAACACAAATTTAAACTGCACTGAGATATCACTATATACTGATTAAAATGGCTGAAAAAAAATAATGATAACACCAAAAGCAGGGGAAATGTGAGAAAATTAAATCACCTAAGTATTATTGATGGGAATGTACAGTATCATAGCCACTCTAAGGCAGTTTGGCAGTTGCTTAAGAAACTAATCATGTAACAACAAATTCACCTAGCCATTGCACTCTTAGATATTTACCCTAAGAAAATGAATTCTTATATTCATATCAAAACCTGTGCATGGTATTCATCACAGATTTATTGGTAATATTAGGGTATATAATTTCAGTCCCTAAGTCGCTAGGCTTCCCTGTCCTTCACTATCTCTCTGAGTTTGCTCAAACTCATGTCCATCGAGTTGGTGATACCAACCAACTATCTCATCTTTTGTCACCCCATGCCTCCTCTGTATACCCCTGCCTTCAAACTTTCCATTGGGTTTTCATTCCAAACTCAGAGAAAGGCAATGCCAAAGAAATTATATAATCAGGTGATTCTAAAACTCTCCCTATCTAGTCTCTTAGATATATATTTTATGCTTTACTACATGAAAAACCTTCTGATTATTTAATTTTGAAAAAAAATCATTAGAAAAATGAAAATAAAGTTTTAGAAATATTATTGATATTTCTATTGGAGAAAATGTAAGATCTAAGTCTCTTCAGTTGTGTCCGTCCCTTTGTAACTTCCTGGACTGTAACCCACTAGGCTCCTTTGTCTGAGCAATTCTCTAGGCAAGAATATGGAGTAGTTGCCATGCCCTCCTCCAGGGCATCTTCCCAACCCAGTGATTGAACCCGCATATCTTATGTCTCCCTCATTGATCAGCACATTCATTTAATAACTCCAGAAAGAATGAAGGATGGAGCCAAAGCAAAAAGAATATCCAGCTGTGGATGTGAATGGTGATAGAAGCAAGGTCCGATGCTGTAAAGAGCAATATTGCATAGGAACCTGGAATGTCAGGTCCATAAATCAAGGCAAATTGGGAGTGGTCAAACAAGAGATGGCAAGAGTGAATGTCGACATTCTAGGAATCAGCGAACTAAAATGGACTGGAATGGGTGAATTTAATCAGATGACTATTGTATCTACTACTGCGGGCAGGAATCCCTCAGAAGAAATGGAGTAGCCATTATGGTCAACAAAAGAGTCCGAAATGCAGTACCTGGATGCATTCTCAAAAACAACAGAACAATCTCTGTTCATTTCCAAGGCAAACCTTTCAATATCACAGTAATCCAAGTCTATGCCCCAACCAGTAACGCTGAAGAAGCTGAACGGTTCTATGAAGACCTACAAGATCTTTTAGAACTAACACCCAAAAATTATGTCAATTTCATTATAGGGGACTGGAATGCAAAAGTAGGAAGTCAAGAAACACCTGGAGTAACAGGCAAATTTGGCCTTGGAATACGGAATGAAGCAGGGCAAAGACTAACAGAATTTTGCCAAGAACTGTTATGACCAGGGTGTTTTTTATAACTAGTTTTGCACTGGTCATAACAAACACCCTCTTCCAACAACACAAGAGAAGATTCTACACATGGACATCACCAGATGGTCAACACCGAAATCAGATTGATTATATACTTTGCAGTCAAAGATGGAGAAGCTCTATTCAGTCAGCAAAAAAAAAAAAAAAAAAAAGACTGGGAGCAGACTGTGGCTCAGATTATAAACTCCTTATTACTGAATTCAGACTTAAATTGAAGAAAGTAGGGAAAACCACTAGACCATTCAGGTATGACCTAAATCAAATCCCTTATGATTATACAGTGGAAGTGAGAAATAGATTTAAGGGCCTAGATCTGATGGATAGAGTGCCTGATGAACTATGGACTGAGGTTTGTGACATTGTATACAGGAGACAGTGATCAAGACCATCCCCATGGAAAAGAAATGCAAAAAAGCAAAATGGCTGTCTGGGGAGGCCTTACAAATAGCTGTGAAAAGAAGAGAAGCGAAAATCAAAAGAGAAAAGGAAAGAAATAAGCATCTGAATGCAGAGTTCCAAAGAATAGCAAGAAGAGATAAGAAAGCCTTCCTCAGTGATCAATGCAAAGAAATAGAGGAAAACAACAGAATAGGAAAGACTAGAGATCTCTTCAAGAAAATCAGAGATACCAAGGGAACATTTCATTCAAAGATGGGCCCGATAAAGGACAGAAATAGTATGGACCTAACAGAAGCAGAAGATATTAAAAAGAGATGGCAAAGAATACACAGAAGAACTATACAAAAATGATCTTCATGACCCAGATAATCATGATGGTGTGATCACTCAACTAGAGCCAGACATCCTGGAATGTGAAGTCAAGTGGGCCTTAGAAAGCATTACTACGAACAAAGCTAGTCGAGGTGATGGAATTCCAGTTGAGCTATTTCAAATCCTGAAAGATGATGCTGTGAAAGAGCTGCACTCAATATGCCAGCAAATCTGGAAAACTCAGCAGTGGCCACAGGACTGGAAAAGGTCAGTTTTCATTCCAATCACAAAGAAAGGTAATGCCAAAGAATGCTCAAACTACCACAAAATTGCACTCATCTCACACACTAGTAAAGTAAATCTCAAAATTCTCCAATCCAGACTTCAGCAATATATGAACCATGAACTTCCAGATGTTCAAGCTGCTTTTAGAAAAGGCAGAGGAATCAGAGACCAAATTACCAACATCCACTGGATCATGGAAAAAGCAAGAGAGTTCCAGAAAAACATCTGTTTCTGCTTTATTGACTATGCCAAAGCCTTTGACTATGTGGATCACAAGAAACTGTTGGAAATTCTGAAAGAGATGGCAATACCAGACCACCTGACCTGCCTCTTGAGAAAACTATATGCAGGTCAGGAAGCAACAGTTAGAACTGGACATGGAACACAGAATGGTTCAAAATAGGAAAAGGAGAACATCAAGGCTGTATATTGTCACCCTGTTTATTTAACTTATATGCAGAGTACATCATGAGAAACGCTTGACTGGAAGAAACACAAGCTGGAATCAAGATTGCCAGGAGAAATACTAATAGCTTCAGATATGCAGATGACACCACCCTTATGGCAGAAAGTGAAGAGGAACTAAAAAGCCTCTTGATGAAGGTGAAAGAGGAGAGTGAAAAAGTTGGCTTAAAGCTCAATATTCAGAAAACGAAGATCATGGCATCCAGTCCCACCACTTCATGGGAAATAGATGGGGAAACAGTTGAAACAGTGTCAGACTTTATTTTTGAGGGCTCCAAAATCACTGCAGATGGTGACTGCAGCCATGAAATTAAAAGACGCTTACTCCTTGGAAGGAAAGTTATGACCAACCTAGATAACATATTAAAAAGCAGAGACATTACTTTGCCAACAAATGTTCATCTAGTCAAGGCTATGGTTTTTCCCGTGGTCATGTATGGATGTGAGAGTTGGACTGTGAAGAAGGCTGAGCACCGAAGAATTGATGCTTTTGAACTGTGGTGTTGGAGAAGACTCTTGAGAGTCCCTTCGACTGCAAGGAGATCCAACCAGTCCATTCTGAAGGAGATCAGCCCTGGGATTTCTTTGGAAGGACTGATGCTAAAGCTGAAACTCCAGTACTTTGGCCACTTCATGTGAAGATTTGACTCATTGGAAAAGACTCTGATGCTGGGAGGGATTGGGGGCAGGAGGAGAAGGGGACGACAGAGGATGAGATGGCTGCATGGCATTACTGACTCGATGGATGTGAGTCTGAATGTACTCCGGGAGTTGGTGATGGACAGGGAGGCCTGGCGTGCTGCAGTTCATGGGGTCGCAAAGAGTCAGACATGACTGAGTGACTAAACTGAACTGAATTCAATTCCTATCTAAGCTAAAAAACTGAAGAAATCATGGTGAAATAAAAATATTCATTATTACAAAATCCAGTTTTCAACAACATATTACTCAGATATATTTATAGCATCTGGTTATAACAATGAAATATTTTCTTTACTCAAAGATAAAATTATTCATATTGCCTATATCTAAATATATGAATTAACTTGGAATATATAGAAAATGATGGTAATATTCAGTGACATAGCACAGCTTGCTCTCTTAATCAGTTACACATGTCCATTAATATTAAATAGATTTTTAAATAATTAGCAACTTTCCTTGCAATGTGTTTCCATATTTAGTTTTTTCTCAATATTTCAAAAATATTATATTTATCATTTCTTCTAATACCCAAGAATTCAGGTCCAGGAAGTAGGTAGAACTGACTTCAAGTATAGGTTCCATAACTTATAAGCTGTGAGTTTTGAAGCAAGTTATTTAATTTCCTTAAGATTTTGGCCTTCATGAAAAAAAGGACTCTAACAGCACTCACCTCACAGGATTGTAAAACAGCTGAACATAATAAAGTACAAAACTCCTACGTATATATTTGTAATAAATTGAAATTTAATAAATTGTGTGCACTATTAATATATGACTAGAAACTATATTAATCTTTCCTACAGGGATCTGAAAAACTTTGAAAATTTACCAGTTATTTATTGATGTTAGTCATTTAAAATTTTGCCTTAAAATATAGTAATTGAATGGGTAATTTAATACAGAAATTCCCTGAATACTCACTGGAAAGACTGATGCTGAAATTGAAGCTCCAATATATCGGTCACCTGATGTGAACAACCAAGTCATTGGAAAAGATGGTAATTCTGGGAAGGATTGAAGGCAGGAGAAGAAGGGGACAATAGAAGATGAGATGGTTGGATGGGATCACTGATTTAATGCACATGAGTTTGAGCAAACTCCAGTTTATAGTGAAGGACAGGGGAGCCTGGCGTGCTGCATTCCATGGGGACATGGAGAGTCGGACATGACTTAGCAACTAAACAGCAACAGAATAGTTTTAAGAAAGCAGAATATAAGTGGCCAATTGGTCAAATTAGTAGGATAACTTTTTAAAAACAAAATTTTGTGTAAAAACAGATTATCTGCAAAACAGAATACACCACTCACCAATTTTCTTTGCTTAATTTCAGCACACTTTCTCTCGTATTGTTCCCCCTAAAGCTATCTATTTCTACTTGCAAAATCAATCCTGTAGTTTAGTCCATAATTACTGTAAATGTAAAACAAAGCTTCACTCTTGTCATTTAAAATCCAAATAATTTTAAAACAGTAGATAAAACAAGCCAACTTTTGATTTTCCTTACTTTTCATTGTACCTGAAAAATCCATTTATTGATATTTCTTGCTCACATATTTGGGCTAAATCTATAAAACAACACTTGACTATATTCAACAGTTTTAACAATTACAATCATTTATAACTAATTTGACATTTAACATATCAAAATGATTGAAAACAAGCAATACAAAATGTACACTGTAAGATTATACAGATTTGTTACAGAATGAAAAGTATACAAAATAAGAAATTCCATTCACCTAGTCACCTCAAAATACTCTTTTCTTTAAATGTAATCACAGAAGAATTTTTTGTGTACTCTTTCAAACCATTTTAAAATGATGTGCATATGAACATGCAATGCATGAAATCATTTATGCATAAAAATATACATAAAAAGTGAAAGTGTTAGTTGCTCAGTTGTGTCCATGTTGGACTCTTTGTCAGACAAACACCATGGACTGTAGCCTGCCAGGTTCCTCTGTCCATGGAATTTTCCAGGCAAAAACACTGGAGTGGGTAGCCATTGGCTTCTCCAGGGGATCTTCACAACCCAGGGATGGAAACTGGGTCTCCTGCATTACAGGCAGATTCTTTACTGCCTGAGCCACCAAGGAAGTAATATTTACATAGGGACAAAGTTATTTTATCTGGATATCACTGAATAAATATAAACACACACCTTTATGTTTAATTCATTGAATTACTTGGATTTCTTTTTCTATCTCTCTCTTTCAATATCTGTTAGTACTCATCATTTGTCATGTCTACACTGTACTAAAATTAATTTTGTTTAATGCTCCACTTGATAGATATTGAGATTTCTAATAATTTTTATATTTTGTATTTCCAAGTCATGTTGGAGTTATTTTTCTTACTCATAAATCTGCAAAAAATAATACACTATTTGCAACCAATTCAGATACATTTTCTGCACATTGGCAAAAGTAAAATTCTATCTTGTAAGGTTATTAAAAATAACTTATTCACTGATGTATCAGTCAGTCTGTTCAGTTGCTCAGTTGTGTCTGACTCTTTGTGACCCCAGTGGACTGCAGCATGCCAGGCTTCCCTGTCCATCACCAGTACCCGGAGCTTGCTCAAACTCAAGTCCAATGAGGGGGTGATGCCATCTAACCTTCTCATCCTCTGTCATCCCCTTCTCCTCCTGTCTTCAATCTTTCTTGGCATTAGGGTCTTTTCCAATGTGTCATTATGTATAGTTGCCAATATATGTTGTGTAAAGTACGGTCATCATACATCTGGACATGTGCAGGTCTATGCTGATCTTTAGGAGCACTTAGAAGAATGGTACCAATTCAGAAAACTGAAGGACAATGCAGAATATTAATAATCTATAACACTCTATGCAATACTTAAAATTCTACAAAGACCTTGTGCCAGGTGATTTTTCTCTTAAGGGATGTTTACATGGTGATTTCCCCCAGCTGTACATTCTCATTTGCCTGTGTGACCAGTGGGACATAAAAATTTCACTAGAAATTTTGCTCAAGTTCTACAAAAACCAAGATTTCTTGTATGTATCTTCATGATTTACAATACAAATTTGACCATATTTTGTGCAAAAAGTGTTTCAAGCTCCTGGTTCTCATCTGTGATTTTGTTTTCCTGCTGTACCATATACTTTCTCTGCATTAAAAATAAAATCTTATGTGAGTAAAATTTGTAGAGTCTTGTGAATCCTTTAAATTATTCAGATATTTGAAAAAGATGCATATGTGTGTAATTTATAATTCATATATTGCCAATATTCTATATTATTTAATTATAAAATAAATATTTATAGAGCAGATGCCAGAAATATAAACTTCCAAGCTAAATCCAAGAATCAGTCTTGTTTTGCTTGGCAGTTGAATTTGTTTAAAATTTAAACTTTGTAAGACTTGAACATTTTTAATACATGATTGTCCACCTCACCGCACATTGAAATTTTCATAGCTTTAATACTATCTTGAGTTCATTTTAATATACCAATAAGCATTATTTAGTTGTGCCATTTTTCTAATATTACCTTCAGAACACGTGTATGCTTGTATAATTGTTGCCCGTTTATTAGTTGTTTTATTGTAGTTCTGTCCCTAAGATGTGTCTTACTCTTTTGTAACCTCATGGACTGTAGCCCACCATGCTCCTCTGTCCTTGGGATTTCCCAGGCAAGAATACTGAAATTGGTTGCCATTTGCTTCTCCAAGGGATCTTCTTGACCAGGAATCAAACCAATGTCTCCTGCATTGCAGGTGGATTCTTTACCTCTGAGCCACCAGGGAAACTCTTATTGATTTATTGATTACTTATTTTTCTAAAATTTTACTTCATATTATTCCTCAAACATCTGCTGATTTAAAATGATAAGTAAATTCCTAGTATTGGTTTTCTCAACTATATTTCTTATTAAAGTGTTAGTCACTGAGTTGTATCCAAGTTTTTGTGACTCCATGGACTATAGCCCACAAGGCTTCTCTGTCCATGGAATTCTCCAGGCAAGAAAATTGGAGCAGATAGCCATTCCCTTCTCCAAGGAAACTTCCCAACCCAGGATCAAACCTGGGTCTCCCACGTTGTAGGCAGCTTCCTTAGTCTGAGCTACCAGGGAAGCCCCTCTTTCTTATTAACTTTTGACCAAAAGTAGAAGCTGGTTTCTGAGCTTTGCATATGTATCTGGAATGTTTGTCTAATCTGTCTTCATTTAGTGTGTGCAATTAAGAAATACACTGGAAAATAGAGCCCATTCAGCTATTGAAAGAGCTTCATTTTGGAAGACTACTCAAAATTGCTTTTGTAGAATATTTTTATCTGACATCTATTTCTGCTTTATTGACTATGCCAAAGCCTTTGACTATGTGGATCACAATAAACTGTGGAAAATTCTGAAAGAGATGGAATACCAGAATACCTGACCTGTCCCTTGAGAAACCTGTATGCAGGTCAGGAAGCAACAGTTAGAACCGGACATGGAACAACAGACTGGTTCCAAATAGGAAAAGGAGTACGTCAAGGCTGTATATTGTCACCCTGTTTATTTAACTTATATGCAGAGTACATCATGAGAAACGCTGGGCTGGAAGAAGCACAAGCTGGAATCAAGATTGCCGGGAGAAATATCAATAACCTCAGATATGCAGACCACACTACCCTTATGGCACAAAGTCAAGAAAAACTAAAGAGCCTCTTGATGAAGGTGAAAGAGGAGAGTAAAAAAAGTTGGCTTAAAGCTCAAAATTCAGAAAATGAAGATCATGGCATCCGGTCCCATCACTTCATGGCAAATATATGGGGAAACAGTGGAAACAGTGGCTGACTTTATTTTTGGGGGCTACAAAATTACTGCAGATGGTGATTGCGGCCATGAAATTGAAAGACGCTTATTCCTTAGAAGGAAAGTTATGACCAACCTAGACAGCATATTCAAAAGCAGAGACATTACTTTGCCAACAAAGGTCCGTCTAGTCAAGGCTATGGTTTTTCCAGTGGTCATGTATGGATGTGGGAATTGGACTGTAAAGAAAGCTGAGCACTGAAGAATAGATGCTTTTGAACTGTGGTGTTGGAAAAGACTCTTGAGAGTCATTTGGACAGCAAGGAGATCCAACCAGTCCATCCTAAAGGAGATCAGTTCTGAATATACACTGGAAGGACTGACGCTGAAGCTGAAACTCCAATAATTTGGCCACCTGATGCGAAGAGCTGACTCATTTGCAAAGACCTTGATGCTGGGAAAGATTTCGGGCAGGAAGAGAAGGGGAGGACAGAGGATGAGATGGTTAGATGGCATCACCAACTCAATGGACATGGGTTTGGGTGAACTCCGGGAGTTGGTGATGAACAGGCTGTGGTTCATGGTGTCGCAAAGAGTTGGACATGACTGAGTGACTGAAGTGAACTGAAATATAAAAATAGCTGGCATTCTGGTATAAATGAGACAGAAACACATTTCTTCTTTTACTGATGGTGTAGATCATTTGACAAATGGCTGTGACCATCCTCCTTCCTGTACTCATGAGTTGGGTTAAACCTCTTCCACATTAATTATGGTTTTTGTCACATGGCTTGTTCTGACTGACTAATCAGTAGCAATTTTGATGTAAGAAGAAACTGAAAGGATGTTTGTACATTGGTATTTGCCCTTTCCTACTACCAACAACTGAGTAAATCTGAGCTAACTCAGGGATGGGAATGCAGTTAGAGAGTGGAATTGACCATTTTCAAGTCCCAGAAATAACCTCAGCCATCTCAGCTGAGTCTCCATATATGTCAAGGATGTCATTTCAGACCATTGAAGCCTACTCAGGCTGGCTCAGACGAAAAAAATTCCCCAGCAAAACCCATTAATTGTAAGAAATAATATATTTTTTTGTCATGGGCAACTAAATCTTGAGGTGATTTATTATGTAAGACAACCTAACTGCAACATCTGGGTATCTTTTTTTCACCCCAAATACTGATAATTTTCTACTATTCTGTATTTCTGTCCACAGAAAAATGTCTAAATTGTAACATGTAGTTAATTATGGAGATATACTATTTCTTTGAATTACTGTATAAGTAAATATAATTGATTTTGGGCTTTAGGATATGATGGCTTCAATAATGAATATCCCTTTTCCCTCTTCCCATTAATAAATCAAGATACAAATACCTGATTTATTAATGACATATACTTTCTTGAGAATATGGCTTAGATATATGACTTCAAAGAGATTCTTTTTACTGTCATCACTTCAACTAAATTCAATGACCCAAAGAGCTTGCTTTCTCAAGGCAGAATCTGCTCTAGAAATATGCAAAATAATGAAGAGAAGACAAGAATTTACCCTTTCAGCACTCAGTTCAGTTCAGTACAATTCAGTCTCTCAGTCATGTCCAGCTCTTTGCAACCCCATGAATTGCAGCACGCCAGGCCTCCCTGTCCATCACCAACTCCTGGAGTTCACCCAAACTCATGTCCATCGAGTCAGGGATGCCATCCAGTCATCTCATCCTCTGTCATCCCCTTCTCCTCCTGCCCCCAATCCCTTCCAGTATCCGAGTCTTTTCCAATGAGTTAACTCTTTGCATGAGGTGGCCAAAGTATTGGAGTTTCAGCTTTAGCATCAGTCCTTCCAAAGAACACCCAGGACTGATCTCCTTTAGGATGGACTGGTTGGATCTCCTTGCAGTCCAAGGGACTCTCAAGAGTCTTCTCCAACACTGCAGTTCAAAAGCATCAATTCTTTGGTGCTCAGCTTTCTTTACAGTCCAACTTTCACATCCATACATGACCACTGGAAAAACCATAGCCTTGACTAGACGGACTTTGTTGGCAAAGAAATGTTTCTGTTTTGAATATGTTATCTATGTTGGTCATAACTTTCCTTCCAAGGAGTAAGCATCTTTTAATTTCATGGCTGAAATCAAGTAGTATCAAATACAGGAGGACACAGAGGTTCACTCAGCATGGCAATCTTACTATTTCTCCTACATTATTAAATCAGATAACTTATTCTTATAAATTTATTTTCCTTATTGGAGTCAATTTGTGATTTCCTACCTTCTATATAAGGAGTAGAATAGACGTTGTTTCTACATGGGGAGTAGAATAGATGTTATTTCCATTAACTATCTTGAGATATAGAAACCCCTGAAACTCCCAAGGAGATTAGAGTTTGTTTCTCAAATCTGGTTCTATTGACGTAAATTTTTAGCAAATTTGTGGGGAGTGCAAATATTTTAAGGAACATTTTATGTATTTAGTAAATTAGCTCACATGTTTTCAGGAACATGAAAAAGTTAAAAATCAGTAATATAAAATGGTCCCATCACTTCATGGCAAATAGATGGGGAAACCGTGGAAACAGTGGCTGACTTTATTTTTGAGGGGGGGGGGCTCCAAAATCACTGCAGATGGTGACTGCAGCCATGAAATTAAAAGACGCTTATTCCTTGGAAGGAAAGTTATAATCAACTTAGACAGCATATTAAAAAGCAGAGACATTACTTTGTCAACAAAGGTCCGTCTCGTCAAGGCTACTGTTTTTCCAATAGTCATGTATGGATGTGAGAGTTGGACTATAAAGAAAGCTGAGCACCAAAGAGCTGATGCTTTTAAACTGTGGTGTTGGAGAAGACTCATGAGAGTCCCCTGGACAGTAAGGAGATCCAACCAGTCCATCCTAAAGGAAATCAATCTTGAATATTCATTGGAAAGACTGATGCTGAAGCTGAAACTGCAATATTTTGGCCACCTGATGTGAAGAACTGACTCATTTGAAAAGACCCAGATGGGTAAGGCTGAAGGCACGAGGAGAAGGGGACAACAGAGGATGAGATCGTTGGATGGCATCACTGACTTGATGTACATGAGTTTGGGTAAACTCGAGGAGTTGGTGATGGACAGGAAAGCCTGGTATGCTGAGGTCCATGGGGGTAGCAAAGAATCGGACACGACTGAGTGACTGAACTGAACTGAATATAAAATGAATATTCTATTACTTCATTTTCCTTATTATTCTCTCTATATATTTCACTTCCTCATTCCACAATCACTTTTTGGAATCATCTTCAACAACAACAATATTGATGATTTATATGTTACTTTTTTGTCATGAATAGTGTTTTAATTACAATTATAGTTCAGAGATAGCTTTTTTAATGAACATATTGTAAAAATGTTTTAGAATCAATTTGAATATGATTTATAAATGTCTCCTCATACTTATATCCATATACATTCTATTTTGATACTGTAAAATCATCCAAGTTTATAGTTATAAATTAAAAGTCTTATAGAAATTCATGGTTATGTAAGAAATTCGTGGTTATGTAAGAAGCATCTTAAATAAAGTTTTATTTACGAGAATTTTTATATATGTAGCAAAGATACTCAAATATTAATTTTGCACGGTTCAAAAAGGAAATATTTTAAAAAGTATTATGCCAATTTATTAGTCAAAGGAAGCTTATGTTAAACACAAATGACTACACTATGACATAATTTATAAATGAACAATGTCTTTCCTTTCATTTTTTAAAATTTGTGTTTTCATATTACAAGATGTCTAAACTATGGAAGCGTGCATAGAGATTGTAATTCACTAATGCATTCAGTTGCTGGAAACCCAAACATAAGTTTTTACTTTTAATGCAGCCGGTGTAATAAGTAATCAACATAATCACAGTTTTTTAATTGGATGAGGACATTTTGCAAAACCAAAAAATAATTGTCCTTGCAATAATCTCCTGTTTGATTTTCTTGTTCTTAGTCCAAAACTCTCGGAACTACATTGCTTTAACTTGTTCCAACTTGGTTGGAATAAGTTGTTTCTTTTATTTTAAATATAAAAATTCTCATTAGTTAACTCTGCTTTTTTTATACTAATACTTGTTTATAAAATCCATGTGTACAATAATAGTCAATGTTACATATTTGCCAACTTACATTGTTTTCTTAATGCTAAACTTTCAACATGTTCAAAAACCACCATCTGTTTATTACAATTTTTGATAATAATTTGGACTAAAATCCACACAATTATTCCAAAAAATCTGGTAGCTGACAATTAAAAGTTATCATTGCTATTAATATTTTTAAATGACTGAACTACATAATTAAAAAAAAATCATGTTATAGATGAGTTAAGATGGAAAGCAACAATTTCCTACCCCAGCACTCCCACAGCCATTCCACTCATTAAAAGCAGAAACTGAATTATTTCTGTTCTGAGTGTCTTGTGGTAAACTCCATAACTCTAAATTGCTTAAAAAAAGCTTCTTGATATACTAACTTTAGACCAAAATTGCATTACCTCAGCAATATTGACATTTTGCATGGGTAATGCTTCATTGTGCTTTGTTGTTCAGTGTGTCTGACTCTTTGTGACCCCATAGACTGTAGCCTGCCAGGCTCCTCTGTCCACGGGGATTCTCCATGCAAGAAAACTGAAGTGGGTTGCCATGTCCTCCTCCAGGGGATCTTCCCAACCCAGGGATCAAACCCAGGTCTCCTGCATTGCAGGCAGATCCTTTATTTATGAGCCATCATAGGAGCTCAAGAATACTGGAGCGGGTAAACTATCCCTTCTCCAGGGGAACTTCCTGATCCAGGAATCAAACCAGGGTCAACTGCGTTGAAGGCAGATTCTTTACCAGTTGAGCTATCAGGGAATTCTTCATTGCAGGAGATATTACAGAGCTCTGTAGGATGTCTAGGAGCATCTGACATTTCTGATCTCTCTCCACTCATTGCCTGGAGCAGGTTTTTCCCGGCACACACACACATCCTCTCCACACCCCATAACTCCAAGTAATGACAATCAAAAATGGCTCAAGACATTGCCCAATATCCTGTTGGGAACAAAATAATCCCTATGGAGAATCACTGATTAGACATTGTATATCAACACCCCATTCTGAAAATTAAAATTTCAAATCCTCAACACAATACTAAGTCAGCTTTGCTGTTTTAAAAATGTTTGACTTTATTATTAGTAAACACTTTTTTTTGCTACCTTTGTAAGTTTTAATAATATCTGTAAGTTTCCAATTTTGATCCATTTATTTAAAAAATTATTTATAGATTTCTCAGCATGGGTAACTCTCATACTTCTATGAACTTATTCAACTGTCCTTTATTCTTGCCCACTTACCTATATCTCAATTGTATGTTTGCTTTTAAATTATCACGATAAACCACATTCATGCTCTGTTCAGTAACTTTGTTTAATCATATTTCCACAGAGCTACAAAACCAGATATTTTAAGGGTTGAGGTCAATGACAAAAACAAATGTAGTGGTTATATGGGGAATCTCCCTTCCTCTCAATATTGGTGTGAACCTAAAACTTCTCTAGAAAATTAAAGTCCTAACAAAGAAAACAAAAAAAACAAAAGAGAAAAGGAGATTAATATCCATCTCAAGAGGCAAAACACTCCAAAAAACCAAAATATAACAAATACAGAGTAAACCCAAAGAAAATAGAAGGAATAAACTAAAAAAAGAGAGATCTAAAAATTAATAAAATAGAAAATAAACATATAGTAGTGGACAAATTATAAATGGAGACTCATTTAACATAACGAAATAATGATGGATTGCCTAGTGTGTGACCAATGACCAATGTTGAGACTTTTGTATCCAAATAAATATTTTTTAAAAATATTCTACAGACTAATAAAAGAGTTAATATCAGTTTGGGCTTCCAGTTTGCACAATAACATTGTATTTCTACTACCTCAAACACAATAACTTTTATTTGGATTATTGCAGGCACTAGTGGTAAAGAATCTGCCTGTTAATGCAGGAGATATAAGAGATGCAGATTCGATCCCTGGGTTGGGAAGATCCCCTGCAGGAGGGCATGACAACCCACTCCAGTATTCTTGCCTGGAGAATCCCATGGACAGAGGAGCCTGGCAGGCTATAGTCCACAGGGTCACACAGAGTTGGACACAACAGAAGTGACTTAGCAAGTAGTGTTTACTTGTGATCATTCTTTTTTATTTCTCTATGCTCCTATGATTTAAATTCCTAATTTTAAAAAGAAATTTAAAAAATCCTAAATTAATCATTCTTTTAGCTGTTTCCCAGAATAACTGATCATAAACAGAGGGCATATTTTTAATTATTTTAATTGGGGAATATAACTGCAAGGATCAGGGCTAAAAAGAATGATGTGGGAAAGGGTGTAGAGACCCATAGGGAAAGGCGTTTAGGAGTTGGGAATTGCTCCTGAGTTGTCAGTGCCCTTAGACTTTTCTCAGAGAGGCTATTTAAACTGCAGTTCAGCACCTTCATTTGAGGCAAAACAGGGAAAATCCCTCCACCAGCTGCCAACTCACAGAGTCAAAGGTGAGGCTTAGGGGATATTAAGGCCCCAACAGTTGTAAGATACACAAACACAAATACAGAGTTGTCTGTGATGGGGTAACAGGCAACCTCTGAGGAGGAGATAAGAGGTGGCGGTGTCATTCTGAGGAAAGAAGCTGTCAGGTTAGGTACCTATGGATTTGCTCAGAGCCCACAAATATCATTGACTCAGCAGCAAATGGAACAAAAGAAATTTGTGTGATCAGTGTCTAGTACAGAGGTCAAATTACTTATGCTTTTTTGTGCACCAACTCTTAAAACAATGTCATGTTTCAGTTTTGTACTTGTATCATGATTCTATTTTACTAATACCTTTCCTTTGGAGACCCTAATTATTTTTATTGAGCGATTAAGTGTGTTTTTATTGAAATGTTAGAAAGTCCATGCATTTCATCTTTGTTATATGAAGTTTTTCTTTGGTTCCTGAAGAAATTTTTTTTTTTCAGATCTTACTGTCTCTCTATCTAATTTGAAATAATAGCTTTTTAGATAAGATAGTGTTCTTGTTCATTTCCAACTTTTTTAAACCCTAAACTTCCCTTCTTTTAGTGTGACTGTTAATAATGTTGGTTTGCAATTACATTTAATTTTCTCAACAAGGATGAATGATGACCATCTTTTTTGAATCATTTTATCTATAAAAGTCATTAAATTATTCATGTAACTGTATTACTTAAGATAATATTTGACAGATGTAACAGAATTTAAAAATATACTGTCTTCCAATTCCATAATTATTCTTTCCTATCATCTTTCAGTAACTACTTTTGCTGATGAGAATTATGGTATTAGTATGACTTCCTTGACTTTATTTTATAGTGACCTTCTCTTTCCCTGTCTCTATGTCTGTCTGTCTCTCTCACACACACAAATATACATGCATCTTTTAAATTTCAGGCTCCCAGACATTTATTTTATCTTATAATTCTAAGCCATTTTGTTTCCTTCAGTTATGAATATTTTTATGACATAATTAGTTCATAGATTTTATCTTATCTAGTATGTTCTTTCAGAACCTCTTATTCTAAAATACTGAGCCATCTGAATTTACCATCTTTTAACTATTTTAAATTCACTATAAGTGAAATGGTATTATATGTATACATTTATGTATGTATGCACACATATGCATATAGATTCTGGTTTAATAACATCATTAAAAGTTTAAATGGTAAGTCAAGTTATTAATTGCTTAATCAAACAGATCAATTTTTAATGAATATTATTAAAATATCAGTTTTATGGTTGAAAGTATTGGTTATACTTACATATTTATATTAGAGTAATGTAAAAAATTAATCAATGGAAACCTCAGCTAGAATTGAAACTGGAAACAGGACCTCTCACACCCTCTGACAATTGCACAGCCCAACAGGAAGAAAGATTACACTCTTCTCCTGAAAAGGACTCAACCAATGAAAGCCATGGCTCCTTATTTGCTTAGAGCCCTCCCCAACTTATTTTCCTCTCTGTAAAACATTCTCCTCTCATTCTTGTGACTGGACTTGCAAGTGGCTTATCCTGGTTGCAGAATAGAAATAGATTGCATTTCTCTGTTAATTCCAAATAAGCTCTCATCTTTGCTGAAGAATGATCTGGCTTTTTATTTAAGATCAGAATTTTGTTGGCACATGCAGGACAAGAGAGGAATCCTGAGGGCTCCAGGAGTTACCAAAGCAAACAGGTATGGTACCCACAATTGAGCCCATGGTTGCTCACTGCTTTTGTAAGCTATCTCTTTCTCCTGGATGCAAGCTCATACTCTTTTTGCATTTAAAGCTCTCCAGGTTTTATTTGGTGGCTAGGGCATCCCTTGTAGCTCAGTCAGTAAAGAATATGCCTGCAATACAGGAGACCTGGTTTCGATCCGTGGGTAGAGAAGATCCCTTGGAAAAGGAAACGGCAACCCACTCTAGTATCCTTGCCTAGAAAATCTCATGGACAGAGGAGCCTGGTGGACTGCTGTCCATGGAGTCGCAAAGAGTCGGGCACGACTGAGCAACGGACACTTACTTACCTAGATGGTAATTGACCTGCAGTGCAGGAGGCCTAGGTTTGATTGTTGGGTCAGGAAGATCCCCTGGAGAAGGGAATGGCAAGCCACTCCTGTATTCATGCCTAGAGAATTCCATGGACTGAGGATCCTGGCAGGGTACAGTCCATAGGGTCTCAGAGAGATGAACACTGAGCGACTGACAATTGCACTTTCAGGCTTTATTCGGATCTATTTAAAAGTTTGTCTTTCTGTTTAAGATCTTGTTCTACATGCACGTAGTCATTTGGCAGCTCAATCTGATTTTAATATCAGAATATTCCACTGAAATCAGCTAGCCTTTGGCCCATTCCCCTCAGAGCAGGGGCTTCTTCTCCTGAAATTGGCTAACTTTCAACTCATTCTTTTAGAAATAAGATTTGTTTCTTGGAAACAGTGCCGAATTTTTCAGTTTTTGCCTATTCCTTTGGAAGGGCTGCCCTCTGGAGACTGGAAAAAAAAAATAGCTTAATTTCCAGAAAGGAGGCTGTCTTCTTAGTACTGGAGGACTGGACAGGATTCTTTTGCAAGCTGTTTGAATTCAGCAGTTTGTGTTGTAAGTTGTTCAAACCCTTTGAAAGTTGCTCTTTATTATGGAGATAGCACTTTTAGGAAATGGGATCCTGGTTATCTAAGCATTTTGAGGGTGATGCTGCTGGTGGTGAAGAACCCACCTGCCAATGCAGGTTAGACATAAAAGACATGGGTTCAATCTCTGGGTTGGGAAGATCCCCTGAAGGAGGTCATATCAACCCACTCCAGTATTCTTGCCTGGAAAATCCCATGGACAGAGGAGGCTGGTGGGTTGCAGTCCACAGGGTTTCAAAGAGTTAGAAAGCATGCAAGCCCTGCATCAGAGACTCCAGTCAATTTTATGTTTAAGGACTCAGGTCCTTGCTCCTGTGTACTTTTAACCAAATAAACTGACCTGACCTAAGGCAACAAAGAATATTAATGACCAGTATGAGGAACTGTTGAAAGCTCCAAACTTAATTTCCTTACAATCGAATTGGACTACAATAGCTCAGAAGCTTTTAAAAAATGGTGGAATGCTTATTTCAATTGGCATTTTGAGGCTTCCAAATGGTTATCAGAAGTCTAAAATTTCCTTCTGCCAAAAAATAAAAATAAATAAAGAATTTAAATTAACAATGGTAAGGAAAGAATGATAGAAAAATAAAAATACTCCTGAAGGAGATCTTGGCTTCTTTGTCTCATGCTAATTCTTTCACCAAAATTCCCTCTTTCTCTGAAACTCTCTCCATTCCCTGTTCTTCTGAACTTATCAGAATCTGTCCCTTTGAAATTAAACCTTCTGAGGTTCTAGAGGTTAAACCCTTAACCTGTATTCCCTGGAGTAAACTTTAAATGCAAGGCTTGGTCAAAGACTTTTCCAAAATAACCAAAGATCCTCACAGATTTGGTGAGGAATTTACTATAGTCATTCAAATTTATCAGTCTGGTTTCTCTAACTTATACCAGCTAGTTCATGAAGGCCAGGTCCAGTATTTGATGAAAGTTACTAATTGAGAAAATCCTAAAAGGTCTCTAGATTTACAACAGGGAGAACATTATGCTGACCTATTAAAATATTATGAGATAACTTCAAAGAGCAAGTCCTAAGGCTGTTCCAAAACTTGTTGATTGGAACAAAATTCAGCCTTGCACAGAGAAATCTGATGAATCAGTTCATGATTATTACAACTAACTTCAGATATTTTAAAGAAAATTCTGGTCTTCCTTCAGATGTTGATCCAACCTGGATAGCATTTAACTCTGTTTATTCATGGGCTGAAACAGCATCTTTCCCTTCTAATAAAGAGGCCAGGATAGAATGCTAAACTATGTCCACTCCAGATTTACCAAACCAGCTCTCTACTAGTCAAGTCACCTGAAAGGAAGACTGCCAAATTCCTGATTTTCAACTCTCCTGAGATGAGGCTCTTCAGTTCAGTTCAGTTCAGTTGCTCAGTTGCCTTCGACTCTTTGTGACCCCGTGAATCACAGCACACCAGGCTTCCCTATCCATCACCACCTCCCAGAGTTCACTCAGACTCATGTCCATCGAGTCAGTGATGCCATCCAGCCATCTCATCCTCTGTTGTCCCCTTCTCCTCCTACCCCCAATCCCTCCCAGCATCAGAGTCTTTTCCGATGAGTCAACTCTTCGCATGAGGTGGCCAAAGTACTGGAGTTTCAGCTTTAGCATCATTCCTTCCAAAGAAATCCCAGGGCTGATCTCCTTCAGAATGGACTGGTTGGATCTCCTTGCAGTCCAAAGGGCTCTCAAGAGTCTTCTCCAACACCACAGTTCAAAAGCATCAATTCTTCGGCGCTCAGCCTTCTTCACAGTCCAACTCTCACATTCATACATGACCACAGGAAAAACCGTAGCCTTGACTAGATGGACCTTTGTTGGCAAAGTAATGTCTCTGCTTTTCAATATGCTATCTAGGTTGGTCATAAGTTTCCTTCCAAGGAGTAAGCGTCTTTTAATTTCATGGCTGCAGTCACCATCTACAGGCTCTTAAATGAACCCAAACCCTTCAATTTTCTGCAATTTTTGCAAAGATTCAGGGCACTGGAAAAGAGATTGTTACAAGTAAGCATTTTAGCCTTCTAACCAGCCTCTCCAGTGTCCTCTCAATTCTCAGTGATGGGGATCCAGGGAACTACAGGGACTCTCCCTAATTCTCCTTCTTAATTGACATGGAGAAACATTTCTCCAAAATGGGGATGAAATTCTTCCATTCCTAATTGATACTGGAACCACACTTGTGGTGCCTAACTTTGCTGTTACAAAGCAGCCCCGAAAGTTAAAATTTCAGATAATGGAGATCTCTAATGAGCTTGAAGAAGTTCCTGTCTCTGAACTCATTTCCTTTTTTTTTAGGCTGGTTGAAAGATACACCCTCTTTTCTCCTTAGATCCTTTGCCCCTATCCATTTATTAGGCTGATATTTCTAACAGAAGTATAATTCTGGAATTTCTTTTTCCCCAAAGAGGGAAGTAATTCTAGAAACTTGAAAGTAGTCATAAAAGTAATAAACTAGGGGAATTAAATGACCCTTTCACATCTTTTATTTGTTCCTTCTCTGAGAGTACTAGAGCAGGTTCTGAAAATGCTGATCATTTGTCCTTATTGAATTAGCTATCACTTCTCTTATGAGCAAGATCTCTGACTACTGTTGGCAAAACTCACAGCATAACCCCCATCAAAATTCATATAGACTCTTAAAACCTTTCTCAGAATGAAGCAATACTTAATAAATAAAATAATCCTTCAAGGCATAAAACCCATAATAGAAGGTTAAAAGTCTTAAAAAATATATTTTAGACAGGATCCCATGGAGAGGGAGAGGGCAATCTGCTCCAATATTCTTACCTGGGAGGACCCATGGACAGAAGGGCCAGGCAGGCTGGGATTTGTGGGGGTGCAAGAGTCGGATGCAACTTAGTAAAGAAAGCACTACCACCACCACCACCAAAACTTTCAGGTTTCTCTAAACAGACTAGGAGACTCCTTTCTAAGTCTAATCATTGGTATATTTTCTTGCATTTTTTCTATGGGCAACCATGCCATTTACAAATAAAGAAAATTTTGTTTTGAAAAAGATATTTTAAAACTTATTTGGCTGCATTGGATCTATTATGGTGAGCAGGCTCTCTAGTTGTGGCATACATGCTTAGTTGTCCTGCTTCCCTGATCAGGGATAGAACCCATGTCCCCTGCATTGGAAGGTGGATTCTTTTTTTTTTTATTTTATTTTATTTTTAAACTTTACATAACTGTATTAGTTTTGCCAAATATCAAAATGAATCCGCCACAGGTATACATGTGTTCCGCATCCTGAACCCTCCACCCTCCTCCGTCCCCATTCCATCCCTCTGGGTCGTCCCAGTGCACCAGCCCCAAGCATCCAGTATCATGCTTCGAACCTGGACTGGCAACTCGTTTCATACATGATATTTTACATGTTTCAATGCCATTCTCCCAAATCTTCCCACCCTCTCCCTCTCTCACAGAGTCCATAAGACCACTGGATCACCAGGGAATTCCCAAAGGTTACAAGTCTTCAGGCTTCATTAGTCTCTATACCACCTCCATAACACTCCAATTTTAGCAGTGAGAAGCTTAAAAACCAAGGATAGATGTTTGTCCAGGACCTCCCTGCAATAAACAGCAATGTTATTCTTCCATACTGTGATATTTCTAACCCTTATATGTTTTAGCTTCCATTCCCACAAGAAGTCGATTCTTGTAATTGTAATTTATTTATGCAGTGCCTTCTTTAGCATTCCAGTTGATGAGGCTAGTCAATGCATTTTTGCCTTGACTTTGTTGTTCAGTCGCTCAGTCGTATCTGACTCATTGTGACCCTGTGGACTTGTCTTGACTTGGCAAGAAAAATAATTCACCCGAATAGTAATGCCTCAGGGTTTTACTGATAATCTTTCTTGTTTCTCAGAAATCCTGAAGGGTTATCTGGATGAATTAAGTTCCCCACAGGTTCTGTTTTGTTGTGATATGTGGATGATTTGCTTCTTCTCTCCTCCTCAAGCTTCCTCACAGAAAAAAACAACATTGAGCTGCTAAAACTTTTAACCATAAAAAGACACAAGTTCACCAAAGAAAAATTGCAGTTTGCCCAAACCCAGGTTAGATATTGAGGGCATCTGATATCAGAACCAGGATTGCCTCTAGATCAAGATGGACTTCTTGGTGTTCTAAGTTTCTCAAAACTTAAAACTTAGTGCCAACTGGGAGGGTTTCCAAGTTTTGTCAGTTACTGATGAAATCTGATTCTGAATGTATCTCTTATAGCCAAACCTCTCTATGGTTTACTCAACTGTAATACCCATGGCCCAATTTTATGGTAAGAATTAGATAACACAGCCTTCAAGGCCTTAAAGAAAAATTAGATGAACCCACCTGCCCTTGGGTACCACAATTATCAAATGCTCTCTTTTCTTTCTCCTATTTGAAAAGGAACTAGATGCCCTTATATTTATCTCACCCTAAAACACAAAGACAAAATAGTCAAATACATAAAATTAAAGAGTGGAAGAGTGGTTGCCAGTGCCTGGGAGATGACAGGGAAACAAGAAGACTTTATTGTGTATTTATACTCTATTGTGCATTTATAAATTCAGAAGATGGATCTCATGATAAATGTTCTTTCTGTAATTAAAAAACTGATGGAAGAGCTAGCAAAATGTGAATGGCATTTGAGTAATACATGATACCAATGTTAATTTCCAATATAATACAATGTATAGATATTAATTTCCTGAATCTATAATTGTTTTGTGGTTATGAAGAATAATGTTCATGATTGTAGAAATCATATTCTAAAGTATATGGGGATGACCACGTGCCATCAATGTAATTACAAATGACTCAGGGAAAAATTTTTGTTATACTGTACTTACAACCTTTTAAAAATTTGAGATTGCTTTTTAAAATCTATGAAAACCCTATGCCCAGTTATAAGTGTTACTTACTAGACATGATAAACTGGATACCATCACCAATGCATTAACTTAATAACTTGTATGTTAAGACCTCAGAATAAAGTTGTTCTTTTGTTTACCAAAAACAAAAAAATAATGAGTTGATTTTCTAGAAAGAAGTTTGGTATTCATTTTCTGTTTTGTTTATAGTTCTGTTTCCCTGGTGGTTTTGTCGCTAAGTCGTGACTGACTCTTGCGACCCCATGGACTGTTGCCTGCCAGGCTCCTCTGTCCATGGGATTCTCCAAGCAAGTTCACTGGCATGGGTGGCCATTTCCTTCTCCAGTTTCCCTGGTGGATCTTTTCTATTATGATTATATTTTACCTTCACTTTTTTTTTTTTCTTTTACCAGCTGTGCTATTTCTGGGATCCTAGTTCCCTGACCCAGGATCAAATCTGAACTCCCTGCAGTAGAAGCATAGAGTCTTAACCACTGGACCTCCAGGGAAGGCAAGATAACTGATATCAGTAAACTGATAGTTATTCTGGGGAATAAGTAAGTATAGCTTAATCCTGAGTCACCAATATACACAATAGTATCCCCAGTATTCCCTAGGCAGTTTATTAATATTCACTGGAGATTATTTCTCATGTTTCTACCTGGTCTTAGTCTCTTGATATGTACTCTCCATAATGGAGTGAAAGAGACAAGTTTAAGTGCTGACTAGTACAAAGAATTCATAGCTAGACCTTTAGTTAATGAGGCTACTTTCAGCCGCAGCTTCCCACTGTTCCCATGCGTATACCATGTTTGGAAATTCTCGCATGCTCTGCCTGGAGAACTGACTCCACTTTCTAAGCAGTCTGATACTGAATCTATTTTAGAAGTATGCTCTCTTTTTTCAGTTTCATTAGTAAACTCACTTCCAACTGATTCATTCATTTTTTAAAAAAGTTAAAATCTTTCTCTGATCTCTCTCCCTCCATAATCTTAGCTTTTGTGGGTTTATACCCTGTTGCATCATAGTATTTTCATTTTAATAAGTTATCATGAGGGAGGAGGAAGGAAAATATGCATGCTTATTTTGCCAGCTTGGTGGTGAATCAAATAAACCAAAAGGTACTGAAAACTGACTTTGGAAAATCTTCATAATGATGTCAGTAAGAAGAGTCACGTTTCCTGCCTCTAAGGAAAAAATACTGCAAGATTTGCTAGAATCTGTACTATTTTTAAAAGCTTTGTTATTTTCAGTTACATTGAAAATACAGTTTGGATGTTTAAACTGGAATCTCTGAGCTAAAATTGCCTAATCTTTTTCTTGGTATACTTAGTGAACAGAAATCAATGATGATAAAAGCAAAAGGAAATTAGCTAATTTGACAGCAACATTAAAGCATATATATATATATATATATATATATATATATGTATAATTGGAGAAGGAAATGGCAACCCACTCCAGTGTTCTTGCCTGGAGAATCCCAGGGACGGGGGAGCCTGGTGGGCTTCCTTCTATGGGGTCGCACAGAGTCGGACACGACTGAAGCGACTTAGCAGCAGCATACATATAATATATATATATATATATAAATATACATACATATATATAAATATATATTGTGGCAAAGAGTTGGACATGACTGAGCGACTGATCTGATCTGATCTAATATAATCAAGAAGCAGTGACATTGGATATGAGTAATGGATTAGATGAGGCTGGTACACACATCCCATAATGTTTTGTGTAAGAAGTTATTCCTGAGGGCTTGTTTGTGGACTGTAGATTCAGAAAAGTGAATTAGACATACCATTATCATTTAGTTGCATTCTACTATGCTGCAGTTCTATTCATGATAATTAAAAAATCAGACAATTTTGAGTGTATTGCAATTCATCTTCGTTGCATCTGTTCTTTTCATCTTTACATTATTTTGGATAAAGTACTATCATACTTATACTACAGTTGTTACTCTAAGTTTTCTATTTAAGGGACAAATCATGTATTTAAAATCATGTATTTACACTGGTAAAGTATCTGCTTGCCAATGCAGGAGATGCAAGAGACATGAGTTTGATCCCTGGGTTGAGAAGATCCCCTGGAGTGGGAAATGGCAATCCATTCCAGCATTCTTGCCTGGAGAATTCCATGGACAAAGGAGCCTGGTGAGCTACAGTCCCTGGGTTTGCAAAGAGTTGGACATGACTGAGCAACTGAGCACACATGTAGGACATTGTACTTAACGTTTAAGAGAAGATCAAATGAAATTATTTCCTTCTGTAGGTTTTATTTTTCTACTACTTTGTGATTAACTATAATATTTTGTTTGATTCTCAGACTTTATCTTGTTTTATATATCCACTTTTGTTGAATGTTAAAATTCAACTAAAAAGAACCTCAGAAGTTTGTCAGCTGTTTTACACTTTGTGGTTAAACTGTATCATTTTAATTTTAATGAAGTTTAATGATTACTAAGATCTACAATCTTGTTGAGTCTAATTTGATAATACAATTATTTGTGTACTCTCACTATCATCCACATATTTTTTAAAAGTTATGACCTAATAAGGAAATTTCAAATGTGGTTTCATATTGGAAAATTAAGAAACCTATCATCAACATTGTCAAAAGTTAAGACACCTGTTGATAATATCTAGTGCTATTTGTACTTGAAATTCAGCAAGGTATAAGGTCTGGAAAATTTGAAGGGGAGGAACTTACTCAATACTCATTATTTTCTCAAAAATGTCATATTGTTTATTGTAATTTTGATAGATTCAATTAGATAAAATATAAGACAGTATTTAGAAGTTGGAGAACTCTTTTTAAAATTTAAATTTATTTTAATTGGAGGCTAATTACTTTACAATATTGTATTGGTTTTGCCATACATCAACATGAATCCACCATGGTTGTACACGTGCTCTCCATCCTGAACCCCTCTCCCACCTCCCTCCCCGTACCATCCCTCTGGGTCATCCCAGTGCACCAGCCCCAAGCATCCTGTATCCTACATCGAACCTGAACTGGCAATTTTTTTCTTATATGATATAATACATCTTTCAATGCCATTCTCCTAAATCATCCAACCCTTGCCATCTCCCAAGGTCCAAAAGACTGTTCTATATATCTGTGTCTCTTTTGCTGTCTCGTACACAGGGTTATCATTACCATCTTTCTAAATTCCATATATATGCATTAGTATACTGTATTGGTGTTTTTCTTTCTGGATTACTTCACTGTGTATAATAGGCTCCAGTTTTATCCACCTAATTAGAACTGATTCAAATGTATTCTTTTTAATGGCTGAGTAATACTCCATTGTGTATATGTACCATGGCTTTCTTATCCATTCGTCTGCCGATGGGCATCTAGGTTGCTTCCATGTCCTGGCTATTATAAACAGTGCTGCGATGAACATTAGGGCACACGTGTCTCTTTCAATTCTGGTTTCCTCGGTGTGTACGCCCAGCAGTGGGATTGCTGGGTCATAAGGCAGATCTATTTCCAGTTTTTTAAGGAATCTCCACACTGTTCTCCATAGTGGCTGTACTAGTTTGCATTCCCACTAACAGTGTAAGAGGGTTCCCTTTTCTCCACACCCTCTCCAGCATTTATTGCTTGTAGACTTTTGGATCGCAGCCATTCTGACCGGCGTGAAATGGTACCTCATTGTGGTTTTGATTTGCATTTCTCTGATAATGAGTGATGTTGAGCATTTTTTCATGTGTTTGTTAGCCATCTGTATGTCTTCTTTGGAGAAATGTCTATTTAGTTCTTTGACCCATTTTTTGATTGGGTCATTTATTTTTCTGGAATTGAGCTTCAGGAGTTGCTTGTATATTTTTGAGATTAGTTGTTTGTCAGTTGCTTCATTTGCTATTATTTTCTCCCATTCTGAAGGCTGTCTTTGGAGAATTCTTAATTTACCTTAATTGTCCTCCAGATTAGTAAGTGTAGTTATAGATCTGAAATTATCTACAGGAATCATGCAGCAGAACTTTGTCTAAGATGTGTAAACTAATCATATGGGATCAATAACTATAAGCAAGAATGGAGAATATTTTGAAGAGGAAGAAAATGGTTTCAATTTTTAACATGCTAAATTCATTCCTCTGATAGATCTTTGATTTATTCTCTACATAGGCGTGGGATTGTTTCGTTCAAATCCTTGAGTATATAATTTAGAAAATGAAATATTTATTAACTTTTAATATGGAAATAACATAATCAAATGGACATCATAAAGTGTGTGTATTCAGTTACTCAGTTGTATCCGACTCTTTATGTCCCCATGGACTGTACAGCCCACCAGGCTCCTCTGCTCATGGGATTTTCCAGATGAGAATTATAGGGTAGAGATTTCAAAAGTTTTGATTCTGTGTGTGTGTAGGGAAGGTTACCACTTTAATCTTCATTTTACATGACAGGAGAAAAAGCAAAAACGTACACAGCAGAATATAATGTAGTATAGGTGTCTGCACCACAAAAACAAAAATTCCCAAGATTTTCAATTATCTTTTAGGCAAGATTCAGTTATATTTTCTTGCTGTCTCTAGTGATGTTAGCACAAGTTATGAAATGTTTAATGGATGCACATTATCAATGGATGCAAAAAAAAACCTAGTATAGTTCTCTTAAAATTAACATGAACTAGGAGAAGGCAGTGGCACCCTACTCCAGTACTCTTGCCTGGAAAATCGCATGGACGGAGGAGCCTGGTAGGCTGCAGTCCATGGGGCCACTAAGAGTCGGACACGACTGAGCGACTTCACTTTCACTTTTCACTTTCATGCATTGGAGAAGGAAATGGCAACCCACTCCAGTGTTCTTGCCTGGAGAATCCCAGGGACGGAGCAGCCTGGTGGGCTGCCGTCTATGGGGTCACACAGAGTCGGATACGACTGAGGTAACTTAGCAGTAGCAGTAGCAGCAGAATGAGCCTGTAAAACTAGCAGCATACTTCATTTAACATTTCAGGCGAAAGATTGTTGCATACCAGCCTGAAAGTAACAAGACAATTCCTACTACTTTTTAAAGCTAGATGGATGACTACACCATGAGGATATGTGATAATATTCCTAACAAGCTTGCTTTAAAAAAGTGGCTGCACTTAGACCAACGCCAGCATTCTGACGTCATAAAGCAAGAATCTATTTATAACACAAAGTGATATAACCATTTTTCCATCCTTTTACATTGCAGTAAAGTAGCAATGGGTCAATTAGTTTTTACTCTGGTTACAGGAAAAACGGTGGGTCCCATACATATAACTAGAACAGCCTTTATCATTAAGTGCCACCAGCGTAATTCTGCTAGAATGGAATTTTTTTAGGTAATTCTACATAATGGACATTAATCAACTTGATTGCTGCTGCTACTAAGTTGCTTCAGTCGTGTCCAACTCTGTGCGACCCCATGGACGGCAGCCCACCAGGCTCCTCCCTCCCTGGGATTCTCCAGGCAAGAACACTGGAGTGGGTTGCCATTTCCTTCTTCGAAGCATGAAAGTGAAAAGTGAAAGGGAAGTCGTTCAGTCGTGCCTGACTCTTAGCGACCCCATGGACTGCAGCCTACCAGGTTCATCCATCCATTGGATTTTCCAGGCAAGAGTACTGGAGTGGCTTGCCATTGCCTTCTCCGAACCAACTTGATTGGAGTATGATTAATTGAAAGGGATATTTGAGTCTGTCACATGCTTGTGACATGGCAGTCAACCCTTAATTCAAAGTATCAGGCTTCAAGTATTGAAAGGAATGATCAATATTTATAAATCTTTTATTTTTCTTAAATAATTTTTATTGAACTCTTTGAAAATATATGGAAATAAAGTACATGAGGATATGCATTGAAAAATTTTACCTATTATGATGCATTGAAAATTCACATGGAATTTTGGGGCTGGTCAAATTTTGTAGAAGTGGGCAAATGATAAATTGGCATGAAAGATTTAATGAGCAAATAGTTCTGAAGCTATTTTGATTAGTCAACATATAATAAAAAGTCTGTTTATTTATTAAACTATAGACCACTTATTCTTTTCTTTTTAAATATTTAGATCACTAAGAAAAATATTCATAATATAAAAATTTTCTTAATAACCTTAAGTAGATGTTTATTTTGCAAACTCCATTGAGACAGCTCTTTTGGTGAGCTTGTGTTTTCATTTCAAAGTTCATTGTCTGGGGTTCACTTTTTAATAATGATATCACTAATATAAAGCATAGCAAATTTTTCACTCCAGAAGAGGAAGAACCAGATGTGATATTTGATAAATGGAGAATGAAGGAAAATCTATATTGGTAGGTCAACAATATTATGAAAAATACATAGTTCCTGGATAAGGCAATTTTAAAATGGTATAAAATATCAATACATCTATGTATGCATTTATAATTTTCTGCATTAATCATCTACTTTATCAGAACTGAGCTTATAATTCAGAGGCCATTTTGTTTTTATTTAATACTACACGGCATTTATTTGATTTTCTTTCTCTATTAGAGGGATCAAACACAAGTTAAACTACCAAAATGAATATGCTGATTTTTTTTTCTACTTTGGCTTAAAGTGTCTTTACATCTACCTGGGTTCTTCAGTCAATCTTAATTATGTTTTTAGCCAAAATAACTCCTGAAAAAAATTTCTGGCATTTTCATATCTCAGGGCTCAGTATTATAGGTAATAAACAAATTTTCTGAGGTTTTTCTTAAAAATGTTTCATGTAAGAATTATTCATAACTATTAAGGTTACATAAACTTATTTGTATACACTCTCATTGAATAGAGCTGTGCATTAACTATTTTCTTTGTTTTGAATTGCAGCTTTCTTACTCTGAGCCTGATATATATTCCCATTTAGAATTAGAGGATTCTTTCCTTTAGCTTTCAAGATTTTCCAAAATTTAAATAACCTTTACCAGAGGCAGAATTATTTAGAAGCGAATGAAGCTCAGAATTTATGGATTTGACTTATACGGGCTTTTTCAGGGGTATACGGAGGGATTTTAATCATATTTACTTACAGTCACAAAGATTTTATAAAATTTAGAGATTTTCATAGTAATTGATTAATATTTCTTTTTTCTGCTCCAATTTCTCCTTTTCATCTCCCTCCCATTTAAGTGGTTCGATTAAAATTATTGCCTCATTTCTATGAATTTCTACTTGGCCTATTACCTTAAAACAATCACTTTGAGTGTTTCTGTTGAAAAAATTAAAAGTCTCCATTTCCTATGTGTCTGTCTATATAAGAATTTATATTGATGCTCATTCTTATATACTTAGAAGAAAGGTTTTATTAGTGGATTACCATAAGCTCTTCAAGGTCATAATCTTTTTAATTTCAGATAGAATCAAAGGTTCCCTCTGAAAACTATTCTAATGATCATAATTTATAATTTCCAATGTTAACTGCTCTATAACAAAGTAAAATGATGAAAAGCAAAGACGCTCTAATTTCCTTTTTCTTTCTAATCTTCCAAAAGAAATAAAATTCCAGTTGTATAAACAGATGGTTGATCACCAGAGCAACCAGAGTCTGATAAGAATTTTTCGGAAGCTTGTCAGGATCACAGCCCACACACTTGTACTTAAAAAAAAAAAAAATTGATTTAAGATTTAACAGAATTTTACAAGAAATACTAGTGGGCTTTATGACAAAAATGAGAACACTTTTCCACTTTTATCCAATTTTCTACAATTGTAGAAATTAAGTATAATTAATTGTAGCATTAAATGCAATGAGGACATGATGGGAAACAAAACTAATTCTTTTAAACAGTGCAATGATGCACCCAATATTCTTTTAGTACTCATGAGTTATTTTCTATTACCTACTAAATTCAATAAATACCTAATGAATATCCTTTTTATATGCCACTAAGAACACAATAGATAAATAGATTAAAAAAATATTATACAGGCTTTTCCTTCTAAAATGGAACAATCTAAGTAATAAGTTTATAAGTGTACTCAACTGCCAAAATAATATGACAAATGCTTTTGTTTCATTACATAGATGATTGGTGTATGAAAAGTGGTGATCAGAGCTATATTGTTGTTTTCTGTTGCTTTTAACATTGCTGTTAGTATTATTATAATAAATAAAAGGTGTTGGCTCAGTAACACGGGGAACACATTTTTCCCTGGAGTCAGTTTTCAATGTCTAGGTGGCTTGAATGAAGATGGTTGTGATGACTACTAGTTCTTAAGGGTGGGTGTTTTGAAAGTGGTCAGAAGAGTTGACTGGAAGACATATTTCCATAGAAAGTTCACTTTGGTTTTATCAATAGTTGTACTGTTTGGAAGTTTGTTTGGTGAATGTGTGTGTGTGTGTGTGTGTGTGTGTGTGTGTGTGTATGTATTTGTGTGTGTGTGTGCTTGTGTATTGAGGGAAGCCAGGGAGAGACAAGTTAAAGTCTTTTGAAGTCACTAGTAGATAGATATTTTGCACATTTTAGAATTAAGAAAAGTAAAATGGAGACTAAGAAGAATGGGAATATGTGCAAGGATGAGCAAAAAATCAAGTTTGTCCACAGAATGCATTTAGGGCAGTAGAGGGAGAAGTTGGAATACTGTGAAGTGTCCTAAAATAGTCTCATCGACTTTACTGTTTTCTAGACTAGGGAACACCTGGAGCCCATTCATAATTAGAATCCCCTCTTTAATGAGTCTTAGAAGGCAATGCCATTATATTGCAGAGAATGCCCCAGTGTGACATGTCAGATAGTTCTTTTTTTTTTAATTGAATATAAATTTTTTTTTCATATTTATGGTAACTTTATTTTTTTAAATTTAAGTTTATTTATTTTAATTAGAGGCTAATTACTTTACAATATTGTATTGGTTTTCCCATACATCAACATGAACGTGTCAGAGAGTTCTAAAGAACATTTTCATGACCATTTACAGGCCATTAGTAATTTATCATGCACTATAATTCTTAGATTCTATGAAATCAAATTAGTTAATGCCAAATCTATTTCTTACAGGCATCATTGATTTCAGTGTCCATTCATGTACCTAGGGCACTGTCATTCATCTAGAAGGTACTCTTTAAATAGACATGAAATGAATGATAGAGCAATCAAGTAATACATTCATACATGCATTAAGGAATGTGTTACATAGAGACTTAAGTAGGTAATGCAACATATAAGTAAAGTACCTTTTATGAGAAACAAAATTTCTTCTAAGGAAGAGTAGTCAAGAGTGGAAGAAAATAAATTAATATAAAAACAAAGTATTCAAATCCGCAGTCTAATTTTTGAAGTCAAAACAATTACTTATGTATTTTTTCCTGAACTAGTTAACTTACTGCTGCGAAGTTGCTTCAGTCGTGTCCGACTCTGTGCGACCCCATAGACAGCAGCCCACCAGGCTCCCTCGTCCCTGGGATTCTCCAGGCAAGAACACTGGAATGGCTTGCCATTTCCTTCTCCAATGCGTGAAGTGAGAAGTGAAAGTGAAGTCGCTCAGTCGTGTCTGACTCTGGGCGACTCCATGGACTGCAGTCTACCAGGCTCCTCTGTCCATGGGAGTTTCCAGGCAAGAGTACTGGAGTGGGGTGCCATTGCCTTCTCCCAGTTAACTTACTAGTACATATAAAAAAAAACCCCACATTTTGTAATTTGAATATTATACACAATTGTAGTCTGTTATTTTATTTTGAAAGTATCTGTATATTTATACCTTGTCAATAGGAAATAGTATCTCAAAAGGAAAAAAGTAGATTAATATCTCTAAGAAAATTGAAAGATATAAAAGAATATACACATTTTAAAAATCATACAGCATTTTATAAGATTAATAATTACTTGGAATGTTAGGTAGCAAGTTAAATGATCTTGTATTCTTATAAATGGAAGTATAATTATATTTAACATTTGGAAAAATGATAAAAACAATTCTGTCAGATGTAGTGCAAATTTTTAAAACAATTTTCAAAATGTCGTAAGCCTTTGATATAAATTAGTAGTGACTAAAGTATTGTTTAATTTTACACATCACTGAATATTTTTTCTATCATTTTAATCTGCTTTTATTATTTTGTTATACTTTTCACCATCTTATATTTTATTTTTGTACTTATCATGTTTATTTGTTTGTTTATCATATTTTACCATATAAAGTCCATGAAGCAACCTAGAAAACTTCTTGCCATGCAATAAATACTCAATAAATTGAGGTAAATAAATGAATGAATGTATAAATATAAGGAAGATTATTCTAAGTTGGGGCCTTTTCTCTCTCTCTCTGTGAAGTCTCTGTGGTGGCCAAATTGAAAACATAACAATTGACAATCCTAAGTATATATAAGGAGTACTAAGTCTTATTCTTTGTCCATAATTAATATTCAATTTTTAAGTTTGAATGGATAAATGAATAAGTATGGGAGTAAACTAATTAACAAGTTAATTCAGATATCTGTTTCCATTAAATTGGATTGGGTGAAGTAGTTCCTATTAAAAGTGCTTCTAAACACAGTGAAATTAAACTTATTTAATATTATTGGCTTTAACAAAACAAAATAATTAGAAACTACTGGAATCTTTGACTTTATAGCAGTTTAATTATGTAATGAAGCAAAACATTACAAATTATATATTTTAAGAACACATTATCTTAAGATAGAAAAGAATATAATATTTCATTAAAAAAAAAAGCCTTTCTTTTTCCTTTCTTTAGTGATATAAACAAAGTTCCTAACACTTCATTTAGTTTGCATTTCACTGTTAAAAAGTAATACAGGAATTTCTATCTTTTGAAAGATAGAAATTTATCTATCTTATTATCTCAATTTATTATTTCTTTATCTCAATAAATTTGAAGATAGTTAATTCATTAAAATTTCTTTCTATAAGTATCTTCTCACTCTATGCATTCACATTTGTGTAATCTTTGTTTTATTACAAAAGGAATAATTTTAATGTAGAAAATTATTTATTAAAGATTGTTGTAGATTATGTCCTCATCCTCATACTAAGAAGGTTTAACCTAATTTAAATCATTTATATATACATATATAATATATAGATCTGTATTAATATATGGCTAATTTAATTTTTGGAATAATGCTCTAAAATATTTTAGGGAAGGACAATCTAGCTTTATTTTTCTTTCAAATGTTTAACTAGAGTATCACTTTTTAAAAATTAATGTTTCAAAAAAATTAATTTTTGCAATGAAGTTTTCCAATGATATTAGGAGATATTTTATTTGCACATTATTATGGAATATTCATATTTAGTGATGCATTTATATTTATATATATATTATACATATATTTATATATAGTTAATATATGCATATATACAGTTGATGTATGCATATAGTGTATATAGTTATACATAACTAAATTTCAGGAACATTTCATATTTATTTATTGGTCTTTTTTTTTTAACTGTGTGATAGACTACTTTTATTATCATGCTTAAAAGTAATAATAATAAAGAATTACTAAATAGAAATTTCACGGTAGTGTTAAGCACTAGGAGCTTTTGAAATGGACTAGGCTAGGCACCATTTTTGAGCATTGTTTTTACCTTTAATTCTCAAATAATTCCATGAAATAAATGCTTCTCACTTCTTGATTTTACAGAAGAGGGCATTAAGTTGGAGAGGTTAGGCAATTTTCATCAGGTCCTGGAATTTCTATATGCTGGAGCCAGCACATAAATCCAGGCATTGTGTCCTAAAGCCAGCTTATTTCACCACTATTTCATTTTTTTTTTCTTTAAAATTCTCCTTTATTCTTTTTTATCTGCTGTAGAAAAGCCAGTGTTATTTGCTCCTACTCGTTGAGGGCACTTTGGGATTTTCTACTTTATCACTCTCACAAACCATGCTATAATAAGCACTCTTGTTCATGCTTCTCTCACTTTCTGTCTCTCTTTTTAAAATCACATCTGTGATCTTTTTTTCCAGGCCAGGAAAAAAAAAAGGACTGATGATACAAAATGTTTGCAGATTTTATAATGATAGGTCCATAATGCAGGAAGGCTATCTTTGCCTCAAATCAATATACTTGGAGACCATTAACGTGATAGTCTCTTCATATCAACAAGGGCCAGAAAGAACTTACTAGCGCTTCCCTGGTGGCTCAGCTGTAAAGAATTGTCTTTTAATACATGAGACGTGGGTTCGATCCTGGCTCAGGGAGATTCCCTGGAGAAGGAAATGGCAATTCACCCCAGTATTCTTGCCTGAAAAATCCCTTGGACAAAGGAACCTGGCAGGGTACAGTCCAAAGGGTCACAAAGGAGTTGGACAAAAGTTAGTAAATAAACAGCAATAACAATGGGGTAATATGTTAGTAAGAAGAAAACACCTTCAATAGGTTAGTAAGAAAAAACACCTTCCTTCGGTTCAGCAGTGTGACTGGCACTCATTCATAACTTAGGTAGGAAGTCACCATGGGCCAGACCGTATAGTGAACCTATTTAATACAAAAGTGTAAGGTACGTATTAAAAGAGGTGTATTGAAATATTGGTCTCAGTTCTTCACTGCTCCATTGTAGCAGTGTTTCCAGCCATTTGTGTTCCCAGACTTTGGCATGGGGCTTGGCTTTATGATATACGTTAGCAAATTAGATGGTTTTAGACATCAAGTGAACAGAAATTTGCAGTGGCAATCCACTTGTTGCCATTGTTCTATACCTGTGCACTTGAGCTTGCCCTGAATTTTGGAAAAACTTGTGCCTAAGGTACCTACTGATTCAGGGGATGAAAGACTTAGGACGGATGACTCATTCCATAGACCAGAGTGAAGACCAGTGGAGTATGGCTAAGATCAGCTGAATTCCAGTTGATCCAGACACTGCAGAATCGTATTTTGCATTTAGTTTGTCGCTTCTATTTATTCTCCTTCAATCTGGAAGAGTTCTTCGGTCTTCATCTATCTGCTTTTTATATGACTTTTTTTTTTTTTTTAAAGAAAACTATAGGCCAATATCACTGATGAACATAGATGCAAAAATCCTCAACAAAACTTTAGTAAACAGAATTCAGCAACACATCGAAAAGCTCATACACCATGATCAAGTTGGGTTTATTCCAGGGGTGCAAGGATTCTTCAATATATGCAAATCAATCAATGTTATACACAATATTAACAAATTGAAAGATAAAAACCATATGATAAACCTCAATATATGCAGAAAGAGACTTTGACAAAATTAAGCACCCATTTATGATTAAAACTCTTCCAAAAATGGGCATAGAAGGAACCTACCTCAACACAGTAAAGGCCATATATGACAAGCCCACAGCAAACATTATTCTCAATGTGAAACAGTGAAAGCATTTCCCCCAAGATCAGGAAGAAGACAAAGGTGTCCACTTTCACCACTACTAGGCGATAGCACCCCACCCCAGTACTCTTGCCTGGAAAATCCCATGGATGGAGGAGCCTGGTAGGCTGCTGTCCATGGGGTCACTAGGAGTCGGACACGACTGAGTGACTTCACTTTCACTTTTAACTTTCCTGCATTGAAGAAGGAAATGGCAACCCACTCCAGTGCTCTTGCCTGGAGAATCCCAGGGACGACGGAGCCTGGGTGGGCTGCCGTCCATGGGGTTGCACAGAGTCGGACACGACTGAAGCGACTTAGCAGCAGCAGCAGCAGTCAACATAGTTCTGAAAATCGTCATGCATGGAGTCCAGAAGCTTGGTCAGTTGGTAGAACCTCTGCCAGCTCTGCCCAGAGTTGCTGGGACACTTCGTTACCATCTTTCTCAGCTCCTTGATGTAATTTGTCCTCATTTCTTCAAACGCAGCCTGGCTTTTGAGGCCATCCTTTGGAATTGTGCTCAGCAGCAGCAACACTTTCATTACAGTGTATTCCTCGAAGGTGAGCTTCAGCCGGACAAACTGAAGGCTGATCTGGTGCATCCCCTGGCAGAGCTCATACATGGCAGACTGGTGCATCTTCTCTTCATTAAAGACTAAGTCTGGTGCAAAATAGAGATACTGGGTGTCCGTATGTTTGTATGATCTCCAGCTCAAGGCAAATGACGACAGACACATCCAAGAATACTGGATGAGGGTTATTTGGTCCTCAAGAGGCAGGTTTTTAAATCCTGGAAGTACCTTCTCCCACTTCACAACTTGGATCATCTGCTTGCCAGCTAAGCGGTTGAGGGTGGAAAGCAGGTTTTCGGCTGTATCTGGTTTGGAGCCGTCTTTGGTCTTCATCTATCTGCTTTTTATATGACTTTTATAAGACCAGTGATATGGCAGCTGAACCTCTAAATAGTCTTCTAAATTTTTCATGTTCTATTAGTTCAAGAAGCTTCAAAAAAGCTATTCTAACTGAATTGTCCGTCTTAACTCTTATTGGTTTTTCCACAATGCACAGTACATTTAAAATTCACAAAATATTTATTGAGTTCTTCTTGGGCTAGATATTTAAACAAAGCAGATAAACCCCCTTGTTTTACAGAACTTTGATCTGATTAAATAAATGACCACACATCTCAAGTGAAACAATTTCAGCAATAATAAAATTGTTCATAAATTAATTCTACCATTTCTGTCCAATTTCAAGTGCCATATATTATAAAATAATAAGTTAGAGTTTAAAAAGTAGTATTACAAATCCCTTTCAGAAAACCAGTCTTTAAAATGCATCTTCTCCTCCGTTTCACTTCAGTACAAAGACTGACTGTGCTTAGTTGTTCAGTCCTGTCTGACTCTATGACTCCATGGATTGCAGCCTGCCAGGCTTCTCTATCCATCAGGATTCTCTAGGCAAGAATACTGGGGTTGCCATGCCCTCCTCCAGGGGATCTTTCTAACCCAGGAATCAAACCCAGGTCTCCCGCATTGCAGGCAGATTCTTTACCATCTGAGCCACCCGAGAAGCACTACAAAGACTGGAAGAAATCCCACATTCAGGTAACTCTGCCCAAACAAACCTTTTCCAGAAGACTCACATTACTGTAGAAAAGCAGTAGAGTCCTCAGTACTAAAGGAACCACGGCATTCACCATGAAATCTTTTCACCTCATTTCTTGTCTCCGCTTCCCATTGATTACTGGTTTAATTTTCCAGGAAGGCTTCCAACACGTGTCAGGAAACAAGGACATTCACAGAAAGTGAGTAGGCTTGTCCTCAGAGAAACACTTGAACTCTTGCTTAGCTTAAAAAAACAGTTCAGTCTACTTTGATGAAATCAAGACCCCTGAATCAATCAAAATATCAAACCAGGAGACAAGAATTGAAAAAGTGATCATTATTGTATGAGCCTTATTTGTAGATGCATAATTAATGTTTCTTAGAAGCAGTGTAGAGCCGCTGCTGAATAAAGAAAATATTATAGGTATTCAAGTAATTGCCTGAACTCTGTTATCTAGACTGTCTACTCTGTAGCTTCAGTTTGGACTTTATTCTTGATAATGGATAGAACTCTATTGTGTGAGTGTGTGCATGCTCAGTTGTGTCTGACTCTTTGCGACTCCATGGGCTGTGGGGATTTCCCAGGCAAGAATACCAGACTGGGTTGCCATTTCCCTCATCTTCCCTATCCAAGGATTGAACCTGCAGTTTCCTGCAGCTCCAGCATTGGCAGACAGATTCTTTACCACTGAGCCACTTGGGAAGCCCCTAAAATTCTGTGGGAATACCCTAAAAGAGATTTATTAAATTCATGCAAATGCCTGCTTCATATTGAACTCATGATTCAAAAGGACAGAAGGATATCACATTCAATCTCTACACTCTTATATTTCAGGCTACTGAAGCAAAAATATTGTTTTAAGTAATATCTTTATCTAATATTTGTTAGATACTGATTTATAGAATAAATAGTAAGCAGAGAAATGCATCTTGGTTGTACCAAATCCAATCAATCCATACCACTTGACCAGATCCTATGGATTGAGATTTTGAAATCAAATGAGAGACGTCAACCATGAGGAGATTAATTATGACCTCTTTCTATGTCCAAATTAGGTATAATGACAATAGTTTGGTATGCTTTCTACCCATAATGGAGCTCTTCAATATTTGAAACCACTATATTTCCATTTCCTTAACAGCTCCATGCAAGAATCACAATGCATAAATATGTTCTCTATGATGAACAGGGCACTCTAAATTGAGAACAAGACACAGTTGCCATTTTCAGCCTTAACATAATCCACTCTCATGTTATTCAGTCTGTCTTTCTTCCATTTTATGAGAAACTCAAGGCCATTTTGGAATGTATTTTATTTGTTGACTAACTTTCACTCATTTTTCTCTTCTCTTCCGGAGTTCTTTAGGTCTGTAAATTCAGCCCTTTGGAAAAACTTCCCTCTTCTCTGAACTTTTATACCAGCTGAAAAATCATCATTAACAGATTTCTGAACTGGAGCTGACTTTATTGATTCTTCCAAATTCTGTTACATCATGCATCCAGTGAGAAACTACCAGCTGGTCCCCCACAAAGCACTGCCTTCCCTCAGTATTTGAGTTTCCCATGTCTCAAATAACTTGCAGAACATCAGTGACTGCACAAACATTCTTTACTTGAGACGTCCTTTATCATAACAATTAGATATACTTATGATCTTCCTTTAATGTTTAATTTCCCTTGTTGTTCCTCTAATCCTTTGAAGCAGACACAGTTGTTAAAGCATATTTTTAAATTTAATTCTCAATTTATCTTTAGTCTACCTCTGTCACTTTTTTTTTGGCTGGATCACAGTATCTTCCTCTCTCTTTGCTTCCAGGTTAGTTCATTCATTTTTCTACCAAAGCACAGAAAATATTGCTTTGTGAAACTCGGAGATGAGGATATGAATTTCTGCAGTGTTAACTCTTACCCCCACAGGCAGGGCCCACTGTCAGCTATGATATTTATTATTTGGTCCCTATAAGCTGCCTCCACCATGAGGTCCATGATGATATACTAGGTCTCTGGGAATCCATGCCATCTCAAAACTGTGTTTATTAGTTGTCAAAATATAAAATTATTCTCTTTTCCTCATTGTAAAGTAAACCAAGTGAATGGCCATAGATTCTTTTGGAAAGAACTGGAGGAATCAGTATGGTGTAAGCTTGGTATTCAGTTGCAAAATTTTCCTCCTAAGGATTTTGCAATTTCTCCAGTCAATAGATTCCGGAACTGAAAATCAGTTAAGGGCTGAGAACTGAGCAAGTATGAATTTTTATTGAGGAACCAATCTTTGCTGCCTGCTCCTGCACCATTGTTGGCTGACCCTGGGACATGATGCTTTATTAATTGTTCATAAAATTTCTTGCTGGTGAAGCCCCATTGTCTACCCCTCCAGCCTTACTCTTCATTATAGCAATTGCAGCCTCTGGCTTGGCAGTTAGGTGCTGTCACCTGGCCTCTTTTAGTCTGGGGCACAGTGGATATTAACAAACTAAGTACTGTAATCACTACCCCAATGTCATACCTAGGCTGCAACAGAGAGCCATCACCAAACTTCCTAGTGCACACTGTGCTTTTTGCCCACACATTCTTGACAGCTTTGGTGACTGGTATGTCATTTTTACTTTCCAGTAGAACACAATACTCTGGCAATTCTCTTGACTTCACAGGAAATTTTGATTTCAGCATGTCTACCTCCCTCAGTCATTCTCTTTCTACCTCTGCTTGCAGAGAGAGTAAGTATCATTTCTACTCTGTTTGACATTAGTCATCAATTTCTCCAGATCTCTCAGAGTCACCCCAACAGAGAGTTTGATCCATTTCCTAGGATTTTGCCAGGTTGTGAAATCCCATATCCCTAGAAAGTGCTCTCAAGTCAATGAACTTTTACTTACCTATTTTTATATGCTCACCCTCTTGATCCAGCATCTTCGATACCCAAAACCTTGGATAGTCCCATGATGACTGATTATGTCTTGGTTGAGTATTTAATATCCACTGAATCTGTACCTCTAATTGTTTGGTGTTCTATTTTCCACTCATTTATGTTCATCTTTCCCCTGCAAGGACCTACTTGTAATCTAAAAAAAAAAAAAAAAAAACCTAAATAAACTAAAGGAAAACAAACAAAAAACTTTGACTCTAAACTTAGTCTTTATTTGCTATTAATGGCCTTAACTTACTCATTATCCTTCTGGAGATAACCAGCCACCTTCACTATCTTTCACACTTTTGGATGCCTGAATCATTGTGTTTGAAAGGGCATTTCCCATGTCTGTAACAATTTCCCAGGGCACCTACAGTGAATTCTTTAGCAATTGGATTGCCACTCCATCAGTGCCATATTCTGCATATCATCAAGTGGGCCCATGAGGCGGTGAATAAGTGATCCCAGAGTGCAGGGCCACTACTGGTGCCACATCTTTTAGCTTGGGTCCTCCAAGACACAGACTCCAATAAGAATTCAATATACAAGAGATTTATTGGGTGAGAGAGAATGTGAAAGAGCTGGAGTAGATCAGGAAAGCTGTCAGATCATAAGGCAGGTCTGACTTCTGTGAAGGAGAAAGGGAAGTAAGAAAGACTAGATTTAAAAAAAAAAAATCTAATTTTATTTTATTTTTTAAACTTTACATAACTGTATTAGTTTTGCCAAATATCAAAATGAATCCGCCACAGGTATACATGTGTTCCCCATCCTGAACCCTCCTCCCTCCCCATTCCATCCCTCTGGGTCGTCCCAGTGCACCAGCCCCAAGCATCCAGTATCGTGCTTCGAACCTGGACTGGCAACTCATTTCATACATTAAAAAAAAAAAAAAAAATCTAATATAGTTCTAAGAAAGTTAATGGCAAGGACATTGTTGAGCCTTTAAGCCCAACTTGCTGATTAGCAATGTAATGTATTTCCCAGAAACAATTCAGCTTCCGGTACCCTGACACACTCCATCCATGCCAAGAAGACCCTATTGAATTTATGTGATTACTGAGAGTGCAGTGATCAATGTCAAAGCATAGCAACAGGCACCGATGGCCGATTAGATTCCCTGAGGTCAGAGATCTAACAGGCATATCCTCATGACAATGATCCTTGCCAGCTGTGAGGAAACACTGCTTCTGGTACCATCACGCATGGTACTTGGTTTAAAAGGGTTTGTGCTTAATGTAAAACGCTGGTAAAAAGTAAAAGAATCTATCCCTGTATTAACAGGTTACAACACTAAACTCTCATACATGGCTGATAGGAGGGTAAACAAGTAGTACCCTGGGGAAACTTTTGCCCCATTTATTAAATCTAAGTATGGGTTTATCCTGTGACCCAATTCCACTCTTGGTGCTACGTCCAACAAAAACATTTTCAACAATGTTCATTGCAGCACTATTTCTAATAGCTAAAAACCAGAAACAACCCAAGTTTGTTTTGATGAACAACTAAGTTGTAATATAGTCAAACAACAAAATAACTCACAGCAGTGAAATAGAACAAAGTGCTGCCTCATACCAGAACATGACTAAAATTTCACTGAAATAATGTTGCACAGAAAAGAAACCTGACATTAAAGAGTACATGCTGCTGCTGCTGCTAAGTCGCTTCAGTCATGTCTGACTCTGTTCGACCCCATAGACGGCAGCCCATGAGGCTCCCCCATCCCTGGGATTCTCCAGGCAAGAACACTGGAGTGGGTTGCCATTTCCTTCTCCTAAAGAGTACATATTATATGATGATTACTTATATGAAGTTCAAAAGCAGGAAAAACTAATATACGGCCTTAAAGGACAAAACAGTGGTTACCTCCTAAATCAGGGTGGGAGTAAGGGCTGAGAGGACCTGGAAATCTCCTGGAAATCTGAGTAGAGTTAAAAAAAAAAAAAACAAAAACAAAAAACCTACAACAGAAAACTTTGGTGTTGACCCCTTAATTTATTAACAATTTTTAAATAGGGACCCCCCCCACCTTTTCATTTTGCACTGGACCCCATAAATTATATGGTTAATCCTGTCTGTAATTATAACTGTAAAATCACATTTTAAGAAAATATGTCAATTTTTACCTTTTACAGTAGAGTATTTCCACACAAGAATTAACTTCCAACTATCAATCCAACTATCTTAAACTAATAGTTGATCTAGAATGGTTTTGCAATTGCTCTGTTTATGCTCCAGCTCTATAAACTTCCTTGATTTGACTCCACATAGATGTAATTTCTGTTTTCACACCTACAAACATTACCTAAATTCCTTCAAAGTTTAATGATTCTCTGCTGAACTTTACTGAAACACACTTCTGTAAAAATCAAGACTAAAGATGGGGAAAAATCATACACTAGCTTTAAGAACTAAAGAAAAAAAGACAGTGAGCCTCAAGATGAAAAGACTTTAGAACTAAAACTTGAAATAGGAAACCATTAATTAAGCGTTTGAAAGGGAATATTAAACATGAAACATAAAAGGAAAACTTACATTGTAATAAAATTATCTTAGGAATGGTCTAAAGAGAAACTGTGTGAAATAAAAAACTTGGAGAAAAACTATTCATTGTTCTGAAAAAGGCCTTTTTTTTTTTTTTGAAGATCAGGGAAGGTTGGAACTATATACAGAGTGAGAACCAGAAAAAACTGTTAACTTTTAAGCCATGATCTGGATGATCATGCATTATTATTTTTTGTTATTCATATTTTTGTTAACAAATATGACAAAGATACATCAAAATATGAAATAAGTCATCTCAAAAATCAAAATAAAATGAGCTCACCAGAAAATCTATGAGGATGACAAAGTTTGGAAAGGTACACCTTAAAATAATATCTAGAATATATTAGCATTTATCATATAATAAGTTCTGAATAAATGTTAGTCATTAACAGTAGTCTTTTCATTTTCACTAGCAGATGAATGACATTCCACTCAAACTTTTCTCTTCTTTTTTTAAGAGAACAGGACATTTAGTTTCTCTATAATTGGAGAATCCCAGGATGTGGTTGCTTCATGCTCTACATTTATATACACTAGAGCTCAATCTGATTTTTTTCTTCATCTTTCCACCAGTCTCCTTCCACATTGGTTAGAGTCGGTTATAGTCATAAAACATGCAGAAAAGAAATTAAGTGGATTCAATGGTTGGAGTCACCATCATGAGAGTAGCTGAAGAACATTTACAAAAAGAGCTGCTTTTTTCTAAAAACAATCTGCTAAAGTAGGATAGGTTCAGGATCATTTTAAACAAAAAATTTGTTAATTTTTATAAATGGATAACATCGAGAGAAATAGAAGATAGTATTCTGTGAGATAGAAATAACAAATACACATTATCACATTGATATACTCCCTGGAGTAAAATACAAGGAATTAAAATAGAAATTACATTTTACAAATGCGTGTGGCCTAATTTTGTTTTATGATAGTCCAAATACTTTTTTGAGAAATAGAATATGTGTGGGTTTTTGGAGGGTGCATGGTTGGAGGAATTAGACCTTAGAAGAAAAAAAAGGAGTATCAGTCCTTGAAAGTGAAACAGGAACGATATAAAAGAGAAAAACTAAGAAAATAGAATTTTTATGGCTTATGGTAAATTTCCTTTGTGTTATGAAACCTAAAAAGCCAAGAATGACCTGCATATTTTGTTTGAATATAAATATTTTGTTTTTTATTTCTGCTAAGGTAACAGAAAAATTAACATACAAAAATACATCAAGTATTACTGGCTTGTAAAACTATTGTTAAATAAATTAGCTTTCCAAAGTTTTTTACAGCGCAGCTGAATTTTCTATGCTTGCAAATTGTTCTTTACTGTCCATTACTGGGTTCAAAATGTTCCTTCATCTTAGCAAGATATTTTAAAATTAATGTGTGATAATTTATTTAAAACATTTTTTGTCTCTGCTTAGTCATAAAAAGTGTTTTTTCTCATAACAGTAATCATTGTAATAATATAAAAAAGTTTGAATCTCACTTTTATTCATAAGGTGCTATAATGGAATTCTCAGACTTCAAATCCATTCATAGCTGCACTTATCCCCTAGATCTGAAAATTCACTGAGTAATATAATTGTGTCTTTTCACTACTAATTGAATATTATTAATCATTAAAAATCTCTGAATAAAGATGAAGTAGACACTCATAAGAACTGAGTCAACATGAGGAAATTATTGTGTCATTATGATAATAATACCATATATTTGTATAGGGCTTTAGAGTGTATGAGGTGCTTTCATTTGATCTCTACAGTAACTGGATAAGTAAGGGCACTTTTGATTGCACAGGACTGATTTATTAACCTACACTAGCCTAAGTATTTAGAGGAATTTATTATAAAGGTCCTCAGCAGACATTTGGAACTTACTGGACTATTGGGAGGTGGAGATATTGAATAATATCCTCTAAACTAAGAAGGAACTTCAAGACCAAAAAACAAAGCAGGCAACTCCATGAAATTCAATAATGAAGTTTATGTGGGTAACTTACATACAGGCAGGATCAGGTAGACAATAATCCAGGGGCATTTGTAGCTGCATGTGACACTACCCAAAGGAGTGCGGGGGAATTTAAGGGGACCAAAGCTAAAGGAAGACTCTGACTGCTAGGGAGAAGCAGGTCTATACCTTTGGGAACCAGGGGCTTTTCCTCTCCCCCAGAAGTCTTATGAGTGTCAGCAGAAGGCGCTCTTTCACCTTTGATCTCAGATGAAGGCAAGGATAAAAGTTGATAGATACCTTACCTGGCTTGGGTTCATTTCTTGTGAGCAGGCTAAGGTTCAGTCATGCAGAAAGGGGAGAGAGTAGATCTACAGGCTTAAGATGGGGCTGACAAAATGGTGTCAGATTGGCTCACATGGGGGACAAAAGCGTGGTTGTGGAACAAACACAGACAACAGTTTATAAGCACGAGCTTTGCTCTCATTGCAGATTCTCCTTATGTGTGTACTCTTGTAGAAAAGGGGGAGGAAGTCCACTGAGAGGACATGGATCCAGGTTGACCTGAAATCTCCGTTTTGGCAACTGGAGTCTCCTTATCTGCTTTCCAGGTGGCACTAGTGGTAAAGAAACTGCTTGCCAATACATGAAACATAAAAGACATGGGTTCGATCCCTGGGTTGGGAAGATCCTCTGGAGGAGGGCCTGGCAACCCACTCCAGGGCTCTTGCCTGGAAAATCCTGTGGCCAGAGGAGCCTGTAAACTTTTATGTTTCTGATAGGTGGGTGCGGAGCGTCAGCCACATTTCAGTGGCCTAGGACAAGCCTTATAGTAAGTTCTCTTGCTCTTTTAATTTGCTCTTTCCTTACCCTCCGTGTACACTGGTCAGTTCATGAGCCAATAACTCTCTTTCACTCTCTATCCTCTTCCATTTCTAACTCTTTTCCTCATTCTGATTTTGCCAATTTTTCATGCCTGAATGACAGAAAGTGTTTGTTTTATTACATAGGTACAGAAAATCAAAGACAGACTTTTCTTTCTCAAGTCCCCTCCTAGAATGTTTGGTGAGGCACCTTCAAATATAATGGAGATGAGTGGGAAATAGGAGTAGGTTCAAAAAAGAGAATATATTTCCTAGACAAACATGGGGCAAAATAACGCTTACTCTCTACAAATATCACCATGTGTATGATTGTTCCATATTAGCAAAAGAGGAACCCATGAGCAGGACTCAAAAGTATTCAGTTTATGATTTCTTTACAACATACTTTGTACATTTTTATCAAAAGTACTTATATAGGATTTTGTCTTGAAATTCCTTTGAAATTTTGCATACAATAATGAATTTGGTTAGTTGATGGCAATATGGATATAGGTAGTTCTATTTACAACTATTTAAAAATATTTCTGGCCATATTCAGTCTTTAATTTAGGGCTTTTTATAGATGTTTAGATAAATGGATATGGTGACTGCGGCCATGAAATTAAAAAACGCTTACTCCTTGGAAGGAAAGTTATGACCAACCTAGATAGCATATTCAAAAGCAGAGACATTACTGCCAACAAAGGTTCGTATAGTCAAGGCTATGGCTTTTCCTGTGGTCATGTATGGATGTGAGAGTTGGACTGTGAAGAAGGCTGAGCGCCGAAGAATTGATGCTTTTGAACTGTGGTGTTGGAGAAGACTCTTGAGAGTCCCTTGGACTGCAAGGAGATCCAACCAGTCCATTCTGAAGGAGATCAGCCCTGGGATTTCTTTGGAAGGAATGATGCTAAAGCTGAAACTCCAGTACTTTGGCCACCTCATGTGAAGAGTTGACTCATCGGAAAAGACTCTGATGCTGGGAGGGATTGGGGGCAGGAGGAGAAGGGGACGGCAGAGGATGAGATGGCTGAATGGCAAATCTGACTCGATGGACTTGAGTCTGAGTGAACTCCCGGAGTTGGTGATGGACGGACAGGGAGGCCTGGCATGCTGCGATTCATGGGGTTGCAAAGAGTTGGACAGACTGAGCGACTGATCTGATCTGATCTGTTTATCTATACACACAAACTTGTTTGTTGTTGTTGCTTAGTCACTAAGTCATGTGACTAAGACATGACTGTAACCCTCCAGGCTTCTCTGTCTGTGGGATTTCACAGGCAAGAATACTTGAGTGAGTTAGCATTTCCTTCTCCAAGGGATCTTCCTGATCCAGAGGTTGAACCCATGTCTCCTGCATTGGCAAGCAGGTTCTTTAACACTGTGCCACCAAGGAAGCCCCAAAATGCATATATATTACATTAAACATATACACACATAAACATAAAATATGATAGGCATATACCTATATATATTATACATTAATATTTAATGCTTCTGTAGTTGCATTTATCAATCATTTACTTGTTACTAATTTTTGAATCTTAGTTAAAAAACTTTCTTTATTTCTAGTATATAAATAAAATCACTCATCTCTCCTAGATCTTGCTTATTTTGATACTGTGTTTCTTTTTTTACTTTGGTTACATCTCCTAACAGAGTTTTTAATGATGTATTTTATGAAATATAATTGAAATTTCATTTTTTCTATGCAACTGTTGCCTATGGTCTCAAAATTCTTTATTAGAAAAATGCTTTTCACACCAATTTGAAATAGCACTTTTATCATATACTAACTGCTTAGTCTATTTCTGGATCTGGGCTGTTGTGTTTTTTTTCTGGCAATCTTTCTATGTCAATGTCATGAAGCTTTATTTATAAAATATTTATACAGCATTTTTATTTTTTTTCTGAGCTAGTCCCATTCTTTCTCATCCATGTCATTGCCCTTATTTTTGAAGATTTGCTTGGTTGTTTTAACTCTGTATATTTTTCTATAAAAAAATAAAATAAAATTTTCTACTTTTAGACACAAAATCCTTTTGGCATTGTATTAATATTTTATCAAATACATAACTTTACTTGGCAGTAATTTTTCTTTTTAATGAGTCTTCCTATAAAGGAAGATTATCATTACGTTGAGCATATTTTCATTTTTAAGCATTTCTTTTTTTTGTTTGTTACCACTTATGATGAGTATTTTGTTTAATTTTTATCATCCAACCAGATGATATTTGTAGTAAAAGTTATAGTATTTTATTATACTCTATACTGTGATTACTGTTTGCAATTTTGAACTAATAATCGTATGTCCATTTGGTTTTTCATTTTTATTTTTCTGAACTTTCTCTGACTTGGTTCTCATTTGGTGCTTAATCTTTCAAACATCCTGGCTTGAGCAGATCTAGAACCCTGGCCCTGGCATTGCAATTACAAGTAGACACTACCTGTAATAGACATATTTTGGGGACCAAACACAGCAACGTTCCCTTCCAACCACCTTCTAAACCTAGTCCAAATCTAGTAAGAGGCCAAGTAGTATGGGGTCCTTTGAAATATAGTTTCTAGATTACAAGCTCAGTTTGTTTAGAACGGAATATATGAAAATGGGGTGTGGGACTCTGTGATGATATGGAAGTAACCAAAGCTTTCCCCCTCTTTTCTGGATTAAAAATTAATCACAGTCTGTTTATGTTGTTGATATTTCTTCTTTTATAACCAAATAGTGTGCAATTAGTTATTGTGTCTAATTTATCTGCTTTTTAAAAAAACTCATTATTTACTTCTTTATATTATTGAATTATTTGCTTCGGCTACTTTTTCCTACTGATTTTATTGGCACTTTTCTAGCTTTGCTATTACACATTTTATTCTTTTACTATTTTTACTAATGTAGGTGTTAGAATACTATGCATTTTCCTTCTAAAATTGCTCTGCTGCTGCTAAGTCACTTCAGTAGTGTCCGACTCTGTGTGACCCCATAGACAGCAGCCCACCAGGCCCGCTGTCCCTGGGATTCTCCAGGCAAGAACACTGGCGTGGGTTGCCATTTCCTTCTCCAATGCATGAAAGTGAAAAGTAAAGTGAAGTCGCTCATTCGTGTCCAACTCTTAGTGATCCCATGGACTGCAGCCCACCAGGCTCCTCCGTCCATGGGATTTTCCAGGCAAGAGTACTGGAGTGGGGTTGCCATTGCCTTCTAAAATTGCTCAGGCATATAAAATATTTGAATTTTTTTTCAATTCAATTGTATTCTGGAAAATATTGAAAACTGTTTTTTTACACAAGGGCTGTTTGTTTTAAAAGGACAAATCATAATTTCAACATCAAGATGAACTATTTTAAGTTTCTGTTCATTCCTAGTTTTATTTTATTCTGATACATTTTTAAAAATGTATCAGGGATATTTTTTGAGGCTTTTTATAGGGTTGTCTTTTTTTGTTAATTTTTCTATATACTGAAAAAAATTATAATCTTTAAGATTACAGAATTTGATGTATATATGTATGTGTATATATATATATATATATTTATACACATATGTTATTTAGATCTCCTATAACCATATTAAGTTTTTATACACTTGATTTTTCTTAGACTGAAGAAGGTATATTGCCTCCTGTTATGTGTTCCTTTCTATATTTCAGATCCCTTACGTTTTGCTTCAAAAAGATTCCTATTGAACTTTTTGTTTGTTTGTGCATAGATGTTGATAGCAATTATAATTCTGTTGTGCATTGAGACTTATAGATTTTCTTTCTTTTCTCATTTAGAGTTTTAGCTAGATTTTTTACTTCTGCAAGCTATTAAAAGTATAGCTATTGTTTCACCCTCTTTTTTTTTTTTTTTTTTTTGGTTTACTTGACTGTATGTGGTATTTTTATATTCATCTTGTTATTTTTAATACTTCTGATCATGTTTGTGTCTTGTATCTAAAATATAATTAAATTTTATTTTGCTAGCCAATCTGATGGATGAATGATGCATGTAGTGGCCTTCATCCTTTGTACTATAATGATTGGTTCTCAATTATAAGTAATATTAAAATTATCTTTTAACATATTTTTACCCTTTGCGCTAATCTCCTCCAATATCTAATCTACTCAATAGCAGTGTCTTCCTTAACATCTATGTATGTTTTGCTCAAAATTTTAAAACTTTACAGAATGCTATTTGAAACTCAATATTCCTTATGAGAAATCGAGAAACATAGTCCTCTTCTTCTACCTGTGCTTTCTTTTTTCAAGCTTTTTTTTTTTTTTTAGTTTTGTTTTTTATCAACATTATCTACAGTAAGCACAGCAATATTCAACCATTAACTTCTCTTTTGTCTTAACTTTAGCTCCACAATTAAACATATATAGTGCTCAGTCCCCTTCCTGAGGTTTCCACAGTTTTTCTTAAGTTCACTTCAGTTCAGACGCTCAGTCGTGTCTACTCTTTGTGACCCCATGAATTGCAGCACGCCAGGCCTCCCTGTCCAACACCAACACCCAGAGTTCACTCAGACTCACCACTATCGAGTCAGTGATGCCATCCAGCCATCTCATCCTCTGTCGTCCCCTTCTCTGCCTGCGCCCAATCCCTCCCAGCATCAGAGTCTTTTCCAATGAGTCAACTCTTCGCATGAGGTGGCCAAAATACAGGAGTTTCAGCTTTAGCATCATTCCTTCCAAAGAAATCCCAGGGCTGATCTCCTTCAGAATGGACTGGTTGGATCTCCTTGCACTCCAAGGGACTCTCAAGAGTCTTCTCCAACACCACAGTTCAAAGCATCAATTCTTTGGCACTCAACCTTCTTCACAGTCCAACTCTCACATCCATACATGACCACAGGAAAAACCATAGCCTTGACTAGATGAACCTTTGTTGGCAAAGTAATGTCTCTGCTTTTGAATATGCTGTCTAGTTTGGTCATAACTTTCCTTCCAAGGAGTAAGCGTCTTTTAATTTCATGGCTGCAGTCAGCATCTGCAGTGATTTTGGAGCTCCAAAAAAATAAAGTCTGACACTGTTTCCACTGTTTCCCCATCTATTTCCCATGAAGTGATGGGACCAGATGCCATGATCTTCGTTTTCTGAATGTTGAGCTTTAAGCCAACTTTTTCACTCTCCACCTTCACTTTCATCAAGAGGCTTTTTAGTTCCTCTTCACTTTCTGCCATAAGGGTGGTGTTTTCTGCATATCTGAAGTTATTGATATTTCTCCCAGCAATCTTGATTCCAGCTTGTGCTTCTTCCAGCCCAGCATTTCTCATGATGTACTCTGCACATAAGTTAAATAAGCAGGGAGACAATATACAGCCTTGACATACTCCTTTCCCTATTTGGAACCAGTCTGTTGCTCCATGTCCAGTTCTAACTGTTGCTTCCTGACCTGCATACAGATTTCTCAAGAGGCAAGTTAGGTGGCCTGGTATTCCCATCTCTTTCAGAATTTTCCACAGTTTATTGTGATCCACACAGTCAAAGGCTTTGGCATAGTCAACAAAGCAGAAATAGATGTTTTTCTGGAACTCTGTCGCTTTTTCCATGATCCAGTAGATGTTGGCAATTTGAACTCTGGTTCCTCTGCCTTTTCTAAAACCAACTTGAACATCTGGAAGTTCACGGTTCACATATTGCTGAAGCCTGGCTTGGAGAATTTTGAGCATTACTTTACTAGCCTGTGAGATGAATGCAATTGCATGGTAGTTTGAGCATTCTTTGGCATTGCCTCTCTTTGGGATTGGAATGAAAACTGACCTTTTCCAGTCTTGTGGCCACTGCTGAGTTTTCCAAATTTGCTGGCATATTGAGTGCAGCACCATCACAGAATAATCTTTCAGGATTTGAAATAGCTCAACTGGAATTCCATCACCTCGACTAGCTATGTTCGTAGTGATGCTTTCTAAGGCCCACTTGACTTCACATTCCAGGATGTCTGGCTCTAGGTCAGTGGTTACACCATCAGATGTCAGATGGTCAAATAATCACCATCGTGATTATCTGGGTTGTGAAGATCTTTTTGTACAGTTTTTCTGTGTATTCTTGCCATCTCTTCTTAATATCTTCTGCTTCTGTTAGGTCCATACCACTTCTGTCAGGTCCATAGCACTTCTGTCCTTTATCAAGCCCATCTTTGCATGAAATGTTTCCTTGGTGTCTCTAATTTTCTTGAAGAGATCTCTAGTCTTTCCCATTCTGTTGTTTTCCTCTATTTCTTTGCATTGATCACTGAAGAAGGCTTTCTTAACTCCTCTTGCTATTCTTTGGAACTCTGCATTCAGATGCTTATATCTTTCCTTTTCTCATTTGCTTTTCGCTTCTCTTCTTTTCACAGCTATTTGTAAGGCCTGCCCAGACAGCCATTTTGCTTTTTTGCATTTCTTTTCCATGGGGATGGTCTTGATCATTGGCTCTTGTACAGTGTAAAGAACCTCATTCCACAGTTCATCAGGCATTCAATCTATCAGATCTAGGCCCTTAAATCTATTTCTCATTTCCATTGTATAATCATAAGGGATTTGATTTAGGTCATACCTGAATGGGGTAGTGGTTTTCCCTACTTTCTTCGTTTTAAGTCTGAATTTGGCAATAAAGAGTTCATGATCTGAGCCACAGTCAGCTCCTGGTCTTGTTTTGTTCACTGTATAGAGCTTCTCCATCTTTGGCTGCAAAGAATATAATCAATCTGATTTCAGTGTTGACCATCTGGTGATGTCCATGTGTAGAGTCTTCTCTTGTGTTGTTGGAAGAGGGTGTTTGCTATGACCAGTGCATTTTCTTGACAAAACTCTATTAGTCTTTGCCCTGCTTCATTCTGTATTCCAAGGCCAAATTTGCCTGTTACTCCAGGTGTTTCTTGACTTCCTACTTTTGCATTCCAGTCCCCTATAATGAAAAGGACATATTTTTTGGATGTTAGTTTTAAAAGGTCTTTTAGAACCTTCATAGAACCATTCAACTTCAGCTTCTTCAGTGTTACTGGTTGGGGTATAGACTTGAATTACTCTAATATTGAATGATTTGCCTTGGAAACGAACAGAGATTATTCTGTCGTTTTTGAGATTGCATCCAAGTACTGCATTTCGGACTCTTTTGTTGACCATGATGGCTACTCCATTTCTTCTGAGGGATTCCTGCCTGCAGTAGTAGATATAATGGTCATCTGAATTAAATTTACCCATTCCAATCCATTTCAGTTCGCTGATTCCTAGAATGTCGACATTCACTCTTGCCATCTCTTGTTTGACCACTTCCAATTTGCCTTGATTCATGGACCTGACATTCCAGGTTCCTATGCAATATTGCTCTTTACAGCATCCGACCTTGCTTCTATCACCAGTCACATCCACAACTGGGTATTGTTTTTGCTTTGGCTCCATCCCTTTATTCTTTCTGGAGTTATTTCTCTACTGATCTCCAGTAGCATGTTGGGCCCCTACTGACCTGGGGAGTTCCTCTTTCAGTATCCTATCATTTTGCCTTTTCATACTGTTCATGGGGTTCTCAAGGCAAGAATACTGAAGTGGTTTCTATTCCCTTCTCCAGTGGATCACATTCTGTCAGATCTCTCCACCCTGACCCGCCCATCTTGGGTTGCCCCACGAGCATGGCTTAGTTTCATTGAGTTAGACAAGGCTGTGTTCCTAGTGTGATTAGATTGAATAGTTTTCTGTGAGTCTGGTTTCTGTGTGTCTGCCCTCTGATGCCCTCTTGCAACACCTACCATCTTACTTGGGTTTTTCTTACCTTGGGTGTGGGGTATATCTTCAGGGCTGCTCCAGCAAAGCGCAGCCGCTGCTCCTTACCTTGGATGAGGGCTATCTCCTCACCGCTGCCCTTCCTGACCTTCAACGTGGGATAGCTCCTCTAGGCCCTCCTGTGCCCCCGAAGCCATGGCTCCTTGGACGTGGGGTTGGTCCTCCTGGCCGCTGCCCCTGGCCTCAGGCGTGGGGTAGCTCTTCTCGGCATCTTAAGTAGATGATGTCAAATTTAGGTTCCTGGAAAGGGTATGGTCTAATTAGTGTGATATTTTCCAAATTAATATTTAAATATTTTAAGATTTTTATATTATTTCTGATTATTAAAGCATAGGTGAGATGTATATACATTCTTGCTTCATACTTTCTGTCCTTGAGTATCACACAGATGTCATTCCATTGCTTTTCACTTTGAATGATGCTAATGACATGTCTAATGTCTGTTTGAATTTATTTCCCATTGAGTGATTCAATTTTCTTGCCTAGGAAGAAAGCAATTTAGTAAATTGAATAAATTAAATCATTTAAAGTAAAATTACATATACTATATAAATATATATATATATGCATGTATTTTGCTTTAAGGCAATTACTTTATTTTCTTTAATTTATTTCTGTATATTTAAGCAGAAATATTGCAGAAAGATTGTTGGGAGAAATATCAATAACCTCAGATATGCAGATGATACCACCCTTATGGCAGAAATTGAAGAGGAACTAAAGAGCCTCTTGATGAAAGTGAAAGAAGAGAGTGAAAAAGTTGGCTTAAAACTCAACATTCAGAACATTAAGATCATGGCATCTGGTCCCATCACTTCCTGGCAAATAGATGGGGAAAGAGTGCAAATAGTGACAGACTTTATTTTGGGGGGCTCCAAAATCAATGCAGATGGTGACTGCAGCTATCAAATTAAGATGCTTACTCCTTGGAAGAAAAGTTATGACCAACCTAGACAGCATATTGAAAAGCAGAGACATTACTTTGCCAACAAAGGTCTGTCTAGTCAAAGGTATGGTTTTTCCGGTAGTCATGTATGGATGTGAGAGTTGGACTATAAAGAAAGCTGAGCACTGAAGAATTAATGTTTTTGAAATCTGGTGTTGGAGAAGACTCTTGTGAGTCCCTTGGGCTGCAAGGAGATCCAACCAGTCCATCCTAAAGGAAATCAGTCCTGTATATTCATTGGAAGGACTGATGCTGAAGCTGAAACTCCAATACTCTGGCCACCTGATGCAAAGAGCTGACTCATTTGAAAAGATCCTGATGCTGGGAAAGATTGAGGGCTAGGAGGAGAAGGGGATGACAGAGGATGAGATGGTTGGATGTCATCACTGACTCAATGGACAAGAGTTTGTGTAAACTCTGGGAGTTGGTTATGGACAGGGAGGCCTGGCATGCTGCAGTCCCTGGGGTCACAAAGAGTCAGACATGACTGAGTGACTGAACTGAACTGAAGTGAACTGAAGGAGAAATATGTTCAAAGACCCCACGAGTTTATGAAAGCCACTCTTTCACACTGGCCTTTTAGACCTACTATTTAGGTGTGACTACTTTTTACCTGGGCTTCCCAGGTGGCACCAGTGGTAAAGAGCTGGCTTGCAAATGCGGGGACATGAGAGATAGGAGTTTGATCCCTGGGTAGGGAAGATTCCCTGGAAGGGCATGGCAAGTCAGTACAGTATTCTTCTCTGGAGAATCCCATGGAGAGAGGAGCCTGGTGAGGTACAGTCCATAGGGTTGCAAAGAGTTGGACATGACTGAAGCATCTTAGCACACCCATATGTACTTTTTCCTCTCCCTCTTCATCATCCAGAAAATAAGTGTGATGCACACGAACATATTACATGCCCCCATCCAAAAGTGACATTCTTATAAAATCTTTCCTAAACTGAAATGACAAAGAAACAGTTACCTCATGACACACCTTGCTCATGGATACACAAAATAAATGAGATAAAGCACAAATGCTATGGACACAGTTCAGAGCTATGAAGGCTTGATGCTGAGACATTGAGTGTGGCTCTCATGGAAGGAACTGAGTGGTGTTATTCTTATTGCTCAGGATGCCTGTTGCTTCTGCTATGACTTGCTGCAAAACCAGCACTGCACATTATTTTCACTTTTCTGCTATTTTTTTAAATGATCTCTGGATTTTTTTCAGTTAGCAAAAGCAGGATATTAAAATGGATCTTTTGTTAAAATTAAGTGACATAAAGAGGATTTTCAAAAAGTGAAGGATACCTGTATCTCTCTCTTACATTATTAGGGATTGGCTATTAACTCTGTGTTTGTCATTTCCAGAGGAGACTTCAATCATTCACCTTTACATTCATGATCCACACAATAGAAAGGAGGAAGAGACAGGAGAAATTGATTTATTTCTCAATGTACGTAACTATGACATAGGGTACCTCTTATATACAGTATAGGTTAAAATTGTGTTTTTACATTCTAAAAAAATTAATAAATAAATAAAATAAATCCTTGTGGGATTAAAATGACAAATTAAAAAAAAAAACTTGGTTTGTGTAACAAAACATGATGTATACCACTTATTTTGAAACCTAACATTGTAATAAACACACTCCTATAGATCCCTGTCTCCATCCACTCTCTCTCTCTCTCATCTTTCTCTCCAAACAAAATGAAATGATATAATAACTCATGCATGTTACTGGACTTTCACCTCTTTAGTCAATCCTCTATTACTTAAATTGTCTTTAGAATATGACTTCATATCTAATGGAGAGAGTTTCTTTTCTGCTCTTTGATATTTAGCTCTTTTAGTGTCCTAATGTCAATGTGTCCTGCCTGAAGAAAAACTTCTTCTGCTAAAAAAAATGTCTTTTATGCCAAAAAAATAGTCTTTCTCTAAATAAGGCAGTGTTTTGGTCAATTTTTAAAAATGAAATCCAAAACATGAAGATTTTCCTTTTTTTTTAATGTGTGTTTTTACCAGGCTAAAAGCAACCTTTCACAACATACTGAAATAAATTATCAAAATTAATCAAACTCCAGGATATATCTAGATTCAGTGGTGTTTGCTGAATCAATAATCTTTGGAGTCCTAAAACGATCAGAGTGGAAATTAGGTGGCATAGTAATCAATAACGGAGGCTCAAGTAAAGGATAAAAACTCACATGACACAAAGGAAGTCATTGAACATTTGCTTTAGTTGGATGAAAATAATAAAGGAAAGCTTGCCATAAGTGCAAATGTAAACCAAGGTACAATAAGAAGGCATAAAGGAAATTATGGGTATGAATGGACTCTGATGCACAATGAAGCACAGAGTAAGACATTATAAATATAGCAGGAGTAGCCAGAATAGTAATAGCAGCTCTATTAGTTAGCAAATCACAGGCTATGTGGCCTCAAAAGAAAGAACAGGGAACATATAATTGTGCTTTATAAACAAGTGAGAATGCCCCAACTCCACAGAACACACATGAGGCTCTTATGTCAGGTATCCTGTACCTAGCCCCACCTCTAGGCCGACAGAAGCTCCATCATCGGGAATCTCACTGGTTGAGGCAGCAGAAGAGCCCAGGAAGAGTCAAGCACTGGTGTTGAAATAATTCCATGTCACTTTCTCTCATATCTCTTTGGTCAGAGTAAGATACTACTCTGCTAATTTCAATCAATTTCAATTAGCTACTGCTAATTTCAATGGATATTGAGAAGTGAGTGTCTTTTATGTCAGGAATTTGAGGAAAATATTACCAGTGTCTACCACAACAGCAATGGTGGATGATTTATGATGCGTTGAATTGTGTCTTTCCCCAAAATTAATATTTTGAAGCTCTATGTGCTGAGAAGCTGGAGCTGGTGTATTGAATTTAGAATAAGTAGATTATAACCTGCTGAATTCAGAGGCACAAACTACCCACACAGGAGAAGCAGGGAACTTCTTTAGCATCCAAACTCCCACTTTGGGTAAGTGAAACCCAAGGGCTTATTTTGATTGAAGATTTCAATACACCCACACAAAGGAAGTAGAATCAGAAGGTTTATTACTTAGAGCTTCAGAAGTAAGGACACAGTGAGCTGGGACGAAGGCCGGCCTAACTCTCAGAACCTCAGACTGTGAATGCATTTGTAAATAAGTTTAACAAGTTGATTGTTAGAATTAGACCATTAAAATGGGAGCTAATCCAATCTGACCTGTACCCTTAACAGAAGAAGAGATTAGGACACAGGGAGACACAAGAACTTTAAAAGGATTTGATTAAAAAATTATTTAAATATTTTCTTCACTTTTGCAGCAGCAAATTGTATTTATATGAATATGACATGGTCGTTTCTACGTCAGGGTTTATATGTGGGTGCCTAGACTAAATTTCAGGACTTTCTAGGACTAGACTAATTGTAAAAAGATCCTGAATAAACAGAAGAAATCCACATATATTTTTATTAAGAAAGGGATCAGTAACAAAATCCAAAGATTTTGTATTAATATATTTAAATTTATAAAGTATTATATTAATCATATTCTTGAATGCTCAAAAATTCATTTTCTGAATGCATTTATAAAGTACTTAGGCTAAGACTTGGCTCAATTATTATTTGATTGTATGTGTTCTGTTGATGGATTTGGGCAGTCAGCAGACAGAAAATGTATCAAATTAAACTATGAATCAAAGATATCTAAAATTTGGTTAATGCTTAATAGATGCTTTATATTAAATACATAGCTGAATATATTGTACTATCACAGTTATTGTAATTATGGAAGATTTTACATCTCTCAGAAAAGGAAGGAAGAAGCCCACTCTCACTAATATTTATTGTCACTGATAATTTTGAGATCAAGAGAAAATGGTTCATATTGCCATGATCTTAAGTACCTAACCAAAACTAGGTAGAATTATACATACACGCACACAAACACATACACACATACCTCATTTTTTAAAGATGCAGAAACTGCAGTGAATTTGCAAAATACATGTAAAGTTACATGAAGCTCTTGATTTATACATAAACAATGTTTCTAAAAATAAAATTGTGGTCTTTTTCTACCAAAAAAAAAAAAAGGATTTTCCTTCTACACAAAATTGAGACAACATTTCTTCTATTAATATTTGAATTGATTACCAATTGCAGATCCAATCTACTTATTGATGACAAAATGTCAGAGGTGCATGATCATGTCTATCAACCATAAAACTTATAAAATATACCATTAAATTATGTGCTCTTTTGATAACTATATTTGCATTGCTTGATTAAAAATTAGAGCACATATTCATCTGGTATAATGTTGTGTGTTGGGAAGAAAATTTTGAGTGTATAATACAGTAAAAATTAAAACAGGAAAGAAATCAAAAGATTTAAACCCTCAGTCTTCTTCCTACTTTTAGAAAATCAAATAAATCTGCTTATGCTATATTATAACTTGAATATAAATAAAAATTAAAACAAAATGTAATTTTTGTAACATCTTATGTATTTGAATAACTTTTGTATCATCTTTGTTTTTCCAAGCTATAAGGATGATTAATTAAATACACTTTGCGGATAAAATAAAGTTACTTTCACCTATTTTGAAATTTAAACATTTTTCTTATTAAATAATAATGAAAGAAAGCTAAGTCCCTATCTTCTCCTATGTAGACAGCTGCTCCTAGAGCTATATTTTATATTTCAAATGTTAGCTGTTTTTCTCCTCTAGTCTTCTAGTAAGTGATGTCTTTAAAATGATGTTGGAATAATAGTTTCTTGAGGTTGATAGTCTGGGATATTGCTAATGCAGTTATTCATCTTTGCTCATTTATTTTGCAATTTTAGATAAATGCTATACATATGGAATATGCATTCTCAATGTAAACACATAAATTTGGGATTAAAATGTAATAGAGCCTGAGGGCTCCCTTTTGGCTCAGCTGGTAAAGAAACCGCCTACAATGCCGGAGGCCTGGGTTTTGATCCCTGTGTTGGGAATTCCCCTGGAGAAGGGAAAGGCGACCCACTCAGTATTCTGGCCTGGAAAATTCCATGGACAGAGGAGCCTGGTGAGCTACACGCCTGCCAATACAGGAGATGTAGAAGACGTGGATTCAATCTCTGGGTCAGGAAGATCAGCTAGAGAAGAAAATGGCAACCCACTCCAGTATTCTTGCCCAGATAATCCCAGGGACAGAGTTGGACAGGACTGAGAGACTTTCACTTTCATAGTTCAAGGCAAAATTATTATCAAAATACTCATAAATGCTGAAATAGGAAGTGTTAGATGCTCAGTCGTATCCAACTCTTTGCAACTCCATGGACTGTAACCCACCAGGCTCCTCTGTCCATGGAATTCTCCAGGCGAGAATACTGGACCAGATCAGATCAGATCAGTCGCTCAGTCGTGTCCAACTCTTTGCGACCCCATGAATCACAGCATGCCAGGCCTCCCTGTCCCTCACCAACTCCCGGAGTTCACTCGGACTTATGTCCATCGAGTCAATGATGCCATCCAGCCATCTCATCCTCTGTCGTCCCCTTCTCCTCCTGCCCCCAATCCCTCCCAGCATCAGAGTCTTTTCCAATGAGTCAACTCTTCACATGAGGTGGCCAAAGTACTGGAGTTTCAGCTTTAGCATCATTCCTTCCAAAGAAATCCCAGGGCTGATCTCCTTCAGAATGGACTGGTTGGATCTCCTTGCAGTCCAAGGGACTCTCAAGAGTCTTCTCCAACACCACAGTTCAAAGGCATCAATTATTAGGCGCTCAGCTTTCTTCACAGTCCAACTCTCACATCCATACATAACCACTGGAAAAACCATAGCCTTGACTAGACGGACCTTTGTTGGCAAAGTAATGTCTCTGCTTTTGAAAATGCTATCTAGGTTGGTCATAACTTTCCTTCCAAGGAGCAAGCATCTTCTCATTTCATGGCTGCAGTCACCATCTGCAGTGATTTTGGAGCACCAAAAATAAAGTCTGACACTGTTTCCACTGTTTCCCCATCTATTTCCCATGAAGTGATGGGACTGGATGCCATGATCTTCGTTTTCTGAATGTTGAGCTTTAAGCCAACTTTTTCACTCTCTGCTTTCACTTTCATCAAGAGGCTTTTGAGTTCCTCTTCACTTTCTGCCATAAGGGTGGTGTCATCTGCATATCTGAGGTTATTGATATTTCTCCCAGCAATCTTGATTCCAGCTTGTGTTTCTTCCAGTCCAGCGTTTCTCATGATGTACTCTGCATATAAGTTAAATAAACAGGGTGACAATATACAGCCTTGATGTACTCCTTTTCCGATTTGGAACCAGTCTGTTGTTCCCTGTCCAGTTCTAACTGTTGCTTCCTGACCTGCATACAAATTTCTCAAGAGGCAGATCAAGTCGTCTGGTATTACCATCTCTTTCAGAATTGTCCACAGTTTACTGGAGAAGATTGCCATTCCCTTCTCCAGGGGATCTTCCTGACTCAGGAATGGAACCCAGGTCTTCTGCATCATAGGCAGATTTTTTTTTTTTACCATCTGAACCACAAAGGAAGCTGAAGCTGAGCATTTCAATACACATCAAAGAAAAATTAAATATTATCCAAAGAGTTCACCCTCAATTAAAGTTTTTCTAAAAAAGACAGAGATAGCATAAATCATAAATCAGTATTGCACAAAGCATGGTATTATAATGTCATGGTTCTAAGAACAATAAAGCTTTAAATTTCCTTACAGGCTATTCCTGCCTTTTCAGGTATGTTGTTCAAGTTATGCATTGTTTTGAGGGGATATGTTTGCTATAAACAATTCTTTCTAAATAAATGTATGTTCTGAACCACAAGTTAGGATTTGATTACTGAAAATGTGTATATAATGCAAAGCTAATTATAAAGACCCAGCATTGAAATGTACTTTTTCCCCAGGGATTTAAATGATTTCCACCAAAAGAAGAGGAGTTTTCAATATGCAGAGAGCTAGAATGAAGCTTCTACTAAACAATAAAATAGCTTAAGTCAAATAGCCCTTCCCAATCCTTTTATTTCTAACTATTCTATGTGGCTCTGGAGAATTTCAGAATAGTACTGAGGATCATATTCTACATAATACTTATCCGTAAATGAAAATGTGCATTGCTTTTCTTTTAAAAGAAACATTTTTGGTATAGAGATGATGTATTGCTAACAACTGATTCTATAATTAGCAATCTAATTTTGGCTACTCCTAAGCAATATTAAAATGAAAATTTCATTTGCCATTTCGTTTCCAAGGAAATTCCCCAGCTATGCTAAATGACAGCCATGGAGCCACATTGGATTGAAAACAAATGTCACGACATGTTTTTGTGACAGCCAGAATATCTTTAACATTTTATAAAGAAGTCACTATACCTTCATTTTTAAGATGTTTACTTTAATATCCTGTACATACACTTCTTTCCTATTGCTCTTTTTTTTTACTAAAGAATTGATAGTTTTTATTTTAAGGACATTCTTTATATCTTTATGACAAGAATTTAGAAGCTAATATAAATATTTATCCGTATCTCTGAGATGCTGAGTCTTTTTTAAGATTTTCTGTAGCTACTCTGCTTTGCTGCAAATACAGAATAAAATAAAGAATAAAACTATGTGTTGTGAATGCTACAATATAATTCCCATTTCATGTCATTCTCTGTGTTGAAAACAACAAAGTACTTTTGGGACCAGCACATTTGAGTATGGCTGATAGCCTCACACTCTGTAACTTTAAGACCTTGCTTATCTGCTCCTCCATTTTCAGATAAAATATCAACTCTCTTTCTTAAGATTATTTACTATATGAAACAATAGCCAACTCAGTGCCTAGCACATAGTATTGTTCAATACATATACTTTTAGCTCTTTGAGAATAAGAGGAAGTAAAAAGATTCCTTAGATGCAATATGAGTAGAGACCGGCAGGATGAATGGAAAACCATAGCACAGAAATGAATGGAAGCAGACAAACTGCATGAAGACCATAGAATTAAGCAAGTACATTTTGTTAACACATAAGGGAAGAGGACAACATAGCATAACCTGAAAACTCTGGAAACCTTCATTGCAGTCAGATCATGAAGAGCCAGAAAAAATAGAGATCTCATGTATCAACCCGTACTTAATATATACTTATGGGAAAATTTCATTTTGGAAATGGAAAACATTATGATAAAATTCCTTTGCAGTTCCATACTTTGATTACTTGATCGATCCATTTATCAACTCATTCAGAGTAAGGATGGATTTCACAAGCCAAATTTGACAACAGGGAAACCAACTACAGTAATGCTGTGGAAGTACATCCCAGAGGTCCCAAGGGAATGAACTTGGAACTGGATATGGAACAATGGATTGATTTAAAATTGGAAAATGAGAACATCAAGGCTATATGTGTCACCCTGCTTATTTAACTTATATTCAGAGTACATCATGCAAAATGCTTGGCTGGATGAAGCACAAGCTGGAATCAAGATTGCCAGGAGAAATATCAGTAACCTCAAATATGCAGATGACACTACCCTTATGGCAGAAAGCAAAGAGGAACTATAGAGCCTCTTGATGAAGGTGAAAGAGGAGAGTGAAAAGGCTGCCTTAAAACTCAACATTCAATCTCTTTAACAAGTGGTGCTGGGAAAACTGGTCAACCACTTGTAAAAGAATGATACTAGAACACTTTCTAACACCATACACAAAAATAAACTCAAAATGGATTAAAGATCTAAACATAAGACCAGAAACTATAAAACTCCTAGAGGAGAACATAGGCAAAACACTCTCCGACATACATCACAGCAGGATCCTTTATGACCCACTTCCCAGAATATTGGAAATAAAAGCAAAAATAAAAAAATGGGACCTAATTAAACTTAAAAGCTTCTGCACAACAAAGGAAACTATAAGCAAGGTGAAAAGATAGCCTTCAGAATGGGAGAAAATAATAGCAAATGAATCAACTGACAAACAACTAATCTCAAAAATAGATAAGCAACTCCTGCAGCTCAATTCCAGAAAAATAAATGACCCAATCAAAAAATGGGCCAAAGAACTAAATAGACATTTCTCCAAAGAAGACATACAGATGGCTCACAAACACATGAAAAGATGCTCAACATCACTCATTATCAGAGAAATGCAAATCAAAACCACTATGAGGTACCATTTCATGCCAGTCAGAATGGCTGCTATCAAAAAATCTACAAGAAATAAATGCTGGAGAGGGTGTGGAGAAAAGGGAACCCTCCTACACTGTTGGTGGGAATGCAAACTAGTACAGCCACTATGGAGAACAGTGTGGAGATTCCTTAAAAAACTGGAAATAGAACTGCCTTATGACCCAGCAATCCCACTGCTGGGCATACACACTGAGGAAACCAGAAGGGAAAGAGACACGTGTACCCCAATGTTCATCGCAGCACTGTTTATAATAGCCAGGACATGGAAGCAACCTAGATGCCCATCGGCAGATGAATGGATAAGAAAGCCATGGTACATATACACAATGGAGTATTACTCAGCCGTTAAAAGAATACATTTGAATCAGTTCTAATGAGGTGGATGAAATTAGAGCCTATTATACAGAGTGAAGTAAGCCAGAAAGAAAAACACCAATACAGTATACCAATGCATATATATTGAATTTAGAAAGATGGTAATGATAACCCTGTATGCCAGACAGCAAAAGAGACACAGATGTATAGAACAGTCTTGTGGACTCTGTGGGAGAGGGCGAGGGTGGGATGATTTGGGAGAATGGCATTGAAATGTGTATAATATCATATAAGAAATGAATCACCAGTCCAGGTTCGATGCAGGATACAGGATGCTTGGGGCTGGTGCACTGGGATGACCCAGAGGCATGGTATGGGGAGGGAGGTGGGAGGGGGTTCAGGATGGCGAACATGTGTACACCCGTGGCAGATTCATGTTGATGTATGGCATAACCAATACAATATTGTAAAGTAATTAGCCTCCAATTAAAATATATAAATTAAAAAACCCTCAACATTCAATAAGGAAAGATTATGGAATCCAGCCATATCATTTCATGTCAAATAGATTGAGAAGCAATGGAAACAGTAACAGACTTTATTGTGTTGATCTTCAAAATCACTTCACTTTGTGGTCTTCATGCAGTTTTTCTGCTTCCATTCATTTCTGTGCTGCAGTTTTCCATTCATCCTGCAGGTGGTGATTGCAACCATGAAATTAAGACTCTTGCTCCTTGGAAGAAAAGCTATGACAAACCTACATAGAGTATTAAAAAGAAGAGACATTATTTTGCCAACAAAAATTCCATGGACAGAGGAGCCTGGCAGGCTACAGTCCTTGGAGTGGCAAAGAGGCAGACATGACTGAGTGACTTCCCTTCCCTTCCCTTCCCTTCACATGTTTTTTCCAGTAGTCCTGTATGGATGTGAGAGTTGAACCATAAAGAAGGCTGAGTACCAAAGTCTTTGAACTCTGGTTTGAGAGAAAACTCTTGAGGGTCCCTTGGACAGCAAGGAGATCAAACCAGTAAATCCTAGAGGAAAGCAGTCCTGAATATTCATTAAAAGGGCTGATGCTGAAGTCCAACACTTTGGCCACCTGATGCAAAGAACCAACTCATTAGGAAAAAAACCCTGCTGATGGGAAAGATTGAATACAGGAGAAGAAGGGGATGACAAAGGATGAGAAGGTTGGATGGCATCACTGACTCGATGCACATGAGTTTGAGCAAGCTCCAGGAGATGGTGATGGAAAGGGAAGCCTGGTATGCTGCAGCCCATGGGGTCAGAAAGAATCAGACCTGACTGAGCAACTGAACAATGATAATAAAAATGGTGATGATATTGCATTATCAAGAAATATTTTGAGTGTAGTAATGTTTGAAATAAAATTTTAATTCTGGTACATGATCTTCCTGTCTCCTTCGTCAGGCATTCATTCCCTTATTTAGTAATATTCATCACACTCTATGTATAAACAGTTACAGTTGGATAATGAGTCTATGTTTCTGGGGAGAAAACCGAGCTGGATGTTAACATGCAGAAATCATCAGGAAATAGCTTAAATTCAAAGATACGAAATTAAATGAGTTCTAGGCAGTGAATGATAAAATACAAAAGAAAGACAGAGAATGATCAAAATGTTAGCTTTATTTAATAAAATAACTTTCAATGGCAGATAGAGATCTTTCATATGCCCAAATTGTGTCTTTCTTTCTAGGACACTTCTTAATTTATCTTTTTCTCAGTGATTAAACCTACCTTGCAAAACTTCATACATGGTTGAAAGAAATCCAAGAATGTATCTCTTTGTAGGAAATAGTAGGCTCAAGATAAGTAGAAAGAAAGGTCAGAATGAGTAATTCTCTTCTCAATCTTAAAATAATGTTTGAGTATTTCTAAGCATGGAGGAGCAAGCATGGGAGGAAGGGCCATTGGTGTTTTACTAGTATTTTCCTAGCCTGAGAAATGAATGCGTGGTGCTTTTCATTTGCTTTTTGACTTTGTTAGTATATTTTACTTTAAAATAAACTTGATAAAAAATATTTTATCTCCAAATACATAACTAAACAAATTTCACATATTTCCTTCTCTTATACGAACATTTAATATACATCATCAAGATTGCCAGGAAAATATCAATAACCTCAGATATGCAGATGACACCACCCTTATGGCAGAAAGTGAAGAGGAACTAAAAAGCCTCTTGATGAAGGTGAAAGAGGAGAGTGAAAAAGTTGGCTTAAAGCTCAACATTCAGAAAATGAAGATCATGGCACCTGGTCCCATCACTTCATGGGAAATAGATGGGAAAACAGTGGAAACAGTGTCAGACTTTATTTTTCTAGGCTCCAAAATCACTGCAGATGGTGACTGCAGCCATGAAATTAAAAGACGCTTACTCCTTGGAAGAAAAGTTATGGCCAATCTAGATAGCATATTGAAAAGCAGAGACATTACTTTGCCAACAAAGGTCCATCTAGTCAAGGCTATGGTTTTTCCAGTGGTCATGTATGGATGTGAGAGTTGGACTGTGAAGAAAGCTTAGCGCCTAAGAATTGATGCTTTAAGACTCTTGAGAGTCCCTTGGACTGCAAGGAGATCCAACCAGTCCATTCTGAAGGAGATCAGCCCTGGGATTTCTTTAGAAGGACTGATGCTAAAGTTGAAACTCCAGTACTTTGGCTACCTCATGCGAAGAGTTGACTCATTGGAAAAGACTCTGATGCTGGGAGGGGTTGGGGGCAAGAGGAGAAGGGGACGACAGAGGATGAGATGGCTGGATGGCATCACTGACTCGATGGATGTGAGTCTGAGTGAACTCCAGGAGTTGGTGATGGACAGGGAGGCCTGGTGTGCTGCGATTTATGAGGTCGCAAAGAGTCGGACACGACTGAGCGACTGAACTGAACTGAATATTTGCTTGTATTAAAATATAATTTCATAAAGGAGATAAGGGAGAAGGAAGAATCTACGTCAAATTCCTGGTTTGTTTAGGTTGTTGTATGATTTCTCTTTCATTGGCACAACCAGAGAATTCAGGGTGAGCATATATTTTGGGGTACAAAGTCACTAAAATTGCTTTTTATGGTCTCCAAGATTGGAATAGCACTTCCTAACCATAATGAAGTGGCATGCTTATAAATAATTAAAGGGTATATGCTTATGTTAAATAAGCACAAAGTTAAGCTCAACTGACCAGCTGATAGGTCCATGTTACAGCTTTGTACATTCCAGTGGATAAGATAAGTAATACATTGGACAGCTTATTTATAATTAAGGCTTTTTAATATGCTTTAACTTCTGAAAATATTATTTGGGAAATTTCAGTATAGATAACTCTTTCAGACGTTGCCTTGGAAAGAAATGGCTCCTCCCCTATGAAAAATAGTTCTTTTATATTTTTAATTTTTGTTATAAATCAATTACCCATGACATTTGTTGATCTAAAATATTTATTTCCAGTGCCCCAAAAGCATATGTATTTAATTGTGATCGAAAATTGTACTCATCATTTGACCATTCATAAAACATCCATTTTAGTACTGACAGAAATCAATACATCTGCCATAATGCTGCTGCTAAGTCGCTTCAGTCGTGTCCGACTCTGTGCGACCCCATAGAGGGCAGCCCACCAGGCTCCGCTGTTCCTGGGATTCTCCAGGCAAGAACACTGGAGTGGGTTGCCATTTCCTTCTCCAATGCATGAAAGTGAAAAGTGAAAGTGAAGTCGCTCAGTCGTGTCCGACTCTTAGCGACCAGTGGACTGCAGCCTACCAGGCTCCTCGGTCCATGGGATTTGCCAGGCAAGAGTACTGGAGTGGGGTGCCATTGCCTTCTCCCTCTGCCATAATAATGGCCATTAATTCAAGACTGACCTGAACTGACCTCTTTGTACTGTAATTGGCACCCCACTCCAGTACTTTTGCCCTAGAAAATCACATGGACGGAGGAGCCTGGTGGGCTGCACCCATGGGGTCGCTAGAGTCGGACACGACTGAGCCACTTCACTTTCACTTTTCACTTTCATGTATTGGAGAAGGAAATGGCAACCCACTCCAGTGTTCTTGCCTGGAGAATCCCAGGGACGGGAAGCCTGGTAGGCTGCCGTCTATGGGGTCGCACAGAGTCGGACACGATTAAAGCGACGCAGCAGCAGCAGCATACTGTAATTTAAAGCATGTTTCAATATGTCTGCTTAATACTGGGACGACTCCATTAAGTATGGTCATCTATAAGCACATTAGAATCTCTAGGCTTATTTTGCTAACACTGAATATCCAGGCAATTATCACAAACCTAACTCTAGAGTATGCATGTCTCTTGGTCTCCCCATTGGACTCAGTTCCTTGAGAGTGAGTTCTTCAATTTATTGATCTTCATTTTTCCCCTACGTAATTCTGTGCCCTGAATGTAATGAACATATTAGTCATATAGCAAATACATTTTAAATAAAAATATTTCATCCTTGTGGTCAGTGTGTAAATGGATATCAGAGTTGGACAGCAGGCAGGATTTCATATAATAGGCTCAATATAAAACTGTTTGATCTTAAACTAATATTTTTAGAGTTTTCTCAATTTGCTTGTTATGTGACAATTTTTTTAGATGAATTATTATCTTTATTTTTTTAATTTAATTTTATTTTTTAACTTTACAATATTGTATTGGTTTTGCCATATATCGAAATGAATCTGCCACAGGTATACATGTGTTTCCCATCCTGAACCCTCCTCCCTCCTCCCTCCCCATTCCCTCCCTCTGGGTCGTCCCAGTGCACCAGCCCCAAGCATCCAGTATCATGCATTGAACCTGGACTGCAACTTGTTTCATATATGATATTACACATATTTCAATGCCATTCTCCCAAATCATCCCACCCTCTCCCTCTCCCACAGAGTCCAAAAGACTGTTCTATACATCAGTGTCTCTTTTGCTGTCTCGTACACAGGGTTATTGTTACCATCTTTCTAAATTCCATATATATGCGTTAGTATACTGTATTGGTGTTTTCCTTTCTGGCTTACTTCACTCTGTATAATAGGCTCCAGTTTCATCCACCTCATTAGAACTGAAGACTGAAACATTGCATGGGGAGTTTTCAGTACATGTTTTGAATATTATAATGTAGCTAAAATGAGTTATAAGTGATATGAAAGAGTGAATCTTTCACTATGCCTGTGCTTTTATAATTTTCATATTTAATGATTCTGGCAACGTTTATGGATATATGTAAATTAACCCATGCAATACTTTGGAGATATCCCAATTTAAACATCTGTCCTTTTCTGTCTGATTATCGTTGATATAAACATGATTCTGATCATGGGTATTTTTATTTTCAAGAATATGAGAAAGTATTAAAGAGGTAATAAAAGTCTGCCTATTTCCAAGGGCTTTTGTGTCACTGGAAGTAAGCAACTTATTTACAATAGAGCACAGTGTTTGCAAAGAACTTTCTACTGTTTTGCCCCAACATGCTTTGCTCTTCCCTGGAGTTATAAGAGCAATGTGATCCCTGAGGTCCTACTGTCAGTGATCCATTCTTTGGCATTCAAAAATTCACAGAAGTAAAATATCTACATCGTATGGAAAGATCATTAAACTATTGGCTACAAAATAAGAACATGGCTCCTTAGGGGGAGAGAGCTGCAAATTTTGAAGTGAAGTGAAGTGAAGTGAAGTGAAAGTCCGTCAGTCATGTCCGACTCTTTGCAACCCCATGGACTATACAGTTTATGGAATTTTCCAGGCCAGAATACTGGAGTGGGTAGCCTTTCCCTTCTCAGGGGTTCTTCTCAACCCAGGGATTGAACCTAAGTCTCCCACACTGCAGGCTTATTCTTTACCAGCTGAGCCACCAGGGAAGGAAATTGTGGAACAGGATCAGAAGATGTTTCCTGAAACTTGTGATTCTGAGCAGTACACACTGGCAAGAGGGTATCTGTAAGATGCTAGACTGAAGCACAGTGATTGAACATTCTGATGGAAGAAGAGAAATGATCTATCACGGAATTGCTTATTTCAGGAGAACAAAAACTATTGCAAGTGAAAGCATATGGAAATTCATACAGTGAAATCTAAATTTTCCTTTAAATCTACTGGAAGGAAGAAGTGAGGTGAAAATTTTATCTGAATGGTCAACATAATTGTTGTGATTATATTTGGTTTCTAATTTTTGCCAAGAATATGAAAATATTTTTGGAGACTCTGTGTACATTTGTCTATTAATTATCTAATTTTCCTCTGGACAGTTGTTAGATTTTTTTCTTTCTTTGTTTATTTTTGGCACATTTTGGGGCTAATGTCCAGATAATGGGTGGGCAGAATTATTTGTTTTTGCTTTTTCCATACTGTAAATTCTTCTACCATTACTGATATCATTCAACTTACGTGACATAAAGTTATCGGGAATAGATGCCCACAAACAGCTTTATGAACAAGTACACATTAACTATAAGATACAACTTATTTTATCTTGACATATTTTATGTTTTCATCCTTACCACCCTCTATTATTCTAAAAATACATTTACCTTCTATTTAAATAGATATCTTTAAAGTTTAAATGAAATATCAGTTTGATTTGGATTCCCAACTAAAATCATTATGCCTCCATGACTTGGAAACAAAGAATCAAAAGGCAAAACAGGGCACATCTAACCTATGGCCCTCATTTCAGAGATTGTAGAGAGTAAATGACCCAAGGAACTATAAAAATGTAAGGAAAATATACAAAAATAAGGCTTATTAAAAATAATATCTTATATAGGATGTTATTCCTCTAACTCTCCAGATTTCAAGCATTTATCTATAGCTTTATCCAGAGAATGTTTTAAAATTGTGTTTCCTTCATTCAAAAGAAATTATATATGCAAAAAGAAACCTAGAGAATGAGAGAAAATATTGCAAATGATATAAGCGACAAGAGGTTATTATCCAAAATATATTAACAGCTTGCATAACTCAATATCAAACAATCAAATGATTCAATAAAAACTCGGCAGAAGACCTGAATAGACATTTTTCCAAAGAAGACATGCAAATGGCTAACAGGCACATGAAAAGATGCTCCTTTGTTAATTATTAGGGAAATGCAAATTAAAATAACAGTGAGATATCCACCTCACACTTGTCAGAATGATTATCCACAAAAATTGATATCAACAAAAAATTACATACAAAAAGTGTTGGCAAGGATATAGGGAAAAGGGAGCCATTGTACACTGTTGGTGGGAATGTAAATTGATGCAGCCACTGTGGAGTCTAGTATCGAAGTTTCTGAAAAAATAAAAATAGAGCTACTATATGCTATCTATCCCACCATCTGTGACCTGACTGCTAGACAATAAGGGACATTCTCTATTATTCTCTTCTTTTCTCCTTTCCTTCTGGAGTTTATAGAGACTTAAGATTTAATGCACAAATTTGGGAACCTTAAATGTAATTATTTTCAGGCACTAGATTATTGAAAAGACATCAAGTTAAAGGATATAAGCACCTGCAATTTACATTGACGTTAAAGAGATTAACTTTGGAGTGAAGCTAGCACAGACTCATTCTCTGCTTTTTTAAAAAAATAACATACTATATTGGTATATGTCAAAAATTTTATTTCACATGCTCTCAGAAAGGAACTCTGCTGTTTTGGGGTAAAATGTCCTAAAAATGTTGATAAAATCCAGTTGATTTATGGAGTTCATTTCTTCTATAACCTTACCAACTTGCTGTTTAATAGTTCTATGTATTATTACGGGGAGAGAAATATTGAAGTCTCTAACTGTAACTGTAGTTTTATCTAAATTTCCTTTAAGTTTTGTCAGTTTTTCTTCATGAATTTTTGTTTTCAGGCACAAAAATATTCAACTTATTGTGACTTCTTGGTGAATAAGCAATGCCCCCCCAATCCCTGGTAATGTTCTTTGCTCTTATTCTTCTTTGTTATTAGTAGGGCCACTCTAGTTTGTCATGTTTTGATGTGTTTGCACAGTAGGTATATCTTTATTCTTCTTTGTACTTTTAAACAACCCTATTTTTCTTTTCTTTTTTGTGGGTGTTTAGATTATTTATGGTCTTTTACCATTTATATTTTATTATACTTTCTCTATCACATGTCTGCCTCATATCTTTATCCATCCATCAATACATCTGACTTTTTTAAAAAAAATATTATTTATATGCCTGCACTGGTTCTTAGTTGCAGCATGGAGGGGTCTTTGTTGTGGTATGTAGTATCTTTTTTTTTTTAATTTTTGGGGTTAAGTGCTGCTGCTGCTGCTGAGTCACGTCAGTCGTGTCCGACTCTGTGTGACCCCATAAACGGCAGTTCACCAGGCTCCTGTCCCTGGGATTCTCCAGGCAAGAATACTGGAGTGGGTTGCCATTTCCTTCTCCCGTGCATGAAAGTGAAAAGTGAAAGTGAAGTGGCTCAGTCATGTCCGACTCTTCGCGACCCCATGGACTGCAGCCTACTAGGCTCCTCTGTCCATGGGATTTTCCAGGCAAGAGTACTGGAGTGGGGTGCCATCGCCTTCTCCAGTTAAGTGCTAGAATTAACACAAAGAGCAAATATTACAGGGGTTTGTTCCAACCTCCTAGCACTAGAGGTCCACCAATCTAAAAGGAAATTTCCTCTTCCTCAGAGTCTTGGATCTTGTGGTCTCTTGCTGTGACATTTGTGATTTTTCCATTTGGTGATTTTTAAAAGGTCACTTTCAAGCTCTATAAGCCCAACAGGAGGGGTTTCCTGGATTTCTTTTATCTATAGAAAAGCGCTCACTTTTGTATTTTATGCTGTGTAGTGTAGTCCTGAGAAAACAGTGGGAAAAGAATTGGTAAATCACCATTGGTTCAGGGTTACTTGTAATTCTCCCCAATCAGTCTGCAACTATTTATTTTTCAAAATCCTTAATCAGTTGTTAATACTAAATCCATTCTTGGAATGATTCATACTTTCTTTTGGTGGAAGAGTCAGAGTGAAATATGCTTACTCCATCTTACCTAGAACCAGAAGACAAAATCTGCTGGCCTTTTGAGCATAAAATGTATATATTTTATATGTTCATTTGAAGGAAAAAGATAGATGATAAAATACTTTTGATACAACATCATTAAATATCACAATATCTCCAAATCCAAATGTTAATGTAGGTAGTTTTGTTTGATAATTTGTGCTTTAAAATATGGGCTGTGCAATTTCATAGAGCCAATAAGTGATTGTATCAATAAATTATAATGTGAGTCAAAATGCCAGAAATTAATTCCACAGGAATGGCCATAATACAACAGCTCAACTTTTAATATGGGATAGCTTCCATGTCACAATATTGCTGTATTTTAAATATCATACTTTCATCTTCATCATTCTCTTATAAAAATCCATACATTCCTAAAATATCATCTCATTTATGCAAATACTGCTAAGCCTATTCTCTAAATAATTAAGAAAGATTTCTTATTAGTTTAAAAGAACATGATTTTAAACATAATATTAAGTAAAAGATAGATAAAACAGTGCAACTTTGTCACTAATAGATTTAAAGTTTATTCCTGTAAGAGGAAAAAAAATATGTTTTTTCTTTCCAATCAGCTCCAACACTTTTAGTCATATATTCTCAATGTACACAAATGTTGGGTTGGCCAAAGTGTTCATTCGGGTTTTTTCCATATCTTACAGAAAACTTGATGAATGTTTTGACCAATCCAATAAAAAATAAACATTAGACACTATTTTTTACCATAAATACCTAACCCTAGATTCATAACAAAACAAACATCATATGCAGAACCAGATATAAATTGTTTAGTAACTAAATTTCTAATAAAGTACATAAAGTCTGCTATTGGAAAATCTGTATTAATTTTGAAGTTCTAAAAACATTCATTTACAGTAAAATGCCACATTGTATACTTAGATTTTAGGTAGAAATGGCCTGAGTTACTTATGCATTTTAAAAAAGTAAATATATTTTGGTTATCCAAGTTTCCCACAACTTGCAAATTAGTATATGTGTTTATTTTCCTGGAGAAGGAAATGGCAACCCACACCAGTATTCTTATCTGGAGAATCCCATGGACAGAGGAGCCTCGTGGGCTACAGTCTACAGGGTCGCAAAGAGTCAGACACGACTGAGCTACTAACACATATATGTGTTTATTTTAGGTCAAAATATATTTCTCTACTAATAAAATTATGTTTGGAAGAATATTCAAGTTTTATATTGACAATATTAATGTAATTTTAACTAATCATTTATCTTTTGGCATATTCTTTGCTAATAATATATTTCATTTCTTCTAAAGAATTTTCATATTATTAAAATTATTTACGATCAACCTAAATCCTTCCTCATTTTATCAAATTCATCAAATTTGTGTACAAACCAGTTCCCCTTGGGCACATGGTATGAAAAGCATCTCAAATCATCCCTAATGAGCAAATTCCCACTGAACTATTTTTTATAACCCTATAAATTTATTCTTGATTAACATCTCTTCCTGGTATTAAAACTCTATTACTTTGGAATCTGAAAATGAGTCTGAAATAGAACACTGAAGGCTGTATTTAGGAGTGTTATTTTTCTGACATCAGAATGATCTGAATGATCTCTTAAGATTTTTCTATGCTTTTTTTAAAAAATATTGCTTGGGGCCATTGAGATAACTTTAAATTCATCCTGCTGAGAGGCTAAGCAGAAAGGATTAATAGAGAGTATGTTCTTGCATTTATAAGAGCTAAACTAGGTTGTTTAGAATCAGAACACAGCAAGTCCAAAGGTACCTCTAGCAATGACTTTAACAGATTATTAGCCAATTTTAAGGAAGAGAAAATATATGTCCTCTAGCAATTTTATTCATTCAAGCATAATTGAAATGCTGTGAAATAGATCTATAAGCAGCCTTCATGTGAATAATTATTTAGTGTCTCTTTTTTATCAAAAGGACTGTTTGGAGGAACTGTTTGTCTCCATCATCTAAACACGTATTAATTTTTCTTTCATTAAAATTTGATCTCTTATAGAAACTGCTGTGATCAAAAATGAAACAAAGGGGTTTCTCCTCAGAGTATTTTGCCTTATTCCACTTTAGTAATTCAGAACTACTTAAATGTACCAGAGAATTGCAATTACCTGCAGGGTGATTTTAGCTTTAGCTGTGGCAGCAGAAAGAATTGCCTTTTTAAAGCTTATCCTCTGTTTCTGTGGGGTGAATTTTGGTATTCTCCATTTTAGATGCTCATTCTTAAAAATATGAAGGTGTAAATGAGACACTGGCCAAAAAGTGGCCAAAGTATTTAAACTGCTTTCACTTTTTGATTTTTATATTTGACAATTAACTCATAATTATCAAAGACATTTTTGTCTCCTATTAATCTTTACCTACAAGTTAAGTTTAGCTACTTAGAATAAAAAGATGAGCTTACTTTTACTTTGTGTGTCCAGAGATTTTCACTATAAAAGAAAATTTAGAGCTCTGAGCAAACAATTTTTTTAAAAAGAATCTTTACAGCTTTGTGACATTCAAGAAGAAGATAATGTCATATATATTTATTTTAATTTTTGGAATGTTTTTTGTAAATGTTTAAATATTGTGTGGCTCAATATCAAATACTGTTTTTGATTAATATGCCTAATATATGTGGGTGAGCCCCTCAGTTCTCCTCTGCATTTCTTTTGGTTGCTGGAGTTCATAAAGAGACATGCAAATACTGTACTTTGTACTCCTTGATGCATTGGCAACGTGGAAAATAAATCTTTACATAATTTATCTGTTTAAAACAGCAATATTTATAAAACTAATAAAAGCCTTAAATGAAATTAATGAAGTTTTCCTTCAGTACAAAAAAATGTTGAGATACTGAATTTATCCAGTAAGAACAGCCAGGAAGAGGGGGAATCAAATACCATTATAATATTCAAAGCAAAGTTGGTTTATCAAAAGTTAGTATTTCATTCGTTTTTAAACAGTTTTCTTACACTTAAAAAAACATTGTATTGAAGATGCCTTAAGACATCATTAGGGCAGAATCAGGGCTAAGCTAGTGAATTAAACCAAAACTAGAGAAATTTTGGCTCAATGTAAAAAGTACTTTCTAAAAACTAATCATTCCTTTTCATGTGTAGAATGCATAACTATTAAGGAAGTTATAGAAGGGTTTCAACGTTGGGGAAAAAAATCACATTAAAATGATATCTGAGGACATCTAAAACCCTAATAATCTATAAGTTCAGTGTGTCCATTCCTCATTTAATTAGCCTGAGCACATTTTTTTATAGACTTCATTTTGTTCTTATTTCAAAGAAGATAAAGGGTACAAAACCACAAATATATATCATTGTTTCATTTGGGAAGAAAGAGTTCTAATTAGGTTTAGTCATAAAATATATTGTCAAAAGTTTAAAGGGTGGAGCATTGTGATGTTCCAATGAAAATTGTTTATGCAAATCATTGTTGCTTATCAATCAGATAGAGGTCATTATTATAACGTTATGTGAACAATCATCAATAAAACATATTGTGTTTAATTAGTACTCTGAATGTCTTTTTAAAATTAATTTATTTATTTTAATTGGAGGGTAATTACTTTGCAATATTATGATGGCTTTCGCTATACATCAACATGAATCAGCCACCAGTGAACATGAATGCCTTTTTAAGTTTCAATTGTTAGAATTCTACTTTTAAAATATGTTCATTGAGCATGTTATATCATGAACCATAGTGATTTACCATATTTTATTAGCTGAAAATGGGAAAATACAAGCTATTTCTGTCAGCTGTGAAATACATGAAAAATTATGTGAATGTAACAATGCTTTTATCCATTTTCTTTAGGGAAGTATTGAAAGGGACTATTTTATACATTCCTAATGAATATGTGGGCTTCTCAGGAGATGCTAGTGGTAAAGAATCTGTCTACCAATGCAGGAATCAGAGGAGATATGGGTTCCATCTATCTCTGGATCAGGAAGATACCCTGGAGAAGGAAATGGCAACCTGCTCCAGTACTCTTGCCTGGAAAATTTCATGGACAAAGGAGCCTGGCAGGCTACCGTCCACTGGGCTACAAAGAGTCAAGACATGACTGAATGACTGAGCACCACAAAGAGTGAGCATTTAGGTTTTAGGATTGATTGCAGCCATGAAATTAAAAGACACTTACTCCTTGAAAGGGAAGTTATGACCAACCTAGATAACATATTGGAGAAGGCAATGGCAACCCACTCCAGTACTCTTTCCTGGCAAATCCCATGGACTGAGGGGCATGGTAGGCTTCAGTCCATGGGGTCACGAAGACTCAGACATGACTGAGCGACTTCACTTTTACTTTTCACTTTCATGCACGGGAGAAGGAAATGGCAACCCACACCAGTGTTCTTGCCTGGAGAATCCCAGGGACAGCAGAGCCTGGTGGGCTGCCATCTATGGGGCCGCACAGAGTCGGACACGACTGAAATAACTTAGCAGCAGTAGCAGATAGCATATTCAAAAGCAGAGACATTACTTTGCCAACAAAGGTCCGTCTAGTCAAGGCTATGGTTTTTCCAGTGGCCATGTATGGATGTGAGAGTTGGACTGTGAAGAAGGCTGAGTGCCGAAGAATTGATGTTTTTGAACTGTGGTGTTGGAGAAGACTCTTAGAGTCCCTTGGACTGCAAGGAGATCCAACCAGTCCATTCTGAAGGAGATCAGCCCTGGGATTTCTTTGGAAGGAATGATGCTAAAGCTGAAACTCCAGTACTTTGGCCACCTCATGCGAAGAGTTGACTCATTGGAAAAGACTCTGATGCTGGGAGGGATTGGGGGCAGGAGGAGAAGGGGACGGCAGAGGATGAAATGGCTGGATGGCATCACTGACTCGATGGACGTGAGCCTGAGTGAACTGCGGGAGTTGGTGATGGACAGGGAGGCCTGGCGTGCTGCAATTCATGGTGTCGCAAAGAGTCAGACAGGACTGAGCGACTGAACTGAACTGAAAGGGCAACCTACTGCAGTATTCTTGCTGCAGAATCCCATGGACAGAGCAGCCTGGTGGGCTACAATCCATGTGGTCTCAGAAGTCAGACACCCTGAGTTGACTTATCATGCACACAAAGAGCAGTCTAATGGTACTCACCATTTTAGAAAATGTTGATAACTTTTAACCCTCAAGTATTGTATCTCTGGGAATTGATCCTGGGTGAGCACATAGAGATAGGTATAGTAGTTGCTATTACAGCCCTGTGTATAATGTCTAAAAATCCAATATATAATACTTAAAATATATATATATACTTATGATCTCTAAACATACATTGCATAACTTAAAACTCACAATGTCACACAATGTTAGCTACATATAATGTTTATATTTTATAGATGCAAAAATAGATGCACAGAGAGATAATACAACTTGCTCAGAATTATAAATGTGATGTTGGAAGATAAAGATTTATATTAATGATACAATTCAAGTTAAATTCCAATTCCTAGTTCATAATGTCCACATAAACTTGTCTCTCAGTGACTGAAGCATATTCTCTCAATGAGATACTGTGCAGCAGTAAATAGTAGGTTTGAGTACAGTGTTTCAAACTAATGAAAAATCATTTGTTAAGGACTTCTCTGATGGTCCAGTCTTTGAGAATCTGCCTGCCAAGGCAAGGGACATGGGTTCCATCCCTGGTCTGGGAAGATCCCACATGCCGAGGAACAACTAAGCCCATATTCCACAACTACTGAAGCCCGAGTGTCTAGAGCCTGTGCTCCAGAACAAGAGAAGTCACCACAACGAGAAGCCCATACACCCCAACTAGAGAGTAACTCCTGGTGACCACAACTGAAGAAAGCCCACATGCAGCAACGAAGACCCTGAAGAGCCAAAAATAAAGAAATAAACAATTTGTTAAATGTATTTTGCAGTCTAGAAATAGATTTAAGTGTCTTTAATTTATCAAATCCATGAGCTCTTAAAACCATGTTATTGTAAAAAGGGCAATATTTGTATCTCATATTCATAGATAAGGAAATTGAGATACAGAGAGGTAAATGAACTTGGAAAAAGTCACTCAGCTAGTTAAGTGTGGAAATTAGGCTTGAATTTATGCACACCTGTTAGTAAACAACTGTCGGTGACAAATTATAGCACTGTTCTTATTTCACCTGAAATTATTTCACATAAATTTTCAGGAAATTTTCTGTTGGATATATTTTTTAATATCTGTATATTTTTGGAAATGATTGAAATTATTTTTACCCTTTTCCTATTTTCTGACTCATTGACTTTGTCAAATTTTTCTCTGTAAGTCTTCTCAGGTTCTTTGTCATAGCGTGTTGTTTTCCTTTCAAGATGTTTTGAAAAATTGCTTTTCCTTTCTCTTTTTCAGAGGCTTGAGTATGATGTATACATTTATGCCTCTCCTTGTATTTCTTTCAATTTGTGTCCACTTATCTTAATGAACATATGCATTGCTAACTTTGATAGATTATTAATTTTTTCTCCTGCTACATTTCCTTTCTCCTTTCTGGAACTCCATTTACACTTATTTTAGACTTTTACTATGTTGTCTTTATGTCAAAGTCTCTGCTTTCCTCCCCTCAACCCCTATTTTTTTTTTTTCCCTCTCAACAGGTTTGGATATTTTATATTGTCCTTATCAAGTTAACAAGTTGTATTTTACAGTGCCATTCTACTATTAAACCTATCCAAAGAGTTATAAATTATAGCTATGCTGTTTTGTATTTGTATCCTTTATAAGTGATTCCATTTATTGATATTAATACTCTCCATTTGTTCATCTATTTGTCTAACATATTTTGTTATTTTCCATACCTTTATATTATTTCAATTGTTTTAAAATCCTTATCTGTTAATCTCAGTGTCTAGATTTTCTGTGGATCTCATTCTAATGTTTGTTTTCCTCTTGGTTATGAGTTATATCATCTTATTTCTTGACATGCAATAATTTGTATGTTATCCTAGACAAAATATAGAAAAGAACAGAAAAATACATCACATGGGGAATTAGAATTCAACACATGAATTTGGAACGGGGGTACAAAATTCAGTGTAGAACAATGTGCTTAATATTTTTTGTTATCTGAAATTCTGATTGGGTCTCTAGTCTCAGCTGAAGGATTGTGTGAGTCTGTTATTTGGAGATTTCAGGCTTTTTAGCTTTTACTTTCTATTGTACCCTATTCCAAACATAAGGAATGTCTTGTGTGAAAAGCATGGTATGCACTTGAGAGAGGCCCCATTCTTTAGGTGTAAATATTTCTTCTAAACAATACAAGATTACATAAATTGTATTTCACTTTATAGAAAATCTTAACCTGATACTTAGCAAAAGAATTTGGCAAACAGACTGTGAGATAAACAAAACCAAGCATTTAGGGCTCCTGAATTTTCTTTTTTTTTTTTCTTTTTTTTTAAAATTTTATTTTATTTTTAAACTTTACATAATTGTATTAGTTTTGCCAAATATCAAAATGAATCTGCCACAGGTATACATGTGTTCCCCATCCTGAACGCTCCTCCCTCCTCCCTCCCCACACCATCCCTCTGGGTCGTCCCAGTGCACCAGCCCCAAGCATCCAGTATCGTGCATTGAACCTGGACTGGCAACTCGTTTTATACATGATATTTTACATGTTTCAATGCCATTCTCCCAAATCTTCCCACCCTCTCCCTCTCCCACAGAGTCCAAAAGACTGTTCTATACATCAGTGTCTCTTTTGCTGTCTCGTACACAGGGTTATTGTTACGGTCTTTCTAAATTCCATATATATGCATTAGTATACTGTATTGGTGTTTTTCTTTCTGGCTTACTTCACTCTGTATAATAGGCTCCAGTTTCATCCACCTCATTAGAACTGATTCAAATGTATTCTTTTTAATGGCTGAGTAATACTCCATTGTGTATATGTACCCCAGCTTTCTGATCCATTCATCTGCTGATGGACATCTAGGTTGCTTCCATGTCCTGGCTATTATAAACAGTGCTGCGATGAACATTGGGGTACTCGTGTCTCTTTCCCTTCTGGTTTCCTCAGTGTGTATGCCCAGCAGTGGGATTGCTGGATCATAAGGCAGTTCTATTTCCAATTTTTTAAGGAATCTCCACACTGTTCTCCATAGTGGCTGTACTAGTTTGCATTCCCACCAACAGTGTAAGAGGGTTCCCTTTTCTCCACACCCTCTCCAGCATTTATTGCTTGTAGACTTTTGGATCGCAGCCATTCTGACTGGTGTGAAATGGTACCTCATAGTGGTTTTGATTTGCATTTCTCTGATAATGAGTGATGTTGAGCATCTTTTCATGTGTTTGTTAGCCATCTGTATGTCTTCTTTGGAGAAATGTCTATTTAGTTCTTTGGCCCATTTTTTGATTGGGTCATTTATTTTTCTGGAGTTGAGCTGTAGGAGTTGCTTGTATATTCTCGAGATTAGTTGTTTGTCAGTTGCTTCATTTGCTATTATCTTCTCCCATTCTGAAGGCTGCCTTTTCACCTTGCTAATAGTTTCCTTTGATGTGCAGAAGCTTTTAAGGTTAATTAGGTCCCATTTGTTTATTTTTGCTTTTATTTCCAATATTCTGGGAGGTGGGTCATAGAGGATCCTGCTGTGATTTATGTCGGAGAGTGTTTTGCCTATGTTCTCTTCTAGGAGTTTTATAGTTTCTGGTCTTACGTTTAGATCTTTAATCCATTTTGAGTTTATTTTTGTGTATGGTGTTAGAAAGTGTTCTAGTTTCATTCTTTTACAAGTGGTTGACCAGATTTCCCAGCACCACTTGTTAGAGCCAGAATAGCACAAACACCCAAATCTTTGCTAGATTTTCTTTCCCAAGTTGAGCACTTTCTATTAAGGTCAAGTTCAATCATCAGCCATATAAAGGGTTAGTAAATGATCTCTATGAAGAAAATATTCAATGATATACTGTTACTGTATAAAGGCTGTCCCTCTGGAGTTTCAGATTATTCAGTTTGATTTCCTTCCAAAGTTGGTATGCTTTTGAGCATCCTAGACAGTGTAAATTATATCTATAGAAAATTTTCAATGCAAGCTTTGGTTTAAAACTTCTCAAGGACTGCCACACCCCCACTTCACATAATGCCAAAGCAATTCTTGTGGCCTTTGGAGATAGAAAACAACCTTTAGGGATGTCAGTCTTATAGGCAAAAATTTTATTACACATATACTGGCATAAAGATTTCTCTACCCTTCCACAAAACTTGCTTCTATGAAAACCAATGTTTGAGTTTCTCTTCTTTGCTAAATTCCTCAAGGAAGAATCAGCTTTTGCTTTACTTCACTGAGATTGGCACAATGAATACTGGCAAATTTATCAGGTCATAAATGATTTACAGTATATACTATCAAATATTTTCAGGTGTTATGTAAACTGGATGCATTGTCAGCAATAATACCAGAAGACATTTCTCCCCATTTACACTTCCAGCCTTTCATTCACCTTTATCACATTTAAATTTATCAAATTCATCAGAGATGAAAACTGGACCAAACCCAATGAACACTTTCTGTCCATCACTTTCCAACATCACTTTACTTGACTCAGCATTAAGACTGGAAGTATTTTTATCAGTTCATCTCTCTCTAGAATAAATTATCTTTAACTTTGTGCATCTTTATTTTTGGTTTCTCTCTTTACTTATCTTTGTTTGTTAGTTTATATGCTAATATGGCGTATTATACTTTAAAAATTGAATTAACCTAATTTTAATACACTATTATTTTCATAAGCAGCTTGGCTGTGGTACCTAGAAGGTTATGTGGATTTTGGTGAGTCATATTCTTTTAACTTTTCACAAGAGTTTTCAATTAAAACTAAACAGATTTTATATGCTGTTAGTAAAATTCAACTAGTTGAAAAGAAAAATTATTGGATAAACTCTAAAAATATATAATTTACCAAAACTGGAAAAAAAAATTCCCTGGAAACACTGTATTAATGAGCACTTTTAAGTGCCAAGGACTTTGATTTGAGGTATTCATGATGGAATTTCTGCACTAGTAATAATGAGGTTTATTCTCATCATCTATATTCTCTGAATTATTGCTTAGCATCCCCTTTATAAAGCTCTGTAGAAACTAAAACAAAAAATATTTTACCTTAGTATTCTTCTTAAGATTTTTTCAAATTAATTTCCAATATTGTTTTATCTATACATATTATTAATATAAGGTTTAACAATGTATGTATATATACATAAGTACTCATGCATACATCTGTTTGTGTATAGTTAATAGACAGAGATATACATGATATTTTTAACTGAATTTTATAGTTTTTTTTTCTTTTTTTTCTTTTATTTTATTTTTAAACCTGAAACACTGTATTAGTTTTGCCAAACATACCACGACTTAGTAATATCACTGGGGCTTCACTGGTAGCCCAGTGGTCAAGAATCTGCATACAATGCAGGAATCCCTCATTTGATCCCTGGGTTGGGAAGGTCCCCTGGAGAAGAGAATGGATACCCACTCTAGAATTCTTGCTTGGAGAATGCCATGAGCTGAAGAGACTGGCAAAGCTACAGTCGAAGGGGTCTCAAAGAGTTGCACATACTGAGTGACTAGTACACACAAACACAAACACACAGAGTAAAATCACAAGATTTCATATTCATAATTGTTTTATTATATTTGGTAGCACTGGGTACATCCTCAGTTGTTTCCAACTCTTTGTGACCCCATGGATTGTAGCCCATCAGGCTTCTCTGTCCAGGAGGTATCCCCTGCAAGTATACTGGAGTGGGTTGCCATTACCTTCTCCAGGGGAATTTCCCATTCCAGGGGTCGAAGCTGTGTCTCCTATATCAACTTTCAGTTCAGTTCAGCCACACAGTTGTGTCCAACTCTTTGTGACCACATGAACTGCAGCATGCCAGGCTTTCTTGTCCATCACCAACTCCCAGAGCCTACTCAAACTCATGTCCATTGAGTTGGTGATGCCATCCAGCCATCTCATCCTCTGTCATCCCCTTTTCCTCTTGCCCTCAATCTTTCCCAGCATCAGGATCTTTTCCAATGAGTCAGTTCTTCACATTAGGTGGCCAAATAATTCGAGTTTTAGCTTCAGCATCAGTCCTGCCAATGAATATTTAAGACTGATTTCCTTTAGTATGGACTGGTTGAATCTCCTTGCTGTCCAGGGGACTCTCAAGAGTCTTGTCCAACACCACAGTTCAAAAGCAGCAATTCATCAGTACTCAACTTTCTTTATAGTCCAACTCTCACATCCACACATGACTACTTGGAAAAGCCATAGTTTGACTAGACAGACCTTTGTTGGCAAAGTAATGTCTCTGCTTTTTAATATACTATCTAGGTTGGTCATAGCTTTTCCCCCAAGAAACAAGCATCTTTTAATTTCATGGCTGCAGTCATCATCTGCAGTGATTTTGGAGTCCCCCAAAATAAAGGCTTTCACTGTTTCCATTGTTTCCCCATCTATTTGCCATGAAGTAATGGGAGTGGATGCCATAATCTTAATTTTGTAAATGTTGATTTTAAGCCAACTTTTTCACTCTCCTCTTTCCTTTTTATCAAGAGGCTCTTTAGTTCTTCACTTTCTCTCATAAGGGTGGTGTCATCTCCATATCTGAGGTTATTGATATTTCTCCCGGCAATCTCCATTCCAGCTTGTGCCTCATCCAACCTGGAATTTCTCATACAATACTCTGCATATAAGTTAAATAAGCAGGGTGACAATATACAGCCTGACTTCATCCTTTCCCGATTTGGAACCAGTCTGTTGCTCCATGTCCAGTTCTAACTTGCTTCTTGAGCTGCATACAGATTTCTCAGGAGGCAGGTCTGGTGGTCTGGTATTCCCATATCTTTCAGAATTTTCCATTGTTTGTTGTGATCCACACAGTCAGAGGCTTTGGCATAGTCAATAAAGCAGAAGTATGTATTTTTCTGATATTCTCTTGCTTTGTGAATGATCCAGCGGATGTTGGAAATTTGATCTCTGGTTCCTTTGCCTTTTCTAAATCCAGCTTGAACATCTGGGAATTCATGGTTAATGTACTGTTGAAGTCTGGCTTGGAGAATTTTGAGCATTACTTTCGTAGCGTGTGAGATGAGTTCAATTGTGCAGTAGTTTGAGCATTCTTTGGCATTGCCATTCTTTGGGATTAGAATAAAAATGACCTTTTAAAGTCCTGTTTCCACTGTAGAGTTTTCCAAATTCGCTGGCATATAGAGTCCAGCACTTTAACAGCATCATCTTTTAGGATTTGAAATAGCTCAACTGGAATTCCATCACCTCCACTAGCTTTGTTCGTAGTGAAGCTTCCTAAGACCCACTTGACTTCATATTCCAGAATGTCTGGCTCTAGGTGAATGATCACACCATTGTGGTTATCTGGGTCATTAAGATTTTTTTTTTTTTTTTTTGTATAGTTCTTCTGTGTATCTTGCCACCTCTTCTTAATATCTTCTGTTTCTCTTAGGTCTATACCATTTCTGTCCTTTATTTTGCCCATCTTTGTATAAAATATTCCCTTGGCATCTCTATTTTTCTTGAAGAGATCTCTAGTCTTTCCCATTCTATTGTTTTCTTCTATTTCTTTGCATTTTCACTGAAGAAGCCTTTCTTATCTCTCCTCGTTATTCTTTGGAAGTCTGTATTCAAATACGTATATATTTCCTTTTCTCCTTTGTCTCTCACTTGTCTTCTTTTCATAGCTATTTGTAAGGCCTTCTCAGACAACCATTTTGTCTTTTTGCATTTGTTTTTCTTGGTGATGATCTTGATCGCTGCCTCCTGAACAATGTTACGAACCTCCATCCATAGTTCTTAGGCACTCTTTTTTATCAGATCTAATCCCTTGAACCTATTTGTTACTTCCAGGGGAAGTAGGGGAATTGTAGGTGATATGATTTAGGGCATACCTGAATGGTATAGTGGTTTTCCTACTTTCTTCAATTTCAGCCTGAATTGGGCAATAAGGCGTTCATGATCTGAGCCACAGTCAGCTCCCAGTCTTTTTTCTGCTGACTGTATAGAGTTTCTCCATCTTTGGCTGCAAAGAATGTAATCAATCTGATTTTTGTGTTGACCATCTGGTGATTGTCCATGTGTAGAGTCTTTTCTTGTGTTGTTGAAAGAGAGTGTTTGATATGACCAGTGTATTCTTTTGGCAAAATTCTGTTAACCTTTGACCTGCTTTGTTTTGTATTCCAAGGCAAAATTTGCCTGTTACTTTGGGTGTTTCTTGACTTCCTACTTTTGCATTCCAGTCCCCTATGAAGAAAAGGAGAACTTTTTTGGGTGTTAGTTCTAGAAGGTCTTGTAGATCTTCATAGAATTATTCACTCTAGCTTCTTCAATATTACTTACTGGTCAGGGCATAGACTTGGATTACTGTGATATTTAATGTTTTGCCTTCGAAAGGAACAGAGGTCATTCTGTTGTTTTTGAGATTACATCAAAGCATTGTATTTCAAACTCTCTTATTTACTATAATGGCTACTCCATTTCTTCCAAGGGATTCCTGCCTGCAGTAGTAGACATAATGGTCATCTGAGTTAAATTCACCCACTCCAGTCCATTTTAGATCACTGATTCCTAAAATGCTGATGTTCACTTTTGCCATCTCCTGTTTGACCACTTCCAATTTGCTTTGATTCGTGGACCTAACATTCTAGGTTCCTATGCTATGTTGTTCTACACAGCATTGGACTTTACTTCCATCACCAGCCACATTGACAACTGGGTGTTGGTTTTGCTTTGGCTCCATCTCTTCATTCTTTCTGGAGTTATTTCCCCACTGATCTCCATTAGCATATTGGGCACCTACTGACCAGGGGAGGTCATCTTTCAGTATCCAATCTTTTTGCCTTTTCACACTATTCATGGGGTTCTCAAGACAAGAATACTGAAGTGGTTTGCTATTCCCTTCTCCAGTGGAACTTTTGTTAGAACTATCCACTATGACCTGTCTATCTTGGGTAGCCCTACTTGGCATAGCTCATAGTTTCATTGAGTTAGACAAGGCTGTGATGTAGGTGATCAGATTTGTTAGCTTTCTGTGATTGTGCTTTTTATTCTGTCTGATGGAGAAGAGTAAAAGGCTTATGGAAGCTTCCTGATGGGAGAAACTGATTAAGAGGGTAACTGGATCACAGACAGTAAAGCGTCTGTCTATTAATGTAGGAGACCTGGGTTCAATTCATGGGTTAGTAAGATTCCCTGGAGAAGGAAATGGTAACCCACTCCAGTACTCTTGCCTAGAAAATCCTAAGGACTGAGGAGCCTGGTACAGGCTACTGTCCATGGGGACGCAAAGAGTCTAACAGTTCAGTTCAGTTGCTCAGTCGTGTCCGACTCTTTGTGACCCCATGAATCGCAGCACGCCAGGATTCCCTGTCCATCACCAACTCCTGGAGTTCACCCAGACACATATTCATCGAGTCAGTGATGCCATCCAGCCATCTCATCCTCTGTCGTCCCCTTCTCCTCCTGCCCCCAACCCCTCCAAGGATCAGAGTCTTTTCAAATGAGTCAAATTTTTGCATGAGGTGGCCAAAGTACTGGAGTTTCAGCTTTAGCATCATTCCTTCCCAGGGCTGATCTCCTTCAGAATGGACTGGTTGGATCTCCTTGCAGGACAAGGGACTCTCAAGAGTTTTTGCAACACCACATTCAAAAGCATCAATTCTTCGGCGTTCAGCTTTCTTCACAGTCCAACTCTCACATCCATACATGACCACTGGAAAAACCACAGCCTTGACTAGACAGACCTTTGTTGGCAAAGTAATGTCTCTGCTTTTCAATATGCTGTCTAGGTTGGTCATAACTTTCCTTCCAAGGAGTAAGTGTCTTTTAATTTCATGGCTGCAGTCACCATTTGCAGTGATTTTGGAGCCCCCCAAAATAAAGTCTGACACTGTTTCCACTGTTTCCCCATCTATTTCCCATGAAGTGATGGGACCGGATGCCATGATCTTCTTTTTCTGAATGTTGAGCTTTAAGCCAACTTTTTCACTCTCCTCTTTCACTTTCATCAAGAGGCTCTTTAGTTCCTCTTCACTTTCTGCCATAAAGGTGGTATCATCTGCATATCTGAGGTGATTGAGATTTCTCCCGGCAATCTTGATTACAGCTTGTGCTTCTTCCAGCCAGGCGTTTCTCATGATGTACACTGCATATAAGTTAAATAAACAGGGTGACAATATACAGCCTTACCATACTCCTTTCCCTATTTGGAACCAGTCTGTTGTTCCATGTCCAGTTCTAACTGTTGCTTCCTGACCTGCATACAGATTTCTCAAGAGGCAGATCAGGTGGTCTGGCATTCCCATCTCTCTCAGAATTTCCCCAGTTTATTGTGATCCACACAGTCAAAAGCTTTGGCATAGTCAATAAAGCAGAAATAGATGTTTTTCTGGAACTCTCTTGCTTTTTCGATGATCCAGTGGATGTTGGAATTTGATCTCTGGTTCCTCTGCCTTTTTTAAAACCAGCTTGAACATCTGGAAGTTCATGGTTCATGTATTGCTGAAGCCTGGCTTGGAGAAATTTGAGCATTACTTTACTAGCGTGTGAGATGAGTGCAATTGCAGGGTAGTTTGAATACTCTTTGGCATTGCCTTTCTTTGGGATTGGAATGAAAACTGACTTTTTCCAGTTCTGTGGCCACTGCTGAGTTTTCCAAATTTGCTGGCATATTGAGTGCAGCATTTTCACAGCATCACCTTTCAGGATTTGAAATAGCTCCACTAGAACTCCATCACCTCCACTAGCATTGTTCATAATGATGCTTTTTAAGGCCCACTTCACTTCACATTCCAGGATGTCTGGTTCTAGGTCAGTGATCACACCATCGTGATTATCTGTGTCATGAAGATCTTTTTTGTACAGTTCTTCTGAGTATTCTTGCCATCCCTTCTTAATATCTTCTGCTTCTATTAAGTCCATACCATTTCTGTCTTTTAACGAGCCCATCTTTGCATGAAATGTTCCCTTGGTATCTCTAATTTTCGTGAAGAGATATCTAGTCTTTCCCATTCTGTTGTTTTCCTCTATTTCTTTGCATTGATCACTGAAGAAGGTTTTCTTATCTCTTCTTGCTATTCTTTGGAATTCTGCATTCAGATGCTTATATCTTTCCTTTTCTCCTTTGCTTTTTGCTTCTCTTCTTTTCACAGCTATTTGTAAGGCCTCCCCAGACAGCCATTTTGCTTTTTTGCATTTCTTTTCCATGGGGATGGTCTTGATCCCTGTTTTCTGTACAATGTCAGGAACCTCATTCTATAGTTCATCAGACACTCTATCTATCAGATCTAGTCCCTGAAATCTATTTCTCACTTCCACTGTATAATCATAAGGGATTTGATTTAGGTCATACCTGAATGGTCTAGTGATTTTCCTTACTTTCTTCAATTTAAGTCTGAATTTGGCAATAAGGAGTTCATGATCTGAGCCATAGTCAGATTTAGGTCTTGTTTTTGCTGACTGTATAGAGCTTCTCCTTCTATGGCTGCAAAGAATATAATCAACTCAGTAAATCTTTAATCCAATTTTCTGTTGATGGGTGGAGCTGTGTTCCCTCCCTGCTGTTTACCTGGGGCCAAGCTATGGTGTAGTGCCTGTGCTTTGCTGGAGCAGCCATGAAGAGATACCCCACATTCAAGGTAAGAGAAACCCAAGTAAGATGGTAGGTGTTGCAAGAGGGCATCAGAAGGCAGACACACTGAAACTATACTCACAGAAAACTAACCAATCTAATCTCACTAGGACCACAGCCTTGTCTAACTCAATGAAACTAAGCCATGCCCATGGGGCCACCCAAGACAGGCAGGTCAAGGTGGAGAGGTCTGACAGATTGTGCTCCACTGGAGAAGGGAATGGCAAACCACTTCAGTATTCTTGCCTTGAGAACCCCATGAACAGTATGAAAAGGCAAAATGATAGGATACTGAAAGAGGAACTCCCCAGGTCAGTAGGTGCCCAATATGCTACTGAGACCAGTGGAGAAATAACTCCAGAAAGAATAAAGGGATGGCGCCAAAGCAAACACAATAGCCAGTTGTGGATGTGACTGGTGATAGAAAGCATGGTCTGATGCTGTAAAAAACAATATTGCATAGGAACCTGGAATGTCAGGTCCATGAATCAAGGCAAATGGGAAGTGGTCAAACAAGAGATGTCAAGAGTGAATGTCGATATTCTAGGAATCAGTGAACGAAAATGGACCGGTATGGGTGAATTTAACTCAGATGACCATTATATCTTCTACTGTGGGCAGGAATCCCTCAGAAGAAATGGAGTAGCCATCATGGTCAACAAAAGAGTCTGAAATGCAGTTCTTGGAAGCAATCTCAAATGATGAATGATCTCTGTTCATTTCCAAGGCAAAACATTCAATATCACAGCAATCTAAGTCTATGCTCCAACCAGTAAGGCTGAAGAAGCTGAAGTTGAATGGATCTAGGAAGACCTAAAAGACCTTTTAGAACTAACAGCCAAAAAAGATGTCCTTTTCATTATAGGGGACTGGAATGCAAAAGTAAGAAGTCAATAAACACCTGGAATAACAGGCAAATTTGGCCTTGGAATACAGAATTAAGCAGGGCAAAGACTAATAGAGTTTTGCAAAGAAAGTGCACTGACCATAGCAAACTCCGCCTTCCAACAACAAAAGAGAAGACTACACATGGACATCACCAGATGGTCAACACGGAAATCAGATTGATTATATTCTTTGCAGCCAAAGATGGAGAAGCTCTATACAGTGAACAAAACAAGACCAGGAGCTGACTGTGGCTCAGATCATGAACTCCTTATTGCCAAATTCAGACTTAAATTGAAGAAAGTAGAGAAAACCACGAGACCATTCAGGTATGACCTAAATCAAATCCCTTATGATTATCCAGTGGAAGTGAGAAATAGATTTAAGAGACTAGATCTGATAAATAGAGTGCCTGATGAACTACTGACTGAGGTTTGTGACATTGTACAGGAGACAGGGATCAAGACCATCCCCATGTAAAAAAAAATGCAAAAAAAACACAAAATGGTTGTCTGGGAAGGCCTTACAAATAGCTGTGAAAGGAAGAGAAGTGAAAAGCAAAGGAGAAAAGGAAAGATATAAGCATCTGAATGCAGAGTTCCAAAGAATAGCAAGAAGAGATAAGAAAACCTTCTTCAGCGATCAATGCAAAGAAATAGAGGAAAACAACAGAATGGGAAAGACTAGATATCTCTTCATGAAAATTAGAGATACTAAGGGAATATTTCATGCAAAGATGGGCTCGTTAAAAGACAGAAATGGTATGGACCTAACAGAAGCAGAAGATATTAAGAAGAGGTGGCAAGAATACACAGAGGAACTGTACAAAAAATATCTTCATGACCCAAATAATCATGATGGTGTGATCACTCACCTAGACCCAGATATCATGAAATGTGAAGTCAAGTGGGCCTTAGAAAGCATCACTATGAACAAAGCTAGTGGAGGTGATGGAGTTCTAGTGGAGCTATTTCAAATCCTGAAAGGTGATGCTGTGAAAATGCTGCACTCAATATGCCAGCAAATTTGGAAAACTCAGCAGTGGCCACAGAACTGGAAAAAGTCAGTTTTCATTCCAATCCCAAAGAAAGGCAATGCCAAAGAATGTTCAAACTACCCCGCAATTGCACTCATCTCACACGCTAGTAAAGTAATGCTCAAAATTCTCTGAGCCAAGCTTCAGCAATACATGAACCATGAACTTCCTGATGTTTAGGCTGGTTTTAGAAAAGGCAGAGGAACCAGATACTAAATTACAAACATCTGCTGGATCATCGAAAAAGCAAGCGAGTTCCAGAAAAGAAGTCTATTTCTGCTTTATTGACTATGCCAAAGCCATTGATTGTGTGGATCACAATAAACTGTGGAAAATTCTGAAAGAGATGGGAATACTAGACCACCTGACCTGCCTCTTGAGAAATTTGTCTGCAGGTCAGGAAGCAACAGTTAGAACTGGTTGTTGAACAACAGACTCATTTCAAATAGGAAAAGGAGTATGTCAAGGCTGTATATTGTCACCCTGCTTATTTAACTTCTATGCAGAGTACATCATGAGAAACGCTGGGCTGGAAGAAACACAAGCTGGAATCAAGATTGCCAGGAGAAATCTCAATCACCTCAGATATGCAGATGACACCACCCTTATGGCAGAAAGTGAAGAGGAACTAAAAAGCCTCTTGATGAAAGTGAAAGAGGAGAGTGAAAAAGTTGGCTTAAAGCTCAACATTCAGAAAACTAAGATCATGGCATCTGGTTCCATCACTTCATGGGAAATAGATGGGGAAACAGTTGAAACAGTGTCAGACTTATTTTTTTGGGGGGGTGGGGAGCTCTCAAATCACTGCAGATGGTGACTGCAGATGGTGACTACAGCCATGAAATTAAAAGACACTCCTTGGAAGAAAAGTTATGACCAACCTAGACAGCATATTCAAAAGCAGAGACAGTACTTTGCCAACAAAGGTTCATCCAGTCAAGGCTGTGGTTTTTCCAGTGGTCATGTATGGATGTGAGAGTTGGACTGTGAAGAAAGCTGAGCGCCAAAGAATTGATACTTTTGAACTGTGGTGTTGCAAAGACTCTTGAGATGCCCTTGGCCTGCAAGGAGATCCAACCAGTCCATTCTGAAAGAGATCAGTCCTGGGATTTCCTTAGAAGGACTGATTCTAAAGCTGAAACTCCAGTACTTTGGCCATCTCATGTGAAGAGTTGACTCATTGGAAAAGACTCTGATGCTGGGTGATATTGGGGGCAAGAGGAGAAGGGGACGACAGAGGATGAGATGGCTGGATGGCATCACTGACTCCATGGTCGTGAGTCTTGGTGAACTCCGGGAGTTGGTGATGGACATGGAGTCCAGGCGTGCTGTGATTCATGGGATCACAAAGAAGAGGACATGACTGAGTGACTGAACTGAAGTGAACTGAAGCTATGTTGGACTTCCCTGGTGGCTCAGAAGGTAAAGCGTCTTTTTGGAATGCCAGAGACCCAGGTTCGATCCCTGGGTTGGGTAGATCCCCTGGAGAAAGAAATGGCAATCCACTACAGTACCTTTGCCTGGAAAATCCCATGGACAGAGGAGCTTGGTAGGCTACAGTCCATGGGTTGGACATGACTGAGCGACTTCACTTTCACTTTTAGCTATGGTTCATGTAATGAAGATAATCATGATCTCCTTCAGAAGATCCCATTCACTTGCTGCTGCACTCAGTGTCCCCAGCCTGCAGCTGACCACTGAAGACCCAATCCTCTGCTGGAGACTCCTAGACACTCATGGGCAAGTCTGGGTCAGTCTCTTGTGGGATCACTGCTCCTTTCTCTTGGGTCCTGGTGTGTACAAGCTTTTATTTATTCCCGCCAAAAGTCTGTTTCCTCAGTCCTGTGTAAGTTCTGGCTTTTCTATGGTGGGATTAATGGTGATCTCCTCCAAGAGGGTTTATGCCATACCCAAGTCTACTGCACCCAGAGCCCCTGCACCTTCAGCAGTCCACTGCTGACTCATATCTCCACAGGAGACACTCAAACACAGTTCTGGCTCAGTCTCTGTGGGGTCTCTGTGTCCTGGTGGGCACAAGGTTTGTTTCAGACCTCTGAACATCTCTGGCGGTTATGGGATTTAATTCTAAACATGATTTCGCCCCTCTTATTGTCTTGCTGGGGCTTCTTCTTTGCCCTTGGATGTAAGGTATCTTTCTTTGGTAGAATCCAACATTATCTTATTGATGGTTGTTCAGCAGCATTGTAACTTTGGAGTTCTCACAGAAGATAAGCACACATCCTTCTACTCTGCCATCTTGTATTCAGTTTCACCTTTACTCTTCAATAATGTTAAATCAAATGATGTGCCTCTATTTTGGCAATCAGCTCAGCCTGAAGGGATGACTCTCCCTCAATCATCCACTCAACTCCTAACTGCCATTTCTGGTGTCAGACCCTAATATGCAATCTAGATTTGCTGTAGTCTTGCTGTAGTAGCAGACCTACAAAAATAGGAAATCTCAGTTTAAATCTTTGCCTTCTTGCCTGTGAGTTATTCACTTTTTGCCCTGCTCACAAATGAAATTAATTATTTAACTGTCTTTTTAATTTATAAACTTACCAAGCTACTGATTAGTAAATTAACTTAATAGGCTACTGGAATTTCATTGTTTTCATCTCTTAAATCAGAGATTTCCCTTACCATTTTGTAAGCCTAATTCACATTATTTTTTACAGCTCAGGATGTTTGTTCAAGTGGGATGGAATTCATACAGCTGATTCACCATTCATTGTACCGGATCATTAATCTTTGCCGGTAGGTATATTTATATTCTTGGCAGTTATACATTTTCTAGATTTTTTCTTCCATTAGAATGAATGAGTAGAAAGTAGAACAGATGGTCAAAGTGATGACTCTTCTACATTTTCTGTAGCTACAGCAATAAAGATTAACATGCATGTTCTACTATGACTTCTTCAGAATATGTGTATTTATGTGGTTGTGTTTTATTATTACAGATATCTTTGTTTGTAAAATTACTATGTTTTGCATTAAAGTAAATTGGGAATACTCAACCAAGCAAAGAATATTACTTTATGTAAAATCAGTGAAATCAATTATCTTTTACAGTTTTCTCTCTTAAATATAAAAATTGATGAATATTTGGTAATTATTGTCACAAATGAGGTTAAAAGATCAGAGAGGAATCAGAAGGCGTTACAATACCAGTCATTGAGAGTCTTTTAATTCATATAAAGATGCATGCATGCTTATATGTTCAGTCACTTCAGTTGTGTCAGACTCTTTGTGACCCCACAGACTGTAGCCTGCCAGGCTTTCTATCCATAGCAAGAATACTATCCAGGAATTCTATCCATAGCAAGAATTATTCCAGCAAGAATACTGGAGTAAGTTGCCATTTCCTTCTCCAGAGGATCTTCTTGACCCAGGGATCAAACCCAAGTCTCTTGCCTCTCCTGCATTGGCAGGCAGATTCTTTAATACTAGCACCACCTGGGAAGCCTAAAGCAAAACATTAACAAATTGAAAAATAGAAACCATAAGATCATCTCAATAGATACAGAAAAAGCTTCAGGTAAGATTCATCACCTATTTATGATAAAAAGTCTCCAAAAAATGAGCATAGAGGGGACACTGTTGTTGTTGTTTAGTTGCTAAGCTGTGTCCAACTCTTTTGTGACCCTATGGACTGTATAGCCCAACAGTATTCTCTGTACATGTCATTTCCCAGGCAAGACTACTGGACTGTGTTGCCATTTCCTTCTCCAGAGGATCTTCCTGATCCAGGAATTGAACCTGCATCTTCTAATTGGCAGATTCTTTACCACTGAGCCACCTGGGAATCTCCATCAAGTATCTTACAAGAACATTAAAGTGGGAAAGACTCAACCAATTATTGTGGTGAAGTTTTTCATAGTCAAGAATACTTTTTATATGCTAAAATAAAGCTTTCTAGAAGAGACCAAAAGTAATTTAGGAGAACTGTGATTATATTGGCATAAAATATTGTATGTGCAACATAAAGTATACTATCAGTTAAGTTCAGTCGCTCAGTCGTGTCTGACTCTTTGCGACCCCATGAATCACAGCATGCTAGGCCTCCCTGTCCATCACCATCTCCTGGAGTTCACTCAAACTCATGGCCATCGAGTCGCTGATGCCATCTAGCCATCTCATCCTCTGTCATCCCCTTCTCCTCCTGCCCCCAATCCCACCGAGCATCAGGATCTTTTCCAATGAGTCAACTCTTCACATGAGGTGGCCAAACTACTGGAGTTTCAGCTTTAGCATCAGTCCTTCCAATGAACACCCAGGACTCATCTCCTTTAGGATGGACTGGTTGGATCTCCTTGCAGTCCAAGAGACTCTCAAGAGTCTTCTCCAACACCACAGTTCAAAAGCATCAGTTCTTCGGCACTCAGCTTTCTTCACAGTCCAACCCTCACATCCATACATGACCACTGGAAAAACCATAGCCTTGACTAGATGGACCTTTGTACTTTATAAATATACATATATACAAAATTTACATTATAATTATCTGTATTATACACATATTATACATTATATGTGTATTGCAATATACATACATATATGTGTGTATGTGCTAATAATTATAAACAAATCATACAAAGTTAAACAACTTAGGGTCAACTTTTGATGTAGTTTTATATCTGAAAAATGTTAATATATCCTCTCCATGATGAAAGTAAAAATGAGGCATGATTATCAGTAGGATTTCTTGAATATAGCTGCAACATGTTTCACATTTGAATAAAGCACTTACTGTATAAACCATAAGCATGCTTGTTTTGACCAGGAAGGAGAGCAGAAGAAATCAGTGGAGGCCATGCAGGCTTTAGTACACTTTCTTGCTCTGCTTGGATGTTATAACCCAGCAGATCTCATGGTTCTTTAAGGGTCTGTGGCAAATAAGAATACTTTATGAAGCATCTGGCAAGCATCAATGGGAAAATCACCACACTGGCCTCTCAGGTTCTGATATTGTCCTTCATTGTCCAATAACTATTATCTTTTTGAGAAACAGACTTTGACTACTATACTCAGGTAAAGGCTGAATGCCCAATAGTGGGATGTAAAATACCATCCATTCAGAACTATTCATTATAAGCTGTATGTTATCTGACATGAAGTCTTATGGATGAGAAGACTCAGAAACAATGTACTATCAAGTGGAAATGGTATGAAAAGATTCAGATACAATTACTATGTGTGTTAGTGGCCCAAACGTCTTCAACACTTGCTCTTTTAGTACCACCTCTTCTTTCTCAACCTATACCTATGATGTCAAGAAAAGTTTCTTACAATTAGTTTAAAAGAAGGAAAAACTCAGGCTTGATGTATAGACAATTCTACAAGATAGCATGGTACCAAACAGAAATGGATGATTGAAGCATTAGAGACCTACAACGGGTTGTCACTAAAGGTTAGCGGCAAATGAAACTCCTTTGAGCAGTGAATTTGCTTCTCTATTTTGTCTGGACCCATATAAGGTCAGTAGCACAGATCAGCACCAATTCATATGCAGTTGCTAAGTGTTTTGACTGCTTGGAAAGAACAGGATTGAAAGACTGCTAACAAAGAAGTTTAGAGAAAGAAATATATACCTGGGAGTCTCAGCTGAATGTTCACAAAAAGACATGCAATGCACAAAGTCCTCTCATAATAAGGTAGTGTGCTAGTCAGGTTTCTAGAGAAACAGAACTATCTGGAGTACATATGAAGAGATTTACTATAAGATATTAGTATATGTGATTATGGAGGCTGAGAAGTCCCATGGTCTGCCATTTGCAAGCTGGAAACCCAGGACAGCCAGTGGTATAGTCTGAAGAGCTGACAGCAAAAGACAGATGTCATGGCTCAAGCTGTGTGTCAAGCTTTCTCTGTCAGGTAGAGAAAGAGAAAATCTTCCCTTCCTCCACATTTTTGTTCTGTTCTCAATTCAGATGCCAGTCTCTTCCAAAAACCTTCACAGACACACTCAGAAATAATGTTCAACCAGATATCTGGGCATGTTCAGTTCAGTTCAGTTCAGTCGCTTAGTTGTGTCCGACTCTTTGTGATGAATGATTTGTTAATGATCGTGGATCTTTATGTTAACACTGGGAAACTGGGCACAGGAAGACAATTTTTTCTTACTATTTCATAGTCTACTTAAAATATTAATTGTATTTAAATAGCCCATCCAAATTAAATTCAAAAAAGAAAAACAGGGAAACTCTAAAATTATAATGTTTCCAATGCATGATAGGGAAGAGTGCTTAGGTAATATAACCCAGAATTAATGAAAGAAAAAGTCAAGAATCTAAACAGAAAATCTGCCCTGACTACACTGATTTAAAAAACACCCCATGACTAATATATTTGAATTTTAAGTATAAATTGATTACAAGGGCCATTGGAAATATAGTGAGAGTAAAAACATTAACATTGTAATTATATTAAAAATATACAGTATACTAATGCCTATATATGGAATTTAGAAAGATGTTAACAATAACCCTGTATACGAGACAGCAAAAGAGACACTGATGTATAGAACAGTCTTTTGGACTCTGTGGGAGAGGGAGAGGGTGGGATGATTAGGGAGAATGGCATTGAAACATGTATAATATCATATATGAAATGAGTTTCCAGTCCAGGTTCGATGCACGATACTGGATGCTTGGGGCTGGTGCACTGGGACGACCCAGAGGGATGATATGGGGTGGGAGGAGGCATGAGGCTTCAGGATGGGGAACACATGTATACCTGTGGAGGATTCATTTTGATATATGGCAAAACCAATACAATATTGTAAAGTTAAAAAAAAAAAAAGAGTGGTCCAGAGAATCTGCTTGGCACATATCCTGGCCAACTCTGAAGAAATGAAATAAAATATTTAAAATCAGAAAAAAAAATCAATAATTAAAAGACAAGTGATCCACTAAAAAAGTGCTAAGTGTCTAAAATGCATTTAACAAATAAAGAAATGTCAATAACACACATAAGTACTTAAAATGACTGTCCAACTCACTGTTATTAGGTAAATGCAAATGTAAAAAATGAGAGAACAATGAGAAAAATAGGCTCTGACATGCACATTCATGGGAATTTAATGTATTGCCCAATTTCTGAAGGTCAATTTGAAGATTAAACCATAATTTAAGATGTATTATTTGACCTCTCCATATATTGTATGGATAGGTAGATTACATGATATATTTTCATTTTTATAATAACAAAAAAGTGAGAGCTCATTTGTTAAATAAGCAAAACTTTACAACATCTAAGAATTTAAATTGGAAATAAAATATATTTCTTGCTGTAAAAAAAAAATGTGGAATTTTTTTTTTTTTTTTTTTTTTTACTCTATGTCTTGAAACATTCAGTTCAGTTCAGTTCAGTCGCGCAGTGGTGTCCGACTCTTTGCGACCCCATGAATCACAGCACGCCAGGCCTTCCTGTCCATCACCAACTCCCAGAGTTCACTCAAACTTACATCCATCAAGTCGGTGATGCCATCCAGCCATCTAATCCTCTGTCGTCCCCTTTTCCTCCTGCCCCCAAACCCTCCCAGCATCAGAGTCTTTTCCAATAAGTCAACTCTTCGCATGAGGTGGCCAAAGAACTGGAGTTTCAGCTTTAGCATCATTCCTTCCAAAGAACACCCAGGGCTGATCTCCTTTTTTTTTTTAATTATTATTTTTTAAGTTTAATTTTATTTTTTAGCTTTACAATATTGTATTAGTTTTGCCAAATATCGAAATGAATCTGCCACAGGTATACATGTGTTCCCCATCCTGAACCCTCCTCCCTCCTCCCTCCCCATTCCACCCCTCTGGGTCGTCCCAGTGCACCAGCCCCAAGCATCCAGTATCGTGCATTGAACCTGAACTGGTGACTCAATTCATACATGATATTATACATGTTTCAATGCCATACTCTCAAATCTTCCCACCCTCTCCCTCTCCCACAGAGTCCATAAGACTGTTCTATACATCAGTGTCTCTTTTGCTGTCTCGTACACAGGGTTATTGTTACCATCTTTCTAAATTCCATATATATGTGTTAGTATACTGTATTGGTGTTTTCCTTTCTGGCTTACTTCATTCTGTATAATAGGCTCCAGTTTCATCCACCTCATTAGAACTGATTCAAATGTATTTTTTTAATGGCTGAGTAATACTCCATTGTGTATATGTACCACACCTTTCTTATCCATTCATCTGCTGATGGACATCTAGGTTGCTTCCATGTCCTGGCTATTATAAACAGTGCTGCGATGAACATTGGGGTACATGTGTCTCTTTCCCTTCTGGTTTCCTCAGTGTGTATGCCCAGCAGTGGGATTGCTGGGTCATAAGGCAGTTCTATTTCCAGTTTTTTAAGGAATCTCCACACTGTTCTCCATAGTGGCTGTACTGGTTTGCATTCCCACCAACAGTGTAAGAGAGTTCCCTTTTCTCTACACCCTCTCCAGCATTTATTGCGTGTAGACTTTTGGATCGCAACCATTCTGACTGGCATGAAATGGTACCTCATAGTGGTTTTGATTTGCATTTCTCTGATAATGAGTGATGTTGAGCATCTTTTCATGTGTTTGTTAGCCATCTGTAAGTCTTCTTTGGAGAAATGTCTATTTAGTTCTTTGGCCCATTTTTTGATTGGGTCATTTATTTTTCTGGAGTTGAGCTGTAGGAGTTGCTTGTATATTCTCGAGATTAGTTGTTTGTCAGTTGCTTCATTTGCTATTATCTTCTCCCATTCTGAAGGCTGTCTTTTCACCTTGCTAATAGTTTCCTTTGTTGTGCAGAACCTTTTAAGTTTAATTAGGTCCCATTTGTTTATTTTTGCTTTGATTTCCAATATTCTGGGAGGTGGGTCATAGAGGATCCTGCTGTGATTTATGTCGGAGAGTGTTTTACCTATGTTCTCCTCTAGGAGTTTTATAGTTTCTGGTCTTACGTTTAGATCTTTAATCCATTTTGAGTTTATTTTTGTGTATGGTGTTAGAAAGTGTTCTAGTTTCATTCTTTTACAAGTGGTTGACCAGATTTCCCAGCACCACTTGTTAAAGAGATTGTCTTTAATCCATTGTATATTCTTGCCTCTTTTGTCAAAGATAAGGTGTCCATATGTGCATGGATTTATCTCTGGGCTTTCTATTTTGTTCCATTGATCTATATTTCTGTCTTTGTGCCAGTACCATACTGTCTTGATAACTGTGGCTTTGTAGTAGAGCCTGAAGTCAGGTAGGTTGATTCCTCCAGTTCCATTCTTCTTTCTCAAGATTGCTTTGGCTATTCGAGGTTTTTTGTTTTTCCATACAAATTGTGAAATTATTTGTTCTAGCTCTGTGAAGAATACTGTTGGTAGCTTGATAGGGATTGCATTGAATCTATAGATTGCTTTGGGTAGTATACTCATTTTCACTATATTGATTCTTCCAATCCATGAACATGGTATATTTCTCCATCTATTAGTGTCCTCTTTGATTTCTTTCACCAGTGTTTTATAGTTTTCTATATATAGGTCTTTAGTTTCTTTAGGTAGATATATTCCTAAGTATTTTATTCTTTCCGTTGCAATGGTGAATGGAATTGTTTCCTTAATTTCTCTTTCTGTTTTCTCATTATTAATGTATAGGAATGCAAGGGATTTCTGTGTGTTGATTTTATATCCTGCAACTTTACTATAATCATTGATTAGTTCTAGTAGTTTTCTGGTGGAGTCTTTAGGGTTTTCTATGTAGAGGATCATGTCATCTGCAAATAGTGAGACATCTTTTCTGACCACAATGCAGTAAGATTAGATCTCAATTACAGGAGAAAAACTATTAAAAATTCCAACATATGGAGGCTGAACAACACGCTGCTGAATAACCAACAAATCACAGAAGAAATCAAAAAAAGAAATCAAAATTTGCATAGAAACGGATGAAAATGAAAACACAACAACCCAAGACCTGTGGGACACTGTAAAGGCAGTCCTAAGGGGAAAGTTCATAGCAATACAGGCATACCTCAAGAAACAAGAAAAAAGTCAAATAAATAACCTAACTCTACACCTAAAGCAACTAGAAAAGGAAGAACTGAAGAACCCCAGGGTTAGTAGAAGGAAAGAAATCTTAAAAATTAGGGCAGAAATAAATGCAAAAGAAACAAAAGAGACCATAGCAAAAATCAACAAAGCCAAAAGCTGGTTCTTTGAAAGGATAAATAAAATTGACAAACCATTAGCCAGACTCAACAAAGGGAGAAAAATCAAATCAATAAAATTAGAAATGAAAATGGAGAGATCACAATAGACAACACAGAAATACAAAGTATCATAAGAGACTACTATCAACAATTATATGCCAATAAAATGGACAACGTGGAAGAAATGGACAAATTCTTAGAAAAGCACAACTTTCCAAAACTCGACCAGGAAGAAACAGAAAATCTTAACAGACCCATCACAAGCACGGAAATTGAAACTGTAATCAAAAATCTTCCAGCAAACAAAAGCCCAGGTCCAGACAGCTTCACAGCTGAATTCTACCAAAAATTTAGAGAAGAGCTAACATCTATCCTACTCAAACTCTTCCAGAAAATTGCAGAGGAAGGTAAACTTCCATACTCATTCTATGAGGCCACCATCACCCTAATACCAAAACCTGACAAAGATGCCACAAAAAAAGAAAACTACAGGCCAATATCACTGATGAACATAGATGCAAAAATCCTTAACAAAATTCTACCAATCAGAATCCAACAACACATTAAAAAGATCATAAACCATGACCAAGTGGGCTTTATCCCAGGGATGCAAGGATTCTTCAATATCCGCAAATCAATCAATGCAATACACCACATTAACAAATTGACAAATAAAAACCATATGATTATCTCAATAGATGCAGAGAAAGCCTTTGACAAAATTCAACATCCATTTATGATAAAAACTCTCCAGAAAGCAGGAATAGAAGGAACATATCTCAACATAATAAAAGCTATATACGACAAACCCACAGCAAACATTATCCTCAGTGGTGAAGAACTGAAAGTATTTCCTCTAAAGTCAGGAACAAGACAAGGTTGCCCACTTTCACCATTACTATTCAACATAGTTTTGGAAGTTTTGGCCACAGCAATCAGAGCAGAAAAAGAAATAAGAGGAATCCAAATTGGAAAAGAAGAAGTAAAACTCTCACTATTTGCAGGTGACATGATCTCCTTTAGGATGGACTGGTTGGATCTCCTTGCAGTCCAAGGGACTCTCAAGAGTCTTCTACAACACCACATTACTCTGGGAGAGTATTTGCTACAATGCACTTGATGAAAGTTTAAATGAAACATTAATCATTTTTATTTGTAATTTAAGACTTGGTTATGTATAATGACAATTCCACATTTCTTTCCTAGATATTAAAAGATCATTAGTGGGCTTCCTTAGTAGCTCAGATGATAAAGCATCTGCCTGCAGTGCAGGAGACCCTGATTCCATCCCTGGGTTGCGAGGATACCCTGAAGAAGGAAATGTATCCTTGAAATGTATCCACTATCCTTGCCTGGAGAGTTCCATGGACAGAGGAGCCTGTAAGGCTACAGTCCATGAAAGTCGGACAGGACTGAGTCTGAGCGATTAACACACACAAGTAATTATTTATCAAGTGTTACCCACTCAGTCATGTGCAACTCTATGTGACCCCATGGACTGGCTACTCTGTCCATGTAATACTCCAGGCACAAGAATACTGGAGTGGATAGCCATTCCCCTTTCCAGGGGATAGAATCTCTGGTCTTCAGCTTTTCAGGCAGATTCTTTTCTGTCTGAGCCACCAGGAAATCCTCTGCATATCTGTGGTTGTCGACATTTCTTCCAGCAATTTTGATTCCAGCTCTTGATTGATCCACCCCAGCATTTCACCACCAGAGAAGCCCTATTTACCACTAAACATTTTCAAAAATGAATTGTCAGTGCTTAAACTAATCAAATAGTATAAGAATGGCATAATATTCTGTATGTTGCCCTGGACACTAGATTATGTACATTTTCAGAAAAATGTTCTAAACCTTTGCTAAATCCCTATTCTGTATTTGCTATTTAATTGTTTTATTCAAGTAAATAAAATTCTGTTACATGGTACTGATAAAAAATAAATCAAAGATTTATTTAACAAATACACTCATTATTTGATGATTGTCACAGTGATAGTTAAAATGTACATTTTTCTCAATAAAATATCAAGTTAATATTAAGGCATTAGGTACATCAGCAAATTAGTATAATCTTGTTACTCACTTTAAAGTTCTTTCTATTAAGTTTTCATAAAAACATCATCTTTGGTAATAACATCTTTGAAAAGTCAATCACTCAAGCAAACATAAAAAGTTGTGTTTATATTTGCTTGTGGCTATAGGCTGTCTTTCAAAATACATATATTGTAATACAATAAAATTAATTTGGAGAGAAAAATCAAAGTTTTAAAAATTCATTAAGTAAATAAAACCAAATACACTTAACCTTAATTTATAAGGCAGACAAATACATGTATTAAATACTCTTTCAGGAAAAATAGTATTTATAAACTCTAGCATTGGTTGGTTTTTCATGCCTTTGACTGTGCTCAGGGTGTTAGGTTAATCAGCCATAAATGTCAACATTTGATTGATTGATGGTCAGATTTATACAGAAATATAAGGACAGGTGAGATGCTTGGGGATATGTAGTCTTGTTGAACTGTCATGATTTTATGTGGTTTTCTTCCTTTTCCACATATAAAGTAAGAGGAAATATAATATTTTGGAAATAGAAAATTCTTATTCCAAAGTGAGTTTTTTCCTTTATCTTATAACTCACTGTTCTTTATTGACAGAAACCATTCTGTACTGAACAAAGCACTCATCCCAACCTACCAGTGTAATACTTGATTACTCCCAGAGCTATTATTGTCTCTGCCCTTTATCTGCTCAAAGGTTTTTCCTTCAGATCTCTTGGTACCACACAGATTCATTTGTTTCTCTTTTACTTCAATTACAGCACCTTTCTTAGGCTTTTTACATTTTCACTCATCGTTCCTTGACTTTTCATAACATAACTCCCTTCTTCTTTACCTTGTATTCTCTGGCTCATTATGATTACCTCTTGCATCATTTTCAATAATGCCAATAATGTTTCCTCTCTCATATTCATTAGGCAAAACTCCAAATGATCACAGAGTTGTTTTTAAATAGTGTCTGGAAATCCTACAACAATTCAAAATGATTCCCTCCATCCTGCCATAGGAAACTTACTTCATATCGTCTCTCTCTTCAAGTCTCTAGCATCTCCACTTTTCCTTCTTGTCTGCGATTAAAGAGACAATTGTGACAGAAATTTCTGGTTATCCCATCACCAAATCTCTCTATGTATTCCTAGTGTAGCTTCTATGCATTGTATTTTCCCTGAATAACTGTAATTTGCCCATTTTGTCCATTACATCCCATTTCTACTCACCTAATAGAGGACTCCACACCTGTAATTTGGCCTTAGTTCTCTGCATGGCAAAATTCTTTTTATTAGCAGAGTCAACAAAATGTTGTAATGTTTTTCACTTAAAAACTTAAAAGAAAAATAAAGCAAAGCAAAATATATTATGTCCCTTCTTTGATCATTAGCTACTGAACCTCTCTCTCTATTCGTCTCTTTGCAATAATTCTAAGAAATATGAACTTACAAACACCAAGTCTTCACTTTATTCTCTATGAAACTCACTGTCTTAAATCCAATCCAACAATGTTTTAATTTTCAGGACTCAAATGAATCTCCCATTATACTCAACCATTATCTCTTTGTAAGCAAAATGTACATATGGAGCATTTTATATACTCATTGGAGTTGTTAGTCATCTGACAAATTTGACCATTACCTCCTTTCAGATGCTCTTTGATTTATTTATATACCTTTATTTATTATGAAATGTACACATTTACACACATGCGTGCACACACACATACCTTCTGTGTACATTCTACCCAATTTAAGAAACAAAATATTAGTAATACCCTTAGCCCCTACTGAATACCTTCTTAATCACATTCTTCTCCTAAGGGTACACATTATTCCAAGCTCTATCTTTATCATCTTCTTGCTTACCTTAATGGTATAAAAATGTACCATGCTATGTGTATTAATGTGAAATTTTTTGAATTCAACATTATTTTCTGAAATATGTTTGGGTTATAAATAGAGATAAACTGCTCAATATCAGGCCAATAAATGAATCTGCTGCAATCTATTTATTCATTCTCCTGTCTGTTGAGAATTTGCTCTCTTCTATTTATTTATTTATTTTGCTTAACTCACAGCAAATACTGATATGAATATTCCTCCCATGTAGCTGTAAAGGAATTTCCTTAGAATTTTAACTAGAAAGGAATTACTAGGTCAGAATTTATAATCCATATATTTAAATTTATTATGATAATTTTGTCAAAATTTACCTTTTAATTTAATTTAAACAAGTAATTAATTATAATTCCTATTATTTTATATCTCCTTCAATGTTTAGAAGTTTTGGACTTTGAAGTATCTGTCACATTGATAAGTATAAGATGATTTCTTTTCATGGTTGGGTCTCTGAAGACTGATCCTGCATTCATTTCTCCATCCCTTGGTATATAATTGAAGCACATTATTGACAGCTGTCAGAATCCTCACATTACTTGTCAACCACCGAAGTAAGGGTCATTATGATGGAATGAACTGAACAAAGCCCCTTAAACTTATTTACTATAAGTTCATTTATGTATGAGTGGGTGAGTGAGTGAAGTTGCTCAGTCGTGTCCGGCTCTTTGCGACTCCGTGGACTGTAGCCCCCCCAGGCTCCTCCGTCCATGGGATTCTCCAGGCAAGAATACTGGAGTGGGTTGCCATTTCCTTCTTCAGGTGATCTTCCCGACCCAGGGATCGGACCCAGGTCCTCCGCATTACAGGCAGACGCTTTTCCGTCTGAACTGAAGGGTTTAGAGGCCATCAATTGGACATGACCTATAAAGGCAATTTTGATGGTTTTACATAGAAATGACCTCTAATAGAAGAGAACACAAATGGGAACTATTTGAGATACATTTCTATGTAAAATGTAGTTTGCACATAATTCAGCATTTTATTTATTTATTTTACTTTATAATAATTTTATTTTTAATTGGGCGTTAATTACAATGTTGTGATCATTTTTTTTAATTTTATTTTATTTTTAAACTTTACAATGTTGTATTGGTTTTGCCAAATATTGAAATGAATCTGCCACAGGTATACATGTGTTGCCCATCCTGAACCCTCCTCCCTCCTCCCTCCCCATACCATCCCTCTGGGTCGTCCCAGTGCACCAGCCCCAAGCATCCAGTATCGTGCATTGAACCTGGACTGGCGACTCGTTTCATATATGATATTATACGTATTTCAATGCCATTCTCTCAAATCATCCCACCCTCTCCCTCTCCCCAAATGAGCACTCTGCAACCGAGACCAAATATTAATCATCTCTTGAGGTTTTCTACTATGTATCAACATCAAATTTACATAGGAACAAATGTTACTCCTGCTTTTCTCTTCTATATCAAATGTCATTTGTGTATAGCACATATTAATTAATTAAGAATAAATAAATAAAATTAATACCACATCTCAGGTGAAATTGCATGGTTAAGTGCCAGCATTGAAATTTTATTTACTATAAGGGGGATTATGCCTATTATACTCCTATTCAGTTAATAAGGGTTAGGGTTCTGAAAAAATTAAATAAGTAAAACAAAAGAGAAACAGATGGTGAACGGTGAATAATGGTATTTGACTACAAACCTACCCAGTTTATAGCTTGAGTATCATCTTATGTGAAAGATGTTTTATCTTTATTTTATGTATTAATAGAGTAAGAGCCTCTGGCACCAGGTATGCATATCTGCTGAGTCAATTTTTTAGACCCTCTTCAAGATAAAGGCTAAATAATTGTAAAACTTAACATGGAAAGGAGACTATTACACATCCACTGAATTGTCCAATGGATACTTTAATTCTGCTTTCAGTCCTGTAGTGGGAAAGTCTCAGAACATCTTAGTCCTCTGCAGAATATCACAGTGATTCACTATATTGGTAACAAAATGTGGATATCTTTTTATTTGCTCCAGTAATCTATTGCTGGCTGCATAACAAACCAACCAAAGAGTTCAGTGTTATAAACAACAAATTCATAATTTCATGCATCTGAACTGAGACAATAGTCCCTAAGAGATACAATATTAAGAGGAACCCAGGAAACCAGGTGACTATCAAAACCAAAGCCACAGCACCTGGACCCAGTTCAATCATCCTTTCTATCCACAGTGGTTTAGGTCTTACTGGTAGGAATGAAGGAGTGAATTTGGGAAAGAAAAGATGTTTCCTTCTGAGCAGGTGCTAATGTGAGCAACTGAATTACAATTCTTCTGGAAAAGTTTAGAAGGCCGTATGGCTAATCCCTCAAATTTATAGTAAACAAAGGATAAATTCCATCAGATATTGGCTAAGGACTCCCCCAAGGGACTGCCTAACAGCCTAGTGCTTTGCTTTGTATACGCACTTAGGTTGGGATGAGTGGAGTCCTGTGGACAAAGGAAGTAGTTGAAATTGAAAACCCATATATTTGACTTAAAGAAAAAAAAACAACAACAACAAAAATAAAGAAGTATCTTACTATCCTCGACTCCTCCCCAGGAAAACTTTACATTAGTAAAAGGGGAAAAGATCTTTAAAAGATGTTGAAAGCAGGCTTTAAACTGAAATCCAAATATCAAGAGAGAGGCTTTCCTGGTGGCTCTGTGGTACTGGTGATTCAGTGGTAGAGAATACGCCTTGCCATGCAGGGGCCATGTGTTCCATCCCTGGTCTGGGAGGATCCCACATGCTGTGGAGCAACTAAACCTGTGTGCCACAACTACTGAGCCATTGCTCTACAACTGGGGAGTAAACTACTGAACCCACGCACCCAGAACCTGTGCTTCACAAGGCTCCCCACCAACTAGAGAAAAGCCCACCAAGCTACAAAGCTCCAGCACAGCAAAAATAAATAAACAACTAATTAATTAAAAAAATAACAACAGAGATGTAATGTCATCATGAATTACTTCTTAGATCCATTGTATTCAGACATTAAAAAAAAAATTAGTGAGGCTATGTGCATGTAAATATGGAGCATTGGGTGATGTAAGCAGATAAGTAAGGCTCTCTGCTAAACATCTTACATCTTTTTTTTGTTTGTTTACCTGTGGCAGATTAATGTTGATGTATGGCAAAACCAATACAATATTGTAAAGTAATTAACCTCCAATTAAAATAAATACATTTATATTAAAAAAAAATCTTACATCTTACACAGTGGCTGTCATACCATGTAGCAGATATTGCAACAATCTTTTGATTAATCAATAAATTTTAAGCACCCATAAATGTGAAACCTAATCACTTTCTTCATAAAATCAACAAGGAATTTTTCTACTTTTTGAGAACACGGATCTATTTTTTCTAAATATGCAATTCTTTTTTTTTTTTTTTTTAACAAATTTTGGGACTGTCTGATAAAGTCTACCTAAGGTTTTTCCTGGGGTCATGTATGGATGTGACAGTTGGACTGTGAAGAAGGCTGAGCACCAAAGAATTCATGCTTTTGAACTGTGGTGTTGGAGAAGACTCTTGAGAGTCCCTTGGACTGCAAGGAGATCCAACCAGTCCATTCTGAAGGAGATCAGCCCTGGGATTTCTTTGGAAGGAATGATGCTAAAGCTGAAACTCCAGTACTTTGGCCACCTCATGCGAAGAGTTGACTCATTGGAAAAGACTCTGATGCTGGAGGGATTGGGGGCAGGAGGAGAAGAGGACGACAGAGGATGAGATGGCTGGATGGCATCACTGACTCGATGGACGTGAGTCTCAGTGAACTCCAGGAGTTGGTGATGGACAGGGAGGCCTGGCGTGCTGTGATTCAGGGGGTCACAAAGAGTCGGACACGACTGAGCGACTGATCTGATCTGATCTGAATGATTAAAAATTTTCTGGCTCCACAGAACTTAGAACTTAGCATAACACTGTAATAAAGGCAGCTTATCAGTAAAAACCACTCTGAAAAAATTAAGTATAAGTATTAATACCTGTTTGCATGTTGAGGGATAGTTTAGCTGGATGCACATGATTAAATGCTGCTACTGCCAATAATAATATTCTGGAATCTGTTTATCAGAAAATACAAAAAAGTTGGGACTTCCTTTGTGGCCCAGTGGTTAAGAATATACCTTGCAATGTAGAGGACACAGATCTGATCCCTGATCAAGGAACTAAGATCCCACATACTGTGTGGGCAACTAAGTCCACATGCTCTAGAGCCTGTGCACCTGTATAGCACATGAAAGATCTTGCATGATGCAATGTGCATGACACAGTCCGATGTACTGCAACTAAGATTTGATGCAGTCAAACAAATGAATCTTTAAATATTTTTAAAAATACTAAAAAGTAGCCTCAGAGCCTTAGCTTTACATCCCCTCCACTAGACAACAGTGTTGTCAGCGTTACTTATCTCTAGGACATCACCATGCTAAAATACCTAAGCTCTGGGAGCACATATCCATCTCATATCTCTGCCATTCCTTTGAGTCTGTCTCCCCTCAGCCACCATTACAATGATAAATAAGAGAATTTCAGCATTTAAGCACTGCTGTTTTAACTGAAGTCAATTTATTTCTTCCAGGGATGAATTTTAAGCAGCTCCATGCGATAAGTGATATGCCAATATTTTCTGGTCCCAATATTCTGTAACATAATTTGCATTTTTATTAAGGTGTAATTTACATACACAAAGCTATATCCATTTTAAACATACATTTTGATGAGTTTGATAAATGAATATGCTCATATTACCATCCCACCAATCAAGAGATAGAACATTTTTCTTATTCCAGAAAGTTCTTTCGATGACTTTTTTCAGTCGATCCTGCATCGCCATCTCCCAAACACCAAAGTAATTCCTTCCTGATTTCTATCACCATAATTACTTTAGCCCCCTTTTTTAAGTTCATGGAAGTGGTAATAAAGTGATATTTTCTCTTTTTTGTTTGCTTTCCACACTACAACATAATGGTTTTGAGATGCATAGGTGGTATTGTGTGAGTCACCAGTGTGTTTTTGTTGTTGAATTATATTTTACCGAATGAATATACCACACTATGTTTATTGTTCTTCTGTTCTTGAACATTTAGGCTGTTTCTAGGTTTGGGCTACTGTGAATAGCTGTTATGAACTGTCATGTATGAGTGCTTGTAGTCATAGTTTTCTGATGCCAACAAAATAACCATGAAGGGAATTGTTGGATCATTAAGTAGACATATTTTACCATTAAAAACATTAAGCACTTTTCCAGAGTAGTTCTACTGTTTCACAACAACTGCAGCAATGCTTTTGCTTTCCACTTGGTCTATTATTCCTTGCCAACACTTGGCATTATCACAGTTTTAATTTTTTTTCAATCTTATGGCTAAGTAATATCTCATTGGAATTTAATTCAAAGTTCTATGAAGAATGATGAAGTTGCTCATCTCTTTTTGTTTTTAGTACTTAATTGCATATTGTGTATATGTATGTCCAATGTGTGAAGCATTCTTTTAAGTCATTACTCATTTTTAGTTGGGTTACTTACTTTGTATTGATTTTTAAGAGTAATTATGTATTTTAGTACAAGTGCTCTGTTGGATAAATCTATTAGAAATATTTCCTCACTAGTTATCACCACTTTTTAAATCGAAACTGATGAAAATTGCTTTTTGTATATACATAAATATACATATAATTATATATATATGTACAACTGAAATCTTGTTTACTAAATATAAAGGCTTGCTATGATTAATCATTGATGTTGACTATGATTAATCATTGATGTTGATTTTCTTACCAGTGCCTTGACTATTTCCCTGCTTCTTAAAACACAACTTTCCTATTATCTAAGTAGTCTAATTGTTGTTTACTGGCTATGTGCAACTCTTTTGCAAGCTCATGGGCTGTAGCCTGCCAGACTCATCTGTCAATGGGATTTCCCAGGCGAGAATAATGGAGTAGGCTGCCATTTCCTTAGCTTTGCTGGTAAAGAGTCCGCCTGCAATGCTGGAGACCCTGGTTCAGTCCTGGGTTGGGAAGATCCCTTGGAGAAGGGATAGCTACCCACTCCAGTATTCTTGGGCTTCCTTGGTGGCTCAGCTGGTAAAGAATCTGCCCGCAATGTAGGAGACCTGGGTTCGATTCCTGGGTTGGGACGATTCCTTGGAGAATGGAACGACTACCCACTCCAGTATTTTGGTCTCAAGAATTCCATGGACTGTATATCCATGGGGTTACAAAGAGTTGGACACAATTGAGCAACTTACATCTTCATTCACACACACACACACACACACACACACACACACACACATATATATATTAGTGCATTTACAAAATGGCACCTTCTGATACTATTGGACAAAGTGATTTTATCCCTATTGTGTGTGTGTGTGTGTGTGTGTATATATATATATATATATATATATATATATATATATATATATATAAAGTTTTGATAAAAAGTTCAGCTATACAGTTTAGTTAAATTTTGAAATTTAAAAATGAGAAAATCTATGCCTGGCACAGTGTTCATCACATGGTGTAACAAAATAAATATATTTTAGTCAATGACTGGTTCCATAATGTAGGATTAGGTTTTTAAAGCTGTGAAAGTTTTATTTTTGAGAGAGGAATATCACCCTCATTTTGTGCTTAATGAAATGAACCTAATTAGCTCCTTGCATTTTGCATTAGTGGTTAGGTCATCTGAGGCCAATTTTATTATTTGCAATAATTTATAATACTAATCATGTCCTAAGAAGTAAGGATATGGTAATTAGTTTATGTCATTTAAAAACAACATTTCTGAACTACTTTATGATTACTGACATCTAGTTATCTTTTTAAAAAGTTTTGCTAGAATATAGGCACCTACAAAATCTTGCTTCAATACATTTTCCATTGTCATTATTTGTACTGCATAATTAGTATCGAGACTGAATTCAAATACCACCATCTCTTCTTATTATTGTAGTCTGTAATTCTGTAAATTGTTATTAAACATTAAATATTCATGAGTTTGTTTTATTTTTTGGTTGTCAGCAATGATGCAGTATGTTGCTGGGGGCTAGTCTTCCTTGTGGACATTGCTATTAATCAAAAAAATGAATTAAAGTGCTCTTTGAGAAATAAACTATATGAAGTAATAAGAATATATATTTTATATTCCATTAGTCATTCCTAGGAAAATCTATCAAATTTTCAAGCAATATTTTTCATTAAAAATGAAGTCAAATTCATTAATCAATTCAGAACTAAGACAATTAATCTAGCTCTGGTGAAATTCAACCTGGACTAAATATTTTCTAAAACTTTTTAACATGCATTAATTTAGAATCTTGCAAATTCCATTCTTGAATTATATATTTAAGAATCATTTTGCCATCAAAGTGCACAAAGCCTAAAGGTTGACTTTGACAGAGGCAAAAAAATAAAATAAAAATGTCTGTGTGAAACTCTTCTTAGTATGTTTTAGATAGACTCACATTTTAAGAGGGAGTGAAGGATAGGGAAGCCTGGTGTGTTGCAGTTCATTGAGTCACAAACAGTTGAATAGGACTTAGCAACTAAATCACAACAAAAACAAGAAACATATTCATCATGTATATTTACACAATCTTTTATTTGAAAACTATTTATTTAATTTTAAACTGCATATATTATTTGATGCCAAAACTGTCTAGAAATCTATTCTACAGGTTCTACTCATAGGAACTCACAATTCACTAGCAATATCAAGTCACAGGCCTTCCACCTTTCCAAAGGTGGGGAATGCAAAGAACATTTGCACCAAAGAAAGTTTTAAGTGTATTTCTAAATATTCACCATCTTGGAGTGTATATGTATGTATGTATATAGGCTTATGTGTGAGAATATACAGATGTGAAATTTCTTATATACATTTCTATAAGTAGTTCCTGTTATTGCAAAAAGAAAAATTCCTCTTACTGGTAAAATACACTCAGGTATTCATAAATTTATTATTTAAGTAAAAATAAATGTTAAGCTTTTACATAGAATATATGTATATGTGCATACATGTATATCCACTTTTAATAACATATATGATATATACAATATATTTATATATTTTATATTTATATAAAATCTGTGTATGTGTATATGTCTATATTTAATTTTAGTGCATTTAATTTTTTCCCTTTAACTCCACAAAAATTTTACTTTTTGATTTATTATTGTATGTGTGCCATTAGTCTTTCCATTGATAATTTCTGGGATTCCTTTGATTATTTGAAAGTCCTTCTTCCATAACAATGCTATGAATATAATAGTCTCTGCATTTTTCTGTAGTTTTAATGTGTGTTCAATTTATATGATTGATGAAGAAGTTACAGGATGGATTTGTGTAGATGGATTTGTACAGATATCTAGATTTACTCACTTTTCAAAATAGCTACTTCCAAAACAATTTGCTAAATCATCTATTCTCCCAAGTTAGTTTGAATTATGATCTTTAACATAGTGTAAGTTACCACATTATTCCAAAGTTTTAACTCTATTACTGTGATCACTTATTCCTTGGGTAGCACCATTTACACATAATAATATTAAAAGTGAAAGTGAAGTCACTAAGTCGTGTCCTACTGTTTGGGACCCCATGGACTGTAGCCCCATCCATGGGATTTTCCAGGCAAGAATACTGGAGTGGGTTACCATTTCCTTCTCCAGGAGATCTTCCTGATCCAGGGATTGACCCGGGTCTCCCACATTGTAGACAGACGCTTTACCGTCTGAGGCACCAGGGAAGTCCAATAATATTAAAAGGCATTTCAGTTCCTAAGATTAGGTCTTTGTATGATCAGTTCAGTTCAGTTCAGTCGCTCAGTGGTGTCCGACTCTTTGCGACCCTATGAATTGCAGCACGCCAGACCTCCCTGTCCATCATCAGCTCCCGGAGTTCACTCAGACTCAACATCCATCGAGTCAGTGATAGGATCCAGTCATCTCATCCTCTGTCGTCCCCTTCTCTTCTTGCCTCTAATCCCTCCCAGCATCAGAGTCTTTTCCAATGAGTCAACTCTTTGCATGAGGTGGCCAAAGTACTGGAGTTTCAGCTTCAGAATCATTCCCTCCAAAGAAATCCCAGGGCTGATCTCCTTCAGAATGGACTGGTTGGATCTCCTTGCAGTCCAAGGGACTCTCAAGAGTCTTCTCCAACACCACAGTTCAAAAGCATCAATTTTTTGGTGCTCGGCTTTCTTCACAGTCCAACTCTGACATCCACACATGATCACAGGAAAAACCACAGCCTTGACTAGATGGACCTTTGTTGGCAAAGTAATGTTTCTGCTTTTGAATATGCTATCTAGGTTGGTTATAACTTTCCTTCCAAGGAGTAGGCATCTTTTAATTTCATGGCTGCAATCACCATGTGCAGTGATTTTGGAGCCCAAAAAAATAAAGTCAGCCACTGTTTCCACTGTTTCCCCATCTATTTCCCATAAAGTGATGGGACCAGATGCCATGATCTTAGTTTTCTGAATGTTGAGCTTTAAGCCAACTTTTCACTCCTGTCTTTCATTTTCATCAACAGGCTCTTTAGTTCCTCTTCACTTTCTGCTGTAAGGGTGGTGTCATCTGCATATCTTAGGTTATTGATATTTCTCCTGGCAATATAGATTTCAGCTTGTGCTTCCTCCAGCCCAGTGTTTCTCATGATGCACTCTGCATATAAGTTAAATAAGCAGGGTGACAATATACAGCCTTGACGCACTCCTTTTCCTATTTGGAACCAGCCTGTTGTTCCATGTCCAGTTCTAACTGTTGCCTCCTGACCTGCATATAGATTTCTCAAGAGGCAGGTCAGGTGGTCTGGTATTGCCATCTCTTTCAGAATTTTCTACAGTTTCTTATGATCCACACAGTCAAAGGCTTTGGCATAGTCAATGAAGCAGAAATAAATGTTTTTCTGGAACTCTTTTGCTTTTTCAATGATCCAGCAGATGTTGGCAATTTGATCTCTGGTTCCTCTGCATTTTCTAAAACCAGCTTGAACATCATTCTTCATCAAAACTTTTCTAGGTATTCTCCCACATATAATTTTCCACATAAACTTATAAAATAAACATTCTGATTTGCCTATACTTACTTTGCTATACATTTAAATTATTTAAATTTTAAATAATTTTCTGTCATTTCCTCTTGTTTAGAATATAATATGTCATATTTTTCCTCTGTGCATAGCTATAACAATGCAATGTCCTAAATATAGAGGTTGGTTTAACATTGAATATTATAGTGTCCAAGTTTAACATTAAAATATATAGTGTCCAAATTCCCACTCACACATATGTAAATATAAATCTAGGCTGCGACAGCCCACAAGTGTGGCTGAGAGGAGCTACCCCACGTCCAAGGTCAGGGGCGGTGGCCAAGAGTGCCAGGCTATGACAGCGCAGGAGCAGCCACCCCAAGTCCAAGGTCAGGGGCGGAAGCCAGGAGGACCCCATGCCCGAGAGGCTGCGGCCAGGAGGAGCTACCCTAAGCCCAAGGCCAGGGGCGGTGGAAGAGAGGAGCCACCCCACGTCCAAGGAGCAGTGGCTGCTGGGGCACAGGAGTGCCTAGAGGAGCTACTCCACCTTCACGGCCAGGAGGGGCAGCAGTGAGGAGATACCCCTCGTCCAAGGTAAGGAGCAGCGGCTGCACTTTGCTGGAGCAGCCGTGAAGAGATACCCCACGTACAAGGTAAGAGAAACCTAAATAAGATGGTAGGTGTTGCAAGAGGGTATCAGAGGGCAGACACACTGAAACCATACTCACAGAAAATGAGTCAAACTAATCACACTAGGACCATAGCCTTGTCTAACTTAATGAAACTAAGCCATGCCCGTGGGGCCACCCAAGACGGGCAGGTCATGGTGGAGAGGTCTGACAGAAAGTGGTCCCTGGAGAAGGGAATGACAAACCACTTCAGTATTCTTGCCTTGAGAACCCCATGAGCAGTATGAAAAGGCAAAATGATAGGATACTGAAAGAGGAACTCCCCATGTCAGTAGGGGCCCAACCTGCTACTGGAGATCAGTGGAGAAATAACTCCAGAAATTATGTAGGGATGGATACAAAGCAAAAAGAATACCCGGCTGTGGATGTGACAGGTGATAGAAGCAAGGTCTGATGCTATAAAGAGCAATATTGTATAGGAACCTGGAATGTCAGGTCCATGAATCAAGGCAAATTGGAAGTGGTCACATCAGAGATGGCAAGAGTGAACATGGACATTCTAGGAATCAGCTAACTAAAATGGACAGGAATGGGTGAATTTAACGCCGATGACCATTATATCTACTACTGTGGGCAGGAATCCCTTAGAAGAAATGGAGTAGCCACTAGGGTCAACAAAAGAGTCTAAAACACAGTACTTGGATGCAATCTCAAAAATGACAGAATGATCTCTGTTCATTTTAAGGCAAACCATTCAATATCAGAGTAATCCAAGTCTATGCCCCAACCAGTAACGCTGGAGAAGCTGAAGTTGAATGGTTCTATGAAGACCTACAAGACCTTTTAGAACTAACACCCAAAAAAGATGTCCTTTTCATTATAGGGAACTGGAATGCAAGAGTAGGAAGTCAAGAAACACCTGGAGTAACAGGCAAATTTGGCCTTGGATAAGAAATGAAGCAGGGCAAAGGCTAATAGAGTTTTGCCAAGAGAATGCACTGGTCATAGCAAACACCCTCTTCCAACAACACAAGAGAAGACTCTACACATGAACTTCACCAGATGGTTAACACCGAAATCAGATTGATTATATGATTTGCAGCCAAAGATGGAGAAGCTCTACACAGTCAGCAAAAACAAGACCAGGAGCTGACTGTGGCTCAGATCATGAGCTCCTTATTGCCAAATTCAGACTTAAATTGAAGAAAGTAGGGAAAACCACTAGACCATTCAGGTATGACCTAAAGCAAATCCCTTATGATTATACAGTGGAAGTGAGAAATAGATTTAAGGGCCTAGATCTAATAGATAGAGTGCCTGATGAACTATGCAATGAGGTTCCTGACATTGTACAGAAGACAAGGATCAAGATCATCCCTATGGAAAATAAATGCAAAAAAGCAAAATGGCTGTCTGGGGAGGCCTTACAAATAGCTGTGAAAAGAAGCGAAGCGAAAAGCAAAGGAGAAAAGGAAAGATATAAGCATCTGAATGCAGAGTTCCAAAGAATAGCAAGGAGAGATAAGAAAGCCTTCCTCAGCAATCAATGCAAAGAAATAGGGGAAAACACCAGAATGGGAAAAACTAGAGATCTCTTCAAGAAAATTAGAGATACCAAGGGAACATTTCATGCAAAGATGGGCTCAACACAGGACAGAAATTGTATGGAACTAACAGAAGCAGAAGATATTAAGAAGAGGTTGCAAGAATACACAGAAAAACTGTGCAAAAAAAACCTTATGACCCAGATAATCACGATGGTGTGAACACTGAAACTCACATAGAGCCAGACACCCCGGAATGTGAAGTCAAGGGGCCTTAGAAAGCATCACTACGAACAAATCTAGTCGAGGTGATGGAATTCCAGTTGAGCTATTTCAAATCCTGAAAGATGATGCTGTGACAATGCTGCACTCTATATGCCAGCACATTTGGAAAACTCAGCAGTGGCCACAGGACTGGAAAAGGTCAGTTTTCATTCCAATCCCAAAGAAAGGCAAATCCAAAGAATGCTCAAACTACCGCACAATTATATTCATCTCACATACTAGTAAAGTAATGCTCAAAATTCTCCAAGCCAGGCTTCAGCAATACATGAAATGTCAACTTCCAGATGTTCAAGCTGGTTTTAGAAAAGGCAGAGAACCAGAGATCAAATTGCCAACATCCACTGGATCATCAACAAAGCAAGAGAGTTCCAGAAAAACATCTATTTCTGCTTGATTGACTATGCCAAAGACTTTGACTGTGTGGATCACAATAAACTGTGGAAAATTCTGAAAGAGATGGTAATACCAGACCACTTGACCTTCCTCTTGAGAAACCTATATGCCGGTCAGGAAGCAACAGTTAGAACTGGTCATGGAACAACAGACTGGTTCCGAATAAACAAAGGAGTTCAAACTCTCGTGTGAACTAAATGGAGAATGCATAATTAATTGCATAATAACTTTAAAAATTTGTAAAATTTCATGCTTTGCTCTCAAGACATTACATTGTACTGTTTTCATGAACTTGCATAGACTTGCTATGCTAGCTTTAAGAATTCAGTGGCACTAAATCAAACAGCATAAAGACGAAACATAGTACATCTTACAACTGTAAACTAATCTGTTTGACAAAGGACCTGTGGAAAAGAATTCCTCCTATTTTTATTGCAACAAAAAAAGCATAATAAAATTAAAAGTTTTCATTTCTACAGTGCTTTATAGAACTATGCTAAACAATACAAAAATATCAAAGTCAAATCTGTAAGGATTTTTGTTGAATAATGAAGTTTCAGTTAAAAGTTGCTAAATAAATTTACATTCAGGTGTAATTATAACTAATGATTTCATTCATCAATTATGTTTATCACATCATTTTCATTATTATTGAGAACTCTCAAGCATTTTAAGAGATTTTGGTGGGGAAATGTGGATTGTCTTCAACTGATATGACTGTATTGTGAAGCCTTATAGAGACATAAATATAAATGTTCTTGTTGAATTTCTTTATTAGTGTGTATCAGAATAAATACATTTGCTTTGTTTTCTGGGATAAAACATTTTTGCTAATAAATAATATTTTAATTTTTGGAAATAATAAAATTGCTGTCAGATACAGACTATTGTTAAAAATTTTGTATATTGTCAAGAAAATAAAAAATAAAGTCATAAATGTAGATACATTATAATTAAATGTTGATAATAGCTACTTGATCAGCTATTTAATGGCTTTTATTACCTTAGAGCTACATTCAACTGCTGTTAAAATGTAGATATAAAATATTACAAATTTATTAAAATAATTTATATTAAGAGTGATCCATTTCCAGTCATTAGTTACAACATAAAAGGCTTAGTGCATAAGTCATATGCTCTTGTTTGCCTCAGGATTAGTTACAATATACACTGAAGCAAATAGTGAGATGATGGTATCCAAAGCCAGTACATAATGATTTATATAGTGTGTTAAAATTTTTTTATTGAAATAGGGATTAATTTTATAAAAGGTATACCATAATAATTTGTGTGAATATTTAAATTCTGACATCATCTTATACAAATCATTATTAAAAACATCGCCTAAAGAGCGAAATCCAAGAAAAAGAAAGCAAGATCATGTTAATTGGTTTGCATTTTCGTTACATACAGTAAATAATATTTGGGGAACTCAAGCAACCTAAAAATTTGATTACCATTACCAATATGATTACAAATGTCAGGAGCTTAAAAAAGTTTTTTTTTTCCTAAGTCTTAAAACTTAAATTATAGGACTTTTGTCTTAAGGTGGATGCTGTTAAAAGAAACTTACTCATATGCATGTACTGTATAAAATGATGTACCATTTTGTAAAGCTAAGTTCATGCAAATTCTGTTTTTCATACTGTTTTATAAATTCAATTTTAATGTTATTTTCAAGAAATTCCAGGATTTCTAACTGTTAAATCCATATTTTCCTTATAATTTGTATTCTAATATCATAGTGGCATTTAGGGACTTCAGATTAGCTAACCATAATGGGAAATAAGGAAGTTAAAATCTTTCAATATTTTTTCCCAAAATTATAGAATAAAGTTAAATAAAGTTAATAAAGTTAATAAATAATAAATAAATAAATAAAGTTAAAATGAACTATGAACCTGGAAAGAAATCTTGCTTTCAGTGTAAATCAAAGATAGGGAATACCTAAAATTTGAAGTAAAATAAAAATAAAATAAAACACCTTAAATCCCAGCAAACCATCTCAGGTACCCATCCTGCCACAAAGCTTCATGGGAAGCAATCACAGGGTGATAAAAATTGTGGGAATACTGCAACAAGCTTAAGATTGATCTCAAACTACTGTCAGTAAAAGTAAATCTACCCAAAGGCTAAAACATACTTGAAAACAGAAAATCCCTGTAGGTCAGAAAACACAACACTTTTTTTTTTTCTGAGATCTCTGATCTCGAGGTCATAGACAAATATACTGAGGCATAAATGAACTGCATTTCTTTTCCTGATTTTTTTCAAGAAATCACTGAGTGTCAGATGGTACTAGGGAGTTGGAGCAAATAAATAAATTAATAAAATATGAAAATGTTTCCTTATATAAAAGAAAATTAAATACAATGAAAAACATAGTTACTTTGCATTATTGTGCTTTACTTTACTGTACTTCATAGATATCCCAAAGCTGAAACTCCAGTACTTTGGCCACCTCATGCGAGGAGTTGACTCATTGGAAAAGACTCTGATGCTGGGAGGGATTGGGGGCAGGGGGAAAGGGGACGACAGAGGATGAGATGGCTGGATGGCATCACTGACTCGATGGACATGAGTTTGAATGAACTCTGGGAGTTGGTGATGGACAGGGAGGCCTGGCGTGCTGTAATTCATGGGGTCGCAAAGAGTCAGACATGACTGAGCGACTAAACTGAACTGAACTTACTGTACTTCATAGATATCCCATTTTTGTACATATTGAAAGTTTGGGGAAATCTTGTATTGAGAAATTTTATTGGTACAATAATTTTCAACAGCATTTGCTCACTTTGTGTCTTTTGCAATAATTTAAAAAATTTCATTATTATTGCATTTGTTACAGTGATCTGCCATCAGTGATTTTTGAAAGGGGCTTCCCTGATAGCTCAGTTGGTAAAGAATCCACCTGTAATGCAGGAGACTCCGGTTTGATTCCTGGGTCAGGAAGATCTGGAGAAGTGATAGACTACCCATTCCAGTATTCTTGGGCTTCCCTTGTGGCTCAGCTGGTAATGAATCCACCTGCAGTGCAGGAGACTTGGGTTCAATCCTTGGGTTGGGAAGATCCCTGGAGAAGGGAAAAGCTACCCATTCAAGTATTTTGGCCTGGGGACTTCCATGGGCTATATAGTCCATGGAGTCACAAAGAGTCAGACATGACTGGGTGACTTTCCCTATTGCAAAAAGGTTACAACTCTGAAGGCTAAGATGAAGGTTAACCTTCTTTAGCAATAAAGTATTTTTAATTAAGGCATGTATAGTTTTTAAAAACCTAATAAAACTACAGACTTAATAGGCTACCGTGCAGTGTAAACATTACTTCTATATGTACAGGGAAAACAGACAAACAAAAAAAAATTGTGATTTAATTTATTGTGATATTCACTTTACTGTGATAGTATGGGACAAAATACCAAATATCTCCAAGGTATGTCTGTCTTACATTTAATGAAGAAATTCATAAAATATGTCATGCATACTCCAGATATAAACTTGATAAGTTGTAAGTCTTTTCTCAACACTGAAGCAAGAAAAGGAGGTAAAATATTATTTAGCTTTCTTTTCAGAATGAGTAAAAATGGATAAGCATGCATAAAAATTATCTCACAGTTAATCTTCTTTAAACACAATTATTCAAGTAAAGTTTTCTAATTAATATTTCTGTGATTAGGAATATTTTATTGATGCCCTTTGTATGCATTGTTGACCATTTTATTTCTTTTTAGTCAAGGATAATTTAATAGATATATTCTATTGGTATCATTAATGAAATGGATTATGGGAGATCCTCCCATAATGCAAGAAGTTTAAACAGTCACCAAAAAAATATAAGCAATTTTTCAATGGAAAACTATGTTATTAATTTTCAGAGGATTAATGTGATTATAGTAGGCACATGGGGCATAAAATTAAAATATTTAGCTATAGGAAGTGGTAAACTAAAAACAAATAGCTAAAATTTGCAAGAGAATTCGAGAAAAACATCTATTTCTGCTTTATTGACTATGCCAAAGCCTTTGACTGTGTGGATCACAATAAACTGTGGAAAATTCTGAAAGAGATGGGAATGCAAGACCACCTGACCTGCCTCTTGAGAAATCTGTATGCAGGTCAGGAAGCAACAGTTAGAACTGGACATGGAGCAACAGACTGGTTCCAAAAAGGAAAAGAAGTACGGCAAGGCTGTATGTTGTCGCCCTGCTTATTTAACTTATATGCAGAGTACATCATGAGAAATGTTGGGCTGGATGAAGCACAAGCTAGAATCAAGACTGCTGGGAGAAATATCAATAACCTCAGATATGCAGATGACACCACCCTTATGGCAAAAAGTGACGAAGAACTAAAAAGCCTCTTGATGAAAGTGAAAGAGGAGAGCCAAAAAATTGGCTCAAAGCTCAACATTCAGAAAACTAAGATCATGGCATCTGGTCCCATCACTTCATGGCAAATATATGGGGAAACAGTGGAAACTGTGGCTGACTATTTTCTTGGGCTCCAAAATCACTGCAGGTTGTGACTGCTGTCATGAAATTAAGACCCTTACTCCTTGGAAGGAAAGTTATGACCAACCTAGACAGCATATTAAAAAACAGAAACATTACTTTGCCAACAAAGGTCTGTCTAGTCAAGGCTATGGTTTTTCTAGTAGTCATGTATGCATGTAAGAGTTGGACTATAAAGAAAGCTGAGCACGTAAGAAATGATGCTTGTAGTGGATTCATTTTGATATTTGGCAAAACCAATACAATATTGTAAAGTTTAAAAATAAAATAAAATTAAAAAAATTAATAAATAAAAACAAACAAAAACAAACAAAAAAAAAGAACTGATGCTTTTAAACTATGGTGTTGGAGAAGACTCTTGAGAGTCCCTGGGACTGCAAGGAGATCCTATCCAGTCCATTCTAAAGAAGATCAGTCCTGAGTGTTCATTGGAAGGACGATGTTGAAGCTGAAATTCCAATACTTTGGCCACCTGATGTGAAGAGCTGACTCATTTGAAAAGACCCTGATGCTGGGAAAGATTGAAGGCAGGAGGATAAGGGGATGACAGAGGATAAGATGGTTGGATGGCATCACCTACTCAATGGGGATGCATTTGAGTAAACTCTGGAAGTTGGTGATGGATAGGGAGGCCTGGCATGCTTCAGTCCATGGGGTTGCGAAGAGTTAGACATCACTGAGCAACTGAACTGAACTGAAAATTTGCGTATTTCCACATAAACTGTATTGGACTTAATACAAAAGTAACTTCTAAAGCCTGTAAATTTTAACACACAATATGAACAAAACAATATGAAAGTAAGTAGGGTTATGTTCCATTATTTACTGGATAGTAAACTACCTATTGTTTTTAAGAGTTTTAAAATAGACTACTCAGTACTCTTTTGTCACTCTGATATCTTATATTTCTATGTCAATGATAATGAATGTAAAGAAAGGACTTAAGCTTTCTCTAGTCATTAGTACCTGGATTAACTTGAATTATACAAATCTATTAAAGAGTAGAGGATAAACACACCAAAACCCTAAGCACCCAAAGTGGCACAAGACATTGAGAAAATATTGTTATATTGGGAAGAGGCAGTTTAAAATCATTGTCTAATTTCATCCATTGTATTTAAGGACTACAGACAATCTTCGATGATTTCTAAATTATGGCCTCCATTTATTGTAAAAGTAAAGAGATCCTCAGGAATATAAAGTGATTTCAGTAGTAGGATGACATGCTAGAACATAGATGCTCACAAGTCTGACTTTCTATCCCTCAGAGCATTTATATAATAAATTAAGTTAAACTAATGAATGTTTAATGGGGATTCCTAATTTTTACCATGTAAACTTGGAGTTTCTTTTCACAATAAAGTGAATTATCATCTTTATTGTTCTATTAATTTCAGGTTTATATTCTGCTTAATTTTACCTAAATAATCTTATGATCAAATTTGTCCAATTATGTTTACCACATTTTTTTTAGAAAAGAGGTTTTTGAGGAAACAGAAATATCAATGCACTTTAGGAATAACTAGAGAAGAAAATCAAGTGAGAAAATCAAGTTTTCACTGCTAAATAGCACACAAGAAACTGTTTCCTTTTTTGGAACTCTTTTCTAAGAAATGATAAATAAATTAAAATGTGGAAAGTCATTTTGTCTGACTCATTTCACTCTATCAATGGGGGGAAAAAACCAGCAACAACAACAGTGTATTTCTGAGTATGAAAAAGAATACTAAAACTGGAGAAAGAATTAGCTTCCATTGGACAGGACTGAGCGACTGAGCACACACACACTCATGAACTTTAGGTTGTCTGAGAGTAAAATAAAACTCTTAATAATATAGACAGTTTAAGCATTAATTCAGTTATGTATTCATGTTAATATGTAAAAAATATATGAAGAAATAAATGATGTAAATATTATTTATATTCATATTCTATATGTGATATATACACTGATTAAGCACATAGTCCTTTTGTATGTCACTCAGTCATCTCTGACTCTCTACAGCCCCATGGATTGTAGCCCATCAGGCTCCTCTGTTCATAGCTGCTTAAATAGATTAATGATTACCAAGCAATATTATGTAACATATTCACGTAAAATGAAACAAGAAAAATATTTTGGTCAATGGATACTAGACGAAGGAGTAAAAAATGTTTTGTTTGAATGGAAAAGAGAGTGCTGAACATTGTGTCCTCTGTTTATGTAAATGAAGCCACTCAGTCCTGTCTGACTCTTTGCAACCCATGGATTGAGGCAGCATGGCTATAATGTTTGAAACTGGTGTCCATATCCTAACATTCAAGTAAACCAGTCCCAGCTTTTGTGTTTCTGCTCCTCAGTGGAGTAGATAGATTGAGAGAAGTACTTCCAATAAATAGAATTGGCAAAAGCTGCTATCAACACCATCCAACAAATTCCTGAAAGTTAAATAATGTAATAAATTAGAATAAAAGTGAACAATAAGTGAATTAACTGTTCCTAGAATGGTATATCATGAATGTAATCTATAAAGAGATTATAACTTTATGAGTTAACATGGAAGGTAAATTTTTAAAAGACTTTTACTTTTTGATATTTGAAAAGGTCAAAGTCAAATAATAACAAATATTAGTGAAAATTTGAAGTAACTGCTTTGTGAAAGCGTGTAACGAATTACTTATAAATATACATTAATATTCTGTGACCCAGCTGTTTCCCCACTATTCACCTTTCTGAGAAACATATACACATATTTGCAAGGAGACATTTATAAGAATGTGCAATGCAGTGATGTTTGTTATTGTCCAGAATAGGAACTAGACATCTAGTCAGATGTCTTACTTAGACATCTATCATCAGAGAACTGGGAAAAATATAGGAATAGATGCATCTAAATGCATTCTCAGTAGTAAATCCAGATACATTAACATACAGAGATATATAAGTAATATGTTTAGTATAAAATATAAGAAATATAACTGAATATTCTCTCTTTAAAATAGATGTATTGCATCTATAAAATACATTGAATCTATAAAATAGATGTATTGGACTTAAACTGACTTTAAATTTAAAATAAATTTTATAAATAATGAAATACAAGCAAAAAGATAATTACTAATAACATTGCTTTTATATTTAAGTATTATAAACCACATTCTCATAGTTAAGCCATTCACTAAATATCCAATAAAAATTCAGAGTATTCTCATGACAATACTTCAAATTAAGTATCATAAATATGCATCTAATTGAATTTTAATGACATAAATTTACAATCAACTGATTGTCTCCAAAAAATACGTTCATATTAACAATAGTTGTTCTTACTCAAAGAGGTGTCAATAATTTTATCAATAGATGGTTTATCATCAGTTCTCGTTCATGATAGCTAAAATCCAACCATATTTTGTCTATTTTATGAGAAAAATATAAGAAAAGCGCAGAAAAATTTCTACCTCTGCTACTGTAAATAAAAAAATAAAATGTACAGTTTTTCTTACCATATCTTTTTAAATGTATGTTCTTAAAATCACCCATATAGGAATACAAAATTTTTTTTATATTCTTTTTTTTAAATTTTTTTTTTTTTTTTTTTTACTTTACAATATTGTATTGGTTTTGCCATACATCAACATGCATCCACCACGGGTGTACATGTGTTCCCCATCCTGAACCCCCCTCCCACCTCCCTCCCATACCATGCCTCTGGGTCATCCCAGTGCACCAGCCCCAAGCTTCCTGTATCCTGCATCGAATATCATATAGGAATACAAATTTTTAAATCACAACTTTAGAATGTAAAGAAATATGAATTAAATAAATAATTTTATGTTGAACTTCTTTAAAAATTAAATTCAGCTACATTTCTGTAGTAAAAGAGAAAATAAAATAATATGAAATCATAAATATTCCTTTAGAAAAAATGTTATTTTTCAGCATGTGTGTGTATGTGTACTCAGTCTTGTCTGACTCTTTCTTACCCCATGGACTGTAGACTGCCAGTCAAAGGCTTTGGCATAGTCAATAAAGCAGAAGTAGATATTTTTCTGGAACTCTCTCACTTTTTCGATGATCCAATGGATGTTGGCAGTTTGATCTCTGGTTCCTCTGCCTTTTCTAAATCCAGCTTGAACATCTAGAAGTTCACAGTTCATGTACTGTTGAAGCCTGGCTTGAAGAATTTTGAACATTACTTTGCTAACATGTGACTTGAGTGCGATTGTGCAATAGTCTGAGCATTCTTTGGTATTGCTTTTCTTTGGGATTGGAGTGAAAACTGACCTTTTCTAGTCCTGTGGCCACTGTTGAGCTTTCCAAATTTCCTGGCATATTGAGTCCAGTACTTTCACAGCATCACCTTTTAGGAGTTGAAATAGTGGCAAGAATACATAGACAAACTATCCAAAAAAGATCTTTATGACCCAGATTACCACAATGGTGTGATCACTCATCTAGAGCTAGACAACCTGGAATGTGAAGTCAAATGGGCCTTAGGAAGCATCACAATGAACAAAGTGAGTGGAGGTAATGGAATTCCAGCTGAACTAATTCAACTCCTAAAAGATGATTCAATACCATGTCTTTGACTGTGCAGATCACAACAAACTGGAAAATTCTTAAAGAGATGGGAATACCAGACCACCTGACCTGCCAGCTGAGTAATCTGTATGCAGGTCAAGAAGCAACAGTTATAATTGGACATGGTTATTTGACATGGTTAGGTTGGACATGGAATTAGACTGGTTCCAAATCAGGAAAGGAGTATGTTAAGTCTGTATATTGTCATCCTGCTTATTTAACTTATGCAGAGTATATCATGAGAAACACTGGGCTGGATAAAACACAAGCTAGAATCAAGATTGCCAGGAGAAATATAAATAAATTCAGATATGCATATGGCACCACCCTTATAGCAGAAAGTGAAGAACTAAAGAGCCTCTTGATGAAAGTGAAAGAGGAGAGTGAAAAATTTGGCCTAAAGTTCAACATTCAGAATACTAAGATCCTGGCATCTGGTCCCTTCACTCCATCTCAAAAAGATGGGAAAACAATGGAAACAGTGACAGCCTTTATTTTCTTGGGCTCCCAAATCACTGCAGATGGTGACTGCAGCCATGAAATTAAAAGATGTTTGCTCCTTAGGACAAAAGCTATCACCAATCTAGACAGCATTTTAAAAAGCAGAGACATTACTTTGCCAACAAATGTCCATCTAGTAAAAGCTATAGTTTTTCCAGTAGTCATGTGTGGGTGTGAGAGTTGGACTATAAAGAAAGCTAAGCACTGAAGAATTGATGCTTTTAAACTGTAGTGTTTGGAAAAGACTCTTGAGAGTCCCTTGGGCATCAAGGAGATCTAATCAGTTCATCCTAAAGGAAATCATTCCTGAATATTTATTGAAAGTACTGATGCTGAAGCTGAAACTCCAATACTTTGGCCACCTGATGCGAAAAAGTGACTCATTTGAAACGACCCTCATGCTGGGAATGATGAAGGCAGGAGGATAAGGGGATGACAGAGGATGAGATGGTTGGATGGAATCACCAATGCGATGAACATGAGTTTGAGTAAGCTCTGGGCATTGGTGATGGACAGGGAGGCTTAGCATGGTGCAGTCCACGGGGTTGCAAAGAGTCGAACATGATTGAGCGACTGGACTGAACTGAAGGTAGCACAAGGGCTTCACAGATGGCTCAGTGGTAAAGAATCCATCTGCATTGCAGGAGATGTGGATTCTATCCCTGGGTCTGGAAGATGACCTGGAGAAGAAAATGACAACCCAGGGAGAAAACTAAATGACAACTCAAACTGAGATCAGTGCTAGTGAATGTATATTTTCAATTAACATATTTTGTTAGACATGGAAATTTATGATATTATACTGAAATACTATGAAGTCATACAATTTATAACATCAAGAGTGCCTAGAAACTTGGAAAATATCATCAGTTCAGTTCAGTCCCCCAGTCGTGTCCTACTCTTTGTGACCCCATGAAATGCAGCACACCAGGCCTCCCTGTCCATCATCAACTCCCAGAGTTCACTCAAACTCATGTCCATCTAGTCGGTGATGCCATCCAGCCATCTCATCCTCTGTCGTCCCCTTCTCCTCCTGCCCCCAATCCCTCCCAGCATCAGAGACTTTTCCAATGAGTCAACTCTTCCCATGAGGTGGCCGAAATACTGGAGTTTCAGCTTCAGCATCATTCCTTCCAAAGAACACCCAGGACTGATATCCTTTAGAATGGATTGGTTGGATCTCCTTGCAGTCCAAGGGACTCTCAAGGGTCTTCTCCAACACCACAGTTCAAAAACCTCAATTCTTCAGCACTCAGCTTTCTTCACAATCCAACTTTCACATCCATACATGACCACTGGAAAAACCATAGCCTTGATTAGAGGGATCTTTGTAGCAAAGTAATGTCTCTGCTTTTCAATATGCTGTCTAGGTTGGTCATAATTTTCCTTCCAAGGAGTAAGCGTCTTTTAATTTCATGGCTGCAATCACCATCTGCAGTGATTTTGGAACCCAGAAAACTAAAGTCTGACACTGTTTCCACTATTTCCCCATTTATTTCCCAAGAAGTGATGGGACCAGATGCCATGATCTTCGTTTTCTGAATGATGAGCTTTAAGCCAACTTTTTCACTCCCCACTTTCACTTTCATCAACAGGCTTTTTAGTTCCTCTTCACTTTCTGCCATAAGGGTGGTGTCATATGCATATCTAAGGATATTGATATTTCTCCCAGCAATCTTGATTCCAGCTTGTGCTTCTTCCAGCCCAGCGTTTCTCATGATGTACTCTGCATATAAGTTAAATAAGCAGGGTGACAATATACAGCCTTAACGTACTCCTTTTCCTATTCGGAACCAGTCTGCTGTTCCATGTCCAATCCAGTTCTAACAGTTGCTTCCTGACCTGCATATAGGTTTCTCAAGAGTCAGATCAGGTAGTCTGGTATTCCCATATTTTTCAGAATTTTCCAGTTTATTGGGATCCACACAGTCAAAGGCTTTGGCATAGTCAATCAAGCAGAAATAGATGCTTTTCTGGAACTCTCTTGCTCTTTCCATGATCCAGTGGATGTTGGCAGTTTGAACTCTGGTTCCTCTGCTTTTTCTAAAACTAGCTTGAACATCAGAAATTTCATGGTTCATGTATTGCTGAAGCCTGGCTTGGAGAATTTTGAGCATTACTTTACTACCGTGTGAGATGAGTGCAATTGTGCAGTAGTTTGAGCATTCTTTGGCATTGCCTTTCTTTGGGATTGAAATGAAAACTGACCTTTTCCAGTCCTGTGGCCACTGCTGAGCTTTCCAAATTTGCTGGCATATTGAGTGCAGCACTTTCACAGCATCATCTTTCAGGATTTAAAAGAGCTCAACTGGAATTCCATCACCTCCACTAGCTTTGTTCGTAGTGGTGCTTTCTATGTTCCACTTGACTTCACATTCCAGTATGTCTGGCTCTAGGTGAGTGATCACACCATCATGATTATCTGGGTCATGAAGATCTTTTTTTGTACAGTTCTTCTGTGTATTTTTGCTATCTCTTCTTAATATCTTCTGCTTCTGTTAGGTCCATACCATTTCTGTCCTTTATCAAGCCCATCTTTGCATGAAATGTTCCCTTGGTATCTCTAATTTTCTTGAAGAGATCTCTAGTCTTTCCCATTCTGTTGTTTTCCTCTATTTCTTTGCATTGATCGCTGAAGAAGGCTTTCTTATCTCTTCTTGCTATTCTTTGGAACTCTGCATTCACATGCTTATATCATTGCTTTTCTCCTTTAGTTTTCACTTCTCTTCTTTTCACAGCTATTTTTAAGGCCTCCCCAGACAGCCATTTTACTTTTTTGCATTTCTTTTCCATGGGGATGGTCTTGATCCCTGTTTTTGTGCAATATCATGAACCTCCATCCATAGTTCTTCAGGCACTCTATCTATCAGATCTAGTCCCTTAAATCTATTTCTCACTTCCACTGTATAATCATAAAGGATTTGATTTAGGTCATACTTGAATCATCTAGAGGTTTTCCCTACTTTCTTCAATTTCAGTCTGAATTTGGCAATAAGGAGTTCCTGATCTGAGCCACAGTCTGCTCCCGGTCTTGTTTTTTCTGACTGTATAGAGCTTCTCCATCTTTGGCTGCAAAGAATATAATCAATCTGATTTCAGTGTTGACCATCTGGTGATGTCCATGTGTAGAGTCTTCTCTTGTGTTGTTGGAAGAGGGTGTTTGCTATGACCAGTGCATTTTCTTGGCAAAACTCTATTAGTCTTTGCCCTGCTTCATTCCTTATTCCAAGGCCAAATTTGCCTGTTACCCCAGGTGTTTCTTGAATTCCTACTTTTGCATTCCAGTCCCCTATAATGAAAAGGACATCTTTTTTGGGTGTTAGTTCTAAAAGGTCTTATAGGTCTTCATAGAACCATTCAACTTCAGCTTCTTCAGCATTACTGGTTGGGGCATAGACTTGGATTACTATGATATTGAATGGTTTGCCTTCGAAACGAAGAGAGATCATTCTGTCATTTTTGAGATTGCATCCAAGTACTGCCTTTGGGACTCTTTTGTTGACTATGATGGCTACTCCATTTCTTCTAAGGAATTCCTGCCCACAGTAGTAGATACAATAGTTATCTGAGTTAAATTCACCCACTCCAGTTCATTTTAGTTCGCTGATTCCTAGAATGTCGACCTTCACTCTTGCCATCTCCTGTTTGACCACTTCCAGTTTGCCTTGATTCATGCACCTGCCATTCCAGGTTCCTTTGCAATATTGCTCTTTACAGCATCGGACCTTGCTTCTATCACCAGTCACATCCACAACTGGGTATTGTTTTTGCTTTGGCTCTGACCTAAAAATTTGTTTCTAAACATTCATTGTTATTCTGCCATATGCTACAATGCTAAAGCTAAAACTTTTTGAGCAGATCTTAGTCACCAAAGTACCAGCATGTGATACTCTTGTCAGGAAATATAATAACACTTTTGTAGCTCTCAGCTCTCATTGTGAACATAGTTGCGATCATTCTGTTTGAAAGAAACCTTCTAAAAGAACTGTTATTCATTGTACTCCCTATGCTTTCTTAATAGGCAATCTTAGTTTAAGGTAAACACTTGCAGTGCATATACTTCAAATTCCAAGTTTGAAATTATCCAAAGGTTTGAAAAAAGCCTTTTTCTTATTTACTTTAGTATATGTATTTGGATCTTTATCTAATCTAAGACTTTGTTCTATCATCTTCCTCAAAAAAGTAACAATTGATGTATAAAACTACTGTATTTGATAAAAAATATATGGTTTTCAAATTTTGATTATTAGAATTATAAATGATCTAATAGTGGCATTATTCTGAGGTAAATAATAAAGGAAGAATCAAATAATTCTTTTCAGCCACATGCATCTGTTTTCACTTCTCTCTCACCTCATTTCTTCTAATGGATATGAGGTCATAGTGTCTCATCATTTATTAAATCTCCATCTTCCATTTTGGAGTCACTCCTACTTAATTTTCAAATCTACTCCTGCTTATTTTTTTAATCTAATGTAAAATTTATTATAAAAAAGCACATGCTGTTATTGTCATCAGTTAGTGCTTAGCCATCTCTGATTTGTCCCTCAACATTATTTTACTGAAAATGCTTCTCAAAACTGAGCAATGATATATGAAAATCTACTTTCTGTCTTCAGTCTCCCAACCACATTGCAAACTAACATCAATTAAGGGTGTATTTTTTAAAGCCTTTCCTTCCTTGATTTCTGTAGCTTGAAATCATACCTCTTAATCTATCACTCAGTGGTCCTTCATGGTCTCCTAAATTAGCACATTTCTTCTGCCCATAAACTATACTGAAATATCACCAAACGTGTTGACTTTGACCAACTGCCATGCATGTTATTAATTCTCTTGATGGATGTCTACCACCTGAAATCACTAATTGTTATTATTTTCCATTTATTTAAAAACTCTTAGAATTTTACTATAAAATATCATTTATTTAGGATCCATGGCACCTTAAATCAAGGGAATTTATTTTTTTGTATCCTATCTAATGGCACACATTAATCCCCCTAGACTACTATTTTACAATATTTCTTAAAAGTTGGTTATATTACAACATGGTTAATTCTGGGATAAAAAATTGTATTGAGGTATTTAAATAATTTGAATCAAAAATTTATTCACATATGTTAGAGGTTATTAACCATTATTTAATAAAACTAAATATTTGCAAATAATATTTTAGCAGTAAAACCATATTTCAAACACACATATGAAATTTAAGTAGGTAAAAGTTGTATTTCTCTGATGGAAACAGCACTAGGAGCTTCAAATTAATTTTACAAGAGGAAAGTTTCCAGGAATCTTGCCTGATATTTCACAGTTTTCTGTACACTACTATAAAATCAATAAAAAATATATATATAATATTTGCTAAACAGGTAGGAAGAATATATTTGCTGCCTTCAAGTTAGTATTTTTCATCACAGTTCACTTAATGACTTAAATATACTGAAAGTATATACTAATGCTTTTTTAAATATTTTATGTACACGTTGCTGTGGCTGCTGCTAAGTTGCTTCAGTCATATCCGACTCTGTGCTACCCCATAGATGGCAGCCCACCAGTCTCCCCAATCCTTGGGACTCTCCAAGCAAGAACACTGGAGTGGGTTGCCATTTCCTTCTCCAATGCATGAAAGTGAAAAGTGAAAAGTGAAAGTGAAGTCACTCAGTCGTGTCCGACTCTTCATGACCCCATGGACTGCAGCCTACCAGGATCCTCCATCCATGGGATTTTCCAGGCAAGAGTACTGGAGTTGGTTGTCATTTCCTTCTCCACATGTACATGTTAATTAAAACTAAAATCATAGAAGACTTTATGAATACATCATATTACACAATGCTGGGTAATGAATATGCTGGATTCATTGAATCCATGAATCCATGAATCCATGAATCCAGCATGAATATCATGCTGGATATTTTGAAATTTCTTTATAAATATAAATCATTTTAACTTCTGCTACAATTTATGTCTGAAATACCTGTTTATACCCATATTTTATTCTAGAGATGTTAATTAAATCCCATATCCTAAGAAGGGGGAATTTTCCAAAACTCAGCTGTAAATTGTATAGTGTTTATAAGGAAAGTATACATCCAGGTGTTTCCAAATTGACAAAATTTAAATTCTTTTAAAATAAAGTTAAAAAAAAATCACTATAACAGAAAGTTGTAAAAACAAAAAATCAGTTTTCAGAGATCTGATCTACAAGTTCTATTGACTGTAACTCTTATGCATTACTCATAAACCCATCAAGTATCTATCCACATTCCTCTACAAAAAATTTTCCTTTCAGCAGCACCATATCATTTTTCATCTTTTTCCTATTTTACATTTTTTCCAAATTTATTTAATGAAAAGGAAATCAGATCCAGTAATTAAAAATGCAGTATAATAAACACTCAGCAACATTGTTTACTCATTCCTTGCAACCTGGGCCCTCTGCCATAGTGATCAACATACAGTACCTCAAACATCATGCTGTTATATTCCTTGGTGCTTTTACTTACTCGAGTTAGAATATCCTTTCTGGCTTTCAAAAACTCATCTGTTATGAGGTTTTACCGCTTATCCACCCACAGATAAATTTAAATATATTACTTTAGTGTCCCATCTACCCTGAGAATAACTCAAGCACAGTTCTTCAAACACTGTGTTGCGTTTTTGTTTATGGATGTTTCACAAACTGAATAAAAGGACTATGTCTTATTAATTTTTGCAACCTCAGTACCTCCATCATACCTCATCTTCCTCCTCATCAGATTCACACTAATAATCACCATGATAACTAATATGTATCTCACCCATAGGTGTAAAATAATATATCTTAATTTGTTAAATAATACTGAATGTGAGTGTGCTGAATTCAATTCTTCAATTTATTGAACTTCTACCTTTACAGGGCTCTGTTTTGTTTCTTATGAAATACAAAGGTTACAAAAAGTGAGAGCCAAAGTATTATCCCTGCCTTCCAAAGATAGGCAGTAACATACACAAACATGACCCACACAAATAAATAACAACATAAACGATACAAGTAGTCTACTACAGGGATACAATAAGGGTGAGACTAATTTCTCCACAGGCAGTTTTGTGAATGTTAATGAGTGAAATATATTTGATCTGAGTGTTGAAGTACGCATAGAAATTTTATAGCATGATAGTAATTCTCCCTCCGCATTCCAACTTGGAGGAGCAAACAAATAAAAGACCTGCGGGATGTAAAAGCAAATTAAAAAATAGCAAAATAAAATAATGAATAAAAAAGTGACAAGAAATTCAATGTCCAACAGGTTGGGTATTTATGAAAGATTTAAAATTAATATAAAATTAGAAAGGTTGATTGTGGAAAAGGCATTCAAATCATTTGCCCAGCTTTTATTGGTTTATCTTTTTTTTGTGTTTGTATTATTGAGTTGGAAGAATTCTACATAGGTTCTGAATCAAAGTCTCTTGTGAGATACAAGACGTGAAGTTTTGTGTATTTTTTTTTTTCTCAGATGTTTTCACTTTTTGATGGTAACATTCAGAGCATACAGGATTTTGATGTAATTTAGTTTTCTTTCAATGTTTGTCATATCCGCACTGTCAGAACAGTGTCCAGTATCTGTGATATAGTTCTGGTGGAGCTCATATCAACATATTATGTTCCATTCAAGTGGTAAGCTCTGCAGGTTGCAATGTTCTACATTAGTGGCAATCATGTCTTCACCCAACTAATTCCTTGGTGCTTCTTTGGGTGGAATTCTGTTAATTAGCATCTGAAAGTTTTAAACAGGTTTCCTGCTATTTTGGTTACTTCATCGATAACATATGCAGCTACTTTCTGCTGAGTTTCACCTGAATTTGTGCTACCTTCATGATTAAAAAACAAACAGAAAACAGTAACAAAAGGCCCACTTACTGCAGTCACTGAGAGAATAAAAGATGGGTTATTCATGACATATTAGAGATAATAGTTTAAAAGAAAGTTGGGAAGTGTCAAAAAGGCTACTATGGTTGTGAATTATCTTTCAGTTCAGTCGCTCAGTCGTGTCTGACTCTTTGTTGACCCCATGAATCGCAGCACACCAGGCCACCCTGTCCATCACCAACTCTGGGAGTTTACTCACTCATGTCCTTCGAGTCAGTGATGCTATCCAGCCATCTCATCCTCTGTCATCCCCTTCTCCTCCTGCCCCCAATCCCTCCCAGAATCAAAGTCTTTTCCAATGAGTCAACTCTTTGCATGAGGTGGCCAAAGTACTGGAGTTTCAGCTTTAGCATCATTCCTTCCAAAGAAATCCCAGGGCTGATCTCCTTCAGAATGGACTGGTTGGATCTCCTTGCAGTCCAAGGGACTCTCAAGAGTCTTCTCCAACACCACAGTTGAAAAGCATCAATTATTCTGTGCTCCGTTTACTGGCCTCCAAATTATTTCTCTATTATAAAATTCAATTGGGGTAGAGAATTACTTTTCACATTATTGTGTGTACTCCAGAAATTATTAATAATTAAGGTACACTTCTTCTCTGGAACAGAAAGGAAAACTATGAGTTAAAAAAAAAATAGACCAGTTAAAGGATATTCTCCTGGAAAGTAAACTTTAAAAGTAGTTGATGCATATTCATTTCAATCAGTGTTTCCTAGAATCCTTGGTTTTTAGATCTTGACAATATTTCAGCTTCACTACAGATTTAGTTAGTTGCCCAGTATTTTAAACAAAATATCTTTTCCTTACAAAGTACAGTATTAAGTCCCATTTTTAAAATTTTAATTTAAAATGCAATATAGTGAAAGTGAAGTCGCTCAGTCATGTCCAACTCTTTGTGACCCCATGGACTTCTCCGTCCATGGGATTTTCCATGCAAGAATACTGGAGTGGGTTGCCATTTCCTTCTCCAGAGGATCTTCCCAATCCAGGGATCGAACCCTGGTCTCCTGCATTGTAGGCAGACACTTTACCATCTAAGCCACCACAGAAAATGCAGTATAAAATAGTTTTGTAGAAATTAAAAAGAGAAATAGGCTTATTTTAATTATATGGCTAGTTTGTGTTAGATTATCAAATTAAGATTATGAAAAAGTAATCTTCCAGCCCATCACTCCAGCTCTAAGTCATCTATTCTTGGTTATTCAAAGGCATTTTATATTTGAAAAGATTTGTTGTATTGACATAATTAAGTCTGATAGAAACCTGAAGGCAGATATAAACAAGAAGAAGGTTACAATAAGTCTGTTTCTCTTTCATTCTTACCATGGACATGGTTTCTAAACAGTCAACTCACATTTAGAAGAAAATCATAATCTATAACCTATGAACCCTTTTCATAATGGCATATTGCCTGTAGATATAACTACTAATTGAGAAAATGGAGCATAAAATTGCAAAAGAAGCATAGAAAACTAATATTTAAAAATCACAAGAAAACCTAATTAATTGAAAGAGCCATCAATAGAAGTGGAAAGTGTTACTGAGAAAATGATTATATGAACTATGATGGGGTGAAGATTGGGGGAACTATGATGGAAAAGATAAAATACAGAAAGTCACATTAATTTCATTACTTTTTATAAAGTTAGGAAAATTAAATGCCATGACTTTAATTGACGTTCAAATGAAAGAGTAATATCTTGAATATATTTTAAAATATTATGTTTCAGAAAAGATTATTCAGGGTCAGTTCAATTGTAGTCTAATGATTTGCTTTTTTTTATCTTTGGTTTTTGTTTCTTTGTTTTCTTTGATATTGTATATAATATGTGCTTAAGGCATTTCCTCAAATCTTACTCCCACCTCACCCCATCAGTGATATTCTCTACCTTCAAAAGAATCTCCTTTTGATTCTGCATCCTTTTACCTTGGAATTATTTCCTTATTTTAAATTTATCTTCCTTTTCACACAATTATTTTGCCAATTTTTAAAGTAATTATAAGGTATGATAATGGAAATTATGATCTTCTTAATAAAAAGCTATTTTTAAAAGCAATAGAATTTTTCTATCCTCAAAATTTACTATTTTTATTACACTTTTAGTTTTTTGTGAAGCAAGTGGTGCAATAACTATAACTGCTCTCATTTGACTTCTGCCCTTAATCATAAAATCATAAGTTTCCCACAGTTTAGGTATTAGTCTAATAATTACAATATCAGTTTTTAAAGAAAGCAGTAGTGATACAGGCTTATTTGATTTCCAAACATATCTCATTCTGTAATTGCTCATCATTATAGTCATTTAACTTTTTACAGAAGCTCTGATAATAAGAAGAAAAGAATTCATCCTAAAAATGGAAATTTTGTAAAAGACAAATTGTTTTCTTTTTTACTTTATATTCAAATTTGTAATAACTTCTTCACTTATAACTTTAAATTAGATTTAAGATCAATTTTATTCTTTCAAAATACCAACCCATTAAATTGAATTTTATATGCATATAGAAAGATTCAGAAGTTTATGTGTTTATTTTACTAATTTTTAATGCTGATATGATGATATTTAACACAAAGCTTTATTCACTTCATATAGTTACTTCTAGTATTGGATATATATGTAATATCTGCTATCAATAACACTATTATTGTGTACTTGCATAATGTCCATTATGTTTATAAGTTATATCATTGATATCCACTATATATAAAATATGAAATATTTGTATTTCTATACAATGAATGTATTTTAAATACAGTATTTATTCCCTTCTGTAGCCAAACACTTGTAGCATGTATAAGATTATAAGCCCAAAAATTTAGGTGTAAATATATATATTTAGCATTCACTGTAGTCACTATTTTTAAAAATTTAGATGCATTTTATTTAATTAAGAAATCACCCACATGAAGTCATACTATAATTTATCCTCGTTTCAGAGATAAGGAAACTGGAACTGCTATGTACTGCTCTAGGAATTGAGAATATCAGAACAAAGAGTACAAATTCTTATTTTCCTTCATACTGCATGTGTTCTAGTGGATAAACAACAGACAACTGGGTGAAGAAACAAAAGCTTCTCAGATAAAGAGTTGATGTTTAGCTGCTGCTGCTGCTGCTAAGTTGCTTCAGTCATGTCCAACTCTGTGCGACCCCATAGACAGCAGTCCACCAGCCTCCCCCGTCCTTGGGATTCTCCAAGCAAGAATACTAGAGTGGGTTGCCACTTCTCCAATGCATGAAAGTGAAAAGTGAAAGTGAAGATGTTCAGTCATCTCTGACTCTTAGCGACTCCATGGACTGCAGCCTACCAGGCTCCTCCGTTCCTGGGATTGTCCAAGCAAGAGTACTGGAGTGGGTTGCCATTGCCTTCTCCTTAGTTGCTGAATCATATCTAACTCTTTTGAGACCCAACAGACTGTAGTCAGCCAGGCTCCTCTATCCATGGAATTTCCCAGGCAAGAATACTGAAGTGAGTTGATATTTCCTGCTCCAGGTGATCTTCTTCACCCAAGGATTGAACCTGTGTCTCCTGAATTGGCAGGCAAATTCTTTACCACTGAGTTACCAGGGATGCCCAAACAGAAACAGTACAACCATTCAAAATAACAGGCTGAGAGGCTGCTTCAGGTAGAAAGATGGAGAAAGCTCTTCTGAGGGGTTGATACTGACAATGAGACCCAGAAAAATATAAAGAGCAGGCTATGCAAAGAATCAGAAAAAAATTATTTCATTTTAAAGGAAATAGAAAGCGCAAAAGCTCCAAGTGACAGGAAGGATTCTAGTTTATAGAATAAACAATGAACAAAAGAATGGTATGGATAGGATGTGGTGAGTACATAATAATATAATACACTGAAAGATACTCTAAGATATAATCAACCATCATGGAACTTGGGAGTCAGATCAGGCAGAACCTTGGCAGCCATACTGACAATTTTCAACAGCATCTTGGTTGGCAAAGGCCAGAGTGCACTGAAATCATATATCTCCTCCCATGCTGAACTATTACCTTTTTCATGCATCTTAGTTTATATAGCATTTTTATTTTCTGTTTGTTTTTCTCTTCCACAATATGTTGAGTTGTTTAAGAACAGAATCTCTTCTTCCTTTATTTAGTCTCAGATATAAAAGAGCACGTCAAGGCTGTATATTGTCACCCTGCTTATTTAACTTATATGCAGAGTACATCATGAGAAACGCTGGGCTGGAAGAAGCACAAGCTGGAATCAAGATTGCGGGGAGAAATATCAATAACCTCAGATATGCAGATGACACCACCCTTATGGCAGAAAGTGAAGAGGAACTCAAAAGCCTCTTGATGAAAGTGAAAGTGGAGAGTGAAAAGTTGGCTTAAAACTCAACATTCAGAAAACTAAGATCATGGCATGTGGCTCCATAACTTCATGGGAAATAGATGGGGAAACAGTGGAAACAGTGTCAGACTTTATTTTGGGGGGCTCCAAAATCACTGCAGATGGTGATTGCAGCCGTGAAATTAAAAGACACTTACTCCTTGGAAGGAAAGTTATGACCAACCTAGATAGCATATTCAAAAGCAGAGACATTACTTTGCCAACAAAGGTCCATCTAGTCAAGGCTATGGTTTTTCCAGTAGTCATGTATGGATGTGAGAGTTGGACTGTGAAGAAAGCTGAGCACCAAAGAATTGATGCTTTTGAACTGTGGTGTTGAAGAAGACTCTTGAGAGTCCTTTGGACTGCAAGGATTTCCAACCAGTTCATTCTAAAGGAGATCAGTCCTGGGTGTTCTTTGAAAGGACTAATGCTAAAGCTGAAACTCCAATACTTTGGCCACCTCATGAGACGAGTTGACTCATTGGAGAAGACCCTGATGCTGGGAGGAATTGGGGGCAGGAGGACAAGGGGACAACAGAGGATGAGATGGCTGGATGGCATCACCGACTCGATGGACATGAGTTTGGGTGAACTCTGGGAGCTGGTGATGAACAGGGAGTCCTGGTGTTCTGTAATTATTAGGGTCGCAAACAGTCAGACACGATTGAGTGACTGACCTGAACTGATAGCACAATACTGACAAAGTTTTAGGGCATAATTAACTTTAAATGAGTAATTTAAACTTTGGATGATTTAATAATGACTCTTCCCAGTGACTAATGTATATGAATTACAATTAGACACACAGAAAATTTTAACCCAGTTTTGCAATCTTGTAGCAATTATTACTCTCCAAATACCATTTTTAGAGTGAGTTGAATCTTTAATTGTACGTTTCAGATAGTGTATTCCAGGTTGTCTCATTAACAGGGGATGAAGCATAATAGACACCAGATCTGTTTCACATTTTTTATAAAATATCAAACATACATTTTAAAATGCTACCAAAGAGCTAAGATTATATTTAATTGCATGGCTTGAATTGTTTACCATTAATTTTCTCAGATATGAAAAATGTATATCTACAAATTGTTACATTAATAGGGGCCCTTTGTGTAATAACTTGTACCACTGAAAATTCTTCAGAAGGCATTAAACTTCATATGACTGAATGTCTAGCTCAAAATCTATCATTTTAATCTCTTTTCAATGCAATTATTCCTATATATTCTCTAACTTTCTTATTTCTCTTAAAGAAGAAACATTCAGCAAAACCTCTGCCTATAATTGTCACTTGTGCTGAGGCTGAGAGATATGAAATAAGGTGCAGAAATAGGGAGAATGCCACAAGGCTTTCCCAGCCTCCTTGGGGTTTTAGCATCATTTTGTTTCATAATCCCTGTTTACCACTGCACTAGAAAGTCACTTTGACCCTGAGTGAAAAGCTCAGACAGACTTCTTTTCTAACGTTTTATGTCCCATTTTTCACTTTGTAGTTTCTCTTTTTTACTAATTTCAAAACTACTCGGCTTTATCAAATTCTTCACTCAGTACCTACATTGCTGAGTTTTGTGCTTTGAAATTGTAATTGTTAATTTAGATCACAGACTTATCCAGTTTTACAAATGCTCCTCCACTAGGGAAGAGAAAGAAAGTACTGATTAAGCTCTGACCTGACTTTGAAATTAGTGGCTAGAGAACCATGTTAAAAAGCAGTCTTAGAATAGAGAAGATATAATGGACATTTTTAAAAATGTAGAAGTCTCTCTACACTTTTTACATAAGGCAGTGTTTAATAAGCCTTTCAATTTGAGGGAATGAACTACACTAGGTAAATTCCATTTTATTCCTATAGGTGAAGTATTATCTCATCAAATTTAAATGCAACATGTTCAAGATAGTTCAGAGATCCAGAATTTCTATTCCATATTTTTATCAAACTCATATTTCATTTATACTGAAAGAGAAGGCAAGCTTTTTCCTATCTACACCCTCACTTGACCCTGTGTCAACCCTTTCACCATTTGTTTAATAAAAAATATCTTCTCAAGCTCTCCTTGTGGCTCAGACAGACAGCAAAGAATATGCCTGTAATGCAGGAGACCTGGGTTCTATCCCTGGGTCAGGAAGATCCCCTGCAGTATTCTTGCCTGGAAAATTTCCTGGACAGCGGAGCCTGGCAGGCTACAGTCCATGGTGTCACAAAGAGTTGGACACAACTGGATGACTAACACACTTTTTCATGTTCTCAAGCATAGAGTTAAAGTAGCACTGAAATGAAAGTTTCAAAATTTTATTTGGTTTTGTCTTTTTTTCATCATTATAACTAGAATGTGTAGCATCTCATTGTGATTTATATACTTGCAAAGATGTACTAAAAGTCCCTGGTATTCATATATTTCTGGTGGGAATGGAAAGTGGTACAGTCAATTTGGGAAATAAAAGGGTTTCTGTTTCTCATAAGATTTAACATCCATTTAAACTAAAACAAAAAATTTACTCATAACCACATTTACATATATTTTTAAACACTTGTCTACATGCATTACAAAATGGCTATCAAAACCATTTTCTTGAATAATACTATTCTCAAAGTAACAAGTAGGCAGCCTCATTGTCATCTTTGTTATGGGCTTTTTTTTTTTTTTTTTTTTAGCTATAAGACACATTGGCTACCACAGAGCTGTTGAATGTTGACCTCGGATTAGTAGCAGATTATTTTTAAAAAGAAACAGCCAATGTTTTTGTGACAGAGACCAGGAGACAGATCTGATTATATATAAAGAAACAAATTACAGATGAATGTTGATTGTTAAATGTTATTTTAGATTTGGAACAGGAAATATATGATAAAACTAAAGAGTATATTACTAACAATGCGTTCTCCCTTAATTAAACATCATGTGTTATATTTCAACATGATGGCTGTCTTTATATAATTGATATTATAAATAAGTTTAAAATGAGATGTTGCTATTTTCTTACTATGACAAATATCTACTTTTATTCAGTGTTTACACTATGTCAGACACTTTGTTATTTACTTTATGTTATCTCTTTTAATCTTCAAAATTATCCTTCAGTATAGCATTATGTTCTTTTTACCAAGGGTCACTGAAAATAACTCACATGGTTTACTTCTATAGCTCATAAATGCTTCCATCCATAATTTTCCATTTTAAAGTCACAGAAACCTGTGAAATGGTATCATTTCCATTTGCAGACTAGAGAAACACAGAAGTAAGTTACTTTGCTGGAACTCAAGAAAAGTTTAAGATTCCTTATCATAGTTGCTTTCAAAGACTTAACAATTACACCCCCTTATATTTCATGCTTCCTCCATGTATATCATGTTATTAGAAGCAATTGTATTATAGAGATCACTTTCTTTTCTATACCGAAAAATAAATTGAGGTGTGGCAAAATAATTAAAAGTCTTTATTTTGAAGATTGGCAGTAAATTGAAAGATTCTTTAAGTGTTGAGCTTATCCGTTCTTCCATTGAACATTGATTATCAGGAGAACGGGTGATTTTAAATGGCATTTTATATAATAATTTCTGCTTAAATGAGATTTTGAATACTTTAATAAGCTATGTAGTATTTTCAATAGAATCTATAATTGACATCTCAAAGTAAAACTTTCCCTTTCATTTCTTCATGCTCGAGCAAGTTTCTAAAGAGCATTTATATGGAATGAATTTTAACGTTTTAATTATTGATATTAATGTTTGACACAAAAAGTTGGTAAATTCAGTTTCCTAGAGTGCTACCCTCTTCAAGGAGATACTTAAAAGAATATATTGACCCAAATAAGTAGGTCAGATTTTCAAAGGAGTTTTTGAAACTCTTGTCTAGTTGCTCCCATAAATGTACTGTTTTGAATATTTTTAATGTAATAGGATATTTTTTTCATGGAAGCTGAATTTTATTCTTGGAAATAGCCTAAAGCCACCATGATTTGATAATAAATCTATAGTAAATGGCAGTTATGTAATCAAATCAGGCTTGAAATATTAATTGATCATTATAAACCTCATCAGCTATATTTAAAAGGTTCTCTTTTTCCAATCTTTCCCCAAATTCAGCCTAATTTGTATATTTCCCCCTCAAATTGTGATTGTTCTAAATCATATGACTGATTACAATGGAATAAATGATTTATAAAGCAATCATTTTCCCTGTTGCTTCACTGCTTGAATTATTCATGTTTTATAAAATATACTTAATTAAAATTATCAATATTTTAGTTGCAAAATTAGAAGGGACAATCTAAGGAAAATATTGACGAACTGAATTGTACCCTTGCCTGGCCAAGTCTAACCTGAAATGAACCTTTAAAAAGTACAACATTTAAAAAGTGAGGCAGGACTTAAATCATCTTTCTGTTTTTCTGATAAATGGGAAAAAGAAACTTCAGAGAGTAAGAAAATTTACCAACTGAAAAATCTTAGAAGGTTGTCATTGTGATAATGAATAAAGATTGATAAATTCTCTGGTCTAAACCAGTCATGTATGACTTTTTGGGACCCTATGGACTGTATCCCATGGGATTCTCCAGGAAAGAATACTGGACTGGTTTGCCACTTTCTTCTCCAAAACAAGGCACTGGGACCATTTTCATAAGGAACTTCTGATTTTTGGGGAGATTCCTGCTGAGACTGGATTCCTTTGTGTGCCTCACAGGCAGATACACCTAAGGCATGGAATTGAGGAAACAGCATTAACTGAGCAACTTGTAGCTTCACATCCATTTTGCATTAAGAATATTCAAGGACAGCAGAGATGTGTCTATGAGAAATTACTCTACACCTAGGACAAATAGTTGCAAGGAAGAAAGAAAGACAGAGAATGGGAGTACTATCCGATGCTAATAGAAATTAATTTTTTTCAGCCTCTTGTCGTGTGGAAAGAGCACTAGAAATCAGGAACAAGTTTCTGTTCCTGCTTTCCAGCACCTCACAGATATAAATTATTTCACCTTAAAGGAACCATTTCCTTTTAACGCCTTTGCTCAGGAAATTTTATAATGGCTTGGATCCTGCCAAGAAGTTCTGCCTTATCAGTATCATTTCTTATTCTTAAACTCAATGCTCAAGTCAGACTTTAATTGCAATTCCCAAATAACCCATCCATCTCACCCCCATGCTTTGACATTGGTGTTTTCCTCATCTTGTAGCACCCTGCCTTCTTCACCTGGATAATGATCATGAATCCCTCTTGTCTAAGCTTCTACATCATTACTTACGGAAACAAATTTCTAGTGACTCACAAAACCTGTGCTGTCTCATCTAGTCTACCTGGACTGTATTTTTCCCCGTCTTATTAGTACCAGAAGCTTTGGGCTGTAAAATCTCATGAGCCAAATCACAAATACTGTCAAACTTTAATGAAAACTGGGACTTGTATGACTGACCCCTGCTGTTTTTCAAATGCTAACACAATACCTGCTACAATAGGAGGAAATTGAATATTTGTTGTTTGTATGAAAAACTATCAATGTGACTATAGGACAGCTACCCAGCCCCTACTGTATATAACACGTTTGTGGGTAAACACATTGAATAAACACATAGGTCATCCAGGAAACTTCCTCTTAACCTCCTTTATTTGACCATTTGTAGAGAAGACATGTGATTGTAAACAGCTGACTGCACCTCTTAATATCTGATTATAAAACAACCTTGAGCTTTGCAAATACCATAGAAATTATGCCATTGAACTCCCTTATGGAAAGGAACTGGGCTTCTTTGGTGGCTCACATCGTAAAGAATCTGCCTGTAATGCAGGAGACAGGGGTTTGATACCTGGGTTGGGAAGATCCACTAGAGATGGGAATGGCTACCCACTCCAGTATTCTTGCCTGGACAATCCCATGGATAGAGGAGTCTGGTGGGTTGTAGTCCATAGGATCACAAAGAGTCAGACACAACTGAATGACTAAGCATACACACACACAAGAAAAGGAAGTAAGTAAGGTAAGAATTGCTGAAGAATTGATGCTTTTGAACTGTGGTGTTGGAGAAGACTCTTGAGAATCCCTTGGACTGCAAGGAGATCCAACCAGTCCATTCTAAAGGAAATCAGTCCTGGGTGTTCATTGGAAAGACTGATGCTAAAGCTGAAACTCCAGTACTTTGGCCACCTCATGCGAAGAGTTGACTCATTGGAAAAGACTCTGATGCTGGGAGGGATTGGGGGCAGGGGGAGAAGGGGACGACAGAGGATGAGATGGCTGGATGGCATCACCAACTCGATGGACGTGAGTTTGAGTAAATTCCGAGAGTTGGCGATGGACAGGGAGGCCTGGCGTGCTGTGATTCATGGGGTCGCAAAGAGTCAGACACGACTGAGCAACTGAACTGAACTGAACTGAAGGTAAGAATCAGAAATCAAAAAATTAAATCACTAGTAACTGAAAAATCCAATGTAAGAAATCAGTCTCCTGAGTCCAAATTTGGTGAACTTAACTTTTTCCAGAAAATATTCATCTATTTATTTCATTACAGAAAGAATATCTGTAGTGAAAAGTCCCCAGTTCTTATCCCAATTAGTTCAATGGCTAGCACTTAACCTCATCACAAAGTAACCAAGGATTAACACTGTTTTCATTTAAATATCTATGTAATACATTTTTCAGTGGAAATTCATCTCACACCCTTCTAATTTAGAAAAGAATCAATGACTACCTCATGTATGATCGTTTCTTCCCTTTGTATATATTTCAGTTTGTTGAGGACAAAGAAGAGTAAGGTACTAGAGTCTCCAGGAATGACCTGGACTGTGAATACAGTTGCATGTTGATAGCTACAAATGTCTCCTGGTTTTATGAGGGTACTTTTCAATTCCCACTCTAAAAATGTTCAAATGATAGTCTTTTCAGAATCACAAATACACCCTCTCAAGCTAGTCAAGTTCAGAGTTCCAGCCTCTCTCATTATGTATTTTCGCTCTCACTGGCATCTGCTACTGATCTGCTGTCATGAGTTCTTAAAAGTTTAACCTGTGCTCTGTTTGAAACCACTCTGGCCTGTGGAACATACCACTATCATGCAAGATACAGTGGTCTCCCAGCAGGGGTGCTGGTGTGGATAGAACATACAATCTAATTTGTACAAGCAATCCTATAATCAGTTCTATTATTTACAGTGTATAAAATGAAATAAGATGACATGAAATAAAGACAAAATGGAAATGATATCCAGTGCAATATAGTAAATCTGTACTTTGGAACCAAATCCTCTAGGTCCATACCCTAAAAACTTTCATGTGTGTGATCAAGGGGAATTTCCCTGTCTGTGCTTGCTTTCTCACTGGTATAAATTAAAATCATACTTCCTCACAGCTTTGTTAGGAGACTTAACCAGGTAATATTTCTGAACTTCTTAGAAAAATACTTGACATATAGTACCTCATAATTAGATTCTAAATTTTAAAATTAACTTTAAATAGACATCTTTGAAAGTATCATCCAATAGGATTGCAAGACAATATTCTACAAAAAAAAAAAATTGCATTGTGACAAAATAATTCTGTCTGTACTAAATGGATTTAGGTAACGCCACATTAACTATATTAAGTATATTTTTGTCTGATGATTTATTACAGATATTAATAATAGATTATAAATATTGCAGGTCAGGAAGAGGAGATAGAACATGCATTGTTTACCAGTTTGTCTATGAAATTCTCTTTATTCATGAAGATTTCATTCATATCTCCCATAACTCATCTCTTAAGTAACACAGATTGGTAGATTTTTGTCTTAAAATATTGTGCTAATGAGGAATGTTCCTATTTTTCATACTACTATAATTTAGATCTATAAATTGAAACATGTAAAATATCATGTATGAAATGAGTTGCCAGTCCAGGTTCGATGCACGATACTGGATGCTTGGGGCTGGTGCACTGGGACGACCCAGAGGGATGGAATGGGGAGGGAGGAGGGAGGAGGGTTCAGGATGGGGAACACATGTATACCTGTGGCGGATTCATTTTGATATTTGGCAAATCTAATACAGTTATGTAAAGTTTAAAAATAAAATAAAATTAAAAAAAAATTAAGCAAATTTTGCTATTTAATTATATCTCTCACACTGTGTATACATTATGAATAAGGCATTTGCAATGCATAAAAGATAGTATAGTTTATAAATTATATTCATTTACATCATTGAAAAAAATTAAACTATATTCTCAAAGCAAGAAGTATTCTGGTTACCTAGATACCAGTAGGAATTAACTAGAGTCCAAAACAAGTGAGGAAGCATGATATACCAAGTTAATTCTAATCTCTTTCACATCATATTTGGGGGGAAATGATTATGACTTTTGAAATGTTTTATAAGGGAATAATTAAAAAGTTATAGTTCAATAATGATAACAGGTCTAAAATGCTAAAGAAGTAATAGCAAATTTTGGTATGAAGATTGCAAGTTACAGTTTTTTCCTGACTTCACTTAAGCTGACCAGAAACTTGGATTTATATTAGCATTATTCATCAAGAAGAGCTGTAACACTGAAATTTCTACTTTGGTTCATTTACCAACAATAAATTGTCTACATTACAATTATAAAATATATCATGAAATAAGGACTTCTTGGGTGGCCCTAAGTGGTAAAGAACCCATCTGCCAATGTAGAAGACAAGAGATGCAGGTTTGATCCCTAGGTTGGGAAGGTCAGATGGAGGAGGGCATGGCAACCCACACCGGTATTCTTGCCTAAAGAATCCATGGACATGGACAGAGGATCCTTGAGGGCTAAGTTGGTGGACTCACAAAAAGTCAAACACAACTGAAGTCACTAAGAGTGACTTGGCACAGCAGATATAGCATCATGAAATAAAATTATTTAATTATTTTAAAAAGCCTTTTATAAGCATATTTCACTAAAATTTATACTTTTATGTTTATCATGTCTGCATTTAAGAAAACAAGTTTACTAACAACATATGTGGTACTGTACATTATGTATTTTATAAAAGTTAAATAAAATAATACATTAATATATGCATGCATGTATATATATATGTATATGATTGTTTGATAGCATAGCTCATAGAATATTTTATAATAGTTACATTTGATTTTTATAAAAACTCTACAAATCTTTGGTGGCATTATGTACAGTTATTTAGATAAATAAGATTAACTTGTTTGATTCTTTGTCTAGAATTCTGCAAAGCAATTGAAAGTCACTTTATTGTAACTTGTATATGAAAAATGCGACATCATATGGATTGTGATAATATGTAAGATTTTGGTTTTTAATCTAGGTTTTTATTATCATTAATAATTCTTATTCAAGGAAAGTAGTTTTTGACATAATGAGATTCATCAACTTAATAAGAATTATCTATCACATTAGATTTACTGAGATAATTTTGTCAACTTGTTTTTGTTACTATTTATTGATATAAATAATTTACTGGGAAACAGCATTTAATTGTGCATTTTTAAAGGCATAATGAACTAGTCTGTTAGCAGCCAATAGTTTTATTATGGTAACCAAGTTTTGTTATGGTATCCAAACAGTATAAACTGTAAGAAATAAAATTTACATATTTGATTTTGTAATAACAGGTAAATTTCATATTTTTATTTGGAAAGGTATGATTTTGTAAAATAGTAAAGTCAGAACTAGCTTATCTTTTTTTTTTAAACATTCTATGGATCTATTGTTGTTCAATCACTCAGTCTTGTCTGACTCTAAGTGACCCCAGGGACTGTAGCATGCCAGGCTTTCCTGTCCTTCATTATCTCCCAGAGTTTGCTCAAACTCATGTGCATTGCATAGGTTTTGTCATCCATCTCATTCTCTGTCACCCTCTTCTTCTCCTGCCCTCAGTCCTTCCTAACATCAGGATCTTTTCCAATAAGTCAGCTCTTCACATTAGGTGGCCAAAGTATTGGAGTTTCAGCTTCAGCATCAGTCCTTCCAATGAATATTCAGGATGATTTCCTTTAGGATTGACTGGTCTGATCTCCTTGCTGTCCAAGGGAGTCCCAAGAATCTTCTCCAACACCACAGTTTGAAAGCATCAATTCTTTGGCACTCACTTTTACGGTCCAACTCTCACATCCATACATGACTTCTGGAAAAACCATAGCTTTGACTAGACAGACCTTTGTTGGCAAAGTGATGTCTCTGCTTTTTAATATTCTGTCTAGGTTGATCATAGCTTTCCTTCCAAGAAGCAAGTGTCTTAATTTCATGACTGTGATTTTGGAGCCCTTCTAAAGAAAATCTGTCACTGTTTCCACTTTTTCCCCTTTTATTTACCATAAAGGGATGAGACAAGATGTCATCTTAGTTTTTTGAATGTTGAATTTTAAGCCAATTTTTTCACTCCCCTCTTTTGCCCCCTCAAGGGGCTCTTTAGTTCCTCTTCATTTTCTGCCATTAAAATGGTATCATCCTCATATCTGATGCTGTTGATATTTCTCCCAGAAACCTTGTTTCCAACTTGTGATTCCTCCAGCCCAGCATTTTGCATGATGTATCTGGCATATAATTTTTTTTTTGGCATATAATTTAAATAAGCAGGGTGACAAAATATAGCCTCGATGTACTCCTTTCCCAATTTGGAACCATTGTTCCATGTCCCATTCTAACTGTTGTTTCATGATCTGCATACAGGTTCCTCAGGAGCCAGGTAATGTGATCTGGTATTCCCATCTCTTTAAGAATTTTCCACATCTTGTTGTCAAAGGGTTTAATGTAGTCAATGCAATAGAAGTAGATGTTTTTCAGGAATGCCTTTGCCTTTCCTTTGATCCAATGGATGTTGGCAATTTGATCTCTGGTTCTTTGCCTTTTCTAAATTCCAGAACACCTGGAAGTTCTCAGTATGTGGTAGTGGTGTGCGGTGTACGGTAGTTTGAACGTTCTTTGGCATCACCTTTCTTTGGGATTGGAATGAAAGCTGACCTTTTCCAGTCCCGTGGCCATTGATAAATTTTCCAAATTTTCTGACATATTGAGTCCAGCACATTAACAGCATTATCTTTTAGGATTTTAAATAGTTCAGCTGGAATTCCATCACCTCCACTCACTTTTTTGTTGTAAAGCTTCCCTTTTTTTGTCCATTGGCAGTTTTTTGACATTGCCATGACCCACTTCATGCTCTGTCCTTATGGTTGAAAGGCAGGGCCACATGATTGACTTCTCTACCATACTGCCAGTTGAACATCATTTTTAATTTTGTGCTATTTGGACATTTGATCTTCTATCTATTGTCATTATTTCCAGAAAGGTCAGTTTCATTGACTACACTTTCCTGATTTTGTTTTCCCTCTTATCACTCCACCAAATGTATTTTCACTCTGCTTCTCTGACATTTCAATCTCTATCCACTCTGGAAATACTGATATAATTAACAGTTCATTTCTAGCACATCTACTTGACATAGACTTCCGAGGCAGAAAATACCCTCTTCTCTGGATTTACTGGCACATATATGCTTGAAGTTCATAATGCACATGTTCAACACAAATATCTCTTCAACCACTTACCCACAATTTAAACACATTATAAGTAAAATTAAGTAATATTTTATTCAATAATTATTCATTCCAGGGCTCATTATCCCATAAAATGGTAATAAATCCATGTCTAAACAGATTCATCTTTATGCTACCTTATTTCTCCACTTCTAGTCCGTCATCAAGCTGTTTCAATCAGCTCCCAAATATCTCTTCCACCTGTCCAATTTGTTCCCTATCTACTGTTTTTGGTAATCTTGCTCCCCTCAATCAATTCATCTCAAAGATGATAAGATTCTATTTTTAAAAATGTAGATTGAATCACAATTCTCCTGAAAGTCATCTAATGATTTCCCTTTATATAGAGAATAAAGATCTAGTTACTTACTATGACTTGCAGAATAACTCATTAATAATTCTGACACATTTCATGTTGCAGACTCTGGATATCTTCTAATACATTATTCTGTCTTACTTCTAGGTTTTCACCTATGTATAGAACTTGGAACCTTTTACTTCATTTCTCTCCTGATTGGCATTACTCCTACATTTATGGTACTGTCAGATTAAGCATGCTTCTTCTTGAAATAAATGAGGAAGAATAGAGGTAGAGTTAACATAGAAAAATCGGTTTAGTTGAGTTTGAAGGCAATACATTCATGAGGTTATGCTAATACCATATATATTTGAAGTGTTCTTTATGAGATATTTAGCCTGTGGGAGAAAAGTGTGACCATAATCAGTGCTTTCATTGGCTTAGTACATACAAACTTTTTAGATTGACTATCTAATCAAAACTGTGCCAAACACTAAAGCAATGGATTCAGAGCATTTTCTTTAAAAAGGAATCAATGTCATGTTATTATGTTCCTAATCAATATATCTTAAAAGCTTAACAAACCTAATTTCTGGTCAGATACTCTTATATAAAGCATGCCCTAAATAGAAGCTGATTTCTACTATTAATTGGTCCTCAGTGGAACCAATTAATTGCCAAATATACATAAAGTGAAGTGATAAGACTGATTATCAAATGACTTTTATTGCTATTGTTATTATGCAGCACCTTTTAAATGTAAAATGAAAAATTTTAAATACTGATTCAGTTCAGTTCAGTCTCTTAGTCGTGTTTGACTTTTGCGACCCCATGAATCACAGCACGCCAGGCCTCCCTGTCTATCACCAACTTCCGGAGTTCACTCAGACTCACGTCCATGGAGTCAGTGATGCCATCCAGCCATCTCATCCTCTGTCGTCCCCTTTTCCTCCTGCCCCCAATCCCTCCCAACGTCAGAGTCTTTTCCAATGAGTCAACTCTTTGCATGAGGTGGCCAAAGTACTGGAGTTTCAGCTTTAGCATCATTCCTTCCAAAGAAATCCCAGGGCTGATCTCCTTCAGAATGGACTGGTTGGATCTCCTTGCAGTCCAAGGGACTCTCAAGAGTCTTCTCCAACACCACAGTTCAAAAGCATCAATTCTTCAGTGCTCAGCTTTCTTCACAGTCCAACTCTCACATCCATACATGACTACTGGAAAAACCATAGCCTTGACTAGACGGACCTTTGTTGGCAAAGTAATGTCTCTGCTTTTGAATATGCTATCTAGGTTGGTCATAACTTTCCTTCCAAGGAGTAAGCATCTTTTAATTTCATGGTTGCAGTCACCATCTGCAGTGATTTTGGAGCCCCAAAAAATAAAGTCTGAAATAAAAACTGTTTCCACTGTTTCCCCATCTATTTCCCATGAAGCGATGGGACCAGATGCCATGATCTTCGTTTTCTGAATGTTGAGCTTTAAGCCAACTTTTTCACTCTCCACTTTCACTTTCATCAAGAGGCTTTTGAGTTCCTCTTCACTTTCTGCCATAAGGGTGGTGTCATCTGCATATCTGAGGTGATTGATATTTCTCCTGGCAATCTTGATTCCAGCTTGTGCTTCTTCCGGCCCAGCATTTCTCATGATGTACTCTGCATATAAGTTAAATGAGCAGGGTGACAATATACAGCCTTGATGTAATCTGAAAGAAATATTTTTTCTAAATTTTGTATTATAATTTGTTACACTTGTCTCTTGCCTTTTTGTAACATTTAAACAGGGGGCTTCAACTATCTGAGCACTAAGTTAGATTATAAAAATGAAATTTATCTCTAGCTTGTAACAGTATTTGGACTAACACTCAAGTAGATAGGTGGATAAAAAATGTGATTCCCATAATTTTGCTTCTGTTGTATACTGATTAGAGTTTATGTTTTGATTTCAACATTAAGAAATCCCTCTTTGTTTTTTGAAATAAAATTATAGAACTTTAGGTCATTAATTCACTTGGTTGCTATTTTTGTCTGGATTTCCAGATCATTGCTTGATGACATTCCAAACTGTGGATTCATAATCTTGTGATTTATCAGAGTTTCAACTTTTCAAGATTGCTGACTCTGAAATATTTGTCTTCAGATTCAAACCTATATCCTGTTTTCTGTCTCATTGTTTTTATCTTTCAAGTTTTGCAAAGTCAATATTGTTATTAAAAAACCCATGAAGGCTCACCCAAACCTCCCTTGTATTTTCTGTCCTTCTTTTCCTACATGAAATACATAGTTCTTTTATTATTATATATATAATGCTTTCATACAATAATTTAAAGTTTGAAAAGAAAAAGTAAAAATTCCTCTAAGCCATCTCTTTCAGTTCACTAATAGATATCCACAGAAACAGTTTATTTAATTTCTATAAGCATTACAAATTCTGAAAGTGGAAGTCGCTCAGTCGTGTCCAACTATTTGTGACCCCATGGACTATATAGTCCATGGAATTCTCCAGGCCAGAAACAGGAGTGGGTAGCCTTTCCCTTCTCCAGGGGATCTTCCCAACCCAGAGATTGAACCCAGGTCTTCCGCATTGCAGGTGGATTCTTTACCAGCTGAGCCACAAGGGAAGGTCAAGAATACTGGAGTGGGTAACCTATCCCTTCTCCAGCGGATCTTCCCGACCTGGGAATCAATCTGGGGTCTCCCACATTGCAGGTGGATTCTTTACCAACTGAGCTATCACTTACAAGTGCTACAAGTTTATAAAAGTAGTCAGTACTTTACCTCCCATATGTCAGACAAAGAGCCACATTGTCAAAGAGTAACTTGCTGGTGTAGAATATAATTTTGGTCATATTTGTTTGTTTTTACTTTATTTTAATTCATTTTTTAATTGGAGGAAATTGTTTTACAATGATGTGTTTGTTTCTGCTGTACAGGAATGCAGTTCAGTCATAGCTATACATATACTCCTTCCCTCTTAAGCTTCCCTCCCATCCCCTCATCCTGGCCCTCTAGGTCATCACAGAGTGCCAAGCTGGGCTCCCTGTGCTATATAACAACTTCTCACCAGCTATAAGGTAGTGAATATATGTCAATGCTACTTTCTCCTTTTGTTCCACTCTTATCTTCCCCCACTGTGTTGACAAGTCAGTTCCCTATATCTGCATTTCATTTTGGATGCCTAAAAACAGTAATCTTTTTCTCAAAGCAAGCTCATATTTACAGCTTTCTTTTGAATAGATTGCATGAAAACCTTTTAGTATAGTCAGATTTAGACGTGCAAAGACTTTTTGGGTTAGTTTGCTTCCATACCTCTCATTCTCTGCAACATGAGAGGGTGTACAGCACTCTAATGCAATTCTATATTATATGATTATATTGAAAGTCTTCAAGAAGCAAAAGGGGACATGTAGGTACTTTACTAAAAAATAAACAAAAGAAACAGTGGAAACACTGTCTCAGATTTAACTCTTATAGATTCTACTTTAGAAATTTCTATTTAATCAGTCTTATTCCTCATGTTATCAATGAAGTCAACTTCCTTTCCTACTTTTATGTGGCAATCATTAATTCTTAATATTCTATGCTTGATATTTTTCTTGCATATGGAGACTTAGTCTCATCCCACAAGAGCTACATTGGATCATTTTATTTTCTGTATTCAGTAAACCATACGTGGAAGTAATGTGTGACTCTTCTGGGCAGACGCTTAAGAGTGGTTCACTTTATTCTAGCTTTCCTGCCTCTGTAACCATGGTAGCATGTTTGAGATGAAGCTTTCATATGCCTGAATCTCTAAATAACTATGATAAGCAAAGAATTTTTTTTGACCTCTGATAGAAGTGGGGTATAAAGAAATAATTTTTTTGTTTTAATCCATTGAGATTGGTATGTGTTTTGTTCTTTTCACAGTCATATATTCAAATCTTTACTGAATTAGGGTTTCCATACCAACCTCCATTCTCTACTTATTCAACTTTTATATATAATCATCTCAATCATCTCTCTAAAGCTCTGCTCCCACCATGACTTCAAAATACTATGTATTTCCTCACTACTTGGTAAGTTGAATACAAAATTTTTGGCTCTAAATTTGAGAGGCTTTATATTCTCATCAATGCCACTTTGGCAGAAGTTGTAAAATATTTGGATACATTGGATAAAAGCAGAAAAAGAAATGAATCACAATTTGGCAAGTTTTAATTCTGCAACACTTGTTGAAAATGGGAGAAAACTTACCAGCATGGCTCACAAGGCTGACCTAGTCAACAGAAGGATTATTCTCACAAAAGGATCACTGCTATTGGAAAATATATTACTGTCTTGGTCTGTTTATATTGCTACAGCAAAAATGCAACAAAAATACTATTGATTGTGTGGCAGTGAGGCTCCAGATAATACTGCTCCTGCTGCTAAGTCACTTCAGTCGTGTCTGACTCTGTGGGACCCCATAAACAGCAGCCCACCAGGCTCCCCCGTCCCTGGGATTCTCCAGGCAAGAACACTGGAGTAGGTTGCCATTTCCTTCTCCAATGCATGAAAGTGAAAAGTGAAAGTGAAGTCGCTCAGTCGTGTCCGACTCTTCGAGACCCCATGGGCTGCAGCCCACCAGGCTCCTCCATTCATGGGATTTACCAGGCAAGAGTGCTGGAGTGGGGTGCCATTGCCAGATAATACTAGAGCATCAGAAGATTACAGAGGCATGCAAATTAAGCAAAATGGGTAGAATTTTAGAGAAACTCCACAAAAGAAAATGTACTATTATATGAAGATCTTTTCTTTTCTTCAAGTATTACCTTCTTAAACTCCTAGTTAATGTTTCTAAAAATTCAGAAATTTTTATTTCAGTTTGCTCTCTTTTCTAAAAGGTTTTGCAGTTCTTTAGCATTCTGTTTATAGCTGTCATAGTATTCTTCCACTGACAGTCTTGTTGTAACACATATTCATTGTATTTCCTTTACAAATATTTTCTAGTTTTTGAGTGGTTACCATATATTAATCTTTTTCCAGTCAAATCCAGTAACTTTAATAAATTTCTACAAACTGATAATAGTGGTTGAACTAATCTAAATTTTAATTAAAAATAGTATACCATGATATCTTCCTTTTGCAACTGGGATCTAGTCTCCAGTCTTCATCATTTTCTGTGTATTGAGTAGATGACATAAATGGGCTATGTCATCCATTACCTATGCAGAGTCATCAAGAATGAGATTAGTGCCTTATGAAAGATAAGAAACAGAAAAGAAAAAGAAACAGAAAGAGTGTTCCTGTTTCCCTTCTGCCATGCCAGCACACAGTGGAAAGAGGGCTGTCTAGGAACCAGGAAGCAAGGGCTCACCAGACATGGAAGGTGATCAGGTGGTTTGATCTTGAGTTTTTCAGCTTTCAGAATTGTGAGAAATAAATGTTGGCTTTTTCTAAGTCTCTCACTTCTATGGCAACAAATTAAGACAGAAATAAGTACCAAGAAGTGAGTATAACTATACACTCACTATAACAAACACCAAAAAAATGTAAAAGTGACTTTGGAACTGCTGGTTGAGGCTGAGGTCAGAAAAGTTTTGAGGCGCGTGACAGAGCCTATCATACCATAAATCGACCTCTAAAGGAGATTCTGGTAATAGCTCAGAAAGAGAAGAAGACAGCTGTGGTGAAAGCCTTAGTCTTAGAGAACACATGAAAGTGAAGTGAAAGTGAAAGTAGTCAGTTGCTCAGTTCTGTCTGACTTTTTGCAAACCCATGGAGTGTAGCCCACCAGGATCCTCTGGCTATGGAATTCTCCAGGCAAGAATACTGGAGTGGGTAGCCATTCCCTTCTTGAGGGGATCTTCCTGACTCAGGGATCAAACCTAGGTCTCCTACATTGCAAGCAGCTTCTTTACCATCCGAGCCACCAGGGAAGCATAATTCTAAACAGAATATCAATAGAAATATGGACAATAAAGGCCACTCTGATGAGAGCTCAGATGGAAATGAGGAACATGTTCGACACTGGGGGAAAGGTATTTCTTGTTATAAAGTGGAAAAGAACTTAGCTGTATTGTGTTCATGGCCTGGTGTTTTGTGGAAGGTAGAAATTACAAGAAATGAAATTGGATGTTTGGCTGAAGAAATCTTTAAGCAAAGTGTTCAAGGAAAGACCTGGTTCTTCCTGAAAGCTTATCATGAAATGTGAAATGAGAATGTTGACCTGAAGATGAAATTGTGAATCAAAAAGGAAATAGAACTATAACTTTTGGACAATTCTCTTGAAGGGCTTCCCAGGTGGTTCAGATGATGAAGATTCCTCCTGCAATGTGGGAGACCTGGGTTCGATCCCTGGGTTGGGAAGATCCCTTGGAGAAGGGAAAACAAATACTCTCTATGGTATTTTTGCCCAGAGAATTCCACGGACAGGGGAGCCTGGCTGATTACAGTTCATGGGGTTGCAAAGAGTCAGACAGGACTGAGTAACTAAGCACAGCTTGAAGGAATGAGAAAACCTGTTTGGGAGAGAACACTGAGGGTAGGGCCACTCTCTATTAAAAGATTAGTCAGTCCTCTCAACTGAAGGCAGGGACTGCTGTCCAAAGCAATGGAAGAATAACCTAAAGGCAATTCAGAAATTACCTGGGCTGCCCCTCTTCTCAGGGACTCTGAGTTTAATGTTCAGTGGGCAGACAGGTTTCAAAGGAGAGACTGCTGGCACTTATGGAACAGGTCCTTCTGGCACCATCTCCCATGGCAGGCTCCACTTCCTGTGTCTGAAGCAACCCGGGATTGGCTTTACTGGCCTTAGCGAAGGACAGGCATGGTGGCCACCTCCCCAGAGGGAGCAGGTAGTAACCTTTGTCAGTGTCCTCAGTGCTTTCTCTGTTGGCACACAGAGCATAGGAGCTGGGCCATGGGGGCAAGGCTGCCTTAACCTAGATTTCAGCCGGTGGTGCCCCTGCAGAGAGCCCTGGAGAAGGCAAAGCCAGCTCAGGGAGTCCAAATCAGAAGAACTCCCTTCTCCCCTGGGGAAATGCAGGTGGGAGGTTTCACCTGGAAGAACAGCAGAAGCAGAATTAGAAGAATTGTAGGCAAAAGACTCCAATCTCTGAGAGCTAAGGAGGTAGGACCACAAACCCAGCTGATATTATTTTTGAGCCTGAAGATTTAACATTGTTTGTTCTATTTTAGATTTCTCAAAATCACTCCTTTCTCTCACTCCTTCATTCTGATTTCTCCCTTTCGGATTACTAATGTCTATCCTAACCCTGTTTCACAATTATGCTTTAGAAGTACTATGCCAATTCACAGCTGTGGAGGAATATGTCTCATCCATTCTGATTTGGATGACATTTAGATTAGACTTTGGACTTTAGACTTTTGAGCTGAGGCTGGAACAAGTTAAGATTGGGAAGTATTTCAATTGAATGAATGCTTTCTGTGTATGAGAGGGACATGAATCTGTGTGCCCAATACTAGAATGCTAGAGATAATAGTTGTGTCCCCCCCAGAATTCATATTCTGAAACCTAGTCCCAAAGTGATGCTATTTGGAGGTGTAACCTTTCAGTGATTAGGTCAGGAGAGCAGAACCCTTCCTCCCTATGAAGACCCAGTGAGAAGATGGCCATCTATGAACCAGGAAGTGGCTGTCACCGGACACCAAATCTGTTGATACCTTGATCTTGGACCACCAGCCTCTAGAAATTGAGAAATAATAAATTTCTATTGTTTACAAACCACTCAGTCTATGACATCTTGTCAGAGCAGCCCAAACAGACCTAGACACCCTGAAAGAATATCAAAGGAAGGGTAAAGAGTGGTTCACCCATGTATTTCGCTTACTCTCTGTGTGACCACTATGGGCTGGCTGTGTTCCTGTGTGAAATGTATTACTTCAAGTACACTGTACTTCACAAGTACATTGTTTTACATTTCTGGATTCTAGTAATGGGAGGTCCCCTTGTCCTCACGAAGGCAGTCATAGCAACATGTGGCTAAACAACAGTTAAAGTACTATCTTCTCCCTGCTCAATAACTCATCTACTCTTTGTAAATGACCTCCTGAATTATCCTATTAATTATCTTACTGTGGGTGGGCTATCTGTTTTATGATAAGTTGCTGGCTGATACAAGTTTAGCTAAATATGGTTCAGTTGCTGAATATTTAGAGTTAAAATCGTCTCCATAGGAAAATATTTCATAAATTTGAGACACATATTTATACCATTTGGACTTCCCTGGTGGTTCAGATGGTAAAGAATTTGCCTGCAATGCCGGAGACCTGGGTTCAATCCTGGGGTCAGGAAGATCCCCTGGAGAAGAGAACGGTAACCCACTCCAGTATTCTTGCCTGGCAATCCCGTGGAAAGAGGGACCTGGTGGGCTACAGTCCATGGGGTCGCAGAGAGTCAGATACAGAGAAATTAACACACACAAATATACCATATTGGGTAAATATATCTTGGGGCCAGAATGATAAATTAAATATGAAAAAATGCTGTTAATAGTGTTTAACTTATTGTTAAAATGTTTAAATATTAATAAAAATAACACCTAAGATATCATCCATAGATATATTTCTACTATAAAAATAGTACCAAACCTTAGAGTGAGGCAGCAGTCTCTACAAAACTTGAAAATGAGAATCAAGAACTTAGTCACACCTTCATTTGTCATGTGTCTGTGACATATCCTATTCCTTTTTTGGTTGTACTAGGGGTCTCGACTTTTCTCAACAAATCTAGCTACAGTGATCAACTCTTTGGGAAATTTTAAGCATAGCTTTTTAATATACTAATCCAAAAATGATTGTCATTAAAATAAAAGAGCCATTATCTATTAGCTGCACCATTCTGTCTCATCACAGAGGAGGTCAGAATGTAATGAAATGTCTTACACCTCAGGTTTTGAATGAGACAGCAGAGAGATTAAGAATGAGAAGACCATGATGCATTTCATATCAGAAAATATATTCATAAGGGATCTTCAAATTTGTCCTTTGGGGTTATGCAGTTTTACTAAAAGGCCCAGGTAGGGTTACTTCCTTTTCTACTGTCAGAAGATGTATCTTGTCTGAACACAAAAAAGAAAGAAACCCTACCTCCTTCAAACTCTTTTCAGGGCTCTTTTTCTTTCTATCTACAGATATACACTCACTTAGCAAAGGGAATTATGACACACTTTGCCTATTTATTCCCTGATAACAATGTTTTGAATAGCAATGAGTGAATTTAGAATTTATGATAATCTTTAGAATACTTTATATGCTCACTACAGTTGTTAAAATTCACCTATTATTTAAATATTTCAACTGTTGTGTGTGGGTATGTCTGTCAATCTAGTTAGTAATATCTTGGTTCCCAAATCAATTTTAAGTTTATTTAAAACAAGAACCTTTATTATATTTTATTTAACTCACTATTTCATCTGACAAGCACAATTCACATGCAAGAAAACAACGATCCATAAAAATATTAATAATGATAATATTTGTTGAATGATCTGTGTGTATTAAATTTTAATTAGCAATATACTTATTTATTTTAATCCTTGTTTCAACCCTATGAAAAAGTTATTTTATTTCAGAGATACTAGGATGTTTTAATTAAGAATTAAAGATCATTGAGAGTTGGAAACATGACCATTTTCACATAGTTACCACATGAAAAGCCTATAGTTTCAATACTGTAGTATTGACAAATACTTGATAGAACTATTAGAAAAAACTGGTATATTTTACTCCATTTCTCCAGAGGGTGGGACTAATCAATGACTCTTTTTTTTGGCCTCATTGACCGCGATAAAATCCATGGCCCCTGCAGTGGGCACACAGGCTTAACCACAAGACAGCCAAGGAGGTCTGATCTTTGACTTATTAAAAAACAAACAAATAAACCCCCACATTTTCTCAGCTAAAACTTTCCCAATCATTTGTAAATGTTACGTCATGTCATGCGTTTGATCCCATGATTAGCTTATCTTAATAAATTAAGTGCTGTTATAATGTATGTGGGAGGCTTGCTTGTAGCTCACATGATAAAGAATCTGCCTATAATGCAGAAAGTGAGTGAGTGAGTGAAGTCGCTCAGTCGTGTCCGACTCTTGGCGACCCCGAGGACTGTAGCCTACCAGGCTCCTCCGTCCAAGGGATTCTCCAGGTAAGAATACTGGAGTGGGTTGCCATTTCCTTCTCCAGTGGATCTTCCTAACCCAGGGATTGAACCTGGGTCTCCCGCATTGCACATGTTAATGCAGGAAACTTGGGTTCAATTCTTGGGAGGGGAATATCCCCTGGAGAAGGGAATGGCCACCCACTCCAGTATTCTTGCCTGGACAATCTCCATGGACAGAGGAGCCTGGCTGCCTTACAGTCCATGGGGTCACAGAGTCAGACACAACTAAGCGACCAACGCTTCATAATGTATGTGTGATCTCGTTTCTTTAAAACTTAAGAAAATAAATATTAATCAACATCAATTGTTGTCAACAGCAACATTTCAGAGATTCACTTGTTTCTATAAGACATCAATTCAGCTATAACACAAATATAATTATTAAAATCTTTACAAGTATTTGCACATATCTTAGTTTCTATTTTACAGCAATATAATAAAAATATAGCAACTTGAATTCGGTGCTTTCATCAGATATCGGATGATCACATAAGAAAACATTTTGCTGAGAATGATGAAAGATAAGAATATACTGCATATTAAGTCTTCTGAATTATTTTGAAAGACTTAACTTACAACTGAAAATTATTATATTATTCAGTATTATTTAAAAAAACCTTTGTATTAAAACAATTGAGAAAAAGTATACTATATTTATTTTATTTTCTCAAAACTATTAACACTCATCAATATTGTAAGCAGATTGATTTTCAGTATTATTTATTTATAATAATATGTATTTAATATGATCATTTATTTCACTTTAGACTTAATAACATTTGGTATTCCTTCCTTCATTAGGATTAAAATACACAGAACCAAATATAAATAAAATATGTTCAATGTAAAATCAACTTTCTCAAAGGGATATTTTCCTAAATCAGTTCATCCAAACACCTGGGGTACTGTGTTGTACAAATGCATCAAGAGAGGGCCATACAATGTAATTGTTAGAGGCTGGAACACAAAATTAGAAGGGACAATCTAAGGAAAATATTGACGAATTGAATTGTAGCCTTGCCTGGCAAAGTCTAACCTGAAATGAACCTTTAAAAAGTACAACATTTAAAAAGTCAGGCAGGACATAAATCATCTTTCTGTTTTTCTGATAAATGGAAAAAGAAACTTCAGAGAGTAAGAACATTTACCAACTGAAAAAATCTTAGAAGGTTGTCATTGTGATAATGAAGAAAAATTGATAAATTCTCTGGCCTAAACCAGTCATGTACGACTCTTTGGGACCCTATGGACTGTAGCCCATGGAATTCTCCAGGAAAGAAAGACTTCTATTTATGTATCTATAAAACTAATAACTGTCTTTTAATATGGGGTAGTATAAATCATTTTGTTAAAGCTATTTAAAATTTTAATTAAATCAATAATCCTCTCCATGAATTTGTGCTATGAATAAATTCTTCTTTACTTTCCTCCTAACTTATTTTCAGATATGATTCTAATTTTCCTGCCACATTCTAAGCAATCAAATTGGAATGAGAAGCAAATAAAATAATAGCAACAAATAATATCTCCTGGGGAAAGTTAATAAAAATTCTTTATTACCTTGTTGGTTGATGATAAAGAATTTTTGTTTATCTGATCTCTTTATAACTCAAAAACTAAAATGATAGAAATTTTCAGGCATAAAAATTACTTTTTTAATGTTCCATTATCATTGCAGTTCATGACATCAGAGAATATTTATACTTGCATTTTTCTTCTGCTTCTGACTGGAATTGCAAAGATGTCTCTTTTAGTAAGACAATTAAATGGTCAGCCATAGTATAAAGTTTGACATGAATAACATCTGACAAAACAATAAGTAGTTAATTAATATCCATGAAATGAATAAGTTAATAGGCATAAAATATGACAGATCTAACATCCTACACAAAATATACTAAATATGATTGCTCTCTTTTCCTAGTCTAATAAATTCTATTGGCCTAGAGCATTATAAATCAGAGTCTATGAAAACTAAAAAATATATGACTTTGGAATAAATGACAACCTTAACTCAATTTTACTTCTTTCATAATGTAGTATTTATAAATGTCTATTAAAATTTGTATACACTAGTCACAATCATAGTCTAATTCAGTGATGTCTGAATGATGGCAAAGTTTGCAATTTTGATACTATACACATACTATAAAATGTGGAGCATGTAGAAAAACTTAGCTGAGAAATGAGCAGTAATTAAGATTTTCTAGAAGGTGGGAAACTAAAGGAGGATAAGAAATATTAAAATTAAAAAATAAAAGATATAATTTGCAACAATCTTCTATGCTTACCTTTTCTTCATTACATTCATCCTCTAGCCAGCAATTTTTATGCATGTAGTTAGTAGTCAATGAATGTTTGCTATTTTAATTATATAACATATATTAACACAAAAATAACTGAATAAATGAATAGTTCAATATTTAATGGTTTTAAAATAATTATCAAAATATTTCACAAATACAGCTATTTTAGAAAATTGTTTTGTATTTAAATGTTGACAGGTCCTCTGACCTAGTAATTTCACTTCTATGTGTATACACAAAGGTGTACATAGGTGGAAAATGAAACATATAAGAATGTTTTATAGGCATAAGTTTTAATAGTTCAAACTGTAAGCAAATCAAATATTTTAATACAATGGTTAAAATGGGTATAGTATATGTATGTTATACATTATATTTACCATAAATAATATATATGAGACATATAGGTTACAGAAATAGATATATATGTGCAGTTACAAATAGACATATCAAGGTTATAATGGATAAATACAAAATAAAATATTCAGAACTATGTTAGTGCATGATTTTTTAAATTGTGGCATTATTAATCTCAATTGCCTCATACCTCCTCAAATTATAGGTACTATTATTAGATTCTTGCGCATTTATCCAAGGCAAGAAAATGCTTGCACAAGCACACTTTTATTTCCTCTTTCTTTTTTTTTTTTTTTCTTTTTTTGTACTTGGTATTCCAATCAAATTACACTATTTGACTTTCAATATAATAGAGGAGATGATCCATGGACTCACTTTACTTCCCATCTTTTTTGTTCTTCCTCACCTAATTGGGTTAAATTTGATCCATATCCACATGGTTAGAAGACATAACATTTGCAATCTTTCTGTTGCTCTAATATTCATATTTGTTTTAATATTTATTCTTCATATAAATATATTCAATTATCACTGCTTGTCCTTTAGCTGTAATTTCCCAAGTCATTTCTTGGTTGCCTAAAGCTCATCCTCCAGTAATTTCCCAAGACAGTCTCATGAGCAAAAAATGAACTCTTGCATGTTTAAAATAATTTTTATATCAGCTTTATACTTTAGAAAGTTTGAACTGATTACAGAATCCATGGATCACACATTCCTTCTCTAACTATATAGTAGGAGTAATTCAACTGGACTGTGATTTTGAATGTTGCCTTTGAGAAAATTGAGACCAAGTGAATTATTTTCCCTCATTAAGTAAAGTTAAAAAAAAATGATTTTACTTTTTGTGTACAATGATGTTATCTAACAGTTAGCCACTTTTCTTTAATTTTTCTAAGAACATTGAATATGTATATATCAATATGTAGATTAATATAATTGTATTCATAAAAATATTTATATATAGCATAAACAGATACTCATATGAATACACTTGTATATGCACATATGTATATATGCATATATTTGCACATATATGAATATATACATAAATAAGAAAGTACATACATAGGTATAGTAGAGTAACACAGCTAAGCTAAAATATACCCATTCTACTGTAAAAATCAGTATTCCTGCTCACTTAAAAGGAATAAAGAAGATCTAGAAATTTGCAGAGGCAGAGAAGATAATGTTTGAAATATCATTATTTAAGAATGCCAAAAATGTTCTGCTCACTATTACTTAGATTGTCTTATGAAAGAGTATCACCTTTAATCCAATAATTACCAAAAAAAAATATTGGAGAGAACATAGGACTGAGACAACTGGATTTGAATCTTACATCCAATAGTTACCTCCACAGAATTACTTGCATTCATTTCTAGGGCTCTATTTTCACGTCAATAAATAACAAAATATAGTTCCAAATATGTGCTATGAAAAAATAATGGTCACATTGTTATCTCTAACTGGTAACTATTATTACTTTTCAATCACACTTTTCACATCGAAATTTAAATTGTAGCCATATCTGAAAATGGCAGATATTTGTCAGATTCACAATAATCTAATTTTAACTGCTTATTAATTGCTATAATTATTCATGCATTGTTATAAAGCAAATGTTTATTAATTTCTATTCCTCATATACTTAAATAAGACATTGTTTTTACTTTCAATATGCTTCCAAACTCATGTGGGAGACAAAAATCAACAGAAAATTTAATCTGAGGCAATCAGTTTCAATATCTATATAAGTAAAACCATCTCAGTTGTGAAAGAGAAACTGTGTGTCAGTTTTGTAAGCCTTTGGAAATGAGGGCTATACAGTCTTGCACAAAATGTAAAGGTGATTACTAGCTCAGGGGAATAGAGAGAGCGTGTTGGAGACAGGAGGAAAATAAAAAACTAGAAATACCACAGTAATTAGTTGCAGCTGGGGCATATAGGTTATGATAAGTATAGTCATGGCATTCAATGCCATCTTCTTCATAAAAAAGTGGATATTATGCTAAAGATGAGAAGATGCTGACAGACTTCAAAAACATGCAGGAAGACCTGAAGTATTAAATTATGTATTTTTGAATTATCACTCTGAATTCTGAATGAGTGAGGACTGAATAGAGGCTAGCTTGGCTGTAGTCTGGGAGACTTAGTAACAGGCCATTTTAATTATTTAGACAAGAGATGACCATCAGTCAGTTCAGTCTCTCAATCCTGTCCGGCTTTTTGAGACCCCACAGATTGCAGCACACCAGGCTTCCCTGTCCTTCACCATCTCCCAGAGCTGGCACAAACTCATGTCCATTGAGTCAGGGATGCCATCCAACCATCTCATCCTCTGTCGTCCCCTTCTCCTCCCACCTTCAATCTCTCCCAGCATCAGGGTCTTTTCAAATGAGTCAATTTTTCACATCAGGCCTTATAGAGATGACCATAAGCTTAATTTAAGGAATGGAAAATTCAGATAAAAGTATTTGATTTCATCACATGTTAATGCATGTATGTGGAATCTAGAAAATGGTACAGGTGAACCTATTTGCAGGGCTGGAATAGAGAAGAAGATGTAAGGAGTGGATGTGTGGGCACTGCAGGGGTTTGGATGACTTGCGAGATTGGAATTGCCTTATATATGCTGTCAAGTGTAAGAGACAGCCAGTTTGAACCCACTGTATTGTGCAGGGAGCTCAGCTCTCTACTCTATGACCTAGATGGATGGAGTGTGGGCAGGGTAGAAGAGGGATGTCCAAGAGGGAGGGAATATAAGTGTACATGTGGCTGATTCACCTTGCTGTATGGCAGAAACTAACACAACCTTGTAAAGCAACTATACAACAATTTAAAATAAAAGAAAAGAAAAAAGAAAAATGATTTCAACTTCACACATTGCTGAGGGTGTCTCATATAATACAACCACTTTAGAAAAGTTTTACAGTATAATATAAAGTTAAATATATATCTATATTTAAGCAATTTTATTCATAGATATTGAGCCAATTACATATATATATATGCATATATACATATGGACTTCTATATCTATTTCTCAAAACTTTTATATATGTGTGTGCATGTGTGCATGCTAATTTGCTTTAGTTCAGTCTGACTCTTTGTGACCCTATGAACTGTAGCCCACCAAGCTCCTCTGTCCATGGGATTCTCCAGGCAAGAATCCTGAAGAGGGTTGCCATGCCCTCCTCCAGAGGATCTTCCTGACCCAGGGATTGAACTCTTGTCTCTTATGTACCCTGTATTGACAGGAAGGTTCTTTACCACTAGTGCCACGAGGGAAGCCTATATATATATATATATATATATATATATGTGTGTGTGTGTGTGTGTGTATATACATATATGTATAAAACACAAAAATATTTATAAGCAGATTTTTAACAACTTTCTTCATAGTAGCCCCAAACTAAAACAATGGGAAGATAAGAAAATATATCAAGAGAAGGATAAATAGACAAACTGTTGCATAGTCATACAGTGAAATATTACTCAGCAAAGAAAAGATGATACTGACATATGTAACTTAATGGATGAAATTCACATAATTTATGTGGACAACAGAACAGATATACATGCACATATATATAAGAATATTAGAGTATTACTCAATTAATATGAAATATCTCAATTCCTTCAAATGTGACCCTTCATTTACTATAAAGTGAAGTGAAGTGAAGTGAAGTCGCTGAGTTGTGTCCAACTCTTTGTGACCCCATGGACTGTAGCCTACCACACTCCTCGGTCCATGGGATTTTCCAGGCAAGAGTACTGGACTGGGTTGCCATTTCCTTATCCAGAGGATCTTCCCAACCCAGGGACTGAATTTGCTATAAAACTGTTCCCAATTTAGATATTCAGTTGCTGTAATATTCAAAGTTAATAGAGCCAACAAAACAGAAAAAAAAAATGAGTGAAATGCATTAGCAAGCACACCCCAAAGGGCAAAATTTAAATATTATGGCTGAAATGAAAGTGGCTAATTTGACTTAACACAAATGTGGAGTAATAATGGGATATTAAACACAGTCACATAAAACAAATTATTAAAACTAGTATTTCAGGTATCTATAAGACCTAGATCATATTATGTTCTTTGATTCTCTAGTTTCTTTTTTTTTTTTTTTTTTAGAATTTTTTTTTTAATTTTATTTTATTTTTAAACTTTACATAACTGTATTAGATTTGCCAAATATCAAAATGAATCCGCCACAGGTATACATGTGTTCCCCATCTAAGTTTCTTATACTCAACAGAGTTGTCAATTGTAACCATGATGCTTCCCTAAACCCAACCATGGCATGCCCTGTCTTTGAAACCTCCCCTTACCTGCATGATAATTTGATTGAATGCATCATCTCATTTACCAGTGCTTTCCTAATACAAGCCTGAAGTTGCTAATTTTTTTGAATACTGAAAAATAAACTTCAGTCTCCTCCTTGGAGAAAATCTCTACAAGACAGTTTCCCCAGCATGACCCTTGGTCCTCTTTTCTGTATAGCAGTTCCCTTTCTGGACTTCACTATATTTACTGTCTCTTCTCAATATTTTTCGTTTAAGATTCTTTATTAAGGATATTTTTTTCCTGTTTGCATGTGGAAGGAGAAAACCCCTTTGAAACCACTAGCTTACACCTTTATTACAATGTCACAATATGGACAGCTTTGTAATGAGTGCCATGGGGGAACACAATTAGATTTCAGAATTTATAGGGAATAGATAGCATATTCAAAAGCAGAGACATTACTTTGCCAACAAAGGTCTGTCTAGTCAAGGCTATGGTTTCTCCAGTAGTCATGTATGGATGTGAGAGTTGGACTATGAAGAAAGCTGAGTGCCAAAGAATTGATGCTTTTGAACTGTGGTGTTGGAGAAGACTCTTGAGAGTCCCTTGGACTGCAAGGAGATCCAACCAGTCCATTCTGAAGGAGACCAGTCCTGGGTGTTCTTTGGAAGGAATGATGCTGAAGCTGAAACTCCAGTACTTTGGCCATCTCATGCAAAGAGTTAACTCATTGGAAAAGACTCTGATGCTGGGAGGGACTGGGGGCAGGAGGAGAAGGGGACTACAGAGGTGAGATGGCTGGATGGTATCACTGACTCGATGGGCATGAGTCTGAGTGAACTCCGGGAGTTGGTAATGGACAGGGAGGCCTGGCGTGCTGCGATTCATCGGGTCCCAAAGAGTTGGACAGAACTGAGCAACTGAACTGAACTGACAACGATTAAGTACAGATTGGTACTGAGAATTGTTCACTGTTCAAATTCTTGGGATATATAAAGATATTTAGATATATTAATATAGGACAGAAGTCATCAGATTAGAAGTCATTGATTAGGCGATCTTGTGTTTAACAAGACAGATAGGACTGATAGTGGATGAATGGCTTGCAAGGGTCAAAGTGAAAATTGTTTAGTCTTTCTGGGGTTGAGACACAAAAATGAATCTTGAATCTGATATATGCTTTTTCTGATATGTAAGTAAAGTATTTATTTTACATAAGCCCTTGCTTCTTCAGTATAAAATACAAATAAAACTTTTCATAAGTAGTTGAGAATATGGGGAAGATAATATATGTACAATACTTAATAAAGTGTCTGGCCTATAAAAAATAAAACATGTAGTGGCAACATGTTCATTAATAATAAGTGTCTTTTGCTCTGTGTCTTAAATTGTCTCATATTAAATTGACCAGATACTTGATGAATCAAAGTTTTAAAAAAATGTGGAGACAAATCCTCTGTGGTACTTCTTCTATACTTTAATTCTAATCTGTATTATGAAGTTGTAATGGCTCAAAGCTAATTTCCTTATGTTTAGTCTCTGACTTGTGTAAACAAATGTATATGTCAATGCCAGTCGAGACTTCCCTAGATTAATCCCATTCCTGTTCAAAACCTTCAATGATTCCTTATTTTTACAGTAAAATACACTTCTCCAGTTTTGCATTCATGATTTTCTGTTATATTTATTGTCTAAAATAAATGCCCCTATTTGATTTCTAAGGCTCCTCCTATTTAATACATATACTTTCTGCAAGCTATGCCCCATGATTTCTTGCATCTATTCCTTTACTTAATAAGTTCCCTTTATGCATAATTTTTTTCTTTTTCCATACAAGTTAAAATCATATGTATACTGAAGCCTTCCAAATTATTAACTTGTTCTCGAAGAGCTTCCATGGTCTGTAATACTGTAGTAAATCTCTCCCTAATCTGAGTATGTAATATGTAATTCCATAGTATGAAATTTGTATTTTCAAACATGTAGATAATTCTAAATTTATATTTTGTGTTAAACCATCAATTGAGAATGACAACTATTGTTGATCCCTTTTTTGATTTCCTCAACTGGACCTAGATCACTTATGGATCTCAGTAACAGAATGTCAGAATATTTTTTCTGCCTCCAAGTGCTGACATCTTTCTAATACAATGCCATCTGCCTTCACAAAGCAAGGGCTTGCTATTCTACAGGATAGTTGACTCAAAAATTAGAGTTTCAGGTTTCCATCATTTCTGACATTTTTAAAAAGAGATTCAGATAAACTTTCCTTAGAATATCATTTGTGGATATAGGATATCTCAGGTATTATGCCTATAAACACAAATGAAAAAAAAACAAAACAAAAACTGAAGGTGAGAATCTGCAAATGTACTTGGCAAATGCTGCAAGGTTTGTTTTGTAAACAATTTGTGTTGCCCTCAGATCAAGTATTGTCAGTACCTTTTGATCATACTCATCCAAGGGCAGTTTTTGCAGTATGACAGTTTTCTCACATATCAGTCTTGCCATCACAGGAGTACAGTGGCTCACTATAAAGGCTGATCTGCTGGGTTACGGCTACTCTAAATAGTACTCATTGAATGACGAAAAGACTACCAAGAGGTGTGATACTTAAAGGGAATTATTTTACGGACTTTGGAGTGGTTGGCCTGTAATAAAGTAGTGATCTGTGATCTATGATGAAAGTTTAATCAACATCTTCATTCATTGATGTGACTTTTACTGATTGAAATGCACATCTGTAAAGTATAGTTTCATAATACTAGTTTAACAAGAATTTTTTGAGACAAGACCATTTTTTTTATATATTTTTTTATGAAAAAAAGAGAGACAAGACCATTTTAAATGTTTTTTTACTTTGCATCTATTCCTGTTCGTGAATATAATGATACCTCCCTAAGAAGTGGAAAATGTCAAGACAAACTACAAAGGCTTGATGTGGGAATATTTGATTGCCAGTGCCAGTTTCACAGCACTGGGATTTTTGGACAAGTTAATTAGTTTTTAAAATTTTGTTTTCATAAACTATAATGTTTCAAAAATAAAATATCTGCCTGTGTTACTTTCCATAAATGTAGGTAAGATTAATTGAAATAACAGATGTGAGTAGTATGTTTTAGTTTGTGAACTATAAGGTGAGGAAATATACTGTGTATATGCTAATTAAAATTGGAACATAATAAAAACCTGGGTGTGTGTGTGTGCTATTGTCTCTGACTCTCTGCAACCCCATGGACTGCAGCCCACCAGGCTCCTCTGTTCATGGAATTTCCCAGGCAAGAATATTGATAGGTTGCCATGCCTTCCTCTACAGGATCTTCACGACCCAGGGATCAGATTCCTGTCTTTTGGATCTTCTGCACTGGCAAGCAGAAATAGTAGAACATTTGAGACAATACTCAGTAGTTATAAAGGTAGGTAACTATTTTGGGTTTATTTTTAAATCATTCTCATGAATAGTACTTCTCAAGAATGTATTGAATTGTCAGTGATGGAATAAAGCAGTATAAGATAGCAGATATCAAAAAGAATTTATGTAGGATAGATCAAGTAAACACATGTGGGAAAAAAAAAAAAAAAAACTTTAGACGTCAAAGTAAATGAAAAGGTTTGAGGGCATGGTAATAGACTAGGCATAGGGAATAATTCATTCTGAGTCATGATAAACCAAAGAAGACATCAGAAGTCAGTTTTATCTTGAGATAGCCATTAAACAGTTTATACAACATATATTTGCTGCACCCCCACAAATGAGTCTTATAAATAAGGAACAGAGTGTTTGCAATGACCAGTGTGTACTCTTGGCAGAACTCTATTAGCCTTTACCCTGCTTCATTCTGTACTCCAAAACCAAATTTGCCTGTTGCTCCTGCTATTTCTTGACTTCCTACTTTTACATCCAGTCCACTATAATAAAAAAGACATTTTTTGGGGGGTGTTAGTTCTAGAAGGAAGAATTCTAGTAGGATCAGTTGTAGAAAGAAGAATTCTACTAGCATCAGTTCTAGTAGGAAGTCAAGAAATACATGCAGTAACTGGCAAATTTGTCCTTCGAGTACAGAATGAAGCAGGGCAAAGGCTAATAGAGTTTTGCCAAGAAAACACACTGGTCATAGCAAACACCCTCTTCCAACAACACAAGAGAAGACTCTACAAATGGACATCACCAGATGGTCAACACTGAAATCAGATTGATTATATTCTTTGCAGCCAAAGATGGAGAACCTCTATACAGTCATCAAAAACAAGACCAGGGGCTGAGTGTGGCTCAGATCATGAACTCCTTATTGCCAAATTCAGACTTAAATGGAAGAAAGTAGGGAAAACCGCTACAGCATTCAGGTATCAGTTCAGTTCAGTTCTCGCTCAGTCGTGTCCTACTCTTCGCAACCCCATAAACCGCAGATCTCCAGGCTTTCCTGTCCATCACCAACTGCCAGAGTGTACCCAAACCCATGTCCATTGTGTCATGAAGTCATCCAAGCATCTCATCCTCTGCCATCCCCTTCTTCTCCTGCCCTCAATCTTTCCCAGCATCAGGTCTTTTCAAATGAGTCAGCTCTTTGCTTCTGGTGGCCAAAGTATTGGAATTTCAGCTTCAACATCAGTCCTTCCAATGAACACCCACTAATCTGCTGTAGGATGTACTGGCTGGATCTCCTTGCAGTCCAAGGGACTTTCAAGAGTCTTCTCCAACACCATAGTTCAAAAGCATCAATTTTTCGGTACTCAGATTTCTTTATAGTCCAATTCTCACATCCATACATGCCTACTGGAAAAATCATAGCTTTGATTAGATGGACCTTTCTGGACAAAGTAATGTCTCTGCATTTTAATATGCTGTATAGGTGGGTCATAACTTTCCTTCCAGGGAGTAAGTGTCTTTTAATTTCATGGCTTCAATCATCATCTGCAGTGATTTTGGAGCCCCCCAAAATAAAGTCAGCCACTATTTCCACTGTTTCCCGATCTATTTGCCATGAAGTGATGAGACCATATGCTATTATCTTAGTTTTCTGAATGTTGAGCTTTAAGCCAACATTTTCACTCTCCTCTTTCACTTTCATCAAGAGGCTCTTTAGTTCTTCTTCACTTTCTGCCATAAGGGTGGTGTCATCTGCATATCTGAGGTTATTGATATTTCTCCCTGCAATCTTGATTCCAGCTTGTGTTTCCTCCAGCCCAGCATTTCTCATGATGCACTCTGCATATAAGTTAAATAAGCAGGGTGACAATATATAGCCTTGACTCCTTTTCCTATCTGGACCAGTCTGTTGTTCCATGACCAGTTCTAACTGTTGTTTCCTGACCTGCATACAGGTTTCTCAAGAGGCAGGTCAGGTGGTCTTGTATTCCCATCTCCTTCAGAATTTTCCACAGTCTACTGTGATCCACACAGTCAAAGGCTTTGGCATAGTCAATGAAGCAGAAATATATGTTTTTTCTGGAACCTCTTGCTTTTTCGATGATCCAGTGGATGTTGGCAATTTGATCTCTGGTTCCTCTGCCTTTTCTAAAACCAGCTTGAACTTCTGGAAGTTCACGGTTCACCTATTGTTGGAGCCTGGCTTGGAGAATTTTGAGTATTACTTTACTAGTGTATGAGATGTGTGCAATTGTGCGGTAGTTTGAACATTCTTTGGCATTACCTTTCTTTAGGATTGGAACGAAAACTGACTTTTTCCAGTCCTGTGACCATTACTGCATTTTCCAAATTTGCTGACATATTGAGTGCAGCACTTTCACAGCATCATCTTTTAGGATTTGTAATAGCTCAACTGGAATCCCATCACCTCCATTAGCTTTGTTCTTAGTGATGCTTCCTAAGGCCCACTTGACTTCACATTCCAGGATGTCTGGCTCTAGGTGAGTGTGAGTGTTCACACCATCATGATTGTCTGGGTTGTGAAGATACTTTTTGTACAGTCTTTCTATGTATTCTTGCCACCTCTTCTTAATATCTTCTGCTTCTGTTAGGTTCATACCATTTCTGTATTTTATTGAACCCATCTTTGCATGAAATGTTCCCTTGATATCTCTAATTTTCTTGAAGAGATCTCTAGTCTATCCCATTCTGTTGTTTTCCTCTGTTTATTTGCACTGATCACAGAGGAAGTCTTTCTTATCTCTCCTTGCTATTCTTTGGAATTCTGCATTCAAATGGGTATATCTTTCCTTTTTCTCCTTTACTTTTCACTCCCTTTCTTTTCTCAGCTATTTGGAAGACCTCCTCAGACAGCTATTTTGCTTTTTTTCATTTCTTTTTCTTGGGGATGGTCTTGATTCCTGTCTCTTGTACAATGTCATGAACCTCCATCCACAGTTCTTCAGGCAATCTATCAGATCTAGTCATTTAAATCTATTTCTCACTTCCACTGTATAATCGTAAGGGATTTGATTTAGGTCATATCTGAATGGTCTAGTGGTTTTCCCTGCTTTCTTCAATTTAAGTCTGTATTTGGCAATAAGGAGTTCATGGTCTGAGCCACACTCAGCTCCTGGTCCTGTTTTTGCTGACTGTATAGAGCTTCTCCATCTTTGGCTGCAAAGAATGTAATAAATCTGATTTTCATATTGACCATCTGGTGATGTCCATGTGTAGAGTCTTCTCTTGTGTTGTTGGAAGAGGGTGTTTGCTATGACCAGTGCGTTATCTTGGCAGAACTCTATAGCCTTTGCCCTGCTTCATTCTGTACCCCAAGGCCAAATTTGCCTGTTACTCCAGGTATTTCATAACTTCCTACTTTTGCATTCCAGTCCCCTATAATGAAAAGGACCCCAAAATCTTTCTGGGGTGTTAGTTCTAGAAGGTCTTATAGGTCTTTATAGAACCATTCAAGTTCTGCTTCTTCAATGTTACTGGTCGGGGAATAGACTTGAATTACCATGATATTGAATGATTTGCCTTGGAAATGAACAGTAATCATTCTGTCATTTTTGAGATTGCATCCAAGTGCTGCATTTTGGACTCTTTTATTGACTATGATGGCTACTCTGTTTTTTCTAAGGGGCGCCTGCCCACAGTAGTAGATATAATGGTCATCTGAATTACATTCACCCATTGCATTCCATCTTAGTTCACTGATTCCTAGAATGTCAATGTTTACTCTTGCCATGTCCTGTTTGACCACTTCCAATTTGCCTTAATTCATGGACCTAATATTCCAGGTTCCTATGCAATAATGCTCTTTACAGCATCAGACTTTGCTTCTATCACCAGTCACATCCATAACTGGGTGTTGCTTTTTCTTTGGCTCTCCCTTCAATCTTTCTGGAGATCAGATTTAGGTCATTCAGGTATGACCTAAATCAAATCCGTTGCAGTTACACAGTGGAAGTGAGAAACAGTTTCCTGGGATTAGATCTGATAGAGACAGTGCCTGAAGAACTATGGACAGAGGTTCATGACATTATACAGGAGGCAGGGATCAAGACCATCCCCAAGAAAAAGAAATGCAAAAAGGCAAAATGGTTGTCTGAGCAGGCCTTACAAATAACTATGAAGGGAAGTGAAAGGCAAAGGAGAAAAGGAAACATATACCAATTTGAATGCAGAATTCCAAAGAATAGCAAGGAGAGATAAGAAAGCCTTCCTCAGTATCATTGCAAAGAAATAGAGGAAAACAATAGAATGGGAAAGACTAGAGACCTCTTCAAGAAAATTAGAGATACCAAGAAAAATTATCATGCAAAGATGGGCACAATAAAGGACAGAAATGGTATGGACCTAACAGAAGCAGAGGATATTTAGAAGAGGTGGCCAGAATACACAGAAGAGCTATACCAAAAAGATCTTCATGACCCAGATAATCACAATGGTGTGATCACTCACCTAGAGCCAGACATCCTGGAATGTGAAGTCAAGTGGGCCTTAAGAAGCAGCACTAAGAACAAAACTAGTGGAGGTGATGGAATTCTAGTTGAGCTATTTCAACTCCTAAAGATGATACTGTGAAAGTGCTGGACTTAATATGCCAGCAAATTTGGAAAACACAGCAGTGGCTGCAGGACTGGAAAAGGTCAGTTTTCATTCCAATCTCAAAGAAGGACAATGCCAAAGAATGCTCAAACTACTGCACAATTGCACTCATCTCCCACACTAACAAAGTACTGCTCAAAATGCTCCAAGCCAGGTTTCAGCAGTATGTGAGCCATGAACTTCCTGATGTTCAAGCTGAATTTAGAAAAGCCAGACGAACCAGAGATCAAATTGCCAACATCTACTGGATCATGAAAATGGAGGAGAGTTCCAGAAATATATCTATTTCTGCTTTATTGACTATGCCAAAGCCTTTGACTGTGTGGATCACAACTAACTGTGGATAATTCTTCAAGAGATGAGAATACCAGACCACCTTACCTGCTTTAAGAGAAATCTGTATACAGGTCAAGAAGCAACAGTTAGAACTGGACTTGAAACAGCAGACTGGTTCCAAGTTGAGAAAGGAGTATGTCAAGCCTGTACTGTATTGTCACCTTGCTTATTTAACTCATATGCAGACTACATATGAGAAACGCCGGGACAGATGAAGTACAAGAGGGAATAAAGATTGCCAGGAGAAATATCAATAATGTCAGAAATGCAGATGACACCACCCTTATGGCAGAAAGCGAAGAAGAACTAAAGAGCCTCTTGATGAAAGTGAAAGAGGAGAGTGAAAAAATTGGCTTAAAACTCAACATTCAGAAAACTAAGATCATGGAACTATCATGGATCTGTGGTGTTGGAGAAGACTCTTGAGAGTCCCTTGGATGGCAAGGAGATCCAACCAGTCTATCCTAAAGGAAATCAGTCCTGAATATTCATTGGAAGGACTGATATTGAATCTGAAACTCTAATACTTTGGCCACCTGATGTGAAGAGCTGGCTCATTTGAAAAGACCATGATACTGGGATTGATTGAAGGCAGGAGGAGAATGGGATGACAGATGATGAGATTGTTGGATGGCATTACTGATTCAATGGTTATGAGTTTGAGTAAACTCCAGGACGGAGAAGGCAATGGCACCCTACTCCAGTACTCTTGCCTGGAAAATCCCATGGATGGAGGAGCCTGGTAGGCTGCAGTCCATGGAGTCGCTGGGAGTTGGACACGACTGAGCGACTTCACTTTCACTTTTCACTTTCATGCATTGGAGAAGGAAATGGCAACCCACTCCAGTGTTCTTGCCTGGATAATCCCAGGGATGGGGGAGCCTGGTGGGCTGCCGTCTATGGGGTCTCACAGAGTCGGACACAACTGAAGCGACTTAGCAGCAGCAGCAGCAAACTCAGGAGTTGGTAATGGACAGGAAGGCCTGGCATGCCGCAGTCCATGGGGTTGCAGAGTCAGACATGACTGAACGACTGAACTGAACTGATAAATAAGGAAGAAGAAAAAAGTCAAGATCTATTCTGTTAAAGCCGTGTGAAAGAAACTAGCTGAAATTGATGAAGAGAGTAAAGCTCAAGCTTGAATAGTCACAGAGCTCCCACAAATCAAATTTTGCAAGATTTTGAAATGAAAAATATTCATGAAAGCTTAGCTTCTGAGGTGGCCTTTTGTCAAATAACAGCAAGAAAACAACCACCCGAAGAAAGATGAAAACCAAACAAACAAACAGCAAATTCCATGTTAATTGTATGTTTCTTGATCCAGTTAAGAATAGGTTCAAGCCAGAACCAAATTTTGATTTTCTATGTTTCAGTGTTAACTTTAGTTTTAGTTCACTTGCTAATATATTATATATAGGTAGGGATTGAATGAAATCTGATGATAAAGGATGATTGTAAAACAACAAGCATTATAATGTCAGTTATACTCCACACTGTTCCAGAAAGACTCTAAATAACTCCGATATTAACCTGGCATCAATCACAATAGTAAACCTGATCTGGCAACTATTCTTCATCCCCATTCCTGGTGTGTACTAAGGATTAAAATCCAATATTTTTAGAATATTTTAGAGATGGATTAACTCTCATCAGCATAAGTGGATTTGTCCATGCATTGCTATGCAGCAAGGCAGATAATAGAATGAGAACAAGCAGCAACTGTGCAGAAAGTGACCTGGGCTGATCTGAGGCACGTGTATTGAGAGCTTTAGGAAAACGACTTTTCCTCTCTAAGCCCCAGTTTTCACCAGTATCAAAGTGACAGATTCAAATGTCTCTCAGAAGTTACTTATGGGAACAAAATGAAATATTCTTTATTTTCATAAAGGACCTAGCCTCACACCTGGTACACAGAAAATGTAGAATATATGATGATTAAATATCCATCCCCAGAGTCCAGGATACACTCATATTTTCCCGAAGCAGTCTTAGATGATAGCATGAATTTGATGATAGTAGCCAATCCCTTTTTATATCGAGAGGAACCATAGCGTTATGGGGCTGAGAAGTCATATTTAGACTATAAATTAGGTTACAAACACTTTGCAGTCAGGGACCAAGTCATATATGATTTCTTCATCCCCAGTGCCTAGCAAAGTGCCCAGTAAACAGTAGATGCAATAAAACTTTGATGAATGCAGCTATTAAAAGGGAAAAGGCAGAGCCAACAAACACTTTCTGCCCATCAACTGTGGCAAGTGGGAATAGACCAGTTTAGATAATTTTAGTTGTTGAATGAGAAGTGAGTCTGAAGGGCTTGACACAGCCGGCTTTGAATTGAGCTGTGATACTCTTCTGTCCACCAGGGACTGAAACAATCATGCTGGGCTAGCAAGTTCTCAGAACACTTCTACCCACAGTAGCTGTTATGTATTATGATCTAATTGCCATTGTTTTTTCTGCAAGGATCTTTTCCACTAAACTATGCAATGATACATTCTATTAAAATAATGTATATATATATATATATATATATATATATATATATACACATACACTCCTTCCTTAATGTACACAGAAGGAAAAGAGTCATTTCACATGTTACTAACACAAATGCACAATTTTTCAATACTCATATGAGAGAATCATTAACATACTAGCATCATTTATATGAAGTTCTCTAGACAGATAAATAGATTAAATGTTAAAAGAATTGTTCTATGAGAATAAAATGAAATTGGAATTGTAAAGCTCAAATATTTTCATCAGTATTGGGGGATTATAAAAAAACTAAAATGAATCTGATCAAAGTACTGTGCTACAGGTAACTGTTTTCACCTAAAGGAAATATTGACTCAAAAATTGTAAGGTCAAAACTGTTCTTATAATAGTACTAAGATATTATTTCCCTTTATCAGGGTGCTGATAATCTCAAAAATGACAGAATGATCTCTGTTTGTTTCCAAGGCAAACCATTCAAAATCACAGTACTCCAAGTCTATGCCCCAGAAAGTAATGCTAAAGAAGATGAAGTTGAATGGCTCTCTGAAGACCTACAAGACCTTCTAGAACTAACACCAAAAAAAGATGTTCTTTTCATTATAGGGGACTGGCATGCAAAAGTAGGAAGTAATGAAATACCTGGAGTAACAGGCAAACTTGACCTTGGAGAACAAAATGAAGTGGGGCACAGGCTAATAGAGTTTTGCCAAGAGAACACGATGGTCATAATAAACACCCTCTTCCAACAACACAAGAGAAGACTCTACACATGGACATCACCAGATGGTCAATACAAAAATCAGATTGATTATATTCTTTGCAGCCAAAGATGGAGAAGCTCTAAAGAGTCAGCAAAAACAAGGCTGGGAGCTGACTGTGACTCAGATCATGAACTCCTTATTGCCAAATTCAGACTTAAATTGAAGAAAACAGGGAAAACCACTAGACCATTCAGGTATAACCTAAATCAAATCCCTGATGATTATACAGTAGAAGTAACAAATAAATTCAAGGGATTAGATCTGATAGACAGAGTGCCTGAAGAACAATGGGCAGAGGTTCATGACATTGCACAGAAGGCAGGGATCAAGACTATATCCAAGAAAAACAAATGCCAAAAGGCAAAATGGTTGTCTGAGGAGGCTTTACAAATAGCTATGAAAAGAAGAGAAGTGAAAGGCAAAGGAGAACAGGAAAGATATACTCATTTGAATGCAGAGTTCCAAAGAATAGCAAGGAGAGATAAGAAAGCCTTCTTCAGTGATCAGTGCAAAGAAATAGAGAAAAACAATAGAATGGGAAAGACTAGAGACCTCTTCAAGAAAATTAGAGATACCAAGAAAAATTATCATGCAAAGATGGGCACAATAAAGGACAGAAATGGTATGGACCTAACAGAAGCAGAGGATATTAAGAAGAGGTGGCCAGAATACACAGAAGAGCTATACCAAAAAGATCTTCATGACCCAGATAATCACAATGATGTGATCACTCATCTAGAGCCAGACATCCTGGAATGCAAACTCAAGTGGACCTTAGGAAGCATCACTACAAGCAAGCTAGTGGAGGTGATGGAATTCTAGTTGAGCTATTTTAACTCCTAAAAGATGATACAGTGAAAGTGCTGCACTCAACATGCCAGCAAATTTGGAAAACTCAACATTGGCCACAGGACTGGAAAAGGTCAGTTTTCATTCCAATCCCAAAGAAAGGCACTGACAAAGAGTCCTCAACTCTTTTCACTTGACCCAAAGAGTCCTCAACCATGCAACTGCACGCAACTGCACTTGTCTGCCATGCTAGCAAAGTAATACTCAAAATTCTCCAAGCCAGGTTTCAGCAGTATGGGAACCGAGAACTTCCAGACGTTCAAGCTGGATTTAGAAAAGGCAGAAAAACCAGTGATCACATTGCCAAATCCATTGGATCATCAAAAAAGGAAGAGAGCTCCAGAAAAATATTTATTTCTTCTTTATTGACTATGTCAAAGCCTTTGACTGTGTGGATCACAGCAAACTGTGGAAAATTCTTCAAGAGTTGGGAAAGCAGACCACCTGACCTACCTCCTGATAAATCTGTATGCACCTCAAGAAGCAACAGTAAGACCTGGACGTGGAACAGCAGACTGGTTACCAATAGGGAAAGGAGTACATCAAGGCTGTATATTGTCACCCTGCCTATTTAACTTATAGGCAGAGTACATCATGAGAAATGCTGGACTGGATGAAGTACAAGGTGGAATCATAATTGCTGGGAGAGATATCAATAACCTCAGATATGCAGATGACACCACCTTTATGGCAGAAATCTAAGAGAACTAAAGAGCCTCTTGATGAAATTGAAACAGGAGAGTGAAAAAGTTGGCTTAAAACTCTACATTCAGAAAATGAAGGTCATGGCATTTGGTCCCATCACTTCATGGCAAATAGATCATGGGGAAACAATGGAAACAGTGACAGATTTTTATTTTCTTGGGCTCCAAAATCACTGCAGATGGTGACAGCAGCCATGATATTAAAGACACTTTCTCCTTGGAAGCAAAGTTATGACCAACCCAGACAGCAAATTAAACATCAGAGACTTTACTTTGCCAACAAAGGTCCATCTAGTCAAAGCTGTGGTTTTTCCAGTAGTCGTATATGGATGTGAGTGTTGGACTACAAAGAATGCTGAGCCCCGATGAATTGATACTTCTGAACTGTGGTATTGGAGAAGACTCTTGAGAGTCCCTTGGACTGCAAGGAGATTCAACCAGTCAGTCCTAAAGGAAATCAGTGCAGAATATTCATTGGAAGGACTGATGCTGAAGCTGAAACTCCAATACTTTGACCACCTGATGTGAAGAACTGACTCATTTGAAAAGACCCTGATGCTTGGAAAAATTGAAGGCAGGAGGAGAAGGGGATGACAGAGGATGAGATGGTTGGATGTCATCACTGGCTCAATGGACATGAGTTTGAGTAAACTCGGGGAGTTGATAATGGACAGGGAGGCCTGGCATGCTGCAGTCCATGTTGTCGCAAATATTCAGACATAACTAAGTGACTGAACTGAACTGAACTGAAAGGGTAGGGCTCTTATTCAATATGATTTTTCACCTTATAGAAGAGGAGGAAGCACCACGGATACATGTGAGTAGAGAAAAGGCTACATGTGGGTAAAGTGAGAAGAAAGCATCTTCAAACCAAGCAGAGACGTCTGTAGGGAAAACAAAGCTACTGACATTTTGATATTGGACTTCTAGTTTCTGTTGTTGTTCAGTCACTCAGTGTTTGTTGAGGTCTTTTAATGGACTGGAACCTGGTGGTCTGGAGTTGACTGATAAGAAAGTAAAGGAGAGAGAAAGAGGCTGATATTCCTTGGTTACGCAGAAAGCCAATAAAGCCCCTGGTACAGGGCTTGCTCTGTTCACGAAGGCCTCAGGCGCCCTCTCGACTGGGTGAAGTCGCAGAGCACCTTCTCAAGAGGGTCTTAGAAGCCCGGGCAGGAAAGTGAACCCAAGGACCTCTGCACTCCAGGGGATCAGCCTGAAAAAAAGAGAGAGAGAAAGAGAGAGAAAGCAAGACACGGGGACCAAAACTCTGATGGAGCAGAGGTGTTTTATTCAATATTGTGTGAGTATTTATACTGTCTCATGAGGCAGCTATTTTCAGCAGAGATAAAATAAAAACTTACAAGTTATCAAGGAAACATGAGGCCATGCATATGAAAGAGAGAAGGTTGTAAATAATCACTTTTACCATATGGTTCATAAAAAGGAAGAGGGTACTTATCACCATATAGAAAAACTAATAAAGGAAATGCCTGGATTCATCAGCCCCTGGGAGAGGCTTGCATCTCCTCTTAATTCCTGAATATTCAGGAATTAATAAGGAACAGAGAATTCCTGACAGATCCAAAACAGCACACAGGAAGCTTCCTCTTAAATGCTTCCTGACAGGTGTTGTCCAACTCTTTGTGACCCTATGGGCTGCAGAATGCCAGGCTTCCCAGTCATTCACAATCTCCCAGAGGTTGCTCAAACTCAAGTCTATGGAGTTGATGATGCCGTCCAAGCAGCTTATCCTCTGTAGCCCCCTTTTCCTCCTGCCCTCAATCTTTCCTGGCCTCAGAGTCCTTTCCAATGAGTCAGCTCTTCCCATCAGGTGGCCAAAGTATTGGAGCTTCAGCTTCAGCATCAGTTCTTCCATGAATATACAGGGTTGATTTCCTTTAAGATAGACTGGTTTGATTCCCTTGCTAGTCAAGGGACTCTCAAGAGTCTTCTCCAGCACCACAGTTCAGAAGCATCAATTCTTTGGTGCTCAGCCTTCTTTATTAGTCCAACTCTCACATCCATACTTGACTCCTGGAAAAACTATAACTTTGACTCTACAGGCCTTTGTTAGCAAAGGGATGTCTCTATCTTATGGAACTGTGATAAAATGAATTATCTTTTCTCAGCCATCCGTTCTGTATCATTTTTTATGGAAACCCTAGCAGACTAATACATTGGCCTTAGACAGTTTCTACTAATGGGGAATCCTCTGAAGATCTCTGGTTTTCTCTCTTTGAAGCTCTGTCCTCTCAAATATTTTGCTCTGTGACTCTCAGTGTCTTAAGCCCTGTGGACTTCCAACTCTATTCTTTGAGAGAAAGACTCAATGATGTACACATGTCAAGTTACTTTAATTCAATTGATAAATCAAATGCATTCTGAAGCTTAATTTAAAAAGAATTCTCAGAAATAAGCAAAGTCAAAGTGCATCCATAGAAAAAATAAATAGTAATTTAAAATTATGTTGAGAGGGTAGTGAAAGATTGAAGCTGTTCAAATCCTACACCTCAAAGTTCTATGGAGTCCTCTATTGATGTTTGCCACCATGAAAGTTTTCCAAGCTCAAATTTTATATTTCCATGATATAATATTATGCATGTTTTAACCATAAATTTTATACCAGTTTTCCTGAATAAAAATCCATTTTAGCTCAGCCTTTCACAGAATCAGTATTAATCAGCTTTTCTGATTTTGCCTTTCATCATTTACCACTGCTATCAACTATTGATTTGACAGATTTTTGCAGTATCTACTGATGGTCTACAATTACATGTGAAGATTTAACTCAGATTTTACTATCTCCTCCCAATACTTTGTATTATTTGAATATTGCTATTGGCTAACTCTGTACTCATATCCAATTGTTAAATATCAAAATTTTAAAAATGTACTTTAAAAAATTCTGATATGAGTTCTGCTTTTGGGTTTCTTCATATCCAATAATTATTCCCCTCAACATTATCCACTAATGTTTATAGCAGTGTGGTGATATACATGCTGAAATATGTGTACTCTAATTAACAGGTGTGACACTTTTGCCCTCGGGCACTTTCTTATGCCCTATTACCTGTTTTGTTTAACATTATCAGGGAAATGACCTTCACAGGCAATGTTGCCCATTGCCTGTGGCCCATGACAACTGATTTTTGCCTGGGCTTGTCCAATGTGAAATGCAGCAGGGTATCAGAGGATAAAGGATCAGAGGTCATTTCTCTCTTCTTTCTGTCTAGCAGATTCTTGTCATTGCTGCCTGTTTTCTTAATAACTAGGAGATTGCTAAGCAAATCTCTGTGATGACAGCTTTTGCCTGGTGGGCATGTCCTCTGGGCTCCAGTAATATCATCATGTCTGTTGCCTAAGCTGTTTCATCATCTATTAAACTAATTATTTATTCCCTTTGAATCCCCTCTATTTTAAAATACTTAGATAAAGACAGTAGCATGATATCACTTACATGTGAAATCTGAAAAAAGAATGACACAAACTCATTTACAAAACAGAAACAGACTCACAGATTTAGAGAGCAAACTTATGGCTACCAGGAGGGAGGGTGGGGGTTTAGATTAGGGGTTTGGGATTGATGCACACACTGCTGTATTTAAAACGGATAGCCAACAAGGAGCTAAAAAAACAAACAAAAATACTTCAAGTTGTTTGTTTTATCCTGGATGTAATCCCATTCAAACAATTTACATTAAGAAATCCTCATTAGAATATTAATTCATACATTTTTCCTGAGGAAAAGAGCAAATTTAAATGGACAAATTAGTCAAATAGCATGGTCCATAACATCTCAATCAGTTGAGATTGTTTAGCCTCCAGAAGAATAGGAAAATGGGTGATATTAACTGGCTCAATCATGTGAAATATTAAAGAGGAGGACAACAGTCAGCTGTTATTAATCTCAATACAGAGATGGAATAAGAAAGAAGACATACAAAGTGTTTCAAAATGGGCAAACAGCTGCTAGCAAAATAAACAAATTTAGAAAATTTGTAACTGAAAACTAGAATACCCAATAGACTAAGGCCCTATACAAACATATACCAGAAACAGTTTCCCCTTATGGCAGTTGGAAACATATTTATTCTGAAGGCATATTACAGTATTGAAAGCTTTGGTGAAAAATATCATTTAATAACAGACTTATGGCTAATTTAGGGGGGTTACATTAACACATAAACTTGGGGACATACAATTTTAATGCTTTAAATGATCTAGAGAACATAAAATCCAAATTGTCCACATCATTAACAAAATAAAGTAAGTTGAAATTTTTAAAAGTCAGGTAATCTGAAGTTTATAATGTGTAAACAGAAGTCAAATATTTGCCTCTTAATTCTTTACTTATTCCACTGTTTCCAAAGAGGTCATAAACAAGGTGTATTTTGTGGCACACTGTAAAAGCTTTGTGTTTATTGAGTATTTGGTTGGAAAAAATAGTGGCTATATACTTATTTACTTTAGATTTAGATAATGCAATGAATAGTCCATTGTATCACAAATACTGTAACTTAGTAAAATTTCTTATTCCAACTCCCCTTAGATATAAGGTGGAAATTGTGTTTGAGACCACAGTCATTAGAAGACAGTGTACAGAAACATAAGTAAAACTAAACATACTGAATTGTGTTAAATGACCATGATAGGTCATTCTTGTTTATCTGGAGAGCCAGCTAACTAGGACCAGTAGCTACTCCCTTTTCTTAGTAAGTCAGGTAGCTTTCCTCCAGTCTAAGGGAATTGATAGCTTTTTCCTCTGTGGCAGAAAATTGTGTCACTCACCTCTCATTCACCTCAAATTCTTCAAATTCTGGCAGCTAGATTTTTCTCGACAACTCCAGAAATAACTAAAAGCTTAGTGCCAAGAAATTCTCTTTTAAAAAAATTGGATCATAATTGCTTTGCAATGTTGTATTAATTTCTACTATACAACAAAGTGAATCAGCTATATATATATATGTATGATACATATATCTGCTGCTTCTTGGACCTTTCTCCCCACCCCCCATGCTATCCATCTAGGTCATTACAGAGCTTCCTTTACTATACAGCAGGTTCCCAGAAGCTATCTATTTTACACATGGTAAATATATATATATATATATATATATATGAAGGAAATGGCAACCCACTCCAGTATTCTTGCCTGGAGAATCCCAGGGACAGAGGAGCCTGTTGGGCTGCCGTCTATGGGGTCGCACAGAGTTGGACATGACTGACTTGACTTAGCAGCATATATATATATGGCTTCAATGATGGCTCAGCAATAAAAGAATCTGCCTGCCAATGCACGAGGTGCAAGTTCAATCATTCAAACCTTGGGTTGCAAAGATCCCCTGGAAGAAGAAATTGAAAGCTACTCCAGTATTCTTGCCTGGGAAATCCCATGGACAGAGGAGCCTGGTGGGCTACAGTCCATGGAGTCACAAAGAATTGGACAGAACTTAGCATCTAAACAACAACAAGCAAAGTGTGTCTATGTCAGTCCTAATCCCCAAATTCATCCCACTCTCCTCTCCCTACCCCGTGTCCACATGTCCATTCTCTATGTCTGCATCTCTATTCCTGTACTGCAAATTGGTTCATCCATCTGCTTAATTTTCTGACAGACAAGGTTGCTTTCTTGCCTGGCCCATAAGCAAGAAGAATAATGGTATGAAGAGAGAACCTCTTCCACTGAATGCATGCCTCTTTGAGATGACTATGGGTTGGAGAATCTGTGTCTTCTATTACTTAATCTTGGTCCCAAAGTTTTCCCAATAAAGCCCATTTCTCAAGTCAAACTGTATAATATTAAGTCATCTGACTGTATATACATGACATCATTTTAAGATAAATTACAGTAGAGGTACTGTGCACATGTATTACACATAAAAATGCATGCTGAGGCTTTGTAATGCTAACAGTTAGAAATCATTTCATTTTGAAGCAAGGACACTTATGGAGTCCCAGTATATGCTAATGTGTGGACTTGTAGTCTCAAAGGTGATCAATATTGTGCAACTAAGAATTGATGGTAAAGGATTTGCCAATAGTTGAGTAGTTCAAGAACAAATTTGACCATACAGGAGAGTCGATATACCATTAGAAAAAAAGAGAATTAAAGTTTAAGAAAGACTAGATCTTCTTAGTAAGTTAGTAAGAGACTTAATATTTACACTGGAAATATAATACATGAATAGAATGATCATAGAAATGAAGCAAATGGAAAAGTACAACCAAAAGATAAGGAGAAAGAGCAAATCTTCTCTGAAGCTAAATCAACACTTTTCTTAATCTGAGGGGTTTAATATACTCCTGACTGGTATCACAGGTTCCCTTGTCTTTATAATATAATTATACCTATACAGGTGGTAAAGAACATTTGATATTTATTATGGCTAGATTCCAGAGTCAGGAATTTGGAAGGTCATTATAAGGGGTTTGGGTTAATTGACGCATTGTTTCCCAAAATATTGTTCACAAGACACTTACACCAGAATCACTTGGGAGTTGTTACAATGTCTCTTACTTCATCCTCCTAACCCACTAAATCAAGCAGGATTCCGAGAGTGGGTCTTGGTGATCTGCATTACTTATAGACTTCTCAGGTGACTCTTATGTATAATATTGGAGAAACTTAGACCTAAGCAGATGCTATTGATTGGACAGTTGACTAAAGAGAAGGTTACATTTCAAAAGAAAGGTATGAGATATCTATCACAGATATCCTTAAATATAGGATTTTAAAAATCTGCTCCAAGTAGATAAGCATAGCTATGCCTTGAGGTGACCTTCAGTTCTGAGATTCTTTTTTTTTCCCTTCTAAAATAGGATTAATCACCTCTCACTGAGTGGGTGTTAGTTCTAAGTATTTCAATTATTTTCCCTTTCCACATAATTTTGTTTATGAGTCATCAAAGCTAAGCAGTTTTAAATACAATTTGCACAAGTGCTAATACATGATCCTCATGTATGTACATCTTTGTTTTGAACCCAAGCTGTGTTTTATTTTTAAAATGATCATGGATCCATGCAAGGTATCTGATTATTTGATAAAAGCACAAATAGGTCCCAGTGCAGCCCAAGCCTGTCTCCCTGTTGTTTGGACTTTATCTTCTGACCACATTATTCAAGATATATTTCTTGTTAATTACATATATTTCAAAGGGATTAGGTATTCAGAGCTTGAGAACCCTGAGCATTTTGGTGGCTTTCTAGTACACCTGACTAGCTGTTTATCTAAAAAATAACTTTAAAATGAACCCTGAGGAAATTTTTGCAGAATAAGAGAATCTCAGAGACTAGAAAAACAGGAAAAAAAAAAAAAAGAAAAAGCACCAATTATGGCAGAAAATGCATTTACTAATTCTAGGCTTACTTTTTAAAACATATATATATATACTTTTTTTTTTCCTAAACTCATGATATATCATGTCAACTTACAAAAATAATCAAAAACCAATATCCTTCCAGGGGGAGAATTCTACAAAGATTATCCAGTTTGCTTTAGTACAAAGGCTCTAAGGCAGAACACCTATGCCTGCTTCCTGTTTCAACCTTAGTATGATATACTCTGTTTTCAGACAAGATTAATCCCACTCATGATCGTGGTTATTGAGATAAAAGTTGTTAAGGAGAAAAGTTATTGTAATGTAATGTCCTTCAGGAAAAATAGGAACAATTTGAAGTCTAACTGAAAACACAGAGACTTTTATGACAGTTGTAAACCCTTAGAATTTTGCACTAAGAATTAGAAAGCTATATTCATATTTTCGTTGGTTTTTTGAGAAGAAACAATAAGCCATATTCTTAATGCAGGCTGCTCAAAAATGTTTTTCTTAATATTCTCTAGTGATTCTGATCCTTAGATAATGACAAAGGAATTGGCTATCACCAGAAATGAGACAGAATGGCAAGGAGAGAACAGTCTTGTATCAAAATATCTTCTCATATTTTGGTTGAAATGAGACATTTTTATTCATTAGTTGAGAGAGCCCTCTTTTGAAGTGTACGATGTATTGTTTGCTCATTCGGATTTGACAGCACCTTGGTCAGTTACTGAAGGAATCCAATTTCATTTCAAATCCATGCAACATACAATTTTAAGCATTTCCTTTTCTGTCTGTGGATTCTAAGAACGTAATCTCTTCTGTTGGTGCATTCAGATTTTTTATGTATTCTAGAAGAAGCTTCACTTTTGATATGTGTGATAGATTGAATTTCTGGCCATCCATGTCCCTACTACATAAATTGATATATATTACCTTCCTGTTCACTTTGGGTTTTACATTTTATGCCTTCTTAATTGGGTTTGGGACACTGTCCCCTACTTTCACAATCACACACATATACAAACACACAACTGCATATATTTGATTTGCTTCTGACTCAAAAAATGTTATTCACATGTCCTAAAAGTTTTAACCACTCCAGTGTTCTTGCCTGGAGAATCCCAGGGACGGCGAAGTCTGGTGGGCTGCCATCTATGGGGTCACATCGAGTCTGACACAACTGAAGCGACTTAGCAGTAGTAGCAGTAAAGTTTTAAACTAGGTGTCACCAGAAAAAAACTTTTCCAAGTCATTATACATTTGGTATAGAAAACATGGCCTAACATTGAGATTGGTCTGAAGAAAATAGTTATTTAGGAGGAGTGATGACAGAAAATAAATCAGATATGAATAATGTAAAACTTAATATTGCATTTGAATTTTAAATATACTTTTATTCTTAGAAAAATATTTGGCTATACTTTGCATTATTTATAAGCATACACAAAATGGTATTTATAAATTTGAGTGATTATATGATGAAGATATTAAGGCCACAGCCAAGTGTGTAATGATCATTTCTGTGATATTAGGCAATAAGCATCTTTATGTTGTACTTTACCACCTGTAACATATGGGGTTTCATAATAATATCAATTTTCCATTGTTGGTGTAAGGAATATTTTGTTATGTATAGAGTGTTCAGAGAAGTTTCTGATGCTTAATAAGTGCTCATGTGTTAGCTCTTATTTTGTTTTTTTTTTTTAAATGATTAAAGCATAGTGTCATGGTACTATTTGTATATATCAAAAACATGTGTGTAAAATAAATAGCTAATGGGAAGTTGCTTTTTAACACAGAGTTCTATATATTACAGCCTGGTGCTCTGTGATGACCTGGAGGGATGGGGTGGGAGAGAGGCTAAGAAGGAGGGCTTATGTATGCTTAAGGAGAGGTTATATGTATGCTTACAGCTGATTGTACAAAAGAAACCAAAACAACATTGTAAAGAAATTATCCTCCAATTGAAAAAAAAAAAAGTGTGTGCAAAAATCCAAATCTCCATAACCAAGAAATGTAAACTTGTTTGCCAATAGGGTTTTTGTATATATATCAGGTGAAGAAATCATACCAGATTTCAGTTCGCTTCAGTCAGTCGGTCATGTCCAGCTCTTTGCAACCACATGAACTGCAACATGTCAGGCTTTCCTGTCCATCACCAACTGCGGGAGCTTACTCAAACTCATGTCCATTGAATCAGTGATGCCATCCAACCATCTCATCCTCTGTCATCCCCTTGCCCTCCCACCTTCAATCTCTCCCAGCATCAGGGTCTTTTAAAATGAGTCAGTTCTTTGCAACAGATGGCCAAAATATTGGCATTTTAGCTTCAGCATCAGTCCTTCCAATGAATATTCAGGACTGATTTCCTTTAGGATGGACTAGTTGGATCTCCTTGCAGTTCAAGGGATTCTCAAGAGTCTTCTCCAACACCACAGTTCAAAAGCATCAATTCTTTGGTGCTCGGCTTTCTTTATAGTCCAGCTTTCACATCCATGCATGACTACTGGGAAACCATAGCTCTGATTAGATGGACCTTTGTTAGCAAAGCAATGTCTCTGCTTTTTAGTATGCTGTCTGGTCGGTCATAGCTTTTCTTCCAAGGAGCAAGCATCTTTTAATTTCATGGCTGCAGTAACCATTTGCAGTGATTTTGGAGCCCAAGAAAAATAAAGTCTGTCACTGTTTCCATTGTTTCCCCATGTATTTGTCATGAAGTGATGGGACCAGATGCCCTGATCTTAGTGTTCTGAAGGTTAAGTTTTAAGCCAACTTTTCACTCTCCTCTTTTGCTTTCATCAAAAGGTCTTTAGTTCTTCTTTGCTTTCTGCCATAAGGGTGGTGTCATCTGCATATCTGAGGTTATTGATATTTCTTCCAGCAATCTTAATTCCAGCTTTGTGCTTCATCCAGCCCAGCATTTCTCATGATGTACTCTTCATATAAGTTAAAAAAGCAGGGTGAAAATATAGAGCTTTGACATACTCCTTTCCTGATTTGGAACCAGCCTGTTATCCCCTGCCAAGTTCTAACTGTTGCTTCTTGACCTGCATATAGATTTCTCTGGAGGCAGGTCAGGTGGCCTGGTATCCCATCTCTTGAATAATTTTTCACAGTTTGTTGTGATCCACACAGTCAAAGTCTTTGGCATAGTCAATAAAACAGAAGTAGTTTTTTTTTGGAACCCTCTTCCTTTTTTGATGATCCAATGGATGTTGGCAATGTGATCTATGGTTCTTCTGTCTTTTCTAAATCCAGCTTGAACATCTGGAAGCTCATGGTTCACTTACTGTTGAAGCCTGGCTTGGAGAATTTTGAGCACTACTTTACTAGCTTTTGAGATGAGTGCAATGGTGTGGTAGTCTGAACAATATTTGGCACTGTCTTTCTTTGGGATTGGAATGAAAACTGACCTTTTCTAGCCCTGTAGCCACTGCTGAGTTTTCCAAATTTGCTGGCATATAGAGTAGAGCACTTACAGTATCATCCTTGTAGCTCAACTGGAATTCTATCACCTCCACTAGCATTGTTCATATTGATGCTTCCTAAGACCCACTTGTGGAGAAGGCAGTGGCAACCCACTCCAGTACTCTTGCCTGGAAAATCCCATGGATGGAGGAGTCTCATAGGCTGCAGTCCATGGGGTTGCTAAAAGTCGGACATGACTGAGGGATTTCACTTTCACTTTTCACTTTCATGCATTGGAGAAGGAAATGGCAACCCACTCCAGTATTCTTGCCTGGAGAATCCCAGGGACAGAGGAGCCTGGTGGGCTGCCATCTATGGGGTCGCACAGAGTCAGATACAGCTGAAGTGACTTGGCAGCAGCAGCAGCAGCAGCAAGGCCCATACAGGATGTCTGGTTCTAGGTGAATGATCACACCATCATGGACATCTGGGTCATTAAGATCTGTTTTGTAGAGTTCTTCTGAGTATTGTTGCCACCTCTTCTTAATATCTTCTGCTTCTCTTTGATTAAGGGCGGTATAAATCCAGTATGACTGGTATCCTTGTAAAAAGAGAGGAAGATACACAGACACAGAACGTGCGAATGCCATGTGATGACAGAGACAGAGAGTGGAGTGATGAATTTACAAGCCAAGAAACACCAAGTTTTGCTGGTAGGAGTGGATCATGGAACAGATTCTCTCTAGGCATTTTCAGAAGAAACCAGCTCTTCTAACACCTTGATGTCAGACTTCTAACTTCCAGAACTGTGAGGTTCCCTCCTCCAGGGGCTCTTCCCAACCCAGGGATTGAACTCAGGTCTCACACATTGCAGGTGGATTCTTTATAGTCTAAGCCATGAGGGAAGCCCAAGAATACTGGAGGGGGTAGCATATCCCTTCTCCAGGGGATCATCCTGAGGCAGGAACAAAACTGCGGTCTCCAGCATTGCAGGCAGATTCTTTACAATGTCGTATTAGTTTCTACTGTGCAGCAAAGTGAATCAGCTATCCATATTCATACATCCTCTCATTTTTGGATTTCCTTCCCATTCAGGTCACCCCAGAGCACTAAGTAGAGTTCTCTGTGCTATACATTAGGTTCTGTTATATATGTAGTGTCATTAGTGTGTGTGTGTGTGTGTGTGTGTGTGTGTGTATATATATATCAGTCCCAATCTCCCAATTCATCCCACTTCTCCCTTCCTCCCTTGATAGCCATACATTTGCTTTCTATGTCTGTTTCTCTATTTCTTCTGTGCAAATAAGATTGTCTACACAAATTTTTTTTCCAGATTCCACATGTATGTGTTAACATATGATATTTGTTTTTCTCCTTCTGACTTACTTCATTCTGTATGACATTTCTTCATAAGTAATTTCTCCAGTTCAGTAATGCTCTTAGAATTTGGAAAGAGTAGATGAGTTTACGATTGGGAGTAAAAACTTTTGCCTAGAATAAAAATCATTTAGGGCAGGTAATTTGCAAGCAATTTAGATTACTGCTTTCTATAACACCCATTATCTTCTCCAGGTTTTACATACAATTGCTTCAGTCTTTTATAAGTATTGTTAAGATTCTAAATTTTGAATAATTATATATCCTTTAGCCTTCCTTATCAGTTTAAAAAGTTGTGCCTTTAGTTTTGTTAACTCATACTTATTCTACAAGCTTGAAATTTTTATTCAAATAAGCTGGAGAAACTCATATACAGATTTGTCTAAATATATCTAGAAATTAGAGAAAGAAGTGTTAGACAATGGAAATAATTGTGAGCTCTACTAAACCAATAAGTTACATTACTTTGGAGTTTTGTTTAAAGTCAAATCTTGTCCAGGTTGCTCTTTGTCCATCAACATATTAGTATTTTGTTTCTTAGTTTTAGCTGAGACTAGATATAGTAGGTATCATCACTGCTTTAACTACTAAATTGATTAATTCCATGTTTATTTCCTTTATGTGAAAACATTCATTTTATTTCATGTTAATTTTGCTCTTTGGGAAACAAAGTTTTTGCAGAGAAATTCTATTCAACATGCTGTATTCATGTCCTTCCATGTCACATAGATACATGAACACACACAAACACACACACACACACACATCCTCAACAATCAGAGAAATCTTTGTTGTGCAGGTATTGTGCTATGCCTGTGTTATGTGAAAATAAATTGGGCTCAATTGGGTTTTTACATTTGCAACAAGATATTATCCATTTTTAAAATACATTAGTCTAGTCACAATTTGTTCTCAAAATCTTAACTATAGTAAATGTACAGGATGGAAAATATGTTGGAATAAAATTGGTAAATAAAATTAAGTCAATTTTAAGGCAACTTTGACTTATTAATACTTTTACATTTAGGCTCATTAGAGTTTTCAGTACAAATGGTAAAAATTCAAGCAGTAATACATTTATACAATCCTGAACAAATTTCAGTTTTTATGAGAGAAATCAATAAGTTATCTTTTAGATTTTAAGCTCCTCTCTATGACTTTCAAAATGTCAGCAGTTATTTAGACCTTAACTTTTTGTGAACTTGTAGATTTCCATTGTGTCCTTATGATGTCAAAATAATTGGTGAAATATTCCTTTAAAAAGAAACAGGACTTGCTATAGAGTCAGTTCCAATTATCTGGAACTTAGTATGAAAGAAATACTCAAGTATTTCTCACTTTTCACAGTATAGCAATCTTTCACAAAAGTAAACATAGCTATCAAATAAATATATTCAATAGATATGGTCTCTGTACTTGTTACCCCTAAGATTGGTATTGAGAATGCAGTCTTCTTTAATGGTCAGCTACTTGTAAAGAACTCCCACAGCTTTCTCAGGGAGATTTGAATCAATCTCCCAGAAAGAGCAAAGGTATTCAAGAGCATTGATAGCCTTTCAAGAGCCCTAGGATTCTTTACAGGTGTGTGTGAATAGGGTGGCAAGTTATGGCCAAATAGGCAGAAAATGGAACGTCTTTTTTCCCCTAACTCTGGATACTTTTAACACCCATAGAAATCCCCTCAAACAAATCTGTAAATATGATAAAGATTATGCACTTGACAGAACATTTCTGGGAAGGACCTGTTTCATAATTTGCAGAACCACATGCTAAAGGAAAATTCAGTGCCTCTTGTTCAAAAATTATGAAGAGTCTGAAGAATGTTATCAAGAGCAGAATCTTAAAACAAGTTTTGGAGCCTATGACACTGTACAGAGCTCAGGTCCATGAAGTCATAACACCTGATTTGGGGTTGTTCTCAAGGACTCTGAAGGGGTGAATCAAATGGCCACCACAGTGACTCTAATCTTTTATGTTTATACCATTTTCACCCTCCTGCCCATAAGAGTAGGAAAAGTGTTTCACTGGTCCCTACTTCTAATAGTGTTTTCTAAGGCCGTCAATGCTATGAGCAGTATCCCTTCTTCAATCTCCATTGGAGAAGAAATCTGTTTTCTTACAAAGATGAACTTAATAATTCTTTTTCATTTTAGAGCTGAATCTTAATCAACAAAATAAATAGTCTACATTTAATCAGAACTTTATATGTGCTGGGTACTGTTCAGTGGTTTTACATGTATTAGCTCATTTAACCTTCAAAACTAATAGAAATTACATTATCCTCAATTGACAGATGGTGAAAGAGAGGTGAAGAGGCAGGGCAGTAAGCTGTTCCTGATTAGCCATATCGGACCTGGCAGAGCCTGGGTGCAAGTCAAGACATGGTGCATCCAGAAGCTGTCCTCTTAACTATGAGGTTATTTTTATATTGACAAACGATGCATTTTTGTCTTTGTTTTGTTAACTGTTTTATTGATGTGGGGTCATGTACAGAAAAAGTACACCTCCTCACAAGCGGAAAGCTTGATGGGTTACACAAACTGTCCAGCAGTCCCATAGCCCCCTGCAGAAGCTCTCCCAGTTGCTAATCACTGTGCTCTCCATAGGTAAACTCTATTCCAAAGTTTAACCCATAACTATACTTACCTGCTGTTTAAATTTATATAAATGAAACCACTCAGTATGAGCTGTGTATTTGACATTTCTTTCAATGTTATGCTTGTGAGATTTATCCATGGTGCGGGTGTAGCAGTAGTTAAATCATTTTTATTGCAATGTAAACATGCCGCCACCACATTTTACTGTCTGAGCCACCAGGGAAGCCCCTAGTACTAAATTTATATATTTAATTTACTGTTAAGCGTCTATGTTGTTTCCAATTGTTTTTCTATTATGAGTGATTCTGCTATAAATACCTATGTATACATGTTTTGTTGCCCTGGGAGTGAAATTGTTGAGTGACAAGTTATACTTATGTCTGTTTTCAGTATATACCACCCAAAGGACTTACAAAGTTTTTGTAACAGTTTACACGTATCAGTAGTCACTTTTTTATATTTATTTTTTATTTATTAAGTATGTATACTATTCCTAGTTTTTAGTTTGTATTCCCTTCATGAATACTAGGTTTGAAGATATTTTCAAATGTTTATTAACCACTTGAAAAGCATCATTTGTGATCTCCTTGTTCATGATTTTGTACTTTTTTTTAGCTAGTTGTCTTATTTAGTTATTTGCCTTATTGAACCTCTATTCATTATAAATAAGTCATCTCTTAGCTATAAATTTTATAGCTATCCTTCCTCACTCTGTGGTGACTGCTTATTACTATTTTCTATTAGTGAACAGAAACTCTTAATTTAATGTATTCAAATTAATTATTTTCTGTTTAGAAGCTTATGTAAATTCTTTAAAAGCCTGTTCCTCAAGTTAATGAAGGAATTCTCACATATATTCTTTAAGTTTTGTTTGTTTGTTTAACTTTTTACATTTCTGAAAGTGAAAGTCACTCAGTCATGTCTGACTCTTTGTGACCCCATGGACTATACAGTCCCTGGAATTCTCCAGGCCAGAATACTGGAGTGGGGAGCCTTTCCCTTTCGACCTGGATCGAATCCAGGTCTCCTGTATTGCAGGCAGATTCTTTACCATCTGAACCACAGGGGAAGTTCAAGAATACTGGAGTGGGGAGCCTATCCCTTCTCCAGGGGATCTTCTCAACCCAGGAATCAAACCTGGGTCTCCGGCATTGCAGGCGGATTCTTTACCAACTGGGCTACAAGGGAAGTCTTACATTTCTACTTACAGTTGAATTTACTTAAATATTTTATGGTATGAGGAGGAAGAAATATTTATTTATCCTATAAAGATATCTCACTGAATCCAAAGATGTAATTATAAAGATTTATCTTTCTTCACTGTTTTGTAATGCCACCTTGGTCATAATTTATATGTCCATATGTATGATTCTGTCCAGCTTTCTTCAGTTCCAATGGTCTACATATCTAATCTTGCCCAAACACCGCCCTGTCAATTAAATTGTTTCATGATAAATAAAGATAGCAGTTACATGTTTACCCACCTACTTTTACTTTTTGAATAGTCCTGGCTATTGGCACTTGGCTTCTCAATTTACATTTTAGAATTGACTCTAGAATATTTTATGAAAACATTCTGTGAGGAGAGAATAAACATGTAGACATATGTATGATACTGAGTCTTATTATGGTGAGAATATTACATTTTTGTAATTCATTTAGGTCTTCTTTAAAGCTCTTCAGTAAAGTTGAACAATTTTCTTCATAAAATGATTATAATTTTTTTTTATTTAATTTTATTTTTAAACCTCAAACACTGTATTAGTTTTGCCAAACATCAAAACAAATCCACCACAGGTATACCCGTGCTCCCCATCCTGAACCCTCCTCCCTCCTCCCTCCCCACACCATCCCTCTAGGTCGTCCCAGTGCACCAGCCCCAAGCATCCAGTATCGTGCATCGAACCTGGACTGGCAACTCGATTCGTACATGATATTACACAGGTTTCAATGCTTTTGAGTTAGATTTATACTAAATACGGTAAATATAAGTCCTGTACGTATTTTTGTCTTCAAAATTTTCTTTACTGTCTGTTTCTTGGCATTTCATGGTACCTTTAAAATAAGTGTATTAATTTCCCACTCTGCTTTCTTTCCAAACAATATGGGACCTTTATTCAGATTCCACTCAATCTATAGATCAAATTGGGAGAAGAGTATTTTTGCAATATTGATCAGTCAATATTACAACATAGTATAAACCTCAATTAATTGAAGTAATTTTATCTCACTAGTGTTATATTTTTCTCTGTAACGACCTGACATTTTATTCAGCAGAGCTATTTTTAAGTGATTAAAATTTTTCAATATATTGAAATTATTTTAACCTTTCATTTCTGATGTTTAGCAACTGGAATACAGAAATAAAGTTGATTTTTATATTGATGGTTATCTAGTGACCCTGAAAGCTTCATTTATGAAATATATTAGTGTCTGTAACTCTTACATGTTCTCTATGTGTTGTATATGGATAAGGACATTTTAATGTCTTCTTTTCCAGTCTTTATGACCTCTTTTATTTCCTTGTCAATGTATGGGCTAGGTCACTTAGTAAAACAGTGAGTGGAATAGCAGTCATCCTTCTAATAAGAAAATCTCACCCAATTCATGAAGAAATTTTATTTTATTGAGTTTTGGAATCAACAAACTGCCTATAAAGAGACAAATATATGTGTCATCATCTTTGTGGCCCATACAATCTCTGTCACTTCTGCAAAGTTGACGATGGAGCAAAAACACAGTCAGGGATAATATGCAAATGAATAGCTGCAACTCTGTGCATATGAAATTCTATTTTATTACAAGATTGAATTGCACAGTCTTAGGGCCATGTTTTGCCAACTCTTGCCAAGAGTAGAGATTCTTCTTTGTGTCCAAACTTCTGAGTTGTGTATCATTAATATATGTTGAATTTTATCAAATTCTTTTTCTGAGTTTTTTGAGATAATAGTTTTCTTTCTCTCCTTCATTCTGTGAATTTTCTGAATAGTAGTAATAGCTTTTCAAATGTTAACAACATATGCCTGAAGTATAATCCAACTGAATGTGATGAATTATCTTAAAAAATATTTTTATAGATTTACTTTTAAAAATATATTTGTTGGGTTTTTTGTTTATTTTAGATGCACTGTACTGTCATTTTTCTTCCTTGTAATATTTTTGTCTCACTTTTCTATCCAGGCATGTTGCTCCAATTTAATGAGTTTGGAAGCATTTTCTCTCATTAGACTCTCTGGCAGCTACCATATAACAGTATTCTACCTGTCTTTTAATTATTTGGTAGTTCTTTCAGAGTGAAATCATCTGGGCATGAAGTTTCCTTGTGATTGAATTTTTAATGACAGATTTAAATTATTTCATAGATACAGTACTTAAAAAAAATTGTTATGCCTTCTTGTTAGTGGCACTGTGTTTTGAGGAATTCTTTTTCCATTTCATAAAAACCATCAAATTTGTTGGTAAATATTTTTTTCATGAAAATCATCATTTTGAAAATGTGTGCAGCATCCGTTATAGGGCCTGTTTTTCTTTCTGATTTTGTTTAACTTGTATTTTCTCATTTTTCCCCTCTGTTTGTTTTTAACTCTTCTCCCTAGGATTTTTCAGTCTGTGTTTTCAAAAACTAAATTTTATCACTTTTGCTAGTCTATGTGATTTTTTTTTCTATCTCATTAGTTTATTTCTTATTGTCATTATTTTCATTCTTCTACTACTTTTTGTTTGTTTTGATTTTCTTTCATAACATTTTAAAACAAACCGTTAATATAATTGTTCTTAACTCCTCACTGGCAGTGAAAACATTAAGGTTTTTAAAAAACTTGCTGATTTAGGATGATGTAGTTAATCACTCGGAGACAGTGATGGCACCCCACTCCAGTACTCTTGCCTGGAAAACCCCATGGATGGAGGAGCCAGGTAGGCTGCAGTCCATGGGGTCGCTAGGAGTCGGACACAACTGAGTGACTTCACTTTCACTTTTCACTTTCATGCATTGGAGAAGGAAATGGCAACCCTCTCCAGAGTTCTTGCCTGGAGAATCCCAGGGACGGGGGAGCCTGGTGGGCTGCCATCTATGGGGTCGCACAAAGTCGAACAGGACTGAAGTGACTTAGCAGCAGCAGCAGCAGTTAATCACTGAATATCACACTATTATAACTTTTCATTCACTGAGTTAAGTTCATGTGGACACTGAAATATCCCCTTCTTTCCTTATTTTTTATTTTACTTAACTGACCGCCAGGATTTATTCTGCTAACACTCATTTCACTTATGTGATTCATGCCCCTTTGCTAGTGGATTTGTTACAAATGTATATCTATCATGTTAAAACTGATCACTCAATGGGCAATGAATAAAAAGTATTCTTAACTCACAAATAATTTACTTTTCTAATAATCTTTTATTCTTATCAGACATAACCAACTTGAAGACAGAAGAAAGAACATGGTAAAGCAGGGTGAAGTATGAAATTTTTGATAAGAAGATGTGAGAGAAAAATGTTTCTTTCTCAGTAATAATTTTTACATTACAATTTGAAAGATAGTACCTTATATAGATTAATTTCAAAGTATTTGGAGATAAATGATATTTAAAACTTGATACCTGAATTCCCTGGAGGTCTAGTGGAGAGGACTCTGTACTCTCACTGTCAAGGATCCAGGTTCAACCCCTGGTCTGGGAACTAAAATCACACAAGGCATGGGGTGTTGCAAAAAAAAAAAAAAAAAAAAAACACAAAAAAACATAAAACAAAAACAAACAAAAGAAATATCTTTGATAGGCTACAATTTTCTGATTTTGATTTTATGCAGAATTTGATATTGGCATTTTATTGACATACATGCTTTACTTCATAAGGTAATATAGATATATTAAGGTCATACTTGCCTAACTAAATTTGAATTGCTAATAGGCAGTCATGATGTCAATTTATTGAATACTACATTTTTTTCTCCAGGAATTCCACCCAATCAGTTTTATCCCTGCTACGTTAACACCGTATCTTGAATCAAGCATGCTCATTGTTTCTGAATATTTATTTACTTGTTTGGTAATCAGCCAATGATTAATAATCAAGAGCCTACTGTAAATTCATCTTTGTGCTAATGTAGAGAAAAAGATAGTACAGGAAATAAAATCCATTGCTTATCTCCCTGAACAACTTCTATTCCATATGAGAAGTCAAGAGAACTATAAACCAAGTTGTGGAGAACAAAACAAGGGTGTTCATTATACAAGACAATTGTATACTTTTTACTCATATTAAAATAAAATTCAATTCATAAGCATATGGTAAGCATCCAGTAGACACAAAGCTGTAATAAATGTGTGAGGCTGCAACAAAAGAAAAAAAAAAAAAGTCTGTGTACACCAAGCAAGAATACATTCATCAAAAGCTCAATTGAAGTGGGAAGTCAGATTTGAAATGATGAGAGATTTCACAGAGGAAGTAAGACTAGAACTGGACTCAAAAAAAGGTAAAGAATTTGGATTTTAACAAGCAACACAAGGTGATTTCTAGTTGTCACACAAACACAGAAGATTTGAAATTTGAATAGGTAAATTTTTATGTTCCATTGGAAAATAGGAGGTATTAGGTTTTTAAAAAGACTATCTTACAGAAAATTTGAAATCTGGTGATAAAGATTTTAAAGCTGTAGTAGATATTTTGGGGAAACAGATGTGGAAATAGTGGAAACAGTGTCAGACTTTATTTTGGGGGGCTCCAAAATCACTGCAGATGGTGACTGCAGCCATGAAATTAAAAGATGCTTACTCCTTGGAAGGAAAGTTATGACCAACCTAGATAGCATATTCAAAAGCAGAGACATTAACTTTGCCAACAAAGGTCCGTCTAGTCAAGCCTATGGTTTATCCAGTGGTCATGTATGGATGTGAGAGTTAGACTGTGAAGAAAGCTAAGTGCCGAAGAATTGATGCTTTTGAACTGTGGTGTTGGAGAAGACTCTGGAGAGTCCCTTGGCCTTCAAGGAGATCCAACCAGTCCATTCTGAAGGAAAGCAGCCCTGGGATTTCTTTGGAAGGAATGATGCTAAAGCTGAAACTCCAGTACTTTGGCCACCTCATGCGAAGAGTTGACTCATTGGAAAAGACTCTGATGCTGGGAGGGATTGGGGGCAGGAGGAGAAGGGGACGACAGAGGATGAGATGGCTGGATGGCATCACTGACTTGATGGACGTGAGTCTTAGTGAACTCCGGGAGTTGGTGATGGACAGGGAGCCCTGACGTGCTGTGATTCATGGGGTCGCAAAGAGTCGGACACGACTGAGCAGTTGAACTGAAATGAAGATATTTTGGATACTTTTAACTATTTTTAGGACAGTTTTAGAATTACAGGAAAAATATTTGAGATGATACACAGTTCATTTATACCCTGCACACAGTTTCCCTGTTATTAACAATTTATATGAGCATAGTACATTTGCTACAGTGATGAATCAATGTTAAACCACTGTAATTGTTAGGTAGTTGTTTAGACACTAGCAGCAATGAGATGACAGAGGTGAAAAAACAAACAAAAATGAAAAAGAGGGAAATAATTAAGCTAAGCCCAAATCTGGAGAAACATCCTTGACAGTAACAGCAAAGAGGTGATGGTGGCTAAAGACAAGAGAGGTTCAGTCCTGTTAGGCCCCAACCATCTGGAGATCTTTACCTGTTCTCACTCAGAAACTATGGTCAGGCAGTGGGCAACTTATCCTGATAAAGAGGGAGCACATGACACAAGAGAACTTCTCCCAGCTACACATGCCAAGACTAGAGAGGCATAAAACCTCTAGTAATGCCAAACTCATTGTGTGTATGTGCTTAGTGACTCAGTCATATCCGACTCCTTACGACTCCAGGGACTGTAGCCTGCCAGGCTCCTCTGTCCAGGCAAGCATACTGGAGTGCGCTGTCATGCCCTCCTTCAGGGCATCTTCCCAACCCAAGGATCAAACCCAGGTCTCCCGCATTGCAGGCGGATTCTTTACCTTCCGAGCCACCACATTATAATAAAATCTAGATGTGGTTTTGTCCTCCCTAGAGTGGGCATTTCTTAATCACTCAAGTATGAGGCATGTACAATAATGATAACTTGTTACAGAACTCAAGACAGTCAATCAAATAGAGATCCTCTGTCACTCACCCATTATCACACCTGATTCCTCCCCATGACACTCACCCAATGTCTCCTGGCAGAACAACTTTTTATAAGCACTCTTAAGCCCATATAGGAATGCTGGTTTCATCTCACAGAAACAGCCCACTCTCCTCTGAGAGGATATCTCTGCTTTAACAAACTTTCCTTTGTGCTTAAGCGTGAAGCGATAGTTCACAAATTTTGCTTGCTATGGCAAGGTCTGAAGTTGCTGGCCCAGGTCTCCCACTGAACTCCTCAGTTGAAGCTCTCTGTCTGACACAATGCATGCCAAGCCAGTAATGTAATTAACTAAACTCTCTACTTTACTTAACATTTCTTAGTTATTATCATATATATATATATATATATATATGTCTATGTATATAAATATATATTTCTGTTCAAGATCCCATCCAGGATATTACATGATATTTAGATGTTATTGCACATCTCCTTGGGCTTCCCTTATGGCTCAGATGGTACAGAATTACATCTCCTTATGCTCTTCCTGGATGTGACAGTTTGGCAGATTTTCCCTGTTTTTGATGATTTTGGAAGATTTGAGGAATTTTGGTATTTTTTTAATATTCCAACTGATCCTCAGTTGGAATTTATCTGGGTTTTTACCCCTCATAGGCAGGCTTGAGTTACAGACTTTAGGGAGGAAATCTATAAAGTCCCACTTTATCCCATCCTAAAAAGGACACATGGAGAAGGCAATGGCACCCCACTCCAGTACTCTTGCTTGGAAAATTCCATGGACGGAGGAGCCTTTTAGGCTCCAGCCCATGGGGTCGCTAAGAGTAGGGCACGACTCAGTGACTTCACTTTCACTTTTCACTTCTATGCATTGGAGAAGGAAATGGCAACCCACTCCAGTATTCTTGCCTGGAGAATCCCAGGAACGGGGGAGCCTGGTGGGCTGCCATCTATGGGGTCGCACAGAGTCGGACACAACTGAAGCGACTTAGCAGCAGCAGCAGCAACAAGGACACATACTATTAACTTCATTAGTAATATTAATAATGATAGTGATGTTGACCTTGATCACCTGGCTAGGTTACTGTTTTCCAGGTTTTCTCATTGCTTATACCCTCCCCACCCCCACCCCCACTTTCCCTATTGTCTTCTTAGGAGTAAGAAGACAATATTGTCTACTTGAGGAGTAGGAGTTTATTCTCCTCTTCCATGAAAGCTGTATACTACTCAATGTATTTGCAATTCTACTACAAGGAAGATTTGTCTCTCATCCTCCATTTATTTATTAACTCAATCATTTCTTTACATCAGTATGGCCTCATTTATGGTATGATATTTTTGTCACCTTGCTAGATAAAATTTCAGATTAAAATGATTTCTTTCATACAGCATCTCAGGTACACATTGATTCAAAACTGAAGCTGTTAAAGATATGCTTATTATTAAAATCTTGCTTCATTTTTCAGGAATTCTAACCATATTTCTCTGTAGAGTTAAGTAAGGTATCTGTTCCTAAATATTGATTAGTGGTTAGGCCAGTTGAAACCCTGCTGACTTTATTAGCCATCAGAAGAGAATATATAAAATTGTTTACCTTAACTGAGGCTTCCCAGGTGGATCAGCGATAATGAACCAGCTGGCAACACAGGAGACATGGAGATGTGGGTTCAATCCCTGGGTGGGGAAGATTCCCTGGATAACAAGTGGCAACCCACTTCAGTAATCTTGCAAGGAGAATCCCAAGGAAAGAGAAGCCTGGCAGGCTACTGTCCATGGGGTTGCAAAAGAGTCAGACATGACTGAACAACTAAACAACAACAGAATAGCTTAATTGTAGGTCTTATACCACAATAAGACTTGTATGAACGTTTAGGCCTTAAAAAGATGGTTGATATAGATGAGAAATGAGGGCAGTTTTCTTTCCCTTGAAAAGGAATTGTCTCAGGCTGTATCATTCCACATCCTCCAATCAGACAGGAGCATCTGCCTGTAACAGAGATAGAGGGAATTACTTGGCTGGCAAGGGAATTACAATACGGTTTAGGAATTGAGGAGCTTCTTATTTACCAAGTCCTCCCAAAGCCTCTATTCTGATTCCCATGTTTCATTGGTTTTTGACCAATTTTCTGACTTTCATATGAGGGAACTAGACTGGTGTATATGTATGTGTGTGGGTAGGTATGTGTTAGGGTTGGGGTTGTTATGTGTGCTGTATGTATTTATATATTTGTATCTCTCAAACTATTTACTTTCAGGACTATAGGCAGAATACAATGACCTAAATACAACTGTACTTGTTTAAATGGTAGACATATTTGGGATACACCAATCGATGACTGTTTTATCAGACTTCAAGAATTATTTTGGAGGGCCTTGAGGAAAACTCTAAAACAAATAACTAAGAGAAATGTACTGTGAGAGGAAGGAATTTAAAAGCATTAGCAAGTTGAGAAAGTGGTCTCTATGTTGAGTGGAGCTTTCTGAAATCAAAAGAATGTAATTTCAGAGAGCTCTCAGGCAAACCTGAAGACATGTACAAGACATGTACAAGGAATAAAGGTACTCAAGAGACTGATAGTCTGACTTTGATAATTCAACTTACCTAGATTATAAAATAAGTGGTATTTAACATATAGCTCCTTTTTCAGTATCTGTATAGTAATTCTGGGCTTCTCTGATAGCTCAGTTGGTAAAGAATCTGCCTGCAATGCAGGAGACCCTGGTTCGATTCCTGGGTTGAGAAGATCCACTGGAGAAGGGATAGGCTACCCACTCCAGTATTCTTGGGCTTTCCTGGTGGCTCAGCTGGTAACGAATCTGCCTGCAATGCAGGAGACCTGGGTTCAGTCTCTGGGTTGGGAAGATACCCTGGAGAAGGGAAAGGCTACACACTCCAGTATCCTGGCCTGGAGAATTCCATGAACTGTAATTTAATGGGCTTCCCAGGTGGCTTAATGGTAAAGAATCTGCCTGCCAATCAGGAGATGCAGGTTTGATCCCTAGTGGGGAAAATCCCCTGAAGAAGGAAGTGGTAATCCATTCCAGTCTTTTGCCTGAAAAATCCCACGGACAGAGGAGCCTTGTGGGCTACAGTCTATAGGGTCACAAAAGACTCAGACACAACTTAAAAACTAAACAACAACAATAAATTAATTTCATATTTTCACCAAACTTCGGTAAAGTCTGAAGTTCCTTTGTGCTGTGTAGAAAAAAGGGAAGGAATAGCAAATGGATATAAACCTTACTCAATATTAATTTCTCTGTGGCATCCAATGAGATGGATCAACCTTCTATCAAGGGAGTCTTGTCCAGTATATCCAGAAGATCAATAGCTACAGAGTGAGTGAGCAGCAACCTATGTCAAAATTGGGACAGCCATGAGAACAAAACAATATTGAGAAAGTAACAGAATGATATATAAGAACGTAAAACTGACACTTAGCTCTGCCTCCATTTTAAATAATCACATATATTACTTCCCCCAGAAAGAAAGGAAAAAGAAGCACTTTGCTCACTTAGAGAAATAAACAATAACAACAACAAAACTGGGTCAAACTGAAATATGTCTCATATCCAAACTGAATAGAACAAATTTTTCTGACAAAATATCAAATCCATTTTGCTGTGATGATGTTTGAGGAAATATTGCAACATTTACTAACAACATAATCATGAAAGAAAAGCTGTCATTTTTTGTGTGTGTGTGTGTCATGAAAAGGCAGCTAGAAATTCAGTACATTTGATAATCATTTTTTTTTTCTTTTCTTTTCCTTTTTTTCCCCAAGCCAATACTGAGGTCCAGCCTTGTTTTTAATTTCATTTATTTTCTTTCACTTGTCTATCTTCCTTTGGCAATCTCTGAGGAAAAGCTAGACAACTTTCATCCTTATTTGAATTAAATCATTATCCTAAAATAGAGTCATATTTTGTCAATCAATATCTCCAAATGTTTATTGAAATGGGCTCAAAGGGAAAGTAAATGAAGCTCATGAATACACTGAAACAGCCAGAGTGAAAAATGTGGTTAGCGCTCATAAAAAGTAAATCTACAAATCCCTGGTTTAGTGTGGTTGCTATAGATAAATCTGAGTATCTACAGGGTTTCTTGAGCTCAACAGTTTGGGGCTTCCCTCAGCTCCACGTAACTTGCATTTCAGGTATATCGTTTTCTGTATATTGAGACTAAAGATATACAGATGATCCCAAACAACACAACAAGGGTTTGAATTGCATCAGTCTACTTATAGGCAAATTTTTTCAATAAATAATACAATAATATACAATCTGCTAATGACTGAATTTGTTGATGTAGAACCTTGAGCAGATTTTCATCTCCACAGGAGTTGGGGCCCAACACCTGCATTGTTTAAATGTCTGTATCATTTCAAATAATAGTATCACTAATATAATTTAGATTAAGGTTAAGATAAGGCAATTAAGTAAGTCTATTAGACTGAAATAATCACTTAGCACAATCTTCTATTTTGATAATGAATATAAAAAACAAGTATTCTCTCAAGCAGTTGACAGCTTTTCAAAAATCTGAATGACCAGTATTCTTATTTTTTAAATAATGAATCTTAGCCTTCCAAAGTAAATGGAAAAAGAGCAGTAGCAACAAGTCTTTAGACATGCATTTTCTAGTTGAAAACACCATAATTTGCAAAGGCATTCATCATAAGGGTAAGGTTGTAGAGATGATATTTTCCTCTGGACATCCTAAAAGATTTAGGGATTCTAGCCCATTTAATCACCAGAAGAAAAATAAAATCCTCTAGAATTAATAGCTTGGAGATAATTCTAGTTGAAACAGGAAGCCAATATAAATCTGCCAATATGAGACTAATATGTTGTTTCTTCACAGTCAAAGTTAAATTATGATCCAACAAGTTCTAGACATGCTGTAATTTGGAGATAGCCTTATCAAAAAAAGCCATAAAACCAAATAGTCAAGTAATCAGTTGCTATAGAAACTGTAATACAAAATAAATAAATGAGACCTTCAAAAAAACAAGATATAAAAAGCATGCAAAGGTATGGCATAATTCACAAGGTATTAAATTCACATAAATTAAAAAAAACTTGTTGAAGTATGAATGCTTGCAGTCCTCTTTTGTAAGTGTCAGGTGTTTAAAAGCTTAGACACACATGTTAAAAAGGCAAGGTAAAATAATATTCTTGTTTGCAAGATGGAGAATTCCATTCAAGAGTATAACAAAAGATGACTTTTATGTGCATATGAATTATTAATTTGAATATTAAATATCAGTATTAATAATATGAAACCATCCAAGCACACATAATTTTAAGAAATCAGATCTTCATAAAAGAATCTTTTTTTCTTTTCCTGTCACTTTCTTCTACTCTCTCTCTACTTCCCTCTTTGTCTCCTTATCCGTGTTGTCATCATTTTTACTTAGAATTCATCATTTTTAAAATGTTCTTTAAAAATATACAAGCAACTCCTGCAGCTCAATTCCAGAAAAATAAATGACCAAATCAAAAAATGGGCCAAAGAACTAAATAGACATTTCTCCAAAGAAGACATACAGATGGCTAACAAACATATTAAAAGATGATCAACATCACTCATCATCAGAGAAATGCAAATCAAAACCACAATGAGGTACCATTTCATGCCAGTCAGAATGGCTGTGATCCAAAAGTCTACAAGCAATAAATGCTGGAGAGGGTGTGGAGAAAAGGGAACCCTCTTACATTGCTGGTGGGAATGCAAACTAGTACAGCCACTATGGAGAACAGTGTGCAGATTCCTTAAAAAACTAGAAATAGAACTGCCTTATGACCCAGCAATCCCACTGCTGGGCATACACACTGAAGAAACCAGAATTGAAAGAGACATATGTACCCCAATGTTTATCGCAGCACTGTTTATAATAGCCAGGACATGGAAGCAACCTAGATGTCCATCAGCAGATGAATGGATCAGAAAGCTGTAGTACATATACACAATGGAGTATTACTCAGCCATTAAAAAATAATACATTTGAATCAGTTCTAATGAGGTGGATGAAACTGGAGCCTATTATACAGAGTGAAGTAAACCAGAAAGAAAAACACCAATACAGTATACTAACACATATATATGGAATTTAAAAAGATGGTAATGATAACCCTGTATGTGAGACAGCAAAAGAGACAGATGTATACAACAGTCTTTTGGACTCTGTGGGAGAGGGTGAAGGTAGGATTATTTGGGAGAATGGCACTGAAACATGTATGATATCATATAAGAAATGAATCCCCAGTCCAGGTTCAATGCAGGACACAGGATGCTTGGGGCTGGTGCACTGTGATGACCCAGAGAGATGGTACGGGGAGGGAGGGGGGAGGAGGATTCAGGATGGGAAACATGTATACACCCATGGCAGATTCATGTTGATGTATGGCAAAACCAACACAATATTGTAAAGTAATTAGCCTCCAATTAAAATAAATAAATTTAAATTAATATATATATTTCACTACAGTTAAATAGGTAAAGTAATATTATCTCCATTTTCAAGTGAAGGAATATGAACTCCAACATTATTTTCATTTGATACAAAATTTTAGTTCCAATGAGTTACCCTGTGTTGCTCTACAGAGAAGGAAAGATAAATATCTTACTGTGCTTTCTTTGATAGTAATTCAGTGTTTCCAAGAAAAGTTTATAATGGATTGACTAAATTATAGAAAAATTAGTTTACTTATGAGTGAATAATTAATAACGATTTCAGAGGCTCTCTGAGTCTGAAAGGTATTGAAACATTTTTTGAGCACATTCAATATGATGCACCATTCACTTCTTTTGGATAAACACACAGAAGTGGAATTGCTGGGTCATAAGGTAGTTCTGGACTTCCCAGGTAGCTCAGCTGGTAAAGAAACTGCCTGCAATGCAGGAGACTCCAGTTCAAGTCCTGGGTTGGGAAGTTCCCATGGAGAAGGGATAGGCTACCCACTCCAGTGTTCTTGGGCTTCCCTGATGGATCAGACAGTAAAGAATTCGCCTGTAATGAAGAAGGCCTGGGTTCAATATTCGGGTTAGGAAGATCCCTTGGAGGACGCCATGGCAACCCACTCCAGTTTTCTTGCCTGGAGAATTCCATGGACAGAGGAGCCTGGTGGGCTATAGTCCATGGGGTTGCAAAGAGTCAGACACAACTAAGCACAGCACAAGGTAATTCTATTTTTAATTTTTTGAGGAACCTCTATACTGTTTTCCACAGAGTTTACACCAACTTGAATTCCTAATGACAGTGTGCCAGGGTTTCAATTTCTCCACATCTTTACCAACACTTAGTGCCTATGTTTTTTTTAATAATAACCATCCTGACAGGTATGAGATGATGTTTCTTTGTCATTTTTATTTGCATTTCCATGATGATTAGTGATATTTAGCATTTTTCCATATACCTGTTGGTTATTTGTATGTCTTTTTCAGAGAAATGACTCTGCAAGTCCTTGCTAAGTCGCTTCATCCGTGTCCGACTCTGTGACCCCAGAGACGGCAGCCCACCAGGTTCCCCGTTCCTGGGATTCTCCAGGCAAGAACACTGGAATGGGTTGCCATTTCCTTCTCCAATGCATGAAAGTGAAAAGTGAAAGTGAAGTCGTTCAGTCGTGTCCGACTCTTAGCAACCCCATGGACTGCAGCCTACCAGGCTCCTCCGTCCATGGGATTTGCCAGGCAAGAGTACTGGAGTGGGGTGCCATTACCCATTGCAAAATCAGGTTATTAGTTGTTTTAGCTATTAGGTTGAAGTTCCTTATATATTCTGGAGATTCTCCTCTTATTAGATATATGCTTTGCAAATTTCCTATCCCAATAGCTGTATTTTCACCCTGTTGATTGTTTCCTTTGCTGTGAAGAAACTTGCTGCTTGACGTATTCTCACTTGCTTATTTTTGCCTTTTTTGTCCTTACTTTTCATGTCATATTCATTAAATCATTTCAGAGACCAATTTCCAAAAGCACTGATCTCCCATGTTTGCTACAGCACTATATACAATAGTGGATAATTAATTCCAAACATGGAATGCTGCTGCTAAGTCGCTTCAGTTGTATCCGACTCTGTGTGACCCCATAGACGTCAGACCACCAGGCTCTCCTGTCCCTGGGATTCTCCAGGCAAGAACACTGGAGTGGGTTGCCATTTCCTTCTCCAATGCATGAAAGTGAAAAGTGAAAGTGAAGTTGCTCAGTCGTGTCCGACTCTTAGCGACCCAATGGACCGCAGCCTACCAGACTCCTCCATCCATGGGATTTTCCAGGCAAGAGTACTGGAGTGGGGTGCCATTGCCTTCTCTGAAACATGGAATAATTAACTCCAAATTATGGAAACTACCTAAATGCTCATTGACAGATGAGAAGATGCATAAAACATGGTATATACTTACAGTAGAATACTATTCAGCCTTTAAAAAGAAGAGCCTTGGCAATGTGTGACAACGTGAATGCATTTTGTGACATCATGCTAGGTGAAATAAGCCAGTGACAGAAAGACAAATATTGCATTATTTCAGTTATGTAAGTTCTCTAAATTAGCCAGATTCATAGACTCAATGAGTAGAAAGCTGGTTGCCAGGGACCAGGAGAGGGAGAAATGGAGAGTTACTTACCAACAGGCATAAAGTTTCAACTAAGCAAAATGAATGAGCTCTAGAGAGCTGCTATACAACATTTTATATATAGCATAAAGTACTATACACTTAAAAAAATTAAGAGGGTAACTCTCATGTTAAATGTTCTTACCACAACAAAATAACACAAGTAAATGAAAGTAAATAATTAAGCATTTGCTCTAAGTAATTTGACTGTAGGAAAACACATTTAAAGTAAGCTAAGTAACTAAAATGGCATCATGTTTTGACACTGTATTTTCACTGAGACCCAAAGGAACTAAAAATCTCAGAAAAAAAAATGAAATTATACCTTAAGCAGCTTTTTATTTTATATGTACAGAAGGTATGCCTGCTAAGTTGCTTCAATCATGTCCCACTTTTTGCAACCCAATGGACCGTTAACCCACCAGGCTCCTCTGTCCATGGGATTCTCCAGGCAAGAATACTGGAATGGGTTGCTGTTTCCGCCTCCAGGGGCTTTTGCGGACCCAGGGATCGAACTCATGTCTGTTATGTCTCCCGTCTTGGCAGGCGCCTTCTTCACTACTAGCCACCTGGGAAGCTCATATGTACAGAATATTAGACAATTAATATACTTCAAGATAAACGAACGAAAAAAGCAAGCAAATCATTTTAGTTGCTGTGCGCCGTGCTATCTATATTGTATCTATTAAAACAAAACCTTCCCCCACCCTTGCTGCTGCTGCTGCTAAGTCGCTTCAGTCATGTCCGACTCTGCATGTCGCCATAGACGGCAGCCCACCAGGCTCCCCCGTCCCTAGGATTCTCCAGGCAAGAACACTGGAGTGAGTTGCCATCTCCTTCTCCAATGCGTGAAAGTGAAAGTGAAGTCGCTCAGCCATGTCCGACTCTTAGTGACTCCATGGACTGCAGCCTACTAGGCTTTTCTGTCCATGTGATTTTCCAGGCAAGAGTACTGGAGTGGGTGCCATTGCCTTCTCTGCCCCGACCCTTGAGTCAGGATTAAGCTCTTCAAGAATGAGGAAGAAAAGACTTAACATGAATTGTGAGATCAGGATGAGAGACAGGTGGAGAGACAGAGAGTGGAGAGAGAGAGAGAGAGACAGAAACATGGAGAGATTGACTAATGTTACAGGACATGTAAGATCTATAATTTTTTCATCACATGCAAGTACGTATGGTTTTACTGTTCTTTCATTCTGTTCATATTCTTAAACTTACATGTTTATTCTTAAACGTACAAATGGAGTGTTTTGTGTCAAACCCAGCTAAGTACCCTCACAAAATCCATCATTTTCTTACTCCTTATTACTAGAATATCATGTTTTGGGGGAAGTAGCAAAGAGCCCAGATTAATGATTTTGCAGGCTTCCATAAAATAATGAAAGGAGATGTAACATACTGTGACAAATAGATGTAAGTGGAAGTCTACCGCTGGAGTTTCCAGACAATCTGATTTCTGTTAATTTGGGCTCTTTGCTCACTGCAACCGCCCCCCCCCCATCCCCCAGCAGCCTGCTGCTCCAAGAAACATGATATTCTAGTAATAAGGAGTAAAAAAAAAAAAAAAAAAAAGTGGATTTTTTTGAAGGTACTTAGCTGGGTTGCCACAAAATATACTCGTAAGTTTAAGAATATGAACAGAATGAAAAAACAGTAAATGAAACCATAAATACTTGCATATGATGGAAAAACATATATCTTTACATGTCTTGTTATATTAGTTAATCTCTCTCTGTCTATGTCTATCTCAGTTAGCATGAGCATTTTGTCTTTCTTTATTCTTCTAAACTCTTCTGGTTTGTAGTGTCTTTGCAATGTTGGAGATTCCAAGCTATTTTTTGAATATGAAGAGAATGTACCTTCCATGGAAGGTAGGTAAAATAGAAAGATAAAATACACTCATGTGTTGATGACATCATCAAGCTACATTTTCAGTCCTGGGTTGTTCATTAGATACTGGGGCATTGTTGAGCCAGGTGAGATAAAGAAACCCTTTTGATAAGTAAGTTACCGATGGCAAACATTGATATTGGTGTTCTGGGGCCTTAAATGTTCTACTCTTAACCTAGGTTTTGGAGAAGACAATGGCACCCCACTCCAGTACTCTTGCCTGGAAAATCCCATGGATGGAGGAGCCTGGTAGGCTGCAGTCCATGGGGTCGTGAAGAGTCAGACACGACTGAGTGACTTCACTTTCATTTTTCACTTCATGAACTGGAAAAGGAAATGGCAACCCACTCCAGTGTTCTTGCCTGGAGAATCCCAGGGACAGGGAGCCTGGTGGGCTGCCGTCTATGGGGTTGCACAGAGTCGGACACAACTGAAGCGACTTAGCAGCAGCAGCAGCAGCAACCTAGGTTTAGTCACATTAAAGAAAAAAAAATTTTTTTTGATCTTCTCACCTCATTCTAGGATGAGCATTTTTCTATCTTCCTTAAATGACATCTGTAGCATCAGAATAAATCAATATTTGTCCTTCTATTCATAAGACCCTGTGCCTCACTACTTCAAGATTTTCTCTAATTCTAACAGAGCCCAATAGAAAGAGAATGGTTAAAACACACATTAACACATAAATAAGCCCATTCTTTGGATGGTTAATTTTTTTTTGGAAAGTTTGCTGCCATATATAAAGTGTTTTTAAAAATCTGATGGAAGTACTCAGTTGGAGCATCCCAGATAGACTCAGACCAAAAAGTATAATGGATTCAAATACTTTAACTCAATCTGCATCTCATATTTGAATCATTTTTGCTCACTTGCAGTGCTTTTTGATAAGAAAAGATCATTACAAGTAATGCATTTACACTGACATATGCTTACCTTAAATATCTTTGTTTCATTATGTTTAATTTACTAATGAAAAATTTTAGATGTAAGTGAACTGGAAATAAACTGAAATGTGTTAGCCTTGAAAAGTGAAAGTTAAATATTAGGGATACGCAAGAATTCTGGAGTGGGGAGTCATTTCCTTCTCCAGAGGATCTTCATTACTCAGGGATCAAACCCGGGTCTCCTGCACTGCAGGTGGTGGAGATGTAATTGCAATTGATAACATTGCAGGTGGTTTCTTTCCCATCTGAGCCACCAGGGAAGCCCTAACTAAGTGAAATCAAGTCTTCAAAGATACATAGACAGAATTGAAATTCCTGAAATTTTGGAAGTTATTTCAAGAGAAAATTAAGAAAATCATATATTATTATAAATACCAACTTTAGGTATTATACTTATATCCTTGTGGCATTTGGACACTCTGAAATTTTAACAAGACTTTCTTTAATCTCTATGTTCCTTAGAGGGATATGTTATTTAAAAGACTGACATTAGAAATTAAAAAAATAAAAACTGAAGAAAAAAATGAATAAATAAAAAGGAGTTTTTAAAAAGAAATTTTATCACCAGACACTACACTTTTAAGGCAGAGAAACAATAGTCATACTCAAGGGATTCCATAGTGGAAAAATTATACATAAAGTGCCTTTAGGACAGACTGTGACATGGACTATATATAGCATGACCATTCTGATCAAGTTTAACCACTGCAAGTCTTTTCATATTATTTATAAAACCAATTACATGCTGATTCAGAAATCACATTTCACAGCTTGCCTTGTCAGATTACTGCATGATTAAGACTGGCCATCATTCTTTCTTTCTTCCTAATCAAATGGTCCAGCCATTGCCCAAGGTCAAATGAGTGAAAAAATGAAGTTCACTGTCTTGGCAGTGCTCTACTTCATTCTTTTGTCACAACTCCTCTTTTCCACTTAGGCAACCATGACCTCCATTCTGTTCTTTCCTGCTGATTCTTACTTTATTCCTGCCCTCGCCACCTACAGATGCTGCTATGAAAATTTGCTAACTCGTTATGGAACAGTTTCCAAGTGTCAGGTCTAACAAAAGATGCTTTGTCAATACCTTCTTACAAACATAGCATCTATACTGCTGAGAACTTTCTTTGACAGAACAAATGACAGGGTCTGGACTCAGATTGTGTAGATTCAAATTTATGTTTCACTTTGTGTGATTTTGGTCAAGTTCTTACATTTTTGTTGAGGATATGAGTACTGCTTACTTCATAGGATTGTAAGAAATTAAACTAAATAATATATTAACACATAAAACTAGAACAGTGGGTCTTGTACACTAATCATATTATTTTTCCAATCATAGTAAGACTATTTCAGTGTAATAGAGGAGGAGTCAGTTACGGAGAAGGCAATGGCACCCCACTCCAGAACTCTTGCCTGGAAAATCCCATGGATGGAGGAGCCTGGTGGGCTGCAGTCCATGGGGTCCTGGAGTCAGACACGACTGAGCGACTTCACTTTCACTTTTCACGTTCATGCACTGGAGAAGGAAATGGCAACCCACTCAAGTGTTCTTGCCTGGAGAATCCCAGGGATGGGGGAGCCTGGTGGGCTGTCGTCTATGGGGTCACAGAGTCGGACACGACTGAAGCGACTTAGCAGCAGCAGCAGCAGCAGCAGATACCTTAATGATACTAATGTTACTATTATTTTTAAACAAATTAATATGAGAGGAGTTCAGCCAGACATTTAAATTGTGTAGCAGTTTATGTGTTTGAAATTGTGGATATGCAAAACTGAATATAAAATAAATGTGTGACCATAGAACCTCACACTATCACCTGTGACTTGTAGGAGCAACAGGTTTTAACTGTATCCTTTTAGGTTTCAATACCAGTTCTTCCTTCTGAGACTGGGTGATAAATATGTTACTTTATATCTGAGAGCTTCCATTTAATTAAACTGAGGAAAATATCACTTACCTTCTGTGTTGTGACATATGATAAGAACTCTGTAAATAGTGTATTATGCTCTTAGTGTTTTGCCATATTGTTGTTTTCTGGCCTTTTGCTGCCTTTGCCAAATCCTCAAGATATGTGGTGGGTAAATATTATATATATATATAATATTGCAATTGATAACATTGTGTACACCCCTCTAAATGATTGTTTTAAAATATTTTACTTTTATTTCATAAAATGGAAAACATGTCTAGATTCATTCCATGGTATTTTAATTAAGAAAATAATTTTACTTAAAACACAAATTTTGATTACACACTTAACATAGGGGAAAGATATTAAAATGTAATACATACAAATTGACTATGTGGCAGGCATTTTAAATCCACCATCTCATTTTAATTATTAGACAAATATTTACAAAGATCTTAGGAGTTGGTAATACCAAAATGCAATTTTTTCAACACTTTTAATTAACATGAGATTAATGAATGCAGTTCTTATAGGAACATCCCTTGATTAGTTTAGTGTGTTGTGCTGTATTCTGATTTGATTATACGGTATTCCAAAGTATTGCAAAGAAGATATGCAGAGACGATTATCCTTTTAAGAAAAATAACCTAATGAGAAAACTCAGAGATTAGAACAGTAAAAAAAAAAAAAAAAAAACAACAACGTAGTCACTACTCAGTCCTGCACCCTCTATAGGGTAGTAGACGCTACAGAAAACCTATTAGGAAACATTTTCACCACCGAAGAGGTGTATATTTGTTGACAGAGGTAATAAATTAGGAACGTGTGAGAGAATTTCAATGGAAATGAAGCAGCAGGCTTACATATACTAAGTCCTTGAATCATTTCTCAAAAGACATGTAATCCATAAGATTATTGTCTACTTTGTTCTGGAGCAAGGCAAAACTGCACCATTCACTAAACTATCTTTGATAATATAAGGGAAGATTAATTTCATCTTTTTCCCTTTTCATATGAATAGTCATTCTCCCAGAGAATGCCTGGTGTAACTTAGTGTTAAAACGATCCAAATTTATGTGCACCATATGCTTCCTTGGATCTGCTTTATGGCAAAGACTAAAAATTATTGCAGCAAAGTAGTGATTTGTGATCAAAGGGTACAGCCTCAGCTAGTTCACAGAAAGGGCTGCGTCTGCTCTGGACGAGAACTGAGTGAGTTCAGTCACCTGAAGTCACAGAAATTAAAACTGCCATCCCAAGACATTGAAAAGGGCTGTTTCTACCTTTCTCAAGGATTCTGCAATTTTGTGCCTTAATTCTGCCACCTGCTGGTATGATAAAGAATTGAAAAGAGTTGACTAGATTTCAATGTGAGTTTTGCAGGAAACATCAAATTGTTTCAAATTACTTTGACAAAGTAGCTCATTTTCGTCAGCAAAGTTAATGTGTTTTCTTAGACTTTATGATTTCTTAAATAGTTATATAAATATATTTAGTGGAGGAAGATAAAGATTGTGTTTTATGTCAATAATTTCCTATTTTCCATAATTGCTTTAAGGACTTGATGTTAAAAGATTTTCATGGTCAGGAACTCAGAAAATATGTAACTTATCAAGTAATTTTATAGGAAGTTCAGGTAACAAATGCATATGGCTTGCAAAACTAACAGTTAAGAAAATAGTTTGTAAATTTCCCTGGTCTTGCCACTTTCTTGGCTTCTCATGCCTTCTACCGTAATGTGGGCCAAGGAGTGTAGCCACAATACAGTCGCATGAGAAGAAGCTATTGTGTTGTTGCTGTACAATAATCATACAGAAGAGGAGCTAAATCTGTACTGAGAGAAATTATAGGGGCACTGTGTAATTATGGTTTGCAAGGAAACCTATATGATTATAATTTGAGGAATTTAAAGAAATTGCTTTCTTCACATTTGAAGACAAAATCTTTGTCTCATGAAAACGGATTCTGTTTCCTTTTCAGGAGAGCAAAGACAATTATATACTCAGAAACATAATTAGTACAATACTGATTAACAGCAAAAGGCATTTTAAAAGACCACTTATTAGTCATGCAGTTTTTTTCATTATGTCAAGAGAATATCTTCAGAAAAGGCGAAAGAATTAAAAGTTCAAGGGATTAAAATATGTATTCAGTGTAGCTTGTGCCTTCTTTTTTAGCATTTTATCCAAATTAAGATTCTTCATGCTGATTAAATCGAAGTTAGATATATTTGTAAAGGCAGTCATATTTTCTCAGGCAGTTTTGCAAAAAGTGGAGCCTGAGGCGATGGCTTCTTTGATAGTTCTCTGTTAAGGAGCCAGCAGCCCAAGGAATGAGGATGGTGACACAATTTAAATATTACTTATAGGTCATGAAACTTTGAAAAGGAAGTGGTACTTTTCAGTTAATCATCCAGATATTTGTAAATAAATGACTATGTGGCATTGTCCAGAGGAAGCATCTGAGTATCTGATTGTCATTTGTAGTTAGGGTGATAAAAGGGAAGATTCTTAGGCAAACCAACAAAATAATGGTCACAAGTTTTTGTTTGTATATTTGTTTTTAATGCATTGTAGCAAAATAAACATTTAAATTAAGGATGGAAAAGAAATGTCAACTTACTTTTAAATTAAGTATGATATTGAAAAATCATAAATACATTATGGTGCCACATAATAGTTACCAGTCAGATTGCTAATATATTTTCTTCTATTTTGTGTGTTTTTCCATTTTTTTTATCATAGCTGCATAAATATTGAATTTTAGACCATGAATAGCCCATTTATATAACTGTTTTGTGGCTGCCACCAATTTTTTTTTCTCTCTTGTTTTACTTTACTGTGCTCACAGTCTAATGCTAATGACTCTGAGAGCCCCAGCATGGTTACTACTTGCAATTATTGATAGACATGTGGCTAATAATGGAGTTCAGGTGATTTTAAAAAGTATTTTGTGCATTACATATCCCTCCATGTTTGTACCAAGGCAATCAAGGATTGTGTCCAGGGAGCTAGGGTCTTGTCTAATGGTTCTTTCTTTATTGCTGTCCAAGATATTAGCCTGATCTCCTTTGGTGTTTAAAATAGTGACCAGCAGTGTGTGACAGCATCATTATCTTTTTTATCTCTAGAACTCAGAAGAGCTTTTCTTTAAATTTTGGAAATATTCTGTTATGTAAATACTCAAGATATGTTGCCTTTATTCTTTCAAATATCATTTTGATTCTTTTAGCATTCACACTTATTTTTTTCCCTAAGCAAATAATAGGTGTAACACAAATACATTATAAGGTAACTGAACTCATGATCAGATTGAGATTGACAAGAATCAGCAGGTCAATGCCTACTGTAAACCATCAGGTTAAGAGCTAGGAAGAATGCAAATATTTTATTAAATCTTTTTCCCATTATTTCTTTGCAAACAGTTGTTCACTCTCCTTTCGGTAATTTAAGTGGAATTAGCATTCTGGTTAGTCCCTCTGCAAAAACAAAAAGAAGCCAACTGAGAATACCGGAGTTCATTTCAGCTCCCCTGCCACAATCATTCCTCGATTTATATTTTTGACAAATTGTTCTCATTTCCCAAGGTCTCTGAAGGCAGCAGCTTGTGGCATATATTTCTGGCCCTCTTGCATATTTGGAAAAGAATCCAAACTCATCTCTGTAGTTCTATATCTAATGCTGAATTTCTTTTGCTTTCCAATCTCCACTCAGTTCTTTATCAAACAAACTCATCTGGCTCTAGGGGGCTTCCCAGGTGGCGCTAGTGGTAAAGAACCTGCCAGCCAATGCAGGAGGCTTAAGAGACACAGATTAGATCCCCATTGAAGTGATTTAGAACAGCACAGCACATCTGGCTCTAATAAAACTTACTTTCCTTTAAACACTACTCTATGAAAGTATTTCAGAAATATTGGGAAGCCTGAGGCTGGTTATTTTATATTTATTGTTGTTGACCCTCTAAGTCATGTCCAACTCTTTATGACCCTATGTACTGTAGCCCACCAGGCTCCTCTGTCCATGGAATTCTCTAGGCAAGTATAGTGGAATGGGTTTCCATTACCTTCTCTAGGATATCTTCCTGACCCAGGGATCAAACCTGCGTTTTTTGAGTCTTCTGTGTTGGCAGGCGGATTCTTTACCACTGAGCTACCTGGGAAAACAACCTCATGTATATTACTGGCAAAACAACAGCAACAGTAACAACAAAATACCTGCCTAATATCTGATTTCTCAATCCAAATTAATGGATGACTCTTTAGAATAAACTATCTGCTTTAGTAGGGCTTCCCTGGTGGCTCAGATGATAAGGAATCAGCCTGCAATGCAGGAGACCTGGGTTCGATCCTTGAGTAAGGAAGGCTGTCTGGCAACTCACTCCAGTATTTTTGCCTTGAAAATTCCATGGACAGAGGAGCCTGGAGGGCTACAGTCCATGGGGTCACAAAGAGTCAGACATGACTGAGTGACTAACACACACAGACACACAGACACGCACACACACACGCACACGCACACATCTGCTTTAGTATGTTTGTTGATACTCCATTTAGTTCTTCACATACTCCCCTTCCATGAAAACTTTATCTGAAGGATCTTTTATTCTTCTGCTATACTCAGTAGGAAATATTAGATACCTTTGCTATGATTTAAGAAATTCTTGTATAACACCTTTGCCATTTTTTTATTAAAAATCTTGCTGTCTCCCTGAGATACTATTAACAGGGGAAGAGAAGACTTGAGCCTGGTTTACTCTAGTGGTTTATTTTGCTTTGAAAGAGAATTGGCCAGAAATGGCCAGATTTGCAATAATATGTTGATTTATGGGCTTGGGAGTATCAGGGACTTATACTGAAGATAATTGGAGAACTGGTAACAAAGAAATCTGGGGAAGAGGTATGTGCGATGACTGAACAGGAAAAACAAAAACACATGAAGCTGTGAAGATATGCATGTCCTCTGTGAATGCTCACCAAACCTCAAGGAACTCAGCAGAGAAGAATTTTAATAATAAAGAGGCTAAGTCAGCCCCATTTATTGGGTATCAGTCAGCTTCTTTCCCCAGTCATCTCTGTGGTTTCCCAACTGGCTTGTAACACAAAGGGGCCATGGTGGCAGGAATGAAAGTCATGCAGGGACCCAGCCACGTGGACTTCCACTCACCAAGGCCAATTGATGAATATTTAATTTGTCAGCAGTAAAGACCAATACTGAGCTCCACCTGAAGGCAGGTTGGGTACATCTGACTGCTTCCATTATGGAAGGAGCAGCATTTTGTACTTACTAATATAGATTTGTCTGCCCTGTTGGCAAGAGATCTAAATTACCCCCATGTATGTACTGGTTTCTAGGAAGACAGCTCTCCCACTTCAAAAGTGTCATGGAAATTTTGGCTCTTTGTGTATTAGTATATGTAACAGAACCAGTTTATTAATGACTGTGAGGAAGTTGGACTATCGATAAAGCCAAGATTTCTTTAATCTGTTCAGGATTTTATGCATATCTCTGAAATCCATCCATTAGAACAAAATTCACTTATGCAATATATCAGTAGTGTTAAGTGGCAACTTTCAAGGGAGAAATGATGAAAATAAAAATTAGCTCAAACACTGAAGTTGTGGTCAATTAATATTTCATAATGAATATTTTATTTATTTTATGTTAATGGAAATTAAGGAGAAATATGTAACTTAATTAGTCCTTTCTGGTGCCTACATACAGAATTATATCAGGAGAAGTTGTATGAAGAGTGAATAAAACAAAGCAACTATCTTTTATGGATTTTCATTAAAAATATAATTATAAAATTATCTATTTTTACTGTGTATGAATACATGGGATTGCTTAAATCCTCATCAATTTAATTAAATTTTACCTTTATTGTATTTATTAAAAAGTGATTTAAGGTAACATATATTTGCAAGGGGAAATACATACATAATCTGACATGTTCATCAGACTCTAGGACTTTTACTCTTATAAATTCCTTACAAAAAATGTTTGAGGTTAAAATTCTCAGTACCATTTAAAATAATAATCCTGAATTATACAAAACTTAAAGTGTCAACTTTTATACAAGCATGTTAGTGACAGATCTGTGATTCTAACTCACGTCTCTTTATTACTATTGCACTTCTCATTTTAGCATCTGTGTGACTAGAATTATTACTATATTTGAAATAACTGCCTTTTAAGTATTTATATCTACAAGTAGCAGTAGGATATTATTTTTATATTTGTAGCAAAATAATTCTGTATGCTACTGGCTTCTCAATAATATATTTTTCTCTATAATTCTAATTTTTCTGATCAAATAGTAAACTACCATTCAGAGATTTCAAATCCACTTTTTAATGTACATGTAAGCAGTATTTCCATTTAACCATATATTGGAATATATTCATTTACGCCTTTGGCAATACAATCTAATGAAATTCATCACTCACATACTTACATTTGTGGGCTGGAGGAAGCACAAGCTGGAATCAAGATTGCCAGGAGAAATATCAATAACCTCAGATAGGCAGATGACACCACCCTTATGGCAGAAAGTGAAGAAGAATTTAAGAGCCTCTTGATGAAAGTGAAAGAGGAGAGTCAAAAAGTTGGCTTAAAACTCAACATTCAGAAAACAAAGATCATGGCAAATAGCTGGGGAAAGAATGGAAACAGTGGCTGACTTTATTTTTCTGGGCTCCAAAATCATTGCAGATACTGATTGCAGCCATGAAATTAAAAGATGCTTACTCCCTGGAAGGAAAGTTATGATCAACCTAGACAGCATATTAAAAAGCAGAGACATTACTTTGCCAACAAAGGTCCATCTAGTCAAGGCTATGGTTTCTCCAGTGGTCATGTATGGATATGAGAGTTGGACTGTGAAGAAAGCTGAGTGCAAAAGAATTGATGATTTTGAACTGTGGTGTTGGAGAAGACTCTTGAGAGTCTCTTGGACTGCAAGGAGATCCAACCAGTCCATCATAAAGGAGATCAGTCCTGGGTGTTCATTGGAGGGACTGATGTTGAAGCTGAAACTCCAATACTTTGGCCACCTGATGTGAAGAGCTGACTCATTTGAAAAGATCCTGATGCTGGGAAAGATTGAGGGCAGGAGGAGAAGGGGACGACAGAGGAGGAGATGGTTGGATGGCATCACTGACTCAATGGACATGGGCTTGGGTGGACTCTGGGAGTTGGTGATAAACCAACTTTCATATTGTTGAGGATGACCCAGAGGGATGGAATGGGGAGGGAGGAGGGAGGAGGGTTCAGGATGGGGAACACATGTATACCTGTGGCGGATTCATTTTGATATATGGCAAAACTAATACAATTATGTAAAGTTTAAAAATAAAATAAATTAAAAAAAAAAAGTTCAGTTCAGTTACTCAGTTGTGTCCGACTGTTTTCAACCCCATGGACTGTAGCACACCAGGCTTCCATGTCCATCACTAAATACCAGAGCTTCCTCAAGCTCGTGTCCATTAAGTCAGTGATGCCATCCAACTATCTTATCCTCTGTCCTCCCTGTCTCCTCCCACCTCCAATCTTTCCCAGAATCAAGGTCTTTTCCAATGAGTAGTTCTTCATATCAGGTGGCCAAAGTGTTGGAGTTTCAGGTTCAGAATCAGTCCTTCCAATGAATATTCAGGACTGATTTCCTTTAGGATGGACTGGGATCTCTTTGCAGTCCAAGGGACTCTTAAGAGTCTTCTCCAACACCACAATTCAAAAGCATCAATTCTTAAGCACTCAGCTTTCTTTATAGTCCAACTCTCACATCCATACACGACTACATAGCTTTGACTAGATGGACTTTTGTTGGCAAAGTAATGTCTCTGCTTTTTAATATGCTTTCTAGGTTGGTCATAGTTTTCTTCCAAAGAGCAAGTGCCTTTTAATTTCATGGCTGCAGTCACCATCTGCATTGATTTTGGAGCCCCCAAAAATAAACTCTGTCACTGTTTCCTTATTTCCCTATTTATTTGCCATGAAGTGATGGGACTGGAAGCCATGATCTTAGTTTTCTAAATGTTGAGCTTTAAACCAACTTTTTGACTCTCCTCTTTCACTTTCATCAAGAGGCTCTTTAGTTCTTCTTCCCTTTCTGCTATAAGGGTGGTGTCATCTGCATATTTGAGGTTGTTGATATTTCCCCAGGCAATCTTGATTCCAGCTTGCTCTTCACCCAGCCCTGCCTTTCTCATGATGTACTCTGCATATGAGTTAACTAAGCAGGGTGACAATATACAGCCTTGACATGTTCCTTTCCCAATTTGGAACCAGTCCATTTTTCCATGTCCAGTTCTAACTGTTGCTTCCTGACCTGCATACAGATTTCTCAGGAGGCAAGTCAGGTGGTCTGCTTTTCCCATCTCTTGAAGAATTTTCCACAGTTTATTGTGATCCACACAGTCAAAGGCTTTGGCACAGTCAATAAAGCAGAAATAGATGTTTTTCTGGAACTCTCTTGCTTTTTCCATGATACAGCGGATGTTGGCAATTTGATCTGTTTCCTCTACCTTTTCTAAATACAACTTGAACATCTGAAAGTTCACAGTTCACATACTGTTGAAGCCTGGATTCAAGAATTTTGAGCATTACTTTGCTAGAGTTTGAGATGAATGCAATAGTGCAGTAGTTTGAGCATTCTTTGGCTTTGCCTTTCCTTGGGATTGGAGTGAAAACTGACCTTTTCCAGTCCTGTGGCCACTGCTGAGTTTTCCAAATTTGCTGGCATATTCAGTGCAGCACTTTCACAGCATCATCTTTCAGAATTTGAAATAGCTCAACTGGAATTCCATCACCTCCACTAGCTTTGTTCATAGTGATGCTTTCTAAGGCCCACTTGACTTCACATTCCAGGATGCCTGGCTCTAGTTGAGTGATCACACCATTGTGAGTATCTGAGTATCTGGAGATCTTTTTGAAAAGTTACCTTGCCACTATTTAACATATATATATATATATTTGGAGAGGGCAATGGCAACCCACTCCGGTACTCTTGCCTAATCCCATGGATGGAGGAGCCTGGTAGGCTGCAGTCCATGGGGTCACTAAGAGTCGGGCACAACTGAACGACTTCACTTTCATTTTTCACTTTCATGCATTGGAGAAGGAAATGGCAACCCACTCCAGTATTCTTGCCTGGAGAATCCCAGGGACAGAGGAGCCTCGTGGGCTGCCGTCTATGGGGTCGCACAGAGTCGGACACAACTGAAGTGATTTTATATTTATATATATATATATATATGTATTCATATAGATATAAATACAGATATAGATAGATATGTATTTAATGAGGCCAAGAAGAGTCAAGAGGCCAAGAAGAGGCCAGGAAGAGTTACTTCCTTTGTTAAGGGAAGTAACAAAATGTGCACACTGCCCAGACACATGTTATAAATTAAAATGGTCAATGCATGATAAATGTAAAAGATTTTTAAAAGCTTTACCCCAAAGATTGGCAATTTAAATGTCTAATATTCCAGACAATATCTGAACTTTCTGAACTCTGGTGCCAATGATAAAATGTGTGTTCTATGGCAGTTCTAGATAGTATATTGCAATTTTATAGGCATTTGTTTTCAGTTGTGCTTCTTAATTTGGGGGTATTTTATTCACTTTACTCTTAGGTGAAAAGATATCCTATTTTTTCCTTAAGGTCGAGTTCTAAATTCTTGCATTGGATGCAAACTCTAGAAAGAGTCATTGGGCTGAAACTTGATTTTAGTTCACAAAATTTATCATTTAGGCCACATCCTCAAGGTTGCTCTCAGTACCTGTTCATGTGACCAGAGCAAAAACATTTTTCATGATTATAATCAGAACTGTAGCTTGTATTCAAGGAAGAAAACAAGTTTGTTGTGAAAAGGTAAGGTGTCATTTTCTTGAGGTTGATTATAACTTCCCACATTTGTTTGAAACATCTTGCCATGGAGTCTAGGACATTTCCCAAATATGAGTAAAGTCATTCTGTTTTCATTTTCTCAAAAGAGTTGTATTCTGATTCAATAGGTAAATATATGTCTATACTTCATCTTATTCATCTGAAAAGTATATTCTTTCTTTCAGTTGAGTGTGAGTTATTTTTGATTGAGAAAAAGTTATGTTAGCTGATTTGCAAAATGTTTCAAAGATTTCAAGGCACAAACTGACACTGTTATTTTCCTTTTATAATCCTTTAAGCATTCTGCTTTAGTTTATGTATCATATTCATCATCTAGCATGAAAATCAATCCTAAAACATTTCAACACCTTAAAGAGAACTTTCATTTCCTATTTCCTTATCATCTATTGTAGAGGTTAATGTTTATCAGACTTTCCATTTCATCATAACCAAGCGGTGATAAGATTTTTTAAAATTATGTTTTATGAAAATGAACTACCCACAAGATAATTTAAATGCAATTTGTTGTGCAAGAAATATTTTCTTTAAAAACGTTAATTGATCTCAGTGTTCAGACATTAATTTAAAAGCACAGTGCTATGTAATTAAGGCTGACTATACCTGTTTGTATTGTCTCTGAGATATGATTATTTCTCAGTAGTATAATAATCTCTAATGAAAATCAAGTCATAAGTTCATGGCAACATAATGAATTTTCGGTTGGAAATAAAACTTATAAAAAAGCGGTGATAGGAATACTTAGTCATTTTGGAAGATGGAAAAAGAGCAAGACATAAACTAAGAGCTCCCTTGAAGAGTAACATGGTAATTACACACATATTTGAAAAACACTTGTTTGCTCCTTGCACTTAATTAGTATTTACCTTAATTATTTAATTCAGTGCAGCTGTCAAGAAAATATACTGAGGATTTGGGGAGGAAATTATTTATATTTCATTAGTTATATCAGTGGTCTTCCCTGGTGGCTCAGCTGGTAAAGAATCAACCTGCCAATGTAGGAGATGCAAGAGATGCAGGTTTGATCCCTTGGTCGGGAAGATCTCCTGGAAAAGGAAATGGCAACCCACTTCAGTATTCTTGCCTGGAAAATTCTATGGACAGAAAAGCCTGGCAGGCTACAGACCAAGGGGTCACAAAGAGTCGGACGTGACTGAGGGTGCATGCACACACACACACAATTATATCAGTAGGTGTACTACTAAGATTATTTTAGATTTAACATTTTGTGTGGGAGCATAACTTGGAGAATAAGTAAAGAGGAATCACTTTATTACTCTATTTTGAAACACATTTGAGTCAAAGTGATTGTCACTGAATTGGGAATGTTGAAATTTTATAAATGCATTAATAAAGTCAAATGAAGTCAAATATGTACATTTGTTTTCCAAAAATCCTTAACATGTTTTGAAATAAAATATAATATCTGTTATAAGGCATTACAAGGCATATTACATTAACTATAACAGGATTGGTAAATAAAATTGTATTTGGAATGGAGAATTAGGACTTTTTGAAAAAGTAGTAAATTCAAACATTGTATCAAAGAAGAAGTATATCACCCTAATTTTCTTTTTGTGTGAAATCTATTATGTCTATCGGGAAAAAAAGTCAGATATTTCCTCTTAATACTTAGAAAAATTTGTTTCAAGCCAGGACTGGAGAAGAGATGTGTTGAGATTAACTACCAGTCAGCAGAACAAGATGCAACAAGAGCTCAAGTGGTTTTCACCCACTATACAATTCAGGATATAGACATACAGATGAGAAGGGATATTTTGAAATGAAAATGAATAGTACATAAATTGTGTTCCAGCAATAGTTGGGCCAATAAGTGATAACACATGAAACAGTATTCAAATCTGCAAGCAGAGTACCTCGAGGAGCTACTGATATTGGAAGAGAGAGTCTAATCAAGGAAGATAATAGTAGATCAAAGTGATTCCATTTTCTGGAGAATCAGAGAACTAGGCATACAAACAATACCTGAATTTACACAGAGAAGAGGTAGTTATCCAAACATTTAAACAAGATTATAATATAAAGTCCAGGTCAGTAAGTAAAAGACATAGATAATTTATTGCCTAAGCAGGACTAACAGAAACATTGACTTGAAAGGTTACTGTGAGACTGATCCAATCATTCCCCATTCCCTCCTCCCAATGCTGTGTAGGATCCTGCTTGATTTCTAAGTTTCGAAACAAAGGTAAGATTTCTTAGTGCTAGGTACACAGTAAGCTTCAATAATAATATTTTCTTTTGGGGAGATTATCCAAACTGAATTGCAAAACTGAATACGAGTAGAGAAAAAGAAAGGGACCATGTCCAGATATAACATAAATATTTAGCTACAGATTGAAACTATTTTTTTGAGTTTATTTCCTGTAAATAAAGGAGAAGGGAGTAACAGATGATGAGATGGTTGGATGGCATGCATCACCGACTCAATGGACATGAGTTTTAGCAAACTGTGGGAGATAGTGAAGGACAGGGAAGCCTGGCGTGCTGCAGTCCATGGGGTCACAAAGAGTCAGACACGACTTAGCAATTAAGCAACAACAACCGAAAATGAAGCCCTACGACAGGTTAGTGTCCTTATAAGAAGAGGAAGAACCAGAGCTTTCTCTTTTTCCTCCATATGAGGACACAATGAGAAGATGGCCACCTATGAGCTGGGAATGGAATCACCTGACGTATTAGTCTTGGACATCCCAGCCTCCAGACCTTTAAGAAAATACTTTCCTATCGTGTAAGGCACCTGGTCTATAGTATTTCATTATGGGAACATAAGCTGACTGACAAATTTCTATACATCCTTGTTTTGGAGTTTATTATATTCTATATTTTTTGTTAACTTCCCATGAGTTCTTAAATTCCATTTTCATAAATAATGCTTTGAAGTCATCTGCAAATAATAGGTACTTGTCACACTGCTCTCCTTGAAGTTATCACTCACTAAAATATAGTAGCATATAGTTGATATATGGCCACTTAGTAAAATATAGTTAAATCAATAAGTTAAATGAATACAAGCCAATTAGAACAAAAATGGTATGGAGAGGGAGGAGGGAGGAGGGTTCAGGATGGGGAACATGTGTATACCTGTGGCGGATTCATGTTGATATACGGCAAAACCAATACAATATTGTAAAGTTAAAAAATAAAATAAAATAATAAAAAAAGAAAGTAAAAAAAAAGAATGATATTTTCTGATATGCCAGAGGTTTTTTAATTACAAATTTTGCTTTGTTAACTACCAAGTAATAGATTAAAAACTAATTATTATTTGGGACCTAAAAGAGTGAAGTATAATCAATAGTTAAGTAGAAAGAAATTGAATTTTTATATGTTTCATCAACACATGGGAAAATTTATTTGGCTGTCAAAATATCACCTCTCACCATCCATAAAATCATTTCATTATGATGGACCCTAGTATCTGTTCATATTTTGGTAAATTATTGCTGTTGGAGAAAAATAAATCACATGGTTTCCAGGCATAAGGGCAAAATTCTCTTGGGTCATTTAGTAATATCTTCTTTCTAAAATAATCAGCAGATAGATGAGATGTGAAACTAAGTGTCAAAGGGCAAACCTACATGTTCTGACTTGTAAAAACAAACAAAGAGAAAAATGAGCTTACTTTCATTTCTTCATACAGCACAGATGGAATTTTAGATGCATTATATTTTATTTAAATGTTAAGTGCCATCTAATACTGTATAAGTAACTGTATAATTAATAATGAATTTCCTTAGTGAACTATATGGCATATTATTGGTGCAAGTTAAAGTCATGTAAAGTATATAGATATACTTGTGTTTCTAACCACAAAAAGCAAAAATGGATTATTTCACAAAAAGCAAAAAATCATTTCTTTCTCACATTGATAGATTGTCAGAAAAGGACAATACACTTAGAAGTTTTAATAGTCTAAACAATTTTTGAGAGTAGGACAAAAATGTGCCAATTTATATTTTGCCATATTCATGTCATTTGAACTTACCAACTCTAAAAACTGGCCTTGCATTCTGCATTTTACAAATGAAGTTTGTAACTGAGGTTAAGATGGTTTCAATAAACTGTTCAACATCAAACTACCAGTAAGTGTGTCAAAGCCAGAACTGAAAATAGACGTGGCCTGTTTAACATTGGAGACATATCATAATCTAAGCTCAGGAAATCATACACCAATTTTCTTTATTTCCTCCTCAGCTATCTAACATCAGAGGTAAGATTGTCACATGGTGTGTAGTGGAAAGGAGAAGTTAAGAGGCGGACAACCTCATATTTGTAGTCCATATATATTAAAAAAATAAGAAGTACCAAATTGGATGGTGTTAGTTGTCAGTTCAGTTCAGTTCAGCCACTCAGTTGTGTCCAACTTTTTGTGACCCCATGGACTGCAGCACACCAGGCCTCCCTGTCCATCACCAACTCCCGGAGTTTACTCAAACTCATGTCCATTGAGTTGGTGATGCCATCCAACCACCTCATCCTCTATAGTCCCCTTCTCTCACCTTCAATCTTTCCCAGCATCAAGGTCTTTTCAAATGAGTCAGCTCTTTGTATCAGGTGGCCCAAGTACTGGAGTTTCAGCTTCAACATCAGTCCTTCCAATGAACATCCAGGACTGATTTCCTTTAGGAAGGACTGGTTGGATCTCCTTGCAGTCCAAGGGACTCTCAAGAGCCTTCTCCAACACCACAGTTGAAAAGAATCAATTTTTCAGTGCTCAGCTTTTTTTGTAGTCCAACTCTCACATCCATACATTACTACTGAAAAAACCATAACCTTGACTAGATGGACCTTTGTTGGCAAAGTAATGTCTCTGCTTTTTAATATACTGTCTAGGATGGTCATTACTTTTCTTCCAAGAAGTTAACATCTTTTAATTTAATGGCTTCAGTCACCATCTGCAATGATTTTGGAGCCCCCAAAAATAAAGTCTGCCACTCTTTCCACTGTTTATCCATCTATTTGCCATGAAGTGATGGGACAGGATGCAATGATCTTTGTTTTCTGAATGTTGAGCTTTAAGCCAACTTTTTCACTGTCCTAGTTTTTAGTTAATTGTAGTAGTAGTTAGTTGTAAATTTCATGTTAAAAATTAGGATATAGAAAAATTCATGTGTAAATTCCTACAACTATTTTTATTAGTGTAAGTAATCAATGTAGTCATTTCTCCAAACCTTCAGTTACACTTACTCTGCACGAATCAAACAGTTTTTCAATTTGACCAGCTGGACTATATACAAGGCCAATATTCTGGTAGGATTTTCCAAACAAAATTTAGTTCCTTTTTTAACATTAAAAAAATAGTATTAATATTGAAGAATTAAAATCAAGTATTAAAGGAATTGTACTGGAATATTGATTATGCAATTCTAATCCATTCTTGGCTGCTGCCCTCCAGCAAAGCCCTTATCTGTCTCCAATGTAATGATTAAAAAAAAAAGTGAACATATTCCCTCAATGGTCTGGACATTCATCTTCTTAACATTATAAGATCATGGAGAAGTTTCAAAGATTTGGATCGATTTCTTGAGCTAATATTTGGACTGATTTTAGAGATATTAAATGCTGTAAAAATGTTTTCTCATGTTGTATAGTTCTAATTCAAAGTACTTAAGTTGGTGGGTAGAAGGGAAGGAAAGAGTCTTTATGTTCTTGTGATTGACTATTATTACATTACCAGAGCTTAAAAAGACAAAAGAGGCCAACCTGCAAAATCTGCCAGGTCCTCAATTGGCTGATGTCCAGGTACCTTTCAGTGGCTACCAGAAAGAGTTAACACTCTTTTCTTTCTGTTTTTCATGTTAGTCATTTAGTCGTATCCAACTCTTTGTGACCCCATGGACTGTAGCCTGCCAGCCCCCTCTGTCTATGGGATTTTCCAGGTAAGAATACAGGGGTGGATTGCCATTTCCATCTCCATGGATCTTCCTGACCCAGGGATCAAACATGGATCTCCTCTGTTGCAGGCAAATTCTTTACCATCTGGGAAAGTCTTTCTGTTTTAGGATTACCTAAAACACATTTTCTCACTGTCTCCAGTTTCTTATATCCATGAGATGCTTTCATCTTCTCCTCTAAGTTCCAGTTGTCACTAAACCTCAATCTGTTCACTTTCTGCTGCTGCTGCTGCTAAGTCGCTTTAGTCGTGTCTGACTCTGTTCGACCCCATAGACAGCAGCCCACCTGGCTCCCCCGTCCCTGGGATTCTCCAGGCAAGAACACTGGAGTGGGTTGCCATTTCCTTCTCCAATGCATGAAAGTGAAAAGTGAAAGTGAAGTTGCTCAGTCCTGTCCGACTATCAGCCACCCCATGAACTACAGCCTACCAGGCTCCTCTGCCCATGGGACTCTCCAGGCAGGAGTACTGGAGTGGGGTGCCATTGCCTTCTCTGTTCACTTCTAACACTCCCTAAAATTTCCCCTAACATTCATTGCATTTTGACAGAACTGTCAACTTGCCTATGAGTTCTATTGACGCTTCAAGAGTGAGTTTGAGAAAAGAAGGCATTCAGTTCAGTTCAGTCACTAAGTCGTGTATGATTCTTTGTGACCGCATTGACTGCAGCACTCCAGGCCTCCCTGTTCATCACCAATTCACAGAGTTTACTCAAACTCATGTCCATCAAGTCGGTGATATCATCTAACCATCTCATCCTCTGTTGTCCCCTTCTCTTCCCTCCTTCAATCTTTCCCAGCATCCAGATCTTTTCAAATGAGTTAGCTCTTCACATCAGTGGCCAAAGGATTAGAGTTTCAGCTTCAGCATCAGTCCTTCCAATGAATATTTAGCACAGATTTCCTTTAGGATGGACTTGTTGGATCTCCTTGCAGTCCAAGGGACTCTCACGTGTCTTCTCCAACATCACAGTTCAAAAGTATCAGTTCTTCGGCACTCAGCTTTCTTTATAGTCCAACCCTCACATCCATACATGACTACCGGAAAAACCATAGCTTTGACTACATGGACATTTGTTGGCAAAGTTATGTCTCTGCTTTTTAATATGCTGTCTAGGTTGGTCATAACTTTTCTTCCAAGGAGCAAGCATCTTTTAATTTCATGGCTGCAGTCACCACCTGCAGTGATTTTGGAGTCCAAAAATAAAGTCTGTCACTGTTTCCACTGCTTCCCCAACTATTTTCCATGAAGTGATGGGACCAGATGCCATGATCTTAGTTTTCCAAATGTTGAGTTTTAAGCCAACTTTTTTCACTCTCCTCTTTCACTTTATCAAGAGGCCTTTTAGTTCTTCTTTGCTTTCTGCCATAGGGTGGTGTTATCTGCATATCTGAGGTTATTGATATTTCCCCAGGCAATCTTGATTCCACCTTGTGCTTCATCCAGCCCAGAGTTTCTCATGATGTACTCTGCAGGTAAGTTAAATAACCACGGTGACAATATACAGCCTTGACGTATTCCTTTCCCAGTTTGGAACCAGTCCATTGTTCCATGTCCAGTTCTAACTGTTGCTTCCTGACCTGCATACATATTTCTCAGGAGGTCTGAAATTCCCATCTTTTAAGATCTGGTGGTCTGGTATTCCCATCTCTTTCAGAATTTTCCACAGTTTGTGGTGATTCACACAGTCAAAGGCTGTGGCACAGTCAATAAAGCAGAAGTAGATGTTTTTCTGGAACTCTTTTGCTTTTTTGATGATCCAACGGATGTTGAAAATTTGATCTCTGGTTCCTCTACCTTTTTTAAATCCAGCTTTAGCATCTGGAAGTTCACGGGTCATGTACTATTGAAGCCTGGCTTGGAAAATTTTGAGCATGACTTTGCTAGTGTTTGAGATGAGTACAGTTGTGTGGTAGTTTGAGCATTCTTTGGCATTGCCTTTCTTTGGGATTGGAATGAAAACTGACCTTTTTCAGTCCTGTGTCCACTGCTGAGTTTTCCAAATTTGCTGGCATATTGAGTGCAGCAGTTTCACAGCATCATCTTTTAGAATTTGAATAGCTCACCTGGAATTCCATCACCTCCACTAGCTTTGCTCCTGGTGATGCTTCCTAAGGCCCACTTGACTTTGCATTCCAGGATGTCTGGCTCTAGGTGAGTGATCACACGCTGTGATTATCTGGGTCATGAAGATCTTTTTTCTATAGTTCTTCTGTGTATTGTTGCCACCATTTCTAGATATCTTCTGCTTCTGTTAGGTCCATAACATTTCTTTCCTTTATGGCCCATCTTTGCATGAAATGTTCCCTTGGTATCTCTAATTTTCTAGAAGAGATCTCTAGACTTTCCCATTCTATTATTTTCCTCTATTTCTTTGCATTTGTCACTGAGGAAGACTTTCTTATCTCTCATTGCTGTTTGGAACTCTGCATTCCAATGGGTATATCTTTACTTTTCTCTTTTGTCTTTCATTTCTCTTCTTTTCTCAGCTTTTTGTAAGGCCTCCTCAGACAGCCATTTTGCATTTTTGAGTTTTGTTTTCTCGGGGATGGTCTTGATCCCTGCCTCCTGTACAATGTCACAAGCCTCCATCCATAGTTCATCAGGCACTCCGTCTATCAGATCTAATCCCTAATCTAATTCAAGGGATTCTAATCCCTTGAATCTCTTTATCACTTCCACTGTATAATTGTAAGGGATTTGATTTAGGTCATATCTGGTGATCTAAGTGGTTTCCACTACTTTTGCAATTTAAGTCTGAATTTAGCAATGAGGAGTTTTTCTTAAAGAAGGCATGGCTCACCTTATTTCTTTACTTCATCATAAAATGGAGATATAGTTTTCACTGTCACAATTTAAAATTAACAATATTTAAGGGTATGACCTGTGACATATTATTACAATTTGAATAACACTGATGAATCAATCTAAAATTTAATGGAATAAGCATAAATAGATAATATTAGTGTCAAAAGCCAGAGCAATATATTCTGAGGAATTATAATGATAATATTCTTTGGCACACTGTGATTTTCTTTGGGTGTGAAGAAATAAGAATTCCAATAATTGCAACTTTTAAAAGTAGGTTGTAATTTCCACATCAAATATTTCAATATTTGAAATTTTCCTTTCAGAGTTCAAACTATCATATCTATAGGATAAATAGTTTATTATCTAATTTTAGAATGTGACCATAGCATTCTTCATTGAACATGATAGTGGCATTTTAACACATTTTTTGTAATTATGCTAGGCTAACCGAATGAAGAAAAGACCAATTTAACCTGTATAATTTCAGACTGTTTTACTAATGCAATAGTACATAGAAAATTATAGACAAATATGAATAAAATCTGTATTAGGGACTTCCCTGGAGGTCCAATAGTTGAGAATCTGTCTACCAATGCAGGGGGCACAGATGGGTTCAATAGCTGGCCCGGGCAGATCCCACGTACATCAGAGCAACTAAGCCCATGCCCCACAACTACTGAAGCCCATGAGTCCCAGAGCCTGTGCTCCACAGTAAAAGAAGCCATCACAATGAGAGGCCTGCACTCCAAAACTAAGAGAGTAGCCCCTACTCGCCACAACTGAGAAGGCCTCCATGCAGCGACAAAGACTCAGCATAGCCAAAAATAGGTAAAACTTTAAGATTGCAACAAAGGAGTAATATGACTTTAACCCACATGTGCATTGCCATATACTTTGAATGGACTTTATTTTTAGACTAATTTAGATTGACAGAAAAATCAACTTGGAGGACTTCCCTGGTGGTCCAGTGGTTAAGACTCTGTGCTCCCAATACAGGGGGCCCAGGTTCAATCCCTGTTCAAGGGACTAGATCCCACATGCAGCAACTGAAGCTCCTGCCTGCCATCCTGCCACAGGATGAAGATCAATGGTCCTGTCTGCCGCAACTAAGACCTAATGCATCCAAAATAAATAATTACATGAAAAATAATAGAAAAGGAAAAGAGACATGAAGATAGTTCGGAACAGAAAGCTAGCATATATTCCATACCCAGTTTACACAATTTTTAACATTTCACAATGGTATGTTACAACTTTTACAAATATTGAAGAAATACCGATTCATTATCCCTAAAGTCTATATTCTATGCAGATCTCCTAAATTTTCATATAATGTCCTTTTTCTGTTGCACCATCCCATTGCACTTCACATTTCATTGTCAAGAGTCCTCTCGGCTATGACAGTTTCTCAGACCAAGAGGAAACACTTCCAGACTTGATTGAAGAGACTCTGCATCAGCTCGATACAATGGGCTTTGAGGCGAATATAATAATCTGTTGAGATGCTTGTTCTGGAATTAAATGTGCTCTGTGGGTAAGATAAAATAAACAACCAGCTGTTAAACTGTAAACTGGCTGTTTGAGCGGAAACTGATAGCTATTCTTGAAGTCTTTTCTCCCCATCTTCCTCTGCGGTGTAATATTCAGTTTGGCACATATTTTTCTAAAATAAGATCTCTATTCTCCATCTTCTTTTGTAGCTGAGCGAATACATGGGACTATATTCTGATAAATCAAAAAAGTTTGGGGTATTGAGAGGCGGTTTCTAGAACCCTTCCTTAAAGAGTGGTTTGGGAATGACCTTTGTTTCTTTTTCTTAATTCCTTGTCTTTGTTCTGCTTCCTCCTGGAGTAAAGTCAGAGTCATGGACCATGAAGGTCAGGTTGTAGAAGGTGGAATTGTCAATGCAACTTGATCCTAGGTCTCTGAGAACTTAATGTCACAGAGCCTGCATGACTGCTCTTATTTGCATTCCTATGAGTTTTTATTTTAGATGTAAATGAAACTGTCATTTTACTTTTATTTATTGGATTATAATTGCTTCTTAATATTGTTTTAGTTTCTGTTGTACAACAAAGTGAATTAGCTATATGTGATAGATACATCTCTTCCTTCTTGAGCCTCTTCCCACCCCATCCCAATCCTCTTGGCCATCACAAAGCACTGAGCTGAGCTCCCTGTGTTATACAGCGGGTTTCCACTAGCTATCTGTTTTACACATGGTAGTGTAAATACGTCAGTGACACTCTCTCAGTTCATCCCACTCTCTCCTCCCCAATCCCATGTTCACAAGTCTGTTCTCTATGTCTGTGTCTCTATTCCTGCCTTGCAAATAAGTTCATCTGTGCCATTTTCTTAAACTTCACTTATTCTGGGATTTTTTTTTTTTAATTTTCATTTACAGCATAGTCCAACCAAAACCAATACAATTAATAAAGGCAGGTGTTTGTTACACAGATTAGAATGTGGGACATCATTGGCTTCTTTTTCTGTTAATTCTTCTTGTATCAATAACATGCCTGTGCATGTTTTCTGATTAAACATGCAAGCTAATTTGTTCCTTGGGTCAATGGGAGGGTATCTTCTGAAATATTACCTCATGAGTAATGGTGGGAAACTGTCAGATTTTGCTTTTCAAGAGCAGAGACAAATATGATCATGCTTTGAATGGTATGAGTAATAAAACCTTTGCTCCCTTAAACAGGAGTCTTGTGTTATTTACTAGAATTCATGAAACTATGATATATTAACACGTTAGCTCACACCGAAAAAATGTCAGACACTTCATAGTTCTGGATATAGTAAACATTATCAAGGAGTTATCTAAGGCAGGGGAGGCCTCTGCATAGTTTCCAGACAAAGGCAATTCTCCTCTAGCAAGGAAGAGAGCAGTCCACTTTTGCTTGTCCAGAGGTTTCAGGGGAATCTGTGAATTCAAGTTTCTCTAGCACATTCACCGGCATCTCCTTATCTCATGTGGCTGGAACTCTCTCCTTCCCTACCAGGGACCAACTCCCCTATAGGGACTTGCACTGGCTGTGGATTCAACCATCGTAGCGATTTAGTTACTCTATCATTTTTCCTCAACCAGATTTTCCATCACACTTGGCTCTGGTTACTGGAGGAGAGGGTATTTCCCAGTGATTATATAAAGCCCATCTGACTGTCACACCTTACTTTGAATTGCTTTTTGGTTGAACTGACCTTGCAAGTTACTTCTTTAAAAGGGTGTTAATTATTTGATATTCTTCAGCTGCTCAGCTGTGTCTGACTCTTTGTGACCCTGTGGACTGCAGCACACCAGGCTTCCATGTCCTTCACCATCTCCCGGAGCTTGCTCAAACTCACGTCCATTGAGTCGATGATACCTTCCAGCCATCTAATCCTCTGTTGCCCCCTTCTCCTCCTGCCCTCAACCTTTCCCAGCATCAGAGTCTTTTCCAATGAGTTGGCTCTTTACATCAGGTGGCCAAAATATTGTTAAGAAAAATCAACTGACTTAACTGCCTTTATAATTCACTGGCCCTGATAATTTTCAAATGTTTCTTATTTTTGGACAATTCTAAAACTATTATACTGGCCAGTGTATTTCCTTTTACCTGAATACCGTTGTAATTCAACTCAGATAAGAGTCTTATTAAGCATGATGCTGCCCAAGAAAGAAGGTAGATATTTTTGTCTACCACATTGTATTAATCACTGATTAAACCCTTGACGCTTGCAGATTTCTCTGCAAGGAGCCAGATTCAAGTAGCCAGAGCAGACCTCAGTCAACAATATGTAAATGTTGGTGTTTAGAAGTCTAACTAATGGGCAGGAAAAACAACAACAACAACAACAAAGTAAGTACCAGGAGTATTGGTAAGACACTGCCAGCGTTACTTCTAATAAGGGCCTTCACATTAACACTGCAGAAGCATTTGTTTTTCCGAATTATAGCTGAAGAAGCATACATGTGAAGAGACATTTCTGAAAGTGGAAAATAGTGACAAATTGATTCACTTATTTTATTTACTAGCATTCACTCAAAAACTGCTTAGACTAGAAGCTTTTCTTTAAAACTGAGTGAAAAAGAAAAATAAATGTTTTTAATCGTATAGTCTACAATTTATTGATAATGGAAATGAAAAACCATAAAAGATAAAAATATAGTATAAACCATTTTAGGAAGTATCTCATATCTGAGACTCATTAAATAAATTATAAAAATGCCAAGTGGTTTAACAGCATTGAATTACAAATGTTAATTACTTGGAAATATCTCATTATTGGGACATTAAGAAAAGTAATAATAGTAAAATAATTTGAAAGTTCAGGTCAGATGATTATCAAAGAGGGAAAGTCAACCCATCCTGTGACTTAGTCAGATAGCTAAGGTTGAAAGTTACTGCTTTAGTGGAAACTGAGTGGTATAACTGTTAAGACAAGAGCTTTGTAATAAACTGAATCAGTGAAAGTAGAAAACATAAAACTGGATGGAATTCAGATGATTTGATGGATTTTTATCAATTTTGGACTGAGCAGTGCTGGGAAATTAACATTTTTAGGACAGAAATATCTCACTAACTCCACAATGTGATGTGAAATGCACATAATATAACATTTTAGATATAAAGGTGTAATGATACAGAAAATATGATCATATAAAAGTAAAAAAGTCACATTATAAAACACAAGAGATCTTTATTTAACTGTCATTACACTTAAATTGTGTTATTACAAAGGGAAGAGGCATAGAACATAAAATTGTTCTGAAATTTCATTAGTTTAATTAATTTAGTACGTTCATTTTAAAGCAGATGCTTGAGACTTGAATTTATCAAACATTTCAAATACTAGATTTATAAAAGAAAGTCCATATATGGATAATACTTTCTCTGATATTTCTAATATGGATGACCAGGTTCACAAACTATACTTACTCTATTTCCTTGTTAATTTTTTTTTTCTTTAAGATTTGGCATTTTATTACTTCTGAAAAGGAGACTAGATCTTGCACTTGGTACACTCTAGACAAGGCCACACATTTTCTTGCTCATGGGTAACTTTATTCATGGAAATAAGTTCACTCAGTGTTACTTCAGAGAAGGTAATGGCACCTCACTCCAGTACTCTTGCCTGGAAAATCCCATGGATGGAGAAGCCTGGTAGGCTGCAATCCATGGGGTTGCTGAGGGTCGGACAAGACTGAGCAACTTCACTTTCACTTTTCACTTTCATGCTTTGGAGAAGGAAATGGCAACCCACTCCAGTGTTCTTGCCTGGAGAATCCCAGGGATGGGGGAGCGTGGTGGGCTGCCTTCTATGGGGTCGCACAGAGTCGGACACGACTGAAATGACTTAGCAGTGCAGCGGTGTTGCTTACATTGATTGAGTTCTCATAATTTTTTGTTTTTGTTGAAGAAAACATATATATGGAAAAACTACATAAAACACATGCAGTTTAACAAAATTTTATAACGCAAGTACCCATTAAACCACTTAGCAATAAATAAAACACTGCCTCCATCTCCCAGTCATGTACTTTTCAAAGTAAAAATCAATAGCTCAATTATAGAACTAAGTAAAGGAACTACTATATTGACTTTCTATAGTCAATTGAACAAGTGTTTTATTTATTTATTCATTTATTTTTTACTTTACAATATTGTATTGGTTTTGCCATACATCAACATGAATTGGCCATGGGTGTACACGTGTTCCCAATCCTGAACCCCCCTCCCACCTCCCTCCTCATACCATCCCTCTGGGTCATCCCAGTGCACCAGCCCCAAGCTTCCTGTATCCTGCATCGAACCTGGGCTGGCGATTCATTTCTTATATGGTATTATACACTAAGGTCAGTATAGTATATACATATATACTATATGTATATATACACACATACATGTATGTGTGTATATATATACACACACACACACACACACATATATATTTAGTGAGTGTGTGCTAAGTCACTTCAGTGGTGGCTGACTTTGTGATCCTGTGGACCATAGCCCACTAGACTTCTCTGTCCATGGGAATTCTCCAGGCATGAATAATGGAGTTGCCATGCCCTCCTTCAGGGGATGTTCCCAAACCAGCTATGGAACCCATGTCTCTGGGGTTTCCTGCATTGGCAGGCAAGTTCCTTACCATTGGCACCACCTGGGAAGCCCATGTGTAAACATATATATACATACACATATATATAGTATATATTTGTGTATATGTATTTGCATATATTGGGATTGGGGGCAGGAGGAGAAGGGGACGACAGAGGATGAGATGGCTGGATGGCATCACTGACTCGATGGACGTGAGTCTGGGTGAACTCCGGGAGTTGGTGATGGACAGGGAGGCCTGGCATGCTGCGATTCATGAGGTTGCAAAGAGTCAGACACGACTGAGCGACTGAACTGAACTGAACTGATGGACATATATATTTGTGTATACATATAGATATATTTTAATATTTATATATTTATTTAAATATATATTCCAAATACCTTGTCTGATTTAAAAATTTCTGATTTATTAATTATACAGTAGTCATAAAATATATACTGAATGTTTTCAATCTTTTAAAGTTGTTGAAACAATATATATGGTTAGTCGCTTTTTTGTTTTTTTGAAATAAATGTTGAATTTTTTAGTAGTTTGAAATATAATTTATATGCCATATAATTCACTCACATAAAATGTAAAGTTCAACATTTTTTTAGTATATCCAAGTTTTGTGTTTTTCTCACCCTACTGATAACCAGTGTTGTGGGTATACTGAACCTGTGGTTCTTATGATTGCAAGACATTTTTTCTCATTAGTCATCAGGAAACCTTAGGGGAAAATGTTTATTACTTACAGGTCCTGGAAATATCATAGCATAGCTGAGGCTACACAGCTAGGTCCTAGGGAGAGAGAAAAAATAGGTAGAAAGAGAGAGCATGCCTGGGGTTTTATTTTTCTTGGGGTAGGGGCATAATTGGGAGTATAATTCAAGGACTCACTGTGTACTAGTGAGTTTAAAACGAAAACAGGAATTTAAAGGAAAATAAGAGAAGAAACAAGTGACCCAAATGATCAGTTATTAAAATCAACTCATATCTCCAAACCAAAGAAACCTAAGGTAGAAAGCTGGCTCGCAACTGATTTCTTCAAGATATTCTTGAAAAGGATACCTCTTTGATATGGATGCCATCATAACCAAAACTTGATTAAGTCTGGCATTTGCATTATCAAAACAAATAAACAAGACAAAACACCTCTCAGGGTTTACACTACAATTCAGTGCATAACCGTTACTGTCATCAATTTTGGAACATATTCACCACCTCCACAAGACAAATTGAACCTTTAGTTATCACTTCACTACACACTTCCCCATTCAACACTTCATCCCTAACAACTATACTACTTCCTGTCTCTATAGATTTCCCTTTTCTAGACTTTTATATGAATGGACTCATTTAGTATATGGCCTTTGTGATTGACTTTCTTCACTTAGCATGATGCTTTCAAGTTTTATCCATTTTGTAGCATGCATCAATACTTTGTGTTTTTTTTTACTAAATAATATTCCATTGCATGGAAATGTCATATTTTGTTTATATATTCATCCCTTAATGGATATTTGGAGTTTCTTACTTTTACTATTATGAATAATGCTGCTATAAATATTCCTGGTTTCTTTAGAACACATTGTAATTGCTCTCTGATATATGAACATTAAAATTATCAAGCACTATTTCATCTGCAGATCAAAAATTGAAGATCACAAGGATTTTCCACCATTTTATAATTTAAATCTTTTTGGCTGTATTTTATTATTAGGTAAGTATTTATAGCATTACTCTAATAAAAATAAATATCTTCTGGTTTGAAAGGACATCAACTAATATAGATTCAGAGTATCTGTCATATGCCATGCAAAATCATGAAAACAGCCCTACTTGATAGATTTTTAATTCTTGAAGTAATATTCCTTTATTCACCATAGGGAGATAAAGTAAAATTAAGAACCTCAGAATAGCAAAGCCTTGGAATAAAATGACATGCAAAAGCATGTCATATAAAAGCATTGAGCTAATTCTAATACAAATAGCTGAATTTTTATGCAAATCTATTTAACAATCATGTGCATGAGTCAATATCTTGACAGATACATTTTAGCAAAAAAACTGTCCACAGAGACTATAAAAATTAGTTCTAGAAATTCAGGAATGATGGAAAATAAATAATAATAAAGTTCTTGTATTGCTGAAATAAAACAATTTTTCAACCTTGACCCTGAAAATTCAGTAAACAAAGGATAGTTTTTTACATACACAGAAGTATATTTTAAGACATGGTATGTGGCTGTTAAATGTTTAAAGAAGAAGAAATGAAATTTAATGAAAGAAGTAACTAAAAAATTTATGTGTATGTGTGTGCTTTGTTTCTTTTTGATTATTCATCCTATGTGTGCATAAATAAAAATCAATTCATAAGGATAAAAAAATAAATACATCAGGTTATTTTAGATATAGGCATTATATTTCCACAAAAACACATTTATTACTTTTTAGAAATATTCTGGAAATATTCAAATCATTCAGAAAATATTGAAAGTAAAATTTTACATATATGTGTGGGTTTTTTTTCAAGTATGAATAGTACATGTATTTCTGGAAGCACAACTAAATTTTTAGTAATTTTTTTCTCTAAAAATAGTAATATTTGGAGAACCAAATGGGGTACTAAAACATAAGAGATTTTAGTATATATAATTCTTAAGTAATATACTTGAATATTTCAGGAGGATTGGTTTCTAAAGTACATAACAATAAAATTGTCACAATAAGACCATTATAACTGATATCAAAAGAGTAAATTAATTTTTAAAGAACTATTTCAAAATAAGAATTTTACTATAATTGATCCATAGTTGCCCCTCTCTTTTTTTAAGTCATCTAAAGAATTATAATCCCTATAGCATATGTATCAGTTAAAATCTGTACATAAATATGGAAGAAGAAAAAACAGTTATTGAGTTTTGCTGGGAAAATTGAATATTCCTGCCAACAAAAGATCTTTCTGTACAAACATACAAACAAGCAGTAGAGAAAAAGTCAATTACTAAGTAGGCATTCACATTTATGTAAGATAGTATGAAGGTGAATTTTTAAAGGAAAATGGAATATCACACAAATTTAAACAGTAAAGCAGAAGAAAGAATATTTAAAACTTCTCTTATCTCCTCTGGTGAGGAAAGAGTCACACCTCCTGACAGTCTCCTGTAAGTCTCCTCAGAGACCCCTGTTCTGGTGGAACATTTTTCACATATCTAGAGGTTATTTGGCCTGGAAACTTAAAGAAAAATTTACATTGTAAAAACTGGAGATTGGGCTTCATCCCTAGAGAGATTTATCTCTATTCTGTGTTAGAATCAGATTCACTTTGTCTCCAAAGAAATATAGTGAAGGAAGAAATGGAGAGAGAGAGAGTAAATGGTGTCTTATCCATTTATAAATAGAAAAAATGATTTTTATTTACCCTTACAATATTTTCAATGGAAAAATGACCATTGTTTAGAATAAACACGTATTTCTGGCTTACCTGTTTCTAGCCTTTGGTTGCCTTTGAAATATGTTAAAATTAAGTATATAAAAAGAACTAATGACAATACAGATGGAAGTAATTCTGTCCTATGAAGAGATTCACACTCCCTCTACACTCCCCCCACCACCCCCCCAAAAAAAACTGAAAAAAATAATTAGCAAGTTTATATTCTTGATCTATAAATGTATCTGCTCTTTGCATCTTCCTTTAACCTTGCTGTAAACACTTGCCTTATTTCTTAGCTAGCAATGAGTTAAAGAAAACTACTAACACATGTTGGCCTTATACCTCTGAGAAAGTCTTGGTCTTATTTTACTGAAAAATGTATTTGAACAGATATGTTTGGTAGTGCAAAACTTGAAAACCAATTCAAACTGACAGATTATACACAATAAAACACAATTGTATACTGGGATAAGCAAGGACTGGTGTGGAGATATTCAGTTACCTGCAAATGTTCACATAGAAGCATTTTGTTAGAAATGATGCGGATTCATTTTGATATTTGGCAAAACTAATACAGTTATGTAAAGTTTAAAAATAAAATAAAATTTAAAAAAAAAAAAGGAGAGGAACCTTGAAATAAAAAAAAAAAAAGGATTAAGACTTTCCACCATAGCCTAAAAGGGCCTGCATGAGCAGCCCTTACTTATATCTTAAATCTTATATTTCATTCTCTTGTATGGTCCAGTTACATTGGCCTTATTTGTCTATTTTAAAAATATTTTCTTGAATATAATAATCATACTTAAAAAAAAAAAAAGAAAAAAAAAAAGAAATGATGGGGCCATAGTTGCTCCTCCGAATATATAAAAAGTTGGTTAGTTGTTCAAAACAAAAGCAAAACTGATAAAACATAATTAATCAGAAGAACAAAAATCTGGTAAAGTGACATAAATAGGCAAGAGATGGGTGATGGTATATCATTAGAAACAACTTTGAAATGGTGAGGGGTGGGAGGTAGAAAAGGTCAAGGGTCCTCAGTCAAATCGGTTTTGTTAATGGCATTTTTTTTTTGTTTTGTTTAGTCTCTAAATCTAGACATTCCCTAGTTTTCACCCTGACAGAATAATACACATCAGAACTCCTAGAACACTGCTATCTTTTCATATTATAATCGATATTCAGTGTGTTTGTATAGTATAATTGGATATTTGTCAAGCTGTGGGGTATTGATGACCAAGGTTTAGTTTATCATGGCATCAGACCTGGAATATATGCAGCAGTATCAAGTAAAGAATAAAACTTATAAAATCTAATACAAATCCAGGAATGGGAACAATTGTGCTTAGTCTAAAAATGTTATAAATAATTTAGCTTTTTTCTTTTTTCTTTCAGGCCATGAAAATCATGTTGCAAGTCCTATGGCCCTAAAGAAACCAAAGAAAGTGAAAGTCAATCGCTCAGTTGTGTCTGACTCTTGGTGACCCTGTAGACTGTAGCCCGCCAGGCTCTTCTGTCCAGGGAATTTTCCAGGCCAGAATATTGGAGTGGGTTGCCATTCCTTTTTCCAGGGGATCTTCCCCACCCAGGGATTGCACCAGGTCTCCTGCATTGCAGGCAGATTCTTTACTGTTTGAGGAATTAGGAAAACCCAAAGAAACCAAGGTATGTTTTAATTTTCACAAAGAAATTATCTTTGATTTTCCAAGACTTCTTCATATCAGTATAAACATAGGATTGGAGGTAGACTTTTCAGGTTTGTTTCTTTACTACAACTTTGTTGTTGTTTAGTCACTAAGTCGTGTCTGACTCTTTTGGTGACCCCATGGACTATAGCCTACCAGGCTCCCCTGTCCATGGGATTTCCCAAGCAAGAATACTAGAATGGGTAGCCATTCGCTTCTCCAGGGGGATCTTCCCAACCCAGGGATTGAACCTACTTCTCTTTCATTGGCAGAGCACCAGGGAAGTGGGTGGCCATAACTTAGGGATGTGTAAAGCTTGATACCAGTGTGACTGAAAATAGCAACTGTCATTTTTCCATTGAATGATGCAAATGATTCTGTTGACTAGTTAATAACAAGTAGCCCTGTATGAAAAATCTGACACTAATTATAGTACTATCTCTGTGGCCATGAACAAAGAAGATTTGAAATATAAATTAGAAGTAGAATTGATTTAGCTTTCTGTTATAGTCTCCCTGAGTTTATGAGTGATGTCAGTTTCAGGATTGCCTTTTCCCAGGATAGGCAAATTGTGCATGGAATTCCTCAAAGCAGGGAGCAGTTACACGTTTAAAACTATATTCAAAGAGTTTCATTCAACTTTCACAGAAACAAAAATGGGCATGTGGTTATCTAACTTCAGAAATAAAATAATACAGAAGAAGAAAAGGTGGGTATATTTAAAATATTTTCTTGTTAGCACTGATTTATACTATTGCATGTGTCCCAAAGTGTATTTAACATAAGTTAAAAGATGAATTACTATCTGAATCTATTGTCAGAATCGGAATTGATTGCCACAAATGATAGTAAACATGGAGGAAATTGTGTCTTACAGAATGTCACACATTTTTATCAGAAATATCATCATTAAATATTATGAAATTGTAATAGGTAGATGACAGAGACAGAGATAGAGACAGAAAAAAACCCTCACTCTCAAATAATAAATATTCTCAGAAGCCAAAAGCAAGTTATGATTATGAATGCTGAGACAGGACACATTTCTGACTTTGATTTTACATTTGAAATATCCACTGAACCCTAGTGATCTTCTATTTTGAATGTGTAATTGAAGAAAAAGTGATAAAATCTGTAACCTGTCCAATGTTGAGGTTCCAATAAAGGTTGCCACATGAATATGGATCACAAAGGTCTAAACTTTAAATAAGGATGGATTAGATATAAATTCATCCTAAAGAATGATCCACAAAGAGAATCTATCTGAAAACTAGCTCTCGGTAGAGGTAACAATTCTCTACTGAGAATATGTAGCGACAAACAGGATCTCAATTGCATATAAGTTCCAAATTCAGAGATTGGGGTCATCTAAAAGCTATCAAGGCACAAAATGTAAATTATTACTTACAAATATTTCTACAGAGCCTGAATACATTTATAAAACCATAATGAACCTAAATAATTGAATATAGCATAAAATTATATAGATACTTTTATAAAATATTCATGAATTTTTTGAAGTTTGAGAAGAATATTTTAATAAGAGTGAGTTCAATGTTGTTTATTGCTCTCTTTCTTTCTGAGATGAAACAGGAAGTTTATATTTTTAGTATATCCATTTTAATGGGGGTAAAGGGGAATCTCAATGTATTTTTCAATAGAATTTCTTTAAAGTTTTTATTTTTATATTCAAGTATAGCTGATTAACAATCTTGTGATAGTTTCAGATGAACAGCGAAGGAATTCAGCCATACATACACATGTATCAATTTTCTGCCAAACTCATTACTTTTTGTCACTGCATTTCTGAATGTCTTGGGTATATAGGCATAGTTATGGTCCAAAGTTAAGATTTTTAAGTTAAGTTCTATCTCCCAGGAATTTTTCTTATCTTCATCCAGAGGTTAAATTTACACTCAATCTCAAAGGCATTCTAGGTGATTCTAACAATTAGCAAAAAAATGTCAAATCTCCGTGCTTAAAGAGAGGTTGGAGAAGTATCACTTCTAATTTTTTTTTTCCTTTTAGTGGCATTTCCCCAAGCAATATAGGCCAAATATTTCAAATATTTTTCTGTTAAAGTACTCTCAGGATAACTGTCAGATTTTTTTTTTTTTTTTTTTTTTTTTGTCCCCCAGTCAAAAAGTAGAGTAAGAACTTTTTGGAGGGGGAAAAAAAAGTCTCTATAGGGATTCTCTTTCTGCACACAGCAGGGTTTGACCCCTTGTGGATTTACTCCCTGGAATGAGCAATTGCCCAGATGAAGGAAAGAATGAGAAATGAACTCACAGCCTGAAATCCAGAGAGAAACCCCAGAGACTTGAAAGACAAAATGAAAACAAGACTGGGCTGTAACTCTTCCTTGATTCTTTTTTTTTTTTTTTTTTTTTTTTCTGCATGACCATAATTTAATTTGTACAGTCTTATACCTTTCTGTATTGCTTCCTGCCCCTTCCCACCCCTTCCATACATCAAGCTTGTGTATCTCCTAACTAGGAAGGAAGATTTTTTTTTCTATACATAAATACTGATACTATTTAACTCAAGATATCTAAAATCATTGTCATGTCACATAGAAATCATAAAGGAGAGGAAGAGGAAAATAGGCTATTTGTTCCTTTAAAAAACTTTTTCTTTGACAGTTCACTCTTGAAATTCTGTACCAGCACAGATATATCACAACTGTAATGAAAAAGACTTTATAAGAAAGAAATTGTTTGTTTACGTCATCATTTGGCAAACTTTAAGAGCAAACCAAGAAGATTATATGTATCTTTTTGAAAGTAGAATACATTTTTTAAATGTGACAATATTCTGTTTGAATTCTTTTTTCTACTTGGGTTTCTAAGTGGGTATATGGGTATTATAACATTTCTTGCATAATTTCAGTTTGTGTTTTCCACTCTAAATTAGTTCTGTCAGGCTTACAACATCAAAAAACCATCACAGAAAAATGAGTCATAATATTTTTCTTAGAATAATTGTGAGTAGTGAAAATTGTAATCTTTAATAATTATAGTTGTTAATAAGTTGAATATCATGAAGATTAAGTCAAATCACCAAAGGCACCAAAGTAGCATTAAATCTGCCTCAATTTTTAAGTTATACCACAGACTACAAAAGGTTTTTCTATAAATTTTAAAATTTGTGCTCCTTATTCTATCACAATCACTTCCTTTTAAAATTGTATTTGATATATTTAGATTTAGCAAGCTTTTAAACACATATGATGTCTGTGACAAATAACTGCAATTAATGACATTTTTTCTCTTACGTTTTACACATTGATTGTTCATTCCAAATACACCTTTAATAAAAACACATCAAGAGATATTTAAAGAGTTGTAAAAGACAAAAATGAGTGGAAGAAGCAAAAACTCTAGGTATCCCTGAGTACAGGACCAAGGAGAATATATAAAGGAAAAATGCATTAAACTATGGTGTGGATTCTTCACTAATCTATGACTTTAGCACAGTCTATGCATTCAATACTATTTTTAATTTATTTATTTTAATTGGAGGCTGATTACTTTACAATATTGTGGTGGTTTTTGCTATGCATTGACATGAATCAGCCAGGGGCTAACATGTATTCCCTTGTACCAAACCCTCCTCCAACCTCCCTCCCCACCCCATCCCTCTGGATTGTCCCAAAGCACTGACTTTGAGTGCCCCGTTTCATGCATCAAACTTGGACTGGTCATCTATTTCATATATGGTAATAGACATGTTTCAATGTTATTCTTCCAAATCATCCTACCCTCACCTTTTCCTGCAGAGTCCAAAAGTTTGTTTCTTACATCTGTGTCTCTTTTGCTGTCTTGCATACAGGGTTGATGTCTTGCATACAGGGTTGCTCAAACTACCACACAATTGCACTCATCTCACACGCTAGTAAAGTAATGCTCAAAATTCTCCAAGCCAAGCTTCAGCAATACGTGAACCGTGAACTTCCAGATGTTCAAGCTGGTTTTAGAAAAGGAAGAGGAACCAGAGATCAAATTGCCAACATCCGGTGGATCATTGAAAAATCAAGAGAGTTCCAGAAAAACATCTATTTCTGCTTTATTGACTATGGCAAAGCCTTTGACTGTGTGGATCACAATAAACTGTGGAAAATTCTGAAAGAGATGGGAATACAAGACCACCAGACCTGCCTCTTGAGAAACCTATATGCAGGTGAGGAAGCAACAGTTAGAACTGGACTTGGAACATCAGATTGGTTCCAAATAGGAAAAGGAGTTCGTCAAGGCTGTATATTGTCACCCTGCTTATTTAACTTATATGCAGAGTACATCATAAGAAACACTGGGCTGGATGAAGCACAAGCTGGAATCAAGATTGCTGGGAGAAATATCAATAACCTCAGATATGTAGATAACACCACCCTTACGGCAGAAAGTGAAGAAGAACTAAAGAGCCTCTTGGTGAAAGTGAAAGAGGAGAGTGAAAAAGTTGGCTTAAGGCTCAACATTTAGAAAACTAAGATGATGGCATCTGGTCCCATCACTTCATGGCAAATAGATGGGGAAACGGTGGAAATAGTGGCTGAATTTATTTTAGGGGGCTCCAAAATCACTACAGATGATGATTGAAGCCATGAAATTAAAAGACACTTACTCCCTGGAAGGAAAGTTATGACCAACCTAGACAGTGTATTAAAAAGCAGAGACATTACTTTTCCAACAAAGATCCATCTAGTCAAGGCTATGGTTTATTCAGCAGTAATATATGGATGTGAGAGTTGGACTGTGAAGAAAGCTGAGTGCCGAAGGATTGATGCTTTTGAACTGTGGTGTTGGAGAAGACTCTTGACAGTGCCGTGGACTGCAAGGAGATCCAACCAGTCCATCCTTAAGGAGATCAGGCCTAGGTGTTCATTGGAAGGACTGATGTTGAAGGTGAAAGTCCAATACTTTGGCCACCTGATGCGAAGAGCTGACTCATTTGAAAAGACCCTGATGCTGGGAAAGATTGAGGGCAGGAGGAGAAGGGGATGACAGAGGATGAGATGGTTGGATGGCATCACTGACCTGATGGACATGGGTGTGGGTGAACTCTGGGATTTGGTGATGGACAGGGAGGCCTGGCATGCTGCGGTTCATGGGGTTGCAAAGAGTCGGATGCAACTGAGTGACTGAACTGAACTGAACTGATACAGGGTTGTTGTTACCATCTTTCTAAATCCCATATATATATGTTAACATACTGTTGGTTTTTTTCTTTCTGACTTCCTTCACTCTGTATAATAGGCTCCAGTTTCATCCACCTCATTAGAACTGTTTCAAATGTGTTCTTTACTATAGCTGAGTAATATTCCATTGTGTATATGTACCACACTTTCTTAGCCATTCATCTGCCGATGGACATCTAGGTTGTTTCCACGTCCTAGCTATTGTAAACAGGTCTGCAATGAACATTGGGGTACACGTATCTCTTTCAGTTCTGCTTTTCTTGGTATGTATGCCCAGCAGTGGGATTACTGGGTCATATGGCAGTTCTATTTCCAGTTTTTAAAGGAATCTCCACACTTTTCTCAATGGTATTTTTTTTTAATTTTCAAATCATGCTACAATGCCCACCTCCACCCTACCAAAGGAAACACACACACACACACATAACACAGGGTTGAAAAATCTAGGCGTACATACTGTGCAGAGATGGGACACAGAGTGAAATGATTGTACACTGGCTCACAAAACCTTTGTGAGAAATAAATAAATAACCCTGGTGTGAGTTCCCCAGAGGGTATGGCAGGATCAGGGAGAACAGAATTGGGTAGATTCTATGGGCCAGAGAAGGGCATGGCCTTAAGTGATAAATACTGAGTGTCTCTGGAGAATTCTCTTATTGGGTGAGATACAGCAAAAGATATATCTCTTTCATTTGATGAACATAAAACAAAAGTGTGATCAAGGTCATCATATATCTAATTTCAAATTCAGAAATTTTAGGATGAAAAGATGTCATAAAATGACTAAAATTTGATAATTTTTTACTGTCTAACAAATTCTTGTATTATGTTGGTAGACCTATGAAAAACTCTACTGAAGATCCTTTCTCAAAAATAAGTTTATTTGTACAAAATGAAAATAATATCTATGCCTCCAAACAAAAGCAAAATTTAAAAATATGCTGTTTGCTACTGCTGCTGCTGCTAAGTCGCTTCAGTCGTGTCCGACTCTGTGCGACCCCATAGACGGCAGCCCACCAGGCTCTCCCGTCCCTGGGATTCTCCAGGCAAGAACACTGGAGTGGGTTGCCATTACCTTCTCCAATGCATGAAACTGCAAAAATAAAGTGAAGTCGCTCAGTCGTGTCCAACTCCTAGAGACCCCATGGACTGCAGCCCCCCAGGCTCCTCCATCCATGGGATTTTCCAGGCAAGAGTACTGGAGTGGGTTGCCATTGCCTTCTCCCAAAAATATGCTGTTCATCTAAATATTGAACAATAACATAAAAGAATCATCTATTCCCCAGTAGCTCAGCTGGTAAAGAATCTGCCTGCAATGCAAGAGACTCTGGTTTGATTGGGAAGCTAGATTGGGAAGCTCCTCTGGAGGAGGTCATGGCAACCCACTCCAGTATTCTTGCCTGGCTAATCTCCACGGACAGAGGAGCCTGGCAGGCTACGGTCCATGGGATCACAAAGAGTCAGACACAACTGAGCAACTTAAACACAGCACAGCGCATTACTACATATTCAAGTACAGCAATAAGTTTCTGAGCGTAGCCATTTCTAACATCCTAGTATTTTCCTTAAAAAAAAGTTTATTGGTCAATTTGACCTAATTATCTTTAATTTTTAAATAATTCATAGAGTTTTCTATATTATTGCATTTTGTGGTTAATGAAACTGGAGCCTATTGTACAGAGTGAAGTATGTCAGAAAGAAAAACACCAATGCAGTATATTAACACATATATATGGAATTTAGAAAGATGATAACAATGACCCTATATGAAAGCCAGCAAAAGAGACACAGATGTAAAGAACAGACTTTTGGACTCTGTGGGAGAAGGCGCGGGTGGGATGATTTGAGAATAGCATTGAAACATGTCTATTACCATATGTGAAACAGATCACCAGTCCAAGTTTGATGCATGAAACAGGGCACTCAAAGCAGGTGCACTGGGACAATCCAGCGGGATGGGATGGAGAGGAGGTGAGAGGGGGATTCGGGATGGGGAGGGGACAGGGTACACCCATGGCTGACTCATGTCAATGTATAGCAAAACCCACCACAATATTGTAAAGTAATTAGCCTCCAATTAAAATAAACAAATTTTAAAAAATTAAAAAAGAAAAATAAAATACATTTTCTGTTAAATCAACATAAAAGCCTTGGAAGTGTTGACAGTATCAATAAATCTTCTTTGTAGAATGTAGTATGCTCCATAAATATGCTGAGGTTCCTGGTAAGCTGAGGATAAAGTTGATTAAATGTATTGTATTCCATTTGAAAATTGAAATTTGTAAATACTGGAGGCAAAATGTTTTCACAAATACATTTTTCTGGTTTTGTTTTTTCCCCAAACAGTCTGTTTTTGGCAGACACTTTTTAACAAGACAACACTTATCAATTAAGTTGTCACTATTTATAAATATTTGAATATACTGTAAAATGAATATGCTACAAAATTGTTGATTCTCTCATTTTTATTGTATTCAGATAAATATCATCAATTTGTCCAATTAGAAATATGGGTCTATCAAAGGATTCTTTGTACATGTACAAATATTCCAAAGTTCAATCATGTTAGTTTATGATAATATTTCATTATTAATTTATTTATATTTGTCTTGCTTTTGTTTGATGAATTTCAATAGCTTCTTGCTTTCATGTTCATTTGTAATTCACAAAAAATTTCAAGAATTAAATATTTTGGCCTTCTGTTTAATGATTTTGAACACAATAATAGTGTTTTGTGAATAAAAACATTGAATACCATTACATTTCACTATCTTTAAAGTTTTATAATAAATTCTAATTAACAAGAAGCAACAAAAAGAAAGTGAATATTGTTATACTGTTCCATTTTTGTGTATCCAGCATCAGCCTCCTCATTTAAAGTTTTTTAAGTTGGCAGTGGGTATATGTCTGTGTCTATTCTATGTGTGTGTGTTTATGAATTTTAATAACTTAAACTTATCATTAATTGGCAGAATATTAGAGCTTTTTTGGATAGAATCACTACAACCTATTGCAAAATTATTTTGGCTCCACAGTTTTCAGAATGTAATAAAAATATTGTTTACACAATAACATTAACATTACCACATTTGGAATGCTTTCTATCATTGCAAAAAAGAATTTTATCACTGATGTAATTTTAACTGAATTTGTAACATATTTTAAAGTGTCATATAATCCACCTTTAAGAAAATGGGCTTTCAAAAGTTCTACTTTGATCTCATAAATTGGATTAATATATTTGAGCCATTCTTGGAGATACTTGATTTTCTGTTTAATACATTAGATGATATTGATTAAACCATGTGACTTTAAATGCTTGTAAATATTGTCTTCTGCTAGTTGAGCTAACATTCACAAATACCAATTCACTTATCTATGTACACATGGAAACTTTGAATAAAGTGATGAAAATTAATTTAGAAAAAGAACCATTTGACCTAAACAAAAAGTAAATCTTCAGAGTGACTTGGAAATGTCATTTCTGCAGCTGTATAGGCAATATTTTCACCAGTTAAGTGGGTGATGGTTCTTCTACAGTGGATTTGATCCTTTTGACTTCATGGGTTCAGTGACATCTCCATTGCTTTGCTCTGTCATGATAGATGGGTGCTGCTAAGCTGCTGCTAAGTCACTTCAGTCGTGTCCAACTCTCTGCGACCACATAGACGTCAGCCCACCAGGCTCTCCTGCCCCTGGGATTCTCCAGGCAAGAACACTGGAGTGGGTTGCCATTTCCTTCTCCAATGCATGAAAGTGAAAAAGTGAAAGTGAAGTCGCTCAGTCGTGTCCGACTCTTAGCGACCCCATGGACTGCAGTCCACCAGACTCCTCCATCCATGGGATTTTCCAGGCAAGAGTACTGGAGTGGGGTGCCATTGGCTTCTCTGCTGATAGATAGCTAATGTCAACAAATATTTTGTTTATCATGAACTTTCTCAAAAGAAAATGCAGTACATATATTCTATTCAAAATCCACTATATTTTGTTATCTCATTGTTACCAAAGGGGTTTACTATAGATTTTTTAAATTACATCATTAACCAAGAAGCAGCTTTAAACTTGCACAGTACAAGAAACACCATAATCTTAGTTTGGGCTGCTAATACAAAGCATCATAAACTAGATGGATTAAACAATACAATTTATTTCTCACAGTCCTGTAGGCTGTGATGTTTGAGATCAAAGTGCCTATAGACTTAGTTTCTGGTCAGGGCCCACTTCTTTGGTTCATATGGGGTCTTTTCACTGGTCTTCACATGGTATAAAAAAAGGCAAGAGAGATATCTGGGATCTCTTTCATAAGGACATTAAACCCATTCATGAGAATTTCACCCTCAGAACCTAACCATCCTACATAGGCCTGACTTCCTAATGCCATCACTCTGGGGGGTGAAATTTCAACACATGAATTTTGGGGAGACACAAATATTCAGTACAACAATCTCAAGGGATTTTCTTTTACATTTATTATATAATTTTGCAACCATTATTCTTACACTGTTGCAGAAATAAAACAAACCTACTAATCAAAAGACTCATCTGTAGCAATGTGGAAGATAAAAAATGACATAATTCATTATTAAATAAAGTACATTAGCTTTTTCTTATTTTTGTTATGATGTGTGTTTGTTTCTTCCTTGTGTTTGATTCTTTGCAATCCCATGGACCCACCAGGCTTCTCTGCGCATGGGATTTTCCAGGCAGGAATACTGGAGTGGGTTGCCATTTCCTTTTCCAAGGTATCTTCCCAACTCAGGGATCAAACCTGTATCTCCTCTATCTCTTGCACTATAGGCAGGTTCTTACTGCTCAGCCACCAGGGAACCTCCCCCGACCTTTTATGGCTATGATAAAATACTATAAACTTAGTAGTTTAAACCATATAAATTTATTCTCCTACAGTTTTGCATGTCAGAAATCCTAAAACAAGGATTTGGCAAGGCTGCTTACTGTCTGTAGACTGTAGGAGAGTTGGTTCCCTTGCTTTTTCCAACTTCTAGAAGCTGTAAACATTCCTTGGCCTATATCATTCAAGACCTATATCATTCGAGCCTCGTGTGTGTTGTTACATTTCCTTCTCTGCCTCTGCTTTTTTTTGCTTCCCTTTCTCTTACCAGGACCCTTGTGATTACCTTGGGTATGCCTAGGCAATTGAATATACCCTCTCCTACCTCCACATTCTTAAATTAATCACATTGCAAGATCCCTTCTTCCATATCACACATTCACAGGTTCTGGAAATTGGGAAGGGCACCATTTTGAGGGGTTTTTTTGTACCAAAGTAAATGTTAATAATAGGCATGTAAGACAACCTAAAAGGGGATATCAAGTAAGAATATAATTTCACACATTTTATACAGAAAGGCAAAAGACAAATTACTCCCCTTAATTCCTTAACAGACCATAAACTATAACTCCTAACAGTTTTCTTTACACTTTGTGAGAAAAAAAGCATAAGCAGACTTTATGATATGAGTTAATTTTACGGTACATCTTTATATGCCTAAAGGTTATTTAGTTTGAAATCTTGGAGATACCACTGCATTGTAAATCTTGGAAAATAAACTCTATCCCCAGAGAGATCCCATTGTACAGGTTAGAATAAAAACTCACATTAACTATTCCTATAATGAAATGCTCTAGTAAAAAGTAGAAGAGAATGCCAAAGAGAAATTGTTCCTGATTTAGTTACCCAGCAAGAAAACACTTTATCCAAAGCTGTTATAATAAGGCCAAGACAATTACTATAAGGAGGGCTGACTGAACTCAATTCTGCTGAAAGAAAATTGGGGGAGAAGGTCTCAAGTGCTGAGCTAGAGTGAGACAGTGGAAAAGACTGGAGGACTCTTGTGGGAAGTTGGTCAATGCCATTAGATCATGTGCATTTGCCAATTAGTTCTCAAACGTAGGCCCCTACCCTTTCTTGAAGACTATGATAGAAGCTCTGTATTTGTTAATTATTGCATTTCCAAAATAATGCCTAATAGTTTCTTGAGAAAACATCCATCTTAGTGTTGTAAAACTAGCTAGAGGCTAAGAGAGGATTTACAAGATCTTTTAGAACTAACACCCAAAAAGATGTCCTTTTCATTATAGGAAACTGGAATGCAAAAGTAGGAAGTCAAGAAACACCAGGAATAACAGGCAAATTTGGCCTTGGAGTATGGAATGAAGCAGGGCAAAGGCTAATAGAGTTTTGTCAAGAGAATGCACTGGTCATAGCAAACACCCTCTTCCAATAACACAAGAGAAGACTCTACACATGAACTTCACCAGATGGTCAACACTGAAATCAGATTGATTATATTCTTTGCAGCCAAAGAGGGAGAAGCTCTATACAGTCAGCAAAAACAAGATTGGGAGCTGACTGTGGCTCAGATCATGAACTCTTTATTGTCAAATTCAGACTTAAATTGAAGAAAGTAGGGAAAACCTCTAGACCATTCAGGTATGACCTAAATCAAAACCCTTGTGATTATACAGTGGAAGTTAGAAATAGATTTAAAGGACTAGATCTGATAGACAGAGTGTCTGATGAACTATGGACGGAGGTTCGTGACATTGTACAGGAGACAGGGATCAAGATCATCCACAAGAAAAAGAAATGCAAAAAAGCAAAATGGCTTTCTGGGGAGGCCTTGCAAATAGCTGTGAAAAGAAGATAAGTGAAAACAAAGGAGAAAAAAAAAAAGATATAAGCATCTGAATGCAGAGTTCTAAAGAATAGCAAGGAGAGATAAGAAAGCCTTCCTCAGCCATCAATGCAAAGAAATAGAGGAAAACACCAGAATGGGAAACACTAGAGATCTCTTCTAGAAAATTAGAGATACCAAGGGAACATTTCATCCAAAGATGGGCTCAATAAAATACAGAAATGGTATGAACCTAACAGAAGCAGAAGATATTAAGAAGAGGTGGCAAAAATACATAGAAGAACTGTACAAAAAACATCTTCATGACCCAGATAATCATGATGGTATGATCACTCACCTAGAGCCAGATATTCTGGAATGTGAAGTCAAGTGGGCCTTAGAAAGCATCACTATGAACAAAGCTAGTAGAGGTGATGGAATTCCAGTTGAGCTATTCCAAATCCTGAAAGATTGTGAAAGTGCTGCACTCAATATGTCAGCAAATTTGGAAAATTCAGCAGTGGCCACAGGACTAGAAAAAGTCAGTTTTCATTCAAATCCCAAAGAAAGGCAATGCCAAAGAATGCTCAAACCACTGCACAATTGCACTCATCTCACATGCTAGTAAAGTATTAAAGTAATGCTCAAAATTCTCCAAGCCAGGCTTCAGCAATATGTGAACTGTGAACTTCCAGATGTTCAAGCTGGCTTTAGAAATGGCAGAGGAACCAGAGATTAAATTGCCAACATCTGCTGGATCATGGAAAAAGCAAGAGAGTTCCAGAAAGGCATCTATTTCTGCTTTATTGACTATGCCAAAGCCTTTGACTGTGTGGATCACAATATACTGTGGAAAATTCTGAAAGAGATGGGAATACCAGAATACCAGACCTGCCTCTTGAGAAACCTATATGCAGGTCAGGAAGCAACAGTTAGAACTGGACATGAAACAATGGACTGGTTCCAAATAGGAAAAAGAGTATGTCAAGATTGTATATTGTCACCCTGCTTATTTAACTTATATGCAGAGTACATCATGAGAAACACTGGGCTTGCAGAAGCACAAGCTGGAATCCAGATTGCTCGGAGAAATATCAATAACTCAGATATGCAGATGACACCACCCTTATGGCAGAAAGTGAAGAGGAACTAAACAGCCTCTTGATGAATGTGAAAGAGGGGAGTGAAAAAGTTGGCTCAAAGATCAACATTTAGATAACTAAGATCATGGCATCTGGTCCCATCACTTCACGGCAAATAAATGGGTAAACAGTGGAAACACTGTCAGACTTTATTTTGGGGGGCTCCAAAATCACTGCAGATGGTGATTGTAGCCAGGAAATTAAAAGACACTTACTCCTTGGAAGGAAAGTTATGACCAACCTAGATAGCATATTCAAAAGCAGAGACATTACTTTGCCAACAAAGGTCTGTCTAGTCAAGACTATGGTTTTCCCAGTGGTCATGTATGGATGTGAGAGTTGGACTGTGAAGAAAGCTGAGCACCGAAGAGTTGATGCTTTTGGACTGTGGTGTTGGAGAAGACTCTTGAGAGTCCCTTGGACTGCAAGGAGATCCAACTAGTCCATTCTAAAGGAGATAAGTCCTTGGTGTTCATTGGAAGGACTGATGCTTTAGCTGAAACTCCAGTACTTTGGTTACCTCATGCAAAGAGTTGACTCATTGGAAAAACCTCTGATGCTGGGAGGGATTGGGGGCAGGAGGAGAAGGGGTGACAGAGAATGAGATGGCTGGATGCCATCACCGAATCGATAGACATAAGTTGAGTAAACTCCAGAAGTTGGTGATGGACAGGGAGGCCTGTCATGCTGTGATTCATGGGGTCACAAAGAGTTGGACAGGACTGAGCTTTTGAACTGAACCGAACTGAACTGAGAGAGGATTTGCATTTCAAAGAGTTGAGAATTTACACTGTAAACTTTCTAAATAAATATTCTAGGAAATGGAGGTCAGGAACCTATATTTGAGAAGAGGCCTGTCTAAAGTTTAATCATGCTAAGGGGATCTTTAAGAAAGCCTTGGTCATGGAAAATGGTCCTTTTGTCCTTTATAATATGGAAGCAGACATTTTTACTTATCCTTACATTTTACCTACACCTTAACTCTAAATTTCCACAATCTTTACTTGTCTCACTAAACTGGTTTATGGGCAGTTGAACAAATGACCTTTTGGAGCAACCATGTTTAATACTTTTCCCATCATGCTTGATAGTATTAGCTGCATTTAATTATTTCTGTCCAAGAACACTGTATTTATCACAATAAGTACTCTACAGATAGCACCCCAGATAGCTCTGAGAAACTGCTGACAAAGGTCCATCTAGTCAAAGCTATGGTTTTTCCAGTAGTTATGTATGGATGTGAGAATTAGACCATAAAAAAGGCTGAGCACTGAAAAACTGATGCTTTGAAACTGTGGTGCCAGAGAAGACCCTTGAGAGTTCCTTGGACAGCAAGGAGATGCTTGATTTCAGTCAATCCTTAGGGAAATTAACCCTGAATATTTACTGGAAAGACTCATGCTGAAGCTGAAGCTCCAGTACTTGGGCCACTTAATGGAAAGGGTCAACTCATTGGAAAAGATCCTGATACTGAGAAAGATTGAAGGCAGGAGGAAAAGGGGACATTAGAGGATGAGATGGTTATATAGCATAACTGATTCAATGGACATGAGTTTGAGCAAACTCCAGGAGATAGTGAAGGACGGGGAAGCCTGGCATGCTGCAGTCCATAGGGTCATCAAGAATTAGACACAATTTACCTACTGAACACAACAACAATGAATTCATATTCTATCCTTCAAAAATATTAATGATATAACATACTTTAAAAAGTTTACTAAATTATCATCATATCAGATAGGATCTATGAAAAAAAGATAATAGGGAAAATGTGCTTCAATATTTATATCTATTTATTAAAACATTAATGAAGGAAAAGAAACCACCCAAACATATGCAAAATACTTTTAAACGAAAAAAAGAATGGACAGAAATTTTTCTGCCTTATTGGTTTTTAGAGATTTTGTGCTTGGGTTTACTTTGTCCTCTGTATCTCAAGGCAGAAAGTCCCCTTGGGACATATCGTCTTTGTTCTGCTAAGAAGACATATGGTTTTCCTCTTTTATTCATGCAAGTATTACGCCAGAAGGCACATTTAGACAGGGTGAGGGTATAAAAGGACCTATTTTGTCCTGACAAAGGGAGCTCCTCATGAATTCTTGCTGTGGGGCTGTCAGAAAGGTGGGAATAGAAACACCTACAGCAGAGCAAGTAGCCTCTTGGGAGAAAAGGGCTTGACACTCTCCCCACTTCCACTCCATGGTTCAAACGTTCAGGATCCCTTCGATGGGCTCAAGTCTTTGGAGGAAAAGACACAGCTAAGAGGAACCCATTATGAAAGATAAGAACCTTTGAATAATTGAATCACAATTAATACAATGAACTGAATTTCCTGAAGGAGGCTTGTTTCAGCAGAGTATATGCTGAGGATGACCATAGTACTTTTGACAAAGGTAAGGATGACTATCTAAACACTATTGCCTGCTGTGCTGATGTGTGCCCAGAGCACCCAGGGAGTGGTTTGGAACAACCAGGAGATTACACTACTAGGAAATGAGTATCAACCACTAGGGGTTTGTAATAAAGAGAACAGCTGGGATTAAGGTGTCAAATTCCTTAGACATCTAAGACAGAGGGACCTACTAGGAAGAAGATGGAAGTGAATGACAGATTTTGAGGTACTGGGACTTTCAGAGAGTGTTCCCACCATCTCCGACAGATCATATACAATATACAGGAATGGTGAGCAAGTTTACCTCAGGAGGCTCATCAAGGTTTAAAGAGAATCTGCCAAAACACAGTTCAGGTCACCTTTTCTATCTGCAAAGCAACTGCAAGTATAAGGAAATAGAGTATGTCTTTAGCAACTGATATTTTGCATAGAAAGTGAGTGAAATGTGGTTATAAAGTATTGTTTATTTGATTTTTTGAATTTGACCCAATGGAACATGTAGGATATAAGTATATAATCGGCTCAGAATTTCAGACCATTATTCCATGCCCAGACAAGGGTTATGTATTGCAACAATCTACACAGTAAAATATTTGTATCACAGAAAAAGCAGGAGAGTTCCAGAAAAACACCTACTTCTGCTTTATTGATCACACCAAAGCCTTTGACTGTGTGGATCACAACAAACTGTGGAAAATTATTAAAGAGACCACCTTACCTGCCTTCCAAGAAATCTGTATGCAGGTCAAAAAGCAACAGTTAGAACCAGACATGGAACAATGCACTGGTTCCAAATTGGGGAAGAAGTACATCAAGGCTGTATATTGTCACCCTGTTTTTTAACTTATGCAGAGACATCGAGTGAAATATCGGCTGGAATCAAGCTTACTGGGAGAAATATCCATAATTTCAGATATGCAGATGGCACCACCCTTATGGCAGAAAGCAAAGAAGAACTAAAGAGCCTTTTGATGAAAATGATAAAGGAGAGTGAAAAAGCTGGCCTAAAGTTCAAATCTCAGAAAACTGAGATCATGGCGTCTGGCCCCATCACTTCATGACAAATAGATGGGGAAACAATGGAAACAGTGACAGACTTTATTTTGGGGGCTCCAAAATCACTGCAGATGGTGGCTGAAGCCATGAAATTAAAAGACACGTGCTCCTTGGAAGAAAAGTTATGACCAACCTACACAGCATGTTGAAAAGCAGAGACATTACTTTGCCAACAAAGGTCCATCTAGTCAAAGCTATGGTTTTTCCGTAGTCATGTATGGATGTGAGAGTTGACTATAAAGAAAGCTGAGCATCACAGAATTGATGCCTGTGAACTGTGGTGTTGGAGAAGACTCTTGAGAATCCCTTGGACTGCAAGGAGATCCAACCAGTCAATACTAAAGGAAAATCACTGCTGAATATTCATTATAAGAACTGATGCTAAAGCTGAAAATCCAGTACTTTGGCCACCTGATGTGAAGAACTGACTCATTGGAAAAGACCCTGATGCTGGAAACAAGTGAAGGCGGGAGGAGAAAGAGTAGAGGAGAAGACAGAGGAAGAGATGGTTGGATGGCATCACCAACCTGAAGGACCTGAGTTTGAGTAAAATCTGGGAGTTGGTGATGGACAAGGAAATTTGGTGTGCTGCAGTACATGTGGTCCACAGGGGACACGACTGTGTGACTGAACTGAACTGACACAATAAAAGCAGATCCAAAATCTGGATTTTATGGTCTGGATAATGGGTAACACTGGGAGATAAGCATACATATCAGGTAATACCAATTTCTGATAAAATGAGAGACACTGTGCCAAAAATCTAAGTGGGTTTGATTTTACATTATGATTATGCACACAGCAGCAAAACCATTTCTGAAAATCTCTTGCCCTGTGTGTCAGTCATCTCAAAGGCTACAAGAGTCACAAAATACGTTATCTACAATCCATTTATTTATAGTTATTGTGTCTTCCATGAATCATTGCAAACTGGTTTCATCAAAGAGCATACTTAGGATGAGTCAGTTCTCCAGTTACAAATTTATAAAGAGATTAAGGAATATCGAATTTATAATTCTTACCATATATGTAATTGTAATTCCTATCTACTGATGCTCTAATCACATTCTAAAGTGTAAAAAATAACACATATAGCCATTTAGCAAGCATCTAGCTTAAGGTCAGCAGAGTCTACTGATTTCTAAACAGAGCTTTACAGAGCAGTAGGTACTAACAGTATCTTCAGGACAGAGTTTTGATTTAAGTATAGGAGAGCATGTAGATAGACTATTTTATCATTTATGTAAAAATGCATGCACACTTGCCTTCCCAGGTGGCTCAGCAGTAAAGAATTCACCTGTAATGCAGGAGACAGGAATCCAATCCCTGGGTCCGGAAGATCCCCTGGAGAAGGAAATGGAAACCTACTCCAGTATTCTTGCCTGAGAAATCCCATGGACAGAGGAGCCTGGTGGTCTACAGTCCTTGGGGTTGCAAAAGAGTCAGGCATGACTTAGTAACTAAAACAACAGCAATTCTAGATAGGCATGGAGAAAGAATTTCTATCTAGCCATTTATATAGAATTACTCCTGAAAGAATCATAAGAAACTGGTAAATATGGATTTTTTTCATAACAGCAAACTAGATCACAGAGTAGCACTAATGTTACTTGCATTTTGCATTTCATCCTTTTGTTTCTTGCATTTTGCTCATACACATGTATTCTCAATTAATATTGTTTAATCTTCTAATCAGAAGCAAGAAAAGGAGATGATTGAATGCACATTCTGGGCAATAGATCTTTTAGCAGTCATGAACCTGCATTTAACCCTGAGATTCTGTTAAGGTTAATAAACATTGAAGAGCAAATGTCAGAGCAAAAATAATGAAACTATAATTTAAAAAGGCTGAGATTCAAGGCATCAGATTGTTGTTGGTTTGGAAATACTAATGCTGTATACTGGTATAATTAAATTAGAAAGTGATCAATAGCATTTTTATAACAAATATATTGGGGAAAACATGAACTCAACTACATCTTAGTTGAAGAAGTAGTATGCTACTGCCAATTTCTTGGTCTAATACTTTGCTCAGAAATTTTTATCTAAAGTATATAAAAGAGCTATTATTTTTGCCATTAAATATTTATTAACTCTCCAATTCTTAGTGTTTTTAATTCACCTGACATCAAGTTGATTAAGAAATATAATTACTTTGAATCTATTTTAGAAAATCTTAGAAATAAGCTTAGAAATAAGATCAAACATCCTTCGATAATTAAACATTTATATTTTTACATAATTTCCAAATATGAAGTTATATATACCTATATTCATATACAGATAGGTATATAGGTATTTAGACTACAAATATGAACATTTAGAAAATATTTTCCTTTTATAAATAGTTTTAATTTAGATATTCTGTTGTGATTAAAAAAATACTCTCTTAAATCAAGAAGCATAATCACAGTATTTAGCAACAATAATTATTAAGGCAGTTGGACAGGACCAAGACCAGAATAATAGAAACCCCACAGGGGACAGCATGATAATTATTGGTAATTCCAAAGAGATCTCTCTTAAAAAAAAAAACTAAGCTATTAAAAATGGACTTAATCACACATATGCCCTTTGTTTTAATGAAGGATGCTATAAACATTTCTATAAATAAAGACCATATACTCATGGAATTATTTGATAGTCATTAAGTAGTCATTCAAATTAGAGTAAACATATATGGGCTTCATATAAGTTATATATGGTGACTCAGCTGGTATAGAATTTACCAGCTGGTATAGAATTTACCTAGGTTTGATCCCTGGGTTGGGAAGATTCCCTGGTGGAGGGCACGGAAACCCACTCTTGCCTGGAGAATCCCTATGAACAGAGGAGCCTGATGGGCTACAGTCCATGGGGTCACAAAGAGTTGGACACGACTAGGTGACTAAGCACAGCACAGCACGGAGTAAATGGATATACCAGTAAATATTTTTGAAAGACGATTGCAGATTTAAATAAAGAACTCCCGTAAATATTTTACAACTGGATATTTTCCACCATGAAATAATAACAGTAACAGAATATATAATTCTATAAAAGTCATAGCTGATAATGATTATTATAAGCATTATAAACGAAAGGCTCCCCTTTAATATCTTAAATTCATCTAAACAGATAAGCTGATATACTGCTTTCCCCTTCAATTAAAACTTTTTTAAAGTTTAATAGATTATTGATACACATTTCAGTAAAAAGTGGTTCAGCTCATATGCTCTCAAGCCATATTAACAAGCCATATGGTTTATAATTTGCATCTTTCAGAAGAATAAACAATACAGTGTGTTTGCAAAGAAACCATCTAAAAAGAGTTATCTAGAAGGCGATGGCACCCCACTCCAGTACTCTTGCCTGGAAAACCCCATGGAGGAGGAGCCTGGTAGGCTGCAGTTCATGGGGTCGCTGAGGGTCAGACACGACTGAGCGACTTCACTTTCACTTTTCAGCTTCATGCATTGGAGAAGGAAATGGCAACCCACTCCAGTGATCTTGCCTAGAGAATCCCAGGGACGGCGGAGCCTGGTGGGCTGCCGTCTATGGGGTCGCACAGAGTCGGACACGACTGAGGCGACTTTAGCAGCAGCAGCAGCAGATACATTAAGTGAAATTTATGTTAATTTTCAGCTCATCCATTTGACAGGGCTTATTCTTTGTTTGCCTATGCAACTGATTCTGTACTTTTGCATTCCTGATGTAAGATATAATGATATAATTTGGTAAATGTGAGGGAACAAATTCACACAGTTACAGTCTACAGAGGACCATAAAAAGTTGAAGAACTGATGCTTTTGAATTGTGATGCTGGAGAAGCCTCTTGAGATTCCCTTGGACAGCAAGCAGATCTGTCAATTCTAAAGAAAATCAATCCCAAATATTTATTTTAAGGACTGATGGTAAAGCTGAAGCTGAAGCTCCAATACTTTGGCCACTGATGTGAAGAGCCAACTTATTGGAAAAGACCCTGAGGCTGGGAAAGACTGAGAGCAGGAGGAGAAGGGGACAACAGAGGATGAGATGGTTGGATGGCATCACCGACTCAATGGAAATTAATTTGAGCAAACACTGGGAGATAGTGAAGGGCAGAGAAGCCTGGCTTGCTATAGTCCATGTGGTCACATAGAGCAGAACAGGACTTGGCTACTCAACGACAACAACAATCTATTGAAGAGAACTGAGGATTTGAAGATCAATGACCATTTTCAGTATTGTCTTTTTTACCTTTGAGACGTGTGATAATTAAGTTTAGCATCTCTCTCATGAAGCACTGGTTAGTTATTGACATAATAATCTACCACTAGATAAATACAGGTGAAAAAATGGATTGGGTAAGGGGACGATTCAATGTTGATAGGAGATTTGCATGGTAAGTGTGTGCTAAACCACGTCCGGCTGTTTGCAATCCCATTGACTGTAGCTCGTCAGGGCCTTCTGTCCATGGGATTTTCCAGGCAAGAATATTGAAGTGGGTCACCATGCCCTCTTCCTGGGGATCTTCCGGACCCAAGGGATCTTCCTTTTAAAATAATTTTTTAAAAATGAATGAATTATATGTAGTTATCTTTATTTTTCTCACTGGTTTTACTGTTTCTAGTGCTTTGGGTTATGATGATATACAACATATTTAGTGTGAACAATTGTCTGCTGAAATTTGGTAACATAAATATATTTGCATTAACTATTAAAAATAGCACACTACTACTTACCATTTGCCCTTCCTGGTCAATACAAGTATAAGATAAATTTCTAGAGATGCAATTCACGAGTCATAGAATATATGTATTTTTAAAATTACTAAAGATTGGCCATTTCCCTCACTTCTGAACCCCCCAAAAAACCTGTAAAAAGAATTCAGAGCATCAACAAAAGAATATGAGAGTCCTGAGCATTCTCATCATACGCCCTCAGCAAATATAAATTATTTGGCTTTGCTATAAAGACATTTTAAAAATGGCATTTCATTGTTCTTTTAATTTATATTTACTTGACTATGACAAAATTTAATTTCATGTTGTAAAATATCATGTGAAAATAATATAAATATTTTTATGTAAAGTTATTAATGTATAATTTAAAAACAATACCATTGATTGATGTACAAAAGCCTTTGAATAATATCAAGAAAATTTGTACAGATGTATAAACATATAACTTACTTTTATTGATATTTCCATGTTTATTGAGACAATTGAAACTCTAGTAAATAGAAAACAGCAACAGTCACAGTTAAAATTCAGCACTTTAATAGTAACCCCAGTAATTTTTCACTAGTAAGAGCAATCTTTGCTAATGATTTTAGCTAATAAATTATATTTGAAATTTATTAAGCTCCCTTTTACTTCAAGTTCATGAAAACTTTATTATAACTTGTATGGTATTAGAAAAAATTTCCTGAATTTACTGAAACCATCAGTAATATTTCCCATTAACTTTGGAATTTGGAATTGTGTTATATCAAGAGGTTTTCTAATATTGGTACCTTCTTAGATTCACAATATAAACTCTATTTAATCATATATTATTTTTAAACTTTATTTCTGGATTTAATTCTCCAATACATTATCTTTGTATGGTTGCATGTAAGTCCATGAATAAAAAAATAATATCTCATAATAACTTTGATTGGTTGGGGCATCAGTATTATATCCAACCTCAAAAATTACCTAAGGGACAGGAGACACTCTATACTCTATTTGAAACTTCTTGTGAATCCATAACTATTTCAGAAAGAAAAAAAAATTAAAAAGTAAAAAATAAAAGTAATGCCGTACCACTACATGCTGAAACATGAAAGAACATTTAATGTTGAGCAAAAGAAGCTGGATACAAAAATTAAGCACAGCAAAATTGCATGTTGGGTTCAGCTTGGGTAATGGTTGTTAGCTAGAGTCTTTAAGCGTTGCAGTACATATATAAATTCCTTCTAAGTAAAGAATCCACCTTTCCACTTTCTGTTGTCATATTGTCCCTATTTCCCTTTGCTACATTTTAGAATATTTTAAAACATGTATTTAGTATATATGGGCCATAACAGAAGTATGAAAAGCATAAGTATTTTGCTTTGCATTATACACAGATGAGAAAAATAAGAACATAACATCTAAATAGAAAGGAAAATTTACATATAAGTAAAACCTAGGCACATACATTGGAAAGAGTAAAACACAGTTGTTTGTTGGTTTAAACATGATGAAAAATAAGCTGAACTAACAGTTTTCTTTAGTCAGTTTTTTACAGAGAGAGAAGTGCTTGGTTTCTTAGGCTGTAAAAGTTTACCGAAGAATCACTGTGATAATTAAGCAGAAAGTCTGTGCAATAGTTTAAATGTAAGTCTATAGATGATGAATGATTTTTTGTCAGTCCTCCCATTCATTTGAAATATTAATTGATTTTTTATTACATGTCAGATAGTGAGGCTAGCATTTCTGATTTAAACAAAAAAGAAACAAGCAAAGTAAAATAGATTTGCTTTCCAACAGTCTACAGCTTAGTGGGCAAAACACATAATATATTTTAAAATAGCTTTGTTATTATTATTATTACCAAAGAATTTACTTGAAATGCTCACCCATACAAGATTACAGTAGTCATGCTGCTGCTGCTAAGTCGCTTCAGTGGTGTCCGACTCTGTGCGACCCCATAGACGGCAGCCCAGCAGGCTCCCCCGTCCCCGGGATTCTCCAGGCGAGAACACTGGAGTGGGTTGCCATTTTCTTCTCCAATGCATGAAAGTGAAAAATGAAAGTGAAGTCGCTCAGTAGTGTCCGACTTGTAGCGACCCCATGGACTGCAGCCTACCAGGCTCCTCCGTCCATGGAATTTTCCAGGCAAGAGTACTGGAGTGGGGTGCCATTGCCTTCTCCGACAGTAGTCATAGGCAAGAGCAAAAGAAATTTCATTAGCTTTCACGTATATAAAAGTGGAAGAACTCAGACTAATAATGAGTAAGAGGATTACAGGTACTCCAAGTTTGGAGTCTATATAAATAAAAATCATTCTTTTCCCTTCCATCGTTTTGGAGGAAATCTCTCATTTTTTTCCCACTTATTGTGATACTGGAAACCCAAGATATATAGCATTTAGGATTTAATGTCTGGTCAGCAACATAATGAAAACTAAAACAGAAAAAGTAAAAGTACAAAATTAATAAAGTAATGGAAAAAAACTTTAGATGCGAAGATTAAATCTCAACCTTATGTTGCTGCTGCTGCTGCTGCTGCTAAGTCACTTCAGTCGTGTCCGACTCTGTGCGACCCCATAGACGGCAGCCCACAGCTTCCCACATGGTGCTAATGGTAAAGAACCCAGCTGCCAGTGCAGGAGTCAGAGGCATGGTCCATCCCTGGGTTGGGAAATTCCCCTGGAGGAAGGCATGGCAAGCCACTCCAGTTTTTTTGCCTGGAGAATCCCATGGACCGAGGAGCCTGGCAGGCCCACAGGGTCACAAGCAGTCAGACATGACTGAAGTGACGTAGCATGCAGGTTTATGTAGCTTCCATCTACCAGAACAGCCTTTTAGGAAATCACGGTGGTTCCCATGCTCACCAATTGTTATGCAGCAATAGCTACATGGCACTTTCCTACATTAAAAATTGTCCAATATTATATTTTTCAGGACACTGAGCTCTGATTTTTGGGTGATTATTAAAATGTCTGATAGTAAATCTTTTGAGGATGAAAATGATAGAAATAAATAAAAATACCAGATGAAGTTAGTTGAATTTTAATGGAAAGTCCCCAAAAAGAGAATTGCTTAGTCAAAGTAGTAATTAAATGGTTCCATAAAAAGGAAAATATTTGAAAGGAAATGGCATTCTTTTGCCCCTGGAGGAGGTCATGGCAACCCATTCCAATACCATTGCCTGGAGAATCACATGGACTGAAGAACCTGGGAGGATAGAGTCCAATGGGTCCCAAAGAGTTGGACACGACTGAAGCAACTGAGCATGCATGGGGTTCTTTTGCAAAAACACTAGACCTCAAAATAATAGATTAGCAATGTAGATGGGTGGTTCTGGAATTGTAGATATACCAATTTCCATAGAAAGTGATCGTTCACTGAAAGGTTCACGTCTCTTCAAAATAGCATTTCATTGAGTGTGGTGTGTGTGTGTGTGGGAGGGAGGGTGTGGAGAGGGAGAGGGAATGGTGATTATGTGTCTTTCCCAAAATTAAAATGTAAGTCCACATATATAAAACCTTTACGTGTGTAGTAACATTTTTATTGGGGCTTCCCTGGGGCTCAGTGGTAAAGAGTCTGCCTGCTATGCAGGAGACTCAGGAGATGTGGGTTCAATCCCTGGGTTGGGAAGATCCCTTGGAAGAGGAAATGGCAACCCGCTCCAGTATTCTTGCCTGGAGAAACTCATGGACAGAGGAGCCTGGTGGGCTACAGTCCATGGGGTTGCAAAGAGTTGGACACAACTGAGCACACACACACAATTTGTTTATTAATTTTTCTAATCTATGGATGGCTGAGTGAGTATTCAGAGTTGCTGCAGGATCATGACTTGCTCATTTTTTAAATTAATTTCTAATATTTTAAATAAATATGCATAAGAGAAAGCTATTGATTTGAGGATTTCAATCATCTGACCATATTTTTTCCTACTAAAAATTTAAACTTAAAATATTTTTCAAGAAGGACACACCTAGTTATTGGATACAAAAGAAAATAATTTATTATGAAGCAAATTCGATAAATAAGTATGAAAATACCAGGGGCAGTTATACCCCCAAATCTGCCTGCATAGTTTTATAATTAAAACAATTTTAGCTATAAATAGGTAGGATAAGATAAAAAGATGTGCCAAAGTCTAGAAGCTAGCTATAACATCTAAAATGTGAGAGTGGATGTTCCATAAGCCTTTCCAGACAGTTATTCCATTCTGAGCTTTGAGAAATAACCCTGAGATCCTGTAAATTGAAACAAAGCGAACATTTTTACAGCTGCAACCTGCTGCTTCACACTGTGGCCTTGGCGTAATGAAAGGTCAAGATCAGTGATCATCTATCTCCATAATTTCACTAACAACTGACAAACACAATTTAGAAACTGCCAAAAAGTGAAATTGATCTTGTTCTTGGCAAAAACTGTATCTATCTGTTTAGATTTCTCTATGCTGCTATGATAGCAACAATGATAAAGAATTCATTCACATCCATCCATAAGAGTATGAAAACACCACTTTGTAAATGGTTTGATTCAATTTACAGAACAGAAATCCCATTTAAATGATATATCTTAGAGAGAACTGGGATGCTCTCTAATACTACATTTTTTCTTTATATTACTACATGCAGCTATGGTTTTTGAAGCAATCATAGTTCAGGTATACATAATTGTTTGAAAAGTTTGAATATGCTTACATTTAGAGTCCCTATGAGCTAACGCTATCTCTTCTGGAATTTTTAAATGTTAAACTCATAATATTTTTCATGGATATTTGAAACAAACAATGTAATAATGCAGATTTAAGATTTTTAAACATAGACCATTTTTAAAGTCTTTATTGAACTTGTTACTGTATTATTTCTGTTTTAAGTTTTGTTTTTTTGGCTAAGTGGCATGGGGAATCTTAGCTCCCAGACCAAGAACCTGTACCCCCTGCAATGGAAGGTACAGTTTTAATCACTGGGTCACCAGGGAATTCCCTGTAATAATGTAGTATTACCCATTATTTTGGAAAGATAAATTTTAAACATATGCATAAAAAGAAATATTATGCAAAAAACATTCTTAGTAAAGTTGGAGATTGATGCTTAAGTCAGCTTATTATTGTTATGCTACCAGCTGGTAGAATTGGGTTGTTGGTAGAATATATGTTAGTAATGCTACTATTATTATAGTAGCATTGTAGCATTTAGTAGCATTTTGATCTCAAACACTAACTTCATCTCTGTGCTACAATATTTTGTGTACTAAGATGAAGGAAGTATTAAGTTCTAATCATTTTACCAGGATTGGTATTTTTCTAATTGAAGTTAAAAATAAATTTAAATAAATTTAAAAATAAAATAAAGTTAAAAATATGACTCTGCATCCTCTAAAGACAAATAGGAGCTGTTTTATGTCCTGCATAACAGGAAAATAAAGTCTCTATCCCTTGACTACAATTTTCTTTTGTGTTAGATTCTTTGTGTGTTGTCTGATAGCAAATAAACTTTTTGGTCATTTTTAGTTTACAGGATACATTTTTAGAATAGTTATAAGTTTACAAAAAATTGAGCAAAGAGTTTTCAAAATACCCCTTTTCTCCAGTACATACGCATACACACAGTTACCCTCATTATTAACATCTTGTGGTAGTATGGTAGGTTATTTATACTTCATGAACCAATATTGATACAATATTACTAACTAAAACTTATAGCTATATTAGGGTCACTCTATACACATTCTGTGGACCTTGAAAGATGCATAATGACATATTTCTGCCATTATAATATTACATAGAAGTATATTATTGCCCCAAATACCCTATATTTCACCTGTCAGGCCATCTTTCTGCATCACCAACCTACTGAAAACCACTGATCATTTTGTTTTTCCCTTTCTAGATATCATATAATTGGAATCATAGTATTTAATCTTTTTGGATTAGCTACTTTCATGTGGCAATATGTATTTAAATTTCATCCATGGGTTTTCCTGGCTTCATAGTTCATCTCTCTTTTTTTGCCACTTTATTTTTTTAACTGAAGGATAATTGCTTTACAGAATTCTGTGGTTTTCTGTCATACATTAACAAGAATCAGCGGTAGGTACACCTATGTCCCCTCCCTCCTGAACCTCCGTCCTCTCTCCTTCCCCATCCCACCCTTCTAGATATCACAGAGCCCCTGTCTGAGTTCCCTCCCTGAGTCACACAGCAAATTCCCATTGGCTATCTATTTTACATATGGTTTTTTAAATTTCCATGTTACTCTCCATACATCTTATCCTCACACACCTCTCCTCTGCCCTTGTCCATAGGTCTGTTCTTTACGTCTGCTTCTCCATTGCTTCCCTGAAAATTAACTCATCAGTACCGTCTTTCTAGATGCCATATACATGCATTAGTATATGATATTTACATTTCTCTTTCTGACTTACTTCACTCTGTATAATATTGTCTGGATGCATCATAGCTTGTTTAACCACACACCTACTGAAGGACATTTTGGTTGCTTTCAAGTTTCAAAAAATTTTGTATAATGCTGTTATGTTTCCCACTTACAAAAAATATGGGATATATTTAACTCAGTGATTGCTTTTACTTTTTAAAAATATTTTAAGCCAAATATCTCTTGTTTTTAAACCAAACAAATTAATACCACTGAAAGTGCTAGAATTATGTAAATTAATACCTAGTGTAGTCTTTAATGCAAGGTTCCCTACCTTAACAGAACTTCCTTCAATAGTAACCATACATCAGAACTCTCTGATCTACACAGAAACTCTAAGATATTTAATTATTGTTATGCTAAGATGCTTATTAGAAGGACAAGAATTTTTTTTTACTACATAAAGGCATAACACTACTATAAGAAATGGATGTCATAGTATTATAATAGGAAGAAGAGACTCTTGAGGCCACTATAAAATTCTAAACTACTTATTACATTTTACTTAATAACTTCTCAGTATTACAAGAGTACTTAAGTCTTGTACTGTGGGAAATTGAATTCATTTTGTTATAAAAGTAGTAGTGGTTTAAAAGGAAAATATTATGCCACAGGAAACTACCTGTAATCCTGTACCAGTATAGGAGTGTCTCTAGGTTTATTGTTGTTGCCATTTAGTTGCTAGGTTGTGTCTGACTCTTTTGGAACCACATGGACTGTAGCTGGCCAGACTCCTCTGTCCATGGGATTTCCAAGGCACGAATATTGGAATGGGTCTCCATTTCCTTTTCCAAGAGCTCTTCCTGACTCAGGGATCAAACCTGTGTCTCCTGCACTGGCAGGTGGGTTCTTCACCACTGAGCTACCAGGGAAGCCCACCACGTTTATTACCCTCAAATAAATTGTTATTCTAGATCTTTTGTGGATCCACCCAGTTCAGTTCAGTTGCTTAGTCATGTCTGACTCTGCAACCTATGGACTACAGCATGTCAGGCTTCCCTGACCATTACCAACTCCCAGAGCTTGCTCAAACTCATGTCCATCGAGTTGGTGATGCCATCCAACTATCTCATCCTCTGTTGTCCCCTAATCCTCTTGTCTTCAATCTTTCCTACCATCAGGGTCTTTTCCAAGGAGTCAGTTTTTTGCATCAGGTGGACAAAGTATTGGAGTTTCAGCTTCAGCATCAGTCCTTATGATGCTTTAGTGGATCCACTAAACCAGAGTTTTCCCAGCAAAATCTTTAAAAAAAATTCACAATTCTTTTTTTACCTTTTTTTTTTTTTTTGGTCTTTCTCATGATAAAATATTAGCTCCACAGCTTCCCAGGCTTTCCTGAAATAGATAATTCAGTATGATTTCTCCAAGCCTGACTATGGTAAGATTTCTGGGTAATGAGTGAAAGTCCATGAAGTCGTCATAAAAGAGAAAACTGTATAGTATTATAAATTATTGCTGAGAAAATAAATAAATAATGCCTTGAAAAATATGTGTATGTAACACAGGCTTTGTGTATATAATAGTGCATATATATATTACAAAATACATGCATCAGATCAGATCAGTCTCTCAGTCATGTCCGACTCTTTGCGACCCCATGAATCGCAGCACGCCAGGCCTCCCTGTCCATCACCAATTTCCGGAGTTCATTCAGACTCACGTCCATTAAGTCAGTGATGCCATCCAGCCATCTCATCCTCTATCGTCCCCTTCTCCTCCTGCCCCCAATCCCTCACAGCATCAGAGGCTTTTCCAATGAGTCAACTCTTTGCATGAGGTAGCCAAAGTACTGGAGTTTCAGCTTTAGCATCATTCCTTCCAAAGAAATCCCAGGGCTGATCTCCTTCAGAATGGACTGGTTGGATCTCCTTGCAGTCCAAGGGACTCTCAAGAGTCTTCTCCAACACCACAGTTCAAAAGCATCAATTCTTTGGCACTCAGCCTTCTTCACAGTCCAACTCTCACATCCATACATGACCACTGGAAAAACCATAGCCTTGACTAGATGAACCTTTGTTGGCAAAGTAATGTCTCTGCTTTTGAATATGCTATCCAGGTTGGTCATATCTTTCCTTCCAAGGAGTAAGTGTCTTTTAATTTCATGGCTGCAGTCACCATCTGTAGTGATTTTGGAGCCCCCAAAAATAAAGTCTGGCACTGTTTCCACTGTTTCCCCATCTATTTACCATGAAGTGGTGGGACTGGATGCATGCATACATACATAGAAATACATATACATACACAAGGTATATTTAAACTCTGACATTTAGTTTTATGAAAGTTGCAATTTCTGTTAGATTGCAAAGTGGTCGCAAGTTTGCCCCCTTGTTGCAACCATGCTATCACACTATAATAGTGTGGATCCTGGGCTTCCCGGTGGCTCAAGCAGTAAAGAATCCACCTGAAGTGTAGGAGCCTCAGGAGACGGGATTGGATTCCTGGGTTGGGAAGATCCCCTTAAGGGCGGGAATGGCAACCCATTCCAGTATTCTTGCCTGGAGAATCCCATGGCCAGATAAGCCTGACAGGCTACAGTCCATAGGGTTTCAAAGAGTTGGACATGACTGAAGTCACTGAGCAAGCATGCATTGTGGATCCTGCCAATAAGAAGTATAGTCTTTCCATCTGCCCTTTGACTCTGACTTCGTGGTGAGCCTTGTTTTGGCCATGAGACATTACAGATTTTGAAATGCAAATCCAGGCTTAGCAAGTGTACATAAGCATGTGCATTCTTGCTGCCATTTGGAATCCTGAGACTACCATGGGATATCACTACCATGGGATATCATGGGATATCACAGGAAGAAACCCAGGCTAGCCTCCTGGTTGACAAGGACACTCGAAGAGCAAAAATGAGTTGTCACAGCAGAACCCCCTATTAAATCAGGCTACCAGCTGTGGAATATTTGTGTGAGGCCATCCTGTAACATTTAACAGCCAGGTGACTCATCAGCTGGCAGTGGAAGCCTGAGAGAACCCAGCAGCAATCAGCTGAGCGGGCTGAACAGAATCACACAGCTGAGCCACAGAATTATGAGCTAAATAAAATCATTTTACTTTGAGCCACGAAGTTTGTATTGGTTTACAATGCAGGAAATTCTGACTGATATACTCTAGATGCTTTTATACCTTGTAAGCATATAGTCCATTGTACCACTTCTTTTTAAAGTTTAAATTATAACAGGGGTAGTGTGAAGCTAATAGTTTTCATGAATAAAGAAATAGGCTTACTATTAATAATATGCCAGAGTGCACTGTAGAAGAATTAGAAAGCTTCGGATTCAGCAGACCCCAAATTTTTTGGCACTAGGGACTGGTTTCATGGAAGACAGTTTTTCCACAGACAAGGTTGGGGTGGGGATGGTTTCCCGATGATTCAAGAACATTACTTTTATTGTGCAGTTTATTTTGATTATTATTACATCAACTCCACCTCAGATCATTGAGCGCTAGATCCCGGAGGCTGAGGACTCCTGGTCTAATGGTTTTGTTAATATATACTCAAAAAACATTCCTTTCACACTCTCCTGCATTAATAAAACAGTTTTGTGGTATTTAAATTATTTGCTTTCTGATTGTTTGAGGCCTATTGTGATTATTTGGTCCCTCTTATTTAATGATTTTTTTGCCAAGCATATGATCTTATCATTTCTTTTTTTTTTAATTTTTAATTTTTTTTATTTTTTTTAAATTTTATTTTATTTTTAAACTTTACATAATTGTATTAGTTTTGTCAAATATGAAAATGAATCCGCCACAGGTATACATGTGTTCCCCATCCTGAACCCTCCTCCCTCCTCCCTCCCCATTCCATCCCTCTTGGTCATCCCAGTGCACCAGCCCCAAGCATCCAGTATCGTGCATCGAACCTGGACTGGCAACTCGTTTCATACATGATATTTTACATGTTTCAATGCCATTCTCCCAAATCTTCCCACCCTCTCCCTCTCTCACAGAGTCCATAAGACTGTTCTATACATCAGTGTCTCTTTTGCTGTCTCGTACACAGGGTTATTGTTACCATCTTTCTAAATTCCATATATATCATTTCTTATGAAAATGTTCACTAGTGTTTACACATATTTTTAATTAATCATTTTATGATATTTTGGTTATGTTTCAATATGAGTATATATCTTTATTTTACTTTTATATTGAGATGTAATTGATATGTAGCATTATATTAGTTTTGAGGGTGCCACATAATGATTTGGTATTTGTATATTTTTAGAAATGATCACCACAGTAAGTCTGGTTAACATCCATCACCACACATAGTCACAACATTTTTACTTGTGATGGTAATTTTTAAGATCTACTCTCCTAACAACAGTCAAATATATAATACAGTATTATTAACTATCGTCACCATGCTGTACACTATCTCTCCAGGACTTATATTTTTATAACTGGAAGTTTGTGTCTCTTGGCCACCTCTTGTGTCTGACAACCATCAGTCTATTCCCTGTATCTATTAATATGAGTTTTGGTTTTCTCTTGTTTGTTTCTTTCTTGTTAGATCCCACATATGTGTTAAATTATACAGTTTTTGTCTTCCTCCATTTGACTAATTTCACATTGCATAATGCCCTCATGGTCCATCCATATGGTCACAAAATGGCAAGCTTTCTGTTTTATGTTTGAATGACATTCCACTGTGTATGTATATCACATTTTCTTTATCCATTGATAGAAAGAGATGGTTTCATATCTTGGCCACTATAAATAAGGCTGCAAATGAACATGGTATGCTTGCTCATGGCACATGTATCTTTATCAAGTTACTGTTTTCATTTTTTCAGGAAAATAAAGATTTTATAGCTTTCAAAGAAATTGAAATCATAGATCTCAACATAGTGCCTTCTGAAACCTGGCATTATGTGCATAATGATATTCAGAAAATTGCACTGCATGCAGTTTTAACCTTTAGTAAAACAAGAGCAAAGTTTTTTTTTTTTAACTTTTACTTCTGTTGACATTTTTAAAACAGTTTTCATCAGAGTGATACATACCCGTGATAGCATATCATTTGCACTTAGAAGAGTTTATCATGAAACAGTCTCCTTGTATTCTGAATTATTCAGTGCAATTATGTCTAACCAGTGTGAAATAAAATCCCCAGATTTTTGCAGCTTAACATAGAAAATGTTGTTCACTGTTCTTTCAAACACTGGTTCCTAGTAGAATTGCTGGGGTAGAACCTCCTTTAAGTGGTTCTCGCTTTAGATAGGAGAAAATGTGAGCTGTTCGTGGCCAGGAGGCCTGCTTCCCTCTGTTCACATTTTGTTGGCAGAAACTAGTTACATGTTACCAAATGGAGGCATAAAATTTGATTATTATCTTATTTTCATACACAGGCTGAAAAGGAGTAAGTTTGGTAGACGGATAACATTATCTTTGCAAAACTCTCCTTGCCCGTTTCAAGCCCATCTCCTCAAAGGCAAATGCTTAAAATTCGTTTATATTTACTGAACACATTTAATCCATTTTTTTCTATTTATCAGTGTAAGAAAATTTGCATTTACTTCTTCCTATAAAATATAGCTTCAACTTTAAAATGTACAAAAAACTTTATGTCTATTTCAATCAACTGTTAACAAAATTTCAGTCTTATCTTGAGAGCAGATTTTGCTCACAATGTCCCAATTTCTGTCAACAATACTTTTGTATTAGTATTTTCAAGAATGTTATGAGTTTTCATGTTCCGCCTTCAAAAAACCATTTTCTAATTCTATGTCTCTAGATTGTAAGATCATGAAGCTATAGAATTTTCTCATTGTCATTAGAAAATTATGCTAAGTAATTAAAATACTAAGTATTTTAAATACTTTAAATTTAAAGCAATTTAAATATTGTAGTTTCATCTGTATGTAGCAAAGGCTGCTTGTGTGCAGCTCATTCCACTGGGGGTGGAGAGCAGGAAGGTATACGTTAGACCTTGGACTGGCAAATAGAGGCCTAGGGTGGGGGGTCAGTGTACCTCAGTTTTCCCCCAAAAAACAAGGGAATTTTTATAATATCTGAAAACTGAGGGGGCTTCCTTGGTGGCTCAGACAATAAAGAAGCCATCTGCGATACAGGAAATGTGGGTTTGATCCCTGGGTCAGGAAGATTCCCTTGGAGGGGGCAATGGCAACCCACTCCAGTACTCTTGCCTGGAGAATCCCTTGGACAGAGGAGCCTGGTGGGCTACAGTCCATGGGGTCGCAGAGTGAGCGACTCACATATACACATAGACACACACACACACACCTTATCAACACACACTCAAATATTACTATCCTTTGTTTCAAAAACAAATATTTTGATATTATTGTAACACATCAATCTCTTCACATTTTTTGTTTTGATCTCTATTTAAACTAATTTTTATGCATAAATACTTTTATTAGATTTTCTAATTTCTTGACATTTTGTTTATTTTTGTATCTTTACTATTTTTCTGTTTTCAATCATACTTGATATTTTGTCAGATGACTTATTTCTTCTGCTACTTCTGCTAAGTCGCTTCAGTCGTGTCTAACTCTGTGCGACCCCATGGACTGCAGCCTACCAGGCTCCTCCGTCCATGGGATTTTCCAGGCAAGAGTACTGGAGTGGGGTGTCATTGCCTTCTCAAAAGTGAAAATGGACACCATGTCCCTTCATTACACCAACTGGCCTCCTTGTGCCTGATACTGGTCCATAAGTTGCCCCCTCCTGAGGTGGGGAAATCAATTAGGTTTTCCCAGTGTTCAGAGCTTCAGTCAGCAGCAGGTGCATGATCCCTATGGTTTTGAAAACTCTGCAGTAGGACATTGCTAGTTTTAGAGATGGGCAAAAGACTCACACCCACTGAATCACACCAGCCAGAGCATACTCTGGGCTCTCAGGCCAGGGCAAGAAGGGCTTTCACCATACCCTTCTCTGAAATATGGATGCAGGGTCATGAAACTGGCTGTGGCTAGGGCTTCTGGAACAGAAGCTTCCTTCCTGTTGTACTGAAGCTACTTGAAAGATACTCACTTATCTGCATAGCATGTCATGTAAATATGACAAGAGGAACTGCTTCTACAGCCAGAAAAAGTAGGTGGAAGATAAGATCACGCACAGAGGAAAACAAAACTAAGATAGCCACAGAGAAAGAGGCTGTGCTCTTTTTAAGGAGCTTTCATTGCTTATTTCATTTCCGGATGTTTCAGACACAAAAGCAAGCACATTTTTAATAGAATTTGTTAGATTTCCTCCTATGTGGAACTGGAACCATCTAAACTGATAGAGCATCTCCAAAACTATCTGTTCATCTTTGCTTCATATGCCTTCTTTTAATATCTTTCTTTATATCTTAAGGGAGATTTTTAAATATATAATTTAATTAATAGCCCATATATTTTTCTTTAAAATATAAATTCCACATTTAGTCTTTTTTGGATTTCTTTTTTTACTTAATTTTTATTCTTATTTTACTTTATTTTAATTGTTATTTTACTTTATCATATTCTTAAGGAATGCATTTCCCCAAATATCAGAATATTTGAATGTTCAGCTGAATTTAAACTTAACTTACTGTAATTTTTCATTTTTCTAAATTATCTTTGTTTCTTTCGGTTTAGTTTTCTATTGTTTCTTTGTTTTTGTTTAGCTGTTATTGGTCATACTTAGGATTCTCTTTTAATATTTCTCAATTCATGTATTAAGCCCAGAAATAGCATAGATTTAATTTTTTCTTCTCTGTTAAGTAAGCAGATCTGTTATAGGCAGACCATCCCTATGAATAAAAATTCTGTGCACTTTCTAGCCATCACTTTTGGAAAATAACTTCAAAGTTCACTTTCAGATAAGGAGATTTGGATGCTGTTGGATTATGGATATTCACTAATGACACCAGAAATGCTGATATACAGAGGTCTTATCTACTGGCATTCACATCAACATTAGACTGTCTGGGAATGATGCAGACTCCCTATTCTCTATACTGCTGGTAATAGGATACAGTACCACTAATTGGAGAAGGCTTTTTAATACAGGTTCTGAGTTGCTCCCTTTGGTTTTTACATGAATTTCATTACAAATGTTCCCTCCCTTCTGACTCTGAGCCCAGAATCTCTCTGACTCTTCTTGGGTTGACTTCTGTTTCCTTTTATTGGGCTACATTGAACAATATTCTTTTCTCTGACTTTGATGCTTATTTCTATTTCGTCCTTACTCTAATGCTAGCCTCTCTCTGAAATACTCTAAAATCTTTGTTTTTGAACTCCTTCCTGTTTATTATGTGTTTATTCCTCCCTCTATTTTGTAACCTTATGCCATCATGGGAAGTACAGAAAACAAAGAAATGTTCCTAGTTTGGCATATTGAACCTTAAGCCCTACATTGAATTTCAATAACCTATCACATTGAATTTTTATTGCACAATTCTAAATGAAATAGATAGCCCATTCAACATTTGGCTGCTTAAATAATTCAGTAATGAATTCTGATTTGTCAAATTTAGCCTAAAAAAAACCCAATAAATATAGGTTTTAGCATTCTTCAACTGTTTCATTTGTTGCCTGCAATTTAGTGGATATGCATTCTAATATTTGCGTGTGTCTCTTTAATTGTAAGAAAGAATTACTAACCTATATCCAATAGTTCATATAAATACACAGTAAGATACCATTTGGTTATATACAAGTGATGTGGCCCAGTAGACACTTATAAACCACAGTACCTCTAGAGTAATATTAAAGATCATGTTCCTTTCCTAAGAAATGGTTGGGATTTTAATGGAGCATATGAAATGGTACTTGCCCTTCTTCTAGAAGTTAATGTGCTTTCTCTGCTGTAATAATCTTATAAGCATGCAGTCTCATGCATCCATGATAAGGTAAAAATTATTTTAATCCTTATTTTTTAGAGTAGAAAAAATGGAAAATTATTACATGTCAGCTAGAAATTCATGACAATCAACAAGTTTTGTTCAAAATTAACAGTCAAGGTAGTATGGAAATAATAGAGAAAATACTACTAAATAAAGTGCCCCTTTCAGTCTCAATTAGGTTATGTTCCCTTAGTGAAATAAAAAGAACACAGCTATATTTGTATTAGCTCTTGATATTAAGTTCAGTTCAGTCACTCAGTCATGTCTGACTCTTTGCGACCCCATGAACAGCAGCACACCCTGCCTCCCTGTCCATCACCAACTCCCAGAGTCCACCCAAACCCATGTCCATTGAGGTGGTGATGCCATCCAACCATCTCATCCTCTGTCCTCCCCTTCTCCTTCTGCCCTCAATCTTTCCCAGCATCAGTGTCTCTTCAAATGAGTTAGATGTGGCCGAACTATTGGAGTTTCAGCTTCAGCATTAGTCCTTCCAATGAACACCCAGGACTGATATGCTTTAGGATGGACTGGTTGGATCTCCCTGCAGTCCAACGGACTCTCAAGAGTCTTCTCCAATACCACGATTCAAAAGCATCAATTCTTCGGTGCTCAGCTTTCTTCACAGTCCAACTCTCATATCCATACATGACTACTGGAAAAACCATAGCCTTGACTAGACGGACCTTTGTTGGCAAAGTAATGTCTCTGCTTTTTAATATGCTGTCTAGGCTGTTCATAACTTTCCTTTCAAGGAGTAAGCGTCTTTTAATTTCATGGCTGCAATCACCATCTGCAGTGATTTTGGAGCCCAGAAAAATAAAGTCAGCCACTCTTTCCACTGTTTCCCCATCTATTTCCCATGAAGTGATGGGACCAGATGCCATGATGTTCATTTTCTGAATGTTGAGCTTTAAGCCAACTTTTTCACTCTCCTCTTTCACTTTCATCAAGATATTACACACCTTTTAATGCAATAATGTAATAAATGCATTTGCAGAAGTATCCTATTTAAAGAGTTTATACAATGATTTCCTTATTAGACCAATCAACACATAGACACTTCTAGAGTCAATTAATGTAAATAGATGATAAACTACTTGCTAATTCCACCCTAAGCCCAGTTTTGTCCATCTCTTACAGACTTAACCTAATATCCTTTTTTATTACAGGCCTTTGACATCATCAATTACATAAGCTCAGATCTTTCCATCTTAAAAAGAAAAACAAGTATTCTCTCTATTAATATCCCTCTTTAATTTTCATTGTAGATTGTATTATAAATAGAAGGTTTTATATTCTCTGTGCACATTTTTATGCTCCAAGTTACACTTTTACTCCATCCATTATTTTCACTAAAGTTAAATCAAAGTTGAAACAAACTCAAACCAGTGTCTCCCATATTCTATAAGAGATCTAATTCCCTCTCCTTCAATAACTATCATAGCAAGGGTTATAGATTCCAGGTCTTTATTTCTGGCTTACCATCTATGTGGCTTTCTAAACACCTATATGCAATACTTCCGAAATCCATATATATATACATGTCTCTCAAAGCACCACGAAAGTGACAATTCCAAATTTACCTTTCTTATTTTCATTGAAAATCTTAGTACACTTCTGCATTGTTATGAGAAACTTTCACATTATGCTATAACGTACTTGAGGAAAGAGAATTTTTTGTTTTTTTAGGTGCTTACTACAATGCATGTTACATAAAAAGTGATCAGTGAATATGTATTTATGATATGAATACATCTGTGTGATCTTAATGTTTTCTTGAACTATAGCATGCATTTTTGTATATTTACAAAAAATATGGTAAGAAATAAGTGAACTACAATACTCTCATCTACACAAAATCATAGCTAAATTATTGAGTAAATTATAAACATAAGATTAGCCTTGTGACAACTTATAACCACTCTAAACAAAATGACACTGTGTAAACACCAACACTATATAAATTAGCAAAGTTGGAAAATATAATGATAATGTATTAAGATTTAATGTTAATTTAATATTGAATTACCTGGGGAAACACTCATGGCTTTAATGAGATCACAAACTACTCATGTAACAATATTTTGGTTGATAATCAGTCAAATTGTTACTCCCTAGAACATTGAATACAATCATAACAAATGAAAGGTTATAGCAAGGAAGTCATTATTAGCAAAGAGCACAGTGAGGCTTCATCTTGTATGAAAGAAGGAAAAGTTTATCCAATTCTGTTAAATATGTCAGCCAGGAGAAACAGAACAATAGAATTAATAATGTATTCCCTGATAACGCAGGAGCGAGCTGAATGATGAAACAGATAGGATGGTAGATAGTAAACCTGAAGACAGTGGAAATGATACCAGTGAAACTAAAGAGAATGTTCATGAAAGGCAAACAAATGAAAAAAGTAAAAATAATGATGGCCACAATGGATGGTGATTTAGGTAATGCTGAGAGGCTTATCTTGTAGAGAAATGAAGGAATAATGAGTGCCCTAAGTTTGTTCGAAAAGCATATGAGCTAACTTAGGGGAAAAAAAAAAGAAAAAGAAATATTATTTCATGGCTGTTGATGCTACATATTATGAATAAAAAATGAAAAGAGGTTATTTAAAGTGATAAAGTAATAGCTTCTATATCACCAACTATTCCTAAAGAGATGATTCTTTTAACTATCTACCATGCAGTCCATATAATACAAATGTTACATTAATATAAAAGCCTATACTGAAGCCAAAATTGCATAGCTTTGAATATAATAGCTGAGTTTCAGGTATCAGCCTACATTTTTTATATCAGTTTATCTTGGCTCATTATTTTTCTTTTTTGGTTCATGATTTGATACAAACTTTCTGGGAATCTATTCCTAAGCAGGGTATTCACCACACCATAGAAGATGGAGTCAGTCTTGCTCACTCCCTTCCCTAGTCTCAGGCAGCCCACATTCCTTGAAGTTACTCCAGATACTTCTTGGGATCTCAGCCCATTTTAAATGAATAACTGCAACAAAAATATTGTGAAAAAATTAATAATTTTAGATAATTCCGTTAATGCCTTTCCTCCGCATCTTTTGTGCTCAAACAAAGCAAACCATATTCCCGATTCTCTTTCCAATCTGGTCATACCACATTTGTTGCATGTAATTCTCAATGAGCTCTGTTAGTTATCTTATGCTAAGTCACCTCAGTTATGTCCAACTCTTTGCAACGTTATGGATTGTAGCCCACCAGGCTCCTCTGTCCATGGGGATTCTCCAGGCAAGAATGATAGAGTGGGTTGCTATTTCCAATGTTCTCTTCAACACCTAGAATCTATTGAATCCTGCTTCATAATTGAGCCTATGGCTTCTCTTGCACCAGTATAGCTTACTAAACAATAAAAATCATACTAAACAAAACTGCCCTACACAAACAGACCCCATTTATCAAGGCACCAACTGAACCCAGGACTCCTGCATTGCAGGCAGATTCTTTGCCATCTGAGCCACCAGGGAAGCTTTTCCTTACAATGAGTCTAAAGAGACTATATACCTGTGGTGGATTCATTTTGATATTTGGCAAAACTAATACAGTTATGTAAAGTTTAAAAATAAAATAAAATTAAAAAAAAGAGAGACTATAGACTTTCTTCTGCATTAGCAATGCTGTTACATATTTTTTTTAATACTTCCACTATTGGAGAATTCCAAATTTCAAGATTTCTAACATTCATTTATAAGCACACCTGTTATACTTCAAGATACCTTTAATTTTTTGCATGCTTCCATTCTCTCTATCACATTTTTCATGTTTTTTCTCCTTTTATTATACCCATTCCTAGACTCATGATAGATCATATAAACTTTATTTTGATTTAGGATTTCTTAGCCTAGGGTTAGCTAAAAATACATAACCAAGTGAAAGTTAAGGCTAATATTTTACTGAGAGGTGTAAGGCTAGGACAAAGAGAGTGAGGAAAAAGAGGACATGCAAGAAAGAATTGGAACAGATATATTACTCACTGCTAGAAAAGATATATGTGTACCTCCTCAGCCCCTCTGTTGTGTTCAACTCTTTATGACCCTTTGGACTGTAGCCCACCAAGCTCCTCTGTCCATGAGATTTCTCAGACAAGAGTACTGGAGTGGGTTACCATTTCATCCTCCAGGGGATCTTCCCAACCCAGGGCTTGAATCCACATCTCCTGTATCTCCTACATTGACAGGAAGATTGATTTTTTTCTTTTTAACCACTGAGCTACCTGGCAAGACCCAGAAAAGATACCGAGCCAGTCAATCAGTGTGGAGGACATATCTGGGCAGGTGGTATAGAAACAGTCTATCAAAGGATGAAACAGTCTATCAAAGGATGAAACAGTGCAGAATTTTATCCTCAGCACACTCTTGTATCTCTTATCAATAATCACCAAAATGTATCTTGTAGGGTATTAACTTCTCCGTAGTTTTGGTAGTGGTCACTTGACTCTTTCAGTTGTTACTGGGGACATCAGAAAACTTAATGTATTGTTTAATCTGAAAGAACTGGAAAAAGCCAGGCTTTAACCTTCAGTGGAGAGACTGCTAAGGTTTCTACAGTTACTTGTGTTGGCTGGAGCACAAGGTAGCTGAGAGCTGGTAAAATCTGAGGCTTTTCAAGCAAAATGTTACTGCTACTCAGCCACACTCTCCTGCATCCCAAACTTAGATGAACCACACAGTGGGTCAACTTTCCAATCTACCTTATGTTTTTTGTATCCAGGAAGTTGAATCTGACAGATTAAAAATTTGTGTGACATAAAAATAAAATCCTTTGAGTCAATAATTCCATTGTGATTCCATTGCAATAGGAATTAAAAGTATATATTAATAGCTTTACTTATCCTTCTCTCTCCAAGAACACACATCTTTATTGTTATGGAAATCTGGGATCCTTCTTTTCAATGAAAAATGCATAAGTTCAAATCTTTAAAATATAATCTCAAAAGAGATATAAATTTAACCTTCTGAACGGAAAACCCTTCCTCCCATTAAGGTCGAAACTGAACTAAATGTGTTTTGATTTAGAAGCATGAAAAACAGTAAAAGAGTAGAAGGAAGGAAGAGTTAGAGGGAAATAGGTCAGAAAGGAGACTTATATTCTTTAAAGTTAGTCATGGAAAGACAGATGTTCTATTTCCTGTTCATTAAAACAGGAATTATGTAGTTTCAATTTCTACTATCTGAAATCATAAAATCATGACAACCTCAAGTTTTACCCATCATAGGTGTGTGTGTGTGTGTGTGTGTGCTTGTATATAAGTGAAATAATTAACAGCAATAATAAAAGGGATGGAGAAGAGACAGTCACTTTTTTTTTTTTTTAAGCATGACCAAAGCTTATGATAGTATTACACTTGCCATGCCATATATTTAAGCTAGCAATCTGATCTCAGATGTTTGAGATGTTTGAATTATTCCTGCCTTACACGATTCTTCATAGTACTTTACATAATATTCTCCTACTTTTCATATATAGGGTAAAAACTGGAAGCCAGTGAGGTTAGTAAAATACCTTCTGCTGAGCAACATCCAAATTAGCTGCATGCTTCTAAATAATATGAATTGTAGAAAGTGGAGTATATGTCCAGTATCAATCAGCCAAATAGTTTGAAGAGAACATTTTATGATATGTGTACTTCTGTCAGACCTAGTAAGCATTTGGTGGGATAGCAGGAGCAGCAGCAGCAAGAGCCTACTATTCTGCTTTCTCATACGGGGAAGGAGGAGGGAGAGGGGTTCGGGATGGGGAACACGTGTATACCTGTGGTGGATACATGTTGATGTATGGCAAAACCAATACAATATTGTAAAGTAATTAACCTCCGATTAAAATAAATAAATTTATTTAAAAAAATAAATTTTAACTTCAAGAGATCTTTATACTTAAATACAAGGGAGATTTACATTCTTAAAGTGACATCAATCTGGAAATAATGAAATACTAAGATAATTTCAAAAGCATTGTATTGTATGGAGGACATGCCTATATAGCATATTTTGTCGTGTGTGTGTGTATGTGTGTGTGTGTGTGTGTGTGTTTTAATTTAAGCAGAATACATAGTAATGCATAGAAAAGTCATCAACCCAGTTTGGTGAAATATATGTTTGATATATTTGAAAAAAGAACTGTGCTTTTGGGATTCAGATGCTATGTTGTCAAGTTGTGGACATCAATCACACATAAAAATATTTGATTTCTCTACTCCTACTTCTTGGCTGATAACATTACTGAAGACAAAGCCAAAGCTATGCAGATTGGAGCCCTCATCCCTAGTCATGTTTTCCACAACCATTTATATGATGCTAAGGCCAAAATTTATATCCTTTGAATAAATCTTCACTCTCATGTCTAACTTGCAATATTGTTTCATAGTTTATTATGAATTATTATTATTCATTTCACAATATTTTCCTTGACTATAAGCTGAATGTTTGTAACCAGATGTGTTCTAGGCAATACACATTAAACTAGTCCAAATCAAAACTCATCTCAATATGTGACAAATAGATGCTACTGTATATTCTATATTTCACCATTAGTATTGCCTATTACAAGTCACCATAGAATAAAACCCAGAGGAAATCTAAGGTTACATTTTCTACTCACTATTCACATTAAAGCAGAGAAAAGAATCTTTAGATTTCACTTCCTAGATATTTTAAAAATATATTAAATTCTTCATATATATTTCTTTTTTTAATTTAATTTTATTTTTTAACTTGACAATATTGTATTGGTTTTGCCATACATCGAAATGAATCCACCACAGGTATACATGTGTTCCCCATCCTGAACCCTCCCATACCATCCCCCCAGGTCATCCCAGTGCATCAGCCCCAAGCATCCAGTATCGTACATTGAACCTGGACTGACGATTCGTTTCATATATGATATTATGCATGTTTCAATACCATTCTCCCAAATCATCCCACCCTCTCCCTCTCCCACAGAGTCCAAAAGAGTGTTCTATACATGTGTCTCATATTGTTTTAGTTATGGATTTTCATTATTTCATACTTGGATTATTTAAATAACTTCCTATCCATACAATACACACTCTATCATAAGTATATATGTCTGAAACATGAACCACTGGGGTAAAAGAAACTTCCATTTCAAATTTTGATAGCTACTCCTATATAACTAATAAGCTTTGTACAATCCCAACATTTGTTATGATGTTTTATATTCTTATTTTCCTGTATTGTCTATCAGCCATTAATAGCAACATATGGAAATAATAGTGAAGCAGTCTCCTTGATATTTATTTTCACTTTTTATTACATTAATTCATTTTCAGGTGGCTCAGCTGGTAAACAATCCACCTGAAATGTAGGAGACCCCTGTTTAATTCCCAGGCTTGGGAAGTTCCTCTGGAGAAGGGATAGGCTATGCATTCCAGTATTCTTGGGCTTTGCTGGTGGCTCAGACAGTAAAGAATACACCTGCAACGTGGAAGACCTGGGTTACATCCATGGGCTGGGAAGATCCCCTGGAGAAGGGCATGGCAGCCCACTCCAGTATTTTTTCCTGGAGAATCCCCATGGACAAAGGGGCCTGGCAGGCTACAGCCCATGGAGTCGCAAAGAGTCTGATATGACTGAACGAGTAAGCACAGCAAAGCAAAGAATATGAATGAATTTTGTAAAAACAGGCTTAATTTTATTGTTTTTATACGAAAGGATATTTCTTGAATTCATTTAATGAGAAAATCATTTGAAATTGACTTTTGGTTGTATCTACATAACTGAATGATAAGTTTTGTTTTTATTGAGATTAGTTCATAAGTAATTTTTTACCTATAAGTGTAAAATATTTGTAATAAACTTTTAAAGAAGGCCAATGGAACTCTAAAAAAAACATAATTTATCAAATCATATTATTAAGACACATTAATAATAAAAGGTTGTCTGGCAGAAAAAAAAAGACACATTAAAGGAATACCATCATTGCTGAAAATGTTTTCATAATATTCTTACTAAGGTTGTATGCTTTCAATCTTAAAACAAAAAAATGTCTTTTTTTTTCTCTCTTGTTTTAATATTCCTCAAATGATTCAAAACATTGCATCTTTATTTCTCATTTCCAGTTCCAGTCAGGGTCTTCTTTCTGTTACACTGCAAATCAACAAAAACAAGAGGCTATGTAATTATGTGTGTATGTATCATGTGTGATTATACATGTGATTACACACAAATATATGTAAGTACACACATGCACTCATACAAGTACATACACATATACAAAATCTGTGTTACAGTGGCAAGTTACAATAATTCTCTATGCCTTGATTTTACCACATGTAAAATAGGTGTAATATTATCATTCAAGGATTATAAGATGAAACATAAATCTAAAAAACTTAGAATAGCTCTGCAAATTTTCACTAATCTCTTTATACGTGAATTCATGCATTTTCAGCAATGATGCAGGTAATTCATCAATGTCTTGATAAGCTGTAATGGGCTTCCCTGATAGCTCTGTAATAAAGAATCGCCTGCAATGCAGGAGACCCAGGTTCAATTTCTGGGTTAGGAAGATCTGCTGGAGAAGGGATGGGCTGAGCACTCCAGTATTCTTGGGCTTCCCCTGTGGCTCAAATGGTAAAAAAAAAAAAAAAAAAAATCTGCCAGCAATGCGAGAGATTTGGATTCAATCTCTGGGTTAGGAAGATCCCCTGGAGAAGGTAAAGGCTACCCACTCCAGTATTCTAGCCTGGAGAATTCCATGGACTATATAGTCCATGGGGTTGCAAAGACTTGGACACGACTGAGCAACTTTCAATCAATCAATATCCAATATTGTTACTGGGAACAGAAGCAAGAAAAGACCGCTTCTTCTTGCACTTCAATATGTCTTTTCTGGTAGGCCTGACTAATGCACTTAAAAATGTTTTAGTATATATAATGGAGAAGAAAATCTTGGGAAAATATTTTCATTGAAAATATAAATATAGTTTCAGAAAATTCAAAAATATATACAACTTATCTCTTATAACTAGTAGGATTTATTATTAAGTAGCTTGTCTCATAAATATTAAGACATAAAATTTTCCTGTAGGTCTATGTAATATGCATATTAAAATGTTTAAATAAATATAAAGTCTAAAAAAGCTTTTCTGACTGACATTTTTAAATGGATAAAAATACAGAAAACTTTTTACCCCTAAGGAGAAAATAGGACATTTGCCTTTAACATTCTGGGTAAATATGTCTAAAAATTTACTTGCATTTGGAAGGATTAAATGAGAAACATATTCTAAATTATTGATGCAAAAGCTTAGCCTAGATAAAATAGATTAACACACCCAAAGCAAGGCATTTATATATAGAGATACACATTTAGATTTTTTAATAATAAATATTCAAATGTTCTTTCAATGTACATTTTTAGTATTCCATAATTGTAAAACTTAATTTTGTTCATGTGTAGTATACAAAGTTGTCATAATTTTGAGTGATTGATTAATTTCATTTTCTAAAATATCTCTTATATAGAATAAAATGAGGCAATTTTCTGCAGTTTTCATCTACTTTAGAGATGAATTATTTAAATCCATATTTTAGTTTCTATCAACTTTATAAGCTAATTATGTCCTATTATGTGTGATTCTATGGAAAATGTGTAAAATCTCAATGAATCTGATGGCTTTTTTTACAAATACTAATTTGATTTATGAAGAGGATAAAATGGATCATTGAAAAAATTCACCCCAATGTAAAATAACTTCCTTGCTCAAATATTCAAAAAATATAATTTTATGTCATTTGATATAAAGCAGAGAAAAGATATACCAATTCATTTTTCAGTGTAAGTTAACCCTGAAACCAAAACCAGAATAAGAAAAAACCTAAAATACATAATTTTAATGCAAATAAATCATTTTAAGTTACAAATATTCTATTAAACATTAACATTAATTAAAGATTACACTGCTACATGTAAGAAAAGTGTTAAAATGAATGATAATTTTAATATCGAATATTTTTCAATGTTACAAATCAACCATTCAAAAGATACATGATTATATTGCATTTTTGTAAATTAAAGGAATAATTTTAATGAAAGTTTTGATTCATTATTGAAGCCAGATATAAATTTAAGCATTTATCATGGGCAGAAATTACTTCCCAGTTTATAGTTAGTATCCTACATGAAGTTGACATGCAGTACCAACTCAAATTGAAGTCAGAAATAAGAAAATAACAGTTACCTTTATTATTATTGAATACTCTTGTCCTTAACACTGCAGCTAAATGAGAGGTCAGAAAAATATGTTTAACTCCCCAGCTCCCTTTAGTTCTCACTTTGAAATAAACATGTAAATACCTTCTCAGCTGTAAAAAAAAAAAAAAAAAAAAAAAAAAGTGAAAACAATAAAAATAATTTCTGGGAATTTCAACATAAAAAATTTGCAGGTTAGTTCTTCTACTCCTACTATTTTTTTTTAACATGCCTAGGTTTACTAATTCTCCATTCATCTTTCTTCCCCAGTTGCATTATTTTTTGTTGCAGTTTTTTTACTTTTAACTTTTCCCCATTTTTATTGAAGTATAGTTGAGTTATAATATTATGTTATTTTCAGGTATATAGAAAAGTGGTAGGTATTCTTTTTTTCATACTGCATTCCATTATAGGTTAGAATGTAATTCCCCGTGCTATACAGTCAGCATTCTTATTGATCCCTGTTGAGGACCCTTTTTGTTTACTAAGGAATTAACTTAAATCAATGTGTTTGAATAGAGTGCTAAATTACGTCAATCAGACTTCCTCAACTTGAATCATTCAATTTTGTGTCCAAAGAGAAGAATAGGCTAAGTCATCATTAGACTCAGGTTAAACATTTTTAGCAAGAATTCTTCATAGTGATTTGGGTACTTAATATTACATCCCATTAAGCATCGCATATTACAGACAATGTAAATGTCTAACATTTAGGAATGTTTATTTTAAACATTTAGTTAAAGTGATGACTGCCAGATTTCTCCCTGAAAAACATCTGTCCTTTTCAATTAGGAAGTAATATATGGAATAATAAAGCATCACCTTTCAACCAGTGGTAACATTTATTGATGATCTTTACCTGAATTCTATTATTTCATTAAAAGTAGCAAAGTAGCGATTTTCATGATATTATATTTTTTTCTGTATCACTTGACAACTTCATAATAAAATGCCATTAAATGGGAACGAACACCATTTTTTTTTTAAAGCTAGGCTAAATGTTTATATCATCTATGGTCTGTTTCTCAAAAAAAGTTGAAAGCATGGTAGAAATATTTTTCTCTTTTGAATAGTCCAATGACTAATCAATATATAATTTTGTGTGTATATTCTTCAGCATTCAAGGAGTAGGACATCTTAAAACTGGTTTTAGTAAGAGATCAAAAAAAAAAAACTATTATTTATTGTGTTCTTCCATGATCTCTGGCATAACATGGCCTGCAGTCATGTAGCTCTCCCAATCTCCAAGGTCTCTGTTTAATCATTCAAAACAAGATCTGGGTAGAACGCTGTTCCTTATTTCTGAGTGTCATTTAGACTTGAAAATTATATTTTTAAGACTGATGATTAAATTTTGGTTTTTTAAATCAAATTTAATCTCTTAACATATTCATTAAAACTTTATATTTTTACTGATAAACAAGGTCCTGCTGTATAGCACAAGGAGATATATTCAATATCCTATAATAAATCACAATGGAAAAGAATATGAAAAAGAATATATATAAATTGCATAAACATATTTGTGCCTGCTAAGTCACTTCAGTCATGTCCAACTCTGTGCAACCCTGTGGACTGTAGCCTGCCAGGCTCCTTTGTCCATGGGATTCTCCAGGCAAGAATACCGGAGTGGATTGCCATACCCTCCTCCAGGGGATCTTCCCAATCCAGGGATCCAACCCACATCTCTTAGGTCTCTTGTATTGGCAGGCAGGTTCTTACCATTGGGACCACCTGGGAAGCCCCATAAAAAGTATATATACATATATATGTACATATATATTCTTCAACCATATGAACTCATATTCTTTCTCATATATTTCATATTATTTATTTATGTATTAATTCATATTTATATATAAGTATATTTATATAACAATCATTTTGCTCTACCCCAGAAGCTAACACAAAAATGTAAATCAAGCATACTTCAGTTTTTAACAAAAACTTTTAAATTTTAAAACTTTTACTGTTTTACTTTAAGTTTACTTTGGTTCTCAATTTAAATTACGCATTCAGTACAGTCTAATGTAAAATTCATGAAATAATTTAAATAGCAACATTAACTGTTAAATGTAAAAAATCTGAAGGATGTCTATTATACCTTTACAGACATTAAATTCTTAGATTTTAAAGCTCTAAACTATATGGTAATAATATATAGTATGTTTATCACTTATGTGGTCAATCTGACATATTTAAGACCATTTTTTTCACTTTATTTTCAACTTTTCTTTTTCTTCTGTATTTTAAAATTTATTTTTCAAACTGCATAAATTAATATGGCTAGAAAAATCACCATAATCTACTCAGCTAACACAATCTTGAATAAGAACAATGTTAGAAGACATAATCACAATTGCAAAAGTTACTAAAAGTCACACTATTTGAACAGTGCAGTGTTGGTATAGACACCTTGACTGATAGAATAGAACTGAATTTCTAGAAATAGTCCTTTGCATTTATGGTCAACTCAGTTTTTACAAATGTGTCAAAACAGTTGAAAGGGGAAATTACAGTATTTTCAGCAAATTGCCTATCCACATCCAAAAGTATGAATGAAGATGGACTCCTCTTCAAAATGAAAATGAAACATAAACCTAACTGTAATAGCTAAAACTAAAAAATTCTTAGAAGAACATAAAAGTTACTTTTGTGAATGTGAATTTGGTAACATTTTCCCAGATATGACAACAAAAGCACAAATAGACTTCTTCAAAGTTTAAAACTCTATGCTTCAGAGGACACCATTAAGAAAGACAATTCAGAGAATGGAGGAAAATATTTGCAAATCATGTATCTAATAAAGAATTATAATCAGAATATGTAAATACATACATATATATGAATATATTTGCTTATATATATACACATATATATATATATATGTAACTTATAATTCAATAACAAAAAGATCAACTGTGCTATTTCATTCTTCCCTGTGTGTGCACTGCTCAGGAGTTGATCTGAGACTTGAATGAAAATCTATTTGCTCAGTGTACAAAGTCTTAGGCATGCTACTTAGAATCAGATCCATGTATTTACAGGTCTGAGTTGTGCACAAGAGTTTATACACTATTATTGGGGTTATTTTCCAGGTCTTATTTCTCTAGGTGATTTCATATACATTACCTGGTAACTTAAATTTCTCCCACTTAAAGTCTTTGGCCAGAAGCCATTTGTTTCTGCTGCAATGATTCTTCAGGGGGTATACAGAAAGAAGACAAAGAGAACAAAGCAATAGAGGTTATCCCTTCCCAAGTGGTGCAGTGGTAAATAACCCACCTGCCAATGCTGGAGACTTTAAAGATGTGGGTTCAGTCCCTGGGTCAGGAAGTTCCACTGAGAAGGAAATGGCAATCCACTGCAGTATTCTTGCCTGGAGAATTCCATGGACAGAAGACCCTGATGGGCTGCAGTCATGGAGTCACAAAGAGTTGGACACTAATGAGCATACACACACTGCACTGCACTTCCTCATGAACAACAGATCCATACTGAGATGATTGCAACTCCCACCAGCAACATGTTTTTGCAGCATTATGAGAAACCCTGGGCCAGAGGACTCAGATAAGTAGCATCCAGATTCTTCACATCAGAAATTGTCAGATAATAAGGTTGTGGTTGTTTTTTTTTTTTTTTAGCTGCCATTTTGGGGGATAATTTGTAGTATAGCAATAAATGACAAATGTAATCGTACACCATTGATAATATGTATAAAATAGATAATTGTATAGGGAACTCTACTTGATGCACTCTGCTGACCAGAATGGTAGTGAAGTCCAAAAGGGAGGTAATGCATGTGTGCATGCTCAAGTTGCTCAGTCATGCCCAACTCTTTGCGGCCCCATGGACTATAGCCCACTAGGCTTCTCTGTCCATGGAATTTTCCAGGCGAGAATACTGGAGTGGGTTGCCTTTTCCTTCTCCAGAGGAATCTTCCCAATTCAGGGATCAAACGCCTGTCTCTTGTGTTTCCTTCATTGATAGGCGGATTCTTTACCACTGTGCCTGCTGCTGCTGCTGCTAAGTCGCTTTAGTCGTGTCCGACTCTGTGCAACCTCATGGACTGCAGCCTACCAGGCTTCTCCATCCATGGGATTCTCCAGGCAAGAACACTGGAGTGGGTTGCCATTTCCTTCTCCATACCACTGTGCCAGATATATGTATATGTGTGGCTGATGCACGTTGCTGTACAGTAAAATCTAACAACTTTGTAAAGCAACTGTACTTCAATAAAAATTAATTAAAAATAAATAAATTAATGACAAATGCAACCAGTCATTTTAAAATAAAACAGGCATTGGAAATTAACTATATGATTATGCTACTTGCAATTCCTTGAGGATTTATACTCTGACTTGATTTTTTTCCACTAACACCTCTGAGGCAGATCACAGCTATATTCATGCATTTTGTATCTGCCTGAAAAGACCATAAATATATCTAGAACTCAGTGCCCTATAAATGGGTCTTCAGACTTTTAGGTACATGGTACAATGTATGAGAGGGTTTTTTCAAACACACACTGTATGTTTGTATGAGGAAACAAAGAGGATTCCACAACCATTGCTAAAATTAATGGTCATTTTACTCATGAAAAAAAGAGGTGGTTCCAAATTTATACTAAAGATTCTACCTGCAATGCAGGGGACCTGTGTTCAATCCCTGGGTTGGGAAGATCCCCTGGAGATGGTAAAGGCTACCCACTCCAGTATTCAGGCCTGGAGAATTCGATGGACTGTATAGTCCATGAGGTTGCAAAGAGTTGGACACAACTGAGGGACTTTCAAAGAAAAAGAAAAAAATATATAGAGTGTTCCTAAATTTAAATAAAGACTGAATTATTGAATATTTTTGGGGAAAATCCTTTACTACTGACACAAAATCACATGTAAAGCAACACTGTCTAAGATAATAAAGTAATCCATATATGTATATAGTATATAATAATTGTTGTTGTTCAGTCACCCAGTAATGTCTGACTCTGCAACCCCATGGATGCAGGACACCAGGCTTCCCTGTCCCTCACCATCTACCGGAGTATTCCCAAGCTCATGCTCATTGCATTGGTGATGCTGTCCAGCCATCTTACCCTCTGATGCCCTCTTCTCCTGCCCTTGATCTTTCCTGGAATCATGGATATTTCCAATGACTCATCTGTTTGCATCAGTTGACTAAAATACTGGAGCTTCAGCTTCAGCATCAGTCCTTCCATGAATATTCAGGGTTGATCTCCCTTAAGATTGACTGGTTTGATCTCCTTGCTCTCCAAGTGATTGTCAGGAGTCTTCTCCAGCACCACAGTTCAAAGGCATCAATTCTATGACATTCTGCCTTCTTTATAGTCTAGCTCTCACAACTGTATATGATCACTGGGAAGACCATAGCCTTGACTAGATGGACTTTGTTGGCACAGTAATGTCTCTGCTTTTAAGCACACTGTCAAGGTTTGCCATTGCTTTCCTGTCAAGAAGCAATCATCTTCTGATATCATGGCTACAGTCACTGTCTGTGGTGATTTTGGAGTCTAAGAAGAGGAAACCTGTCACTGCTTCCACCTTTCCCTTTCTGTTTGCCATGCAGTAATGGGACCAGATGCCATGAACTTAGTTTTTTTTTTTTTTTTAATAGTCTTAAGTTGACTCTTTCACTCACCTCCTTCACCCTCATCAAGAAGCTCTTTAGTTCCTCTTCACTTTCTGCCATTAGAGTGGTATCATCTGCATATCTGAGGTTGTTGATGTTTCTCCCACCTATCTTAATTCCAGCTTGTAACTCATCCAGCTCAGCATTTCTCATGATGTGCTCAGGGTATAGGTTAAACAAACAGAGTGACAGCAGACAGGCCTGTCTTGGTCCTTTCTCAATCTTGAACCAATCAGTTATTCCATACAGGGTTCTAACTGTCGCTTCTTGACTGGCATACATATTTCTCAGGAGACAGGTAAGATGGTCTGATATTCCCATCTCTCTACGAGCTTTCCACAGTTTCTCATGATCCACATAGTCAAACGCTTTAGCGTAGATGATGAAACAGAGATAGATGCTTTTCTGAAATTCCATGAAATCAAGCAAAAGTTGGTAATTTGATCTCTAGTTCCTCTTCCTTTTCTAAATCCAGCTTGGTCATCTGGAAGTTATAATTATGTGTGTGTATATATTTATATATATATTCAAGAAAATTAGAGATACCAAGGGGACATTTCATGAAAAGATGGGCACAATAAAGGACAGAAATAGTATGGACCTAGCAGAAGCAGAAGATATTAATAATAGGTGGCAACAATACACAGAAAAACTATGTAAAAAAATCTTCATGACCCAGATAACCACGATGGTGTGATCACTCACCTATACCTAGACCTTCTGGATGTAAACTCAAGTAGACCTTAGGAAGCAACACTAAAAACAAAGCTAGTGGAGGTGATGGAATTCCAGTTGAGCTATTTCAAATCTTAAAATATGATGCTGTGAAAGTGCTACACTGAATATGCCAGCAAATTTGGAAAACTCAGCAGTGGCCAAGGGACTGGAAAAGTCAGTTTTTATTCCAATCCCAAAGAAAGGCAATGCCAAAGAATGTTCAAACTACCACACAATGGCACTCATCTTGCATGCTACCAAAGTAATGCTCAAAATTCTTCGAGCCAGGCTTCAGCAGTATATGAATCATGAACTTCCAGAAGTTTAAGTTGGATTTAAAAAAGGTAGAGGGGCAAGAGATCACATTGCCAACATCCATTGGATCATTGAAAAAGCAAGAGAGTTCCAGAAAAGACATCTCTGCTTTACTGACTATGCCAAAGCCTTTGACTGTATGGATCATAATAAACTGTGGAAATTTGTTCAAGAGATGGGAATATCATCTACCTGCCTCCTGAGAAATCTGTATGCAGGTCAAGAAGCAACAGTTAGAACTGGATATGGAAAAACAGATGGGTTCCAAGTCAGGAAAGGAGTATATCAAGGCTGTATATTATAATCCTGCTTATTTAATTTATATGCAGAGTATATCATGCAAAATGCCAGGCTGGATGAAACACAAGATGGCATCAAGATTTCCAGGAGAAATATCAATAACCTCAGATATGCAGATGACACCACCCTTATGGCAGAAAGTGAAGAAGAACTAAAGAGCCTCTGATGAAAGTGAAAGAGGAGAGTGAAAAAGTTGACTTAAAACTCAACATTTAGGAAACAAAGATCATGGCATCCAGTGCCATCACTTCATGGCAAATAGATGGGGAAACAAAGGAAACAGTGTCAGACTTTATTTTGGGGGGCTCCAAAATCACTGCAGATGGTGACTGCAGCCATGAAATTAAAATATTTTTACTCCTTAAAAGAAACACTATGAACAACCTAGACAGCATACTAAAAAGCAGAGACATTACTTTGCCAACAATAGTCCGTCTAGTCAAAGCTATGGTTTTTCCAGTAGTCATGTATGGATGGGAGAGTTGGACTATAAAGAAAGCTGAACACTGAAGAGAAGAGTTGATGCTTTTGAACTGTGACGCTGGAGAAGACTCTTGAGAGTCCCTTGGACTGCAAGGAGATCCAGTCAGTCAATTCTAAAGGAAATTGATCCTGCATATTCATTGGAAGGATTGATGCTGAAGCTGAAACCCCAATACTTTGGCCACCTGATGTGAAGAACTGACTCATTGGAAAAGACCCTGATGCTGGGAAAGATTGAGGGTGGAAGGAGAAGGGGACTAAAGAGGATGAGATGATTCGATGGCATCATTGACTTGATGGACATGAGTTTGAGTAAGCTGCAGGAGTTGGTGATGGATTGGGGGGGGGGTGGCCTGTCTTGCTGCTGTCCATGGGGTCACAGAGAGTTGAACACAACTGAGAGACTGAACTGAGCTGAATATATGTGTGTGTGTGTGTGTGTGTATATACACATACACACATAGATAAATGCTTTGTGGCTTAAAGAAAACTGTTTTAATTTTATACACTGAGGCATACTATGTATTCCACTGGAGAAACAAGAGTAAATGTTTCTTGATTCTACATAAACTAGGAAATTTCATCTTACCATTCAGTGTGAGAAATCTCTCTCTCACACACAAATATATGCATGAAAATATAAGAGCCATAACCAATTTGGCTCTGATATTGTATTCCTTTAGATAAAGACACAAATCATGGTTAATTTTTCAGCATATACTATTCATAAAGACTAGATCTGAACTTTTTTGGCATTGAAAGGATCTAATTACCTTTTACAAATGGCCAGAATGATTATATGTAGCTTCACTGATTGAATCACCCCAGTTGATGATTAATCAATGTGCATATTTGCCCATGCTTATTGATTTCAATCAAAGAATTAATGATTTTTGAAAAGAGGAGATTGACTGCACTAAATCCATGTTTAGTAACTAGTAACCAACTGGAAGTTTAAATTGAAAAATTGCATGATTAAATTGTGTTTTTTCTTTTATTTTTTTCTTCTATCCAAGTTAGGTGTGATGTAGTTTTAACTGTACTGGGTAAAAGAAAGAAGAGGCAGAATATATAGGTGAATTATTTTAATAAATAAGCATTAAACATGAATAAAATAAAACCATGGCTTAGTAAACTGTGATAGTGGAAGGGGAAAAAGTGAAAGCAGTGACAGATTTTATTTTGGGGGGCTCCAAAATCACTGCAGACAGTGACTGCAGCCATGAAATTAAAATGTACTTGCTGCTTTGAAGGAAAGCTACGAAAAACCTAGACAGCGTATTGAAAAGCAAAGACATCACTTTGGCGACAAAAGACCATAAAGTCAAACTCTGTATTTTCCAATAGTCATGTATAGAGGTGAAAGTTGGGCCATTAAGAAGGCTGAGCACCAAAGAATTAATTGATGCTCTCAAACTGTGTTGCTGGAGAAGACTCTTGAGTGTCCCTTGGACAGCAAGGATATCAATCCTGTCAATCCTAAAGGAAATCAAACCTGAATATTCATTTAAAGAGCCTATGCTGAAGCTGAAGCTCCAATACTTTGGCCACCTGATGTGAAGAGCCGACTCACTGGAAAAGACCTTGATGCTGGGAAAGATTGAAGGCAGGAGACGAGGGAAGCAGAGAATGAGATGGTTAAATAGCCTCACAACTGCACAGACATGAATTTGAGTAAACTCTGAGAGACGGTGATGGACTGGGAAGCCAGGCGTGCTGCTGCATTCCATTGGGTTGCACAGATTCTGGCATGACTAAGCAACTAAACTACAACAGCAGAAACTATTTAAAACAATCATAACAGTGGCCTTGCATGTTTTATTGTAATTGCCTACTGCCCTTCTGATTGGTCTATTTTCACTATATCCTTATTAGATCTGTGCTTAAATGACATTGGTAGTGAGGATATTCTACCTAAAAGACTCCTCTATAATTCATTGTATACAATAGTGTCATATATTTCCATTTTGTTTTTCTTCATTATAGCTGTCACTACTTGAGTTTATAGTTTAACAAGTCTCTTCAAGAGGAGAAAAATTTTATTTCCAAGAGGCATGGACTTGATCAATTTTAGTTATTAAACTATCTGAAGACCTGACATAGGATACCGTGCTTTAAATATTTGGGATAAATGAAAAACAAAACAAAACAAGCCTCGAGTGTCTTTCTCTTCCCCTAGCCTGGCCACTTGACTTGGCCAGGAACCATTCCTTCACTGTGTTCTCACAGCTTAGCTGTGCACCTGACACTTAATAGAAACTGGATAAATGTATGTTGACTGAGCTAGTAAGTCAGTAAGTAACTGCACAAGTGGATACATTTAATTCCCATTCTAATTCCTACAGACTTGGATCAGAATTCCTGGGAGAGATAACAGCAAGTGAAAACCCAAAGACGTGTTTCACTAAAGAGTGTCTGCTGAATTATTGGAATCCTAGGGTCACTGCTGGGTATGAACTAGACCACTGTGGATGGCACTGCACCACAAAGACACAGAAGCACAGGGGAGCAGCTTCTGCAAGTTTCCACACTGGCACCAGCAGCAGTTCTGTAGGCATTAATGTAGCACCATGTAGCAGAGCTGCCAGCAGTAAAGATGTGTACTCTGCAGTAAATGTAACCACAGGGAATAGGAGTTAGAACTGAAAGAGAAATAAAAATACCCAACCACTGGATCCAGAATGTTGGTACTAACAATGGTAGTTGTGAGCATATGAGACACCTTTAGGGAGCAGTGTCGGAAAGAGATGTTTAAGGAGCCTGTAAGTCTCCCATCCCAGACATCGGCAAAAATGGAGAAATAATATTTGCCACTGTGCCAGTGAAAGGATAATTTTTTTCCTCCTAAGCCACTGTAGCAAAGCAAACATAGGTGACATAGATATATTATAGAAAGGTTATCTTTAAGATCACTGGGGTGCATAATATGTAATCCTTGGTGACTCAGTGCATTTTAAGGAATATTTGAAAGTAAAAATAAAGAAATTCAATAGAAGTTTCTCATTAGGAAAAAAGATTTCTCAATGAGGACATGAACAGTTACTATTCACTGAAGATCCGTGCACAGTTTATTAATACTTACATTGGGATCCTCAGAAGGAATGCTAAAAGTTGCTCTAAATATTTTTTATTAGAATAAAGTTATTTTACAGTGTTATGCTAGTCTCTGCCATATAGCAAAGTGAGTCAGCCATAAGTATACATATATCCCCTTTTTCTTAGATTTCATTTAGTTTACTACAGAGCATTAATTATAAGTCCCTGTACCATATACTATGTTCTACTAGTTATCTAGCTTGTACATAGTAGTGTATGTATGTCAATACCAGTTTCCCAATATTGGTTTTGAATACAGACAGAAGTTGGAAATTTGACAATATCACATCAAATAGTGTAAGTATAGGTATTTTCTGCTTATACAAAAAGGCACATTAACCTCACTGAGAGGGCAGCAGAGGAAGGTGCAAAGAAGACTTGCTTCTTGGAAAATGTCACATTAGAACTGAAACCTGAAAGATGAGCAAGGGTTCACTGCCCACCCTCTCAAAATGGGTGACTATAGGAGTGTCTCAGTACATACCATTGTATACTGTAAGTCTCAGAGATTAGATAGTGCTTGTCACGAAGGAAAAATGGATAGTCTGTACATTTTGTAGTGTAGGGTGATCATACTTAGTGCTTCAGGATCAAAGGAGGACAGAACTTTTATTTTTGGCATTAAAATGTTATAGGAATCATGCTTTATTCCATCAATGTCTTCCACAAATAGCCACAGCATTATCAATGGAGTAAACTATTTTCTAGGACAAAAAATCATAATAAGGAAAACCAGTTCATATCTTTTTTTTTTTTAATGTCATTTACTGTCATTCTAAAAGACAGAATGATATCTGTTCATTTCCAAGGCAAACCATTCAATATCATGGTAATCCAAGTCTATGCCCCAAACAGTAACGCTAAAGAAGCTGAAGTTGAATGGTTCTAAGAAGACCTTCAAGACCTTCTACAACTAACACCCCAAAAGATGTTCTTTTCATTATGAAAGTGAAAGTGAAGTCGCTCAGTTGTGTCCAGCTCTTTGCGACCCCATGGACTAGAGCCTACCAGGCTCCTCCGTGCATGGATTCTCCAGGCAAGAGTACTGGAGTGGGTTCCCATTTTCCTTCTCCAGGGGATCTTCCCACCCAGGGATCAACCCCTGGTCTCCTGCATTCCAGGAAGATGCTTTAACCTCTGAGCCACTGGAATGCAAAAGTAGGAAGTCAAGAAACACCTGGAATAACAGGCAAATTTGGCCTTGGAGTACAGAATGAAGTGTGGCAAAACTAATAGAGTTCTGCCAAGAGAACACACTGGTCATAGAAAACACCCTCTTCCAACAACACAAGAGAAGACTCTACACATGGACATCACCAGATGGTCAACACGGAAATCAGATTGATTATATTCTTTGCAGCCAAAGATGGAGAAGCTCTATACAGTCAGCAAAAACAAGAGTGGGAGCTGACTGTGGCTCAGATCATGAACTCCTTATTGCCAAATTCAGACTTAAATTGAAGAAAGTGGGGAAACCACTAGACCATTCAGGTATGACCTAAGTCAAATCCTTATGACTATACAGTAGAAGTGAGAAATAGATTTAATGGACTAGATCTGATAGACAGAGTGCCTGATGAACTATGGACAGAGGTTCATGGCATTGTACAGGAGACATGGAGCAAGAACATCATGAAGAAAATGAAATGCAAAAAAGCAAAATGGCTATCTGAGGAGGCCTTACAAATAGCTGTGAAAAGAGGAGAAGTGAAAAGCAAAGGAGAAAAAGAAAGATATACCCGTTTGAATGCAGAGTTCCAAACAATAACAAGGAGAGATAAGAAAGCAAGAAAGCCTACTCAGCGATCAATGCAAAGAAATAGAGAAAAAAAAAATAGAATGGGAAAGATTAGAGATCTCTTCAAGAGCTTAGAGATACCAGGAGAACATTTCATGCAAAGATTGGCTGAAAAAGGACAGAAATGGTATGGAGCTAACAAGCAGAAGATATTTAGAAGAGGTGGCAGGAATACACAGAAGAACTGTACAAAAAAGATCTTGACAACCCAGATAATCATAATGGTATGATCACTCACACTCACCTAGAGCCAGACATCCTAGAACGTGAAGTCAGTGGGCCTTAGGAAACATCACTATGAACAAAGCTAGTGGGGGTGATGGAATCCCAGTTGAGCTATTTCAAATCCTAAAAGATGATGCTATGAATGTGCTGCACTCAATATGCCAGCAAATTTGGAAAACTCAGCAGTGGACACAGGACTGGAAAAGGTAAGGTTTCATTCCAATCCCAAAGAAAGGCAATGCCAAAGAATGCTCAAACTACTGCACAATTGCACTCATCTCACACATCCAGTCCCATCACTTCATGGAAAATAGATGGGGAAACAGTGGAAACAGTGTCACAATTTATTTTTGGGGGCTCCAAAATCACGGCAGATGGTGACTGAAGCCATGAAATTAAAAGACGCTTGCTCCTTGGAAGGAAAGTTATGACCAACCTAGATAGCATATTCAAAAGCAGAGACATTACTTTGCTAACAAAGGTCTGACTAGTTAAGGCTATGGTTTTCCCTGTGGTCATGTATGGATGTGAGAGTTGGACTGTGAAGAAGGCTGAGCGCCAAAGAATTGATGCTTTTGAACTGTGGTGTTGGAGAAGACTCTTGAGAGTCCCTTGGACTGCAAGGAGATCCAACCAGTCCATTCTGAAGGAGATCAGCCCTGGGATTTCTTTGGAAGGAATGATGCTACAGCTGAAACTCCAGTACTTTGGCCACTTCCTGTGAAGAGGTGACTCATTGGAAAAGACCCTGATGCTGTGAGGGATTGGGGGCAGGAGGAGAAGGGGACGATAGAGGATGAGATGGCTGGATGGCATCACTGACTCGATGGACGTGAGTCTGAGTGAACTTTGGGAGTTGGTGATGGACAGCAAGGCCTGGTGTGCTGTGATTCATGGGGTCGCAAAGAGTCGGACATGACTGAGCGACTGAACTGAACACACACTAGTAAATACTCATAATTCTCCAAGCCAGGCTTCAGCAATACGTGAACCATGAACTTCCAAATGTTCAAGTTCGTTTTAGAAAAGGCAGGGAAACCAGAAATCAAATTGCCAACATCTGCTGGATCATCAAAAAAGCAAGAGAGTCCCAGAAAAACATCTCTTTCTTCTTTATTGACTATGCCAAAGCCTTTGACTGTGTGGATCACAATAAGCTGTGGGAAATTCTGAAAGAGATGGGAATACCAGACCACCTGATCTGCCTCTTGAGAAACCTGTATGCAGGTCAGGAAGCAACAGTTAGAACTGGACATAGAAGAACAGACTGGTTCCAAATAGGAAAAAGAGTACATTAAAGCTGTATATTTTCACCCTGCTTATTTAACTTATATTCAGAGTACATTATGAGAAATGCTGGGCTGGATGAAGCCCAAGCTGGAATCAAGATTGCTGGGAGAAATATCAATAACCTCAGATATGCAGATGACACCACTCTTATGGCAAAAAGTGAAGAAGAACTAAAGAGCCTCTTGATAAAAGTGAAAGAGGAAAATGAAAGGGTTGGCTTAAAGCTCAACATTCAGAAAACTAAGATCATGGCATCCGGTCCCATTACTTCATGGCAAATAGATGGGGAAACTTTGGAAACCATCGCTTTCTTTATTTTTGGTGGCTCCAAAATCATTGCAGATGGTGATTGCAGCCATGAAATTAAAAGACATTTACTCCTTTGAAGGAAATTTATGACCAATCTAGACAGAATATTAAAGAGCAAAAACATTACTTTGTCAACAAAGGTCCATCTAGTCAAGGCTATGATTTTTCCAGTAGTCATGGATGGATGTGAGAGTAGGACCATGAAGAAAGCTGAGCACGGAAGAATTGATGCTTTTGAACTGGGGTGTTGGAGAAGACTCTTGAGAATCCCCTGGACTGCAAGGAGATCTAACCAGTCCATCGTAAAGGAGATCAGTCCTGGATGTTCATTAGAGGGACTGATGTTGAAACTGAAACCCCAATACTTTGGCCACCTGTTGAGAAGAGCTGACTTATTTGAAAAGACCCTGATGCTGGGAAAGATTGAGGGCAGAAGGAAAAGGGGATGACAGAGGATGAGATGGTTGGATGGCATCACCAACTCAATGTACATGGGTTTGGGTAGACTCCAGGAGTTGGTAATGGACAGGTAGACTAGGCGTGCTGTGGTTCATGTGGTCGCAAAGAGTCAGACATGACTGAGCAACTGAACTGAACTAATTGTATTAGAATCGGGGAGATTCAAGAATCTAAATTCTTCATTCCCATTTTCAGAAAACAACTTCCTATATTTTCTTGTTGTACTCACTGCAAACCAACATTATTTTCATTCTTTGCTAATGCTTAAATTTATGACTGATCATTTTATAGTTTCATAGCATCATCCACAAAACCCTTGATCCTGCTTCATTATTTGTATACCTGTTAAAAACTCACATCTTAGAATTAACCTATTGTCTGTCTTTTGCTATAATATTAATATTTTCACAATGACTTGGGATGATATTAGTAAAAAATCTCATCATCATATGATTGATTCTACAAATTATGTTTTCTAATGTTTGTTTGAGCCTCCACATGGCTTCTCAAAGATTTTATTTTCATTATTCAGTTTCTTATCCTACTCTCATCAATGGAGCGTGGTCAGGTTGGCTATTACACAGGCTCTTTTTTGATCCAGCAACAGTCTGCTACTTCAGTCTCATCTTTCAATGCTGAATTAACATTCCAGAACTCTGCTTCATAATCAAGAACTAGTCTGTTTGAAACTTTGCATTATATTCCATTCACACTTTTGCACATTTTTTCCTATTACCTATGTCTGAAATGCTTTCATGCTGTGTCTTCTTCCATTGAAAACTCCAAATCATCAATTCAAATGTAATTCTGTAATCAACTCTTCTAGGTAGCATTTGCTGAATATCTGCCAAGTTCCCAATTAAACCTGTATTGAATGCCAATGACACTCTCTTATGTTGTTATGTGCATACCTTGAGAATTCTCAAAAGGCAGTATTGAAAATTGCTATGTTGATCTTCTAAAAATAAAAAATAAAGAATGGAAACTGCCATTTTATTTTTAATCCCTAGAGCACAAAATAATTTGTGATATGAAATTATTATGAATGTTAAAATTAAAGAAGAGAAGTATCTTGTGAGTGTGTTAACCTAGATGATCAGAGTGTGCTTTTCCTCTACAGAAATCTAGAAAATGACTAGAAACACAATAGTAAGGTTTGGGCCAAAGTGAAATATCTAGATAGAATTTTTATCCTTCCCATAGAAACATCAAAACAATGGCAAAACATGTGCAAAATTTTTTTCAAGTATTAGAGATTAGCACATAAATGAAAATGATCCTGTAGAAAAAGAAAAGAAAAAGTGAGGTGAGCTTTATAATTGTTCCATAATAGTGCCCTCATAAGGTTTGAAGATCATAGTGAATGGAGAAAACCTTAGTGAGTTTAGGAAGCTTTCCTGGTGGCTCAGTCAGTAAAGAATCTGCTTGCAATATCGGAGACATAGGTTTGTTCCCTGGTTTGGGAAGATTCCTTGAAGGAGGGCATGGAAACCCACTCCAGTACTCTTGCTTGGAGAATCTCCATGGACAGAGGAGCCAGACAGGACAGTCCATGTGGTCACAAAGAGTCGAACACGACTGAGCTACTAAACACACACAGTGAGTTCAGAAGAAAAATCTGAGGCTGCAGGAAGACAAAGGGACTGCAGTTTACAATACATGAATTTCAGATGAAAGAACTGCACATGGAGAACTCTGGAGTTTATCAGTGAGTGCTTCTGAGTATTCAGTAGTGTACTGAAAAGTGTAGATATGTATCACAATTAACTGAGACCCCTGAAATAGTCATCTTGAAAAGATTAGGGGTAAGGATGCCCAGTGCTTACATGGGGCCAAAAAGATTACATGTAGCACAAAATAGTCTAAGGATTCATGGGATATTGTGATGAGTATAGAGATGAGACTGACTCAATACCACCAAGTCTAACTCTAGCCTGAATATGGCTCCATTCCTGCCTAGTCAGTCATAAAAACAAGATGCCAAAGGATACGATTTTACAAGGGACTAAATTGCAGAGAACAAAGCTCAAGAACATTTATAAGAACACAAAAAATGTCCAAGTTTGATAAGAAGCAGGAAAATATAAATCATACAGCAAGAGATTCTAATTAATGCAAACCAATAGAGAATTACATAGATGTTCCAATTAGAAGAAATGGACTTTAAGGCAATTATCAAAACTTTATTTCCTATGTTTAAAAAGTAGAGGCATGAAATATATATTTTAAAACTGTACATCCAGATGTAAATATACAATGTAGGAAATAAAAAAAAAAAAAAAATGCGCAAGGAGATCCAACCAGTCTATTCTAAAGGAGATTAGTCCTGGATGTGCATTGGAAGGACTGATGCTAAAGCTGAAACTCCAATACTTTGGGCACCTCATGCAAAGAGTTGATTCATGGGAAAAGACTCTGATGATGGGAGAGATTAAGGGCAGGAGGAAAAGGGGACGACAGAGGATGAGATGGCTTGATGTCATCACCGACTCGATGGATGTGAATTTGAGTGAACTTCGGGAGTTGGTGATGGACAGGGAGGCCTGGCGTGCTGCGATTCATGGGGTCGCAAAGAGTCGGACACGACTGAGCGACTGAACTGAACTGAGGTGAAATTAGCAGCAAATTGGACATCATTGTAGAAAATATTAGCAAATTGAAGTAAAAAAAGAGAAACTACTAAAATGAAGCACAGTGAAGAATGAAAAGAAAGGAAGAAAAATACTAAGCTGTAGGATAAATTTAAGAAGTCTAGTATAGCTGCAATTTGAATTCCTGGAAGAAAAGAGATGATGGGATACAGCAAAATATATGAAAGAAAAGCCGTGTGCCGGATTTTTCTACATTTGATGAGAAGTATAAAACTACATTTTAAAGATGCCTAATAAAATTTTAATTTAGTAATTGGTAATTAAATAAAATTTACCAAGGAGGTCAGGATCAAGAAAGCAGAGTAAGAACATCAGTGTATGTTATGGTACAAAAGAAAATATAAACAAAAATTTAAAAAGTAGAAACCAACAATATATTTATTTATTTTTTTATATTATTGCGAATTAATGCAGAAATGTGAGTTTACTTTCACGCTCAAAATCAGTTTAATATATCATATCATCTACTTTAAAAATAAAAATATATGATTTTTAGAACAGCTTAAAAACATTTTTAAAAATTCAAAATGTATTTCTGATAAATATTCTCAGTAAATTAATGATAAAAGAAATTTTCAACTTAGTTCAGTTCAGTTCAGTCGCTTAGTCATGTCTGACTCTTTGCAACCCCATGAACCACAGCATGCCAGGCCTCCCTGTCCATCACAAAATCCTGGAGTCCACACAAACCCATGTCCATTGTGTCCGTGATGCCATCCAACCATCTCATCCTCTGTCATCCCATTTTCCTCCTGCCCTCAATCTTTCCCAGCATCAGGGTCTTTTCAAATGAGTCAGCTCTTCATATCAGGTGGCCAAAGTATTGGAGTTTCAGCTTGAGCATCAGTCCCTCCAATGAACACCCAGGACTGATCTCCTTTACCATGGACTGGTTGGATCTCCTTAGAGTCCAAGGGACTCTCAAGAGTCTTCTCCAACACCACAGTTCAAAAGCATCAATTCTTTGGCATTCAGCTTTCTGTATAGTCCAACTCTCACATCCATACATGACCACAGGAAAAACCAAAGCCTTGACTAGACGGACCTTTGTTGGCAAAGTAATGTCTCTGCTTTTTAATATGGTGTCTAGATTGGTCATAACTTTCCTTCCAAGAGGTAAGGATCTTAATTTCATGACTGCAGTCACCATCTGCAGTAATTTTGGAGCCCTCAAAAATAAAGTCAGCCACTGTTTCCACTGTTTCCCCATCTATTTGCCATGAAGTTATGGGACTGGATGCCATGATCTTAGTTTTCTGAATGTTCAGCTTTAAGCCAACTTTTTCACTCTCCTCTTTCACTTTCATCAAGAGGCTCTTTAGTTCTTCTTCACTTTGTGCCATAAGGGTGGTGTCATCTGCATATCTGTGGTTATTGATATTTATCCCAGCAATCTTGATTCCAGCTTGTGCTTGTGAATCAACTTGAGAAGAGTGTCCAAAGAAAAAATTACACTGAGTATTGAAATTTTGAGTATTTTACTTTAACATCAATAAAATGACAACATGTCAAATTATGCTGATCTCGGATGGCCTCTGCCTGCAACAGCTTGGAGCAGTGCTTGCGTTCCCAGCCAGAGACTGGGCTGGGTTGCAGCAGTGAGAGGCCCAAATCTTAGCTGCTATACCAGTGGTCAGTGACAAGGGCCCTGGCTCTTAGGCTTTGCAGGAAAGAATTTCCATAAAGACAGAATGTAGTGAAGCAAGTAAAGTATTGATTAGGAGGAAAATAGTACAATACATATGGATAGGCACACGGGCAGACACAGAGGAAGAGTCCCTATATTGTGCACACATGGCAGTTTAAATCACTTATATGGGGGCATTTCTTCCAGTTTTCCTTTGGCAGATCATTTTGATTTGCCTAGTTTACAGTCCTTATTTGGTATATCTCAGAATCATTCCATGTATGCGCACAGATCTCTTAGCCAAGATGGATCCTACCAAAACGACATCTGGGTAGAACATCCCTTCACATAAACTCCAAGGAGTCTTTTCTGTACACATGTGGTCCAGGAGGTCTCCTGACTTAGGGAATGAGAAGTATATAGTTTGGATGGAATTCCCCTCCCTTAATTGCCCTGATAATCTTGTCTTGGAGTTTCAGTCAATAGAGAGTAAATCTCCAATTGCTTTAACCCTGGGGGAAGAACCATCTGCCTCCTGCCTCAGTGCTACATCTATTCAATATTGTCTTGACTTCCAGCCAGCTCAATGAGGGAAGAAAAATAAAGACACTCAGATTGGAAATTGAGAAGTAAAACTGTCTTTTTTATGCAGAAAAAAATCTCATAAATTACTTGCAATCAAATTTAGAAAGAAATCTTGAAACTAAATAATCAGCATGTGTTCTCAAACATGCCTGACTCTTTGCAATTACATGGACTTTAAACCACCAGGCTTCTCTGTTCATGGAATTTTCCAGGCAAGAATACTAGAGTGGGTTGCCATTTCCTGCTCCAGGGGATCTTCCAGACCCAGGGATCTAACTTGCATCTCTGGCATCTCCTGCATTGGCAGGCAGATTCTTTACCACTAAGCCACCTGGGAAACCCAAATAATCAGAATGGAAATGAGCAATTAAAAATAAAATGAAAAAAATATTGAATAGAATCTTTTTCAAATATGCTAATGGACACATGAAAAGAGATGAATTATTATAGTGGTGTTAGTGGTAAAGAACCTGTTGGCCAATGCAGGAGATGTAAGAGACATGGGTTTGATCCCTGGGTCAGGAAGATCCCCTGGAAGAGGGCAAGGCAATCTACTCCAGTATTCCTGTCTGGAGAATCCCATGGACAGAGGAGCCTGGTGGGCTATGGTCCATAAGGTCGCAAAGAGTCAGACACAACTGAAGCAACTTAGCGTGTATTATTAGTTACTAGGAAAATGCAAATTGAAATTCCATTGAGATGATACTGCATATTTATGTGAATTGCTTAAATTAAAATGCTTATCAGTGTTTCTGAAAATGTGGAGGAATTAAACTTGAACTAAGTTAAAATCTTCAATTCTTAAACAAATTGCATGTTGGTCATATTTTATTCTTCTGCAAGATAAAGATAGTTATGTTTTCCACAGGGAGATATTTTGAAATATACCATGTTATATGGTTAAAACTTTGACAGTGAAAATGACATACAATAGCTTTTTTATTTTTTAATATCTATTATTATTGCACTGTTATCCCACCACATACTCTATTATCCAAATATCAGTACACCTGTGATTTTTCTTTGGTATTTTTCTTAAGTCATAGAGTAGAACAAAATAAAAGAAGAGTAGTTGAAATCATATAATGAGAAAGAAAACAAGCAATTTTGTGCACTAGGTATGCAATGAAACCTGGGTATAAATTAAAAATATTTAAAACATAATAATAAAAACTTGAATTACTTACTAGTAAATATGTACTATTTCTTACATTGGAAACATTCTTATGTTATTTCATTTATCCCCCGTCCACCCCACCAAGGACACCAGAATATTAATTGCATAATTATCCACATTTTATGATAAAAACACTGAGGTTCTGAGAGATTAAATATGATCATATTATGCTGACTTGAAAGTTCAAGGTCTTTAACTACTGTAGAAAATATTCTAATACTTGATTAGAATGGTCAAGTTGAATAAATTATGGTAAATTAATAAAATGGAATACATAGCAGTCATCGAAATTCTAATAATAATGGTAATGATTCTTTACTGATTACTTGCCACTTGAAAGATTTTTTTTATGCTAAATACAGTTTTATATCCATTTATTAGTTAATCAAGAGTGTATTCACTGGGAAATGTGTACCAGGTGTTCAGTGAGAAATGCAATATACAACCAGGGTGCATGGGATGATTTTATCATTGTCTCTTGAGAATGTGTGTTTGCTTACATATATAATTTTGTTAAAATATTTGCCAAAATACCATTGTTGTTTCTAAGTGGTGGGATATGAGAAATTTCTGTCTTGTGATTCCTATGGAACTATTTGTGATCAACATGTATAACATTTTTAACCAGGAAGCAAAAGCATTTGCATATTGGAAAAATAATAATGTTCCTACATATGTAGTCGCTTGTGCTTCACTGAGGAAAAAGCAAGAAAATCTGTGTTTTTTCTTCACTCATTTATTAAGTGTTAACAAACAAGGCAACTGATGAAATTACTTGAATGATCTTGGCAAACTGTGTAGAATGAGACCTTCACTTTTGATGTGGACCCCAAAGACTATAAAGGGGAGTCCATACTTGACTTCCCAGGTTTAATATCTTCAAAATATTTGTTTATATTGGGAAATTAATTGGTTTGGAGAAATGGGCAAGCATTCAGTCTTAGAATTTCTGGAATGTTTGGTGCATGCAGCCTTGGTGACCTTGAGCACATTGAACAGCACAGTCTTGCTCAAGGGCTGACACTCACCCACTATGACAATATCACCCACCTGGACATTTCTGAAGCATGGTGAAAAAAGTGAAAGTGAAAGTTGTGCAGTTGTGTCTGACTCTTTGCGACCCCATGGACTATACAGTCCATGGACTTCTCCAGGCCAGAATACTGGGGCAGGTAGCCTTTCCCTTCTCCAGGGGATCTTCCCAATCCAGGGATTGAACCCAGGTCTCCCACATTGCAGGTAGATTCTTTACCAGCTGAGGCACAAGGGAAGCCAAAGAATACTGGAGTGGGTAGTCTATCCCTTCTCCAGCGATCTTCCCAACCCAGAAATCGAACCAGGGTCTCCTGCATTGCAGGCAGATTCTTAATCAATGGAGCTATCAGGAAAGCACAATGACAGGTGCACAGACACGATGTTACATCTTCTTTAAAAACTTACATTCTTTGATTATTTCCATTTTCTGTTTTTCTTCCCTTTTATTTTTTCTCAGGGTTTTGCACTAGATTTTCTTGCTTTTACCCTAAGATCATTCTTTCTTGATCATTTCTTTCAGTCTGAGCTCACTTTCTTCCCGGTTTCCTGCAGATTATACACAAAGAAATACTTGCCTCATGTGAGTGTACCTTAGTGTTCACTGGGTAAATGTGCTTTGGTTTGCTCTCAGTCTCTCAATTGTGTCCGAATTTTTGTGATCTCATGAACTGTAGCCAACCACATGCCTCTGTCTGTGGAATTTTCCAGGCAAGAATACTGGAGTGGGTTGCCATTTCTTCCTTCAAGGGATCTTCCTGACATATGGATCAAACCTGCCTCTCTGGCATCTCTTGCATTGGTAGGCAGATTCTTTACCACTGAGCTACCTGAGAAGCCCTATTGGGTAAATGTGGGCTTCTAATTCAACATGGTCAGTAATTTAAGGTTTCAGGTCCTTCAGTGATGAAGGCATTCTGAAAAAAGAAATACAACAAACAAACAAACAAAAAACAGCAAAGAGACCAGTCAGTGTCTCTTTACAGATGAGTCATCATCTGCAAAGAGCCTACACTATGTTGGTTTGCTGGTAAGTTTTAAAATAGACTTTTCAAAAAAAAAAAAAAGCCCTCATTTGTTCATTTTGCCAATTTCCATGATGTAAATATACCCATCATTTGTTAAATAGAGTAAGTACCTTGAAGCACAAAGATAAAACATAATGTAAACTATAGCAAACATAGCCAGTAAGATTCTTGAGTCTAGTCTTAGATGCTATGCTATCCTAGTAATGCTAATGGTTTTTAACACCAGCACAAACCTTGTTTCTCATCTGTATCCACCTCTCTATTGCTCATCCCTACTTAGATGTCTCCAGTTGCTTCAATTTCACTATGTGCATGTGTGCTCAGTCGCTTCTGTTGTGTCCAACTCTTTGTGACTCCATGGAATTTAGAAACCCCCCCTCCCAACAAGCTCCTCTACCCATGGAATTTCCCAGGCAAGAATTCTGGAATGGGTTGCCATTTCCTCTTCCAGGGGATCTTTCCAACCCAAGGACTGAACCCACATCTCCTGAGGCTCCTGCATTGCAGGGGGATTTTTTACCATGAGCCACCAGGGAAGCCCAACACTTAATTTTCCCTGTGCTACAAACTCATTCAGGTTTCCCTTCACCTACTCATTCAAGTCTCCCTCAACCGTCTTGTATCCATATGAAAACAATGTCCTATTCCACTATTCTACCTACTATATAATCTTGAAATTTGGGAAAATTTCTTGACTCCTTCCTATTCTTTGCATCATCCACACTCATTTACAAATTATTTTTCATCTGACCACCTCAGTTCAGTTCAGTTCAGTTGTAAAGTCATGTCCGACGCTTTGAGACTCCATGAACCGCAGCACACCAGGCCTCCCTGTCCATCACCAACTCCAGAGTTCACTCAGACTCACATCCATCCAGTCGGTGATGCCATCCAACCATCTCATCCTCTGTCGTCCCCTTCTCCTCCTGCCCCCAATCAATCCCAGGATCAGAGTGTTTTACAATGAGTCAACACTTTGCATGAGGTGGTCAAAGTACTGGAGTTTCAGCTTTAGCATCATTCCTTCTAAAGAAATCCCAGGGATGATCTCTTTCAGAATGGACTGGTTGGATCACCTTGCAGTCCAAGGAACTCTCAAGGCTTCTCCAACACCACAGTTCAAAAGCATCAATTCTTCGGCGCTCACCTTTCTTCACAGTCCAAATCTCAAATCCATACATGACCACTGGAAAAAACATAGCCTTGACTAGACGGACCTTTGTTGGTAAAGTAATGTCTCTGCTTTTGAATAAGCTATCTAGGTTGGTCATAACCTTCCTTCCAAGGAGTAAGCGTCTTTTAATTTCATGGCTGCAGTCACCATCTGCAGTGATTTTGGAGCCCAAAAAATAATGTCTGACACTGTTTCCACTGTTTCCCCATCTATTTCCCATGAAGTGATGGGACCAGATGCCATGATCTTCATTTTCTTAATTTTGAGCTTTAAGCCAACTTTTTAACTCTCCCTCTTTAACTTTCATCAAGAGGCTTTTTAGTTCCCCTTCACTTTTTGCCATAAGGGTGGTGTCATCAGCATATCTGAGGTTATTGATATTTCTCCCAGCAATCTTGATTCCAGATTGTGTTTCTTCCAGTCCAGCATTTTTCATGAGGTACTCTGCATATAAGTTTAATAAGCAGGGTGACAATATTCAGCCTTGACGTACTCCTTTACCTATTTGGAACCAGTCTGTTTTTCCATGTCCAGTTCTAACTGTTGCTTCCTGACCTGCATACAGGTTTCTCAAGAGGCAGGTCAGGTGGTCTAGTATTCCCACCTCTTTCAGGATTTTCCACAGTTTATTGTGACCCACAAGTCTTAGTACTACTCAAAATTTGACTCCCCTCCACCATTTAACTTTTTAAAATCTTTAAGTTCCTTGTTCCCTGAAGGACACATTTCCATGTTATTCTCATATTGCTAAGTTTTAATAAATGCTCAAGCTAAAAGTTTTGGTTGGTTTATCTTCCTCCACAATATTTCATCTATTTTCTCAACATCATTGTTTAACATCTTTCAATTTAACTTCAGCCCCATCCCACCCCTGCCATGACTACTTACATGCACTCATGATATCACCTTGAATTTATTTCTGCCCCACCCCCTTTCTCTATTCCTGTGCCTTTGAGATTTCACACTTGCTATTTTATTCACTTTAAACTAGCTTTCCCCCTTCCCCAAGAAAACCCTATATAAAACTGCCTTTAACATATGCAGCATTTTAGTCTTAAAGTCCACCAAAATATCTTTTACATATGAATATGTTGTTAAATAATTAAAGATCTAAACATAAGACCAGAAACAAACAAACAAACAAAAATAAATAAAGTTCTGCTCACAAAGAGTGCATTTTATTTCATTCAGAATGTTAAATATCCTATTTGGCATAGGCAGTGTGAACACAAGTTTAACTTTGCCTATATTAAAGAAAGGGAATTATTTCATCATTAAAAGGAGCATGTGACTTTAGAAAGACAAGGCTTTGTAGCAACTGAATCCTTGTTCCTTATTGTGCTTAGTTTTCCCAATATTTACAACATTTATATTTCCATTCCTTCCAGTAGCTCTATTTGAAATGTCCTTTCTGTTTATCATAAACTTATTCCTCTCTTAGATTAATTGATATTTGATTTTCACTAGAATTTTTTTGCTGTAAAATCCCTAACCTCCTGTCTTGCATAACACAGGAAATGTATATGTGGTATAGCATTGAGAATTATCTTTAAGATGAATAAATGAGGCAAGAATTATCTTAATTTTTAACCATCCTAATTGCCACTGGTTATTTTGCTCAACTTCATGGGAAATAGATGGGGAAACAGTGGAAACAGTGTCAGACTTTATTTTTCTGGGCTCCAAAATCACTACAGATGGTGACTGCAGCCATGAAATTAAAAGATGCTTACTCCTTGGAAGGAAAGTTATGACCAACCTAGATAGAATATTCAAAAGCAGAGACATTACTTTGCCAACAAAGGTCCATCTAGTCAAGGCTATGGTTTTTCCTGTGGTCATGTATGGATGTGAGAGTTGCACTGTGAAGAAGGCTGAGCGCCGAAGAATTGAGGCTTTTGAACTGTGGTGTTGGAGAAGACTTTTGAGAGTCCCTTGGACTGCAAGAAGATCCAACCTGTCCATTCTGAAGGAGATCATCCCTGGGATTTCTTTGGAAGGAATGATGCTAAAGCTGAAACTTCAGTACTTTGGCTATCTCATGCAAAATGTTGACTCATTGGAAAAGACTCTGATGCTAGGAGGGATTGGGGGCAGGAGGAGAAGGGGATGACAGAGGAAGAGATGGCTGGATGGCATCACTGACTCGATGGATGTGAGTCTGAGTGAACTCTGGGAGTTGGTGATGGACAGGGAGGCCTTGCGTGCTGCGATTCATGGGGTCGCAAAGAGTTGGACATGACTGAGCGACTGAACTGAACTGAACTGATTTCTCCAGTGGACCACAATTTTTTCAGAAGTCTCCGCCATGACCCATCCATCTTGAGCGGCCCTACATGGTATGGCTCATAGTTTCATTGAGTTAGACAAGGCTGTGGTCCATGTTATTAGATTGATTAGTTTTTTGTGATGGTGGTTTTCAGTGTGTCTCCCCTTGATGGATAAGTATAAGAGACTTATGAATTTTTCCTGATGGGATAGACTGACTGAGGGCGATTCTGGGTCTTGTTATAATAGGCAGGACCATGCTCAGTAAATCTTTAATCTAATTTTCTGTTGATAGGTGGAGCTGTGTTCCCTCACTGCTGTTTACCTAGGGCCAAACTATGGTGGAGGTAATGAAGATAATGATGACCTCCCTCAAAGATCCAAGGCATGTACTACTAAAGCCCATGCCCCCAACCCTGCAGCATGCCACCACTGACCCACACTCTAGCTGGAAACTTCCAGACACCCTCAGGCAAGTCTCCTGTTGGGTCACTGTTCCTGGGTCCTGGTGCACAAGGTTCTTTGTGCCCGCCAAGAGTCTGTTTTCTCAGTCTTGTTTAAGTTCTGGCTGCTCTATGGTGGGGTTAATGTCAACCTCCTCCAAGAGGACTTCTGCCATACCCACACCCAGAGTCCCTGTCCTTGCAGCAGACCACGGCTGACCGGTACCTCCACAGGAGATGCTCAAACACAGATCTGTCTCAGTCTCTGTGGGGTCCCTGGATCCTAATGTATACAGGGTTTGTTTGAGCCCCCTGAGCTTCTCTGGCAGGAACGGGGTTTGCTTTTAAATGCAAATTCGCCCCTCCTACCACCTTGTTGGGGCTTCTTCTCTGCCCTTGGACATGGGGTATTTCTTCACAGCCGCTCCAGTGTCTAGTATCTTACTGGGGATTTTCTGACCTTGAATGTGGGGTATCTCTGCATGGTCAGTCCAGCGAAGCACAGGCGCCACTCCTGACCTTGGACATGGGGTATCTCCTCTTGGCCGCTCGCTGCTCCAGCGCTGTGCAGAACTAAGGCTTGCATATGCACTTATTTATTCTTACAAATACTTTATCCAAATAAATCATAAAAGTATAAGACAGCAAATGCACAGTGCTTTGGAGTATTTTAAATGGTGGTGAATACTGAAATTTATCTGTATGGAAGAAATTAATTTTGAACTCAGCACTTCCAGGTTAGAAAGGGAAGAAAATTAACTTAAACTGTTGCTATATGTTATGATGTTATGTTATATGTAAAACATGTGTTGTGTGTGTGTGTGTGTATGTACATCCCCAATTCCACCATGATGTTCTAGAAATAGACTGCTTAGATTTGAACATCAGCCTCACCATTTCCTAACTGTGGGCATGTGGCAATTTACATAACAACTCTTTACCATTTTCTTATCCATAAACTGAAGATAGTAGTAGTAGCTATAATGCAGCTCTGGATATTCCTCATTAAATGTGAAAAGATAATTAATATAACACACTTTGAATAATGCATGACACTTGATAAGTATTTTGTATTTAATATTATAAATTAGACTGGATTAAAAACAAGGATTAATTAAAATTAAAATCAAGTAAATCAGTAGTGTGTTTAATTTGTATCATTCAAAACTGGTTTTCATTGACTCTTTCATGAGCCAAGTACTAACTCAACTCTGAATTTTAATGTATTTTAATCTATATCCTGTTTTGGAGTAAATGTTAACACTTGCCATATCTCTGTTGCATATAGGTGAGTACAAATTGAAAATGAATGATAGGTTGCAAAATACCTATTAAATCACATCCTGGTGGATGACTGTTTATTAGGTTTCAGCGTTCCTGAATCAGGTCCCATATTAAGTATTCAGAGACCTCTAAGCCCTAAAAAAGATTAATTAATCAGAACTCACCATTAGAAACTGTGACATTCAGATGTGTGCTCTGTTTGAACCCAGGCTGGACAATCTGTTCATGTAACATGAGTTTCTAAAACATTATTTCTAAATCTCTGCCCTTCTGTATTCCAAACTTTCATCAATATTTACTGCTTCTTTGAACAGTTCAAACTATTAAGAAAAAAAATGTCAGACTGTAGCTAAAATAGGCTATTGGATTGAGGAATCATTATACAAAAAAAGACAATCTATAAAATTTTCAATAATTTCCTCGATCTTTCAAATTAACAACTTGGTAGGCTACAGTCCATGGGGTTGCAAAGAGTCGGACATGACTGAGCAACTTCACTCACTTTCAGTAAAAAAATATAGCTATACTAACCTTTAAAGTATACATAGCATCACTAATAGTGTTGGAGTTTGCTCGTTGAGTTAGTATTTCATATAATATTAGGTGAAGTTTGACTTAGGCCCCAATTAAATTTGAAAGTCTCTTCTATTAGTATGTCTAGTACATAGTCATTATTTACAGGGTTTTAAAGTTTATTTTGACCCTATACAAGTTTATGACACATAGAGTGGCAATTGTGTCTCTGTGGAGGCAACTATACCCTAGAGATGAATTACTGCTCTAGAAAAATAACAATTACATGGCACTTCAACATACTAGTATTCTAAATGTCAACCACAGAAATTCTGAGTTTCTGTACGAATATAGGTTTCTATTAGTGTCATTTCAATTTTACTAAATACATGTGTTTTTCAAAACTTTGAAGTTTATGACAGGTTGTGTTACATAAAAAAGTCTTTGGAAAATATTGCTAGTTAAATAGTTTTAAATCTGCTCAAGAAACAATGTAGAGTATGAACTCAGACTATTGAATATTTGAGTTAATTAAAAGTGTTTGCTGATTATAAGTCTGATTTAAATTTTTGTCTAAAAAATAACAATTACAGATGAGAAGAACTAAATGCAAAGAACTTTGCACAAAAACACTGTGAACATGAATTTCACACTCTAATTTGTCAATAACTTAACATTCTTTGAAACCACAAACAAGAGTATTAACACTTTCATGACTTAAATTAAGCCATTTAAACCATTGTATTACTTACGAATCTTACTAATTTCCATAGAAATCAAATATGAAATTTCTGTACATTTAAGATTTCAAAATCCAAATTAACACATGCACTAGCCAATAGTAAAAATGTAAAATAGTGCAAATATCCTTGTTCACACTGTTTTGGAATGAATGTGGAATTCCTTTAACTTAGAAAATAGTGTGAATATTGGTGCTTTGCAATACCACTCATAACTTATTAAATATAACATTTAAATATATTTATGGACTTCCTAGTAGATAATCACTACTTAAGACATTAGTTCTGTGGAAAATATGTACTTGGATATCTTTTACATTATCATTTTCCTTCTCTTTCAAATGATTTCCATCAGTGTGTATGTTTTCAAATGTACACAGACAGAAACTCTTCCTGACTCATGTTCATCCCCACTACCATATCATACCTTTGCTCACCTTTACAACTAATCTCTTGGAAAGGGTTTTCTACACTTGCAGTCTTCATATCTTTATTATTTCTACCTTTTACTCCCATTCCAGTTAGTCATTCTCCCCTCATCACTATGGTAAAATCACAAACAGTTCTTCCCAGTCTTCAGAAATGTTTACTTTTCAGAATCAACATTGATTCCCTTTTGCCATTTTTCATCAGTATTTAATGCCAGGGGCCTATCCTTTCACACTGGAACATTTTTTTACTTGGCTTAAGATACATCATTTGAAAAGACCCTGATGCTGGGAAAGACTGAAGGCGGGAGGAGAAGAGGACAACAAAGGATGAGATGGTTGGATGGCATCACTAGCTCAATGGACATGAGTTTGAGTAAACTCCAGGAGTTGTTGATGGACAGGGAGGCCTGGCTTCAGTCCATTGGATTGCAAAGAGTCAGACATGACTGAGCGACTGAACTGAACTGAACTGAAATACATCATACTAGTTATATAATCTTGATCACTTTTGCTGCTTAGCTTCAATTTTCCAAATTTAAGTCTCTAATCTCTCCTCTATCTTTAATCCTGAAGTCATCTTACACTTATTTGACTTTAACTTGATATTATAGTCATATGGCTTTGCTGCTGCTTCTGCTGCCGCTAAGTCACTTCAGTCGTGTCCTAATCTGTGTGACCCCATAGACAACAGCCCACCAGGCTCTCCCATCCCTGGGATTCTCCAGGCAAGAACACTGGAGTGGGTTGCCATTTCCTTCTCCAATGCATGAAAGTGAAAATTGAAAGTGAAGCTGTTCAGTCGTATCTGACTCCCAGCAACCCCATGGACTGCAGCCTACCAGGCTCCTCCATCCATGGGATTTTCCAGGCAAGAGTACTTGCCTGGAAGTGGGTTGCCATTGCCTTCTCTGCATATGGCTTTAATTATATATTATTTAAGCTTTCATCCATCCAGCAACTCTTTGAGTTCTTCTGAACTCCATCTTTCTTTCTTTCTTTTTTTAATTTTGTTTTATTTTTAAACTTTACAATATTGTATTAGTTTTGCCAAACATCGAAATGAATCCGCCACAGGTACACCCGTGCTCCCCATCCTGAACCCTCCTCCCTCCTCCCTCCCCATACCCTCCCTCTGGGTCGTCCCAGTGCACCAGCCCCAAGCATCCAGTATCGTGCATCGAACCTGGACTGGCAACTCGTTTCATACATGATATTATACATGTTTCAATGCTATTCTCCCAAATCTCCCCACCCTCTCCCTCTCCCACAGAGTCCATAAGACTGATCTATACATCAGTGTCTCTTTTGCTGTCTTATACACAGGGTTATTGTTACCATCTTTCTACCTAAAGTTGTATATTTGAAATCTTCTCTGAATTATCAAGTATGTCTCAACCTTATGTCCCAAACTTATCTTGTTTCAATCCAAACTCATAGAGAATCTTGCTATTTCTCTCATAACTCTATGTACTCAGTTCCTTTGTCCCAAAATCTTGACAGTCTTAAATCACAGTATTTTTAAAGTATTTCTTTTTGAAAATTATTTTATTATTCTTCTGGGGATTTTTTTTGTGTGTGTATTTTTGTTTTTAACTGTGTTGCACAGCATGTGAAATCTTAGTTCCCCCACCAGGGATCAAACCTGTGCCCCTTGCATTGGAAGCATGGAGTCTTGGAAGCAGGGAAGTTCCAACTTTTGTTACTAATAACCCATCTCCTTTCTGCTCTAACTTTAAAATGTAATCAGACGTACACATTTCCCCAGCTATCCCTGTCTCCCCAGCCATCTTTATGTCTCACGTGGACTAAAGTAACAGCTTACGAGTTGGTTACCATGCTCTGCTATTGTCTTTAGGTAAGAATACTGAAGTGGGTTGCCCTACCCTTCTCCAGGGGATTTAAGCAACCCAGGGATCAAACCCAGGCCTCCCACATAGCAGGCAGATTCTTTACTGTCTGAGCCACCAGAGAAGCCCACTTCACTGTACTAACCATGCTTTTTCATACCTCATTGTCTTTGTACTTAAAATTCCTTTTTCCCTCTTCAAAATTTCTCCCTTTACTCTGTTTACTTTGGTCATCCATCAGCTCAATGGACATGAGTTTGAGCAAACTCAGGGAAACAGTGAAGGACAGGGAAGCCTGGCATGCTGCAGTCTGTGGGGTTGCAAAGAGTAGGACACGGCTGAGCAACTGAACAGCAACAACATTATACTTCAAAGTTAAAGATCCATGTGCCACTTTTAGAAGAACATCATGCACCTTAACTTCTGACACCATGCTTCTTAACATTTTGCTAAGCTGGAGTAGCATTTACAAAATTCTCTAAATTTAATGCATTATAAATATTATGCATAAAATGAAAATATTGTTAACATTTATGTGTATATATTAATTTACAGTAACACAGACATATGGAAAAATTTCTGTAATGCTTTTAAGAGAAATTCTTATAAGGATGTAGTATTTATTAATATTTAGGAAAATACTTTTATAAATCAATTAAAATAAAAGAATCACAAATATGAAATATTCATAGTATTCTGGAAATAGTAGTAGAGATGGATGGCCCCCATTGCATTAGAAGGGAAACTGAATTTAGAAGTGACTTTTAGAAGAAAAAATAGCAGAGTAGTGGATTGGCTCAGCTCTATGACAATTTGGCTGTCATACTTTTGAGAACTGGGATATCTAAAATTCAAAATTTATTAATTTGCTTTGTAGCTGCCTAAATCACCTGTGTTTCACCCCCAAAATAAACTGGAAGACATGTGGGATATTCAGGGACTGGTAATTGATTTTGTCTTTATTGGTGTCTTTACTTGGGGGGTATTTGTCTGTTACTTATATAAGAGGGGCTGAAATCCAACTTTTACTTTATGCCATATCAGAAATAAAAGACAATGTTGTGGATTTGGAGGATATACATGCAGTCAGGGGAGAAAGCAGAAGCCAGAGGTGATCATGAGAGCCTGAGAACTTAGGTATCTGGAGAAACCTTGCACAGAACATGAATTTAATTTAAATCACATCTAAATCTCAATTGTCATTAAACCCACCTAAAATCTGTATCACATTTACACCCAGCACAATGGACTAAGGAATATTTACATGTCTGTCTCCTCTACTAAACCATCTGAATTTGAAGAAAGGGTCTGAGCATTTTTTGTATCAATACCATTAACAACAATATATTCTGGCACGGGTGGTCACTCATAAACATGTGTTGTGAATTTAATCCTACACATTGGCAATCTCAACAAGAATGATGTGACCTCAGTCTCATAACTAGTTTTCATCCATTGCTATGAGTCTCCTCATAAATTCACTGCCAGCTTTTTGACTCTGCTAAATCCTGTTTATCTAGAAATGATTGCTGATACATAGCAAGATTTGCTTTGAGTTTTATTCTCTATGCATTGATGGCATCATTTTAAAAACCTGAAGTATAAAATAAAATCAGAACAGGGACCCTTTATCTTTATATACAGAAAAGGTTAGCCTACTAAGAATGTATGCTGGGAATATAGCATAGAAACACAAATTTCATAGGATTTGACATATGTATTTCTTTGCAATAAAATAGTGATACAAAGTGAGATCTAAGTTCTCCCCTACAGACTTGTGGATATGTATATTTACTCACAAATTAAAATATTTCAGAAAAAATGATTATTTTATGACTCCTCAACTGTGTGTGCTATGGGGTTAAACTTATTATTGTAAATAGAAAATAATCTAAATATGTGAAAGGTTACATAGCTTGGGGATTTTGAATTTCTGTCATGTTTTTATAGTATTATCACAATACTCACTACAGTTTTTCACGAAGGTTGATGCCAATATATGAAAATAAAAGTGGTTTGTTATTTTTGTGAAATATTTTACTACAGGACGTAGAATATAAACAATACAACTTCTTGTCCCAGTGCCAACTTCATAACCTCTTAAGTAAAGATATCATAATAAGAACATAAATTTGAGTACTAATATGTTTTAAATGCCCAGTATTTAATTTTATAAAATTTAGCTTGATTTTACTGACAAATATGCAGTTCTCAGGTCTTTGGATGTACCTTTTTTTTAAAAAATTAATTTACTTACTTAATTAATTTTTTGGTCAGGCTGGGAGACCTTAGTTCCCTGAACGGGAATGTACTCACATCCCCTGCAGTGGAAGCTCAGAGTCTTAACCACTGGGCCCTCAGGGAAGTCCCTGGATGCATCCATTTTTGAATCATAGTGTCTATTGCATGTAAATCTCTTATTTGGTGATTACCCTTTCCAAAGCCCTGCTATCTTCTTTTTCAACCTGTCAAGGCTAGTTTATTAGTTATCTGTGAAAGAAACATTCCAGGACTTCCTTTCACTGCAAATCTTGATTAGAGTATATTTCTAAATAGTCTTTTTATTTTTCAGAAAAATTCTGTCCCAATATTACTCCAGTATGTGGCTTCAGTATATCCATATATAATTCACCTTAAGGTTGAATGGGGTACAGATATACAAGGTAGGGATGGCTTATAGGTGTAGTCCTTTATAAATTGAAAATAATGCCCTTCATAAATTTTCCTCTAATTTCTAGCACTTATTGTGACTGTTAGAAACTTTATTGTCAAGTTGGTCAAGTCTATGTGATTCACATGTTTTACAAATAATTTTTCAAAATAAAATATATTTCTTATAATATTTTCAGATTTACAAAAAATGCAAGGCTGTACAAAGACTTCCCAGATAGCACAGACTCAGTTATTAACATCTTTCCTTATTATGGAATATTTGTACAATTAATAGATCAATATTAAAACATGATTATAATTTTTTCAGCTGTACCTAGTGTATGTTTTTCTATTCTAGGATCTAATACAGGATACCACATTTCATTTTATTGTCATATCTCTTAAGGCTATCTTCGCTGTGATTGTTTCTCAACTTTCCTTCTTTTTGATAGCATTAACAGTTTTGAAGGATACTTGTCAGATATTTGTAGAATGTCCCTCTATTAGGATTTGGCTGGTGGTCTTATGATTACATGGGGCACTGGGGTTATGTTTTTTAAAAGAAGATCATAGAGATAAAATACCATTCTCCTCACATTATATGAAGACATGATTTATCACGATGATGATGATTATTACTTGATTACCTAAGGAAAAATGGTAGTCTGGTTGTCTGAGGAGCCTTACAAATAGCTCAGAAAAGAAGGGAAGCAGAAGGCAAAGGAGAAAAGGAAAGATATACCCATTGGAATGCAGAGTTCAAAAGAATAGCAAAGAGAGATAAGAGAGACTTTCTCAGTGATCAATGCAAAGAAGTAGAGGAAAACAATAGAATGGGAAAGACCAGAGATCTCTTCAAGAAAATTAGAGATACCAAGGGAACATTTCATGCAAAGATGGGCTCAATAAGGGACAGAAATTATACAGACCTAACAGAAGCAGAAGATATTAAGAAGAGGTGGCAAGAATACACAGAAGAACTGTACAAAAAAAGATCTTCATGACCCAGATAGCCATGATGGTGTGATCACTCACCTAGAGCCAGACATCCTGGAATGTGAAGTCAAGTGGGCCTTAGGAAGCATCACTATGAATAAAGCTAGTGGAGGTGATGGAATTCCAGTTGAACTATTTCAAATCCTAAAAGATGATGCTGTGAAAATGCTGCACTCAATATGCCAGCACATTTGGGAAACTCAGCAGTGGCCACAGGACTGGAAAAGATCAGCTTTCATTCCAATCCCAAAGAAAGACAATGCCAAAGAATGTTCAAAATATTGCACAATTGTACTCATCTCATGCACTAGCAAAGTAATGCTCAACATTCTCCAAGCCACTCTTCAACAATATGTGAACTTCCAGATGTTCAAGCTGGAATTAAAAAAGGCAGAGGAACCAGAGATCATATTGTCAACATCCATTGGATCATCAAAAAATCAAGAGAGTTCCAAAAAAAAACGTCTACTTCTGCTTTAATGACTATGCCAAAGCCTTTGACTCTTTGGATCACAAGAAACTGTGGAAAATTCTTCAAGAGATGGGAATACCAGCCTTACCTGCCTCCTGAGAAATCTGTATGCAGCTCAAGAAGCAACAGTTAGACCATACATGGAACAATGGACTGGTTCCAAATTAGGAAAGGAGTATGTCAAAGCTGTACATTGTCACCCTGCTTATTTAACTTATATGCAGAATATATCATGCAAAATGCAAAGCTGGATGAAACACAAGCTGGAATCAAGATTGCCAGAAGAAACATCAGTAACCTCAGATACACATATGATGCCACTCTTATGGCAGAAAGCAAAGAAGAACTAAAGAGCCTCATGATGAAAATAAAAGAGCAGAGTGAAACATTTGGCTTAAATCAGCATTCAGAAAATGAAGATCATTGCATCTGGTCCCATCACTTCATGGCAAATAATTGGGGAAACAATGGAAACAGGGAGAGACTATATTTTCTTGGGCTCCAAAATCACTGCAGATGGTGACTGCAACTATGAAATTAAAAGATGCGTGCTCCTTGGAAGAAAAGCTGTGACCAACCTAGACAGCATATTTAAAAGCAGAGACATGACTTTGCCAACAAAGGTCTGTCTAGTCAAAGCTTTGTTTTTTCCAGTAGTCATGTAAGGACGTGAGCATTGTACTATAAAGAAAGCTGAAGTGAGATGAAGTGAAGTTGCTCAGTCGTGTCCAATTCTTTGCGACCCCATGGACTGTAGCCCACCAAGCTCCTCCATCCATGGAATTTTCTAGGCAAGAGTACTGGAGTGGATTGCCATTTCCTTCTCCAGGGGATCTTTCCAACCCAGGGATCGAATGGGTCTCCCGCATTGCGGGCAGACGTGTTACCATCTGAGCCACCAGGGAATCCCTAAAGAAAGCTGAGCACCAAAGAATTGATGCTTTTGAACTGTGGTGTTGGAGAAGACTTTTGAAAGTCCCTTGGACTGCAAGGAGATCCAATCAGTTCATCCTAAAAGAAATCAGTCCTGAATATTCACTGGAAGGATTGATGCAGAAGTTGAAATTCCAATACTTTGGCCACCTGATGCAACAAATAACTATCTTATTGGAAAAGTCTTTGATGCTGGGAAAGATTGAAGGCAGGAGGAGAAGGGGATGACAGAGGATGAGATAGTTGGATTGCATCACCAACTCGACAGACATGAGTCTGAGCAAGCTTCAGGAGTTGGTGGTGGACAGGGAAACCCGGCATGCTGCAGTCCATGGGGTTGCAAAGAGTTGGAGATGACTGAGTGACTGAACTGAACTGAAGGTTGTGTTTGTGTCTGCCCACTGGAAAGCTGTTCTTTGTTCCTCCTTTCCATATTATATTACTTTTTATTTTCCTATTTTCTATTTTAAGAAGAAGTTTTAGACAATCTTCTTTCTCTCCCTATACTTTTTATTATTACTAACTTATACTATTTTATACTCCCCTATTTTGATTTTAATATATTCTCAGTTTTAAAAGAGAGTCAGCCATTTTGAAATAAATATTTGAATTATTTGACTAATTACTATCTCAGGGAAATATAATTTCACCTTAAAGGAATTAACATTTATATCAAATGAATATAAATAGCAAAATATCAATAAATTATAAAAGTACTTTCCCATTGTATTCAATAATGGAACCATGATTGTTAAAATTTATATGAAAATGAAATAATACAGGAAAATAGATTGAAAATATTCAATTAATTATAATGCATATTTGTCAGTAGTGTCATGCAAGTTTGACTAGTTTACTGTGCTTTACTCTAATTAGCTATATATCATTATTTTTTTCTGTCTGAAAAATATATAACAATTCTGCCCTGAAGTTAATTTATGCAAATAAACACTTTGATCTTTTCTTTTAAAAGTCTTAAAAGTTCTTCTTGGTTATGTCAAGAATATAAATGTTTTGACAAATTATATTGTGTAAAATATATAATAGTTTACTATGGTTTAGCTGTTTTTACAGAATATTTTTTAAATAACAGCTTATTTATAGGGGCTTCCCTGGTGGCTCAGAGGGTAAAGAGTCTGTCTGCAATGCAGAAGACCCGGGTTTCATAAGCATCATCAGCCAGAAAGAAAAACACCAATACAGTATACTAACGCATACATATGAAATTTAGAAAGATGGTAACAATAACCCTGTATACGAGACAGCAAAAGAGACACTGATGTATAGAACAGTCTTTTGGACTCTGTGGGAGAGGGAGAGGGTGGGATGATTTGGGAGAATGGCATTGAAATATGTATAATATCATATATGAAACAAGTCGCCAGTCCAGGTTCGATGCACGATACTGGATGCTTGGGGCTGGTGCACTGGGACGACCCAGAGGGATGGTATAGGGAAGGAGGAGAGAGGAGGGTTCAGGATGGGGAACACATGTATACCTGTGGCAGATTCATTTTGATATATGGAAAAACCAATACAATACTGTAAAGTTAAATAAAAGAAAATTAAAACAAACAAACAAAATTGAAATAACCTGTTACTTTCTGTAAAAAGTTAATTAATAATTTAGAAGGCAGTCTCATATTAACACCTCTGATGACAAGCTTCTGAGGTTAGATGTTATATCAGTAAGCTTCTAGCCTGTGGTGAAAATGTGACAATTTTATGGAGATAACAAACTATCTGATAAAGTATAGTTGATTTTGTGAATAAATATGATTTCTAGATGTAATAGACAATCAAAATGACAGAAAAGTAAAGGAGTGAATGGAGACTTCCAAGTTCCATGGATAACATATAAAATATTAACATATGAAAGTACTTTAAGTATCAGTGCAACTTTTTATTTGGTTTTAATAAAATAGTAATTACAGAGGGCTTGGTTATCAAAGAAAGCTTTAGAGAGCTTAATTACAGTCACATAAAATAACTTTTTCAGTTGTTAAGTACAAACTGAGTAAGAAAATCGATCATTACATTTTTAATGATTCATTAAAATTGAAATGTTTAGACATTTCCAGCATTTAGTAATTTTCTAAGACTAAGTCGGCAGGTTAGAAATGAACATATTTCTTTAGGGTAGGCTAACTTAGCTATTAATTTACATAATTTACTTAACCCAGGCAACTTACTAAAACATTCAATTTCTTAACCTTGGATGAAAATCGAATGTCTCAATAGTAGTAGAATACTCTGAATGTCACAATTTAGTGAAATTATCACACAATTTAGCTAAATGCTTTCAACAATCAATGAATTGCATCATTTTTATAAGTATGTTTTGGGAAAAAAAATTTCCCCTAAAAGTATGAGATGACTTAAGTCTGAATTTATTTATGTAGCACTATTCCCTAGAGCCAGACATCCTGGAATGTGAAGTCAAGTGGGCCTTAGGAAGCATCACTATGAACAAAGCTAGTGGAGGTGATGGAATTCCAGTTGAGCTCTTTCAAATCCTGAAAGATGATGCTGTGCAAGTGCTCCACTCAATATGCCAGCACATTTGGAAAACTCAGCAGTGGCCACAGGACTGGAAAAGGGCAGTTTTCATTCCAATCCCAAAGAAAGGCAATGCCAAAGAATGCTCAAAGTATTGCACAATTGCACTCATCTCACACGCTAGTAAAGTAATGCTCAAAATTCTCCAAGCCAGCCTTCAGCAATACGTGAACCGTGAACTTCCAGTTGTTCAAGCTGGTTTTAGAAAAGGCAGAGGAACCAGAGATCAAATTGCCAATATCCACTGGATCATGGAAAAAGCAAGAGAGTTCCAGAAAAACATCTATTTTTGCTTTATTGACTATGCCAAAGCCTTTGACTGTGTGGATCACAATAAACTATGGAAAATTCTGAAAGAGATGGGAATACCAGACCACCTGACCTGCCTCGAGAAATTTGTATGCAGGTCAGGAAGCAACAGTTAGAACTGGACATGGAACAACAGACTGGTTCCAAATAGGAAAAGGAGTTCGTCAAGGCTGTATATTGTTACCTTGCTTATTTAACTTATATGCAGAGTACATCATGAGAAATGCTGGGCTGGAAGAAGCACAAGCTGGAATCAAGATTGCCAGGAGAAATATCAATAACCTCAGATATGCACATGATACCACCCTTATGGAAGAAAGTGACTAGGAACTAAAAAGCCTCTTGATGAAAATGTAAGAGCAGAGTGAAAAAAATTGGCTTAAAGCTCAACATTCAGAAAATGAAGATCATGGCATCTGGTCCCATCACTTCATGGGAAATAGATGGGGAAACAGTGGCAGACTTTATGTTTCTGGGCTCCAAAATCACTGCAGACGGTGACTGCAGCCATGAAATTAAAAGACACTTACTCCTTGGAAGAAAAGTTATTACCAGCCTAGATAGCATATTGAAAAGCAGAGACATTACTTTGCCAACAAAGGTCCGTCTAGTCAAGGCTATGGTTTTTCCAGTGGTCATGTATGGATGTGAGAGTTGGACTGTGAAGAAAGCTGAGCGCCGAAGAAATGATGCTTTTGAACTGTAGTGTTGGAGAAGACTCTTGAGAGTCCCTTGGACTGCAAGGAGATCCAACCAGTCCATTCTGAAGGAGATCAGCCCTGGGATTTCTTTGGAAGGAGTGATGCTAAAGCTGAAACTCCAGTAGTTTGGCCACCTCATGCGAAGAGTTGACTCATTGGAAAAGACTCTGATGCTGGGAGGGATTGGGGGCAGGAGAAGGGGACGACAGAGGATGAGATGGCTGGATGGCATCACCGACTCGATGGACGTGAGTCTGAGTGAACTCTGGGAGTTGGTGATGGACAAGGAGGCCTGGTGTGCTGCGATTCATGGGGTCGCAAAGAGTTGGACACGACTGAGAGACTGAACTGAACTGAAGTCCATAATTTACCTGAGGGTTAAAATTAACCGTTAATTGTTGTAATCTCTTTTGAATTAATACTGTCTTAGCTTCCCTTTATGTTATTATCACAAGTTTTAGTTTTATACCTTATGTAGCCAATAACATAAAGTTATAATCATGTTTTATTCATTTGTTTCTTAAGCCATATAGAAAAAAGAGGAGTTACAGTAAAATTATAATGTTTATAAAGGTAATAATATAGGTAAATATAAAAGCCAAAATAAATTGGAGACTTAATGGAAAATTAAGGCCAAACTATAATGGTTATGTACACATTTTGCCTAGTCTGAGTTCTTTGTGAATATGCAGAATTTTTTAAAAATCCAGCATGAGTTTGTACAATTTTATGATTTTATGCTGTTATATTTCTGAAGTCTCAACATTACTATTGCTACTCCTTAGACCAGACCAATCCATCTGTGGACTAGATTTTTGAGTTAGTGCCTAAATTTGTTCCTTCAAATTAGTGAACAAAGCCATAAGTAAATGTTTCTTCAAGAATATATGCAAATATAAATAGAGAACAAGAGTGTGAAAAGATGTTCAATATCATTAATTAGGAACTGAAAATCATAACCACAGAGAATTATAGCTTCATACACATCAGGATAGCTATATTAAACAAAAACAACAATGAAAATAAAAATGTCAACTGTTGGCTAAGACATGGAGAAATTTGAACACACATATACTGTTGGCAGCATTGTAAAATGCACAACTCTTGTGGAAAAACAATTTTGCATGTAATCAAAAAATTAAACATAGAATGACCATGAAGAGTGAAAGTGAAAGTCGTTCAGTCGTGTCTGACTCTTTGTGACACCATGGACTGCTTCAGTCAGTCAGTTCAGTCTTTCAGTCATGTCTGACTCTTCTCAACCACATGGACCACAGCACGCCAGGCCTCTCTGTCCATCACCAACTCCCAGAGTTTACTCAAACTCATCTCCATTGAGTCGGTAATGCCATCCAGCCATCTTATCCTCTGTTGTCCCTTTCTCCTCCGGCCTTCAACCTTTCCCAGCATCAGGGTCTTTTCAACTGAGTCAGCTCTTCGCATCAGGTGGCCAAAGTATTGGAGTTTCAGCCTCACCATCAGTCCTTCCAATGAACACTCAGGATTCTATGGAATTCTCCAGGCCAGGATACTGGAGTGGGTAGCCTTTCCCTTCTCCAGGGGATCTTCCCAACCCAGGGATCAAACCTAGGTCTCCTGCATTGCAGACAGATTCTATACCAACTGAACCACCAGGGAAGCCCAAGAATACTGGAGTGTGTAGCCTATCCCTTTTCCAATGGATCTTCCCAACCCAGGAATCGAACTGGGGTCTCCTGCATCGCAGGTGGATTCTTTACCAACTGAGCTATGATGGAAGCCTAGAATGACCATGTGAGCCTATTATTTCACTGCTGGATATAATACCCAAAACAACTGAAATTAAGTATTCAAGTAAGCACATGTGCACACCTGTTCATAGCAACACTATTCACTATAGCCAAAAGGTGGAAATGGAAATGGTACAAATATTCCTTATTGGATGAGTAAATAAGTGAATTGTGCTATATGTATGTAGTGGAATATTCTTCAGCCACAATAAGGAGTGAAGTATAGATACATGCTACATAGTGAATGAATCTTGAAAGCTTGTTAATTGAAAAGATTCAAAAACAGATGTCAGGTTATATAACATATGACATACCAATAATGGATAACCTCCATCAAGATAGAAAGCAAATTGATAGTCCCCCCTGGCTGGGAGGAGGGAGGAGTGGGCATAAGATTATCTTGCAAAGCGATGAAAATGTTTAGAACTTGATTTAGGTTTTGGTTGTAGAACATCATAACATACTACTGTCATAGAAATGTACACTTTTAAATGGTTGATTTTATGTTCTGTGACTCTTACCTCAATAAAAAAATCTTTTGATTATTTGAAATTTAAATTTGAATATCCTGTATTTTATCTGAAAACATATATTTCATACTATCTGCATCACTTATCAAAATGCTATAAAAATTAAGCACTTAATTTTTAAAACAACAAATAGCTTATTTTTGTAAGCCACTCTTTTAGTCTTTTTAAGTGACAGTTATTCCACTTGCATATAACAGCCATTTTTGTCTTTGAGAAACATGTATACAGTTACATGAAGCAGAGTTTAAAGATCTTTGTGTTTATACAGAAATGGCTAAAAAAAACCTGTATAAAATCACTTCTGTCTTCTTGATTTTTATGTTACTTAGAAATCACTGTCCTTATTCACCTTCCTGTACTCATATGCTTCATAGCTTATTTTTATTACCAGTGCAGCACTAAATTAATAATACACATGAATTGATTTTTTGAACTTTGATTTTACTTCTGCATTTCTAGTCACAGCACCCATGTTTCTTATATCCATTGCCTTTTGGTGTTTATAATACAATGCCATAAGACCACTCAAAAAGAAAGTGTAGAGACAAGAGAAATAGAAGACTGAAGTTTTTATTTTCTTCTTCTAATGTAATAGAATGACCATACTAACAGTTTCTTTTTCCAACTGAATGAAAAAAGAGAGTGGTGATTTTTCCAATCTCTTTTTAACAGAACAAAACAAAGCCCAGAAGAAATGCCTGTGCACATAAACTAAGCTTGAAGCACTGAGATGTTTATTAGATGGAGGGCTGGGGTTACATGACAAGCATCTTAAAACATGATTTGAAGTGAGGCTTAGTGTGTTTTCTCAGCCAGATGATCCTGCTAATAGGAGGGCAGCATGGATCAAGCACTCTCTGCCCACTGTGGAAGCAGGGTAGCTGAAAGGAAGCACCGGCTTAGTAGAGACTGTGCTCTTCACAGCATACCAACAGGGGACTTAAAATGAGAGAGAGAGATGAGCTCAGCAAGTCAGAGGGAGCAAATCTTTCTGGGTCCTTTAACTCAAGGAAGTTTTATTCTTTTTTTTCTCTTTTTTAATATTCTGAAAATAATTCATGAAAGCAATGGAGTCAGATTTAAAATTTTATAGCCCCTTTAAAATAGTCTCAATTTCAGTAAGATAACATATTTATTTTGCATTTCATTTCTCTTAATCTCTGTCGGCTTGATTAAAATGCTAGTGGTGGTGGCAGTTTAGTTCCTAAGTCGTGTCCAACTCTTGCGACCCCATGGACAGAGGAGCCTGACAGGGTTCTCCAGGCAAGAATACTGGAGTGGTAGAAAAGTAGCCGAATATCTGCCCTGTAGTTAAATATGGAAGATATATGTCTTTAAGACATAAATCAATGTTTTTATCTCATGCACAACATATTTTGCAGAAATAATATGATTTCTCCCTTGAAAAATGAGTTTAAATCAAGAAATTAATGTTAAAAATAATTTGATGTTAGATACAATAATAATCAGAGGCAAAGTAATAAGATTGGCAATAATTGATCTATCTAAACTTGATTTGGGAAATCAAATTATATCTTTTACTAATAAAAAGATGGCATGTGTCTTAGTTAAATTCAAGAAGAATGCAAGCAATACAAGGCATTAAGTTTTTAAATAGTATTGATCATTAACTGTTGTTCCCAGGAGGGGTACATGGAAATACCATGGTAATAAAACCCAGGCAGTATAATTTCAACATGTATTCTGACCAGAAAGCAGTTACTTTTTTCATAGGATGTCTAACGGTTCCATCTCATTCTCATGCAGCAGAAATAATGCTTGATGCTGCTTAGCAAACACAGGCAACAGAAAAAAAACTCAGCAAGAATTCTCACAGGATAGAACTAGAAGGATGTGGTGGTGGATCTTAAAAGTAAACCACACAAAGACCACCATTTTGCAAAGTGCAAGGTGGATAATCAAAGTTTGAATAGAAATAATTCGATTTGGCTCAGTAATTAGAGTTTGCTGGTTTATTTACCAGAAAACATATTTGTTATCCTGATGCTGGGAAAAATTGAGAACAGGAGGAGAAGGGGGAGAAAGAGCATAAGATGATTGGATGGCATCACCAACTCAATGGACATGAATTAGAGCAAACTCTGGGAGATGGTGAAGTCCTGTTTGACCACTTCCAATTTACCTCAATTCACGGACCTAACATTCCGGGTTCCTACACAATATTGCTCTTTACAGCATCAGACTTTACTTCCATCACCAGTCACATCTACAACTGAATGTTATTTTCACTTTGGCTCTATCTGTTCCTTCTTTCTGGAGTTATTTCTCCACTCTTCTTCAGTAGCATATTGGGGACCTAGTGATATGGGGAGTTCATCTTTCAGTGTCATATCATTTTTTCATCTCACATGCTAGCAATCTTGCTATCAAAGTAATGTTCAAAATTTCCAAGCAAGGCCTCAGCAGTAAGTGAACTGAGAATTTCCAGATGTTCAAGTTGGATTTAGAAAAGGCAGATGAACCAGAGATCAAATTTCCAACATCTGTTGGCTCATCACAAAAGCAAGAGAGTTCCAGAAAATACATCTACTTCTGCTTTATTGACTACGTCAAAGCCTTTGACTCTGTGGATCACAACAAACTGTGGAAAATTCTTAAAGAGATGGGAATGCCAGACTATCTTACCTGCCTCCTGAGAAATACGTATGCCAGTCAAGAAGCAACAGTTAGACCATACGTGGAGCAATGGATTGGTTCCAAATTCGGAAAGGAGGATGTCAAGGCTGTATATTGTCACCCTGCTTATTTAACTTGTGTGCAGAGTACATCATGCGAAATGCCAGGCTGGATGAAGCATAAGCTGGAATCAAAGTTGCCAGGAGAAACATCAATAACCTCAGATATGCAGATGACACCACTGTTATGGCAGAAAGTGAAGAGGAACTAAAAAGTCTCTTAAGGAAAGTGAAAGAGGAGAGTGAAAAAGTTGGCTTAAAACTCAACATTCAAAAAACCAGCATCGTGGCATCCGGTCCCATCACTTCATGGCAAATAGATGGGGAAACAATGAAAACAGTGACAGACTTTCTTTTCTTCAGCTCCAAAATCACTGCCGATGGTGACTGTAAGCATGAAATTAAAAGATGTTTGCTCCTAGGAAGCAAAGATATGACCAACCTAGACATCATATTAAAAAGCAAATAATAATAATAAGAGAGAGAGACATTATTTTACTGACAAAGTTCCATCCAGTCAAAGCTATAGTTTTTCCAATAGTCATGTATGGATGTGAGAGTTGGAAATAAGGAAAGCTGAGCACCAAATAAATGATGCTTTTGAGCTGTGGTGTTGAAGAAGACTCTTGAGGGTCCCTTGGACTGCAAGGAGATCCAACCAGTCTATCCTAAAGGAAACCAGTCCTGAATATTCATTGGAAGAACTGATGCTGAAGCTGAAGCTCCAATACTTTGGCCATCTGACGCAAAGAACTGATTCACTGAAAAAGACCCTGATGCTTGGAAAGATTGAAGACATGAGGAGAAGAAGCCAATGGAAGATGAGATGGTTGGATGGAATCACTGACCAATGGACATGAGTTTGAGCAAGCTCCAGGATTTGGTGATGGACAGAGAAGCCCCGTATGCTGCTGTTCATGGGGTTGCAAAGAGTCAGACATGACTGAGTGACTGAAGTGAACTGAGAAAAGCAAATATACCTCTCTTCACAGATTTAAACTACATCAGACAGTTATAATAAAGAAAAATAACAATATGCTGAAGATAAGACTGGGCTCCAAAAGCTCTGGCATAGAGGTGTAGTCTATATGAAACTGAAAGTTTGAGGAATGAGAATGAGGAACTGTTGAGTCCTTAAAGAGACAAGATGATCTGTGTGGCCAAAGTAGGGTATATATAAGCAGTGGGGGAAAAGGAAGAGTGATGTTGAAAAAAGACACACCTTGATAGGCCTTATACACTATGTAAAATAAAGTAAGAAACTAAAATGGAATTACTCAAATTTGAATCAGGAAATTAATCTGAATGAACTTGTGATATAGAAAGATTATTCTTCCTATAATTTGGAGGAAAAAGTAGACTTGTGTGTCAACAACAAAACAATGGCCAAAACTGTGTAATGCCAGAAGAGACAGAAGTAGAAATATCAGTATCATAGAATTTAGTGAATGATTGGATACTGGAGTAGTTAAAAGGAGGGTCAAAGATGACATCAAGGTGTCTGAATTGCTGAAACAACTAGATGGTGGTACAGTTCACTGAAAAATCACAAACGGGGAAGTGGGGCTCCCCTGTCGGCTCAGACAGTAAAGAATCCACCTTCAATGCAGAAGACCCATGTTGGATCCCCAGGTCAGGAATATTCCCCTGGAGATGGGAATGGCAACCCACTCCAGTATTCTTGACTGAAGAATTCCATGGACAGAGGAGCCTGTAGGGCTACAGTCCATGGGATCACAAAGAGTCAGACACAGCTGAGTGACTACACACTTCGTTAGTTTGGGTCATTCGAGTTTGTGATGCCTGCTGTTCATGCAAAATTAATTGACTCAGATGCTCAATGCTTTAAGTAAGGACTAAAATTTCAGTGGATTAAAATCACAGAGGTTTACAGCTCATTTGTAATACATGCTCATTAGGATGAGATGTTCTCTAAATTCCAGTTGCTTTCTTATTCCAGTGGGATCCATTATGAATTCATGTGTTCCATGAAAAGAGAATCAGAGGCTCTAATTAGTCCTACAAGAGGCATGGTTTTAGGAGAACCATGATTGCTATGTTGGCCCATAGTGTTTCAGTAAAGCCCTAGCCTGGGGTCCCCTATCATGTCCTTCTAGCTTCTTTTCTAGTTTTATTGTGGTTATATTTTCCTGCATATGTTACAATAGTTCTTAAAAGAGGGAAACTCTGCTTAAGTAATAAGTAATATCAAATTAATCAAATATGCTTCATGGTTAAAAATCCAGTAGTAGTTTCTATAATTTTCTGTTCACAATTTCAGCCATTTGTTTAAAAGTAAAAACAAACAAACAAACAAAAAAACAAACTTCGAACTACCATTGAATTATCTCATTCAGTTCTTTTGGAGAATTGGTGGTATACTGTGTTGATGCCCTAAAATTCACACTGAATTGCCAGACAAGACTTTCTTATCCTTCAAGGTAAATTCTTCTTCAGGGTATTATTCTATTTCCGAGTAACTGACTTGAGACAGGCTCGGTGTAGAGGTGCTTTTATTAATGTTGAACATCTAAGTTGAAGCATTCAAATTTTAAACATCTTTGCTTCCAGGTGTCTTCAAGATCAGTATTCAGGACTTACATCTTCCCAGAGGCCAGCCATGGATTCTGTTGAACAGTACCATGCACCAGGCACTAACCTCAGGGAAGCACAACATTGTGCACATTTCCTAATCTCAGGGGTGAATTCAAATGCTTTTGCTCATTGCATCTTGGTATAGGAGTCAGAAAAGTAAACACAACACAGTAAAACTCTGGATGGAACCATTCTTTGCCCACACAGAGAAGAGACATAGCAAGATCAGCTCTGATAATGGGCATAGGTCTCTCATGGTTAGAGGGTCTCCGCTGGCAGCTGGCACAGGGCAATTGCCTATTTGCCTCCATACATCCCTCTCAAGTCACGGTAGAAGGAATCTGAAATACCAAAAGCCGGGAGCATGCCTGAGGGCCATTGACATATAACCTGAAGCATAACAAAGGAGCATACTATGAGACTGAAACAGAAAGATATTCCCACACAAGACAAGAAGCCTAACACAGGCTGTGTGGACTCTGAGATAAACTCTTCATAAGAATGCTCCATACTTAAGGCTCATTTTATGTTGACTGAGAAGGACTCAATGACTGTCATGTGAGATTGTTATTTCCCAACACATTCCGAGTATATTTCCCATCCACATTCCTTTTAAGACACATGGAAGACTGCCAGTTGGATAAGACTGCCTGTGTGTGAATTAGGATCTGACATTTCCTCAGTGTCTGATATGACAAGTTAACTAAACTATATACCTCAGTTTCTTCATTTCTAAAAAGAGGATAATATCCAACCTCAAAAGATATTGTGAAGACTAGATGTGCTAATTCATGGTAAATGTTTAGCTATGACTGGTGCATGAAAGTGAAAGTTGCTCTGCTGTGTCCAACTCTTTGTGACCCCATGGACTGTAGTCCATGGAATTCTTCAGGCCAGAATACTGGAGTGGGTAGCCTTTCCCTTCTCCAGGGGTTCTTCCCAATGCAGGGATCGAACCCAGGTCTCCCACCTTGCGGACAGATTCTTTACCAGCTGAGCCACAAGGGAAGCCCAAGAATACTGGAGTGGGTAGCCTATCCCTTCTCCAGCAGAGCTTCCTTACCCAGGGATCAAACTGGGGTCTCCTGCATCGCAGGTGGATTCTTTACCCACTGAGCTATGACTGGCACATAATAAACACTAAATAAAAATTATCATATGATATTAATCTTTATTAATATTAAAAGTCTTGTCACTTGCCTTTCATGTAAAACTAGAGGGATTCTTCTCAGACCAAATAACATCTGCTAAAAGATTACTAGCTATAAATATCAGTGGGAGCAAGTAGTTGCCAGTTTTACATTATAGTATATGATCAGTCATGAGTTTATTAGTGTTACGTTGCTTACTTCAAGTTTTAATGTTTTAATTTACTAGTACACCCTCTGTTCCCGGCAGAGCATGCTGCTTGTCATCACCCACAAGTTCACTCCAAACTTTCAGTCTCTAGATCAGAAAAAGACACAAAAGCAAAGAAAGAAATTTCAAATATCATCCTAAATTTGGTTACTGAAAAATTGTTCTTCCTGTGAGATTTGTAAACAAATATTGGAAATAAATTTGCTTATCAACATATTCTAAGTTTACTGTATGTTTCTGTCAAACCAAGAAAGCAGTTTATAGAAAAATCTGATGTTTGGCTATGCTATATACTTTTACTTAGATTACTTAATTTTGAAATATTCAGTAATTTTATTTTTAAATGTGAGGAAAATCACAATAATTATGATGTTTATTGGTACTTTAAGAGTTTAATTAGTAAACAAATATGGACTCATATTTCATTTGAAATTTGTAATTAGAAGATTCAAATATGGTTATATATAAATGATTTTTTAAAAGCAATTTAAAATTATTTTAAATAGTATTTTGAATTCAAAGTGCAAATTTTTTTAAAAAATACATAACTTCAGAAATTTTTGAGGCCAATAAAAATGTATTGCATTAGAGAGACAAAAATAGATATAAAAATGTAAAAACGTCTGTTTTTGTAATATGGACATGATTATCAATAAAGTTTATTTATTGATGAAAATGATGAAAAGAAATATGATTCAGAAACAAAAAACAAAATGTGAAAAATAATTCCCAGATGAGTGAAGCATGATTTTTTGAGCGAGTGAGTTGCAATACAAAAGACTGTAAAGGTGAAATGGCTCAGCATCCTATAGTATATGGAAGCATTAGCGAGTCCTATAATAATTTTAATGTACTAGTGGATAGATTAGTTATCATCTGAGGAGACCCTGAACTGTCGGGAGAAATTCAGTGTAAGAAGTTTTTCTTATTTATTTATTTATTTTTTAACCTTTCAAAATCAGACACTGTCTTTTAGTGTGGAGTGCTTATATGACAGTCAGGCAGAGAGCAGGAGACTCCTCAAGGAATAACTGCTGGAAAACTAACTCAGTGATAATTTATAAAAGTTTTCTAGAAGTGTGGTGAAATGTAAGCTCAAACAATAAATTATAGTTACAGAAGGTTGAGCCATAAAAGAAGAAACGCTGGGTAGACACCATAAACTGCCCAATCATTCACATTCCTAATGACATTGATGGTTGGCATCAGGGGAAGAAGTCAAGGTCATTTAACTTCAATCTGGAAAACATTGCTGGTCAATCAAGGCAGTACATAAATGTTCATCCATCATCCAGGCTCAGTAAACCTAGCCACCACGGGAGAAAATACCTCATATATATTAACCATTTACTCAAAGGTGAATATTTGTAGGGGTAGGTAAAAGCTTTACTCTCAGGGACATTGAGATTTTTTTAACTAAAAATTAAAATTACCAAGTAATTTTTGCTTTGTTTTGTTTCAGTGTGAGTAAAATATACAGAAAAGGATTATACTCTATACTCTATTAAGGAATTGGTTGTTTCATAAATAATTGATTCTTAAAGTTTGCTGTTGTCTATTTTATAAAACTATAGAAAATATTCAAAATCCTTTGTTCTAGGGAACTTAAGTCTGTTTACAAACTGTGAAAAGAAAATGAATCTGTGAAGTTAGCATGAGGGCATTTCAAAATGAGGTTTGAGAAAAGGTTTGTCATGATAAGAGTTAAAATTCACTTTAAGATCGACTCCATGTAACTATAATATGATCTTCTCTTCCTAATACACATATGGATAATGCTCGAAACAAATGTAGAAGAATAGTGGGCTATCTCAATGAGCAAGAAATTGCAGGTATGGAACAGCAACAATGGAGATGTTTAAAGGGGGTAATTGACACAAGAAAAAAAAAAAAACATTTTCAACAGGTCAGTAAGTCTCAGCGAAAAATGAAAATTGAGGTTGCACAATTTGTTGAACATGAAGTAATTCTTTAAAAAGATCTTAAACCTAAACAATATTAAATACAACCCATGCATTTCTAACAAGTAATCAAATACAACCTCCATTAAATAGTGACTTGAGAAGATAAAAATGAATCAATAAGAAAACAATAAAACAAATAAACAAAAAGCCTATGTACAAACTAACAAGACATGTATAAAAATGTATTTATAATAAGATACCTTGATGGTAAATTTACCAACAAAATCGGTGGGATGGGAAAGTACCAATGAAAAATTTGAAACAGCTAAGTGTCATCTATGCCCAGTTACTTAAAAAAAAAAAAAATGTGGAGGCTTTCCTGCTGGTCCAGTGGCTAAGAAATCTCACTCCCAATATAAGGGGCCTGGTTTCAATTCCTGGTCTGGGGTATAGATCCCACATGCCCAAACTAGGAGCTTGCATGCCACAACTAAAAGATTCCACGTGATGCAACTAAGACTTGATTTAGCCAAAAAAATACTTAATTAATTGAAAACAAAATCTTTGTGATTGCTTTGGGTCTGCCAGAATAATCCAGGTTGATCACCTTATTTTAATGATTAGTACTCTTAATGCTACCTGCAATCTTAATTCTCCCTTGTCATGCAACATAACATATTCACAAATTTTGGGGCATAGGGCTTGGGCATCTTTTGGAGGTGGGGTGGCATTATCCTGTCTATCACAATTATTTAGCATAGATAGAATAAGCATGTTTTCACTTGAGGAAGAAAATAGTGGAAATGAAGAAACTGAATTAAAAAAAAAAAAAGAGCAGTTAAATAAGTGAGATGAAACTGCTAAGGACAGAAATAAATACAGGGCTTATTTTCCCAAAGGATGAATTCTGCTTCTTAGAGATCTCTTACATATATTTATACAACTAGCTCAAACAGCACGCATTATACTCAGATAAAATATTTAAAATTTCTACTTTAGTAATAAATAAGCATTAATCATTTATCACTTAGTTAAATAATTAATTAGCTTTCAAATTATTTACTAAGTGAACATCTGGTTTTTCAATGTTGTGAGTAAAAGATAAGTGAGTCATAAAATGTTGCCTTAAGAAATCTACAAGTTTATGGAAATATTACGACTTAGTTAAATGTTACATAAAAAGAAACTCTAACTCTATTGAAAATAAACAATAGTCACAATCCTGAACTCTTACTCTCTCAAAAAAGGAAATGTGGCACCAGTGGTTAAGAATCTGCCTGCCAATGCAGGAGATGCAAGGCACACTGTTTTGAAACCTGGGTTGGGAAGATCCTCTGGAGTAGGGAATGGCAACCTGCTCCATTACTCTTGCCTGAAAAATTCCATGGACAGAGGAATCTGGGGGGCTACAGTGCATGGGATCACAAAGAGTCGGACACAACTGAAGACTCACTCACTCATGGCAGTCGATATATGCAAGCTGGACCATTTCAGTTCACTCAGTATGATTCCTTATTATCTAAGGCAGAAAATGACGTAAGTTTTAGCAAAGACTTGTTAAGTCTTATTATCATACACTAAATGGCACAAATAAGGAAGGTGTGGTAGGCCCAATGGAGCTGTAGAGGGAGAGGAAGCCATGCCTTAATCCCTGATGCCTGTGAATATCTATCTTACATGGAGAAAGGATATTTGCCTATTTCAAGTTAGCCCTTCAAATATAGAGATAACCCTGCATAATCCAGGTGGGCCCAATATAATCACATCAGAACTTTCTCATCCCAGAAGGATGAGACATATGGCAAAAAGTGAAGACCCAGAGATTCCATCTGTAGAAAGGATTTGAGATATCATAGCTGAATCTGATATAAGGGCTTATGTGTAAGGAATAAAGAGAAGCTTCTAGAGCTGAGGGAAGTCATAGGCTGACAGCTAAGAAACAGGAAGCTTATTTCTACAGCTTTAAGGAACCAGAGTCTGCCCACAACCTAAGTGAGTCAGGACGTGAACTTTCCCTTGAGCCTCCCCCTTACCAACCCAACCAGTCAACACCTTGATTCTGGCTATGTCAATTTTTGACCAGAAAAACTAGTCAGACCAGACTGAACTTTTGACCTACAGAGCCATGAAACAGTAAATCTGTTTTGTTAACCACTGAGCTCTAAGGAATAATGTCAATCTTAAAATAAAATCAAATAGGACAAAATAAAAGACATACATGCAAATATCCTTATTGCAATTATAACCATCAAATGAAATAAATAGTATTATTATTTAATAATAATAAAAAGGAACCATCTACTGATGCAAATGACAAAAGACATCAATCTCAACAATGTTATACTGAGTGAAAAAAGACAGAAACAAGAATGAGTCCTGTAAGATTCCATTTATAAGACATTCTAGAACATGGTATCTAGAGAGATGGGTTGTGGGGAATGGGGTGGGAATGAGATTGATTGTACAAAGGCACAAGAAAACATTTTGAGGTGATAGAAACATTCCATATCTTGATTGTGGATTTGGTTACATGGGAGGATATGCATTTTCAACTCATCAAACTGTACAACTAAAATGCATAGCTATAGTTCATACATATTATACTTAAAAGCGTTTTTTAAAAATTGCTCCACTCTCCAAATTCTTATCTATGTGGCAAAAAGCATCTATTTTAAACAATAAATTAGACTCTTAATTCATGCTTTAACATGTTCAGTGCCTTGTCTCACCGCCTTCAAAAACAGTGTTATTTTTCATGTTTTCTCCTCATGCCTGCAACACTCAAACTTGTAGACATGATTTCATTTATTTGAAATGGGTGACATCACCTCATCATTTAAGTTTCCTTTCTAGGATAAAATTGTTTAATTTTCAAATTATCTCTTTTATTTATTTTTGTCCCTTCAATGCATATGTCATGGATTTTTACTTACATCTTTCTTTGATTAATCTTGCACTTCAGTTTATTTCACAGTAAGGTGAGTGAATAAAACATTGTTTCTGAATTTTTTCCTATTGATATGTATTCAGTGCCTAACACATTACTTGTCATGTATCAATACTTTGCAAAATATATTTTATTGAATTAACAAAAAATGGAATAAGTATATCTGTTATTTTACTTATTCTCAACTCTGCTTGGATTTATTGTTTTGTCTTTTGTTTTTTGTTTTTTTTTGCTATCAACTTATTTATAATTTATCTGTGTAAAATAACAAACATCTTTAGGACATAAGTTATATTGTCAATCTTTATTACTGTGTAACCAGGCAGGACCAGACACCTAGGCATTCAATGAATATTTAAAAAATAAATAGATGAAAATAAATGAATGCAAACTCTAAGCTGAAATGTAAATTTAAAAGTCATAATCATGTGAGCAAAGTTAAACCATAATCATTTAATTTGGCTTAATTTCTTTTTCAAATTCCCCACTCTCCAATATGGAATTAACTAAAATATATGCAAAGCAAAAATATTTCCAATTGCACTCTTAAAAATATTACATTTAAGTTTAATAAAAATGGCTATGCAATCTACCAATTTTTGTTATCAGTTGGTGTAATACTCCAATTATTCAGCACCAACTTAAAATCAAATGTCATCAGTCTGATGGTTCGTATTATATTAAAACTTTTTGCTTTTGAATGAGCCATCAGTAGAAATTAATTTATTGCAAGGGACTTATAACTGAGAGAAGAACATAATTATCACTAGGGATCCCTGGTTGCTCAGACAGAAAAGAATCTGCTGGCAATGCAAGAGACTGGGGTTCGATCCCTGAGTAGGAAAGATCCCTGGGTTAGGAAGATCCCTGGTTCAGGAAGATCCCCTGGAGAAGGGAATGGCTACCCACTCGATTATTCATTATAATGGCTTAAATATCAGGGTAAGTAAATTGTTGTCTGCCATTGTCGCAAGAATGTAACTTTTTCTAAATATTGTCTAAATTTTTACAAAGAAAAGAAAAATGTCAGCCTAAAATTTTAGTTGGTATGTTTTATTATGCCTATGAGGATGATCTAATTAGCTGTATTAAAGCAGTTTATACATTTTCTACAATTATATTGTAAGGGGTCCATGATAACTTGTTTATCCAGACACCAATTTAATAAACATCCACCTTCAGTGTAAGGTATTCATGCATTAGGCATCGGTGATATTCTCTGAAGAATCTGAAAGATTTGCAACAAAGACAATGACTATAATGTTCTTTTGACAAGGAACTGTCATACCATAAACGTATCATTTAGAATTCTACATTGACTAAAGCCATCACTGGCAAAGAATTTTTTTTTCTCTTTTTAAAAAATGGCCTCATAAATGTCTTCAAGTTTCCATGTTCTGATATAAATGACCCTTCTTACTAAAATGTGAACTTTTAGTAGGTCACTCATAAGCAGTCCTGTAAAGTAGGGGCTATGGTCACCAAGGACATAAGAAACCAACACATTCCAGGGGAAAGCAATCTTAAAAGGGTAAAGATATCAATCAGGAAAGGCTTTAAAAGTATACCCATATCATAGTACCAATTTATTATTTGGAAGCTATTTTTTGGGTCCTAACATGACCCATCTTTGCATGAAATGTTCCCTTGGTACCTCTAATTTTCTTGAAGAGATCTCTAGTCTTTCCCATTCTGTTGTTTGCCTCTATTTCTTTGCATTGATCGCTGAGGAAGGCTTTCTTATCTCTTCTTGCTATTCTTTGGAACTCTGCATTCAGATGCTTATATCTTTCCTTTTCTCCTTTGCTTTTCTCTTCCCTTCTTTTCACAGCTATTTGTAAGGCCTCCCCAAACAGCCATTTTGCTTTTTTGCATTTCTTTTCCATGGGGATGGTCTTGATCCCTGTTTCCTGTACAATGTCACGAACCTCAGTCCAGTTCATCAGCCACTCTATCTATCAGATCTAGTCCCTTAAATCTATTTCTCACTTCCACTGTACAATCATAAGGGATTTAATTTAGGTCATACCTGAATGGTCTAGTGGTTTTCCCTACTTTCTTCAATTTCAGTCTAAATTTGGCAATAAGGAGCTCATGATCTAGCCACAGTCAGCTCCTGGTCTTCTTTTTGTTGACTGTATAGAGCTTCTCCATCTTTGGCTGCAAAGAATATAATCAATCTGATTTTGGTGTTGACCATCTGGTGATGTCCATGTGTAGAGTCTTCTCTTGTGTTGTTGGAAGAGGGTGTTTGCTATGACCGGTGCATTATATTGGCAAAACTCTATTAGCTTTGCCCTGCTTCATTTCATATTCCAAAGCCAAATTTGCCTGTTACTCCAGGTGTTTCTTGACTTCCTACTTTTGCATTCCAGTCCATATAATGAAAAGGACATCTTTTTGGGGGTGTTAGTTCTAAAAGGTCTTGTAGGTCTTCATAAAACCGTTCAACTTCAGCTTCTTCAGTGTTACTGGTTGGGGCATAGACTTGGATTACTGTGATATTGAATGGTTTGCCTTGGAAACAAACAGAGATCATTCTGTTGTTTTTGAGATTGCATCCAAGCACTGCATTTCAAACTCTTTTGTTGACCATGATGGCTACTCCATTTCTTCTGAGGGATTCCTGTCTGCAGTAGTAGATATAAGGGTCATCTGAGTTAAATTCACCCATTCCAGTCCATTTTAGTTGGCTGATTCCTAGAATGTCGACATTTATTCTTGCCATCTCTTGTTTGACCACTTCCAATTTGCCTTGATTCATGGACCTGACATTCCAGGTTCCTATGCAATATTGCTCTTTACGGCATCAGACCTTGCTTCTATAGCCAGTCACATCCACAACTGGGTATTGTTTTTTTCTGGCTCCATCCCTTCATTCTTTCTGGAGTTATTTCTCCACTGATCTCCAGTAGCATATTGGGCACCTATTGACCTGGGGAGTTCCTCTTTCAGTATCCTATCATTTGCCTTTTCATACTGTTCATGGGGTTCTCAAGGCAAGAATACTTAAAAAGTTTTTTGCCATTCCCTTCTCCAGTGGATCACATTCTGTCAGAATAAATATCTTCTGTCAGAAGGTATTAAGAAGAGTTGTCAAGAATACACAGAAGAACTGTACAAAAAAGATCTTCACGTCCCAGATAATCATGATGGTGTGATCACTCACCTAGAGCCAGACGTCCTGGAATGTGAAGTCAAGTGGGCCTTAGAAAGCATCACTACGAACAAAGCTAGTGGAAGTGATGGAATTCCAGTTGAGCTATTTCAAATCCTGAAAGATGATGCTGTGAAAGTGCTGCACTCAATATGCCAGTAAATTTGGAAAACTCAGCAGTGGCCACAGGACTGGAAAAGGGCAGTTTTCATTCCAATCCCAAAAAAAGGCAATGCCAAACAGTGCTCAAACTACCACACAATTGCACTCACCTCACACGCTAGTAAAGCAATGCTCAAAATTCTCCAAGCCAGGCTTCAGCAATACATGAACTGTGAGCTTCCTGGTGTTCAAGCTGGTTTTAGAAAAGGCAGAGGAACCAGAGACCAAATTGCCAACAACTGCTGGATCATGGAAAAAGCAAGAGAGTTCCAGAAAAACATCTACTTCTGCTTTATTGACTATGCCAAAGCCTTTGACTGTGTGGATCACAAAAACTGTGGAAAATTCTGAAAGAGATGGGAATCCCAGACCACCTGACCTGCCTCTTGAGAAATCGGTATGCAGGTCAGGAAGCAACAGTTAGAACTGGAGATGGAACAACAGACTGGTTCCAAATAGGAAAAGGAGTGTGTCAAGGCTGTATATTGTCACCCTGTTTATTTAACTTATATGCAGAGTACATCATGAGAAACGCTGGACTGGAAGAAGCACAAGCTGGAATCAAGATTGCCGGGAGAAATATCAATAACCTCAGATATGCAGATGACACCACCCTTACGGCAGAAAAGTGAAGAGGAACTCAAAAGCCTCTTGATGAAAGTGAAAGAGGAGAGTGAAAAAGTTGGCTTAAAGCTCAACATTCAGAAAACGAAGATCATGGCATCCAGTCCCACCACTTCATGGGAAATAGATGGGGAAACAGTGGAAACAGTGTCAGACTTTATTTTTCTGGGCTCCAAAATCACTACAGATGGTGACTGCAGCCATGAAATTAAAAGACGCTTACTCCTTGGAAGGAAAGTTATGACCAACCTAGATAGCATATTGAAAAGCAGAAACATTACTTTGCCAACAAAGGTTCATCTAGTCAAGGCTATGGTTTTTCCTGTGGTCATGTATGGATGTGAGAGTTGGACTGTGAAGAAGGCTGAGTGTGGAAGAATTGATGCTTTTGAACTGTGGTGTTGGAGAAGACTCTTGAGAGTCCCTTGGACTGCAAGGAGATCCAACCAGTCCATTCTGAAGGAGATCAGCCCTGGGATTTCTTTGGAAGGAATGATGCTAAAGCTGAAACTCCAGTACTTTGGCCACCTCATGTGAAGAGTTGACCCATTGATAAAGACTCTGATGTTGGGAGGGATTGGGGGCAAGAGGAGAAGGGGACGACAGAGGATGAGATGGCTGGATGGCATCACTGACTCGATGGACGTGAGTCTGAGTGAACTCTGGGAGTTGGTGATGGACAGGGAGGCCTGGCATGCTACAATTCATGGGGTGGCAAAGAGTCGGACACGACTGAGTGACTGATCTGATCTGAATGGGGAGGATTCAGGGAGGTGGATGTGGCAAATTATGGGAAAGAAGGTTCAATACAGATGTTGCCAAAACTGTAACTCTGAATATGCTAACACTTTTTGGAGTTGGAAGACCTTTCTTGATAATCTGATGATCAATCTCAGGTCCACCACATTTTATCAAATAGGACAAAGATTTATCATAGGTGGAAATAACTTCCTGACCCATTTGTGGATCAAATTACCAACCCACATCGCTATATTCAAAAGGAGGAAGGTCCACAACTACTGTGGTCAGAAACTAGACCACTTAATAGAACTTCAGATAAGTTTATTTGGGAAATGAGGGGATGGAGTGTGTAATGTATATGCACACAAGTTGTAAAATGCAACTTGGAAGTTTTACTACCTAATCTCCCTTACAGTCTGTCACACCAACTGTACATCAACCTGAAAAGGTGAGAGTCTACATCTCACAAGGTTTTGTTTTCTTTTTTCTCTTGGATGTGTATTTTTTGTTGTTTGTTTCTTTTCTTTCCCAGTGGGACTTGGTTGATACAAGAATATTGTTGTCTTTTCTTGGAGATTTTCCTGTGATAAACTCTTGTGGGGAGATATAAATGAGATATTGACTAGTATCTGTGTTCTTATCATTCCATATTGGGTTTACTATGCTGATTAAATTGACACACTGATTAATGAGACACTGACAAAAAGAAATCTAAATAGAATCTTACAGTCAGCCCCACACACACTTAAATATACCCCAGTCCTTATTTTGTCCCCAGGCAAGGACTCAAAACACATTATTTTGGGAATGGGATTGCATATGCCTTGGATTTAGCATTTATTAAGAATGCTTCTTCCAAACTCACAAAAATAACAATGAACTAATGTAGTTCCAAGCCAGAAAGCACTATAGCTATGATAGCTGTTTCACAAGTTTCTCAAAGCTAAAATAGATGGCCAAAGCCATGAGTATCTTATCACCTGATGAAGAGCAAAAACATTCGGAAGTGTATTTGGTTATGTTATGAGCCTTCATCATGCCCCTTGAAATCAAAAGTGTATTTAAAGCCATGTTTAAGGGTTTGGAGCCACTCTCTTTTACACCTTTTGATTCCTCTTTCTCCCTCTATCCTGATTCCAAACACTTTAAGGATAAAGAAAATTAGAGTTGTGCTTGAGGTCTCTCTGTGTTCAAAAAGACTGAAGATCAAATAGATTGATCTGAGTTTGCTGGGGAATTTCAAGAAGGTGCAGACTCAAATACATGGCTCCACTGGATAAGAACACAAAAATCAGAACCACAGAAAGAAGAGGTAACTGAATTAAGCTAATAGATATTTGTGCAGTGTTCACAGAGTGGAGGTAAAGTTAGGGAGAACTTAAGGGTTGGACTCTTTAGGCCAGTTTCTTGTATTGTTTTTGTTGCTAATGCATCTTAACATATAGTTGGAATTGATGTATATGTGTAAATTTCCCAGTACCATAATTCCTAGAGGGATCTCTTTTTATTGGGAGGAGCCTTGTGGAGACAAATGTTGGTGAAACACAAATTTGCCCCCCAACTTTCTCCCTGTCTCTGCCTAAGTGGTCAAACAAAATTAGTAAAGAATCTCAAAAGAAAAGAAAAAAATCACAGGCTTGACTAAGGACTTACAATACACAGGAGTATAGAGGTACCATATGTTAACATAGCAGCTTCCTATGGCTAGTGAGAAGATTAAAAAGAACTGGAGTGGATTATCTCCTACTGATTTCATTTGATTCTATTATAAACCTGGTGGTTCCAAACACTGTGACTATAACTGAACCATTACAAAAATTGAAGGTTCTTTTCTTTGAACACTGACATTTTCTCTGTTCCATCATTGGCAATGGAATATGAAGACTGATTTGAATTTACTTGGCAAGATTTCCAGTATAAAAAACTGGATGGATCAGGGTTTAGAGTAAGTGACTCTATATATTAATGTCCAAAGTACTCACATTTAACTGATAGAATTTACAATTGGAAGGAAAGATTAAATGTAACTTGTCTGTTGTTTCCTTTTGGCTAGTTCAATGTAATTTTTTTGTTGCTTCCACACCTCAGTGTGTTTCAGACATGTTACTGGTCACGACAACTCTCTTATCCATCTTATGACCAACCTAGACAGCATATTAAAAAGCAGAGACATTACTTTGTCATCAAAGGTCTGTCTAGTCAAGGCTATGGTTTTTCCAGTGGTCATGTATGGATGTGAAAGTTGGACTATAAAGAAAGCTGAGCACTGAAGAATTGATGCCTTTGTACTGTGGTGTTGGAGAAGACTCTTGGGAGTCCCTTGGACTGCAAGGAGATCCAACCTGTCCATCCTAAAGGAGATCAGTTCTGCATGTTCATTGGAAGGACTGATGTTGAAGCTGAAACTCCAGTACTTTGGCCACCTGATGCGAACAGCTGACTCATTTGAAATGACCCTGATGCTGAGAAAATTGAGGGCAGGAGGAGAGGATGACAGAGGATGAGATGGTTAGATGGCATCACCGACTTAATGGACATCGGTTTGGGTAGACTCCAGCAGTTGGTGATGGACAGGGAGTCCTGGCATGCTGCAGTTCTTGGGGTCGCAAAGAGTCAGACACAACTGAGCAACTGAACTGAACTGAAGTAGGAAGTAGATTACAAAGTCTTAGGGGTCAAAAATTTTTATTAACTTGATACATTTATTACCACTCTATCCTTATTAGTAAACTTTTAAATACCATCACAAAGTAATGATTTACCTCATTTGTTTCCCTATCTTCAGTTCAGTTCAGATGCCTAGTTCTGTTCGACTCTGCAATCCCATGGACTGCAACAGGGCAGGCTTTCCTGTTCATTGCCAACTCTCAGACTTTGCTCAAACTCAACTCCATCAAGTCGGTGATGCCTTTCAACCATCTCTTGCTCTGCTGTCCCCTTCTCCTCTTGCCTTCAATCTTTCCCAGCATCAGGATCTTTTCCAATAAGCAGTTATTTGCATCAGGTGGGCAGAGTGCTGGGGCTTCAGCATCAGCATCAGTCCTTCCAATAAATATTCAGGACTAATTTCCTTTAGGATTGACTGGTTTGAACTCCCTGCAGTCCAAGGGACTCTCTAGAGTCTTCTCCAATACAACTGTTCAAAAGCATCAATTCTTCAGTTCTCAGTTTTCTTTATGGTCCAACTCTCACATCCATACATGACTACTGGAAAAACCATAGCTTTGACTAGACAGACCTTTGTTGGCAAAGTAATGTCTCTGCTCTTCAGTATGCTGTCTAGGTTGGTCACAGCTTTTCTCCAAAGGAGCAAGCATCTTTTAATTTCATGGCTGCACTGTGCCTTCCACCATCTCCCTATTTCAGTTCAGTTCAGTTCAGTTCAGTCACTCAGTCGTGTCCGACTCGTTGCAACCCCATGAATTGCAGGACGCCAGGCCTGCCTGTCCATCACCAACTCCCGGAGTTCACTCAAACTCATGTCCATAGAGTCAGTGATGCCATCCAGCCATCTCATCCTCTGTCGTCCCCTTCTCCTCCTGCCCCCAATCCCTCCCAGCATCAGAGTCTTTTCCAATGAGTCAACTCTTCCCATGAGGTGGCCAAAGTATTGGAGTTTCAGCTTTAGTATCAGTCCTTCCAAAGAATACCCAGGACTGATCTCCTCTAGAATGGACTAGTTGGATATCCTTGCAATCCAAGGGACTCTCAAGAGTCTTCTTCAACACCACAGTTCAGAAGCATCAGTTCTTTGGTGCTCAGCTTTCTTCAAGGTCCAACTCTCACATCCATACATGACCACAGGAAAAACCATAGCCTTGACTAGATGAACCTTTGTTGGCAAAGTAATGTCTCTGCTTTTCAATATGCTGTCTAGGTTGGTCATAACTTTCCTTTCAAAGAGTAAGCATCTTTTAATTTCATAGCTGCAATCACCATCTGAAGTGATTTTGGAGCCTCCCAAAATAAAGTGAGCCACTGTTTCCACTGTTTCCCCATCTATTTCCCATGAAGTGATGGGACCAGATGCCATGATCTTCATTTTCTGAATGTTGAGCTTTAAGCCAACTTTTTCACTCTCCTCTTTCACTTTCATCAAGAGGCTTTTTAGTTCCTCTTCACTTCCTGCCATAAGGGTGGTGTCATCTGCATATCTGAGGTTATTGATATTTCTCCTGGCAATCTTGATTCCAGCTTGTGCTTCTTCCAGCCCAGCATTTCTCATGATGTACTCTGCATATAAGTTAAATAAGCAGGGTGACAATATACAGCCTTTTCTTATTTGGAACCAGTCTGTTTTTCCATGTCCAGTTCTAACTGTTGCTTCCTGACCTGCATACAGATTTCTCAAGAGGCAGGTCAGGTGGTCTGCTAGTCCCATCTCTTTCAGAATTTTCCACAGTTTCTTGTGATCCACACAGTCAAAGGCTTTGGCATAGTCAATAAAGCAGAAGTAGATGTTTTTCTGGAACTCTCTTGCTTTTTCGATGATCCAGCGGATGTTGGCAATTTGATCCCTGGTTCCTCTGCCTTTTCTAAAACTAGCATAAAATGTGGTAGTAAAACTTTGTAGGGATATGAAGTAAAGTCACATAAGTAGTTGGAGAGAGGGCACTGAGACTAACAACTTCATGTTTTTCATATTTTGAGGTTTATGGATTTTGATCATATGCTGTGATAGGCAGAATAATGGCCCCCAAAGTTGCCTGCCTGCTAATCCCTGGAACATGTTCATGTGTCTCATGACAGAAGAAAAAGTAACAGATAAATTTAAAGCTCCTGTCAACTGACCTTAAAGTAGGCAGAATATTCTGGACTACCCTGATGGGTTCAGGGAAATAAAGATTCTTTAAATGTGGAACAAGGGAGCAAAAAATAAAATAAGAGGAAGATGCGATTAGCAGACCATAACTGACTTTGAAAACAGAAGGGGTCATGAATGGGGCCTCATGTAACAGTCAGGAAAGGCAATAAAGTGAATTCACCCCTAGAGGTTTCAGATAGGAATGCACTTATGCCAATACTTTTATTATAGAACAGTGAGGCCTATTTCAGATTTCTGACTTTCAACTTTGCAATTATATATTTCTGTTGTTTTAAGACAGCAAGCTTATGCTAATTTGTTATAGAATCCACAGGAAACAAACATGTACCCCTCCATGTAGGTGATAACCATCAAATCCAATGTGTGGCTCAACACCTACAAAGTTATGGTCAAATAAAACTTACATTTAAACATCTTGACCAAGTTGCTGTGTTTTTGTGTGGGTGTGTGTGGGTGTGTGTGGGGGGGGTGTGTTCATGTGCATAGATTATGTGGATCATTTGGGTTAAATAAATAAGGTGATTTATTTTGTAGCTATCTCAGTACCACAGCTAATGATTTTTGCTACAATGATAGATGTGGATATGAAGAGGAGCTTTTACAGTTATTACATGTTTAGATACAGAGTTGGTCTGTTTAAGTAAATTTTAAAGACTCTTTACAAATTCTTTGGCAACTGGCTTGAACAATTTCATTGATGGAGACTCAGTGTAGAGACAAAGGATTACCATTTTCATTGAAATATGTTCAGTTCAGTTCAGTTCAGTCACTCAGTCGTGTCCTACTCTTTGTGACCCCATGAATCACACCATGCCAGGCCTCCCTGTCCATCACCAACTCCCGGAGTTCACTCAGACTCATGTCCATCGAGTCAGTGATGCCATCCAGCCATCTCATCCTCTGTCGTCCCTGGCTCCTCCTGGCCCCAATCCCTCCCAGCATCAGAGTCTTTTCCAATGAGTCAACTCTTCGCATGAGGTGGCCAAAGTACTGGAGTTTCAGCTTTAGCATCATTCCTTCCAAAGAAATCCCAGGGCTGATCTCCTTCAGAATGGACTGGTTGGATCTCCTTGCAGTCCAAGGGACTCTCAAGAGTCTTATCCAACACCACAGTTCAAAAGCATCAATTCTTCCACACTCAGCCTTCTTCACAGTCCAACTCTCACATCCATACATGACCACTGGAAAAACTATAGCCTTGACTAGACGGACCTTTGTTGGCAAAGTAATGTCTCTGCTGAAATATGTTAAGAACTGGATAATCTGGATTAATTGTAATTCAACATCTTATTAAAATAGTCATACTTTAAATGCACAAAAGGTCATAAACCCATATTAAATGATCTGGTGGTACTCCACAATTCATTGGCTTTCCTTGATGGAAAACAAAATCTTAGGTGAAGATAACAAAGAATATGAGAAATTTTAAATGGAAGTAGAATCTCATTCAAACCATGAATATAATGGGTCTTTGTCCTTAAGCTGAGTAAATATATCCTAGGGAAAAATAGGGCAAAACATTCAAGGACAAACGTATTATGAGCTCAGATCACTATAATCATCATTGCATTCATACCCAGTCATGAAAATATCCAAGGTATGGGAAAACAAATACTGGGCTAACTGAAAGGTTAGCAGTTATGCAATTGAGAAAATGAAAGAAGTAGTCTAAGTACTAATTTTCTAATCTGTAAATGCAAGTATACTAGACTACCTGTAATATCTTTTAAAGTCCGTCACATTTGTAAATGGTGGTTGTTTAGAATCAAAAATACCCATGAGCCAGATTTATGTGAATCATTTCTAAAATGTCTCATATTAATAAATATAAAAGAGAAAAGTAATATTAAAGGATTTCTAAAACTGATTTGCTGTCACATTAGTTTTAATTAGTGAAAAGAAGTATGTTAAAATTCATGTGCAAAGTATCTGTTTTGATTTTCACTTTTTTGAAGTGTTTTTAAAGTAGAAAATTACAATATAAATTAAGATTCATTTTCAAAGCGTCCGCATTTGCCTTGTATTGCCTTTCATCTGAGGATCTAAGAGTATTTCACATCTTTTCATGATTTGCCAGAGACTACAGTGAGTCCAGTCTCACTAGCTTCTGTGACACAGTCTGACCCTTTCCAGTGAACACTGTAACTTTACTACTGTGGGGCAAAACTCTTGACCTGTTTTTCTAAAAACAAAGCATTCATTTGCCCAGCAGTGACTATCCAACAGTTTCACGGTCCCCGTTGGATAGGAACATATCAAAAGAAAAAAAAAACCAAAAAACTCTGTAACATGACTCCTAAAACCTCTAATAATCAAATGCACAACTAAATGGACAATTGTGATCCTATTTAATTCTTTTTCTTAGAGAGCTAATTATTTTCTGATAGTTCATCCTTTTTCATAATTATTATCACTTATTGATATTTTCAATATAATTTTGAAATATCCTTAAGCCTACTTTTGCTGCTCTCTAGTCTGAAATGTTTATTAAGACCACTGCATCCTTTCTACAGATAAAATTCTTGCAATGAGACAGGAAAAAAAATGAGATTCAACTTTTCTCTCATTTCTCCAAATGTATCCCCAAGAAAGCACAAAGACATATAATTTTCTTGTTACCCTCTATCTGGTTGCTCAGTCTTCCTGTATCCATAGTTTAACATGTCTTTTGACAACTAAGAAACCATAGCAAGAATCCCTGGCATATAGTAACTATTTGATTCAGAAATTAATTTTACTCATGAAATATAGGTAGTATAATGTAATATACTATGGTACAATGTATTAGGAATACACCTGTGAATAAGATATGCTTCCTGTTCATAAACAGTTGATACTATGAGGCAGGAAATGATGGAATAATGTTCTGATACATATATATGAGATTCCCTGATAGGTCAGTTAGTAAAGAATCAGCCTGCAAAGCAGTAAACCCCAGGTTGATCCCTGGGTCAGGAAGATCCATTGTGAGAGGGATAGGCTACCCACTCAGTATTCTTAGGCTTTCCTTGTGGCTCAGCTGGTAAAGAATCCACCTGCAGTGCAGGAGACCTGGGTTTGATCCCTGGGTTGGGAAGATCCCCTGGAGAAGGGAAAGGCTACCCACTCCAGTATTCTGGCCTGGAGAATTCCATGGACTGTATAGTCCATGGGGTCACAAAGAGTCGGACACAACTGAGTGACTTCACTTCACATACACACACACACACACACACACATATATATATATACACATATATATGCATATAAATAATTATTATCCTAGAAAAATGTTTGTAATTTACAAGAATGGAAAAATATTATTAGTTAGGGTAGTGAATATATAATCCAAGTCATTGTAAAAACAATTGCATAGGTTGGGAACCATGCCACTACTTATGAACTTGTATATTAATTCTACCCATATTAAAATAATTTAATTAGGAATTAGAATTGTTGATTCCTTTTATTCCTGTACTAAGAACTAGGGTAATCCAGTAAATCTGGATCTTAAAATGTGGCCTAATTTGTGTAACCGGATATCAATAATCTTTGTAAAATAAAAATTAAAAAGCACAAGTAGAGCTATTAACAATAATTTGTGAAGCACTCTGTTAGATGCAAATATGAACCAGGAAGCCACAAAAGGAGGAAGTAAGAACTGATTATATGCTGAGGTTATGTAATGGAAAATTCTCCACAAAGATGACACATGCCACTAACCTTTGTAAAATTCTACACAAGTTGACACATGCCACTAAGCTTTGTTAAATTCTACATGAAAGACATTATGAAAATGTTTCCCTCTTAAATGTCAGTAAAGTCAATTGTAAAGCAGGGAGAAGAGAGAATGAGCTGAGAAAATCAGAAGCTGAAAGGAACAGGCTTTAGTGAGAAGCTGAAAAGAAATCAAGGGCACAAGCTTAGTCATCTAAGAGGCTGGTGTGAGACAGTTTTCAGTGTCCAGCTGAGAACTCCAGGTTCCTTGGAGCCAGTAACAGATCTCAGGATGAGAGCTTGGAGCAGAGGTGGCTTAGTGAAAACTAGCTGAGTGGCTTGTACAGCCACTGTGTCCCAGACAATAGCCACAGACATAATTATCTACAATTGCCTTGTCAACTACATCAGTCTCCTATCAGGGGGTCTTAGCTATTGTTTGTTGCTATTTGTGTCCAGCTCTTTGCAACCTCATGGATTATAGCCCACTAGGTTCTGTGTCCATGGTATTTTTCAGGCAAGAATACTGGATTAGGTTGCCATTTTCTTCTCCAGGTGATCTTCCCAGATCAGGGATTGAACCCATGTCTCCTGTATTGGCAGGCAGATTCTTTACCCATGAGCCACCAGGGAAGGTCTTAGTAAACTATGGTAAAATGAACCTTCTTTTAAAAAATAAAATTAAAGTAGCTAATATCTATAATAATATAAAAAAAGCATATATGTATGTGCAACCCCAGATGTTTATCATGTCCCAGATAATATGTTTTATTCAGGTTATCTCATTAAAGGTTAAAAACACACTAATAAAGTAATTGTTATTATTATTTTCACTTTAGAGATGGAAAGAATTAAAAATTAAAATTTTGAGTGATATGTCCAAGACCAGACACCTAAAATATCTAGAAATGTTTAAAACCAAAATTTATAACCTGGCTGCTTGACTCTAGAAACAAGAATTCTTGAGAAACATGATACAATTTCTTTTAATAGAGTTCACTTTTATTAACCTCTGAATATGTTTACTTATATACTTATATTAGGATGTTGGGCTATTTATCTCACTACCTCATCTAGTGAGATTACACACACACACACATAGCCACACATGTGGACATACAGTTGGCAATAAAATAAACATAGCTGCAACAACAACACTGTTTAATAAAGAGCGACAAGAATTATGCATTGTCTAAATTAATAATTTATATGAAAGGGACTAGAATTCAGGAGTGTTTTGCCTGCATCTAATTGAAAGTTATTCATTTCCACAAAATATTAGTGCTGTAGAATCCAGGATACTCAGTAGAAATCCCAGAGGCAACTTCAATTAAACACAGATGCATTTCTTTGATTTCAAACTTTCATTTAACTGCTAAGTAAACATAACAACAAAAAAGTCAGTGATTCAAAGTGTGAACCTTGAGAAATTTCTAATGAAGCAATCTTGGATTCAATGTAATTGCTATATATGCACTTTGGTGAAATAAGAAAGCTTTCCTGATGTTACAAGGTGTGAGCTGCAAGGGACATTTAGTTTACAGTCTCTGATGCAAGGAGAGTGAGAGGTGAGCTGTACTAGGGACAGCTCTTTTAACAATTTAAAGAACAAGCTAAAGACAAAGACAATTTATCTTTAAACAACATGTGAACAAGGGAAATCCAAATCTGTATATTTGAGAATAAAATAAAATAATCTATATCTATTGTATAACATGTGAATATATTTTTTCTGTATATATTCTAATCAACTTTCCATATGTTTATCAACTTTTAAAAAGGTTACTGTTTGCTTTATTTCTTATCCCCACTCAGTATTTCACTTCATCCTAGCTCACCCTGTCAGGATGCTGTTAAATTGGAATCTGGGATTTAAAGCAGACTGACTCTCAAGTTCTTTACTCTATCTTTATCCCTATGTATTCCCAGAAAGAAAACTTGGAGCTACATATCTAAAAACATATCCTACTGTGGATTTATATTGTGGACAAATGCAGTACTACAGTTGACGTTAAAGCTCTTTCTGTAAATGTACTTAGCCATGGCAGACATAAATCTGAGGTGGTTTACTAAATAAGCACATTTCTCACTCAGCATATAGGAACTTAGACAAATGTTAAAGACATTGACTATTTCTTCCATATAGAAATAGCCTAACTTCCTTTCCCCAAAGATAATAGGGCTGCATTTCTTGGAAACAGCTTTCTTCTCCATCCACATTATGGTATTTGCTTTTTTAAATATAACCCACCAAAGTGGGACCTGTTCTTCTGCAAAATATTATTCTTACTAAATCATAACTGATTTAATTAAATAAAATTAGGTCATATTGCTTTTTATACATGGGAAAAATTAATTCTGATGCATTTGAAATCTTAAATGTATACTTATACTTTCTATATGTTTATGAATAAACTTACTAATTTTATTAGCGAGGTGGCTGTGACAGTGCACAAGGGTAGCCAAGAAGAACTACCCCGCGCCCAAGGTCAGGGGCAGAGGCCGAGAGGAGCTACCCCGCGCCTGAGGTCAGGGGCAACGGCTGTGAAGAGAGACCCCATGTCCAAGGTAAGACAAACCCAGGTAAGACGTTAGGCACTGAGAGAGGGGATCAGGGGGCAGACAGACTGAAACTACAGTCACTGACAACTAGCCAATCTGATCACATGGACCACAGCCTTGTCTAACTCAATAAAATTAAGCCTTGCCATATGGGGCTACCCAAGATGGACAGGTGATGGTGGAGAGGTCTGACAGAATGTGGTCCATTGGAGAAGGGAATGGCAAGCCACTTCAGTATTTTTGCCTTGAACCCCATGAACAGTATGAAAAGGCAAAAATATAGGACACTGAAAGATGAACTCCACAGGTCAATAGGTGCCCAGTATGCTACTGGAGATCAGTGGAGAAATAACTCCAGAAAGAATGAAGGGATTGAGCCAAAACAACACCCAGTTGTGAATGTGACTGGTGATAGAAGCAAGGTCCGATGCTGTAAAGAGCAATATTGCATAAGAACTTGGAATGTCAGGTCCATGAATCAAGGCAAATTGGAAGTGATCAAACAAGAGATGGCAAGAGTGAACATCAACATTCTAGGAATCAGTGAACTAAGATGAACTGGAATGGGTGAGTTTAACTCAGATGACCATACTATCTACTACTGTGGGCAAAAGTCCCTTAGAAGAAATGGAGTAGCCATCATGGTCAACAAAAGAATCTGAAATGCCATACTTGGATACAATCTCAAAAATGACAGAATGATCTCTGTTCGTTTCCAAGGCAAACCATTCAATATAACGGTACTTCAAGTCTATGCTCTGACAAGTAATGCCAGAGAAGCTGAAGTTGAACAGTTCTATGAAGACCAGAAGACCGTCTAAAACTAACACCCAAAAAAGATGTCCTTTTCATTATAGGGGACTGGAATGCAAAAGTAGGATGTCAAGAAACACCTGGAGTAACAGGCAAATTTGGCCTTGGAGTACGGAATGAAGTAGGACAAAGGCTAATAGAGTTCTGCCAAGAGAATGCACTTGTCATAGAAAACACCCTTTTCCAACAGCACAACAGAAGACTCTACACATGGACATCACCAGATGGTTGACACTGAAATCAGATTGATTATATTCTTTGCAGCCAAAGATGGAGAAGCTCTATACAGTCAGCAAAAACAAGACTGGGAGCTGACTGTGGCTCCTATCATGAACTCCTTATTGCCCAATTCAGACTGAAATTGAAAAAAGTGGAGAAAACCACTAGACCATTCAGGTATGACCTAAATCAAATCCCTTATGATTATACAGTGGAAATGAGAAATAGATTTAAGGGACTAGATCTGATATACAGAGTGCCTGATGAACTATGGATGGAGGTTCATGACATTGTACAGGAGACAGGAATCAAGACCATCCCCAATAATAAGAAATGAAAAAAAGCAAAATGGCTGTTTGAGGAGGCCTTACAAATACCTGTGAGAAGACAGGAAGTGAAAGCAAAGGAGAAAAGGAAAGATATTCTCATTGGAATGCAGAGTTCCAAAGAACAGCAAAGAAAGATAAGAAAGCTTTCTTCAGCGATCAATGCAAAGAAATAGAGGAAAACATTAGAATGGGGAAGACTAGAAATCTATTCCGGAGAAGGCAATGGCAACCCACTCCAGTACTCTTGCCTGGAAAATCCCATGGATGGAGGAGCCTGGTACGCTGCAGTCCATGGAGTCACTAAGAGTCCGACATGACTGAGCAACTTCACTTTCATTTTCACTTTCATGCACTGGAGAAGGAAATGGCAACCCACTCCAGTGTTCTTGCCTGGAGAATCCCAGGGACTGGGGAGCCTGGTGGGCTGCCGTCTATGGGGTCTCACAGAGTCGGACACGACTGAAGCAACTTAGCAGCAGTAGCAGCAGAGATCTCTTCAAGAAAATTAGAGATACTAAGGGAACATTTCATGCAAAGATGGGCTCGATAAAGGACATAAATGGTAGGGACCTAACAGAAGCAGAAGATATTAAGAAGAGGTGGCAAGAATACACAGAAGAACTGTATAAAAAAGATCTTCATGTCCCAGATAATCACAATGGTGTGATCACTCACCTAGAGCCAGACATCCTGGAATGTGAAGTCAAGTGGGCGTAGGAAGCATCAATACAAACAAAGCTAGTAGAGGTGATGGAATTCCAGTGGAGCTATTTCAAATCCTGAAAGATGATGCTGTGAAAGTGCTGCACTTGACATGCCAGCAAATATGAAAAACTCAGCAGTGGCCACAGGACTGGAAAAGGTCAGTATTCATTCCAATCCCCAAAAAAGGCAATGTTAAAGAATGCCCAAATGACCTCACAATTGCACTCATCTCACATGCTAGTAAAGTAATGCTTAAAATTCTCCAAGTCAGGCTTCAGCAATACGTGAACTGTGATCTTCCAAATCTTCAAGTTGATTTTAGAAAAGGCAGAAGAACCAGGGATTAAATGGCCAACATCCTCTGGATCATCAAAAAAGCAAGAGAGTTCCAGAAAAACATCTATTTCTGCTTCATCGACTATGCCAAGGCCTTTGTTTGTGTGGATCACAGCAAAATGTGGAAAATTCTGAAAGAGATGGGAATACCAGACCACCTGACCTGCCTCCTGAGAAACCTGTATGCAGGTCAGGAAGCAACAGTTAGAACTGGACATGGAACACCAGACTGGTTCCAAATAGGAAAAGGAGTATGTCAAGGCTGTATACTGTCACCCTGCTTATTTAACTTATATGCAGAGTACATCGTGAGAAACGCTGAGCTGGAGGAAGCACAAGCTGGAATCAAGATTGCCGGGAGAAATATCAATAACCTCAGATATGCAGATGACACCACCCTTACAGCAGAAAGTGAAGAAGAACTAAAGAGCCTCTTGATGAAAGTGAAAGAGGAGAGTGAAAAAGTTGGCTTAAAGCTCAACATTAAAAAAATGAAGATCATGGCATCTGGTCCCATCATATCATGTAAGATATATGGGGAAACAGTGGAAACAGTGGCTGACTTTATTTTTCTGGACTCCTAAATCACTGCAGATAGTGATTGCAGCCATGAAATTAAAAGACACTTACTCCTTGGAAGGAAAGTTATGACCAACCTAGACAGCATATTAAAAAGCAGAGACATTTCTTTGCCAACAAAGGTCCGTCTAGTCAAGGCTATGGATTTTCCAGCGGTCATGTATGGATGTGCTGCTGCTGCTAAGTCGATTCAGTCGTGCCTGACTCTGTGAGACCCCATAGAAGGCAGCCCACCAGGCTCCGCCTTCCCTGGGATTTTCCAGGCAAGAGTACTGGAGGGGGTTGCCATTGCCTTCTCTGATGTATGGATGTTAAAGTTGGACTAAAAAGAAAGCTGAGAGCCGAAGAATTGATGCTTTTGAACTGTGGTGTTGGAGAAGACCCTTGAGAGTCTCCTTGGACTGCAAGGAGATCCAACCAGTCCGTCCTAAAGGAGATCAGTCCTGGGTGTTCATTGGACGGACTGATGATGACGCTGAAGCTCCAATACTTTGGCTACCTAATGCGAAAAGCTGACTCATTGGAAAAGACCCTGTTGCTGGGAAAGATTGAGGGCAGGAGGAGAAGGGGGAGACAGAGGATGAGATGGTTGGATGGCATCATCGATTCAATGGACATGGGTTTGTGTGGACTCCGGGAGTTGGTGATGGACAGCGAGGCCTAGTGTCCTGCATTTCATGGGGTAGCAAAGATTCAGACACGACTGAGCAACTGAACTGAACTTACTTAAAAAGAATTTTATGGCAGTTATTTGTGAAATATATTACCAGAAAGCAAATTTATCAATGGAAAGGATTAAATTTGCTACTAAATGTTTAAAAAGTCCTTTATTTACTGTGTTTTTAAAAATACTGTGTATACATACATATATAATATTCAGTTATGCATTATTTGTACATATTTTTTATTTACACGTATTTATTACTCACACATATTTAATATCCATATATACACATACATATGTTATGTATATATGTGTGTGTATATATATATCTATTTAGATCTTCTCTGTCATTGTCTAAATTCAATTAGATATGAGCACTAGTCTATATCTGATATGAGGATAATGAATGTTATCTTATTTATTGACAAATACACCATGAAACAAGCAAAATGCTTCCGAGGAATAAAGTAAATCACCATGTTTACTTTTATTTTAGTTCTATAAAAGTAAATGTAGAAATATTCATCTAGCAGCTTTTCAGTTAGACCTAGTTCTTGACCTATCATTAAATTAACAGAAAATGTGTTAGCATTTAGATGTAACCTGAGTCTATCAGAAATGTTTTTATTTTTCTAGAAAAGGCCCAGGAGTATGCCTCCAGACCAACTTCAAAACAAATGAGATATTCTACAATTTCATTGTATTTTTAATATTAATTTGACCTACTAATTGAAAACTTGATTATGAAATAAAATTAGATTATCAATTTAAAAAGCTATCCATTTTATCTTCTCCAACATTGGGAGGCTCCCTACCCTTCATTGTTTCCCTGGAGTAAATATCCATGGTCTTTCATGCACTGATGCAAGAAGATATGACTTAGATGAGAAGTCATATATATTATCTCCAGTAAAAGTGTTAATCATTTCTCAAAGGATATGTGCGTGCGTGCTAAGTCACTTCGGTCATGTCTGACTCTTTGTGACCCTATGGATTGCAGCCTACCACGCTTCTCTGTCCGTGGGATTTTCCAGGCAAGAATACTGGAGTGGGTTGCCATGCCCTCCTCCAGGGACCTTCCCAAGCCAGGGATCGAACCTATGTCTCTTATGTTTCCTGAAATTGCAGGCAGGTTCTTTACTACTAGTGCCACCTGGGAAGCCCTCAAAGAACACACAAGTCATTAAAGAGGTGAAAATGTTTATTGGGACACACTTGGTTTATTTATTTTATACAATTTATATAATTTACTATAAAGTCATTTAACTTTGAGCTCTATTTATTCATATTTTAATGACGATAAAAGAGTACTTAGGAAAAGAAAGAAAAATGTATGCTTAAGATTTACATTTTCTGCTCAAGGCCTGGCCAGAACACTTAGAATCTTCAATGCCTGCTCCAGATTACCCTTTATCATCTAAAATCATTTAGTTTACATAACCAATACTCTGATTCTGGAGTGTCTTACTGAATGAGACTAGCATAGTCAAAGCCTCACAAAATTGGTAAGTGGAACTTGGAATACTAACCAAGGACATTTGGAAATCATAAAGTTGGAATGAAAACAATTATGAAATTTTGAGTTTTGATTACCCAGAATTCCCTAATGCTAGTAAGATTCAGTTGGAATTAATAGGACTCTTCCTTTCTCTCTTATGATGCTGTTTCTATCTTGCTTTCAGAATCATTAGCTATCTCACCTGAGGCACTTAATTCCTCCTTAACAATCACACCAACATTATTCCTGAAGACCCATTAGAAATTGAGTTAGATCTCAGTCTAATACAGAGAACTCATCATCAAGCAAAACTTTAAAAGTCCTTGCTATAAAAACCTCAGCCTTTTCATAATTTCCAAGAGGAAGACTTGATCAGGGAAATAAATATAGATCATTCACAACTTATAAATATGTTTTCACTTATTCACACTCCATTTTCCAAATTTTAGCTTAAGCAGAATTGCATCCAAATCTTTGCTACCATGAAAGAAACACTAAATGAAGTAACTACCAATATGAACATCACTACTAAAAAAAATGAATGATTCAAAAGTGGCAGTTTCTATCCCTTATCCATTTATTTTGCCCCATTTGGGGCTGCTCTGATATCAGATGGTCTTCCGATTCTGGCAATACATTATTATCATCTTAATTAGATGGTGTCTCCAATATAGTAGCTGCCATTCTAGTTATGTTCTCCTTGCAGGGGAAAATCAAAACAGTCCCCCAGACTCTCTTTTGCAGCCATATAGCAAGTACCAAATGCTTTTTCAGCTAACAATAAAATAAGTTCAGTCTTTCCTAGATGTGTGGGAATATGCCTTCATTGTTTTGTCTCAGCACCACAGCAACTCTCCTGACATATGTTGTAATTTATTCAGAGGGACTAGAAGTCATGCTGGTCCACTAATGACGAAATGATGTTTGTGGAACTGGCTGGACAGCAAGTATAAGTTACACAGGATGTCATTGTAAAACATCTTTGTTCTAGAGAATGATGTATACACCCCAGGAAATTTTGGGTTTTGCCATCTCCATCTCTTTTGGGTGTTAGTTCTAATAGGTCTTGTAGATCTTCATAGAACCGTTGAACTTCAGCTTCTTCAGCGTTACTGGTTGAGGCACAGACTTGGATTAACATGATATTGAATGATTTGCCTTGGAAATGAACAGAGTTCATTCTGTCATTTTTGAGATTGCATCCAGGTATGGCATTTCAGACTCTTTTGTTGACTATGGTGGCTACTCCATTTCTTCTAAGGGATTCCTGCCCACAGTAGTAGATATTATGGTCATCTGAGTTAAATTCACCCATTCCAGTCCATTTTAGTTGGCTGATTCCTAGAATGTCGACATTCACTCTTGCCATCTCCTGTTTGACCACTTCCAATTTGCCTTGATTCATGGACCTGACGTTCCAGGTTCCGATGCAATATTGCTCTTTACAACATCTGACCTTGCTTCTATCACCAGTCACATTCACAACTAGGTGTTGTTTTTGCTTTGGCTCAATCCCTTCATTCTTTCTGGAGTTATTTCTCCACTGATCTCCAGTAGCATATTGGGCACCTATTGACCTGGGGAATTTATCTTTCAGTGTCCTATCTTTTGCCTTTTCATACTGTTCATGGGGTTCTCAAGGCAAAAATACTGAAGTGGCTTGCCATTCCCTTCTCCAGTGGGCCACATTTTGTCAGAACTCTCCACCATGACCCATCCATCTTGGATGGCCCCAAACATCATGGCTTAGTTTCACTGAGTTAGACAAGGCTGTGGACCATGTGATCAGACTGACTTGTTTTCAGTCTGTGATTGTAGTTTCAGTCTCTCTGCCCTCTGATGCCCTTTCTCAGTGCCTACAATTTCACTTGGGTTTCTCTTACATTAAACATCTATTTCTGTTTTATTGACTATGCCAGAGCTTTTCACTGTGTGGATCACAATAAATTGTGGAGAATTCTGAAAGAGATGGAAATACCAGACAACCTGACATGCCTCTTGAGAAACCTGAATGTAAGTCAGTAAGCAACAGTTACAACTGGACATGGAACAACAGACTGGTTCCAAATAGGAAAAGGAGTACGTCAAGGCTGTATACTGTCACCCTGCTTATTTAACTTATATGCAGAATACATCATGAGAAATGCTGGGCTGGAAGAAGCACAAGCTAGAATCAAGATTGCCGGGAGAAATATCAATAACCTCAGATATGCAGATGACACCACCCTTATGGCAGAAAGTGAAGAGGAACTAAAAAGCCTCTTGATGAAAGTGAAAGAGGCAAGTGAAAAAGTTGGCTTAAAGCTCAACATTCAGAAAATGAAGATGATGGCTTCTGACTCCATCATTTCATGGGAAATAGTTGGGGAAACAGTGGAAACAGTGACGGATTTTATTTTGCGGGGCTCCAAAATCACTGAAGATGGTGATTGCAGCCGTGAAATTTAAAGACACTTACTTCTTGGAAGGCAAGTTATGACCGACCTAGACAGCATAGATAGCAACCTAGACAACCTAGACAGTCATGACTGAGTTACTTCACTTTCACTTTCCACTTTCATGCATTGGAGAAGGAAATGACAACCCACTCCAGTGTTCTTGCCTGGAGAATCCCAGGGAGAGCCTGGTGGGCTGCCGTCTATGGGGTCGCACAGAGTCGGACACGACTGAAGAGACTTAGCAGCAAACAGCATATTAAAAAGCTGAGACATTACTTTGTCCACAAAGTTTCATCTAGTCAAGAGTATGGTTTTTCCAGTAGTCATGTATGGATGTCAGAGTTGGACTATAAAAAAAGCTGAGTGCCGAAGAATTGATGCTTTTGAACTGCATTGTTGGACAAGACTCTTGAGAGTCCCTTGGATTGCAAGGAGATCCAACTAGTCCATTTTAAAGGAGATCAGTCCTGGGTGTTCATTGGAAGGACTGATGTTGAAGCTGAAACTCCGGTACTTTGGCCACTTGATGTGAAGAGCTGACTCATTTGAATAGACCCTGATGCTGGGAAAGATTGAAGGCAGGAGGAGAAGGGGACGACAGAGGATGAGATGGTTGGATGGCATCACCAACTCAATGCAGAAGAGTTTGGGTGAACTCTGGGAATTGGTAATGGGCAGGGAGGTCTGGCATATTGCAGCTCATGGGGTCGCAAAAAGTTGGACACGACTGAGCTACTGAACTCAGCTGAACATTTTTATCACCCACCTCAGTGGAGGGTCTAGCTGTCTAGAGTATATTAGGATTCCTTCACAAAAGGTAAGACAACCACATACACATTGTCTCCCCAAGACTAAGGAAATGCTTAATGGTCTCTGAGCTTTGTTGGAAACATATATTTCTATTTTGTGACTCCTGGATTTATTTAACTTACTCTTCATTATAGGGCTTGATGAAGATGTAAATTTACTTCAGAGAATAAAATTTAGATTCTGTTTTTTAATAAAGGCAATATAGGCATGCTAAAGATGAATGTGGGCTTCCCAGGAGGCTCAATGGTAAAGAATTTGCCTACCAATGCTGGAGACACAGGAGACATGGGCTTGATCCTGGGTTGGGAAGATCCCTGGAGTAGGAAATGGCAACCCACTCTAGTATTCTTGCCTGGAAAATGTTATGGACAGAGGAGCCTGACCAGCTGCCATCCATGGTGTCACAAAGAGTCAGACATGACTGAGAGAGCACACATGCAAAGATGGATGTGATTACTGATACTACGTCAATCTTTACTCTTAAGGGGTTAATGTACTTATCATTTCTTGAAAGAGCAACAACAACAATAAAAAATGTTATGCTGTATGGGAGCATATTGGTTGATGTGTCTGTAGTGGAAAACTGTAAGTAGGAAGAAGCCTGTCTATAGAGGTTTCAGAGGCAAATGTTTCATTTACTGCTGATTGCTGGATATTGGCTCATTAGTATTCATTTCAACTAACTGTATTCAATAAATCCCTTGTATCCTGAATTCATATGACCCAGGGTTTGCCAGGCAGAAATACAAAAGATAAGAATGGGAGTAAGAGATATGAATTGGTGGCCACATATGGGGTGGTTAGTTTCTTGTAAAAGTAATGTTTGATGATCATGAGTCACTTATGGTTCCTAGAATTATGACAGGAAGAAAGGTAAGAGTTGGGATGACTTTCTATCTGCTTGGGCCTTCCCAGGTGGCGCTAGTGGTAAAGGACCCGCATGCCAATGCAGGAGACATAAGAGATTCAGGTTCGATCCCTGGGTCAGAAGGATCCCTGGAGAAGGGCACAACAACCCACTTCAGTATTCCTGCCCGAGAATCCCATGGACAGGGAAGTGTGGCAGATTGTAGTCTATAGGGCTGCACAGAGTTGGACACAACTGACGTGATTTAGCAGGCATCTACCTGCTACAGAGGACAGTGGGCTAGTTAGACATTTCCTCCTGCTGAGTTGTTACTGGATGAGAAGCACACAGTTTGGTTTTCTTGCTCTCCCTGAAATTCTAACAACTATATGATACAGAACATTAAGTTCACTACTACTCAAATTAACTGACAAAGTTGCCTGTTATTATACTTCCTGATTAATAGATTCACAAGTAGGTCATATTCCAGAAATGCAAGGATGGATTAGTGATATAGATCACAATACTGTATTTAATTGAAGCAGATAGAGGAAAAGCAAGCAAAGCAATATTAGTTAACAAATAGTTTCCTCAGAAGAATAGATAAATATCCATCCAACATACAAAATTAAAAATAAGAGTCAGTTCCACGTTTGTCTAAAATCTATATACTCGGTATCTACAGCAAATATATATTGGAGATTAAAATGCCAAGGATACCAGCAGAGTTGGAAAAAAAGACAAATTAGCTTATAATCACAATTTATATTTAACTTCCTTCTGAAGTCCCATTCATTGCAAAATGATCATCAGAAAGGTGAACATTGTCCCTAAAATTGTAATAAATGTGGTAGGATAATTAACTGCTCTGAGGGAAGGAGGGAATTGGGATTCTTACCCTTTTATTTGGTTTTTAATTCAGTTAGCTGTTTCTTGCTTTCTATTCTTCTGAGCCAGCACCAAGACTGATGCTCTCCCTGTGCTCTTATGAACAGTTATCCGCAGTTGTTTACTGTCAGCTGTCCAATCACCTATAGTAAGCTGTTTGTCTACATATTACTGGGAGGGGAAGGCCCTTCATCCTCCTGTACAGGACAGACTCATGGACACCAAATGTTCCAGTAAAGGTTCTATTCTGCATAGACTAATAAATGAAGTACAGGGCTGTTTTCCTTTTTGTCTTTCTCAAAGTTTGGAGAGATGTCTTTCTTTCCAAATTTAGATCTACTTTTTCAAGGCAATTCAGTAAAGGAAAAATAACTTTTCCAATAAATACTTCTAGAAAGAACTGGATATCCATAAGGAAAATTAATGACCTTCAATCTAAGTCTTGTACCTTATAAATAAAATAATTCCCATGGATCACAGTTGAAGGAAAGGGAAAATTGATTTATTGAATGAAATAAAAGAAGGTTACTGATATTGGAGGCCACTGATTAAGTGAGAGATAAGCAAGAGAAAATTGGAATGACAGTAATCAGAGAGCAGATACTGTTCAAGGATCAAAATGTTTGGGAAGTATTCTAAGGGCAATGGAAATCTACACATGGCTTTTAAGCAGGAAAGTGACATACCTAAGTTTGCCATTTTAAACATTACTCCATCTGCTTGTGAAAGTGCTTTACAGTGACTGCAAGGCAAAATTGGAAACAGGATGTCTAGGGAAGTTTATTTTGCAGTACTTCAGGAGATGTGTTGATTTTTTAGATGTAGGTGGCAAAAGAAATGGAAAGAGGCTGGTTGAATCAAGAGATATATTTTGAGTTAGAATTGACATTCTTAACATTATGGTCTGTGAGAGCTAAGGATAATGGGAGAATGACTTCTGGTGTTATGGCATGATCAAATGAATGCATAGTTTTGGGTTTCTTTTGGTTTGGTTTATTTATTTATTCTATTGATTCTGGAACAATGGAAGAAGAGCAAATTTGGATTAACATAAACACTTTATTTTGGATATGTTAGAAGATTGAGATAGAAATCAGAAAGGTAAGGAAAATAGGCCATAATGGAAAACATATCCTTGTAGTAAATATTGGATTGTAAAGAAATGGTTAACATATATAAAATATTTACTACTTTAGGCACATCTTCATTGACTTGGTTTATTTAGTTTATTTCCATTTATAAGTTAAGACATTTTAAAGCATGATTATATCAATTGATTGAAAATAAAAAGTGAGCATAATGCTAGATCTTCATGTATCAACTATTAATTTCCTTATTCACTTGGGCTGGCCATTGAATTTCTGTTAGATTTAAAACTCCCAGAATGACCATTTTGAAAGTCAGTGCCATACTGTAAATGCTTTTAGTTATGAGCCATGAACGAGGACAGAGTCAAGGTGTGATTTAGCAATTTTTATCCAAGTTTTCCTTGTAACATAAGCCATGATACTAGGTGAAGAAAATATACTAAATCATTCATTGACTACGCTTTTTTCATGTCTCATAAAAATATGTACTTATAACAAGACATTCATCTATGAGATATGTGTCATAACAGCTTTATGGGGAAGAAAGAAGGTTAGCTGAAAAACAAAGAATTTCTTCTAAGCTTACATGACTACTGATTTTTATTTTTATGGGTGCTATTTTTACAGGTATTCCCTGTAATTGTGAAAATTGCACAATAATTCAATGATATTATCTGAAAATCTAAATATATATATATCATTGAACTTTCATAACCTTGAAAGTTATATGGCTTAGTATATTTTGACTGATAAAGCATTTAAATCTCAGAAACAGTAAGCAGCTTATTCAATATGAAAGAAAAAAAAATTCATGATGGAATAGGGACTCAGACCTAACTCAGGTTTACTTAGAATTTTTCCCTATTCATTCATATTTCATAATTAAAAATTAATAGTAATATTAATTACAAACTTTTGAGGAATTGGATAGAACTTTAAGCTTCTTAATAGAAAATATTCTTGTAGTGAATGCTATTACTTAATGTCTGGAAGAAAACAATTAACTTGTTTTAATGCATAGTGATCTTCATGCATATATTTTGCTATTTTCCTAATCTCAATCTCTTTTCATATTAACATTTTTCTGCTTTCTTCATCAGATATTTTGGAATGCCTTTTATATTCCAGTCACTATGCCACATGCTAGATTCTAATAAGTTTTTTTTCTAGTTTTATTACTATTTTTTAATGTTTAATTTCATTTTATTTTTTAACTTTACAATATTGTATTGGTTTTGCCATATATCAACATGAATCCACCACAGGTATACACATGTTCCCCATCCTGAACCCTCCTCCCTCCTCCCTCCCTGTACCATCCCTCTGGGTCGTCCCAGTGCACCGAGTCACCAGTCCAGGTTCGATGCACAATAAGTTATTTTTTTAAATCAGTTTGTTAAATGCATTTCAAGCTCACTTCAAATTAGTCATATATCAAATAATATTTATCTGGTGTATTCTAGTTTTTGTAATTATATGCCATATACCTGTTATCCATTTTTAAAGATATATATAAGCAGTAACAATATGTAATGAAGTAATTAAAGAAGCTAACAAGCTATTAAATATGATTAAAATATTTTGAGGATTAAGAAAATTCCTGGAATGCAGTTATCACTAAAATAATTCATTGAGGTTGGATTATAATGCATGAAATTTCCATTTAAGTCAATAGAGAGCTGGGCGACAGATTTTATTTAATTCCTTCTGTTTATTAGCATATTGTCAAACTTTCCAAAGCTGAAAAAAATACTGTATTATAATACAATTTTACTGATATTCTAATTCATATTATTTTAATCTAATTACATAAGACTCCTATTAGCGATGGAAGAGGTAATATTGACTATAAATAAACAAGAACAGAAAAAAGATAATTTAGTTCTCCTAGTCCTTTTAATTAGTAATTTTAAAAATGCTAGTATATATATGTGTTGTGCTGTGCTTATTCACTCAGTCATGTTTGACTCTTTGTGATCCTATGAACTGTAGCCCACCAGGCTCCTCTGTCCATGGGGATTCTCCAGGCAAGAATATTGGAGTGGGTTGCTATGCTATCCTCCAAGGGATCTTCCCAACCCAGGGATTGAACCCAGGTCTGCCGCATTGCAGGCCGATTCTTTACTGTCTGAGCCACCATGGAAGCCCAAGAATACTGGACTGGGTAGCCCGTCCCTTCTCCAGGGTATCTTCCCAACTCAGGAATCAAACAGGGGTCTCCCGCATTGCAAATGGATTCTTTGTCAGCTGAGCTACCAGGGAAGCTCACAAGTACATATAGGTAATCTTAAATTCTAACACATATTTGGAAGAATTGATTATAATGATTTGTATATAGATTCCAGGTGATTTGTATACAGAGCTCAGAAGTTTGGGCTTTCTCGTTGTGCATTAGAGGTGGTAGTCAGGGATAGCTTCATAGGTGTGGGATCAATCCCGTAGCACAGAACTCTGTGCAGAGTCCCCACAATGGGAATTTAATACTGTGGACACTGGTAATTCTGAATAACTTCTATCCTTGAATTTGTGCTTTGCAAGTGAAGTCTGATGGAAGATGTTAACATGCGCCAGTAGCCTTGCTAGCATATTAATCCATTTCTAGCTCATCTGGGTCTCTCCTGATGGGTTCAGGTTGCACCTACCCTCAGAGCCTCCCTTGTCCCTCCTTTCACCTGCCCCATCATCATTCTTTCCTGTACCTCGGTGAACCATGAGTTGAAGGAGAAAGAGGCATAGGAGGAAGACAGTAGCAGGTAGGCTCATGTTCTGTGATCCATGGGACATGTCTGTGAACCCAGGAAGGTGTGGAAAGGGCCAGGGACACTTTGGGACATTCCAGCACCTGTCCTAACCCAGGCTGGAACTGCCAAAGGCTTTGGCAGTGAATGTGGGGGAGTAAGCTTCTCACCTTTCTCTTTAGGGTCACTGATGCACCAGAGTTTGAGAGTGACTAATGTGCCCCAGCAGAGAAGGCAATGGCAACCCACTCTAGTACTCTTGCCTGGAAAATCCCATGGACGGAGGAGCCTGGTAGGCTGCAGTCCATGGGGTTGTGAAGAATCAGACATGACTGAGCGACTTCACTTTCCCTTTTCACTTTCATGCATTAGAGAAGGAAATGGCAGCCCATTCCAGTGTTCTTGCCTGGAGAATCCCAGGAACAGCGGAGCCTGTTGGGCTGCTGTCTATGGGGTCGCACAGAGTTGGACACGACCTAAGTGACTTAGCAGCAGCAGCAATGTACCCCAGAGAGTGCATAAGCAGAATTACAGGGTAGGGTCATGGTGTGCTGTTAGGGACCAGCATGAGGCACTCTGCCCATGGCAAAGGTCATGAGGAAGGAGGCTCGACATACGCAAAGGCGAGATCAAGCCTCAGGAGTCCCCCTGGAAATCCTCGAGCATCTACCCCCATAACCAGAGCCTGCCTACTTTACTACTTAGTGCTCTTACCTACACCTCTGACTTTACGGGGGACTGTCCCCCACCACCTCTTTAGGAGAAGGAGTTAACTTAGAGCTCCAGTTAATAATAATTCCTGGGCGTGACAGGAGTGTTTCAACTTACAAACTCCTCTGAAGGTTCTCTAGCCTGCCTGACAGGCTTGTCCGGCCACATGTGATTGCTCACAGCCTCCCAACCGTGAGAGGCACGAGATGCTTTAAACCTTCTAAAAACAGGTTCTTTAGAGAAGTTAGAAAATTATTAGTATAAGTATAATGGGCTGATTAGAAATTGTATTGGTGAAGGGTTTTTCATTTGTTGAGCCAATGTTTACTGCTAAGTCTCCACATCCCCTGCCCTTATACACATTAATGAATATATAGAAGAAATAAGTATTAATCTTTGATATAAATCACATTAGACCTTAGGCTAAGTAAATTCTTTCCTTAACTAAAACCCACTACACCCTCACCCTATAGGAATGTAACTTTATTTGAGTGATGTCTGTTTTAAGAATAATCACCCCTGGAGAAATAAGTGTTGACTGACCGCTGTCACAAGGACAGGGTCATAAATTGTCAGCAGGCCCCCCTGGCCAGAAGATGATGTAACACACCTAAGACCTCTGTATACATTTGTGTGAAGCACCTGACTTTAATAAAAGTCAGGACTGCTGTCCCCGCGTGACTTTTGTATAACATCTCAGTGTATAAAAACAGACTCTGGAAAATAAAGAATTGGGATCAGTTCCTCGAAATACTGGTCTCCCCATGTCTTTCTCCCTCTCAAACTCTGGTTGAGTCTCCATCTGGAGCGCGGAATCCACCAAGCTTACTAATTTTGCCTGGGCTTCTCAGATCCGACCGGGGAGGCCTCAGTGTCTCCTCTCCTTTGGGAGAACGGAAGGACGCCTGCGGCCTCTGTAAGTGGTGCAAACTTCTTGTCTTGAAGTTTTATTGGTCTCCCGCGTAAACCAAGCTACTCAGCCTCTTTTCTCCACTGAATTTTCCTACTGAGCTATCCTCATTCTATTACTCTTTATATCTTTGATGAATAAATAATTAAATAGGTCGCCGACGCCGTCCCCGCTTCGAATACCCTGGATCAGCCGGGGCTGGACCCCGGCAGTGTGCTTGTGAAGGGTCTGCATTTACCCAACAAGTGTCCTCATATGCAGAGGTGAATGCTGTTAAATAATAAATTAAATAAATCAAAATTACAAGTCATAAGAGAGACTGAGAAAGAGAGAAAAATGTAATGGAACTTTTTCCTTTTTTTTTTTTTTTTAAATGAAGGTTCCCACATTTTCATTTTATACTGAGTCCTGAATTTTATGTAGCTGGCACTGGTAGTAATACAATTGTTCTCAAGAAATTACAACTCTTAAAATACAAGAACCTCTAACATTGTATGTGACCTTTTGTGAATTTTTAATGTTTTTAATATATTGTCTATTTAACAATTCATATTATTCCTGTAAGGTAGGTTGCTTAAATGTTACTGTTCTTTGTACTGTGAACTTGGGGAGGCAGGGTGCATACGTATTTTGATTGACTCTAGTTTTTGTGAAAAAGTGGATATGTGTGTTGAAGGAGTGAATGAATGAATCAATAAATATCTCCCTATATCAATCATTAAAAATAAATTATATAAAATAAATACATTACCCAAGTTCTTTCATGTTGTAATAATGATAATTGAGATTAAGAGTTATGATGACTCCAAAACTTCTTTATAACTCTACATTTTGTTGCTTCATATTTAGCTTTTAAAACTTTGGAGAGCAACAATGTTACTTTTCTTCCCAACTCTAATTGCCCAGCCTTTGAGGCTCACTGATGTTCCAAACAGGAAAAGGAGTACGTCAAGGCTGTATATTGTCACCCTACTTATTTAAATTATATGCAGAGTACATCATGAGAAACGCTGGGTTGGAAGAAGCACAAGCTGGAATCAAGATTGCCAGGAGAAATATCAGTAACCTCAGATATGCAGATGGCACCACCCTTATGGCAGAAAGTGAAGAGGAACTAAAAAGCCTCTTGATGAAAGTTAAAGAGGAGAGTGAAAAAGTTGGCTTAAAGCTCAACATTCAGAAAACTAAGATCATGGCATCTAGTCCCATCACTTCATGGGAAATACATGGGGAAACAGTGGAAACAGTGTCAAACTTTATTTTTGGGGGCTCCAAAATCACTGCAGATGGTGACTGCAGCTGTAAAATTAAAAGATGCTTACTCCTTGGAAGGAAAGTTATGACTAACCTAGATAGCATATTCAAAAGCAGAGACATTACTTTGCCAACAAAGGTCCGTCTAGTCAAGGCTATGGTTTTTCCAGTGGTCATGTATGGATGTGAGAGTTGGACTGTGAAGAAGGCTGAGCGCTGAAGAATTGAGGCTTTTGAACTGTGGTGTTGGAGAAGACTCTTGAGAGTCCCTTGGACTGCAAGGAGATCCAACCAGTCCATTCTAAAGGATATCAGTCCTGGTTGTTCTTTGAAAGGAATGATGCTAAAGCTGAAACTCCAGTACTTTGGCCACCTCATGTGAAGGGTTGACTCATTGGAAAAGACTCTGATGCTGGGAGGGATGGGAGCAGGAGGAGAAGGGGACGACAGAGGATGAGATGGTTGGATGGCATCACCGACTTGATGGATGTGAATTTGAGTGAACTCTGGGAGTTGGTGATGGACAGGGAGATCTGGCGTACTGGGATTCTTGGGGTTGCAGAGAGTCGGACATGGTTGAGAGACTGAACTGAACTGATGTTCCAAAGATGTGGATGATTTTAAAACCTGATTTAGAGAGGCAAGTAAGGAGCAGCATCATGCCCATACAAAGAGGAGAAAAATAGCAGAATCATAGATGGAAAAAAATCCAAAATGAAACCAAATCAGACAAAGACAGATAATCTTCCATTTTTTTGTAGCTATGTAGGTACAGCAATAAATCTTGTAAATCTTACCTAAAATTTGCCATTTATTTGTTCATTGTTCCCTGCAAATAAAAACAAATACCTTAAAGCCATATGAATTCCTTATGCTGTTTCTAAAAGTTGGTTCATGTACTGAGGGAGCATATCTGTATTCAAAACTAATAGATCGTGCTTCTTCTTTCTTTATTCTGTTTTCCTCCGACAGGTACAAAATCTTCCAAATGATTGTGCCAACTCTGATCCGAATCTTTTATTCCCCTCCTTATCCTTTCTCAAAGCAGCCACTGAGACATCTATGTGTGTCTTCTTTATTGTGCCTGATTCTTCTGATGTTCAAGGTTTTTACCTCATGCTTTACTCCTATCCGGGCTCTCCCTTCTCCTATGTTCTCTCTTAAGCTAACCCTGTTCCTCTTGAATTTATACCTTTTTTTATTGTGAGTAAAGTGGATGGTAGCATGAAATTATTAGAAAATAAAAAACAGCAAGTTATACAGAATTATTCCATTAATGTTGCACAGAATATTTGAATCAGAGCTTTAAATAAAGTTGACTATGATGTACAGTAGAGGTAGAATAAGTGAGTTTGAATAAAAAAGAAATGCCAAATTGGAAGCACTGAGAACTGCTTTGATAGAGGCACTCAGAGCTTAGTGGTGGTAATGGTGGTTTAGTTGCTATGTTGTGCTTGACTCTTGTGACCCCTTAGCGGGGAACTCACCAGCCTCCTCTGTCCATGGGATTTCCCAGGCAAGAATATTGGAGTAGGTTGCCATTTCCTTCTCCTCCAGTAGATCTTCCAAACCCAGAGATCTAACCCAGGTCTCCTGCACTGAAGGCAGATTCTTTACCAACAGAGCCTCCAGGAGAGCCCACACAGAGCTTAACAGGGCCTCATTCTTTTTCATACGGCATAAAGATCAGAAAAGCCATCTCACACTTAACTTTAAATCTAGAAATATTCTTAAAGTGAATATTGTGGGCTGCCAGTAAAAAAGATGAATGAGAATTAGCATTCAACTTCAAAGGTTAGAATGTCAGATAGGTAATTAGTTCTTTCCAACTTTCAAATTTATCTGTGTTATACAGAATAAGTAAGAAGTGATTCACAATAATGACTTTCTAAATTTTGACACTGAAAGAATTATTTTTAATAGCTTCACCATGTAGTCTATTGGAACCACTTTAATGGAAGTCTGAGAGAAGAATAAAAATCACCTAACAAAAAAGGAAATGACTGATAAAATAGCTTCAACTTCATAGGGATGGCCAGGGTTGAACCAGTGATTCATTATTAGTATTATCCAGTCTTCTACTAGAAGTGGGGAGTGCTCGTTAGGGTGGGACAGATTTTAATACTTGAATTCCAAGAAAGTCAGTCAGTCAGACAATAAGGAATAATGGAAGTCAAATGGCAGTGTCCTGAATTTAGATAATTGAGTTATAGCTATATTTTAGCCAATAACTGACAACAGTAGCAATATATGCAGTGGTTCATTATCAGTTTTAGACAAAATTATTAATTCTTTCCTTTTTTTTGACAATACCATTTGATTTTCAATTATTAAATTATCTATTCACATTGTGAACAGCCTTAGTGGGACTGTCATTAGAGCTGATCTGCCCACTCTTGTAGGGTAATAGAGGCTGCCTAATTTTTTTCACAAATACTTCAAAACATACAAATTTATAAGGAGAGTCAGAAAACCATTCAAAACTAATGCCAGCATCATAGGTTGGAGGAAGATAGTAAATCGAAGATTATTTTGGTTGTAACTAGGAAAGTAAATATCTGAAACCAGAAGAGCCAACTACCAAGCCTATGCCTGGTCTAAGATCAAGTGGAGACTGCAGAAAAGGAGAAAAATAACAAGGGTTTAGACATTGCAATGAGAGGATCTCCTGAACAGAGAAGTATTAGAAATATGTGAGGACGCTGATTGTTAGCAGATTGAAAAGAAGAGGTTTTAAAGCAGATGGAGGGTGGTGGGGAGAATCAGGCAAAAGCAGGGTGACTGACCTGCAAATGCATGGTTAAGAAGGAGAGGAATGTGGCATGGAACAGAGATGCAATCATTAGAGGTTCGACTACAATGAAGAAAGCATATACTCAAAAATACCTTTTTCATAGAATGGAAAGATATATCTGAAAAGAGTAACTATACTCCTGCAAAGATAAGTAAATAACTTTCCTGTTGTTTTAATGTGATGAATTAGTAAGATTTTCTCTTGTGTTGCTTATGTGCAATTCAGATGTACTTGTTTATGTTAGTACACTGAAATTGTGGTGGCTTAAATAACCACTGGTTGATTAAAATGTTCTTCTCATTGTCAATGTGGGTGAAAACAGGTATGATAGCTTTAATTCAATAAGAATAAAATTTAAAACAGAAATCTATGACACAGAAGAATTTGACTTAACACTGTCACAAATACAGAAAAAGTAAAAATAAAACCACCACATCAGCAAAATGGTATTTGTGAGAAACACGCTCACCAGCGCAAAACCACGGGTTGAACTCAGAGACAGCAAGCACAGCGACAGTGAGACCTTTAATGACGGTCTTGCGAGATTGGGTCTAGTGTGATCAGATGTCTGGTGGGCAGGCACGCCCAGGACAGTTACAGCAAGCACTCCTGTTTCCCTGGTGCACAGATCCCTCCCCAGCTCCTCAGTGGCTGAGTACTATGGGGTTACAATCTTCCTTGGGTGTTCCCTATGTCTCATAGTGTATTTTTTCTTCTTCCTTCCTATCCTAAGTCTACATTTCTCAATGAGTACTTTAGTTTATCCCTTCCCAACTATCCTGTTAGCTTAGGGTCTCTCCAGGTGTAAGCTGTTAAGCAAGACTAGGTTGCCAGTAATTTTCAAAGACAAAACTAGTTAGCTCTGAGAGGAAAACCATTTAGTTAATGATTTTCCACCCAAGGCTAGCTACTTTGCCCTGAAAATGGACCACTTCAAGCTCCATTTCTTACAGTATTTAGTAAGAATTTGTTGTGCATACAAGAATGGTTCATGAACTGGGAACTCTGAAATCAAAAGCTGAATAAGACTTAGAGGTATATTGTTGTCAGACAATGAAGGGAGGCTGCAAAGACTGTTTATTCTATAAAATGATCAGTTATAAATTAGAGTTTTTATAGTGATAGGGAATTGATTGAAAGTGGTTACCACATGCTAATTTGTAGGAAGGTATAGTTTCATTTATGATTTTCAGAGGGATTTAAAGAAATATTCCAAGTTACATGCAACTTATTTTTCAGACTAAGCTAAATTGTTTCACTTACATGTCTTTAACTGATTTTGTCTTCTCAGGGAATCTTCAAATTTGGTATCTTTTTTATTTTTGTATTTTACTTTAACCACACAGAAAACTGAATCCCAACCAGTAAAATTAATTTTTTACTGTATTGATTCAATCTTCCTTTTAACTAATACGGCATCCCAAATTGAAGTCAACACAAGAGGGTCAATATGAAAGATGAGAAAGATAACCATGATTTTAACCAACCCTCACTACTCTAAGTTATCATGTTGCCCAAGTATTAAAAATATATTGTCTTAAATATACATTTCTCCAAGGAAGAGATATAGATGGCCAATAAGAACATGAAAAGATGCTCAATATCACAAATTGTTAGAGAAATACAAATCAAAACTAAATGAGGTATCACCTCACATCATTCAGAAAAACCATCATCAAAAAGTCTACAAATAATAAATACTAGACTCTAAATTTGAGTTTAGGATTAGCATATACACACTACTATATATAAAAGAGATGAAAAACAAGGACTCACTGTATACTGCAGGGAACTATATTCAGCATCTTATAATAATCTATAGTGGAAAATAATCAGAAAAATAATATGTATATTATGTATGTATAACTGAATCACTTTGCTGATATATATACATATATATGTATATATATATACACACATATGTATGTGTATTTGACTCAGTATATACATATATATATATATACACACACACACACACATATGCGTTTACATGAGTTCTAAAAAATAAAATACTGAAATAATGCCATTTACAGCAACATGGATGAACCTAGATATATGTACCAGGGGCTTCCTTGATGGCTCAGATGGTAAAAACTCTGCCTGCAATGCAGGAGATCCAGGTTCAATCCCTGGGTTGAGAAGATACCCTGGAGAAGGGAATGGCAACCCACACCAGTATTCTTGCTGGGAAAGTTTTATGGAGAGAGAGCCTGGTAGACTACAGTCCATGGGGTCATAAACAGACACAACTGAGAGACTTCCTACATTTTCAGTTTCAAGTGAAGTAAGTAAGAGAAAAAGAAATATTATATTCAGATCAGATCAGTCACTCAGTCATGTTCGACTCTTTGCTACCCCATGAATCGCAGCACGCCAGGCCTCCCTGTCCATCACCAACTCCCGGAGTTCACTCAGACTCATGTCCATCGAGTCAGTGATGCCATCCAGCCATCTCATCCTCTGTCGTCCCCGGCTCCTCCTGCCCCCAATCCCTCCCAGCATCAGAGTCTTTTCCAATGAGTCAACTCTTCTCATGAGGTGGCCAAAGTACTGGAGTTTCAGCTTGAGCATCATTCCTTCCAAAGAAATCCCAGGGCTGATCTCCTTCAGAATGAACTGGTTGGATCTCCTTGCAGTCCAAGGGACTCTCAAGAGTCTTCTCCAACACCACAGTTCAAAAGCATCAATTCTTCAACACTCAGCCTTCTTTACAGTCCAACACTTACATCCATACATGACCACAGGATAAACCATAGCCTTGACTAGACGAACCTTTGTTGGCAAAGTAATGTCTCTGCTTTTTAATATGCTATCTAGGTCGGTCAGAACTTTCCTTCCAAGGAGTAAGCGTCTTTTAATTTCATGGCTGCAGTCACCATCTGTAGTGATTTTGGAGCCCAGAAAAATAAAGTCTGACACTGTTTCCACTGTTTCCCCATCTATCTCCCACGAAGTGGTGGGACCGGATGCAATGATCTTCGTTTTCGGAATATTGAGCTTTAAGCCAACTTTTTCACTCTCCACTTTCACTTTCATCAAGAGGCTTTTGAGTTCCTCTTCACTTTCTGTCATAAAGGTGGTGTCATCTGCATATCTGAGGTTATTGATATTTCTCCTGGCAAGCTTGATTCCAGCTTGTGTTTCTCCCAGCCCAGCGTTTCTCATGATGTACTCTGCATATAAGTTAAATAAACAGGTTGACAATATACAGCCTTGATGTACTCCTTTTCCTATTTGGAACCAGTCTGTTGTTCCATGTCCAATTCTAACTGTTGCTTCCTGACCTGCATACAAATTTCTCAAGAGGCAGATCAGGTGGTCTGGTATTCCCATCTCTTTCAGAATTTGCCACAGTTTATTGTGATCCACACAGTCAAAGGCTTTGGCATAGTCAATAAAGCAGAAATAGATGTTTTTCTGAAACTCTCTTGCTTTTTCCATGATCCAGCGGATGTTGGCAATTTGATCTCTGGTTCCTCTGCCTTTTCTAAAACCAGCTTGAACATCAGGAAGTTCACGGTTCACATATTGCTGAAGCCTGGCTTGGAGAATTTTGAGCATTACTTTACTAGCGAGAGAGATGAGTGCAATTGTGCAGTAGTTTGAGCATTCTTTGGCATTGCCTTTCTTTGGGATTGGAATGAAAACTGACCTTTTCCAGTCCTGTGGCCACTGCTCAGTTTTCCAAATTTGCTGGCATATTGAGTGCAGCACTTTCACAGCATCATCTTTCAGGATTTGGAATAGCTCAACTGGAATTCCATCACCTCCACTAGCTTTGTTCATAGTGATGCTTTCTAAGGCCCACTTGCAATGCTCTTATGTGGAATCGAAGAAGGTAACACAGATAAACTGACTTAAAAAACAAATGTAGACTCAGGCATAGACAACAAACTTACAGTTAACAAATGGGATAATTTAGGAGTTTGGGACTAACATATACATACTACTGTACATAAAATAGATAATCAGTAAGGACCTATTGTATAGCATAAGGAACTGTATTCAATATCTTGTAATAACCTTAAATGGAAAATAATCTGAAAAAGAATGAATATATTCTGAATCACTCTTCTGTACACCTGAAACATTGTAAATCAACTTACTCCAACTTAAAAAGTTAAAATGATTTTAAAAATATATATTACCTTTAATGAAGCAAATGTATGGACGTTTCTAATAACTCATTGTACATTTTATCACTAAGTTCATATTTACAAAGAAAATAGCCATTTTGTCTTCATTAAAATAATTAAAATGTACTGTGAAAATAAATGCAAATATTTCATGAATATTTTTTTTTCCAGCAGTAAAACATATCAGATAGTTTCAGCAAGCATGTCTGATACTTTGATATTTTAATTTTCCTACTGGTGTTCTTGACATAATAGTGAAAAAATAGTATTTACAAGTGTGCTCTATGCCTAGGTGCATTTGTTTTACTGACAGCTCAAGTTTCATGTAAAACCAAGAAATCAAGAGTGAAAGTAAACTTTCAGGAAATGTTTTAAATCCTCTCATAATTTTTAAACATTTATTAGCCAAAATATTAATATCTATATTATATATTACATTTATTTTAAATAATGGTTGTCATTGATATCCAAAGAATTTTCTTTCCAAGACAATCATAAGTGAAAGGACCATATTGTTAATAATATAGTCATACTATACTATTTAAGAGGAGTGCCATATGATATGCCATTATACTATAAAAATTACACACATACTCATACCTGTCAAAATGCAATTTGTGATTCTGAGTAATGTTCTGAGCAGGATCATGTTGTAAGTAAGTAATGAATATAAATTCTTCACCTTATATACCAACTACATCAGACATAGATATGAAACATTCCTATTTTACAGAGAAACCTGAGGCACAGAGAGGCTGAATAACTTCTCCAAGCTTATATAACTAAGAAATTGAATTCTGGATTGGAATCCAGAAATCCAGTCTTAAAAGATCATCATTTTACCATTATCTATTCTCTGATAGTTCAGTTGATAAAGAATCTGCCTGCAATGCAGGAAACTCTGGTTCAATTCCTGGGTTGGGAAGATACCCCAGAGAAGGGATAGGCTACCCACTCCAGTATCCTTGGGCTTCCCTTGTGGCTCAGCTGGTAAAGAATACACCTGCAATGTGGAAGACCTGGGTTCGATCCCTGGGTTGGGAAAATTCCCTGGAGAAGGGAAAGGCTATCCATGCCAATATTCTGGCCTGGAAAATTCCATGGACTGTATAGTCCATGGGGTCGCAAAGAGTCTGACACGACTGAGCAACACTTTCACTTTCATTGCCAATAATTGAAATTACACACAAGCAGATCAATGTACAAAATGATATAGATGCACAGAAAGAAGGTTTAGTATATTTTCTAGAATAAAAAGCAATAAGTTGTGCATTGAAGCTTAAGGCAGAAGAATAATTTACATTTCCTTACAATAATCCTTTAAAAGTGAGATTACATTAATCTTATTTGTATTTTCATGATCTTGCAAAGGATATGAAATATTTTTTTTAATTTTATTTTATTTTTAAACTTTACAAAATTGTATTGGTTTTTTGTTCTTGAAACTTTCTGATGTTAATATTTCATGCATTTGGATATGAAATATTAACATCAGAAAGTTTCAAGAACAAGAATACATTTTGTCACACCCACTATATCTAGCACATATGATATATTGGGATACTGTGTTATATTTTTATGTTTTGTGGCAAATTTCAATGCACCTGTAAGTTAACCCAGCTTGATATCATGCATTCCCAAAGACTTCAGGTATGTATTGAGATAATATAGTCTATTCATCCTTGATGACTTGATTGTGTACAGTATATCATCACTTTATCAAGCACTATTTTGCCTCATTGCATTGACTGATAACCATTTTCATGCTTTAAATATATTTTTTAATCTTTGGGTGCCACTAAAAAGCTATTATACTTTTAAATTCATGAATCCAATCATTCTATATATACTTATCATTTAATTATGTTTGTAAATGATATTTTCATTATGTTACTTCTCTAGCAGCTTTACAACTAACAGAAGGAAATAAATTTTGCATTCAGATACTGACAATAGTAAAGAAAAACAATAAAATAGATGCAAATATTTTTTTGCAATTGTTTTACAGGAATTTTTTAAAAATCCAAGAAAGATGTTTCAGAAACATGTCAACATATGGATTTAAATCTTTAAACAGTTCCTCACTTTATGCTTCAGGTCCCAAGGGTTGACAAATGTTTTCTGAAAAGAGCCAGATAGTAAATATATCAAGCTTACAGACCAAGAGACAAAATTGAGACTATCATTTACAAGGGCTTACACAATCACTTAAAATCAGTCTCTTTAAAATGTTAAAATAAAACAAAACATTCCTAACTCACAAAACAGGGGTCATATTGATTTGGCCAGCAGCATAAGTCTGCCAACTCCTGAATAGGCGATTAGCTCAAAAAGCAAATTAGCAGTCTCCTCCATTGACATACAGAAAGAAAAATTTATCTTTGCCTTGCCTCGAGGATAAATTCTTAGTTTGGTTGGCACAATATTTTTAAAACTGCCCAAATTATTTTATAAAATATAAAAATATAGTCTTCTGTATTTTCTTTTTGTATTTAAAAGTAAAACCCGTCTTTGTTTCCAAAAACTGAAATCAATAATTTATGAAGAAAACATAATATTTTATTGTACATAATTATATACATTCTCTAACATCATGACCAAAAATACACTCAAAATGGATTAAAGATCTAAATGTGAGACTGGATACTATAAAACTCCTTGAGAAAAACATAGGCAGAACACTCTTTGACATAAATCTAAGCAATATATTTTTGAATCTCCTAGAGTAATGGAAGCAAAAATAAACAAATGGAACCTAATTAAACTTAAACGTTTTCACACAGCAAAGGAAATCATAAACAAGACAAAAAGAAAACCTACAGAATAGAAGAAAATATTTGCAAACAATTCAAGTGACAAGGGACTAATCTTCAAAATATACAAACAACTCACACTGTTCAAGGTCAAATAAGCAATAACCCAATCAAAAAATAGGCAGAAAGTTTAAAAAGACATTTCTCCAAAGACGGATCACCAAAGGCTAGTGAAAAGATGCTCAACTTTAATTATTAGAGATATGAAAATCAAAACTACAATGAGATATTACGTCATACCGGTCATGAATGGCCATTATCAAAAATGCCTACAGGCAATAAAATACTGGAGAGGTTATGGAGAAAAAGGAACTTTCTTTCATTGCTTTTGGAATGTCTATTTGTACAGCCACTAAGGAGAATAGTATGGAGGTTCTTTAAAAAACTAAAAATAAAGTTACCATGTGATCCAGCAATCCCACTCCTGGACATACATTCAGAGAAAATATAACTTGAAAATATACATGCACCTCAGTGTTCATTGCAGCACTATTTACAATAACCAAGATGTAAAAACAACCTAAGTGTCCACTGACAGATGAATGTAAAAAGAAGATGAAAAGAAACATGACATAGAAAACAAACCTGTGGTTATCAAATGGGAAGAGGGATAAATTAGGAGTTTGTGATTAAAATATGCACACTACTATATATAAAACAGATAATCAATAAGGACTTATTGTATAGCATAGGGAACTATAATTAATATCTTGTAATAGCTTATAATGGAAGAGAATGGAAAAAAGAATATATATATGACATATATCAAAGTGAAAGTGGCTCATTCGGGTCCGGCTTTTCCCAACCCAATGGACTAAACAGTCCATGGAATTCTCCAAGCCAGAATACTGGATGGATAGCCTTTCTGTTCGCCGGAGGATCTTCCCAACCCAGAGATTGAACCCAGGTCTCTTACATGGCAGGCAGATTCTTAACTGGCTAGCCACAAGGGAAGCCTAAGAATACTGAAGTGGGTAGTCTATCCCTTCTCCAGGGTATCTTCCCAACCCAGGAGTCAAACTGGGGTCTTCTGCATTGCAGGCAGATTCTTTACCAACTGAGCTATCAGGGAAACCATATGATATATATATATCATATATTCATGTATATATACTATGCCAAGTCACTTCAGTCATGTCTGACTCTGTGCGACCCTAGAGACAGCAGCCCACCAGGCTCCTCTGTCCCTGGGATTCTCCAGGCAAGAACACTGGAGTGGGTTGCCATTTCCTTCTCCAATGCATGCAAGTTAAAAGAGAAAGTGAAGTTGCTCAGTCGTGTTTGACTCCTAGCGACCCCATGGACTGCAGCCTACCAGGCTCCTACATCTGTGGGATTTTCCAGGAAAGAGTACTGGAGTGGGGTGCCATTGCCTTCTCCAATATATATATATATATACACACTGATATATATGTATAACTAAATCACTGTATTATAAACATGAAACTAATATAATATTGCAAAACAACTATATTTCAATAAAATTTTTAAACAGTAAAAATATACATTTATAATATTCTAAAAATAATTCATGACTCTTCATATCAAAATTTTTTTAACTTTGTAGGAAGAAATAATTAATACATTATTAACATGTTTTTAATTAATTCAAAGTTTGGCTATGTCCTGTGGTGTCTGGGGCTAAATCGAACTTCTAAGTTCCATGCAACATTGTAAATGATTCATTTTCTTTTTTAAACTACTTGGATTGTTTATTGTTATTTTACTTTATCATATTTTATATTTTATTGTTATTGCTAGTTACTTTGTTTATTGTTCATTGTTTTACTTAAATAAGTTGATATTTTACATAAAATCTTAATAGGTGAGCTATAAATATTTACTCTGTCTCTTGCCACTTGAGGAAAACTTTTCACTAAATATGTCCTTTTGCAAAGAGATTGGACTCATTGAATTATTGATCACTAAAAATGAAATTGGAAAAACAATCTAGAGTAAATTCCTATGATTGTGCTGAAAAGTTTCCACTTTTAAATGAGTCTGTCTTTGTAAGGATAATAGATTTAAATCTGTACTGTATCATGAGTGATATTGAGACGTGTCTTAGTTAAAATAACAAAATATTCACATTTTGCTAACATTTCTTAAATGATGGTGTGTATACTAAATGAACAGTTGATATTTTCTACCAAAATGTGAAATGATTTCATACTGTTAAATTTGAAAAATTAATTTTAATAATATAAAAATGCAATTAATATAAATAATAATAAAGTAAAATACAATTTTTACAACTTTCAAATTTGTAGAAAATTTCATATAAAATATGTTTTATACAAATATGAAACTACAAGATACTTTAAATACATACAAATATTTAGTAATGTAAGTTATGCACCCAATATATAAAAGCATTACAGAAAATATTTAAATGCCCCTATTTCTAATCCAGTTTAACAAAACATTTGAATAACTAAACTTGGTAAGACATATATAAATTGTGTAGACTGAAGTAAAGTAAAAACATTGCTATAAATTTTGATGATAAAGAATGATCAAATGAATAAGTCCATTCAGCTTTCTAAATGGACAATAATAGTAAAAGCTGGAATTTATGTATTGTGTGTGTGTGCTCAGTTGGATCACAACCCATGGACTGTGAACCACCAGGCTCCTCTGTTCATGAGATTCTCCAGGCAAGAATCGGTAGCTCTTGGTAGTACTGGAGCGGGTAGCCATTTGTCCTCCAGAGGATCTTCTTGACCCAGGGATCAAACCCACATCTGCATCTACTGCATTGCAGGAGGATTCTTTACTGTTGAGCCATCAGGGAATCCCCTTATATATTTATAATTTGTACTAATTTTTATTCAATAACTTTTCTCAAGCAGGTACCTATACATTCATTTAGTTCTTAGATAAAAACTATCATTTTATAAAGAAAAAAATAAGAATTTTTAACTAAATGTTATTACTAGATAAAAAAGGAGTATAGAGTCTATTTATTAACACATTTTACTAATAAAAATGTTTTAAAAATTATATTATAGAATAATCTATTTAAAATGTAATATAATTCCATTAAATATATGTTAAATGAATAAGATCTGTTTTCTTAAATAGGGAACAGTATATTTCACAATGATGGAGTAACATACTGTGATCTATTGAAGCTGACATTCACAAAAACCATTACAATACCATTTACCCCATCTCATACTATTCATTATTTCCCTGTGCTCCCATAAGCCCCAGTCTGATTTCCCATGTCATATGTGCAATATCCTTTTAGTCATCATATGAAATGCATATTTGATTGATTGGCAGAGGATGCAATTGAGCTGCCACTCAAATGTTCTCCATTTAGAAAACAGGGAAAAGAATAATTTGAAAAATTGGAAAGCTAAAATGCAAGACTTAAGAAAGCCTAATATATTTCAGTACCTCTTAGGAAATAAGAATTCAGCTTAGGTATTTACCAGTAATATATTTTTGCAATAATCTCATATTGTCATAATGTGGTGATTATTAAATGATCTAATCATGCTCTTCCAGAATATATTCTATTTAAAAAGTGAAGATCTATGCTAGGGGTGCAACTTTACTCATGATGTTACCAACTTCAAGTTACATATCAAATATCTTTTGTGATTTTAAAACTGAGTTCATTGTCAATTGAATATTTATTTATTTGTAAAACCCCATATAGTATAAAAGGGAAAGAAAGAAACTGTATATTTTGAATTAACTACACTGGACATAAATTTAGAGACAAGTATTGGGCTCCCCTAGTGGATCAGATTGTAAAGCGTCTACCTGCAATGCGGGAGACCTGGGTTAGATTCCTGGGTCAGGAAGATTCTTCTGGAGAAGGAAATGGCAACCCACTCCAGTATTCTTGCCTGGAAAATTCCATGGATGGAGGAGCCTGGTAGACTACCGTCCACAGGATGGCAAAGAGTCAGACACAAATGAGCAACTTCACACACACACAAATTATTTACAAATGCTTGTCTCCATTTATCCAGGTTATCTCATAGAAAGGATGAGGTTTAAGGCATGAGAGATCTCTTTTTGAATTACAAATAAGTTTCAGAGAGTCTCCAAAGTATGATACAGTATTCAGTTTTAGTAAAATTAAGTAAAGATATGTATCAAAAGATGGAGAAGCTCTATACAGTCAGCAAAAACAAGACCAGGAGCTGACTGTGGCCCAGACCATGAACTCCTTATTGCCAAATTCAGACTTAAATTGAAGAAAGTAGGGAAAACCACTAGACCATTCAGGTATGACCTAAATCAAATCCCTTATGATTATACAGTGGAAGTGAGAAATAGATTTAAGGGCCTAGATCTGATAGATAGAGTGCCTGATGAACTATGGAATGAGGTTCATGACATTGTACAGGAGACAGGGATCAAGACCATTCCATGGAAAAGAAATGCAAAAAAGCAAAATGGCTGTCTGGGGAGGATTTACAAATAGCTGTGAAAAGAAGAGAAGTGAAAAGCAAAGGAGAAAAGGAAAGATATAAACATCTGAATGCAGAGTTCCAAAGAATAGCAAGAAGAGATAAGAAAGCCTTCTTCAGCGATCAATGCAAAGAAATAGAGGAAAACAACAAAATGGGAAAGACTAGGGATCTCTTCAAGAAAATCAGAGATACCAAAGGAACATTTCATGCAAAGATGAGCTCAATAAAGGACAGAAATGGTATGGACCTAACAGAAGCAGAAGATATTAAGAAGAGATGGCAAGAATACACAGAACTGTACAAAAAAGATCTTTATGTCCCAGATAATCACGATGGTGTGATCACTGACCTAGAGCCACACATCCTAGAATGTGAAGTCAAGTGGACCTTAGAAAGCATCACTATGAACAAAGCTAGTGGAGGTGATAGAATTCCAGTTGAGCTATTCCAAATCCTGAAAGATGATGCTGTGAAAGTGCTGCACTCAGTATGCCAGCAAATTTGGAAAACTCAGCAGTGGCCACAGGACTGGAAGAGGTCAGTTTTCATTCCAATCCCAAAGAAAGGCAATGCCAAAGAGTGCTCAAACTACCGCACAATTGCACTCATCTCACACACTAGTAAAGTAATGCTCAAAATTCTCCAAGCCAGACTTCAGCAATATGTGAACAGTGGACTTCCTGATGTTCAAGCTGGTTTTAGAAAAGGCAGAGGAACCAGAGATCAAATTGCCAACATCCGCTGGATCATGGAAAAAGCAAGAGAGTTCCAGAACAACATCTATTTCTGCTTTATTGACTATGCCAAAGCCTTTGACTGTGTGGAACACAATAAACTGTGGCAAATTCTGAAAGAGATGGGAATACCAGACCACCTGATCTGCCTCTTGAGAAATTTGTATGCAGGTCAGCAAGCAACAGTTAGAACTGGACATGAAACAATAGACTGGTTCCAAATAGGAAAAGGAGTAAGTCAAGGCTGTATATTGTCACCCTGCTTATTTAACTTATATGCAGTGTACATCATGAGAAACGCTGGGCTGGGAGAAACACAAACTGGAATCAAGATTGCTGGGAGAAATATCAATAACCTCAGATATGCAGATGACACCACCTTTATGGCAGAAAGTGAAGAGGAACTCAAAAGCCTCTTGATGAAAGTGAAAGTGAAGAGTGAAAAAGTTGGCTTAAAGCTCAACATTCAGAAAATGAAGATCATGGCATCCGGTCCCACCACTTCATGGGAAATAGATGGGGAAACATTGGAAACAGTGTCAGACTTTATTTTTCTGGGCTCCAAAATCACTGCAGATGGTGACTGCAACCATGAAATTAAAAGACGCTTAATCCTTGGAAGGAAAGTTCTGACCAACCTAGATAGCATATTCAAAAGCAGAGACATTACTTTGCCAACAAAGGTCCATCTAGTCAAGGCTATGGTTTTTCCTGTGGTCATGTATGGATGTGAGAGTTGGACTGTGAATAAGGCTGAGCACTGAAGAATTGATGCTTTTGAACTGTGGTGTTGGAGAAGACTCTTGAGAGTCCCTTTGACTGCAAGGAGATCCAACCAGTCCATTCTGAAGGAATCAGCCCTGGGATTTCTTTGGAAGGAATGATACTAAAGCTGAAACTCCACTACTTTGGGTACCTCATGCGAAGAGTTGATTCATTGAAAAAGACTCTGATGTTGTGAGGGATTGGGGGCAGGAGGAGAAGGGGACAACAGAGGATGAGATGGCTGGATGGCATCACTGACTGGATGGATGTGAGTCTGAGTGAACTCCGGGAGTTGGTGATGGACAGGGAGGCCTGATGTGCTGCGATTCATGGGATCGCAAAGAGTCGGACACAACTGAGCGACTGATCTGATCTGATCTGATGTATCAAAAGCAATAGAAAAGTGTACAACTGCAATAGTTAGTAAAACATCAATAAAAGAATGCAATTGAAAGATTAGGCCTCTTCAACAAACAGAACTACCTCTTAAAAATGAAGAAAGACATGAAATTAGTGTAGAAATGTATGAAATTGAAAAATCATTGGATTTGGCAGATAGAACTGTAATGAAAATTGTCTTAGCTCAGGCTACTATACGAAATACCACAAACTAGATGGCTTAAACAATAAACATTTCTCACAGTTCCATAGCTGGGAAGTCCAAGATCAAGGAACAAGCAGATTTGGTTCTTGGTGAGAATCTTTTCCTGGCTTTCAGACAGCCGCATTCTCATTCAGCTCTCAAATGGCAGAGGGGGAAAGAGAAGGGAGAAAGAGAGAAACAAGGGGTAGAAAGAGCTCTGACCTCTCTTCTTCTTACAAGGACACTTATCCCATAGTAAGATTCCTAATCGCATGACGTCATGTAAACCTATTTAATTCCAATGTTCCCACATCCAAACACCATTACACTGGGAGTTAGTACTTCAACACAGGAATTTGGGGGAGGCCAGGGTAGTCATTCAGTCCCTGAAAAATAGAATAGTACATTACACACCACAAATTTTCTGGTGGATGTTCTGATGAGTAAATTCTTGTCCATATTCAAAAAATATACTGGGAGCATGAGATAAACTCTACCCCTGTTGCAGGATTTGAACCTGGAGAATGGAGGTTGTGAATCAAGAAATGCCCTGATCTGTAGAAGCTAGGCATAATGCTCAGGGAACAGCCAGAAGAAAATGGGGATCTTGGTCCTGTAACTACAAGAGAATAAAATCTGCTGACAACTTTATTGTGTAAGGATGAGGATTCTTTCTTAGAAAATCTGGAAAGAAAGAAGACTGCAGGAACTTTGATTTTAGTGCAGTGAGACCCTGGTCAGAACATCCAGAAAAATCTAGAGAATCATGAGATAGAAATGTGTGCCAGTTTAAACCACTGTATCATGGTGAAAGGTGGTACAGTGGTAAAGAAAACCCACCTGCCAATGCAGGAAACACAAAAAATGCAGGTTTGATCCCTGCGTTAGTAAGATCCCGTGGAATAGTTGTTGGCAGCCCACTCCAGTATTCTTGCCTGGAAAATACCATAGTCAGAGAAGCTTGGTGGGCTACCGTCCATAGGGTTGCAAAGAGTTGGACATGACTGAGCAACTGAGCACACTAGAAAACTAATATACATAATTGCAGAGGAAATACAATATATAAGATGCTTAACAATAAAATATGCTAGTATTCTTTATGTTTAAAAATATTCAATTTGTAAAATAAATACAGGCTCTTATAGAGAAATAAATCAGATGAAAAATACATGAGAATTTACATTCATAATTTTTGTGATTTTATTCATTTTATCTTGAGATAATTTCAAGTATACCCTACATTAACAAATTATGCAAGAGTGGTTATGATCCACCATTCCATGTTGCTATGGCTTAAATATTGTAATACAGTTGACCCACAAAGAACATGAGTTTGAACTGCATAATTTTGCTTACATGTGAGTATTTTTCAATAAATACTTAGTACAGTACTACGTGATCTGGAGTTGGTTGAATCTGAACGTTCAGAACCTTGAGTACAGAGAACCACATTGCATGAAGGTCAGTAAACTTACCTTCTAAGTTGTTCAAGGGTCAATTTTATTTCCTCATAATTGAAATAAGAAAGTTTTTCAGTCATATTTGAAGTATTCAAACTAATTCTCCTCCTTTATTTCCCTACATTTATTGCATTCTGAATATGATGTTTTGGAGAATGCACCCCACTCCAGTACTGTTGCCTGGAAAATCCCATGGATGGAGGAGCCTGGTAGGCTGCAGTCCATGGGGTTGCTAAGAGTCGGACACGACTGAGCGACTTCACTTTCACTTTTCATTTTCACGCATTGGAGAAGGAAATGGCAACCCACTCCAGTGTTCTTGCATGGAGAATCCCAGGGACGGGGGAGCCTGGTGGGCTGCCGTCTATGGGGTTGCACAGAGTTGGACACGACTGAAGTGACTTAGCAGCAGCAGAATATGATGTTTACTTTTTTAATGTATATGTTAACATTTAGCTAAATGTTAGCTAAATATATATTTATAAGTCAGAAATAATATCACATTTTAGTAAATGTACTCTCTTCACTCATCACTATATAATTTGATAGAATACATATTAGTAGATATGCTTCAATTTATGTTGATTTACAGTTGACAATGCAGCCATACCATTTTCTACTGATGGGCGTTTAGAGTGTCTCAATATGTTTTGGTAATTGAAAATAATGCTGTAATAAATATTCACCATTGGGCCTTTCACTTTGGACATATACAGAAGATTGTATTTATGCATGTAACAGCTCATGGAAAAATCCAAATGAATTGTTTGTCCAACCCAATGTAAATAAAGGAGTAAAATTGTAAACCAAATGATAAGCATATGTTCATATTTACTAGGTATTAGCAAATTGTTTTTCCAAGAGTCTTTATTATATATCCCACCAGCAAGTAGGACAATTCTTATTTTTTTAATCTGTCATCATTTATTTTACTATTTACCTTAAAGTCTTCTGTGTTTGAAAATATATATTAGTAGATTTTTCATTTATCTGAAATCAAGTGAGGTGGATTTTTAATTTTATTTTATCATTTCATTCATTTTCTACACACTGTCAGTTAATAACTTCTCTTCATTCTTTATAAGATGTCCCCCCCAACACACACCCTTTATTGATAGATGGATGATGAGAGAGAGAGAGAGAGAGAGATTCTGGATACCTATGCTTTCTATTTATATGAGCTACAATTATCATCTGTAGATACATTTTATTGAGCTTTATCAGCAATATATTTTGTTGGACATCTGTTTTGAATAAAAGCAAGTCAGTGCATCTATTATTTGTTTTGTTTTGTGAAATTTATTTATGGAGGAGAAATGCAGGATGTTGAAATGAAAGTGGATTGCTAGCCTGCTAGTTAGGAGGATAGGAGACAGGCTTGAGAAAGGCAATTTCTTCCAGACTGCAACACAAGACATGTTTCTTGGCCACATGAGACCACATGAGGAACTGAGATAGGAAGCTGGAGTTGATGCCTCTTAAAGAAGGCACTTGTGACCGTCATTGATTACAACAAGGAAACCCTAAGTTAAGATCACACTGGTATGGCTTTTCTGAAGAATGTATAGAAAACACCCCCACAAAAGAAAGAAATTAAGATTTGAAATATGCCATAATTAGAAACCACAAGTGAAGAGTCAATTATCTCTGTCCATGTGTCCTATACCATACCTCACTCTGTCCTCCTCTCCCAAATGTGTTGAAGCCCAAAACTGCTAGAACATAGGATGACCTTAAGTGAGGAAAAAAGAAAAGTCCAAACATGTTCTTGTTCTCATTGTGATTTTTCTGGTTCAGGATAGCCTTGAATTTCACTTAAACAAGTTTACATTTTTCACATTTTCCTGGACTGATTTTATGATTTGAACAAAAGACTATTTGTTGTGTTCTGTTTACTGGCAAAAACATGTGTTTCATCCTGGGTGAGAAAAACAAGAGAGAGTAAGTGGCAGGATAGTTTTGGCAAAGAATAAAGTTGTTTTTTGCTGGCACCCTATGTAGTTCAGTTCATTCAATAAACTGATCTATATGCATGAGCCAGGAAGGCCACACACAGTGCCATGGTCTTTTTGTTTCAACAGAAGTTTACCAACATGCTTAATGAAGTTCTTTTAACTCTCCCAGAATGGAATTCCCTTAAGGAATGAAGGGGTTATTTGAAGACATCTTAAAGCATTTGTGTCCTGCTACTTAAAACATTTGCTTTTGAAAATACTTTCAAAATATTTCTATTCCTCAGAATGGAACTTAGCATGAAATGTATGAAAAATGAGATTTTTGCATTTGCCATGCCATATTTGAAGTTGTCTAGTTAATTCTTGCCTGGGAGTAATGAACAAAATAATTTGATATTTATAGAATTTTGTTCACATTGCCACTTTCCACTGAAAATATAGTAAGTGTACTAATATCAGGCTTTCCTACACTGAATTAATTTTAAAAGTGATCAATATGATGGGCAATGACTTTGCATCATTTTTTTTCCCCATGAATATTCACAGTATCTTGGACCTCCAAAAGAATTTAGATGGTCCTCAAATGTCCTAATAATTACTTTCAGAGCCTACAAAAGGTTTCTCTGAGTCAAACTGTATGTGTGTTCTTATTTGCGTCTGATTTTTTGCGACCCTATGGACTGTAGCCCACCAGGCTCCTGGGTCCATGGGATTCTCCAGGCAAGAATACTGGAGTGGGTTGCCATGCCTTCCTCAAGGGGATTTTCCATACCCAGGGATTGAACCTATGTCTTTTGTGACTCCAGCATTACAGACAGATTCTCTAACACTGAGCGACCAGGGAAGTCCCAATTGCATACTTGTATGCTTGCAATAGTGAGAAAAAAATTCCCCAATTCTTTTAAAACACTAAAATATGTCTAATTTGACCCAATTTAATATTGGCTTCCTCCAAGGAATAAATTCTACAGTGTATACTTTAAATTTTGGTACAAATTCACACACACACACACACATATATGTGTGTGTGTATATATATATATATATATATATATTTAAATATATATTTTAAAGTCTGGTAAATAGTGACCTTAAAAAAAGAATATTTATTATTTCTTTAAACATAAATCTAGAACAATTTCCTTTTTTTCCCCTTTGGATATTGATTATTTTTTCAATATAACTTTATAGTCATAAGATATTTTCCTGTGCTTTAGGTGTCTCACTCATATCACAGACAGGGAGAAAGAGGTGACTGCAGGAAGAGCGCATTTTCTGCCAACTCTGTCCTCTTAAATCTAGCTAAAACCTCTTCCAAACTCTTCCATGATATTAAGACCTAATGGTCTGTTTCAAAGCAAGAGATTGAAGGAATGGGAAAGGAAAAAGTATTGAGATAAAGAAAATATGTGTGTCTGTGTGCACGATTAAGATACAGAAAGAAAAAAAAATGTATTTTGATTCATGCAGTTATTTAAATAATTCTACTTTACTGTTTACTCTGACCAGTACCTTCCCTTGGCAAAACTCTATTAGCCTTTTCCCTGTTTTATTTTGTACTCCAAGGCCAAATTTGCTTGTTATTTTATGTGTTTCTTGACTTCCTACTTTTGCATTCCAGTCACCTATAATGAAAAGGACATTTTTTATGATTGTTAATTCTAGAAGGTCTAGTAGGTCTTCATAGAACCGTTCAACGTCAGCTTCTTCAGCATTAATGGTGGGGGCATAGACTTGGATTACGATGATATTCAATGGTTTGCCTTGGAAATAAACAGAAATCATTCTATCATTTTTGAGATTGCATTCAAGTACTGCATTTCGGACTCTTTTGTTGACCATGATGGCTACTCCATTTCTTCTAAGAGATTCTTGCCCACAGTAGTAGATATAATGGTCATCTGAGTTAAATTCACCCATTCCAGTCCATTTTAGTTCTCTGATTCCTAGAATGTCAACCTTTACTCTTGCCATCTCCTGTTTGACCACTTCCAATTTGCCTTGATTCATGGACCTAACATTCCAAGTTCCTATGCAATATTGCTCTTTACAACACTGGACCTTGCTTCTATCACCAGTCACATTCACAACTGGGTGTTGTTTTTGCTTTGGCTCTGTCTCTTCATTCTTTCAGGAGTTATTTTTCCACTGATCTCCAGTAGCATCAGTATCCTATTATTTTGCCTTTTCATACTGCTCATGGGGTTGTCAAGGCAAGAATACTGAAGTGATTTGCCATTCCCTTCTCCAGTGGAGCATATTTTGTCAGAACTCTCCACCATGACCAGTCCATCTTGGGTGACCCTACACCAACTATGGCTCATAGTTTCACTGAGTTAGACAAGGCTGCAGTCCATGTGATCAGATTGATTAGTTTTCTGTGATTGAGGTTTTCAGACTGTCTGCCCTCTGATGGACAAGGATAAGAGGCTTATGGAAAATCCTTGATGGGATAGACTGACTGAAAGGGAAACTGAAAGGGTCTTATTCTGATGGGTGGGGGCATGCTCAGTAAATCTTTAATCAAATTTTGTGTTGATGGGTGTTCCCTCCCTGCTATTTACCTGGGGCCAAACTATGGTGGACCACATTCTGTCAGACCTCTCCACCATGACCCACACATCTTGGGTGGCCCCACAGGTCATGGCTTAGTTTCATTGAGTTAGACAAGGCTGTGGTCCTAGTGTGATTAGATTGACTATAGTTTTCTGTGATTACGGTTTCAGTGTGTCTGCCCTCTGATGCCCTCTTGCAACACCTACCATCTTACTTGGGTTTCTCTTACCTTGGACGTGGGGTATCTCTTCACAGGTGCTCCAGCAAAACACAGCCGCGGCTCCTTACCTTAGACGAGGGGTATCTCCTCACCACTGCCCCTCCTGAGCTTGAACCTGGTGTAGCTCCTCTAGGCCCTCCTGCGCCCGTGCAGCCACCGCTCCTTGGACGTGAGGTTGCTCCTTCCGGCCGCCGCCCCTGACCTTGGATGTGGGGTATCTCCTCTCGGCTGCTCCTGTGCTGTCCCAGCCTGGCACTCCACCGCTGCCCCTGACCTTGGACACAGGGTACCTCCTCTTGGCTGCCGCCCCTAGGGCATGGGGTCCTCCCGGCTTCTGCCCCTGACTTTGGACGTGGGGTAGCTCCTCTCAGCCGCACTTGTGGTCCACTGGAGAAGGGAATGGCAAACCACTTCAGTATTCTTGCCTTGAGAATCCCATGAACAGTATGAAAAGGCAAAATGATAGGATACTGAAACAGGAACTCCCCAGGTCAGTAGATCAGTGGAGAAATAACTCCAGAAAGATTGAAGGAATGGAGCCAAAGGAAAAACAATACCCAGTTGAGGATGTGACTGGTGATAGATGCAAGGTCTGATGCTGTAAAGAGCAATATTGCATAGGAAACTCGAATGTTAGGTCCATGAATCAAGGCAAACTGGAAGTGGTCAAACAGGAGATGGCAAGAGAGAATGTTGATATTCTAGGAATCAGTGAACTGAAATGGACTGGAATGGGAGAATTTAGTTCAGATGACCATTATATCTACTACTGTGGGCAGGAATCCCTTAGAAGAAATGGAGTGGCCATCATGCTCAACAAAAGAGTCCAAAATGCAGTACTTGAATGCAATCTCAAAAATGATAGAATGATCTCTGTTCGTTTCCAAAGCAAACCATTCAATATCACAGTAATCCAAGTCTATGCCCCAACAAGTAACGCTGAAGAAGCTGAAGTTGAACGGTTCTGTGAAGACCTACAAGACCTTTTAGACCTAAGGCCAAAAAAAAAAAAAAAAAATGTCCTTTTCATTATAGGTGACTGGAATGCAAAAATAGGAAGTCAAGAAACACCTGGAGTAACAGGCAAATTTGGCCTTGGAATACAGAATGAAGCAAGGCAAAAGCTAATAGAGTTTTGCCAAGAGAACGCACTGGTCATAGCAAACACCCTCTTCCAACAACACAAGAGAAGACATTACACATGAACATCACCAAATGGTCAACACCGAAATCAGATTGATTATATTCTTCGCAGCCAAAGGTGCAGAAGCTCTATACAGTCAGAAAAAACAAGACCAGGAGCTGACTGTGGCTCAGATCATGAACTCCATATTACCAAATTCAGACTTAAATTGAAGAAAGTAGGAAAAACCACTAGACAATTCAGGTATGATCTAAATCAAATCCCTTTTGATTATACAGTGGAAGTGAGAAATAGATTTAAGGGCCTAGATCTGATAGATAGAGTGCCTGATGAACTATGGACTGAGGTTCATGACATTGTACAGGAGACAGGGATCAAGATCATCCCCATGGAAAAGAAATGCAAAAAAGCAAAATGGCTGTCTAGGGAGGCCTTACAAATAGCTGTGAAAAGAAGAGAAGCAAAAAGCAAAGGAGAAAAGGAAAGATATAAGCATCTGAATGCAGAGTTCCAAAGAATAGCAAGGAGGGATAAGAAAGCCTTCCTCAGAGATCAATGCAAAGAAATAGAGGAAAACAACACAATGGGAAAGACTAGAGATCTCTTCAAGAAAATTAGAGATACCAAGGGAACATTTCATGCAAAGATGGGCTCCTTAAAGGACAGAAATGGTATGGACCTAACAGAAGCAGAAGATATTAAGAAGAGGTGGCCAGAATACACAGAAAAACTATACAAAGAAGATCTTCATGACCATGATAATCACGATGGTGTGATCTCTCACCTAGAGCCAGACATCCTGGAATGTGAAGTCAAGTGGGCCTTAGAAAGCATCACTGTGAACAAAGCTAGTGGATGTGATGGAATTTCAGTTGAGCTCTTTCAAATCCTGAAAGATGATGCTGTGAAAGTGCTGCACTCAATATGCCAGCAAATTTGGAAAACTGAGCAGTGGCCACAGGACTGGAAAAGGGCAGTTTTCATTCCAATCCCAAAGAAAAGCAATGCCAAAGAATGCTCAAACTACTGCACAATTGCACTCATCTCACACACTAGTAAAGTAATGCTCAAAATTCTCCAAGCAAGGCTTCAGCAATACATGAACCGTGAACTTCCTGATGTTCAAGCTGGTTTTAGAAAAGGCAGAGGAACCAGAGATCAAATTGCAAACATCTGCTGGATCATCGAAAAAAACAAGAGAGTTCCAGAAATACATCTATTTCTGCTTTATTGACTATGCCAAAGCCTTTGACTGTGTGGATCACAATAGACTGTGGAAAATTCTGAAAGAGATGGGAATACCAGCCCACCTGACCTGCCTCTTGAGATACCTATATGCAGGTCAGGAAGCAACAGTTAGAACTGGACATGGACCAACAGACTGGTTCCAAATAGAAAAAGGAGTACATCAATGCTGTATATTGTCACTCTGCTTATTTAACTTCTATGCAGAGTACATCATGAGAAACGCTGGACTGGAAGAAGCACAATCTGGAATCAAGATTGCTGGGAGAAATCTCAATAACCTCAGATATGCAGATGACACCACTCTTATGGCATAAAATGAAGAGGCACTAAAAAGCCTCTTGATGAAAGTGAAATAGGAAAGTGGAAAAGTTGGCTTAAAGCTCAACATTCAGAAAACGAAGATCATGGCATCTGGTCCCATCACGTCATGGGAAATAGATGGGGAAACAGTGGAAACAGTGGCAGACCTTATTTTTTGAGGCTCCAAAATTACTGCAGATGGTGACTGCAGCTATGAAATTAAAAGACGCTTACTCCTTGAAAGAAAAGTTATGACCAACCTAGATAGCATATTGAAAAGCAGAGACATTACTTTGCCAACAAAGGTCCATCTAGTCAAGGCTATGGTTTTTCCAGTGGTCATGTATGGATGTGAGAGTTGGACTGTGAAGAAAGCTGAGAGCCAAAGAATTGATGCTTTTTGGCTCTAGTGTGGGAGAAGGCTCCTGAGATTCCTTTGGACTGCAAGGAGATCCAACCAGTCCATTCTGAAGGATTTCAGCCCTGGGATTTCTTTGGAAGGAATGATGCTCAAGCTGAAACTCCAGTATTTTGGCCACCTCATGCAAAGAGTTGACTCATTGGAAAAGACTCAGATGCTGGGAGGGATTGGGGGCAGGAGAAGGGGACGGCAGAGGATGAGATGGCTGGATAGCATCGCCTACTGGATGGACGTGAGTTTGAGTGAACTCTGGAAGTTGGTGATGGACAGGGAGGCCTGGCGTGCTGCGATTCATGGGGTCGCAAAGAGTTGGACACAACTGAGCGACTGAACTGAACTGAACTGAAATTATGGTGGAAACAATGGAGAAAATGGTGACCTCACACAAAAGATTCCATGCATGTATTGCTACGCTCAGTGTCCCCCACCCTGCAGCAGGCCACCACTGACACACACCTCTGCTCAAGAACGTATGGGTCCTAGCAAGAGACTAGTTCTCCACAAGATAAGATACTGGTGCAGGTTTGGGTGCACTGAATATCCTTGCCTGGATAATCCTGTATTCTTGCCTGGAGAAACCTATGGATGGAGGAGCCTAAAGTCTATGGGATCGCAAAGAGTTGGACATGACTGAGCTACTGAACTGAACTGAGGATGCATAATCTGTGGATATGTAGGGCCTACTATAACCTGCTTTGTGGATGACAGTAGCCTTTTAGCCAGGACCCCTCCCATTTTCTGAAACCCTTAAATCATCCCTCTTTCGTATGACATCTAGCAGGTACAAACAATGAAGAGTTGTCACTTTGGTTAACAGACGTTTGCCCAAAATTTTCAACTGCATCCTCTACCTACCCTGGTACTTGAACTGGCAAAAGAGGTTTTCCAGTTTATCTCTCAGGGTGCTCAGTTAGGAACTGGTAAACACAATCGATTTGGTGTGCCTGCCATCTGCACTGAGAAACTCTTGTTTACACTGCTCCAGTTTCTGATCCCAGTTCTTCCTTTCAGTCCCCTGGCATTCCTTTGAGTTCCATTCTTCTTCCATAAGTCCATTTATCACCAATTACTCCCATCACTGACTGGTTTCGCTATTCATCTGGACAAACAAAACATCCTAAAATTATCCTTCATGTGCTTTTTTGCTCACCACAATTCTATTCCTGTACAAAATTAGCTTTTAAACAAATCTCTGATTTTGTATCCTCAATAGGTGATGAATTCATAAATTATCTTTTTTCCATCATTCTTTACACAACATCTAATGTAAAGAATAGCAAACTGTAGGCACTTAATACTGACAGAATAACTATATAAGAGTAAATTCTGCAAAAATATTCAATAGTGATTTTCAATTTTTCTCTTTAGTTACATTAAATTGATTTCACTTTCTATGAGAATACTAAAATCCTTTGGTAAAATTTTTAATAATATATACTTTTTCAAATTTTGGTGATATGTTGTTTGAAGTTAGAAAGTTGTATAACTTTTTTAAAAAAAGTTTTAATTGGAGGATAATTGCTTTACCATGTTGTGTTGCTTTCTGCCATACAACAATGTGAATCAGCCAAAAGTATACATATGGTCCCTTCCTCTTGAAATTCCCTCTCACTCCCTACACCATCCCATTCCTCTAGGTTGTCATAGAGCACCCAGTTGAAATCTTTGTGTTATACAGCAACTTCCCACTAGCTATCTGTTTGACATATGGTAATGTATATGAGAAACTTGTATCACTTTATATGCAGTGATAATCAGAATTTTTTCATATAGAGTCGTTCGAGTTACTGAATGAATGCTTATATGAATACAGAGTAAGTCAGTGCATGCTGCTGCTGCTACTAAGTCGTTTCAGTCGTGTCCGACTCTGTGTGACCCCATAGACGGCAGCCCACCAGGCTCCCCGGTCCCTGGGATTCTTCAGGCAAAAACACTGGAGTGGGTTGCCATTTCCTTCTCCAATACATGACAGTGAAAAGTGAAAGTGAAGTCGCTCAGTCGTGTCCGACTCTTTGTGACCCCATGGACTGTAGCCTACCAGGCTCCTCCACTCATGGGATTTTCCAGGCGAGAGTACTGGAGTGGGTTGCCATTGCCTTCTCCAAATCAGTGCATCAGTTCAGTTCAGTTCAGTCGCTCAGTCGTGTCCGACTCTTTTTGACTCCATGAATCGCAGCACGCCAGGCCTCCCTGTCCATAACCAACTCCTGGAGTTCACCCAGACTCACGTCCATCGAGTCAGTAATGTCATCCAGCCATCTCATCCTCTGTCGTCCCCTTCTCCTCCTGCCCCCAATCCCTCCCAGCATCTGAGTCTTTTCCAATGAGTCAACTCTTTGCATGAGGTGGCCAAAGTACTGGAGTTTCAGCTTGAGCATCATTCCTTCCAAAGAAATCCCAGGGCTGACCTCCTTCAGAATGGACTGGTTGGATCTCCTTGCAGTCGAAGGGACTCTCAAGAGTCTTCTCCAACACCGCAGTTCAAAAGCATCAATTCTTCAGTGCTCAGCCTTCTTCACAGTCCAACTCTCACATCCATACATGACCACAGGAAAAACCACAGCCTTGACTAGATGGACCTTTGTTGGCAAAGTAATGTCTCTGCTTTTGAATATGCTATGTAGGTTGGTCATAACTTTCCTTCCAAGGAGTAAAAGTCTTGTGATTTCATGGCTGCAGTCACCATCTGCAGTGATTTTGGAGCCCGAAAAAATAAAGTCTGACACTGTTTCCACTGTCAGTGCATAGACATCCACAATACTTGAGAATAAAGTGTATGTAGGAATATGAAAATCTATTTTATTCATTTCATTTGTCATTAAAATCTTAATGAAGGATAAATATTGAGTACTCTACTGAGAAATATAATTTTAAACCTTAGAAAAAGTTGCTTTTAGTATTTTTGGTAACTTATTTGATTAATATTTTTATGTGAGTACTCACAAAAATGTTTTGAAACATAAACATAATCCATATTAAAATATGTATAAAAATTATAAAATATGAATGAATTTACTTGGAATTTTGCTTTTAAAAACTAAGGCTAGTACATCTAAGTGGATTTTTCACCCAAAATGCTTAAGAATGCAAGCATTATGTTCAATCAACAAAACAAAGATAGTCCTAAATGATACCAAATTATCAAAAATGTTTCTCAATATATGAGAAGAAATCCCTTGAATATGTTCTTAGTTTTTGATATTGCTAGTTAATTTGTAGATATGTAAAAGATTTAATTGTATTAGGAAAAATGAGTCCAAAAGAAATATAATTTTACAAATGATACTCATTAATTATATAAAGCAATCCCTTCTATTTGGAATATGAAATGATGACTATTATCATCTATTAAATTTTAGAATCTCTATGATACTGTCTTTTATTTTTATAAGAAAATTATATGTACCACCTGCAACACATATATGAAACATATACACATCCTCTCCTCTACTACTCATCTTTTCTTCTTAATTCAATGTCTACATAACAGGGCACATTGATTGAGTTTATTCCTAGGATTCCACTATGTAGTAGAGTTTTAATAGTAACTAGACTTCCCTTATTATAGGCACTCATGAATGATCTTGTGATCGGTAGTCACATGAACAGAATAGAACAATGGTTCCCAAAAGAAATAATTCGTGAAGAGAATAAAAGAAAAGATGAGACTTCCACTCTAGGAAGCTATCCAGAGAAGGAAATGGGAAGAACTTATTGCTGTCCCCTGGACAGGTTGAAGATAAATATCAAGGAAAGAAGTATTATTGTTCAGGTGGATGGAAATTATTTCTTTATACTAGGAGCCTAGAATAAAGTAACTGCTACTATATTTATATTGTTGTTTTTGCTGTTTAGTCATTCAGTCATATCACATTCTTTTGTGACCCCATGGTCTTAGTATTTCCCAAGAATGAATACTGAAGGGGGTTGCCATTCCCTCTCCAGGGGATCTTCCTGACCCAGGGATCAAACCACCTGAGCCACTGGGGAAGCAATTTTACCTTACCCATTATAATTACCTGTTTAGATATTTAATATTTTATTTATCATTTTTAACATGCAGAAATATATAATTTTCTGACTAGAGAACATATTTTGGAGCTTTTATTATTTTATAAAAATTGTATTAATAACCTATTATGTATAAATGAATATCTTTTACAATTAAAATCAGATAAATATTCACATAAAAGATATTTTAGTTGAATATGATAAATTATATCCAAAGCTTGTAGGTATAACTGAGTTCCATCCTTTAAGCAGGATTACTAGACAGTTATAGCAATATGACTATATACATTGTATGGCAGTAGAAACACATATTTGGATATGACATGTACAGATTGTAGGAGATTAAAAAAAAAAATCCCATGTGAGTTTCAGATTCCTTTATCACTGCTCATGGCTTGCTCTGGGTTTTATTCAGTTCTGGGCTTCAAGATTCAGAGCTATTTGAGGGAAATTTTCCTGTGTAGAGCTATTCCAGGGGGTTCTTTTCTCCCTTTCATGAATAAATATGAACCAACCAGTTATAATTATTTGCAAAACTGTTCAACCTAAGCATCAAAATGAGAAGCAAACATGATGAAATAGAAGCTTATGTTTTAGTGGCAACATTTCAGTATTTATCACATTTTAGTTTTTTTTTTCTTTAATTGTCATATACTCTAAATTAGCAGAAGAGTCTCTAAAGAACAGAATTACTTTTCATGCTTGACCATGGCTGCTAATAACAGCATGCACTTCACCAGTGAAGCAGATGACTCAAAGAGAATCCCATGCCACCTACTAAAATGGCACCTTTTAATGAATAAATTTGATTTCTGAGTTTGGATCCTCATAATTTCTATATAAACGGAAAGTGTAATATCTACACACAGTTTTCTCAAAAATAGTTTGACATTCTTAAATTATACTGAATTATCACTAATGGTTAGAAAATGGTTACAGTCAGGATTTCAATTTGAGAAATATGGCTTTTTTTCTTTTGCTAGAAAAGAGCTCAACTTAGAAAATATCACTCCATTTAAAAAAAAATGCATGCTAGTTTTGAAATAGTTTGGAGATTTTATTTTATGCTTTTTTCTTAATGAAAATAGAGTATATTTCTATGGGTAACAATGAATGATGGATATAATGATGAGATGAAGAATTATGATGTTAATAAATTTCAAAGAGTAAAACATAAGTTTAAGATACTGAATTTGGATCATATTTTCGAGTCTTAGAAGTTAATTTAGCTCCATTGAGAGTAATTAGAATGTGGTCCACTGGAGAAGGGAATGGCAAACCACTTCAGTATTCTTGCCTTGAGAACCCCATGAACAGTATGAAGAGGCAAAATGATAGGATACTGAAAGAGAAACTCCCCAGGTCAGTGGGTGCCCAATATGCTACTGGAGATCAGTGGAGAAATAACTCCAGAAAGAATGAAGGGATGGACCCAAAGCAAAAAGAATACCCAGCTGTGGATGTGACTGGTGATAGAAGCAAGGTCTGATGCTGTAAAGAGCAATATTGCATAGGAACCTGGAATGTCAGGTCCATGAATCAAGGCAAATTGGAAGTGGTCAAACAAGAGATGGCAAGAGTGAATGTCGACATTCTAGGAATCAGCAAACTGAAATGGACTGGAATGGGTGAATTTAACTCAGATGACCATTATATCTACTACTGCGGGCAGGAATCCCTCAGAAGAAATGGACTGGCCATCTTGGTCAACAAAAGAGTCCGAAATGCAGTACTTGGATGCAATCTCAAAAACGACAGAATGATCTCTGTTCGTTTCCAAGGCAAACCTATATCACAGTAATCCAAGTCTGTGCCCCAACCAGTAAAGCTGAAGAAGCTGACGTTGAACGGTTCTATGAAGACCTACAAGACATTTTAGAACTAACACCCAAAAAAGATGTTCCTTTCATTATAGGGAACTGGAATGCAAAAGTAGGAAGTCAAGAAACACCTGGGGTAACAGGCAAACTTAGCCTTGGAATATGGAATGAAGCAGGGCAAAGACTAATAGAGTTTGCCAAGAGAATGCACTAGTCATAACAAACACCCTTTCCAACAACACAAGAGAAGACTCTATACATGGACATCAGCAGATGGTCAACACCGAAATCAGATTGATTCTATTCTTTGCAGCCAAAGATGGAGAAGCTCTATACAGTCAGCAAAAACAAGACCAGGAGCTGACTGTGGCTCAGACCATGAACTCCTTATTGCCAAATTCAGACTTAAATTGAAGAAAGTAGGGAAAACCACTAGACCATTCAGGTATGACCTAAATCAAATCACTTATGATTATACAGTGGAAGTGAGAAATAGATTTAAGGGCCTAGATCTGATAGATAGATTGCCTGATGAACTATGGAATGAGGTTCATAACATTGTACAGGAGACAGGGATCAAGACCATTCCCATGGAAAAGAAATGCAAAAAAGCAAAATGGCTGTCTGGGGAGGACTTACAAATAGCTGTGAAAAGAAGAGAAGTGAAAAGCAAAGGAGAAAAGGAAAGATATAAACATCTGAATGCAGAGTTCCAAAGAATAGCAAGAAGAGATAAGAAAGCCTTCTTCAGCGATCAATGCAAAGAAATAGAGGAAAACAACAAAATGGGAAAGACTAGGGATCTCCTCAAGAAAATCAGAGATATCAAAGGAATATTTCATGCAAAGATGAGCTTGATAAAGGACAGAAATGGTATGGACGTAACAGAAGCAGAAGATATTAAGAAGAGATGGCAAGAATACACAGAAGAACTGTACAAAAAAGATCTTCATGACCCAGATAATCACGATGGTGTGATCACTGACCTAGAGCCAGACATCCTGGAATGTGAAGTCAAGTGGGCCTTAGAAAGCATCACTATGAACAAAGCTAGTGGAGGTGATGGAATTCCAGTTGAGCTATTCCAAATCCTGAAAGATGATGCTGTGAAAGTGCTGCACTCAGTATGCCAGCAAATTTGGGAAACTCAGCAGTGCCCACAGGACTGGAAGAGGTCAGTTTTCATTCCAATCCCAAAGAAAGGCAATGCCAAAGAAGGCTCAAACTACCACACAATTGCACTCATCTCACACTCTAGTAAAGTAATGCTCAAAATTCTCCAAGCCAGGCTTCAGCAATATGTGAACCGTGAACTTCCTGATGTTCAAGCTGGTTTTAGAAAAGGCAGAGGAACCAGAGATCAAATTGCCAACATCCACTGGATCATAGAAAAAGCAAGAGAGTTCCAGAAAAACATCTGTTTCTGCTTTATTGACTATGCCAAAGCCTTTGACTGTGTGAATCACAATAAACTGTGGAAAATTCTTCAAGAGATGGGGATACCAGACCACCTGATCTGCCTCTTGAGAAATTTGTATGCAGGTCAGGAAGCAACAGTTAGAACTGGACATGGAACACCAGACTGATTCCAAATAGGAAAAGGAGTTCGTCAACGCTGTATATTGTCACCCTGTGTATTTAACTTATATGCAGAGTACATCATGAGAAACTCTGGACTGGAAGAAACACAAACTGGAATCAAGTTTGCCAGGAGAAATATCAATAACCTCAGATATGCAGATGACACCACCCTTATGGCAGAAAGTGAAGAGGAACTCAAAAGCCTCTTGATGCAAGTGAAAGTGAAAGAGGAGAGTGAAAAAGTTGGCTTAAAGCTGAACATTCAGAAAATGAAGATCATGGCATCCAGTCCCACCACTTCATGGGAAATAGATGGGGAAACATTGGAAACAGTGTCAGACTTTATTTTTCTGGCTTCCAAAATCACTACAGATGGTGACTGCAGCCATGAAATTAAAAGACGCTTACTCCTTGGAAGGAAAGTTCTGACCAACCTAGATAGCCTGTTCAAAAGCAGAGACATTACTTTGCCAACAAAGGTCCGTCTAGTCAAGGCTATGGTTTTTCCTGTGGTCATGTATGGATGTGAGAGTTGGACTGTGAAGAAGGCTGAGCACCAAAGTATTGATGCTTTTGAACTGCGGTTTTGGAGAAGACTCTTGAGAGTCCCTTGGACTGCAAGGAGATCCAACCAGTCCATTCTGAAGGAGATCAGCCCTGGGATTTCTTTGGAAGGAATGGTGCTAAAGCTGAAACTCCAGTATTTTGGCCACCTCATGCAAAGAGTTGACTCATTGGAAAAGACTCAGATGCTGGGAGGGATTGGGGGCAGGAGGAGAAGGGGACGACAGAGGATGAGATGGCTGGATGGCATCACTGACTCAATGGTCATGAGTCTGGGTGAACTCTGGGAGTTGGTGATGGACAGGGAGGCCTGGCGTGCTGCGATTCATGGGATCGCAAAGAGTCAGACACGACTGAGCGACTGATCTGATCTGATCTGATCTTAAACTTATATGTTCCTTGATTTTATTATTCTAACATCATAATAGGTTTAGGCATATTGTTATTAGTATGGTCTCTGAAAGCATCTAGTTGAGTATAAATTCCAGCTACTCACAGAAAACATGTGTTGTGACATTAAGGTGAAAAATCATTGAAACACAGTTTTTCTCATCTGAAAAATGGTGATGAGTGGAACTAAAGTGAAGATTAAAGACAGCAATGCATATAAGCATAACATCTTTGAAATAAGTATTAGTTTAGAAAAGGGTTAAATAAAATAATCTTAGGAAAATATTGAAGTGGCTAGGTGGGAAAGAATCTGCTTGCAATGCAGATGTTGGCAGGATATGCAGGCTCAATTCTTGGTTGGAGATATCCCCCCAGGGGAGTAAAGGGCAACCCACACCAGTATTCTTGCCTAAAACAATCCCAATCGATTGTGTTGCAAAAGAGTCAGATATGACTGGGGACTAAATAACAATGAAATGATTTTTTATTAGTAGCTTTTACAAACTCTCAAAAATAAAGTGCCAAAGTGAAAAGTTTAAAAATAAAATTAAAAAAAAAAAAAGAGACAAAGTGAATGAAATATAACTCTATACTTCTTAATCTTTGAAAGATTCTTTGAGTCTTACTTTTGGAAAAATTATTATGGAGCTAGATTGCAAAAGCAAATAATATAAGAAATATTCAGAGACAATGCTGATATTTTAATAATCATTACACTTAGAAACTAGAATTTAAATGATATATTTTGGCATAAAAAATATAGGCTATTTGGGAGGAGAAATAGTTTCGTGCTATTATAAATCATTGGTAAAGAATCTGCCTGCAATGACGGAGACTGAAGTTCCAACCCTGGGTCAGGAAGATCTCCTGGAGAAAGAAAATGCAACCCACTCCAGTATTCTTGCCTGGACAGAGGAGCCTGGCAGGCTGCTTCATGGGGTCTCAAGAGTCACACATGACTTAGAGACTAAAGCACCAAACCACCAGCATAAATCATATTTTTTGCTCTTTGGGGGATCAAGATTTATATCTCAACTTCTCTGACACTTTTTAAAATTGTACTTCAGAATCACAAATTTTAAGAACCTCCCAATATAGATCAGAAAAATTTTGTTCTTTATCTTCCTTTTACTTTTTTATTTAGTATCTCCCTCACTTCCAAATATGCTCACCTATGATATTAATTTTCTATTTATATTCTTATAAAATTGATTCTTCTGTGCTTTACCTTAGGTAGGTTTTTAAAGTTAATAAATAGTGATTGCATGATTCAGTTTAGGGAAATATCAACAACTACATGGTTTTAAGAGATCCATAAATAAAGTGGTATCATGAAATGTAAATTTCAAAGGAGAAAACTGAAGCACAAACATCAAATATTCTCTCTTTTCTTATATGTCAAAAAATTGTCAGAAGTATTCTTATAAGTATTGTATAAGCTAGTATGTTTCATATTTTTTAATTTATTTATTTAATTGAAGGATAATTGCTTTACAGAATTTTGTTGTTTTCTGTCAAACTTCAACATGAATCAGCCACAGGTAGACATATTTGACCCATTAGTTTCTTATGTCATTCCTCTGCATTTGTTCCAGCAGCAGCATCTTTAAACCTTCATTGTTGTTCAGTCACTCAGTTGTGTCCAACTCTTTGCGACCCCATGGACTGCAGCATGCCAGGGTTCCCTGTCCTTCACCATCTCCCAGAGATTGCCCAAGCTCATGACCATTGGGTCAAACATATCATTTATAAGTTCCAGACCTTTAGCAACTACTGTATGTTGAATTATATGATATATTCTGAGTTCTTTTTTCAACATGGTGGTCATTTATCCTGAGATGATTGTCACTGAACTGTTTGTGTATAAGTACACTCTCCTGGAAACTATGACAACCTCTTACCTAAAGGTTCCATTTTTATTTTGCAGAGGTAGTGTTAAAATGAGGTCATTCCTAAAAAGAATATATTTGAAATCAATGTGTGTGTGTGTATGTGTTAATGTCTGAATATGTCCTTATTATTTTCTTTCCTAAAAGGTTGATATTAGTGGCATATAAATCTATGTTATAAATTGTTATAGTGTTATTTTTAATTCTAATAATTTTAAAGAACTTTTAAGATTTGAGATTTCATAAAAATCCTGGGCAGCAGCTTGAAGGCACTATTTTTCTAACTATTCAAGTTTTTCTTATATGGTAAGTTTTCCTTTACTATTTTTATTATATCACTTGAAGTTTGTCTTTATTGTGTTCTAAATTCTTTCTTTCTCACTCTAGAAGGTAAATATTAGCTTCCAGGAATGTTGCTGTATACCCCTTAACACATTTTTCTCGGTTTCCATTTCATTATCATTGACAATTTTGAATAGCTATGTTTAAAATGTAGTTACTGAAGATGTTCTATAGCTGATTCTAATAGCCACAAAAATTTAATAACTACCATTTCAGAACACCTGAAATTTTCTTCCAAGACTAACTTATATTACATTCCTTATTTCAATAATAGCAATTAATTTTCTTAGTCTTTTATGTTCTGATTTCTATTTTTCACAAGGGTCTCTTTTTTAATGGATATGCATATTGAAGATAATAACAATTCTTTAAAGTACTTCTCTATCCTCTGGCTACATTTAGTTACTCTGTAATCAGTTTTTTGGCATGACTATTTTTGGTGTCCTTACATGTGCTGATAATAATGTCTGGTTTTCAGCTGGCACGAGTGATATTTTGGGTTTCCCCAGACATTAATTCAATCCCTGGATCGTGAAGATCCCCTAGAGGAGGAAATGGCAACCTGCTCCAGTATTCTTGCCTGGAAAATTCCATAGACAGAGGCACCTGGTGGGCTGCAGTCCATGGGGTTGCAGAGTTAAACATGATTGAGCAACTGAGCATGCAAGCACACACATCACTACTACCCTCCTTGCTAAATTGAAGGGTGGATACCTATTTGTATACAACTGTTTTTGATGGATAATTCTCTTGTTTTTGTTTATAGTAACTTAAATGTGTGTCCAGTCTCATAATTTACTGTTGCTAATGGAATTCTCAGAGTGGAATGGAGACAAAATGTTCTTACAATGATAACTTTTAAAAAAAAGTAGTAGGAACAACGATTTTGATTTTTGAACCTATCTTGGTATAAAATATGTGTAACAATGCATTTTTTAATCTAGAATTTCATGTAAATGGTTACATAAGGCTAGTGTTTGGTTCACATTATTAGACAAAGCCATACTTTTCAAGTACTGGCAAGATTTTGTTTCTTGGTAGTATTCTATTGTTATTATTTAGAGACATTACTTTGCCAACAAAAGTCCGTCGAGTCAAGGCTATGGTTTTACCAGTAGTCATGTATGGATGTGAGAGTTGGACTGTGAAGAAAGCTGAGCGCCGAAGATTGATGCTTTTGAACTGTGGCGTTGGAGAAGACTCTTGAGAGTCCCTTGGACTGCAAGGAGATCCAACCAGTCCATTCTGAAGGAGATCAGCCCTGGGTGTTCTTTGGAAGGAATGATGCTCAAGCTGAAACTCCAGTACTTTGGCCACCTCATGCGAAGAGTTGACTCATTGGAAAAGACTGATTGATGCTGGGAGGGATTGGGGGCAGGAGGAAAAGGGGATGACAGAGGATGAGATGGCTGGATGGCATCACCGACTCGATGGATGTGAGTCTGAACTCCGGGAGTTGGTGATGGATAGGGAGGCCTGGCAGCAAAGGCCGTGGCACCCCACTCCAGTACTCTTGCCTGGAAAATCCCATGGATGGAGGAGCCTGATAGGCTGTAGTCCATGGGGTCGCTAAGAGTAGGATACGACTGAGCGACTTCACTTTCACTTTTCACTTTCATGCATTGGAGAAGGAAATGGCAACCCACTCCAGTGTTTTTGCCTGGAGAATCCCAGGGACCGGGGAGCCTGGCGGGCTGCCGTCTATGGAGTCGCACAAAGTCGAACATGACTGAAGCGACTTAGCAGCAGTAGAAGCAGCAAGGAGGCCTGGCGTGCTGCGATTCATGGGGTTGCAAAGAGTCGGACATGACTGAGTGACTGAACTGAACTGAACTGAACTGAGGATTATCTCTTTCAATGAATTTCCTAGTTGACACACATTTTCAACTATTAAACAGGTAATTTAAGGTAATACTCCAAACTCCTGTAAAATATTTTAATATACCATTTCAAATATTTAAATAGTAAAACTTCAGAGTGGGGGAAATAGGGAGAGGTTGGTAAAAAAGGCACAAACACTCAGTGCTAAGATGCTTAAGGTAGAATAACAGTATAATTTAAATGTATACACCACCATGAATGCATGATAAGATTAAACTTGCTCTAAATCACTCTGGGATTTATGTGTTTTATACATTTTTGTACATTAACATATTTCTAAAGATTTGTATTCACTGAAGTATGGGACTGAAGAACTTCTAAGGGGAGACATGTATTTCTGTCTCTCAGAGCCCATCTCCATCTGCTCTTATGTCACAACAGAAGTTGTAAATTCTGAAGAAATGGTTTAATCTGCAGAAAGGGTGATAAAAAAGGCTTCCAAAAGGTGGTTGATATCTCAGGCTAGCAGCATAAGAAGAAAGGTTCAATTATCATGTAACAAAGCATCATTGAGGTTAATTTTCAAGTAGAAGTACAGCTATCTGAACTGCTAGAAAGTATAGGTTAATGCTGCTTTAAGCTTTACAAAGTATTTTATATACTGTGTTTGGTATTGCCTGCACCCAAGATTCTGTTCTTCTATCACGACACTGAATTCTGGCCATTCAAAATCTTTTTATATGTGAAAAAATATTTATAAAACCTCATCAGTTGCTCTCATACCACAGATCTGACATTAGGTCTTTATACAGCAATAAATTCAGTCAACATTCAAGAAGTGGCAGTTCTGCCGTATAAAGTATTTTGCTGTATTTATTTGTTGGGGCTGCCATAATGGACTGGGTGGCTTAAGCAGCAGAAATTTATTTTCTCACAGTTCTGGAGGCTAGAAGTCTGAAATCAAAGTGTTAGCAAGGTTGGTTTCTTCTGAGGCCTTCTTCTTTGACATGTAGATGGCAGTCTTCTCCATATCTTCTCATATAGTCCTCCCTCTGTCCAAATTGCCTCTTGGCACAAGAACATCAGTCATATTAGATTAGGTCCTATCCCAGTGATTTCATTTTAACTTAATTTCTTCTTTCAAGATTCTGTATTCAAATGTAGTCACACTCAGTCACTGGAACTTAGGACGTCAAGAGATGAATTTCAAGGACACAATTAATTTCAAAACAATTATCTAGATAAAACACTATATTTCTCAAACCTATTTTGATCCATACAGTCAAGTTATAAACTGACTAAGCAACACATTCATGTGGTCATTCTAAGAGATTTCTTCAGATGAAAAGTGTATCTTTTTCATGTATTTCAAATTTTCCTTATGATTGGAACATAGGCAAAAATGCTAGTTACAGAAACCATCTTATATCAGTAATAGCATGCTAAAGATGGTGGAGAGATGAGATAGGTCATCATAGGTAGCAATCACATTGTGGGGCTGTACTTGAAAGAAAAGCATCATATATGTATGTGTGTGTGTGTGTGCATATATGCATGTATATATATATATATATACCCATACTTTCCATCTTTATATGAATATAAATATTTTCTTTTTAAATTTTTTGTTACCTGCACTAGTCCTAACTGATTAAATCAGACAGGGCTTTTTTGGATAATCTGGCATTGGTGCTACCATTAGAGCCAGAGAATAATTTCTGATTTCCCTTGTGTATCTTTTATGTCAGTACTTATCAGTGAAAGAATTACAGAGGTTGAAAAATTAAAATGCTCAATGTGTTAGCCATTGAAAAGCTGACGAGTGATATTACTTCACTCGGTTATCTTGTTAAATTATTGCTTTCATGAGATATGCTAATCTCCAGCTCTATAAATATGAATATGCAACAAGTACTAGGTCAGTAATTATGCTACATTTAATAGCTGTCCACTGTGGACTGAATTGTGTACCACCAAATTTCCAGAGTTGAAGTCCTAACTAGTAGTTCCTCAAAAGGTGACTGTACTTGGAGACAGGGCCTTTAAAGAGGTAAATAATGTAAAATGAGATCCTATGGGTGGACTTTAATTTAATATACCTGGTACCCTGATGAAAAAGACTAAGGCACACATGTTTATGAATAGAGGAAAGACTGCATAAGGACATAGCCAAAAGGCAGTCACCTGCAAGCCAAGGAGAGAGATCTCAGGAGAAAAAAAAAATAAAAAACATTTGTGAGGGTTGCTTGGACATCTAGCCTTCAGAACTATATTTCTGTTAGTTAAATTACACTGTCTGCATTATGGAAAACTTAGCAAACTAAAACACTGACATTGTCACAAATTGTTGACATTCAGTAACATTCATATTTCAGAAATAGAGGCTAAAATTGCATTTTCATTTTCATAACCTAACAGTGCTAGAGAAGAATAATTTTTCAGAAAGCATTTGAAATGTATTCATTACTTTGTTCATCTATTTGCTGTTGACACTGTAATTAAGTAGTATTTTCTCCAATAAGCTGTTGTATTTTCTGGAATAAAGTATATGTCTCCTCTTACTCTGAGAGCAGAAGTGGTTGCATAACAGGAAAACAAAAGTGAGAGAAAAATTTTTAATCAGGGCATATTATGTTCAAAGCACAGCAGAAATGTTTGAGAAATGATAAGAAAAATTAAGATAAAGAAATTTCAAACAAGGAGTAGCACTTAGAAAAAATAAGGAAAAGAAACATCTTTCATATGTTTATAACATTAAGTTGAGTGATAAATGTAGTAAGCGTTTAAAAAACAATAGCTAAGAGAACTCCATTCCAGTATTGGAGGAAATCCTTGCCTAGGAAATCCTTGCCTAGGAAATCCTATGGACAAAGTCTGAGCCTAGTGGGCGACAGTCCATGGGGTTGCAAAGAGTTGGACATGACTTAGCAACTGAGCCCAAGAGAACTCAGTGAAGAATAGATGTGATCAATTGGCAGAATTGGAAAATAACTTAAAATGCCATTGGGAAACTATCTAAAAGGAATTTCTACTTGTATAATTTTGTTGCTTAGTAGTTCTAATTTGTAATTCTTGCCTACATAGATCTCACTCATAACAGCCTCTTTTGAAATAATATGCTCAAGTCTTAACTTCCTAACTAAAAACAAATATATAAACAAAAATCTGAAATAGAATTGATGTTAAAACAACTAATTTCAGAAGAAGAATAATAAACATAAATTTATAACGATTTGCTAAATCAACTCTTACGTCTTAGGGACTGAGAATCCATAATTAAGGTAAGAGCATCCTTGTCTGTTTGTTTTTTATAGACAATTATTGTGTATTTACTTTTGTCTATTATAAAGCAAGGATGATTGTGACAATCTTCAGAAAAGACCTTCTAAGTCAGGGTGACTGTTGAACAGGAAAGAGTACAGGGTGTACCTGACCAATATTTTCCAGGATGAGAACATTGACATGAACTAGGCTGAGACCCCTCATCTGTGGGAAAAGTTCTTTTCAGATTGGTGCCCCAGGAATAAGAAGGTCAATTTCCTATGAGGTCCTAAATAATTGTCTAGTCAGCTTAGTATTATTAAGGCTAAACCAGATCTTCATTTCCTTGCTAAATGGTTAGGTTGAAATTTTCCAATAACCACTGGATGTTTACCAGTTTTTAATTTTTTTTTATATATATACATGGGCTTCCCTGGTGGCTCTGGTGATCAAGAATCTGCCTGCAATGTGGGAGCTCCAGTTGCAATCCCTGGGTTGGGAAGATCCCCTGGAGAAAGGAATGACAACCCACTCAACTATTCTAGGCTGGAGACTTTGCAACAGTCTACAGTGTCGCAAAGAGTCAGACACAGCTGAGCGACTAACAGTTTCATACTTTGGTATACATATTCTTTTCTTCTCTTTAAGAAAAAAGCTCTATACAAACATATTTAACTATCTAAAATACAAACATGTTTAATTTCCAACTTGTGATGTGTCAGTCTCTATTGAATTGACTTGTTAATGAGTAATAATACTACTAATAAAAAAGGTATAAAAATATAGTGCTGGGAATTCCCTGATGGTCCAGCGATTAGGATGCCATGCTCTCTCTGCCAAGAGCCTGGGGTGGATTCCTGGCAAGGAACTAAGGAACTATGTGGCCCACAAGCTTCATAGTGTAGCCACACACACACACACAAAAAAAAAAAGAATATTATGCTCATGTTTGGAAATATATAGGCAGCAGAATTAAGTTGGAATGTCTTAATTTCATTAAAACAAACTGATCACTATTAAAAGCATCTGCTACTGTTGTCAGGTTGAAATATTTTACCATTTAGGAAGACAGAACTCTTTTTTGGAGTGATAATTTGCAATTGAAATTCACCAATAGAAATATATTTTACTTTGGGGATGTGATTAATTTAAGAAAAACAACATCTGTCACACTAAAGTAATGCTAATTTTAATTTTATTGTTATTTTTTATGTTTATGTGGGATATTTTTGTAAACAAACATTATGTTTTATTGGCATTAAATCTATGGGCTTAAGAAATTTATTTCTAGCTATGTCTGTAATTGTAAATTATGATTGAATTGCGAATTATCACAATAGCACACAAAATTTAACCTTCTTTAATAAGAACCTCTCCACCGTTCCATTTGAAACCAATCATCAATATAGCCATGGACATGAAGTTTGGGAAAACTCTGGGAGATGTGAGGGACAGGGAGGCCTGATGTGGTGCTGTCCATAGGGTCACAAAGAGAATTACTTGGCGACTGAACAACTGATATAGGCAATACAAACCCTCCATGATAAGAGTTTTCATTGTTCTATATAATTCCTACTTTCATTTTTTCTTCTTTTTGTTTTTAATTTAGATACTCTTATAGGTGTGTACTGACATATTTTTCTCCATATATCAGCTGTATTTTATGTTACTATATGAATGTTTTTGTGTGCAAGTATGTGTGTGTGAGAGTTATCAGGAGACAAAGCTTCATTAATAGTCTTGTTTCTTCACAGTCAGGACTTCCTAAACACAGACTGCTGGTAACCTGAGGAAAAGGATGTTTCGATGAAAAACAACATTGGAAATTAAATACAGACCTCAGGTGTGAGAGATTTGCAAATTTGTCTCCCATGGAGCCACTCTTTTACATTCCAAATGGTTATGGACCTAGAGGCTTTCCCCTCTTGACCAGGAGAAATAGATGCCTAATGCATTTTAATTATGAGCTTATAATTATTAATCAACCTTGGATTTTTGAAATTACCTTCATCTATACTTAATTTCCTTAAGATATTATTAGAATCTCTGTTATATTTCATTCTTACCATACTGAAACATTTGTCACAAAACTTTAGTGAGATGTAAATCATACCATTCCAGGTTTTTTAGTATATACAGAGTGGTGTAATCATCACTACGATCAATTTTAGAACATTCATCACCTCAAAAAATAACCCATACCTCTTAGCAATCACTTTCCATTTTCTAACAACACTTATCCTAGTGGGTGTAATATGTCGAGATTTCAATATGCGTTTCACTAACAGCCAAAGATGTTGAACATCTTTTAATATACTTACTGACTTATATATCTTCTTTGTAGAAATTTCAGTTCAGATACTTTCACAATATTAAATATTATTGTTTTTTATTATTGAGTTGTAAGAGTTCTTTGTATAGTCAACATAAAAGTAGCTTAATAAATAATTTAAAGCTATTTTTCTTACTATGAATTGTCTTTTTACTTCCTTGATAATATCCTTTAAAGCAAAACCTTTGGTATTTTAAGGTAGTCCCATTTATGTTTTTTTTCATTTGTACCATATTCTCTGGAGTCAAAATTGGTAAAGCTTTGCCAGATCAAGGTTACAAAGATTTTCTTCTAACTATTTTGTAGTTTTAGCAGTTACATTTAGATCTACAAACCACTTTGTGCAAATATTTTAAATTTTAGTACCACTTTAAGCCCCCTTTCATTTTCCTATAAGTTTGTATTTTTATTATTTTAGAATTATCTTATATTTTCTTAACAGCTATTTACATATGTTTAAGAAATCTCAGGCACATTATAGTTTGCATTGTCACTATTTTAATGGCATCTATTAATGAACAAGCATTTTCTTTTATACTTACTATTTATATGACCAATTTAGGCACTATCATTAGATAGAAACTTAAGGAAGATATTTTCCTACATTAGCTTCTAGGATTTTTATTTTTGTACCTTAAACATTTCCTCTACAAATTATCTGAAGTTTATTTTATTTATGGGATGACCGCAGTCATGTTTCCCTGTTTCCTGATATGAATAACACAATAGACCCAACAGAGTTTATTTGATAGTTTTTTTTTTATTATTTCTTCACTGTTTTCTAGGACAAACTTCAAAAGTTCTTTTACCCTTTCATCATTCCCATTGGTTAATTTGTCAAAGCCTTAATTTCTATATCATCATAACTAAGCTTTTTTCCCCTGAAATTATATGTTGGTATAAAACATTTTAAATTATTCAACTTAGTAATATTTATGGCTATCACCATCCTTTGCATTTTCATGTAAATATTAGACTAGATCTTCGCTTTCCACAAATATTTCTTAGAACTAAATTGTGTTAACAGATATTCTAAAAATCAGCCTGGAATACACTGGCATATTTACAGTTTAGTGCTATTAGTACTATTGCTCCTATTAATACTTTGCAAGTATTTTACTTGCAAAAATGTGCATTTGTTATAGATGAAGCTATATGGCAAGTAATGTTTTCTGTATTTTTTTTTTTGGTAGAATGCATGGAGATATCATCTTTTTGTTTATTTGAAATTGCCACTTGTTCATATTCATTTCTCTGTAGTTTTCCATTGAATAATTAAATTACATTTTTAAAAACTATCCACTGGATGGGGAAAGATCTGAGCTTGATTAATACCATCAACAACAGGGGTTGTCAGCTTTAAATATTTTACTGAATTGTTATTTTTAATAGTACAATACATATGCATTTTGGCTAATGTAAATACACTGATCAGATATTTCGAATTCCATCTCAAACTCCTATGGTATTTAACCATTTATTCTGTTTCATAGTTTAAATCTGCATCAACTCTACTCAAAGAGTAGAATCTACATTATTGTGAGAGCCAATGATTTAAATCTAATATTTAATTATTTCTCTTTTACCTGGTCTTATTTTTTCATGATTAATCTCTTCATTTACTACATTTAAACTTGAAAATGATAAAGATAAAAAGAAAACCTAACATATTTACAGTGGAATACTGCTGTTGTTCAGTCACTAAGTTGTGTACAACTCTGCAACCCCATGGACTGCAGCATGCCAGGCTTCCCTGTCCTTCAACATCTCCCGGAGTTTGCTCAAACTCATGTACATTGAGTTGATGATGCCATTCAACCATCTTATCCTCTGTTATCCCCTTCTCCTCCTGCCCTCACTCTTTCCCAGCATTGGGGTCTTTTCCAATGAGTTGGCTCTTCACATCAGGTGGCCAAAATGTTAGAGCTTCAATTTCAGCATCAGTCCTTCCAATAAATATTCAGGATTAATTTCCTTTAGAATTGACTAGTTTGATATCCCCTGGACTCTGGAGAGTCTTCTCCAGCACCACAATTCAAAAGCATCAATTCTTCGGTGCTCAACTTTCATTATGGCCCAACTCTCACATCTGTACATGACTACTGGAAAAACCATAGCTTTGATTATCTGGATGTTTGTTGACAAAGCGATGTCTTTGCTTTTTAATATGCTGTCCAGTTTTGTCATAGCTTTTCTTCCAAGGAGCGAGCATGTTGTTGATGATGTTCATTCACCAAGACAAGTCCGACTCTTTGTGACCGCCATTCCCCCCCCCTCCCCCCCACCATGGACTGAAGCATGTCAGGCTTCTCCGTCCCTCACTGTCTCCTAGAATTTGCTCAAGTTCAAGTCCAATGAATCAGTGATGCCATCCAGCTGTCTTATTCTCAGTCTCCCTCAGCATCATCATCTTTTCCAATGAGTTGGCTGTTCACATCATGTGGCCAAAGTATTGCAGTTTCAGCTTCAGCATCGGTCCTTCCAAAGAGTAATCAGGGTTGATTTCCTTGAAGATTGACTAGTTTGATATCCTTGCTGTTCAAAGGGCTCTCAAGAGTCTTCTCCAGCACCAAAGTTCAAAAGCATCAATTCTTCAGTCTTCTTTATTGTCCAGCTCTCATATCCCTACACAACTACAGGGAAGACCATAGCCTTGATTATACAGACCTTTGTCAGCAAAGTGATTTGTTTGCTTTTTAACACATTGTCTAAGTTTGTCATAGCTTTCCTGTCAAGAAATAATCATCTAATTTCATGGTTGCCATCACCAACCACAGTGATTTTAGAGCCCAAGAAGAGGAAATCTGTCACTGCTTCTAGGTCCCCCCATTTATTTGCCATAAAGTGATAAGACTGGATACCATGATCTTAGTTTTGCTGTTGTTGTTGTTTAATATTGAGTTTTAAGCTGACTTTTTCACTCTCCTCTTTCATGCTCATCAAGGAGTTCTTTACGTACTCTTTACTTTCTGCCATTAGAGTGGTATCATCCTCATATCTAAGGCTGTTGGTATTTCTCCAAGCAATCTTGATTCAAGCTTGTAACTCATCCAGCCCAGCATTCACATGATGTGCCCTGCATATAAGTTAACAGGGTGGCAATAAACACCCTTGTCATGCTCCTTTATCAAGCCTGAACCAGTCAGTGGTTCCATACAGAGTTCTAACTTGCTTCTTGATCAGCATACAGGTTTCTCAGGAGACAGGTCAGATGGTCTGGTATTACCATCTCTCTAAGAGTTTTCCAGTTTTTTATGACACAATCAAAGGTTTTAGCATAGTGAATGAAAGAGAGGTGAATGCTTTTCTGGAATTCTTTTGCTTTATCTATGATCCAGTGAATGTTGGCAATTTGATCTCTGGTTCCTCTGCCTTTTCTAAGCCTTGCTTGAACATCTGGGTGTTCTCAGTTCTCATAATGTTGAAGCCTAGTTTGGATGATTTTGAGCATAACCTCAATAGCATGGGAGTGGGTAAGTGAATCAAAGTCACTCAGTCATGTCCAGCTCTTTGCGACCCCATGGACTATATAGTCCATGGAATTCTCCAGGCCAGAATACTGGAGTCGGTAGACTTCCCCTTCTCCAGGGGATCTTTCCAACCCAGGGATTGAACCCAGGTCTCCAGGATTGCAGGAGGATTCTTTACCAGCTGATCCACAAGGGAAGCCCAAGAACATTGGAGAGGGTAGTCAATCCCTTCTCCAGTGGATCTTCCTGACCCAGCAATCAAACCAGGCTCTCCTGCACTGCAGGCAGATTCTTTACCAACTGAGCTCTGAGGGAAGCAATAGCATGGGAGATGAGTGCAATTGTCCAGTGGTTTGAACATTCTTTAGTGCTATCCTTCTTGGGAATTAGGCTAGAGATTGACTTTTTTTCAGTCCTGTGACCACTGCTGAGTTTTCCAAATGTGCTGACATATTGAGTTTAGCACTTTAGTAGCATCATCTTTTAGGATTTTAAATAGCTCTGCTAGAATTCTGAAGAGCAAGCATACTCAGCCATAAAAATGAATACAATTATGCCATTTGCAGCAACATGGATGGACTGAGAGATTATCATACTAAGTGAAGTAAGTCAGAGAGAGAAGGACAAATACCATATGACATCACTTATGTGTGGAATCTAAAATATGACACAAAAGAACTTATCTATGAAACAAACAGACAGGCAGAGAGAACAGACTTGTGTTTCTTAAGGGAGAGGGAGAAGTGGAAGAGGGATAGATTAGGAGTTTGAGATTAGCAGACACAAACTATTATATACAGAATAGATAAATAACTAAGCCCTACTGTATTGCACAGGGAACTATATTCAATATCCTGTGATAAATCATAATGGAAAAGAATATGAAAAAGAATGTATATATATATGTGTGTGTGTGTGTGTGTGTGTGTGTGTGTGTTGAGGTCCAGCACCGGCTGATCCAGGGAGTTCTAAGCGGGGACGGCGTCGGTGAGGATCAGGATACAATAGCTTCAATTAGATATTAATTAGAGATGTAAAGAGTAATAAAATGAGGATAGCTCAGTAGAAAAATTCAGTGGAGAAAAGAGGCTGAGTAGCTTGGTTTACACGGGAGACCAATAAAACTTCAAGACAAGAAGTTTGTACCACTTACATAGGCCACAGGCATCCTTCTGTTCTCCCGAAGGAGAGGAGACACTGAGGCCTTGCTGGTCGGATCTTAGAAGCCCAGGCAAAATTAGTAAGCTTGGTGGGTTCCACGCTCCAGATGGAGACTCAGCCAGAGTTTGAGAGAGAGAGAGTGACACGGGGAGACCAGTATTTCGAGAAACTGATCCCAATTCTTTATTTTCAATTGTCTACTTTTATACACTGAGATGTTATGCAAAAGTCAAGCGGGGTCAGCAGTCCTGACTTTGATAAAAGTGCTTCATACAAATGTATACAGAGGTCTTAGGGATGTTAAATCATCTTCTGGCCAGGGGGCCTGCTGACAATTTATGACCCTCTCCTTGTGACAGCGGTCAGTCAACCAGGACACTTATTTCTCCAGGGGTGATTATTCTTAAAAAAGACTCCACCTTCCGAAGGTACCAGATAAAGTTACATTCCTATAGGGTGAGGGTGTAGTGGTTTTAATTAAGGAAAGAATTTACTTAGCCTAAGGTCTAATGTGATTAATATCAAAGGTTAATACTTATTTCTTCTATATATTCTTTAATGTGTAAGGGCAGGGGATGTGGAGATTTAGCATCAAACATTGGCTCAACAAATGAAAAACCCTTCACCAATACAATTTCTAATCAGCCCACTATACTTATACTAATGGTTTTCTAACTTTTCTAAGGAACCTGTTTTTAGAAGGTTTAAAGCATCTCGTGCCTCTCACAGTTGGGAGGCTGTGAGCAATCACATGTGGCCGGACAAGCCTGTCAGTCAGGCTAGAGAAACTTCAGAGGTGTTTGTAGGTTAAAACACTCTTGTCATGCCCAGGAATTTTTATTAACTGGAGCTCTAAGTTAAGTCCTTCTCCGAAAGAGGTGGTGGGGGACAGCCCCCTGTAAAGTCAGAGGTGTAGGTGAGAGCACAAAGTAGTAAAGTAGGCAGACTCTGGTTTGGGGGGTAGATGCTCGAGGATTTCCAGGGGGACTCCTGAGGCTCGGTCCCACCTTTGCGTATGTCGAGCCTCCTTCCTCATGACCTTTGCCATGGGTGGAGGTCCTCACACCGGCTCCCAACATGTGTGTATGCATGTGCTGAGTCCTTCAGTCATGTCCAACTTTTTGTGACCCCATGGACTGTAGCCCATCAGACTCCTTGCCTGTGAAATTTTTCCAGGCAAGACTATTGGAGAGTGTAATCTTTCCCTTTTCCAGGGTATCTTCCCAACCCAGAGGTTGAACTTGGGTCTCCTTCAGTGCAGGCAGATTCTTTATCATCTGAGCCACCAGGGAAGCCCTACACACACACACACACAAACACACACACACATATATTATATATATATATATATATATATATATATATATCTGTATATAATATATATGTATAACTAAATCATTTTGTTGTACAATAGAAAGTTGCACAACATTGGAAACTAACTATACTTCAATTAATTTGTTTTTTTTAAAGAAAAGAAAACATTGTCTACCATTTCAACATATCCTTGAGAAAAACATAGCAAGTGATGGTAATAGGAGTGGAGATTTGCTGGATGCTGCAATTTCTATACTTTAAAATATGTAGAGATATCATTTTTGGTCTTATTGTGGTGTTCTCTTAGACATAAATATTTGATACTACTTCAGCTCTTGAATCCTAGGCAAGTGCAAATTGTTTCTCTTTGTGAGAATCTCTTGCTTGAAACTTAAGTGTTTTTGAGCTCTCACTTTTTTTCCTCAACTTTCAGGATGATCTAGCTGTTGTAGTGGAGTAGATATTCAGCAATGAAAAATTTCCAAAACAGTATTTTCTTCTGTTTCTTCAAGATACTACCTTGCAGTAACTTTTCTTTCAACATTTTAAGTTTATCAAATAAGAATGCCACAACTTTTGAAAACAAAGTTGGAACTTTTATATGCTTTTTATTTAGATAAAATATTTAAATACTTAAAGCTAAATGCCTCAGTTACTACACTGAATTAGTAAGAATTAATTTAGTTTTAAAATAAAGTTCTTTGTTTATTTTTTAAATATAAAATTCTTCTAATTCTGTAATTCTTTCAATTATACTGAATCAGGAATATTCATAACAAATATTACTCTGAAATAAATATTTAATATCTTATAACCTGGAAGAATGTTTAAACTTAACATAATTTAAGGCATCTCTGAGGAATCCATTTCAGCATGTATATTACATAGAATATAAAGAAAATTGTGAGAATAATTTTTGTTTCAAAAACTTATTGATAGCAATTTATTTTTTTAAATGGTCTTATTACTTAGATAATATAAAGCCATTTGGTTAATTTGTTTTCTTCCCAGTTCTGATAGTGCTATTTTACCTTTTAAATTATGATTAATTTTAATTGTATTAACCTTTTCCTCACAAACACACATTTATTTGAAATACGGGGAAAAATAGCATAAGTAGAATGTGAGACATGCATCTAATATATCAATGTGAGTGATACCATGTTTTTTTTTTTTTTTTCATGTTTTTTATTCTATGCTTTGTTGTATATGTTATACTTTGGGATAGAATCCAATACTTTTAACTTTGTACTTCAGTATTACTTTTGTTCTGTGGCCCCTCTCAGTTGTTGAAAGGGGAATGGTGTTAAAACATAAGATCAGAGTACTATGTATCATCCTTGCCATTGTATTTTCATCTTAGGCTGTCATATAACACAGGGATGAAATAAGCATGTGATGTATGAAGTGCATCAAACTTTAGTTTATGATTACATGGATTAGTCTGTCTTCCGCTCATTGACGCCAACAGGAAGAAACCTTGCTCCTGCCAACTGCTATCCATTTACAAAATCATTCATTTCCAGTGTGCATGTATGGCCATATCAGAATTATTATCTTATATCCCTGTAGCAGGTATCTATATCAACTAATTTCTGTGCTTATGTGTAATGCAATTCTTCTGCTACTATTCTTACTCCACTCATTTTTTAAATTACTAATGTCAGTACGTATTCTCCACCCACTTCATTTGTTACATTTGTCATATAGGTTTTCACTCATTCCTGAGATTCAACTGAATATTTTTATAAAGATAGCAAATCAACAGGGAGAGGGAGGGAAGGATGAAAGGAAGAGGGGTGATAAGACAGAGATTGAGGTTGTGTTTTGTCCCTATAGTTTTGCATGTCATATGCATCTGATATGAATTTATATTTTCTACTACCTAGTAAAAAGAGAAAAATAAATGTACCTTAATTTTTTTAAACTCTCAAAAATTTTACATGAAATATTATTAATATTATACATTATAATATTATATGTTTAAATTTACCTATACTCATCTGTTTTCAATTTTACTATTTGTAGTCTTTGTTATTTTTTCTGGGTAGCAATTAAAAATTAGCATATTTTTAGTTGTTTATGGATTAAAGAATTCTCTGTGAATATTGGGGCAAATCAAACGCTCATGTCTATTTATTCAAAACACTCATGTTTCCTTAATTATACAGGTCATAGCTGTTGTATTTGCCTATACAAATACAACAGGTTCTAGTTTGCTTGAATAAATAAATAATTATAATTGTATTCTGTGTTAAATGTTAAAGCTATAAAAAAAAATATGACAAGACTTCCCAAACTATTGAAGCTTGTAAAATTTACTCTGGGAATTTTTGTTTTGTTAACTCATGACAACTCCAGATGACTAATGTGTCAAGTATTGGTGATGCTTAGATCCTTGGAGTCATGTATTTAACAAACAAAAATCTGTAATCAGTTCTCTAATGTACTGGTTTATGTTGCTTCTTTTATCTGATGGCTGTGGTAGTTTAGCATTATTGGACAGTGGAGCTTATCTGTTTTTGAATAGACAACTAATTAAAACTTCTGATTATATAAAAGGAAAAATGAAATATAATGATAAAAACAATGGTTATTTCAAAAGTGATATTATCAAGTCTACAAACATAAGACATGTTGTTAGAAAATATAGAGGTTTATAGAACAGATGAATGTGCAAGTGGCTGGAATGGTTTTTCCATAGCAAATTCAATCTCTTTTCTTTTAAAAGTCAACCTGCTCTATACAATATTGTAAAGTTAAATAAAATAAAATTTAAAAGAATAATACAATAATAAAGTAAAAAAAAATAAAAGTCAACCTGCTATGGCTTCTTTTTGTAAAATTAAACCTCTGTTAATTAGAATTAAAGTTCTCACAAGCTGTTAGGATCTGTGAGCTGGGGTCTGTTCTCTTATCTTTGTAAGATAATGTTCATCATAATTTCTCTTTTCATGGTCTTATATGGAAACACCACTCAGGACGGCTGTTCTCTTGCTCTCTGAATATCCCCTGCCTGAGCAGGACCTGTTTCACCTACACCATCCTCATGTGACTGATCTTCCTACATGCTTGCCCCTGACCCAAGGACTGATAGCTTATCAAAGGGGTGGTGAGGGGCATGCCTCTCTACTGGTTTCCCTGGTAACTAATGTATCAACCTGATGTAATTCCCCCTATATTTGGCAATCTCCCTCTCCCCTTGGAAGTGAAGTCTGCCGCCATGTCCTGCCCACTGTGTGCCATACATGGTGGGGTGTTGTTCCAGGACCAGGCTTCAAACATTTAAGATCCTCCATTCATTAAACCTTGATGTTTATGTTGCTGACTTTGGTCTCTTTCTTTAGTCTTGAAACTGGGAACTCACAGACCTTGTAGGCCTGCGCACTGCAGCCCAACAGATCTCAATTATATTACAACATTTGCTGTATGAATTTACTTTTCTGTAGAGCACCATCTAATATTTTTCTTTCTCTATGTCTATCACATTTTTATTTTCTTTTTTTTTAAATTTTATTTTATTTAACTTTACAATATTGTATTGGTTTTGCCATATATCAAAATGAATCTGCCACAGGTATACATGTGTTCCCCATTCTGAACCCTCCTCCCTCCTCCCTCCTCCCTCCCCATACCATCCCTCTGGTTTTGGTTCATTTTAAATATTTTAATTGCTTAATAAAACTGCTTTATATCAAACTTTATATATTGAAAATTTCATAGATATAACTACTCTGCTTGATTATTCTGATTATTGATATCGATTGGAATAGTTGCATTCAATGAAATGTGTAATAATTTTCTATTCTTGTTTGCTGAGCATTTCATTGTCTTTTAATATCATTCTTTATAATTTCATAATCATTTATTTTAATTGTAATTTGCTAATCAATGGCACTTCAACTCTTATTGCAAAACGTAGGATATAGTCAATACTAAATTGTACTTGACAGATGAAGTTTTTAAAGTGTTGAATAATATTCATGGAAATTTTAAATCAAAATATGTGTGAATATTTGGAATTAATTTTTCATGATGAAGTTTAACACTGTAATACCTCGTTTGCTTGTTCTGAGATGTGTTTAGGATTTTTACATGAATATCTATAGTGTAATTATTTCAGTTTTTAGTTTTCTTTTACATATACTGTTCTAGTTTGTTTTAACAATCAAGTTTATGCAAACTTTGCAAAAGATAATAGTGGTGGATTCATGTTGATGTATGGCAAAACCAATACAATATTGTAAAGTAAAAATAAATAAATAAATAAACAAACAACAAGAGTAGAGTATTTCTCTAAAAGGAAACGTTCTTAACTTTTTTAGGCCTGTCCTCCATTTTCAAAGATTTATTTTATTTTTTTGCCATTTCCTGAAGTTATAGATACACACAACACACACACACAGGGAAGGAGCAGAAGTGAATAATTTTGGGGAGGGATAAAGATAGTTCTTATAATGTTGGTTTGATAAGTCCCAAAGCTGATTCAGTGTTCTCTCACAATTCAAATTCAAGCTTGTACATTAAACTGCTTTCAAGACAGCTTTGGGGAACATTGCTTACAGGGGAAGGGAATGGGAAGACTAAAACCAAGCTTTTAAAAATGGGCAGCCACATAAAGATCCCTGAGGAACTCTTAGCCACAACCAACTTTGACAATTTGGTTTAAAGAAATATTCCTAAATTTCATCACTTTTACCCTAAAATCTGTTTCTCATATACTTGCTGTGTAAACTTTCTCCTATCTCCATCAAAAAAGAAAGAAAACCAATAATAAACAAACAACAAAACAGTATCTTGATTCATCTCATTCAATAATTATTGTGGGAGGAAAGTCTTTGCCACAGATCCAAGGGTATTTTTAAAAATTCTATTTTCAGAATGAAAAACTATAGATGTTACTGATATTCTTTTTCCATTTCATTGATTTGTACACTAGTGTATGGTTCTAGATTAGGAGTTCTCAGGCCATATTATACTTTGAGCACTCAGACTTGAGCAGAAAACTAGTATTCTTCTTGGAAAAAGTGGAAGTACCCAATTTAAATCTTATAACAAATCCAAGTAAAGTTGATAGAGATAAGGCTGCTCAGGTCTGGGAAAAGACAACTCAAAAGGGCAACTCAAATCCTCACAAAGTGATCAGATGTCCTTTCCACAAACTTCATAAACAGAAAAAAATAAATGAAGCTTGGTAGACATTGTTTTTGTGGAAAGCTAGGAAGATAATATCTCCATTGGTTAAATAGATCTGAAAGTACATAATCCAATTTCCTCATTAGCTGACAATGCCTTTTATATCCATTAACATCAGTATCTCATGCCTACTTTGGCAAGATCTTTCCCAATTCTGTCTTCAGAATAGTCAGTTACTAAAAAGATACTTGTGCATCCGTTTTTTCAGGTGATGAAAAGAAGTGGGGACATGATTTTTACAATAACAAAATTCTATCATAGTGTTTCTATGTGTTCACAGGATACCCCCAACTCATGCACTTTTACGAATAGCTACTTAAGCAAGTGCGGAAACTGCTTTTGTACATCTGGCTTTGACGTAGACATATTACCTGATGGGATAAAGAGACAAATTGGTGTTTCTGGAACCTCTGCAGATTTTTCCCAGACAATTATTAGAATATTTCATTTGGGACATGTTTTATAAGTTTTAGAAAGCATAATTTTATGCCTTGCTTCATAATTTTCAATGTAGATATTTATCTCAATTTCTAACGTGCAACAATTTGTGGTAGATATAATGTCATGTTTATTTTTGCATCAGTCCAATACTATGAATTTGGTTTTACCCATAGACAGTGAGTGCTCTATCAATGTAGTGAAATAGTTACATATTAGATAAAACTTATATTTACACCAATCTATATTTGTAAATTATACTTCACAGAGCTTGAGTTGTCAAAGTTATGATGTTTTGAGAGATATGACTTTAAACAGATGTACTTTTTATAGTTCTTTCCAAATACCACATCAATATCAAGTAAAAATTGTAGTGGACCAGATAAATAGGTAAAGAGGACCATATTTAAGTCCATTTCAATGGATCAAACTATTGCAATAGAAGGGAGAGACTGAGTTTAACTCCTCTGAAAGAAAAGGATAACTGAAATTTGAAAACAGAGGTGAAGAGTGAAAAAATAATGAAGAGCATCAAGGGAGGGGACACGTTAGCCAATGTGATTAGACTCTCGGTCTTTGCTAATTGGCTCATCAATTTATACTCCTGTTCTCTCACAGAGATGGGAAATGGGAGCCCTGTCTTTCTTCAGGCATATGTTTCAAAGAGAGGGCTCCAAGATTCTTGAGAAGCTATTCCTGATGTGTAAAACTAGAAAGAGGCTGGGAGAAGATTTAAACCCAAAGGGACAATGGTAAATTAAAAGTTTTCTGAAGTAAAGGCTTTAAGAAAAGAGCTATCTGTCAGGAGCCTAGAGTCAGGAAGAAATCTGTTTTAAGTTTAGTTAAGCTGAGGAGAACATTAAGCCTATCTTGGTCATTATATAACTTGTATAGACTTAATTTCAAGCAAGTAATTATTACAAGCTAAATGTCTGTTTTTTGTTGTTGTTGATTTACAGTATTTTATTAGTTTCAGGTGTAAAGCATAGTGATTCATTATTTTTACAGATTATACTCCATTAAAAATTATTACAAGATAATGGCAATAACTGTGCTATACAATATATCCTTGTTGCTTATCTTCTTTGAACATAGTAGTTTGTGTCTCTTAATCCCATACCCCTAATATACCCCTTCCTCTTCTTTTTCCAGTCTGAAAACCACTACTTTGTCTTCTATATCTGTGAGCCTGTTTCTTTTCTTTTTTTAAAAATATTCACTAATTTGTCATATTGCTTTAGATTTCACATATAAATGATATTAAACAGTATTGTAGATGGAGAAATAAATGTCTATTTTTTAATATAAACATTAGCTCAGAGTTGTTTTTTTTAAGAGAACTAGTATCCCATGGTAGACAATTTGGAAAATGTTGGCATGATTTATATGGTTATTGAAAAACTATTACAGATCCTATGCCAAGAGGATAGTGAATATTTTTCTTTCAGAAATAATTTTAAAATATAAAGCCTAATAATGCTAAAATAAAAATACTCTGAACCAATTTTTATTTTTTGTGTAATATTAAAACCTGACTATTGTGAAAAAATATTAATTCTTCTCAATAACGGTTTTTACAGCTGCTCCTTTATTTCTCATTTTTCTCATTATTACCAGTATAACCATCTATTTGCATTAAAAAACAAAAGCATAAATATAGATAGGACTAAAAAATGAGAGATAAAGTAGGAAATAAGCACATTTTGGAAGAGAACATTAGCACATAGCTTATGTGAAAATGAATAAAACAAATACATTTATTTCTTAATTCTTACACAGTTTTCTAGTTTCCAGCAATACTTTGAAAGAAAAACTTCAATCCTGAGTAGTGGCAAATTCATACATATATTCATACCGAAAAGTACTCGTTACATGCAGTAGACAGGATCTGTGCTCTCCCATGTGTTAAAAATGAATTTACTTGCTAGACATGTTTTATAAAGAAAGTTAAAATATAATTGCATTGAAATTGGAAATATTTTTGTTAAGAACTTTATATGTTAATGAACACAAAAAGGAAAATATTTTTAAAAATATAGCTGGTAGGGTTAAAAGAGAAACAGAGTGTATTTTAAGACTCTTTGTTGTCTCTTAAAAATCTCTCTCATGCTCAGAACATATATCTGGTATAGTAACTGCTGAGATGGAATTTGGATTAATAACAAATTTTATACTTATTTTATTTTTCTGTTTAACATGTTTACTATAAGATAAACAATGCACAAAATGAATTTTGATTAGTTACAAATTTTAAGGACATGGGTAGTTCAGTGTAGTACAGAACAGAAACCAGATACCTACTCAGCTTAATATTTCTCCAATGCTCTTATCCATTCTCTTTTCCAAGTAGGAAATATACTCTAAAATATATTGTTATTGAATGATGATAAACATGCAACCTAAAAGTTGTGAATTATATTTCATCTGGGGATCTACTGAAGACTACAGCTTGTGGAGATAGCCTCTCAGATACCTGAAGAACTGTTCCAAAGAGGTAAAAAAGAAGCCAGGATATCTAGGAGTTTTCAACGGAGAGGGGGAGAAAAAAAAGACTCCTTGAAATTATCCCTTAAGTATGTATTTTAACTATCCAGAGCTTAGTATCCTTTTTTTCTCCACTCTCAAGTCCCCTCAAGACACACTTGTTGGAGGCAGCTTTAGTGGTTGATAGCATAATGATGGGTAACATTTGTTGTTTACTGGGATGGCAGGTAACATTCTTTGTCCACAGTGTCATGAATGTTTGGTCTAAAATTGGGACTCCCCTGGTTGTCCAGTGGTTAAGAATCCACCTTGCAATGCAGGAGACACAGGTTCGAGCCCTGGTCGGGGAACTAAGATCCCACATGCAGTAGCGTGTTAAGCCTGTGGACTGCCACTACTGAGGCTGCAAGGCACAACTAGAGAGTCTGCTGCTGCAAGACCCTGAGTGCTGCAACTAAGACCCAATGAAGCCAAACGAATAAATAAAAAGCCAATTTAAAAATAATAACAATTCTTGTTAAAATATATCTTCTGAATTGGACTTTTAAGAGCTTTGGATTCAACCTCAATAGTTTAGTGAGAATATAAGCATGGATAGGAAAATGACTACAAAAATGTATAAGAATGACCTAAAGAAAATTCCATGGCAAATTGTTAAATAAAATTGTTGAGGTGTTGATTTCCAGGAGGAAAATGTTATGAACAGAGAAATGAGTATAAGAAAAAATATAGAAAAAAAAAAGAAGTTTATTAAATTGCCAGAAATGTGTCAATATCAGATGATTCAGTAATTTCAGAAAGTCTAGGTTCAGATAATCACAGAAAATAGATGACAAATAACTTCACACTACATATTTTAAGAAAATAATTTTCTAGCATTGAAATTAAAATAGAAAAAAAAACACAAAATATTTTATATAGCATTAGCTTCACACAAATCTAATAATACTTTATAAACCTTGTATTCTATGAAGCAGAAAGGTAAATTTATGAATACGAAGTTCAATGTCACAATATCTATTAATTCAATCAGTATATTATTCAATAAGTATATTGAAAAATGCATGTGAAAAATTACTTTATAAAACTATTTAAGTTTACATTAAGTAGCAATATGGAGTAATGTGTACAGATTAATATAAAATATCTATATTTTTCAATAAAAATGTAAAACCCCTAAAAACACTGTAATTCATCATTCAAGATATATACCAAAGACCAATGTGAAAAACTAAATCGGTGACTAAGTGAAAGCTTATAATAAAGTCTGAATGCACTGAGTGACATCACATGTTACTGAATAGGGAATTCAAAGCAAGCATGCTGCTGCTGCTAAATCGCTTCAGTTGTGTCCGACTCTGTGCAACCCCATAGACGGCAGCTCACCAGGCTTCTCTGTCCCTGGGATTCTCCAGGCAAGAATACTGGAGTGGGTTGCCATTTCCTTCTCCAATGCATGAAAGTTAAAAGTGAAAGTGAAGTCGCTCAGTTGTGTCCGACTCTTAGCGACCCCATGGACTGCAGCCCGCCAGACTCCTCCGTCCATGGGATTCTCCAGGCAAGAGTACGGGAGTGGGTTGCCATTGCCTTCTCCAAAGCAAGCATAAATACATGGTTGATATTCACTCCCCCACATAACACAATTTTAACTATGGTAATTCAATTTCCAATCTCACATTTTGATGGGGATAGGGAAGTATTTCAGTAAGTAATAATTTTCCTGATACCTGATTGCAATTACTAAAGCTAAAATATGATATCATTGATTAAATATATATCTGAACTATTGTAATAATCAAATCACTATGTAGCTGTACTTGTTCTAACAACACGGATTATATACATCAATAGATGCATAATTCTAAAGACTAGAAAAAAAGGTAAAAAAAAAAAGACACTAGTAAATATAATCACTTGGTATTTTTATTTCTAGGATAATTAATTGGTTATTTAATCAAGTCTATTTAGTATATGATTTATTTACTTAGAACGTGTTTGATAATAGTAAAAAATTGAATTGTAGCTTCTGGACAGAAAAAGTTTTGTTACTATAAAAGTTTTGATTCTTGGAAGTTGTGAATGAGATATTTGAAAAGTTTTCTTAGGACTAAAACTTATTACAATTTATTAACAATCTCATTTGTGAGATTAGCCCTATAAAAGGAAGCATTTTAGTACGTGTATGTGTGATATTTATTGAATGTTTAAGTTTCTTTGTATGTGTGTGCATGCTAAGTTACTTCGCTCATGTCTGACTCTTTGTGATATTATGGACTGTAGCCTGCCAGGTCCCTTTGTCCATGGGATTCCTCAGGCAAGAATACTGAAGTGGGTTGTCATGCCTTTTTCCAGGGATCTTCCAAGGATCAAAACCCATATCTCTTACGTCTCTTGCATTAGAAGGTGGGTTCTTCACCACTAGCACCACCTAGGAAGCCCTCTGTGTATATAGATGTATATATTTATAGTATTGACATTTAGAACAGCCTTTAGGAAACCACATCAGTGACTTCTTGTTTGATGTGATTTCCCTTGATAGTGGCAAGGACTAGCAGGAAATTAGAAATAGTGGAAGAATAAAAATAAGGTGTTTATACTTGCACGTTCCTCTCAGCATGACCCATGAGATGTTTGTGTAAATTGGGTAAGTTATGGCTCTTCTCAAGTTGTCCAAATAATTTCTTTGGTTCTTCAGAAAATTTCCCTCCCTTTGTCATTTCAGGTTCTAGAGGTCTTAACAACTCTCAAGTTACCAATCTCTGGAGTTACAATCCTGTCTCTAAAATACCTATCCTCACACTTTTGTAGGTTACTTGTTTTAAATAAGCTCTACTCAACTTTCCATTTTTCAAGTATTCAATCTATTTTTGAATGGGTAGGGGGGATCCTAAGCACTGCAGTTGTTAATACTAGAAATGGCTTGGATATAGAATACCTGAGTAGGATTCTGGGCTTAGCTCAGAGTCATTTATATATATTTTTTCCTGCTGATTCTCCACTTCTCCCATAATCAAAATATTTGACTTCAGGGGCGGTGCACTACAAAAATGTAAAGTAGAAGGAAAATTCATGATCCTGGTCCCAAGATGGATCAAATGAGTATGCTAGCTGAAAGTCTTTAGTTGATAGCCACTGAACTAACACTCATATCAGTAATGTTCCTAAAATGAGCCTCATTAAGAAATTCGCCAAATAGCAGATATTTAACTTGCTTTTCTGGTCCTTTATGTTGCATGAAAAGAGAAATGGTCTGAATTTAGGATCTACCTGGAATTATGGGACTGATTGGTGGATTAACTGAGTTGTCAGAGACCAAAAAAAACAAAAGCTTCAAATATTGTATATTAATGCACATATTAACTCTCATCTTCTCCTGAAAGAATTGCAAAATTGCAACTAAACACTGAGCAACCATCGACAGGGAAATGTTGGATCCCACCAAAACAAGATACCCCATATCTAAGGGCAAAGGAGAAACCCCGACAAGATGGTAAGGAGGGTGAAGTAGTGTTTAGAATCAAACCCCATACCTGCCAGAGATGCTTGGAGGGCTCAAACAAAATCTTGTGTGCTCCAGGACCCAGGGACCACACAAGAGACTGAGCCAGACCTACCCTTTAGTGTTTGAGTGTCTCCTGCAATGCCATGGGTCAGCAGTAGCCCACTGCAGGGACAGGGGCTCTGGCTGCAACAGACCAGGGAGGCATGGTGTATGACATAAGTCCTCTTGGAGGAGGTTGCCATTAGCCTCACCATAGAGCCACTGAGCAGATGACTCACAAACTGGAGGACAATTATACCAAAGAAGTCTTCTCTTTGTTGCAAAATTCTAGGGCCCACAACAGATTTCCCAACCATGGGATCTGGCAAAGGGACTGAGAAACCCCAAGGAATTTGACTTTGAAGACCAGTGGGATTTGCTTACAGAACTTTCACAGTCTTAAACAGACGCTTGAAGGGCACAAACAAAGCCTTGTGTGCAACAGGACTTAGGAGAAAGCAGTGGTGACCCCACAAGAGACTGAGCCAGACTTGCCTGGCTTGCCGCGCAAGCTAGTAAAGTAATCCTCAAAATTCTCCAAGCAAGGTTTCAACAGTATATGAACTGAGAACTTCCAGATGTTCAAGCTGGATTTAGAAAAAGTAGAGGAATCAGAGATCAAATTACCAACATCTGTTGAATCATAGAAAAAGCAAGAATATTCCAGAAAAATATCTTCATTGACTATGCTAAAGCCTCTTACTATGTGTATTACAACATGTAGAAAATTCTTCAAGAGAAGGAAATACCAGAACACCATACCTGCCTCCTGAAAAACCTGTATGCAGGTCAAGAAACTAACAGTTGGAACTGGACATGGAACAACGAACTAGTTCCAAACTGGGAAAGGAGTACATCAAGGCTGTATATTGTCACCCTGCTTATTTAATTTATATCCAGAGTACATCATGCAAAACCCTGGGCTGGATGAAGCACAAGCTGGAATCAAGATTGCTTGGAGAAATATCAATAACCTCAGATACTCAGATGACCATCTTCACAGCAGAAAGTGGAAAGGAGATGAAGTTGAAAGAGGAGATTGAAAAATTTGGCTTAAAACTCAACATTAAAAAACTAAGATCATGGCATCCAGTTCCATCAATTAATGGCAAATAGATGAGGAAACAATGGAAACTGAGAGACTTTATTTTTGGGGGGCTCCAAAATCCATGCGGATGGTGACTGCTGCCTTCAAATTAAAAGAGACTTGTTCCTTCTAATAAAAGCTATGACCAACCTAGACAGCATGTGAAAAAGCAGAGACATTAATAGCAAAGGGCCATTTAGTCAAAGCTATGGTTTTTCCAGTAGTCATATATGAATATGAGAATTGGACCATAAAAAAGGCTGTGCACTGAAGAATTGATACTTTTGAACTGTGGTGTTGGAGAAGACTCTTGAGAGTCTCTTGGACTGCAGGGAAATCAAACCAGTCAATCCTAAAGGAAATCAGTCCTGAATATCCATTGGAAGGACTGATGCTGAGGCTGAAGCTCCAACACTTAGGCCACCTGATGGGAAGAACTGACTCATTAGGAAAAGACCCTGATGCTGGGAAAGATTGAAGGCAGGAGGAGAAGGGGATGACTGAGGATGAGATGGTTTGGTGGCATCAATGACTCGATGGTCATGCATTTGAGCAAGCTCCAGGAGTTGGTGATGGATAGGGAAGTCTGGTGTGCTGCAGTCCAAAGAGTTGGACATGACTGAGTGACTGAACCGAACTGAATTCACATATATGGAATCTAGAAATATGGTACTGATGTAGCCATTTTCAGGGCAGGAATAGAGACATAGACTTAGAGAATGAACAGAGTGAGGCAAGGATAGGGTAGAACAAATGGGAGAGTAACATTGTAATATATATATATATATATATATATATATATATATAGTTCACAGTGCATAAAATAGATACCTGGTGGGAAGTTGCTCTATAGCACAGGGTGCTCGGCCTGGAGCTCTGAGATGACTTATAGGGGAGAAGGGGAGGTGGGGTGGGCAGGAGGCTCAAGAGGGAAGGGACACATGTATACTTACAGCTGATTCACGTTGTTGTATGGCAGCAATTAACACAACATTGCAATTATCCTCCAATTAAAAATATATCTGAAAAAAGAAAAAAATCATCAGTACTTTTTATAAGAAGTTTTGTAAGTTTTGGGAAGAGGCTGTCAGAGTGGATGCAAAATATGAGGATGCTCCATTTAAAGTAAATGCATACAAATTTTCATCTGTGTCAACATAGGTCCTAAATACTTAAGTAGCCAAATTACCTTCTTTTTGGATATATACAGCTTCTTCCTTAGCCACACTATTCTTGATCACAGGGCCCACACAAAAATGGCCATAGTGAAAGGCATGAATTTATAGACCTTCTCTTTTCCTCAACAAAGCAAGCCGGGATTTTGTCACAGCTGTGGGTTCAACCAGCCAACAACAGAGACAAATCCTGTGCTGCTGATATGGCACCATGCCATAGGATGTTTGTTTACCTGGTTGGTAGTGGGTTGACTGTCTTGGATTGCTTTCTTTGTTTATAGTGTTTCTGTTAGCACTTCCAGTCCTTGGCTGACAAAATTCCTTACTCATTGCCAAAGTAATAATCCATGGAAAACATTTTTACCTTTCACAGCCAATATTTTAGGCTCAAGGTATTTGGATATTCTAGGGCAAATGATTTCACTAAGAAACATAATGCTCTGTGCTAAGTCACTTCAGTCGTGTCTGACTTATTGCAACCCTATGGACCGTAGCTCACAAGGCTCTTCTCTCCATGGGATTCTCCAGGCAAGAATACTGGAGTGGGTTGCCATGCCCTCCTCCTGGGGATCTTCCCAACCCAGGAATTGCATCTGTATCTCATGTCTACTTGCATTGGCAGGAGGATTCTTTATCACTAGCACCACATGGGAAGCATCTAAGAAACATCATTAGAGTTTTCATGAACTAGATGTCAAGACTACTTCATGAATATCTTGGGTTTAGCATTCAGAGATTCCCTGGTGGCTCAGACAGTTAAGAGTCTCCCTGAAATTCAGGAGATATGGGATAGATCCTTTGGTCAAAAAGAGCCCCTGGAGAAGGAAACGACAACCCATTCCAGTATTCTTGCCTGCAAAATCCCATGGACGGAGGAGCATGGTGGGCTACAGTACATAGGGTGGTAAAGAGTCAAACATGATTGAGCAACTTCACTTTCATTTTCAGCATGCAGCTGGGATATCAAGCAGCTAAGACGTGGCTGTTGTAGATGAATTGATTAATCCCTATACCAATGTTGCTTTGCTGAAATATAATCAGAATAGGGAGGACTATGTTTTTCTGAAATTTTCTCAATTTTTTCATTTAAGTGCTACAATAATTCAGGGAAATGAAAACTAAGGAGATAGGATAAAGACAACAGTGATAAGCCCTCAGATCCTAAAACAATAAGTAACTGAATTTCTCCCCTTATAACTGATGTGCTAATAGAGGACAGGAGAATATAAAATAAATGATAGCAGTCAGGGAAGATTACCAACACAGAGTTGTGAAAAACTTTAAGAGAGATATGTGACATTTATGATCATAGGATTGTTAAAGACCCACATACCTCTATTTATTTATTTATTTATTTATTTATTAATGCAGTCCTAGAAAGAACATAGTAATGGCTGATATGTTAGGTCTTAGATTGGAGTAAGACTTGTTTATTATTCACATATCAATAGGAAGATTTATGATGGCGGATCTGTGTGAATTCTTCTCATTGGAAGCACATTATATTTACTTGAACTAGAAATAGAATTGATGATAAAGGGAAAAGTGTGCTTTTAACAAATATTTTCTATTTGACATTCCATATGGACTCTCGTTGCCTCATACCTGCTCACTTCCTGAGAAGAATAACTTCTGTGACACATATTGATGTGTTCCCACACTTTTGACTTCACTTTGATGTCAACCAATGGAAAGCACTGGGGCACATTAGAAAACGTTGGGGGAGAGACACTAGTATATTAATTTTCCAGGCTTTTTTCCAAAGTAAGCATTAAATACTCTGTGTACTGATTAATGAAGCAAACAAAAATGTAGACATATTATAAAATGTTCTTAAATGATTGATTTTTCTCTACAAGTCTTTTGGTTAAAAATACAAATATTTACTTAAGGAAAACAAATTGTTTATAAGTAGCCAATGATTTATAATTTATTTTCATATTTATAATGCCAAAGCCCATCAACCCATCAACATGTTTACACTATGAAATAAGAAACATCGATTAATAATTAATATGCTTATGGAAAGATAAAGTAACAGTTAGTTAGAAAACTACTTCTAATAGAATTACTTTCAAATCCCTGTCATTATGTTTGTCATCTGTTGCCTATTAACCTAAGCAATATTTTAAGAATACCTTAATCACTTCCTCCAATAAAGGCTGCTATTAATAATGATTTAGTTTGCCTTCTTTTGGTCTTTTCATGATAAATATCTTTATCTCTCTTGTGAGAAAAATAGAAATAAGCTAGTAAGAAAAATGAAAGAAATACAAGAAATTCATCATGAAGTATCTTAGACAAAGAGTAAAACATATGGTGAATTTCATTTAGTTATGAGCTTGTAATACGAGCCTGCATTTCTAGAACATTTGGCACCAGCAATTGAATGTTGTCAGGAATCTACTTTTCAATTCCACTTTTCTTCCTGTGTTTTTCAGACAAGCTATTTCCATGTGATTTGAACATAGACTTGTTCAGTTCTTAGAAACAATGGCTTTATTGTTTACTTCTGGAACAAATAAATACAGACAGAAATTCCAAGTAATATAATGAAAAGCTACTGTTAGAAACTTATGGTTGAAATAGGAAAGTGAATTGGAAAAGGAAGTCACTCTCCTTAAAAGAAGAGATGGAAAATTGGTAATCAGAGTTAACAGAAACATTCAACAAAAGATAAAAGTTGTGGAAATATGTCCAATATATTTTTTTTCCAAAATAAAATATTTTCAGTTTAGGAGAGATGCTCTTCAAATACAAGTTCAAGTACAGCAGCATATTGCACATGCAGACATTTATAGCACTGCTTCAATTATAGTCCATAAGTGCCTTTACAGCATAAATGTTTTTATGATTGACATGGAGAGAGTGGTAAAGAGTGAAGGTGGATGCAATGGATTTCTGGTGCAACAAGGGTGTGTGCAATTCATAAATACACTAAGAAGACTGTTGTATCAAAAAATAAATATATAGGACATAAAAAAATCTTATTTTACAGAAGCATGTTTGTCTTTTGCTTTACTAGTGTTGTTATAACACATTAACAAATAAAAGATGTTGTTTTGCAACCTTCCCTTCACACATTTGTAAGTCCTGCTGATGGCAGAAACAAGTTTTGCCTTTCCTCTTTGTAGAATTGAACTTGATGATGAAACTACTCCACTTATCTATAATTTTACTTTTAATAACTTTCAAGATTTCAGGGGCTAAAGAGAGCATCATTTCTATGATGCAATCGTGAATAAGGTTGAATGACCCAGGTGAATTACAATTTTGATTCATTTTGTTTTGTAGACTGCTGAGTTTGTAACAAAATGCTCGGTTAAGAGACAATCTATCTCTTTGCACTAAAATCCCCTCCTTAAAAACCTGTGATTTTAGGCACTCACTGTTCCTTAGCTTTCCCTTTAGGTTGCTGATAACAGCTTTCATGTGAAATAAACTGTGATACCAAAAATATGCCATGATATTGCTCTAGGCTTTTTAGATCACCAAAAAATATGCTGTTTTTATGATCACTGAGTTCTTGTGCTTTGTGTCTTTTACTAGATCAAGTATTAATTTCATACATATAATATTATTTAAAAATTATCAAAAAAATTCAAATTACAAATAGCTTATTTTAAAAGTTGATATATTTCACATATAAATGTAATATCACAGAAATGCCCCATATACACAGAAAAAAATTCATCCAAACAGCAACTCAGAGAGGCTAAAAATATTAAAAGAAAAAGATAAAAAAGGAAAACAGAAGAAAGGTAATACATCTGAACCCACTTTTATATTTACCAAGAAATTTGGCACTTTAGAAAAATAATTTTCAATATAAGATAATACTTAGATAATATAAATATACATATATTAGAATGAAATAGCGTGATATATATAAAATTTTACAGATATTTTGGCTCTTTTGCATAATTTTAAATTAACTTTTTTATCATATGTATTCATATCATTTTTGACGACTACAGTGGTTTGAAATGAATTGTAGTTACAAACCAAAGAACACCAAGGATTGCCAGCAACCACCAGCTGTCTGGAAAAGGCAAGAGAGGAGCATGACCCTGCCAACAACTTGATTTTTTAATTCTAGCCTCCAGAAATGTGAGACACTAAGTTTCTGTTGTTTTCAGCCACAAATATTTACTACAGTTTTCTACAACACCTCTGGGAAACTCATACAGTCATCACTATGATGCTTGAAAATATACATATATAAAATAATTATTTTTTGAGAACATTCCACATGTTGTGTAAGCAGTGATTAATTTTACTCTGAAAACTAAAATACAGAGAAAACTGAAGATGCTGCCATTAAAAGAAAAATATGTATACATGCTTTGTGAGTCTATGACCACTTATTATAAAAGAAAGAGACGTGATTAAGTTGGAGAAGGTCATCAAGAGGATGCGGCTGTGGGTTCACCTGTGTGATAAACCCAAGTCAGAGGCTCCTCAGCTCTCCACTGACCTTGAAATGTACACTCCACCCGTAACTCCCACAATAGGAGCTGTTCCAAGGACAACGTGTTCTAGAGACCATCTGGATTGTATATATCAGTGGTCCCAACCTCTGGGATCTAATGCCTGATGTTCTGAGGTGGAGCTGATATAACACTAATAGAAATAAAGGGCACAATAAATGTAATGTGCTTGAATCATCCCCAAACCATCACCACCCATATCTGCAGAAAACTTGTATTCCATGGAACCAGTCCCTGGTGCCCAGAAAGTTGGGGACCTCTGGTATACATGACTGAATCCAGTTAACGCCTCTGTATAAACTGTTAAGATTCTGAAAGTTGATCACAGTGATCTACTTCTCCTATGGCCTCCTAAGTCTTGTATGTAAGTTCCCTTGCTTATTAAAACCACCAGTTACTGGTCTGGAGTGGTCTGCCTCTTTCTTTGGTTTCTCATTCCCTTTGTTTATGGGCCAGTTTTCAAACTAGAGTGCAATAATCCATGAGCTCAGGTGCTAGCACTGAGTACTATGGGCTAACTTTGCTTTGCAAAATGAAAAGAAGGAGCAGCTAATGGTTTCTATGCCTGACTGCTCAGTAGTGTTCTACTGCCACTTCCTCCTCCAGGGGATCTTCCCTACCCAAGAATCTAATCCATGTCTTATGTCTCCTGCATTGGAAGGCAGATTCTTTACCAATGGGTCACCTGGGAAACCCGATGGTTTATATAGTAAAATATAATTGTCCACTTGCTATTTAAATATATGTATATTTGCAGGCCAGTTTTTTTTTGTTTTTTGTTTTTTGTTTTTTTTTATATTTCAAGCTTTGGTTTTCAGTGCATATTGGGAGATTAATTTATGCCTTAATAAATAATCTATGGATTTATTACATGCAATAGCTATTAAAATAAGTAAATTATATAAAAGTGAAGCAAATTAATAAAAGCAGTTGTAGAATATCACTCTATTACACATTAAAAAAAAAAAAGACGAGAGAAGAAAAAACAAAACTGCCGACTTCATCAAAGTTCAAATAAAGCCAAGTTTATCAAGCCATCTCTAAATGCTCACAATCAAGGATTGCAATTTTTTCCTCCTCTACCTTCCAATAGCATACTTATTTATTCAAATGGGAGTTATTCTCACCCATTGTTATCTGCATATAATGTATTCAACTACTCAATTATCTCTGCCTCTGGAATTTAACCTTCTAAAGCTAGTTCATGACTTCATTAACATGAAATTCACAAAAGCAGATTATATAATCTGTGTTCAATGTACTTTGTTGATTGAGTGAATACAGATCACCTAAATTTACCATGAAATTTAAAGACACTTGCTCCTTGAAAGGAAAGCAATGATCAACATAGACAGCATATTAGAAAGCAGAGACATTCCTTTGCCAACAAAGTTCCGTCTAATCAAAGTTATGGTTTTTCCAGTAGTCATGTATGGATCTGAGAGTTGGATTATAAAGAAAGCTGAGCGCTGAAGAATTGACACTTTTCAACTGTGGTGTTGGAGAAGACTCTTGAGAGTCCCTTGGACTCCAAGAAGATCCAATCAGTCTATCCTAAAGAAAATCAATCCTGGATATTCATTGAAAGGACTGATGCTGAAGCTGAAGCTCCAATACTTTGGCCACCTGATGCAAATAACTGACTCACTAGAAAAGACCCTGACACTGGAAAAGATTGAAGGCAGGAGGAGAAGGGGACAACAGAAAATGAGATGGTTGGATGGCATCACCAACTTGATGGACATGAGTTTGAGTAAGCTCTGGGAGTTTGTGATGGATGGGGAATCCTGGCATCCTGCAGTCCATGGTGTTGCAAAGACTGGACATGACTGAGCAACTGAACTGAACTGAAATTTACCATGGAGTTGCATCTCAATAAGCTCTTTGTAAGTTGAAAATATTCTAGATCAAAAATAAATTTAATATATGCACTCAATTGAACATCATAACTTAGACTAGCCCATATTAAACATGCTAAGAGCACTTACTGTGGTTTGGGGGTCACTTTATGAAGTTTAGTTTTTTACATACCCAAATCATATGTTTAACATAAATATCACTCAACAACATGATTTCAAAAACATTTTTTTTAACTTCAGTGACTACAGTGGAACTTAAGTTAATGTCAATGTATGGCAAAAACCACTACAATATTGTAAAGTAATTAGCCTCCAATTAAAATAAATATATTTTAAAAATAAAAAATAAATAACTGCCATGCTCCAAAAAAAAAAGTAAAATTAAAAATGAATGCAGATTTCACTTTTTTTATAGCTTTCAAATTAATTCTTAGAGCTGGAAAGAAATAATATTTAAATTTCTGCACCCTAAATTACAGAAAGTGTTTGTTAGTTGCTCAGTCATGTTTGATTCTTTGCAACTGCATGGACTGTAGCCAATCAGTCTCCTCTGTTCATGGAATTCTCCAGGCAAGAATACTGGAATGCATTGCCATTCCCTTCTCCAGGGGATCTTTCACACCATGGGTAGAACCTGGGTCTCCCGCAGTGCAGGCAGATTCTTTAGTATCTGAGCCACCAGGACTCAGAGGCCTACAGAGGCCAAATATAAATTATTATAAGTAATAATTTAAACCCATGGAGGCCAAATATAAATTATTGTAGATATACTTAATATTCAAAATAATTTGAATGAACTCAGATTAGCAAGAATATTTGAATCTATCTCTTCTTCCCTTTTGGATATGTCGGGGGAGTGCATAATTACCTTGGTTCCATCTTGCTACAGCAAAAATTTGAAATGGCAGACCAGTGTTACAGCTCGGTTACAGCTCAGTTTTATTCAGCAAACAAAGGAAAATACATCCATGAGGAGTGAGGGCTGGCCAACCCAAAAGAATAGAGGGGCTCAATTTTGGCTTTTCTTTTCATATGCTTTTTCTTGTCCCCCTGAGCCTGCCCTATGTAAATTGGGCTAGCCAGGATAGTTGTTTGTTTCACCTGAAGTTCTCACTCTTGTCCTTGGCTTTTCTTTTGTTCTATTTTTGCAGGCTTTTCCTTTCTTTGTCTTTTAGCCACTGCCATTTTGGACTCTTTTTTTTCCTATTCTAACTACCTAACATTCCCACCTCAAGTGATGGGAGGCCCAATTCTTTGGGATTAAGGGCATTGAGGTCTCTCTGGCTACTTCCTGCTGAGCTGGGATGGCAAGGGGCATTGGGCCTCTGCCTCTTGCTAGTCTCAAGCCTCAGAGTCCTTATCACTGTGTTGATCTAAGGGTGAGTGATATTTTCCATGTAGTTTTATATATCCTTGTTGAACTGGCACTGCATGTTGTAACTTGACCTGGATAGAGACAGAATAGGTTAGACAATTGATAATACATGGAGTAATCATAAGCAGCATCAATATGGTGATAACAGGGATTAGTAAGTAAGTAAGGGCACTAGCCAACTCCAAAGTCCCCCTTGCCAGGAGAAGGATCCCTCAGAGAGACTGTAGCCACCCCGAGGACTCTCCATATTGTTCTTTGAGATCCCATAGGATCTGAATGTTTTCCTTGAGGACTGTGAGACTTTCTTTAACTTAGCTAGAGGTATTTATCCAGAAACAACATGTCTCATGTAAGATGGATCAAGCTCCTCCTTGTTCAGGGATCAGAAGATATATCTCTGGTCTATTTTGGCATACAACCCTTGCCAAACTGTGTTGGCTCTTTAGAGCTATCCTGAGAAATCTTATCCCCAGAAACTTAATTGTGGGGGTGTTCAGTAGAATGACACTCATTTGTAGTTCTGAATAGGTATCTGAGATCTCCCAGCGGCTCACAGGTGTACTGAGTGTCCTCTTCTGTTTTCTTCCATGGCTTGACTCATGAGTAGTGAATCCAGGAGTTGTGTCCTGGTACCTTGACTGCTGTGGGGGTAGAAAGTATTACAGGGTAGGTACCCTTCCATGCAGGCTGAAGTTGAGCAGTTGGGGACCAATATTTCCAGACTTCAATTAGGACTTGAGTCCCTGGAGCTCTTTAGAATCTATAGTGGTGGCTCTTTAGAATCTTTTAGGTCCTGGTTGACACCCCACAAGTGTATATCTTATTGTAATTGCCCAATGGCCATGGTATAAGACTGGAGGGTATGAGCCTCTGGATCTAGAAGGAGGTCACTGACATAAGAAAAAGGTCTCCCATATAGCATCTCATAAGGACCAACCTGTTCCTTAGGGGCAATATGGATCATGCTGCTGCTGCTGCTGCTAAGTCGCTTCAGTCATGTCCGACTCTTAGCGACCCCATGGAATGCAGCCCACTAGGCTCCTCTGTCCATGGAATTTTCCAGACAAGAGCACTGGAATGGGTTGCCATTTCCTTCTCCGATGCATGAAAGTGAAAAGTGAAAGTGAATTCGCTCAGTCATGACTGACTCTTAGCGACCCCATGGACTGCAGTCCACCAGGCTCCTCCGTCCATGGGATTTTCCAGGCAAGAGTACTGGAGTGGGGTGCCATTGCCTTCTCCGAATATGGGTGCAGAGGAGAGCTATTGGTAAAACCTCCTTCCACCCCAGGCAGGTCTCCTGGGTTATGTTTTTTTATCACTGATTTTAAGAATTGGTTGACTCTTTCTACTTTTCCTGAAGACTGAGACCTCCAGGCACAATGGAGGTAATAAGTAATGCCCTATAAGTAAATGATGTCCCATTGTCACTTTGTAATGACCTGAGGAGACCAAATCTCAGAATGATTTACTGGAGCAGCTTTTTACCACCTCCTCAGCCTTCTCAGTCTGGGTGGGAAAGCTTTCAGCCCATCCTGTAAATCTATCTATCGTAACTAGTAGGTATTTATACCCTTGAGAAACTGGTGTCTGGATGAAGTCCATCTGCCAATCCTCTCCTGGGTAGGTAACACACCGTTGGATGGGCTGGGCCAGCTGAGGTCTTCGAGCTCCTTGGGGGTTGTTTAATTGGCAAGTGGGACAAGAGGAGACCACTTGCCTTTTAGTCATTTGGAGGCCTGTTCCTCTGAAGGACTTTTCTAGTAATCTTTGAAGGGCCTTCTCCCCTAAATGAGTGGTGTAGCATGTAAGAAGTTAACCAACTTCTACTGGAGGTTTCCAGGCAGAAAAAGGAGTCCCTCCTTTTGGAACCACTCCATATGATCCTCTTGAAAGCCCTCACTCTTAGCTTTAAGAATCTCACCTTCAGTATATGAAGGAGTTTCTGGCAAATTAGTCTGCAGAACTAAGGTGGCAACCCCTATTAGGTCATTGTTCTGTAATACTGCTCTCTTAGCTGCCTGATCAGTTGGTTGGTTCCCTCATGCCACTTCTATGTTGCCTTTTTGGTGTCCTCTACAGTGCGAGACTGAAACCTCAGTGGGCAGATGGACTGCCTCTAAGAGCCTAAGGATTTGATCACCATATTTGATTGGGGACCCTCTGGTGATCAAGTGACCTCTTTCTTTCCAAATAGCAGCATGTGTATGTAGCACCAGAAAGGCATACTTGGAGTCAGTGTACATGGCTATTCTTTTTCCTTTTCCTATCTCTAAAAGTTGAGTCAGAGCTATGAGCTCAGCTAATTGGGCTGAAGTACCTGGTGGCAATGGTTTAGCCTCTATGGTCTCAAAATTGGAGAATGCTACATATCTAGCTCTTCTTTTTCCATTCAAGACAAAGTTGCCTCCATCAGTGTACCAGATTTCCTTAGGATTTGTCAGAGATCTTCTGACAATCCCTCTCGGGGTTTTGTCCAGTGGTTGAAAGTTTCTAGGCAAGAGTAAAAGGGGAGAGAGCCCTTGGGGGTAGGCAGGAGCATAGCTGGGTTAAGAACCTCACAAGGGGATATAGTGAGGCCTGTATTTTCCATCAGCACTACTTGATATCTGAGGATCCTTTGATCAGTTCAGTTCAGTTGCTCAGTCGTGTCTGACTCTTTGCAACCCCATGAATTGCAGCACGCCAGGCCTCCCTTTGATCAGATATCCATAAATGGCCTCTCCCATTGAGGAGTTGTTTCACTTGGTGGCTGGTAAAAATAGATTTCCAAAAAAAAGAGTTTTAAAGCATCTTCTGTTAGGACTGCAATAGCTGAAAGATTTAAAAAGCAATCTCTACCCAATAAAGGAGTCAGACTCAGGGACCACCAGAAACTGATGGGAAAATATTCGTCTAGCCAGCAACAAAGAAGTGCTTAGGTGAATCTTTTTGTAATTGTTTTTCCTGTGGCACCCAAAATAGTACAGTTTTGGGAGGAGAAGGCTCCAGAGTAGGAGGTCAGGACAGAGTAGGTAGCCCCTGTATCAACCAAGAAATTCTCAGACCTACCTGCCACATCCAGTTGTACCCTTGGTTCCAGGCCCATGATGGTTATCTGTGACAGGCAGGTTGGCTGGAGTGGCCTGCTTCAGTCCTGTTGAACCATGATGAGGGAAGGCTTGGGGCTTGACCTTGAGATTCTTGGGTCCTGAGGGCAGACTGCCAGCCAATGCCCCAACTGATGGCATTTGTGCTGCTGCTGCTGCTGCTGCTAAGTCGCTTCAGTCGTGTCCGACTCTGCGTAACCCCATAGACGGCAGCCCACCAGGCTCCCCTGTCCCTGGGATTCTCAAGGCAAGAACACTGGAGTGGGTTGCCATTTCCTTCTCCAATGCATAAGAGTGAAAAGTGAAAGTGAAGTCGCTCAGTCGTGTCTGACTCTCAGCGACCCCATGGACTGTAGCCCATCAGGCTCCTCCATCCATGGGATTTTCTAGGCAAGAGTACTGGAGTGGGGTGCCATTGCCTTCTCCGGATGGCATTTGTAGCAAGTCATTTTAGGAGACTTGCCACTGTTTGGACTCTCTTTGGCCCATTGTCCCATCTGTCTACAGATTAGGCATTTGCCTTGTGCCTTGTCCTTTAAGGACTCAGGGTTTGCCATATGGCTCCCCTGGAGGGGGCCAGCATCTGGGCATGCCTTATATCTTTCCTTCTCTCCCTTTCCTGGGGCTTGTCCTTCATCTCCTGTTTTGTTATAAAAGGTATTGGTGGCTGTCTGAACCATCTCATCTAAACAGGCAGCAGGGTCCTGCTACTGTAGCTGTTGTAACTTTATCCTGATGTCTGATGCACATTGGGACAGGAATCTGTACTTTAAAATCACTTGTGCCTTGTAAGAGTCTAAGTCCAGATTGCTAAACTTTTGGAGGGCCTCTTTTAGACTTTGCAGAATGGCTTTCCTAGGGTTCTCGCTGGACTACTGACTTATTGTTGAGACCGGGCACAGTCCCACAACTAATAGGCTTCTTTTTATTTCCATGTGTGGACTTCCTTAGGGTGAGTCTTTCTGAAGCTTATCCCACACAGTACTGTTGCAACCTGAGAGCTGGGCATCCCTGAGTCAGGGTGCAGATCCCCAGGCAAGCTGAGGCATGACAACCTCCTTGAGATCGAATCCCTAGGCAGGTCAAGAGATGTCAGCTTCCTGGGATCCCTGGACTGGTGGATCCCTGAGCAGGTTGAGGTGTGACAACCTTTCAAGGATGAGATCCCTAGGCAGATCAAGGCATGTTAACCTCCTGGGACCCCCGGACTGGTGGATCACTGAGCAGGTTGAGGTCTGACAACCTCCTGGGGATTGGATCCCTAGGCAGATTGAAGCTGGTCAACTTCCTGGGAACCCCAGGTTGGAGTTGGGCATCCCCTAGGTCTCTAGCATGACCAGTGCTGGGTAGGATTAAGGGGTTTTAATCTTAACTGATTGTTGGTTTGCCCACCATGGATGGAAATAGATATCATGATGTAAAGCAATCCAAGCCTGTGCCCTGAGACTGGAAACCTGATGAAATAGCCATAAGCCTTATCCTCTTATTTCTCTGAAGGAATAGAAGTCACTGATTTCCTCCCCTAGCCCTCCATAAGAGCAGCCTAGGGTGTTTCCAATGGTAAACATTTCATTGTCATAGACCCACTTTAGGTAATAACAGAAGTAATGACAAAGGAGTGTTAGGGGCTTTAAGAGTATTTTAGCAATAAGTGGGGTGGAATGATGTTGCCTACAAGGGGGCAGGGTCCTGATTGTAGCAGTTAGTGAGTGCCTTGAGGACAAATTGTTAAGAGGCAACAGACCAGATGTTCCAAAAAAGTGGAGTAGAGATTTGATCCAGGGGTATGCTTGTAACTTTAGGAGAAGGGTGGTAAGGGTTTGGGCCCAATTGGCCTGCAGGGCTAACTCCCAAAGTGGCAAAAATTATCCCTTGAACCCTTGAAGGGAATGCCACCAACAGACAGAAGTCTAACAGATATTCTGTGCCTATCACCCACCCTACTGGGTTCACTGAGAGATGCTGTTGCACATGTAGGAAATATGGAAGATGAAGGCCTGAATATCTATAATGATGGGATATTTTACAATATTTCCCTTCCAAGAGCCAGCTATTTTCTGGTTGCCCCTCCAGAAGATTGTAGAGGCAACACTCTGGGCCTGGACAGAGCTCAGGAAAAGAGCATGAAACAGGAGGGAAGGGGTATGGCACAACTTTTGAAAGAATGACATAGCCCAAAAGCAAAACATAAACCCATTAAAATCAAGCCTGTCCAAGATGGCAGACAAGTCAAATTCAACTAAACCTTGATCCTCAGTCTGCAAGCTAAATGACACGCCCAGAGGCACCATGACATTTCCAGTTCAGTTCAGTTCAGTTCAGTCGCTCAGTTGTGTCCAACTCTTTGCGACCCCATGAATCACAGCATGACAGGCCTCCCTGTCCATCACCAACTCCCGGAATTCACTTGAACTCATGTGCGTTGAGTCGGTGATGCCATCCAGCCATCTCATCCTCTGTCATCCCCGTCTCCTCCTGCCCCCAATCCCGCCCAGCATCAGGGTCTTTTCCAATGAGTCAACTCTTCGCATGAGGTGGCCAAAGTATTGGAGTTTCAGCTTCAGTATCATTGCTTCCAATGAATACCCAGGACTGATCTCCTTTACGATGGACTGGTTGGATCTCCTTGCAGTCCAAGGGACTCTCAAGAGTCTTCTCCAACACCACAGTTCAAAAGCATCAATTCTTCGGCGCTCAGCTTTCTTCACAGTCCAATTCTCACATCCATAATGACCACTGGAAAAACCATAGCCTTGACTAGACAGACCTTTGTTGGCAAAGTAATGTCTCTGCTTTTTAATATGCTATCTAGGTTGGTCATAACTTTCCTTCCAAGAAGTAAGCGTCTTTTATTTGCATGGCTGCAGTCACCATCTGTAGTGATTTTGGAGCCCCAAAAAATAAAGTCTGACACTGTTTCCACTGTTTCCCCATCTATTTGCCATGAAGTGATGGGACCAGATGCCATAATCTTTGTTTTCTGAATGTTGAGGTTTAAGCCAACTATTTCACTCTCCTCTTTCACTTTCATCAAGAGGCTTTTTAGTTCCTCTTCACTTTCTGCCATAAGGGTGGTGTCATCTGCGTATCTGAGGTTATTGATATTTCTCCTGGCAATCTTGATTCCAGTTTGTGCTTCTTCCAGCCCAGCATTTCTCATGATGTACTCTGCATATAAGTTAAATAAGCAGGGTGACAGTACACAGCCTTGACATACTCCTTTTCCTATTTGGAACCAGTCTGTTGTTCCATGTCCAACTCTAACTGTTGCTTCCTGACTTGCATATAGGTTTCTCAAGAGACAGGTCAGGTGGTCTTGTATTCCCATCTCTTTCAGAGTTTTCCACAGTTTGTTGTGATCCACACAAAGTCTTTGGCATAGTCAATAAAGCAGAAATAGATGTTTTTCTGGAACCGTCTTGCTTTTTCTATGATCCAGCGGATGTTGGCAATTTGATCTCTGGTTCCAGGCACTATCAAAAGACCAAGGAATGGGTGGTTCCCCAATTATTGAAATGATCCTCCCACTCATTAGCATATGAATTCACCCAGCTCACAAAAACTAACCACACATTTCATGGCTGGCACGTTAGCGGTCTGTGATGGCACACTCTGTGGACTGTGCTTCTCTCTGAATTCAAACAAATCTGCCTCTTACCTATCACTGTGTCTTTTCCTGAATTCTTTCTTCAATGAAACATCAAAAACCTGAGCTTTATTAGGTTGAAAGTTGTGTGACTAATGGTAGTTATAACTAACAAAGGAAAGTTCAGTGTTTTCACATTTTATCTTGAGAAACTATGAACAAAACATGTTGGGGGGGCAGGGTGGGGAAGGAGTGAGGAAGATTATCCTGGTATCAGTAACATGTACTATGTTTTTGTAAGGATTAAGTAAAGATCTGTTATGCATTCAATAGGTATTAAGGATATTCTGTGTTAATAATAAGCATTACAAAACCAAGATGACCTCATAGTCATGTAGAAACTTGACTAAAAAAAACTGTAAGACTACTTGTTTCTAATTCAGCAATCCATAGATTAAGGTGTAAAATTTTAATACCTTTACCATTATTAAATTCCTTGGTATGCAAAACCTTAGAATGAGGTGCTCATTGGAATGTAAAATGATACATCAGGCTTTCTTCTATTGGTTAGGATGTACTTTTTAAATCAAAATTGCTACTGTTGTATGTAATCACTTTTATGTGCATGTAATTCAGGTGATGTCAATAGAAAAATGTAAGTGTCAAGGAGTTTTTCAAGTCAGTACGCACAAACATACTGAAACAGATTTTGCATATATGATTGTTAAACTCCCACCCAAGGAATTATTAATGCATCCTTAGCAGCTGCTACTTTTTTTATTTGAGGAAAATGTGAAAATAAGATTTGACATGTTGCAAGTCACAGGATCCAATCTGATAAAATTGATTAAGACATGAAAGTGAATCACTATTACCCAAATTAGTAGATTATTAAAAGAGATATAAATATCCATGGTGAAATGCTAAATCTATTTTAAAGATTTCAATGACTTACAATACCATGAAAGCTGTCAATAAAAAGAACTTTTACAATAGTAAAAAATCTACTTAATAAAATACTGTATATTGTTGACAGTTTTATTTCCACTAAGCTTTTCACTGTGATTTCAAAACTATTATATTATTTTAAAAATATTAACTTATTTAAGTATTATATTTGAGCATTGTTCAAACATTGTAGAAAACTAAGTATTAAAACATTCAATGCTCACTGTTGTAATTTGATTTTTTAAATTGAAAAATATGCAAAAGTGTTTATGAATTTACATAACCTCAACATTTTATCGGAGAAGGCAATGGCAACCCACTCCAGTACTCTTGCCTGGAAAATCCCATGGACAGAGGAGCCTGGTAGGCTGCAGTCCGTGGGGTCGCTAAGAGTCGGAGACGACTGAATGACTTCACTTTCACTTTTCACTTTCATTCATTGGAGAAGGAAATGGCAACCCACTCCAGTATTCTTGCCTGGAGAATCCCAGGGACAGAGGAGCCTAGTGGGCCGCCGTCTATGGGGTCACACAGAGTTGGACATGACTGAAGCAACTTAGCAGCAGTAGCATTTTATTACTAAAGTCCATATATTTGATTTGAACTTATATTATTCTTTAATTATAAGTAAAATAACTTGATTAACAATTATCTTTTTTAAACTGGGTATTAGAAATATACAAATCTGTAGTATTTGTGATACTAGCTATAAAATATCTATATGACCTGAAATGTATTTTAACTTATGAGCAATTAATTTAACATGTAAAAATAACAGTTTATATTATATAATTTAAAAATTATCTAGCCTCATTTTCCATCCATAATTATTTTTATACTACAAATACTTAAATGATTAATGTAATTTTTACTTGTCTACTACATTAAGTAACTAACTTAATGACTTTCACCTAAAATGTTAATATATTAGCCACTTTAAAATTTCTTTTTGAAACATTTTTCTTAGTATTTTTCTTTTGCACAACTAACATGAAGAGTATATCTGCTTTCTTTGTGGTTACTTATCATTATTAGTGAAAATGTGCTGAGAAAGTCCAATATTATAGTTTTCCAGTTTCTGGCATCCCTTCTCAGATTGTTCTGGGTGTCTAATAGAGAAAAAATTGCCCCAGAACATAGCTTAAATCATTGACTATTTACAGCTGATTTCTCTCTCAAATCTCTCTCATACACTTCCAGTCAAAAGTCACCTGAAAGAACAATTCAGTCTGATATGCAATAAGCTTTCTTCATTCAAATCTCTGGGGCATGGGCTGGCCTGGTGTAACAGGCACAGCTGATCAGTAATCTCTCTCATTCCCATTCATTCTCTCTCTCCCTCTGTCTCTTCCTAACTCCTTCTTTCCTTATCCCTTCTTCTCTCCCTCTCCACAATTTCTCCAAGGTACTAATAATCATTCTGGAAGGTTTGTATCTTTGGCCAGTATTTTTTAGATTGATAAAAAGTACTAACATTTATTTGTAATAGTCATCTGACTAACAGTATTTAGAAGATGTCCTGGAAGATATCTTTTGTTTGAAACACATACTTTGTTTAAATAAAAATGCACATATTTTTATATGCAGCTATATTAAGATAAAGTAGCAGTATGTCATTCAATATTGCATTTATCTTTCTATTTTTTTATTCTTCCTTCCATTGTTCCCTTTTTTTCCTACTTTCCTTTCTATCTTTGTTATATATTTACTATCTCTTTTCTGTTTGAAGTATGTTTCTATACCTTAAGTTCTTGAAACAATATTTTGCAATTTAATATGAATATTCAGGCATTTCTAATAATTCAATGAAGCAATCTTTAAATTCTTCTTTATATGTCAAATACTTTCTAATGATTTGTAATATCACACCACTTCAAAATACAGCAATATAATTTAATTCTTATTTTTTCACTTTTGTTTCCATCTTCGTATTCTTTATTTTTCTTTTCTTCCTTCTTTCTTTTGAGTATCAAATTGTGCTAAACAAGTTTTACATAACCATTAAAATGACAGTCAAAAATAGTTATAAAGCAGTCAACATTTGGGCTACCCACTCCAGTGTTCTTGCCTGGAGAATCCCAGAAACAGGGGAGCCTGGTGGGCTGCCGTCTATGGGGTCACACCGAGTCGGACACGACTGAAGTGACTTAGCAGCAGCAGCAACATTTGGGCTAGACTTTAATAAAGTAAAGTTACTCCTAAGAGGATGACACATAAATCTATAGGTAACACAAATGGATCTGGTAAAGATAAATTTTTTCTATATATGTAAATATACATATATATATATACACACACATATACATACATGTATACATATATGTATTTATACATATACATATATATATATAAAAGCTTCCCTGGTGGCTCAGATGGTAAAGAATCCATCTGCAATGCAAGAAACCCAAATTTGATCCCTAGTCAGGAAGATCCCCTGGAGAAGGGAATGGCTACCCACACCAATATTCTTGCCTGGAAAATTCCATGAACAGAGTCTGGTGGGCTGCAGTCCATGTGGTCACAAAGACTGTATGGGGAAACACACAGTACATAGGACTGAACAACTAACACTTTTACTTTTCCATACATATATATAATAATTTTTATAAGAGTGAAACTATCACAATAATCTATGTCATAAACATATCCATCACCTCCAAAATTTCCTTCAGCCCTCTTTATTATGGTGTGTGTGTGTGTGTGTGTGTGTGTTTAGAGTATTTAGGACTTTCTGCTTATAAAATAATGTCATTCACAGAGATAGTTTTACTTCTTCCTTACTGATGCAGGTGTCTTTAGTTATTTTTCTTGCCTAATTGCTGTAGCTACTAGCACTTTCAGTACTGTGTTGAATAGAAATCATGAAAGTGGACATCCTTGCCTTATTTCTGATCTTAGACAAAGAGCTTTCAACTTTTTACCATGTTTGAGTATGATGTTAGTTTGTCATGTATGGTCTTTATTATGTTGAGGTGCATTTCTTCTATACCTACTTTGTTAAGACTTTTATTATGAAAGGATGTTGAATTTATCTAATCATTAATTATAATTTAAAATAGCAAAAAAATCAATAGACCCTTTTTCTGCATATATTGAGATGATTGTGTAATTTTTATTCTTAATTCTTAATGTAGTATATCACACTATTTTACTTGCATATATTGAACCATCATTGCATTCAGGGGACAACACCTGATCATGGCTTATGCTCTTAATGAGCTGTTGAATTCATTTCCATTTTGCTGATCTTTTGTTAATAATTTTTCATCCATGTACATCAGCAATATTGGTTTGTAATTCTCTTTTGATGACTTTGTTTGGTTTTGTTATGAGAGTGATACTGGCCTTCTAATAAGTTTAGAAGTGTTTCTTTTGTTTCTTAGAAGAGTTTAAGAAGAACTGGAATTAATTATTCTTTAAATGTTATTAGAATTGATTTGTGAGGCCATCTGGTCATCTGCTCTGGGTTTTTCTTTGTGGGGAGGTATTTGATTACTGCTTCAATCTTCTTACTCTTAATTGGTTTGTCCCAGCCTTATATTTCTTCTTGAATCAGTGTTTGTAGGTTGAATGTTTCTAGGAGTTTATTAATTTGTTCTATGTTGTTCAATGTGTTGGCATCTAATTGTTTATAAAACTTTTTAAACAATTTTTTAAATTTCCATTACATAATTTGAATATCTCTTCTATTTCTGATTTTACCAGTTTTGGGGTCTTCTTTTTGCTTTTCTTAGTTTAGCTAATGCTTTATCTATTTTAGTTACCTTTTCAAATAATAAATTTGATTATAATGTATCATAATGTAAACTTGACTTATCATTTGATTTATCATATTTTGATTAGTTTGGCTTTCATGAATCTGGTTGTCCATTCCTCTCCCTTGATTTGTGAAGTTTTCCATTTTTATTTATATAAGACTTTCTGTTCCTTTCTCTTCTTCTTCTGGGACTACCATAAGAAATACATTGGTCAATTCAATGATCACCCTTAAATTCTGTAGATGACCTTCATTCTTTAACCTTTTTGTTCCTCTCAGTACATAATTTCAGATGACCTGTATTTGAGTTTGTTGATTATTTTGCCTTATAAAGTCTGCTGTTAAAGTGTCTTTCCATTTTTTAGTTCAGTTATTGTATTCTTCAGCTCCAGAATTTCTGTTTGGTTTTCTCATTTTATCTATTGTTTTCCTGATTATGTTTACATGTCTTCGTGGGTTCTCTTGAACCTCACTGAACTTCATTAATACGATTATTTTAACCCTTTGCCAGGCATACTGTTAGGATTGATAACTCAACTTTATTTCTTTAGTAGCTTCATGTTTCCCTGATTCTTTATAAACCTCGTAGTCTTGCACTGGTTTCTGTGTTTCATGAAGTGTTCACATCTTCTAGTCTTTACAGACTGAGTTCAGCAGGGGAAACCTTTCACCAGTAGGCCTGGTTAGAGATTCTGGACAGGTGTGTTTCCTAGGTCTGCTGAGAGCTGACTGATGACCTGGTCCTGGGGCCTGCCTCAGGAGGACTTGGTACTAGGTAACTTAGCCTGCTGGTTCATGCCTAGAAAAATGGGTTACCTAAAACTTTCCTTCGAAAGTTTCTTACAATTTCTACTTTGGACACAATCTAATAAAAATGCATCTGCAAAGATTCCTGGAAATTTAATTTTACAGAATTTTTGTGTATCAGTATAACTTTTCTATGAGTCTTAAAAGGTTTCAAGTTTAGTTGTAAAATACATATCTTCATTTAAAAGAAATAGTATGGATATTAGCATTACTCCTACTGAAGAATATATTCCAAAGAATAATAGATATAATGAAATAATTTTTCTCTAAGTAGAAGTACATGTACAGAAAATTCTGTGAGTTTTCATGCTTCTATATTATGTCTGGACAAAATGCAATACTATATGTTACACTGCTGTAGTAATTTAATTAGAATCATATAATTAAATATAATAAAATGTGTATTTTCAAATTCAGACAATTTCTAAGTAGTTAAGAATGAAATGACAAAATATTTTCAAGCAAAGTAACTTATTTACACACGACAAATTATTCAGAGGTGATAATTATTCAGTTCAGTTCAGTCGCTCAGTCGTGTCCCACTCTTTGTGACCCCATGAATCGCAGCATGCCAAGCCTCCCTGTCCATCACCAACTCCCGGAGTTCACTCAGACTCACTCCATCGAGTTAGTGATGCCATCCAGCCATCTCATCCTCTGTCGTCCCCTTCTCCTCCTGCCCCCAATCCCTCCCAGCATCAGAGTCTTTTCCAATGAGTCAACTCTTCGCAGTGATAATTATTACTTCTTGTAATTTTGTATGTAACAGTAATTTAATTTATGATGTTTGATTTCATGGGTTTTAGTGTGTTAATTATTTGCTTTAATATTCAATTGGAAACACTGAGTAATATTAAAGTTATCCTATATACAATGTAGTTGTTTTACAGAAGAAAGAAAATTTAAGAATTATCATATGATTAAGAACTGAGACAGGAACCAAAAATTGCAGCAGTTAGTGCTAAAAAGATATTTGTTCTCTTAACAGTGGAGAGGTCATTCTTAGAGAGCTAATAAACAGGCACAGCAGGAGATACCTACAAAGACATAATTTCTGGAAATCAGATTAATGTAAGCTACTCTTGATCACCCGCAGGCACCCCAATTATCGAGAATTACTATCCCAATTAAACACCTGTCTTTACAGTTGCCTGTCATTAGGCTCGAGTTGATAAGATGGGAAAGTCCCAATTAAGAGGCGTCCCTAATTAAGCATACTTTATGTAGAACAGACTGATGACTCCCAAACTATCTTTTTTCCTATCCTAACTTCAATAGCATTTTTATCCATTACTTATATTTTTCCACTTAAGTAGTTATGTAATATTTTTCTCAAAAACCTTTTACCAGAGTAAAGAAAAATCACTTGGCATAAATGGATCAAATATTTGAAAATTCGTTTCTCTAACCACTAAGCTAAAAGCAGCGTATATAAGATTTTATTCTGTAATAGTTTTTATTATATTTATTCTGGATTTTCTATATAATACTTAAATTTGCATTTAAATTTAAACTTCTTAAAATCATAGGTAGCTATCATATTTTGTGTAATGTTTGTGAAGATGATGCAATATTGTTCACCTAGTGCATGTTTTATTTCTGTTATATTTTACAACTTATTAAAACTAGTCAGATTAATTGGTTAAAACTGAGACTTTCAAACTAAAATCCATAGATTTCTAAGTATTCAGAAGTTCTAATTATTCATGCATTATTAACTGGAATGAAATATATCATTGGGAGGAATGAAATTGCACAAAAGCTAGTCTCCAAGCCTCTCATACCAACTGTACCAATAGAAACATAATTATTATTTGACTTTTTAAATTCATTGAGTTTTAGAAGAAAAGTTCAGGAGTATATTATGTATTTATTCTTACAAAATAAATCTCAAAATGAGTTGGCTTAAAAAACCAAAACCATTTAGTGTCTTACATATTAATAGGGTATGGGATTTCAATTTTGGTTGATTGTGACGTTCTGGCTAGGGGACCTACACAAGACTGTGGTATGTACCATCTTGACTGTAGTCTTTTTATATCATACATACATCTGTAGGATTAATTGCCACAGAAGTCATACAAAAGTAACTTCATGTACTTGGGAAGTTGGTGCTGGTGGTTGGCTAGGAGCCTTGCTTCTTCTATATGTGGACCTCTTTAAGGGGTTATTTAAGTGTCATCTCAGCATGGAAACTAGCTAACATCAGAGCAAGAGATTCAAGCAACAAACTGGAAGTTTCAATACTTTAATGTTAGCCTCATAATCCACTGATCATAGGGGACAGCCAGCCCTGGTGTACAGTGTAGGAGAAAAACTACACAATCACCTCACTAAGGCAATCATTGTGACCATCATGGAGATAAGTAGCTTAGTGCTTGCTTGACCAAATTCTTTGACCAAATTTTCAAGGTTCAACTTTCAATTCCATTGTTTAAGAATGTGGCTTTAGGTAGCATGGGCAACCATTATCTTTTGATTTTTCCCATATTTAAAAGAGAAATTACAGTATTAATTATTTCATAATATTCACGAACACTTAATAAGATAATATTCAAAAAGAATGTTTTAAAGAAAGACTGAGAAAAGAGTGAGTTTTCTATTCTATTCTACTATTTTTATTTTTATTTTCTATTGCTACTTCTATTTTTAATTTTACAGTGATATGCTACTTCTATTTTTACAGTGATATCAGGAGAAAGCATATGCTTCTATTTTTATTTTTACAGTGATATCAGGAGAAAGCATATGCTTTTTTAGAGGCTAAAGCATAAAATGTGACTGAAATCTCGCATTTGTATACTGTTGGCCATCAACATAATTTTTTATTGGGTGTAAATGAGCTAGCAAATACATTTTCTATGATGAATAAAAGAAAAGAAGAGTGAAATAAATGATCTAATGAAGTGACACTTTTATACAGGGATAATCAAAGCATAGTGAAAGTTAAAACACAATGTTACCCCTGCTTTACTAGTATTTTATATTTGACAAGAAATAACAAAAGCTGTATTTAGCAAAGTAATTTTTATACTATCAATTTAGTACTTTTTATCACCAATTTATGCATTACCACACTAGGAGTTCAACATATACTACATATCATGAAACAATTTTAAAAGTCAGTAAATATATTCAAACAGATCTGAGAATAATTAAAAATATAAACCTAAATTAAAAAAAAAATCATTTGAATCAGTTCTAATGAGGTGGATGAAACTGGAGCCTATTATACAGAGTGAAGTAAGCCAAAAAGAAAAACACCAATACAGTATACTAACGCATATATATGGAATTTAGAAAGATGGTAACAATAACCCTGTATACGAGACAGCAAAAGAGACACTGATGTATAGAACAGTCTTTTGGACTCTGGGAGGGGGAGAGGGTGGGATGATTTGGGATAATGACATTGAAATACGTATAGTGTCATATATGAAATGAGTCACCAGTCCAGGTTCGATGCACGATACTGGATGCTTGGGGCTGGTGCACTGGGATGACCCAGAGGGAGGGTATGGGGAGGGAGGAGGGAGGAGGGTTCAGGATAGGGAACACATGTATACCTGTGGCGGATTCATTTTGATATTTGGTGAAACCAATACAATATTGTAAAGTTTAAAAATAAATAAAATTTAAAAAAAACAAAAAACAAAATCAAAGTGCCAAACTATGCTTAAGTTTGACACTCAGTTTGAATTTGAGGTGAGGAAAGAGGGAATGGCAGAATTTGAAGTAATTTTTTGCTCATGCCTAAATCATTTTCTGACAAAATGAAAATAGGCTATAAGCTAAAAATAGTCTCTATCATTTATGCTAAATGTAGATGCCTGCCAAGAATAACAATGTTAAATGAAATATTCTTGAAATAGGCCCCACTGTCATCACTCTCCTTTGCTATTAATCTTAATTCACTGATGAATTGCCTTAGCAAGAACCATATATTTTCATAAATTTCATTAGTAGTAGAAATTTTTTTAAAAAAGTGTAATAAGCCAATATAAAAATCTTAACTCATAAAAATGTATGGGAGTATTTAAAACAGAAATACTGAATGAGAGCAAAGTTTGCAGTCATTTGCAATTCATAATTTAGTAGTGCCAGTGGCTTCAGTAAAATTGAATTGCTTGTTCCACTCATGATCAGCTATCTTTTTACATCAACACATGTTTATCTTAACACCCATCATAGAATGAAGAAGCTCATTTTTCTGAATTATACTCACCCTTTGTAAATGATATCACTTACAGATGAAATGATTGAAAATGTACCAAGTATTTTATTCAAACAAATGAAAGAAATCCAGAAGGAAGAACAACAGTGTCAACAATTACAGCAAAATATGTATACAAATACACAAATATAACAATCCAGTTCTCTGTACGCCTTTCTTGTTTACAAGTGTCTCTGCTTAAGATTTAGCTGAAGTAAAGTAAAAATGTTAGTCACTCAGTCATGCCTGACTCTTTGTCAACCCATGGTCTGTAGCCCACCAGGCTCCTCTGTCCATGAATTCTCCAGGCACGAATACTGCAGTCAATAGCCATTCCCTTCTCCAGGGATCTTCCCACCTGAGGGATGGAACCCAGGTCACCTGCATTGCAGGTGGATTCTCTACCATCTTTATGATTCTTTATGAGCCACCTCTGAGCAATATAAAAAGTAGTTTAAGTACCATGTTTTTCGAAAGATACACTCACATTATAGCCACACTATTAGTCTTTCCTTACTTTTCTATTTTCTTCAACTTCCCACGCCCTCTTGAGTATTTTTCAACATGTATCTAGATTTTCACTAATTTGAGATTTGTGCTGTCTAATACGTAAGCACTGGTCTTCATTCATAGAAGTTAGTCAATAAGTATATATAAAGTGAATAAATGTTGGAACTGATAAAAGAATGACTGCATTAACATTGCCATTTGAAATCAAGAAGTATAGTGTGTCATCTGCACTGAAGACTAAGTTAATGCATATGAAATTTATAAAATCTTTTTAATATTATAAAGGTATTTTTTATATTTTAAATATTAAATTATTAAATCTCATTAATATGTATAAATATATATAAATAAACATAAAATACATTAATACTTATAATTTAATATTGATATCTTTCCAATAAAAATTCCTCCTCCAAACATATATATTCTAATGGAAAAACTGCCATGCTGTATCAGTTATAAAAACTCATTTTTCCCTACAAGTCATGCAATTGGTTTTAATTTGATTAAATAATAAAATAGCATAATAAAAGTACTATGGAATAGAATAAAAATAAAATGGCAATAATTATGCAATGAAGAATGCTTCTATTATCAAAAGTATTTGAAAAATACTATATTAATAAAATGCTACAGTTAATGTTATATTATATATGCTTAATGATATTTGAAATAGTGTTAGAACATATAGCTTTGTCCTGGATTATAACAAAAATTTCATTCAGTATTAGTCACTTTGTATTGTTTTAACTGCAGTCCATGGGGTCATAAAGAGTCAGCCATGACTGAGAGACTAAAATGAACTGAACTGCTAGATTACGGATAATAAAAGTGTTTTCTTAAATTTAATCACATCATTTGAATATATATCATATGTATTCTTATTTCACTCACAATCAAAATTTAATTACACCTCATGAAGCAAATCAATAGACTGTATCTCACAAAACAACCTTAAGCTATGATCGTTGGTTATCAAAGAAGTGACACAGACTTAGACGTAGACATAAACTTTACACTGAACAAAAGCTTTATGCTGAACACACCTGCTTACGTATGTACACTACATACATATACTATATATGTTCATATGTATGTATAGGATATTTGTGTTTGTGTGTGTGTTAGTTGCTCTGCTCACATGTGTTAGTTGCTCTTTGTCACCCCAAGGACATTAGCCCACTAGGCTCTTCCGTCCATGGAATTCTCTAGGCATGAATACTGGAGTGACTAGTCATTCCCTTCTCCAGGTGATTTTTGTAACTCAGGGATCAAACCCAGGTCTCCCCATTGCAAGCAGATTCTTTACCATCTGAGCCATCAGGAAACATATATGTATATATTTATGGGGCTTTCCTGGTTGTTCAGCAGTAAAGAATCCGCCTGCAATGCAGGAGCCATAGGAGATGCAGGTTTGATCCCTGGGTCAGGAAGATCTGCTGGAGGAGGGCATGGCAACTAACTCCAGTATTCTTGCTTGGAGAGTCCCATGGAGAGAGGAGCCCGGTGGGCTAACAGTCCATAGGGTTGCAAAGAGTCATACAAGATTGAAGTGACTTAGCATGTATATATATATATATATATATATATATATATACACACAATATGCTATGCTAAATCACTTCAGTCGTGTCCGAGTCTGTGTGACCCCATAGACGGCAGTCCAGCAGGCTCCCCCGTCCCTGGGATTCTCCAGGCAAGAACACTAGAGTGGGTTGCCATTTCCTTCTCCAATGCATGAAAGTGAAAAGTGAAACTGAAGTCGCTCAGTCGTGTCCGACTCTTAGCGACCCCATGGACTGCAGCCTAACAGGCTCCTCCGTCCGTGGGGTTTTCCAAGCAAGAGTACTGGAGTGGGGTGCCATTGCCTTCTCCGATATACAATATATATTATATAATATAAATAGTTTAAATGACACAGATTACTTTACGTTTCTTATGTTCCTGATATTTATAAAATATAAGTGAAGCAAATGTGCATAAAAGGCATTAGAAGCAATGATCCTTGTCATGAAATATTCCACAGTAAAATTGGAAAAAAATAGAAAATAGAAACATATTTGAAGATTTTCAAAGTTAGAGCACTTAGTAGTTATTTTGCTATGGCAATCCCTTTGTTAGATTTATATCTCAAATAAGATTTTTTTTAGATTATTCAATGTTGAATACTGACTTTCTGATCAAGATTTCCAATGTAAATGTCAATGTAGATAGAAATTATTTTACTTTAATACACAATAGCTTAACAGGAGTTCCAGTTGAAATACTATAAGATAGTAATTAAAATATGAAGAAACAAATTAACAGAGATGTAAAGCATCAAATGAAAGAAGTTTCTCTTATCATACCAAAAATGCAAAAAAGTGCATGAATTCAAAAAACTAATTACAAAATGAAGGAGTCCCTGATGAAAGGAGTGGAATAGAAATAGTTGGAGCATAAATAGAAAATGAAATATGATGTTAAGACATACACCTAGGTATATATTGATTACATCTCTGATCACCGTTATAAACCCACAAAAAAAAACAAATAAAATATTCTGGACTTCAAGAATAAAGTCAATTCCATTTATATCAATGGAAATATAACCAAATCAGTGTTATACTTATGCAATGTAAGCTAGGAACAGAAGGCTATTTTTTAAAGATTATGTCAAGTTCCTTTTATCCAGTAAAAGCCTATCTGTAGTAGGAAAAAGTCCAATATAACACCATCATGAATCAGCAAAATCAAAATGCAGGATGCTAAAATGTTTGAAAATATAGCATATACTTGAGGGAAATATTTATATAATTGATAAGCTCCATGAAAATCATATTTGAACTATATAATAATTACATGGGCTTCCCTGGTGGCTCAGATGGTAAAGAATCTGTCTGCAATGCAGGAGACCCAGGTTCAATCCCTGGGTTGGGAAGATTTCCTGGAGAAGGGCATGGCAACCCACTCCAGTATTCTTGCCTGGAGAATTCCATGGATAGAGGAGTCTGATAGGCTACACGCCTGCCAATGGAGGAGATGCAGGAGACGTGGGTTCAATCCCTGGGTCAGGAAGACCTGCTCAAGGAGAAAATGGCAATCCACACGAGTATTCTTGCCTAGATAATCCCAGGGATAGAGGAGTTGGGGAGCTCCATTCCATGGGGTTGCAAAAGAATTGGACATGACTGAGTGACTAAGATGCATATAGTCAGCATTTACTATATATATTTTACCAAGCAATATTCTGTCTTTTGCATATAATATGTATTTCATTTCTTATAATCATTATGTGGACAAAATATTACTACCAATTTCCAAATGAGGATAACAAAGCTTAAGAAATTAAATATCTGCATAGGACACAGGAACACATAAAACATAAGGGATGTAATGTAATCTTTAAACCATTCACTTTGCCTTTAGAGGCTGAGACTTTCACTGTGGTTCAATAAAGTCTACCACCATCCAAACAGACATGCTAATGTAGACTGTACTGAGGGAAAAATAGCAGTGGTCAATGAACCTAGGAATATTTTTATTGATAATCTAATCATGAAAAATACCTTACAGTCTAATATAAGAAAATTAACTATTTTTTTACATTAAAATATATGTATAATAACAGAAAGTAAGAAAAAATTAACTATAGCCTGGCACTTTAGTTATTAAATAAAATTATTTAATTTTATTTATAAACTGAGTGTTATAAAATAAAACTATAAAATGCATCTTAGTAGATAAAGGTATGCATTGCTATATCAGTTATATATGTAAACTTTTAAAAGTAGAAATTAAATAAATATAACAGATGAACAAAGCAGATAATCACCTTTAAGATAAATTAGTCAGTCATCCCGATTAGGAAAATAAGTTGAGTCATTCTAGTAAAAATAATGAGAGCACATTGTGCTAGTCATTATTCTAAGCATTTTACATACATTAAATCACTAGAGATTCATAATTCTCTATGGATTATTGATATGGTTAATTCATAGGTTGATTCTATTATGAATACTTGAAAATGTGTCAACTAAGGCCAACGAAGGTTATGCAATAAGAAAAAAGAACCATAAATCAGTCTGCCTTGTGGTGAACATTCCTATTGCCTCTCATTTAGTAGGTAGACAAATATATTAGCAATGTGTTGTTTTAAACAGCAGCATTCAAATAAATTATCCTTATGATATTATACAGGGAAAGATTTACTGCACTAACTTTAATAATTATTCATATTTGAATTAAAGTAAAATTGAAAACATTCAGTAATTAAAAGATACCATTTTCAATCTTATAAAATAACATATACAAAATTAGGAGAAGTTCAAAGCCAAGAATACTCATTCCAGGGCTAAGATTAAGAAAGGGACACTGAAGTCAAAAAATGCAAAAGGAGAAAGGAAGTACATATCAAGTGGGAATCTATTCCAAATGGAGAAACTGACAGAAAGAGTCAATCTGCCATGTATTCCAGGAAGACTTTTTGTAAGTGAAATAATACATAGCAGCTAAATTTAGAAGTCCCCTGAACTGCCTCCTCCCCCCCAAAAAAATCTTGGAATTGGCACAAATGTAGGAATAAGAAAGGTGGCTATAACCCTTCTATTAGATATGGCTCTTTATCTCAACTTAGTTTCCTAAATATAACTAACACAATTTGAAATTCTTCCTTAATCAAAATTAACTTTAGAGGTAAGAAAATTGGAAAAACCTTGAGATGTTTAATTCAAGGGGGTAAAAATCTTTGCATATAAGCGAACACTTTCTGCACAGAGAAAGAAGCAGCATAAGAGAATTTCTTATTTCTCTGAGAAATTTATAAATTCACCACTGTCACCACTTTCAAAAGTCAAAGTTCTTCTTTATTTCCAGGAATATCCCTGTACTGTATTCTGGACAAAAAAAGCAAACAACAGCAACAACAACAACAACAAAAACAGTTTACTTAGACAAATGGATATTCACCATTTCTTGAAATAATAAGAGACAGCTGCCTCAGCTTAAAGTGTAGGAAGTCTCAGTGGAGACTACTTAATAGGCCCTGGATATTCTTTGGAAGTAATGAAAAAGTTTTGAAACTACAGAGACATGGTAATTGTATATAACACTGTGAATGTGCTACATGCCACTGAATAGCCCACTGTAAAATAGTTCAATCTATGTTCGGTGAATTTCATCTCAGTTAAAAAAAATCCAAGGTGATTAAACAAAAAAAAAAAAGAGTAAGCAGTTATCAGTTCATTCCCCTTAAAAAGTCAATGATAAATTAACTGCAAAATGTATGTAAAACTGTAAAATGTATGGTTTCACTAAATGAATATGCTTCATAAAATATATCATCTTTAAAAGAGACATACACAATTCCTTATTATTCTAGTTCTAGAAGTCAACCCACTCATTTTGCCCTGCTCCATATCTTGAATAGGAGGTATTATTCTTTCAAAAATCTAATCTATGTGGTCAAAGCAGAAAAGAAAATACTCTCTAATGAAAATTGCATTTCTATTTCTGCTTCTGTGGGACTTTAATCATTCATTGTGTGTTGTTGCTGGACTTAACAAACATCTTTTGTGGGCAAAATAGCTCTAATTAGTTCCATGTTAAGCACTGCACTGTCAGGCAAATATTCTAAAAGGATTCTAAATTAGCACTAATTTAAATCACCTCTACTATCAAAGGCTTTCTTTAGCAGATCTGGAAACTTTATATAAGATTTCCTACAGACTATTGAAATGAAAAATCTTTCATCTGAATAATGTATGCTAAGGCTACTAGCAGACAGGGACAAATAGCAAATTGAGGTTTTTGCAAAAGCATATTTATAAATGAATTTTAATGTATATTGTACTTACTTGAGCAGATAATAATCTAAAGCTATCAAATTAACATGGAGATTCCAAATGTGGTAAAAAAGATTAGGTAAATCAACTTGTGCATTCCAATATGTTCTCAAAGGAAGCAGGAATTTGTTCAAGAGCTCTCTGATTATAATCCAAGTATCTTAAACACATTTTTTCACAGAAACTCACTCATATATAGACAAGTAAATATTTAATTACCATAAACTTTAAACAAATTTCATATTAATGACATTCATAACTTTAAAAATATTTTCTATGGATAATTTGAAAAATAGGTATTATGATATAGACATTTTTGTTATCTATGTATATAGACAAAATATAATTTAAAATAACATTTAAAAAGACAACAGAAAAAAATGCATTTGGACATGTAATCTGTGGAATTTTCATTGCATATATACTAATATTAAAGAAATTAGATGTCATTTATAGCCTCCTAGCTTTTTATTACAGAAGTGTAAACATATACAACATATATAATTTATCTCTCAGTACTAATTATGCTTAAGTTGATAATAAATTTTGTAGAATTTAAGGAACTGAAAATATAACCAATCTATTTAAATGTCACCCTTTAAAAAATATTTTAGTTAAATGTTTAATAATTGATGTAAGAGTTAAAAGTAGGTGGTAAATATCTGAAAATATCTAGATAACACTCATCACCTCATACTACCACCTGCTCCAACACATTGTCATATTTATCCTGTAATTTTGCAATAATCTCTTAGTGTATCTCTTCTTCGAAGTTTCTCTCTTTTCATTTCTTCTTAATGCAGTAGCTAGTATAATCCTCTTAAAATTTAAGGCAGATCTTATCACTCCTCTGCTTGTAATTATCTGTTGTCTTCCCATCTCATTTCAAGCTGTAGTTATTACAGTGACCTACAAACTACACAATAAATTTGGTTTTGTGCTATTTCTTCTTATAATGACTTCATCTTTTATTTTACTCCCCCTTATTCATTCATTAGTTCTACCATAGTGTAGTCAACCTAGACAACATATTAAAAAACAGAGACATTACTTTGCCAACAAAGGTTCGACTAGTCAAGGCTATGGTTTGTCCAGTAGTCATGTATGAATGTGAGCATTGGACTATAAAGAAAGCTGAGCTCCAAAGAATTGATGCTTTTGAACTATGGTGTTGGAGAGGACTCTTGAGAGTCCCTTGGACTGCAAGGAGATCCAACCAGTCCATCCTAAAGGAGATCAGTCCTGGGTGTTCATTGGAAGGACTTATGCTCAGGCTGAAGCTCCAATACTTTGGCCACCTGATGCGAAGAACTGACTCATTGGAAAAGACCCTGATGCTGGGCAAGATTGAAGGTGGGAGGAGAAGGGGACAACAGAAGATGAGATGGTTGGATGGCATCACTGACTCAATGGATATGAGTTTGAGTAAACTCCGGGAGTTGGTGATGGACAGGGAGGTCTGGCATGCTGCGATTCATGCAGTCACAAAGAATTGGACATGACTGAGCGGCTGAACTGAACTGAACTGAGTGTAGTCAAATTTGATAGAGATTTCTGCCTGACTCGATGGACATGAGTTTGAGTGAACTCCGGGAGTTGGTGATGGACAGGGGGGCCTGGCGTGCTGCAATTCATGGGGTCACAAAGAGTCAGACACGACTGAGTGACTGAACTGAACTGAACTGAACTTTGCCTGAACAGCTGGAAAGATTGATTTGTTAACAATTTAGAATGAGATTTTCATAATATAAAAAGAGCTCAATGTTTCATATGCCAATTTTTTTTAATGTAAACCTTCAAATGTAAATACTGAGTTTACATTTGGGTATATGATTCTGAAATTTCAGTGATTAGATATTGGTACTCAAATGTATATAGATGAAATTTATGTAGATCTCTTAGAACAGCTTTCTAACTAAAATATGGCTACTGAATTAGTCTAGTGTTGCCATAACAAAGTACTAAAAACCTGGTGGCTTATACAACAGAAATTCATTTCCCCACATTTCTGGCGACTAGATACCCTAGATCAAGGGGTTGGCAACCTCATTTTCTTCTAAGGCCTCTTTGCTTGGTTTGTACATGACCATCTTCTCCCTGTCTTTTTACCTGGCTTTCCCTCTGTAATAGTGGCTAAATTTCTTTTTTTATGAAGAAACCAAGCTGGATTAGAAATGTATGAAAGTGTCAGTGGCTCAGTTGTGTCTGACTCTTTGAGACCCCATGGACTGTAGCCCGCCAGACTCCTCTGTCCATGGGATTCACCAGGCAAGAATACTGGAGTGGGTAGCCTTTCTCTTCTCCAAGGGATCTTCCCAACCCAGGGATTGAACCTGTGTCTCCCGCATTGAAGATTCTTTACCATCTGAGCCTTGCCCTTATCACTTCATTTAACTTATTTCTTTAAAGATCCTGTTAAAGATCCTGTTTCTGATTACAGTCACATCCTGAGATATTACACATTGACTTTAAGATATGAACTTTGGAGATACATTTCTTTCCATAACAGATGCTTACCACTAATCTGTGTTTTCTGGGAGAAACAAGAAGGTATTCTCTTCATTAAGATATTATGGCATGCACAGTAAAGTATGGTATAAACATCATCTTTGAGAAGCTATATGTTGATTATCTAAGTTTTAACTAACCTTATAAGATACTGCATGAAATAATGTAGATGAAAATGATGGGGTTCTGAAATGTTGAAATCTGGAGAGCAGCACAGAACTATTGAAGGTAAATGAATATTTCTATAAAGGCTATCAAGACAGGAGTGGCAATCAGCATGCTTTGTCCTGAAAGTATTTAATAGGAAACAGTATTCTAAGGGGTAAGATGGAAGGTGTGAAGGCTGATCCAAGCCACCTTGGTGGTAAATACAGCTTCCCAACCTAGGTCATTTTCCACTGATTGAAGTGGGGAGAGGCCTGTTGAGAAAGGCTCTGTCAGTGCCACTATATATGCCCCTGATTCTCCTTCAAGTGTGGCTTTTGTAATATGCCAATGCAACTGTGCACCAGAGAAAGAACAATTTCTAGAATTTTAAAAATTATTTTCAGATATAATGTCTGACCTAACATGGAAACTAAGTTACATGAAATGCTAAAATAATCTTCTGGATTGACTAACATATGAACATCAAGTAATAAATGGTTTTGGATTATGTTTATCCATAGAATGTCTAATGTGTCATCGGATACTCTGTTTCTTTTACAGTCCCCAAGTAGATATTCAGGATAGATATACTTAGCTTAAAGAAGCCTCCCATTGGTCCCACATTGGACCTTCGTGCTAAGAGGCCTTAAAGTATGTCCTTGAAACTACCAATCCTCTGGTCATGATACTATATCCAAAGCAAAACAATATCCTAGAAAATGTAAACAGAAAACACCGACATTAAGGATTTTAAAGAGGCAGAGAGACTTGTATTCATCACTGTTCCTTGTAATTCACTATCTGAACCTGTATGGAAAGCAGAAAAGTACCTCAACCTTAATCATTGTACAGACCAAAGTGCCAGGTGTTATATTTTATCTGGAACAGATCAATACACCCTCTCACATTTTGTATGTAGCATTTAGTTTAGTGAATATTGTTTTGCTGCTAATACTCCAACAAGAAGGATAAAAAAATTTCATCTTTACAAGGCAAATTCAGCCATGTATCTTCAGTGTCCTGCTGCAGGGCTCTGTTGGTTCTTTTGCTCTTGGACATAATATATTCTGTAGGGTCCTTGATAATACTGATATTCTGTGATAAAGCTTTTGTGATTTTTTATCTGATGAATAGGAAGTGGCAAGAACCCTAAATTCTCTAGTAAACACATGCTTGCCAAACTGTCAAGATGATCTTGAATAAGTTTAAAAGGATTAAAAATCAGTGAACTTGTTATGGGTAAAGAATTTTGGACACTCTAGATATCCTCACTGAAGTATAACTCCTTATACTCCCAATAAATTGGCTTATAACACTGAGAAACAGATACTTGATTTTGCAGTCAGTATATTTCATTCATGAGGCTATTATCCTCACCTATTTAATTAGTGACTAGAAGTTCTGCTGGTTCAGAATGTGACCCAGAGCAAAAGAATTATCCGCAGCAAGAACAGGCTACAGAATCCATTGTTTTACTTTAGAACCATGGACCCAGCAGAACCAAAGCCATACAGGTATATGCTGTTGACATGTAAGCTGTGTGGATTTTGTGTCATAGTTCATTGAGAGGATAGCTTCTCAGGTTCCTAGGGGCCACAGCAAGACCATGCTCTCTTACAGAAAACAAATAAATGCCCTCTTTAGAAATAGCTTATAGGATGTCACTGGGACTTTGTAGATTGTGTACTTGATGATAGAGCACCCACCAACTGTGTAACCATAACTTTCCAACTAGGCACTGAGTGTTATTGAATCCACTGATTCATAATTTTAGGCAAGCACACTGAAAATCCACTATAGCATACAAGCCGTACATGTGAGACAGCTTTAAGCAGATGTAGAAAAATTACACTCACACTCCCAAGTTACTTCTGTATCAAGACCTGCCCTTCAACGCTCCTCCTTTGTTCTATGGCATATTTAAAACATATATATGATCCACCGGGGAGGTGAGGGAATGACTTGAACCTAGTTCACATCCAGATCCTCAACTATAATGGTAGGTAGCACAAAATGGAAAGCAGTTGCAATTCATTCCATTCAGTGAAAGTACTGAAAAACTGTGGTTTATAAAAAAAAAAAAAAAAAAAAATCCCAATGGCCAGAGCTGTGAGCAATATACTTCATTGTTTCATGCAAATCGGAGGGAGAAGTAGCTTGATGCATGGCTTACCATCGATATGGCCCTAGTGAGGGAACTAGTGGCTTGTTCTGGATGGCATGGGACTTAGATAGTATGATGCTGGAGCACTTGGGGTAAGACACTTGGGAGGAAATGGGAGTGGGACAATGAGATGGAAAAGGGTTTATGATCTTACTGTCTCGCATTACTGTCCACCAGATACCATCATGTAGGGAATTTTATCAGGTGGACAGTATGACCTAGTGAGGTGAGCCAGTCATATACGCACAATAGGCAAACGAATGAGGTTGTCCATAATAGCTGGAGTGATGGCAATGCATTGTCTTTCCACAGTTTTCATTTTACTGTAGCTTATTTAAAGGTACCACTAGCAGATGTTGAATCTATCAGCAGTACTTTTCCTGAATCGTAAGCATGGAACTATTTCCCCAAATAAGTAGCTTCTTAAGTAACATTATTCAAGATCAAGAGACTCATTTTACCATTAAAGATGAGATTCATTTTACCATAAAATAATGGAATCCTAGTTATGTGGGTCACTGATCTTACCATCTATCACATTACAAGAAAGTGACATACATATTAAACCTAGGGCTGTATAATGGCCCATTAAAGAAAAAAAGGAAAAAACAAAAACCTCGAAAGATTCAGATTCTGCTCTTCAAGCTACATGTATGTCCTGAATAATTAGTTAATATATAGTACTGAGCCTCAAATGCCACAGTAAACAGGGTCCAGAAATCAAGAGACTGAAGAAAGCTTTGTTCCTTTCACCATTCTGCTTAAGGACCCACTTATGAACATTTTGTGTTGCATCCTAGAAACCTAAGATCTTGGCATTTTATATTTCTTGATCTCTCGAGAAGTGCAGGGCATTTCTGTCCATGGAAAAAGTTAAGACTTTACTTATGTGGATGGAAAGCTGTAATTCTAAGCTGGTAACTTCAGATTCCAAATGTCAGTGGATCCATCAGTAGCCTGCACAGACACTGACCAGGACTTCCATGAAAAGCTAGAATAGCTACTACATAATGGACAGGGAGAGAGTATATACGAAGCTGAGGAGTTTCAGTGGGAGGTGTCTTTACACTTTATGTTACATGAATTGCAGCATTCTTTGCCTCAGAACAGCACAGCTTCAAAGGCTCAGTGCCTATAAGCAAGTACACAAAATCATCTGAAATGTTACTTCAGTGTCAGTAAGCTCTAAATGTATGACTGAGTCAAGAAAAGATGAATATCAATTATAGCTTTTAGGATTACTTTCAGCATTTGGCCATAGGTTGAGTTATTATCTCACTTTAATGTTTGTAAAAATTGCAACTGGCCACCTCTTTGAAGGGTCAGATTTTCATTTATCCTATCACAGAATGCATGCGTGCATATAATTAACAGATTCTCAGAAGAGACCCAAAATCTATAAAAAGGATGTTAATTGATCTGAGTGTTGCCAGGGATACACTGATCTGAGTCATGATTCTCCTTTGATTAATTTGGCTCCTCTAGTTTGCTCATGTTGGTCAATAAAAATCATCCTCTGCTGCCATCATGATTTAATTTCTGGTCCTCACTCACTCTCTTAGAATACTCTGGGGTGAGGAGAGGTCTCTCTGCCCTACTTAGCAGAACATAGCCAGAGCGTCAACAACTGTAGTACTCCAGTCCATCTAGACCCAAGGACCAAATTGCTTTATGATCAGAAATTATGTCACATCTCAGAGGAGCAATACAGTTACCCAAGTGAAAGCTCACAAAGCCCAGTGGACCTAAATCAGAAGGAGAGGGCACTTCTTACACCTTAGGAAATAATAACTAAATGTATAGTATTGCTATTCTAAAAACAAACAAACAAACAAAATGTGCTGCTGCTGCTGCTAAGTCACCTCAGTCGTGTCCGCCTCTGTGCGACCTCATAGACGGCAGCCCACCAGGCTCCCCCTTCCCCGGGATTCTCCAGGCAAGAACACTGGAGTGGGTTGCCATTTCCTTCTCCAATGCATGAAAGTGAAAAGTGAAAGTGAAAAGTGAAAGTGAAGTCACTCAGTCGTGTCTGACTCTTCGCAACCCCGTGGACTTCAGCCTACCATGCTCCTCCGCCCATGGGATTGTCCAGGCAAGAGTACTGGAGTGGGGTGCCATTGCCCTCTCTGCAAAATGTGCTAGGGAATAAATTTCCTTCTCATGCTTCCTCCTTCTTGCTGTCAGATTGTTTAGAGGCACAGTGGTTCTATATGAATAGAAGAATTAATGAATGCCTAAGCAAATGGCTTCATTTGTGTTTGTTTTGTTTGTTTTAAGAAACTATGGTCAGCATGACACATCACCTTATTTGACATTTTTCTTAGTTCTTTTTGTGATGGGAACATTCTGTCCAATAAACTATCTACAAGTTAGCTTTACTACAGGTTGTGTTCTAGAGCTCTCTGGCAAAGGTGGTCTAATTGATTATGAAGTCTCTGGGTCCAAACATCAGATATGCAGCGTATCATTAAGATCAACTTAGAGTCCTTAGCAGATGACATATGCTCTTCATAATAACTATGATTTAGATAATAGTATCCTTATTTTACAGATCAGGAAATCATGGAACAGAGATTAAATGGTATCAAATATCAACTTGATCTTTATAATCAGAAAATCCTCTGGTTCTGACAAAAGTTGGATCTCACTAATTTGCTACTATTTACTAATTTGCAGTTATTTTTGCACAGTGGCTTTAAGGTAATCTTGACTTTTGGAGGTAATGGTTATATCCAAAGAGTTTGTGTATTTTCTCAATCATACTAAATAGTTACCATCATCCAGTGTTTCCTGGAGCAAGATAAGGCTCTTAATTTTAATTGGTGGCAGAATAAGCTGCTCTGCTTGACTCATGTTTTTTACCAGCAGCATTTATGGCAGTTTGGATTTTCCTTGGGCAGAATATCATAGAAGATTCTTGGCTTTTGATGTAAACCCTTATTTAGCAAATTACTGTTCTCTTGAGAAATAGTGACTTAGATGTGTTTCAGACTCTATAAATATTAAATGACACAACATATCAGTTGACCATGAAACATGAGTTTGCCATTATGAACTTGCTGTTCATTGACCTGCAAAATGGACAATACGCAAAGTTCTTGGCTAGTGATTAAGAATACAAAAAGTAGGGACTTCCCTGGTGGTTCAGTGGCTGAAACTCAACTCCCAATGCAGGAGGTCCAAATTCGATCCCTGGTCAGGGAACTGGATCCCACATGCCACAATTGATAGATCCCACATGCTACAACAATGATCAAAGAACCCACGTGCCTAACTAGGAGACGTGGTGCAGCCAAATACATAAATAAATACTTTTTTAAAGAAAGTACATAATATACCATCAGAGACCTCAAAGTGTAATGGGGTAAAATGCAATTTGGCTTTTTCTATAGTCAATAATACCTAGAAGTAAAGTAAACTGTGCTTTTCTTAATGCAGAAAATGACATTGCTTTAAATTACCTTAAGTGACTATAATACATTTCATATTATTTCCCTTAAAAGAAAATTATACGTAAATATATCAGAAGCAAAATCTCAACCTCATGTTCTTTCAAATAAAATCACAACCTATTTTGACAAAAATGTTAGAGCTTCCAAGGAGAAATGTTAATGTATTCAAATATATTGTTATTTCCTAATAGCAGCATTTTTATCTGTATCAGTAGGCAGATTATTTCAAGCAACAGAATTCCTTATTTTCGCTAATTGATTTAATTCAGTTTGCCACTATATAAAACAACCTTATTTAAATTTTATATTTTACTTTTAATATAACACTGTCCAAATTTTGTATCACACAAAATATTGACTGAACTTGGAGATTCATACCCTAATTTGATATATTTATTAAGTTTGAAAAACTTAATATATAAAATATACAAAATAACAGGAGGAAATAAACATTATTTTCATCAGATGGTCTTGTCTGATCTCTCTCTTCTTATGTGCTGCCAGCACTTCTTATGGTTTGTCATATTTTATTAGCCTCAGAAATGCAATTATGCTTTCTCTATCATCATTATCATTTATAGCTTTACTTGCCTTCTGACAGCTTGCTATATTTGTGAGCATTCATTTAGAGTACCTTATTTTTGTTCTTCAAGAAAGTCTATTTTTAAATTTAGAAGAGCACATCAATTTACCAGATAAATAATTAATGCTAATTTTTGGTATTCAGAATGCTTTTAAGCTTTTACTCTAAAATCCAATAGAGGAAAAATTGCCACATATATTGATTGGCTCTGCCTGTAATTTGGACCTTACTACAAAACTCATGATTTTCCTTAAAAAACTGACAAAGTTAGTAATGCTGTGTTGTTTTTTTTTAGCTATCAATTACCTGATTGTTCCAAGCTGGCCACAAACAGTTTTTAAATTAATTTGCTATCCTTAATTCTTATATCTTTCATATTTTAAAAATTCAGTATGACTTCATTATTTCTGCTCAGTACCCAGCCAATGAGTGAACACAGCGAGGTTGCCAAGGTTTATACCTGTTGTCCGCTGCACAACTCTCTTATTGGGCAATATCTTTTTCAGAACTTATCATCATGGTGGCAAAGAGTTGTCAGATCTGTGTACTAACCTATCTGCCCATCTTGTTTCCTTCCATCTTTCATTTAATAGGTTTCAAATCCTCATTGTATTCTGAAGTTTTTCCCTGTGCAAACTGGCTTCCTTTCCTTTTTTTCCCCCTTGCAGATATTAAATACAATAACCTTTCTGAATGCCTAAGTTTATCCCAGGGTCCGTTACCTGAGGTACTGAATTGACACAAGTTCCCAAATGTGAGGGCTTAATTCTAGTAATAATTTCTTACCCCACTTTGTGATGTAAAAGTCTAATAATTATTTGTTTTGAATGTTGATGTGTGTGGAAGTATAAGCTCATTTTTTGTAGTTTTACTTTTCTGTATTGAATAATTTTAGACCTAGATTATAGAGTTGCAAAGATACCATAGAGAGTTTCCTGTATACCTCTCACCCAATTCTTCCTAATGTTAATACTTTATATTGATATAACCATGGCACATGTATCAAAATTAAGGCATAAACAATGGTGCAGTACTAGTAGAGTTCATGTTGGCATGCTCAGTCACTTCAGTCATGTCTGACTCTGCAACCCTATGGACTGTAGCCTGCCAGCCTCCTCTGTCTATGAGATTTTCCAGGCAAGAATATTGGAGGGGGTTGTCATGCCCTGTCCTATGGGATCTTCCTGACCCAGGGATTGAATCTGTGTCTTCTGCATCTCCTGCATTTACCCACTGAACTACCTGGGAAGCCTCAGTAAAGTGCAGTACAGACTTCTTAAAATTTCAGATGCTTGTTAAAAGACTGCATTTAGTCATCAGGTCTCCTATCAAATTTGTGACAGGTTTTCCATCTTTTCTTTTTTTTTTTAAACTGACTTTTGTATTTTGCATTTTTCAAGGGTATTGCTCAAGAATTTTGTAGAACCAAAGCTAGCTTTTGTTCTAATGTTTTCTAATAATTATTTGGGGATTATACGTTTGGGGGGAAGAATATTACATATTGAAAGTGATCTTCAGTTGCATCATACCAGTGGATACACGACCTCATCCTGGCATTCAAGGACCTGTTCCACTTAGCCTTGACCCTTGGGTTGGGTTAAAGTGGTATCTGCTGGGGTTATCCACTGCAGAGTTGGCTTGTAGTTTTCTTATAATATCTTATAAAGTTTTTGTCTGTTTTTGGCATTAGGGTAATACTAGTCTCATAAAACAGCTGGGTACCATTACCATCTTTTGTATTTTCTAGAGGAGATTTTGCATAATAGGTGTTTTATTTTTTTTTCTTTTTCCTTAAATATTTGGTCAGTGAAGACTTTTGTTCTATAGGAGAAATAGAAGAAGCAGTGCTGAGGGAGTCTGCGTAGTGGCTGCTCTTCTTCCTCAGCCAGCACCACAGCAAAGATTTCTGAGATTCTCCCAGGTCTTCCCTGTTGAGTTCATCCTAGATTTCTTGGGAGGAAACCCTGTAGGAAGGTGCAACCCTCTTCCCATATCTGAAATCTGGAGGGGCTTCTCACCTTTACTCTTACACTTGTCCTTTATCATTTTTTAAATAAACTGAATCTTCTTTCCTGTTTAGTTGGCATGTGGCAGCATTTGTCCTAGGTAAGAAAATAAGGAATCCCGTTTCTCAGTGCAGGTCTATCTCCCTACAGTTTTCAGGTTAGCTGCTTGCCCTGCAAAGTCAGTTTTCTGATGAGTTCAGAGTAAGTCAATTTTCTGTTTCTCCAGCTTTGTTCTTGACATAAGGGTGAGAGTAAAACTGTTTAAGTTCATTGTATCTCCTATTGACCTCAGGAACTCCCTGGCCTTTTTGTGTTGTTGTTGTTGCTTATTTTTTACTGTTATGTTTCTTTTCTTCCATTGCTATTTCTTCATCATCTTCAGCTGGAAAGATAACTTAAATATTGAGTAATTATTAGATTTCAAAAAGTAAAGCATGAATCTCAGCCATCGGATCATGGGAAGTCCCGATATGGTTTATTTTAAAGTGGCAGAAAAACTGAAATCCCTTTATGACTGAGCATATTTAAATAATATTGTTATTTCTTTCTAAAGGGAGTCATGACTACAGTTTGAGAAACTCTGAATAAAGGAACAAAGCAGTTTTGGGAGATTTCTAGCTAAGGAAGAGAGATATTTTCTGGTAGAACACTCAGACACTATGTATACTGGATTCGATTCTTCCAGTATTTGTTCTATGTTTTGCTTTACTTTGGGCTTCCCTAGTAGCTCAGCTGGTAAAGAATCCACCTGCAGTGTAGGACACCCTGGTTTGATTTCTGGGTTGGGAAGATCCCCTGAATGGATAGCCTACCCATTCCAGTATTCTTAGACTTCCCAGGTGGCTCAGACGGTAAAGAATCCTGCATTGCAGGAGAGCTGTATTTGATTCCTGGGTTGGGAAATTTCCCTGGAAGATGGCATGGCAACCCACTCCAGTATTCTTGCTTGAAGAATCCCCATGGACAGAGAAGCCTGGCAGGCTACAGTCCACGGGGTCACAAAGAGTCAGACATGACTGAACGACTGAGCACAGCATGTGCTTTACTTTGACATAGCGTTATCCACGCATCCATGTAATTGCCCGTCATTTTTCTTGTTACCCTTTTAAAACAATAAAGAAAATGCCATATGTGTCTTTTCTGTTATTTTATCTCCACAGTCTGGCACATGGTAGTTGCTCAAAAAATATGATTGAATGAGAGAATAAATTTCAGAAATATTTCATATTCCTTTTTACTTGTACAGTAATTAGTATGAATTTTTACACATGTTAAGTATTAAAACAATACAAACACAATACCCTCCCTGCATTTGAGGAGTTCAGAGGAATGACAAGGACATACCAAATGAGAAAGGTTTTTTTGTTTTTCTTTTTGAAACAGTGACTGAAGAATACATATTTCCTTTAATGCCACCAAATTGCACCCAATGCAAAAACCTGGGCTAGAAATTCAAATGGCCTAATGAATAAACTGAAGTTTCCACAACATTGATTATACATATAAACTATCTCAGCTTTAATGACTGGCTGCCACTTGCACAGTTTGTTGTTGATAGTTCTGTCTCTTTGCCACCTAACAGCATTTTGTTCTGACTGAGACGCGCCTTCATACATTGCTGCATGGGCACTTAAGTCTGGGCTTCTCTAATATTGACAACTCCATCATATTGATTCAAATCATGCTTCAAACATGCCCTTGAAGGAGTTCTCATGACCATCTGGTGCACAACTGCTTTTCTTCAGTTCTTCATACACCGGTTGCTTTGGAATCTTATCACCATCAATTTTCCTCACATGAATAAGCTTGCAGAAAAAGATAAAGCGAAAATAAGTCAGATGTTCAGAATTTGTGAGTACTCAAAAACTGTATTATTTGAAATTTCATCAAAGTGTATTACTCCAAGAAAAACTCTGTTTCTTATTAGAATGGTTTCCTAAGAATAGAACTGATCAATTCCAGATCACACATGTATTGCAGAATGTGAGATTATCATTGCATCATCATCATCATCACCATAGTTTACATTTATGTAGCATTTTATAAAATTATTTTTAAATTGATGATGAAATTGCATTTTAGATTAAGTTCCTACTTAATGTTAATTAGCTACAAAGTAGCTAATTAGGACTAGAACCTCAGATTCTGACTGAAGATGCTACCTCTCCATCTCAAAGACCTGCAGAGTTTAAAGCAGCCTGATGTAATTTATTTTCCCAAATACAAGGGCCACAGAGTGATGGAGCCATGAATAAACCTGGGCATTCTGCTTGCAGAGACTGAGCACTTAGCTACATCACAAAGGCCCTAGCAAAAAGCATTGTGGAAAAAAACATGCTTTATAATCAGTGGGTTCTGTCGCTTACTCTCTGTGACTTTGGACAAATTCCTTAACTACTTACTCTCAACTTCACTTTTTTTTCCAGGTATGAATTAGGGCTGATAATGTAGGAGACACGTGTCCAAGCCCTGGGTCAGGAAGTTCCCCTGGAGAAGAAAATAGCAACCCACTCCAGTATTCTTGCCTGGAGAACCCCATGGACAGAGGAGCCAGGAAGGCTACAATCCATGGGGTTGCAAAGAGACAGACACAACTGAATGACTGAGCACACACATAAAATGTCTACTTTGCAGAAGTGTAACAAAGGTTAGAGATAATTTATGCAAAATAATTAGCAGATTGCTAGGTGCATAGAAATTATTCACTGAATGTTACCCATTACTGTAACTTTTAAGGCCATAATAATATGTCACACAGTAGAGCATTAGACGTTTTGCTGTTGAATTATCAATAAGTATATTGTGATCTAATTGCATGCCAATTCTATTTAATAAAATTAAAATTTCCTAGGCAAAAAATTAAAAAATAAAACAGCCTGACATAAAAATTCTTACTAAATTTGTAGTTAATTTCTAATAAATATTGTAGTATGATATCTAATTACCTTGAAAATATTTAAAATAAAGAAGATAACTTTTCTTTATTGAAGTGAAGTGGAAGTTTGAAGTGAAAGTCACTCAGTTATGTCTGACCCTTTGCAACCCCAAAGACTGTAGTCCATGGAATTTTCCAGGCCAGAATACTGGAGTGGGTAGCCTTTACCTTCTCCAGGGTATCCCCTCAACCCAGGGATCAAGCCCAGGTCTCCCTCATTGCAGGCAGATTCTTTACCAGCCGAGCCACAAGGGAAGCCTAAGAATACTGGAGTGGGTAGCCTATCCCTTCTCCAGCAGATCTTCCCAATCCAGGAACAGAACCAGGGTCTCCTAAATTGCAGGCAGATTCTTTACCAACTGAGCTATAAAGGAAGCCTTTCTTAATTTTACATTAATAAATCAGTTAATTGTCTTGAATGAATAAACAGAATATAAAACTAAATGATAAATGAACTCACTGGAGTTAATTTGGCATATACTATATAAAAAGAGTTTGTATTATATGGAGATGAACTATATGTTTAAAGTGTAATAATATTTAAATAAATACATATTATTTTGTAATAAGGAAAAACAAAGATAAATCCAAGCTTGATACTATCCCAAAATTGTTTTCAAGTATTGTAAGAGAGTTAATAATAAAATGTTATGGTCCATGGAGTATAAAGCCTTTCAGTTTTCTGGAACTGAAGATTTATAAAATATGACATATGTGAACTGCTTTAGAAAAATATTCTCAGTCATAACTCAAGCAAACTCAGGTGTGACACAACAGATGTATAAACTTCAACAGCATTTTCTAATGTAAAAGGAGAGAAAGCAGAAACATTCTATAGAAACTGCTTGTCCCAGTGTTAAGCCAACCAAATATAAAAAATAGTTCAGCACATACAGGTAAAAGATGGCATCAGGCATTTTTTTTTCCTTTGGAAAGCATGTTACATATATTATTTCAATCTGCTAGAACTAATGGAGCATCAAAGAAAAGATATATCTGGTTTACACTATAATTTGCCTTAGTTTGTATGTGTATGTGTGTGTCTATCAGGAATTTGTTAACTTTCAAATTAAAATAATGAGTAGAACCTTGCCCATTATATTTTTGTACTAGTTGACCTTGACATAATAACTATCATGAGAAATACCTAAAGGTATGATTTCATTCCTACTCTCTTATTTTTTGGAGGAGATTTGACATTTTCAGAAGCTTTCATCATAGAAAGAAAGAAAAGAAAATTGAACTCTAGTCATTTATTCATGTTGATGCATTTTCAGAAAATTATGTCCAAATAGAATATTATAAATTTAATTCACTTTCACTTTTTCACTTTCATGCATTGGAGAAGGAAATGGCAACCCACTCCAGTGTTCTTGCCTGGAGAATCTCAGGGATGGGGGAGCCTCGTGGGCTGCCGTCTATGGGGTTGCACAGAGTCAGACACGACTGAAGTGACTTAGCAGCAGCAGCAGCACCTAAGATATATGGTAGGAAGAATTCTAATAGTTATGAGTATTCACTACCCTAGCATAACCTACTTCTCTTTAAGTGTGGGTAGAGATTATGCCTATCATAAGATATCATTTCATGATTTGAGTATCCAGATGGACCTAATCTGATCACATGAACCTTTAAAAGCAGAGATTTTCCGTCAGGAAAAAAAGGAAGTAAGAAAGATTTGCAGCAAAGTGACATAGAGAGGAATGGGCATTACATATCTGGCTTAGCAGATAGAGGGGACCACATGCCAAGAAATGCAGGCATCTTCTAAATGATACAAGATAGTCCCTGGCTGGCAGTAAGAAAGAAATGGGGACCTTAGTCCTACACTTCTAGGTACTGAATTTGGTCAACGACTGGAATGTGCTTAGAAGTGAATTCTTAAAACAAACAAACAAACAAAAAAGTGAATTCTTCCACACAATTCCCAGATAGGAACCATTACTAACTGACAAGTAACTTCGGACTTTTGCAACCCTACCGAAGAGAACCCACTGGAGACCATCAGGAATTCTGATCTACAGAAATGTGAGCCAATAAGTGGGTATTGTTTTAAACTTCTAAAATTTTGGTAATATGTTACACAGCCTTAGCAAATCAATACATGATATGAGACACTTTTAAACTGTCCTCTTTATGGTGAAAATGTCAGTTCACATGGATTTGCATTCTGAAATATACTGATACATTGCTTATGAATGTCAGTATATGTGGCTTTTATTTTGTGTTATTTGTTGTTTTTTGGACTACTAATTGTTCAGTAAAAAATTACGACATTTTAGTGGACACAAAGCTCATATGAGTCAGTGGTATGAGACAGCCAACGCCACTAAGTCTACTGTAAACAGGAGTTTATTATATAGGTCAGTGATGCTCCACAAAGAAAACATCTTTCTCACCTCTCCACCACTGATGAGATCCAGGATTTAGAGACCCATTAACATTAATAGAATTTATTGTACTCTTTTTAGTGGTATTAAGATTAACCTGCATTTTGCATGATCTGTTATCCAGGTTAACCCAGACCCAGTATTTAATAGTCTTCAATAAATCTACATAGAATCCTCACCCAGTGCAAATTTTACTCATTTTAAATCAACTTCCTGGGTATTAGACTCTGAGGTGGATATTTGCATGTGGGATGTGTTTTGGACTTTCAGGTATATATCTAAAAGAAGGTGAGAGAGGCAAGAATGGGATTAAGCACAGGATGATTTTCTTACAGTGAACACCGATGCAGTCGCAACAGAGGCTGCAGCTGATCCTAGGATAGCTCTGACATGAGGATGCCCGGAGAAGGCACTTCACTTTGAGAAATACAACTTCTTTGACCCAAACAATTGGGAACCATTACCAGCGAGTTCCTAATTCATCAGTGGTGCCAAAATGAGGGGAACGTCCTCTGATTACTCCCTCATAATCTAAACTGGTGGTGGTTTCTGCAATTGAGTGCTGAATCCCCAGCATCTAGAAGTGTTCTTGGCACAGAGTAGGCACACAATAAACAATTCTGACTTAATTAATGGTTAAACAATCAGCCTGTAAAAGGAAACAGTTATTTCCAATCTCTTTAAAATCACTGTGGTATTAAAAAAAAAATCAAGATTACTAAAGTTCAGTAAAGGATTTTATTTACATTCCTGAAAATGTGTTCAATTAATTGAAAGGTTATATCATTTTTTATTAGCAAACTCTGGGAAGTCATTGTGTTAAATTAAGAGGTCATAAATTATTTTCTCTTGAGTCAATTAATAGACATAAGAATAATGTTGAAAGGGTTTTTAAAATGTTCGCTCTTTTATCATGATAAATGAGACTATTCCTATCATTGCCTTGTTTTTAACTACACCTAAAATTAGTAAATTTAGAATATAATGATGCAAATTAAAAATATTGTATTGAGGGTTAAAAGGTTTCAATAAAATAAAGGTTAAATTCAATTTTTACTCATCTTTTTCTTTGTGTGAGCAACTGAATCTAAAATATTTTGTTAATATTTTTATTAATTCTCAAGTTATTTCTTAAAGACAATTCATAAATTTTAGTCTGCATTTAACACAATCATTTTTTCAAATTTGATCACGATTAAATTATTCTTGTCTTTTGTTGGCACTGTATAATACATTGAAATACAATTTGATAAACTGCTATTTTGAACATAATCATGTAAAATGATAGAACCCCAAACAAATTGAAGTGTGTGTTCTTTAATCCCACAAAAATAAGCGAAAAGCTGTTTTTTTTTTCATCTATCTGCAAAAACTTAAATAGTTGTTTCTATTTTTCATGATAAAGTCATAAAATGACATCAAATTAGAAAATCAGATTCAAGTTTAAAGAAGTACAGCATCAAAAGATTAGGAAGAAAAAGATAATTCATATATATGGATTTCTTTGTTTTCAAAGGGAAATAGAATACCACCACCACCAACAGTAACATTTATTTTGACAGAAAGTAGGAATGTTTTCACAGAAAGACCACTTTTTTAGCACTGAATTTCAAAAGAAAGTTCTTGGATGAATATTTAGTCAGGATGTAGGTATATTTAGAAAGATTACACTCAGAAATATTTCTGAAATATTCTGTAAGACATTTTATACAATGATTTTCAAAGAAAGTTGAAGGCATAATATTAAAATTAATAAAAAATGTATGTGGGATTCTTAGGTATGATAATCACATAAGAGCTTTCTGTACCAAGATAAAATGTACAGTGTTGTGAATTGTAGATGTAATGTGTAGACTTTGAATGTTAACAAATATAAACAGTACATCACTCAGAGATGGGGAAAAGTACAGATGGAGACCATGCCCTCCAACAAAGCCTTGAGCGGGTCTAAATGAAGCTGCTATGTTACTAGATGATGGCCAATCTGTATCTAAGGTAGAAAACAAATGGTGAAATCATGCCAGATTATACAGATTTTGAGAAATTTACAAATGATAACATCACACATGTTTATAGTACATGATTTTTCTGTAGTCTTTTTGTGTGTTCTAAAATGCCTACTTCCACTCTCCTGCCTTAGAACTCTTGATGGTGATGGCATCTTATAGGTGAGGAGGAGGGCTGCCAGGACCTAGGGTGCTCCACTGCTCAGGTAACATCATCTTCCATCCAGAATCCTGGACCTGCAGGTAGTACCAGGTTAGCTGACAGTGTCCTGAGCCCATGAAGGCTGGGCAGGTTGGCACATGCAGAACTGACGGGGGTCTACCTCTTTCCCTCCACATTATTGGCTGGGCAAAAACTGAATTGAACCTAGTTAGGTTAACCTTTCCTTAGCATTAAAGACTAAGATACCAAGGGAGTGCCCATATCTTCAGCAAATCTCATGTCCCAGTAAGACAAGTCACAAAACACCTGGGCCGCTTGCCAGACCACCTTCCTAACTCTCAAGAGGTTTCAGAGGATAAAAGATCCTTTAGGCATCCTTTGTCTAAAAATCCAACATGTTTCTTTCTATTAATTATTTACTTCAGACTGAAGATGAGCTTTTAAAATAGGTGCTGTTTCCCTCAGTATGACTTTGAAAGGAATTGAATTTTTATCATACTTAGCTCCCCTCAAGACCAGGGTGATCCTGTCTAGCAAGGTGGGGCAGAGCAGCTGGATTGCTATCAGAATACTAACTTTTCTTTATCCCATTTCCAGGCAATACATTAACAGCAAGGATGTGGTGAAGTTCACTAGCAGGGCATGGAAATTAAAAGAATTTCCCTGGTGGCTCAGAGGTAAGGAATCTGCCTGCAGTTCAGAAGTGGAGATGCGGGTTTGATCCCTGGGTTGGGAAGATCCCTTGGAGGAGGAAATGACAACCCACTCTAGTAATCTTGCCTGAAAAATCCTATGGACAGAAGAGCCTGGTGAGCTAAAATCCATGGAGTCATAAAAGAGTCAGACATGACAGCAATGAAACAACAATAACAAATTAAAAATTATAGATATCTATTTGTAGATTTTACTTTTCAAAAATGGGCAAAAGGCTAATTTTTAAAACTTGAAATTAAAACCATAAATATTTTGATATTGATTTGTATTTGTGTACACACACATAAATGTGTGTGTGTTACTTGCTCAATCATGTCTGACTCTTTGTGACCCCATGGACTGTGCAGCCCATGAGGCTCCTCTGTCCATGGGATTCTCCAGGCAAGAATACTGGAGTGGGTTGCCTTTTTCTTTTATTCTGAAGCTATAATTCTGCCCACTATATTGTATTATTCCTATTTCTAAATTAATCTCATATTCATGATCAGTCCTTATGTTAACATTTCTGATTTCGTGAAATATTAAATATTTCATTTGAATATAATATGACTTTTAACCAGAATATTTTGTACTAGTCTGTATTACATACATCATTCTTTCAACCTCTTGTATGGTCATCTAGATGAATTATTTGTGTACAGAATAAAATAGTTCATACACTCTCTGGGCCAGTAAATCTATTAAGATGTATCTAAGTCAGAATATATATCGTGGCCCCATTTCTGATAATAAAAAATATCAACTTGATTAGCCTTATTTTTCTTATCCTAGATAACGAGAGAATATCTCAGTAAAATCAAGCAAGGCACTATAAAAATTGATGAGTATTTGAACATACATTCAAACACTTTGCCTTGGAGATCTACTTCCTGTGTGCTAGTAACTAAGCAAATTATAAAATCATTTGAACTTATCGTGCTCAAGTTGGTCTTTTTCCTAACATAATACTAAACTTCCATGAAAAAAAAAAACAAACTTAGGCTAACTTGGGCCTCCTAAATTGTGAAGATGATAAGAAAAATATGTTGCCAAATAGGATTCTGTCTCTTCAATCACTTATAAAAGTTTGGCATGAACACAGGTACACATATGATTATGCATATGATATATAAGCATTATTATATGATTACACACATATGTGTATTGTGTTTAGCTCAATGTATAGCTAATTATAATCCTATTTTATGGTTTGTTATATACTTTCTCTTTGCATAAATGGAAAATGTATAATTTTTCTAAATATGGATTACAACGTCAGAGCTCTAAAACCTAAATTTTAAAAATGTAGCATGAAAATCTCCACATAGTACAAAGTGCCTCATAACTTAATATTTTTAAAAGAGCTATCTCACCAAATATATAGTTACTTCAATAGTTAAATACAGACATAAACACAATTACTATTAATCTGTCAGAAAACTTTTACTTACAAAAATATAATGGAGAGATTTTAAATAACTCTTTCTGAAATAGATCACTTTTGTATTTTTATTTTCTTCCAACCATATGTTTGTGGAGATTTTGCTTTATAATATGTACTTTGGGGAAAAAAAGTATGCAATTTCAAGAAAATGTCAGTAGTCAAGATAAAAAAAAAAATAGAGAGCTCATGTATTGGACATTTATGAGTAACTCAGAATTAACATAAACATTATTTCTAAAGAAATAATGGCCCTGGAATGGTGCACCATAAAAATGAGTCATTAAACTCCATATTTTCATAATCATTATGAGTCTAGGTACCATACATTGCTGAACTTATATTTTTGAGAATTCATTGGCTAAAAAGTTAAAGGCAACATATAAGTACTTCTATGAAGCAGCAGAACAGAATCTCAATACAGAAATCTGCTAACCAGTGGGGAACATCAGATGTTTCAGATTCATTGGAAGCAGTGGGGTGCAAAACTTCCATGAGATGAACTGCAACTCTGCTAAACAGTACCCTGGGGTCTATTGGCAAATACGTCTGAAATATTGACTTTCATAAAATAGGTAAACTTACTTTGTTTGCAGAACACACATTTCCTTTCACAACTCTACCTAAGAATCTCTCCAAAGACAAAAGATAATAGAGTTTCCTCTTTGCCTTTGGTACACTGAGAAACATGACAGTGAATTGGAAAGAGATAGAGTCCGAAAAACAAAAGGAAAAAAAAAATCTTCATGTGAAACCACAGTCAGAGAATAACCGAATATGACTTTTAAGCCTAATTTCCCTCTTTAAATATGTTTTTAATATGAAAATACATAAATGGTTTTTCCTGTGACTAAATTAATGCCTAGTTCACAGATAAATCAGAAAGGAGAAAAAAAGAGGTACATATATTCCACTATGAAACCATTTCTGAGAAATGGTTGGTTTGAATAAAGATGATTCTATTTCATGGTAAAAATATTTATACAAAGATGCAAATAAAACATCCATGTCCTCTTATCACAAATATTCCATCCTATTAAAGAAATATATGTATCCTAATCTCCCATTTCACACCAAAGCTTATAGTCAGTGCTCTTACTTTCTTTACAGCAACACTTGTAAAACTGTAATATTTAAATGGATCACCCAAAACCTTGTTAAAATGCATGGATGGGGTGAGACTTGAATTTCCAAATTTTACCAAGTTTCCAAGTGATTGCAAAGCTCACCTTTCTCGAGACCATACTGAATAGCAAGGCTTTAGCCTAGAGTTTCACAGTGGATATTCAAGAGGACATCAGAGTACCCTCCAGTTGATTACAGTTGTGCCAGAATTATTTATCTCCTTTGCTCTCAGTGTTCCTGGGTGATACCTGAGAAAGCCAGAGTTGATTTATCCCAGCTCTACAGAGCTTTATCTATGTACTATAGTAACACATATCTCATGTGTGTTCCTATATGACCAAATGCAGAAAAACTGCATGTATCATTATTGACATAGTGTTTTAGGGGAAAAAAATTCTTATCAATTAGGGGTCAGGCTCTAAGAAATCCCTTAATAAAAATATGCTAAAATATCTTCAATATTGATTAATATGCTGTTCTTAAAAAATAATTCAGAATTATTGCAGGCCCACTTAAAGCATTTGGGTGTCTTTTGACAGGCATTTATCTAATGCATAGGACTCAATTCAGTTCAGTTCATTTGCTCAATCATGTCCAGCTCTTTGTGACCCCATGGACTGCAGCATAACAGATGTGTCTGTCCATCACCAACTCCTAGAGTTTATTCAAACTCATGTCCATCGAGTTGGTGATGCCATCCAACCATCTCATCCTTTGTCATCCCCTTCTCCTCCAGCCTTCAATCTTTCCCAGCATCAGGGTCTTTTCCAATGAGTCAGTTCTTCGCATCAGGTGGCCAAAGTATTGGGATTTCAGCTTCAGCACCAGTCCTTCCAGTGAATATTCAGGACTTATCTCCTTTAGGATTTACTGGTTGGATCTCCTTGAAGTCCAAGGGACTCTCAAGAGTCTTCTCAAACACCACAGTTCAAAAGTATCAATTCTTTGGCACTCAGCTTTTTTGAGGAGAAAATTAAAAACAATACTATTCTTCAAAAATCCCTTAAAATTAGATGGAATAGTTTTCTAAAAGCCCAGCTGTCTTGAATATATTGAAATCACTAAAACCATATGTGCACACTTTTTCTTCTTGATTACAGCATGTATTTTTAAAGAATGTAACTTTGTAATCCATGTGATATTCCTAACATCCTAAATTAACAATTAGTTTGCATATATAAAATGTATATCATTTTGTTAGGGAAACATTGATTAAAAACGACCTCCCATGGCCAGGCACCATGATGATGACTATGAGTTATCTCATAACAAGAAATCCTGACAAGGAACATGGTGCTGCCACTGAAAACTTACCAGGAAAACTCAAGAGGGGCCAAAAAAAGAGGAAGAAGACACCTGCCCTTGATATGTCTACCAACCTCCCAGAATCCCTGCTGAAATCTATCTTGGCTGAGAGATACATGAACCACCAGGAAGGATCCTTCTGTGCTGTGTTGTGAGTGCTCAACTCAGTCGTGTCCAGGTCTTTGTGACCTCATGGACTACAGCCTTCCAGGCATCTCTGTCCATGGGATTTTCCAGGCCAGAATACTGAAGTGGGCTTCCATGCTCTGCTCCAGGGGATCTTCCAGACCCAGGGATCAAACCCGTGTCCTTGTGTATCCTGCATTGGTAGGCAGGTTCTTTACGAATAGTGCCACCTGGGAAGTCCTAGAAAGGACCCTGAGTCAGACCAAATATGGGCTCAGCAAGATGATTGACACGAGACAACCTGGAAACTAACCCTATTACCATAAAACCTGATACGGTGGACCACTTGGCAGAGTAGTTCTCCTGGGTTCCCTAACTCAGACATCCACCATCCACTTTCGCAATAAATTATTTTGCTTTGTCAGCATGTCTCCTCAGATAATCTGTTTCTGAGTGTTAGACAAGAGCCCACTCTCTGATCCCGCAAAGGTCCCCCTTCCTGCAACAATATGATTACTTTGGAGGTTTTTAAAAAAATGTATATTATAATAAAGACACTTTTCTTTTACTCAGTGATTAATTCTGTATCACAAAAGCAATATTCCTTGAACGAGTAACATCCTCTGTTACAGAGACAGAAGACAGAAACTTTCAACTCACCAGAACATAATTAAAGGCTATGAATCCAGTCACAGAATTACCCTTTAAAGAGTTTTATTTAAATAAAAAACAAAAAGAAGAAAATTATTTATAATGTTAAAGGTCTGGAAGTGGTTAACCTGGGAGGTTGTGACTGAAAGGGAGCACTAAGAAACTTCTATGCTGCTAGTGCCTAATCTTGGTGGTGTGTTCAGTTTGTTAAAGTTCAGTTCCTTATGGCATGTGTATAGTTTTGTATTAATAAAAATTTAAATTTATGAATAATCATATTTTTAAATTTAATCTTGGGATTTTTCAGAAGTAGAGTGTCTTTTTACCAAAAAATATTTTAGCTATTATTTATTTGCATAACTTTGATTCAATATGGTTTTGCTCTTTTATCTGCTATTGTAAGGTTATTTTCAGTAATAATTTTATGGGAATTTTTTGGATAATATTATTTCTTTAATAATATTTAATGGTTGGAGGAATAATCATGTGCTTGTGTTTGAGTATGTGTATGCGCTACATGTGTTTGTTGAAAGACACGATATAAACAGTTTTATTTAGCAAATTCTAATTGTAACCTTTAAATCTGCTGAGAGGGGAGGTTGCAACTATAGATTTAGTGTTATGCTTTTTGAAAAATTTGGAATGCTTCCTTAAATCTTTCTTTCTGCAAACAGGTTTGACAGAGAATTACACAACTGAGAACTTTCTATCTGATGAAATGTCTGGCTCGTCAAGCAGAATGTCCTGGTAATCGGAATTATAAATTACTGAAAGATAGCTTGGCTTTGAGTCATTGAAACTACTACAAAAAGCACCCTTTAGTCAAGATAATGAGATCCACTGCACATTATACCCTTTTTATGAAAATATACTTAAAGCCACTCTTTCCTGACATTCACTATGGTAATTAGACATAGAACTGAAATATATTTCTGGCATCTAAGGCTGCTTTACCCTGCCTGAGAGAAAGAGCTTTTCCAAAATGTTTAGTTTACAGGTATTTTCCAACTATCATTTTACTCCAAAATGAGGCAGCAGAGTGTGTGCATGCTTAGTCATCCAGTTGTGCCTGACTCTTTGTGACCCTTTGGACTGTAGGTCGTTGTAATACATAAATGGCATTAGCATTCATTATAGCAAACAGGAAACATTTTATCCTAAGTGGATGAGGGAATCTATATGTAACTCTAAGCATTTGTTACATATCAACTCAAAAAGAATGATGTATTTTTAAGAGTTTGTTAAAAAATATTCAGCCTAACTATTCATGCACAAGCTTACATTTGAACGAATCTAAGCAACTATTTCTCCCAGAGAGAATCATTCAGTGGGTCTGGAGTAATTTATTTATATTTTGCTTCTCATTTGTGTCTTCAAGATGTTTGTACTTCTTGAAAAGTTTGTATTGAATAAGAACTTTGGGAAGTAGGTAGAATTACATGTAAGTTTCATAGACCATCAGGGTATTTAGAAGTAGCTAAATTTCTGGTAAAGTTCTGAAATTATATTTTTGCTTCAAAGCTTATCAGATATTATAGGCTGAATAACTCCTTCCCAATTATCTCCACACCCTCATCCCAGGAACCTGTGAGTATTTTGTCTTATGTGGAAAATGGGATTTTTCAGATGTGATTAAGCCAACAATCTTAAAATGGGGAGATTATCTTGGATGATCCAGATGGACATAATATGATCACAAGGGTCTTTATGAGAGGGATATGGTAATGTTAGAGTTAGAGAGAGAAGATTTAAGAATGGAATAAGAAGTCTGGAAAGAAGATGCCACAATGGTTGGATTGAAAGATGGGTTGGGGGGAGGAGACAGGGGCATAAACCAAAGAATAAAGACAAAATCTAGATGCTGAAAAATGCAAAAAAACAGGTTCTGTTAAAGCCTCTGAAAGAAACTATCCTTGTCAACACGATGAGCTAAGGCCAGGTGAAATTGAGTTTGGACGTCTAGCTTCCGGAAATGTGGCGTAATACATTTGTCTTGTTGTAAGTCACTAAATTTGTAGTAATTTGTTACAGCAGCAATAAGAAGTTAATATACGTGTTAACCAGTAACTAATAACTTCCCACCAAGCCAACCAGTTATTTTACTCTTTATTGCATCTATTTTACATGATTCACTCCTTTTGTAATTCTTCATTTAAAAGCCAGTATCTTCTGTAATTGCTTCTGGCAGTGAATGCATTTTGGTTGTTTTTATGCCTTCAGGGCTGGCAGAGCCCTCCAATGCCTGCATTACATCCCCTTAGCTTACAGCTGACTTCAGTGAGAGGTAGTGAAAAGTTCTATGTGGCTTCAAGCTCCTTTTGCATTGCCAGTCTGTTCCCTGGAGTGACTATTGCATGCCTTTCTGCATTTGCTCTAGGGTTCTTTCCTGATACCTGGAACAAATCAAACCCATTGCACCCATAAAGCCTATCAAGCTCCACCCCTGTAAAGAAGATAGTAACTCTAGTGGCAACAATCAAATGGGGGCCAAGAGCTAGTAAATAAATATCCTAGCCACCAATATTTCAGAATGATACTTGTGGATTTCATTATGTACTTTTCTCAGATGTGGGAAGAAACAACTCCTACAAACTACAACAATGAGCTTCATTGATCATGATAGTTTTTCACTTTTAACCCTGTCCTGTCCCATTCTTGCCACACGCATACACACTTCTCACTTAACTACCTGCACTTCCATCTTGTTTTGGGCTCTGCTTGCAGGGAAACCTAAAGTAATGAACCAGGATAATGTCAACAATCTTGAACACAGCAGTCAATCACGTGTTCCTTGGATGATTTACATTTGAAAAACAACTGATTAATGAGAAGGATTTAAAATATATTTTAAGAACTGTCTTGATTTTGTTTGGTACTTTTAATTATCTTCCAAGATGATGAATTTTTTCTTTCTGCATATATGCATTTAACATTAACGAGAAGTATCATTAGCATGCTTGTTAAAACTGTCCACGATAAAAGATATTTTAAAAATCTGGTTATTAAATGGTTACTCTGATTTTGTGTTATTTTTTAGACAGGTATTATACTGCTTGGGGAAAACATGTTTTTCAAATAAGTTATCCAATTTTCAATGAGACATGGCATCCTCTTGAAGGTCAACTTATTTTAAACATTCCTTTGACTAAAAGAAAAAAAATAAATATAAGCCCCCAAAAGATCAATTCTAATCTTAGACATAACACACACTTTTCACACTTTGAATACTCAGTGCCAAATGAAATTCTTATAGTAAACACTTATTAACTTAAAAAATACTTTTTTATATATGGTTGATGGTTACATGTAATCTTTTAGTGCTGTCTTTAAAAGAGAAGATGCTGTGAAAAAGCAGCAGACTATGAATATATGTGTATTTACATGAATATATATATATTATGTGTGTGTATAGATATATAGGTATACATATATATTTTGCAGACCTCTGTATTGGCAGGCCACTCAGGTGACTCTTCCTTTGCTGTCTGTACATCCCCACCTCGAACAGTGCCAGCTTCACCTACACCCTCCTCACTCACAGAATTGACCTTCTGAGACACTTGCCCCAGGCTCCACCAAGTGATTGTTCTTATCAATGGTGTTCCCTTCTGTTAGTTTTTCTGATAACGGGTGAGCCAGTTCAGTTCAGTTCAGTTCAGTCCCTCAGTCCTGTCCAACTTTTTGTGACCCCATGAAAGCAGCACACCAGGCCTCCCTATCTATCACCAACTCCCAGAGTTCACCCAAACTCATGTGCATCAAGTCAGTGATGCCATCCAGCTATCTCATCCTCTTTTGTCCCCTTCTCCTCCTGCCCCCAATCCCGCCCAGCATCAGGGTCTTTTCCAATGAGTCAACTCTTTGCATGAAGTGGCCAAGGTATTAGAGCTTCAGCTACAGCATCAGTCCTTCCAGTGAACACCCAGGACTGATCTCCTTTAGGATGGACTGGTTGGATCTCCTTGCAGTCCAGGGGACATTCAAGAGTCTTATCCAGCCCCACGGTTCAAAAGCATCAATTCTTGGGCACTCAGCTTTCTTCACAGTCCAACTCTTACATCCATACATGACTACTGGAAAAACCATAGCCTTGACTAGACGGACCTTTGTTGGCAAAGTAATGTCTCTGCTTTTGAATATGCTATCTAGGTTAGTCATAACTTTCCTTCCAAGGAGTAAGCATATTTTAATTTTATGGCTGCAATCACCATCTGCAGTAACTTTGGAGCCCCCAAAAATAAAGTCTGACACTGTTTCCACTGTTTCCCCATCCATTTCCCATGAAATGATGGGACCAGATGCCATGTTCTTTGTTTTCTGAATGTTGAGCTTTAAGCCAACTATTTCAATCTCCTCTTTCACTTTTATCAAGAGGCTTTTTAGCGCCTCTTCACTTTCTGCCATAAGCGTGATATCATCTGCAAATCTGATATTATTGATATTTCTCCCAGCAATCTTGATTCCAGCTTGTGCTTCTTCCAGCCCAGCGTTTCTCATGATGCATTCTGCATATAAGTTAAATAAGAAAAGCAGCCTTGACGTACTCCTTTTCCTATTTGGAACCAGTCTGTTGTTTCACGTCCAGTTCTAACTGTTGCTTCCTGACCTGCATATATGTTTCTCAAGAAGCAGGTCAGGTGGTCTGGTATTCCCATCTCTTTCAGAATTTGCCACAGTTTATTGTGATCCACACAGTCAAAGGCTTTGGCATAGTCAATAAAGCAGAAATACATGTTTTTCTGGAACTCTCTTGCTTTTTCGATGATCCAGTGGATGTTGGCAATTTGATCTCTGGTTCCTCTGCCTTTTCTAAAACCAGCTTGAACATCTGGAAGTTCACGGTTCATGTATTGCTGAAGCCTGGCTTGGAGAATTTTGAGCATTACTTTACTAGCTCCAAAGAATTGATGCTTTTGAACTGTGGTGTTGGAGAAGACTCTTTAGAGTCCCTTGGACTGCAAGGAGATCCAACCAGTCCATTCTGAAGGAGATCAGCCCTGGGATTTCTTTGGAGGGAATGATACTAAAGCTGAAACTCCAGTACTTTGGCCACCTCTTGCGAAGACTTGACTCATTGGAAAAGACTCTGATGCTGGGAGGGATTGAGGGCAGGAGGAGAAGGGGACGACAGAGGATGAAATGGCTGGATGGCATCACTGATTTGATGTACATGAGTCTGAGTGAACTCCGGGAGTTGGTGATGGACAGGGAGGCCTGGCGTGCTGGGATTCATGGGGTTGCAAAGAGTTGGACACGACTGAGTGACTGAACTGAACTGAACTGAATCAGGGAAGGGAGGAGATGTAAAGACAAGGAAGGAAGAGCCAACAAACAATAGTGCAGCCTAAAGGCAGGGTCCTGGTTCTGCCTCAAGAGATACACATAACGATGTCTTTAAGTTCTTTATAGAACTAAAAATCCTTAAAAAAATTAAGATATCAGCATTCTTCATGCCAGATTAAAGTAACTAGATTCTGAAGATGAAGCTCCAATACTTTAGTCAGTGATGCAAAGAGCTGACTCATTAGAAAAGACCCTGATGCTGGGAAAGATTGAAGGCAGGAGGAGAAGGGAATGACAGAGGATGAGATGGTTGTATCATATCACCGACTCAGTAGACATGAGTTTGAGCAAGCGCTGGGAGATGGTGAAGGACAGGGAAGCCTTGCATGTTGCAGTCCATGGGGTTGCAGATGTCAGACATGACTGAATAACTGAACAACAACAAAGGAACCAGAGAAACTCTTCAAGAAGATCACCTGAAGTCAGATTTAAGGAACCGCAGACATTCATCAGTCTACCCGAGACCAGATTAAAGGAGTACAGATCCTGTACACATCCTAATCTTATCAGTAAACCCAGCCTTAAGCTGATTGCTATAAAACTCCCCACCAAATCCCCCTGGGTTGGGATACACAGTTTTCATGCCCAACATGGGGCTGACTCAAATGGTTCCCTGGTAGCTAAGATGATAAAGAATCTGCCTGCAATTTATGAGACCTGGGTTTGATCCTGAGTCTGAAAGATCCCCTGAAGAAGGGAATGGCAAGCTCCTCCAGTATTCCTGCTTGGAGAATTCCATAAACAGAGGATCCTTGTGGGCTACAATCCATGTGGTTGCAAAGAGTCAGACAGGCCTGAGCAACTAACATACAGTCAGTGGGCTGACTGAGGGTTGGTCCCATCAGGATCTCTTGTCTTGATCAGATGATCTGAGGTTTTCTTCACTTCAGCCTCTTTGAAGAGAGTGGAGGACTGGAGAATTCCTTTAGAGATCAGATCATCTGAGACACTTGCCTGAGGCCAAGCCCCAGTCATACCCCTTCTCCCATCCAGGCATCTGGAATTCCAAGGCAGGAATAGGTCTCTGGCTGGTCTAGGGCTTCTATTGCTGGTGAGGATTTGATTTATCCTTAGATAATGCATGAATATTCTACTGAACAAACATGGAAGTGCTTCTTCACCAATTCCAGCTGATAGCCCACTGGGAAACTGAGAGTTATAAGCCAGTGACTGGCTTACAACTCTAAGTTTTATAAGCCAGTGACTAAGAAAATAACAAAATTCTATTCCAGTTTTGTCTGGCCAATATACATTCTTGAATGTATGTTCAAGAAAGGTAGGCAGACTATACTAAGGTGGTCTTAGAAAGGTAATTTAAGTTACTATACTATCCTTCAGCTACAGTTGTTTTGTCACAGGAATAGAAAGACAGGAGAAGTTCCATAAGTGCTACCTAATAAAGAGAGTGAATAGCTAGGTAATAGGCTGATGGTAGAAAGATAAAAGAAAATAATTTTGTCCTAGAACCAGTTGGATAAAAAGGTAATAGAAAGTTTATGGAAAAGTAAAGTAAAGTGAAATCACTCAGTCGTGTCCGACTCTTTGTGACCCCATAGACTGTAGCCTACCAGACTCTGCTACCAGGCTCTGAGGAACCTTTCAGTCCATGGAATTTCCCAGGCAAGAGTGGAAAAGGGACAGTGATAAAAGAATTGTACATGATCAGAATTTTTTAAGATTGGATTTAAAATAGTTAAGTTAATGGATTTTGATTAGATCAGATTTGACAAGATCAGATTTGGTTTCTCCCTCCAAAGTTTTCTTGGAATGCTGCTTTTGACAGCAGTTTATGTGTCTCTTATGAGACCCCCAAAAATTGTGTTTAGAATCAAAACCCCATGCATGTCAAAGATGCTTGGAGGGCTCAAACAAAACCTGTGTGCACCAGGACCCAGAGACCCCACAGAGACTGGTCCAGATCTGCCTTTGAGTGTTTGAGTATCTCCTGCCATGGCTGTTGTCAACAGTGGCCTGCTACAGGGACAGGGACTCTGGCTGCAGCAGGCCTGGGAGGACCTGCCTGTGGTGTAAGTTCTCTTGGAGAAGGTGCCAGCAGCCCCACCATAGTGCTGCCAAGCAGACGACCCATAAACTGCAGAACAAGTATACCAAAGAAGTTCTCACACTCTTATGAAATTTCTAGGACCCACAACAGATTTACCAACCTGGGGATCCTGCAAAGGGACTGGGAACACCCAGGAAATTTGACCCCGGAGGCCAATGGAATGTGATTACAGTACTTCCATAGGACTGGGAAACAATCTCTGGGAGGGCACAGACAAAACCTTGTGGCCACCAGGACCCAGGAGAAAGGGGCAGTGACCCCACTAGAAACAGCCAGACTTGCCTGTGAGTGTCCAGGAGTCTCCAATGGAGGCATGGGTCTACAGTGGCCTGCTGTGGGGTTAGGGGCACTGAATACAATGGTGCTGGCATAAGCCCTTTTGAAGGGGGTCACCATTACCCCTACTATAGTTTGGTCTCAGGCCAAACAACAGGGCGGGCACAAAGCCCAACCCACCAACAGAAAATTAGATTAAAGATTAACTGAGTCCAGTTAAGTTCACTGGCTCAGTATTGTCCAACTCTTTGCAACTCCATGGACTGCGGCACACCAGGCCTCCCCATCTCCAACTCCTGGGGTTTACTCAAACTCATGTCCATTGAGTCAGTGATGCCATCCAACCATCTGATCCTCTGTTGTTCCCTTCTCCTCTTGCCTTCAATCTTTCCCAGCATCAGGGTATTTTCAAATGAGTCAGTTTTTGCATCAGGTGGCCAAAGAGTTTCAACTTCAGCATCAGTCCTTTCAATGAATATTCATGACTGATTTCCTTTAGGACAGACTGGTTGGAACTCCTTGCTGTCCAAGGGATCTTAAGAGTCCTCCAACACTACAGTTCAAAAACATAAATTCTTCGGCATTCAGCTTTCTTTATAGTTCAACTCTCACAACCATACATGACTTCTGGAAAAACCATAGCTTTGACTAGGGGAACCTTTGTTAGCAAAGTAATGTCTCTGCTTTTAAATAAGCTGTCTAAGTTGGTCATAACTTTTATTCCAAGGAGTAAGCATCTTTTAATTTCATGGCTGCAGTTACCACGTACAAGAATTTCGCAGCCCCCCAAAATAAAGTCTGCCACTGTTTCCACTGTTTCCCCATCTATTTGACATGAGGTTATGGGATTGGATGCCATGATCTTGGTTTTCTGAATGTTGAGTTTTAAGCCAAATTTTTCACTCTTCCCTTTCACTTACATAAGGAAGCACTTTAGTTTTTCTTTGCTTTCTGCCCTAAGGGTGGTGTTATCTGCATATCTGAGGTTATTGATATCTCTCCCGGCAATCTTGATTCTAGCTTGTGCTTCATCTGGTCCAGCATTTCTCATGATGTACTCTGCATATAAGTTACATAAAAAAATTTAGTGAGCATGGCTCTTATTGCAAAATTCAGAGTTAAATTGAAGAAAGTAGGGAAAATCACTAGACCATTCAGGTATGACCTAAATCAAATCCCTTACAATTATACAGTGAAACTGACAAATAGATTCGAGGGATTCGATCTGATAGACAGAGTGCCTGAAGAACTATGGACAAAGGTCCATGATATTGTACAGTAGTCAGTGATCAAGACCATCTCCAAGAAAATGAAATTCAAAAAGGCAAAATAGTTGTCTGAAGAGGCCTTACAAATAGCAGAGAAAAGAAGAGAAGTGAAAGGGAAAGGAGAAAAAGAAAGATATATCCATCTGAGTGCAGAGTTCCAAAGTCTAGCAAGGAGAGATAAGAAAGCCTTTCTCAGCAATCAATGCAAAGAAACAGAGGAAAACAATAGAATGGGAAAGACTAGAGATCTCTTCAAGAAAATTAGAGATACCAAGGAAACATTTCATGCAAAAATGGGCTCAATAAGGACAGAAATGGTATGGACCTAATAGAAGCAGAAGATATTAAGAAGAGGTGGCAAGAATATGCAGAAGAACTATACAAAAAAAAAAAAAAAAGAAAGAAAGAAAAAAAACCTTAATGGCCCAGATAATCACCATGGTGTGATCAATCACCTAGAGCCAGATATCCTGTTTGCCAAGTCAAGCGGGCCTTAGAAAGCATCACTATGAACAAAGCTAGTGGAGGTTATGGAATTCCAGTTGAGCTAGTTCAAATCCTAAAAGATGATGCTGTGAAAGTGCTGCACCCAACATACCAGAAAATTTGGAAAACCCAGCAGTAGCCACATGACTGGGAAAGGTCAGTTTTCATTCCAATCCCAAAGAAAGGCAATGCCAAAGAATGCTCAAACTACCGCACAACTGCACTGATCTCACATGCTAGTAAAGTAATGCTCAAAATTCTTCAAGCCAGGCTTCAGCAATACGTGAAATGTGAACTTCCAGATGTTCAAGCTGGTTTTAGAAAAGGCAGAGGAACCAGAGATCAAATTGCCAACATCCATTGGATCATAGAAAAAGCAAGAGAGTTCCAGAAAAACACCTACTTCTGGTTTACTGACTATACCAAAGCCTTTAACTGTGTGGATCACAACAAACTGTGGAAAATTCTTAAAGAGATGGGAATACTAGACCACCTTACCTGGCTCCTGAGAAATCTATATGCAGATCAAAAAGCAATAGTTAGAACGGGACATGGAAAAACTGGTTCATCCTGCTTATTTAACTTATATGTAGAGTATATCATGTAAAATGCCAGGCTGGATGAAGTACAAGCTGGAATCTAAGTTGCAGGGAGGAATATCAATAACCTCAGATATGCAGATGACACCACCCTTATGGAAGAAAGCAAATAGGAACTAAAGACTCTCTTGATGAAAGTGAAAGACGAGAGTGAAAAAGCTGGCTTAAAACTCTATAAAAACTAAGATCATGTTATCCAATCCTATCTGCTGCTGCTGCTGCTAAGTCGCTTCAGTCGTGTCCGACTCTGTGCGACCCCAGAGACAGCAGCCCACCAGGCTCCCCCGTCCCTGGGATTCTCCAGGCAAAAACACTGGAGTGGGTTGTCATTTCCTATTCCAATGCATGAAAGTGAAAAGTGAAAGTGAAGTCGCTCAGTCGTGTCCGACTCTTAGCGACTCCATGGACTGAAGCCCACCAGGCTCCTCCATCCATGGGATTTTCCAGGCAAGAGTACTGGAGTGGGGTGCCATTTCATGACAAATAGATGGGGAAACAATGGAAACAGTGACAGACTATTTACTTGGACTCCAAAATCACAGCAGATGGTGACTGCCACCATGAAATTAAAAGGTTCCAACCTAGACAGTGTATTAAAAAACAGAGACATTACCTTGCCAGCAAAGGTCCATCTACTCAAAACTATGGTTTTTCCAGGGGTCACATATGGATATGAGATTTGGACACATGCATCCATTCTTGAATGCTGAAGAATTGATGCTTTTGCACTGTGGTGTTGGAGAAGACTCTTGAGATTCCCTTGAACAGCAAGGAGATTAAACTAGCCAATCCTAAAGGAAATCAGCCCTGAATATCCATTGGAAGGGCTAATGCTGAAGCTGAAGCTCCTATACTTTGGCACCTGATGGGAAGAACTGACTCCTTAGACAAGACTCTGATCCTGGGAAAGATTGAAGGTAGAAGGAGAAAGGGAAGACGGAAGATGAGATGGCTGGATGGCATCGACAACTCGATGGACATGAGTTTGAGCAAGCTCCGGGAATTGGTGATGGACAGTGAAGCCTGGTGTGTTGCAGTCCATGGGGTTGCAAAGAGTAGTCCTGGACTGAGTGACTGAAGTAAAACTGAACTATCAATCTTTGTCTTTTAAGTGATTTGTATTTTCCTTTGAAATCTTTTCACTTTGGTTAAGTAATCATGTATTGTTTGGCAAACTCCGGGAGTTGGTGATGGACAGGGACGCCTGGCTTGCTGAAATTCATGGGGTCTCAAAGAGTCGGACACGACTGAGCGACTGAACTTAACTGAGCTGAACAGTTCTTTTGACCTACAGTTTATGTTAAGATGCTTCAGAAGAAACTTGAGGCATCTTAGAGAAATATTAAATTAGTATTTTAAATTATCTGGAAAAACTGCCAACCACTGCTGGCCCCACCTTTACTGGCTGCCTCCTCTAGACAGGTTGGCCTCAGACACCTCACAGCTACCTCCATCACCACCACCCTGAATATCTGCACCCATCTGTCCACGCCTCCCAATAAAGGAAATAGCAGAAAGGGAAGAATCCAGTTTAGCATCTCCAGGTTATGAACTAGGGACCAGCATGATATCCCCAGCAAAGCCACATCAGAGCACCCCTTGAGGGGAAAAGCAAACTGGTAGGACAGGTCTCATTGCACCAGTAACCAATGGAAACAAACTGGGAAAGAAAGGTGTCTGAAACCAAACCGAAGTGTCTGAACAGAGTGCAAGCAGACATGAACTAAAGTCCCTTAGCATTTTTAGAACAAACAAGGTCTATGGGTAGTGCACCTATTTAGACACCAAAGCCCCCAAACTATGAAAATTAAAAGCAGCTTTCATGTCAGAAAGTACCTCCAGAAAATTTTTTCTTAAGATTCCCACAGTTGCTTGAACCATCAGAGGAAGAAAGAAGTGAGTTGATTCCAGAGAAGATCACAGAAAAAGAGAATAAAGCTGTCTGGACTGATAGGGCACTCAGACACAGCAAATTTGCCATCCCAGTCTCTATCACTGTAAAAATGGGAGCTTCATTTCCAAGGAGAAGAAACAACACCCTTTTGAGAAAGAAAGTTCCATCTGAGGAACTCAGCCAATTTTAAACTGATTTCCAAAGTATGGACTAATTAGACCTGCAGGTCTCCTTATGATACTCCTATTCTGCTAGTCAAGAAACCTCACACCATTGACTACAGATTTGTTCAAGATCTGCAAGCCATAAATGAAAGTTCAGGGCATTCATCCTCCAGATCCAAACCCTTATACCTTGCTCCCAACCATACCTGGAGATTATGAATACCTCACTGAATTAGATTTGAAAGACCCATTTTTCTGCATTCCAGTAAAAAGAATAACTCAGTTTTCAAGAGCAGGAGCCCACTGTGTCCCTCTTTGCCTGGCAAAGCAATAAAGCTGTTCTTTCCTATTTCATCCAAAATTCTATCTCCAAGATTTGACTTGTGCTTTGGTTACAGAAGCCAAGGTTTGGGCATCACTTATGAATCTTCTAAGAATAGTGATTAGGTAAAAGTACAATACATAGGTTTATGTTTCTGGTTACAGTTCATGATAATACTTTCTCATTCATTTCCTACAAGTGTTAATGAGAAATAGATTTAAGGGCCTAGATCTGATAGATAGAGTGCCTGATGAGCTATGGAATGAGGTTCATGACATTGTATAGGAGACAGGGATCAAGACCATCCCCATGGAAAAGAAATGCAAAACAGCAAAATGACTGTCTGGGGAGGCCTTACAAATAGCTGTGAAAAGAAGAGAAGTGAAAAGCAAAGGAGAAAAGGAAAGATATAAACATCTGAATGCAGAGTTCCAAAGAATAGCAAGAAAAGATAAGAAAGCCTTCTTCAGTGATCAATGCAAAGAAATAGCGGAAAACAACAGAATGGGAAAGACTAGAGATCTCTTCAAGAAAATCAGAGATACCAAAGTAACATTTCATGCAAAGATGACCTTGATAAAGGACAGAAATGGTATGGACCTAACAGAAGCAGAAGATATTAAGAAGAGATGGCAAGAATACACAGAAGAACTGAACAAAAAAGATCTTCATGACCCAGATAATCACGATGGTGTGATCACTGACCTAGAGCCAGACATCCTGGAATGTGAAGTCAAGTGGGCCTTAGAAAGCATCACTACGAACAAAGCTAGTGGAGGTGATGGAATTCCAGTGGAGCTATTCCAAATCCTGAAAGATGATGCTGTGAAAGTGCTGCACTCAATATGCCAGCAAATTTGGAAAACTGAGCAGTGGCCACAGGACTGGAAAAGGTCAGTTTTCATTCCAATCCCAAAGAAAGGCAATGCCAAAGAATGCTCAAACTACTGCACAATTGCACTCATCTCACACACTAGTAAAGTAATGCTTAAAATTCTCCAAGCCAGGCTTCAGCAATATGTGAACTGTGAACTTCCGGATGTTCAAGCTGGTTTTAGAAAAGGCAGAGGAACCAGAGATCAAATTGCCAACATCCGCTGGATCATGGAAAACGCAAGAGAGTTCCAGAAAAACATCTGTTTCTGCTTTATTGACTATGCCAAAGCCTTTGACTGTGTGGATCACAATAAACTGTGGCAAATTCTGAAAGAGATGGGAATACCAGACCACCTGACCTGCCTCTTGAGAAACATATATGCAGGTCAGGAAGCAACAGTTAGAACTGGACATGGAACAACAGACTGGTTCCAAATAGGAAAAGGAGTTCATCAAGGCTGTATATTGTCACCCTGCTTATTTAACTTATATGCAGAGTACATCATGAGAAATGCTGGACTGCAAGAAACACAAGCTGGAATCAAGATTGCTGGGAGAAATATCAATAATATCAGATATGCAGATGACACCACCCTTATGGCAGAAAGTGAAGAGGAACTCAAAAGCCTCTTGATGAAAGTGAAAGTGGAGAGTGAAAAAGTTGGCTTAAAGCTCAACTAAGATCATGGCATCTGGTCCCATCACTTCATGGGAAATATATGGGTAAACAGTGGAAACAGTGTCAGTCTTTATTTTTCTGGGCTCAAAAATCACTGCAGATGGTGACTTCAGCCATGAAATTAAAAGACACTTACTTCTTGGAAGGAAAGTTATGACCAACCTAGATAGCATATTCAAAAGCAGAGACATTACTTGGCTAACAAACTTTCGTCTAGTCAAGACTATGGTTTTTCCTGTGGTCATGTATGGATGTGAGAGTTGAAGTGTGAAGAAGGCTGAGCACAGAAGAATTGATGCTTTTGAACTGTGGTGTTGGAGAAGACTCTTGAGAATCCCTTCGACTGCAAGGAGATCCAACCAGTCCATTCTAAAGGAGATCAGCCCTGGGATTTCTTTGGAAGGAATGATGCTAAAACTCCAGTACTTTGGCCACCTCATGCGAAGAGTTGACACATTGGAAAAGACTCTGATGCTGGGAGGGATTGGGGGCAAGAGGAGAAAGGGACGACAGAGGATGAGATGGCTGGATGGCACCACTGACTCGATGGACATGAGTCTGGGTGAACTCCGGGAGTTGGTGATGGACAGGGAGGCCTGGCGTGCTGCTATTCATGGGGTTGCAAAGACTCGGACATGACTGAGCGACTAATCTGATCTGATCTGATGACTGGATGCAAAATGTTTTGGCAACATTTGGTTGTAGAGAAACTATGAACAGTATAATTTTAAAACTTTTAATATAACTAAATATCTTGGAGTTTTTTCTAGGTAAATATAGACAGAAATATTTACCATTGAATTACAATGTTGGTTTATCATGTTTAATTGAAGAATGAAAATTAGAAAGATTCTTCTTTGTTTTGGTTTTGTCGTGGAACGTGGAAGGTTGTCTTTTTAATCTGCAGATATAAGATATCCTTACTTTTAACTTAAGGAATTTTATCTTCTGTTGTGTATTTCCCTTTCCTGTCATCCATTCTTCGTCATTTCTTGATGTGAGATATATGTGTGCAGGCGCTGTTTTTTTTTTTTTTTTTTAATTTTTATTTATTTTTTAAATTGGAGGCTAATTACTTTACCATATTGTGGTGGTTTTCACCATACATTCACATGAATCAGCCATGGGTGTACAGGTGTCCCCCCATCCTGAATCCCCCTCCCTCTTCCCTCCCCACCCCATTCCTCTGGGTTCTGAGTCTTGCTTAATTTTATCTAATCTATATCAATTTCTTGTATTGCATAACTTCCTATGTGTTGTCTGAAGCGGCTCAAGTTCCTATGCCTGCTTATAATTAGCTTTTATATATTCATTTCCTTTCTCTCTTTTGTTTATACCTAGAGTGTATGCATGCATGCTAAATCACTTCAGTTGTGTCTGGCTCTTTGTGACCCTATGGATTGTAGCCCACCAGGCTACACTTTCCATTGGATTCTCCAGTCAAGAACAGTGGAGTGGGTATCTGTGCCCTTCTCCAGGGGATCTTCCTGACCCAGGGATCGAAGCTGTGTCTCTTAAGTCTACTGCATTGACAGGCAGGTTCTTTACCACTAGCTCCACTGGGAAAGCCCCATATATAGAGTACTGCTGCCTTAATATGCATTACCTTCTATAGTCTTAGCATCTCTTCTTTGAATACATTCTTGAATTTCTAAGATATTGAAACAAGTATTTGTTTATAAATTTAACTTGTGGAATAAATTTTGTTTCATTTTCCATCTGCATTTTGCTTTTGCTCATTTTATTAATGCAATTGAGTAGTTCCCATGATGCAGTCCATTTAGTTGTCATTATTCAAACAGTATGTAACATTTATTCAGAGTCATTCATTTGTAATACTGTAGAAATGACCATCCCATGGAGTGAATTGGGATGCAAGTCATTTACATTGGGCACAGAATACCATCTCACAGAATACCATTGCACAGATTCTCTGCTTTGGATGTATATCTTTTTCCTATCCAAAAAGACATTTGTGAGGATCAGAATGAAGGTGAATGTGTTACAGATAACTAATATGAGTGCTTTGGCCACCTCATGTGAAGAGTTGACACATTGGAAAAGACCCTGATGCTGGGAGGGACTGGGGGCAGGAGGAGAAGAGGACGACAGAGGATGAGATGGCTGGATGACATCACTGACTCGATGGAGTTTGAGTGAACTCTGGGAGTTGGTGATGGACAGGGAGGCCTGGCATGCTGCGATTCATGGGAACACAAAGAGTCAGACACCACTGAGCGACTGAACTGAACTGACTGAATATGACTTTCCAGTACTAACCTCAGTTCTTTTCACTAGGAAATTTAGAGGGTAAGTTGACTAACATCTATTTCCTCTTGAGTATGTCACAGAGGAAGACAAATGCTTTTAGATGTTTTTGTTCATTTGGTGGGTTAGTTCTTTTGCTAGTTGGTGATTGGTCAACTGGTTTGGCTTGGGTTGGTTGGAATTCTTAGGCGGTATATATGCATTTCCTTAGTGAATCTGACCTCATTTTCAATTTCATATTTCCAGCTGAAGATTCCATATGAGTACTGAACATTCCTTGATAGGCCTACAAGAATTCTTGACTTCTTTATTGTTTTCTGCTTTGTTGTTTATTCTACAAATAGCAGTTCTCAGAACTAAAGTTGAGAGTTACAGATGACTTTTGGTTTCAGAGTTTTCTTTTTGTTCTTTCTCTCCCCTCCTTGTTGATTTGGGATGTGTTTAGAGATGAGAACTGTGAAGTGATGTCTCTAATTCAATATCATCATTGCCTTGAATGAATTATTACCTAGTCCCTATTTTCCCCCAAATTTTATCTGATTATGCATAAATCACCTTTTGTTTGTATGTAATTCCTTCTTAACTTGTAATTGAAAAGAACAAAAATGGTTAGTGCACAGAATATTAACAAGTGTTGCTAATCTATTTTGTGTTCACAGATTGATATATTTCATTCCCTATAAACTGATAAAGATACTGATTATCATATTTTGTACTATCTAATAATTATTGACTGTAAAGTTTATAATGAATACAAAATATTTAATTCTGATTAAATCCTAGCCATTTAAAAATTATTCATGACAATTTCTCCAAGTTATAAGACTCATAAAGAATACAGACACTAAAAATGTTTTTGTGAAAAACTAAACTATTGAGATTTTATTATTAAATTCAATAATAATTATAAAAATTAGTGTTTATTTGACATAAAATAAGACACCTGTGCTCATGTGAATCTATAAATTTTCTATTATATACTTATTAACTAGTTTTTCCCTTGATAGTCAATAGCATTTCAGAGATGTTTATTTATTTTTATTAAATACCTATATTGAAGATGTTACACAACACAAAAGATGTTTCAGATTTCATGTAGTTTCTAAAATGTATTATAGTTACTGCTAATGCTATTTCACAATACTCTTGACACCTTAAGAAAAAAGTAGTTATTATGGCACAAAATTTGCTAACTGGTAAATATTTATGGCAACAAGTTCAATATTTTTTTTTATATTGGGATTTTTAAAACACAGGAAATAATGTTTAACAACCTAGGATCATCGAAAATGACATAGAAATAATACTGACATAGAAATGACATAGAAAATGATGTAGAAAATGACATAGAAATAATTACACAGAAAGTGATATAGAAATAATGACATATAATAATAAATAACTCATATTTAATTACATATCAATAAAATAGATTAAAAATGCTCTTAATTTTTTATTTTAATTCAGAAAAATAACATTAATATCCATCTGCTTTTCAACATAGAACTAAAAGAGCTCAAGAGGAAGAAAACCATCAACTAGTGTCTCAAGGTGTCCTAAACCTTTTATATTTTCTCAGATCAAGTTGAGGTAATGATACAGCATTCCTCAAAGGAGTGGACCTCTATTTAAGAGATTTATGTTAAGTGTGAAATGCTAAGTTCAAATTCTGGCATAATTATCTTCAAGCAAGTGGCCAATAAGTCTTACACAAGTGAAGTCACTCAGTCGTGTCTGACTCTTTGCGACCCCATGGACTGTAGCCTACCATGCTCCTCCATCCATGGGATTTTCCAGGCAAGAGTACTGGAGTGGATTGCCATTTCCTTCTCCAGAGGACCTTCCTGACCCAGGGATCGAACCCGGGTCTTCTGCATTGTAGGCAGACGCTTTACTGTCTGAGCCACAAGGGAAGTCTTACACAACTTCTCCATATTATGTGTCCATCCTCCCATTGTTGACTTTGCTATGCATGCTTCCCTAACATGGTGTGCCTGAAAAAAACCCAAGTGCTACCTCAAGGTCTATGCATTTCTCTTCTTGTTTTCCTGAAAACTGTACCTTCAGATAGGCTGATAGATAACAGATAAACAGATAGAGGCAGATGTAGTTATTTAGATTCACTTGATTTCAGTTTTTTAAGCATATAAACTAATCTCTTGCTCACTTATTTATAAAGACTGACTTATGTCCTATTGGACAATAATTACTTGTGAATGAATGCTGCTGCTGCTGCTAAGTTGCTTCAGTCGTGCTCTCTGTGCAACCCCATAGACGGCAGCCCACCAGGCTTCTCTGTCCCTGGGGTTCTCCAGGCAAGAATACTGGATTGGGTTGCCATTTCCTTCTCCAATGCATGCATGCATGCTAAGTCGTTTCAGTCATGTCTGACTCTGTGAGACCCTATGGACAGCAGCCCACCAGGCTTCTCTGTCCACAGGATTCTCTAGGCAAGAATACTGGAGTGAGTTGACATTTCCTTCTCCAGTGGATAAATGGAGACACTTTTATCAAATTTGATATATGTAATAATTATGAAATTCTCTAAACATTCTCTAGTTAATTAGAGACAATAAGAACCTTGGCCCCAGTTACTTATCTACGGCTCTGATAAACTAAAGCAAGAACTAGTATATCGAGATAGGTAAAGAGGGATAGAAATTTCATTTGAAATTATAAAACTGAATTATCCACCCACCAATTATTTCCAATTTATACAGCATACATCCAAAAACATAAATATAAAAGTATTTAAGAACATAAACATTCCAATTTATACAGCATACATCCAAAAACATAAATATAAAAGTATTTAAGGGACAATGCTTTTCCTGGACACTGGCATATATGAAGGGTATAATATATAGGAGTCCATTCCATGTTACTCTATTTTCATTTTCTAAGCCCTCTTCCATATTTAAATATTTCCATTAGCAGGATTTTAGATACACAAAAATACTTCAACACATTCAACTGAAATTTAAATTATCTGTTTACTTTCAGATTTTACCGAGGTGTTTATTTTCTCTTAGATACCAAATATAACATAAAATAAGTGTTTGATTACTTTTTGGAAGTTTACAAGTTGGAGATAATTGTCATAAGTTAATTTTGACATTTTTTTCCTCTAGCATACTATTTTCAGTAACCAGTATTTATTACCCATGTCAATATATTGTAATGAACTTAGGAATATTTCATGCAAGAGAGAATGTGAAATCACATGAGTATTTATCTCATTCAAAATTTTTATTTTATCTTACAGACAATGTATCTGTAAGCATTTTAAAATGATGTAGAAAAGAGATTCTTGATAGAGGAGAGAACATTGAAATAAACACAAGAATAGCTACAAGAATGGCTGCAGCATTCATACTGGTTAACATAATTAACACCTACTGCCTCAACAGTCACCTTCCAGAACCTCAGTAGGTTCATATGATAACTTTTTCCCCTCAGGCATTGACAGGCTTTTGGCTCCAAACAGCTATTCAGGGGCTGAAATTGATGGGTACGATTTTGTAACTATACTGTCTAGATAACATGGCTCCTAAAATCACTATGGAAGGGAAGAAAGAAACAAAGAAGGCATATTGACTTTCAGTTGCCTTTTCCCAAATGTGACAAAAATCAAGTTTATTCACAATTTAGTTATATGCTTTCTTCCAAATTATAGGATAATTGTGAAAGAAAGCTAACATACAGGAAACATGATAAACACTTCAACTGTATCACCTGTAAGAGCAGAGAAGACAACACATTGTAAGCACATACGGTATTATGGTACAGGGAAACAAAATGTGCACCCCCCCAAATATGTCACTTAAGGTATGAAGATTAATTTAGGGCTGATTATTTTTAAGGCACAAAAGACTTAAAATTTTTGAACTTTCTGCTGAATGCCTAAAAGAATATAAATAGACAATCTGTTTTAGGAAAGCATTTATTATTAGAATAGACAGAATAAATAAACAGAGTATAGAGTAAGTGTAGTAAGGAAAAACCTAGCAAAGTCTGTTCATTAAAATTTCTGTGTTCCATTGTCTCTGTATGGCCAAGCAAATATTTGCTTACCAAACATTTGCTTTTCTATCTTCATGTCAATTATCTTCCTCCTCTTTGAGGTCCCAAACCACTATCCTAACATCCTCTTCTGTTTTTAGCTGAAGATAATAAATTTAACAATAGAACTTAGAATTTAAGTCAAATGACTGCAGCCATGAAATTAAAAGATGCTTACTCCTTGGAAGGAAAGTTATGACCAACCTAGATAGCATATTCAAAAGCAGAGACATTACTTTGCCAACAAAGGTCCGTCTAGTCAAGGCTATGGTTTTTCCTGTGGTCATGTATGGATGTGAGAGTTGGACTGTGAAGAAGGCTGAGCACCGAAGAATTGATGCTTTTGAACTGTGGTGTTGGAGAAGACTCTTGAGAGTCCCTTGGACTGCAAGGAGATCCAACCAGTCCATTCTGAAGGAGATCAGCCCTGGGATTTCTTTGGAAGGAATGATGCTAAAGCTGAAACTCCAGTGCTTTGGCCACCTCATGTGAAGACCTGACTCATTGGCAAAGACTGTGATGCTGGGAGGGATTGGGGGCAAGAGGAGAAGGGGACAACAGGATGAGATGGCTGGATGGCATCACTGACTCCATGGACGTGAGTTTCAGTGAACTCCAGGAGTTGGTGTTGGACAGGGAGGCCTGGTGTGCTGCGATTCATGGGGTTGCAAAGAGTCGGACATGACTGAGTGACTGATCTGATCTGATCTGATGTGTGGAAAAAGGATTATGAAGTTTAGTGAACAACACTGTGGGCATCAAGTTAAAGGACATGCATGTGTTAAATTATACTAAATTGGAAATGAATTATATGAAAATATAAGTGGTTGTGTATATAATTAGAAAATTTGAAATCAAGCTTTTAAAGACATACAGTTATTGGAAAAGATCTGGTTAAAGACACAGCCATGAAACTGAGTGGCTGAAATCAGGCAATAGAGGGACATGACTGGAAATTGAGATTAAGATACTTAAAGACTGAAGTGTTGGATGCATAATCTTTATAAAAAGTGACATTACTAAAATTTCAGTGTGGTTGTGCTAACCAAAACAAATCAGAGGGCTACAAATGAAAAATAAATAAATAAAAGTAAAAGTTTATTTAGAGTTCTTAATTACAGTTTGGGAAACACAGATTTGGGTAAATCCAAAAGCGGGTTCTAGGGAAAAGAAAAAGCTTAAGGGTTTCAAATGATGTAGGATTATTTTGAGAGAGAAGGCAAAAGGCAATACCTAGAGTTATAATGAGAAGAGAGAAGTACTTATCTCATTTGACTGATTCCTTAAAACCCAAAGAAGGTGGGTGGAAAATGAAATTTCATTTGAAATTTTCAGATGAAATCTTGGCATTCAAAAATAGTACCCGACCTGATATTTTTCATAACCATAACAGTAGCATACCAGCAAGTTCAGAGCTATTCAAATTGGGAGGTCAGTTCAATTTCAGAAAACATTTGGAACACTGAAGGTGAAATTAAAAGAAAATCTTGGCTTACTTAGATTTTTTTTTTTTTTTTTTAGGCCAACTAATAAAATGCACTTTAAATTCTTAGGATTTAAGAAGCAGGGATTAGATGTTTCAACATATGCTCCTGGAGGAGGGTGACTTCTGGTCCCATTATCTCATGGCAAATAAATGGGGTAGAAGTGAAAGCAGTGATAGATTTTCTTTTCTTGGACTCTGAAATCACTGCAAACAGTGAAATTAAAAGACACTTGCTCCTTGGAAGGAAAACTATGACAAAGCTACACAGTGTATTAAAAAGCAGAGGCATAACCTTGCTGAAAAAGGTCCATATAGTCAAAGCTGTGGATTTTCCAGGAGTCATCTACAGATGTGAGAGTTGGACCATAAAGAAGGCTCAGCACTAAAAAATTGATACTTTTGAATTGTGGTGCTGGAGAAGACTCTTTAGAGTCTCTTGGAGGAGATAAAACCAGTCAATCCTAAAGGAAATTAACCCTGAATATTCACTGGAAGGACTGATGCTGAAGCTAAAGTTCCAATCCTTACGCCACCTGATACAAAGTGCCGACTCTTTGGAAAATACCTTGATGCTGGGAAAGATTGAAGGCAGGATGAGAAAGGGATGACAGAGAATGAGATGGTGGTATGGCATTACTTAATCAATAGGCATGAGTTTGAGCAAACTTTGGGAGATAGTGAAGGACAGATGAGCCCAGTATGCTACAGTCCATGGGGTCACAAAGAGTCAGACATGACCTAGTGACTGAACAACAACAACAACATTGCTTGAAACAGAACAATAAACCTGCTGAAAACAACTAGGAAAATCAAATAGAATATATATTAAAAATCTGTCTGAAGGTATTAAAGAGTTACCAAGACAACCAAAACTTGGGTCAGTACCAAGGATAAGGCCTGAACCTGATATTCTGTGCTCCAACTATCCTTGAACCAATTGGTGATTTGAACATAACCAGGGAAAGGCAGAGATGCTGAAGAGACATATTTACAGTCTTACATGTTAGAATAAACTGATGAGACTTAGGTCCATGTGAGGGGGAGGAAACTAGCAAACACCTATGATATATGCTTGGAATCTGTGAGAGGGTACATCTGAGGTGCGAGGTTAAACAAATATACTGTGTTGTGCTTAGTCGTGTCCAACTCTTTGTGACCCAATGGACTGTAGCCTGCCACGCTCCTCTGTCCATGGGGATTCTCCAGGCAAGAATACTGGAGTAGGTTGCCATGCCCTCCTCCAGAGGATCTTCTCAACCCAGGTCTCCCACATTGCAGGTGGGTTCTTTACTGTCTGAGCCACCAGGAAAGCCCAAGAATACTGGAGTGGGCAGCCTATACCTTCTCCAGGGGATATTCCTGACCCAGGAACATAATGGTGGTCCTCTACATTGTAGGCAGATTCTTTACCAGCTGATCTACCAGGGAAGTCCAAACAAATACACTAGCCTTCACAAAGAGTTAGTCTCAGTTTCGAATCAGCTCAATTTCTGGTTAGATTATTGTGATGTCCACTACCTTCAGTTCAGTTCAGTTCAGTTGCTCAGTCGTGTCCGACTCTTTGCGACCCCATGAATTGCAGCACACCAGGCCTCCCTGTCCATCACCAACACCCGAAGTTCATTCAGACTCACGTCCATCGAGTCAGTGATGCCATCCAGCCATCTCATCCTCTGTCGTCCCCTTCTCCTCCTGCCCCCAATCCCTCCCAGCATCAGGGTCTTTGCCAATGAGTCAACTCTTCGCATGAGGTGGCCAAAGTACTGGAGTTTCAGCTTTAGCATCATTCCTTCCAAAGAAATCCCAGGGCTGATCTTCAGAATGGACTGGTTGGATCTCCTTGCAGTCCAAGGGACTCTCAAGAGTCTTCTCCAACACCACAGTTCAAAAGCATCAATTCTTCGGTGCTCAGCCTTCTTCACAGTCCAACTCTCACATCCATACATGACCACAGGAAAAACCATAGCCTTGACTAGACGGACCTTTTTTGGCAAAGTAATGTCTCTGCTTTTGTCCACTACCTTAGATAACAGTAAAGATCCAAAAGATTTAGAAGAATTTCCCTCTTATGAAAATTTGGAGGCAAGAACAAGAGTTGAGGTGTGGACAAGTTAGAGATCCATGATAAACAATCCAGATTTTGTTTATATCATGAAAATAGCAAACAAGAAGATCATCCTTCATAAAAAGAGAAATTCAAATTAAAAATGGTGCATCCTCATTTGGCTAAGGTGATCAGCCAGCAGTAAAAATGGATTTTCTCTAGAAATAGTAAACTATTGATATTTACACTCCATTTGTGGATTTTTTCTTCCAGAAGAAAATCACCCATTTATAACATACATTTCATACAGTAGAAGTGCTCACATTGTAAAAAAGTATGTGAAACTGGGTGAAATAAAAAACAAACAAACAAAAAAACACCTGTTTGGATGATGGATCCCTAAGAATATGGAAGTTCTCAAGGTAAGTCTTATATTACATCTACCTCTTACTGGGGACAATTCTCCAAACAGCACAGCAAACTGGAATCCAAGCAGAGCGCCATGTTCCCAGGGAGCTGAGTGATCAGAGGGAAGTTTTCAGGAGAGGTGAGCCAACTGGCATTTGTGGAATTGGGGAAGCAGTTGTCCCCACTGAGTCCCTGAAAGAAAGCGTGGTTAGTTAGATCCAGGGAGAGCCTCCCTGAAGCTCCTCAAATAATGGACCAGTTGAGAGAAGACAGGAACACTTGTGATTGAACAACTCTGAAGGAAGTTGGAGATCTGATCCCAGCAGAGATGAAAGTCCATTTGAGAGACTGGTAAAATGATACAAATTTTGAGGTATAAGATAAATAAGTTCTGAGGATCTAGTTGGTGAATATAGTTGATAATACTCTACTGTATAACTGAAATTTGTGAAGAAATCTTAAGTTTGCTCATAAAAAAGCATGTTAGATGTTAGATGTGCCAAATTAACTTGATTGTGGGAACTCTTTCACAATGTTTTCTTTATCAAACCACCACACTCTACACTTTAAATATATTACAATTTTAATTGCCTACTATAACTCAACAGAGCTGAATAGAAGATGAAACCTACCTGAAAAAATATAGCAGAACTCAAAAGGCCTAAAACTTCTCATGCAATAAAGAGCAAGAAATAAAAATTTCAGACTTGTGAAGAAACAGGAAATGTGACCTATAGTTTATGAAAATGCATTCTATAGAAACCAGTCCTACAGAGTGAAGTCCAAAAGAGAGAAACAAACATCGTATATGAATGCATATGTGTGGAATCTAGAATAATCGTATAGATAAACTTATTTGCAAAAAAAGAAATAGATACACAGATGTATAGAACAAATGGATACCAAGGAGGGAGAGAGTGGAGTGGATTGAGAGATTGGGATTGGCCTATACACACTACTACATATATAATAAATGACTAATAAGGACTGAGTGTATAGCACAAGGAACTCTACTCAGTGCTCTGTGGTGACCTAAATGGGAAAGAAATCCAAAAGAGAGGGGATATATGTATATGTATAGTAGATTCAGTTTGCTGTACAGCAGAAACTAACATAATATTGTAAAGCAATTATTCTCTAATAATAAAAAGAAAGAAATTAGTTCCAAGATACTTAAAGTTGAACTCAGCTGACAGTTAATTTAAAGCAACTATTATAAATATTCTGGAGAAGGCAATGGCACCCCAATCCAGTACTCTTGCCTGGAAAACCCCACGGACAGAGGGGCCTGGTAGGCTGCAGTCCATGGGGTCGCTAAGAGTCGGACAGGACTAAGCGACTTCACTTTTCACTTTCATGCATTGGAGAAGGAAATGGCAACCCACTCCAGTGTTTTTGCCTGGAGAATCCCAGGGACAAGGGAGCCTGGTGGGCTGCCGTCTATGGGGTCACACAGAGTCGGACACAACTGAAGTGACTTAGCAGTAGCAGCATTATAAATATTCAGAGAAGTTAAGGGAAATATTATTGAAAATATAGGTTATGTCAGGAGAGAGATAAAAACTATTAAGCAAACACACAAACCAGATCATTCCTGAACCATATCACTTCTGGATTATGATATGTATACGCAACATACATTGAACTTGGCATGGCAGTCATTTAGCACGTAAGCATCAGGGTTTCTTGTTCTTTTTGTTGGTCATTTCTTGATTATTCTAATGGGACAGAGGATGCATAGTAGTCTTTGTGAGTTTGGAAATAACACTGGCTATATCACTAAGACAAGTATTTGTATGAAAGTTTTCATTGTATTTCAGTCATATTTCATGAAAACCTATCCCATTACATGCTTTTAAATTTTTTTTTTTTAGACAACACAGTAGCTTTTCCACTAAATTTGTGTGTAAATATTTCAGCTTCATCAGCATCTGACAATTTAGTCCCCTATCTGATGACTCTTAGGTGTAAGGATCTTAGGAGAAAAAAATTGAAAGATCAGTTGCCCATTGATAATGTTTTATATTGAATCATTAGAGAAAAGAGAAGATAACCAAGAGGAGAAAGAAAAATAAGATTCAAAGTGGCAATCCTAAACTTCTGACTTCTATGGATTTGTTCTGATAGACAAGCTGGGAAGGTCATTGCTTGTCTTCTTTTTTTTTTAATACAAACAGAATTTAAAATCCTGACTTAGTCACAGGGGACCGTATGTGACAATGACATCAACAGTATCTATATATTTGTGCTCCCTTTGCTATGAGTTACCATGAAGGTTTTGTACAAGTCATTTACTGTGAATCTTGAACGTTTTTGTTTCCACTGCAGCTAAAAACAATACCACTCAAACCAAAACCAAAATATACTTGGCACGCAATGCTACTAGAAATTTTGCCAGTCTTTCTTCTAAAAGGAAGAAATATTCACCACCACTGCAGCCAGAATGAATCTGACTCTGGCTTTCTCACAGCACCAGTTTTCCTTATTATATATAATTTTAATTGACCTTTTACATCAGCATACTTGGTTCACTTGAAGTTCATAAACAGTCTCATTTTGTATTCTGTCTTGGCATGGTCACCAAACTAATTTAACCTATATGCACAAATATATAAAAAATAAGGAAGCTCTTTTGCCAAAGTGGTTCCATTTTAATTTCCAATATAGCTGCAGTTCACAAATCACATAAATACTCAACAATGAAGTATTCAAAATTAAAATTAGACTTAGAAGCACAATCCAACATTTCATATCCTTTCCTGGCAGACATTTTTATTCCTATTGCTTTAAAGAGAAATCATGAAAAAAAAAATGCATAATGAATTCTAGAAATTGAAGTCAGTGAAACAGATAAAATCTCATTAGTGACTTACTACATGATTTTCGATGGTTTGTAACCAGTAATACATGATTAAATTACACCTTTAAGACAGCTTGAGCATTACTATGTTGAGAATGTCTAATTTCAAGAAATAGCTTTCCACTTATAGTAACAATGTTTCCTTAATTATTTTTGCCAATCTACTAAATACTTCATAAATAGCACTTAATAGGCACTTCTAATTAAATATTCACTTAATTTTAAGGAGTTTTTAATCCTCTCTTCCTCCCAGAGCCAAACCAAAATGAAAGTACCACCAACAACCAACTCCCCCCACCCCCTCCCAGTTTCAAGCGATACCAGGATAAATATAAGTGCCTTAGACCTAGAAAATGAATGTATGGTTGGAAAGGAGGGATAGTTAGGGACTTTGGGAAGGCCATGCACACACTGCTGTATTTAAAATGGATAACCAACAAGAACCTATTGTATAAGCACATGGAACTCTGCTCAATGTTGTGTGGCAGCCTGTATGGGAGCGGGGTTTGAGGGAGAAGGGATACATGTATATGTGTGGCTGAGTCACTTCCCTGCTCACTTGAAACTACTACAACATTGTTAATTGGCTATATCTCAATACGCAACAAAAAGTTTAAAGTCTGGGAAAAAACAAAAAGGGAAAAATAATAAATGGATTAAACCAATCCCAATTCTTGCAGGGCTGGCTAAGTTGCTGCCTGAGCAATGTCCATGAATGTCTCAGAAGAGAAATGGTTAAAGATGTTGGGAATTCAACATTATTTTCTACAACAATTTGAAGTACAGAGTCTTTGGACTATAGGTTTCACAACTAATGTTTCAATATTTACATTGAACTAACAACACGATGATAATAATTTAGCTAAACAGAAAAGTCTACACAATTCACATTTGATTATTTTGATTTTAAAAGTAGCCTATATAAGCTATGTGAAAAATTATTGTGTTTCATATTTCTGATTTTATAAATTTTGGTGCTTACATAGACTACTTCACAGAAATATTTTGAGAGAAAAATAAACCTGAGAAAAGCATTCAGTTAAAAGGATTTTGTGAGGTGAAGCAAACAACCATGCCAAATAAAATACTTTGTGTAAAAATTATATTTACTTTCTGACGATACTCATTGAGTCATGACTATGAAAATTTCAAATAAAGAATTATGGTGGTTGACATTCCTCTGGAGACAGATTTTCAGAGGTGTGTGCTTCCCTCACAATTTGTTAATGACCCTTGCAAATCAGCAATACTAAATAAAAATGTCCACAACTGAATCTTTGAATAATCCCTGTGATATGCCACTCCCCTATTTTTCATACATCTCAAAAATTAATATCATTATTTATTTTGTTTTGCTCAAGCTAAATAAACCAAAGTCATTCTTGACCCATTTTTTAGATATATCATGTAACCCATCACAAAACATTTCAAAACTATCTAAAATACATATATCATTCTCCATCACCACTTCCACTATTGCATAGCTAACACTAAGCTCCAAAGTGATCTTGCCTTCATCCCTGTCTACCCGTCTCACAAAGGCTATTCTCTATGTAGCAGCCAAAGTGGTACTTTAAAATTCTAAGTCAAACAAGGTCACTGAACTCCCTGCGCAGAAATCTTCAATGGCTTTCCTGCTCCTTATTGATCTCCTTAGTGTTCTTTAAGAATTCTACAGAGCTTCTCAACTCAAAATTGTTTTGCACTTGCTGTCTCCTCACAGATATTTGTACGGCTCAAAAGCAAATTTAATTAACATTAAAATATATATAACATATTATGTCTGCTATAATATATATATATATATATATCAGCACAATTTTACATACCCTATTGTGCATATAACACATGTATATACATGTATCATATATGTGCATATATATAATTTATTAATAATGTTTGCTACATTGAATAGAGATTTGTATATCATCTGGATCTTCCTGCATATGGTAGAGTGCATGATAGAAGAGACTTTCTTTTCTTGTATATTGCCATATGACCAATAATATCTGGAACATAATAAGTAGAACCTCAATGAACATTTTTAAGCTTAAATGAATGAATGACTAACACACTGATTCTGTTTGTAAATATTTATTTTTTAATTATTTTTCATTGTTGTTGGTTTTAAAGACTAATCTACTAATCTTGTGTATATCCCCAGAATAAAACTTACATTTGCAAATATATGAAAATACTATGGTAAATTTTAACTGTTAGATTTTAAAACACATAGTTACACAGATCATTTGTTAACATTCTGATTTCTCCTTCTTGATGAGAAAATTGTCATTTATTTTGACATTTCAGATTTGTTATACTGTTTTAAATTATCCTATACTCTCTCTCTTTAATAATGTATTCAAATAAAAACTACCAATTCAAGATAAACATATTTTTCCTTCTTTTTGCAAGCTAACAGGACATACACAATGCCCTTATTTTAGCGTTATATTTATTTAAACAAACAACATAGCTCTCTTGAAAAGACACACAAAAAATATTTTTCATGCTGCTGCTGCTAAGTCGCTTCAGTCGTGTCCGACTCTGTGCGACCCCATAGACAGCAGCCCACCAGGCTCCCCTGTCCCTGGGATTCTCCAGGCAAGAACACTGGAGTGGGTTGCCATTTCCTTCTCCAATGCATGAAAGTGAAAAGTGAAAGTGAAGTTCCTCAGTCGTGTCTGACTCAGTGACCCCATAGACTGCAGCCTACCAGGCTCCTCCATCCATGGGATTTTCCAGGCAAGAGTACTGGAGTGGGGTGCCATTGCCTTCTCTGAAACAGAATGCAAATTATACTAAATAATAAATATTCACTCATTTGCCAAGGTCTTTAAAATAAAAAAATGCTATTGCTTACCATTAAATCACTTTGATTTTGTAACATATATCTGATTAATTGGTCTTCTGCAACCTGGCCAGAGGAAATGAAAAAAAAATTTTTTTTAATTGGTTTACAATAGTGCTATTTTTTCATTTTAAAATATATTGCTAAATTGAAGTAAAATAGTTAATTTCCATAAAAGAAAATTACTGGAAAAAATACATGAATAATCCTTTATACTGGCTATAGAGATTTTAATCAGTTTTCAGCACCTGTTGCATTCCAATTCCTAATGGTGATCTATTATCTAAATTTATATACATTCATAAAATATAAGAACTGCTCCTACATAATCTTGATACACAATATTCTCTGTAACTTTGCACCATTGATTCATAATGCTAATTATCATTTAATTTTGGACTACAGATTAAAGTTAAAAGGTTAATTTATACTCATTAACTATTATTTCAAAATATATGTCTTAAGAAAAACATGACATATCTCATAAGGAGGATTTCTAGAAAAATTATCCATATTCCTCAAGAGATTATTTGCTTAAAATGATTTACCTGAGTTGATTTTTCATGTTAAAATATTTGTCAGTGATTTACTCTAATTTTTATGCCTTCCTGTTTTCTGAAAAATTGTAAACCACCAAGTATAATTCTGATTCATAGAAAATATCTTTTTTCCAAATTAGTTTTTAATGTCAATATCATCCACATAATTTGCTTCATAGAAGTCCAAATTAAATCACATTGTATGCTTTATTATTATAACTCTTTTGGGTAATTTCCACTCTATTACTATCTAGTCATTGTAAAGAACACTTAAAAGACCTTTCAATAACACTTTTGCTCACTATTAATTTTGGAAGTGTTCATCAGGCAATTTCATGTTAAGTGGCAAACTACTTCTAGTTGTTTAATGAAGTCCCTTTTTACTCACAATGCTCCTTTATTTATTGCTCCCTACTTTTTTCTGCATCAATTTGATATTATGTATTAGTTGTTCAAGGACATAATTAACAAAGACAGTCTCTTTCTAATTCTCAGGACAAATTTTCAATGCTTTTTATAAATGTATCAGAATTCAGTGGGTAAAGCCAAAAAAAAAAAAATCAGAGTGCTTTTTTGGGAGAAAGCCATATAGATATTCTGAAGCAAAGCCAATAATGAAATTATTTGATATTATAGATTAACACAATGTTGAGTTGGGAAAGAGTCATAAAGGAACTGTGAATATTTTAAAATTCTTATGTATAAAAATAATTTTAAAATTACAGTGCTTAAATTTTATTGCTTAATTTCATCATCTTTATGGAATGATAATAATGATTACTTTTGAACAAATCTAAATGGAAGACCAGAAGACTGACAAACATTTAAATCATCTTACACTCACACAAATGTTTCTTTTCCTTTCTATTCTTATATTGACCACATTATGCTTTACTTACAGTTTAAAACCCCAATTTAAAAGGTATATAGATTCTTTCAGATAGTTTCCAAATTGATGTCATTCCACATAAATTCTTCAAAATGCATTTTTATACTTATGAGACCATAATATTTGCTTTTAATGTGATGTTTTTTCCTTACTAACTATTGTAATGACACAATTTTTATCATATGCTATCATCAAAATGATCATTTGAACACCATAAATTATCAGTAAATGTTAGAACATTTCTTCATATTATCAGATCAGACCAGATCAGTCACTCAGTCGTGTCCGATTCTTTGCAACCCCGTGAATTGCAGCCCACCAGGCCTCCCTGGCCATCACCAACTCCCGAAGTTCACTCAGACTCACGTCCATCGAGTCAGTGATGCCATCCAGCCATCTCATCCTCTGTCGTCCCCTTCTCCTCTTGCCCCCAATCCCTCCCAGCATCAGAGTCTTTTCCAAGGAGTCAACTCTTCGCATGAGGTGGCCAAAGTACTGGAGTTTCAGCTTTAGCATCATTCCTTCCAAAGAAATCCCAGGGCTGATCTCCTTCAGAATGGACTGGTTGGATCTCCTTGCAGTCCAAGGGACTCTCAAGAGCCTTCTCCAACACCACAGTTCAAAAGCATCAATTCTTCGGCACTCAGCCTTCTTCACAGTCCAACTCTCACATCCATACATGACCACAGGAAAAACCATAGCCTTGACTAGACGAACCTTTGTTGGCAAAGTAACGTCTCTGCTTTTCAATATGCTATCTAGGTTGGTCATAACTTTCCTTCCAGGGAGTAAGCATCTTTTAATTTCATGGCTGCAGTCACCATCTGTAGTGATTTTGGAGCCCAGAAAAATAAAGTCTGACACTGTTTCCACTGTTTCCCCATCTATTTCCCATGAAGTGGTGGGACCGGATGCCATGATCTTCGTTTTCTGAATGTTGAGCTTCAAGTCAACTTTTTCACTCTCCACTTTCACTTTCATCAAGAGGCTTTTGAGTTCCTCTTCACTTTCTGCCATAAGGGTGGTGTCATCTGCATATCTGAGGTTATTGATATTTCTACCGGCAATCTTGATTCCAGCTTGTGTTTCTTCCAGTCCAGCGTTTCTCATGATGTACTCTGCATAGAAGTTAAATAAACAGGGTGACAATATACAGCCTTGATGAACTCCTTTTCCTATTTGGAACCAGTCTGTTGTTCCATGTCCAGTTCTAACTGTTACTTCCTTACCTGCATATAGGTTTCTCAAGAGGCAGATCAGGGGGTCTGGTATTCCCATCTCTTTCAGAATTTTCCACAGTTTATTGTGATCCACACAGTCAAAGGCTTTGACATAGTCATTAAAGCAGAAATAGATGCTTTTCTCTTGCCTTTTCCATGATCTGGTGTATGTTAGTAATTTGATCTCTGGTTCCTCTGCCTTTTCTAAAACCAGCTTGAACATCTGGAAGTTCATGGTTCATATATTGCTGAAGCCTGGCTTGGAGAATTTTGAGCATTACTTTACTAGAGTGTGAGATGAGTGCAACTGTGAGGTAGTTTGAGCATTCTTTGGCATTGCCTTTCTTTGGGATTGGAATGAAAACTGACCTTTTCCAGTCCTGTGGCCACTGCTGAGTTTTCCAAATTTGCTAGCATATTGAGTGCAGCACTTTCACAGCATCATCTTTCAGGATTTGGAATAGCTCCACTGGAATTCCATCACCTCCACGAGCTTTGTTCGTAGTGATGCTTTCTAAGGCCTACTTGACTTCACATTCCAGGATGTCTGGCTCTAGGTCAGTGATCACACCATTGTGATTATCTGGGTCGTGAAGATCTTTTTTGTACAATTCTTCTGTATATTCTTGCCATCTCTTCTTAATATCTTCTGCTTCTATTAAGTCCATACCATTTATGTCCTTTATCAAGCCCATCTTTGCATGAAATGTTCCTTTGGTATCTCTGATTTTCTTGAAGAGATCCCTAGTCTTTCCCATTCTGTTGTTTTCTTCTATTTCTTTGCACTGATCGCTGAAGAAGGCTTTCTTATCTCTTCTTGCTGTTCTTTGGAACTCTGCATTCAGATGTTTATATCTTTCCTTTTCTCCTTTGCTTTTTGATTCTCTTCTTTTACAGCTATTTTAGCAACAGTTTCACATATTATTAGGGGGTCAGGTAGGTAAGAGTCATAATTATTTCAGTTTTAGCATGAAGTTGCAGATTTGAAATGCCCCTAATTATTACAAAGGGAGAAATAATACTGAAAGGCATTTCAGTATTATTGGGTTCCTGACTACTTCCCGTGGTTAGACTTAAGAAACCCTACTAATATTCCCCTATAATTTTAAATGGAATTTTGAAAATAGAATCTGATATCATATTGTTTTCCTTGTACTCATATTAAAATTGCAATCTTAATAATATCAGTTTGCATAAAATCATGTGTCCATACTTTTTAAAAAAGTAAAAGATCACTCCTTTGTCTTACTTTTTGCTTTATTAAATTTTTAACTAAATGAAATAATTTCCAAGTTCTTTTTTAAATATAATCCAATACAATATAAATTATCTACAGTAAAAAAATATAGTCTGAGAAATGACAAACCTAGATAGCATTTTAAAAAGCAGAGACATTACTTTGCTACAAAAGTCCATCTAGTAAAAGCTATGTTTTTTTTTTTTCTAGTATTCATGTAGGGATGTGAGAGTTGGACAATAAAAAAGGCTGAGTGTCAGAGAATTGATGCCTTTGAACTGTGGTGCTGGAGAAGACTCTTGATAGTCCCTTGGATAGCAAGAAGATCCAACCAGTCAATCCCAAAGAAAATCAACCCTGAATATTCACTAGAATAACTGATGCTGAAGCTGAAGCTCCAAACTTTGGCCACACAATGTGAATTACTGACTCACTGGAAAAGACCCAGATGCTGGGAAAGATCAAAGGCAGGAGGAAAAAGGGACAACAGAGGAAAAGATGGTTGGATTGCATTACCAAGTCAATGGACATGAGTCTGAGCAAACTCTGGGAAATGGGGAAAGACAGGCAAGCCTGGCATGCTGCAGTTCATGGGGTCTCAAAGAGTCAGACATGACTGAGCGACTGAACAACAAAAGTCTGAGTAAATCTAGCAGAACAATTTCTTAGTGAGGATGGGAGAATGTGCATTCATTCCTAGAAGCTTGTTTAAGGTAGTAATGTGACTATATGAGCTGTATAATCAGAATATTTCCAAGATCAACCTGAAAACAGTTTACCAGTGGCTAGAGTGGATGAGATGGTTGGATGGCATCACTAACTGGATGGACATGAGTTTGAGCAAGCTCCAGGAGTTGGTGATGCACAGAGAAGCCTGACGTGTTACAAACCATGGGGTAGCAAAAAGTCAGACATGACTGAGTGACTGAACTGAACTGAGAGTAGGCAAAGGAGGTAAAATTAGTAGCATCTGTGTCTCATTTTTGTAATTAACCCTGTTCTTAGCAAGATTTTCCTAAATGCCTATAACAAAAGCTGAAGCTGTGAATAACCAACAGTTAAATGAGAATTAAATATTAGATTTGGCTGGTGGTAGAAATGTGACAAGTATGAAGATTATCTGTACTCAGGACTCTCCATGCTATAATTTGCTACAAAACTTAAAATCTTTAATTTTATTAGTAGCAAAAAAAATTAAGTAGAAGTCTTTCAGTTGTGTCCAACTCTTTGAGACCCCATGGACTATAGCCTGCTAGGGTTCTCTGTCCATGGAATTCTCCAGGCAAGAATACCGGAGTGGGTAGCCATTTCCTTCTCTAGGAGATCTTCCCCACCCAGGAATCAAACTCAGGTCTGCTGCATTGCAGGCAGATTACCATCTGAGTTACCAGAGAATCCCCTCCACTTGTAAATTACCATTTTCTTCTTTGCCATTCACCTGACACAGCATTTTAATGAAGACAAATTCTTAGATTATTTTACTATCTTGGTTATTGCTTAGTTTGTCTAATTTCCCATTTGAAAAAATTCCTGATGAAAACTCTTTCCAATAATATGTATCTTGGGGAATATGCTTTTCTGGAAAGATTATCTAAGATGTAGAAGGCTTAATAATATATTTTGTGAACTATGAGTAAATAAGAGAGCATTTTATGTGTTAGCATTTGTCTTTGTGAGTAAAACCTGAAATCAGGGCCATCTGATTTTTCCATCTAAGTGTAAGGAACCCAAATGATGAAATGAAGAAAATAAAGGGAAATTCCATAATGCTCACAGATTCAAAGACAAACATTAGTAATTAGCAATTACAATATAATACATAAATTTAAATCACAAAGAGTTTTACTTTTAAGAATTTGTTTATGGAAAATGTTATTATAATTTCATTGGTGGAACTTAATGGCATATTAGACCCAACAGAATAAACTATCAGTACATTTGAGGATAAATCAAAAGATTATCTGAAACAAAAAAGAATTAAGATGGGAAAAATGTAAGAAAGCAAACTGTGACAGATGATAAAGCAGATATGATGGTTAATTTTATGTATCAACTTGGAGAGTGTTTTTAGATGAGATAAACATTTAAATCAGTGAATTTTAAGTAAGCAGAAGGAATTCCTTGGAGGTTCAGGGAGTAGGATTTTGTGTTTTCAGTGCCAAGGGCATGGGTCTGATCCTTGGTGGGAGAACTAATATCCCACTAATAACAGCCACGCAGCATAGCCAAAAAAAAAAAAAAAAAAAAAAAAAAAGTAAGCTGATTATTCATATATGGGCCTCAAAATTAATTGAAGATCTGAATAGAAAAAAAAAAATTCAGCGTCCATAGGCAAAATGGAACTCTTCAACAGACTTTCACTGGACTGGAATTGCAGTATCAGCTTTCTTGGGTCTCTAGCCTGTGGACCTATACTACAGGTTTTGGGCTTATCAGCCTCCATAATTGTGTGAGTCATTTCCTTATAACACACCTCTTTTTTTTTTTTTTTAATCTCTGTATTCATCCTATTGATTGTATTTCTCCAGAGAACTCTAGTATAGCAGGATAATAAGTACTCACAGTCCATAAAGAGAGGAAAGAGAGATAAAGACAGGAAGAGACTGGTAGAAAAATTGTTAATTATATTATTGTTAATATTTTTCAAAGATGAAAGTCTTAATCTCAAGCAAGTTAATTAAAATGTTTGTATATTAGATGATTCACCAAAATGATACATAGTTGCAGCACATTTAAATTTCAGTACCTTGGCCACCTGATACAAACAGGTGACTCATTGCAAAAGACACTAATGCAGGGAAATATTGAAGGCAAAAGTAGAAGGGGGTAGCAGAGAATAAGATGGTTAGATAGCATCACCAACTCAATGGACATGAATCTGAGCAAACTCTGGGAGATAGTGAAGGACAGGAGAGCCTGGTGTGCTGTAGTCCATGAAGTCACAAAGAGTCAGACACAACTTAGTGACTGAACAGTAGCAACAAATTGAGAAATTGACACTAAAATGTACATATAAATGTAAAGATCTATCTAGGAGGTCAAAGCAAAAACCAAAACCAAAAAAGGCAAAGTTGAAGAACTTGTATTTCATTAGTGTCAAATCTAGCTATAAACTTATAGAAATCAAGATAATGTGGCATTGGCATAAAGGAAGAAAACTAGATCAATGGATCAGAATGTCAAGTCTACATAACAAAACATACTTAAAAAACAAGTAGATTTTTTTTTTAAAGTGCTAAAAAATTTATTTGAAGAAGAATTTTTTAAATGAAATAATGATGGCACTACTGAATATTCAGATGGTAAAAAGAAACCTGCCTCATACCTTATTCAAAATTTGAGATGTATTAGAGACCTAAATGCAAAGATTTAACATTTTAAATTTAAGCCTTCCAGTTGAACACACACAAAAGCATCATTGCAACCTAGAAGTTATTTAAATATTTCTTATACAAGATACTGTAAGCAATGATTGTCAAAATATTGTGGTGTTAAATTTTTTTTAAATACACTTAAAAAAAAACTTCATTTAATGACACTGTATTTATAGAATTTAAAACTTCCTAGAATTTGTTCAGTTCAGTTCAGGTCAGTCACTCAGTCATGTCTGACTCTTTTCAACCCCATGAATCTCAGCATGCCAGGCCTCCCTGTCCATCACCAACTCCCGGAGTTCATTCAGAGTCACGTCCATCGAGTCCGTGATGCCAACCAGCCATCTCATCCTCTGTCGTCCCCTTCTCCTCCTGACCCCAATCCCTCCCAGCATCAGAGTCTTTTCTAATCAGTCAACTCTTCGCATGAAGTGGCCAAAGTATTGGAGTTTCAGCTTTAGCATCATTCCTTCCAAAGAAATCCCAGGACTGATCTCCTTTAGAATGGACTGGTTGGATCTCCTTGCAGTCCAAGGGACTCTCAAGAGTCTTCTCCAACACCACAGTTCAAAAGCATCAATTCTTCGGCGCTCAGCTTTCTTCACAGTCCAACTCTCACATCCATACATGACCATTGGAAAAACCATAGCCTTGACTAGACAGACCTTTGTTGGCAAAGTAATGTCTCTGCTTTTCAATATGCTATCTAGGTTGGTCATAACTTTTCTTCCAAGGAGCCAGGGTATAAAAATAATTCTTATAAGCAAATATAAGACACAAAAATAAATTACTTGAATAAAATCCTCACAACAGAAAACAGACAAATGTCCCAGGTAGTCACATGAAAAAGTAATCCGTATCATTGTTCAGCAGGAAAATATCATTAAACCAACAATTAGAAAACAATCTTGTGTAAAATAGTTATAGGAAAGGAAAATAACTTACTATCTATCTAGGCACAAGAATAAATATAAATTGATTAGGACTGAAGTATGAATATTGGATACTGGGATCAGAAAGTGTAGGAAATGTCATTAAAATTCTATCTTAGAGAATTATTTCTAAAATAGGTGTTGTGTCAAAACAAAACTTAAACCATAACTACATTAAGATTACTCAAAATACATATGAGGACAATGAATGACAATACACAGCAGAATAAATTATTTTTTGGCAAAAAGTTCATTCAGGTTTTTCAATAAGATATTACAGAAAAACTTTTTGGCCTATATATATATATATATAATATATAAAATGAAGGATCACTACCATTTACTACATAACAATTTGTAGTACACAAATCAATACAAACAGAAAAAAAAGGTATGTACAGATAATTTAGAGACCATTATAAATAGCAATAATGTCCAGGTTTATAAATTATAAATAAATGTTCAAGTTCCATGGACAGAGGAGCCTGGAGGGCTATGGGTGCAGTTCAATGGATCACAAAGGGTCGGGATGATAATGACTAAGCACGCACTTTCTGGGCTTCTCTGGTGGCTCAGATGATAAAGAAGATGCCTGCAATGCAGGAGACACAGGTTCAATCTCTGGGTCAGGAAGATCCCCTGGGAAAGGGAATGGCAACCTTCTCCAGTATTCTTGCCTGGAAAATTCCATGGACAGAGGAGCCTGGCAGGCTACAGTCCACGGGGTCACAAAAAGTCGGACATGACTAAGAGACCTCCACTATAAATAGCAAATAAACACATAAAGAGACTCTCAGCCTCTTCAAAACGTTGGAAATGTAAACTAGAACAACAACAAAATCACTTAATACCCAAGAAATTGGACAAAGATAACTTATACTAAATGTTGGGACTGTATATAAACCAAAGTAAATAATTAGTTTACAGAAATATGCATGATTAATATCAGATACAAAATAATATGCAAATAGAGAAATCTTTAAACCATTGTGAAGAAGAACTTAGTATCTGAGGAATACTCAAGGGAAGGACAGACACATAAATGGAAGTCTGAACTCCGTTTTCCCTGATAACTGATGAGCATGAGCAGAAGCTGATTGCCTCTTACGTTCTGTCTACCCTTCCCAAATTATGCCACACATTCTCTCATTTCTGTCTATCCTCTCCTTCTACATCCTCCTTCTATTCCTTCTCCTATTTTATTTTACTAACAAAATAAAACAGGCCATCTCATGGAATTGCAGGAGACTCATGAGGGTATACCCTCAATATCATTGTACTCCATTTGTTCAAATACTTTAGCATAAACTTTCTTGTTTACAAGCATTAAACTGACTATAAATTTTATTGAAAAGAGAAAGTGTATACAAATGGAATGTGTTTGTGTTCTCATATGTGAGTATTGCAATCTAGGCAAAGACAGGACAATTCATTATCCCTTTTGATTATTCTTAACTTTGAATATGTTTGATTATCAATCAAATTTATAATCAAATTAACTTTGATTAACTTTGATTATTCTTAAGATTTTTAAGACATGAAGGATTTTTATACTTAAATATGTAGAAACCCCTTAAGGTCAGCTGTCTCACCTTCCAACAAAGCAATGTTGCACTATTATTTCAAGTCTGATTTGACTATTTCTTACTCTTACTAAACCATCTTTATTGGTCGTACCTACTAAAAGACATATACATTTTAAATAATCACTATTGAATACTCTCACATCAAAGTTGACTGCTGCTGCTGCTGCTAAGTCACTTCAGTCGTGTCTGACTCGTAGCAACTCCATGGACTACAGTCTACCAGGCTCCTCCATCCATGGGATTTTCCAGGCAACAGTACTGGAGTGGGGTGCCATTGCCTTCTCCCAAAGTTGACTACAGGTTTATAAATAATGTCCTAAAAGCAATGTTACCAGAGAGTAAAATAGAAAAATCCTAAATCATCTCACTACATATTTTACAAACATACTGAATATTAAGGATATGTTGATTTAACATATGTCATGATAAAAGATCATAAATAAGGGAAATTATTAAAATTTGGACATTCTCAGAGAAGCTCATACTTGTGATTATGATACTGGTGAGACTAGAAAGGGAAAATATAAATTTTCTAAATGCAAACAAAAATAATAATTAAAGTAACTGACAAAAAGTAATCAATATAATAATAAAAAACAGTTTTTAATCTAATTACCTTCTTTTTCTCATCTTTAACCTCCAATGTTATTTTTACCTATATCATAAAGATATTGAACAATTCTTGAAATCTTCATTCTGTAGATATACTGTTTTAACATGCCATCAAAATTCTTTCTGAAGGAAAAGTTATATAACATTTAGAAAGTGATTTTTTTAAACCCACCATATTTTTTCTCTTATAGTGAGTATTCCATGGAAAGATAGAAAAAAGTGGCATAAAATCAAACATGCATTATGTGCATTTATGAAATTAATTAACATTTTACATTTTCCTGTACTGAAGCATTTGGACGTAAATCATAGTTGACAAAGAAAGTACTGCCCTCTTACCCTTGTACTGAGAAATTAGCAAACTTAATGGTTCATGTGTAAAATGGATGACAGTCAAAGGACAAATTTCCGAACAGTATATAAAATAAAATCTCTGAGTTGATCTGTCTCTGTGTGAGGACGTGCCACTATTAGTTTCAATGTGTCTTGAGAATGCTCATTTTTGGCAACCTTGCATGTACGTGTTTCGCTCCAGTAAACCATATTCAACTACAAGGGCAAGCTTCTGTCAATCACACAATGAAGTTTTATGTAGCTTTTAGCATTTGCATAAGAAAAATCTCTTCTATCTAGGACCCCAGTGAGTAGTTAGAATAAATGAAATTTGGTAAATATTGATGTAAAATTCAAGGGACTTTACACATTTAATGAGACATATTTTACATACAATAAAAACCAACTTCTACACACACAGTTCTACGAGCTGTGACAAACATATATAATCCTGTAATTAACAAAAAATTAAATATATCAATAGACCTTGGATCCCAAGGACAAAATGTCAACAAGATGACAGAATAAGGGATACCAAGCTTCTTTTCCCCATGATGAAGAACAGTTAGACAGCTATCCATGAATGAAAATAGCCTTGGGATGGCTCAAGAACTCAACTAAGAATCTATAGCAGTAGTGGAGTAAAAACCTGAAAATAACAACACAGAAAGGATTGCTAAGAGACTGGTGAAGGGACTTCCCTGGTAGTCCAGAGGCTAAGACTCCACCCTCCCAACGTAGAGGACCCAGGCTCAATCGTTGGTCAGGGAACTAGATCCCACAAGCAGCAACTAAGTGTTTGCATACCACAACTAAATATCTTGCATATCTTGACTAAGACCTACAACACTACAGCAAAAAACTCAAAATAATCCAATCAACAGTTTTTAATTAGCACTGCAAACTCCACTGAGTGTGTTTGTCTATTCATAGCTAGCAATGTGGTTCCAATGAATCTTTCAAGCATGGATGGATGACCACTTTCTTTTATCTGAATTACTTAAAGCAAAAGTCAATTGTCCATAACAAAGCTAAGGAGTCAGAGGCAAATGGGAAGACTTCTGGTTCTACATCATTTTGGGAAAGACAGTGTTCTTTCTTTCTTATATTTTTGTAAGGGCATGCGATGTTATACAAGTGAGCTGTTATAGAGGTCTTAGATAATCAGAGACACAAAAATGTACAAACACAGCTACACTTTCTCACACACACACACACACACACATATACACACAATCCTTGCTTTCTACAACTTAGTAGTTCAGAGAAAGGGTGTCCTGAAAAACACAAAACCTTGTGTAGTTCTGGTCGTAGGCACAAAGTATTAACAATGAGGAAACAAATATGTTTACTTTATTGCCTATACATATGAAATTAAATCTTGGAAACTTCACCAATTAAAGTAATCACCAGGCTGACGTTGTGAGTACTAAAAAATAATAGTAAATGTAACCACTCTATTCAGTATTATAAAATATTATAATTATAAAATACATATCTATGAAGTTATAAAAATGAGTAAATAGCATAATGCTAAAACATTTCTTCTGCTTGAAATGTTACCTGATACCAATATAAAAAATTAATTAGTATATCAAGAGTGCAATGAATAAGTTTAAGTTTTATTATAATAGTTCTAAACAAGTATTTGGAGTAGACAATGGCAACCCACTCCAGTATTCTTACCTAAAAAATTCCAAGGACATAGGAGCCTGGCTGGCTATAGTCCATGGGGTTGCAAAGAGTCAGACATAATAGCACACACACGTGCAAACAAGTAAATAATTTTACATGCATATACACACATTTATATACCAAAAAGCTGAAACTCCAATATTTTGGCCACCTGATGTGAAGAACTAACTTGGGAAAGACCCTGATGCTGGGAAAGATTGAAGGCAAGAAGAGAAGGGGATGACAGAAGATGAGATGGTTGGATGGCATCACTGACTTGATGGACATGGGTTTCAGCAAGCTCTGGGAGTTGGTGATGGACAGGAAAGCCTGGCATGCTGCACTCCATGGGGTTGCAAATGTTGGACATGACTGAGCGACTGAACTGAACTGAAGTGAACACATGCATGTATATCACCCATGAAATCATTATGATATCAGTCTGGAATAGCATATACTTGTAATATGTTTGTTTATAAAAGAAAAAATTATTCAAGATACTGCAGCAACTACAAAATTGCCTAAGGCATGTCCTTCTCTGACAACTAAAGGAAAAAAAGTGCTGGCTCATTTCCAGTGGCTATGTGTGTACTTTTCAAATGTTTCTCTAAAAAATGTTGATTTATAAATGACCTTGCTCTATTTCATTAAAACTTGGTGTTTATAAAAATTGTGGTTGACATCCTAGGACAGTTATGCCTGGTTGAGGGGTTGAGGAAATTTAGAATAGCAGGGGAATACACAGGTTAGTTTTTCCTCACCAACAGTGAAACAAAGTAGTTTACCTTTCATTTCCTATTGCCCCTAGGATGTTGTGAGTTTCTGAACTACCTTATTTGTTGTTTATCTGAATAAACAAAGAAAAGGATGCCCCCTTTCTTCTTGGGGTCATTCTGATATATGTGCTAAATACCTGAATGACATATAATATGTACAGCCATGAATCAAATCTCCTGTAAGCTTCCTTAAACTTCATTTAATTTTATCACTTTGCTGTGAACTGTTGTAGGGCAGATCTCCCATGGATAACTTCAGTAAGACTTGTGATTGAATTCTGCTTGTGTTCTTTAGTTTTTCTCAGTGGCTAGTGGTTATTAACCTTCATAAATGAGTGGTATTTTGTTGTTCCAAGTGTTAGTTTTTTGTTGTTGTTGTTCTATATTATTGATCAAAAGCTTACACTCATGTTTTTGCTTTGGTTTTCTTTTAATTTTGCTCTTAACCGGCTTTGCAAATTTCCCAGATAGGCATAAATTTCAGATTATTATCAAGCAGTTTCATGCAATTTTCTTATTGAGATAAATTGTGGTTTATAAGTAGTATGTGTTTATTATTTATTTTTGTTTTTATTTTATCAGAATGGGAAGAATTACTCTTGAACACCCATGAAAAGTATATTTTGCAAGGTTGCTAAATATTTTCATCTAAAAGAAACAACTTTTGCATTACTGAACACATTCTCAATTTTTCAATCTTAATGTGAATTGTGATTTTAAGACATCTGCCCATCTAACATTAGTTCTGGATCCACATAGACATTTCATAACCTATATAATGCTGGAAAAAATTACTAAATTATTATTTTTAAAGTCTTTTATTCTATGCATTATTAGTATAGAATTGGATAAATATTGTAAAGTTAAATCAAAATTAATTTAAATGTAGATTTAAATGTTTCAGTTAAAAGTAGAACATTTGGTTCCTTTGTATGTTTTTTACTTACTATAAAACTGTATATAGTTATATATATAAAATATCAAACTATTTATAATTATAAACCTGAGGCCTCCCAGGTGGCACTAGTGGTAAAGAATCGATCTGCCAATGCAGGAGACATAATAGATGTGGGTTTGATCCCTGAGTGAGGAAGATCCCCTGGAGGAGGGCAAGACAACCCATACCAGTATTCTTGCCTGGAGAATCCCAGAGACAGAGGAGCCTGACAGGCTACAGTCCATCCATAGGGTCACAAATAATAAGACATAACTGAAGTGATTGAGCATGCACACATATAATTATGTATCTATTAAATTAAGGTGCAAAATGAATGCTTTGAAATATTTGAGGTGTTATTATAATATAGAAATGCTGTTTAATAATTGCCCATTTCATGCCTACTATTTGCCATGTGTGATTTCATTTTTAGCTGTTCACACACTTTGAAAAATAAGTATGACTGACACTACTTTACAGATTTGAAAACTGAGATTTAAAAGTTTTAGTAGTTTTAAACTTTTTTACAAACAGCTTTTTTGAACATAATTTTTATTTCATTACATTATAATTAAGAAAGAAGATAGTTGTCAGTATGTAAAATATGCTTTGCAAACTATTAAAGAGATTCAAGTTCAAGAAAGATTGTGCTTGTATTAATTAGTTGCCACAACATCTGTACTATTATTGATATTGTTTCTAGAGGTAAATTGATTGACTTTTTAAGAAATGATAGCAAACACAATTTCAAAAGATGGTACTGAAAGGGATAGAATAGGATACTCAAATAGTTGGCTTAGAAACCCAATTAGGGAGTTTTAGCTAAAGAGGGAACTTTAGGGGGCTTTGGGAGACTACAATAAGATTAATGATCACTCAAGAAAGCAATGGGAAAATCTTTAAATAATGTAAGCTTGCTTGATTCCTAAAGCAGAACAAGTTGCTTGGCATCAAAGCCAGATTGACTAGCTTAACAATAAAATCCAGCTAATTTGCTTAGCAATAAACCATGCAACAGAAGCATGAGACATACCCCAAAACAATAAAACAATGGTGGCATGAGACCGACATCCTGCCCAGTGAGCTCAGTGAGTTAAAGACCCCCCCAAAACATGCTCCGTTACCCCTAAGACATGTTCTTTGTAGAATGCTCCCAAACAATAAACCAATAGTAGAGAATAAGGTCTACAACTTGCCCATTGGTGTCATTAAGTTAATGACCCCCAGGACATGATCTGTGCACACAAATAAACTATCATTTATGGACAAAGTGTCTTTACAAAATGAAAGACCCTCATTATACTGAGACTTGAAAGAATTTTTCCAAAGTGCTATGACAGTCCTGGCCTGACCATATAGGGACAAGGAAATTCCCCTGCCCAATCTGGGAAAGTAAATGATGATGGAAGCTTGATGCCTACTCAAGAAAACCAGAATAGGTCTTCTCATTCTCCTCTGTCTTCCTTTGATCATAGAAATAGCAGCACACATGCACTGAGTACTTTAGGCAGGGCAATGCTAACCTGATTGCTTATAAACCTTAGAGGCATTCTATTCTAATACATCACTTTTAATCTATCACTTTGCCTATTGCTGAATTCCTTTCTGCACTGAGACATAAAGGACTGTGGTACCAGAGCTCTTAGGAACCCTGGAAATGAAGTCAAACAGTTTCAGTACTCCATTGTGTAAGAATTTTCTTTCAACAGTTTGATTTATTATCATGTTTGTGATTCAGAAAACTGCAATATAATTTGGAATTTTATAGGTTTTTTTTTCCATTCAAAACATTTCATTCTTATATTGTTTTTAATTCAGTTTCTATTTTATTTTCTGCTCCCTGGTGGCTCAGATGGTAAAAATATCTGCCTGCAATCCAGAAGACCTGTGTTTGGTCTCTGGGTTGGGAAGATGCCCTAGACAAGGGAATGGCAACCTATTCCAGTATTCTTCTCTTGAGAACCCCACGAACTGTATGAAAAGGCAAAATGATAGGACACTGAAAGATGAACTCCCCGTGTCAGTAGGTGCCAAATATGCTACTGGAGAACAGTGAAGAAATAACTCCAGAAAAAATGAAGAGACGGAACCAAAGTAAAAACAACACCCAGTTGTGGATGTGACTGGCGATGGAAGTAAAGTCTGATTCTGTAAAGAACAATATTGCATAGGAACCTGGAATGTTAGGTCCATGAATTAAGGTGAATTGGAAGTAGTCAAACAGGATATGGCAACAGTGAACATCGATATTTTAGTAATCAGTGAACTAAAATGAACTGGAATGGGAGAAATTAACTCAGATGATCAGATTGTATCAAAAACTGTGGGCAACAATCCCTTAGAAGAAATGGAGTAACCATCACAGGCAATAAAGATTCCAAAATACAGTACATGGATGCAATCTCAAAAGCGATAAAATGATCTCTGTTTATTTCCAAGGAAAATTATTAGCTATCACAATAATCCAAGTCTATGCCCCAACCAGTAATGCTGAAGAAGTGGAAGTTGAACAGTTCTAGGACAAACTACAAGACCTTCTAGAACTAACTCCCCAAAACAGATGTTCTTTTCATTATAGGGGACTGGAATGCAAAAGTAGGATATCAAGAGATAGCCAGAGTAAAAGGCAAGTTTTGTCTCAGAGTACAGAATGAAGCAGGGCAAAGCCTAACAGAGTTTTGCCAAGAGAACACACTGGTCATAGCAAACATGTTCTACCAACAACACATAAGACTCTACACATCACCAGATGGTCAATACCGAAATAAGACTGATTATATTCTGTACAGCCAAAGATGAAGAAGCTCTATACAGTCAGCAAAAAAGACCAGGAGCTGACTGTGGCTCAGATCATGAACTCTGTATTGCCAAATTCAGACAGAAATTGAATAAAGTAAGGAAAACCACTAGACCTTTCAGGTATGACATAAATCAAATCCCTTATGATTACACAGTGGAAGTGACAAATAGATTTAAGGGATTTGATCTTGAAGAACTATGGGCAGAGGTTCCTGACATTCTATAGGAGGTAGGGACCAAGACCATCCCCAAGGAAAAGAAATGCAAAGAGGCAAAATGGTTGTGTGAAGAGGCCTTACAAATAGCTGTGAATAGAAGAAAAGTGAAAGGTAAAGGAGAAAAGGAAAGATATACCCAATTGAATGTAGAGTTCCAAAGAATAGTAAGGAAAGATTACTGGAAAAACCATAGCCTTGACTAGATGGACCTTTGTTGGCAAAGTAATGTCTCTGCTTTTGAATATGCTATCTAGGTTGGCCATAATTTTCCTTCCAAAGAGTAAGAATCTTTTAATTTCATGGCTGCAATCACCATCTACAGTGATTTTGGAGACCAGAATATAAAGTTTGACACTGTTTCCACTGTTTCCCCATCTATTTGCCATGAAGTGATGGGACCAGATACCATGATCTTAGGTTTCTGAATGTTGAGCTTTAAGCCAACATTTTCACTCTCCTCTTTCAGCTTCATCAAGAGGCATTTTAGTTCCTCTTCACTTTCTGCCATAAGGGTGGTGTCATCTGCATATCTGAGGTTATTGATATTTCTCCTGGAAATCTTGATTCCAGCTTGTGCTTCTTCCAGCCCAGCGTGTCTCATGATGTACTCTGCATAGAAGTTAAATAAGCAGGGTGACAATATACAGCCTTGAGGAACTCCTTTTCCTATTTGGAACCATTCTGTTGTTCCATGTCCAGTTCTAACTGTTGCTTCCTGACCTGCGTACAAATTTCTCAAGAGGCAGGTCAGGTGGTCTGGTATTGCCATCTCTTTCAAGAATTTTCCACAGTTTATTGCGATCCATGCAGTCAAAGGCTTTGACATAGTCAACAAAGCAGAAATAGATGTATTTCTGGAACTCTCTTCCTTTTTTGATGATCCAGTGGATGTTGGCAATTTGATCTCTGGTTCCTCCGCCTTTTCTAAAACCCGCTTGGACATCTGGAAGTTCACAGTTCATTGTCATGTATGGATGTGAGAGTTGGACTGTGAAGAAAACGGAGCACTGAAGAATTGTTGCTTTTGAATTGTGGTGTTGGAGAAGACTCATGAGAGTCCCTTGGACTGCAAGGAGATCAAACCAATCCATTCTAAAGGAGATCAGCCCTGGGTGTTCTTTGGAAGGAATGATGCTAAAGCTGAAATTCCAGTACTTTGGCCACCTCATGCAAAGAGTTGACTCATTGGAAAAGACTCTGATGCTGGGAGGGATTGGAGGCAGGAGGAGAAGGGGACAAAAGAGGATGAGAGGGCTGGATGGCATCACCAACTCGATGGACGTGAGTTTGAGTGAACTCTGGGAGTTGGTGATGGACAGGGAGGCCTGGCGTGCTGCAATTCATGGGGTTGCAAAGAGTCGGACATGACTGAGTGACTGAACTGAAACAAGTAAGGAAAGATAAGAAAGCCTTCCTCAGTCATCAGTGCAAAGTAATAGGGGAAAAGAATAGAATGCAAAAGACTAAAGATGTCTTCAAGAAAATTAGAGATATCAAGAGCCATTTCATGCAAAGATGGGTACAAAGGACAGAAATGGTATGGACCAAACAGAAGCAGAAGATATTAAGAAGAGGTGGCAACCATACAGAGAAGAACTATCCAAAAGAGATCCTCATGACCCAGATAACCACTATGGTGTGATTACTCACCTAGAGCCAGACATTCTGGAATGCAAAGTCAAGTGGGCCTTAGGAAGCATCACTACAAACAAAGCTAGTGGAGGTGATGGATTCCAGTTGAGGTATTTCAAATCCTAAAAGATGATGCTGTAAAAGTGCTGCACTCAATATGCCAGCAAATGTGGAAGACCCAGCAGTGGCCAGAGGACCGAAAAAGGTCAGTTTTCATTCAAATCCAAAAGAAAGGCAATTCCAAAGAATGTTCAAACTACTGCTCAATTGCACTCATCTCACACACTAGCAAAGTAATAATCAAAATTCTCTGAGCCAGGCTTCAACTGTATGTGAACCATAAACTTCCAGATGTTCAAACTGGATTTAGCAAAGGCAGAGGAACCAGATATCAAATTGCCAACATCTGTTGGATCATCAAAAAAACAAGAGAGTTCCAAAAAAATATCTACTTCTGCTTTATTGACTGTGCCAAAGCCTTAGACTGTGTGAATCACAACAAAGTGTGCAAAATTATTAAAGAGATGAGAATACCAGACCACTTTAGCTGCCTCCTGAGAAATCTGTATGCAAGTCAAGAAGGAGCAGTTAGAACTGGACATGGATCAACAGACTGGTTTCAAATTGGTAAAGGAGTATGTGAAGGCTGTATATTGTCACCCTGCTTATTTGACTTATAAGCAGAGTACATCATGAGAAATACCAGGCTGTATGAAGCACAAGGTAAAATCAAGATTGCTGGGAGAAATATCAATAACCTCAGATGTGCAGATGATACCACGCTTATGGCAGAAAGTGAAGAAGAACTAAAGAGCCTCTTGATGAAAATGATAGAGGAGAGTGAAAATGTTGGCTTAAAGCTCAACATTAAGAAAATGAAGATCATGGCATCTGGTCCCATCACTTCATGGGAAATAGATGGGAAACTATGGAAACAGTGAGAGACTATTTTGGGAGGCTCCAGTATCACTGCAGACAGTAACAGAGAACATGAAATTTAAAAGTGCTTGTTCTTTGGAAGAAAAGTTATGACAAACTTAGACAGCATATGAAAAAGCATAGACATTATTTTGCTAAAAGCAGTCTATCTAGTCAAAGCTATGGTTTTTCCAGTAGTCATGTATGGATGTGAGAGTTGGACTATAAAGAAAGCAGAACATTGAAGGATTAATGCTTTTGAACTGTGGTGTTGGAAAAGACTCTTGAGAGTCCCTTGGACTGCAAGGAGATCAAACCAGTCAATCCTAAAGGAAATCAGCTCAAATATTCATTGGAAGTACTGATGCTGTAGTTGAAACTCCAATACTTTGGCCACCTGATGTGAAGTACTGTCTTCTTGGAAAAGACCCTGATGCTGGGAAAGATTGAAGGTGCGAGGAGAAAGGGATGACAGAGGATAAGATGGTTGGATAGCATCACTGATGATATGAACATGAGTTTGAGTAGGCTCTGGGAGTTGGACATGGATAGAAACCCTGGCGCGCTGCAGCCCATGGGGTCACAAACAGTTGGACATGACTGAGAGACTGAACTGAACTGAGTTTAACTGAAAGAAAAAAATCCTTACCCTCTCCATGGAAGCAATGCCCATTTGTGCATGGAATCAAGATTGTGGCAATGTGTCCCTTACACTGGGATTAGGATACCCAAGTTTACAGCTGAGTTCTTCCACCCACATGAATCACCTTGGGCTATTTCCTTAAAATCTCTGCCCCCCATTTTATTATCCATTAAATGAGATTAATAATAGTACTTTCCTCAGTAAGATATGATAGTATAATATTCAATATGTGTAATGCTGGTATGGAAAGGATGGAACACATTAAAATTACAATAAATATCCATGATTATTGTATTCTATTGTATTTCATAACCATTGTATGGTAAAAAGCATGTGTATTACCTCATATATTCCTAACTATATTATACAGAATGTTCTGACATGTTGCAGATGCAGAATTTTAGCAGGTACATGATAAATAGTAGCCAATATCACAGCATGTTGAATGGCAGAGTCAGTCTTTCTGGCATCAGTACTTTTGTTAAATTAATACATAATTTAATTTTCATTGCAAAATTGAATTTTACAGTGTAAAATTCAGTGGTTCTTAGCATATTCACAGCTGGATAACCATTATCACAAATTTCAGAATACTTTTATCATCCCCCAAAGAAACAGAATACTCATTCTCAATCATTCCTCACTCACCACTCCCAGACCCTGAAAAAATGAATCCACTTTGTGTCTATGTGGATTCTTTACATTTAATGTAAATGCAGTCATACAATATGTGGCTTTTTGTGTTTGGATTCTTTAACTTTGTATAATATTTTCAAGGTTCATTCATGTTGCACCCTTTATTAGTAATTCATTCCTTTTTATGGATAAAAATATTCATTGCACAGAAATACCACAATTTGTTTATCTATTCAGCAACTGAGAGAATTTGGGCTGTTTCAACTTTTGGTTATAGTGAATAATGCTGCTATGAATATCATGTCCAAGTTTTCACATAAGCATGTATTTTCAATTTTGGAAGCAGTGTACCCAGTTGTAGAATTGCTTGATCATGTAGTAGCTATTTAACTATTAATTTCTATTAAGAATTGAATTAATGGATAAGAAAGCTATGGTACATATACACAATGGAGTATTATTCAGCCATTAAAAAGAATACATTTGAATCAGTTCTAATGAGGTGGATGAAACTGAAGCCGATTATACAGAGTGAAGTAAGCCAGAAAGAAAAACACCAATACAGTATACCAATGCATATATATGGAATTTAGAAAGATGGTAACAATAACCCTGTATACGAGACAGCAAAAGAGACACTGATGTATAGAACAGTCTTTTGGACTCTGTGGGAGAGGGAGAGGGTAGGATGATTTAGGAGAATGGCATTGAAATACATAGAATATCATATATGAAATGAGTCGCCAGTCCAGGTTCAATGCACGATACTGGATGCTTGGGGCTGGTGCACTGGGACGACCCAGAGGGATGGTACGGGGAGGGAAGAGGGAGGAGGGTTCAGGATGGGGAGCACGTGTATACCTGTGGCAGATTCATTTCGATGTTTGGCAAAACCAATACAATATTGTAAAGTTTAAAATTACATGTATACCTGTGGCGGATTCATTTTGATATTTGGCAAAACTAATACAGTTATGTAAAGTTTAAAAATAAAATAAAATTAAAAAAAATAAAAAAATAAAAATAACATTTAAAAAAAATGCTCTTTATCCATTAAATAAAAAGAATTGCCTGTTTTTCAAATAACTGTACCAATTATATTGTAACCAATATATGGAAGGTTTCAATTTCTCTACATTCTCCTCTCCTCAGCACCTGTGTTTCATGTTTATTATAGCCAATCCAAGGGTTGTCTTTACTGTGGTTTTGATTTGCATTTCCCAAGTGGCTAATTATATTTAATGTATTCTCATGTGTTTTTGGCCATTTGCATGTTTTCTTTGAAGAAATATCATTCAAAACCTTTGCTCAAATTTTCACTGGGTTACTCACTGTTCTTGGATTTTAATCTTCTAGGTACCATACTCATGTCAAATATAAGATTTGTAAACCTTTTCAACCATCAATAATAAATTGTATTTTCACTACCTGATAGTGTTCTTTAAACCACAAGATTTTTATGTTGATGAAGTCTGCTTTACCTATTTTTTCTTTCCTTTGCTCTTGCTTTATGTATCATATGTAAGTATTCATTATATATTCAAAGTCATATAGACTTCTTTTTTTCTTTTATGATTTCTCTGGTTTTAAGAGGTATATCAGAAGATTGCAGGTTCAAGTTCTGTCCCAGTTGCAAGGGTATTAGTTGCTTTTTGAGGCTTCCTTGGTGGCTCAAGTGGTAAAGAATCCACCTGCAATGCAGGAGCCACAGGAAATGAAGGTTTGATCCCAGAGTCAGCAAGATTCCCTGGAGGAGGAAATGGCAAGCCACTCCAGGATTCTTGCCTGAAGAATCCCATGGAGAGAGGAGCATGGTGGGCTACAGTCCATGGGGTCACAAAAAGTTGGACACAACTCAAATGACTTAGTATTCACAAGAGGTATATTTAGGCCTTTGATGCATTTTGAGTTCATTTTTATGTAAAGAGTGAGCTTGAAGTCCCATTTCATCCTTTTGTAAGGAGATATCCAATTGTCCCAAAACCATTTGTTGAAAGAACTATTTTCCTATTGAATTTTTTGGCACCCTTGTCTAAAATCAATTTATCAAAGATATCAAGAATTTATTCTGGATTTTAATTCTTCTTCCATTGATCTATATGTCTACCTTTATGCCAGAAGTACACTATGTTGATTATGGTAAGTCTGTAGTAACTTTTGAAACCAGGAAGCATGAGTTCTTCAAATTTGCTCTTTTTTTAAGTTTGATTTCACTGTTTGTGTTCTTTGCCTTACTGTATAAATTTTAGGATACGTTTGTCAATTTCTATAAAAATGACTCCTGGGATTTTGATATGGATTGCAATGAACCTATATATAAGTTAGGGGAATTTAGCCATCTTAACAATATCAAAACTTCCAATCCATCAACATGACATGTCTTTACATTTTTTAGGTCTTCCTTAATTTCTCTGACAATGTCAATTATTTGTTAGTGACTTTTCTAAATTTAGTCTGCAAAATCTATAGTCTTTGTCATATGTGAACTAAGTAACTTAGTCATTGTTTAACTACTAGACAGAAAATTTGTTAAAAACGTGGAACCAATAGATCTTCAGTGCTTGCCAAGGTGGTCTGTGTGTTTTATGGTATATCTTTAACACAGCCAGATGAATAGCAATTATGCCTTAGCTTTCACTTCCTGCTTGCATAGAGGCTCAAGGCCAAACAGATGTGACACTTAGGGCTTTTTCAGGTGCTTCCTAAACATGTCCAGGGCCTTGGGTTTGCACAAAATTCTGTACCTGCCTATGGCCTTCTAGATTTCCAAGAATATCAGCATTTTTCAAAGTGCATATAGACATCTCACCTCCTAGTTTTTGCTTTTCATCTTTTTAGTTAGCCTACTATTTGCCCCCAACTGTTATCTACATTTTCAGGAAGCTGGAACATCAAACCAATGCCTCTAACAATGTTTGATAAATGACTCCGGATAAAAAGCCTTTTGTCTTGGGTGACTTCCAAATCAGAGGAAACAAAGGCAGACTTGAAATTGGGATTTTCCAAGGAAACACCAAATATATAAGCTGTAATTCTCTTTGAGAATATAGCTTTGAAGAAGAGCCAACTTTGTTTATCCCATTTCAGTGGTTGCCAGGCTTCTAGTTTTCACTATGCTTGCAGAGCACTATTTTTTAAGACTTCTAAAAGAGCTAGAGAAATAGGAATGTAAATGGCACAAACTAAAATGCCATGAAGGTCACAGTTCTTACCAAGGTTCAGCACTTTTTTCTTGAATAAATGTTTCCAGATTTCTGAGTGTTTAGGTAATTTTTAGAGTTTTGAAAACATTGGTTATGATAATTTTGCAAGTTTTCACATTGATTTTATTTATGAAAGAATTTTAGAATTCCTTACTCTACCATTTTCACTGACATTATCACCCTTATATACTATACTTAAAAACTAAAACATAAAAATTTTAAAATAACTAGGCCCATGCACCAAATTTTATATGGCAGTTTGGGCTTTGCATCTTCATATTAGAGTTGCAAAATAACCTCAAACTGGATAATTCCTCACCTGTCTAGAAAGCAGGAACATAATATATTATCACTAATTTGCTTTTCTGTCCTGAAATAAAATAAATTATTTGACATTTTACCTAGGAATATATGTGTTTGTGGGTTTTTTTCCTTTTCCTGTTTTTGCTTTTGTTTGATAAGACCTTAAAGAACCTTCAATTTTGTCTAGGAGGTAGAAAGGAGGAAAGAACTTTTCTCCCAACCTATGAATAAGAATTCAGATAATGTGCAATCTCATAACTTTTCAAGAACTCATTAAAGGACAATATAACACAATCTGTACAAGTAGTTAGGTTTATTTAATTACTGAAGGTACTGATACTTTGACATGCCACTTGTTAATAATTTAGAAAGCAAAAGAATTCAGAAAAGTGAAAGTTCTGGGTTTAACTCCTGTATCTAACATCACACCAATTTATATTTAAAACAGCACAATACAGTCGATAATTGTACTACTAGATCCTATTAATTTAAAAAGGTAATTGTATTTACTCTAATTGACTGTATGATATTCAAGCAACACTTCAACTTTCCATTTTGATACTTGTTATATTCAAGAGCATTTGCTGGAAGCATGCAGTTCAGATTTAACATATAATGTGAATTCTTAACCAAATGAACTAGGAAATCTTTATTAAAAAGCTTGAAGGCTGATGAAGCTTCTATATAATAAAATAATACTGGTCTCATCAAATTTTATCATGCTGTGCATATTTCTGAGAAAATATAGGTTGTTAGGAATCTTAAATTCAATATATATAAGGTTTTATTGCATTTTTCAATCTAAAGTTAATAAAGCAAATACTTTTAGGTTTTGGATATTGTCAAAAGTAGAACTTAACTGTGATTTTTCAGTGCCTTGTTTGGTTTTATATAACATGTAAATCACAGATGTTATTTGAAATCTACACTTTAAATGTCTTTAAGTCATCATTTTAAGCTCAGATGCAACAAAGATAACTATTAAGTTATTGAGATTAATACTATTAATGTTACTAATATTTTGTAAGATTTTAAAATATTTATTTTATCTATTACTTATATCCCTATAAAAAACAGTGTTTAAATTACTTTAGAAACCCTATGATATTTATCTACACTTTTGTATTGAAAGATTCTGTTAGGATAAAACAATACAAAGACAGATCTAAATTGAGGTTAAGCCTAATATTACTGTAATACAACTCTGTTAAAATTGCTATACTTTACAAGCAGTGGCAAATAATATATTAAAAGTAACCACAACATTAAATTCAATATAATAAGGAAATGTTGATCTACAATAAATAGACTGCCAGTTATTTCTCCAGCAAAGATGGGCTTGGTCAGGATCAACAGAGAATTGCAATTAAGGGCCTATAACCACAGTGAGCTACATGAAAGTCCCTGCAGGGAAAGGGAATTTTATAGGGAGGAAAAAGGAGATCTATAGTAAGAGTCCATGCTCTTTCATTGGCTGAGTCCTGAGCAGGAAACAAAACAACTCTTTCTTCTTCCTATGGGTTTCTGCTTTCTTTGTAGGGCATGAGAGCTCCCCTTTCTGGTCTCCCAACTCTATTTTGAGGTTTCTGCTTATTAATGTTTTATGGAAGTATGATAATATTTTATATAAATGTATACTGGTGCTCAGTTGCTTCAGTCGTGTCCAACTCTTTGCGACTCTGTGGACTGCGGTCCACAAGATTCCTCTGTCCATGGGGATTCTCCAGGCAAGAATACTGGAGTGGAGTGCCATGACTTCCTCCAGTGGATCTTTCCGACCCAGGGATTGAACCTGCATCTCTTAGGTCTCTTGCATTGGCAGGTGGGTTCCTTACCATTAGCGCCACATGGAAAACCAATAAATGTATACATGTGTGTGACATCTATATATATCCAAAACTATTTACATATACAAAATATACACATAATACTTTCAAAGGTTTTTTATGATCAGTTCAGTTCAGTGTCTCAGTCGTATCCGACTCTTTGTGACCCCATGAACCACAGCATGCAAGGCCTCCCTATCCATCACCAACTACTGGAGTCCACCCAAACCCATGTCCATTGAGTCGATGATGCCATCCAACCATCTCATCCTCTGTCGTCCCCTTCTCCTCCTGCCCTCAATCTTTCACAGAATCAGGGTCTTTTCCAATGAGTCAACTCTTTGCATCAGGTGGCCAAAATATTGGAGTTTCAGCTTTAGCATCAGGTTTTCCAATGAACACCCAGGACTGATCTCCTTTAGGATGGACTGGTTGGACCTCCTTGCAGTCCAAGGGACTCTCAAAGGTCTTCTCCAACACCACAGTTCAATAGCATCAATTATTCGGTGCTCAGCCTTCTTCACAGTCCAACTTTCACATCCATACATGACCACTGGAAAAAACATAGCCTTGACTAGACAGACCTTTGTCGGTAAAGTAATGTCTCTGCTTTTTAATATGCTGTCTAGATTGGTCATAACTTTCCGTCCAAGGAGTGTCTTTTAATTTCATGGCTGCAATCACCATCTGCAGTGATTTTGGAGACCAGAAAAATAAAGTCAGCCACTGTTTCCACTGTTTCCCCATCTATCTCCCATGAAATGATGGGACCGGCTGCCATGATCTTCATTTTCTGAATGTTGAGCTTTAAGCCAACTTTTTCACTCTCCACTTTCACTTTCATCCAGAGGCTCTTTAGTTCTTCTTCACTTTCTCTCATAAGGATGGTGTCATCTGCATATCTGAGGTTATTGATATTTCTCCCGGCAATCTTGATTCCAGCTTGTGCTTCTTCCAGCCCAGCGTTTCTCATGATGTATTCTGCATATAAGTTAAATAAGCAGGGTGACAATATACAGCCTTGACATACTCCTTTTCCTATTTCGAACCAGTCTGTTGTTCCATATCCAGTTCTAACTGTTGCTTCCTGACCTGCATATAGGTTTCTCAAGAGGCAGGTCAGGTGGTTTGGTATGCCCATCTCTTTCAGAATTTTCCACAGTTTATTGTGATCCACACAGTCAAAGGCTTTGGCATAGTCAATAAAGGAGAAATATATATATTTCTGGAACTTGCTTCCTTTTTCAATGATCCAGTGGATGTTGGCAATTTGATCTCTGGTTCCTCTGCTTTTTCTAAAACCAGCTTGAACATCTGGAAGTTCACATTTCACGTATTGCTGAAGCCTGGCTTGGAGACTTTTGAGCATTACTTTACTAGCGTGTGAGATGAGTGCAATTGTGCAGTAGTTTGAGCATTCTTTGGCATTGCCTTTCTTTGGGATTGGAATGAAAACTGGCCTTTTCCAGTCCTGTTGCCACTGCTGAGTTTTCCAAATAATAATAATATACGTATAAATGTATATTTTTATATAATGTAGATGAATAGATGAAGAGAGAGAGATGCATATGCGTATTCTAATCTTTAAATTTTGATTCAAGGATATCTGGGCAGGTCAAAATAACAAACTTTTTTCCGTCTATGAATTTCTAGAAGTTATTGATTTCTTATCACTTATGGGTTCCCATATCTGTGTCTATTGTGACATAGGCAGAGGAAACTTGGGTTTATATCCCAGTTCAGTAACTACTAGTGCAGTATATTGCTCCCCATTATAGCATAGGAGTGAAAGTAGCATTGCTAAATGGAAAATAATTGAACTGTGTGACATCAAGCAGTCTAAAATTGGACAGCAAACAGTCTAACTATGGAGTGTCAATTTTCTAAGAGATCTTTGGACACCAGCTGCTCTATCCTTGAGAATTTGTGGCAAAGGTGGAATGGTCCAGTGTGGGGTTAACTAAAAATCCAATGGGGTTATTATCTTAAGTGTGTTCCCTTATGAGGACAGGGGGAGGGGAGTGAGGCTGTTCCTCCAGCACCAGGTAGCTCATTTTCCAGGTAACCCAGAGTGAGTGCTCAGGGTCAAGTTAGACAAATCTATTTATTGAATCACTACTGTGAATCTGCTTCTTCTGCCAATCACACTCAACATTTCAATTGATATAAAAAAATTGGACAATTTTTGTTTCCACTTTATTTTCCCCTTAGAAACTGACCTAGTTAAATGGTGACTGCCACTAATGTCAGTCTAAGATATCAGATTTTTGATAAGGCTAGTAGGTCATGCCATTTCATTCAGAGTTTGCTCTCTGTGGGTGTATGCAATTGTTTTGAAAGACATGGTAAGGATGTTTTTCAACCCTAAGAAATTAGAGATCAAATGAAAAGTATGTTGTTGTCAGCAAAAATTGTATATTGGAAAGTGTTACTGCTGAAAAATAACTCGGATAGATATAAGAATCTTTTTTGGAATTACATGATTACAGAAGGTCTAATTTAGTTACATTGAAATGAGCCAAACAAGTTTATATAATTTATGCAGTATTTTTTCTTGTCAGAGGTCTCATAAACATTTCACATTCATAGTATCCAAGATATATTTGTTCTTGGTCTCCACTGATTAAAAAAAAGCTCCATTTGAGATGGACTATTTGGAACTATAGTTTAAGCAAAATTAGATACACTGAGCAGTTTATTCATAGTCATATAACTAACAAGGCGGTCTAGAAGTAAGCAAAGGCAGACACTGCTCATGTACACTTCAAAAGACTAAAAGATACACTGCAGAATAAAAGAAAGCTTGAAACAAAACAGTAAAATCTGCAGAGATATTAAATAATTTTGAAAAATATCTGTGAAAATTAGCACAGCTATTTCAAACTGAATTTTATAAAAAAATAGGAAGTACCACTAACATACATTCATAAATGATCTATATGGATTTGGATTATTTGAATTTGAATTATCAATTATCTGGCAACTAAAAAATAAAAGAGAATAAAAAATTGTGTCATAATTGAAGATAAAGATTATGAATAGTGTTTATTGTTAGTATCAATGAGTATATGTGCATATATGTGAAAACAAATTATATTTAATGTTTATTACATTTTAGTAAATACAAACAAATATTCAAGGTAAAGTCAAATAAGATGTATGCAAATTTGCAATACACATAATCAAATATTAAGGATTCCAGCCAACCAAAGATATAAATTCTGGAGTATACTTAGGATATTGCTAATTAATTTTCAGCCCCTGAAGGGGTACAAGGGAAGAAACGTGCCAACTGGGATAGAAAACTGGACACAGAAAAATGGAAGAAAAAATATAAAAACAGAACCATTCCCTTTTTCTATAAACCATTCCCAGTTTTCCACAAATCGACCTGAAAAAGAGCCAGATTATGTCAGCTCAAATCCCATGATTTACTTCATATTTACCCAGATTAAAATCCAGATGTTTCTATGGCTGTGTGAATTCCTTCCTCTTATCCTACCAAACCGTCCAACTCTTCTCTGTCGCTTCTATCCCTCCACCAATCTACTAGCTTTGCTGCACATGAATATTCCCTCATTCCAGAGACTCTGCATTGTTCTTTCTGCCCCCAGGTTCTTCCACCAAATATCTACGGTTTTACTTCAGCACTTTTTTTCTGCTTTCCACTAATTGTCAGCTTTCAAACATAATGTCAGTTCCCTCTGTAGCAATTTCTTATCACAAGCCCCTTGTTGTTGTTGTTCAGTCACTACTGCGTGTCTGACCCTTTGTGACCCAACGGACTGCAGCAGGCTAGGCCTCTCTGTCCCTCACTATCTCCTGGAGTTTGCCCTTCAATCCCCTTACCCTTCAATTATTTTTCCTTATACAACTTACCAGCTTCTGACATCTCACACATTTATTTGCTTATTTATTTTTTTCTTTCATTTGAATGCTAACTCTGTTTACTCCAAGGATTTTTCTTATAAAAATTTTTCTTACAGCCAAGACAATGCTGCACAGATACGTACCTGGCCAAATCCTGGGAGCTCAAATATATTTTGTAAAAAGGTGTTAATGCATGTAAAGAAATGCAATAATTTTCCTAGACTTCATTCCTATGAATTTCTTCTTAGATGAGAAATAATTTTTATCAGCTCTGTTCTTTTTAACCCTTAACTCTGGTTTCCACGTGGACTTCCCATGTGGCTCAATGCTAAAGAATCCACCTGCCAATGCAGGAGATGCAGGTTTGATCTCTGGGTCAGGAAGATCCACTGGAGGAGGATATGACAACCCACTCCTGTATTCTTGCTTGGGAAATCCCAGGGACAGAGGAGCCTGGCAGGCTACAGTCCATGGGGTCACAAAGAGTGGGACACGACTTAGGAACTGAGCATGTTTGATTTCCACCCACACACAAAATTACTATTTCATACACCATTTTCTTTCAGCTTATTTTTAAAGGAAAAAAAAAAGCATACAAACTTTTCTTTCTATTGATTATGATTTTCTTTCGTCTTCAATTGAAAGATTTTTACCTGGATATAAGGTCAATTAATTACAATCATTAATTCTATAATCTTCTCCTTAAAGCCTTTCAGACTATGACAGTGAAAATAAGTAGGCGTCAATTCAAAATGTTTTCTAAAAATAAAGTTTCAATCAAAAGTTTCTTCAAATATTTATTCATACAAAAAATACACTATTTCCTGCAAAAAGTGTATCAGTCTTGTACCTCAAAAGTTAACTTGTGCCTGCCAAGTCACATCAGTTCTGTCCAACTCTTTGCAACCCTATGGACTGTCGCTTTCCAGGTTCCTCTGTCCATGGGATTCTCTAGTCAAGAATATTGGATTGGGTTGCCATTCCCTCCTCAAGGAAATCTTCCCAACCTAGAGATTGAACCCACGACTCTTATGTCTCTGGCATTGGCAGGTGGGTTCTTTACCACTAGTGTTACCTGGGAAGAAGTTAATATAAAGTCATTTAACATTGTTTGTTGTTGTTGCCTTAATGTCCTACTGTTTGCAACCCCATGGACTATAGCCCTCCAAGTCTTCCCTGTCCATGGAATTCTCCAGCAAGAATGCTTGGGTGGGTTGTCATTGCCTTCTCCAGGGGATCTTCCCAACCCAGGGATCAAACTTAGGTGTCTTGCAATCCCTGCATCGCATGCAAATTCTTTATCAGTAGTGCTACCTATACTAAAAATGTCTTAAAATAGCAAAGTATATATGTTGAAAATAGTAATATCAAATCTCAAGGCACAAGACTTTAAGTGCTTTGTATAGTACCTAATAATTGGCATGCAGTCAAACAATTTATTTTCCAATGGCACTCATTTTTATCACTCATAAAGATTAATGCCAAACCATGATTAAAATTATATGTGCAGCCCTGCAAGCTCCCAGAAGTTGACACACAACTCAGAGACAAGTCAATACTTATCAAAAGATTTAGGAGCATCATATATTGCTAGTGCCAAGAGAAAATTAGTTAACATAGATCAGATAGGAGTAATTTGCTGTTATGATTGTGTTTTACAGACTAGAGTCAAAAGGCTGAAGTCAATGGAGTGGTAATTCAAATCATTATATATATATATATATATATATATATATTTTTTTTTTTTTTTGCTTAACTGTGTAATATTCGTTTTAGTTATTTTAGAGCTTGATCATCTCAGACAACCTATAAAAAAGAAAGAAAGGAAGAAAATCTTTAACAAAATTGTCTTATTTTTCAGCCATGTGTACCTTAAATGAATAAAATTATGATAGGATTTTAGGTAATGTCACTTATATTCCATCTTTGCTTTCTATTTTAACTTACAAGTCACAATTGTTGTTGTTGTTAAGTTGCCCAGTCATGTCTGACTTTTTGTGACCCAATGGACTGCAATGCACCAGGCCGCCCCATCCCTCACCATCTCCCAAAATTTTCCCAAGTTCATGTCCATTGCATCAGTGAAACCCTCCAGCCATCTCATCCTCTGACACCCTCTTCTCTATCTGCCCTCAATCTTTCCTAGCATCAGTGACTTTTCCAATGAGTTGACTGCTCACATCAGATGACCAAAATACTGGAACTTCAGCTTCAGCATCAGTCCCTCCAAAGAGCATTCAGGATTGGTTTCCCTTAAACTTGACCGGTTTGATCTCCTTGCTGTCCAAGGAACTTTCAGGAGTCTTCTCCAGCACCACAGTTTGAAGGTATCAATTCTTTGGTGTTCTGCCTTCTTTACTGTCCAGCTCTCACAACCATATGTGATCACTGGGAACACCATAGCCTTGACTATATGAACCTTTGTCGGCAGAGTAATGTCTGTTTTCCAGCAAACTATCTAAGTTTGTCATAGCTTTCCTCTCAAGAAGCAATTGTCTTCTGATTTCATGGCTGCAGTCACCATCCACAGTGATTTTAGACCCCAAGAAGAGGAAATTTATCACTACTTCCACCTTTTCCTCTATTATTTGCCATGAAGTAAAGGCTATGGTTTTTCCAGTGGTCATGTATGGATGTGAGAGTTGGACTGTGAAGAAAGCTGAGCACCGAAGAATTGATGCTTTTGAACTGTGGTGTTGGAGAAGACTCTTGAGAATCCCTTGGAGTGCAAGGAGATCCAACCAGTCAATTCTGAAGGAGGTCAGTCCTGGGATTTCCTTGGAAGGAATGATGCTAAAGCTGAAACTCCAGTACTTTGGCCAGCTCATGCGAAGAGTTGACTCATTGGAAAAGACTTTGATACTGGGAGGGATGGTGGGCAGGAGGAGAAGGGGACGACAGAGGATGAGATGGCTGGTTGGCATCACTGACTCGATGGACATGAGTTTGAGTGAACTCCGGGAGGCCTGGCGTGCTGAGATTCATGGGGTTGCAAAGAGTCGGACACACCTGAGCGACTGAACTGAACTGAATGGGGCTGGATAGGGCTTCCTGATAGATCATCTGGTAAAGAATCCTCCTCCAATGCAGGAGACCCTAGTTCAATTCTTGGGTCAGAAAGATTCCCTGAGAAGGAATAGGTTACCCACTCCAGTATTCTTGGGCTTCCTGGTGGCTTAGACAGTAAAGAATCCACATACAATATGGATGGCTTGGGTTCCATCCCTGGGTTGGGAAGATTCCTTGGAGAAGGGCATGGCAACCTACTTCAGTATCCATGCCTAGAGAATCCCCATAGTCAGAGGAATCTGGCAGGTTACAGTCCATAGGGTCACAAAGAGTAGGACATGACTGAGTGACTAAGCACAGCACAATGGGGCAGGATGCCACGATCTTAGTTTTTTTAATATTTGGTTTTAAGCTGGCTTTTTCACTCTCCTCCTTCACCCTCTTCAAGAGGCTCTTTAGTTCCTCTTCATTTTCTGCCATAGAAGTGAATAGTGTAATGTACATAACCTATTTATGACCATTGGCTTTCCTCAAAAAGTGTTTTGATATATGCCAATTAATAAATCCTTCTCATTAGCATTAATTTGTAACCATTACAATTATAGAACTGAGAAATGTAACATCTGCAATAAATGAAAAATTAGAAAGGTGTTTTTCTGTTGCCCTGGTGCTGGGATTATCCTCATCCTGACAACCTCTATTTTTTATTGATTCTGCTCCTAGAACTACCAGAAAATGATTGCATATAGTACAAGGATTGGCATATAGGAAGCACTTCCAAATATGCTTGCTTATTGAATTAACGGAAGAGTAGAAAAATGACTACAAATAAAGTGAAAAGAATATTGAATTGGACATTGCATAGTATATAATATGAATCCAGTAAATAAATTAATATAGAAATATTTGAGGGAAGGGGAGTGTGCGGGTCATGGATCTAAATCTGATGTAAACTCTACATACACTGCTTTTTTAAATGTGGACTGGCAGTATATTATTGATTACATTTTATATATTGGAACCTGTGATACAAATTAGGAATATCAAATTCACTTTCTGTTATACACATATCACAGTCTATAATGAGGCATGCATTTAAACTACTAACCATCATGAAAATGGTGAAAAGGGAAATATATTTACATTAAATACAGAAAATTAACCTTATTCAGATTTGGAAAGAAAAACCTAAAACAGAAATAAGTTGAATTTTCATCAAGTACTGTATTCAAAATTGAGTACAGAATGAAGCAATGTCAGAAATTTTGAGAGAACACAGTTACAATCTACTACTTTTGCCCATGCAAATAGTTACCTAAAATAGCATCCAATGCAATTTAATGTTCATTATGTATCTGACACTGCAACTAATAACTTACACTTTTTTATTATTAATCCTACAAGTAGTCTAGCCAGATAAGTATCATTTTATTCAACTATGAAACTATTTCAATTGTGAAATTAAAAAAAGAAATGATGATATAAATGGTTGAAAAGTTTATGAAACTTTATCCAAAGCACCTTAGTTTGGAATTAATGAATGTGGTATTTGAGTCCTGCTCTAACTAAATATAAATTCTCCTGTAACAAACATTGCTGTATGTAGAGTGTATGGCCTGAAGACAAATACAAATTTATTCTCATATTTGAAAATGTTGAAGCTGTATTAACTGTATTTTATTAAAATCATATTTAAATGTCTACTGCATTAAAATAGGAAACAAATAAAAGTAGTGACTCTGTAAATGAGAACACTGCACTATTTATCTGCTTATATATTCCATGTCCCAGGAACCCAACTATCCCCTATCAAATCTCTGACTTTGGCATAGCAGAGCTTTCAAGGTTGACAACTCAGCCTATTTTGAAGCTCTGATACTCTAAAATATATTCTGGACCTCATGCTCTGTCTTCTGATCACAGAAGATAAGAGTCAAGGAAGGTGTACAATTTTTATATTAATACTTCACTTTCAATTGTTGATGGATTGAATTTCATTGTTTTTCTCAAAGTTGTGAATATTCCCCAGGGGCAGTCAGAAAATTTCTTGCTTTTTACAACTATTCAGTTCAGTTCAGTTCAGTTCAGTCGCTCAGTCGTGTCCGACTCTTTGCGACCCCATGAATCACAGCACGCCAGGCCTCCTTGTCCATCACCAGCTCCCGGAGTTCACTCAGACTCACATCCATCGAGTCAGTGATGCCATCCAGCCATCTCATCCTCTGTCGTCCCCTTCTCCTCCTGCCCCCAATCCCTCCCAGTATCAGAGTCTTTTCCAATGAGTCAACTCTTCGCATGAGGTGGCCAAAGTACTGGAGTTTCAGCTTTAGCATCATTCCTTCCAAAGAAATCCCAGGACGGATCTCCTTCAGAATGGACTGGTTGGATCTCCTTGCAGTCCAAGGGACTCTCAAGAGTCTTCTCCAACACCACAGTTCAAAAGCATCAATTCTTTGGTGCTGAGCTTTCTTCACAGTCCAACTCTCACATCCATAATGACCACTGGAAAAACCATAGCCTTGACTAGATGGACCTTTGCTGGCAAAGTAAAGTCTCTGCTTTTCAATATGCTATCTAGGTTGCTCATAACTTTTCTTCCAAGGAGTAAGCATCTTTTAATTTAATGGCTGCAGTCACCATCTGCAGTGATTTTGGAGCCCCCCAAAAATAAAGTCTGACACTGTTTCCACTGTTTCCCCATCTATTTTCCATGAAGTGATGGGACCAGATGCCATGATCTTCGTTTTCTGAATGTTGACTTTTAAGCCAACTTTTTCACTCTCCTCTTTAACATTCATCAAGAGGCATTTTAGTTCCTCTTCACTTTCTGCCATAAGGGTGGTGTCATCTGCAAATCTGAGGTTATTGATATTTCTCCTGGCAATCTTGATTCCAGCTTGTGCTTCTTCCAGCTCAGCATTTCTCATGATGTACTCTGCATAGAAGTTAAATAAGCAGGGTGACAATATACAGCCTTGACGTACTCCTTTTCCTATTTGGAACCAGTCTGTTGTTCCATGTCCAGTTCTAACTGTTGCTTCCTGACCTGCATACAAGTATTACTTCTACTACAACTATTACTTCTGCCAAATCTTCTCAAATGCTTAGAACACTGCACCTGTCAGTACATTCGCTTCCTTTTGTGTCCCAGTAAAAAGCTGTGCCATTACACCATGCAAGGACTTTTCATGCTTCATCTACTTTCAATGCTAGCCAGTCAGGTTCCAAATCCCCTTCTTTAGAAGTGATTGCTCAGATTACTTCTCACACCAAAATCTTGAGTTAATGTGTCTGTGAAGAAGACTCTGGGATGAACATTTACATCTAAGAAGTCTCTTGGGTTGTCTATTGCTATCTACTGATACAAATGATTACATATAATTATGACTGATTTATGTATATGTACAGTAGAGGCCACCACAAAATTGTAAAGTAATTATCCTCCAATTAAAAAAAAATGATTGACGATGTTGGAAGTAGAACTGGGCAGAATGAGAAAACTGTAATGTGGTTGCAACAGAGACCTCAGAAAATCTAGCAGTATACACCTAACAATTGCACTGTCTTGAGGCAACCAGGCTGGGCCTATTAAACACCCTGCTCACCAGTTGTTGCTGTTGTTCAGTCACTAAGTCATATCTGACTCTTTGCATCCCCATGGACTGAAGCTCACCAAGCCTCCCTGTCCTTCACTATTTTAAGAAGTTTACTCAATTTCATGTCCTAAGTCAGTGATGTTATATAACCATCTCATCCTCTGCCACCCCCTTTTCCTTTTGCCTTCAATCTTTCCCAGTGCAAAGTCTTTTGCAATGAGTCAGCTCTTTGCATCAGGTGGCCAAATTATTGGAGCTCCAGCTTTTAACATCTGTCTTTCCAATGAGTATTCAGGATTGATTTCCTTTAGGATTAACTGGTTTGATTTACAAGCAGTCCAAGGGACTCTTAAGCATCTTCTACAGCACCACAATTTGAAAGCATTAGTTCTTCAGCTGTCAGTCTTCTTTATGGTCCAGCTCTCACTTCCATACATGACTACTGGAAAAACCATAGCTTTGACTATACTGAACTTTTTTTTAGCAGTGATGTCTCTGCTTTTTAATACACTGTTTATGTTGGTCATAGCTTTCCTTCCAAAGAGTAAGTGGTCTTTAATTTCATGACTGCAGTCACCATTGGCAGAATTTTGAAGCCCCCCCAAAATAAAGTCTGTCACTCTTTCCATTGTTTCCTCATCTATTTGCCATGAAGTCATGGGACCATATACCCTGATCTTAGTCTATAATGTTGAGTTTTAAGCCAACTTTTTTTACTCTCCTCTTTCATCCTCATCTAGAGGCTTTTTAGTTCCTCTTCAGCTTCTGCCATTAGGGTGGTGTCATCTGCATATTTGAGATTACTGATCGTTCTCCCAGAAATCTTGATTCCAGCTTGTGGTTCATCTAGCCCAGCAATTAGCATGATGAACTCTCCATATAAGCTAAATAAGCAGAGTGACAATATATAACTTTGTTGTACTCCCTTCCCAATTTTGAACCAGTCCATTGTGCCATGTCTGTTTCTAATTGTTGCTTCTTGTCCTGCATACAGGTTTCTCAGGACACAGGTAAGGTGGTATGGTACTCCCATCTCTTGAATTATCCACAGTTTGTTGTGATCCACATAGTCAAAGGCTATAGCATAGTCAATGAAGCAGAAGTAGATGTTTTCTGGAATTCCCTTGCTTTTTTCTATGCTCCAACAAATGTTGGCAATTTGATCTCTGGTTCCTCTGCCTTTTCTCAAACCAGCTTGCACATCTGGAATTTTTTGTTTCACATACCGTTTTGAAGCCTAGTTTGAAAGATTTTGAGCATTACCTCCTAGCATGTGAGATGAGTGCAATTGTGCTGCAGTTTGAACATTTTTTGGCATTTCCCTTCTTTGGGACTGAAAACTGATCTTTTCCAGTCCTGTGGCTACTTCTGAGTTTTCCATATTTGCTGGCATATTGAGTGCAGCACTTTAACAGCATAATCTTTTAGGATTTTAAATGGCTCAGCCGGAATTTCATCACTTCCACTAGCTTTGTTTGAAGTAATGTTTTCTAAGGCCCAGTTGACTTCTCCTTCCAGGATGTCTGGCTTTAGATGAGTGACTACACCACTGTGATTAATAAGACCTTTTAATGACCATCAGGTCATTAAGACCTTTCTGTATAATTCATCTGTGTATTCCTGCCACTTCTTCTTAACCTCTTCTGCTTCTCTTAGGTCCTTACCATTTCTGCCCTTTATCATGCCTATCCTTGCATGAAATGTTTCCTTGATGTCTTCTTGAAGAGATCTCTAGTCTTTCCCATTTGATTGTTTTCCTCTATTTCTTTGCATTGTTCACTTAAGAAGGCCTTCTTCTCGCTCCTTGATATTCTCTGGAACTCTGTATTCAATTGGGTAAATCTTTCCCTTTCTCCCTTTCCTTTTGCTTCTCAGTCATTAGATACTGGCATTTCAATCACTAGATATTGGTGGCTCTGGAAAGTGATGACATCAAGTGAGGGCACCCTCTCTCTTCGACTCCCAGACTCAGCTGAGAGTCTTCGTTCTCCACAACTTCAGAACCTGTGGGAAAAAGGGTCTAATTCCTGAAAGGATGGGAGAATCATGCAGCAGACCAGTGTATATGGCACATGGGTCCCAGATGAGAAAGACTTTTTCCTTCTGTTGTTTTTAAGACAGTGAGTATTCTTTTGAAATTATATGCATGGCTATAAAATGAAGTATGTTTTATAACGGTGTGTTTACTTGTGATAAACAATCTGTTCATGTCTCCCCTTTCTTTTAGAAACTTATTGAAAAGTCATGGTAGATATTTTTATATCTTAAAATTTACAATTTCTCATTTTTTCTTGGAATTGAGAAAATGCATTTGAAAAACCTGTAGCCTTATTCCAAATGTAAAGGATTGTATTTATTTTCTCCAACAGGGAGACCACATCTGGAAAAGCACATATAACTGGAACAACTATCCAACAAAATTTTTATCAACACATTTTATTATTTTGAACATGGCAAGTTAAATTATAATGTGCTAGGATTGACCCATATCCTTGATGTGTTTGATGGTGATGGTAATGGTAATCATTGCAATGTCCTTTGAAGTACATATAGCATGTTATAACATGCTTCTTCAAGGGTACTATATTTTAACTTTTACTGTCGCTCTTTCTACTGCTGCTACTGTAACTGTTAGTGCTACTACGACCACCAGCTCTACAATTATGATCTGGCAAAAGACTATGCAACGCTAATTCAGTGAAAGGCTGTGAATTTTTAATATGATGGCTCAACATGGCTTATTTTCACTAGTATTGGTAAGATGGGAGCTGTTTTATTTGTTGGTTTTTATATTTCATGTAGGTAAAATAAGTAGATATAGATAGTAAGACATATAACTGACCTGTTTGTTTGCTTCTTGATATCTGATTAAATGTTTCCTATCATATGGTTCTGTGTATCATGTTTATCCATAGGAACATGGTTATCCAGAGTTATTCTGATCTTCACTACAATTGAGTTTCCAATTTTTACTACAACCTGTAACATTCCCAGCCTGCTGATTTTGTCATGTTTTAAAAATTCTGACTTTCTTCAACATGATGTAGAAGGAATAAGCAGTTGACCAGAATCTGAGGGAGACAAATTAAGCAGGTCATTGGCCACATGCCTATAATAGATCCAGTCTAAATGTCTTAGCCTATAACCATCGGATGTCTTTTTAATATTATACCAAAGGTTCTTACTACTCTAAATCTTTTCTTTTCAGAACTCAGCATATAAATCCAAAAACAAGCAAAGACATTTTAAGGGGCATATATACTGCAACTTAGAATTGTATACATAAATCTCCTAATGAATTAATTCACATCCATAATTTTATCTACTTTTGCAAAGCAGATCCATGTATTTGCAAGATTTCTTATAAAAAGCTAAATTTATAGATTTTCTATAAGTAAAATTCTTCTTTTTGCTATTCTTGCTTTTAACCTCCAAACCCCAAATAGAGCTTTTATCCTATGTTTTAGGTAAATTTTATAAAATTATGACTTTGACCATTATTAGTTTTCTTTTGCAAGTGAACATGGCTTTGTCAGACAAGGTTTCCACAGTATGGACATTTCTCCAAGCTTTTCATATTCATCATGACAGCAATCTTCTAATGTTTCTTATCCCATTCAGTATCAATCAGTGCCTTCAAGTTCATATGGAGTGACACAGCAGGTTGTAAATTCAACTGACATTATAATGTAGCAACCTACAGAATCAGCCATCTAGGTTGCCAATAAATGATCTCACTTTCAGAGTCATGGTCAATAATAGAATCTTTCAGTTTGAATACAGAAAAACATTGGGTTACATTCTGTGTCTTGTGCTGAGCATCTTGATGTCAGGAGCTCAGTTGAGCTGAAGGGACAGAGCTAAGCTGCCAGATGTGGGAGATGATGACTAAAGCAAGCAGCCAAAAATGAAAGAGTTAAACTTTTAATCACTTACTGCAATGCTATAATCAAGAGTCTGAAACTGGAGAAAATGGTGACTATCCCTGTTCCATTTTTTTCTCATGGAAGAGTGCATGGGTTGAAGGTGAGATAGATCAGTGGAAGTACTGAGGTGGGCATTTTCTTTTTCTTTGGGAGACTCTGAGCCAACTTCCAGAAGGTTAATGAACCCTGGAGTGAGGGGAAGGGATAGGAGTGGAAAAGAACCAGGTCAGAATGAGTAAACATGTGTTCAAGTTTTCACTGTCTTCTCCCTTATAGGAAGGTCTCAGAAGAGGTACTTGAAGAAGACTTCCCCCTAAGACTGCAAAAAAAGAAACCTAGCAATAACGGTGCCTGGGCTAGGAATGCAAATAAGCCAAGAGAATGACTGGCTAGGGGCCTTGCCTTCTTGACAGCAATTCCCCTCAGACACTTGCAATGCACGGCTGTGCACTATACGGGATGTGGGGCAGGCATAACACTGCTAGGTGAAGTCCTTACCGTTGCCTACAGTTAGACCTGAATAGCTCCAGATTTTTAACCTGGAGCCAGGCTCTGCACCTGATATGTGAATGTGTACATTTCTCACTGTGTTTTTCAGTAATGTCAAGTTAGCTTCCTTAAAGCATGGCTTCAATACATATGCTAATTTTGAAGTTATTCTATGGCAGAAACTATTTTGTGGCTCATAGCATCTCCTTCAATAAACTCATGGCCCTATATAGCCACAACCATTGTTTGAGCAACTGTTTCTAAACTTCCTAAAATAAGTTGTTCTTTTAACATTTTGAAAATATGAACCAGAAGCTCATTGCCATTCACTGAAATGCAGCTCAGTGTTTAATTCCAAGCACATCATTCCACAGGGAATAATACCTATAGCTCACTTTTTGGAACCAATTTCAATAATTTATTGGATTTTCTGTTTTCCAGCTTCAGAAACCAACAGTAATAACAAAAAGAAATGGAAATAGTTTGTGGAATTAAAGGAAGACCTTAGCCACAGACCTTTATAAGATTTGTGGGAAAGGCAGTTTGCAGATTTAAGCAACAGGAACTTTAATTTATTTTCCCAAGAGGTTAAAGGAGTGACTTACAGCACTTGAGCCCTAGTTTCTAGCAGAAATAATTAAATTGGTCTGGAATTTGTCATATACATGTGTGGGGTGAAGGTGTGGATCTGTGCATTCAGAGGAGAACATTTCCCATCATAAAGGTCTATTATCAAAGATGTAGGAACAAAAACATCTGGGCAAACAAATGTTAATTTCTACAACTCTCAAATCTGAATTGCAAGCTGTGATCTCTGTTCTGAGATCAAGACATAAATACTACATTTATATTGGATATCTATACTTGTTTGCTTCACAACATGCCCCAAACTGAATTTTAATTTCTCAGCAATGAGAAATTGCCTCTCTCACCCATTTTTAGGGGTTTTCTGGAAACTCTAATCTATTTAATGTCATGTTATATAGTCCAAAGAAGAAACATGAATAATTAATCATCTCCCTTCCATTATACTGCCAGCATTTAATCAGACTGCTCATAGTGCCGATTGCTCCTTAAATTATCCTCAGTATACAATATTTTACCTCTGTCTCAAATACTTTGCTCATTATCTTATTCATGGATAATTGCAATATCTTAAGTGAAATGTTCGTATTTTCCCCAAAGACATAATGATACTTATGGAATGAAAAACCAAATACCCTTGTTTCTCAACATTTGCTCTTTAAAACATAAATGCCTTTGCTTATCAGCAAATCCTAAAGAATATAATCTGCGGATGGTGTGCACAGAGGCTCAGTCATGTCCAACTCTTTGCAGCCCCATGGAATGTAGCCCACCAGGCTCCTCTATTCATGGGAATTTCCATGCAAGAATACTAGAGTGAGTTGCCATTTCCTTCTCCAGGGGATCTTACTGACCCAGGGATCAAACCAGAGTCTCTTGAGTGTTCTGCATTGGCAGGTGGATTCTTTACCACTAGCACCAACTTGGGAAATCCCTAAGAGCCATTCACTTCTGCAGGGATCAAACCCAGGTCTCCTGTATTTCAGGCAGATCCTTTAACGTCTGAGCCACCAGAGAAGCCCAAGAGTATATCTACTTTATAATTAGCCATATTTCTGTCTATGTGATCATTGCTAATCACATCAAATTACTTACTTTTGATAAATATATCATGTGATTATGATGAATTGGAATATGTAGTGTGTTCTTTCTCATCTAGGTGATTAAGCTGGCTCACACAGTCATTCTTCACAAAAATTTAGGATTGAATTTGGCATCTAATTATTGTGTTTTTATTTACCATGCTTTGTTTTTCTTTGCCTTTTTTTATTTACTGTATTTATTTTGGTTGGGAACATTGTATTTTTATTTTTTTAATTGAAGATTAACCTTAAGAACTCTTTCGAGTTATTTGTTTTCCCCTCTATGTCCATAAATAACTTTCACACGAACACCTAAAATCTCATCTATTTTGGTATCTTCTGTATACAAATTTTAGTACATGTATGTATGTATATACATTTAGTTATGTGTGTACACTGCATATATTGTATGTAATCTGATTTTAGAATTTTTTAGAATATAAACATTACTGAGTCATTTTTAGAGTTATTTCCTATGTATCAATAACTTTTTTCTTGACTTCTCTTCTTGCTACTTTCCATAAATATTTTCAAAAAGAGGTTTTTGGGTCATTAATCTTATTTTCATACGACCTTCATTACCTATATTCCACACCTTTATTTAAATAAAAACTAAGCAATATTCAAATACCACATCACTATAATTTTCTGTATACTCCTAATAAGCATTTTAGACTCATTATGTTTCCTATACCTTTCGAAACTCCATTTTTTAAATCCTCAATATTAGTAAATGAAAATATATGTAACTTGGGTTAAAGAAAATAAATCACTTTACATTTGTTTCCCTTGAACATTTTATTATGAGTTCTTCCCCTTAATTCTGCCCTTAGATATGAAGCAATTTTTATCAAGTCCACTTCATCACATTGCTCTGAATGACCATAAGACTCTTCTAGGATTTTATAAAATCTCTTATTTTCATGCCTTCAATATTCCTCTTCGAACATACTTCCCTCCAAGTGCAATTAGTAAACGCATTTCAGACCATACATGGCATTACTTTCCTTAAAATTTTTCCAGTTTCCACTGATTATAGAATTACCTGTGTGTGTTTTTCACTCAGTCATGTCCAACTCTTTATGACCCCTTGGACGATAGCCTGCCAGGCTCCTCTGTCCATGGAATTTTCCAGGCAAGGATACTGGAGTGGGTTGTCATTTCCTTCTCCAGGGGATCTTCCCAACCCAGGGATCAAACCTGGGTCTCCTGCACTGCAGGCAGATGCTTTACCGTCTGAGCTACATACCTGTGACCATGACATTTAAAGTCTCAAAAGACCAGATCTCAAGTGAATATCACTTTCTTTATTTCTCACTACTTTCCTCTTGGTCCAAGTATAACAGAAATTTTGCCAATCTTTCAGTAATTAAAATAATGCTAAACTTCAGAGAAGATGCCTCTTTCAAACTATTTGAAATGGCCTGAATGCCAATCACTCTCTTCTTAGTTGAAATATGGTTCATATATTATCTACTGAAACTTCTCTGTAGATTGACTTGCCCAATTGGAATATAAGCTTCCTTAACATCAAGGGTGGAACTAAAAAGCCTCTTGATGAAAGTTAAAGAGGTGAGTGAAAAAGTTGGCTTAAACCTCAATATTCAGAAAACTAAGATCATGGCATCTGGTCCCATCACTTCATGGGAAATAGATGGGAAAACAGTGGAAACAGTGGCAGACTTTATTCTGGGGGGCTCCAAAATCACTGTAGATGGTGATTGCAGCCATGAAATTAAAAGACGCTTACTCCTTGGAAGGAAAGTCATGACCAACCTAGATAGCATATTCAAAAGCAGAGACATTACTTTGCCAACAAAGGTCCATCTAGTCAAGGATATGGTTTTTGCAGTGGTCATGTATGGATGTTAGAGTTGGACTGTGAAGAAGGCTGAATGCCAAAGAATTGATGCTTTTGAACTGTGGTGTTGGAGAAGACTCTTGAGAGTCCCTTGGACTGCAAGGAGAGCCAACCAGTCCATTCTAAAGGAGATCAGTCTTGGGTGTTCTTTGGAAGGACTGATGCTAAAGCTGAAACTCCAATACTTTGGCCACCTGATGCAAAGAGTTGACTCATTGGAAAAGACCCCGATGCTGGGAGGGATTGGGGGCAGGAGTAGAAGGGGACGACAGAGGATGAGATGGCTGGATGGCATCACCGACTCGATAGACATGAGTTTGAGTGAACTCCAGGAGTTGGTGATGGACAGGGAGGCCTGGCATGCTGCAATTCATGGGGTCGCAAAGAGTCAGACACGACTGAGTGACTGAACTGAACTGAACTGAGCATCAAGGGGGCTTCCCTGGTAGCTCAGCTGGTAAAGAATCCGCCTGCAATGCAGGGGACTCTGCTTCAATTCCTGGGTTGGGAAGATCACCCTGGAGAAGGGATAGGCTACCCACTCCAGTATTCTTGTGATACCCTGGTGACTCAGCTGGTAAAGAATCGACCTTTAAAATGGGGAGACCTGGATTCGATCCCTGGGTTGGGAAGATACCCTGGAGAAGGGAAAGGCTACCCACTCCAGTATTCTGGCCTGGAGAATTCCATGGACTATATAGTCCATGGGGTGGCTAACAGTTGGACACGACTGAGAGACTTTCACCTTTAACATCAAGGTTTTTTTGTGTTATACACTGCTGTATCTCTTAAAATTAAAACATGTTAAGATAAATGATGATAGATAACGAATACACATGGAAGTGTAATCTACTTAAAATGAAAGTGACATAAATACAATTCATTGTTTTTAAATTAGAATCACTTTTGATTTTTTCTATCTAAATATTACTAGCAAATGTAAAATGTCACTTCAAATACAAAAAGAAACAGAGTTGCTTGTAGTTTTGAGTATATATTATGCCTATGTTCCTATCTATTTTGCATACAATTACATAAAACTTGTGAATTTGTCTGTTGTTATTACCAAAATACTGCCAAACCAAGATTGACTGAAATATCAAGTGAATGATCCTGAAATCTTAGATACACAGAAAAATATTGTGAAAATTAAAATTAACTCATGAGAAATTAAGATGTCATTTTTTGGAAAACTTATTTCACAGTGGTTGGACAATGTCCTTTATGCCAGTTTAGTTCAATCTGAAGAAATTGCATACCCATAAATTAAGTATTAATGTTATTTAAGTCCAACTAGAAAGTCTGGTCTTCCTATATCTAGTTATTTAAAGTCATGACTTGAGAAATATAGAGTTTAAAATCTGAAACATTCACATGTATTAGGTAGGGAGGAATTTATCTTACCTGTTTTTTTATAAATCAGAAGCTTTACAGGATTAAAGTTAAAAATGACGTTGCTTCAGCAAAATAAAGTTAAATGTTATCGAAATAATACAATCTTTTCCTTTTGAGGTTCAAGAACTTGAAGATTTTTAAAAGGGCATCAAAAGAGCTATGTTGGAGTTAGTCATAAATTGAATAGGTAAAACTTATATTTTGACCATTTGATCCTTGAGAAATTACAGTGCTAATAGTTTATTTTTGTATGTTTGTTTGCTTGCTTTTAATCATTGAGAAAGGATTTTAAAATAATCAATTTAGGGTATTTAAAATTTTTATTTTATTGAGGGAATATTAAATTGAGAACAAATAAGTGTCTTTACTGATTTGATTTTGAGCTTTGATAAAGATAACATAAATAACAAGAAGCAGGAACATATGATTTTCAATTGATCTGGATGAATAATTTACAAAATCTAAATGTTCAATAAAAGAAGAATTATTTTATTAGTTATTTTAATTATAATTACTTTAATAATTTTAAATATTATTTTAGTTATTAATAATTTTTATGAATTAATTTATCTGTGCAATTAAGAGAACCAGAAAGCTCATAAGATTAAGAATAAGACTTAACTAATTTTAATCATAGCTTTCTTCTGACTAGCTTTGTACCTTTTCAGATACTACTTAAATACACTCTGAGTCACAAATTTCACTTGAAAAAATTGACTAATTATCACAATTGCATTCACTTATGTAAACATTTTAAAATAGTTAATTCGTTAAACATACTACAAAACTGTCCATTTAGAAATGGATAGAATGTGTACTTTAAGACTTGTTCATTCACTTTCTCTGCGGGTCACTGCAAACAATTTTCCCCAAAGCAAACAGAAGTATACATGTGTTTTTGTGTGTATACACACATGCAGATTATATATATATATATATATATATATATATATATACACACACATATATATCATACATATATATAGTATTCTGAATGATATTGTATTTCAAGTGAATAAATTTAATTATTTATTGGCAACAATCTTACCTAATATGACACTATACTTTCTTTCATTTTGTATTCTACAGCTTTCAGTTTAGGCATTGAATATGACCACTGTATATTAAATTGTTCAAAAATTTATACTGTTTGTTGAAATGTAAGTCAGATTCTATACAATTCATCTATTTAAACTGTACAAGACAATGAGCTTTAGTGTATTTATGGTGTTATGTAACCATGAATACAATCAACCTTAGAATGTTTTAATCTCTCCAAACAGAAACACACCATCTATTAGCAATTCATACCCATTTCCACTACACCCCAAGTTCTAGGAAAGAGCAATCTTTTCCATAGATTTGCTTATCCTGACATTTCATGCAAATGGAATTATATAATATGTTGCCTTATTTGAATGATGTTTTCAATAGCATATTTTCAAGGTTCATTTATGTAGTTGCATATATCTGCATTTGATTTTTTTTTTTTACTGCTGAATAACATTTCATCATATGCATATGCCAGATTTGATTTATCCCTTCATCAGTTGATGAGCATTTGGGTTGTTTCTATATTTTCGCTGCTATGGATAATGCACCTTTGAACATTCATGAATAGATTTTTGTGTAAATATAGTTTTCATTTTTCTTGAGTAAATAACCTTGAAGTCAAATTGCTGGGTTGCATAGTAACTCTACTCTTAACATTTGGAGAAATATCCAGACTATTTAACAAAGTGGTTGCATTTCAGTGTGCATTTTTTGCCATCAATGCACGAGGATTCTGATTTTCTTGCATTCTCACCAATACTTGTTCTATTATTGTTGTTGTAATTTGGTGATGATTATTATGACCATCATCCTAATAGATGTAAAGAACTCTTCAATTACAATTTTGAGATGAATTTCATTGATGGGCTAAAGATGTTGAGTGTATTTGTATGTGCTTTCCCAGCCATTCATATATTTACTTTGGGGAAAATTATCTCTTCATAGCATTTCCATATTTTAATTGGTTTCTTTTTGTCTTTTCATTTTTGAGTTAGAACTGTTCCTTCTATATTCTGAATAAAAGTCCTTGTTAGGTGTATGTTTTGCATGTTTCCTCATAGCCTCTTTTTCAGTTTGTTGAACCTAAGTTGGTGCTTCTGTCTTGAATGCAAGAAATAACACTGAAGAAGTTGAAAGATACCTCTCAACTATTTGTTGCATAATAGAAACTATTTGGGATTCAGAAGATTGCTTGCAAAATATATTAATCAATAACTTTAAAACTAATATTATGCTTGAAGTGTATCAATCACACCTTAATATATTTAGTACTGTGAATAAAATTCTACAGGCATTGCTAAAACCAATGATTAAGTACTGCTTTTTATTGGATGGTGTAAGGTTTATAGATGACATGTCTACAACCAGGTTAGTCACTGAACTAAATATTTTTGCAGTAAATAAAAATATATACTCCCTAAATTAATTACTTGGTTTAGGTCATGCCTTTGTTTCATTCTGGCTACATTTTCTCTAAAATGTTTAAGTTTTAAAGAATTAGTGAGATATATTGTTGTAACTTAGATTAAATTCCTTTTAAGAGACAGAATTAGCTGTTTATTTCAATCACTTTAGTTTTTGCTAGATTTAAAAGAAAAAGATTAAAAAAAAAGATTAAAAGGCTACAATTTCAATCCAAATACCTTAAAACAATCAAGAAGATTTGATCAGATAAGCGATTTTCTTTAAAAATACAATTTATTTTGTTAGCCTCCTCTTTCTGTGAATATTCAGAGCAGCTTAATTTTTCACTTTGTTGTCAGGCTTATTAGCCCCTGGTGTTAAGATGCTAAGGAACTGTTATTAGGGAAATTATATTCTAGATCCCTAAGCTGTTTTTAAGGCAATCATAAATGTTTTCCATTGAAAGAGATAAATAAGATTTTCATTAATTGAAATATTTTTACCTTAGAAATTTTGACCTGTTTTGGTCATTCTTTTGAATGTATTTTATATATTATCTAAACATTTTTCATGCAAAATATCAATTATTTTCAATAATTAACAGCTGTTAATTAATAAACCACTAATATTATCTACCAAGTGAAATATTAAATATTCTTAAAAAAACAAAATTTCTTCTACTCATTAATAAAATCAAGCAATTAATGTCATATTTGTATTTGAGAAAATTACTCTTTAAGAATGAGATAATTGTCAAGCTAACATAAAATGTAAGAAAATTTGAAAATTATCTCTTCCTTAAATCAATAAATATAGTGTAATAATATTACAAGTAAAGCAGACAATAGCATAATTAGGTTTAAATAATTTCATACTTTTTGAATATTTCATATTTTAGTTGTATATAGATGAGAGCTGAACGTTTGCTGTTATATGCTAGGCAAATAGCAATATCAGAAATAAATAATTTTAAACAAGTGCACTAGAATTTACTTGCTTGACACAAAAACAAAACGTAAGACATATTAGGTATACGCATAACTTAATCACTTTGCCGTACACATAACATTAAATTAACATATATTAAATTAACATAGAATTGTAAATCAACTATACCTCAATATAAAATAAAAAATAAATTTAAAATATATTAGATAGTCCTTGCTTTCATAAAGCTAAAATATAATTGAATAAAGGTGGCTCAAACAGTAAAGAATTTGCATGCAATGTAGAAGACCTGGGTTTGTTCCCTGGTTTGAGAAGATCCCCTGGAAGAGGGCACGGAAACCCACTCCAGTATTCTTGCCTGGAGAATCCCCATGGACAGAGAAACCTGCTGGGCGACAGTCCATGGGGTGACAAAGTCGGACATGACTGAGAGACTCAGCACACACAATACTATAAAACATGACATCTCAATACAATCTACATTTAAACATTTTCTGAAGAAATAGTCATCTGGTCATACTGCACTCTTAATTTCTTTTTTTTTAATTGCTAAACCTTAAGTTTTATGCAAACTCAAAATAAACCCTTGATTTATTCTATTATAGAAATAAAGGGTAATTTTCTGAGTGATCTCAGAGAAATCATACATACTCTTTCACGACGCTCATGGTCTCTTGGTGGATACAGATCAATGCATAATGATAAAAATTAAAAGTTACTATAAAATGGTGTTAATTGATATATAGAAAGCAAAGACATTATGAATAAAGAGAGGTTAAGTTTTCATTAAACCTATTTTGCTTCTCATTTGAAGAAAACATGAATACATGACTTTACACTTCAGCCTAGTTTTGTCTCACACCCCTGAGTGACAGAAGGCTTCCCTGGTGGCTCAGATGCTAAAGAGTCTGCCTGCAATGTGGGAGACCAGGGTTCGATCCCTGGGTCAGGAAAATCCCCTGGAGAAGGAAATGGCAACCCACTGGAGAATGGTTGCCATTCTCCAGTGCCTGGGAAATCTCATTATTGGAGGAGCCTGCCAGGCTAGAGTCAATGGGGTTGTAAAGAGTCCTACACAGCTAAGCAACAAACAAAAATACTAATCTGAGTGATAGAGAGCAATGTGAACATATCTGTCTTACTGATAAAAAATAACCATAAATATAAGTTGCTTCTGAAGTTTAGGATGTGGGTACATGAAGCAAGAGTGCATTTGACAGGACTTATTTTATCTCTTGATAACTATGGACGAAAGTTTGTGACATTGAACAGGAGGCAGTGATCAAGACCATCCCCAAGAAAAAGAAATTCAAAAGGCAAAATGGCTGTCTGAGGAGGACTTACACATATCTGAGAAAAGAAGAGAAGCAAAAGGCAAAGGAGAAAGGGAAAGATAAACCCATTTGAATGCAGAGTTCCAAAGAATAGCAAGGAAAATAAGAAAGCCTTCCTCAGTGATGAATGCAAAGAAATAGAGCAAAACAATAGAATGGGGAAAACTAGAGATCTCTTCAAGAAAATTAGAGATACCAAGGGAACATTTCAAGCAAAGATGAGCACAATAAAGGAGAGAAATGGTATGGATCTAACAGAGGCAGAAGATATTATGGAGAGGTGGCAAGAATACACAGAAGGACTATATTAGAAGATCTTCATGATGAGATAAACATGATGGCATGATCACTCACCTAGAGAGACATCCTGGAATGCAAAATCAAGTGGGCCTTAGGAAGCAACACAAGAAACAAAACTAGTGGAAGTGATGGAATTCCAGCTGAGCTATTTCAAATCCTAAAAGACGATGCTGTGAAAGTGCTGCACTAAATATGCCAGCAAATTTGGAAAACTCATCAGTGGCCACAGGACTGGAAAAGGTCAGTTTTCATTCCAATCCTAAAGAAAGGCAATGCCAAAGAATGCTCAAACTACCGCACAATTGCACTCATCTCACACACTAGCCAAGTAATGTTCAAAATTCTCCTAGCTAGGCTTCAACAGTATGTGAACCAAGAACTTCCTGATCTTCAAGCTGGATTTAGAAAAGGCAGAAGAACCAGAGATTAAATTGCCAACATCTACTGGATCATCAAACAAGCAAGAGAGTTCCAGAAAAGCATCTACTTCTGCTTTATTGACTATGCCAAAGCCTTTGATGTGTGTATAACAAAAAGCTGTGGAAAATTCTGAAAGAGATGGGAATATCAGACCACCTTATATGCCTCCTGAGAAATCTGTATGCATGTTAAGTACCAACAGCTAGAACCAGACATGAAACAATGGACCGGTTCCCAATTGGAAAAGAGTACATGAAGGCTGTATATTGTTACCCGGCTCATTTAACTTATTTGCAGAGTACATCATGTGGAATGCCAGGCTGGATGAAGCACACGCTGGAATCAAGACTGCCAGGAGAAATATAAATTACCTCAGATATGCAGATGACACCACCCTTATGACAGAAGAGTGAAGAAGAACTAAAGAGCCTTTGATGAAAGTGATAGTCTGAGAATGAACAAGCTGGCTTAAAACTCAACATTCAAAATACTAAGATTATGACATCTAGTCCCAACACTTCATGGCAAATAGATGGGGAAGCAATGGAAACAATGACATACTTTTTTTCTTGGGCTCCAAAATCACTGCAGATGGCAACTGAAGCCAAGAAATTAAAATATGCTTGCTCCTTGGAAGAAAAGGTATGACAAACCTGCTGCTGCTGCTGCTAAGTTGCTTCAGTCGTGTCCGACTCTGTGCGACCCTATGGACGGCAGCCCACCAGGCTCCTCCATCCCTGGGATTTTCCAGGCAAGAGTACTGGAGTGGGGTGTCATTGCCTTCTCTGATGACAAACCTAAACAGCATATTAAAGAAAAGAGACATTACTTTGCCTAAAAAGGTCTGTCTAGTCAAAATTATGGTTTTTCCAGTAGTCCTATATGGATATGAGAATTTGACTATAAAGAAAGCTGAGCACTGAAGAATTGATGTTTTTGAACTGTGGTGTTGGAAAAGACTCTTGAGAGTCCCTTGGATAGCCAGGATATCAAGCCAGTCAATCCTAAAGAATATCAGTTGTGAGTATTCATTGGAAGGACTGATGCTGAAGCTGAAACTCCAGTACTTTGGCTACCTGATCCAAAGAACTGACTCACTTGAAAAGGCCCTGATGCTGGAAAAGACAAGGCAGGCAGAGAAGGGGATGACAGAGGATGAGATGGTCTCACTGATTTGATGGACATGAGTTTGAGCAAATTTTGGGAATTGGTGATGTACAGGGAAGCCTTGTGTGCTGCAGTCCATGGAGTCACAAAGAGTCACACATGACTGAGCAAGTGAACTGAACTGCTTTTATCTCCTGTCACTAGTAGTCAACATTTGCTTAAATATGTCCAGCTAATCGGAGAAGGCAATGGCACCCCACTCCAGTCCTCTTGCCTGGAAAATCCCATGGACGGAGGAGCCTGGTGGGTTGCAGTCCACATGGTCGCGAAGAGTTGGACACGACTAAGTGACTTCATTTTCACTTTTCACTTTCATGCATTGGAGTAGGAAATGGCAACCCACTCCAGTGTTCTTGCCTGGAGAACCCCAGGGATGGAGGAGCCTGGTGGGCTGCTGTCTATGTGGTTGCACAGAGTCGGACACGACTGAAGCAACTTAGCAGCAGCAGTCCAGCTAATATGGTCAGATAAAGTGAATGTAGTAAAAAGTACTCACATTACTTCTTTCTTTCTTTACAATAGAGCCACAGTAAAAATGGATTTTAGTGTTAGTTACTCAGTTGTGTCTGACTCTTTGCGACCCTATGGACTGTAGTCCACCAGGCTCCTCTGTCCATGGGATTTTCCAGGCAAGAATGGTGGAATGGGTTGCCATTTCCTTCTCCAGGGGATCTTCTGGACCCAGGGATCGAACCCAGGTCTCTCACATTGCGAGCAGACTCCTTATGGTCTGAGCCACCAGGGAAAAAAAATGGAATTTAAAACCGTAGTTATTTTACTGAATCATCAGAATTTTATTAACTGTAAACCAGATAAAAACTAAATTGGATCAAATGTAATCACTGTGTAATCAGTGATTACTCATGTTATTTATAAATATTTCTTCTTAATGGTTTGAATTCCATTAAATAAATAAATGCTGAGTATAGAGTCACTTACATGGCTTTTTTATTGTTATCCCCAAGAATGTTTCTCTATCTACTATATCTGTTTCTAAATTTAAGTCACAAATCCTGTTAGTTGCTCCTTGTAAGTCCTTTGAAGAGAAGATTTTTTCTTAGAGAGTTTAAATTATGTACTCAAAGCAACTACATTTTAACAATTACAAACTTACAATGATAGATTCATCACTACTAATAATATTCACTTTGTTATTATGTATTTGGTTTACAAATTATATTTGTTTGCACAATGTCATTTATATTATGTTTATGCAAATGTTATATGGAGTACTTTTTTCAATTGTATTAAAAATATGTCCCTACATAAATAAAGTGACAGTATAAATTTAATTTTTGCTGTATTGTATTTTTTATTAATTGAATTTTATATCTTACTAACCAAGCATGTGTTTAATTCAACATTCATTGATTCAAATTAACTTTCTATCCCATAACATTAACATATCTGTAGTACAGTGTCAAATTTCTTGGTTTTGGTTTAGAATTTCACAATAAAATCTTTCACATCTTACTTATAATATGATTTAGAAAACTACTTCTTGGTGACACCATTTATATAATTGAGCAATTGGTCAACTGAACTTAATGATTAAATTTAAGGGTGAACTTAGTGACTCAATTCCAGTGCTCACTTTTGGCAATTTAATTAAACACATTTGATCTCTGTTTTTTATATATCTTTAAAATCATACAAAACCCTATTTTCCTCTTTATTTTTAATCTGACTTGTTCATATTTATTCATTTTGCACTTGTATAAAAAATATGTGTACATAATCATTTATAAGGAGAGAGAGAGTGAGAGTAAGAGAGACATTGACTCTTGGTTGCTAGACTGTGAAGTTATAAACAGGAAAGTTTGCTTTTGTCAAGAGGTTTGCCACTGGGTGGAGAGGTGGAGCCTTACATAATTAATTGTATAAAATTGCACAGTTAACTGTATACTTTCAAAATAAAGTGTAATTCACAGATATGGATACTTGTCTGTAAAGTAAATATATTAACAAGTGTTCAATCTCACTATTTATCAATAAATGAAAATTTCTGGAGGTAAAATTTAATGCCTTATGGATTCACTCTTTTTTTAAGTAGTACAAATTATATTTTAAAATGAAATTTGCTAATACCTGGAAAAAGTGAGAGAACAAATACTCTGTTCCAACACAATCCCAAATCTAGGTGGTTTACCTTGAAGGAACCCATGAACTAGGATATATATGAAGAAGTATAGGTTACAGCACAACATCTATCCTCACAGGGCAGAAACAACCTAAGAATTCCTCATTGGAGGGTAGATAAGCTGTGGATTATGAATACAATTCAGTATTAAGCAACAAGTAAAGTGAATGTAAACATAAGGCTAAGTATGAATCAAATTTATTTGATAGCAAGGAAATGGTATGGTATGGACCTAACAGAAGCAGAAGAAATTAAGAAGAGGTGGCAAGTGTACACAGAAGAACTATCCAAAAAAGATCTTCATGAACCAGATAACCATGATGGTGTGATCACTCACCTTGAACCAGACATCCTGGAATGTGAAGTCAAGTGGGCCTTAGGAAGTATCACTACAAACAAAGCTGGTGGAGGTAATGGAAGTTGAGCTATTTCAAATCCTAAAAGATGATTCTGTGAAAGTGCTGCACTCAATATGCCAGGAAATTTGGAAAACTCAGCAGTGGCCACAGGACTAGAAGAGGTAAGTTTTCATTTCAATCTGAAAGAAAGGCAATGCCAAAGAATGTTCAAACTACCACACAATAGCAATCATTTCACACGCTAGCAAAGTAATGCTCAAAATTCTCCAAGCCAGGCTTCAACAGTACATGAACTGTGAACTTCCAGACGTTCAAGTTGGATTTAGAAAAGGCAGAGGAACCAGAGATCAAATTGCCAACATCTACTGGATCATCAAACAAGCAAGAGAGTTCCAGAAAAGCATCTACTTCTGCTTTATTGACTATGCCAAAGCCTTTTGACTGTGTGGATCACAATAAACTGTGGAAAATTGTTAAAGAGATGAGAATACCAGACTACCTACCTGCCTCTTGAGAAATCTATAGGCAGGTCGGGAAGCAACAGTTAGAACCAGGTGTGGAAGAACAGACTGGTTCCAAATTGGGAAAGGAGTACATTAAGGCTGCATATTGTCACCCTGCTTATTTAACTATATGCAGAGTACTTCATGTGAAACGCGGGGCTGGATGAAGCACAAGCTGGAATCAAGATGGCCAGGAGAAATATCAAAGATGACACCACCTTTATGGCAGAAATTGAAGAAGAACTAAAGAGCCTCCTGATGAAAGTGAAACAGGAGAGTGAAAAAACTGGCTTAAAACTCAGCATTCAGAAAACTAAGATCATGTCATCCAGTCCCATCACTTCATGGCAAATAGATCAGGAAGCAATGGAAACAGTGAAAGATTGTAATTTTGGGGGCTCCAAAATCACTGCATATGGTGACTTCAGCCATGAAATTAAAAGACGCTTGTTTTTTGGAAGAAAAGCTATGACAAACCTAGATAGCAAAAAAACAGACATTACTTTGCCAACAAAGGTATGTCTGGTCAAAGCTATAGTTTTTCCAGTAGTTATCATGCATGTGAGAGTTGAACTATAAAGAAATCTGAGCACTGAATAATTGATTCTTTTGAACTGTGGTGTTGGAGAAGACTCTTGAGAATCCCTTGGACTGCGAGAAGTTCAAACCAGTCAATCCTACAGGAAATTAACCCTGAATATTCATTGGGAGGGCTGATACTAAAGCTGAAGCTCCAATACTTTGGCCACCTGATGCGAAAAGTTGACTTTTTCAAAAAGACACTGATGCTGGAAAAGATTGAGGGCAGGAGGATAAGGGGATGACAGAGGATGAGATGGTTGGATGGCATCACCAACTCAATGGACATGAGTTTGAGCAAACTTCAGGAGATGGTGAAGGACAGGGAAGCCTGGTATGCTGCAGTCCCTGGTGTTGCAAAGAGTCAGACACAATTTTGTGACCAAAAAACAACAACAATATTTTCAGTGGAGGAAGGAATTTGCTTCATGGTCTATGAAATTTGATATAAATAGCATATTTGAACCATAGAAAATATATATATCATATATTTTTAGGACTGCATATTTAAAAATACAAATATATACATATATTTATTTAATATTGCACTTATAGAATAATGATTTTATTAGGGAAATAGTTGGAGAAGTACTAGGGTGTCTTGACAACATGCTTTAATTACCATTGTTTTTTAATTTAAATATATGAATAATGTTAAATGTACACCTACTAAATGATGCATAATTTCAGTGTGGTAGGTCCACTTAAAATTTTATAATCTCAAAGCACATAATTTACTTTCATCTTTCATGACCATTCCCAGTTTCTTTCTCTATATTTTCTAAATTTTCATCTTATTTAAGAACATAGCCTACAGAAGGTATTTCCCCAAAGAGTAATCCTATAAGAGAAATATTCAAGTGATAGGCTACAGCAATTTCAAAATTAAACTTCATCTGACATACAAGTACAGTTGATTCTTGAACAATACAGGAGGTAGGGGTGCCATCACTCCAGGCAGGGAAAAATGGATTACAACTTTATAGTTTGCCTTCTGTATCCATGATTCAGTATTCACAGATTCAACCTACAGTGGATCATGTAGTACCCTATGGTATATATTTATTAAATAACACCTTTGTGTAAGTAGACCTGCACAAATCTGTGTTATTCAAGGGTCAACTGTACCTGCAAATGATATTTTAAAATGAAAGTGATTGAAAAGGATATTGTCATTGAGGTCAATGAAAAAGATGACCTGATGTTGTGGACGTTCTCAATTCTTTTGAAAGATAAAGAGATTTCAAGTAATTGAGAACCAAGAAGAGAAGTATGATTAGACTCAACAATATGTCGTCAATATTAATGTTAGCAAGAGCCCCTTCACAACAGTGGTGGGCATGGATGCTAACACACAGTGCATTGAGAAGGTCATGAGAACTGAGGAAGAGGAGAGAGGAAAGCTTTCCTAGAGACATTTGACTGTACTTACTCAATTAAAGGGCTTTCTGGTGACTCAGGGTAAAGAATCTGCATGCAACGTGAGACACCCACATTCAACACCTAGGTTGGGAAGATATCCTGGAGAAGGAAACGGCAACCCTTTCCAGTATTCCTGCCTGGAGAATCCCATGAAGAGAAGTGCCTGGAGGGCTACAGTCCATGGGTCACAAAGAGTCAGACATGACTGAAGCAACTTAGCACGCACGCACGCAACATACTTTCATTCAATTAAAAACTTGAGGATTAAGCCCATCAGTCTGTTTTCAGAAGTTTTCCACGTAGTTCTGAACATGCTAAAGTTTGAAAAATGCTGTTAAAAATATATTTATATAGATGTAGGCAATACCAAATTTTGAGAAAATATGTATAAGCAGATAATATATAAATATATAAAATGAAGTAATAACAGACTATGATCCCTTGAGAGTTTATGTTTCATGTAAGTAATGGTGAGATCCATTGTGTTTCTAAATTGAGGTGGGTTAATTAATAAAGGTATTACTGGAAAAGAGATAAAGAAATCCATATCCCAGTGTGTTTTGTGGGATATAATAACTGATGCTTCTTGGTAACGTCAACAGTTGGTACAGTAAAGAAAAGAGGGCTCCAAATACTCCCCAGGGATGTGGGAAGTAACCAGTATAGGAGAAGATGACAAAACTAGAGGGATAGTAGTTTAATACTGCAGATGAACTGAACTTCTGGACAGTAGGGATATTTACCAAAAGTGGGGAGGGTAAAGACTTGGGAGTTGCATTGGGAAGCATGAAGAACCTCCAATCTATGTGCTGAACTATTTAAAATTTGTATTACAAGTGCTTCAAACCGAGATGGCTTTTAGGAAAAGGTGGACTGAAAAAGACTTTCAGGTGTCAACTGAGGAAAGTTGGATGAAACAATAAAAAATAATTACAATTAAAAGTTAAATTTTAATAACCATAATTCTAATTTCCAGTTATGTAATACAATTTTTTTATTTAAAAAAGGGAGTAGATTATAGTCTCTGTGTGCAACACAAGGGAAACCAGAGAGTAGAAGATGGAGAAAAAAATGAAGAAGCATGAAAAGCATGAATGACATGTTGAGAATCAGAAAAACAGAAATTTGAGTTTATAAAGCTGCTTCTGAAGGAAAATGAAAACAACTGCAATTATTTTCAGGTGAGGAAGTGAGTCAACAGTTGAAAGAATTGGCTGAGGTGTTCCTTAGTAACTGCAAGCCCTAAAAGTTACAGCAAGAGTGCTGCTGCTGCTAATTCGCTTCAGTCCAGACTGACTCTGTGCCACCCCACAGATGGCAGCCCACCAGGCTCCCACGTCCCTGAGATTCTCCAGGCAAGAACACTGGAGTGGGTTGCCATTTCCTTCTCCAATGCATGAAAGCGAAAAGTGAAAGGAAAGGAGCAGAAGAAGGAGTGTGTTTCAGTGAGGTTATGAGGAAGGCAGGCACAGAAAGCATTTGTCAATGGCTAAAGCAAGTCTACACATATTTTCCACAGCATGTTTCACACTTTTTTCACTGAACTTCTTCCCAATTGAACTGGTGTCCATGGGAAAAATTTGCTTTAAACAAACCAAAAGTAAGATGTATTAAAAATATTATATGTATTAAAATGTATTAAATACAATATGATTGTTATTAGAGTCAGGTTAATGTCCATAAAGTGATGAAGGGATAATATCATAGGCTGTATAATGACTATATGACCTTTTAATTCTAACATATTCCAATATATTAGGCCCTGAATAACAACCATCTCCTCTCCCTGCAACTGTCAATATCTATATCTACTTCTTACGTTGATAGATACAATAATTATAAAATAATTAATCTGTTCATAGACTTAGAGTTTAGAATGCAATTTTTATATATGTGTAAGTGTGTGTATATGTTCTCTTTCTTATCTTAGAAGTAAAAATATAATAGATAATTTAAATGAAAAAAAAATCCCTCTCTTTTGTTATAAATGGTCTATTGCCCCTCTTACACCACACATGTTATTTATTACAATAAATTGTACTCTGATTTTTTTGCATTATGCACAAATGTTTGAAGAATGAAAGAATGAATAAATACATAAGCAAGTGAATGAATCTCTGTAAATGTGATTTATAACTTAATTGCTGTAATTATAGTGGCTTCGGTTTCTGAATCTGTAATTGGGAATATATATTTTGAACTAAACCTTGAAAATAGGCAATGTGTGGTATATTACTGCCTTGAAAGTTCAGTCAATTTAACTTTAATGCCATGGCTGATGATGTAGCTTCCATTTGGTTAAGCAGTTTATTAACTGCAATCTCCTTAATTCGAAGGTGTATGCAAAACCTGTCTCTATCTAGATTTAGGATTGAGTGGGAAAGAGTTAAATGACATTAATGAGGAAAAGAAACAAGCTATTCACAATCCAATAAATATTGTTCAGTACAGCTAAAGTAGTTTTTATATTAATGCCTTCAGAATCCATTATAATAAAACATATAGAGGATGATTTCAATTTTTTGTGTATTTACTTGTTCTTTTTTTTTTACTTTACAATATTGTATTGGTTTTGCCACACATCAACATGCATCCACCACGGGTGTACACGTGTTCCCAATCCTGAACCCCCTCCCACCTCCCTCCCCATACCATCCTTCTGGGTCATCCCAGTGCACCAGCCCCAAGCATCCTGTATCCTGCATCGAACCTGGACTGGCGATTCGTTTCTTTTCTAACCTAAGGCAGGTCCATATTTTGTAATAAACTTTACTTACTTTGGCTTTTAGAAAAAAAATTCTGAGGATTTTCTAAAATATTATTAGAAAAGTTGAGTCACAATATTAGAAGTTTATGTAAATAAAATCTGTTTTAAAAACTTTATATACATCTATTTCTAAATTTTAATAATTAATTGTATAAAAAGAATCAGTTGAGCAGTTGAGCTCTAAAGTCAGGTATTATACTGCCCTTCAAAAAGGGAGGCTTTTTATAGACAAGAGTCTTTGTGAAAAGCAAATTATGTAATTCAAACTTACCTTGATTTTTCTCTTTTTCGGGGGATTGGTGGTATTGCAGAGCTTCCCTGGTGGCTAAGAGATAAAGAATCTGCCTACCAATGCAGGAGACGCAGGAGATGCAGTTTCAATACCTAGGTCGAGATCACCTGGAGAAGGACATGGCAACCCACCTCAGCATCCTTGCCTGAAGAATTCCATGGACAAAGAAGCCTCAGTTCAGTTCAGTTCAGTCGCTCAGTCGTGTCCAACTCTTTGTGACCGCATGAATCGCAGCACGCCAGGCCTCCCTGGCCATCACCAACTCCTGGAGTTCACTCAGACTCACGTCCATCGAGTCAGTGATGCCATCCAGCCATCTCATCCTCTGTCGTCCCTTTCTCCTCCTGCCCCCAATCCCTCCCAGCATCAGAGTCTTTTCCAATGAGTCAACTCTTCGCATGAGGTGGCCAAAGTACTGGAGTTTCCGCTTTAGCATCATTCCTTCCAAAGAAATCCCAGGGCTGATCTCCTTCAGAATGGACTGGTTGGATCTCCTTGCAGTCCAAGGGACTCTCAAGAGTCTTCTCCAACACCACAGAGGACTGGCGGGCTATAATTCATGGGGTCACAAGAACTGGACACAATTTAGCAACTAACCACATGTTATCACAGTTGGGAAAACAATCACTCTTCTCCAGAAAACAGGCAATACCTCTTCACTTATTCCATGTGTTTTATAAAGAACATTACTTATTGGAGAATAAAGTGCAGAGGCACAACAGATGAGATGACTTGCATGTGGGTAAGGGTTTGAAAAATAAGATGGAACAGAGGAGCCCTGCATCAGTACTGGATCAGAAATGCTGACATAACTCCAGGAGCAGTCTCATGTATTCTACTGCCAGTTCCTTGGAAAAGGGAAATAACTAAAATCACTTCTACCTCATCCAAGAGAGTCTATATCCCTGTCTCTCTTTGACTGTAGTTCCCTGGTATCAGAGCTCATTATTTCACTGCATGAAAGAAAAAGAAAAAATACATATATATATATATATATACATATATATATAATATATACTATATACACAGTCAATGGCTATTTATCGAACGTGGGTTCAATCCCTGGGTGAGGAAGATCCCCTGGAGAAGGAAATGGCCACCCACTCCAGTATTCTTGCCTGGGAGATCCCATGGACAGAGGAGCCGGGCGGGCTACAGTCTATGGGGTTGCAAAACGGTACACGACTTAGTGACTAAACAACTTTCTTAAATCAATTATCGACTTTATTTTTGACATACTAAAGTAGTTTAAAAATAATTCTGAAGATTGTTTATTCATTTCTCAAATATATTTTCCTGATATTGTTTTTTTTTAGCATTTTCTAAGAAAAAGTTTTAAGTCAGATTTGGATTTGCCTATCTGGCAATATGGTTTAGGCATGCCTATGTGCTTTTGCATATAGCATCATTAATTCTTGTAGAATACCTATGGAGTGGGTATTGTTAGCACCTGGTTTTACAGATGAAGTAACTAATGCTTAGAAATATCAAGTTTATTGCTTAAAACCAACTTTGTTAAAATGTTTTATAAGTTCATGTATCTCCAGTTTAAACACAGCCTCATGATTAAGAAGAAGTCTCCCTTTTCCTTTAATATACTTTTGGCTAGTGTTTCACAATTTCATGGAGACAAAAATCTGTGATATTCTGTAAATGAATTTTGATATTCAGAGACAAAATGTATTTATAATGATGTGCCAGAATCATTCAGAGAAGGAAACTACAAGTGTGAAATTAAAATTCAACCCTTTCTACCCAGGCAAAAACGGTTGAATCACTCCCTACCTCACAGAACACTTCAGAACACAGTGGCATTGTTCATGACAAAATGATGTTTATCTATACTGACTTTGCACATACGCATAGTAATTTCTATTTACTCAATGTTTTCCCTTCTGATGATGCAAATTTATTGAAAAAAAATCACATACATCTTAGTTATTTTTTTTAATTTCACCTAGGTGAAATCTTTGCTGTTTTGCTCTGAATCTCTTCCCATGAGATCCAGTTAAAAAGTATATTATTGCCTAAATGTAAAATATTTTGCATTCAAAATAATACCTTTAAAAATTGTTTATTCCTTCTTAAAGACTTTTCAATGTATCCTGTACTAAACTGTAAACCAGTTCCTTTTAATAAAATGTGTATTTAGTATCATCTGGCATGACAATTTCTCAGTTGGACCTCTGATTCCTTATATGTTAAGCTCTGTCCAGCCCTGATAACTGCATATTTCCCCACTTTGAAATGCTTTTAATTTTGTTTTCACCAATTTATTTATACTCCCTATTTAATTTCACTTGAAGTTTTACTAATTCAGGCATCCCTTTATTGATTATACCAAACCCATCAACAGTCATTATACTTTACACTACTTAACTTTTGACAAATTAAAGCATTTGTGATTTTTTTTTTCCTTGCTAAACCATAGGCTCATTGAGATTAACCTGCCATTTGCTTTGTCTTTCTTTGAGGTTACAAAGTTACAAAAGCACTTAATATACAGTAGGAACAAATAACTATTCTAACAATATGTGTGACCATTATAAATTCTTAATACATGACAGATAATTAATTGAAAACCATATAGATGAAATGAATGTAGTGTTTAAATATAGGTTCCTGTGTTCATGGAATTTTTCAGGCAAGAATATTGGAGTGGATTGCCACTTCCTATTTCAGGAACTCTTCCTGAACCAGGGATTGAATTCACGTATGTTCCATCTCGTGCACTGGCAGATGGATTCATTACTATGCAACATAGTTGTTCAGATAACTTGGGATTCTGTAGCACTGGGTTGATTTACCCATATATTATCTGCAATTTTTCATCAATAATATAATATTTACCTCTTCCTTAATATTTTCCCCCAAAGTTTCAATCAAGCAATGTTTATAAAGTGTTTTTCCCAATATAAAGGTAAATTTTCAGTTAATTATTAGTTATTGTCATTGTATTCTAAAAAACAAAGATTTATTTTACAATAAGCAGAGAGGGAAGTAGCCCATATGTCATGAAAGTAACTGCATAGATAATAATATCAAAATCTGAAAAAAAATCAGTATTAAGGTTTAGCTTATGTTTAAGCAAAATGAGACCCCGCTCCAGTACTCTTGCCTGGAAAATCCCATGGACGGAGGAGCCTAGTAGGCTGCAGTCCATGGGGTCGCAAAGAGTCGGACACACTTCACTTTCACTTTTCACTTTCATGCATTGGAGAAGGAAATGGCAACCCACTCCATTGTTCTTGCCTGGAGAATCCCAGGGACGGGGGAGCCTGGTGGACTGCCGTGTATGGGGTTGCACAGAGTCAGACACAACTGAAGCGACTTAGCAGCAGCAGCAGCAGCAGCAGCAAGCAAATTGAGAAGATACTTGGAGCTGATTTTGTCTTGTATTTTTATTTTTGCTCTTTGTTTTTACTTCATTTTCTTTCTTTCCACTCCTTTTTCTCTCTTTCCCTGCTGTCTTGATTTCTTTTAAATCAGAAAAAATATATATCGATCCTGCAGGGTATCTAAGGAATAAATTATTTGAATTCAATGCATGGCATAGAGAGACCTCCAGCTGATACATGTTATTGCTCCAGGTGAAAAGCTTGATTACTCTCATAAAAAGAATGAAAGGACAATAATGAGGGAATCACTTTCACTGGCAGCCTATGGCTCCTGGGTTTGCATACATAGCATAGTAAAAAAAAAAAAAATCAAAAATATAGAGGAGGAATGTTTCAGAATGTGGGTTAGCTTGGAAAGAAACCAAGGTAAGTGGCAGAAGTAGAACAGAGGTGTCAGGTCAGCAGCTTGACCAATTTGCATCTTTATTTCCCAGTGATATATAGAGTGATTATAAAGTATATGCTGTGTACACTGTACCCACCTTCTCTCCCTCACTTACTGTTTTTTTAGCTAATTAACTTCTTAGATTTTCAAACATTAACCAGAAGTATCAAGTTGTTCAAGTATAAGTCACTTGCTCATTTGCAAGTATGGGTTCTTTGACTTACATATTAACTCCTCTTAAGTGGCTTAAGTCACTTAAATTAACATCATCAGCATGGATATAATGTGTGTGTGTGAGAGAGAGAGAGGTAGAGAGAGAGGGAGGGAGAGACAGAAGCTTAGTACCTAGGTTTAGCTGCTGCTGCTGCTAAATCGCTTCAGTTGTGTCCCACTTTGTGTGACCCCATAGACGGCAGCCCACCAGGCTCCCCCATCCTGGGATTCTCTAGGCAAGAACACTGGAGTGGGTTGCCATTTCCTTCTCCAAGGCATGAAAGTAAAAAGTGAAAGTGAAGTCGCTCAGTCGTATCCGACTCTTCGCGACCCCATGGACTGCAGCCTACCAGGCTCCTCCGTCCATGGGATTTTCCAGGCAAGAGTACTGGAATGGGGTGCCACATTGCCTTCTCCTTCCTTCTCCTAGTACCCAATATTTGGCACTACTGGTGAAGAACCTCCTTGCCGATGCAGGAGATGTTTGATCCCTGGAGAATCCCATGGAAGGAGGAGCCTGACAGGCTACAGGCAAAAGGGTTGCACAGTGTCAGAAACAACTGAAGTGATTTAGCATATATAAAATAGCTGCAAGTTTCATTTAGAAGGCATAATGTAAACATGTTTTCAATTAGAATTGCTTTTTAATGGAATAAACTGCTCTAATGTATTACAATAATAAAATAAATGCTACAAATATATTTACACCAAACAATCCCATTTTTTAAACAAGTTATTGTCACAACTTTTTAAGAGCCTACTAAAAAGAGCAACCAATGGACAACTTTGTATAATAATTTATATCCATACAAATATCAAATCTCTACATAAATTTAGCCTTTACCTCTGATAGACAGGTAAACTTCAGAAAGATGCTAAAATTAATATTTCTCACTATGGAACTGAATATTAGCCACGGCAAACTCACTGAACCTCAACCAACTTGTATATTAGGAAATGAAACTATCTAAGGCAGTTTTAGGTATTGATAAACAGGCACTGTTACTCTAGGATGAATTTATTGTTCACTAATCTTTTTCCCATTACCCACTGCACACATGTCTATTATGGCCATTACTATAGAGTGTCTCAGTTATTTATGCATCGGTATCAGCAAACGTATGATGTGCTCCCCAAGGCTGGAGCTATCATCTGCTTCTGTATCTTCAGTGTCTACTTCATTAAGTACCCAGTAGACAGTGCTGTTCAGAGAAATAGCTTATGCAAATTAGTCAACTAAGAAATTGATTTAGTACATTTCAGGCGATAGACTTGAAGATTTAAAAGTAAGTGTTAGTCGCTCAGTCATGCCCGACTTTTTGCGGTCGCATGGTCTGCAGCCCACCAGGCTCCTCTTCCATGAGATTTTCCAGGCAAGGATACTGGAGTGGGTTGCCACTTCCTTCTTCAGGGATCTTCCAATCCAGGGATTGAACCCGGGTCTCCTACACTGCAGGCAGATTCTTTATTGACTGAGCTACAAGGGAAGCCCCAAGATTTAAAAAAAAGATGGTCAATTTAGGAAATCAGTCCTGAATATTCATTGGAAGGACTGGTGCTGAAGCTGAAGCTCCAATACTTTGGCCACCTGATGCGAAAAATTGACTCATTGGAAAGAGCCTGATACTGGGAATGATTGAAGGCAGGAGTAGAAGGGGATGGAGTAGAACAAAGGATAAGATGGTTGGATGGCATCACCGACTTGATGGATATGAGTTTGAGCAAGCTCTGGGAGTTGGTGGTGGACAGGGAAGACTGGTGTGCTACAGTCCATGGGGTTGCAAAGCATCAGACATGACTGAGCAACTGAACTGAACTGATAAGAGAATACTCCATGAGCACTTGCTTTCAGCACTTCCCTCATACTATTCCCTATTGGGAAACTCAGATATTAAAGAATAACTGTACCACACACCAACTGAGCTTACTTGATTCTGATGACAAGAAAGATGCACTGTGCAAAACATCTTTGTCAGCATGAGACTGTCTTTTCACAATTTGGTTGTATTAAGAGTTGTTTCTTTTGAAATAGAAATGAACTCATTATTTATCAACTCTTGCATAGTTCTATTTAATTCCAAAAGTTACATCAATGACAATTTCAACTACACTTTAAATTGTCCTTATGAAACCATTTTATTTTGTGTTCTTTAATTCTTTAACTTGAATAATACTTACTCATTTTTCTCTCATGCATAAGTTTGTTTCAATTCTAGAAGCAAAAGAGATGTTCAGGTTGAGATTGTTTCCAGGCACCGAATATGCGTAAACGGAGTACGTCAAGGCTGTATATTGTCACCCTGTTTATTTAACTTATATGTAGAGTACATCATGAGAAACGCTGGACTGGAAGAAACACAAGCTGGAATCAAGATTGCCGGGAGAAATATCAATAACCTCAGATATGCAGATGACACCACCCTTATGACAGAAAGTGAAGAGGAACTAAAGAGCCTCTTGATGAAAGTGAAAGTGGATTGTGAAAAAGTTGGCTTAAAGCTCAACATTCAGAAAACTAAGATCATGGCAGCCGGTCCCATCATTTCATGGGAAATAGATGGGGAAACAGTGGAAACAGTGTCAGACTTTATTTTTCTGGGCTCCAAAATTACTGCAGATGGTGACTGCAGCCATGAAATTAAAAGATGCTTACTCCTTGGAAGGAAAGTTATGACCAACCTAGATAGCATATTGAAAAGCAGAGACATTACTTTGTCAACAAAGGTTCATCTAGTCAAGGCTATGGTTTTTCCTGTGGTCATGTATGGATGTGAGAGTTGGACTGTGAAGAAGGCTGAGCGCCGAAGAACTGATGCTTTTGAACTGTGGTGTTGGAGAAGACTCTTGAGAGTCCCTTGGACTGCAAGGAGATCCAACCAGTCCATTGTGAAGGAGATCAGCCCTGGGATTTCTTTGGAGGGAATGATGCTGAAGCTGAAACTCCAGTACTCTGGCCACCTCATGTGAAGAGTTGACTCATTGGAAAAAACTCTGATGCTGGGAGGGATTGCGGGCAGGAGGAGAAGGGGACGACAGAGGTTGAGATGGCTGGATGGCATCACTGACTCGATGGACGTGAGTCTCAGTGAACTCTGGGAACTGGTGATGGACAGGGAGGCCTGGCGTGCTGCAATTCATGGAGTCGCAAGGAGTCAGACATGACTGAGCGACTGATGTGATCTGATCTGATTGATTAGAATCAATGGATATCTAGTGAAGTTATCTAATTAAGTTTAAAACTTAGTAAGGAATATACATCATTTAAAAGGAGGGCATAGCAACCCACTCCGGTATTCTTGCCTGGGAATCCCCATGGACAGAGGAGACCGGTGGGCTACAGTCCATGGGGCCGCAAAGTGTCGGACACAACAGGGACTAAGCACAGCACAGCACATCACACATATGTGATTTAAATAACACATAGAACAGTGAAACATATGTGCTGCAACCCTGAAGTGATAGATTTAAAGGACTTAGAGTACCACTTCAGGCCAACATGTGATAAAAGGGATTAAATTTATTAATATCTTCCTGACTGATATGAACAAAAATCTGGACAAAATATATGATTTTTGTGGTATTGTTCTCTGGTTAGCAAAGAGCAATGAAACAAACAAGGTGAGCCCTATGATTGCACAGGCACCGACGTGCCGAGAGAATTTGCTGACCATAGCACAGGAGGCAGGGCATTAGACGAGCCCAGCCAAGTACCAAATCAGATTAAATAAAGGTCTGGGGTGACTAAGGTTTATAAAGAAAACAGAGTAATAAAAAGAAGATATTTGTACAAAGAGAGAAATCTGGAGATCCATATATGGTCGCCCTCCAGAATTTAGCAAATTACTTATACAATCATATGAAGAAATCACCCAAGACCAAGAGAAGAACATCTAAAATGATTAAAGAACCATCATATGCATTTGCAAAAGACTATGAACAGCACTTATTCTTCTCAGCCAAAGTAGAGTCGTATATAATTCAAGGCTTATTGAGTAGAATATTTAGATTTAGCCTAGACTAAATTATTTTCAGGTATTACCTAACAGTGCTTAATAGTAAGCTCCAGTGTGGGGAATTAACTGTTCCCATGCAACTTCCACTGCAGGGGGACACAGGTTTGATCCCTGGTGGGGGAAGTTCCACATGCAATAAATTGTTTCCAAAAATAAAAAAAAAGCATGAAGTCCAAATTTAAGTCTGAAGTTACAACTTTAAACTGTAACATATTTTATTGCTTTCTGTGATGTTTTATTTTAATGACCACGTAGACAAAGTAAATTATAGAGTTTATCTACAGGCTGAGTTTCAGTGGTGACTGAGGAAAAGGGAGGTAAGTGAATTCATATAATTACAGCCAAATAACTGTTGTTATGTTACCAATTTTAGTCTGGACATAGAGGGAAAAAACAATATAATATTAAATTGCAGAAAAAAAGGTGTTGGAATCAATAAAAATATATGTTATGATTTTTGTGAAACTTAGTGGTACAATTTGATTAAGTGACCTGAAAAAAAGTGGCCTGATAACAGAACTGACAAAGTAACCCAAAAGGAATAGTATAAACAGTGAGATATTTCAAAGCATATTGTTAAAGAGCATTTGATTTATTTGATGACAAGATTCATAGTGGAACTATGAAAGAACTGATGGAGTGAACAGAAGAAATAGTCATTAGTCAAGATGGCAGTTAGCAAAAGAACAGCTGATCCAATTACATGGTTGATGTTACATGGAAATAACCCATTTGTGGGTGAATTTTGAATGGAGATGATTGTGAATGGTTGGAACTTCTATAGAAGGCAAGGTTTATCTAATTGAATCACATGATGGAGTTCAGAGATTGTTGTAATGTACAACTAGTCCTCCAGGTACAATGTTGAATATTTTTCTCTGGGTGTGTGTGTGCTGAGTCGCAGTGACTCTGCAGCCCCATGGACTGTAGCCCACCAAGCTCCTCTGCTCATGGAATTTTCCAGGCAATAAAATTTTCATGTTAATTTTATTATTTATTTTAATAATGTATATTATTTATTAATATTATTAATTAATATCCTATTGATATTAATATCATTTAAACAATTTATATTAACTATTAGTATACTGATTTTTCTTCCAACTGCAACTAATCTGACTTATTCCTCTCAGGCTTTAAGGATAGCACATAGTGAACTCACTTGCAAATCTACAAACAATTCAAACTTGATAAAAACTTTCCAGATGAAATTCCTATGTGATCCGCCAGCACTCAGTGTGAAAACGCATTAGTGCCATTTATAAGAAAAGTCTTTCCAGTCAATGACAGAACTAGGCCAGAAGCAATGAGGATAAATAAGTGATAGAGGATGTTCAATGGTCATCTGAAACTATGGTATAAAAGCCACTAGCAGTTCTTTTCTCTTTCACATGGAGTAACAGAAAACAAAAATCTACCCTTCGTTTTCTGAGGATGCAAAACTATTACATTTGTGCTTTTAGCTTATGGGAGTTGATACAGACAAAACTGTGCTTCATATATTTTATTCGATACAAATAAAAGTCTCAAGTTAGATTACAATCATTTGAACATAGTGAAAACTAATGCATAGAAAATGAAAACTTGAGATGGTATTCAATATGCTTAATTTTTTAATTGTTTTATTCTATTGAATAGTTCTCAACTTGGCATCTGAATGTATCCATTGTTTTAGATAGATAGAAACATAGATAAACAGATAAAGTATGTTGGATCTGACCCAACCCTGGAAAAGTCCACTTAATAACTCATTTTTTTGCTTTATGTTTTCCATATATCTTACCCCTTTTCCTTAAGAAAATCCCCTTTTCAGGGAGCTCATTATATTGGGGTTATCCTATTCCTTATATCTTGTTCCCAACAAATTCTACTACCCTTACATAATTTCTCAAATGTAATTATGCAATTATGTCATCATTTTTCCTTAATTGCTGTAACTGTGAGTTAGATTTCCATCAGCTGGTCCTCTACTTCAGGTTCACAAAATTTTTATACTCTCTTTTTCCTTTATCAATTAGGCATCCATATCTGATATTCACTATATTTTAGCACCTTATCTCACATATTTTTATGCTTTTATGGCCCAATAGCCTACATTTACTTTAGTACCAGAGTATTTTCAGGAAATTTGAGTCATAACTTGGATTGTAACACCAAGTCGTTTGATTTTGATGATATCGGCTTGCTATCTTTGGTTATGAAGGTATCAATAAAATATTTTAAAACTAATAGTGGCTACCATTTTAGTAAGCTTGTACATGTTTTGTGATATATTTCCTAAATATTGCAACATAACAAAGAAAGGAAATGTATTATTTTGAATTTTCACATATTAGGGATCACAGGCACAGAGATATTAAATAATATAATATGCCTAAGTTTACATATATAGCAAGTAGTGGAAAGCAGAGTTGCACTCAGATTCATTACTTATGGTCTATGCTTATTTCATGTCTTCATATTGCCTATGAAAATATTTTCAGAAAAGATCATAAAATGGTCACAAAACAATATTGTAATAATAAGTAATTAGCCTCCAATTAAAATAAATTTATATTAAAATTGTTTTGATTGCTGATATTAAAAAAATTCATTTTGATTTTTGCTAATGGCTTTTCTAGCACACATTGTGAGTTTATATACTTTATTTATTTATATACCTTTGTCTGTCTTAATTGTGAGCCAACCAAGAGTATTAGATAACCATCAAAGAAAACTAAAAATGAATTACTGAAACCATTTCATGGCATTATGCATTTTCTCTGTGTCCCATGTTTCTGGTGACTCCCCCGCCACAGTTTTGCTGAGAGTAATTGCATATAACATTATATAAGTTTAAGGTGATTTGATACAAGTTTATATTGTGAAATGATTACCACAACAGTATTAATTAAAGATCATCGCCTCACATAATTACATAATTTTATGTGTGTTTGGTAGGAATATTTAAGATTTACTCTCAGCAACTTTCAAGTATATAATACAGTATTATTAACTATAATCACCATGCTATTGATTAAGCCATAAATCTCATTTTTCTTGTAACTGGAAACCTCTATTCTTTGGCCAATATTTCCCCATTTCCTCCACCTTCCAGTCCCTGATAACCAGTCGTTGACTCTCTTTCTATGAGTCTGGCTATTTTTAGGTTCCCTGTAAAAGAAAGATCACATACACTTCCTCTTTCTGACTGACAACACTGTCTAATGCCCTCAAGATTTATCTATGTTGCTGCAAATGACAGCATATCTTTCGTTTTATGTCTGAATAATATTTTGAAGAACTTTTATAATATTTTTCATGGTGGTTGCACCAATTTACATTCCCACCAACAATGCACACATTTTTTTCTTTCCTCTATATCCTTGCCCACACTTGCTGTAACTTTTCATTTCATTATAGGCATTATAATGGGTGTGATGCAAAATGACAGGCCATTTGGTTTGGATTTGTATTTCCCTGATTGTTAGTGGCGGTGAGCATTTTTTCATGTACCTGTTGGCTACTAGTATATTTTCCTTAGAAAAAATGTCTGTTCATGTTCTCTGCTGGGGGTACTTTTTGAATGATGCCACCATCAAGTATGATTATCTGAGGTCTCATCAGTCAATTAAAAAGTCACTTTCTCCATTATCCTCTATATGTTTAAAATTAACAAAAGACTGTTGTGCTGTTTATGCTGCTAAGTCGCTTCAGTTGTGTCCGACTCTGTGCAACCCCAGAGATGGCAGCCCACCAGGCTCCGCTGTCCCTGGGATTTTCCAGGCAAGAACACTGGAGTGGGTTGCCATTTCCTTCTCCAATGCATGAAGTGAAGAGTGAAAGTGAAGTTGCTCAGTCATGTCTGACTCTTCGCGACCCCATGAACTGCAGCCTACCAGGCTCCTCTGTCCATGGGATTTTCCAGGCAAGAGTACTGGAGTGGGGTGCCATCACCTTCTCCGCTGTTTATGCTAGTAACAAGAAATATTTGAGCTCCTTTATTTATTAGAATGTACATTAAACGCAGCACAAATAATCTCTAAAATGTTATACTATTGTAACAAATGGTCTATCTATGCATCTTGTGGTTCATGCATCTATTTCAGTGAATCATTTCCTCAAACTTACAATACTTGCTCTCTGACTTTTAGAATACATTTTTTTTTCCGGTGAATTAATGTTTTAAAATAAAACACTATTTACCTTGAGGAAAAGCCTAAATCAAATATTTTTATTTTATATTATTCATCATGTGGATAGTAGGAATTTTTCTTGGTCCTGAAATTTCATAATTTACATATCTGAATGTCAGGACTTATGATCAAGACTGGAAAACTTTTAAAAATAAGTTGTAATTAGAAAGGGAAGGAAAAGAATAATTTGTGTATATTCTGCTGTACCATCCCCAAAACAACAAGAAAAAGTTATATTCAGTTGAGGTAATCTAAGAATTACTTACTGAATACTGGGTGCATGCCAATTGTGGCATGAAGTATACAAATACAAACATATAATTTGTATGTAGCTCAAGTTCTTCTGATATTAAAAAAAATCATTTTGATTTTTGCTAATGGCTTTTCTAGCACACATTGTGAGTTTATATAATTTATTTATTTATAAATAAAAGGGACAAAGGCATGTAAACAATTAATTATAAACCAATCTGAGATTATCTTTGTTAACTGAGTTAACAAAGTTTTATTAAAGCCTCAGTTCAGTTCAGTCCCTCAGTCGTGTCCGACTCCTTGCGACTCCAAGAATCGCAGCACGCCAGGCCTCCCTGTCTGTCTATCATCAACTCCCGGAGTTCACTCCGACTCACGTCCATTGAGTCAGTGATGCCATCCAGCCATCTCATCCTCTGTCGTCCCCTTCTCCTCCTGCCCCCAATCCCTCCCAGCATCAGAGTCTTTTCCAATGAGTCAACTCTTCGCAGGAGGTGGCCAAAGTACTGGAGTTTCAGCTTTAGCATCATTCCTTCCAAAGAAATCCCAGGGCTGATCTCCTTCAGAATGGACTGGTTGGATCTCCTTGCAGTCCAAGGGACTCTCAAGAGTCTTCTCCAACACCACAGTTCAAAAGCATCAATTTAGGGAATTTATTGGTCATATAGAAGTTATTGAGTCAAATGAACAATCTATTTTTTTTTCATTTTTTCACAAGTAAATTGGATTATGTAACTTTTTAAAAATGTGACCCAAAGTATTTACAATTAAAATGCCATATTCAGGGATGGTATAATTTTTTTACTTTTCTTGATGTAATTCACCAGAGTTATTTTTTATATTCAGAATTTCAATCATTACAAATATAGGAAGCATCTATATATTCAGGTTTTTTTTTTTCTTTGTACATTCTCTCATATGAAATATTCTCTGAGTACCCAGGTTAATTAACTAATCACTGCATTGTCAGCTCTCTATTATGCTCTCTGCTGTATCCTATCACTGACTTGTTCTGGGTTAAGATTTATCTTGGGAATTGAAAGCCAAGGCTGGAACAAGCTGAACAGAGTGTTCTATTTCTGTATGAAATGATAGATGCTACTCTTGCCCAGAATGACAACACTTTGCACTGCTCCCAATCTGTAAATTGCTCCATTTGCTTGGCATAATAAGTATATTGATGCATTTAATTCTTTCTACCAGGGCCATGCTGTTCAGTTCCTTTCTGCTAGCCAAATATATCAGAAGTCATAAATTACTCATCGATAAGGAGACAATGTGATCTCTTTTATACATAAAAGCAGTGTTACAGCCCTGCTGTTACCATTTTGAGTTATCATGTTTTTTAAGATTCAAGATTAGAAAAAGATTTGTGGTGATATTTTTACTTTTATCAATGACTTAGTCTTAGCCCAGCAAACATCCTGACAAAATAATTGTGTATAATTAGAGGTATGATCTGTGGAAATGCTTTATTGTTAACATAACTACCACTTTTTCTCAAAATGAGCTTTCATTTATTTTTTTCTCATATACTACAAATAGTGTTTGTTTTAGATTCACATATTACAAAAATAAAATGACTTAAATATTATATTCAGCTGTGGCACCATATATGATTTTGTTTTCTCTTTTACACATTTCCTTTTATTTTTTTTCTTTACTGAGTACAGATTGCTTTTATAGTTTCCCAAAGAGGAGCAGAGTTGGACCATAAAGAAGGCTGAGCACTGAAAAATTGATGCTTTCAAATTGTGCTGGGAAGATTCTTGACAGTCCCTTGGGCTACAAAGGGATCAAACCAGTCAATCCCAAAAGAAATCAACCCTGAATTTTCATTGGAAGGATTGATGCTGAAATTGTAGCTCCAGTACTCTGGCACCTGATGCAGAGCCAACTCATTGGAAATGACCTTGATGCTGAGAAAGACTGAGGGCAGGAGAAGAGGGTGACAGAGAATAAGGTGGTTCGATAGCATCACCAACTCAATGGACGTGAGTTTGAACAAACTTCGGGAGATAGTGAAAGACAGGGCTACCTGGCGTGCTGCAGTCCATGGGGTTGCTGAGAGCCGGACTAGACTTAGGGAGTGAACAACAACAAAAAAGGAGAATGCCTCAAAGGAACAAGGTTTGGAGTGTTTAGTACCAAGCATTATCAGTTTCCCTTATAATCATATGACCTGAATCGTATCCAATACTTATCTAAGTTACGAGTGCCGAACTATTTACCCACTGGATCAATCGAGTCCATTACTTCATTTTCAAAAATTAGTTTTATTGGAGCCATGCCCATCTATTTCTGTATTGTTACAGCTGCTTTAGTCTGCAGTGTGGTAACTAAAGTAGACTTTACTTTAGTCGCCACAAAGACTTTACGGCTTGCTGTGTGTTTAGCTGCTCAGTCGTGTCCGACTCGGTGACTCCATGGCCCGTAGCCTACAAGGCTGTTCTGTCCATGGGATTCTACAGGCAAGAATACTGGAGAGGAATGCCATGCCCTCCTCCAGGGGATCTTCCCAACCCAGGGATTGAACCCAGGTCTCCCACATTGCAGGCAGATTCTTTACTGCCTGAGCCACCAGGGAAATATTTATTTCTATGGAATTTACTGAAAGAGTTTGTTGACATTGATCCAAGTAAGAGTCAGAAATTATCATTGCTCCTGGTGTTTTTTTATTATCATTTACTTTTAGAAATTCATTGAATTATTTCTACTCCTAAGGAATATTCATAGGGTTGTTGGGAGGGGCAAATGAATTAAATAAGTCAATATTTGCAAGTAGTTAAAAAACCTGGGTCATAAGAAGGGCCTCATAAGTGTTTCATAAAAAATGCAAATTAATTTTGCATATACAGTAATTCAAAGAGTGCTAGATCTCTTAATTTGTATTTAACCAAATTGTGGATGCTAGCAGTGTTCAGAGATTCATTATTAAAATCAAACATAACCTTGACTATATCAGGCAAGTCATGGGAAAGCAGAAACTTGTTCTTTTTATTCTAAAGATAATTTATACATTTAAATAAAAGGATGAAAAACTTTTGACAGATTTTACAGGTACAAACATATCCTAGAGCAAACAATGCATGTTTCTGTCAACTAATTGATAGAAGACAATGATAGGTTACTTTTCGAGTTTTCTTCAGTAGATAGTTGAATATATTATATCAATAATTGGTTATTTGGGGAATATTAACATTATTTACATCATGTTCAACCTAAGTGTTTATTTAATGTTAAAGTATTATGATGCTATGGTTACACACAAAAATAAATATTTCAGCCATAAGAAGAAGGAATAGAAAAGTTTGTAAATAATTTTTTTCTTCAAGTGTCTCTTCCTGTTACTAAATTAAGAGGAGAGTATCTTTATTCACATAGTTTTATGGAAAGTAGTTTAGAAATGACTGTGTTTTGGTCTTTGGTGCTTATTTGTGTTAATGACAATACACATTTTAATCAATGAAAAATGATTTTTTGCATACTTTAGTTTCCTATTAACTGCTTTAAAAACACAATTAGGCAAAATTTACCTCTGTACTCATAAAAATCTCTGCTTTTCCTTGCAGTTTAGTGATATGGCATATTTAAGTGTACAAACCACTAAAATATCTATGCAACATTTTGATTAACCATTTATGAATTGTTTTTTTATAGCTTCTATAGCATTTAGAGAAATATAGATCAAAATAAAATATGTAAACATGATAAACATTTTCATGATGTAGCAGTGAATTTAAGGATAGCATAACATAAAGCAGTGGTTTTATATTTCCTTAAGGAGCAGTACCCTATTTTGAGGAAATTTTTTGGAATTCTAATAAACACAAGTATTAAAGTGGAGCTGAGTGCTGAAGAATTGATGCTTTTGAACTGTGGTGTTGGAGAAGACTCTTGAGAGTCCCTTGGACTCCAAGGAGATCCAACCAGTCCATTCTGAAGGAGATCAGCCCTGGGATTTCTTTGGAAGGAATGATGCTAAAGCTGAAACTCCAGTACTTTGGCCAACTCATGCGAAGAGTTGAATCATTGGAAAAGACTCTGATGCTGGGAGGGATTGGGGGCAAAAGGAGAAGGGGACGACAGAGGATGAGATGGCTGGATGGCATCACCGACTCCATGGACTTGAGTCTGAGTGAACTCCGGGAGTTGGTGATGGACAGGGAGGCCTGGCGTGCTGAGATTCATGGGGTTGCAAAGAGTCAGACACAACTGAGCGACTGATCTGATCTGAAAGCGGAGATTCTATAGTTGAAATATGTGCTGGTGCCTAGTCTGTTGGCTATTGTCACAAAAATTTTGTAGAGCACACCATCTTAACATTCAGCTATTTTAAATTATAATCATTTATCTTCTCTCATTTGTCTGCAAATTTGCTATGATAAAATATCGGGCCAAATTTTATCAAAGATAGTCTCTAGAGAGAATGATCCTTTTCTTTGATGGGCTCCTTATATACTCGGATATGTAATGTTTTGTCAGGAAAAATAACAGTATATTATCAAGCAATTAAGAAAGCTTGAGTCTCAATGTTGGTATTAAATTAGATTTAATTTAATAACTTCACCTATATGGATAATGCATTCATTATTTTACTGCTGCTGCTGCTGCTAAGTTGCTTCAGTCATGTCCGACTCTGTGCGATCCCATAGACGGCAGCCCACCAGGCTCCTCTGTCCATGGGATTCTCCAGGCAAGAACACTGGAGTGGGTTGCCATTTCCTCCTCCAATGCATGAAAGTGAAAAGTCAAAGTGAAGTCGCTCAGTCGTGTCCGACTCTTAGCCACCCCATGGACTGCAGCCTACCAGGCTCCTCCATCCATGGGATTTTCCAGGCAAGAGTCCTGGAGTGGGGTGCCATTGCCTTCTCCACATTATTTTACTAGGAATGCATATTTTATAATTGGAATTTTTGAAGTCAATTGTATTTATATTTAATATCAGTTAAATAAGTAATTGCATTGTTATTAAGAATAATACTTTAATATTAATTTCTGTAAATATGTTTTCATGAACTATTTTTGATAAGTAAAATTGATGGTAGAGTAAAATGATTCAGTCACTATAATGAAAACAAGATTATATGAAGTAAACTGTTTAAAAAGAGTAGTCCCATTTGGATATAAAGCAGATTTGTCATTGAATGATTAGGTGTACTTGTACTTGAACAGAAATGGCTTTAATTTGCTATGATAACCCTGTGGCTATGTGTTGCCAAACAGTTTTAGAAATTTCATTTTTTTGAGTGACAAAACAATTACTATTGGATCTCTTGTTGGTTAATGGAAAATATGACCTTACAAATGTTAAATAGAAAGTCTCAAAAAGGAGAGCTATCCTTCTTTGTTGATGAATTCTCTAAGGAAAATTGTGCTACTGTATAAAGAACCAATTTTTTTAGTCAAGAAACTGGGACATCTCTGACTAACTTTCCATCTGACCCCATTATAATTGCATTTTTGTGATGGGGATGGAAGTCTTCTTTCTTCCTTCCATCCACTGACCTAATTTAAGAGGAAAAGAAGTCACAGGGAAAGAATACTGCAAGCACAAACAACTATGAATAAATCTTATGTTTTGAAAAATCAAAGAAAATATAGGAAAATCAAATATTAGAAATACTCTTCAAACATAGTTTAATTGAATTATATAATCTTTTATAAATTTTCTCCTTTAAAACAATTTTATCTAAAAATGATTTTACTTATAGTATTATTTTTAAAATTACATAACCAAATATCTGTGTTTGTAGATATGTGAATCCTTCTAATGCAATCATAATGCAACTATAATGATAAAATAAAAATCCTTATTGTGCAATTTCATTAAGCTATCAGTCAAAACTGGGATTAACCTTCTTTAAGAAATATGTAAGTTGAATATTTCTCATTAAGAAATGAGTAAGTGAGAAACAGTACTGATCCTATGGATTTACACAGAGGTTGACAATCCCTGGATCTACCTTAGACAAAAACAACAGTCACCTTTTCTTCCAGCTGGTGTATGAAGAATTTAGCTAAGCTGTTTCACCAGCATTGCTGCCTTGGCATCTGTTCTGTTTGGCCAAACTGCTTGGGGGACCGTGAACTGACATTAGCTCTCTCATGCAAGCACATGCCTTAGATAGCAGCCCAGTGGCAGAGTCACAAGCAACTATAAATCCCTGAGGGGACTTCCCCAACAGGCCTTGTGATCAACAAGCCCCCCAGTCTCCTAACACCTTCCCTTTATGTGTCATTAAATAAGACCTCCATGATGCTTACCCAAACTCCACTCCTATGGCTTGAATCTTCCATTCTGGCCCTAACCTGGGAATTCCAAAGCACTTCACAGGAGAACTCTAAGGAAAGCATGTGCCCCAGGTGCTGACTCTCTGTCTGTTTGTACCTTGCTGTGACTACTCTGTGTGGCCCTGTAAGACCACTTCCTCTAGGACTTATAATAAGCATCTCCATTTCAATTTTTCTTGCAGTCTGTTATTGAACCATGGGTCACCATCCAGCAATCTGTGCTCCACTTAATAGGTGTTAATTTGACAGATTCATAACAAGGTGTGAATGAATATTGTGTACTGCTTGAATGAGAAATCAATTATAATGCACACTAAATGAGAACCAAAGAATTCCATGATAAAACTATTAATAAGTATGAACATTCAAGGGAGCAATAAAAGCATGCTTACCTCAGTAAGTACTGCAGTATTTTTAAACACTCCTGTTGCCTTTAATTTGAAAATCTTATTTATTCCATGCTGGATTTCTATTCTGCCTTTCAGATATGCATTTGCATTCATTTCTAAGGTGAAATAAATTCCCCATTATAATACTACCTGAAAAATAGTTGTCTCCCTCAGTATAAATGCATAATATGCACTGCTGACTTCTGATTTTAAAGGATAAGATTAAACATACTATACTCATTTTTATCACACTCTCCCAAAACTCCACTAAATGATTTTTTAAAGGTGTGAACCGGAAGCAAGCAAAAAAGACAAAAAGGGAATAAATGGAAGAGAGAATTTTGGAGGTCAAAGAGCAAATGCTTAGATGGTCAGTCACTGCATTAGAAACCCAGGAAATGCTGCGAACTAAGCTGGCAGTTGGCAAAGTCAATGCACAACTGAGATTTACTCTGAACAAGGATTTGCTGGGTCAGGTATTCAAGCAGAATCCTACACTAGATATGCTAAAGAACTCAACGTAGTATTTCCAGACAGTATCTGCCAAAATTAAGAATTAGGATAGACTTCTGGCTCCACTGAGAAACCTATATGCAAGTCAGGAAGTAACAGTTAGAACTGGACATGGAACAACAGACTGGTTCCAAATAGGAAAAGGAGTACGTCAAGGCTGAATACTGTCACCCTGCTTATTTAATTTATATGCAGAGTACATCATGAGAAACGCTGGGCTGGAAGAAGCACAAGCTGGAATCAAGATTGCTGGGAGAAATATCAATAACCTCAGATTGCAGATGACACCACTCTTATGGCAGAAAGTGAAGAGGAACTAAAAACCCTCTTGATGAAAGTGAAAGAGGAGAGTGAAAAAATTGCTTAAAGCTCAACATTCAGAAAATGAAGATCATGGCATCTGGCCCCATCACTTCATGGGAAATAGATAGGGAAACAGTGTCAGACTTTATTTTGGGGGGCTCCAAAATCACTGCAGATGGTGATTGCAGCCATGAAATTAAAAGACGCTTACTCCTTGGAAGGAAAGTTATGACCAACCTAGATAGCATATTCAAAAGCAGAGATATTACTTTGCCAACAAAGGTTTGTCTAGTCAAGGATATAGTTTTTCCAGGTCATGTATGGATGTGAGAGTTGGACTGTGAAGAAAGCTGAGTGCCGAAGAATTGATCCTTTTGAACTGTGGTGTTGGAGAAGACTCTTGAGAGTCCCTTGGACTGCAAGGAGATCCAACCAGTCCATCCTAAAGGAGACCAGTCCTGGGTGTTCTTTGGAAGGACTGATGCTAAAGCTGAAACTCCAGTAATTTGGCCACCTCATGCGAAGTGTTGACTCATTGGAAAAGACCCTGATGCTGGGAGGGATTGGGGACAGGAGGAGAAGGGGACGACAGAGGATGAGATGGCTGGATGGCATCACCGACTCGAGGCACATGAGTTTGGGTCAACTCTGGGAGTTGGTGATGTACAGGGAGGCCTGGTGTGCTGCTATTCATGGGGTCACAAAGAGTCGGACACAACTGAGTGACTGAACTGAACTGAGCTCTAAACAGGCAAAGATAAATCATAAAAGTAGAGGTAAACATGGATTCCAGGAACAACAACCCAAACAACCAATGTGATAGCAACAATAAAGACAAAGTTTCCTTAAAAAAAAAAAAAAGTGTAAGGAGGGAAAAGATGAAAGACCTTAGGATAGTTTTGAATAGGAAAGTAGCTGAGGTAGTTCCTGGGTTGGAAAGAACCCCTGGAGGAGGAAATGGCAACCCTCTCCAGTATTCTTGCATGGAGAATCGCAAATAGACAGAGGAGTCTCACAGTCCATGAGGTTGCAAAGAGTTGGACAGGACAGAGTTGACTGAACACACATACACACAGATGGCAATGTGATTTTTTTTTTAATTTTATTTTATTTTTAAACTTTACATAATTGTATTAGTTTTGCCAAATATCAAAATGCATCCGCCACAGGTATACATGTGTTCCCCATCCTGAACCCTCCTCCCTCCCCATACCATCCCTCTGGGTCGTCCCAGTGCACTAGCCCCAAGCATCCAGTATCGTGCATCGAACCTGGACTGGCAACTCATTTCATACATGATATTTTACATGTTTCAATGCCATTCTCCCAAATCTTCCCACCCTCTCCCTCTCCCACAGAGTCCATAAGACTGTTCTATACATCAGTGTCTCTTTTGCTGTCTCGTACACAGGGTTATTGTTACCATCTTTCTAAATTCCATATATATGCGTTAGTATACTGTATTGGTGTTTTTCCTTCTGGCTTACTTCACTCTGTATAATAGGGTCTAGTTTCATCCATCTCATTAGAACTGATTCAAATGTATTCTTTTTACATTCTTAAGAGTTCAAATTGCAGAAAATTTTTGAAACTCAGTAATTTTCCTCATTTCTTTACTATCTTGAACTAACCACTGACAGGCCTATGGAATTTGTTGTAATAGCCCTGACCACCATGATTCTGCATTAGGTGTACAAATATCAAGGTAACATAAAATCACTGGTTGTTGATGTTAAGTGAAAGAAAACAGTGCAATCTGGCATTCTGGTCTTAAGGATTCAATTGTTTTACCCCATAACCTAGGGGTGAAAGTGAAAGTTACTCAGTCTGTCCAACTTGCTGAGACCTCATGGACCATAGTCCATGGAATTCTCCAGGCCAGAATACTGGAGTTGGGCAGCCTTTCCCTTCTCTGGGGCATCTTCCCAACCCAGGAATTGAAGCCAGGTCTCCCTCATTGTGGGCGGTTTCTTTACCAGCTGATCTACAAGGGAACCCCAAGAATACTGGAGTGGGTAGCCTCCCCCTTACTCCAACGGATCTTCCCCACCCAGGAATCCAATCGGGGTCTCCTGCATTGCAGGTGGATTCTTTACCAACTGAGCTATCAGGGAAGCCTGTTGTCAAGTCATGAGTTTCTTTGTTTCCAGTACAGCTTTTTCCTTAGAGCTAAAGAGAAACGCTTACCAGAAGGCTTACTCTGCGGAACAACGAACAGAGTGACCAGCACAGCTTCAATCATTATACAAAGTCTTTTTCATTTGGTATCCTTTGAATTTCATAAAGCAGAAGAGCAACCAGGGCTGTCATAGAAAACCTATTTCATTCAGAAACATTTGTAGATAAAATGCTGAATTTACAAGAGAGGACTATAAAAGTTATTTTCTGTTTCTACAAGATGGTTTTCTTTTAAACATTTATAAAATACCATACCTCTCACTGTTACCTCCTGAGTCAGCCCCAAATAAGCCTCCTCGTGTCCTAGGTCTTTTGAGCCCTTAGCGGGTGATTGGAGTTCGGTTCAGAAGCAAAAGGAAGCTTTATTCTTTCATCAAGGAATCGAGAGGTACCAACTCCCACTCTAGAGCACAGCTCTCCCTTACGTGCCAGTGGTCTGGCTGCTCTTCGGTGTTCCTGTCAGGGAGGACAGCGCAGAGTTCTCGCGAGTCCGGGGGTCAGGACACAGCTGCGCTGCGCACGGAGCTTCAGGCTGACGTGAGGAGCGCAGAGCCCATGCGCACAGCGTTGGGGTGGAGTCGGCATCGCCATCTTGAGCTGAAGTGTCCTGGGCAGCGTATCTCCACCAGGCAGCTGGCCAAAGTGCCCTGTTGCTCGAAGTGATTCTTTGCTGGGAACACTAATCCCATGTGTTAGGTATGAGGCCTCTGCTCACTGTCCGTGACAGGAAAATGAAACTAGACTAACCCAGAGGAAGAGGTAAGATCTTATCACCCACGTTCTCTCGTTTTTCCCTTGGACCCCAGGGGACTTTGTGGGTGCCAGAACACGTGGGTTTTCACAGTATCCTGGGAAACATTTACATTTCCTAGAGGTTTAAAATTTTGAAAAAAATAGGAGAAAGACTCTTACAATTTTGTTCCCTTAAGAAGTCCACTGCTGCTGCTGCTAAGTCGCTTCAGTCGTGTCCGACTCTGTGCGACCCCATAGACGGCAGCCCACCAGGCTCCCCCTCCCTGGGATTCTCCAGACAAGAACACTGGAGTGGGTTGCCATTTCCTTCTCCAATGCATGGAACTGAAAAGTGAAAGTGAAGTCGCTCAGTCGTTTCCGACTCTTCGCTACCCATGGACTGCAGCCTACCAGGCTTTTCCATCCATGGGATTTTCCAGGCAAGAGTACTGGAGTGGGGTGCCATTACCTTCTCCGGAATTGTTGCTGCTAAGTCGCTTCAGTTGTGTCCGACTCTGTGTGACCCCATAGACGGCAGCCCAATAGGCTCCCCCGTCCCTGGGATTCTCCAGGCAAAAATACTGGAGTGGGTTGCCATTTGCTTCTCCAATGCATGAAAGTGAGAAGTGAAAGTGAAGTCGCTCAGTCGTGTCCGACTCTTAGCAACCCCATGGACTGCAGCCTACCAGGCTCCTCCATCCATGGGATTTTCCAGGCAAGAGTCCTGGAGTGGGGTGCCATTGCCTTCTCCCGGATTTGCTGCTACATAATGTTAAAATAAATATGTAATATTAATACGTATTTGCATGCCTATATAGTGTTTTGCACTGGGTTTAAGGGTTTCCTAGGTGGCTCAGCTGTTAAAAAAAAAAAAACTGCCTGCCAATACAGGAGATATAGGAGATGCAGGTTCAATCCCTGGGTCAGGAAGATCCCCTGGAAGAGGAAATGGCAACCCACTCCAGTATTCTTGCCTGGGAAATCCATGGACAAGGGTGGCTGGATAGCTACAGTGGAGTGGGGTGAGGCGGGTGGGGGGATGGGAGGTGGATCACAAAAGGATCAGACATGACTTAGCAACTAAACAATAATCACAAGAAACAAGTAAACATGTATTTCCATGATATCAAGATTTCCTGAGTGGTACAAGAGTCAGAAATATTTTTTATGTAATAACTAATTATACCGTCTCCTAATTCATAATTTCAAGCATTAATATATAACTTTAAGATGTTACTATGATCATAAATATGTTGCATGAATATTTCATGATAGGAGGGCTTGAGATTTACCACCAAATTTATTTCAATTACAGTAGAACTTTATATTTGAAATGACCATTTGAGTAATTTAATTGTTAGAGTGAGAATTACATTTCTAATATTATACAGGCTATAAATACCTGGATATGGCATTAAAATAGGCTATGTTAATGACAAAAATAAAATATGCCTTTATATCATAATGTATTTCTTAAGTGAGCTATGTTGTTAGAAATTCCACAATGGCCTATCATAATATAGTTTACAATTTAGCATGTACCTAAACTGCATAAATGGAGAAGGCAGTGGCAACCCACTCCAGTACTCTTGCTTGGAAAATCCCATGGACGAAGGAGCCTGGTAGGCTGCAGTCCATGGGGTTGCAAAGAGTCCGATAGGACTGAACGACTTCACTTTCACTTTTCACTTTCATGAAACAGGTACAATTATTCCTTTGATCTATGTAGAAATATCTTCAGTCTTTATGAAATGATAAGCTTAAGTGAGCTTAAGTGAAAGTTGCTCAGTCTTGTCTGACTCTTTGCGACCCCATGGACTATGTAGTCCATGGAATTCTCCAGGCCAGAATACTGGAGTGGGTAGCCTTTCCCTTCTCCAGGGGATCTTCCCACCTAGGGATCAAACCCAGGTCTCCTGCATTGCAGGTGAATTCTTTACCAGCTGAGCCACAAGGGAAGCAGAGTAAATTGATTCATTCAAAACATTTTATATTTAGCTACTGTAGAAGCAAATATTTTTATTCAGTGTATAATATACACATTGTTTGAAAAGTGAACTGATTGGTATCATACAACATATAGCACCATTTCTTTCAGATGTTAAAGAATCTGCCTCCAGTGAGGAAAACCTGGGTTAGATCCCTGGGTGGAGAAGATCCCCTTGAGAAGGGAATGGCAACCCACTCCAGTATTTCTGCCTGGAGGATTCCACAGACAGAGAGCCTGGTGGGCTCCATGGGGTTGCAAACAGTTGGACCTGACTGAGCAACTAACATTTTCACTTTCTCTCATTTTCAATATCAGAGTTTTTAAGAGTCTTAAGAAATGGAAGGTAATCAAACTCAAAAAAAGAACAAAAGATTAAAAATCTCACTTTTAAATAGAATTTGAAATAATTTGATATCACATAAAACAATGAATTCTAAATTCTACTTATTTGAAACATTTAATAAGTAAATATGAATAATAAATTATATTTAATTTTTTTACTGTAAGAACAAATTTTTAAATGTTATTAAGGAAGTCTCCCATTAATATATTTTCTTTATTACAACAAAGTGTGATCAATTAAAATGTATGCATTTTCAGCTATTTGCATCATATCTTATTAAATATGGACAAACATAAACATATATTGACATATTAAAAAGTATATATAGTTGATCTTGGAATAGAAATTTGAATAAAATATAAAATTTGTGTGTATGAACTGAGCACCACAGATATTGACTGTATAAAAAGGGTAATAAACTAGGCAGAATCTCCTGCAGTCAAACTTATTGAAAAAAAAATCCACATTATATAATGTCTTAAAATAGTTGGTGCTATTGAAACATTTAATTTTCATGAGAGTATTAAATTTAGAATATATTCAGTTGTTTCCATGAAAGTACACTGTCAGACTACTTTGTTTAAAAGTTGGAATATTTTATTATTCACTGGACACTATTTTCTTCTCTGGAGTTTGAAACATTAATTATTACATAAAGTGAAAATCAAATGCTTTCAAATATGAATATCTTTTCAAGCAGAGTCTAAAGTTTAGCATCTTAAAAAATGTGCATTAATACTTTTCTTAGCAAATATACATTGATAAGATAAATAATCAAACACTTTATTTTGAGTCTAAATCATAGATAAAAACATGCTATGCCTAACATCAAGAACATTGTTTCATTTAACTCTATTATCAGAGGCTGAAAATTTATTAATGACAGTGCATGCATGCTAAGTCACTTCAGTCCTGTCCAGCTCTTTGCAACCCCAGGATCTGTAGCCTGCCAGGTTCCTTTGATCATGGGGTTCTCCAGGCAAGGGTACTGGATTGGGTTGCCATTTCCTTCTCCAGGGGATCTTCCAGACTCAGGGATCAAACCCTAATCGTTTGTGTCTCATGCATTGTCAGGCAAGTTCTTTACAACTAGCACCACCTGGAAAGCCACTAATAACAGTAGGACTCTTTAATAATAAGTTTCTTCACATATCCCAGTTACTGCTGCTGCTAAGTCGCATCAGTCATGTCCGACTCTGTGCGACCCCATAGACGGCAGCCCACCAGGCTGCCCCGTCCCTGGGATTCTCCAGGCAAGAACAGTGAAATGGGTTGCCATTTCCTTCTCCAATGCATGAAAGTGAAAAGTGAAAGTGAAGTCGCTCAGTCGTGTCCGACTCTTAGCGACCCCATGGACTGCAGCCTACCAGGCTCCTCCATCCATGGGATTTTCCAGGCAAGAGTACTGGAGTGGGGTGCCATTGCCTTCTCTGGTCCCAGTTACTAACTGGAATCAAAGTAATGTGTAGAAACTTTATAGTTAAAGACAATTGATACAGGTACTAAGGAACAATGGAGAATTTACTTGAAATGTAAAAATTAATAAAAAGACTGACAGGCAAACTAAGCAGTGTTTAACATCTACACTAATGGTTTTAAACTTTTGAATATATTAAGTAGCTTTTCTTTTTTTTGGGGGGGGATCAATTTTTTTTTTATTTTATTTATTTTTTTTTTATTTTTAAACTTTACATAATTGTATTAGTTTTGCCAAATATCAAAATGACTCCGCCACAGGTATACATGTGTTCCCCATCCTGAACCCTCCTCCCTCCTCCCTCCCTATTCCATCCCTCTGGGTCGTCCCAGTGCACCAGCCCCAAGCATCCAGTATCATGCATCGAACCTGGACTGGCAACTCGTTTCATACATGATATTTTACATGTTTCAATGCCATTCTCCCAAATCTTCCCACCCTCTCCCTCTCTCATAGAGTCCATAAGACTGTTCTATGTTCATGGATTGGAAGAATCAATATAGTGAAAATGAGTATACTACCCAAAGCAATCTATAGATTCAATGCAATCCCCATCAAGCTACCAACAGCATTCTTCACAGAGCTAGAACAAATAATTTCACAATTTGTTTGGAAATACAAAAAACCTCGAATAGCCAAAGCGATCTTGAGAAAGAAGAATGGAACTGGAGGAATCAACCTGCCTGACTTCAGGCTCTACTACAAAGCCACAGTTATCAAGACAGTATGGTACTGGCACAAAGACAGGAATATAGATCAATGGAACAAAATAGAAAGCCCAGAAAAGAGTCCACGCACATATGGACACCTTATCTTTGACAAAGGAGGCAAGAATATACAATGGATTAAAGCTTTTCAAAATTTTATTTTAGTCTTCATATTTCCACTAAGAAATAATGATAATGTTGAAATATCATACTAAACTAACTTATTAACAATCTAGATATGAATATTTTACTAATCTGATGAATAATTGCACAGTTTACCCCTGTCTTTCTTGTGTTAATGCATATACTGAAACAATTTTGTGATGATATTATGGTCTATCATATGGTTGGATGGCATCACCTACTCTATGGACATAAGTTTGATAGGCTCCAGGAGTTGGTGATGGACAGGGAAGCCTGGAGTGCTGCAATCCATAGGGTCACAAAGAGTCGGACACGACTGAGTGACTGAACTGAACTGAATATGGTCTATTATCTGACAATTTAGAATGTGATTAATATAAAAAATTTATATTTTATTTATTACATGTTTATCTCTATCTATAGACTTAGGAAATTTATTACTCAGCCATTAAAAAGAATACATTTGAATCAGTTCTAATGAAATTTATTACTCAGCCATTAAAAAGAATACATTTGAATCAGTTCTAATGAGGTGGATGAAACTGGAGCCTATTATACAGAGTGAAGTAAGCCAGAAAGAAAAACACCAATACAGTATACTAACACATATATATGGAGTTTAGAAAGATGGTAACAATAACCCTATATACAAGACAGCAAAAGAGACACTGATGCATAGAACAGTCTTATGGACTCTGGGAGAGGGAGAGGGTGGGAAGATTTGGGAGAATGGCATTGAAACATGTATACTATGTATGAAACAAGTCGCCAGTCCAGGTTTGATGCACGATACTGGATGCTTGGGGCTGGTGCACTGGGACGACCCAGAGGGATGGAATGGGGAGGGAGGAGGGAGGAGGGTTCAGGATGGGGAACACATGTATACCTGTGGCAGATTCATTTCAATATTTGGCAAAACCAATACAATTTTGTAAAAGTTTAAAAATAAAATTAAAAAAATAAATAAAAAATTAAAAAAAATAAAATAATGTATATATACTTGAAGAAGCATAATTTTGCAATTCATTTTCCTATACACAAAAACAGTCAAAAGTGGATAAGAAGAGCATGATATCAGCTTCTATAATGCGACATATACCATCCCTTTGGGTCTGAAGACCAGCTTGAATTTGGAACTAGGAAAAGGGATGGCATACATCCCCTCACTCACACACAAACACACACACAGCTGAGTGATAGAGTCTAGGAGATAAGTAACATCCTGCATCAAATAGCTCCTGTGAATCAATGGACACACCAAAGTTTCATTTTCCTGTTCCCTGCATGCTCTGAATTAAAGTCTATTCTGTTTCTGCCTAACATCATTAAGAATATGACTTCAAAGTTTCAAACTGTTTCCAAGTAATTTAATTGAGTCCCAGAACAAACTAAAGAAAATTTAAAGGACTATAAAAATATTCATAACCCAACAAGAGAAAATTCATTTTTTTGCATCTAATAAAATTTTCAGTTCAGTAGCTCAGTCGTGTCTGACTCTTTGCGACTTCATGAATCGCAGCACGCCAGGCCTCCCTGTCCATCACCAGCTCCCGGAGTTCACTCAAACTCATGTCCAACAAGTCAGTCATGCCATCCAGCCATCTCATCCTCTGTCGTCCCCTTTTCCTCCTGCCCCCAATCCCTCCCAGCATCAGAGTCTTTTCCAGTGAGTCAACTCTTCGGATGAGGTGGCCAAAGTACTGGAGTTTCAGCTTTAGCATCAGTCCTTTCAAAGGAATCCCAGGGCTGATCTCCTTCAGACTGGACTGGTTGGATCTCCTTGCAGTCCAAGGGACTCTCAAGAGTCTTCTCCAACACCACAGTTCAAAAGCATCAATTCTTCGGTGCTCAGCTTTCTTCACAGTCCAACTCTCACATCCATACATGACCACTGGAAAAACCATAGCCTTGACTAGACCTTTTTTGGCAAAGTAATGTCTCTGCTTTTCAATATGCTGTTACATGCATGCAAATAAGCTTGAAAATATAACCCATAATGAGGATTTTAAAAATCAGTAGAAATAGATCCAGAATTAACACAGAAAATAGAATTAATAAGTAAGAATATTAAAAGTTAATATAACTATTTTAAATATGTTCAAAATGGCAGAGAAGTATAGATTTATTACATGAAGTAGTGAAATAGATATTTTCAGAATAACCAAATTGAAATTCTATGGATGAAAAATATAGCTTCTAAGATGACAAATGCACAGAAATTTATTGGCAGCAGATTAGACACTGTAGTCCAATTAGTTAATGTGAAGACAAAATAAAATAATCAAATTTGGAACTGGGAATAAAAAATAGAATTGAAAAAATGTTCTAGTGTACTTTGGGAAATTTTAAGTAGACTGAAATACTTAAATATACTTAAATATTTCAAATATAATTTGAGTCCCTGAAGGATTGCAATGAGAAAGATAACAAGAAAAAAATTGAAATAACACTGTCTTAAGAATTTTCCAAGTGGGAAGGAACTATAAATTTATAAAACCAAGAATATTAATAAAACTCAAACACAAAAATGTTGAAGAAAACTATTACCCAGGTAATTCAAAATCAAATTGCTTAAATGAATGATGAAGAGAATATGTTAAAGGTAGCCAGAAAATAAAGACAAACTACATCAAAGGGAACAAAGATGAGGATCAAAGCAGAACTCTCCTCAGAAACGGTGCAAGGCAGAAGACACATTTAAAATGTTGATAGAAAACAAAAAACAGGCTACTTGTATCCTACACCCAGATATAGTATCTTTCAAATACAAAGGTAAAAGGAAAGCCTTCTTCAGCATACAAATCTTGAAAGAATTACTGAAGTGAACACCTGCACAACAAGGAAGGTTAGGAAGAGAAATGATACCAGATAGATATCTGATGCAGAGAAGTGAAGTGTAGCAAAAGTCAGGAATATGTGGAAACATATAAAATATTTATTGTTCTTATTGTTTAAATGTCTTTAAAATGCAATTGAAAGGTAAGCAAAAGTAATACAGTGCACAGTGGAATTTGTAATATATCCAATACTGAAATGCATACACCAATGACAAAATAATACACATTACTAGTGCAAGATTCTTATTCTAGAGTTTAAGTAGTGCAATTAATTGAAGGTAAACTAAAAAGTTTAAGATGTTGTGGTAGACAAAATTCCAAGATGGCATCCAAGTTTCCTATTCTTCATTGTATGTGCTCCATAAAATATCTTCTTTCTGTGTATAGGCAGGACCAATCAGTATGATGGATAGTCTTCTCTTGAATGGGCTACATATGTGGAATTGGTTATTGAGTAGCCATGCCCCTGATTGCAATACACTATGTAACTCCTCTGAGTAAACAGGAATAAGATTCTCCTTTGAAGAAGAAAGCTGCCATGTTGTAGGAAGGATTGTGGCTAGGACCAAAGTGTGGTCTCCAGATGCTGACAGAAACCTCAAGCTAGCAAGAAAGTAGAGCTTTAGAGCCAAATGTAACTGAATTCTGTGAAAAACCTAAATAAATTTGAAGAGGACCTAAGTTCCAGAGGAGAATTCAGTCTGGATAACACCATCTGGACCCTAAGAAGAGAACCCAGTTATACCACACCCAGATTTCTAGCCTCCAGAAAGTCCAAGACAATACACTGATGTGGTTTTAGGCAGTGAGGTTTGTAGTATATAGAATTAGGAAGCTGCCATAACAATTACCTAACAGTGTCTTAAGTGGAACTGGAGGCAGGCAGAAGGTACATACTGAAAGAAATTTGAGAAGCAGAATAGACTAAATTGCCTTGTATATACTGTTGGTAGAAATATGAACTTTAAAGATGCTGTTGGTTAGGGATGAGAAGAAAAGGAGCAATCTATTATTAGAGACTTGAGTAAGATAGGATCCTTGTGATGTAATAGTGATGGCGACCTTAGTGAAAATATGTCCTATAATTATGTGGAATGCAGAACTTGTATACAATGGACTTAGATAATTAGTTGAGAGAGTTTTCAAGTTTAGTGTTAAAGATGCATGATTTATTACTGCTGCTTATAATAAAATGTGAGAGTAGAGAAATAAGCTGATGGAATTACCATTAAACAAAATAGAACCTGGACTGGGTAATTTTGAAAAGTTTCAGCCTCCCAGATGATGTTTTAAGGCAGAAATGGTGCTAAAAGGGACAAAGAGAAAAAAAAAAAAAAAACTGAGTTTGTTGTTATGCTTTTTTTGCTACTATATAACATTAGTTCGAAACTTCAGAGTATTTAATCAAAGTGCCCCTTCAGGAGATTAAGGATGAAATTCACAGATGTTCTCAACCAAACCTGAGGGCTCTAGGAAGCTTCAGAATATTTTATCTAATGTGAAGAATCTCAATAAAATGCAAGCAAGACACACAAGGTTCTTGAGAAAATTGTATTGACAGAAACACTGTTGGCTTGAAGTGAAAGACAGAATATAAAATGCAAAAGCCTGGGCAGCGGGTGGAGGTAGGGGGTGGGGAGCAGTACGGCCGGTGAATAGCCCTGACTTCCCAAGGGGCTGCTGGGATGCCGCGGGGAGGTGGGCCGGGGGCAGTGGGGAGCAGGCTGAGTGTGGCCAACCTCCTTTTCTCTGTTCCCTTCCAGCATCAGCTTGGCCTCTTCGCTCAACTGGACCTTGCCTCTAGGCTAAGTGGGCAACATGAGCGGCAACAACTTGGATGTGAACGACAAGTTTGATGAGCAGTTGCGAGTGCAAGAATGGTACAGAGACACCAAGGACAACGGCACTGAGAAAGATCCCGGTGCAGAAACCGATTCTTTCAGACAGCAGCCGACTGACACCCCATACGAATGGGACCTAGACAAGAAGGCTTGGTTCCCCAAGATCACTGAAGATTTCATTGCTACATATCAGGCCAATTATGGCTTTTCTAATGATGGTGCATCTAATTCTACTGCAAGTGTCCAAGATGTCAGTGCTAGGACTGCAGAAGAACCTCCACAAAGACAACCCCCTGATCCCAGTGATCCGAAAAAGAAGGGAGAAAAGAGAAAGACTGAATCAGGATGGTTTCATGTTGAAGACAACATAAATACAAATGTTTATGTGTCTGGTTTGCCTCCAGACATTACAGTGGATGAATTTATACAGCTCATGTCGAAGTTCGGCATTATTATGAGAGATCCTCAAACGGGAGAATTTAAGGTCAAGCTTTACAAAGGTGATCAAGGAAATCTTAAAGGAGATGGACTTTGCTGTTATTTGAAGAGAGAATCTGTGGATCTGGCATTAAAACTTTTGGATGAAGATGAAATTAGAGGCTACAGATTACATGTGGAGGTGGCAAAATTTCAGTTGAAGGGAGAATATGATGCCTCAAAGAAGAAGAAGAAGTGCAAAGACTACAAGAAAAAGCTGTCTATGCAACAAAAGCAGTTGGATTGGAGACCTGAGAGACAAGCTGGCTCATCTCGAATGCACCATGAGCGAGTTGTCATCATCAAAAACATGTTTCATCCAGTGGATTTTGAGGATGATCCACTGGTGTTGAATGAAATCAGAGAAGACCTTCGAGTAGAGTGTTCAAAGTTTGGACAAATTAGGAAGCTCCTTCTCTTTGATAGACACCCTGATGGTGTGGCCTCTGTGTCCTTTAGGAGTCCAGAGGAAGCTGATTATTGTATTCAAACCCTCAATGGAAGGTGGTTTGGTGGGCGTCAAATCACTGCCCAAGCGTGGGATGGAACTATGGATTGTCAGGTGGAGGAGACCACAAGAGAAAGGGAGGAAAGGCTGAGAGGATGGGAGGCTTTCCTCAATGCTCCTGAGGCCAACAGAGGCCTGCAGCATTCAGATTCCATCCGTGCTCCAGAAAGGGCAGGGCCTTCTAGAGTTAGGCATTTTTCTGGGCATCCTGGCACATCTCAAACAAATGTTCAAGAAGCTGTAACTGAAATGGCATTTGAAGAACCTATAGATGAAAAGAAGTTTGAAAAAATGGAAGATGGGGGAGAAGTTGAAGAAGCTACTTCTGAAAAAGATGCTAAAGAAAGTGGCCCTGAAAAAGAAGCTGAAGGTTCCCGAGAAGAATCTGAAGAAAGCTGCCTTGAAAGAGAGTCTAAGGCAGCCTGTCCCAAAAGAGAGCATGAAGAAGACTTCCCAGAGACAGAGTCTGGAGAAGGCAACCCTGAGAACGAGCATGAAGAGGGTAATCCTAACAAAGAGTCAAAAGAGACTGTCCCTGAAAGAGAATCCAAAAAGAAGAAACTCAAAACGGATCCTGACAAGAATGGCCATGAGAAGGAGTCTGAAGAAGAAGGCTCTGGCAAGGAGTCGGAGGGGGAGGCCAGCCCCCAAAAGGTGGCTTCTGAAGATGACAACTCAGAACAAGAGTCTAAAGACTGCTCAGAAAAGCAGTTTGAAGATGGCTCTGAAAAAGAGTTAGAAGAAAATGGCCTTGAGAAAGGTTTTGAGGAAGATGCCTCTGACAAGGAATTTAATGAAAATATTCCGGAAAAAGGGTTAGAAGAAAATGAGTCTGAAAAATCAGAATTCGAAGATGACAGCTCTGAAAAAGTGTTTGATGAAGAAGGCTCTGAGAAAGAGTTTGACGAAGAGTCAGATGAAAAGGAAGAAGAAGAGGATGCATATGGAAAGGTATTTGATGATGAATCAGATGAGGAGGACGAAGAAGACACAGAAGAAAAGGAACTTGAAGATGCTGATGAAAAGGATGAAGAAGATGATGCAGATGAAAAGGTCTTTGAAGATTCAGATGGAAAAGAAGATGAGAAAGATGGAGATGTAAAGGAAGATGAAGACATAGATGAAAAGGTGTTTGAAGATGATGATTCCAGCGAGAAGTTTTTTGATGACGATTCCAGTGACAAATTGTCTGATGAGAGAGGGACTGTGGGTGGTTTAGGGGATGTTAAGGAGGAAGGACCCTTGTCCACAGGCAGCAGCTTTGTTCTCGGTAGTGATGATGATGATGAAAACGACACTATTTAATCCCTTAAACTTGCTTTCTAGGGAGATTCCATCTCCATTTTGCCTCTGCTGCAGGGTAATTACTCATAGTGTTACATGAACGTGTGCATAGGGGTAGGATGCCATCTGATTAATGCAGTGAAGTGTTCATGGTTACCTGTACCTAATGATTTTAAATATGTGTTCATTGGCTATTCAGTTCAAACTCCATAGCATAATGCAAGTTAATGTACTCCTCCTCCTCTGTCAGATTTGTTAAGTGCATGCAGAATAATATTTTTTTAAGTGTTCTGATTTAAGTTTGTGACACTCAAAAATAAAGTTGTTGATATGCAGAAATGGAAAAAAAATCAATGCAAAAGCCTGTCAGACACTCCAGTTTATTGAAAACACATTCTACTTTTGCAAGTAAAGACAACATAGAGGATAGAGTTAAGAGCTAAGGAAATATTATTTCCAGGCTTTAAACCTAATTAAGAAAGAGCCAATTTTCCACCATTTATTCAGACAGCTTCAGGTAGATAACTTGTTTCTTCAGGTTCACAGTTCCACAGAGTGAGAACTTGTAAGATATCAACTACACTATATCAATTTACAGCCTGGAGTTTACCCACATCTGGATCTGATTTAGATTTTGGACTTTGTACTGATGACATGATGAGATTTGGTTGCATACAAGGAGATTATAGGGGCTTTGGACTAATGCTGTACAGAATTCTACTTTTGAGAACTTTGGAAAGAGATGACAGTATTTTGTATTTTAGCGAGAGAATAACTGTGGGTCCACACATTAAGCTGTGGTATGCAGAATTCTAAGATGGTCCCCAAGATTTCTAGCCCCTAATGTATGCACCTTGTTTAATATCCTCCTCTTGAGGGTGGGCAGGACCTATGAATATGATGGGACTGTGGCTCACTTCATTCGTTTACCTTGTGTAGCAAAGGTGATGAGATAGTTGTTCCCATGATTAAATGATGTTATATGACATCTTCATAGCAAACTGAAATGGGAGTCTTCTGCTGGCCTACAAGAAATAAGCTTCCTTGTGATAGGGCCATCTGGCTATGTAGTGAAGGCAGCTTTTTGTAGTTGAGAGAAACCCAGAATGACTGCTGGCAAGAAAATACCTCAGTTCTATAGGCTCTTGGAACTGAATTTTGCCAATAATGTGAAAAAACTTGGAAACTCAAGATGGGAATGTAATCTACATGACAACTTGATTTCCTCCTGTTGAGACCCCAAGAGGTCTCTGCATTATTTGCAGAAATGACAAGATAATAAATGTATGTATCAGTTCAGTTCTGTTGCTCAGTCGTGTCTGACTCTTTGCGACCCCATGAATTGCAGCACACCAGGCCTCCCGGTCCATCACCAACTCCCGGAGTTCACTCAAACTCAAGTCCATGGAGTTGGTGATGCCATCCAGCCATCTCATCCTCTGCCATCCCCTTCTCCTCCTGCCTCCAATCCCTCCCAGCATCAGACTCTTTTCCAATAAGGCAACTCTTTGCATGAGGTGGCCAAAGTATTGGAGTTTCAGCTTTAGCATAAGTCCTTCCAAAAAACACCCAGGACTGATCTCCTTTAGAATGGACTGGTTGGATCTCCTTGCAGTCCAAGGGACTCAAGAGTCTTCTCCAGCACCACAGTTCAAAAGTGTCAATTCTTTGGTGCTCAGCTTTCTTCACAGTCCAACTCTCACATCCATACATGACTACTGGAAAAACCATAGCCTTGACTAGACAGACCTTTGTTGGCAAACGTCTCTGCTTTTCAATATGCTATCTAGGTTGGTCATAACTTTCTTTCCAAGGAGTAAGCGTCTTTTAATTTCCTGGCTGCAGTCACCATCTGCAGTGATTTTGGAGCACAAGTCTGACATTGTTTCCACTGTTTCCCCATCTATTTCCCATGAAGTGATGGGACCAGATGCTATGATCTAAGCTTTCTAAATATTGAGCTTTAAGCCAACATTTTCACTCTACACTTTCATCAAGAGGCTTTTTAGTTCCTCTTCACTTTCTGCCATAAGGCTGGTGTCATCTGCATATGTGAGGTTATTGGTATTTCTCCCAGCAATCTTGATTCCAGCTTGTGCTTCTTCCAGCGTAGCGCTTCTTATGATGTATTCTGCATATAAGTTAAATAAGCAGAGTGACAATATACGGCCTTGACATACTCCTTTTCCTATTTGTAACCAGTCTGTTGTTCCATGTCCAGTTCTAACTGTTGCTTTCTGACCTGCATATAAGTTTCTCAAGAGGCAGGTCAGGTGGTCTGGTATTCCCATCTCTTTCAGAATTTTCCACAGTTTATTGTGATCCACACAGTCAAAGGCTTTGGCATAGTCAATAAAGCAGAAGTAGTGTGTATATATATATATATATATATATATATATATATATATATATATATACATACATAAGGATACTCTAAACTATGATTCTTTGTTATGCAGTAAACTAATAAGGATGTGTATTGTAACCTAATGACTAAAAACATTAAATGGAATTATGGACTGATTTCTCAGTCTCAGCACTGTTAATATACTGGACCAGATAAATCTTTATTGAGATGGGGCTGTCCTGAACCTTGTAGGGTGTACTGCAGCATTCCTTTACCTACCTATCTACCTATCTTACATCTATTTATGTTTGGCACTTTAGTTAAATGCTGTCTTTGAATAATCTATTTAACGTGGAGCTTTTTTGATCCTTCTGTCATTATTCTATATGTTTTATCATGCTGGCAAACACAGAATATTTATCCTCTAATCTGTATTGGGACAAGAGGTAATTAGAGTAGGTCTTCTTTTAGATCAGTTCCTCTCCTCTGTGTTATGCTATTCCTCATTCTCCATAATTCTGAGATAATGTTACTAAGTTTTCAAGATACAGTCTGTTCAGTGAACCTCCTTTGAAAGTGAAAGTTGCTCAGTCATGTCCGACTCTTTGCGACCCCATGGACTATGCAGTCCATGGAATTCTCTAGGCCAGAATACTCTATTGGGTAGCCTTTCCCTTCTCTTCCCCACCCAGAAATCTAACTGGGGTTTCCTGCATTGCTGGTGGATTCTTTACCAACTGAGCTACTAGGGAAGCCCTATGTTTCTATAAACTACAGAATCTGGAGCTACATCCCTAAAGCACAAAGCCTCCATTATTCTAGTAAATATTTGCTAGCTATCTGCATTTGATGGGTCTATTTTTTCTGCTGCTTTTTATCCTTTGTTTTTTTGGCGGGGGCTAACTTTTGGTTTGGCTAACTTTTAAGATGGTTTGTTCACCCTAATTTTTCTCAGAAGTAAGTCTTAAGCTCTGGATTTACTCTGTTATCTTGTACTTTCAGGCACATATATTTTGATGTTTCTGTTGTGATGCCACTACATAATTGCTACAGTTTTCAATCTTGCATATTTTTACATTCTAATTTATTTACTGCTTATACAGTTTATATATTTTCAGAGTTTATTATTCAAAATTCTGTTCAAAAGTGTTTTTAATTTTCACATTTCCAATACTCAGGTTCTAGTAGTTAACAGATCACTTATGTCTGAGATTTTTCCACATTTCTAACTACATCTTTATGATTACTTTGAAAGCTGTGCACTAAACCTTAGACTATAAACATGAATTATGAGAAAAATCAAATTATAAGATAATATTTTTGACCATTGTTTAGTGGGAAGTGTATCTAATCAATAGAAACATTTTTCACAAAAAAAGTATAAAAATGTATTTTTAATAAGAATTGAAATGGTCATAATTTGTTTTTATAGGTTTGTGTTTTGGGATAAATGAGAAAAAGCAAATATAACATGTCAAAATTCAAATATTCAATTTAGGGGTGTATGTGTATGCTGCTGCTGCTGCTAAGTCGCTTCAGTCATGTCCGACTCTTTGCGACCCCATAGACAGCAGCCTCCCAGGCTTCCCGGTCCCTGGGATTCTCCAGGCAAGAACACTGGAGTGGGTTGCCATTTCCTTCTCCAGTGCGTGAAAGTGAAAAGTGAAAGTGAAGTCGCTCAGTCCTATCCGACTCATCACGACCCCATGGACTGCAACCTACCAGGCTCCTCCATCCATGGGATTTTCCAGGCAAGAGTACTGGAGTGGGGTGTCATCACCTTCTCCGATGTATGTGCATATGTATACATATATATATGTGGGGGGGATATATATTTTAACCCCTTCTCTGTTGAAAATATTTAGAACTGTAAAAACCATTTTAATTTAAATTGTGTGATTTGTAAGATATTATATATATGTATAAATATACTCATTGTATTATATATATGTGTGTGTGTGTATATATATATATATATATATATATATACACACTTAATGTAGATGTTTATATAAGCTGGATTGAGTTAGAAGGCAGAAGGTATTATGAAGTCTGCGGAAGGTATAGCATTAGTTCTATCAACAAATTCACAGGACAGGAGCCAAATATCAGGGCTTAAATTTTTTAAAGAAGAAAATGATTATGATTTTGATATATACAGTTTCAGTCTTAACTGCACACTAAGGAAATATTATCCACTCTCTACACACACACACACACACACACACACACAGAAAGAGAGAGAGAGAGAGAGAGAGATGGAGTAATTGGAAAGAACCTTAAAAGTTTAAATAGCTTGCAGCTCATCCACCTACTTCACACTGCAGTAGAATTTGGAGGGACTTCATTTTCTTTAACAGCAAATGCATATTTTCATTTAGGTTTGAATTGCCTACTTGCATTACCATAGCAAGAAAAGATATATATTTTAGTAAAAAAGACAAAACAAACATCTATGAAATACAATATGATAGCACTTTAATCCTAGTTATCATTGAAGTAGGTGTGTGTGTGTGTATGTATATATATACACACACATTATTTCACAAATACATTTTTTAAACTCTCCCCAAAACTTGTTAGAATTAGCTCACATTGGCCTACTATCATCAGGCATTATAAAGAAAAATTTAGATATTTGAAAGTTTACAAAAGGTTAATTGAAATAATAAAATTGTAATAATCATTCATTTAATTGGCCTTAAGCAGTTTAAAATTGGAAGCAATTATACAAGCTATAGAACTGAAATATAGTGTAAGCTTTGAAGTATGTGTTGGCATAATTATGTGGAACATCACATTTTTCTCCCATAGTGAACAGAAAGAGAATTGCCACAAAGGCAATAATTTTTCTTCAGTAAAATGATAACTTAAGGGTTAAAGAATCAGGAGAAATTCATCTCATATCCTGCAAGTAGAGGTATCAAATTAAAATTTTAATGCCATTTAATTGACCTACACGTAAAATGACTTTCCACTCTAGGTAATGAACATAATTACAGAGTAGAGCTGAGACAAAATGCTTTGGGAAATCTAGTGGCTTGCTTATTTATCTATTTCTGGCTGTACTGGGTCTTCATTATTGCATGGGGGCTTTCTGCAGTTGTGGTGCATGGTCTTCTCACTGTGGTGTCTTCTTTTGTTGCAGACCAAGAGCTCTAGGATGCGTGGACTTCAGTACTTGAAGCATGAAGGCTCTAGAGTGTGCAGGCCTCAGTAGCTGTGGCACATGGGCTCAGTTGCTCCAGGTATGTGGAATCTTCCTGGACCAGGGCTCAAACCTGTGTCTGCTTCATTGGCAGACAGATTCTTAACCACTAGACCCTCAGGGAAGTCCATATTTACTTTTAATATTAAATCACTTCCAGACATTGTATCATCATTAGCCCAACAGCTTCACTTTTCTACCTCCTTCCCCTGCCCAGTTTAGAGCAGAACTGTTCTTTCCTTCTTCATTGACCATGTTGCATTTTATCCATGTTCTTGATTTAGTATCAATCACATTGTACTTTAAGGTCTTCTGACTTCTGATAAATAGTTTGTAAACTTTCTGAAATCAAGACTGTGTACTTAACTTCTATCTGTAACTTAATAATGAGAAACATACCAGCCTTATAATTGGGTCTTCACAAAAACATATTAAAATAATTGAATTTACTTAAGTCTCAATAATTTACTGGATTACACCTGGTCATGGTACTGAATATAAACATAATTAATGCTCAACCATTCAGGGAGCCCATATCCTTAATTATAAATGTGGGCTGTGACTGTAAAATGTAATGTAACAGAAGAACAAGATTAATTCACATTAACATACATACACGCACATTAATAGTCTCTCATGGTTATTCATGGAATTGTCTTTATCTACAGTGTTTTCCTCTATTACTGCATAACACAATTCCACCATCCTTTACAATCCCATAAATCATGAAATATTGAGACTTCCTATTGTATTTCTTATGTACATTCTTCCTCTCCACTTATTTTTTCAATAATATATCCTAGGATCTTACAAATAATACCATCTAAATTAACACTTGATTACTTTGGCCACTTCATGCGAAGAGTTGACTCATTGGAAAAGACTCTGATGCTGGGAGGGATTAGGCGCAGGAGGATAAGGGGACAACAGAGGATGAGATGGCTGGATGGCATCACTGACTCGATGGACGTGAGTCTGAGTGAACTCCGGGAGTTGGTGATGGACAGGGAAGCCTGGCGTGCTGCGATTCATGGGGTCTCAAAGAGTCGGACACAACTGAGCGACTGAACTGAACTGAACTGATTCTTTAAATTTTCCTAAGACTGTTTGTATTTTTCCTTGCTTTCTCTTTCCAGCTTATTCTTGTATATATCCAAACCTATTACAGACGCTGCTTATTCTATTAATACTTCTCGATCAAGTATGTAATGGACCTGTCATGATATAGCTTAGTAAAAACTATTTTAAAACTAGAATAATAAGAGTTATAGCCGGTTATAGTTCTTAAATATTCTTACTTTTCCACCTACTTCAACCACTTGGAGTAACCGTCTTTTCTACTATCTTTTAAATCTTTTTTTTTTTTTTTTCCTGCCTCCAGCTGTTGTCTAGATAAATGATTAAGGCCAGAATTCAGCACACTAAGCCTCAGAGATCAGTTCTCCTTTTGTTCCATTTGAAAGCTGAGAATTGTCTTTACATTTTTCTTTTTAAATGATGGTGAAAGAAATCAAAACAAGGATCATACTTAGTGAAACGTAGAAATTTTATGAAATTCAAATTTCAGTGTTTGTAGGTAAAATCTTATTGGAACCCAAGCTATAGCTAATTTTTTGGCATAACAGCAGAGGTGAAAAGTTGTGGCTGAACAACTCACTGAAGATACACAGATGTCAAATAAGCATACATAAACATGTTCAGCATCACATGAGTCATTAGAGATTGCAAATTAAAACTGTAAGGTGATACCACTATAAACCTATTGGAATAACCAAATTCCAAAACACTAAAAGCACCAAATGTTGATAAGAATATGGAGCAACTAGCACAGTGAAAACTTTCTATAAAGGCTGAGACAACTAGAAAGTTAAATATTATTCTAATGCAATGTCTGATAGATAATAGGCAAACATTTTGAATAACTGAATTAGCTTCTTCCTGATAGCAGTTGTGAAATAACTTTGATACCCTACTTCTGCCCTGATGTTGTCCTTTAGAGCCCATCTTACCTTGTCTAATATAATAGTCCTTGTGCTTCTTTTATTTACTTATTCTTACTTTATTTATATCCTTTACTGAACTTGATGCACTTTGTGGAAATTAACATATTCAGTAATGTTCAGATCCTTGCCAATAGTGTGACATAAAATAGGCTCTCAATAAGTCTTCACTGAATAATTAAATCTATTTTAATTTTCCTGTTTATCCTAACTCTAAAATGAGCACATTTTATATAGTTTGTCCTCCATAGAACCAACACAGTGTTATAATTTTAAGAAGATATTCATTAAATGCTTGTCACTTGTTAAGCAGATAGTGGTTATTTAGTTTCCTTTCATCCAGAAATATGTCATTTCCATACTTTCTAGTCAGCAAAGATCCTACTTGTTCTTCCATAGTATAATGACACCACCATTCTTGGATTTTCTTTTTACTAAAACCTTTAACAATTTTGGCTGTCCATGCAATATTTTCCTTTTTTAAAATTCCCCTGCTCAATTCAAGGTTATCAAACCTTATGAAACTTTTGTATATTCATGACTTGGAACCTCAATATATCATGCTTGAATTATTACCACTTGTTTTTCTGAAACCAATATAATATTACAAAACAAATATAGCTAAAGTAAAATTATACTAAATTTCCACTGCCCCCAAATTATTTAAGTCAAGGAATTCAGTCACCCATAACTTGCCTTTACATGTTGATCCATAATTAGATACCACTATTTTTATACTTTATCCTTTTAATCTAGCAAACTCATTTTTTAAACCAAAAACATCTTAGTTGTAAAACACTCATATATTTTCTCAATCTGTACTCCTTTGGTGATTCAAAATACTAAATAAAAATATTTTATTCTAGTTAACAATGTTATTCAGATCCTTTAGATATAATACATTAATTTTGAATGATTTTAAATAAAAGTTAGCCCAGAAATGACTTTTCTCCTGCTAACTATACCTCCTTGAATCAAAAATTTCCCATTAGAACCCATTTGAAGATCAAGAGTTCATGATTTGGTAGGAAAGACAAAGCTCTCACTAATTATCAGACAATAAATGCAGAGGATAAGTGATATATAGTTGTTACTTTAGAGTGGTAAGTGCTTTAAAATTTTAAAAAGTAGGTGCTAGGGACTCACCTGGTGGTGCAGTGGTTAGAACTTCATGCTTCCAGTGTAGGGGACATGGCTGCATCCCTGGTTGGAGAACTAAGATCCCATATGCCATGTAGTGCTGCCAAAAAAAAAAAGAAAAGTTGATGTTAAAATTAATTGACTTTTGCACAAGTCTTTGACATTTATTTTCAAGGTTACATTTAAGTATTCTAAGGATAGGCTACAAGTTAAGCAAATTATAATTCTGTGCCCTAATATTAAGTTGTATTTGTTTTCATTCATCTGATTGATTAAAAATTAATAAAAAAATTTTCACCTATTTATCATGTAAAAAACTTTTTTTACATTAGAGATTAACTGGCAAATATTTGTCTCCAAAATCGTAGAAAGAAACATTTAACAAGAAAATATAAAAATAAGAAATATCAAAGTATATCTTAAATAGAATTGATTATTTTTACAGAAACCAATGTAGCAAAGACCTTTATTAGACAATCAACCAGATTTTTTTTCATTTTTTTCAACCAGTTTTTAAAAAAATTTTTCACTTTATGACATCAACTAAGTAATCATCAGATAAATTTAAAAATCTAAAATATTTCATACAACAGAGAAAATTAGTGTATTTTATCTTGAAACAAGACCTTTGACATATGCTTTCAGAGGACTAAATGAATGGTATATGTTTGATTACTTTTTCTTAAAAAAAAAAAAAAAAAAGATTTTATTTAACTTACAGAAAAGTAGCAAGAATCCCTAAATACCCTTCCCCCAGATATCCCATACCACTTTGCCAAATGCTCCAGACATGGTCTTTGTAACTAAAGGACCTCATTTAGGATCATAAGTTGTACCCACTTGCCATAGCTTTCTCCCCACCTTGACATGGAGCAGCTACTAAGTCTTTGCTTGAGTTTGATGCCCTTAACTTTCCTGAAGAAGATCAAGGAAACAGGGCAGTCATTTTGTAGAATGTGCCTTAGCTTCAGTTCAGTTCAGTCATTCAGTTGTGTCCAACTCTTTGTGACCCCATGAATTGCAGCACGCCAGGCCTCCCTGTCCATCACCAACTCCTGGAGTTCACTCAAACCCATGTCCATTGAGTTGGTGATGCCATCCAGCCATCTCATCCTCTGTCATCCCCTTCTCCTCCTGCCCCCAATCCCTCTCAGCATCAGGGTCTTTTCCAATGAGTCAACTCTTCGCATGAGGTGGCCAAAATACTGGAGTTTCAGCTTTAGCATCATTCCTTCCAAAGAAATCCCAGGGCTGATCTCCTTCAGAATGGACTGGTTGAATCTCTTTGCAGTCCAAGGGAATCTCAAGAGTGTTCTCCAACACCACAGTTCAAAAGCATCAATTCTTTGGCGCTCAGCTTTCTTCACAGTCCAACTCTCACATCCATACATGACCACTGTAAAAACCATAGCCTTGACTAGATGGACCTTTGTTGGCAAAATAATGTCTCTGCTTTTTAATATGCTATCTAAGTTGGTCATAACTTTCCTATCAAAGAGTAAGCGTCTTTTAATTTCATGGCTACAATCACCGTCTGCAGTGATTTTGGAGCCCAAAAAAATAGATTTGCCCATTCTTCCTCATGGGCAGATTTTGGATATACACATTTGGGATATCACATTAGTAACATGCTCTTTTTATGGATGGTCTCCTGCTGGGTAGCACGTGATGTTTATTAGTCAAATTACAGATGATAACATTGATCGTTTGAGTAGGATGGTACCTGATAGGATTCGCCACCATAAATTTCCCATTTTTTTCTCTGTAATTAATAAATATTTGTGTGGAGGTATTTGGAGAGTATGTAAATATACTGTTCCCTACCTCAGTTTCATCTGCTATGCTTATCACACATTGGTGTTCTTTGGTCAAATAACTTTATTTTTTTCCTATTTTAATTTATGTTTTAATTGGAGGAACATGTTTGATTTTTAAAGCAAAATCACAATTCAGAAGAATATTCAAGTCAGGCAATCATCTTTGTATTTTGAGTGAACAAAGTTAATGGTGAGATATAAAAATCAGAAACTTGAAAAATTTCATACTTTGTGTTCTGTGTCACTGTTAGCCATTTTGAAAATATTGTGTTGAATATTTTGAAAGTCTGAAACCTCAGTGGAATTTTTCTGACAGAAGAGACAAAAGTCAACAAGAAAATGTCCACTTGTTTTCTGGGTGGTGATCGTCTGTCTTCTCTTGACATCGCCTTTGCCTGCAGCACTTCCTTTCATCACTCTCTCTCTTGGTAAAGGAAATAAAACCAATTTCAGTAAAAGATATTGCATAGCACTTGTTAAAATATACATATCCAGTTCAGCATTGTATTTATGGAAGTGAATAAAATAGTCCTGAAAAAAGCCTTTATTCTCTAGTTACTCACACAGACTTGAACATACTGTGTTTACAAATAAATGATATATATTGAAATAATATAATCTAAAACAGGTTACTAACTAATCTATTTATTAATTTTAAACTTATTTTCATACTTCTGAGTAATTTATGAATGCCCCTTTAATGCTATTATATTTATAAAATATAGTACTAATAAACAAATATTTGCTATTTTTTATGAACACACCACACTTTACACTTTGCCTATAATTTTCCCTTCATTTAAAATGTCAAAATCTATCACTTCTGACAAATTCTGTGATTGCTATCTGTTTAATTTCCCCAAGAAGTCCTCATAAATTGAATTACAGTATATCTTGATGTGAGCATTCAAAATGAGAATTCTAATGTGAACATATTTCAAGGTTACCGATGTTGATAATGAAAAGACAGAATGAATTGTTCCTTTAATCCTAGTTTTCTTTTAGCAACTACTATTTCATATCTTTCCCAGCCAAAGTAATTTCTACGTATATCTAATGTTTACCTTTCTAATCATTTGTTAAGTCAAGTTAGACTCAACTTTGCCTCCAATAACTCACTAAATGCATTTTTTGGCATAATCACCAATTACTATCATATTGTCATTAATCTAATTAATTCCACATCTACCATAGTTTGCAATAGTATTTAATACTGTTGATCATTCCTTCCCTTTTGAGAAACAACCTTTCCATTTGCTTCTAGAGCACAATCACCTCCAGGTTCCTTTCTACTTTGTTGGCTGTTCATTCTCAATGTCTCTTGCTTCTCTGTCCTCCTTTACTAGACTTGTAAATATTAGATTGTGTCTAAGCTAAATGCCCATCCTCTTTGCTCTCTGAATGATGGGTAGGTGATCTGATTTGCTCCTAAAATGTTATTTATCACCTCTAATCCAATAATTCTAAATATGTAACTTTTGCTGAGACTTTGTCTCTGATTCAGAGCTGTATAATAAAGAGCCTTTTAGATGCCTTCAAATGAATATCTCACTGCTACCTTAACTTAATATATCCAAAACTGTATTCACAATCTTTTTTCTTTATTTAAAATGTTAAAACTTATCATTTCTGATAAACTATGTGCTTGATATCCTTCAAAGATTCATTTTCTTCAAGAAGTCCTAAGTTAAATTATAGTATCTTAATGTGAACATTCAAAAATGGCAATTCTAATTTAAACATATCTCAAGGCTATTGATGTTAATAAGACAAAACAAACAGCTTTCACCTCTTCCAGTGTTTTCCATTTCCGTAAATGTACCAGAATCAACCCAGTTCTACAAGGTTTAGATGTGGTATTTACCATTCAGACTTGAAGGGTACCCTACTTTTTACCCTGCTTTTCCTTTTGTCTTTCTGACTACTTATCCAAATAAGTGAAAAATCACTTTGGATTCCTCCTCTAAATACTTCTTGTATCAATTTGCTTCTTAGCTAATCTTGCCATCACTCTGGTCTAACAACACATCTCCTTACCTGGGCTAGTGCTTCATTAACTTGTGCTAATGCTTCATTCCTTGCCTAGTTAATCTCATGTCTGCTAATCTCAGTAACTAAAGCAAAATTTTAAAATGATATCTGTTTTTGCCATCCTCCCATCAAACAGTTTCCATTGAACCTGGGGAAAAAAGTACAAGAACAAAAACAAAAAACAAAACTTTAAATACAGTATACTAATAAACCAATGTGTGCATGCAGGTATGGAAACAAAACCAAATTTTTTTGAGATGAACAAAAAAGTCACACATTTTCCCTTTGTAAAAACCTCATGCAGTTTTTTTTTCCCCTGAAATAACAATATTACTTTTATGTACTTTATTGTTCTTGTTTAGCTGTTATGTCCTGTCCAACTCTTTTGTGACCCCGTAGACGTGACTTGGCGGCAGCAGCAGCAGACTGTAGCCTGCTAGGCTCCTCTGTCCATGGGATTTCCCTAGGAAGAATACTGGAGTAGGTTGCCATTTACTTCTCAAAGAGGGCTATTCTTATAGAACTCCCCCGTTTCTTCCTATTACTCTGCACGTCTCAGCTTTAATAGGCCTCAGAGATGCGTGGTATGAAAATAGAAGCAATCTTAAGGGCTGATACAACTATATACTGGAAGAAAAGTTGTTCAAAATAAATTGTCAATACATTACCTTAAAATATGTACTCTCTCATTCTATTAATGTTAAGGGGAACAAATGGCAACTGCCAAAACTGGTTTGCCCATTATCAAACTCAGGAATACCATTGGTTTTCCCAATTATGATTCTTAAAATTTTTAGCTGTTAAGGAAACCAGAAATCCTTGGACAGTTGTTGATTTTATGCCTTGGAGCATGAAAAACCAAGATGGATCAGAAATGTGCTGTTACCATTAGAACTAGAGATGTTTTGAAGAAAATACAAGGCAATTGTAAGATCAAGTAGAATGCTAAAGAGATTCTTTTCATTAAGATGTAATAATGGGAACATCAAACAAGAATAATGAAAATGAAGTCAATCAGGAAAAGTAAAGTAACTTAGAAGAACCTCATGGTTTCACAAAGATATTCTACAGAAAATTGTCAATATATAGACGTAAGGCAGTGATAATGCAGAGTTTGATTATAATCATATGTCTGTACTTTTTATTTTATTTAATTTTTGCTTTTATGTATTTGTTACCAATTTTGTACCTTTAAAAACCCAATCTTCAGGACCCGTTTTTCACTAGGGAACGAGATTACTGGCTTGACTGCTCTCTCTCCCTTTGGACTCTACGTTTTCTCCACCAGGTCGCCTGTATCTCCTCCCTAACCCCTCTCTACTCTACCCAACTCTGTGAATTTCTGTGTGTTCCAGATGGTGGAGAAGACTTAGGGAACTGATTACTGGCTGGATCTGTCTCCCTCCTTTTCATTTCCCCCTTTTATCCTTCTGGCCACCTCTGTCTCCTGCCTCCTTCTTCTCTTCTCTGTATAACTCCGTGAACATCTCTGAGCGGTCCAGTTGTGGAGTGCACATAAGGAAGTGACTACTGGCTAGCCCACTCTCTCCACTGTTGATTCCACCTCATCTCATTTGGGTCACCTCTAACTCCCTCCTCCCACTTCTCTTCTCCATGTAATGCTGTGAACCTCTCTGAGTGACCCTCACAGTAGAGAAACTTTTCATCTTTAACGTAGATGTTTTATCAGTGGTGCTGTATAGAAGGAGAAGTTTTGAAACTACTGTAAAAATAAGACCGATAACTGGAAGTAGGAGGCTTAAGTCCAAACCCTGACTCCAGGGAACTCCTGACTCCAAGGAACATTAATTGACAGGAGCTCATCAAACGCCTCCATACCGACACTGAAACCAAGCACCACACAAGGGCCAACAAGTTCCAGGGAAAGACATACCAAGCAAATTCTCCAGCAACAAAGGAACACAGCCCTGAGCTTCAAGATACAGCCTGCCCAAAGTCACCCTAAAACCATAGACATCTCATAACACATTACTGGACATTTCATTACACTCCAGAGAGAAGAAATACAGCTCCATCCACCAGAACATCGACACAAGGTTCCCTAACCAGGAAACCGTGACAAGCCACCTGTACAAACCCACACACAGTGAGGAAACGCCACAATAAACAGAACTCCACAAACTGCCAGAATACAGAAAGGACACCCCAAACTCAGCAATTTAAACAAGATGAAGAGACAGAGGAATACCCAGCAGATAAAGGAACAGGATAAATGCCCACCAAACCAAACAAAAGAGGAAGAGATAGGGAATCTACCTGATAAAGAATTCCGAATAATGATAGTGAAATTGATCCAAAATCTTGAAATTAAAATGGAATCACAGATAAATAGCCGGAGGCAAGGATTGAGAAGATGCAAGAAAGGTTTAACAAGGACTTAGAAGAAATAAAAAAGAGTCAATATATAATGAATAAAGCAATAAGTGAAATTAAAAACACTATGGAGGCAACAAATAGTAGAATAACAGAGGCAGAAGATAGGATTAGTGAATTAGAAGATAGAATGGTAGAAATAAATGAATCAGAGAGGATAAAAGAAAAACGAATTAGAAGAAATGAGGACAATCTCAGAGACCTCCAGGACAATATTAAACGCTACAACATTTGAATCATAGGGGTCCCAGAAGAAGAAGACAAAAAGAAAGACCATGAGAAAATACTTGAGGAGATAATAGTTGAAAACTTCCCTAAAATGGGGAAGGAAATAATCACCCAAGTCCAAGAAACCCAGAGAGTCCCAAACAGGATAAACCCAAGGCGAAACACCCCAAGACACATATTAATCAAATTAACAAAGATCAAACACAAAGAACACATATTAAAAGCAGCAAGGGAAAAACAACAAATAACACACAAGGGAATACCCATAAGGATAACAGCTGATCTTTCAATAGAAACTCTTCAAGCCAGGAGGGAATGGCAAGACATACTTAAAATGATGAAAGAAAATAACCTACAGCCCAGATGATTGTACCCAGCAAGGATCTCATTCAAGTATGAAGGAGAAATCAAAAGCTTTTCAGATAAGCAAAAGCTGAGAGAATTCTGCACCACCAAACCAGCTCTCCAACAAATACTAGAGGATATTCTCTAGACAGGAAACACAAAAACGGTGTATAAATTAGAACCCAAAACAATAAAGTAAATGACAACGGGATCACACTTATCAGTAATTACCTTAAACGTAAATGGGTTGAATGCCCCAACCAAAAGACAAAGACTGGCTGAATGGATACAAAAACAAGACCCCTACATATGTTGTCTACAAGAGACCCACCTCAAAACAGGGGACACATACAGACTGAAAGTGAAGGGCTGGAAAAAGATTTTCCATGCAAATAGGGACCAAAAGAAAGCAGGAGTAGCAATACTCATATCAGATAAAATAGACTTTAAAACAAAGGCTGTGAAAAGAGACAAAGATGGTCACTACATAATGATCAAAGGATCAATCCAAGAAGAAGATATAACAATTATAAATATATATGCACCCAACACAGGAGCACCGCAGTATGTAAGACAAATGCTAACAAGTATGAAAGGAGAAATTAACAATAACACAATAATAGTGGGAGACTTTAATACCCCACTCACACCTATGGATAGATCAACTCAACAGAAAATTAACAAGGAAACACAAACTTTAAATGATACAATAGACCAGTTAGACCTAATTGATATCTATAGGACATTTCATCCCAAAACAATGAATTTCACCTTTTTCTCAAGCGCACATGGAACCTTCTCCAGGATAGATCACATCCTGGGCCATAAAGCCAGCCTTGGTAAATTCAAAAAAGTAGAAATCATTCCAAACATCTTTTCTGACCACAATGCAGTAAGATTAGATCTCAATTACAAGAGAAAAACTATTAAAAATTCCAACATATGGAGGCTGAACAGCACGCTGCTGAATAACCAACAAATCACAGAAGAAATCAAAAAAGAAATCAAAATTTGCATAGAAACGAATGAAAATGAAAACACAACAACCCAAAACCTGTGGGACACGGTAAAAGCAGTCCTAAGGGGAAAGTTCATAGCAATACAGGCACACCTCAAGAAACAAGTCAAATAAATAACCTAACTCTACACCTAAAGCAACTAGAAAAGGAATAAATGAAGAACCCCAGTAGAGCAGAAATAAATGCAAAAGAAACAAAAGAGATCATAGCAAAAATCAACAAAACCAAAAGCTGGTTCTTTGAAAGGATAAATAAAATTGACAAACCATTAGCCAGACTCATCAAGAAACAAAGGGGGAAAAATCAAATCAATAAAATTAGAAATGAAAATGGAGAGATCACAACAGACAACACAGAAATACAAAGGATCATAAGAGTCTACTATCAACAATTATATGCCAATAAAATGGACAACGTGGAAGAAATGGACAAATTCTTAGAAAAGTACAACTTTCCAAAACTCGACCAGGAAGCAATAGAAAATCTTAACAGACCCATCACAAACACGGAAATTGAAACTGTAATCACAAATCTTCCAGCAAACAAAAGCCCAGGTCCAGACGGTTTCACAGCTGAATTCTACCAAAAATTTAGAGAAGAGCTAACACCTATCCTGCTCAAACTCTTCCAGAAAATTGCAGAGGATGGTAAACTTCCAAACTCATTCTATGAGGCCACCATCACCCTAATACCAAAACCTGACAAAGATCCCACAAAAAAAGAAAACTACAAGCCAATATCACTGATGAACATAGATGCAAAAATCCTTAACAAAATTCTACCAATCAGAATACAACAACACATTAAAAAGATCATACACCATGACCAAGTGGGCTTTATCCCAGGGATGCAAGGATTCTTCAATATCCGCAAATCAATCAATGTAATACACCACATTAACAAGTTGACAAATAAAAACCATATGATTATCTCAATAGATGCAGAGAAAGCCTTTGACCAAATTCAACATCCATTTATGATAAAAACTCTCCAGAAAGCAGGAATAGAAGGAACATACCTCAACATAATCAAAGCTATATATGACAAACCCACAGCAAACATTATCCTCAATGGTGAAAAATTGAAAGCATTTCCTCTAAAGTCAGGAACAAGACAAGGGTGCCCACTTTCACCATTACTATTCAACATAGTTTTGGAAGTTTTGGCCACAGCAATCAGAGCAGAAAAAGAAATAAAAGGAATCCAAATTGGAAAAGAAGAAGTAAAGCTCTCACTATTTGCAGATGACATGATCCTCTACATAGAAAACCCTAAAGACTCCACCAGAAATTTACTAGAACTAATCAATGACTATAGTTAAGTTGCAGGATATAAAATCAACACACAGAAATCCCTTGCATTCCTATACACTAATAATGAGAAAACAGAAAGAGAAATTAAGGAAACAATTCCATTCACCATTGCAATGGAAAGAATAAAATACTTAGGAATATATCTACCTAAAGAAATTAAAGACCTATATATAGAAAACTATAAAACACTGGTGAAAGAAATCAAAGAGGACACTAACAGATGGAGAAATATACCATGTTCATGGATTGGAAGAATCAATATAGTGAAAATGAGTATACTACCCAAAGCAATCTATAGATTCAATGCAATCCCCATCAAGCTACCAACAGCATTCTTCACAGAGCTAGAACAAATAATTTCACAATTTGTATGGAAATACAAAAAACCTCGAATAGCCAAAGCAATCTTGAGAAAGAAGAATGGAACTGGAGGAATCAACCTACCTGACTTCAGGCTCTACTACAAAGCCACAGTTATCAAGACAGTATGGTACTGACACAAGACAGAAATATAGATCAATGGAACAAGATAGAAAGCCCAGAGATAAATCCATGCACATATGGACACCTTATCTTTGACAAAGGAGGCAAGAATATACAATGGATTAAACACAATCTCTTTAACAAGTGGTGCTGGGAAAACTGGTCAACCACTTGTAAAAGAATGAAACTAGAACACTTTCTAACACCATACACAAAAATAAACTCAAATTGGATTAAATATCCAAACGTAAGACCAGAAACTATAAAACTCCTAGAGGAGAACATAGGCAAAACACTCTCTGACATACATCACAGCAGGATCCTCTATGACCCACCTCCCAGAATATTGGAAATAAAGGCAAAAATAAACAAATGGGACCTAATTAACCTTAAAAGTTTCTGCACATCAAAGGAAACTATTAGCAAGGTGAAAAGACAGGCTTCAGAATGGGAGAAGATAATAGCAAATGAAGCAACTGACAAACAACTAATCTCGAGAATATACAAGCAACTCCTACAGCTCAACTCCAGAAAAATAAATGACCCAATCAAAAAATGGGCCAAAGAACTAAATAGACATTTCTCCAAAGAAGACATACAGATGGCTAACAAACACATGAAAAGATGCTCAACATCACTCATTATCAGAGAAATGCAAATCAAAACCACTATGAGGTACCATTTCACACCAGTCAGAATGGCTGCAATCCAAAAGTCTACAAGCAATAAATGCTGGAGAGGGTGTGGAGAAAAGGGAACCCTCTTACACTGTTGGTGGGAATGCAAACTAGTACAGCCACTATGGAGAACAGTGTGGAGATTCCTTAAAAAACTGGAAATAGAACTGCCTTATGAGCCAGCAATCCCACTGCTGGGCATACACACTGAGGAAACCAGAAGGGAAAGAGACACGTGTACCCCAATGTTCATCGCAGCACTGTTTATAATAGCCAGGACATGGAAGCAACCTAGATGTCCATCAGCAGATGAATGGATAAGCAAGCTGTGGTACATATACACAATGGAGTATTACTCAGCCATTAAAAAGAATACATTTGAATCAGTTCTAATGAGGTGGATGAAACTGGAGCCTATTATACAGAGTGAAGTAAGCCAGAAAGAGAAACACCAATACAGTATACTAACGCATATATATGGAATTTAGAAAGATGGTAACAATAACCCTGTGTACGAGACAGCAAAAGAGACACTGATGTATAGAACAGTCTTATGGACTCTGTGAGAGAGGGAGAGGGTGGGAAGATTTGGGAGAATGGCATTGAAACATGTAAAATATCATGTATGAAACGAGTTGCCAGTCCAGGTTTGATGCACGATACTGGATGCTTGGGGCTGGTGCACTGGGACGACCCAGAGGGATGGAATGGGGAGGGAAGAGGGAGGAGGGTTCAGGATGGGGAACACATGTATACCTGTGGCGGATTCATTTTGGTATTTGGCAAAACTAATACAATTATGTAAAGTTTAAAAATAAAAAAAAAAAAACCATAAAACAAAGCCTACTACACCAGGAATAAATCTGCTGAAGAAAAAAAAAAAAAAAAAGAAGTTTATTCTTACATTTGACAAAGGATAGTATTTTTCTTTCTACCTAGATTGGTTTCCCCTTTATTCCTCTGGACTAAGTACTTCTCATCCTTCAAAATCCAGTTCAGCAACACCAAATCCTTCTTGAATCCCCCAAGAAACCAAGTTAACTCTTTTCCTCAATACGTTGATGGCACATTATATATACTAATGGTTTATAACATCACACTATATCAAAACTTGTGTTGTATCTTTCAACCTCCTGATAGACAATATCTTTTAACCAAAAGTGTTACTGCCTTAAAATTACAAAGTATTAAAAAATGCCTAACTCGTGTATGTGTTTTAAATATTTATTAAAAGAATAGGTAAAACAAACATTTTAATATATTAATACATTGAATTCTTTCAGGTTATGTTGCTCACAGAAAGCCATTTCAGTTTAACATTAAGAAATTCATTGTAGTTTGGCTTTATTAAATAGTTTTCCTTTAAAATTTTTAATTGGAGGATCATTGTTTTAGAATGTTGTGTTTATTTCTGCCATACAACAATGTGAATCAACCATAAGTATGCATACATTCCCTCCGTTTTAAGCTTCCCTCCCACCTCCCAACAGATTGTCAGAGAGCACCAGTCTGAATTCCATGTGTTATACAGCGTCTTCCCACTATCTATCTGTTTTACACATGGTATTGTATATATTTCAATGCTGCTCTCTCAATTTGTCCCATCCTCTCCTTCCCCTGTTGTGTCACAGTTCCATTCTTTATATCTGCGTCTCAATTCCTTCCCTGCAGATAAGTTCATCAGTACCCTTTTTCTAGATACCATACATATGCATTAATATACAATATTATTTTTATCTTTCTGACATAGTTTACTCTATAAGAGGCTCTAGGTTTGTCCACCTCAGTTCAACTGACTCAAATTTCTTCCTTTTTATTGCTGAGTAATATTTCATTGTTTATATGTAACACATTTCTTTATCCATTCATCTGTCGATGGACATCTAGGTTGCTTTCACGTCCTGGCTATTGTAAATAGTGCTGCCATGAACATTGTGGCACAGGTGTCTTTTTGAATTATGTTTTCTCAAGGTCTGTGCTCAGTAGTGCGATTGCTGGGTCATATGGTAGTCTTATTCCTAGTTTTAAAGGAATCTCCATAATGTTCTCCTTAGTGGCTATATCCATTTACATTCCCACAGGAGGGCAAGAGGGTTCCCTTTTCTACACATCCTCTCCAGCATGTATTGTTTGTAGATATTTTGGTGATAGCCATTATAACTAGTGTGATGGGTGATGCCCCATTGTAGTTTTGATTTGCATTTCTGTAATGATGAACAATATTGAGCATCTTTTCATGTGTTTGTTATTATGTCATCTTGGGTGAAATGTCTGTTTAGGTCTTCCACTCATTTTTGATTGGGTTGTTTGTTTTTCTGACGTTAAGCTGCATGAGATGCTTGTATATTCTGAAGAGAAAGCATTTCCTCTAAGATCAGGGACAAGACAGGGGTGCCCACTCTCACCATCATTATTCAACATAGTTTTGGAAAGCCTAGCCACCACAGTCAAAGAAAAAAAAAAAAAGAAATAAAAGGAATCCAGATTGGAAAATAAGAAATAAAACTCTCACTCTTTGCAGATGACATGATGCTATACATAGAAAACCCTAAAGATACCTCATGAAAATTATTAAAACTAATAAATGAATTTATTAATAGTAACATCACTGGATACAACATTAATACACAGAAATCCCTTCCATTCCTATACACTAACCACAAAAAATCAGAACGAGAAGAAAACAATCCCATTCACTATCTCAACAAAAATAATAAAATACCCATGAACAAATCTAAGGAGGCAAAAGACACTGTATGTAAAGAACTATGACACTGAAGAAATAAATCAAAAACAATATAAACAGATATAAAGATATATCATGTTCTTGGATTGGAACAATCAATGTCATTAAAATGATCATACTACCCAAAACAATCTACAAATTTATTGCAATCCTTGTCAAATTACAAATGGCATTTTTCACAGAACTAGAACAACAAAATTAATGTACAATATGTATGGAAACACAAAAGACTCTTAACAGCCAAAGCGATCTTGAGAAAGAAAAAAGTAGCTGGAGAAATCAGCTTTCCTGACTTCAGACTATAATACAAAGTAACAGCAATTAACACAGTACTGTACTGGTAAAAAACAGAAATATAGATCAATGGAACAAGATAGAAAGCTCAAAGATAAACCCACACACCTATGGGCACCTTTTTTTGACAAAGAAGGCAAGAATATACAGTGGAGAAAAGACAGCCTGTTTAGTAAGTGGTGGTGGGAAAACTGGACAGCTACATGTAAAAGAATGAAGTTAGAATACTTCCTAATTCACACACACCACACACAAAAATAAACTCAGAATGGATTAAAGACCTAAATGTAAGGCCAGAAACTATAAACCTCTTAGAGGAAAACATAGGCACAACACTCTTTGACATAAATCACAGCAGGATTCTCCTTGACCCACCTTCAGAGTAATGGAAATAAAAACAAAAATAAACAAAAGAGAACTAGTTAAATTTAAAAGCTTTTGAATAGCAAAGAACACTATAAACAAGATGAAAAGACAATTCTCAGAATGAGAGAAAATAATTGCAAATGAACCAACTGACCATATATTTATTAATAATTTGTTTTGTAACTGTTAAAAGCCTAAATCAGATGAATAAAACAGGCCTTATGTTGTTTAGTCTTTAAGTTGTGTCTTACTCTTTTGCATCCCTGTGTCTGTAACCTGCCAGGCTCCCCTGTCCATGGTATTCTTGAGGCAAGAATACTGGAGTGGATTGCTATAAATGCTGTCAAATAGTTGTATTGTGACATTTAAGTCATTTATTAAATTCTGTTGTTAAAAAGATTATCCTAGGTAACCTAAATTTAGGATAATTCCTAGTTTTTTATCCATTTCTCATTTTTGTCATATCATATTTAAAGGATGACCCACATTCATATAAACCTAGACTATGAAATCGAGATTTTAAGCTATCCAGTGAGGACTATTCATAGGTGACAGTATTTCCATAACAGCGTAATCACTTTGAATGTAATTCTGATAATACATTTTATTTATTTGTTTATTTGGTCATAGATGACCCTAGGCAGCTGAGAGTAACAACAAAATGATGTGATAATAACTCTTCCTACACACTCTAGTCAATAATATCATTCCTTTTTGTGTAAGGGTGGTCTTCACAGTAACGGCACATACTCTCAGGTTGTTGGAGAGCTGCTTTGTAATTATATCTTATAAAGTAGACTGTAATTTTTATGTTGAATACCTTTATACTTCAGTGAGTCCTAACCACTAATATACCATGAATGCATAAACAGAGCACAAAGCATTCATATTTCTGTTACTAAAACAGTTAAATGGCAAAATCACCTAGGTGATCGTTTTCACTATACAGACAATTTAATCTTAAGCAATTTGACTTAACCATAAACTACGATATAAAACAAACCATCAATTAAAATAATCAACTTCTAAATTGTATAGTGTTCAGATATTGTTTTCTTACTTCCGGAAATATTTAAAATTTTGAATTATATTTTTTGCCTTTTAAACGCTTCTTTTTAGTGGCTTTTGCTCTCTTTGTCTCCGTCTTCTCCCATTTCATGTATATATTTTACTGAGATAAACATTTGAGAAATGAAACAAAAATCTTTTCACTTACCATAGTTGATGAGGTTTGTTATCATTTTTGAAACTGCATTACAAATTCTCTTACAAAAATAAATATATATCTACAATGTCCATTTCTATAATGGAGATGGGATTTTTCTTATTATTCAAGATAATCTTTTTATAATATGTGAAATGACATCACAGATATTTCTTCTCTAAATTATATCAGTCAACAATACAATCTGTGTTTTTATGTCAGAAAACAGTCAATTTAGCTTAATGTAACATTATTTTAAAAGCTCATTGAGAGATCTATAATATGGAAACTACTAGCAATGTGAAAATATATTTGAAATATTTCAGAGAACCTCTTTAAGACAAATGATAATGAGTTTAATACTGGAAAGCAAGTTATAGCTTCTCAGTGGAGTTCTGGGTAAGAAAAGGAAATGGCAACTGTAATGGACAAACAGAAAACACTTTCTGAAGACATAATGTGTACTAATATTTTAATACCTAAGACTGTTGAAAGAAAAATAGAAATGCTGAAGCTTAGACATAAGAGAATTGCAGGATATTTGACATAGAAACTGTATTTATTAAAAAATAAAACTAAAATAAAGCTAAAAAAACTAGAAAAAATTTTGAAATTATAATAAAATCATATTGGGTATATATATATATGTATACACACGTGTATGCACAAAGGGATGCTCATTAGATAGATAAATACAATTAGATATTCTAAGAATCAGTTTACATTTACAAGAATTAACTTCTTTTACTAAAATGTACAGTCTTAACAGAAAATTTGCAATGACTATTGTCCTATTTTAAGGATTCAAAGATGAATCAGGTCAAGTTCTTACACAGAAAGAGATGACTATTACAAGTGGATGCTTAATATCATATTTAAGAATTATTAAAATTCATTATTTTAAAAGATGCCACTGAACTGTAACTAAAATATTATGGTTATAGTCTAATAGATCTAATGGTGAAGAAAATTGGGGGAAGTTTCATAAGTTTCATTTGCAATATCTCTTGACTAAGTAGGACTTCTCATTTGTCAGCTAATGAGTAAAAAAGGGTTTAGAAAGTGGAATGAGGCCTGTAGAGGTAACCTTAAAGAATCAGTTATTTAAAATGTTCGGATAACATAGAGTACATGAAACATTGCAGAGCTGAAGTTGAATATTCAGGGTTCATACCATGAAAATTTTCGTATTTCATGCATATGTGCTAAATTGCTTCAGTTGTGTCTGACTGTTTGTGACTCTGTGGGCTGTAGCCTGCCAGGGTCCTCTGTCTATGGGATTCTCCAGGCAAGAATACTGGAGTGGGTTGCCATGCCCTCCTCCAGGGGATCTTCCTAACCCAGGGATTGAACCCATGTCTCTCATTTCTCCTGCATTGGCAGGCAGGTTCTTTACCACTAGGCACCACCTGGGAAGTCCTTCATATTTCATATGGCACACCAAATAATACTATCATGTAGTCAAGGAGATGTCTTTCACAATCTCAAGCACAATCTGTGTATTGGATATTTTAGCCTGTGAAGGATTTATTTATGAGGCTTCCCAGAAACTTAGAATCATTTGGGAAAATCATGGAGGGAAAGAATTGTTGCAAAAGATATTTAATAAGAAGGATGGTCAACTTGGAATCAATTAAACATGGTAAATGAAAGAGAAGAAGAATTTAAGGATAACTATGATTGTACATTTGATCTCTCAAGATGGCCTGGAGAACTAAGAATATTATGAATTTATTTTTCCCCAAGACTTATGAGCAATGAATGAATAGGCACCTCAGGAAATTAATTTGAGTAAATTTATTTTATTTTCCATACTGCTCATTGGTTTTAACATTTTAAACCAGCAGAATAACTTGATTAAAAAAAGCTGTAGGTCGCTTGTGACATTCTCCTCATTGAAGCAGCATGCAGGTAGACTGACTTTGTACCATGTATCTCTTTCTGGCCCATAATGTGAATCCCTTCACATGTATTTATATAATTTTGAGTCAAAATGTACAATAAGTGGATAGTTTGCACTGTTTACACACATCCCACATACACTGTATTGTATATATTCCCATACATAAATATATATATACTTGCATATTATATGTGTGATATACATATATATGTATATATATACACATATATATGCTTATATCTATATATGTGTGCACATTATATGTGTGGTATACATATATGTATATATACACTTATATCCATATATGTGGGTCCATATATCCAGACTTTAGTATAGATCAATTACTCTTCTATACACTAAGGCATGTATACATGTACATATACATGTATGTATATTTTTAATTTCATACTATATGTAATATATATTTATATTTATATTCTTGTACATTTAAACAAACATATAGTCTCTATATTGGGTTAATTTACTTATAAGTCACAATTACAAAAATTAGGTCATATGTTTATAGTCAGACTAAGATCAGTTCAGACTTGATTAGTATTGACTACTCTTATATACACTAAAGCATGGCATCATCCAATTTCATTATTAAATATCTGGTATTGGGTATATTTATTAACTGTTAAGATATAATACTTGTACTCAGTGATTATTTATATAACATCCATACTTTACCCTGCTTATTTAACTTATATGCAGAGTACATTATGAGAAACGCTGGGCTGGAAGAAGCACAAGCTGGAATCAAGATTGCCAGGACAAATATCAATAACCTCAGATATGCAGATGACACCACCCTCATGGCAGAAACTGAAGAGGAAGTAAAAAGCCTCTTGATGAAGGTGAAAGAGGAGAGTGAAAAAGTTGGCTTAAAACTCAACATTCAGAAAAGGAAGATCATGGCATCTGGTCCCATTACTTCATGGCAAATAGATGGGGAAACAGTGTCAGACTTTATTTTTTGGGGCTCCAAATCACTGCAGATGGTGACTCCAGCCATGAAATTAAAAGAGGCTTACTCCTTGGAAGAAAAGTTATGACCAACCTAGATAGCATATTCAAAAGCAGAGACATTACTTTGCCAACAAAAGTCCATCTAGTCAAAGCTATGGTTTTTTCAGTAATCATGTATGGATGTGAGAGTTGGACTGTGAAGAAGGCTGAGTGCCGCAGAATTGATGCTTTTGAACTGTGGTGTTGGAGAAGACTCTTGAGAGTCCCTTGGACTGCAAGGAGATCCAACCTGTCCATTCTGAAGGAGATCAGCCCTGGGATTTCTTTGGAAGGAATGATGCTAAAGCTGAAACTCCAGTACTTTGGCCACCTCATGCGAAGAGTTGACTCATTGGAAAAGACTGATGCTGGGAGGGATTGGGGGCAGGAGGAGAAGGGGCCGACAGAGGATGAGATGGCTGGATGGCATCACTGACTCGATGGACGTGAGTCTGAGTGAACTCTGGGAGTTGGTGATGGACAGGGAGGCCTGGCGTGCTGCAATTCATGAGGTCACAAAGCGTTGGACAGGACTGAGCAACTGAACTGAACTGAACTGATACTTTGGGTTAATAATTTTTGTTACACAAAATTTCTTTCTAGACAATACTGTTTCATTGTTATCTATGTTATCTATTGTTAACTGTGATGCACATAATTATAACAAATAAATTTAGTTAGGCATGATTTTGTAAGGCCACACAGAAGAGTGAATATTGAATTATTCTGTCAGATGAATCAAGCATCAGGTGATCTAGAGTCTACATGGAATTAATCAGAGCAAGAATCTTTTTACCACTTTGTGCCCATATTGTCAGCCAATTCAATTATGTCAAGCTTTTTGTTTTTCTTATCCATACATCTATGCCAACACTTTTAATTGTGCTCATGAATTCATTTTTTGAAGATAGTTTAAGCTTGAATTTTCAAGATGTGATTGACAAATATACTAAAAATAGTTGCAAACACTCATTAACCAGGAAAACTATTGACATGTAAACATCTTGGCTGTTATCATTAGCCATTAAATGAAAAAAGTGATAGTAAATTTCAAGGAATGTTTCTTGTGTGACTGCTAAGACTAAATCTACATGGAAAATAATACCTATCGCTTCCAAACATGAGAACACTAATCCTCAGTAAATTTAGTATGTGAGTAAAACATGCTACCTTGTTTTGAAATGAAAAAAACACTTGAGTAATTTGATGACCACAATCATTAAACCTATTTGATTTTTATGTTGTAATCTTGCTTTAAAATTCATCATTACAGGCTGTGGTTATTTCATGTTAAATAAAATTGAGCAGTGCAGCAATTGAGAACAGAACAATCAAAAAAGTAAAATAAACCTATTCAAATGTCAGAAGGCAACTGTTGTTTTGTATCTACTTATGAAAAATGGTGTATAATTTAGCATAAATATTTGAGAAAAAAATGAATGCCTTTCATATAGTGCTGCTTTTATGAGATATATTAGATTTATAATTCAATTAAATTCCAAGTAAAGGATTTTATCTTTTCACTAGTATTTAATAGTTGTGCTGTGCTGTGCTGTGCTTGGTTGCTCTGTCAGGTCTGACTCTTTGTGACCCCATGGACTATAATCTTCCAGGCTCCTCTGTCCACAAGGATTCTCCAGGCAAGAATACTGGAGTGTGTTGTCATATGCCTTCCTCCAGGGGATCTTCCCAACCCAAGGATTGAACCCAGGTCTCCTACATTGCAGATGGATTCTTTACCATATTAGCCACAGGGAAGCCCAAGAATACTGGAGTGGGTAGCCTACCCCTTCTCCAGGGGATCTTCCCAACCCAGGAATCCAACTGGGATATCCTGCATTGCAGGCAGATCCTTTACCAGCTAAGCTATCAGGGAGAGGTTCAAAATTATACTTTCTAATTAACATCCATTCTCCATTCTTTTGCTACTTCTTGAAAATTAAATGATCAATTTTATATATAGTTTTACAATAGACATCATAACTTTATTTCCTTAAGAAATTATAGACTAAATATGTCTGATCACTCATTTTTTAAAAAATAATTTGGTATGATTTACATATTATTTAAAGTAAAAAATACTTACAAAGCTTGTTTTAGATTAGTCTGTTACTCAGCTACATATCTGATAAACATAGTAAAAGGTTGGTTTTGTATTCCAAAATTTAAAAGACATTAACAGAGAAGCAAGTAATAGAAGACAAAGATTAGCCTGTACCATTGCCTTGACGTACGTTCATCCTTCTTAGTATGCTATCAGTCACATTTTAGGAGGTGATTCTATAGTTAAAGTTTATTTAAATGTTGGACTTAAAACAAGAATCACCTTAGCTTCAGTCCTGGAAACACTTAATTTTTTTTTTTTTTTTTTTTTTTGTAGTTTAACATAAGGATTTTACAATTGATTTGAACCATTTACTTGACATATTTTATTTTAATCTAAGACAAAAACTATATGTATTTTCCCAAACTTCTTTTTAAGAGAAAGTATTTCTCACCTTTAGTGTTGTTTTTCATTGTTTATTTTAGTGAGTGCAAAGCGATTATCTTTAAGTGTAGTATGTAGCAAGATCTTAAAATTATTACCTGTTGATTTTGTGTTATCACTGAGGATGCTTTTTTCAATATTATGTATTACAAAATGTACTATAACTAGAGATCTAATTAATACATATTTCCCTGCTTTAAAGTTCTCCAATCATCACAGATAATTTTACTAAACAGAGTGAAGATTTGAAAACAATTACTCCAGATATTTCAACACAGATACTTTAAGAAAATGTTTTAAAAGATATTGAAAGTCTAAAGAAGCAAAAAAGGAAATACTGAGGTAACGAGATACAAGGTTGAGATATTATGAGATATCAGGCTATCTGTGTTTGCTAATTGGTCTTACCAAAACAAAGAAGAAGTTTCTCTTATCTTCATGGCAAGAAATACTTTTACAACTTCAATCAAGACACTCATAGAAAGTAGGATCCTACCCTCTCTTAGACAAGAAAGAATACAGCAGTCTTCCTTAATAACTACATTTCAAGAGATGGCTCCCAGGTGCTTGAGAAAGATAGTCCTGGGTTATGAAACCGGCGAGGGACCTAAGAGATATTGGGTTGGCCAAAAAGTTTATTCAGGTTCTTCCTTAAGATGTTATGGAAAAACCAGAATTAAATTTTGACCAACCTAGTATTTAAGAAATTGTGATAGTTATAGATATTATTCATCTTTAAAAAAAAAAAAAGAAGGAAAGAAAAGGAGATCTTGCCATTTGCAGCAACATGATGAACCTGAAAGACAGTATGCTAAGTCAAGTAAGGCAAACATAAAAAATAAAGAACTACAGGATCTCACATATTCAGAATTTAAAAATGCTGAATACATAGAAGCAGAGGGTGGAATGCTGGTTACCAAGACAGGGAGGTGGGGGGAATAGGGAGATGTTTGTCATCACAGTAAAAAGGGTAAAAAGTTATAATTTTGCAGGATGAATAACTCCAGAGACCTAAGGTACAACACAATGACTGCAGTTTATAATACCATATTATATCCTGGACATTTGCTAAGATAGATTTCCTGTGCTCTCATCACACACACACACAAAGATAAGATAATATGTTAATTAACTTGACTGTATGACTATAAGAATCATTTCATTACTTGCATGTCTATCAAACCATCATGTGGTACATTTGAAATATATATATATATATATATATATATATAGTTTTTATTTTAAAGAGAAAAAGAAACCAGGAAGAACAAAAAGGAAGCATGGCACAAGATCCTTGCCCTCAAGATATTTACTGTATAATCAGAGTGAAAGGAAGAACTTACTGATGGTCAAAGACACATAGACCATGGAATTAACTGTAAATTATAAAGTAGAAAATTAGAGTAATTTCAAGTGTGTTGTCTTTTCAATAGTAAACTGGATGTTGCTGGAAAATAAAATAAAAAGATTTATATCCTCAAAGCAGCAGAGAATAAATTATAATTTTAAGTTTTCTATAGTAAATGCCCTTTAAAAAGGGAGAGGGACCCCTGTGGTTCAGGACATCTGGATTTTGTAAGGGCAGGTGTGAGAGGGAAGTCAGGAGGCTAGAAAAGGAAAGAAGTCTGTCTGAAGTTCAGTTAAACGTGGGGAAACATTAAGGCCACTTTGGTGAACATATGCTTTTTTTCATTAAACATTTTATAGAGTGATAATGTAATATTAACTAACACAGCCAGTGTCATGAAAATCATGACTGATTGCCATTAGTTCCTTCTTCCTTCCTCTCTTTCTTTTCGTTCCTAGTTGACCATCAAAAATACTAACTAAATTAAATACATTGATAGTGTGTTTGCTTGGGCTTGTAAAGTGATAGAGACAATATGTTACTTATTTTGAAAGGCTTTCAAGATACTTTACTGTGAATAATTACTGCTGACAGTATATTAATTTGAATAAAAATTCAGATAAATAACTTTTTAAGATACTTACCAAACTCCTATAAGGGAAAAATAACTATTTGGGTAAAATGATAGAAAATCTTTAAAATCAAATAGACTCTATAGAAATGATTATTTCTGTGATTTGAAAATTACCTAATTGGGTTTTAATAAGAAGACTATTTTTTTCAGTACAGAATTCATTATAGTCTTACATACAAAAAAAAAAAAGACTTTCAAAGTCTAAATACTTGAGCAACTTTTGCTTTTTCCATACAGTTCATAAAAGAAAAGTAAATTTTATTAATATTATAGTTTAATTTTTGGCACATATATATACACCTTCATCACTGAATGAATGAATCAGAATATTGAAATGTCAAAGCACAAATACATCACACAAATAATTGTAAGTAATTCTGTGCTTTTTTCAGACTAAAGTATGAGCATCCGTTCTCAGCTTCTCCCAGCTGGATTAAAAATCTCTTCTTAGCCCTATCTTACTCCAGCTCAGGAGGTTTTCACCTCAGGAGGCCATAAATACCTCCACAAAACTGTGAACTTCCAGAGAAGGACAGGACTTGAGGTTGTATTATGCATGGCTTTTACAGAGCTTTGTGAATCAACTGAAGTTCAGAAAGACTGTAGTGAAGAAAAATTTGGTATCAGAGACTGTAAGGTCAGAATGAGATCAGCCACAAAGGATAAGCCTGTTCCTCCTATTCAAGATCTAATCAAGCAGAGCATCCAAACTTAAGCCTGGATATTTTGGTTTGTGTTCTCAGGGTTGCAACACGGGGCTTTATATTAGAGATATAATAACTTAGACATTCTCAGTGTAATTTTATATTGATAAGTGGCTTGTGGAAAGTAATTTTCTGATAAAAGAAAAAAAAAAACTTCAAAATCTCTTATGCAGTCATAAGAACTAATGTTTTTTTAATCAGAATGATACATCCAGGAATTCAGAGGACAAAGAGGAATAATGAGTCTAAGCAACCCCTCATATACAAGGCAAGATATTTAAGTATTTGCTCCCATGGTATGTGGCAAGCCATATACATGGTGGAATGCAGTTCTTTAAAACCATTGATTGGTTCCTTCTGGGTAACTGAGGGGCAGGGGGAATGATTGTACTGAAGAAGATTAACTGGTAAAGTATACATTCATCCTGTGAACAAGCATAAGAGCCAGAGCATGGGATGGGCGTTGAGTGTTATTTTAGAGTCTATTGTCATTGTGTTTGTGTTCCCTCCACATTTTTGAGTGTACAGATATTTTATTATTCCCCACTCACTGGGTGATCTCCTCAAAGTTGCATCTTTCTAGAGTGGAACCCAGTTTTTTTGATCATTTGCTTCAGCGAGGATAGGTACTAAGCTCTTGTTAAGTTCACCTGTTTCTTTTTAGTAAATTTAGTTTCAGTTCAGTTTAGTTCAGTCACTCAGTCGTGTTCAACTATTTGTGACCCCATGGAACACAGCATGCCAGGCCTCCCTGTCCATCACCAACTCCCAGAGTTTACCCAAACTCATGTCCATTGAGTCAGTGATACCATCCAACCATCTCATCCTCTGTCGTCCCCTTCTCCTCCTCCCTTCAATCCTTCTCAACATCAGGGTCTTTTCAAATGAGTCAGTTCTTCGCATCAGGTTGCTAAAGTATTGGAGTTTCAGCTTCAACATCAGTCCTTCCAATGAACACCCAGGACTGATTTCCTTTAGGATGGAGTGGTTGGATCTCCTTGAAGTCCTAGAGACTTTAAAAGTCTTCTTCAACACGACAGTTCAAATGCATCAATTCTTCAGTGCTCGGCTTTCTTTAACTCTCACATCCATACATGACTACTGGAAAATCCATAGCTTTGACTAAATGGACCTTTGTTGGCAAAGTAATGTCTCTGCTTTTTAATATGCTGTCTAGGTTGGTCATAACTTTCCTTCCAAGGAGTAAGCGTCTTTTAATTTCTTGGCTGCAGTCACCATCTCAGTGATTTTGGAGCTCCCAAAAATGAAGTCTGTATTATTTCCACTGTTTAGCAGCATATAAAAAAACTTCTGTGATTGATTAAAAAAAGGTTATGAGTGTTAAATAATCAAAATATTTGGAATCATAATATATGTAACATATTTTAATTAATTATATTTATATATGAATTTATAATATATCATAATATGGGCTTCCATGGTCACAGACAGTAAAGAATCTACCTGCAATGCAGGACACCTGGGTTCAATCCCTGGGTCAGGAAGATCCCCTGGAGGAGGAAATGGCAACCCACTCCAGTAGTCTTGCCAGGAGAATTCCATGGACAGAGGAGCCTGGTGGGCTCTAGTCCATGGGGTCACAAAAAGTCAGACTCATCTGAGTGACTAACACACACGTATCACAGTATATGTGTATGAAAGTCTCATAATGTGAGTAACATTCCTTTCTCACAGGTTTTTGTTAAAAAATGAAGTAATCTTAAAAATCATTTAGAAATAAAAGCAGACTGGAGTATTTTGTTTTGGGTTTTTGTTTTGTTAACATGTTGTGAAGCAAAGTCAAGTAGTGGTATGATGAGAATCCTCTGAAAATTTTTCTATAGATATATTACAATATCATCAATATCCTAACAGGCTTTTTTGAATAAATTAAAGATTAAGATTTATATAAATTAGTAAATGATCTAGAAGAGTCAAAAATTGTTTAAATTAAGATCAAATTTGGAGGACTCATACATATTGATTTCATGAAATATTATAAAGCTACAGTAATCAAGGCAGGTAGTATGGCCATAAGAATAAGATATCAGTGGAATGGACTATAAAAAGAGACTCTGACTTCTGTGGTCTATTGGTTTTCAAAAAGTCATGGAAGCAATTGCATGAAGAAAAGCACTGGAAATGTTTTGTATAAATATATGAATATCTGCAACCTACCTCCCAAAGATTTTAGATATGTAGATCCAAGTTAAAGCTCCCAGATTTACATTTTTACTTTCCAGAAATACTCATTAAAAAAATAAAAATAAAAACTTTTTGGAGGAGGGGGAAGTCAGGGAGACAAACTAAGGTTTAGTCAAAATAATGACCTAGGTAAGTGGCATTGGGCAAAGAAAGCGAGAATATGGCCTGTCCAGTATATGAGATGTCTTGTGGGTTATTCCAACTATCTTGTATCTTTTATTCCATCCTAAGCACAGCTAAAACAGTCATAAATACAGATATGTTGTGAGCAGTTTTAGAACTTTCCATAGACTGACTGCACAAACTGGGATTTGAGTTTGTGTTCTATCTTTTTATGTTCCTCAGGGTTGAAGTTAGTCTCTCATTTTTCTGATTCCACATTCATCCCATTAGAGTTTATCTCTACATATCAACTCCTGTCTAGATTCATGCAATACTCTCCTTACACATCTAAGCCAAACCTTCCCCAAAGTGTTATGGATCCTGGTATTCTCCAGATGCTTCTAAGTCTTTTATTTCAGTCACAGGAAAACACAAAATGCTTACACTGACCAGAAGACCCTACATGATCTGTCCCCACTCCCTACTCCCAAGACCCTCCCACACTGTTCTCCCTCCTTCAGCCATACTAGCCTTTCTGTTATTCCTCCAACTTCCACAACATGCTTCACTTGTTATTCCCCCTGGAATGTTCTCATAGATGTTAAGGAAGTTACTGATGCATGAAACACTTCAGTATTATTGTCTACTCAGATATGCTTTCCTGAACTACTCTGTGCTTTCCTGAACCACTCTGTCTAAAATAATCTCACCTGGAACTGGCTGCATGATTTGTGGAGCTCTGAGCAAAAATGTAATATGTGGCCCCTTGTTTAAAATGGTTAAGAATTTCAAGACAGTAAAAGCAGAGCATTAAGCCAAACACAGAGTCCTTCTGAATGCTTGGCCCTGGTAACTATACAGGTTAAATGGCCATGAAACTGACTGTGCCCTCACCTCATCCCAGTTTTTTTTTTTTTTTTGACTCTAATTTTTTAACCTCTTATTTTAGTCTGATTCACATCCCCTAGTGGCATACGATGTGTCATTTATGTGATTTATTTATTACCAATTTATCTCCAGTTGTGACACCAAAAATATTTTTTTTTCTATTGTCACATTCATAACACTTTAAGCAGTCCTACAAGTAATGGACAAACAGAAAATATTTGTAGATTGAATAAGTGAGCCAATAAGACAAAACTTCTAAATCACACATTTGTATTGCTATTTTTTCCTATGCTATCATAGTTGGGAAAATTCATGGTGGAGATTTTTTAAGGATAGATTATAATTTAATGTAAGATAATAGTGTATCATTCTTCATAATTATAATTAAAACAATATTGTAATTAAGTATCTGAAAATTATTTTAAAGCTCTCATTTTAGATAGAAATCTGAAATTACACATTGTTATAAAAGATTTAAAATGTCTTCTACTGACATTCAAATGTAAAGTTTCAGGCTAGGGTTTATTTTAACTTTAAAAATTCAAAAGATGTGAGTACCACAATAGAGTATAAAGTAACACATTCAATTCCCATCGGAATCCAATCTTACAGATCATAGCTGTAGGGCATTTTTATTAACTTTGCTTGAATACATCTCTTCTGTTGGTTTTAGTCTTTGTGAAAGTTTCTAATTTCATAAGAAAGTAAACCTTTTAGTATTAAAGTGAGTAGACTATATGATTTCTATCAATCCCTTAGGTAATATATTTCTCAAGTTTCTGAATAATTATGACCTTGAAGATGATGATAAACCAGACAAAATCTACAAGGATTTAAAGCTTTTAGAGTTTTATACCCTTGGTCTGGCTGCATGTCTCCATGACAAATCTGCTGTGGTTTGAATGAAGATTAAATATGTCCTACATTAGAGAGCATTGGCCCTGCTATTCTCATCCAAGTAACAATGAAATGATAGCATAATTTCAATTCTTATGACTATTTTATCATGTAAATCTTAATATAGAAATTTATATTATACAATTTATATTGGTAAAAGGTTATAAAATCATTCATTTTATGTGTATTAAGTCAATTAGAATGTTGTATATAGTCTAATATCTGTAGCAAACTTTTAAGGAGTAGACAGGTAGGAAAATGGTTAATTTACACATATATATGTGTATGTGTATATTAATATGTGTATGAATATATGCATATTTGTGTATCAGTTCAGCCACTCAGTTATGTCCAAATCTTTGACTCTATGGACTACAGCACGCCAGGCTTCCCTGTTGATTAGCAACTCCCGAATCTTGCTCAAACTCATATCCTTTGAGTTGGTGATGCCATCTAACTATCCCATCTTCTGTCATCTCCTTCTCCTCCTGCCTTCAATCTTTCCCAGCTTCAGGGTCTTTCCAATGAGTCAGCTCTTCACATCAGGTGTCCAAAGTGTTGGAGCTTCAGCATCAGTCCTTCCAATGAATATTCAGGATTGATTTCCTTTAAGATAGACTGGTTTGATCTCCTTGCTGTTCAAGGGACTCTCAAGAGTCTTCTCCAACACCACAGTTCAAAAGCATCAATTCTTTGGTGCTCAGCTTTCTTTACGGTCCAACTCTCATATCCATACATGACTACTGGAAAAACCAAAGCTTTGACTATATGGACGTTTGTTGGTAGAGTAATACCTCTGCTTTTTAATATTCTGTCTAGGTCAGTCATAGCTTTTCTTCAAAGGAGCAAACATCTTTTAATTTCATGGCTGCAGTCACCATTTGAAGTGATTTTGGAGCCCCCAAAAATACAGTCTGTCACTGTTTCCATTGTTTCCCCATCTATTTACCATGAACTGATGGGACTGGATGCCATGATTTTAGTTTCTTGAGTGTTGAGTTTTAAGCCAAATTTTTCATTCTTCTCTTTCACTTTCATTAAAAGGCTCTTCAGTTCTCCTTTGCTTTTTGACATAAGGGTGATGTCATCTGCACATCTGAGGTTACTGAAGCAAATTTATATGCCTATGTATAGTATATCTATGTGTGTATATATATATATATATATATATATTATTTCCTCCCATTCTGAGAGCTGTCTTTTCACCTTGCTTATAGTTTCCTTCATTGTGCAAATGCTTTTAAGTTTAATTAGGTCCCATTTGCTTATTTTTTGTTTTTATTTCCATTACTCTGGGAGGTGGGTCATAGAAGTTCTTGCTGTGATTTATGTTCGAGAGTGTTCTGCCTATGTTCCCTATGAGTTTTATAGTTTCCGGTCTTACATTTAGATATGGTCTGTACATTTAGACCTTGAATCCACACCTGAACTCAATATACAGACTTCTGGAGATGATACCACTCAACAGATAGATGTTTAACTTGTACCTTAAGGGAGTCAAATTGGGGTGTGCTTTTATGCTGGTGATACACTATTTATGTTAACACGGGTATAAGTCTTTAGGTAAGCAACCTGTGTTGACTTTAACTTAAGATATTTCATGTCATTCTGTAGTCAGACTTTGATTTTGCTTAACAAGGAACTATCAGATCCTTTAAATACATATATGTATATATTCCTTAAAAAAATCTATTCTGAGTTTGTTTTTGTGTATGGTGGTGTAAAGTGTTCTAGTTTCATTCTTTTACCCATGGTTGACCAGTTTTCTAAAATGTCAACATAATATCTTAATCTCTATTACTCTTGCCATAAAGAATTGATATACATAGTCCCCAAAGCTCTGAATGTGATAAAAGAAGCATATGGTGCTGTATCATTGTTCCTTGGTCTTCTCATCCTCCGTTGTTCTGGGGGAAAAAATAAAGTGTTTATTGTTGTTTGTTTTCCTAACACAGCTACCTATAATCATCTATTGATTTGCTGCTTCTTTGTATTAATGTAACACTGCTCAGGGATTTGTTTTCTTTGTATGACAGGCATACAAAATCTAGCTCTCTCATAAAGATGCACTGATGACTTTTGGAGGGTCTTAGGAAGGCTCCATGCACAGGTGCTAATGTAGGAATTGTGTCCAGAACTTAGCTGCAATACTTACAGACATGCATGGTCACTTTCATTCCATTTGGAATTCAGGCTTTCCTGACCTGGTATATGAACCTCTTAGGCAAGATCACTGAAAGTTAGTAAACCTACATTCATGTTCATATGACTCTGAGAAAAATTATATATTGCTCATCAGCCAAACATCTATAGTGCAAGCAGCTTCACTAGGACTTTCTCTCTCAGCTAAGTTCTCTGTCTTCCTGATTTGTCCACATTTCAGCATTTTTCAGACCAAGTATAAACACCAGCACCTTGCTCACCATTCCATTTTATGCTGTTGAATCACAAAAACTGACAATAAATTCCTTCTTAATGGAGAGGCCAAAGCTAAAGAATCATTTCTATGGCATAATTTCTATATACATATCATAAGAATTCTTTCTTACTGTCTGATCCTATACTTTTTGACATCATACTAATAGTATTTCCTTAAACTCTGTCTGGAGAGTAAAATGGAGAATTAATCGTTTGTTCTCAACACAGTGCTGCCACCACTACAATCCCTGTACTTTTAACGCAAAAGATAGAAGTTGTCTCAAGTGTTTTTATTTATATTCACCTGTTAAAAAACCTTGAAGTTTCACTTACCTGGTGATTTCATTCAGAAATAAGCATAACAAATTCATAAAATATGGGAAAATTTAATGAAAATAAAAGTAATATATGTATACTCCCAAATTATACTTTTATCATAAGCAACAACAGAGTACAATAGTTATGTAGCAAATTACACAAAAAATCTTATTGAAAATCAAACCAGTACCATAATTTCTTAAACAAGAAACCCAAGTCCAATTCAAGACAAAGATACCTAACTGTAGTCTTAAGTTTGAAGGGCAACCCGACAGATCCTCCTGTCAGCTGCACAAAGAGAAAAATTCTGTTCCTTAGACTCCTGTTCATTAATTACCCTGCCCCTGCTACTTAATTTTTAAAAATTTTATCTCTGACTACACATCCAGGGATATCATTGTGTTAGATAGTTAAAATAGGAAAAAGGAGTCTAGAATGGCAGTGGCTAAAAGACAAGGGAAAAGCCCACAAAAACAGAATAAAGGAAAGTCCAAGGACTGGAGTAGGACCTCAGGTAGAACAAACAGCACTCCTGGCTAGCCCAATTTACATAGGTCAGGCCCAGGGGGAGGAAAAAACATATTAAAAGAGGGGCCAAAGGGCTAGGGCTCTCTCTCTTCGAGTCTTTTGGGTCAGCATGCCCTCAGCATGCCTTGAGGATGTATTTTCCTTTTATTTTCTAAATAAAACTGAGCCATAACACAGAGCTGTAACACAGAGCTGTAACACTGATCTGTCCAAGAGCTGTAACACGGTCTGTCCAAGAGCTGAGAGCTGTAACACGCTCTATCTGAGAACTGAGACATGTTCTCTCTGAGGGCTTTAACATCCGTCGCTTCAAATTTTTGCTGTTATGAGACAGAACCAAGGAAATTACACACTCCCCTGACAATTGTTAATGTTACTTATCAGCTGAAAAATATATCAAGTTTAAGAAAAATATATCATTTTTAGAATATGGTTGTTATCACTGAGAACTGAGTCTTAGTAAGTCAATATGAAGTTAACTACTTACAAGTAATCAGATAAACTAAAAACAGTTGCTTAAATGGCTCTTTTATTTATAGGCTAAAGTTTTACACAAACTAAGTGCATTAAAAACTGTTGACAATTTAATAATATGTGATGATACAAAATTTACATAGATACATGAAAGCAAATAATTAAGCTTCTAAATATTTATGACATTGATGATTTTCTATACATATAATCAGAGCACCCTGTCATTCACTATGTTTTTAATAAATATAATTAATTTCTTGCGTATAGATTTTATAACTTGACCCATTTATTTACAACCATAGGTCCATATTGACTGAAGTAACACCTTGCTTCAAATTTGTGGCAGTGGGATTAAAATGTTTTGGCATTTTCACATATCTCCATTTGAAATGTTAGATCATAAGATCCCTAGACCTATTAAATTAAAATTTGAAAGCTCACTTTTCACAGAGTACCAGTTATATAACTGAAATTATAGTAGGCATTAAAACAATTACTTTTGAAAAGTTAAAAATTCAAATTAAATATTTATGTAAGTGAAAATATTCACTAACTCAGCTCTTGCTTCACCTATTATTTTAGTGTGAAAATGCTAATCACATTGGATTTGTTAATTATTAATAAACTGACTATATGCATTCATACATATGAATTTTAAGCTCATTCATTCTGTAAAAGTAATGTTAAAAATGATCACAGAAAGAAAACATAACTTAATCAATTATTATACATAATTTATAAATTATATTTTCTATAGCCATTAAAGTATTCTCTTATTGTTTTGCTTCCCCGCCCCCACCCCCCGAGCATGGAAATTAAAAAAGGTCTTTCTAATTAGTCTTTAAGTAGCAGAATTTAAATGGAATGTTCGTATTACTCCCTGAAGATTCTAATTAATTAGATCCTGCTCTCTAAGGGATTATTCCTATAATGAATGGGAAAAGAGACAAATAACAATAAAATTATAAAACTGTACTAGACATAGGACAATTTAAGGGAATTCAATCACCCATTTAAAAATTATATTGAGAGTCTAATTGAATCAAGCCTTAAACAACACACTAGAGTCTATAATTATGTTTACAATGTTTTAGGTTTTGTCTGGGCACATTTCTGGAAGGGCTTCTTTTATTATAATATGAAAGAAGAGACTTCATCTGGAAATTAAAATCAGAAGTTATTTCTTTTAAAACATTATCTTGAATTAACATAAAATATAAGTTCCATTGAGATGTTATTTAATTTTTTTGGTCTATTAATAAGGGCAAATTAGAAGATATACTAATGAAATTTTAATTGGGCGTTTTTGCTTGATGAGACAAATTCAAACTAAAGGTTCTTATAGCGATTGTTATTGGGATATATATCTCCTCCTGCTTTTAAATGTGATAATGATTACATTTGCCTTTATAAACAAAACCAAACAACCAACAAACATTTATAGTTAAAGTCAAGTTAAAGTGAAGGAAACAATTAGTTTAATGGAATGCCATTTTGAAATTAAATTTTATTATTTTGCTCTGTGAGCATAATATCACTAGGTGTAGAACAAAAGGAAGCATAAAAAAGATCGAGATATACTGTTAGCAATAGGCTGTGATTTTATACACTAACCAGAAAAATGAGTCTTTCCTACTACTGCAATGATATATGTCAAAAATTCAACACAAACTAAATTTTAATACAAAATCATGATATAAATTAGACAATTAATAAATTAATTAATTAAAAAATAATAAACCAACACTTATAGGAGGCAGAAAAATCAGTGTTCAGAGGGAAAATTATAGCTGAAAATGCCTCTGTTAAAGAGGAAACAGGTTTTAAGTCAGTAACCAAAACTTCCACCTTAGGAAAATTGGGGGGAAAAAAAAAAAACTAAATCCAATGGAAGATAAGATTTAATAAAGTTAAAATAATTTGGATAGATAAAAAAGTTTGAGTACTAATAAATGAAATAAGGGCTGGTTTGTCTAATACAAGCGTTAGTCACTCAGTAACATCTGACCCTTTGCGACCCCATGGACCCACCAGGCTCCTCTGTCCAAGGGATTTCCCAGGTAAGAACACTGGAGTGGGTTGCCATTATCTTCTCCAGGGTATCTTCCCTAACCAGGGATCCAACTGTGTCTCCTGCATTGCAGGAGATTCTTTACCATCCGAGCCTCTATTTTAGTATAAATCTTACACATATAATTATTAATTACATTACTATAGGTGGTAAATGCAGGAAAAAATAAACTTATACATAGTGTTTGGTGAGTGACTTGCTAGAGCTTTTTCCTGGCCTCCAACAGAGTGTCAGAAAGTGCCATCCATTTGTCACTGAATGTTGCCACCAAGACAGATCTTACACTGAGAACTGGCACATTCTAAGCATTGAGAAATGACATGTATTAGCAAGCTATAGACTTCAAAATAGCAACATTAGTTGGTATATAATCAACAGCCTGGACTAAACTATTTGGCAGGAGCTTGACTGAAGTAGGTATCTGGTTGGGTATCTTTTGCCTGCAGAGAGTTGAGAGGGTAATGCCAAATTACTATTGTTATTGTTTAGTTCCTAAGTCATGTCTGACTCTTTTGTAACCCTATGCACTATAGCCCACCAGGCTCCTCAGTCCAAGGGATTTCTCAGGCAAGTCTACTGAAGTGGATTGCCATTTCCTTCTCCAGGGCATCTTCCTGACCTAGGTTTCAAACCCAAGTCTTCTGCATTTGCAAGCAGATTCTTATCACTAACCCAGCAGGGAAGTCTACCAAGTTACTAGAAATACCATAATTAATACACTCCTTTCTTTATGTTCAGAAGAATGACTCTGACTATGTAAAGCTCCATGTCTCAGTCAATATTTTAGTAGTAGGATATCCAAAAACAGAAAACTTGAGAGGCTTAAAGACATAGAAGCTTTTTAAATAATAAAAAAATTAGTAATGTCTGTGGGAAAGTGCTTGTGCATATTTTGTATATTATGTACCTAAAATATGTTTATGAAGTTAGACTTGTTTAGAGTGAAAAGCATTAGAAGTAATTTGTAATTTATAGTAGATTCATAGTTGTAAAATCATTTGAACCTGAAATCTTAGTGTTTATTCTCAACATATTGAAATATGTGAAGAGGCTTAATGCTTTTCTTACTTGTAAGGTTATTTTATCAAAATTTACAGCTGTACTTAGTACTCAGGAGATGTTGTTATTAAGTCAGAAAACTAAAATACCTCAAATGGAATTGAGTTAGTGAATGTATTTTTAAATATTTTAAGATATTTAATTAACTCATTATTTAAATGGGACTAAACACTCTTCAAAGACCTTTAAACTTAATGATTAAATAACTTTATATTCATAGAAACAGAAATAATTTTGGAAGCTTAATTTTTAAAGAAAGCTTTGGCTTTCCACTGGCCTGTGGTATCTTAAGCTTTGGGAAGAAAGGAATATTTTGTGTCATCCCTTAAATATCATGATTTTACATCTTATAGTACTAAAAGTGTAAGAGGATCACTGTTACCCTGTTCACCACAAAAAAATTCTAAGATGTTGATGATCAAGGCAAACATTAGTTGAGGAGTGTCTTATTCTAGGCTCTGTGTTTCCACGGCTGTATTTTTCTCCAATTTCAAACATTTTAAAAGTTTTACTTATTTAGAAAATTTTACCTGATCAAGCCTAAGGTATAACTACATGCTGTGAAAAACACTATGTCAAAATAGAGAGAAAATCAAAGTTAATGGCCTTTCAAATTCAATATTCTGACTCAAATAATTAACCAGAGCATCATACACCTGAGGACATTAGAGACTATCAAACAAAGAAGCAAAACAAATCAAACTGATAAAAGGATAACCAGTTTTCAAATTGTTTCAAAATATATCGTTACTTTCATCAGCAACGACTCTGGAAATCTTTAGCATTTTGAAATTTCCATAATATATCCTTTAAAAAATCCAGCAATGATCTTGTGGGAAATGCACTAGAAAGTTTATCGGAATAAGATTTATCTTTAGTTATATCTCTAAATCCAAAAGATTCCTTTTTCGTCCAACGCAGGTCACAAAATCGAGCTTTTGGTAGTTAGTAAAGCAAGTGCTGCTAAATCACTTCAGTCGTGTCCGACTCTGTGCGACCCTGTAGACGGCAGCCCACCAGGCTCCCCCGTCCCTGGGATTCTCCAGGCAAGAACACTGGAGAAGGTTGCCATTTCCTTCTCCAATGCAGGAAAGTGAAAAGTTAAAGTGAAGTCAACTCAGTCGTGTCCGACCCTCAGCGACCCCATGGACTGCAGCCTTCCAGTCTCCTCCATCCATGGGATTTTCCAGGCAAGAGTACTGGAGTGGGGTGCCATTGCCTTCTCCATACTAGAGCAAGTAAACCTATACAAAATAGATTTCATTTTCTTCATGTCCTTTCTCTTGAATTTGTCTAGGATCTTGGTATTTTAACCAATGACACACTATTCAGATTTGAAAAAAGTGTTTATACACTCTACATCTGATCAAAAGTTGTCAGTTTTACTAGTGAATATTTTCAATTATAATATTTTTGTGGTTTGGAACTTTTTCATCATTTGACACATGTCTATCTACATAATATCTCCTCCTTTGAAAGAGTGATCACGACTTTTGAAAATATGATTATTTTATATAAAATTCTAGTTTGACATATTTTACTAAAAAATTTGTAAAACATGTTGTTGGTTTTACAGGTAGAAAACACTTACACTGTCCCCATGTTCATCAAACTAGTATTAGTATTTTGTTTAAAGTATTAGAAATAGTAGTAAAACTCATTTGACCAAGGCAAACTTTAAATAGCCTAAAAAAAATTTTCTTTATTGTAAATTGAGTGCATAATGACTTCAAACAGAAATAAGCTAATAAACAAATAATCCTATAATGCTTACAAAGTTGCAATAGGAAGGAGCATGAGATTACTCTCATCCTATCTATCAAGCCAAATAGTTAGCAGTTTATGTCTCTTATGGTAACGTTTCATGTTCCTGAAAAGTTCATGTGAGGTGTTCTTTAGGATTTGTACTTTTGTGAGCTAAATTCATGTAGTTCAGTCTATAAACCATTCTGAGACACAACCAACAATCTCTGCCATCCACTGGGCAATGACTTTATTCAGCTTACAGTACAACAGAGGTAATTTTCTTAAGAAATAAACACTTTCTTTTTTAGTATAAATTTATTTATTTTAATTGGAGGCTAATTACTTTACTATATTGTATTGGTTTTGCCATACATTGACATGAATCTGCCATGGGTGTACATGTGTTCCCCATCCTGAACCCCCCTCCCACCTCCCTCCCCATCCCATCCCTATGGGTCATCCCAGTGCACCAGCCATGAGCATCCTGTATCATGCATTGAACCTGGACTGGTGATTCATTTCACATATGATAATATACATGTTTCAATGCCATTTTCCCAAATCATCCCACTCTCGCCCTCTCCCACAGAGTCCATAAGACTGATCTATACATTTGTGTCTCTTTTGCCGTCTCGCATACAGGGTTATCGTTACCATCTTTCTAAATTCCATATATATGTGTTAATATACTGTATTGGTGTTTTTCTTTCTGGCTTACTTCACTCTGTATAATAGGCTCCAGTTTCATCCACCTCATTAGAACTGATTCAAATGTATTCTTTTTAATGGCTGAGTAATAATCCATTGTGTAAATGTACCACAGCTTTCTTATCCATTCATCTGTCGATGGACATCTAGGTTGCTTCCATGTCCTGGCTATTATAAACAGTGCTGCGATGAACATTGGGGTACATGTGTCTCTTTCCCTTCTGGTTTCCTCAGTGTGTATGCCCAGCAGTGGGATTGCTGGCTCATAAGGCAGGTCTATTTCCAGTTTTTTAAGGAATCTCCACACTGTTCTCCATAGTGGCTGTACTAGTTTGCATTCCCACCAACAGTGTAAGAGGGTTCCCTTTTCTCCACACCCTCTTCAGCATTTATTGCTTGTAGACTTTTGGATAGCAGCCATTCTGACTGGTGAGAAATGTGCCTCATTGTGGTTTAATTTCCTTTTCTCTGATAATGAGTGATGCTGAGCATCTTTTCATGTGTTTGTTAGCCATCTGTATGTCTTGTTTGGAGAAACGTCTGTTTGATTCTTTGGCCCATTTTTTGATTGGGTCATTTATTTTTCTGGAATTGAGCTGCAGCAGTTGCTTGTATATTTTTGAGATTAATTATTTGTCAGTTGCTTCATTTGCTATTATATTCTTCCATTCTGAAGGCTGTCTTTTCACCTTGCTTATAGTTCCCTTTGTTGTGCAGAAGCTTTTAATTTTAATTGGGTCCCATTTGTTTATTTTTGCTTTTATTTCCAATATTCTGGGAGGTGGGTCATGGAGGATCCTGCTGTGATTTATGTTGGAGACTGTTTTGCCTATGTTCTCCTCTAGGAGTTTTATAGTTTCTGGTCCTAAGTTTAGATCTTTAATCCATTTTAAGTTTATTTTTGTGTATCTCTGGGCTTTCTATTTTGTTCCATTGATCTATATTTCTGTCTTTGTGCCAGTACCATACTGTCTTGATGACTGTGGCTTTGTAGTAGAGCCTGAAGTCAGGCAGGTTGATTCCTCCGGTTCCATTCTTCTTTCTCAAGATTGCTTTGGCTATTTGTGTTTTTTTGTATTTCCATGCAAATTGTGAAATTATTTGTTCTAGCTCTGTGAAAAATACCATTGGTAGTGGGATGGGGGAGCCTGGTTTGGCTATTCGAGGTTTTTTGTATTTCCATGCAAATTGTGAAATTATTTGTTCTAGCTCTGTGAAAAATACCATTGGTAGTGGGATGGGGGAGCCTGGTGGGCTGCTGTCTATGGGGTCACACAGAGTCAGACATGACTGAAGTGACTTAGCAGCAGCAGCAGCAGATTGATAGGAATTGCATTGAATATATAGATTGCTTTGGGTAGTATACTCATTTTCACTATATTGATTCTTCTGATCCATGAACATGGTATATTTCTCCATCTATTAGTGTCCTCTTTGATTTCTTTCACCAGTGTTTTATAGTTTTCTATATATAGGTCTTTTGTTTCTTTAGGTAGATTTATTCCTATTTTATTATTTTTGTTGCAATGGTGAGTGGAATTGTTTCCTTAATTTCTCTTTCTATTTTCTTGTTATTAGTGTATAGGACCGGAGAAGGCAATGGCACCCCACTCCAGTACTCTTGCTTGGAAAATCCCATGGACGGAGGAGCCTGTTAAGCTGCAATCCATGGGGTCGCTGAGAGTCGGACATGACTGAGTGACTTCACTTTCACTTTTCACTTTCATGCATTGGAGAAGGAAATGGCAACCCACTCCAGTGTTCTTGCCTGGAGAATCCCAGGGACGGGGGAGTCTGGTGGGCTGCCATCTATGGGGTCGCACAGAGTCGGACATGACGGAAGTGACTTTGCATTTGCAGTGTATAGGAATGCAAGGGATTTCTGTGTGTTGATTTTATATCCTGCAACTTTACTATACTCATTGATTAGCTCTAGTAATTTTCTGGTGGAATCTTTAGGGTTTTCTATGTAGAGGATCATATCATCTGCAAACAGTGAGAGTTTTACTTCTTCTTTTCCAATTTGGATTCCTTTTATTTCTTTTGCTCTGATTGCTGTGGCCAAAACTTCCAAAACTATGTTGAATAGTAGTGGTGAGAGTGGGCACCCTTGTCTTGTTCCTGACTTTAAGGGAAATGCTTTCAATTTTTCACCATTGAGGTAATGTTTTCTGTGGGTTTGTCATATATAGTTTTTATTATGTTGAGGTATGTTCCTTCTATTCCTGCTTTCAGGAGGGTTTTTATCATAAATGGATATTGAATTTTGTCAAGGGCTTTCTCTGCATCTATTGAGATAATCATATGGTTTTTATTTTTCAATTTGTTAATGTTGTGTATTACATTGATTGATTTGCAGATATTGAAGAATTGTATCCCTGGTATAAAGCCCACTTGGTCATGATGTATGATCTTTTTAATGTGTTGTTGGATTCTGATTGGTAGAATTTTGTTAAGGATTTTTGCATCTATGTTCACCAGTGATATTGGCCTGTAGTTTTCTTTGTGTGTGTGTGTGGCATCTTTGTCAGGTTTTGGTATTAGGGTGATGGTGGCCTCATAGAATGAGTTTGGAAGTTTACCTTCCTCTGCAATTTTCTGGAAGAGTTTGAGTAGGATAGGTGTTAGCGCTTCTCTAAATTTTGGTAGAATTCATCTGTGAAGCTGTCTAGTCCTGGGCTTTTGTTTGCTGGAAGATTTGTGATTACAGTTTCAATTTCCATGCTTGTGATGGGTCTGTTAAGATTTTCTATTTCTTCCTGGTTCAGTTTTGGAAAGTTGTACTTTTCTAAGAATTTGTCCATTTCTTCCAAGTTGTCCATTTTATTGGCATATAGTTGATGATAGTAGTCTCTTATGATCCTTTGTATTTCTGTGTTGTCTGTTGTGATCTCTCCACTTTCATTTCTAATTTTATTGATTTGAATTTTCTCCCTTTATTTCCTGATGAGTCTGGCTAACGGTTTGTCAATTTTATTTAACTTCTCAAAGAACTGGCTTTTGGCTTTGTCAATTTTTGCTATGGTCTCTTTTGTTTCTTTTGCATTTATTTCTGCCCTAATTTTCTTGATGATGTAAGGACTCACCAGATTCTTCTGATCTCTACCACAGTCAAATGTCAAGACATTAGATTTTCAGAAAATCCACCATACCACATCAAGCTATCTGAACTAACCAATAACCCAGAGGACTAGTCTCTGTTTTGTCTGGTCATGATGCAGCCATATAAATGAAAACATAGTTGAAGAAACAGGGTAAGTTTGAATAATTTAGACAAAATCATTATGAGAAGTAATCACAAAGGAAGATGGCTCACTTAGGAAAGGACCTAGTTATTTTGGGGTCAATTTGAACATAATATTTAGTACTTATAAGTGACTAAATGTTTTTCAACTGCTTTTTAAATCCAATAAAATATGCAATGAAATCACTCCCCACGTAATATGGAGATGCAAACCATGTTTTAACTTATCATCTTTGTAATAATGTAGATGGGATGGACAAAAAAGAGAGCAGAGGGATGGAATGGGGAGGGAAGAGGGAGGAGGGTTCAGGATGGGGAACACATGTATACCTGTGGCGGATTCATTTTAATATTTGGCAAAACTAATACAGTTATGTAAAGTTTAAAAATAAAATAAAATTAAAAAAAAAAGAAATAAATGAAATAATATATGACCAAATGACAATTTTATAGTTACTTTCTTTTGCAGAATATCTTATAGATATTACAAACTCCTGGTATACACACACACACACACACACACACGTATGTACACCTGTGCATATATATAAGTATATATGATTAAAGAAGATTTATAAGTGTTTATATTTGTTATTTGCCATATGACCATTTTTTTCTTATTCTTATTTTCTGGTTAGATTGTTTTTTCTCTTGATGTAGTGACTTCTGCACAAAAACCATTCTCTTAATTTGTTTCCCAAATACTGCGTTAGTCTACTGCATAAGAAATTTGGTCAAAAATAAATTTATCTCATAAAATCCACAAATATCATCTTACACAAGTATAGACATTAGATTTCCTGCATTCATTATGCCTCAACTGTTAGGCTCATTCTGCTTTATTCCTGACAGTGTGATACAAGCACCCAAATGCTATTAGGTGAAGTTTTAGAAAGCTTGGCAATCTGAGGACTTCTTCAGCGTTGGAAAATAATTCACTGCTCTAAATTAATTATATTTAATACCACTTATTACACTTATCCTTGAATTTTGTTTTGAAATAAATGACTAGAAAGTTAATACAAGGGTTAAACTCCCATAGTTTTCTGGAACTCACACAGTGTTATCTGGAATATAGAAACAGTTGTGCATATTTAGGTTTGTGGAAAGCTATCACCAGTGTAATTAATACTGTATAAATTAATATATATGACAAAGGATTATGCAAAACTCTAAATTCTTCATTTTATAAATTGACTTATCATAGTTGGAATTTTCTTTTATCTAATAATGATACTTCTATTTCTGGAATGCTCTCAAAGTATTGACTGTGTCAGTAACAATTGTGTCGTGCTAGGAAAAGCAATTTCAGCTAGGATCAGTCAATCAGTTCAGTCACTCAGTCATGTCTGACTCTTTGTGACCCCATGGACTGCAGTACTACAGGCTTTCCTGTCCATCACCAACTTGCAGAGCCTACTCAAACTCATGTCCAATGCGTCAGTAATGCCATCTAACCATCTCATCCTCTGTTGCGCCTTGTCCTCCCACCTTCACTTTTTCCCAGCATCAAGGTCTTTTCAAATGAGTTAGTACTTTGTATCAGGTGGCCAAACTATTGGAGTTTCAGCTTCAGCATCAGTCCTTCCAATGAATATTCAGGACTGATTTCCTTTAAGATGGACTGGTTGGATCTGCTTGCAGTCCAAGGGAATCTCAAGAGTCTTCCACAACACCACAGTTCAAAAGCATTAATTCAGCACTCAACTTTCCATATAGTCCATCTCTCACATCCATGCATGACTACTGGAAAAACCATAACATTAACTGACTGACATTTGTTGGTAATGCCTCTGCTTTTTAATATGCTGTCTAGTACTGGAGTCCTGTTCCAGCAGCCAGGGAATCAGCTGAAAGGGGTGAGTGGTGTCGGTGGACAATGTTGTAGCCTCTGACTGGAGGTACAGGACTACATGTTTATTTCAAGATCAGGTTTTCTTTTATATTTTGACAAAAGCATTAGGTCAGAGGTTTGACATTTTTAGTTTCCCCCACCCAGATTTATTGTCTCCAGAAATCATTGTTGCCCTACATACAGAGTTCCTGCTTCAGCAATTCTCTCAGAATCCGCTTTACTATCTATTATCTACTTCCTCTTATGTGTCCTATACTTAACTTGTGATTACATTGTAACTCATGTTACATTCCTCAGTTTATTTCTTATCTTTATAAATCCTGTTTGCCCCTAGCATCTTAAGATCACTATCTCCTAAAAAGGCTTCTAGCTATTCTTAATTATTCCTAAACCCTAAGCTCAGCAAACTTCTTTTGCCATAAACATTCCCCTCACAAACAGGTCTCAGATAACAATTCTTCCCATGGCCTCAAGCTGTGGCCTACCTGCTCATCCTGGAACATTCTTTGTAAAGATCCTTGAACAAGTGTCACTAGTTACTTTATAGATTATTTTCTGGGCACAACTGCAGAAGGCTTTGTGCTTTCTCATGCGTCTCTCAAGAACAATAAGCACCTTAACATTCTTTCCAGCCAACTGAACCCAAGAAAGGAAAGAACAAGTCAGAATCACAAGACCTAACTCCTTCATCCTGGGACCATGCCTGCGAGATGAAGAGAGGGGGTTGGGGCCATGTACCACTTTGTCAGTAATGCCTAACGTGGCTCCCGACAGTCTAGGTTGGTCATAGCTTTTCTTTCAAGGAGCAAGCGTCTTTTAATTTCATGGCTGCAGTCACCATCTGTAGTGATTTTGGAGTCCCCCAAAATAAAGTATCTCACTGTTTTAATTGTTTCACCATCTATTTGCCATAAAGTGATGGGGCCAGATGCCATGATCTTAGTCTTCTAAATATTGAGTTTTAAGTGAACTTTTTCACTTTCCTGATTCACAATCATCAAGAGGCTGTTTAGTTCTTCTTCAGTTTCTGCCATAACAGTGGTATAATCTGCATATCTGAGGTTACTGATATTTCTCCCAGCAATTTGATTCCAGCTTGCGCTTCATCAGCCCCACATTTCACGTGATGTACTCTGCATAAGTTAAATAAGCAGAGTGACAATATACAGGCTTGATGTACTCCTTCCTGATTTGGAACCAGTCTGTTGTTCCACATCTGGTTCTAACTGTTGCTTCTTGAACTGCATGCAGATTATTCAGGAGGCAAGTAAGGTGGTCTGGTGTTCCCATCTCTTGAAGAATTTTCCAAAATTTTTCATGATCCACACGGTCAAAAGGCTTTGGTGTAGTCAATGAATCAGAAATAGATGCTTTTCTGGAACTCTCTGGCTTTTACAATGATCCAACGGATGTTGGCCATTTGATCTCTGGTTCCTCTGCCTTTTCTAAAACCAGCTTGAACATCTGGAAGTTCATGGTTCACATATTGTTGAAGCCTGGCTTGGAGAATTTTGAACATTACTTTAATAGCATGTTGCTGCTGCTGCTGCTGCTGCTGCTGCTAAGTCGCTTCAGTCGTGTCCAACTCTGTGTGACCCCATAGACAGAAGCCCACCAGGCTCCCCCGTCCCTGGGATTCTCCAGGCAAGAACACTGGAGTGGGTTGCCATTTCCTCCTCCAATGCATGAAAGTGAAAAGTCAAAGTGAAGTCTCTCAGTCGTGTCCAACTCTTATGAGTGCAATTGTGCAGTAGTTTGAGCATTCTTTGGCATTGCCTTTCTTTGGGATTGGAATGAAAACTGACCTTTTCCAGTCCTGTGGCCACTGCTGAGATTTCCAAATTTGCTGGTATATTGAGTGCAGCACTTTCACAGCATCATCTTTCAGGATTTGGAATAGCTCAACCGGAATTCCATCACCTCCACTGGCTTTGTTCGTAGTGATGTTTTCTAAGGCCCACTTGACTTCACATTCCAAGATGTCTGGCTCTAAGTCAGTGATCACACCATCATGATTATCTGGGTCATGAAGATCTTTATTGTATAGTTCTGTGTATTCTTGCCACATCTTCTCAATATCTTCTTTTGTTAGGTCCATCGAATTTCTGTCCTTTATTATGCCCATTTTTGCATGAAATGTTTCTTTGGTATCTCCAATTTTCTTGAAGAGATCTCTAGTCTTTGCCATTCTGTTGTTTTCCTCTGTTTCTTTGCATTGATTGCTGAGGAAGGCTTTCTTTTCTCTCCTTGCTATTCTTTGGAACTCTGCATTCAAATGGGTATATCTTTCCTTTTCTCCTTTGCTTTTCACTTCTCTTCTTTTCACAGCTATTTGTAAGGCCTCTTCACACAACCATTTTGCCTTTTTGCATTTCTTTTCCTTGGGCATGGTCTTGATCCCTTCCTCCTGTAAATGTCATGAACCTCCGTCCATAGTTAATCAGGGACTCTGTCTATCAATCAGATCTAATCCCTTGAATCTATTTGTCACTTCCACTCTTTAATCAGAAGCGATTTGATTTAGGTCATACCTGAATGGTCTAGTGGTTTTCCCTACCTTATTCAATTTAAGTCTGAATTTTGAAATAAGGAGTTCATGATCTCAGCCAGACACAGTCAGTTCCCAGTCTTGTTTTTTGCTGACTATATAGAGCTTCTCCATGTTTGACTGCACAGAATATAATCAGTCTGATTTCAGTATTGACCATCTGGTAATGTCCTTGTGTGGAGTCTTCTCTTGTGTTGTTGGAAGTGAGTGTTTGCTATGACCAGTGTGTTCTCTTGGCTAAACTCTATTAGCCTTTGTCCTGCTTCATTCTGTACGCCAAGGCCAAATTTGCCTGTTACTCCAGACATTTCTCGACTTCCTACTTTTGCATTCCATCCTCTATAATGAAAAGGACATCTTTTTGGGTGTCTTTTTTTTTTCTTCTTCTTCTTTTTTGCTTCTTCAGTATTACTGGTTGGGGCATAGACTTGGATTACCGTGATATCTAATGATTTGCCTTGGAAATGAACAGCGATCATTCTGTCATTTTTGAGATTGCACCCAAGTACAGCATTTCGGACTGTTTTGTTGACTATGATGGCTACTCCATTTCTTCTAAGGGATTCCTGCCCACAGTAGTAAATATAATGGTCATTTGAGTTAAATTCACCCATTCCAGTACATTTTAGTTTGCTCATTCCTAAAATATTGATGTTCACTCTTGCCATCTCCTGTTTGATCACTTCCAATTTGCCTTGATTCATGGACCTAACATTCCAGGTTCCTATGCAATATTGTTCTTTACAGCATCGGACTTTATTTCCATCACCAGTCACATCCACAACTGGGTGTGTTGTTGCTTTGTCTCCATCTCTTCATTCTTTCTGGAGTTATTTCTCCACTGATCTTCACTAACATATTGGACACCTACAAACCTGGGGAGTTCATCTTTCAGTGTTCTATCTTTTTACCTTTTCATACTGTTCATGGGGTTCTCAAGGCAAGAATACTGAATTGGTTTGCCATTCCCTTCTCCAGTTAACCAATTTTTGTCAGAACTCTCCACCATGACCCGTCTGTGTTGGGTGGCCCTACACAGCATGGCTCATAGTTTTGCTGAGTTAGACAAGGCTGTGTTCCATGTGATCAGAATGGTTAGTTTTTTGTGATTGTGGTTTTTAATCTGTCTGCCCTTGATGAAGAAGGATAAGAGGTTAATGGAAGCTTCTTGATGGGAGAGACTGACTGAGGGAGAAACTGGGTCCTGATGGCTGGGGCCATGCTCAGTACATCTTTAATCCAATTTTCTGTTGATGGGTGGGGCTGTGTTCCCTGTCTATTATTTACCTGGGGTCAAACTATAAAGAAAACTGAGCACTAAAGAATTAATGCTTTTTAACTGTGGTGTTGGAGAAGACTCTTGACAATCCCTTGGATTGCAAGGAGATCCAGCCAGTCCATCCTAAAGGAAATCAGTCCTAAACATTCATTGGAAGGACTGATGCTGAAGCTGAAACTCCAATACTTTGGCCACGTGATGTGAAGAACTGACTCATTTGAGAAGACTCTGATGCTGGGAAAGATTGAAGGCAGGAGGAGAAGGGGACAACAGAGCATGAGATAGTTGGATGGCATCATCAACGCAATGCACATGAGTTTGAGTAAACTCCAGAAGTTGGTGATGCATAGGGAGGCCTGGTGTGCTGTACTTTCATCAAAAGGCTGTTTAGTTCTTCTAGGCTTTGTGCCATAAGGGTGTTCTCATCTGCATATCTGAGGTTATGGATATTTTTACCGCAATCTTGATTCCAGCTTGTGCTTCATCCAGCCCAGCATTTCACATGATGTACTCTACACATAAGTTAAATAAGCAAGGTTACAATATGCAGCCTTGACCTACTCCTTTCCTGATTTGGAACCAGTGTTGTTCCATGTCAGCCAGGATATACTGAACCATAAATGCATAAACACTACAATCTAAGACTCAGCCTCCTAACACTGTAATCATGTAACTAGCTTTGGGAGCAGGGATTGACCTGACATTGTGGCAAAGCCTTGGCTGGAATTCTAGAATACATCACAGGAATAACCTGTTTGATTCCACATAGAGTAAATGCCCTATGGAAAATTTTTTCTCAAATGAAATGTACTTCAGTTCAGTTCAGTTCAGTTCAGTCAATCAGTCGTGTCCGACTCTTTGCGACCCCATGAATTGCAGCACGCCAGGCTTCCCTGTCCATTACCAACTCTCGGAGTTCACTCAGACTCACGTCCATCGAGTCAGTGATGCCATCCAGCCATCTCATCCTCTGTCGTCCCCTTCTCCTCCTACCCCCAATCCCTCCCAGCATCAGAGACTTTTCCAATGAGTCAACTCTTCTCATGAGGTGGTCAAAGTCCTGGAGTTTCAGCTTTAGCATCAGTCCTTCCAAAGAAATGCCAGGGTTGATCTCCTTCAGAATGGACTGGTTGGATCTCCTTGCAGTCGAAGGGACTCTCAAGAGTCTTCTCCAACACCACAGTTCAAAAGCACCAATTCTTTGGCACTCAGCTTTCTTCACAGTCTAACTCTCACATCCATACATGACCACAGGAAGAACCATATCCTTGACTAGACAGACCTTTGTTGGCAAAGTAATGTCTCTGCTTTTGAATATGCTATCTAGGTTGGTCATAACTTTTCTTCCAAGGAGTAAGCATATTTTAATGCTCACCATCTGCAGTGATTTTGGAGCCCCCCAAAAATAAAGTCTGACACTGTTTCCACATCTATTTGCCATGAAGTGATGGGACCAGATGCCATGATCTTCGTTTTCTGAATGTTGGGCTTCAAGCCAACTTTTTCACTCTCCTCTTTCACCTTCATAAAAAGCTTTTAAGTTCCTCTTCACTTTCTACCATAAAGGTGGTGTCATCTGCATATCTGAGGTTTTTGAGATTTCTCCCAGCAATCTTGATTCCAGCTTGTTCTTCTTTCAGCCCAGCGTTTTTCATGATGTACTTGGCATATAATTTAAATAAGCAGGGTGACAATACACAGCCTTGACGTACTCCTTTTCCTATTTGCAACCAGTCTGTTGTTCCATGTCCAGTTCTAACTGTTACTTCCTGACCTGCATACAAATTTCTCAAGAGGCAGGTCAAGCGGTCTGGTATTCCCATCTCTTTCAGAATTTTCCACAGTTTATTGTAATCCACACAGTCAAAGGCTTTGACATAGTCAATAAAGCAGAAATAGATGTTTTTCTGGAACTCTCTTGCTTTTTCGATGTTCCAGCGGATGTTGGCAATTTGATTTCTGGTTCTTCTGCCTTCTCTAAAACCAGCTTGAACATCTGGAAATTCACAGTTCATGTATTGCTGAAGCCTGGCTTGGAGAATTTTGAGCATTACTTTACTAGCGTGTGAGATGAGTGCTTTCGTGTGGTAGTTTGAGCATTCTTTGGCATTGCCTTTCTTTGGGATTGGAATGAAGACTGACCTTTTCCAATCCTGTGGCCACTGCTGAGTTTTCCAAATTTGCTGGCATATTGAGTGCAGCACTTTCACAGCATCATCTTTCAGAATTTGAAATAGCTCAACTGGAATTCCATCACCTCCACTAGCTTTGTTCGTAGTGATGCTTCCTAAGGCCCACTTGACTTCACATTCCAGGATGTCCGGGTCTAAGTGAGTGATCACACGATGGTGATTTATCTGGGTCGTGAAGATCTTTTTTGTACAGTTCTTCTGTATATTCTTGCCACCTCTTCTTAATATCTTCTGCTTCTGTTAGGTCCGTACCATTTCTGTCCTTTATCGAGCCCTTCTTTGCGTGAAATGTTCCCTTGGTATCTCTAAGTTTCTTAAAGAGATCTCTAGTCTTTGCCATTCTGTTGTTTTCCTCTGTTTCTTTGCATTGTTTGCTGAGGAAGTCTTTCTTATCTCTTCTTGCTATTCTTTGTAACTCTGCATTCAGGTGCTTATATATTTCCTTTTCTCCTTTGCTTTTAGCTTCTCTTCTTTTCACAGCTATTTTTGTAAGGCCTCCCCAGACAGCCATTTTGCTTTTTTTGCATTTCTTTTCCATGCAGATGGTCTTGATCCCTGTCTCCTGTACAATGTCACAAACCTCCGTCCATAGTTCTTCAGGCATTCTATCTATCAGATCTAGTCCCTTAAATCTATTTCTCACTTCCACTGTATAATCATAAGGGATTTGCTTTAGGTCTTACCTGAATGGTCTAGTGGTTTTCCCTACTTTCTTCAATTTTAGTCTGAATTTGGCAATAATGAGTTCATGATCTGAGCCACACTCAGCTCCTGGAAATGTACTTACTAGTGTTGAAATAAATTTCTCTTGCCCAGGATCCTATATCAGCAAACCAAACTTCTGTGTTTCAATAAATGCTGTGCTAGACCAGAAACACAGTATATTCAGTCAGTCAATCTCCAAACACCAAGAAACCTTGTTTCTTACCTTAAACAAGTTTGATTATGTAGTCCTAACCTATCAGATATTTTCTATTTTTCCCTTCCTTTTTCTATACACTTTATTCTATGGGAAGTCTTCTGGCTTAACTTGCAGTACTGTTTAGGGAGTATTTAATAAAGATTTTGTTAACTAAATTGTCTTTGTTAATTATTCCTTAATAGTTTTTGGTCAAGAAGATGGGATTCAAAGCGACCTTCTAATGGCATGCTCACAGCAAAGATGCCTTCTGAACCCTTTCAGTTCACTCTCCTCTGGGTAAGTCACTGTTGGATTTGAGTTTCACTCCTTTTTGTGCTAGCTTTCCTATCCAAGAAAATGTTAAAAAAAAAATTGTTCCCAGAAAGGTGCTGGGGCCCCAGGAAATTTTCTAAGTAGTCATAACGGGACTCTGCAGTGAGTGGCAACCATTTAGGGACTCAATAAAGAATTCCAATGCCCACAAGGGACAACAGCTAGGAGACTCACAAGTCCTCAAAATAAGTCTGCTGCATAAACTGATGGAGTACCCGGTGAAACTAAGATGAAAAATGTAAATATATTGAATCATCAAAATAAAAAGTAGACACAAGTCAGACTATGAAAAGCCATTAGGGCATCCATGTTACAAGGAAATCTGTGGAGCGAATTATCAATCTATTGCTAAAGGGAATCTTGGAAACCAAAGCTGCACATTTGATGGACACAGATCAAGAACTTAAAAAGCTGTGAGAGCACTTGCCACCTGGCTTTAACACTCTTGAGCTAAGAGCTAGGATAGGTTGGTCACAGAGCATATTGGATAGACACATGAGGACTTCTGTCATTTTATATTTTTTGCCACAAGAACATTTGATGTGAAATTCCAATTTTTACAAAGCCTTAAGACAGATGCCATGTATCACAGGATTCCAATGATCCAAATTTCCAATAGCCAGTTAATTGTGCCATAAATCATAATAAAATAGTAACTAGCATCTTTGTAATTTTTTAACTCATTATTGTCAAGCAGAATATGTCCCAAAAGTCAAATTTTTTGAAATAATATATTAACTTTTCTGTTCCTATTTCCTCTGGAAGACTGTAAGTATCCCTGTTACTTTCATAGAACCAACAAAAATAACCAGAGAAACGAAGTTTGCATGATTCACAGTACATCATATAGGTTAGTATCAGGCATTAGTGACTCAAATCAGAGTGAAAAATGCTCCAGTGAAAAATTTCTTCTTCCATCACCAAACACCAAATTCTGAAGGTCCAATAAAAAACATTGTTCTGTCTTCTTATATTCTGGTACTACTATTTATTTTAATCTTTTGTTATGTCTCTGCAAATCTGTTTGCTCATTACATTTTATTTCATTTCTAATTCTCACATTGATTTTCACAGATGTCACAATGATATATTTGACAAAAAGATGCCAAGAGATACAGTCAGAAAAAGCCTAGTTTGCTAGGACAAGGGAGATAGAAAATAATGACAATTTTATGAATCTATGGTTTACAGATTACCCATGTGGATTTATTACTCTGTATGGTGATCGATGGCTGAGAGTAATAATTCTATCAGGTTAGAGATGGCTTCCTTAGCATGCATGCGTGCATTGGAGAAGGAAATGGCAACCCACCCTAGTATCTTGCCTAGAGAATCCCGTGGACAGAGGAGCCTGGTGGGCTGCCTTCCATGGGGTCGCAGAGTCAGACACGACTGAAGCAACTTAGCAGCTGCAGAGATTGCTTAAGTTTTCACAGACAGATTTTTTTCCCCATGCTCTTGGAAGCTCCTCATTCTCTGACAGTTTAGAATATACTAACTATATCTTCGGAGAAGGCAATGGCACCCGACTCCAGTACTCTTGCCTGGAAAATCCCATGGACAGAGGAGCCTAGTAGGCTGCAGTCCATGGGGTCGCTACGAGTCGGACACGACTGAGTGACTTCACTTTCACTTTTCACTTTCATTGGAGAAGGAAATGGCAACCCACTCCAGTGTTCTTGCCTGGAGAATCCCAGGGATGGGGGAGCCTGGTGGGCTGCCGTCTATGGGGTCGCACAGAGTTGGACACGACTGAAGCGACTTAGCAGCAACTGTATCTTATGGTCACCATTTATAAGCAACTTATGAACATATGCTGAGTGTTTATAGAAATACTGGCTGGATAAGGGAAAAACTATACCTTGGGCATTTTTCAGTTGACCCAAATTTCAAACTTGAATGATGTCTAATTCTTGTTATTAATGTCAAGCTATGCATTCATATTATTGTCTTATTTGCAACTAAAGACTACTTTGTACTTTTTTTCCCTTTATTTCTTCTTTCCTCAAAACACATTAATAGTCTGCCTTCAGAAATCAAGATGTTCTGAAATGTACTATAATACTCTAGAAGCTATTATCTATGTTCTACAGTTGAAATTTATGAACTAGGTGATTTCTGAATCTGGTTCCTAAGTGCGGTCTTATGTCTAAATATTTATATTGAAACTTCTAACATTTTATAACCCTTTCCAGGTACTAAATTTAGCACTTCATGGTTGGACCTTTCTTTCAAGTGTACTTTGTTAATTTTTTGTGGCTCACCATTAATTTAACTAGGCATTTCCTATTTTAAAATTACCCACATTTTTTTTTATAGGAAAGTGTCAAGTATTACTGTCAAGTCCTCAGGTAACTGTGGAAATGAAAAATATATGTATATGTATTTATGCATATATATGTGTATGTGAATATATATATATATATATATATATATATATATATATATTGAGAGAGACATATTATTTAAGTCCATCCAAACAATGGATTTGTTTTTTATCAAGTATCTGCCATACCTGAAGAAATAAACTGAATAAAATAGTGTATCTGGTCAAAGTGGTAAATGATTTTATTTATTGTAGACAAATATGTTACACTGAGAAAATTCTATAACCAGCTTTCAATTTTGTTGTTTTGCTCACTAAAAAGTCCCATGATCACAGTATAGATTACCAGTTTTTGCCTCCAGAGAAAGCATGCATTTTGTGTAGATATGAATATTAATTTTCTTAGATGTTTTATATCTTATTTTAATATATTTTGGAGTATGATGGTTGTGCTTTTTACTTCCATGATGGCTGCTGATTTTTTATGAATATCATCACTGTTATAAAAATCATCACTGTTGGTTTTTTATAAATAAAGAAAATGGGCCTCTGAGAAAATAACTAATTTAACCTTAGAAAACTACTAAATGACAGCTCCAGAACTTTAGCTAAAGTCTTTGGGGCTTGGGGCTCACATATACTTCCAATAGTGAGGAGTAACTCTTAAAAAAAAAAATGAATTCTATGTAGAAAAAAATGACTCTAATCCTGAAGATGTCCACATTAATTTCAAATAATCTAGGATTTTAGTACTTATTCTTGCTTTAGTGAGTGAGTGAAGTCACTCAGTCGTGTCTGACTCTTTGCAACCCCATGGACTGTAGCCTACCAGGCTCCTCCATCCATGAAATTTTCTAGGCAAGAGTACTGGAGTGGGTCGCCATTTCCTTCTCCAGGGGATCTTCCTGACTCGGGGATCGAACCGGGGTCTCCTGCATTGCAGGCAGATGCTTTATCATCTGAGCCACCAGGGAATCCCCCATTCTTGCTTTAAGTACCTGGGAACATCAGATACATTCATTATCATCATAATACTTTCCTAATCTTATTTTATTATGATTAATCATCAATTATCTGACCAACATGAAATTAAAGGCATAAGCCAAAATAATATCTGTAAATTTTCCAAATATATTTTTAAATAAGTGTTTTTTATAAAATATAAAGTTAAAGTAGATTTTTTTTAAGGAATATCATATTCTGGCACAAAGTAAGCAAAATTCATATAAAAATAATATAATAACTTAAGAAGATACTAGCCACAAAATTCTCAAATATATGAATAATTTCAAAATGTAGATTCATATACTATGATGGAGAAGTTTTTAATCGTTCACCTTCTGTAATGTATTAATCAGTGAAAATCAAAAATAACGCAGCATATACCAAGATGTAATCATGGTATACATGTCATTCCCCACACACAAAACCCACTCAGTGGAGCTTTCCTTGCATATACCACTGAGGTCCTATTTTCTCTGTGACATTTTTGTGACTAAAATAACAAATCTTCCTCTGACATCCTATAGTCTTTATTGTGCTAACAAATCATCTGCCATTTACTTTATACATATGGATTGATGAAACCTCCTTAACTCAATCTGTTTGGATTTACTGCCTATTCTTAACTGACCTCCATGAATCCTCTCCCTTATCCAATAACCTTATTCTGTACAGGAAACTTACTCCTCCTCTGTGTTTCTGGTCAGTAAAAAAAAAACTAGGAGATTTGCTGACATTTTTTGAACAGTTTCTACTTATCCATCTATTATTTCTGTCTTCCATTTTTCCTAATAAAAGAGGATAAGTCAGAAAATCTGTGGGTGAAAGATCAAAGAAAAGCAGGGGAACCTACAGGCCAAATTGTGTTTTAGACATTTTACTAAAAGGTCAACAACTTCCTTGAATATGCTTTAATAGAGACATCTTAAATTAGCTACTCAGGGAAAAAGGAGGCATCTAACTATGAGTACAAGCATTTTTTAAGTCTTAGATATAAAAATAAATATAAATGCAAATATTTCAAATTATAAAATAGATTTTTCAGTGTGGGCAAGGAAAGGGATTGATGAGCATTCAGAATGAGAATGAAAGAAGGATAATCCAGAAAAGATGATGTAATAAAAAAAAGCTTTATTTATTGTATTATGCCTAGAACTAGTGAGAGAGATATAAATGGCAACATATTTCTCCACTAGATATTGAAACTTTAAGCATTCAGTTTCTTAGTTTAATGTCTTTATTTAATCTTTACACTCTCCTTTCTATCCCATTCTTTGACCTCATAATAGAATGTTTAAATTGACAGTCTTATGCCATTCAGAAGGACAGCCTCCTACTAATTCAAATTCCTTGGTGATTACTCCTAATGCAAATATCTCAAGTCTCACTAGAACTGATGCTCTTCCTTCGCTACTTTTTTTTTTTTTGTATCCATAGGAACCTATCTGTCTTTGCTTCCTTGCACTCAGCTAAGCTTGCAGAGTCTATTTACTTCAACTATTTTTATGTATACATTATAAATTTCATTGCAAAATTATTTTTAAGATAGCTGTATGACAATACCTCACCCTGTCTTAAACCCAAGCTGATAGATACTATTAAAGAAAGTGTTATAACAAGTGATGATACAAGGTAATGCTTATTGACTACTATCTGGCCCTTAATAATATCTGGCAGTTCTCATCAGATATTTGTGCTATTTAGTTTCACACTCCCTAAAATGTATATTATATAATGCTTTCATTTTTAAAATTTCTTGAATTTTTTTCTCTAAAAAAATTAGCAAGCTTGTTCATTTTATAGCGAACACTTGCATGTGCTAAATCAACCATTTATAGCTATAACAGTATTAGCTCTGCAATGTCCTCACCCAATTCTCCACTTTATGACGAGGGCAATATTCACAAATCTTGTGGTTCTCTCTTAAGATCACAAACAGCTCTGAAGATAAAAATATTTAAAAACTATTTAAAGTAACATCAAGGTCTGAATTCTGAATATATTTGGAAATTTAACCCATATATCTTACTCTTATTACTAATATTTCATTTTCAATATTTGCAGTGTTCTCTGGTGTTCAAGTTCTATGGACTACTTCACTTTTGTTTTCACTTATGTATCAACTATTCTTTACAGTAGGTGTGTAGAATAATGACTCTCCAAAGATACCTATATCCTAATCTTCAGGAATTTTTAATATGTGAAAAATTGACTAAATTTGGGATCTTTAGCTGGAACAATTATTTGGGAATATGTGGATGGGCCCAATGTAATCACAAGTGTCCTTTTAAGAAGGAAGCAGATCATTAGTCAGAGAAGATTTGACAGTGGAAGCACGGATCATTTGCTATTGCTGGAAGGGGACCATCCTCTAGAAGCAAAGAGAACGGAGGAGTGTTTCTCTCCAAGATGCTCCAGAGAGAAACACGGCATGCCCACTCATGATTTAAGCCTAGTGAATTCAGGCACTTTCTTTCCAAAATTTTTAGGTAATAAATCTGTTTTAGTGGCTGCTTTGAGCCACTAAAATTCTGACAATTTGTTACAGCGACAAAACAAAATCAATACAGTAGGCGTCCTATAAATTGTTAGGTGATGTATTAATTCTTTAGATGCATTTTAGCATGTCTGAAGACAGGAACAGTTTGAATTACAAGAAAAAGAAATTTTAAAGAAGAAAAATCATTGAGTTTACAAGAACATTTAACTTTATACTCATCATATTTCAGTTTGTTTCAACAACTTTTTCTTTCATTTACAAAAAATTATCCTTAAGTTTACATAAAAATCAGTATTTTAGAAAAGTTATTCACTGCATATAACTGAAGCATTTCAAAATATTAAGTAAAAATTAATACTATATATCTTTGAGTCCCTTAGATTGCAAGGAGATCAAGTCAGTCTATCCTAAAGGAAATCAACCCTGAATGAGGTTGAGGCTCCAATACTCTAGCCACCTGATGCAAAGAGCAGACTCATTAGAAAAGACCTTGATGCTGGGAAAGACTGAAAGCAAAAGAAGAAGGGGGCAAGAGAGGATGAGGTGGTTAGAGAGCATCACTGACTCAATGGACATGAATTTGAGCAAACTCCTACTCATAGTAGAGAACACAGGAGCCTGGTGTACTGTAGTCCATAGGGTCACAAAAAGACCGACAGGGTTTAGTGATTGAACAACAACAGCAATACTAAGATCACTTACTTCACATTTACTTAATGATTTATTAGATATTTAGATTCTCAATTTCATTTATAATAAACACAAAACTATGTCATTATTAGACTCACTTCAAAACACAAATGTATTATTTATTTACTATAATGATTACAAAAAGTTAAAAGTATAAACAATTTTGAGCTATTTATCATGAATAATATTAAAACAGTTTTTAAAAGTTTGAGCCACAAAAGCAAGCATGAGTCAAAAAAGAAAAAATCAATAAATACAGATATTTATAAATATGAATAATTTGAATTACTTGGTTGAAAAGTGAATATTGACATATCTCAATTTACTCTGAGCAAATATTTCCTAAAATAAAACCTCGTAACTTTGCTTGTACATCCTGCACCACTGAAAAGACTTACTTTCATTTTGAATTTCTTTCTATCTTATTTAACAAGTGATGCAACCAAGAAAATTTCTCAGTTGTTAGAGTGGAACTCACATGATCATTATTGATTTCAAATCAATACAATTGTGTAAATAATTTTAAGTCTTAATACTATAAGGATTCCTTGTTTGTATTTTGAGTGATTTGGAGTTTTTCTTCTAATATCTTGCAGTTCTTTCCTAATTAATGTAAATTTTCAAAGGAGAGAGAATTATGTATTTTCTCTTAATTAGTCATATGCCTATCTTAAGGTTCAATCTGCTTCTAAATCTATTTAGGACATATTTCTATAAGAAGAACAATCTCGCAGCTGTCACTGCAGCTCAGATCTTGGAGTTAAAGTAGATGCTTCTGGTTCTTATTTGCATGTACAGAATACTGATTATGCCAGAAAGGAGAATAAAAAGAGTAAGACTACATGGTTTGTATGTCTCATCTGTAGGCACTATGCTTACAATAATGAATGGTACCCAACTATATCTTCTATTTCCATTGGCTGAAGAATAATAATGTACTTAGCAATCCTTCAAACTGAATAAACTGCTCAAGAAAGGTGATAAATTATGCCCACCAGTTACTCAAAATAATGTCTCTGCTTCTTAATATGCTGTCTAGGTTGGTCATAACTTTTCTTCCAAAGAGCAAGCATCTTTTAATTTCATGGCTACAGTTACCATTTGCAGTGATTTTGGAGCCCAAGGAAATAGTCTGTCATTGTTTCCATTGTTTCCCCATCTACTTACCATGAAGTGATGGGACTGGATGTGATGATCTTAGTTTTTTGAATGTTGAATTTTAAGCCAACTTTTCACTCTCTTCTTTCATTTTCATCAAGAGGTTCTTTAGTTCTTCTTCACGTTCTACCATAAGGGTGGTGTCATCTATGTATCTGAGGTTATTGATATTTCTCCTGGAAACCTTGATTCCATCTTGTGCTTCATCATTGCTTATATTCTTTGTATAAGTGAAAATGACAAATTATTTAGGAAGAGCTAACTAGCATACTTCGGCACTACACTGTTTGATATAAATTCATGGTATGTTCAATCCTACTATCTCAAAAGAGATAAATTAAAATCAAAACATTTCATTAAAATGTTGATTTTTACTTCATAGATTACTTATTTTTAAGACTCCATAATTTCTCATTTTATAATCAGTCTAAAATCCCTGTTTGGAATCTCTCTAAACTCTATACTGAAAAAAAAGGTGAACAAAGACACAGCTTATCATTAATTTGACTCTTATCTTTTATCCAAGATATAATTTAAGCAAGGCTGAGTATCATGAGATAAACAGTTTTCATGTTTTTATAAGTTATTGCTGTAGATAGAATAGATGGCAAAGCATATACTTGCCTCTTCACTGGTTATTATGGTAATAAATGTGGAAAGAAAATAGAAATGGCTATCTTAAGCTCCATATTAAATCCAAGAAGGTTAAAAGTGGAATAATGAATCATGCTAAGAATCTCTGAGAATTTTCTGAATCATTCAATTACATGGGAGTTTCAGAAACATTTGCCAGATGATTCAAAATGAAAGTTTGTGAGATGCATGCAGTTTCGGTGAATTTGCAAAGGCTAAAACACTGCATACAAAGTAAATCTCCCGCCCCAACCACATTATCTCTGTGCTTTAAGAATAGTGCTGTAAGTTAGGAAAAGGTTTACTGATTTGTATTATTCACCTGAATAATTAGAGGTTTTAAAAGTAAAACTTTTATGTTTGCCACAAAAATAATGTTGCACAAATTAGTGGCTATGTTTTATTTACAATTTACATTCTCTTTAGGATAGTGAAAAATCAAACCCTGTAGCTCCTTAAACCAGTATGTATAGCATACCAAAACTTCTGGAAGAGCTTTCCCAGTATTTATAGTATATACATATATTCTTGACTGAAAAATCCCATGGACAGAGGAGCCTGGCCGTGCCTCAGTCCATGGGGTTGGGAAAGAGTCAGAAATGACTTAGCGACTAAGTGCATGAACGTGCATGTGCACACACACTCAGGTATTTGGTGGTGGTGGTGGTAAAGAATTCACTGGCCGATGCAGGAGATGCATGAGATACGGGTTCCATCCCAGGGTCAGGAAGATCCCCAGGAGTAGGGAATGGCAACCCACTCCAGTATTCTTGCCAGGAAAATTCCATGGACAGAGGAGCCTGGTGAGCCACAGTCCATGGGACTGCAAACAATCGGACATGACTGAACGCACACATATATATTATTTAAATTGAGATATTGTTGAGATGTATAATGTACACAAGAAAAAAAACTAACTTTTTCAAAGACTGTTGTTATAATGCATGTGTTTACTTCACCTCTTGATAGCATTTGTGTTAACCACTTCTTATCCAGTTTCCATAATTTTCCAGTTACTTTATGACACTTGTATACACTTATTTGCTTTTTTAATATGTCTATTTCACATCTAACCCAAAACTTATTTTTATTTGACCTAGTCAAAACTAGAGTTGTGACCAGGAGACAGAAAAAGATGGGTTGTCGTCTGGCTCTTAGAAATTAAATCTTTCTTAAAATAGTGGTACTAAGAGAAGAGATGAGAAACAACATAAGGTCTCATTACATGACTAGAAGATGTTGTTAATTAATTTGCTGCCTGTTAGCTATGAATATTTCTCTGACTTATGACTACCATGATTTGAGTCATGGACAACCCATGGGGTGCATCAGTTCAGTTCAGTTCAGTTCAGACGCTCAGTCATCTCCGACTCTTTGTGACCCCATGAATTGTAGCACTCCAGGCCTCCCTGCCCATCACCAACTCCCAGAGTTCACTCAGACTCACGTCCATCGAGTCAGTGATGCCATCCAGCCATCTCATCCTCTATTGTCCCCTTCTCCTCCTGCCCCCAATCCCTCCCAGCATCAGAGTCTTTTCCAGTGAGTCAACTCTTTGCATGAGGTGGCCAAAGTACTGGAGTTTGAGCTTTAGCATCATACCTTCCAAAGAAATGCCAGGGCTGATCTCCTTCAGAATGGACTGGTTGGATCTTCTTGCAGTCCAAGGGACTCTCAAGAGTCTTCTCCAACACCACAGTTCAAAAGCATCAATTCTTTGGTGCTCAGCTTTCTTCACAGTCCAACTCTCACATCCATACATTACCACAGGAAAAACCATAACTTTGACTAGATGGACCTTTGTTGGCAAAGTAATGTCTCTACTTTTCAATATGCTATCTAGGTTGGTCATAACTTTCCTTCCAAGGAGTAAGCATCTTTTAGTTTCATGGCTGCAGTCACCATCTGCAGTGATTTTGGAGCCCCAAAAAATAAAGTCTGACACTGTTTCCCCATCTATTTCCCATGAAGTGATGGGACTGGATGCCATGATCTTTGTTTTCTGAATGTTGAGCTTTAAGCCAAATTTTTCACCCTCCACTTTAATTTTTATTACCCTGTGACTAGCACATTGTTCATTTCTATTACATGTTTCTGCTCTACCTTTTCTAGGTCTAATCACCTCCTGCCACGTATAATCTCTTCTCTGTCCTTTGCCAAGCAGGAAGACTTCCTGGGGAGGGGAATTATTAGAAAAATTTCTTCTTTCTGTGACATTCTAAAATATCCATTTTATTTATAATTGGATATTTATAAGGCAGGCTACAATCTTCTGGTTGACTTTTTCTCCATATTCCAGAAGCATTATGTTTTCTTAAGGATCAGTGACTTTGAACATTTCTCTAACGAAACGCTACATGAATCTAGATGGAAGACAGAAGATGGGTGGTTCTGTAGGGGAGCAAAACTTGCCACCCCAGAGGGTCGCTTTAGCATAAAGATTAATTTAGGCTGAAAGGCTATCAGATGGTATAAGATAGATTAAGTGAGTTATACTATCTGATGTTGTTAAGGATAAATCATTTACCATAGCCCAGGGATATTAGTATTGCATCTAGAATTGTTCTACTGGAGAAGCCAAAGTGACATCCTTGATGAAAGGAGATTTCTTCTTGATATACCATTTTAAACATTTGTTTTTACTCTAAAAGGCTTAACTATATATTTTCTATTTTAAATTTTGTTTCTAAATTTTTTGATCTTCTGTGTGAAATACTGAAATAGTTACTAATGTGAATACTTAAACATTTCCAAGAGTTTTAGTTTACATATAACTAGGTTCTTCCTTTTCCATTTCTTCTTAGAGTGTTAGCTCAGGATAATTTTCTGCATATTTTTACTTGGAACACTTTATCTTTTTCTGCATTTTTTAAAAACTTGGTAAGAAGATTTAGTAACCATTGGATTTCCTTTTGATGCCAGCTGTATTCTTGGTGATTTGAAAATATCTGAAGCCTACACCTACTTGTTGGGCCTTTTCCCCACCAAGTTTATCAGTTCTGCTCCATTTGTTAACACTTCAGCTTCAGGTGTTAAAAAAACAAAAACAAAAAAGCAACTCTAGTGTGATGATTCATTATTATTAATTTATATAACAAGGATATCAGTGTAAAACTCTTCTTGCGGTAGGCTATTTATTAATTTCACAGCAAAGATATAAATTTGTTTAAGAAGAAAAGGCAATAAAGAATTTTAGTTGGTCTCAGCAGATTAATAAATTTGTTAAAAGCATATTTCAAATTCAACTGGGCTTGGAAGTAATTAGAAACATTAATTTGTATATGATCAGATTTTGGAGTGATAAATTTAAAGTGGCAGATATAGAGTTTCTTTCATTTTTGCTCCATTCATGATTTAATATAGAGACAAAATATCATAAACATGTTTTACAGAATCTTTTAGAATCTTCTTTCAAGATGCTATTATTTTTTAGTTTCATGCAAATATATTACAGTACTTTCTTTCAAATCATACATTTTAGGCTCATAGTAGGGATCAAGTTGATGCCAATTTCCTTTTTTTTTTTTTTGGTTATACATTTCATAATGTACAAAATAGACTTTTTCAATGTTTTGTTTTCTTTAGTAAACAAGGACTCAGCATTAATGCTGATCCTCCAGCATTAATGTCTGACAGAAAAATTTATGCATTTCAATTTATCATTGGTTCTTATCATTCACTTGCTGCTATTTTTTTTTTTTTTCTTTTCTCATTCAGTATTACTTTATAGTGCCTGGTGGCTCAGGTGGTAAAGAATCTGCTTGCAATGTGGGAGACCCAGGTTTGATCCCTGGTTTGGAAAGTTTCCCTGGAGAAAGAAATGGCAACCAACTCCAGTATTCTTGCCTGGAGAATTCTGTAGACTGAGGAGCCTGGTGGGCTTCATGCGGTTGCAAAGAGTGAGGCATGACTGAGCAACTACCACACACTTCTCCTATAAGCCCTCAGTCTCACCAAATAGTTCATTTTATCCTTCCATTTAAATTGACTGTATAGCCATATTTATAGAATTTTCCCTGCACTATCTGAAATTTCAATATTATTTAGTACATGAGAGGCTGACAAACAGAATAGGATCTGTATATTGGGTCTCTGTAGATTATTTCACTTGATATAATTTATTACAGTTTTTGAATCTATATGTGAATCAGCAGTTACATTTCAGCTATTAAAAGTTAAGGTTACGTACTTTGAAAATTACTTTTTTCTTTAGATGAAGCAGCTACTGTAAAAATTCTAATTTATTTAATTCCTTTTGTAAAGCTAGTCCATATGAGTTAGGGTTATCTAGAATTGGAATCATGCTACATATCCTATATATATATATACATATATATATATATAGAGAGAGAGAGAGAGAGGATATGCATATATCCTATATATATATATATATACATACACATACACATATAGGATATGCATATATTCATTTGAAAGATATTTTCAAAAGATGCAAAGGAACAATATATAACAGATCTTGAAACTGCACACTCAGATGAGAGTTCCCATGGGCCAGGACTTAAACCCAGCCAGAACCCAGACTGGGACTTGAACCCACTATCTGTTAATTGAGGTCACACACCTGGTCTCAAGATTTAATGAAGCTCACTAAGATTCTTTTTGTCTCATTGCAGAAAGAATTCAGTGAGGGACAAAAATGACAGGTAAGAAGTAAGTTTATTTAAATATGCATTCCATAGAGAGGATGAAGTTTGTCTCAAAAGGCAAGAGCCGTAAAGGGAGAAAACACTTCACAAAGAGTGTGGGCCATCTCAGAAGGTGAGTGGCCCCACAATATGAAGTGGTTAGTTTTTATGGGCTGAGTAATTTCATAGGTTAATGAGTGGGAGGATTATTCCAACTGTTTTAGAGACAGGGAGGAGAATTCCAGGAATTGGGTCACTGCCCACTCTTTGACCTTTTGTAGTCAGCCTGGGAACTGTCATGGTGCTGGTAGACATGCTATTTAGCATGCTAATGTGTTTCAATGAGTATAGAATAATGAGGCTCAAGGTCTACTGGAAGTGGAATCTTTTGCCATCTTAATGATACTGAACTGGACACTTAAAATGATTAAGATTATAAATTTAATGTTTTGTGTTAAAATACAAGTTAAAAATTATGTTTGCAAAGAGAAACTTAATAAGCCCTTTTAGGAATATATGAGTCAGAATATGAAAAACATACAAAGCAATTTAAACGAGCAAAGTACCCGTATTAATTATTTATACGATTACCAAGGTGATTTAAAAAATAATGCCCTTAAGGAGGTATTTATGTACTGCTGCTGCTGCTAAGTCGCTTCAGTCGTGTCTGACTCTGTGTGACCCCATAGACGGCAGCCCACCAGGCTTCCCTGTCCCTGGGATTCTCCAGGCAAGAACACTGGAGTGGGTTACCATATTTCCTTCTCCCGACCCCATGGACTGCAGCCTACCAGGCTCCTCCATCCATGGGATTTTCCAAGCAAGAGTACTGGAGTGGGGTGCCATTGCCTTCTCAATTTATATACTAATTCAGTACTAATGAGTTTCTGAAATTAGCTCCCATAATTCAAAATCATATCATTGTTTTAATTCTATTTAAGCAAGTAAGCATAGGAGGAAAATATACATTTGATAATTTTGAACCACTTGCTCTTAACTGATGGAAGGAACTCAGTGTGATGTAAGAAATGTAACTCTTAAGAGTTCAGGATTTCAGTATTACATATCATGGGCACACCTGGATTAGTGTTTAAATTTTTCATGAAGCTATGAAATATCAAAGAATGCATGAGAGCAGAGTTTGTTTTGTATTTTTTATCCTAAAATGAAAATGCAATGGTTTATGAAGAAAGAGGGTGATCAGTGATCAGCATAATATATTTACTTCATAAGTGATTTTTTTGTTTCCATCGAAATTGACAGACTTTCATTCTTTCTCAATATGTTCTGAAAGATGCTGATTTGTTTATCTGACCTTATTTTTTGAATAAGTCAATGGTACACTGAAAATTTTAAGAGAAAGACTGCTCTAGCTGAAAATAGAACTATGGAAAGCAACCAGCCAGGTTGTGTCACAGTGAGTTACAGCCACACATCTATACTACTGCTGTTTCCCTACAATCACAGCAATGAATTACAGTAATACATTCAATCCTGATAAATGATCTACCCAGCTTCTGCTTAAATTAAACTGACTGCAATCTGGATGAGTGCAGCCACATATTAACGCTGGGTCCACCATTTCTTGTCTCTATCCTGGTGAATTATGGAATGGTAGTCCTAGCTTTATGCATTGATTAACATTGCTGCTACAGCTTTTTCACAGATCAATGTTCAAGTGGAATGAAAAGTAGGCTCCAACATTCTGCTGCCACATTTAATGCTGTCATCATAAAACAAATGTGTAGTGTTTAAAATAAAATCTTATAAATAACTGTAGACATAGCCATGCTGCAAAATATTAATCACTAATTTCTTTTACCATTACTATCTTTTTTCCTATCACTATGAAGATAATATTCCCAATTGCCAGTATAGGTACCTAAGGAGTGACAACTAGCTTTTTTTTCATAAAATGTCTTTGCTTTTTTCTCAAGGATCTGTGAAATATTCTTAAGTTGAATGCTTCAGTATATTTTATGCTATCCAGTTATAAAAACACAGTCAATTGTATTTAACCTTTTTGTTGTAGAATGTGTGAAACACACATACATATATAATTCTCAGATAAATATGGTTATTTCTTGATAAAATAATGCTATCATATTAATGATATGCATACATTCTAGCACATTTTTATTTTGTCCACGACTTGTTTGAGCTTAGGATTTAATGAGTGCTTAAACACTTAGAAACAAAAGCCAAGATTAGTTGTATAATCATTTTCCACTGTTATGTGTTCAGATAGTACAACTACAAATATTCACTCAAAGTCACCTCAAAATTTTATAGAGATGGTGGCAATAAAGACATCACAATTATGTGTTATGTAGATAAATAGCTTTTGTGAGAGGTACATGATATCTACACATTAAAGTTTATAATTAAAAGTATAATACTAAAATAATAGCATATCTTAAAATTGGAAATTGCTATTTTATAATATATTACAAATATTCCCAACTGTTTTTTCCAAGAGCTTTTAAAATAATGTTAGACTAAAGTTGAATACTATGAAAAGATTTTGGCAGTGTTTTAAAAGTAGTTGAGTCAAAGTTCCAGGGTTTCCAAATTGAAAGAGGAACAGTTATAGATGAAATCAGGGTGGTGGAGTAGAAGGACGTGTTCTCATCTTCTCCTGCTAAAACACCAAAATCGCATCTAGCTGCTGAACAAACATCAACAGGAGGATGTTGGGAAACACCAGAAAAAAAATAAAAATAAAAAAGATATCCCACATCCAAGGACAAAGGAGAAGCCACAAGGAGAGAGTAGGAGGGGTGTGTGTGTGTGCGCTTAACCACTCAGTCATATCCGACTCTTTGTGACCCCATGGGCTATAGCCTGCCAGGCATCTCTGGAGAATCATGGGGATTCTCCAGGCAAGAATACTGGAGCGGTGCAATCATGTTAAGATAAAATGTCATACTGGCCAGGTATGTAACTGAAAAACTGGAGAACAATAATACCAAAGAAGGCCCCACACTTTTGCAAAGGTTCTGGGCCCCACATCAGGCTTCCCAACCTGGGGATCCTGCAAAAGGACTGGGAATCCCCAGGGAATCTGACTTTAAATTCAGTGGGATTTGATTGTAGAGCTTCCACAGGACTAGGGGAAACAGAGACTAATGGAGGGCACAGATACAATCTTGTGTGCACTGGGTCCTAGGGCAAAGGAGCAGTGGCCTCACAAGGGAATGAGGCAGACCTGCCTGTGGGTATTTTAGGGTGTCCTGAGGAGGCATGGTCAGCAATGGCCTGCTGCAGGAAGAAGGGCACTGGTGACAGCAGTCCTGGGAGGGGCAAGTTGGCATACATCCTCTTGGAGGTTGCCTTTAGCCCCACCATAAAGCCTGTAGACTTCATGAGTGGGCTGCCTCAGGCCAAACAACCAATAGAAAGAGTGCACAGCTCCACCTGTCAGCAGACAATTGGGTTAAAGATTTACTGATCATGGCCCTGCCCACCAGAGCAAGACCCAGTTTTCCCCATAGCTAGTCTTTCTGATGGAGAAGGCAATGGCAACCCACTCCAGTACTCTTGCCTGGCAAATCCCATGAACCAGGGAGCCTGGTAGGCTGCAGTCCATGGGGTTGCTAAGAGTCAGACATGACTGAGTGGCTTCACTTTCACTTTTCACTTTCATGCATTGAAGAAGGAAATGGCAACCCACTCCAATGTTCTTGCCTGGAGAATCCCAGGGACAGGGGAGCCTGGTGGGCTGCCATCTATGGGGTCACACAGAGTCAGGCATGACTGAAGCAACTTAGCAGCAGCAGCAGCAGCAGCAGTCTTTCCAATCAGAAGGCTTGCACAAGCCTCTTATTCTTATTCCTCAGAGAGCAGACAGAATAAGCAAGAACTACAATCCCACAACCTCCAGAATGAAAACCACAATCATAGAAAGCTAACCAAAGTGATCACATGGATAACAGCTTTGTGTAATTCAATGAGACTATGAGCTATGCCATGCAGGGCCACCCAAGATTTATGGTCATGGTGGAAAGTTCTGACAAAATGAGATCCACTGAAGAAGGGAATGGCAAACCACTCCATTATTTTTCCCTCAAAACCCTATGAACATTATGAAAAGGCAAAAAGATACAGTACCAGAAGATAACACCAATAGGTTGGTAGGTGTTCAATATGCTACTGGGGACAAGTGGAGAAATAATTCTAGAAAGAATGAAGAGGATGGGCCAAAGCAGAAATGATGCTCAAGTGTTGATGTATCTAGTGGTGAAAGTAAAGTCCGATCCTGTAAAGAACAATACTGAAAAAGAACCTGGAATGTTAGGTCCATGAATCAAAGTAAATTGGATATGGTCAAGCAGGAGATGGGAAGAATGAACATCAACATCTTAGAAATCAATGAACTAAAATGGATATGAATGGGTGAATTCAATTCAGATGATCACCATATCTACTATTGTGGGCAACAATCTCTTAGAAGAAATGGAGTAGCCCTTATAGTAAACAAAAGTCCAAAATACTGTAAGTATTTGGATACAACATCAAAAATGACAGAATTATCTTGGTTCATTTCCAAGGCAAACCATTTGACATTACAGTAATCCAGGTCTGTGCCCCACCACTAAAGCTGAAGAAGCTGAAGTCAAACAGTTTTATGAAGACCTGCAAAACCTTCTAGGATACCAAAAAAAGGTGTCATTTTCATCATAGGAGACTGGAAATTAAAAATAAGAAGTCAGAAGATATCTGGAGTAAGAGGCAAGTTTGGCCTTGGAGTACAGAATGAAGTGGGACAAAGGCTAACAGAGTTTTGCCAAAAGAACACACTGGTCATAGCAAACACCCTCTTCCAATAACACAAGAGATGACTTTATACATGGACACCAGATGGTCAATACCAAAATCAGATTGATTATATTTTTTTCAGCCAAAGATGGAGACGTTCTATACAGTCAGTAAAAACAAGATCTGGAGCTGGATGTGACTCAGATCATGAACTCCTTATTGCAAAATTCAATTCTGGTATTGAAGATAGTAAGAAAACCACTAGGCCATTCAGGTATGACCAAAATAAAGTCACTTATGATTATACAGTGGAAGTGACAAATAGATTCAAAGGATTAGATCTGATAAGCAGATACCTGAAGAACAGTGGGCAGAGGTTCATAACATTATACAGAAGACAGGAACAAAAACCATCCCAAAGGAAAATAAATGCAAGAGGGAAAAGTGATTTTCTGAGGAGTCCTTACAAATAGCTGAGAAAACAGGAGAAAAAAAGACAAAGGAGAAAGGGAAAGTTATACCCAACTGAATACAAAGTTCCAGAGAATAGCAAGGAGAGATAAGAAAGCCTTCTTAAATGAAAAATGTGAAGAAATAGAGTAAAACAACAGATTGGGAAAGACTAGAGATCTCTTCAAAAAAAGTAGAGATATCAAGGGAACATTTCATGCAAAGATAGGCAAAATAAAGTACAAAAACCACAAAGTCCTAACAGAAACAAAAGAAATTAAGGAGAAGTGCAAGAATAAACAGAAAAACTATTCAGAAAAGTCTTAATGACCTGGATAATCATGATGGCCTGTCTCTCACCTAGGGCAGACATGCTGGAGTGTGAAGTCAAGTGGGCTGTGGAAAGCACTACTATGAACAAAACTAGTGGAGGTGATGGAATTTCAGCTGACGTATTTCAAAACCTAAAAGATGATGCTGTTAAAGTCCTGCACTCAATATGACAGTAAATTTGGAAAATTTAGCAATGGCCACAGGATTGGAAAACATAATTTTCATTCCAATCCCAAAGAAAAGCAATTCCAAAGAATGTTCAAACATACAATTGTGCTCATATCACATGCTAGCTAGGTAGTGCTCAGTCCTTCAAGCTACTCCTTTGATAATATGTGAACAGACAACTAAGAGATGTACAAGCTGGAGTTAGAAGAGGCAGAAGAAACAGAAATCAAACTGCCAACATCCACTGAATCATAGAAAAAGCAAGGAAATTCCAGAAAAACATCTACTTCATTGACTATGTTAAAGCCTTTGACTGTGTGGATCACAACTTACTGGAGAAAATTCTTCAAGATGGGATTACCAGAACACCTTACCTACCTCCTGAGAAACTTGTATGCAGGTCAAGAAGCAACAGTTAGAACTGGACATGGAACAACAGACTGGTTCAAAATTGAGAAGGAAGTATGTTAAGGCTATATATTGTCACGCTGCTTATTTAACTTATATGTCGAGTACACCATGTGAAATGCTAGGCTGAGTGAATCACAAGCTGGAATCAAGATTGCTGGGAGAAAAATCAACAACCTCAGATATGCAGTTGATACCACTCCAATGGCACAAGTAAAGAGGAACTAAAGAGCCTCTTGATGAGGGTGAAAGAGAAGAGTGAAAAAGCTGGCTTAAAATTCAACATCAAAAAACTAAGATCATGGCATCCTGACACATCATTTCATGGCAAATAGATGGGGGGAAAGTGGAAACCATGGTATATTTTATTTTCTTGAACTCCAAAATCACTGAAGACAGTGACTGAGCCACAAAATTAAAAAAGACACTTGCACCTAGAAAGAAAAGCTATGACAAACAGACAGCATATTAAAAAGCAGAGATACCACTTTGCCAACAAAGGTCTGTATAGTCAAAACTATGTTTTTTTTCAGTAGTCAACTATGAACGTGATCATTGGAGCATAAAGGAAGGTGAGTGCCCAATAATTAATTGTTTTGAAATGTCATGCTGGAGAAGACTCTTGAGAGTCCCTTGGACAGCAAGGAGATCAAACCAGTCAATCCTCAAGAAAATCAACCCTGAATATTCACTGGAAGGACTGATGCTGAAGCTGAAGCTCCAATACTTGGGTCACCTGATGCAAAGAGCCAGCTCATTGGAAAAGACCCTGATGCTGGGAAAGATTGAAGGCAGAAGGTAAAGGGGGTGGCAGAGGATAAGACAGTTGGATGGCATCACTGATTCAATGGACATGCATTTGTGCAAACCCTGGGAGATAGTGAAGGACAGGAAAGCCTATCCTGCTATAGTCCATGGGGTTGCAAAGAGTCAGACATGACTTAATGACTGAACAACAATACTAAAAGGCAATAACACAGAGTTTGATGAGAAGTTCAGAATTTAAAATATATATGATTAATTTGGTAATGGGTCTAATAGATAAAACAGACAGCATGTAGGAACAAATGATCAGTGTGAAAAGAGCGATTAAATTTTTTCAGAAGAATAAAAAATGAATGTCTGAAATCAAAAGCCCTGCAAGGATATGAATAACACTTTTTTAAAAAGACATTTATTTATTCATTCATTCATTTATTTTTAGCTGTACTGGGTCTTTGTTGCTGCATATGTGCTTTCTCTAGTTGCTGACTGTGGGGCTACTCTCTAGTTATGGTGCCTTGGCTTCTCATTTTGATTGCTTCTCTTGTTGCAGAGCATGGGCTCTAGGGTGCAAAGACTTCAGTAGTGCAGTAGGTGGGCTAAGTAGTTGAATCTTGTGGGCTCTAGAGCATTGGCTCTTTAGCTGTAGAGCATGGGGTTAGTTGCTCCAAGGCATGTGAGATCTTCCCAGACCAGCGATCAAATCGTGTCCTATTTCTCAACCAGTGAAACACCAGGGAATCTTCAGAATAATATCTTTGATGGGCTCATTAGTGAACTCCACAAGACTGAAGAAAGAATAACTGACTTGAAGATATGGCAATAGAAACTTTCAAAATGAAAGGCAGAGAAAAAAGACTGGGGGGAAAAAAAAAAAAAACCAGAATAACAAAGCACTATGAGAAACCTAAATAAGGTGTAAAGTGAAAGTGAAATTCGCTCAGTCCTATCCAAATTCTTTGCAACCCCATGGATTGTATAGTCCATGGAATTCTCCAGGCTAGAACTGGAGTGGGTAGCCTTTTCCTTCTCCAGGGTATCTTCCCAACCCAGGGATCAAACCCAGGTCTCCTGCATTGCAGGTGGATTCTTTACCAGCTGGGCCACAAGGGAAGCCCAAGGTTACTGGAGTGGGTAGCCTATCGCTTCTCCAGTGGATCTTCCCAACCCAGGAATTGAAATGGGGTCTCCTGCATTGCAGGTGGATTCTTTACCAACTGAACTATCAGGGAAGCCCAAATAAGGTGTAACATACACAAAATGGGAAACTAGACAACAGGAAGGAAAAGAGAACCAGAAAAAAAAAAAAAAATGGAAGCAGTAAAGATAGAGAACCTTCCCAAACTGATGCCAGACAGTCAGTATATGATTCCTGCTCTATAGTATTCTAAAATAGGCACAATTATGGAGACAGTAAAAAAGATTATTAGTTTTCAGGAGTTAGAGGAGAAGAAGGAATAAATAAGCAAAGCACAGATTTTTAGGACAGTGCAGGAAAACAAATATTTAACTATTTATAGTTTATTTTTAGTAAATATAATTATATATAGTAATGAATTCAACTCAAATTCAATATCATGTGGTTTATCCTATTTGATTGCACTGCATATCTAATATGCAGTGCACATCTGCTTTTTCATAATACTACTTTTGTTTATACTATACATATTTCCTTTTACAAAGAACTACCAATTCTTTCCTCTGAGCCAAATTATGATTTTCAAATTATTTAATGTACATTTTAAAGTATAGGAAATCCTAAATCACTAAATTTTTAAAGTTTCACAATAATATTTTGTTATAGATATTATGGACACACACTGAAGGTATGTCACAATGCCTGGATTATGTAATGTTACACATAATATATTTGAGTCCTTTCTCTTTAAAGGATGGATTAATAACATTCTGGGATAAGGAAAAGATCCATATAAGGTGATTCCATCCAGTTATGCCACTTTATAATGCTGTTCCAGAAAACTGATTCTTTAAAACATCTCTATCTGCTAATTCATTAATATAAAACATAATAATCTCAGGCATATTTAAAGAAGATTGTACAGAATAAATGTACATATTCACCAAATGCTTGCACAGTCCTTATAACAACAAAGTGCAGACCAGTGTGTTTAAATCTTTAAATAGTAGCTAACTAAAAGTTTCTTCAGTAGATGATACTTCTACAAGTTATTTTAAAAGTAGTTCATCAGCATTAATACTAGAATGCTTAAATTTTAAAAAGTAGGTTACAGTCCTTTATATGTAAAATGCAATCCCAGCTGTTAATTTGTCTGACAGCTCTGCAGATAGAGTCAAAAGTCTCACAGAGACCTTGTGGAAACTAATTAGTATACAGGAACATACCTGCCTGAGGATGCGGTTACATCTGGATAGGGAGAGAAGAGCAAAATTTACCTTTTTGAAAAAAGAAAAGAAAAATGTCCTTGAGTGTCTTAAGTTTTACTAGCTCAATTTAAAATTATTCTTTCTACTTAGAGGAATCTTAATTATATGTTTCATTGTTTAGTGAAGAACATTTTATAACATGAAGAAATTTTAATGCAAAAATGATTATGTTCTAGTTATTGTCATAGGCTACTGTGAATGAAAAATGTTGCACGCCCGGTCAGTAAACAAAATGGATGTTGCAGCCATCAAGTCACTACAGCCCTCCCCCACTCCCCATGATGAGCCCTGAGGGAATTCAGGGTGGAAACAAAAGAGCTGCCCACAGCCAAGCCCTCAGCCACAGCAGCCACCCCAGACTGTGCACCCAGAGGGAACTCAGAATGAGAAGGGATACTGGCCCTAGATAGTGAAGGTGCACATCAAAGAAATGATGTCAATGAGCTCAGACTTTTGCATCCTCCCATACATACAAGAATATCAGTATTCTTGCCTTGAGAACCCCAAGAATAGTATGAAAAGGCACAATGATAGGATACTGAAAGTGGAACTCCCCAAGTCAGTAGGTGGCCACTATGCTACTGGAGATCAGTGGAGAAATAACTCCAGAAAGAATGAAGGGATGGAGCCAAAGCAAAAACAATACCCAGTTGTGGATGTGACTGGTGATAGAAGCAAGGTCCTATGCTGTAAAGAGCAATATTGCATAGGAACCTGGAATGTTAGGTCCATGACTATCATCTAGTCCTCAGTCCTTGGCTGAGGACTAGATCTGATAGATAGAGTGCCTGATGAACTACGGACTGAGGTTCGTGACATTGTACAGGAGACCAGGATCAAGACCATCCCCATGGAAAAGAAATGCAAAAACGCAAAATGGCTGTCGGGGAGGCCTTACAAATAGCTCTGAAAAGAACAGAAGTGAAAAGCAAAGGAGAAAAGGAAAGATATAAGCATCTGAATGCAGAGTTCCAAAGAATAGCAAGAAGAAATAAGAAAGCCTTCCTCAGCAATCAATGTAAAGAAGTAGAGGAAAAAACAGAATGGGAAAGACTGGAGATCTCTTCAAGAAAATTAGAGAAACCAAGGGAACATTTCATGCAAAGATGGGCTCAATAAAGGACAGAAATGGTATGGAGCTCACAGAAGCAGAAGATATTAAGAAGACGTGGCAAGAATACACAGAAGAACTGTACAAAAAACATCTTCATGACCAAGATAATCACAATGGTGTGATCACTGACCTAGAGCCAGACATCCTGGAATGTGAAGTCAAGTGGGCCTTAGAAAGCATCACTACGAACAAAGCTAGTGGAGGTGATGGAATTCCAGTTGAGCTGTTTCAAATCCTGAAAGATGATGCTGTGAGAGTGCTGCACTCAGTATGCCAGCAAATTTGGAAACTCAGCAGTGGCCACAGGACTGGAAAAGGTCAGTTTTCATTCCAATCCCAAAGAAAGGCAATGCCAAAGAATGCTCAAACTACTGCACAATTGCACTCATCTCACATGCTAGTAAAGTAATGCTCAAAATTCTCCAAGCCAAGCTTCAGCCATATGTGAACTGTGAACTTCCAGATATTCAAGCTGGTTTTAGAAAAGGCAGAGGAACCAGAGATCAAATTGCCAACATCCGCTGGATCATCAAAAAAGCAAGACAGTTCCAGGAAAACATATACTTGTGTTTTATTGACTATGCCAAAGCCTTTGACTGTATGGATCACAATAAACTGTGGAAAATTCTTTAAGAGATGGGAATACCAGACCATCTGAACTGCCTCTTGAGAAACCTATATGCAGGTCAGGAAGCAACAGTTAGAACTGGACATGGAACAACAGACTGGTTCCAAATAGGAAGAGGAGTATGTCAAGGCTGTATACTGTTACCCTGCTTATTTAACTTATATACAGAGTACATCATAAGAAACGCCAGGCTGGAAGAAGGACAAGCAGGAATCAAGTTTGTCAGGAGAAATCTCAATAACCTCAGATATGCAGATGACACCACCCTTATGGCAGAAAGTGAAGAGGAACTAAAAAGCCTCTTGATGAAAGTGAAATTGGAGAGTGAAAAAGTTGGCTTAAAGCTCAACATTCAGAAAACGAAGATCATGGCATCTGGTCCCATCACTTCATGGCAAATATATGGGGAAACAGTGGAAACAGTGTCAGACTTTATTTTTGGTGGCCCCAAAATCACTGCAGATGGTGATTGCAGCCATGAAATTAAAAGATGCTTACTCCTTGGAAGGAAAGTTATGAGCAACCTAGATAGCATATTGAAAAGCAGAGACATTACTTTGCCAACAAAGGTCCGTCCAGTCAAGGCTATGGTCTTTCCAGTGGTCATGTATGGATGTGAGAGTTGGACTGTGAAGAAAGGTGAGTGCCGAAGAATTGATGCTTTTGAACTGTGGTGTTGGAGAAGACTCTTGAGAGTCCCTTGGACTACAAGGAGATCTATACATTCCATTCTAAAGGAGATCAGCCCTGGGTGTTCTTGGAAGGAATGATGCTAAAGCTGAAACTCCAGTACTTTGGCCACCTCATGCGAAGAGTTGACTCATTGGAAAAGACCCTGATGCTGGGAGGAATTGGGGGCAGGCGGGAAAGGGGACGACAGAGGATGAGATGGCTGGATGGCATCACCGACTTGATGGATGTGAGTTTGAGTGAACTCAGGGAGTTGGTGATGGACAGTGAGGCCTGGTGTGCTGCGATTCATGGGGTTGCAAAGAGTTGGACATGACTGAGTGACTGAACTGAACTGATACATACAAAAATGCTAAATTCATTAACTTGACAAATCTGGTTTTCTCTAACAGTAATCTTTTGAAGTTTCAACTACCTGGTCTTTGTGCAAAGGCTCCTATCTATCCTGGCTCCTCCCTTCAGATCAGTCTCTCAGAGCTAACTGGGAGGTTGTGTCCCAGCTTAAGTCTTCAGTTTTATCTGCCAAATGAAACATCAATCTCATTTTAGGCTGTGCATTTTTTTTCAGTGTGACAAATCATCATTTAAAACTGGATTTAATAAAATTTTTGCAATTGTTACCTTTTCTAAATTTAAGTTAAACTGTTTAAAATCATAAAGTTCACTTTTACACTGTATATTTTTAAAAAATATATAAATACAGTGTATTTCCCAGTGATATTTTTTATTCATCAGTACTGAAAGCACTTAAGAAACCTGTAGTGAGACTTTAGTCACTAGTGATAAAGAGTCTGCCTGCCAGTGCAGGAAACATAAGTTTGATCCCTTGGTTGGAAAGATCCCCTGGAAGAGGAAATAGCAACAACCTACTCTAGTATTCTGGCCTGGAGAATCCCATATACAGAGGATCCTCGTGGGGTATAGTCCATGGGGTCACAGAAGTCATACACAACTGAGCACCAGCACAACAGAGACTTTATCTTGTCATTTCCTAGAAAATTGCTTATACAATACTGACATTATAAGTAAATTGTAAATAATAGAAAATATTAACATACATTACAGTGTTTTGGATTTTATTGTATTATCTAAATTACATGGATAGTAGAAAGCTTAAAAATCAGAAAAAAATGAATATACCATATTACCACTTTTATGTAGCAGTAATGAAGTTTGAGCAATGTGTAGTGAGGATGTTTTTAATTTACATACAATAATGTCCAACATCATGTATCAGTGTTTAGTGAGTAGAATATATTTATGATTCCAGGACATTAAAAATGTAATCAGTTCAAATTGTACCATTGTATTATAAATTACCATATTATTTTAGTAGTAGCAAGATATCTAGTCATTGCAATCATAGATTAAGTAAAGAACGTATGACTTCATTTATACTTTACTTGAAAATATTTCCTGTTGACTGAGGAGATGCAAGTTTTGTACTATCAACATATCTAATTAATATAAATTACATTTTCCATATTTCTTCTTTTCACTTTAAATACATGTTCCAGATATATATATTTTTTGAAAAGTGAATCTTGTTGTTTTTACACACAGCTGGATAATGATGCCTGGGATCATCTCAGGTGGACTAGGCCTGCAATTGCTTGAAGTGCATCTTGGGTTTCCAGCCAGAGATTAAGGCCAGGTTGTGGTGGTTAAAGCACCAGATGCTAGCCACTAGACCAGTGGTCAGTGACAAGGGCCCGGGCCCTTCAGCTTTGCAGAAGAAAACTTCTCTGAACATGTAAAGTAGTGAAGCAAATAAACTATTTATTAAGAGTATAAAGAGTATCTGCCTGCAATGCAGAAGACACAGGAGATGTGGCTTGGATCCCTGGATGGGAAAGATCCCTTGGAGTAGGAATGGCAACCCACTTCAGTATTCCTGCTGGTAAAATTCCATGGACAGAGGAGCCTGGTGGGCTAGAGTCCATAGGGTCACAAAGAGTTGGACATGACTGAAGTGACTGAGCATCCACCTGTGGATAGAAACACAGGCAGGCTCAGAGTAGCTGAGTCTCTCCCTCATGGCAATTTGAATTACTTTTATGGGGCACATCTTCTGTGTTTCCTTTGGCCAATCATTTGCCTGGTTCATGGTCCGTATGGATACATCTCAGGATCCTCCCATGTGTGCAAACACCTCTCTTAGCCAAGATGGATTTTACTGAAGAGGTCTGTGGGTAGCTTGGCATTAGTTAGCATCACTCCCCTTTGACCTCCAAGTTTTTCTGTGTATATGTGTTTAGAGCAGTCTCGTGACTTTGAGAAAAAGAAATATATGGTTTGGCCAGGGCCCAGTCTCTTTCCTCAATTGTCCCACTAGTCTCCTATTGAAGTTTTGGTCCATAGGAAATGAATCTCCAATCATATTACCCCGTGGGTGGGGTGGGGCATCTACCTCCTGCCTCAGGGAGACTAATGTCAATTAGGATATTTCTCAGAACATCAACATGTTGGGGAGACCCTTCATATGTGATGATCCTCTATATCATCATCCTGTCCTACAGAAAAAAGGACTTTCCAAAATTGTTTCCGTTTTCACTTCTACCATAATGAAAATTTACCTCTGCCTTTCCAGTGTTTGGTGCTATAAAGGTATTTCAGCCTTAGCCATCCACTGCAGAGTAGTCTGGAGGGATTTTATCAGCTGGGCCAGGAAACAGAGTTTCCAAGGGAACAGGGTTGCCTTCTGAGTTTACCTAGAAATATTGCAAATTAAGTTTATCTCCTTAGTCCAGTTCCCATTTTTAGATGTACCATAAATGAATATATTTACTTAACAAAGGATGGGAATTAATGCCTTTAAATACATGAAAGCAGTGTACAAATAATGTAAAGCCTTTGAGTATATATAATCTGATCTGTTCACATAGATTATGTAACAAATATTGTGATGTGCCCTGAATATAAAGACTAATTTCACAAGGTGACTGCCAGAGTGCCTGAACCAAAACATCAAGGTCATTTGCAATTTGTAGTATCAAGTACATATTGATTATGAAGAGAAAAATCCAGATTATATGTATATTTCTCTACTTTGTTTAATTTTCAGGGAGTTACACTTTTGGAGAAAACTAATTTCTTCTTTTTGAGTGTTTATCAGTTTTTGTTTGTGTGCTCAGGTGCATAGACTCCCAGGGGATCTTCTCAACTCAGGGATGGAACCCATGTCTCTTGTATTTCCTGTATTGGCAAGAGGATACTTTACCACTGCACCACCGGCAAGCCCAAGTTTTTGTTTGGTTCCTAGTAACTAATATTTGTGAAAGTTAAAATCCTAAAAAGATGGAAGTTTTTTTGTACATTCTAGGGTGGCTCAGTGGTAAGGAATCCACCTGCCAGTGCAAGGAGACACAGATTTGGGTTAAGTTCCTGGGTCAGGAAGATCTCCTGGAGAAGGGTATGGCAACCCACTCCAGTATCTTGCCTGGAGAATCTCATGGACAGAGACACCTGGCAGGCTACAGTCCATAGGGTTACAAAAAGATGAAAACAGCTGAACACGCATGCTACAAGGTCAAAAACCATATATTGTTCTTGTATATTAGAGGTATTTATAGAGTTTGACTGAATAGAGTTCAAATGATTTCTAGATCAAACAATATTGAAAATTATCTTTGGAAATTAAAGTCTTTTAAAATTAAAACTATATTTTTAGAAAATATAACATTATATATATATAGTTTGAACATCTTTAAAATAAGATATTTTTATACATGTATATGTTCATATTATATATGTTGTCTTTATTTAAAAAGCACTCATGTTTGTAAAGGGTCTGTTTCATGACAAAGAAGTCATTCAGGTAGATTTTTAGTATGTGTAGTGTTATTTTGAAATTAAGACCAGAAAGAAGAACTTAGAAGTATGTTGATATAATTTTATTGTTGATATACTGGACTTGAAATTTTCATGGCTAGAGGATAATTTCCAGAACTAATTGAATATGTCTTGACAAAAGGAAAAGCTTTCTAGAGCAGGTTCACAAAGAAGTATTTTGTCAAAATGAGTGAATTACAAATGCCAGCAGAACCAATAAAAAGGAAATTGATTCTACATGTTAAAAAATTCCCCTAAATCCATGCCTAAAGTATAACTGAAAGGATCAATATTTTTTGTATTATTCCTAATCCAATTACACATGCCTTTAAATCACTATAGTCACAGTACAGCATTCTGATGGGTACCATAAATTCATTAAAAAAAAAAAAATTTAGCCAGTGAAAATTGAGTTACTTTTATAGGAGTTTAAAGGAATAAGCTACAGACTAATGTTATCCAATTAGTTTTGTATTTCCACTGAAGTAAATCTTGCTATCCATTCCCAGTATAGCAGATAATTTCAAGTTTGTGTTAAATATGTAGCAGCTGGAGGTTGCCAAATGAATGTGTTGAATGAGTGTATTTTAGTGAAGTGTGTACTATCTTTTTTGACATGCATGTAATGATAACACATTTTCTGGCAGCTGGATTCCCTAGGGCAAAATGAAGCTATAATAGAAGATAAAACAGCCAGCTTTCTTATGTAATGATCATAAAATAGTACGTATATATTTCAAGAAAAAACGTCTCAATTGGATGACTGACTTTAGCTGAGGTCATGTTTTACAATACATATTAGTCAAACATTTTTCAATATCTTGAGTAGAATTGTAAACAGTACGATAAATGAAATTAACTTAAGATTATAGACAAAAATCTCAAGTTTTACTTAATTGTAAAGACAGTTTTACATCAAACTGTCTTAGCAAAGCAATTTTTAAATGAAAAGAAAGAATGATTTAATTTTTGCAACCACAATATGACAAAGTCATGTGTGCTTGGTGATTTTTATTCTTTTATATATAACCTGATCTTTAATAAGATGAAAAGTTTTCCTGTGAAACACTAGTTAGAAATGATGACTTCCCCACCCCCCAACAAAAAAGTCTATAATCAGCCACCAATTTTGAATAGTGATTTGATAAGAACTATATTATTTATTAAATCTACATTATTAAATGCATTTGCACCTATAATTTTGTTTCCATTCTTATACAACATGATTCATTTTAATTCATCATCATTGTAATGTGGACTTCAGTTATTTAAGTATGTTTAATTATACCATAGAAGAAAATAAAATTGTCTTTCAGATAGATGAAATTCGTAAGATGTGCTGGTATATATAATGACTACTCCATCAGATTTCAAATATAAATAGAACCTACAAAATGCATTAAGTATGGATGCAACCTGTCAGGCATTATAGAAATAGGTATTAATAAAATGTATCATATATGATAAAAGATTCAGAAAGAATATCCCTAACTCTAAGAGGATTGATGATAATAAACAGGAAGTTTAACATTTGTATAGCTGCTGCTGCTAAGTCGCTTCAGTCGTGCCCACCAGGCTCCCCTGTCCCTGGGATCCTCCAGACAAGAACACTGGAGTGGGTTGCCATTTCCTTCTCCAATGCATGAAAGTGAAAAGTGAAAGTGAAGTCGCTCAGCCGTGTCCAACCCTCAGCGACCCCATGGACTGCAGCCCACGAGGCTCCTCCATCCATGGGATTTTCCAGGCAAGAGTACTGGAGTGGGGTGCCATTGCCTCCTCCGACGTTTGTATAGGTTGTGACATAAAATGAGAAAAAGAGAAAGACTAAGAAAAGCAGAAGCACGTAAAATTCCTACAGCAATATTAGCTTTCAGGTATACAATGTAGTAGTGGGTTAATAACAAGTAACAAAACGAGGCTGGTATTTCAAGAGGTGATAACTTGAGTTGTTTTAAGTCTCTCTGGTGCAGATTTAGTTATTTATCTTACATATTTATTTATTTACAAAGTATGTCTCGCTATATAGGTTCCACACATAATGGCATATCGATGTACACAGTATTTTTTGTTCTTTGAATTGTACTTTATATTTGTGACTATACTGATTTTCCATCCCTAATATTGATAGTTTTGTCATTTCTGTAGTTTCCATTGCTCAGTCTTATCAGAATTATTTTTTTCCCTCACTACGTTGTATGCCTGAAGCAAATATACTGTTGGAAAACACCTATATTTCAATTCAAAAGTATTTTAAAAGAATTACTTCTTAGATTTTAAAATTTACTTTGCTTGTAATGATTTTTACTTAATTTGTTCTTATATATATAGTATCTGCTTCCTAAAGAACTAATATTAGTTACACTGTGTTTCAATTTCAATAGTTCAATGATTTAAATTTACTTTCTATTTAATAATAATAATTTATGACAAACACTTTCCTCTAAGTACTGCTTTGTGAACATTCTATTTGCTTTTTTGGATCTATAGCTCTTGACTGATGCAAGAGTTATTTAAGGTAATGCTTGTACAGTTGTATTATTTTAGGGGGATGCTTTTGATTTTTTGTTATTAGTTAATAGTATTGCATTGTAATTAGATAATGCAATATTTCTACCTGTTGAGCCAAATACAAAACTACTTTAAAATTCCAACCCCACTACACATATACATTTTTATATAGTTCGTGTATGAATAGGTAATTTTCCATAATATACATGAAATCAATGTTTTAAAGTATATTCTTCAAACTTTATCATGTTCTGTGTTTTTAAAATGATCTAGGAAAGATTTAGTGTTTTTTTTTTTTTTACTTTATTCCTTGAATTTATATTTTATTGAATATATTTTGATCCATCTGTTAAAATTTATAAAAGCTTAGAATTCATATATTCATTGTATATTTTGCCCTTCAGTATAATTCTTATAATTCCATTTAAATCTTCTTCTTTGAATTATCTTTTTGTTCATATTAATACTGAAATTGCTACTTTATTGATTTTTTTCCACAAATAAAAATAAAGCAATTTTATTTTGCACAAAATAAAAGTACACTATGTATTTGGATTCTATAGTCTCACCATAGAAATCTTTGTCAGTTTTTGGTGGTTTATTATTTTATCTTATTAACGATTATGATTGATCTTAGTTCTCTGTGTTGGTTCTAACTTGGTGTTATATGATTCAGCATATCAAATTACATGCAAATTGGTCACAGTGTGATTTACCACAACTGTAATATGCACTTATGTTGTATGTATCATCTTCTGATTTTACTGTTATTTTAAAGAACTGATAGCTAAAGTATTTTGGGCTTCCGCAGTAGTTCAGTGGTAAAGATTCTGCCTGCAATGCATGAGACTCGCGTTCAACCCGTGGGTAGGAAAAATCCCCTGGAAGAGGACATGGTAACCCACTCCAGTGTTCTTGCTGGGAAAGCCTCATTGACAGAGGAGCCTGGTGGGCTACTGTCCATAGGGTGACAAAGAGTTGGATGTGACTGAGCACAAAGTATTATTTATGAATTAAAAGAATCAATAAAATTTATATTTTTGAGTTGATTATACTAATTATTTTTTTAAAGTTATGCTTTCAACATCCATGAAATAATGCATTATATATAATGTAGAAAGGGTGTCCAGTTTTACATTTCTATCTGTTATGATTTCTGATGGACATATTTGGATATTAAGATCATCAATATTAATTTATCTTTGATAGGTTATTTCTTTCCCTTTCCTGGTTGGTTTGTGTATTGGTTTTAATTTTAGTTAGGTAGAATTTTTCTCTCTATTTAGTCACCTTTATGAGGTTTTGAAAGTGAAAGTGAAGTCTCTCAGCCGTGTCCAACCCTCAGCGACCCCATGGACTGCAGCCCACGAGGCTCCTCCATCCATGGGATTTTCCAGGCAAGAGTACTGGAGTGGGGTGCCATTGCCTTCTGAGTTACTATAATAACAGCTGTTTTCCCTGGTGGCTCAGCTGGTAAAGGTAAAGAATCCACCTGCAAGGGTCTTGTGTTTAATCCTTGGGTCAGTAAGATCCCCTGGAGAAGGAAATGGCAACCCACTCTAGTATTCTTGCCTGGGAAATCCTATGTACAGAGAAGTCTGGCGGGTTACAGTCCATGGGGGTCGCAAGACAGACACGATTTAGCAAACTAAACCATCACATCCACTATGAAAATAATGGAATAAAACCAGTAATGTTTTGTGAATATATTTGGGCAATACAGAAAACTATTTCAATAAATGATAATAGAACAGCAATTATGCATAAAGGTATAAATATACATATATATATATATTTTTTTTTTTTCTCAGTGAGTATTTAACTTTATAAGAAATCAATGATATGTTGCCTAATTCATGCTGGTGATCCTGGTGTTCTGTCTGCAGTAATGCAATCAAAAAGAAGTATGAGGATCATTTTCAAACTGTAAAGGCAGTCAAAATTGATCAGACTTTTAAACTTGATCTTAGTATAGTGAATATTTTAATCATTGGCCTAGATTTAGCATACTAAGAGCATATTAGATACTGTAACCTTTTGCTGTTGTTAACATGAAACACTGCAAAGCTGTAATACAAAAATGATTTTGACAGACTAGAACAATAGATCACATTTACAAGTGACATTTAATAACTACAAATGAAAACCATGAAATTAATTTCAAAGTATCATATGGCCAAAGAAGCAGATTGTATCAAAAAGTCTTAGGGATTTTAGTTGACACAAATCTCAAATGACTTAATATTTTGATGCAAACACCAAATAGCTCATGTGTTCCTAGTCTAAATTATTAGAAGCACAGTGGTCAGCATAAAATACATAATACATAAAATATAGTTTATTCTTCTTATAAAATATTGCATAATTATTTTGTTGTATTCTATTACTAGCACTGGTAACACTAGACCTATTGTGGATTTAATGTAAGGGACTTTAAAGATTCCAGGAAACCAGTGACTAAGGAACAAGACTAGCCTCCTCTGAAAAAAAAAAAAATCAAACAAACCAGTAAATGCATATATTCAAAGAGAACCACAATATTGGCACAATGGCCATAGTTTGATGAAACTGCAGAGAGTCCAAAGTTCTAAAGAAAAATCAGCTATCAAGTGGGAGTGAATAGACTGTATAAAGAAAAATTTGGAGAAAATGAGTGATTAAAATAACTTTCAATAGATGGTAGTAAAGGAAAAAGTTTTCTAGGCAGATACTATCCTGCTTCAGATTAATAAATAATATCAATCCTTCCCACATTATCCACTTGACTTGTTTTCATCCATTTTCACAATGTCTACAACACCTTTAGCTCTCAATTATAGATTCAGATATTAACAGTTTCTCTCTTTGGGCTGCTTTCTTACATTTATTTAATATCTCATCACCAATGGATGAGGTCTGAATTATTAATAATAATGTAATAATATCCAGTATTCAATATAAAAATGAAATTATACAAGTCCTAGAGGGAAACAAACAAGCAACATTTTCTTTAAGTTTTATGTATGAAGATTCTTTAAAACTAAAGTCAGTGGGAAAAAATTAAAATTATAAATTTGACTACATAATTTTAAAAGTAATAAATATTAAATAATAACTGGCAAGAACATATTTTCTTGTCCTATGTCAACCCCTATGTCAACATATGGGTTTCCCTGATAGCTCAGTTGTTAAAGAATCTGCCTGCAATGCAGGAGACCTCAATTTGATTCCTGGGTTGGGAAGATCCATTGGAGAAGGGATAGGCTACCCACTCCAGTTTTCATGGGCTTCCCTTATGGCTCACCTGGTAAAGAATCTATGTGCAATGCAGGAGACCTGGGTTTGATCCCTGGGTTGGGAAGATCCCCTGGAGAAGGAAAAGGCTATCCACTCCAGTATTCTGGCCTGGAGAATTCCATGGACTCTGTAGTCCATGGGGTCACAAAGAGTCAGACATAACTGAGTGATTTTCACTTTCACTTTTCTTCCAATCAGTTCAGTTCAGTTCCGTAGCTCAGTCGTGTCTGAGTCTTTGTGACACCATAGACTGCAGCACACCAGGCTTCCCTGTCCATCGCCAACTCCCAGAGTTTACTCACACTAATGTCCATTGAGTCGGGGATGCCATCCAACCATCTCATCCTCTAATCCCCTTCTCCTCCTGCCTTCAGTCTTTCCCAGAATCAGGGTCTTTTCCAATGAGTCAGTTCTCCACATCAGGTGGCCAAAGTATTGGATTTTTAGCTTCAGTCCTTCCAATGAATATTCAGGACTGATTTCCTTTAGGATGGGCTGGTTGGATCTCCATAAATCCATAAAAATAAATGCTATTCCATAGACATTACTTTATTACCATCCCAAAGAAAGGAAATGCCAAAGAATGCTCAAACTACCACACAATTGCACTCATTTCACACACTAGTAAAGTAATGCTCAAAATTCTCCAAGCCAGGCTTCAACAATATGTCAACCGTGAACTTCCTGATGTTCAAGATGGTTTTAGAAAAGGCAGAGGAGCCAGAGATCAAATTGCCAACATCCGCTGGATCATCGAAAAAGCGAGTTCCAGAAAAACATCTATTTCTGCTTTATTGACTATACCAAAGCCTTTGTGTGGATTACAATAAACTGTGGAAAATTCTGAAAGAGATGGGAATACCAGACCACCTGATCTGCCTCTTGACAAATTTGTATGCAGGTCAGGAAGCAACAGTTAGAACTGGACATGGAACAACAGACTGGTTCCAAATAGGAAAAGGAGTTCATCAAGGCTGTATATTGTCACCCTGTTTATTTAACTTATATGCAGAGTACATCATGAGAAACGTTGGACTGGAAGAAACACAAACTGGAATCAAGATTGCCAGGAGAAATCTCAATAACCTCAGATATGCAGATGACACCACCCTTATGGCAGAAAATGAAGAGGAACTCAAAAGCCTCTTGATGAAAGTGAAGAGGAGAGTGAAAAAGTTGGCTTAAAGCTCAACATTCAGAAAACGAAGATCCATGGCATCCGGTCCCACCACTTCATGGCAAATATATGGGGAAACAGTGTCAGACTTTATTTTTTTGGGCTCCAAAATCACTGCAGATGGTGACTGCAGCCATGAAATTAAAACACGCTTACTCCTTGGAAGGAAAGTTATGACCAACCTAGATAGCATGTTCAAAAGCCATTACTCAGCCAACAAAGGTGCATCTAGTCAAGGCTATGGTTTTTCCTGTGATCATGTATGGATGTGAGAGTTGGACTCTGAAGAAGGCTGAGTGCCGAAGAATTGATGCTTTTGAACTGTGATGTTGGAGAAGACTCTTGAGAGTCCCTTGGACTGCAAGGAGATCCAACCAGTCCATTCTGAAGGAGATCAGCCCTGGAATTTCTTTGGAAGGAATGATGCTAAAGCTGAAACTCCAGTACTTTGGCCACCTCATGTGAAGAGTTGACTCATTGAAAAAGACCGTGATGCTGGGAGGGACTGGGGGCAGGAGGAGAAGGGGACGACAGAGGATGAGATGGCTCGATGGCATCACTGATTCAATGGACGTGAGTCTGAGTGAACTCCAGGAGCTGGTGATGGACAGGGAGGCCTAGCGTGCTGCGATTCATGGGGTTGCAAAGAGTCAGACACGACTGAGTGACTGATCTGATCTGATATGATAGACATTACTTTGAAAACATTTTGTGGCTTTCCATTAGATTATAAATTTTTTTTTTAATTGGAGGAAAATTGCTTTACAAGGTTGTGTTGGTTTCTGCCATACAACAGTGTGAATCAGCTGTTATGCTCCCTCCCTCCTGAATCTCCCTTCCACCGCTCTCACCTCATCCCACACCTCTAGGTTGTTACAGAGTATTGGGTTAAGTATAGCAACTTCCCAAGAGGTATCTAATTTACATATGGAAATAGATATTTTTCAGTGCTACTCTCTCAATTTATCCCACCCTCTCCTCCCACTGTGTCCACAAGTCTGTTCTCTGTCTGTTTCTCTATTTCTGCCCTGCAGATAGACTCATCAGTATTATTCTTCTAGATTCCATATATATGTATGTGTGTTATTTTATATTTTTTTTGTCTTTGTGACTTACTTCACTCTGTATAACCGGCTCCAGGCTCATCCACCTCAGTAGAACTGACCCCAATTCATTCCTTTTTATGGCTGAGTAATATTCCAGTAATATTATGGCTTCTTTGGTGGCTCAGACAGTAAAGCATCTGCCTGCAATGCAGAAGACCTGGGTTCGATTCCTGGGTAGGGAAGATCCCCTGGAGAAGGAAATAGCAACCCACTCCAGTACTCTTGCCTGGAAAATTCCATGGACTGAGAGGCTCCTCAGAGCCTGGTAGGCTACAGTCCATGGGGTTGCAAAGTGTCAGACACAATTGAACGACTTCACTTCACTTTTATATTCCATTGTATAAATGTACCACACTTCTTTATCCATTCATTTGTCAATGGACATCCAGGTTGCTTCTATGTCCTAACTATACATGATGCCATGATCATGTAAATAGTGGTGCCATGACATGCTACAATATGTCAGCAATTTTGGAAAACTAAGCAGTGGCCACAGGACTGAAAAGTTCAGTTTTCATTCCAATCCCAGAGAAAGGCAATGCCAAAGAATGCTCAAACTACTGCACAATTCCACTCATCTCACACACCAGTAAAGTAAAGCTTAAAATTCTCCAAGCCAGGCTTCAGCAATACGTGAACTGTGAACTTCCAGATATTCAAGCTGGTTTAAGAAAGGCAGAGGAACCAGAGATCAAATTGCCAACATCCACTGAATCATCAAAAAAGCAAGAGTTTTAGAAAAACATCTATTTCTGCTTTATTGACTATGCCAAAGCCTTTGACTGTGTGGATCACAATGAACTCTGGAAAATTCTGAAGGAGATGGGAATACCAGATGACCTGACCTGCCTCTTGAGAAACCTGTATGTAGGTCAGGAAACAACAGTTAGAACTGGACATGGAACAACAGACTGGTTCCAAATAGGAAAAGGAGTACGTCAAGGGTATATACTGTCACCCTGCTTATTTAACTTATATGCAGAGAACATTATGAGGAATGCTGGACTGGAGGAAGCACAGGCTGGAATCAAGATTGCTGGGAGAAATATCAATAACCTCAGATATGCATATGACACCACCCTTATGAGAGAAAGTGAAGAAGAACTAAAGAGCCTCTTGATGAAAGTGAAAGAGGAGAGTGAAAAAGTTGGCTTAAAGCTCAACATTCAGAAAACTAAAATAATGGCATCTGGAACAGTGGCTGACTTTATTTTTGGGGGCTCCAAAATCACTGCAGATGGTGACTGCAGCCATGAAATTAAAAGACACTTACTCCTTGGAAGGAAAGTTATGCCCAACCTAAACAGCATATTAAAAACAGAGATATTACTTTGTCAACAAAGGTGCATCTAGTCAAGGCTATGGTTTTTCCAGTATTCATGTATGGATGTGAGAGTTGGACTATAAAGAAAGCTGAGCGCCGAAGTATTGATGCTTTTGAACTGTGGTGTTGGAGAAGACTCTTGATAGTCCCTTGGACTGCAAAGAGATCCAACCAGTCCATCCTAAAGGAGATCAGTCCTGGGTGTTCATTGAAAGGACTGATGTTGAAGCTGAAACTCCAATACTTTGGAGGGTACTTTGGCCACCTGATACGAAGAGCTGACTCATTTGAAAAGACTCTGATGCTGGGAAAGATTGAGGGCAGGACAATAAGGGGATGACAGAGGATGAGATGGTTGGATGGCAACACCGACTCAATGGACATGGATTTGGGTAGACTCTGGCATTTGGTGATGGACAGGTAGGCCTGGCATGCTGCAGTTCATGGGGTCACAGAGTCAGACATGACTGATGGACTGAATGAACTGAACTAATTCTTGCCTGGAAAATCCCAAGCACAGAGAAGCCTGGTCGGCTACAGTCCATAGAGTCACACAGAGTTGGACATGGCTGAAGTGACTTAGCACTCACACATGCAGGGTATATGCCCAGTAGTGGAATTGCTGGGTCATATGGTAGTTTTATTCCTAGTTTTTAAAGAAATCCTCATATTGTATTCCATAGTGGTTGTATCAATTAACATTTCCAGTAACTGTAAAACTGTTCCTTTTTCTCCAAATCATCTCCAGTATTTATTGTTTGTAGATTTTTTGATCGCCATTCTGACTGGTGTGAAGTGATGCCTCACTGCAGTTTTGATAAGTATTTCTCTAATAATGAGTGATGTTGAACATTTGTTCATGTTTGTTGGCCATCAAAATCATTTCTTTATGTTTCAAATTGTATATAAAGATAGCATCTACTTCATATTTGCTATGAAAGTGTGAGAATGTTAGTTGCTTAGTCGTGTCCGACTCATTGGATCCCCACGGACTGGAGTCCACCAGGCTTCTCTATCCATGGAATTCTCCAGGCAAGAATACTGGAGCAGTTGCCATATCCTTCTCCAGGGGATCTTCCTAACCCAGGGGTTGAACCCAGGTCTCCTGCATTGCAGGCAGATTCTGTACCATTTGAGCTACCCCTCTAGTGAGTATATTCTCACTATACCTTACTTTTTTATTATAATGGTATATTTAGAGGAAAATTCCTTTTGCCTTGCAATGACTAGAAATGTAAAATTTTGCAATATAACAGACTTATCATAAAATAGTTCATCAAATGTATGTCATTGTTAAGTGATTCTATGTGATAAAATATAGCTAAATATTAAAGAAATGGGGGAGTATATAACATGAAAATAAACTATAATAGTCAATATGAGAAAGACTTAAAATAATATTTATTACTTAATTTAAAAATCTTCTTCACATACATCCATAAATCTACCTCTCTTTCACTCTATTGTTGTTCAGTGGCTAAGTTGTGTCTGACTTTGTGACCCCATGGGCTGTCTGTCTTTATATATAAAGCTGTATAAACAAGAGTTCATACTGACATCTCTAATGTATTTGATAAATATTTAGACACAGTATATTTACTTATTTGCTAAGCCCTAGAATATACAATTTCAATTTCAAAAAATAAAACAATTTCAATTCTTAAATCAAGTTCTGAGTAACAAATGTACTAATGGAAGTACCATACTTGCATGCTGTTCTTTTTGGCTTCAGCTTCACATAGATGATCAGAATGTTCTATTCCATACTTATCTAAGTTTGTCCTTCCTTTCTGTTAAAATGTGTTATGATTATGTTATTTACTTAAGATTGAATGATTTGTTTACTTCTATTTGAGTTCAATTTTGAGTTTTTTTTTTTCCCTTTTTGATTTTTTTTCAGTATGTGAAACATAATTACGGTTCTAAAAGATCTGTATACATAAATACATATATATTCAGAAAACCATTATCCTCATTTATTTTCTATTATTTTATTATCAAGTGATAATTCACATGCTATAAAATTAATTCATTTAAAAGTGTACAAATCAGTGGTTTTGAGTATATCCACCTTAGTTCATTTTCTCATTCATTCCATCCTGCCTCCTATCCATATTGAATTTTAAAAATGTAATACATTATTTAACTTAATTCTATTGAATATTATACTTTATGTCAATTACTTATTTTTACATACATAAACTTCATTTATAGATGAAGATCCTGAAACTAGAAGAGACTATGTAACTTTTATAATATCTTAACACTGTGTTTATAAATTGGGTTTAGAACCCAGGTCCTCTGAGGCCAGGATCCATGTATTTAATACCTCCAAAACTCCTCCTCTATTCCTATAATCCTGGTTCAGATTTCACAATACAACACCTGGAATTTAGTGAATGCATCCAAATGGTGTCCTTGTTTTTTTCCTTCCCTCCCTTTGGTGTGATTTTTGCAATGCAACCACAACACAAGGATCTACAAAAGACTAAGGTCAGATCATGTCTCTTCTCTGCTTGAATCCATGCAAACTTTCCCATTGCAAAGAGAGTGAAAGCCAAAGTACTTAACTGGTCTAATATTTCAATATGATTTTCCCACCCACATTTCTATGGTTTAATCTTCTAACACTCTATCATTGATGCATCAGCTGCACCGGAATTATTCCTAGACATCAGTTTCTCTTTTTTAAAGCTATTGATATTATTATTATTCCTTATTTTTAATGCTCATATCCTCATGAGTTGTCCACTCTTCTTACATGTATTGACTTATCAGGGAATCATTTTCAGACAAGACTCCACTTTTGCCCTGTCCCAGCATTTTTAATCACTTCTCTTGCTTATTTTTCTCTGTAGCACTTATTACTGACATAAATTAAAAACCTATCTTCATTCTTCTGCCTCCACCATTAGAGTGTGGCCAAGGAATATGAGGGTTTTTTTCCCAACACTATCCCCAGTACTGCTGACATACACTCTTCCAACAAAGCAAAGATTAGGCTTTCACAGACCAAAGACAATGATGTACTATGAAATGTGGGGTAGATTGAGTTTAATTGTCTACTTCAAAAATATCAAAAGAAAAGAAACACAATAGAGTATAATAACATCTGGTATTGAACTGATTCTAATTATACTAATGATTTTGATATTGCCATTTTCTACCATACTGAAAAATAAATAATATTTTATTTGCATGTGAGTGTATCTAGATATGTTAAATCACTCAGTTGTGTCTGACACTTGTAATCCCAAGGACTGTAGCCCTCCAGACTCCTCTGTCCATGAAATTCTTCAGGCCAGAATACCGGAGTGGGTTGTCATTTTCTTCTCCAAGGGATCTTCCCAACCCAGAGATCAAACCTGGGTCTCTTGCATTGCAAGCACATTTTAAGCAACTGAGCCACCAGGGAAGCCTGCATCTAGGTATAAATTAATACAAATAAGAAGGTAAGTGGAAAATAACTCATGTAAATTATTGTGAACAATTAATTGTTTAAGATTTTATTGTAAAGAATTTTAGAACCCTATGAACTTTGCTAAAATTTTTTTATTGAAGAAAAAAATACAAGAAGTTAATGGAGCATTCTGTTGCTGGGCATATAGTTCTAAATAACAGACATTCATTGCATGAAGAGCTTTAGCTAAACGTGGATTAACGAAGATCTTTTGGAAATTAGAAACTCCTAAATATTCAAAAGTTATTTGTTCACTTCTAGTTGAAAGGTAAAGTTGAAAGAAATGATGTTTAATAGATTCTGACAAGTATTTAGAATAAAAGCATGTCATGAATTATATTGCAACTGTGGAAGTGCGTGGAAGTGCTTATCACTGATGAACTAAAGATAAAATTCTCTTCATTCCTTTTGATTGATAAAAGGAATATTAAACATTTCATTAAAAATCTACCTTGATTCTTTTCTTTAAAACATCTCATATGTGGAAATTTGACCTTTGCTAAAGCATAGTGACAGAGCTAAGTTTGATATCTCTCTCTACTTTGTTTTTTAATTTATACTTCCTCAATGGAGCATTTCAAATAACTGGAAAAAAAAAGTCAAGTATGTTGATGAATACCTGTGTTTTGTTGTCTGCTTTAGTGTAATTTGTGTTTTGTTAAGACAATAGACTTTCAGATCAAAGAGAGAGAGAGGGATGGTAAAGCAAGGGATTGGCAGATTAAAAAGTAAGGGAAAACAATCTTATAACTTTGTAGCATTTTTAATTCTATTCCATCATAATTTGTGATGCCTGATATATAACATTTTTAAATGTCATATGAAAAAATGAAGGATTTTATCATTAAAAACATTTGAAAAACAGTTTTTACTCTAAGATGGAGGTGGAAACCCTAAGACATGATGTGAGATTGCGTACTATTTGGAAATGCTCGATTTTGATAGAAGCAACATAAAAAGTGACAAGAGTAATAAGAAAAATTAAACAGAGATAATAAGTAATCTATTTGCCCACATATATAGATGCACACTGGAGAAGGCAATGGCACCCCACTCCAGTACTCTTGCCTGGAAAATCCCATGGATGGAGGAGCCTGGTAGGCTGCAGTCCATGGGGTCGCTAAGAGTCGGACACGACTGAGCGACTTCCCTTTCACTTTTCACTTTCATGCATTGAAGAAGGAAATGGCAACCCACTTCAGTATTCTTGCCTAGAGAATCCCAGGAATGGGGGAGCCTGGTGGGCTGCCGTCTATGGGGTCATACAGAGTCGAACACAACTGAAGCGATTTAGCAGCATAGATGCACTTATAGGATGCTTTATTTTGTTTGTTTTCTTTTTATATTTTTACTTTGAGGATTTTATTGTATCTCTGAAAAATTAGTGGTAAAACACATGGTTTAAAAAATATGTGACTGCACTTAAATTCACATAAAAATAGCCTTTTACAGCCATACTGAAATTTAATCTTTTTATACAAATTAACAAAATGTTTCAGAAGAAAAATTAAACATTGAGTTTACCTTTGAAAGTAGAACAATGGAAAATTTTTTTTCAAAATTTTTACAAATGGTCACCTGTGGGTCAATTTACCACAACAGGAGAACAAAGATGTTCAAGTATAGCTGTGCTCAACTGAGCTACTTATCCACACTGCAGTATAGTACTTGATATCAACCCTAAGTCAAGATTTAAAACCATTTCAAGAGACAAGACCCTAAATGTTTTTAGCCACCTCAGTAAGAGGTGTTTTCCTTCCCCAGTCAAGGCTTAATTAAAAGATTAACTATATATAAGTTTTGCTACCTCATCATACCTTCAGTTCAGAATACTATTATTATTGGTAATATGGTCCATATCTTGACTGATAGGGATGATGTAGTTCAGAAAGTGGGGTTTGAGAATGAGGACCCTGCATTTGTAGAGGATGAGGTGGCCCTCTTGGTGCAGGCTACATACCAGGGCTCATTCCCCTTGGTTGTATAAACAGAAGGCTCAGGGTTCCTGGATCTTCAGTGAACTGGAGTGAAGAGTGAGGGTTATAACAGTGAGGAGGAGGTACAGTAATAGAAGGACCTCCATGTTGAGGTGGGGGAGGACCTGGAGGATGATTTATATAAGATGGCATCTGGGCAATGATATGCCCAGGGCAGGGGTAATTGGTGGTGGAGCAGAGGTCATTGGTGGAGGTGGAACTCAGCTATACATCAAGTGAGGAGTACCTATGGCTTAGGGAGGCTGTGGCACTGAATGGTTTATTGGTAGTTGAGGAGGTCAGGGTAGTACATATTGTTGCTGTGGAGGCATAATATGATAAGAGTGTGAGACCATTGGTTGACCCTGATATTCAGGATGATGGTGAGCAGATGCTAGGGCAGGAGAGGGTTGTTCTTTAGCAACTGAATTTGAGTCATCCTGAATCAGGAGAATTATTAAGTTGCTGTTGAATTTTGTTGAATATTAAATCCTTGTTCAGTTAGGAAAGATTTCCTGACTGAGCAAGGTAGAAGTGGGACAGATCTGCTGGAGGAGCATGAATATCCTTGTGTGGCTGATTATAGTGCTCGTGCGGCACATGTTGCAAAGGAGGTGCTGGCATCATGATGTGTTGCTTTGATAGAATATGGCTCATGTGGTACTTGTCTGGTGTCATTATAAAATGATCAGGGATTTCAACTGGTGGTGGAGCAATAGGAGGAGGATGGACATTTTCATCCTCCAAGATTCAGGATTTCCAGGAGAAATATCAATAACCTCAGATATGCAGATGCCACCACCCTTATGGCAGAAAGCAAAGAAGAACTAAAGGGCCCCTTGATGAAAGTGAAAAAGGAGAGTGAAAAATTTCACTTAAAATTCAACATTCAGAAAACCAAGCTCATGGCATCTGGTCCCATCACTTCATGGGAAATAGATGGGGAAACAGTGGAAACAGTGACAGACTTTATTTTGGGGGGCTCCAAAATCACTGCAGGTGGTGACTGCAGCCATGAAATTAAAAGACACTTTCTCCTTGGAAGAAAAGTTATGACCAACCTAGACAGTTTATTAAAAAGCAGAAACATTACTTTGCCAGCAAATGTCCGTCTAGTCAAAGCTATGGTTTTTCCAGTAGTCATGTATGGATATGAGAATTGGACCACAAAGAAAGCTGAGCACTGAAGAATTGGTGAATTTAACTGTGGTGTTGTAGAAGACTCTTGAGAGTCCCTTGGACTGCAAGGAGATCCAACCAGTCCATCCTAAAGGAAATCAGTCCTGAATATTCACTGGAAGGACTGATGCTGAAGCTGAAACTCCAATACTTTGGCCACCTGATGCAAAGAACTGGCTCCTTGGAAAAGACCCTGATGCTGGGACAGATTGAAGGCAGGAGTAAAAGGGGATGGCAGAGGATGAGATGTTTGGATGGCATCACTGACTCAATGGACATGAGTTTGATTACACTTAGTACAGTTCTATTTTGGCCACCAGCTCAGCTCAATAAATTGGCAAGTTACAGATGTTGGTAAAGCATATTTTACTTATTTTTGTGCATCATTGTAGTAAAAGATGTGTGTGTCACTGGCCCAGTCATGCCTCTGTTGGAATCCATTTGTTCAAATTTTTATTCTCATTCTTATACCCAAGCCATATTTGGAGAAGCTGCTGAGGAAGAGATAGTAAAGGAGAGGCCAAAAGAAAGAGGGGAAGAGAGAGACTGAGAGGGAGTATGACCATTGCATATCTCAGGATTCAGATAGTAAGATTCTTCCACCAATAAGTACCTTTCCCTAAGTGTGTTTATCCCCTTAGTATCTTTCTTCTTGCTTCTCTTTGTGAACTTCAATTTAGTTTGAGAAGTAATATGTTCTAATCACCTTAAATCAGTATGTGAGCATTTCTGTTTCATTGCATCTGGGATTTTTCACTAGTGCACTTGGAGACAAAAACTGCATCAATGCACCACTGTCTTCAGCATGGAGAAAGGTCATCTGCATCAGTCCCATGTTTTGCAGCCTACTAGATTCCATGTCTACCCATACCACTCCCCGTTGGCCAAGGGAAAATTTCCACTTAGAGCCCATGCCTCTACTTTTGGAGGTCACACACGGGATACTTGAGAGTGAAATTCTAAATTCAAATGGTTCTAAGACCAATACCAGAGTTTGCATGGACATTTACCCCAGGTCTGTTCACAGACATAGTGGCCAACTCAATTTGTTTTCAGGGTATATGAACAAAACTTGGTCTTATGGGCAACTGGTCCATCTGCATATGTTCTGAGCTTCTCACAGTGCAGAAGGGACCCATGGATGGGAACAGAATGTGGACTGCAGGCAGGTTGGCTCTCTACATAATATCATACTTTATTCTGGAAGTATAGGAAGCCCAATATTTTAAAATTCAATCCTGGATTTCCAGGACTTTATGAAGATATATTTGTCAAGGCAGAAGGATAGAATATACTTTATTTCACAATCTGTTAACTGGATTTTAACTTTTAAGTATCTGGACATATGGTATGTGGGCCGCCATTTATACCCAACTTTCTTGCTAGTGCTAGGGCCTGCCTTTAGGCTTTTATTTATCTATATAAAGAAATAAAGTATGTGAAAGCATGTGGTTTCACATGCATGTGAAAGCAGAGTGGTTTTTTGAAGCAGAATATTAAAATATTACATAATTTTCAAATACTTTCCTTCATTTAAAATCATTTAGCAAATAGGTTAAGTTCGGGAAGCATCTTAAACAGAAAACAAAAACTGGCTTTTGAGGAAAACCAGGTTTAAATAGATAAATGATGCTACAAAAACATTGGGCAAAACAGGGTTTGGTGGCACAAAGTAAGGTTCTCCTGAAGAAAGGCTCTTCTGGAATGGGATACATTTTAAGACAATGTATGGATAAACTTTGATAGATATATATATATATATATATATATATATATATATATATCTCAAACAGTATGATTTGATTTCTGAACAACTGACTGAAATATTGTATATATATTTATATATACATGTATATGTATATATATAATGTATATATTGTGTATATATATATATATATATATATATATATATATACACACAATATTTCAGTCAGTTGTTCAGAAATCAAATCATACTGTTTAGCAAAACAAATTCAGGGCAAAATTTATTCCTTATCCACCTAGCCTGGTTCTGGTTATAGACTTCATTGTGCTTGTTTGTGCTTTTGCTCACTTAGTCATGTCTCTTTGCTATTGTGACCCTTTGCAACTGTGACCCCCTGAACTGTAGCCTGCAAGGTTCTTCTTTCCATGGAATTTTCCAGGCAAGAATACCAGACTGCTTTGCCGTTTCCTACTCCAGGGGATCTTCCCAAACCCAGGGATTGAACCCATGTCTTGTGTCTCTTGTACTGGTGGGTAGATTTTTACCATGGTACCACCTGGGAACCTCTAGATAGATTTCAATAGCTACCATTTTTTTTTTAACTTTCTACTGTTAATGTTATTTAATGTGTAGAAAAGTAATGATCATATGTGTTGTGAATTTTTGAATATGCCGTGTAGAAAAGTGTTTACAAACTTTGAATTTCCTGACACTTTCTGCAGATGTTGAAGAACATGGTCATATTTGTCCGAAGTTTAAACTGCTGATCAGTCTTTATTAAAAAACTTAAAAATTCATTTTCTGTCTATAATATGATTTATCATTTTATCATCTGTTTTAGATACAAGAAAACTGAGAACCAATAAAAGAGAAAAACAAAACACAAGAAGCAAAGATAGTTTGAGGCACAGAACTTTGAAAAATATGAGCTTCTGAAAGTTTTCAGGGAATATTCTGCAAAACTAATGAGAAAGTAACTTCTATGAAAGAATGGTAACCTAAGTAACAGTGGGTTCGTGAATATTTTAAAAAGGTGTATTCTGTGTTCATTCCTCTTGAACAGATATATCTAAAGAATCAGTTGTATCATAACAAATGATGAAAAATTTAAGTATAAAAATATGTGACCCTATATGGTTTACCTTTAACTAGTTTTATTTTCAGAAAAACAACAAAGATTAAGAAAGGAATCAGAATAGAAAAAAAAAAAGATAAATAAAATGTTACATTACAAGTTAAAGTCAATCTAAGAAAATTACATATTTTTAAATGGAGAAACACTAACAAACTGCCCAATAATTCTAATGAATTTTGGTATACATAATGATGTATCCAGGAAAAAACTCAACATTAAAAAAAAATCAAATATACACACGCATACATATACAGGTATTCCCAGGTTGCTCAGTGGTAAAGATGCCTTCAAAGCCATTCAGAAAACTAAGATCATGGCATCTGATCCAATCACTTCATGGCAAATAGATGGGCAAACTGTGGAAACAGTGCAGACTTTATTTTTTGGGCTCCAGAATCACTGCAGATAGTGAGTGAAGCCATGAAATTAAAAGACAGTTGCTCCTTGGAGGCGGAGAAGGCAATGGCAACCCACTGCAGTACTCTTGTCTGGAAAATCCCATGGGCGGAGGAGCCTGCTGCCTGCAGTCCATGGGGTTGCTAAGAGTCGGACACGACTGTGCGACTTCACTTTCATGCATTGAGAAGGAAATGGCAACCCACTCCAGTGTTCTTGCCTAGAGAATCCCAGGGACGGGGGAGCCTGGTGGGCTGCCGTCTATGGGGCCACAGAGTTGGATATGACTGTAGGGAATTAGCAGCAGCAGCAGCTCCTCAGAAGAAAAGTTATGACCAACCTAGACAGCATTTTAAAAAGCAGAGACATTATTTTATGGTTGTCTAGTCAAAGCTATTGTTTTTCCAGTAGTCATGGATGGATATGACTCATGTCACTTGAGTTTTTCCAGTAGTCATGGATGGATGTGACATGGATGTATTCATGTGGCAAGAATACACAGAAGAACTGTACAAATAAGATATTCACGACCCAAATAATCACGATGGTGTGATCACTCATCTAGAGCCAGACATCCTGGAATGTGAAGTCAAGTGGGCCTTAGAAAGCATCACTACGAACAAAGCTAGCGGAGGTGATGAAATCCCAGTTGAGCTATTTCAAATCTTAAAAGATGATGCTGTGAAAGTGCTGAACTCAATATGCCAGCAAATTTGGAAAACTCAGCAGTGGCCACAGGACTGGAAAAGGTCAGTTTTCATTCCAATCCCAAAGAAAGGCAATGCCAAAGAATGCTCAAGCTACTGCACAATTGCACTCATCTCACATGCTAGTAAAGTAATGCTCAAAATTCTCCAAGCCAGACTTCAGCAATATGTGAACCATGAACTTCCAAATCTTCAAGCTGGTTTTAGAAAAGGCAGAGGAACCAGAGATCAAATTGCCAACATCTGCCGGATCATCGAAAAAGCAAAGAGTTCCAGAAAAAAATATCTACTTCTGCTTTATTGACTATGCCAAAGCCTTTGACTGTGTGGATCACAATAAACTGTGTAAAATTCTGAAAGAGATGGGACTAGCAGACCACCTCATCTGCCTTTTGAGAAACCTGTATGCAGGTCAGGAAGCAACAGTGAGAACTGGACATGGAACAACAGACTGGTTCCAAATAGGAAAAGGAGTTCATCAAGGCTGTATATTGTCACCCTGCTTATTTAACTTATATGCAGAGTACATCATGAGAAACGTTGGACTGGAAGAAACACAAACTGGAATCAAGATTGCCAGGAGAAATCTCAATAACCTCAGATATGCAGATGACACCAGCCTTATGTCAGAAAGTGAAGAGGATCTAAAAAGCCTCTTGATGAAAGTGAAGAAGAGAGTGAAAAAGTTGGCTTAAAGCTCAACATTCAGAAAACATAGATCATGGCATCTGGTCCCATCACTTCATGGGAAATAGATGAGGAAACAGTGGAAACAGAGTCAGACTTTATTTTGGGGGGCTCCAAAATCACTGAAGATGGTAATTGCAGCCATGAAATTAAAAGACGCTTACTCCTTGGAAGGGAAGTTATGACCAAACTATATAGCATATTGAAAAGCAGAGACATTACTGTGCCAACAAAGGTCTGTCTAGTCAAGGCTATGGTTTTTCCTGTGGTCATGTATGGATGTGAGATTTGGACTGTGAAGAAAGCTGAGCACCGAAAAATTGATGCTATTGAACTGTGGTGTTGGAGAAGACTCTTGAGAGTCCCTTGGACTACAAGGAGATCCAACCAGTCCATTCTAAGGAGATCAGCCCTGGGATTTCTTTGGAAGGAATGATGCTAAAGCTGAAACTCCAGTACTTTGGCCACCTCATGCGAAAAGTTGACTCATTGGAAAAGACTCTGATGGTGCGAGGAATTGGGGGCAGGAGGAGAGGGGGATGGCAGAGGATGAGATGGCTGGATGGCATCACCGACTCGATGGACGTGAGTTTGAGTGAACTCTGGGAGTTGGTGATGGACAGGGAGGCCTGGCGTTTTGCAGTTTATGTGGTCACAATGAGTTGGACACGACTGAGCGACTGAACTGTCTGGTGGATGGATGTGAGAGTTTGAGTATAATGATAGCTGAGCCCTGAAGAATTGATGGTTTTGAACTGTGGTGTTGGAGAAGACTCTTTAGAGGCCCTTGGACAACAAAGAGAACCAACCAGTCCATCCTAAAGGAAATCAGTCCTGAATATTCATTGGAAGGACTGATGCTGAAGCTGAAACTCCAATATTTTGGCCACCTGATGCAAATAACACTCATTTGAAAAGACCCTGATGCTGAGTAAGATTGAAGGCAGGAGTGGAAGGGGACAACAGAACATGAGATGGTTGGATGATATCACCAACTCAATGGACATATGTTTGACTAACTCTGGGAGTTGGTGATGGACAGGGAAGCCTAGTATGCTGCAGTGCATGGGGTTGCAAAGTCAGACGTGAATGAGCAACTGAAATGAACTGAACTGAAGCCTTTGAATGACAAACCATGAAGGACTTTGGAAATTAGTGTGTAAATTACCAAACCTACAAAAATAAAATAAAAATATTTCATCCAATTCATACAAGCCTAATGTTGCTTCCTTGAACACAAGCTCCTGTTCTTCCCCAATAAGTTTTTTATAATATCATGGAGTTTGTGCCTAACATTCCAGCTTATTCCCTGGAAAAGAACAATAAGTCAAATAATGTAGCCCATTCTGGAAGCAATAAGACACCAAAATTTTCAGATCATTTAAAATTGCACCTCTAAAATGATCATTATCTGATATAGATTACAGTTCATTTTTATGAGCATATAGGATTTATACTCAAGATGTTCAATTAAAGTAGATTTAATTCAGCTTAAACATTAGCAGTCATAAATAACACAGGTATGACCTAGCAGGGTACATTCATCATTATGAAAATAAAATATTCTAAAAGTGAAGGTAGTTATCTGTGTAACCCAACTATGAAGAATGAAGACTCACTAATTTCTATTGCATATGCTAAACAAATATGCAAAGGTTAAACATAGCATAGTGTATAACTCATAGTAAGTATTCAATAATTACATTGTTTAAAAAAATAACTCATTATAGATCATTTGTATATTTTTATGCAGGTGTCACTGTGGTAATGGTGACATTAATTAAAATGAAATGTGGCCTCCTTAAATTCTGTCATTAGTGATATATGATAATTTGTGTGAAGACATATAAGAATAGAGTAGTGAAAAACATACTACCTTTTAATAAAACTGCATAATGTGAAATTTGTCTTTAATATGATGAGTTTTCATCACTGAAGGAGGTAATGAGTGGTCGGTCAAGATATATTTCAAAGTCTATTTTATGTACCTGGGGAAGATCTGTGCACACAACAATCAGTTACTTGGGAAATTATTACAAAAAGATTGCTTTGATATAGATTAATGCCCAATCACATTATGTTAACAGGGTTTTATGTAATCTGACATTATTAACAGCTCTCCAGTTGGAAAGTAAATCATGACAAGCTTAAACATTTCACTTCTCATTTCTGGATATAAAGGTATATAATGTGTATATTAACAATATTTATTTGTGGAGAAATATAAAGAGAAATAAACAATGGGAAGTGATGGTGATAATTAAGAAAATTGCATGCAGCTAAGTCAATAGAAAACCACAGAAAATAGTACTGGTATGTGACTATCACAGCACAAAGAACTGCTGAAATGTAAGCACCCAGAGGCTAGAGTGTAGTAGAAGATGCTGCAAGAAGGGGTGAATATGTGCTTTATATAAAACGTGGAAATCTTGGCAAGCAGGAAATGGCGTCCAGTGTCTAGAGATGCAGAACTAGTGTCGAGAGATGCTGTTTCATCCCTGCTTATGCAGAAAACAGTAAGGTCACGTTCCTTTAAATCAAGGCAGATCAAGTAGATACTTCTACATACAGACTGTGGGGCACTTTCTGGGCCCTTGAGAATCATAAACAGTGATTAGAGGATAATACACAGTAAGTCACGTAATCCTTCTGTATATTTTGATAATGATTAAAGTGCCAATGGCTGTACATTTTTCACTTCATTATAGTACTGAGGAAATTTGAAGCAAGAAAAGAGAAGGAAAAAAAAAAACTTAAGTGATGAGAAAAAGCTAGAGAGAAAATGAATAGCAACTTCACCGTATTAAACCTACTCTACCTTCACCCTGCTTTTGAGTAAACGCCATGTGTGTCATCTATGAAATTGGAGTGTCAGTGTCCAGGGATGTAGGATCAAATGGTAAGGTGGGAATTTTCATTTAGGGCACTACAGAGAAAGCAATAGGTCAAGGACTTCAGGTTCTACTCTGCCTCTTCTGGGGCTAAAAGGATTACTCAGAATAACCCTAATTTACCACATTGCTTTGGATAATTTCCACTTCAAGGTTGTACTCTAAAACAATATTTATGCTCACTTTAACCTCATTTGGAAGACAAATTATAGGCTCAACCTTGTTTTGGGGCTTATTGTGGCTCATGTGGACACCATGACTTGTAGTAAAATGGCAAAAGCATGAATTGACAGAAGTTGGACACTGGGCTTGCTCCCACTGTGGGGGTGTGTGTGTGTGTATGTGTTGTGTCTAAGGAAAGCAAATGGGTTGGCATAGTAGTTTAGCTTAGAGGCAGGCTGAAAGAAAGAATTCTCATCAACATGACAATGTACCTGGGAAGTAGGAGGGATTTTTAAATTGTGACAATTAAGAAACAAAGTGTTCCATGGTTCTTCATAGAATAAGGGTAACTATTTATTTCCACAATAGCACTTACATATACCACATAAGTACACTTGGCACTTTACCTGCATTACACATTTAACCCTCATGTGAACCCTTGGAGACAGGAAATCTTAGTAGGGTTATTTTCTGGAGGAGGAAACTGGAGCATAGAATTCTGATTGTCCTATGTTACATGGTAGTAACTGAAAAGAAATATGTTAATGTAGCATCTTTGGAGTTTCAGCAGGTACTTTCAAAAATAATCTCTCCCAATGCATTGCTTAATATTTCTTCAGCAATGATGGAAATAGTCTACCATACTGTCCAATATGATAGTCACTGGTCATATTCAGTGATTGAGCACTTGAAATGTGGATACACTGATTGATAAATTTAAATGTATTTCTACTTCATTTAAGTATCAAATATGCTAGTGGTTACAGTATTGGGGTCTCACCAGAAAAATAATTTATTAATAAAAAATACATTTTGTGGATCTTAGGTTTTTATTTTCTCATGACATATTCCACATTATTAACTCAAAAACACTAGTTATCTGTATTTCAAACAGTTAAAACTTTTCTGGGGACAGAGTATAATTTGTAGATTATGATGATATATCAAAAACACCTTTCTCTAAATTTATCTAATGAAAATATCTTTGTTAACCACATACTTATTAGAAATTTATGTACAGTGTCTGGAAACATATAGTTTACTAATATTAGTTTCAAAAATCTATACAATTTTAAACCCTGATTTTTAAAATTATAAAATTTTTGCCAGTTAAATATAACGATTTACACAGTATGGCAGCATTTTGTTCATTGGAGAAATGCAAATCAAAACCACAATGAGATATTACCTCACACTGGTGTGAGGTGTGAGGGTGTGCACACTTGTGGGAATGTAAATTGATTTAGGCACTATGGAAGACGGTATGGATATCTTAATAAAGTCACAAACTACAAAATTATCATTTTTCCTCCAGGTCTTCTTAAATTATCCTTAATAATTAAAAATTAAAACATCTTTATTCATTTGGAATATACTAAATGATCATTTGATTAGTGTTTTTACAATATCAAAATGTGGAATGTTGGTGTTGGCTTTCTCTAACTATCTTGGAATAAAATTTTATTTTTTAATTAATTTTTTATTGAAGGATAATTGCTTTACAGAATTTTGTTGTTTTCTGTCAAATCTCAAGATGAATCAGCCATAGGTACACATATATCCCTTCCCTTTTGAACCTCCCTCCCATCTCCCACCCCATCAACCCCTCTCAATTGATACAGGGCCCCTGTTTGAGTTTCCTGAGCCATACAGAAAATTCTCATTGCTTTCTATTTTACATATGTTAATGTAAGTTTCCATGTTACCTTTTCTATACATCTCACCATCTCCTCCCCTCTCCCCATGTTCATAAGTCTATTCTTTATGTCTGTTTCTCCATTGCTGCCCTGTAAATAAATTCTTCAGTACCATTTTTCTAGATTCCATATATATGCATTAGAATACAATATTTATCTTTCTCTTTCTGACTCATTTCACACTGTATTGTAGGTTCTAGGTTCATCCACCTCATCAGAACTGACTCAAATGCATTCCTTTTTATGGCTATGCAATATTCCACTGTGTATATATCACAACTTCTTTATCCATTCATTTGTCAATGGACATCTAGGTTGCTTCCATGTTTTAGCCATTGTAAATAGTGCTGCAATGAACAATGGGATACATGTATCATTTTCAACCCAGGTTTCCTCAGGGAATATGCCTAGGAGTGGGATTGCTGGATCATATGGTGGTTTTATTCCTATGTTTTTAAGGAATATCCATACCGTCTTCCATAGTGGCTAAATCAATTTACATTCCCACAAGTGTGCACACCCTCTTCAGCATTTATTGTTTGTAGACATTTTGATGATGGCCATTCTGACCAGTGTGAGGTAATATCTCATTGTGGTTTTGATTTGCATTTCTCCAATAATGAGCAACGTTGAGCATCTTTTCATGTGTTTGTTAGCCATCTGCATGTTTTCCTTGGAGAGATCTCTGTTTAGGTCTTTTTCCCGATTTTTGCTTGGGTTGTTTGTTTTTCTGGCATTAAGTTGTATGAGCTGCTTGTATATTTTGGAAATTAATCCTTTGTCAGTTGTTTCATTTGCTATTATTTTCTCTCATTCTGAGGGTTGTCTTTTCACCCTATTTATAGTTTTCTTTGCTGTACAAAAGCTTTTAAGTTTAAACAGGTCTCACTTGTTTACTTTTGTTTTTATTTCTGTTACTCTAGGAGGTGGGTCATAGAGGATCTTGCTTTGATTTATGTCATCAAGTGTTCTGCTTATGTTTTCCTCTAAGAGTTTTATAGTTTCTGGTCTTACATTTAGGTCTTTAATCCATTTTGAGTTTATCTTTGTTTATGGTATTAGGAAGTATTCTAATTTCATACTTTTACATGTAGCTGTCCAGTTTTCCCAGCACCATTTATTGAAGAGGCTCTCTTTGCCCCATTGTATATTCTTGCCTTCTTTGTCAAAAATAAGGTACCCATAGATGCATGGGTTTATTTCTGGACTTTCTATCTTGTTCCATTGGTCTATATTTCTGTTTTTGTGCCAGTACCATACTGTCTTGATGACTGTAGCTTTGTAGTATAATGTGAAGTCAGGAAGGTTGATTCCTCCAGCTCCATTCTTTTTTTTCAAGGCTGTTTTGGCTATTTGCAATCTTTTGTGTTTCCATGTGAATTGTGAAATTTTTTGTTCTAGTTGTATGAAAAGTGCCATTGGTAATATGATAGAGATTGCATTGAATCTGTACATTGCATTTGGTAGTATAGTCATTTTCACAATATTGATTCTTCCTACTCAGGAACATGGAATATCTCTCAGTCTGTTTATGTTGTCTTTGATTTCTTTCATTGGTGTCTTATAATTTTCTGTGTAGAGTTCTTTCATCTCCTTAGGTAAGTTTATTCCTAGACATCTAATTCTTTTTGTTGCAATGGTGTATAGGATTGATTTGTTAATTTCTCTTTCTGATTTTTCATTGTTAGTATATAGAAATGTAAGTCATTTCTCTGTATTGATTTTGTACCCTGCAAATTTGCTAAATTCACTGATTAGCTCTAGTAATTTTCTGATATTATCTTTGAGGTTTTCTATGTACAGTATCATATCATCTGCAAACAGTGAGAGCTTTACTTCTTTCCTGATCTGGATTCCCTTTGTTACTTTTTCTTCTCTGATTGCTGTATCTAGGACTTCCAGAACTATGTTGAATAATAGTGGTGAAATGTGACATCCTTTTCTTGTTCCTGATCTTAGGGAGGATGCTTTTAGCTTCTCACCATTGAGAATAATGTTTGCGGTAGGCTTATCACATATGGCCTTTACTATGTTGAGGTAGGTTCCTTCTACGTCCATTTTTTGAAGAGTTTTAATCATAAATGGGTCCTGAATTTTTTCAAAGGCTTTTTCTGCATCTATTGAGATTATCATATGGTTTTTATCTTTCAAGTTGTTAATATGGTGTATCACATTGATTGATTTGCATATATTGAAGAATCCTTGCATTCCTGGAATAAACCCAACTTGATCTTGGTGTGTGAGGTTTTTGATGTGTTGCTCAATTCTGTTGACTAAAATTTTGTTGAGGATTTGTGCATCTAGGCTCATCAGTAATACTGGCCTGTAGTTTTCCTTTTTTGTGTTGTCTTTGTCTGGTTTTGGTATCAGGGTGACTGTGGCCTCGTAGAATGAGTTTGGAAGTGTTCCTTCCCCTGCAGTTTTTGAAAGAGTTTTAGAAGGACAGGCACGTTTGATAGAATTCTCCTATGAAGCTATCTGGTCCTGGGCTTTCATTTTTGGGGGAGATTTTTAACCACAACTTCAATTTCAGTGCTTGTAATTGAGTTATTCATAATTTCTATTTCTTCTATTGAACTTTTCTATGAATCTGTCCATATCTTCCAGATTATCCATTTTATTGCCACATAGTTGTTCATAATAGTCTCATAATCATTTGTATTTCTGCATTATCTGTTGTAACCTCTCCTTTTTCATTTCTAATTTTGTTGATTTAATTCTTCTTTCTTATTTTCTTGATGAGCCTGGCCAAAGGCTTGTCAGTTTTGTTTATCTTCTCAAAGAGCCAGCTTTCAGTTTTATTAATCTTTACTATTGTTTCTTTCATTTCTGCTCAGATCTTTATGATTTGTTTCCTTCTATTAGCATTGTTTTTTTTTTTTTTGTTGTTGTTGTTGTTTTTGTTTTTTTTTGCTCTTTTCCCAATTGTTTTAGGTGTAAAGTTAGGTTTTCTATTTGATGTTTTTCTTGTTTCTTGAGGTAGGATTGTACTGCTATAAACTTCCCTTTTAGAATTTCTTTTGCTGTATCTCATAGGTTTTGAGTTGTCGTGTTTTCATGGTCATTTGTTTCTAGAAATTTTTTGATTTCTGACTTCTTCAGGAACCTGTTGTTTTTTTAGAAACATGTTGTTTAATCTCCATGTGTTTATGTTTCTTACAGTTTCTTTCTTGTAATTGATATCTAGTCTCATAGCATTGTGGTTGGAGAAGATGCTTGATACAATTTCAATTTCTTAAATTCACTGAAGTTTGATATGTGACCCAAGATGTGGTCTATCCTGGAGAATGTTCCATGCGCACTTGAGAAGAAGGTGTATTCCTCTGCATTTGGATGACATGTCCTGAAAACATCAATGAGATCCATCTCATCTAATGTATCATTTAACACTTCTGTTTCCTTATTAATTTTGTTTTGATGATCTTTCCAATGGTTTGAGTGGGGTGTTAAAGTCTCCTACTATTATTGTTTTACTGTCAATTTCACCTTTTATGTCTGTTAGCATTTGTCTTATGTATTGAGGTGCTCCTATGTTGAAGGCATAGACGTTTACAATTGTTATGTCTTCCTCTTGGATTGACCCCTTGATCATTATGTCATGTCCTTCCTTATCTCTTGCATCTTCTTTATTTTAAGGTCTATTTTTCCTGCTATGAGAATTGCTACTCCAGCTTTCTTTTGCTTCCCATTTGCATGGAATATGTTTTTCCATCCTCTCACTTTCAGTCTATATGTGTCTTGAGGTCTGAAGTGCATTTCTTGTAGAGAGCATATATATGGGTCTTGTTTTTTTTATCCATTCAGCCAGTCTGTGTCTTTTGGTTGGAGTATTTAATCCATTTACATTTAAAGTAATTGTTAATATATATGTTCCTATTGCCATTTTCTTGTTTGGGGTTGATTTTGTAGATCTTTTTTCTTCTCTTGTATTTTTTGACTATATAAGTCCCTTTAACATTTGTTGTAAAGCTGGTTTGGTGACACTGAATTCTCTTAATTTTTGCTTGTCTGAAAACCTTTTTAGTTCTCCATCAATTTTGAATGAGATCCTTGCTGTGTACTGTAATCTTGGTTGTACCTTTTTCCTTTTCAGTGCTTTAAATATATCCTGCCATTCCCTTCTGGCCTGCAAAGATTCTGCTGAAAGATCAGCTGTTAAGCATATGGGGTTTCCCTTGTATGTTACTTGTTGCTTCTTCCTTGCTGCTTTTCATGCTCTTTCTTTGTGTTTAGTCTTCGTCAGTTTGATTAGTATGTGTCTTGGCATGTTTCTCCTTGGGTTTATCCTGTATGGGATTCTTTGTGCCTCTTGGACTTGATTGACTATTTCCTCTTCCATGCTGGGGAAATTTTCAACTATATTCTCTTCAAATATTTTCTTGTACTCTTTCTTTTTCTCTTCTTCCTCTTCTGCTGCTGCTGCTAAGTTGCCTCAGTCGTGTCCAACTCTACATGACCCCACAGATGGCAGCTCACCAAGCTCCCCCATCCCTGGGATTCTCCAGGCAAGAACACTGGAGTGGGTTGCCATTTCCTTCTCCAATGCATGAAAGTGAAAAGTGAAAGTGAAGCCGCTCAGTCCTGTCAGACTCTTAGCGAGGGACCCTTGTAATTCAAATGTTGGTGCCTTTGATATTATCCTAGAGGTCTCTGAGACTATCCTCAGTTTTTTTCATTCTTTTTACTTGATTCTGCTCTTCAGAAGTTATTTCCACCATTTTATCTTCCAGCTCACTGATTCGTTCTGCTTCAGATATTCTGCTATTGATTTTTTCTAGAGTATTTTTATTTTTTTTAATTTTATTTTATTTTAAAATTTTACATAATTGTATTAGTTTTGCCAAATATCAAAATGAGTATTTTTAATTTCAGTAATTGTGTTGTTTGTCTCTGCATGTTTATTCTTTAATTCTTCTAGGTCTTTGTTAATTGATTCTTGCATTTTCTCCATTTTGTTTTCAAGGTTTTTGATCATCTTTACTATCATTATTCTGAATTCTTTTTCAGGTAGTTTTGCTATTTCCTCTTCATTTATTTGGACTTCTGTATTTCTAGTTTGTTCCTTCATTTGTTTAGTATTTCTCTGCCTTTTCATTATTTTTTGTAACTTATTGTGTTTGAGGTCTCCCTTTCCCAGGCTTCAAGCTTGAATTCTTTCTTCCTTTTGGTTTCTGCTCTCCTAGGTTTTGTCCATGGTTTGTGTAAGCTTCACATAGGGTGAGATTTGTGCTGAGCTTTTGTTTATTTGTTTCCTTTTCCTGTTATGAGCAAGGCTGAGTGAGGTGGTAATCCAGTCTACTGATGATTGGGTTTGTATTTTTGTTTTGTTTGTTGTTTAGATGAGGTATCCTGCACAGGGTGCTACTGGTGGTTTGGTGGTGCCAGGTCTTGAAAGGGGTTCCTTTGTGTAAATTCTCACTATTTGATACTCCCTAAGGTTAGTTCTCTGGTAGTCTAGGGTCTTGGAGTCAATGCTCCGACTCCAAAGTTTCAGGGCTTAATCTCAAGTTGTGCATGGTTCTGTATATTCTTTTCTTCTGATCTGGTATGCCTGTCCACTCTCAGCCGGTGTTCTTCATGCACTTCTGTGTCTAAAGATGTATTCCTGATGTATTCATGCTGAGAGATGTACTCCATGTCCACCTACTCCGCCATCATGTTCTCTGTGAAAATTTATTTTTTATTTCATCTGATATATTGGAATATAGTCGATTTGCAATGTTATGTTAGTTTCAGGTATACAGTGAAATGAATCTGTTATACATATACATATATTCATTGTTTTTTAGATTCATTTCCCATATAGGTCTTCCCTGGTAGCTCAGCTGGCAAAGAATCCACCTGCAATGCTGGAGACCCTGGTTCGATTCCTTGATCAGGAAGATCCCTTGGAGAAGGGATAGGCTACACACTCCTGTATTCTTGGGCTTCCCTGGTGGCTCAGCTGGTAAAGAATCCACCTGCAATGCCCTGGCAGGCCACAGTCCATGGAGCCACGAATAGGTGGACATGACTGAGCAACTTTCACTTTCACTATTCCATATAGATCACCACAGAGCACTGGGTAGAGTCCCCTGTGTTATATAGTAGGTCCTTATTGGTTATCTATTTTATATATAGTAGTGTGTATATGTTAATCCCAATCTCCTAATTTATTCCTCCCCTCCTTTTTAACTTTAATGGGGAGGGAGGAGGGAGGAGGGTTCAGGATGGGGAACACATGTATACCTGTGGCGGATTCATTTTGATATTTGGCAAATCTAATACAGTTATGTTAAGTTTAAAAATAAAATAAAATTAAAAAAAATAAAAAATAAAAAAAAATAAATAAATAAAAAAAAAATAACTTTAATAAATTTGTTTTCTACATCTGTGACTCTATTTCCATTTTGTAAATTAGTTCATTTTTACCATTTTTTGACTCCATATTTGTGATATCATGTAATAATTTGTCTTTCTCTGACTTAATTTCTAGTCCAGCCAGGTTGCTGCAACTGGCATTATTTCATTCTTTTTTTTTTTTTTTATGGCAGAGTAATATACCACATCTTCTATATCCATTCCTTGATGGACATTTAAGTTGTTTCCATTATTTGGCTATTGTAAACAGTCCTGCATGAACATTGGGGTCCATGTGTATTTTTGAAATATGTTTTTCTCAAGCTATCTGCCCACAAGTGGGATTGCTTGATCATATGTTAGTTTTATTCCTAGTTTTTAAAGAAATCTCCATACTGTTCTCCATAGTGGTTGTACAGTTTACATTCCCACCAATAGGTTATAAGGGTTCCTTTTTTCCTGGAGTAAAATTTGATATGTGAAGATATTTTATACATACTGACAAGCTAGAGAAAGATTTAATAACTGAATTCATCTGAAAACTATTTGTATTTTGTCAGCTCTGCTATATGGTTCTTCCAGTGTTACTTCTGTAATTGTCATTGTTTTTGTGACTGCTGGGTTGTTTTGCTTTCCTTTTTTAGTTGGTAAGAATAAAATAATCTAAGATACAAATATTTTGGCATCAAATAATTCAATATTTTTAGTTAATAAAAAATTTGCTCTGTTGGCAATAGCCGAAGGGTAAAACATGTGAACATTTATTTCTATATAAACACGTATTTCCCACCTCTATGCAAACTCTATGCATATTCATCATATATTTACCATAGCTCATCTACTGTTTGGGGGAAAATACATAGTTTATATATTCACATATTTTAATTCACATATTCACAATTTAATTCACAATATATAATTCACATATTATAAATTCACAATTGAGTATATAAATAAACTTTTGTAAAATGAATGAATGACAGAACAAATATGTTATCATTCAATATTAGTGTGTATTAGTGTGGAATAATTTTTTTGCTAATAATGAGGAAAATTTCTTATTCTGTGACATTTGAAATGAGTAGCAAAAGTGTAGGTGTCATTTTGAGATAACTATCAAAATATGAAAAATACAGTTTCATTTTATATATTCAACTCTGCAGACATGAATTTTGGAATGCTTAAAATAACATACTGCAGTACTATCATATAACAGAATATTAAAGAGCTTTAAAATGAATTAAAATCATATATTTCATTTTTAAATCTAGGCGATGCTAATAGAAGAGTTACTAAGCATACAATGAATAAAATGGAGTACAGGACAAAGCATTGTTCAGTCGAATATTAATAGTGTTAAGGTTGGCAATCACTAGTCTAGATGTAAGAAAGTTATTAAACTTCTAGTAAAAAAATACAAGAAGAGATATTTACCTTATGTTAGGCAACACTATTGTAATAGGATGACAGGCAGTACAATGAAAGAAGAAAAACCCACTTTGCTTTATAAAACATAAAAAAGTTTGATCTTCAATATTCACCATTAAGAAAATGAAAGTGAAAGTGAAAGTCGCTCAGTCCTGTCCAACTCTTTGTGACTCCATGGACTGTACAGTCTATGGAATTCTTCAGGCCAGAAGACTGGAGTGGGTAGCCTTTCCCTTCTCCAGGGTACTTTCCAACCCAGGGGTTGAACCCAGGTCTCCTGCATTGCAGGTGGATTCTTTACCAGCTGAACCACAGGGGAAGCCCGAAATGGAAAAGAAGACTCAATTACAGATTGGGTTTCCCCAGTGGCTTAGTGGTAAAGAATCAGCCTGTCAATGCAAGGAGACACAGGAGACGCAGTTTGGATCCCTGGGTAGGGAAGATCTCCTGGAGGAGGAAATGGTAACCCACTCCAAAATTCTTGCCCGGAAAATTCCATGAAATGCAGTCCATAGGGTCACAAAGATTCAGACACAACTGAGCAACTGAGTGGTTGCGTGTGCACACACACACACAAACACAGATTAGGAGACAACATTTTAAAAAAATATCTAGCAAAATACTTCAAATGAAAGGAAAAAAAATAAACACACAGCAGACAAATGTGATAATCACAATTAAAATTTAATTTGAACGAATAGACCTAGAGATAGATACATGAAATACATACTCATAAAAGATACATGAAAATAGTATTATTTAAAGAAATGTAAATTAAAAGAACAGAAAAACATCACCATATCTCTAATAGAGTAACAAAAATTAAAGTAAAGAAAATTAAAGACTGAACCTTCCAACTGTTAACAAGAGTACCTTGTGAAATAGCTGGGACTCTTAGCACTGCTGAAAAGAATCTAAATGGATGTAAACGTTTTGGATCAGATATTGGCAGTTTCTTAAAGTGTTAAGAATATGTCTACCATATATATTCCAGTTCTAGGTGTATGATCAGAAGTAATAAAAATATATTTCCATACAAAGGCATAGACACATACTTTTGTTTTACCTTGATTTTAATAGCCATAAACTGGAAGCAACCCAAACAACCAATGAGTGGTTATATAAACAACAAGGGGTGAAGCCTAAAATGGAGTACCCATACATCACTGAAAAGAACAAAGTATTGTTGCACCTAGCATGGTAAATGACTTTAGAAGTAAATGCTGAGTAAAAAGAGCCATACACAAGTAGTTCATACATTTTACTTAATTATTATTAAATTATTAAAATATATCAAGTTTTATTAAAGTTACAGAAATGAAGCTAGTCCTTACACCCAGGGATTATTTCAGCTAAAGACACCTAGAAACTGAAGAACACAGTTTGAAAGATAGTAATGCCTTTATAATATTTTCAAATATGTCTGCTTTAACTATAATTAAATATATATTTCAAAATTTTGCCATCACTAAATTCTAACATACACACAAATATGAGTGTGTATACATAAACTTATGTGTACATAAACACATATATACAATTACTTTTTTTCTGATATAAATGGGCAGTTATGTCATAGTACTAATTCTTGGAAATATGTATTCTAAATAGACTGATGAAGGTAATGTGAAGAAAATTAAAATTTCAGTTCAAATAATAAAAATAAGCATTTTCTCCTGAAAACATGGCTTCAACTTAATCTAGTATAAGATAGCTAATGATGCCTCTTAAAATCAAACTTATTCCTTATTATAAAGCAATGAACTATGAAAGAATTTCCACTTACAATTTGCAACTGAGATGGACACAAATAAATCGTTTCATAGATAGTTAAAGTATTATCAGCTGGAAAGACTTTCAGAACTTACAAAATAATATACATGAAAATACCAAATGCAGGAAATCAATTACACTGCTTGCTCTTTTATCAGGTGCTTAATATTCTAATTGCTTGAGAAAGGCCAATATGCATAAAATATTTTGAAAATGGAAATCATATACAAATATGAGGAAATTTTCACTATTCTCTTTTAAATATTCAGTCCTATCTTAAATGAGATTGGGTGCAACAGCTTAAAACCTAAAGTTTTTCCTGTGCAAAGGAACTATTGTCTAATGAAAGAGATTTGTAATGTGTAGAATATTGTACATATGAAGTGTATGCGAAAATCTTCAAATGAATGGTGGAAGAGTTTTTGGAGAGTCTGAGGTCAGTGTTGTAAGGATAGTCTGTAGAAGCTTTATTAGAATATTCCCTGAGTAGTAGACTGTTCAGTTATTTTTGATACAATATTAAGAAAGAAGGAACTGAAGAAAGAAGTCTAGTGGATAGCATTTTTAGCTTTGTACTGTACAAAAATATATCCATTGTTGCATTGGTGTAACACACCACAGGTTGTATCACATAATTATGTGAATGTACTAAGTGTACAGCAGCTAATGATAATTTTAGCAAATGCAAAAACACATACACTGCACTGTCTGTTAAAAAGTTCATAATATGGTACTATTTAAATAAAACATTTCTTAAAGAAAATTCAGGCTGTCCTGGCTGCCAATTTGCAGCCCCGTGATTCAAAGACATGGTGTAGTTTCTGGGTCTCTGCATTCCGCTGTATGATAAGATTCTCTTACTTGCCTTCATCTGGTAAGATGGAACTATGTGACTATTACTGGTGTTAGAGCTAGTAGCAGAAGATATATGTATAAATTCCTTTTGACTGAGGTATTTATTTGAGGCAAGAGGGTAAAACAGGGTAAATGTATACAGGAAGTCTGTACTCTTTCTAACTTTTTAAAATAAATCTAAAACTATTCTGAAATGTTCAGTTCAGTTCAGTTCAGTGGCTCAGTCCTGTCCGACTCTGAAATGTTACTATTTTTTAAATGTAGCAAATCAAATTCAACAGTACATAAAAAGGGTGGCTCAGATAGTAAAGAATCTGCCTGCAATGTGGGAAACCCATGTTTGATCCTGGTCAGGAAGATCCCCGCTCCAGTGTTCTTGCCTGGAGAATCCCAGGGACACGAAGCCTGGTGGGCTGCCGTCTATGGGGTCGCACAGAGTTGGACATGACTGAAGCGATGCAGCAGCAGCAGGAAGATCCCCTGGAGAAGGGACTAGCTACCCTCTGCAGTCTTCTTGCTTGGAGAATTTCATGGACAGAGGAGCCTAGCAGGCAACATTCCATGGGGTCTCAAAGAGTCAGATATGACTGAGCAACTAACACTTTTTTTTCCACTCTGACACACTTTTTTTTTTCACCCCAACCAAATGTGTTTATCACAGAAATGTGGAGTTGTTTTAACATTTGAATATTAATAAATACAACTCACATTACTAAATGAACAAAAACATGACTATCTCACTAGATGCAGAAAAAACATTTGAAAAAATTCAAAACTACATTCTTGTGACAAACTCTTAGCAACTTATGAGTAAAAGGTAATTTTTTTTTATCTCATAAAAGGTATTTTTATAAAGCCTACAGCTAACATCATCTTTAATAGTAAAAGATAATTATTTTTTCTCCTAAGATAAGGAACCAACCAAGGATGTTGACTCTCACAACATCTAGTGTGGTTGTAGCCAGTGGGATGAGGCAAGAAAAATAATTAAAGTCATCTGGGAAAAAAGTAAAAGTGTTCTTATGTTCTATGTAGAAAATTGTATTAAGTCTACAGAAAAGCTACTAGAACTTGAGTTTAACAAATGTGGTAGACAAGAACATTTCTGTATTGATTGTGATGTATCAAATCCAGCTTACACTTTTATTTATGCATGCTCCTATTTACAAAGTAGATGCTGTGCTACTGCATGTCCTCTCTGAATCCTTTTTCCCAATGCCTGTGTCTTCTGTCTTTCAGTTAACCTCTCATTTTCTCTCTCTCCCTTCCACAATCCTACTGCCTCCCTCCATTTCTTTATCTCTCTCATTTTTCTATTTTCACATATTTTTCATATTGATATTATTAATATACCTTATTGTGACTTTTAAAATGGAAATGAAGTTGAGCAAAGAGAGTTCAAGTGAATGGATGAGTTACATTTTTGACCTTTTATTACAAATTATCTAAAACATTTCAACTGCAAGGGCTTTTTAAAACTTATACAGCTTAAATGATTTGCAAATTACAAAGGGTCACAATCTTCAATTTAAAAAACAGGTTTCAACTTACTTTTAGATCAGTTTTCATGAGAAATTTAATTGCAGGAGTTTAATATTAATGCATTCTCCATACAATTTATAGTGTTTTACTTGATTATATGAAAAAAATACCATATACTGTCAAGAATTGTTAGACAGCAATACTTTCATCATACTAGTGTAAAATGACAGGTGCTACTTTACAGTCTTAAATACAGTTGAAACATTGGGAGCTTATTTTGTTATATTAAAGTGAGGATTTATCAAAAGAGTGAATATAAGTGCAATGTGGGGTAGCACTTAATGCAATCATTATATGTTTTCAGAAATATAATAGCTAAAGAAATATAGGCAGAATAGTAATAAATTTGGTGATGTATTTATTGTTTATAAAAAGCAAAATAAAGAGTAAAAAATATGTCAAATTCTACTATAATAGAAATAAAAAAACATAAAAGTTTACAATTTATGTTAGTTTGTGTAACTGTTTCACCTATAGTGCTTCAATGTTATATGTTCTATATAGATTGATTTTTAATCTGTAGAACTGGAGCATAAGTTCTATGATTTTATAGTGTATAAAAAGTATCAAAAGAATATTTGAGCCTTATCAAGGTCAATAAAAATAATTCTATTGCTAATTCAGTTAATGTTAGGCAGTTTGTTATGTTCAAGTTCATTTAAAAAAATGTCCATTCTTTCAGGAATTAATTTGCACAAAAACACAGTGAGTTATTTCTGCCTCTCAACATATTGTTGTCATGCTTTTAATTAGAGGATACTTATTAATCATATAAACCAATCTTTGTATTGATTCTTTGAATGGATTACAAATAGATAGTGATCATCCTGAAGGTCATTATTTCCAAATTGCAAAGAATCAGGCAATGATTATCAAGGTACAAGAGTGCTTGATAACACAATCAAGAATTTACATAATTCATTATGATCTCTTTATCCAGGAAGATGTAATGATAGCATGCAGTAGGGAGATAAATTATAGAAAATTATCTGCTTACAGCTTCATACATATTTAAAAGAAAGATTATTTTTCTGATAAACCAGGCCCTGCATTTTCAAGGCTGTTTTGTGCAAAGTTATTATGCTTCTATTGTTATAGACTCTAACGCTCACCTTTATCTTCTCAGCACTCATATCTAAAAGTATCTTTATTAATATTGTTAATTACAATGTATATATACATATAATGTGTATATAGTAGATTTTTAAAGTTTAAAATGATCACTAGTCATTCTTTTAACTAAAGAAAATGCACTCTTTCCTTTCTATATTTTTTGCCTGTCTTCTTTAATTCTTGCTACTCATTCTAAATTCCTTTAAAATCCTCAATGGAAAACATAATGATGAATTTAATAAGGTGGTTGAAGTTTAAACAATGGTATATAGTAGCAATCATTTGCATTTTAATTCCAGCTATGACATGAGAGCCTTTGATATTTTGAGCTAGCTATTTCTTCCTAATCTCAATTTAAAATATGAAATAAAAATTAAATATATAACTCCAAATTAGATTAACAAAATCCCACATTATTTTAATATAATAAATGTTTTACTAAAAGGAAGACAGCCTTATCTTTCATTGGATATATATCAAATGTCAAATAGTAAAAACTGATGAAATGTTTTCCAGTTAATTGTGTCATAAAGCCTTTGTTATTGAATTGTTTCTTATAAATATGTATATTTGATCTCTTGTTTTGCACCCCTGATATCTCCTAAGATAGTATGTGCACTATCTTGGATATGAATCATGCAGGTATGAAGAAATAAAACCACAATAACATCAACAATAATAATGTCATTTTTCTTAATTAATTCTGTCCTTGAAACACAGCAGGTTGTCTCTATATGATACCCAAAAAGATTTAAACCATCCTCCAATTTTTCTTCCTTGATATCACCTCCTCTATCTGATTTACTTTTTTTGGTCAATTATTACAATACTTTTCTAAATTCCCAAACTGTTTGCATCCTCAAATCCTATGGTATTGCAACCAGAGATTAAACTTCTAAAGATATATTTTTGTATAAATCCTATGGTTGAATATTCCAGTAATTGTTTCTTGTCTCAAAATAAATATTAGTTTACTTACAATGTAGCATCCTACAATTTTATGACAGAATGCCTCTTTTGTTTTTTCCACTTTATACTCCATTCTTTGTTCTCTGGTTTGTCAACCATGTTTCATTTCTTCAATTGTCTCCTAACTGGCACGCTCGCACTTCTTCCTGTGATATTTCTAACTCTTTATTTTACCTTAAAGCTGAAACTTCCCCTTTGGTTAATAGCTTTGATTTCACATCTTCTGGTCACCTTATTTGAGTCCTAAAATCTGGACAATAAATGGTCAAAATCTCCATAATCCTTCAGAAAACCCTGTAAGTATTTCTGTTGAGAGATTATGTCACATATTTGGAATACTTTTTTCTCATTTTACTCCACAAATAGATGCACATATTCTATAAGGTACTAAGAGCCTCAAAGTGTTGTACAGTGACTGAATGAATCAAAGATAAATTAACAGAGTAACATATTATTGTCTTCTCTCCCTTCTTTCCTGAGAAATTAAATCTGGGATAAAAGCCCTTAAAATTTAATTCTAAGATGTATGTTTTGAAAACGAAAGAAAAATTATCTTTCTTCTGTGATCCATATTCTAAGAGTGTTCATTTTGTCAAACAAATGAATAAGCACAATGGGCAGCACATATTGAGAAGCCAAGACCAAGAAATTTTGATTTTGTGAGTAAATGAATAAAAGAGAAGAAAATGAATGAGATACAGGAGCAGAGAATAGAGTTGTGAGATCCAAATTAAAACATGTATATTTATGAGAGAGTAGATCCTAAAAGCTCCTGTCATAAGAAACAAAAACATATATGTATAAACATGTGGTAATGTATGTTAACCAGACTTACTGTGGTGATCATTTCCTAATATGTACAAATACTACATCATTATTTTCTAGAACTGAAGTTAGTATGATGTTACACATCAAATATATATCAATTAAAATAAGAAAATATGTATGCTTACACTTGAAACAAAATCTTAATATTTCTTCTGATCATGGCTAATTCTCAGAAATGGGAAATAAGATAATCTCTAGTTATCCAAGATATAAGTTCTGTATTTTAGACCTGTTCTGAACTCCTCAGTCTTTTTAATCATTTTCACAAGCTAAAGGATAAATATTGACAGGGGCCATTTTAATAGAGTAGTGAAAATCAGTTACTATATATGGAACCACTTTGGCTCAGAGGGTAAAAGATCTCCCTGCAATGTGGGAGACCGGGTTCAATTCCTGGCCTGGAAATACCCCCTGGAAGAGGAAATGAAAACCTATTGAGTATTCTTGCCTGGAGAATCCCATGGACAGAGGAGCCTGGCAGGCTACAGTCCATGGGATCACAAAGAGTTGGCTGAACAACTTACACTTTCACTTTTTTCACACGGTAATCAGATCATCTGTCTCTAATGAAATACATTCAAACAGCAAATTTTTTCAATGAAAAATAAATGATCTTGAAAAGTATCCCATTTAACGAGAGTACAGAAATAGCTACTGAATCTTACCATATGCTTATAAAGATTAAGTAATTTCAACCTTCTCATTACCCTTCATTGTATGGGGAAATACTGAATAAGAGAGGATGAGACAAACAAAAATTAGAAATGGCTGTAAAGTAGTAAAAAGAAAGAGGGGAGGATGGGAGATAAGTGATCAAAAGACCACTGTCTTTGATGGAGGAGCAGTTAGAGGAGACAGTTCAGGTAAATCCTTATTTTTTTTTTTTTTTGTCATATATCCGTATCATTACTGACCTGTATTTACCCTTGTTTTGATATAAGAAACCAATATTTATGCCACAAAATAATGTGGCATAAATTCATTTCCCAAGAATTCTATAGCAAAGAATTTGACTCACATAGTAAATGTGGAGATCATGCCATGAGCTATAATTTGATTCAAGGGAGGAATCAATATCCTGATTTTGGAGACTAAAATACTTTGTGGTATCCTGGGGCACCTAAGGCACTTCTCTATATTCTTTATAAATAGGGAGTGTTCCCTTGTTTTACATGACCTGCATTAGTGCTAGGAGAGAAAGGCTAAGGATTAAAAACCCATCTGTCTTTGAGGAACATGGTTTTTGTTCATTTTGAGAATGATTACTTGTGTTTACAGAGTATACAAATTAAAAACAGAAAAATAACATAGCCATCCTTTTTCATGGAAACTAGTAATAGCTAACTGTATTAATATATATATTTACTCATCTGCAAAGCAAATAAGTATACATTTTTGAGTGCATAAACTGATTAATCTCATCAATTAGAATTCTATATTGCTCCTTAATAGTGCAGTTAAAAAGTATTACAATTGAGAGGGCAATTAATGCTAATATGCCACAAGGAATCTAGATGTGTGACATCTAGTTCTGATTGAGAGCAAATTGACATTGGCAGAGGCACTGCAAATCATGGTTGCTATGCCCCAAATACCCAAATTCCCTCTTGTATTCCCTGGTGGCTCACAGTAAAGAATCCACCTACAATGCAGGAGATCTGGGTTTGAACCCTGGGTCAGTAAGATCTCCTGGAGAAGGGAACAGCTACCCATTCCAGTATTCTTTCCTGGTGAATTCCATAGAGAGAGAAGCCTGGTGGGCTACAGTCCAAAGGGTTATAAAGAGTCAGACACAAGTGAATGACTAACACTTTCACTTTTCATACTCCCTTAGGTTATAATAAATTTCAACAAAAGCATCAAATAACTTTCTGGATATTTGATATTGTTCTGTGATGTTATTTTATTCATGCAGTTTTATGTATCTAGGTCAGTTTTTTGGTCCTTTTTGCTTCCATCTGCTCAGTTAGTCCTATATAGGTCTATTAGAATTATTCTATTAGATACCATTGTTGTTGTTGTTCAGTCCCTAAGTCTTTTCTGACTCTTTAGCCTGTAGCCTGCCAGGCTCCTCTAGCCATGGGATTTCAGAGGCAAGAATTTCCTTTTCCAGGGGATCTTCCCGGGTCAGGAATCCAATCTGAATCTTCTGCATTGGCAGGTGGATTCTGTATGTCTGAGCCACCAGGAAAGCCCATTAGAGACAATTGCTGCTGCTCAAACTATACTAAACATTATTTTTTGTTTTCAATCATATCTGAATCTTCTATCGGATTACTAAAAACAAAAAAAACAAAAAAATAAATAAAAGCAACCACAGAAAAAAACCCGGAAATTTTTTTTTTACCTACTTTAACAAATCTTTTCACATGTTAGGCAAGTTTTGGCAAATAAAACAATATGTTATCTTTGAGAAGAAACAAAGCATGTCAAAAAGATGCAACAGAATTTCTGCATGATTTAACATCTAATAGAAAGGAAAAAGGAAATGATAATTATTTTATGTATCAAATGAGATCCCTCATGCTGAAACCTGAAGGAAATACTTGCAGAGAACATTGAGTTCAATAATATTCTCCATTTCAGTGGTTTAAGTCGAATTCTCTTTCTTGGGTAAGCAGAATCCTCCTGGACTAAACATTTATATCGTTTCGTGTGAAACTGAATATTCAGTCAACTTGGATTTGTTTTTACCTACTTTCATAAACTTCAGAGATTACACAAATATCAATTTTATATTTATCATAAGAATTTTTAATCATCTACATCCTATAGATAAACTGGATTAAAAAAATGATTATTGACACTCTTCTGTCTTCATTTCTTGATAATATTCATCTCATATAATGAGATTCTATGATTTCCATTAACACTCACATATGATCTGGAAGAGAGGCTGAAATTTCCCAAAATAATTTTCAAATTATTTTTGTCTTAATGTAATTGCTCCTGCAAATGTAATGCCCTGGTAGTTTATTGATCACAGTTATAATGTGCTTTTTATACTCCTGCACTGTACACTACCCTTCATTGCTACAGTAACTTACACCATTTAAAACCCATTTTCTTTTCCCTTAACTCTGTACTAATAAAGTCTGACAAAGTTATGAGTTCTCCTTTAATATTTTTTTCTACAGAACACGATTACTGGTATTGCATAGTAGTTAAATGGATAGGCTAGGGAATTAGATACATCTAGGTTGCCTTACAAATAGCTGTGAAAAGAAGAGAAGTGAAAAGCAAAGGAGAAAAGGAAAGATACAAGCCTCTGAATGCAGAGTTTCAAAGAACAGCAAGAAGAGATAAGAAACACTTCCTCAGCGATCAATATAAGAAATAGAGGAAAACAACAGAATGGGAAAGACTAGAGATCTCTTCAAGAAAATTAGAGATACCAAGGGAACATTTCATGCAAATGTGGGCTTGATAAAGGACAGAAATGGTATGGACTTAACAGAAGCAGAAGATATTAAGATGAGGTGGCAAGAATAAACTGAAGAACTGTACAAAAAAATCTTTATGACCAAGATAATCACAATGGTGTGATCACTCACCTAGAGCCAAACATCCTGAAATGTGAAGTCAAGTGGGCCTTAAAAAACATCACTAGGAACAAAGTTAGTGGAGGTGATGGAATTCCAGTTGAGCTATTTCAAATCCTGAAAGATGATGCTGTGAAAGTGCTGCACTCAATACACCAGCAAAATGGAAAACTCAGCAGTGGCCAAAGGATTGGAAAAGGTCAGTTTTCATTCCAATCCCAAAGAAAGGCAATGCCAAATAATTCTCAAAATACTGCACAATTGCACTAATCTCACAGGCTAGTAAAGTAATGCTCAAAATTCTCCAAGACAGGCTTCAGCAATACGTGAACAGTGAACTTCCAGATGTTCAATCTGGTTTTAGAAAAGGCAGAAGAACCAGAGATCAAATTGCCAACATTCGCTGGATCATGGAAAAAGCAAGAGAGTTCCAGAAAAACATCTATTTCTGCTTTATTGACTTTGCCAAAGTCTTTGACTGTGTGGATCTCAATAAACTGTGGAAAATTCTTCAAGAGATGGGAATACCATGCCACCTGACTTGCCTCTTGAGAAACCTTTATGCAGCTCAGGAAGCAACAGTTAGAACTGGACATGGAACAACAGACTGGTTCCAAATAGGAAAAGGAGTACATCAAGCCTGTATGTGGTCACCCTGCTTATTTAACTTGTATGCAGAGTACATCATGAGAAACGCTGGGCTGGAAGAAGCACAAACTGGAATCAAGATTGCCAGGAGAAATATCAGTCACCTCAGATATGCAGATGACACCACTCTTATGGCAGAAAGTGAAGAGGAACTAAAAAGCCTCTTGATGAAAGTGAAAGAGGAGAGTGAAAAAGTTGGCTTAAAGCTCAACATTCAGAAAACGAAGATCATGGCATCTGGTCCCATCACTTCATGGGAAATAGATGGGGAAACAGTGTCAAACTTTATATTTTGGGACTCCAAAATCACTGCAGATGGTGACTGCAGCCATGAAACTAAAAGACGCTTACTCCTTGGAAGGAAAGTTATGTCCAACCTAGATAGCATATTCAAAAGCAGAGACGTTACTTTGCCAATAAAGGTCCGAATAGTCAAGGCTATGGTTTTTCCAGTGGTCATGTATGGATGTGAGAGTTGGACTGTGAAGAAAGCTGAGCGCCAAATAATTGATGCTTTTGAACTGTGGTGTTGGAGAAGACTCTTGAGAGTCCCTTGACTGCAAGGAGATCCAACCTGTCCATTCTAAAGGAGATAGATCCTAAGTATTCTTTGGAAGGAATGATGGTAAAGCTGAAACTCCAGTACTTTGGCCATCTCATGTGACGAGTTGACTCATTGGAAAAGACTGTGATGCTGGGAGGGATTGGGGGCAGGAGGAGAAGGGGACAACAGAAGATGAGATGGCTGGATGGCATCACTGACTCGATGGACATGAGTTTGAGTGAACTCCGGGAGTTGGTGATGGACAGGGAGGCCTGGCGTGCTGCGATTCATGGAGTCGCAAAGAGTCGGACACGACTGAGCAACTGAACTGAACTGAAGGTTCACATTTAAATGCTTTTGGTTTTAAATTTGGGAAGTTGAGTAATTTAAATTTACTGCAACTGGACACCTCACTTCAAAAATGATAATTAGACTATGTCACCCTGGTGGCTCAAATGGTAAAGCTTCTGCCTACAATGTGGGAGACCTGGGTTTGATCCCCGGGTCAGGAAGATCCCCTGGTGAAGGAAATGGCAACCCACTCCAGTATTCTTGCCTGGCAAATCCCATGGACGGAGAAACCTGGTAGGCTACAGTCTATGGGGTCACAAAGAGTAGGATAAGACTGAAAGACTTCACTTTCACCTTACATTTTAAGTTTTATATATGTAATGTGTGAAGGTCATTTAGCCCAATCTTGCCTAAAAAAGTAAAGAAAGTGAAGTTGCTCAGTCATGTCCGACTCTTTCCGATTCCATGCCATGAAGGTTATAAATGGTTTACTGAATCGAAAATACAGTATAAATTTCTGCTAAGATAGGCTTCACTTCCAAATTTTCATTTTGTATAGTATGAAAAATACCACTAGGCAGTCCCATTTTATGAAATCCAAAACAGGGAATGTCTTTTAGTTTTCTCATGAAGATCAGTCACTGGGAAATGTTGACAAAATTATTTTAGTATAGACTGATCATGGTGATAGTGACTTAATATGAATTGAAAACAGAAAACAATAATCTCTTCCATGACAGTTGAGACATCAATTATTGAGTACACATCAAATTGAATGTTAAGCGATTATTAATAGTTAATTGTTAATTTTTATAAAACCCAAAGTACACTCATCTCTCCTAGGCTATCCAAATTAGAACATGTGTGTATTTACTTTTGTAGATACATATGCATCTACCCTAATGAAAACAATTCAATGTATCTTTATAATAATTCTCATACATTATAGTCAATAGTGACTCAATAGACCCTACATAAATATGACTTTTAATAACAGAAAAAAAATCCTTTAAGTTTATACAAGACGAAAGTTGATCACTCCCTAGTAATGTAGATAATATTAAGAAAATTACTATGTCTAATTAATTATCAACTGTATTTCAGTCTGCTTTTGTTGTACAATAAACATTTTAGTGACATAAAACAATATCATTTAATTTTCATGTACATTTCTGTAAGTTGGCTGGTGTAAAGCTTAACCAGGTTGGACTCAGCTGGCTTTGGCTCCAAGATAAGGTGTGGAGCCAAGCCCACTGTAGATATCTATGTATTGATTTCATTATACATATTTTAAATGTAATAATTTAAATGTTTCAAATATGTGTATACTTAAATTATTTCAATAATGACAGATTGCTGTATTATATTTCATGATATGGACATACCCTAGGTTTACTTAATCAGTTTCTAACAATGTGTATTTATGTTTTCTTACATTTTCACTATTAGAAAAAAATGTTTCCCCAGGCATTAGTGTACAGACATTGTTACTCTTACATAAGGCAAATCTTTAGAGAATAAAAAGAAATAAAGTAATTGCTATAAGATGTGCACATTTCTAATGCAATAAGTTTTTTTTCAAACTGGTTTTTATAGAGCAATTCAATTTCTACTCTCAACAACAGTTGGCATTATTAAAACCTGATGGCTAAAATATGCTAATAATGTTCTAATCTGCATTCCTTTTTATTATTAATGAGATAATGTACCCTTTTATGGACCATTTTTATTCCTTCTTTGTTGGCTCCATTTCATAATTGCTTCCAAATTATTTAATTGAGTGGGTTTTATTTTCTTTCTTTGCTTTGTAGGAAATGTTTATATATACTGGATCTTAATACTCTGTATGGTAAACATGTGGCAAATGTTTCTTTTCAGTTGCTGCTTCTCTATTAACAATATTTATGGTGAATCAGAATTTTAATTTTGATATAACCAAGTTTATCAAAGTTTACTTTATGATTGTTGCTTTTTATGTCTTGTTAATATTTTTTCTCCTATAGACACAAATATTGCATACTAATTTTTATTCTAATTCTCTTAATATTTTTAAAGCATATACTGCAGAACCATAATCTTATGCTTAAATCCTAGTATGCAATTTAGTAGCTTTATGAGATTTAGCAAGAAACAACCCTTCTGTGCTTCACTTTCCAAAACTAAAAATTAGAATTATACTAAAAAACAGCATACTTGCTACAAGTGGTGACTAAACACCAGCAAATTTGGAAAACTCAGCAGTGGCCACAGGACTGGAAAAGGCCAGTTTTCATTTCAATCCCAAAGAAAGGCAATGGAAAGAGTGCTCAAACTACCGCACAATTGCACTCATCTCACACACTAGTAAAGCAATGCTCAAAATTCTCCAAGCCAGGCTTCAGCAATACATGAACCGTGAACTTCCAGATGTTCAAGCTGGTTTTAGAAAAGGCAGAGGAACCAGAGATCAAATTGCCAGCATCCACTGGATCATGGAAAAAGCAAGAGAGTTCCAGAAAAACATCTACCTCTGCTTTATTGACTATGCCAAAGCCTTTGACTGTGTGGATCACAATCAACTGTGGAAAATTCTGAAAGAGATGGGAATACCATACCACCTGACCTGCCTCTTGAGAAACCTGTATGCAAATCAGGAAGCAACAGTTAGAACTGGACATGGAACAACAGACTGGTTCCAAATGGGAAAAGGAGTACATCAAGGCTGTATATTGTCACCCTGGTTATTTAACTTATATGCAGAGTGCATCATGAGAAATGCTGGGCTGGAGGAAGCACAACCTGGAATCAAGACTGCCGGGAGAAATATCAATCACCTCAGATATGCAGATGACACCACCCTTATGGCAGAAAGTGAAGAGGAACTAAAGAGCCTCTTGATGAAAGTGAAAGAGAAGAGTGAAAAAGTTGGCTTAAAGCTCAACATTCAGAAAACGAAGATCATGGCATCTGGTCCCATCACTTCATAGGAAATAGATGGGGAAACAGTGTCAGACTTTATTTTTTTGGGACTCCAAAATCACTGCAGATGGTGATTGCAGCCATGAAATTAAAAGACATTTACTCCTTGGGAGGAAAGTATGACCAACCTAGACAGCATATTAAAAAACAGAGACATTACTTTACCAACAAAGGTCTGTCTAGTCAAGGTATGGTTTTTCCAGTGGTCATGTATAGGTGTGATACATAAAGAAAGGTGTGACTATAAAGAAAGCTGAGCACTGAATAATTGATGCTTTTGAACTGTAGTGTTGGAGAAGACCTTTGAGAGTCCCTTGGACTGCAAGGAGATCCAACCAGTGCATTCTAAAGGAGATCAGTCCTGGGTGTTCATTGGAAGGACTGATGCTGAAGCTGAAACTCTAATACTTTGGCCACCTGATGCTAAGAGCTGACTCATTTGAAAAGACCCTGATGCTGGGAAAGATTGAGGGCAGGAGGAGAAGGGGACGACAGTGGATGAGATGGTTGGATGGCATCATCCACTCGATGGACATGGGTTTGGGTTAAATCCAGGAGTTGGTGATGGACAGGGAGGCCTGGAGTGCTGTGGTTCATGTGGTCACAAAGAGCGGACACGACTGTTTGAACTGAACTGAACTGAACTGAAGTGACATGTTAGAGGAACACATACTCAGTTGTATTGTATTGGCTTATCCATTGTGCAAAATTGTATGGTTCTATTTCTGGATCTAGGCACTCAATTTGTTCAATTTACCTATTTGTCTATCTAAGGTGGCCAACTGTCTGAATTAACTCCTGAATTTAATTTCAATGAACATATTTTGGATTGCTAGTAAATAGAAACCTGCTTACTTTTTTGTGTTTTTTGCATTTTATTTTTTTCCTTATTAAACTCAATAATTAGTTCTAGTAGGTTTTGCTTATTTTTGTAGATTCTTTGGAACTTTCTATGTAGACTGAAATGCTATCCATATGTAAAGACAGGATTATTCTTCTTTTCTAACAATCTGTTTTATGACTGATAAGCTTTAAAATACTTCAGATTTAAAATACTTCTGTGATTTATGAAGCTCTTATCTTGACATAATTAAAACTTTCCAATATATTAGTATACCTACAAATAAGCATTTGGAAGAAAAGTAAGTGTCTCACTAAATTTATCAGTTAGCCTGACACAGTGTTCCCAAAGCTAAAGCATGGCTGAATATATGCTTACAATCCAAGTCTTTAAAAAAATGAGAAAATATACTATCACTCAGTATACTATGACAATATAATAGATAGTTAATATTTTTCTCAAAAAGACTTGGTAGATAAATATAAGTAAATGAAAATATAACTATGATTCACTGATATCTTAATTATATAACTTTGTATTTGTTGTTGTTGTTTAGTCACTAAGTTGTATCCCACTCTTTGTGACCCTCATGGACTGTGGCATGCCAGGCTTCCCTGTCCTTCACTCTCTCCAAGAATTTGCTCAAACTAATGTTCATTGAGTCATTGATGCCTTCCAACCGTCTCACCCTCTGTTGCCTCTTTTTCCTCTTGCCCTCAATCTTTCTCAACATCAGTGTTGACTTTTTGCATCAGGTGGCCAAAGTATTGGAGCTTCAGATCATATCAGTCCTTCCAATGAATTATCAGGGATGATTTCCTTGAGGATTGACTGGTTTGATCCCGTTGCTGTCCAAAGAACTCTCAAGAGTCTTCTCTGGCACCACACTTTGAAAGCATCAATTCTTAAGCACCCAGACTTCTTTATGGTCCAAATCTTACATTGTTACCTGACTACCAGAAAAACAATAGCTTTGACTATATGGACCTTTGTGGCAAAATAATGTTTTGCTTTTCAATACCCTACCTAGGCTTGTCATAGCTTGTCTTCTAAGGAGTAAGTGTTATTTAATTTCATGGCTACAGTCAATGTCCACAATGATTTTGGAGCCCAAGAAAATAAAATCTGCCATTGTTTTAGTTGTTTCCCCACCTATTTGCCATTAAGTGATGGGACCTGATGCCATGATCTTAGTTTTTGAGCTTTTTAATTTTCAATTCTCACCCTCATCAAGAGGTTCTTTAGTTCCTCTATGCATTCTGTCATTCAGTTAAGTTCAGTTCAGTCGTTCAGTTGTGTCCAACTCTTTGTGACCCCATGGACTGCAGCACGTCAGGCCTCCCTCTCCATAACCAACTGCCAGAGTTTACTCAAACTCATGTCTATTGAGTTGGTGATGTCATCCAATAATCTCGTTCTCTGTCATCCCCTTATCCTCCTGCCTTCAATCTTTCCCAGAAACAGGGTCTTTTCAAATGAGGCAGCTCTTCACATCAGGCAGCCAAAGTATTGGAGTTTCAGCTTCAGCATCAGTCCTTCCAATGAACACCCAGAACTGATTTCCTCTAGTATGGACTGGCTGGATCTCCTTGCATTCCAAGGGACTCTCAAGAGTCTTCTCCAACACCACAGTTGAAAAGCATCAATACACTGGCACTCAGATTTCTTTATAGTCCTACTCTCATATCCATACATAACTACTGGAAACATAGTTTTGACAAGACTGGCCTTTGTTGGTAAAGTAATGTCTCTGTAATTTAATATGCTGTTTAGATTGGTCATATGCAAAAGCAGGGAGTCAAGAAATACCTGGAGTAACAGGCAAATTTGGCCTCTGAGTACAGAATGAAGCAGGGTAAAGGATAATAGAGTTTAGCCAAGAGAACACACTGGTCATAGCCAACACCCTCTTTCAACAACACAAGAGAAGACTCTGCACATGGACATCACCGGATGATCAACACTAAAATCAGGGTTATTATATTCTTTGCAGCCAAAGTTGGAGAAGCACTATACAGTCAGCAAAACAAGACCAGGAGCTGACTGTGGCTCAGATCATGAACTCCCTATTGCCAAATTCAGACTTAAATTGAAGAAAGTAGGGAAAACCACTAGACCATTCAGGTATGATCTAAATCAAATCCCTTCTGATTTTACAGTAGAAGTGCCAAATAGATTCAAGGGATTAGATCTGATAGACAGAGTGCTTGAAAAACTATGGACAGAGAATCATGACATAGGAGATAGGGAGCAAGACCATCCTCAAGAAAAAGAAATGCAAAAAGGCAAACTGGTTGTCTGAGGAGGCCTTATAAATAGCTGTGAAAAGAAGAGAAGGGAAAGACAAAGAAGAAAACAAAAGATATACCCATTTGAATGCAGAGTTACAAAAAATAGCAAGGAGATATAAGAAAGCCTTCCTTGGTGATCAATGCAAAGAAATAGAAGAAAACAACAGAATGGGAAAGTCTAGAGATCTCTTCAAGAAAATGAGAGATACCAAGGGAAATTTCATGCAAATATGGGCATGATAAAGGACAGAAATGGCGTGGACCTAACAAAAGCACAAGATATTAAGAAGAGGTGCCAAGAATACCAGAAGAACTATCCAAAAAACATCTTCACGACCCAGATAATCATGATGGTGTTATCACTCACCTAGAGCCAAACATCCTGGAATGTGAAATCAAATGGATCTTAGGAAACATCACTACAAACAAAGATAGTGGGGTGATGGAATTCCAGTTGAGCTATTTCAAATCCTAAAAGATGATGCTGTGAAAGTGCTTCACTCAATATGCCAGCAAATATGGAAAACTCAGCAGTGGCACAGGACTGGAAAAGGTCAGTTTTCATTCCCGTCCCAAAGAAAGACACGCCAAAGAATGCTCAAACTACCACACAGTTGCACTCATTTCACTAGCTAGTAAAGTAATGCTTAAAATTCTCCAAGCCAGGCTTCAACAGTATGTGAACTGTGAACTTCCATATGTTCAAGCTGAATTTAGAAATGGCAGAAGAATCAGAGATCAAATTGCCAACATCCGCTGGATGATCGAAAAAGCAAGAGACTTCCAGAAAAACATCTATTTCTGCTTTATTGACTATGCCAAAGCCTTTGACTGTGTGGATCACAATAAACTGTGGAAAATTCTGAAAGAGATGGTAATATCAGACCACTTGATCTGCCTTTTGAGAAATCTGTATGCAGGTCAGGAAGCAACAGTTAGAACTGTACATGGAACAATAGGCTGGTTCCAAATAGGAAAAGGAGTACGTCAAGGCTGTATATTGTCACCCTGCTTATTTAACTTACATACAGACTACATCATGAGAAATGCTGGGCTGGATGAAGCACACACTGGAATTAAGTTTGGCAAAAGAAATACCAGTAACCTCAGATATGCAGATGACCCCATCCTTACGGCAGAAAGTGAAGAAGAACTAAATCTCTTGATGATAGTGAAAGAGGAGAGTAAAAAATTCATGTTAAAGCTCAACATTTGGAAAACTAAGGTCATTGCATCTGGTCCCATCACTTCATGGCAAATAGATGGGGAAACAGAGGAAACAGAGACTGACTTTATTATGGGGGGCTCTAAAACTACTGCAGATAGTGAAGGCAGCCATGAAATTAAAAGACGCTTGCTCCTTGGAAGAAAATTTGTGACCAACCTAGACAGCATATTAAAGAACACAAATATTACTTTGCCAACAAAGGTCCATTTAGTCAAATCTATGGTTTTTCCAGTAGTCATAATGTGAGAGTTGAATTATAAAGAAAGCTGAGCTCTGAAGAATTGATGCTTTTGAGCTGTGGTATTGGAGAAGACTCTTGAGAGTCCCTGGCACTTCACGGAGATCCAACCAGTTCATCCTAAAGGAAATCACTTCAGTTCAGTTCAGTCGCTCAGTCGTGTCTGACTCTTTGCAACCTCATGAATCGCACCACGCCAGGCCTCCCTGTCTATCACCAACTCCCAGAGTTCACCCAGACTCACATCCATCCAGTCAGTGATGCCATCCAGCTATCTCATCCTCTGTCGTCCCCTTCTCCTCCTGACCCCAATCCCTCCTAGCATCAGAGTCTTTTCCCATGAGTCAACTCTTCGCATGAGATGGCCAAAATACTGGAGTTTCAGCTTTAGCATCATTCCTTCCAAAGAAATCCCAGGGCTGATCTCCTTCAGAATGGACAGGTTGGATCTCCTTGCAGTCCAAGGGACTCTCAAGAGTCTTCTCCAACACCACAGTTCAAAAGCATCAATTCTTCGGAGCTCAGCCTTCTTCACAGTCCAACTCTCACATCCATACATGGCCACAGGAAAAACCATAGCCTTGACTAGACGGACCTTTGTTGGCAAAGTAATGTCTCTGCTTTTGAATATGCTATCTAGGTTGGTCATAACTTTCCTTCCAAGGAATAAGCATCTTTTAGTTTCATGGCTGCAGTCACCATCTGCAGTGATTTTGGAGCCCAAAAAATTAAAGTTTGACACTGTTTCCCCATCTATTTTCCATGAAGTGATGGGACCAGATGCCATTATCTTCGTTTTCTGAATGTTGAGCTTTAAGCCAACTTTTTCACTCTCCTCTTTCACTTTTATCAAGAGGCTTTTTAGTTCCTCTTCACTTTCTGCCATAAGGGTGGTGTCATCTGCATATCTGAGGTTATTGAGATTTCTCCTGAAAATCTTGATTCCAGCTTGTGTTTCTTCCAGTCCAGCGTTTCTCATGATGTACTCTGCATGTAAGTTAAATAAGCGGGGTGACAATATACAGCCTTGAAGTACTCCTTTTCCTATTTGGAACCAGTTTGTTGATCCTTGTACAGTTCTAACTGTTGCTTCCTGACCTGCATACAGATTTCTCAAGAGGCAGGTTAAGTGGTCTGATATTACCATCTCTTTTAGATTTTTCCACAGTTTATTGTGATCCACACAGTCAAAGGCTTTGGCATAGTCAATAAAGCAGAAATAGATGTTTTTCTGGAACTCTCTTGATTTTTCAATGATCCAGCGGATGTTGGAAATTTGATCTCTGGTTCCTCTGCCTTTTCTAAAACCAGCTTGAACATCAGAAAGTTCACTGTTCACGTATTTCTGAAGCCTGGCTTGGAGATTGTTGAGAATTACTTTACTAGCCTGTGAGATTAGTGTAATTGTGTGGTGATTTGAGCCTTCTTTGGCATTGCCTTTCTTTGGGATTGGAAGGAAAACTCACCTTTTCCAGTCCTGTAGTCTCTGCTGAGTTTTCCAAATTTGCTGACGTAATGAGTGCAGCACTTTAATAGCATCATCTTTCAGGATTTGAAATAGTTCTACTCTAATTCCATCCCCTCCACTAGCTTTTTTCATAGTGATGCTTTCTAAGGCCCACCTGACTTCACATTCCAAGATGTCTGGCTCTAGGTGAGTGATCACACCATCATGATTATCTGGGTTGTGAAGATATTTTTTGTACAGTTCTTCTGTGTATTCTTGCCACCTCTTCTTAATACCTTCTGCTTCTGTTAGATCTATACCATTTCTGTCCTTTATCAAGCCCATTTTTTGCATGAAATGTTCCCTTGGTATCTCTTATTTTCTTGAAGAGATCTCTAGACTTTCCCATTCTGTTGTTTTCCTCTATTTCTTTGCATTGATCACTGAGGAAGGCTTTCTTATCTCTTCTTACTATTCTTTGGAACTCTGCATTCAGATGCTTATATCTTTCCTTTTCTCCTTTGCTTTTCGCTTCTCTTCTTTTCACAGCTATTTGTAAGGCCTCCCCAGACAGCCATTTTGATTTTTTGCATTTCTTTTCCATGGGGATGGTCTTGATCCTTGTCTCTTGTACAATGTCACGAACCTCAGTCCATAGTTCATCAGGCACTCTATCTATCAGATCTAGTCCCTTAAATCTATTTCTCACTTCCACTGTATAATCATAAGGGATTTGCTTTAGGTCATACCTGAATGGTCTAGTGGTTTTCCCTACTTTCTTCAATTTCAGTCTGAATTTGGTAATAAGGAGTTCATGATCTGAGCCACAGTCAGCTCCTGATCTTGTTTTTGTTGACTGTATAGAGCTTCTTCATCTTTGGCTGCAAAGAATATAATCAGTCTGATTTCGATGTTGACCATCTGGTGATGTCCATGTGTAGAGTCTTCTCTTGTGTTGTTGGAAGAGGGTGTTTGCTATGACCAGTGCATTTTCTTGGCAAAACTCTATTGGTCTTTGCCCTGCTTCATTCCGTATTCCAAGGCCAAATTTGCCTGTTACTCCAGGTGTTTCTTGACTTCCTACTTTTGCATTCCAGTCCCCTATAATGAAAAGGACATCTTTTTTGGGTGTTAGTTCTAAAAGGTCTTGTGGGTCTTCCTAGAACCATTCAACTTCAGCTTCTTCAGCGTTACTGGTTGGGGCATAGACTTGGATTACTGTGATATTGAATGGTTTGCCTTGGAAACAAATAGAGATCATTCTGTCGTTTTTGAGATTGCATCCAAGTACTGCATTTTGACTCTTTTGTTGACCATGATGGCTAGTCCATTTCTTCTGAGGGATTCCTGCCCACAGAAGTAGATATAATGGTCATCTGAGTTAAATTCACCCATTCCAGTCCATTTTAGTTCGCTGATTCCTAGAATGTCAACATTCACTCTTGCCATCTCTTGTTTGACCACTTCCAATTTGCCTTGATTCATGGACCTGACATTCCAGGTTCCTATGCAATATTGCTCTTTACAGCATCATATCTTGCTTCTATCACCAGTCACATCCTCAAGTGGGTGTTGTTTTTGCTTTGGCTCCATCCCTTCATTCTTTCTGGAGTTATTTCTCCACTGATCTCCAGTAGCATATTGGGCACCTACTGATCTGGGGAGTTCCTCTTTCAGTATCCTATCATTTTGCCTTTTCATACTGTTCATGGGAGTCTCAAGGCAAGAATACTGAAGTGGTTTGCCATTCCCTTCTCCAGTGGACCACATTCTGTCAGATCTCTCCACCATGACCCACCCGTCTTGGGTGGCCCCATGGGCATGGCTTAATGTCATTGAGTTAGATAAGGCTGTGGTCCTAGTGTGATTAGATTGTCTAGTTTTCTGTGAGTATGGTTTCAGTGTGTCTGCCCTCTGATGCCCTCTTGCAACATCTACAATCTTACTTGGGTTTCTCTTACCTTGGGCGTGGGGTATCTCTTCACGGCTGCTCCAGTAAAGCGCAGCCGCTGCTTCTCACCTTTGACAAGTGGTATCTCCTCACTGCCGCCCTTCCTGACCTTCAACTTGGGATAGCTCCTCTAGGCCCTCCTGCGCCCGTGCAGCCACCGCTCCTTGGATGTGGGAAATCAGTCCTGAATATTCATTGGAAGGACTGATGCTGAAGCTGAAACTCCAGTACTTTAGCCATCTGATGTGAAGAACTGACTCATTTGAAAAGACCCTGTTGTTGGGAAAGTTTGAAGTCAGGTGGAGAAGGGGACGACAGAGGATGGGATGGTTGAATGTCATCCATAACTCAATGGACATGAGTTTGAGTAAACTCTGGGAGTTGCCGATGGACAAGGGGGCCTGGAGTGTTGCAGTCCATGGGGTTACAAAGAGTTGGACAGGACTGAGCAACTGAACTAACTGATAACTTAAAGGTGGCTTCCCCAGTGCTTCATTGGTAAAGAATGCCCCTGACAATGCAGATGATGCAGGAGACAGGTATTCAATCACTCAATCAGAAAGATTCCATGGACTATGAAATGGCAACCCAGTCCAATATTCTTGCCTGGGAAATCCATGGAAGGAGGAGTCTGGTAGGCTACAGCCATAAAGTCATTAAGGCATCTGACATTATTTAGCAACAAAACAACAATAGCTTAAAAAAGATTTTTCAGGTAGATATATCCCATAAATTATTTTTTTCTAAATTTGTTTAATATAAGTAAATGCGGGCAAATGAGATTAAATCTGCTGAGAACTTTTATTCCATAGATTAGGATCCTTCCTTGAGGAAATGATATTGGCTTGTTTGCCAGGAATTCTGTTGTTTGTATGTATACAAGGAGATTAATTAAGCTACCTTCTTTTTATTCCAGAAGTGATCCCATAGTAAAAGGAGAGGATCAACAGCTCATTGTTTAATGCAGGAACTGCAAAAGTTGGGACAGTGGGAATGTGTATAAATTTGGATTCGCCAGAGAAATATAACCAATCTAATCAGTCAAAAGAAAAGCTTTGAAAGCTAAAATTGAATTTTCTGGAAAAGAAATTCTGCAACCTTGAGGCTACCCAAGCTCTGTACCTGCCAGCCTGCTATAGAAGATTTCAAATTTACCAGTCCCAACAATCGCTTGAGCCTATTTCTTAATTTTTTTCTCCAAGAAGGTCAGTTTTTGCTCCTAAGGCTTTTCAGCCAATTGAATGAGGCCCACCCACATTATCTAAGGTAATCCTATTTAAAGTCAACTGATTGTAGGGGGTATACACACATACAAAACCCCTCCACCACAAAACTGAGATTAGTGCTCAATTAAACAGAGTGCCATAGCTAAGCAAAGTCTACACATAAACCATCACAGAATGTGGGTCCTCTGCTGATACAAATGATTCTTTCATTGGAAAAGTATTCAAACCTTTTTCTAAGCACAGGAATCTCACTTGATGATGGATTTCTGTTGACAAGCCTAATTTTATGTTATGACAGGTTAGAAACTACTCTGTTTGCTATACCTAGTTTCAATCCGTGCAGAGTCCATCTGGAAACTCATAGTCTACTGGTATTTAAAATATTTTTTGAGAGATATCTCAAAAAATATTGCCTATATTGCCTATTATAGTGTGGCTTTGCTCTATCTGGTTTCCCTGGTGACTCATATGGTAAAGAATTTGCCTGCAATGCAAGAGTTGTTGTTCAGTCGCTCAGTTGTGTCCAACTCTTTGCAACCTCATGGACTGCAGCATGCCAGGCTTTTCTGTTCTTCATCACTTCCCAAAGCTTGCTCAAACTCATGTCTACTGTAGAGTCAGTCATGCCATCCAACCATCTCGTCCTCTGTTGTCCCCGAAGTGCAGGAGACCTGGTTTTAATTTCTGGGCCTGGAAGATACTCTGGAGAATGGAATTGCAGCCCACACCAGTATTCTTACTTGAAGAATTCCATGGTTGGAGGATCCCGGTGAGCTGCAGTCCATGGGATTGCAAAGAGTCAGATATGACTGATTAACTGTACTCTATATGGTGGTGCAAGTGGTAAAGGACCCCCTGCCAGTGCAGGAGACACAAGAGACATGGGTTTGATCCCTGGGTCAGGAAGATCCCCTGGAGAAGGGCATGGCAACCCACTCCAATATTCTTACTTGGAGGAGCCTGGCAGGCTGCAGTCCATAGGGTCACACAGAGTTGGACACGACTGAAGTGACTTAGCACACACTCAGCACACACATATGCTATTTTGCATTTTCAAAGGATGGCCACAGTAATATCATCCATCTCACATACATTCTACTTTGTTATCATGACATTTCTCCCATTGAGAATAATTTAAAGGAAAAAGCTATTATATAATTTTATCAAAATATTGGTTTTGGGATGGATAACATATCTTAATGTTAAGATATTTAGCATTTTAGTAATCTAGTACATGTTTTTTAAATTGCAGGTTTTCTCTTTATGTTTTTGTTAGATTTGTGTGTGTGTGTGTGTGTGTGTGTGTGTGTATTTGTAATATGCACATATATATTTGTAATATACATATATATTTGTAATATACATATATAATATACATATATATATATATAAAACTATCCTTAAAGTACTTAATCTAAAAATTTTAATATACTTCTCTAGCTTTTGGACTCAATTCTAAATGTCACTGTGTTGTGTGCCTATTAGTGTCTGACTCTTTTGAGACCCCATAGACTGTAGCCCACCAGGCTCCTCCAGCCATGGGATTATATAGACAAGAATGCTGGAGCAGACGGCCATTTCCTACTCCAGGCATTCTTTCCCACCCAGGGATCAAACCTGTGATTCCTGTGTCTCCTACAGTGGCAGGAGGATTTTTCACCGTTGCGCCACCTGGGAAGCCGCACATGTCACTATTTCTAAGGTATTTTGTACTAGGTGTTCTCAGGTAGCCCAAACTTTTCTGCTTTATGACTCTCTGTGACTATGAAAAACTCTGAGCTTTTGGCTCCTAGTGTCATTATCCTGTAAACTGGCAAATGCCTCGGTGGAAATGATTTCTAGAACACTATTTATCTCTGTTATTTTACTTCTCTATAGGATTTTATTTAGCCCTTCATTTCATGAATTTTCTCTTATTTTCTATTTCCTTTTACTATTGCTTTATATCAAGGCTTAAGCAGAACACCTTTTTCTCTTTAATGTTAGACATAATTCCCTGAAATTAATAATGCTTTATGTTCCATGTTTATATAAAACAAAACACTATAAAGATGACTGAAAATTTTGTGTGTTGTCAGTGGCTTTGTTACACAGCTTTTTAATCATCCTCATAGCCATACTGGTCAATGTGTTTTCCCATAGGTTTTTTTTTCAAGTAGGGAATCCTAAATCTTAGTCTACTGTATAAAATCTGGCTGCCATGTTCTGGAATATGAGAGGAAAAATGGGACTGAGGGACAGTCCTATTTAACCTTACATCACATATATTCCTTCCTCAGCTATATTTAAAATAAACCTCCAGAATCTTGCTAAGTTTGAATATTTATTTTCACTTGGCATCCTGGTTTAGAAGAGGGTATTTAAGAATCTTATTAAAAATCCTTATTAAAAAAAAAAAGATCAACTTGTCTGGGTTCAATCTAGTTTTTAATTCAACCTGTGTGAGTTGAGGACTTGACACATCTAAGTTCTGAGCACGGGGGGATGAGGGAAATGGCATGTCTTTGGGGCAGATTGCTTAACTTCCCAGGGGTCCCATTTCTTGTCACTTTAGATTACATCTTTCCCTGGCTTCAGAAAACTGTGTATCTAATTTCTAGCTTCTTCTACTGTCTGTTATTTTATACTCACCTATTTGTCTTTCTGGGTTCTTGATCTTTTATTCCAAATGGTCACTGCAGTAAGTTTCTCTGATGGAAAGGTTACATTACTTTAACTAATCCATCATAATTAATTGTAACTCTGCCTTAGACATTCACCTGACATCTAAAGACCAAAAAAAAAAAAGCAACAAACATAACTATGCATTTCCAGTTATACAGGTAATACTCAAGTCATGGAGCCTTTTATAACCAAGCCTTTATTTAAAATATAAATAAAAAGTAATACAGAGACAGAAAGAAGTTAAGTCTAAATAAAACACTTTGTCGAGCAAACATGGCATGTGCTGTGTTTTCTTGGCTTCTGTTTTTGTCCATTTCAGTTCCGTTCAGTCACTCAGTCATGTTCGACTCTTTGCAACCTCATGAATCGCAGCATGCCAGGCTTCCCTGTCCATCACCAACTGCAGGAATTTACCCAAACCCATGTCCATTGAGTCTGTGATGCCATCCAACCATCTTCTCCTCTGTCATCCCCTTCTCCTGCCCTCAACCTTTCCCAGCATCAGGGTATTTTCAAATGAGTCAGCTCTTCTCATCAGGCGGCCAAAGTATTGGAGTTTCAGATTCAACATCACACCTTCCAATGAACACCAAGGCCTGATCTCCTTTAGGATGGACTGGTTGGATCTCCTTGCAGTCCAAGGGACTCTCAACAGTCTTCTCCAACACCACAGTTCAAAAGGATCAATTCTTCAGCGCTCAGCTTTCTTTATAGTACAGCTGTCACATCTATACATGACTACTGGAAAAACCACAGCCTTGACTAGATGGACCTTGTGGACAAAGTAATGTCTCTGCTTTTTATTACGCTGTCAAGGTTGGTCATAACTTACTTTCTAAGGAGTAAGCGTCTTTTAATTTCATGGCTGCAGTCACCATCTGCAGTGATTTTGGAGCCGAGAAAAATAAAGTCTGACACTCTTTTCACTATTTCCCTATCTATTTGCCATGGAGTGATGGGACCAGATGCCATGATCTTCGTTTTCTGAATGTTGAGCTTTAAGCCAACTTTTTCACTCTCCTCTTTCACTTTCATCAAGAAGCTTTTTGGTTCTTCTTCACATACTGCCATAAGGGTGGTGTCATCTGCATATCTGAGGTTATTGATATTTCTCCTGGCATTCTTGATTCCAGCTTGTGCTTCCTCCAGCCCAGCGTTTCTCATGATGCATATAAGTTAAATAAACAGGGTGACAATATACAGCCTGGACATACTCCTTTTCCTATTTGGAACCAGTCTGTTGTTCCATGTCCCGTTCTAACTGTTGCTTCCACTTGCATACAGGTTTCTCAAGAGGCAGGTCAGGTGGTACGGTATTTCCATCTCTTTCAGAATTTTCCACAGTTTATTGTGTCCCACACAGTCAAAGGCTTTGGCATAGTCAATAAAGCAGAAATAGATGTTTTTCTGGAACTCTCTTGCTTTTTCAATGATCCAGCAGATTTGGCAATTTGCTCTCTGGTTCCTCTGCCTTTTCTAAACCCAGCTTGGACATCTGGAAGTTCACGGTTCACGTATTGCTGAAACCTGGCTTGGAGAATTTTGAGCGTTACTTTACTAGCATGTGAGATGAGTGCAATTGTGCGGTAGTTTGAGCATTCTTTGGCATTGCCTTTCTTTGGGATTGGAATGAAAACTGACCTTTTCCAGTCCTGTGGCCTCTGCTGAGTTTTGAAGTGTGCTGGCAAATTGAGTGCAGCACTTCCATAGCATCATCACTTAGGATTTGAAATAGCTCAACTGGAATTCCATCGCCTCCACTAGCTTTGTTCATACTGATGCTTTCTAAGGCCCACTTGACTTCACATTCCAGGATGTCTGGCTCTAGGTGAGTGATTGCCCCATCGTGATTATCTGGGCTATGAAGATCTTTTTTGTACAGTTCTTCTGTGTATTCTTGCCACCTCTTCTTAGTATCTTCTGCTTCTGTTAGGTTCATACCATTTCTGTTATTTTATTTAGCCCATCTTTGCATGAAATGTTCCCTTGATATCTCTAATTTTCTTAAAGAGATCTCTAGTCTTTCCCATTCTATTGTTTTCCTCTATTTCTTTGCAATGATCAATGAGGAAGGCTTTCTTATCTCTTCTTGCTATTCTTTGGAACTCTGCATTCAAATGGGTATATCTTTCCTTTTCTCCTTTGCTTTTTGCTTCTCTTCTTTTCATGGCTGCTTGTAAGGCCTCCTCAGACAGCCATTTTGCTTTTTTGCATTTCTTTTTCTTGGGGATTGTCTTGATTCTTGTCTCCTGTACAATGTCATGAACCTTCATCCATAGTTTATCAGGCACTCTATCTATCAGATGTAGTCCTTAATTCCATTTCTCACTTCCACTGTATAGTCATAAGGGATTTGAGTTAGATCATAACTGAATGATCTAGTGGTTTTCTCCACTTTTTTCAATTTAAGTCTGAATGTGGCAATAAGGAGTTCATGATCTGAGCCACAGTCAGCTCCCAGTCTTGTTTTTGCTGACTGTATAGAGCTTCTCCCTCTTTGGCTGCAAGGAATATAATCAATCTGATTTCGGTGTTGACCATCTGGTGATGTCCATGTGTAGAGTCTTCTCTTGTGTTGTTGGAAGAGGGTGTTTTCTATGACCAGTGCGTTCTCTTGGCAGAAGTCTATTAGCCTATGCCCTGCTTCAATCTGTACTCCAAGGCCAAATTTGCCAGTTATTCCAGGTGTTTGTTGAATTCCTACTTTTGCATTCCAGTCCCCTATAATGAAAAGGACATCTTTTGTGGTGTTAGTTCTAGCAGTTCTTGTAGGTCTTAAAAGAACTGTTCAATTTCAGCTTCTTCAGCGTTACTGGTCAGGGCATAGACTTGGATTACCATGATATTGAATGGTTTGCCTTGGAAACAAATAGAGATCATTCTGTCGTTTTTGAGATTGCATCCAAGTACTGCATTTCGGACTCTTGTTAAATATGATGGCTACTCCACTTCTTCTAAGGGATTCCTGCCCACAGTAGTAGATATAATGGTCATCTGAGTTAAATTCACCCACTCCAGTCCATCTTAGTTCGCTGATTCCTAGAATGTCGATGTTCACTCTTGCCATCTCCTGTTTGACCACTTCCAATTTGCCTTGATTCATGGACCTGACATTCCAGGTTCCTATGCAATATTGCTCTTTACAGCATCAGGCCTTGCTTCTATCACCAGTCACATCCTCAAATGGGTGTTGATTTTGCTTTGGCTCCATCCCTTCATTCTTTCTGGAGTTATTTCTCCACTGATCTCCAGTAGCATATTGGACACCTACTGACTTGGTGAGTTCATCTTTCAGTGTCCTATCTTTTTGCCTTTTCATATGGTTCATGGGGTTCTCAAGGCAAGAATACTGAAGTGGTTTGCCATTCCCTTCTCCAGTGGACTACATTCTGTCCGACCTCTCCACCATGACCTATCAGTCTTGGGTGGCCCCACATGGCATGGCTTAGTTTCACTGAGTTAGACAAGGCTGTGGTCCATGTGATCAGATTGGCTAGTTGTCTATGATTGTGTTTCTTTTTGTCTGCTCTCTGATGCTCTCAGCACCTACTGTCTTACTTGGGTTTCTTTTACCTTGGATGTGGGGTATCTCTTCACGGCTGCTCCAGCAAAGTGCAGCCGCTGCTCCTTACCTTGGATGTGGGATAGCTCCTCTCGGCCACCACCCTTGACCTTGGACGTGCAGTAGCTCGTCTCAGCTGTTCCATTCCTGTGTTGTTGCTCCACCACTTGGCATTCATTAATTACATTGCCAAACTGATGGTCAAAATTATTTATATTCCCTGTGCCATCCAGTGTCCATAATCATAACCATTCTTTTATCTCATTCTTGCATGCCAAGCCATTATTTCCCCTGTCCTAAATCAACCAGGTCCAGCTCTGAGACAAACTGAAGACCACCCGTATAGCTCAGAGCTCACCTACATTTTTCAAATGATCAAATCGTAAGCCATTTCTTCTGCCCTATCCTGCCATTCTGGCAAAGACTCTGGCCTGGGATAACCTTTGTTTCTCCTCTCTGCTTCCTGACCATACCCATGTGTCTCTGTGCCATAGTGAGCCCTCTCCATGCCATGGTGTGCAATTTCCTCTTAGGAAATTTCAGTAAAAAAAATCTTTCAATAACATTAGTTCTTCCACATCATCATTCAGGTGCCTCTCTGAATTAAATATTCTGATGATGCAATTGCCACACTGTCAAAAGAACATTGCTGGTGAGCATGAAATCCATAAAAAAATTTTTTTTTTCAAAAAGTGGGTACTTCATTATAACAAAATTTATATATACTTGTTTTAATCTATATGAAACAAAAAATAATATGAAGACATTTAATCTTAGAATCAAATATTGATCACTACAGCTGAATTAGGAAATATTTGCCAATATCTAATGTATATTGTCACCCTGCTTATTTAATTTATATGCAGAGTACATCATGAGAAACGCTGGACTGGAAGAAACACAAGCTGGAATCAAGATTGCCAGGAGAAATATCAATAACCTCAGATATGCAGATGACACCAGCCTTATGGCAGAAAGTGAAGAGGAACTCAAAGGCCTCTTGATGAAAGTGAAACTGGAGAGTGAAAAAGTTGGCTTAAAGCTCAACATTCAGAAAACAAAGATCATGGCATCTGGTTCCATCACTTCATGGGAAATAGATGGGGAAACAGTGGAAACAGTGTCAGACTTTATTTTTCTGGGCTCCAAAATCACTGCAGATGGTGACTGCAGCCATGAAATTAAAAGACGCTTACTCCTTGGAAGGAAAGTTATGACCAACCTAGATAGCATATTCAAAAGCAGAGACATTACTTTGCCAACAAAGGTCCATCTAGTCAAGGCTATGGTTTTTCCTGTGGCCATGTATGGATGTGAGAGTTGGACTGTGAGGAAGGCTGAGTGCCGAAGAATTTATGCCTTTGAACTGTGGTGTTGGAGAAGACTCTTGAGAGTCCCTTGGACTGCAAGGAGATCCAACCAGTCCATTTTGAAGGAGATCAGCCCTGGGATTTCTTTGGAAGGAATGATGCTAAAGCTGAAACTCCAGTATTTTGGCCACCTCATGCGAAGAGTTGATTCTTTGGAAAAGACTCTGATGCTGGGAGGGATTGGGGTCAGGAGGAGAAGGGGACAACAGAGGATGAGATAGCTGGATGGCATCACTGACTCGATGGACATGAGTCTGGGTGAACTCTGGGAGTTGGTGATGGACAGGGAGGCCTGGTGTGCTGTGATTCATGGGGTCGCAAAGAGTTGGACAGGACTGAGCAACTGAACTGAACTGAATTGAATGTAGAAACATGCATTAAAATAAATATGGGAAAACCCTTAAGTTATTCATTCATATCTTAAGTTATCACAAGTTATGCAAGTTATTCCAATAATTTTTTACAACTGTAGTGGAAATTATTTTAAGTAGCTGATAACACTATGTAATGAAGCTAATGAAGCAACCTCTGCATGAAATGTGGATTCTTTATCTCTTTTTAAATACAAGTATAGTCAATATATAAACTTTGATATGTATATATCATCATTTTATTTTGTAGAAACCTTTCTTTCTTCCACTAGTTCCCTCTCTCTCTCTCTCTCAATGTAGTCATTGAATATAGGGGTAAGTGATATTGGAAAGAACATAATAATTAAAAGGCATTACATGCCTGTGTGTTGAGTTGCTTCAGTTGTGTCCAACTCTTTGTGACTCCATAGGTCTTACCCGTCTAGGCTCCTCTGGCCATGGGATTCTCCAGGTAAGGACACTGGAGTGGGTTGCTATTCCCTCATCCAGGGGATCTTCCTGAATCAGGGATAAAATCCATGTCTCTTTATGTCTCCTTCTTTGGCAGGCGGTTCTTTAATTCCAGTAATTTTTTATAAACAGTGAAAGTTTTAAGAAGCTGATACATTATATGATGAAGCTAATGAAGCAACATTTATTTGAATTTTGGACTCTTTAACTCTTTCTTAATACAAGTAGAGTCAATATATAAATTTTAATGTATACAGTTTAAGGAAAAACATACGCTTGAGCAAGATGAGTTGTTTTGTTGTATACTCATTAGCTCTGGGCTTAAAGAAAAAGACAAAATGTTTTATGTGACTAAGCAAAGGAATGTAGGAACAACAAAAAAAAAAGTGTGTCCTTTTCTTCTCCTCAAGAGCTCTAGACCCCTTTTTCCCAGTGGGGGACCCCAGACTTCTTATCAACCTACCTGAGAATGAACTCTCCGATTCCATAGTCACCCCTTTTTCTTTTCTTTTAAACCACTGGCACGACCTGGGAAGCCCTACAAGACATTACACTAATAATTAAATGAAGGAATTTTTAGAAGATAAATATCATCAGAACTGATAGTGTTGATAGAGGTACACATATAACCTTAACTCCATGGTAACTGCTGAACTTCTTTTGGGTCTGGTGTTTAAGTAAGTTTAAGAAGTTGGTTGTACACACACAACTGATGCCCAAGGATTTGGTGTAACACTTAGGGTTGGCCCTTGTGTGGCAGACAGGATACTAAAAAAATGAGGCCTACAAGAGCGGCACCATTAGGGAGTGCAGAATGAGTTTACCATTATTTCTCTTGACTTCACCCCTTCCTTTCTGTCTTCAGTTCTAAACTCTCCTACCTGGAAACATATGACAGACATTTTGAAATATATAATAGGCATTTTGTGTAAACTTAAACTCTGATTCTGGGAAACTAAGCCACTCTACCTCACTGTGACTGACACACAATACCTCAATCCCAAATCAGTGTGGTTCTTCAAAGAGACATTTTTCAGAACCAAAGAAGAATTATAAATGCATGTCCAGAGACTTGCATTTTTTGTGTAAAAAAGTTTTCTTATAAAAAAAAATAGCTCTGTCAAATAGAATAGCTAAAATCTTACATTATGTCTTCTTTAAGTTTTACCTTTCTAAATGTGGGAAGGGTGCTACTTAACACTGCTAATTATGGACGTTTAATACTAATCCACGAGACATGGGGATTTGTACAATTTACTTGATGGTTACATAAAATTTTATGCATATTCATAAGAGCATAAGTAGAAATTAACTTTTGCAATATGTCTGGGTCTTTTAAAATGCATTCTTTGTTGTTCAGTCACTCAGTCATGTCTGACTCTTTGCAACCCCATGGGCTACAGCACACCAGGCTTCTCTGTCCTTCACTATCTCTCAGAGTTTGCTTGAACTCATGTTCGTTGAGTTGATGATGCCATCCAACCATCTCATCCTCTGTCATTTCCTTCTCCTCTTGCTCTCAATCTTCCCAGGATAATGGTCTTTTCCAGTGAGTTGGCTCTTCACATCAGGTGGCCCAAGTATTGGAGCTTCAGCATCAGTTCTTCCCACGAACATTCAGGGTCGATTTCCTTTAGGACTGACTGGTTTAATATGGGCATTGTTTCCACTTTGGTTCAGTTCCTTTATTCCTTCTGGAGCTATTTATTCACTCTTTTCCACTAGCATTTTGGACACCTACTGACCTGGGGGGCTTATCTTTCAGTGTTATATTTTTTTGCCTTTTCATACTGTTCATCAGGTTCTCAAGGCAAGAATGCTGAAGTGGTTTGCCATTCCTTTCTCCAGTAAAATACATCCTAATATTCCACTTTTGGAATTTGCTTATTTAAGCAAAACAACATTGAATTAGTTTTGAGTAGTTTCTAGATAATCCAATTAATTATCAAATATTTTGAATAGCCTAAAATCTCTTTTTCTAGATCCAGTTTTCTGACATGATATAAATATCCTGGGGTATCAAAGAGGAATGCTAAAGTATAACTGGGATATTGAACAGTGAACTAAAGCATATAGTATCTTCCAAATGTCTATGTTTAAAGTTTTTGGTATGCTTATCTTATTTATTATGGTTCTCAATTCATGAAAGATGTCAACTTTACTTTAAAACAGATAACAATTGTTTAGTGATGTCATAGAGAAGAAATCTAAGAGAAAGGGTATAATGAGGATGTTCAAGAATGCTGGAGAAAAATAAATTTCTAGGAAAGGGAATTATAAAGTGGATAAAGTGCTTGAGGGCCATGGGAGTTGAACAGATTTCAAAAATGGAAGAGGAACAGAAACATCGAGAAAGACACTGAACATAGGTATCCTAGCAGTGTCTCTTAAGGAGGCAGAAGCTTTTTTGGATGAGTGAGCTGAAATCTTTGAAAACAATTTGTTAGTTAAAGAGAAAGAATTCTTTTAAGGTGTAAAAAACACTGCAAAAGAGAGTGAAAGAGAGAAATGGAAAGACTGAAAGTTTTGCTAAGTAAAGAAAATTCAATTTTCTTGTGGACAGAGGTCCAGTGTGACTATTAATTACATTTATCAAATATCATGAGATATGTATGACACCCTCCCTTATCAATTCCCCTTGTCCCGTTGTTCCTGTTATTACCTTTCCCTCTCCTCTTTCATGAAATTCTGGCATTGGGTCAATATCATTTGGAAATTACTGCTGCTGCTGAATTTCATTTAGAGAAAATGACAACACACATCTGTGACTATGACATTTAACCTACTAAAAATAAAAGTAAAAGAGCATATTAACAAATGCCATCACCATCACAGGAATAAAGAGAAAACTGGCTCAGGTTATACTGAGAATATTTAAAAACACAAATGTATTATAAGCCTGAAAATAGGCTCTACAGGAAATTATATTTTAGTTCTATGGTAATTTATTCACCTTAAGTGAGGAGTGACCCACTATATATAGTTTATGGGTTTATAATTTTTGTAATTAATTCTTTAAACTTTCATGACACTTTAGTTTCTCTGATTTTCAAATTATTTTACATTCCATTGAAATCATACATTACTGGATGGGGACAATCAGTAATTTATTTATATTGATTTATGTCAGAGAAGGTATTGTTTTGATGTCTGAGGTGAAATAAAGCACTAGGAATCAACAAAAGCTAATTTTGTTACTGCAGTCTTAAATAATTGTTCAATGTGAAGGAAATATGCATGTAATTCAAATATCTCATTCCTATTAATGTAGAAGGTAACTGAATCATTACCACCGTCTCATCAATTGGGCTTTAGAAGCACTTGCCAGATAACTTCATTTATACAGCCAATTTAAACTTTCTTTAGCCTTGAATCATTGAACAGTTGAATTTAGCACTTTGTAATAAACTGGGATTTTAAAAGGAAAATTGTATTGGTTTTTTACTTCTTGACACATACCCTTGGAATGGAAGACTGTTGCATATCAGGAATTCTCCTTCATAGGAGAGATGTAACTTATGATAAAAATAGTTGTTTAAGAGCCCCTTTTGAACAGTTTCTCAGTTGTGCGAAATTCCATGTATCTTAATTAGCCATAGGGTCTAAGAAGTGTATTTGTTTATAATTTCACTTAATATGATTAATGTAAAGCCAACTATAGCATACCATACCAGTTTCTAGACTCGGAACATTTGTATCTCCTCCTTAAAAAGCTAAAAAAATTTAGTTTTTAACATTGAAATAGCTTAGAAGGAAAAAGCAGGGATGTGAATGAGACAGGTCTCATGCATATTTCCTGCTAAAATTTTAGGTAGAAAATTCTATCAACAATTTGCCTGGCTGCTTTCTATTACTTAGCAACATATAATTAATAAAATATTACATATCTGATTTAATCCTGCTGAAAATTCAGTTAGGCTTTTTATTAATCTTACCAGGTCTGACAGAAAGAAAAGGCACAATCAAAAAGTTATTTAAAGATAATTTAATGAAATTCTGTTTACAGCAGTAGATGCAGAGTTATTGTTGTTCAGTTGCTCAGTCGTGTATGACTCTTTGCCATCCCATGGACTGCAGAACTCAGACTTCCCTTTACTTCACCATTTCCCAGAGCTTGCTCAAACTCATGTGCATCTAGTCAGTGATGCCATCCAACTGTCGTCCTCTATCATCCTCTTCTCTCCTGCCTTCAATCTTTCCCAACATGATGGTATTTTCTAATGAGTCAGCTCCTCAGATCAGTTGGCCAAAGTATTGGAGTTTCAGCTTCAGTGTCAGTCCTTCCAATGAACACTCAGGACTGATTTCCTTCAGGATTGATTGGTTTGATCTCCTTGCAGTCCAAGGGACTCTCAAGAGTCTTCTCCAATATCAGAGTTCAGAAGCATCAATTCTTCGGTGCTCAGATTTCTTTATAGTTCAACTCTCACATCCATACGTGACTACTGGAAAAACCATAGCTTTGACTAGATGGACCTTTGTTGGCAAAATAATGTGTCTGCCTTTTAATATGCTGTCCAGGTTGGTCATAGCTTTTCTTCCAAGGAGGAAGTGTCTTTTAATTTCATGGTTGCAGTCACCATCTGCGGTGATTTGGGAGCCCAAGAAAGTAAAGTTTGTCACTGTTTCCATTGTTTCCCTATCTATCTGCCATTAAGTGTTGGAATTGGATGCCATGATCTTAGTTTTTTGAATGTTGAGTTTTAAGCCAGTTTTTTTTCACTCTCCTGTTTCACTTTCATCAAGAGGCTCTTTAATTCCTCTTTATTTCTCCCACAAGGGTGGTATCATCTGCATATCTGAGGTTATTGATATTTCTCCTGGCAATCTTGATTCCAGCTTCTGCTTCATGCAAGCCCAGCAATTTGCACGATGTACTCTGTATATAAGTTAAATAATCAGGGTGACAGTATACAACCTTGATGTACTCCTTTCCCAATTTGGAACCAGTTCATTGTTTCATATCCAATTCTGACTGTTGCTTCTTGATCTGCATTCTCTGGAGGCAGGTAAGGTGGTCTGGTATTACCATCTCTTGAAGAATTTTCCACAGTTTGTTGTGATCCACACAGTCAAAGGTTTTAACGTAGTCAATGAAGCAGAAGTAGATGTTTCTCTGGAATTGTCTTGCTTATTTTATTATTCAGTGGATGTTTTCAATTTGGTCTCTGCTTCCTCTGCCTTGTCTAAATCCAGGTTGCACATCTAGCTGTTTTTGGTTCATGAACTGTTGAGGCCTAGCTTGGAGAATTTTGAGTATTACTTTGCTAGCATGTGAGATGCGTGCAATTGTATGGTAGTTTGAACATTCTTTGGCATTGCCTTTCTTTGGGATTGGAATGAAAACTGACATTTTCCAGTCCTGTGGCCACTGCTGAGTTTTCCAAATTTGCTGGCATATTGAGTGCAGCACTTTCACAGCATCATCTTTATGGATTTGAAATAGCTGAGCTGGAATTCCATCACCTCCACTAGCTTTGTCATAATCATACTTACTAAGCCCACTTGAGTTTGCACTTCAGGATGTCTGGCTCTAGGTGAATGATCACACCATCGTGGTTATCTGGGTCATTAAGGTCTCTTTTGTATAATTCTTCTATGTATTCTCGCCACCTCTTCTTGATATCTTCTGCTTCTGTTAGGTACATAACATTTGTGTCCTTTACCATGCTCATCTTTGCATGAAATATTCCCTTAGTAACTCTAATTTTCTTGAAGAGATCTCTAGTCTTTCCCATTCTATTGTTTTCCTCTATTTCTTTGCACTGAACTCTTAGGTAGGCTTTCTTACCTCGCCTTGTAAGAACTCTGCATTTAGATAGATATACCTTTCCTTTTCTCCTTTTTTAAGCTATTTGTAAGGGCTCCTTCAGACAACCATTTTGCCTTTTTGCATTCCTTTTTCTTAGGGATGGTTTTGATCACCACCTCCTGTACAATGTTACAAAACCTCTGTCCATAGTTCTTCAGGCACTCTATCAGATCTAATCCTTTAAATCTGTTTATAACTTCTACTGTATAATCATAAGGGATTTAATTTAGGTCATACCTGAATGGCCTAGTGGTTTTCCCTACTTGTGTTGTTGGAAGAGGGTGTTTGCTCTGACCAGTGTGTTCTCTTGGCAAAACTCTCGTAGCCTTTGCCCTGCTTCATTTTGTACTCCAAGGCCAAACTTGCCTGTAACTTCAGGTATCTCTTGACTTCCTACTATTGCATTCCAATCCCCTATGATGAAAAGGACATCTTTTTTTGGTGGTAGTTCTAGAAGTTCTTGTAGGTCTTCATAGAACCATTCAACTTCAGCTTCTTCAGGATGCATAGTCGAGTAGACCTGAAATGAATGGTAAGACTCCCAGGGACATTCAGTAACTATAATCTATGACCATACCTAGCTTTACGGGGGAAAGAGTACTTTCCTTAGAGCTTAGCATTACAGCCATTGATGTGCAGTCATCTGAATATCACTGTGACCATAGAGAATGCAGCCATTGACCAAAAATGGCCCAGGATTAACAGAGCAGGGCTTCCCTGATCAGCTCAGTTGATAAAGAATCCATAGGCAATGCAGGAGACCCTGGTTGGATTCCTAGGTCAGGAAGATCCTCTGGAGAAGGGATAGGCTACCCATTCCAGTATTCTTGGGCTTCCTTGTGGCTCAGCTGGTAAAGAATCTGCCTGCAATGCGGGAGTCCTGGGTTTGATTCCTGGGTTGGGAAGATCCCCTGGAGAAGGGAAAGGCTACCCACTCCAGTATTCTGGGCTGGAGAATTCCATGGACTGTATAGTCCATTGGGTCACAAAGAGTTGGACATGACTGAGTGATTTTGCTTTCACTTTCAAATGTCTCTTTCCACCTACAATTTGGCCAAAAATATAACTGATGGTCAAAGGATCTAAAGGTTAATCTAAAGTATAGAGAAGTCAGAAAAGGGTGGAAAATAGTTCTGCACAGCAACTCAAGTAAAGTTATCACAGTAGTATAGTAAAATTAAAAAATAGTACAAATCTAAATACTAAATATTTAAGTTGAGAAAAGCTCATACACATATTGAAACTCTCTTGATAAAAAATTATTTATTAAGGTTAAATGATTGCATACATAATTTTAAGAGATATGCAAATCATAGTTCAAACAATTTAAAAATGTATTATATGTATTTTACTTTCAATAACAGCTACCTAATAGAAGAATAAAATGAAGAGACTCATTGCTACTTCACAAGTTATCTCAGAGTCCATTTCTATAAAGAAAATGGACAATGGAATATATTTCTAAATTTACTGTAAGAACTCTATGTGGTCATTAAACAAAATATTCAGCAAAAAAAATGCAATAAAATCTTAAATATGTGTTATATAATATTGAAATAGCACTAATAGAAGATTTACTTTAGGCAATACATCAGAGCAAATGTAATGGGAATCCTATTACCATAAAATGAATGAATCTTAATTAATTACTATTAAAGTAGATGAATCTGTATCTAAGAAAAGTCAGCAGTACGCACATGAAGATGATGTAGTTTCACTGAAGGATGTAGAATTTAGAAACAAAGGTTAGAAGTAGGCAAGGAATCAAACACAAATATTGAACAATATATTCAGAAAAAAGAAAACATAGTTCAGTGTAAAACAAAAATAAAGACTCTCTCAGACAAAGAGAAACAGGAAATTAATCATTAAGAAAACTGTCTTTCAAAAAATGTTAAAAGAAGTTCTTCAGGAAGAAATAAATGATTTATTTATTTACAGGTAAAAAAAAAACAAAAACAAAAATCACTGAGCATCCATAAAGAAAGCAAGAATTTTGGAGAAGGAAAAAGGAAGGTAAAATGAAATATTTCATTCTTCTTATTTTTGAGATTAAAAAAAAATAAAGCCCACCTAATGACAATAATACCAGTGTACTGCATGTTTTGAGGATATGACTAAGTTAAATGAATGGTGATAATGTAATAAGAGGTGGGAGGGATGAAGTGGAAATAGGCTAAATTAATGCTTCTGCACGACACATGAACCATGTTATTTGAAGGTAGAATTTGATTAGTTTAAAATTTATACTGAAAATTATAAAGAAACTTAAGAAATAAAACACAATGAAGTAAAATTGACTTGCTAAGACAGTAGACAATAGGGAATTACATAAGATACCCAATTAAAACAAAAGAAGGCAGAGGGGACCTAACAATAGGTGTATAAAAAATCATATCTTTTACAAAAAGTGGATTAATAACATCAGAGAATGAAAAATACTACATACATTTTTCAAAAGTATAATATGTTGTTTTCAAATGGTAAAAGTGAGGAACAGATATATATGAAGGATGGAAATACACTCATAGTGGCTTAATAAAGAAAAAATAAATGTTGGAAAAAACAATATTTGAGCCAGTAGGTATTATTTGGGAGAGTAAATTTTATCACGCCATAATACATGATTTATTTAGATATTTTTATAGTTTTAAATAATTCTTTACAGTCTTAACCTAAAAGGTAACAATAAAGTATGTTGCAATTTGACAAATCTCCTGTCTTTCAACACAACTCACACAATTAGATAAGAAATAAACAAATATCAACTGAAAATGTTTTAATTAAATGAAAGATCTTGATTGAAAAACATTCATAGAAATCAGCAATGTGAAAATACACATTTCCAAGCAAGAAGTCATGAACTATGTGTGGAGAATAAAAATATATATTTGAAAATTATGAAAATAATTCTAAACTAATTTCAGTAATTCATTCATTAAAAATAGTATGAATGATAAAAGGCAGACAGTTAATGATATTGTAGCTACATCAATAAAGACAAGATCAGTAGATGTGCCTCCCTGATACATATTGGAGGCCCCCAATAGCGTAGAAGCCTGAGTGATATAAGCAGTCTACCTTTCAGCCTCAAGTGCTAGCAATTGTTGTGCCTTGCTAATGCTAAGTCACTTCAGTCGTGTCTGACTCTGTGGGACCCCATAGACGCCAGTCCACCAGGCTCCCCCATCCCTGGGATTCTCCAGGCAAGAACACTAGAGTGGGTTGCCATTTCCAGTGCCTGATCACAGCTGATTAAATAAGCTTCATTTCAAATATGACACCTGGGGCATGGCTTTGGTTGCATAATAAGTTATTGCAACTATAAACTACTTAAAGAGGACAGATTCTTATTAAACCTGTGCAAATAACCTTGTTGCCATGGAAATACAAACTCTCAACAAGTGATTCCAAATTCTGGAGGAGTCAAGTAGGAAAAAAAAGATAAATGGTTCATTTCTATTTACAATAGCATGGTCCACTACTGCTGTGAGTTATGGACAGTTTCAGAGAAAGGTGTCCCTTGTATCCAGAAAATAAAATGTTAAGACATCAACAATTTTTGTAATAAAAAAGCTGCAGTCATCCCCTATTGGTTCATTTATTTCTTTGTAATTAATTTTTGTTTCATTGGATCTTGGAATATTAATCTCATGGTCCTTTCTCAGTTGATGTTCTGGATATTCTGATTCAGACTAATGGTATGGTCTTAAAACTACTTAAGTGGTGTCCTAAGAAGCTATACCAAAGTACCTGGCACACTGTTTCCAACAGGACTGTGAGACAGTCCTTTGTTGAAGATGCCTTCTGACAAGCAGCTGATTAACAAGCATTGCCATGGAAGCACCCTGTACAAACAAACAAACAAACATCTACCTGAAAGTAGATAACAAGACTCAAAGTGCTATACTTAAATTATGGCTGATGGTTATCAAAAGCGAAAGATCTGTTGAGAACTCAACTACAAGTTTAATATGACAAAAAAAAATGAATAATGCAGTTGACAAGGGAAATTGTTTTCTATGGCATGTCAGTCTAAAAGTTTTAGGCAAAATATTTATGATTAACTATATTTTCAAAAAGTGAATATATCAAATTTATAAAAATGGATAAGCATAATACAAAGAAAAAGTATTAAATGTAAAGGTAATTGTGAGACACAGTATATAATTAATATATTAAATACATAGCATAAATATAATATCGGAGAAGGCAATGGCACCCCACTCCAATACTCTTGCCTGGAAAATCCCATGGACAGAGGAGCCTGTTGGGCTGCAGTCCATGGGGTCGCTAAGAGTCGGATAGGACTGAGCAACTTCACTTTCACTTTTCACTTTCATGCACTGGAGAAGGAAATGGCAACCCACTCCGGTGTTCTTGCCTGGAGAATCCCAGGGATAGGGGAGCCTGGTGGGCTGCCGTCTATGGGGTCGCACAGAGTTGGACACGACTGAAGTGACCTAGCAGCAGCATAAATATAATATATGGGCTTCCTCAGTTGCTCAGCAGTAAAAAAAATATCCACCTGGAATACATAAGACTTGCAGAAGATGTGGGTTCAATTCTAATTCAGGAAGGTGACCTGCAGTACGAAATCACAACCCACACCAGTATTCTTGCCTGGGAAATCCCACAAACAGAAGAAACTGGCAAGCTGCAGCCCCTGGAGTTGCAAAAAGTCGGACACAACTGAGCCACTAAACAACAACATTGCTAGAGTATACCAAGAATATATCATCAAATAAGGAAATTCAGTAAGATGGAGTAGGTCATACACACACACACATAAATATATGTATTGGTATATTAATGAAGTTTCATATTTTCATAGTTAAGTGATGTAAATTCATAGTTAAAAACTAATGGCCTAGAGTATACTGGATTCAAAAAAATAAAATGATGATCAAGTTAATATTTTAAAAAATAATTAAATTTATAATTGATGACACTAAAATGTTGTTATGTAATGCGAGAAGCAGCATCAATACTTTGATAAATGGAAACATATTGAAAATGTAGAAACTGACATAACTCTAGTAACTTCCCAGATTCTTACCAACTGAGCTATCAGGGAAGCCCAGTAATTTCCCATGCAGCATAATATTCAGAAATACTTATTTTATCAATCACATTTAACTTCAGAAAGGGTGAGCAGCAATCTGAATTAATGATTAATAATTAATTAATAATTAATTAATGAAACATCAATAATAATTTTAAAATCCCATATGCTACATGCGTGCTTAATCATGTCTGACTCTTTGCGACCTCATGAACTGTAGCCCTCCAGCCTCCTCTGTCCATGGGATTATCACAGCAAGAAAACTTATCAATAGCAATAGCAACATATCAAATAAGCCTATTTCTATCATCTCTCTTTTTTAAAAGTAAAAAATATTTCTAGTGCTCTAGGAGCTGGAATTCTGAAAAACAGTTTTGGTCCAAAAGATACTATTTAGAACATGAATTTGAAAAGGCAAAATATTAAAATTTGTCAGGAAGTTCAAATATTTGATTCAATAAGAGCTTAGTTTATTAAAAAACAATTCTTAGCTACCTATTCAATGAAAATGACAACAAAAGATATTAAAAGTAAATATAGGAGGCAACATGATTGTAAGGAAATGAAGCTCATTCAGAAGTGAGAAGTCTTTGCTTTCTCAAATAATATGATAAAGTCAACATAAAACACAGGAAATTAAACTAAGTCAAAAGATTATTGCATTTTATGCAGATTATTCCAAAGGTAAAGAAAAACCATTTATAAGCTTTTATTAAAATAAGATCAATAATCTGAGACTTTTTAATAAAAAATTAATGGCAAGAATATTTAATAATATTTAATACTAAAGTTCTTTTTGAAAATTTTATAAACTCATCAAATCTTAGCCATTTTTGACCTAGAAAAATAAAAATCCATTTCCATGAATCTTGTACAACTTTACATATCTACTTAGGTTTGTTCTGCACTTTTCTCTGACTCTGGGACAACCAATCATTTCTCTTTGGGACAAAACTACTCTGTTTTTTTTCACCCTTGAAAAAAAAAAAAAGAAAACCCACCATATACTTTGTATATAAAATTGTTCCTTTCTGCTACTAACACTTCTATTCATATATATTATATATAACTTATAACCACAGTAGTTCTTTCACAAGAAAACTTGGATAATTGTGGACTGTCATACATCAGCATTTTATAGAAGACTGGAAAGCTTATGAATATACAATTCACACGTTTTTATAGAAACATATGTCACTTATATTACTGTACATAACATGAATAAGGACATGCACCAATCCAAATAAATGTACTCTATAAGAATAAGACATAAAAAGTACATCATTTTTTAACATTACAAAGTTTGTAAACAGATGGTGCTTTTATATGAAATTATGTATTGCAGTTTTATAAATAAATTTATAATTTTATGAAAGACTATTCAAAGCAGCTACTCTAAATTCTTATGAATTTGACATTATATTTTTAAATTCAGTTAATGGAAGATTTTCCAAGGCAATCTGAGTATAAAATATATTTAATGTTTTATGTTTTATTCTTCTTTTTAAGCAGTAATATTTTTGCTAAACCACATATAACTGTTATCTATTCAAAGCCAAATATCTGCAAATAGCTTTGGTATGAAAAAAACAGTTAACTACCAACTACTTCATCTACCTTATCTGCAGGATTTACAAGTGTTTCTGTATTTTAAAATAATTATGTAAGAACCCTAAAAAACTATCAAAAATATCATTTTAATAATTTTATTACTTTTTAAAAGTAAGCATATATATTTTTTAAAAGAGAATTCCATTAATTCATGTTGTCACCAAGGTACAAATGAATCTCAAAAGAAATATTAGAATTAATTTTTTTCAAGTTTACTGCTGAGATGTTCACAAGCCATATCTAATAGTCTATCTTGGGAATAATTACTGGTAATGGGAATCCTAGGGAAATTATTGCCTGCTGCTGTGAATTAGGAGTGCCACAGGTGGTGTGCATCAATTGGAATGGGTTAGAGGAGAGTAGTAGTCTGAGCCAAAACTGCTTAAGCTTGATTTGTGGAATCATTGTCTCTGGGTGCTTCAGACATAAACTGGCTACTTAGAGCAAGGCCTTTTTTTTTTTTTTTTTTCAAACAAAACAAAATGGTGCATGTATAAAACAAAACACAAATTGACCATTATGTTTTTAATATGTAACAGTGAAATACCTTCAAGTTGTGAAAGAAACATACTTTAAGGCAGATTTCTGAGTGAATATAAACTGTTTTTGTTTTTTTTTTTGGTATTTTTATTTTTTTGTATTTTTTTAATTTTATTTTATTTTTAAACTTTACATAATTGTTTTAAATTAAGGTTAACAACTTTTCATTTTCATGCATTGGAGAAGGAAATGGCAACACACTCCAGTGTTCTTGACTGGAGAATCCCAGGGATGGGGGAGCCTGGTGGGCTGCCATCTCTGGGGTCGCACAGAGTTGGACACGACTGAAGCGACTTAGCAGCAGCAGCAGCAACAATGGACATTACAAGTCTCTGGTTTGTTTTGCATAGATTTAAAATAATCATTAACAAATTGCATTGATTGGCTAATAGTATGTCCTCCTGTTACATTTCAGGTATCCAGTACGTTTATAAACAGCACTATTTGACTCTATTATTGTTAACTATTTATCACCCTAGTTGAAGAAAATTTATGACTTATCACCAGTAAATTGCCTTATGATGGTCTGATGGCTCACTATATATAAATACCTGGGGATTATTAATTGGGTTTTCTTTATAACAATAAAATGATTATTTCAAATATTTCTAAATGGATTTGTCTTAATCCTATGTTTATAAATTATTTTCAGAGAAAATATTTTAGATAAATATCAGGTCAGTCTACTAATTTAAAGTAAATAAATTTAAAATGCCAAATACAGTATCCCTATGATTGTTGATAACTTTACTTGAAATATAACTTTGAATCAGAAGAAATAATGAATACATACACTGTAATATTAAAACTGAAAAACTGGAGTACCTATAGACTGGAAAAAATAAAGAAAACAAAACAAAAAACTAGATAAGATGTTGATTCCCATTTACCTCTGCCATTATATCCATTCATGACAAATTAATGCAAAACTAGCTAAATTTTGAGGTCTAAGATAATTTTGGACTGCTTTTCAGAGATAAACTAAGTACCTTTGTGAAAGGAAACTATTGCAAATGTGATTTAAAGAAAAAAAAGGGGGGGGGGAATGTTAGAAAAAATTCATAGGGCTAAGCAAAAATTCAAAATAGTGAGAATAAAAGGTTAAAATCCCATGAGTGATTTTTACTGAATTGCTTCCCATGTTATTTGGTAAAACTGATAAATAATGACTCATTTATGTGACCCACTTGCATGCTGGAAAATGAAAATACAAATCTTGCCATTCAAATAACTTGGTGTTAAAAACGTTTGATTATTTGAGATTAATCTGAGCTGTATAAAGTCAAAGTAGATGTAATAAAACCAAAATGCGCTGAGATTTTTTAATAAGAAAAAAAAAACAACTTTCTGAGACAATATTTTTTCATAAGGTAGTTAATGCAGTTTCTCAGAAGTGCTTAAAAGTACTATCTCAGCTATAACATGATTTAGTCAACATTAGCAAAAGATCATGCAGGGATTAAACCTGAATCGCCTGCATTGCAGGTGGATTCTTTAACCACTGAGTCAATGAGGAAGGCTAAAGTGAAAGTGAAAGTGAAGTAGCTCAGTCGACGTGTCTGACTCTTTGCAACCCCATAGAGTGTAGCCTACCAGGCTTCTCTGTCCATGGGATTTTCCAGGGAATGGTACTAAATGGGGTTGCCATTTCCTTTTCCAGGGAATCTTCCAAACCCAGGGCTTGAACCCGGGTCTCCCGCATTATAGACAGACGCTTTACCGTCTGAGCCACCAAGGAAGTCAAAGAACATAAACTTTAAAAAGGAATTTTTTTTTTGTTTAATTGTAAAGAGAACTTACAACCACTGTGGGGTCTAATGGTAGTGTTCCTATGAAATAATTGTAATTGTTTCCATAAAAATAAGTTATAAAATGATATTAGTAAGATAAATTTAGATAAATACTAATTTTTCAGAGTCCTGTCAGAAAGAAACCTGAGTATTTATTAATAACAAAGGGAATTTAATGCAGAGAATTACAGATGTGGTAGCTTAAGAAGGTGAGTCAGTGTTTGTGAAGAAATTCAGACACAGAAGTCAGGATACTTCTTCAATTCTTAAGACGGAGGGACTGATAGAAGATGGAGTGTTACAAAAGCCCAGAAGCCAGAGTCATTTGCAGAAGCTGAAGTCATGATAGACCTATCTGAAAGGAATTATGCTGTAGACTAAGTTCTTATATTGAAGTTCATATGAAAACCCAGATTCATATGTTAAATCTTAGTCTCCAATGCAGTAGTATTTGTGCATGCATGCTAAGTCACTTCAGTCATGTCCAACTCTTTGCAACCCCATGGACTATAGCACGCCAGGCTCCTTTGTCCATGGGGATTCTCCAGGCAAAAATACTGGAGTGGTTGCTGTGCCCTTTGAACCCATGTCTCTTAGGTCTTCTGCATTGGCAGGTGGGTTCTTTCCTGCTAGCACACCTGGGATGCCCATTTGGAGATGGGGCCTTTGAAAGATCATTAGGTCGTGAGAGTAGAGCCCTCACAAATTGGGTTAGTGTCTTCACAAAAGAATCCCAGAGACCACCCTTACCCTTTTAGCCATGTGTGAACACAGGGAGAAGAGAGTCATGCATGAATCAGAAAGTGGGCTCTCACCAGATACTGAATTTGCTGATGCTTTGATCTTGGAATTCCCAGGCTTCAGAACTAAAAGAGATCATTGTTGTTTAAGCCACCAGATGGTGGTTTTCTTTATTATAGAGTACCCGACAGAGACAACCTACAACCACAGAACTTTACCTGTTATTAATACTGCTAGAGATGCAATCAAAGGCAAAGAACAACAGAGAAATCCATGGATGCCCCCCTTCCTCATATTCCCCAACTTCCCACACTCACTTTCCATTGACCTAACACTGCCAGATGCCAGCTGAAATCTCTGTTCATCCTGAGATACAGCACAGAGCAGAAGGACAGGACTGTTATTGAGGAAAAAGAAACACAGCTCTAGCAGAAGTATAAAAAACACACAATATTAGAAAGGCAAAAGCAAATTTTAGATAAGGTAGTAAAGGCAAGCTTTTCTGAGCAAAAGATATTAAGGTGATTCCTGTAAGGCTTTCCAATTTTTACTTAACTGTTCTTACATTGTTGGATTGGTTCAAAATTCTGGTCTCAGAAACTGTGCTGTAGATGAAGCTAATTTTTTTTTTTTCTTTCCTCAATTCCTTCCTCACATATAATTGCTGAGTCAACTTACTAAGAACCTTTACATATATAATATAAAAGCATTTCAAAAAAAATTAGCAATTTACACTCCCAACAATCTAGGAATGTGTCAGATTTTTAAACCTTCAGTGACATTGGATATTTTTATCACTGATGTATATACGTGCAGTTCAGTTCACTCAGTTGTGTTCGACTCTTTGCGACCCCATGGACTGCAGGACGACAGGCCTCCTTGTCCATCGTCAACTCCTGGTGTTTACTTAAACTCATGTCCATTGAGTTGGTGATGCCATCCAACCATCTCATCCTCTTTTATTCCCTTCTCCTCCTGCCTTCAATCTTTCCCAGCATCAGGATCTTTTCAAATGAGTCAGTTCTTTGCATCAGGTGGCCAAAGTATTGGAGTTTGAGCTTCAGCATCAGTCTTTCCAATGAATTGGAATATTTACAATTGAGAGCCAAACCCTGCTCCAGGTATAGAAAATACCCTATGCCCATAGAAAATTGAAGACTTTATTAAAGAAATATTTTAAAAAGTTGGAAATTCTACCTGTTTCAAGGTTCTGAAATAAATTGGTTATAGGATATTTATCCAGTTCTTAAATGAAATGTTAAAGGATAGTCCTCCATAAAATGATGATCCTAAGCTTTGATTATGAATTACTTCTAAAATTCACTCTAGAAAGGCTATTTGGCAAAACTAATACAATTATGTAAAGTTTAAAAATAAAATAAAATTAAAAAAAAAAAAAAGGAAAGAAAGGACAGCTCTTTGGGGTTAGTTACAAAAGAATTCCCTGGAGGCAAAGAATGGTACCACTCTAACTTTTCCACTTTGTCATTATCAGTACAACTAGTATAGCATTATTAGTACTTCCTATTCAACGTATTACTGCTGGATTCCCTCTTATTAGAGGATGGCTAAGGATTTGATGAGACAAGCATTTATTTCCCTCAGCAGTGAAAGCTTTATGATTTGCTGGCTTCTGCAGATTTCACCAATAACTACAGTTGACCTTTATCTCAATGTAGCACTCCCTATTCATCCATAGTGAAATGTACCATGTTGGTAATCATTTTCTTTTGAAATCATTTTAGTTTGTCAAAAGGGCAGGCTTAAAGAGCAGGAACAATCCCCCTTAGAGTCTGTATAGATGGCCTTTCACACTATTCAACCTTTTACTTACAAAGGGCTCTTTAAATTCCAAGTTTCACACCACATGCATCACAGAGAGTACGAAACAATGCCATCTGTCAGTCATTTCTTTTCAATGGTTGAAGGGACGCCCCATTATGAACTGCATGTTTGAAAATAAACCTGCAGAGATAGTGTCACTGAAGTATGTCCTTAAAAGGAATTTCCTAATAAATGTGTTATATCATTTAGATAATATTCATGCCAAAATTGATAAAGCCACATATATTGAGGGACAGATGTGTTATAAATTCAAAGGACATTCATTGCTCCAATTTCATAATTCAAAAATATTTTGTCTTAAGGATAAATGTTTGTAGCTTCATTTTCAGTTTTTGGTCATCACATTGTACTTTTTCAAACAAATCTGAAATTTTTTTATCTTAATGTAAGTTTATTCTCACTGCGAAAATAAGGACAATTACTTGGAGAAAATTTTACTACTAGGAAAAATGGATGGGAGATAAAGCTTGTGTTGGGTTAGGGAAAGCTACTATATACTGTTGCTTTCAAATAGATTAAATAGAAAAAAAAATATATATATATATATAAATCCCATCCCTCAGATACTGTGTTCCTACTCATGTCCACCTAGAACAGTACTATTTTACTTGCTTTCATTAACTTACTTGTAAGATTAAGAAGAGTATGATTAAGGGTTCTGTCTCATATGTAGTATGATAATGAACTGAGATGGAATTTCACTTGGGGGCAAAGTAATATGCACAAATCAAATCATGAAGTCAGAATGACCAGGTAAGTGTATGAAGTCATAGGGCCAGTTTAGGATGCAACACAGAAGGACTATAGACACAGGCAGAGAAAAAAGGGATCTGTATGAGTTTTAAGACTTGAGTAGAAGTACTGGGAAAGGACTCTGATGCTGGGAGGGATTGGGGGCAGGAGGAGAAGGGGATGACAGAGGATGAGATGGCTGGATGGTATCACTGACTCGATGGACGTGAGTCTGGGTGAACTCCGGGAGTTGGTGATGGACAGGGAGGCCTGGTGTGCTGCGATTCATGGGGTTGCAAAGAGTTGGACATGACTGAGCGACTGAACTGAACTGAACTAAACTGGGGCCAAATTTTACTAGTGTGAATTACACTCACTATATGAGAATTAACTCTAACTTTTAATTTTGTTGTTGTTGTTCAGTTGTGTTCAGACTCTTTGTGACCCCATGGACTGCAGCATGCCAGGCTTCCCTGCCCTTCACTATTTCCTAGAGTTTGCTCAAACTCATGTCCAATGAGTTGGTGATGCCATCTAACCATCTCATCCTCTGTTGTCACCTTCTCCTGCTGCCCTCAATCTTTCCCAGCATCAGGGGCTTTTCTAATGAGTTGGTGAGTTGGCTCTTCACATCAGGTGGCAAGTATTGGAGCTTCAGCTTCAGCGTCAGTACTCCCAATGAACATTCAGCATTGATTTCCTTTAGGGTTGACTGGTTTGATCTCCTCACAATCCAAGGGACTCTCAAGAGTCTTCTCCAACACCAAAGTTTGAAAGCATCAGTTCTTCGGCATTCAGTTTTCTTTAGCGTTCAACTCTCACATCCATACATGACTACTGGAAAAACCATAGCTTTGCCTATAGGGACTTTTGTCGGCAAAGTGATGTCTCTGCTTTTTAGTGTGCTGTCTAGATTTGTCACAGCTTATCTTCCAAGGAGCAAGCATCTATTAATTTCATAGTTGCAGTCACAGTCCACAGTGATTTCAGAGCTCAAGAAAATTGTCTGTCACTGTTTCCACTTTTCCCCATCTATTTTCAATGATGAACAGATAAATTCTCTTTCATTCTGAGAATGCATTGACATATACAGTGTACGCTAGCAATCCATAAATGTGCCATATGAGCAGATCAGGACTTAAACTTGGAATTTTGAGAAATTTTTGAGAAAAACTAAAAAGAATATTTTTATGTAGGTAATTTGATTTATAACATATACATTTCATGTGTACAGCATTATATTACTACTTCAAGGTGCTTACCTCCAAAAGTTTTATTTCCATCTATCACTGTACACTTGATTCCTTTTACTCACTTCTTCCCTCCTCTTTGATAACCAGTACTCTCTTTTCTATGTGTTTGTTTTTGTTTGGCTTGTCAATTTTATTTATGTTTTAGAATAATTACCTTAGTTTTATTGATATTTTATATTGTCTTTTTAGTAATTTACTTGTGCTCTGATTTAATTTTTTTCTTATACTAACTTTACATTTCACCTGTTCTTATTTTTCTTGTTACTTTAGTTTAAGGTTAGACTGTTTGAGATTTTCTTGTTTCTCAAGGTAGGATTTTGTAGGTTGCCATCTTTCCCCATACCACCCCAGCTGTTTTTAAAATTGTCATTCACTTTTGACAATTTTAATATGTGTGTCACAGAGAATGTTTTTTTGCATCAAGGTAACTAGATGTTAGCTTGCTGAATTTTTATATCCACTTTCTTTCCCAGATTTGGACATTCCCAGTTATTATTTGTTAAAATAAACCCTTTGCTCTTTCCCCCTCCCTTCTGCTTGTAAGATACCCAGATATTCCCTTCCCTAAAAGTTTCAGAAAGATCTTGTAGATTTTCTTTATTTTTTTACTTCTTATTTATCTTTCTTCTACATGTATCCTTTCTAGCTTTCTCTTCAAGCTCTCTAATTCTCTTTTACACAATATGCTCTATTTCCAATGCTTTTATGCATTCTTCATCTATTAGTTACTCAGTTCCAGAATTTCTGTTTGGCTTTAGATTTTTAATCTCTTCAATAAATGTTGCCATTTGTTCATTAATTTTATTCCAGTGCTCACTGAATTACCCTTTTGAGTTTATTGGTCGCTTACTGAATTTCTTCATCACACATATTTCAAATTCCATATCAGTTACACTGCAGTATTCTGTGATTTTAAGTTTGGTGTCTGGAGAATTGTCCTTTTCTTGCTGTGATACAGTGTTACTGTGGTTCTTCATGGTTCTTGCTGAATTACTTCTCTGCTGGTGATTTGAAGTTTATATTGGCAGTTGGAGTTTTTCTCTTGTTTTCCAGCAGATGGTGCGATAGCATAAGGTTTTAGTTTCTCATAGCTGTGCTGTCTTTGGTTGGAGAGTGGCACTTTGCATCCACTACTGTCTTTGTAAGAGGTATGCCTCTGTGTCTTTGCCATCACTTCTTGCCCTCTGGAGTTCTGGCTGTGTTGCTTCTCCCAGAGCCACTGTCAATCACCAGGATGGTGGGCTATATTCCCTTGCCTCTGGAATCCCCTGAGTTGCAGGCACGGTCTGCCACTGATTGTGGGGTAAGGGGGATATTTGGAGGGGAGCCGGTGCTGTTCAGAAAACTCTACTGTGCCTGTTGTTTTAAGGTTTGAAGGCTCCGCTACTGTGGATGGAGTTTAGGAGCCTGGGGGTGGGCATCTCAACATCTGAGCAGATGGGATCCCAGACTCCATTGCCACTGCTGCCCTAGTTATCTGTGGCTGTGGGTGCCACAGAGGGTCAGGGGCCAGAGTCATGTGTGCTGCCTACCTTGATGCTCCTGGGTTCTCTAAAGCTGTGGGCTCAGCTGTCATGGTCAGAGGGATAAGACTGTAGGCACTTACTCCATTGTTCCCTTGGTTGTGTCTCCTCTGTGTGTTCCAATTCACCCATCTTTACAGGCACTGATGTGTGGAATTCTCCAACATCCTAGTGCGTTGTTTAGAGAAACCTTTGTTAAGCTGTGGTTTGTTGTTGCTGTTGTTGTTGTTTTACTGTTCATATATTTAAGGAACAGAAAACGGTGGCTTTCCACTCTACACACTGCTGACTTCAGTCCTTGAGAAGAACGTCTCAAGTCAGTAAAGATGGAAATAGAAAATTCATTTACAATTAATTCACAAAAATCACACCTTTTTAATGGAGTTTATAATATTGAATAATAACACTGTTTGGGATAAAGTAAAAATCATCCAAGACTAGAGTTTGTCAACAAAGATCATGTAATAATGAAGCACTCACTCTATTTCAGCAACTCTACAGCCACATGAGGAAAAGCATCACAGATGTAGAAATGTACAATATAGTTTAACAATCACTATGTAGAAAATATATATATAGAAACTATAAAGCACAGCTGTTGAGTAACTAACCCCATTTTTATTGGTCGTTCTCAAAAACACATTTGCACAGATACTCTAGAGTTGATTCCCTTTATATTAAGCCAATATAAGTCAAATTGCAAAAATATGTTAGAAGTTATTTCCTGAGATTTCTAACTAACCTCACTTAGATGTTGCACTATATTAATCCAGATCATATTGAATTTTATCTCTAATTCATCATGCTTAAATGAACCATCAGTTTCATATTTCAAAATATTTAGTTGATCATCAGTAAATGTATTTACATGCAGATGTTTTAATTGTGAATAAATTATCCTGATAGAAAAAAATATATATATATATCCTATGTATGTGACAGTAATAGTATTCTTGTGTAATAATTCATTTTTATTAATATATTTATACATTCATTCCAAAATATTTATTAGGCAGATATAACATTAAAAGCACTTTCTACAGGCTGAGTGCAAAAGTGTCCCTGAATTCTATGGAATTTAGGTGTAAGGGATAACGTGCATAAAATAAGACACAAATAAATGTGTATCAATGCATACTCTGAAAGAGATTTATTAAAAACTTACTTTAATGTAAGCGATGATGGAAAAATATCCATCTTTTGTTCCTACAATGTTTTGGCTTTGGTATGCTTTACTGAGTAATCAGTCCAAAGAGGCTGAGATCAAATTCATTGAATTTGTTCATGCAGTATTAAATTTAGGCAAATATCAACAGGATTTTGAGAAACAGAATGTGGCCATACTACAATGTTGACTTCAACTCTTCCTCCCACATTAAGTTGCTGAATATAGTAAATAAAAATACGGATTGCACATAACAGTTAATGTAAGTATGCACCATATGTTACATGGGACATACCTATGTGAAAAACATTATTTGTTGTTTACCTGATATTCACATTTAAATAAACATCCTGTATTTTATCTGGTAAACTCATCCCCAGGGTCTCCAAACTAAAGTAGCTGCACAAATCACATATCATTTGGTCCTACCTTAGGAATCCAAGTGAATTTCTTTTTAAGTTTTTCTTATCGATATTTACTTTGGTCCAATGCATTAATACAGTATATGTCAGCAATGCATAGACTTTTCCTTGGACTATAAGGAAATCTAGGGAAGTTGTATCCTCTGTTAAAACCATGAACAGAAAATTAAGATTAACCTGAATTAATTTCATGGCCAAGGTAAAGAGCATTAATCACTTCAGCCAAAGAAAGGTAAAAAAGTAGAACTGTTTTGGAGAGATCTCCATATTTATTAAAGATTCTATTGTGGTGCTTCTTTACGTCTGTTATGACCATTCTTGAGGTGCAAGCTACCATGTTTTTCAAGGAAGGAAGGAAGGAAATGAATGCCTGATTTCCAAACAAGAAATACAGACCCAGGAGTATTCATGATATCCCTGGAATGAGAGAATCAGTAAGTTTGGAGAATGCCTAAGTATTGGCGTTAATCACTCAGTCGTGTCTGACTCTTTGCAATCCCGTAGACTGTAGCCTGCCAGTCTCCTCTGTCTGTGGGATTCTCCAGGCAAGAATACTGGAGTGGGTTGCCACTTCCTTCTCTAGGTGATCTGCTGGATCCAGGGATAGAATCTGTGTCTCTCAAGTCTCCTGCATTGCAGGTGGATTCTTTACCACTAAGCCATGAGGGAAGCTCTGGAGAACCCCTAAAGTGTCATCCAATGATTCATAAACACAGATTGGAAATACCTTACATGGGGCCTCCTAGACAGCTGGTAGGCCTCAGAGGCCCCTGTTCAGTTAATAATGGAGTCTAGATCTTGGATTTAGAAAGCATGTGTACTTTGTACTGTTTGCTCACATATTCAGCAAGGCAATATTTGTTTGCCATGGAATGACATGCAAAGGAGTGATCAGACAGGTGTCTTGTAGATGTGCAGAAACTCGGGCCATCACCTCCTGTTTGTGAGAGACTCCTTGAGAAGGCTAGGTCATATCATGATCAGAACTGCCTGGTAGGGGACGAAATACTTAGTGGTCACTATAATTTGAGGTTCATGAAACACTGGAAAAATTTCTCCAGATGTTTTCCTTAATAAGGGGCAATACACAAAGATCACTCATGCCCTCCCTCACCTGTTTCTGTCAGGGTCTAAGATATTTCCTCTCCATTGACAAGTCTGTTGTTCTCTCTCTAAATCACTAAATTTATTTCTCATTCAAATAGTTAATTTTTCACAATCATTCCCTACTTACACCTACATTTGGTCTGAATAGATCAGTTATGATTATTTGGAAGGACGTTTCTATATATAAATAATTCTTAACTGCAGCCCTCCACCCCCAAAAAACTTCCCCAGCCCTAATATTTAAATCAGACAAAAACTGAAGAGATGTTATAAAAATGTGACAGCAGGGGGGCGGTCCTAAGATGGTGAAGGGAGAAGACAGGGAGACCACTTTCTCCCCCACAAATTCATCTAAAGGTCATTTTAACGCTGAACAAATTCTACAAAATGACTTCTGAATGCTGGCAGAGGACACCAGGCACCCAGAAAGGCAACCCATTCTTTTTGAAATGAGGTAGGACAAAATATAAAAGATAAAAAGAGAGACAAAAGAGTTAGGGATGGAGACCTGTCCCTGGGAGGGAGTCATGAAGGAGGAGCAATTTCCAAACACCAGGAAACCCTCTCACCAGCAGGTCTGTGGGGAGTTTCGGAATCTCAGAGGGCAGTATAACCGGGAGGAAAAAAAAAAAAAAAAACCCACAGATTACGCACCTAACCCCAACTCTCAGCAGAGAAGTAGCCTAGATGCTCGCGTCCACCAGCAGCTAGTGGGGGCTGAACAGGGAGGCGCGGGCTGCATGCTTAGGGTAAGGACCAGGCCAAAATGCCCTGAAGACAAGCTGAAGGAGCTAACGTGAGATAGCAACCCAATTGTGGGATAGCGAAAGAGATAAAGAAAAAAAAGAGAGACAGAGAGCAAGAGAGAAAACTTTCTCACGAAAAGCTCTAAGGCACAACCTGGCCCACTCACAGAACAAAGGACTAAGTGAATACCAGAGGAGAACCAGCCAGCTGCGGACCAGCCCCTCCCCCCACCAAAGGCAGAGAGGCAAGCAGGTGACAGCCAGAGCCGGAAGGGAGGGTCAATCTTGGCTCCAGAGATGGCATCCTCCACCAAACTGTGAGCAGGCCCCCAGTTGCTAACAAAGTCTTTCTGGGATCCTGGATGGTTGACATCCACCAGGAGGGTCGCAGTCAGAGATCATCTATCTCCCTGCAGGAGACACACAGCACACCTGAGATGGCGCTCCAGCTGCGCACCCAGGAAACTGAGCAGCTGGGACAGAGTAGGTGATAAGAAACACCGCCCCACCTGGCGAGTGTGTGCTCGCCAAGCACCTGGTCGCCTGAGCTGCTCAGACCTGCTAAGTCACTTCAGTTGTGTCCGATTCTGTGCAACCCCATAGACGGCAGCCCACCAGGGCTCCCCCATCCCTGGGATTCTCCAGGCAAGAACACTGGAGTGAGTTGCTATTTCCTTCTCCAATGCATGAAAGTGAAAGGGAAGTCGCTCAGTCGTGTCCAACTCTTCGCGACCCCATGAACTGCAGCCTACCAGGTTCCTCCACCCATGGGATTTTCCAGGCAAGAATACTGGAGTGGGGTGCCATCGCCTTCTCAGACCTGGGAAGGGCACAAAAACGCAGGGCCAACCGAGTCTGTGACTTTGTGGAGTACCTGAACCTGAGTGGCTTAGACCTGATAAGTGCACACAACCCAGGGCCCGCTTTAGACAGTTCCCCTGCAGAGCACCTGGAGCCTGAGCAGTGTAGACTAGGAAAGCACACATGCCATGAGTGGGGGCAAACCCAGTGTGACCAGATAACTGCAAGCACACGCCAGTGATAATTGTTTGCAGTGTTCCTCCCTCCCCACAGCACAGTTGAACAAGTGAGCCTAAATAAATGAGCAGCTTCGCCCCTTTGTGTCAGGGCAGAAATTAGACACTGAAGAGTCTTGCAAACAGAGGAAGCCAATATAAACAATGAAGAGGGAATGGCTTTGGAAGAGACAGGTGCAACAGATTAAAATCCTGAGGTTAGCATTGACTATATTGGAAGGGGCCTATAGACCTTGAGAAGAAGTATAAACTGGAACAATGAACTATCTGAAATGGAACTGACCCCACATTGCCCTCAACAACTCCAGAGAAATTCCTAGATATATTTTATTTTTAAATTTAATTTTTTTTATTTTTAAGTTCTTTATTATGCCTTTAATTTTCATTTTTAAAACATACAATTACCTTGCAGAAACAAGACCCTATTTTTAAAGCAAATTTCATATATATATAATTTTTGTGATTTTTTTTTTAATATTGTATGTTTGAGAGTCTAAACTCTACTCTAGATTTTTAATCTTTGGTTTTGGTGTTTGTTATCAATTTTGTACCTTTTAAGAATCCAATCTTCAGTACCCATTTTTACTTAGGAGTGTGATTACTGGCTTGACTGCTCTCTCCCTTTTGACTCTCATTTTTCTCCCTCAGGTCACCTCTATCTCCTCCCTCCTGCTTCTCTTCTGTACTTAACTCTGTGAATCTTTTGGGGTGTTTCAGGTTGTGGAGAACATGGAACTGATTATTGGCTAGATTGGTCTCTCTCCTTTTGACTCTGCCTCTTCTTCTCCTGGTCACCTCTACCTCCTTCATCCCTCTTCTCTTCTCCATGTAACTCTGTGAACCTCTCTGGGTGTTCCTCACTGTGGAGACTCATTTCACCATTAACCTAGATGTTTTATCATTGATGCTATATGGTTAGAGAAGTCTTGAGGTTACTGTAAGAATAAGACTGAAAGCCAGAGGCAGGAGGCTTAAATCCAAATCTTGAGAACCCAAGAAAACTTCTGACTCCAGGGAACATCAATCAACAAGAGCTCATCAAAAGCCTCTGGAGAGAAGAGGCTCCACCCACCAGAACACCAACTCAAGCTTCCCTAACCAGGAAACCTTGACAAGCCACTCGTCTAACACCACCCACAGGCAGCAACCTCCACAATAAAGAGTATTCACAAACTTCCAACATGCAGAAAGGCCACCCCAAACACAGCAATCTAAAGAAGATGAAAAGGCAGAGAAATATTCAGCAGGTAAAGGAACATGATAAATGCCCACCAAACCAAACAAAGAGGAGGCAATAGGGAGTCTACCTGAAAAAGAACTTAGAATAATGATAATAAAAATGATCCAAAATCTTGAAAACAAAATGGAGTTATAGATAAATAGTCTGGAGACAAGGATTGAGAAGATGCAAGAAATGTTTAACAAGGACCTCAAAGAAATAAAAAAGAGTCAATCAATAATGAATAATGCAATAACTGAGATCAAAAGCACTCTGGAGAGAACCAACAGTAGAATAACTGAGGCAGAAGATAGGATAAGTGAGGTGGAGGATAGAATGGTGGAAATAAATGAAGCAGAGAGGAGAAAAGAAAAAATAATTAAAAGAAATGAGGACAACCTCAGAGACCTCTGGGACAATGTTAAATGCCCCAACATTCGAATCATAGGTGTCCCAGAAGAAGAAGACAAAAAGAAACCTCATGAGAAAATACTTGAGAAGATAATATTTGAAAACTTCCCCAAAAATGGGGAAGGAAATAGACACCCAAGTCCAAGAAACCCAGAGAGTTCCAAACTGGATAAATCTAAGGCAGAACACCTGAAGACACATATTAATCAAATTAATGAAGATCAAACACAAAGAACAAATATTAAAAGCAGCAAGGGAAAAACAACAAATAACACACAAGGGGATTCCCATAAGGATAAAAGCTGATCTTTCGACAGAAACTCTTGAGGCCAGAAGGGAATGGCAGGACATACTTAAAGTGAAGAAAGAGAAAAACCTACAACCCAGATTACTGTACCCAGCAAGGATCTCATTCAAATATGAAGGAGAAATCAAAAGCTTTACAGACAAGCAAAAGCTCAGAGACTTCAGCACCACCAAACCAGCTCTTCAACAAATGCTAAAGGATTGTCTCTAAATAGGAAACACAGAAAAGGTTTATAAATTCAAACCAAAAACAACAAAGTAAATGGCAATGGGATCATACTTATCAATAATTATCATAAATGTAAATGGGTTGAATGTCCCAACCAAAAGACAAAGACTGGCTGAATGGATACAAAAACAAGACCCCTATATATGCTGTCTATAAGAGACCCACTTCAAAACAAGGGACGCATACAGACTGAAAGTGAAAGGCTGGAAAAAGATATTTCACACAAATGGATACCAAAAGAAAGCAGGAGTAGCAATACTCGTATCAGATAAAATAGACTTTGAAATAAAGGCCATGAAAAGAGACAAAGAAGAACACTACATGATGAACAAAGGATCAATCCAAGAAAATATAAAAATCATAAACAAATATGCATGCAACATAGGAGCACTGCAACATGTAAGGCAAATGCTAACAGGTATGAAAGGGGAAATTAACTGTAACACAATAATAGTGGGAGACTTTAATACCCCACTCACACCTATGGATAGATCAACTAAACAGAAAATTAGCAAGGAAAAAAAACTTTAAATGATACAATGGACCAGTTAGACCTAATTGATATCTGTAGAACATTACCCTCAAAACAATGAATTTCACCTTTTTCTCAAGTGCACATGGAACCTTCTCCAGGATAGATCACATCCGGGCCATAATCTAGCCTTGGTAAATTCAGAAAGATTGAAATAATTTCAAGCATTTTTTCTAATCACAGTGCGGTAACATTAGATGTCAACTACAGGGGGGAAAAAAAACTATTAAAAATACAAACATATGGAGGCTATTACAACATGCTTCTGAATAACCAACAAATAACAGAAGAAATCAAGAAAGAAATTAAACTTTGCATAGAAATGAATGAAAATGAAAACACAACAACCCAAAACCTATGGGATTCAGTAGAGGGGAAGGTTCATAGCAATATAAGCTTACTTCAAGAAACAGGAGAAAAATCAAATAAATAACCTAACTCTACACCTAAAGCAACTATAAAAAGAAGAAATGAAGAACCCTAGGGTTGGTAAAAGGAAAGAAATAATAAAAATTAGGGCAGAAATAAATGAAAAAGAAACAAAGGAGACCATAGCAAAAATCAACAAAGCTAAAAGTTGGTTCTTTGAGAAGATAAATAAAATAGACAAACCATTAGCCAGACTCATCAAGAAAAAAAGGGAGAAGAATCAGATCAACAAAATTAGAAATGAAAATGGAGAAATCACAACAGGCAACACAGAAATACAAAGGATCATCAGAGACTACTATCAGCAACTACTTGCCAATAAAGTGGACAACTTGGAAGAAATAGATGAATCTTAGAAAAGTATAACTTTCCAAAACTGAATCAGGAAGAAATAGAAACTCTTAACAGACCCATCACAAGTACAGAAATCGAAACTGTAATCAGAAATCTTCCAACAAACAAAATCCCAGGACAAGATGACTTCACAGCTGAATTCTACCAAAAATTTAAAGAGCTAATACCTATCCTACTCAAACTCTTTCAGAAAATTGAAGAGGAAGGTAAACTTCCAAACTCATTCTATGAGGACACCATCACCCTAATACCAAAACCTGACAAAGATGCCACAAAAAAAAAAAAAAAAAAAAAAAGAAAACTACAGGCCAATATCACTGATGAATATAGATACAAATATCCTTAACCAAATGCTAGCAAACAGAATCCAACAGCATATTAAAAAGATCATACATCATGACCAAGTGGGCTTTATCCCAGGGATGCAAGGATTCTTCAGTATTCTTAAGTGAATCAATGTGATACAGCACATTAACAAACTTAAAGATAAAAACCATATGATTATCTCAATAGATGCAGAGAAAGCCTTTGAAAAATTTCAAAACCCATTTATGATAAAAACATCCAGAAATCAGGCATAGAAGGAACATACTTCAACATAATAAAAGCCATATATGATAAATCCACAGCAAACATTATCCTCAATGGTGAAAAATTGAAAGCATTTCTCCTAACGTCAGGAACAAGACAAGGATGCCCACTCTCACCGCTACTATTCAACATAGTTTTGGAAGTTTTAGCTACAGCAATCAGATAAGAAAAAGAAATAAAAGAAATCCAGATTGTAAAAGAAGTAGTAAAACTCTCACTGTTTGCAGATGACATGATCTGTCCTCTACATAGAAAACCCTAAAGACTCCACCAGAAAATTACTAGAGCTAATCAATGAATATAGTAAAGTTGCAGGATATAAAATTAACACACAGAAATCCCTTGCATTCCTATACACTAACAATGAGAAAATAGAAAGAGAAATTAAGGAAACAATTCCATTCACCATTGCAACAAAAAGAATAAAATACTTAGGAATAAATCTACCTAAAGAAACAAAAGACCTATATATAGAACACTATAAAACATTGATGAAAGTAATCAAAGAGGATGCAAATAGATGGAGAAATATATTTCATGGATTGGAAGTATCAACATAGTGAAAATGAGTATACTACCCAAAGCAATCTATAGATTCAATGCAATCCCTCTCAAGCTACCAATGGTGTTTTTCAGAGAACTAGAACAAATAATTTCCCAATTTGTATACAAATACAAAAAACCTTGAATAGCTAAAGAAATCTTGAGAAAGAATGGAACTGGAGGAATCAACCTGCCTGACTTCAGACTATACTACAGAGCTACAGTCATCAAGACAGTGTGGTACTGGCACAAAGACAGAAACATAGATCAATGGAACAAAATAGAAAGCCCAGAGAAAAATCCACACACCTATGGACACCTTATCTTTGACAAAGGAGGCAAGAATATCCAATGGAGAAAAGACAATCTCTTTAACAAGGGTGCTGGGAAAGTTGGTCAACCACTTTTAAAAGAATGAAAGTAGAACACTTTCTAACACCATACAAAAAATAAACTAAAAATGGATTAAAGATCTAAATGTAAGACCAGGAACTATAAAACTCCTAGAGGAAAACATAGGCAAAGCACTCTCTGACATAAATCATAGCAGGATCCTCTATGACCCACCTCCCAGAGTAATGGAAATAAAAGGAAAAATAAACAAATGGGACCCAATTAACAGATGGCTAAAAAACGCATGAAAAGATGCCCAACATCACTCATTATCAGAGAAATGTAAATCAAAACCACAATGAGGTACCATCTCACACCGGCTAGAATGGCTGCTATCAAAAAGCCTACAAACAATAAATGCTGGAGAGGATGCAGAGAAAAAGGAACCCTCTTACACTGTTGGTGGGAATGCAAACTAGTACAGCCACTGTAGAGAACAGTGTTGAGATTCCTTGAAAAACTTAAAACAGAACTGCCATACGACCAGCAGTTTCACTGCTGGGTATGCACACAGAGGAAACCAGAATTGAAAGAGACAATATGTACCCCAATGTTCATCGCAGCACTGTTTATAGTAGCCAGGACATGGAAACAACCTAGATGCCCATCAGCAAATGAATGGATAAGAAAACTGTGGTACATATACACAATGGAATATTACTCAGCTATTAAAAAGAGTGCATTTGAATCAGTTCTAATGAGGTGGATGAAACTGGAGCCTATTATACAGAGGGAAGTAAGTGAGACAGAAAATCACCAATACAGTATCAGTTCAGTTCAGTCGCTCAGTCGTGTCTGATTCTTTTCGACCCCATGAATCGCAGCACGCCAGGCCTCCCTGTCCATCACCAACTCCCAGAGTTCACTGAGACTCACGTTCATCGAGTCAGTGATGCCATCCAGCCATCTCATCCTCTGTCGTTCCCTTCTCCTCCTGCCCCCAATCCCTCCCAGCATCAGAGTCTTTTCCAATGAGTCAACTCTTCGCATGAGGTGGCCAAAGTACTGGAGTTTCAGCTTTAGCATCATTCCTTCCAAAGAAATCCCAGGACCAATCTTCTTCAGAATGGACTGGTTGGATCTCCTTGCAGTCCAAGGGACTCTCAAGAGTCTTCTCCAACACCACAGTTCAAAAGCATCAATTCTTCGGTGCTTAGCCTTCTTCACAGTCCAAATCTCACATCCATACATGACCACAGGAAAAACCATAGCCTTGACTAGACAGACCTTTGTTGGCAAAGTAATGTCTCTGCTTTTGAATATGCTATCTAGGTTGGTCATAACTTTCCTTCCAAGGAGTAAGCATCTTTTAGTTTCATGGCTGCAGTCACCATTTGCAATGATTTTGGAGCCCAGAAAAATAAAGTCTGACACTGTTTCCACTGTTTCCCCATCTATTTCCCATGAAGTGTTGGGACTTGATGCCATGATCTTCGTTTTCTGAATGTTGAGCTTTAAGCCAACTTTTTCACTCTCCTCTTTCACTTTCATCAAGAGGCTTTTTAGTTCCTTTTAACTTTCTGCCATAAGGGTGGTATCATCTTCATATCTGAGGTTATTGATATTTCTCCTGGCAATCTTGATTCCAACTTGTGCTTCTTCCAGTCCAGCGTTTCTCATGATGTACTCTGCATATAAGTTAAATAAGCAGGGTGACAATATACAGCCTCGACGTACTCCTTTTTCTATTTGGAACCAGTCTGTTGTCCCATGTCCAGTTCTAACTGTTGCTTCCTGACCTGCATACAGGTTTCTCAAGAGGCAGGTCAGGTAGTCTGGTATTCCCAATTCCTGAGGAATTTTCCACAGTTTATTGTGATCCACACAGTCAAAGGCTTTGGCATAGTCAATAAAACAGAAATAGATGTTTTTCTGGAACTCTCTTGCTTTTTCCATGATCCAGCATTTGTTGGCAATTTGATCTCTGGTTCCTCTGCCTTTTCTAAAACCAGCTTGAACATCTTGAAGTTCACGGTTCATATATTGCTGAAGCCTGGCTTGGAGAATTTTGAGCATTACTTTATTAGCATGTAAGATGAGTGCAATCGTGCGGTAGTTTGAGCATTCTTTGGCATTGCCTTTCTTTGATTACTGCATATATGTTGAATTTAGAAAGGTGGTAACGATGACCCTATATGTGAGACAGCAAAGGAGACACAGATATGAAGAACAGACTTTTGGATTTAATGGGAGAAGGCGAGGGTGGGATGATTTATGAGAATAGCATTGAAACATGTATATTATCATATGTGAAATAGATCACCAGTCTAGGTTCCATGCATGAGACAGGGCACTCAGGGCTGGTGCACTGGGATGACGCTGAGGGATATGATGGGGAGGGACATGGGAGGGCAGTTCAGGATGGGGAACACATGTACACCCATGGCTGATTCATGTGAATGTATGGCAAAAACCACCACAGTATTGTAAAGTAATTAGCCTCCAATTAAAATAAATTAATTAATTAAAAAAATTTTACAGATGTTGCCAAAAGCCCCTCTATAAGGGGTGCCCAAGTTTTCATTCCCACAAAATATATGAGAGTGGCTATTTCCCCATAAAAACAAAACAAAACATTGTGAGAGCAAAATGTTCCAGATTGAGATGGAGTTCTCAGACAAGTCAACTTTTGGCAGGAGTTGCAATTCTTGAATGTACTGTTAGATCTTCCATCAAAAACAGTCTTTTATGTCCAGTTTGTAATTAAAAGTTCCTCATGTATCTCTAGTCAGAAGAGGCTAGCATTGGTGGGCCCAGATATATGCTTGAATTAGAATGGATTGTTTACAGGTTGAAGTGCCTGAGCTTGGGAAACCTGAACATTTTGCAATGCCAGTTAACATGTCAACTCCTTGGTCAGGAGGGAGACATTTTTCTTTCATTGTACAATAAATATGCCTGTCCTTTGTGCCACAGGAACACACTATATCAATCATCCAAAGCCATTTGCTATAAGATTTTTCTTGAACAGATAGTTTGATCCAAAGGCTTCCATGTTATGACAGAAACAAAGGTTAGCAAGATGTGAAGAAACATGACAGAGTTGTAGAGAATTCTCTCCCAAAATACCATTCTCATGGTAACATGAATCCCATAGAATCAAGATTAAATGACTTATTAAACAGTTTATTGCTTCATAAATGTGTTGTCAGTATCTTGTTACCCTGAGTATATCCATTATTTTCAGTATGCTTGCATATACCAGAATCTTACTCTGGGTCTCTTGTAAAGATTAAACTGAAAGTGGGTTGTAGTAGGTTCTTACTACAGCCTAAATTGTGACACTGAGAAAATAGAAAAGAAATTAAAGAAATGTATACATCAGCTTGGAACATGATATTACCTTGAAGGCTACTACTTCAAAATAAATCATCACATGCACACAGCAGATCACTGAGCAAGGGTATCCTATCACAGTATTTCTGTGTAACTTGTTACAGTCAAGTTTTTCTGCTACTATTTTATACTCTTGGCCATTTTATGCATATATACAGTTGTCCAGTATCTGAATTTCAAGTATGTGAGTTTTCACACTAGTCTTCTAATTTTATTTTGCTTCATATATCATAACAGTTTTATACTTTAGGCAAATATAAAATTTTGAAATATAGGTCTGAGAATTATTTAGAAATGAAAAAACTAAGCTATTTGTGTGTTAAAATGATTTAATATGGGTTTTGTAGATAGGAATAAAGGGTGAGAGTGATACATTTCTTGTAAAAATTGAAAAATGTTTTGATAATATTAACAATAGCTAATATTGATTGGTAACCTTTAATGTTTTATGTACATTACTGTGCATTTCCCATCTTAATTATTTACCACAACACTATAAATTAGCTATCACTTTTGTATTTTAAAAATGAATAAACTGGGTATATAGTTAGGTACCTTACTATACATTTCCCATCTTAATTATTTACCACAACACTATAAATTAGCTATCATTTTTGTATTTTAAAAATGAATAAACTGGGTATATAGTTAGATGCATGAAAGGATAAGATTAGTGGGAAGGTATATGGTCAAATGTATAGGTGAGTTGGGGGTAAGTGAATGTATGTGTAGGTTTGTAGACAGGCAGATAAATGAATGGATGGCTACAAGGATGGATGGATGAATGCATAGGTTGGTGGGTGGATGGATGGATGGATAGCTAGCAGAGTGGACCGGTGGATGAGTGGGTGGGTGGAAAGAAGGAAGAATAGAAGAATGGGAGAATCGAAGTCTGGGAGGGTGAATGGTGGTGGCTGTGTGGGCACATAGATGGCAGGTGGGTAAGAGTAGATGGATAAATTGATTCTTCTCAAAGATGTTGTATCTTTAATAAAGTTGCCAATTGGTGGTTTCCTAGTGTGCCGAAGAATTGATGCTTTTGAACTGTGGTGTTGGAGAAGACTCTTGAGATTCCCTTGGACTGCAAGGAGATCCAACCAGTCCATTCTGAAGGAGATCAGCCCTGGGATTTCTTTGGAAGGAATGATGCTAAAGCTGAAACTCCAGTACTTTGGCCACCTCATGCGAAGAGTTGACTCATTGGAAAAGACTCTGATGCTGGGAGGGATTGGGGGCAGGAGGAGAAGGGGACAACAGAGGATGAGATGGCTGGATGGCATCACTGACTCGATGGACGTGAGTCTCAGTGAACTCTGGGAGTTGGTGATGGACAGGGAGGCCTGGCGTGCTGCGATTCATGGGGTCGCAGAAAGTCGGACACGACTGAGCGACTGATTTGATCTGATCTAGCTAAGTACGACAACTAGCATGTCTTATTTGACTCACTCCATACTCTTAAACATTGACTCTCAATCTTAGCTAAGCATTAGAATCAATTGGGGAACTTATAAAAATCCTCCTGCTCAGGCACCATCACCCACATCAATTATGTTACAGTCTCTGGGGATGATACCTGATGTCACTATTTTTTAAAATTCTCTCATGATTCGAATACAGCCAAACTTGAGAACCAATATAAATACAAAGGAAGAAAATAAAGTAAATGAAGAGATTAAAAGATTCTTCAAATGTAGTTTTGTGTGACTCCAAAGTGAAAGTGAAAGTCGTTCACTTCTCTCTGACTCTTTGCAACCCCATGGACTATAGGGTCCATGGAATTCTCCAGGCCAGAATACTGCAGTGGGTAGCCGTTCCCTTCTCCAGGGGATCTTCCCAACACAGGGATTGAACCCAGGTCTCCATCATTGCAGGCAGATTCATTACCAGCTGAGCCACCAGGGAAGCTCCTGATTCCAAAATGTATGCTAGTACTGCTTTCATGTATATACATACATATACATATATATATATATACACACATATTTATAAATTAAAAAATACATGATTTCAGTAAATATAAATATCATTTTTTAAAATATTACTTAAATACATTTTATTTCATTCAATAGTTGATAATCAATTCTTCAAACATGATTTTCATGCCACATTAATCAACATTTATTTTCATTTTAATAAACAGAAAAATCATCCAACCTAAATAAAAATAAAAAATAAAGGTAATTTCTAGAGTAACAATTACAAGAACAATTGCCATTTCAGTGATGCAGGGCTCAGAAGGAATCTTTAATGCACTTAAACCTTAACTGCCAGAAACTGTGCTTCTCAGGTTAAGTATCAATACAGAGAATCTGATTTCCAAACATGGATCAAATATCCCTCTGCTTTTAACATCTGGGAAACTAGGAAACAGAGAGGAAACATAGATGCCAGGCAAGCACTTCTTTACTTTGATCAACATCCTCATTCAGAGAAAGGCTGAGTATATATTCCAATAATGTCTGTTGTATAAATAGTCATGTAATATAGGGCAAACTGACAATAAGTGAAAGAGCAAATATGGATATGATCAAAAGTATTCTATAAAAATGTAACAAATAGTTATTCTGAAATAAGTTTCAATTGTTATCTCTATTGGAGAAGGAAAAGTCAATCCACTCCAGTTTTCTTGCCTGGAGAATCCCAGGGATGGCAAAGCCTGGTGGGCCATCTATGGGGTCACACAGAGTCAGACACGACTGAAGTAACTTAGCAGCAGCAGCAACTATTGCAGGAAGACAAGACTGTTTTAAAAGTAATCTTGTAGTAAAATAAATATGTCTACAGGCTGTATTCAAAAAACCAGTACGGTGATTAAAGGACTGAGTATCCACGATCTTAGGATGCCCTCATGCTGCCACTGAACCAACTGCAATGTCTACATTTCTATTTCAAAATAGAAGATTAAAAAAAAAAACAAAAAACACAATGGGCCAACTGACTTCAATGGAATTGTTTTGTATCTTGGATGATTAACTGTATCCTGATTTTTCAGATCTCCAAGTATAATCTGTGTCTGTCTGCTCATATAGACCTGAAATAAGTGGATTTTAAAAATTTTGGAAAAATGTTAAAAATTACTATCAAATATGTTGTTATAATCCTTGTATGAGTCAACTGAATTGAATGCTGATTTTAGGACCATACTATCTGGGTTCAGGTATTTTTTTTCTTCTTTGCCAATATATTTGTTTGGACAATATATACATATATATTATCACTTTGTGCCTGAGTTTCTTCATCCCTAAATTGGGATGATAACAGTACTATTTTAAAGATGTACTGTAGGTACAGATTTTGTTTCTAAAAAAATTTCACTATAAAGTAATTATTTTATTTCCTGAGAAACTTTGTGGAACTTCTAGTTCTTAGAAACTGAATGCATTTATTCCAACTATATGCATAAGAATAGCATTTTTTTCAAATTCAATCATGAAGACTAGAGAATAAAATGTATAATAACTCTCATGGTTCCTCGAGGAGAGGTATATTTATTTCAATTGACTGAATCTCCCAGAGGGCATAACAGAATACGGAATTCATTTGCTCGATTTTAAGAAGCCCTCAACAGAAAGGATTTTAAGAATTTCCCTCTTACTTTGTAACTGAAAAAATAACTTGGTTGGGGAAAACTTGAATTCCTTGAACACTTGACTAGAAAATCTGAGATCACAAATGAAACAGGTAATCATATTTGTTCCTTAAATCCTGCTCCAAAATTATTGCTTAATATTAATCTTTTGTAGCAAACACACTGCTGCTGCTGCTGCTAAGTCGTTTCAATCTTGTCCGACTCTGTGCGACCCTATAGACGGCAGCCCACCAGGCTTCCCTATCCCTGGGATTCTCCAGGCAAGAACCCTGGAGTGGGTTGACATTTCCTTCTCCAATGCATGAAAGTGAAAAGTGAAAGTGAAGTCGCTCAGTCCTGTCTGATTCTAGCGACCCCATGGACTGCAGCCTACCAGGCTCCTCCATCCATGGGATTTTCTAGGCAAAAGTACTGGAGTGGGGTGCCATTGCCTTCTCTGATAGGTTCAGTTTTTATAATGTAACCTAGTACATGACAGGCACTTAGTAAATATTTGTCAAACAGGTGAATTAATTAATCTTTGAAGTTCCAAAGTTTTATAAATAAGTAGAGCATGTATTAGAAAATCCATTTATAAACAGCTAATTTTAAGTATAAATTTTCAACAATCCTTACACTTCTTTCTTTGAAGTCAACATTGTTTATCATAAAAATATAATGATAAAATAAAGGGCTTATGTTTCATAAGTTTTAAATATATTTATACACATATGCAGATATTTAATTAAATTTATGGACAAATAAAATATCTTGAAATCATTTGCTGAAAAATCATAAAACATGCTCTGGTATTTTACACAATATTCATGGCATATTTGGTCCATGATAGCATATATTTAAATATTATGTTATTGAATATTTATGTAGAATTTTCCCAATGACAAATTTTAATATTGACTTTTTTCAGAAAGCAAAAAATTAAATATCTTACATGCCAACACCATAATTTCCAAGTATAATACAAATATTATTTTAATGTCAATTCAATGGTTCATTGTCATGATTATTCTTTGAAATGAGATAATCTTTGTAAAACATTATTATTACTAAATTAATTTCATGAAGAGCCACAGCAGACAACCCAAGACAGTACGGATGGAAAACATGTTTGGAATATAATTTTATTTATTTTATATATATAAGTGGGTGATAAAATGTGTAATACTTGCTCCTACAAGGAAAACTATGACTAACTTAGTGTATTAAAAAGGAGACGTATCACTCTGCCCAAAGGTCCATATAGTCAAAGCGATGTTTTTTCCAGTAGTCATGTACAGATGTGAGAGTTGGACCATAAAGAAGGCTGAGGAATGAAGAACTGATATTTTGAATTGTGCTGGAGAAGGCTCTTGAGAGTCTCTTGGACTGCAAGGAGATCAAACCAGTTGATCCTGAAGGAAATCAATCCTGACTATTCATTGGAAGGACTCAAGATGATGCTCCAATACTTTGTCCACCTGATGCAAAGAGCCAACTCATTAGAAAAGACCCTGATGCTGAAGAAGATTAAAGGCAGGAGGAGAAGGGGATGACAGTGGACTGGATGGATGGATGGCATCACCGACTCAATGGACATGAATTTGAGCAAACTCTGGGAAATAGTGGAGAACAGAGGAGACTTGTGTGCTATAGTCCACAGGGTCACAGTCTGACATAACTTACTGACTGAACAATGAGAGCCAGGTCAACCATATGTTATTTTTCATAACTATACAAATATATTTATTATACTCTTTTGAACACTCCTTCAAATAAGATAACAAATTATTCAGTTCAGGTCAGTTGCTCAGTCGTGTCTGACTCTTTGTGACCCCATAAATGGCAGCATGCCAGGCCTCCCTGTCCATCACCAACTCCCAGAGTTCACTGAGACTCACGTCCATCGAGTCAGTGATGCCAACCAGTCATCTCATCCTCTGTCGTCCCCTTCTCCTCCTGCCCCCAATCCCTCCCAGCATCAGAGTCTTTTCCAATGAGTCAACTCTTCACATGAGGTGGCCAAAGTATTGCAGTTTCAGCTTTAGCATCAGTCCTTCCAATGAACACCCAGGACTGATCTCCTTTGACTGGACTGATTATTATTAGCATTATATAAATAAATAAAGATAGGTTCTTAGGTTATCTGACTCTGTATCCTTGCTTTGAGAAAAATACACCCAAAAGCCTGATAAATACTGATTGATCACAGCAGATTTTGACTGTGAGAATCAGCTTAGCAACATGTCTGGCTACAAAGGAATATGAAATTTAGTGATTATCTTACATGATGTACCATTAGTGTTTACTTAATAATATTAATTTATCTGTCCTACAAATATTATCACTGCCTCTGCAGGATACAATGTGTCCACAGTGGTCAGCTGCTTGTCCTGAGGGAGAATGCCATATCAAGAACTCCAAATCTAAGGCTGAACATTTCTCAGTGGCAATAATTTGATAAGTCATGGTAAGGGTAGCCCTTTCTATCTGACCATGAGTAGCGTCTACATTAACTGCCATGACTTCTCTGTGCCTTCCTGAACTTACAGCTTCTCCTTATGATGAATAGCTCAAAATGTAGTTGTTTGGTTGTACTGTTACATAATCATCACCTTTGTCTAGTTCCAAAATGTTTTCATTACTACAGTAGAAAATCACATATTCAATTTGCAGTCAATCCCTACACCTTCCTCCTTCCAGCCCCTAAAAAGCATCTAATTGATTTCTGTTGCTAACCTATTCTGGATACTCATATAAGTGGAATCATACAATATATGGCCTTTTGTGTCTGTGTTTTATCATTTAATATAATAGTTTCAAGTTTCATCCGCACTGCAGCACATATCAGTACTTCATTATATTATTTGATAAGCAATGTTCCACTGTATTGCTAACCAAACTTTTAGAAATGGATACCTGATTGAAATATAAAAGGTGTTTTTTGGGGATTAGGACTGCAGTCCAGATTTGAAAAGCACTTGAATTGTCTTCAGCCAGACTGAAAAATGGAGAGAGGCTTATGCAGGCAAAAAAAAACACACACAAGGTTGCGGCTAGTTACATGAATTGTTTATCAGGAATTATAACTGGAGGTGACAAGAAGTAAGAGGTAAGTTATCTGTTAAATAAGGATAAGCAGGGGCCCATATTGTTGCATAGTTAGAGGGGGAAACCTTGAGACTCTAAGGTTGAGGCTGGCAGGTATTCTGAATACAGCTGGTGGTGTCCTTCTATCTTCAAACAAAGTTAAAGTTCTCAGTGGCAGAGATGCGATTGAGGCCAAATTTTCCATGGCCATCAGATTCTATTTGTGTATGCTTGAACTGTGAATGGGCTTTACAGGTGGCTCCATGAGGTTGCTAAGAGTCAGACACAACTGAGTGACTTCACTTTCACTTTTCCCTTTCATGCATTCGAGAAGGAAATGGCAATCCACTCCAGTGCTCTTGCCTGGAGAATCCCAGGGACGGGGGAGCCTGGTGGGAGGCCGTCTATGGGGTCGCACAGAGTCGGACACGACTGAAGTGACTTAGCAGCAGTAGCAGCAGCAGCAGCAGAAGGGAAAGAAACTGCATTCAATGAAGGAGACCTGGGTTCAGTCCCTGGGTTGGGAAGATATCCTGGAGAAGGGAATGGCTAATGATCGAACTGCCAATATTCATTGGATCATCAAAAAAGCAAAAAGGTTCGAGAAAAACATCTACTTCTGTTTTATTGATTATGCCGAAGCCTTGACTGTGTGGATCACAACAAACTGGAAAATTCTTAAGGAGATAATACCAGACCACCTTACTGCCTCCTGAGAAATCTGTATGCAGGTCAAGAAGCAACAGTTAGAACTGGACATGGAACAGCAGACTAGTTCCAAATTGGGAAAGAAGTACGTGAGGGCTGTATATTGTCACCCTGATTATTTAACTTATACGAAGAGTACATCATGAGAAACACTGGGTTGGATGAAGCACAAGCTGGAATCAAGATTCAATAACCTCAAATATGCAGATGATACCACACTTATGGCAGAAAGTGAAGAAGAACTAAAGAGCCTCTTGATGAAAGTGAAAGAAGAGAGTGAAAAATTTGGCTTAAAACTCAACATTCATAAAACTAAGATCATGGCATCTAGTCCCATCACTTCATGGCAAATAGATGGGGAAACATTGGAAACAGTGACAGACTTTATTTTTTTGGCTCCCTAATCACTGCAAATGGTGACTGCAGCCATGAAATTAAAACACGCTTGCTCCTCGGAAGAAAAGCTATGACCAACCCAGACAAGCATATTAAAAAACAGAGACATTACTTTGCCAATAAAGGTCTGTCTCGTCAAACTGTGGTTTTTCCAGTAGTCATGTATGGATTTGAGAGTTGGACTATGAAGAAAGCTGAGCACCGAAGAATTGATGATTTTGAACTGTGGTGTTAGAGAAGACTCTTGAGAGTCCCATGAACTGCAAGGAGATCCAACCAGTCCATCCTAAAGGAAATCAGTCCTGAGTATTCATTGGAAGGACTTAATTCAAAGGAAGTAATTAAACAAGGAATACATGAAATGTCTGTTTCCCTCCTCTAATTGTCTTTTATTACAGTTGTCTTAGCTAAAAACTTAGGTTGAGGGAAAATTATTTTTCCTGCCCTCCGCTGGCAGGTCTGCTTGTTTTTGCCTTTCAGCCCCAGTATTTTCCCTACAGTATAGCCAGACTTACATTTCTAAAAGCATAAATCATGTATTTCTTTTCATTAAAAGCTTGCAATAGCTTCTGATAAGTCTAGAATTGAATCCAATGTTTTCATTATATCTCTCAAAGTGCTAAATGATCTGACATCTAACCCGCCTTGAGTCGATTTATGCAACACTAATGCGTGTGGCACTTCAGCCACACAGACCATCTTCTTGTACCAAACCTGCCAGTTGCTTACTGATTTAGGTCGTTTACACTTGTTACATCTTCCTTCTTCCTTTTACAGTTTCAAATGGCTCATGTTTTTATGTTCATTTGTTTCAGAATTTCCATTTTACTTCCTCAAAGAGAGCTTCAATGATAACTCTTTATAAAATGGCATTCCATCACCACCAGTCTCTCCTTTTTTTCTCCAGTATTTAACAATAGTTGACATTTTTCTGTTTAATCATATTTTTTCTTGTTTATAACTTGTTTATTTCATCAGCCCATACATAACTCATGAGAGAAAGGACTTTATCACACTCTTATTAATAACTAAAAGAGTGACTGTCACATGGAAAATACCAAATAATTGTTTTAATAATAAGTCATTTACTAATTTTAAAACCACTCTTGAACTCTATTTCAATATCTATAGGTAGAACACATTTTAAAGCAATATTTGTGATAAGAAATAGTATACTTAAAGTGCAGCTTTTTATTACTGACAACAAAATAATTGTCTCTAGACAGTTCAGAGAAAGAGAAATGAAATCATTTTTCAGTTTATAATAATATACTTTTTTTCACTTATAATAAAAAATGAAAATCTAAACTATAAAATATCCTATTTCTTACCTATTAGCATGGCAGAAATCCAAGTGTGACAATATGGGTTCTTGGTGAACACTGAGGAAATAAGAATACGCATAACATTCAGGCTTGGAATGCAAAATGATTTAACCCTTATGAAAGGCAGTTTGCTAACAAATAGCCAAGTTGTTTATACACATACTTAATAGCATTTACTCTATTTGTAATGACAACAGAGTAGCAAGAGCCCAAATGTACTTCACTAGAGGCTGAATCAGATTCCTTGATACATTCATAAAACAAGTAGTAGGAAAAAGCACAACCATTAAACAAAGAGAAATATTTGTGTAAATTATTATGAAATGATGACCAGGATATTTAATTAAGTGATGAGAATAAAAATATAAATAAAGCAAAGTTTATTATGCTATAATTATTCTGAAAAAGTAGTCATAAATACAAATTTGATTACAAGAACACAAAAAAATAAGTCATGAAATAAAAGAGATTTGGATGAAAGATACTATGACAGATGCTAGGCCTCTTTAATTATAGTTTTTTAAACAACTGTATACAAATTAATATTTTATGCAAGTATATAGGTAAATTAAGTTTAAACTGAAATAACTAAAAGTTGAATGCAAGATGTTACCCTATTCATATATCTAGTTGGTAATATAACCACAGATAAGAGTTACTCCAACTTACCTTAAAATATGTATTTTGTTTTTATATACCTAATATGTCTTAGGGACAAGATAAGCTATAAAAATATTATCAAACTACTTAGAGTAGGCCTATTTTTTTGTGATAACTTTGGTATTATTTTTATGATAATTGACAATACATGTATTTTTGGCTCAGCTGGTAAAGAATCTGCCTGCAATGCAGGAAACCTGGGTTCGATCCCTGGGTTGGGAAGATCCCCTGGAGAAAAGAAAGGCTACCACTCCAGTATTCTGGCCTGGAGAATCCCATGGACTGTATAGTTCATGTGGTCACAAAGAGTCGTACACAACTGAGTGACTTTCAATCAATCAATCTGATCAAAGAAATGAATAGTTATGTTGCTGTTATTAAGAATTCAGATTTTTGAAAAAGAAGACATACATGTATTGTCTTCTATAAATAAGGTTCTAAAAGATGGAATTTTAAAGAAAAATGCAAGAAGTATAGCACAAAAGTTAGGCACAATACAGAGATTTCAAACCAAATCTCTATAAACTACCTGCTGCTGCTAAGTCGCTTCAGTCGTGTCCGACTCTGTTCAACACCATAGACGGCAGCCCACCAGGATCCCCCATCCCTGGAATCCTCTAGGCAAGAATACTGGAGTTGGTTGCCGTTTCCTTCTCCATATAAACTACCTAGTTTCATAAAATTATATAATGGCATTTAACACAGCATTATATGAAAGCTTGATATATTTTATATCTATTATAAATAAATTTATATTTATAATAAATATATTCCAATTTAATACAAATATTTCCCTAAAGAAAATTGTTGTTTTGATACTATGATGTGTAATTTCCTGACAAGTTGCCGTCATGACTATGAAGTCTCCATAGAAAATTTCCATATGACTCAATCTTCTTGACATATTTCAGTGTGTATGGGTGAGTTCCTTTGCTATCTACCTTAAAGTATTACAATCTAGTTAATCAGTTATATTATTAATACAACATAAAACAAAAAGTTAAAAATAAGCAAAACAAATTATGTTGTCTTGCAGCATTTCTAAATATAAAACTTATGATCTAGTAGGATAGAAACACAATTATAAGAAGCTATTACAAAAATATTGTGACTGCATGCTGCTGCTGCTGCTGCTAAGTCACTTCAGTCGTGTGCGACTCTGTGGGCCCCATAGACGGAAGCCCACCAGGCTCCCCTGTCCCTGGGATTCTCCAGGCAAGAACACGGAGTGGGTTGCCATTTCCTTCTCCATGTGACTGCATAAGAGATACCAAAATATTTTGTTGGACTGATGAATTTATATTTATCTATTCAAATAGGAAAAGGAGTACATCAAGCTGTATATTGTCACCTTTCTTATTTAACTTATATGCACAGTACATCATGAGAAACGCTGGGCTGGAGGAAGCACAGCTGGAATCAAGATTGCCAGGAGAAATATCAATAGCCTCGGATATGCAGATGACACCACCTGCATAGTGGGGAAGTGGAAGAAAGTGAAGAAAAACTAAAGAGACTCTTGATGAAAGTGAAAGTGGAGAGTGAAAAAGTTTGCTTAAAGCTCAACATTCAGAAAACTAAGATCATGGCATCTGGTCCCATCACTTCATGGCAAATAGATGGGTAAACAGTGGAAACAGTGTCAGACTTTATTTTGGGGGGCTCCAAAATCACTGCAGATGGTGACTGCAGCCATGAATTTAAAAGACGCTTACTCCTTGGAAGGAAAGTCATGACCAACCTAGATAGCATATTCAAAAGCAGAGCATTACTTTGCCAACAAATGTTCGTCTAGTCAAGACTATGGTTTTTCCGTGTTCATGTATGGATGTGAGAGTTGGACTGTGAAGAAAGCTGAGTGCCAAAGAATTGATGCTTTTGAACTGTGGTGTTGGAAAAAACTCTTGAGAGTCCCTTGGACTGCAAGGAGATCCAACCAGTCCATCCTAAAGGAAATCAGTCCTAGGTGTTCATTGGAAGGTCTGATGTTGAAGCTGAAACTCCAATACTTTGGCGACCTGATGCGAAGAGCTGACTTATTTGAAAAGACCCAGATGTTGGGAAAGATTGAGGGCAGGAGGAAAAGGGGACGACAGAGGATGAGATGGTTGGATGGCATCACCAACTCAATGTACATGAGTTTGGGTAAACGCCAGGAGTTGGTGATGGACAGGGAGGCCTGGTATGCTGCGGTTCATAGGGTCTCAAAGAGTCATACATGACTGAGCGACTGAACTGAACTGATTTAAGAAAAATTATTGGATTCACTGCCCTTTGATGTACTTGTCAAGGCTAAGATTTAGTTACTGAAGACATAATTGGAATTCATGGTTGCTAAACAGAAAAGCTGAGGCTGTCATAGTTCTCTGTTATCTCTTGACCTATATGCCCAATGAGAATAAGGATCAGATTTTGTTTTTTCTCAACTCTTTTCACTGCTTCACATGGTCTGTTATATAGCATAAGTAGATATACGCACACAATACCTATGTATATGATAACTGCTGCTGCTAAGTCACTTCAGTCATGTCTGACTCTTTGCGACCCCATGGACTGCAGCCTACCAGGCTCCTGTGTCCATGGGCTTTTCCAGGCAAGAGTACTGGAGTGGGGTGCCATTGCCTTCTCTGGTGTATAATAACACTAGTATGTATATACACAAGTATATGTATGTGTGTATGTGATGTATATGGTATGACCCCTCCTGATATGGTCAGTGACGGAGTGCCAAGATGGGTTTCTGTTGTAGTTAAACGGGGTACTCAGGTGGTATTGCACAGGTCTCATTTGCTCAACTGAAGGTCATACAGGTCACACCAATGAAAATTCTCATCCTTCTCCTATGCACAGTTATAGGTATGTTATGCATAGAGAAAGTATCAGTCTTAAGGTCATAATGGTGTGCATTTTCATTCTGAGCATTCTTGAGAAAGTCAATCACAAAACACTTTCTGAACTTTCAATTCACCTATCACCCAACCTTGCATTTTTTAAATTGTAAAACAGCTAGGCAATCTAATTCATGACTGCTCATGGATTATGTTGATTCTGACCTCAGACATCTTTTTTTTTTTAATTTCTGGCAAGTGAGTAAAATCTACAACTCAAACTGTTACACTGCAATTTCCATCCTGAATTGTCTTTCAAGGTGCTCACTGACTGTACCTGTATAATAGCAGCAGTCCACTTCCTGGTTTTGCTATCCTATCATGTGCAGTCCTCATGAATTTTTTCCTGCTTGGTACATTTACTCATAGAGAACCTCCCATTGCTAGAGCTGTGGGTTGAAGAGCTGAGCAGTGCAAAAAACAGACACATGAGGAAGTGAGTCTTCTGCACATGTAATTTTTTATGGTCTCTGTGTTTGTTTTGCCTAGGTTATGTTCCCATGCATACATATTTCACTTGATAATGGAGCTTCATTGCCATAAACAACTTTATGAATAATTTGACACATTTTTTTGTGAAGAATAGTATATGCTAAACTTTTCTAAAGAGTTAATTCTGAAATCAGACTTCTTAAATTATAGATTCATTGACATATCAGACAGGGCATATTTCTTAATTTTACCTTACATTAATTCCCTTGAGTATTAAATAGGTATATAATATTAATCTTTTAGACATTATTTATTAGGCAATACAGTGAATAAAATTTATTACTGCCCTCTTTAATAGTGCTTAGCACCAAGTATACACCCAGTGTACATTAACTCTTATTAGGAGACCTGAATACACATTAAACACACACAAATACCACATATACCTAGATTAAATAATCACTGAAAATCAAAGTATAACATACCTAGAATAAAAGAATAATAACATATGAATTAAATATTGATTAAATTTATGGATTGAGGTTAATAAAATAGAAATAACTGATAAAAAGTATCAACAATAGCAACAAGACTTCCCTGCTGGCTCAGCAGTAAAGAATTTGCTGGCAATGCAGATGACCCAGGTTCGGTCCCTGGGATGGGAAGATCCCTGGAGAAGGAAATGGCAATCAGCTCCAATATTCTTGCCTGGAAAATTCCACGGATAGAGGAGCCTGGCGGGTTATGTCCATGGGGTTGCAAAGAGTCAGACATGACTAAGCAAAAGCACCAATAGCAACAAAAGACTGAAATTAAAAAAAAAAATGTTAATGACTTTTTTAAGGGCTACTATACTTATAACAATTGATGCTTTTGAACTGTGGTGTTGGAGAAGACTCTTGAGAGTCCCTTGGACTGCAAGGTGATCCAACTGGTCCATTCTGCAGGAGATCAGCCCTGGGATTTCTTTGGAAGGAATGATGCTAAAGCTGAAGCTCTAGTACTTTGGCCACCTCATGAGAAGAGTTGACTCATTGGAAAAGACTCTGATGCTGGGAGGGATTGGGGGCAGGAGGAGAAGGGGACGACAGAGGATGAGATGGCTGGATGGCATCACTGACTCAATGGACGTGAGTCTCAGTGAACTCCGGGAGTTAGTGATGGACAGGGAGGCCTGGCGTGCTGCGATTCATGGGGTCACAAAGAGTCGGACACGACTGAGCGACTGATCTGATCTGATACTTATCAGCAATCACATAAATGCAAATTAATACCAAGGGAAAATGATTCACACTCACCAGCCTAGGAAATTTTCTATATCTTGGTAATACCCTAAGTGATAATGAGGCTGTAAAACAATGAAAACTCTTTTGTACTGAATGTAATCTGGTACAACTAATCTGAAGAGGAATTTGGTAGTTAATTTGGTAATTAATAAAAGTCATCAAGTCATAAAACAATTTTGTCTCTAAGCAGATGTTTAAAGGAACTCTTTCACTTCTGAGAAGATACGTGCAAACATGTTTACATAACTATTATAAAATCAAAATTAAAAATGGAAAGAGTGTAAGCAAAATCTTATTCTTGAGGATGTAAACAAATGTGAGAAATAAAAGCAGATGCTTGTGTATTGTTAAAACCAAATGCAGGATAGAATTGTCTCTGGGCTGTAAGTAGCTACCAAAGGTGAGGATGTAAATGGAGAGTGATAGTCACAGAAAGCCCCAGTTCTATTGTTACAAGTTTATTTATTCGATTGGTTGTTGAGTACATAGTTATTTGTTGTATTATTAATAGCTTCATGTAGAGTTTCATGCTGTACTGCATTTTAATAGAAAGAAAAGAATGAGATTTCCTGAAAGGAAATATATAAGGAGTGTAAAACATTACCTATGAATATTTAGGAGCTATTAAATTTAACAAGAGGGAGAACAAAGAAACATCAAACACACTGCCTAAGAATTTCCCATAACTGTTACAAATGCCACAATTTGTATGTGTTACAGTTAAATCTGAAATTAAGTTTTCATATTTCATATTCTTCCTTTTTGCAATGTGTTAGGGAAAAAAATCTTTTAGGGTATCATTGAAAAGAAAGCTGTTTCAACAAAAATCAAATGTAAGCTACAATGATTCATTAAACTCTTTGGAAATAATAAGACAGTCTTATGACTCATGAGGACAGCTTACAATAAAACATGTGAGATAGATGCTGGGAGCAGAGAGAGACTTGGTTTATGTGAGTGGAGGTCACAGGTTGTATGGGTCATGGGAGGCTAGATGTTACAATGTTTAACAGACACCCTGAAAATGTACTGCTTCCTCATAAGCAAATTCATTGTGGGTTGGTAAGGAGGCTCTTGTTAACATAATCAAATTTAGTGGCTAGTGGCAACCATAGATGGTCACAGTGTTTCTTACTGTAGCACTGAAAACATATCATGGTGAAATTACAGTGTTACTCTTAAACCTGGAAATGATGTTATCATTTGTACTAACAAGTCATTCAAAAAGCAAGTCACGTGACTACATTGAATTCAAGTCAGAGCAGAAAAATACAATACCTCTAAATAACTGGAGCAAGAGAGTCAATATATATGAATAACCCTAATGATACTATAATGGCAATAAATTGAACCTCAGATACAAGAGATGCAAGTAAATATCATCTTGCCTTCAAAAGTTTCCATACAATTTACTACATAAAATGTATATTTACTCAATATTTTCAAATATATAAGGTTATTTATAAGTGGAAAACTTAATGAGGCAGGTTATATTGTTAGGTCTGTATAAGCTATTAAGTCATTCCCTCAATTTCATTCTGATATCAAAAGTTTTTACTACTTCTCTACCAAATATATGACAACTCCATGATGGAAGTCAAAGCTCCTGAAGGCACCTTGAGAATCTCCAGTCCTTTAAGAATGGATGGATAATGAGAACGAGAGCTCTAAGGAGTTACAATCTATAGTGAAAGACAAGTATTAGGCAATATGTAGGCTGAGAAAAAAAGAGAGTATATGGAGATACAGTCTAATAATTTCTAAAACAAAAGTTATTTGCATATTATAAAGAGCTATTTTAATTAATTAATCCAGGAAACTTATGCCAAAAATTGTAGATTTTCTACGAATATTCAAAAATATAAATAGCATATGAGCAAATAAAATAGTCTAGGATTTCTTTAAAAAGCTGCTAAATAGACTCAATATTGTATATTTTATTTTTCCATGCAGAAATTCCTATGCATGCATTATTATAATTTTTTTCTTAAATGCTTATTACTTTAACATTTATATATAACAAAGATCTCAACATTCAATATAAAAAAGATTAGAAGAATGGAAAACAAAGATAACAAATTACCTGAAGCAAATTTAAATGTCTTTATGCCTGTTAGTAAAATTATATATAATTGTACAAAACATATGGTAAAATACTATCCAGTCATTAAAAACAAATTGAGGCTATTCTGTTTGGCTTTTATCTTGAATGAAAAATTACTGCCAATTTGAGTAAAAAAGGATTTGTTACTCTGATTACAGGAATCAAGTGGAACAAATAAACTTTTTAAAAATTTTTTACCAGTTGTCTGAACTTGGCAATGCTAAGTGGTAAATTTTTCAAAGACAAAATTGAAGTAAGCAAAACTTAATTAATATTCCTTTATACATATTACACAACACTTTCAGGTGGAATTGATTTATCAATTTCTCTAATATGTAAAAAGCTGAAGACAGTATTTTACAGTGTTATATGTCAAGGACACATTATGTGTTTTAATTATGAAGACTGAATAAATTAGGATCATTTTAAAACTATTTTTGCTAATCTTATATGAAACTTGCATTTCTATTTATGAAAAAAAAATCTTACCCCAAGTCAGAAATTCATTAACTCACTCAAACACCATTTTCTAATGCAAAGCACAATTCAGGTTGAAAAATGAGGAATTCATCTTTGTCTTTCACTTTACATTATGAGCATTGCAGTTATACATGAATTTAGACATTGAATTTTTAAATATTCTGAGATTATTTAATACTTTCAAATAATCAAATTTCATGATGATGGAACTTTAAGTGACTTTATTTTTCAGCCAGCAGTTAAGTCATCAGTAAGCCACTGAAAAGTAAAATTAGCCTTCTAGTTTCAGAATTCAAGTTATGGAGTTTGGAAAGTGGAAAGTGAAAGTGTTAGTCATTCAGTTCTGTCATACTCTTTGGCCCCAATGGACTGTGTCCACCAGGCTCCTCTGTCCATGGACTTCTCCAGGCAAGAATATAGGAATGGGTTGCCAGTTCCTTATCCAGGGGATCTTCCTGACCCAGGGATCGAACCTAGGTCTCCAGCATTGCAGGCAGATTCTTTATTGTTTGAGCTACCTGGGAAGCCCCCTTACAAATTTTCCCCTGAATTCTTAGCTTACATAAAAAAATCCAAATTATTTAAATGTAAAGCGAAAGACAAATATGCATTTTATGGGAAGCCAGGGAAATGAGATTTTCACAGGTACCCTGGAACATTTGCAAGCAGATCCAATAATATCTGAAGGGACTATTAGCAATTATATACTAGTTCTTTTTTGCTCTAATTATCCCCAATAATTATCTAATTATCCTCAATTGTGTCTTATTACTCAATGGACGTGAGTCTGGGTGTACTCCGGGAGTTGGTGATGGACAGGGAGGCCTGGCGTGCTGCGATTCATGGGGTGGCAAAGAGTCGTACATGACTGAGCGGCTGAACTGAACTGAATGCATGCTATTTCTTTTTCACAGTTAAACTACCCAGAGATGAATAAATAAACTAGTGAATTTTCATGCTCCAAGTAATTTAGTAAATTAAACTTAGTGCAAGGCCTTTACTAATAGGTTGCAGTAGCCATAGGATACAGTTAAAACATGGAGCATTATATATATATACACACATACATATATATATTTACATACATACACACTGATGCCCTGTATTCCATATTTATTTCTTAATAAAGAAATTCAATGAGATCTTTATCTAGTCCATAAACCTTGAGAGTGACATACAGTGTTTAACTGTAAGAAATCTATAGTAATAGTGGACCAAAAACAAACCAACGAAATATTCAGCACTATGCATAACACACTCTCCTAGGCAGAATTTTTCCATTCTTGGGTATAATCTTCACAGTTATGGAAAACAAATCTACATTTCCTTATGTCACAAATCAAGAAAGTCAGTTCAGTTCATTTCAGTCGCGCAGTTGTGTCCGACTCTTTGCGACCCCATGAATTGCAGCATTCCAGGCCTCCCTGTCCATCACCAACTCCCAGAGTTCACCCAAACCTGTGTCCATCAAGTCGGTGATACCATCCAGCCATCTCATCCTCTGTCATCCCCTTCTCCTCCTGCCCCTAATCCCTCCCAACATCAGAGTCTTTTCCAATGAGTCAACTCTTCGCATGAGGTGGCCAAAGTACTGGAGTTTCAGCTTTAACATCATTCCTTCCAATGAACACTGAGGGTTTATCTCCTTCAGAATGGACTGGTTGGATCTCCTTGCAGTCCAAGGGACTCTCAAGAGTCTTCTCCAACACCACAGTTCAAAAGCATCAACTCTTCAGTGCTCAGCTTTCTTCACAGTCCAACTCTCGCATCCATACATGACCACAGGAAAAACCATAGCCTTGACTAGACGGCCCTTTTTTTTTTTTAAAAAATTTTATTTTATTTTTAAACTAGACGGACCTTTGTTGGCAAAGTAATGTCTCTGCTTTTGAATATGCTATCTAGTTTGAGGACAGTTCAAATTACAACTACTAAAATCACTGTTTTTTGGCACATACACTTTTTATAATTTACCATAATACAGAGATTTTTGTGCAGAAGCCATTAAAAATATGCCTACCAATAGGTCAATGAGATTTAGTCAATGACATCAACTATTGATTCCATGCACAGTGGCTGATTATATGGGACACACACACACACACACACACACACAGAGTTTCCAGGTGGCTCAAAGGTAAAGAATCTGCTTGCTAATGCAGGAGGTGCAGGAGACACAGGTTCGATCCATGAGCAGGGAAAATTCCCTGAAGGCGGAAATAGCAAACCACTCCAGTATTCTTGCCTTAAAAATATCCCACGGACAGAGGAGCCTATCAGGCTACACTCCACGGAGTTGCAAAGTCTCCGATGTGACTGAGCACACAGTGCATACCAACACATACACATGAACACATATCTCACAGATTTAAAAATTAACATTATTTCTTTAAAAATCTCTTATAATACAGTTAAAATTAAATATGTAAGTACAAATTATTACTATTTTTAACATTGACACTATTTCTATTTATAAACAGTATTCATTTAAGTGAAAATAATGGAAATTAGTTAATTAAACAAAAGTCAAATGGGAACTGCTGTTGTTATAAAGCATAAACTTATAAACTGTTTCTGAAATGGTCTACTTAACAAGCTATCTGAAAAGTAAAAATTTTACTCTTCATCCTTTGTTCAACCATCTATATCAAATTAGAAAGTATTTCTCTGCTTGATTTTACTTACTTTGATTTTAAATAAGCATGATACCATATGATTTTATTCTGTATTTGACACATTTTCTAGTTAAGGATCATATTCATTTTTAATATTCTGTGGTACAAAATTTCATCAAGCATTAGTAATTAAGTGATTTAAATAATACACAGGGGACAAATTAATGTAGCATCTGTCTGTGTGGCAGCCATTAAGTGACAGTTTAATTGTGGACTAGTTTCACTATTCATTGTGGATAATTTCTGAAAGATTTTTACAATCAAGGCTATCATGAGCAGAATGTTCTGGAGATCATATATGATCTATTTCTCTATATATATAATAACTAATAATTTCAGTGTTCTTGAGACCTAACCACTAATTACATAAATGAAGCTTACTTTATGTTATGATTGGTCATTTAAGTAACCATTTTCTAGTAATTCATTGCTGAGCTTGAAGAAAATGACACCGTTCTATCTAGCTTCCTATCTATAGATAGAGATACCAGGAAATATATCTGTAATTTTATATAATGACATTTCATTTCAGAAAATAAGCAAACTTATACCAACCTTAATATCTTGATTTGTGAAGAAATATTGTCTTGATGCTTAAGACTGTTATTAAAAATTTCTAACACCATACACAAAAATATACTCAAAATGGATTAAAGATCTAAACGTAAGACCAGAAACTATAAAACTCCTAGAGGAGAACATAGGCAAAACACTCTCTGACATACATCACAGCAGGATCCTCTATGACCCACCTCCCAGAATATTGGAAATAAAAGCAAAAATAAACAAATGGGGCCTAATTAACCTTAAAAGCTTCTGCACATCAAAGGAAACTATTAGCAAGGTGAAAAGACAGCCTTCAGAATGGGAGAAAATAATAGCAAATGAAGCAACTGACAAACAACTAATCTCAAAAATATACAAGCAACTCCTACAGCTCAACTCCAGAAAAATAAATGACCCAATCAAAAATGGGCCAAAGAACTAAATAGACATTTCTCCAAAGAAGACATACAGATGGCTAACAAACACATGAAAAGATGCTCAACATCACTCATTATCAGAGAAATGCAAATCAAAACCACTGTGAGGGAGAAGGAAATGGCAACCCACTCCAGTATTCTTGCCTGGAAAAGTCCATGGACAGAGGAGCCTGGCTGGCTGCAGTCCATGGGGTTACATGACTGAGCATGTGTGCATGAGGGTGGAGGGTCATGGGTTGGTAGCAATAAACTGGTAGAACTAAAAAAAAAAAAAAAACAAAAACAAACAAAAAAAAACCACTATGAGGTACCATTTCACACCAGTCAGAATGGCTGTGATCCAAAAGTCTACAAGTAATAAATGCTGGAGAGGGTGTGGAGAAAAGGGAACCCTCTTACACTGTTGGTGGGAATGCAAACTAGTACAGCCACTATGGAGAACAGTGTGGAGATTCCTTAAAAAACTGGAAATAGAACTGCCTTATGATCCAGCAATCCCACTGCTGGGCATACACACTGAAGAAACCAGAAGGGAAAGAGACACATGTACCCCAATGTTCATCGCAGCACTGTTTATAATAGCCAGGACATGGAAGCAATCTAGGTGTCCATCAGCAGATGAATGGATAAGAAAGCTGTGGTACATATACACAATGGAGTATTACTCAGCCATTAAAAAGAATACATTTGAATCAGTTCTAATGAGGTGGGTGAAACTGGAGCCTATTATACAGAGTGAAGTAAGCCAGAAAGAAAAACACCAATACAGTATACTAACACATATATATGGAATTTAGAAAGATGGTAACAATAACCCTGTGTACGAGATAGCAAAAGAGACACTGATGTATAGAACAGTCTTATGGACTCTGTGGGAGAGGGAGAGGGTGGGAAGAATTGGGAGAATGGCACTGAAACATGTGTAATATCATGTATGAAACGAGTTGCCAGTCCAGGTTCGATGCACGATACTGGATGCTTGGGGCTAGTGCACTGGGACGACCCAGAGGGATGGTATAGGGAGGGAGGAGGGAGGAGGGTTCAGGGTGGGGAACACATGTATACCTGTTGCGGATTCATTATGATATTTGGCATAACTAATACAATTTTGTAAATTTAAAAATAAAATAAAATTTAAAAAAATAAAAAAAAAGAGATCTCTGAGAAGAAAAAAAATAAAAAGTACCAGTAGACAAATAACAGAAAATTTTATCTTGATGTTATGCCCAATATATATTCACTCAGGTTAAGAGCTGCATAAAAGCAAAACAAAACCATACAGAGAGTTTTTGAATGAAGAGGAAAATGGAAAGCTAGATGTTGGCATTTCTCCATATTTCTCATTGCCATGCGCTGATTTATTTTATTCCTGTGTAGCAGTGAAAATATCGCACTCTATAAAGCTTTGTTTTCCTTATTGAAATCAAAATAAAATTTCAAGCTATATGACAAAGGAAAAAAAAATATATATATATATTATAGACTGAGGAGCTTATATACAACAGAAGTTTATTTCTCACAGTTCTAAAGTCTGGGAAATCCAAGAAGAAACACTCGCATGTGACATTCTGGTGAGGACTTTCTTGTGGTTCATTGCCTGCACATTCTCACCATGTCCTCACATGGTGGAAGGGTGAGAGATCTCTGTGGGATCTTTTTTGTAAGGGCACTATCTGATTCATGAGAGCTCCACCTTGATGACAGAATCACCCCACCAAGGCCCAACACCTCTGGCTATCACATTAAGTATTAGAATTTCAACATATGAATGGGGGGGTGTGATATGAATATTCAAACCAAGCAGATATCAAAGTAAGATTTTCAAAAACACAAAGAAAGGTAGACCAAGAATTGAAAAACATTTAAGGCAACAATACAATTTTGTTTGAGAAAATAAATTTTGATATGTGCAACAACCCATATCATTTATTTGGGAATACTCGTTCTTGACTTCTGACTAGTATTCTTCACTTGATTTCAAAGAAACCTATCAGAATGAAGTATTTCCTGAAAACGACTGCTATCACATTGGTGAGATGACATAAAAAATGTATATTATGAAGAATAAATATGAATCATGAATTATGAGTTGCACCAAAAGAGAAATTTACAGTAATAATACCTTGGGTTTATTTTCTTTTTTTTAAGTATTACACAGAGAGTAAGTATTTTATTTTAAAAGAAGTATTTTATTTTACAAATAAAAATAGATATAATATAGATGTTAGAATGTTGGTGAGAAACCATCTGGATAGTTAGTGTCACCATATAGTGTAAAACCAAACCAAGCCAGTGAGAAAGAAAGAATACTTACATGAGGAGGAGAAAGAAGAAGAGGAAGAAGGGGAGAGAAAGAAGAGATGGAAAAAGTGGGGGCTGGATGAAGAGGGAATGAAGAGAAGGAAAGAAAGAGGAGGAGTAAGAGATAGATGATAAAAAAGAAGGGAAGAAGACAATTCTTTCTTCCCTTTGGGGAGTAAGGAAAACTGTATGCCTCAAATTGACACTGTATTAATTATTTAGGTATTTTTGTTTAAAGAAATTTGTCTGATTGTATGAGTGAGAAGCAATCAAAATAAAAGCAAAAAAAGTGATGTTTTTTTCTATCTAGGAAAATATGAATATTATATTAAATCATTTCTGACATAATGCAGTGGGTGATCAATAAATACAGTGTATGATATAAAAGAAAAAGCATAATAAATTTATATAGGAGATATGAAGAATAATATAATATAAAGCTTTTAAAATATAAAGCTAGTTGCAATTTTCAACTCATAAACATATATCTCAATGTAAAACACATAAAAAATCTTAAAGATTTGTAACTCATTTTTATACCCTGTTTCCAACTCAAATAACTTTAAAGAAGTGTTTTCAATGTGAAAAAGATCAAGAACAAATCAAATTTGTAGTCAAACATCAAGAGAGATTAATACAAATGCAAAATAGGCTGAATCTATTGAACACAGAAACCTAGTTATCAGAGAATCAACTAAGTATACAACAAAACTTTTCAGAACAAGTAAGATTCCTAGAAAATTACAGTAGATAGGATAAGGGAGAACATCCTTACAAGGACAAAATAATTGAATTTTCAATATTTACCAACAGCTCAGGATCTGCTGATTGATAGAGAAGCTGTACAGTAAACAAGAGACTTGGTTAATATTATCTACTTAGTGTGTGTTCTGATTAATATCTGCTCCATACCCAAAGCAGTGAAATGTGAAACAGAAAAAAATATATTGTGGAGCTAGAATTTAATGTATATATTTCTATGATATATTGCTGTTCTACACACACACACACACACACACACACACACGCACACACTGCTATGAATTAAAAATGGAACCAAAAACACAAAGTGACTTTTGGCATGTAGATAAGGCAATGAGAGATAGATAGTGAGGGTCTCTAATGTATTCTATGTGATCATATGCTCCTTTAATCCACTCTCACCAAAGGATACATTTCTATATAATGAGCCACATACATAGCTGAAAATATTGCCTGAGTTTCTAGACTGTGGAAAGTAGCAGGTTTTAAAAGCAACAGAGATAAATGTGTAGTTAGATACATGTTGGCATTACCAGTAGATCTGTGGATCCCCATGGGATAGCAAATCCATAGGTACATCATACCTATTACTAGTTACTAGTTTTGAGGTAGAGATCTACATAGCTAATGGAGGTTTCACAGTTAAAAGTCCTTATTTACCTTAAAGAGTGGGGCTGGAATGCAGCCTTCTAAAGACTTTTTCTCTTAAAATGATTCTCCTTCTACTTGTATTTTACTATGAAGAAATTGTTTGCTTTGAGTATAATTAACAAAATTGGAAACTAAACAAAACAAACATTAGATTCCATACTTTTGACAAGTCCTACATGGATTGCCCAGACCTGCCAAACAGAAATATTCTATATCCAAACTGTCCATAAAGAAGTCATATTTGACTAGTGCAATTAATAAATCAGATTTTAAATTTAAAATTTAAATTTCAACTACCTATTGGCTAGTGATCACCATATCAGGAACTGCAGATCTAAAAACTTACATTTGAATACAGGGGTAGATGTGCTAAGCCATGCCCGTGGAGCAACACAAGATAGGTGGGTCATGGTGGAGAAATCTGACAGAATGTGGTCCACTGGAGAAGGGAATGGCAAACCACTTCAATATTCTTGCCTTGAGAACCCCATGAACAGTATGAAAAGGCAAAATGATAGGATACTGAAAGAGGAACTCCACAGGTCAGTAGGTGCCCAATATGCCACTGGAGATCAGTGGAAAAATAACTCCAGAAAGAATGAAGGGATGGAGCCAAAGCAAAAAAAAAAATACCCAGCTGTGGATGTGACTGGTGATAGAAGCAAGGTCCGATGCTGTAAAGAGCAATATTGCATAGGAACCTGGAATGTCAGGTCCATGAATCAAGGCAAATTGGAAGTGGTCAAACAAGAGATGGCAAGAGTGAATGTCGACATTCTAGGAATCAGCGAATTAAAATGGAGTGGAATGGGTGATCTTAACTCAGATGACCATTATATCTACTACTGTGGGCAGGAATCCCTCAGAAGAAATGGAGTAGCCATCATGGTAAACAAAAGAGTCCGAAATGCAGTACTTGGATGCAATCTCAAAAACGACAGAATGATCTCTGTTCGTTTCCAAGGCAAACCATTCAATATCACAGTAATCCAAGTCTATGCCCCAACCAGTAATGCTGAAGAAGCTGAAGTTGAACGGTTCTATGAAGACCTACAAGACCTTTTAGAACTAACACCCAAAAAAGATGTCCTTTTCATTATAGGGGACTGGAATGCAAAATAGGAAGTCAAGAAACACCTGGAGTAACAGGCAAATTTGGCCTTGGAAGATGGAATGAAGCAGAGACTAATAGAGTTTTGACAAGAAAATGCACTGGTCATAGAAAACACCCTCTTCCAACAACACAAGAGAAGACTCTACAACATGGACATCACCAGATGGTCAACACTGAAATCAGATTGATTATATTCTTTCAGCCAAAGATGGAGAAGCTATATTCAGTCAACAAAAACAAGACCAGCAGCTGACTGTGGCTCAGATCATGAACTCCTTATTACCAAATTCAGACTTAAATGGAAGAAAGTAGGGAAAACCACTATACCATTCAGGTATGACCTAATCAAATCCCTTATGATTATACAGTGGAAGTGAGAAAATAGATTTAAGGGCCTAGATCTGATAGCTAGAGTTCCTGATGAACTATGGAATGAGATTCGTGACATTGTACAAGAGACAAGGATCAAGACCATTCCCATGAAAAAGAAATGCAAAAAATCAAAATGGCTGTCTGGGGAGGCCTTACAAATAGCTGTGAAAAGAAGAGAAGTGAAAAGCAAAGGAGAAAAGCAAAGATATAAGCATCTGAATGCAGAGTTCCAAAGAATTGCAAGAAGAGATAAGAAAGCCTTCCTCAGTGATCAATGCAAAGAAATAGAGGAAAACAACAGAATGGGAAAGACTAGAGATCTCTTCAAGAAAATTAGAGGTACCAAGGGAACATTTCATGCAAAGATGGGCTCGATAAAGGACAGAAATGGTATGGACCTAACAGAAGCAGAAGATATTAAGAAGTGGTGGCAAGAATATACAGAAGAACTGTACAAAAAAGATCTTCATGACCCAGATAATCATGATGGTGTGATCACTGAACTAGAGCCAGAAATCCTGGAATGTGAAGTCAAGTGGGCCTTAGAAAACATCACTATGAAAAAAGCTAGTGGAGGTGATGAAATTCCAGTTGAGCTATTTCAAACCCTGATAGATGATGCTGTGAAAGTGCTTCATCAATATGTCAGCAAATCTGGAAAAGGTCAGTTTTCATTCCAATCCCAAAGAAAGGCAATGCCAAAGAATGCTCAAACTACTGCACAATTGCACTCATCTCACATGCCACTAAAGTAATGCTCAAAATTCTCCAAGCCAGGCTTCAGTAATATGTCAACTGTGAAATTCCAGATGTTCAAGCTGGTTTTAGAAAAGGCAGAGAAACCAGAGACCAAATTGCCAACACCCGCTGGATCATGGAAAAACCAAGAGAGTTCCAGAAAAACATCTATTTCTTCTTTATTGACTATGCCAAGCCTTTGACTGTGTGGATCACAATACACTGTGTAAAATTCTAAAAGAGATGGAAATACCAGACCACCTGACCTGCCTCTTGAGAAATCTGTATGCAGGTCAGGGAGCAATAGTTAGAACTGGACATGGAACAACAGACTGGTTCCAAATAGGAAAAGGAGTACATCAAGGCTGTATATTGTCACCTTGCTTATTTAAGTTATATGCAGTGTACATTAAGAGAAACACTGGGCTGGAAGAAACACAAGCTTGAATCAAGATTGCTGGGAGAAATATCAATAACCTCAGATATGCAGAAAAGCCTCTTGATGAAAGTGAAAGTGGAGAGTGAAAAAGTTGGCTTAAAGCTCAACATTCAGAAAGCGAAGATCATGGCATCCGGTCCCATCACTTCATGGAGAAGAGATGGGGAAACAGTGGAAACAGTGTCAGACTTTATTTTTGGGGGTTCGAAAATCACTGTAGATGGTGACTTCAGCCATGAAATTAAAAGACGCTTACTCCTTGGAAGTAAAGTTATAACCAACCTAGATAGCATATTCAAAAGCAGAGACATTACTTTGCCAACAAAGGTCCATCTAGTCAAGGCTATGGTTTTTCCATATGGTCATGTATGGATGTGAGAGTTGGACTGTGAAGAAGGCTGAGCGCCGAAGAATTGATGCTTTTGAACTGTGGTGTTGGAGAAGATTCTTGGACTGGAAGGAGCTCCAACCAGTCCATTCTGAAGGAGATCAGCCCTGGGCTTTCTTTGGAAGGAATGATGGTAAAGCTGAAACTCCAGTACTTTGGCCACCTCATGGGAAGAGTTGACTCATTGGAGAAGACTGATGCTGGGAGGGATTGGGAGCAGAAGGAGAAGGCGACGACAGAGGATGAGATGGCTGGATGGCATCACCGACTCAATGTACATGAGTCTGAGTGAACTCTGGGAGTTGGTGATGGACAGGGAGGCCTGGCATGCTGTGATTCATGGGGTCGCAAAGAGTCAAACACGACTGAGTGACTGAACTGAACTGAATTGAACTGTGCTTTATAACTTCAGACCAATGTGTAAGATGTTAAGATGCACCTCAGGTCTTCAGTCTCAGTAATTAGAATCATGTCAATCTTTATGGTGTAAAATACCATAAAGCTAGAAAAATATACAAAACTACTTCTAAGAGTCATTGAAAATGACTAGAATAGGCAGTTTGAAGGTCTAAGATATCTAGATACCTTGAAAAGAGTGACAAATGAGAGCGGCACATTCATATTTTTTTAAGACATTGATTTTTTTGTTGATTAATGGCTGAAGGAAATACAGAAAAAGTTGAGAAGAGCAACAGGATGTTTGCAGCACTCTCTGTAAGCTGGGGATTTACAATACGTGTTCAAGGTGTTTTCATGGAGGTTGAGATTTGAAGATGAGAAAATGTCCTAGAGAAGGTGCCTAAAGCACTTAACGTTATTTCTTCTCAAGTCATTTTCCAAAACTTAAATGGAGTACAGGAACATGAATCTTCCCCAAATCAAAGATGAATCCTAAACACCTACAAAAACCTTAACATCCAGAATGAAAATGCTCCAACTATATACTTTGTTGCAGAAAAATGATACAATATAACAGAGGTATGAAAATAGCTAATGCTATGCTATGCTAAGTCACTTCACTCGTGTCCGACTCTGTGCGACCCCATAGAAGGAAGCCCACCAGGCTCCCCCGTCCCTGGGATTCTCCAGGCAAGAACACTGGAGTGGGTTGCCATTTCCTTCTCCACTGCATGAAAGGGAAAAGTGAAAGTGAAGTCGCTTAGTCGTGTCCGACTCTTAGCGACCCCATGGATTGCTACCTAACAGGCTCCTCTGTCCATAGGATTTTCCAGGCAAAGGCTGCATCAAACTAAGGGTTAAGAAGAAGCCAAGTGTAAATTTCAGCCTCCCTTTGAAGGAACCATGCTGCAAGAGTTTTCTCTCTTGGATGGAGAACTACTGGTATTCATGGAACAACTCAGAATCAGGGAGCCCAAAATAAAGTCACATCCAGAATTCCTAGTACCCTGCTGTCTAGAAGGTATATTCTTGCTATGCAATAAGCCTTCAGTGGCAGAGCCCATAGAATACTCACTGAGAACAGGTGCAAATCATGAATTTCACGGTTATCCATAAAAAAAACACTGTCAAGCTTGTACAAAGCACCCCATATTTCTTTAGACCCAGAATTACAGAACACACGATTAATCAGAAAATTTTATGTCTTCACCAGGGGTCTGTGGCATTGAGATACATATCACATTTCAATAAAACAACTCAGCCAAAGTATAGGCCAGCTCACTTACCTTTCCTGCACACTGGAAGAATAAGAAGCTGAGCAAAGATTTCAACAGATTCAGAATAGGGCAAATTGGAAGCACCCTGAAATGTAACAGGATTTCTATTTTGAACTTACAGATTTTGCTTCCTGCTAAGAGGCAGTAGTATCCATATTTACTGTAAATTTACTTCTCTGACACTCAAAAATGACAGTGTCAGTGGAAATCAGTGATCCTAAAGACATGGCAAGCAAACAGCGTGAGGCCAGTACTCACCCAAATTTACTGCCTTTAGAGAATTTTCAGGAGTAGATCAAGGAGGGAGAACCAGGTAGAGTCTAGTTGACATCCTGAGTAGAGAAAATGGAGCTGATGATGAGAATAGGACAAGGAAGCTAGAATTTAGGGAAGACTAATGTAGAGGAGAGAGTTACACAGAGAGAGACATCCAGGCATCTTCAGAGTCTTCCTTCGTTATTCATTAGAGTACTGATCAGAACATGCATGTGAGAAAACAACTTGAGTCTGGGGAAGAGCCACCCAAGCCAATTAGAGCTAACATTTTTAAAGCATCCACAAACAGCTGGGTACACTGCTTTTATTTTTTTATTTTTTTGTAAATAGCCAGAGAGCAAAACCTTTTGACTCACAGATCGCAGAAACTCAATAAACACCAAGTACAAGAACTATAAGACAGCTATACCAAGCCACATCATGATGAAATTACTCCAAACCAGTATTAAAAAGAAAATCTAAAAGCAGTCTGAGTTTAAAAAGACACATCACAGTACACAGAAGAACAAATATAAAGATGACCTTGCAGATAAGCCCCTCTGGACTAATTTAATGTCCTGTTATTGCTTTTCCATGAGAATGTATAGCAGTAATTGATGTGCTATACTCCTGTAATTCCCCATCTCATAAGTGTCAGAAAGAATTATATTGATAGGAAAGGGCTGTATGTACAGAACTGCATCTCTAATGACCCATTTCAACTCTATGAAACTGATTTTTTTTTTTTTTAATTGTAACTTCTGAAAGCAGCCTTCTCACAGGTATCTCTTGGAGTCTGGGCTCCTAGCCTCCATAACAGGACTCAGCTATTAGCTTATGAATGGGGTCATTTTACAATCAGAATGCCAGATCCAGGAGACCTTTTGATTCTCTGACCTGCTATTTAAGTTCTTGTATGGGAATGGCATCAGCCTACAGCACTTTGCTTTTTTAGCATAAAAGTAGATTAATCTGCCAACCATAACCCTTTTGAAAATAAGGCTTCTGTCTAGCACAAATCTGTCTACTGTACTGTCATCCTACTGAGAAGTAATCCCCCAACACACCCAAGACAATGGATCCATGAAAATGTCAATATATTGAAATACCTATGAATATTCACTGAATTTATTTTCACTCCTTGGCTTTAATTTATCTTTATGGAGCATCCAGGATATCTAACAGACATCCAAGTAACAACAAATTCTTTTCACCAGAATCACTTGGAATGTTATCAATTTAAAGATCCAGTAGGTTGCTATATAGAATGTCAAGTCCATCAAAATGCTATAGACTGTAATAAGGCAGATAGCAGGATAGGTAAAATAATCTTGAGGATAAGACAGTGCTGTGCTTCTGTCTTTTTATTCCATTGGAAAACAAATTGCTTTTGATTCTCCCTGCTGAGTATTTGAAATAATACATTTATAGAATCAGTGATTACATATTTAAATAAATCAGTAGCTGCATATTTCATTGACTTATTCTGGTGAAGACCCTATACCCAGCAGAGTGAGTCAGTGAGGACAAGACTTCATTGTGTAGGTAAACACCATCATTTGCTTTGACCCATTTGGCTTTCACAGACAGCCAATAGGTGAAGACATAGAAATGCACTGGTATGAGAAGAACTGCTATCTTTAAGTAGCTCAATGGTCTTTTTTAGACAAGGGCTGATGAGAAGAGATGTTGGAGAACTTGATTTCCCAATGGTAATGGAGTTGATAAGATCCCCCCCGCACCCAACAAAAAAAAAATAATGGAGGTCAGGTGTTGGTACTTAATCAGATAAAGTGAAATGAATTCAATTGTTGTAATAAGTAGAGATACAAAACTGACAGGATGGCTTGACCCCCAGAGAGCTATGGAGATATTTAATAGAACATGGACTTCCCAGGGGTAAGAAACATTAACAGTCAAAAAGGATAATGCTATGTGTAAAACACAAAATGCATTCAGGTAGATGATCAGGAGGCAACAGGCAGCACTGCCAATAAACAGGCATAAACTTTTGCCGTTTTTAAGCTTGAACCACTAAGAAGCTCAGAAACCCACTGACTGAAGGGAAGTCTTTCTCTGAGAAAGGATGCTGAAACACTGTAGCAAGAATGAACAATAATAATTCCTCTATTTGTTCCACCAAGTATGCTATAGCTATTTACTCAGGCAAACATACATAAGTAAAAAGGAAATACCAAAACATACTGGATACTGGATTTAAGGACTCAAAGCATCATCATTTCACCCTTATTAGAGTAGGAGTTTACAGTACTTAGGTGATCAATGGAGCTTAGTTCTATGTCCGATTCACAGTGAATATAGTGAATCTATGCATGTACTTGATGGCACTTTTTCCAGTGCTTGAATATATAATTGGAATGGGTACACTTGTAAAGTGACAGAATGACTACATTGGTTGCTTGGTCTATTAAATGAGAACTATTAGAGTGGAGAAGATAAATACAGAAACTGAGTTTTTAGTTGGCTAAAAAAGTAAAAATAATAATTTTATCCTTGCAGGCAGGCAATGCTTAGTTCAGTCACTCAGTCATGTCTGACTCTTTGCGACCCCATGAAGCAGCACGCCAGGCCTCCCTGTCCATCACCAACTCCCAGAATTCACCCAGACTCAAGTCCATCAAGTCAATGATGCCATCCAGCCATCTCATCCTCTGTTGTCCCCTTTTCCTCCTGCCCCCAATCCCTCCCAGTCTTTTCCAATGAGTCAACTCTTCGCATGAGGTGGCCAAAGTATTGGAGTTTCAGCTTTAGCATCATTCCTTCCAAAGAAATCCCAGGGCTGATCTCCTTCAGAATGGACTGGTTGGATCTCCTTGAAGTCCATGGGACTCTCAAGAGTCTTCTCCAACACCACAGTTCAAAAGCCTCAATTCTTCGGCACTCAGCCTTCTTCACAGTCCAACTCTCACATCCATACATGACCACAGGAAAAACCATGGCCTTGACTAGATGGACCTTTGTTGGCAAAGTAATGTCTCTGCTTTTGAATATGCTAACTAGGTTGGTCATAACTTTCCTTCCAAGGAGTAAGCGTCTTTTAATTTCATGGCTGCAGTCACCATCTTCAGTGATCTTGGAGCCCAAAAAAATAAAATCTGACACTGTTTCCACTGTTTCCCCATCTATTTCCCATGAAGTGATGGGACTGGATGCCGTGATGTTCGTTTTCTGAATGTTGAATTTTAAGCCAACTTTTTCACTCTCCGCTTTCACTTTCATCAAAAGGCTTTTTAGTTCCTCTTTACTTTCTGCCATAAGGGTGGTGTCATCTGCATATCTGAGGTTATTGATATTTCTCCCAGCAATCTTGATTCCAGCTTGTGCTTCCTTTAGCCCAGCATTTCTCATGATGTACTCTGCATATAAGTTAAATAAGCAGGGTAACAATATACAGCCTTGATGTACTCCTTGTCCTATTTGGAACCAGTCTGTTGTTCCATGTCCAGTTCTAACTGTTGCTTCCTGACCTGCATACAAATTTCTCAAGAGGCAATGCTTACTGCCCCCTTAAATTACTTTATTCAGGCACAGTGATCTCCTCCAGATCGTCACTTAAATCACCACACTGGCACGAAGAAAAACCTAGCAGATCCCTATTGAACAAGAGGACCATTTTGTGTTTCACACCAGAAATACACTTATACACTAAGGATAAAATTATCTATCTTCTGCTCTTTCCCCGTCATAATATTTCCAAATATCTAAGAACATCCACAATTTTAGTATATATCTGAAGGGTCTAAAAACATGGAAAGTTTTCATAAGACATACAGTGGGTGGAGGACAAATGAAATGTTAAGAATGTGTTATATCAGAAGAAAATTTAATGTTTCTAGTGGGACAACCAAATAAGCTCTCCAAAGTAGACAATCTTATAACATCCTATGCCTTACACTACTAAGAAAGAATCATAATATCTAGAAATCCCCTTTGGGTACTAGAAGTAATAATGTATTCTACACTTGAGAATACTACCTCTACCAATTTATAGAAAAGACAAAAGTGAAAGTGTAGGAAAGACAAAAGTTAAAGTGAAGTTGCTCAGTCATCTCTGACTCTTTGAGACCCTGTAGACTGTAGCCCACCAGGCTCCTCCATCCATGGGATTCTCCAGGCAAGAATACTCGAGTGGGTTGCCATTGCCTTCTCCAGGGATCTTCCCAACCCAGGGATCGAACCCAAATCTCCCATATTGCAGGCAGATGCTTTAACCTCTGAGCCACCAGGGAAGCCAACCTAACTTTAAATATTACCTAAAGTAAAAAATGATTCTGCTATGGGTGTAGCCCATAGTGTAAACAGACCAGTTGTTTGGGCCAAAGTATCAGTCAAACACTACGGTTATAGAAGAATCTGTGATGAGATATGACACCATGTGGCAATGATGGAAACATCCAAGACGAGAATCACAAAATATATGTCTAGGGTATTGGAGCAAAGCCATGCCATCTGCAGTGGAAAGGTTTGTATCATTAAAAACACAATCTCCTGACAGTATACTGGACTCGACATAAAATATCAAGTGGCCATGATACTAGAGTGGTGTATGCTCATGAGCTGGATTCTTTCACACTCACTACATCAAAAGATATGATACTTTGAGTAGCAATACATCATAAGATAAAAGTGGTACGTCTATAGTCAAGCATGTGAAAAGCCAGAGGGCACAAGCAAGATTCATATTTAGGTGGTCCAAATTCCCATGTTATCCTCAAAATTTCCACAAACAAGTTCCCCTCAAGTCACACTTTTGACCGTATGGAGTTCGTATGTATGACAAACTGATGAAGTAAAAAGTAGCTGAGCTTGGTTTATGCATTAGTCAGCTCAGGATGTAGCTTCAAGTTAAAAATGGGCTGCTTCACTATGGCCTTACATAAGAGTGCCTCAAAAACTCAATAGTGGGGTTAATTCTTTGAATGAAGAGAGCTTTGGGAAGTCTACCTGGTGTCTAATGTTTATGGAAAGAACTGTCCGGAATTAAGACTATATATAAATATCAGTTCAGTTCAGTTGCTCAGTCATGTCTGACTCTTTGTGACCCCATGGACTGCAGCACGCCAGCTTTCCTGTCCATCACCAAGTCCCGGAGCTTGCTCAAACTCATGTCCATCAAGGCAGTGACACCATCCAACCATCTCATCCTCTGTCATCCCCTTCTCCTCCATTTATAAATATACTGAGTATGTTTATGTATTCATGAGAACTGGCAAACAGATGTGTAGAACAAAGAATGGAAAATCAGGAACATATGAATGCACATATGGGGATAGGAAAAAATTGAAATAAATTTGTATTGAACATAAACTCCCACAAAAACACCATTTACCATAGGAAAGCAATAAATGGCCAGTAGAAAGAATTATAATACCTAATCAGTTAAAACAGGCAAAATGGGTGCATGTTAATGTCCTTTCTTAGGGAAAGACTTCACCCAAGGAAAGGACACTCATACATATGCCCAACCACTTTGCCTCAAAACTGAACAACTTCTAATAGGCATCCTAGTTTCAGAGGTCTCCATAGCAACAGTTAAGACCTTTGTTGCAACTGCATCATGATTTGGCTCGGAGGTGCTGCTCTCAGATCAGTCCCCAATTATATTTTTTCATACAAATTTGAGTATTTCCTGTTTACTTAGTAAATTTAAACATTATTGTTACAATTATTTTTCTAGATAATCAATGTCTTTCTGGCAATTTAGCTCACTTTTATTGTTCTTTTCATATTATTCTGTCTTCTTTTTTTAAAAAGAGGCAACATTCCTTTATCTTCTATGTGTTTTCAGTGAGTGTTTGAGATTTCTTTATGTAATATATTTTCTATTATGAATTAGATATTCAGAGTAATTTTAAATCTTAATCTTCATGATAAAATGTATTTTGTGCATGAAAGTATAAGGGAAACCTATAGAATGGGAAAATATCTACAAATCATTTATCAAATAAGTGGTTAATATGAAAATATACAAAGAACTACTATAACTAAACTGCAAATATAACCTGATTTAAAAATGGGCAAATAAATACACAATTCTCCAAAGATGAACAAATAGATAACAAGCATATGAAAATATGTTGAGTATCACTAATAATGGTGAAAATGCAAATCAAAATCACAATTATATATCACATCACACCTGTTAAGATGGCCACTATCAAAATAATAAATTTATAAATAATGGGTGCTGGTGGGGATGGCAAGAAATTGGAACTCGTGCACTATTAATGGAAATGTAAAATGGTGCAGCCACTATGCAAAACTACATGGTGATTTCCCAAAAAATTAAAAATAGAATTATCATATGGTCCAGCATATTTTTCAGCCTTAAAAGGGAAGATAATTCTGGTATAAGTGACAACATAGATAAACCCTGAGGACAGTATGCTAAATAATATGAGTCAGTTACAAAGACACAATTATTTTTAAAGTATGAGTATATTTGCATTAATAAGGTAGTTAATTAATAGTTGTATGTGCAGCATTCAATTCCTTACCATGATTCTGGAAGGTTCTTTACCTTTTTTTTTTTTTTTAAATAGAATCATCATGTACATAGAATGAAATACACAGATCTTAAGTGTACAATTTGATGAATTTTGACAATTATATAAGCTCACTTGCTGCTGCTACAGCTGCTAAGTCACTTCAGTCGTGTCCGACTCTGTGTGACCCCATAGATGGCAACCCACCAGGATCCCCCATCCCTGGGATTCTCTAAACAAGAACACTGGAGTGGGTTGCCATTTCCTTCTCCAATGCATGAAACTGAAAAGTGAAAGTGAAGTCGCTCAGTCATGTCCGACTCTTAGTGATGTCATGGACTGCAGCCCACCAGGCTCCTCCGTCCATGGGGTTTTCCAGGCAAGAGTACTGGAGTGGGGTGCCATCGCCTTCTCCGATAAGCTCACTTAACCCCAACCAATACATATATAGCTTTTAAATCACACACACACACAAAATAGTTGTATGTGAAACTAAAGTAGATTCTAGTTATCTTAAAAAAAAAAAAAAAAAAAAGCCCCACAGAGTGGTTGAATCATGCAGGATGCTGAGTAATTGTTTGCTATGCAGGCACTCTCTGGCTTCTGTACTATAAATGCCAAGACACAATTTCTGTATCAACTCAACCATCCCCACAGGTTTCCCATAAGCCCTCTTGCTGGATATACTACCCAACTGAAAACCTTTTCTCTCTCATTTTGTTCATCATAATCTACTAAGAGTTTATGTCCATTGTCTGACTCTTCAAGAAACTGAAAAAAAGAAAAACATCTGAAAAGAGATAGCTGTCACTCTGGATTTTATATCTCCATGACCTCTCATTAACACCTAACCCACAGCTGAATTTCAATAAATATGCTGTTGTTTCATTTCTAAGTTGTATCTGACTGTTTTGCGACCCCCATGGGTTTTAGCCCACCAGGCTCCTCTGTTCATGGGATTTCCCAGGCAAAAACACTGGATGGGGGGGGTCCTTCTCCAGGAGATCTTCCAGATGTAGGGATCAAACCCACAGCTCCTACATTGGTGGGTAGATTCTTTACTACTGAGCCACCTGGAAGCACAAACCTATAGCTGAATCTCAGTGAATATGTGCTGAATGATAAAAATTTAAAGAAATGAATTGCATAAGTACCTTCCAGAGTTATCTAAAAGATCAGATATTAGTTAACAATAATGATCTCAGGATTCTTCAGGTCCACATTGTATAGATTTGCATTCAGAATCTGTGGCAAAGTTGGACCTTCTATTCAAATTTGTCAAATTTTACAACTAGTTGTTTTCTCTTTTCCCATTAAGACATTACTGAGTTTCCATTTTGTTTCTTGACTTTCAAGTTAAGGAAATAAATTTGCAGGAAAGTTTAATTTGCTTTATGAGATTCCCTTTTATAAACTTTTAAAGATAATGCCAGTAATGCCAGGATAGATACCTGAGGTGATTGGGCCTGAATTTACTCCTTCATCACCAAAGACTAAATAAAAAACATGTTTTTATAATTATCACATTCAATATATTCTTTGTATGATACACAATTTAAAATTTCTATTAGAAAAGCCTTCTATACATAGGAAAATTTCATTATATTTCCTTAGTTGTAATTACAAAAAGCATCCAGTCATGAAAATATTTCTGTGGCATCAAAGTATAATGCAGGAAACTATGTATTAAAACTATATTTTAATAAATTCTTTAATGTGCCAAAATGATAGAGAAAATATGGAACCTTCTATTCAAATTTGTCAGATAAAATTTATTACTACAATTTTTAATTTGAATTTATTTTAAAAGTTTGTACAGTGAGATCTCTGCTTTCTTTCTTTATATTGAGTACAATGACACTTTATTTAGAGTCTATGTTCAGTAAGTTGCCAAACAAAATATATTATTATAGATATGAAAGCATAAATGGCCCTATGTTGCAGTGAATTTTCTTCTGATACCTGATAATGAAATAACATCTAACTGAGAAACATTCTGCCGTGTGGTCTCAGATTTGAATACATATGCCAAACATTGAAACAAGGTTGTTCTAGAGGTTAATAAAATGTCTTCTAAAGATAGTTTACAGAATTTTTTCCATCTCTACAACCTAGGTTATTGAAGTTGTAAGTAAAGAAAGGTTTCACCAAGGCACCTCTGGTATTATGTATCATCCTGGAAGTTAGGATCAGTTAAGGTTTCATTCTGACACTGCCTGAATGCTGTAGCTGGGTTATCAGTGGCAGGATGGGACTTCTCATCCCTCCTGGGTGTAGCTGACTCCAGTTAATTCTGGTAGATGTAGATATGGCATATCTCTTTTATACTGTCTTTGTCTGTCATTGCTGCTCTCTTATCTAGTTTAATTTCCTATTTTTGTATTTGTGTGTCACAGTGATTTTATCTCCAAGGGAAAAAAAGTTTAGAATGTAATAAGGTTATGTTCACTATCTAGGTGAGGTTATACTGGCCACTCTGATGGAAATTTGAATAGTTTCAGTATTCACCAATGTACTGTCAGGCTGATTACAAGTTTATATCATTGTAAAAATCAAAAGTATATGTTACCCATGGGGAACTATAGGCAACTACAGATTTATCTTAATGTGTATGATGTTTACATAGCAATGCTTAGAATATAAATAAGTTGCAAAATATCAAAATGTTTTATATTCTGACATTTTAGAAAGGCATACATTTTTTTTTCATTAGTATAATTTTTAACTGAGTTGAGATATAGAAACTTGTGATTCTTTTCTTTTCTTTTCATATATCTCCTCCCTTTTGAACCTCCTTCCCATCTCCCTTCCTACACACTCCTCTAGATTGGTTCAGAGCCCCTGTTTAAGTTTCCTGAGCCATACAGCAAATTCCCATTGGCTATCTATTTTACACATCTTTCCTGGAAAATTCCATGAATGGAGGAGCCTGATAGGCTACAGTCCATGGGGTTGCAAAGAGCTGGACATGACTGAGTGACTTTACTCAATGTAAGTTTCCGTGTTACTCTCTTCATACACCTCACCCTCTCCTCCCCTCTCTCCATGTCAATAAATCTATTCTCTATGTCTGTTACTCCATTGCTGCCCTGCAAATAAATTCTTCAGTACCATTTTTCTATATTCCATATATATGAGTTAGATGGGGAAACAGTGGAAACAGTGGCTGACTTTATTTTTCTGGGCTCCAAAATCACTACAGATGGTGACTGCAGCCATGAAATTAAAAGACGCTTACTCCTTGGAAGGAAAGTTATGACCAACCTAGATAGCATATTCAAAAGCAGAGACATTACTTTGCCAACAAAGGTCCATCTAGTCAAGGCTATGGTTTTTCCTGTGGTCATGTGTGGATGTGAGAGTTGGACTGTGAAGAAGGCTGAGCACCAAAGAACTGATGCTTTTGAACTGTGGTGTTGGAGAAGACTCTTGAGAGTCCCTTGGACTGCAAGGAGATTCAACCAGTTCATTCTGAAGGAGATCAGCCCTGGGATTTCTTTGGAAGGACTGATGCTAAAGCTTAAACTCCAGTACTTTGGCCACCTCATGCGAAGAGTTGACTCATTGGAAAAGGCTCTGATGCTGGGAGGGATTGGGGGCAGGAGGAGAAGGGGACGACAGAGGATGAGATGGCTGGATGGCATCACTGACTCGATGGACGTGAGTCTGGGTGAACTCTGGGAGTTGGTGATGGACAGGGAGGCCTGGCGTGCTGCGATTCATGGGGTCGCAAAGAGTCGGACACGACTGAGTGACTGATCTGATCTGATCTGATATGATATGATATTTATCTTTCTCTTTCTGACTTACTTCACTCTGTATAACAGGCTCTAGGTTCATCCATCTCATTAGAGCTGACTCAAATGCATTTCTTCTTATGGCTGAATAATATTCCATTGTATATATGTACCACAACTTCTCTATCCATTTGTCTGTCAAAGGACATCTATGTTGCTTCCATGTTCTAGCTATTGTAAACAGTGCTGTGATGAACAATGGGATACATGTGTCTTTTTCAATTTTGGTTTCCTCAGGGTATATGCCTAGAATTGGGATTGCTGGGTCATATGGTGCTTTTATTCCTAGTTTTTAAAGGAATCTCTAAACTGTCTTCCATAGTGGCTGTATCAATTACATTCCCAGGAACAGTACAAGAGCATTTGTGATTATTTTCTGAACTAATATTTTAAATGCCATTTACTCATTTTCTCTTTCTCAATAAATTATTTAATCAAATAAGTTTCAAAAATGAATTTATATTTGCATCAAAGGAAAAACAACAAAATTACAGTTTTAGGAGGGATTATTAGTTTTAAATAGAATTTTGAGAGTCCCTTGGACTGCAAGGAGATCCAACCAGTCCATTCTGAAGAAGATCAGCCCTGGGATTTCTTTGGAAGGAATGATGCTAAAGCTGAAACTCCAGTACTTTGGCCACCTCATGCGAAGAGTTGACTCATTGGAAAAGACTGGGAGGGATTGGGGGCAGGAGGAGAAGGGGACGACAGAGGATGAGATGGCTGGATGGCATCACCAACTCCATGGACTTGAGTCTGAGTGAACTCCGGGAGTTGGTGATGGACAGGGAGGCCTGGCGTGCTGTGATTCATGGGGTCGCAAAGAGTCGGACACAACTGAGTGACTGAACTGAACTGATTGTATTTAAAATAGAAAAACTAAATATTGGTTAAATTATAGCCGTAAGGTATGTTTGAAACAATGATATAAATTAATATTTAAACAGTAACTGTAAATTTTGAGATCAATAAAAATGTGAAAGGAATATTAACAAATATTTCATATTTAATGAAATTATATTTAACAAACCATCTACCTGTTACACTTACTTATAATCAAAGAAATATGAATAAAACAATAGCACACAGTGAAATTTTAATGTAAAGAAAATGAAAGAAAGTGAAGTCGCTCAGTTGTGTCTGACTCTCTGCAACCCCATGGACTGTAGCCTACCAGGTTCCTCTGTCCATAGGATTTTCCAGCTAAGAATACTGGAGTGGGTTGCCATTTCCTTCTCCAGGAGATCTTCCCAACCCAGGGAATGAACCTGGGTCTCCCACATTGTAGGCAAATGCTTTACTGTCTGAGCCACCAGGTAAGTCCCAAATGTAAATTTGGCAACAAAAATAATACGTAAAAATTAAAAAATGAGTTTTATAGAATTAAAGTTATAAATGCATGAATAATACCCAAATTGCTATATCTTCTTTACAGGATAATTCTGTAATATATATTTAAATAAAAATAAAAATACACATGCATTTGAATGCTAAGTTCCGCTTTATGTCTTTAACTATTGGCATAATCCCACTTATGCCAAAAGAAAAAACATATTAATTTTATTTTCCTGGGCTCCAAAATCACTGCAGATGGTGATTATAGCCACAAAATTAAGACACTTGCTCCTTGGAAGGAAAGCTACAACAAACCTACACAGCATATTAAAAAACAGAGACATCAATCTTTGCCAATAAAAGTCCATACAGC